>NC_060141.1:785841576-790841576 GCF_021461385.2 Schistocerca piceifrons
ATGGAAGTTATATGTGATTCGTAAAGTGGGTAATAACTGCGGTGTCTCGTATTCTGCTAACAGAAAACATCGGGTGGCATGACGTTTGAACAAACCTATTCAAAAATTAATTATATTTACAACAAAATGGTTCAAATGGCTCTGAGCACTATGGGACTTAACATCTATGGTCATCAGTCCCCTAGAACTTAGAACTACTTAAACCTAACTAACCTAAGGACAGCACACAACACCCATATTTACAACACCAGTTCCTCACTAACACTATACTACAGCTTTAGAATAACGGACTCACGACCTGTTCTGTTTTCTATGCGGGGACAACAACTGTAGAAGACTGCAAGTTGGTGAACATTAGTCAGGACTTACGCATTCCACTGTGGGTGGTGGAAGCAACTACAAACATCGCGTTTACTGGTATCTTAGTGCAAATGAGATCAGTGACATGTCATCTGTGGGAAGGGATTCATCTCACACACGTAAGTCCCTGTCGATACATCTGTCTCTCTCTCTCTCTCTCTCTTTCACTTGCCATAACACGTCAGAGTGAGACAGCAAATGAGTTCAACTACTGGAACAGCGGTCACCACTCACGAGAGCTCTGAGAGCGGGGCCAAGTGACTTAAACCACTGTTATTGCTAGCCATAATAGTACGGACAGTTACGTATAGCTTTCAGCTTGAACGTTGTTCGGTACTTTGGAACTACTTCGGTACTTTAGAACAGAAGCCTTCTAACGAACAAGTGCTCATAGCTCTTCAGGAATACATTTTAGAGCATGTATTTACTGGACATTTTTTTCTTGTTTCGGTCCAGATTACCAATTCCCAAAATATGGAAAGCAAAGAGCCTATAGTAGAAGAGATTTGCTTCACAGTATCAAAGATGAAAAATTGCTCGTAGCTCTTAAGGTATGCATTTTTGACCTTATGTTTACGGTGAAATTTTTCCTTCTAGTATCGTCTACTTTCAGCTGTATGTTATTAAAAGAAAAGCTGTTAAAAAGCTAGAATACTTAAGTTGTTCGATAAAATCGGTCACGTCTCGTGTACTTGTAATTTAAGTTTTAGTAAATCACTGTCATTAATGTCAGTTTTTACGTACCTGTATATTAGCATATCAGTTGAGAGAAAACCTATTGCTTGTACGTGTTCACAAATATTCTTAAAAAAAATGGCTCTGAGCACTATGGGACTTAACATCTGAGGTCAGTAGTCCCCTAGAACGTAGAAGTACTTAAACCTAACTAGCCTAAGGACATCACACATATCCATGCACGAGGCAGGACTCGAACCTGCGACCGTAGCGGTCGCGCGGTTTCAGACTGTAGCGCCTAGAACCGCTCAGCCACTCCAACACTACAATTTTTCGCACAAATATGAAACGTTTTCACAATGTAGGCCCTAATTCAGTTTTTTATTTAATTTGTGTGAAGGGTAGCTCTTGTTGATATATGTTTACCTTGGTCGTTTAAGTTAATGTTCCATCTGGGTACAACAGTCAAGTCTCAGTTTCTTCAAATTACATACAGTCCTCTCCACTTGTCAGTTCAACAGCAGAAAATAGGTGGACCATTACCGACTTCACCTGAAAACCAAGAAATATGGGCAGTACAGAACCTAAATATGTGAATGTTAATGAAATATCAAGGCATTTACGAAACAGTAATACAAGAAGCTAACTTAAATTTTCTACTACTCAGGATCGCTGGCCTATTCATGGAAAATGAATTTCATAAATATTCGGTCATGGTCACCAAATTCTCATGTCACTCACGTGGTAAGTTCAGAGTTCAAGTACTTACTAGTGCAACTACCACCTTCGACAGAATTAATCAGTTGCCATACCATGTAGAGTTCCTGTTACACATTATACCTCTCGCAGCTACGTATTATGCAAGCTGTCAACAGTGAACCTAGTTTCTCAAATTATGTAAAGGACACATTATTACTTCGTTTCTCTGTCTACGTCCCACCTTTAAGTATAGTGTGTGGCTGCAGATGGAGCTATTTGCTAGGCAAACTAGTGGCTTCAGCAACAATATATTGTACTGGAAAAGACCGCAATAGCTTAGAAAGTACTCATTGACCAACTGTTCAGGTTTGTTCATCAGTCTGGGACTTGAACAAGGTACGATTGATAGAAGAGGTATAGAAGGTCCACGCAAGTGCGTTGCGTTTGGTCCCGAGATGGTTTACTCGGTGCGAGAGCGTTTCGAAGGCGCTCAGGAGACCCCTGCGGCAGACGTTAGAAGACAGGCGTCGTGCATCACGTAGCGGTTCAATGTTTAAATTGTTGCACACGAACTCTCGAAATGACCACGACTGGATAATCAGCGATGACACATCACATCTGGAGCTTTACCGACTGTCATTCCTTCCACGACCAATTCGTGCTGGACACGGAAGCTGAGAATAGGTAATAGCGCCTCTAGTGACTTCCTCTTGCGGAGTACAAATGTAGATGTATCTGTGACACTGTAGTAAGGTATGAAGTTAGCTGAGTAGAGACGTACGCAGAGATGCGCACATAAATTTGAGACGCTGTGCCGGAATTTATACTACCACGTGTAAGACCTCACAGCAGTAAGACTGACACCACAAGCCAGGCACCCCATATTCCCCCACTAAGCGTGAAGGTAGCAGGCAAGCACGCCCGCAAGCGTTTACGGGCCAGTGTAATAGCCGCCACTCACCCTGCAGTGTCTCCTGTTGCAGCCACCAGGTGGTGCTGTGTCGGCCGTCACAAATGTCTCTCTCTCTCTCTCTCTCACACACACACACACACACACACACACACACACTGCAGTCAGTTAATGAAGCATCTTGCATCCACATCACGGCACGCAGGAAGAAGGGGACGACCTGCAATCATAAACCGCTGTAGCTGCTACGAACACCTTTTCGATGGCTGCCTCACCGTGTAATTGTATTTGTCATTTTGAGGATCGTAGTATTGTAGTTACATTTTTACTGGTTCAGCCAGTTACTTTCTGTTTCCGGTTAAATATACGACAGTTAATCAAAATTTTTCAGTTATCACCCGCTAGGTATTGACAATTTATTGAGACGTACATTGTGAAGTATAAGGCTGTTGGAAGACAGCGAGCGCACATGGAGATAGAAAATCAGAGACACCATGCCGAGAGAAGACGAAGTGTTACCGTTTAGGTTATCGGAGGTAGAGACCGGCGAACTCCATATGCTCTGGGTAGTTGCCCTACGGTAGAAGTTTCACTTCAGCAAATTGATTTCAAACTTCATACACCGCCTAGACGCTGTTGCAAGGTATCCCAGCAGACGATGGTCACAAACAGCCACACCTTGGCATAAGCAGAAAGCTTGATAGCTGCTCCTGAAAACAGCAACGTCACTGGGTTTACTCAGTTCGGAGTGAGACTGCTAGTTCAGTTAGCTCTGACCCCATGCGCTCACTAACGTATGCTGTGCAACCAGTTGCATCCTAGGCTTTTTCCAAAGATCAGAATTGTCCTTCAGTATAGTAGCTAGTCTGATGCAACCAAAAAGTGTTATTTCCTTGATTCTCCTCCTATGAGTATCGGTATCGAGGTAGAAAATTATTTTGTGCATACTCAACCCGACGTCGTGACTGGATTGACAGATTTGAGAATCTTGTGAGAAGCAGCACTTTAAGTTCAGTGAGAACAGATGGAGCGAGTAGAGCTGAAGAAAGAAGCGGAGTTCCAGAGATTGACTTCAGACTACGGAAGACGTGACCAGGAGAGGCTGTCTTCACTACTTCACACTAATGTGCGACTGCGAACGTCCCAAGATGTGACCATATGTGTATGGCCGTAAGTTTACCATCTGAACAGATCATAAACGCCTACAGTTTGTCGGAGAAACTGGCGTTTAATGAAGTTCATATTAAAACTGGAGTGCTATGATTACGAAATTGTGTATAAAATAGGAAAGAACAGCCAGACAGCTGATACACTGCCGAGAATACTAAAAATACAGTCAGTTGATAACGAAATGGCGGGGGAGGGGGGGATGAAAATTGAAAGTAAGGAAAAGCCGATAGTCAGGGTATACGGGCAGCAGGAGGTAATAGCTGAAGAGAAGACGGAAATTTTACGAGTCATAAAGCGTTCATGAGAACATATGATCGAATTAAGAAACGTTCCAATAAGAAGAAAATTATTGAGGAGTGTATCACAAAATGTGTTAGATGTCAAAAATCAAGATACCGGAAAATATGACAAAAACGTTAATGGCTTCATCACGAACACCATAAGATTTGTTTGACAGGTTCAGTATGCATATAGTCGGTTCCCCGACGGTATCGAATAGAAATAATAAATTTATACTAAAATTCCAGGATGCTCTAACAAACTTTATTGTACCAGAACCGTGAGTAATGGAGGATGCAATTACTGTGCCGCGTGTCCTGGTGGAAAGAATAGTTCTGTGATCTGGGATATTTCAGTAATTCTCAGTGACAACGGTAGCTATTTTTTTAGTGAAACACTAATGAGTGCGTGTAGATTGTTAAGTATATGTAGGTTACAGACATCCTGTCACCGTCTCCGGTAGAACGGAGCGTTGAAAATATCGCACCCAACTATAATAGATTTCCTGGGGCATTAAAACATCAGAGCTTTGATTGGAACGAATGTTTCAGTTCGTGGCATCAGTGTGCAGTACCACAGCCAACAGCGCGACGATTTATAAGCTACATAAATTGACTTGTTTTTCGGTAGAGAACGTAACGTATCGGGTGTATAGCAAAAGGATTCCACAGGCGTTACTTATAATTAGGATGGTTGCATACACAAACTAAAAAAGAAAATGAGACAGATGCACCAACGTGCCACGGACTATTATCAGAAATGTAAGAAGAAGAATAAGGGGGTGCTATGACAGAGCCAGAATCCTGAAGATGTTAAGACGGGTGATCACTTTCTCTTATATGATACTGTGCGGCTGGTACCGGCGGAGGTTCGAGTCCTCCCTCGGGCACGGGTGTGTGTGTTTGTCCTTAGGATAATTTGGGTTAAGTAGTGTGTAAGCTTAGGGACTGATGACCTTAGCAGTTAAGTCCTATAAGATTTCATACACATTTGAACATTTTTTCTTGTATGATAAAAGCGTTAAAATGGGCACATGTCGTGAGGTAGACGCACAGTAGCGGGGTCCATACACTATAGTCACGACAAATAGAACAAACATTGACACTCACTTAAAGAGAAACAAACTCTTAATGGTGCATGACAATATGTTAAAGAATTTCTATTAAGAAAGAACATTTTATTGAGTTTCAGTTGAAGAAACTGACGGGAGTATTGAGTATAGCACCTGATGAGCTGTTTTGCAGCAGTGCACGTAGTTGGCCAAAATCAAGATCTTAGTATAGAGAGACCTCCTTCATTGCTGGACTTATGCTGGATAGTATTGGGAAGGTACACAATTATAGTAAGACTTACAAATACGTCAGCGATATTAATGTAGGACTCTACTTGAGGAAAAGTTGACAAGACAGAGAGACTGACACTTTTATGTGCAGGATACTGTAAACAAAAATTAAAAAGTTCAGAAATAAGCGGTAAATAATGTACAACTGTAGAGAATACCTTACAATGGCTCAAAAAAGAATTAGTATTTCGCAAGGCTTAATTGGCTAATCAACAAGACATGAGACAGTTACGCTACCGTTTTCTCCAAAACTCTCCCGTAACTTACGTAAAATCGGAATATAACGACCCATTATCTCGGAATAATTAGATAATCTGCCAATATTTTACTTTCGAATCACGATTGTTGTCAGATAACTTACGACTCACTTTAATCCAATAAAGCGACTAAATTGTGAATCTTGTTTCATTTAGTAGTCATTGAATACCCAGTTCATTATTCTGAAGAGAGTCTAATTAATTCATGTAGGATAACAGGACCAGTTAGCGTACATTAGGATTAGACAATATGATGTCCCATCGCATTTTGGGCTGCTCCTGTGCATACTTCATTGGTTTGGGTTCTCCTGATGCTCCTATTAGATGTTCAAAATTTAAATTTGGCAGAAAGATTTACGTGGATCCCTAAAAAATAACGAAATTCGCTAAGATTCTGAACGTATTTGTCGTCTATCCGTCAGAGTTTCTCCGTTTGCAACTTAATACGTCAGTATTGGGGCTCTTATAGATTGAAAATATTTACTTGAAGCTTTTGTACTTTGACTCTCATCTTCTTACAGCTGCGTATTCAAGCACAATTGCTTCTCGTGCGTTTTTATAATATTATAAATGGTTTGCTATGTTTACTTAAGCCTGCGGGCTCTTTATTAGTCATATGACTTTAATGGCACAGTCTTTACCCCTCCCCTCTACCCTTTTAAGCTGTGAAGTCAATATGGTAATTCTAGTAATGAATATATACTTGTGATATCACAGACACTTCTCGCATACAGGACACGGATGAATGAAACCTACCGGAGGCGATTAGAAAATTCACCCTCTACTCTTCAACTGTTCGCCGCATGTCACTAATTTTTACCTAGTGCACTTATGCTCTGTAGAAAACGATGACACGTTTTTCTATATATATATACAAATCCGTCAAGTGACACACTACACGTTGTTGAGTGCAATGTGAAAAGCGTGATATTAAAGTAATAAATAAAAAACTTAAATAAAAAAATAAAATAAAAATAAGAATAAACTTTACAGTAGAGAGCTACTACTTTTAATCATGTATTTTAAATGGTGATTCAGTGGATTACACGCACAGAATCAACGAGACTCACAATACAGACAGCTAATGTGATTCTAAAGGAGTACAGTTCACTAAAATTACTTGTAAGCATTTCCTATAATTTTGTTTATTGTAACGATGCTACACCTATTCTACGCACAGTGTCGTAATATTTCTTAATAGGCATGAAACTTTCTGAATAACACAGTTTTAAAACTGTCGAAACGATAATCAAGTTCTATAAACCTGCATTTTGCAACTGGTTGACTGCTATTTCCAGTCCATTAAGTTCTCTAAACGGAAAATTATTTTGAAGTTGCTGGGGCGCATCCATTTGCGTACTCTTTCTGTGACTTGTGGCTGGAATATGTTCATCTTTGTCCAACTAAAGAACCATCATTGTACTTTTAAAGCGGATTTTTCCATTATTTGTACGTTGTCTTTTAGAATGGGATCGAGTTTTTGTGCGTGCTTCAGGGCTGGGACATTTTATGGCACGTTTATTAGTTCTTTTCTTTTATATCAGTTGTAGCCAAAGTTTAGTAGTTTGTGAGGGAATGCCGAAGATTACCAGGGGGGAGTGTGATTTTCAGCACATGTGGATGAGGTTGAGAGGGATGTTTCGGAGAAGTTAGAGACGTTAGACAGTCATGCTGGTGCCACAGGAAAATGTTCGGGAGGTGGAGGGTAGCTATCATTGTGAAGCAGCATGCCAGAATGGAAGGAATATGAATTACGAGCGAGGTCAGGAGCACATCAGTGACGAAATATCTGAAGTAGAGTTTAGGAAAGCCAAAGATTGATTTGACTGAAAATGAAGTGAGGTAACCCCTTTCTTCCCACTATCCTGTTTTAGGGCTCATCAAGCCTCGGAAAACTAAGGTTACGTAATTACCTTTTTGCTTGATATTAACAGTATTTTCCGTCGGCAGATTATGACAGTAATACGGAACAGGTATCACTTTCCTACTATTCTGCAAAAATTATATTTTTCGGTGTTCGCGACTTCGAGTTGGCACCTGTTGATGGTCTAGGAATTCTAAAGCTGGATTATGGCCAAGTAAACTAAATTTGTCAGAATATTAGGAAAGTGTTCCCGCTAAAACATTACTTTTTATCCATGTTTCTTTAAGTGCTTGCGGCGGATAGAGTATTCCTCATCATTCTGGCAAATTGTTCTTCGCCACTCACATTCGTTCGAGCACTCTGGGAGCGATACCGTCAATATGCCATATGTTATCCCACCGTACGCTTCAGACATCTGGGCGTGGATTGTTGTAGCGTTGTTCCCATTTAATGGTGGTGACGGTTTACCGCACGATAATCCACTTAAAGAATGGATTGTGCCATTTTGGTTTGTTTCCTCTAGCGACGTATTACTGTACAATAGCGTTGCGGTTTGGGTTGTTGGGGGGAAGAGACCAAACAGCGAGGTCATCGGTCTCATCGGATTAGGGAAGGACGGGGAAGGAAGTCGACCGTACCCTTTCAAAGGAACCATCCCGGCATTTGCCTGGATCGATTTAGGGAAATCACGGGAAACCTAAATCAGGATGGCCGGACGCGGGATTGAACCGTCGGCCTCCCGAATGCGAGTCCAGTGTGCTAACCACTGCGCCACCTCGCTCGGTCCGCGGTGATTCCATTGTGTTCCAGACATGCAGCAACGTATGCGCCAATAAACAAAATTATTCAGAGATCTTCCGGAGGTCCATCTAGGACAAAATTAATTCTTTTGTAGGTGGGTTTACTACCGTACACATGTCTAGCACGTGAGTGTGCGACCAAAGTAAAACCAGTTGTTGCAATAATTCTGTGGGGTAAATGCTCTTTGCTTTGCATCCGTGGTCTAGGCGTCGGCGGCACGGTAGCTCAGCGTGCTCGGTCAGAGGGTTAGCTACCCTCTGTAACGAAAAAACCGACTGAACATATCAACGGAGAACCTAAATGGCTGTCATCGGACGTCCGCCTCGAACAAATTCAACGAACAAAATGAGATAAAAGAAGGGGGTAGCATCTACGATTCATAATCAAAATGTCTTCGGTCCCGGGTTCGGAACCCGCCGCTGTTTAAATTTTGATTAATAATCAGCATTGGCGGCTGAAGACTTCCGGCATAAGAAGTCACCATCATTATGCCGACGGCCTTGTCAAAGAGGGCGGAGGAGCGGACAAAGGTTCAGGGCACTCTCTTGTCCATAGGGTGGGAAACTGACCCTAAAGGCGGAAGAATCAGAGCGGTCAACGGCATGAGGATGTAGAAGGCAATCAAAAACACTGCCTTAAAGCCACGTAATGTATATCTACACGACACGTGACCTATAAGAAGGGTCATGATGATCTCTCGATTGCCAAAAGCTTCCTGATTAGTCCGCCGTTCTGATCTCCAGGAGGGGACCGCCAAGGGTGAGGCTACCTTGAGAAAAAGAGTGAATAATCAACGGTAGGGTAACGTTCTACGAGACGGTGCGTAGAATGTGAGAAGCTTGAACGTGGTAGGGCAACTAGAAAATCTGAAAAGGGAAATGCAAAGAGGAGTCAGTGAAGTGAAGTGGAAAGAAGTCAAGCATTTCTGGTCAGAAGAGTATAGGGTAATATAATAGCAGCAGAAAATGGAATAACAGGAGTAGGATTCGTTATGAATAGCAAGGTAGATCAGATAGTGTGTTTCTGTGAACCGTTCAGTGACAGGGTCATTATTATAAGAAGCGACAGCAAACCAACACCGACAACGATAGTTTAGGTATACATGCCTACGTCGCAAGCTGAAGATGAAAAGATAAAGGAAGTGTATGAGGATATTGAAAGGGTAATACATTATGTAAAGGGGGAAGAAAATGTAATAGTCATGGAGGACTGGAAGGCAGTTGCAGGGCAAGGAATGGAAGAAAAGTTACAGGAGAATATGATCTTGGGCCAAGAAATTAAAAAGGAGGAAGAGTAAATGAGTTCTATAACGAGTTTCAGCTAGTAATAACGAATACCCTGTTCAAGCAGCACAAGAGGAGAAGGTCTACTTTGAAAACACCACGGTGATACGGGTACATTTCAGTTACATTACATCATGATGGGACAGAGATTCCGAAATCAGATACTGGTTTTAACTCAGATCACAATATAGTAGTGATGAAGAGTAGGCTAAAGTTTAAGTGATTAATCAGGAAGAATCAATACGCAAAGAACTGGGATACGGAAGTACTAAGGAATTACGAGATACGTTATAAAGTTCTCTAACGCTATAGATACAGCAATAAGGAATAGCGCAGTAGGCAGTAGAGTTGAAGAGGAATGGACATGTCAAAAATGCCATCACAGAAGTTGGGAAGGAAGTTACAACGAAGGTAACTGCTAAGAAACCATGGGTAACAGAAGAAATACTTCAGATGATTGATGAAGGGAGGAACTACAAAAATGTTCCGGGAAACTCAGGAATACAGAAATGCAAGTCGCTGAGAAATGGAAATAGATAGGAAGTGCAGGAAAGCTAAGACGAAATGTCTGCAGGAAAAATGTGAAGACATCGAAAAAGGACTGACTCAACATACAGGAAAGTCAAAACAGCCTTTGGTTAAATTAAAACCAAGGACGGGAACATTAAGACAGCAGCGACAATTCCGCTGGTAAATGCAGAGGATAGAGGGCATTGGTGGAAATAATACATTGAGGGACTCTATGAGGGGAAATATTTGTCAGATGTGATAGAAGAAGAAACAGAAGTCGATTTAGAAGATATAGGGAATCCAGAATTAGAATCGGTATTTAAAAGAGCTTTGGAGAACTTAAGACCAAGTAAGGCAGACGGGATAGATAACATTCTATCAGAATTTCTAAAATCATTGGGAGAAGTGGCAACGTAACGACTATTCACGTTAGAGTGTAGAATGTATGAGTCCGGCGACATACCATCTGACTTACGGAAAAGCATCATCCACACAATTCCGAAGGCGGCAAGTGTTGAAAAAAGCGAGAATTATCGCAAAGTTAGCTTAAAAGCTCATTCATACAAGTTGCTTACAAGAATAATATACAGAAGAAAGGAAAAGAAAATTGAGGATGCGCTAGATGACGATCAGTTTGGATTTAGGAAAGGTATATTCTGAAGTTGCGGTTAATAATGGAAGCAAGAATAAAGAAAAATCAAGACACGTTCATAGGATGTTTCGATTTGGAAAAAGGGTTCGACAATGTAAAATGGTGCAAGATATTCGAAATTCTGAGAAAAGTAGGGGACAGACAGGTCATATACAATATGTAAAACAGCCCAGAGGGAATAATAAGAGTAGACGACCAAGAACGATGAGCTCATAATGAAAAGGTGTAAGACAATATGTACATCGAGAAAGCAATGACGGAAATAAAAGAAAGGTTCAGCAGTGGAATTAAAATTCGAGGCGAAAGGTTATCAGTGCTAAGAATCGCTGATAACATTGCTATCCTGAGTGAAAGTGGAGAAGAATTACATTATCAGCCGAACGGAATAAACAGTCTAATGAGTACACAGTAAGGACTGAGGGTAAATCGAAGAAAGATGAAGGTAATGAGAAGTAGTAGAAATGACAACAGCGAGAAATTTAACATCAGTATTGATGGTCACCAAGTAGATGTAGTTAAGGAATTCTGCTACGTAGACAGTAAAATAGCCAATGACGGACGCAGAGAGGAGGACGTCTAAAGCAGGCTAGCTGTGGTACAAAAGGTATTTCTGGCAAGACAAGTCTACTAATATCAAACATCGGCCTTAATTTGAGGAAGAAATTTCTGAGAATGTACGTCTGGTGTACAGCATTGTATGGTAGTGAAACAAAAATTGTGAGAAAACCGGAACTGAAGAGAACCGAAGAATTTGAAAAGTGGTGCTACAGACGAATGTTGAAAATTAGGTGGACTGATAAGGTAAAGAATGGAGATGTTCTACGCAGAATCAGAGAGGTGGGGAATATGTGAAAAACACTGATAAGGAGAAGGGGCAGGATGATAGGACATCTGTTAAGAAATAAGGGAATGACTTCCATGGTACTAGAGGGAGCTGTAGAGGAAGACAGAGATTGGAATACATCCAGCAAACAATTGATGTCGTAGGTTGTAAGTGCTACCCTGAGAGGAACACGTTAGCGCAGGAGAGGAATTCGTGGTGGGCCGCATCAAACCTGACAGCAGAGCGATGACAAAGGAGGTAATGCGCATGCCCCGGATATAAGACAATCGGCGCAAGAGCGTCTAAGAATAAAAAAAATGCAAGCACCAAGTAAGCATATCTACAGTTCTTACAAACTATGTGGTTGCCTACGAAAATGGAGGTCATATGTTGGAATACCATGCAGTGAAGGCCCACAACAAAAATTCCTCTATGAGCGCAGAGCTGAAATGAGTGGTTTCCATGATTATTCGAACCGGAAATCGTTGTCTCGGTTGAACAGGTTGTCTGCTTGTTGACTTTCTACTGCTTTCTTGGGAAATGAAGCCCAATAGGATGAGAATGTGGGCAGCAATCTATGGCATGTCGAGTGGAAAGCCAATATTCAACCATTGCTGATTTTTTAGCCTCTAGCAGGCGGGTGTATTTGATGGAACTCGATGCACAGTTCTGGTATTGTGCTTTTTGTTTGTATGATACAGAGAAAAGGGACTTTAATTTTCGAACTTGCCTTACTTTCGTAGATTTTGAAAAAGCATTTGAGAGGATGGGAGAGATGTCTTCTGAGAAATGTGGGCAAACGGGAATATCAAAAAAACTTTACAAACCTGCAGCAAAGGTCTTCGTAATGGAATTTATGCTTGACGTCAGCAATAATCTAGGCAAGGACAAAAATTTTATTTAGCCAATTCTGTTTGTACGAATGCCATTCGTAGGTGAAAGTAAAGAGTACTATATAAAAAACAATAAATGTACTAATATGCTATTATATTGTGAAGACATTGCATTAATGGCAAACCGAGAGGAAATACTACAAAAATCAATCTACCTCTTAAACGAGAGTGGAAACGTTTATAATTTTAAGATAACAGTAAACAAGACTAAGACAGTGGCATTCCCAGGAAAATATCCATCACGAAACAAAATCGTAATTGAAGAGCCGATTCTGGAACAAGTACTGCGCTTAAATTACCTGTGCATTTATATTATGTTTAACGAAGATAAAGCTGTAGATATTAAATTCTAGATATGTCAGGGCATATGTGGCGGTACAACCACAACATTAAAAATACATAACGAGGCTCAGAAATGATATTCTGGAGGGTGATGGCTCCACATGTTTCACTATATGGCTGTGAAACCTGGGTTGTGAGTAGAAAGGACTCTACTCATGTTCACGAGGCTGAAATAAGATTTTCAGTCAAAGCTTGAACTAGCTTGTACAGTATTAATAATGGAAACTTCAGACAAGAACTTAATATTTTTGCAGCAAGTGACAAAACAGATTATCATAAACATATTGGGAACGAACATGGGAAGCCATGAATCAAGGATTCCAATGATGGCCTTAGAATACAAACCCAGAGAAAAGAGGGACGTAGGACGGGCAGTTGTAGATGGCCAGAACGAGTCGATAGGTCTAATCTGTGAAAGGCAGAAGAATACGAAAACGTATAATTCTAATAGGGGAACCAAGCGATAAGTCTCAACAGGAAAACTTAGCCTTACGTGGGTATTAAACCTGTGGTTTTGTGGTCTGACTCGTACTCCCTGAAATACCAAACCACTTGCATGATTTTCATTCGCTTGTACATTCACGAAAAAGGTGTTTGCCAGCCCCTTTAGGAGCTACTACCCAAGTTCACTAGGACTGGTCGACTATTCACGTCAACGTTGTAAGCCTAGGCTACAGCCTTACAGACCTTCATGCCAGAGCACATAACGACACGTGCAGTCCCTGGCCACATTCTTCGTGTACAACTACGTCAGTGTTAGTAACTACTCAGAGAGTTAATAAGGTCATTAGAGCGCGTAGACAACGATTCGACTTTTCTCTTATTCCACTGCGAATAGTATCCACAACATTTCCGGTATCGCAACTTTTGGCTCAATAGATTACACTTCAGAGTTTTTAAATGCACAATCCCGTCATCCATAAAAGTTTCTCTCGTCATCACAGGAACAAACTGCCGGCAAGTTTTGCATTACAGAAAAAACAGGTAGAGAGACGGAAATCAGCCAAAATGAAATACTGTAAGGGCTATATTTTCCTCACAGTCCCTATGTTAGGTAATTAATTTTTTCTCTTCTTAGATTCAAACTCCCAAAGTTTGAGATTATCGGCAGAGTGTAATCCCTCTTCCACTCGGTCGAACTTTCTCGACGTAATTAATCCACTGGCGGCAGACAGAGACAGGAGAAGCGTCCAGTGCTCTCTCCTCTGTCCGTCGGACTGAGACTAACCAGCCTGATTCGTTACGTAATTCTAACTGAAGCTCGCTTGATGCTTTAGCCGAAATCCTGTTCGTTGCTGCCTCATGAATGAAACTCATTACACAACTTAAATGACAGTGAGTTTCTCTCGCAATCCAACATGAGAAATGGTGACTAGATATTTTCTTGCATGTGCACCACTTTCATATAATACGTAATAAAATATGAACATGAATAATCAAAGCCCAACGGGAGAACCAACAACACTGCGTAAATATACGGACAGGTACAGGGTGAGCAGCAATCAGCTGCTGTTTGCTTACGACGATGGTGTATGAGAAGCTTCGTGGAGTGATTATGTGAGATGCAGTATGACTTAGACAAACTTTATAGTTGGGGTTATGAATTGGCAGCCTGCTCTAAATGCAGGGAAATTTAGATTGATGCGGATAAGTAGAAAAAGTAATATCGAAATGTTCGCATATCGCGCTAATAATGCAGTTCTTGACCCAGTCGCGTCGATTAAATACGTAGGCAGTATAATGCAAAGCGATGCGAAATGCAACGAGCACGTAAGGACGATAGTAGCGAAGGTGACTGGTGGATGTCTGTTTTGTAGGGAGCATTTTAGCAATGTGTGGTTCATCTATAAAGGAGCCACACTATGGAAGACTATTGCACTAACTGTAGAGTCCTGGAAGACTGTTTGCGATCTAAACCAGGTCGCGTAGAAGGTAGACGTCGAATCAATTGAGGAGCGGGCTGCTAGATTTGTTACCGGTAGATTTGATCAAAACGCGAGCGTTAGCGAGATGTTTCGTGAAGTCACTTATGAATACCTGGTAGGAAGTCGATGTTATTTTCATGAAACAATACTGAGAAAATTTGCAGAACCGTTATTTGAAGCTGACCGATCCTAATGCTGCCAGTGTAGACTACGCTTAAGGACCACGAATATACAGTAAGTGAAATTACGGTTTATACGGAGGGATAAAGACAGTCGTGTTTCCCTAACTCTGTTTGCGAGTGGAACGGGAATGAAGAAGACTAGTAGAAGCAGAGGTACCCTCCCCAACGCAACACACAGTGGCCTGTGGATGTTGCCGTTAATGAAAACATACTCTCAAGGAAAGAATCTGTTTTCTGACTTGCTTCATTTGTAGAAGATTAATATGTCATTTCAGTCAACACTTAAATTAATCTTATACAGTCCCAAAGAACTACTCCTTGACCACCATTGCTCCCACTCGCATAAGACGCACGTTCACGAGCCTGCGACATGGTCACAGTAGAGATTTTCTAAGAGCCAGGAAATACTTATATTATTATAATTCACGGACTACAAGTTTTCATCAATCAGTTTACTAATTTTAATCGGTGATGACCATCTTGAGACCTGGGCAAACGCAGTAAATTGAAAACATAGCTGTCGTTACATAATCTGCCAGAAAAATTTAGTACACCCTTTTAGAGGTTTTCCTTTCACTCAAGATTTTTTTTATTTTTATTTTCTTTTTATTTTATTTATTTATTTATTTATTTATTGCAATAGTGCATATGCACTACATGAAATGATTACAGTTACAGATCAATACGACAAGCAGTTCTGAGGTACCAAGTATGGACCCATGTTGAAACAGCTATATCAGAAGGTGGTGTAGCTTCCAAATGCGGCAGTGCAGGCCATGACTCTGGCGTCCAGTCGATCGCCCAGTTGGTGAATACTGTACTGTGGTTCGTTATTTCAAGATTCCTTGACCTGTTCACGCATTTCTGTACGACTTTATTATTGACGAGTGGTGCGTGACACTCCTCGTCCCTTTATATTAAATCAAATGGCTCTAAGCACTATGGGACTCAACATCTGAGGTCATCAGTCCCCTAGACTTAGAAACTATTTAAACCAAACTAACCTAAGGACATCACACACATCCATGCCCGAGGCAGGATTCGAACCTGCGACCGTAGCAGGCGCGCCGTTCCGGACTGAAGCGCCTAGAACCGCTCGGCCATGGGGGCCGGCCCATTATACAGGGTGATTCAAAAAGAATACCACAACTTTAAAAATGTGAATTTAATGAAAGAAACATAATATAACCTTCTGTTATACATCATTACAAAGAGTATTTAAAAAGGTTTTTTTTTCACTCAAAAACAAGTTCAGAAATGTTCAATATGGCCCCCTCCAGACACACGAGCAATATCAACCCGATACTCCAACTCGTTCCACACTCTCTGTAGTATATCAGGCGTAACAGTTTGGATAGCTGCTGTTATTTCTCTTTTCAAATCATCAATGGTGGCTAGGAGAGGTGGCCGAAACATCATATCCTTAACATACCCTGTAACGTCCCTTAGCAAAAGACATATTTTGTAGTAAAGAGAAAATATTGTGCATCGTATTCTGTTATTGTATGGAATTATGTATTTTTTTTATTATTACTTATCTTAGATAATATCTGTGTCGGCGAGTACTGAAACCGCACAGACGATAAATATCATACACAGATGAAAAACATCACTAGTATAAATAATACAGCATGAACATTAATTTCTTTGTCTTCCTCTTGGAGTTACGGGAGTAAGATAGCCTGTGTCGCAGTTGTACATGCTAACGTAGTCTTCTTTCGTTATGGTTAAGCGATGTACGCCATTACGTACTCATTTTTAAAAAAGGTGTGTATTGTAGATAAGTTAACATATTTGAATGTTTTGAATAGAGTTATTTAATGAAACCTTGCATTATTATTTGTAGTAGCTTGCTTAAATTATTATCCCATCCTTTTAAGACATTTTCAGTTATTTAAATATTATCCGTGGTGCAGAGCTGCGCTACGAACGAACAAGCCGCTGCCGCGGCGCATTCAAACTGCATTAAAAGAAATCGATCATACCGCAAAGAAGCGGGAAGGTAATAGTGAAATAAAATCATCTCTTTCAGCTTCCGGACTTGCAGAGCAGAGCAGCAGATTTTATGATGTGTTTTGCAGGTTGACGCGGGCTGCTGATAATATATTGCTAACAGTACAAAAGAGATAATTTACCTTCGTAACAAAATAGGAATTTGGTTGTGCTTAGTTCTGGTCTGGCAAACCTTATAGTGAAAACGTATTTTTCTCCGACAATAGTCTCATGTTCTTGTGCTAGTCGTGGTAATTATTGGAGTTTTACGCTTAACAAAAATCCACTGCAAAATGTTGAACAATCTTTGCGAACTGCAACATCAGTATTTCATAACAAAGTAATTTTCATTTTCAATAACTATAAAGTAGGGAAGATGTGTTGTTTTTTTATAGTGAGTTACAGTAACCAAAAATGTTCCTTTAATAGAAAGCCAGATACAGAACAATAAGAACCCAATATATTCTGTTTTGTTGAAAATTAATGATTATACAGAAATTCTTGGCACAGCATTACTAAAAGATATATCGCGGCTCTTTTCGTATATGCGTTATTACGCGAGCAATAACAAAAACAAAACCAAAATAAATGGAAAAGAGTATATATTTACGACCAAAACGCGAAATTGTCGCCCAAAAACGCGGGGCCCGAATTCGCAGTGGCCACGAAAATTAGAATATTTTATGTAGTTTCTTTCAGTGTTTTTTGTTATATATATGTATGTATATAGTGATAAATGTATGTATGTGTATCATGATTAATGCTATGTATTAATGAATGTACAAAAATTTTTCATGAAAAACCGCACCACTGCAAGCAAGTTAGAGGAAACGATCCTGATAGTACTGAGAAACTGTAACGACTACATAATCCGGGGGCAGCCGATCCCCGAGATCAGATAAATAAAAGGTAAGACTACAGTGTAGTTGTCCTGTTTGTAGAAGCTTAACTCCAGTGAAGTGATCTCATATCGCTAGAGGGGTGCAGTTTGATGTTAGTGTTTATGACAGGATAAAGTTGATTGTAGATAGTAATTTTTAGTGTGCAGTGTATTGTAGATAAACTAACATATTTTGTGTGCAAGTGAAAAAACTGTCAGGTCTTGTGTTCGAGTAGGTAATTTATGAATATGGTTAAATTGCGTAGTCAACGTCCGAGCAATATGGATACTGAGGAACAGCCATTAGTTAGTGCAGGAAATGTAGAAGCGGGTGCATTAAGCAGTACAAGTACTCTCTTTGAGGATATACCATGCGAAAATGTGGGGGCAGGGGCACAGGAAGTGGTGCCACCGCCCACCAGTGCTCAAGGAAAGGTAGATAAAGAAATTACACCACCTCCAGAAAAGCAGGAACCAGAGAGTGGTAATCTGCCTGGTGGGAATTCACTTCAGGCGATATTAGAGCGCGTGCTGGATTACCAGGCAAAATTTGCACAACAGCAAGCCGAGCGAGATCGCCAGCAAGCTGAGCGAGATCGCCAGTTAGCAGAAAATTTACTTGCCCAGCAAGCTGAGAGAGATCGCCAGCAAGCTGAGCGGGACCAGCAACTTGTGCAATCGTTAGAAAATATGAAAAAAGAGATTGCCTGTATGAAACAGAATTATGAGTCGATACCTAAGGCCGTGCAGGAGTTGACTGAACAGGTCTACAACCTGCAAGTAGCAAACACTAACATGGTAGATGAAATAGGTGTCTTAGCCAACCGATTAGAAAAGCTAGAAGTAGATTCCACGCAGCTTGTAGAGCAGAAGTGGAACGAACAAGCAACTAAAATTGAAACTGAATTCAACTCATGGCTAGAAGCGAAGGAGACTGAGATTGACAAAAATATTAATTCTAAGGTACAAGCAGCCATAGCGGATAGAGATTCCGAATCGTTCAGTACCGCAATAAATAGTCAGGTACAGAACGACGTGCAAACCATCAAACAAATACCCAGTGAGGATATTCCGCAGTGGCAAGTGAATATTAACAAACGGATATCCGACTTGGAAAAGGGTTTAGCACAAAGTAGCAAACATCTTGAACATGAAACTATGTCGCCAACAGCCAATGTTTCTGGCAACGCACAAACTTATACGCGATGCAACAATGGTGAATCTTTAGGCGATAAGGCGAAGAGTTGTAGCTTCGGTTCGGAGCACACAGCCTATGTCCCAGGAACAAACCAGTACAGTCCAAAAATATTAGTTGATGAAAGTTTGATAAAAAATAGGCAGTTTCAAACGTTTACTACTGAACGGAAGTCAGTACACCCAGTAGTATTCATAAAAAGCTTTAAAAATATCTTGCCTAGTGTGTGGAACGAAGCACAGAAAATTCAATATGTAATGTCATACATTCAGGGTGATGCAGCATTGTGGGCTACGGAAGTAGCAGACAGCTGCATGACATATGAACAGTTCGAAAGGGCGTTTTTGTCGAAATACTGGTCGCCTTGTATACAAGAGCGGCTAAGAAAAGAAGTATACAATCCCGAACCGTACTCACCCCGTCTTGGGAATCTGAGACGGTATTTCGAGAAGTACATAAACAAAACGCGTTACTGGGACGAGCCGATCTCACCAAGAGGCATAATAAGACTCCTAAAATCACATTTACCCATTCATATCAAAGAGAAATTAATACACGTACCAGAAAGTGACATGGAACATTTCCTGTCTGTGCTAGATTCAATAGACTTAATCCAGGAAGACGCAAAAGCAGCGTGTGATCACTCGCGGAATAATGGATCAGGATGTAAACATGACAGAAATAATAGTGCACAAAACCACAACCATGGAAATGGTGGGGGTGGTAACAAGCGGCAAGAGCATTCGCAAAATGGTAATAATGGTAGAAGTCAGAACGGGTATGGTCAACCGTCTCATAACAAAAAGCGTCGATTTGACGACCGGTACGATTCCGGACTGCCAGTGACCAACCGCTGGAAATATGCGCGAGGTCAGTGGCATAGCAATTATAATGACGGTAATCGTAATTGGAATCAGAATCAGCGACCAAGCCCAGAGCGGCAGGGTAATGACCGGTACAACAACAGACCACCACTGCAAAACGCGACTATTGCGCAGTCGTGGCGGCCCACAAACCAAGGCGTAAACATAGTAGATGTCGCGGATAATAGCCGTCCAAGTACCTCACAAGCAAGCCATCCAACAAACTAGAATCGGCCTCGATATGCTCTTCATCGCTGGCCGAGGGGTGGAGTGAGAGCAATACGAATAACAATAGTATCCCTGGAATACATATGCTGCGATACAACGACGGTATCAGTATGGATAAAGATCTACTGACCGAACCGCATGAATTTAAGAAAGATAGCAACGAAAAGAAGCAAGCCATAATAGAAGCGAAAATCAATGATGTTGCAGTGAATATAATCATTGACACAGGTGCCTCAGTGAGTGTAATGAGTACAGAGTTGTTTAAAGCGCTAGGGAAGGGACGTAGTATACCGACTTTCCCGGTTAATAATTGCAAGGTGTCTGGAGCTATAAGTGCACAGAGCCAGTTAGTTAAGTACCAGGTGCAGGTGGAGATTTGTAAGGAGGGCGAAGCCATAGTGAGCTCGTTCCTCATTGTTAAAGGGTTAAAGGTGGCCTGCATTCTGGGAGTAGATTTTCTCCGTGAGAGGGACGCAGTGATCGACCTCTCCTCGGGAAAACTAAGTATAGTTAATAAAGGTAGGAGGATTGAGTTGTCTATGATGAAATCGAAGGAGGTACTTGTGCCATGTTGCAATCGAATTAATGTCAAAGGTAGGAACCCCTGGGTACTACACTTTAATGATTATTCACCTGTGACGGATCTCTATTATCCGAATGTAGGAGATAGAAATTTTGAACCAAATGTTGATGAATTTCGAACCAAAGTACAGGAATCTGAAAGTTTAAGCAACATACAAAAGCAACAGTTGACGCAGCTGTTATCAGAATATAACATGGTATTTACCGACCGACCAGGAATAGTCAAAGGGTACCACTATCACATAGAGGTGATGCCTCACAAAACATACTGTCGCGCATCTTACTCCATCCCTTGGTCGAGGAGGGAAGTAGTGGCTAAAGAGATTTGAAATATGTTAGAGTGGTATAGTAAAGTTATTTATTCAGTGACATGTCTGATGTAAATAGTAGTAGTTATGAGAAGGTTTCAATTGTGTTTTAGAGTATAAGTATGTTAGTGTTAAGAAAGAATTTATGTATTGTTACAATTTTGAGGAAGTAGAATCAGTAAACTGAGCAATAATATGCAAATGGAAGACTTTGTTTACAGACAGTTAATGGTTCAAATGGCTCTGAGCACTATGGGACTCAACTGCTGAGGTCATTAGTCCCCTAGAACTTAGAACTAGTTAAACCTAACTAACCTAAGGACATCACAAACATCCATGCCCGAGGCAGGATTCGAACCTGCGACCGTAGCGGTCTTGCGGTTCCAGACTGCAGCGCCTTTAACCGCACGGCCACTTCGGCCGGCTACAGACAGTTAGTGTCATTAAAATACTACATGCTCTTCAAGCAATGAATAATCTTTTGTTGATAAAATAATGATTAATTTCTTGAATCATTTTGTAGTAAGTAAGTACAATTAATGATGAAATCTCATATAAATATGTAGCAGATGTAATTGTGTTAGAGTTAAGGAACCCTGAGAGAGAGTCTATACTAGCCAAAAATTGACTTTGTAGTACGAAATAATTATGTGATATAATGTTTACTGCCAATAGTGATCTGAGAACGACACTGGAGCAGAATCCAATAAAAAACAAAACCGTTCCGTGTAACCTATGCTTTGTATGTATTAATGCTTCAATTGAAGCCTGTGTACTTGGTACACGTTCTTGAATATTAATTACGCGGTACGCGAATCAAGTTACGCGGAAACTACACTGTAGTCCTGTAGGACGGACCGTTAAAAATAATACTAGCACTAAATGAAGTATTTATTGAACAATATGCCCAAGTCAAGCTGTAATGCACATGGTAAAATCTGTTTGCTAGATGGGTGATAACGTGGCAAGCTACACTAAAAGAGGAAAAGAAAGCTTTGTACAAAAAAAATCACACACCTTTAAATAATTACAAAAAAAGCAATATATGCCTAGTAATAGTATTAAAAGTGTGTAATGAGAAGGTAACACAATGGACTCAATGTAGATGAGAGTGATTATGCTAAAAACAGTTGTTATGCATTAAAAATAAACTGTGTGCATAAACAATCTAGGAAAGGACGGAATATTGTGTGTAGTAGGGACAGAAAATGACTGTTGTATCTGCACCAATATAGACGTCGGTATAAGTTAAGTGTTGAGTGACTAACTGTCATAGTGCAGTGCTCAACGAACAGTACACTGTGAGTAAAAACGGTAGTTAGTGATCCGTTCGTAGTCGATTCAAACAAACATCGCTCGACGGAGACATTTAGTATGTGTGTACCGAAATATTTTCGCGTGTTGAAAGACGCTCTGGCAGTGTATCAACCGTGAGAACAAGTGAAAGTGTGTAGTACAATGTGCGTGTGACGAACCCTGAATACCAGTGTCACAATGCCACAAGAAACCTGTTATCACGCCAAAACATCCTGTGCATACCAGCGAAGCGACGGCGTAATGAACAATAAACGCTTTTAACCAAAGTGCATTTTCTTCCAGAGCTAATAAGTTGTCCCCTTAAAGACAGTACACCGTTGTGGAATATTTGTTTCATGCGTTACGACGGGGAGCCATGCGGAGAAGCAGAGACGGGTGACGTGCCGCCAGCCAGCCGGTCGCAGGAAACCACTGCAACACGCCGACATTGGTGAATGGTTCGGCGCGGTTCGCGACTGCTCGGGCGCCACCGCAGCACGCCGTCGATGTTGCTGCTAGCAGGTCGTCGACCTCAGCGGTCGTTGGCACGCCGCGCTCCAGACGACGCTACGCAACAATTGCTTCGCGCCGCCCACTCCGTACGACATTGTTAACGTTCAACCGAACATTAACAACTACGTTGTTCATGTACTAATATGAAAATGATTTATTGAACACGAAATTAAGTGACAAACATTTTTTTTTGCTGAGTATAACTCAAAACATTCACTTGTTCGATGATGTATGTCATATGTTTTCGTCATATTAGTGAAACAAACTGACACGAATGCCATACAACGGTAGAACATTTGTCGTGAGTAAGTGTAGAGACAATCCATTACATTGCTATCGAACTGTTTAATGATTGACCTTAATTGTGACACAGAACACAAATGTGAAAAAGTGTAGAAGGTACATTTTTAATAGAGAGACTAAAGGGTTTAACATTTTGACATAAATAATCATTGTTATCTGTGAACATTGGATAAAGTCCACCCTTGTTTGATGAACAAAACCGTGTGTTAAGACAAACCAGGCGAGATGACCATGGCTCCGGCGCAGTTTTCCCACGTTTTCTGATCGCACGTAGCCCAAATGGGGGAGCCAGAAAACTGTAATGACCCTGACACTAGGTTTACGGTCACCTCGCAAAGTGTGAAAAAACTATAAAAAGTGTAATTAAAACTATAATGTAAAAGAAGAAAGAAGTGAACAGTGAATATTCCAAACAAGGTGATAGATAATGACAAAACGGACGTTAGTGGCAGCATATTGCCGAACATTCTTAACGTTAGTCATTTGCTGCCAGGGGGCATTGTGACGTCCCTTAGCAAAAGACATATTTTGTAGTAAAGGGAAAATATTGTGCATCGTATTCTGTTATTGTATGGAATTATGTATTTTTTTTATTATTATTATTTATCTTAGATAATATCTGTGTCGGCGAGTACTGAAACCGCACAGACGATAAATATCATACACAGATGAAAAACATCACTAGTATAAATAATACAGCATGAACATTAATTTCTTTGTCTTCCTCTTGGAGTTACGGGAGTAAGATAGCCTGTGTCGCAGTTGTACATGCTAACGTAGTCTTCTTTTGTTATGGTTAAGCGATGTACGCCATTACGTACTCATTTTTAAAAAAGGTGTGTATTGTAGATAAGTTAACATATTTGAATGTTTTGAATAGAGTTATTTAATGAAACCTTGCATTATTATTTGTAGTAGCTTGCTTAAATTATTATCCCATCCTTTTAAGACATTTTCAGTTATTTAAATATTATCCGTGGTGCAGAGCTGCGCTACGAACGAACAAGCCGCTGCCGCGGCGCATTCAAACTGCATTAAAAGAAATCGATCATACCGCAAAGAAGCGGGAAGGTAATAGTGAAATAAAATCATCTCTTTCAGCTTCCGGACTTGCAGAGCAGAGCAGCAGATTTTATGATGTGTTTTGCAGGTTGACGCGGGCTGCTGATAATATATTGCTAACAGTACAAAAGAGATAATTTACCTTCGTAACAAAATAGGAATTTTGTTGTGCTTAGTTCTGGTCTGGCAAACCTTATAGTGAAAACGTATTTTTCTCCGACAATAGTCTCATGTTCTTGTGCTAGTCGTGGTAATTATTGGTGTTTTTCGCTTAACAAAAATCCACTGCAAAATGTTGAACAATCTTTGCGAACTGTAACATCAGTATTTCATAACAAAGTAATTTTCATTTTCAATAACTATAAAGTAGGGAAGATATGTTGTTTTTTTATAGTGAGTTAAAGTAACCAAAAATGTTCCTTTAATAGAAAGCCAGATACAGAACAATAAGAACCCAATATATTCTGTTTTGTTGAAAATTAATGATTATAAAGAAATTCTTGGCACAGCATTACTAAAAGATATTTCGCGGCTCTTTTCGTATATGCGTTATTACGCGAGCAATAACAAAAACAAAACCAAAATAAATGGAAAAGAGTATATATTTACGACCAAAACGCGAAAACCCCCATAAGAAAAAATCGCAGGGGGTAAGATCAGGGCTTCTTGGAGGCCAGTGATGAAGTGCTCTGTCACTGGCTGCCTGGCGGCCGATCCATCGCCTCGGGTAGTTGACGTTCAGGTAGTTACGGACAGATAAGTGCCAATGTGGTGGCGCCCCATCCTGCTGAAATATGAATTGTTGTGCTTCTTGTTCGAGCTGAGGGAACAGCCAATTCTCTAACATCTCCAGATACTGTAGTCCAGTTACAGTAGCACCTTCGAAGATAAAGGGACCAAAAACTTTATTGGCTGAAATGGCACAGAAAACGTTCATCTTAGGCGAGTCACGTTCATACTGAGTTGTTTCCCGCGGATTCTCAGTGCCCCATATACAGACATTGTGACGGTTGACTTTCCCGTTAGTGTGGAAAGTTGCTTCATCACTAAAAACAATCTTTGAAACGAAAGATTCATCTGTTTCCATTTCAGCAAGGATAAAACCACAGAAATCGATTCTTTTAATCTTATCAGCTGTAGACAGTGCTTGAACCAATTTCAGACGATAAGGTTTCATAACTAACCTTTTTCGTAGGACTCTCCATACAGTTGATTGTGGAATTTGCAGCTCTCTGCCAGCTCTGCGAGTCGATTTTCCTGGGCTGCGAACAAATGCTTGCTGGATGCGTGCTACATTTTCATCACTCGTTCTCCGCCGTCCAGAACTTTTCCCTTTGCACAAACACCCATTCTCTGTAAACTGTTTATACCAACGTTTAATACACCATCTATCAGGAGGTTTAACACCATACTTCGTTCGAAATGCACGCTGAACAACTGTCGTCGATTCACTTCTGCCGTACTCAATAACACAAAAAGCTTTCTGTTGAGCGGTCGCCATCTTAGCATCAACTGACGCTGACGCCTAGTCAAACAGCGCCTCAAGCGAACAAATGTACAACTAAATGAAACTTTATAGCTCCCTTAATTCGCCGACAGATAGTGCTTAGCTCTGCCTTTTGTCGTTGCAGAGTTTTAAATTCATAAAATTGTGGTATTCTTTTTTAATCACCCTGTTTTACACATGTGCTCGCTTGGAGACCAGTCTGGAGATCGTGCTAGTCGGGAAAGTTGCTGCACGTATTGCAGAGCACTTTGGCTCTGAGCCCTATGGGACTTAACATTTATGGTCATCAGTCCCCTAGAACTTAGAACTACTTAAACCTAACTAGCCTAAGGACATCACACAACACCCAGTCATCACGAGGCAGAGAAAATACCTGACCCCGCCAGGAATCGAGCCTGGGAACCCGGGCGTGGGAAGCGAGAACGCAGAGCACTTTGAGTTTCAGGGGCAGCGAATGGGTAGACGTTATCGTGTTGTAACAAAACATCACCTTCCTGTTGCAAGAACGCCAAAACAACAGCTCTAACGTTCTGCGCGTACCGAGCGCTGCTTAGAGTCCTCTCTAGAAACACCAAAGGTGAACAAGAGCTGTAGCTTATAGCACCGCAGACCGTAAGAGCTTCGGTGAGATCAACATGTTTTGTACAAATGCCTTGACGAGACAGCGCCCATCAGACCTACGTCTACATGTAAACGACCATCATTGTGTGCAGGCAGAATCTCCTATCGTGGCTGAAGACCACGGCGCGCCATTCCATCTTCCAAATTGTGAATCGAGCGGCGCACGTCGATGCTATGGCGTGAGTGGAAGATGGGTTGTAGGTGTACTTGCCCAAGTCCCTCTGCCAATAACCATTTCGTAACAGTTCGTGTTGACACGTCTGGGCTCAAAAGCGATCTTACCTTTGGCGTAGCAGCTGTGCGATATGCCACTGCTGGCCTTACAATACGACGATCTTGGCGAGCGTTTGTGGTGCGTGGACGTCCAGAACCTCGTCTACGCATGTGGGAATGTTCAAGTGACCACTGATACAGGCATCGTGGCACAACTGACGCAGCACGTCTAACGTGTGCAGAAATTCTCCGAAAGGACCTTTCCGCAACTTGGAAGGCCACCATTTGACCCCTTTCAAACTCGCTCACATACCTGTAGAAACCGCGAGTACGTTTCCGCGACATGGCTGCCCACTTGCTTCACACTTCCACTCACAGATGGCGCTCTGATAGCTAAGTCACTGCGCTATCTGTTGGAAGAAGACGTTGAAACCATTATCAATGCATCTAATCTTCTACCGGTGGTGTATGCCGTCTTCGCATACAAGTCGAAGTCCTCTTTCCAGGGGTTCGAATTTCTTTCTGGCCGTTTATATAGATGGTACAGTCACAATGGTTAGCCACACAGTCAGTGTCTGACGAAGGTTGAATGGCCAATCATTCTGTTTGCACCATCTATATATGTAACGACTCGGTATGATTTGTGTACTGTATTTGCTCAGGGTTCAAGATGGTCGTTATTGAGTGACTTTAATAACCTGACTGGTGAACACTTGTGGCCCGTGACCGCAATCACGAGATGCAAATTTGGGGGAGAGTGGTTAGAAATAAGAGAATGAAGGGGATTGGAAATCCCAAACGCTTGAGGTACCGTTACACACCTGTCGCACGTCCACTGACTCCAAGGAAACTTTTGCAGCGATCGTTACTCGTAGACGTCAAGGCTTAGGTCAGGCGTGTTGTCTTGACGTAAGGAAGTGTTCCTGAACAACAGAGCTTCATTCCAAGGGAAAAAAATTATCAGCAGTTACCACCCACTCTACAGTGCATGCGGAATCCTGAATAGATTAAAAACGGGGATATCATTGTGTTGAACGAATTTTGTGTCATAGGTTTATGAGGACGACGTTACAGGCAGTGTAGAAGTAGTTCAGGCTCCTAACCAACTGCTAATACGCCGAAACGTTGAAGAATGCTGTACGAGAGGAAGATGTATTAAATGTCATAGTAAAGGGCATAGAATCCGCGAAGGCCTGGAGACGAAAATTGCGACGTCTTCCTCCTGGATACGAGAAGTAAGTAAGTGATATTTCTGCGTGGCTCAAAGAAAGTATCCCATTTTATAATATTTTTTGCGAATACCCTACTCATTAAAGGAAATATCTTTGGTGGTGGGCTGCAGGCAAATTTTCAAGTTTCTGTACAGCCGTGGCGGAATCGAGGGTCAAGAATGGAGCTGTCTGCTCAATGACGTGTACAAGTTTGTATGGCATATCAACTGTTAACTCTACATACTGATTATCTTTTGTACCAAGGATTCTGTCTTCACGAAACTGAGCAGTCTCGGATTCACGTGCAAAGACAAGTGGCTCTGTAGATCGGGTGTGGTCTGATACGCAGAGGCACGTACAGTAGATGTTCCATCTCGTAACAAATGGTGGATTATAATGTAACAACATTTCTGAACTACTGATTAGTTGTGCAGACTGCATTTAGGAAATGCCAGCTTACAAACGCCTTTGTTCTGAGTCATACGAGGTGATGAAGTTATTGAGACAGGTTTTGTATTCTGGAGACGCAACATCAGAATCGATGAACAGCTCTTAAGATTTAGGTTACGAGCGATTTCGAGTTTTTAATGGTAAGCACGGATTTCTATCTAGGCCGTGCGATGTTGCAGAACAACTTAGTGTTATGAGTGAAGTAACGCAGGGGTAGTAAATTGTTAACCGTCAATAGAGACGCTAGTCTATGAGAGACAGAGTTAAGTACTCCACTTTTGGAGGACGACTTTTCAACCCCGCGTCCGGCCTTCCTGATTTAGATTTCCCGTGATTTCCCTAAATCGCTCCAGGCAAATGCCGAGATGGTTCCTCTGAAAGGGCACGGCCGACTTCCGTCCCCGTCCTTCCCTGATCCGACGAGGCCGATGACCTTGCAGTTTGGTCTCTTCCCACAAACAACCCAACCCAACCACTTTTGGATAAAGCCAAAGGAGCAGCGTTGATAAAAATGTGGTATTATCAGTGCTAATGGAAAACACTGTAAAATAAAAGGCCAGTAGATACGGAGGAACTGTTTAGTTGCGTGCAAACCAAAAGACGTGATCTACAAGCTTCTGTTAAAGAAACAGAATAGAAGTGGCTACCAAAGTACGATGAGGAATTCATTTCGTGAAGTAAACAGCTACAGATAGTGCAGTATGCGATAACCAACCAAAGAGAAAGTTTGAGTTATTGACTGTGGCAAGTTTGATTTTAGATGACCATGTCCTGGATTTCAGAGAAACAAATCACTGGTAACATGTAATTAAGTATCAGAAAGACGAAGGGAGCTCTCAAGAGAATCCTTATATGCAAAACCATTATATTCTCCATACGAAATGTGGAGTATTTCGAGCGTCATCCAAGGTGATCATATAACTGCAAATGGAATGCGTACATATAGTAAGGGAATTTGTCTTGTCAGTGATACAGAACATGAGAAAAGTAGCCGTACAAACGTCACATAAATTTCGAGATACTGGTTGTGGAAGGAATGACGAAGGCATCAACCATCTACCAATGAAAACCATAGAGGGTGTGCAATAGCTTGAAACTGACAACAACAGGGAAGTAAATCAGCTACATCTGATCCAAAGAAATCAGCTTAACAGTCACATAAACCAATGTAGGAAAGTTGTGGGTGGATGAGATTTTGATTTCTGCTCTATCGAAATGCGTGCCCACCGCTTTACCATTATGGCAACATGACTGGTACCGATTTCTGACTGACATAGTGCACGTAATCGGTAAGTTACACGGTAATTGTAACATTGATGACTGTCCTGGTGTACGCCATGAAGGAACTTCAGTATCAGGTCGGAAGTGAGTGAAAAATGTTTCACCGCCGGTTCTAGGCACTTCCGTCCGAAACCGCGCGACTACTACGGTCGCAGTTTCGAATCCTGCCTAAGGCATGGACGTGTGTGATGTCCTTAGCTTAGTTAAGTTTAAGTAGTACTAAGTTCTAGGGGACTGATGACTTCAGATTTTAAGTCCCATAGTGCTCAGAGCCATTTGAACCATTTGATGTTTCGTCCAACTTCTATACTCAAGTGCAACACTCCTCTGAGCAGAACTTCTCGAAGAAATAATGGCATTTCTTTCATTTTTGATGTTTGTATGCCTGTGTGAGTGAGAAGGGGGCGGAGGAGAGTGTGCAATCTAGTAGTCGATTTGTCTCACATTCTAATACGTGGTCTAACAGAACAAGTCAAGTTTTCGCTGAGCCTTTACTTCCTTTGCAGTTCCCCCCACCCACCCACCCGCCCCCCTCCAATGGGAAAATGTAGACTGAGCCAGTGATAATCTTACCAACTTTTTCAGCATAAGCAATACCAATAATGAAGCCATAGCTTTCCATTCCTTATTGATAGATGGGACCATGTTTAACTTAAATTTTTCATGTCTGCAATAGTGAATGTTTTGATAGCACTGCGGCTGTTTTCAGAGGGTCAAAGCAAAATCGGGTTTGATTAAGGCTATTTGACGCTGCTGTTCAGGGGAAAGCCGACTTTAGTTTCTTTTGGTCCATAAGGATACATGGATAGGAATTATCAATCGCACAGCAAGTATGCTTAAATTATGCAATGGGTTACACCGAACTGCATCGTCAGTAGCAACTATTTATACATGGCATTCTGGTGGTTTAAATGGAAACTTAGAAAAAGTCAGTGCTGTACTAAGAGGTATTCTGAGGATAATCGGAGGATTTTGTGAAACATCGGCATGAAGAGAGTATCTAAGGATGCTTAAAGAATATTTTTATGCACTTAAATTGCTAATCTATTGCTCCCAGTGGTTTCAAATTTTAATTCATTTACCTAACATCACTCATTTTAGTGAACTTTATGTCGTACGCCCAGAATGCTTGGTGAACTGATAGTCTTTCGCAAGAGTAATTTCGAAGAAGAGTTGTCTCAGCCGTTTAAGACATCGTTTATTTTGAAGAGTGTAATTCTTCTTCATCCTTTCTTGATTGGTGTGCAAAACGTAAGGACGAAAGTAGCTCTCACGAAGCAACATAGCTCGATGAAACGTCGATCATACATAGAAAAATCTGCTACAGAAGAGTACACAAGGTGGCCGAAAGAAATACACCATGATACGAACAATGCCACTTTTATTGAAGGGCAATAGCTACAGTGAAAAACAGCGCGATTTATGACGGTTTCCTGGATATGACAAAAGAGTGGTCTTGCTTCTTAATAGGCTGTGTGACCACCACGAATGGCATTGCTTGCTACACAACGTGGTGCCGTGGTAGCCGTAAGGTTGATAAGGAATTCTTCTTACAGAGCGTTCCATTCTTCCACCAGCGCAGTTGACAAGTGCTGGATGGTAAAAAAATTTTCTTTATTTATACACACAACCACATGTTTATGACACAGTCATAAACGGTTTCGGCCATACAATGACCATCTTCAGATGCTTAAGGCGGCATACACTGAACACATGTGATTGTGTCTATAAATAAACAAAAAAAATTTCCACGAGAATCGATCACGCACTCCATAGACAAAATGCTGGATGGTAGTTGGTGGGTGTGGGCGTTCTGCAATACGTCCCCACAGCGCATACCACACTTGGCCGATTCCAATTAAGTATGGTGAACGAGCAGGTCAGTCCATTCGACGGTATTCTCTTCTAGTGCGAGATGAGAACGCGTCGAACATGATTATTTTGATGGTCCAAGTGTTAAAATGCCACGGGGCAAAATGTTGCAATGGTGTACTGACATCCAAATCTTTGAATACGGCCAACACACTGTACTCTTTCCCCACGTGTGTCTTTTCACTGTTGCATTCTCCATGATTTCAGTTATATGATGACAGTTCGCGACTGCATCGAACTGTGCATGTGGAGTAGTTCTTGGAATGAGAGGATATTCGGCGAATGGACATGCCTAGCCGTTACCCCGATATAAATCCCATGGGGCATGTGCCGGGTGCGTTGGGGAGGCGTATTGCAGCTCTCTGACTTGCACCGAAGTCCATCCGAGAGTTTTCAGCCGCGCTGTTGGGGGCGTGGACCCACCTACCACAAGGACTCTGTGCCAACCTGTTGGTCAGTATGGGAGCACGCTGCGCGGAGCATGGTTTGTCGTCCGTGGTGATCTCACACGTTATTACGAACAACGTCTCGCCTTTCGTAATGCACTGGGGACGACCATAAATGGCAATGACTTCAGTGCAAATATTGTCTCAGAATAAAAGTGTCATTTCTGTTTGTCTCATTGTCTCATTGCGCGTTGCTTTCAGTTACCTTCTGTGCTATGATGCTGAAGAACTATCTACGAATGGCCCAAGTTTTATGGAGGTGTGTTACTTGGCAGCAACACATAGCGCCATACTTATGTCCTTAAGTTCTGGCCACCATTTCCGATTTCATGGAAGTTTTTGTAGATATTATGTTTAATGGGTATCTGCTGTGCATAGAAAGAAACTGAATTGTTGTTGTTGTTGTGGTCTTCAGTCCTCAGACTAGTTTGACGCATCTCTCCATGCTACTCTATCCTGTGCAAGCTTATTCATCTCTCAGTACCTACTGCAACCTACATACTTATGAACCTGCTTAGTGTATTCATCTCTTGGTCTCCCTCTACGATTTTTAGCCTCCACGCTGCCCTCCTATAGTAAATTTGTGATCCCTTGATGCCTTAGAACATGTCCCACCAACCGATCCCTTCTTCTACTCAAGTTGTGCCACAAACTTCTCTTCTCTCCAATCCTATTCGATACCTCCTTATTAGTTATGTGATCTACCCAACTAATCTTCAGCATTCTTCTGTAGCACCACATTTAAAAAGCTTCTATTCTCTTCTTGTCCAAACTACTCATCGTCCATGTTTCACTTCCATACGTGGCTACACTCCATACAAAAACTTTCAGAAACGACTTCCTTACACTTAAATCTATACTCGATGTTAACAAATTTCTCTTCTTCAGAAACGCTTTCCTTGCCATGGCCATTCTACATTTTATATCCTCTCTACTTCGACCATCATCAGTTATTTTGCTCGCCAAATAGCAAAACTCGTTTACTACTTTAAGTGTCTCATTTCCTAATCCAATTCCCTCAGCATCACCGGACTTAATTCGACTACATTCCATTATCCTCGTTTTGGTTTTGTTGATGTTCATCTTGTATCCTCCTTTCAAGTTATTATCCATTCCGTTCAACTGCTCTTCCAAGTCCTTTGCTGTCTCTGACAAAATTGCGATGTCATTGGCGAATCTCAAAATTTTTATTTCTTCTCCATGGAATTTAATACCTACTCCGAAATTTTCTTTTGTTTCCTTCACTGCTTGGTCAATACACAGATCGAATAACATCGGAGATAGGCTACAACCCTGTCTCGCTCCCTTCCCAACCACTGCTTCCCTTTCATTGTCCTCGACTCTTATAACTGCAATCTGGTTTCTGTACAAATTGTAAATAGCCTTTCGCTCCCTGTATTTTGCCCCTGACACCTTCAGAATTTGAGAGTATTCCAGTCAACATTATCAAAGTTTTCTTTTAAGTCTACAAATGCTAGGAACGTAGGCATGCCTTTCCTTAATCTAGCTTCTAAGAAGAGTCGTAGGGTCAGTATTGCCTCACGTCTTCCAATATTTCTACGGATCCAAACTGATCTTCCCCGAGGTCGGCTTCTACCAGTTTTTCAATTCGCTTGTACAGAATTCGTGTTAGTATTTTGCTGCCGTGACTTATTAAACTGATAGTTCGGTAATTTTCACATCTGTCAACACCTGCTTTCATTGGGATTGGAATTATTATATTATTCTGAGGGTGTTTCGCCTGTCTCATACGTCTTGCTCACCACATGGTAGAGTTTTGTCAGGATTGCCTCTCCCAAGGCTGTCAGCAGTTCTAATGGAATGTTGTCTACTCCCGGGGCCTTGTTTCGACTCAGGTCTTCCAGTGCTCTGTCAAACTCTTCACGCAGTACCATATCTCCCATTTCATCAGCATCTACATCCTCTTCCACTTCCATAATATTGTCCTCAAGTACTTCGCCCTTGTATAGATTCTCTAAATACTCCTTCCACCTTTCTGGTTTCCGTTCTTTGCTTAGAACTGGGTTTCAATGTGGGATGTTGATATTCATACAAATGGTTCTCTTTTCTCCAAAGGTCTGTTTAATTTTCCTGTAGGCAGTATCTATCTTACTCCTAGTGAGATAGCCGCCCGGAGTGGCCGTGCGGTTCTAGGCGCTACAGTCTGGAACCGAGCGACCGCTACGGTCGCAGGTTCGAATCCTGCCTCGGGCATGGATGTGTGTGATGTCTAGGTTCTAGGCGACTGATGACTAAGAATTTAAGTCGCATAGTGCTCAGAGCCATTTTGAACCCTAGTGAGATATGGCTCTACATCCTTACATTTGTCCTCTAGACGTCCCTGCTTAGCCATTTTGCACTTCCTTTCGACCTCATATTTGAGACTTTTGTATTCCTTTTTGCCTGCTTCAATTACTGCATTCTTATATTTTCTCCTTTCATCAATTAAATTCAATATTTCTTCTGTTACCCAAGGATTTCTACTAGCCCTCGTCTTTTTAGCTACTGGATCCTCAGCTGCTTTCACTACTTCATCCCTCAATGCCACCCATTCTTCTTCTACTGTATTTCTTTCTCCCAATCCTGTCAATTGTTCCCTTCCCTATCCATTTCCATTTTTAAACTTTCTAACCTACCTGCCCCATTAAGGGATCTGACATTCCACGCTACGATCCGTAGACCGCCAGGTCCTTTTTTCCTGATAACGATGTCTTCTTGAGTAGTTCCTGCGCGGAGATCCGAATGGGGGACTATTTTACCTCCGGAATATTTTACCCACGAGGACGCCATCATCATTTGACCATACAGTAAAGCTGCATGATCTCGGGAAAAATTACGGCTGTGGTTTCCCCTTGCGTTCAGCCGTTCGCAGTACCAGCACAGCAAGGCCGTTTTGGTTAGTGTTACAAGGCCAAATCAGTCAATCATCCAGACTGTTGCCCCTGCAACTACTGAAAAGGCTGCTGCCCCTCTTCGGGAACCACGCGTTTGTCTGGCCTCTCAACAGATACCCCTCCGTTGTGGTTGCACCTACAGTACGGCTATCTGTATCGCTGAGGCACGCAAGCCTCCCCACCAACGGCAAGGTCCATGGTTAGTGGGAGGGGGGGGGGGGGGAGGACTGAATTAGTTAAATATCTATCACTGTGTTCCAACATAAAGATAATGTCATCTGGCATCATTAAGGGATGTCCAGCGACGAATGTCTGAAGTGTCCAGAATCAGATTTTCACTCTGCAGCGGAGTGTGCGCTGATATGAAATTTCCTGGTAGATTAAAACTGTGTGCCGGAACGAGAGTCGAACTCGGGACCTTTGCCTTCCGCGGGCAAGTGCTCTACGATATGAGCTACTCAAGCACGTCTCAGGATCCGTCTTCACAGCCTCACTTCTGCTAGTACCTCGTCTGCTACCTTCCAAATTTCACAGAAGGTCTCCTGTGAACCTTACAGAACTAGCACTCCTGGAAGATAGTTTATTGCGGAGACATGGCTTAGCCACAGACTGGGGAATGTCTTTGTAATATCCTTTCTTCCAATAGTGCCAGTTCTGCAAGGTCCGCAGGAGAGCTTCTGAAGTTTGGAAGGTAGGAGACGAGGTACTGGCAGAACTGAGGCTGTAAGGACGGGTCGTGAGTCGTGCTTGGGTAGCTCATATGGTAGAGCACTTGCCCGCGAAAGGCAAAGGTCCCGAGTTCGAGTCTCAGTCCGGCAAACAGTTTTAATCTGCCAGGATGCTTAATGTGTGAAGTATTTTGGACCAAAATTTAGGTCACTTAAGAGATATTGTGAGTGATGTCGACAAATGATAGGTAATTACATGGGAGTTATTCGGCTCCCTATAGTACTGAAATACAGGTATGTAGTTTTTCACAGTGACTTTCTCGAACGACTTCTTCACGGAGATTTTCTCGTGTCAGTATCTTCTTCATTGTCTACAAAAAGGGCCATTTTCTTAAGGCACCATGTCGAAGAACTCTCGTTCAATTCAACTTCTCATCGGGCATCTTCCCGTTTTTTGCTATGTTGACAACACCTTTATGATCTGGGTAATTGTAATCGAAACTTTCCACGTGTTCTTTTATCACTTGAACAGTTAAGATAGAGACAGAAAGAGCACTACAATTTTCAAATACTCCACTAGAACGAAAATCAATTGGGCAGCTAAGGAACTCTTTTCACAGGCAGCGAACATCTAGTCATCTCTGTCTCAGTGTGCAAAGATCTCGTCATCCAACCTAAAAGGTCACTGCTTGAATCACACTGACACAGAGAGCTGATACTGTTTGTGAAAGAGAAAACCTGGATTTAATGATCAGATGGCTAAGAGACGCATTCCGGAAAGACGGCTCAAGCGAACCAGAGATTACCTTAGTTGTCTCTAAGAAACAGAAACACAGACAAACTCAGGCATCAGACAATTATCTGCCCGTGGCACTCCTTCCTTCCTTCGAAGCAACAGTGAATAATATTGGCAGAATCCTGGGGAAAAGCGGTGTTCAAAGAATCTTTCGACGTACGACGAAACTTAAAGAGACACTGTTGGTCTCGCTGTTATTGCACTTAAAAAAAAAAAAAATCTTGTGAATGTGCAGCTGATACGTTTGTCTGTCAATACCAACGATCTCAAGCATCGTGGTGTAGTGGTAAACAGTGCCTGGAAACGGAAACGTCACGGGCTAGAATCCCGATCCAGCTACGTGTGTGTACTGTTCACGTGCTCTGGTCCTGTCAGTGATGTGAAGTTTCGCCTGGAACCACAAGTGGTTCGGATTTCACATTAAATTGTAGTTCCCTTTCCTCTGCAGGACTACTGGGTAGGATATGGACACGAACGTCGCCGAAGTGGCATCAATGTCCAAATCCTGCCTCAAGATGTTGAGCCAAACGAAATTATTATTATTATTATTACTATTATGCGAATGACTTTGGAGCTCTGCTCTGGGCACGAACGCCACATTATATATCGTAAGTTCTATAAATCTATTGTTGCCAAAACAACCTCTGTGGCTGTCGGCTGTACCTACTGGTATTCCGTCGTCATACAAGGCATTGAGTTTAGCATGTGTTACATCCACTTTAAGGACACAGAAGCTACCCCCTTAGTGTTGCATTGAAACACCGTGAAAGGGAACAGAGAAATGAGTTGGGTCTTCAACCATCTAACGAAATCAGCATCGCTATCAATGTTCAGACTCAGACATCTACATAATCGCTAGTAACACTTCTGTGACCTCTGAGGTCTGCTGCACACAACTTGGTCAACGAAATGAAGTGCCAAAAGCCCTACAGAAATTTCCTAATTGTGATGATAGAGGGAGTCTTCGAAAGTTTGAACCTGAATGTAAGTCTAACACGGCAAGTTCACTGAGAAGCATTTATTCAATAATTAGAGGTTACCTGTAGCTATGCTGGCATATCAGTAATTTTTTTCGATGAGTCATGATGAGGCAGCCAGCTACGGTAAATGCAATATCAGCTCCCCTGACATGTCTGCCTGTTCGCTTAAGCATAACTTGTGATGTGTGCCTCACTCTTGCCCCTCCCAAGCTGTCGCAATGTACAAAGCGTCGGCAGGCACAGAGTCCGCAGGGGGCAGGAGTTCGCACATCATGCTGTTTGAAGTAGCTGTACAATATACATTGTGTACATTACGAAAAAGTAGCTTGGAAGTTTAGATTAAACACACTAATGACTGTGTAACCATTATAGTCATTACTTTTAAACGTAACAGCTAGGACATAACAGCCAATAAAGGCATTTTCACAAATATGATGAAGCTGAAAAGTCAAAAAGTAAACAGCTTTTTGAAAGAGCAATTGTTTTCCCTACTTCCCGTAATATTCTTCAAATCAACAAGTATCTTGTACTACATACTTTCTACATTATCTTAAGTTTGAAGCTATCTCCAAACAAATTTTCATTACAATCAGTTCGTCGAGTTAGCCGTGAAAACCTAACAGATAGAGTTGCTTTCCCATTTATAATCTTGGTATACATTAATCTTTCACTTATGACATTTTTCGTGATTCGATTTTGATTGAATGAAGCCAGTAAGGTGCACCATGCTATGTCAAAGTTATCTGTGAAACCCCCATGAAAGAGATTACCGTTTTCAAACAGGCAGACAGATACGACGGTTTTAGACGTAAATTTAAATCACACTGTCTTTTTTTGTCTTGATTCGATTTTTATGAAATGAAGCCTGTATGGTACCCACAGCTATGTTCAAGTTACCAGCGAAAACCCCATGAAAGTTTGTCTAGTAGCTCTGAGGAAGCGTATTGTAACAGATGGACAGTCAGACAGGACCGTTTTACAGATTTACTGTTAAAATCGATGAAATTGTTCTGTGCAGGTTTTCCCGAAATTTTAGGCTCAAAATTACATACACGGTTGTGTATTCTAAAATTCTGAATTTTAAGACGAGGAAGTAATGTTCGGTATTGAATAATCAGGCGGTAAAATGCCTTGATTGAGCAATACGAATGTGGCATCTATTTGAAAACTACCACCGTTGCATCTCAAATAATTGCTTGCCTTAAACGGTACACATTCCTATGTGATTTGTCCACGTTGGAGTACCCACTGTCGACTTTTCACCACTGACTGTCAAAACAAAAATGAAGTGTTACCCGTTAGATAAGCTTTCGGGCACGAATTTAATATCTGGTGCAGCGCGATAATGAATTCTTTGGCAGTTATAAGACTGTTGTCGGACACAACACACTTACATTTCTAAATGTGGGAACCCCATTTACATGCCATATCTTCTCCTGATCGAGGATCGCCTTTGTTTAATTCATGGCATCCTTTGTAGATGAAGACAAATTTTATTGCTCAACGTACGATCTAGAGCATCTTCTTCACAACCTTCAGCAGTTGTTTACCACACATTAAACAAAATTTAAAGCTGAATCGTTGATACACTAAATTCGATACTCATAAGATAGCCACGATCGATACGCCTTTCGCTCAAATAACAATAGAGAAAGAGAGAATTGTGCCGTTCACGCAAAATGGAGATTTAGTTTCATAATATTATGAGTGAAACATTGTGTAGATGACTTATTGTTTCTTAAATGGCCGGGGCCGAAGTGGCCGTGCGGTTCTAGGCGCTACAGTCTGGAACCGCGTGGCCGCTACGGTCGCAGGTTCGAATCCTGCCTCGGGCATGGATGTATATGATGTCCTTAGGTTAGTTACGTTTAAGTAGTTCTAAGTTCTAGGGGACTGATGACCACAGCAGTTAAGTCCCATAGTGCTCAGAGCCATTTTTCTTAAATGGCCGTTTTCGGCAAAGTTATGCAAGCCTAAGTACTAATATACTCAAGGAAGGTAACGGGAATCGGCATTAACTTGTGTACATCGTTAAAACTCGCCATCTTTTAGATTTGAAAATGCCCGAAATCATTCGTTACGATATATATAATCCATGACCTATATTGTTCATCATCCATCAAATATAAATTCTTCTTAGAACCGAGACCTGATTGAGATCTGAAGTGGAAAACTCTGAGATATTTAGCGCCTCATGGAACTTATATTGGAAAGACAGAGTTGAGGCCATATGAGGGAGATTGTGCAATGCAGTTGATAGAAATATTGTCTCTATTGAAGTCAAAGTAGAGTGTGACACTGAAATTATCTGGTAGCTTATGACAAGTCTAAGTGAAACCAAGTTGATTGTTGGATTTTTTATCGGCCACCGGCATCTGCTGTGACAGTTCTAGAGTCATTCAAAGCAAGCCTGTGGCCAGTAGCACGTACATACCGAGATCGTGCAGTACTAGTTGGAGGCGACTTTAACCTACCGAGTATACACTGGGATGTCTATGGATTCATTGCAAGGGGTACAGAGAGACAGACGTGAGAAGTAATTTCGAAAACGTTTTCTCAAAACTGTCTTGAGCAGCTAGCTCGGCACCCCACATGCAGCGGAAACATCTTAGACTTAGTAGCTACAAACAGAACGGGCCACGTCGACAACGTCAGCATAGAAACGCGGATTAGCGATCATGTTGTCTTTATAGCAACTACGCCTGCGAAGATTACAAAATCAGTCAATAAGGCTAGGGCAGTGTTTATCCTAGAAACAGCAGATAAGCAGGTGTTAGAATCTCATTTAAACTCTCAACTGACATCACTTATTCCCAGTAAAATGTACGTAGATGAATTTTGGGCATTGTATACGCAGATTGTAAACCGTGGTCTGCAGAATTAGGTGATTAGCAAGTGCGTTAAGAGCGGAAAAACCCATCATGATTTAATAACCAAGTTTGGAAAATGTTGAGGAAGAAAACGCGCAAATGGCGATAAGCAAAGGTTAGTAAGGACTCGTGCTTGTGTGAAAAGAACACAACTACCATCCTTATACCTCAACAGATCATCTGGCAGAGAACTCTAGAAAGCACTGAAAACAAATTCCTCTTAAATGCCTACGCATATACATTGAAGAGCAAAAAAAGTGGAACATTTACCTAATATAGTGTGCGGCCCCGCGAGCACGCAGAAGTGCCGCAACACGACTAATGTCTGAAGTACTACTGGAGAAATTGACACCATGAGTCCGGATGGCCTGCTGTAAATCAGTGAGAATCCGAGGCACTCCGGATATGCTCAATAATGTTCATGTCTGGGAAGCTTGGTAGCCAGCTGAAGTGTTTAAACTCAGAAAGTGTTGCTGGAGCCACTCTGTAACAACACTGGTCGTGTGGCGGGTCGCATTGTCCTGTGGGAATTGCCCAAGATCGTCGGAATTCACAATGGACATGAATGGATCCAGGTGATCACACAGGATGCTTACGTACGTGCCATCCGTCCGAGTCATATCTAGACATATCATGGGTCCCACATCACTCCAACTGCACGCTCCCCTCACCTTTACGGAGCCTCCACCAGCTTGTATAGTCCCCTGCTGACATGCTGGGTCCATGGATTCATGAGGTTGTCTCCAAACCCGTACACATCCATCCATTCGATACAATTTGAAACGAGACTCTTCTGACTAGGCAACATGTTTCCAGTCATCAACAGACCAATGTCGGGGTTGACGGGCCCAGGCCAGGAGTAAAGCTTTATGTTGTGCGGCCATCAAGGGTTCACGAGTCAGCCATCGGCTGCGAAAGCTCATATCGATGATGTTTCGTTTAATGGTTCCCATGCTGACACTTGTTAACGTCCCAGGATTGAAATCTACAGCAATAAGAGGAAGGGTTGCACATCTGTCACGTTGAACGATTCTCTTCAGTCGTCGTTGGTCCCGTTCTTGCAGGATCATTTTCCGGCAGCAGCGATGTCGGAGATTTGATGTTTTATCGGATTCCTAATGTTCACGGTACGCTCGTGATATAGTCGTGCCGGAAAATTCCCACTCCATCGCTACCTCGGTGATGCTGAGTCCAATCGCTCTTTCGCCGACTGTAACACCACGTTCAAATTCACTTAAATCTTGATAACCTGCCATTGCAGCAGCAGTAACCGATCTAACAACTGCGCCAGCACTGTATTCTGCTTGTTTACATATCTCTTGTATTTGTTGCATACCTATAGCAGTTTCTTATGCGCTTCGGCGTATGTCATAATTGTTTAGCACTCACTTTATTCACTTCGTCGTCTCCATGCTGTGATTTTTAATGTAACGATCACTATTTTCCGATAAAAAAGAGTACACAGTTAATACTATGTTTATTTTATGGTTATCTGTCAAATGGAGCGGTTTAATATTGCTCAATAATAAAGACTGAAATTCCTCAGTGAAAGGCTGAGGAGAATTTACTGGTGCTACGGAAAAATAACGACCGTATTAGGCTAAAAGCGGCTTTCCGCGAGCCTCCGAGAGCTATTTGTCAGGTCTGAGCGAGTGGGCGGCGAGCTTCCTGCATAGGTGAGGAAATGTGGAGCTGTACGGTATTAGCCTCCCGTAAATTTCGCCCATGTAGGTAAGCCCTGCTGCCGGCAGCTGCTGACCACCACAAGTGTTGTTAAGTTCTACACACGAGACACACAGGTTTGGTGCCGTTCCTGCGCAACGGGCAAATAAGTAAATGATGTTAATCAAACAGTGAGAAGTTATGTGGGAATGATACTGGCACCGTAATATATTCGTATTTGTTAATATTATATGGGGGCGTCTGTATTCTCCGATTTTGTCAGATTACGAAAAGTGCTGGGGGAAAATGCGCATTTATATATGGAACACAACCGTGTGCTGGCGCGACATCCATAGCTAGGCTTCACACATGTTGAATAAAACACGGCGCAGTTGTAAATCCTTTATTAAAGGTACGACCGGTTTCGTGATTTTAATTACACCATCAGGTGCAAACCTCAATAACAAGAAGAAAGAGATCATTAACAGTATTACACAAGGATCATGTCATAGTGATAAAAAGTGTCCACAAGTATCATTACTTACATCACAGTGGTCATACCACTTTTACAGTCCAATACCAAGTTATACAAGTAGGAAAATTTCGACAAAAAAACTATATCGATTAAACCTATGAACAACGGCGAGAGAAAGAATTATAAAAAGCACCATAAAGTGAATTGGGGGGGGGGGGGGGGGGGGGCGCATATCGCACGTGAGATGTGACACAACCCTGCAGTGCGACGCGCATGTTCTGCATGTGCATCGCTGGTCCATTGCACAAGGCAGGTGCACACACTTTGCACACGCCTGTCAGCAACGCACAAAAAAATGCGCTTACAGAATCGAAGCGCGCCCACCCTCTAAACTTCCTCAAACGATTTTACAGAAACTATTCAACAAAATATTTGATTTTTGCGTTACTTGTAGCGTTATATGTGAGCTTCGTGACGAAGTTGACATCATCGCACTAATAGTCATGCCTATTGTGGTTATACCTATTTAAGTAATACACCGCGCAAAATCCAAAAGGTTTGCAACGAAACGTAGGGGTCGCTATGATTTTGCGTTTGGTGCGTGTTACCCCGAATGCTGCTGTGTACGAAATTTAGCTAATGTGTTAAATTTTTCTTCAGATTTAGGAAGAGATCTCTATCATACTCCTAAGTCGAAAAAATTGATCGTATGCACCGTGTTCACTCTCAATGACACGCGCGCGAGAATGAAATATTCACAGCATTATCTCCTAAACCGGTCGAGATATGGAAACTAGGTTTTAGCAGATGATAGTATACAAGGGGTATTTTGCCAAATGGTGAACACACGGAACATTCTTATTTACGGCGATATAGCAGAAAATGTACTATTTTTATTTTTTTCAATGCCGTACTGGAATCCTTTAAGAGTCATCGACAGCTAGTGAAAAGAGAATTTCCCAGTTTGAAAATAAACATGAAATTTATTGTGTTACTGAAAAGTGACGGAATGAGATTTTTCCACAAGCTATTGGCCTCTCTGCACGATCAGGTTGCTTGTTTAATGAGACACTCTGTTCTAGAACTCTGTCGCTACAGCTGTTGCAAGGTGTGTTTTTGCACATTATACTGTGTTTCTGCAATACAAAAACAATTACGTTCAACAAGAAAAATGTAGCAGTTACTCATAAACGTGGATACTCCAAGTGAAAAAAGATTAACAATTCAAACAACAACAAATCGCCACTTCTGTTGCAGTTTTGGTGGAATCCCCGTGGCCCATCGTATTTTTAGTACTGAATGACTGGGATAGGAAAATGCAAAAGGATATTCTTCCCATTATTTATATGACCAATATGAAGCGAGTGACACATACATGCCACAAGCAGTATCGAGTTGGGGGTGCTGGCGTAAATTTGATCTCAAATTGATATCAAACTGAACTGAAAATTCATTAAATTGATCAATTAATGCTCCCCCCCCCCCCCCAACCACAACCACATGTAGTCATGAGTTTTCCACAGGCAGAAAGTGGGCTACCCACCCTTACCCCTCCCCACTCCTCCCCGTCCATCTCCCCCACCACTACCAAACCAATTGGCAAGAATTTCAAATTTTGGCGGAAATTTCGAATTTTGACGAGAATTTCGAATTTTAGATCGAATTGCTTCGTCCCAGGGCTGTGCTGACATCACATCACACTCCCCACCCTGCAATAGGCGGGAAATTAAAAGTGATAGTGCCCTTTCCTGGACTCGAACCCAGGTTCCTCTCAACAGAAAGCCCAAGTGAACCCCCATCAACCCCCCCCCCCCCCCCCCACCAAATGAAAACTGGCCACGTGCAGCAGAGGAAAGTTACGTTAGTGTGCTTAACTTATTTTGATTGGGAAACTGATGTAAGGGCTGGTCCTAATTAGGCAATAAACCATACAGATAGGCTCTAATTACGCAACTGTGTGCATAGCGCTACACAAGGAAGGCCTAAAATAGCAGTAAAGCTCAAAAATTGAAGATGCCATACAACTGTTAATATCCTGCTGCGAAAAAATTTCACAATACCAATCAATACTTGTGGCAGACGCACTTAAATACACTTGACCTACAACCTGGTAGGTCAAAGCTGAGGGCGTACAGTGCTAGCTCTATCTTTTTATCTTTTAATTGTTTGGTAGTAACAGATCTAGTGGGTATTGGGAAAAAAAAACATTGTGATAATACAACAACCAGAACAAGTCGCCCCCAGGAGATGGCAGATGGTCGGCCTTGCAGCTGTGCCCTCCTCGTTGGGCGCTCATGAACTGGCCCTACCCCCACTCGCTCTCCCTCCCCTCACCACTCTCCAGATAGCTTTTCCAAACGTCCACTGCTTGGAGAACCGGCAGACAGCCTATGCTGCTTCTACTGGCCACAGCCCCTGCCGTATCTGGGTGGAGAGTCCTCCCCAACTATGGCTGGAGCAGCCTCCAAGGCAGGCCACGCAGAAACATGCTCCATTCAGTGGGACTTCCGTAACACAGAAGACCGTAACGCTGGCTGCCTGCAGAACAAAACGAGATGAATGATTCTAAAATGTACCCACGCCCTCGTCTGGGCACAGCTCCCTAGAGCGACCACACACCACAATCACAAGTGCATGCCATTCTGGCAAGGGAAAAAAATTTCACTGAAACAACTGTATTTAACATCAACGCAGCTCTTACAATGGAGCATCTATTAAAAAGCAAACTGCAATATTGCTGATAATAATTGCCCTCTTTCCACGAAAATAGGCCCAACCCATTTTCTTTTAGTTGTATGAGAAAAGTCGATATGGCTTTTACATTCGACTGCAGAATAGAATTCGCATCTCATTATTTTACAACATTAAACCACCGCCGCTGATTAGATATGAACAAAATTCAGAGATCAGGCTATGCACCCACTATACTCATCCACCCCGCATAAAACTAAAAGAGAAAAACCTTCCACTATTTTCCTGCGAAAACTACTAATCATCATTAAATGTCCTCATTATTTCTACGCCGCATCAAAGTAACGAAGAAGCAAGAATTTAAACTCCAAAGAAAAAATATCTAGTTACAGCAATTTCTTCCAGCTTGATGGACAAGTTACATGACCTGAGAGCATCTCTCGCATTCAAATCAGTGTCTGTAAATAAAGTTTCATGCACATGTGTACTACAAACATTTCAGACACATGAAATAACATTATCGCATACAGTCTTTCTTTCCATTTAGTCACATGTCGGAAAAAACACATCAATTTACGTTTGACAACAACTTTTATTCAAGAGAACACTGATGTTTTGTATACTATGGCTGGTTCCGTTTTACCATCTCGGTGCTATATCACACTCGCGTTTATGAAACAAATTATGAGTGCCCCTCTTCAAATAGAACACCCTATAAGATTTCCAATACATAGAATCAAATACTGTCTACTTCCATACATTTGACATTTTTGATCCATAACGCACCTCTTCTGATATGTCTGTGAATTTTCTATCATACCGCACATTCTTGTGTTCTAGTTCTTTAAGCGATTTGATCATCACAGCCTGTCTCACGCAGTCTACTCACATCTCAGGAGAAAACACTATCATTCCTAGATTCCACAACGACCTATAATTTAGGTGATGTCTGCTTTATAATTAGAGCTTATGAAGTTTGAAATAGCACAGGACTTCCAGTTACACCTAACGTTAATCATGCAACCATGATGAGAATAATAATAATAACAGTCATGATCCCATAAGAACAGATGCAACCGATTTCTATTATTCTTATGAGGACAATCGTTGTAACTTTGGGAGAACTCTCTGCATCCAAACTTTATCCAGTTGCACCACTTTTTGCAGTAGAACCTCCTTTGAGATATTGCCACATATCTCTCTTGCGATATATCGTAAAACAAATGCATGTTGACATCGAGCATATTACATATAGAAGTTTGGCCCCATTGGAGGAGCTGTCCAATGGTCGAAGTCGCTTGCAAGGACCTGCATAAAGTTTAATTGACTGTACTGGAGGAAGTCTATATCCATCAGGCTATGAATGACAAGAGACAGTGCCTGTATTGTTCCTTCATAATCAGTTTATTACATTGTTTTTTCAGCTGTAATGCATCCAAGCAGTGTATGACTACAGATTTATACACCGCCGTACACTTTGTTTTCCTAGTATGTTTTCAAAGTCTGTGTCAGGTGCTAAACTGATATTAATGGGTTTTGATCCACTTACTCTCACAGAAAGCTGAACATTGCTTCGTGTAAACTATGCAGCTTCCACAATAGACAGGTTGGTAGATATAAAACACAGAGACAATGATTCTCAGTGACAAAAACGTGGTAGACATCGCAACATATGGAAACTGAAAGAGGTTGCGGCATTTTAGAGTGTTTCCAACAGTTTTCCAAAGGTATTACCTATTCAGGTAATCTCATCTTCCACAGTGACAGGGTAGTGGAAGTCTAGGTGTTCCATTTAGAAGAGCAATGTTTCCTCATCTAGCAGTCATGTACATGATTACTATTCCAATGTTAACCATTGATGGAAAGCGTTGTTCAAAACGTGCGTAAGATAGTAGAAATAAAAAGATGTTCTGTTACCTAATTGGTGAACAGAAAAACACATGTGGAGGCTACTATAGGAGGAGTCAGCAGCATTGGTTCTCTTCCAACCGGCGGGCCGTTGTGGCCGAGCGGTTCTAGGCGCGTCAGTCTGGAACCGCGAGACTAACCTTAGGTTAGTTAGGTTTAAGTAGTTCTAAGTTCTAGGGGACTGATGACCTCAGATGTTAAGTCCCATAGTGCTCAGTGGCATTTGAACCATGTCTCTTCCAACCAATTATCTGAAAGTGGTAACGTCTACGTTTAATCCCATGCTCCACAGTGACAAGTTGCAGATACCACCGAGGCACATTCCATCTCAAACAAGTGTTTTCAGTCAATCATTATGTGGTAATCAGCAGCACACCAGTGGACGGATGGGATGGGAAAGACACCGTTGATGTGGCAATATACTGTAATATACACTTCAGTTGATAGTGCAATTAATTTTAGCAATTTTACATGTTTTTCCGTAATTTCAACGCCAGCCAATGACATGGCAGACTGCTTTCCAGTTTTTGCATCATTGTGAAATCACCCCTCCACTGCCTGACTTGTGGTGTCACCGCCAGACTCCACACTCGCTAGGTGGAAGCCTTTAAATCGGCCGCGGTCCGTTAGTATACGTCGGACCCGCGTGTCGCCACTGTCAGTGATTGCAGACCGAGCGCCGCCACACGGCAGGTCTAGAGAGACTTCCTAGCACTCGCCCCAGTTGTACAGCCGACTTTGCTAGCGATGGTTCACTGACAAAATACGCTCTCATTTGCCGAGACCATAGTTACCATAGCCTTCAGCTACGTCATTTGCTACGACCTAGCAAGGTGCCATTATCATTTGCTATTTATCTTGTGATGCATGTACCGTCAGACCGATGTTCACCAATTATGGATTAAAGTTAAGTATTCTAACAGATACGTACTATTTTTGCTAGTCTCATATCCCTGACCTGTTCCAGACCTCACGCCAGCCTGCGTGAGCTTAAACGCGTGCCTTTCGGCTTCACCTCCTAGTGGCTTGGCAGTCTTGCCAAGTCACAACAAATGACGACGAGGATTTTGCGTTCGTCTTGCTGTTTCACTAATTTACTTGTGTCATGGCTTCGCCACAATCTCCAGATGTACTGTCCGAATGTTATCGCTTGCAGAACCAGGAGACGCAGGCCTTATTGGATGCAGTTGGACAGCTCGTCCAGGGTCAATGTGCAATGCAAAATGATGGGGCAGCTGCCGCTTCACCACTCACGTAGCCACAACACGCAGTTGCACCACCTTTTCGGCCTTTTGATGCGGCACTGGAAAGCTGGACGGAGTGGTCACGCCAATTTGGATTTCATCTCGCTGCCTACAGAATTCAAGGTAATGAGCGGCAGCCTTTTCTTCTTTCCGCCGTAGGCGTCCAGACGTACTGAGTGATAGTGAAATTATTTCCCCGACGCGACGTGGCAATGCTGGCCTACGAAGAAATTTTGTCTGCATTAGATGCATATTTCAAAGAATCAGTCAATGTAGTTGGCCAACGGTATATGTTCTTTCGTACAAAACGTCCGGCAGGTCAGACTAATAGGGATGGGTTGCAACCTTGCAAGGCCTTACTAGGGATTGTGCTTTTGAGTGTGAATGTGGACTCCCTTACTCAGATACTATGGTACGTGATGCAATTGCACAGAACGTTTCTGATGTTCGTATACGGGAACAGATTTTGAAACTAGTCAATCCCTCCCTTCAACATGTAATAAACATATTGGATCGGCAGGACACACTTGACTTTGCTCAGGAATCATTTGAAACTTCACCAGCCGTGTGTCACATTAACCGGCCCGCCGGGCGAGCTGCACAGAACGGTAAACAGCCCTCGCGCCCATCGACGCAGCTGCCGCCAAGCTCTCCGCCACGTGTGCCGCGCAAGCAAGCAAACGCAGTAAAATCATGCCCGCGGTGTGCTACTACACATTCGCAAGGGAATTGCCCATCATGCCAGGCTATTTGTTTTTTCTGTATTAAAAAAGGACATGTTCAAGGTGTTTGCCAGAAAAAGCTCAGATTGGACACTCACAGCCATACCCGGCCCTTTGCTTCGCGCCGGAATTGGCATCGAACCAAGGATACTCCGGCTCATGAACCTTCGCCCATGGAAATTCATGTAGTTCATTCCACTCTGACCAGTACCAATCTCTCGAACAGTGACTGTGTTCGTCCCACAAAAAGTGTGCGTCGCCGTCGCCGGAAATCACGTCAAGTCGCGAGTGATTATATCCCAGTGTCAGTTCACGTTGCACGAGACAGTCGCTCTTGTCGTCAGCAGGACAGTAAACTTTTTGTAGACTTGGACATTAATGGCAACGTGATAACATTCCAGCTCGATACCAGAGCTGCAGTTTCCTTGATCAATCACGACACGTACAAACAGGTGGGCACCCCTCCATTGCATGCCACAAATGTTAAGCTCCGTAGTTATTCAGGACAAGCAATCCCTGTGTTAGGACAGTGCAGCCTTCTTGCAACATACAAGGGACAAACAAAACTTGTGTCATTGTACGTCCATCGTTCTTCTTCTGCAGTGAACTTGTTTGGTTTAGATTTATTTCAGTTGTTTAACTTGTCTATAGTCAATCAGGTCCTATCAGTGAACCAGACTGTGCCTTCAGACAGTGTTTCTCGTCTATGTGAAGAGTTTGCAGACATTTTTGCACCGGGCCTTGGTTGCGCTAAGAATTGTACAACAAATTTGGAACTGAAAGTAAACGCGCAACCGAAATTTTTCAGAGCGCGCAATGTTCCTCACGCATTGCCTGATGAGGTCGCAAGAACATTACACAACTTGGCATCACAGGGTGTCATTTAAAGTGTGCAGGCTTCTCTCTGGGCATCACCCTTAGTAATTTTGCAAAACCCTTCCGGAAAATTGAGACTTTGTGTGGACTTCAAGGCAACAGTGAATCCACGACTAGTGATGGCAATTTTTCCTTTACCCCGCCCTGAAGATCTTTTTGACAGACTGTGCCAGGGTAACTATTTTTCGAAGTTGGACCTAGCAGCTGCGTACTTGCAAATACCGGTGGACGAAGACTCCCAGCGCGTTTCGGTGGTTAACACGCATCTTGGTGTGTATCGATTCAAATGACAGCCATTTGGGTGTGCATGCGCCCCTGCATTGTTTCAGCAATATCTACAAACTTTTTGTGCGTCGGTCCCTACTGCAGCAAACTATCTGGACGATATTGTGATCTCCGGAAAGACGGAAGAAGAACATTTAGCCAGTCTCAGAACATTATTTCAGGTCTTGCGACAAAATGGTCATCGCTTGCGGAAGGACAAATGTGTGTTTTTTGCTAGTGACTTACTCTATCTGGGCCATGTATCAATGCCCAACGCATACATCCCAGTCCAGAGCACCTCCGTGCCATACAAGACTTGCCTTCACCGCAGAATCTGAAGCAGCTACAGAGTGTGCTGGGAACAATCAATTATTATCATCGCTATGTGCGCCACGCCTCTTCCATTTCAGCTCCGCTTCATCGCTTACGCCGTAAAGGTGTTCCGTTCGTCTGGACGACGGAATGCGAACGCGCCTTTCGCCAGTTGAAATCGGCGTTGCTTTCCAATACTTGCCTCACGCCATTCGATCTCCTGAAACCCCTTTTGTTGATGGTGGATGCATCGGATTTCAGAATCAGTGCGGTGCTTGCGCACAAAGATGGATCGCAGGATCGCCCTATTGCCTTTGCGTCCAAATTGCTCTCGTCTGCGCAAAGAAATTCACAGATCGAGAAAGAAACTTTGGCTCTCGTATTTGGTGTTACAAAGTTTCATGATTCCTAGTATGGTCATCACTTTACCATCATCACAGACCACAAACCTTTGACATCGCTTTTTCATCCAAACATGCCTGTCCCTCCACGTGCAGCGCAGAAATTCATTCGCTGGTCAATTTTCCTCTCGCAGTACCACTACGATATCTTGTATCGGTCCACTGCTAAGCACGGAAACGCCGATGCGTTGTCCCGTTTGCCTGTTGCTGAGGATAGAGCATTCGATTCTTCCGAACTTGCTTGCATGTTCATTGATTCGGAAACCGATGACATGGTCGAATCGTTTCCGATTGATTTTCGTCGTGTAGCTACAGCCACAGCTGCTGACCCGGTCCTTGCTACCGTTCTGCGTTTTGTTGCTACGCAATGGCCCTTGTCAACGTCACGGATAGAGGATCCGTTGGTTCGCCGATTTTTTGCTCACAAGGAGAGACTTTTTGTACGGCGCGGTGTTTTACTGTTGCGTTCTGATAATGATCAGTCCAGGGTCGTGGTCCCACGTTCGTTACAGTCCTCTGTCTTAAGGCTTCTCCACCAAGGACATTGGGGTATAGTGAGAACGAAACAACTTGCTCGTCAGCACTGTACTTGGTACGGAATCGATGCCGCGATTACAAATATGTGCTCTTCTTGCATGGCGTGTGCCGCACAACAATCCGCACCACCGCGGAAATTCTTTGCATGGCCAAAACCCACTTCCCCTTGGCAACGCTTACACATCGATTTTGCTGGTCCCTTCTGGAATGCTCGATGGTTTGTTCTGGTCGATTCATTCAGTAATTTTCCTTTTGTTGTCAGGATATCTTCCACGACGTCTTCTGCCTCCATCCACGCGTTATCCGCTATCTTTTGCATTGAAGGTCTTCCACAGACTATTGTTTCCGAAAATGGCCCACCATTCATGTCCGCAGAATTTCAGTCATTCTGCAAGGCCAATGGTATTCAACATCTGACGTCCGCGCCGTTTTCGCCACAGTCAAACGGTGCCGCTGAACGATTGGTCCGGACTTTCAAGTCACAGATGTTGAAAGAGTCTCATTCTCGGGAGGACGCGTTATTGCTCTTTTTTTCCTCGTATCGCTCTCAGCCCCGCGATGGTCGCTCGCCGGCTGAGTTGCTTCACGGTCGCCCTCATCGAACCCTGATGTCTTTGCTACATCCGCCGCATCAGGTTCCTGTGCAGCGGCAGCCACCTGCTTTTGCTCCAGGCGACGTTGTCTATTATCGCAACTATCGAGGTTCACGGCGTTGGCTGGTGTTGGGGGCCTCTGGTGAGGTGCGTCGGCATCTCAATCAGCTGCGCCTCTGTCGTCGCACGGGATCTGCCACTGCCTGTCTGCTTTCAGCGACGGTGCCGCCCGGTCAGCGCCCTGGGGACCCATCTACGGGCTCGCCTCATCCCCAGGTGTTACCGACGATGCCTTCCATTTTGCCCCATGGCGACGCGCCGCCGCCGCCGCCGCCGCCGCCGCTGCCTGTTCTCCCGCCAGCGACGCCCGCAGTGGACGCGTCGCTGCAACCGCCGGGCGCCTCCCTGGGTCACGCGCCGCCGATCACTTCCCGTGACCAGTTGTCCTCCGCCATGGAACTCTTGCCCGCTCCGGACCACATGGCGTCTTCGCCCGTCGGGTGCCCCGGCCCGATGGAGGTCGACCCTTCGGCCCCTCCTGTCTCTATACGGGCGCGTACTCCGCATGTTGGCGTGCACCCTGGACTAGGTTTTCAGGCGTTTCCTAGCTCCCCTCGGACCGAATGGCAGGGTGCGGGTGGCACAGCCTCGCCTGTTGTTAGGCTCCCCACCTCGTCGCATACGTCAACATGGGGTCCTCCCCACGGCGGGCGGAAGCCTTATAACACAACCGTTCGCCGATTTGCGGGGGAGGAATGTGGTGTCACCGCCAGACACCACACTTGCTAGGTGGTAGCCTTTAAGTCGGCCGCGGTCCGTTAGTATACGTCGGACCCGCGTGTCGCCACTGTCAGTGATTGCAGACCGAGCGCCGCCACACGGCAGGTCTAGAGAGACTTCCTAGCACTCGCCCCAGTTGTACAGCCGACTTTGCTAGCGATGGTTCACTGACAAAATACGCTCTCATTTGCCGAGACCATAGTTACCATAGCCTTCAGCTACGTCATTTGCTACGACCTAGCAAGGCGACATTATCATTTGCTATTTATCTTGTGGTGCATGTACCGTCAGACCAGTGTTCACCAATTATGGATTAAAGTTAAGTATTCCAACAGATACGTACTATTTTTGCTAGTCTCATTCCCTGACCTGTTCCAGACCTCACGCCAGCCTGCGTGAGCTTAAACACGTGCCTTTCGGCTTCACCTCCTAGTGGCTTGGCTCTCTTGCCAAGTCACAACATTACTACCTTGCAAGTACCACATACTAGATTGCAAATAAAGATAGATGACTGTGCAGTATGTCGATTTGGTCAAATACAACAAAGTGCACCAGCCTGTTCTGTAATTTCAACACCAGCCAACGACACAGTCGTGTGCTTCCCAGTTTCTGCAGCATTGCTAAATCACTCCTCCACTACTTGCAAGTACCATATACTAGACTGGTAGATGACTGTGCAGTATGTTCAACCAGCCATATACATCAAAGTATACCAGTTGTTCCATAATTTCAAAGGCAGCCAATGACGAGGCTGAATGCTTCCCAAATTCTGTATCATCACTAAATAATCGTCCACTACTTTTCATATACAATACAGGGTGGAGGAAAATTGTGTTACGAAATTTTAGCCCTGATGCCAGTACTAACCAATATTACTAATGTTGTGTAGGTCGACAATGCACAATTTTTAAACTATGGAAACTTGGCGCCACGAGTTCCAATTGGCCGCAGGATTGCACTCTTGCAGAATGCTCTGGACAATGCATAATCGCGAATGCTTTGCCTCCTGGAGATCGCGATGTGTCGAAGGCAGCCAGCCTTCCGCTATGGGGTCCTGGGGGCGAATCCGCCAGGATCCCGAAACATCCATTGTAGTTCCATGAGAAGATGTACTGGGAGCCAACTCGTCAACAGCTGTTAGTTTGCATACAGAGGTCTCTTACCAATTGTGTCAGCCCTCAAAAGGGCCTTTTTTGTAGCTAGGACATTGCCTACTCAAAGCAGGTGCTCCAGCTGGCGACCCTCTAAAGCGACACAAGCTTGGTAACACAGAACGGTGTTTTGCGAATCTCTTTCAAAGATTCCTGGCTTTGCCCTGATGTGATTGGCGGCATGTTGAATGCGATCCATTAATTACCCCTCGTTTGTAGGAGGTTCACATCTGGCTGAGCGAACTAGAACTGAAAAATCCCCACAAGAAAAAGTCCAGTGGCGTGAGGCCTGGTGATAGTGGGGGCCACGTCCTATGAGCACCTCTGCCAATTACCTGGCCGTCAAAGAGTTCATTTAAATATCTGTACACAGCACGACTGTAATGTGCAGGTGCCCCATCATGCCGCAACCACTTGCGTAGCCGTATGTCCAGGTGAACATCTTCCCGCAGGCTAGGCAGAGTTTCTTGCAGAAAGTGAAGGTAATTTGCCTTGGTAAGTCGAGGAGGTAGAAGGACTCGCCAAATCAGATGGTCACCCACAATGACCGCCCAAATGTTGAGCTAAAATTGTTACTGGTGTCCGAGCCTGTACGTGACGTGAGGATTTCCCCTTGCCCAGTAATGAATGTTACGAGTGCTGTAAAGCCCATCCTGATGGAAGGTGCACTCGTCGATAAACAACACAATGGTGGAGAAGTCGGGATCTTGTGCAACACGTCACGGAAACCACCGGAAAAACCCTTAAATGTATTCACAGTCCACAACAGGATTTGGACAGGGTGGAAATTAAATGGATGCTGGCCGTTATCCCTCAAACTCTCCCAGACTGACCGATGAGTGACCCCCATGTTGTGTCCAACCGATCGGGTACTTGTCGTAGGCGCTTCCTCGAAGTGCTCGAGAACAGTATCTTCAAATGCAACATGCTATCTTGTTCGAGGTCTTCCTGCATCAGCATGATATCTCACTAACGAGCCTGTTTTCCCAAGTCGCCAGTGAATTACTGTGAACGTTTGCAGGTGGCGTCTTGCTGGGTGTAGTGGAGTGGCCAGACAGTCAATCCACTATGACCGGTAGCCGAAAGGCACGCGTTTAAGCTCACGCAGACTGGCGTGAGGTCTGGAAAATGACAAGGAATTATAGTAGCCAAAAATAGTACATAACTTCTGGAATACTTAACTTTAATCCATAATTGGAGAACATCGCTCTTGCTGATACATAATTATGATCTCAATATAAACTGCTAATGGCGCCTTGCTAGGTCGTAGCAAATGACGTAGCTGAAGGCTAAGCTAACTATCGTCTCGGCAAATGAGAGCGTATTTGTCAGTGTAGCATCGCTAGCAAAGTCGGCTGTACAACTGGGGCGAGTGCTAGGACGTCTCTCTAGACCTGCCGTGTGGCGGCGCTCGGTCTGCAATCACTGACAGTGGCGACACGCGGGTCCGACGTATACTACCGGACCGCGGCCGATTTAAAGGCTACCACCTAGCAAGTGTGGTGTCTGGCGGTGACACCACACTGGGAATTCTTTTTCATAGAACCATCGAGCTTCATGCGCATTTCCGTCGGCTAGTCCATAAGTAAAAACCATATCTCATTGTTCTTCAAACGAATTCTGTGCCGCCACACTTACTGTATGACGAAATCGAAGATGACGTGTATGTGCTCCGAAGCGAAGCTTACACGCGAATGCCTCTTACGTGAGGTGGAGACAAACAGCAAGCCCTACTCGACACGTGTATGTGTGTATCACGTTGGGGCAGTGACGGGGGGAGGGACGTTTGTATGTGTGTACCACAACCATAGCGCTGCCTCTCAACAACGGCAACAGGACAATCCGACATCCAATCGGAGCGTGTGGCGCCAAGTTTCCGTAGTTGAAAAATGGTGCATTGTCGACCTACAGAACTTTAGTAAATTTGGTACCTACTGGCATCAGCTATCCAGGGTTAATATTTCATGACTCAATTTTTCTACATACTGTATACAAGACGGCGAATGCACCTAGATGACTCTGCAGTACATCCATTCGATCATATTCACCGATGTATACCAGAGAGTATCTTATACTGAAGCATTTAGGTTTGCTACATATTTACAATGTTTCGATGATAATGCATAATTTACTATTACGACTGGCTTTTTCCTGTGTGGATGGGCATCACAGAATGTTATCACATTCGTAGGATAAAATCGAGTCTGGAACCGTGCGACCGCTACGGTCGCAGGTTCGAATCCTGCCTCGGGCATGGATGTGTGTGATGTCCTTAGGTTTGTTAGGTTTAAATAGTTCCAAGTTCAAGGGGACTGATGACCTCCAATGTTAAGTTCCACAGTGCTCAGAGCCATTTGAACCATTTGAATTTTGATAAAATAGGAGACTGACATATCCTTCCCACGTTGTCCTTGGCCGCTCCTCCCTGCAACGCAAATCTTACCCATGGCACCAGTCCGAACGCACACGTTCTATCCAGATGCATGCATGTCGAGGAGGGTAGCAGCTCTTACAGGTGTATAGTAGATGAGACAGTGTTGCAGTGATGTAACAGATGGTGAAGAAAAAACGCGGGGCTTATACATGATGGAGCTCCTGATTTATGGAATTTGAGACATTTCATGTAGATCAACCGTGCTATTAATTCTGAAGTATAATTCCATTGTCTTAAGTCAGTACCCGGAAGGTATCTGCATGAGAGAAATGACTCTAGAGCATGAACACACACTACAATGGTTACATGGTTCCGCAACTAACAATAGTGTGAAAGCCAGACACTTTACGAGTTATTAGTCACACAGAATGCAGCACTCTTAATACTGTAATGCGGGATGTATTTGTCGAGCATGAGACATACGACCACCCTGTAAGTTGCATTCCCCGATCATTAAAGTGAAAAACTTTAAAAGTGATACAAGTGCTACCTTCTACACTGCTATGGTGCCCTAGGAAGGCATCTGCCGTATATATCCACCACTCGAGCTGATAATAAACGAACAAACTAGAATGAAGTCTGGAGACTGCTGTTCTGGCTCTTAGAAAATTATTGGATTTTATACTTCTTTGTAAGTCAGGAACGTATGTCCCCTTAATGACACTTCCAGCGTCAGTCGTGCTTATCATTCGTGGTAACAGTATCGTTTTTGATGGAGGTGGCTATGTTCCACTAGGAAACAGAGAATAGAAAAACCGACTTGAATATTTTCGATAGTCGATACATTGAGGGATCACCCACGCCCTGCTGCACGAAAATGTGCACAAAAAAGCAGCAGTTTGTTAAGAGGGAGTAAGCAGCACAATCAGTAGCCACAGGATATGTAATAATCTTATTGCTGTTTACAGTAGGCTCACCACATCTCTGGGAGTTTTCCTCTTGCATAGAGATGACCCGTTGATGTTACGTAGTTTTGCTCATGTGTAAGATAGTATAGCAACTTCGTCCTGAGACCCCGTCTCTCGTGTACACCCCCCTCAAATTAGTGAAGCTGATGTATGTGACAGCGGTTCGCTCTGCAGCACAACATTCTAGGGACTTGCAAAAATGCTATAAATGCAGTGATTCCTCTCCTTCATACTTAAGGAACAACATTGTTTGTGAGAATCAACCATTATTCTATAATACCTATATTCGACGGCATGTGTGAGTATACAGTGATGGATTCGGATATATATGTTTTCCATGCTTTAATATGGCGCCTCTGTGCAACACTTATGTCGCCTTTCTTGAAGTATGTGTTACGAAAACCCACTTAGTTTACAAAGTAGGTGGAGGGAAAAAAGTTAATTAAGCCGGAGCATAATTTTTAAACTTTTCTCGGTCTTAAGTGTACGTCAATTCCCAACCAACCTCAATTCCACGCATTTCGTTGTTCTCTTTCTCTAATTTTATGTATTCTCAGTCAATCTAAGTAATTTTGCAAGTTTTTTCGCGATTTTACGTATTTCGTAGTATTTCCCTCAAATTCGAGTATTTACCATCAATTTGTCACATTTATACCACATTTTCCTCTATTTTTGACCATTTTCTGCAAATTTTTCATGGTTTTTTTTAATATTTTTTCGTATGTAAGTGGTCATATAGCCGTCGTACCCACTCATTGTTTGATTTTACACGAGGATATCTAGTGTCTCATATACCAGCCTACTAAAAAATCCTCTTCTCCATGATCTACATGCGTGCGTTTTGGGTAGGAAGATCATGAATGGTATACTAACAGTCTCATTGTACTTAGATAACACTCAACGACTGGTCCAGATTGAAAATTCTTAGTCTGAAAACAATCTTTGTACTTCAAAAATGGTTCAAATGGCTCTGAGCACTATGGGACTTAACATCTGAGGTCATGAGTCCCCTAGAACGTAGAATTACTTAAACCTAACTAACCTAAGTACATCACACACATCCACGCCCGAGGCAAGATTCGAACCTGCGACGGTAGCGGTAGCGCGGTTCCAGACTGAAGCGCCTAGAACCGCTCGGCCACAGCGGCCGGCCAATCTTTGTACTGCTACGACACATCAGAGAGCTTGTCTGCAGACTCATTTAACGACACACTTGCTGGAAACTCAAAGTGTGGCTCAGTTCCACACTTGTACATGTTCATCAGACTTCCAAACTACTGTGTAGAGATCTGATAAAAGGAGCTGACGTGTGTACAAAGTTGATTTCTGCCGGTGCTCAGGAATTTTTCCCACATGTAAATTCTGTTATTGCTCTCCAGATTAGCTTCGCTACGTTTGTTTATATCTTCTAACTTCGATACATCCCCACACGCATGAGGACATCTACAAATTGAGGATTTCGGGTATTTTTTAACCCAGTAATAAGTTATTCTCTAATTGACAGTGTGTCGACTGCAGTTAGTATCCTAGAACGTGAGAGTCACCCCTTCCATTACCTACGGAGTGCACACCTCTGGCAACAGAATTTAGCGGCAAATTCAGCAAGCTTGAAACACGTATGTTCTGTAGCAGCGATGGCGAGGCATGACAGAATCTCTGACCAGAGAGTTATTTATCGTTGCTAGTCTGCGCTTGACCGCGCGAGAGTTCTGTTCAGTTGCGAGAGTGCAGTTGCATGTAGGGAGTCGGTAGTTGCAGTTGTGTGTGAGGAGTCGGCGGGCGTCGACATGGGCCTCTGGTCAAGATTCAGGACGAGGTATATTTTTTAAATAAGGTAATGAAGCAGCATTGCGCTCATCTGATAATGTAATGCATCTTAAGTGTAATTAATTTGTTCAAGAATCGCCCCAATAATAATTTTGTTTTCAAACCAAGCATTTTAACAAAACAAACATTTTATTGAAAGAAAATTTCCCATGCATTTCCTTAAAGAAAAAATTTACTTAAGTTCAAAGAATTTTGCGATGCATTTCCTCCAAGCTATGGCGAAAAATAAGAGCAGATGCAGTTTTACTGAGGCAAGAATTTGAGTTTAATTAGTGAACAGGGCCTAAGATCGACATTTCGGTGTATTTGCGTTTTCATTGTCACTGAGATTTCATTATCATTGAATTGACTTACATTTTTGTGGGAGCTCAACAACATTTGGGTCATTATTATTCAGCAATCTTGTGAGGAAATAACTTTTGGCACGTTTTCATTATCTTAGACATTTCTTTTGTTTTTGTGGGGAGCTTACACATGGCTCAGATTGCTATTTTTCATTTATTGTCATTGTCATTAAATTCCATTGCTGGGAGGTTACACTTAGCTCTATGTCCATTACCATTTGAATAAGAATACTTTTTATACAAATTTTTGTGGAGAGGTTACACTAGGTTCTATTCTCATTAACATTTAAGTATTGTCTTTCGAAATTTTGTGGGGAGGTTACAAGCTATGCATGCGAACCACAACCGTCCACCGCCGACAGCTCTACACACACACGTATAGAGACTAGGCATGCATGTTATCAATAGTGAAGTCTCGTTTTCAACCGCTTGTACGTTATTTTGACAGAACTAAAGCCCCGCAAAAGGCGAAAAACTCTTTGCAAAATGATTCGGCAGGGTATGTAAGTACATTTAAATTCATGCCGCTAAAGAGTATAACATCTTCGAAGCAAGTTATGTTTCCGATACTTCGTAACAATATTATCTAGATTGCCCAGTAGTAACAACAAACCAAGGCATCGTGCTGCGCCTATCACACCTCCTTTTGTACTCTTAAGGATCCACGATGACGGCGTATAATCATCCCAACACCGATGTTTTGTGTGCTACAAGCCCATTGGATGGAGGGAGAACATTATTCCAATTTACAGTACAGAACAGAATTTTAGTCGTATGGTATATCACTGTACTCGAATGCACCCAGTCACTCACAACCAACTAACCTACAGATGCAGAGAATTTGCTCTGTTTTCTGCGTGTCTGTTTCTATGCGAGTGTCATGGATTGCTGGCACACACCGCACCCAGTCCTGTCGGTGGTGGACCCACCTTCTAACCCTATCCTGGACGTACTGCGCTGCGGACCATCCTCTAGACATCCTTCTGGATATAACGCGTGGTGTATCCAGCAGCGGGAGGACTGTATCGAGTTTATTGGAGCCATCCACAACACGCGCAAGGACATATACATACAAAAATACAGCACATGCATTGCGCCTGTAGAGTATTTGGTTGTGAATGACTGGGTGCATTCGAATACACTACCACAGCACCCGATTAATGAGATGTTCTGTACCAAACATATGAATAATACTCACGAACGACTGTGTCCATCCTCCCAACGGACATCTAGCACACAAAATAGCGGAAATGGGATCCGATTAATGAGCGGTTCTGTTCCAAACATATGAATAACACTCACGAACGACTGTCTCCATCCTCCCAACGGACATCTAGCACACAAAATAGCGGAAATGGAATGATGGTGATGAGCCATCATCGTGGATTGTCAAGAATATACAAGGAGATGCGACAGGTGCAGCAGGATGCCTCAGTTTGACGTTCTTACTGGAGAATCGAGACAAAATCAGACTAAAAATGAGGAATTTAACTTACATCGAAGATGTTATGCTCTTTAGCGGGATGAATTTAAATGTGCTTACATAACCTAAAGAACCATTTTGCAAAGAGTTTTTCACGCTTTGCGGGTCTGTGCTCTGTTTTCTAGTGAGACATGGATGCATCCTTCAGAAACATTACTACTAGTAGTAAGCACGACTGACGCAGGAAGTGTGATTGAGGGTACGTACGTTTCTGACTTGAAATGCATATAAAACCCATTAATTTCCTTAGAGACAGAACAGCATTCTCCAGACTTCGTTCTAGTTGGTTTATAAGCAGCTCGACCGATGAATATACACTGATGCCGGCTGGTGTGGCCGAGCGGTTCTAGGCGCTTCAGTCTGGAACCGCGCTACCGCTACGGTCGCAGGTTGGAATCCTGCCTCTGGCACGGATGTGTGTGATGTCCTTAGGTGAGTTAGGTTTAAGTAGTTCTACGTTCTAGGCGACTGATGACCTCAGATGTTAAGTCCCATAGTGTTCAGAGCCATTTGAGCCATACACTGGCCATGCCTTCCTAGAACACCAGAATAGTCCAGAAGGAAGTAGTTCTGTTATTTAAAAGTTTGTCACCGTAGTGATTGGTGTAGGAAACTTGCAGGGTGGTTGTATGTCTGATGCTGGACAAATAAATCTTGCATTAGAGTATTAAGAGTGATGCATACTCCACGACTAATACTTCGGAAAAAGAATGGGTTCATTATTACTTGCAGAACCATGTATTCATTGTGGTGTGTGGTTATGCTCTTCGATCATTTCTCTCGTGCCGTCACATTCCGGGAACTGACTCGAGACAGTCAAATAATATTTCAGAATTGATAGTACGGTTGATTTACTTGAAATGTCTCAAACTACATACAACCAGATCTCCGTCGTGTACAAACCACACGTTTTAGGTAACATCCCATTCCCAGTCCACTTTCGAAGTTACTGAGCTTTTCTGACTGACCCATTGCGCTATTACTGATTTTCTTCTGTCAGCAGAACACCTTCCGCCTACTTTTATTCTAGCATGTCCTCCTATCGTGTAATATAATGGTGAATTCCGCATGACATAGGGATGTCCGGATACATTCGTTGAAATCGCGTACCACATGTGACTGGAATACAGAGGTATTTCGCCCTACATGCTTCCTTCTGCATATTCGTGCTGCTTTTTCATATAATCATTTCTTCTGACGAAATGTGTATAGCTTTCAGTGTTGTATATAGTAGTAAACAAGTTGGGAGAAAGGCAAGTATTCGAATTTATGTCGAAGAAATCATTTGTGACGATGCTAGCAGCGACCATTTTCCTATGGTTCAATAATTCCTGCTTCTTTTTTGTAAAAGAGCGCTGTGGGTAGACTTTTGACACAGCTCGCTTTTACAGACTACCCTTGTCTCGTCATACGCCGGGGGCAGCGGCGTGACGCAATGCCGGGACGAGCAGCAGCTGCTGTAATGTGGCCGCCGCGGGAGGCAGGCAGAATAGCAGGTGGATGCATAGGTGGGCCTCACCTGGTAATGACGTCACAGTGCCGCGGGGACCTCGTAATGACGCACGCTGCTGGTGGGTGCCCTCCCTGCTACTGCTGCTGCAACAGTCGGCTGGCACAGCAACACACGAGGGAGCGACGAGCGGCGTGGCGAAACACGGGGCCGTAGAAGCGGGGATGCTAAGCAGGTGTTGCCTTACACCCTGGCTTGTTGCAAGCGAAAGACGTTCCTTACTACCTTCCGAGTTAGACAATGGGCTGGATATTATGATCTTCCGTTCCCAATCAGTACGCAGCACAATTCAACGTCAAACGAAGTGACTGCACTTCAGCTATAAATATTTGCCGTTCTTCCACTACTTACTTATTATAAATAAATAATTACAAAGAAGAGTTTTACAATCTCTCTTTCTTGATTCCTGGTCTTTGTTGAAAGTTCGGTTTGTTGCCTAATGGTTGAAAAACAGTTTTCCCTTTTTTGAGTCATTTATTAACACTAGAGCAGTGGTTCATGACTTCTATATACAAGTGAGACAGAATGATGAACATCTTCATATGAGTTGCGTTATAACTTTCAACTAGTTAACCACAGACTGATTGATATAGTCCGTATCCAGATCGAAAGCTAAGCACAGGCTCCCACGATTGGCACGCTGCCCCCATATTAATAAACTCACATTTCCTGCATAAACCGTTGCGACACATAAATTTTTACTTACAAGCATTTTATAACTATCACATTAATCTTAACAAATAATACATGTATGGGAAGCTGAGAATTAGGTGTACAAGAATACGTAGTACTGGTTATTCAGATCTAATGCAACAAATGAATAGTCTGAAGCACGAAAGCTTTATCATCAATAACTTTTCAGACACATTATTTTTGGAAAAGAAAGTTGTTGTTTCAAAAGTTGATAGGAGGACTTTTTAAGTAAGGTATACCAAAGCTAATGGGAAGAGGAGGAGATTAGTGTCTAACGTTCTGTCGGAAACTAGGTCGTTAGAGACGGACCACAAGCTCGGATTAGGGAAGGATGGGGAACGTGATCGGCCGTGCCCTTTCAAAGGAACCATCGCAACATTTCCATGAAGGGATTTAGGAAAATCATGGAAAACCTAAATTGGGATGGCCTGATACTGGTCTGAAACGTCCTCCGCCCTAACGTGACTCCAGTGTGGTAAACACTGCACCACGTCGGTCGGTCTGTCAAGATTGGTACATTAACTTTCCTTGTGTACAAATTTTAGACACTACATACACTGCATGTATCGTGGTTTTACCATATTTCTTTAATAACATGTTTTCAATAAAACTAACTACTCCATTACAGTATTTTACAAGTACACACACACACACACACACACACACACACACACACACAATCTTTGATACATTCTGTCAATTTCCAGGATGTAATGATTACACATTATATATCCAATTGTCGGTATAAAATATATAATATATATAATACAAGCGAAGTGTTATTTCGATCATTAGTTCCCATTTTATTTTTATTTACTCTGTTTCCTTTCAAATCAATAATCTAATGGTGAACCTGTATTACTACATTTTAAACATTCATGTACTTAAATATAGCCTAAAATAACTCATTATGCATGAGTTGTCACTAATTACAGCAATTATTATAGGCTATATTTAAGTACATGACAAATGTTTAAAATGTTATATAATGCAAGGCTGCCTCCAGCTACACATTGAAAAAACTAATTCAAATGTCTGACGCTAGGAACAGGTCACTGTGCCGTCACAAGAAAGTTACTTACTATACGACAAAGTGAAATTTAGATTGGAAACTGAAAGAATTATCCCGTGTGAGGTATATATTTAGTTCTTGAGTGTGATCGGTTTCCTCATTTAAGATTATGTAAATCTTCAATTTTTTATGACCATTTAAAATAAATGACAGGTGGGAGCCAAGGATCAGGTATTCTGAACAGATAAGTGCTGTGAGTAACAGAATAATCATTGAATGTATACGGTTCAACAGACAAGTGATGCTAAAAATTAATTAACTTGCTATCAAAAGTTTTCCTTCTGTAGTAAGAAGAGAACAGTTAATATCTGGAGAGTAAACCTGGAAATAGCTTGTGTGGGAGCTGTCACTTTTACTATCCGGATGCACTTCACAGAATTCTTACGACATGTGTCCTATAACAAGTTTATTTGCATAAATAATATGAACTGTTGATCACAAACGTTTGAGATGGTAATGAAGTGTCCCAGTCTCTATAGGTCTGGAAAGATGGAGCAAGGTGCTAACCAAAAATCACAAGATTGAACAGAGTACACCAGTGGTGCACATATTGTCAAAGTAACGGCTGTTGTAGCCACCTGTTGACTGGTTGCAGCCCTCGATGGGCTGCTATGCAGATGGCCCACAGAGCTGCAGCTGTGATGATCTGTGTTCATGATAAACAACGCGTGCCTATCTGGGCTACTGGACTAGTAATACTAATATCACCGTACTCTGTTGTGGATGACACAAGGTAATACGATTGCTTGCTGAGGCAATCAGAAAACGAATCTCACTTTTCAATTAGAGTATAGCGTCAGACTCTGTTGCCCTGCACCAACAGCTGACCTATCATCCTCTTGCAACAAAAATGCCACAAATCCCCTGCCTTCAAATGGTTCAAATGGCTCTGAGCACTATGGGACTTAACTGCTGAGGTCATCGGTCCCCTAGAACGTAGAACTACTTAAACCTAACTAACCTAAGGACATCACACACATCCATGCCCGAGGCAGGATTCGAACCCGCGACCGTAGCGGTCGCGCGGTTCCAGACTGTAGCGCCTAGAACCGCTCGGCCACTCCGGCCGGCTCCCCTGCCTTCCCTCCAAACATTGCGTTCACGGGAATCATGGACTCACGTCACACAATTTCAGCCAACGGCATTTTAAGTTTAAACATTCTCAAGACTGCATCTTTCCATGCATTGCAGAAATCGCAGCCTTGAGTTTTACGTTGTGGTGTGAGGGCCCACCCCACCCCACCCCTGTCCTATAAACAGCCTGCTACCCACTGGGGCAGAGTGGCGGCTGCCCTTCTCTCCACCCAGCTACCCTCCCCCGACCCCCCCCCCCCCCCCTCCTCCCTCGACCACCACAGAGGCCAACGTAAACATCCCTGACTCTTCCCTTCCCTTGCCTCACGGCACAGGCCGAGCTGTGGCTCGCTCTCAGAAACAAAGCTAACTGAATTATTTCCATCTACTACAAAATTTGCTATTTGCGTGAAATGCTTAATATAATCACCACCTCCCCCGCTTGATTTCTACGGAGTGAATATAGCGAGAAATATTCAAAAAGATTCTGCGAAACCACATTTAAATTGCGTAACTGTGTATAAAAATGTAAGGTGTACGAGGGATGTGGGCCTTACACACACTGTGGGCAGGTCACATCGATTTGTCATCTTAAAATGAAACACTAGAGAACATGAACCTGATGGTTTTTGGAGAGACTCTGTGCAGGTAGTTATACAGGGCGTTTGATATACTAAATATTTCAAAAACGCCCCATCCTAAGAAGAAACGTTCTAGGTGAAAAGTCAGTATTAGTAAATGTCCATCTTTCTGTGCTATAACCAGTTACCTCCTAATCACTACCCCAACGTGGGCTGGGTCAACTTCGTGTTTTGAAGTGGCAGCCACTCCCTATTTTTATAGAATACTCAGCAGAGCGTTTTAATCGTGGTTAATAACACTGTAATCGACAAATATAAAGTGTCCCTATTTTAGCATTTAGGAACCGACACATTTGAATCTGCATTTCTGTTATGATGTAAACCTTTGTGTCTCAAATGTTGACAGTTATGTTCGAAATTCAGTGTTGCGAATCTGTCTGTAGAGTACAATGTGGTTATTTGTTTCTATGTCTGGATAGAATCTATGTTTAGCTTGATTCAGGAACAACGACGTAAATGTAATAGTTTCCTGTTGCAATCGTCATGCTTGACATTGTTGTGTTCCCTTGGCTTTCACCACTGCGATGCATAATTTGGTGAGTATCGATGGCCGGTGCGCCTGTCAGTGTCTGTTCAGGAACATTTTACCTTATTGCATCGATTGTGGTTTGTATTCCGCCGTTAGGTGCACAGCGGCCAGCGCGTGAGTTACGGCGGTTGGGTGTAAACATATACCGAAATCAATCACACTAACAGCAGGTTTCGAGGGCAGCTACGGAGGTCAAGAATTCCGATGGCTTCAGGACTCAGCACAGTCAACCCTGTTGGGGAAAAAAAAAATGTGTGAATTACTAAGGGGCCAAACTGCGGCGGTCATAGGTCGCTTGACTTACACACTACATAAACTAACTTACGCTAAGAACAACACACACACACGCATTCCCAAAAGAGGACTTGAACCTCCTGTGGATGGGGCCGCACGGTCTGTGACATGGAGCCTCCTAGCGGCATCCCGTTGGGAAAAGAAAACTACGTTACCATACCAATAGCTTCTTTGTCAGAAATGTCAATGTTTATTCATAGTATTTGTACTGTACAGTCACAATCGCAGCACCCAAGTAAGATTTGAAATCAATATCAACCGCTCAATATCAACCGTTAGAACACGAAAGTTAGCGTTTACATCGTAAATGAAGTACATAATCAAGTGCGTCGGTTCTTAATTGCAAATGCAGGCAATCTTGATATTAGTCGATTACAACGCCATCTACCTCGAATGGGAAACAGTAGTCTCAGTGAACCATAGATATTATTTGGCGAATATGCAGCAAAAATGGAGATTCCCATTTGAAAATACGGAACTGACCCAGCCCATGTAGGAGAGGTGGTCACCTAGGACATTTTTTTCCACGATGCGACTTTTTCGAGATATTTAGTTGTCTCAAGTTGAAACAAATACCTTGTGTACCACCGTCTTAAATACTGTTAATTACTTCATTCTCAACAAACAATCAATTGTTAATTATATTCACAGTCGTTTCTATGGTAAGTATGAAACCATTAATATGTTTCTAAGCCCGTAGGCTTCACGTATCAGTGAACAAACGAGTAACGATATGAATATTTACCGACTGCCTTTGAAGCACTTGTCTTCAGAGATGGTTTCTGTTCAGCCAGCATATATCACCTGTGGATTTCTTCTTCTGATAGCTTTCGATATAAGCCACGCAAAGTCAACTCCAATAACACATTCTACACTATGAGGTATAAAATCAATGCGGGAATTGTACGCAAGCACATTTACAACTTGTTTTTTTCCGCACCACACACGTAAACAGATAGATTGTCTTGAATCCAGTCACTTGCTACATCCAATTTTACTGATTATGTGCCTTGAAATGCTTCTTCTAATGAAAACTGACATTTTGCATAATATTATTTAGAAAATGTTAGCCACATTTACGACGGTTATTGAAAATATACGACATAAAGACAAGTTTACGGACACACTTCTGTGTAACAGGTGTATTGTTTACTCTTCCTCGGTTGGTTCTAACTCTTAGAGGGATCATACCGTCACTCGACAATATTTCCTTGAGATCTATTAGAATGACTTAATGGAGACGCCACAGTTCCATAGCAAATAAAATTCCGGTTGATCGTTTAATGAACTGCTGGGAAGTGGTTACAGAAGAGTACATAATGCATCCAGAATTTGGAGGATATTCTGATACAGATAACATAGTTACTGTTTACACTATTTCAAACACTACTGCAGTATCTAACAGTAGTCATCATAACACAATGTCAGGTGTACTAGTAGACGAAACGTCTAGTACATATGCATGAGGTGCGGTAGACGGCTGAACCGCGCTTCAAAATGCATTTAGTGAAAATCGTGCCAGTGGCTCATATACTGAAGCAATTCGAAATGTCGACATATGTGCATGGTCTAGTTGGCTGAGAACTCATGACGGCATATGTTCATCAAAGTAGATGACAATTGTAATTTCCTGCATATTTTTTCAAATTGGACCAGCAAGGAGAGTTGTCGTTGGCTCTTTTTGGATGACACCAGATTCAGTCTGAGTGGTGATTCTGGACGTATACTCATGTAGTGAGAGGTGGGAACACATAAGGCACTCAGGAACATTGTCGAGCATGATCGTTTTCGTGGTCCACGTCTTACAATGTAGGGAGACATAATAATCCACGGACGTACTGACCTTGAAATCAACGTTACTGTGACACTTCTTCTCCATCTGCGTCGGTTCAGGGATTCATTCGGTCCTAAATCAATTTACGTGGGCGACAATGGGGGAGGGCATTCGGCAAATAGACTGGCTTGCCCGTCCCCCCGACTTCAGTCCGTACGGGATGGTTTGTGGGGACGTACTGCTGTTCATCCCCATGCACCACTGACCTTCCGCCATTTACCAAGCCAGGTGTTGGGGGGATGGAACGTCCTACCACAAGAACTCATTACCAAACCTTTGGCCAGCATGAGAGCACGTGTGAGTTCGTGGTGATCACATATCCTATAACTAATCATAAAACGCCTTTTGTAATGTCCTCGGAATCATATTTAATCACGGAGACTTCAGTATAATTAATGTCTCATTGTGTGTTTCTTTCAGTTACTTTCTTCAGTATAATGCAGCATTTCTTTCTATGTATGGTCCAAGATTTATCGAACTATGTTACTTGACAGGCACACGCCATGTGAAAGTTATTTTGTGCTTAAGGTTTGCACACCAGTCAAATTTTTGAAGAGAATCATTGATTTACAAAGATCTTAATAAGAAATAACTATTGGTGAACTTATCCACAGAATCGGTGAGGAAAACTGTCTGTGGACAGTCACTAACGAGAACAACGAATACGAAGCAGGACATATTAAATCAGTAAGGGTAGCGAGAGAGAAGTGTAGATAGCAAACATTGTAAGTAAAGACAAAAACTGGAATATGAACCTTAAATGACATTCAGGACGTTGCATGCGTTTTCTGCTTCGAGTGCGAGATATAATCACAGAGAGGAAATCATGGTGGGCCGCAGCGAATCAGTCGGTGAGACGTCACCTGCGTTACTATTGTAAGACGTGTACATTTCTATTATCTATTGTCAGACCACAATTTATGAAAGATGTGTGTATTTTATTGATAGGATTAAGTAGGAATAATCAATATTTTTCATGTTGGAAATAATTGTGGTAGCAGGGAATGTCTGCGGTGAGACCACGTATGGATACATTTTAAGAAAAGAGCAGGAAAGACCAGGCATTGATACATTTTATAATGGTAGCAAAGATTTTCTGCACCAGAAAGCATTGTTGGCAGGAGGGACCGCATTTTAGCGTTCGTAGGAAGTCAGTAGTAAGCGAGATGTGAAGCGAGATGTGAAGCCAGTCGGTAGCAGGTCTGAAGCGAGAGGTTGAGAGGAGCGGTGTGCCTGTCAGCCAGTAGCTACGATTTACAAGAGATTATAAACGGATGTACAGGGACATCAGCTAACTATTGTCACAAGAGGAACTAATATTATTGAATTAATTTTTTGAGAAACTCAAGACTACTGAAGGTATGTTCGCGCATTGCTATTTGTAAGATTATTGTAAAAAGTAAGTCCCATTTGAACGTTTGTAAAATCATTTCATTCAGAATATAATTAATTTTTGCCAGCAATATTGCATTACTGATTGTAATCCATCTCAAAAACCATCAACGTAAAACTTTTCAAAATTTTGTTGTTGTCAAGAAAATGTTTAAATATGAATTACGTAACTTGAGTCAAATTAATTAAAGAATAACGTCAGCTTTGCTATTAAAGAATAACGTCAGCTTTGGTAATAAATACAGCCACTCATTGTGACAGCCCACCAGCAGCTAATAGAGTATAGTAAAACAGAGAGCAGTCAGATGGCGATCCAGTAATAGTAAAAACGGTAATGAACAGTTTTGGGTTTTTGGACTGAGGGCCACGACGACGACACATTCTATGTTTCGTCGAAATAACTAGAAAATAACTTTTAGTAAGCACCATTTAAATTTTTTAAGCAAAGATTAAGAAAGAGAATTAATTTCAAAGGGAAGCTGTAATTTGTTATTATTAAGCAAGAGGTAGAAATCCTATGGGAAGGTTTCATAGGTTATTGCAGAATGGAAGGTTGCGTAACAAAAAAAATGTAGAGGAGACGGTTATTGCGTAACAAAAGAGATATAGAGGAGACGGGAAGGTTTCACTGTGAACTTCTACTTTAAATTTTATACAATTTTGATCTCTCTTACAATTTCACTAGATCTTTCGCTCAGACAGTGTTAGTGGATAGCTCGACATTTAAGACAAAAGGCTCCAAACTAGCCTTCAGTTCGAGTTGTAACACCAACATTCTAAGACAAACAGAGAAAGCAAGAGAGGAAGAGAGAGAAGAGAGAGAGAGACAGAGAGAGAGACGCACCACGGAGCAATTATCTGAGTGGGACAAAAATCGACAGATGTATATATACAGACAAAAAAATGGATACAATTTCATAAAAAGTTGTTGGTTTGTTCAAGAGAAACAGCGTCACCAATTGAGTAAGTCAATAACGCGTTGGTGCATCTCTGGCTATTATGCCAACAGTTATTCCGCTTGGCATTGATCGGCAGAGTTCTTCGATGCCCTCCAGGGGGACGTCGCACCAAATTCTGACCAGTTCGGGAGTTACACCGGCAAAATGCCTAGACAGTTTGAGGTCTGTGCCCATAATGCTCCAAACGTTCTCATTTGAGGAGAGATACAGCGACTTTGCTGGCCAAGGTAGGGTTTGACAAGCACGAACTCTCGCAGTGTGCCGGCCATCATTATCTTTCTGAGATTTAAACCGAGGATTGCTTGCCATGTGGCCGAGCAGTTCTAGGCGCTTCACTGTGAAACCGCGCGGCCGTTACGGTCATGCCTCGGGCATGGATGTCTGTGATGCCCTTAGGTTAGTTAGGTTTAAGTAGTTCTAAGTTCTAGGGGACTGATGACCTCACATGTTAAGTCCCATAGTGCTCAGAGCCATTTGAACCATTTGAATGCAAACATAACGGGGCCTATAATATCGACGATGCACCGTTGTGCTTTACAGTGCATAATAACAAAATGTATCTTGCTATAAAAAGAAATAGTAACACAGATCATCACTCCTGGTTGTTGGATGTCTCAAGACACGTCTTAGACCTGGAATATTGTTGGTTGGAGTAGAAATGTCTTCAGCGACGAGTCCAACTTCGAACTGAGCCCCGACCATTTCGGAATTCTGCCGATCTAACGTGATAATTGGACACAATTTTACACGATATCCCTCAAGAGCACATCCTATAACTGTATCAATGACAAGCCAAATAATTGCTTGCATAAATGCCAGAGATGGACCAACACATTATTGACTTGCTCTACGTGCGAAGCTCTTTTCCTTGAATATATAAACAATTTTTTCTGGAATTGTAATCATTTGTTTGTCTGTACATGTGCGTCACATTTGCCCACTTTCGTCCCATTCAGATAATTCCTTCATGGTGCATCCTTTTTTTTTCTTAGAGTACATATTTATGACGTGTGCTTGGGTCGCGTCAAGACTCAGGCAGTCCACCTCCGACAGTACTGCATACAAAACCAGTAACGTTCCAATTACAACAGTAACTGCGGTCGCCAGTGTCAAAGCGATTAGCGAACCACTTTTCCAGACGGACTTCTTCGATTGCGTTCGTTGCCTTGTAGGAGACGTAAGCTTTCTCTTACGATGTCGATAAACTGCAGCGGATGCTTCAAAACGAGGTGAATATGACTATATCGTATCAACACCAATCAAAGGAAGGGAGGAGGATTATGAATTAACGCTCCGAAATTAAGAGGCAAATAAGGCAGGGCATAGGCTGCGGTTGGACTAGGCCACTTTCCTGGGACCACTACAGCAATCGTAACAATTGATTTTGGGAATCCATATGCGACACAGAAGTGTGTTTATTCCTCCTGAGCCGGCCGGGGTGACCGAGCGGTTCTAGACGCTACAGTCTGGAGCCGCGTGACCGCTACGGTCGCAGGTTCGAATCCTGCCTCGGGCATGGATGTGTGTGATGTCCTTAGGTTAGTTAGGTTTAAGTAGATCTAAGTTGTAGGAGACTGATGACCTCAGAAGTTAAGTCCCATAGTGGCTGGCTCTGAGCACTATGGGGCTTAGCTGCTGAGGTCAACAGTCCCCTAGAACTTAGATAAGTCCGATAGTGCTAAGAGCCATTTGAACCATATTCCTCTTGAACGCTTCTCTGGACTCGTAACTCGGCAATACCAGACAAGAAGACCACGGCGAACCCTATAGTGTTTGCGAGGCTAGTGGTAACTCAAAAGTTGCAGTAACAAATACATGTAATCTCTTTTGGTCCATTATGGCCAGGAGACATCGGCTGGTACGTACATTTCAATTCAAATAATTTCACCAACAGCCGTGTACTCTAAGATATTTCATTTTATTTCGAAAGAAACCAGTTTCGGCAATTCATTTTGCCATCTTCAGGCCCCATACGTTTCTTCGAATCAATGAGCTCATAGTTTAGCACCATAAAACTAGATACCGTGAATTCTAATCGTTGTGCAGCTGATTCATACGAAAGTGTGACAGAACTGGTGCAAGTACAATTATTCTTACGAATTACGTAAAAACAGCTCGAAGAAATGAACTGGCCTAACGACTAATCTCTAAATTATATTAATTATTAGGAAGTCATTCTCCTTCTTGCTCCGCAGTTTATTCATCTCTCTTCCGGTCGGCCCTCCTCATCTTGTTACACCTTTCTGAACGTATTTGGTTCACTGAACGTTTAGGGGCGCTTTTCGGTTGTGGTATGCCATTCTTGCCATATAGTTTCACGGCACATGACGTGCCCATAGTTGTGTAGGCTATTGTTTTGAAGCTTTGCAGCTATCTCTGCAACCTTAAACAGCCTCGGCTTTGCTCATTTCTTTCTTTATCTTTCCGGGTCTCTCCTTCAGACCGTTGTAGCATCCCTGTGTACATAGCCTGGAACTTCCGTTCATCTAATTTGCGCAACATTCTAAACAACGCTCTTCTTACTGTTCGTTTGAACATACAACATTTGACTGGGGATAGGGAGAGTAATTAATTCGGTAGGCAGTTATTTCGTTTCATTATGTGCGAAATGAGACACCACCTCTGCTAATCCAGCAACAGCAGTCCAAAGAGACGAGCCACGCCATCCCTCTAGATTGCCCGCTGAAATAGCCGCCAAATTATTCTAATGCTGCTTAATCGTTAATCGTCAATCTGATTCTGTCTGTCACTCACTTGACTTTTTCTTATATCTTTCTGCCAGAAAATTCGTATTACTCAGCTATCAGAGAAATATCTGCGGCATTTGTTCTTGCGTTCATCCTACTACTGATGCACTGTTTGCCAACTTATCAGTGCTATTTTAATGCCGTGAGTACTCTTTGATTATCTGCACTTTTGAAGACTATCATCACATCTACTTTTTGGTATCCTCCTGTCAAATAACTTATGTTTCAGTAGCCGTGGCAACTCTGATTTGTCAGAAAGTCCGTCCACAACTTCAACACACCGGTAGAAAATAAAGTATCAGACGGTGGTGTCACGACCCCGAATGCACGTTATCAGGCCAGTTTCCATTTCAATAGAACAACACAAAAGACTGAGGATAATTTAGACGCTGTCCAGCAGAAGTATAGGAATCATTTTATACTTTTCAAAATATATGTATTTGCAGTCAGAGATACTCGTAGGAAGACAAGGTTTATAACAGCCCAGCTAAAGATATACTACCCAACACTCAACCACCGTATATCCTACGAAATACTTCCAAGTTTAATAAAATCAAAAGAAAGTATAATATCAAGCGGTATACGCAATCTACATGACTGGAGCCTTACCACAAGACTTCTAGCAAAGTGTTGCTCTCATACTGAAAAACAAAGCACTAGGGGAGCGGTCGTCAAACTGTGTTCTGTGGTCCGAATAATGCATTCTAGCATCACGCGGTTTTCAGTTGTATTTTATAAGCTGGCGTCCACGACAAACGGAAAATTTAAGTTGCATTAAGAAGAACACTTTATGTCTACGAACAAGAAAAGTGAACACACAGAATCAAAATAAATCTGAAGTTATGTCTTTCCGATGATTTCGGTTAACTATACCAGAAAAAGATTGAGAAATGGTATTATCTTGCGAACGAGAAAAAAAATCCATTAGCGTAAGCAAAGTCACAAATTCATCAAGGCAAATATAAGGCAATAGGTGTCTTCAGCCCTTCAGTTTTCTATCCACAGTGAAAAAAATGCATTCTGTTGAAACAATGTATTTACCGTCTGTTCTGTCAGGCATTGTATACCCAGTGCAATTTCATTTGTTGAAAGTGGGTCGATACAAAACTATGCGTAAAATTTGTGGCCGTAAAAAGTAAATTTTAAGTGAGTCTGTAGTTTTACATCTATTCCTTTTCCAGAAGCTGCTCCTGTAACTGTAGTCCTTTGTAATGAGAATGCAGAGAAGAATTATTCACATTTTATAATTAAATGTTGCGTCACTAATTATTGTCACTGGAGATGCAGAGTCAATTCCTGCAGTGACGTCATGTGAGTTAGTTTGTACGCTGACAATCGGATGGTACGCATCTTTTGTGGCTGTTCTTTTTCCTGCAGTGAAGTGTCTTATGTCTTCCAACGTGATAATACGATCTGTTACTGTGATCATATTGCCTGTAGCTGAAATTTTGCTGTGGACATGTACAGTACGCTAAGCTTGTAGTCATCGTCTGTCAGCAAAATGAAAGTGGTTACCTGGTTCATTTAATACGCAGTGTTGTTGCTGTCCGTAAATATCATTTTGCGTGTTGTCTTTGCTGTTCCTATGTCTGTCTTCCTGATTTTGGTTCTGCTGTTTGTTGTCTTACTTTCCGTTGTATGGTACGTGACGAATGGAATTTAACTCATTATTTCGACGATTGTAATTCTGGTGTGATGCGTAATTTTGCTGAGACGTATTGCGACTGCTATCATCGTGCTGCTGAAACTGTTGGTTGTTGCCGGAAACATTTAAGTTATGTTGCTGACTTACTGAGGCTGTCTGTGAAAATCGTCTCCCCTGTAGTAATTATTCTGATACCTCTGACTGTTGCCGTATCGTCTGCTGAGTTTGTTACTAAATGATCTGTTATAACCTTGATTTCTATTGCCATTTCTATATCTGGTTTCTGAGAGAAATGGTTGTTAACGAAAGAACAGTCGGATTACAAATTTCAAGTAATAGGAGTATATCGCGCAATGCATTAAGACTTTCTTTTTGTTGACCTTTGAATAACGAAACAGTAGTGAACCTGTGAGTAAGGAGACAGTACTGAAATAGGAAGTTTTGAGATACGAAGTTGAACAAGATCTCACTCACTGTAGGGCTCTATTAAATGCTGATTATACTGTACCTTCTACTCAAAAACGTGCAGTATTGTCGCGAATTGCAAAGTTTCAAAACTGTGTAGGCTGATTAATTGATTTTGGACGCGTTGCTGTATCGTTTCCGACCAGTAAGCCGCTCATAATTCGTTCTCGAATTATCCAACAGAATAGCATTGTCTGGCTACTCGACGCTTTCGGATAGCGGGTACGCCTTCTATTAAACTACAAATGAACTCTAATTTATCAGTTACTGGCCAAGATGGATTTAGAGAAAAAGAGAACTGCTGGATCCAATCTAAACTTTGAATTTTCGTAGAGAAGGAAATGTTTATGGCGACTCGGTCGTGTCTTCGAGCATTGTGCAGATCGTATCTATTGTAAAACATTTGCTGTGGTCGCTGTGTGTTTGAAAGTCCACAATTCTTCTCATCAGACCTACGTTTTGTTCATATGTGAATCCATTTGACTGTCCTTGAACAGTATTTGGAGAATCAGACCGGGTTTGCTCATATGACACAGTTTCCGCAATGTTGGCAAGATTACTTGTCCGCCTGTTAATCAGCTATGTATTGATGTCGCTCTCTGCTAGCTGGTCGTGTTCAAAGCGCTGTAATGAAAGAAATTCTTGTGTTTGCGTAAAAGGTGTGGGGAGTGAATTTGCCAAATTCGAGTCTGTATTGAGATCTAATTGTTCGAATTTCTGTGAAAGGTCTTCTATTTGTGTTGTTAGAGATTGGAATTCGGATGTAGTTTCATTGCCTACTTTCTTAATTTCTGATTCCAAATGACTGGTGTGTCCAAACGCTTGTGTGTTTTACGTAGAGTCTTCAGCTGCAACACTGGGAATTACTCCACTTATTTTCTTGAGAAACACATCTTCCTCTCTGTGTAATGCTCCTTTAATATTTTTAACTGATTATCTACTTCAACAATTCTTTGTTAAAATAAAGTCTACAACTGTGTCTGATTTTCTGCAAGTGCTTCTAAATGATCAGATATTTAATCAATTTCGTGTGAATGCGATTCTTTAGCCTGTACTCAAGTGCTTCAGTGAGGTTTTCTAATTCTTGTTCGGATGACGTGATAGAATTTTGTTTCTTTCAATCTGTTTTGTGTTAGGGTGTGTCACTAACATTTTATTAATTTATTGTTGTTTTTGTCACGATGTTCACCTGAATTTTGTTGTTTTCTGCCAGTAAAATCTTAACGATAGTCTCGAGATCACTGGTATGTGGAGAACTGCCGTTAATTATTGTGTGACGAGCGGATTCATTAGTATCCTCCCTGTCTACTTTTTTTGTGACCTGACTTTGCAATATCTGCGTTGAGGTGGATTCCGCCTGTCCGGAATCTAAAACTTGCAAAGTTAATACAGGTTCATCATTGATGAAAGAAATATTTAGACTTACAGATATATTATTACCCGAATTCGTTGATGTTTTCATGTTTGTGGAAACGTGACTGTCTGTGAGGGAAGTAGCTACCTTTTGCATTGTCAAGTTTGTCTGATTTTCTAAAATAGGATGCAATAATTCGTCATAAACCGCAGTATTATCTGTGGAACTGGACATCACTAATGGTCGAGCGGTACTGATTAGAGAAGTACTGTTTACCGTCGAGAGCGGCATCAAAACGAAGTTCTGTATTCACAAGAAAATAAATTGTCAAAATTAAGTATGTAGATGTGCGTTGGAAAGGAAGCGCAAATGATTAATTTACAAACGCAGCTGAAAAACTAACTACGAACAGAGGGTTACAGAGAACAGTTCATATACAGAATTCACAAAATATTCCCCGATGCCCGGACAGAACCGAATTGTCACCAAGTGGACGTTATGCTAGAAAATTAGTTTCGTTTGCTTATTAAATCGTGCTGGTTTATTTGGCTGGTTGTAACTTTAGTGTTGTTTATTTGTGTGACTTTGTGCATTCCAACTGCGAGAGAAACCGAAATAACTACCTGCGACAATACAACATGAGAGTACAATCGTAATTTCTGCAAAATCATTTTTTTGTGAACTCGAGATAATGTGCATAAGAATAGAAGGAACGAGAGGAAAAGAAAGGAATAGGTAGAATATTATGCTGCTGTAGAAAAAAGAAATTGTTACACTAGTCACAAAACACATGGCAAATGAAAATCTAATAACAGAACCTTATCCTATGCACGTTCCAGCTACTTATAACAACCCCAAACGCAAAATTTAAGTAGCATCAAGGAGAGTACCGTACTCAATATCTACGAACATACAGAATGAAAATAATTAAGAAATTTTGTCTTTCCAATTATGATGTATCATGCAGCGTAACTTGCTGTGACAGTGCGAGAGGGAGAGAGAGAGACAAAGATATCGTTGATTACTCTGTGGCGGTCAGCGCTCACATAATTATTCTTAGGAGATAGAGCTTTTATTCTTCTTAAGAACAAAGTGGACTAGAAGAGAGCCATTCTTCTGATGTAAAAATATGGAAGGAAATCAGTTAATAGAACATTAAAATATTGTTCATTTCAAGAAGGGTTGTGTTATTATACACCCAGCGTATACTTCTATTGTGATTTAATAATTAGTACCAGCTTGAGAACAGTTCCGACTGGAGCGTTCAGTTCTAGTGAAATAGTTCGATGTTTTCTTCGGAAAAGATGTCACCTCATGGATCATTCAAATCCACAATAGTACCTGGACTTTTCTCAGAACTGAAAGCAATCTGATTGCTATGCAACAGAGCCCCGAAGAATATTTCTCCGTACTTTGGTTACCACTTTCAGCTCAACACGGTATCTGCAGCATCTGGAGCAGATTTCTACAATAGCGGAAGCGTGTAATCGCTATCAGTTTCACACATCGCCGTGTGTGCGCTGTATGTATTTACCCACAACAGTGAACATACAGTTACTCACACACATAGAAAGACAATACAAGGTGGTGTGGGAAACATTTCAGTATAAAGGTCCTGTAGAGCTAAACAGTAACTAGCCTAAAAAAAATTTTCTTTTTTTCCAAAGGAGCCTTTATACAATGCAGTCGGTTAACTATAACTGAAGAAGAATGAGAAATGTTATTATCCTCTGAATGAAGAAGAAAATCGATTAGCGCAAGCAAAGTCAAATTTATCAACGCAATTACATGACAGTAAGCCTCTTCAGTCCTTTATGATGCAATTCACAGAGAAAAATATGCTTACTGTTGAAAGAATGTGTTTCTCCTCCAGTTTAATAACACTTTATAGCAAATTATTCGAAATACAACTCATTAGAGAAACACACCCACAATCAACAAACCATCACCCAGGATAAAATCGTCACGTAATCCCTAACAGTACCTCATGTCAGTATCGCATAATTCATTTCATAAATTTTAAATGTGTGCATAACAATCATAAAAAGTTCGCTATCCTCACTTCTTTTTATCTCTTCATATCATTATAAAAAATTATAAATCATCGCTTCACATACTTAATCTATAATAAATCCTAAAGCCTTCCCTTCATATACGATACCTATAGTAAAATTTTTATAGTCAATGAAGAAACCCTGCTTATAGCGCAGAAGATCTCAGTGCAAGACGCTGAAATTACATATCTCGTCTGATTACTGACAGTATATGTTGTACCTTTGCAAATATATTTACGCCACTTGTTTTACACTTCCAGTCCGGAATTCATTATTGCATAATAAATTCTATGTTATTGTTTCTCTTATTGTTTTATTCTTCCGTAATGCCTTTCTCCTTAACAAGAAATTCATTGCTGTCTTCTCTTACGTAATCATAGCTTGTAAAGTTATGAATCGTATAGATCACGGTCAGTTGTCTTAGAACATGACGCTGTATACGCTGTGTAACAATCGTTGTACCGTCTACGTAAAAATCGTGACGCAGCGAAAATAAACATATGAAGTGGGTGATACTTACAGCACATTATGAGGTAAAAATTTACTATCGTTATGTACAGAAACATTTAAATGAAAGAAAACCTGTAGAAAAGCTTATCTACTAACTATGTACAAACTATTGTTGTCAAGGGAAATGACGTACATGTTGTCACAATGTGACTGTTCTATATCGGCACTTTGTTGTCATCATTAGGGAAAAGAAAGTCAAATAACTACTCAGTTAACTTTTTTTTGTTGGTGATATGACGAAGACCTCCCGAATCTTTAGTTCTGAGTGTTTCAAGATGTACTACGTCGGTATCTCGAATCGGTCGAATCTGAAACGGTGTGTTATAAGGTAATCCATATTTCTGATCTTGTTCTTTGCTCTACAAGAGAATGGGTGTGTTCCAAATAAAACTTCTTGTCCAGCTTCGAATTTCCAATACGACTTATCTTCTTTTGTAGCATTTTCGTCTTCTCAGCAGTAATTTTTATATTAGTAATTGGAATGTGAATCAGTTCACTATGACGTAAACCCTGTAACTCGGGAAAGAAACAATTTCGTTTATTTTGTCTGGTGGATTTTCATTCTTCAGTGGTAAAAGTCATCAATATGTCGTGAATCTAGCACAAGCCTCAGCGATCCAGCTTTTATGGGAACCGCTTGCAAGGGGCTGATAGATGGACTTGCTGCCGGTTCGATAATGCCTTGTGTAAGCATGTATTCTAGTTCTTGCTTCACTTTGTCTGTAAAACTAAAAGATGCTGAGTAATGCTTTGAGACAAAAGTCGTATGAGGTAGTTCATACACAAATACTCGCATAGTACAGGGTTACTTGTCAAAAAGATGTGAATGTAATTGTAAAATTTTTGTAGCTGTTGTCTGCCTTAGTCTGTTGCTGCGTCGTAACTGTCTACATTGGGTTTGATTGACTGCAAAACGTCGAAATTAGGTTCCTGATCTGAATTGTCGTTAGCAAAAGACATGTCAGTGAAAAATGATGTATGACGTTGTGCATTCTTTGTGTGTGAAAAAGACTCTAATCCGTTAACATCCTGTTACTCCATTAAATGCTCTGCTGAAACTGAAATGCAACTTGTTCGTTATTGGTGTATAGTTGAATATGAGTTTTAAAAGCCCAGAATCGTTTTACGTTCTGTCAAGAAATCTGTTGTTGTTGTTGCCTTCAAATGGTTCAAATGGCTCTAAGCACAATGGGACTTAACATCTGAGGTCATGAGTCCCCTAGATTTAGAACTACCCAAAGCTATCTAACCTAAGGACATCACACACATCCATTCCCGAGGCAGGATTCTAACCTGATACCGTAGCAGCAACGTGGTTTCGGACTGAAGCGCCTAGAACCACTCGGCCACTACAGCCAGCTGTTGTTGCCTTCAGTCCTGAGACTGATTTGATGCAGCTCTCCATGCTACTGTATCCTGCGTAAGCCTCTTCATCTCCGGGTAACTACAGCATTCTAGATCCTTCTGAACCTGCCTGGTGTAACCATTTCTTGGTCTCCCTCGACGATTTTTACCCTCCACGCTATCCGTTGATGCCTCAGAACTTGTTCTACCAACCGATCTCATCTTCTAGTCAAGCTGTGCCACGAATTCCTCTTCTCCCCAATTCTATTCAGTACCACCTCATTAGTTACGTGATCTACCCACCTAATTTTCAGCATTCTTCTGTAGCGCCACATTCTGAAAGCTTTTATTCTCTTCTGGTCTAAACTGTTTATCGACCGTGTTTCACTTCCATACATAGCTACATTCCGTACAAATACTTTCAGAAGGACTTCCTGACACTTAAATCAATAGTCGATGTTAACAAATTTATCTTCTTCAGGAATGCTTTCCTTGCCTTGGCCAATCTACATTTTAAATCATCTCTACATCAACCATCACCAGTCATGTTGCTTCACAGATAGCAAAACTCATCTACTACTTTAAGTGTCTCATTTCCTAATCTCAGTCCCTCAGCATCACCAGATTTAATTAGACTACAATCCATTATCCTCGTTTTTGTTTTGTTGATGTTCATCTTATATCCTCTTTTCAAGACACTGTCCATTCCGCTCAACTGCTATCCAGGTCCTTTGTTGTCTCTGGCAGAATTACAATGTCGTCGGCAAACATCAAAGTTAGTAATTCTTCTCAATGGATTTTAATTCCTACTGCAAATTTTTCTTTTGTTTCTTTTACTGCTTGCTCAATATACAGATTGAATAACGTCGGGGATAGGCTACAACCCTGTCTCACTCCCTCCTCAATTACTGCTTGCCTTTCGTGCCCCTTCACTCTTATAACTTCCATCTGGTTTCTGTACAAATCGTAAATAGCCTTTCGCTCCCTGTATTTTACCCCTGCCACCTAAAGAATTTGAAAGAGAGTATTCCAGTCAACATTATAACAAACTTCCTCTGTCTGCAAATGCTAAATTAGTAGATTTGCCTTTCTTTAATCTATGTTGTAACATAAGTCGTGGGGTCAGCTTCTACCAGTTTTGTCATTCGCCTGTAAAAAGTTACTGTTAGTATTTTTCAACCGTGACTTATTAACGTGATAGTCCGGTAATTTTCACACTTGTCAACACCTGCTTTCGTTGGGATTGCAATTAATATGTTCTTCTTGATGTATGAGGGTACATCACCTGTCTCATACATCTTGCTCACCAAATGGAAAAGTTTTGTCGTGGCTGGCTCTCCCAAGGCTATTAGTAGTTCTAACACAGTGTTCTCTACTCCCGGAGCCTTCTTTTGATTTAGGTCTTTCCGTGCTCTGTCAAATTCTTCACGTAGTATGAAATCACCCATTTCATCTTCATCTACGTCCTCTTCCATTTCCATAACATTGCCCTGAAGTACATCGTTCTTGTACGGACCCTCTAAATACTCCTTTCACATTTCTGCTTTCCATTCTTTGCTGAGGACTGGTTTTCCATCTGGAATTCAATAATAGGAAAAGCAAGAGAAGGAAACCTAGTAGGTGAATATGGAATTGGAGTCAGGAATGACAGAGGAAGCAGTCTGGTAGAATTTTGCACAGAGTATAACTTGGTTCATGAATATGAAGGAAGGTTGTATTCATGGAAGAGGCCTCGATATACTAGAAGGTTTCAGATAGATTATATAACGCTAAGGTATATATTTAGGAACTAGGTTTTCAATTGTAAGACATTTCCAGGAACAGATGTGGACTCTTACCGCAATCTATTGGTTATGAACTGTAGATTAAAACTGAAGAAACTGCAAAAATGTGGGAATTCACGAGATGGAACCTGGATAAACTGACAGAACCAGAGGTTGTAGAGAGTTGCAGGAAGAGCGTTAGGGAACTATTGACAAGAAGGGGGAATGAAATACAGTGGATGAAGAATGGATAGCTTTGAGAGATGAAATAGTGAAGGCAGCAGAGGATCCAGTTTGTACAAAGACGAGGGCTAGTAGAAATCATTGCGTAAAAGAGGAAATATTGAATTTAATTGATGAAATAAGAAAATATAAATATGCAGTAAATGAAGCAGACAAAAAGGAATACAAATGCCTCAAAGATGAGATCGACAGGAAGTGTAAAATGGCTAAGCAGGGATGGCTAGAGGACAAATGTAAGGATGTAGAAGCATATATCACTAGGGGTAAACTATATACCGCCTACAGGAAAATTAAAAAGATCTTTGGAGAAAAGAGAACGACTTGTAGTAATATCAAGAGCTCAGATGGAAACCCAGTTTTAAGGAAAGAAGGGAAAGCAGAAAGGTGGAAGGAGTATCTAGAGGGCCTATACAAGGCGATGTACTTGAGGACAATACTACAGAAATGGAATAGCATGTAGATGAAGATGAAATGGGAGATATGAACTGCGAGAAGCGTTTGACAGAGCACTGAAGGATCTAACTCGAAACAATTCACCGGGAGTAGACAACACTCCATTAGAACTACTGATAGCCTTGTGTGAGCCAGCCCTAACAAAACTCTGCCATCTCGTGAGCAAGATGTATGAGACAGGCGAAATACCCTTTTTCAAGAAGAATATAATAATTCCAATCCCAAAGAAACCTAGTGTTAACAGATGTGAAAATTACCGAATGATCAGTTTAATAAGTAACAGCTGCAAATTACTAACACGAATTCTTCACAGGCGAATAGGAAAACTGGTAGAAACCGACCACAAAAAAGGCTCTGAGCACTATGGGACTTGACATCTGAGGTCATCAGTCCCCTAGACTTAGAACTGCTTAAATCTAATAAACCGAAGGACATCACACACATCCATGCCCGAGGCAGGATTCGAACCTGCGACAGTAGCAGCAGAGCGGTTTCGGTCTGAAGGGCGTAGAACCTCTCGGCCACAGATGACGGCTAGCCGACCTCAGGAAAGATAATTTTTGGATTCCGTAGAGATGTTGGAAACCGTGAGGCAATCCTGCTCCTACGAATATCTTAAAAGATAGATTAAGGAAAGGCACACCAACGTTTCTAGCATTTGTAGACTTAAAGAAAGCTTTTGACAATGTTGAATGTAATACTCTCTTTCAAATTCCGAAGGTGGCAGAGGTAAAACAGAGGGAGCGAAAGGCTATTTCCAACTTGTACAGATGGTAGTTATAAGAGTCGAGGGACATGAAAGGGAAGCAGAGTTTAGGAACGGAGTGAGACAGGGTTATAGCCTATCCCAGATGTTATTCAATCTCTATATTGAGCAAGCAGTAAATTAAACAATAGAAAAATTCGGAGTAGGAATAAAAGCCGTGGAGAAGAAATTAAAAAAATTTGAATTTCGCCGATGACAACGTAATTCTGTCAGAGACAGCAAAGATCCTGGAAGAGCAGCTGAACGTAATGGACAATGTCTTGAAAGGAAGATATAAAAAGAACATCAACAACAGAAAAATGAGGATAATGGAATCTAGTCGAATTAAACAGAGTGATGCTGAGGGAATTAATTAGGAAATGCGACACTTAAAGTAGAAAATGAGTTTTGCTATCTGGGCAGCAAAATAACTGATGATGGTCGAAGTAGAGGGGATATAAAATGTAGAGTAGCAATGGAAGGAAAGCGTTTCTGAAGAAGAAAAATTTGTTAACATGGAGTATAGATTTAACTCTCACGAAGTCGTTTCTGAAAGTATTTGTGTGGAGTGTAGCTTTGTATGGAAGTGAAACGTCGACGATAAGTAGTTTAGACGTGAAGAGAATAGAAGCTTTGGAAATGTGGTGCTACGAAAGAATGCTGAAGATGAGGTGGGTAGATCACGAAACTAATGAGGAGGTAATGAATAGAATTGTGGAGAAGAGAAATTTGTGGCACAACTTGACTGGAGGAACGGATCGGTTACTAGGACATTTTCTGAGTCATCACGGGATCACCAACTTCGTATTGAAGGGCAGCGTGGAGGCTAAAAATCGTAGATGGCAATCAAGAGATGAATACACTAAGCAGATTCAGTGGGCTGTAGATTGCAGTAGATACTGGGTGATGAAGAAGCTTGCACAGGACAAAGTAGCATGGAGCGCTGCATCAAACCAGTCTCTGGACTGAATACCACAACAACATTCACCTGACCAGAAGTTTTCTTCCTCCTGCCACGGAAATTCACCATTTCCCATTATATATAACTTCACCCTATCCATTCCCTTATTAAATTTTCTAACCTACATGCCCGATTAAGGGATCTGATATTCCACGCTCCGATCTGTAGAACGTCAGTTTCGTTTCTATTAATCACGACGTGCTCATGAGAAGTCCCCGTCTTCTGATCCGAATGGGGGACTATTTCACCTCCGGAATATTTTACCCAAGAGGGCGCCATCAGTAAAGATACATGCCTTCGGGAAAAATTACGGCTTAGTTTCCCCTTTCTTTCCGCCGTTCATAGTACCACCACAGCAAGCCCTGTTGATGTTACAAGGGCAGATCAGTAAATCATGCAGACTGTTTCCCCTGCAACGGCTGAAATGGCTGCTGCGTCTCTTCAGGAACCACACGTTTGTAGTTGCACCTACGGTACGTCTATCTGTGTCGCTAAGTTACGCAAGCATCACCACCAACGGCAATGTCCATGATTCGTGGGGGTCAAGAAACCTATACATAACGTAATTTCTGTTGTTAAAAGGGGGACGATCCAAAAACATTTCATTTGTTGAAAGTGGGTCGATACAAAACTATGCGTCAAATTTGTTGCCGTGAAAAGTAATTTTAAGTGAGTCTGTAGTTTTACATCTGTTCCTTTTCCAGAAACTGCTCCTGTAATTGTAGTCTTCTGTAATGGGAATGCAGGGCAAGAATTATTCACATTGCATTTATTGAATGTTGCATCACTAATTATTGTCACTGGAGATCCAGAGTCAATTCCTGCAGTGACGTCATGTGAGTCAGTTTGTGCGCTGACAATCGGATGGTACACATCTTTTGTGGCTTTCCTTTTTCCTGCAGTGAAGTGTCTCTTATACCTTGCAACGTGTTCATATTGTCTATAGATGGCATTTTGCTGTGGACACTTACAGTACGCTAAGCTTGTAGTCATCGTCTGGTAGCAGAATGAATGTGGCTGCCTGGTTCATTTAATGTGAAGTGTTATTGCTGTCTGTAACTATCATTTTTCTTGTTGTCTTTGCGCTTCCTGTGTCTGTATTTTTGAATTCGGTTCTGTTGTCTGTTGCGTCCTTTCTGTTGTATGGTTTGTGGCGACTGGAAATTAACTTAAAAATGGTTCAAATGGCTCTGAGCACTATGGGACTTAACATCTGAGGTCATCAGTCCCCTAGAACTTAGAACTACTTAAACCTAAATAACCTAAGGACATCACACACGTCCATGCCCGAGGCAGGATTCGAACTTGCGACCGTAGCAGTCGCGCAGTTCCGGGCTGAAGCGCCTATAACCGCTCGGCCACACCGGCCGGCGGAAATTAACTCGTTATTTCGATGAACATAAATATTTCCATGATTATTATTATTGTAATTCTGGTGTGATGCGTATTTTTGCTGAGACGTATTGTAACTGCTATTATTATGCTGCTGAAACTGTTGGTTGTTGCCAGAAAGATTTTAGTTATGTTGCTGACTTATTGAGACTGCCTGTTAAAATTGTCTCGCCTGTTGTAATTATGCTGCTACTGCTGATTGTCGCCATATGGTCTGTTGAGTCTGTTGATCTGTTATAACCTTGATTTTTATTGCCATTGCTATCTCTGGTTTTTGAGAGGAATGTTCGTTAACGAAAGAATAGTCAGATTACAAATTTCATGTAATAGGAGCGGGTCACGGAATTAATACTTTCTTTTTGTTGACCTGTGAGTAACGAAACAGTAGTGAACGAGGAAGTTTTGAGATGCAAATTTGAATACGATATGACTGACTGCAGGGCTCCTTAAGTGCTGATTCTGTTGCACCTCCTCATAACCTTTCGGTATTGTCTCGAATTGTAAATTCTCAAAACTTGGTAGGCTGATTAAGTGATTTTTGATTCCTCGAGGCGTCGTTTCTGACCAACAAGCCGCTAAATATTCTTTAACAGAATGGCATTATCTTGCTACTGGATGCATTCGCAGGGCGGGTTCGCCTTCTAAAAAGCTGCAGATGAACTCTAATTTATGAGTTACTGGCCAAGCTGGAGGTAAAGAAAGACGGAATTGCTGGATCCAGCCTAATGGATCATAATAAATATTACCATTTTAAAAGCTTTGGATTTTCATAGATAAAGGAAATGTTTATAGTCGGCTACGCCGTGTCTTGGAGAATTTTGTAGACCGTTTCTATTGTGAAATATTTGCTGTTGTCAATGTTCTGTTTCAAAGACCCTGATTCTTCTCATTCATGTCTATGCTGTTTTCATATGTAAATCCATTTGACTGTCCTTGAACAGTATTTGGAGAATCACAAGGGGTTTGTCCATACGTCTCTCACGTATCATTAGAGCTCCGACAACACAGTGTTGTCGATGATAAGTAACAAATCAGGTAATTTTCGAACCTAATACGTCTGAGAGTAACGTTAGTAGAATCAATCTGGACAGTGGTATTTTATAAAGTCGATAATAAGAGGAGCCGGCCGAAGTGGCCGTGCGGTTAAAGGCGCTGCAGTCTGGAACCGCAAGACCGCTACGGTCGCAGGTTCGAATCCTGCCTCGGGCATGGATGTTTGTGATGTCCTTAGGTTAGTTAGGTTTAACTAGTTCTAAGTTCTAGGGGACTAATGACCTCAGCAGTTGAGTCCCATAGTGCTCAGAGCCATTTGAACCATTTTGATAATAAGAGGGGAAAAAACGTTCTGAGGCAAATATGGGTCACGTGTGACATCGTGATATGACTCATTAAAAAAGCGTTCTCACGACCCGGGTAGTGTTACCGTACGATCGATGTATCACAAGACAGACTCACAGTCTATGTAAATAGGCTGTTTAGGTTTTTATGTTGGTAACGCCACCTAGCGCTCTGTATGAAAATCACTGACTGTGCTGTGTGCAGTCCGTGGCTGGTTGGACTCATTGTTGGAATATTCGCTTGTGTATTGATAGGCAGCTGGATGTGAACAGCGCGTAGCGTTGTGCAGTTGGAGGTGAGCCACCAGCAGTGGTGGATGTGGAGAGAGAGATGGTAGAGTTTTGAGAGCGGATGGTCTGGACGTGTGTCCATCAGCAGACCGAACGTGAGGAGAGAGGCTAGTGTAATTGTTTAATACAAACCATAAAAAAATGCACGGAAGTGTATTTTTAACATAAACCTACGTTTTTTTAATGGAACCACGCTACTTTTGCTAGCACATCTGAACATATAAACAAAACAAATACGTAATCAGTGCCGTTTGTTGCATTGTAAAATGTTAATTACATCCGGAGATATTGTAACCTAAAGTTGACGCTTGAGTACCACTCCTATGTTTTTCGATCGTGTATATCGGAGATCACCGAAATACGTAGGGATACAAATGGAACAGTGATGGACCTTAGGTACAGAAGAGACTGGAACAGCACATTACGTCCACATGCTAACACCTTTTTATTGGTCTTTTTCACTGACGCACATGTACATTACCACGAAGAGTGAGGTACACGTACACACGTGGTTTCCGTTTTCAATTACGGAGTGGAATAGAGTGTGTCCCGACATGTCAGGCCAATAGATGTTCAATGTGGTGGCCATCAGTTGCTGCACACAATTGCAATCTGGCGTAATGAATGTCGTACACGCCGCAGTACATCTGGTGTAATGTCGCCGCAGGCTGCCAGAATACGTTGTTTCATATCCTCTAGGGTTGTAGGCACATCACGGTACACATTCTCCTTTAACGTACCCCACAGAAAGAAGTCCAGAGGTGTAAGATCAGGAGAACGGGCTAGCCAATTTATGCGTCCTCCACGTCCTATGAAACGCCCGTCGAACATCCCGTCAAGGGTCAGCCTAGTGTTAATTGCGGAATGTGCAGGTGCACCATCATGCTGATACCACATACGTCGACGCGTATCCAGTGGGACATTTTCGAGCAACGTTGGCAGATCATTCTGTAGAAACGCTATGTATGTGGCAGCTGTTTGGGCCCATGCAATGAAGTGAGGACCAATGAGGTGGTCGCCAATGATTCCGCACCATACATTTACAGTCCACGGTCGCTGTCGCTCTACCTGTCTGAGCCAGCGAGGATTGTCCACGGACCCGAAATGCATGTTCCGTAGATTCACTGCCCCGTGGTTTGTGAAACCCGCTTCATCGGTAAACAGGTAGAACTGCAACGCATTCTCTGTTAACGCCCATTGACAGAATTGCACTCGATGATTAAAGTCATCACCACGTAATTGCTGATGTAGCGACACATGAAACGGGTGAAAGCGGTGACGATGTAGTATGCGCGTAACACTACTTTGACTCAGTCCACCGGCTCTCACAATGTGCCGTGAACTCATGTGTGAGTTCATGGCAACAGCAGCTAACACACCAACTGCACCCGCTTCTCCTGTGACGGGCCTGTTACAACCCGTTTGCGTGCTACGACCATACCTGTTGCATACAGTTGGCGGTAGATGTTCTGCAACGTGCAGCACGTTGGATGCTCTCTGTCCGGGTACCGTTCTGCATACACCCTGCAGGCTTCAGCTGCATTTCGTCGACACTCGCCATAGATGAGTATCATCTCCGCCTTTCCGAGTTTGAATACACCATGGTAACAGTTCCGGTGTACTACAGTTGGTCTGCGTGCGGAGACGAATTCAGAATAACAATAGCAGCAAGCGCTACATGTGGACACTGCGACAGCTAGACCAAACCACAACAGTGCACTACAGCCACACTCGTAAACACGGTCATGATCGTAAACATGTCCCTGCAAATGCTGCTCGCCGACCGTGGCCCGTGTTTGTCACAACACGCAACTGAACGTCGGAGGTTTCAAGCGTCAACTTTAGGTTATATATATATATATATATATATATATATATATATATATATATATATATATATATATATATAGATGTTGTTGTTGTGGTCTTCAGTCCTGAGACTGGTTTGATGCAGCTCTCCATGCTACTCTATCCTGTGCAAGCTTCTTCATCTCGCAGTACTTACTGCAACCTACATCCTCCTGAATCTGCTTAGTGTATTCATCTCTTGGTCTCCCTGTACGATTTTTACCCTCCACGCTGCCCTCCAATACTAAATTGGCGATCCCTTGATGCCTCAGAACATGTCCTACCAAACGATCCCTTCTTCTGGTCAAGTTGTGCCACAAACTTCTCTTCTCCCCAATCCTATTCAATACTTCCTCATTAGTTATGTGATCTATCCATCTAATCTTCAGCATTCTTCTGTATCACCACATTTCGAAAGCTTCTATTCTCTTCTTGTCCAAACTATTTATCGTCCATGTTTCACTTCCATACATGGCTACACTACATACAAATACTTTCAGAAATGACTTCCTGATACTTAAATCTATACTCGATGTTAACAAATTTCTCATCTTCAGAAACGCTTTCCTTGCCATTGCCAGTCTACATTTTATATCCTCTCTACTTCGACCATCATAAGTTGTTTTGCTCCCCAAATAGCAAAACTCATTTACTACTTTAAGCGTCTCATTTCCTAATCTAATTCCCTCAGCATCCCCCGATTTAATTCGACTACATTCCATTATCCTAGTTTTGCTTTTGTTGATGTTCATCTTATATCCTCCTTTCAAGACACTGTCCATTCCGTTCAACTGTTCTTCCAAGTCCGTTGCTGTCTCTGACAGAATTACAATGTCATCGGCGAACTTCAAAGTTTTTATTTCTTCTCCATGGATTTTAATACCTACTCCGAATTTTTCTTTTGTTTCCTTTACTGCTTGCTCAATATACAGATTGAATAACATCGGGGAGAGGCTACAACCCTGTCTTACTCCCTTCCCAACCACTGCTTCCCTTTCATGTCCCTCGACTCTTATTACTGCCATCTGGTTTCTGTACAAATTGTAAGTAGCCTTTCGCTGCCTGTATGTTACCCCTGCCACCTTTAGAATTTGAAAGAGAGTATTCAATATATATATATATATATATATATATATATATATATATATATATATATATATATATATATTGCCTGCTGAACACTGTTAAGGTAAATACATTGCCTGTTCTCTATAAAAATCTTTAATTTTCTAACTATACCTATCAGTAGATAGTGTCTCCATTAGTAAGAATCTTTCATTTAGCTGGCAGCATTGGCACTCGCGGTATTGCAGTAGTTCGAGTAACGAAGATTTTTGCAAGGTAAGTGATTCATGAAAGTTATAGGTTATTGTTAGTGAGGGTCATTCTTTTGTAGGGATTATTGAAAATCAGATGGCGTTGCGCTAACAAAATATTGTGTGTCATTTTAGTGATGATCAGAATAAGTAAAGAGAGAAAAGTCCGAGTACGTTCAGTTTTACTCAGCTGTTTGAAAATCAAATAAAGTAAGAGGTTTACCAGCACAGTAACACACAATTTTCCAAAGGAGACGTTTCAACTGTTTCCTACGAAGTATCAATGTATTGCATCCTACCATTACTGAATAGGCCATTAAAACTATAGACATCCACAACATGTACACACGCAGCTAAAAATAGAAGATATATTCGTATTTGAGGTATTTGAGGTATCAGAAAAGACGTCACGATCAGTTCCCTCAGACTTAGTATTACTCACCTCTAGTAGACAAATACGGAACGGCCACAGTATTTTTAATAGGTCAGATCGACGATCAATGCATACTATACGTATCAGGAAGGCATAATTTATTCTGTATTGCAACCAACCATAGCCTCTCTCGCGGAGATGCGTAATTGTTCTTAGCATTCCCAGATTTATTCTCACTACAATTTTCCAGAGTGATTTGCTTATGTTGAGTAGAAAGTCATCTGGACGAGCAACATGAAACACCACGAAGGTGTAAACCATACTATTGCAGTTGGTACCCATTTGGGATTTTCTTCTAACCCTTTATCAGTCCAGTTTGGTGGAGATGGACGTGCTTCCACCCAGGCACATCTACCTTGATCCTCCGTATGACAGTGGATTGAGTCCGCATCGATCTACAGTTCTGAAATAGCTCAACAGGCAATCTCCTCCCATAGATTTAATATGTCTTATAAGTGATCTGCCAATAAAACGTAGTCTTTGGCTTGTCTTCCTCTCTACATTTTCCATGTGATCGTCCCTATTTAACTTCGAACAACAAAAGATAATACTATTCAACATTTCAAGATGACTATCAGAAGTACAGTAGACTCGCTCGATAATCTTGTTGATTCTCAGACGCGTATCAGTTTAGACAAGCGTTTTTCAGTGTCTCATGTAGTATGATGGCTCTTTTGCACCAAATGTACTGGGCTGTTTGACATTACCTTTGTCGTCAACTTTCTTGTGTCTTATAATTAGGAAAACCGTTAGAATCAGTTCCTCAGCTCATAGTTACAGCACGTTCTCTACGTGACGGTAGGAAATCTCTACCCCTGATTCAGCTCACCAGCATGCGTACACGGGAAGATAAAGTGTGGAAGCACAAGGCAAGGATAAACAAGTGAACGCAAGGATCCTCCATAAGCCCTCAGAGAACGTGGAGGCGGTGCGCAGCGGCTATTAGCGCACCCCAGGGCGGCCCCCCACAGGGAGATGTATTGTTATTGCTTCTGCTACTGCAATTAAGCAGGACGTTAACTTGGAGTAATTCACCTTCTTGTGTCCGTTTACATTCCACCCGTCCTGCAAGATTTAATATTTGCTAAGCGAATTTTCTGTTCCACAGCTTGTAACCTCCTGCTAAGGTACTCACTCGTTAACAGTATTTCATGTCGTTTAACTCTGAAATGTATTTAATGACTAGCTAAACGGGCAGCGCCGTAGTGAACAAGAGACAGAATTTCCCTGGGCAGAAACGATTAAGGAACGGAATGTATATAAGCCTCCTTCTGTCCCATTTGAATACTTACACTATGTGATCAAAAGTATCCGGACACCTGACTTAAAATGACTTACAAGTTCGTGGCCCCCTTCATCGGTAATGCTGGAATTCAATATGGTGTTGTCTCACCCTTAACCTTGATGACAGATTCCACTCTTGCAAGCATACGTTCAATCAGGTGAAGGAAGGTTTCTCGGGGATTGGCAGCCCATTCTCCACGGAGTGCTGCACTGAGGAGAGGTATCGATGTCGGTCGGTGAGGCCTGGCACGACGTCGGCGCTCCAAAACATCCCAAAGGTGTTCTATAGGATTCAGGTGAGGACTCTGTGCAGGCCAGTCCATTACAGGGATGATACTGTCGTGTAACCACTCTGCCACAGGCTGTGCATTATGAACTGGTGCTCGATCGTTTTGAAAGATGCAATCGCCATCTCCGAATTGCTGTTCAACAGTGGGGAAGCAAGAAGGCGCTTAAAACATCAATGTAGGTCTGTTCTGTGATAGTGCCACGCAAAACAACAAGGGGTGCAAGCCCCCTCCATGAAAAACACGACGACATCATAACACTACCGCCTCCGAATTTTACAGTTGGCACTACACACGCTGCCAACTGACGTTTACTTGTCATTCGCCATACCCACACACTGCCATCGGATCGCCACATTGTGTACCGTGATTCGTCACTCCATGCAACGTTTTTCCACTTTTCAGTCGTGCAATGTTTACTCTCCTTAAACCAAGCCAGGTGTCGTTTGGCATTTACCGCTGTGATGTATGGATTATGAGCAGCCGCTCGATCATAAAATACAAGTTTTCTCACCTCCCGCCTGCAGTTTGGAATTTCTGTGTGATGCTGTGGGTAGATGTCTGCCTGTTACACATTACGACTCTCTTCAACTGTCGGTGGTCTCTGTCAGTGAACAGACGAGGTCGGCCTGTACGCTTTTGTGCCGTACGTGTCCCTTAACGTTTCCACTATATTATCACATCAGAAACAATGGACCTAGGGATGTTTAGGAGTGTGGAAATCTCGCGTGCAGACGTATGACACAAATCACACCCAATCACCTGACCACGTTCGAAGTCCGTGAGTTCCACGGAGGCCCCATTCTGCTCCCTCATGATGTCTAATGACTACTGAGGTCTTCGCTATGGAATACTTGGCAGTAGGTGGCAGCACAATGCACCTAATATTAAAAACATATGTTTTTTAGTGTGTCCGGATACTTTTGATCACATAGTGTAACTATGTAAAAATACTAAGGTAAAATCTGTATCGCAGGTCAGTGAACGGGCCATTAGCCTGACTACAGTTAAAATTTATTGTTCCTTCGCCGTGGCACTAGTAGGGGGAGGGTGGGGGACGTACCACTCCGATCGCTCTTTCGACTTCGGAAAAGGTCCCCAGCATCGTGGGCAATAATCACTATATGGACGATGTGGCCTACTCTACACCATATTTTAAATCTATGTGACGATGCTATGCTGATTATATTTATATGTTTTGACGATGCCATTATGGCCGTATAACTTTAGGACATGGTGTAAAAAAGATCTGAAGATGGTCATTACAGACAGAAACCGGTCATCGTCTAAAGAATTCATTTGTGATCAGAGACTGGAATAAAAAGCTTTAAAAAACTCTTGACTTTGATATTTATTTATTTAAGCGGTATGTTTCAACTAATTTTTTAAATATTTGTATTTTTGCTTTCTCTTTAACCTTCTTGAGCGATTTATGGTAAAATTTATTCCATTGTAGAAAATGCTGTTTAGGGTTTTGGTGTTTGTTGACTCTTAGTAAATGTAAGTTGCATTCTCCTCTTTTACCATGATCGTAGCTGCAGCTACTAATTGCCGACGTCTTTCTTTACGTGGCTAAAAGAGTGGTAGATGGATCCACATGGATCAGTTAGAAATCCCAGCTATTTTAAACAGATTATGACACGGGTGTCGCTTACTGTTTTGTGTTATTATTCTATTAGCTCTATTCTGTAGGTGAAATACTTGGCCCATGATATGTGCAAGGGATTCTAAAAAAATTATTCCTCAGCTGAAGGTGAAGTGAACACAGGAACGGTAAGAAACTGGGTAGCAAGGAGGGAAGATTATTTCTTAAAGTCTAATCGGCGATGAAGTCATCAGAGACAGAGTACGAACTCGTAGTAGGGAAATATGGGGAAGCAAATCTGCTGTACCCTTTTAAGGCAACCATCCTTGCATTTTCTATTTCGGTAAAACCCAAAAAACCTAGACCTTGATGGTCGGAGAGGTATTTCGACTGTCATCCTGCCAAATATTAGCACAGTCCTACCACTGCAATACTTCACTCACCGTCGGATTACAAGAATAAGATTTGTTGGTGCCTCATGTCCATATCAGGGAGACTGATTGTAATGTGTTGTGCGATAAAAAAGTAGTCGCCTCCGGATACCAGAGGATTAACTGCACAACACCATATGAACTGAATGTAGCATGAAATGCATGGTTAACGAGGAACTACCACCAGTACGACATTTTTTCACCTGGAATGTCATTAGATGGTACAATGAAGGCACTGAAATTCAATGCAACGCATTAATCTGTACTGTTGAAAGGTACCGAGAAAATAGTACGCGTGAGAAATATTTTGTCGACGTAGTCATATGATATTCTAAGTACAAGAGTTGGGCGTCACTTCATGTTCTGAGTACAGAGGACATCAGCAAAAATCATCCGGTTGAGGATTTATTGCTGTAATGGTGGGCTGAACGATAAATCGACGAATCAACGGGTTCCCTGAAAGAAGGCGGTCTGAAGTCACCTCGTATTTTTTATGAACATCTCTCTACCACTTTATCGACGTCTGCTGCTCTTCAACGCTTTACTGTAGATCTCCTCCATTGACTTCGCCTGCTGTACGCTTTTCCCTGTGCGTTATCAAGTTTGTAGGTGTAAAAGTAGTAACAGTGGAGATGCTTGCAACATGATAACTAACATTTCACAGTCGGAATTCAGCAGCAATGAATTGATAAGATTAGTGACTCGTAATTGATAATGGGTGTTACACGATGTGAATTTTTTCATAGAACAATGATTGTCAGGACAGCAAGTGACAATGTAGGACGTTTTAATTTATTACGTCCTTACTACTGACTCCATTCACCAAATATTTTGCAGACATTAGCCACAGACAGTAGCTACATATTCCTCTAGATGTACGTACAAACGTGTAACCTAGTACAGTACATAGTTCAGGACGTACGACGTTATAAACATTGATTTGCGTGAAAATGAAACTGCAGGGCGAAATTTGATGGATATGTGTACGCATAGGTGCAAAATATGTTAAATATATATGAATCATATTTGGCATGTGGACACGCAAGTCAGGGAAAAATGCTCATCCTAGACCCTTGGAATGATTTCAACCAATATTGGTCGATTACAGCTTTAGTAAAGCGGCGGTATTTCTTGACGTCAAATCCGAATCTGCAGTAAAATCGGTAGGCTACCGTTTAAAAATATAATGTTGATCCCACGTACGCCAGGGCGGTGGTCAGAATGTGGCCAGTCATAGCACAGACAGATGTTCCCTTCACTAACGTCAACTTTTCCCCTTGCACATTTTTTTTTCGTACGATGCGTCGTTTTCGAGATATTTAGGCGTCTCAAGTTAAAACCAACACCGTGTATACACTTACAAATATAGGTGTGGGACACGGAATACGATACAATATTTAGCACAGCAACTAGCAGGCAGGGTGCAAACAAATAACAGAGAATAGAATAAGAAAATTACCATTTATTTTATATGTCTAGAAACACAGCTTGTTCAGTTATAACGTCACGTAGCTTCGAACATTTGTACGAGATAGCAGTTAGTATTGATATTATCATAGTACATGTTTTCGTTTCTTTATTTCACTACCTCATTGAAATTTTTCTTTCAGTTGACAGCTTGGCTAGTTTTTATGATTATTCATAGAGCGAAGATAATTTTTTATTAGTTTCAGTTTAGAAAAACTTCCCTCGCATGATGCGACTGAGACAGAAATGGACGAGAGGTAGTGGACTGAAAGCGATGTAAAGGGTGAAGCGTCACTGAAGTCCCATTAAGTTATAAATTGCAGGATTTCTTGGGCTGTCCATTTAGCAGCAACGTCAACACTGGTATCGTTTGCCTATATAGGCCTATGTTATCTTTTTTTGTTTCTTGCAGGATCTGCTCCTTATAAAACTCATCATAAATTTCTAACAGATTCTCCAATGATGTAGCCGGAGTGTCATCGGGAGCTTCCATCATTAATTCTATTTCAAAAATTTGGAAAATTTTGGTGAATTATTTTATGGCCTTGTATTATTGCGACAGTTCTTGTGTTAATCGGCCTCTGCATTAACATATTTATCGACGAAATTTTGTTTGAATCGGGAATCCAGCAGCATGAGCTAGTTTTCAAATGGCGTTGCTTTCTGTTATCCTTTTTGTTCCTCGTCGGACAATGTTAATGTCCACATCATTGCATTTTTAAGTGCCAAAGTAACAGCATGTCCTATAATTTTAGTTCCTTCTGTCACTAAAAACTCATTCAAGTTTCTTTATTTGGTGATTCCTTTATTCAGAGATAGTTTTGGAAACTGTAGACATTGTTTGGACTAAATTTACTTACCCCAGAGCCGAAAGCTCAAAAAGATAAAGTCACAAATAGGTGGAAGGAGGAAGCTTGCCGAATATCTAGAATCAAGGGCTGCCTAGGACAGATGTTGCATATCCTCAAAAGTGAACAAGCTTTTTTCCGCGTTTTCTTTTGACGTCAACTGAATTATAGTGAGCGCTCCAGAAAGTACCAGTAAATCATTCAAACTTTTTCCTGTTTTTCCTACAAGTAATTTCCACCTTGTCCGCCCCCGGTGGCTGAGTGGTCATCGCGACAGACAGTCAACCCTAAGGGCCTGGGTTCGATTCCCCGCTGGGTCGGAGATTTTCTCCGATCTGGGACTGGGTGTTGTGTTGTCCTAATCATTATCATTTCATCCCCATCGACACGCAAGTAGCCGAAGTGGCGTCAACTCGAAAGACTTGCACTAGGCGGGCGGTCTACCCGAAGGGAGGCCCTCGCCACACGCCATTATTATTATTATATTTCTACCTATATACAGAAGATAAGAAGAATGAATATAACTTCTGTACAGTTTCAAAAGAGTGGGTGCTAGAGGGAACAAATGGAATTGCATGAACTCCTTGAAGGTTTAAGAAATGATTTGCATAGCGAATGAAAAGCTCTTGTGAACTGACTTCTCGGATGTTTCGTTTGAACAGATCTTGTAAACTGACTTTTCGGATGTTTCGTTGAACTCCTCCATGCTCATCTGACACCGATGTGACATTAAAACCTAGAGCCCTCCAAAACACAGTATCTAGAGGGCTTTTTCCGGCTGCTGTTGATTATCTTTGGTTATCTTTTGACATATGCTCTGCGGTATTTCCCGACATAAAATAAATATCTAAGAACAGTTGTCGAACATCCACGATGTTTCCTTCTGTATACGAGCTCTTCGGCCGGGCTCTTCAGGTTGAAGACGTGCCTACCGTCCGTCGCGTCATCCTCTGCCCTGCGGCGTGATGCGGACACGTCATGGAGGGCACGTGGTCAGCACACCCCACTCCCGGCCCTTCTGAAGACCTCCTAGAACGTGGCGCCGCTATTACACGATCAAGTACTGCCATCACAAACGGAACCCGTGTCTACCACATTACAGGCATTTCCGCTGACGACGCAGCTATGAATAAAGACCATTGTCTTCTGTGTGGACGTTTCTAATTATTTGATTCATTAGACCAGTACTCCTTTCATCGCAAATGCTATCAAAAATGATTCCCTTATATTTAGCCTTTCTTACATCTGCAAGAACTTTTTCCCTCACATCTTCATACAAAATAAAAATATATTAGTTCTTTATCGTTTTGACAAATAACATAGTACTCTTTTTGGTCCACCAGCGGTCTCTTTTAAGTTTCAGACGATGCTCTTTTAGTAGCTTCTGAATAATATTTCACCATCAACTGCACCAACTCCTCTGATTTACGATGAAATTTTCCGAGAGAGTTATATGATTCCATGTAGAAGCTAAATTTTTATTTAATTCACCAGCAATGCTCAGAAAATGGTTGTTAAATACTGTACATATATCTGACATATCAGTAACAAAAATATTTGTACTACGAACTGACTTTATATCGTCGACCTTCTGTTGTTGACCAGACACTTCTTTCACTGCTGACCATATGGTTTTAATTATATCCTGTGCGTTTTCGTACCACATACACTTTGCCTTCCGAATAATATTTTTAAGCACCTTACAATACTGTTTGTAATGTTCTACTGTAGCCTGCTTGTGAATACTTCTAACATTTTGATATAATTCCCACCTTGTTCTACATGATATCCTTACCGCACTAGTCAGTCACATAGGCTGCGTTTTAGTGCTAGTACCCTGTTTAGAACGTTCTAATGGAAAGCAGTTCTCAAAGAGCACGAGAAATGAGTTAAGGGAAGCATTACATTGGTTATCTATGTTATCGGCACTGTCAATATTCTGCCGCTCTTGTTCATTAACGAAGTTTAAAAAACTCTTTTTTGTCTTGGGTTAGTTTTTCTACATAGTTTGAAATTACATACAACATATTTTGACTAGATAAAACTTTTAGTGTTAAAATTTGTGCATCGTGGTCTGAAAGGCCTTCACCCTTGTACTAACAGAATGATCATCTAGTGAAGAAGAATGTATGAAAATATTGTCTATGGCTGTGCTACTGTGCTCTGCCCCGTAGTTGGGAAAAATACAGTATGCATTAGATCATAGGAGCTTAGGAGATCCTCCAACATCTTTTTTCGTGCGCAATCACATACAAAATTAATATTGTTCTCACCACATACAATTCATTTTTGGTACTTCCTACAAAGTGAACCAAGATCCCTCTTTAGCTTGAGCAGAAATGATCTGAAGTCAGAGTTACGGGACCTATAAACAACAACAATTAGAAGTTTAGATTCACTAAATTCAACTGACCCTGCACAACATCCAAACACCTGTTCAGTGCAGTGCTGTGATATGTCTATCGACTCAAAAGGAATATGTCTTTTACGTACGTGGCCACTCCCCCACTCCGCAAATATGTACCTGCGTTCGTGTTTTGCTTATATACAGGACCAAGGTCCAATGTGCCTCTTATTTACTGATTATATGTCGAAATGGTTTGAGATTTCACTAACAATGGTCTGGCCTTGGGAGGGCTCCATATCTCGAAGCTTTCGAACTTGGGGCACCCTGACAGCCAGGCCCAGAGGCTGGGGACGGGCCAATCCCTCTGTCCCCCTCTTAGTCCGCCACTGTGCCCTCATGCCATTCAGCAAGAATTCTGAAAACAGCGATGATTTAAAACACAAAAAGTGGCTCTGAGCACTATTGGACTTAATTTATGACGTCATCAGTCATCTAGAACTTAGGACTACTTAAACCTAAATAACCTAAGGACATCACACACATCCATGCCAGAGGCAGGATTCGAACCTGCGACCTTAGCGGTCGCGCGGTTCCAGACTGTAGCGCCTAGAACCGCTCGCCCACCCCGGCCGGGCTTAAAACACAGCTAGTGGATTTTTCACCAGAAATGCTGAAAGCCTTTGGCCAAGTATTTTCAATATTTGTTGGTTTCAGAAAAACCGTTGACTCAGTACCATATCTACGCTTATTATCAAAAGTATGCTCATATGGGGTACTAAACGAATTTATGACTGACATTTTTTACCACGGGAGACGCAGGAATTTATCTTGGAAGAAAGCCATCGACAATTGTAGAAGTATCTTCGGGTATGTCGCCGAGAAGTGTGTTGGGACTCTGCTGTTGATGTTGTACTTACAGAAGTTGCAGAAAATTTCAATAGTAATCTCCCAACTCTTTTAGATGCTGCTGTTATGTATAACGAAGTAGTGTCCGAAAGAGGCTGCATAAGTATTCAGTCAGATCTTGATAAGACTTTAAAGTGGTGCAAGGACTCTACAACTTGCTTCAAATGTTCATAAATGTAAAGTCGTGGACTTCCCAAAAGGAAAACCCGTAGTAGCTTGTGACTACAATTCAATGCGTCACCATTGGAAGTGGCTAACACGTACAAATATGTAGGTGTAGCACTTAGTAGTGATACGAAACGGAATTAGTACATACGCTAAGTCAAAGGGTGAAGCAGATGGTAGACTTCGGTTTATTGCCGGAATACTAGGAAAATGCAATCAGTCTTATAGGTGGTGGCTTAAAAATCACTCACTCGTGGGATCCATCCTAGAAAATTGCTTAAATGTGTGGGAGGAGTACCAAATAGGACTTACAGGGGAGGGCAGCACGAATAGTCACACATTGTTCTGTCCGTGGGAGAGCGGCACAGACATGATAACTGAACTGGCAGACTCTTGAAGACAGACGTAAAATATCCCGAGAAAATCTGCTTACAAAGTTTGAAGAACCGGCCTCAAATGATGACCTTAGGACTGTGCTACAACATCTTACAGATCACTTCCATCGGTTTCGTGAGGACAAGAGCAGATTGATTACAGTATGCACTGAGGCATTGAAATAATCATTCTTCCTACATTACACCCGTGAATGGAAAGGAAAGAAACTTAACAACCAGTGCAATGGGATATACCCCACACCAGCTACTACGCAGTGGTTTGCAGAGCATAGATGTAGCAGTTCTCGGAAACGTTTCGTGGATTTTAACTACATTAAATATTTCAGTCGACCAACGCGGAGCGTAACGCTTATCATATACTGATTTATGCTTGCTGAATTTCATAACTGTCCGGCGTAAAGTGAAGCGCCGGCTCACCAGGCTGCAACGTCAGAGCAGAGGCGGCTGTGAAGAAGGCGTCAGCCAATTGCCCGCTGACTGACCCCTCCCTAGGACGACAAGGCGACAGCCGCCACCTTTACAGGAAGAGGATATCAGCGCCGCGCGGCCTGACCACCGCCCTGTTGAAGACTAGCCATTCTACTGTACTTCCACAGTCGCAGCGACTTAGGAACTGTATTAATGAACTTGTATGTAAAACATTCTCGATTTTCTTGCCGCATCAGTTCTGGATAAAATCTCAATGAACCATGATTAATTTTCAAAGAATATTCTTAAGAATTTATTTTATTTAGTAGCGATTCATCAAGAAGATTAATACATTTAATCACACTATGTAAGCATGGAAGTAGTTGCCAGCGAGTAACTGATGAAATCATAACCAAATTCCTTTTAACAAATGTGAATTTTATTCACTTTAGTAGTGCTTAAAAGCATCTTTTTAAAATAAACAGATTTAAAATTATAATCAGAAAGCACTCTCTGAATATCAAGGTTACAATTTATTCAGAGGCAGAAAGAAACAAGTTTTGACTGTATGAGCTTTCGGGCAGAGGACCTTGCCACTCCCTTTTGACACGGCCGTAGTTACGACCGCTCACAACAGCCTCTCAAAGACTACACTTGTGCAAATCTGCAACACACCAGATAACTTTAAACCTAAGATTTTTAACAATTTACACAAGCACGCAAACTATGCCGTCCCCCCCGCCCCCCGTAGGAGGGATGGAAATGGTACAAAATTCCAACAATTAAATATTGACCTTGCCAGTGAAGGCGCAATTTGATTTTAACTTGTAAGAAAATTCTTACGGTGAAAGGGTGGCAACTCTATGTACTAAAATGATCATTTAAATAAAAGTCCGTGGAATGCAATCTTATATAATTCTGCAAGGCTGGGCTAAAAATATCCTATTAAAAAACCGACTATATAGAAGACAAACATAATACAGAAAAGTTTATGAAAACAAACTATGGAAAAATTAAAAGAGTTGATAGATTTAAATACCTGGGGGAGTGGATCCAAGCCAATGCACTGGATAACACAACAAATAAAGAAAGTATAAAAAGTTAGAATTTGCATATAAATTAACACAAAACTACTACAATAAGAAATCAATATCCATACAAGCAAAGATTAAACATTATAATTCAGTTATTAGGACACAATCAACTAATGGATCAGAGTGCCTAACATTGAATAAGAAAGGTGAATTAAGAGAACTAGAAAAAAGAGAGAGAAAAATATTAAGAAAAATTCTAGGTCCCGAGAAAAACGAGGAAAATAGGTGGATTAAAAGGAGAAATGAAGACCTATACAAAAATACAGAAAAGATCACAAATACAATGAGGAAGAGAAGACTAAAATTTTATGGACATTCAAAAAGAATGGAAGAAACACGTATTAGAAAGAAAATTTTTAATTACGTTAGTAAGCTGAAAAAAACTGTAGGATCGATAGAAGCAGTAAAGAAAGACGCCAACAAAGTAGGTGTTCCAGAAGAAATAATACGTGACAGGAATAACTTTAAGCTACTTATAGAAAAAGCAAACTATGAAGAAGATGCGCCAAAACCTCGACCCAGGGGAGTGTGGCTCAAATGGCTCTGAGCACTATGGGACTTAACATCAATGGTCATCAGTCCCCTAGAACTTAAAACTACTTAAACCTAACTAACCTAAGGACAGCACACAACACCCAGCCATCACGAGGCAGAGAAAATCCCTGACCCCGCCGGGAATCGAACCCGGGAACCCGGGCGTGGGAAGCGAGAACGCTACCGCACGACCACGAGATGCGGGCAGGGGAGTGTGGACAGATGAGCAGAGACGAGCAGTTGGCGGTAAAATAAAGAAGTACTGGGTAGAACGTAAGAAAAAGAAACACCATAAGTCTTAAGTTGTATGCGGCCCATAAATAATAAAAAAATAATTCTACAAGGTTAGCCAAACAATAGTTAAGATGCTCTACAGTACACAGATACCGCCCTCAAGATCATAGGCAATAACATCAAAGATCCCAAAGATCAAAACATACTGTATTTCATGTATTAGGCCGTTACACTCTAAGCAATAAATGCGTTAACTCACCAAATCCGACAAACATGACAGAGGCAGCTACTAACGTACGGTAGATTGATAGGGAGATTACCAAACAACCCGAACCGCAGGTAGCTCTAACCCACCCTTATTCCACAAGGGAAAAACGGCCCACCCAATTCATAAGCAACCTCCTTCCGCGGGTGGGACGCCCTTAAAGCAAAACGGCTGGTGACCTCAGCAAGAAAACAAGTACAATTTAACAAGAGTAAATCAAACAACATATCACCAATCACTTAACTTCTAATAAACTGCGATATCTCGAGAAGACCTGGCGCAGCACCCCAAAATCGCTCTCCCGAACCGTCCGCTGTCAGGGGCTTCAACGGTCGCCGGAAGGAGCGCCGATCTCCACCGTCTCACGGCGTCGCAGCTCGCACCGGCCAGACTGATGTCGTGGGTTGACTCCTGTTGCTCTCGTGTCGACCGAGAAGTCACTACTCCTCGCTATATGCCGCTGCCCACTGGACTCACGTGGCGACCTCACATGCGCCGACGCTCAAGACGCACAAGTCATCTTATGTCTCAGTGCGCGACCGACCCATCGATCGATCCAACAGCCAATGACCAGTGCCTGAGCAAAATCGAGCCGACTGGCGGCCTAACGCGCAGACTCAGATCCAGGAACTCAGCCCCGACCGGGCGACCACTCGCTGAGTTCTCTTACTGGCGGAGTGGAAAGACTCTCATTTGCTGGCTTTAAAGGTTGATCCGAACGATACACATACTAGCACTCCGAACGACAGACAGACACTAACTGCCTATCAAATGCGGACGAAAGACAGATTAGCAAGCTGGGGACGAGAGACTGACCGATACTGACCGACTGGCGAGCTCATAGCGCCCCTTAAATGCACGTGAACAGGCAACCTTTCCCCTTTCCCACCAGAGAGAGACACCAAAGCTGCGACTGCCACAGCGGCACCACGGTCAGAAACAGAGGGCAACTGCTTCACACTACGCGCTGCGGCGCGCTCTTCAAAACAGAAATTTTTACCACGACTCACTCAAGCTTTCGACGATTACCTCCATCGTCATCGTCAGGAGCAACTGACTGTATTCACTGAATCGGAAGTCGTCCACGGGATATAAAAATTGCTACCAGAGCAGCAGTGAAGACAGTCAATTGCTCCTGACACTGACGATGGAGGTACTCGTCGAAAGCTTGAGATTTTATCCAGAACTGACATGGCAAGAAAACAGAGAATGTTTTACATATAATTGCCGTAACGAAAAACTTCGTTCCCTTACTGAACTTGTATTAGAATTGTAGATACTAAAGTACATTGATTACTTATATGTCGTCCTTTTCTTGTGACACACCATTGAAAATTCTCGAAGTTATTGTCATTTATTTTCTGGAAATAAACTTCATTAATACGAATTGTTTCAATTGTTGTCTAGCGATCTGAAAAAGCATGTTTCCTAGGCACCCCACATTTAACGAGTGGGGAGGACACAACAGCAACATCACTTTCACGTCAGCCATCTAGTCAGGGTGCAATGACTCTGACATCCTATTCATTTAATGGGCTACACACGATATCCGACACAACCAGGAGACATATGCTTATCTCCCTCAGCAGTTTCATATTTCACCGTCTTGGCAAGGCCTGACAGTATGGGGCTTGCAAAAGTCCTTAGTCAGATTGTCAGTTCCTTAGTAGTTGCCCATGTATCGTCGACTCGGCAGTAATGCATGTGCACTTTTCCCGGGGTAGGCTGAGGCTTGAAAAATGCTTAGTCTGGGAGCTGACATGTCATATTACGCAACACAAATACTCACATAGTAATAGTATGCATGTGTAATCTAAGGACAGCAGGAGTTCATTCTTCCTGTTACAGTCGCTAACGTGTTGATCACACGTATTCACTATACCCAAATATTTAACGTCAAGCCGCACTGAATGGTTAACAGAGGTAGTGTTAGAGTTCAGAGGACATGTTTCATCGTAGAACAGTGTATTTTCTGTGCACTTAGAGCGGGTGTGTGGAATGCTTAAGACGAAGAACTTTGCTGCTAGTTGAGAAAACAAAAATAAGAAACTTGAGATGGTTATTTTGAACCGTTAACTACAGTAATTTTGGCAGCATTTTCCTTCACAATAGCATCCCATCAGACACACAACTAGCCTAGACGAGTGGATGGACTAATAGTATTTTGCTGAAGTTGCTATGAAGTCATTTTGTTACACATATTGTGGTTTCCAAGTATTTCAAATCATAATTTACGGTCATTTTGCAGAATGTGACAAATGTCAATAATTTATACACGCTTAGCAAAATCAAAGTATTTTGAAAAATTGCTTCAATTCCGTTAGGACTTCTGGTACAGCAACAGTAGGTAGAATATTTGAATTGAAACAGTCTTGGTCGCAACTATTTTTCATGCAAACATCAAAGTATTTTGCCTCAGAAATTGTGGCAAAATTTGTAGCTGTTTTCAAGTAGGTAACTCTGCCGTTGATGGTCATAGCACCACAGTGTACAGACCTCGAATGACGAAACTCAAGTAATTTCGTCGATAATACACCGTCCAGTCACATTAATGTTACCACCTGCAAAAATCCTGAACACCCACGTTTTGAGTGCGGACCGCTGCGATTCGTACCGGAACAGAATCAGTGAGATTCTGGGAGGTACCGACTGGGATGCGGAGCCAGCTCTGTGGCCAGCTGCGCAAGGTTCCTCGGTTGAGGATCCATAGTGTGAAAAGCCCGGCTGAGGTGCACCTGCAAATTCTCGACTGTGTTTAAATCTTTAGAGTCCAGTTGCCTGGGAGGTACGACAAAACTCATCCTGGTGCTCTTCGACTCAAACACGTACACTGCGAGCTGTGTGACACGTTGCACTGTCATATTGGTAGATGTCATCATGCGGAGGAGAATCAGGCGGCATGTAGGGGTGAACGTTGTCCCAATAGGATAGATCCATATTTGTGCTGGACTCGTGTTCCTTCCAGAATGACGAGACCACCCAAAGAATGCAACGAAAACATTCCCCAGACCATAGCGCTCCCTCATGCGGTCTGGACCGTTCGGACAACAGTTGTTTCAGGCTTTTCACCCCAGTGGAACACAGGAGGTGATTCATCGGAAAAGGCCGCATGTCGCAACCCAGTAGAGCTCCAGTTGCAGTACTGGTGTGCAAATCCCAGCCTCCGGCGCCTGATAACTGCAGTTACCATGGATCCATCAACCAGGTGCCTGCTGCGGAATCCCATAAGCAGCAAAGTTCGCTGATCGGTCGTTGAGCATACACTTTCGGTAGCCCCTTGGTTCACCTGGGGGATCAGCTTCTTAACAGTTACACGTCTGTTCACCCGTAGACGCCTCCCCAGCCGTCGTTCACCCCTGTCATCTACGGCCCGTGATACATCACAGTTGCCTCTGCGCCGGTTTTGGATAGTGCCATTTGCGGAAGCACGCGAAGAGCTTACAGTCTTAGCCGTTTAGGAAATACTTGCATCCTTGGCCCGAGAGCCAATGATCATGCCCCTTTGGACGCCCCATAAATCACTCCACTCCTGCATAACGACATCTCTCCCTCCACCTGCCTACCGCCAGAGGTTATTATACATAGGCTGTTGTCACATTACCGTGACGGGACCGTGTGGAATTAATTTATCATTATTTACAACAAATACCAACAAATTATCCTCTCGCTGTAGAGCAGTGGGTCTCCGCGTCTTGAGGCAGAGAGAAAGAGGTCGGTAGACAGCAACGCTGGACATTTGTAGGTAAGGGGAAGTGGAAAACGTGATCGGGAATGGAAGAGAAGGAAGGGGGAGGAAAAGGAAGTGCGGTTAGTGGCCTTGAATATATCTAGAACTATTGTCTCAGCCGTAATCTGACAGCGGAAGACCTGTTCCTGGAATGGTAGCTCTGGAAACATGTGCTAATATCAGTGATTGTATCCATAACCGGCCTGATGACTCAGCAAAGAAGTGTTGAAATCGTTTCAGTTTGGAGGTCTACTCAGCAGGACCCACCAGGATTCAAAAAGCATTTCAATCTTTGCAGAAGTTGTCAGAGCGCCTTTTATACTGATAGAAGCTGAAGTGTTTTCTATTTGTGTCAGTGAGCATTTTGGTTGTAAGAAGGTAATGCTCCAGTGCAGTTGGAAGTGATTGACTTTGAAAATGAATCATCTTTGAAACAGCATTTTTCAAGCTCTGAAAAATAATTGACCTCTTCTTACTAAAGGAAAACACCCAATTTTGGTCCAGGTTAAAGTGAAGGCGATGTTCAGTTCTACATATCTTTATGAGGTTTCTTTTCCCAATGTCAAAATTTGTAAAAAAATCAAAAAAACAAGAACAGTATCTGATGGAGGTTGGACAGCTGTGTTCTCTTGGCACCTACTACCTATGCTTCTAATATCAAAGAACTAGCTGATGACAAAAAAGTGTGCCATCCTTCTCAACAAAGTTAATAGGTCTGTCATCTTTTATCACATTTATAATTTATAATTAACTACATCTAAATTTACCTTTTACGTACAATTCAATCAATTTCGTTTTCTTGTACACACTTCACTTAAAATTTATTTCATATTTACAATACGTGTAAGTTTACGGCATTAAAGAGATTTAAGAATTTTAAGTTCTTGTTTCTTTTGGTAGCTCACAGAAGGATTTAAATATGGCACGGTAGTTCATAAACTTCATAAGTGTGGCGACCAATGATTTAGGCCTTCTTGCCAGTCTATAAAGCATTCATGTTCATGGTTTGTCCTCTGCAAAAGTGAATGAAACGCTAAATAATTTAATTTGGAAATGAAACGATAAATAATTTAATTTGGATTAGATACTCAAAAGCGACATTTCATAGATTTACTGTACTAAAAATAGGTGTCTATGATGCAGTCTTCAACAAGGAAAAGAAGGACAGAACTGAAGTGATAAAGGGAGTTGGTGTAAATGTTTCCTCTTCTTCTTCTTTGTCTGCACCTCGAGGCTTAGGCACTTGTACCTGTTTCATCTCCATTTTTCACTGACACCTCTTTCTGTGTCTTTCTACGTGTATTCTTCCTCTTGTCTGGCACAACATGGCCAGATGTGGGATGCTCTCTGCACTCATTCGTTGTAGGTGAATTTTACATGTTTTATTTTGTTCGATATTGGATTACTATTATAAATACTTTATTCATTCCGAAAGTCTTCATTTCTTGTACAGTATTCTCCGGTAACACCTCTCACTTTCCGAAAAATTCTCATTTATGTTGCTTGTAATTTGCTTTTATCACATTTTTTTGGGATCCATGACTCGCTACCATATATCAATATAGGTGTAGCCATGGCTTTACAAAATTTTAATTCTATTGCCTTCCGTATAGTATACTGGAATATCAATGTGGAAATCCACGTGTGTTTAGTACTGTTGATCAGAGCACGGGTGATAAGAGCAGTCTGTGCCGAGACTGACTACGAAAGTGGTGCAGATGACGTGATGGCAGATTATGAATGGACATTTAATTGGTTATTACTGTTTGACACGCAAAATAAACTAGAATCGACACAGAACTAAAATTAAATGAAGTGAAATGTTGATTGCATTCATCGGTAACGAGAAAATAATTTTGCTGGCCTTCTTTCATGTAAAACAGTGCGCATTTAATTAATTACGGTATAACATAGACGATTAAAGCAAACAAACATTGGAAAATCACATGTGAGGTCCTGCGATGCTGTCACAGTCAGTCATCCGTTATGTTAATAACTCTGGAACTATAATTTTGTTTTGAAACGCCGTAATTCATGGCGGATTTACCTGTTAAGTGAAGCACACGAAACGAACATCTGCTAAATTACACAAACAAAAATCATAAATAATACCATAATAAAGTGTTTTCATTGTTGACCTTAAAATGCCGTTTTCTATAACTGATCTCGGACGGTGGGGCATTCTGTAGATATATCTCTGAGAATTCGATTAACTTCTGAGAATTTAGTTAATGGCGCCAGTTTATCATGGAAACAAAAATTTCCCATACATTCCACCTAAATTTACCACTCATCTCTTACTGTCTTTCTCTTAAGTACTTTCGGAGCCTCTAGCTACCTTTCAGCTACCTTGAGAATATTCTACAACGATGCCGGTCATGTTACTGTTGTTACTATCGCAAATAGTTCACTAGAAGTGGTGTATTTAGATAGCTTAATGGTAAAAGGTGATGTTCTATTCGGATAGAAAGTCAAGTCACGGTTCCGAATAACAGAGAAAGTTGTGCTATAGGTTCCACGAACGTACAGAAAATAGTGCATCAAGAGTAAATTTATACTGTCTCCATCTTTATTTCTGCCACTTTTGTTATAATTGTCTCTGTTATTTCGTTTGACCTTTTAAAGAGTGCGTATATCCACCTGTTAGGTTTAGTTTTCTTGTTAATGTTCCCAGAAGTTTCTCATTCTGTCACTATTGGATTGTCATCCTTGTAGCATCCATCTGTGGTGTTAGTAATGCTACTAGTCTACTCTAGTAGTGACTGCAGAACAATGATTGCGAGTAATTAAAAAAAGACAAAAGTAATGAGGATTAGCAGAAATCAGCTTACCGAAAAACTTAACATCAAAATGGCGACCTCGGCGAAGACGAAGTTAAGAAATTAAGTTACCTTAGAGGAAATGTGTTACAAGACGGAGGAAGGGAGGAAGGCCTAAAACAACAGGTGAAGTGAGCGGTCCTGGCCAACAGAAGTCTTATACTATCAAAGATAGGCCTTCAGTTGAGGAAGAAATTCCTGAGAATGTTAGTTAGCACTGCATTCCGTGGATGTGAATCATGGTCAATGGGAAAAGAGGAATAAAAGAAAATAGAAGCGCTTAAATTGTGTACGGTTGAAAGATGTGGAAATTTTCGTTGGCTGAAATGACAAGGACTGAGAAGGTTCTCAGTGGAATTGGAGAAGAAAGGAAAATATCCTGAAAACTGAGAAGAAGAAAGGACAGTATTATGGAAGACGAGTTAACATATCAGGGAATAAACTCCATGATGCTACTGGGTAAAAATTGTAGAGGAAGACTGATATTGGAACATATACTATAGAAGTTTGGTATACCTTATAAATTGTTTACTTCGAGATGTTATCGTAACATTTATCACGTAAACTGCGGCTTGAAGATTGAAAGATTGTGACAAACGTGTTGTATAAGTTTGACATCTGCTGTAACCATATCATCTTCCGAAAGCATCGCGGACAACATTCCTTGACAACTCTGCGGAGGTGTGGAGTCCTAGTAGAGTGGTACGTGACGGGCGGAGCTTCCATCAGCCCTTCCTCGCCTCGAGCGGCGCCACAGTGGAGAGATACATCTGAGCAGACGTGACGTGCGGTGCGCTAGTAGCTGCGATTAAGGGAAGCAGCTCAGCCCTGAAGTACGGAGTCTGGAGCTGCTTCGGATGGATGATACAACATACACTCCAGCTTGTTCTGTTTATTGGTTTTTTCCTGTTTTCCGGACTTTATTGGACTTCATACCAACTGGCAACACTGTTATCACATTGAGATAGGCTCACGTGGACTCGTTATTACCGATCAGATGCCTACGCACTGTAACTTCTCTTGTGTCAGTAAAGAGACGTGTAACGGGACATCATCCATTAGCATTACTTATTATCAACAGTAACTGTCGATACCAGTTTTACTTTTTTCGAATTTTGGGCAGGTCAATATTATCTCAGCTGCTTTTCTGAAAATTTTCATATTATTTTATCCACAATATGTTATATTTCTACCTAAATTTTATAAAAAGGAATTAGTTTATAAAATATTTTAGTTTCGATGTTATAACACGTAAGTACAATTTCTGAAATTACAGCTAATTTTCTTTATAGACACATTCGTAATTACGAATTATTTGCACACTTAAAACTTCAGTTATTAATTACGCAATCCTGTACTGTTTCCTATGTTGATTTCTGGATTCATTTATGAAATAATAATCGAAACTAATAATGTAACGAGAACTAGTAGGAATTCATTAGTTAAGAAAAATTGTAAACATTTTGGAATACTGTCATTTCTGCAGAGTGAGAGAGCCCTCAACTTGCCTCCGATATCATCGGAGGTATTTTTGGTGCAAACAATGTTCCATTGTTCCAGCCATTGGCTTGACGTCCCGTCACGTCAGCGTGGTGTTCCAAACCACAAATGCTTTAGCATTTTCCGACCGTCAATGGAAGCTGTATCAGTAGGGGGGCTCTGCCGATCGATATGTAATACGAACATCCTTTCAAATTTTATCCAATCTTAAGCCTGTCTATGCTCATAGTAAATAAATATGTTTAATTTTTTGTAATTTTTTTGTTTTTAACTTGTTATTTGTTTTCAACTAGCTAGGATATCCGGATTCGCTCAGGGAGTTGATATAAGATTGTGTGGTAGTTAGAAAAAGGATAAACTATAAGAGAAAAAAGGTATTAAAAGCATGTTCCAACTATTAATAATACTTCATAAAGTGTAAGAGTTCAAAAATATTATTGGAAACATATTATAATTATTTAATACTTGTTCATTTCGTTGTTCTTAGATTTCTCTGCTTCTCACACTACTCATTGTCGCTAGTTGGGAACTTAAATGTGCTTCGCGCTCATCGTCTGTTTAGTTTTTTCGCTATTCTTTTCGTTTTCGCCGCTTTGCTTGAGAACTGACAGGATCTCCTTCTCTTTTACGTTCGAGCTTTGTCTAAAATGGCCATCAAATCAACCTTTTATTAAGAAATACACTACATACACTTTACAGACTATTCTTCTTTTATTATCGATTTACATTCAGTCACTGCATCATTTGACTACTCACACTTCACTGTTTGTTTTTAGTCACTCACTGCACTACTTTTTCGGTTCGTGACTGATAAGTAGTAGACGTTCGAATCCGCAACGAGTCTTGCTTTAGTACACCTTCCAATGGGTAGCCTCATTAATGGCTAATTCCAGAACATACAAATAGAATAAAATGTTCCAAAACATTCCACAACATTCTAGAGTGGTCTAGAATGTTCCACAATGGTCTTGGATGTTGTCGAACATTCTAGAATCTCCCCAAATGTTCCAGACTATTCCCGAATAGTCCAGAGCATCCAGGGTGCATTGTGGAAGATTCCAGAACATTCTGAAATATTGTGGAATGCTCTTAAATACTCTGAAATGTTCAGGAATGATCTCGAACACCCTAGAATGTTCTGTTCTAGAAATTTCTAGAGGGCGAAACTTGCCTTCCCGTATATCTTCAAAAGTACACCTTCTTCATGGATGGGGGACAGAAGGCTACGACCCCATACAACTCCCTTGATCGTACAGGGACTAGTTTCTGAGTTTTACCGACATGCACATTGTACACTTACTTTTATAATATACACTCATGTTGAGAAAAACAGAACACCTTGAACAACTAGACATAGGACGTTCATATTCACAGAGCAATGATTAGAATTGAAGTCACCTCTGTTCAGCATGTGTCCCGTTGCCTGGTGGCCAAAGGTTCCACCATGCGCCCTGATAATGTTTTCCATGCAAGATGGCATCAACTCGTACAAGGCGCAAATGGCGTCCTGTAGTACAGCCATACATGCTGTATTCACCTGGTTCTAAAGTTCGTTTGTCGTGCTTGGCAGTGGGTCACAGCGCTGCACCCACCGCTTCACCATATCCCACACATTTTCGATTGGTGATCTGGCGGGCCACGGCAAAAAGCTGACATCCTGTGACACCAAGAAGGCACGTGTTCATTTGGTCGTGCGTTGCCTTGCTGAAAAATGGCGTCTGTGGCGCTGTGGAGAAAGCTTACGGCTACGGGTCGCACGGCGTTATTCACTTAGGTTACACTGCTCAACTGTCCTGAACACGCCCCAACTGTGATTTGTGGTTGTATCCAATAGCACCCCATACCATAAGATGTTGAGTTGGCGCTGTATTCCTGTCCCCCGTGACATCGTTCCATATGGTATTGCCGTCTAGTATGTTTCTGCACATTCGTCAATGGTAGGTGGACACAAAACATGCTGTAATAAACGGCGACGGAGAGTCATACCTGATATTGTACGATGTGTTACACTATTTCATTGTTGCATCGGAGCGAGGAGGACGCAAATGTGTCCAGCAATCCCGGTATGCTCCGCATATACATCTGCGAGTCATCCTGCACGTATGCTCCGGTCGCACTCATCCATTACCTTGGGTCTATAGCGAAAATGAGAGCTGCAGACACATTTTAATGGTAGGTGGTGTTGCGCCTCGATGTCGATGTTGACCTTGAACCCACGGGACGACAAGGTTCAAATGCTAACCATTGCTTCTGAACATACTAATGCACGTGTCCTGTAAATATGAACGTCCCACCTCTAGTCTCTCAAGGTGTTCTGGCGTGACGTCAAGCGGCGGCGCGTCAGTCAAGAACATCAGAGCAGAGTGGGCTGTGAGACGACGTCAGCCAATAGTGAGCTGACCGACCCCACTCTAGGAAGCACCGAGACAGCAGCGGCCGCTAGGCGAAGAGAACGTAAGCGCCGCTCCGCCTGGCCCCAGCTGAGTTAACGACGAGCCGTCGTTCGAACGCTACAGAAGCGACTTATGAACTGCATAGTTTCATTTGTATTAGGAGTTGTACACACTAAAGAGACTTCGCCAACTGCTTGCAACCCACCATTGTAAATTCCCAAAGTTAAGTATTGTCATTTAGCTCAATGAAATAAAAATTGAGACGATTTGCTTGAATTGTTGTCTAGCGATTCGAGAAAGCAGGTTTCCTAGGAACCCCATATGCGACGAGCAGACAAGACATAACATTGGCAACGAGGACGTCCACGGATTCCATAGCGACAAACCAGAGCCTAGCTGCCACAGATTTTCCTTTGCGTTTGAGGGCGTCTTAATTCTCGAATGTATTTTCTTTGCAGGGTGTTTACTTGTTTTAAGAGTCTGTTATAGTCCAGAATGAGATTTTCACTCTGCGGCGGAGTGTGCGCTGATATGAAACTTCCTGGCAGATTAAAACTGTGTGCCCGACCGAGACTCGAACTCGGGACCTTTGCCTTTCGCGGGCAAGTGCTCTACCATATCAGCGCACACTCCGCTGCAGAGTGAAAATCTCATTCAGGAAACATCCCCCAGGCTGTGGGTAAGCCATGTCTCCGCAGTATCCTTTCTTTCAGGAGTGCTAGTTCTGCAAGGTTCGCAGGAGAGCTTCTGAAAAGTTTGGAAGGTAGGAGACGAGATACTGGCAGAAGTAAAGCTGTGAGTACCGGGCGTGAGTCGTGCTTCGGTAGCTCAGATGGTAGAGCACTTGCTCGCGAAAGGCAAAGGTCCCGAGTTCGAGTCTCGGTCGGGCACACAGTTTTAATCTGCCAGGAAGTTTCAGTCTGTTATAGTGTTTTGGCTAATCAGTTTGAATTCCACATAATTGGTCACAACACACCAGGTTCTGTGTAACATCCCCATTTCTTGATCACGGAAAGCAGTGCAGTGTTTAGACTCACCCAGAAACTATTTCCTAACGCCACTATAAGTGAACTTTCGTATGAGCCGGTTGTAGAGTCTCTAACTAACTATTACGACCAACAAGTGTATGTGGCAGCAGGTAGGTACCTATTCTTTAATTGCAAGAAACGGCCAGAACAAACTTATCGCGAGTGGGTAACAGATTTGCAAGGTATGACGAAGGAAATGCAAATTCGAATGTGCTTGTTGTGCTTTATATCCAGATGTTGTGTTGCGTGATGCGATCGTGTCCATTGTAACTGAAGTCAGACTCAGGGAAGAGATCTTAAAATAGTTCGATCCATCATTTCACATGTAGTGCAAGTACTCGGTCAGTAGGATTCAGGTGCCTTCTCGGCCAATTAGTTCCAGCAGACAGTAATTTGTCGGGTCGAGTCGCCTCTTGCTCGCACCCGGCCCATTAGGCAGCAGGTGCTTGCCACGCCGCGTCAACACAACAGCTCTCTACACAGGCGGCTACAGTGAACAAAGTCATGCCCTCAGAGCTATTCACGGCACAAACGGCAAGAGTTCCCGTCCAGACAAGCGCAGTGTTATGCTTGTGGCAAGAAGGACATGTACAATCCGCCTGTTTGCAACAGAACACACATAGGAATTCTGCCCTCTCACACAATCTAGTCACAAGGACAATATAATATATGCAGTGTATTCAAAGTTAGCAACAGTCATTAGCAAAACTAGGAAGCAAACAGTTTATTCACTGCTATGCCAGTCCAACAAACTTTTTCTTTATTTGCTTTTTTATGGGAAACGTGTGAAACTTCACTTGGACATGGGTGCCTCCTTTACATTGCTAAATCGGACGCATATAAACTGTTCGGCTCCCCACGCCTGTCTAAAACTAGCACACACCTGACGGTTTATAGTGGCAAGACAGTCCAGTTCTCGGAAAACATACTTTGCCTGCACTCCCATATCTGAACTGTGACTTTGACTGTGCTACAATCACGCTGTTGTGAGAACATATTTGACCGTCATTCTTTTGATTTGTTTGGCTTTAAAATTCAGGACAATGTGTTGTCAGTGTCTGCATTCAATGGTAAAGACTGTGTAACTAGCTTGCTAAAAGAATTCCCGTCACCCTTTTCTGAAAGCTAACAATTGTGTTGCACATATTACTGTGAAAGTTAATGCTCAACCGAAATTTTGCCATGCCAGAACTGTTCCCATTACATTGCGGGACCAAGGCGCTGCTGAACTTAAGGAACTACAGGATAGCAGAGCCATTGCGTCCATACAAGCCAGTCAATTGGCAAGTCCACTTGTTTTGCTCCCCAAACCTTCAGGGTGCATTCGCCTCTGTGTTGAAATGGTTCAAATGGCTCTGAGCACTATGGGACTTAGCTTCTGAGGTCATCAGTACCCCAGAACTTAGAACTACTTAAACCTAGCAAACCTAAGGACTTTACACACATCCATGCCCGAGGCAGGATTCGAACCTGCGACCGTAGCGGTCCCACGGTTCCAGACTGTAGCGCCTAGAACCGCTCGGCCACTCCGGCCGGCCTCTGTGTTGACTAAGTCTACGGTCAATCCACAAACTGTGATCGATACTTATCCATTGCCATGGACAACTTACGCGCTGGTCGCTACTTTCCAAAAACTGATTTCCGCGACACATATCTTCAAATACCGCTATATGAAGAACCTCAAAAAGTGGGTGCTATGAACACTCATATGGGCTTGTTTAAATATTTGCATTTGCCTTTAGGCAGTGCTTCCGCACCCGCGGTATTTAAAACAGCTGACCACTCAAGTCCCAAACTGTTCAAACTATTTGAACCATACTGTCGTAGTAGGTCGTACAGCTGAAGAACACATTGAAAATTTGCGTGCCTTGTCTCATGTGTTGTCTGATGCAGGGCCTAACTGTAGACTGGACAAGTGTGATTTTTTTAAAACCTGTGCTGCAATACCTTGGTCATGTCATAAACAGTCAAGGTGTACATCGCCTTCAGCCACATTTATTACCCATAGGAGACCTGCCAGCTCTTCACAGTGTCACAGAACTGACATCTGTCTTAGGGAAAATGAATTATTATATTTCGTTCATTCCGAATTCTGCACAAATCGTGGATCCATTACATCGCTTGTGTCCCAAGAATGTCCCCTTTGTTTGGAGAGACGAGAGCCAACAATGTTCTCAAGAGTTTAAAGATTCTTCGCTCAGTGATTGCTGCTTAGGTCACTTTGATCCTGACAAACCAGTTGTGTTGCAAGTTTACCGCTTCCTCTTACGGAATCGGTGCAGTGCTTTCGCACAGAATTGGTGATAAAGACAGACCTATTGCTTTGGCATCAAAAGTGTGGTCCAAAGCTCAGTGTAACTATACACATACAGAAAAAGAGGTATTGGCTATTGTCTGTGGTATCGCCAAATTCCACGATTATTTGTATGGCAGAAAATTCTAGTTAGAAACCGATCACAAGCCATTGGAATCCTTGTTTCATCCGACGAAGTCGGTTCCTGTACGAACTGCCCAAAAATTGCAAAGATGGACTTGTCTCAATACCAATACGAGATTGTGTATCGTCCGATGCCTCAACATGGTAATGCGGACGCACTTTCACGTCTTCCGACTCGCTCTGATACAGACTTTGACGCTTCTGCTGCACCTTGTTGTCACATAGATGCTCAGGATTCTTAATTGCTTCACTCCTTTCCTCTGAACTATAGGAAACTTGCACAGGCCATGGAAGCTGATCCAGACTCGCACATTTTGCTAAAACACATTCGCACATCTTGGCCTCCCTCTTTGCATAGCGTAAAGAACACTGTTGTGCGCCGATACAGTGCACATCGGCATAGCCTCACTAAACAGCAAGGTGTGGTTCTTGTTCAAAATGACAATGTACAGTCACCTGTGTTGATCCCTAAAGCTTTACAAAAAGAAGGGTCGCTGTTACTTCACCAAGGACACTGGGGGATTGTTCGTACGAAACAGTTAGCTCGTAGACTCTGTACTTGGTATGATATGGACATAGAAATAGAGCAGCTGATGACGTCACAGTGTCATGCTAGTGCAGAAAATCTGTCCGCTCCGCCACAAAAGTTCTCTGCTTGGCCTAAGCCGCAATCACCATGGCAACGTGTGCACGTAGACTTTGCGGGACCATTTTGAAACACTCGTTGGTTGATTGTGGTTGACTCGTTCAATAATTTTCCTTTCGCTGGGCCAATGAACACGACAACGTCACGTAGCACAATTCAGGTGTTATCCTCTATTTTTTGCCTCGAAGGTTTGCCTGAAGTAGTAGGGTCGGACTACAGCCCTCAATTCATGTCAAATGAATTTGAAACATTCTGTGAATGCAATAGCATACGCCCATCTAACTAGTGCACCGTTCCATCTATAGTCAAACGGTAAAGTGCAGCGTTTTGACAGAACCTTAAGGAAGCAGATGGCTAAACTTCGCACCGCACACACCAGGGATCAAGCGTTGTAACTGTTTCTCGCCTCCTATCGTTCTCATCCACGAAATGGCCCATTGCCGGCGGAATTGCTTGGATTCCGCCGCCAGCTGTCACTGCTCCACCATGTTCAGCATCCGCCGCAAGTACCGCTTCGCGCCGCATCATATTACGTTTTACAGGGTTTTTAGCGGCACCAGACGATAGGTGCGAGACGAGATTCTTCAACAACGTGGTGCATGCATGTATCTCATTCCAGGCCCAGACGGATTGTAGAGTCGACGTCACAGTCAAATTCTCCACTGTCATGTGGACAGCGCGACCACAGCAGCCGCCAGAGTATGTCTTCACGACTGGGGGACGACTCCATGGAGACGGAGCCTTCACCTCCTCCGTCTCTTCACGTGCTGCCGATAGAGCTGGACCCGCCCACACCGTAGCCGCAGACGCTTTCTACATCTTGCTACAGGCCTCAGTAGGTGGACGAGTACTCTTCTGGTCATTTTCAGGGGAACTTTTCCATCGAGCGAAGGCCAGATGGCGGGGTACGACTGGAACTCCGCCGTCCCCTACGGCCACAGCTTCCAGTTCCAGCCCATCATCCATCACAGCGTCCACGCTCCCGCCTCCCCGCCGTTGTCGTGCTCCCTACACGACGGCGGTCCGTCGCTTTGCGTTGGCGGGGGGGGGGGGGGGGAGGGGGAGGGAGGAATGTTACGGCGTTAAGCCAAGTATGCTGACCGACCCTCTATCTAGGATGACACCGCGGCAGCAGCGGCGTCTAGGCCAAGAGAACATTAGCGTCGCTCCGTCTGGCCGCGGCCGAGGTGAAGACGAGCCGTTCTAAAAACGCTACCGAAGTAACTTATGAACTTTTGTGTTTCATTGGTATTAGGAGTTGTATACACTGAAGAGGCTTCGTATTTGACTGTCGCTAATTGCTTGCGACACACCATTGTACATTCCCGAAGTTTAGTATTGTCAATTATCTTACTGTAATAAAATTCACTAATACGATTTGCTTGAATTGTTGTGTAGCGATCCAAGAAAGCAGGTTCCCTAGGCACCCCATATTCGACGAGTAGGAAGAACACAAGGTCTTCTGTTTTTATCAAGTGTGTGTATACTTATTACGTTATTTTTACAGTTTCCTTTCTCTCTACAACACTACTGCAAAATTGGCTAAATTTCATATCTTACTTCATGTATCTTAATTTGTCACTCAGTCAGAGATTGTTAAATCTCTTCTTAAAACCCCGCCTCCTTGTACAGAGCGTCCGGGGAAAAGGTTTCATTATTTCCAGGGGATGTATTATGCAACAACGGAAGAAACGAGTCCTTGTTAACATTTGTCGTAAATTTCATATCTTCCGAGTTGTGTCATACTGCTACTGCTGTCAGTTTTCAGCATGTCTTTGTGCTAATCTTCGCAATATACAGGGTGCAAACGTATACGATTGAAAGTAAACATTACCAGAAACTAAAATTTCTTAGTAAACATAGCGTTGAAAATGCATACCTTAGGAGCTATGAGCAATGTTGCATCTTCGATACTGCGTAACAAATCTCTTCTGCTACAAGTTCTTTGCTTTCCATATTTTGGGATGTGGTAGTATGGACTAAAATAAGAAAAAAATGTCCAGCAAACATGTGCTCTGAAACCCATACCTTAAAAGTTACGAGCACTTGATCATTAGAAGAGTTGTGTTTCAAAGTAGCAAAGATAAACAAGTGCTCATAGCTCTCAAGGAATGCATTTGGACTTTTTTCTGGTTTTGGTCCATATTATCAGTTCCCAAAATATGGAAAGCAAAGAAGTTGCAATAGAAGAGATTTGTTTTACGGTATAGAAGATGAAAAATTGCTCGTAGCTCTTAAAGTATGCATTTTTGACCGTATGTTTACTCAGACTTTTTTGCTTCTAGTGTCGTGTACTTTTAGGTTAGAGTCAGGTTACGGACAGAGAACATTGAAAGAGATTAGAACAGAACAGTGCCGCAATGTAGCAGTATCCAAAGAAATAAAATTTGTGTGTTTCATCAGAACACTAGAGAATTGAAAAATAAGATAGATGTCCTTCTTGTATGCCTAGAAAATGAGGAAAATTCTTGAGGTATAGATGTCTTGTGTCTCTCTGAGTACCATGTAACCGCAGGGATGGAGAAGTTAAATTTAGGAGATTACAGATAACCATCTTATTCATGTAGAGTCAACACGAAAAAAGGAGTTCCTACTTATTTAAAAACAGGACACAAACTCAAAAATATCGAAACAAATTGTTTTTGTGTAGATCAGATCCTTGAACCATGTGCTAGTGAGTTGCTACCGCAATATACTTCTGTAGTAATTGTAACAATCTACACATCTCGTCAAGGTAACTTTCAGCTATTCATGAAAAATCTTGAGCCATTATTGAGCTACCTGTCAGACAAAAGGAAGCAGTTAGTGGTTTGTGGTGATTTTAATGCAGATTTATTAAATGATACGGATAGGAAGAATGAACTAGAATCTTTGTTTGGTTGTTTCAATCTAGTATCTGTTGTAAATTTTCCAACTCGTGTGCAGCAGGATAGTAGGTCACTTATCGATAACATTATCATAGATTGCTCAGGCAGGAACTATTAATGTATACTCAGTTGTTAATGGGCTACCTAACCATGACGCACAGTTAATGGAAGTAACATATATGGCACCTTACAGGCTTCAGGCAGGTTCATACAAGGCAGGGAAGCATATTGATGCGAACAGGGTACAGAGTTTTCAGAACGTCATCGAAGAGGTAGAATGGGATGCAGTGAAACAATCGCAGAAATCAATGCGGGACGTACGACGAACCTATCTGTCAGGACAGAGAATCGAAATTTTGTGTTAATGGGCTACGGCAGTTGAAGACCGACGTGAGCGCCTTTGCTAATAGCGCGACAGCGTCTGCAGCGCACTCCTAGGATTACGGCCCAAGAGGATTGGAAAAATCGTGGCCTGGTCACGTGAGCCACGATTTTGTTGGTAATAGCTGATGGTAGGGTTCGAGTCTGGCGCAGACCTAACGAAGCCATGGACCCAAGATGGCAACAAGCCATTGTGCAAGTTGCTGGTGGCTGCAATGGTGTGGGCCATGTTTACGTGGTATGGACTGGTTCCTCTGGTCCTAATGAACCGATCGTTCGCTGTAAATGTTAATGGCCGGCTACTTGGAGGCCGTTTGCAGTCATTCACGTATTTCATGTTCCCAAGCAGCGGTGTCACGGTTGGTTTGGAAAATATTCTGGACAATTCGAGCCAACATATTTGCAGGAGACTTCTACAGTGCACTTAAACCAGCTGCAGCTTTTTCCATTTGGTTCACCGGATGGGATGTGACGCCTTTTCCCAGGTAACGCCAACTGAGAGCCGGATTTCACTACCACGACGCCTGTGGTTCGGCTGGTAAAGCGCACGCCGTGGACAAATAGTACCAATAGTGTCACGCATTAGATGCCTCTATGTTCGTCAGCTCTCGTTGTAAGGTGCTATTTGCTGGCATTGATGTGTTCTGCAATCGTCACATATTGTGAACAAGCATTGTGTTTGGGTTGCATTTATGATAATAGTGTAGTACACCTGATTAAGAGGTACACAATAAAAGTGTCGTCCAAGAACGCGTTCGCCGACTGTGAAGATAAAGTTCTGCTGCAAAATATTCCTCGGAATACGACAACAGGAAAAGACCATAAGCCATACCCCTCTGTTCTGATAGATAAAGCTCCAACAACGCCTTGGGGGAAAGTGGATATTTTGCTCTGGGTACAAAGAAATGTTCCGTGGGATAAAGGCGGGCTTAATCGAACTTGCAGTGCTTTACGTGCCAAAAACTCAATGCTGTCAGGTAGACGAACTAGCTAACACTAAAGGGCACAGTTTAATCAGGCCTGCTCCGTATCGTGCTCATTAAAATTCGACTGAGAATATATATGGGGCTAGGTAAAAGTAATCCATCAAGAAGCTACAAGAAGTTTACGCTCATTGAGGTTAAGATACTGACAAAAGAAGCCAATGCAGATGTTACACCACAGGATTACTCCTGACTTGTCAGCCGTATCAAGAATGTAGGTGTGGAGATTTCAGTTCAAGAAGAAATGTGAGGAGTTTTGAAGAATACCTAACATATATTGCTGCCACTTTAAAATTAGCTTCTTTTGACAAAACACAGAATACCTTAGAAATATTTTGCCGGCCGGTGTGGCGGAGCGGTTCTAGGCGCTTCAGTCGAATCCTGCCTCGGGCATGGATGTGTGTAATGTCCTTAGGTTAGTTAGGTTTAAGTAGTTCTAAGTTGTAGGAGACTGATGACTTCAGATATTAAGTCCCACAGTGCTCAGAGCCATTTCAAGTATTCATGTCACTAGATATTCTAATGCAGTTGAAACTGAGGGCAAGGCAGGTCAATAGTTATGAAAAAGCCCTTCTCAGTACAAAAATAAACATGTAACTTCTTCACTTATATTATTGCAAAATGCACAGCAATTCTCAGTTCACCAATGGCCCGCAATAATTACATTATTTTGTAAGTAGGCTGTTTATGTTTTCTTATTGGCAACGTTACGTAGCAGTCTGTGGCTGCTTTGCATTGTTGTACTGCTCGCCATTGTAGTGTTAGGCAGCTGGCTGTGAACAGCGCGTAGCGTTGCGCAGTTGGAGGTGAGCCGCCAGCAGTGGTGGATGTGGGGAGAGAGATGGCGCAGTTTTGTAATTTGTCATGAACTGCTATATATATTATGACTATCAAGGTAAATACATTGTTTGTTCTCTATTAATATCTTTCATTTGCTAACTATCCCTATCAGTAGTTAGTGCCTTCCGTAGTTTGAATCTTTTAATTAGCTGGCAATAGTGGCGCTCGCTGTACTGCAGTAGTTCGAGTAATGAAGATTTTTGTGAGGCAAGTGATTTCTGAAAGGTATAGTTTAATGTTACTCAGGGCCATTCTTTTGCAGGGATTTTTGAAAGTCAGATTGCGTTGCGCTAAAAATATTGTGTGTCTGGTTAAGCACAGTCATGTATAAATTGTTCTCAGGGGACGTTTCATATGTCGACCCTTAGCCGAGGATACCTCACTGGAATCTTCTGATTTTTTTTGTAGTTTGTGTAATTAGTGGAGCCTTTGTTTATTGCTAGCGCGTAATTGTAGAGAGAATCTCCTTTATAGTTGCAGCCTTTCACTGTTGTACAGTAAAATAATTGTGGCATGTATGTAGATTTGCACCAAGTATTTCACTGCTGCGCTTGCAATTAACTACATATTATTTTCAGTGCTATGTTAATGCGTTCTCTTAATTTTGCTCTTCAAATTTCGCTTTTCTGTGTTATCGTGTGAAATATTGTGACAATAATGGCGTGTGAAAAACGTAACACTAGGCTCCAAAGTAAACTGAGAAATAATAGTGACGACGAGTGTAGCTTACCAGCACCGCTGTGTAATGAATTAACAGACATTCAAAGTAGTAATTTGGTAACTGTGCATAGGGAAATGGAGTGGGCGTCAAATAATGGTGTAGACAGTGAAACAGGTAGTGAACAGGGAAGCATTATCGATCGATCGGTCGTCAACAGCTCGCCTCAGGAATCGGGAATGACAGAACACAATATTGCAAATACTGTAGACTCAGGTTTTGGGTTCTCACCGTTTTCTCAAATGAGTCAAGAAACATTTTCTGCTTGTCAAAATGTGAATGTTGCCGATGCAACTTCACTGCCGAAAAGCACTGAGGAACATGTTTCAGACACCAGTTCATTGTTAATACAGTTAATGCAACAAATGGGACAAAGGCTACAAAAATTAGACACAATGGAACAAAATCTTCAAACGTTAGACACAATGGAACAAAATCAGAGACAAACATAGCAAAAGTTAGACACAATGGAACAAAATCTTCAAAAGTTAGACACGATGGAACAAAATCAGAGACAAACACTGCAACAGCTTCAAAAGTTAGATTCATTGGAACAAACTCTTGAACAAACACGTGAAGATTTAACTACTGAGTTACATAACATTGAATCGAAATGTCAAAAAGTCTGTAATGACGTAAAAACTCAAATTTGTGAGCATTTTCAACCTATTTTTTCGCGACATGAAAATGCATTACAGAATCACGAAGCAGCCATAAAAGAAATGCAAACTATTGTTCATGAAAATCATGAGACCTTGCAAGCTAAATTTGACTCAGTTGCATCTACCGATTCGGTTACGGTACTTGCAAAAACTCAGGAAAACTTAAAGGACACAGTAGATACTCTGAAACTTGGTTCAGAAAAACACACTGAGGAAATAAGTACACTATCGGAGAAAGTAGCCGAACTTTCGGATCAATTCACTAATTTATCTACGAAGGTAGATGATAATCTGAATGACACAAAACCGGTAGTCTTTAATGACACAGAAGAGTGCGAACAAATTAGGAAATTCAATCAAAATCAAATCAATATACAGTACAAAAGAGAAATCCGGGAAGTACAAGATCAGTTGGCACAAGTAATACAAAAATTACAAGTTTCAGAGGACACTCGCGCTCCAACACGGGAAGAGGGACTTAGAAATACGGAAAAGCCGCAAAATAATAACACAGGGCATTTCGGAAGTTATGAAACAAATTGGCAATGTGCACCGAATTTTGAGATGGAACGGCCGACACGACCTAACAATGACCGATATGCGACTCGCCGACATAATGATTTTGACTATAAGCTGGTTATTACTACACGTAAATTCAAAACATTTAAGAATTCTGGCAACGACATTCATCCACAAGCATGGCTCCATCAATTCTCTCATTGTTTTCCTCCCAACTGGTCGTTAGAACACAGATTAGAATTTATGTGTGGCTACTTAGAGAATGAACCAGCTGTAAGAATGCGATCGGTCATTCACGATTGCCACAGTGAAGGAGAATTTTACCATGCCTTCCTCTCAGCATATTGGTCTCAAGCCACACAAGACCGAGTAAAACATGGCATCATAATGATGAAACATTTCGAACAATCTGAATTCTCCAGTCTTGTGAAATATTTTGAAGACATGTTGCACAAGAATCAGTACCTGTCAAACCCATACAGCCCCTCAGAACTCATCCACATTTGCTTAATCAAATTACCTGAACTTTTACGACATATTATTTTAGCAGGACGTTGCAAAGAAGACATTGAGGCTTTTCAGGGACTGTTACAAGAACTGGAAATTGACACTGACAATCGGGGAACGTGGAAACAGGAGCACAACAATTACAGGTCACATCTGTCACAATTCTGCGATGAAAGAAATAATAACTGGACACGACAAGGCTATTCTCACAACACATATCGTGACACCACCCGTATGACAACCGTTGGCAGAGTAGTAACAATTACAGGGAAAGATCATCTCTCCACGGTAATGACTATGACAGAGACAATCATAGAAACAGACAATATGGCAACCAGAACTATTATTATCACGGGAGACAGAATAACTTCAGACGCAATGGTCCAGCGCGCAGTTACGATTCAGGGAGAAATTCTCCAACACTTAACCGACAAGAAAGAAACTACAGGAACTACCGACATGACGACAGACGATGTGATCGTAACGACAGACCTGAATTGCATCAGAACTGGCGGGATTCAAACAGAGCAGGGCCCTCTCGAGGAGGTGAATTTGTAGAAGTTAGGTCTCCAAATCCCAATAACGACGCACGCCAACAAAGAGACAATAGGCAATGACTCACGCCGCTGGCAGCCACAAAACGTACTTATGAAACTGACGACGCAACTGCCGTAGCTAGTAATTACGTAAAAATGGAAGACATTAGGGACATCTTACTCCAGGAACACGACGTAAAACATAACAATATTGCATATCCTGTGATTCACATTATTGTAAATGACGTAAAATTTACGGCAGTACTTGACTCTGGCAGTCCCATTTCAGTAATTAGTGAAACAGCTTTTAGCAAATGCAACAAATCGAACGATTGCCCCACACTTTCGTTACGTAAGATTAAATTACAAGGCGCAATCTTTGGAAAAAGTGTAGATGTACGCCAACAAACCAATTTAGGATTCTTTTGCCAAAGCCACAGCTTCTCTATGAACTTTCTTATTGTTCCATTATTGTCGACGGAAATTATATTGGGAGTAGACTTTTTCAATGAATACAAAGCAATCTTAAACTTTCACGATGCTGAAATAAGTTTAGAAAAAGAAGGTAAGTCAGTAGCTTTGAAATTTGAAGATTGGCTCTCAAACCATGACGAAGAAATTAATGGGCTTTACCTTCTGGTAGACAACAGTTCGGAATTTTCTACGGAACTAGACCCTAACAATCACTCTGCAAGTACTGACAGGGATGATATCGACGGCATATTTGAAATTAATGAGTTAATTCAGAATAAAATTCAAACAATTGAGAATTGTAATGACACTGATAGGCAGGACCTTTTTGAGATTTTACAAGAACATTCCACAGTTTTTACTCACAAAACAGGAACAATCAAGGGATTTCAATACCAATTTCGTGTTCGTGAGCATACTAAATTTTGTGTTAGACCATACGTAATTCCAGCACATTATAGGGACCGTGTTAGAACAGAAATACAATCTATGCTTGACAAGGGCATTATTGAGCCTGCAGTAAGATCATACAACAATCCATTACATGTTGTTGAGAAGAAGAATGGATCGATCAGGCTTGTCTTAGATTCGAGACAAATCAATACTATCATTATTCCTGAAACAGACAGGCCACAAACGTTGGAAGAACTTCTTCTAAATTTTAATGGTGTAAAAGTGTTGTCTTCCATTGATCTCAGATCCTGCTTTTATCAGATCGAACTTCATCCAGAATGTAGAAAATACTCAGCTTTCCTTTGTTTCGGCGTTTGTTATCAGTTTCGGAAACTTCCTTTTGGTTTGAACATTTCTTTGGCAGCATTCATTTGCGGGCTAAATTCCATATTACCTGAGTTCTTAAAACGTCACATCACCTTATATGTGGACGACATTCCAATAGCAGAAGCTTCATGGGAACAACATAATCGCATCCTCAACAGTTTGTTACGTATTTTTGCAGAATCTGGAATTACAGTTAACTTGGAAAAGTCTGTATTCGGTAGGTCAAAGGTGAGGTTTTTGGGGCATATTATTTCTTCTGAAGGCATTCAGCCGGATCCTAAAAAGTTAGAAGCAATCAGAGCCATTCCAGTTCCATTCACAAAAAGACAAGTCCGCAGTTTTCTAGGTTTCGTAAATTTTTACCGTCGTTTTCTGAACATGCAAATTCTTGTTACACAAATACTTTGTTCTCTCACTGGAAAAAATACTATTTGGAACTGGGACGAACAAGCACAGTTGGAATTCAATTCTTTGAAAGAATCGCTACTTAACGCGCCAATACTAGCTCATCCAGATCTGTCACAAGATTTCTGCCTTGGCACGGATTCTTCTAAAGTCGGTCTTGGTGCCCATTTATTTCAAGAAGCCATAGAAAATGACACTACCGTTCAGAAAACCATTGCTTTTGCTAGCCGAGTGCTAACAAAATCTGAAAAAAATTATTCCGTTACTGAATTAGAAGCTTTAGCTATCGTTTGGGCATTTAACAAATTCCGTTTCTTTCTTTCTGGTAAGCACGTAAAAGTATACAGTGATCATCGTGCATTACAATTTCTTATGTCTTCAAAATTAAATCATGACAGGTTAAAACGTTGGGCATTGTTTCTGCAAGAATTCCGCTTCACAATAATCTACATTCCCGGCAAGGAGAACATTGTTGCGGACGCACTGTCATGCGCACCGGCTGGGCTTGAGAAAAGTAACACTGAAGGCAACCTCGAAAAAAATTTCAGTATTCTTTACATTCAGAAAGTCGCCTTTGAAAACTTCATCACCACATCTTTAAAAGACATTGCTCATGAACAAGATAAAGATCCGATTTGGAAAGACATCAAGAGCAAATGGCATGGAAAGACACACACACAGATTTGGCATTATTATCTGGTTAGAAACAACATACTGTTCAAACGCTGCACTGTTGATGACAAGCTATGGGTACTTTGCATTCCTGACGATTTTGTTAATAAGCTCATTTGGTACATTCATTTCAGCTATGCGCATTTTGGCCCACGAAAATGTTATCATATTCTTCGAACGACTTGTTATTTTAACAATATGGAAAAGAGATTTCGAAGAGTCTTGTCTATTTGTAAACTTTGTCAAAAGATGAAACCATCTACTATCTCCCATCGTGCTCCGCTGTTTCCTATCATTCCTTCTAAATTAAAAGAATTTGCTGCTGTTGATCTCTTGGGGCCGCTTGTCAGAACATCTAATGGATTTTCGTACGTTCTAGTCGCTGTTCAACTTACTTCAAAATTTGTTTCTTTCACACCGTTATGTAAAGCCACTGGACAGTCTGTATCCAACGCCTTTGTTAAAAGTTTCTTACGTGAAGTTGGACACGTTAGCAAAGCCATTTCAGATAACGGACCTCAATTCAGATCTGCTGCTTGGTCACACATGCTTCGGAATCATAAAATCAAACCTGTTATTATTTCATTGTACTCACCACATTGTAACCCGTCTGAACGGATTATGAAAGAAATCAATAAGCTTTGCAGACTTTATTGTCACAGAAAGCATCAGCATTGGGACAGATATTTACACTTATTTCAAAACGTGCTGAATGAAATGCCTCATGATTCCACTGCTTTACCACCCACTCTTGTACTAAAGAATGAAGAACCACTGAACAGAATCAGAGAGCTTGTACCTTTCCCGAATACACGTAAACTTCGACACAAAGACATAATTGATTTGGCTCTTAAAAATATAAAATCTGCAGCAGACAAAAGGAGAAAACTACACGGTAAAGCAAATGCAAAGAAATTGTGTATTGGTCAGAAAGTTCTCATTAAAGCTCATTCATTGTTGCATAAGAAGAAACACTTGAGTCACAAATTCTTTCTAGTTTACAATGGACCTTATAGAATCCGACGTATACCACATGATAATTGCGTTGAAGTTGAAACTCTGCGTACTAGGAAGAGTAAAGGTTTACACCACATTTCACATGTAAAACCGTTTATTGAAAGATAATCTGCTTTTAAACTTTGTCTTTGCCATAAAACTTTTCACTTTACATTGCTAGTATGCTTTGTCAGACTTAGAATCTGTTAACATACAACAATGTTTGAAGTTAAATATCCAGTCTAGAACCTAGGGAACATTTTTAAACAGAAATTACGAATGCATTGTTATAGTGAACAGACGATACAATGTTGTTATTTGTACATTCTTGCTTGTTAGTTGCACGATTACGTAACGACTATAAGGCTCACATACTTAGAACATTTACCTGTACTGCTAATGAGATTTTAATGCAACATTTTGGTTTACTTGAAATTTGGTGTATCATGAGGTAAGTACATTGGCTTCTGCAGAACTTAGCTTTCGGAGGACGATAACTATGACACCTCCACAGAGATTATCATACAGCAAGACGCACATTTAGCGCTACAGGACACGCATTTGAGTGATCAATTTTGTGCTTAAACCATTTATTTTTCAAGATTTTTGAATTAGAAAGAAAGTTTTCCGTGATACATTTCATTCCATTGATGTAATTTGTAACACTTGAGGATATAATTACATTTATCCTCAGGGGGGTACACGCTTACTTTGTGTACCATGTGTTTGGCAAGCACAAGGAACCCTAGGTAATATGGTATCTGCTTATACAACTTTACACATCGGTACCATATTTCTCTAACACATAATTACACAGCTATCTGATCATTTAACTGAGAGAGACAAACATTTTTTTTACTACATCAGTGACATATGTTTACGCAATTTCACAGTTGGATAACTTCACACTTATGAAATTGTATTTTGTTTGTACTTTGTAAACTGTTCATATTTTTTGGGAACCATTGTGATACTATGAGAGCTTTGAATGATGTATTTGGTAAGGGAGCATGATTTTAAAGAACGTTTGAGGCAGATGACACTTTTGACATGAGCAGAGAATTTTTTTAGTTTTTGAAATTATTGGAGGAAGCTACGACGATTTTGAGAGTTGACTGAGGTGTTTTGATGTTATTTTTACGACGACGAATATGTATATGTGTAATAAGGTAAGGAGTAATGAATAGTGGTTAGGGACTCTGACTTGCGAAAAAGGATGTTGGAAACCAAGAATCGTACTTTAAGAGTTATGAAATGTGTGTATATGCGTGAATGTATCACAATGCTGGCGAAAATTTTTTGGACGCTGTTATATTGACAGGATTTTGTTTCTACACATTTGTAACGTAAATTTTCGATGTGTGAAATTTTCATATGAGACTGTCACTGTAGCGGATACTGCTGTCGTAAATATTTAGGTAAGAAAGTTAAGTGACTACCTGCACGTAATGCATCGTGGGCACCCAGCTGGGCGACAGTCGCCTTGAAAAAAGCCATGAGCGTGAGCCTTCCAGAGGCACAGATGAAAAAAAAAAACAAAAAAGGGAGGCCATTATCCTCGCTGTCGACATTCCTTTGTAGAAAGCATCGTAAATACGACACCCTCAAACCTGAAAACATGATTACACTGTGAAGCTCTTAATTTATGATATTTACTAAAATGCCTAATGAAACGGAGAAACATTTTACGGCTATTTTCTTGCTAATTGAGAGAAATGCCATATGGTTTGCCTTTATGTATTTATTTACTCATTTTGTTTAATATCTAGTTTCTAGCTGCACTGGTTAAAATAAAATTTTATGGATGTTCTAATATAAATACACTACTGGAAATGGAAAAAAGAACACATTGACACCGGTGAGTCAGACCCACCATACTTGCTCCAGACACTGCAAGAGGGCTGTACAAGCAATGATCACACGCACGGCACAGCGGACACACCAGGAACCGCGGTGTTGGCCGTCGAATGGCGCTAGCTGCGCAGCATTTGTGCACCGCCGCCGTCAGTGTCAGCCAGTTTGCCGTGGCATACGGAGCCCCATCGCAGTCTTTAACACTGGTAGCATGCCGCGACAGTGTGGACGTGAACCATATGTGCAGTTGACGGACTTTGAGCGAGGGCGTACAGTGGGCATGCGGGAGGCCGGGTGGACGTACCGCCGAATTGCTCAACACGTGGGACGTGAGGTCTCCACAGTACATCGATGTTGTCGCCAGTGGTCGGCGGAAGGTGCACGTGCCCGTCGACCTGGGACCGGACCGCAGCGACGCACGGATGCACGCCAAGACCGTAGGATCCTACGCTGTGCCGTAGGGGACCACACCGCCACTTCCCAGCAAATTAGGGACACTGTTGCTCCTGGGGTATCGGCGAGGACCATTCGCAACCGTCTCCATGAAGCTGGGCTACGGTACCGCACACCATTAGGCCGTCTTCCGCTCACGCCCCAACATCGTGCAGCCCGCCTCCAGTGGTGTCGCGACAGGCGTGAATGGAGGGACGAATGGAGACGTGTCTTCTTCAGCGATGAGAGTCGCTTCTGCCTTGGTGCCAATGATGGTCGTATGCGTGTTTGGCGCCGTGCTGGTGAGCGCCACAATCAGCACTGCATACGACCGAGGCACACAGGGCCAACACCCGGCATCATGGTGTGGGAAGCGATCTCCTACACTGGCCGTACACCACTGGTGATCGTCGAGGGGACACTGAATAGTGCACGGTACATCCAAACCGTCATCGAACCCATCGTTCTACCATTCCTAGACCGGCAAGGGAACTTGCTGTTCCAACAGGACAATGCACGTCCGCATGTATCCCGTGCCACCCAACGTGCTCTAGAAGGTGTAAGTCAACTACCCTGGACAGCAAGATCTCCGGATCTGTCCCCCATTGAGCATGTTTGGGACTGGATGAAGCATCGTCTCACGCGGTCTGCACGTCCAGCACGAACGCTGGTCCAACTGAGGCGCCAGGTGGAAATGGCATGGCAAGCCGTTTCACAGGACTACATCCAGCATCTCTACGATCGTCTCCATGGGAGAATAGCACCCTGCATTGCTGCGAAAGGTGGATATACACTGTACTAGTGCCGACATTGTGCATGCTCTGTTGCCTGTGCTATGTGCCTGTGGTTCTGTCAGTGTGATCATGTGATGTATCTGACCCCAGGAATGTGTCAATAAAGTTTCCCCTTCCTGGGACAATGAATACACGGTGTTCTTATTTCAATTTCCAGGAGTGCATTTTCTGTCTACAGATCAAGTAAATGATAATTTTTTCAAAAAAAAATGAGGGGGCACTAAAAGACATTTACCTTCACAGGAACTGCATTCATAACTTTTTTGGTAGAATAACTTCTGGTGAAGCACAACTTCAATTACATAGACATTAAGATGTGAATAGACCTTTCCCTTATCTGCGTTGTTGTCTTTAGTGTAAAATTTTTCTGTTTGAGCTTTGTCATGTTTAGGTACTAGTTATATCATTTGCTTCTGCTGTTTGCCAGGCATAGTGCTACTGAATTTTAATTTGTGTTACTCTGCTAAGCCAGTAACTACTGATTTATTTTTCTTGTTTGCTGCTCATTGCCTTATATTAGTTGTAATTTATGCTGCTTGCTTCGCCATTTGTATTTTTGATCATTGCTGTGTGTATTAATTGTTTTGTGCTGCTGCATTGCCTCGTCCCTTAGTTTAGCATCTGAGCTCAGTAGATTTAAGTTAGCTTAAGAGGGGGTAGACTACATAAGAAACTGACTATGGACAATAGGGAAAAAATGCATTGAGAAGTTATACGAAAAAAAAGTACAGAAATCAGGTATAGATAGGACTTTTGGGAATAATGATGAACCAACTGAGATCTCCATGCAAAATACTGCAGTAAAACAATCCCTGTCCTTTCCTTTTGTATTATTTTGCTATGTGTGTATGTACCATTGTGTATTTGTCTTTTTCCTGTCTTTAAGTGTTTAGCTAATAAGATTTATGTTGTAGAATTTTTCTAATACTATGTCATTTACTTTGTAAAGATGTTTAGACATTACTTGTTCTGTTTTGTTTTAATGCTCATGTGTGAAATTGATGTTTTGAAAGTTATTCTGATCTTTTATGTATGTACTTATGTCATAATTCCTGTAAGACTGATGTATATGTTTATTTCTATTCTTTTGTAAAGCCTGTGTTACTACAATTGTTATCTATATTGCTATGTTTTTAATCATGTGTTTTGTACCTTTGTTATTGAGTGCTTATGTTATAAAATTGTACTTGACACAAATTCATCACATTAATCAACTTGTAAGTTACATTTCACTGCACACGTTTCTGTTGGTCATAGTATATGGACAATATGTGAGAAGTAGGGATTGTTAGTGTTCGCACGTGTGTTGATAATTCAGCAAGGGACTGGATATCAGCATTGCTGGTTCTAAGGACAATTCCAAAAACTTTGTGAGTGTACAAGTGGTGGTTATGGACTTGCTATATTATCCGCAAGACTCTTCAATGGTGATTGTGCACCTGCACAGTCACAACAAATGGCTGCTGGCCATTTCTACAAGGACTACAGTGGGTCTTCACCTTTGCTGACTCACCAGTACCATTATTTCTACAAGGACTGCAGTGGGTCTGCACCTCTGGTGGCCCACCAATACTGTAATCTCTACCAGGACTACAGTGGGTCTGCTCTGTGATGACCTACCTACCAATATTCTTCAAAACTTCGACTGACTCTGCTGTGGGTTTGCTCTGTTGTGGCCCATTACCTTTCTGCATGTCAAGAGTCAGCACTGTCTTTCCGTTGGAAGGACAACACTACTTCTTCAAGGCTGCATGGATATCCACTTCTTCCGTGTGCATTGTCTTTTACTGCTCAGACTTTGAGAAAAGAAACGGCAGTTCCACTGTGATGAATGATCAGGACTGTCTTTATGGACTGTGAGAAAATTTTAGCTTTTGGCCAACATTTTTCTAATAATTGTGTGCATTTGATATCTTTGTTATTGTAATTATGAAAATTTTTTTCAAATCATTACTGGCCAGTGCCCAAAACAATTTGTAAAATTTTTTGTGGGGAGCATGGGGGCTATGTAAGTAGGCTGTTTATGTTTTCATATTGGCAACGTTACGTAGCAGTCTGTGGCTGCTTTGCATTGTTGTACTACTCGCCATTGTAGTGTTAGGCAGCTAACTGTGAACAGCGGCTGTGAACAGCGCGTAGCGTTGCGCAGTTGGAGGTGAGCCGCCAGCAGTGGTGGATGTGGGGAGAGAGATGGCGCAGTTTTGTAATTTGTCATGAACTGCTATATATATTATGACTATCAAGGTAAATACATTGTTTGTTCTCTATTAATATCTTTCATTTGCTAACTATCCCTATCAGTAGTTAGTGCCTTCCGTAGTTTGAATCTTTTATTTAGCTGGCAATAGTGGCGCTCGCTGTACTGCAGTAGTTCGAGTAATGAAGATTTTTGTGAGGTAAGTGATTTCTGAAAGGTATAGTTTAATGTTACTCAGGGCCATTCTTTTGCAGGGAATTTTTGAAAGTCAGATTGCGTTGCGCTAAAAATATTGTGTGTCAGCTTAAGCACAGTCATGTATAAATTGTTCTAAGGGGACGTTTCATAATTTCACTGAAAACAACGTGTAGTTGTTTTAATATCGCAGTAGGCATGGAAGTTTCACATATTAATCATATGGTAAAATACTCTGCTGTTCGTGTGCTATCATTTCCCAAAATCCTATTTTGATATCTCAATCCGTTTATGAGATATAAGGGATGTTTATCATTCTAGCTTTTTCACTGGCACATGAATTCGTGATGGAGCGCTTTATATACATTCCATTTCTGAAGATTGAGGACAGACAACGATATCCTTCCAAGTTTCAGGAATAACCAATATGTTATTTACATTTCATATGCAGCACCATATGACCTAACACTCTCCGAACACAAATTCACAGCGACACCAATTTTTCATTGCGAACAGTAAGAATTTCTTGCTGTAGTTTACCTAATATCTAAATATCACAGTAACTATGAGCATTAACGAAATGATAAGCAGTTCGTTATGAAGCTTACGGATTAAGCTATAACATGTGGAAGAATCAGAGTTTATTTCCGAATAGTATGTCTAAAATCATTTGAGGATGACTCAAGTTCGGCAGGCTTGCGGCCTTTGCAGTTCACGCAGTCATGCAAGCCTGACAGGTTTCACGCTGTGGAGCCGTGCTGACGCTGTCACCACACGCTGGTCTTAGTGCTTTCCTCAACTCGCTCCTTGCTGTACTCTCAAAAGTCGCCATTAATTTGAAACGCGTCACAACGACTTGTTGAGTCCATGCCAGTCGAGTTGCTGCACTTCACCGGCTAATAGCACGGCAGATATTACGAGGTGTCTAAGGACTTTTATCATCTCAGTGTGTAGTGGACAAGGGGGAAGAACTTGCTATCTCTGCACCTTGGACCAAATTGCCCGTGTGTGGTATTTATACTGAAGTCCTCATTTAAATTGCGTCGAAAACTAATGTTGTCTGATCTCGTTTCTCCTGCTCACGACACTCGTGCCCCGTCTTCCCCATATGAAACGGAACAACAGAGGCATGCATTGCTCCTGAAATTCTGCCATTATTACCGCAGTACAGCCCTGAAGTTGTTTGTAAGCCAGCAGTGTCCGTGGTGCAATGTAAGAGATATTATACGCAGGCTGGTGAAGAGTCAGATGCGACATCTCCACCCCCCCACCCCTGACGTAAGTGTCGCTTGATGTAACTTGTAGCTCTGAGTTTCGCGCTCCTGATGAGATCGGTGGTGAGCCAGCCAGTGGTGGGAAATCAATGAGTATTTTGGTGTGTTAGTGACTCAACAGCAGCAATCTGAGGCACCCCTAAACATTCATGTTCTCTTGATGTTATCCGACATTCAGATGAGATTGGAACAGGCTATTGTTCTTACTCTGTTACTCCTGTGGAGGCGATTGCTAGCCGCGAAGTACTACCTGTCGACCAAGACACTGTGCAGCCGGACCCCTCTCTTGTGCACAGATCTGAATTGCAAGGATCTCGTACTGCATAGTAGGCCTCTTAGGCTCCTTGTTTGTCACGTATTGTGGATAACATTTAAGAACCGGCGATGTCCCCAGTTGCAGGTGCTCACAGTCTGTAAGCGACGTGCCCAACCTGAGCGTGCAGTGGCTCGTAAAAACAAAAAGAACCCAACGATCCTGAGGTGGGCGTGCAATCACCACATCTTCAGAATATTCAGTGGACTCGGCAACCGACTTTTAGACATTTGATGGCACAATTAAGTGGATCAGTATCTCCAATTTTGTTTCTTATTGTTAAAGTTGTATGCTTATACATTTCTTTCTTCGAACATTAATAGAGTGGCATGAGAACTATGGAGATCAGAAATAAATTTATCTGCAATTCCTTTGCCGACGTCGTGTACTACGTTGCTGGAGAAGGTTGTTTCTGACCGTCATAGTTTGTCTCTGGTCGTACAGCCCTGACCCCAGTAGCTGAGTGTTGTGATATCGTATCGGTGGCCGTTGTTACTTCTGTTCCTACTCCTGAGTTTTTGCATTTTGACAAAATGTGTTCGACCATGTGTGGGACGGGTTCCTGTTGTAGGTACTGGAAGCCGCTGGGAGCACTATTGACGCCTGAAGGGTCTACTTTACGTAGATTATCGATATCCAGGCTTCTGTACATGTCAACGGCCCACTGACTTCCCGATTAACGTTCGTAGTAGTTTTTCTCAGGGAAGTCTTCTTTGAGTCGTTGTTCGTTCTGCCATTTAAGCACCTTCTTCGAAGGATTGCCGCTCATTTGCAAGGATGGATGCTCGTGGGTCAGAGGAAGATATTAAATACGATGTACTAGTCTTTTGCTGTCATTGGTATTTGTTTGATTATCTTCATACTGAAATGCGTCACTTGAGAATAACTTTATTCTGATCATCATACTTTACTGAGTGGCTTATTTGTATTGTATGGAGTTGTTTTGGAAAAAGAATGTTCTGCAGCATGTTACTGTCAGTCGTATCTTAACTGTATACATAAAAATTTTCAGTAAATGAAAATGTGTGGAAGCCTCGCTCCACCTCTCACGTCATACATCAGCAACCATTTCCTTCCTCAATTGCGAAGTTAACCTTCGAACTGGATACTATGGTTCCCAGAGCCACAAATGATACAATCCACTGAATTGAGACCAAGAGTTAACAACGATTGATGTCCTTGGAGAGTGTAATATCGTAGCTTAATTTTTCTGTAGCTGTTGCTTTGTTTATTTTAAGAAAAGTATGTATTAGTAAGAAATGTGGTACGCTATAATTGGGAAGTTTAACTGTCAGACAGTGACAACCGACTGAGGGGCTACGCAAGAGATAGAAACAGTTAATCGTACCTTTGACATGCATGCAGACACTTCTCCTCATCATCTGATATAAAGTTAGTCTAAGTGGTTATCAGTGTAGAGCGATTTTCCTAAAACCCCGAGAAGGAGAAAGGATTCGTGCTGTAAACTTCTGCTAATATTTCAGAGCAGATGGCCTACGACCGTCGCCGTCTCCCTGCCGAAGTGCACACTAGCACGGCTGGAACGGCAGCACCTCTCACTCCGTCCCCTACCGCACACTCACGTGGTGTTAGACAGTTTGTGCAGCCGGTCACACCAACGTTTCTCTGCTGAGGTGAGGATTGTCGGCCAGAGGAGGAGCCACCTCACCTGCACTAAACCTAACTTTGCCTGTGCACTGATAAGCAACGAATAGCAACTTCCTTCGTAAGAAGTTACTGACTATGTCCTAGGAGATTTTTGGCTGAAGACTCATGTCTCTCTCTGTCTCTCGCCCTCGACAGCAGCTGTGAGGCTGGTTGGCAGCAGCTCAACATTGTTCTCGCTTGTCCGCGTTCCATTTTACTTCGTAGCATAAAGAACAATTCATATCCTCCATTATTTGTTTAATGAACGCCAGTCTGAGTCTCCCTCTGTAATTTCTGCCTTCTACTGCTCCCTCAGTTCTTCTTTTTAATAGAGCATCGTGTCGGAGTATACGGCTTATCAGCTGAGCCTGTCTTCTTTTTGGGTGTTTCATGTTCACTCTCGCTCTAATGACAACTTCCCCGTTAGTGATCATTTCTCTCCACCTGATTTTCTTCATTCGTCTGTAGCACTACGTTTAGAATGCACTGAGTCTTCGTACATCTCTCACTCGTATCGCCCAAGCTTCGCTGCCGTATGTTGCAAAGTTCTACACTTAGGTCTTCCACATCTGGTTCCTCACGTCAAGGCCTATATTCTTGGTAGAGAATACGTTTTTCTTCATATTAAGAGCATTCTTCGCTTGGCAGTTCTGCATACTATCTCCTTGTAGCTTCTTCTATCACTCGTGATTTTACTTCCCAGGTAATGGAAGTCGTTCATTTCATCAGTTGTTTCATTTTTCAAGTTTGCCGTTGTCTTACTTTATTTGTTTCCGCTGCAGGCTAGGGCTTTTTTTATGTGTATTTATTGTCATATAGATTTCCTCCTCCATTATTTTGACCTTTGTACTCAGGATTTTTTTTACACAAATGGTTCAAATGGCTCTGAGGACTATGGGCCTCAACATCTGAGGTCATCAGTCCCCTAGAACTTAGAACTACTTAAACCTAACTAACCTAAGGACATCACATACATCCATGCCCGAGGCAGAATTCGAACCTGCGGCCGTAGCAGTCACGCGGTTCCGGACTGAAGTGCCTAGAACCGCACGGCCACCGCGGCCGGCTTTTTTTTTTACACATCTCCTTTACTTTCTGCAATTAATGCTACATCATCGGTAAATATCGGCGTGTCTACCGAATTCCATGAATTGTTACTCCTATGTTTCCTTCTTCCCTCACCCTGTCGATTGTCTTTTGTACGTACAGATTAAATAGTATGGGGATATGGAGCAACCTTGCAACAACCCCCTTTGAATACTAACTGATCCTTCTTTATTATCCTAGCGAACTACTCCGATTTCGCGTATGTAGATGTTGTATGTACCTCTTCCCTCTCTAAAACTGATTCCCGATCGGCGAAGGATACTGAATAATATATTCCAGTTGACATTGTCAAAGCTTTCTCAAGACCACAAAATATATGAATGTACTCTTTCCCCTCTTCAGCTGTTTTTCTATCACTTGCCTCACTGGCAAGGTTTTCTTCCGCCTTTATTTTCTATATCAATGCACTTAGCTCCTCATAACATTTTTCCAACACGTCTTCTTCATTCGATTGCTTTCATACAGACTTCAACTGTCACACCATTTTTTGGTTTAATTACGATTATTTCTTCAATTAGTCATTCAATGTATTGGACAACCCCTGGGCTGTGTTTCCCTCTCCTTCATATCTTAGTGTATTGTCTCTTTTGCCAGAATGCATTACTCGATCATTTCCACTCGAGAAGTCTCCAGGTTGTGGCCACCTCGCACTTACTTGGATCCCTCGTGTTCGAAGACTTTCATATACAGTCGGACACTCTCCAACTGGACGTATGTAATAGCATAGCTAAGCATCGTATACGTCAGTGCCTGCAAAATCCACGTACTAAATTATCTTGGTTTGTATATCATCTATAAAATGCATTTACTCTCTCGCCGACTGAACATTGTTCGAAGTCGTAATAGCTGTATATGCGTCGTAACCTACTTTGAGACTATTATTGACACGAGATCTGCTATTATGGGTGTCTTCGGCGTAGGGAACAGATCCCTGTTAATCTTAGTACCATTGTACTCGTACGTATTCTGGTGGTCATTCGAACATCTCATTTGGTTAGAAGTGGTAAGCGGTAGACACGCACCTGACCTCCACCCACACATGTCACGTCAATTAAACTGTCTGGGCAGAGTGAACTGTGATGTCACTTTTACGACGCGTAAAGCATCTACAAGCTGCAGCTGAGGAGGGGACACAGTCCTGTTATCCGGAGTGCACAAGATGAAATGACAGACCTCGGTTCATCATTATTTCTACACCAAATAAGAAACGTGTCAGAACTGACATTAAATGTTGTTGCTATAGTCTGTTTGCAGTAGAAGAACAGGCATCAACCATTTGGCCTTCACTGTTTCCACTAAGCGCTTCTTTCCGTAAATCGTAGAATGACGCCTCCACTCAGGCTATCTATTAGAATAGTCTTGTGAGAATGGTACTCAAAGAACCTAAACCGCAAATGTTATGAAATATGCTGTTGCTGCTACCTTAACTGATGAGACAATATAATAGGCTAGATAATTAAATTTAAGTTATTATTACGAACTTACTTTGTGGCTTCGTTGGATTATGAAATTGGGTTACTTAATTAATCCAGTGACTCTCGGTTATAATAGGAAACAGGTACTGGAGCATGTGCAAGGTAATATGACGTGAGGATAATGACGTACGCTAACTACAAAGTTATAATTAAAATACAGATGTGTTGTTATTATCACTGAATCAACAGAAAGGGACAGTCTTTTATAATCTTAATAGCCTGAACGACCATTCTATCAAATTTTGAACACCACGGTTACGGCGGTGTCGGATGATGGCGGTCTTCAATAATCGCTCTCGTATACCTCTCTCTGGTTCGACGCAGGAGGCGCATCGTAATATTGCTGTCCTATAACTTCGTTACACACCATCCGCCTCACTTAGGCGCATGGAAACGTATTATATCGTGAAACCTGTATATCTCCAGGAGTTACTGCGAACTCCATCACAAGGATCCCCGAACTCCCTGGTGTCCTCCTCCATGTCTCGTCGATTGATACTAAAAACCCGTTCCTTCCCGCGAATGTCCCACCACTAATTCCACATTTAAACTCAGTTTAAATTAGCAACACTTATATTCCTCTACTAACCTTTCGAACGTATTGAAATATACTGCACTGTTGAAACAAACAAATCATTCCACTCAGAAGAAATATACGTACCCAATTTTGCCTTGTGACTGTGTGAAACTTTGCAGTTTACTCACGAACATACCTTTGTGCCTCACTCTACATTGTGTTCAAAAAAAGCCTCACAGGCTACTTTAGCTTCACGAAAAACTTCCGATTAACTGGCGTGTACCTTCCCGAACCTCATCTCGAAAACGGAGTGACAGACCGTCCATGTAAATCTCCTGAGTTCCCTACCCCAGAACGGGAGAGGTGGTGCAGTGGCCAGCACACTGGACTCGCATTCGGGAGGACGACGGTTCAATCCCGCGTCAGGCCATTCTGATTTAGGTTTCCGCGGTTTCCCTAAATCGCTCCTGGCAAATGTCGGGCTGGTTCCTTTGAAAGTGCACTGCCGACTTCCTTCCCCGTCCTTCCCTAATCCAATGAAACCGATGACCTCGCTGTTTGGTCTCCTTCCCCAAACAACCCAACCTGACCCAACCCCTACGTCAGAGGCGGACGTTGTTAGGTAGATCAGCGGTTTTCAGTGTCGACAACTGCAGCCTACGTGCCTGCATGTAGGCCGCATACTCAAAGTATTTCCACGCGTGAATGGGGAAGCATCATATTTGACCTGTATTACCGTCTGAAATAAGAGAGACTTGGAGCTCTTTATTTAGATTGCCTACATATACTGTAGAGCTTTAGGCCGTACCTTCAACTAACGTTAATGAGGCATACGTCTGTGTACAACGTAGAGTGGATAAAAGCATTTTTCAAGTAGCGTAATATCTCCTTCATGTTGCAGAATGACTAGAAGTTTCAGGGTAATGAAGCTTAAAATTACGAATATGTTGTCCTGATGGTGTTGCAAAAAATTACACCAATGATCACTGTTATCGATGCAGGCCTAACGACAGAGCTATTGCAGTTTTCAAAATTCGAATGCACTCTTGTCTGGTCGACAGAATCACAGTGATTTCGTGTTAGTATCTCAGAGCCAAGTTGTGTGAAAATGGTTTTGGAAATTAGATGAGTCACTTATTACCAACAATAACAACGCTAAGCGACATGAGAGTAGAAATTCGGCAGATACCTGGCGACGGTCAAAGCTGTTGGTGTACTATCCTAAATCACTATAATCACTAGACATATTTCTCTATCAAACTAACATACAATATTTTATCGCCCAAGTGATCCTGTAATACAATGTCAAAGTAAAGGCAAATGTTGACCTGGAAGTAGTACAACTCAGCGAATCTGCAAAAAATCCGTAAACACTGTGATGAGACCAGTAAGTCAGTGAATAATCAGGTTTAGTTTTGTTAGCCAATTGTACCAGTGCCTGCAGGTTGCGTGATCTCGCTGAATCACAGTGAACGTCGTAGTCCTTACGTTATGGCATCGTGCACGCAACAGTGGAAAACGGTTGATGAGCTGTAATTTAGTTACCGAGGAAACGATCCTTGTCAACAGTTTCATGATGGCGAATACGATACGGTGTGATGCGAGTACGCTCCAACTGCGAACGTTGGAGGAATACTTCCTCCGCTGGAAGCCGTTTTCCCAGGTAAACAAAGTGTCCAGTTCACGCAGAATTCTGTGTGTAACAGCAAATTATCTCTAGACACTGAGTTATGGGAACATCTCATTTCACACTGTAACGAAGGACATCACAACATCGCTAGAGCATGTGTCTGGCAGTTTCTCAGTATTTAGCAGATCGGGATTCGACCTGGCCAACGTTTCACACTTGTAATCCAACTACGTTTCACTTTTTCCATAGACATGCAATGATTCAGCACCTACTAGTTTCTTGTAAAGGTTTCGTCCTACTGCGTTTACTTCAGTTTCTGTCACCAAAAAGGAAAATATAAGTGTTGTGTTTTTGCATCTCATGGAGCGAAATACAAAAGTCGATACAAATTAATGAGAGGTAGAAATTTCAAGTTAATTATTTTACGTTGATGGTGTATGGGATACAGGTATTTGCATTTGAACTCTCATGAAGGAAACGTGTTTAATAGTAGCACTCGGCATGATTTAGCAATGCATATATAGTATAGTAATATGTGAGTTGTTCTATCGTTATACGCCTACAGCACCCACGCTTTGTCACTGTCTGTCTGTCTGCCTGTCCCTGTCTTTCTATTTATCCGACTCTTTGAGATTCAATTAATTTTTCTTTGTTTTCAACAGTTCAAGAGACCGTGTTCGATTAGGTTATGAACTTTGTGATTCACATTACAGTGACTTATAAGCAGACATGATCGTTGCTGAGATATTAGTTCCAAAGTCAATATCTTCGAACACATACATATAAAATCTGCTTGAAGGGTGAGCATCTTCTTCAAAGTTTATTCATCAGAATTTGTATTATCGTGTGATTTAATGTTCAGCTGCTCCGTGAGCATTTCCATCTAGAATAGTGTTTCAGGAGAATACATCGAAACCTGAAAATAAATTTACTGTTGTCGAGATGTTTAAAAAGTTCGTTCATAGACAACTTAGCGTATTGAACCTGATATATTACTTTATTCTTTTTTTGTACACTGGAGGTCCACTGGACGAGTGTCCCTCTGAAGCGCTGGTACATTCATATTCCAGGGATGAGCTGGAGTCGTTTCTCAACTCAGTACACTGATCCAGTGGTGATATGCCGAAGAGGACCAGAATCCTTGGGATGGGAACTGGTAAGGTTTGCCAGAATATTACTATAAGTACCCATAGCTCCAGAAGAATACAGCTTTTATCCTAAACTGAGAACTAGTATTGCTGAATAATTTCAGACTGTAGAATGATAGGTAATAATTTATGTATTGTGAAGCTTCTACGATTTATCTAGTGTCACTGTAAACAGTAGGTTTAAATTATGATGAATTTACAGACTTATCCGAGTAGTGATAGTGTGTGATGTTATTACATGCAGGAGAGCCAAAGAAACTGGTACACCTGCTAATATCGTGTAGGGCCTCCTCGAGCTCGCAGAAGTGAAGCAACACGAAATGGCATGGACTCGACTAATGTCTGAACTAGTGCTGGAGGACACTGACACCAAGAATCCTGCAGGGCTCTCCATAAATTCGTAACAGTACGAGAGGGTGGCGGTATCTTCTGTACAGCACGTTGCACGGCATCCCAGACGTGCTCAATAACGTTCATGTCTGGGGGGTTTGGTCGCCAGCGGAAGTGTATAAACTCAGAAGAGGGTTAAGCGACTCTCTAGCAGTTCTGGACACGTTGTGTGTCGCATTATAATGCTGGAATTGCACAGATCCGTCGGAATGTACAATGGACATGAATGGATGCAGGTGATCAGACAAGATGCTTACTTATATGTCACCTCTTAGAGTCGTATCTAGATGTAACAGGGATCCCATTCAACTACAACTACACACGCCCCACACCATTACAGAGCCTTCACCAGCTTCAGCAGTCCCCTACTGACATGCAGGGCCCATGGATTCATGAGATTGGCTCCATACCCGTACACGTCCATCCACTCGATACAATTTTAAACGAGACTTGTCCGACCAGGCAACATGTCTCCAGACATCAACAGTCCAGTGTCGGTGTTGACGGGCCCAGGCGACGCATAAATCTTGGTGTCGTCCAACCAAACTCTTTTTCCAGCCGCAGCGATGGCGGAGATTTGATGTTTTACCGTATTCCTGATATTCACGGGGCACTCCTGAAATTGTCGTACGCTACCTCGGAGATAACTTTGTCCCATCGTTCGTCCGCCGACATTTAGTCTCACTTAAATCTTGATAAGCTGCCTGCCGCAGCAGTGACCCATCTAACAGCTGCGCCAGACACTTGTTGTCTTATATAGTCGTTGCCGACCGCTACGCCGTTTTCTACCTGTTAACATAACTGGGCATTTGAATATGCATGCCTGTACCAATTTCTTTGTCGCTTCAGTGTATAGCTTCTGTAGAAGCATTGTGTCATCACCAGCTTAAGGATTTTGAAGGAGCGGTCAGAGAGGACGCTGTTCTTACTTGTGCTGCATCGCAACATTTTCTTTCTTTTTCTCCATTCTCAGGATAGTATGAGGCTGTTATTACTTCATTTATTGGGCGACGGAGTATAAATGTTGTTAAGTGTTAATTCAAAGATTGAGAAAGAAAGGGTGCAGGTTGTTTTCGGTCATCAGGGCCTTATGTTACATAGTAACATCAGACAATCATAAAACTGTCCCATATTTATGGACATACCAGCAGATACTTGTCATGTGATACTGTAATTTTTGAAATACCTATTGACATAACAAAAGATAATAAATAATATAGTTCACTATATCACACATATCTACAATTTAAGGGAAATGAATTGCAATAGAATTGTGTCAATTTTTTTCTTGGATCTGGGGAAGATATTTTATTATTTATTTATTTATTGTTCCGTGGGAACAAATTAAGGTGAAGTCTCCATGGTCATGGAACGAGCCAATACATGAAATTATAACACGATAGTAGAAACAGATAAAATGAAATACAAGTAACATATTCAGGTGACAATTCGTAAGTTTAAATAAAGAAAATCAGCAATGTAACACTGGAATTTGCTTAATTTTTCAGCTCTTCCAGGAGCTCCTCGACAGAGTAGAAGGAGTGAGCCATGAGGAAGCTCTTCAGTTTAGACTTAAAAGTGTCTGGGCTGCTGCTAAGATTTTTGAGTTCTTGTGGTAGCTTACTGAAAATGGATGCAGCAGAATACTGCACACCTTTCTGCATAAGAGTTAAGGAAGTGCATTCCACATGCAGATTTGATTTCTGCCTAGAATTAACTGACAAGGGAACCTCTACGTCTACATCTACATCTACATTCTACATCTACATCTACATTTATACTCCGCAAGCCACCCAACGGTGTGTGGCGGAGGGCACTTTACGTGCCACGGTCATTACCTCCCTTTTCTGTTCAAGTCGCGTATGGTTCGCGGGAAGAACGACTGTCTGAAAGCCTCCGTACGCGCTCGAATATCTCTAACTTTACATTCGTGATCTCCTCGGGAGGTATAAGTAGGAGGAAGCAATATATTCGATACCTCATCCAGAAACTCACCCTCTTGAAACCTGGCGAGCAAGCTACACCGCGATGCAGAGCGCCTCTCTTGCAGAGTCTGCCACTTGAGTTTGCTAAACATCTCCGTAACGCTATCACGGTTACCAAATAACCCTGTGACGAAACACGCCGCTCTTCTTTGGATCTTCTCTATTTCCTCCGTCAAGCCGATCTGGTACGGATCCCACACTGATGAGCAATACTCAAGTATAGGTCGAACGAGTGTTTTGTAAGCCACCTCCTTTGTTGATGGACTACATTTTCTAAGGACTCTCCCAATGAATCTCAACCTGGCACCCGCCTTACCAACAATTAATTTTATATGATCATTCCACTTCAAAGCGCTCCGCACGCATACTCCCAGATATTTTACAGAAGTAACTGCTACCAGTGTTTGTTCCGCTATCATATAATCATACAATAAAGGATCCTTCTTTCTATGTATTCACAATACATTACATTTGTCTATGTTAAGGGTCAGTTGCCACTCCCTGCACCAAGTGCCTATCCGCTGCAGATGTTCCTGCATTTCGCTACAATTTTCTAATGCTGCAACTTCTCTGTATACTACAGCATCATCCACGAAAAGCCGCATGGAACTTCCGACAATATCTACTAGGTCATTTATACACAGGGTGTTACAAAAAGGTACGGCCAAACTTTCAGGAAACATTCCTCACACACCAATAAAGAAAAGATGTTATGTGGACATGTGTCCGGAAACGCTTAATTTCCATGTTAGAGCCCATTTTAGTTTCGTCAGTATATTCTTCCACCTACGCTCAATGGAGCACGTTATCATGATTTCATACGGGATACTCTACCTGTGCTGCTAGAACATGTGCCTTTACAAGTACGACACAACATGTGGTTCATGCACGATGGAGCTCCTGCACATTTCAGTCGAATTGTTCGTACGCTTCTCAACAACAGATTCGGTGACCGATGGATTGGTACAGACGGACCAATTCCATGGCCTCCACGCTCTCCTGACCTCAACCCTCTTGACTTTCATTTATGGGGGCATTTGAAAGCTCTTGTCTACGCAACCCCGGAACCAAATGTAGAGACTCTTCGTGCTCGTATTGTGGACGGCTGTGATACAATACGCCATTCTCCAGGGCTGCATCAGCGCATCAGGGATTCCATGCGACGGAGGGTGGATGCATGTATCCTCGCTAACGGAGGATATTTTGAACATTTCCTGTAACAAAGTGTTTGAAGTCACGCTGGTACGTTCTGTTGCTGTGTGTTTCCATTCCATGATTAATGTGATTTGAAGAGAAGTAATGAAATGAGCCCTCACATGGAAAGTAAGCGTTTCCGGACACATGTCCACATAACATATTTTCTTTCTTTGTGTGTGAGGAATGTTTCCTGAAAGTTTGGCCGTGCCTTTTTGTAACACCCTGTATATTGTGAAAAGCAATGGTCCCATAACACTTCCCTGTGGCACGCCAGAGGTCACTTTAAAGTCTGTAGACGTCTCCCCATTGATAACAACATGCTGTGTTCTGTTTGCTAAAAACTCTTCAGTCCAGCCACACAGCTGGTCTGATATTCCGTAGGCTCTTATGTTGTTTATCAGGCGACAGTGCGGAACTGTATCGAATGCCTTCCGGAAGTCAAGGAAAATAGCATCTACCTGGGAGCCTGTATCTAATATTTTCTGTGTCTCATGAACAAATAAAGCGAGTTGGGTCTCTCACGATCGCTGTTTCCGGAATCCATGTTGATTCCTACAGAGTAGATTCTGGGTTTCCAAAAACGACATGATACGCGACCAAAAAACATGTTCTAAAATTCTTCAACAGATCGACGTCAGCGATATAGGTCTATAGTTTTGCGCATCTGCTCGACGACCCTTCTTGAAGACTGGGACTACCTGTGCTCTTTTCCAATTATCTGGAACCTTCCGTTCCTCTAGAGACTTGCGGTACACGGCTGTTAGAAGGGGGGCAAGTTCTTTCGCGTACTCTGTGTAGAATCGAATTGGTATCCCGTCAGGTCCAGTGGACTTTCCTCTGTTGAGTGATTCCAGTTGCTTTTCTGTTCCTTAGACATTTATTTCGATGTCAGCCATTTTTTCGTTTGTGCGAGGATTTAGAGAAGGAACTGCAGTGTGGTCTTCCTCTGTGAAACAGCTTTGGAAAAAGGTGTTTAGTATTTCAGCTTTACGCGTGTCATCCTCTATTTCAATGCCATCATCATCCCGGAGTGTCTGTATATGGTGTTTCGAGCCACTTACTGATTTAACGTAAGACCAGAACTTCCTAGGATTTTCTGTCAAGTCGGTACATAGAATTTTACTTTCGAATTCACTGAACGCTTCACGCATAGCCCTCCTTACGCTAACTTTGACATCATTTAGCTTCTGTTTGTCTGAGAGGTTTTGGCTGCGTTTACACTTGGAGTGAAGCTCTTTTTGCTTTCACAGTAGTTTCCTAACTTTGTTGTTGAACCACGGTGGGTTTTTCCGTCCCTCACAGTTTTACTCGGCACGTACCTGTCTAAAACGCATTTTACGATTGCCTTGAACTTTTTCCATTAACACTCAACATTGTCAGTGTCGGAACAGAAATTTTCGTTTTGATCTGTTAGGTAGTCTGAAATCTGCCTTCTATTACACTTGTTAAACAGATAAACCTTCCTCCCTTTTTTTATATTCCTATTAACTTCCATATTCAGGGATGCTGCGACGGCCTTGTGATCACTAATTCCCTGTTCTGCTCTTACAGAGTCGAAAAGTTCGGGTCTGTTTGTTATCAGTAGGTCCACGAGTTGGTTCTCTGTTTAATTGCTCGAGGTAATTTTCGGATAGTGCACTCAGTATAATGTCACTCGATGCTCTGTCCCTACCACCCGTCCTAAACAGTTGAGTGTCCCAGTCTATATCTGGTATCTCCACCTAAGACTATAACATGCTGATAAAATTTATGTGAGATGTATTCCAAATTTTCTCTCAGTTGTTCTGCCACTAATGCTGCTGAGTAGGGGGGTCGGTAAAAGGAGCCAACTATTAACCTAGCTCGGTTGTTGAGTGTAACCTCCACCCATAATAGTTCACAGGAACTATCCACTTCTACTTCACTACAGGATAAACAACTACTAACAGCGACAAACACGCCACCACCAGTTGCATGCAATCTATCCTTTCTAATCACCGTCTGTGCTTTTGTAATAATTTCGGCAGAATTAATCTCTGGCTTCAGCCAGCTTTCTGTACCGATAACGATTTCAGCTTCGGTGCTTTCTATCAGCGCTTGAAGTTCGGGTACTTTACCAACGCAGCTTCGACAGTTTACAATTACAGTACCGATTGCTGCTTGGCCCCCACATGTCCTGACTTTGCCCTACACCCTTTGAGGCTGCTGCCCTTTCTGTACTTGCCCGAGGCCATCTAACATAAAAAACCGCCCAGTCCACGCCACACAACCCCTGCTACCCGTGTAGCCGCTTGCTGCGTGTAGTGGACTCCTGACCTATCCAGCGGAACCCGAAACCCCACCACCCTATGGCGCAAGTCGAGGAGTCTGCAGCCCACACGGTCGCAGAACCGTCTCAGCCTCTGATTCAGACTCTCCACTCGGCTCTGTACCAAAGGTCCGCAGTCAGTCCTGTCGACGACGCTGCAGATGGTGAGCTCTGCTTTCATCCCGCTAACGAGACTGGCAGTCTTCACCAAATCAGATAGCCGCCGGAAGCAAGAGAGGATTTCCTCCGATCCTTAGCGACACACATCATTGGTGCCGACATGAGCGACCACCTGCAGATGGGTGCACCCTGTACCCTTCATGGCATCCGGAAGGACCCTTTCCACATCTGGAATGACTCCCCCCGGTATGCACACGGAGTGCACATTGGTTTTCTTCCCCTCTCTTGCTGCCATATCCCTAAGGGGCCCCATTACGCGCCTGACGTTGGAGCTCCCAACTACCAGTAAGCCCACCCTCTGCGACTGCCCGGATCTTGGAGACTGAGGGGCAACCTCTGGAACAGGACAACCAACCATGCCCGGCCGAAGATCAGTATCAGCCTGAGACAGAGCCTGAAACCGGTTCGTCAGACAAACTGGAGAGGCCTTCCGTTCAGCCCTCCGGAATGTCTTTCGCCCCCTGCCACACCTCGAGACGACGTCCCACTCTACCACAGGTGAGGGATCAGCCTCAATGTGGGCAGTATCCCGGGCACCCACAGTCGTAGTCCGATCGGGGGATGCGTGGGACGAGCTGGCCGTCCCCGACAAACCCCCATCCGGACCCCCACAGTGATGCCCATTGGCTACAACCTCAAGCTGTGTGACCGAAGCCAACACTGACTGAAGCTGGGAGCGAAGGGATGCCAACTCAGCCTGCATCCGAACACAGCAGTTGCAGTCCCTATCCGTGCTAAAAACTGTTGTGCAAAGAACGTCTGAACTAATCTACAGAGAGCACAAACAATTCGATACAAAATTTAAACGGTTATTAAAATAAAAGATTGCCTAGTAAATGCAGTAATGCTGCTACTTGCGCACTGCTGACACACTGCTCGGCGGCGGAAGGAGACTACTCGATTTTACACTATTCAGATACTAAAACGCTATGCTACAACTCTCAAATACTACAATACGCCCGAAATTTATGAATTAAACAACGCAAATACCAAAAACACGCAAAGAAATTAAGATTTAAACCACATAACAAATAAGTGAGCTAAGAGTATACGACTTGCTGCTGCAGCTGCGTATCCAATGGCGACAGGGAGCCGCGCGTCCCCCTCAGATTTAGTTATAAGTTGGTACAGGGGATAGGCCTTGAAAAACTGAACACAGATCAATCGAGAAAACAAGAAGAAGTTGTGTAGAACTATGAAAAAATAAGCAAAATTTACAAAATGAGTAGCCCACGCGAACATAGGCAACATCAAGGACAGTATCAGTACTTAATCGCTGTGGTCCCGTGGTTAGCGTGAGAAGCTGCTGAATGAGAGGTCCTTGGTTCAAGCCTTGCCTCGGGCGAAAAGTTATGATCTGTTTGTTCGTTCATTGACGTCTCTGTTCACTGTAATAAGTTTAGTGTCTGCGTTTTGCGACCGCACCGCAAAACTGTGCCATCAGTAGACGAAAGGACGTGCCTCTCCAATGGGAACCGAACAACATTTGATCACAGGATCATATGTCAACCGATTCCTCCACAGGGAAACACGTCTGATATATTCTATACGACACTGGTGACAGCATGTGCGTCACATGACAGGAATATGTTGTCGACCCACCTAACTTGTACACTTGGCGAATGGGTAAAAAGATTCTTCTACCTTGCCCGATTTAGGTTTCCTTGTGGATGTGATAATCACTCCCAAAAAAGTGATGAAAACATGAGTTTGTCACATAAACTGCAACAAATGAATGCAACAGTTTCACAGTCGCACAGTTTTCCCTGTGCTCTGTCAAAACACATGTTTTTAACGTTTTAAAATTTTTCCGTGTGTAGACCGTCAAATCCCGCATATTTCCAAGCAAATCTGAACATGTCCTGGAATTTTGGAGAGCAAAGTTGATTATGTGGGAGTGCCTGAACTTTGACAATTGTCTGAAAATAAAAAATTAAACCTTTCGCACGAAGAAGGGCTTGAACCACGGACTTCTTGCTCCACAGCTGCTCACGCTATCCACGGCACCACGACGCCCTTGAGCTCAGGTTAACTTTTATGTTGCCTATGTTGCGCATGAACTACTCAGTTTGTATATTTTTTTCATAGTTCCACACAACTTCTTCCTGTTTTCTCGATTGGTCTGTGTTCAGTTTTTCAACGCCTATCGACTGTGACTACTTATGACTAAATCTGAGGTGGGTGCGATGGGGAGGTTCCCTTGTGAGTGAAAGTTGCTAACTCATGGGAATAAGCTAATATTGGTAGCGACAAACGACATTAAAGAAAATATATACTGTGAGGGCAATGTCAGAAATCCCCGACCATTGAATTGGGGTCGACAAGAGGTTCTCGAACTTACACCACACATAGCTCGAACAAACGATTTTGAGCCAAAAATACCCTTTCTGAATGAGAAGAATTACCCCAAAAATAATACCATATGACATAAGCGTATGAAAATATGTGAAGTAGACTACTTTTCGCGTTGACCTGTCGCTTATTTCAGATACAGTTCTAGTGGTGAAACGTCCCCTTAGAACTATTTGTACATGACTGTGCTTAAACTGACACACAATATTTTTTAGCGCAACGCAATCTGACTTTCAATAATCCCTACAAAAGAATGGGCCTGACTAACATTAACCTACCCCTTTCACAAATCACTTACCTCACAAAAATCTTCGTTACTCGAACTACTGCAATACAGCAAGCGCCACTACTGCCAGCTAAATAAAAGATTCAAACTACCGAAGGCACTAACTACTGATAGGCATAGTTAGCAAATGAAAGATTTTAATAGAGAACAAACAATGTATTTACCTTAATAGTCATAATATATATAGCAGTTCATGACATCCAGTCTTACAAATTTCAAAACTCCGCCATCTCTCTCCCCACATCCACCACAGCCGGCGGCTCACCTCCGACTGCGCAAAGCTACGCGCTGTTCACATCCAGCTGCCCAACACTACGATGGCCGACAACAATGCAAACTAGCCACAGACTGCACACAGCACAGCCAGTGATTTACATACAGAGCGCTACGTGGCGTTACATATATAAAAACCTAAACAGCCTACCTACATAGCCCCCATGCTCCCCACAAAAAATTTTACAGATTGTTTTGGGCAGTGGCCAATACAGATTTCAAAAATAATTTTCACAATCACAATAACAAAGAAATCAAATGTACACACTTATTGATACAATGTTGGTGAAAAGCTAAACTTTTCTCACAGTCCATAAAGACAGTCCTGATCGTTCATCACAGTAAAATTGCAGTGTTTTACTCAAAGTCTGAGCAGTAAAAGAAAATGCACACGGAAGTAGTGGATTTCCATGCCGTCTTGAAGAAGTAGTGTTGTCCTTCCAACGGAAAGACAGTGCTGATTCTTGACATGCAGACAGGTATTGGTCCACAACAGAGCAAACCCACAGCAGAGTCAGTCGAAGTTTTGAAGAATATTGGTAGGTAGGTCATCACAGAGTAGAACCACTGTAGTCCTGGTAGACATTGTGGTATTGGTGGGCCACCAAAGGTGCAGACCCACTGCAGTCCTTGTAGAGATAACGGTATTGATGAATCATCAAAGGTGTAGACCCACTGTAGTCCTTGTAGAGATGGCCAGCAGCCATCTGCTGCGACTGTGCAGGTGCACAATCACCATCGAACAGTCTTGCAGACAATATAGCAAGTCCATAACCACCACTTGTGCACTCACAAAGTTTTTGGAATTGTCCTTAGAACCAGCAATGCTGTTATCCAGTACCTTGCTGAATTATTAACACACATGAAAACACTAACAGGCCCTACTTCTCACATATTGTCCATATACTATGACCAACAGAAACGTGTGCAGTGAAATGTATCTTACAAGTTACTTAATTTGATGAACTGGTATCAATTACAATTTTATAACATAAGAATAGAATTACAAAGGTACAAAATACATCATTAAAGAACATAACAATACAGATAACATTTGTAGTAGTACAGGCTTTACAAAAGAATAGAAATAAACAGATACATCAGTGTTACAGGAATTATGACATGAGTACATACATAAAAGATCAGAATAACTTTCGAAACATCAACTTCACACATGAGCAATAAAACAGAACAGAATAGATCATGTCTAAACATCTTCACAAAGAAAATAACATAGTATTACAAAATTTCTGCAACATAACTCTCATCAGCTAAACACATAAAGACAGGAAAAAGACAAATACGCAAGGGTACATAAACACATAGTGGAATAATACAAAAGGAAAGACATGGTTTGTTTTACTGCAGTATCTTGCAAACAAAACTTTCTTTACTTCTTGGAGATCTCCCTTTGTTCTTGATTATTTCAAAAACTGCTATCTATACCTGCTTTCTGTTTTTTTTTCGTAAAACTTCTCAATGCATTTCTTCCAATTCATCGCAACTCATTCTCTTACATAGTCTACCCCCTCTTAAGCTAACTTAAATCTACTGAGCTCAGATGCTAAACTAAGGGACGAGGCAATGCAGCAGCATAAAACAATTAATACAAACAGCAATGACAAAAAAAAAATCAAATTGGCGAAGCAACCAGCACTAAAATAAATTAGCAGAGCAATTGCAATATTACAACTAATATAAGGCAATGTGCAACAAATAATAAAAATAAATTGGTAGTAAAACTGGCTTAACAGAGTAATACAAAGTCAAATTCAGTAACACTGTGCCTGGCAAACAGCAGCAGCAAATGAAATAACTTATACCTAAACATGACAAAGCTCAAGCAGAAAAAATATTACACTAAAAATGGCCACGTTTAATACCTATGTCACATCTTAACACTAGAGTGATGCATCACGATAACTTACTCTACCAAAAAAATTACCAAGTAGTTGAAAAGAAAATTATGTACGCAGTTCCTGTGAAGGGAAATGACTTTTTGTGCTCCCTCATTTTTTTGGAAATATATCACAAAATAATTATTTACTGGATCTGTAGACAGAAAATATTTATATTAGTACATCCATAAAATTTTATTTTAACCGATGCTGCAGTGCAGCTAGAAACAAGACATTAAACAAAATAGGCAAAGCAAGGCGTGAAATGTCATTCACTAGCCATATGGCATTTCATAATGCTGTAAACAATCTTTCAACTAGCAAGACAATAGACACAAAATGTTTCTCATCATTTCATTTCAGTACATATCATAAATTAAGAACTCTACAGTGTAATCATGTTTTCAAGTTTGAGGGTGTCGTATTTACGATGCTCTCTACAAAGGAATGTCAATAGCGAGGATAATTGCCTCTTTTTTTTTTCTTCTCCACCTGTGCCTCTGAAAGGCACACACTAATGGCTTTTTTCCAGGTGTCTGTCGCGAAGTTGGGTGCCCACGATGCATTACATGAAGGTGGTCACTTAACTTTCTTACCGAAATATTTACGACAGCAGTTTCTGCTACAGTGACAGTCTCATATAAAAATATTTCACAGGTCAAGAATTTGCGTTACAAATCTGTAGAAACAAAATCCTATTGATATAACAGTGTCCAAAAAATTTTCGGCGGCATTGTAATACACTCACGCATTTACATACAATTCATAACTCTTAAAGTACAATTTTTGGTTTCCAACAACCTTTTCCACAAATCAGAGTCCCTAACCACTACTCATTATTCCTTACTTTATTATACATATACATATCGTCGACACTTCTACAATATTTCATCATAACAGATATGTAGTATAATCAAACAACTCATATATCATCAACTTATTGATCATAAACATACCGCAACACCATAATACATGTAGTCATCATAATAATAACATCATAACACCTCTGTCAACTATCAAAATCGTCGTAGCTTCCTCCAATAATTTCACAACCTAAAAAAAATTCTCTGCTCATGTCAAAAGTGTCATCTGCCTCAAACGTACTTTAAAAATCGTGATCCTATACCAAATATATCATTCAAAGCTCTCATAATATCACAATGGGTCCGAAAAATTATGAACAGTTCACAAAGTACAGACAAAATACAATTTCGTAAGTGTGAAGTTATCCAACGGTGTAATTATGTAAACATCTGTCACTGCCGTAGTAAAAAAGTGTGTCTCTCTGAGTTAAATGATCAGATAGCTGTGTAATTATGTGTTAGAGAAATATGGTACCGATGTGTAAAGTTGTGTAAGCAAATACCGTATCAGCTAAGGCTCCTTGTGCTTGCCAAACACATGATACACAAAGTAAGCATGTAACCCCCTGAGGATTAATGTAATTATACCCTCAGATGTTGCAGATTACAACAATGGAATGAAATGCATCACATAAAACTTTCTTTGTAGTTCAAAAATCTTGAAAAATAAATAGTTTAAGTACAAAATTAAGCACTCAAATTCATGTCCTGTAGCGCTAAATGTGCGTCTTGCTGTAAGATAATTCCGTGGAAGTGTCGTAATCGTCCTCTGTAAGCAAAGTTCTGCTGAAGTCAATGTACTTACCTCATCATAAACGAAAGTGAAATGCTTTGCGTAAAGATATCGTAGTTATTACATACCTTACCGTGATCAAGAAAGTACTATAATGTAGCGTATTGTTGTGCTACGAAAAAGGCTGTCTCATTGTAGCTATACCACAAAAGTTACTACTAAAACATGTTTTACTTTCGAGAATATTTCAGAAAAACTGTGCAGGTATAAAACAGAAACACCGCAAAAGCAACAATGTACATTGTGTCACACATTAGTAGCGTCGTGCTATAATCGTGTAGCTGTCAAAGAAACCAAATACTAAGTCATCTTTAATCTTACAAAAACTACTTCAAATAAGGAATGTCTTTTCAAGTAAACCAAAATGTTGCATTAAAATCTCATTAGCAGTATATGTTTTAAGTATGTAAGCCTTATAGTCGTTACGTAATCGTGCAACTAACAAGCAAGAATGTACACAGACAGTAACACTGTGTCCTCTGTTCACTATCACAATGCAGTGGTAATTTCTGTTTAAATAAGTTCTCTTGGTTCTTGACTGGATATTTAACTTTGGACATTGTTGCGTGTTAACAGATTCTAAGTCTGACAAAGCATACTAGTAATGTAAAGTGAAAAATTTTATAGCAAAGACTAAGTTAAAAAGCAGATTATCTCTCAATAAATGATTTTACATGTGAAATGTGGTGTAAACCTTTACTCTTCCTAGTACGCAGTATTTCAACTTCGACGCAATTATCATGTGGTATACGTCGATAAAAAGAACTGGAATTTTTCTCAATGTTAGCGTCTATGTTATTTTTCTCTGAGCCAGCCGGCGAACGTCGCTGCCTGCGGTGTGAGTCATTGTCTGTTTCTTAGTTGGCGCGCGTCGTTATTGGGATTTGGAGGTCTAACTTCTACAAATTCACCTTGCCCAGAGGGCCCAGCCCTGTTTAAATCCCGCCAGTTCTGATGCAATTCAGCTCTGTCGTTACGATCATATCGTCTGTCGTCATGTTGGTAGATTCCATAGTTTCTATGTTGTCGGTCACATGGTGGAGAATTTCTCCCTGAATCGTAACTGCGCGCTGGACCGTTGCGTCTACAGTTATTCTGTCTCCCTTGATAGTAATAATTCTGGTTACCATATTGTCTGTTTCTATTATTGTCTCTGTCATACTCATAACTACGGAAATGCGATCTTTCTTTGTAACTATTTCTCTGCCAGTGGTTGTCATACGAGTGGTGTCTGTTTTGGTCACGATTTACGTTCTAAGAATAGACTTGTCATGTCCAGTTATTGTTTTTGTCGTCACGGAATTGTGACGGATGTGACCTGTAATTGTTATGTTCCTGTTTTCGCGTTCCACGATTGTCAGTGTCAATTTCTAATTCTTGTAAGAGTCCCTAAAAAGTTTCACTGTCGTCTTTGCAACGTCCTACTAAAATAATACGTCGTAAATCTTCAGGTAATTTGATTAAGAAAATGCAGATGAGTTCTGAGGGGCCGTATGGGTTTGATAGGTACTGATTCTTGTGCAACATGTCTTCAAAATATTTCACAAGACTGGAAAATTAGGATTGTTCGAAATGTTTCCTCATTATGATGCAATGTTTTACTCGGTCTTGTGTAGCTTGAGACCAATATGCTGAGAGGAAGGCATGATAAAATTCTCCTTCACTGTGACAGTTGTGAATGCCCGATCGCATTCTTACAGCTGATTCATTCTCTAAGTAGCCACACTTAAATTCTAATCTGTGCTCTAATGACCAGTTGGGAGGAAAACAATGAGAGAATTGATGGAGCCATGCTTGTGCATGAATGTCGTTGCCAGAATTCTGAAATGTTTTGAATTTACGTGTAGTAATGAACAGCTTATAGTCAAAATCATCATGTCGGCAAGTCGCATGTCGGTCATTGTTACGTCGTTTCGGTTGTTCCATCTCAAAATTCGGTGTACCTTGCCAATTTATTTCATAATTTCCGAAGTGCCCTGTGTTATTATTTTGTGGCTATTCAGCATTTCCATGTCCCTCTTCCCGTATTGGAGCGCGAGTGTCCTCTGAAATACGTAATTCTTGTATTACCTGTATCAGCTGATCTTGTACTTCCTGGATTTCTCTTTGGTGTTGTGTATTAATTAGATTCTGATTTTGTTTGAATTTCCTAATTTGTTCACACTCTCCTGTGTCATTAAAGACTACCGGTTTTGTGTCATTCAGATTATCATCTACCTTCGTAGATTAATTATTTAGCTGATCTAAAAGTTCAACTGCTTTCTCTGATAATGAACTAATTTCCTCCATGTGTCTTTCTGAACCAATTTTCAGAGTATCTACTGTATCCTTTAAGTTTTCCTGAGTTTTTGCAAATTGCGTAACCAAATCGGTAGATGCAACTGAGTCAATTTTAGCTTGCAAGGTCTCATGATTTTCATAAACAATAGTTTGCAGTTTTTTTATGGCTGCTTTGTGATTCTTTAATGCATTTTGATGCCGCAAATAAATAGGTTGAAAATGCTCACCAGTTTGTGTTTTTATGTCATTACAGACTTTTTGACATTTCGATTCAATGTTGTGTAACTCAGTAGTTAAATCTTCACGTGTTTGTTCAAGAGTTTGTTCCAATGTGTCTAACTTTTGAAGCTTTTGCTGTGTTTGTCTCTGATTTTGTTCCATTGTGTCTAACTGTTGCTGTGTTTGTCTCTGGTGTTGTTCCATTGTGTCTAACTTATGAAGATTTTGTTCCATTGTGTCTAACTTTTGAAGATTTTGTTCCATTGTGTCTAACTTTTGAAGCTTTTGTCCCATTTGTTGCATTAATTGTAATAACAATGCACTGGTGTCTGAAACATGTTCCTCAGTGCTATTCGGCAATGCATTTGAACCGCCAATATTCGCATTTTCAAGAGCAGAAAATGTGTCTTGACTTATTTGAGAAAACGGCGAGGACGCAAAACCTGAATCTACAGTATTTGCAAGATTGTGTCCTGTCATTTCGGATTCCTGAGGCAAGCTGTTGCCGACCGATCGATCGATCGATAATGCTTCCCTGTTCACTAATTGTTTCACTGCCTACACCATTATATGCAGCCCGCTCCATTTCCCTATGTACAATTACCAAATTATTACTTTGAACATTAGTTAATTCACTACACAGTGGCGCTAACACACTGCTTTCGTCTTCACTGTCATTTCTCAGTTTACTTTGAAGCCTAGTATTACGTTTTTCACACGCCGTTATTGTCACAATATTTCACACGGTAACACAGAAAAGCACAATTTGAAGAGCAAAAATAAGAGAACACATTAACATAGCACTGAAAATAATATCTAGTTAATTGCAGCTGCGATATACTTGGTGCAAATCTACATGCATAACAAAACTGTTTTACTGTACAACAATGAAACACTGCAACTACAAAGGAGATTTTCTCTACAATTACATGCTAGCAATAAACAAAAGCTACACTAATTACACAGGGACCGATGACCGTAGCAGTCTGGTCCCTTTAATCCCCCAAACCAACCAACCAACTAATAACATAAACTACAAAAAAAAATCAGGAGATTCCAGTGAGGTAGCCTGGCAGGGTCGCCATATGAAACGTCCCCTTAGAACTATTTATACATGAGTGTGCTTAAACTGACACACAATATTTTTTAGCGCAACGCAATCTGACTTTCAATAATACCTACTAAAGAATGGGCCTGACTAACAATAACATATACCTTTCACAAATCACTTACCTCACAAAAATCTTCATTACTCGAACTACTGCAATACAGCAAGCGCCACTACTGCCAGCTAAATAAAAGATTCAAACTACCGAAGGCACTAACTACTGATAGGCATAGTTAGCAAATGAAAGATTTTAATAGAGAACAAACAATGTATTTACCTTAATAGTCATAATATATATAGCAGTTCATGACATCCAGTCTTCCAAATTTCAAAACTCCACCATCTCTCTCCCCACATCCACCACTGCTGGCGGCTCACCTCCAACTGCGCAACGCTATGCGCCGTTCGCATCCAGCTGCCCAACACTACAATTACTAACAATAATGCAAACTGGCCACAGACTGCACACAGCACAGCCAGTGATATACATACAGACCGCTACGTGGCGTTACCTATATAAAAACCTATACAGCCTACTTACAGTGGTAAATAAATCAGCAATTAGTTTCTGAGCAAGATCCTGAACATGGGCTTTCCACAACAGCTTACTATCTATCCGAATGCCTAGGAACTTTAACTGTTCCATCTCACCTATAATATGTGAATTCTGTCTGATCAACATATCGGTTCTTGTCGAATTGTGAGTTAGAAACTGTTAAAACTGTGTCTTACTGTGATTTAACATCAAATTATCTTCCACAAGCCATGAACTTATTTCATGAACTACATTATTTTATACTGTTTCAATATTACACACAAGATCCTTCACTACCATGCTGGAGTTATCAACAAACAGAAATACTTTTGAATCACCTGTAATACTAGAAAGCATATCATTTATATAAATAAGAAACAGCAGTGGCCCCAGCACCGACCCTACGGAAACACCCCACTTAACAGTGCCCCATTGGGACTGAACATCACTACCACTCTCAATATTGCGGAGAATTACCTTCTGCTTTCTGTTCTTAAAGTAAAAGGCGAACCAATTGTAAGCTACTCCCCTTACTCCATAATGGTCCAACTTCTGCAGTAATATTATGTGCTCAACACAGTCAAAAGCCTTTGTTAAATAAAAGAAAACTCCTAGCATTCGCAACCGTTTTTTAATCCGTCCAAAACCTCACAGAGAAAAAAGAATGTAGCATTTTCAGTTGTTAAACTATTTCTAAAACCAAACTGTACAATTGACAGCAAATTATGTGAATTTAAACGCTCCAGTAACCTTGTATATACAACCCTCTCGATAACTTGAGCAAACACCGATGGCATAGAAATAGGTCTACAATGGTCAACATTATTCCTGTCTTGCTACTTATAAAGTGGCTACACTACCAAGTACTTTAATCGGTCAGGAAACCGACCACTCCTAAAGGAAAAGTTACAGATATGACTAAGTACTGGGCTAAAATATATAGAACAATACTTCAGTATTCTGCTAGATACCCCGTCATATCCATGAGAGTTCTTGGTCTTTAGTGATTTAATTATTAACTCAATCCCCGTCTTGTCAATATCATGGAGGAGCATTTCAGGTAACAGTCTCGGAACACTTTTTACTATGAGCGCTATATGATTTCCTGTTGGGACTAGGTTTCTATTTAGGTCACCTGCTATATTCAGAAAATGATTATTAAAGACTGTACATATATGCGACTTACAGTAACACGGACATTCCCACTTCGCACTGATTCTATGTCCTCGACCTGTCTCTGGAGACCAGCCACTTCCTTTACGACTGACCACGTGGTTTTACTTTTATCCTGAGACTTAGGTAATCTATCTGCATACCACGTACTTTTTGCCTTCCTAATAACTTTATTAAGCACCTTAAAATACTGTTTGTAATGGGCTGCTGCATTTAGATTTTGACTATTTCTAACGTTTTGATATAATAGCCACTTTGTTCTGCAGGATATTCTTATTCCTCTAGTCTGCCACCCAGGCTGCCTGTATGTGCTAGTACCCTGTTTTGAACGTTCTAACGGAAAGCAACTTTCAAAGAGCACGAGAAAAGTCTTGAGGAAAGCATTATATTTACCGTCTACTGTATCAGCACTATAAACATTTTGCCACTCTTGCTCCTAGATAAGGTTTACAAACGTCACTACAGCAACTGGATCAGCTTTCCTAAAAATTTGATAACTATATTTAACATGTGTTGCAGCACAAAAATCTTTTAGAGCTAAAATTTGTGCATCATTATCTGAAAGGCCATTCATCTTTTTGCTAAGAGAATGCCCTTCTAGTAACGAGGAATGAACAAAATTGTTGTCTATGGTTGTTCTACTGTTCCCTTGCACTCTCATTGGAAAGAATACGGATTGCATAAGGTTATATGAATTAAGGAGGTCTACCAGCATCCTTTTCCTTGCACAATCATTTACACAATTAATATTGAAGTCACCACGTATAACTAACTTTCTGTATTTCCTACAAAGTGAACCAAGAACCTCCTCTAGCTTTAGCAAAAATGTTGTGAAATCGGAGTCTGGGGATCTATAAATAAATATGCGATTTGAGATCCAATGTGTGGTAAAAAGCAAATAACAACGATAAATAAACAGCATGTCTGTGTCACAGAGTCAGAAAGCTGGTTGCTCAAAGACATCGTCATAACGAGTCTTTAAAGTAACGTACTTATGAACAAAGTTACACAGATGGTATTGGATCTGTTTGGAAGATGCCTTGTGTATGGTTTCGAATCTGATCAGGATACTGTTATTCTCCCCTCATTAAAAATAGCGATGTGACTCATTTTAGAACAAAAATGGAATGCTACACTGCGCCGGCCCCAGTGGCCGTGCGGATCTAGGCGCTACAGTCTGGAACCGAGCCACCGCTACAGTCGTAGGTTCGAATCATGTCCCAGGCATGGATGTATGTGATGTCCTTAGGTTAGTTAGGTTTAATTAGTTCTAAGTTCTAAGCGACTGATGACTTCATAACTTAAGTCGCATAGTGCTCAGAGCCATTTGAACCAGTTTTCGCTACACTGCATTGTACTCCAGAACACGTATTCTAAGATGGAGAGAGTCACAAGAACTTCAGCGAGAGAAATAATGACTTCATTCAGCTTTTAATGAGATTTGAACAAGGTTCCACTATAGTTGACTCTAAGCATATTACTATTATTCTTCCCGGTGCGATGAAACAAAGTGCTGGGCTCGCTGTAAGGAGCGACGGATGGGTGATGTTTGACCATATTCAAAGCTGCAAAATCCCATAAAATGTGTCACTGTGTACAGAAAGAATAGTCGGACACTGAACGACAAACAAATTAGACTGCAGTTTCTAAGAAAATGTATGCAAATGTGCGATGAAGCCGCGTAATGGTCACGTCGCTAAACTTTCGCTTTCCAGCGCAATTAAGACGCTCGAATATGTAACAGACTTGCACAGACAATTAGCGATATTTGAAGTAAATAATCAATTAACAGTAAGTCATTAATGTCCAAAAACGATATCATTATTCACAGCTAGCTTAAAGACACGAATATGGCTTTCTCACACGTATCGAGAGACAATAAGATGGGTATAGTAAAAAGTACTCTAAGGAACATCTTTTGTCTCATATGAAAGAAGAACCCGACTAATACATTCATTCTAACATATTATACATCATGAATGTAAACACACCTCTGCATAGTACTTAATTAAACGACCAAAATTAATGTATTGTAACAAGAGAGAATTAACATTCGAAGAAAGTTAGTTCCTTAAAACTCAAAATATTAGAAGCCTAGTAAAAATAATAAAAAGTCGTTAATTACTGCAAATAACATTATTTCGACTGGCACATTTCTACTTGTACAGGCGCGGAGTCCTAGCAGCCCCACCACACGAAGGTGTAGGAGACAGGGCGGCCAACAATTCCTCTAACATACGTACAGTCCATCAATTAAAAGGAGAAAGTCAGATAGAACCCAAGCGGTCATTACTGTGTATTATTCTATAGTGTTTCAGCAGTCAAGTAAGTACATTATTGTCGTTGTGGTCTTAAGTCAAAGAACTGGTTTGGTGGAACTCTCCATATTACTTTATCCTGAGCAAGTCTTTTTATTTCCGAATAATTTCTTTAACCTGCATCAGTTTGAATCCTCATACTGTATTCAGACATTGGTCTCCTTCTAGAGTATTTACTCCCCACCCATTAGTCTGTTATCAACTTGATGATTCATTCATGCCTCAAGATCTGTCTTGTCAACCGTTTAGCACAATTCGGTTCTGCTGCTCTTCATTAATTACTCGATCTATCCGTCTGATCTTCGGCATTCCTCTGTAGCACCACATTTCAAAAGCTTCTATTTTCATCTCGCCCGAACTGCTTCCAGTGCGTTTCCGCTTTAGCACAAATCTACTTTCCAGTCAAATACTTTCAGAAAAGACTCCTTAAAATCTATGTCTATATAAGGTTTTAACCAGTTTAACTCTTTCAGACACTCTTTTCATGGTAAATGCATTTTACCTTCTCACAACCACGGCTGTCAGCAAAAAACGTCAATTAGGAAAACTGACGTCTTGTTTCTACTCTACGTTCTTCAGCATGACATGATTCAGTTCGAATAGAGTCCATCACCATTTTATTATATTTGTTCATGTTCATACTACAAACACTTTTCAAGGCACTATTCTTTCCATTCTGTTGTTCTTCTAAGTCATTTTCTGTCTCTGAGTGAATTGCAGTGGCATCAGCAAACTTCAATGTTTTTATTTCATCTCCCTCAGCTTTAATTCCTTTTCCTAATTTCTGCTTGGTTTTCTTTACTGACTGCTCAATGTACAGATTGAATAACATATGGGGATAGGCAGCAACACTGTCTCGTTCCATTTTCAACTACTGCTTCGTTTCGACGTCCTTCAATTACAGTCTTTTTTCTGTACAAGCTGTAGATGACATTTTGCTCCCAGTATCGTGTCTCATTTATCTTGATTCCAGTTACACATTTTCCTAGATCCATACATTACTCTTTTAGCCGTTCCTGGTTATACATTTTGCCCTTTCCGGCAATCTTATTTTTTAGACGTCTCTATTTCCCTTTGCCCGCTGCACTTGCTCCATTTTCATTTAATTTTTTTTCTTTCGTCAGATTAAATACCTCTTGCGATGCATAAGGAGCTACGAGTGTTGTGAGCTTTGTCTTTCTGCTTCTTTGATTCTCTGCTGCCTTCACTGTTTCATCTCTCAAGGTAACACATTCGTCTTTTATTGTGTTTTACAGCGCTAAAGCTCCCTTTACACCTCTCAACAACATCTGCTTCCTTCACCTTATCCAGGCCTATCTCTTTAACATTCTACATTTGTGAAGTTTGTTCAATTTTAATCTGCAGTTCATAACCAGTAGATTATGGTCAGAGTTTCCATTCTCCCTTGATAAGTATAAGAGTTAAAATTATGGTTTGGAAAAGTCTATCTTGCAATTATGCTGTCTATTCTAAGCCTTCTTGTGTCTCTATGCCTCTTCCACGTTCACAGCCTTCTTTCGTTATGTTTGAACGTTACGCATTACATGATGTCATACACTACATAATGCAGCAGTATAATAGACATTAGAATCAGTTTTCAGTACCCTACAGTAACTTGCCAATTTTTTTCACTTATAATGTGCTTGCTGATACTACTTTACTGTGAATGGCATCTCAGTCATCATCATCTTCACTTCAAGCATGAGACTATTCTTTCATTTTGCCTCTTACGGTACCCATTGCTCATCTTCCTTGATTTCTTCTCCCAACTGACTTAAATCGTCGTATCTGGAGCGATAATTTTCCTCCACTCATTCTTTAGAGACAGTAATCTCAGTTCCTCATTTCTCTTTGTATTTTATTGAGGTTGTTAAATATATTTAGTTCCTCCCCAACGTCCGAATTTTAAAATTTGTCGTGTCTTGTAAAACCATTTACTGCTCTTGGATACCTCATCTCTATTGCCTGTATGCAAATTTCTTGTCGTTTATTCATAACTCAGGATCTATTTCCGTAAACCATTGGCTTATAATGTTCGAATCTCGATTTATTTTCTCATTTCATTTTTTAGACATCTGTTTATCGCTACACGTGAATTACCAAACTTTGCTAATTGCTTCTCTATGTTTTCATTATGTTCATATCTGATGTCACAACCTAAATAGTTAAAATGTTTGACGTGTTCTGTTATTGATCACAATTTTTGTCGACGTAGAAGATTTCGCTTTAAAAGCCACTGATTTTGTCTCCCTTTCAGAAATCATAAATTGGTACTCTTCCCAAGCATACCTAATAAATATATTCCCCCTCGTAGGTCACCTTCGTTCTCCGCCGTCAGTGTGACGTCGCCATTCTATAAAAGACAAATTTCTATTAATTTTAATTCTCTAATTCTCTTTCTATTTCAGAATTACATCATCAAAATAATTGTTAAAAGCGTGGACGAAATTTTGCAGTCTAGCGTAACACCTTTGTTTTCTGGCTATTTGCTGTGTTAGATTGAGTGTTATTTCTGAATTAGAAGTCCTGTGTTTGCACAGACTTTTTAAAACATTTATTAGGTACTATCCATACCCGCTTTTCCTCATAGTTCCCTACATTTTCCTTCTATCAAGATTATCGAATGCGTTAATAAAATGCATGATTTATAAATGGGTTCCCATATTAACATTCCATGTTTTCCGATTACCTGTTTAGCTATAAATACCGCATATGGTGTCGATCCAGCCCTCCATAATCAAAGCTGTTATTAGCCTGATAAACTCACAGTTCCAAAGTTTGGCCTATTCTTCACTGTTATTGTATAAGCTTAATATATACTCTCCAGTAAGCTGAGTCTCTACAGTTATTGCAGATATTGTTCTCTCCTTTTCTAAAGAGCGATATTACCTCTGCTTGTAGTTATTCATTTCTATGAGCTCCCTTTCTTGAGTACATGTTAAACAAATATAATAATCTGTCCGTTTCTCCTACCATAAGCCCATCATTACCCTATTCCTTTTCCTATCACCTCCAATTTCAAGTAAAGGGTAGGGAAGATTCTTAGGTGTAGGGAAGCCAGGCTCAGTCAAGGAGTAAACCCTTAATCGTGCAAATCAGAAGCGTACAAAGTGGCAGCCCCACTATCCAACTATACATGCGCTACCCACGGAGAGCAACTATGTGAATTTTCCAGTTACTACCAGACACAAAACAAAGGTATCTCAATAATCCTATATAGGATTCTCTCTCCATCGTTAGTAAAATAATTTGTGTTACTCAACTTACACATTTATTATGCACATGTGGCAACTGGCACTTGGACACGAATCAAGTCCTCATTTAAGTACCACTTCTTTCATATGATATATTGGTATAAAAATGCGCCTCAACACAAGCATGAATAATAACCCCCTGAGTGACAGAAAATTTAATTTTTTTTTTATCAAGTCGCAAGTTATATTTCGGATCCTGTTGGTCACTTATCTGAATAGAAATTGCGTAATATATTATTTACTTATTCTCTTGAGCATGGTGATGAGAAATGTACTTTGTTCTTGTGAAAAGGTTTCTGTTAAATTTCGAAATTAGCAGAGAAAACAACGGGAAACGGGATTAAGAACAGTGAAAAAGTTACAGTATGATCCGGGGAGAAAGTTCTTAATACTGTAATGTCAGTAAAACTGATTAATTTATGTCGTAATTGCGTATCTGTTAACTCAAGGCACAGTCTTTTTGTACACTTCAAACGCTTTACAGATACGGCATGAGACGACTGAAGATGAAACTCCTTGTGTATCAGCGTTATAAAATATACACACAATGAGAGGTCAGCTGACTCAGTAGAACTAAACAGTATTAAATATATTGTCTTAGCAAAAATACAAATAAAATAATTCGTAAGGACATAACTAACTAGCCTGAAACGCCAAAGAAACTCGTATAGGCATGCGTATTCAAATGCAAAGTTGTGTAAATAGGCAGAATAAGACGCTGCGGTCCGCAACGCCTATATAAGACAACAAGTGTCTGGCGCAATTGTTGTTGCTGAGTTTGAAAATGGTGTAAACAGTCGGCGCACGAGCGATGGGACACAGCGTCTCCGAGGTAGTGATAAAGTGGGGAATTTCCCGTACGACCTTTTCACGAGTGTACCGTGAATATTAGGAAAGCAGTAGATCATCGAATCTCTGACATCGCTGTGGCCGGAAAAAGTCCCTGCCAGAACGGGACCAATTACGACTGAAGTGAATAGTTCATTGTGGCAGAAACGAAACCCTTCCGCTAAATGTTGCAGATTTCAATGCTGGTCCGTCAACAAGTTTCAGCGTGTGAAGCATTCAACGAAACATCATCGATAAGGGCTTTTACACCGAAGGCTCACTCGTGTATCTTTGATGACTTCACGGCACAAAGCCTTGCGCCTAGCCTGACGCTGGACTGTTGATGACTTTGATGACTGGAAACATGTTGATTGGTCGGACGAATCTGGTTTCAAATTGTATCGAGCGGATAGACGTGTACAGGTATGGAGACAACCTCATGACTCCATGGATCTTGAATATCAGCAGGGGACTGTTCAAGCTGGTGAAGGCTCTGTAGTGGTGTGGGGCTTGTGTAGTTGGAGTGATATGGAACCCCTAGTACGTCTAGATACGACTTTGAGAGGTGACACGTACGTAAGCATCCTGTCTGATCACCTGCATCCATTCATGTGCATTGTGCATTCCGACGGACTTGGGCTATTCCAGCAGGACAATGCGACACCCCACACATTAAAACTTGCTACTGAGTGGCTGTAGAAACGCTCTTCTGAGTTTAAACATTTCCAATGGCCACCAAACTCTCCAGGCATGAACATTAATGAGCATATGTGGAATGTGTTGCAACGTGCGGTTCAGACTCTCCACCCCTGGTACTCTTACGGATTTATGGACAGTCCAGCAGGACTCATGATTTCCATTGCCTCCGGCACTACTTCAGACATTAGTCGAGTCCATGCCACTTTGCCTTGTGATACCTCTGCGTGCTCTCGGGGGCCTTACACGATATTAGGCAAGTATACCAGTTTGTTTGGCTCTTAAGGGGACCACACAGTGGTTCAGGTCGAAAAAAATCGATTTTCGGTTTTCATCATATTTCGATACATTGAAGTTTCATTTCAGTAATCTGAAAAGGATTTTGCTGAAAAAAATGTTTTTTGAGAATTTAAGTGCATTTTCCTGCCACGTGTGTTTATGTGTCACACCCACTTTTCTGACATCCATTGTCAACCCACCCACTGTCAAGTCTAAGTCATATGGGGATGCCATTATTAGCAAAATAGAATGTGTAGGCCATGTTCAAAAACGTTTGAGAACGAGGCTGACAAATCTAACTGTTGATATGAGAGGAAAAGAATTGGAAGTTGGAAAATTGTTGACCGGACATTGTCGGTTAACTAAAACTGAAATAGAAAACTTGCAGGTATACTATGGCCAGGCAGTTAGGAGAAATAAAGAAATTCTGGGGCCCTGAAGAGAGATGTTTGGGGCATATTCTTCCGTAAGTCCTCCACTGATGATAAGCTATGTCATGGATTGTGTCCATCAGGAGAAAATTTGTGGTGCAAATACAATAGGGCACAGGCAACTGGAGAATCTTATTCTCACTAGCTTTGTCTTCCTGCTGCTGTTATTACAGCAATTAAACCTATTTTTGGAGACTTGGCTCATCCTGACCTTCTAAGGAAATGTCTGCATGGGAAGACACAGAACCCAAATGAATGTTTCAACAGCATAATTTGGAACCGCCTTCTTAAAACTATATTTGTAGGAATGCATACAATGAAACTAGGAGTTCATGATGCTGTTATTACAATCAGTTGTGGTAACATTGGAAAGTGTTGGGTACTGGAAAAGCTGGGAATTAATCCTGGTGAAAATATGATCACTTGGCTGCGACAATGCGTTAAAGTGAGGATAGCCGATGCAGATAGGTCTGCATCTAATATGGCCAAGAAAGCAAAGAAAAACATCTAGGAAGGTGAAAAAGAAGCTGGAAGACATGCAAGTGGCTAAAGAATGGCTATCATATGCAGCAGGACAGTTTTAATTAACTGTAAGTAACAAATTTCAAAAGTTCTTTCTTTAAAGGCATTTATATTCCCGCTTAAGGAAGTTCACAAAAAATATTTTCTGCAGAAAAACTTAATATTTTTGTTAATACATTTAAAAAAGTATTTCTTAAAAACAATGAAATGGATAAAGTAGATTTTAGTACAGTTGACTCTATTAGCACCATGTAACACACAGTAAAAGTCTTTAGAAATTATAGATATCAAACTGAATGGTGCCATGATTGTGAAAGTTGACTAATGGAAACGTAAAAAGTCAACAACATCCAGAGGTTCGGCTGAGAGTATGTTACCTACAAGTCAGTACAATGAGCGATGTATATTCGGGGGCACGTGATCAGTATGTCTCCGGTTGTCCAGTCGTTAATTTCGGTAGCTTAATTCTGATAATGCCACTGCTTCTTCATTCAAGCAGCTTCTCGTTTCTCCTCATCTCCCTACCTCAGAAATTTTCTGATGCGGTACCAGGAAAGAAACTCAGGTCCTTCTGCACCGAAAGCTGGGCAGCTAACCATTCAGCTATAGAGAGAGTGCAAGAAATATACGAGGGTTACAACTTTAATACTGACAATTATTTATTTACAGCTCGTACAAATTAGATACGTTTTTCAAAGTTTTACTGACCTTCAAAGTAGTCACCAGCATTGTGCATAACCCGTTGCCAGCTATGTGGAAGTCGTAGGATACTCTTAGCAGTGTCAGTTCGAGCGGCGCGATCTGTTGCCCGACGAATTTGTAGCAGTTCTGAAGCGAATGCCGTGAAGTGTTTCCTTCAGTTTAGAAATCGAACTTACGTGGGCTTAAGTCAGGAGTGTGCAGTAGTTGGTGTAGCACTTAGCAGCCCCATCAGTGAACAAATCAGTAACGGCTTAAACTGTACGTGCTTGAGCATTGTCCTGCGAAATGATATTCAGGTCCTGCAGAAAGTGTCATCACTTCTGTCCTGTGTTGTTCTTTTCTGGAATAGAACTTAAGACCAGTTTAGAGACAGAAGTGATGACGCTTTCTGCAGGATCTGGCCATCATTTTGCAGGACAGTGTTCAAGCTCGTACGGTGCAAGCTGTGACTGCTTTCTTTACTGATGGGGCTGCTAAGTTCTACACCAACTACTGCACTCCCCTGACTTAAGCCCTCGTAAGTTCGATTTTTAAACTGAAGGAAACACTTCACAGCATTCGCTTCAGAACTACTACAAATTCGTCGGGCAATAGACCGCTCCGCTCGAACTGTCAACACAACTGGCACTGCTAAGAGTATCCTATGACTTCCACATTGCTGGCAACGGGTTATACACAATGCTGGTGACTACTTTGAAGGTCAGTAAAACTTTGAAACTCGTATTTATTTTGTACCAGCTGTAAATAAATAGTGGCCACTATTAAAGTTCCAACCCTTGTATATACGGTGCCTCTTCTTAGACTCGTCAGGCACTTGTCTTCTGGTGATTCGGTAGGCATTTTCGGTTTCGTTTTGTCAGTGTGTAGCAGGGTGGCCAAACAAATCCTGCTCATCGCGTCTTTCATGCGACGTCCGCTATTATTTTTAAAACGGAGTTTTACATGCCCACGAGCTAGTACGATATTTGTTTGACCTACATGTATTAATGGGGGCAGTGAAATGTGAAGAACAAAGAAGTATTGCAGCAGCGACTCAGCAGCGCTGTTTCTGCAGAGCAGTAGCAGTCCGTGTCGACCATGGTGGTGCTCTTGCTGTTTGCAGCACTGGCTATTCTTCCTGTTTTGCTAGTCCTGTTAATACCTGTTGATAAAAGAAACATCGCAATAGAAAATTCTGTAACCGCTCTATGGATCGTGTACGTAAAATTCCGCTTTAAAAATCATTTTCATCGCAACCGGAAACAAGCCGGCGATTTCCGTCGACATCGATAGTGGCATGGGAGTCGTGATGAGTAGTATTTGTTTGGGATGACTCCAGTTAAACACAGCAAAACCTAACGTGCAAATAACTCCCGAAACACCAGAGAAGAAGTGCCTGAGGCTCTTAGAAAAAGACACCCCGTATATACATTCTGCTACGTCATATCTGTACGAAATGAAACGAAATTTGAAAAAAAGCAATTATGCAGGGATGTACATACGTCAGAGGCTCACACAATGGGTACGATTGTTTAACTCATAAAGGAAATCGAAGAGGTACTGTAAACAAAAAATTGGGTTTTTTAAATGACTTACGTGTGTTTTTTTCTACAGAAACGAAAATTATAGGAATGGTTAGTGGTGGCTAATATGTTTTGACTGGTCTAATCCTCGTACATTGTGAAATATTACTCTGAAGGATGGCAACGGCACCGCATTTTCCAGAATGTGCGAAAGCGGTTTTGGTAAAAAGGCTAGTTAGATATTTCATTTTTGTAATGCTTTTAAGATTTACTAACGGAGCTATGTGTAATTTGATGATCTGCACTTACGTTGCATTAATGAAGTTAGATAATATTTCCTGTTTAAATCTTACTGTTTGTGAATCAGTTGAGAAAATGTAACTTCAAGTATCAGATGTTTTCGAAAAGACAAACTTAACTCGCAGCATAATTTTGCTAAAAAAACTGAGTGCTAGTAATTCACCATAATCAATGCCGCCTCCTAGTCCAGGTCATATATTTTTCAAGGAAGCTGGATTTTCTTAAATGTTGTAGCCTATCAGACAATTGAATTCCATATGCATATCAAAGTATTATGGCAAGTATTGCACACTGCTGAGCCTGTAGTTAGCATATATATATATGAGAGACCTGAATATATCGCGTTCCACCGTTGTTGCCTTAGAGGTAAGATAATTTAATTTATTTGTTATGTGCACAGGGTCCAAAGTTATTAGTTTTGAACAGTGCTCTAGGATTCAGTGCTTAAGGGGCTGAATGTGTTTTGTAGTGACTGTATTTCTTTATTGGTATTGGGAGTTGCATTGCCCAATCGCTTGGTAAAGTTTTGATAACAATAACACAGAGTAAGCACACCACTTACAGCACGCAGCACGGCAATTCGAGTTCAGATTTCACAGATCAGACGTTCATTCAACGTAATCGTAAAGTTATCGTTTTTAAGGAAAGTTACATTCTCCACACACTATTAAGGCTCATTACACAACTGGGTGCAATCTGTCGTACATTCACGCCGAGATTGTGAGCTGCAGAAGCCAGAACTGCAGTTTCGTTGTCATTGTTAGTTGCTGTGTTTGTACGTTGACGCTTTCTGGATGCCCAGCTGCTTTCTTCCACGATACTTGAGCAGATGTTGGGAATGGTACGTCGTGGAGGACACTTTCGGTCTGTATAGCGTTCAGCGTACCCTGCTGCAGCTGTGGTTGCAATTCTGTGAAAATCGTCGAAAATTAACATCATATCTAGTTTTTCCTCCGTACTAAAGACCGACGTATCAACGAGACGAGAGCAAATGTCACAGGCCACATCAAAAGAGGGAAAGAACTGTACGGAACGTACGTCAAATACATCACAGTGTATTTTCGTGTTTGACACCTACACCAATACAGCAAGCCCCAGCAGGAGACGCTAGTATGCAGAGCAGTGTAGGTATAACGCGTGTCCTGACGGCGGTCTGTTTGCAGCACGTTGTAGGCAGAGCTTACTCTATCCAGCAACCGCGGCGCCGCTGCCATCGTTTAAAGTTTGTTGTATCAGAATATGTGAGTTTAGAACAGTGAAACGAAGCCTGGCATCACGACTGTACCTCTAGTTTTCATTTCTCTAGAAAAACCATTCGTTTGCGATATAAAAAAAAAACTTAGTGTCTCAAGTGATGTTCATTCACCTTCATGGACTATGCATTCCTGTCAATCGTGTTAGCCACTGACAAACGTGCATCCCTGACCAACTGCATTTTTCACATTCTGTTTCTTTTTAAAATTATGTGATGTGCCAGAGTCATATTAGACACCATGTATGTACTGAAGTGGAAAAACAATTTGACCGATGGCGTAAGACAGAAAGACAGCTTCTAACAAAGTAATTTGAGTGTAGGAGCTGCAGGTCGCATCCAAATAATTGCGGCGCTATTTCAGAGTGAAAACGGTGGTCGGTTTGAACATTTGCTTCTACACACTTACGTTAATCAGGAGTAGGAAGTCTGTTTGAAAGAGGACATTTATTTTTAATTTACCTTGCCATTTTAAGGAGATAATGAAACATAATGCATGGACTTGTGATTCTTTTCTAATGAAGGGCTGCGAGGTACACCAGCTACGTACGATACACGTATTTGTGATGCTTTAAGACTTTCTCGTTCTGGTGGTGACGGTTCATTAGTGCAAACATTTTGTCTACTTATACACTTTCTGTGAATCATATTTCATTTCCTGTTAAGATGTGTATATGTCAGATTTCTATTAATTTCCTGTTGAGCCTAAACTATGCCTTCTCGATTCCTAGTTCCTATACTAAAATTCCTTTGTTTGATGCAGTGTTTCTGCACCATACTATTGGTCAAATTGTTTTTTTGAACCCTGTTTCTACATTTCGCCTCATAAGCGGAACGTGGAACCATTGCTTAGGAATGGTTTTATTGTTTTTCATACTTACTAAAAACTTCCTCAGCCTGTCACTTTATGCCTGTCCTCTTTCTTGCATCCACGCGTTTCAAGTGTCACATTCCTTGATGCTAGATCCTTGGGTATGAAGTTATGTGTATCGATTTTCTGTCTGTATGTAATCCTAGAAGTCGCCACTGGATGAATGCTGATTTCTGTGAGGTCACTCCGTGTGCCTGCCGACCAACGAAATGATTATGCGTAGATTTAGGTGCTAGATTCTTTCTTTTGTTGTAGCTAACGTATTTAACAATATACCAACAGATGAAAGTGTAGAAAATTTTCTTAAAAACGTAGTAAAATCTGAAAAGCTGTCAGTCTCAGAATTGCCTGAGGTTACAAACTAATATTTTAACGTAATGTGAATTGATCATATACAGAAAACACACATATGAAGATATAACAACAGAAAGAACATAATACAAACTTATCGCAGACAAACGTGCCGAATTTATGGTTACGCTCCAGGAGGAACAACCAATTCGTAAGAAAGTAGACTTTGCATAGGATTTGGCACAAAAAATTGCCATAATTATTGTACACACAAATGCACAAAAACAAGACAACACATTGTGATACTAAAAAACAACACAAAATATGTAAGAGTACTAGCATCCAATACGTAAGCCCATTTCACAAAAAATTATTGACATATTTTAAAAAAATAACGATTTCTTTCTCCACTTTGAATAACTTAGAATACGTTATAGTCCACGGCATAAAGACTGATCAAAAATATCGTGCTTCAGTTGTAGTGTCCCTTCTGCAAGAACACACGAATGTCCTCATTCACGCCCAACAACTTCGGAAAACCAGTCATAGACTGATCACACAAGAGCATATTCTAGTCACGTGCCACGTAATTTCCAATGGATTGTGTAAAGTGTTTGGGCCAGCCTGTACGTTAATGGAAGCACCACCTTCAATCTGTTACCTGCGTATCTCATAACTGACGAACCCAAGATGAGCCGATTTTTGCGACGGGCCTCGTTAAGAAAGTTCGTGATGTTTCGCACGGTCTTCGAGTCACTGCTAGTTTTAGTTGCTTCGGGTATTGTGAAAGAGTGGACCAATGGCCGCATGGAAACAGTTATACAACTGTAACAAGAAAGGATTTGTTTGTGAAACATTATCCGTAAACACTACGCGAACAAGAACGTAAACAGTAGTTTGTACGAAGAGACGTTTGAAACATTCTACAGGGCTTTCGAACAGTAGGTCAAAGTGTAATGAAAACTAATCTACAAAACATGAAATCATGTTTCATAAAAGAATGCGTAAAGAGGCCGAAATGGTGGGAATAATTAGGTAAACCATAGAGCACCAAAAAGAGTGCAATGTGCATTACTCCTTCATCCATTATTTGACCGGTATTTTGAGTTACTATACTGCACAAAGGATCAAGATCGCCGTCTTCCTAGCATACCGATGTTTCGCTATTCTGAAAGAACTGTTGACAATTTTGAATCATACCCGCATGGCAAGATGTTACCTTACGGCAATCTATTGAATGATGTTAGTTTTTCGTCAAGTTTATCAATGCTTGGCGTACAGACCGCAAAAGATAGCACTCAATATCTTCCTGTTATCGTCCATACTAGCTTCCTCTCGACGATATTAACGAGTTCCAAAATTCAGAAATTCGCCACAAGGAAATAATGGCTAGAAATGTCGCAATGTACAACGTATATTCGGCTAGGCAGAAGTGCAGCTACAGAAATACGTCGCCTGTGACGTCAGGCCTGTCGAAGATATGCCGCAGTCCTGTCCCTGATCATCAGTCGCATTGGCCTGTTTACCACACACGGGAAGGTGCCCGGCCTCTGGAAAGATGATAGAGACTAGGTCCGGGTGGCGAGGTCTGCTCGTCGGTGAGAAACGACGGCCGGACCCGCCGAAATTATCCGAAAACCTTACCTGCAATTCTGGCTCATCGCAGAGACCCGCAAGCGTGTGAGCGAGCTGTTGTACAACATATGGGCTATATTAAACACGTCATCAATCCAATGTGGTAGCATGGCACGGTCAACTGAATAGTGAGACTCTTCAGCTGATCAAAATCATGATATTATAGCTCCGTAAAATCACAAAACTTTAATGAACAGGGAAATTTCGCTAACCAAGATTATTTTATTTATTTAAATCTTGACATTTTTTATTTTGTTACGCTATTATCTGGGGCTACATAAAAAACGTCATCTTCAGTCGTCTCACATTGTGCTGTATTAGTTAAGTATTTTGAAGTCTGCGGACAAGTCTGATGTTTCAGAATGTATGAGGTTTACAGCAGTGAAACCAAGTCTACCAGCACTAATTGTACAGCTAGTTTTCACTCCTCTAGAAAAAACTTACATGTGTTATATAAAAACCGTAGATTTGTGTTAAAAGAGGTGTCCTTTGACCTGTATGGAGTACCCAATGCTGTGCAGTATGTGAGCCCCTTATGTAAACGCATCCCTGGCCAGTTGCATTTTCCAAATTTTGTTCCTTTTTGGAAATATATGAGGTGACAGATTTAATTGGGTCACCCTGTATATACCAATATAAGGAGCACGTGCAACCATTACTTAGCACCGCTCATCTAGTGAGTTCACTTTGGGTGCCTATCAGCCAGCGAATTTTTTAATTGCTGGGTTCCGTTCATGAGATTTTCTTGGTCAATCAAGGGTCATCCAGTCGAGAAATCCGATTGTACAATTCCGTAGATTAATCGAAGCCGGTGAGGTGAACTGCTCAGTCACTTCTTCAGAGATCTTACACATCCAGACACCAAATTAAATTTTTGGTCTAAAAGGTAAGGCCCTTCGTCTGACCGAGCAAGTGGCACTATACCTCCATAAAGTCACATGGCTTTAATGAACAGGCATATTTTGCTAACAAAAGTTATTTTAGTTATTTACATGTGTCAAATTATTTGGTAGCGCTGATGTCTGGGACTATGTAAAATTTCACCATCGGTCGTCTCACATAATGTCATACCAGCTCGATGATTTGAAGTTTACGAACAAGTGCATGCTTAGAGTGAAGTAAGGCGCAACTACATCGTAAATAAATCAACGTTTGCATTTAAAAACGGAGTCCCAGGTTCCTTTTGAAAGTTTCCCACTGTTTACACCTAATTTTCCACTATTTGATTTACGAATTTCGATATTTAACATCTACACTTCTCACATCAGGCACGCCCATTTTGCAACACCTCACCGACAAGAAAATGTTGCAAGCTGTGTGCCGCGTTGTAAGAGTGAGCTACTGTTATGAATATTGAAATGGTTCAAATGGCTCTGAGCACTATACGACTAAACATCTGAGGTCGTCAGCTCCCTAGAACTTAGAACTACTTAAACTTAGCTAACCTAAGGACATCACACACATCAATGCCCGAGGCGGGATTCGAACCTGCGGCCGTAGCGGTCGCTATGCTCCAGACTAAAGCGCCTAGAACCGTTTGCCACACCGCCCGGCAATGAATAATTTATATTTAAATATAGCACGTATCTATTAAGCTACGCAGTATTATAAGAATGTTTATGTCCTTGTACACAACTGAATATGCTATGTGGCCGGAAGTGGTTAACGAGATAATAAACACACTCACACACACACACACACACACACACACACACACACACAGAGGTACTTAATATAATCGTAATGGTATTGATTGTGAATAACTATTTATTTTAAAGCCCAGTAGCATTTAAGCACTCTTACCTACCCAACAGCTATATAAAACCTCCAACTTCAGTTCTCAGCCAAGGGCTGTGCATACAAACTGTTTCTTCCTGTCCGTAGACTCAAGATGTACGGTTGGGCAAATGCTTCATTAAACCATTTACATTGTAAAGTTATTTAAGCGGGAGATCCTCATATAACATTCGTAACATACAGTCCCTCACTATAGTGTGTTACACTAAACATCTCACTATTATACAATAATACAATTTGTTCTTATTCTAAGAAATTATTCCAAAGGAGCGACTGATAACCTGTATCTCTACACCTGTAATTTGATTTAGGTAAAGAACGGAGTACTTATTGTTAATGGACTGCCATTGTAGCGTAGGGTTGAGTCATTTAACTATTAGTACCAAGACTGATCGTTGATGTGACGAAGCGTACAATAAATGTGAACGATCTAACAGCACGGCAGTATGGAACTGTTTTATTTATCATAATAAAGGAGTGGTTATGGTTATGTGAAATAATTCAGAGAAATGTTAGAAGTGACTTATATATTGTTCTCGAAACAGTGCAGAGAGATCACAATCACCACATTGGTCACAATATATGTAACGTGAACTCGGGATCTAGAAATAGCGCCGAAGTTACGTGTCTTCGAGATACAGCTTATGGTAACACAATGAAGCATTTATAATGCAGATGAATTAATAATTTTAAATCTACATTCTAAATTGCTGCAGGTAACTATGCCAACATTTAGAGCACACGACTGAAACAGCTCGCACATCACCTGTTAGTAACCAAGGCCCGTAAATACAAAGATCTCATCAGCAATTTTCATCGTAGCGTGTCTCTAGCCACACAAAAGTCAGGGATAAAATGCCGGCAAGCCGACAGAAAACACAGAAAACAGAATTGCCAGTACTCATTTGATATACACAGCCTTGTGGACAGAAGCGTCCAAAACTTAGTCTCTAGCTGAGGGCCATAATAGGTCAGCAAAGACATAAACATGCTCCTGTGGAGACACAAAGAGACAACTCAAAGAGTTTTACTCCTCTGATCAAGGCTGATCATATAATGAAGTAGTAAAACTCTGAAAAGATAATCTCTTGATTCTCAAGAGGAAATGTTGTAGACTAAACTGACAGTGTAGTTGAATAAACCACTTTGAATGTAAATAAAGTATAAAGAGATTTTCACTTAGTTAATTGTCTCATAGGGTCCGAAATGTAACGCGTCACTAACAGAACAGAGTTTATTCAGTTCCTCAAGGTGTTATTATTCATACTTTCTGTGTAAAGAATACATTAATGTCCATACCCAGCACTAGACTGTTCAATTAATTACTGTAGTTTTAACTTAAAAAATGAATTTTCTGCCTTTAAGAAATTAACCAAAAATCATAACTACGGCATTTATGGCATTATATATTTCGTACTATACGAAAAAAGCGATTTCTGATTCTAAATCAGCATCATACACATTGATGGTTTGGTAATTATTGTCAGTTGAGGTCGTTCTGTTTCTGTGCGTGGCACTTAAAGTTATAAAAAGCAGTTTTGAGTTAAACATACGACTCTCCCCACAATCAGCCCCCAGGATTTCCTATCGAGAGTCTTCATGCTGAAGTCGCAGAATTGCCACTAACCTACCGGCGCAATATACTGCTTTGTCGGTATGCCTGTCGGCTATTATCAATGCCCGACCACCTGTCTTATCGTTCCTTTTTTGATGACTCTGTAGACCGTCAGTACGAGTTGTATGTATCTGCCCTGCTACCCCCTGGAGTTCGCTTTCGTCGCCTCCTTCAGCACCTTGATTTTCCACTCCCTGCAAACCTTAGAGTGGGCGAGAGCCAAACGCCACCTTGGCTCCAGGCTCAGGTTCGCATTCACTTTGACCTCAGCTTGCTCCCAAAGGAGGTTACCCCAGATTCGGTATACCGCTTGCGGTTTGTCGAACTTTGTTCGAAGTTCATTAATACGATCTTCATTTACACAGATGGCTCTAAGAACAATGACGGTGTCAGGTGTTCTTTTATTGTTGGGGCACGCAGTTCCAAATACCGGCTCCATGCCCATTGTTCGGTCTTCACAGCTGAGCTCTTAGCCCTCTATCAGGCTGCTCTTTACATCCGCCGTCACCGACATTCTGCTTATGGCATTTGCTCCGATTCCCTGAGCGCCATCCAGAGCCTCAGGATCGGTATCCGGTTCACCCTTTCGTGCTCCGGATCCAACGCTCTCTTCAGCAGCTGGTGGACGACGGTTCTCCGGTTAGCTTTATGTGGGTTCCTGGCCATGTCGGTATCCCTGGGAATGAAGCTGCAGATGCCGCGGCCAAGGCGGCTGTCCTCCAGCCCGGAAAGCTTCTTGTTGTGTGCCTTCATCTGATTTTAGCTGCGTCATTTGTCAGCACAATTTATCGCTGTGGCATGCCGATTGGTCTACACTTACTGAAAACAAGCTTCGGGCCTTGAAATCTCTCCCCACGGCTTGGACGACCTCTTCGCACCCTTCTCGGCGGGAGGAGATCGTTTTGGCCCTGTTACGGATTGGACACTGCCGGTTCATCCATCGCCATCTGCTGACGGCTGCGCCAGCGCCTTTCTGCCCATGTGAGCAATTGCTGACGGTACGCCGCATTTTAACATCCTGTCCGAATTTTAATACAGTGCACATTGATCTTGGCCTGTCATGTACTCTGGATGACATTTTAGTGGATGACCCAGGAGCAGCTGCTCGAGTTTTTCGTTTTATCCACGTGACAAACCTGTCTAACGACATTTGATTATGCTGTTTTCTTTTAATCCCTTGCCTGTTAATGTACCTTTTATAGTGTTGTCCTTTTTAGTTGCTGTTTTAACCTTGTGCCTAGCAGTGCATTCATAACTTAGTCTGGGTGCTAATGACCACTGTAGTTGTGCGCCCTCAAACCACAAAAAAAACCTACACACGTGCATTGGTAGCTGCAAGCAATTAAGTGTAACTAATGTGATATGATGTAGTAAGTACTACCTGACAAGTGAGATATTAATGTGAGCAAGTGTGAAATTTAAATCAGCACTGGCTTTCCCCTATAACTTTTGTAATATATTTTACAAAACATGTTCAATCATGACACGTAGCAATCAGTTATGAATTTTGTTGATAATGAGTTTACAACATTTAATATCTGATATTGGTGTTAAGATTGCACATCTTATCATATGTGTAACCACTTACAAATCCTAATCCATTATATGCGGGGATGGATGGGACTTAACACATTTCTCTGGCGCCTGACATCAGTATAAAATTGGGAAGTGACCATAAGAAGAGAAGTACCTATCAGGTCAGTAAGATGCAACACGATTAGATAAGTGACTCCTCATTTGTTTTCATATTGACAGTAAGCAACACACTTCAGATGTACCCATAGTATTAAAGAATATTACTAAACTCACATCATCCATAGTAAACCAGGACTCTACAATAGTGCATCTTTCTAATGATACTGACCTTGAAACTTCATAGCAGATTAAAATTGCGTACTAGACCAGGACAGAAACCTGGTAACTTTTTCTCTTGTGGGCACATGCTCTACTAACTGACGTACAAGAATATACAGTATATCAGTCACATGTTAAAAGATTTTCAGTTATATCTATATAAATAATTTCTCAGCTACTCTTGTGATCAATAATTAGTTTAAACTGTGATGAACATTGTTCCAAATTACTGTTACTTACGGTATTCTACGTTATGTATTACTATTTCCTACATAATATATGACATTGTGAAAGTAGGCTGTTTAGGTTTTTATATTGTTAACGCCACGTAGCGCCCTGTGTGAAAATCACTGGCAGTGTTGTGTGCAGTCTGTGGCTGGTTTGCATTGTTGGAATTTGCTATTGTAGTGTTGGGCAGTTGGCTGTTAACAGAGCGTAGCGTTGCGCAGTAGGAGGTGAGCCGCCAGCGGTGGTGGATGTGGTGAGAGAAATGGCGGAGTTTTGAGAGTGGATGTTCTGGACGTGTGTCCATCAGAGACAGTAAATTTGTAAGACTGGATCCCATGAACTGCTGTATATTTTATGACTTTTGACACTATTAAGGTAAATACATTGTGTGTTCTCTATCAAAATCTTTCATTAGCTAACTATGCCTATCAGTAGTTAGTGCTTTCAGTAGTTAGAATCTTTTATTTAGCTGGCAGTAGTGGCGCTCGCTGTATTGCAGTAGTTCGAGTAACGAAGATTTTTGTGAGGTAAGTGATTTGTGAAAGGTATAGGTTAATGTAAGTCAGGGCCATTCTTTTGTAGGGATTACTGAAAGTCATACTGCGTTGTGCTAAACATATTCTGTGTCAGTTTAGTGTTGATCAGAATAAGTAAAGAGAGTAATGTGTGAGTACGTTCAGTTCTGCTCAGCTGTTTGAAAAGCAAATAACGTAAGATGTTTATCAGCACAATCGTTCATTAAATTTTCTAAGAGGACGTTTCATATATCGACCCTTAGCCGAGGATACCTCACTGGAATCTTCTGATTTTTTCTTGTAGTTTCTGTAATTAGTGTAGCTATTGTTTATTGTCAGCGCGTAATTATAGAGAGAATTTCCTATGTAGTTGTAGTTTTTCGTTGTTGTACAGTAAAACAGTTGTGGCATGCATGTAGATTTGCACCAAGTATTTCGCAGCTGCGCTTGCAATTAACGAGATATTACTTTCTGTGCTATGTTAATGTGTTTTTTTATTTTTGCTCTTTAAATTGTGCTTTTCTGTGTTATCGTGTGAAATATTGTGACAATAATGGCGTGTGAAAAACGTAATACTAGGCTCCAAAGTAAACTGAGAAATGACAGTGAAGACGAAAGCAGTGTGTTAGCGCCACTGTGTAATGAATTAACTGATGTTCAAACTAGTAATTTGGTAATTGTGCACAGGGAAATGGAGCGGGCTGCAAATAATGGTGTAGACAGTGAAACAATTAGTGATTTGGTTCAAATGGCTCTGAGCACTATGGGACTTAACTGCTGTGGTCATCAGTCAACTAGAACTTAGAACTACTTAAACCAAACTAACCTAAGGACATACACACATCCATGCCCAAGGCAGGATTGAACCTGCGACCGTTGCGGTCGCACGGTTCCAAACTGTAGCGCCTAGAACCGCTCAGCCACTCCAGCCGGCAACAATTAGTGAGCTGGGAAGCATTATCGATCGATCGGTCGGCATTAGCCCGCTTCAGTAATCCGAAATGACAGGACATTATCTTGCAAATACTGCAGATTCAGGTTTTGGGTCCTCACCGTTTTCTCAAATATGTCAAGACATATTTTCTGCTTGTCAAAATGTGAATGTTGCCGGTGCAAATTCACTGCCGAAAAGGACTGAGGAACATGTTTCAGACACCAGTGCATTGCTATTACAATTAATACAAGAAATGGGACAAAAGCTTCAAAAGTTAGACACAATGGTACAAAATCTTCAAACGTTAGACACAATGGAATAAAATCTTCTAAAGTTAGACACGATGGAACAAAATGAGAGACAAACACAGCAAAAGCTTCAAAAGTTAGACACAAAGGAACAAAATCTTCAAAAGCTAGACACCACGCTTGAACAAACACGTGAAGATTTAACTACTGAGTTACGTAACATCGAATCGAAATGTCAGAAAGTCTGTAATGACGTAAAAACACAAATTTGTGATCATTTTCAACCTATTTTTTCGCGGCATGAGAATGCATTACAGAATCACGAAGCAGCCATATAAGAACTGCAAACTATTGTTCATGAAAATCACGAGACCTTGCGGGCTAAAATTGACTCAGTTGCATCTACCGATTCGGTTACGCTACTTGCAAAAACTCAGGAAAACTTAAAGGACACAGTAGATACTCTGAAAATTGGTTCAAAAAGACACATGGAGAAAATTAGTTCACTATCAGAGAAAGTAGTCGAACTTTCGGAACAGCTAAATAATTTATCAAAAAAAATGGTTCAAATGGCTCTGAGCACTATGGGACTCAACTGCTGAGGTCATTAGTCCCCTAGAACTTAGAACCAGTTAAACCTAACTAACCTAAGGACATCACACACATCCATGCCCGAGGCAGGATTCGAACCTGCGACCGTAGCGGTCTCGCGGTTCCAGACTGCAGCGCCAGAACCGCGCGGCCACTTCGGCCGACAATAATTTATCCACGAAGGTAGATGATAATCTGAATGGCACAAGACCGGTAGTCTTTAATGACACAGAAGAGTGCGAACACATTAGGAAATTCAAACAAAATCAGAATCAAATTAATACGCAACACCAAAGAGAAATCCGGGAAGTACAAGATCAGTTGGCACAAGTAATACAAGAATTACAAATTTCAGAGGAGACTCGCGTTCCAACACGGGAAGAGGGACTTAGAAATATGGAAAAGCCACAGAATAATAACACGGGGCATTTCGGAAATTATGAAAGAAATGGGCAAGGTGCACCGAATTTTGAGATGGAAGCGCCGACACGACGTAACAATGACAGATATGCGACTCGCCGACACGATGATTTTGACTATAAGCTGTTCATTAGTACACGTAAATTTAAAACATTTAAGAATTCTGGCAACGACATTCATCCACAAGCATGGCTCCATCAGTTCTCTCATTGTTTTCCTCCCAACTGGTCATTAGAGCACAGATTAGAATTTATGTGTGGCTACTTAGAGAATGAACCAGCTGTAAGAATGCGATCGGTCATTCACGATTGTCACAGTGAAGGAGAATTTTATCATGCCTACCTCTCAGCATTTTGGTCCCAAGCTACTCAAGACCGAGTGAAACATAGCATCATAATGGTGAAACATTTCGAACAATCTGAATTTTCCAGTCTTGTCAAATATTTCGAAGACATGTCACATAAGAAACAGTATCTTTGAAACTCATACAGCCCCTCACAACTCATCCGCATTTTCTTAATCAAATTGCCTGAACATTTACGACATATTATTTTGGCAGGACGTTGCAAAGACGACATTGAAGCTTTTCAGGGACTGTTACAAGAATTGGAAATTGACACTGACAACTGCGGAACGCGAAAACAGGAGCACAACAATTACAGGTCACATCCGTCACAATTCCGTGATGACAAAAATAATAACTGGACACGACAAGGCTATTTTTACAATGCAAATCGTGACCAAAACAGACACCACCCGTATGACAACCTTTGGCAGAGTAGTAATAATTACAGAGAAAGATCGCATTTCCATAGTAATGAATATGACAGAGACAACCATAGAAACAGACAATATGGGAACCAAAACAATTATTATCAAGGGAGACAGAATAACTTCAGACACAACGGTCCAGCGTGCAGTTACGACTCAAGGGAGAAGTTCTCCACCACGTGACCGACAAGAAATTAATTACAGAAATTACCGACATGACGACAGACGATATAATTATAACGACAGACCTGAATTTCAGCAGAACTGGCGAGATTCAAACAGGGCAGGGCCTTCTCGTCAATGTTATTGCAGAAGTTAGGTCTCCTAATCCCAATAACGACGCACGCCAACAAAGAGATAGCACACAATGACTCGCACCGCAGGCAGCCACGTGCGCCAGCTGGCTCAGAGAAAAATAACATAGACGCTAATCTTAAGAAAAATTTGAGCATTCATTACCGATGTACCATATAACACATGATATTTCCGTTGAAGCTGGAGCTCTGCATAGTAGGAAGAGTAAAGGCTTGCACCACATTTCACATGTAAAACCGTTTATTGAAAGACAATTTGCTTTTTAACTTTGTATTTCCCATAAAACTTTTCACCTCACGTTACTAGTATGCTTTGTCATACTTTGAAACTGTTAACATGCAACAATGTTTTAAAGTTAACTATCCAGTAAAAAAACCTGGGCAGCTTATTTAGACAGTAATTACGAATGCATTGTTATAGTGAGCAGGCGACACAGTGTTATTGTGTGTGTACATTCTTGCTTGTTAGTTGTACGATTACGTAATGACTATAAGGCTCACATACTTAGAACATATACCGGTATTGTTAATGACATTGTAATGCAACATTTTGATATACTTGAAAATACATTCTGGATTTAAAATACTTTCTGAGAGATACCAGATGACACAGTGGTTTATCTGACAGCCACACAATTATATCACGACGCTACTAATGTGTGACACAATTTACATTGTTGCTTTTTTGCTGTATCTCCTTTATATCTGCACAGCTTTTCTGAATTCTTCTGGAAAGTAAAACATGTTTTAGTAGTAACTTTTGTGGTATAGCTTCAATGAGACAGCCTTTCCCGTAGCACAACAATACGTTCAGTACTTTCTTCATCATGGCAATAAGCGTAATAAGTACGATATCTATACGCAAAGCATTTCATTTTTGCTTATGATGAGGTGAGTACATTGACTTCAGCAGAACTTTGTTTACAGAGGACGATAACTACGACACTTCCACAGAATTATCTTACAGCAAGACGCACATTTAGCGCTACAGGACACGCATTTGAGTGATTAATTTTGTACTTAAAACATTTATTTTTAAGGATTTTTGAATTACAAAGAAAGTTTTCCGTGATACATTTCATTCCATTGCTGTAATCTGTAACACGTGAGGGTATAATTACATTAATCCTCAGGGGGGTACACGCTTACTTTGTGTACCATGTGTCTGGCAAGCACAAGGAGCCCTAGCTAATATGGTATTTCCTTATACAACTTTACACATCGGTACCATATATCTCTAACACAGAATTACACAGCTATCTGATCATTTAACTGCGAGAGACAAACTTTTTTTTTTTTTTTTTTTTTTTTGCTACATCAGTGACAGATGTTTGCGTAATTACACAGTTGGATAACTTCACAATTACGAAATTGTATTCTGTCTGTACTTTGTGAACTGTTCATATTTTTTCGGAACCACTGTGATACTATGAGAGCTTTGAATGATGTATTTGATATGGGCTGATGATTTTTAAAGTACGTTTGAGGTAGATGACACTACTGAAATGAGCAGAGATTTTTTTTTTTTAGGTTTTGAAATTATTGCAGAAAGCTACGACGTTTTCGAGATTTGTCTGAGGTGTTATGATATTATTATTATGACGACGAAGTGTATGAAGCTGTTGAGGTATGTTTATGATCAATAAGCTGATGCTGTATGAAGAATTTGATTATGCTATGTATTTATTATGATGAAATATTGAAGAAGTTTCGACGAATTTGTATATGTATAATAACGTAAAGAATAATGAGTAGTGGTTAGGGACTCTGATTTGTGAAAAACGATGTTGGAAACCAAGAATCGTATTTTTAAGAGTTATGAAATGTGTGTAAATGCGTGAATGTATCACAATGCCACAGAAAATTTTTGGACACTGTTATATATATAGGACTTTGTTTCCACACATTTGTAACGCAAATTCTCAACCTCTGATATTTTTTTATATGAGACTGTCACTGCTGTCGTAAATATTATGAAAGTTAAGTGACCCTCACATAATGCGTCGTGGATGCCCAGCTGTGCCACCTGCCTGGAGAAAAAGCCATTAGGTGGAAAAAAAGAGGCCATTAACCTCGCTATTGACATTCCTTTCTAAAAAGCATCGCAAATATGACACGCTATTACTTGGAAACATATGATTATACTGTGGAGCACGTACTTTGTGCTACTTACTGAAATGCTTATGAATTGAAGGGAAATATTCTTACATCTGCACACCTGATTATGATAAGTGTCTTTCTACGAGAGTTGAGAGAATTTCTACTGACTTATGAAATGCCACATGGCTATTGCTTTGTACATAGTTGCTTATTTCATTTGATATCTGGTTTCCTGCTGTGTTGCAGCATTGGTTTTATAAAATAAAATTAAATGCATTTGCTAATGTGAAAACTTCCTGTCAACAGATCTGTTAAATAATAATTTTATGATCCACATTCTTCAAGAAAGGAGCGCTTGGAAAGGAAAGAACAATAAGAAGGGACTGGTAACAGTAACTGCATACATAATTTTCTTTTCAAGTACATGGTAATATTTTTATTACAATAAGTTGTTGTGGTGCTCCACTTCAATTACATAGACAATAACATGTGACATAGGTATTAGACATGGTCATCTTTACAGTCATATTTTTTGTGCTTGAGCTTTGCCATGTTTAGGTATAAGTTATAGTATTTGCTGCTGCTGTTTGCCAAGCATAGTGCTACTGAATTTCACTTTGTGTTACTCTGTTAAGCCAGTTTTATTACTGATTTCATTTTTTTTGTTGCTGCACATTGGCTCATATTAATTGTAACGTTGCATTTGCTTTGCTGATTTAGTTTACTGCTGCTAGCTTTGCCAATCTGCATTTTTTTCATTGCTGTTTGTATTCATTGTTTTGTGCTGCTGCATTGACGTGTCCCATAGTTTATGCATCTGAGCTCAGTAGATTTGAGTTAGCTTAAGAGGGAGTAAGCTATATAAGAGAACGAGTTGTGATGAATTGGAAGAAATGCATTGAGAAGCAACGCGCTGTTAACAGCCAACTGCCCAACACTACAATAGCAAATTCCAACAATGCAAACAAGCCACAGACTGCACACAGCACAGTCAGTGATTTTCATACAGAGCGCTACATGGCGTTAACAGTATAAAAACCTAAACAACCTACTTACAATTGGTATATAATATGGCTGTTATTATGCTTTATAATTCAACTTTGCTACAGTTTTGCCAATAACATTATAACACATTAGCTGAATAAAAGTAACACAAGTTATGTGTTGGCCCAGTGTCCAACAAGACTGATAAGTAAAGAAGTCTGTTCAGGTTCAGAAGCTACAGACACATTTCAGTAAATAAGTTTAATTGCCATCAGGTTTCTAGCAAATGTGAGATAACATTGAAACAGTAAAGTGTAGTTGGATTACTACAGAGAGTGTAAAAAAAGTAAAAATAGATAGGCGGATGGACAAATGGAGAAGATGAAGAAAATGTGCATCACCGACAAATGAACAGTGGAAAAATGCTATATGGCACAGAACCCTGTACTTGCTGAGATACAATGTGTTTACATAACTGTAAGTGTTTAACAGACTAACTAATTATTTAAAACACCCCATATCTTATTCATCAATTTGTTCAAAACATTACATACAACTTAAACTATGTTAATTCATCCTTATTTTCAATACAGAGTGACAAATTAATTAAAAATCTCTGTATGTATATAAAAATCTGCATTCTATAATGTAAAAACCAACATAATCATACTAAAATTCAAGAGCGTATCTGGGACCACAAATGAAACTTTTTTAATAATTACTGTCAAATTTCATAAGCTAAACTGTACCATGACAGAATCCAGTAACAGGAAAATAACTTCAGCTATATAATGACAGCATACGTAACGTATTCGATAAAACGTCCTGAGCAATGATCTAGGCGATCACTCATTATTACTTATTGACACAAGGACAAGTTAAACATCATACTGCAAAGTAAGACAGAGTAAAAGCATATGTTCAATCTCTTACATCAGTACATGAAACGACGAAACATGATTCATATTCTTCCCTATGCTACCTATCGACTGGTGCAAATGTGACAGTTCCTCCTGCCCTCCACATGTCCATTCATAAACAGTTCCATTTTATAATCTATAATCTCAATAATCCAAGAAAATTACATTCTCCCATCATAATTCCAAATTCATTGAACCCTCTGCTAGGCACTTAATTGTGAATAGCAGAGTAATCATGTAGATGTACATGTTCTATATTACTGAACTTGTGGGGCATTTAAAAGTAAATATTTCAAATCGCCCAGATTTGCTTATAATTCATTTTTTAGGTTCTACAAATGTACAAATTTGTTGACAGAATATTTTCAGTGCTTTACTATTAAACAAAAAATTAACATCTCTTTACACAATGTTCTTTACAATTTCATTGTAGCATACAGTTCCTACTCAAATGGCAAAATATGTGCTTTTAGAAACTATAGCAGAATTTATTTTGTAGTGTAGTAGTTATCATTTCTTTGTGGAATGCTACAATATTTCTTTGCTTTACAAGAAATTTAGTAAGAAAAAGGTGATCTGTGCGTGGCTCGTGTTCGTGCCATATCTCATTTGATGTCCTGGTTTTACTGTACAACGACCTCCTTATGTTAATTTAATTACTGGTGTCACTGAGTTGCCGCCTTGCCTGCCCGTGGGTGGCAGCAGCGGCGCTTATCGATATAAGCCCTGGCGTATTATCTTTGCTGACTGAAATTACTTCCCGGCTGTCGTGTGTTGGGAGTGAGTTCGGATCTGCAGCAATCTGGAACGCGCGTGCAGTGAAGTTCAGACCTGGCAGTCGTAGAGTTGGGACGCGGCGGAAGTCGGTCGGGTTGGAGTAGTAGTGATGCTTATATAGCCATGACTCGCCCGACCGTTGCTGGTACACATGACTTGAACTGGGGATGGTCTTGGTTGATCGTCGGTTGGTCGTCTTACCGGACGACGCGTATTTGCTCGCCGGTCGCTTATGAGTTGGCAGTGTGTGTCTCAACTCGTGGGTCGGCCATGTCATTGCTCGGTCACTGCTTTTGGCACTGGTTGCGTTCTTCGTCCTAGTCTTGTTGAAACTGTGTGTGGCTTAGCTTGTGATGTCGACTGCTCAGTTATTTGAGTGCTGTCTCCGTGTTGGTGTGCGAGGAGTCGGTCGGTTGGCGTGGATCAGCCAGGAAATCTCCGCGCGACGCAGTGGGTCGGGCTCGTTGGCGATCTTTACGCAGTGTCGGAGTGTGTGGGAGCTGTTCCGATTACTACGGGGTTCGTGGCTCACCGACCCTGGACGTCAAAGTTGAGTGGTGATTAAATTGCCGAAGCCAGACTGTTCACATTGTGGCGCTGGTTTTCGTGGTTGGCTATTTGGGGTATTTCCGCGAGCCACAGTGAGTGTTCGAGTTGGCGAAAGTTTGACCATCATCCGGTGGAGTTTAACTATATTTTGGTTATTTGAAGTCCAAGTCTACCAGCGGAATTTTCTGCATTGTGTCCGTCAGCGTTCCGGTTACCTGCCCCGGCCGCTGACGTAAAATTCAGGCAGTTTCCTTTCCTCACCGTTTTGTCGCTGTCCAGCACGTGTGTGTAGTTTTGACAGCTTATGCATACTTGGTTGTGGGCGGCTACTTTACGTTTTGGCTTTGGAGTTCCTTGTGCACTGGTCCGGTAGAAACCAAGTCGTCTTCCTGGTGGGCCCGTTGACTGTCTCTTGGTTGGGTTGCCGGCGGATGGGATATAGTTGGGCCGACTACCAGTCTCCCCTAAGCGAACGTTAATCTTTCAAGTGCAGACCGACCCCCAGAAACTTCTGAGCGCCGCTGACTGTACTGCCTTTTCTTATTGGTGTTTGATTGTGTATTTTAATGGCTTATAGCCGATGGTTTGAATAAGTATGCTTTTAGTTGCGTTTTAAAATTTAAATTCCTTACTTGTTAAACTTTGTATTGTTTGGGCCTTCAGATTGTGTAAAATATTGTTTAAAGATAAAGCTTTGGGCCTTCTGCCTACTAGAATTTATTTTAGTTGTTTTAAGTAATCGGCATTCAGCCGTTTTTAAGTTAAAGTTCTTGTCTGTCAAGTATCAAATTGTGCAGGGTCTTCAGCTTAACTGACGATAAGGCCTTTTGCCTTGTATTTTTTTTGGAAATTAATTCTACCAGCAGTCTTAAATCATGGACCTTCAGCTGTCTGAGTTAAACTTGTTTGCATTTCAAGTGTTAGATTTGTTGGGCCTTCAGCCCAGTTATAGAACTTACGTGAGGTCTTCTAAATATATATATATATATATATATATATATTTTAGTCTGAATTTTAGGTTAATGCCTTTCAGCAGTTTTTAATTTAAGGCATAAGATAGTGTAGCCTATTCAGCCGGTAACCAAGTTCAAAAATTTTTGCTGTATTGTTTGAACAACTAAATAAAGTTATATGTATTTCAGTGTAACTGACAGACCACTTTTGGCTCCTTTCCACAATTCCAGCTACCTGTTCTGCCCTGCGGACTTAAGCAGGGCGTCTCAAAAAGTTTAAGCTTCGCTTACAACGCTATCGTAATAGACAGAAAGCTGCTGGTATCAAGGTTTTCATAAATCTTTATCACAGAAGTTACATCACTTAGCTGATATCTTCTATTTATTTGAATGTGACTTACAATGGATGCTCGAAGTATTATTTTGGTCATGCGAAGGACCATCACTATATTTTATATGGATCTTCATTACCATCCTATCTGAGGAACATGGACTCGATTCACCATGAGGGTATTAGATTCACGATGCGCAATTTCAAGGCACAACTTGCAATTAGCCTCTTAGCTGAATGAGAGGAACTACGTTTGTAAGTAGGCTGTTTATGTTTTCTTATTGGCAACGTTACGTAGCGCTCTGTATGAAAATCACTGGCTGTGCTGTGTGCAGTCTGTGGCTAGTTTTCATTGTTTGCCATTGTAGTGTTGGGCAGCGGCAGCTGGATGTGAACAGCGCGTAGCGTTGCGCAGTTGGAGGTGAGCCGCCAGCAGTGGTGGATGTGGGGAGAGAGATGGCGGAGTTTTGAAATTATATATATATATATATATATATATATATATATATATATATATATATATATAGCAGTTCATGGCAAATTTCAAAACTCCGCCATCTTGTATTGCAGTAGTTCGAGTAACCAAGATTTTTGTGAGGTAAGTGATTTGTGAAACGTATAGGTTATGTTAGTCAGGGCCATTCTTTTGTAGGGATTTTTGAAAGTCAGATTGCGTTGCGCTAAAAATATTGTGTGTCAGTAAAAGCACAGTCGTGTATAATTTTTCTAAGGGGACGTTTCACGTTTAATGATAAGACTGATGAGTACTAAATCAAATATAAATTTTCACTCATGTGGTAAGCTGTATGTGCCCCTGTCAGAACGTTTTTGTGGTCGACTTCCAGATATCGTTACAAAACCTGACTTGAGTTCTGTGTAATTGTAAATTCAATGGAGCACCTTAGATGCAGTCGAAAATATAACTGTGTCATCTGCTCTGGTATCTTAAGGGCCCTAATCACCAATACCAAAGCAACAAGGTGTAAAAGAGGAGAGACACTTTTCAAATAGTACCACATGAAAGGGAGGAGGTAGCATTCTGCTTAACACTTGGATGTATAGGAATTCTGGAAAATTAATAAGCTGATATGGGAGAAAGGCACGCTTGGAACGAAAACAATGTTCTGCTGCATACTATTCCTTGGGTGTCATTACCTAATGGTTGAGAAGAAGTGTTATGTAAGTCAGTGGGAGAATAAGTGACTGGTGGGAAACAAAGAAACACGGAAATCGGTGTTCACAAGTTGTGGGAAGTAACACTGACAACGTCTCTAGCAATGGGAACTGTCTGCTCTGGTGGCCAGCAAACTTTCAGGCATCCAAAAGGGCTTAGTGGCTTATATCCAGCTGGGATGGTGGAAGTTGTGGTGTCACCGCCAGACACCACACTTGCTAGGTGGTAGCCTTTAAATCGGCCGCGGTCCGGTAGTATACGTCGGACCCGCGTGTCGCCACTATCAGTGATTGCAGACCGAGCGCCGCCACACGGCAGGTCTAGAGAGACGTCCTAGCACTCGCCCCAGTTGTACAGCCGACTTTGCTAGCGATGGTTCACTGACAAATTACGCTCTCATTTGCCGAGACGATAGTTAGCATAGCCTTCAGCTACGTCATTTGCTACGACCTAGCAAGGCACCATTATCATTTGCTATTTATCTTATAAAACATGTACCCTCACGAGCGATGTTCACCAATTATGGATTAAAATTAAGTATTCCAGAGGCTACGTACTTTTTTTAATAGACTCAACTCCTATAACTGTTCCAGACCTCACGCCAGCCTGCGTGAGCTTAAACGCGTGCCTTTCGGCTACCTCATAGTGGCTTGGCTGTCTTGCCAAGTCGCAACGGAAGTCACTAAGAGCCGAGTGACACACTGAAGCAGCGACCTGCAAACACGAGTTTATCTGTCGCCGCACTTATGCTCAGGCCGGCCGCGGCGGCCGTGCGGTTCTAGCGCTGCAGTCCGGAACCGCGGGGCTGCTACGGTCGCAGGTTCGAATCCTGCCTCGGGCGTGGATTTGTGTGATGTCCTTAGGTTAGTTAGGTTTAAGTAGTTCTAAGTTCTAGGGGACTGATGACCTAAGATGTTAAGTCTCATAGTGCTCAGAGCCATTTGAACTTATGCTCACAGGACTTGTGTTTGCTGTAAGACAAACGTTACCCCCGGGAAGACCACAAACAAATACCCAACTATTCTGGTAAATACTAAGATGTTCTGCGCCCTCTAATTAATACCTAACACGTAAATCTTATTTCTGATCAAAGTAACTTATGTTCAACACCAGAATCCAAGTAAACTTTGTGGGAGCCACTAATTCAGGTTAATCGTGAATGAGATTTTCACTCTGCAGCGGAGTGTGCGCTGATATGAAACTTCCTGGCAGATTAAAACTGTGTGCCCGACCGAGACTCGAACTCGGGACCTTTGCCTTTCGCGGGCAAGTGCTCTACCAACTGAGCTACCGATGCACGACTCACTTCGCAGGAGAGCTTCTGTAAAGTTTGGAAGGTAGGAGACGAGGTACTGGCAGAAGTAAAGCTGTGAGTACCGGACGTGAGTCGTGCTTCGGTAGCTCAGTTGGTAGAGCACTTGCCCGCGAAAGGCAAAGGTCCCGAGTTCGAGTCTCGGTCGGGCACACAGTTTTAATCTGCCAGGAAGTTTCAGGTTAATCGTGTATCCAAAATACTTTATATGAACTCGCGAAACCCATGGAAAATTAAATACATAATCGAAAGTTAAATAGTCGTTTCTACAGACGCCTGTTAAGGTTTTCTTAACACAACAAACTACTGAATCACTCTATCAACGCGATATTAACTTAGAGGATTCCGAGATAGTCGTATTATATATATACACATTCGCGACCAGACGAGGATCGGTGAATACCAGTACAGCACTGCGAAACTTGTGTATTACTCAAGGCAGCACACTCAGCTCTTCAACACAGACTCTCTATAATACGCACATACGTCATGTGAGCTTTACTAACCGTTGTCTATTCACTTCTAAGAATGGAAGTAATCTGAGTAAAAACGTCAAACACTTGTTAAAAATATCAAACGTCACGTGCTAGGCAGTTTCCTCTATATCCCTCGTTGAAGGCACTCAGACTTCTATCACAGCCCATCACACAACACAGCATGATCTGCTTACGGTCGAACCCGTTACGTTCTCACGTTCTCTTCAATTCTGAATGGCTGCAACATATATATATATATATATATATATATATATATATATATATATATATATATATATATATATATATATATATATATACACTCCTGGAAATTGAAATAAGAACACCGTGAATTCATTGTCCCAGGAAGGGGAAACTTTATTGACACATTCCTGGGGTCAGATACATCACATGATCACACTGACAGAACCACAGGCACATAGACACAGGCAACAGAGCATGCACAATGTCGGCACTAGTACAGTGTATATCCACCTTTCGCAGCAATGCAGGCTGCTATTCTCCCATGGAGACGATCGTAGAGATGCTGGATGTAGTCCTGTGGAACGGCTTGCCATGCCATTTCCACCTGGCGCCTCAGTTGGACCAGCGTTCGTGCTGGACGTGCAGACCGCGTGAGACGACGCTTCATCCAGTCCCAAACATGCTCAATGGGGGACAGATCCGGAGATCTTGCTGGCCAGGGTAGTTGACTTACACCTTCTAGAGCACGTTGGGTGGTACGGGATACATGCGGACGTGCATTGTCCTGTTGGAGCAGCAAGTTCCCTTGCCGGTCTAGGAATGGTAGAACGATGGGTTCGATGACGGTTTGGATATACCGTGCACTATTCCGTGTCCCCTCGACGATCACCAGTGGTGTACGGCCAGTGTAGGAGATCGCTCCCCACACCATGATGCCGGGTGTTGGCCCTGTGTGCCTCGGTCGTATATATATATATACTCCTGGAAATGGAAAAAAGAACACATTGACACCGGTGTGTCAGACCCACCATATTTGCTCCGGACACTGCGAGAGGGCTGTACAAGCAATGATCACACGCACGGCACAGCGGACACACCAGGAACCGCGGTGTTGGCCGTCGAATGGCGCTAGCTGCGCAGCATTTGTGCACCGCCGCCGTCAGTGTCAGCCAGTTTGCCGTGGCATACGGAGCTCCATCGCAGTCTTTAACACTGGTAGCATGCCGCGACAGCGTGGACGTGAACCGTATGTGCAGTTGACGGACTTTGAGCGAGGGCGTATAGTGGGCATGCGGGAGGCCGGGTGGACGTACCGCCCAATTGCTCAACACGTGGGGTGTGAGGTCTCCACAGTACATCGATGTTGTCGCCAGTGGTCGGCGAAAGGTGCACGTGCCCGTCGACCTGGAACCGGACCGCAGCGACGCACGGATGCACGCCAAGACCGTAGGATCCTACGCAGTGCCGTAGGGGGCCGCACCGCCACTTCCCAGCAAATTAGGGACACTGTTGCTCCTGGGGTATCGGCGAGGACCATTCGCAACCGTCTCCATGAAGCTGGGCTACGGTCCCACACACCGTTAGGCCGTCTTCCGCTCACGCCCCAACATCGTGCAGCCCGCCTCCAGTGGTGTCGCTACAGGCGTGAATGGAGGGACGATTGGAGACGTGTCGTCTTCAGCGATAAGAGTCGCTTCTGCCTTGGTGCCAATGATGGTCGTATGCGTGTTTGGCGCCATGCAGGTGAGCTCCACAATCAGGACTGCATACGACCGAGGCACACAGGGCCAACACCCGGCATCATGGTGTGGGGAGCGATCTCCTACACTGGCCGTACACCACTGGTGATCGTCGAGGGGACACTGAATATTGCACGGTTCATCCAAACCGTCATCGAACCCATTCCTAGACCGGCAAGGGAACTTGCTGTTCCAACAGGACAATGCACGTCTGCATGTATCCCGTGCCACCCAACGTGCTCTAGAAGGTGTAAGTCAACTACCCTGGCCAGCAAGATCTCCGAATCTGTCCCCCATTGAACATGTTTGGGACTGGATGAAGCGTCGTCTCACGCGGTCTGCACGTCCAGCACGAACGCTGGTCTAACTGAGGCGCCAGGTGGAAATGGCATGGCAAACCGTTCCACAGGACTACATCCAGCATCTCTACGATCGTCTTCATGGGAGAATAGCAGCCTGCATTGCTGCGAAAGGTGGATATACACTGTACTAGTGCCGACATTGTGCATGCTCTGTTGCCTGTGTCTATGTGCCTGTGGTTCTGTCAGTGTGATCATGTGATGTATCTGACCCCAGGAATGTGTCAATAAAGTTTCCCCTTCCTGGGACAATGAATTCACGGTGTTCTTATTTCAATTTCCAGGAGTGTATATATATAAAATTTTCACAATGCGTGACATCATTTACCTAGCTTCTGTTAGGTAATATACTCAGAACACTTTTATTAGTACAAAGTGAGGGAAATACGTATTTTCGCTTGAAATAATCATTTTACAAAATTCAGTTAATTCTGCTTTCTTCCACATACTACAAAATGTTAAGCTTTTTTTTATACTCTCAGTTTCAAAGAAATGGACGAGTTCGGCGATACCAAGTTAAAGAATTATGCTTCACTTAAACTGCGTTTTTCTTCTCTATAAACCTTAATATAATATATATCATATTCCATCCTTCTGTAAGTTTCAAACAGCGAAGATGTCACCCATGCGCACGATAGCGAAATATGTCTCACTGTTTCCCATAGCCTCTGCTGTTCTTCCTTGCGACGCCACTAGGAAAGTGGAAAACATATCTCCCTTGTTCCTCTGAGAATATTGCTGTTTCAGTACATTTAAAATTGAACTCAATTCAAATTACTGGTCTGATTTTGATACGGGTTTGTAGCAATAAACTTAAACTTTTCATCTCTATACAGATGAACATTTTTATAACGAGATTAGTTACAACGACAACTCGGCTCTAGGGTCGTGATTTACGCGGTGCGGCCACATTCGTCGTAAGAAACAAACTTTTCATCCATGCTTAATACGATAAGTGTATATGCATGTACCTCGTACATAACGTCATTTTCAGCCCCAGTTAGCCACAAGATTTTCCAAGAATCAACGTACTGTTGTAATATGGCAACCGGGCAGTTTCTTCTCTCTCTACTTCTGTCAACAATAGTTGTAGTATAGACTCTGGACCTCCAATGTTACCGTAGCGTATTCATACTACATTAGTGGAGACAGTGACAGAACTCGTCAACAGTACAATGATGTCAGTTTCTATAACAAATTGTTACGAAGTGCTAGCATTTCAGAGTAGCATGGCCAGTAAAAGAAGTCCCTTCTTAATGGTGGCAAAAAATTAAAGTGATTCATGAAATCGAGAATGGTGCTAAAAAGACTGACGTGTGTCGTCAGGTCAACCACGGAAATTCCACAGGCCAAACGATTTGGAAGAACAAGGATAAAATTATTACTGCATTTGAACAAAATGAATCTAAAATTAAGCGGTTACAAAAAAAGCTGAACCGAGCGATGTGGATGAAGGGCTGTTTAAGTGGTTTAAGCAACAGAGTTGCATCAATGTTCCTGTTAGTATACCTCCCCATAGGGTGGTAGCAGAAGAATTTGCCAAGAAATTTAAAGATGAGGAATTCGTGTGCAACAGTGCCTGGATTGACCTATTCTAGCTACGTCACGGCATCACTTTTGGTGAAGTGAGTGGTGAACCCAACAGTGTGAATACTAAAACACGCAATCAGTGTTTCACTACCGTGTGCCCTACAATTCTTGAAAGATAAGCAGGGTGTGACATCTTTAGTCTTTTAAACTGATACGTGACAGAACTCTGAAATTCTAAAACGAAAAATGTGTTGGTGCCAGGCTATGTAAAGGTCGAATAACAGTTGTAGTTTGTGCTAACTGAGAAAAAAATTGCTTGTGATAAATAAATAAAAAAACCTAGGTGTTTTTATACATGTCAAAAGCCTGTCAGTGTACTACAATGCTAATGAATAGTACTGCATAACATGCGAACGCTTTGAAGCTGAAATAAGGCATTGGGATCGGGAGCTTAGACCAGAAAAGGAGTAGACTGGTTCTTGTTGACAATTATCAATCACGTCCAGCATTCTCTGGTGTGGAGAACATTAATCATGTTTTTCTTCCTGCAAATACGACAAGCTTATTGCAGCCCAAGTAGTAATTAGGAGTCTGAAGCCACTATCACTGCTGATATCACTGAAAATGATACAATGCATTGAGATAAAGCAGGATTATTCTATTACGCTCATGGATGCCACAGATGCAACACCGAGGATTGCATCTGGGCCCAGTGGTGGATACAGGAAAACATCTACAAGAGGCCGATAAAGATATTGTGAGCTACCTTTCCTTTTACCGTAATAAAAAATAATCAAGTCACATGAAAGCTTTAAGAAAGTTTTGCTTAAACTTATTATACACATACACAAGTCAATACTATCTTATGATATAAAAAAGTTACAATTGTGGTTCTCTTCCTTAAATGATGAATTCTGTGCTCCTATTCTTCCTGGCAAGTTTGTTAATTACATCGTCAATAGGACAATCAATGTCAGGGTGAGTGCTCAACAGAGCTAAGCCATTAAGTCGATGCTCTTTCATAACGGATCGAAATCACGAGAACGGTCGTAACTTTTCTCGTATCTATGTATTAGCTACCTATATGCCACACACAAATGTATAAAATACGATGACGCGGACGTGTCTGGTACATAGGAAAGTACAACTACTCGATAACTCGATTCAGTCGAGTCGGCTGACGAAAGAAACGAAAGAATAGCCTGCGGGCTGACTGGCGTGGGCGGCGCGGGTGGCAAAGCGGGCGGCCCCGCAAGGGGCCTTGCTACAGCCGAAGCGCAAACTGAAGACGAAATTGCAAATGAAATGATCATGAAGAGAGCGAGGCAGATGAAGAAGAAGAGGAAGAACAAAGAAATACTGCTAGTGGCGCTTTACAAGCGATTAGAATTGTGGATGTATTCTATGAATCTAGGGTAGGGAGCAGTGAAATTGCAAATGAAAAAGTGAGCATAGAACTTATTGGGTAAATAGACAGCAGAGTAAGATGACTGATTATTTCACTCCTAAGTAAAGAAGTCTGGTGAGTACTCGACATACTGCTGTATATACTGTATTCAAGTAAGTTTAAGAGGGAATACTGTGTGTAAAATAAAGCAAGGCTAAATAAATTTGTTCTTTTGCATTTGCACCAGAATAGACTCAAAATACGAATCTAGGCTACGATGACATTCGTTTATAATTGTCAAAGTCCTTTGAATTTTGTCATAGCCAGAATGAGGTTTTCACTCTGCAGCAGAGTGTGTGCTGATAGGAAACTTCCCGAGTTCGAGTCTCGGTCCGGAACACAGTTTAAATCTGCCAGGAAGTTTCATATCAGCGCACACTCCGCTCATTCTGGAAACATCCCCCACGCTGTGGCTAAGGTCTTCGCAATATCCTTTCTTTCTGGAGTGCTAGTTCTGCAAGGTTCGTAGGACAGCTTCTGTGAAGTTTGGAAAGTACGAGACGAGGTACTGGCAGAAGTAAAGCTGTGAGGACGGGGCGTGAGTCGTGCTTGGATAGCTCAGTTGGCAGAGCACTTAACCGCCAAAGGCAAAGGTCCCAAGTTCGGGTCTCGGTATAACATACAGTTTTCATCTGCCAGGAAGTTTGTCATAGCCAGGTTTGACTCATTACCATATAGAAGAAACATTGAATTCTTTAGAAGTAATCTTAAGTTGTTGGGGAAATTTCATCCGGTACTGAGGTGAAAAGGGAAATAAAATATACCTGCCAGTGTTCATTACAAATCCGTTGGTTTTAACCACAAATTAGTTTTTCTGTCATCAATAAAACTAGAATTAGTAATCGCTTTTGTTTCCTTTCTAGTGAATTATAAATTTTCACTATTTCTTGTTGCATTACAATAAGAAACATATTTCGGACTCCTTTAGCGATCAGCGATATTAAATTAACGACCGCTGGACTTTAAAAAATATCAGATAAATTTTTTTCACATTTCTTATATAATGCCTTTACAATAAAAACGAATTACGCAAAAACCCTTCCGCCAGACAAGAAAAACATAATTCATGCAGTTATCAATACATGAATCCAAAATTATGATGAGTCTATGTCGACACAATACCAACAGGACACACATTTCAAAAATAATGAACTCTTGCAAGCGAGTGGAAACAAGAGTCAGCGTACAGTGCCGATAACATCCTGTGCATTCCCCCGCTGTATTACTGTGGATTACACGCGACCTTCTTCATTTATACTGTGAATGCCTACGGTGCGAGGAGCCTAGTTGTTCTTCACAACATCGAGACAAAAACGAAGTTTCTAATTGTCCACCGACCTCATGTCATCTACGTACATTCATCTACCCAAGCAGCACTCACATCGCAGGTTCGCGTTTCTGGAAGCGAGACTGTAAGAAACTTTCTGGTGAGTGATTTAAGGCTCTCAACGTGAGTAAATAAGTCAAGTTTCAAATTTCTGATAGGGGTTCCAACTGCTTTTGCTCTCATAATCACCACACGCAGCAGCAAAGGTTATAAACTGCTAATGAGTATTAGAATAAAGTGACATCTACATCATCACTCATAACACAGTTTAAATTCGTAATAGTCAGAATCTTTGTTTGTAGATTACTTTGGATAGATTAGAATCACATACGAAAATAAATTTCCTATAAACACTCCCCACTACACATCGGTCTCAGACGCGCAGTACACTAAGACAGTTAAATGTGTGTCGTGCAGGTAATCTGTTAAACCTATGACTTCCCATCTTACAACCTTATCGTCGAGTTGCACTTCCCGGCACAGTCACTTGATTCACTAAACTCCATTTGTCAGCCCGAAACACTTTATTTGGCGCTCATTTTTCGCGTGAGCTGAAGTCCATCAGTGCTTTTATCTGTATTTCTTAATACTAAAATTATTAAAGAAAAATGGTTGTGGAAAGAAATTTGAATACCAGTCTGACAGCTCTCTATTCAGGTCGCTGTTATGTGTGAGGTTACAGTTTGGCTTTAAGCTTGTCCAAGTACCGCTATGAAGGCCTGAACCCCCATAAGATCCTCTGAATTATTAAACAAAAATTGTGTAGTGGGTAATTATATTAGACATCTGAAGTAGAACAAGTGTAGTCTACAAAGAGTGCCCACAGATGAAAATCGTGCATTATTGGCTGACCACGTGCGACGCCATTTATTTGTGACGTGTCTCTCTCGAGTCGTATGTTCGCAGTGCTTTCTCGAGTCGGATAATCGTCGTGAAGACTTTTCGAAACGAGTGGAAGGTATTTGTGATGTTTACAATTCAGTTATACGCTCTGTGTGTGTTTGAATTTAAGTTGAACTTCTTGTTTCATGGAAGTTATGCGTGAGAGCTTAAATTCGAAATCAAGTAAGAATTTATTTTGTCATGAAACCATGTGGCGATTTTGAAGAAATTGTAGAAGAAAATGAACTGTTACCCTGCCAAGTGTATAACATAGACGAGACAGGGCTGAACTTTAAAATGTTGCCAACAAAAACGCTCGCTGCTTCAAATAAATCCGTGGTAGGAACGAAACTTATATCCTGATGTACAGGAGAACCTCTCTAATCCGTCACCTTCGGGACCGGAACCATGGTCGAAAGGTCAGATTATCCGAAAAATCTAATATTTATTGCAAAAAATATGAAAAGACATCTAGTACAAAAATTAAACTATTTAAGAAATAAAAGACGTCTACAGTAATATTAAAAGGTGTTTTTTACACAGTGTTAAACAATAAATTAACTAAAAATACGTCTCCACACCCTACAATTTGTATTGGTTTTAAAAGGAGAAACGACAAACAAATTACAGTACTGTACTGTACTTAATAACGCATAAACGATATACACTGTAAACTAAAAAGTGTTTATAGCATTGTATATAAAAAAGAATTTTTTTGCAAAGAAATAAACTACTGTAAGCTGGATTCTGCTCGATGTATTGAAGGGCGATGTCAAAAGCGTTTTTTGCATAGTTGTGTGAAATCCGGGTGTGGGGATCGCTTTCGCCGTCCGAGTCTTCATTCACAGTTTCCTGAATAATAGCGGCAACAATTTGGTCGTCATTTAGCTCTTCAAAAGTGTCACAGTCTTTGTCACATTCGTTGATCCACAGTTCAACTTCATTGGCAGGTACTTTCGGCTCCAGACTTTGTAGATCTGTAACGATTTCCAGTGCGTCGTTTGTTTGCTCATCTTCGGTATGCTCATTTTCTGTCATAACTTGTGGCCAAAGCTTACGCCACGATTTCCGCAGTGTGTCATGTTTCAGTTCATCCCATGCTGCAGCGATTGTGTAGATAGCGTCTTTGATGTTCAGGGATTTCATTACCTCAAATATGTTATGACTTCCTTCAGATTTTTCCAAGATTGAGCTTATATACTTTCTGTGATATCGCCTTTTTAACCATTCGATAACGCCCTGATCCATTGGTTGGATGAATGAGGTCCCATTAGGAGGCAGAAAGGGAGCTTTCATGTCCCCTTTCACCAAATCTTCCTCAGATGAATGTGATGGTGCGTTATCCAACAGCAGTAGAGCACCAACTGGCAGATTTTTTTGCTTCAAGTCTTTCTTGACCGATGGCACAAACTCGTCGAAAAACCTGGATTTAAAAAGGCTGCAGTCCATCCAAGCAGATTTTTGATTGCGGTAATAAAGCAGCAAGGAAGAGAAGTTTAAATTTTTGAATGCCCTTGGCTTCTTAGATTTTTCAATGACGAACAAGGGGAGCTTGTGGGTACCATCTGCGTTGCTACAAGGAATGACAGTTATTCTATCTTTTATAAGTTTTATTCCTACCGCGGATTCATTTGAAACTGCGAGCGCTTTTGTTGGAAACATTTTAAAGTTCAGCCCTGTCCCGTATATGTTATACACTTGGCAGGGTAACAGTTCATTTTCTTCTACAATTTCTTGACAATTAACAGTAAACTCCTTAGCAGATGCGGAATCGTCAGATAGTTTTTCACCGGAAATAGAAACAAATCGGACATCACGACGACTTTTCCAACGATCAATCCAGCCTTCACTGGCAGTAAATTTACTTTCGGCTTCCAGTTTTTTGTGCAAAACTATCGCTTGTTCTTTGAGAATTGGCCGGGATATTGGAGTTCCTTTCCTTCTTTCTTAACATATCCACAATGCGTTATCAAGCAGGTCAAGTTTAGGCGTTTTTAATGTTTTGCGATTCTTCAGAGTGTTTTCACCATCAATCGTAACTGTATAGGATTCAATGTCTTTCCGATTCTACCTCCAATCTTTAATTGTCGGAACACCTACATTCAGTTCATTTGCAATTTTTTGGAGCGGTTCTCCTTCTTCCAGTCTTTGTAGAACTGCTAATTTTTCATTTAGTGTAAGAGTTACACGTTTACATTTGAATCCAGATATGTTGAAAAACAGACAACTGTACACACAATGAATCTACAGTAGTAAGTACTGTAGAGAACACGGAATAAATCAAACAACGACGTCTGTTAATCCCAACAAAGGATAAAACTGCACAATAACGTACAGTATAACAATATGCACAGCGATAGACACAGCAACAACGGCCCGACAGGCGTCCAATCTGTGACAAGTCGGCACAGGCTCGCGAGCCTAGGCAAGGTCAGACTAACCTGAGTGACGGACCATCCTAGGTGGTATTAGAGGGGTTCTACTGTAAACGCGATATCAGTTGTACTGCATATTTTGTAAGATCTGTAATTCATTCTGCAGACGTTCGGCAATTGTGCCAGTTTGTGCTGTTTTCGGATGTTCCAACAGAGACGATGGAGGATTTTGTATTCTAGTATTTCCGCTGAATAAGGAAAGAAGAAAGCAGTGGACAACTGCAATAAACAGGGATGATATAAATGAATCAGGAGCCTTTTGGGAACCGTCCAAGCCCTGTCATATGCGAAGTAAATGATTTTTGCTTTCCGAGCTGCTTACAACAGTAGTTACTGGATACATGTTGTTGTGAGACGTGACATTTGGCCTGTAAATTGATTGTATGCAGTTTTTTTATAGAGCACCTTATCCGTATTATGCATAAAATTAAAATATGGTTTAGTGTCGAATGTGGACAGTCTTCTAAGCTTCAAAGACCTGATATTTCTGCCTTTTTGAGCAATGATTTAGTTTTTACAGTAGCCAAATATATACACCTGTAAATGCCTTTTGATTCACCTACAATTTGTGATTCACGATGTGATAATGTGTTTATCATTACTGCTTTTATGGCAGGAAGCTCCAATTTTTTTATAATTTCTCTGGCTATGTTTTTCTCTCTTCAGTGTAGTTGTTATAATATCAAGTTACAATTCTCCCTCGCTTCTTTATTATAGCAACATTCCCTGACGACCAATGGGAGAAACTGAGGGTCGATGGCAAGGGGAAACTGAAGTCCAATTCCACGCCTGATATTTTTCTCATACAGTTCCAAAGTTGAAAAAAAAAGGGGAACCGCCATTAACACCCCACTCAAGAAAACGAATGCAGTAATTCCTCAGCAGAGCTGTCTGCAGAATGTTACGAAAATGCTCTGCCTGAAAATTTGCTTGAAGTTTGGCCATTTAATGGCCAGTAAAACTTCAGCTATGCATGAACTGGCTCAAAATGTAAAGTTGTGAATTGCAATTGTGTTGTGTGACAGATACAAGAGATTGTTTGTTATGCTTAAAGTTTTGATAGATTTTCCGGGTTGAAGAGATGTGTCAATATGTACAGCAAAGCATTTGATGTTTGGGACTCAGTTTGCAAATTCATAATTTGTATTCAATTTTGCAAGCTGATGTTTCTTTGTTATGTGGAAGTGATGTAATTCAACTTATCTACGTAGTTGCGACGAGTGCATAATTTGTTTTAAGTTGTACAAGGTTATTTTTCTTTGTTATGCAGAAGCTACGTTTTTCAATGCATTATGTTACTGTGCTATTTGTTACCTAAATGTGCACTGCAATAGGTACAACTATTCCTTCTGTATTTGCGGTGACTCAGCAGTAATTAAAAAGTTGTTGTCCTCTGTGGACACTCTCGTTTCCACTCGAGTGTATGCAGAAGCTGCTGAACTACCACCGTCCTACCGGCGTGACTTTCTCCTCAGCAGGTTTGCGTGCCGTTTGTCTGCCATGCGTGGCCACCCACCTTATGCCTCCTTCTTCGATGACTCCTTTGATCGCCAGTATGGGGCGCGTCCCTCTTCTCTGTAACCTCCTGGAGGTAGCTTTCGGCTCTTGCTCCGGGAGCTTAACTTCACACTACCCGCAACTTTCCCGGTCGGTGTGAAACTTTCAGCACCTTGCTTTCATGCAGCGGCTCGTGTTAACCTTGGCCTTTATTTACTTCATAAGGACACTACTCCAGCCACGCTCTATCGCCTTTAGTTTCACGAACTTTGCATGCAACTCCGCGATATTACCCTTGTGTACACTGATGGCTCTTGGACTGTCTGCAGTGTCGGGTGTGCCTTTGTCACTGGCGCCGCCGTTTTATGGAATCGACTTCCGCGACACTGCTCAGTATTTACAGCAGAGCTCTTCGCCCTGTATCTGTACTAACCAGAACCAACCGCGGGAAGGCTTGGGCTGCGGATCGGAGCCGCCAGGCGGGGAAGCCGCCGGCGGTGGAGCACGCACCACCGGGTAAACACAAGGACGAGTCGGACGACAGACCAGCGACAACCGACAACAACCGACTATGACCGACACAACAAAGAAGAGATAAACAACGGAGGCTTGTAGAAACCACAACACCAAACACCAACAATAAATCCACTCAGAACCAGAGCCAAAGAAATGTCAACAACGAGAAACGACCAGACGCAGTACCGCCGAGATAGAGACGCAATCCAGAGCGAGTACCAGACTGATTGGACTAGGTTTTTTTTTTCTTTATTGTGATTTCATTCTCCTGCCCCATATGGGCAGGGGAGGGCTGTACGCAGCACAATCCGCCGCTCTTCAGCCGAGTGACATGACAACTAAAACAAGAATAAAATAATACATACATAAGGAGGTGTAAAAGGGGAACATAAAACAGAGTAAGGGGAGAAAATGGAGGTAAAAATACACTGACATGTAGACGTTCATTGGGGACAGTTAAAAAAGTCACCAGAAAGTTAAAAAAGACGCAGTTGGCGATTCTTAAAACACAGAGAAGACACTGGATGCGCATGCACAGGTTAAAAGTTGGCCACAGTATTAAAAACACTCCGAAACAACACACTTAAAACCCACTTGGAGCACACACGACGAAGAATAAAACTACCAGGTGGGACCTGCCGAGGGAAAGGGCAGAGAGGATGGAAAAGGAGGGGAGAGCATGGGGCAGCTGGGGAAGCGGCGGGATGAAGAGAGGAGGGGCATCCGTGGGTTCACGAACGGGCAGGCTGGACTAGGGCAGAGCGGGTCCCTATATACGAAACCGGAGGGAGTGGCTATTGGCCGCGGTCTGCACGTGGTGTAGCGGTGGCGCCCTCGCCGCGCGGCAGAGCCGCCGCGAACGCGGAGCCCTCTATGGGCTGGCCCCGTCCACTTGTTCTGGCGCGTGTTCGACTTTCGCGGCGGAAGGTACTAGAGTATCAGTCCACGGAGTACATCCGGTGACACAGTCTTTTCAATTGTGTCATCTGCTCGGACTATCTCAGCGCCCTTCAAAGCCTCTGTGCTCTGTACACCGCCCATCCCTTAGTGCAACGGGTCCAGGAAAACAGTCACTTGTTCACTCTTGATGGAACCATTGTGATGTTTGCGTGGGTCCCTGGTCATGTCCGTCTGACAGGAAACGAGGCTGCTGACGCTGCTGCCAAGGCTGCAGTCCTCGTACGTCCGACCACTAGGTCCTATATTCCCTCCGATGATCTCTGTGTTGCCGACTGTCAGGAATGGTGTCACTTTGGCATCACCACTGGTCCTCCCTCCATGGGAATAAGCTCCAACTTATTAGGCGTCTTCCAGTAGCTTGAACGAACTCCTATCGGCCCTCCCGCTGCGATGTCATTTTAACTAGGCTGCTTATTGGGCACTGCCTTTCTATCCTCACCATTTGTTAGTGGCGCCCCCTCCCCCCACTTTGTGCGCATTGTGCCCAACATTTAACTGTCCGTCATTTTATGACAGAATGGCGTTTGCCGTCTGAGTTATCGGCCGTTTTAGCGAACGACGCGTGGGGTGTCGACCGCTATTCACTTTTTATCGGTCGTATCAATACGGCGAAAGCCTTTATCTTTCCCCGCGTCCCTGTTTTAGCTCTCTTCCGTCGATTGCGATTTACATGTATTCATTCTTAATACCTCTCTTTGTCTTCCTGTTTCGCAGTTTTCACATGGGCGCGTATGACCCTAGTTGTTTTTGCGCCCTAAACCAAAACGAAATCAAATCCATCCGTGCCAATTTCCGCTACTAATTCTAATACGCACTGTACACAGATCTTGCACTTCGGCACCCCTCTCAGCTTGCCGCCCCAAATAGCCACTAAATTGTGATACGTTCTGTGTAGATGTGTTACAGTTGTTGGGTTTCTGGCACCGAGCGACGGCTTGTGCCGCTTGGGCATTAAGGTGGCCCTGATTTTATCCAGCTAAATATGTAGTGGTCTGGCCCAAATCGGCTGTTTTCAAAGGCTAGTGATTAGTGAGCCGTGGTCGGTGTTTCCTAATACCATATCGAAAAGAAACTTTAGAGATGGTTGACCTAGGAAGCACCACCTTATATGAGCTCTTGTAGTATCACGAAACTGTTGGTGGTATATGCTACCTGTAATCGGTGACCTATTGTATGTAAAAGCCGCTTAAGCAGATCTACTATATATTAAAATTTGTGTCTGATAAATGACTGTAGAAATGGTAGTTTCTTATTTTCATATAACAGCTGCTCGGGATCAGTGTGTGTGAGACGTTTGAGTAGGAGCTACACTGTCGAATATCTGCTCACGACCCGCAATGCTACGAAGGGAATCTTCCCTCAGAACAACGATTACACACTGCTCATGTTTCTTCTGTGAGATTTTTGCCCGAAATTGCAACATTATTTTAATGTAAGTAGGATTTAGTAGAATCTAATTGCACGAGGGTTGCCCAGAAAGTAGTACACCGCATTTTTTTCTCAGCCGAAAACAATGCTACGAATTCGAAACGTTACGTATGAATCATTTGAGGTCTCCTGAGTGAGAGCTCCAAGTTCCCGTCACTTCTGACAGATCGCGTAGCTGCAGGACAGATTCAAATGGCCTCTGTAGTTGATGTACGTTACAACGTGCCGTCATTGAATTTCTTACTGCAAAGTCCTTGAAGCATATGTTGTCGATATAAGGATAGTTACGTAGCTGGGCACTGAGTGTTACGTCATCAGAAGACCGTTTGGCGGAGCTCCACGATTTGCAGCGGTCGGGGAGACTATCCACGGCTGTCACACCAGACATGTAGCAGCGAAATAATGTTCTCATTCGCGAGGACAGACGCATTACGACTCGACAGTTGGCGTTTCATCTGTCAATCATCAAAGGAAGTGTGAATGCAACTATTCACACCCCTGGTTATTAAAAAGTGTGGCAAGAATGGTCCCACAGTGTCTAATGATGGATCCCAAATCCCACAGAAAAGAAAACAACATTTGTCTTGATTTGTTGCAACTTCTTGAAGCTGAGGAGGTGGCCATCTTATCCCGGATTCTAAAGGGGATGAAACCTCGGTTCACCATTTTGAGCCCGAAACAAAACGACAGTCGATGGAATGGCGCCATTCCAACTCCACACAGAAGAATAAATTCAAAGCAACTGCTTCCGCCGGTAAGGTCGTGATCACAGTGTTCTGGGACTGTGAAGCTGTGATTCTCATTGATGTGATGCCAAGAGGCGGTACCATTAATTGGGAAGCATATGTCAACACATTAACAAAATTCAACACCCGCTTCTGGCGACTTCGGCGCCACCGCAAACCAGGAGATGTTTTGCTACAACACTATATCGCTCGGTCCCACACAAGTCTGAGGAATGCTGAACACATTGCAAAACACGGCTGGACAGTGTTGTCCCGTCCACCCTACAGCCCTGACCTAAATCCCGCGGAATTCCACTTACTTCTACATCTACGTCATTACTCTGCTATTCACAATTAAGTACCTGGAAGAGGGTTTGTGGTGTCACCGCCCGACACCACACTTGCTAGGTGGTAGCCTTTAAATCGGCCGCGGTCCGTTAGTATACGTCGGACCCGCGTGTCGCCACTATCTGTGATTGCAGACCGAGCGCCGCCACACGGCAGGTCTAGAGACACTTCCTAGCACACTCCCCAGTTGTACAGCCGACTTTGCTAGCGATGGTTCACTGACAAATTACGCTCTCATTTGCCGAGACGATAGTTAGCATAGCCTTCAGCTACGTCATTTGCTACGACCTAGCAAGGCGCCATTATCATTTGCTATTTATCTTGTGATGCATGTACCGTCAGACCGATGTTTACCAATTATGGATTAAAGTTAAGTATTCCAGAAGCTACGTACTTTTTTTACTAGACTCAACTCCTTTAACTGTTCCAGACCTCACGCCAGCCTGCGTGAGCTTAAACGCGTGCCTTTCGGCTACCTCATAGTGGCTTGGCTGTCTTGCCAAGTCATAACGGTTTGGCGACGAGGATGGGATCGCATTATCGCCCCATTGCCTTTGCGTCCAAATTGCTCTCCTCTGCGCACAGAAATTATTCACAGATCGAGAAAGAAGCATTGGCTCTCGTATTTGGTGTTACTAAGTTTCATGATTTCTTGTATGGTCGTCACTTTACCATCATCACAGACCACAAACCTTTGACATCTTTTTCATCCGAATAAGCCTGTACCTCCACGTACAGCGAAGGAATTGATTCGCTGGTCTATTTTCCTCTCGCAGTACCGCTACGATATCTTGTATCGGTCCACTGTTAAGCACGCAAACACCGATGCGTTGTCCCGTTTGCCTGTTGCTGAGGATCGAGCATTCGATTCTTCCGAACTTGCTTGCATGTTCATTGATGCGGAAACCGATGACGTGGTCGAATCGTTTCCGATTGATTTTCGTCGTGTAGCTACAGCCACAGCTGCCGACCCTGTCCTTGCTACCGTTCTGCGTTTTGTTGCTACGCAATGGCCCTTGTCGACGTCACGGATCGAGGATACGTAGGTTCGCCGATTTTTTGCTCACAAGGAGAGACTTTTTGTACGACGTGGTGTTTTGCTGTTGCGTTCTGATAATGATCAGTCCTGGGTCGTGGTCCCACGTTCGTTACAGTCCTCTGTCTTACAGCTTCTCCACCAAGGACCTTGGGGTATAGAGAGAACGAAACAACTTGCTCGTCAGCACTGTACTTGGTTCAGAATCGATGCTGCGATTACGAATATGTGCTCTTCTTGCATGGCGTGTGCCGAACAACAGTCCGCACCACCGCGGAAATTCTTTGCATGGCCAAAGGCCACTTCTCCTTGGCAACGCTTACACATCGATTTTGTTGGTCCATTCTGGAATGCTCGATGGTTGGTTGTTGTCGATTCATTCAGTAATTTCCCTTTTGTTGTCCGGATGTCTTCCACGACGTCTTCTGCCACCATCCAAGCGTTATCCGCTATCTTTTTCATTGAAGGTTTTCCACAGACTATTGTTTCCGACAATGGCGCACAATTCATGTTCGCCGAATTTCAGTCATTCTGCAAGGCCAATGGTATTCAACATCTGACGTCCGTGCCGTTTTCGCCTCAGTCAAACGGTGCCGCTGAACGATTGGTCAGGACTTTCAAGTCCCAGATGTTGAAGTTGAAAGAGTCTCATTCTCGGGAGGACGCCTTATTGCTCTTTTTGTCCACGTATCGCTCTCAGCCCCGAGACGGTCGCTCGCCGGCTGAGTTGCTCCACGGTCATCCTCATCGAACCTTGATGTCTTTGCTACATCCGCCGCATCAGGTTCCTGTGCAGCGGTAGACACCTGCTTTTGCCCCAGGCGACGTTGTATTCTATCGCAACTATCGAGGTTCACGGCGTTGGCTTGCAGGGCGCATTCTTCGCAGCCTCGGCCGAGCTATGTATTTGGTTTTGGGGCCCTATGGTGAGGTGCGCCGGCATCTCAATCAGCTGCGCCTCTGTCGTCCCACGGGTTCTGCCGCTCGCCGTCTGCTTTCAGCGACGGTGCCGTCCGGTCAGCGCCCTGGGGACCCATCTACTGGCTCGCCTCATCCCAGGTGTTGCCGACGCTGCCTTCCATTTTGCCCCATGGCGACGCGCCGCCGCCTGTTCTCCCGCCGGCGACGCCCGCAGTGGAGGCGTTGCTGCAAACGCCGGGCGCCTCCCTGGGTCACACGCCGCCGATCGCTTTCCGTGACCAGCTGTCCTCCGACATGGAACTCTTGCCCGCTCCGGAACACATGACGTCTTCGCCCGTCCGGTGCCCCGACCCGATGGAGGTCGACCCTTCGGCCCCTCCTGTCTCTCTACGGGCGCGTACACCGCATGTTGGCGTGCACCCTGAAGCAGGTTTTCAGGCGTTTCCTAGCTCCCCTCGGGCCGAATGGCAGGGTGCGGGTGGCACAGCCTCGCCTGTTGTTAGGCTCCCCACCTCGTCGCATACGCCAACATGGGGTCCTCTCCACGGCGGGCGGAAGCCTTATACCACAACCGTCCGCCGATTTGCGGGGGAGGAATGTGGTGTCACCGCCCGACACCACACTTGCTTGGTGGTAGCCTTTAAATCGGCCGCGGTCCGTTAGTATACGTCGGACCCGCGTGTCGCCACTATCAGTTATTGCAGACCGAGCGCTCCACACGGCAGGTCTAGAGACACTTCCTAGCACTCTCCCCAGTTGTACAGCCGACTTTGCTAGCGATGGTTCACTGACAAATTACGCTCTCATTTGCCGAGACGATAGTTAGCATAGCCTTCAGCTACGTCATTTGCTACGACCTAGCAAGGTGCCATTATCATTTGCTATTTATCTTGTGATGCATGTACCGTCAGACCGATGTTTACCAATTATGGATTAAAGTTAAGCATTCCAGAAGCTACGTACTTTTTTTACTAGACTCAACTCCTTTAACTGTTGCAGACCTCACGCCAGCCTGCGTGAGCTTAAACGCGTGCCTTTCGGCTACCTCATAGTAGCTTGGCTGTCTTGCCAAGTCATAACAGGGTTCAATGAAACACCTTCAATCTATCTACCGTTCCACTCTCTAACAGTGCGCGGGAAAAAAACGAGCACTTAAATTTTTCGGTGCGAGCCCTGATTTCTCTTATATTATCGTGATGATCGTTTCTTCGTATGTAGGTGGGTGCTAACACAATGTTTTCGCAAATGGAGGAGAAAACTGGTGATTGAAATTTCATGAGAAGATCCCGTCGCAACGAAAAACGGCTTTGTTTTAATGATTGCTACTCCAATTCACATATCACGTCTTAGGCTATCTACCCTATTTCGCGATAATTCAAAACGAGCCACCCTTCTTTGAACTTTTTCAATATCATCCGTCAGTTCCAACTGATAGGGATCCACACCGCACAGCAGTACTCCAGAATATGGCGGACAAGTGTAGTGCAAGCAGTCTTGCACCTTGTGTTCTGCCAATGAATCGCAGTCTCTAGTTTGCCCAACTCACTACATTATCTATGTGATCGTTCCAACTTAGGTTATTTGTAACTGTAACACCTAAGTATTTAGTTGAATTTAGAGCTTTCAGATTTGTGTTACTTATCACGTAATCGAAATTTAGCTGATTTCCTTTAGTAGAAGTAGAGGTGTAAATGTGGAAGCGTGTGGGTAATTTGGAAACGTCTAGTATCTGGTCTGCAGAGTGCTGCTCTCTTGTAGGGCAGCCAGAAATTGTTGCAATCGTTCCTATTTGTCTCGGTAGAGGGGTAGCAGTCACTTGAGCAACAGACGCCTTGAAAGTGATGCAATTTACCTCGCGCGTTTTCTAAACCTTTTTTGAGGTAAGTTGTGGTATTATATTTATTTACATATTTTGTAGTTATCTTTCTTTATGTCTGGTAGCTTATAAAGGGAGGTGCATATAAGGTTTTAGCAGTCCTTTGTCATCCTTAAATGGATAGTTGCTTAATGTAATCTACCGAAATTTAAAATGGCCATTGTGTAGATAATGTGGAAGCATACATACGATGGCATTGTGGAAACGTTTCCACAATACCAACATCAAACACATTACTTTTAATACGTTTTGCGTCTGTTTCTAGATGCCACGAAAGCTAACTGATCGGAAACCAAGAGCTATGGTGAAGAAGTGGGATGCTGAAAACATGATTAAGACTATAATAGCCTAAAGGGAAAAGCAGGTGGGGTTAAGAAGAGCAGTAAAAGCTTTCAGTGTACCTCAGGTGACACTTCAAAGGTTTGTGCATACTGATATGTCACCTGAAGGACGTGTTTCTTTGAGACTTCGACGTAAGCTTGTACTACCTGATGCTATTGAGAAACAGTTGGTACAGTATCTCACTGAAATGGATAATCGCTTCTATGGCCTTACCAGATTTGATGTCAAGAGAATGGCATATCAGCCAGCGGAAAGAAATAGTATTAATCATCCTTTTACTTCAAATGCAGCAGGTAAAGCTTGGTTTGATCTGTATCTTAGACGACACAGAAATAAACTCTCAATACACAAACCTATGGGGACCTCATTCTCGAGAGCAAACGGCTTCAACAAAGAAGCTGTAGACAAGTTTTTTGGCATTTTAGAAGCTGAGTACAGTAAACACTCCTATAGTTCTGATCGTGTTCAAATGGCTCTGAGCACTATGGGACTTAACTACTGAGGTCATCAGTCCCCTAGAACTTAGAACTACTTAAACCTAACTAACCTAAGGACATCACACACATCCATGCCCGAGGCAGGATTCGAACCTGCTACCATAGTGGTCGCGAGGTTCCAGACTGTAGCGCCCAGAACCGTGTGTAGAAGATGGATGAGACTGGGCCCTCTGTCGTCCAGAGCAGAATACTACAGGTAATTAGACTGAAAGGTAAACGTCAAGTGGGTGCCCTCACATCAGCAGAGCGAGGATCCCTGGTGACTGTCGTATTCCGTATGAGTGCTGGTGGTACTTTCATACCACCAATTATGATCTTCCCCAGGAAGAACTGAACTGATACTCTACTGAAAGAAACACCATCTGGATCAATCGGTAAATTTCATCCTGCAGGCTGGATTCAAACTGAGCTCTTCTCCGAGTGGTTTGACCATTTCATTTCTAAGGCACGTCCCTCAAAAGAATCTGCTGTGTTGTTAATTCTTGATGGGCATAACAGTCATGGCAGAAACCTTAAGTTATAGAACGTGCAAGGGAGAACCATGTTACAATCGTTAGCTTCCCGCTTCACACCTCTAATACAACTCAGCCACTTGATAAGACCTTTATGGGCACTCTAAATACCTATTACGCTGAGTATGTTCGCCAATGGTTGCGGCACAGCAGCCGGCCCTTACTACCATATGACATATCTGAGTTGTTTGGGAAAGCCTACCTAAAGTGCGAGACTGGCTCTATTCCTGCAAAAGGATTTTTGGAGACTGGAATTTTCCCATGTCACAGGACTGTTTTTGCAGAAATCGACTTTATAGCTGCCACGTCGGCTTTAGATGAGGCCAGAAGTCTGAGAGGAACTTATGAGAGTCCAGCATCTCCAGGTGCAAGTAATGATCTCAGACAAGAAGACACTCAGAACGTTTTCAGACCTGTGATAGCTGATAGCCCAAGTAAAGATGGCCAAAGAGAAAGCAGAAGGTCAACATCATTGGCAAATACCTCATCAAACACGTGTGTGTCTCCACAAGATATCATGCCAACCCCTGCACTAAAGAGGAAGGTTTCCAACAGAGTTCGTAAGCCAGGTTCATCAGCTGTTTTGATATCTTCGCCTTATAAAACACGTCTTGAAGACTCCATACTGAAAGGTAAACAGAAGCTTCCTAAGGCACCTGCCAAAAGCAAGAAAAACGTGAAGCTCCTCCTAGAAAATCATGCAAAAAACGGCTTAAGTCATCTGAGGATTCAGATGAAGAGCCCAATACACCAACTGTCTCTTCTGGCGAGTCAGATTTGGATCTCCCAGTTGGGGAAGAAAAACCTACTGAAGAAGATGCCATTTGTATTTTTTTGTGGAGGCGCATTTTCCAAAGACATTCGGGGAGAATTGTGGATTAAGTGTGCACTGTATGAGGAGTGGAGTCACTCATTGTGTGCCGGAAATGAAGCACATATTTACATGTACGATTTTTGCAAGTGACCTTCGCTTATGAAGCATTTTTCTATTACAGTTGCGTTTAAAAATATTTGTGTAATTTAAATTTAATGCAAAATAAAATAGTTTCTAACATTTTTAATAGTTTTCGTTTGAAGTAGTCAGGTTCCCACAATTTTAAGGCGTTTCCACATTACCTGCACTTCTTGAAAAATTAATGAGTTGTTGTGCAAGCAGAAAATGTTTTTTTAATTTTTAACATATTCAGTTTTTGAGTTTCATAATATTACATTCATTGCTAAAACATTATGAATCAGCTTTGGCTACTTTTTGAAGCTGAAAGATATGTAAACATTTCTTTGATACAGCAAAAACTAACTAGGTCTCCACATTTACACCCCTATCTCTACTTACGTGAATAACTTCACACTTTATTCAGGGTCAATTGACATTCTTTGCACCACACAGATATCTCATCTAAATCATTCTGCAATTTTTTTTGGTCATCTGATGACTATGCAAGACGGTAAATGACAGCATCATCTGCAAATAAACTAAGAGGGCTACTCAGATTGTCTCCTATGTCGTTAGTATAGATCAGGAACGACAGAGGGTCTATAACAATGCCTTAGGGAACGCCGGATATTACTTCTGTTTTAGTCGATAACATTCCGTCAATTACTACGAACTGTGACCTTTCTGAAAGGAAATCACGAATTATTTGGGCTGTTAAAGGATGCCATTCGTGGAAGACACTTTGAGGACGCTGAAGAGGTGACTCAAACAGCGAAGCACTGGCTCCGCCACCAGAACAAGGACTGGTACCGGCAGGGCTTACACGCCCTGGTTTGGCACTGAATAAAGGCCACAGAACGAAATGGAGATTACGTGGGAAAACAGGGCGTCTAGATGAAACACCCTTCTTTCGTTAGTTATGTTCAATAAATAAATGTGGAAGAAAAGAAAAATGCGATGCATTACTTTCTGCTCAACGCTCGTATCACACTGGCTTGTTCGTTCTATTGCACAATCACTTTAACATCAACAAATATTTATTAAAGCCTTAAAGCTAGTGAAAAAGTTGCTCTTGTTATGCCTATATTGAATTTTGTGGAAGACACGGAAATTAATTTAATCGCAAGATCAAGTAATAATTTCTATAATAAGCAGCTGCCTGCTGAGGTGATTTTGTGTCGTATGAAAAAAGATTAGGGAAGTATCTGAACACTTGTTAAGAACTGTTTCTGAAGCGTATATAGAAAGTTCGGCCGGTCAGCGGTGATTTAAGGGATGGTAGTGACGGCAGATACCCGCCTCCGTTTCCAAGGTTACTCACTCGCCCCTCACGTGCAGGAGGGCTTGGTCTTCCGAAAGTATGCTCACGTGCGGCGTCACTTTACGTGGACCCGGTCTCGAAACAGCGGCGCGGTAGCGACACCTGCATTCCGCACCATTTACTTGCCGACTTTCTGCCAGTGGCCCGCTGCCTGCCGGATGCGGCCGGTAGTGTTATGACGGCATTTGCACACATCTCGGCGTTTCATTTTGGAATTCAGTTATGCTCGCGCCGAACTCGTACGAACGCGCCGGCTTAGAGTTAATGATATCTATGTCCTTCTCCCGTCCGTAACGCCGTAGAATACAGCTTTCCACAATAGAAAAAAAAGAAAGAAAAGGTAAATAGATAGATAAATAGACAGATAGAGAGAGAGAGAGAGGGAGAGAGGGGAGGGAGAGAGAGAGAGAGAAGAGATTGTACTCAAGATTTTTCAAATCTCTAACGAACTGGATGCTTTTCTTTTTTTCAATGAGCAACACTACATGTCGCTTGTAAAACGCTAAGTCTGAAGCCCCCCAACGCCCGTTTTAGGGATGGGGTGGGGGGAGCAAATATTTACCTAAATAGTCCTGAGCTCTGGTAAAATTTCGGACTTTTGACATTAAATTTAATATATTTTTATGAAAGCGTTAAGTTCTCTATTGTGATGAAAGACTTGTTAAAAATGTCATGAGAAAGAAAAATGGTATTTTTGTTAAACCTGCGTTATGTGATAAAGTACCTTGTCAGAAACGTTTACTACATGATACTCTACTTCAGTTTCTTTTATCCTGTGATTCCAAGTAGGGGGTATCATTGGCTGTCACCATATTCAAAATTCACACGCCCTGTAGAACAATACAGCATATTGTATGAGCCTTCCCTGTTATCAAAGACCGATTAGTAGTTATGTAGCGACATACAGGGTGTTTCAAAATGACCGGTATAATTGAAACGGCAATAAAAACTAAACGAGCAGCGATAGAAATACACCGTTTGTTGCAATATGCTTGGGACAACAGTACATTTCCAGGGGGACAAACTTTCGAAATTACAGTAGTTACAATTTTCAACAACAGATGGCGCTGCGGTCTGGGAAACTCTATAGTACGATATTTTCCACATATCCACCATGCGTAGCAATAATATGGTGTAGTCTCTGAATGAAATTACCCGAAACCTTTGACAACGTGTCTGGCGGAATGGCTTCATATGCAGATGAGATGTACTGCTTCAGCTGTTCAATTGTTTCTGGATTCTGGAGGTACACCTGGTCTTTCAAGTGTCCCCACAGAAAGAAGTCACAGGGGTTCATGTCTGGCGAATAGGGAGGCCAATCCACGCCGCCTCCTGTATGTTTCGGATAGCCCAAAGCAATCACACGATCATCGAAATATTCATTCAGGAAATTAAAGACGTCGGCCGTGCGATGTGGCCGGGCACCATCTTGCATAAACCACGAGGTGTTCGCAGTGTCGTCTAAGGCAGTTTGTACCGCCACAAATTCACGAAGAATGTCCAGATAGCGTGATGCAGTAATCGTTTCGGATCTGAAAAATGGGCCAATAAATTCTTTGGAAGAAATGGCGGCCCAGAGCAGTACTTTTTGAGGATGCAGGGACGATGGGACTGCAACATGGGGCTTTTCGGTTCCCCATATGCGCCAGTTCTGTTTATTGACGAAGCCGTCTAGGTAAAAATAAGCTTCGTCAGTAAACCAGATGCTGCCCACATGCATATCGCCGTCATCAATCCTGTGCACTATATCGCTAGCGAATGTCTCTCGTGCAGCAATGGTAGCGGCGCTGAGGGGTTGCCGCGTTTGAATTTTGTATGCATTAGCTTTGCTAGACCTCGCTTCCAGTTCTTTCACTATGTTGCCATCCTGTGAGAATATGCATCCTAAGTACTTGAAACCGTCCACCTGTTCCTGACATTACTTTCGTTTTGGAGATGCTAATCTTTATGCCATAGTCCTTACATTTTTTATCTAGCTCTGAAATATTACTTTGCAAACTTTCAATCGAATCTGCCATCACATCTAAGTCATCTGCATATGCAAGACTGCTTATTTTGTGTTCACATATCTTAATCTCACCCAACCAGTCTATTGTTTTCAACATATGATCCATAAATAATATGAATAACAGTTGAGACAGGTTGCAGCCTTGTCTTACCCCTGAAACTACTCTGAACCATGAACTCAATTTACCGTCAACTCTAACTGCTGCCTGACTATCCATGTAAAGACCTTTAATTGCTTGCAAAAGTTTGACTCCTATTCCATAATCTCGTAGAACAGACAATAACTTCCTCCTAGGAACCCGGTCATATGCTTTTTCTAGATCTATAAAGCATAGATACAATTCCCTGTTCCACTCATAACACTTCTCCATTATTTGCCGTAAGCTAAGGATCTGGTCCTGACAACCTCTAAGAGGCCTAAACCCTCACTGATTTTCATCCAGTTGGTCCTCAACTAATACTCGCACTTTCCTTTCAACAATACCTGAGAAGATTTTACCCACAACGCTGATTAAAAAGCTACCTCTATAGTTGTTACAATCTTTTCTGTTTACATGTTTAAAGATTGGTGTGATTACTGCTTTTGTCCAGTCTGATGGAACCTGTCCCGACTCCCAGGCCATTTCGATTATCCTGTGTAGCCATTTAAGACCTGCCATTCCACTGTATTTGATGAGTTCCGACTTAATTTCATCCACCCCAGCTGCTTTATTGCACTGCAATCTATTGACCATTTCCTCCACTTCCTCAAATGTGATCCTATTTCCATCATCATTCCTATCCCATTGTACCTCGAAATCTGAAACATTACTGATCGCATTTTCACCTACATTGAGCAACTCTTCAAAATATTCCCCCCATCTGCCCAAGGCATCCACAGGATTCACCAGCAGTTTTCCTGACCTGTCCAAAACACTTTCTCTAACTTCCTTAAAATTTTAATCTATGGAACATGGCCAATTTTTTATTAACCACGTCAATATGAGGATAATAGATGGCAATCAGCAATCACAGTATTCATAGCTATGCGTAGGAAAATTAGTTCACGGCCGTCATGTCAAAGAAGTCTTCAGTTTCCTGACTGGTTTGATGCGGCTCGCCACGAATTCCTGCCCTCTGCCAACCTCTTCATCTCAGACTACCACTTCCACACTACGTCCTCAATTATTTGTTCGATGTATTACAGTTTCTCTCTTCCCCTACAGGTTTTTCTTTGATAGCTCTCTCTGGTGCCATGGAAGTTATGCGATGATGTCCTAACAGACTCCTATCAGCTTGTCAGTTCTTTTTGACAGTGTTTTCTTCGTCGATTCATCGGAGAACTCCCTTGTATATAATGTCAAAAGTCCTAATTTTCGAATGTCCATCTTTACAACCACATCTCCAAGACTTCGATATGCTACTATTCCGATTTTCCTAAAATACATTATTCACTATCACTCAATGTTGTGCTCCAAACATACGTTCTTAGAAAATTCATCCTGGAATTACGAGTGATGTTTGGCACCAGTAGATTTCCCTTGGCCAGGAATTCTGTCTTTTCCTGCTCTAGTCTGCTCTGTGTGTCCGTTTTTTTTCCGACACGTATTATTTAGCTTCCGAGGTAGCAGCATTCTTCGTCTACCTCGTGGTCACCAGTTTTCATGATACGTTCATCGCTGATCTCATTTCTGATACTTATCGTTGCACGTATCCTACTTCCGTAATTCCTCATTACACGTTCTGTACTCATTGGACTGTACATTCCATTCTTTACTTTCTGTAAATCTTCTTCTCATTCACTGAGAACACAATGTGACCACCGAATTGTACCACTGATATCCTTTGATCCTGAACCTTTCAAACATTTCCTATCTTCTGTCTTCAAAGTACAGACTGAACAACAATTTTCAAGGCGCATTCCAGTCGCATACACTTTTTTATTCGAACACTTTGCTCTTGGTTTTCAATTCTTAGTATTTCCTCTTGATTCATTTAAATGTAGACTCTGTAAGCCACCCTGCGGTGCATGGCGGAGGCTGCTACAAGTCATTCCGTTTCCCATTCCACTCACTAATGAAGCGAGGTGAAAACGACCGTCTAAATGCTGCCGTACGGCCCCTTATACCCCTCGCCTTGTCTTCGCGCTCCTTGCGAGAAATGCATGTCGTGGTATCAGAATCGTGAAGTCAGCTTCAAAGGCTGGTGCTCTAAACTTAATCAAGTGTGTTCATAATGTGTGTGAAATCTTATGGGACTTAACTGCTAAGGTCATCAGTCCCTAAGCTTACACACTACTTAACCTAAATCATCCTAAGGGCAAACACACACACCCACGCCCGAGGGAGGACTCGAACCTCTGCCGGGACTAGCCGCACAGTCCATGACTGCAGCGCCCAGACCGCTCGGCTAATCCCGCGCGGCTAAACTTAATCAATAATGTTTCACGAAACGAACGTCGTCTTCTCTCCAGTGTTTCTTATTTGGGTTCACGAAGCATCCAGACTACCCGAGTGTTGATACAACCTACCGGTAACAAATGTAGCACGACGCCCCTGATTTGCTTCGACGTCTTCCCTTAACTTGACTTGGTGGGGGTCCCAAACTATGTAGCAATACTCAAGAATGGGTCGCAGTAACGTCCTATGTGCGGCTTCCTTAACAGATAAGCTACAGTTCCCTAGAATTCTCCCAATAAGGCGAATTTTACCTGTCCCTCTCCCAACAACTGGCCTCACATCTTCACTCCATTTCATATCGCTGTGCAGCGCTATGCTTAGGTATTTAATCGACTTGACGGTGTCCAGCAGGCCACCATTCATCTGTACTCAAACATTACAGGATTCTTTTTCCTGTTCGTCTGCATTAAACTATAATTCTCTACATTTAGAAAATCTATTATTCATCACAGCAAATACAAATTCTGTCCAAGTCATATTGCATCCTCTACAGTCAATAAAGACACCTCCTCTAACAATACACCGTTATCACCAAATAATTGCAGATTGCTACTCATCCTATCTGTCAAAACGTTTATCGTCCTTATACATACTGTATGCTACCTGCACATCTCCATAGCTTAGATCGACATTTCAGTGCATTCAAAGAGTTTGCACCTCTTGAAGTTGTCGAACGCATTTCCTACGTCAACTAATATTATGAACTTGTCTAAACTCTTAATACTGCCTCCGCTGCTTAAGCGACACGCTAGAACTGTTTCTCTGATGTCTTTTCCTTTCCTACAGGCCAAACGATCTTTATTTAATTGATCGTCCATTACTTTTCCAATCCTTCCGTATAATATTAGTGTCAGCACTTGAGATACATTCACTGTTTGATTCATTGTACTCACATTATCTTCATTCAGTATCTCAGGTTAACGTGTCGAAAACACTCTACCGGAAGTTGGACGGTACTTGTCCCCAGTCCCAAAAATTCTATACGCTAACTTGAACTACCGTTTCGTTGCCAGTTGCTCAGAGTTTTTAGAAATTCCGATGAAATTTTGTCCGTCTCTTGTGATCTGCATGTTCGAAAGTCTCCGAAGCTCTGTAAGCTCTACTACTGGATCCCCTGAGTCTTCCATCCGTTTCTTCTTCTTTCGGGCCAGTATCGTAAGACTCCTTAGTCTGCCCTTTCCACATTTCGACCTCCACGTTTAAGCGAGAAATTTGATTTGCAATCTAAGTGTTGACACTCTAGTTTTTAATGCACCCGAACGTTTTTATGACCTTCGTGTATGCTAAGACTGTTCTCGCGTAAAGTATTCATTTTTAGAAATCTTCACTTACTTGCTGCAAACAATTTTCTTTTCCTTTGCTAAATTTCGTATTTATTACATCCACAAGTGACTTATATTTTTTATTTCCGTAGTTCCTCGATCAGTTGAAGCACTTCACTTCTTAGCATACATTACCATTCTTGTTGCTTTATTGTTAAGTCCAACTTCTGCAATTTAGCTTAATGTGGTAATTAACTTTCGCAATCCCTATCGCCTCAGATAATTTCCAACGCACTGTGACCTCTCTGAGAGGAAACCACGAATCCAGTCACACAACTGAGACGATACTCCACATGCACGCAATTTGACTAATAGTCGCTTGTGGGGAACGGTACCAAAAGCCCTATGAAAATCTAGGAATATGGAATCGATGTGAGACCCCTAATCGACAACACTCATTACTTTATGGGAAGAAAGCGCTATCTATATTGCACAAGAACGATATTTTCTGAAACCGTATTGGTTGTGTATCAGTAAGTCATTTTCTTCAAAGTGATTCATAATGTTTGAGTACAGTAGATGTTCCAAAATCCTGCTGCAAAGATAGGTCAGTGATATGGGTCTGTAACTCAGTGGGTTACTCCTATTTCCCTTCTTGAATATTGGTGTGAAATGTGCAACTTTGCAGTCTTTAGGAACAGACCATACAGATCGCATCGTCCATGGTAACTTTCGAGCGAGGGCATGAATTGTCACACTTCCTCTGGCAACTACACTCAGCAGTTCTCAATATTATTGGGGCTTTGTTGTCTAATATGGAGAGATGTGTGCGTTATCGCTGTACACTTCAACTACTGTTATTGAACTTGCCAGGAAGAATGGTAAACAATGCAGGAACCGTATTTATCCACTTCCAGACACCTGTAACCTGTTTTAAATGCCATTGTGTTTCCTACGCAGTGTAGGCGGGGTAATATGTTGTGTTTTGTTGTTCCATAATTTTGTCTAACCACTGTGCATATACTACCAAACATCAACTGATTACATACTGATTAACTATCGACAGTGAAACAGTAATTATGTAGTTAGTTTTATTTAATTTTAGACACACCATAATCTCCTCTGTGATGGCTGCTGGTGTTAGTTCAGGATAAGTAGCAGCTAAATGCATCGTCGTGTTTACTTCTACCATACTATAACTCAATAAATTTCAAGACGAATTGCGTTACTGTTTCCAAACCGAATGTATTAAATGTGAATTAATTCTGGAATAAAGAGAGGAGGTCTTGCAACAAGTTTCTGTCGAATGTCTTTTGATATCCACTTCCGTCTACCAGTAGAATCATTTTCTGTAAACCTTCAGTGTACCTAATTTTGTCACACTACTAAATTTGGGTGTTGTGGTATATCTGCGTCAAATTTTTTGATTTCTGAAAACAGTTTCAACTGAAATCACTTCCTTTTATACAAACAGATGTCGCATGTATGACTATTTCAATTGAAATTCGTACTATGTTCAGCAATTATTTTTGAATCTGCTGTGTGAAACATGCACTGAACATCTGTAACAGTTCAGAATTATGTATGTAGTCAAAGAGACCCTTGCAGTTATTTAGCTCTTGTAATGGTAACTTCTGCTGAACCCTGAATCCTTTTTCACCAAAATTAGCTTTGTGTAATTAGAGTTACAGCAGCTCGTATACAAACAGTTACCACAGCATGCAGTTTCTTCTAATCAGTTTCTGCGAAGGTGGAGTCTGACATTTTTACTGACTGCGGCCACTGTAGTTTTTTACTTGTATGTTATCAGTTAACAAAGAAGCACTAAATAATCGTTTTTGTATGAAGTTATATATACACAGGTGTCAGACATGCTGCATTAGTGTTTGTAGCAACTGTATATAATTAAAAATGAGTAAATGGTAACTCTTCTGTCCGGTAACCGAGTAATTCTCCTAGCACTGCACTTGAGGAACTGTGTTGAAATGGGACAGCCCATTGATGAATTGGGGTGTCATGTTGCAGTTCGCTTACGGTAGCAGTGGAAATCTTGCTGGCACATCAGGCCAATTCAGATGACATCTTTAGTTTTACATTAAGCGTCTTCAGAAAAAGAAACCTTTGCTCAGATAGTGTTACAAGTGATACTTCGTGCGACCCATATCAACATAAGAGAGCATACCTTCATGTCATGTGCTACAGCAGGGGCAGTCAATAATTTTCGCCTACCGTCCATTTGTGTATCTTTGTTGGTTCTACAACGTGTATGACTTTGCTTCCGCCGTTTGCCGATAGGTGGTGACAACGATAAGTAGCGGTCGAAAGAAACAGATCGCAGACGTCAGGCAATTAGCTTGGACCTCAGTCAACATAACCTCATTCAAACATTAGTCGACTTGTGTCCGCATCATAAAGTTGTACTTGATTGAAAATGTGAGTTTACGAGCCTAATTCTCGTCATTTGTGGGAGGTGTTACTGTTTTGTTTCACTATGAAGGAAACAGCCGCAGAGTCTCAGAGAATGCTCTCAGTTACGTACGGTAAGCACGTTATTAGTGAAAGAACGTGTCGTGAGTGGTTTCAACGCTTCCAGAACGGTGATTTTAACGTAGTAGACCGGCATAGTGGTGGAAGACAGAATGTTTTTGAAGATGCAGAATTGGAAAGAAATGGTTGAAATGGCTCGGAGCACTATGGGACTTAACATCAGAGGTCATCAGTCCCCTAGACTTAGAACTACTTAAACCTAACTTAGCTAAGGACATCACACACATCCATTCCCGAGGTAGGATTCGAACCGGCGACCGTAACAGCAACGCCGTTCCGGACTGAAGGACCGAGAACCGCTCTGCCACAACGGCCGACAGAATTGAAGACACTGCTGAGTGAAGACCCGCGTCAAACTGAAGAAGAATTGGCATGAACCATGGACCTTGCCGTTGGTGGGGAGCCTTGCCTGCCTCAGCGATACAGATGGCCGTACCGTAGGTGCAACCACAACGGAGGGGTATCTGTTGAGATGCCAGACAAACGCGTGGTTCCTGAAGAGGAACAGCAGCCTTTTCAGTAGCTGCGGGGGCAACAGTCTGGATGATTGACTGATCTGGCCTTGTAACACTAACCAAAACGGCCTTGCTGTGCTGGCACTGCGAACGGTTGAAAGCAAGGGGAAACTACAGCCGTAATTTTTCCCGAGACCATGCAGCCTTACTGTATGGTTAATGATGATGGCGTCCTCTTGAATAAAATATTCCGGAGGTAAAATAGTCCCCCATTCGGATCTCCGGGCGGGGACTACTCAAGAGGACGTCGTTATCAGGAGAAAGAAAACTGGCATTCAACGGATCGGAGCGTGGAATGTCAGGTCCCTTCATCAGGCAGGTAGGTTAGAAAATTTAAAAAGGGAAATGGATAGGTTAAAGTTAGCTGTAGTGGGAATTAGTGCAGTTCGGAGGCAGGGGGAACAAGACTTTTGGTCAGGCGAATACAGGGTTATAAATACAAAGTCAAATAGGGGTAATGCAGGGGTAGGTTTAATAATGAATAAAAAAATAGGAATGCGGGTTAGCTACTACAAACAGCATAGTGAACGCATTATTGTGGCCAAGATAGACACGAAGCGCACGCCTACTACAGTAGTACAAGTTTATATGCCAACTAGCTCTGCAGATGACGAAGAACTTGAAGAAATGTATTATGAAATAAAAGAAATTATTCAGATAGTGAAGGGAGACGAAAATTTAATAGTCATGGGTGACTGGAATTCGGTAGTAGGAAAAGGGAGAGAAGGAAACGTAGTAGGTTAATATCGATTGGGGGTAAGAAATGAAAGAGGAAGCCGCTTGGTAGAATTTTGTGCAGACCATAACTTAATCGTAACTAACACTTGGTTCAAGAATCATGAAAGAAGGTTGTATACATGGAAGAACCCTGGAGATACTAAAAGGTATCAGATAGATTATATAATGGTAAGACAGAGATTTAGGAACCAGGTTTTAAAATGTAAGACATTTCCAGGGGCAGATGTGGACTCTGACCACAATCTATTGGTTATGAACTGTAGATTAAAACTGAAGAAACGGCAAAAAGGTGGGAATTTAAGGAGATGGGACCTGGATAAACTGACTAAACCAGAGGTTGTACAGAGTTTCAGGGAGAGCGTAAGGGAACAAATGGCAGGAATTGGGGAAAGAAATACAGTAGAAGAAGAATGGGTAGCTTTGAGGGATGAAGTAGTGAAGGCAGCAGAGGATCAAGTAGGTAAAAATACGAGGGCTAGTAGAAATCCTTGGGTAGCAGAAGAAATATTGAATTTAATTGATGAAAGGAGAAAATATAAAAATGAAGTAAATGAAGCAGGCAAAAAGGAATACAAACGTCTCAAAAATGAGATCGTCAGGAAGTGCAAAATGGCTAAGAAGGGATGGCTAGAGGATAAATATAAGGATGTAGAGGCTTATCTCACTAGGGGTAAGATAGACACTGCCTACAGGAAAATTAAGGAGACCTTTGAAGAAAATAGAACCACTTGTATGAATATCAAGAGCTCAGATGGAAACCCAGTTCTAAGCAAAGAAGGGAAAGCAGAAAGGTGGAAGGAGTACATAGAGGGTCTATACAAGGGCGCTGTACTTGAGGACAACATTATGGAAATGGAAGAGGATGTAGATGAAGATGAAATGGGAGGTATGATACTGCGTGAAGAGTTCGACAGAGCACTGAAAGACCTGAGTCGAAACAAGGCCCCCGGAGTAGACAACATTCCATTACAACTACTGACGGCCTTGGGAGAGCCAGTCCTGAAAAAACTCTGCCATCTGGTGAGCAAGATGTATGAGACAGGCGAAATACCCTCAGACTCCAAGAAGAATATAATAATCCCAATCCCAAAGAAAGCAGGTGTTGACAGATGTGAAAATTACCGAACTATCAGTTTAATAAGTCACGACTGCAAAATACTAACGCGAATTCTTTACAGACGAATGGAAAAACTAGTAGAAGCCGACCTTGGGGAAGATCAGTTTCGATTCCGTAGAAATATTGAAACACGTGAGGCAATACTGACCGTACGGCTTATCTTAGAAGCTAGATTAAGGAAAGACAAACCTACGTTTCTAGCATTTGTAGACTTAGAGAAAGGTTTTGACAATGTCGACTGGAATACTCTCTTTCAAATTCTGAAGGTGGCAGGGGTAAAATATTGGGAGCGAAAAGCTATTTACAATTTGTATAGAAACCAACTGGCAGTTATAAGAGTTGAGGAGCTTGAAAGGAAAGCAGTGGTTGGGAAGGGAGTGAGGCAGGTTTGTAGCCTCTCCCCGATGTTATTCAATCTGTATATTGAGCAAGCAGTGAAAGAAACAAAAGAAAAATTCGTTGTAGGTATTAAAATCCATGCAGAAGAAATAGAAACTTTGAGGTTCGCCGTTGACATTGTAATTCTGTCAGAGACAGCAAAGGACTTGCAAGTGCAGTTGAACGGAATGGATGGCGTCTTGGAGGGAGGATATAAGATGAACATCAACAAAAGCAAAACGAGGATCATGGAATGTTGTCGAATTAAGTCGGGTGATGTTGAGGGTATTAGATTAGGAAATGAGACACTTAAAGTAGTAAATGAGTTTTGCTATTTGGGGAGCAAAATAACTGATGATGGTCGAAGTAGAGAGGATATAAAATGTAGACTGGCAATGGAAAGGAAAGCGTTACTGAAGAAGAGAAATTTGTTAACATCGAGTATTGATTTAAGTGTTAGGAAGTCGTTTCTGAAAGTATTTGTATGGAGTGTAGCCATGTATGGTAGTGAAACACGGACGATAAATAGTTTAGACAAGAAGAGAATAGAAGCTTTCGAAATTTGGTGCTACAGAAGAATGCTGAAGATTAGATGGGTAGATCACATAACTAATGAGGAGGTGTTGAACAGGATTGGGGAGAAGTGAAGTTTGTGGCACAACTTGACTAGAAGAAGGGATCGGTTGATAGGACATGTTCTGAGGCATCAAGGGATCACCAGTTTAGTATTGGAGGGCAGCGTGGAGGGTAAAAATCGTTGAGGGAGACCAAGAGATGAATACACCAAGCAGATTCAGAAGGACGTAGGTTGCAGTAGGTACTGGGAGGCGAAGAAGCTTGCACAGGATAGAGTAGCATGGAGAACTGCATCAAACCAATCTCAGGACTCAACAACAACACATTGAGAGTGACACAGTAAGCCAGTTCAAAACGTCTCAAGGCTATGGGCATGATTGAGAAAGAAGGAACGTGTCCCGTGTGAGCTGCACCGAAAGGTGTTGAACGGCGTTTGTGTGTTTGTGGACAGTTGCTTCAGAGGCAAAAACGGAAGGGATTTCTGCCCCGCATTGTGACTGGGGACGAAAAATGGGCTCATTACGATAACCCGAAAACACAAAAAATCATGTGGATATCCCGGCCATGCTTCCACGTCGACGGCCAAACCGAATATTCACGACTCAAGATCATGCTCTGGATTTGGTGGGACAAACTAGGCGTCGTGTACTATGAGGTGTTAAAACCAAGTGAAACAATCACAGGTGCTCGTTATCGAATGCAATTAATGCGTTTGAGCAGAGCATTAAAAGACAAACGGTCGCAATACAGCGAGAAGCACGATAAAGTGATTTTGCAGCACGACAACGCTCGACCCCACGTTGCAAAAGAGGTCAAAGCGCGCTTTGAAACTTTAGAATGGGAAGTCCTACCCCACCCGACGTATTCTCCAGACACTGCTCCCTCTGACTATCACCTATTTAGATCAATGGCGCATGGCCTGGCTGACCAACACTTCTGACCTCATGAAGAAGTCACAAATTGGATCGATTTGTGAACCGCTTCAAGAGATGAACAATTTTTTCGACGCAGGATTCGTACACTGCCCGAAAATGGGAGAAAGTAGTGGCCAGCGATGGAAATTCTTCGAATGATACATGTGTAACGAATTTGTTGCATTAAAACCTTAAATGTTGGGGAAAAAACGGCGGAAGCAGCGTTGTACACCTTGTAAAATTTTCTAACCGTCCTCCAGGTCCAACGGTGATTTATAAAGTAGAGAAGTAAGTTTATCTTATAAAATTGTAGCATATCAAAGCATGTAATAATAATTATTTGCCAAAAAATTCATATCAAAATGATAAGAAAGCCTAATGAAACTAACTTTAACTTCCAACTGCCTACAGCCTAGCATGAAACGAAAATTTATATTGTGTAAAATTTAAGGACAAAAGTAGCTTTCGCATGAAGTCTCACTGTTAACAAGGAGAACCCCCCACTCACATGGCACCATCTTCAGAATTATTGGCAAGATGAGCCCCAGCGGATAGCCCGTCAAAAATTGAACAGATGTCAAGCATAAAAACAGGAATCAAGTGTATTGAACTGTAAGAAAAAGAAGTAAATGGAAACAGTAAGCGGTACAATCTCAAATTGCGCAACATCGAGCAAACTGGAATAGCCACGGCGTCGTGGTTGTGTGGTCACGGTGTTGGGCTGCAAAGCGGCAACCCGTTTTCTTAACTGTTGTGACTTGGCAAGAGAGCCAAGCCACTATGAGGTGAAGCCGAAAGGGCACGCGTTAAGCTCACGCAGGATGGCGTGAGGTCTGGAACAGGTAAACTAATTATACTAGCAAGAAAAGTACGTAGCTGCTGGAATACTTAACTTTAATCCATAATTGGTGAACATCGGTCTGGCGGTACATGCATCACAAGATAAATAGCACATGATAATGGCGCCTTGCTGGGTCGTAGCAAATGACGTAGCTGAAGGCTATGCTAACTATCGTCTCGGCAAATGAGATCGTAATTTGTCAGTGAACCACCGCTAGCAAAGTCGGCTGTACAACTGGGGCGAGTACTAGGACGTCTCTCTAGACCTGCCGTGTGGCGGCGCTCAGTCTGCAATCACTGATAGTGGCGACACGCGGGTCCGACGTATACTACCGGACCGCGGCCGATTTAAAGGCTACCACCTAGCAAGTGTGGTGTCTGGCGGTGACACCACAGTAACACCCTGGTACTCTTTTATTTTTTGTTTCACAAAATTATAAACTGTCCGTCCGCTCATTGACGTATCTGTTCTCTTTCTGTAGTCTTGGCAACTGTCATACAATGAATTGCTTATAGAATACCAGTCATGTGGTAAGAATATACAACCATCTCAAGTAAATGTGATTAATAGTGAGAGCTGGCGAGATGCCACATAGACCTCTCACAGAAATGAAAACAACAAATAATTCGATGTGAACTACGTTACAACAAAGGAATTCAAGCGTTAAATCTTCCAAAACGCAACAGTCATAAAAAGTGGTATTTGTGCAGAACAAATATGAGGTACGTAGGTCTGGTGTATGATCGTCTTGTGATCACGTGTACTCGCAGTCGAGCACTGGTGGAAACACACGATCTCGGACGCAAATCTACTACTTGTTCGGACCCCACTGTAAGCGTAGATACGATGTGAGATAGTGAGAGAACCGCGCTGTAGCATGAGGACGCTACGCCTAAACAAACAAACATCGAAACAAAACGGAACAAACGAACGGAACGCTGTAGTGCACTGCGAAGAGGGGACTCCTGTCGACGAAGCCGCCTGGCTGGCAGTGAACTGTTTCTGTCTTTGGACGTGGACGTGTTAAATTCACGAATGATATTCCGTCAGCATTATGACTCCAGAAAATATAGCTCACGACTGGCATAACATGATCCATGAATATTGTCCGAACTTTGAGAAATCCTCCTTTAAGGGATCGGATGATTGTACAATATTTGTATGATTATTTTATTGTTGATAAATATTATTGTATCGTTGAAAAATAATAAGTAGTGATGGAGATACGTTGCTGATTGCTGCCGGGCTATATATTCCAGATGATGTCAAAGCTGATGATCCGTACGAAGAACACGAAGTAGAAATGCTGTGGTGCCAGTCTGACAGCATTTCGTTTGGATACATGAAGTAAATGCTCCAGTATTGAGTATTGTCCAGACCATCTAAAAGACACGAACGTAGGTTATGGAGTCAAGTTACAAATAAATTCAAGACGTTTAAAGGGATGGAGAAAAGAACTACAGCTGAACACTGTAAAGAACTCGAGGAACAAGATAGAACTCGTATACAGAAGTACAGTGAATTAGAAGAGCATATATAAAAACGATTTATATAAGCCAGAAATAAGTACAGTGCATCATACAGAGATACTAATTTTCGGACTGCATTATACTGAACGAATCGGTGTTGAGTTTCAGGCTTCACCACATTATCTATTCACTCTCAGTACGAAATAACAAAATTACGAGCAGAAAGATTACCAAATACGTAAGATAAACTATGCGAGTAACCTGAAAGAGCTTGTAGACTGTTCCAAGAACTTTGTTGCAGCAACTAACGCCAATTTCCAACAGTATGAAGACGAATATGTCATCAACACTGATCAGTCCAGTTTTAACTATGAAATAAAATCCACCCGCACGTTATCGTTAATTGGAGGAGACGACACTAAATATAGTGTACACCAGCTGCATGCTACTACCCACAGTTACAGCATACTATATGCCTTTAAGACAGCAGGATTTCTTTCACCTTCATTTTACTTATGTTTGCAGGAAAAAAAATTGTATTTGGACTGCAAAGCAAGAGGTGAATGGGATACTTGCGCAAAGCCCCAGAGTCATTCTGAATTTAAGTTCGTTAAGGAAAATGAGGAAAAAACTACTGAAAGATTTTAATGAACGTCGGATTACTTCCTTCTTGCACGAAAAAAGAATTTGTTTCACTATTCATTAGCTATACAGATTATGAGAATCAGGCACTGTACAGTTTTAGTGTGGGAGTAGACATCATTATCCCTCCGCCAAGTTGTATAGCTCTTGTACAATTGTTGGATATGTTTGCCTTTAGAGAAGTGACATATTTTGTGAAGAGCCTCTGCGATTTTGCAAAACTGATCAGATTCACAGAGGAGAATTGTTTACGTGATGGTGTGTCTATTATCAGAGATCAACCTCACACACACAGTCATCTTCACTCTCCGAAGCTACAGTACATTTTCAGATTTGCTTGGACGTATGCTGAACTTGATAGTATACATGTGGAAAACTTCAGCAACGTAAAAAAATATGTCTTTTCATAGAGCACAGGGAAAACACTGTGACTGTGAACCTATTGCCTTCATTTGTTTCAGCCTATGTGACAAACTACTATGTTTTCATCATTTCTTTGGAAATGATCACATTCATATTCATACAGACGCCTAAATCTGGCAAGGAGGCATTTTTCACTCACTCAACAGACGTACAAGTTACATTCGTTGATACGAGATCCCATTGTATTACAAACTATTGCCACTAATGTTGTGGATAACACACCATACGTGTTTTCCGATGTAGGATTCGGTTGACTTGTCACCTTGTCATCAAACTTTCGCAGTTACCATTCGAAAGCCACTTTCTTTAGACTGGTGACAGAGCAGATGTGTGGAATCAACTTTAATTGCAGGTCCCTTCCTTACATCTCGCTGTTGCAGACGGACGTTACACCACGACACATACACGTATCAGAATACAGCGAACGGACATGTCAGTAACCGAATGGACAGTTCATAATTCTGTGAAAAAGTAATAGTGCACGAGGAAGATTTTGAACTTGGACATCCGACTTTGCAGTCCAACACTGTGACCACATAGTCACGACTCCGCAACGCACCGTTCTTCGCCCACAGCGCACCGTTTTCTGCTCCGCCTGAATCAAGGTGGAGGGGTAAAATATTGCTGCACCGGCGTGGGATTGTTAAATGATATAGACATCTCCTTGTTCTCAGGTGAACCATTGTTGGTAGTGTAGCTGATCCATTTGAATAGAGGTGGCCCTCACAGTGGATGCATATAAACAAGGTCAGACTCTGATGAAGAAAAGGAGAATCTGTGTAGCTTCCACCCCAATGTATGCTTTGCGAATCAAACACCATTCCTTTCCTGATTTGTGTTTGTCATTTTTGTTCAAGATCTACAGCTAGTTGTAATTACAAAAGGATGGATAAAAGTTGTCATTATTTTGTGAACTTAAATATTCCACTTTTCTCATGGCTTTTCTAATGGGTACACCAGCAATTGAAGGTTCAGTCTTATTATATTAATTAATTTGGTTATTAATCTGAGTTGTGAAAGTGGCTAAAGGCATAGGCAATAAAAGTGCTATGAGTAAATTCACTAACTCTTATATATAACTTAAGGGTGAATGTTACTGTGAAGATAATATTTTTCTTTATGTAGAACTAATTACATTTAGCATCACCAAGCCATATATTTATGATTAAAGCAAGTGATGGCTTGTTCAAGTACAGAAGGATCTCATTTACTGCGCTATAATTTGAAGGTGTTTTGGTACGATACAAATAACATGATGTATGGTAGTACAACAAATGTTCATCACAAAGGTATGAGTAATTAAAACGAAGCACAAAACATAGAGAAACGAAACTATATTTATGTCATTTCAACACATACGGGAGATTATTCATAGTCACTTTATGTAATCTTCTCAAACTCATTGTCTGTGTAACACAGTCATTTAGTTTTGTGGTATCTCTAGGAGAAGCGTCTTTTATTAGTAATCAAAACGTCCTCGGTCCCGTGTTCGAATCCTGCCACTACTTAAATTTTGCTTAATAATTAACATTGGCGGCTGAAGACTTCCGGCATAAGATGTAACCCTCGTTCTGCCAACTTACTTGTCGAAGAGGGCGGAGGAGCGGACAGAGGTTGAGGGCACTCTGTCGTCCTAGGCGTAGGAAACTGTCCCTAAACGCGGAAGAATCAGCAATTATCAGCGGCATGAGGATGCAGAAGGCAATGGAAACCACTGCATTAAAGACACGTAACGTGTATGTACAGGTCATATGGCCTGCAATTGAAAATGTGTTTTCTTGACTTCTCCATTGGTAAAACATTCTGGAATACTCCCCCATGCGGATCTCCGGGCGGGGACTGCCAAAAGGAAGGTGGCAATGAGGGAAAGATTGAGTAATCAACTTTCTACGAGTAGAGACGTAGAATGTCAGAAATTTTAACGTGGTAGGGAAATTAGAAGATCTGAAAAGGGAAATTCAAAGGCTCAATATAGGTATAGCAGGGGTCAGTGAAGTGAAATGGAGAGAAGAGAGGGATTTCTGGTCAGATGAGTATAAGATAATATCAACAACGGCAGAAAATGGTATAACAGGAGCAAAATTTATTATGAGTAGGAAGGTAGATCAGGGAGTGTGTTACTATGAACAGTTCAGTGATAGGATTGTTCTTATCAGAATTGACATCAAACCAACACCGACAACGATAGTTCAGGTATACATACCTTCGTCGCAAGCTGAAGATGAAGAAATAGAGAAAGTATATAAAGATACTGAAAGGGTAATACAGTACGTAAAGGGAGATGAAAATCTGTTAGTGATGGGAGACTGGACTGCAATTGTAGGGAAAGGAGCAGAAAAAACGGTCACAGGGGAACATGGGCTTGGGACAAGGAACGAAACAGGAGAAAGGCTAATTGAGTTCTGTAATAAATTTTAGCTAGTAATAGCGAATACTCTGTTGAAGAATCACAAGAGGGGAAGGTATACTCTGGAAAAGGCCGCGTAGTATGGGGAGATTTAAGCTATATTACATCAAGGTCAGACAGAGATTCCGGAATCAGATACTGGATTGTAAGGCATACCCAGAAGCTGATATAGACTCAGTTCACAATTAGTAGTGATGAAGAGTAGGCTGAAGGTTAAGACATTAGTCAGGAAGAATCAATCAGCAAAGAAGTGGGATATGGAAGTAGTAAGGAATGACGGGATACGCCTGAAGTTCTCTAAGGCTATGGTTCAAATGGCTCTGAGCACTATGGGACTCAACTGCTGAGGTCATTAGTCCCCTAGAACTTAGAACTAGTTAAACCGAACTAACCTAAGGACATCACAAACATCCATGCCCGAGGCAGGATTCGAACCTGCGACCGTAGCGGTCTTGCAGTTCCAGACTGCAGCGCCTTTAAGCGCACGGCCACTTCGGCCGGCTCTCTAAGGCTATAAATACAGCAATAAGAACTAGCTCAGTAGACAGTTCAGTTGAGGAGGAATGTACGTTTCTGAAAAGGATCATTACAGATGTTGGACAGAAAAACATATGTACAAAGAAGGTAACTACGAAGAAACCATGGGTAATAGAAGAAACAGCTTGTGCTTCTTCTTAATGCTAGCATTGTCTGATTATTGCATTTGCCTATTGCAGTATGAGCAACCCACCTCTCTCACCCCCTGCTGAGGCTCCTCAGCTGCTCAGACGTAGCAGACAGCCACTCTGATAAACATGGTACAGCAGCTCCTGGTGAATCGAGCCACGAACGCTGCGCGCCCAACAGAACAACTATCAATACCTGTACCTCCGAAAGCCATACCGCCTTTTCGCCATTTTAGCGAAAAAGGACGGGAATGGCGCGAGTGGTTGCAACCGTATAAAGCCCACATCACTGCTCGCAATGTTCAGGTACTGTGAAACTGCATTACTTTTTGTCAACGGTAGGAAGTGCAGTGTTTCGCCTCAATCAGAAATTATTTCCTAACGCCACTCCAAGTGAACTTTCCTATGATCAGGTTGTAGATTCGGTAACTATTATGACTGTGGTGGCAGCTAGGTACCAATTCTTTCGTTGCAAGAAAAGGCCGGAACAAACTTATCACGAGTTGGTAATAGAATTGCAGAGTATGGGGAGGAAATACAAATGCAAATGTGTTTGCGGTGCTTTATATTCAGATATTATGATGCGTGATGCAATTTTGTACAATGTTACTGATGTAAAACTTAGAGAACAGATTCTGACACAGTCAGATCCATAATTTCAGCACATAGTGTAAATTCGAGATCAATATGATTCAGGTTCTGTGTCGGCTGATCAATGTGAGCAGCCACCAACTTGGCGGGTCGAGTCCTCCCTTGCTTGCAATTGGCCCAATAGGAAACGACAGCAAGCGTGTGCCACGGTGCGTAAACAGTTCTCCAAACAGGGGAACAGAATTCAGTCATGCCCTCGGTGCTATTCACGGCACAAACGCCAAGATTTCCCATCCAGACAAGCACAGTGTCACGCTCCTGGCAAGAAAGGTCTGGTACAATCCGTATGTTTCTAACAGAACAAACATAAGAATTCTCCCCCCTCACCCAAATCTAGTCACACGCCCATGTAATCAATGCATTGTATTCAAAGTCTGCTGCTGGCTATTAGCAAAACTGGCAAGCGAACAGTTTCTTAAGTGTTGTACCAGTCAAACAAACTTTTTGTTCATTTGTGTATTAGTGGAAAACGTGTGAGTGTTCAGTTGGAGTCAGGTGCCTCTGTTACATTGTGCCCCTGTTACATTGCAGAATTGTAACACATATGAACTGTTAGGCTCCCCGCGCCTGTCTAAAACTAGACGCACCCGACGCCTTATAATGAACAAGACATTCCTATTCTCGGAAAATGGAATTTGCCTGCCATGTATCGCTCGCATACGCGAACTGTGACTCTCACATGGCTACTCGAACAATCACGCGATTGTGAGAAGATATTTGGCCTTCATTCATTTGATTTGTTTGGCCTTTTAATTCAGGTCGATGTGTTTTTTCTGAAGGTCTAGAACAGTCTAACAATTTTGTTGCACTTATTACAATGAAAGGCAATGCTCAGCCGAAATTTTGCCAACCCGGAACTGTTCCCATTGCATTACAGGACAAAGTCGCTGTTGAACTTAAAGAATAGTAAGATAGCAGAACTATTGTACCCCTACAAGCTAGTCAGTGGAGAAGTCCACCGGTTCTGCTCCCAAAACCATCAGATCGCATTCGCCTCTGTGTTGACTTTAAGTCTACAGTCAACCCACAAACCGTGATTGATACTTATCCATTGCCACGCCCAGAGGATCTCATGGACAGATTAGGCGCTGGTCGCTACTTTTCTAAAATTGATTTGCACGACTGATATCTTCAAATACAACTAGATGATGAATCTGAAAACGTGTATGTTGTGAACACTCATTTGGGCTTGTTTAAATATTTGCGTTTACATTTTGGCAGTGCTTCCGCACCCGCCATTTTGTAATAGCATTTGGAATAGCTGCCTGTCAAGTACCAAACTCTTCAAACTATCTGGACAATATTGTCGTAGCAGGACGTACATCTTAAGAACATATTGCAAATTTACATGCTTCCTTTCGTGTGTTATCTGATGCAGGACTAAAGTGTAGACTGGGCAAGTGTGATTTTTTTAAACCTGAGTTGCAATCTCTTGGTCATGTCATGAACAGTCAAGGTGTACACCCTCTTCTGTCACATTTGTTAGCCATACGTGATCTGCCAGTTCCTCGAATTGTCACAGAATTCCAGTCAGTCTTAGAGATAATGAACTATTATATTCGGTTCATATCGAATGCTGCACAAATCGCTACTCCATTGCATCGCTTGCGTCGCAAGAACGTTGCCTTTGTATGGACAGGTGATTGCCAAGAACATTTCAACACCTTAAAGCTGCATTGCTCAAAAATCGATGCTTGGTTCTCTACGATCATGACAAAGAATTTCTGTTGCAACTTGACACTTCTTCTTACGGAATTGGTGCAGTGCTTTCGCACAGAATTGGTGATAAAGACCTATTGGTGATACAGACCTATTGCTTTCGCATCAAAAGTGTTGTCCAAAGCTCAGTGTAACTATTCATAGATAGAGAAAGAGGCATTAGCTATTGCGTATGGTCTCACCAATTTCCACCGCTATCTGTATTACAGAAAATTCTACTTAGTAGCCGACCGCAAGAAATTGCATTTCTTGTTTCATCCGACGAAACCGGTTCCTGTCCGAACTGCCCCAAAAGTGCAAAAATGGACTTTGTTGTCGTTTCATTACCGGTACGAGTTTATGTATTTTTCTACAGCTCAATGTGGTAATGCGGATGCCCTTTCACGTCTTCCGATTGGCCCTGATACAGACTTCGACGCTTCAGCTGCATCTTGTCACATCGATGCTCACGATTCTGAATTGCTTCAATCCTTTCCTGCGAACTATAGAAAAATTTGCACAGGCCACGGAAGCTGATTCGGATTTGAACATATTGTTAAAATACATTCGCAAACCTTGGTCTCGCTCATTGGATTGTTTGCATAGGATAAAGAACGCTGTAGTATGCTGATACTTTTGCACGTCTGCATAGTCTCGCTATACAGCAAGTGTGTTCTTGTTAAAAATGACAGTGGACAGGCACGTGTGTTGATCCCCAAACCTTTGCAAAAAGAAGTGTTGCAATTACTTCAGCAAGGACACTGAGGGATTGTTCGCACGGAACAGTTAGCGTGTCGGCAATGTACTTGGCAGGGTACGGACACCTAAATAGAGCAGATGACGTCACAGCGTCACGCATGTGCCGAAAATCAGTCCACTCCACCACGAAAATTCTCTGCTTGGCCCAAGTCGCATTCACCAAGGCAACGTGTGAACATAGACTTTTCGGGATCTATTTGGAACACTCGTTGGTTGATTGTGGCAGACTCTTATAGCAAGATTCCTATTGCAGTGCCAATGAACTCGACAAAGTCACGTAGCATGAAACAGGTGTTGTCCTCTACTTTTGCCCCTAAGTTTTTGCTGAAGTCATAGTGTCGGACAACGGTCATCAGTTCACATCTGGGACGTTTTGTCAGCACATTCAAGCAGCACAAGGCCAATCTTAGCACCGCACACACCAGGGATCAAGCATTGCAACTGTTTCTCGCCTCCTATCACTCTCACACTCGGGATGCACCATCGCCGGCGGAATCGCTTCAGTAGGATACGGCAAATTCAATCTTGAACGACCAGCTAATACATAGTATCTACGGATTCTGCAACCAAAAAGGTCCAGGATACAAGAATGTACAGGTTCCACAGAACCCACTCGATACACCTTACAGTGACCGTTCAGATATAGTCTCTCAAAGCGATAGGCTTGAAACCACATGATAACGGTGCTCAGTGTAACAGATCAGTATTACGAAAGAATTACATGTTAGGAATATCTTTCCCATAAACCACGTGCTTCAGCAACGTTTAATAGTAAAGATGAAATACGATTTTTGCTTGAACACGAGGCTACTTTGAGACTTCCAAGCAGCAGTTACCTTTATTTAGAGGTACGGCTTTTAAAGAAGGATGGAGAGCCCACATCGATTTCGTGACTCGCGTAGAACACGTTGTATCCGTGTATTGCAGGAGGAATGCCAGGAAACCATTTCTGTATGACTGTGTGAAAATCTACACTCCTGGAAATTGAAATAAGAACACCGTGAATTCATTGTCCCAGGAAGGGGAAACTTTATTGACATATTCCTGGGGTCAGATACATCACATGATCACACTGACAGAACCACAGGCACATAGACACAGGCAACAGAGCATGCACAATGTCGGCACTAGTACAGTGTATATCCACCTTTCGCAGCAATGCAGGCTGCTATTCTCCCATGGAGACGATCGTAGAGATGCTGGATGTAGTCCTGTGGAACGGCTTGCCATGCCATTTCCACCTGGCGCCTCAGTTGGACCAGCGTTCGTGCTGGACGTGCAGACCGCGTGAGACGACGCTTCATCCAGTCCCAAACATGCTCAATGGGGGACAGATCCGGAGATTTTGGTGGCCAGGGTAGTTGACTTACACCTTCTAGAGCACGTTGGGTGGCACGGGATACATGCGGACGTGCATTGTCCTGTTGGAACAGCAAGTTCCCTTGCCGGTCTAGGAATGGTAGAACGATGGGTTCGATGACGGTTTGGATGTACCGTGCACTATTCAGTGTCCCCTCGACGATCACCAGTGGTGTATGGCCAGTGTAGGAGATCGCTCCCCACACCATGATGCCGGGTGTTGGCCCTGTGTGCCTCGGTCGTATGCAGTCCTGATTGTGGCGCTCACCTGCACGGCGCCAAACACGCATACGACCATCATTGGCACCAAGGCAGAAGCGACTCTCATCGCTGAAGACGACACGTCTCCATTCGTCCCTCCATTCACGCCTGTCGCGACACCACTGGAGGTGGGGTGCACGATGTTGGGGCGTGAGCGGAAGACGGCCTAACGGTGTGCGGAACCGTAGCCCAGCTTCATGGAGACGGTTGCGAATGGTCCTCGTCGATACCCCAGGAGCAACAGTGTCCCTAATTTGCTGGGAAGTGGCGGTGCGGTCCCCTACGGCACTGCGTAGGATCCTATGGTCTTGGCGTGCATCCGTGCGTCGCTGCGGTCCGGTCCCAGGTCGACGGGCACGTGCACCTTCCGCCGACCACTGGCGACAACATCGATGTACTGTGGAGGCCTCACGCCCCACGTGTTGAGCAATTCGGCGGTACGTCCACCCGGCCTCCCGCATGCCCACTATACGCCCTCGCTCAAAGTCCGTCAACTGCACATACGGTTCACGTCCACGCTGTCGCGGCATGCTACCAGTGTTAAAGACTGCGATGGAGCTCCGTATGCCACGGCAAACTGGCTGACACTGACGGCAGCGGTGCACAAATGCTGCGCAGCTAGCGCCATTCGACGGCCAACACCGCGGTTCCTGGTGTGTCCGCTGTGCCGTGAGTGTGATCATTGCTTGTACAGCCCTCTCGCAGTGTCCGGAGCAAGTATGGTGGGTCTGACACACCGGTGTCAATGTGTTCTTTTTTCCATTTCCAGGAGTGTATATCGGTATTTACGATAAATTCTAGGCAATATACGTAACGCTTTTGTTGCATTACTGCCCTTTACAAGTTCGTCCATGGCGCACTTCCTTTCGTACTCCACATAGAGAGGAAGTGACCATTATTCTCCTTCGTATTGGCCACTGCTCAATGACGCATGATTGTCTCTTCAATAAGAAGACCCACCAGAATGTTCTATTTGTGGCGTCAGACTTACAGTCCTCCATGTTTTAATGTCCTATGTATTATACACCGATAGGAGGGAAGCCTATGGTGTACTGAGGGACTTTCCCTCAATTTTATCCTATTACAAAACAACGTCATTACAGTTGTTGGCTTTCTGCGGCATCATGACTCCTGTGCAGTTTGATTGAACGGAGATTTTAACTGGATTTTTAGTAGCGGGCTGATGGTTTTGGTTGCGGGATCAACCCACCTTTTTATTGACTTCCACTTGTTTTAACAAGTGTCGACGGCATGACTAGATATACTGCAATTTTGGGACATTTTCTATTGCTGTGGCTACCGTTAATTGACAGTTGATTCTTGTTTTAATTAGAGTACTCAGCCCTGATATATACCGCAATATTATAAAAGGGCGCTGATGACAAAGCTATTTAGTGCCCAACCATTTTAGATCCATCCATGCATCCAGTTTTTACACCAATAATGTAACAGGAAACGAACGTCGCCTCACAACAGAGTTAAATCATGGTACTTGAATATTTGTTAGTATTTACGAGGAGTGAATTTTTCGTTAAATTTAGTAAAGTGGACTCCCACAAAGCACCCATTTTGAAAATTAGATTATTACAACGCTAGAAGTGGGAATTCCTGAATAGCTTCAGGGACAAGGCCCTTACTGCAAACGTGAAACGAATAATATTTTTTTTTATTCCATCACGAAACATCTGAGGATCTTGATCGAACGATATGAGGTCAATTTAGCAATGGAGGAAACAGTTATCGACCACGTGAATTATATTCATGAAAAATGTAGTCCTTCCGAACATTTCGTGTGAATTGTATATTGTGGTGTCTCAGTTTGTTGCTAACGCAAAGCCAGTTTAGTTCGTTACCTGCCAGAACAGTGTACGCTGTGACATACACACGCAAAATTTTGTGTAAACCTTTGTCTGATATTCCAGTCATCTGTCACATAAGAAGAGTACTTATGTGTTTATAAAATCATGACAGTAAGTACACAGATTTATTAAAATGTTAGTCATTTAAAGTTTATTTTATTGCTGTTACGGGAGCGAGAGACACCAGAAATATTTATAGCACACATACAAACGAAAAATAACAAAAGTGCTACGTCTCTTTCCGCCATTGCCTTCAGGTTTACTATTATAGGGTTTACACTTTCGCTGAGGAGCAAAATAGCTTCCATTTTCAATAATGACTCACGTACAAAGTGGTACGTTCGGTCTATGATGCCCTATAGTCCTTTGCTTCTGGCCTATGGAAACACGAGGAACTGCATCAACAAGCAAAGACTCATGGAAAAGGTATGATAGTCGTTCAGAAAGTAATTTTGCCAGACTGCAAATTTTATGGACTAAGAGTTGGTCTCAGCACACAAATTTCAGAACCCGGAATATTAGGTAAGACACCAGACTCACTATATCGATGCCCTGATTCTATAAAGCGAAGTATCTTCGTGATTCTTTTTTTATTACGGCAAGAACTCTCAGGTATTACACAAGCAATGTCTTTTAGCAGTTTGAGAAAAGATTTTCGATTATTGATATCCACAGTTGCTGTCCGTCAGTAAACAATAATTTAGTCTTATTTGACGAAAAAATAATACGGGAAAAAATTTGTACGTAGAGACAAATACTTTTGCTTTCTTTCTCCTCTGGGCTTAATAATCAATTAAGAACAGGTTGCAAACACTGATTTGAAATACGAGAAAGATTAATAGGCTGTAGATATTTTAAAATATGGAGGTTAAATGGTAGACCGTTCAGCATTTTACAGATAGTTTATATAACAATATAAATTCAATAAACATAATGATGCAAAGATTTAGACATCCCAGTATCTAAGAATTACAATGATCAAAGTTGTGTAAAACACAGACTCTAATTAGTTGCGACGAGTCATGGTGGACCATAACAAGCGCGACAGAACATTCGTAACCAGTTTTAAGTTGATCTTACGTGCCATACATGTCTGAGCTGACATTACCCTAGGCACTGTAGCAATTACAGACACTAAAATACCATTCTGACAGAATAGGTGCAACAAGTCACGTGGTCGTAAGCAGTAATACCTGATGCCAGCACTAGGTACGATCGTACTATTCGCGTCTCGTGTTGAGCACTGACATTGGCGTTAACTTGGAAACTTCCGTAACTTGCATCAAACGTTATTACTACTATCAGCTGAACTATGATAAAACAAAATACATCAATGGTTACGAAATCTCATGCATGAATTTTTGGGGAAGTGGAATAGTCGATCTGCCGAATTCTTAGGACCTGTTTTTGTTTCAGAAAGTAACGTTAGTAAAATGGATTGGAAATTAGTTCCAAACAAAAATTCATACAGCGATCAGTAATGTGTCAATGGACTATGCTTCTCAAGCTTTATCGAATATAATGGAGTGATACACTGCTGGCCATTAAAATTGAAACACCACGAAGATAACGTGATACACGCGCGAAATTTAGCCGACAGGAAGAAGATGCTGTGATATTCAAATGATTACCTTTTCAGAGCATTCACACAAGGTTGGCGCCGGTGGCGACACCCACAACGTGCTGACATTAGGAAAATTTCCAACCGATTTCTCATATACAAACATCAGTTGACCGGCGTTGCCTGGTAAAACGTTGTTGTGATGCCTCGCGTAAGGAGGAGGAATGCGTACCATCATGTTTCCGACTTTGATAAAGGTCGGATTGTAGCCCATCGCGCTTGCGGTTTATCGTATCGCGACATTGCTACTCGCGTTGGTCGAGATCCAATGACTGTTAGCAGAATATGGAATCGATGGGTGCAGGAGGGTAATACGGAACACCGTGCTGGATCCCAACGGCCTCGTATCACTAGCAGTCGAGATGACAGGCATCTTATCCGCATGACTGAAACGGATCGTGCAGCCACGTCTCATCCCTGAGTCCACAGATGGAGACATTAGTAAGACAACAACCATCTGCACGAACAGTTCGACGACGTTTGCAGCAGCATGGACTATCAGCTCGGAGACCATGGCTGCGGTTACCCTTGACGCTGCACCACAGACAGGAGCGCCTGCGATGGTGTACTCAACGACAAGCCTGGGTGCACGAATGGCAAAACGTCATTTTTTCGGATGAATCCACGTTCTGTTTACAGCATCATGATGGACGCGTCCGTGTTTGGCGACATCGCGGTGAACGCACATTGGAAGCGTGTATTCGTCATCGCCGTACTGGCGTGTCACCCGGCATGATGGTATGGGTTGCTATTGGTTACACGTCTCGGTCACCTCTTGTTAGCACTGACGGCACTTTGAACAGTGGACGTTACATTTCAGATGTGTTACGACCCGTGGCTCTCCCCATCATTCGATCCCTGCGAAACCCTACATTTCAGCAGGATAATGCACGACCGCATGTTGCAGGTCCTGTACGGGCCTTTCTGGATACAGAAAATGTTCGACTGCTGCCCTGGCCAGCACATTCTCCAGATCTATCACCAATTGGAAACGTCTGGTCAATGGTGGCCGAGCAACTGGCTCGTCACAATACGCCAGTCACTACTCTTGATGAACTGTGGTATCGTGTTGAAGCTGCATGGGCAGCTGTACCGGTACACGGCATCCACGCTCTGTTTGACTCAATGCCCAGGCGTATCAGGGCCGTTATTACGGCTAGAGGTGGTCCTTCTGGGTACTGAATTCTCAGGATCTATGCACCCAAATTGCGTGAAAATGTAATCACATGTCAGTTCTTGTACAATATATTTGTCCAATGAATACCTGTTTATCATCTGCATATCTTCTTGGTGTAGCAATTTTAATGGCCTGTAGTGTATATGGCACACTATTTTCATTAGCTCTTAGCATTAGTTGATGATTGCATTACTCAAGTATTTAATTATGTATTTACGCTATGTGATCAAAAAGTATCCGGACACCTAACTGACAATGTCTCACAAGTTCGTAGCGCCCTCCATCAGCAATGCTGGAATTCAATATGGTGTTGGCCTACCCTTGATGACAGCTTCCACTCTCGCAGGCATACGTTTAACCAGGTGCTAGAACGTTTCTTGGGGAATGGCAGCCCATTCTTCACAGAGTGCTGCACTGAGGAGAAGTATCGATGTCGGTCGGTGAGGCCTGGCACGAAGTCGGAGCTCCAAAACACCCCAAAGTGTTCTAAAGCATTCACGTCGGGACTCTGTGCAGGCAAGTCCATTACAGAGACGTCATTGTCGTGTAACTGCTCCACCACAGGCCGTGCTCGATCGTGTTGAAAGATGCAGTCACCATCTCCGAATTGCTCTTTAACAGTGGGAAGCAAGAAGGTTTTAAGCATCCATGTAGGCCTGAGCTGTAATACTGCCACGCAAAACAATACGGTGTACTAGCCCCCCATGAAAAGCACGACTACAAAATAACATCACCACCGCCAAATCTTACTGTTGGCACTACACAAGCTGGCAGATGACGTTCGCCGGGCATTCAACATACCCACACCCTGCCATCGGATCACCACATTGTGCACCGTGAGTCGTCACTCCACACAACGTTTTTCCACTGTTCAATTGTCCAATGTTTACGCTCCTTACACCAAGCGAGGCATCGTTTGGCATTTACCGGCGTCATGAGTGGCTTGTGAGCAGCCGCTCGTCCATGAAATCCAAGTTTTCTCACCTCCTGCCTAACTGTCATAGTACTTGCAGTGGATCCTGATGTAGTTTGCAATTCCTGTGTGATGCTCTAGATGGAAGTCCACCTACTATACATTACGACCCTCTTCAACTGTCGGCGGCCTTTGTCAGTCAACAGACGAGGTCAGCCTGTACGCTTTTGTGCTATATGTGTCTCTTCACGTTTCCACTTCACCATATATCGGAAAGGGTGGAGATAGGAATGTTTAGTAGTGTGGAAATCTCGCGTACAGACGTATGACACAAGTGAAGCCCAAGCAGCTGACCACTTAAGAAGTCCGTGAGTTCCGCGATGCGCGCCATTCTTTTCTCTCACGATGTCTAATGACTACAGGGTGTGCTGATATTGAGTACCTGGCAGTAGGTGGCAGCACAATACACCTAATATGAAAAACGTATGTCTTTGTGGGTGTTCTGATACATTCGATCACATAGTGTACATAGTGATATATTTTAGATGTAATTATTGTCCATAAATTATTAATTTCAATTATAAATTTGGGATAACCGTGCTAGATAGTCAATTTTTGAGTGGAACAGACATACACGGCAGTCTATTGTTTGATTAAGTTTCGTGTAAAATTGTGTAAAATCTCACTGGAATTGGGAGCCGAAAAATCGCCATTTTCTAGAACAATTCTTATGGTACATAAAGTGGAATTAGTACAGCTCTGATTGGGGCATAACTGTGCTCATTTAGATTTATTTCGATTTAGTAGGGTTTGTACGATTTAAATGTTGTAATGGTTAACGCTTAGTGGTATAATGTTGGAAACAGGTTCCTTGTCCACTTTGTCAAGTTTATGAGGGTGGAAGTCAGTCAGTTTGGGTGACGAAAAGATGCAGGTTTTGAAGAACTTAGTGTATATCCAGTATGTTAGATCCATGAACTTAAACATCTCCTCTTAGTGCGACTTCTAAACTTAGACAACATAAGGAGGCTCAAGGCTAAAAGAATTTAGTGAGGGTTAAACTTCATTAATTTAGTGTTCGTAAACTTATGAGCAATGGCATACAGGCTTTGAAATATTTTTCAACTTTTTCTCAGAAAGTTATGTTCTGAACTTGAATATATGAAGCTAATTACTTCAGCGATCCCACCTGCTGGCATGCTGTCTTTGATTTTTAATCGGAGGTTGGATCAGACTGATTATTAACCTTGAATTTATGAAACACTAAGTTTAGCTTGGTAATATTCCTTACATATTTTCACGCAACCCTAAATTTCATTATTAGTCATTGCACTCACAGTTAAGCACTCAGCAGGAGCAATTTACGGTAAATGTTGACTGTACAAAGAGTTGAATTGGCGAATAACTCCAACTCCCTGTGTGTTGTCCAAAGTCAATTCAGCTTCATTCTTACATTTCTACATTATATATTACAGCTTAGGTAGCTTCAAATAACCAAATTCTATCATAGATTATAGCTACATGTGCTTACCACTAATTCTCGTAGACCCACAACGCATACACATTGCTCCACTGAAAAATATCAAAAAGTACAATTTCGTTATAGTGTGTGAGAGGTAACTAATTTATTATGTGTAATATATAACATAGCTAGCTGTTCATTATGGTTGTGTTCACATATCAGTATTTTTGTTATGATGAGTGATGTGAAATAAAGTGTAATAAATTGTTTTAATTTGAGTCATATAAAACTTTTTGAAAGATATAGCCGAAATTTGGCTGTACAACAGGTTTTATTCCACAACCTAGATTTCTTCCTTAGCCCATTATCAACTGTTATAGTTATGTTTAAAAAGTCATTAGACTTGAGTAGAACACATGAAATCGTCAAAATATGTATTTTCTGTTATAGTAACCAATTTTGTCAAACTTAAATTCCAGAGCATTTGTGTAATAGGCTAATTTAGTGGCAGTTAGCATGACACCTTCACTTACTATGGTTGTGGAATTAAACAGTTGACCAAATCACAGGTTTGAAACCCGTGACAGATAAGCAAACACCGGCTTCAGACGTGTCGTTTGGTCATCTATTTTATTCCAAGACATATCAAGTGAAGATGTCATGCTAACTGTCACTAAATTAGCCTATTACATAAATTTTCTCGCGTTTACTTCTTACAAAATTGATTTATATTACCGAAGATACCTATTTGGACGATGAGATGTGTTCTACGCAAGTCTAAGAACATTTTTACGTTACTGTAACACCTGAAAATGGCTTAAGGCTGAAATGTAGGTTGTGGAAGAAAACCTGATGTGCAATCAAATGGTGATTATATCTTAAAACAGTTTAATAATGTTTTATCGTAGTGTATGCTGACTGATGTGAAAAATGTTATTCCATTTCCTACTTCATCCAATTGGGTGTCGATTTTTTTTCTTTCTGAGTAGCCTGTGTTCTTCCTCAGAGTTCATGTTACCTCCACACCAAATTTCATCAAAATCGCTTCAGCAGTTTGGTTTTGAAAACGTGACAACAAACTCACTTTCGCTTTTAAATTAATATGGATACTAGGTCGCTATTCATGAGGAGTGATAGTTTTCTATGGCAGAGAGTAACGATCTATGATTCTGGTCTTATTTATTTTCAATACGTTTCTCGTTTATGAGGGACTGAAGACGTTTCTCGTGTTCCATTATCGGTATTTCACTTCTCAACGGAATACCATCTACTATTAAAGTTCTTCACTGGGACTCGACTACGAACTTTGTCTTTCGCGTCCAGTACTCTTACCAACTGGTTTTTAATCATTTGTTATTATATACCAATTGCGACTCGCCTGCACAGTTTGACTTCAGGAGAATTCACAGATGTTCCTTGATTTGTGGTCTGTGGTTTCCCTACATTACGTCAGCGAAATGTCGGCAAGGTTGCTACTGTAAGACCACAGATGACTACCTACCTCATCCTGCCAAACTGCACCTATAAGATTATAATTATCTGCATGCATGAATTGAGTTTCCAATTTTGTTCTTAAGCTATAATATCATAGCATGTACAATAACGTTGCAAAAGAAGTCAATAAAGTAAAAATATTGTGTTAGGCGCTAGTTGGACAGATTGCAATTGTAGTCTCCACTTCATCTTAGTTAGCATTACACTAAGTGATTAGGTTCTGCCCCAAATTAAGCATAAGTGATGCTCAAACCGATTAATTGATCCGTCAAGCCTTTGTGGACTCTGACCTGTGTGCTGCCGCGAGTTCGTTAGTGGATGAAGAACTTTAAGGAGGGCCTGGAAGAGGTGACTGACAATCATTGCTTTAGACAGGCATCAATTAGCTATAGTGACGGCAATATGACTCGTGTTATTGATTTGTTGAACTCTGATCAACGTCAGCATCTTAGGATGACTGCAGCGCCCCTGATCATGAAAACAGGCTGTGTGCACGCCATCATGTAAAACGCTCTCAACATGTGGAAGGTGTGCGCTTAGTAAGTCCAGAAAACGATGACGGACTAGCAAAAGACTAGTGCAATGAAGGGGGTCACTTAACTTTCAGAACATATTCAGATTGAGTCTGATTTTTAATAAGCTTTATTGTGAAGAATGAAACATGGCAATTACTGTGATCCTCAAGAAGATTATACCTGTAGGACATGTTCTCGGAAGATTGAGGAAAACATTCCATCACATGTAGAAGGATCGCTACTACCTGCATGCGCATCACTGCTATCTTCCCAAGTTCACCAGTCCGTGCGTTTGTGAATCGCTGGCGAGTACAACGTGGCAACATTGCACTAGCTCGCTGATAGTCCCGTCTTCAACCGGGCCCTCTGCTTTTCGAGGTTTGAGACAGCCGTCGTAGAACAGCGTTTTTAATACACTAAGACGATCCAGAACTCCATGACGACAGTTCAGAAGGAGCATCCCGTTGAGACTTCCGACGAAGCGTATTGTGTGTGTCTTGAAACCTGCTGGAGAAAATGTGTAGATGCGCTAGGTGAATACTTTAAAGATTTTTAACCATTTGTTATTACATATAGAAATATTTGCCTTACAAGATTTGTATTACGTGATGAACTTACAACACAATTTTGCATGGTTCCTACTAGCTATGGGATTGCTCCCGCCCCAAATGTGACACGTCAGGATTGCAAAAACACATTGCAGACGGACCTGCAACTGTCCATTCGTTTTTACGCTCCTACGTACTTCATGTCAGCTAATTTAATCCTCAATCAATTGATCTTAAAGGGTGGTCACAGAAGGGAAAAATTAATCTCTACATGACCGTGAATATCTTTGAGATCGTGAGTATTATTAAGTCAGTGGCTTCATGGCGTCGAAAATGGAGTTCTTTTTACTTAATTCTTCAAAGATCTTCCATTTTAGGTACTTTTATAGTTTCAGTTCCTTCCTCACCTAATGCGTAAGGTTATTTACTAGGTCCAGATAAGTAATGATCTATGTTATGCCAAACTCATACAGTCATCAGAGGCGCATAGTTCATAATTTCTCAGTCACGGTAATTGTGTTTACTTGCTTACATGTGTGATTTTAATACTAGGGAAGATGATGTAACTCATTATTTATGACAAATTTCACCTACACCCAAAACAGTCCGTGCACGTAGCACATAAGCTGATGGCATGTCAATTTTGAATGCACAGTTTCCATGCAATTCCTAAAACTGTAGTAGCAACAAATGCGTTGACTGACTGTATGTCCATAATCAAGGAAAACATCAGTGAAAATGGTATATAGTCAACATACTTCCACATTTGCATTGATATTACCTCATGTCAGTGTCAGTGTCTGGAGCGTACAAAGTAATAAAAAATGACAATGGTGAAGTTCTTTCATACAACATTTTTTTTTTTTTTCATTTTCAGATGCCTGGAAATAGTTTCGGCACCTCAGCAACAGAATTGACTACGCAGCTCCTACTAACCGCCAAACCATTTCACGCCGTGTGTAAACTATTTGGCCTGATGCCGTTTACCATTGACGCAGATACAGCAACTATTTACACACCGGTATCGGATCTTGTCATTGGAGTTGTCTCTGCTACAATACAGATGTTCTGTACCCTGTTATCAATTGGTTTTTTGTTCCAGTCTATACCGCTGGAAACCGGTATAAATTTGGTTAACTCTGTGGGAATTTTGCTGAAGTTACTCACTACAGTAGTTTCAGTAGTCTCCGATCAGATCCTCAACATAAAGAAGTACAGAAAAATACTTCAGTTGTTAGCGTCGATTGATTGCTCGTTGGCGAGCCACCTAGGACCAAGAAGAAGGTCACCAGGAATGTTTGTGAGGTTTCAGCTGTTGTCATTACTCGCCCTTTATTGTTTATTGTTCAGTAGCATGTTAGGTACAAACATTAGCATAGGTAGAGCATTATGCATATTTTCCAGACTATACACATTCGGAACTCAGGCAATGACAATGCTAAGATTTGTAAATCTACAACTAGTTATACAACACAGATTGTCATTACTTAATCTCTCTTTGGCGAACATTATAGGCGAACGGAGTGGTAGACGTCGTGGACAAGTGAAAGCAGATGAACACCTCGTCTGGAGTGTTTCTTTAAATACAGAAATCAGAGGCTCTAGTGGAGCCCCACTCTCAGTAAGACCGCTGACCCGAGTGTACGCTTCCCTGTGTGAGTTGGCTCTGTTGGTAACATATGTTCACGAAAATGTCCTGACAATGTCCCTGGCAGATGTAACGTTGAGTGCTGCGGTATCGATTTACTTGATAGCAACAAGAGCAATGGGCACAGGCACTGCTGACCTCAAGTGGCCATGGTCTCATCTGATGCTGAGTCTAAGTACTCTGGCACTATTGGTGGTGCCTCCACACTTGGTATCGTCAGAGACAGACCGCACTGCGAGGCTGTGCTCCCAGTTGCTGTTGAGAGGGCGGACGAGTTTCGACGCGCCGCGCCAGGAACTCCGTCTTCTGGCGCTGCAGGTGACCTCTGGCCGCCCCAAGACCAGCCTGCTGGGGACGTTGACCCTGGATCTGAGGGTAGTCTCTGACTTCATCTCCGTCGTGACGACATTCAGCACCCTACTCCTCACTTTCGCCGCTTCAGGTACCACAGACGCCTCTTTACTCAATGTTGCGACTAAAACACTTCGTTGTATTTTCTTCATTTCTGTGCCCCTATTATTCGTACTTGTTCCAACATTACTGAAGTTATTTTATATCCACTTTTGGAACTAGATGGAAATGTGTTTTTTGTCACCGAATGCATTTCGCTTCATTGAAATCAGTGGTTTACAATTAAAGAAATTTATATTTTAGATTGCTTCTTGAATCGAAAAACAGTTAGTTAAAAAAGAAATTAATTTTACTAATGGTAATTCCGTCAGTTTTTCCCTCACTTAAAGAAACGCCATCTGCTAGTACACTTTTCTTATCACTTATTTTGGCTCTGTTGCCTGCCTTATCCCAGACTGTTTTGCAGAACTATGTTTTTCTTCATCTGGAACACATCATAATGTGGCACAGTTATTGTTTGTGACTCACTGGCTGAATAAGTCTGTGTTTTGGTGCGAGTAGCGTTACCAATCAAACCTTTGGTTTTCCTTTGATCTAAAAATGTTTTCTTCTTCTGCAATTTCTCATATGTGTCTTACTTTATTTAATTATGTGATCTGAACATATAATTGGCGACCAAGTAAGTGGGGAGGGGGTGGGGAGGGGAGCGGACGACGGAGAACAAGAGTGGCAAAGGTGAGTAACAGTAAATGCTATGTAGGGGACTGGAGAGTTAGTTGGTGGTCAGATGGAGGAAAAGGTGCTGAGAAGGAAGATGAGAAATAAAAGGCGCACGGGAGAAAGGAAGTGAGAGAATGTGAAGTGTGGAAATGAAACATTTTCGTAATTGTATGGTTATTTTAGTTATGTAGTGTCTAGATTCCATTATTCATTTTGTCACTAAGTAAATGTTTACTGAGTACTTTATTGTGTGTTGAAGATTTCTTGGAATGGCAGGACGTGTATAACGTCACTTACATTTCTTGTGTCCATACGCCAAATGCCAAGCACAGTAGAGGAACCTGCTACCATTTCAAGAGATCTTATACAAATGAAAAGCGTCAATGTATAACAAACAGTCACTCAAAGACCAGATAAATATTAGAACGGCGGTATGTAAAAAGTCATTAATCAAAACATTTTTTGTGTTTATGCAGACAGTGCATTTATTATAACGCAGTGTCCTTTTGAAACGCATGCATGACTGAAGGACATTGTATAATAGTAAATGCAGTTACTGTATCTATACGTACACTGATGTCATTGATGACCACGCTTGACGAGGCTAAAATGAGGAAACAAAATAATAACAAAGGTCTTCCTATGCTTCATTTAACTACTCTGAACTTTTGGATTGTGGCTGTGTGACACATAGAGGTTTGGGCCAGCACCAGCACCGTTGATTTTACCTCTTTGGTCTCACTTCTTTTCCCTCCATCGTATTACCACTTCATTCTCGATTGGAAATATTTTGCATTCAATATTTACTCATCTTTGTGCCACATCCTATCCGCCCTTCACACCTACTCATCACTCATACATACATTTCCATCACTACACCTTCATTTCACTTATACATTAAATAAACACAACAATGTAACATAAACGACACTATACAATGCAAGCGACACTCATAGTCAGAAAAATTCGTTCTGTGTATTTGTGGCTGCATTACGCTGGAGCTAAGTGAAATCTATAGTCGGCAAATTGTTCGTGCTAGTATGGTATGTGCATCCGTAACCATGGGAGCCGAAATGTTTGGTGCTGCAAGAGTCAGCGCATGGAAGATATATAAGCAAGTACTAGGATAGTGGAAACATATATTCCAGTAAGCCACAATGTAGACGAAATTAGGCTATGTTAAGAGACGGTCATTGAAGAGGGTTGTCATCATAAGTAAGAGGACGACAGCTGCAAAAGTCACTGCAGAACTCAATGTTACACTCGGGAACCCTGTCGGCATGAAAACATCGCGAATGGAGCCGTATAAGCAGGAAGCTGCATGGACAGCAGAATTTCAAAATTACACATAAGTGATGAAAATGTCCCCAACAAGACAACGTTGTGCCGAAGACAAAACACCTGGTATGGAGCAATGAAGGGAAGCCGTTGGATTGAATGAGTCTTGTACCACACTGTTTTCAACTTCTGGCCAAGTTTACGTTCCATGTATGAAACACTGCGGGGGTTCGGTGGCGATTTTAGCAGCCATATAGAGGTGTTCCATGCGGCTATGGTTAGTCTACACGGCCGCATTACTGACAAGGGTTATGTGGCCAGTTTGGCTTGTCAGTTCCATCTCACGGTACAGTAAATGTTCCTCAGTGGTGACACTGTTTTCCAGGGGCCCTGTACACACAGGTCGCATCGTCCAGGACTGGTTTTGTGAGCACGAGGATGAATTGGGGCGTCTCTCCCAGCCACCTCAATACTGAGTCTTTGAGGTCAACTTCGGAGAGAAGGATCTACTATTACGGTTCACCACCATCATTTTACCTAATCGTGCTATAATTTTTGCGGGAAGAATGGCATGAGATTCCCTTGGAAACAGTACAAGACCTGTTTTTATCCATTATGTGACGACTGGGAGCTGTTTTGAATGTCAACAAGTTAATTTTGAAATTTGTATTGAAAGTTGCCTTACCAGCAGTTTGGGCAATAAGAGAAGACTGTGCAACTCCCTCAGAAATAAATACCGTGAAGTCTTGCCGCTAATTCTCAATCTAAAATTCCAATTACTGCAGAGGAGCGACACGTGATTGATTTTATTTTTCACTCAAAAAGTTAATTACCGAATTAAATAAAGCTGTTACCTGTGCTGATTGTGGCACTGACGTTCATCATTACGTAATGACACAACAAAATAGAGACGTTGTATTTAATTATGCCCTCTGAAGTAGTGGATACAAAACCACAATATCAAATCGAACTACGTCGTTAGACGATTTGCATAGAAATGTAATTTATGCTTGCACACGTTCTGCGAATTGAATGCCAGTGCACAACATCGTTTTACTCAGGCAGGAGCAGTGTCAAAGCACACAGCATGGAGCAGTAAACGAAAAATAGCGGATGCACATTCACATTTACATTGGTATCATTACAATCACATTCTAGTCATACGTTTTCAATCGCACTTTATTGATATGCTACCAATCACACTTCATTCATAAAGAATAGTTACGGCAATGATATGTGTATAACCGCAATGTTTTGTGAAAAAAACAGATTTTCACCAAAGAACTTGCCATGCGGAATGAATATATATTTGTTTTTAATTTTGAGCCAGTAACTGTGTGAGTGATCTTTGAATAATTCAAGTGATTAAAAACTGAAATAATAATGGCTCTTGGTTCTGACTGTAAGTGAGGACAACGGAACAGATTTTACTTTGGGATGAAATGCTGTATGTGGATAGAAAAGCAGCTAAAGCTCAGTTTTAAGCGGCATGAAATAACTGAGTCGTCAACCTATAAAACTGAGGGAGGCCTAGTCGAGATATAGCAGGTCACCTGCGTTTTACTACAGTTGTAGACAGGTAGACATAAGTTCCCAGTGCTTCGAGCTTAGTCAGTCAGCCAAACTACATTATCTTAATCGCACTGCAGCTCTTTGATTAGTGGTGTGGAGATCATCTACACATAAATAACTGTGCTGATGTTGTCGATTAACAGACACACAGCGCTACATCACACGTGCACTCATACTCGTGGCTAGCCATTTTCCTGATGCAGTGAGTCCGGCTCGCAGTAAATAGTTATTTCACGAAGCATTCAGCGCCCTACTGACAACCTGAAAAATATGTGTTGTCAATATAGTCATTCCAGTTCGAAAATATCGATTTTATCAATTTCACTGCCACTGTTTCGTGAAATATGATTCAACATCTGTAAGTATACACAAACCTCAATGCAATAATTTAACGAAATTAAACTATATATTTGAATAAGTTGGATAAACGACCGAGAGATAGCTCTACAGACTTGTCAAATACCACATATGAACAGCCACTATAGGAGATGTAGTGTGTGTGTGTGTGTGTGTGTGTGTGTGTGTGTGTGTGTGTGTGCAGCTTTAGTACAGGGGAGTCAAACTCAGCACTCAGCGCCAAGCGTTATTTCAACGTCCCTCACTCGATTAGCGCCCTACAGGTCACCAATATTTGTCACTAGCACGTACAAAATCGTACACCACTGTCACATATAGTGGGTCAGGAATTGGGCTTATTCAGAGCAAGACAGGTGACTTCTCAGTTATTAATAAGAAATGTACGCTCTGTTTCAGCATTAGCACACTAGGTAATACATGTTAATTTGAAGCTCTTGCTAACAAATTACTTTAGTCTTTCCTACAGTCCATTATTGTTTTTGTTCACTTTCTACCTGTTATAATGTGATATTTTTTGTACTCTTTTTCCACGTGACACACTTTTACAGTTGTTCGTGGAATTGGTTGTAAACATACTTTTTATGATGAAACCGAGAATCGCAAGTCTTTTTGTTACCTACCTCTCGTTCAGCTGTCATCCAGCATTGCTGGTGTACTGTAGAAGTCTGGATTTATCTCCTTTTTCTTCCGATCCATGATTTCGATCAGTTCCTGGTACGCTCCAATGGAAAGTATTATTGTATTCTGATGCCCTATATAAAAACACGCATCAAAAAGAAGTTTTGCATCATCCCGGTTCCCAGAACTTCTGAAGATAAACGTTGACTGTGGATATTGTATCACACACACAGTCCATTTGACTGTTCAGAGATGTCACTAAACCGGCCCAAAGATGTAAGCAACCATGCATGAGCAGAGTTTGTTAGACGGACGGTGTCCGTCCGACAGCCGATCAATTTCCAGTCACTCCACCAGGAAGGAGGTACACGGCCCTTTGTGGTCTGTAGTTCAACCATGCCTAGACGAGCAATACCGCGGTTTGATCGTGTCCGCATTGTTACTTTGTGCCAGGAAGGGCTCTCAACAAGGGAAGTGTCCAGGCGTCTCGGAGTAAACCAAAGCGATGTAATTCGGACATGGAGGAGATACAGAGAGACAGGAATTGCCGATGACATGCCTCGCTCAGATCGCCCAAGGGCTAATACTGCAGTGGATGAACGCTACCTACGGATTATGGCTCGGAGGAACCCTGACAGCAGCGCCAACATGTTGAATAATGCTTTTCGTGCAACCACAGGACGTCGTGTTACGACTCAAACTGTGCACAATAGACTGCATGGTGCGCAGCTTCGCTCCCAAAGTCGATGGCGAAGTCCATCTTTGCGGCGCGGTAAAGATGGACCCAACAACATGCCGAATGGACCGCTCAGGATTGGCATCACGTTCTCTTCACCGATGAGTGTTGCATACTCCTTAAACCAGACAATCGTCGGAGACGTGTTTGGAGGCAACCCGATCAAGCTGAAGGCCTTAGACACACTGTCCAGCTAATACAGTAAGTTGGAGGTTTCCTGATATTTTGGGTGGCATTATGTGGGCCGACGTACGCCGCTGGTGGTTAATGAAGGCACCGTAACGTCTCTACGATACCTGATCCTCCGACCGATAGTTCAACCATATCGGCAGCATCCTGGTGAGGCATTCATCTTCATGGACGACAATTCGCGCCCCCATCGTGCACATTTTGTGAATGACGTCCTTCAGGATTACGACATCGTTCGACTAGAGTGGCCAGATTGTTCTCCAGACATGAAACCTATCGAACATGCCTGGGATGGACTGAAAAGGGCTGTTTATGGACGACGTGACCCACAAACCATTCTAAGGGATCTACGCCGAATGGCCGTTGAAGAGTGGGACATTCTGGATTGTGGATAGAACGGCACGAAGAACACAGGCATGCATCAGTGCAAAAGGACGTGCTACTGGATATTAGAAGTACAGATGTGTACCCCTGAAAGTCTTCCTGTATGGTGGTACAGCATGCAATGTGTGGTTGTCAAGAGCAATAAAAAGGGCGTAAATGACGTTTATGTTGACCTCTATTCCAATTTTCTGTACAGGTTCCAGAACCCTCTAAATCAAGGTGATGCAAAACTTTTTTTGATGTGAGTATTTTATCGGTTCATACGTAAGCCCGTGTGGCACTGTACTTCCCGCACACAGGGCCAGTTTCACGAATATCATCATTACTTTTTCTAAATTTTTCTTCCGTGATTTTAAATCTGTTCTATTTGATCTCTGTTCCATTTGTTATGACTAGTGTCACTGCCACTTTGAACCGGGTCAGCGTCGTGCTTGTCCAGATTGGCTACTTTCGGGATATTTTATGAGGCCTTGATGGCCACAGCTCTTATTTCCTGAATATTCATACCGAAAGAGATTGCTGTAGTCTGTACCGTAATTCCCACACATTTATATTTCCCTACTACTTACAGTAGCTCACTGAATGGGACTGTACCGTCTCTGGGTGATACCTCTTCTCCCTTCCTGAAAGTCATTTGAACTGTCTCCTATTGCTTTCCTTTTAGGTGATTTTCCTTTGCACAAGTTTCTAGCCTTTTAAGTCCTTTCTGCAAGTAGTCTCTTCCTGTCGATCCTATGGCCATGTCATCTGCATATCGAACCATCTCTGCTTTTGAGTCTTTCTTCTACATAGATGTTGAGGTGTGGTGGACTTGCCGGCCAGAGTGGCCGAGCGCTTCTAGGCGCCACAGTCTGGAACCGCGCAACTGCTGCGGACGCAGGCTCGAATCCTGCCTCGGGCATGGATGTGTGTGATGTCCTTAGGTTAGTTAAAGTAGTTCTAAGTTCTAGGTGACTGATGACCTCAGAAGCCATTTGAACCATTTGTGGTGGACTTAGAGCGTGTGCATGGGGAATTCCACTCGCTCGTATACGTTTTAGGATGAGATTTCGTTGAAGACATGCTTGCATGATTTTCGCTAGTGGATCTCCCTCTCTGGTCATTCTTTTCGGTTTATCTATTTGTTTTCCTCTATTTACTGATTTGGGCGCTTTCCTGAAATCTACGCAGACTGCATAGAATTTTCCTCTTTGATGTGTCAGTGTGTTTTTTATCTGGTACGTTGAGTATTTTAATGCCTGTGCCGTGCTCTTGCCCTTCATATAGCCAAACTTGAATTCAATTATGTTTTCCTCGAATGTGTCGAGTAGTACTTTGTTGAGTATTTTCAACATTTTCTAAGAGAGACTCTGAATGAATCCGGGGATGCTCTGTCTCCCTTCCTTAGGAAAACGTACATATTCTCACCATTTCTAAGCCTTCGGGGATTTTTTGTCTATCGGCTATTATTCATCAAGTCATTTCATACTTACTACATGCTGCCGATGGCGTCTTTAACATGTTCCACGTATATGTTGTCTGCAGATTCCGCTTTCTTGTTTTTCCTTATATTAATGATTATCTGACTTCTGTAACTGTTTTTAATTCAAGACTTGGTGTACTTTGCGTTGCTTTCTTTATATATACCATGCCTTTCTTCTGTTTGTGGCATATTACGGAGAAATGTGTTTCCCTTTCTCCGTATGTATTTATTCTGTCGTGGGTGAAATTTGCTTCCTCATTACTATGTAGGATCTGATTTTATAGGGCCCCCCCTCCCGCCTCCCCCGCGCCCAATAACGCACCAACTCCCCCCCCTCCCCTCCCCCCTCCCCCCCCCCCCCCACACACAAGGTAGTAGCTAATGTTTATCTGAAGACACTTGTCATGATCGCATAGGTCTTTCTGTTACGAAGGTTTCAGCAGTTCTCCCTCTGGCGTGGTTGCTTAATCAGCTTGTTATAATATGGGAGAGGTTCGTAAGAACTCTTGGCAAGCGTCGTTGCATTAGCAACAGCGTTCCTTTAATCATTTAAAAAAGATGCTGGGATCCTGTCTAGCTGCTCTGTCCACACTATTTCTGATGAAGTCCACTGTCAGATGTAGTGATTTCCCCTGACTCATTATCGATGGATTAATGTTATTCTTCGCAACGCCGTCATTATGCTAGAGTGGTAACTTCGGTTTGGGACTTAGAAAAATTTTACTGTTTGCTGTCTTGTGCAAGGTTTTCAAGAAACAGACCCCTCTCCTCTAAAAATCCGTCCCGAATTATAGGAAAAAATGGAGAATCTTACTCTACTTAATATTCTCTTCCAATTTAGCCTATGTTACAATTTATGTTTTTATTTCTGGTACAAAGAATTTAAGAAAGATCTCGTATGTGGATTTCGCTCTGCTTGCGATGTCCCAAGTCTTGGGAGAAGGTAAACTCCACAAGTGACTGCTAGTGTAGCTATTATGCTAGTGGCTATAATACTAATGTTAATCGTGTTCATCTTTCGTTCACGGTGAGATTCCTGAAAATGTCTTAAGATTTGATCGACACAAACTTACCCGTTTTCTGCATCAGTTAATTTATATATTCGCTGTAGTTCAGCAGCATGTAGTGCGTAATTTAGGAACGAAATACTCTGAATAAGTAAAATAATGAGGTGATTTTGTGACCAATACAATGCTGGTTGTCACTAATAACTACTGCAGTATCTATGATGGTTCCTCGTAGATGAAAGTCTATTCGCGCTTTATTACACTCTGTTCTATCGGTTAATACACCACTAAGCTGCATTTCTATTGTTGTCATTTCTGTAAAAGTTTTGTTTCCGTAACAGTTCTCTATTATCATTTGTGGCTTATATATGGAATAAATCCAATAATTGCCATTACGCTGAAACTGTCTACGTGGATTCGTAACTACCTTGTTACACAGTGGGGCGTTCACGTTCCAAAATGTAGTTGTATTTTACGTGACTTGTTATCCTTTTGAACAATTCTTGCAGAACAAAGAGTAGTAACTCTACAAATACACTTACCAACATCTTCTACTGCTACAACTATGTGCATTTCCGGTTGTAATGTAATACTTCATAAAAGAAAATTTAATCCCTCTATCAATAAGGCTCTATCCAACTAGATATGTGTGGTGGACCGTATAACATTCAAATTGTGTCTTAAAGCTTGTTATGGGAATTGTACATTAATATATATATACGACCTTCATCAGAAACACTTTAAGGGGAAAACATGATAGTACCATGCTATGCTGCTCTCATTTATGAAAACAGCATCGGCTGCTGCGCGAACAAAACCCCGTTTCTCAAAGGCTGGTTGACAATTCCTTCTTCTTCGACGACGAGTGAGATCATTATACTCGCTGAACTCCATTCAAGTCTCATCCTCGCCATCACCTTGAGTAAGCAATTTACACGTACTCCCTCCATACTCAAAAACAAAGCTGGAATACAACAGAAAATACCTGCATTCCTAAGTACACTACATGAATCAAAGAAAACAAAGAAAAAAATCTTCCTATTATCCGTTTATCTCAACATTTCTGACTACGAGTTCCTTCGTCTCAACCTGTATGACCTGTTCTGCGGCACTGATTTACTTTTCCGCTTCTTAATTCCTGTACATGGCAGTTCTGCTGGCACTCGATGCAAATAATATTTGGTCCGTTGAAAAGGTTTGATCCTACAAATTCATTCACAGGCGACTACATCTCGACCACTTGGTAATAACTCGGAATTTTCGTCAAAAACTTTTTTGTCCTACTGTCAGAGTGTAACGGTTGGCAAATAATAGCCGCTGACCTATCCAGCTCTATGGTAAATTCCTACCAATTAACACCACACGCTCTTGACGTTCTAGAGACTTTGTGTTGACCCATTTTACCTTTTACCAGACTTACTTTAAAGTTTTTGCAAATACCTTAACGTATTCAGCTTCTTTATCCAACTTTCGTTGAATCATATCAAACGGAGACAGCATGTTGCATCCTTTTACAGCCCCATAAGGTGGTAACCATGTTCCGGTCCTGTGCGAGGTTCTGAGTTGTAGGCTCGCACTACCATATCCAAATATGCATCCCAGTTGGAAGCGTACCATCTTCTATACAGTCCTATGAATTCTTTCGTAGGACCATTGCCGATGGGTATAATGGAATCGTCCGTAATTTCTTAACTTTCAGCAAGTGACACAACAGCTTAATGAGATCACACACTGATTTCGCCTGTAACAACTGTCTTCGGTACCCCAAATTTCAATATCCAGTGATATACCAATGCGTGAGCTACTGTGGTGGCTTTCCGATCCATCACTGCTACTGTTACTAAATACCTTGAGGAGTGATCTATAATCATTAATACATACCTCTTAACCAATATACTCTTCTGAAACGGCTGATATAATGAGTAGTCAAATAGTCAGATTCTAGTTGTCTCTGTAACTATATTTTGATGGCAAAAATCAGTTCTGTATATGCTATTGACAATCAGCACATCTTGCTCTCCACCAGAATCTTTGTGATATTCTTCTATCCATTGTTCTCTTACCATCACTACACGATACTATATGATCATGTGCTCACTGTAATACTTTGTCTACAAACGTGGCGGGACTACAACACGTTGTCCACACTTGGTTGATCTACACAATATCCCATCTTCTATGACAAACTGTGGCTGTTTATAACACATTTGACAAACTCCGTCATGCCGCGCGGGGTAGCCGTGCGGTCTCAGGCGCCTTGTCACGGTTCGGGCGGCTGCTCCCGTCGTAGGTTCTAGTCCTCCCGCGGGTATTGGTGCGTGTGTTGTCTTAGCGTAAGTTAGTTTAAGTTAGATTAATTAGTGTTTAAGCTTAGGGACCGATAACTTCAGCAGTTTGATCCCACAGTACTTACCCCAAATTTCCAAAAACTCTGTCATTTGATTATTCCCTCAGCACGTCTTTCGGATCAAACTCAGAAACTTGAAGTGCCACAACTTTCTGCTAAGTCTGCCCGTACTTGCGTGTGCAACACATGATTTGTGGATTACGTGATATTGAATTTGACTAAGTTTCATAGTCCCCACCGTTAGACAACTTGAAGGATGTTTTAGCCCCAATAGCCATTTTAAAATACATTATCAGTATCCCCTGTGAACTTATGTCCATATAGACAACGTAGAAAGTACGAAGTGCCATATGCAGTGAGGTGACAAAAGTCTTGCTAATATCATGTTGCACCTGCTTTTTCCCAGTATAGTCTACAAACATAAAATGGCGTCGAATTAACTAGTTGCTGGAAGTCTGCTGCAGAACTATTGAGCCATGTTGCCTCTGTAGTCATCCATAACTGCCAAAGTACAACCAGTGCTCGATTTTTTGCATGAACTGATATCTCGATTTTGTTTCATAAATGTGTGATGTGATTCACGTTGGGCAGTCTGGATGGCCAAATCATATGGGTCGAATTGTCCAGAATGTTCTGCAACCAACTGCGGAAATTGTGGTTCCATGACATGACGCATTGTAGTCCACAATAATTCCAACGTCGTTCCCGGAACATGAAGACCATGAATGACTGCAAGTAACCGAACATAACCGTTTCCAGTCAATGACTGGTTCATCTTGGCCAGAGGACCCAGTCCATTCCTCGTAAACAAGTCCAGCACCATTATACAGCCTTTACCAACTTATGCAGTGTCTTGTTAACAACTTAGTTCCATGGATTCATGGGTCTGCGTCACACTCGACTCCTATTATCAGTTGTTCACGACTGAAATGGGGACTCATCTGACCCCCACACGGTTTTACAGTAGTATAGGGTCTAACCGACATGGTCACGAGGCGAGGAAAGGTGCTGCCATGCTTTCAGCGAAGACACTCGAATGGATCGTCTACTGCCATAGTCGATTAACACCAAATTTTCCTTTATCGTGCTAATCAGTACATTCATTGAACACTCCACGTTGATTGCTGCAGTTATTTCGGGCAGTGCTGATCGTCTGATAGCACTCACCACTCTACGTAAAGGCCGCTGATCTCAGTCATTGAGTGGGTGCTGTCAGCCGCTGGGATGACGTGATGAGAGGTAACACCTGAAATGTCGTATACGTGGCACACTCTTGACGCTGGGAATCTCAGAATATTGAATTATCTTAGTACAAATGACAGCTCCACCAATGCACTGCTGTTTTATACCTTCTGTACGCGATACTACAGCCATCTGTATATGTCCATATCTCTATTCCATGACTTTCTTCACCTCTGTGTATTAATGCCAACAACTGATTTTCAGTGGTAGAATGGTTTTACTTGGCCTTATTAAGCTGATGAAACGCATAAGCGACTGGGTATATTTACCCATCAATGATTCGTCCAAAAACTATTCCTAAAGCTGTATTACCTGCATCTCACTACAATATGAATTCTCTTATGAAATTAAGGAAAATATGAACAGGATTGAAAGTTAATACATCTTTTAAAATTTGAAATGCTGTCTGACACTCAGGCGTCCAGCTAAATGTATCTCTCCTCACAATAAATTTATTATTGGTTGTGCCATTCAGCAAACTCCGTCACTAATTTACTGTAATAATTTCTTTATCCAAGGAAAGATTGTAATCGTTTAGTTGTACAAGGGGCTGGAAAGTCATGTAAGATGCAGATTTGTCCTTATTCCATATTTGCTACATATATGTCCCAAAAGGGCTAGTTGTGACTGTGCCAAGTGGCACTTATCGTTACGAAGCGTATGTTGTGCCTTTTCCAACCTGTCAAATACCGTCTCCAAATGCTAAACATGCTAATACGTTTATATCATTTAAACAGACCATACTTTTGTTTGGTTTTAAACCTTTGAGGACATCATGTAATAAATACTGAAATGAAGGTTGTGCGTTTTTCAACCCAAAAGGCATTGTACAATGTTGGTAGCGATCTGACTGAAGACATGGTAAATGCTGTTTTCGGTCTATCCTCAGGGTGTACCTGAATTTCATAACGCCCACTTCTTAAATGTAAATTTCAAAAGAACTTGAAGTGGCCAAAGTTATACAAGGTGTCAGTAATATTAGGAATCGGATACTCATCTACTACAATTTTGTCATTAAAGAATGTGTGGTCGCTACAAAAACTACATTTCTTAGCCTCATCAGGCGTCGTTTTCATTGTTGTTGCTGTGTTCAGTGACCAAGAACTCTCACTATCTTCTGTACTCTCGACAGATAACAGCTGATCCATCAATTTGTCTACCAAAGTCTGTAAATGCTTAGGTAACCGGTACTGTCTTCTGAATACCGGAGGATGATTACCTGTTGGTATCCTACGCTGTATGATCGGCTCAGCGGGTAAAACTCCTTTAGACTAAGCAGACCCTTTTATAGTACTGAAACTGATCCCTTGAAAGAGCTATCTTCACCCTTAAAATGCTCCACTTTTCCTCCCAACGGAATATGTCGACGGTTCACTCTTTTCTAGCTTGTCTCGTAGAATCCTCGATATCCTCTAACGTGGGTACTAGTAACCCGTTTCGAAGACTAACTTCGTCTTCACCAAAGTTATCCAGACTGATTATCACTATAATATGAACCCCAACAAAAGCAAAACGAGGATAATGGAATGTAGCTGAATTAAGTCGGGTCATGCTGAGGGAATTAGATTAGGAAATGAGACACTTAAAGTAGCAAAGGAGTTTTGCTATTTGGGGAGCAAAATAACTGATAATGGTCGAAGTGGAGAGGATATAAAATGTAGACTGGCAACGGCAAGGAAAGCGTTTCTGAAAAAGACAAATTTGTTAACATCGAGTATTGATTTAAGTGTCAGGAAGTCGTTTCTGAAAGTATTTGTATGGAGTGTAGCCATGTATGGAAGTGAAACATGGACGATAAATAGTTTCGATAAGAAGAGAATAGAAGCTTTGGAAATGTGGTGCTACAGAAGAATGCTGGAGATTAGAGGGGTGGATCACATAACTAATGAGGAGGTATTCAATAGAATTGGGGAGAAGAGGAGTTTGTGGCACAACTAGACTAGAAGAAGAGATCGGTTGGTAGGACATGTTCTGAGGCATCAAGAGATCATCAATTTAGAACTGGAGGGCAGCGTGGAGGGTAAAAATCGTAGAGGGTGACCAAGAGATGAATACACAAAGCAGATTCAGAAGGATGTAGGCTGCGGTAGGTACTGGGAGATGTAGAAGCTTGCACAGGATAGAGCAGCATGGAGAGCTGCATCAAACCAGTCTCAGGACTGAAGACCACAACAACAACCACAAAATGACTCTCAATATCCATTCTACGCATTATACATCTACATACAAAACTATGTTGGTGTTCCGACCTTTTATAATTTGCTATTGCTTCTACTAAACACACTGTATCCCGTGGAACGTTAATATCTTCTGATATCCAGACTAGATTTCCTGTATCTCCTGCTACCCTTTCATGCAAAACAACTTTTAATTCACTGATACACTGTTTATACGAAGCCACCTTTGGACCGTGTGCATCTTGTGATACGTAAATATTTGCAACTGTGGTTCCCAATGGATATAATTTACAATAGAGTTTAACCGTTCGTTGCCTATAGAGAGAGTGTAACCCAAGTACTGCAGTGATACCTTGTCCCATAGTTGGTTGGCAACACTTCAATCTGTTCATTAAACATTGGGATTCCTACCTTAAACATGATCAACTATTTTATCAGCTGCATTGCCGCTTATTGCGCAAAACTTATACTGTTCTCTTCCAGTCTGCCCTTATCCACGAGATACAGACAGACAACCGAGTCGTTTGCCCCTGTAGCTACCAAAAATTCACATCGTTTCTCTTTCAATCAAGCTACCAACGAACAATCTGTCCGTGCGAGCACTCTTAATGCACTTTTGTTTAACGGGAACTCCTCTCGACGGAAGGAAGATTTCCGTTGCCGTTCAACGATTTCCTTTTCCCGTTACAGTTTCGCTGTTTCTTTGATCTACACTCTTGTGCCTTATGACCAACCCACTGACAATTAAAATGTTGCGGGTGGCGACATTTTGCTCTTAAATGGCCGCTTCTTCCACAGCGGGAACATTCTTTGTTTGAAACAAACATTTCTTCATCACTGCGAGGCTTAGTAGCATTATCTATCTCTTGCAGATCTGTGGCTACACGCAGCGCTGCTGCCACATCTTGTAGATTTTCCATTCTCACTGTGAGAGAAGATTCTGGAGAAATCCCCCTTAGGAACACATCTAGCCCCCTATTCTCTGCCTCCCTCAATAAAACTACATCGGCGTCCGGGTTGTTTGTCAACTCAGAAATCTGGACGTTAAACTTGCGTAGTTCTCCTAAAACCCTTTACCGCCTCCTTTTGCGTTTGTCTCATGTTACTTAACTTTTCTCGATAGAAATGAACACACTTTGTTTTCTGTACCTACGCTTTACGCCACTTGCAAATTGTGGAGATGTGGTTATCTCACTCAAAATCTAATGGTACACGATGTACGTCTTTGCCTCACGTGACAAGCGCAATTCGGCCATATGTAATGATATTTGTCCAGACCAGCTGTATAAGTTGACTGAGGATAAAATATCCTGAATGCAGATAGTGACAGCCTCCGACGCTTTGCCAGAAAAAGAGCAAAACAAGTCTTGGGGCCACAGCAGCCACTTGTGGTAAGGTACTGGCAATACTGACTTAACTTCACTAAGGCCTGAGTGTGGAGGATCTCCCGTTTGACTACGTAACTGCTGAGCCATTTGCTCGTTCTGTTCCTTTATTAATTTAGCGTGCTACCATGTCGACTTCATTTGTGCAATATCTTTTCTTATTCCAGTCCTCAAGTTGTAATCAGTGTCTTTACCACACGCAATACAGACTATCATGAGTAACAAATATTACTTATTACTACGTCTTATCGACACTCGGCGATATTTAACAAAATTCTCGTGAGACCTTAACTTTCCCGTCGAATTGAATGTTCAAATAACTTACGCGTATGCTGCCGGGTGACGTCGTCGACCACCGCCAATATTTCGACAGGAGCACACCCTGCCATTTTTAACGCACAACTGCAAAGAGGAAGAAATATGCAAGGGAATTTAATACCTCGGTTCACAGAGGAGAAACAAGGAAGATACCACACACAGAACAAGTAACCACAGAGTCACTCTACAGTCTGGAACCGCGCGACCGCTACGGTTGCAGGTTCGAATCCTGCCTCGGGAATGTCCTTAGGTTAGTTAGGTGTACGTAGTTACAGGGGAATGATGTCCCATAGTGCTCAGAGCCATTTGAACCATTTGAATTATCTTCCTTGTTCCTCCTCTGTGAACCGAGGTATTAAATTCCATTGCACATTGCTTCCTCGTTGCAGTTGTGCCTTGAGAATGACAGGGTGTGCTCCTGTCGAAATATCGGCGGTGGTCGACGACGTCACCCGGCAGCATACCCGTAAGTTATTTGATCCAAATTCTCTCTTGCATGACCATACTTCCCGCAAGTGGAACATACTACAGGAAAAAAACTCATCGCAAAGCGCACTGTGGCCATATAAATTACAAATTTTACTGTCGTCACTTAAGATGAACACTGAATACATTTTAATTAGGCAAGATCGCTAAAATAATTTTTTCATGCAGATTACCGATTTCGGCAATTCTCTGTTGCTGAAACAGGTAATTTATATGAGTAAAGGATTTTACCGATCTCAGAAAATTTATTCAGTGTTCATAATACTACTGACTGCCCCCAAACTGACTACGGTATGTCAGAAGGTTATCTACTGGTACTAGAAACACTTCCTTACAATTCCTCGTAAATTCGGAGGCATCTTTAGGTACACAAGGCCTTGCAAGAGTAATTCTTAACTCACTGCGTCCTATTCTGGACACGATTACAACCAAAACGCACTGACGGGAGCAACACAGCTTTTCAGTGACTCACGCCATGATTGTTGTAACTGCTGGTGTGGCTGCGGCACGAAACACTCCGTGCAGACTTCTGGGGCCAATGCTGCAAGTGGCAGGAACTCTGCCACTTCCTGGCACCAATGTCGTAAAAGGCGACTATTGGCAGGTTCGAAGCAGAGATGGTGTCAGGAGGCAGTAACCCAGTTCGCTTGTGGCAGCTCTCCTCGGAAAGATGGTGGTGACGTCTTGTCGCTGGTAGGCGCAGTAAAACAACGTTCAGAATTATTTATTTCCTTAAGTTACAGTCAGTGTCTTGACTCGTTGCTGACATCGGCTGTAGATGCCCGTAGAGGAATGGCGTCATAAGCGGCCTTCAGTCGGCTCAAGGTACTTGCCGTTCGTCGCCGGCTGCTGCTACGTCGCTAGCCGCTCGCGGTGGCTTCGGCGCTCGCCGTACCTGTCTCTGTCCCCTTCCGCTCATCGTCGTTCTTCTTCATCTCTCGAACTGCGCTGACGGTAGTCGTGTAGCGCGACTCAGGTGGGCACCTGGCAGTCAGCCAAAGTATCAGGAACGCTGATGTCCTGAAAAATGGTTCAAATGGCTCTGAGCCATTAAACGTAACTAACCTAAGGACATCACACACACCCATGCCCGAGGCAGGATTCGAACCTGCGACCGTAGCGGTCGAGCGGTTCCAGACTGAAGCATTTAGAACCCTTCCGCCACACCGGCCGGCGCTGATCTCCCGATCCGGCGTAATAGGTAAGGCCCCAAGGTCGACTCATCTGCGACAGCAGAAGCTGTGGTATTGAACTATTCGACTGGCGATCGTGGCGAGGTAGCAAGTTCTGGCAATATCGGCTGTCGTTGTTCGGTAGCACGCATGATATCTACGACAGGCTTGTGCCATGCGACACTTTATTGTAATCAGGGAATTGAGCGGGAACGTTCTATACGCCGATGATCCTGCTGACCGACCGCTTACGAGAAGCAGTATTTATGCAGTGGACTTGTGACAACATAGCTGTTGCTATTACGAATGTGTCTCTGTTCTGGGTACGCCATCACAATGGACGTATCCGTTTCCGGATACCGTTAGCAACAGAGCTAGGTTCGTTCGTTTTCACCATAACCAAAGTAAAGAGATGCAGAATCGTATCATGAACACAATTTAATATTTGTGTACTAATTTACGATCCAATGGACCCTCAGCGTTGCTGGTATTTCTTCGAGACATTACACAGTAAAATCAAGATTCCTGCTGTAGTAGGTGAATTTTTGTTGTTGTGATGGATCTGTTCAGGCTAGACTGGTATCTTCAAACCATCTGCGGAAGTTACATTTTTTTCTCTTTTATTATAATTTATATATTTTCAGATGTAAAATTCTCGCACCTACGATTTCCCGCTCCAGAGTTTCATCGCTAGTACAATTGGCACCAGGTGCTACCAATGCTGACTGTGCTACAATTAGTTATCAATCCAATGGAAACAGAATCTTATCAACCGTGTGGCCCATATGCCCTACACCTGAAGTTGTTAGGGACAACCCTAGACAACATCTACGACAACCGGTACAGCTCACAGGTACCACGATGATTGTTGCTGTCTCCACAGAGTGTCCATTGAAAGCACACCAGTGTGTCGCTTTTCGCCAGTTCGACTAGAAATTCTAGAGAGTTGCTCAGATTGATTACTTGTGGTGATATTAACTACTGCGCCGCCATAGCTGATAGAACTGATGGTCGGAAGAGGACGTGGAGAACACTTGTGAATATTCTACGATTCATTAACATCACTGCTCAGTTGAAATTTTAGTGATTACTTTCAGTTATGTTCTGTGTGATCCACATATTCTCAGAGTTACAGTTTCTTCGTAAGTTGTGTTGTACCAGTATTTCGACAGTAACTGATAAAATTATAAGGCAAATTTCATGCTTTTCCAAAAACTGGTAGCATAAATGACAGCCTCACATTATAATACGCCTCTTCAGTCCTGCATATTCAGTGAGTGGTCCGCACTGGGCGTTAATGATTACCTTGGAGTGAGTTGTATCAAACGCCACATCTGCATACTAAGACATAAAGTTTTTCTTGCATTGCTTTTGGCTTCGTTGGCTTCCTTAGCATCCTGTATCTAGTATCTAGAAAATTAACTGACAAAAGAATTGTGAAAATCTGGTGAATCTCAAATAACTAATTGAAGTGTACTGTCTGTGCTCCGTAAAGTTTATATTCCGAAAATATTTATACATTGCAACGACACGATCAGAAATAACAAGAAATAAACACTCCTGCTGCTCACAAAATCACTTGACCTTCATTCACTATTACTTTCTCCCAAGTCTGTACACGATGAAGAAGTACGGAGACATTATGCAACGCAAAGAGTGTACATCTTCTTTACAGACAATCACTGGTACATATTTAACAATACTTAACACAACTTAATGTAGAAAACATTATGTTAAAATTCAAAATTGTTCTAAATGTAGGGAACATAAATATTTAATGATGAAATAATTAATTCAAGTGCACATAGTTTTCTATGTAAACTTTTCATTTTGGAAACGAAGAGATCGTTAACCGCTAAAATCGTAGGATTTCGAATGTGTCTTGGCTTTGATGATATTACAACATGTCTCTCAATCAACCCGTACCTTATCTTTTGTTTGTTCTCGATTTTATCGTACTTAATGTTACATTGTATGTTAATATCGACTGTTGATCGTTACAGATAATACACAAGTCTCGCACGAGCCCTAGATCAGTCATCTGAAGATGGACAGTCTCATTATATCCAACAGACAGAAGACAAATTAAACGATGTCGTCATTGAAGCTCACTCAGCAAAGTGCTTCATTGGGAAAAGGGTCAATGATGAATTACTCTATAAATTTAATATTTACAGCTTTTACTTTCGTTGATTCATCGTCTGTGTACATTCTTTACCTATCCCAATAAAGTAGGTAAATGTATTCACAAAGATAGATACTAAACATTAAACAATACTATATAATTTTAGGAAAACTAAATTTATTACACGTATTGTTCACTATATATACGTACTGTAAGACAATTTTCTATTTGTTCTAATTTTATGCTACTATTGGTGTGGTATGAATTTTATGAAGTATTAAGTTCTGTGTATTTCTTAACTCACCCCCAGAGAAGTATCATTAGTAAGGAAATAATTTTCCACTCATATTAAAAGTTGATTTTCAAGTAAGCACGTCAAATTTTTCTATTACGTTTTTACTATATCTCTCGACTCAGCTATTCTAGAAATTGCGCAGAGATATTATCCTGTCCAAAAAATTGAATTCCAGTCGTTTGGTTAGCCGGTAGGACCTTTGAAATTTACGGGAAGTCATGTACTCATGGCTACCGGTAGGAGACATCAATCTTAGTGCGACCTAGTCTTTGTTCACGCTACCTGTCAGTTCAAAATAGTCTTGAATGTTGCACCTGACTTGGCTTAGTGTGGACACGAATGCGATGGTGCAGACTGGCGGCTTTGATGAGACGGTTCAAACTATAAGGGCATTGGATTTTCGCAATGTATTTTCGATGAGGTTTACGTGTATAGTTCGTCTTAACACGGTAAGATTCTCTCTGATTTAAGTGGCTACATTCCAGTGTTGTTTTTTTCAGTGGACTTATGCCCAGCATTGTCTTATGAAGTGTCTTAAGGATTCCGACTTCAGTCATTTGATTGGAAGAGAAGATCAGTTAAATAACTCAATTTGCCACACTCTATTAATTCATCATATATTTGTATCGCATATGGTGTCATAGTTTCGAAATTTTATTAGTGTAAGAAGTGGCGTGGCTGCGAGAAAGGAGAGGAGCTTTATTAAGAACAATGCAAAATATGTGGTGTCAGGCAGACATTAGACAGCGGGCCTGCACTCATACCATGTCAGACTTGTTGACAACCTGCTGAGAACGTGGCGGTGCCGTAATGCCTTAGCGAAGGCACTACCCTAGAGCACCAAGTTCACAAACAAAACGATGGCATACAATCAGAAAGGTCGAAAACATTCTGGAACGTTTTAGAACAATTTTCAGGTAGACCTTCGGAAGAATCACGAGAAAACATCTTTACAGGAGAAACTCTCACAGGAATCTATGGAAAACAGTATCTAAACAGACAGTCCGGAGGCAAAGACAGGAATAAGCTCTTACGCTATTGCATTAACAACTACAAGAAGACTATACACATTCGAAGGAGGGCAACTGAGTTTCTGATAAGTATCCATCGATTGTTATTATCTTCAGTTTTCTGTCCATCAGCAAGGAACAAGCCTTGTAGAATTTTCTCGAGTGGTAGCAATCGGTAATAACTGATATTATCTGTGTGCCAGAATACAAAGAGTTGCGTTCCTTTTTCACTCGTAAATTATATATTCCACATCTGTAGGCTGTTTTGAGTGTATTTGATTGCCAAAAGACTGTTTTTCTAAGCATATTTGTTCATTATTCAGATCGATCCATTTTGTACTGACGATCATGAAAATTACCAATCACATTTGTGAACTTCAATTATCTAAAAACCAATTTTCAATAAAGACAGTTGCATGATTCTTCAGTTTTCATGTAACCAAAACTTCTGTTTTAATTTATAAATTTTCTTATTTTCCCATTGATAATTAAATGCAACCTACAGAATTAAGGAAACAGCTGTTTTTCATATAGTGGCAAATTTGCATTCTTTGTTATTAATCGTTAGACATATTAATATACACGCAAACACTTATTGCCCGAAAACATTATATAAATTATATCTAAAAAAACAATTTTAATTTACAGTCATGGTAATACTAATTTGGACCACATCCTATTCTAGAAGGTATCAGAAGCTGGGTTCATAAAAGATATACCTATTTTTGGTGCCTAGTGTTTCAGAGTTGTTTCAGATATCCTCAGCAATTGAGCTTGGTACATGTTATTCTCCGACCGAGTACGTTCTTTCTTTAGCTCAAGAATATTACATAATATATATTTAACAAGTTCTGTTGTAAAAAGTGTGTCAAGAACATAGAAATAAATGAAGGCTGTGTTTAAAAGCAACATAATATCTCAGCGACGTGTTACTTGAAAAAGCCTGAACCAAATATTCTAACAGTTTAAATTGGAATAAAGAAACCAGCCCACTCACACTGAGATCGACTAAGCAAGAGCAGTAATATTTATCTGTAAATGTAATGTTTGTGCCTTACCAAATTACTTAAATGTCTGTTATGTTATAAATTAGTGTGATCAATGGAGAAAATTTTGTTTCATTATATTTACCAAAATTAAGTAGAAGGGAGCTACACTATATTCTGTAATGCTAAACATGTATTAAAGAGTGAAAAAGTAATCTGTACTAATCTTAATGCCCTTTACTGAGTCTATCTTCATTATTGTCAGTGTCAAACAGTATTTTCGTTATTATTATTTTGTCAATTATTATTATTATTATTATTATTATTACTGCTCTGAATGTTTTTGTAATATCTTTGGAATGTGTTGTTTCTGGACAGCTGTAAGAAATGACGTTAAGGTCATACTCTGGCCAGACTAAATAACAGATAAATAAATAAATAAGATCACATGCTAAAATTTTTGGTAAGGAAGACGGAATGAGGACTACACCAAATGGTTCGCAATTTTTATGTCAGAGTATTTCAAAGTAGCTTTTTTGTGCAAGTTGTGCCAGTTACCTTCTTTTCCTTGTTACAGCAGGATATGCTACATATATAAAACTAATTCTGTAGATCAGTGAAGTTTTGATAGTTCATTTATATTGTTCGACACATATATATTATTACACGTATTAACAACAAATACTTATGCATAGTACAAGGTTAACTTTGAATTGTCTCCCAACCAACGCACGTTCACTTTGCAAAACTTTACATAAGAATCGTAACATTTTTAGGCTACATCTATTGTATACCATAACATGCCGTGTTCCATTTCCAAGTACAAAAATCTGGTAAGACAAAATACGTTTTTGTAAGATGATTACGCTGCCAGGTGGCACAACCTACTAATTTCCAGGCGAAGACAACCTGCATAGTTGTGAAGTTCGTATTATACAGAGAGTGTGATGTAAGGTTAGTAGGTCAAAAAATAAAGACTAAAACCCTAGTTAGGAGAGCCCAGAACCCTTGCGATGAACCCAGAACCTTTTCCATTTGTTCACTACGCCTGTTAAAACTACATTTACGCCTCAGTCCGAATATTATATGCATATTTTAGGTGCATAAGTACAGTAAATTTGAACCTCTGGATCTCGGTAACGGATGGTTGTACTGATAGAACTTCTGAAGCTCCCTGAGAATGTCATCATTATAATGTATGGTAAAAATTTCGACGATTTAACATTAACAGAAGCTGTAGAAGTGGCGACCATCACAACTGGTTCTTTTCGAAGTCAAAAATAATTTTTCTGGATTTTCTCACAAATCGCCCACGAACAAATGGTGTTTTCAAAGCTTTTTTATGGCCTACCATAGACCTCACCTAATATAAAAGACCCAACCAGTTTTCTCTATTTACCTGGGCTTGAGTAAGTGTGTAACTTTGAGATTTTGAGCCTGTACCTTAGGGCACTTACAATACGCCCATTTTTCCAAGAGGTGGTCGCTAAGCCAACTATTATCGTAAACATTTGAACCCTTATCTCTGTGAGCAATAGAATGCGAGATATGACGCCATGAAAACAAATCGCGTTTTTTTTTTCTTTGAACATATTGGTAGTGAACTTTGTTGAGGACGGACCGACAATTGTGCACAATCAAACATCTTGGAACTCCTAAAACAACTTAGTTTCCAAACATTTTCACTTAGAATCATTGCAAATATTGATGAGAGACAAATCAGTATGCTGACGTGTTTTGCAATTTTCATTCAATAATGTCATATGGAATTATTTTCTTTGGCAATTCTGGAAACAAAGTCTTCATTGCGTTAAAACGTGCTGTGAGAATAATGATTGGTGCTCACCCACGATAATCTTGTTGACATCTGTTTGAGGAGTTGGGCATTATTTCACTGTATTGTTATTTCTTCATGAAGTTTGTTCTAAATAAGCAGTTACAGTAAAAATGGAACTATAATGTACATAATTACAATACCAGAAGGAAGATGACGTTCATTACTCCAGACTGAGGTCGTCCTTAACACAAAGAGCGGTGCACCACGCTGAAGCCAAAATTTTTGCTCGCTCACCCAAAGATGTAGAAAAGTCTAACGGACAGGATTACTAACTCACAAGATCTGTATATTTTTTCCTTTCTCAAAAAAATAAACTTTAGTAGTGTTCAAAATGTAACCATATGCATAAACTAACTGGCGATGTGATTGTAAAATGACTCGTTTCACATCATTACCATCTATCGAGCGAAATTATCTGTGGCACATGAAACTAATTAACTCTTGTTTCACGGGATAATTTCTGCAGTTGTCACGAACAAGTCTCTACAAAAAAATGCCTTCCGTAGATAAATGACAAAGAAGTGTCAGATCATGCTGTTCCACTTGACAGGAAAATGCTATGTTGACTGATGTATGCAGGAAGTATAGAAACGTAAGAGTGTGTCCGTAATTATAATCTCGTGAACAATCAGAGAATATGGTCAACGTGCATATCAAGTCACCAATGTAATGAATATATACCTTCTGTAGAAATTATGGCTGAAATGAGTAACTGCGCTAAAGGGAAGTTATTTACGCTTTCGAAGTCGGAAACGGAGGATGATGAGAGACTTGACATAAGATTAGGAAAAAAATAATCAGCTGCAAGAGAAATTAAATCGGAACCTGCTGCAGATGCCCACTGCAAGAGAAAATTATTGACTCATCAAATATTGCCACCCAAGATTATCGATTCCTTAAAATCTAGCGAAGACAAAACATTTTCTCGGTATAAGAGAAAAATCATGGTACAAACACTTTCATCTGCACATGACGTTCAGGTACGGCAAAATTCGTTGTTGTGAACGTACAAAGCCGTCAAGATTTATTTGGTTTTCTATAAGAGCGCTAAGGCTTCTTGCCACACCCACTAAATCGTGTTATTTTAACCACGTTGAAAATATCTCACCTATCTGGAACACGAGATGAAACCTCGCCTTAACTTAGTAACACTGAGGGATCTAGTCCCCAATAAACGTGTTCAGCTGGATGTGGAAACTCTTGCTCAATGTCCCTCGCCGAATGAGGCCGTTACTGTGGTTAGAGATGATGATGTTCGATGTGTAACATGCTGACATACTATTGTTAAACATGCAGTAGAATAGACACAAAGCATTTAACTTAATGTATATATTCGAGCGTGTTTCTTACATTTCGATCAGTTTTTGATGTTTGGATCTAAATATGAACCCTACCAACAACTGAAAAAGGTGAAGGTACTTGATTTATTCTGGATGAATAGTGAACAGACGAAGGTCATTATATCGCAAGTGGGAGATGGACTAAGCAGGATCTGACGCGCCACTATGAAACTGAAATAGCAACAGTTACATCGCTATCTGTTGTCCTTGGAAAATCCCACGCATTCTTTTATGCAGTTCAGTTTACCTAACATGTTAAATATTAATGCTGTTGTAATGTGTATTGCTTACCCATTTTAGAATTTCATCAGCACCGCTAATTGTCACATGAAGCTGTAAAAGCACATTCCTAAATATGCGTGAAGTTCAAACACTTTCATGGCGAATAATAAGTGCAGGAAAATGATAATCCATGGAATTTTATAACTGCACAATAGTGAGATACTTTTATTGCTAGACTAATATCGATTTTAGTTATAACTATGACTCCATATCTCGCGAAATGGTAATTGGTAACTCATTTTTTAGCACAGCATTTGTGTGGTCTACGGATGAGTGGTCAGAAAGTGATGCCACGTATGTATGTGTGGATGAATTTAAATATCAAGCTGTTTATCTTCCTGATAATAGCTGCAGGTTTGTTCGAATTCAGACTGAATATTTTAATCTCTCAAATTGTTATTAATGTGTTAATGACGATTTCCCCGATAATGTGGCGTATCCTTCATGGTAGTTAGAAATCTACTACGGGTAACTGGATATACTGTATCATGTGGCACAGCTGCCTGTGAAGTTCAGGGGAAAACATATTTCCCTCGTAATTTAACGAAGGAATATAAAATTAAAGTCAGACATTAGCGAACATTAAAGCAATTTTAGAAGTTGTACAGACACCAATGCTCTGAAAGCAACTGCTGGGTTCAGTTTGGATACAGAGAATCTATTATTGCTCTTGTTTTGGTCCCACTGATCACACGCTATATAAGATAAATCATTTCACAAATTTATTTTAGCCTGCCTTTGTGCCTACAAATTTTTTACTCTCTCAGAATGGTTGCTTCTTATCCTCAGGCTGTTTGTCTTCTTGGATTTTCCTGGATTTCCGTCTGTCGTGTTGTGAATTTTCTGCCGAAAAGATGTTCTACCTTTTATTCTGTTATTTTATTATCTCTGGATATTTCGTTCTTCTTTTATTGCTGCGACAATCTTCATGGACCCAAGGGGATTCGTTATGCGTCTCGTAGAATTCCACAGCTCCTATAGTTAATCCGATTGCTGCTCTTATTTGAGGCTGAAGTTTTTCAAATCCGGATAATTGTCGGTATGTTCCTTCTCCCGTGTAGTATGAGCTTAAAATTTTCTTGACTATTTTCATTTCTCTCCTTTAGACTGCTACTCGAACAATGGATGTGTTTCTATTAAAATGAGATTTAAGCCTCATAAAGTAGTAAGCATGTTTTGTAACACTTACAGGGCCTGGGGTGAATGGCCTCTGTTATGGCGACGTCGTTGGGTAGCTGAGCGGAAGGCCGTCAGCATGCCGGCTGTCGCGAACACATGTAAACAGCGTCGACATAGGCTCAGGCTACAACACTCGTAATACTGCCTCGTGATGAGACCCCCCACCCCTTCCCGTTACCATCCCCCTCCCCCTCCCCATACACTGTTCTAGGGAGTGGTGTAGGCAGCACGGGGATAGCGCCAGAAAACAGTGGCCCTGCGCTGTTTACACTACGTATAATGTTATCTTAGTGTAACAGATATACTGGTACTACAGGAATTAGACATTCGTGGTACCGCAGTTACTGGCAAGCCGCTATGAAGTCAGGCGACCACAGGAATAGTACAGATTGATCCAAAGGCGCAGAATACGAAGTGTAAACATATGGAGACATGTTCCAGTACCCTGGGAAGTTTCCATATCAGACGTTGTTCTTCCAACTGTGAAACCTTTGATGAGATTCAGTCATGATTGTGGTTGGTTCCATCAAAAGAAGAGGTAATTGGTAAGGCTTTATAAAGGACAACATGGTCCGTAGTAGGGTGAAAAGTAAACGTCGTTTATTTAAATCGTGTGATTAGTTAATTTCAACAATAAGTCCTTTTCAAGGACGCTGATATCTCTTTCTTTTGCAAGCACTTCTTATTGAATCGTTTTCATTCATTCAACTTCAGCATCTTCATCCACATACATCGTAATTTAATTACATTATTCCATGCCATACTAGGCAAAGGCATTAACATTTTATCTCTATGCGAACCTACAGTCTCTAAACACTTAAGAAATGAAAACATGGTCTGTTGTGGATCCGCACGAGCACATAATATTTATGACTTTGCCTAATACTGCATTGTATAACATAATAAGGTACCAGCGTATTTGGCTATATGTGCTGAGGTTGAATGAATGTATTTGGTTCATTAAGTAGTGGCTACAAAAGAAGTTGATAGCAAGGTGCCTGAAAGTGACTTACGGTTAAAGTTTGCTAATCTCGTGATTTAAATAAAGAATGTTTACATTACAGCCTACAACGGACCCTGTTTTCTTTTATAAAGTATTTAGAGGATATGGACCTGCACAGAACCAAATATTTTATTCTTGATAGCCTATTTAATCACCTACAACGACGTGGTTAATTCATGAGCACAGATTTTATCATAATCAGCAGATATATTAAAGTAACATGCGTAATCTGGACCTATTTCTCCAGATTGGATCACTAGTGACCAATTGTGAACGCAATTAAACAAATTTGCGAATCCGATACCGTCCTTGGATATCAATCAAGGAACAGAAGCAATCTATCACTAATTGGAGAACACCTTTTAATCGGATTTCAAGGTTTATATGTATCGACGTCCAGCCGTTTAAGCCTATTTTCAATGGCGAATGTAGCCCTATATCGGATTATTTGATCGTTCGTTAGCTAATTCGATGTTGTACACCATATCAGGGCTATTAAAAGGGAGAACTATCACACAACCGGCTTGATATAACATAAAATCAAGTTGTTGATCGGAATGACGTACAGGAAAACAGAAAATAAAGGTTTGTTAGAGGACGGTCAGTTTGGCTTTAGAAAGGGTAAAGCCACCAAAAATAATGGTCTCACGTTACAGTGTATAGTGACCAAAGGTGGGGCACACAGCAGTCACTCGGAAACCCACTAGCTTTTATTAATCTTGCAAATCTATATTTCGGCTGCAAATAGCCATCTTCAGTGTATTTTCGTTATATTGCGACTAGTCACGGCACTTCATATCACCACTTTATAGTGGAAGCAAGACAAACGGAAAATCAAAATACTTCCTTAGGACTTGTTAATATGGGAAAAGTAATAGACAACGTAATGCGGCGCTGCGTGTTTCAACTCCTAAGAAAATCGAGTATACTATATAAGAAAACATGGCTAATGTTGAAAATGAAAAATAACAAAGTGGCAACAGTAGGACTGGTAAAAAAAGAGAAAGTTTGTCAGATTAAGAAATGCATAATGTCATATGCAGCTTGTTTCCTCTACTGTTAGCATATAAATGCGGAAGAAATGAAGAAACCTTCTAAAAAAGTTCAGGAGCTGGCGGTTCAGGGTGACAATATATCAGTAATAAGATTTACTGATGAGATGGCTATCCTCTGAGAAAGTGACTATGAATTACAAGACGTTTGAATGTTATTAATAGGCTGTTGCGCACAGGACATGGATTGAAAATTAATTGCAACGTACTGAAGTGCTGCAAAAATTAGATTAACGACAAGGTTTATGTCAAAATTGACAGCCACGTAAAGGAACATGGATTGAAAGCCACAGACTCTGTAAAGTAGTGAAGTGTAGAAAAAAATTATAGTAATGACAAACTCGGTATCAGAATTAGGTACCACATCATGGACGGGACGTTTGAAGGACTGAGCATGGAAGAGATGAGAAGCCTACTAGTCCATTCAAAGAGAACATACCTCGCCAAAAAAATTTACTGTTATCAAACGCAGACCTTAGTACAAGAAGGAATTGTCTGTGGGAGTACGTCTGGAGCGTGATGTCATACAGAAGTCAATCACGGGCTGTTGTAATTAAAAAAAGAAAGGATGGAATGATATGAGAAGAGGTACTGCAGCAGAATGGCGAAAACTGAGGGGATCGATACGGCATGAAGAGGCTTTCTACAGCGGCAGCAAGGAAATAAATATGTGGAGAACACGGACTAGCAGGAAGGACAGGAAAACAGGGCATGTGTTAAAACAGCAGGGAATAGCCTCCGTGGTACTACAAGGAGCCGTATAGGATAAAAAGAATGGAGAAGACAGGGACTGGAAAAATTCAACAACTAATTGAGGACGTAGAGAGCACGTGCTACTCTGACATGAAGATCTCTGCACAGGAAAGGCAGTTATGGAGGAGTCGATTATGTGCAAAAAGGAAGCACATACGGCTGCGGTCGGGCCCGTATGCACTAGCATAAACTGAACCCTGCACTTCAGATATCCACTACCACCATTTCTGTGTTGTGTCTTTAAAACACACTTCCTAGATCGGCTAGTTAGATGTTTTGTTCGAATTTTAAAACTGCAAGTATCTATATCAGTAGTCTTGGTGAAAAGAAGTAGCACGAAATTGTTGAAGTACGTACCGACTGCACTCAACTGCAGAGACATTTGAGGACATTGGTCGTGTGCGCTACTCTAAAATTTAGAAATAGGTACATGATAGTACAGTGTCGCGGGCTATGTCAAACAAATTAAAAGGCTGATGAAAGAAAAGAAGAATTTGTTCAGGGAATTATTGTTGTTCCACGAGTTTTAAGTTTTCGTCTTACATCAACAGCCACAACCTCTTCATACTGATGTCACTCTACATACACTGCTACTATGGGAATCATCACAGAAAACGATTGAGCAGACAATGGTGTTAAATGCTTCAGTTCCCCGCGTGAGGTGTACTCTATCTCGACGTCAGTAAATGCAACTTACCAGAGAAGATAGAAATGCCTTCATTGTCTCATTTGACATGTATTTAGCTCAATAATTATCACTAAACAAAAATAACAGGAAATTAATATTATCTAGGGGATTTCCTTCTGTTCAAATCACTGCTTGATGTTTCATGAAATAAATCAACATAAAATTCAGCGGATCCACGAGTAACGTTACACTGACTGAGACCCAACTGCTGAATTGAAACATTAATGTTGTAATCAGCCGATGATACCAAAGGTACAAGTGCTTGACTGTCAACCGCCATGTTACTCGATATTTAACAGCTCTCGAACGGTGTATTAAGAGATTCATTTGTGTAGTCTCATCAATGCTGTTTTGCCTTCAAACTAATCTAGTGGAACAGTGTTCCGCCGTTATCACATATGGCTCGAGAGCAGTCGGTTCTTTGCATCGTTGTAGTTCCCAACATTGATCGGAAGAACACCGCTTGAGTGGCTTGATAATTAATCTGCCTTTTATTTATTTAGCATTCATATGGTAAACTATGTACTTCGTAGTCGCCCGACTTATTGTGTTTGGTCAACTGAGTGTCGCAAATATGATACTACTGCTGAGAGTATAACTCTGCCACGCAGTTATAAGAGCCGACCTTAAGAAATGAGTCGTCGGCGATAAGAGTGGTAACACTTAGGAGTATTGTGCTTCGAAAGAAATCAGTCAAATCAGAAAAAGGATGAAGCTGTTATCAGGCCTTAAAACCGCGTAAAAGAATGAAAATCAAAGACACTCACGGCAAATGGACGTCGGCTGGACTGTTCTCGTAAGCACACACTTTGAGTGGTAGTTGCTAAATATAAACGTAATAAGTTTCTTGGTTACGTATTCTGAAGATACCTTTTATCGCACATAAAAAAAGAAAGAAAAAATTCGTGGAAGTAACAACAAATATAAAATTATGGCGGTCAATATACAAATTAATATTCCAAATCATTGTCTTCGGTGGCACCAGTGGCACATGAAGAAAGTAATTATATTCATCTGTGTACCAAAGGAAACGAAATTTAAAACAAGTTTTGGGGCATTTGTCACAAGGCGAAGACACCCAAAAAGTAAGTGCATGAAGTGATAATTCTGACCTCTTCCTCCTATTTTCAATTATTGAAATCTTTTCACCTCTCCAGTACAGCACGGAAATGTTGAACGTCCCTTGGACAGCAAGGTCATTAGAGACGAAGAAATGGTTCCAAGAACATAAATTCGATCTTATTCCATTAGAAACAGAGCAAAAATTCCCAAAACATCAAACAGATCTTATGTATTTAGCGTCCCGTCGACAACCGTATCACCACAGACGGGGTACAAGTTCGGGTAAGATAACATTGCTTCTTCCTCCATAGTTGTCCTTTTTTCACATTTTATTGCTTGGGTAGTATAAGGACAGACGGAAGGAGGAAAGGAAGGATAATAGCAATAAACGTTCCCATCGGCTATGATGTTATCAGAGACGGGAAGCAAGTTCCGATAAGACAAAAGCGTAACATTCTTCTTAATTTGTTTCATTTCACATATTATCATTTGGTACCATATCTGCCCAACAAATAAGCAACATGATTTATCGTAATTGTTGTAGATTCTTAATATATGTGACCCGATTTTGTGACCTAGCCAGGTGGCGCCATGGTTACTACACTGGACTCGCTCGGGAGGACGACGGTTGAAATCCGCGTTCGATCATCAAGAGTCCGGTTTTCCGTTATTTCCGTAAATCATTCGAGACAAAAACCCCGACGGTTCCTTTGATAGGTCACTTCCGATTTTCTTCCCCATCCCTAAAATATTCCGAGCTTGTGTTCTGTCTCTATCGACATCGATGTCGACATGACGTTAAGCCCCAATTTTCCTCTTTCCGTCCTTCCTTCTTTATAGTAATCACTGAAATAACACAACATATCACTTCAACCAGTGAATTTTTCTTTTCGCTTCCTGATTCACTTCTTGGGCTTAACTTTTCTTTGTTACACAGTGTATTTGAGACTGTACATCAGGCAGTAAACTCTACCCGTGGTCTACAGATAGCAACTTTGTTGGGTAATCAAAACGTTCTCGGTCCCAGGTTCGAAACTCACCACCATCGAAACTTTCATTAATAATCAGCATAGGAGTCGAAGACTCCCGGCATAAACAGTCAACCTCACTTTGCCAACGGTCGTGTTAAAGACGGCGGAGAAGTGGACAGAGGTTCAGGGCACTCTCTTGTCCTGCCCCTAAAGGCGGAAGAATCAACAATGATCAACTGCATGAGGATGCGGAAGGCAATGTAAACCACACAATTGAAGACACATAACTGATATCAACAGGACATGTGGCCTGCAATTGAAAAAGTCTCATGACGATCTCTCCATTGGCAAAATATTCCAGGACTGCCCCTCATTCGGTTCTGGGGGAGTGGACAGCGAAGGGGGAGGTGATAATGAGAAAAAGATTTAATAATCAACGACTGGATAACGTTCTACTAATCGGAGAGTGTAATGTCAGAAGCTTGAACGTTATAGAGAAACTAGAATATCTTAAAAGGGAAATGCAAGGGCTCAGTCTAAATATAGCAGGAGTGAGTGAAGTGAAATGGAAAGAAGGCAAGCATTTCTACTCATATGTGTAAGGGTAGTATCAGCAGCAGCACAAAATCTTATGACGGGAGTAGGACTCATTATGAATAAGAACGTAGGGCATTCTTATCAGAATCGACAACAAACGAACACCGACAACGACAGTTCAGGTAAACATGCCGACGTAACAGGTTGATGATGAAGAGCTAGAGGAAGTATATGAGGATATTGAAAGAGTAGTACAGTACATAAATGGAGATAAAAATTTAATAGTCATAGGGACTGGACTGCAGATGTAGGAGAAGAAATAGAAGAAAAGGTTACAGGAGAATACGGGCTTGGGACAAAGAATAAAAGAGGAGTAAGACTAATTGAGTTCGGTAATAAATTTCAGCTAGTAATAGCGAATATCCTATTGAAGAATCACAAGAGGAGGAGGTATACGTGGGAAGTTGGGTGATACGAAAAGATTTCACTTAGATAACATAATGGTCAGACAGAGATTCCGAAATCAGGTACTAGATTGTAAGGCCTACCCAAAAGCATATATGGACTAAGATCACAATGTAATAGTGACGAAGAGTAGGCTGAAGCTTAAGAGATCTGTCAGTAAGAATCAAAAGACAAAGAAGTGGAATTCGCAAGTACTAAGGAATAACGAGACATGCTTGATGTTCTCTAAGGCTATAGATTCAGCAATAAGGAATACCCCAGCAGGCTGTGCTGTTGAAGAGGAATGTATACCTCTAAAAAGGCAAAATAGAAGTTGGAGAGAGAACCCTAGGCACAAAGAAGGTAATTACGAAGAAACTATACCGGCCGGAGTGGCCGAGTGGTTCTAGGCGCTTCAGTCTGGAACTGCGCGACCGCTACGCTCGCAAGTTCGAATCTTGCCTCGGGCATGGATGTGTGTGATGTCCTTAGGTTAGTGAGGTTTAAGTAGTTCTAAGTTCTAGGCGACTCATGACCTCCGATGTTAAGTCCCATAGTGCTCAGAGCCATTTGAACCATTTGAACAAACTATGGGTAACAGAAGATATCCTTCAGCTATTCGATGAAAGAAGGAAGTACAAAAATGTTTAGGAAAATTCAGGGATATAGAAATCCAACTAGGTAATTAATGAAATAAACAGGAAGTATAGGGAAGCTGAGACGAAATGGCAGCACGAAAAATGTGAAGAAATTGGAAAAGAAATCATGGTCGGACGGATTGACTCAGTATATAGTACAGTCAAATAAATCTACGGTGAAACTGAAATAAGGAGTGGTAATATTAAGAGTGCAGCGGAAACTCCGCAGTTAAATTCAGACGAGAGAGCGGATGGCTGGAAGGAGTACATCGAAAGCCTCTATGAGTAGGAAGATTTGTCTGATGTAGTAGAAGAAGAGACAGGAGTCAATTCTGAGGAGGTAGGGGACTCAGATGGATAACATTCCATCAGAATTTCTAAAATCATTGGGGAAAGTAGCAAGAAAACGATTATTCACAGTGGTGTGCAGAATTTATGAGACTGGTAACATACCATTTAGCTTTCGGACAAGTATCATCCACACAATTCCGAAGAGTGCAAGAGCTGACAAACCCGTGAATTATAGCAAAATGGAATTATAGCAATTATAGCTCACGGATGCAAGTTGCTGGCAGGAATAATATACAGAAGAGTGGAAAAGAAACTGAAAACTGCTGATGTGTTGGATGACGATAAGTTTGGCTTTAGGAAAGATAAAGACACCAGAGATGGGGTTGATACTGGAAGCAAGACTATAGAAAAATAAAGACACGTTCATAGGATTTGTCGACCTGTAATAACGCGTTCGACAGTGTAAAATGATGCAAGGTGTTCGAAACTCTGACACAAATAGGCGTAATCTATAGGGACAGACAGGTATTATACAATACGTACAAGAGCCAAGAGGGACGACCAGGAGCGAAGTGCTCGTTTTAAAAAAAGTGTTGGATAGGGATGTAGTCTTTCTCTCCTACTGGTCAATCTGTAAATCAAAGAAGGACTCTTGGAAATGAAAGAAAGGTTCAAGACTGGAATTAAAATTCATGGTGAAAGGATCTCAATGAAACGATTCGCTGATGACATTGCTATCCTGAGTGAAAGTGACGAAGAAGTACATGATCTACAGAATGGAATGAACAGTCTAATGAGTGCAGAATATGGATTGAGAGTAAATCGAAGACAACGAAATTAATGAGACGTACCAGAAATGAGAACAACGAGAAACGTAACGTCATGATTGATAGTGACGAAATAGACGAATAATTCTAATACCTAGGCAACAAAAGAGCCAATGATTGACTGAGCAAATAGGACATCAAAAGCAGACTAGCACTGGCAAAAACGGCATTCCTGGCCAAAAGAAGTCTACTAGTATCAAACGTAAGACTTAATGTGAGGATGACATTCCTCAGAATGTACGTTTGGAATAAAGCATTGTACGGTACCGAAGTCCGCCCGGCTAGCCGCGCGCGGTTTGAGGCGGCAGTGGGGTGGGTGGACTGCTGTGACCTGTTGTTGGGTTGTGAATAACTGAGGGCTGTGGCGGGACGATGCCTCTCCGTCGTTTCTAGGTCCCCGGTTCAATACACAATACACACGATGGTAGTGAAACATGAACTTTGGGAAAGCCAGAATAGCCGGCCGGGGTGGCCGTGCGGTTCTGGGCGCTACAGTCTGGAGCCTATCGACCGCTACGGTGGCAGGTTCGAATCCTGCCTCGGCCATGGATGTGTGTGATGTCCTTAGGTTAGTTAGGTTCAATTAGTTCTAAGTTCTAGGCGACTGATGACCTCAGAAGTTAAGTCACATAGTGCTCAGAGCCATTTGAACCAAAACCGGAATACAAAAGAATCGAAGGACCTAAAATGTGGTGCTACAGACGAAAGTTGAAAATTATGTGGACTGATAAGAAATGAGGAGGTTCTGCGCAGGTTTGGAGAGTAAAAGACAAGGAGAAGGGACAGGATGATAGAACATCTGTTAATATATCGGGGAATGACTTCCATGATACTAGAGAGAACGTTAGACTGTAGTTGGAATACACCTATAGCAAATAATTGAGGACGTAGGTTGCAAGTGCTGGTCTGAGATGAAGACGTTGGAACAGGAGAGGAATTCATGGCGCGGTGCATCAAACCAGTTACAAGACTGATTTTTTTTAAAAAAAGAAAAGAAAACAAACATACTGTAGGGTCAAAAAACCAGCGAAATGCCGAATGATGTGCATCAGAATTTTCAGAAACGTCGCCTTATCATTCTGTGAGGAGGTTTGAAGTTATTGGTCAAGGAGAAACATTAGGAAATAAAGGCATGTACTGATAGAGAACGACTTGAAGTGTAGGTAAACTTACAATTCCTTTCTGATACAGAAGAATTATGAAGATTGCAGCGTTTCTCCACGACCTAGAGACATCGTTCTCATCCACGCTACTTACAGAAAGTAAGCCAAGGCACGACGACGCTTGTGAATGTGGAACAGTCAGTACTCGGACCACAGGACTGGAGAATATGCCGTTAGCCAAGTTGTTATGTACTAGGATAGGAACGCCTCTGGTAGTATTAGAGACTTCTGCGTAGGAAGCCAGGGGATGCTCTGCCACGAACTGAATCTGCAGAGATGACAAAGCAGAGGCCATACATCACTAGAAAGAGGCGCACCATTGTAGAACACTCAAAAGGCCGGAAGGTAGCGGCGTGGAGAGGAATAAATGTTTTTCTTCTAGTACTATGCACAATAATGTAGTGACCAGCAGTGCAGTGATCTGTGATGTAATAATGGAGTGTAGAAGAGCAGAGCAGTGGTGCCTTCCTTCTGGACTCTGGATGAGCAAACGTCAGCGCGCCATACGGCTTAATGCCAATTAGTGAGATATTTTATGTAAAATTTCTTTTTTCCTTTAAACGTTATAATGTTGATTTACACTGTTACATAAGAAATATTATGTTAAAATTTTTGTGCTGCATTTGCTTATATCAATTCATTACATCAGGTCTTTTCTTATATACAGGAACAGATAATAGCAAATAAATAAGTAGTCTAGATAGTAGCGCCTAAGCAACTCCTTAGACATTTTCAATATGAGTTCGCCACGTATTTTGACTCAAATGAGACTATTATACAACAGAATTTTCTGTGAAAGCAACAATAAATAGAAACGTATTTATTACATAGAAAAGGCGTACCACACTGCTGGCGGCACGATATTCTAAGACAACTCTCATTATTTTGCCTAACCTATTGCAAGACTGAAAGAAAAGACATAAAGTAGCAGATAAATTCTGTTCGACAAATTTGTGTGGGCAAATAACAGTGTTCTCAAGAAAGTATATGGTCTGACAAAAACGTGAAGCACCCAGCGGGAGAGGAGAAAACGAGGTGATTCTTCACTGGTTGAAAGAGTATTTCAATAATTACAAAGTAGAATTAAATTTGCAATGAAATTGACAGCACTATCCCACTTTTCAGTACCCCGTTCCAACACTTCTGAGCTCAATGCATATATCGATTCGCTGGGGCAAGTTGCCATAAAGCTCTTGAATCCTTTCTACGGTCGACGGTTAATGTAAGTGGTCCTTGTTATTCTGGATACCGCCACTGGGACAGTGTTGACGACCAAGATCTTCCCATTCTTCTTCTATCGAGGACAGATTTAAAGACTTCTAGGTCATCGGAGTACGTCAACATCACACAGACAGTTAACAGAGACAACGGCCTAGTGTGAAAGAGTATTCTTCTCTCAAAAGATGACATCACAGTAGTGCTGGGTGAGAGATAATACATTAGGACACAGAATGTCCAGTGACTGACTGTTGTGCCGTCGGAATTTTCTCGATCACACTCGATGGCTCCCCACACCACGAACCCAGGAATGACACCGCTGTGCGTCACCAAATCATTGGAAGGATGAGAAATATTCCGAAGACAATGCTATATTCGGCGACGATGCTCACCAGGTTTGTCCAGAATGGCGATTCACCACTGGACATCCTACGCTACTGATCGGCATTCAGTGCTTTCAAGTCACGGCGCCACTCGTAAAGCAGCCTTTAGACTGTAGTTTTGAGGGCAGCCTACGTATGTAACAGTAGTTACCTAGTTTTTGATCGATGATTCAGGTTACCATGGATTCGTGCAAGGAGTCCATTACTTGTTGTCTAAAGACAGGCACAGATGTGAAGAGATTAGGGTGTGTTTGTTGCACAATGCAGAGATCCTAGCGTGCGGTGTTCAGTCTTGGTCGACCGGAACCTTTGCAACGCGTATGCCTGCCCTCAAACTCCAAGTAGACTAACAGGAAGGCAGTGTCACATCCAACTGAACAATTCGAGCAGCTGACCAAATGGATACCTACCATGAGGCCTGTTTCATAATCTGTCAGGCCCTGATAACACTGACTCACATGTGTGCACTGCATATCTGTGTGCTTCAGAGTTACCACTCAACACCCGACGCTGTTCACGTCCCTTACACAATTATATTCCCACACGGTCAGATAACAACACTAAACGTGAACAGCACTAATGCACTCTGGAGATCGTTGTACCTAAGACATAGAATTGCAGATCTAATCGTTTAAACACCTGCTACTGGTGCATATGTGTACTAAGTTACAGTGACATACGACCACGTCCTCTGGGTGCTTCACTTTTTTGTCAGGTACTGTATTGCAAATGCAGAAGTCAATACAATGCCATAAATAGCGAGATACCCTGTCGATGGTGTAGGGCGTTTCATGCACGACATAAGAACGGTAGGCAGGCGCCGATTGCCGCTAGCGCTGTGCCCCTGTCCACAGGCGAAGCTGTTTTAGCCGTAATAGATGAGTTACGACTGGCCTCACAAGAAATCACGAATAGGTGCCTCCGCCTCGTAGCGCTCAGACATCTACGTAGGTACCATCTGCTCGGAGGCTGTACACAAATTCTCACTGAAACTTTGCAAAGTAACGACTATGTGCCGAATGAGAAATTCAAATAGTTTTGCTCAAATTGAGTGCTAAATGTTTCTACTTCCGTTGGTGTGTCTTGGTGAGGTTCATCCATATTTTTTCTCTTTGACTAACCACGGCTTCATTTGTTGGGGTACGTGAACCATCAGTGCAAATGATGCTGGAGTTCCGAAAAATCTTCGTTTTCACTAGGAGGCTCTGAATTACGTGGTGGTGAGATTATTCTATATTGCATTAGATGAACATTTTGATCCACATACACAGTAGGCAGATCCTGAAAGATACAGAACATGTCATGAGAAAATGACCCACAAAACAAATTTACAAAGAAAAAGTGATATGCTAATGCTCTTTCCACAGATCCCTAGTGAAAGGATCCTCATGAATGTGGAATAATCTTACATATACATTCACTTAAAATGTAGTAGCTAATTTGCCATATAAGACGTAAAAAAACTGAGAATATAAGACAATTCTTAGGCTATCATAGCTACTCGTCATCAAAGCGAAAATCAGTTTAGAATACATTTTTAGAATAATCATACTACTGTGATGAAAATGGAACTCAGATTTTACGTAATGCTGACATTATTAGATATTATTAATGACATGTACACATCAGTCGGTTCTACTAAGTGATACGTCAATGGACTACAAGTAGTTGGTTGCCTATAATTCCTTAATGCTTCTTTAAAAATGAACTGTTTCAGAAGTTACACTTTTTATGGCTATTTAAAGGTTATTGAAAATGTTTAAGCCTGAATAATGGACACCTTTCTGGATCAAGATAAGTGAGTTTTAAGTGTTTCGAGCAGATTATTATTTTTTCTAGTATTGATTCCATGAAATGAGCTGTTTTTTGACAAATTCATTTATCATTTTAGACAAGTTTTCTTCAAGAATAAGTACATGGGAATGCAGTAGTTAGCATCTCAATTTCGGTGAACATTTCTCTGCAGAGCTTTATTGAACTCACATCACAAACAATTCGTTCCTGGACTAGCAAAAAATAAGCTTGGCTTCGTGAGGTATCCCATAAAATAATCCCATATGACATTATAGAATTAAACTAAACAATCTATGTTCTCGTTTTCATTTTTATATCACCCAAGTCTGACAATATCCGCATTACAAATAAAGATTTCTCTAGGTAATTCAGCTCTTGCTCCTGCAAAACAAACTTCTTTATCAAGTCGTAATCCGAAATTTTATCACAGCTAACTTTTCTACCTATTTTAGAGATGGAATGGGGAAATACTCTCACAAGTGCTGAATTCTTATGCTGTGGTTCCTCAAAGGTTAGTGACAAATACTTATATATTACCAGTGCTCGTGAAAATTTCACTAATCTATATTTATAAAATTGTACTTTAATTACATTCCATCGCAATTTTTGTGTCAACAGCAAAGAAAAGTGTTCAGTACTCCGTTTTAATGATCAATGCCATTTTCATATTGTTCGCTGTTCTTGCAGTGTTATTTCGAGTGTTTTTAGTGTTCTTCATGTGTGTTTTAATCTGTACTGCGTGATCATATTTTTGTCATTGCTCTTATACTATTTAGCCTGCCTCATTACGCCAGTCTTTCACAATCCTCATAATTTACAACTATTTTAAAATAATTGACGTTATGTCTTCATGTTGATATTTTAGCGCCTATGAGTGTAGTCCCCTAGCTGAAAGCGGGTTGAGTGCACTGCGGCCAGCCTCCCCCCATCCTCTCCCAGCCCAGAGGAGATGAAATTACAGAAAAGAAAAAAGGGGGGACGTAGTCTGAGAAGCGCGTTCGCCGGTCATAAGTGTGGTGTCACCGCCAGACACCACACTTGCTAGGTGGTAGCCTTTAAATCGGCCGCGGTCCGGTAGTATACGTCTGACTCGCGTGTCGCCACTATCAGTGATTGCAGACCGAGCGCCGCCACACGGCAGGTCTAGAGAGACTTCCTAGCACTCGCCCCAGTTGTACAGCCGACTCTGCTAGCGATGGTTCACTGACAATTTACGCTCTCATTTGCCGAGACGATAGTTAGCATAGCCTTCAGCTACGTCATTTGCTACGACCTAGCAAGGCGCCATTATCATTCGCTATTTATCTTGTGATGCACGTACCGTCAGACCCATGTTCACCAATTATGGATTAAAGTTAAGTATTCCTGCAGCTGCGTACTTTATTTGCTAGACTCAAATCCTTTAACTGTTCCAGACCTCACGCCAGCCTGCGTGAGCTCAATCGCGTGCCTTTCGGCTTCCTCTCCTAGTGACTTGGCTGTCTTGCCAAGTCACAACAATATGTGTCGACGAAATATCGTGGACCTTTCACAGCGACATCTGATGTCTCGCTAGAGATGCCTGTGTAAAAGTAGTTCTTTGGAAAAGCCTCAAGGAACACATCCTAATGGATATTATTTACATTTCGATTAAGATCGTAATCAGAAATAGAGTGCCAAGACTACCTAAAAAGTTAACAGACTATTTTTCCAACAATGATCTATTATAAAATACCATCATCCAAGGGCTCCTACACACTAGGCCAACGAACAACAGATACTGGCTTCGGCAGAACGGTTGCCTCCGTAGGAGCACAATGCTGGTGCACACATAAGTGTTTTGGAGCACACAGTTCATCGTAGGTTGTTGAATAAGGAGCTCCGCTACAGAGCACCTCTACATGTTCACATTTAGACCCAACGAAACCGTCAATTACAATTGCAGTGGGCAGTTCGACTTCTCATACGCACCAAACGAAGGCCTTCGGTCCAAGGGTTTGGTCATGAGGATAACTTGACAGATAATCTGCTGATGTTGCTCCTGTTTTGTTAGTACTAGAAAGTAGCTCTTTAATTACTATTTCAGCAGTCGATATTTTGCGGGAGGAAGAGGAGTTTTCGGTAGTCACATTTGCACCATTTATTTTACTGGAAGAGTATTATGACCACCTGCTATATAGCTTGTTTGTCCGTCTTTGGAAAGGAATACATCACACACTTTCAGAGAGCCGATAGATTTTGGTTGATTCTTGAAGGTATGTGACATTCGATGTATACACACAGGACATGTAATTCGCAGATAACCGGCCACTGATTTGTGTACGCAGTGATGCCACCCGATGGCGACCAAAATGGGTTCTTTAGGGTTTAGATGAGGCGAATTTGGTCGTCGAAACATCAACGTGAGTTCACTATAACGCTCCTCTAATCGTTGTAACACGGTTCCGGCTTTGAGACACAGACAATTATAGTGATCAAAGGTGATATAGCCGTCGGGGAAGACATCAAGTATGATGGAGGGGTGCAGGTGGTTCGCAGCTGTTAGCTTGTTTCGATTGTTACCACAGGTCCCATACAAGCTCAGGAATACTACTCACACCAACCTATGTTCGCGGCGCGCTGCACGTTGCGACTAGCCGTTCACCTCTATGAGGGCTTTTGTGGAGACTACCAACGACCTAGTGTAGCAATAATGTGATTCATCCGAGGAGCCGACACTTTTCCATTGACAGACGGTGGAATTCCTATGGCCCTATGCCCACTTAAATCGTAATTTACGATGTCGTTGGGACAACATGTGAACACGCACGGGTCATTTGCTGCGGCGCTCTAAGTTCAGCAGCGTACGATGAACGGTGTGCTCCGAAACGCTTGTGCTTGAACCAGCATTGTACTCTTCCCTCAGAGATCCACGAACCACCAATTGTACATAGCAGACAACCCTCAAACCCCACATTCCGTGCAGAGTTGTGGACATCTAACCATTTAGCGCCTGGTGGTAGTTTCACTGTCGTTCTACCTCTTTCTGTAGGTGCTCACGACAGTAGCACAAGAACATTTGATACTCATTCACATGCTATGCATAATAATAATAATTTGTTCTTGCACAAAGTCTCTTATACCAGTTGCAGCCCATATCTTCACTAGGGTGGTCCACGTCCTTACCTGCTGCGCTTATATAGATTACATAGGGTGCCACGTGCCCGCAACGTCACTAGGCAGCATCCAACCTCGCGGTGGGCCATGTTTTGGCTTATCAGTGTCTCTTCTAACAGCCGTGAGGCGCACTTTCTGCAGTGTTTCGGTATATATCTGCAATTACAATTCTGGTATGTGTAGGTGGAGTCAACCCAAACCAATACAGGTCATAACGTCTTCCATGCGACGTACATTCACGACGGAATGCATCGGTTTGTTTTCCGTTACAAACAAAATCGATTTTAAAGCTGAATTTTACATGCCTATTCTTTAGATCAGTCCCAGATTCATCTAATTCCATTTTGTTGTATCGATACGTATGAACGGGGAGAGTAAAACACGAAGAGCTACCAGTACTCCGGCAGCACAGCGCTGCCCTCGCCTACGCTGCCTGTTACTGCCATGCAGCCGCGCTGCTCAGTCGCTGCTGCTGTACTGATTATCTCTCTCCAGATCGTTCTTTGCTTAAATACGGTGAAGAACAACTCATTGACTAAGAGTATTGCAGTAATGCACCAGAGGCGGAAATACAATGTAAATGTCCGATTGATTGATTTGCTTGATGTTTCTACGTCTGGCCTATAAAGGATTACGTCATACTTCAAATCAGACGAACTCTAGATATTGAGCACAGATTTCCTGACGATCGTCAGTTCAATCTAGTCAATTAGAAAGGAGTATTTCTGTATGTGCATGTGAATTCTCCTATATTACAAACAGTGGCGGATACAGAAAACATATCTTGAGCTACGTTTAATTTTACCGAAATAAAAAATAACCAAGTCACATTCAAAGTTTAAGAAAGTTTTATTTAAACTGATTATACAAATATACAAGACAATACCATCTTATAAAAAAGTTACAGTTCTGGTTCTGTTCCTTAAATGATGAATTCTATGCGCCTATTCTTCCTGGCAAATTGGTTAATTACATCGTCGATAGGACTATCAATGTCAGGGTAAGTGTTCAACAGAGGTAAGCTATTAAGTCGATCCTCCTTCATTATCGACCTCAGCCATGTCTTTGTACGATGCAATGTTGAAAAGCTCCTTTCTATTGCAGTAACAGATGCAGTGGGATATATAGTAACAATGTGCTTTTAGGAATCTTCTCGAAAGTAACTATTACCGGAGATATAAGCATACGAGTTACGTATGGGAAACTATTGTTACGTTATTGCTAAAAATATTGTCCGAGTCATGTATCAATACTTTCACTGAGAAATTACTATGAATTACTATTATTAGAACTTCACAATCAACTGACCACTCTTACTCTTGACTAGTCTTCACACTTGCACTTTCTGCAACTAGGACTTCTTACTTATTCATTCTTCAGTCTCAGTATTTCTACTTCTGTATGTAAACTAGCTTCCGATTTGGCAGATAGTCCGTATTTATAACACTACGCATCGATCGTCCGCCGTACAAGAAAACAGTAGAACATTCGCAACGTTTCTCGAACAAATGCCAAACAGATTAACGTATTGAGATCACTAGAAAGACCGCGAATTTTCTCGTAGGTATGTGTTAGCTATCTACCTGACGAAAGAAACGAACGAATAGCGTGAGCCGGCCGGTGTAGCCGTGCGGTTAAAGGCGCTTCAGTCTGGAACCGCGTGACCGCTACGGTCGCAGGTTCGAATCCTGCCTCGGGCATGGATGTGTGTGATGTCCTTAGGTTAGTTAGGTTTAAGTAGTTCTAAGTTCTAGGGGACTGATGACCATGGATGTTAAGTCCCATAGTGCTCGGAGCCATTTGAACCATTTTTTTGAATAGCGTGCGGGCTGACTGGCGAGGGCGGTGCGGATGGTAATTCGGGCGACCCCGGAATAATGTCTGTGTGGGGGGGGGGGGCGCAGCGCATCTCGTGCACCCCCCCCCCCATATATATATATATATATATATATATATATATATATATATATATATATATATATATCCGCCACTTGTTACAAGTCACTTTTCAGGTGGTAGAGATCACGAGCTACAACTCATGTTAAATATTTTCTGTGCGTACACACAAACACACACACACACACACACACACACACACACAACACACACAACACACACACATCTTTCAGTTACTTCAGTTACAAAAATGTCGCGTGTGGCTGTAAGCCAACGTACTTATGTTGTGGAGAAGTATAAAACGGTTGTTATTCGGTGCTGAGTAGCCTAGTGTATGTTGTTGAATGCTAGGACCTACGTAATGGTATCATTAAATTACATTTTACACAAACTTCTGAATCGAACCCACATTGCCTATAACCATCGATCGGCAAGTCCTAAACAGGAGACTTTTATTCACCTTTTGCTCTACACCGTATACGTACGTCCTCACACTGCCTCGTGAGAATACAGTTTTGCTCATAGACCCGCAAATTCTGTAATAAGTTCACCATTCAATTTGTCACTCACCGATCAAGCTTCTTTTCTATTTACCAGTGGAATACTGTACCGGTTATATACAGGGAAAGTCCTTGAACACTTCTTCAAGCAGTACCATGTAAATTTTCAAGTATAGATCCGAGGAATCACCTAGTGTTTCACACCTGAATGATTCCATAATCTTCAAGCTCTTTGGTATTCATCTAATGTTATGGTTCTGGCCTTTAACAAACTTTTAAACATGTGAACTGCATTTAAATGATCTTCTAGTGAAATAGAATCAGTGCTCACCTAGTCCTACGGAGAAATTCCCTTCAGATTGACTAGATTAAACTGGCCATCATCAAGAAAGTACGTTCTCACCACCTTGAGCTAAGTTGCTTTGCAGTGTGATGCACACTTTTTGATTTGGCACGGTGAAGTGCGCATACTTAATTTTCTGAATGTTTGATTCGTATTATCCATCTTTACACCGCTTTGAAATCTTACCAATATCAGGCAGTATTTTTCCGCTGATTTTTATGGGTAAGTATAAATGTCGTGTGGCTGGTGCCTCCCGTCGGGTAGACCGTTCGCCTGGTGCAAGTCTTTCGAGTTGACGCCACTTCGGCGACTTGCGTGTCGATGGGGATGAAATGGTGATGACTTCTGGTGTAACTTGCAAATTTCTCATTGCCTTCTCCCTCGTGGTTTTCACACACACGTGGTAGCTGCAAGAAGTCTGATTGCATAAAGCGTTGTCTGCATTTGAATAACCGCTGACAGTGTTTGCACGAATAACTTCGTTACAGAAAACTTAATTACGGTACCATAACGCTACTTGAGGTCTGATTTCTCTGCATATACAAGAAATAATGTTATATGATTGTCTTCATACTTCTTTTACAACGCACTAAATGTGTGACATGGTCAAGCATTACCTTCAACGCTACGACTGTATGAACAATGTATCACTATGAAAGAAGCGACCAGTACGTTCATTTTTTCAAAACGCGGTCTGCCTTCAGCTGCTGTCAGCCACCGATTCCGACACCTAGCGTCAGATGTCAGAACTAACGAATTCTGCTAAACATACAAGGCTATCGACATGTCATCTCATGTCCTGTGTATAAAAATTAATGAAATGAATAATGAAAGGCACTTGATGCCTATCCTTTCATTATTGGCGAGTTTAAATGAATCAGAATATTATTACACTCTTTCAGTTATAAATATACTCTTCAACAATATTTTAACCGCATCTACCATCAGTATCTCACTAGTGTTACGAATGAACTTGGAGAAATACACATCTACGATAACTTCTTTGTACTTGAAGGAGTTTCGTCTCTAATAACTTTTCCATCTTTAAAGTCAGTACCGCCATTAGACTTATTTATTTACAGTGTTACATCTACACTAATACAATCATGAATTCGGCTTCAGAGTGACATTATCAAGTGTTTTAAGGGTTATAAGTTGCCTAAGATGGCATAGTGTCGTATTAAAATACAGTATTAGACACATTGTCTAAGAGCCAATATTTCTGGCCGAGCCTAATGCTTTGTTTCATTACTGAGTACACATACATGATTGTGTAAGTGTAAATGTAATATTATAAATAAATAACAGTCTAATGGCGGTACTAACTTTAAAGAAATACAGGGCGTTTCAAAAAGAAAGAGCAGATTTCAAACATTTATTTCTCAAAAACTACAAATGATAGAAACACAATTCAAACGTTTCTTGTCAGAGAAAGGTTCAAAGTTTTTCAATGGTCCGCGCAGAAGTTCCATGCAAATCCGCAGTGGCGCTGGCGTTTGTTTGTAGGAAAATGGCGACGACACCACAGGAACGATCATTTTGTGTGCTGCAATTTGCAAAGTTAGAGTCCATTGTTGGTGTGCAACGTGCATTCCGCCGTCAATTCAACAAACAGCCGCCTCGTCATAAGCAAATTTATGAGTGGCATCACAGATTCGTAGAAGATGGTTGCATCTGCAAGCGAAAAAGCACGGGTCGTCCACGCACATCGGATGAAAATGTCGAGCGTGTCCGTGCAGCTTACGAAAGGAGCCCTAGAAAATCCACGACACGGGCAAGTCACGAACTAAACATGTCTAAAACAACGGTATGGCGCGTTCTGAGTAAGCGTCTGCACATGAAGCCGTACAAACTGCAGTTATTGCAAGCATTGCGTCCTGACGACCACAACAAAAGGTTCGAATTTTCAACTGCAATTCTACAGGACATGGAAGAGGACAATTTTGCCGAACGATTAATTTTTTCAGATGAATCAACGTTTCACATTTCTGGTAAAGTTAATCGGCATAACGTACGAATTTGGGCGAGTGAAACTCCGAGGGACGTTATTCAACATGAAAGAGACTCACCAAAGGTTAACGTCTTTTGTGCAATTTCGGTAAACAAAGTTTATGGACCTTTCTTTTTCATGGAGAAAACTATCACAGGAACCATTTACCTGGACATGTTAGAAAACTGGCTATTTCCTCAACTTCAGGAAGATTCAAATCACTTCATCTTCATGCAAGATGGCGCCCCACCACACTTCTCTGAACCTGTACGACGGTACCTAAATAACACCATTCCAGGACGGTGGATTGGAAGAGCAGGAGCACAAGATCAATGTCATCGTCTGTGGCCTCCCAGGTCACCAGACCTTACTCCCTGCGATTTTTATTTGTGGGGGTACATAAAGGACTGTGTTTATGTCCCACCTATGCCCGCTACTCTTCAAGAGGTACGACATCGAATTGTTGCGGCCGTGAATTCGGTAACTAAAGACCAGTTGCGTCGTGTGTGGCAAGAAATGAGATACCGGTTTGATATTTGTCGTGTAACAAATGGTGCTCATATTGAGGTACAGTTTTGATATTTGTTGTGTAACATTTGGTACTCATATTGAGTGAAGGACCGTTGGAATTGTGTTTCTATCATTTGTAGTTTTTGAGAAATAAATGTTTGAAATCTGCTCTTTCTTTTTGAAACGCCCTGTATATTATCACTGTAGCTCCGCATTAAGAAAAAGAAAAAAAACATTGCCGTCGATGTGATGTCAAACCGTTATCTCCCTTTTTCACACAAACAGGGAACGAAAAAAATCACATGTTTTCATTCACATTTATGTCTGCGATTATCCTCAGCGTAAGTATAGCTACAGAGATATCACTGGCAATACACATTGTCAGTGAGTGTGAAAATCGAATTTCCTTGCTACTTTTTGTCATAGTGGGTATTTTTAAACAATATGTTTCAACTAAGAAACTGAAGAGTCCAACACTGAAGCATTGTTTTAGTGTCTTACATTAATACCACCAGCTATCGTGTATATTCGGTATTCAGTAGCTGTCAGTGGAAAGTGTCACTAATCGCCGATGTGTCTTGTATCTGCGTCTCTTGTTTCACTTTATTTAGTTTGTATGCAAGTTTACAAACACGTCTTGTAACTTTTCCTACGTCACGATTCCTTAGAGTGGAAATAGGAGAAAATAAATAGTAAGTCACTTACCTTACTCTGTATTTCAGTGCGTTAGATAGTAGATGTCACAAAATATCTTTCAAAACTTCCTTACAACGTATTGCAAGTAAGGAAACATAAATAATGGTATGGTACCTCCTTAGTATTGAGAAAATAAGGAAATTTTGAATTTCGTCGATAAATAGCATTAATGTGTCATGCATATTTCCTGAGTCCAAACTTCACCGAGTCATAATAGTGCGATATGCCTTCCACACTATATTATAGTGCAATAAATGCGATCAGTTTTGATAACGCGTAAATTAGAAAAAACATAGCTTAGTAAATATTTTGATTATTACTAACATAGATTTGTGCCCAACTGAATGTGGCGACACGTGTTTATTTAGTCCATAAGACACCCGGAAGTTTACAGTAATTAAACAGAAACTTCATTTACATATTGATTCACTGGTAAGAACTATTCCCATTAGAGTGAAGTAATAACCCCATACTGTATAACGTTCTACCTTTCATGAGTGTACGCAATTTGAATACTTTTTACATCAGCAAGGAAGACAATGGTTCATACAGAGAATACTAAGGATCATTAGTTTTAATGGCCATCTGCAGTGCCCTTGACAGTAGAAAGATTAGTATTTAGTGTCCCGTCACTAATGAGATCATCAAGATGCAGCGAAATCTCGGATTAGGGAAGAATAGAGAAGCTAATCTATGGTATATTTTTTAATACAATGAACGCAGCATTTGCCTTAAGAAAGAACATACGTAATGTGGAGATAGGAAGAAAAGACGGAACGTGAAGTTCCGGGTGGGTGGAAACGCGTATAAAGTCTCTATGAAGCTTCTCAAAGTGCCTATGACCTGCGGATTGAGAAGGAAGAAGACATAAATTAAGAATGAAGGAGAAACTTTATCCTAGGGTCAGAAGTAAGTAAGGATTTGAAGGAAACGATAGAACGATGAAGCGTGTGATGTCAGTGATATTCCAGTCGAAATCTTAAAGGGCTTAAGAGTAACAGGTGAAAAGGAGTCGAAATTGCGTTGCAATTGCATCTGCGACGAAGGACAATGGCCAGAGGACTTTCTTGTATGCATAGTAGCCCAAATCCCAAAGAGAATGAATTCCAAACACAATGAAGCGCATAGGAAAATTCTTCTTAGAGTTCTGAATAGAAAGATATACAGAATGCCGGGAAAGCAGTTGGAGAGGAGCAATATGGCTTTAGAAGGGGAAAAAGGACTGCAGATGCCATTACACTTCTAAGGAGTACTGGTGAAAGTTATACACAAAAGGGTGAAGCTGTAATTGCGTCATTCATAGACCTTGAAAAGGCCGTTGACAGAGTTCAGTGGGATAAGCTGCCGGATATCATGAAGTGGAAGGGAGTAAAGAGGAAGGAGAGAAGACTGATTGCAAATATGTACATGAATCCGAAGGAAAGGGTACGAGCCGGCCGGGGTGGCCGAGTGGTTCTAAGCGCTACAGTCTGGAACTGCGCGACCGCTACCGTCGCAGGTTCGAATCCGTGTTTGGAGGCAATCCGGTCGGGCTGAACGACATAGTCCAGCGAGTGCAGCAAGATGGAATGTCCCTGCTGTTTCAGACGTCATGTGGGGACGACGTACGCCGTAACGTCTGTAAGATACGTGAGTGCCATCCTCCGACCGGTAGTACAACCATATCGGCAACATATTGGCGACGCATTCGTCTTCATGGACGACAATTCGCGCCCCCATCGTGCACATCTTGTGAATGACTTCCTTCAGGATAACGAGATCGCTCGCCTAGATTGGCCAGCATGTCTCCAGACATGAACACTACCGAACATGACTGGGATGAATTGAAAAGGGCAGTTTATGGACGACCTGACCCACCAACCACTCTGACGGATCTACGCCGAATCCCCGTTGAGGTGTGGGACAATCTGGACGAACAGTGCCTTGATGAACATGTGGATGGTATGCCACGACGGATACAGGCATGCATCACTGCAAGAGGACGGGCTACTGGGTACTAGATGTACCGTGTGTACAGCAGTCTGGAGCACCACCTCTGAAGGTCTCAAAAAATGGCTTTGAGCACTGTGGGACTTTCACATCTGAGGTCATCAGTCCCCAAGAACTTAGAACTACGTAAACCTAACTAACCTAAAGACATCACACACATCCATGCCCGAGGCAGGATTCGAACCTGCGATCATAGCAGTTGCGCGGTTCCAGACTGAAGCGCCTAGAACCGCTCGGCCACACCGGCCGGCCTGAATGTCTCGCTGTATGGTGGTACAACATGCAATGTGTGGTTTTCAAGAACAATAAAATGGGCGGAGTGACGTTTATGTTGATCTCGATTCCAATTTTCTGTACAGGTTCGAGAACTCCCTGAAACGAGGTGATTCAATACTTTTAATGTATGTAGTTTCAGATTAATCACCCATATAGTAATGAGAAAGTTTACAAAATATGTTAAATTAGGTTTAAAGTTGGCTGGAAGTCGCTAAATCCTCTCTGCATCAAACACAGGTTGAATAGAGTGGGGATTATTTGCGTTCTGTATTAAGAAAAGCTACCTTTTCACGCATCTCAATGTCTATATCTTCATATCTGTCCTACGATGACATAATTTTTCTAATACATTCAGCGGTATATGTCAATACTGCCTGAGAAAAGTGAAAAGAGATAGTAGTAAAGAAGTAATTAATTTGAACGTGTTGGCTGAAACTCAAGTTTTATTGCAGGAACAGTGACAATGTAATACCAGATAAACTTTATGCTTTCATCATTTTGTACGGTAGTATCACAGAGAAACGGGTCCGAAAAGGTTTGAAATTATTTGCGAAGTTTATTGTAAGTCGCAAAGTGCTCTCGTTGTCGTATTGCTAATCAGTATAACCTGGGTAACTTATGCTCCACGATTTACGCTGCCTGACAAGTTTCTAACATAATGATTGACTTGCTGTGTAATGCCATCAACTCAGCGTTGTATCTCTTAACGAGTAGATTACGACAGCCCACAATATTTTTGTATTCTGTCAATAATTATATCAAGTACGGAAAACAAAGTTTTTGTTGCAACTGAAGGCAGCCAGACAGGTCACCCGAAACTGGGCCAGTGCAATGTTCTACCTATTTACTAATACACACTCCACCCATGCAGGCGGCACTACTGTTCACTCGTCATTATTATTCGGGGACGGAATTTGGTACCGACATGTATATTTGCGGCAATTATAGTGCTTCACTATATGGGTGATCCGTTATGCTGTGGAGTCGTTCGCACAATGTTGTAACGTCTACGTGTCCACAGAAAAGGCATTCATGTGAACGTAACGGGTGAAAAGTTGCCATTAACACAGGTTCAAAACGGAAAGATTGTTCCTGCCTGCATGCCGCATAGAATATGTGTGAGCCGCGTCTGCACGCTCTAGAGCACGGCATGGAGTTGCCAGATGCGATAAATTTCTGGTTTCCACCACTAAATGTCCCAGCAGGTAAAAAAGTGACATCGAGATAAACGGACAGAGCACCAAGTGGCACGAAGCCAGAAAGCACGCCCCAGACACACGAGAGCCATGTAGATTTAGAGTCGAGTATAGCAGACTGCCTATTACATCAGCAGGTGCAACAACAGAACAAATTACACTGAAGTAAATTTTTTATACTTGTATTGGTATTGGCGTGGAAAAGCGGTCATGAGGATAGAAAAATTATATAGAGAGAGAGATACAGAGAGAGGGAGAAAAGAGAAAAACAGAGAGAGCGATTGGCTGAAATACGACAGAAAAAATACAAGATAAATTTGTTGAACTGGGACGTATCTTACAGAGGTCGATTAAAATTATGCATAATAAAATTTAATAGCCTTCGTCGCAATATTATGTCATGACAACTAGTGATCACCGGTTTCAGATTAGTAGCTGCCATCATCAGATCAACAGAAACAAACAGAAAACAAATTTCTCTTTCAGTTAATGAGCAAAACTTTCCTGAAACATTTTAAAAATAAAATGCTACCTTAAAGTTTTTAAACTTCAAAAATAGTAAAGGAAACTACCGTACTTACATCGTAATTGAATTTTAAGTTTTGTTGCAGCTAACACTGCACTTACATACCAAACATAGTGTTAGCACGTTGGGTTTTTATTGTAGCTAGTCAACCGAAACTGGCTATCACCTAATTTTTATTATATTATATAGCGAACAAGATGAAATTTAAATAATAATAAAGGCTCCTGCGTCTACCTCACCTGACAATGCCAGTTCTCACAGACCTAAATTATACACTCCTGGAAATGGAAAAAAGAACACATTGACACCGGTGTGTCAGACCCACCATACTTGCTCCGGACACTGCGAGAGGGCTGTACAAGCAATGATCACACGCACGGCACAGCGGACACACCAGGAACCGCGGTGTTGGCCGTCGAATGGCGCTAGCTGCGCAGCATTTGTGCACCGCCGCCGTCAGTGTTAGCCAGTTTGCCGTGGCATACGGAGCTCCATCGCAGTCTTTAACACTGGTAGCATGCCGCGACAGCGTGGACGTGAACCGTATGTGCAGTTGATGGACTTTAAGCGAGGGCGTATAGTGGGCATGCGGGAGGCCGGGTGGACGTACCGCCGAATTGCTCAACACGTGGGGCGTGAGGTCTCCACAGTACATCGATGTTGTCGCCAGTGGTCGGCGGAAGGTGCACGTGCCCGTCAACCTGGGACCGGACCGCAGCGACGCACGGATGCACGCCAAGACCGTAGGATCCTACGCAGTGCCGTAGGGGACCGCACCGACACTTCCCAGCAAATTAGGGACACTGTTGCTCCTGGGGTATCGGCGAGGGCCATTCGCAACCGTCTCCATGAAGCTGGGCTACGGTCCAGCACACCGTTAGGCCGTCTTCCGCTCACGCCCCAACATCGTGCAGCCCGCCTCCAGTGGTGTCGCGACAGGCGTGAATGGAGGGACGAATGGAGACGTGTCGTCTTCAGCGATGAGAGTCGCTTCTGCCTTGGTGCCAATGATGGTCGTATGCGTGTTTGGCGCCGTGCAGGTGAGCGCCACAATCAGGACTGCATACGACCGAGGCACACAGGGCCAACACCCGGCATCATGGTGTGGGGAGCGATCTCCTACACTGGCCGTACACCACTGGTGATCGTCGAGGGGACACTGAATAGTGCACGGTACATCCAAACCGTCATCGAACCCATCGTTCTACCATTCCTAGACCGGCAAGGGAACTTGCTGTTCCAACAGGACAATGCACGTCCGCATGTATCCCGTGCCACCCAACGTGCTCTAGAAGGTGTAAGTCAACTACCCTGGCCAGCAAGATCTCCGGATCTGTCCCCCATTTAGCATGTTTGGGACTGGATGAAGCATCGTCTCACGCGGTCTGCACGTCCAGCACGAACGCTGGTCCAACTGAGGCGCCAGGTGGAAATGGCATGGCAAGCCGTTCCACAGGACTACATCCAGCATCTCTACGATCGTCTCCATGGGAGAATAGCAGCCTGCATTGCTGCGAAAGGTGGATATACACTGTACTAGTGCCGACATTGTGCATGCTCTGTTGCCTGTGTCTATGTGCCTGTGGTTCTGTCAGTGTGATCATGTGATGTATCTGACCCCAGGAATGTGTCAAGAAAGTTTCCCCTTCCTGGGACAAGGAATTCACGGTGTTCTTATTTCAATTTCCAGGAGTGTATTTTGGCCCTCTGTAGCCTTGTTTGATGAAGTTAATCGCTGGTGGAACTAAAACTACATCTTACATGCAGATTGATACATCTCCCGTAGCCATGCAATTCATGAACCTTGCCCTGAAGAATCTGGATGGAGACCAAATCTTTATCATAAATTCCGTTGAAATAAGACTTTCGTTCTCCATCCTTAAGTCTTTTTCCAGCTCGCTTACCCAAAACGTGTTACAAGACAGCAGGAAACAGCATCACAAATTCCGAGAGTCCCCTTCGTCTACATTGGTAGCTCAATTGTTCCGTTTCTCCTAGTTCATCCGTTGTTACCGGACTCTTAATTACAATCATTTTCAACCAAATCATCATTTAAGTTTCTCTGAGTTACTTTCGAGCCACCCACATCTATTCGTAACTTACGGCCACAGCCATAATACCGTCTAGAAAAACGAAATGATGATTTTAGTTTCCATTTACTACTTCCCCGTACCGGTAGTTTTGTTGCAGAGAACAAGGGTAACAAGCCCTAGAGATGTCCCACTATCACGCTTTTCTCGTCAGTTCCCTTAAAAACGATCTCTTAAATTGATATTACGTTTTATCTGCATATGTGCACTTATGAACATACATAGATTGTCAGTAAATTATCGCTTAAACAGAAGTAAGAAAAACTTTCGCGATGTTATTATGTTATTTCCGGAACATCTGTGACAGTGTTAATAAATGCTCGCAGGATTTAAATTGATTAGTCACTCACTTTGTATTACGCTTTTCTTCCTCACTATGACGCTATACTTTCTATAACATAACAGTTCATGTAATTAACGTTAGTGGCGGCCGCGGTGGCCGAGCGGTTCTAGGCACTTCAGTCCGGAACCACGCGGCCACTACGGTCGCAGGTTCGAATCCTGCCTCGGGCACGGATGTGTGTGATGTCCTTAGGTTACTTAGGTTTAAGTAGTTCTAAATTCTAGGGGACTGATGACCTCAGATGTTAAGTCCCATAGTGCTAAGAGCCAAGCCAGTTAACGTTAGTACGTCTCTATCATCGACATAATTACATTATTTTCCTTATACATACGTAGTTTGCCTTCAGCTTTTCTCTCTACTATTAGTTGCTCTGTAGAAATTTTGGATAAGTAAGTAATGAAAATGAAACATCACAGGTTTTTTTTTAAAGCATTTGTTATTCAAACAAAAGAAAAAACGGCTGTGGCGTTCCAATTCCATTCCTTATATTGTCAGCCGTTGTCCCAGGTCCACAAGAAGGATGGACTTTTACAAGTTGTAGATAAATATCTTTACGTTTCTGCTTCTATTTCATCCTCTCCCACTGAAAGTTAATTCTCCACCCGCTTAATTTTTCTTTATTTTCTTTTCTTTTCAAAAACTCGCATGAGTTTTGCATTGAGATTCTTTCATATGTGGGGATAAGAATGATGTAATCCAAAATTATGGATGTAAATTTGTCAGGAGAACTTACTAAAAATAATAAATATATGAATCACCTATCAATTTTTCTGGGCGTCCAACACAAGTAGTTTATTTCTCCAGTGTCTTATTATACAAAAGTACGTATGTATGTTGTGAAAATAGTTAAATATTATTATTCAAAAAATTTTTCTTGCTAAGTGGCGTAACATTGGGCTTTGGCCTTTGTCATACTAACAAGGGAGTGGTCCAAAACAACATGTCGAAACCTACCCTGATTTTTTTTTTTTTTTTTTTTTTTACACAGGAAGAAGACAACGAATGAAATGCACTGCCAAAATTTTAGCATCTAGGAGGGACTGCAAGTATTTTGTATAAAAAAGATGCTGAAGCTATACATTTTTGCAGTACGGAAAACAGTTCATAAAAGCAGTCCGTACAGCCCTGCCCACCTAGCGCGCGACTTGGCGAATCACTCGCGCAGCGGAATTATCCGGAGTTCACCGACATCAATTTTAAGCCTGGTTTATAATGGAGTGAATGGAAGGAACACGCTCGAATGAGCATTTGCAGAAAATTCGCTACCATTCGCTTGTATATGGGTAGAATCGTTTATAGTAGAAGGAACAGAACAGAACACGAGGTAGCGAACATAGCCTATGAACTCTGTGTGGTTAGTTTTTAGTTTTTGGAACTAATTTTCGACTTACAGGAAGCAACTCTATCTCGTTAGAGCCAAAATGCGAAACTTCCCTATTCAGTGAGCATTATTTTGCATGGTGAGCGCACTGTTCTTGCATCAGACTCACCGTATAAAGGAAAAATTGATGCAGTCAGGCACTTCGCAGTAACTGCTAGTTTTATTTAGATAGAACTAGGATGGAGTCAGGAAGGGTCCCGGCGTTGTTATGCAAATTACGCTGCTTACCGGGCATACTAGATCAAATTCGTGGCGTGGTGAGGCGTGGCGAAGAAAGCTTTTAATGCACAAATGACTGGAACTTAGTGTTGCGCTTGTAAACAAGAAATGAGAGACAGATATCGGAAATTATGTCTGTTAATTTCCTGAAAAATGCTTTCCTCTGTTGATAAAATTCTTTATCGAGAGGATGAATAGCACTAGCAGTTCTAGGCGGAATCCACATTATCTCTAAAAAATTTTCGTCGTCCTCCACAAAAACAGGGACGTTGTTATGCCCAGACCATGAATCCAACAAAAGCAATGAATTAGTTTCTGCAGCTGGTAGGAATACCTTTAGAACGAAATGTTGAAAATAATTCTTTCCCATTTTTCCAGATTGTGACACGTAGACTACAAGATTTTTGCAACTAAACAGTCCATTTTTTTCTTTTTGGTGGTAATTAGTCTTGTGGTTCTCGAAGACAGATATCCAGCTGCAAAAAAAGTTAACCACTCATACTTATGACTGGCACTATCGTATATGAATGTATCATTGCATTCATTGATTGGGCAACCGAATCTGTCTTTTTTCCACCCCGAAATAATAAAGTGCAGTGTGCACGGAGTTCTTTCACAGAACCTGATTGATCAGCGTTATACACAGCAGTAGCGGGGATAGCAGCAAGTTTCGTTTTTACGTCAGCTACGAATTTCTCTACAGCATTGTCTATCACTGGCAGCTGCTCTACACTCTTACGTGAGTAAACGGTAGTTTTCGGACTTCCTATTCTGTACGATTTTTTGAACCTGCGTAGCCAGCTCGACGAAGCCTGGAAATTGGCTATGTTTATGTCAGATGCATTTCGGAGGGCCCAGCCTCTGACGAGCAGTTATAAATCTTTCGCGCTGTTTTTCATTCAGATGGTTTCGGGTTTCAGTTTGGCGCATATTTTTTACTTCATGTAATTCATTCTTCCATTTGTACAGTCCATGCTCCTATTTTACGAAACGAAAACGTCTTTGGACAATGCGTAACTTCAAGCAATTTTTTCCTCCTTCGTTTAATCAAAATTTCACTGCCTGTTCTTTGTTGCTGAAAGCTGTTGCAGTACTTGTTTTCTTAGGCTAGGAAGGTATTCTTCTTCAGAACAGTTACTGACACGACTGACGTCGTCTGAACCACAGTTCATGGAATCGCCAGAGTTATTTCCTATTTCTTCTAACGTATCCACAATATCAAATGAAACGTCAATATCATTCGAATGAATGTCAAGGAAATCAACTAATAAATCACACATATGTACGCCCTCAGGAGAAGTAGGTGATTTCGGCTGGAAACCACGTTCTTCATATTTCATCATCACTAAATTGCCAACGTTAGTTGGATTCCACATTAGTGTGAAACTGGAAGGAAAAAAAAAGGTACTACTAGCAGGCATGCCTCACGAAACCACTATAAATATTAATTCAGTTTTATCTGAATTGTCATTACTTACCAATACTGCTAAAAGCAGCTGATAATTTGTAATAGATGTTACTTTAATGCTTAATTCGAGGAGTAGTAACTGTGTACTGTAGCGTAAGAGAAACTATCAACAAACGGTAACCTGAAATGTTCTTTACAAATTAAGATCCTGTTGTGTCGTGTATCCTGTTTACAAATGTACCGCCGACCTCGGCTGTGCGTGTGTCTAGTTGTGCATGCGCAGTTGCTACAGAGCCAGTAGGGATGAACATTTGTACCGCCTCCTGTTGCGCTACGAATTTGCCAGTTCTCAGCTATCTTTTTTTTTAATAATTGCAGTGTCTCTTAGCAGCTAAAATCTTGAAGTGCATTTCTCTCGTTGTCTTCTACCTGTGTAAAAAATTTCAGGGTCGGTTTCGACATGTCTTATTGGACCATTCCCTTGTAAGAGAAGAGAAGGTTTACAAAATTGGGATGATCAACATATAATGTAGCTTACGATGCTAGTGACTAGCTACTTCAAACAGTGTAATCAATACCTATCGTCTCTGTGTTATTTTCTTCATTTTCTTCCTTTGTTTCACTCAGACTCTTGAACTCTTCGAAACATCTGGTATATATGGCAATAATGACACAACGTCTTCCAGTTTTTTCTTTCAGATGGGAACACCTTTTAAGTTTTCCTTGATACCTGAAGTAGATTAATCTCCCGAGGTACTCGTGCTTTTCTAGTGATTTGGAGTTCTGAATTCTTCTAAACCAGTGTACTGATACTTCACTTTTGAATGTGGTGACATTCCTTTATCAAAACAAAAACCTGTCGCCTCTGAAAATCGGATCGGTGGCCCGTCATAATGATTGTCCTTCTTTGCGATATTTATCTGGAAAGGTGTCAAAGCTATAAAGTCTGCTTGCTTCATTTTAACAACTGAGAATTACACTAACCCAACAGGCAGGTGTGTGCCCTGCAGGGTTTCTGTTCTTCACATGCTTCACAATTCTACCGAAATCTCGGTCACAGGGCAATCGTGTGTGCCCAACTTACAGATATCAATTTTTAACGGCTTTAAATTTTCCTGATTGCACTAATGATCTTTTTGGTGCCACAATTGCCAAGTTTTTTCCTTGGCCTCTGTGGTTATCACTACTGACATGAAGAGTGTTTACTTGAGACCGTTCTGTTTCTAGGAATTTTATCAGACAGCTTATAATCTAACCACATCCACGCTTTGCATCATCTTCGCTCCACAAGAACGTATGTCCCTTTTCAGACCTACAAACAAATCTAAATCATACATTCATAATTGCCTCGTAAAGAATAAAGGACCAGACGTCAGTTGCAGTGTTGGAAAGGTCTGTTGACGATCAAAGGCTATCGTAAGATGTTCCTCTGGATTTTCCCTGGCTAATGTGGAAAGTTGTGTGCTACATTTTGTCCCGCAGATGTTTTGGTGTGGTGTGGATCCCTTTCAATTTTTAATCTCCTAATTATACCTTCAGAGCTGATCAGTTGTACATTTTCAGTGTACATTTTAAATTCATCACATCCACAACATGTGCTCAAATGAGGCAATTTAAAACCAGTACTATAATTGTGGTTGAAAGTATCACGAAATGTGGTGAATTTTTGCTTGTGGAGCATTAGTTTCTTTACAATATTCCAAATAATATTCTTGATATAATGAAAAGATCTTCATGTTGTGGTCGAAGTACACTTTATTAGGGTTCTGTAAGCTAGTGAAATGACTGGGAAACTTTGTTATATTACTTATGTAATTCTGAACTGTCTGAACTGCTTCTGGTGAAATTTTCCTTAATGTTAAATGTCCAGGTCAGAGAAATTTAGTGAACTGCTGCTGGTGAAATTTTCCTTAATGTTAAATGTCCAGGTCAGAGAAATTTAGTGAATTTTTGATTGAATATGATACTTAAAGAAAAAAACAACATAAATAAACAGAATTTTGCGTAACTGTGGATTTTCCGAGAAGCAATAGTAATTTAATCTTTAGACCACTCTTGTGTCTGTTGGCGAAGTGCAGTGAGCATCACGATAACATTTCTGTAAGTTCTTAAGATGTCCTTCATTGTTGTTGGGCCCATGCACTCTTAAAACTGGCTGTCTGCATACCAAAGTATTACAGCCATTAACAATAGCCTTGTACAGAAAAGTAAACATTCATTCTGAAACTGTGTTTTTCCTTTTCTCTGAGTACGTGAAAGAATAAAATTTGTTAACTAATCAAAACAATAATTTTGTTTATAAAAAGTACATAACATCAAACATGGTTTTCAGTAATCATTATAACGTCCTTTGTACTTGTACCTTAATGTTTTCCAGAAGACAATTATTTTGACAACTGAAATCGACACTATCCCAGAAAGAATACCTGTTATACACATTAATGGGTTTTTCTCCAACAGTTGCTTTCACATGTACATCCAGGACTAATAATTTTTGCAGGAATAGTTTTTTCTGTTTTATCAGATACATACTCACTACCAGAATGTCTACAACGTTTACATATCACTCTTTTCCAGTCGTTCATATTCCAAATTTTTTCAGCCTTTAGATACGTCAGCAGGTGATACCTCTGGAGACCTTCCACATTTGTCAGCGTCCAAGTCAAACAAATTATTCGAAATAGGAAAGACCAAAGCATACATTAATGTAGTACAACAATGGCCTTATAATATGAAGATTGTTGCTAATCATGTAGTAAGTAATAGGAGAGGTATAATTTGGTTTCGATTTGCACATATGTATTTTAATTAACGTTTAAATAATAGAATTACGCACTACACTGTAGCGTGGTACAAACCTAAGTTTTAAGTATTTTCGACATTGCATGTTTTTTTGGATGAATATTTAGCAGAGGGACAGTAACTACTTCCACTGAACGAATAATCTTCATGGAAAGTAGCCATTTAGCTGTCAGAATCTTCTTTTTCAGTTATGCATTCAAATAACTTCTTCTCAAGTGCTATTTTCCTATGGCTTTCTTTGGGTTATTTCACACACAGAAAAGACAAATCCCTTAGTGTATGAGAACAACGTGATCCGATTTGCCATCTACCGAGTGAAGGATAAAATATTTTTGGAACTAACTTCCTTTGTTGAATAGAACTTGAACTATCGCAAGAGACATGTTTTGAGAAGAATGTTGCTGTGGACTGCATCATTTTCATTAGTTTATATATCTGTGTGAACATACGCTTACTTTAGTGTACTTGTGCTAACATTTCCAGACATTCATCTGTTGTAGGTTTCAATAAAAGCTTAACAGATTTGGTAATTTTTTCTCTGGGCATCCACCTAAACAAAAGCATCACATGACACGTGAGGAAAAAAGCACTAAGGATCAAACAGGTATTGTCATTGGTTGTGGGCATATAGTCTGACCACCTTTTTCTCCATCAAAACATAGTTGGGCTTTCATAACAGTGCCAAAGTCCACTAACCCCACATCCAGGTCATCACATGCCCACTCCTACATTGTGCTCATGATTAATGGACATTTCACTAAACAACTGCCCCGCTAGTTGTTACTCAATTGCCTGTAGAAGACTTTGCAAGTACTTATGTTCCATTATTTATATCCTGATTGATTATCACATTTTATTTGGTTTACTGACACATTATATGATAGGTGATAGCCTGTTACATCTTTCACATACACCCTAACGTGAATGTCATCAAGAATTATCCACAATGAACAACATTCATACCTTCTGGTACATTGAGATACTGTAACTTTCAATTTAACATCACAAATGTCAGAGCATGCATAGTAAGTATCTGTAAAGAAAAAAAGGAAGAAAAACAGAGCCTAATGTTCTGTTGGTCTGCAAAAACATTGTGCAGGCAGGTAAACATTCATACAGCTCATAGTGCGTGGTAGCCAGCTTGGTTGTACAGATAGGTGCAAAGACTTTCTTTCCAAGTGCACAACATTTTTAAATATAACAACAAGGAGAGTGGAGGAATAGGAGTCGTTTCTACCACACATAACGTGGTTACCTGGTTAGTACAAATGCATGTATTAATTTATTGGCAGCGTTGCTAGAATTATGGGATCACAACTGGGATTCTCGATGTGTTGCTTATTTCCAGTGTATCTTACGTGTACCTGGTTAGTGCATTTTGCTTCTTCAGCACGACACTCTTCAGGAGCGGAAACGTTTAGGGAGGTGACCTGGAGGACTGAATGTGAGCCACAGAGTCAGGTAGGTGGTGACGACAGAGACATGGGTTGTTATAAGGCTGAGCCGCAGTGGCAAGACGCCCAACAACGTTGGCGCTGGCGTCGCACAGTGGACGTGCAGTTGTAGCAGCTGCAGCTCCTGGCGGGTGGTGCGAGACCTGCTCAGTGACAGCAGCTGTGACGTCAGCCTAGCAGTCTTGCCTGCTTCAGTAGTCACCACGTGAGCAGGCACAAGAACGAATATTAGAGTGAAAACATTAGTCAACATGGAACACCACAAGTATGTTGCTGTAAAAACGACTGACCCACCAGAGAAAACTGCAGCTATCATTTATAGTAATACTACAGCCTCTGCTGGTATTGCAGTCAAGTGATGTACCAGAAATTCTTCGTGAACTGACAATACTGCTGTCGATAATTCACACAGGGTCACGTAAAGTCTCCGCAGATATCGTGTGGAAGTAAGTGCCACACTCGTATGTGGTGGTACACAGTGATTCATCGTGGCTGACACAGAGCAAGTTTCAGTTGGAATTCTTCTTTTATATTTCCCATCCGTTTCGGATTGAATACGTTCAAGATATTCATTTAAAGCCCTGATCTTTTGTCTTATAACTAATTGCAGGTCAATAAACTTCAGTAGCGCCATCATACTTGGCAAAGAACAGTGCACTGCAAGTAAAAATAACACCTGTTGGTATACACTGTGAAGAATACTACATCCATAGATAGAAAATACGGAATAGAAATAAAATACGAACAGGAGTTGCACCTTCACAATCTTTGATGATACTGTATTCACAGCCCCAAAGTAGGACGTTAAAATCCTGTCACATTTCGATACTGACTCAAGTATTTTAGTTTAGGTTTTTGTGTTGCAAAATACGTCATGAGCTACGCAAAATTTAGAGGGAACCATCTTCTGAGCAATGATAGTAACTCCGACATACACATTCACAAAAGTTTCACGCAGGGTCGTTGCAAGTAAAACAAAAACTGCACACACAGATGTCAGCTGGAGCACGCTGAAGACGACGAGGAGACCGATGTCCACCGCATTCTGCTTCAGACAGGCGTTCTCCGCATCCACTGCGAAGGGCGTCAGTCCAAACAACTTGGAGATGTTTGCTTGCTACTAGGAGCTGCACGGTGATCTCCGGCACTTGGTCTCCCTGCCGAATCATCTGGAAGTCAAGAATGCTACTCGGTCTCAGTCAGGACTATAGCGACAACTGACGCATAGCTTAAGGAAAAGGTAAAATTAGAAGAAAATTGTGGTTAACAGCAAACTTAAAAAGCACAATGTATGAACGCATATCAGATTTTACACATCATATCGATTTTAATTTTAAAGGTGAGAACTGTAGTGTCTGGTTATTCGGTGTCTCATAGTCTCATGCCAGAATTATAGTGATATTTTCGTTGTCTGAGTTTTGAAGAAAAGAGGAAAAATTTGTGTTTATTTGTTGCGAGAGAATATTAGGTTATGGCAATTGTATTAACTGACGATTCTCAACTCACTGACAAGTAAACGCGAATTAAGGTTAGGAAACTGTCCTTCTGAGTTCAAGAGGTCAGGTGGCAGGGAGCTTCACAGACAGCTCGTGGTAGCGTATTGAGAAAAAAGAGATAAATCTCTGCCGGCCGCTGTGGCCGAGCGGTTCTAGGCACTACGAACTGGAACAGCGCGACCGCTACGGTCGGAGGTTCGAATCCTGCCTCGGGCATGGATGTGTGTGGTGCCTTTAGGTTAGTTAGGTTTAAGTAGTTCTAAGTTCTAGGGGACTGATGACCTCGGCAGTTAAGTCCCATACTGCTCAGAGCCAGTTGAACCATTTGATAAATCTCAGGTCCATAAATGAATCGAGAATCTTAGTCGGAAATACAATGATAGAATAACTGAAGACGGAAGCCCGACCGCATGAATTTTCAGAAGTAGAAAATGATGTACCAAGACATTTAATATCCTTGTAGAATATGACTTCCACTTTGTACAAGAGAATGGATTAGTACAAGAACTGATAGAGGAAGGACTTTCTAATTTCACACTGAAAAGTACAAAGATGTAGAGCAGTAACAACAAAGTGAGCGGGTATTTGTGGCGGCAGAATCGGGTGAACTAAATGCAGTCGGTGTCTGCGAAGGAATCGCTGAAAAGCTTCCACAATTTTACGAGGCTATTGCGCAAATTAACGTCGCACAAGACCCGAGAAAGTTTATACCTCAAGGATTATTTGTAGCGCAATATGAAGTGCTGAACGATGTAAGCGGCTACATTATCACTGAATGGATGACTTCAGCCTGTCCTGTAAGTGACTGTGGTAAGCTAGAAGAGAAGGATGTAGACTGTCAACAGCGTGGGTCTGAATGATAGATCAATGTTAAAAAAAATCCTGGCTTAATTTCTGTGGTACTAATGGAGCTATATAAGGAAAACGTAGGAGCAAACAGAGATTGGAATAAGCCAGGAAATGTAAGGAAGGAGTAGATTGCTACTCTCTGTAAATATGAGACGCTGAACTGCAGACAAGGACAACTTTAAGACGCTTACACATTACGTTTCAGCCAATGCCTTCTTCAGAAAAGGAAACACACATACATTCATTCACACAAGTAAGGAACCAAAAGAGGTGGCGCAGGGGTTAGCACACTGTCTCGCATTTGGGAGGATGACGGTTCAAACTCTCGTCCAGCCTTCGTGATTTAGGTTTTCCGTGAATCCCCTAACTCGCTCCAGGAAAATTCTGCGGTGGTTCCTCTGAATGGGCACAGCTGATTTCCTGCGGTATCTACCTCTAATGATTTCATTGTCGACGGGACGTTAAACCCAATCTTCCCTTCTTTACAGGGAAGGAACTTCTCTCACACATGAATGCCATCTCCAGCACCTCTGACGAGAATGCAGTTATCACATACAAAGGAAACAGCATTCTGGAGGGAGCTGAGAATGGGAAGCAATAGTAAGGTACCAGCGGTGGAAAAGAAGAGTGCTGGAGCTTGCAGAGACTACACTGCCTACAGGCACATAATCAAGAGGCTGTGCAGCAGGGAGTTGGGGGGTGGGGGGGTTGGGGGGGACTATGAGCAAGAAAGGAGTGGGGAAGAGGAAAGGTGGGTGGATTCTTTTGCATGGAGCGGTACACAAGAGGATGTGGGATCGAAAATAAATGGAGAGGATGGAAACTGTTGAGTGGAGGGTGTGAGGAGGGTACATTAGCATAGGTTGAGGGTAGGAAAATTTCAGGAGCAGATAATGTGTTGTAAGACAAGTCCCATCTGTGCAGTTCAGAAAATCAGGAAGTGGACGGGAGGATCCAGATATCTTGGGTAATGACGCAGCCACTGAAATCAAGCAAGTCATGTACAGCTACATGTTGTGTCACAGGGTGGTCTAAGTTATTCTTGGCCATACTTTGGCAGTGGTCGTTTATCCTGGTGGACAGCCAGGTATTCATAGCAGCATAAAAAGCTGTGCAATGATTTTAGCAGAGCTGGTATATGACATGGCCCACTACTTTCAGTGGGGCGCGAAGGATCTTGGGTTGGATGTCCTTCATTTCACGGCATGATGACAGGTAAGCAAAGCCCTGACGCAAAATATGGGTGAGTTGTTCCAGTCTTTAGTGATACTGGGTGACAAAGCGACAATGCTTTGTATCTAGCTGACGGGTCGAAGAATCAGAGTTGGTGTGGAAATGGCATGGGAGGTCTGTTTGCAGACTAGGACTGCCCAACTTTGTGAAGGCCTTAGTGAGACCCTCAGCCTACTGGGAAAGGGAGAGTATCCCAGAAGGCCAGGCTATATGGGAGAGATCTTTTGGTTTGCAGGGAATTATAGCTATCGAAATGCAAGTTTGGCGGGCTTAAAGTGGACAGAGGTGTGGATGGAGCCATCTGAGAGTAGGAGGTCAACATCTAGGAATCCGCATGCTGGTTCAATGAGGATCAGGTGAAGCGGATGGGGGACAAAGTGTTGATGTTGTGAAGATATTAAGAGAAAATGTCGTGAATTAGGATAACATTAGTACTGCCGTCTTAGGGCACCACTATTCAACCCCTGTCCTACCCATATTTTTCGTCCTCGCTAAACCCACATGTCACCCACACACTGCCTAGATGAGCTCACCATAATGCCACATCAGACAGAGTTTCCTACAAACACTTCACCAAATCTGAAGCCACAACATTTTCATACAGTTCTTTACCACAGAAATTTAAGTCACATCCAATGACCTTACCTTTAGCCCTAAAGCCAAATTTGACTACGTAGGATTTGCCATTCCCACTCTCCTTCTCCTTACCTCTGCAACAGAAACACTTCTTTGCCGCCAATCCTTCAACCATAGCCAATCTAATCCTATCCTCAAACCCCACATCTTTCAGTTCATACCACCATTCAATTGTCATCCTTCCGCTCCTTCACACTTAATCACCTGCTGGACATCTTACACGAATTCCTTAACCCCAGCTTGGTCTCTCTATCCTCCCCCAGGTCCCTTGCTCAGAAATCCAACTTTTCACCAGAAGGAACGACAGCAATAAACAACCTCAAACCAAATCCTGATCTAGTCGTTCTACCTGCAGGCAAAGGTTTCACCACTGTTGTTATGAACTGCAAAGATTATCTGGCAGAAGGCATCTGCCAGTTATTTGACCCCTCTACCTATAAACTCCGCCAGAGTAATCCCATCCCAGAAGTCCAATATAAACTCCAATCCTTGCGTAAAGCCTGAGGCGCTTCCCAGAAGCTCTCAGGTGAACCCATTTCCCTCCTTCCCCTATGACACACAGCATGTCCAACTTCTTAATGCTACCCAAAATCCACAAACCCAAAAATCCTACACACCCCAATGCCGCTGATTATCGTCTTTCCACTGAAAGAATTTTGGCGTCATTGACCAACACCTCCTACCATTTACCCATAGTCTGCCACCCGCGTAAAAGGTAACATTCACTTCCTTCACCGAATCTGCGCCATCCCCAGCCCTTTACCTTCTGGACCCCTACTCATCATTATTAACACCACTTCAATACACACCGACACCTCTCATGCAGATGGTCTCATTGCTGATGTACACTACCTATCCCAACGTCTTTCAGACTGCAAAACCCAGTACCTCGTTTCTCATACGCCTTAGTAACTTTATTTGTCTCACAACACCCCTTCTCCTTTGAAGAGAATGTATACAAACTAATTTGCAGCACAGCCATGGGACCCCACATTGTACCCTCCTAAGCCAAACCCTTTATGGGCCATCTAGAAGAGAACTTCCTAGCCTTCTGAAACGCCAAACACTTAGTGTGGTTTAGGTTCATTCATGATATGTTCATGATTTGGGTTCAGGGTCAAGACACCCTATTCACATTACTTCAGGGTCTCAATACCTCCTTCAACAGCTGCTTCACCTGGTCGTCATCAACCACGTGTTCCACCTTCCTGAACATTGACCACCTACTCTCTGATAGTTCCATGCACATCTTGTCCACATTAAACCCATAAACCACCAATAGTGCTTGCATTTCGATAGCCATCATCCCTTCTACACGAAAAAGTTCCTCTCATACAGCCTGGGCACCCATGGACAGTGTACCTGCAGTAACAAGAACTCTTTTACCCAGCATAGTGAGGGTCTCACCAAGGCCTTCACAATACCCCAGACCTAGTCCCCAAATAGATCTGTCATACCATTTCCCTAGACACCCTCAATCCTCCAATTACACCCAAAGACAAAGCTACAAATGTGTGCCTGCTTCATTAGACAATACCATCCGTGGCTGGAACAACTGAAACACATCCTTTGTCAGGGCTTTCGCTATTTATCATCATGCCCTGAAATGAGAAACTTCCTACCCATGATTCTTCCCATTCCACCCAAAGTGGTGCCCCATCACCCACTCAAACTTCATGACATCCTGGTCCACTTCTATGTCAATTCCAGTGGAAGACCCATGTGCAACACATTCCTCACTCCCAAAATTATCCTGCCCTCAACCTACAGCAATGTGCTCTCACCACACTCTCCAGCCAACAGTTCCCATCCCTTCTGTGCTATCACCTCGTCCATATTCTCGTACACCTATCTTCTTTGTGTGATACTATCTGCCAGAACACTCACCTGTGTTTACCCATCTACACTTTTATCCTTTTCTGGTCCCTTTCCCCCACCCCACACCACCACCTCTCTGATGCTGTTAACAGTCTGTGCATGTTCCACCAACAGCATTCTTCTCTTCCCCTCACAAATACCCTGCTCTCCCCTCCAGATCGATGCTTCCATTGTACATGACAGTTGCATTCTTGTACAAGCTACTGGACGTGGTGGTGAAGTGAGTGTAAGGTGTTCTTGCTTGTCTGAATGAATGTGTGTGTGTGTGTTTGCTTTCCAGAAGAAGGCTTTGGCCGAAAGCTAATGTGTAAGTTTATTTTCGTTACGCTTGTCTGCAACTCAACTCTCAACTACTCATCTCTATGGTGAGTAGCAATTTCTATTTTCCTTATACTACAGAAGTATGCCTTTGTAGATACATGACAGTAAGTTTGAGGAATGTTATATATATATATATATATATATATATATATATATATATATATATATATATATGTGTGTGTGTGTGTGTGTGAGAGAGAGAGAGAGAGAGAAAGAGTGTGATACATTTCATACGCTTAATGAAACCATCAAATTTTCTACAAAGAAGATAAATGGTGTAATAAAACGTATACTACCAAAACATATCTTGCTCTTTCTCATCGTTTTTCACAAACTGCGTTATAACACGTTCACTGCTTTCAGCGTACGAAAATGTCTTTCTACATGCCCAGTGTATTAGTGCAGTAATCTGGATTTAAGAGATTTAACGCCATATTGTCTATCATGTACACTTTAACTTTTCGGTATACACAAATGTCTTTTGTTTGCGTTATCATCTTACAGACTAGTTTGATCTGCTACTTTTACACAGCAAAAGAATTAAATTTCATTCGCTTGGATTGCAAGTTTCTGTGTACCATCACACAGTTTCACTGCTAGATGAAATGAAGCTTCGTCAGCAGATCGTGCCGGACTGACACTGATTTCCACATGTCCCTATTGCGTAGCAGTTGTATACCTAATAATACTGACGTCAAGAAATTTGCCTTTAATCAGTTACTTCCGAAAAATCCAGATGGGTTACAACACAAAGAATCTTCTAATGCCTTGCCGCTTCTCATACCTGCCGCTGATCGTAAGTAAATATATTCCATCATCATAACCTTACCATTTTCTTACCGAGTTCTAGAGATGTATTCATCTGGTGTACCTTCTTAAGCTGACATGCCCTATGTTTACTGTAAAACATTCCACCCTGTAAGAATATGCAGTATTAACCAAGTACCACAGATGTAGCAAAATCTGCGTAGATTTGCCGTCAATACACAATTGATCTAACGTCTGTGCTTTTATTTATTCACCCATACGAATTTAGACGTCAAGGGATCACAGATTTAGCATTGGAGGGCAGCATGGAGGGTATAAATCGTAGAGGGAGACCAAGAGATGAATACACTGAGCAGATTCAGAAGGATGTAAGATGCAGTAGGTACTGGGAGATGAAGAAGCTTGCACAGGATAGGGTAGCATGGAGAGCTGCACAAACCAGTCTCAGGACTGAAGACCACAACAGCAACAACGAATTTAGACATTAATACTTCTGTAATGGCTATTCCCCTGCCATTATCCTCAGTTCCAATACTATCAATTAGTAGAAATAATTGTAATACCTTCTCACATCACATCTATCACCAATTCGAAGTGCAGTCTACTTATAATAAAGTTTTTTCAGGATATAGTCAAACAACGGAGCCAGCATGTCGTCTTTTCGAATTTCTCTATGTCTGATTGTGTTCTTTATATGAAAATCTCTCTAAATATCGACAATTTTCTTTTCTCCTGGCCAATATCATTTAAAATTTACTAATATATTTTTTGAAGGGAGCATATCTATTTATTCCGCACTTGGTAATTGCGCGGCTATGGGTCTCTAGCATCGCTCTCACCATGTCTACAAAACAGCCAACGGCTGTGAGACGTACACTTTATGCCCCTTAATGGGTGTCACTGACTCTTGTTGCACAGTTCGAGATCTCGCGAATTTCTTTCCTCTGCCAATCTCTTTAGATGTGAGTAGCACTTGCCTACTGCGTCTGCAGTTCAACATCTCATCTTTACAGTGAGTAGAAGTCTATTTCTTCCTTACATTTTTTATATTCCAAACTGTAACATATAGTTCTGTGTCAGATACGCACAGAGATATGGGATTTAAATAAGTGGTAAGGATATTTTCTTTGTGGTATATTACAGGAAAAGACATTTTGTTTCATTCTTATGTGCACTGAAGTAATGGCCACCATGAGAGAACTATTGATAGATGCATAAGAAAAATCTTTGTCCGAACCACTTTGAGATGTGTGTTCAAATGTTCAAATGTGTGTGAAATCCTATGGGACTTAACTGCTAAGGTCATCAGTCCCTAAGCTTACACACTACGTAACCTAAATTATCCTAAGGACAAACATACACACACCCATGCCCGAGGGAGGACTCGAACCTCCGCCGGGACCAGCCGCACAGTCCATGACTGCAGCGCCCTAGACCGCTCGGCTAATCCCGCGCGGCCCACTTTGAAACAGATGAGTTGTACAGATAAGTAAAATGTGATAACAAGGCAGAGTTAATAACAAGGCATTTGTTTTGTGGATCATTGTATTTGAGAGGCAAGTAAATTTAGGTGCAGTAGATTTTGCGTAATTGAAATCAGGATATGCATAGTATGTTGCCTGGGGAAGAAAGAGGTCCCCTTTGCATAATTTGCTAGAGCGAAGGAGATGCGGAGGAGGGGGTTGTGTCTGATGTGGAGTCAGGAACTGAGACAGTATCATTGTCAATTTACACTTGACGAAAAGAAACGGAAGAACAAAACATCACACAATGGAGGAGGAGAACGACATTAACGTCCCGTAAGGTCATTAGAGATGGAGCACAAACTCGGATTAGGGAACGATGGAGAAGGAAAATGGGCTTGGCCTTTTGAACGAACCATCCTGGCATTTTCCTGAAGTGATTATGGGAAATCACAGGAAACGTAAATCAAGATGGCCGGACGCGGGTTTGAACTGTCGTTCTCGCGAATGCGAGTCCAGCGTGCTAATCACTGCGCTAGTCCGTTCAGTACTACGAAGTGGATGTCAGATGGATTTCAACAGAAAGAAATAGATATGTGGTCGGAATGAAAAGTCTATGCCAGAGAAAGAAAGTTTTCATTTTTTTCCGTAGTTAACCTATTTCTACTGTGTGAACTCACGACAGTGTTGGGGATTTCGTACTTTCTGCCTTCTTAGACCTTACGGTTTCGTGAGTCACTGTAACGGTTGCAAGAGGACGTGAATATTTTTCTCTGAGTGTTTATTCACAAATAATGCCAGATGTCTATAAGCGAAGTTTTAATTAGATTTTAGAATACCAAAAAAGAAAAAGCTTTCAAGGGAATATAAATTGAGGATGTAAGTTTCATTAAATAATATTTTATCAGTAGTGATAAATCAGCTCTTAGAAGAAGAAAATGCAGTTCTTTTGTGTTATAGCGTACATAAATAGCAAGTAAACAGAATGGTTGAAATAGAAATGTTATATACATTTCCACATTTCCAACTAAACTTTGTTTGATGTGTTTTTATTGTACAGGGTGACATCCAACGGAGTAACATTTAGAGCGTTTGGTTATATTTTCATTCACACACCGTTCCCAGTTCAGTCTTTCAAGTGTCTCCCAGTATAACTTCACCCATGATATGTGCCATCCGAGCCTGCCTTCCACGACAGAATGAAGTCCAGTCCAGTATAAACTGCTGCTGCGTTGGATAGTCGTGCGGTCTAAGGCGCCTTGTCACAGTTCGCACGGCTTCCCCGTCGGAGGTTCGAGTCCACCCTCGGGCATTGGTGTGTGTGTGTGTGTGTGTGTGTGTGTGTGTGTGTGTGTGTGTGTTGTCCTTAGCCTAAGTTAGTTTTAGTTAGATTAATAAGTGTGGAAGCTTAGGGACTGATGACCTCAGTAGTTTGGTTCCATAGTACCTACTACAAACTTCCAAATTTTTTTAAACTGTTGATTAGATCATCACCCCACTTGCGATAAAGGTTTCTTGGGGCTCCAGCCAGGTGGTAGCATTGATATATCGAGACATTACGGTAACTGTCATACTACCCATCTTCTGGCGAAGTGTCGAGTTTCACGGAGAGCGGGGTATTTATACTCGCGGTCTCTCTCCTCGACTTGGCCCCGGGAGGCTGCGGTGATCGGTCCGCGGCGCTGCTGGAGACCTGACAAACCTTCATCAGCAGTATACGCCGGGAAAGCCTACAGTCACATCACGCCACTTCTTCATCGTCTCTGCAGAATACACTGACGTACCAACTCGAGGGTTTTAGCCAGTAAGGCGCATGAGAGGTCTCCCAGGTGTGTGATCACTCGATGGTTTTGGGGAGTAGCGCACAATTGCTTCACTCTTCTGTTGCAGCCTTCAGCCAGACTGGACGGATCCTGCTGTCTGAGTCTGTGCCTCGTCTGCAGGACTGGACACTTCAGCTCAGGAAGAACCATCCCTGTCGTTACCTATTTCTTTATTATTTTTGACAAATTACTGGACTGGCAGTCAAACTCTACCTCCGTCCCCTGGGTGCTGGCCGCAGCGTTACGGGCGTCTCTTCCTCGCCACACTGCAATCAGCAGCCACTGCTGGGTCGACGCCCCCCACACGCATTTGTCACCTGCCTGTGGCCCTGCTGCTGGCCGCTGCCGCATTTTGTCGCACCACAGTACGCAGGAATAGAAACGTTTTCTCAAGTTGTTCTGTATTCTTAACAGTAATATTTTTAGACAGTCAAGGTATAGGCTGGAAGATGGTGTACAACTTCGCTTTATAGGTTTAATGACTGCACTGAGAATGCTGTAATACTATCGTTAGGAAGAGGATCCTTCTGACTCATTAAACGTCGTAATTTTCTAGGTAGGACATACAATGGGTAATGTGAGAATCAGTGGAACAGACAATACCTGTAAAAATATTACATACCAAGGCGTGCTTTTGCATGTTACTTCTAAGTTGATTTCTCACGTCCTATTCTCACGCCCATTTGGTGATTGTGTTTTGGAGTAAGAGGAAAAATCAGTAGAAGTAAATTATTGGGATATTACTTGTTAAGATAAATATAAGACAAAGATTTCAATTAATATAGAGGACTTCGCAGAAGGGCGAGATGAGAGTTAGTAGTAGCAAAAACAGACATAATGTCTGATAGGATAGCCGCAATCAGTGATTTTACAATGTTACTTATAAACCGTCTTAGTTGCTAAATGTTTATTCATATGACCGGTTTCGGTTCCTCTCACATGACGTGACGCAGCATGTGAAATATCAGATCTCAAGATGGTTCTAGAGGAACCGAAACCGGTCATATGAATAAACATTTTGCAATCAAGACGGTTTATAAGTAGCATTGTAGGACTAAGCTTTTGTTACAGGGGTAGATACAGAGTTACAGTAACGTCTAAACATACGAAGGAAAATTACATACTACGAAGATTTTCAGTATCCATTGTGTCCGTTGGAATACTAGTGGGATTAGGTACATCAAGCCTGCTGATGCCAATGCTCTGGCAATTCACCGTTAGTATCTGATGCCGCTGGAAGCACGAAGACCTGTGGAATCCAAGATACTGTAGAACAAAAACAGCTATGCCCGCATCTCGTGGTCGTGCGGTAGCGTTCTCGCTTCCCACGCCCGGGTTCCCGGGTTCGATTCCCGGCGGGGTCAGGGATTTTCTCTGCCTCATGATGGCTAGGTGTTGTGTGCTGTCCTTAGGTTAGTTAGGTTTAAGTAGGTCTAAGTTCTAGGGGACTGATGACCTGAGAAGTTAAGTCCCATAGTGCTCAGAGCCATTTGAACCAAAAACAGCTATACCTTTATCGTCCTCATTATCCCAGTCCTTTCGCTTTCTTCGCCGACTCTGCATTTGGAGCAATATCTCCTAATTGGTTAAAAGTTATTTTTAGGTCCCGCCGCTACTGTCTTATAACCAATGGGCACCACCATGCAAGAACAGATTAGGTTCTTCTCCATCTTTCACGTTTTCATTATTGTCTTCTGCTCCATGTCTTCTATTCATAAGAGCTACTTGCCTAATAAGGCTGAACTACGTGATGCTAATGTGATGGCACATGAAGCAGTTCAAGTAATAACTCAGTACACTGATGATGCATGTATTTGCCATTGAAACCTCAAAGGGCAGAGATACTGATGCGTAAGAGATGAGTAATGATACGATTATGCTGAAGACAAATTTTGATCCTGATGACAGATCTGAGGCATACTGATTAAATAATGTGGATATGATTAACTTCAAAATGAAGTGTACGTACGTCTTATGCTGTAGTCTTCCGACACATAGCGAGATGCATGGCTAATCAGGAGTTACTATTGCTGCTGTTTTGGGTGGCTAAAGCCCTTTTCCAATGTAACATGGTGGCAGCACGTTGTAACTTTCCTCGTTAGCGAATTTCCAAAAGAGTAACTCGAGTTTAATATCCGTTCTGTCACATAAGTTAAAGCAACACATATCCAAACAGCCATGTGGATTAATGATATGTTAACCAATGCAACTACCCACTCTACAAGCCGAATATTTTTACTCTACTCCTCTCGTGTGAAACCATTTCCCATTATCGATTATGACATCAAGAAACTTGATGTAAGAATTGTGAAAGTCAGTGTATGGTTTAACTCTCATATATTGTATGTGTTCAGATAAGGTGGCTGTATTTCTGGGTGTCAAAGCTCGGGCCAAATTTATAACGTCTCATCGTTGGGAATGCAACAATACTCTCTAATTCTTATGTATTATTATGGTTTACAGTGAAGTCAATAGTAGTTAATAAATGATAACATGATCTGAAACATTGGGACATACCTAATTACTATATCATTATAATACACTAAAATTTTGAAACAAGTTAACAGGACATGACTTGTTCAGGTAACTACACACACCTTTTAACACCCAGTTGTTCATGCCTCATTACTTCAGCAAACAGTGAATCTGATACAGCAGACGTTTGGTTCCCTTTAAAGTTAAGAAGTTATAGAATTCTGAATAACTGTAATTCCAATTACCTGTCACCAGTATTGCTTTCAAAGTATCTCCTTTCATTTCAGTTTTCTTAGATGTTCATTTCTTATTCGTTAAAGAAAAGATACAATCAACATAGCACAAATTCTACAAACTCAGAAATATTTTCCTTAGATGCATTTTGGCATGTAAAGTGGTAGAACGCTTGTACTCAAGACATACAGTTGACAGTTTTTTCTATGGTTCATTGCCTTATTTGGTGAGGTGTGTCAAACTGCTGCATATATATATGTTCTTCGAGCCCATCATTATCTCTAATTTTATCGCCTGGTAACATATTTGGAAGAGTATCTTTGCACTTTTGTACGTCACCCACGTAGATGCACAGTTAAAAGGAAACCATTTATGATGTGAAGAGACACTAAAATAATTCGTCCACCGCTCATACTATTGTACCCTGATGTTGTAAAATTCACAAACGGTTCCAGTGATCATAAAACTGTATTTATCACACTCAGGTTCAAATTCGACTAGAGCCCTTCTTAAGTGAATCATGAATCTAACTTTTCCTTTGTCTATCACATTTAGTCTCAAACCATGAAGTGCATCTCCAATCTCTACAACATTAACATGCTATCCATCTAACATCAGTATTGTTTCAGGAAACGTCATGATTGTGAAAAACATAATGTTTTCAAAGCCTGGGTTTCCAAAATTATATTTAAATATGCTGAGTATCTTACCTCACTGAAAAAATACGATTTTAGAGGTCCATAGAGATGTAAAATTCACATAATGGCCGCAATCAGCGTAACATCCTAGTACTGCTGTACCGAAGCAATTGTAGGGCCTGTGAACGCATTTCATAATATAGCGCTTCATGGTTCATCAGATTAGAGATTAGGATACGATATTGAAATACAGTATAGATATTCCTACAAAATAAAATGTTAAATGTTCAAGGTTCTCATGACTGTGAATTTGATTGTTTATCCTAGGTCTACAGGCGTAGTGCCTTAGTTGGTAACTTAAATAATGTAGTTATTACATTCCATGTAGGTTTCCTACGTTGCGCATTGACTAATTTGCAGGAAAGTGTAGTGAAAAAATTCCACGTTGTTGACTAGATATATTACATCTTTCTGCAAAAGGTCAGATCTTCTGGTGTTTACTAGCAATTCTTTGCTATTAAACGAAAGTTGCGTTACTTAGTAAATGTCTGTACCTTCTTAGAGAACAGTTAATAAAGTTTTCTGTTATGTACCATTTCGTACCTCAAAGGGACCTGGGAATCTATGGAATGACAAACATGGTGTCACTTATTAGGGCCAGTCGATTTTTATGGTACTAAATACAGGCCTCATTATAAAAACTGTGTTACAAATCAATATATACGTTGACATTCGCACTCATTCGATGTCTTATTCAGAAGAGTCGCTTACCAGCCGCTTGGGGCGCAGCTATTCCTGTTGGTAACAAAAAACAGAGTGTCACCACTGTTTTCTTTGTGGTTACAACTGACAACTCTGCAACATCTTTGCCTCAAAGACAACGTGATAGCAGGTAGACACTCACTTAAGAAAATATCACCAATTTTATTGTGATAAGAAACTCTTCTCTGGGAGGGGGAGAGTTAAAAGATAGAAATATTTTCAAAATTCCACATAACATTTTAATAAGATTCGGATAGCAAATATATGTAACAATAAATGTCATACTGGATCATAAAATGATCCAGGACTCATGGCACTAAGTACACTTCGTAAAAGAAGAAATAATAATTGTTATCCACAACTTAGAAGAGAATTATAGGCCTTGAATCATGATATCGTATACCAGTGCTTTGACAAGCCTTGAGATAGGGACTTTGCGGAGAAACCAGTTATACTGTCATTTACAGAAACAAGTGCATAACACACAACTAGTGTGTGTGTTTAATTTTAAGAACCAAATCATAAACATAAATGTCTTGTAGCGTTTATGAAGTCTTCATGATTCATGTGATACTGGCTTATAATGGCGATTTTTGACAACATCCTTGTATCAACGATGAAGATAAGAGCTCTATATGTTACTGACATTAGCAAATCACACACTGGGTGTGACCCACAGTGTTGGCAATCAGAAGCAGATAATTCTGTGGCAATTTATTGCTAGAACATTATAGATACTGAAAATCTGTGTATGTTAAGTATGAATTACTTCCTGTATTCTAGACGAGAAAAATCTTTTAAACTGTTGCTCTGCAAACAGCTGCAACTAGCAGAGGGCAATGGTAACTAAAGACTTTCATAGGAACAGAAAACAGTATTCATGAACTGAGCATCAAACTAAAATATATGACACAGTTACATAGAGTAACTGATATTGTTCCTGGAATAGCATTAACCTTCTCCCCACTGACAGGGAATTCAAGTAAAAAGCAATACCACTTCGACAGTAAATGTACTTCTAGAGAGCATCAAACTAAAATATATGACACAGTTACATAGAGTAACTGATATTGTTCCTGGAATAGCATTAACCTTCTCCCCACTGACAGGGAATTCAAGTAAAAAGCAATACCACTTCGACAGTAAATGTACTTCTAGAGAGGATGTAAATATTGAGACAACCTGCGTTAAAGGTGAAGACATGATGATAGTGTGTGTGTGTGTGTGTGTGTGTGTGTGTGTGTGTGTGTGTGTGACAGAGAGAGACAGAGAGAGAGACAGAGAGAGAGAGAGCAGAACAAACAAAGCAATAACTTACGTAAAGTATTTCCTATTAGAGTCTTGATCAAAATTTGATGCTGGATTCATGTTGTATGCTGTGTCTGAGTTACCAGTGGGAGAGATGCACTTTTCCTGAGTCAGTCTGAATCTGGTGTTTACACATTAATTTACAGTTAACAGTAATTCACAAATCCTTCACAGTTATTCACAATGATTAACGTTTATTGAGTCTATAATCACAACAGATGAATCTGTTGCAGAATATTACAGGTTCATTTGGTAAGTGCCAAAACGTCAAGGCACTGATTTTGCCAATTCCAGTGGCATACCTTTAAAACTTCCGACACGTTACATTCTTAGGAGGGTTAATCAATATATGGCCTCATGTTACGCATATATCCTAAAAAGGCCATTAAAAATTTAATTATTGATATTAGAGATCACACAGAAATTTACCACAAACAGTTCTTTCGTGTATCATTCGAGACTGCAACAGGAAAAGGATGAAGTAACACAAGATAGACGTAGATGTAGAGATTATAAATACGGAAAATATGCACTTGTTAAATTCGAGTTGCTCCCTTTTTTCTTGATTGGAATGAATTTTCTATAAGCTAAGAACAAAAAAAAGTTCTGGGTCTTAGACAACAACTTGAAGAGGAATACTCATGAAACTAATATATCAGTGAAGTTTAATAGTAATCTTTGACGTAACAGTATTACCATCCACTACAACAGAAAGACAGACAAATCATTTGTAGTTCCATTCAACTGTTGTCATTCAAAATTTCTGTGGAAATGCGTACAGCAGTCTACTTTCGGGAGGCGAAGTCCGAGTAATTCGATAATGGAAGACATGTTTTTTCACCTTGCTCTTCGTCATGTATCGGTCGGTCTCCAGGGAACCTCTACTATAGAGGTGTTTTTAACTGCTGCTATGGAAAGTATGCTGTTGAAATGTGTCTATGCAGCTAAACAGAATCGTGAGAATAACTTCTGCCAGTAAAACAGAAATTTTGTGAACGTCACATTGAAGCGTGTGATGTCGTCATAGAACCACACCGCCGCCTGAGAGATCGATACGCTGGATGCGATTCTCTCGATAAACGGAACAGAAGAACGGTTGTGCTAGCCAAAGAGTACACAGCCAGTCGCAGTACTTATGTTCGACGTAAGGCGCCGCTAGGCCACTTCATGTGTAGATGAGTGTAGTGCGGTCGTGTCAGTCTACAGTTCGTAGTCGCGCTCAGTGGTCAGCCAGCGTCGATGTTAGTCATAGTTTGCAGCTCAGTCATTGCTGGCATCAAGTCTTAGTAGCTCCGTTCCAAGTTAGTCTTCAAATTCGCCGGATTCGACATTCAAGATTACGAGAGATCAATTCGTCACTGCAAAATTTGTGAATTGTAAATTATGTCATTCTACAGACGCTTAGTCTAGTCGCGTCTTCTATAATTGCAACTAACTGATCATGGACTACAGCAAAGTTAAGTAATAAATACTTTCTTATTTTGTACTCCTGCTAATTAATTGTGTTTTCCTGTTGCTGCTACCAAGCAGTCTTGCCATAGTAGAACCCACGTTTCCACCTCCTTGGCTACGTCACATTTGCCACCTCATGTTAATGGACTCGATTATGGTGGAAATCGAGAGCCATCAAAGAGATGTATTCTACTTGTTTCAGTTTATCCATGTAATGATTTACAGAAAGGCGACCATTTCATGTATTCACAGTTATCGTTCTAAGGGATAAATTTCTTCCAAAGCTTCCTCATCCTACCGAAATGTGTAAAACGTATTGCCAAATATTACAAAACAAGTTACCAGATTAGAGGCTGTAGTTCCAAATTAAAGTAATGCGTGATAATAATTTTTTTGTATTCGATTCAATAACTACTGAATGTATAAACCATATTGGATCCTTAAACATAGAATTGTGAACTAAACTGATATTTTACAAAATCGCTGTTTTTGTCATTTTTTATATATCCTCATATGGTTTGCGAAAATAACCGATACAATTTACGCTGAATCACAAAACCAGACTTCTACATTTACAACTACTGTTTCGTCTGGTGTCGTGTAGTGTTCTGTGCTGCCAAAAGGTGATGCGTGCTTCATCATTTGAAGAATGGAAATGTCAAATATTCTAAATGCCGAACCTCACATTTGTTAGGAGGATCAATAAACAAAATCTCTTTTTCATAAATAGCATATTATTAAAAAAACTGAGAATGTGTCCTGATACAACATCATTATGCTACGCACTTCATCACTGCGAAAAATAATACGACGAATCCGAAAACAAATAATTTACTAAGAACATTGTAGGAGACATACCAGGGAACTTCCTCGTTTAGCTTTTATTTATTACAAAATAATAACTAAATTTAATTCAGTATAAAAATCAAGTACATATTTCTGCGTCTTCAGTAAGAAAATCTTTAATCATTTATTTCTGCATCTCACACAACTGTGTTTTTGATATCCGATATTGCTAAGGATACGATAGAAATTCCTGTGCTGTTGAGGTAGAAATGACGACATCGTAAACAGGTCTTTCCGTTTCGAAACTAATAAACATGGCTAGTCTTTCTGATGATATAGACTTGCTGGACGATACCTAAGGTCTTTCCTCTTTTGAATAAATAGTGTTTTTCCACTCTTCTCTTTCAGAGTAAGGAATTTTAGCATTTGTTTGGGACGGAACAGTATGAGACGCCTTGTGCATTGGGCTTTTTACTTTTTTAATGTTTTTGAAACCGAATATTTCTCATTCTATTACGAAGATGTTTTGTTGGTACAAAAAGAAGCTTATATCCACTCAGCTCACCATAAAAACAAAAAAACGACAGCTCTATAAAACAGTTTTGTGCAAAAATTACCATTTATGACTTTTCACTTTTCAGTTTATCATTGACTTTTTCGTGACGGTGTAACGAATACAGGCGAAATAACGAAAAAACCTAAAGAGACCGAATGTTGTAGGATTGTGTTACGATGTCACACTGCAGAACAAAACCCAGTAACTTTAAACAGGATGCTTCTAGACGGAAGCTGATATACACATTAGTTAGCATGCACATTCGAAAAATTTTAACTGATATGTAGTTTGCAGTAGAGGATGCTGTGCATGGAGCAATGAATAAAAAGATCTATAATGATTTTCATTACGTATATTTCATCCCATAGGTAAAGTGGAAAGAGAGCTGCACCTTTATGAAACAGACAGTGAAGAATTTCTGAATCGTTTCCGAGAGGTGAAATCGAACTGTATTAAGAATATGCACCTATAGTTTTAGAAGAGAATGAGATCTTACTTACAGAAATACGCTTCCTTACATTGATTGAGCAACTTTTAATCGACATCGACATTCGCCGAGGGAGAAACACAATTCGGCAACGTACTGTCCACACCAATAACGAAAACAGCTCCATAATGGAGGTTCTCGGTAGACCGACAACAGACATAACGAAAGATAAGACGATAAACATCTCTTCCATTATCTAATTACTCGGCCATCGACCGTAAAAAGTCCAAGCCCTTCTTTACTGTCACTTGCGATAAAAAAAACTTTCAGAATCAGATAACAATGGTTCGGTTTTACACGCAGGTCTACTTACAATGAAATTTACAGGTACTGTTACATGGTAGTGAGCCGTATCACGACTCCATTTTCAACGTAATAACAGTAGCACATTTCATGTAAACGATTCTCACTCCCTCTCTCTCTCTCTCTCTCTCTCTCAGAGCAGCTGCTTTTTTATTATTTTTTAAGTACTCCCCTATCCGTAATAATAGATTCTACATTATACGACCGAATACAGTAAAAAAATTATCTGTCACCTCTTTTCGGAATCAGACCACACGAGTTTGGTTTTACACACAGGCCTACTTTAATTGTATGTTCTAGGAATTGCTTCATGGTAATGATCTGAAATAGGTTATGACATGTCAACTTATGGAGATAGTCTATTATTGTATTCAGAATTGCTCTACGAATACCTATAACTCACTGATAAACCCAACATTAGAATAACATAGTTGGTAAAGAGTACCATTAATATTTTCTTGGTATTTTCCAGGAATGTGCATGACCGTCTAATGCACTAAGATTTTCAGACCTAAAAATTATTATTAAGCTGTTTCGGCACTTATAAGAGAAGAAAGAGCAATTAAATGGGTCGGAATAAGCTATTAGTGATGTGGATGTTTTATGCCACTTGCTGCATACCTGAGAAGGGGTGTAGAGAAGATCAGCAAATGGTTCAAATGGCTCTGAGCACTATGGGACTTAACTGCTGTGGTCATCAGTCCCCTAGAACTTAGAACTACTTAAACCTAACTAACCTAAGGACATCACACACATCCATGCCCGAGGCAGGATTCGAACCTGCGACCGTAGCGGTCGCGCGGTTCCAGACTGTAGCGCCTAGAACCGCTCGGCCACCCCGGCCGGCGAATATAAGCACTGGGGACACATACGAAGCTACAAGTTACATAGAACACCACACAAAAATTAGATCTACACCAGGAAACGTGACGCTACTGCCATGTAACTCTGCCACTAGGATCATTCTGACTAGAGAAGAAGTCCATCAGTTACGTGCTATATTCAGCTAAAGCTTCTGGCTGATGACTAGAACCCTTAGAGCTACCAAACTGCTATGATAATGACCTCAACGATTCACCCTCTGTTCGGACTAATCCCAAAATTTTGTAGACGATAAGTGAGCCAGTCGAGGTGTGACAGGGCGCCCGACAGTCTTCCAAACAAGTGACGTGTGCTTGCAACCGTGTACACACAACTGTTGCCCTCTTGGAGCCTGGCATTATCCACATCATACACATAAAGAATTTGTAGAACATATAGTAACACTTGGTCACCGGTAATGTTGAAACAGGTATGCATGCGACAGCTACGCAGTACACTATGTGATCAAAAAAACTTTAGTTTTTTTGTTTGTGTTGTATACTGATAGACATATGCCCCAGACAGAAGCTCTACATGAACACTGTATTTGCTTGAGTTGAAAATACTTGAAGTTGGTCAGGAAATCAAGAGGCGCAGATTATCTAAGTAATTGCGTACAATGTAGTTTCCTGAGTTACAGCAGCATTGACTCTTGATTTGGGGTTAGGTGTCTGTTGAATTGATATTATAGGTAGGACAGCTTGTTTGAGTTTGTGGTATCTGACAGATTTGAACATTTCTCTCCACATAAAAGACGTCCATACCAGACAGCTTACAAGCGAGGAAGGCTCAATAGTTAACTGTAAAGGGTGGCATGGAATAGCCTACATCACTAATGTCAGAGTAGTTATAATGACAAATACTAGTTACAAGGAATATTTATACAGCACAGTACACTCGAGTGTTCGGGGACAGAATGAAATGCCACGTGATTCCTCCCGCACCCTCCCATCACCACCCCCCAACCAGCGTTAACGATATCGCTGATTAAACTTTACATGTCGCCCTTCACGCATTACCACTGCTTTCTTGAAACCTGGCATTGTGCCAGTGGAGTCTGTGGTTTCAGTGGGATGTGAGGTATATGTCTTCGGCCATCTTTTCTTCTCCGAGGCGCCTGGCGTCCGTAGTGTTGGTGGCTGTCAGTTGCGGGGACATTTTCTGGCGCTATATTCTTACCATCTCGTTCGCTTCCTGCTGTCCTTGATGTGTCCAATGTGTCGGAAAACGGGTGGTGGATTCGGTCTAGTGCGACGGCAGTAGTCGTACCATTTATTCTAATGTAGAATGTGTGGCCGCCTCTGGTAATCAGTGGATATGGTCCGTCTTATGTCGGTCGCAACGGCCTGAGTACTGCACCATTACGTAAGAAAACGTGTGTGCAATTCTCAAGATCTGCGAACACGAACGACTGTCTCCCAGCCTGACTTCTCGGCACCGTTGATATAAGCTGGCATATGTGCTCTCGTAAAGTAGTAGCAAAGTCTGATGCATCGACTGTATCGTCTGCCATGTTGTGGAAGAACCCTTCTGGCAGACTAACGTTCGTCCGTACACAATCTCTGCTGCTGTAGCCTTTAGATCGCTTTTGAATGACGTCCGTCGTCCGAGAAGTACAATAGGTACCCCCACCCAGTTCTGCCTTGTGTGACATCGCAGAGCTGCTTTCAGTTGGCGACGCAGTATGATATGCTGTGGTGTGTATACGCTTGATGCCTAATAATTTAACTAATGCTCTGAAATGGTAGGCTTAGAATTGTCGTCCCCGGTCTGTGGTTATCCGTACTGGTACGCCGAATCGGGTCACCCAACCGAGAAAAAATGTTGGCGCCACGGTTTAGGCTGTGATATCCCTCATGGGGAATGCTTCCGGACATCAAGTAAATCGGTCTACAAATGTAACACAATAATTGTAGCCTTCTGAGACTCTGAGCGCGCCCCGATATCGACTTGCTTGATTTGGCGGCAGAAATACACCTAGCGGTAGTCTGACATGCTACGTAATCTTGTTTCCCTGACATGCAATGCATTGCTGGACAAATGTTTTGTAATCTGCATGAATATCAGCCCAGACGAAACTTACTTTGACCAACCTAACAGTGTCCTGTACTCCTGGATGTGAAAGTTGCGTAGTGATGCAATTTTTTGTGCTCGTAAGTGTTGCGGCACAAATGGACGTGTTTTCACTCCAGACAGGTCGCAACATAATTCAACATTTGCTTCAGGTATCGCGACACGTTGTAACTTCAGTCGTGCCGGTTGTTTCGACAAATCTTGTAACTAACCATCACTTTGTTTGGCCTGTGCGAGGGCATCAGAATCAATGGCATCCGTAACAGCTTGTAACATGTGAGCGTATGTCTGCTGACGCTTCCACAGTCTCTACACGTGATAGCCCATCCGTAGGTATGTTCAGCTTCCCTTGTATATAAAGAATGCAGGTGGTCAACTGGACAAGGTAATCTAAATGGCGAAGTTGCCCGGCGAATCTTTTTCTGGTTTTACAGCATACGCGTAGGTTAGCGGATTGTGATCTCTCGGCACTCTAGCAAATGCCTGAATTTCTTGACTGCGGCGTAAGCTGTATACAGCTCGCGATTGTAGGTTGCCCAACGTTAGTGTTAAGTTGACAACTTCTGACTGGAGAATGCTACGGACTACCAACAATGTTCGACCTGTCGTTGAGGTATAACGCCAACGTCTTTAAACGAGGCATCAACCACAGGTGGAAGTGAAACCTGTGTCGTGGGGCGTGGTAATTGTGCAGCCTCCGCAAAATATGTTTCTATTGTTTGCAAAGCGTCGTCTGCCTTGCTTGTCCTATGACACTAGTCGTTTCCCTATGATGTGCACTTATGAAATTCACTCAGGTTCGTCGTGATCGATGCGTAATTCTATACAAATCTTTGTTAAAAGTTTATGACCGCTAAAAACAATCATAGCTCTCTGATTGTAACGGGGCGAGGGTACTTGTTTATGGCTTCCACTTCATGGTGTGGCGGTCGAATACCATGCGCGCATAAAGTGTAACCCAGGAACTGCATTCCCTCGCTTCAAAAACTTTGAAGGCATTATTACTAAACCTTGCGTGAGCAAGCGATTAAATCTCTGAGTCAGATGATGTAAATGTTCTTCTTCTGTTGCAGGCATCACCAAAATATAATCTACGAAAGCAAGAAGTCCCTAGTGATGTTATCCATTAAACGCTGAAACGCTTGTGATGCGTTCCACAGACCAAGAGGCATCCAAGTGAACTCGAATAGACCCCGAGGTGTTGTCACTGCTGTACTGGGAATATTTTCTACGACAGTGGGGATAGATAAGTAGTGGAAAATATAGTCTTACCATGAAAGCTGGCAGAGAAGTCTTCTATATGTGGCGCCGGGTACTGATCCGGGATGGTCCTCACATTGAGTTGTCCGCAATCGCCACATGGACGCCATCAGTTCTTCTTCTTTAGTACCGCATGGACTGGGGCTCCCCAACTTCTACTCTGCAAATGCCCATTGACAGCAGGCTGTGGAGTTACTGCTTCAGCACTCGCAGCTTCTCTGGCACCAAACGTCTAGGCCTAGCGTGAAATGGCGGGTCTGGCGAGGTCAAAACATGACGTACCGCTCTGTGTTTAACGGGCGGGAGAGCAGGCGACTGCTGCATGACTTCGGGAAAGTCTTTTAGTAATCGAGTGTATGGCGTATCTCCTACGATCGTACGTCCGTCATCGGAGTGATGCAGCACGCCTTCCCTGGAGTATGCAGGTTTGTCGTGGAATCCATAAGCTATTTCCGTCGGAGCTCAGATATCAGATCATAAAAGGCTCCTATGACTAACTACAATATATCAGCTACTGTGAAGCGCCACTCAAATCTACGGCATAGTCTAAGGTGAAGCAATAATGTGACCCTACCCTATATTAAAATCTTTGACTTGTTTGCAGGAAACACACAAGAATCGTCGCAGCTCCGGCGTGGTACACGAGTCACCGCTTACGCGGACACTTGCTCCCCTGTGTCCGCTACGTATTGTGCTTTCGTGTGCTGTGTTTGAGAAAAAGTCGACATATATTACCGGTAGGAAAAGTTGTTGCTGCTACGGTTTCCGCTTCGTGTTTCCACTTGCATGGTGGTGTACACCTTCGTGCGTCGTTGACGAATTTCTTGTGCTACCAACACTAAATCTTGTGCCGATAGCGAGCGGTTACGACTTCTCGACGACCGGCGGCGCGGTCACTAACTTGTGTGCGTCGTCTGTAATGCGGCTACTTACGTGGTAAGCTCCGATAACTGCGACTGGAGCGACGCTAGTATCCCCGCAGAGTAATCTGTCGCCGTGGTACCAAGTGTTAACACGAAATGAAAATGAAATGAGCGTATGGCAACGATGGCTGGGAGGCGTTTATTCGGGGAAGGCCGGCCGCCAAGTGCAAGTCTTATTTCAGTCGACGCCACAGTGGGCGACTTGCGCGCCGGTGATGAGGATGAAATGGTAATGAGGACAACACAACACCCAGTCCACGAGCGGAGAAAATCTCCAACCCTGCCGGGAATCGAAACAGGGCCCGCTTGCATGGGAGGCGAGCACGTTACCACCCAGCTAAGCAGGCGGACCAGAGTTGACACGACTGTTGCGGGATATATCTCGACGATCCTGCCCGCTGTTTGCGCCATTGCATTTAAATCACCCGCGTAGACTGTCACAATTTTTTGAGATCCCAAGATAATCGGGACAACCGAAGATGCCGCAACACATCCTCGCTCACTGTGTTACTTGCCAATGTACGCAAACGGCGTGAAAGTTGCCCACTGTTTCGGTCGCCGAGCCCCTCAGTCCGTAAAGGCTTCTCTAGTCGTTTCGCCTCTGGTTGTGCCAGGCGCGTCACTGGCGCGCACTTAATTGACACATTCCGTTTGGCGTTGGGCGGTGCAGCAGGGATACCTTGTACCTCAGCGACTAAGTCCTCTGTTAGTGCTGCGACTACATAGCTATACTTCGTTTCGTCTGCTGGTATGTGCCCAAGCTGCGCAAACCACAACACCGGGTTGTGTTTCCACAACGGCGGGGGTCTGATTGTAACCGCATTAAATGTGCTGCTCGCAGATGGTCCGGTGGTCACTGGCGGATCGTCCATTTTCGTGCGAGAACAAGCGCGGCGCGGCTAACACGGAAGTAATTGACGTTTACGTCACGATGCGATGCAGTGCCGAACGCTGAAGTCGACAAGGTCGTGATGTGTTATCGTCGGGGTCACCAAACATGTGGTATCTCATAGATGTGAACATTTATTTCCTCACAAAACACGTCTATATCAGATAGCTTAAAAGAGTGGAAGGCTCAACGGTCAACCGTAAAGAGCAGCATGGAATAGTTTGTATCACTAAACTCAAAGAATAACCATAATGAGAAATACTAGTCAGATGTAATGTTTATACAGCAATCCACACTCGCATTTTCGGGGACAGAATGAGATGCCACAAATTGTGAGGCACTATGAAATTTAACTGATGTTCGAGGCCACTAAATCAAGGTTGTCAGTAGGGAATACTAACGATTAATCCTTTTGCATTCTCAGTTGAATGGTTTTAGATACTTTTAGTTGACGCTTCACTTGGTCCAGGTTTTAGAGCCATTGTCCATCCAGGTTCGGGAGGGTGCAAAGTGAACAAGCCTAATAACAGCTATAATAGTAACCTCCTTGTGACAGGCAGACTGTTACACTGGCGACTCCTTTTGGCCGGGATCGTAGTGGCGTTCATTAGCCTGCCAGGAGACTTATAGACAAAGTAAGTGGTCGACGGGAGCGCGGCTGCTCCGTCGTTGTACGTGCATTGCGACGGGCCCTGCTTTGCGCATCTGAGCGTGGAGCGCAGTTCAATGTTCCCTTGCGGCGTATGCAGCAGACTTGGGCGAGCCTTGGGGAGATGGAGTGGGGTACGGGTGGCGAATCAGACAGCTGGAGTTCAGCGGTTCTATGTCCGCAGCTCGTGGTCTAGTGGTGCCGGCACGGTACCTCAGCGTGTACGGTCAGAGCTGGTTGGCCTCTGTAATAAAAAAAAAAACTGGGTGGAAGGATCAATAAATGAACTTGAACGGATATCATGTGACGTTCGCAACGACCAAACACAACGATCAGGAAAAAAAAAAAAAAAAAAAAAAAAAGGAATTGGCTTCACTGCTCGGGGACTGTATGTTTGTGTTGTCCTCATCATTTCATAAACATCATCATCATCATCATCATCATTCGTGACAGTGGCTACATTGGCTTGCGAAAAAATTGCAATGTGTAAAAATTATTGGAACTTTGTACGGGCGCTGATGACTGCGCACTTGAGCGTCCCACAAACCATACATCATCATCTTCATCAGCGGCGCCGTCTCTGTCGGTCCAGCAGTAGTTCAGCCATGTTGTAACAGAGGGGGCGGCGACTACATTTGCGTGACTGCTTTGATTTTGTAGTACGTCATAGTCGAGCTGTCTACAAAACTAACAGGACACGGTCGTGGCTGCGTGGCAGATATCGTCGGTGAGGGTTGGTATGACTGGCATGTAGCAGTCAACTGCGCCTTGCGGCAGCATTGCACCGACCACCGTGTCGAGTGACTGAGCAACTGGTGGTTGCTGGTCATTGCTCGCTACTCTACTGAGGGGCAGTGGAGGCCGCCTACACACTCCCGGTCAATCTGGTGTACAAGTAACACATCAGCAACCGATTCACAGCCTGCAGCACTGCTAGTCATAGTGAATATACTTGATATGAGTTTTAAAGACATTAATTGATAATAACTTAATATTAACATGGAGGAGAAATACGATTATGTGCAGGGCTTTGCTGTAAGGATGGTGAAACAGATAGTGTTACGACCAAATCAGAAACTGTAGCAAGTGTGCGTGAAATTTAATTAAGTGACAAAGTGTCTATGGGCGCTAAGGACGAAAACTGCAAAGAAGGAAATGACTCTGGGAAGCTTGAGGAACACAGTTTATACAATCTCATTCAATACATGTGCCATGAAATGAGAGTTAATGGTATAAAACTGGAATCGTTGAAAGCTAATGATCAGCAATTAAAATCATAACTACAGTATGAATTTCGTAAGTTAGAAGATAAGCTCGATACTAATTACAAAGAGTTAAAAGACGAGCTATACCACCAAAGTAAAGAACTAAGAAAGGAAATAAAAACTGAATTTAATTTCTTAAGAAGTGAGTGTACACATGATCTCAGTCAGTTACTGTACCAAGATGAAGTGAATAGATAGCAACCGACTACAAGTATATGAAAATAAGTATTGAGATTTTGAGGAAGCACTGATAGGTAGAGGAAGGGCAGCGGGCGGTTATTGTCTCCTAAGCAACGTATTCTTATGATATACACTTAAAACAACCATTTACATGTACTTACAAGGGAACCTCCCCATCGCACCCCCCTCAGATTTAGTTATAAGTTGGCACAGTGGATAGGCCTTGAAAAACTGAACACAGATCGATCGAGAAAACAGGAAAAAGTTGTGTGGAACTATGAAAAAATAAGCAAAATATAGAAACCGAGTAGTCCATGCGCAAGATATGCAATTTCTAGGCAAATGTGAACAGAGGAGCGCTGTGGTTGCATGGTTTGTGTGAGCAGCTGCGGAACGAAAGGTCCTTGGTTCAAGCCTTCCGTCGAGTGAAAATTTTAATTTTTTATTTTCGGTTTACATGACAAACTCTTATGTTTTCATCATTTTTTTGGGAGTGACTATCACATCCACAAGAAAACCTAAATCGGGCAAAGTAGAAGAATCTTTTTACCCATTCGCGAAGTGTATAAGTTAGGTGGGTCGAAAACATATCCCTGTCGTGTGACGCACATGCCGTCACCAGTGTCGTATAGAATATATCAGACGTGTTTTCCTGTGGAGGAATCGCTTGACCTATGACCTTGCGATCAAATGTTTTCGGTTCCCATTGGAGAGGCACGTCCTTTCGTCTACTAATCGCACAGTACTGCGGTGCGGTCGCAAAGCACAGACACTAAACTTATTACAGTGAACAGAGACGTCAATGAACGAACGGACAGGTCATAACTTTGCGAAAATAAAGAAAGTAAAATTTTCACTGGAGAGTAGACTTCAACTCAGGACCTTTCGTTTCGCAGCTGCTCACACTACCCACGTGACCACGGCGCTCCTGTATTCGTACTATCCATGATGTTGCGTATCTTGCGCATGGGCTATTCAGTTTGTATATTTTGCTTACTTTTTCATAGTTCCACACAACTTCTTCCTGTTTTCTCGATTTATCTGTGTTCAGTTTTTCAAGGCCTATCCACTGTGCCGTCTTATAACTAAATGTGTGGGGGGTTCGATGGGGAGGTTCCCTTGTTAGAACAGGACTAAAGTGTATCACTGTTATAGAATAAGATATGAGAAATATATAATCTGTAATAAGTACAGGACGGAAATTTAAGCCATGATCGCAGTCATTGTCAGCGGATGTTGAATATGAGTGGAGATACCAAGGCATATTGTAGTTTTAATTTTTATTATGAGAGCGAACACGAATACATATTGTAATGGTAGAGGATTATACCATGAAAGTAGTTTGTGTAAGATAGTATGTGGTGTGCTGTCTGTGAAAGGAGTGAAGTTCATTGGTACTGTAGAGTATGCTATGTAATGTTAGTCATGGTGTGTTATGTAGGTGCTCTATATCGATTATCAAGATTAAAGTGTATGAGTCCGTTTGATTCGTCATCGCAGTTTGTAAATACTAACATTCAAACCAAAGTTCATTAAGTCACTTATGTGGAGCCTAAATTAGAGTGCGACCAATGGATAACGAACTACAGCTGCACATGATAAAAAACTATGCATAACACTACTGTTCAGTAGGAAACTCCGATTTAAGTAGGAAACTCCGATGTTGAGGATGAGACCTTTCGTTGTGTGAGATGAAAACAACAGCAGTCACGGCTACTTGATTCCAATGTGTCATGAAGAGCACGGTTCGGTTATAGAGATGTGGTCGCTAATAGAAACATACTGCTACTGGGCAGCTGTCGTCAAGGCGAGAATTAATAGTGCCAGATAGTATTGCTAATAGAAAATTGAGTGTATGAAGCACATTCATAATACATAATACAGTTTATCTGTATTGCAGTTAACTACCTACGAAGGCACTCTATGGGTCCACTCATAGATGTTATAGACAATACTGAATTGGTATGATTTATAAGATAGTGTTGTACGTACTGAGATGACGAGCAAAGAACTGATTTAGCCAGGACACAGATTCTGCTTGTCCTTGTCAAATAATTTTTATTGCAGACTGGTTCTCCCTTATCCTCACGATTCCAGTTAATATCGTGTTAGTATGTTTTTAATGATAACGCATACCTGTGCCTCCCTCCTGTTGTTGTTATGGTCTTCATTCCGAAGACTGGTTTAATGCAGCTTACCATGCTACTCTATGCTGTGCAAGCCTCTTCATCTCCGAATAATTACTGTAACCTACGTAATTTTGAATCGGCTTATTGTATTCATCTCTTGGTCTTCCTCTACAAGTTTTAGGCCCCACACTTCCATCCAGAACTACTTTCGTGATCCCTTGATGTCTCAGAAAGTGTCCAATCAACCGATTACTTCTTTTGGTCAAGTTGTGCTACAAATCTCTCGCCTCCCCAACTCTATTCGTTACCTCCTCATTAGTTACGTGATCTACCCATCTAACCTTCATCACTATTCAGTAGCACCATATTTCGAAAGCGTCTGTATTCTTTTTGTCTGGACTGTTTATCGCCATTGTTTCGCTTCCATATACGGCTACAGATCACACAAATACTTTCAGAAAAGACTTCCTAACACTTAAATATATGTTCAGTGTGAACAAAGTTCTCTTTTTCAGAAATGCTTTCCTTGCCAGTTTATATCCTCTCTGCGTCGGCCATCACAGTTATTTTGCGCCCAAATAATGGCCTACTCTAATTCCCTTAGCATGGCCTGGTTTACTTCGACTATATTCCATCATCCTTATCTCTCTTTTGTTGATGTTCATCTTATGTCCTCCTTTTAAGACGATGTACATTCCGTTCAACTGCTCTTCCAAGTATTTTGCTGTCACTGACAGAACTGCAATGCAATCGGCAAGCCTTAAAGTTTTTATTTCTTTTCTTTGAACTTTTAACTTCCATTTTTTCTTTGGTTTCCTTTACGGCTTGCTCAATGTACAAATTGAATAACACCGGGAATAGGCTACAATACTGTCTCACTCCTTTCTCAACAACTGCATGTCTTTCATGGCCCTCAACTCTTATAGCTGCCATCTGGTTTCTATACAAGTTGTAATGAACCTTTCGATCCCTGTAGTTTACCTCTGATACCTTCAGAATTTCAAAGTGGGTATTCCAGTCAACATTGTCAAAGGTTTCCTCCAAGTCTAATAAATGCCATAGACATATGTTTGCCTTTTCTTAACCTACCTTCTCAGACAAGTCGTAGGACCAGTATTGCCTCGAGTGTTCCTGCGGTTCTTCGGAATACAAATTGATCTTCCCTGAGGCCAAAAACTACCAGCTTTTCCATTCATCTGTCACGTACTCGTGTTAGTAACTTATAAACAAGACTTATTAAATTGACAGTTCGGTAGTATCAGCAACTGCTTTCTTTGGTATTGGAATTATTACATTCCTCTTAAAGTCTGAGGGTATCTCGCCTACCTCATACATCTTGCCAACCATATGGAAGAATTTTGTCATGGCTGACTCTTCCATGGCTATCAGTAGTGCTGACGGAATTTCGTCTAGTCCCGGAGTCTTGTATCGACTTAGATCTTCCAGAGCTTTGTCACATTCTTCTCGCAGTATCATATCTCCTATATCACCCTCATTTACGTCGACCCCCACTTTTATATTATTACCTTCACGTTTATCTCCGTCGTACACACACTCCTTATATTCCTCCTAACTTTCAGCTTTCCCTTCTTTGTTTAGGACTGTTTTACCATCTGAGCTCTTGATATTCATACAGCTGCTTCTTTTTCCCCCAAAGACCTCTTAGAATCCCCTGTAGGCGTTATCTATCTTTCCCTCATTAATACAAGCTTCTAAATCCTCACACTTGTCCTCTAGCCATTCTTGCATAACAATTTTACATTTCCTGTCAGTCTCATTTTTTAAAAGTTTGTATTCCCTGTCGCCCACTTCATTTGCTGCGTTACTAAATTTTCTCCTTTCATCAGTTAAATTCAGTATCTCTTCTATTATTCAAGGATTTATACTAGACCTTTTTATCTATTTGATTCTCTGCTGTCCCCTATTTCATCTCTTAAGTCGTCATTTACTGTATTTATTTCCCCTATTCTAGTCAGCTGCTGCCTAACGCTCCCTGTGAAATTGTGAGCAATGTCTGATTCTTCCAACTTCCTCGATTTCCTATCTCTTTCCCATTTACTCAGTTTTAATCTACACTTCATAAACAATAAATTATGGTCAGAGTCCTCATCTGTTCCTGGATATGTGCTACAAATTAAAATTTGATTCCTAATGCTCTGTCTTACCATTATATCAGCAATCTGAAACCTTTCGGTGTCTCCAGGTCTTTTCCGCATACCCAGCTATGTTTTCTGATTCTTAAAATAAATGTTAGCGATGATTAAATTATGCTCTCTGCAAAACTCTACAATGTGCCTTCCTCTTCCATGCCTTTCCTCGACTCCATAGTTACCAACTATTTTTCCTTCTTTTTCCAACTGCTGAGTTCCAGTCCCACTAAACAATTAAATTTTCGTTTCTTTTAAGTATCTGAATAATTCCCTTTATCTCATATTTCTTCAATCTATTCTTCATCTGCGGTACTAGTTGGCTTGTAAACTTTACTACTGCGGTAGGCGTGTGCTTCATGTCTGTCTTGGCTACTATAATACGTTCACTGTGCTGTTCATAGTAGCTTGCTCGCATTCCTATTTTATTATTCATTATTAAATCAACCCCTGCATTACCCTGTTTGACTTGTTATTTACAACTCTGTATTCATCTGCTCCTGCTGCCACCGAACTTCACTACATCCAACTTCACTCTATCCATTTTTCTTTTCAACTTACCTGCCAGGTAAGGGATCTGACATTCCACAATGCCAGGATTGCTTCTCCTGACGACGACATCTTCCTGAGTAGTCACCGTAGAGAGATCCGAATGAGAGACTATTTTAACTCCGAAATGTTTTCGCCAAGAGGACGCATTCATCATTTAACCATAGAGTGGAGCTGCATACCCTCGGGCTAAGTTACAGTTGTAGTTTCCCCATGCTGTTGTGACTGATATTACAAGACCATATGAGTCAATCATCGCGACTGTAGCCATTAGTAGGACTGTAAACTTCTACTAATGTATCAGGCGTGGGCTTCGAATCTATCTTGGCTAGACATTGCGTTCGCTATGCTGTTCATAGTAGCTTACCCGCATTCCTATTTTCTTATTCATTATTAAAGACACTTCAGCTGTCAAGATATTAGCAGTAAATTTTCAGAGTGTTTGGAATAAAGTTCCTGAATTTACTGCCCTGCAGGAAGCGTGTGGCGCGCAAATTATTCTCGGGACTGAGACCTGGCTGAACCCTGAGATAGGAAGTTCTGAAATATTTAGTGAGGGTTGGAACGTATATCGGAAAGACAGATTAGACACCGTAGGAGGTAGTGTCTTCATTGCAGTTGACTAAAATATTGTGTCTACTGAGGTCGAAGCAGAGTGCGATTGTGAAGTTATCTGGACACGTTTAACAGGGCTAGGAGAAATAAAGTTAATTGCTGGGTGTTATTACCGGCCACCAGGTTCCACCGTGACAGTTCTAGGCCCGCAGCTCGTGGTCGTGCGGTAGCGTTCTCGCTTCCCACGCCCTGGTTCCCGGGTTCGATTCCCGGCGGGGTCAGGGATTTTCTCTGCCTCGTGATGGCTGGGTGTTGTGTGATGTCCTTAGGTTAATTAGGTTTAAGTAGTTCCAAGTTCTAGGAGACTGATGACCATAGATGTTAAGTCCCATAGTGCTCCGAGCCATTTGAACCATTTTGACAGTTCTAGAATAATTCAAAGGGACTCTACACTCTGTATCGCAGAAGAATCGGGATCATGCTATATTAGTCGGAGGCGACTTCAACCTACCTAGTATAGACTGGGATGTCTGTGGATTCATTACAGGTGTACAGACAAGCCGTCGTGTGAATTACTTTTGAACCCATTATCCGAAAACTGTCTTGAGCAGCTAAATCGACAGCCAAGATCTGGTAGCCACGAACAGACCAGACCTCATCGACGGTGTCAGTGTTGAGACAGGGATTAGTTATCATGATGTTGTCATTACGACTATGGTTACAAAAGTTAAAAAGTCGGTCAAGAAGACTAGGAGAGTATTCTTACTACAAAGAGCAGATAAGCAGTTGTTAGCATCCCACTTAGTAAATGAATCGACTTCATTTACTTCCGGTACGATGGACGTGGAAGAATTATGGGCAAATTTTAAACACATTGTAAATCACGCATTTGACAAATATGTGCCGAAAAAGTGGGTTACAGACGGAGAAGACCCGCCGTGGTTTAACAGCGCAATTCGGAGAATGCTCAGGAAGCAAAGACAGTTGCACTCCCTCCATCCAAGCATCTGTTTCACCATGGAGGTAGAGAAAGATGGTGAGCTCCCATTTCTGGATGTTTTGGATAGTAGAAAAGGAGACGGTTCCTTGGGTCACAGTGAGTTCCAGAAGACTAAGCATACAGTCTTGTACTTACAAGCTGCGAGCTGTCATCATCGCTCACAGCGCAGCTGTCTACTACGGACGCTAGTGCATAGGGCTAGAGCCATCTCTGATCAGGACAGCCTATGGCAGAGCTTAGCCATTTCCGCTCTGTTTTTTCCCAGAACGGGTACTTCGAGAAGCAGATCCGGAATGCATTTCGTCCAGCACTCTCCAAACCTCAAGAATAGCCTGAAGAAGCAGAGAACACCACGGGATTGGTTTTTCTACCGTACGTCAGTGGCGTGTCTTTTAAGATGGGCAGAAGTTTTAAGAAATAGCGGATTAAATGTGTTTCCGGCCTACAGCACGAGTGCAATCAATGCTGGGCTCTGTTAAAGACAACCTCGGCTTGAGGAGACCAGGAATACATAAAATCCCGTGCCACTATGGAAGGTCTTATGTGGGCCAATCGTGTCGTACGGTTAAATACAGATGCGACGAACGTAAACGTCACACGATGTTGGGTCAGCCAGAGAAATCTGCGGTTGCTGAACACTGCCTTGACACGGGACATGAACTATGAAGAAACCAAGATCCTCTCGTATGCTTCCACATACTGGGACTCCATCATCAAAAAGGCGGTCGAAATACGTAGAAGCAGTGACTTAATAAACAGAGACACGGGGTTTCACCTGAGCAAAGCTTGGGAGCCAGCCTTGGCGGCACTAAGGAATCGTCAGCCGAAGATTAGCAACAGCACCGAGTCAACGCAGATGGGAAACCTTAGCGCAGATGCTTAAATCGCGCGCCAACACCTCGCGTGCGCAAACGGGGTCCGTCGCTCCCGGCCGCATTTTCCCGCGCCGCGGCGCGCTACCGCAGACCGCGACCCGTTTCTCCAGCAGAGGGCTCTGGTATTCGACGCCGTCTACGATTGGTCTTCGATGGCATTATGCCCCCGCTGGCGGCTGCGCTGTTCTAGAAAGCCAGCATATAATTTGGCGAGATTCTCAGCGACGCGACAGTAGCACCTGAAGAAGGCGGGCAGTTGTCTCGCTGAAATATTGTGCGGTTTTTACAATATTATCCGGCGTAATTTCCGGGGACCTATCAAGCAACAATAGAAATATTAACACAAATTTAACAATAATCTTGCCAGTTAAAATGGGGTGACAGTAGCAAAGGAAAGTAAAGGACATTTGGAACAAAGAACAACTATTCGCGTTACACCTACTCTTTTGAGAACAGTAATAATGACATAAAATTTCATGTGAGCGCAGATTATATAAATACATATACAGTACATTGTTGGCCTAAGCCATTCTCACATGGGAAGGGATCTTGATTCCAAGGTAAGTATCAGAGTTACCCAGTATCATAAATATATAATTGTATTTAATAGAATAACGCGAAATTTTATTCGTTAGAAGTATCTACTTTTCCTAGTTTCATAGTTCCAGTCCTTTAGCTAGCATTCTTACGTCTGAAAGTAATTATTTACTATAATGTAAATGCTGCACTACACTACTTAAACATAGAAAGTAAATCGGTTGTACTGTTTTGGGTTAAACACTTGGTATACAGTATTTCACAGCTGTATCAACAGCTCAGGAATAGAGAAATGCAAGTCGCTGAGGCATGGAAGATAAGACGAAATGGCTGCAGGAAGAATGTGAAGTCATCGAAACAGAAATGACTGTCGGAAGGACAGATCATACAGGAAAGTCAAATCAACCTTCGCTTAAACTAAAAGCAAGGGAAGTGCAGGGGAGAGAGCGGATAGGTTGAAAAAGTACAGCGAAGGCCTCTATGAGGGGGAAGATTTTTTCTGATGTGATAGAAGAAGAAACAGTAACCGATTTAGAAGAGATAGGGGATCCAGAATTAGAATCGGAATTTAAAAGAGCTTTGTAGGACTTAAGACCAAATAAGGCAGAAGCGATAGATAACATTCCATCAGAATTTCTAAAATCATTGGGGGAAGTGGCGACAAAACGACTATTCACGTTGGTGTGTAGAATGTATGAGTCTGGTGAGTACCATCTGACTTTCGTGAAAGCATCATTCACGCAATTCCGAAGACGGCTCATGCAGCCAAGTTGCTTACAAGAATAACACATAGATCAATAGAAAAGAAAATTGAGAAAGTGCTAGTAGAAGATCAGTTTGGCTTTAGGAAAGGTAAAGGCACGAGAGAGGCAATTCTGAATTTACGGTTGATAATGGAAGCAAGACTAAAGAAAAATCAAGACACGTTCATAGGATTTTTCGACCTGGAAAAAGCGTTCGACTATGGAAAGTGGTGCAAGATGTTCGACATTCATAAAGAAGTAAGGGTAAGCTGTAGGGAGAGAAGAGTCATATACAATATGTACAAGAGCCAAGAGGGAATAATGTGAATAGACGACCAAGAAAGAAGTGCTCCTATTAAAAAGGGTGTAAGACAAGGCTGTAGCCTTTCGCCCCTACTTTTCAGTTTGTGCACCGAGGAAGCAATGATGGAAGTAAAAGAAAGGTTCAGGAGTGGAATTAAAATTCAAGATGAAAGGATATATAAGATTCGCTTATGACATTGCTATCCTGAGTGAAAGTGAAGAAGAGTTACATGATCTGCTCAACGGAATGAACTGTCTAATGAGTTCAGAGTATGAAGTGAGAGTAAATCGAAGAAAGACGAAGGTAATGAGAAGTAGTACAAACGAAAACAGTGAGAAACTTAACATCGAGATTGCCGGTCACGAAGTAGAACAAGCTAAGGATTTTGATACCTGGGCAGTATAATAACCAATGACAGACGGAGCAAGGAGGACACCAAAAGCAGACTAGCAATGGCAAAAAAGGCATTCCTCGCCAAGAGAAGTCTACTAATATCAAATTTGAGGAAGAAATTTCTGAAAAACTACGTCTGAGGTACAGCATTGTATCGACTATGAGAAAACCGGAACAGAACATAATCGAGGCATTTCAGATGTGGTGCTACAGACGGATGTTGATAATTATGTGGACTGATAAGGTAAGGAATGCGGAGGTTCTGCGCAGAATCGGAGAGAAAAGGAACATGTGGAAAACACTGATAAGGAGAAGGGAAATACTTCCATGTTACTAGAGGGAGCTGTAGAGGGCAAAAACTGTAGGGGAAGACACAGATTGGATTGTTGTTGTTGTTGTGGTCTTCAGTCCTAAGACTGGTTTGATGCAGCTCTCCATGCTACCCTATCCTATGCAAGCTTCTTCATCTCCCAGTACTTACTGCGACCTACATCCTTATGAATCTGCTTAGTGTATTCATCTCTTGGTCTCCCTCTACGGTTTTTACCCTCCACGCTGCCCTCCAATGCTAAATTTGTGATCGCTTGATGTCTCAGAACACGTTCTACTAACCGGTCCCTTCTTTTTGTCAAGTTGTGCCACAAACTCCTACCCAGTTCTATTCAATACTTCATCATTTGTTATGTGATCTACCCATCTAATCTTCAGCATTCTTCTGTAGCACCACATTTCGAAAGCTTCTATTCTCTTCTTGTCCAAACTATTTATCGTCCATGCTTCACTTCCATTCATGGCTGCACTCCACACAAATACTTTCAGAAACGACTTCCTGACACTTAAATCTATACTCGATGTTAACAAATTTCTCTTCTTCAGAAACGCTTTCCTTGCCATTGCCAGTCTACATTTTATATCCGCACTACTTCGACCATCATCAGTTATTTTGCTCCCCAAATAGGAAAACTCATTTACTACTTTAAGTGTCTCATTTCCTAATCTAATTCCCTCAGCATCAATCGACTTAATTCGACTACATTCCATTATCCTCGTTTTGCTTTTGTTGATGTTCATCTTATATCATCCTTTCAAGACACTGTCCATTCCGTTCAACTGCTCTTCCAAGTCCTTTGCTGTCTCTGATGTCATCGGCAAATATCAAAGTTATTCATTCTTCTCCATGGATTTTAATACCTACTCTGAATTTTTCTTTTGTTTCCTTTACTGCTTGCTCAATATACAGATTGAATAACATCGGGGAGAGGCTACAACCCTGTCTCACTCCCTTCCCAACCACTGCTTCCATTCATGTCCCTCAACTCTTACAACTGCCATCTGGTTTCTGTACAAAATGTAAATAGCCTTTCGCTCCCTGTATTTTACCCCCGCCACCTTTAGAATTTGAAAGAGAGTATTCCAGTCAACATTGTAATAAGCTTTCTCTAAGTCTACAAATGCTAGAAGCGTAGGTTTGCCTTTTCTTAATCTTTCTTCTAAGATAAGTTGTAAGGTCAGTATTGCCTCACGTGTTCCAATATTTCTACGGGATCGAAACTGATCTCCCCCGAGGACGACTTCTACCAGTTTTTCCATTCGTCTGTAAAGAGTTCGTTAGTAATTTGCAGCTGTGACTTATTAAACTGATAGTTCGGTAATTTTCACATCTGTCAGCACCTGCTTTCTTTGGGATCTGAATTATTTTATTGTTCTTGAAGTCTGAGGGTATTTCGCCTGTCTCATACATCTTACTCATCAGATGGTAGAGTTTTGTCAGGACTGGCTCTCCCGAGGCCGTCACTAGTTCTAATGGAATGTTGTCTACTCCCGTGGCCTTGTTTCGACTCAGGTCTTTCAGTGCTGTCAAACTCTTCACGCAGTATCGTATATCCCATTTCATCTTCATCCTCTTCCATTTTCATAATATTGTCCTCAAGTACATCGCCCTTTTATAGACCCTCTCTATACTCCTTCCACCTTTCTGCTTTCCCTTCGTTGCTTAGAACTGGGTTACCATCTGAGCTCTTGATATTCATACAAGTGGTTCTCTTTTCTCCAAAGGTCTTTTTACCTACTTGATCCTCTGCTGCCTTCACTACTTCATCCCTCAGAGCTACCCATTCTTCTTCTACTGTCCTTCTTTCCCCCATTCCTGTCAATTGTTCCCTTATGCTCTCCCTGAAACTCTGTATAACCTCTGGTTTAGTCAGCTTACCCATGTCCCGTCTCCTTAAATTCCCACCTTTTTGCAGTTTCTTCAGTTTTAAGAGCTTGGATTACATTGAGCAAATAATTGAGATTGGTTGCAAGTGCTACTCTGAGATGAAGAGGTTAGCACAGGAGAGAAATTCATGGTGAGCCGCATCAAACCACTCAGAAGACTGATGAAAAAAAAAAAAAAAAAAAAAAAAAAAAAAAAAAAAAAAAAAAAAAAAAAAAAGGAGAACAGCTGATGTCATCCTCTATCCGCGTCCACTTTCCACTTTCGTCCCCTTCACATATTCCGTAATACCTATTATTCATCATTCGTAAGCATGTCCCCACTCCACATTCCTATCCCGGTCCATTCCTTGGAAACAGGCCGGTCAGGCAGCTTCTAAGCCAACTGCATTACAGACACTTAGCCATCGCAATCACAGTTCACTATTTCACTGCTATGAAAACGAGACAGCCAATCACATTCTTCAGCTTCTTCTTAAGTTTGACCTCTTTCTAGGAAATCCGTCAGAGATATTCTGAGCCAATGTGTTCCACATATTTAGCCACAGAATCGTAACTAAATATTTTACTCTCGTATCAGCTTATCCTACCACATTCCTCTGCATTTTCTTAAGCCATGTGTATTTCATGCAAATGTCAGAGAGCATCTACGCCAACATGTAGCTCTCCCAATAAGAGTTAGTACTGTACTGCCATAGAAAAAACAGCCACTCAGAACTTTCAACTCCATCCTGACACATGCCCCTATCTTGGTAACATGGGAATCAGACAGACTCCAAACCATTTGAGACATGCATCAGTGGGCCGTATTTCACTGCCATAAAAATGAAGCACTCTCCCAGACATCTTCGTGCAACATGATCGAGGGACCATTAACACGTTTTAAAGGCACCAGTCTATCCACTTTCATGTGTTTCTATATTTTTATCGAGTTCTGCAGACTGTATTTTCTTTGCCTATGTTTTCTTATATTTCTGTCACGGCAGGGAACAAGATTACGCTGCGAATAGTACTGACATTATTTTTGATCTTCATTCTTAACTCCTGATATTCAGCAGCCCAAAGTTCCTAAACATGGATGACTGTTAGATTGTTTGAATGTGGGTGTAATTACAAACACATGCACGTTGGTAAATTCAAAACGTCTTTCTTGGTCCAGATTTGTACCAGGGCTTAGGAATGGGCTTTGAGTTTATTGTTCGAAGCCGGTTTAGGGTGCCACTCAGGTAGAAGGCAGTTGAAGGTCGCAGCTCTAAATTCTTGTAATTACGTCTTGATGATAAATTAAACTCGGAGGAACTTGCCATAGAACCGCTGAAGCTCCTAAAGAAATCTCTATTCGTGATGCAAACATTATCGGACATGGATGATATAAAAAGCAAAAAATTGAGATGCTACGCACACTTTCATTCGATAATGCCTAAGGCATTTATTAGTGGCCAACTCCTCGAACATAACTTATGAATTCCTCAGTAGAACAAACCGATATATATACGTTAGCGATAATAAAAAACAATGCAAGTATTTTTGAAATCTAACTTCTGCACCAATTCAGTGCGGTAATGCTATCACTGTAAATAACTGTTGTAAAATAATTTTTCCACTAGATTCTGCGTGGCTACAATAAAATTAGAAAGATCCTATGCTCCTCTGCGTACTGCACAACTCATATATTGGGCCAGATCTCAATAAATCAACGTGCGTGTCTGAAGGGATTTGGTATGATGAATGGAAATTTTGCTGACGGAGAAATTCCGCGAGAAAAGGTCATTACATTTTTATTCTCTTGTCCTTGAAAAAGTATTTGATCGAGTGGTACGTCGGATGATTTGATATGTTCGTACATGAAATGTGTAAAAATGCTGTATAGATACACCAGTAGACAGTTGGGATGCTCTGTTGGACGGACTAACAGCCTCCCTGTAACAATTGGCGCTCAGTTAAGCTCTGTCTCCTATGCTTCTCGTTACCGCTGTGGATGCTATAACGAGCAACTCGCCAAACTGTGTTCCGTGGGCAGTGTTATGCACTGAAGATGTGGTCTTACAATGGATACCAGGGAAGATCTTTAAACCGTGTTTCAGACATGCTATGATGGTCTCCTAGTATTTATCCTCTGTTTAAACATACAAAAGACTGAGTACATCGAAAAGATATCATCTTCTGTAAGTATAAAATGTAATAGAGATGCTCTTACCAACGTGCATACATTCCTGTATCTAAGCTCTCGGCAACAGAATGACGGCTGTGAGAATGAGGTTATGCGATCAATAATCAAACCAACAATCAAAGCAACGTCATTGGTGTTGTTTGCAATAAGGTGATGCCTAGCCACCTGAAATCAAATATATATCTCACAGAGGTGCAGCCTGTTTCGTTATGGAATACGAGGGATGCGCCACACCTAGAAATGCTGAGCACACACAACATGTCATGGAAATCAGGATACCGATTATTAGACATTTTTCTGCTTCGCCATTTCAACACTACAACTATCCGACAACTAGCTCGAGTGGTGCGAGACCCAGAATAGATGCAAGATTGTTCATTCATCATCTTAGCCTATCATCTCACTGTCGAAGACCAGATATAGTATAGAAGGCCTAAATTACTGTGGCTGGACACTATAAACGCAGATCTAAGCTCAAGGAGCATAATTCCACAGGAATAGCGCAGCAGCACGACGTGGCATGGACTCAACAAGTCGATGGAAGTGTCCCGTTGATATGTTGAGCCATTCTATCTCTATAGCTGTCTGTAGCTGCGTAAGAGATGTGGTGCAAGATTTTGTGCACGAACTGAGTTTTCGATTATTTCCTGTAGACGTTCGACTGGATTCTTGTCGGGCGATTCGGGTGGCCACACCATTTGCTCGAACTGTCTGTAATGTTCTTCAAAGCAGGCGCGAACAACTGCGGTCTGTCTTCAAGGTGCGTTGTCCTCCACAAGGATGAGGCTCGTGAGTGGCTGCAAGATAACCATTTATAGTCAATGGTCGGTTCAGTTGGAGCAGAAGACCCAGTACATTCCACGTCATCACAGCCCACACCGTCATGGAGACACCATCAGCTTGCACAGTGCCATGCTGACATCTTGAAATTGGGAAATTTGTGGTAAGGTCTTATGGGACGAAACTGCTGAGGACATCGGTCCCTAAGCGTACACACTACTTAACGTAACTTCAACTAACTTACGCTAAGGGCGACATAACACCAATGCCCGAGGGAGGACACGAACCCTCGACGGGGGTACCGACTGGACCGTGAAAACACGTCCTAGATCGTGCGGCTACCCCTCGCGTCTGTTGACACCTTGAGGCCATGGCTTTATGGAGGCAGCACCACACTCGAATCGTACCATCAGCTCTTACCAACTGAAGTCGGGACTCATTTCACAGTCGTCTAGGGCACAACCAATGTCATCATGTGCCCAGAAGAGGCGGGGCAGGCGATGTCGTGCTTTTAGCAAAGGCACTAGCGTCGGCTGTCGGCTTCCAGAGACTACTAACGCCAAATTTCGCAGCACTGTCCCAACAATGGATTCTGCACTTTTTTTCACAGGGTTTCTTGTGTGTTAGCACTAACAACTCCACGCAAACGGCCGTTAAGTGAAGGCCGTGGCGCATTATGTTGTCCGTGGTGAGAGGTAATGTCTGAAATGTGGTATTCTCAGCACACTCTTTAAACTGTTGATTTCGGGATAATGAATTCCTTACTGATTTCCTAAATGGAATGCCCCATGCGTCTAGCTCCAGGTGCTACTCAACGTTCAAAACCTGTTAATTCCCATACGTCGGAAACCTTTTCATATGAATCACATGAGTACAAATGACACTCCGTGAATGCACTGCCCTTTTATACCTTGTGTACGCGATACTATCGCCGTCTGTATATGTGCACATCGCTATCCCATGAGTTTTGTCAACTCAGTGTATTTTACTTAAAAGTTCCCGTAACAATTGCAAATAACTAGTACATAATGACGTGCTCAGAGAAGTTATTTTGTCTATACACGTAAAATAAATGGAATGGGAATGTTAGAGGATATGCCCGCTTTTAAAGTGAAAGTTGAGCAGTGCTGTTGCTAGAGAAATTCTTTCCCGGAAGAATACTGTAGCTGCCGTAGGGAATGACAAAAAATAAATTTCCCTTCAAGCCGTGTAGAACAGTGTGCAGAGATTTTCGTAGAGCATCTCCATAAGCGTCAGTTGCCTTAGTATCATTAATAACTTCTATCTGCGTTGTACTGTTAACGCTCTCAAGATTTGTGTGCGCACTGTGTCGCCTTTGATCCATAAGGCGCGCTATGGGGGATCGGTTTAACTTAGTGAAATACATTGTTGTTACTTCTTGTGACGTAGTGCGGGACTTGGAGTAGGGAATCACCCGCTGTGTCATCAGTTTGCAAGTTTGTGAAGGAGGGAACTGCATGAATGAAGCCCGACGATCTACCCACGCACTTCTACCCGCACATCCTCCAACCCCTTCCACCCTGTTAGACTCCCGGAGGACCATTTATCCCTTAATATGACTCTACTGCACTTAGAGGTGGTACACAAATTTAATATTTGTTTTTAACCCACTTCTCTTAAACTTTATATTGTTAAAACAGTATCATTAATAATCTGCGATTTTTCCTTCCCATGCAATTCGCGTACCATTAGTCCGAGAGAAAAAATGAACAGTCCTTTTTTGAAAGTTATATACTTTAAATTTGTAATGGAAAACATTGCCGCTAGAAGCCACGATATTCGCGTAATTCAGTTAAAACGTAAATAAATGACCATCGTATGCCCACGTCCCCCTCCAGACCAACGCTCACATCGCACCGGACAAGATTTTTAGTAACTTATTTAAGGCACTCCCTCCTAATAGTGTACAAAATTTGCGACTTCATGAATATTTCCCCTAACTGTCCTTCACTGGCTGGTCTATCAGGTACCTTTCTCTTTACAGTGAAATTGATCGTTGTCGAACACGTTCTAAATTTTCTCATCCACTCTTACGTTTATTGTTCTTGACAGAGAGAAGTTAAGCCGATTATGCGACAAATCTCACGCTTATCTGCCCTTTATATCTTCTGCATTGTATGGATCTCATTTTTCCCAAAGTGCAATAGTGCGACTCCAAAGTCAGATTGTACAAACCAGCTTGGATAGTCACTTGCACCAATTATTTAAGTCATTCCGAATGAAATTTATCTACTTCTTCCATATTATTAGATCGAAAATTTTCCAAGGATGTGTTATAAATCAGTCATTTAAATCCAATTCATCATGCCTCAGAGGTGCAGTAACCCACTTCTTTCTACACTGAATTGTCCTGACGAATCATTTAAAGTTTTGTCTGCTATATATTTTGGTCTGAATCTGTGTCACCTGCCTCATACGCCTTAGACTGCAGTAACTGTTGTCGAAAGCACTGTCTCTCTAGCATGTAATCCGTCCGTAATCTTAGCGTGTTTTCTGGTCTTTTCCTCCCATTGCGATACTTCACAATTTTTTGCAAAATTCAAATAGTTTTTCTCTTTCCCCGACTACAACGTTACAGTCGTTCATGATTATTAGATTTCCACCTTTCTTCATGTACCGAATTTCACTTCAGGATCCTCATATGCATTTTCTACCACGTTAACGTTTGCTTGTGAAATAGGCGTGTGTACCTGAACTACTGTTGTTGTTGTTGTTGTTGATTCTGATTGCAAAATTTAAACACTAAACTGTCACAATAACTCACTCTCTTGCAACCGTTCTTATTGACGAAGAACTCTACGCCCTTACACCACTTTCTGCTGCTGTTGATACTATCATATATTCATTAACTTCAAGTGATCGTCTTCTTTTAATTTCGCTTCAATGCCACCCACTGTATTTGTACTGGGTGTCTGCATTTCCCTTTTTCGATTTTGTAGCTATGCTACGTTATTCAGTCTTCCAACATTCGATTCAAGGCTACTGATCTGTCATAGTAATTCAAAGAGAGACGCCACGTCATGTGCATGGGGAGAAATTACACTGAGAGTCCCATCGATTCGATCATTGGCCTACTCTTGTTTGGGTTTATGTTAATTAGCTGCCATTTTATTTCAATTATAAAACGGATTTAGCGTTTTCTGCATATGAAAGAAGCATTATTGCGATTTCGAGATAAGAATCATCAAATAGAAAATTTTAAATGATGTTTTTGCAAAACTAACTGAGTGGTTTTGTGCAAATGGGCTGGATTTAATCTTTGGAGAAACGCATCTCATCCGGTTTCGTACTTTAAGAAATTTCTCACTTGCTCTTAAGCTAATATACCATTCAGTCACAATAAGCTGTCCAGAAAGTTGTATATCTTAGCTGTGTGTGCTGATAAAAACTTAAACTGGGAAAACCGTATACGGTAACTGCTAAAAAGTTTACGTTCGACTATTTTTGCCATTAGCATAACTGCCAAAGTTGGTGGGATAGAGGTCAGTAAGTTAACGTATTTTGCTCATTTTCATTCTTTTACCTTTTAAAGAACAATACTCTCGTCTCTTAGGGAAAATTATCCATTGCAAAAATGAAAATAATTTGAATTTTGTGTAGAATTCACACGTAGAACTTGCAGACATCTCTTTACGCAGCTGGGAACATTAACCACAGTTTCACAGTCTATTTATACACTTACGAAATTTGTTATCCATCTAGTTTATAGAGTAACAGAGACATCAAAGTACCAAACCAGAACGTAAAATTGATGTACCCTGTAATGAATATTACTTTAGTACAGTAACAAGTGAAATATGCGACTCTGGAAAGATTTGACAATCTCTTCATGGAAATAAAACTCGACAAACCGCAGAAATGTTTTCCAAGATAAATAATAGTTTGTCCCTGACAGTTCCTACCATGCCATAGAGATATTGTCGAATAGAGGCCAGTACCCGTGATCTAGGGATAGCGTCTTCGATTCATAATCAAAACGTCTTCGGTCCCGGGTTCAATCCCCGCCGCTGCCTAAATTTTGATAAATAATCAGCATTGGCGGCCGAAGACTTCCGGCATAAGAAGTCAGCCTCATTCTGCGAACAGCCTTGTCAAAGAGGGCGGAGGAGCGTATAGAGGTTCAGGGCACTCTCTTGTCCTAGGGCTGGGAAATTGCCCCTAAAGGCGGAAGAATCAGCAATGATCAACGACATGAGGATGCAGAAGGCAATGGAAACCACTGCATTAAAGACACGTAACGTGTATTCACAGGACATGTGGCCTGTAATTGAAGAAGTGTCATGATGATCTCTCCATTGGCAAAAGATTCCGGAATAGTCCCCCATTCGGATCTCCGGGAGGGGACTGCCAAGGGGGAGGTTACCATGAGAAAAAAGATTGAATAATCTACGAAAGGATAACGTTCTACGAGTTGGAGCGTGGAATGTCAGAAGCTTGAACGTGGAAGGGAAACTAGAAAATCCGAAAAGGGAAATGCAAAGGCTCAATCTAGATATAGTGGGGGTCAGTGAAGTGAAGTGGAAGGAAGACAAGGATTTCTGGTCAGATGAGTATCGGGTAATATCAACAGCAGCATAAAATGGTATAACAGGTGTAGGATTCGTTATGAATAGGAAGGTAGGGCAGAGGATGTGTTACTGTGAACAATTCAGTGACCGGGTTGTTCTAATCAGAATCGACAGCAGACCAACACCGACAACAATAGTTCAGGTATACATGCCGACGTCGCAATCTCAAGATGAACAGATAGAGAAAGTGTATGAGGATATTGAAAGGGTAATGCAGTATGTAAAGGGGGACGAAAATCTTATAGTCATGGGCGACTGGAATGCAGTTGTAGGGGAAGGAGTGGAAGAAAAGGTTACAGGAGAATATGGGCTTGGGACAAGGAATGAAAGAGGAGAAAGACTAATTGAGTTCTGTAACAAGTTTCAGCTAGTAATAGCGAATACCCTGTTCATGAATCACAAGAGGAGGAGGTATACTTGAAAAGGCCGGGAGATACGGGAAGATTTCAATTAGATTACATCATGGTCAGACAGAGATTCCGAAATCAGATACTGGATTGTAAGGCGTACCCATGAGCAGATATAGACTCAGATCAGAATATAGTAGGGATGAAGAGTAGGCTGAAGTTCAAGACATTAGTCAGGAAGAATCAATACGCAAAGAAGTGGGATACGGAAGTACTAAGGAATGACGAGATACGTTTGAAGTTCTCTAACGCTATAGATACAGCAATAAGGAATAGCGCAGTAGGCAGTGCAGTTGAGGAGGAATGGACATCTCTAAAAAGGGCCATCACAGAAGTTGGGAAGGAAAACGTAGGTACAAAGAAGGTAGCTGCAAAGAAACCATGGGTAACAGAAGAAATACTTCAGTTGATTGATGAAAGGAGGAAGTACAAACATGTTCCGGGAAAATCAGGAATACAGAAATACAAGTCGCTGAGGAATGAAATAAATAGGAAGTGCAGGGAAGCTAAGACGAAATGGCTGCAGGAAAAATGTGAAGACATCGAAAAAGATATGATTGTTGGAAGAACAGACTCAGCATACAGGAAAGTCAAAACAACCTTTGGTGACATTAAAAGCAACGGTGGTAACATTAAGAGTGCAACGGGAATTCCACTGTTAAATGCAGAGGAGAGAGCAGATAGGTGGAATGAATACATTGAAAGCCTCTATGAGGGTGAAGATTTGTCTGATGTGATAGAAGAAGAAACAGGACTCGATTTAGAAGAAATAGGGGATCCAGTATTAGAATCGGAATTTAAAAGAGCTTTGGAGGACTTACGGTCAAATAAGGCAGAATGGATAGATAACATTCCATCAGAATTTCTAAAATCATTGGGGGAAGTGGCAACAAAACGACTATTCACGTTGGTGTGTAGAATATATGAGTCTGGCGACATACCATCTGACTTTCGGAAAAGCATCATCCACACAATTCCGAAGACGGCAAGAGCTAACAAGTGCGAGAATTATCGCACAATCAGCTTAACAGCTCACGCATCGAAGCTGCTTACAAGAATAATATACAGAAGAATGGAAAAGAAAATTGAGAATGCGCTAGATGAAGATCACTTTGGCTTTAGGAAAAGTAAAGGGACGAGAGAGGCAATTCTGACGTTACGGCTAATAATGGAAGCAAGGCCAAAGAAAAATCAAGACACTTTCGTAGGATTTGTCGACCTGGAAAAAGCGTTCGACAATATAAAATGGTGCAAGCTGATCGAGATTCTGAAAAAAGTAGGGGTAAGCCATAGGGAGAGACGGGTCATATACAATATGTACAACAACCAAGAGGGAATAATAAGAGTGGACGATCAAGAACGAAGTGCTCGTATTAAGAAGGGTGTAAGACAAGCATGTAGCCTTTCGCCCCTACTCTTCAATCTGTACATCGAGGAAGCAATGATGGAAATAAAAGAAAGGTTCAGAAGTGGAATTACAATACAAGGTGAAAGGATATCAATGATACGATTTGCTGATGACATTGCTATCCTGAGTGAAAGTGAAGAAGAATTAAATGATCTGCTAAAGGGAATGAACAGTCTAATGAGTACACAGTATGGTTTAAGAGTAAATCGGAGAAAGACGAAGGTAATGAGAAGTAGTAGAAATGAGAACAGCGAGAAACTTAACATCAGGATTGATGGTCACGAAGTCAAGAAGTTAAGGAATTCTGCTACCTAGGCAGTAAAATAACCAATGACGGACGGAGCAAGGAGGACATCAAAAGCAGACTCGCTATGGCAAAAAATGCATTTCTGGCCAAGAGAAGTCTACTAATATCAAATACCGGCCTTAATTTGAGGAAGAAATTTCTGAGGATGTACGTCTGGAGCACAGCATTGTATGGTAGTGAAACATGGGCTGTGGGAAAACCGGAATAGAAGAGAATCGAAGCATTTGAGATGTGGTGCTATAGACGAATGTTGAAAATTGGGTGGACTGATAAGGTTAGGTATGAGGAGGTTCTACGCAGAATCGGAGAGGAAAGGAATATGTGGAAAACACTGATAAGGAGAAGGGACAGGACGATAGGACATCTGCTAAGACATGAGGGAATGACTTCCATGGTACTAGAGGGAGCTTAGAGGGCAAAAACTGTAGAGGAAGACAGAGATTGGAATACGTCAAGCAAATAATTGAGGACGTAGGTTGCAAGTGGTACTCTGAGATGAAGAGGTTAGCACAGGAAAGGAATTTGTGACGGGCCGTATCAAACCAGTCAGTAGACTGATGACCAAAAAAAAAAAGAGGCAAGCAGTCGTTAAAAAAACGTATAAATTTCCAGTATACAGTCATATACATATTTCTTATTTTTCGTTTGTTTTTCGTTGAGAATTGTGTGTTAGTGTTTTATGTTTGTTCTGTTGACACAATCTACATGGATCTAAACTATGGAACAAGTAGCTAACTAACTAATAGTTTCCTATGACAAATATTTTTATTGCAGTGTACTGTCACATCAGCGTTTATGATGAATGCTGATGTCATTCAGTTTACTACAACTTCAGATGCTCCTTCTGATGCACAATATGGGCACATTTTACGCTCAATAATAGGTAGTCAAAGCAGAAAGGCAAGGAAATCTAAAGTGACATGACATGTTAACTACTAAATAGATTTTGTGTCCTCTCGTTGTCACTGTAGGCTTGCACCGTGGGAAGCAAGGAAAGGGAGTTGTTTTGTGGCTGGTATCCTCTTCCTATAACACAACTGCATACATGTATTAAAAGGGTTATTTATTCATAATAACATGAAGCTACTTAATATAGTCAAGGTGTTGTGGTAGAAGCTCGTCGCAATAGTCCACATTAGCCTCACTGCTGGGGAAGTACAAGTCCCGTTATGTACACTACTCTGGTCCCTAGGTACTGACTGTCTCTGAGCTAGAGGCTGAGCTAACTGGGACTGCGGCTCCCACTGGGCTGCGACTGATGATTCGACTCGTTTACTCTCTGGATGACTGACTGGCTGGAGCCTCCAGTCCGCGGTGGCGATCCAAATACTGGCGGTAGAGAGGGTGTTGGCGGCGTGTTTCTTGCGAGTTTGTCTTTGGCCTGTCTCCTGATAGGCTGGCTTGATCCTGTACCTACAACCAACGTTCTCGCAGTGTCTTTGCTGATTGGAGTGCTGGCGACAATTTACGCCAGCACAATGGAAATGAATGAAAACGCAGTCATTCAAGAAAATTTGGACGTCACATGGAGTAATGTCACTGTTACCATAGCCAAATGGCGCTGGGCCTACAACACAAGGCAGCTGAAGGAACAGGGAAAGGTGGTGTGTTCAATCAGCGAGCAGTTACTGTGCACTTTGCGGTGTTCTTCATTAGAACATTACCTGGAGAGAACATTACCAGTAGCTCTATCGAGATTTTAAACCACTTTCTTTACAATAGGCATCCTGGAGCACTTTTTTTACTGATGTGTCTGAGTTCATTGACCAAATGACGTTTCTTATCAGTGACGTCATCATCCATGTCAGTGGGAAACCGCGTCTCTTCCCCATTCTCTCTCTCCCATCACCAACTAATCAAAATTCAAGACACTGGAACGAACCCAAATGCGTTAATGAGGAGTTAGAAACACTCTGCCTCATACTTCTCTTATCCTGTTTACCTCCGGTTATTTGTAGACTAGTAATAAAGTGATGCGTTAGTATGCTGTCAAAGTATGATATTTACTAAAGAATTTTCGTACACATTAAACCATGCACCTTAACCCTCGTATTCCTCCCAATTCCTCGTAAATTGGAACAACCAATGAAAGAAACTAAAGATGATAGAAATGGCGCTATACTGTTAGTGGGGAAATTAACACCACCTTCTCTTTCCAATCATTTAGCATGTAGTATTAAAATCAGGTGTACTTGGTGCCAGATTTGCAGTACAAATTACATAACTTCAACCTAAAAATCAAAGATGTACGTCACATTCATTTCTCTCTCTCTCTCTCTCTCTCTCTCTCTCTCTCTCTCTCTGCGTGTGTGTGTGTGTGTGTGTGTGTGTGTGTGTGTGTGTGTGTCTTCTCATTTGCCTCACCAGTATGAAATGTTCCTTAGCGATAAAAGGGAAAGGGAAAAGAGGCAAAATATAAAACAGAAATTTTCACAGCAAACTTTGACTCTCACATGTAGTGGAATTATTTAAATACAAAGCATGTTCTGTTTCCTCTTCTACAGTTTCTGCAACGTCAGTATTGCTATCTGAGTAGATATTAAGGAAAACAAGTCTTCACTGCTATTATAACTATTATGAAATCGAATGATTTTCATTTTGCAGGCGTTCTGTGTACCTGTAATTATCTTTCATGTAGCAGTTGACCTGTTTTTTATGCTATAACACAAACAGTTCTGTCATTCATACTATCGTATTCCTCAATCATAACAAAATGTTCGGAATCTAAAGCAATTGTATTATTCTCTGAAGAGCTTTACAGCTTTTAGGTCAGCCATGATTTTACACGTGAGACCTAAATACTCTTGCGAGTAAGACAAGGAGTCACAAAGAACCTGATAAAATACTGGTATCTCTTTTTCTCTCACTGTATGATACTTCGAGAAGAGAGACAAATATGTTTTTCAGAAAAGATGTTTGGAAATTGATACTGTCCTTTTATCACTGTTTCGTACTACATTTTGTACAGCTTATATATTTTGAATAATTCCATTTTGTTGGGACTGATGGTCGACAAAATTACGGGTAAATATATCCGGAAGTGATTCAAATCAAGCAGCACCTCGGTTTCAAAATTAGCGGTGACTCATTTCGCGCTCAGCGTCATATGGTCGCTCCTTTGCCCACACTGACGGCGATACAGTGCTTACGGCACTTCCACCTTCGCCTAGATTTTTCAAACTCTACTGTATGGGAGGAGAATAGTTATGTTATCTTGATCTGGACATACTCTGCCCGTATTCTGCTCTGCCAAAGTCCGGAGCCAGTTTTGTAATCCAACATTAGGTACAGCTGGACAAGGGCCTGAAACTGGAAACAGTATATAACCTCCGTTGTGTGATGGTATCAGCCTACATAGGTATTGTATTTGACATCCTTTACACATATACATTCACGGTGTTTGTTGTAGATGATATCTATAAACTGAAAAATTAATTCACGCTAAAGTATTCTCTCAACTACTTCACATAAAACGTGGTTTTGATTACTAATTTAACTGACGAAATATGTGTACCTACAAGTATAAATAAGCATAGAACCTGTCATCATTTTCCAAAGATATCATGTAGGGCCATGAAATTTATATTTATTATCGGCCTTTTTCAATGAACGACCATCTACATCTTTTGCCGCTTCAATAAATGTTTCTTTCGGTGTTGTGGCATTGATTGTCATCTTTTTTGTAATCTCTAATGCTGACTTCATAAAACGCAAGTCGGTCTTCGGTCTGCACAACACAAGAACAAGGAAAAGGTAAGTTTTGGAGTATAATCCTGATTCTTCAGCAAGATTACGTGCCGTGAGTACTGTTACAGGTAACGTTTGTAAGTGCTTAGGAATGAAATGTTTCAGAACGTTCCATTTATAGAAAGAAATGGATAATGAAAGAACTCAGTGATACACAAATTATACCTGCCTGCCCTTATCAGAGCTAATCCTGTGATGCGAAGAAGCCCAAAGAAAACTCCTGATGTATTAGAGAAGATAAATTTCTTTGCCGAGATAGCTGATAATAACTTTAGTTCACGATAACCCGTTTCGGTAATCAATGACACCATCTTCATATTTCAGCAGACACATTACTGAATATTTCTGTTAAGATGAAACGAAGATAACATTAATTAACGAAAAAGGTTATCGAGATCAAAGAAGTTTATCTTCTATGATATATTATCACGGATCACACCTTGCGGCTGAAAAAAGAAGTCTAGATGAAGCTGCATGTCACGATTTTTCCTGTATCCATTAGATGCGTTTTAATTCGAATGGACAAATATAGGATCTCCATGTATGTCAACTAGCATTTTTGGTACTGCACAGATCACCAGCAGACGTCTTACGACCCTCAAAAAGACATAGGCTACTACAGGGGAAATACATTTGGAGACCAGAGGAAAACATAACACAAGACCAAACGAACTTAAAAGAGTAAAGTGCATCAACATATACGGTGACAGAGAGCCCAGATTCAAATTACAGGATTCATGGTTGTAGACGGCTATATTTATGAGCCGTGAGCGATTCGTGTTCGTGCCGTTTATTACTTAACATCTTGTCTTTGCGATACTACCGTCCTGGTTCTTATTCGATTTACTGGAGTCTTCCACTGTTCCACTGGACATACGAATGTATGCTGTACATCTGATGTGTTGCGTGGCCTATTACAACTGTGTGTTACGGTTTTACGAATAATAGCGTATACATATGTTCATATATCATGCTTTATTCGAGTGAAATAGTGAAAACGATTAACAACAGCATGACATAGGCAGAAGCATATGTGCCCTAATGTTACATATAGTTTTAATGATATACAATATTTCTCTTTGAGCCACTTACATAGTTAACATGATACCTGTCAATTGTTAAAGTATGTTCTATATTTTTTATATGTTTTTATAATGGTACATTTCTTCTACTCATCGTACACGGGCCTGAAGATGGCATCAATGTAATGTCGAAACGGGTAGCACATAGAAGTTCATAAAATAAAATAAATTTCTACAATACATACGGCTGTTGGAAAATTATTGCATCAAGAAGATCGGCCTGTTGAGGAAGGACCACCTTGTTTATGAGTTGGCGATAAGGCACCAGTCTATTGAGGGCAGTGTTCTGGACTTAGCGGCCCGTTTGCGTGCTACCGTTCTTCACCCGGTTGACGTCACGCCAGATGTGGTGGTTGAAAAAGAAGCAGCCCTTGAGTTTCGTTTTAGGCTATTAGGGGCCTCTAGGACACCATTGTGTTTAGGAAGGCTCTCAACCTAGTGGCATTCAGGTAGACAGAGTGTGGACACAGTTACTGCATTGAGTCCAAGACATCGTCTTATTGCCTTAAATTCTGGTATCTCTTTTCGCTGTCAACTATGAATAGTTCTTGAAGTTGGTCATCTTGTGAGGCTTAGCTCGGTACCTTCTGCAACACAAGGCTGTCATGTTGCCTATCGGCACGTGTTCCCTCTGCCTGGTTGGTTAGGGACTGATGACCTTAGCATTTAAGTCCCATAAGATTTCACACACATTTGAACATTTTTTTTGCCTGGTTGGTTTGAAGCGAGTATCTCGCTTCATTTCATTGTTGAGTTAGCGATGGTGCTTGGGTTGGTCATCTTGCAGAACTTGGGTCAGTCCCTTCCTTGTGCAGGGATGTCGGGTGCCCAGTGTGCAGGTGTTCCCTCTGCATGGGTGGGTCCGAGCCAGTGTCTCGCTTGCGGCTCTCTCAAGGCCATTGTCTTTTTTGTTTGTTAAGGAGCTGCCGGTTAGTTTCATTTAGGCCTGTGACCCCTGGGTTGATGTTTGAGTGTGGGAGGTTAAACCTTGAGCTACTCTCGTTCGTACCGTTTATAACTTGACGTCTTGTATTTGTGGTACTGCCATCCTGGTTCTTATTCAATTTACTGGCATCACTAAGCTGCTTGCATGCCAGCCGTGAGTGACAGCAGAAGCGCTATCGATTAGAGCACTGTCACACTGTCTTTGGAGCGACTGCAAATATTTCCCTCTCGTGATGCGTGGTGAGTTGAGTCGGGATGGAGCTTCAGTGAGGTCTGGACAGCCAGTACTCGCCCGACCGCTGGGGACACACACATGCACTGTCTGACGGAAGAAGACTTGAGCGGCAACGACCGTTGGTTGGTCCTTCGGTCAGTCGTTTCATCGGGCGACGTGTATTTAGTCTCCTGACCGCTTCTGGGCCTCTTCAATTGATCATCTTGTTGGACTTGCGTCGGTTCCTTTCTTGCGCAGAGATGTCAGATGGCCGATGGGCAAGTGTTCCCTCTGCATGGTTGGGTCCGAGCCAGTGTGTCCGGGTCGTCGTGCATCCGATTGAAGTCGGGGCGGAGCGGCAGTAAGGTGTGGACAGCCATGACTCGTCCGATCGTTGCCGATACACAAAACTTGAGTGTGAACGATCTTGGTTGGTCGTTCGGTCGGTTATCTCACCGCACAAGTTGTAGATGGTCGCCGACCGCTTCTGGGTTCTCTGTGTGTGTCGACTTGTGATCCGTTCTTGTTGTTCCACAGTGACTGGTTTTAGTATTGTTCTGGTTGTTTGTGGAAATGTTTTCGCGGAACCGTGTGTGGCTTGTGTGGTTTGACTGAGCAGTTATTTTAATGCTGTATGCGTGCTAGTGAGTCGGTTGGGAGGGAGCAGCAAGCAAGTCTCCGCGGCAGAGAGACCATGCGGGGGCCACTGGCGCTGAGCACGTGCTGTCGGATCGTGAGGCGCTAGCTGCGGGAGAGACAAGTTCGTTGCCCACCGAATCTGGACGCTGAAGTTGAGTGAGCAGTTAATCTGTTATCGAACTTCAACTACTGTGACACCTCTTCCTTCATTTGCGGGTTGTTGCCCCTTGGCCGTTCAGGCTAGCAGCATCGTATGATGTGTTGGAGTCGGCGAAATCTTGCAGCCGTCTTCCTATGTTGTGATTAATTATTAATTTGGCTGTTACTTACCAGTGAAGTGCACCAGAGCTATTTTCTGCCCTGTGGCCGTTATCGCTCCAGTTACCTGCCCCGGTCGTTAGCGTAGTTTGTAGACAGTGTGCCTCTTCCTCGTCGTGTTGTTGCTGTCCAGCACTGCTTGTAGTTCGACACCCTTTTAAGTTGTTTGCTTCGTATTTGCTTACAGTGGTTATTGTTCCCCTGGCTGCTTTTAGGCGCCAATTTCTGGAGGCGTAGTGCTGTTCGTATTTTCGTCCTCGACTGATATTCTCCACTGTTGTGCAGCTGGTCGGACGGAAGGGATTTGATTAAATTGTTGGTCGTTCCTTGGGCCGTCCCTAGTTTGGGTCGCCATACGATTACCTAACTTCAATTCCTGGCTGCCTGTCACACCTCACCTTAAGTTTGAGCTATCTTTCCTGGCTGACCATTGGAACACTTCTGGACATCAGTTGTTCTGTTTGTTTTAAATTGGAATTTTCATTTTAGTTGAATTATTGTGCGTGGCCTTTGGCCGTGTATTAATTCAGTTTTTTTTTTTAATTTTACATAACGGCCTTTAGCTGTGTTAGATTAAAATTTTGAGCATTGATTGTCTTAAAAAACCTTTTTTTTCTTGGAAATTGTTATATCTGAAATTGTTTGTAATCCAGGCCCTAAGCCGTTAAGTTGTTCCATTTGTGACGTGTGGCCTTCAGCTGAGGATTCGCGTGAACCCTTTAATAAGGCTTTAAGCCATGTGTATTCTTTAACGGAAAATCTTTTTTATAAGAAGCAAGGGGTTCATTCTAAATTATTTATCTGACTTGTTGTTCAGGTCTGCTGCCGTTGTTTCAAATTTTTTGTGACCTTCAGACGTGAAATAATTTAATCAGGTTTCGACCGTTCTGCTGTAAGTTTAAAAGAAATATTCTTGCTTGAAAAATTGTTTATTGCTGTGTCTTAATTATAGTTGTCCTTCAGATGTGTAGTGTACGACTTTAGCCGTTAATTGTTTTGATTGCATTTTAAAAAAAATTTTATCTTCTACTTTTAATTGCTTTTGATGGCCAAGGCAGGCCTTCAGCCTATCTTGTGTTCGCTGTGTGGTTTTGGGCCTTCATCCCAGGAAGAATCTCAAATTTTCTCTAACTAGGCCTTCAGCCATATTGTTTGGCTGTGATCTTTTAAGACAATGTGTAAATAAGTGGTTCTTAGAAAAATAAAGTTGTGTGTTTGATTGTGCAACTCACAGTAACTGTTTAAGGCCCCATTCACCACCTTAACCTTATCCTGTGGGCCCTCTGCCTACCTGCAGATCAGGTCTAAATTTACCTGAAGAATTTAAAACTGCACCTCTTCCATTTCCTGAAAAATCCTCCAAACGCTCTGCCATGCGCACTGTATCGAGAGATTTTTGGACTAACTGCAACATAAGTTTTCGATACCGCAGAACTGACACCTACTCATTGAGTGATTAATTTAGAAACGAAACTTGATTTACAGAAAAACAACCAGAAATATGCAACTCAGATACAGAGTCTGAATAAGTAGAGACAACACTTAGACTTGAACTTAACTACATAAGAGGAATGCAGACAAGTCTTAAGAGATGAAACGTTCCGACCGAATAAAGTCCAGGAAATTAGTGATTAAGAAAGCATTCTACACAGACAACCAGAAGAATCTCCCGCTTTTTAATGTTTCAACCAATGAAGCATATTACCGCAGGCAGCTATCATTTTATTCATTCAATAAGCATTTCCGTTCTTCTGGGGCGTTGAAACCCTTTCGAACAAAGGCTCTAATGAAATGTCTCGAACAAGTCCACTTACGAACGAAAAGTTCTTCCTTTACACTTTAGACTACGATCAGAACGAGTGGTATATCAGTAAATAACGCAAGCTGGCATTTTCTATCAAAAAACTTCCACAACTCTAAACAGTCAGAACATCTGAATGTGATTTTTTGGGGAAAGGAAGATGACAGGTATCGACGTAAAATTTATGACTTCATGACAAGTTCCTTTATTTTTACCTCCATGCTGCTGAAATTTCATTTCAGTTGTAAGGGAAATCTGTGTACTGTATTTCCTAGCTGTTGTTTGTCATAGTTAAATTCGTATTTAATCATTCCAGAATGAAAATAAAATCAGTGCATCTTTGAAAAAATCTTCTAAGTAACACTTTCATTTAAATATCGTGAAATAAAGTTACCTAGGGCTCAGTACTGTAATTACGGTAATTCAGAGATGTTAATATTGAATATCACTTCTTCTGTAAGTATGTTAAATAATCCTTCAGCTAGAAGAAACTTCTCTCGATCTGAAATAACTACTCTCTAGATCAATAATTTGTGAAATTAATCATTAAATTGTTCTTCAATCAGAATTCAAAATCTTCAAAATACTTTCGTTCACTTTTCATTTATCACATAAGTATTACATACTCTGGTGCTATAGCCGTTTCTGACTAATCGTGACCAAAGCTGAAGGTCAACTTAATATATCGTTTGATATTTTTACAATTCACAGTACAGTTTTCCCTTCCATATCATTATTAACGCAGTCGGGCGAGTTGGTTCAGTATGTCTTCTTTGAAGAAGAATTAGGTTCGTAGCAGAGATATGTTAAAAAAATAACCTAAGATATGAGGTCAGCATTTGGTTAACTTATAAATCCAGATCAACAACATAATATTAATTTCGCCTTCCTCAAGTCTTAATTTCGCCACCCTCAAGTCTCTGTCCTAAATCTTCCATTCTTTCTGATTTATGGAAAGAATTCTGTGAAAATTAGTCCATCAGCAATCAAAAAGCGGCTATAGTCGTATATTACTGGTATTAGGTCATTATATTTAATAGATTATGGGCCAGGGCAGTTATATTTATGAAATTATATTAAGAGCAAGTTATACGTAGTGAAAATATAAATAAATAAATAAAATATTTCTAAAAAGCAAAAGTAAGAAATTTTCTGTATCTATGAGAATGTCGTGAAACAAGATAACCATATATGTAAGATACCATAAAAGGTGCACTACAAGCAAAACCACCTGTGAGACTGACATTTCCTACAATGCTTTATTAACTGTACGGCAATTTAATAAATTTCTGAGAAGATGCCACCAGCAGCGTAAAGTATTTTTGAGTGCATAACAGGGCGTTATGAATAACCTCTGCTGTAAGGAAACTTTAATGGGATGTAATCTGATTATTTCACTTTTTTTATCCATCAGAGCATTTATTTACATGATATACAATATCATGGGAACCCAATTACTACGTTAACGGATAAACCGTGCCCAAGCATTCCTCATATTTTCATCGTGGCAAAAACGTAGTGGTATTTCTGTCCTATTGTACCATAAGGGGCACCTTACCCAATGGCTAATTTTGCACACTCCCCAATTTCATTTTGTGAGTGGCCTATCTAACGCTTTCCAACGGCTAAAAAGACATTATTTTCAACACATCATACGATTATTCACCGAATGTAAATATGTATACTGCTGTCAGAGTCCACTCGCTTGGAAGCGTAATTTTATATTAATGTTTCAACATTGTGAGACGAGTATTGCATTTAGATACTGTGTATATTTAATTAGCCAGCAAAACTCCTGTCGCACGAATTGTCCAGATTATGTATATTTGAGGATCAGAGCACGTAGCGCCTCCCAATGAACTTTATACAAGATATGAAACGTTAATGTAACCTATCCTAGATGATTAAAAGAAGAATGTTTATGCTTTACCATATTTCCGCGGTTAATGCTATAGAACTTCAGAATCTGACAAGGGGTATTAAATTGTTACTGCCTTACTACTAAGTTAATTTGCAACACATTTTGCTGACATTATCACACATTTTACTGGATCCTCTTGCAAAATTATATTACTGTGTGACATATAGTTAGGGACATATGTCATAAAACTCTAAGAGCTAGCTTGAAAATCTAGCTTCTACTTAAAGCGGAGCGCAAAATACCCAGACTATTCTGATTAATTGTTTGGTAACGAGAGCACATAGCGACTGCCAACAAGCTTTAAACGTTATTTCAAACATGTCCTAAATTTTATCTCTCTTAAGGCCCAACGTCAACTATTTCCCACATTAACTCACTTGTAATTTTCGGTGGAAGCCATTTCCACACATGGGAGTCAGATTCATTTAAGGACTGGAGGTGTGGTGCTTATGGGTATCAAAAGGTCCTGTGCAGAAGTGGGAATATAACAATAGTCTACTGGTAATATAGAACTCTTTCTGTTCCGTGCAATATCTTCTGAACGTAGGAGACACTAAAAGTTCTTCAAATGTAGTAGGATTGTAGGAAAATATACATTTTCGCCATTTTTACCCAGAAGTTTCGTTAGCGTATATTCAGCTGATATGTCCAAAGACACCTATACAGATTATGCTGAATGACGCGTAAATTACCAACTACTAGTCTGTTAAAGTAATGCAGTCCACGGAACTGTGGATGGGGTATGCGAGCTTCCTCATTTAGTTTCTCCTGGCAAAATTGAAAAACGTAGGCAGATAGAACGTTGCGTAACTTTGAAACACTACGGAAGAATAGCCAGTTGTCAGTGTAGTGTAGGTTCCTTGTAGAGCGTATTTGTCTTACAGATATCTTAGGACGTGTCTTTTAAAAATGTTGGCTAATGCTTAGTTTCACGTAAAGGATATTTATGTTAGGATATACTGGGGAAAGCGCGAGTAATTGGCTTCATCCTGTCACAGTGGCAGAGTGAAGATAAGGCTGCCACATAATGTGACCAACGATAATAATATTCTGCGTCGTATCTTACAGAGTAGACAAAATCATATTAAGAAAAAAGATATAATCATTTTTACAAAAAGGGAGATATTACGCTAATAGGTCTCCACCCATCATGTGACGTAGTTGTTAATCAACATCAGCATCTACTGAAAGAGGAACGCATTTCTGCAACTAGCTTATATACCTGTGAAAGACTCCTAGTGCATGTACTCTGTACTCTGACAACCAAACTAACGCAAATTCAGTCGATAAACATGTGTTCCATTATCTGATTACTCTAACATCGACCGCTGGAAGTCAAAGCAAAAGTGGCTCTTACTTCACTGTCACGTAATGAAAGTCACGGCACCAGTTTCACCATCAGAATACTAACACCTTACAGAGAAAACTTATATCTCTTCCAGTGCAGTACTTTTGTTCTTAAAGCTACTTCCATGCTATTAATAATAATCTCATGAAGGATTATGCCAATTAATTACGGAAGGAACTGAGGCACTGTTTCCATTACTTAACTTCTAAGTATTACAGAAAGATTACGTTTAGAGCAGTGAAACCAAGTCTGACCGCACTATCTGTACCTCTAGTTTTCATTTCGGTAGAAAGAACATACATGTGCCATCAAAAAAATCATACCTTTTATTGGAACTGATTTTTGTTTACTTGTGAGCATTGTGAATTCCCGTCATTGTAACATTCTGTTTCATTCCAGAAATATATGAGGTGGCAAGATCAAAGTTATGTGGGCCACCCTGTATATCCTAATTGACATATTGATCGCATTCGTTGGAAATCTGCGGAAGATTTCCCAAATCAGCTGAATATTCCTTCATCTGCATCTGCGTTATTACAGATGAGACTGCCCATGTATAGAAATGTGTTAATATCGTGTATTACATTCTGTTGCATTACAATTTGCCTAGATGCTTGTCCAAATTTAATGGTTGTCACTGTTTATTTTTAACACTACAGAACAGGCTATTCTATCCAACTTGCTAGTCAACAGTTGTAAGCTTTGAGGTATTTCTGCCAGAAGAAAAATATCATCAGAAAAATCGAGATCGGTAAGTGTAGGTCGCTCATTCCAACATATAACCATGTTTGAGTTGCCCATAGCTTTTCTCGTTATGAAGCCTACGGCTAGTAGAAAAAGGGGTGATGGCTAAATGCATTCTACACTGATGCTTGTCAGAATGGAAAACTAAGAATATTCCCGTCCTCTGCTCTTATTCAGAAACTCATTCCTATATTCTGGTTTCTGTAGATATCAGTGACATGGTCAGGAATTACGTATAGTCTTACATTATTCTACAATAATTATCGGTGTATACCGTCAAAAGGTTTTTTAAAGTTAACGAAGTTTAAGTGCTGCAGAGAATTAAGTTCCAGTATTTTTCTGTTACGTCTCGCTGAACAGATACTTGTTCAGAACAGGATCTCACTCTTCGAGGGCCAGCCTGTGCATCCAGCAGTCGACTTCTGCTACTTGTTGTATCCATTTTAGAAGAATGAGGCAAAAGCATTTTCCTGGCACCGAGAGAAGTGTAATACCGCTCCAAATTATGCACTCGGCTAGATTTCCATTCTGGAACTTGCCTTATTTATCAACAGCATTTATGCGGTGATGAATTAGGTCTGGACCACCATTTTTCAGAATTTCTTGTGAGATTTCATCAAGACCAACTGCTTTATACTTGATAAGTATTGTGACTGCGCACACGACTGCTACAGTGATATCAGCTATTCGTTTTCTGTTCGCTCTTGCGTTTTTGGCTCATTTTCGAATTTGTAAGCGAAAAGTGGGTTCGGTTGGTTTAAGCTGACTCTGAAGTAGTCAACCAATTGGATAACTTGTTCACATCTGGTGAACAGAAGTGGGTCATTTTCATGTCCCTTTTTGGGTAAAACAACAGAAGATGTGTCAGTACGCACAAATTACTTTACATCAGCAGCTGCAGTGAGTGGTTGATGAGGGGAAGTAAAACTTCATGTGGGGAGCTTGCATTTAACAGTGTAAGCCAAGACATACGTGTTGTATCATAATATCCTCAGTAAAGGACAGTTGGTCACTGGCATACTCCAATGTTGCAAAAAACAAAGTAGCACACTGCTTTTCAGCGAGAAGCTCAGTACTGTGTCTTTGAAACGTAATGAGTCAGTGGAAGTATTTTCAGACAGGATTCACAAAGTCAACGCTGAGACATATGTTGATACGTGGCACTGTTAGCGCCAGTCGCTTATCTATGTTCAATTAAGATCTCTGCGATCGACTCTGTATTGCGTGGCCGCGGTTATCCTCTTTGTCCACTTTTATTTAATCGCACAACGCTGTGGGAAGAGGGCTGGTTTTAGGTAGGTCGGTTGGCACTCCGGCGTGCAGCCTGTTTGTCGGCGGTCGCTCTTTGCGCATGCGCTGCATCTTTCTGTCACGTTGGCAGTAGGGCTGCTGACGGAGACGTGCGTACGGTCGGCGAGTGTGTACTGCGTCTAGTGACAGGCGATGGTCCCTTCTGTGCTTCTAGACGATGTGAACACGTGAAAGTGACTTTGGAATGTATCAACCTGCAACCGGATACGCTACAGAATCAAACGGTGGGAATTATTCAGGTTCTTCTAGTGTGACTAGGGCCTCCCGTCGGGTAGACCGTTCGCCGGGTGCATGTCTTTAGATTTGACGCCACTTCGGCGACTTGCGCGTCGGTGGGGATGGAATGATGATGATTAGGACAACACAACACCCAGTCCCTGAGCGGAGAAAATCTCTGACGCAGCCGGGCGCTTAGGATTGACATTCTGTCGCACTGATCACTCAGCTACCGGCGCCGGACATATATATATATATATATATATATATATATATATATATATATATATATATATATATATATACAGGGTTATTACAAATGATTGAAGCGATTTCACAGCTCTACAATAACTTTATTATTTGAGATATTTTCACAATGCTTTTCACATACATACAAAAACTCAAAACGTTTTTGTAGGCATTCACAAATGTTCGATATGTGCCCCTTTAGTGATTCGGCAGACATCAAGCCGATAATTAAGTTCCTCCCACACTCGGCGCAGCATGTCCCCATCAATGAGTTCGAAAGCTTCGTTGACGCGAGCTCGCAGTTCTGACACGTTTCCTGGTAGAGAAGGTTTAAACACTGAATCTTTCACATAACCCCACAGAAAGAAATTGCATGGGGTTAAGTCGGGAGAGCGTGAGGGCCATGACATGAATTGCTGATCATGATCTCCACCACGACCGATCCATCGGTTTTCCAATCCCCCGTTTAAAAAATGCCGAACATCATGATGGAAGTGCGGTGGAGCACCATCCTGTGGTACGTTCAGCTCCCTGCTTGCTTTATTCGTCGACTTCCGCGGACTACGCGTGAAATTTGCCCGCACGCGTTCAACCGTTTCTTCGCTCACTGCAGGCCGACCCGTTGATTTCCCCTTACAGAGGCATCCAGAAGCTTTAAACTGCGCATACCATCGCCGAATGGAGTTAGCAGTTGGTGGATCTTTGTTGACCTTCGTCCTGAAGTGTCGTTGCACTGTTATGACTGACTGATGTGAGTGCATTTCAAGCACGACATACGCTTTCTCGGCTCCTGTCGCCATTTTGTCTCACTGCGCTCTCGAGCGCTCTGGCGGCAGAAACCTGAAGTGCGGCTTCAGCCGAACAAAACTTTATGAGTTTTTCTACGTATCTGTAGTGTGTCGTGACCATATGTCAATGAATGGAGCTACAGTGAATTTATGAAATCGCTTCAATCATTTGTAATAGCCCTGTATATATGTTTGGACTCTGTTTCGTATTCACCACTGGTCCACAATTTATTGAACGGTGGTTACCTGTGTAAATGAGGTTTGCCTGTTTCGGACGCACTTGAGATATGGGCAAGGAGCCTGTATCTAAGTGCGTGTCTTCGCACTCCGAAATAACCACAGGTTCGATTTTCTGGCTGTCTTCTGTTGTTTAGGTAATGTGTTCGCAGGCAAACAGGCTGGGGTTTAATGATGAAAAATTTATTGTGGGCTAGAGTCGTGTCCTATTGTGATTATTAAATGTGTGTTTATGGAACGTATATAAAATATCATGTTAATCTCGATACTGCCCAGTTGGTGTGTGGGTTTATGCTGTTGCTTCATTGGTGTAATGAGCGGTGCGCGTCGCCCGTTGTAGCTGGTCGTTTAACTGGGGGACGACGCCTTGGCGGCGGCCAGTTTGAACTGTAACCGATCGCACGGTCGCTGTGTTTATCGGTGCACACCAGTTCTTTGGTGAATTTAAGTTGAATGTTTTATTATTTGTTCCAGCCGAAGCCGAAACGTCCGTCCTCCCTTCTTCACCATTTCTTTCAGCTTTCATTCAGGCTCGATCTGAGTTGTAGTTTCTGCGCAGCTCATATGTGCCATTACTGGTTACTGAAATTTCGTAATACCTGAAAAATACCTTTCATTGTACTGGGTTGTTAATCTCTTATCCAGAAAGGGAAATTGTGAGTTGAAAGGTGTCCTGCATCTGTGGAACTTTTTCTCGGTGAACTATTTATTGTTTGTATAGTTTTTTTAAGATTTATGTAAAGAGGGCTTTAAAATTATATATTGTTTGGTATGGGCTTTGACGCCTGTAGATTTTTGTCTCCTTAGTAATGTTTCAAATTCTAGGGCGTTTATGTATATTATTCTGTGTTAACAACAGTTTGCTGTTGTCATGCAATTGCTAAATAAAATCTGTTGGAAATTACAAGCCAGAGTATGTGATTGATTGGTTATTATTGCCTTGTCTTTACTGAGTTGAAGTATCCTTCAGCGTGTGTCCCACGCCTCATACATGCCTACCCAGAGTGTGAAGACCAAGATGGGGTTGTCACTGCAGGAAGTAGGAAACAGAGCGTTGGACGTTTTCTTGCTCAGAATACCCTCCGGAATTACACGAAGATCTCTTATTGAGAATCCTAATGATTTAATAACAGCACTTAGAGATGCAGTGTGATCGGAGGAGATATATTTTGCAATGAATAAAGTTAGGTCACCATGTATTTGCTACGGAGGTGTGGACGTATAGGCCATATGCAGAAACAGTGCATGCTATTAGTGTGTTACTCATGTGGGAAATGAGCCACTAAGCATTAGACTGTCGCAATAGAGAGAATAGGAAGCACTATCGGGAGAAGCGATCGTTAAACTCAAATGGGAATGTCTGAACTATTAGAAACCAGTCCTCATAGAGCGTAACGTTCCACAAACTAGTGCACAGAGGGAATGCTGCTTTTTAGGCTTAGTGAGTGGTGTGAAACGGATGTTTCTTGTAGATATTGGGGCGCAAATGTCCATTACCAGTCTGTTGAGATGGAGGATAACAGCCACTATAATATAAGCTACATGAGTTTGGTGATAGTATGTTGGAATCGTTGAGTACGACGGTATTTGAGTTTACTATCGGGAAAACTGAGTTTAGAGAACATATATGGGTGAAGGATATTCAGTGATTCTCATGCTAGACTTTCTCAGCCAATATCATGCTAGGATTGATCTTCTGCAACACACGGTTAAGCTCAGCGGAACTTTGCTACTATTGAGCTATGCTGCTGTATGTGTATCCACATCACAAGGTTCACCTGTCATGAAGGTGATATCAACTAAATTGCAGATGAGTTCGTAAGAGAGTGATAAACAATATAAAGTACTGACAGGCTTGGCAAAAGTAATATGAGTTTCAGTGGGTATCATTTTACTTTTGGGGCTTCGTATATGGTTGAGCCACTCTCAAGCTAGGAAGATTTGAATGGTTCACACTGCTTTGTGTGCATAAGCATAACAAATGTCAATAATATTAATGGGGAATATGTGGTTCCCTTTAACAGTTATAACTTTGGCGCAGGTGTAGTAAGTATTTCTAAATGTATGGTTATAGCTACTCTGGAAGTATCACACAGCTGTGGAAGGAGTATTGTTTAGAGACCCGTTTTGTATAGATGGGGCTTACCACCAACTCCAGTAACTCAACATCATCAACCTTCAGGTGATAGCACACAGTATATAGGAAACAATATCGCATAGTGATACATTTAGAGATACTAATAGAGGAGTTCATTGAGCAGAAACTGGCGTGCAGATCTAGTTATTGTCCATAAGAAATCAATGGATGGAAGGAAGCCGTATAGATTCTGTTGTGACTACAGGTTTCTGAATTCATATGACATTCCAGATGCTTATTCAATCCCTAATTCTATGGATAACTTGGAAAATTTGGGTCAGTGTCATTACTTTACTACAAAGGATGTCACAAGTTGTTATCATCAGTTAGAAGTAGTACTTGAGGACACACAAAAGACTGCATGTCAAGATAAGTGGATGCCATTCGATTTGAGAAAAGCACCTTCTACTTTTCAGCAGTCACTCGATGGATTCTTAAGAGCTTACGAGCCTAAAGCCTGTAGAGTGCATTTAGATGGTATAATAGTTTATTCAGAGGATATGACATCCCAGTTGGCGTATGTGTTTGATAGATTATGGTAACCGCGATTGATGCTGGGAATGGACAAGTGTCATTTTACTCAAACTAGCTGGGACACATAATTACTAAACACAGTGTGCGGACTAATCCTCGTCGCCATTCGAAGTTTTCCAGCATCAAGATCTCATATGTCGGTTTGTGTAACTGCTACCATAAATTCATAAAGGATTTTACAAAAACAGGCAGACCTTCGAACAGCTTCGTCAAAAAGGACGTTAAGTCTCAGGAGACACAGGAGTTTCAGTGAGCGTTAAATAAATTGGAAGAGGCATTGATTTTGGTAGCAGTTTTGGTTTTTCCCGAGTTTAAAAAAGAGTTTCTGCTTTCATATGACACGTTTAACGCAGTAGTCAGTTGTATTTTGGGTCAGATTGTTAACCCACAAGGGTATCTAGTAGCAAGTGCCCTGAGTCAGTTCAATAAAGTGAAATGTTGCTACTCAACAACTGACAAAGAAATTTTTGTGGTTATATACATGAGTAATGCATTTCCAGTGTTACTTCTATGGCTCAAAATGAAGCTTGTGACTGGTCGTTCATCACTGAAATGATTGCTACACTCTGAAAGACCCATCTGGTCGTGTAACATGTTGAGCTCTGAAGCTTAGTGAATTTGATTGTGAAGTCAACCATGCGTCAGGTAAAAAAAGACACAAATGCGGACACTAAGTCGCAAAGTAGTCATGAAATGAAATGTGTGGCTAGGGACTCCCATAACGTAAACCGGTCGCCTGGTGCACGGATTTTGAGTTGACGCCACTTTGGCGACTTTCGTGTCGATGGGGCTGAGATGAGGATGATGAATAAAATACAATACCCAGTCCCTGAGCGGAGAAAACCTCAGGTCAACCCGGGACTCGAACCCAAGCCCCTTAGCATGGCATACCGTCATGCTGACGACTCAGCTATGGAGGACAAAGCAGTAATGTTGAGTACATTAGGCAAGATTGTGTTGGAAGACTAGAAGCAATGGCAGAAAATAAAGACTGTCAGCCTTTTAAGTCACGATTGTACTTTACCACACGTGAGAGTTATTTGTGCGTAGTAACAAAATGCAAATCACGTGTTATCGTCCCAGTAGTTTTGCAAAAGGAGGTTTTATAACAGGCTCCTGACAATGTGTTTTCAGGTTTAGGTGGTCAAAGATTAGTGGGTAGGTTTTGGTGCGGGAATAGGAAGTGCAGTGAGTAGCAGTATGTAATAGATTGTGTACCATGTGCGCAAAGAGCAGATGTTTCACAGAATAAAATCCATTTTCAGAGGTTACCAGATACAACAAAGCCATTTAAAATGCTTGCACTCGACATCTGTTGGCCATTCAATAAAAACACGTGTGATATGTTCTGACAGTCATCGACCATTTTTGGTGGTTTCTAGTAATGGTGTAAAAGCAGACCAATAAGCCAATCAGTGGCTCAAGCGTCAGTTAAAAGCCACACCTAATTCACAAATCAGGGTATGAACTTTGTTTCATAACCTAAGAAATAGCTGTAGCATGTTTGAACGTATTTAGATGTTAGAAATGAGCCCATTCCACCCTTATAGCAATGGTATGATAGAACGTATTGATAAGACAATTTCAGGGTTGATAAGCTTCTACATAAATGGTAGACATAATGACTGCGATACCTATCTTCTGTATGTACATTATGCGTGCATCTCGAAGACTCTTACAGGAATAGGCATGTCACGATTTCAAGTTGTCTGCAAGACGCCCCTTTGCCAATTTAAGTCCTAAATTCGCACCAAGATTGTGAATAAGTAATGAAGTTTGCTAGAAGAATATAGTAACTATGGAGAACTGTACAAAAGACAAACATGAAGGCTCTCGAAAGCCACGAACTGCCGAGTGGGCACATGGGGAAATTACCACAGTATCGTGTGGGACAGTGGGTATTGATCACTAATCCCTATAAAGCAGAGGGAGAGATGAATAAGTTCTTTACCAAATGTCACAGACAGTATCAGGTCGTGGAGATGGCTCTGCTGGTTAAGGGAAAGGTACAATTTTCTATCAGAATGCCTATCGTTAACGTCAGTCGGGTAAAACCATATATTGGTGTGATTGGTGCAATACCACAGTTATCTGCAACCGACGCAGTAGACAAAGATGCAGCAAGCAGAAAGAATAACCCTCTAGCAGCTAAACAGCATGAGGCACATGACGAGCCTAATGCTCTGAGGATGTGTAATGAGCTATGTTGTCAATTTCTTCGCCTGTGTTGGCACTGTTTTTATTTTATTGTTTACAGATTTCTTTGATGTTGTTTAGCCGGCCTTTGTGACCGAGCGCTTATGGGTGCTTCAGTCTGGAACCGCACGACCGCTACGGTCGCAGGTTCGAATCCTGCCTTGGGCATGGATGTGTGTGATGTCCTTAGGTTAGTTACATCTAAGTAGTTCTAAGTTCTAGGGGACTCATGACCTCAGATGTTAAGTCCCTCTAATGCTCAGAACCACTTAAACCATTTCGAACTTTGATGTTGTTTCTTGTTTCCTATTTGTCTCTAGACAGTAACAGGGAAATGGATATGTATAAAGAAATAGAAGATGTTATTGACTTCAGATAATAGGGAAGCTCATATAAAGTGAATGAAGTTCAGCCGTCTACTGCTTTACAAGATGTGTTTCAGTAGAATGAACACTCATGTGGCTGTCGTACTGTATGTCACCGCATAGCTTATTTTATGACTTGAAAATGAGCTTAGCCTTGAAACTAGTAGTCTGGTAGTAAAGGAAGATAATATTGCAAATTCAACAGTTGTCTGCAGTTGGTTGCATAATTTGACACACGACACAGTTGCTGACGTCATGTCTTCCAGAATGCGGGATATTAGTAAAAAAGTATATTTTGTGTTCGCCACGTTAAAATATATGGCAAATTTAATGACGATGACAGGTGTGTTATTAACATCAGAATGTTAAGTTCTACTGCAGTTGCTCTGTGTCTGTAACAGGGCCAGTGACATGGTCAGAAGGGGGAACAGATGTGGTTATGGCTCTGAGGGGAAATTTGGACTGTGGCCAAGAGATTATTAATGATGAATTACATTATGCCAGCCAGCTCCGAGGTAGCATGCACTGGTAAGTTAGTAGTGATGATGGTAGTCTTAGATTGCTGTGTATAAAATGAGCCTATTCACATGTAGCGTGTTCTTGATACAAAAGATTCACTGGGGATAACGTAGCGGGTGATGTCGGCATTCTTGGAGTATTACGGTAGTGTCTGTACAAATGGGTGTACTAGGTGATGGATGAGTTAAGTTGGAATGAATTGTTGTAAAGGAAACATTGTTGATTAAAAATTGTGCTGAGGTAGAAGTGGACCCTCAGGTACTTTATGGAAGGCGATTATTGTAAGTTTATAGAGATGGGTTTCAGTAGCAGTTCGACAGAAATGGAAGAAACAGATTGGTTTGAAAAGCAAAAAGAATGAAAAGAAATAATTGTTTTATTCTCACAACCATTTGCATACTTTACATATCTTCCCTACACTTTATACTGCTTATTTCAGTGTCCTACACATATTGCCATTGATGAAAAAAAGTGCCTTAAACTACACCTCCTCCCCCGACCACCTGCAGAAATATACCCCACTGGTTTCTTGGCTTTGCATTCCCCAGAACTTTGGTAGAAACAGGTGTAAACTGTATTCCGGGCTTCTGTCAGTCATTGCCATTTTGCTACACCTTCTCTCTTTGCCCTAGATTTTGGTAAGTAAGCCTTTCAACCTATTTCTGTTTTTCAGTAGTAAGGATTAAGGTTAATGTTTATGGCTAAACAGTTTCATGGCTATGTTTGGTTAAAAATGTATTGCGTGAAACAATACAGGCAAATAAACTGGTTCCCTCCAGTTTCTTAGGCCAGACTCCTTACTTTTTTGTGTTTATAGCCAGACTGTATTAGAACACACACTTATTCTTGCAGGTTCCAAGTGGATTATAGAGAAGATTGTTCAAAGAAAGTAGAGCCCATCAAAAATGATTCAAGCCGTTGATGGAGTTCAGAGAAAGAAAATGGGGTGGAATAAGGCCTGTAAACTGTATAATTTTCCAAAAACGACTCTAATGAGATTGTCCAACATAAAGTACGGTAGACTTGACGGAGCAGCAAAAAAAAAAAAAAAAAAAAAAAAAAAAAGCTAACCTAGAACTGCTTTATTATTGTCTTGCTGTCTTTGGGCTTAGTCTTTCTTTCAAATACGATACTGCTGGGGAAAAATGGATAAGTTTTTCTGTCGAGCTATAGATAACCAAACTGTTAGATAGAAAGTTTGCAGGAACAGCCTACAGTGGGGACTTTGGCTTCAGCAAAGCAAATACAGAAATGTTATATTGTATCAACTTTGAAACGAGACAATATTTTCTGTGACTTAATATCCTTGTCTGATATAGTTTTGTGTTATTTTGACTATTTTTACAAGAGCAGTCACATTTTTGCATCAATTTTTCAAATTCGACACGTTTAATATATTGGAAATATTTTTACATGATGACTTCGAATTATATTTTCCAAAAGTGTAATGTAATTGGTGCCAAGTATTGTAAAGTAAATATTACATTCAATTAAAATACAATTTTTTACTGTTTTATACTTTTTTAAAATTCGACACAAAATAGGCTTTTAGTTTTTTACACTTCCCTCTATCTATCCTCTCGCTGTCTTTCACATGTGTCAATTAACTGTATCTGTGTGTATGTGACCTTCATAATACCGTAAATTACGTTATTGTATTTTGTAGCATGTTAGATTATATGTTATTATTGTGGCAGCCGCTGTTGCAGAGCGGTTCTAGGCGCTTCAGTCTGGAACCGCGCTGCTGCTACAGTCGCAAGTTCGAATCCTGCCTCGGACGTGAAAGTGTGTCCTTAGGTTAGTTAGGTTTAAGTAGTTCTAAGTCTAGGGGACTGATGACCTCAGATGTTAAGTCCCGTAGATCTTAGAGCCATTTGTATTATATTTTTGTTATTATTGTAAATAGTTTCTACACTTTCCACTCGAATTGCAAACTATACTAGCTACAAAAAAGGACAGGTAGAAGCAGTTACGAGGCACTACATAGCCATAAAGTTCCGACATGTATTACCACAGTGATGGAGCACAAATAACCTTTGCTTAGAAGGTGTATACATTATTTTTGCATACAAGATGGTTTCAGCAATGAATCCTGTTTACACAGACAGCAGTTTAATGAAATCTGAACGTTTGACTTCATAATGACTGTTAATCGAGCTCTCAGAAGCACGGCTTGAGTTTGTCATCAACAAAGACGGCAGCAACGGCAGTAGGTCTACCTGAAAGAAAGCAATGCAGCGGAGTACGTGATGATGACAGAGGTGTACACTGAAAACACGCGCAGGCTAAGAGTGTAGCTGCCCAGCAGAGTGGCGCTGGGTCGCCTGGAGAGCGTGTGGTCAGCCAGCAGCGACAGCTCGCGGTGGACACCCCTGCTGCCAGGGCTGTGCGTGAGCACCAGCTGTGAGAAGAGGCGGGCGGTGCGGCGCGCCTCTGACGTCACACAGTGGGCCGCCAGCAGCACCAGCGACACGGGGACCACTTGCAGAAACAAGGCGAAGTACAGTGCTGATGTCAAGTCTACTTTTATCTGAAAAACGTTTTCCTTTGTGAACATAAAGCAGACCATTGCCATCATCGATATAAACGCATTCGTCAGAAGCATTACCATGAACGTCTCGTGGATACTGGTTATAACTGTGGAAAGATCGCAGAGTGCCTCATACGCTCGCCTCAGGGAACGCACATCAGAAGAAGACAATGCAGTGGGCTGGTTCCATGCAAAGTGTCTATCAGAATGGGAGCTTCTTCGACAATGCGGTATGTTCCTGTGCACAATTCTCTGCTTACTACTGACCCAAGTCGAGACACAGCAGTTGATATCCATCAGTCTCTGCTTCAGGAGTATCTGCAGATTAAAAAACCTTACAACCGTTATGTAAGTAATCCCTATGTTTTTTATATACAATAGAGTCACCAAACAACGCCATGAGTTTTCTGCTGCGATAATCGCAAAAGTTGCATATAGAAAGAGCAGTAACAGAAACGAAAACAGCATTAGCTTCACAAAGTTCCCGTATGAGGTTGGGACGGATACACCACTTACTGTTAAGTTAGCGTCACACAATGATAATAACCGGAGTAGTATTCCAAATTCACGTCTGCCATTTACTATATCGTGTAAAATAGAGACAGCTGGCAATACGTTGTCGACCGTTAAACCCACAAATAGGACCATTTGAATTACATCATGTCTTGGTAGAACATTAACAAGATCAAAAAGGACGGCACTACTTGAAATGACTTGTAAAACAGCAACAATCACACAAATAAAAAAATCCGTCTTCGTCCAAACGACAGAGGCCTTCGTAATATCAATGGTGAATGGCATCAAGCCAACAATCTTACATACAGAGATAAATGGCCGAGAATCCAACAGCAGAGACACAGTAGCATTTGGAGGTGAACTTCTGCTTCGTTCACTTGTCCGCATCTGAAAGGGAAGGAATCATTTCATTAAATACATGATAATAAAGTAATATTACACTATAAGATATATGCGTAATTTCTGGTTGACACCATAACGCAAATGAGAAAATATTTAAAGTTTATCCACATTTCCGGCTGCGTTAAGAGGAATGTGACAGAGCGAGCAACTCAGACTTACTGTACTAAAATTTTTATTTCTTAAATTCTCCTTTTAATGACAAATGAAGGAGAGTTTTATTCACTCAAAAATCTGTCCAAAAAAAGTGTCTTAACCAACTGAGTGAGTTATGCTTTAAATTGATATCCAACTTAACGCTATTACCTTTTTGCATGGTAGCTACGTGCTTTTCGTAGGGTTATTCTTTCATATTCGTCCACGTGTAATTGACGAGCCTATTGCACAAATTTACGTTTTGTGACAACAGGATATCTACTTGCTGTTGCAAAAAGCAGCTGTGGCAGAAGGCGATATACTGTGCGAATTTAACAGCAGGATCTTCACCAGTTGTGGTTAGAAGCATGACGAATTATGGTGGAAAGCCAAGTGGTCGCTCGACCCGATGAAAATATAACTGAGTTTTGACAAAGCAGTGTCGTACCCAGTAAGAAACTGAACTGGTTTCGAAAAGACAGTAACAACAGCAACAAATCGTGTTCAAGATTACAAGTAAACAAATAAAGCAGACATACTGTGACTACTGTAAGCTGTTACGTGTTGTACAAACCACCTTCACAGTACTATTGTAGTATTTGAAAATTAATTTAACAAGTATGTATGCATTCAGTGAAACACAGATAAATAGTATGCATATAGGAAATCTGTATCGTGTTGTGTTGGCTCAAGAATTACCGAGCCACACCTGACTGGAGGGTTGTTCACGCCGTAAGGAAACAAATAGGGATATACAGCGGTGATACCTCTATAAAATGTGCATATGCAAGCAGGCTGAAAGATTTTCCCACTAGATTCAGGGAAAACTCAGAACTTAATGCAGTAACCGCAAACAGGACATCGACAGATTAACCCTACCATATATGTGAAAATTTTGTAATTCACTAATCACTGTAGCGAAGATTTATCGATAATTCAATAGCTATTTTCGTTTCAGATTCTTACAAATTGAGCTGTTAGGCCATACTATATAAAATGCTATCTGAAGATTACAGTATTAGAGCAAATATTTGTTAATATCTTCATGTAGAGGTTATTCAATGTACGTAAGGAATTATAGACATATAACAGGATAGGTTTACATAAAGCAATAAATAAATAAAAAATTTGTGACGGTTCACCTCTGAAGAGAGCCATTATCGACTTTTTGTAATACTTGTGTTGTGCTACTTTCGGTAAAAATCTGTTGCAGAAGATAAACATCTGTAACGAACAACGCAGTATCCGGTGGAGCTCGTGAAGAAGTGTGTGTAGGTGTCACACAGCCGTATGGTGTACGACAACAGACTGACAACATGCAGACTGTCAGAGTGTGTCGGGGCGCAGTCGCTTATGCACATGAAATGCAATTTTAAATAATAATTACGTAGTACTTCTTGTACTTGTGTTCGTAGTCGACTAACATATTAAGTTTATTATACCATCGGCCTAGGCTGTTGTTTAATATTGAAGGTAACTAATTCTGAACTCAAGCTAGTCAGCGAATATTATGCTGCGTTGCTTGTAATGTGATTGTCGTAGAATATAACTGAACTTACCTTGCAGCAGTTATCCACGCTCGCGTTTATATTTATAGTTAGATTTTTACATGGTGGTGGGCTTCGGGTGTGAGTGCTGATTTGAAGTTTAAGATGATAAACAGTTTAATTTTTGCGAGAAGTGATAGCTGATTATTCCTTGTAATTTACATGATCTGTGTGGGAAATGAAACAATTTAGATAGTGCACCGGTGACGAAAGTTGATCAATACTATGAACCCAGATGGTAGTTTTAATCAGTTACGAAACTTTAAGTGTACAGTGCTCTTTTATTGGAGATACATGTTTTAGGCTCATTTTGCTGGTTATCATATCTGGATCTAACTACATAGTTCTTGTGTGTCCAGAATGGGAAATATTTTAATTTGAGCCGTCAATCTAAGTGAATTTCAACACTCACCTCCAGGCAGTCAGACCGCCACAAGATTGAAGTCTTTTAATTCGACTGGACACATATTTTTCTTCTTGTTCTGATCGAGTCCATTACTCTGTACTACTTCTTCATTAATACACTCGCTCTGCAATCATATAGTTTGCAATATACACACCTCACTTTATGCGTTATGTATATCAGCGTCAGAAAAGAGGACATAGCAATGTGAACACTAGTACTGGATTTTGCTTCACCTCCAGCCCTCCGTTAGAATATGAGCGAAACACAAATGGTGCAGTACTGGACGTAACAGTAATTGCTTACGTCTGATGGGAATCGACGTTTGGGTAGTTGCTCTTCTACGCCGGCACTCTTCTTACACTCTCAACTGCCTGGACGGCGCTGCAGACTGTGGGTTCGCGGCTGCCGCACTTACCTGCCGCACTGCCTATGCGTAATTTCGTAATCAATAACCGATCCTTCCGTTAATTGAACGATGTGCGCTGCATATTACATGTGAAGGGAACGCCGACTGTACTCGTATATCCTGACTCCATAATGGGCTCGCATTTTTAATCGCCGTACTTACGAAAAACAGATATATTTGTAAGCCATTTGTGAATGGTTGTGGAACAGTGTTACTGTTTATGAAAGTAAGACTAACCATTTCGAGAATAGTCTAGCCGACCTATCATGAAAAGACAGATATAATGACCGAAACGACAATTAAAAAAATGATGAAACAAATTTAGAGGAGACAGAGCGTAAAGCAGACCAATTGCTCTAATGAATTTGGTCTAAAAATTAGGCGTTTGCTCACATTTAGTAGAGCAGCGACGGCGTCCTCGGGACATCGTCACGTGTTACCTTTGATCAAGTTTCAGACATGTACTTTCGTCGATATCGTCTTCGAAGGGCATTTCCTATGTTATACAGTTTAGTTGTGCAGCTACGAATTGAATCTTATGAACTATCTGCGTACATCAAGAAATTGCCGACATTTTCCCGTAAAATTTTAGGAAAACCGCAGCTGGACGTATTTTCTTGTTATGTGGATGGTCTATCGTAACTAACTCTTCTTGCAAACTAATGAAACAGAGACAATTTGAAACCGCATTTTCTCGCATTCTAACAGGCATTTCATGCGACATGTTTACTTAAGTGAGTCATACCTAGTCTTTGCCTTATTTTAATTATTCTCTTCTTCCAGCACGTCAAGGATCTGTTCATAAGGTTTTAATCTGAGACCACATCAGACAAAAAGTTGATCACTGACAGTGGACTTCGCTATAATACCCTATAACACTGCCTCTGAACTTGATAATGGCAAAGTTTCAGTGAAGAAGAGAGAGTAAAAGGTTCTTCAGGAATACCATAAATACCTGAAACTACTCATCGATAATTCAACACCGTAGAGAGTGTTTCACCAGCGAAGTTCCTAATATTCCCAAACATTTTCTACCGGTTTTATTGCAGATGGTTTAGCGAGCCAGACTAAGTCCGATATGATGTTTGAGTGTTCAACGAAGCAGGAACGTACCCGTACTTCCATGTGAACCCGACTGTAGTAGAAGAAAGGGCAACACTTGGTCATCAAGATTGTTTAAATAAATATCCTGTAACATTTCCGCAGGAGTCAGAATGAGTCGGCTCTACTCATGTTGCTAAATATACCCTAAAAACTCCACAGAACCATCCTCGGCTTGAACTACTCTCTACACACTCGGCAGGTTATACGCTTCATTGGGCTATTGGTGCACTCGACACCCTGGGTTACCTGGAATCTAGGACTCTTCGAAGCACATTACACTCCACCAATAATCTACAGTCTTATTTCTGTGTGGTTTTGCCCAGTGAAGTATAGCAGATCTGAATACTCCTGTCAGCAGTGGGCTTCTGGAAGATACCCACCTCCATATGTCAATTTCACGCGCCCGATGTTCATCCGCAAACTTGATGAGATGGACCTGCATTCACCGATGACAGCAGCTGCTCCTGCTGGGTTTGAACCCGCTGTCACAGACAAGTTGTGTCTCCAGTTTCTATCGATTAGCGTAATTTTACAACCGCTGGTCTTACGCATCCTTACGTAGTTACGAGTGGTACAGCATTCCTCGTAGACACGTTGTACAGACCGCTCTAATATGTCGGCTGATGGAGAAACTTCACTCACGTTGTGGCCGATGCCGGGCCCGAACACGGAACCTCCGGTCTGAGGCTCTGTCACGTCTCCATGCCGACCTATGTTACAGACATGATTCCGTGCCACTGACTGGCACTACTATACCAGTTCACTGCCGCTGTTCCCAGTGGAGATTCACGTTATTGCCTAGCTGTTGCATATTTACATTTGCTTTTTTTCTTGGGGCGGGGAGGGGGGGGCAGGAAGAGGGGGAAGGGGTATATGCCTTTCATATCACAATAGCTCTAATTTAAACTAATTTTGTTAATCCATAGTGATTTAATTTGCAAAATTTTAAAAATAAAGTGCGTCGTTTGTTTACATTTGCTTGATTAGAAAACTAATTGCATTACGGAAACGATGTACAGAGATTGTGAACTACACTATGAAATCAATTTTATAAGGTTATGAATTCAGAATAAATTTAATAAAACATAATCCAGTTTCTAAGAGAACTTCCAGCATCGATACTATTAATTGTTTATTTTTGTAGTACAGACTTGCGTTATTTTACTCTGAAATGTATAAAATTTGCTTTCATCCGCTACTGCAGTACACACAAATAGAACAAATGATTTAGCCAATTATTATTAGAAATTTAAAGTAGAAAAGTTAGACGGCGATCTCTTTGTTTTGCCATATCGCTTATTGCAGTTTGCACATAGATCGTCTCCTCTCGATGAGTTGTCATCATGGCGCGCCCATTCAAACACGCCTTGATAGTTGTGTTCCGTAGACACTGTATGTCTCTGGTCTCTTACGGGTTTAAAATCTCCGTCCTATCGTGGCCGTTGTCACTGGCAGAGTTGCCAAGAGCTATAGAAACCAAAGCACATTGGGACAGATCTGTTGATCGCAGACACACAAAGCTTCCACTGCGTTTCGAGGCAAATGTTCCCGTCGACTATATCGTTGATGTAAGAGATTCAGCTCAGTCGTTGAAGTCGTTAAATGGTGAATAATGGATCTGAAGCATAAAAAGAATGCAGTCTGGCAACTCCATCAATGATACCTATGTCTTCAGTTTTTCGTGGTAGATGACAGTTAAAACTATTAAAATGTGCACACTATGTCAACAACAGATACTGCAGTGAACAAATGATGGCATAAAGAAAGGGTATGGAATAAGACACTTTGCCGTATCGCACAACATCATCTCAGGTATCCTCCTGTGGATGATGCGCTCTTTTGGTAGAACTCAGTTGTTCTTTGATTTCAGATTCACTGGCTGATGCTAATTCCTTGACTGTAATAAAAGCTGGCTGAGAATATCATCAACATTTTCTCTCATTGCCAGCATTTTCCTTTAGAGACCACTGACAACGTTCATTAACTCCACACAATCTATATCTTGGCGCTGAAGTTGAGGACAGATAGACTCACCCAGCGCCATCAGTTTAGAAAGCATAACTGAGAACACGTCAAAATCTCCCTTGTTGTTGGCTGATAACAGTAATATCGCATCTTGGGATGTGGTCTTGCCAAATTCGTGATTCTTCCGCAGAACCGAAAAAACACTACCACACGCTTCCTTGAAGCCCTGTGCGCTGCGAAGACGCTCAGTTCATCTCATGAGTGTGGTACGTTTCAAACACCTGCCTCGAACATTGATTAACGATTCAAAGGCATCATTTACTATATGCCTATGCTTTGGTGGCTCAAAGAAATTGGATAGCATTTCCAATGTTCCTAGTGAATTCGTGATATGTGGAGTATTACATATCTAGATGAGTACTAAACTGAAATTGTGAGCTGCGCAACGAGAATATGCAGCTAAAGGGTAGTCTTGTATAAACGCATGAGTGCTACGGGCTCTTCCCGGCATAGATGCACCACGTTCATGGCCCTATCCTCGTAAAAAGAACATCAAGACCAAACTAGACCAGGTTTTCTATTACAGATTCAACTAATCACTTGCCAGTCACATAATAGACAGCAACGAATTGCAGGAAATCTTCACGTATCTTGAGATCCGGGAAAAATATTACGGGCACAAAGAGAGAGTTGCTCTATTCCAGCAACGTCATCAGTTTCGTTGGCAGGAACTGTGAAATCTTTGCATCATTAATGCTCCGAATAGTGCGTCCCAGGAGATGGCTGTTGATGCAACTGAAGGTCTCATTTTGTATTGGGGTACTAATGTACTTGTCATGTTTACCAGTTCCTCCCAAACTTTCTGGTAGATTTTTGTCACCCTTCGTGCGATGTTTTAGAAAGCGCGAAATTAACCCATGTTTTTATGATATTGTTTGTCAACTTCAGTAGACTCGAAGTCCCCGTGTCCCCTTAATGCAGTTTCCCAGCGTCTCCCTCGATGGTAGGAACTGTACATGATCTTTTTTTTTTTGACCTGCTCCAACTAGCCATGGTCCAGGAAATATTTTATATCTTTTGCCTTGTTAATTATCATTTGAAGAAAATAGTCACTATCGCTTGCAGCAGCCCTGCGGTAAGCGTTTATGACATGGACGTTAAAACACTCAAGAGAATACTTAAACTTCAAATACTTGAAGCTTACTAGGGCTCCAACACTTTGACTACCTTTACCCAAACTTGTCTTAGCGAGAAAAGCACAGTACTTACAGAAGGGACCGCCCCTTTGAGAGAGTATGCTAACCAAAATTATTTCTGCTTCCAACTTAGGCTGGCCACTTTGTAAAGTGAGGGAAAATATGTAACTTTCGTCGGGCCAAAAAGGCTTTGGAAATAACGGAGCTTCAGGGGGCCGTCAACTTTTTCGTCATCCGATAGGAAACAATCACGTTATACGTAGAGCCTGCTGGTGGATTTTAAGTGCTTGACGCATCAAAGAAAGAATTATTTATTTATTTATTTATTTATTTATTGTTCCGTGGGACCAGATTAAGGAGAAGTCTCCAGTCATGGAACGGGTCAATACATGAAATGATAACACGATAGCAGAAACAGATAAAATGAAATACAAGAAACGTATTCCGGCGACAATTCGTAAGTTTCAATAAAGAAAATCAACAATGTAACACTGGAATTTGCTTAATTTTGAAGCTCTTCCAGGAGCTCCTCGACAGAATGGAAGGAGTGAGCCATGGGGAAACTCTTCAGTTTAGACTTAAAAGCGTTTGGGCTACTGTTAAGAGTTTTGAGTTCTTGTGGTAACTTAATGAAAATGGATGCTGCAGAATAGTGCACTATTTTCTGCACAAGAGTCAAGGAAGTGCATTCCACATGCAGATTGGATTTCTGCGTAGTATTAACTGAGTGAAAGCTGCTAACTCTTGGGAATAAGCTAATATTACTAACAACAAACGACATTAAAGAAAGTATATACGGTGAGGGCAATGTCAGAATTCCCAGACTATTGAATAGGGGTCGACAAGAGGTTCTCGAACTTACACCACATATAGCTCGAACAGCCCGTTCTTGAGCCAAAAATACCCTTTTTGAATCAGAAGAATTACCCCCAAAAATAATACCATATGACATTGTTGTTGTTGTGATCTTCAGTCCTGAGACTGGTTTGATGCAGCTCTCCATGCTACTCTATCCTGTACAAGCTTCTTCATCTCCCAGTACCTACTGCAACCGACATCCTTCTGAATCTGCTTAGTGTATTCATCTCTTGGACTCCCTCTACGATTTTTACCCCCCATGCTGCCCTCCAATGCTAAATTTGTGAGCCCTTGATGCCTCAAAACATGTCCTACCAACCGATCCCTTCTTCTAGTCAAACTGTGCCATAAATTTCTCTTCTCCCCAATTCTATTCAATACCTCCTAATTGGTTATGTGATCTACCAATCTAACCTTCAGTATTCTTCTGTAACACCACATTTCGAAAGCTTCTATTCTCTTTTTGTCTAAACTATTTTTCGTCCACGTTTCACTTCCGTACATGGCTACACTCCATACAAATACTTTCAGAAACGATTTCCTGACACTTAAATCTATATTCGATGTTAACAAATTTCTCTTCTTCAGAAACGATTTCCTTGCCATTGCCAGTCTACATTTTATATCCTCTCTACTTCGACCATCATCAGTTATTTTACTCCCTAAATAGCAAAACTCCTTTACTACTTTAAGTGTCTCATTTCCTAATCTAATTCCCTCAGCATCACCCGATTTAATTTGACTACATTCCATTATCCTCGTTTTGCTTTTGTTGATGTTCATCTTATATCCTCCTTTCAAGACACTGTCTATTCCGTTCAGCTGCTGTTCCAAGTCCTTTGCTGTCTCTGACAGAATTACAATGTCATCGGCGAACCTCAAAGTTTTTACTTCTTCTCCATGAATTTTAATACCTACTCCGAATTTTTCTTTTGTTTCCTTTACTGCTTGCTCAATATACAGATTGAATAACATCGGGGTGAGGCTACAACCCTGTCTCACTCCTTTCCCAACCACTGCTTCCCTTTCATGCCCCTCGACTCTTATAACTGCCATCTGATTTCTGTACAAATTGTAAATAGCCTTTCGCTCCCTGTATTTTATACCTGCCACCTTCAGAATTTGAAAGAGAGTATTCCAGTTAACATTGTCAAAAGCTTTCTCTAAGTCTACAAATGCTAGAAACGTAGGTTTGCCTTTTCTTAATCTTTCTTCTAAGATAAGTCGTAAGGTTAGTATTGCCTCACTTGTTCCAACATGTCTACGGAATCCAAACTGATCTTCCCCGAGGTTCGTTTCTACCAGTTTTTCCATTCGTCTGTAAAGAATTCGCGTTAGTATAAGCGTATGAAAATATGTGAGGTAGACTGCTTTTCGTGTTCAACTGTCACTTATTTCAGATACTGTTCTAATGGTAAATAAAGCAGCATTTAGTTTCTGAACAAGATCCTGAACATGGGCTTCCCACAACAGCTTACTATCTATCCGAACGCCTAGGAACTTGAACTGTTCCGTCTCGCTTATAATATGCCCATTCTGTCTGATCAAAATATCAGTTCTTGTTGAATTGTGAGTTAGAAACGGTAAAAACTGAGTCCACTACCAAGCTGGTGTCATCAGCAAACAGAAATATTTGTGAATCGCCTGTAATACTAGAAGGCATATCATTTATATAAATAAGAAACAGCAGTGGCCCCAGCACCGACCCTTGGGGAACACCCCACTTAACAGTATCCCATTGGGACTGAACATCACTACTACTCTCAATACTGCGGAGAATTACCTTCTACTTTCTGTTCTTAAAGTAAGAGGCGAACCAATTGTAAGCTACTCCCCTTACTCCATAATAGTCCAACTTCTGCATTAATATTTTGTGGTCAACACAGTCAATAGCCTTCGTTAAATCACAGAAAACACTTAACGTTCGCAACCTTTTATTTAATCCGTGCAAAACCTCACAGAGAAAAGAGAATATGGCAATTTCAGTTGTTAAACAGTTTCTAAAACCAAACTGTACATTTGACAGCAAATTATGTGAATTTAAATGCTCCAGTAACCTTGTATATACAACCTTCTTGATAACTTTAGCAAACACCGATGGCATAGAAATAGGTCTATAATTGTCAACATTATCCCTGTCTCCCTTTTTATAAAGTGGCTTCACTACCGAGTACTTTAATCGGCCAGGAAACCGACCACGCCTAAAGGAAAACTTACAGATTTGGCTAAGATATTGACCTTACTTCAGGACCCGACAACGGTGATTTAGAATCAACAAGAATGCTTCCGATTTTTTGAAAACAGCACCAGCTCAATATATTTACCCGGCCTGAAATAGTAGAGTTTCTTCTGGTCGTGGCGTTTTAGAGAAGTAGTTCAAAATTTTTCCGTTCTTTTCTTTTGCGATGAATTGTCGCAGGTCTCAAAATCAAGATATCGCTATAGTAGCTTCTATAACAATGGTTTTCGCAACACTGTCATATCAAAAATTTAACAACTTGTCATCTAAGCTGGGCTAAAGGGCAGTCTTTTGGAAATCAAGTCCAGCATTGTTTATTCAAGGGATCTGCGTCGACAGGAAAAAGGCAATAGTACGTGCATGAGCTGAGCAGCTAACGTTAACAGAGGCTATAGAGATAGCTCTGAAGAGGGAAGTGTGACAGTCTCGACCTGAGAAATGATGATCACCCGAGGTGGTGGTGCGGTGTCGCAGACAGAGAGGAGAGCCACCAAGTGTTTAACGTGTGGGATACCAGACCAGGCGCGTCAGTGTGGTGCAGACAAGAAAATAAGAAAGCTGGGGCTGGTTGTAGAAAGAGAAGGCAGGGAAACGACCAGTCACGAGTTGGTCACAGTGGAATTCGCCAAGGCATAGAGGTCCATGAGTGCATGTGAACTCCATAACGTGTTTTAAATGCAAACGAAATAGTCATTAAGTCATTACGCTAGAGACTGCCCAGAAAGCGTTTTCCATGCACAGAATGCACACAGGAGAAATAAATCCAGGAAAATTAGGTAACAGCGTAAAAAACAATCGCCTTATACCTTACCTGAAAAGATATTAACACTCAAATGCGAAAGTAAAAATAAGTTATGCAATGGGAGAGTTAGGATGGCATTAGTAATAGCTTGAGATTTCTCCTGGATAGCAGTGTGCAGATAAGGCTAGTTAGGACAAGGAGTTTGAGAAACGGCGGAAAATGTAACCTAGCCGAACGTGCCGCTAATATGGTTGCAAGGACAGGGGGATTATGAACGAGAACCAGAATGCAAGTGAGGCATCGTTTCCACATAATTGGGGACGACGTGTATCGTCCATTCGATGGACTGGTCCGAGACTTTTTCAGAGAACATGGAGTCATAATCAGTTACACCACCGGAAGCCTGTGAATTCCAGGAGAACGGATCAGAATGAAGACGGAGCAAAAGTGGGAGCTCCGCCCGATGCAGATTGGTATTAGAAGTCGAAAACGGTTGTGGAAGTACATGAAAGAGAATATCTTTTCAGGGAAACCTCAGATGCGGAGCGAAAAGAGTATAAGGACAGGAAGACGGAGTCACAGGGTGAGCTCCGCGCAGTACATTCAAGAATATAGAAGGCTCTTGCGGATTCAATAATTCATAGTTTAAAGGATTCTCAGGATATTCGTTTTATGGGCTCTATTGTTAATTTTATGCTTTAACTTCTGTTTGCTTTAATGTTTCTAGTAGTTTTAGTGCAAAGTGAGAAACATGTGGAAAGGTGGGAGCGAATAGTGACAGCAATTCATTAACTACCAGCACACAACACAGACAAGAAACAAGTAATGTGTAGAGAAGCAAAAATCGCGTAAACAAATTGTTTCAGCATTAACAAAGGGGTCGGGGAAGAATGTGTGAGTCGAATAAAAATAGAGGCCAATGGAATGAGAGAGTCTATCATTCCAAAAGATGAAACCATTAAGGACTGTATTTACCTGAAGCATTGGTAAAAGTAGGATCAGGAGAACACCTGAGGAGTGTGCTGAACACTACATTTCAGAGTGTGTCTGTCCACTGCCGACAGGCGCTAGCAGAAACAGTTGCGGAGTGGATATTATTGCGGCAATTGTTCAGTGTGAATGGGGTCATTAAAAATAAGCCACATCTGAAATCAAGAACAAGTGTACTGAAGGAGAACATCCGCATGAGTCATTTGAATGCGGAAAAGAAGGTAGCATAGAGTTATGCACCAAGTACACCGACGTTTGCCATTTGCCTGGAGACGTATCATCTCTCATATCAGGTACGAAATTAAACTTCTACCAGAAGCAGAAGGTACGATGTTATGTTAGCGACCCTACAGAATACCGCAAGCACGAAACGAGGAGCTCCAGCAGGAAACTGGAAATACGGCAGAGGATGACATGAAAGACAGATATAGAAAACCATGAACAGTTTACAGTTAAAATTACTATTTTTAGAAACATTTGAAATTACAGATTATTTGCACACTCAATATTTCTGTTATTAATTGCGCAATCCGGCACTGTGTACTATGTTTATTTCTGGAATCATTTATGAAATAATAATCGAAATTAATAATGTAATGAAAACTAGGAGGAATTCATGTGTTAAGAAAAATTGTAAAATCTGTGGAATATTGTTATTTCCGTAGAGTGTGGGTTTCGTAAGCCTACCTCTGATATGATCGGACTTATTTTTCTATAATGGGTGCGAAAATGTAACTTCGGCTTTCTTAATGTGAAAAACAAAAATACTGTATGATATTCTAAAATGTGAGAAAATGAGTGGAAAGTATATTTACGTAATAAATTCTGTAAAAACAATCTTCCAATTTGTATATCTCAAACCAACCGTGAGGACGTGATGTTAGATTTTCAGCTTCAAGGATCAGACCCCTAGACAAGAAGAACTGGAGCCACTCAACATGACAAGCTAAGTAAACTACAAGGTTTATTTTAATCTCCGCTCCCCTCAAATCTTCATGAAAGACTGCTTATTAATTACTTGGACTGTGCATTGTTTAATGGGAACAATAGATGGAAGAAGGAAGGAGGAGGGAGATTACAAAGTCACCAGCCTCAAACAACTGGAGCGTTAGAGAGGTCTCATCAGACATTAACGGTGAGCGACATTATGCAAATAAAGCAAAGACAAATTGGGACAGTTGGATTCAAATGGTTCAAATGGTTCTGAGCACTATGGGACCTAACATCTGAAGTCATCAATCCCCTAGAACTTAGAACTACTTAAACCTAACTATCCTAAGGACATCACACACACCCATGCCCGACGCTGGATTCGAACCTGCGACCGTAGCGGTCGCGGGGTTCCAGACTGTAGCGCCTAGAACCGCTCGGCCACAACGGCCGGCCGGCTGGACTCCATACGTGGTTTTTGTGTATAATACAACACCGCATAGTGCGACAAACTGTACGCCACATGAACAGTTCCTTGAAAGAACATGTAATATTCCAAGGATACCACTGTTGCGTCCTGCCTACTCGTCGAATATGGGGTGCCTAGCAGGAAATATGTTTTAGAGAAAATTGGAATTAAGCCCGGATTGAACTGTATCAAAGATTTGTAAGCGATAGACAGAGAGCCTATAGTGAAAGCAGACAAATCATTTCTGGAGGTGATAAAACCAAGAAGAGTGCATCATAGGAATGTGAAAAGGAAGAAAACTGATATAGAAAATGAAAAAGAACCTGCTTATGGTGCTGGACAGTTCTAAAAGAATGCCAAATATAAGCAGAAACTTTAACGGACATTTTCTGCAGAACACAAACATCTGTACTTAGGTACATGTAACATCCAAAATATACTGTTACTTTCAAACTTGATATGCTTATCAATGCAGAACTCTAGAATTTTCCAAATCTATTAAAAACTGTGGTAAAAATTGATATAATTAACTAAGAAAATTTGCGTTTTTCTAAACATGAAATTTAAAATGTAACAACTCATTCATTTTTTCATAAATTAAATAAATTCTAGAGTTTCACATGTCTGTAAGTATGGTCTGCATGCTGAGCAAAACGCATCGAAGAAACTCTCTTACTTATGAAGAAAAACGTACATATACCCACAAATGCTGCCAGTAGTAAGTGAAAAAAATGATGGAGTTTCACATGTAAAAAAATTGTTTTGTAATGGTTTTGAACTTACACTACTACGAGTGTGAATTCTGGATCATTCCTGGCCACGTTAACGAAGTTTTACGAAGTTATTTGTAGAAGTATAAACAGTGCATATTAAAATGTCCTGTGGTGCATCTCCTGCTCAAAGTTGGCCCGTTTAACGTCCTACCTCCCTTAATATAGTTATTTCCACATCTGTGCCGCTAAATGACCGTGTTTTCGGAAAATATTTTGTGAATAACCTTTTTTATAATACATCGTCATTTTTGTTGTAGAAACGTGATACCGTTGGGGCAGATTAACGGTTGAAGAGCTCTTAGCGTTTATGTTTTGGGCTAGCAGCATCACATCAACAAAAAAAAAAGGAAAAAAAGTGAGGTGTCAAAGTATGAAAGTCTTTGACTGCGTTCTTTCGGTGGAAAATGACCGGATAAATCACTACCACTGCCGTTAATTTCTTCTGTACGTCGATGCAAGGAAGCTTTTGCAATCCACGACGCAAGATGTAGCATAATGAATGCAGAATAGAGAGGATTGTGGGCAGAACTCTGGATACTCAAGACCATTAAAAACTTAAATCTTTGTGTTATTAACTACATCTCTCAGTTCCAGATATGTAAATAGTGACCTGAGGAACGTTTAGTCAACTAAAAATGGGCAAACAGTGTTCCTATTGGAAATTTTTATTGCAGCAGTTCAAAATAAGGTGTTGTATATCGGCAGTATCGTGCACAATATATCTCTGTTTTTGCCGCTGTCAATGAAAAACTAAATCTGTTGTGCTCACTTAGGGTGGACTAAAGGTAAGCTTAGTCGTCTGAACACCAGACTTAGGGACGAAGAGTTGGTTGCAGGCCAGCGCGCAGTCAGAAGACAGTCAGCCGACGTCTGCCGAGACTAACATAGACAGTTTAGGGCCACAATCAGAAAACTCGAGTAAGTATTTTAAGCTACTGAGTCATTCCATCTTCACCAAACGTTCTACACGCCAAAAGAAACAACAAATTTGACACGACCACACCAGGCGAATCCCAACAGTCACCACCCGACTCCAAACAATCCCATTGTGACCCACCGCCAGGCACTCACTGCGAAACCATTGCTCCCCATCATCCAGCGGGAACTCTTGAGATACTTGACGACGAAGATTTTCAAAAGAGACGTTCCAGGTGTAACGCGATACAAAACTGCACTCAGTCCACGGAATCCTATGAGAACCCAAAGAAGTCTGATCCAAACATTCAGCCTAGAATTGTTTTCGTTGAAAATCTGGATCCGAAGAAAACGCTAAGCCTTTTCATATTAATAAAGCACTGAGACAATTCAACTTTGGACACTTTGAGGTTGACTGAATTTCAGAGGGAATAGTGTCTAGCTCACCACCTATGGTTCACATGGCTCTGAACACTATGGGACTTAACATCTTAGGTCATCAGTCCCCTAGAACTTAGAACTACTTAAACCTAACTAACCTAAGGACATCACACACAACCATGCCCGAGGCAGGATTCGAACCTGCGACCGTAGCAGTCCCGCGGTTCCGGACTGAAGCGCCTAGAACCGCTCGGCCACCGCGGCCGGCCTCACCACCTATCTAAGTGGCTTTGAAACCAAACTAAAAAAAACCATTTTCACTACTTACAGACCGGAACCAACTATCAACACAATAAAGTCACGGAATAAACCACAACCTGCTTGAAAACAACATGGATTCTTCCTTAGTGTCGTCATCATTAATGTCAATGACGACGTCGTCGGCGAGGAATTCGAAGAGGAACTAAGGATGCAGGGATACGAACTGTACAGAGAAATTCGAATCTACTCCCAACTCACGAAACGACGAATCAACAAACATTCGTGTCATCTTTGATCACCAGGACACCATACACAAACTTCTGGCACACCACTTCAGGATGCATTGCGTACTACATAAGGTATAACCTTCTAACAAACTGCCTCTGCGAGCCACACCATGCAAAAAATGCAACAATTCTCAGCACATCTCCGAAAATTGCCACCACGAATCCAAATGTGGGAAACGTAGCGGACCTCATCTGCTTTTCAAATGAAGACCAGATTCTAAAGAGGAAACACCTAAACGCAGCATTTCCGATAGTACTCACCTCCCTACCTATTCATACTGCTCAGAAAGGCTGAAGCAATCCACCTCCACCAACAAAACAGAGATCACGTGCATTGATGAACCGACTTACGCCATGCACATATGCTCACAAACAAAAGACTGCTGTAAGACTTCATTTTCCACAGAAACAGGACTTCCACCAAGCATTTGTTCTAAAAATAGTAAGAAAATGTAGGAAACTGATTTTCTTCTATACAGTGCATGTACCTCCCACGAAGGATTTTCCAATAAATCTCTTTGATTACGTCTCTACACTTAGCCCAGAAGGAGACCTTAATGCCAGATCCACTGTCCTTGGCGGCAAAACCAACGACAGAAACGGTGATCTTCTCATTGCAGCTCTAAATGACAACCTGATCCACCTAGAGAATAATTCACCTACTTTCATCACTGGAACCACCATAGCTAACCACATTATTTGCACACCGCAAATTGCCAGTTACTGCAGCGAAGTGGAAATATATGTTAGCGTTGGCAGCGACAATATCCCCATCACCATAAAAACTACGGCCAAAGTCAAAAACGACAATCACAATAGGAAAACTTTCATCGACCTCAAAAATCTTAATATGAAAAGCTGCAGTGTTAAGCAAAAAGGACAACACGACAACCATTAATAACACAGAGGACCTTGACAACTACAACCAGCTAATCGTCCAAACGATACAATCTGCCATCACTATCAATGCACCAAAGAAAGCTATCATAGATCATAAGGACAGGCGTCTTACACATGTTATTAATCTAATCAGAGGATAAAGAAAATTATATAGATAAATTAAGGTACAACATAATGGAAGGACAAAAATGGTATGGAGCAATCAATTTAGATCAGAGATTCATCAGTTAGGAACAAATAGATGGAAACACGAGCCACAAGTACTTGACCCATGTAACCCCACTCTCTTTTGGAATAAATTCAAGAAAATCATGGTTAAAACCGTCGTTTTACAAATCGACGACCACATCACGACGGATAAAACGGAGAAGGTTGAAATATTCCGCGATTTACTCGAAAAAATCACGATCATCCATAACCCCAAATTCGATGAAAACCGCATGGGAACTATTACTAGGGAACTATAGTCACATCTATACAAAAATACCAGACCATCCGAACATCCACTAATGAAAGAAATAATACTGTGTGAGATAGCTTCTGCCATACTAAGCGAAAAAAATATAGCTCCTGGAAAAGTGACAACATTGGACGATTTCATCTCAATTTACGTCTACCACAGGGACATTCTAAAACACTAAAACCTTTATTTATAAGTCAAAGAACTGTATAATCGCGATGGAAACATGCGCATGTTAGAATTATTCTGAAACCTCGGAAAGCCTAAAGACAACCCCAACTCATAGAACCTATCACGTTACTTCCAATAATAGTAAAATTCTTTGATGCAACAATTAGCAACAGACTGTAATAGTTTGCAGTACACAAGGTAAGGCATGCGGGACTTCTTCACAAATTGCTGAAATAGTACAATTAATAGATAACCTCACCGGAAATAGAAAAGTAAAAGTACGAGTTGGTGATCGAAAACAGTACTACTTCACACCAAAAGGGGGTCTCTCTCAGAGTGCCGTCATCGCCCCAGTCTTGTATACGATATCTACAGCTGATATCCCAACGACCAGATGGTGGAACGAAGGCGTATCTCTGTTAATGGATGACACCACTTGTCAGTGTAATGCACCCACCTGCAATGCAATCAATGAACAAGCCAACAGCTGCATCACAAACTTGAAACCTGGATCAGTAAATGCAGAGTCTTGCCTAACCCCACCAAAAGTCCACTTATTCTATTCAGACATAGAAATTTTAGTAATCGCCCAAAACAGGACCCCCTCAAACGGACAATTCGACTCTGGGAACAAGACATTACTCCACAACCAGACGTCAAATACATTGGACTCTGAAAGTGGCAGAGAAAACACGACCGAAATGATTAAACAAGCTGGAAGCTGACTCATGAAATACCGAACACGTGGAGTGGAGCAACCAGTTGCAGTTCTTACAAACAAAATATTTGTAAGACCCATTCTCGCTTATGGATTACGTCATCTAACTAAATAAATAAATGCTATCTGCTGACCGGAGGATGCTTCGAATAGCTGGAGACCCACGCTGTGACTTTCCAACAAACTCCATTCGGGAAACAAAACCAAGAACATACCAGACAGAATAATAGAACAAATCACCATTTTCGGGCTCAACAGACTACGTAACAATGGACATACAAAATCACACATGTAGCACGATCGTAAAACTTTTAATTTTCCGAAATTCAATTATGCGTTTCCTCCCAACATTATCCTCGAACCAGTATCGAATTAACTCTAACACAATCCTCAGGAAAACGAAGAAATCAGTGAAGTTATCAACAAAAAAGAACACCTACAAGTATTTGGGATGAAGTAGCAGCCTGACAAGAAAACAACTCATTTTAGAAATTGAGTATGAACAATACACCCCTGTCAAGCTACAGGGAGACCAACTCCTTCTGTAAAGGGCAACACTTTATATCAGAAATTGTATTTGAACGACATCTTCCAGTCAGCCTGTGTATCAAACGTCATCCCAACGAAATAAGTGCCAACATTAATAACATAAGGAGGGCCAAAACAGTGTAAAAAACAACTCCTTGAGAAAGGCTCCTTCGTAAAGAAGCCAGCCATCACCATCACGGAGTGGAAGACAAAACAAAAAAGAAAGAAAGAAAAAAAAAAAACATTCGCCAGATGCGAGTAACATCCGTGCATTGAGGGCTCCGAACAAACATAACATACAGTCGATTCATCCATTCCAGGGATCGAGGTTCTCGACGATTTTTGCCTGCTATCGACACTGGTACTGGCAAGATGTCGATCCTAGGGATTCCAAGACTTTCGAGAACGTTTCAATGTCAAGTTTAAAGTCGCATAACGAATGACAAAAGAAACAGTGTTTCGTGTAATACAATTACAAAATTTGAGATCCGTCCATTTAATTGTAAAACGAAACAATGCTCCTTGGCAATTTCATGATTCTAAACCAACGAGAAGTATGCTATAATTTCTGATGGGCGGATCCGCTAGTATCAGACTATGTGGCATAAATGGCCGTAACTTTTGATTGCATTGACTTAGATCCTAACTTTTTTGTACCACCGAGGGACTATACAGCCTAGTATTTTGCACACATTTCAGCTTAATATGGCTACCTGTTCCAGAGAAAAATGGAATCTGGAGAGACGGACGTCCATAGAGACAGTCTGATAACAAATGACGAAACAATTTTGTTTCGTGTGATGCAATTTCAAATTAACAATTTTCGGCTTTTTTCCTCTGTTAGCACTGTGAAACCCAGGTACTTGGCAAATTTCTTGATGCTAGGTCAATAGTACGTACCCCATCGCTTTTGATGACAGAGTTTGCGAATATCAAAATATGTGCCATAGATGTCGGTAATGTTTGACTGCATTGGCTTCGAAGCTTTACTTTATTGCATCATCTATGAGAGGTAGATCTTAATATGTGACATAAATTTAAGATGATGCGTCTACTAGTTCCTTAGAAAGAGGGTTCTGAACAGCCGTGCGGACGTACATTCAGACAGACTAACTTCCGCCTTGTCACCTTTAGTAAATTGTTATTCACATATTAAATGGAAATTTGTTATTCTTCTACAAGCCTACGTCATGAATCAGTTTTTAGGGCTTGAAAACGATAACAGCTGAAAGGGTATTATCCAGTACGATATCTTATTGGATATACCCCTAGGATTATTCAGCAGCGATACAGTGTGAACTTTTACTCCAGTTGCCTCTGAAACATAGCATTTCCAGTCCATTTATCTCTGAGACAAAGATCAGGACGACCTGCTAAAAGTTTAAAGTGTCATTCTACGTTCCATTCGGTATGCACAGTGAAAGTTAAAAGCTCACAAGAAATTTTTTATAATGCTTAATTTACAGTGCCATCTTTCCAGCCTGATGTCGTGCAGTGTGTTGTAGTGTTTAGCATTGTTGGCTGGAGTGCTATCGAAACCCGCCGAACAGCAATACTTTATTGTTCCGCATGAGTCAGTTCCAGACGGTTCTTAAAAAAGTATTACGTTTGTATATGTGGAATATTTGATAGTTTGTAAATACTAGCATTCTGGAACATTCGATGTTTGTATAAATAACTGCACTCTCCCCCAGGAGATCAGTTATCCTCTGGCTGGACGTTAGTGTCAATAATAAATGTGATTTCAAATCTAAGTGCTATATTCCAGTGACGACCTTGTCTCGGATTTAGATCTGATTCCGGTTTGGACCTGTCATTGTTTGGTGTAAAGACGAAGTGCTTCGAAACATTTACATCACTGTGGCTCCAACTAGGCAATGTAGAAGCCTACATCATGGGCAGGAACGGGAATACCGGCAACATCTCGTTCCAAATTTCTTCTTTTCAGGAGATACATGAATTCCAAAACAGTAGCAAGTCAGATACTCTAAAGTTATCTGTCAGTGTTTCCCAAACACTCTTGTCAGAACCCGATTAAATGGCTGAAATGATTCGACCGAGTCGCCAAATAAAGCAGGAGAGAAGACCTGATGTGTTTGCAAACCCAGTAGTGGTTCGAGAGCAACAACGAGAAGACCAATGGCAGGGATAGATTCCAGGCCGCTTCGTACAAGGACATGTAACGAACAGTGACTGATTTCATGGGAGAAACGACACTGCCGTGAAAGTAGAATACTTGGGTACTACGTCACATTGTAAATCCGAATATGACAGAAACCGACGAAACCTCATGCTTCATGGAAGATTCACTATAGACATGTACCAAAGTCTTCTTATATAGGAAGTCACAACGACGGAAGAATTTACCAAGTGGTGTAGACAAAAGAAGTATGACTTTCTACAAAATGTGGTCACTGTGGCAGTTACAGAAGACCACCACGAATTGGGTTTTCCCAAACACCAATTGGTAAGGGAAGAGATACAGCAGTGTATGGCATCCACAAAGGTTGGACTGAGTACAGAAGAAATAGATGTGAATGTTGACCCCGTGCGTGAGCAGGTATTGAGTTGGTTGGTTTGTTGATCTGAGGGAGGGGACCAAACATTTCATTTCATTTCGTTTATTGCGTATTGAAAGACCTGCTGCCTGTTTTAAAAAACAGGTTGTACATTTTACAATTTTGCATGTAGCAATATATTCTTCCATATGTAGTGCTGTCAGACGCAAAATGTAGTGGAATGAGGTAGAGTGCACCATATTAAGACTCGTCTAAACTTTCCAAATGAGTTATTGTTTCCAACTACAGTGCCCTCATACACAGTCTGCATCACAGGGCCCCGCAATGCTGAGGAAGCACCCAAGTGGCCCATGCAATGCAATGCTGTGTCTAGCCTTGTACACCAGCGGAGTTGCGGCGTCATCAGGATGTCTATAGTCGGGTCAGCGGACAGCGTCCCTGCCGACCCAGCGCTGCTTGGTGTGAGCTGCAGGTTGCCAGCTGAGTCCTTCTCGCCAGTGTGGCTGAGATCGCAGCAACAAGTGCTCGCGATCCAGAGTCTGAATCTGTGGCCCCGCCATGGGATGCCTCCAGCGTGTGTTGGAAGCCCGTGGTAGTGTGCCGTCGAGTGGCCCGCCGCTGACTGGCTGGCTACAGACCCCACGTCGGCCTCAGAGGGTCGAACCAGCGACCCGCCTTGGACTGGAACACTGGCGCTCCATTAGTTGCTGCGTGTAGTTGGTGGTGTGACGCGCCACACCATCCAGGAGAGCTGCCACACTTGAACGAATCTCATTAGAAACCTGCAGCTATTTGTACGCGGCTGTGCGCCTCTGTTTTGCTAATGCGCAGCTCTGAGTCATTACTCACCACACCTAGGTTGCGCCAGTGGGCCCCTTCTGCCTGTACCTTGCACCATTCAAACTGCTGTGTTTACGCTTCTCAGCAGTTCAACGGCCCTGTGGCCTCCATTCTATTTCGCAACCGCTGGTCAGCGTAGCTTACTGTCAACTGGCCCATGCCTGGCTGTAACTTGTGCGCTCGGAATATTCCACAAAACTAACTTTCCTATCTTATAGTGCCCCCTGCTACATTATTCCCCTCTTCGGAAGACCCGGCCCCTAGGTAGACCCTTAACTAGCTCTTAACGTGTTTGGGTCTAGTGCCCCTTAAAACCATGACATGCACCAAAACGTAAAAATTCCTTACTGGACGACCACTGAACTATCATCTGCTTACCTACTGGGCTCACGCCCTCGGTGCCCAATCCACTGGGACTTGGACTACCCTTGGTTCCCTCTTGGAATTAGCTCTCAGCCTAATCAGAAAGAAAACAACACATAACAAATTTAAGGCTGTGATGAGACTTGGCACAGACGTGCTCAAAATGATCGTTATTTACTGTTGTCTTTCCCTATACTGAGTGACATGATACACAATCTGTTCGGCTGATATGCGCCCCTCTTCCTCTAAAATGTACTGGTCTACGGATTTCAACAGACCTGGCTCCGGAGTTTGATTTAACAAGGTTAGATTCAGCCTTGGAAAAAATTCTAAAGTGGCTTCTGGCCAGTACAGCTGTGGCTGCGTAACATTCAATTGCTTGACTCCTGAAATTGACGCTGGCAGGTAGAAGGTTGGTCGTATTATGTTTCTAACCATTTTTTTCTTGAGCAATAAAACAAGAGTAACAATAATGTATTGGTTCTGGAATAAAATGAATATAAGTTGAGGAAAAGAAAACAGAATCAATTTAAAAATTTAAGAAGAAGCTATCAGATAACAGGTGAGGTTTTTAAAGGCAGCACGTGCCCCCCCTATCCAACTGTTCCATGTGGGAGGGCACTGGAACAACTTCGGACCAGTTCCAGATGGAGCTGCAATTTTCTGGGATCTATGTACAAATGCTGTTAATGTCTTAATCAAAATTTTTCCTTAAATATGATAAATTAGTATACATTTCTCATATTTTACTGTCGATTACTAGCAATGTCATTGTTTTTCCCATTGGAGGGGAGCCTCAGTAGTTAGTCGAGCCTCACCTCCCGAGGACGTTTCAGCTCAGTGTATTTCTGTAATATACGCCATTATGAAGTTAAACTAAAAAATAATTTACATCTTACTTATCTACAATTAGAATCCTTATGCATTTTATTCATTTTCTATCGTTGGATAATGTTCAGTACATACTTTTTTCATTATTCTTCTTATTTTTATAGTATTCTTAGAATCCATTTTGTCTTGCTCTGAGTTTGTTGAGGTATCCGATTCAGTGGTCGTACTGTTGTGAATCGTTCCATGTGTTGTGTTGTGGGGTGATTCCCTATTTTCCGTCTCATGTATGGTCGTTCCAGTCTTATGCTGCGTGGAGTGCTTGTGAAATTTTGTCAGTGATGGTTCTTATTTCTATCCAGTCACCTGGCTCTGTTATCCTTTGTCGTGCTATTGCTGTCGTATGCGTCTAAACATGTCGTAATACAATGCTATGTGAAACTTCCTGGCAGATTAAAACTGTGTGCCCGACCGAGACTCGAACTCGGGACCTTTGCCTTTCGCGGCCAAGTGCTCTACCAACTGAGCTACCGAAGCACGACTCACGCCCGGTACTCACAGCTTTACTTCTGCCAGTATCTCGTCTCCTACCTTCTCATTCTACAATGCTATGTGTTCCGCTGTGTCGATTTTTCCACATGTCCATCTGTCTGTGTCACTTATTCCAACATGATGGAGATGATGTGGATATGGTTCATGTCCCGTAATAATGTAGACCATACCACGTGTTGGACGTATATATTTCATGCTTATTTGTTCTCCGATGTTCGGGAAGAATGTGTGTACTCTGCGTCCTTTTTGTGTTGCATCCCATTCAGTCCGCCGAGCATCGTTTTGTCATTCACTATGTTGTTTATTGTCAGTTTTTTGTTTTCCTCTAACTTCCTGTACTTCGTCCTGTCGTCCGTTTTTCGTCCAGTATGCTACAGCTCCGAGACGTACTGTAATGTCTATTGGGTAAACACACCCAGGACGACGCATAATGCCTATATAGATGTTGTCCCAAACGCTCCTGACATTCTTTAGCAGTAGGTAGACACGTTTGCTGTCTGCTATTTGAAATTTATTGTTGCTGCACCAGTTATTTACTTTTTGCAGTATCTGTTTTGCCTTTAGTTCTAGATCTGCTCTTGAGCTGGTCGATGTAATTACCATTACATCATCTGCATACGCAATACTTCTCTTACCCTGTTGTCCTCATCGAGAGTATTTAAAAGTGGTTCCATAGGGATGTCTCAGAATATGGAACCACATACAGACCCCTATGGACCGTTGATGGTCTGCACTCAATCCTACAACTCTATTGTTGCAGTACTGCATGAGACTCTAATATAACGGAGTTGGTATCTGCGTTTTCCTAAATCTTGCAACAAGTGCAAGCCACCAGAGATTATCAAAGGAGCCGGCTATATCGATTAGGATCGCTACTACATATTTGTTTTGTGACGTTTGTTTTGTTGGCAGTGCATTGTTATATATTAAGTCTTCACGAGTTGTCAGCAGAGTAGCATCGTCGTCTCGAGATGACGATGCTACTCGGCTGGCAACCCGTGAAGACTTCATGTATGAAATTCGCCGAGATAGCCTGCACTCGCATAGTGCATTGGTAGTTGGGTCATCTATAGATTTTTGTGGTCTAAACCCGAACGGACGGGGACTGAGGCCGAAGAGCGGTGTGTGCGACTGGAGTCGGTCGAACAGCAGTCTCTCCTGAGCCTTATCCAACGTGTTTATCAAGAAAATTGGTCTGTATGTGTTCAGATCCGTCGGGTCTCTGTCCTCTCTCTGCTTGATGATTTCAGTGGTGTCGTAAGACGTCATTCAGTAATTCACTCAGAAATGGTATGACCTGCGGTGCTGCTTTCCTGACAGTTTCTGGGTGGATTCCGTCGGGCCCTGGGGCTTTTTGAGTTCGAGTTTGTTAATTTCCAGGGCAACTTCCTCTTGAGCGAAAGGAATGATTACTTGGTCAGTAGGAATTTCAGTTATTCGGCGTAGATTGGTGTGTTGTTGTTGGTCCTCAGTTTGGTCATCGTCATGAAGGAGGTTTTAAAGAAGGCGCTTTGCAGAGCTTCTCCGGCCTCGCGTAGTGGGTCAGTCTGGACGTCTTAGTCTCAACGGTCCAAGTGGTTTGTTGATTTAGTCAGTCTGCAGTTTGTACGGTTCCAACTGAGTAACCACAAATTTGTCCCAGTGGTTGTGTCTTGTCTTGTTAAGTTCGGTTTTATACCTGTCTTTAGCGTCACGGTAGATTTGGAGCCTAATTTCCCGTTCTCACGTCGTTTTTGGTCTTTCATAGTGTCGTCTTTTGTCTCGTGACTCTTTCCGGAGTCTGGTCAACGTTCTGGACCACGCTATTCCCTTTTTGCGTCCTTCGTTTGCTACTGGTATGGCAACCGATTGGATTTTTAGTAATACATGTACGTCAGAGTGTAAACTCAGAAATCAGCGCTACATGCGCGGTATAGAGGCATGAGTTATTGATCTCCTGTCTCAGAGTTTGCCAGTATGCTTTGTATAGCAGCAACCGTGATTGCTGTGTGTGCAACAATTACGCGTGAACAAACAGCGAAGTCACGGTCCCATTGGATTAGGGAAGGATGGAGAAGGAAGTCTGCTGTGTTCTTTCAAAGGAACCATCACGGAATCTGCCTGAAGCAATTTATTGAAGTCACGGAAAAATCAGGATAGTCGGGCGCAGATTTGAACCGTCATTTGAACGCTAGTCCAGTGTGCTAACCATTACACTACCTCGCTCGGTAGGTAATGGAGAATGTCGAAAACGAACTGTGTCGAAATTTGGCACCAATCTCCGCCACTAGTCGAAGGGGGCCATGAAAATGGACTAAGCCGACATTTAGCCGCAGCCGTTTAACTACAACATTGCATCCGAAAACAGGGCAAAACCAGCTCCTACATCAAGTTGAGCGCTCTGTAGAATATGAGAAGTTCGGCAGACAGGAGACAACACACCATTTTCTTTCCACTGTGGATGCCCTGGAGACGGTGTGCGTTACTGCGGACAGAGGAGACGACTTTTCAGCATTGTACTACGCCGCCACACGTCTACCATCTCAACAAGTCTGTTCACGCCAATAAACTGTAGGCGATTGTAGTCTACCTCAGGGTGAAGTATATCGTCGTACGTTGAACAAGGTAGCTTCCCAACACGCCAAGTATACGTCGCCGGACACAGGGAAAACCGCTTGCAAAGATGGAGGAGAACTAAGCGAGGCGACCGCCTAAGGAGTTGAGGAGTCCACAAGTGTAGATCTTCCACGGACGACAGTCACCAAGATGTCCGAAAATCTCGTCGACGTCATTATTGCCAGTCAATCAGTCCTGGATCTAGTCGATCCAACGGCTTTCTTTTCGGTAATGTCGCATGCTTATCAGCTAAAGAAATCTGAGTTCCATGATATGAAAAGGTTTGTGTTAAAAGTTGAAGATGGGAACTACTTTCAATCGACAGGGTTTTGTCTTGCAAAAATAACTACTAATTAATGAAAACAGCCTCTCGAATTTTTCATTTTAACACAAATTTATCCTCGGACAGGGCACCTAGCGGGCATCAGAAGTAGTCACACAATGCGGAATGTCCAATCTGAAAATTGGCGAACCTATACCAACAACAACACACAACGAAGATTGCTCAGGGCTGTTGTTTGCCATTGAAGACGTTGTTATCTCACTATCGTAACCAGACGAGTTCTAGTTATCAATCTAGACGTCAGTTAAATGGTGAAGCTGTCGACTGTTGACTGAACAAAATCACGGAGACATATTTATGCATTACCGCACATTGATGACGCCCTAGTCCGTGATTACGGACATGAAGACAGGCTGCTAGCAAATCGAGGATGATGAGGCTGACTGCGATAAGAAAACTGCCTTCCTAACTTCTGCGGGTCTCTATGAGTTCAAACTTATGCCGTCTGGACCGTGTAATGCTCCAACCTCCTTCGAACATGTCATGGATAATTGTTTCGATACCTTAGATGGACGACATGTCTTCGTTACCTCGATAACATTATCAACTCTTCAAAAATATTTGAAGAACATTTAAGTATACTGACGACCGTGTTCAAGAGAGTTCAGACTGTAGGTCTACGCCAGAATCCAAAAAAGTATCTCTTCTTCCCCGCAAGAAATAAAAATGTAGCGAATAGTGATGGGGTCCGTCCATGTCCAGAGAAAATGAGGGCTGTCACTGATTTTCAAACTCCTAGACACTTTTCTGACGCGGGAAGCTGACTCGAAATGTGTTCATACTACTGGTAACTCATAAAAGACTTCTCTACCGAAGCACATCCCTTACGTGGGACTCTGCAGGGACACGCCATATTTCACTGGAACGTTCCTTTTCCTTAAACAAGTGGTAACATTTTCCCCGATCTTAACGCTCTATGATGAGAATGCCAATACACGACTTTACTCAGGTTCTCGCAGTTTTGGACAAGAGGCAATTCATGCACAAATTCTGGAAGGTAATGAAAATGTGATAGGTTAAATGGAAACAGTACTCTCCACTTGTTGCGTCCTTATTCATCATTCGAGAAATGTATGGCTTTCATGAATTGGTGAGTTTGCTTTGACAGTCAGGCTCGGTGGGTGACACAGTTACACTCGCTTGTTCTGGAGGGAGAATAGGAATGATCTCGTCCCACACTATGTAGTCAAAATTGTTAACGATGTCATAGAACCAGATAATGACTTTTTGAGTTATAGAATTTTAAAAGGCAACTATATGAACAGAAAAAGAAAAATTACAAAAAACGAAAGACAGAACAGAAGTATGAAATGCCATATAATGCTTTTAGTAAACCAATTACTCTTCAAAATGAACGCTCCAGTGCACATAAAACAACGTTTGCGGTCAGTATTTATTACCAGCTTTAACGAAGATATATGTTTTTTTAGAACACAACTGTTCATAAACTTGTGCTGCCGAACGAGCAATAGTGAAACGCTGTTTGCAAATAATTTGGAGGAACACGGAAAAATGCAAACGAATCAGCCATATTTATCCAAGGCAACGACCAACCCCCTCCCACTCCCAGTGGTACCTAGATGTGGCAAGGTCATAATTAAATTGATATTCAAATTTTATTAAATTGATATAATAATAAATTAAATTAATTATGACAATTAGTTAAGTTCAAAAACGGCAGGAATTTCAAATTTTGGAGCCCTAGTTCACATTACCACCACCAACACCAGAGGGCACTGTTAGACGTCTCCCCCATCTTCCACTGTCCCCTCCCTTCCCATACTTGTGAACTAGTGGGTAAAAGACTCAGTTTGTGCTGAGCTGCTGGAAAGGAAGGTACAGCCTTTACTTATTTTGAAGGACAGCTCAGTTGTTGGTATGACAAGTGCATTTATTGGTAACTACACAGCCTAATTACTATATGGTTCAAAAACTGATTTTTAAAACATACACCCCTTCTCTAAGTTCACCTAACATGAACTGCATGTCAAAAAATATGTGCACTTTCGCCCAGCCACTCCAAGCAGATGTGCGGCACAGGAAGAAACTCCATCACGCCAGTGTTCGGACTGAATATCAACTTCTCGACTGCACATGGTGTCTGAGGAACGCTGGAGGCGCATAGCCCCTCCTCGTCCACACCTCGTGGCAGCTGGCTGTGGAATGACTCACGGACGGCTGACTGCTGTGCCGCCTATACCAGCGTGGCGGTGGGCTTTTTGAGTAGCATATCAGGTGATTACCCACACATGCAAGTGAGAGAGGCTGCAAGCCCATGAGCCCCTAACACCCAGCGATGATGCGAAGCACTGGCAAAGTGGGTTGTGTTTACATGCTAAATATATTCACTCAGCTCTGAGGCTCTCCTATTTCTGCAGCGGGAGCGGAAGAAGGGGGAGGGGGGGGGTGATTTGTGGGCTAGAGCGGCGTCTTCCTTTGATGTACAATACCAGAAAGCTAAATTGTTCTAAGTGAATACCAGGAACTTTAATTGTGTAGGCCTTCGGAACCGCTCTACTCTAAAGCGATAGCAGCTTCAAAGGTACTCCTAGAAAGATCAGTGAACACAGATAAAGAAAGCTAACCACCAGAACCGCCTCATCATTCAGCAGCTGATTCAAAGCCATTTTTGCAGCTGGAGTGAGTTGTAGGGGGATGTGAGCAGGAACCAACTCACCATATGGCGGCAGTGGCAAAGGTCCTCCTAGAAAAATAATGTTGACCGTATGCTCTCACTAACAGGAACTGATGCTTCCAGGAGCTGTACCATTCTTAAAAGACATACATGGATCTGAGGAAAGTAGAAGACAAAAAACTCTCCTGGGAGGGTCACAGAACTCAAGGGTTAAAACAGCTGGTGGCTTTGAAGTAGATGGCAACAGACACTCCTGGAAGGGGAACAAAACACTTCCTTGGAACGCCTCAATCTCATTGTCACATTACTTCTAAGAAATGTCTAAAAGTATGCAGTTACCCTATGAGTGTTTGGGATTTTGCAGTTTTGGCTGAAACAATAATTTATCTCAAAGAAGAGGTATGCTCAGAAAAGGTTTCCCAATAACAGTCGGTGGGTCTCTGCTTGTCAAAGACGAAAGGGAATGCCGGCAGATACCTGCCTGTAGGACAAAGATTTAAGATGTGTGTCTGATCCAGCATTCATCTACAGACTTGTGCGAACTTGACTGGCTGATATGGTTGTTCTGCCACCTCTGATCGTGGAACAGTATCCAGCTGTTGTACCACCAACTTATCGGAGCGCCCTGAATAAAAGAAGAATATCACCAGGTCTTTGTTTGTGCCATTTGACAGGCATTGAGCGTCATCCACTTATCTTCCACAATAACAAGTTTTTTTCTGGAAGTTTATTTTTCAGTTGAAAAAAACATTTTCTGAGTTTTTGATGAATATGTCAGCCAGGAAGCATGACATTTCATTTATTACATGTGAAGTAGTTATGGGATAGGACTAGTTCAAACATTTCGAAAAACTCTGATATTTCTGTTACAGGTTTTTTTTTGTGTTTGATAACATTTTCCAGTAGAATCGATGGTTTAGGGGTAGCTTCTTTTCCTGGTTCGAACTCTGCCATCAAAATTTGTCAGCAATGCCAGCAGAGCACTTTCGGCATAACAAGTCACTCTCATTCAACCAACAGCCTTGTCGATAAGGGTTGAGGAGCATGCAGTGGTCCACGACACTTTGATGCTCTTGGGGTGGAAAACTGCCTCTAAAGATCAACAAAGATCAGCGACATGAATATGCAGATGGAATTAAAGACACATAATGTATATCCGCAGTACACGTGACCTGTAAATGAAAAATTGTTATGATGATCTTTCCATTGCCAAAAGGTTCCGAACTAGTCCCCCATTGAGATCTCTGGTAGAAGACAGACAAGAGGGATGTGACCATGAGAACAAGATAGAATAACCAAAGGAAAGATAATGTGCTGCGAATCGAGGCATGGAATGTAAAGAGCTTGAATATGGTAGGCAAGCTTGAAAGTCTGAAAAGGGAAATGGAAAGACTCAATCTAAATATCGTGTGGCTCAGGGAAGTAAAATGGAAAGAAGACAGGAATCTCTGGCCAGATGAGTATAGGATAGTATCAACAGCAGCAGAAAATGGTATTACTGGAGCATGTATCGTTCTGAACACGAAGGTAAGGCAGAGAGTCACTATTAACAGTTCGTTGACGGGGTTGTTCTCATCAGAATCGACAGCAAACCATCACCGACAACGACAGTTCAGATATACATGCCGATATCGCAAGACGAAAGTGTACTAAGATACTGAACGGGGAATTCAGTACAAGGGAGACGAAAATCTAATAGTCACGGGGGACGGGAATGCAGTTCTAGGAGAAGGAGTAGAAAAGACGTTTATGGGAAAACATGGGCTTCAAGATGCACAAGAGGAGAAGGTGTACTTGGAAAAGGGCAGGAGATAGGGGAAGATTTCAGTTAGATTACATTATGGTCATTCAGACATACCGAAATCGGATACTGGATTGTAAGGCCTACTCAGGAGTAGATGCAGACCCAGATTATAATTCAGTAATAATAAAGAGTGAGACAGAAGTTAAGACGCTAATCAGGAAGAATCAGTGTACGAAGAAGTGATATTTGGAAGTACTAAGGAATGAAGAGATAACTTGAAGTTCTCTTAAGTTATAATGTTATATGAAATAGCTTAGAAGGCAGTTCAGCTGAAGAAGAATCGGCATCTGCAGGAAGTGCAGTCACAGAAGTGGGAGGGAAAACCATTGGTACAAAGAAGGCAACTGCTTAGAAGCCATGGGTAACAGAAGAAATACTTCAGTTGATCGATGAAGAAATGAAGTACAAAAATGTTGAATCAAGTTCAGGGATATATAAATATATGTCACTTAGGAATGAGATCAGTCGGTAGTGCAGTGGAAGCCGAGGTGAAATGGCTGCACGAAAAATCTGAAGAAATTGAAAAAAAAAAGATTGTTGGATGGACTGACTGAGCATTTCGGAAAGACCAAGCAACCTTCAGTTAAAGTAAAAGCAACGGTCGCTACATTGCAGTGGGAATTCTACTGTTAAATGCAGAGGAATGAGCGGATAGGTGGAAAGAGGACACTGATGATGAGGCAATAGAAAACAAAATGTAGACAATATGGAAGAGATAGGCGATTCAGTATTACAACCAGAATTTGAAAGAGCTTGGAAGACTTGAGACGGAAGACAGAATGGATACAGAACATTCTATCAGAATTTTTAAAATCATTGCGGAATGTGGCAAGAATGCGACTAATCATGTTGGTGTGCAGAACGTATGAGTCTAGCGATGTATCATCCGATTTTGGAGAAACATCATCCACACAATTCCCAAGATAACAAGAGCCGACAAGTGTGAGAATTATGGCACAATCAACTTGACAGCTCATTCGTTCAACTTGCTGACAAGAATAATAAACAGAAGAATGGAAGTAAAAATTGAGGTCGTTTCAGGAAAGGTAAAGGCACGAGAGAGGAAGTTCTGACGTTGCGGTTGCTAATGGAAGCCAGACTGAAGGAAAACCAATACACGTTCACAGGATTTGTCGGCCTGAGAAAAAAGTATTCGACAGTGTCAAATGGTTCAAGGTGTTCGAAATTCTGAGATAAATAGGGGTAAGCTATAAGGAAAGATAGGTAACATGCAATATCTACAGTAGCCACGAGGGAAAAATAAGAGTGAAATATCAAGAACATAGTGCTCGGAATAGAAGTGGTGGAAGAGAGGGATGTAGCCTTTGGCCCCTACTGTTCAATCATTTAATCGAAGGAGCAATGAGGCAAACAAAAGAAAGATTGAAGAATGGAATTAAAATTCCAAGTGAAAGGATATCAATGATAAGATTCACCAACGACATTGCTATATGCAGTGAAATCGAAGAAGCATAGTGGATTTGCTGAATGGAGTACATAGTCTAATGGGTACAGGATGTGGACTGAGAGTAAATGGAAGAAAGAGGAAGATTATGACGCCCGCATCTTGTGGTCGTGCGGTAGCGTTCTCGCTTCCCACGCCCGGGTTCCCGGGTTCGATTCCCGGCGGGATCAGGGATTTTCTCTGCCTCGTGATGGCTGGGTGTTGTGTGCTGTCCTTAGGTTAGTTAGGTTTAAGTATTTCTAAGTTCTAGGGGACTTATGACCACAGTAGTTGAGCCCCATAGTTCTCAGAGCCATTTGAACCATTTTTTTTTTTTTTTTTTTGAAGGTTATTACAACCGCGAGCTTTCACATCAGAACTGGTGATCAGGAAATAAATGAAAAGGAATTCTGCTGGCTAGGGAGCAAAATAACCCAAGACAGACGGAGCAAAGACGACATATAAAGTAGACAAACAGTGGCAAAAAAGTGAATTACTGGTCAGGAGAAGTGTACTCGTATCAAATATAAACCTTCATTTCACAAAGAAGTTTCCGAGAATGCGGATTTGGTGTATAGCATTGTACAGGAGTGTGATATGGACTGTTGAAAACTGGAAAAGAAGAGAATCGAAGCATTTGGTATGTGGTACTACAGAAAAATGTTATAAATTAGATGGACTTATAAAGTAAGCAATGAGGATTCTCCTGAGAATCGGCGACGAAGGAATATATAGAGAACACCGACAAGAAGAAGAGACAAGGTTGTAGGACATCTGTGAAGACATCACAGAATAGCGCTTGTGGTAGTAGAGGGAGCAGCAGAGGCTGAAAACTGTAAAGGAAAGACGGAGTGGACTACATCCAACAAATAATTGAGAACATATGTTGCAACTGCTACTCTGAGATGAACAGGTTGCCGCAGGACGTGAATTCGTGGTGGGCAGCATCAAACCAGTCAGAAGAATGATGATAAAAAAAAGCTTTACACCCATAATTTCGACTGTCTCTTCGACAGATACATTTGAGACTAGATTAAGATTTTGGCATATTTGTCGCACGTTCTTAAATCATGTGTATTTTTAGTGTGTATGTGGTTTCATAATTGTAACATTCTCTGTGGGTATTATACACTCCCTGTGACTATTATTTAATATTTCGGTGCGTTTGTATGCTGGTGTATTTCTGGAAACAACGGCCTTACTGGGGTCTTTGGTTCTGCTCATAATTTGGACAGTGGGGTTCAGTAAAGTGCAGTTTATTACTTGTTTATTAGAGAGCAGAAAGTTGCATTGGTGAAACATTTTTGTTGAATTAGCTGTTGGGTTATGGTTCAATTATGTAATGTGGTTCACTCAGAAAAAATTAACAGTTTTACAAATGTAATCATTTATACAAAGAACAGTAGTGGAGTTTCCATTATCCACCTTAATTATAGCATCATGTTAATTGAGTCTATGTTTCAACTGTCTTAACACATTGTTTTCGTCAACGGTTGTATTGAAGCACTGTTTTCTTTTTACATTACGGTCCCTGTAGAAAATAAATTTTTTGAATGGAAAAATAAACTTACTGAAAAAGTTGTTTGTTACAGAAAATATGAGAATGACACTCAATCCTATATGATAAAACAAATCATAAAACTGATAAACTTATTACATTGTGAAGTTTTATCCCCAATAAAATGATGTTCACAACTCGACATGAAATAAATGATCTTAAAATTTCTTAAACTTCACAACTGTCAATGAACAGCAAGAACACAGTTTTTAAACTTATAGAAAAACAAGTTACACTACTGTCACATCAATCATTACAACATCCAAACACACTCAAAATTGTGGTACATTTACTCCATGTTGAATAAAAAACACACATTACCCTCAAAATCAGAGTATTGACACAAGAATTCGATACAATAAAAGCTATTGTAATAAATAATAGGTTATGAAATAAGTCCATTGAAAAACTATATAACAAAATACAGTCAAACATGACTAACACAAGCACTGTACGAATGACGACTGATACAACACGTATCTGAACAAGTACTCCCTATTTAGGCACAGCACTTCAAAAAATTGCTAACTTACTTAGAAACACCAATATTAAGATGTCCTTTTCCCTGATCAAGAAACATGGACTCTCCTTACCTCACACAGTAAACACAAACACCTGAATAAGAGAACACAGTGGGATATATAAATTACAGTGTAACAGTGGTCATCCATTTACACACACAAATCAGGAAGAGTTTTCCATATACATAACACAGTACACACTGATGTTATTAGACTTAACCACTTTGACAAATTCACAACACCTAACCATGTATACCTTAATAGCCATAGACCATGTAACACCCACAACAGCCGAACTCTACTGCTCAGAGAAAACCTTGGTACGGAACCTAATCTGCTACAACAATTAGAAATAATTTACATAAAGAAAAAACATCTGAAAACATTATGAGTGAACAAATGGAGCTTAGCAGCAACAGTTTTAGTAATGAAATGATACTGGCAGAAGTAAAGCTGTGAGTACCGGGAGTGAGTCGTGCTTCAGTAGCTCAGATGGTAGAGCACTTCCCCGCGAAAGGCAAAGGTCCCGAGTTTGAATCTCGGTCGGGCACACAGTTTTAATATGCCAGGAAGTCTCATATCAGCGCACACTCCGCTGCAGAGTGAAAAACTCATTCTGGGAAGTTTTAGTAATGTTAAAAGTTTTTTTCCCTGAGAAACAAATATTTAATAGTGCAACCATGCAATGACATACAAATTTAACTTATTCAAAAACATTTGTTTTGTAAATAACATATCTGTATAATTAATTATGTAATAGCTTTGTATCTTCTTTGAAAAATACATGTATATTCATAGAAATACAATATCTTTGCATTTGAAATTCTTTGCCTCCTTTTAACATATGTCTGGAAATGTGCAATAGGATTGCAAATGTGCAATAGGATTGGACTATTGAAGCTGATTTTGAGCCCCACCGGGCTTGGATGCAATGTACGCTGAAATATAGTCCATTTGTAACTGAAGAAGCTTGTTATTTACAAAACGAAAGTAACATGGTTATGGATGAAACTCTGACAACAGTAGGTCAAATTAAGAAATATTTACATCTGGCGTAAATTGTTGGTATAATTAAATCTGTTTTATGAAGTACTGGTGTTACATATGCTCCATGATGTATCCAGTTAAAATTAACATCAGTGAGACGTTTAACAATGTCCAACACAATATCATGAATATTTGAGAGCTCGGTCTATAATATACAAATAATATTTACACAATTCACAAAACATTATCCTATTTTATATTCATTCTGATAGAAAACATTGCCGCAGTCCGGTAACATCAAAACCATTTTCAATGCAAATGCATAAGACAAACATTATTTAAACATGGTAATGAAATGTGTCTTTGTATTCTAACAGCATTTTTCTAAAACATATAGAACAAAACTGACTGCTGCTCATAAATGTTATGGCAACAAAAAAGAAACATCGTTTTCCTACACATTTTTCTTAGGATGCCTGTAGCTACTTTGTGTAGTCAATCAAGTAAATTACTTCCTCTTTCTGTTGCTACTGCACTTTTAAAGTGTGATTTTATTTTGATTCAAACTATATGTTCATAATTGGAAACCGGTAAAATAGATCTTAGTTCACAAGTAATTATGAGTTGACAGCATATTTTAAACATTTGTATTGTAGGCAAATAGTATCATTTATGGTTACCTTCACAAGATTTTATACGTTTTTATATTTTATTCTACTCTAAGAATATACAGGTAAAGTGCCCTTGTGCTCTGGGTAAAATTCCAAGAATGTGTTTTGGTTGTACGCTGTGCATACGACCTCAACTCATACTGCTTGTTACTTTAGCACTTTGATCAACATCACATGATTTTAAATGGTCATTAACTTTATTCTGCGTGTTAAGAAAAGTTACTACACCAACATTGTCTGAGAGTATTCCTTTGGTGCTCAAAGGCCATAAACTAAGTGAAAATAGTGTACAAATTCAATTTCATTCTGTGACGAACACATTTTTCAATCTTCCCTATCAAGTTCTTTTTGATTGTACAATATACGTACAACAGCCTTTCAGGTTCAGGTATTTCTCATAATCATAAGTGGTTTTAAGTAGTTTCCAAAATTGTCGTCACTGTGGTGTTTCTCCATGCTTCTATATACAGCCAAAATTTTATTTTAATCATCTACCTATGAAAATTAATGCAGCTGAAATGTTGTCACACCTCAGTTTTCTTTAGATTAATTCATTAAATGTTCTGGCAGCTTTGACAAAGCATTAGCCACATAGTTATCTGACCCACTAATTTAACAGATTTTGTTACTGAATTGCTGTAGGAACAATGCACAGTGGGCTAACCTCACAAGTAAAGGGCGACAAATCTTAAAGAATATCAGGCTTTAGTTCTTGTTAAGTATGAAGTGAAGTTCCCACAATTAGTTCCTGAATTACTTCAAAGCATAACTGAGCACCAAAGCCTGTTTTTCATGTTTTGTACAAATTGTCACTTTGGTTAGAGCTGATCTGACGAGTTCAATATTTTTTATTTTTTCTTCGTTCTGGCTTAGAGATTTTCGGGAAAATATCTAAGACTATGACAGAAAATTTGCTGTCAGCACTCATATGGAACAGATGTGATAAATTGTATGATGTAACACATTATTCCTTATTATTTTCCTTTTCGAATCTTCAATAGCAGACTGACATATTACAGTGCACACAAAAATACTATTATGTTTTAACAAGTTCTTTAAGTAGAGGTTATGTACGATGCCCCTTTGCAAATTTATGATAAAATTGGCAGGGATGTAGGTAGGTTTAAAGTTGTTTCTCTTTTTTAATTGGTGGACAGCTTTTAGAAGCTGTTAATTTGACTGTGTCCTTGCCAATGCCAAATGTGGTAATTATGTAAGCCAAAAACTTAATTTCTTTCTTAAAAAACACGCAGTTCTTCAGACTCGCATGCTTCCATTATAACTCTTAATCCTTTGCCTTCCTTCTTCACAATATTGGTTTCTTCAGTCACTTTCCGTTTTTACATTATACCCACTTTGTAATGAACGGCTTGCTTCTTAAATAAGAGAACAGGATAAGGATGTAGCAAAAGAGATTCTTAAGGTATTACTTTCACGCAGTACATAAAGTGCTTTGTGAACCTGGGATTATCTGAAGCTATTTTGCAGCTCATATTTTTGCACTTTGGTAAGATTTCATTAAATGTTACTTTATAAATAACAATAGATTTGATAAATACAGCTCATATTTCCTTCATGTCGACTTTCAAACGCCAGAATCGAGTTCACTTTTTGAGTAATTGAATTGTTTCTTATTCTATATTCTGATTCTTCGAATACCACTTCTAACCTCCCTGATATTTTACCCATTTTAACAATTTCGTCTTCATAGTCGATTACACATCCTTTTAAACTAATTTTAACTGATGAGTCCACCTCCAGCATATTTTCTGCACTAAGTAAGTTCAGGGATCAGTAAGAACTCAGGGTCAAATTCATATCCTTTTTTTCAAAATCTTTTTCTTTCTTTATAGGTTTGCTACCTTTTATAGTTACAACCACAACTGTGAACTGTGTTACTGGCTTAGTAAGCATTCCTGATTTAATTTTAACATATTCGAAAAATTACTGAGAAAATCCACTAATTTGTAATCGAATATCAAGCAATATTTGCTATTCTGTATTCAATATCTCTGTAGGTATAGGTGTATGTTTTCCTTCGTCATTTGTAGTATTTTCTTGATCTTCCCATAATTGATCTCGGTCGACTTAAAGTAGTTCCAGAATATGTTGTTCCTTCACAGTTTGCGTTTGTGTGGTAGCTTTTTTAGTTTTCTGGTCACTCTTGTGGAATCTTTGTTTGGTATTATCTCTGAATGGGATTCTCAGGAGACTTCTTCCTCACAGGATCTGTCCCAGTTTCTGGTTATCGTATAGATAGTAAACCTGGTGAGTTAACATAATTTGTCCCTTTCTGTGTCAGGCTCTTCAATGGTGCTTTCGTCGGATCAGCTCTTTAAACGTCAGCCGAAACTTAATGCTTAACTTAATCGTCATTGTTTTCCATCACATATACGGAGGCACCTGGAAATAAATTATCTCTCAAATCTACACCAGTTTCTTTAACACCTTCTTCATAAATCAATAATATTTCATGTGTAATGCTGATAATATCACTATTCCTGTGCCAATCATTCGTAGCATTCCTTACTCAATTAAGAACTGTGTCACCTTTATTAGCAACTTACGCACTTTTCTTTGCACTGCCGTTTTCCCTACACATCATATTTTTGTTAGCAGCAGCTCATGTACATTGTGCCGGCAGTTTCTATCACTGTATATCTTTCCTGATTAGTTTTCAGTGCCGCCATGTTATTAATACCCTTACCACTCCCCTTGTATTTACTTAAGTTCTTTGTCGTCTGTTTCTTCATATCCTGTCACTCCGTTGCCTCATACTGTCATAAACATTATCAATTTGTTGTAACCCATTAAGCTTTCCCGACTTTTCTTTCACAAAGCCGCTCAGATTTCACTTTAGGTAAACTGTCGTTATCCTTTTATTCTGTAATAACTCGTAATTGTTCATTTGCGACCGGCACGGTAGCTGCATTCTGTGAAGCGAGTTCAACGCTTGCTGCAGTGACGTCATTCCTCTCTCAACATACCCTGTTCGCAAGGTTGGCTATTCTGCCCGCGCGCCTCATTGTCTTCAAAAGCACAGCTGCATTGTCTGTTCACTTCTTATCGCCTGTCTGCCGAGAACTGTTCCTATGGTCCCCCGGTGCAACACCTGAACATAGTCACAACTTCTCCGTGATGATTTCGCATGTGATAATCCTTACTTAAAGCACAGTCATGTTTATAAGTCAGGTATCAATAAGCTCTCTCCACACTACTTCGGCCAGCAACATATGTGGCCTCTAGCATTCCTCATTCCCTTCATTGGTGTCGTGCGGTTCGAACCCTCTCCCATGTATTGAAGAGTTAAAGCAACAACGTCGTGATCCTTCATGCGTCATACTTTCATTCCTACTTCATTATTGTGTCCATTACTCTTATTGAATCGTTCGAAAATCACGAATCCCACTCCAGCTGTCCCATCTTCGATCTGTTAAAAAATGTATCAAAATGTTTGTGATTGCTACCTGCATATTAGAAAAAGGAAACGAATCTTCTGGAAGTATCAGATTCAAAGCACCTATTTGTGATCCACTACTTTTCGAATTCAATTTTTATACCTTCCGCTCATAATGGACGCTCACCATGAACAAATCATGCTTTTGCTCAGACAAATATTCCTTTAGCAAATATGGACTGAACTCACTGAAACGAATTTGACCTATGCTTAAATTGAGACCACAACTTATCATACCTCGTGCTAAGGCAATCAGCACAACATTAATTTTCCTCGATCAGTCATTTCTGTAGGAAATATTCTTTCGACGTCTTTTGGGAAATGAGCATAGTGCTGCACCGTTTTCCCTCTTTCTTCTTCCGAGTCATCAGTCATTGACTGATTCGACGCACCCTCGACGAATTCCTCTCCTATGCCAACCTTTTCGTCTCAGAATACCATATGCAGCCTACGCCCTTAACCATTTGCTGAATGTATTCCAATATCTGCTTCATCTATAGTTTTTAAGCTCTACAGCTCCCTCTAGTACCATGGAAGTTATTCCCTGTCTCAACACATTTTCTATCACACTGTTCCTGTCCGTGTTTTCCATATATTCCTTCCCTTGCCAATTCAAAGGAGAACCTCTTCATTCCTTGCCTTATCAGTAAATCTAATTTCCAACATTATTCTGTAGCACCACGTCTCAGGTGCTTCTATTCTCGTCTGATCCAGGTTTCTCACAGTCCATGTCTCTCAACCGTGCAATGCTGTGCTCGAAACGCACATTCTAACAACTTTATTTCTCATGTTAAGAGCTATGTTCGATACTAGTTGCCTTTTCTTGGTCAGTAATGCCCTTTTTTGCCAAGCTAGTCTGATTTCTACGCCCTCCTTGCTCCCTCCGTCATGGGTTAGTTTGCTGCCTAGGTATCAGAATTCCTTTACTTCATCTAATTCGTGAACACCAATTATGATGTTAACTTTATGGCTGTTCTCATTTCTCCTGCTTCTCATTACTTTCGTCTTTCTTCGATTTACTCTCAGTCCTTGTTCTGTATTCATTAGACTATTCATTGCATTGAACAGGTCCTGTTCTTCTCCATCTTCACTTATCATCGAATCTTGACATTTGTATCCTTTCAGCTAGAATTTTAATCTGGCTCTTGAACCTCTGTTGGTGTTCCGTGATACCTGATTCTTTTCTGGCCTTCCAGTGTTATACTGCTACCTTGGTTCTTGCACGGATTGTATGTTACTCGTCTTTCCTCCTAGCTTACCCATATTTTTGGTCAGGATTTCGAACATCTTACTTTCTCCAAGTCGACAAATCTTGTGAACGTGTCTTGATTTTTCTTCAGTCTTGCTTCCACCGTCAACCGCAACGTCAGAGCTGCCTTCCTGATACCTTTACCTTTCCTAAAGCCAAACTGATCGTCATCCTTAATTTTCTTCTCCATTCTTCTGTATATTACTCTTGTCAGGAACTTGAATGCATGATTGTGCCGAAATTCTCACACTTGTCGACTCTTACAATCTTACAAATCAAGCGGATGTTTCCTTTCCGAAAGTCCGATTTTATATAGCCACTCACACACACTCTACACACCAACGTGAGTAATCGTTTTGTTGCCCTTCCCACAATGATTTTAGAAATTTCGATGGATAGTTATCAATCCCTTCTGCCTTATTTGATTTAAAGTCTTCGAAACCTCTTGTAAGCTCTGATTCTAACATAGGATCACCTATCTCCCCACTGTCGACACCTGTTTTTTCTTCTATCACTTAATCAGATACATCTCAACTCCAATAAAGGTCCTAATGTACTCTCTCCACCTCTCCACTCTCTCCTCTCCATTTAACAGTGGAATTCCCATTGCACTCTTAATGTTACCTCCTTTCAGTTTCACCGAAGGTTATTTTTTTGTTGTATATACTGTGTCAGTCCTCCTAAAATCATTTCTTTTTAGATTTGCTTACTTTTTCATGTAGCCATATCACCTTAGCTACCCTGTGTTTCCTGCTTATTTGGTTCCTAAGTGACTTGTATTTCTGTATTTCTGAATTTCCCAGAACATTTTTGTATTTCCTTCTTTCATCGATCAACTTCCGTTACCATGATTTCTTTACAGTTACCTTCCTTGTACCTACTTTTTTCTCTCCAGCTTCTGTGATTGTCGTTTTTGGACATTTCTCTTCCACTGAAATGCTGTTCATTATCGCAGTATCTACAGCCTCTGCGAGCTTCTACCGTACGTCTTCATTCATTAGTATTTCCATATCCCATTTGTTCGCTCATTCTTTCATTCTGACTGGAGTCACAGATTTCAGCCTACTCTTCATCATTATCTGCCTCTGGTACGCCCTTACATTCTAGTATCTGATTTCGAAATGTCTGCCTGATCACGATGTAATCTAACTGAAATCGTGAATCTTCAAGTCAGCCTCTTTCTCTTCTGATTCTTGAACTTTAAAGGTGGATGATATAGTTCTATTAGGAGCCTTCCACAATAAATTGATGTTTTGCGTTTCTTGGTGGATTTCAGTTCTCTAAACCTTTCGAAATAAGAAAACAGCTAATCAAAAGTTGATGTCACCATTGAAAATGTCATCATGCACTTAATCTCCACAGATGGATAAATGCCTTCTCGAGACTGCATCACGCTTTCTTGGTCTCCATTCATACGAACCCATTTTAAAGTTGCATGCATTGTAATGTAAGCCGCTTACATTTCAGTTGGTCCTTCAGACCTTTGGTTAGTTACAGGAATCCAGCAAACAGCTTTTGCGGTCCATGTACTAACCACTGAGTGAGATAATAAACAAAGTTCCAAAAAAGGCGGCTGCTGACAGGGAAGAGTATTACAGAACCAACTGTGAAACAATTCATAGTTTGCATAATATTTAAACTAATTGTTTACAGAAGAATGGAGAGACTGGTAATAATCGAGCTCAGAAAAGATTAGTGTGGATTCCGCCAAAGTGCAGGAGCACAAATGCCAATATTAATCCTACCTCTTATCTCTGAAGAAAATCAATCTTCCATTTAGAACTTTCTTAGATTTACGGGAAGCTTTATATAATGTTGACGAAAATAAATACTTTAGAATTCATAATGCGGCAATAATTAAATACAGGCAACAGAAGGTAATCCACAACTCGTACGGTAATGTGACTACAGTTACAAGAGTCGAACGACATATGTTTAGTGCAAATAAATAACGGACTAAGTGTCGAAACACTGATTACCAATTATTCAGCTATTTTCGTTTTGAGGAAAATAATTTAATGGCAAATCCTCAACAACATTTTTTATTTATTGTCTATAGTAAGCGTAAAAAACTAATGTCAAATCTTTGAGTTTCTTTCCTTCTGTCAACGAAAATAAATATTTTATTCTGAAAGAGGTATCGGCAAAAGCGAGGTGAGTGCCAGTGAAAGAAATCTCAAGCATTTTTCAATTTTGTTAATAATAAACATTTTATAGATACATTTTACAGATGCACTGTCCTGTGATTAAATTACTTTTAATCCTGCTTTTAAGTTTATAGAACACAAAACAGGGTTAATGATTTAATTGTTGGAAAGATATTCTGTTAACTACTTTCAACTATGGCAGCACCTGTAGCAGATCCTTTTTCTTTTCATCTGGTGTTTCTACATCGCTGTGCCCGTAAAACTAAGTTATTTATTACGTCAGTGGTAATTCTCTTCTTGACAATCTTTAAGGTGCTCCAGTGTTCAAGTTTTTTTAAGCGTTGTTCTTATTTTGACGACTCCTAGTACTTTTTTTCTAGTTGAATGCAACCACAATTGGAAGTATTTATTTTCATTGTGTTAAAACGTATAATGGGTGCTTTTTTGAAATAACTAAGTTCTCTGTCAGGAGCGTATTATCCACAAATGGATTCTTTGGTGTCGCATTCTCTTTACGTTTAACAAAGTACTTAGGTACAAGACACTCTGACCTCTTTCCAGCCTCTTACGTTTTTGAGTCTGCGCAAAACCTACGTCAAACAGTTGAGAAGCATTGTGTCACTTATCCCACTATAGCCTCAACATTGTGCCGGTACATACCGACCATGCTATCTTTCTGGCCTTATATGCTCTACCAGAAATGGTCGTACTGCTTAGCCCGCTTTTCAGATTGTTGGCTACAGCACTTAGCTTGGTTTTTCGGATCTAAACCAAACAAAAATTTTGGCACTTAGGCCGTTATTGATTTTCACTCTACGTATAAAGAAGGCGGTACTCAAGGCGCGAATTAGAAGCATTTGTAGCCTATCCTCCATGTTATTGATTCCGTGTATTGAGTAAGCAACTGAGGAAATGAAGACTAGCTTTGAAATGGAGTTATAGATCTCTCACAGATGACAAGGTATATGAAATATCGGTTGAACGGAAGGGATAGTGTCTGATAAATTGTTAGATGAATACCAACAAATATGAAAGCTTAGTTTAATGTACTATGATTAAATCAGGCGATGGTGGGGGTTAGATAACGATACTAAATGGCCAGTTGCAACACAACTCGCGGACTAAGGGTTCCGTACAAACTTAATTATTTATGTAGACAGTTCATCGGCCGCGGTAATCGAGAATCTTCGCTTGTTTTCGACATTAATACTGGCAGGATATAGGTCCCGGGAATTCCAAGACATACGAGAATGTTTTAATTTTAAGCTTCATGTCGGGTATTACGTGACAAAAGAAACATTTTGCGACATAATGACAGGTGAACAGTTTTCGGTTAGCGATTCTGCCTTTACATCCTGTGGTCCAGGATTCGACTTCCAGCAGAATCGGAAGTTTTCTCTACTCGGAGACTGGACGTCTCGTTTTCATCATCATTATGTGACCATCAAAGCCCGAGTCGCCAATGTCAGTAAGACTAGCGCTACGTGGTCTCAGTACCGTGGATTGGGGTCTCCTGGCCAAACGATTACTCCATTTTACTTCCAAGGATGACTCTCTACAAGAAGTGATCGTTAATAATAACAAACTAAATGTTGTGACCGTTAATAACATCCTTAGGCTATGTGACCATTTAACGAGGTGACACTACTCCTTCCCCTTGGTCACCTGATAGGAATTCCTATAATTTTTCTAGGAAAACTGACTGGTGAGCACCTTATTGAATTGTCAATAACGCTAATAAAATGTATATGGTTCCGAAGATCCGTTATTGTAGCTGTGAATTCTTGCAAGCTAATTAACTCTCGTGAGCATCTTCACCTGCATGTCAGCGATAACTGGCCTTACATGACCTTGAAAGCAACATTTACACCCTGCGTAACATCTCATTTTAATAGTTCAAGTAATTCTTCTCCGGTTAGTTACATTTTCATAGGTAATCTTAATACTCAGTACGTATTCGTTTCTCATCCTGCATCTTGTTTACCCTTGATTCCATTTCCGTTTTTCACTATTACTTACAACGATGTGCATTGCATTTGAATTCGGTATTTTAAAAGTTTGTCTGCTGTTTCGTGTTTTTACGGTCATTATTAATAGGAGAGCAATTTTATGAAAGTGGGAATTTGTTTAGCTGCACCATCTACCTCTGAGAGATGCCGTTGAGGAGAAATGTCATTTCCACTAGATGGGCAATGAATCTTGGTGTAAGAGAAACATATTTAACATAAAAAATATGTCTTAGAGTTGCTCTTGGTCTGGTAATAAAGCAGCAATAAAGGTGGCAGTTATTGTAAGTCGTGAAGATTGCCCAGGTCTACACAAACAGAAGAAACAGAAAAACTATTGCGAAAGACCTAAAAGCTAAAACAAAAACTGCAACATTTTGATAGTCATGTAAGAGGTAACCGCTTTAGAAAGATCTGTTGTCTCCTACAAAAGTTTTTAATTATTGGTCCCATATCTAAAAACCGAATTATCAGCCCTAGCTTTTATTTTAGGAACACTTCAGCTATTGATAACTAGCGGCATAGCAAAATTTTTAATGGAGGAAACTACAGCCGCACTCCCCTCTTATATTAAAATTCTCTGGATACTTATCACTCTTCTTTCAGGAGCGAGTAACAAATTACTCGTTAACAATTTTTAAATCTTTGTCTTCGTTATGTATGTTCGGAACGAACCAGGTACACACATTTAATCCCAGCGTACAGATTGCTTGTCCAAGTTACCAGCAGTGTGATATATGGAGCGAGATAAATCTTCGCTCTACTGCTCCACGTGAAGATTAATGGCGAAGTGGGAAACGAAATGTCACACATCTGTTCTCGTTGGGGGCTATACAGCGACTGCAGAGGTTGCTACGTTTCTGTAGAGACGTATGATAAAGTAGCAACTTACTGAGCTTCTGTCTTCGACAGACACAGGGTCGGACATAGAGCAAAGTGACCAGTTCTAGAAATGAAGTCTATAATCTTCTACAGCATTAGATCAGTTTTGTTTTAAACTGATGGGAAAAAAGCTTTAGGGCACTATTAGAAGAGAGAATAGATTGATACGCACCAAAATTGTTAACTTTGTGGTGGAGGGAAGTAAACACTATAGTGGAAGTCCAAGGCTGAATACAGTAAGTGGAATCACTTAGACGTAGGCTGCAGTAATTCAGTAGATATAAACATATCTATATAACTAAGGTTAACTTGGAAAGCTGCATCAAGTCTATATTCCAACAAAAACAACAACAGTATCAGAAATTGATCAAGGCGAAAAATAGTGCTACAGCTTACCTTTGACATGACATTGGTATTATGACATGTGGCTCATATGTATGTGATATGTAATTGCAAAGCAATCATATATTTCTTTATCATCATAGTTTTTATTTGTTGTACACTTTCAGTCATTGTTTTATGGTCTTAAGCACCCTACAGATTCTTTCATAACATGAAATTAAGCCTTATTTTTCGATGTTGTGGTATAATAAGAGAAGTCAGGCAGAGTTGGTTCATAGACAAAGATCCTAGTATTCTCCTTGTGTAAACAAACTGGCCAATTGACCTAGTTCTCCTTGTGTAAACAAAGCATGTAATTTATGATCCCAATGTAAGCGAACTGCCCACTTGCCCACTCGTATATTTAGGACCGAATTAATGATCGAGTGCTTTTAACTTTATGACACTAATGTAAACAAACTCTTACTTATCTGTGATCTCATACATAAACAAATTTGCCACAACATGCATTTAACCTGGTGTCAACGAACTGCTGACTTGTGTTATTGGCTTTGTTTACACCGTTTGTTTACACAAGTGTTATTTAACGTCAAAAGCTTTTAGATTACTCTCATAGCTATGATTTTAATTGGTGTTATTTGTGGTCTGTAAATATCTACCATATTCCCATGTTTATGCGAGTCCACAATTTAGCATCTGAAATGGTGATCTCTTCTCCCCAATTTGTGTAGTGAGTTCCATTGGTCATCCCCCCCCCCCCCACCACCACCACCACCACCACCACCACCACATCACCACCACTACCACCACCACTCTTCTTGCTACTCAGCTACCCAGAATCATGAGATGGACTCAGCATGCAAGCTCCGTTCGTTAGTTGATCGAGAATGCCAAATTCAGGTGATATTTACAGTTCCAAAGGCACACAGAAATATTTAGCAATTACTGCCACAGAGATACCAGATAACTTAACAATTATCACAACAAGAAATACGCTCTTGCAGCTTCATAATTATCCATGAGTTAAAAACAAAATTGACAATATTGATACTGTAATATTACAGTGAATAATGCTAGGAGCGTTAGTGCACTGGCATAGAAGAGTTATGTAATTTATATTAAATATCTCCCACACCAGCACAACACATGGTTGAGGTGTGGTTAGCTACATTCTGTCCGTGAACACCACTACTGGTGTGATAGGAGACTCGTTTGACCACCTATGGCCAAAGAGCAGTGCAAATGCGTCACACTCCACTGCCTGCTTGCTTGTACAAACGGATGTCCCACATGGTCTGGCGTCTCTGCCACTGTCGCTGGCTCCAGTGATGTGTATATTACATGTAGTATGAAGATGTGCTGTCTGTGTAGCTTAGCTGGTAAGGTACTTGCACTGAAAGAGAAAACTTAGTGGCTCCGTTTCCAACAGGGTACCCTATACCTACTGCTTTCCATAGGAGGAAATCCACCAAGGTACACTCTCCAACTAACTCTAAAAGAAAATGCTTATCACAATAGTCTTACCTTTGAAACACTGGTGGCAGTCTTTCAACTCTGTATGTAATTGTATATAACACAGGTACCATTCGTATAGGAAGGAAATAATAGTTGGTGGTGGTGGTGGTGGTTGTTGTTGGGATGTTTAGGGGGGACTAAACAGTGAAGGTCATCAGTCCCCCAAATAGTTGATTGAGTTCAAATTACAGAACTTGTATCTAAGTTACTATAAATTTAAAGAATCACCTCTCTTACGTTTCTCGGTTTAAATCACTTGAACATAAAATGTGTGTGACGCTCTCCATCTTGTCAATTTCATAGTCGTCCAGCAGCAGCATTGTGAATGCAATGACAAAATTTTTCACAGAATATTTAGCACAACTGAGCTGTGCAGTGTCTTGAAGTCATCATCTGCCCTTAGCGGTGACTTAATCGAAAATTTCGAAGTGTTGAATGATGCTTCGCTGCTCAGTGCTTCTAGAACATTCTTCACCCACACTTAAATTACTGAACAAAACTATCATACTGTTCTTATTACAATTTCGTGTCTGCTATCAGAACCTTACTCAGGGTTTCAGACGGTATCTATGCGAGTGACAGAAATGAACAGACCCTGGAGCTCCGTGGACGTTTCTTCTTTATATGCCTGAAAGCAAAGATGATATGAGGTTTTAACGTTGTCTACAACACTGTTAACATTTTCTATTAATGGTGGTTGAAAAATTTCTTTCGCATTGAAGTAAGAACTCTTATCGTGTGAGCATGCCTAAATGTACAGTGTGAGCCTGCCTAAATGTACAGTGCAGCAGCAAACCTCCCCCTCCTCCTCTTCCCCCTCCTCCTCCTGCTGCTCTACGATGCAAGCAGCGTTTAAGTGTCAGTGGTAGTGCTGTGTTAATAGAGGAATTTGATCGTGCGTGTACTCATATGTCTAATACAATTTTCCTACTTGCAGGTGAGGTGAAGCAATCACAGGCACCTGACGTGAAACTTATGCTATATAACTCAGGATTCACAAGTGATAGCAAATACATAGTGTGGGAATGATCTCAGATCGTGAGTTATAACCACTTATTTCGTAAATCCTCAATAAAGGTATACTAATTTCTCAGATAAATGGATTCACCTGTGTTATTTCGATGCACATTTCTGCAATGTTCAGTGGAAATGTACAAGCTCCCTCAGTGATGATAAGCAATCAACCGTGAACAGCAGGTGCAAACATTAAAAAATTTAATTTATGCCAGTTAAGCCGTCTAATATGATCCAAACTAAGCTTGCAACCATTCCTGTACAGCTTCTACAAGAAAATACAGAGCTACAGAGCCGAATTCATAATGGGCCAGAATTGCTGAGATCAGTGACAATGCTGCTTGTCAGTATATGGAAATATGTGTGGACAGGCCAATTATGATTTGGGCACTGTACTACTTCCTTATTTAAGCATGTACATATATCCAGCTACTCATCTAAGAATTTTTAAGTGAAATAGAAGTGTATGAGCCACATGTGTTTACGTTACCTCTATAAAATCCCCTGCATTCAAATGTAAAACCATAGCCATCAATAAGCCTGTCTGCAGCTCGTGGTCTGGTGGCTATCATAGCTGTCTCTGGATCACCGTGTCCTGGGTTCGAATCCTGGCCGAGTTGGGGATTTCCTCTGCCTGGGCACTGAGCGTTTGGGTTGTCCTCATCATTTCATCATCATCATCATCGTCATCATTAGTAACAGTAGCTAGAATGGACTGTGTAAAAAAGTGGACTGTGTAAAAATTGAGACTTTATATGGGTGCCGATGACCTCGCGGTTGAGCGCCTCGCAAACCAAACATTGTCAACAAGCCTGAGTAAACGAAACACCCTTCTCACAATGAGTGACTGGTCCTTCTAAGGAACTGAGAACTCGAGGAACAAGAAGCAGTGTGTCCTGATAATACAAGGGCTACAGTTGTTGGCCCACTGGACTGCTGCAAGACGAATATTATTTTACCGTTCCTAACACATTCTGATGGGATTCGTATCAAGCATGTGTCTATATATTTTCAATAACATTATTTCACACTATAGAATTAAGTTTGCTCACAAAACGATATCATGTAACAAAATGTTCTTCCCTGTGAAAAAGACGATTTTTTTTAAATTCAAAAGAATATAATTGTGTAATCAAATTATTCCGAAGGACCAATGAATATTATTAACAAGTCAAGCATGAGAGGGTATCGATCATTTATATTATCTTGTTTTTAAGCTAACGTTTAACCATCAATTATTTTTTCACTACTCTAATTTTTCTCTGTAGCATCGTTACAAAGGCAACATGTAATTTCCTTTTACTTTCACGTATGGCATAAGAAGTTAGGAATTCTTTACTTATCTGTGTTTCCTATCTTAAAATAAGATGACATACCTTACCTGAAATAGTATTTACTGCATTAAATGTATTGTTTGTCACCTGCAGGTTCGAACAACATGTAAGTGTTACGGAGATGCTTCGTGAACTCAATTGAGAATCCCTGCAGGCAAGGTGACGTTCTTTTCGAGAAACACTACTGAAAAAAATGTAGAGAACCGCCGTTTGAAACTGGTTGACGAAAGAATCTACTGCTGCAACATACACTGCGCGTGAGGACCACGAAGATAAGATATGAGAAATTATGTCTCGTACAGAGACATATAGATAGTCGTTTTTCCCTCGCTCTATTTGAGACGGGAACAGGAAAGGAAATGACTGTCAGTGCAACAGAATACCCTCCGCCACGCAACGTACGGTGGCTTGCGGTGTATCGATGTACATGCAGTTGCCTACATGGGCCGTTTTTCAACATGATGGAGCCGAATTTTTCATTATCCAAATGATTCAAGCTAAAGCTTTCACTTATTCTCTTTCGTTAATCTTTCTCTTAATAGGCATAGAGCCTGTCTTCATCAATAACGGAGTCCCTGTGGTGTCACCGCCAGACACCACACTAGCTAGGTGGTAGCTTAAATCGGCCGCGGTCCATTTAGTACATGTCGAACCCGCGTGTCGCCACTGTGTGATCGCAGACCGAGCGCCACCACAAGGCAGGTCTCGAGATACGGACGAGGACTCGCCCCAGTTGTACGACGACTTAGCTAGCGCCTATACGGACGAAGCCTTTGCTCTCATTTGCCGAGAGACAGTTAGATTAGCCTTCAGCTAAGTCCATGGCTACGACCTAGCAAGGCGCCATTAGCCTTACATAGTTTGAGTTATCGTATAAATGTCTCAAGAAGAACGTTGTAAACCAACAAAGAATAAAGTTAAGTATTCGAGGAGCTGCATACTTTTCTTATTAGCATTCAATAGTTATCCTGTTCCAGAATTCACGCCAGTCGGCGTGTGTGTACGCGTGCCTTTCTTTCGGCTACCCGTCACTGTGGACTGGCTGCCTTAGCAGTCCGCATCAGTCCCATTGTCTTAATTCCTACATTTTTTAAATGTAAGAATTTTATTTATTTTTTACGGTCAAAACACTGAACAATGGTAGCAGAAGAGCGAAAGATGCTGGTCTGAAACGGAGCCACTTTTCTTCCTTTCAGTGACAGCAACCATTAAGATATATCTTATTGTTTTAGAATTATGAGAGGTTACTTATAAAAAGTTTGAATCTCGATGTAGAGCTTAATGAAAATCCCGTCGCTGTTTAAATGTGCCTTCTTGATGCGACAAACTATACATGCAAGGCCTTGAATCATTAGTGTCGGACATTAACGCTGTAACAAATATGAAGGGAAATATTTCAGTTTTGGCCGTCGTATGCGGACTGAGATCTTTAATTTCAACCGGACGTATTTTATGATCCTGATGGATCAGGTGGGGGATAACGCCAAGTTTATTATTTCTATACAGGCACTGCCAAATGTATACACTGCAATGATGTATTTCATGGCAAAGCCTAGGCAACATGAAGAGAAAAACAGGTAGTTCCGTTCCTGTGTAAGAATCAGATAACTGTGTGAGGAAAGTGAGAAGCAGACACTGGAACATACGCAGAGTTGAGCTGGTCCTGGATACCTGGATGCATGCTCGGATAATCATAGTGATTAAGGCGATTGCTTGCGACAGTAGAACATCCAGGTTTGAGTCTAGATCTGTTATATCCTATTGTCGTACCATATTGGTAATTTATGAGTACATTTCATGATATATTATAGCTATCGATAGTCAGTAGCGTTGGCACCTTCGAATATGCAAGCATAAAGCGCAGATTTAAACTAAGTCAGAGTGCTGCTGCAAGCAAAATCTGAAAAAATAGGAAAATGTCATAGAGAGTACAAAGTGAGAAGCACTCTGTGATATCGAAGGTAAAATTAAGTTCTCTGATGAAAACTTCTAACGCTTTATGGCTTTAAATAAAGTCAAAGAGACTGTGCGGCTGTTCCCGGCGGAGGTTCGAGTCCTCCCTGGGGCATGGGTGTGTGTGTTTGTCCTTAGGATAATTTAGGTTAAGTAGTGTGTAAGCTTAGGGACTGATGACCTTAGCAATTAAGTCCCATAAGATTTCACACACAAAAAAGTCAAAGAATGGATCAAATTCATCTGAACTGCGGCTGAGTGATAATACAGGCATCAGAAAAGAAGGTGCTGCAAAGATGGCAGAAATACTGTATTCGGTAAATTTCTTTCCATGCAAATGATCATAAAACAGTTCCTCCTTTCGCATTCGCCTGAACCATATAAATTCAATACAACGCTTAAATAAATGACTGTGAAACAGCAAATCGACTAAATGTACTAAATTTGTTACGTGGGGACAGACAATTGGACAGGAAGCTATACCTGTAATAATTCATACAGATTATGGGAAGAAAACCCATACCGGTAGCAGAGATCACCAACACGGACCTGTGTGGAGGTGCTCGTCTCGGAGCAAAGCAGGTTCCTGGCGATGAATGAAATTTTCAGTTGTCAATATTTGGCCGGTAAGAGGAGGAGGGATGGTGGCGGAAAGTTCCTGACCACCAGTATTTGTGCCAGGGTCTTGGGATAAGTTCCAAACATCGCCTTACTGCCTTATCACCATCACGCGCTACAAAAGTAACACCACAGTGAGCACGCATCCATTATACTCACTTACATTCTACAGTTTCAAATGCAACACAACTGTCACAACCCGCAAGCTAAAGGCCCAGTGTGTGCCGAGGAAGAACATCCTTTCCGATACGTGGCTGAACGCATGCCGCGAGATATGCCAGCCAACAATGCAGTACTAAGTTTTCATTTACATTTACATGAGAGGGAAGTTGCTCTTGTTTTAGCGCCAATTTATCGCAGGTCACTGGAGGCACATAGAATATCAGACAGGAAAACTGTGCACCTCATACCCGTTTCCAAGGAGGTTTGTTGAACAGATGCGCACATTTATAGACCTATAGAACTGTTGTTAGTCTCTTGTAGAATAAAGAATAACATTTAAATTCACATATCGTCACACTTTTCGAAACGAGAAATTTTCTCCGCAGTATTCTCAGACCTCGTTTCAGTTGTGGCCGTGGGTTGATCTCCGAAACTATATGTCTAGATTCCCACAGTTGCTTTTAGTTATTCTGACGACCGGATTTACACCCAGACGGTATTATACGTATGCGGATGACGTTGAGCTTTCATAGGCGGCGCAGCGAACTTTGACAGTTTTACATGTTTGTTGTTTGCGACTTTAATTACACTATGGCGCAGCTTAGAATCAAAGCTTTTAATTTTTACAGGACAATTATTTCATTATCTTCCTTTTCCTTTTGGGTGAGCTGATGATGCCTAGATACGGAATAACATGCTATTTTTAAATGAAAATAATTTTGCAACCGTGTGTGATATGTTTATATTATAACTTTGAAAACCGGTTGCTGTATCAATCAGCCAACGAAGGAAGGGGATGAACAACATTGTCACTCATTTAGTGAATGGTGGGTCCGCCACAGTTTGATTTAATAACTGTGAGTGTGCCACGGAGGTGCTGAAAACCCAGTGGCATACGCTACAAGAGTGGCATTTTGCAGCACAGAGATTTTACTGTTAGAATTCTGAGAAAGCGTCTTCGGAGGGGCTTAGACAAAGCTGTCCGACACCATAAAGCGTATTTCGGCCTGTGGTTGTAGATGGAATAGTACATATGCACTAGAAGAAAGTGACACACAGGAGACGGGCGAAAAACATTGAAACCGCGCAGTAAAACCTAGACTATGAAGCAACGAAAGAAATTCATTTGGTCGAATGTATCTGATTTCACAGTGTTTCCAGCTTCTGGCTGATTGGTTTGATTCCAAAGAGTAAAGCATGGCGGGTGATACGTGATGATTTGGTCAGGCATATCGTGGTATTCCGTGAGCCGCCCATTTACTCTGCAATGTCACATTATTGCCATAGATTACGTGACATTTTTGGTCCATCCTGTGGTAAAATGTTTCTTTCCCATTGTTCCAAGACGACAGCGCCCCACTCCACAAAGCGCTCATCGCCCAGGACTGGGTTTGTGAGCAGTAGGAGGAAATGTCGCACCTCCCCTGAGGTCCACAATCACGTGGTCACAGTATTATTGAACTTTCGTGGTCTACGTTTGAGAGAACGGTGCATGATCGCTATCCACCTCTGCCATTGCTACCTGCTGTTGTCAATATTTTGCAGGAGGAATGGTATAAGAGTCCCTTGAATACATTGCAGGTGCTATATTTATCGGTTCCAAGAAGACTGGAAGCTTTCTTCAATGCCAACGGCTTTTGTACATTATATTGGGCATAGTAATGCGCCACGTGTGTGGTGTTTCTAATTTTATGTCTACCTCCTTTACGTCACACAGTAATATGATAATGTTGAAATGTCGTTCAAATGTTATCCGCTGCAACTAAATCTCGTTCAATAACATAAATGATATGTAGAGATTCTCTAATTTGAGTAGCAGAGTAAGTAGCAATTACAAAGTATCAATGTGTTTCAATATCGACAACGGGGCCTTTGAATGTCGTAACTACCATATTAAAGACAAAATATCGACCTTCGCTACTGAGAAACGACACAGGTTACCTGCTATTTTCCCATCATGTAACCAAATCTTTCTGCTTCTCTTGACCATCCCAACACTTACGTATCCTGCTAAACACTGATATGGGGATTAGCATGAGGGAGTGTGGGAAGGAAGGATCAAGACCTTTGGAAGAACTAAGGCAGTAACATTAGCTATTATTGAAACCAAGCATGGAATAATGGCTGTCATCGTCCATGCAGTTGATGCTTTGTGATCTCAGTTATGCCCGTATTGTTTGGATTTTTTTAATTAGTAAAAATAAGCTTTCCGTATTTGGTACGGAAGATTATATACGATCCACCTAAATTTAAGTAGGGAATAGTGTTGCACCTGGAGAATAGTGTACTTACGATCACAGGATTTTTCCTACTTGATGTTTCAGTCTAGTGAACGATTTTACAATCAAATGAAGGAGCGCACACTACAGGCCACCATAAGCAATTTCCAGCGTATTCTGCTGTTATCCTTATTGTGACACACGAAGTTCGTTTTTCGCAGAGTTTCTAATATTACTAGCTGTACGGATTTAATTGCTGTGGAACATATTACAGCTATTCACAATAAATTCTTAAATCTTCATTTAGAGAGCTTTATTGTCACTGAAATTCTGCGTCTTTTTAAAACCAGTTACTTTACGTATGACGATTAAACCATACTCCCCCATTCTTCCACCGTCTGGTACCCTGAGACGAAAGTTTACCATGTAGCAAATAATATCAGCAAATGACCTGAATCGCTGTAATATCTTAACAATTGTCCATGTCTTTAATGTGTATGTTTGTGCTAGTTGCTAATCGCTTTCATTTCAAAATGTTTTAAACTTGTAACTGGATTTTGATAATACTTATTCTTCATATGATTTCACTTATCGATCATTGGTATGCACTAGAATGACAACGTAACACACAGGCAATTAAATACAATCTTGACAACGTTTTCTCGCTTGAAATAGATTTAAATGCCAATAGAACGGTTTTTTCCAGACACATGACCATATTTTATCTTGCAAGTTTTCCACATCTGGATGAACCTCACTTTTCGAGAGAAATTTTTTATAATACAGGAAAAGACAGCAGCAGTCATAATGTGAATGCTATCGTCTGAAAATGGAGTAAGAAAACATCAGAAACTTCTATTACAGGATTGGCTAGAATGCGAAAGTCTGAAATGTGTTCCCTACTTCTGACTGAAACAGACGTATACACAATTAAGGTTTTCCAGATGTTCGTGGTCCGAGAGTTTTAAGCTAACTGTACGTTTTTCGTTTATTATGAAAGATCATTGTTACAAATAATGAAAATTTTTAACTCTCTTTCAGTTTCACGCGTTCTTTATTAGCATTAAAATTGACATCCAAACTACGTCACCGTGTAGCACCGTCGCATTCGTCGACGAGCGATGTTAGCGTTTTTTGAGGTTACATTCCTATTTCATTGATTGGCGACTCCATAATGTGCTGTGTGCACAACGACCATATGATAAATAAAATTAGAAGGAAGGTCAGCATTGGCCGTAATTTTGATGATTTATTAACAGCAAAATCCATTTTCGATCACATAATGATCATCTTCAGTGCTGGAAGTTAAACATTTCACATAGCGATCAGTGAATAAGAAACAAATGACCGCAAATACACCTGAGTATAAGCCTACTGTTGGTAAGAACATACCTTTAGCGTACAAATTAAAGCTCGTAGGTACTTGTGTCTAGTTATTAGCAGTAACAGAAGCAACGAGACTATCGCAATAACTGAAGCCTCTGTTTACATTCACCTATACAGCCGACCTCGGTGTGACAGGGGCGTGGAACGTGTGTCAAATAAAGACTTAACATTACTTTATTTGGCAAGCGATTACCACAAAATACGAAATGTACACTTACAAATCATTAATTGACTATTTCAATTTTAAAATTGTAAAATTAATGACTTGCAAGTGCACATTTGGTATTTTCAAAAAGTGGCTCTGAGCACTATGGGACTCAACTGCTGTGGTCATAAGTCCCCTAGAACTTAGAACTACTTAAACCTAAGTAACCTAAGGACATCACACACATCCATGCCCGAGGCAGGATTCGAACCTGCGACCGTAGCGGTCGTGCGGTTGCAGACTGTAGCGCCTTTAACCGCTCGGCCACTCCGGCCGGCATTTGGTATTTTGTGGTAATCTCTTGCCAAATAGAGTAATGTTAAGTCTTCACGTGACACATGTTCCATAGAGGCCGTTACAAGCCCCTGTCACACCGAGATCGGCTGTATAGGTGAATGTAAACAGAGGCTTCAGTTATTGCGATCGTTTCATAGCTTCTGTTAGTGCTAATAACTAGACACCAGTGCCTACGAGGCTTAATTTGTACGTTAAAGGTATGTTCTTACCAACAGTTGGTTTATACTCAGGCGTATTTGTGGTCTTTTGTTCCTCATTCACTGATCGCTATGTGAAATGTTTAACTTCCAGCACTGAAGATGATCATTATGTGATCGAAAATGGATTTTGCTGTTAATAAATCATCAAAATTACCACCAATGCTTACCTTCCTTCTAATTCTATTCCTATTTCGAAACAGTTGCGTTATTAGGGAGAATTTCATGTTACGTTAAATTTTCTGTGTCTTAGTGTAATATTTAATTTAAACCTGGTTGATTACTGAAATTACCAGCAGATTAGAAAGCATTACACCCTGCAGAAAAAATTTTGTGTTACACAAAGTAACGGTTACCATATTTACTGGTTAATTAACGTGATATTAGCTGTATTTGTACCCTGCTTTTTCATCACTCTATATATTCATTATTTAACATCAATTTTATAAATATAGGTGTTCTGGGGTCGATAACACTGATGTGACAAGCCATGGGATACCTTCTAATATCGTGTCGGATCTCCCTTTGCTTGACGTATTGCAGCAACTTGATGCGGCATAGACTCAACAAACCGTTGGAAGTAAGCTGCAGAAATATTGACCTATGCTTGCCTCCATAGCCGTCCGTAATAGCAAAAGGGTTGCTGGTGCAGGATTTTTTGCACAAACTGACCTCTCGATTATGTCCTATAAATTTACAACTGGATTCAAGACGGGCGATGGAGGTGACCAAATTTTTCGCTCCAATTGTCCAGAATCTTCTGACATGACGCACTTCCATCGATAACAATTCCATTGTTGTTAGATAACATGAATTCCATGAATGGCTGCAGATCGTATCCAAGTTGCCGAACATAACCATTTCCAGTTAGTGATTGGTCCAGTTGGACCAGAGGACACAATTCACCCATCAAAACACAGCTCTCACCAATTTGGAGGCTGCACCAGTCTGCACAGTCCATTGTTCTCAACTTGGATCGAAGCCTGATGGGGCCTCAGCCGCGCTCAAACCCTGCCATCAGCTCTTACTAATTACAGTCGGAACTCATCTGACCAGGCCACGGTTGTACAAAGCTCTAGGGTCTAACCGATATAGTCTCGAGACCAGGAGAGGCACTGCAGACGATGCTGTGCTGTTGGGAAAGGAATTTGCATTGGTCGTCTGCAGCCATAGCCAGTTAACTCCAGATTTCGTCCCACTGACCTAACCGTCAGTGGGATACGGAAGTATTAAGGAATGACGAGATACGTTTGAAGTTCTCTAACGCTATAGATACAGCAATAAGGAATAGCGCAGTAGGCAGTACAGTTGAAGAGGAATGGACATCTCTAAAAAGGGCCATCACAGAAGTTGGGAAGGAAAACATACGTACAAAGAAGGTAGCTGCGAAGAAACCATGGGTAACAGAAGAAATACTTCAGTTGGTTGATGAAAGGAGGAAGTACAAACATGTTCCGGGAAAATCAGGAATACAGAAATACAAGTCGCTGAGGAATGAAATAAATAGGAAGTGCAGGGAAGCTAAGACGAAATGGCTGCAGGAAAAATGTGAAGACATCGAAAAAGATATGATTGTCGGAAGGACAGACTCAGCATACAGGAAAGTCAAAACAAACTTTGGTGACATTAAAAGCAACGGTGGTAACATTAAGAGTGCAACGGGAATTCCACTGTTAAATGCAGAGGAGAGAGCAGATAGGTGAAAAGAATACATTGAAAGCCACTATGAGGGTGAAGATTTGTCTGATGTGATAGAAGAAGAAACAGGAGCCGATTTAGAAGAGATAGGGGATCCAGTATTAGAATCGGAATTTAAAAGAGCTTTGTAGGACTTACGGTCAAATAAGATAGAAGGGATAGATAACATTCCATTAGAATTTCTAAAATCATTGGGGGAAGTGGCAACAAAACGACTATTCACTTTGGTGTGTAGAATACATGAGTCTGGCGATATACCATCTGACTTTCGGAAAAGCATCATCCACACAATTCCGAAGACGGCAAGGGCTGACAAGTGCGAGAATTATCGCACAATCAGCTTAACAGCTCATGCATCGAAGCTGATTACAAGAATAATATACAGAAGGCTGGAAAAGAAAATTGAGAATGCGCTAGGTGACGATCAGTTTGGCTTTAGGAAAAGTAAAGGGACGAGAGAGGCAATTCTGACGTTACGGCTAATAATGGAAGGAAGGCTAAAGAAAAATGAAGACACTTTCATGGGATTTGTCGACCTGGAAAAAGCGTTCGACAATATAACATGGTGCAAGCTGTTCGAGATTCTGAAAAATGTAGGGGTAAGTTATAGGGAGAGACGGGTCATATACAATATGTACAACAACCATGAGGGAATAATGAGGGTGGACGATCAAGAACGAAGTGCTCGTATTAAGAAGGGTGTAAGACAAGGCTGTAGTCCTTCGCCCCTACTCTTCAATCTGTACATCGAGGAAGCAATGATGGAAATAAAAGAAAGGTTCAGTAGTGGAATTAAAATACAAGGTGAAAGAATATCAATGATACGATTCGCTCTTGACATTGCTATCCTGAGTGACAGTGAAGAAGAATTAAATGATCTGCTCAACGGAATGAACAGTCTAATGAGTACACAGTATGGTTTGAAAGTAAATCGGAGAAAGACGAAGGTAATGAGAAGTAGTAGAAATGAGAACAGCGACAAACTTAACATCAGGATTGATGGTCACGAAGTCAATGAAGTTAAGGAATTCTGCTACCTAGGCAGTAAAATAACCAATGACGGACGGAGCAAGGAGGACATCAAAAGCAGACTCGCTATGGCAAAAAATACATTTCTGGCCAAGAGAAGTCTACTAATATCAAATACCGGCCTTAATTTGAGGAAGAAATTTCTGAGGATGTACGTCTGGAGTACAGCATTGTATGGTAGTGAAACATGGACTGTGGGAAAACCGGAACAGAAGAGAATCTAAGCATTTCTGATGTGGTGCTATAGACAAATACTGAAAATTAGGTGGACTGATAAGGTTAGGAATGAGGAGGTTCTACGCAGAATCGGAGAGGAAAGGAATATGTGGAAAACACTGGTAAGGAGAAGGGACAGGATGATAGGACATTTGCTAAGACATGAGGGAATGACTTCCATGGTACTAGAGGGAGCTGTAGAGGGCAAAAATTGTAGAGGAAGACAGAGATTGGAATACGTCAAGCAAATAATTGAGGACGTAGGTTGCAAGTGCTACTCTGAGATGAAGAGGTTAGCACAGAAAAGGAATTCGTGGCGGGCCGCATCAAACCAGTCAGTAGACTGATGACCAAAAAAAGAAAGACCTAGCGGATACGTTCGTATTTACGTCCCACATTGACTTCTGCAGTCATTTCACGCAGTGTTGCTCGTCTCTTAGATGCCGCTGCTCTCGGAGGCCGTCGACCACTGCGTTGTCAGTCGTGAGAGGGTGTGCCTGAAATTTGCTATTTTCAGCATGCTATTGACACTGTGAATCTCGGAATACTGAATTCCCTAACGATTTCAGAAATTAAATGTCCCATACGTGTAGCTCCAACTGTTATTCCGCTGTCAAAGTGCCTTATTTATCGTCGTCCGGTCATAATCATGTCGGAAAGCTTTTCACATGAATGACCTAAGTACAAATGACAGCTCCACCAATGCACTGCCCTTTTATACCGTCTGTAGGCGATACTAGCACTATCTGTCTACGTGCATATTGCTGTCACACGACTTTTGTCACTTTCTTATCGACCATCTACGTTTCAGACAGACGATGAAATCGAAATGAACGTCAATCATTAGACAACAGTACACATACCTAGTTCACAGCAATGTGCGCTAACTTTTAAGTGCTGGTAGTCGCAGAGCTGAGAAGATACAATTACGTCAGCGTTCGTAACATTCAGCATTCATCCAAATACGGCAGACGTTGTGGCCACCTTTAGATGCCCGCGGAGCCGGCCAACACCGCAACCCCAGGTACAGTTCTGTAGGGACGTCCTGACACCCCGTCCCGACTGCTGACAGTGAGATAAACGCGAGGCAGTGGCCGCAAGCCACGTGGTTTCGCGAGCAATTTGCATTCGAGTCCGAACGGCTGCGGTGCCGCTCTGATTTGCATGCCGCTGCGGCCTCCACGCCTGCAAATGCGCCGCGCTCTTACGCAGGCAGACCGCTGCTGTCAGACGAACTTGTGTGTTCTTACAGACAGAGCGTGTTGAAGCTATCACCACTCTCGCGTATTTCTATAGGTGGCAAGTTACCATCAGGTAGGTAATTATCACCACTAGCAGCTTTCCTTACTGAAGCAATAACGTTGCTGCGCATATTAGCTCTGTGCATGACGTGCAGTCAGATGCTTTAAATGCCTCTGAGCACTATGTGACTTAACTTCTGAGGTCATCAGTCGCCTACAACTTAGAACTAATTAAACATAACTAACGTAAGGACATCGCACACATCCATGCCCGAGGCAGGATTCGAACCTGCGACCGCAGCTGTCGCTCGGGTCCAGACTGTAGCGCCTAGAACCGCACGGCCAGCAGTCAGATGGTGACAGCTACTACCGTAGTGATGATAATCTGACATTTTGACAATTTTTTCGCACATCGAGCTACACACCACTATATTGGATGTAAGTATTGGCACCTACATATTATTGTGGTATAAAATAAACTCATCGCGACGCTGCTTGTCGTCTTTGGCTATTGTTTGTTTGACAGGTGATGGTGCAGTGTTGATTCGTACCAGGTACAATTTGTCTGCTGAAGCTCTTCAGTTTACAGATTAAGATAATATTTTTCAATGCGTTTATTAGATTACACAGCACTACAACACCCCACTGATCATATTTGCACTGAGGTGACAAAAGTTACGATATAGCGACATTATCATGTACAGATGACGGTAGTATCACGTAAACAAGATATAAAAGGGCAGCGCATTGATGGAGCAGTCATTTATACTCAGGTGATACACTTGATAAGGTTTCTTACGTGATTATGGCCCCACGACGGTAATTAAAATGCTTTGACCGCGGAATGATTGTTCGTGCTACAGGCATGGGGCATTTAATTTCGGAAACAATTAGAGAATTCCATATTCCGAGATCCACAGTGTCAAGAGTGTGCCAAAAAAAACCTCTCACACGGACAATGCAGTCACCGATGCCCATCACTTAACCACCGAGAACAGAGCCACACTACCTGCAATGACCGCAGACATCAATGCGCAACGTGAAACGAAACTATCCGTAAGGACAATGGGATGAAATTTGTCATTAATAGGCTATGACAACACACGATCGACGTAGGTGCCATTCCTTACAGCACGACATCGCCTGCAGAACCTTTCCTTTGCTCGAGACCATATCGGTTGGGCCCTAGACGACTGGGAAACTGTAGCCTGGTCAGATGAGTCCCGATTTCAGTTGGTAAGTGTTAAGGATAGTGGTTGAGCGTGGTGTAGACCCCAAGACCCCGTGGACCCAAGTTATCAACGGGGCACTGTGCAAGCTTGTGGTGGCTCTATAATGGTGTGGGCAGTGTTTACATGGAATAGAGTAGATCCTATCGTTCAGCTGAACCGATCACTGACTGGAAATCTTTATGGTCGGGTACTTGGAGACCATTTGCAGCCATTCACGGACTTTATGTTCCGAAACCGCGTTGGAATTTTTATACATGACAGTCCGACATTTTGGAATTTCGAGCGAGTAGTTTAGAAGCTCAGATCGCCCGATATTAATCGTATCGAGCATTTACGGGTCATAACAGTGAAATCAGTTCGAGTACAAAATCGTACAAAAATGGTTCAAATTGCTTTGAGCACTATGGGACTTGACATCTGAGGTCATCAGTCCCCTAGAACTTAGTACTACTTAAACCTAACTAACATAAGGACGTCATACACATGCATGCCCGAGGCAGGATTCGAAACTGCAACCGTTGCTATAGCGCGGTTCAAAATCGTGCACTTGGCAGTTATGGACGGCTATGGAAGCAACATGGCTTCACCGAATTTCTAATGACATTTGAGCCTATACTACGTCCAGTTGCTGTACTACGCTGAGCCCAAGGAGGTCGGACATGATATTAGCAAGTGTCTCATACATTTGCCACCTCAGTGTAGAGTGACAGCACCTCGGCCCTTCTTTTCATCGTTGGCTGCTGTTTTGCAGACAGGTGATGGTGCAGTGCTGATCCGTTCCAGGGACATTTTGTCTGCAGAAGCTCTTCAGTTTACAGATTGAGCCAACACGAAACATTTTTCAAAGTGTTTGTTAAGCTGTACAGACTAGAAATTCCCCCGGTCATATTTACGTCAAGTGTGAGAACGTACCATATTATATACAAATGAGGGGATTACTTTGTCAGATGCTATAAATGTCAATATATTCCAGAAGTTTGTAATGTCTTCGTTGAGAGATACGATGTACGAAGAAGAAAGCAGCACCGGATTTATTTTCCCTTAGGTGCCCGAAGATAACACGAAATGGCCGAAAGAAGATTCCTCTGTGTTGGGTTCTCTGTGGTGCCCCCGTCGTTGGCGTGCTAGAGTGCTGGCCACGCCATTAGTAGTGTTAATTCAGACGCTACGCGCGATGACGCACGCTAGAGCGCGATCAAATTCCGAAAGAGTTCAGATGACGAGCGCTGGAGAGGGTTACTCCCTGCAGTAACTCTACGCGTTTCGTTTCGCTTGCTGGCGTCTTGTAAGCTGATGTCCAGTGGATCATCTACACTATTCCTATAAAACTGGAAAACGACTATACCTGCGGTGATTTGTTGAGTATGCAAAGTTACCTCCATGAAAGTAAAAGACGTTATAATGGCAATACCAGATGACGAAAAATGAGTCGAAATAGTGCGAATATTTGAACAGTATGAAATGTGAACCGTGATTTATTGTCAACAATTTATTTTATTTACTAGCGATTCATCAAGAACATTAACACACTTAATCACACTATGTAAGCATGAAAGTAGTTGCCAGGGAGTAACTGATGAAATCATAATCAAATTCCTTTTAACAAATGGGAATTTTATTCACTTTAATAGTGCCTAAAAGCATTTTTTAAAGGAAACAGATTTAAAATTATAATCAGAAAGCACCCTCTAAAATATCAAAGTTACAATATATTCAGAGGCAGAAAGATACAAGTTTTGACTATATGAGCTTTTGGGCAGAGAACCTTGCCGCTCCCTTCTGACACGGCCGTAGTATCGACCACTCACAACAGCCTCTGAAAGACTACAAAACTGGTTCAAATGGCTCTGAGCACTATGGGACTTAACATCTGTGGTCATCAGTCCCCTAGAACTTAGAACTACTTAAACCTAACTAACCTAAGGACATGACACACAACCATGCCCGAGGCAGGATTCGAACCTGAGACCGTAGCGGCCACTCGGTTCCAGACTGAAGCGCCTACAACCGCACGGACACAACGGCCGGCTGAAAGACTGCACTGGTGCAAATCTGCAATGCACCAGATTACCTTAAACTAAGAGTTTTAACAATTTACACAAGCACACAGACTATGCAACCCCCGTAGGAGGGATGGAAATGGTACAAAACACTATCATTTAAAATATTAACCTTGCCACCGAGGGTGCAACTTTATTTTAACTTCGAAGAAAAGTCTTACGGTGAGAGGTTGGCAACTTTATATACTAAAATAATTCATTTAAATAAAAGCCCATGAAATGCAATCTTATATAAAATTCTACAACGTTAGCCAAACAATAGTTAAGATGCTCTACAGTACACAGATACCGCCTCTCAATATCAAAGTTTCCAAAGATCAAAACATATTTCAGGTATTAGGCCTTACACTCCAAGCAATAAATTCGTTAACACATCAAATCCGACAAACATGATAGAGGCAGCTACTAACGTACGGTAGATTGATAGATTACCGAACAACCCGAACCGCAGATTGCTCTAACCCGCCCCTACTCCACAAGGGAAAAACGGACCACCTAATTTATAAACAACCACCTTCCCGCGGGTGGGCAAACGGAGAAGAATGGTGGGACGACCCCAAAGCAAAACGGCTGGTGACTTCACCAAGGAAACAAGTAGAATTTAACAAGAGTAAATCAAACAACACATCACCAATCACTTAACTTCTAATAAACTGAGATTTCTTGAGAAGACCTGACGCAGCACCCCCAAATCGCTCTCCCGAACCGTCCGCTGCCAGCCACTTCAACGGACGCAGGAAGGCGCGCCGATCTCCCGTCTCAAGGTGTCGCAGCTCGCACCGGCCAGACTGATGTTGTGGGTTGACTCCTGTTGCTCTCGAGTAGGCCGCGAAGCCACTACCCCTCGCTATACGTCGCGGCCCACTGGACTCACGTGGCGACCTCAGATGCGCCGACGCTCAAGACGGACAAGTCATCTTGTGTCTCAGTGCGTGAGCGACCAACCTATCTATCCAACCGCCAATGACCATTGCCTGAGCAAATTCGAGCAGACTCGTGGCCTAACGCGCAGACTCAGATGCAGGAACTAAGCGCCGACCGGGCGACCACTCGCCGAGTTCTCTTACTGGCGGACTGGAAAGACTCTCATTTTGTCGGCTTTAAAGGTTTATCCGAACGACAGACATACTAGCTCTCCGAACGACAGACAGACACTAACTGCCTGACAAATGCGGATGAGGGACAGACTGGTAAGCTGGGGACGAGAGATTGACCCAGACAGACCGACTGGCGAGCTCATAGCGCCCCTTAAATGCACCTGAACAGGCAACCTTTCCCCTTTCCCACCAGAGGGAGACACCAAAGCTGCGATTGCCGCAGAGGCGCCACCGCCAGATACGGAGGGCGACTGCTTCACACTACACGCAGCGGCACGCCCTTCGAAACAGCAATTTTTACCACGGCTCACAATGTTATCTCTCTGCGCCGGAAATATTGATAGTAAACATGTCAAGATGCAAAATCCAGAACATTACAGTTCCTTATACTTCATTATCTATATTTTGTTTTTTCCAGTTGGCACTACTGGACTATCGCTGTACACGGCTAGACATTCGCTCTTATGGAAAATACAGTGACTCAGGAGTTTTCAGAGATTCCGTTGTATATGAAAAGCACACCGGAAGATCTTTGGGTATAATGAAACTGAGACCTTTCACAGATAACCGCGAGCAATCAATTCCTAACGTTTCCAGAATGAGATTTTCACTCTGCAGCGGAGTGTGCGCTGATATGAAACTTCCTGGCAGATTAAAACTGTGTGCCCGACCGAGACTCGAACTCGGGACCTTTGCCTTTCGCGGGCAAGTGCTCTACCAACTGAGCTACCGAAGCACGACTCACGCCCGGTACTCACAGCTTTACTTCTGCCAGTACCTCGTCTCCCACCTTCCAAACTTTACAGAAGCTCTCCTGCGAACCTTGCAGGACTAGCACTCCTGAAAGAAAGGATATTGCGGAGACATGGCTTAGCCACAGCCTGGGGGATGTTTCCAGAATGAGATTTTCACTCTGCAGCGGAGTGTGCGCTGATATGAAACTTCCTGGCAGATTAAAACTGTGTGCCCGACCGAGACTCGAACTCGGGACCTTTGCCTTTCGCGGGCAAGTGCTCTACCAACTGAGCTACCGAAGCACGACTCACGCCCGGTACTCACAGCTTTACTTCTGCCAGTACCTCGTCTCCCACCTTCCAAACTTTACAGAAGCTCTCCTGCGAACCTTGCAGGACTAGCACTCCTGAAAGAAAGGATATTGCGGAGACATGGCTTAGCCACAGCCTGGGGGATGTTTCCAGAATGAGATTTTCACTCTGCAGCGGAGTGTGCGCTGATATGAAACTTCCTGGCAGATTAAAACTGTGTGCCCGACCGAGACGAGGTACTGGCAGAAGTAAAGCTGTGAGTACCGGGCGTGAGTCGTGCTTCGGTAGCTCAGTTGGTAGAGCACTTGCCCGCGAAAGGCAAAGGTCCCGAGTTCGAGTCTCGGTCGGGCACACAGTTTTAATCTGCCAGGAAGTTTCATATCAGCGCACACTCCGCTGCAGAGTGAAAATCTCATTCTGGAAACATCCCCCAGGCTGTGGCTAAGCCATGTCTCCGCAATATCCTTTCTTTCAGGAGTGCTAGTCCTGCAAGGTTCGCAGGAGAGCTTCTGTAAAGTTTGGAAGGTGGGAGACGAGGTACTGGCAGAAGTAAAGCTGTGAGTACCGGGCGTGAGTCGTGCTTCGGTAGCTCAGTTGGTAGAGCACTTGCCCGCGAAAGGCAAAGGTCCCGAGTTCGAGTCTCGGTCGGGCACACAGTTTTAATCTGCCAGGAAGTTTCATATCAGCGCACACTCCGCTGCAGAGTGAAAATCTCATTCTGGAAACATCCCCCAGGCTGTGGCTAAGCCATGTCTCCGCAATATCCTTTCTTTCAGGAGTGCTAGTCCTGCAAGGTTCGCAGGAGAGCTTCTGTAAAGTTTGGAAGGTGGGAGACGAGGTACTGGCAGAAGTAAAGCTGTGAGTACCGGGCGTGAGTCGTGCTTCGGTAGCTCAGTTGGTAGAGCACTTGCCCGCGAAAGGCAAAGGTCCCGAGTTCGAGTCTCGGTCGGGCACACAGTTTTAATCTGCCAGGAAGTTTCATATCAGCGCACACTCCGCTGCAGAGTGAAAATCTCATTCTGGAAACATCCCCCAGGCTGTGGCTAAGCCATGTCTCCGCAATATCCTTTCTTTCAGGAGTGCTAGTCCTGCAAGGTTCGCAGGAGAGCTTCTGTAAAGTTTGGAAGGTGGGAGACGAGGTACTGGCAGAAGTAAAGCTGTGAGTACCGGGCGTGAGTCGTGCTTCGGTAGCTCAGTTGGTAGAGCACTTGCCCGCGAAAGGCAAAGGTCCCGAGTTCGAGTCTCGGTCGGGCACACAGTTTTAATCTGCCAGGAAGTTTCATATCAGCGCACACTCCGCTGCAGAGTGAAAATCTCATTCTGGAAACATCCCCCAGGCTGTGGCTAAGCCATGTCTCCGCAATATCCTTTCTTTCAGGAGTGCTAGTCCTGCAAGGTTCGCAGGAGAGCTTCTGTAAAGTTTGGAAGGTGGGAGACGAGGTACTGGCAGAAGTAAAGCTGTGAGTACCGGGCGTGAGTCGTGCTTCGGTAGCTCAGTTGGTAGAGCACTTGCCCGCGAAAGGCAAAGGTCCCGAGTTCGAGTCTCGGTCGGGCACACAGTTTTAATCTGCCAGGAAGTTTCATATCAGCGCACACTCCGCTGCAGAGTGAAAATCTCATTCTGGAAACATCCCCCAGGCTGTGGCTAAGCCATGTCTCCGCAATATCCTTTCTTTCAGGAGTGCTAGTCCTGCAAGGTTCGCAGGAGAGCTTCTGTAAAGTTTGGAAGGTGGGAGACGAGGTACTGGCAGAAGTAAAGCTGTGAGTACCGGGCGTGAGTCGTGCTTCGGTAGCTCAGTTGGTAGAGCACTTGCCCGCGAAAGGCAAAGGTCCCGAGTTCGAGTCTCGGTCGGGCACACAGTTTTAATCTGCCAGGAAGTTTCAATTCCTAACGTGTACATACCTGACGGATCATTTGGGCAATTTTATGATATTCTACAGCAAAATATAGCTGACTTACGAAGAAAAAATTTAATTATTATTTATTTATTTATTCGTTCGTATAACATACATTACTACAGTATCGCCGACCTCGGTGCCCGAGCGGTTCTAGGCGCTTCAGTTCGGAAGCGCGCGACTGCTACGGTCGCAGGTTCGAATCCTGCCTCGGGCATGGATGTGTGTGATGTCCTTAGGTTAGTTAGGTTTAATTAGTTCTACGTTTTAGGGGACTGATGACCTCAGAAGTTAAGTTCCATAGTGCTCACCCCGTTGCTTCTTGCGTGTTGTCACCGTAAGGTCTCTCTCGATCGTCCATTGTTGTTTCGTGTCCATCCTTTCCGTTCGTTTGTTTCCGCTCTCCGTTTGGTCCCGCCACTCTTTCTCGGCCACCCCGCGATCGTTCCGGTCGCAGTTACAAAACAGGCATTAGAAATGAAATTGTGCGTGAACTAATCTATAGTCAACCATTGGAAAGAACTCTACACACTTGGCTGTACGTAATAGAAATATAGCCGACGAATATGGCAATATGGAGAGTCTGACCACTGCATGGCATAACACGCTACTCATCAAAGAACGTAAGTTCTTGGTTTTCGGGGGGGGGGATAGCCTATACAGAGCTTGTCCAACTGCCACCTCATAAGTAAAGATGATCTTATGCTGAATCTTATTTGTTATGCCCATCTTGTCAATCAAGACAGCTGGGAACGACTAAGAAACTGCAATATTTGATTGGTCTCATCTGGACTCAAGTGAGTGACCTGAGATTTTCGAAAGATGCACAACACAGACAAACTTCCAAAAGCTAGGACAAGGACACAAGGCAAATCTCTGAACAGGACGAAACTTGAAGTAAACAGCTCTCTCCCTCTTCATTAAGCCAGAATTATGGATAAAATCGCAACCCCAAAATTAAAATGGCAGACAAGTTTTTGACCATTATTAAATGTTACTAATGCTCAGCTTGGTTCACAACCCACCGACTGGAGGTAACACCTGCCTATTAACACGACAGCTCCGGAGGAACTGCGAAAGCAAGGTAATTTACAGTTAGCCCAGCAGTCAAGAAGGGAAACAATTGTCAGCTTTCTTACGTTGAGAGCAAATGTAAGGTAAGGGCTCCCCTACCACAACTCTAATGTGGCGATAGTATTTCAGGAGCAGGTGTTCTATATTCTATACTTTTCCGTCTCCAGTGGAGTCAGCTGTTCGAGCTCTCGCTATCAGCTGTTCCGTCTCTCCCTACGTTGCACAGGACACTCACGTAGCAAATGCCCTGTTTTATAGTACCGGAACGTGCCCTGTCTTAGGGAGTCACGTTGGTACTTTTTAGAATCTACACAGACCTCCTCACAATGACGTTCCATTCAACTATTCTGTTGGTCTGGGAAACCTAGTCCCTCAACCGCGGAGAAAAAGGCATCGCGTTGAATGAAGGTTGAAGGTCTTTTAGAGAAAGTAATACGCGAACAGTCGGTCGGTCTCATAAGATGTTCAAAATTACAGCAACAAACGGAAATTTTGCAAGGCTGTATTTATTTTGCTAGAAAGCAGTAGAAACAGGTGATAGTTCAAAAATGGTTCAAATGGTTCTGAGCACTATGGGACTTAACATTTGAGGTCATCAGTCCCCTAGAACTTAGAACTACTTAAACCTGACTAACCTAAGGACATCACACACATCCATGCCCGAGGCAGGATTCGAACCTGCGACCGTAGAGGTCGCGCGGTTCCAGACTGAAGCGCCTAGAACCGCTCGGCCACTCCGACCGGCAACAGGTGATAGTATTGTAGAAAGAGTGTGAAGGATACAGAACGCAAATAACCGTAATATAAATGACGGTAGACAAAAATTTTCTTCGTGGATTTTCCAACTTAACGAAATTTGCACACACATTCTGACAACCAGTAAATGTACTCAGTGAGGGGTGTGACCATCTCTGGGAACAATACAGGCCTGACGACGACAGGCACGCAGTGAACGATATCGTCAATCTCATGTTGAAGCAATAACAACCATTATTCCTGGAAAGATGCTCGCAAGTTTTTGAGAGTAGTTGGTGGATGCTGATATCACGCAAACTGCACCACAGATATCCTCGTGGAATTCAAATCGGGAAAGCGAGCAGGCCACGCCATGCGTTCAATATATTCCGTTTGGAAGAAAACATCAACGGCTCTTGCTCTATGAGTTCGAGCATTATCGTCGATCAATGGGCAACAACCGCACATGAGGTCCCAAGACCTCGTCACGATACCTGACAGCAGTTAAACCTTGCCGATTCACCACTAAAATTTCACTGTAAGGGGTTCTGTTGTCAGCATAATCATTGCTCACAACATTATGGATCCTCGTCGATATCGATCTCTTTCCATATTGGTTGGGTGCCGAAATCGTATTCCACGTGCCTTCCAAATGCGAATGCGTGAGAATCATCCTCCAGAACAAATCGGAAATCATCTGTGGAAAGAACATTGGTCCACTGTTCGGCCGCCCAGCTGACATGTTAACGACTCTACTCTAGATGTTGCCTACTGTGAAGGTGCATCAGCGGAACACATACCGTAGATCTCCAGCAGTAAAGACCACTCTGCCGAAGCCTTCACCGTCTGTCTTCATATAACACGTCCAGGGGATGCTGCGAGGTCAGGTGCCAGGTGCCATGGAGAACTAAGGCGTTACCGTCGTGGACTTACATCCAAGTAACGGACCTCTCTGATATCAAACATGGTCTGCCCTGCACTGGTTTTTGGGGTACTTTTTCGGTCTGTAAATTGTTGCCACATCCGAGAAACAGCCATCAGTCCTGGTCTGTTTGCGAGTGTTCTGCTTCCATTCTTCTTATAGACCTTAAAGCAAAGGGTCTGGCAGGCGCCTTCTGTGTGCTATACTGCACAATCGGTGACTATATACACAGCGATTGTGGATGTGGAACTACCTGGCACACACTACCCCGTTTGATAGGTGCCCTAACGCCGTGGAAATAGCGGTTCGTTGATTCAATTTTGGACATCACTGTATTATCAGCTATTTGGGTTTCAGTAACCTGCAACCGCAATAATGAGACTGCTGTCCGAATCTACTAAATATCCCTACCCAAAGTCTCATTGGTTGCCTGATCCCGCCAAAAGTACTTTCTTACGAGTGCATTTATAATACGGCGTAAAAGCTTAAACTCAATTGCACACTTTGGCAGCCCTTTAGCCTCCATTTCTCGAGCAAATTTTAGGAAAATATACATGTTAACACCCCACAAGCCAAAGGACACAACGACTGAAGTACAGTAGCGTGTGACGTCCTGAAAACTTTAGCATGGAATTGGAACTTAACGGTAAGCCATAAAGCTGGTTCTACCTCGCTCATATTCTCCAACGAGGGTTGCTTAATACCCTGTAGCAAGAAGTCCATAGGGTGAGGCAATTACCAAACGTATCTCCAGTTGGTTGCTGAAACCCGTCAACCACCTGACCACTATTATCGAGTTTTACTTGTCCGCACAATAATTTCTGCTTGCCACACACAGATCCCACGTGCTTTAAACCAAAACGAGTTACGGTAGCTTGTAAATCCCGGATATGTGCATGAAAATCTTGAGCGAGTTCACCCTGTTCGGAGCTACGTATAAAGTGCTGAACATCACTCAAATGGTTGTCCCACTGAATTAGTTGGGCTTGGATGCTATAAATTTGTTTACAGGTGGGTTGACTAGTTTCTAAAAAAGTCTACATTTTGGCGCAGGGCAGACACAGCAGCAACGCAGTCAGCTAATGTGCCACTTGCCCAGCCTGTGGTGTCAGTGGTAAGGAGTAATGGGCTGACCAAGGCTGCAAGCAAAGGAGCCACTAATTCATTGTCGGTTCCATTAGAAGGGAGTTATCAAGGTCTCATAGGCCAATTGATTATTCTTAAGATGGGAAGTAGCAGAACAGCGGTGCAGCGCCACGCCTGAGAGCTCTCCTCCAAATAGGACAGAATTAATTACCACAATGAACTACTCCAAGCAGATACAGTAAGAACAGCAATGACAAAAAATAATAGACCAGGAAATAGTGAGTGATGCAATAGGGAAAATTCTCTATCTTAATCCAGGCCACAACGCTCTGAATAATTATGGAAATTTGACTTTTCAGAGTGCGACATAACCAAAAACAAACACGTGAAAGAACTGTGAGTGGGTTTTACGTGCACATCATTGACCATTTGAGAAACTCGCAGGACGGGTCATAGTTAACGCACGCCCAGGATGTCAGAAACCAACAGGGCGATGATCTGACCAAATAAGGAATAATTAAAAGAATCTCTTTGTATGTAGGCTCCGCCCTACGAAATACAGTCAGATTGGCCAAGCCAAGGGTGAGGTGCGAAACGCAAGTGCCTTAACAACCCCTTGCATTGCAAGAAAGGGGAGGGGAGGGACTACCAGATCCAATACGTTACTAAACCGAAAGAATGATCAGTTTACAATACTAGTTTCCATACTAATAAGAAAAAAAACTCGGCAAAGTTTAGAAGTTCAGCAGTTACATAAATCTTCTACATTATAATTACTTAATTTATCGAGCGGCAATCTCCACTGACTACTTAGACTTTTAGAACCAGGATAACAACAGTTATATGAAACGGTTAATAGTTTACAGTTACACGACTTAGTGAGCGGCGAACTCCTCGGCGAAGACGGTGCAAGCTGGGATGGCGTGTAGGAGCACAGCTGCAAAGTAAATACGGTGCAGAAGGCAGCATACCAAACTGTCCGTAACGCTGAAACAGACTAAAGACGCGTCTAAGTCAGAACGAAGAGTGCCGCAACGACACCACTTAGGTAGATGGCTACAGATGAGCAAACAAACGTGTTACAGTACACACGCTCTGTAGATCTTCCAAAATAATATGGTAGAATAGAAAAATGGTTCCATAAGTACTGCCGAGAATGGAATAAGAATCTTAAACAGTCAGAAATTTACAACTCACCTCGTCCGCTCTTCAAATTACAGAGGTTCCGAAAACGAGACGGACGGAGCCGTCATGCTTGGTTCAAATGGCTCTGAGAACTATGGGACTTAACATCTGTGGTCATCAGTCCCCTAGAACTTAGAACTACTTAAACCTAACTAACCTAAGGACATCACACACATCCACGCTCGAGGCACTATTCGAACCTGCGACCGTATACCTTCTTATTCGTAATTCTTGAACAGAGTATTCGCTATTACAAGCTGAAATTTACTACAGAATACAATTAGTGTTTCTCCTACTTTCCTACTACCAAGCCCATATTCTTCTCTAACCCTTTCTTCTACTCCTCCTACTCCTTCCCCGATGACTATTAGATTTTCATCATCCTTTACATACTGAATTACCCAGTCGTTATCTCCATAAACTGTCTCTACCTCCTCATCTTCTGCTTGCGACTTTGGCATGTATACTTGAATTAATGTTGACTGTCTTGGTTTGTTGTTTGGCTCTGAGCACTATGGAACTTAACAGCTGTGATCGTCAGTCCCCTAGAACTTAGAACTACTTAAACCTAACTAACCTAAGGACATCACACACATCCATGCCCGAGGCAGGATTCGAACCAGCGACCGTAGCGGTCGCGCGGTTCCAGACTTTAGCACCTAGAACCGCTCAGCCACGTCGGCCGGCCCGTTTGTTGTTTGATTCCGACGAAATACTATCACTGAAGTGTTCGCAGTTACTCTTTTCCCTACATTCCTAATCATAATTTATCCTTCTTCAGTTATACCGTTTTCTGCAGCTGTTGATATTACCCTATACTTCTCTGTTTAGAAATCCTTGTCTCCTTTCCATTTCTCTTCACAGATCCCCAGAACATATTTCATGTTTCAGATTTTATAGCTTCCCCACCATGTTCAAACTTGAGACACTCCGTGCTCCGATTCGTAGCACGTTACCCTTTCGTTAGTCATTCAACCTTTCATTATTTCCTTCCCTCTAGCAGTTCACTGAAGGAGATCGCAGTACGGGTGTAATCCTTCGCCATCCGAAAGATCATCTCGACACCTTTTTCACTTTAAAGGCGATGTGTTCTGTGATACACATCATGTATCTTTAATGTAGTGATTTACTTTGCCTTCTGCGTCCTTATGTTGATTCTTCTGCCAGTTAGGGCCAGTTTCCCATACAAGGCCAATACACTTCCCTGAACTTTCGTTCGCTCCTTCTTCCTCTTTGACGAGGATGTTAGCAGATCAAGTGTGACGTCTGTTGCCGGAAGTCATCATTGCTGATGATTTTTATTCAAAATTTGAGCAGTGGCGTGGTTGGAGCCTGGGACCCAGGACCTTTGATTACTAGTTGAATACACTATCCTCAGACCACAGCTTATAAATGCGGCACCAGTTTACGTCTTAAACGCTAGTAGAAGTAATTTTATGGTAATGTTTCTCCTCGTAGTCTACGTGTGGCTTATTTTCGCAAAAATTTTATTTTAGAAATTTAGGGGAATCGGATTTCATGGTTGGTTGATTGATTTGAGGGAGGGGACCAAACAGCGGGATCATTGATCCCATCGGATTAGGGAAGGATAGTGAAGATATTCGGCCGTGTTCTTTCAAAGGAACCATCCCTGCATTTGCCTTCAGCGATTTAGGGAAATCATGGAAAACCTAAATCAGGATGGTCGGGCGCGGGTTTGAACCGTCTTCTCAGGGTGCCACCCACGATGCCACCTCGCTTGGTGGGCTTACGTGCAGTGGCGGCTTATTATCAGGCCAAAACAGTACAGAGTTCATAACTGTAGTACGAGGATGTGCTGTAAAGCAATGCCTCCAAATTTTCCTATTCTTTTCTCAATACCAAGTGTGGTGATACACGTCATGCGTATTACTCGGTCATCTTCCTACTTAGCTGGCGCAAGTTGCAGCTCTCTGGCGCTAGAGGGCTCCGAGTTGTAGCGGGTAACACGGTGGTGTATCAGGTAACTATGTCGGCGCGTGAGAAACAGCGCGCTGTAATCGAGTTTCCGACAGCAGAAACATGTCTTGGGTTTAAATCCGTAGAAGAATGAAAGACGTGTACGTGATGATACCTATGGACATCATTAATGTCCGACTTTGGAATGTCCGTGCTCGTAATGAAGGAAACGGCGGTGCCGACCTCAGCGTATGTGGCAGAGCTAGCAGTGAATTGCTTCTTACAGTGAGACCCATCCGTGTGAGTTGGTGAACTCATCAGAGAAAATCGTCGGATAACACAGACACAGCTCTCAGGTAAGTGAGGCACATCAAGAGAGCATGTACAGGTCATCACTACAGAAACGCAGTACAGTACACTGTGTACGCAGTGGGCGCCTCAGATGCTCATTCCTGACATGAAAAGGAGAAACTCTGTCAACGATTATTTTTTTATTTTTGTCTTGAGAGTGCGGGTGATTGCTTCGTGAACAACATTAGCACAGATGACGAAATCTGGGTTCAACACATTGACCCCGAAAACAAGACAGCATCAGTGGACAGAGTTCCGCCGCAAAGGATCACCAACGCCAAAAATGTTCAAGACCATGTCCTCAGAAGACAAAGTCTTGCTCGCAGTGTTCTGGGATCTTCAAAGCGTGGGGCATTTGGAACTGATGCAGAACTATTAACTGTGCAAGGTACTACGAGGCCCTTAGAAACCGGAAAGCAGAAATTCCCAGAATTCGTCCTCACATCTTCTTCAACAAGAAAAAGTCAGGAAACACATGAGCGTGGCGACATTTTCAAAAAACCTTGGGTTCAGTTTTACTGATCATCCTCCTTACTCTCTCGACTTGAACTCAGCTGATTTTTATCTACTTCCAGAACTTAAAGAACGCATTCGAAGACTTCAGTTTGGTAGTGAAGAAGCGCCGCAACAAGAGGTTGCGGCCCCCATCAACAGATTCAAACTCGCTAAAGGGACGGCATCAACAAAGTGGTGTCCGAAATTCAGCATGCTGAAGTAGCTGTGGATCAGCAACTTCCGTTAATCAGTACAACGAAAAACAAGTCCGAAGTTGCAAATTTTACTTCTTTTCTTCACTCTATGACTAGTTTTCGCGCCGAGATCCATTTTTAAATCATGGTAAAATAGTCTAAAACGCTATTTCTCAAGATTTGAAAACCATATCAAAAATGTGCAAGGAACAGTTACAGCGTATACAGTTATCTGTTCGCTGCACATTTAAGACACGGTTTTCAAATCTTGGGAAATAGCGTTTTAGACTATGTTGAGATGGTTTGAAAATGGGTCTCGGTCCGAAAGTAGTTAGGAAGTAAATAAAAAAACTAAACTATGAAATTTTGGAGTGAATTTTTGTTGTACTAAATTCGTCTAATTGTGAGAAATGTGTTCGTCAGCATCGTCAATAAATTGAGAAACGAGTATGTATACATGAAGAAGAAAGATGTGGAATGTTAATAATGTGTTTTACTTAAAAAACTTAGATTTTCTACATAAAAAATTCGCAGGCATGACTTTTCACCACGCCCTCGTACATATCACACTGTGTTGAAACTTCCTCTTATGATTATAGCTCTTAATGAGTAGGTCAACATTTTATATTTTTAAATTCGGTTGCTATTTGAATGAGATATCAAAAATCAGATTTTTGTTGTCCCTGGATGTCGTTAGATAGGTAGCCTGAGACAGTGGCTTGTGTTCTGTGAATCAGTATAATCGCTTAGTAATATACTCGTACATTTCACAACTATTAACGCACGAGTCGTTTCTACAAATGTGTGTATTGCAAACAGTTCCACAACTTAAACACAAAGACTTCCTTTTTTTCTCGTAATACACTTACCGAAACATTCCTAGTGTTCTTGCTGTAAGACATTACGTATTACTTTCGTCTGTTTCTTTGCTTTCCTTGTATGAAATGGTTGATGGCTACTGGGTGTGAAAAAACTTTATCCTACTATATGTACATATATACACATACAAACATGCTTAGGCATGGTATTCATGTGATAAATAAAAGAAAATTATTTGCTATCGTTGCATGGTTATTCCAATATTCCAGCGATTTTCTGCTTTCTATTCTTCTTGGATTGTAGTTAATTTAACTAATGGGCTCACTCATCACCACATAGTTAACCAATTTGACTTAATTCCCTAGAAAGGCAACATTTAGTTACATAATTTAGGTAATACACTGTCCTCACTTCATTTGACAATCTTGTGGCCGTGAAAGTCTTTATAACATGAAATTCACGTAAACAGGTAAGTGAAATTACCTCACCATCGTCAACTGAAGGAATATTCCTTCGGCATTTACCTCGATGATACTCATTCAATGATTAGAAATCTTCGCTGTCTAGTCTCGTTTGAATGTAATTATTGGTTTCATTTACAGTATTAGTCTGTGCCATTTTCGGCAATTGCTGGCGAGTTAACACCATAAGAGAGGATAGCAACTTTCTAAAACGTTTTCACTTTTATGTGATAGAGTTAAAAATATTATAGAGGGGTTGTTAATGCATGTAAAATATTGTAGAGGGATTGTTAACGCATGTAACAAAATGTGTATTTGATTTTTGTTTTGTTTTGGTTTTAGGGTGCAAAACTGCTATGGTCATTAGCGCCCGGTCCGTGACTTAGGAAACAGCAAAAACCGAAAATGGAAACCAGCAGCAATGGGAACGAAACTCAAAAAATTGGAGAAACTAAAAGCAGAAGGAAGGCTCAAAAATCCACTACAGAAAGGGGTTGGTTGTCCCCAAAAAAGCTTCAAATGACTGACGTCATTTCACTGGCACTAATAAACTCGAGAACGCGATCGGCCGAGCGCGTGTCATCTGCTAAAATTGACGATATATCAGGCGACAGCTGTAGACGGGTGCGTAACGGAGTAAAATAAGGGCACTCAATTAAAAGGTGTCTTACCGTCCACAGCTGACAGTATTGGGGACAGAGTGGGGGAGGTTCGCCACTTAAAAGATGTCGATGGCTAAAAAGACAGTGCCCTATCCGGAGTCTAGTTAAAATTACCTCCTCCCGACGACGCGTTCGGGAGGAAGAGGTCCAAGCACAGGGAAGAGCTTTCACGTCCCGCAATCTATTATGGGGAAGTGTCGACCAATGTGCGTGTCATAAAAACACGACGACATAAAACGCTCCGTAGATCGGCGAAGTGAATCGATTGAATAGCTGGCCGAAGAAGAGAGACTGCAGCCTTGGCCGCAATATCGGCCGCCTCATTTCCACAGATACCAACGTGTCCCGGGAGCCAGAGGAACGCCACCGAGACGCCCCCGAGGTGGAGCAAGCGCAGGCAGTCCTGAATCCGATGGACCAGAGGGTGCACAGGGTAAAGAGCTTGGAGACTGAGGAGAGAGCTGAGAGAATCTGAGCAGATAACATACTGTATCCGCTGAGGGCGGCGGATGTAGTGGACAGCCTGTAGAATAACGTAAAACTCCGCAGTATAAAACGAACACTGGTCGGGAAGCCGAAATTGATTTGGGGTGTCGCCAACAATATAGGCACTCCCTACACCTAACGATGTTTTCGAGCCATCAGTGTAAATAAATGTGGCTTCCTTCATTTGTGCACATAGAACAGCAAATGCCCGACGATAAACAAGTGAAGGGGTACCATACTTGGGAAACTGACAAAGGTCACGGAGCAGGCAGATCCGGGGACGGAGCCAAGCCGGTGCTGTACCCCAAGTTGTCAAGAAGGTTTTAGGAAAGCGGAAGGAAAGAGAATGGAGCAGTTGACGGAAGCGGACTCCCGGTGGTAGTAGGGAGGAGGGGCGGCCAGCATACCCTACATCAAAGGAGGCGTCGAAAAAAATGTCATGGGCTGGATTAGCAGGCATGGAAGACAGATGGCTAGCGTAACGACTCAGAAGGACTGCTCGCCGATTGGACAGCGGAGGTTCAGCAGTCTCAGCATAAAGGCTTTCCACAGGGCTGGTGTAAAAAGCTCCAGACACGAAACGTAATCCACGGTGGTGGATAGAGTCGAGACGACGAAGAATAGACGGCCGAGCAGAGGAGTAGACTATGCTTCCATAGTCCAATTTCGAGCGCACTAAGGCACGATAGAGGCGGAGAAGGACCACTCGGTCCGCTCCCCAGGAGGTACCATTAAGGACACGGAGGGTGTTAAGGGATCGGAGACAGCGAGCCGAAAGATAGGAAACGTGGGAGGACCAGCACAGTTTTCTATCAAACATAAGACCCAAGAATTTAGCGACGTTTGAAAACGGAAGATTGACAGGATCTAGATGTAAGGAGGGCGGAAGAAATTCCTTACGTCGCCAAAAATTAACACAAACGGTCTTACTGGGAGAAAAACGGAAGCCGGTTTCGCTGCTCCAAGAGTGGAGGCGATCGAGATATCCTTGAAGACGTCGTTCAAGAAGGCTGGTCCGTTGAGAGCTGTAGTAGATCGTAAAATCGTCCACAAAGAGGGATCCCGGGATATCAGGAAGGAGACAATCCATAATTGGATTGATGGCAATGGCAAACAGTACAACACTCAACACGGAGCCCTGGGGTACCCCGTTTTCTTGGGAGAAAGTACGGGAGAGAGTAGTTTTCACCCGCACCCTAAATGTGCGCTGTGCCATAAATTCGCGAAGAAAGAGGGGCAGCCGACCTCGAAAGCCCCAAGAGAACAGTGTGCGGAGGATGCCTGTCCTCCAACAGGTATCGTATGCTCTGTCCAGATCAAAAAATATTGCTACTGTTTGGCGTTTCCGGAGAAAATTGTTCATGATATAAGTGGAGAGAGCAACAAGATGGTCAACTGCAGAACGATGCTTTCGGAATCCGCATTGGGCAGGTGTTAAAAGACTGCGGGATTCCAGCCACCACGCTAAACGGTAATTGACCATACGCTCCAAAACCTTACAGACACTGCTCGTGAGAGAAATGGGGCGATAGCTACAGGGGAGATGTTTGTCCTTTCCAGGTTTCGGAACAGGAACGACGATAGCCTCCCGAAATCTCAGCAAAGTGTTTACCCAAGGAGTTAGAAATTGCGACAGGGTCCACTAACGTATCACGCGCGACAGTGAGCCCAGAGACCGGGGAGAAACTAGGCGCGCCTGAGAACCGTCTAAGCCGACTCCAAACTTCCGAGGAGGGAGTGAAGGTGTTAAACGAGCTAATAAAGAATTTCCAGCTTGCCTTCTTGCTATCGCGGATGACGCGACGGCATCGCGCACGGAACTGCTTATAGCGGATACAGTTGGCCAAAGTAGGATGGTGGCGGAAAACGCGGAGAGCACGTCGCCGCTCACGTATTGCGTCACGGCATGCCTGTTTCCACCAAGGAACTGGGGGGCGCCGGGGCAATTCGGAGGTGCGTGGTATTGAACGTTCCGTAGCTGTAAGAATAACGTCGGTAATATGTGTGACCTCATCGTCGACGCTAGGAAAGTGACGGTCATCGAATTTCGCTAGAGACGAAAAAAGTGTCCAATCGGCTTCGGCAAGCTTTCAGCGTCGCGGGCGCATATAGGGCAGTTGAGGCTGCAGTCTAAGGAGACATGGAAAGTGATCACTGGAGTGTGTATCATCAAGGGCGAACCATTCGAAGCGCCGAGCTAGCGGAACAGTACCGACCGAAAGGTCCAAATGAGAGAAATTTGTCGTGGAGGCAGACAAAAATGTAGGGACCCCAGTGATGAGGGAAACTAGGTCCGCTTGGTGGAAGACGTCTAGCAATAGCGAGCCACGTGGACAAGGATGTGGAGATCCCCAAAGCGGGTGGTGGGCATTAAAGTCCCCAACCAGCAAATAGGGGGGTGGAAGCTGACCAAGAAGATGAAGGAGATCAGCTCGTGCCATTGGTGTGGACGATGGAATATATACAGTTCAAAGAGAAAAGGTATATCCAGAAATGGAAAGACGGATAGCGACAGCTTGGAAGGAAGTGTCTAAGTGGATTGGGTGATAATGGAGAGTATCGTGGAGAAGAATTATGAGTCCTCCATGGGCTGGAGTGCCTTCAACAGAGGGGAGATCATACCGGATGGACTGAAAATGAGGAAGGACAAAGCGGTCATGGGGACGCAGCTTTGTTTCCTGAAGACAGAAGATGACCGGCGAGTAGGATCGTAAGAGGATCGACAATTCATCCCGATTGGCTCGAATGCCGCGGATATTCCAGTGGATAATGGACATAGGGTGAACAGTAAATGGAGGAATGTGACCAAGGTTGCCGTCAACTCAACGACTGATCAGAGCGACTGACAGCATGGAATGGTATTTAGCCGAAAGCAGAAGATCCTGATCCATACGTTGCAGGAGCAGCTCCTGCCACCAGCGATCGGCCGGTTGATTGGCCACCAGCAGTGCGCCTCGGCGACACAGAAGACGGCCGAGGGCGATTTCCGCCAGGTGGTGCTGTAGATGAGACATGCCTTGGCGGAGAAGGAGATGAACTGGGTTTCTTATTAGCCTTCTTGGAAATATGATGTTTAGATGAAGGAGGAACCGATGGTTGTGAAGTTGGGGTACGTAAAAAATGTTCACGAGTATGCTCTTTTTTCGAAGTCTTGGTGCCTGACTTTTGGGCTCGAGACTTAGCAGAACCCGATGAAGGGTGAGCCATAGAGTGGGCAGGCGAAAGTGGTGAGGTTGAATGGGCGATCTTTGCGCTGGCCGATCTGACGACCTGGCACTAAAGGTGAGGTCGCAAATCTGTGTGGCCGCCTCCTTTGTTGGCCGAGGAGAAGCAAGGACAGTGCTGTATTTTCCTGTCTGAGGCACGGTGAGCTATCGACTGGTGAATAATTTTCGAGCGGCGAAGGTCGACACCTTTTCCTTCACTCTGAGTTCCTGGATGAGCTTTTCATCTTTAAAAATGGGGCAATCTCGAGAGGAAGCAGCGTGGTCACCCATACAGTTGATGCAGCGAGGGGATGGAGGTGGATAAGCACCCTCATGGGCATCCTTGCCACATGTAACACATTTGGCAGGATTGGAACAGGACTGGCTGGTGTGATTGAACCGCTGACACCCATAGCAACTCGTAGGGTTTGGGACATAAGGGCGAACGGAAATTATCTCATAGCCTGCTTTGATTTTGGATGGGAGTTGAACTTTGTCAAATGTCAAGAAGACAGTGCGGGTTGGAATGATGTTCGTGTCAACCCTTTTCATAACTCTATGAACAGCCGTTACGCCCTGGTCAGACAGGTAGTGCTGAATTTCGTCGTCAGACGATCCATCAAGGGAGCGTGTATAAACGACTCCATACGAGGAATTTGAAGTACGGTGCGGTTCCACCAACAGGGAAGGTGTGGAGAAGTGAGGTACGCAGCAATTTTTGTGCCTGGAGGGCACTGACTGTTTCTAACAGCAAGGTGCCATACCGTAATCCGGAACAAGACTTTACAGGACCTGCAATTGCGTCGACGCCTTTCTGTATAATGAAAGGGTTGACCATGGAGAAGTCATGATCATCACACCGAGAAACAACAAGGAACTGTGGCAACGATGGAAGAACTGTCTGTGACTGAGACTCAGTGAACTTACGCTTGTGAGCAGACATAGTGGAAGGTGAGGAAACCATTGCGGAAGAATCCCCCATGATTACCGGCGTCTCCAATGGCGCGCTCCTCCCTTGTGGGGGCCCTCTCTGAGGACACTCCCGCCTTAGGTGATTGTTCACACCTCAGGTCACACCTCCCGACAAACGGACGGAGGGACCAATCGGCACTTTTGGAAGTTATCAGCTCGGGTAATCGCCCCTCCATGGGCCTGGCCGTTACCAGGGAGTACGTATGTGTCCTACCTGTCTACCCGGGGCGGGGAATTACGCGTTACCCCGTCACCGGCTACGCACTAAAATGCGTGGGTCGGCCTTCAGACATGCACAGGGAGGAAGAAAGAGAAAGGGAAAAACAAAGAAAGGGAAAGGGAAAGGAAAGCAGAGAGGTCTCTAACGCCGCAGCAGAGAAAAGGGTAAAGAGAAGAGGTAAGGAAAAGAGAAGGACAAAGGAAGGATGAAGACATACAGGCAGAGAAGGCGAAGAATGCGTTAAATTTATGAGCGTCCGTCTCCGGACGTAGGCACAAACCATACTCCCAGAGGGGGAGAAAGGGATGGAAAGAGCCAGAGGGGAGGGGAGGGGGGCGAAGATGGGGGATAGGGAAGGATGCGGAAAACGAAGGTATGCAGCCCGGAAAGGAAGGAGGGCCACATTACCTCGGGGTCCCGTGCATGTATCCACAAGAGTTGTGGACCCCTGGGGGGGGGAGATGTGTATTTGATAACAGATGCCAATCACATTAATCAAGTGCGCGCACTTGACTACGATTATCCGCCGTCTTGCGGAATTTATACAGATTGTAATTGTATTATTAACAAAGTGCAAAAAATTAAAAAAATAAACCGTGTCTCAAAGCCCAAGAAAATATATTTGTAGTCAAGCAAATCTAGTGCATTTAAAAGCATTTTGCATTATGTTATTCTGTTCTCTTTACCTGGTACTATACACGCCAATAATCGTTATGATAATAAATTTGTATCTCTTGTTCTTTTCCTTCCAGATTTTCTTCCTTTGTACAGAGTTCAGTGCTCGCATGTAACAAAAACAAACAAAATGCTACAATGTCTACAGTGCAAAAGTCAAATTCTGTTTACAATTAACGATGTCATTATTAATTAAGAATCACAAATGCTTACATAAGCAAAGGCCAAGGCAGGAGAGATTAGGCTAGCTGGAGCAGAAGAAATAAAGGAGTGTATTAAAACAAGTGCTGAACAACTTACAAAATTTCAGAAATAAGATTTTGTTGACTCAGGATTTGCCCAAATGGCAACAAGAGGTTCAAGATAAATTAAGTAGTCAAACTGATCGAGTGGCAAAGGAATTAAATACTCTCAAAGGGTAAATGGGCGAGTAAGTCATCACATACAGCTCAAGCACCTGTAGCCAGTGTCCACCTGCTTAGCAGAGTGGTAAAGTGTTTGCCTGCTGTGCAGCGGACTCGGGCTCGGTTCCCTGCTCGGCTGGGGACTTTCTCCCCTCATGGACTGGGTGTTGTGTTGTCCTCATGATCCTCTCATCATCACCGACGCGTAAGTCGCCCAATGTGGCTTCACCTGAAATGGGACTTGTAACTGGGAGGCCAAACTTCCCCCGACGAGGCCTCCCATTGCAATGCCACACGATCATCTACTTTGTAAATGGAGCGAGTGACCTCTATCATTGTCGTATATCGACAAACAGTGCATACACTAATGACATATGTTCAGTTAGACAACTGCCACAGAACTATACCAGTAGGAGTTTAGTGGAAGGACCCACCCTTACATCTGTCTTGTTGGAGGAAATTCTCCTCAAACACAAGCACTTACAAGTGTCTATACCAGAAAAGAAAACTGTACATCCTGTTATATACATTTAGTGTTAGAAATATATTGCCTAAAAAGTGGTCTGGCCCACAATAAATTGGGTTCAGCACAAGCTTTGTCCAGGGCGAGGCTGGGCTGTGGGCTATAGCGACAGCAGAGCATTGTCACTCGTATGAACAATTCGAAAATACCTTTATGGCAAAGTATTGTTCAAAATTCGCTCAAGAAAAACTGACGAAATACATCTTTAATGCAGAAGTATACAACCTAGACAAGAAAAGCTATGAATATATTTTGAGAAATATTTGAACGAAACTCGCTCCTGAGATGAACCTACGTCCGACAGATATGTGACATGTATCTGAAAGGCAAGTTCTCCATACCTGGGAAAAGCTAGTGCGCTGGCCTTGTGGCCGAGCCGTTCTAGGCGCTACAGTCTGGAACCGCGCGACCGCTACGGTCGTAGGTTCGAATCCTGCCTCGGGCATGGATGTGTGTGATATCCTTAGATTAGTTAGGTTTAAGTAGTTCTAAGTTCTAGGGGACTGATGACCTGAGAAGTGAAGTCCCATAGTGCTCAGAGCCATTAGAACCAAAGCTAGTGCAGGTATTTGAATACAGTTTGGAATACATGCAATCTGTACTATAGTCCACTGATTTAATAAATGAGGGCCCAAGGACTGGTAATAATGAAAATAATCATAGGAATGAGAATGGAATGAATGAAGCAACGCCGCCACGTCAGCAGCACGGCAGGAATCGCGACCCTCCAACTGTCGCTCGCGCCGGATTTGTTGCCCCGCGCCCAGCCACTCGGATATCAGGGGCTGGTGACTATGTGAATATTGGCTCTCAAAATCGTAACACACGGAGCAGCTCCGATGATAGGCTCCATAGAGGTTATCAAAGCAATAACTGTATTCAGCGTTATTCCAGTGCTCAGTACACACCACAGTTTAGTACAACAAAGCAATTCAAGCTGACAATAGCATTACTGTCAGCACAACGCGATGTAAAAAGTAACTCCTACCAGTAACATAATTCTGAAGTAAACCATAATGTTGACACACTTAGGCGCAACCAGAATCACACAGTGAAAATTGCCGAAGTCACATGTCAGACCTGTCATGTAGTGGCTAGTTCAACAAAATAGAGTTGGCCACATTTAACTCCCCGATGTTGACCATACGAAGTAGTGGGGGCGTCAAATATATTGTTGGCTTATATTATCCATTGGCCTCCCCGACTACGAGGAAAAAAGAAGTTCTGTACCATTGTCATGCCTTGAAGACGTTTTTCTAGTAACTGAATGCATATATTGGCCGAATCTATAAAACAAGATGAGCACAGGCTTTAGTAATGCGGCTACGCTGATTAAAGAGAGTATAATTTTTGCTTAACTAACAATGTTAAGGAATTCGGAGCGCAAATTACCACGATCCACTAATTTTTAATTTTTATAAGGAAATGCAAGTACGTAAGAATGTATATCTTATCCGTATGCAAATCTTACTGTTACAGTAACAGTAGACAGAACATAAACAACTAATCTCCCATTTGAGTGAAAACATGCACTTAATGTGACACAAGAATGTTTGCTTACTATGAACATTGCGACCTAAAAAGTAAGGGCATCGGAGTCAATGGAAGCGACCAATTAATACGTAAGTAAAACAGATTAAATGTATTCCAAACTGTATTCAAATACCTGCACTAGCTTTGGTTCTAATGGCTCTGAGCACTATGGGACTTCTCAGGTCATCAGTCCCCTAGAACGTAGAACTACTTAAACCTAACTAACCTAAGGACATCACACACATCCATGCCCGAGGCAGGATTCGAACCTGCGACCGAAGCAGTCGCGCGCTTCTGGACTGAAGCGCCTAGAACCGAACGGCCACACCAGCCGGCGCTGTGATGAGCAAGATGCGATAAGCATTGTGTGATGTCTGAACTATAAGGACATAAAGTGACCAATAATTATGCTCAAACAGGCCTAGACAGTGAAGATTTCTAGTGATGAAATGAGTGTCATCGAAAAAAATGTCGAAGGAATATTTTATAATGTACTTAGATGAGATAATTTCACTTTCTTGCTTGTATTAGATTTATGTAGTAAAGTTTGCGGCCACAAGGTGATCAAATGATCTGAGGATAGTGCATCATCTAAATGATTTAACTAATTGTCCTCTTTGTCGCAAGTAAGTAAAATTTGTTAATCTCGTGGTGATGAGTGAGCCCATGAATAGAATTAACTCTACTACCAATAAGGGTAGAACGCAAACATCACTGCAAAGTTGGAATAACAACGTGGCGATTATTTCTCTATTGAATTATCATGTCTATCTTTTATGTGAATATACAGGGTGTTTCAAAAATTACCGGTATATTTGAAACGGCAATAAAAACTAAACGAGCAGCGATAGAAATACACCGTTTGTTGCAATATGCTTCGGACAACAGTACATTTTCAGGCAGACATACTTTCGAAATTACAGTAGTTACAATTTTCAACAACAGATGGCGCTGCGGTCTGGGAAAGTCTATAGTACGATATTTTCCACATATCCACCATGCGTAGCAATAATATGGCGTAGTCTCTGAATGAAATTACCCGAAACCTTTGACAACGTGTCTGGCGGAATGGCTTCACATGCAGATGAGTTGTACTGCTTCAGCTGTTCAATTGTTTCTGGATTCTGGCGGTACACCTGGTCTTTCAAGTGTCCCCACAGAAAGAATTCACAGGGGTTCATGTCTGGCGAATAGGGAGGCCAATCCACGCCGCCTCCTGTATGTTTCGGATAGCCCAAAGCAATCACACGATCATCGAAATATTCATTCAGGAAATTAAAGACGTCGGCCGTGCGATGTGGCCGGGCACCATCTTGCATAAACCACGAGGTGTTCGCAGTGTTGTCTAAGGCAGTTTGTACCGCCACAAATTCACGAAGAATGTCCAGATAGCATGATGCAGTAATCGTTTCGGATCTGAAAAATGGGCCAATGATTCCTTTGGAAGAAATGGCGGCCCAGACCAGTACTTTTTGAGGATGCAGGGACGATGGGACTGCAACATGGGGCTTTTCGGTTCCCCATATGCGCCAGTTCTGTTTATTGACGAAGCCGTCCAGGTAAAAATAAGCTTCGTCAGTAAACCAAATGCTGCCCACATGCATATCGCCGTCATCAATCCTGTGCACTATATCGCTAGCGAATGTCTCTCGTGCAGCAATGGTAGTGGCGCTGAAGGGTTGCCGCGTTTGAATTTTGTATGGATAGAGGTGTAAACTCTGGCGCATGAGACGATACGTGGACGTTGGTGTCATTTGGACCGCAGTTGCAACACGGCGAACGGAAACCCGAGGCCGCTGTTGGATCACCTGCTGCACTAGTTGCGCGTTGCCCTCTGTGGTTGCCGTACGCGGTCGCCCTACCTTTCCCGCACGTTCATCCGTCACGTTCCCAGTCCGTTGAAATTTTTCAAACAGATCCTTTATTGTATCGCTTTTTGGTCCTTTGGTTACATTAAACCTCCGTTGAAAACTTCGTCTTGTTGCAACAACACTGTGTTCTATGCGGTGGAATTCCAACACCAGAAAAATCCTCTGTTCTAAGGAATAAACCATGTTGTCTACAGCACACTTGCACGTTGTGAACAGCACACGCTTACAGCAGAAAGACGACGCACAGAATGGCGCACCCACAGACGGCGTTGTCTTCTATATCTTTCACATCACTTGCAGCGCCATCTGTTGTTGAAAATTGTAACTACTGTAATTTCGAAAGTTTGTCCGCCTGAAAATGTACTGTTGTCCCAAGCATATTGCAACAAACGGTGTATTTCTATCGCTGCTCGTTTAGTTTTTATTGCCGTTTCAAATATACCGGTCATTTTTGAAACACCCAGTACGTATACACATAGGTAGCAGCAGTAAATTATTTCACGCAAAATAGCCATCAGCTATCTCATACAACGAATGGAGTAGCAGGAGACTAGGTCATTAGCGACGGAGCACAAGCTCGGATTAGGGAAGGATGGGGAAGTAAATCGACCGTGCCCTTTCAAAGGAACCATCCCGGCATTTGCCTGAAGCTATTTAGGGAAATCAGGGAGAACCTAAATCAGGATGCCCGGCCGAAAGTTTGAACCGTCGTCATCTCGAATGCGAATCCAGTGTGCTGACCACTGATAAGAACGAAAGCAAAGAAGGAAAAGAAGAAAATAATGTCATGCAGCAAGCACTCTATGAATGTTTCTATGTGTAAACTATGTGGAAAAAATTCTGTGTGCAGACTGTTGTAATGATGTGTCAACGCATTAGATACGTCAGTAACTGTATTCTAGTCGGATTTGTCGTTAAGGAGGACTAGAAACATGTAAGAAAAGCAATATGCGTACCCATAACACAGTATGGCGGTCTTGAGATCAGTTCTCGTCGTCCACTCGCGAAGTTATGCCACTTAAGAGACAACTGATGCTATATAGTAGGAGCAGCAGCTGGAAAGTACATACACAATACCACCACAAGTGTTTCACGCAGTCGGGGCGACAAAAATGATTACCAACACGTTGTTGCTTGCAACGAACCGATCGATGGGGCGGTTTAATTATTGTTGTCGGCAGTACCTTACACATAGAGTCCGCTTTCTTTAACTTTAAATTGATGAAGGAAGAGACCTCCGAGACAATATACAAAGGCGATACCACATAAAAATGGCTGAGCACTATGGGACTTCTGACGTCATCAGTCCCCTAGAACTTAGAATTACTTAAACCTAACTAACCTAAGGACATCACATACATTCATGCCCGGGGCAGGATTCGAACCTGCGACCGTAGCAGTCCCTCGGTTCCAGACTGAAGCGCCTCGACCCGCTCGGCCACACCAGCAGGCACTACATAAAACACCTGTTTGCTCTTTTCTCTCAAGCTGCTATCTAGTGAATGAACTAGTTCGTGAGCTATGTATATCACAGTGTAAACAATATATATGTACAGTGTGAGGCGTTTACACTCAGAAGAGTCACATTCAAATCAATCCATACATCAAAATAAAGTTCAATGTTTAATATCATTAAAGACGAAACAAGTAATTCACTTTGGATAGTTATCCTGTTGTGTACTTTTGAGTTCAATCACTTTAATTCCCCCTTTAATGTCTCTAAACCACCAATTCTGATCACCTTAATCAAACGAGGCAGTGTAACAATACAACAGCATCTTTTCCTATGTATATTAAATGATTCTTAAAGATGTAATTGCGATAAAAATAAACAAAAATTTATCTCTGAATTTTGGAAACAGTTATCACTTGCTTTTATACACTCTTTTTCTTCTTCCTCATGTAGCCTACTCTCTCATGCCTCCGACATTGCTTATTTAAGCATTTGTAATTTTTGGTTAATAATAACTGAATTAATTGGAAATGATCTACATGTGTTTGTTTTAAGGGTAATAATCGCCATTTTTACAGTCGAGGAACCGGCGCTTCCAGTCTCTGTAAGTACCAGTAATGCCTTCTGGAATAATGGCTTGTAGACGAACAATCATCAGACTTTTCTGTATCTCAAGCAGATCACTTCTAGCGGTAGCAAATTTTTTCGAGCCTGCACCTATTATTTCACTACGAAGTCCTATGTCCAAGCGCAAATAAAATTTTTGCTCCGCTAACAATTAATATTCGCATGGTCACGAATTAGAAATTGCGAGCTCGTTATCCAGCCAGCACACTATGAGTCACCGCATGTTCATCCTCAGGGTTCCCTTTACCAAGCTCTCTTTTCTTCTTAGTTGGAGAGGGAGAATTATACACTGCAACACAGTGGGAATTAGCCGCCAAATTTTAAAGTACTGGCTGTATCAACGAGACCTTTTTCGACAGAAATTCAGTTGTCAAATTTCTCATATAATGGTGTTTTCGGGTCCTGTGTAGCTCTGCTGCTGTTAACATATACTAATTCTAAATCAGGATACTAGCTTTATTTCACTGACTTTGGCCGACCACTGAACATTGCCATTGCCAAAGTGTATTTTACTAGGTACGTTCTCTCTTCGACGCCGCGCTGTACCGCCAGCTCCTCTTCATAAACTGTCGTCCCCATGCATCGTCTCTCTCCTTACAAGGGAACATCCCCATCGCATCCCCCTCAGATTTAGTTATAAGTTGGCACAGCGGATAGGCGTTGAAAAACTGAACACAGATCAATCGAGAAAACAGGAAGAAGTTGTGTGGAACTACGAAAAAATAAGCAAAATATACAAACTGGGTCGTCCATGAGTAAGATATGCAATATAAAGGGCACTGTGAGGTGAGTAGCGCCGTGGTCTCGTGGTTAGCGTGAACAGCTGCGGAAGGAGAGGTCCTTGGTTCAAATCTGCCCTCGACTGAAAATTCTGCTTTCTTTATTTTCGCAAAGTTATGATCTGTACGTTCGTTCATTGACGTCTCTGTTCACTGTAATAAGTTTAGTGTCTGTGTTTTGCGACCGCACCGCAAAACCGTGTGATTAGTTACGAAAGGACGTGCCTCTCCAATGGGAACCGAAAACATTTGATCGCAAGGTCATAGGTCAACCGATTCCTTAACAGGAGAAAACGTCTGATATTTTGTATACGGCACTGGTGACAGCATGTGCGTCACATGACAGGAATATGTTGTCGACCCACCTAACTAGTACACTTGGCGAATGGGTGAAAAGATTCTTCTACCTCGCCCGATTTAGGTTTTCTTGTGGATGTAATAATCACTCCAAAGAAAGTGATGAAAGCATAAGAGTTTTTCACATAAACTGAAAATAAAAAGTTAAAATTTTCGGTCGAGGGAAGATTTGAACTGAAGACCTCTCATTCTGCAGCTGTTCACACTAACCACGGGACCACGGCGCTCCTCGTCTGATACTGCCATTAATATTGGCTATATTACACATGGACGACCCAGTTTGTATATTTTGCTTAATTTTTCATAGTTCCACACGACTTCTTCCTGTTTTCTCGATCGATCTGTGTTCAGTTTTTCAAGGCCTATCCACTGTGCCAACTTATAACTAAATCTGAGGGGGGTGTGATGGGGATGTTCCCTTGTTAGTACCTGCATGTGGCAAACACTAACCACGTCGCCATCTGATGGCCTTTGTTACTGTGGTGAAGAGGAGTAATCCCTGATATCACAGCTGAGGAGGTCCAACAGGAACTTAACTCTAATACTGAATCAAAAATTTTCAAAAGTCCTCAGTGTGTGCACATTCATTATCTACGCATTTCCTCTATCCCATTGTTACTGATAACCCAGTTTCCTCTGTGGCCCTGTAGACACCTGCTAGAATCTTCTGCAGGCCAAGTCAAAACATCTAATTGTATTAATGCCTCACCCATTGAATTGCAGACCCATATCACTGACCTCAATTTCAGTAGGATTTTGGAGTATATACCTTACTCGAACATTGTGAATCACCTTGAAGAAAATGACTTATTGATACATAACCAACATTGATTGAGAAAATATCGTTCTTGTGCAACACTGCTAGCTCTTTATTCCCATGAAGTAAAGAGTGCTGTCGACAAGGGATCTTAGATCGACTCCATATTCCTAGATTTCCAGAAGGCTTTCGATACCGTTCCTCACAAGCGACTATTAAACAAATTGCGTGCATATGGAGTATCATCTCAGTTGCGTGACTGGATTCGTGATTTCCTCTCAGAGGTCACAGTTCTTAGTGATAGACGGTTAACCATCGAGTAGAATAGAAATGATATCTGTCGTTCCGCAAAGTAGTGTCAGAGGCCCTCTTCTGTTCGTCATCTACATAAACGATCTAGGTGATAATTTGAGCAAGCCGCCTTAGATTGTATGCAGATGATGCTGTAGTTTACCGTCTAGTAAAATCATCAGACGATCAATTCCAATTACAAAATGATACAGAGAGAATTTCCGTATGGTGCGAAAGTGACAGTTGGCATTAAACAAAGAAAAGTCCGAGGTCATCCACATGGATAATAAAAGAAATTAGATACATTCTGGGTATACGATAAATCGTACAAACCTAAGGGCTGTCAATTCGACTACATACCTACAAATTACAATCACGAGGAACTTAAATTGGAAAGACCACATAGATAATATTGTAGGGAAGGAGAAAAAGACTGCGCTTTGTTGGCACAACACTTAGAAGATGCGACAAACCCACTAAAGAGACGGCCTACTTTACACTTCCGTCCTCTGCTGGAATATTGCTGCGCGGTGTGGGATCGTTACCAGGTAGGATTGACGGAGGACATCGAAAAAGTGCAAAGAAGGCCAGCCAGTTTCGTGTTATCGCGCAATAGGGGTGAGAGTGTCACTGATATGATACGCGAGTTGGGGTGTCAGTCACTGAAGCCAAGGTGGTTTTCTTTGCGGCGAGTTCTATTTACGAAATTTCAATCACCAACTTTCTCTTCCGAATGCGAAAATATTTTGTTGACACCCACCTACGTAGGGAGAAATGATTATCATAATAAAGTAAGAGAAATCACAGCTTGAACGGAATGATTAGCTGTTCCTGTTTCCCACGCGCCATTCGAGAGTGAATTGGTAGAGAAGTAGTATTAAAATGGTTCAATGAGCCCTCTGCCAGGCACTTAAGTGTGAATTGCAGAGTAACCATGTGGATGTGGATGGATGGATCAATTTCCATCTTCATCCGCTTCCTACATATCCAGTTTTACCGCGGCTGTCTTCAAAAATAGCTACCCACTTTAGCTAACCCATGTCTTTGTAAAAATCTCAGTGCCTGGTTTTTTACGTAGACGCCGCAGGCACATCCAGGCAGTTTACTTTCTGGCAGCTAGATACACTTGTTTAGTCCCTCTCCCACACTTGTACGTGCGGTTCTCCTAGCCATATAGAATGAAGTCTCGACCACACGCACAGTCAGTTTCTTCTACTGAAGATGACAGATCTCTCTCCCTAATGTTCATAATACTCACCCGAGGGATCTCATTCTATGACCCCGCCGTTTATTCCCAAAACCCCAGTCTCCAGTTCCGACGTACAGATGATTCTCACATTCATAATCGCGCCCACCCAGTTGTTTATGTGGAGCTGCTAATAAAGCCTACGAACATCGCTCTTCAGGCCAAAGACAGATACACTAAGAACAGCATCCAGCATTTCACCAACGTTACGACATGATTATTGCAATGAGTCTTCCCCCTTGTCAAGACCGTCTGCTTAATATCTCATGTTCGTTATCCTTTTCAAGTTGGCTTACATCTTTTAAACAGAGTTACATATACCACGAGCAGCGACATTCTACTGCTTTTCTGTCCCTCTTGGAAGACTGAATTTACAGGAAAAAGCGTTTGTCAGTCATACAGAATGAAAACATTTCTTACAGTGCAAAAATGTGGAACGCACTAGTGCTGTGACCAGTAGCTTCGTAACTTCTAAACTAGTAAATGTCAAATGAAAATGAATATAATTGCAAGTTGTAAGTTGAAAATAATGACTTTTAACTGTAGATTTATTATCTTACAATACAATGTGAACCTTTTACCTTCGCAAATAAAAACAGCTATTACACTCTCTGCTAATCATTTCTACTATTATTACTCATTAATTCACTAGATCAATGTTTCAGCAACCTGAGGACAGGCATGTGAAAATCTTCAGTCGAGGTGAACTACCACAATAACTTCGCCAGAGTCCTTATAATGCATCTGTCATTTGTGACAGCTTACAAACTCCATAATTTCTGTGCTAACTATTTTGAGTACTTACGTATTTATGCACTATATCATCTGGCACGATTGGGGACTGCAGGTCGTCCCCTACATCTTCTCAGAAAATACTTTAGTTACACGAAGATGAGAGAGCTGAAACGCAACTGGGAGACCTAATATAGGAGGTCATAAGTTTGTTAAGATAACTCCAAAACAATGAAAACGTATTCTACTTTCACACAGCACTGGCGCGTTAGCAAGGGAAGAACTTGGAAGTCTGTAAAATATAATTTGCAAATAATACATAAACTTTTTAACGTAAACTGCATTTAAATATAGGTGATTATATGACTTTCACTAAGCGAACAATTTTTCATTGCCAGAAAAAAATTCCGTCCCATTTGCATACTAAACTTGGGTAATGGATTCTGCAGGACTATCTACCGAACATTTCCATTTGCATCCAAAGCGATTAAAACAAAAACGATGTAAAACGACGCTTTACTGCAATGCGTAGCCAGCCTGGCGTTGCAGGATCTGAATCGTTAACTGCCATCTGTAAACCCCTCGTTCCAAACAAGGGCGTCTAATTACTTTCTAAAGAGCAGAATTACAATGAAATACCGCTGATTCGTTACAGCTGTCATTGATAGTTCATATTTTTATGTAAAAGTATTCGCATAATCTATGGAATTCAATGCATTAGTTACACTGGCGAAGACATCATCGTACACTATTTTGTACAGAAGATAGTTTATTTGTTACATGCCATAACAAATTTTCAAACAGAACCCAAGGTAAAAATATGTACAATGGAAACTAAAGTCGTTGCTATAAATAGTATTAACAAAATTAATTCAAATAATTCTGAATGAACGTTGGTTCACAACACATCTACACTGAAGCATCAAAGTAACTGGTAAAGGCATGTAAACAGAATACTGCGCTGCGGTCGGCAACACCCATATAACACAGAAAGTGTCTGGTGCAGTTGATAGATAGGTTACTGTGGCTACAGTAGCAGGTTATCAACATTTAAGTGAGTTTTAGATTAGATTAGATTAGATTTACTTTCATTCAATTGATCCGTAGTGAGGAGGTCCTCCAGGATGTGGAACATGTCAGAAAAACAACAATACATGACAAATATTTACAACTAAAATAAGCTAATGTACCATTCCACAGGTACTAAGTGGAATGATCGTCATTTTTTAATGAACACTAAGAGTCATTTTACAAATACTAATGCACTGAATTTAAAATAAAAAAGTTTTTTATTTATTTATAAGGTAATACAACTACTGTAATACTTATTTACAATGAACACATTACTGCACTGAAATGGTGCAGAAGTTAGATTATACACACACGCAGACACACACACACACACACACACACACACACACACACACACACACACAGAGACAGACACACACACACACACACACACACACACACAGACAGACACACACACACACAGACACACACACACACACACACACACACAGCCAGACACACACACACACACACACACACACACACACACACACACACGCATACAGACAGACACACAGGCACACACACACACAGACACACACACAGACTGACACACACACAGACAGACACACACACAGACAGACACACACACACACAGACAGACACACACACACACACACAGACAGACACACGCACAGACAGACACACACACAGACAGACACACACACAGACAGACACACACACAGACAGACACACACACACACACACACAAACACACACACACACACACACACACACACACACACACACAGACACACACACAGACAGACACACACACAGACAGACACACACACAGACAGACACACACACACAGACACACACAGACACACACACAGACACACACAGACACACACAGACACACACACACACATTTTCAATGAACACATTACTGCACTGAAATTGTGCAGAAGTTATGTTGTACTTATATGCAAATCAGTTGGTTTTACTAAGAAATTCATCAATGGAGTAGAAGGAGTTGGCCACCAATAAATCCTTTAGGCTACTCTGAAACTGAATTTCATTGGTTGTTAAGCTTTTTATGGCTGCTGACAAGTTATTGAAAATGTGTGTTCCTGAATAATGCACACCTTTTTGTACAAGACTAAGTGACTTTAAATCCTTGTGAAGATTGTTCTTATTTCTAGTATTGATTCCATGAACTGAGCTGTTGGTTTGAAAAAGTGATATATTTTTAATGACAAATTTCATTAAGGAATAAATATATTGGGAAGCAGTAGTTAGCATCCCTAGTTCCCTAAACAGGCTTCTGCAGGATGTTTTTGAGTTCACACCACATATAACTTTCACTGCACGTTTTTGTGCCCGGATAACTTTAGCTTGGCTTGATGAATTACCCAAAAAAATAATCCCATATGACATTATGGAATGAAAGTAAGCATAGTATGCCAGCTTTTTCATTTTTATATCCCCTATGTCTGACAAAATTCGCATTGTAAACTGAGATCTGTTAAGACGCTTCAGCAGTTCTGTGGTGTGCTCCTCCCAGTTGAATTTATTATCAAGCTGTAATCCCAAGAATTTAACACTGTCCACTTCTACTATCTTCTTGTCATCGTATGTTAGACATATACTCTTGGGACACCCCTTACAAGTTCTGAACTGCATGTAGTGTGTTTTTTCAAAGTTTAGTGACAAAGAATTGGCTAGGAACCAGTGATTAATGTCCACAAATATTTTATTGGCTGATCTTTCTAAGACTACACTTGATTTGCTATTTATTGCAATGTTTGTATCATTGGCAAACAAAACAAACTTGGCATCTGGTAATGTTACTGATGAAAGGTCATTGATATACACAAGAAAAAGTAAGGGCCCCAAAATGGAACCTTGTGGGACCCCACATGTAATTAGTTCCCAGTTGGATGATGCCTGATAGCTTGATACATGTCTCTTTCCTAATAACACCCTTTGTTTCCAGCCAGAGATATAAGATTTGAACCATTTTGCAGAATTTCCTGTTATACTATAATATTCTAGTTTACTTAAAAGGATATTGTGATTTACACATTCAAATGCCTTTGACAGATCACAAAATATACCAGTTGCTTACAATTTTTTGTCTAATGAATTAAGCACATTTTCACTGTAAGTGTAGATAGCCTTCTCAATATCAGAACCTTTTAGAAATCCAAACTGTGACTTTGACAGTATGTTATTTGAGATAAGATGGTTATAATGACGACTGTACATTACTTTTTCGAAAATTTTTGAGAATGCTGGCAACAGTGAAATTGGACGGAAATTTGATGCTATTTCTTTATCTCCCTTCTTAAACAGTGGCTTAACTTCAGCATATTTCAGCCATTCAGGAAATATTCCACTAATAAACGACTGGTTACACAGATAGCCTTATATGTTACTTAGCTCAGAATCACATTCTTTAACTTTGTTGATATTTCATCATACCCACTAGATGTTTTTGATTTTAAAGATTTTATGATGGACATTATTTCTATTGGGGTAGTGAGGGTCAAATTCATACTATGGAAGTTACTTGAAATGTCTGGTCTAAGGTAATCCATAGCAGCATCTACCGAACCCAACAACCCCATATTTTCAGTAACAGTTATAAAATGTTTGTTAAAACGTTCTGCAACACTATACACATCTGTCACCAATGTATCATTTACTCTTAATGCTATTTGTTCCTCTTCATGTCTGGTTCTACCGGTCTCCTCCTTCACTATATCCCATATTGTCTTTATTTTGTTATCTGATATGACTATCTTTTCCTTGTAATATATTTGCTTTGACATCCATACTACAGTCTTTAATATTTTGCAGTATTTCTTATAATGTGCTATAGCATCAACATTGGAAATGTTTCGGATTGACAGATACAGTTTCTTTTAGTTTTACAAGATACCCCTATTCCTCGAGTAATCCATGGCTTCTTTGTAGACATTGCTCTAACCTTGGTAAGTTTTGGGGGAAAGCAGTGTTCGAATAAGGTAAGCACTTTATTAGCAAAAATGTTATGTTTTTCATTCATGTCATGAGCACTGTAAACATCAGTCCAGTGACTGTCTTTGAGGAGTGTCCTAAAATAATCAATTTTTGGCTTACTGATTACCCTCTTGAGCTCAGATTTAACAGATTTTATATCCAGTTCAGTATTAACATTTAACAGAAGGAACTGCATGTCATGGTCTGAGAGGCCATTGACTATTGGTTTTGTAATACACTCCTGGAAATAAGAACACCGTGAATTCATTGTCCCAGGAAGGGGAAACTTTATTGACACATTCCTGGGGTCAGATACATCACATGATCACACTGACAGAACCACAGGCATATAGACACAGGCAACAGAGCATGCACAATGTCGGCACTAGTACAGTGTATATCCACCTTTCGCAGCAATGCAGGCTGCTATTCTCCCATGGAGACGATCGTAGAGATGCTGGATGTAGTCCTGTGGAATGGCTTGCCATGCCATTTCCACCTGGCGCCACAGTTGGACCAGCGTTCGTGCTGGACGTGCAGACCGCGTGAGACGACGCTTCATCCAGTCCCAAACATGCTCAATGGGGGACAGATCCGGAGATCTTGCTGGCCATGGTAGTTGACTTACACCTTCTAGAGCACGTTGGGTGGCACGGGATACATGCGGACGTGCAATGTCCTGTTGGAACAGCAAGTTCCCTTGCCGGTCTAGGAATGGTAGAACGATGGGTTCGATGACGGTTTGGATGTACCGTGCACTATTCAGTGTCCCCTCGACCATCACCAGTGGTGTACGGCCAGTGTATGAGATCGCTCCCCACACCATGATGCCGGGTGTTGGCCCTGTGTGCCTCGGTCGTATGCAGTCCTGATTGTGGCGCTCACCTGCACGGCGCCAAACACGCAATACGACCATCATTGGCACCAAGGCAGAAGCGACTCTCATCGCTGAAGACGACACGTCTCCATTCGTCCCTCCATTCACGCCTGTCGCGACACCACTGGAGGCGGGCTGCACGATGTTGGGTCGTGAGCGGAAGACGGCCTAACGGTGTGCGGGACCGTAGACCAGCTTCATGGAGACGGTTGCGAATGGTCCTCGCCGATACCCCAGGTTTTGTGGCGGTGTTCGTAGCGACAAACACTTGGCTGTAGAAATGGCTTACGAAGTCACCGCCACACTTTTAATAGCGGGCCGACCGGTCCGCTGGAACAGTGAACAGAAAGATGAAAAACCAAACACTCTGATTAAATAAAAGTCGGTACTTATCTTTATTGATGAAGATACAGAAACACAATAGTGAACTCAGTGTCTACAGAGATCTGTCTAGTTCGAGTCGGAGCGGCTAGGTCAGCGTCGGCTGACGACAAACATCAACTCTGCTGCGATGAACACACAACTGACTAACAAGTACACAATTCGGTGGCGAGTATACAACTGAGCGGCGAATACAGAACTGTCCTAGCGCTCGCGACTCCAGCGCTTAAGAAGCCAGAAGCCAGCGGTGGCGCGCGCAGACTTGCGGCGATTTGCTGTCTCGCTGGCGCTGCTTATGCGGACGGCGTCCGGACTTTGGTACTGCCAACCTTTCGGCAGCGGGCTCGGGTGGCATTACTGGCTAGGACATAACACCAGGAGCAACAGTGTCCCTAATTTGCTGGGAAGTGGCGGTGCGGTCCCCTACGGCACTGCGTAGGATCTTACGGTCTTGGCGTGCATCCGTGCGTCGCTGCGGTCCGGTCCCAGGTCGACGGGCACGTGCACCTTCCGCCGACCACTGGCGACAACATCGATGTACTGTGGAGACCTCACGCCCCACGTGTTGAGCAATTCGGCGGTACGTCCACCCGGCCTCCCGCATGCCCACTATACGCCCTCGCTCAAAGTCCGTCAACTGCACATACGGTTCACGTCCACGCTGTCGCGGCATGCTACCAGTGTTAAAGACTGCGATGGAGCTCCGTATGCCACGGCAAACTGGCTGACACTGACGGCGGCGGTGCACAAATGCTGCGCAGCTAGCGCCATTCGACGGCCAACACCGCGGTTCCTGGTGTGTCCGCTGTGCTGTGCGTGTGATCATTGCTTGTACAGCCCTCTCGCAGTGTCCGGAGCAAGTATGGTGGGTCTGACACACCGGTGTCAATGTGTTCTTTTTTCCATTTCCAGGAGTGTATAATTTTGTTCATTGGACTTTTCTATAAAGATATTATCAATGGCTGTTTGTGAGCAAGTGGCTATTCTAGTGGGGAACTTTACAGTGGGAATTAAGTTGAATGATAGTGTTACTAACTCAAATAAGTTCTTATTGGGAGAGTCTTTAAGGAAATCTGCATTGAAATCACCAGCAACCACTATTTCTTTGTTTTTGGTTGTTAAATGGACCAGTACAGCTTCAAGGTGGTTGACAAACAGATTAAAGTTACCTGCAGGTGGTCGATATACACTTAATATTATGAAGGACTTTTTGTGAAATTCTAATTTTGTTGCACATGCTTCCATATGCTGTTCTAGGAAAAATTTATGAATATCTATGTTCTTAAATTTATGACAGTTCCTGATGAATGTGGCAACTCCTCCTTTCTCCATTTCTGATCTACAAAAGTGAGATGCTAGCCTAAGCACTGTAACACTTGAAAGTTCTATACCAGTGGTCACATGATGTTCAGAGGGGCAGATCATGTCAGCTGGGTTTTGAAGACTCTAATTCATCTATGCAGATAGTTAATTCATTAATTTTATTTCTCAGTCCTCGAATATTTTGATGCAATAAAGATAGCTGACATTTCTCATTGACTGTGTTAAAATTGGGTGGAGTTAAAATATCTGCTGACAGTTGAATGTGGTATTATTCTCGGTGCACGAGCGACGGGACACAGCAGCTCAGAGGTAGCGATGAAGTGTAGATTTTTACTTACGACCATTTCACGAGTGTATTGTGAATATCAGAAATCTGGTAAAACATCAAATCTCCCACATCGCTGCGGCCGGAAGAAGATCCTGCAAGAACGGGACCTACGACGACTGAAGAGAATCGTTCAACGTGACAGAAGTGCAACACTTACGCAAATTGCTGTAGATTTCAATGCCGGGTCATCAGAAAGTGTCAACGTGCGAATCATTTAACTAACCGTCAATGATACGGGCTTTCGGAGCCAAAGACCCACCCGTGTACCCTTGATGACTGCACGACTCAAAGCTTTACGCCTCACGTGGGCCCGTCAACGCCGACATTGGACTGTTGATGACTGGAAAAATATAGCCTCGTCGGACAAGTGTCGTTTGAAACTGTATCGAGCGGATGGACGTGTACTGGTATGGAGACAACCTCATGAATCCATGGACCCTGCATGTCAGCACTGGACTATTGAAGTTGTTGGAGGCTCTGTAATGGTGTGGGGTGTTTGCAGTTGGAGTAACATGGGACCCCTGATACGTCTGGATACTACTGCGACAGGTGGTACGTACGTAAGAATCCTGTATGACCACCTGCATCCATTCATGTCCGTCGTGCATTCGACGCACTTGGACAATTCCAGTAGGACAATGCGACACCCCAAGCGTCCAAAATTGCTAAAGAGTGGCTCAAGGAACACTCTTCGGAGTTTCAACGCCCCCGTTGGACACCAAACACCCCAGACATGAACACTGTTGAGCATATCTGGGATGCCTAGAAACGTGCTGTTCAGAACCCCATCGTACTCTTACGGATATATGGACAGCCCTGCCGGATTCATTGTGTCATTTCCCTCCACTACTACTTCAGACATCGGTCGAGTTCATACCACGTCGTGTTGCAGCACTTCTGCATGCTCGCTGCGGCCCTACACGATATTAGGCAGGTGTACCAGTTCTTTGTCTCTTCAGTGTATAAAGCACGTACATGAATTCTTCAATATATTACCGCAGAAGAAATGCGATGACAAATATTAAAGACACATTTTAAAGGCAAATCAAAGCCTATAGAAATGAATACCACCCGCCGATAACGTAACTTATTTTTATAAATACCGTACGGCGATGCAGACGGGTAACATCCTCGGAAAGCTCGACAACGGCCGACGGCCAATATTTTGAGAGTTGAGCGCTGACTGGCTACTCATCCGGTTAAATCGTTGGCGGTTCTCGAGAATGTTAACCTCCCGTATTCCCGTAAGTTGTCTGACCATTCGATACGCCATGAAAGAATCAAATTTCAATTCCTTTTTATTTCACAATTTTTTCTTTGGTTTAGCTTAATGGGTAATGGATATTGTCGAGTGACTTTCGCAGACTTTTAAACAAAAGATGAGTCATTTTGCCATACGTTCAAACTGTTATGCTTCTACTCAGCTGAATACACAGAAGGTTTTACAAGCCTTTGTCCTCAGTGTAATGGACGAAAATTGGTACGCCTCACTACTGGAATCTGACTTTGAAGGTATACGATTCGTACCTAGCCGTCAGTAATGAGAGGGTGTGATTCCTGCTAATGAAAGCAGAGGTATTGGTTGCAATTCGGCTGTAGAAGCAAGAGCGCATGTCAAGAACTCTGGGATAATTTAATCGGGTATTAATTATATGTAAATGCACAATATATAATTGGCAATCAAATGAAAAAGAAACAGATGGGAAAAATATGTAGAATGTTTTTTATTATAACTACTTCTTCCCTACTTTCTGGTCTTTCGCAAGCACTCTTTACCTCTCACACTCACTCAAAATCCTGACGTTATTTACGGTTGTTTTATGAGTAATGAGTGAGAGATTAAATTATACGGAAAACTGTGTCATAAAATAATTGGAGAAACTACAAAGCTCCCAGATAATACAAAAATTGTCTGTTTTCATATACATAAGATAAACCATAATACTATAACGATCGTACGTAACTTTTGTACGTGACGTGGATTTTGGAAATTTTTGCTACCATTGATATGACAATTGCTTTGGTAAAGGTAACTTTTCTTTAGCCCACAAACAAATGTCAGTGGGAGCCCAGAGCAGCCTCAGATAGCCCCGACAACAAGATCCCATATTTTGAGCGGCATGATCGTGTCTGACTGGCACAATATCTCGTCGACGTATCTCGCCAACACCATCAGGTGCTGCTAGTGTAAAGATCGCTCATGGGCGAACTACATTTCGCCTGATTTTAAGTCTTTTGGAAATGAAAATGTTTAAGTATTCATTACTTGGCCATTTCGCATTTGCAGTAAAACGTGGTACACATCAGTTAGGCACCATTTCGACCACCTAGAACAGGCCAATTTATCCTTTTCAACAAAAGAACTAAACAAAAGAAAACAAAACCTTGCTAAATACAACCAAGCAATGAATGTTTTTACCGATTGTACTTACATAGTATCTCTACCAGCATGTGGACTCTTTCCTAGTATCACCGGGGGTATGTAGAATCTTTCTTAATATAAAGACTTACAAATATTGAAATAAATTTAACACTTGAAAAGTTCTAATGTCCTCAATGGTCCTCAGGCATTGAAAGCGTACTGAAGGCATGAAGCCTGCACCTGAAGCCAAGGGATTAGGCCTCCTATCGGCGCAGGACTACTACTCGGTTCCCTAGGCTCTACGTCCCATTGCACGACCGCCCCTTATCACAGTACGTGGAAGTCGAAGGTTTTTACCGCACTGTAATGCGGTTATCATTGTCAGATAAGAAAAAATAGCACATGCTGGTACAGGCATAAGGGTTTCAGAGAACACCGTTCAGCGCAGATTTCTGAACATAAAGCGCCACAGCATACTATCTCTACATGATAGCACGTTGACTAACGACATCGTCAATATAGAGGGTGCTAGTGGTATAGGTACAGATTATTATTATTATTATTATTTATTTTATGGCCATCATTGGACCACTGTAGTCAAAAATACAAAGTTCTAAACAAGTCGTTACACATGGATACAATTTGGTTCGACAATAACTTAATATATTTAGGTAATATAATTATTAGAGGCTATTCTTATATGAAAGGTGTTTTGCTCTTCTGTCTGCCCAATATTTCTTCATTCTTTCAGATATTTTCTTTCTTTCTTCATCTGAGACAACTCTTCCTGTACTCCTTTTATTGATTTTCATTTGTAGTCTGGTTTGCGGGTCTTGCAATATTCTGGTTTTCTCTGTCTTGTTTTTTAGGTCATGTACTGTAATTTGAAGTTCTTTTATATCTTCCTTAATTTCTGTGATCCATTTAATGTCGCTCTTGCTATTCCACAATTTTTGTATTATTTTTTTACTGATTCTGTTTTCTGGAGTTCTCATCAGATGTTCAAAGAATGAGATGCGTTTCTTCCTGATTGTACTCATGACTGGTTCTATTTTCTTATATACTGTTTCATTTGATGCTATTCTCCAATGTCCATTTATTTTATACTGTTTATTTATACATGTCCTAATTATTCTTCTTTCCATTTTTAGTATTCTGTCAATTTCTGCTGTATTAGTTGTTTTGAAGATAGTTTCAGCTGCATACGTTATTTCTGGTTGTGTAACTGTTTTATAGTGTTTTAATTTTGCATCTATAGATAGGCTTTTTTTGTTGTATGTAGTTTTGGTAATGTAATTTGCATAGTTCAGTTTTTTATTCTATTTTGCCATGATGGCTTCCCATTTAGATTGTATGTTATTATTTCGCCTAAATATTTAAATTTATCAACAATTTTGATTTCCTGTTCTCCTATTGTAATTTTGTTTGCAAGTGGTGGGTCAGTTAGCATAATCTCTGTTTTTTCAAATGATATTCTAAGGTCTACTTTCTCTGCTATTTCTTGTAGTGATTTCACTTGTTGCCTGGCTTCTTGAACGGTGTTGGCTAGGAGAGCAAGATCATCAGCAAATCCCAAGCAGTTTAAGCTAATATCATCTTTTGCACTTCCAATTCTTATCCTCTTTGGATTGTCCTTGTACCATTCTCTCATTATATATTCCAGTGCACAGTTGAAAAGTAATGGTGATAGGCAGTCACCTTGTCTTAAGCCTGTTTTTATGAGGAATGGTTCCGAAATTTCCCCTCAAAACTTCACTTTTGATTTGGTGTTAGTTAGAGTGAGTTGTATTATTTTAATTAGTTTTGGATGGAGTCCTAGATTTCTTAAAATTTTTAATACTGAAGGTCTGTGGAGACAGTCATATGCCTTCTTAAAATCTACAAATGTTATTGCCAGAGGTTTGTTCCGTTTCTTGTAGTTTACCACAATCAATTTTAAACTAATTATCTGCTCTGCACAGCTTCTCCATGGTCTGAAACCTCCCTGATATTCCCCTAACTCCTGTTCTAATTGCTCCTTGATTCTTTCATATAGGATCTTGGATAGAATTTTATATGTGCAATCTAGGAGAGAGGTTCCTCTGTAGAATTCTGGGTTGCTCTTATCTCCCTTTTTGTGTAGTGGGTGGATGATAGCTGTGGTTCAATGTTCGAGAAATTGTTCTGTTACCCAAATTTTTGTTAGAGCCATGTGTAAGGAGGTCTTGACTGTGTCACTTGCATATTTCCACATTTCAACAAAAACCTGATCTTCTCCACATGCCTTATAATTTTTTTGTACTTTAAGAATTTCTTCTACTTCTTGGAAAGTTGGAGGGTCTAGTTTGTTAGGTTTGGTTTTTATTGGGGTATTTATGTTGATTTGTAAGAGTTCTTTGGGTTCCTCGCAATTCAGAAGTTTGTAAAATGCTTTTGCCACGATTTCTGCATTTTCCTTGTTACTGTGTGTCATTCTTCCATCTTCATCTTTCAGTATTAGTGTAGGGGCCCCATATTGTTGTAGTTGTTTCTCAAAGATTTTGTAGTGGTTCCTGGAGTTGGTTTTATGATAATTACCTTCTATAGACTTTATAATATCTTTATGAAATCCTCTCTTGATTCTTCTAATATTTTGAGTGAATTTTTTTTTTCTTTCCTTTTTAGGTTGATGGCATTTTCTTCAGTTTTATGTGTTTGAAACTTTAACCATGCTTGGTGTCTATCTTCATGGAATTTGTCACATTCTGATGTCCACCATGCATGTTTCCTTCGTGGGTACAAGGGAGCTAGATTCTCTGCTTCTTTTTTAAGATTATGCACTAGTTGTTCTAGATCATCTGTTAATTTGATGGTTTGTGTTATTTGTTGGTACTTATTATTTTTAATTAGCTGATGTGGGTCAAACCTCCTTTTTATTTTATTAGTTTTTCCGGTCCTCTTCTTTAACGGTGTGAATTTAATTTTAATTTTAACCATATAATGGTCTCAGCCTGTGTCTACTCCTCTCAGTACTTTAACATTGTGGATCTCCTTATGACAATTTTTGTCCATACGGACGTGGTATAGCTGCCACTCGCCCTTCCTCCAGTTTGGATGTTTCCATGTTTTAAGTTTACTTTGCTTCCTCTTAAAGTATGTTGATTTAGATATAAGGTTGTGTTCTCTGCAGAGTTCTACAGGTCTTTGACCGTTTTTGTTTGTAAATTTATGTAGACTCCATTTTCCAATTATATCTTTATACACTCCTGGAAATTGAAATAAGAACACCGTGAATTCATTGTCCCAGGAAGGGGAAACTTTATTGACACATTCCTGGGGTCAGATACATCACATGATCACACTGACAGAACCACAAGCACATAGACACAGGCAACAGAGCATGCACAATGTCGGCACTAGTACAGTGTATATCCACCTTTCGCAGCAATGCAGGCTGCTATTCTCCCATGGAGACGATCGTAGAGATGCTGGAAGTAGTCCTGTGGAACGGCTTGCCATGCCATTTCCACCTGGCGCCTCAGTTGGACCAGCGTTCGTGCTGGACGTGCAGACCGCGTGAGACGACGCTTCATCCAGTCCCAAACATGCTCAATGGGGGACAGATCCGGAGATCTTGCTGGCCAGGGTAGTTGACTTACACCTTCTAGAGCACGTTGGGTGGCACGGGATACATGCGGACGTGCATTGTCCTGTTGGAACAGCAAGTTCCCTTGCCGGTCTAGGAATGGTAGAACGATGGGTTCGATGACGGTTTGGATGTACCGTGCACTATTCAGTGTCCCCTCGACGATCACCAGTGGTGTACGGCCAGTGTAGGAGATCGCTCCCCACACCATGATGCCGGGTGTTGGCCCTGTGTGCCTCGGTCATATGCAGTCCACATAAGGTGTATTCAAACGAAAATCGAACACCCGCTACAACGGGACCATGGAATGGTTACATTTAAAAGCAATCGTCACACGTGTTAAGATATTTATCTTACTGGGAGACGAGACGATCAATTCCTGTTTCACAGAACGCGGTCCATCGTCCACGAATCCACAACCGCACCCACTCGTGCACTTACTTTTCCGACTGAAACTTACGTCCACGCATGTCTTTCTTCAAGCCGTCAAAGACGCGAAGGCGCCAAACACGCATACGACCATCATTGGCACCAAGGCAGAAGCGACTCTCATCGCTGAAGACGACACGTCTCCATTCGTCCCTCCATTCACGCCTGTCGCGACACCACTGGAGGCGGGCTGCACGATGTTGGGGCATGAGCAGAAGACGGCCTAACGGTGTGCGGGACCGTAGCCCAGCTTCATGGAGACGGTTGCGAATGGTCCTCGCCGATATCCCAGGAGCAACAGTGTCCCTAATTTGCTGGGAACTGGCGGTGCGGTCCCCTACGGCACTGCGTAGGATCCTATGGTCTTGGCGTGCATCCGTGCGTCGCTGCGGTCCGGTCCCAGGTCGACGGGCACGTGCACCTTCCGCCGACCACTGGCGACAACATCGATGTACTGTGGAGACCTCACGCCCCACGTGTTGAGCAATTCGGCGGTACGTCCACCCGGCCTCCCGCATGCCCACTATACGCCCTCGCTCAAAGTCCGTCAACTGCACATACGGTTCACGTCCACGCTATCGCGGCATGCTACCAGTGTTAAAGACTGCGATGGAGCTCCGTATGCCACGGCAAACTGGCTGACACTGACAGCGGCGGTGCACAAATGCTGCGCAGCTAGCGCCATTCGACGGCCAGCACCGCGGTTCCTGGTGTGTCCGCTGTGCCGTGCGTGTGATCATTGCTTGTACAGCCCTCTCGCAGTGTCCGGAGCAAGTATGGTGGACCTGACACACCGGTGTCAATGTGTTCTTTTTTCCATTTCCAGGAGTGTATTTCCTTTCTTTTCCCAACTGAGCATTGAAATCTCCCAATACGATTTTTACATTCTTTTTATTTTCTCTGTTCACAGTTTGTTCTAGAAGGTCACAAAATTTATCTGTTATGTGTTATCTTAACACGAAGTCACTTTTCCTTGCGTCTAACAGCCTCCTCGTAGTATGGACTAACCGTTTCGCGTCCACATGCAAACAGTTCGGTACGTGACCTGCTACCAGCGGAAGATTTGCGTCTATGACTTCCTTGCACCACCCTCACTCTGAGGTACTAACCAACCTCAAACTGTACTTCTCGTAATAGCTGTCACTATTAGTCTGCAAGTGGAGCAAATACTGATGACATGTGAAACGTGATATTACTTTCAAAACCTCTTCTTAAGAATTTATTTACTAGCGATTCATCAAGAACATTAACACATTTAATCACACTATGTGAGCCTGGAAGTAGTTGCCAGGGAGTAACTGATGAATTCAAAATGAAATTGCATTTAACAAATGAGAATTATATTCCTAAAAGCTTTTCTTTTAAGAAACAGATTTAAAATTATAAGCAGAAAGCACCCTCTAAATATGAAGATACAATTTATTCAGAGGCAGAAAGAAACAAATTTGAGTATGAGCTTTTGGGCTGAGAACCTTGCCTCTCCCTTTTGACACGGCCGTAGTCACGACAGTTCGCAACAACATCTGAACGACTACACAGGTGCAAATCTGCAACACACCAGATTACCTTAAAGTAGAAGTTTTAACAATTCAGACAAGCACACAAACTATGCACCCCATAGGAGGGATGGAAATGGTACAAAACACTAAAATTAAAAGATTAACTTGCCACTGAAGGTGCAACTTGATTTTAACTTCTAAGAAAAGTCTTACGGTGGAAGGGTGGCATCTTTATATACTAAAATGACCATTTAAATAAAAGCCCATGAAATGCAATCTTACACAAAATTATACAAGGTTGGACAAACATGCTCTACAGTACACATATACCGCCTATCAAGATGATAGGCAAGATAAAAATATATGTCAGGAATTAGGCCGTTGCACTTCAAGCAATAAATTCGTTAACATACCGGATCCGACAAACATAACAGAGGCAGCTATTAACGTACGGCAAATTGATAGGGCGATTACCGAACAATCCGAACCGCAGGTTGCTCTAACCCGCCCCTACTCCACAAGGGAAAAACGGACCACCCAATTCATAAATAGCCACCTTCCCGTGGGTGGGCAAAGGGAAAAGAATGGAGGGATGACCCCAAAACAAAGCAGCTGATGACCTCACCAAGAAAACAAGTAGAATTTAACGAGTAGATGAAACAACATAGCACCAATCACTTAACTTCTAATAAACTGCGATTTCTGTTGAAAACCTGGCGCAGCACCCCCAAAACGCTCTCCCGAACGGTCCGCTGCCAGCCGCTTCAACGGACGCAAAAAGACACACTGATTTCCCGTCTCACGGCATCGCAGCTCACACCGGCCAGACTGATGTCGTGGGTTGACTCCTGTTGCTCTCGTGTCGGCCGCGAAGCCACTACCCCTTGCTATACGGCGCGGCCCACTGGACTCACGTGGCGACCTCACATGCGCCGACGCTCAAGGCGGACAAGTAATCTTGTGTCTAAGTTCGCGACCGACCAACCGATCGATCCAACCGCCAAGACCGCTGTCTGAGCAACCGGAGCAGACTGGCGGCCTAACGCGCAGACTCAGATACAGGAACTAAGGCCCCGAACGGACGACCACTCGTTGAGTTCTCCCACTGCGCCTCAAATTCGGACGAGAGACAGACTAGCAAGCTGGGGACGAAGGACTGAAAACTGACTCCAGACTCACCCAGACTGACGCCCAGACTGACTGCGACTGACAGACCGGCAGTTTTTTTTTTCTTTATTGTATTTCAATTCTCCATTGGGGCGGGCTGGCAGCAGCATATGCACTGCTCTTCAGCCGAAAGACATAGACCAAACAATAGAAGACAGTGAAAAATATACAAAGGAGAGAATATGGTGAACATAGATATAGAAAAGGGAGAACATCATGGAAGGCAATCGACAAAAAATGGGGCGACTGTAAAATGGAGATAAAAAACTGTTAAAAAAGTAGCGCACACAAAAAACCACACACTGCGACAGTTAAAAGAACACAAGGCAGAGTATGACAGGAGCATAAAAAGTATCGACGGATGGCGTAGCACGTAACAAACACTGATGGTGAACCTCAAGGCAGTACACAATTAAAATCACACCTCTTGATGCACAGGAGAAACAGCACTAAACACGACACTGACGTGGCGCACTGACGATGATCAAAACGGAGGATGTGCCAGGTGCAAGGAGATGAGGGAGACTGGAAGAAGGGAGGAGGGGAGGGAGGGGAAGAGAGGCGGGAGATGGGCGGGGGGCGCACTGAAGAGGGCCAGGTAGGGAGGGATGTGGGAAGGAAAGAGGCAGGTATGGGGGTATGGGGTGTACAGTCTCGGGGGGAGGGGGGAGGAGGAAAATCCGCTCTGGTTAAGGAGGGGAGAGGAAAAAGGTGCCCCTTGGGAGGGGGGGTGGGGAACAAGGCCAGGTTATAGTTGGAAGGAAGAGTATATGTCACGGCGAAGCTCATCATCCTGGAGGGGGAGGCGCTGGAAATTGCCCTAATGAAGGAGATGGAGCGTGTGAAGGTGGAGAGAGGGAGGGATACAGCGAAGTATCGACGGATGGCGTAGCACGTAACAAACACTGATGGTGAACCTCAAGGCAGTACACAATTAAAATCACACCTCTTGATGCACAGGAGAAACAGCACTAAACACGACACTGACGTGGCGCACTGACGATGATCAAAACGGAGGATGTGCCAGGTGCAAGGAGATGAGGGAGACTGGAAGAAGGGAGGAGGGGAGGGAGGGGAAGAGAGGCGGGAGATAGGCGGGGGGCGCACCGAAGAGGGCCAGGTAGGGAGGGATGTGGGAAGGAAAGAGGCAGGTATGGGGGTATGGGGTGTACAGTCTCGGGGGGAGGGGGGAGGAGGAAAATCCGCTCTGGTTAAGGAGGGGAGAGGAAAAAGGTGCCCCTTGGGAGGGGGGGTGGGGAACAAGGCCAGGTTATAGTTGGAAGGAAGAGTATATGTCACGGCGAAGCTCATCATCCTGGAGGGGGAGGCGCTGGAAATTGCCCTAATGAAGGAGATGGAGCGTGTGAAGGTGGAGAGAGGGAGGGATACAGCGATAGAGGCATGGCAATGGGTGGGCAGTGGAGAGGAAGGGGGAAACCAGAGAGTGGGGGGGATCAAGCCTGCGGACAATGTAAAGGATGTGGAGATGTTGGAGGAACAGGAGGAGGTAGGGGAAGGGGATCAGTTCATACAGGGGCCGTGTGGGGGAAGGAAGGCAGATATGGAAGGCAAGGGGGAGCACATGGCGTTCAAGGATTTGGAGGGCCTTGTAAAAGCAGATGGGGGCAGAGATCCAGGCAACGCTGGCATAACAGAGGATAGGATGGATGAGGGATTTGCAGGTGTGGAGGATGGTAGAAGGATGCAATCCCAATGTCCGGCCAGACAGGAGTTTCAGAACGTGGAGGCGGGAATGGGCTTTCTGCTGGATGGTCTGGAGATGAGGGGTCCAGGTGAGGTGTCGGTCAAGGGTGAGGCCAAGGTATCTCAGGGTGGGGGTGAGCTGGATGAGACGACCATAAAGGGTGAGGTAGAAATCATGGAGACGAAAGGAGCGATTGGTGTGGCCTATGATGATTGCCAACACTCAGATTACGGGCAGCAACAAACAGCTGATAACGCCCACTCATACCAGCACCAAGTCCGCGCATAGTAAAAGTCAAGCACAGGGAATGTACAGAAACACACAGTTTAACAGCAAGCCACAGTGTGAAGGTGGATTTCACCACAACAATTCCGGAAATCATAATAGTAATAAATATCATCAGACCCCGCAAAGGCAGTACAATCCCCCTGTATTTTTCGCAAACGCGGAAGACAGTAACACGTATTGGACACCAGAACAAACGCAACAACATTTTGACACAAGGTTTGTGCATAACAGTAATTTTGTTCCTCAGTGTTCTCATTATGCCAGATTGGTCGAACTTTCTAATGATGAAGGCCAATCAAACCACACAAACAGGAAAGCATCTGAAAGCTCCCTAAGTAATACTGTGAGACAGAATGGGGGCGACCATTTCGACGGAGAGACTAACCATGATGTACTTGTACTGAGATACAATTACGAGAATGACATGAGACAAGAATTATAACAAGAGAAAGAGACGACTGACGGTGATGAACCGATAGATGACGAAGTGCAAGCTATGACAAAACTTCCTATAGCCGGAATTTTGACGACTGTAATCCTAGATACAGGTGCAAATGTTAATGCTATGTCCTTATGTTTCTATAACCAAATAAGCACATTAATCAAAATTCCAACATTACCCGTCCAAGGATGTTCAATAACAGGAGCCATCGGTTCTCAGACACAAAAGGTCAGTATACAAGCTTGGGTACCACTGGAGATTCAATCAATACCCATCAAATGTATTTTCCTCTTTGCCAAGAATTTGGAAGTGCCATGTCTCTTGGGAACGGATTTTGTACGACAATATAGAGCCCAAAAAGATCTTTATACAGGCATTTGCACACTGTTAGTACAGCAAACAGAAGTTGCATTGGGGTTAGTGAAAGAAAGAGTAAAAAACTTTGGCACTTGTAATAGCATTAGATTACAAAGGATAGGCAGAAAACCTCCTTGTCGTAATGATATCAATTTCTTTTATGGTAACTGTGATACATTTAATGATACAATAACAGTCAGTGACTTACCCTCCAGTAGGAAATAACCAATAAGACTACAGAATCAACAGAGTTATCCGAACCTCAGCGACAGGAATTATTCAATTTGTGGTCACACTATATCAACGTGTTTTCAAAACGACCCGGTATTATAAAAGACTATGAATATATTATGGAAGTGGTGCCGCACCAAGCTTTCTGTCGCACGACATATCCCATACCGTATGCAAGAAGGGAAGCAGTTTGTAATGAAATTAAGAAAATGCTGAACTGGAAAGTCATAGAGTATTCTAATTCGCCATATAGTAGATCCTTGTTGACGATTTTGAAACGGGATAACACCGTACGACTCGTACTTGACGCACGAAACAAAAATAAAATTGTTGTGCCAGTACGAACGAGACCTGAAGCGATTGAAGAACACTTCCAGAGATTTTATGGAATTAAATATTTGAGTAGCATAGATTTGAAAATGTCATTTTGGCAAGTGAGACTAAATCCTAACTCACGAAAGTATACGGCATTTGACTTCGCCGGCAGATCCTATCAATTTGAGGTCACGCCTTTTGGACTGAATGTTAGTTCTGGAGTATTCATCTCTGCCCTAGATCATGTTTTATGGTCCAGATCTTATTGATTAAGTCACCCTCTACGTTGATGATCTTTTAATTGACACTAAAACCTGGGAAGGTCACGTTGAACTAATACAGATAGTGTTTCAGCGATTCCTGGAATACGGAGTCACTGCCAACTTGCAAAAGTCACACTTGGGCCGAGCCGAAATGAAATTCTTCGGACACGTCATTTCATCTGACGGCATCCGTCCTGATCCGGCTATGCTAAGTGCAGTTAAAAATTTTCCTACCCCATCTTCAAAACGACAACTTAACGGTTATCTTGTACTCGCTTCATTCTTCAGAAGATTTTTCCCAAAGCAAGTAATGACCACCCTGATTTATTGAAATTGTTAAAGAAAAATACTCAGTGGAATTGGACTGACGACTGTCAAAAGGCATTCCTCGATACCAAAGAAGCTTTGTTAAATAGCAACATTCTCTATCCTCCAGATATGGGAAAGGAATTTTGTGTGTAATCCGACGCAAGTTTTCAGGGGTTAGGCGCATGTCTCTTCCAGATCCATGAATCCAATGGAAAACCAGACATCAGAGTAATTAGTTTTGCTAGTAGGATTCTTTCAGAAACTGAACGATCCTATTCTGTTACTGAATTGGAAGCTTTACATCAATGGCAAGAAAATCGAGGTCTATTCTGATCATCAGACTCTTAGTTTTCTTCTGACGTGTAAACTACGTCCTCGCTTAACGAGGTGAAGTCTTTTCTTACTGGAATATGCCTTCGAAATAATCTATATAAAAGGCAAACATAACACTATTGCGGATGCTCTATCTCGCATGCCTGAAGGCTCTTCGGACAGTACTGACAAATGTCAAATTACAGAATTCTTTTGATGAAGTATCCAATACATCGGAAATATTTTCTTGATCTTTTGTAACCAGATTGTCCAATTGCAGGAAACTGATCCAAAATGGAGAGGTGTGAAACAGATCCTCGAAACTAATCCTACCCATCGCATGTGCAAATATTACAAATTGCATAATCAAGTTCTTTTCCGCCGAACATCATTGTCATCAGAAAACTGGCTAGTATGCATTCCACAGGAATATGTAGAACACTTACTCTGGTGTACATATATTTCGTGGGGACACTTTGGTCCAGAAGAGTGTAAGCGTAAAATAGGAAGGTACTGCTACATCCCTAACCTTCATAGCAGCATTCACAAGCTCTTGAAACACTGTATCATTTGTCAAAGGGCAAAACCTTTTAATCTTTCAAATATACTGCCTTTGAATCCTATTATTACAGTGAAACCTAGACCAATCCTAGGCATAGATTTCGCAGGACCCCTCCCACGAGGTCGTGGAGAACTAAGGTACCTTGTAGCTGTCATTCATCTATTTACCAAACATTTGAGATTGTACGCTATGAGATCTGCAAACACTCAACTAATCATCAATCGTTTAGATCGTGATTCCTAGATTCGGAAAACCTGAATCAATTCTCTCAGACAATGGGTCTAACTTTGTCTGCAAAAGATGGAGACTTTTACTTGCTAGTCATCAAATTAGGCAAATCCTTATCTACAAGTTTAGACCGCAGTCGAACTCAACTGCGCGGGTGTTCAAGGAGTTTATTCGTTTTATTCGTACCTTTATACCAAATCAGCAGACTCGCTGAGTTGACTTTGTGCCACCTTTCGAGCAAATTGAGAATAATATACCACATCGGTCTACTGGTTTCACTCCGAGTGAGTTGATGTCTTCTGACCAAGAGAAAAATAAAAGGGTCAATTCAATTCCTAAGTGTAACAGCACAAGCGCTAGTTTAGACGCCAGAATAAGACCAGCTCTAACAACGTTGACCACCCAAGCCAATTTACGCAAGAAGGCATATGACAAATACACTTCTGGAAATGGAAAAAAGAACACATTGACACCGGTGTGTCAGACCCACCATACTTGCTCCGGACACTGCGAGAGGGCTGTACAAGCAATGATCACACGCACGGCACAGCGGACACACCAGGAACCGCGGTGTTGGCCGTCGAATGGCGCTAGCTGCGCAGCATTTGTGCACCGCCGCCGTCAGTGTCAGCCAGTTTGCCGTGGCATACGGAGCTCCATCGCAGTCTTTAACACTGGTAGCATGCCGCGACAGCGTGGACGTGAACCGTATGTGCAGTTGACGGACTTTGAGCGAGGGCGTATAGTGGGCATGCGGGAGGCCGGGTGGACGTACCGCCGAATTGCTCAACACGTGGGGCGTGAGGTCTCCACAGTACATCGTTGTTGTCGCCAGTGGTCGGCGGAAGGTGCACGTGCCCGTCGACCTGGGATCGGACCGCAGCGACGCACGGATGCACGCCAAGACCGTAGGATCCTACGCAGTGCTGTAGGGGACCGCACCGCCACTTCCCAGCAAATTAGGGACACTGTTGCTCCTGGGGTATCGGCGAGGACCATTCGCAACCGTCTCCATGAAGCTGGGCTACGGTCCCGCACACCGTTATGCCGTCTTCCGCTCACGACCCAACATCGTGCAGCCTGCCTCCAGTGGTGTCGCGACAGGCGTGAATGGAGGGACGAATGGAGACGTGTCGTCTTCAGCGATGAGAGTCGCTTCTGCCTTGGTGCCAATGATGGTCGTATGCGTGTTTGGCGCCGTGCAGGTGAGCGCCACAATCAGGACTGCATACGACCGAGGCACACAGGGCCAACACCCGGCATCATAGTGTGGGGAGCGATCTCCTACACTGGCCGTACACCACTGGTGATCGTCGAGGGGACACTGAATAGTGCACGGTACATCCAAACCGTCATTGAACCCATCGTTCTACCATTCCTAGACCGGCAAGGGAACTTGCTGTTCCAACAGGACAATGCACGTCCGCATGTATCCCGTGCCACCCAACGTGCTCTAGAAGGTGTAAGTCAACTACCCTGGCCAGCAAGATCTCCGGATCTGTCCCCCATTGAGCATGTTTGGGACTGGATGAAGCGTCGTCTCACGCGGTCTGCACGTCCAGCACGAACGCTGGTCCAACTGAGGCGCCAGGTGGAAATGGCATGGCAAGCCGTTCCACAGGACTACATCCAGCATCTCTACGATCGTCTCCATGGGAGAATAGCAGCCTGCATTGCTGCGAAAGGTGGATATACACTGTACTAGTGCCGACATTGTGCATGCTCTGTTGCCTGTGTCTATATGCCTGTGGTTCTGTCAGTGTGATCATGTGATGTATCTGACCCCAGGAATGTGTCAATAAAGTTTCCCCTTCCTGGGACAATGAATTCACGGTGTTCTTATTTCAATTTCCAGGAGTGTATATTAATAAGGTGTTAACTTATAAAATAGGCGAAACGGTCTTGTTAAAAACACACTTTAAACCATCGTTGCTCTTACGCAAAAATCGAAAATGGCAAAGTCTTTTTCAGGGACCTTACGAGATTCTTCGTATACCACACACAGGTTGTTATCTGATTTCTGATCCCGCAAATGGAAAAATAAAAGGGTTATACCATCACTTTGATGTTAAAAAGTATCATGCTACAGAATAAGTCAAAAGCAAAGTTTTATAATGGCAAGAGAAGGTTAGCCGCTAGTGACTGTGTGACAACTGATCTGAGTTCGTTAAAAAAAAAAAATTGCGTAGAATAAATTTCACGACAGTGAGTCTATCTTGCTATACATCAGAGAATTTAAAATAAGTTATCTTGAGGCAAAATTTAAGTACAGATAAGCTGATAAATGAAAACAATTCTTGTTTTACAAAGAAAGTGATCAACTCCAAGAACTCTAGTTTTAAGATTTAGTTTTAAGGAGATAATATTTAAGAGTGCAAATTAAATATAAAGCGAAGGATGTGCCTAACAAGCCGGCTTCTGCGATATGAAATGGTAAAGAAGTGAAAATAAAACATAGTATGTAATAAATTTTTTTTAAGTTCAAGGAGTAACGATCGAGAAACGAAATTTATTTTCGTCAAGGACAAGAGTCGCTTGACAATTATTGGTTCCTGATCCCACTAAAAAGGAAAACAAGTAACTAGTTTCTAAATCAGCTATGTCGAGATTAAGTTCTAATGTACATAGAAATATGGAACAGGTTCATTTCTGCATTAAAACAACGTAATGTTTACGAAGCATGTGAGTTACTTGTAAGTACCAACATGACCACGAAAGCGGTATCCTTCAGCTAGATAAACAAAGTAGCATTAATTGTAACTGCAATACGCAGGTCCGATACATTCAGAGCCATAAGTGAAATAAAAGGGATATAACGACAATGAAACCGCCGGAAAAACAAAGCAGCTAGTTCTTAATTGGAGCGCGTACGCAGACGTACGGCGCAAAGGAAAATTAATTTCTAAGTCATAAGAAACAAGGAGTTGTTTGCTAGATTTCTTCTTCTATGTACTATTATATCTATGTCTCTTTTCTGAATTTGTGTAAATATCCTAACACGCCTAAACCCGTCCCGTAGACATGACGTCACAGATTGAGAAATGCGGTTGACGTGGAAGGCTGGTTTGGCATACGATTTTCAAAAGGAAATGCGTGAACGAAATCGGGAATAGCTAGTTTCGAAATGTCTTTATTTTTCCTTTTAAAGTCAATCCGAGACGCAAACCGAGATCGCAATAAGGAATTTGAATATTTACTTAAATGGTGTTCTGTTCTCATGTGAGAGGGCGATCAAATGTGACTGATTGATCCACACATCAAGTAAAAAGAAAATTTTGGTTGAAATGACAGTGATAACTTTAATGAATCTAACGAATAGAAAGAACGATTCAAATGAATTAAAATACTCAATAAGCAAGCTTCAAAGTGAGACAAACTATTTGATTATAAGCTGTAAAAAAATTGTGTACATAGTAGTGTATAAGTGAGGGCTTAAAATGGTGTGGAAGTCAGCCACAGACACGAAGCAATGCGTCGTTGTTATAAGTAAGTGATAATTTCATTCACGATGAAGATAAAAAGTGTTACACGTGCAGATAGGCCGACGGACAGTGATAGTCCGGTTGCGTAACCGAAGGCGGTGATGTGATTAAGTGCAGTGCATCGGAAACCAAGTGTAAGTGTTAGCTGCTTTGCAAAGTGCGAGCGCTAGCCTACCTTAAAATCTTCAAAATCGGTTGGAAAACGTGGAGACAGGGATGGTTTCAATGGAGTCTCTGTCCCTGGTAATCCTCGTCCCTCCGTACCAGCTCAGCGAACCATAAAATACCACAACACCATCGACGCAACGTGTTCACTGAACCGTGCGCGGAAAAGCCGAAATACCGCGTGGAGGCTAGTGAGCGCCTCGAGTTGCGATTCAGCTTTAACAATCAGCCTGTGCCAACGTCCATCGACGCAACAAACGCGTTAAATTTAAAGTGATGTACCAGCACAGCACTCCCGCTGCAGTTCGACGAAACGCACTTTCCATGAAAGCCGCTCCCAAAATAAAAGACTCTTATATGAGTTCACAACATATCACACACTATGCTAATGTTACATCCCATGAATGAAATGCGAACAGCCAAACCACACGCGAATAATGACAAAGTCAAATTCCTATGAATTCCAAATCCTAAAATTAGATTTAAGCTCAGTTCTTAGACTAATGGGTATCTATATTTTTTGTTACATGTAACGAGTGTACCTAACGTGCGAGCGAGACTCGTCGACCAGAGCTGATGAAAAGTTTTATACTCGGAGAACGCAAAGTAGCGATCCAACTTCTCCAGGGCTTCACCTGGAGAAGAATCGAATTTTAACTTACCTGTCAAATACACAGACAATGAAAGCGTAAAAATCATGACAACTAGTGAGCAAAGGAAAATAGACACGTGTGATAAATTCCATGTGTGAGAATTATATTTGTATAAAAATAGACACGTTTGAGAAATTTCATGTGTAAGAATTATGTGTGTATAAAAATATGAATTCTATGTGTTTTCTTTCAGGAACAAAGAGCCTATGAGCTCTTGACAATAACTTAAGGCCACAAAGATGGTCGTTATGAACTCTGTAAGCATAATGCATAATCTCCACTGTAAACTTCGTAGATTTACTGTCATAGTTTTTAAATTTTTTTGTGTATCTTTACTTTAAGAATTGCCTTTGTCTATGAATGAGAGATCACTATATTTGTGTAATTCTAATAATCAAATGACAGGAATACTGTGTTTTATCAATGTAAATCTGTAAATTACTCAATCCCACAATGTGAACGGTGACATATGAATCTTGGTAATCTCCTCGATTTCCAAGATTCCCATGGAAGGCAATGTAACATTATGTGATTGCCTTATCATTTTAAATCCTTCACTAATCGAGCAGTCGCTCGGCAACAGCTACAGTTAGCAAATAATGTTGCGAGAATGTACAAGGTGAACGACCTGTGACGTAACTTGTTTATTGTCGAAGCGCCGTCAGTGATACAGTGAATTACTGACTTAGAAAACCGCGGAGCGAAAAACGGACAGAAGAAGAACACTTTTACACATTCTTTTGATGTACGAGATATTCTCGATTAACAGTTACTCAGTTACTCATCTTTTTTTCTCTTGTCTCTTGTACCTTGTGTCGGACGCGCATGTCTTGCCGTCGTATTATTATTATTATTGTTAAAAATAATATTATTTTAGTGTAAAGTAACAGTGCTATACTAAATGTGCAATACTGCACAGCAGTGGGCTTATTGTGCGACATAATTGCCATAAATTCAGAGTTAAATGGAACTGGTGTATGGACTTTTTATTTAGTATAGAATCTATGTCTCACTCCTTCATGAAGTTATTTAACTTCTTTATGTTTCTGCCAAATAGAGAGTTCACAGTCACGAATTCTTTCGTCGAAATCGGATGGAAGTTGCATGCGGCTAAATATTTTCTCCGCGCCGTATTCTACCGGTAAATGCATGATAAACTACGATCTAAACTACGGTCCCTTAGGAAATTCATATTGAGCTATCCAAAAATAATTATATTTTGAATAGGCATTTACTCTCCTCTGCAATGCAACTTCCGACTGATCAGATGATCCAACAAGAAACAGCCGCACACGGTCGGCGTTCGCTAATATATTTCCATCGCTGATTATAGTTATATGTTACAGCACAAAAGTAAACATATTGTTATAATTCGTGACTACGAACTGGGACATTTATAACTGTTTATTTATGTATACACATTACGTAAACATATCGTTATAAAGGCTGTTGTCTGGTCAAGTGAATCACGTTTCTTCATACACCAGGTCGATGGTCGCTTGCTGATACGTCGTTTTTCAGGTCTGTCCGAAACAGGCGGATGCAGGCTGGTAGGAACAGTATTGTGCAACGTGGGACATTCACCTGCGCTTCCGTGGCATCTGTGTTGGTAACCGAAGGTACCATGACAGCTGAGAACTGTGTGTACGCTACTGCTGGCCAAACGCATCCGTTCACGTTTGATGTCGGCCCTGACGGCGATGGCATGTTCTAGCTCGACGTCTGTGGGTGTCAAAGAGATAGAATCGTTTAGATTGGTTTTCCAAGCGTGATAGCGAATCACTTTTATGTTTGCCAGCATTGTAGATCGGTGTACTGTTTAACAGACGGGCGTATCATTGGGACTCATCAGTGGCAGTGTCCTCTGGTCTCCCATTGTCAACATGATCGTTCGCTGGCGGAAAATATGACTGGCGAGATGAAGTTTTTTAACATATTCCTTTTTCGTCGGTAGGTAGAAAATGTTTCAAAGACTGGTGAACAGTAAGGACGTCCGCACGAGAGAAATGGGATGTCCAAGTACAATAGCGGAGCAACCACAAGACGCATACGACTTTCCTGTATTGCTACGTGTTTCGCTCGACTGACGTCGTTGCTCTACACAAACAGAAACCTTTAACGTGTGGCCGCTGGCAGCCAAATTTCTAGAGAGGGTCTCGTCTGTCGAGCGAAACATGCAGAAGTAAATAAAGTTGTATGCCACTTGTAGATGTACTAAAATGCTATTTTCTACAGTTGCTCTTTTCCCTGCAGGCAATGCAGGCACTCTCTATGTAAGTGCGTGAAAGAGATGGGAGATATTACAAAGAGTTAGAATGCTCGAGAGAATTTTAGACCTCGTTTAGTATAATGTGATGATGTATATGTTGCCTCCTGCGCACTCGTAGAATATGGGGTGCCTAGGAGACCTGCTTCTCGGATCGCGAGACAACAGTTCAAGCAAATCGTATTAATGAATTTTTATTACAGTAAGATAAATGACATTACTTAACTTTGAGAATGTCAACGTTGGGTCGCAAGCAATGGGCAACAGACTAAATAAGAATATCTCTGTAGTATATTCGATCACCAATACAAGTGAAATTTACAGTTCCAAAGTCTCTGCTATAGACCTCGTAGGACGGCTAGTTTTCAAATGGGCTGCTGACAGGCGGCGCGGCGCTTGTGTCCTCTTCGTGTAGAAGCCGGTGCTGCCTCGATGTCGTTCTAGAGAGGGGTGAGTCAGCGTACTGTTGGCCGACGTCGTCTCACAGCCCTATTGTTCTTGACCGGCGTCCCTGCGCTTGACGTTACGCCTAAACAGTATACATACGTGTTTCATCTGTTCTAGTGACAGATGGCAGAATTTCCATACACATTCACAGAATACGCGTGGCTAGTAAATATTTAACCTTTAATTACACTGGGATCAGGTCTGAAAATGTTAAAACACGGATTATTCTCGGTAGTCACATTACGATTTTTAGACCAGCATCAGCTACGTGTTAATTTCAGTGTATTAGCATTATTATTATTATCAGTAATATTAGTAGTGGCAGTTGTAGTAATAATGCTTGGCAGTTTGCAGGTTTAATCCCGAAATAAAATTTGTAATGATGTTAATGTGACAGACTGAACTACTAAACTATGGTGTCAGATACAAGTTACATTAAGAATCCTTTTTAGGACCCGTGAGAACATTATCAAGATATTGCAAAGTTTTCTGGAAAGGCTCCATTCAACCAAGAACATGCTACAGCAAGTGCCAAGCTGGAACCATTTGTCAAGATCTTTTAAAGGCCTTGACAGCTGCCCATGTGTTATTCATGCCGCCTTAGCATCCACATTTCAGCTCTTGCCTCCGCAAGGGCTGCACATATGCTTTAGCACCATGTCAAATATCACTTTCTTTTTTCTTATTTTTCACACTTTTTTTTAATTCTGCCTCTTATTCTTCTCTTCCTACGAGAAAATTTCACATGTGGGAATAATGCTCCAGTTTGTGCTAAACATTTCGCGTAGAAGTACATAGCTACTGAAGACGAAAAACAGAAAGCCCATAGTTCGGTGTTGACAGTTCGTAGGGCAATTAACACCGGGTGCTCTCCCTAATCCATTTCTCCGGCATCCATCCTACACGTCTGTTCAGCTTTCTGCTGAAGGGAGATAGGCAGAGAAAAGAGCAAAAACATTTTGTGCCGAGAGAATCTAAATTTTAGTGTAAGGTGCAACAGAACGACATTATTAACTTGTTGGTGTCACGAACAGACCCGACGAACTACTTTTAAATTATTTTTCGTAAGAGATTATCAAGCATTTCGTAATATTTTACAGAATTTGTGTCAAAGCAGTGTCTTTTTTGTATTCTATAAATCATTTGAGGGACAAAATTAAAAGAGTTGCAGCCCTCGCTTACAAAAATTAAGTCTTTTTAACCTAGGTTTCGGCCACTTCTAAGAGTGCCTTCATCAGAAATAAAACATTTCGAACTGGCACGTCACGTATAAAATGGATATAAAGCGATAACGCTTTAGTCACAAAATATTAAAATAGAAAATATAGGAGCAGGCTTCTATTTTAAGATTTTGTGACTGAAACGTTATCGCTTCATAATTATTTTATACGTGACATGCCAGTTTTAAATGTCTTATTTCTGATGAAGGCACTCTTAGAAGTGGCCGAAATCTAGGTCGAAAAGACTTCATTTTCGCGACACTAGGTCAAAAAGACTTCATTTTCGCGACCGAGGGCTGCTATTGTTTTAATTTTACCTTCTAACAGCACAGCCATGTTTAAAGCATTTAAGAGATGTCAACGTAGAAGTGTGTCTGAATAGCTGCAAGGTGCCTTCTAGATATTGTAGGTGAATATGGTGTGATACTCTACTTCGCATTAGATAAATTACTTTACCATTAGCGTGGCTTTCAGAATAATGAACATGTGAATATTGAGGTTAAACTAGACAATATTTGTTCCATAATGAATAATGCATTAGTTATTTAACATGTGATTGTCTCAGATTTTACCAGCAAGCTACAGTTTGTGAACGAGAAAACTGAAAATTCTTGCTAAAGGCGACAGTGATGTCCGCCAGAGACTAACCTGTAGTCTTCTTCAGTGGTTTCTTTTTCATCATACATCCTGTTGCTTACGATCACATTAGGAATCCATGTTTGTTGTCATTATCCCATCTGTCGTAATGACGTGAAGTGTGATATAGGAATAAAAACGAAAAAGCTCACTTATTTACGACAGAAATATAATCGGTTGCATCCACGTAAGAAAACTTTGAATATCCTTTCAGACTAGATGCGTATTTTGCCAAAATTTACGTTCGGAGGTAGGCGTTCAGAGCGATTCTCGGAAAACTATCGAGTTGCTTCCAAAATTTGGGGATGTAAGGTGACTTTTTTATTTTTCGGTAGTGGTTATGTCATTGAGGCCTTTTCATTTAAAGACACCTCATGCAGATGGGCTGAAAGACCTTCCTCTTAAGGGCACTGAAGCTATAACAGATTTTGGTACATCATTTTGTCACTGGTAAGTGATAACAGAACCAAACTAAATATATTTCAATAATATATTTCAATTTATTTGTTCCTACATGGTAACGAATTTCTTACCTAATCCATTTAATCCAGCAGGGAGAATATTTTTTTCTTTTCAACACTGCTCAGATATTTAAAAGTATACATAGTAGTTGGTTAAACCATTGTTATGAGAAACAAACATTTGTGTTTCAATGTTTTCTGGATTCATGTAAAGTTCTAACTGGTAGTTTGAGAGACTTAAAATGCCTTCATCAATCAGACGAGAGTAAATTAGCCATGTTGCCACCACCCACTGATACAGGTCGTATTGCATCTCTCAATTATCCAGCGTAAAAATGTTCATTGGCAGTGCAACTTTTTGATGAAGAAAACATTTCAGCTCTGTGCCCTTTTATTTAAGGGCGATGTTCAATATGAAACATTATTATTCTTTCACGGTGGAAAATTTGGCCTAACATTGGTTGCCGCCTCAGAGATCCGTTGCAAGAACCAATACGCTGTGCTGAAGATGCCAGTATTCAATACGTGAGAAATTTGCTAAGTGCATAACGCACTGGAAAACTTAGCACCACCTGTACATTTATCTCACCATTTTGGGAGAATAGCACACGATACATTTTTATCCTTCGGGCCGTCTACTGCGTAGGGCACTAGATTCGGAACCTGAACGCCCTGTTCAGTCTGAGGGTGGGGCAGGGATTTTTCATCTTTCCAGTCCCTTCAGGACCGCTCCCGGTCAATCCAGTCTGCTGTGTAATGATTACCGGGATTGTTTCCCGGTGGTAAAAAAATGGCAGGAATTAGGGACCTGCTAACCCCCCTCCCCCCCCGCCCCCCGACCCTTCCTAGGGCCGTAGCCGATAGAACTCTGCCTGTAGTCTGGAGTATAGCATAGGCACTGGATTGTCCCAAAGTCTCTCCTCACTCATTTCTTTTTGTTGCTGCATAGAACAGCAACAAGCATCCATTTGAATGAAAACGTTTTCGATTTGCGAACTGCAAATATTTGTCATTATCTAACTTTTGGTTCAAATGGTTCAATGGCTCGGAGCACTATGGGACTTAACATCTAAGCTCATCAGTTGCCTAGAACTTAGAACTACTTAAACCTAACTAACCCAAGGACATCTCACACATCCATGCCCGAAGCAGGATTCGAACCTGCGACCGTATCAGTGGCGTGGTTCCAAACTGTAGCGCCTAGAACCGCTCGGCCACCGCAGCCGTCCTGGCTAACTTTCAACCGGATCCCACAAGACTATGTTTGGTTGCTACAGGCAAATTGGTGGTACGTGTTACCATGTTTCAGTTGCGCTGATATCATACTCCGAAAAAAAACTGAAAAAATGAGTATATTAAAAGTGTGTTCTATGTTTTAGAGACGTATTTGGAAAATAACGTCTAATGGTTCGATCTGTCAGAAAACGTGCTTAGAATGTAAATTGCTCATCCCAAACACAGTGGTATGAACCCATACCCATGTAAAACTGTACGTCTTACCATGAGAGACATTTGAATGCTCACCTGTTTCAGGTCTAAGGCAGTACCTTTGGTAATATGAAGGAACAGGGCATCTGTATAATAGCACCATAAATACAAATATTTCTATGGCATAACTTATTGCTGTATTTCCTTCTGCTTAAAATAATTACAATGTCTGATCAACGTAGAGAATCGTCATTTTAACTCAAGGACATAAATGTCCTCCAGAGTGCACGTAATTGGAGTATGTGATAAAATCGATACAGAATACGTAAATCAACTGTTTTCAAAAAAAAATATACGACTTACCACTGGTTCAACTCTTTTCCTTCACTCCTTGTTGTTCTCTCGAATGGACGGACAGGGAAAGAGATACTGTGTTTAATTCTGTAATATATTTTTAATTAGAATTGCAGTTTAAATCTTTCGTTTCTATAGTCATTTTGATCATGTCCTACTAACTGTGAACCATTTATTTGCTTGCACTTTATTAATCTGTTAGAAGTGGTCGATTTAACAATATGACAATCGGCCGCCATTCGCGCGTTATCATCTGAATATTCACAATACCGCAAGTCGAGCCTGCCGTCGAATTTCCTTCTCACAAAGTCCAGTTATCATGGATATTGTCATGACAATCGTTTATTACACTGTCAAATAGATTTTCTGATTTCCAGCGACGGCATTTGGGCCAGATATGTATAAGGACTTGTGAAATTATTCGACAAATTAGGAGTTCCTGATTTTTCATTAACACTACATACTACGTCTCCATGTTATTCTTAATATATTCCAACTTTCGCCCGTGCGATTTGGCCCACTCCTCGAACAATTAACATTAAAGACGTTTTTCATCTCATTTATTTATTTTTGAGGGACACATTAGAACAACAAACTTTTTCTACTGACTAGAAGGGTTGCACCTCTATTCAGTCTTCTAAGTGAAACCACAGTGGAACACAACAATATGAACACCTGTCTAAAGCAAGTTTCTCACATTCAACAACACTTAAGCAGTCAAGCAGTCAAAGGTCAAATGTCACACTAACTGCGTTTTCATGTGATGCTGTTGGTATGTCACTGTCATAACCTGCCTTTTACCTAGAGTATCGTAACATCCATCTTCGGAAAACTTTCATCTAACAGAGCGCGATCTCTAGGGCCTGTCTAGGAACTCCACAACAATAGGCACTTCGCATCGTCACGTACAGGATTAGGCAAAAAATACGGGCGCCGGACGGCCGCCTCAAGTCCGAATCGTTCAATTTCGGCGGCTAAAAAGAGCGGCCTACCCTTAGAATTCTGTCCGGCCATGTGTACGATTTTTCAACACTGGCAACACTGTACGGCGCAGAAGTGGCTGGAGGGAGTGTTGAATTCTTCTCGACGTGTTGCAGTGCTGTATCAGCGCCTGGTCTAGTTGCACAGTATACTTCTGGCAGGCGAGCTGCATATACGTACGTATGCTGTTTACGTCGCCGCTGCTGCGGGCTGGGCGCCGATGCGAATGATGAGAAAACTGGATGAGGAATTCCGCCTTACGTGAGACAACTTAGGAGTTTTATTTTATCCGGACATGTTTCAGCACTTTTTGTGATATTCATTCTTACATGAAGCAGCTGAAGGTTCAGGTTGGTAGCTGTAAGTGTGCTACACCATCTACAACTTCTCATGTCTTTGATGTTGTGGTGTTTGTCTCCTTTGTTTGTGGTTCGGTAATTTAATGATTTCTACCACCATTGTCCTTTCACAGGCATTTTTAAGACATTTTCTGCAATTTTTCGAACTTGGCTCTAAATGGCTCTGAGCACTATGCGACTTTACTTCTGAGGTCATCAGTCGTTTTCGAACTTGCACAATGTTCTCACCACTATTACATGTTGTTGACAACGCGTAATGTTGTCAACACATAATGATGGTGAAAACACTGTGCAAGCTCGAAAAATGTTGTTATTAACACGTAATGTCGTCGACACGTAAGGGCAGTGGAAACACTGTACAACTTCGAAAAATCGCAGAAAATGCCAGTGAAACGATAAAAATGGTAGAAATCAGAGTGTTAAAGTACCACAGATAAAGGAGACAAACACCACAACATCAAAGCGATAACAAGTTGCAGATTGTGTAGCAGACACAGCTACCAACATAAAACACTCACTATTTTCATGCAAGAACGAAATAAAGTAGCCCACTGAAGATAGCACAAAAAGTGCTGAAACATACCTGGACAAAACAAAACTCTAAAGGTGTCTTGCATAAGGCCGGATTCCTCATCCAAAGTTGCAAGAGTATGTCAGACATAATACTGACATAACGGTGGCATACCAGCTGCGTAAGGAGTTTTGACACTAATATGCACGATCAAGGAATTTCGAAGATGTGGTAAAACTAAGTTTTAATGAAAATATTGGGATTCACTTGTCGGTATGCAGCCGCATGGAATATGTGAAGCTAATAAAATCAGAATGCTATCGTTGCTTCATTAGGAGACGCTTTAAATTCATCCATTTTGACGGGAATATGGGGGAAGTAACAAGCGAAATGGAGGGATTTAGGGCAAGACCATAAATATATTGGAAGTTCCGTTCACAGTGCCTTCAGTGCCTGTCAATTCAGTTCGAAGCAGATACGGGCGTAAAATGGACAAGTTTCCAAACCTTCCGTCCTAAACGTTTCTACGCAGTTTTAGGTTGACCGCCAGCGACATGCCACCCACATACGTCCGTATATCAAGGTCTGCGGATGTATAGCGATAATAATGCATAAAGGACAGCTCTGAAAATGTTCAGGATGTGACACGCAACAAGCCGATGAAGAAGTTATGGCTACAGGGTAATGTGTCACACCAATGGATATGGAGCAGACAGAGGTGACAGAATGACCTGTTGAAGGTTCAGTGGTCAACCAGTGATAGAACAGAGCAAATCAGAGAGGTCACCCTGGAAAATATTGGGCCACAGAATGTGGACGACCCGATGCCGCAGTAACAATTTTTTATGAGTCACCAATCTTCTGACTCGTTTGATGAAATCTGCCACGAATTCCTCCCGTGTGTCAACCTCGTCATTTCAGAGTAACACTTGCAACGTTCGTCCTCAATTATTTGCTGGATGTCTGCCAATACTGTTTTTACCCTCCACCGGTCCCTCTAGTACCATGGAAGTAATTCTCAGTTATCTTCACACAGATATCCTACCCTTCTGTCCTATCTTTTTATCAGTGTTCTCCATGTATTTTCTTACTCGCCGATATTGCAGAGAACCTCCGCACTTCTTACATTATCAATCCATCAAACATTTAACATTCTTCTGTAGCACCACACCTCAAATACTTCGATTCTCTTCTTTTCCAGTTTTTCCACAGTCCATGTTTAACTGCCATACAATGCTGTGCTCCAAACGTACATTCACAGAAATCTCTTCCCAAATTAAGGTACATGTTTGATATTAGTAGACTTCTTTTGGCGGGGAACGCCTTTTTGCCATTGCCTCTCTCCACCGTCCGTCATGGTTTATAATGCTACCTCCGTAGCAGAATTCGTTAACTTCATCTACTTCGTGATCACCAGTCTTGATGTTTTCTCCGTTCTCGTTTCTGCTACTTCTCGTTGTTTTCGTCTCTCTTCTATTTACTTTCAGTCCATATTCATGCAGTCGTTACACTGTTCATTCCATTCACCAGGTCCTGTGATTCTTCTTCACTTTCACTGAGGATAGCAATGTCGTCAGCGAATTCTGTCATTGATATCCTTTCATCTTGAATTTTAATCCCACTCTTGAAACTTTCTTTTATTTCCGTCTTTGATTCTTCGGTGTACACATTGAACAGAAGGGGTAAATGAAATAAAATGTCGTGTGACGAGGGCCTCCAGTTGGGTAGACCGTTTTGCCTGGTGCAAGTCTATTGATTTGACGCCACTTCGGCGACTTGCGCGTCGATGGGGATGAAATGATGATGATTAGGACAACACAACACCCAGTCCCTGAGCGGAGAAAATCTCCGACCCAGCCGGGAATCGAACCCGGGTCCTTTGGATTGACAGTCTGTCACGCTGACCACTTTTTTTTTTTTAATTGTATTTTACTAAAACATACATTTCAAGTATTCAACAGTACAATTAATGATTAAACCATTTGCAACATTAAAAAAAAGAACCAGTTATAAACTATTTATATGCTAAATATGTCTAATACAGTAATAATGGTAAAACAAACTTTAAAAGTGGTTACAGTATAAACTTTGCTCAAGATAACTGAGATTATTCTAGGTGCAAATTATTGGCACCCAATCAGTGGGTTTGTCTACAAAGTTGAATTCACTGTTTAATTTGTAAACTGTCCATTGAATAAAAAATAATAGCATATTTAATACCAGTTTTCTTGACTATGAACCAGTTTAAATACAATACAATTAAACACATACAAAAAAAAAAAAAAAATTCCGGAAGCAAGGTTAAAGTAAATAATAATAAGGAACCAAGTGACTTTTGTTTTTCTTCTGTTCGTTCTCGTTCAAGGTGTTGTAGTGGTTTCACATATTTAACCAACACCCATTCTTTCAAAAATGATCTTCAGCATGTTGCCATAGTGCTTCTTGTGGTTGCGATACGTGCTGATTTTTGCATATTCACACTTCATGTAAACGCGGAATTCTATCTCGTTGTCCGACCCAAGTGTGTGGATGACATAACTAACATATTTTCCCAGTAACCAGCTAATGGCGTTGGTTTTTAATTTCGGAAAGTATGTCATGTCTGGTCTCAGGAGGAGCGATGGCGTTATATATTCCGTAGAGGATCTGGTGAGAAAGGCGATTTGTTGCCTGATCCAATTCCAGTTATGCACATTGCCACCACAGGTGAATCTGTGGCTGAGTGTATCCACCAGATTGCATTTTCCACAAAGGTGTGTCTGGTTTAAACCGATCCCATATAGTCTCTCGTTGGTGCTGATGACATTATTAACTGTTTTGTGCCATGCGGAAATAGCATCTGTAGATAGCCCGGCATAGTTGATGTTCCGCCATACAGCTTTCCAGTCACAATTTGGGAATTTCGTTTCAATTTTGTTTCTACCCTCATTTAACTTCCTTTCAAGTATGATGTCGCGCGCTGTGATACGTGTGTTGCTTCTGATTTCGTCACTAAGATAACTTGCTTCGAGGAAAAAGTTCCTCACATACTGCAGACGGGCATTAATCCTTCGCACATCAATCGGTGCTTGCAGGCTATGGGGTGTCACAGCCTCAAAGAGCTTTGCGGTTATACATTGTGGAAGTTTTCTGAGTATATGGAAAGTCCGTTTGAGGAACAGAGCAGACGCTTTATTGCCAATATGCACCAAACCGAGGCCCCCGTTTCTGACATCCAGTATAACCGTAGTCGCACCAACCCTGAATATGTCTCCTCTCCATAAATAATTGGTAACAGTGGACATGATCCCTTTCGCTACTAGTTTAGGGATTGGAAATACCTGCGCAGTGAAATACGCTTTAGACAAAACGCAGGAGTTGATGAATCTGACTTTTTGCACCAGGTCCATAGTTCGATGGATGTTCTCCATTACAGCACCATGAACTTTCCTCCTAGTTTCCGTCCAGTTAAAAGCAGCCATCCGCATCGGACATGCCATTAAGGTGATTCCCAAAGTTTTATGTTTGTTGTCTTGTTTTGCCCATGCCAGTCGAAGGTGATCTAGGCCCCGTAGATTCAATATTTGACTTTTGTTTTCATTTACTGTCGCTCCCGACGCTAGACAATATCTTTGGATTTCTCTTTCCAATGTAACTGTCTCCTCCTTATTCCTTATTACAACGCCCACGTCATCAGCATAAGCTCGTATGACAGTTTTCTCACCACTCAATGTTATGCCTGTTAATCTTTCGTGGACAGTGCGGAGGAAGGGCTCTAAAGATACTGAAAATAAAAACATTGATAAGGGACTGCCCTGTGGAACCCCTCGCCTTATCTGTATGGGTTTAGATGTTTGGCCATTGATTGCTATTTTCGCATTTACACCTGTTGCAATATTCCTTAGCATGTTCACAATCTGGGGGTGGAAAGCCATTCTTGACAGCGTCGCAAAGAGGTATCTATGACTAACGCTGTCAAAAGCTTTCTTGAAATCTATAAAGATTAAAGCACATTTTATACTTGTCACTGAGGTAATTGCAATGACGTCTCTGTATGCAGATAGACTTTCGAATATCGTTCTGGTCGGAGAGCAAGATTGGTGATGACTCAATATTTTGTTGGAAAAGGCAGAGAGTCTTTTGTTGATAATACGCGAAATTATTTTGTAATCAGAATTTTGTAGCGAAAGAGGCCGAAAATTGTTTAAGTTGGTTTTGCCTTTACTCTTAGGAATCAGTACTATTTTACTTTCCTTAAACTCTGCAGGGACCGGTTTTCCGTTCAGGACCTCATTTGCCATGGAAGTGATCTTGTCCCCAATTATAGACCAGTAGCGGGCATAAAACTCCACAGGGAGGCCATCAAGTCCCGGAGATTTGTTGAGAGGTGAGTTACGCACTGCCTCATGCACTTCATCTTTAGTAATAGGTGACAGGATGTCAGCGTTGTCTGTTCCCGACAATTGTGGACCTAAAATAGTGAGAAAGTCCTCGAGAGCTGCATCTTCCACTGTGGTAGGGGCATATAAGGTTTCATAGTACCTGTGGACTTCGTCCAGTATTTGTTTCTGGCATGTGAGCCTCGTACCAGTATGCGTCTGGACTTCATCAATTAAAGTTTGACGTCTGTTTTTAGCATGCCGCACCAAGTGATACAGAGAAGCTGTTTCATCTGCTACGACAGATGTGGCTTTCGATTTAATTTTGAGTCCCTCCATCTGTTGCCGTTTAATGCTTAATAACTTGGCTTTTATTTTTTTGATATCATTCAGACGAATTACTTCATTATGGGCCTGTTGATATAAGTCTCTTAAAACTTTATAATAAAACTCCATTGTATTCCTCAACTCCCTGTGCCTGGCTGCACTATACTGCATGACAACTTTCCGCAGCCTTGGTTTAGCCCTCCTTGTCCACCAGTCTATGACTGTTGGGTGCTTGTCTACTGTGCGGAGGCACATAGTCCACGCAAACCTTATTTCCTGTTCCAGTTCTTCGTCAGTTAAAACAGAGATATTTAAGTTCCATTGGCCTCTGAATCGACGGGTTGGTTGTACACTTAGATTAAAGCAAGTTAAAAGTGTACTGTGATCGCTAAAATACACTCGAATAGTCTCAACGTTTAATAAATAATTTTGCAAATTTGGTGACACGTAAATTCTATCTAGTCTGCTGCGGGAGTGGCTGGTTATATACGTGAACCCGACTGACGTCGGGTGCTGAAGTTCCCACACATCCTTAAGGTGTAGATCACTTACTAATTTTTTTAACTGTGGCGAGTAGTTGAAGTTGGGTTGTTGATCTTTCTGGTTTAAAACACAGTTAAAATCTCCACCTAGTATAAGAGAACACGGATTTTTCCTCAATAAATAAATCAGTTCATCTTGAAAAAACTTCGCACGATCCAATTTGTGGGAAGTTCCTGATGGGGCGTAAAGGTTAATCACTGTCACATCGAAAAGTTTTATGCCTATGGCTCTTCCTGATTCTAGTCGTTCGATTTCAGTCACCGGAATGCCTTCCCTTATAAGAATGGCTGTACCGATATTGGCTTCCGTAGAAACATTAACAATTTCAAAAAAGCCTGGGATCCGAAATTCCGTTATCGCAACTTCTTGTAGCAACGCGATATCTGTTCCGGACTGGTACAAGAATTCCTTTAGTGCTGCCAATTTCAAGGGTGACTGTATTTTATTAATGTTAATAGTAGTAATGCTATAAGCTTGCAGCACAGACATACCGGAAGAAGCTATTTGGGATGAGGTTCGGTATGATTATAGCAGCAAACGTGCTTCCCTACAAGGCACGATCTTTACAAGCTGTGTGCCCATTACATGTACTAACTGCCTAGAAAATTTGCACTGCTTTTAAACAAATAGCTTGAGAAGAAAAGTATCCTGATATCCTGACAATGCATTGCTATAAGTCACTGTGTCCATTCTCTTTCTCCTCGTCAGTGTTGGACCTGATGACTTCATATTTGATATTCTTTTTCTTGATGTCTTTCTTCTCTGGTGTGACTTTCGCTTGATGACGCGTGACAGCAAGGCCCGGTGTCTGTCGCAGCCGCCGGCGGTGGCTAAATGGGGCAACGGCCGTGGCTTGCGAGTCGTCAATGTTTGGTTCCGGCGTGGTGTCTGTTGTGTTGTTTTGCTGGCGAGGCGGTGATGCTTGTGTATTTCTTCCTTCGGCGCGGCGTTGCGCTTCGGAGTCAGCAGGTTCTTTACCTGGTACTTCCTCGTACGGTTCGCACTGTATGGGTTGTGCACTTGATGCGGTTATTTCAGCCGTGACCTCAGGCTCAGGGTCACATTTCCGTGAAAAATCACTACCCGCTGCGTCACTATCTGTTCGTGGCGGTGTAAGTCCTTGTGCGGAAGTGGGAGCCACATCGACCTTCATTCCATCTCCTTTTTCCACTTCCAACAGATCTTCAGGACTGGGCTTCGGCCTCCTGGCAACGGGTGTTTCACAGGAAGAGTCCTCATCAACATTTCTTTCAGTGTCCTCTAGAGGACGCTTTTTTGTGGGAATCTCGCTGTCACGGGACGGAATTTCAGCAGTTAATGCAGGTTTTAAAGACGGAAAGTCATTAACATTAAGTGCAACATTTTCAGAGGTAGTAACAGGATCCACGACCGCCGCTGGCTCTGTTGTATTACTGGCTGGCAACAAATCGTTGAGTGTCAATTTCCGGCGTTGCGTAAGGTTATTTGTTAGCACAAATACACGGCGAGGGCAGTCCTGACGGAGGTGACCAGACTCGTTACATATATGACATGTAGGGGTTTGTCCTGAGTACATAACATGCGCCTTGTGCCCGTCAACAAAGATGTGGGAGGGAATGTTTGCTTTCACTTCCATCTCCACGGAGCGAATGCCGTTAAAGCACTGCAGCTTGAAATGCGAAGCCCACCTTTCGTTGACTATTTGCCTGACAACCCCATACTTTGAAAGGACATCTTTAATTTTCGAATTGTCTACTTCTATGGGAATATTCAAAACCCTAACATTCCTAATTACAGACTCGGAATTCCGGAGTTTGACAGTACTTTTAGTACCATCACGGTGTGTAAATTCCGTTTCATAACCAAATTTTGCCAGAAAGCGGTCTACACTCGCGGAATCGTTAAACTTTACAAAAATGCAGTATTCATCAGAGTCGAGCTGCATGGTATGAACAGATTCAGAATGAAGGCCAATTACCTCGGTAATCCAGTCGTGTATTTCAAGTGCAGAGGGCTGTACTCGACGGGTGTACTTGTCGAAGGTGAAAATCACGGTGTTTTTTCTCACGGAGTTTGCCATGGTGTTCCGCAGCGAAGAAATCTCGGACAACGCCGAAATCCCAACGGCACTTCGTAGAAAGATGACACGAAAGAAGACCAAATGCTCAATTGATAACGCTTAATTCACGTGCAAAACGTCAATAAACGAGCACAAAACACGAAAACACTAGCGTAAACACTGAACGTTCACGGAGCAAACTTGAGGAGCGTGCGACCGCTGCGGCAGCTAATGCCAGACTGCAAAAAGACTGCATCCCTGTCTTACACCTTTTTAATCCGAGCACTTCGTTCTTGGTCTTCCAGTCTTGTTGTTCTGTCATGGTTCTTGTACATATTATATATTACCCGTTTTCCTGTATAGCTTACCAATATTTTTCAAAGAATTTCGGACATTCATCACCATTTGACATTGTCGAATCCTTTGTCGAGGCCGACGAATCCTATGAACGTGACTTGACTTTTGTTTAGTCTTGTTTCCATTATCAACCGCAACATCAGAACTGCCTCCCTGGTGTCTTTACCTTTCGTGAAGCCAAACTGATTGTCATCTAATATATCCTTAATCTTCTCTTCCGTGCCCATGTGTATTATTCTTGTCAGCAAATTTTTTGGATGCTTGAGCTGTTAATCTGATTGTGCGATAATTCTCGTACTTGTCGGCTCTTGCAATCGTTGGAACTGTGTAGATGATGAAACTTCCTGGCAGATTAAAACTGTGTGCTCGACCGAGACTCGAACTCGGGACCTTTGCCTTGGTAGAGCACTTGCCCGCGAAAGGCAAAGGTCCCGAGTTCGAGTCTCGGTCGGGCACACAGTTTTAATCTGCCAGGAAGTTTCATATCAGCGCACACTCCACTGCAGAGTGAAAATCTCATTCTGTGTAGATGATATTTTCACTAATATGAAATGGTATATCACCAGACTCATACATTCTACACACCAACATGAATAGTCGTTTTGTTGCCACTTCCGCCAATTATTTTACATATTCTGATGAAATTTTATCTACCGCTTCTTTCTTACATGATTTTAAGTGTTCCTAAGCTCTTTTAAATTATGGTTCTATTACTGGATCCCCTATCTCTTCCTGATCAACACTCGAGTCTTCTTCTCTCACATCATCAGATAAGTCCTTCCGATCACACAGGACCTGAATGTGCTCTTTCCACCTATCCGCTGTCTTCTCTGCGTTCAACAGTGGGATTCCCATTGCTCTCTTAATGTTATCGCTCTTGCTTTTAGTTTGACGGAAGATTATTTTCATTTTTCTATACCCTGGGTAAGTCCTTCTGCCCATCACTTCTTTTTCAATTTCGTCACATTTATCGTGCAGACATTTTGCCTTAGCTTCCGTGCACTCCCTTTTATTTCATTCGTAAGTGCTATGTATTTCTGTATTCCTGAATATCTCTGAACATTTATGTATTCCCTCTTTCATCGATCAGCACAAGTATTTCTTCTGTTCCCTTCGTCATTTGGCAGCTATCTTCTTTGTACCTTCGAATTCCTTTCCAACATCTGTGAGTGCTATTTTTACAGATGGCCATTCTTCTTCAAATGAAGTGCCTACTGAGCTATTTCTTACCGCTGTATCTATAGGCTCAGAGAACTTCACAATGTAGTATCTGATATCGGAATCTGTGCCTGACCATGATATAATGTACCTGAAATCTTCCCATATATCTCGGCCATTTCCAAGCATACCTCCTCCTTTTGTGATTCTAGGACTCAGCATTCGGTATTACTACCTGAAATTTAATACAGAAATTATTTAATGTTTCTCCTCTTTCATGCCTATATACTCCTGTTATCGTTTCTTTTACTGTTTCCCTTACAAGCACATTCTAATCTCCCTTAGCTGTTAAATTTGCATCTCTCTTTTCGTACTGATTTACCCTTTCAATGTCCTCACATTGCCGTTTTGTTTGAAATTTGTTTGCCTTACATCTTTCAATTCTGCAGCACTGTTTGAAATTATGCAGCCACCCACTACTTCCCTTTAAATCACTGTGATCTACGTCGTACGCAATTTTATGTTCATAACGTCGTAGCTTAGTATCATGTACATCCTGGATATTGTATCAAGCATCCTTGATACGCTCAAACACCAGTTTTTGTAACAAGTACTTGTTACGCCTTGAATATCCACAGTTTTCCTTATGTACTGGACGGTCATATTGCTGCGGATGTATTCGAAATCTGTTCATAACTGTCCATGTACGTAATTCGTAATTAAGTTTAATACCCGCTTTTTGGACAACGGTTATTCGCGTTTCACAGAAGAGGCGATTTGTGGTTCCCTGCCCGACAATGATTATGCACTACATGACACGTCACCAGGTACAATATCAGCTTCACTTGTTACGCACATATCGTCATCACTGTGTTCCCCATGTACATTGTCCACAGAATCGAGCATATGCGACACTACACATCCCATTGACTCATCTTGAAGAAACACTAATATTACACCTACCACTTCTTTCTCACTCTGCGAAATTCCATGCATTTCTTTCTGACGAAATATCAACTTCGGCAACTGTTGCTATAGATATAACGCAGTGCTTGCTTTGTTTATCGTTGCCACTGCTCTGCTTTGTACCAATATCACTGGCACTATAGCACTGTTGTGAGTTACTCGTCGACTAAGCAGTCCAGTTACATTCCGTGGCCTCATGCTGTGCTCACCATTGGATGCCTCCAGTCCCGCAGCCTGTTCACTTTCGCCGCCAGTATCGTGGTTGCATGGTGAACAATATGTGTGGCGTCAGGTGCCGTAAACACCGTTGGCCTTTTGCGATCGCGTACTGAAGTGGTTGCTTGTCAGGTAGTGACGTGGTCAGATCGCGGCACTCACCGCGACAATGCAAAAAGCTCCTCACAGCGCAGGACCAAAAGGCGAGGAAAATGCTGGACAGAGCCATCACCCTGGGAGCCCTACCTCTGGGAGGAATATCGGGCGGCCACCAAACGGAATCCGCCTCGTGACTCTTCTGGCAACGACCGCGGAGTCGGCAGAGAACGGAACCCACGACTTTCAACGGGCTTCCCGCGCAGTATCTGGACGGCGTCGAGCAGCCTCAGGAGGACAGGAAAGTAGACAGATGATTTGGAATGTGATCCATCGGGTGAAGACATGAATGAAGAAATGACTCTTGGTTTCGTGACAGAGAAAGTGCCGGGAATCATGGGAAATACGAATGGAGTCATGACGCGCCTGTGCGAGAAAACAAAGTTGCCAGAAACAAAGGCATGGATACCATGCCTCCCCTAAATGTATGATTTCAACACAAGCATATAAAACAGGGACGGACAACATCAACAGTAGAAGCAACAGCATGAATCTCCAGACTTTACATGACATGCTGTACCCCCTCGTCGAGTTAGATGTAGCCTTATTGCAAGAGGTGGCAGACATAGATCTCCACAATATTAGTGGATATACAGCTTATGCTCATCCAGGAATTGAACGAGACCTGGGACCAGCGCTAGTTGCAGTGGGAATTATAGCGAAAGACGTGCAGTACGTAGCAACAGTCCAAGGTATTGCACTTACCATACAGGACACATGCTGCATCAACGTTTACGAACCTTCAGGCTTTGGAAATGGACGTAAACGGTCGGAATGTTTCAATGAAGAAATGGGACCGTTATTTGCCAGCAAGTACGATCAAAACTGCATCATGTTCCCACAAAACAAGACGCCTGATTTGTAACAGTTGACACTGGACCTGCGTTTCACTGATACTTAGGAGCACATAAATGGCGATCAACCAGGATTCACACATGTCACGAAACCCTCGGCCAGACGACTTGACCGCCTTTACGTGACGCCAGGCTTAAATCATAAAATTTTGCAGACAGGAATATCGCCCACCGTTTTCTCTCACCACGCTGCGTGGATGTGTACAATCAATATCCAAAGACCAGGGATGTACAGTGGAAGAGAGTACTGGAAGTTGAACGGCTCGCATTTTGTTGAATCAGAAAGCTATAAAATGTTTGAAACGACATGAGCGGCTTGTGAAAGACAGTTTCCTCAGTATGCCTCGGTGCTATAGTAAGGAAATGCACTGACGGAAAAAAGAATCGAATTACCGAGCGAGCTTGGTCGGTGAGTTTCTACATCTGGAAGAGGATTTCTACTTACATTTCGTGCAAGTAGCATAAGAGTGCTTCTAGAAGCACCACTATCAGGTTGCAATTCAGGTTTGTTTTAAATACACGCTGTAATGGCCACGAGTGCTAGTTAACTTTGAGACTGAGTTGATGTTAGTCAAGAACTTTGTTAAGGCGACAAAGTCACCATTATCATCACTACGTCACTGAATTTGAACGAGGGCGTGTAATACAGCTAAGAGACGCTGCATGTTCCTTCTGCGATATTCCATAAAGATCTGGCAGGAATGTAGCTACTGTACATGACTACTGGCAGCGGTGCTCGCAGGAATGTAGGGTCGCAACGAGCCACGACTTCGGACGGCTAAATGACACTACCAGGACAGACGACCATCGTGTTTTGCATATGAATCTGGAGCATCGTACTGGATCTGCGGCAGTGGTTTGAGCAGCAGTTGGCACAACAGTGACACAAAGAACTGTTACAAATCAGTTACTTCAGAGACACCTCCGAGCAAGAGACCCTTAGCGTGCGCTCCACTGACCCAAACCACCGCCCACTACAGTGGTGTCAAGCGAAAGACCATTGGATGGCAGGGTAGAGGTCTGCTGTGTTTTATGATGCCAACGATGTTCTTGTGTTGCTTAGAAAGGGGCCAGTTGACGGTCCAAAAACAAGCTCTCTGCGTGCTAGACCCACATTTGGAGTTGCCACATATGATGTTGTGGTGTCACCGCCAGACACCACACTTGCTAGGTGGTAGCTTAAATCGGCCGCGGTCCATTTAGTACATGTCGGACCCGCGTGTCGCCACTGTGTGATCGCAGACCGAGCGCCACCACAAGGCAGGTCTCGAGATACGGACGAGCACTCGCCCCAGTTGTACGGACGACATTGCTAGCGACTACACTGACGAGCCTTTCTCTCATTTGCCGAGAGACAGTTAGAATAGCCTTCAGCTAAGTCCATGGCTATGACCTAGCAAGGCGCCATTAACCGTATCTGAAGAGTCTTATTTGTATTATCAACAGCGATGTACCACAACATGGAATAAAGTTAAGTATTTGAGGAGCTGCATACTTTTCTTATTAGAATTCACTACTTATCCTGTTCCAGAATTCACGCCCGTCTGCGTTAGATAGCGTGCATTTAGGCCGCCTCTATCTACAAGGTGTTGGCACATTTACCAACACATCATTGGCGCCGAGTATTGGTGACGCGCCCACGTTGCAGTCATTTTGATAGTAACTTGCTCTGATTTACTTGTGTCATGGCTTCGCCAGATGTACTGTCCGAATTTTATCGCTTGCAGACTCAGCAGACGCACGCGTTATTGGATGCCCTTGGACAGCTCGTCCAGGGTCAATGTGCCATTCAAACCGATGCGGCAGCCGCCGCTTCACCGCTCCCGCAGCCACAACATGCAGTTGCACCGCAGTTTCGCAATTTTGATGCACAGCATGAGACCTGGACTGAATGGTCACGCCAGTTTGGATTTCGTCTCGCCGCCTACAGAATTCAAGGTAATGAGCGGCAGCCGTTTTTGCTTTCGTGTGTAGGTGTGTCCACCTACCGTGTGATAGTGAAATTATTTCCCCGACGCGACGTAGCAACTCTGTCCTATGAAGAAATTTTGTCGGCATTGGACGCCTATTTCAAAGAAACAGTTAATGTAGTTGCAAAAAGGTATACTTTCTTTCATACCAAACGTACGGCCGGTCAAACTAATAGGGAGTGGGTTGCAACTTTGCAAGGCCTTACTAGGGATTGTGTGTTTGAATGTGACTGTGGCCTTCCTTATTCAGATACTGTGGTGCGTGATGCAATTGCACAGAATGTTTCTGATGTTCATACCCGGGAGCAAATTTTGAAACTAGTTAATCCCTCCCTTCACCAAGTGATAGACATATTGGATAGGCAAGACACACTTGACTGTGCTCAGGAATCGTTTGAAACTTCGCCAGCAGTGTGTAACATGAACCGGCCTGCCGGGCGCACTGCGCGGCCCGGTCAACTGCCCTCGCGCACACCAACGCAGCTGCCGCCACGCTCTAAACCAGGTGTGCCGCGCCAGCACACAGATGCAGTGAAATCATACCCGCGGTGTGCTACTAGACATTCGCGTGAAAACTGACCGTCACGCCAAGCTATTTGCTTTTTCTGTAATAAGAAAGGCCATGTTCAAAGTGTTTGCCAGAAAAAGCTCAGATCGGACAATCACAACCATTCCAGGCCTTTTGCTTCGCGCCGGAATCGAACCAAGGACACTCAGGCTCGTGGACCTTCGCCCATGGACATTCATGTAGTTAATTCCACTTTGTCCAGTGCCACTCTTTCTAACAGTGACTGTGTTCGTCCCACAAAAAGTGTGCGTCGACGTCGCCGGAAATCGCGTTAATTAGCAAGTGATGCTGTGCCTGTATCAGTTCAAATTGCACGAGACAGTCGCTCTTGTCGTCAGCAGGACAATAAACTTTTTGTAGATTTGGACTTTAATGGCAAGGTCATACCATTCCAGCTCGATACCGGAGCTGCAGTTTCATTGCTCAATCATGACACGTACAAACAACTGGGCCAACCTCCGTTGCGTGCCGCAAATGTTCAGTTAAAAAGTTATTCAGGACAGCAGATCCCTGTGTTAGGACAGTGCACCCTTCTTGCAACATATAAGGGACAAACAAAACTTGTGTCATTTTACGTTCTTCGTTCTTCTACTGCAGTGAACTTGTTTGGCTTAGATTTATTTCAATTGTTTAACATGTCTATCGTAAATCAGGTCCTATCAGTGAATCAGACTGTGCCTACAGACAGTGTTTCTCGTCTGTGTGAAGAATTTTCAGACATTTTTGCACCGGGCCTTGGTTGCGCTAAGAACTATGAAGCACACTTGTAACTGAAAGTCAACGCGCAACCGAAATTTTTCCGAGCGCGCAATGTTCCTCACGCATTGCGTGATGAGGTCGCAAGAACATTAAACGATTTAGCATCGCAAGGTGTGAGTGAATGTGCGCAATGCCTCTTCCATTTCAGCTCCGCTTCATCGCTTACGCCGTACAGGTGTTCCGTTTCTCTGGACGACGGAATGCGAACGCGCTGTTCGCCAGTTGAAATCGGCGTTGCTTTCTCATACTTGCCTTACGCCATTCGATCCCCAGATACCCCTTTTGTTGATGGTAGATGCATCGGATTTCGGGATCGGTGCTGTGCTTGCGCACAAAGTTGGCTCGCATGATCGCCCTATTGCCTTTGCGTCAAAATTGCTCTCGTCTGCGCAAAGAAATTATTCACAGATAGAGAAAGAAGCTTTGGCTCTCGTGTTTGGTGTTACCAAGTTCCATGATTTCTTGTATGGTCGTCACTTTACCATCATCACAGACCACAAACCTTTGACGTTGCTTCTTCATCCGAACAAGCCTGTACCTCCGCGTACAGCGCAGAAATTCATTCGCTGCTCTATTTTCCTCTCGCAGTACCGCTACGATATCTTGTATTGGTCCACTGCTAAGCACGGAAACGCCGATGCGTTATCCCGTTTGCCTGTTGCTGAGGATAAAGCATTCGATTCTTCCGAACTTGCTTGCATGTTCATTGATTCGGAAACCGATGAAGTGGTCGAATCGTTTCCGATTGATTTTCGTCGTGTAGCTACAGCCACAGCTGCTGACCCTGTCCTTGCTACCGTTTTGCGTTTTGTTGCTACGCAATGGCCTTTGTCAAAGTCTCGGATCGAGGATCCGTTGGTTCGCCGATTTTTTGCTCATAAGGAGAGTCTTTTTGTTCGAGTGGTGTTTTGTTGTTGTGTTCTGATAATGATCAGTCCAGAGTCGTGGTCCCACGTTCGTTACAGTCCTCTGTTTTACGGCTTCTTCACCAAGGACATTGGGGTATAGTGCGAACGAAACAACTTGCTCGTCAGCACTGTACTTGGTTCGGAATCGATGCTGCGATTACGAATATGTGTTCTTCTTGCATGGCGTGTGCCGAACAACAATCCGCACCGCCGCGGAAAGTCTTTGCATGGCCAAAAGCCACTTCCCCTTGGCAACGCTTGCACATCGATTTTGCTGGTCCATTCTGGAATGCTAGATGGTTGGTTCTGGTAGATGCCTTCAGTAATTTTCCTTTTGTTGTCCGGATGTCTTCGACGACGTCAACTGCCACCATCCAAGCGTTGTCTGCTATCTTTTGCATTGAAGGTCTTCCGCAGACTATTGTTTCCGACAATGGCCCACCATTCATGTCCGCAGAATTTCAGTCATTCTGCCAGGCCAATGGTATTCAACATCTGACATCCGCGCCGTTTTCGCCTCAGTCAAACGGTGCCGCTGAACGATTGCTCCGGACTTTCAAGTCACAGATGTTGAAGTTGAAAGAGTCGCATTCTCGGGAGGACGCGTTGTTGCTCTTTTTGTCATCGTATCGCTCTCAGCCCCGAGATGGTCGCTCGCTGGCTGAGTTGCTCCACGGTCGTCCTCATCGAACCTTGATGTCTTTGCTGCATCCGCCGCATCAGGTTCCTGTGCAGCGGCAGACTCCTGCTTTTGCTCCAGGCGACGTCGTATTCAATCGCAACTATCGCGGTTCACGGCGTTGGCTCACAGGGCGCATTCTTCGCTGCCTCGGCCGCGCGATGTATTTGGTTTTGGGGGCCTCTGGTGAGGTGCGTCGGCATCTCAATCAGCTGCGCCTCTGTCGTCGCACGGGTTCTGCCGCTCCCCGTCTGCTTTCAGCGTCGGTACCGTCCGGTCAGCACCCTGGGGACCCATCTACTGGCTCGCCTCATCCCCAGGTGTTACCGACGATGCCTTGCATTTTGCCCCATGGCGACGCGCCGCCGCAGCCGCCGCCGCCGCCGCCGCTTGTTCTCCCGCCGGCGACGCCCGCATTCGACGCTTCGCTGCAGCCGCCAAGCGCCTCCCTGGGTCACGCGCCGCCGATAGCTTCCCGTGACCAGCTGTCCTCCGCCATGGAACTCTTGCCCGCTCCGGACCACATGGCGTCTTCGCGCGTCGGATACCCCGACGCAATGGAAGTCGACCCTTCGGCCCCTCCTGTCTCTTTACGGGCTCATACGCCGCATGTTGACGTGCACCATGGACTAGGTTTTCAGGCGTTTCCTAGCTCCCCTCGGACCGAATGGCCGGGTGCGGGTGGCACAGCCTCGCCTGTTGTTAGGCTGGGGTCCTCCCAACGGCGGGCGGAAGCCTTATAACACGACCGTTCGCCGATTTGCGGGGGAGGAATGTGGTGTCACCGCCAGACACCACACTTGCTAGGTGGTAGCTTAAATCGGCCGCGGTCCATTTAGTACATGTCGGACCCGCGTGTCGCCACTGTGTGATCGCAGACCGAGCGCCACCACAAGGCAGGTCTCGAGATACGGACGAGCACTCGCCCCAGTTGTACGGACGACATTGCTAGCGACTACACTGACGAGCCTTTCTCTCATTTGCCGAGAGACAGTTAGAATAGCCTTCAGCTAAGTCCATGGCTACGACCTAGCAAGGCGCCATTAACCGTATCTGAAGAGTCTTATTTGTATTATCAACAGCGATGTACCACAACATGGAATAAAGTTAAGTATTTGAGGAGCTGCATACTTTTCTTATTAGAATTCACTACTTATCCTGTTCCAGAATTCACGCCCGTCTGCGTTAGATAGCGTGCATTTAGGCCGCCTCTATCTACAAGGTGTTGGCACATTTACCAACACATCAGATGTGATTTCGTTTGAGAGCAGGAGCACTCTCGTGGTTATCCGACGTACCCTGACTGCAAAGTTGTACGTCAATCTGATGATTCGATCTGTTATGCTGCCATTCACCAACAGCATTCCAGGCGCTATTCTCCAACATGATAAAGCTCCCCCACATACTGCTGTTGCAACCCAACAAGCTCTGCTGAGTGAAGACAGGTTACATTGGCCTGCTCGATCACCAGATCTGTCTCCAATCGGGCACATACGGGACATCATCGGCCGACAGTTCCAGGGTCATCTGCAAACAATATTAATCGTCCCTGTATTGGGTGACCAAGTGCGACAGGCATGGGACACAATCCCACAAACTGACATCCGCCACCTGTGCAACATAATTCATGCACTTTTGTGTGTATGTGTACAACATTCTGGCGGTTACATTCGATAGTAGCGTACCAGCATTTCACATTTTCAACGGCTTACCTCTCGATCTTACAACGTGAACCACTGAAATTTGTAACATAGATGTATTCCGGGAGTTTCATTACCATTCAATAATCACTATTTGGTGTGGCGGTACCTTTTTTCCGTAAGTGTTCAACGGCTAAGAGTTACGATCACGGCGTTAACACTTCAAACACTGGAAGGGTGCTGGACTAGGCGCGACTTCGAGCGGATTTCCAAAGTGAACGGTCTGTCATAAATCAGGAAGCTCATCACTGAATTACGAACGACGGGAAGACGACTGATGTCTGCTAGCTGAATACAGGGGAGAAGAAGTGGATGACTCTTTGATGAAAAGCCGAGAACCGGTCACCCGGCCCAGATGGGGAACTCTGCCGCACATTCAAACGTCAGATGCTACCATAAGTAACATGCATATTCCAGGAATTGATGGATCCAGTCAAAGACATCCCACAACACCTAATCGAACACGTGACTGTTACGGTTCATAATACGCCAACGTGAAAATCAGCGTTACATTACCGCCCATTAATCATCATAAACAGTGGTTACAAGCTACTGGGTAGGATTATAACTGCGAGGCTAAAACTGATAATGAACGCAGTCAGAGCCAGATAACAAATAACGGTCGCCGCATTCACGAGTTCCTGTGTAATTTTCTTTCCTGTCATCACCCTTTTGACTGCTCTGATGCGATCCACCAAGAATTCCTCTCCTGTGACAATCTCTTCATCTCAGAGTAGCACCGCAACCTGCGACTCCAGTTATCTGGTGGATGTATTCCAATCTCTGTCTTCGCCTACAGTTTTTAGTCTATACATGTGCATCTGATATCGTGGGAGTTATTCCCTAATGTCCTATCAAATGTCCTACCATCTTGTCCCTTCTTCTTGTAATCGTTTTCCGTACATTCCTTTCCTCACCGGTTCTCCGGAGAACCTCCTCATTCCTTACCTTATCAGTCCACCTACTTTCCACCTACTTCTCGACATTCTTCTGTAGCATCACATCTCATATGCTTCGATTCTCTTCTTTCTCCCAGTACAGGTTGCACTACCACGCAACACTCTGCTCCTAACATACAGTCGCAGAAATTTCTTTCGAAAATTGAGGTCTGTGTCTGACACTGTTTAATTCTCACGAGCAGCAAAGCCCTATTTTTCAATGCTACTCAGCTTTTCATATCTTCCATGCTCCGTCCGCCGTGGGTTATTTTCCTGCCTAGGTAGGAGAATTCCTTCACTTCATCTACTTCGTGATCACCAGTCTTGATGTTTTCTCCGTTCTCGTTTCTGCTACTTCTCGTTGTTTTCGTCTCTCTTCTATTTACTTTCAGTCCATATTCATGCAGTCGTTACACTGTTTTATCCATTCACCAGGTCCTGTAACTCTTCTTCACTTTCATTGAGGATAGCAATGTCATCAGCGAATCTTATCATTGACATCCTTTCATCCTGAATTTTAATTCCACTCTTGAAACTTTTTTATTTCCCTCTTTGCTTCTTCGATGTACACATTGAACAGTAGCGGCGAAAAGACTGCATCCCCGTCTTACTTCCTTTTCAATCCGATCACTTCGTTCTTGGTCTTCCAGTCTTATTGTTCTCTCTTGGTTCTTGTACCCGTCTTTCCCTATAGCTTACCTCTGTGTGGTTATCGAGACATAATCGCTGCAGAGGTCGCCTGTCGCATCCTGTGCACCCTTGTTAAGCTTGACTTTGACCAAGTTTTTGACAGGGTAAGCCAATGGTATTTACTAAAGACCATTTAGGGAGTGAAATTGCCACACGATTTCGTGACTATCATCGTCGGTCTTCTATGGAACTCGTAATCCACAATACTGATAAACGGTCGGCTGATGGGGCCAATAAAGGTCAATAGCTGAGTTAGACAAGGCTGCCTGATGTGATTGCCACTATTTGTCATTGAGGCACTGTTAACTGCTTGAACATACATGTCTGGTACCGCGCGCAGCGGAATTTGAATCCCCGCCAGACGTCATGGACGTCGAAGACGCCGATAGTTGTGGCGGCGCTCGCGTAGTGGCCTGCGTGTAGTGTGAGGGCGCCAAAGTGGAACACGTGGTTCCAGCGGCCAATAGCGACGATCCCGATAGAGTATTTAAGAGCCGGCCTCTCGCTCTGCCAGCGAGTCTAGTCGTTGCATGAGTCTCGACACATCGGCTCCACAAGACTGCGAGTTTATCGTACTTTGATCTCGTTAATCGTGGACGTCTTTGATTCGTTTGGTTGTCTCTGTTACTCGGTTGAGTTTTGCGTGTTGTCGTCGTAAGGTCTTACTGCATCGTCCGTCGTTGTTTTGTGTCCGTTCTTTCCGTCAGTTTGTTTGTGAACGGGCCGCTCTCCGTTCGGACCCGCCGCTCTTTCTCAGCCACCCCGCGACCGTTCCGGTCGCAGTCACAACAGGTTACAACTCTATGTAATAATAACACTGGGTAATAAGTACATCCCCTGCGCTTAAATGGATGGTGTGGCCATTCTGGTCGAAATCACCACTTAGATACCAACGGCAATGGGCATAAGAGATAAGTATAGCAAAGTAGAGAGAGCACAGCTGAATGTAATGAAATCCGGTGTACTGAACATCTGCTGCGGACTCTCATACAAGGAGAACTGAAGGAGATCACGATCATGATGTGCGTGGGAGTGAAATTCACTCGGTGAATGTTTATCATTTTTCTAAAGTAAGCTATGTGGCGGAAGTGCTCCCACAGTCCACACGATGGTAAACAATTTATTCGCTGCCTTTGGCCACTTGGCCAGCCGCGACCTTATTTTGAAGGTCAAAAATCCTACGGTGAGTCTTTCAGGTGCAGTTGATGAACAAAGCTCATCGAGGTACATACGCGGACAATGGCTCTGTATGTAAGCTGCACACACGAAAGGTAGAAGTATTCACCTTTTTATTGAACGAAATGCAGCCTACCAACCTTGAAGTATCGGTGCGTTCGCTGCATACCACGAGATCCCTAGTATCTCAAATACGTTTTTACTGAGTCCAGCTACATCATGGCGATGCCCAAGACTCACATAGCTACACACCAATCAGTGTACAAATATTTGATCACAGTGCACCCCAAAAACGATATGGATGTTAAGGTTGGAACACCATATGGAAGCGTCCAACAAAGAGCGCGAGGACCTTGTTGTATTATGTGGTCAGTAGGAAACTCCCCACGAATTCCTGATAGCTTGCGATATATTTGGCGGACTCTCCGCTCTGTGCAACCTGTCACGTGAGAGATATTGATGAACACCAATTTGTATGTGGACATGAAATATGGAAAGCAGTTAGAAAGCTCTTGGCGTTTCCCCAATACACTACATCGCCCAACATTACCTTTTATAGTCTGTTACTTCCGGAAGGCGATGTTTACTCCAACGAGAAAAGAAAGGTCGTCAATTGCCTGATAGGAAAAGCGGTATATTACATTCCTCCCATTGAGGAACATAGAACTGGGGACTTTTGGACATACCTTGGAACACGATTGACTTTAACGAACGCCACGTTAATGGACTATATACGCAAAATTCCTCATATAGGCAGTTATAGGTCCCCAGCGAAATTGAGAGTGTAAAGTTACCAACGACGACTGGGGAAAGGATGGGAAGGAAAACGACAGAGTAAAACGATGGAAATACAGCGCAATGAATCTTAAAATTTCGCCAGCCGCCGTGGAAAAATACGATCAGAAAGATCAAATACGGAAAAGACAAAAAGTTATCAGGCCGCCAGTCGGATTGTTTCGTTCAGAGAGGTGGCAGTAATGCAGTGATTCCACTCGCTCTCCCACCCTCCGTATTTATCATAGCCTATATTACATTAGACATTTCATCTACGATACCGCACACAAAGATAAATAAATAAAAAAAATTATAAAAGAGCACTGCAAATTTGAGTGTATAGATAGGCTGTGATGGAAAATAGTGTAGTAGCCACGGGAGTTGTGAGTTCGAAACATCACGAAGGGGAACTTACGAGACCAGAGATTCTTGTCACCTAGGCGTGTCTACAGCCAGACCGTGGAGAGAAGTTACAAAAGTCAGACGCTGATAAACCCGTTGGGGAAAGTGCTGAGCAAAGGCGCCAGGTTGGCGATAGTCGCGTACAGCGATAACACTATAAGCTGATATAACTGCTGAGAAGGGGTGAGGGTGAGAGTTGAATAAAGAGCGGGAGTCTTTAGAAGCGAAACCTACACGTCATGAGGAGCCCCTAACAAGCCTAAGACATTATAACACAACAAATCTGTGGGCTACCAAATTTTTTCCATGCAATTTTACTTCTCGACGTGCTTTTATTTCATGAACCGAAGATCGTACGTGAGTGTACTAATGTCTGTGTGATGGAATTGAATGTTTTTTCATTGTACAGTTAAGTAAATTTCAGTTGTAAGCTGGTTGTAAGTAGATACCCTAGCTTTATCAGAGAATATAAGGAACTGCAAGCGCACCAGCAGTTGAGTTCAGTGCAGAGCAGAACGAAAGAGAGCGCGGCTTTTTCTTGTAATGAAACGGTCGTAAAGCAGTGGTTCCAAAGTATGTAATGGCTCGGTGTAGAATTGGTGTGGACGGGCGGAGAATATGGCGTTAAACGGGTAAAGTCTAATTACCGCAAGGGGATGCGAATTAACGCGGTGAGTACCGTGGGCCAGATTTCATTTGTTGCGGAGCTTCAACAAGAAGAGCCTGGGCCACAAATTGTCAACGAACAAAGCACTAAGTTTTCATATTTATGCAACAGCAATCCCAAAAACAGTAGTAATTGCACAAAATGGTTAGCAATAAGGAACAGTAATAAAAGTTAAAAGAACCGAATGAGTCAGTAAAATCACATCACGAACTTTGTCATTTTTCTGCGATCGAAATTACGCAACTGTAACTGACAGAAAAATTGTTGTTGAATGACGCTATATGATTAAGATAAATATTTAACCAAACGATGGCATTTAGTAATGAATTAACATAAATAAATTGTTGAGTAAAATTAAAGACAATAAACAATACAGTAAGTGACTTCACGAATTTTGCATTTACGTAACTGTTTAATAGTGATTTGATCTTGTTCTTCTTTGATTATTAGTAATTCATTTCCATAAGCTACTACCCAACTAAAAGGTGTTTGTTCACTTGATATATCCATCTGAAATCACCGCTAGAGCAATATTTATCAATTTTGTGCTGTTTCCGCTTTGCAACAAAAGCAAGCATTTATGTAAGTTTTTCACCATTAACAGACTGTGACTGTAATGAAACTAATTTTGCTCACGTAGTGAGATGGCGACTGTTAATATTCTTCAATTAATTAATAAAAATCGTAACACTTTCTAATTTCACTAACAACTGTAATTCCATCCGCCCAAATTTTATATTCATTATCCTTAACCGAGTTTTTATTTCTTGTCGCCATTGCTGCAACTACAGAACATTGCCGATTTGGTTGTAACTGCGCCTACATTTCACGAATTTCACTTATTCTTAAGAGAAGATGGCTTTCCGGCGCTACAGGGAACACTACGTTACGGCCCGTTTGCTTCATGATGAGCCGGAAGTACAGTGGGTGGTTATACCATGATTTAAAGACAGACGCCTCACTCCCTATAGCCAGCCTCCGAAGAATAGTGCATAACTATACCAAAAGATATGATGAGAGCCATTCAACACCACGCCATGTCTGGGGCTGGCGGGGATGAAGGATAAAATGAATAAAACTCTAAACGACACTCCATGACGTGTATTGCAGTCAGAGTAGTACTTTGATATTAGTTGGTGGTAACTACAGAGGCAGCGGAAGACAGTAGCTAGGCAGGGCTAAGTAGAGTTATCTGCAGTAGTTTCAGAGCAGTTGTTTAGCTAGGAACTTCTGTATGTAGTGTCGTGAATGTGTGAAATAATACCAATTGGTCGTAAAATTAAAACGTGTGCTTCTGGGTGATCAAAGAATGACTCACAGACTGTCGTGTGACTAGGGCTGAAATGATGATGATTAGGACTACAAAACATCCAGTCCCTAAGCGGAGAAAATCTCCGACCCAGCCGGGAACCGAACCCGCGCCCTTAGAGTTGACATTCTGTCGCGCTAACCACTCAGCTACCGGGTGCGGACGTGAAAGAACAACAATACGTCTCTATACAGAAAAATGGCTCAGTTAGCTCTTACAGTTTACGTAAACAGAGAGATGCTAGTTAGACCCCGTCTCTGTGTAAAGACTTGGTCTTGTCTTGCGTAAAGTTCCTTTAGAGAAAGTGGATCAGGAGTTGATGCGTTCTCTGAATAAAGTCAGAACATGTGATACACCCAACAGTGACCACAGTTCGGTCACTGAGTGTTCCTAAGCAATATTGGTACTAATCACGAGTTATGGTGCCTTTATATTAACTCCTTAAGAAGAATTTAACGGCTGAACCCTAAAAAAATACATGCACTCGAGCGAAGACCAATACGAACATAGTATTTTGCATCTGGTGCCTCAGAGAGTTTTAGGAACAGGAACGTAGTTGCTAATAATACTCAGATGCACCGATTGCAAACTATATAAAATTTAACAATTGATTTCTTTTTCTGCCTTAAGCTTATGTTTTTCTGTCGTAAGCTTACTGAAAACTAAGAGGCTCATTAACCAGGTGGGGTTCACATCTTTGGAGTTTTCCAGTGGTTATACTGTAAGCGTTATGTGTAAGCGACACATCTTTCTATCACTATAGGCTTTAAAAATATTTGTCTGAAGAACGCTGTCATTGGCAATGTCCCCAAAACTGAGGAAGAAACATAGAAAGTTAACGACACTGTGCTGACTCCAATATGCTCATGGAGACTTAAAATAGTGTAATGGTAGTTTAGCTTCATGAATCAGCAGGTATGGATATCCTCTGCAAATCCTAGAAACATCTGACCATTCGTGCCGTTGCATTCTGTCTTTCCTCCTTCTTCATCAGCCATTTTCGAAGATTTCCTTAGCGATCTTTTCTTGGATCCAGGTTTTCCCCGCACGTAGTTGGATGCCGGCCCTCCATCTTGCCAGACGACGAACGACACTACTCTTTGATTCCGTCGGACGTAATGCCATCCGTGTTGTGGTCCAGTTGAATTTGTTCGTGTCCACGTGTCCTGCACAAAGCTACATCGATTTTGCTTAACTGCACGACAACGTTGTAGTCCCCAGTTTTTCTCATTATCTCTTCATTCTTGATCCAGGACCTTAGACTCACTTTAAGCATCACTCTCTTTATTGCCCTTTGACAGACCCGAAGACGTTGTGTCATAGTTTCGAGCTAGTATGTTGCTAAATTTTTAGGTCTAGCTGTTTTATGAAGAATGTAAGCAAATTATCCAAATGCCGTCAATTCGAGGTCAAGTCACTTGATGGTGACTGCTATTTGTTTATGTTTCCCAAATCACGTTTTATGCCCCAGAAAAACATACAGCATAATTCTGATAAGGGCCTTAGTACTGCCAGGGCTCACGAACTTCGTATTTTGAAGACTAATTTTGAGGCCTATAGCTTGGGAAGCATCTATGAACTCTCGGATCACTGTTGGCAATTCGTTTGTTTCACTGCTAAAGAGACTAATATCATTCGGAAACAAAAGTTGACTGAGGATTTTCTCACGATGATACCTCTCATTCTCGAAGACGAGTATTTGAACACATCCTCCAAATTCAGTATAAACGACTTAGATGAAATTGTGTTTCCTTTGACGACTCTTCTCATTGGAACCTTTCCATATATCCTCCCATATAAACACAGTAGTAAGACATGCTCTTTTATCTGTCAATTATTTATACTGTTTACCTCCTTCCACCAAGTACTATGCATAAATGCATTTACTAACTGACTCCAGATGAATAAAAATCTTCTTTATACAGTTATTTAATACTAACAAACTATAAGTTTCAACACTTTTACCCTTGCAAAATGTGGTCATCTATTAAACCAATGACTTGAAAATAGTAATGACATTTCAGCAAAACTTTTGTGATAAACATACTCGTTCTATAAAATAATGGTATATGAAGACTCTATCATTTACCTCATAATTGTGTTGTTATTGTGTTGTGTTATTATTGGAGAAATAAACGCATTCATTATTTTTTGGTATCTGGACAACCATATTTATTTCAAATTTATTTTAGTTACATGAGTGTATTGTAGGGACTGGCTATCTGGATTACATACATGTGTTTGAACCTGATGATGAATTTAGTTTTTTTCTGATGTCTTATAAACATCATTCTGTACTACCAACATTATGGTACAAATGTTATTCAGCTTTGCAGAGCACTAAGATCTAGTCACGTCTAGATATAGGATGAAAAGGTCTGTGTAAATTTGTATAATAAATCCTGTATCGTAACCTTGGTATTAGTTGCTTGAAACATGTTTCTAAAGTATTCATCTACGTTTTGATAACTTCTTTTGGGTACAGGTCAGAGGCTTTAACATTTTTTTTATACTGTCGTGTAAAATTGATTTATAGAATACTTCTGTCACTGCTATTGATTAAGTCACTTGCTGGTACTTGTATAGAAATTGAACTGTGACATTATCAATGTAGATTATGTAACAGATAACATTCTGTCACACTGTAACCTCCCCACAAAAATTTAAAAGAAAATGAAGGACAATACTTAATACAAATGGGAGCCGAGTGTATCCTCCCCACAAAGAATTCTGCTGACAATGACAATTAAACAAAAATTAGCAATCTGACCCAAATAAGTTCTTCACAAAAAATTAAAGTCCATTCAGTGATAATAAAATTCAATTAAACCGAAATATCGGTCTTTGGCCCCGTGCAAAACAATCAGAATTAAAGTCTTAAAAATTTTAAAGTGAATTCAGTGATAAGAAAATACAGTTAAACCGAAATATCGGTCTTTGGCCCTGTGCAAAAAATCAGAATTAGATTCTTACCTCAGTATAACTGGATGTCAAATCTCTGCTCTTATTCTTGCGCACGGCTTGGAGGAACTGCATTGCAAATAATAATATCCCTTTTTTTGTGATTTTACTGGAATTTTTCTTTAAAAGAAGTGGAATGAAATGGGAAGTGCAACGAAATCTTTAGTTCAATAAAAAATAAAATTTTTTTTGAAAAATGCTTTTGAAATCAAAATTATTATTGGGGGACTTGTTGGAGATTAATTACAATAAATAAATTTTACATTATCTAATGATTATATTAATTAACAGTATACTTCATTCAGCATCTTGACCAGTGTTGCCGACCGCCTACATCACACAACCGCACTGGGCTGCTACTACTGACCGACCGCTGTGCATGACGACTATTAGCGTACTGCACTGCACGACTACTACTGACCGACTGCTCGCAACTAAATCGAGCTACAGACTGCCACGACTACAGACAGAGTACTGCTCTGCATAGCGACAACTAGCGAACTCGTCGCAACACTCGCGCGGTCAAGCGCAGACCCTCTGGTCAGAGATGCTGCAATGCCTCGCTATCGCTGCTGCGTTACATACATGTTTCATAACCCTCCACTGGGGGGGCAAAAATTTGGCAGCGATGGTGAGTCATTTGTACTTGCCAATCGCGGCAAATTTTTTTTTCTAATTAATAAACTTCTACAATTTACAGAATATTTAGATGTAGTACATGAATTAGATGTTGTGCACACGCACTAAGTACAAAATATATAAGACAAAGACAAGATGTGAGTACAAAACATAGTAGCAAATCAGAAAAATGTATATACAAATTATTTGACAGAAAACAAAGTGCAGAGGCACTGAAAAAATTCATTGGCATATTCAGAACAAATAAACAGACTGGCAAAAAATATTATGTTGACAAGTGACATGAGTGCACATGCACTGCAGTTGAGAACATATCAGCAAATGATGAAATGTATATACAATTAGTAACAAATGACATAAGTGCATAAGCACTGAAGTATTGACTATACAGAATGAGTACAAATCATATTGAAAATGAGAAAAATGCACAGGCACTGAAGTTCAATAGAAAACATATTAACGCCTAACATAAGTGCACATGCACTGTAGTTCAGAACATATCATTAAAATAAAAATGTATATACAATATAAAAGACAGGAGTGTACATATACTGTACTTCAGAACAAATTGAAAAATGTCTTTAGCATTTTCGCAATAAACAAACATAATGGCAAAAAATCATGTCCAAAGTGCACACGCACTGAGAAAATGTCTTTAGCATTTTCACAACAAGTAAACATAATGGCAAAACATCATGTCGACCAGTGACATAAGTGTACTCGCACTGGAGTTCAGCGAATCGAAAAAAAAAAATGTATAGCCGTGAACGTAAATGATGTTAGCAAAAAAAGATTTTCACTATGTGACAAGAATTAGGATAGGAAAAGGAAGGATTGCATCATGGTTGTAGCACTTTAGATTGCACACAGCTGTTCTGAAAGTCCATATCTTTCCACCGAAGTACAACACCAAGTGACACAACTTGAAGTTCTTTTCCCATCAGAATTTATCAGTGTAGCCAAGACACTGAACTGTCGTAGTAATGTTCCATGTTTTCATTTTGGCAGTACATTAGGTACACCAAACAGTGGGACCATAATAACGTCTTCATTGCTCACGGTGGTGGACAGCATGTCGTGTCAACACCACGCTCTTACAAGGCACACCCACGTAGAATTAGTGCAAAACCAAAGATAGTGCTCCATGATCACTAGGATAGACAGGACAAATGGACATTGCAGTAATTCAGGGTAGTTAGCTCATGAGGTGAAGGACATCAAGTCACATAATATTGACAATTACAGACTTAATTAGCAGTTTGTGGCATTCATAGCCCAGTTATTGAACATTTCTGTACCAAGTATGTAGTATTACAGAAAAATGTTCATTAATTGTTTTACATAGAATCAGTAGTCTTCTTTTCCTAGTTACAAAGTATAGCATGGTTAATTAATCATTTGTCATTCCAATAGTATTAATCATTAGCCTTTTCCTAATTATAAAGCATTATTAAACAGTCACATTCCTTTCCAGTTGCAAAGTATAATTAAGAATCATTAACCTTCTCCTAATTACAGTTAATTAATCATTTGTCATTCAAATAATAATCATTTGCCTTTTCCTAATTACAGTTAATTAATCATTTGTCATTCCAATAATAATCATTAGCCTTTTCCTAATTACAGTTAATTAATCATTTGTCGTTAATTAATCATTTGTCATTCCAATAGTAAGAATCATTAGTCTTCTCCTAATTACAAAGCATTATTAAACAGTAATTAAGATTCATTAGCCTTCTAATTACAAAGCATAGCATCATTTGTCATTTCAATATAGTAAGAATCATATTCTTTTCCAGTTACAAAGTATAGCATAGTTAATTAATTATGTGTCAGTTAATTAATCATTTGTCATTTCAATGTAGTAAGAATCATTAGCCTTTTCCTAATTACAAAGCATTATGAAACAGTCACATTCATTTCCCATAACAAAGTATGAACATTGAAAACAAGAGCTAATTAATGGCATAATTAATAACAATTCGTGGAGTGACATTAATTATTGGCACTCAGTGGCCAGCAAGTATTGAATAGAACCAAACATAGTTCATCATTCAGTATTATTCAGATCATTACGAAGTCATTATTAAAAATCAGTTAATTACAGTCATAGCATTAATAATCATGCGTATTATAAGTAGTCTCATTACAATAAACAGTGGCAGTTATTAGCCAGTGACAAAGCATTATTTTATATATATATTTTTTTTTTGTCTCATTAAGAAGTCATCACTCAAGTGACATACTATTCAGAGCTAATCGGCATTACTCAGAACTTTCTCAAATTGGTATCACTATTTGGGACTGGTAATACATTTTTTTTTTGTTAGCAATGCATTGCGTTGGGATCGATAATTAATTGCTGAGGCATAACACTATTTGCTTTTGACCTATTGCTGCAAATGAGGATAGGTAACGTCATTCGTCATGAGTCAACTGTAGCAAGATTATGGAACAAGGCATTATATGTGATCACATTTATAAATGATAAACACAAATGGGTAAAAAATAAAAATGCAAATACTAGAACAAGTATAATAACTAACAGGTTTAGTAAGTATCATGAAAAGCTTCTCCTGAAAAAAATACAAAATGGATTATTGACCTGAAAGAAGAAACGCACACTATGCTGAAAAGTAGTGAACTTCGAATTAACAGGTAGTGAAATGTGTATAAAATGTGTTCCATAGCTGTCCTTTCCAAAACTTTCTGTCATCCTACTATGCAATGTAACACCTGCTGTCAAAGCAAACTGCAACAAATACTTAAATAACTACGTAGCATAAATACATAACTTCAACACTATCCTCATCTGTAAAAAAAAAACTTCATTATTCATTATCCATATTATCATAACTTCATTATTATCATCACCTGTAAAGAAAAACTTCATTATTCATAATACCATATCCTTCATCATTATTCATCAGTATTCATTATCATCTGCAAAAAATCACTTCATTACTCATTATACAACTATTCCTTATCTCTAGCATATTTCATCACTAAAACTAAGATGTGTAGTTCTGTCTGACAGCCTGCATCAATCACCTTGTATTCTGAAAGAAAAAATTAGTTAAGACTGCTATTCTACGGTGAGTATAGTATATTCTTGTTAATGCTTGTTAATCCTGATCCATTTACTCTTCCTCATAAAGTTATTGCATCTCCTTTCGTTTATTCCGTAGGTGAAATTCCCATTTCTGTTGAATTTATTTCTTACACGCATCATTTCTTTCTGAAATTCATGAACAAAGATTAATGTCTTGCATTTAAATCATATACCCACTAAATAATGACTGGTTTATGGTGACACAATTAAGCATACAGCATAACATGACAGAGAACGTAATATGTCAAAGACATTGACAGTGTTCAGATGCAAAAATGTACACAGAATAATACGATGCAGCAGCAAAAATGTAAAACAGTCACGATGTTGAGATGTCATAAGGCAAAAAAAATGTCAAAGTGGACTGGTGTGTGTTATATCTTAACTATTTCACAGTGCATACAAACAAAACTGGAATACAATCGTACATAAAAAGACAAATGTGACGTTCGTTGTGTTCAGCTTGTATGTAGTGTAGTTAATCAAGGCGAGAATTAAAGACTTTAATAAAAAAAATGTAATGAAATTAACATGTCATTAGCCAACATTGCATAATTAGTCATAAAATACGTAAGTTCGTCTGGAAAAGTATGCACGGTCTGATGTGTAACGACAAGAAAAGCGACCTGCTAACCTTACCTTGCCGGGCACTTGCCAAGAAAAATACGATAATCATTAGTAATTAGTCAGGTGAAGTAATTGCATTAGTAAATGGCATCATAGTATGTTGAATCATACAGTGGTTTCACTCAATAAATGGTTTAATGTTTGAGATATGGTGATTGCCTTTCGATTTTCTGGTTCTCAAAGTTTCGACGTGTACAACATTGGGGTGAGGGATGCTGCGAATCCGATATGGACCTGCGTATAGAAGTTCAAATTTACTGCACTTACCTTTTAATTTACTGGATAAATAGTGTGTACGTATTAATATCTTCTGTCCAACGTGAAAGTCGCGGCGTGTACAAACCTGTTTTTGCTGTCTTCTCCGGCGCTCTGCGGCACGTTTGATGTTGTTCAGCGCAATGTCAATTATTTCGTGGTGTCGTAGGCGACGACTTTTGGGGAATTCTACTAATTCTTTAATTTTGTTCGGTGGTTCAACGTTTTTCAGTATAACAGACGGAGATAGCATAGTGGATTCATTTGGAATGGAATTAATTACGTCTTGGAATGAGAGTATGTGTGTATCCCAATCAATATGTCTTTTGTGGCAGTATATTCTACACAGTTTACCAATTTCTTTCATTAATCTTTCACAGGGGTTCGAAGAAGCATGGTACTTGGATATATAAATCGGAGAAATGTTTCTGGCTCGTAACATGCGTGTCAATACGCTACTACGAAATTGAGATCCATTATCAGAAATTACTTTCATCACATGCCCTACATGAGATAGAAAATGTTTTACAAATGCTTTTGAAACAGTTTTAGCAGTAGCTTTGCGTAATGGAGTGAAAGTAACAAATTTTGAAGTGAGCTCAACAGCGACAAAGATGTAGCAAAAACCTCTGTTAGTTCTCGGAATCGGACCAAAAATATGTACTGCAGCCATGTGTCTTAATTTAACAGGTATAATGGGATATAAAGGAGGAATATGTGAGGTGGTGTCAGATTTAGCTTTCTGGCAAATTTTACAAGACGCTAAAACTCGTCGTATACGTTTCTCCATGTTAGAAAAATAACAGTTCTGTCTCAGTATAAGAAAACATTTTCGTGCTCCGTAATGTGCGTAGCTTAAATGAGTGTACCAAATTAATTTGTTAGCCAGTTCGTCAGGAATGCATAATAACCAATTGTTGCCGTCAGGATGAGAGCGGCGAAACAGAATGTCATTGCGTACAGTGTAATGGTTCCTAATCGTAACATTTTTCCTATCTTGCCAAAGGTGTTTAATTTCTTTCCACACATTGTCTTTATTTTGCTCTTGTGCTATGTCCTGTAATGACGATGAAATAAAGTTTTCAAATGCAACTTGCTGAATGTACATGACACTGAAATTTGTTTTGCAGAAGTTGGTTGCTACGTCTTGCTGAGTGTTGCTGAGAGAACGCGATAGTGCGTCTGCTATAACATTTTGCGTGCCGGGAATATGAACAATCGTAAAATTAAATTCCTGTAAATAAAGTTTCCATCTGCTTAACCTGTCGTGAGTAAATTTAGCTGAAAGCAAATATTGTATCGCTCTGTGGTCTGTGTAAACGGTGGTATGTCTGCCATAAAGAAAGTGCCGAAATCTCGTAAAAGCCCATACAACGCATAATGTTTCAAGTTCTGTAACGGAATAATTTCGTTCAGCGGGTGACAAAATGCGACTTGCAAATGCAATGTTTTTAATTACTATTGAACCATCTACTTCAATTTTCTGGAAAATGTGTACGCCTAAAGCGGTGTTGGAACTGTCGGTGGCAATTTAAAAATTTCTGGTAAGATCTGGGTGCGATAAAAGTGGAGCATTCAACAAAGCATGTTTCAGGTTCATGAATTCAGAATGTGCTTGCTTATCCCAAGACCAAATAGTATTTTTACCTGTTAATTGGCATAATCTGGGTGTATCTAAAGCAGAGTGATGAATAAATTTGCGTAAAAAGTTAATTAAGACCAAAAAACTGCGTAATTGCTTCTTTGTCGTAGGAACAGTAATGTCACGTAGAGCTTGAAGTTTTTCCGGATCAGGTGCAATGCCTTCTGCTGAAATTACGTGTCCAAGAAATTTTATGGAAGTTTTGCCAAAGTGCGATTTACTGAGGTTAACTGTGAGTCCTTGTGCATGAAAAGTTTGTAACAGACGTTCAAGAATCATATTGTGTTCAGACCAGTTAGCTTCTGCAATAAGAATATCGTCTACATACGTCGTGATTCTGTCCTTAAGTTCTGTCGGAAGTATTGTGTTCAAACCGCGAATAAAAGCTGCAGAAGAAATAGTTAAGCCGAACGGTAATTTGCAAAATTGATAACAGTCGCCGAAACAGAGAAAAGCTGTATATTTTCTGCAATTTGGATGAAGTTGAATTTGCCAAAATCCCGATTTCAGATCTAGTGTAGAATAAATAGCAGTACCATGAAATTTCTGTAGAAGTTCCTCTAGTGTCTGTGGTCGATCTGTTTCATTAATAATAATGTCATTAATGTGACGTGAATCAAGTACAAGGCGAAGTGAGCCATCCTTTTTTTTAACAATATGTAGCGGGTTTATGTACGGACTAACTGCTGGTTCAATAATTCCTTGATCAAGCCTATCCTGCAATTCTTTTTTAACTTGTTCTCTGTGAATATACGGAATGGGATAATGCTTTGCTCTAAATGTGTCGTGCTGTTTCACTTGAAATTCATACATAAAGCCGGACATAGTACCAGGAATGTTGTCAAAAACTGGAGCTTGCTGTAAAAGAATTTTGTGTAATTGCGTTTGTTCGTCGTCTGTAGTTGCACTGCTCTCTTTAACCTTATCAGAAATCAACTGCATAACGTCGTAGTCAGCTTCGTCTGGAGTATTATAATTGTGTACGTACGTATCCGTGAACAATGTGGGATTACAGTCTATGTTACGTGTTGCGGAAATGACCTCTGTGCGGTTAATTGTTTGTTCTTCCGCAGATAATGAGTGCTGAAATTCTAAAGCAAGTTGTACATTTTCATCCTTTAACATTAAATAAGAATTCTGAAAATCAATGACTGCGTCGTGTTGTACCAAAAAATTCGTACCTAAAATAACGTCTGTTGTCAATAAAGGAACAATCCAAAAATTTGAGTGGAAAGTATGACCTCCAATACAAAATGATAAATGCGTCTGTAATTTAACGTCTACTCCTTTACTCGGTACTGCTCCTTTCACTTTTGTTTTGCCTAATGGTAATGTCGGATACTTATTCTCTTTGTTGCACTCGTTGAAAGTCTCCTCATTTATTACTGATATTGGTGAACCGGAATCAATTACTGCTGAGAATTTCGATGAACCAATTTTAATTTCGATAACAGGATGTGAAATGGTTTTCTGAATAACTGGTCTTTCCTGTAAAAGAATGTCTCTGATGTCGTCAAAAGTAATTACATTTTCGTGAACAACATTTTGCGTGTCTAAGGTAGTGCTTGTATTATTGGAAGATGCGTCCTGTACATTATCTAGTCAGATTCTATCTGACGTGTTATTATTATTAGGAGAGTTCTGTGGCATTTCTACTATTTGAACTGTCCTATTACTTCTTCCAGACGTGTTACGCTCTGGATGGTACCTACTGTCGGGTTCATTCATGAGAATATGTTCTTGCGTATGATTTTGCTGTTGGTGAGACCGACTGTTATTATATGTACGCTGGTAATTGTGCTCATCGTTCTTACGTCTGTCGTAATAGTCATTCCTATACGGTGTATTGCGATAGGAATTGAAATACTGCCTTCTTTGTACGTAGTTGTTTCCTTGCTGCCGTGCGTTACTATCTGTTGCACCAGGGACTATACGTGCACGCGGCGGAACATTAAAGCCTGGTTGACCTTGTGCATTACATTGTTGGTTACGTATGCTAACCGGTTGACTTTCATGCTGTTGCGGTGGAAAACGTCTATTGTTACCAAAATGTGTTTCCTGTTGCTGAAAATTTTGACGATATTGATAATCTGAATTTTGTCTGTGATTCAAGTTCTGGTAGTTGTCGTTCCTAAAGCGTCTGTTACTTTTCCTATTGAAATTACCTCCCTGATTATAATTACCGTTAGTCTGTTGACCTTGGTTACTATACGAAAAGTTTTTGTTTACAAAAGAATAATCAGATTGTTGTACTTCCAAGAGCTGTAAAAGATCTCTGAACGCTGAAATCTTTTCTTTTTGCTGACCTGTTAGAAGTGAGACTCGTAATGACCGTGGTAATTTGGAAATGCATAATTGTATAAGTGCGGATTCACTGTACGGTTCACTTAGGTACTGGTTTTGTTGTACCATGTGCTCAAAAAATTGCGTTACACTGGGAAAATTTGAGTTTTCATAGTTTGGCAAACTAATTAGTTGGTCTTTAATTCCGCGCTGTGTCGTCTTCGACCAGTACGCTGACAGAAAAGCATTCTGAAATTCCTCTACTGAATAGCATTGCCTCGCGATCGGTCTCATACGAGTTGCCGGTTCGCCTTCCAAAAAGCTGCAAATAAATTCAAGTTTATGCGTTACAGGCCAAGTCGGTGGAAGAGCAAAGCTAAATTGTTGAATCCAATCCAGTGGGTGAATCTGCGTTCTATCGTTTTTAAAAACTTTAAACTTTCTCACTGACAGAAAATGTTTGTAATCAAAATTGTCATCTCTGTGTGATGGAACAGGTTCAGGATCGTAAGAGTATCTATTGAACTGTGGTTGTTCGGAATCTAAGTCCCGTGCTCTCTGTAGATTACCCAAATTATACGCGTTGCGTGAATCTGACATATGTTCATAAAGTGGCGTCTGTTGTGGTATGTTATTAACTGAAATGTTTTTCATTTCTGTTACTTCTTGTTGTAAACTTGACAACTTCCTACGTAACGTGTTGTTAGATGAATCGATCTCATTAATTGTCTGTTGTAAGTTTTGAAATTCAGGTGTTTGGTTAAATGAAATCGGTGCAGTATCGTCTGATTTATTATCATTAGCACTTTCGATAGCATCAATACGACTGGCCAATTCATCATATTTTTCAGTCAGTATTTTTGCCTGATCGTCAGTTTTAGTGTCAGTAGCATTAATCTGTTTTTGCAATTTACGCGTAGTTTCATTCAATTTTTTAACGTCAGATTTGACGACATCGCAATCCTGTGTTAGATCTAATTGTTCGAATCTGTCTGTCACTGTTTGAATATTTAATGTGTGTGTATCTGTTTTTGATTTAAGATCAGAAATCTCATCCCGTAATTCCGTGTTCAATTGTTCTATGGTATTAATTTTGTCGGACACTGTAGTAATATTATTGTCTACATACGTCTTCGCCTTCGCGAACATTTTACGTTTGTCCTCTTGTCTTTGTGCAGTGATTGATTCCATGACTTGTCGTTTTACTTTGTTTTGATCTTGAATAAATTTGCGGAAACGCGTATCACTGTTCTGTATGTGCTGATTAAAGTGCTCGTTAATCTGAGTGTTCTGCTGTTCGAATTTCGCGTCTATCTTAGCGTCCATTGTGCGCGAAAGTTCTACCGTCATTGCTTTAAACTCTTCCCGTAATTGTGTAGCCTTTTCAGAGCATTGTTTAGCGACTCCGCTAATTTCGTCTCTGAGTGTGTCTGTTGCGGCTGTTTGCATTTCCCTTAATTCCTGCGCAACAGACTTAATTTCTTCGCTATTTTTTCGTGAACAAGCCTCAATTTCCGTGCGCAACTGTTCCTTAGTGTCATGACACTGCGCGGCAACGGCTCTAATTTGTTCACTAAGCTGTCTGGAATTGTCGTCTAATTTTTCATTAAGCTGTTTGTTCTGTTCCCTAAGTTGTTTGAGATCTTCGGCATTATTGTCCAGTTTTTCGTTCTGTTGTTTGACCTGTTCTCTGAGTTGTCTAAAATTTTCGTTCTGTTCACTAAATTGTTGTTTGAGATTTTCGTTATCTTGTTTGTTATCTTCCCTCTGTTGTCTGACCTGTTCGCTAAGTTGTTTGAAATTTTCGTCATTTTTATTAAATTTTTCATTAAACTGTTTGAAATTTTGCCGCAAAAATGCCATAATTGGATCCGATTCAAAATTAGCATTTCTATTCTCTGTGCTATTCAATGGTCGATCTGGAATTGTCTCGTTTTGCGTGACCATTTGGTCATTCTGTAATTTACAAAAAGGTTTGCCAGTTAAACATACACTGTCAGACCCTATTTCGGAATTAAATAAATCCGTCGTACTTTCACTACACTGACCATTTTCATTCGAAAAATTTGTTTGTATGTTACTTAAATTTTCCAAACCGGTTGTGTTAAGCTGGGTAGCGCTCATTACAATGGAGCGTCCCGCGTCATCAATTGTCGTCAAATCAACACAAGACACAATCGAGTTCGTTTGTTCATCATTAAGACAAAAGTCATCATTAGTGGTTGGAATGCACTGATTGTTAGTGAACGCAGGACTGTCATCATTACACTGCGTGTCACAATTACTATCGGTTAAGTTGCTTAAGTCGGTAATTTCGTTCACAATACCTCGCGATACACTATTCACAGTCTTTCGCGGCATTTTTACAGTAGTCACAATTATTCACCAATAAATAAGCACAAATGCAAAAACAACACACAAATACAACAGAGCAACGAATTGCCGTTGACCTGTAGAAAGAAAGTCACAAGTTAATAAAAGCGTTGCGCCAAATCCTAATTATATCTAAGCAAATAAGAGCAGATATCTGACTGTTTTTCAAAAGACTCTCAACGAAATACGATCCTGGACTGGGTGTCGCCAAGTGTAACCTCCCCACAAAAATTTAAAAGAATGAACAATATTATTTAAGGATGTTAATGGACATTGCGCTAAGCGTAACCTGCCCACAATGAAATGTACTGACAATGACAATTAAACAAAAATTAGCAATCTGACCCAAATAAGTTCCTCACAAAAAATTAAAGTCCATTCAGTGATAATAAAATTCAATTAAACCGAAATATCGGTCTTTGGCCCTGTGCAAAACAATCAGAATTAAAGTCTTAAAAATTTTAAAGTGAATTCAGTGATAAGAAAATACAGTTAAACCGAAATATCGGTCTTTGGCCCTGTGCAAAAAATCAGAATTAGATTCTTACCTCAGTATAACTGGATGTCAAATCTCTGCTCTTATTCTTGCGCATGGCTTGGAGGAACTGCATTGCAAATAATAATATCCCTTTTTTTTGTGATTTTACTGGAATTTTTCTTTAAAAGAAGTGGAATGAAATGGGAAGTGCAACGAAATCTTTAGTTCAATAAAAAATAAAATTTTTTTTGAAAAATGCTTTTGAAATCAAAATTATTATTGAGGGACTTGTTGGAGATTAATTACAATAAATAAATTTTACATTATCTAATGATTATATTAATTAACAGTATACCTCATTCAGCATCTTGACCAGTGTTGCCGACCGCCTACATCACACAACCGCACTGGGCTGCTACTACTGACCGACCGCTGTGCATGACGACTATTAGCGTACTGCACTGCACGACTACTACTGACCGACTGCTCGCAACTAAATCGAGCTACAGACTGCCACGACTACAGACAGAGTACTGCTCTGCATAGCGACAACTAGCGAACTCGTCGCAACACTCGCGCGGTCAAGCGCAGACCCTCTGGTCAGAGATGCTGCAATGCCTCGCTATCGCTGCTGCGTTACATACATGTTTCAACACACTGCTGTTGAAATCATATTTCTGGGTTTCTTCCTCTGGCTTCTCTCGTCATTATCTTCAGGCAAAACAAACTATGGACCTTGCCGTTGGTGGGGAGGCTTGCGTGCCTCAGCGATACAGATGGCGTACCGTAGGTGCAACCACAACGGAGGGGTATCTGTTGAGAGGCGAGACAAACGTGTGGTTCCTGAAGAGGGGCAGCAGCCTTTTCAGTAGTTGCAGGGGCAACAGTCTGGATGATTGACTGACCTGGTCTCGCAACACTAACCAAAACGGCCTTGCTGTGCTGGTACTGCGAACGGCTGAAAGCAAGGGGAAACTACAGCCGTAATTTTTCCCGAGGGCATGCAGCTTTACTGTATAGTTAAATGATGATGGCGTCCTCTTTGGTAAAATATTCTGGAGGTAAAATAGTCCCCCATTCGGATCTCCGGGCGGGGACTACTCAAGAGGATGTCGTTATCAGGAGAAAGAAAACTGCCATTCTACGGATCGGAGCGTGGTATGTCAGATCCCTTAACCAGGCAGGTAGGCTAGAAAATCTAAAAACGGAAATGGATAGGTTGAAGTTAGATATAGTGGGAATTAGTGAAGTTCGGTGGCAGGAGGAACAAGAGTTTTGGTCAGGTGAATACAGGGTTATAAATACAAAAACAAATGGAGTAGGTTGAATAATGAATAAAAAATAGGAATGCGGGTGTAAGTAGGCTGTTTAGGTTTTTTTTATTGGTAACGCCACCTCTGTATGAAAATCACTGGCTGTGCTGTGTGCAGTCTGTGGCTGCTTTGCATTGTTGTAATACTCGACATTGTAGTGTTAGGCAGCTGGCTGTGAACAGCGCGTAGCGTTGCGCAGTTGGAGGTGAGCCGCCAGCAGTGGTGGATGTGGGGAGAGAGATGGCGGAGTTTTGAAATTTGTCATGAACTGCTATATTTATATATGATGATATCAAGGTAAATACATTGTTTGTTCTCTATTAATATCTTTCATTTGCTAACTATCCCTATCAGTAGTTAGTGCCTTCAGTAGTTTGAATCTTTTATTTAGCTGGCAGTAGTGGCGCTCGCTGTATTGCAGTAGCTTGAGCAGCGAAGATTTTTGTGAGGTAAGTGATTTGTGAAACGTATAGGTTAATGTTAGTCAGGGCCATTCTTTTGTAGGGATTTTTTTGAAAGTCAGATTGCGTTGCGCTAAAAAATATTGTGTGTCAGGTAAAGGACAGTCGTGTATTATTGTTCAAAGGGGACGTTTCATATGTCGACCCTTAGCCGAGGATACCTCACTGGAATCTTCTGATTTTTTCTTGTAATTTGTGTAATTAGTGTAGATTTTGTTTATTGCTAGCGCGTAATTGTAGAGAGAATCCCCTTTGTAGTTGTAGCCTTTCATTGTTGTACAGTAAAACAGTTGTGGCATGCATATAGATTTGCACCAAGTATTTCGCAGCTACGCTTGCAATTAACTAGATATTATTTTCAGTGCTATGTTAATGTGTTCTCCTATTTTTGCACTTCAAATTGTGTTTTTCTGTGTTGTCGTGTGAAATACTGCGACAATAATGGCGTGTGAAAAACGTAATACTAGGCTCCAAAGTAAACTGAGAAATGACAGTGAAAATGAAAGCAGTGTGTTAGCGCCACCGAGTAATGAATTAACTGATGTTCAAAGTAGTAATTTGGTAATTGTGCATAGGGAAATGGAGCGGGCGGCAAATAATGGCGTGGACAGTGAACCAATTAGTGAAGAGGGAAGCATTATCGATCGATCGGTCGGCAACAGCTCGCCTCAGGAATCCGAAATGACTGGACACAATTTTGCAAATACGGTAGATTCAGGTTTTGCGTCCTCACCGTTTTCTCAAATGAGTCAAGACACATTTTCCGCTTGTCAAAATGTGAATGTTGCCGGTGCAAATTCACTGCCGAAAAGCACTGAGGAACATGTTTCAGACACCAGTGCATTGTTATTACAATTAATGCAACAAATGGGACAAAAGCTTGAAAAGTTAGACACAATGGAACAACACCAGAGACAAACACAGCAACAGTTAGACACAATGGAACAACACCAGAGACAAACACAGCAACAGTTAGACGCAATGGGACAAAATCTTCAAAAGTTAGACACTACACTTGAACAAACACGTGAAGATTTAACTAGTGAGTTACATAACATTGAATCGAAATGTCAAAAAGTCTGTAATGACGTAAAAACACAAATTTGTGAGCATTTTCAACCCATTTTTTCGCGGCATGAAAATGTATTACAGAATCACGAAGCAGCCATGAAACAACTGCAAACCATGGTTCATGAAAATCACGACACCTTGCAAGCTAAAATTGACTCAGTTGCATCTACCGATTCGGTTACGCAACTTGCAAGAACTCAGGAAAACTTAAAGGACACAGTAGATTCGATTTCAACACAAATGGACACTCTGAAACTTGGTTCAGAAAAACACACTGAGGAAATGTGTTCACTATCGGAGAAAGTAGCCAAACTTTCGGATCAGTTCAATAATTTATCTACGAAGGTAGATGATAATCTGAATGACACAGAAGAGTGCAAACAAATTAATACGCAATACAAAAGAGAAATCCGGGAAGTACAAGATCAGTTGGCACAAGTAATACAAGAATTACATATTTCAGAGGACACTCGCGCTCCATTACGGGAAGAGGGACGTAGAAATACGGAACAGACACAAAATAACAACACAGGGCACTTCGGAAATTGTGAAAGAAGTTGGCAAGGTACGCCGAATTTTGAGATGGAACCGCCGAAACGACGTAACAATGACCGATATGCGACTCGCCGACATGATGATTTTGACTATAAGCTATTCATTACTACACGTAAATTCAAAACATTTAAGAATTCTGGCAACGACATTCATCCACAAGCATGGCTCCATCAATTCTCTCATTGTTTTCCTCCCAACTGGTCATTAGAGCACAGATTAGAATTTATGTGTGGCTACTTAGAGAATGAACCAGCTGTAAGAATGCGGTCGGTCATTCACGATTGCCACAGTGAAGGAGAGTTTTACCATGCCTTCCTCTCAGCATATTGGTCTCAGGCCACACAAGACCGAGTAAAACAAAGCATCATAATGATGAAACGTTTCGAACAATCTGAATTTTCCAGTCTTATGAAATATTTTGAAGACATGTTGCACAAGAATCAGTACCTGTCAAACTCATACAGCCCCTCAGAACTCATCCGCATTTGCTTAATCAAACTGCCTGAACATTTACGACATATTATTTTGGCAGGACGTTGCAAAGACGACATTGAAGCATTTCAGGGACTCTTACAAGAATTAGAAATTGACACAGACAGTCGCGGGATGCGAAAACAGGAAAACAATCACTACAGGTCACATCCGTCACAATTCCGTGACGACAGAAGTAATAACTGGACACGACAAGGCTATTCTCACAACACAAATCGTGACCGAAACAGACACCACCCGTATGACAACCGTTGGCAGAGTAGTAATAATTACAGGGAAAGATCACCTCTCCGCGGTAATGACTATCACAGAGACAATCAGAGAAACAGACAATATGGGAACCAAAACAATTATTATTACAGGAGACAGAATAACTTGAGACGCAACGGTCCAGCGCGCAGTTACGATTCAGGGAGAAATTCTCCACCACTTAACCGACAAGAAAGAAACTACAGGAACTACCGACATGACGACAGACGATGTGATCGTAACGACAGACCTGAATTGCATCAGAACTGGCGGGATTCAAACAGAGCAGGGCCCTCTCGTCACGGTGAATTTGTAGAAGTTAGGTCTCCAAACCCCAATAACGACGCGCGCCAACAAAGAGACAATAGGCAATGACTCACACCGCTGGCAGCCACAAAACATACTTATGAAACTGACGACGCAGCTGCCGTAGCTAGTAATTACGTAAAAATGGAAGACATTAGGGACATCTTACTCCAGGAACACGACGTAAAACATAACAACATTGCATATCCTGTGATTCACATCACAGTAAATGATGTAAAATTTACGGCAGTACTTGACTCTGGCAGTCCCATTTCAGTAATTAGTGAAACAGCCTTTAGCAAATGCAACAAATCGAACGATTGTCCCACACTTCCGTTACGTAAGATTAAATTACAAGGTGCAATCTTTGGAAAAAGTGTAGATGTACGCCAACAAACCAACTTAGAATTCTTTTGTCAAAGCCACAGCTTCTCTATGAGCTTTCTTATTGTTCCATTATTGTCGACGGAAATTATACTGGGAGTAGACTTTTTGAATGAATACAAAGCAATCTTAAACTTTCACGATGCTGAAATAAGTTTAGAGAAAGAAGGTAAGTCAATAGCTTTGAAATTTGAAGATTGGCTCTCAAACCATGACGAGGAAATTAATCGGCTTTACCTTCTGTTAGACAACAGTTCGGACTTTTCTACGGAACTAGACACTAACAATCACTCTGCAAGTACTGACAGGGATGATATCGACGGCGCATTTGACACTAATAAGTTAATTCAGAATAAAATTCAAACAATTGAGAATTGCAATGACACTGATAGGCAGGACCTTTTTGAGATTTTACAAGCACATTCCACAGTTTTTACTCATAAAACAGGAACAATCAAGGGATTTCAATACCAATTTCGTGTTCGTGAGCATACTAAATTTTGTGTTAGACCATATGTAATTCCAGCACATTATAGGGACCGTGTTAGAACAGAAATACAATCTCTGCTTGACGAGGGCGTTATTGAGCCTGCAGTAAGCTCATACAACAATCCATTACATGTTGTTGAGAAGAAAAATGGATCGATCAGGCTTGTCTTAGATTCGAGACAAATCAATACGATCATTATTCCTGAAACAGACAGGCCGCAAACGTTAGAAGAACTTCTTCAAAATTTTAATGGTGTAAAAGTGTTGTCTTCCATTGATCTCAGATCCAGCTTTTATCAGATCGAACTTCATCCAGAATGTAGAAAATACGCAGCTTTCCTTTGTTTCGGCGTTTGTTATCAGTTTCGGAAACTTCCCTTTGGTTTGAACATTTCTTCAGCAGCATTCATTCGCGGGCTAAATTCCATATTGCCTGAGTTCTTAAAACGTCACATCACCTTATATGTGGACGATATTCTAATAGCAGAAGCTTCATGGGAACAACATAATCGCATCCTCAACAGTTTGTTACGCATTTTTGCAGAATCTGGAATTACAGTTAACTTGGAAAAGTCTGAATTCGGTAGGACAAAAGTGAAGTTTTTGGGACATGTTATTTCTTCTGAAGGCATTCAGCCGGATCCTGAAAAGTTAGAAGCAATCAGAGCCATTCCAGTTCCATCCACAAAAAGACAAGTCCGCAGTTTTCTAGGTCTCGTAAATTTTTACCGTCGTTTTCTGAATATGCAAATTCTTGTTACACCAAAACTTTGTTCTCTCACTGGAAAAAATACTATTTGGAACTGGGACGAACAAGCACAGTTGTAATTCAATTCTTTGAAAGAAGCGTTACTTCACGCGCCAATCTTAGCTCATCCAGATCTGTCACAAGATTTCTGCCTTAGCACGGATTCTTCTAAAGTCGGTCTTGGTGCCCATTTATTTCAAGAAGCCATAGAAAATGACACTATCGTTCAGAAAACCATTGCTTTTGCTAGCCGAGTGCTAACAAAATCTGAAAAAAAAATTATTCCGTTACTGAATTAGAAGCTTTAGCTATCGTTTGGGCATTTAACAAATTCCGTTTCTTTCTTTCTGGTAAGCACGTAAAAGTATACAGTGATCATCGTGCATTACAATTTCTTATGTCTTCAAAATTAAATCATGACAGGTTAAAACGTTGGGCATTGTTTCTGCAAGAATTCCGCTTCACAATAGTCTACATTCCCGGCAAGGAGAACATTGTTGCGGACGCACTGTCACGCGCACCGGCTGGGCTTGAGAAAAGTACCACAGAAGGCAACCTCGAGAAAAATTTCAGTATTCTTTACATTCAGAAAGTCGCCTTTGAAAACTTCATCACCACATCTTTAAAGGACATTGCTCATGAACAAGATAAAGATCCGATTTGGAAAGACATCAAGAGCAAATGGCATGAAAAGACACACACACAGATTCGGCATTATTATCTGGTTAGAAACAACATACTGTTCAAACGCTGCACTGTTGATGACAAGCTATGGGTACTTTGCATTCCTGACGATTTTGTTAATAAGCTCATTTGGTACATTCATTTCAGCTACGCACATTTTGGTCCTCGAAAATGTTATCATATTCTTCGAACGACTTGTTATTTTAACAATATGGAAAAAAGAATTCGAAGAGTCTTGTCTATTTGTAAACTTTGTCAAAAGGCGAAACCATCTACTGTCTCACATCGTGCTCCGTTGTTTTCCTATTATTCCTTCTAAATTAAAAGAATTTGCTGCTGTTGATCTCTTGGGACCGCTTGTCAGAACATCTAATGGATTTTCGTACGTTCTAGTCGCTGTTGAACTTACTTCAAAATTTGTTTCTTTCACACCGTTACGTAAAGCCACTGGACGGTCTGTATCCAACGCCTTTGTTAAAAATTTCTTACGTGAAGTTGGACACGTTAGTAAAGTCATTTCAGATAACGGACCGCAATTCAGATCTGCTGTTTGGTCACGCATGCTTCGCAACCATAAAATCAAACCTGTTTTTATTTCATTGTACTCACCACATTGTAACCCGTCTGAACGGATTATGAAAGAAATCAATAAGCTTTGCAGACTTTATTGTCACAGAAAGCATCAGCATTGGGACAGATATTTACACTTATTTCAAAATGTGCTGAATGAAATGCCTCATGATTCCACTGCTTTACCACCTATTCTTGTACTGAAGAATGAAGAACCACCGAACAGAATCAGAGATCTTGTACCTTTCCCGAATACACGTAAACTTCGACACAAAGACATAATTGATTTGGCTCTTAAAAATATAAAATCTGCAGCAGACAAAAGGAGAGAACTACACGGTAAAGCAAATGCAAAGAAATTATATATTGGTCAGAAAGTTCTCATTAAAGCTCATTCATTGTCACATGAGAAGAAACACTTGAGTCACAAATTCTTTCTAGTTTACAATGGACCATACAGAATCCGACGTATACCACATGATAATTGCGTTGAAGTTGAAACTCTGCGTACTAGGAAGAGTAAAGGTTTACATCACATTTCACATGTAAAACCATTTATTGAAAGATAATCTGCTTTTTAACTTTGTCTTTGCCATAAAACTTTTCACTTCACATTTCTAGTATGCATGTCAGACTTAAGAAACTGTTAAAATGCAACAATGTTTGAAGTTAAATATCCAGTCTAGAACCTAGGGAACATTTTTAAACAGAAATTACAAATGCATTGTTATAGTGAACAGACGACACAGTGTTGTATTTGTACATTCTTGCTTGTTAGTTGCACGATTACGTAACGACTATCAGGCTTACATACTTAGGACACATACTGGTACTGCTAATGAGATTTTAATGCAACATTTTGGTTTACTTGAAAATACATTCTGGGTTTAAAGTACTTTCTGTGAGATACCAGACTACACAGTGGTTAGTTTATGTGACAACTACACGGTTTTATCACGACGCTACTAATGAGTGACAATCTACAATGTTGTTTTTGCGGTGTATCTGTTTTATATCTGCACAGTTTTTCTGAATTGTTCTGGAAAGCAAAACATGTTTTATTAGTAACTTTTGTGGTATAGCTACAATGAGACTGCCTTTTCCGTAGCACAACAATACGTTACAGCACAGTACTTTCCTCATCACGGCAATAAGCGTAATAACTAAGACATTTATACTCAAAGCGTTTCACTTTTGTGTATCATGAGGTAAGTACATTGACTTCTGCAGAACTTAGCTTTCGGAGGACTATAACTACGACACTTCCACAGAGATTATGTTGCAACAAGACGCACATTTAGCGCTACAGGACACGTATTTGAGTGATTAATTTTGTACTTAAAACATTTATTTTTAAAGATTTTTGAATTACAAAGAAAGTTTTCCGTGATACATTTCATTCCATTGCTGTAATCTGTAACACCTGAGAGTATAATTACATTAATCCTCAGGGGGGTATACGCTTACTTTGTGTACCATGTGTGTGGCAACCACAAGGAACCCTAGCTAATATGGTATTTGCTTATACAACTTTACACATCGGTACCATATTTCTCTAACACACAAATTACACAGCTATCTGATCATTTAACTGAGAGATAAACATTTTTTTACTACATCAGTGACACATGTTTACGCAATACACAGTTGGGTAACTTCACACTTATGAAACTGTATTTTGTCTGTACTTTGTAAACTGTTCATATTTTTCGGAATCATTGTGATACTATGAGAGCTTTGAATGATGTATTTGGTAAGGGAGCATGATTTTAAAGTACGTTTGAGGTAGATGACACAATTGAAATGAGCAGAGAATTTTTTTTTAGGTTTTGAAATTATTGCAGAAAGCTACGACGTTTTTGAGATTTGACTGAGGTGTTATGATGTTATTATTACGACGACGATGTGTACTATGCTGTTGAGATATGTTTAGGATCAATAAGATGTTGCTACCGTATATGAGGAATAAGAAGTATGTTGGAAACCAAGAATCGTACTTTAAGAGTTATGAAATGTGCGTAAATGCGTGACTGTATCACAATGCTGACGAATATTTTATTTGGACACTTATATTTATAGGTTTTTCTTTCTACAGATTTGCAACGCTAATTCTTGACCTGTGAAATATTTTTATGTGAGACTGTCACTGTAGCGGAAACTGCTGTCGTAAATATTTCCGTAAGAAAGTTAAGTGACCACCTGCACGTAATGCGTCGTGGGCACCCAGCTGTGTCGGACGCCTGGAGAGAGGGCCATTGGCGCGTGCCTTTCAGAGCACAGGAAGGAAAAAAAAAGGGAGGCCATTATCCTGGCCATTGTCATTCCTTTAGAGAAAGCATCGCAAATCTGACATGCTAATTACTTGGAAACATATCGTACTTTCTGATATTTACTGAAATGCCTAATGAAATGACAAGAAATAGTTTGTCTACACACCTGACTATGACTACTGTCTTTCTAGATGAGAGATTATTTTACTACTTATGAAATGCCACATGACTATTGAACGATGTTCTTACGCTTTGCTTTGTACATAGTTGCTTATTTCATTTGATATCTAGTTTCTAGCTGCACTGCAGCATTGGTTAAAATAAAATTTTATAGATGTACTAATATAAATATTTTCTGTCTACAGATCGAGTATATAATAATTTTTTTCAAAAAAATGAGGGAGCACTGCAGTACCAAATGTTACACTGAAAACGAACCCTGTCCTTTCCTATTGGTGTTATCCCACTATGTGTTTGTGTACCCTTGTGTATTTGTTTTCTTCCTGCCTCTGTGTAGTTTCATAGAATTTTTTTTTCTTTTAATATTAAGCTACATTCACTATGATGAGGAATACTGTTATCCTCGAATATAATTGGCATTAATAATATGTTATTTACTTTGTAAAGATGTTTAGACATTATTTATTCTGTTTTGTGTTAATGCTCATGTGTGAAGTTGGTGTTTCGAAAGTTATTCTGATTTTTTATGTATGTACTCATGTCATAATTCCTGGAACACTGACGTATATGTTATTTCGATTCTTTTGTAAAGCCGGTACTACAAATGTTATCTGTATTGTTATGTTTTTAATGATGTATTTTGTACCTTTGTTATTGTATTCTTATGTTATAAAATTGTAATTGTCACCAGTTCATGATATTATTAACTTGTTAGTTACATTTCACTGCACACGTTTCTGTTGGTCATAGTATATGGACAATATGTGAGAAGTAGGGACTGTTAGTGTTTGCACGTGTGTTAATGATTCAGCAAGGGACTGGATAACAGCATTGCTGGTTCTAAGGACAATTCCAAAAACTTTGTGAGTGCACAAGTGGTGGTTATGGACTTGCTATATTCTCCGCAAGACTCTTCGATGGTGATTGTGCACCTGCACAGTCGCAACAGATGGCTGTTGGCCGTCTCTACATGGACTACAGTGGGTCTGCACCTTCGATGGCCCACCAATACCATTATTTCTACAAGGACTGCAGTGGGTCTGCACCTCTGGTGGCCCACCAATACCGTAATCTCTACCAGGACTACAGTGGGTCTACTCTGTGATGACCTACCTACCAATACTCTTCAAAATTTCGACTGACTCTGCTGTGGGTTTGCTCTGTTGTGGCCCATTCCCTGTATGTATGTCAAGAGTCAGCACTGTCGTTCCGTTGGAAGGACAACACTACTTCTTCAAGATTGCATGGAAATCCACTACTTCTGTGTGCATTTTCCTTTACTGGTCAGACTTTGAGAAAAACACTGCAATTTTACTGTGACGAATGATGAGGACTGTCTTTATGGACTGTGAGATAATTTTAGCTTTTGACCAACATTGTATCAATAAGTGTGTGCATTTAATTTCTTTGTTATTGTAATTATGAAAAATTTTTTTCAAATCTGTATTGGCCACTGCCCAATCCAATTTGTAATAATTTTTGTGGGGAGCATGGGGGCTATGTAAGTAGGCTGTTTAGGTTTTTTTTATTGGTAACGCCACCTCTGTATGAAAATCACTGGCTGTGCTGTGTGCAGTCTGTGGCTGCTTTGCATTGTTGTAATACTCGCCATTGTAGTGTTAGGCAGCTGGCTGTGAACAGCGCGTAGCGTTGCGCAGTTGGAGGTGAGCCGCCAGCAGTGGTGGATGTGGGGAGAGAGATGGCGGAGTTTTGAAATTTGTCATGAACTGCTGTATTTATATATGATGATATCAAGGTAAATACATTGTTCGTTCTCTATTAATATCTTTCATTTGCTAACTATCCCTATCAGTAGTTAGTGCCGTCAGTAGTTTGAATCTTTTATTTAGCTGGCAGTAGTGGCGCTCGCTGTATTGCAGTAGCTTGAGCAGCGAAGATTTTTGTGAGGTAAGTGATTTGTGAAACGTATAGGTTAATGTTAGTCAGGGCCATTCTTTTGTAGGGATTTTTTTGAAAGTCAGATTGCGTTGCGCTAAAAAATATTGTGTGTCAGGTAAAGGACAGTCGTGTATTATTGTTCAAAGGGGACGTTTCACGGGTAAGCTACTACCAACAGCATAGTGAACGCATTATTGTGGCCAAGATAGACACGAAGCCCATGCCTACTACAGTAGTATAATTTTATATGCCAACTAGCTCTGCAGATGATGAAGAAATTGATGAAATGTATGATGAGAGAAAAGAAATTATTCAGGTAGTGAAGGGAGACCAAAATTTAATAGTCATGGGTGACTGGAATTCGAGAGTAGGAAAAGGGAGAGAAGGAAACATAGTGGGTGAATATCGACTGGGGGAGAGAAATGAAAGAGGAAGCCATCTGGTAGAATTTTGCACAGAACATAACTTCATCATAGCTAACACTTGATTTAAGAATCATAAAAGAAGGTTGTATACATGGAAGAATCCTGGTGATACTAGAAGGTATCAGATAGATTATATAATGGTAAGACAGAGATTTAGGAAGAAGATTTTAAATTGTAAGACATTTCCAGGGGCAGATGTGGACTCTGACCTTTGGAGAAAAGAGAGCCACTTGTATGAATATCAAGAGCTCAGATGGAAACCCAGTTCTAAGCAAAGAAGGGAAAGCAGAAAGGTGGAAGGAGTATATAGAGGGTCTATACAAGGGCGATGTACTTGAGGACAATATTATGGAAATATTCAGGCAGCTTCAGGCAGTGTTGACTTCGGTCACACAGCTTGAGGCTGTTGCCAATGGACATCACTGTGGGGATTCGGATGGTGCTTTCTCAGGGACAGCCAGCTCGTCCCACGCATTCCCCGATCGGACTTCGACTGTGGCTGCCCGGGATACTGCCCGCATTGAGGCTGATCCCTCACCTGTGGTAGAGTGGGAGGTCGTCGAGAGGTGTGGCAGGGGGCGAAAGACATTCTGGAGGGCTGAACGCAAGGCCCCTCCAGTTTGTCTGACGAACCGGTTTCAGGTTCTGTCTCAGGCTGATATTGATCTTCGGCCAGACATGATGCTTTTCCTGTTCCAGAGGTTGCCCCTCAGTCTGCAAGATCTGGGCGGTCGCAGAGGGTTGGCTTACTGGCAGTTGGGAGCTCCAACGTCAGGCGTGTAATGGGGCCCCTTAGGGATATCGCAGCAAGAGAGGGGAAGAAAACCAATGTGCACTCCGTGTGCATACCGGGGGGGAGTCATTCCAGATGTGGAAAGGGTCCTTCCGGATGCCATGAAGGGTACAGGGTGCACCCATCTGCAGGTGGTCGCTCATGTCGGCACCAATGATGTGTGTCGCTATGGATCGGAGGAAATCCTCTCTGGCTTCCGGTGGCTATCTGATTTGGTGAAGACTGCCAGTCTCGCTAGCGGGATGAAAGCAGAGCTCACCATCTGCAGCATCGTCGACAGGACTGACTGCGGACCTTTGGTACAGAGCCGAGTGGTGGGTCTGAATCAGAGGCTGAGACGGTTCGGCGACCGTGTGGGCTGCAGATTCTTCGACTTGCGCCATAGGGTGGTGGAGTTTCGGGTTCCGCTGGATAGGTCAGGAGTCCACTACAAGCAGCAAGCGGCTACACGGGTCGCAGGGGTTGTGTGGCGTGGACTGGGTGGTTTTTTAGGTTAGATGGCCTCGGGCAAGTACAGAAAGGGCAACAGCCTCAAAGGGTGCGGGGCAAAGTCAGTACATGCGGGGACCAAGCAGCAATCAGTATTGTAATTGTAAACTGTCGAAGCTGCATTGGTAAAGTACCGGAACTTCAAGCGCTGATAGAAAGCACCGAAGCTGAAATCGTTATAGGTACAGAAAGCTGGCTGAAGCCAGAGATAAATTCTGCCGAAATTTTTACAAAGGCACAGCAGGTGTTTAGAAAGGATAGATTGCATGCAACCGGTGGTGGCGTGTTTGTCGCTGTTAGTAATAGTTTATCCTGTAGTGAAGTAGAGGTGGATAGTTCCTCTGAATTATTATGGGTGGAGGTTACACTCAACAACAGAGGTAGGTTAATAGTTGGCCCCTTTTACCGGCCTCCCGACTCAGCAGCATTAATGGCAGAACAACTGAGAGAAAATTTGGAATGCATTTCACATAAATTTTCTCAGCTTGTTATAGTCTTAGGTGGAGATTTCAATTTACCAGATATAGACTGGGACACTCAGATGTTTAGGATGGGTGGTAGGGACAGAGCATCGAGTAACATTATACTGAGTGCACTATCCGAAAATTACCTCGAGCAATTAAACAAAGAACCGACTCGTGGAGATAACATCTTGGACCTACTGATAACAAACAGATCCGAACTTTTCGACTCGGTAAGCGCAGAGTAGGGAATCAGTGATCATAAGGCCGTTGCAGCATCCCTGAATATGGAAGTTAATAGGAATATAAATAAAGGGAGGAAGGTTTATCTGTTTAGCAAGAGTAATTGAAGGGAGATTTCAGGCTACCTAAGAGATCAAAATGAAAATTTATGTTCCGGCACTGACAATGTTTAGTGTTTATGGAAAAAGTTCAAGGCAATCGTAAAATGCGATTTAGACAGGTACGTGCCGAGTAAAACTGTGACGGACGGGAAAAACCCACCGTGGTTCAACAACAAAGTTAGGAAACTACTGCGAAAGCAAAGAGACCTTCACTCCAAGTTTAAACGCAGCCAAAACCTCTCAGACAAACAGAAGCTAAACGATGTCAAAGTTAGCGTAAGGAGGGCTATGCGTGAAGCGTTCAGTGAATTCTAAAGTAAAATTCCATGTACCGACTTGACAGAAAATCCTAGGAAGTTCTGGTCTTACGTTAAATCAGTAAGTGGCTCGAAACAGCATATCCAGACACTCCGGGATGATGATGGCATTTAAACAGAGGATGACACGCGTAAAGCTGAAATACTAAACACCTTTTTCCAAAGCTGTTTCACAGAGGAAGACCGCACTGCAGTTCCTTCTCTAAATCCTCGCACAAACGAAAAAATGGCTGACATCGAAATAAGTGTCCAAGGAATAGAAAAGCAACTGGAATCATTCAACAGAGGAAAGTCCACTGGACCTGACGGGATACCAATTCGATTCTACACAGGGTACGCGAAAGAACTTGCCCCCCTTCTAACAGCCATGTACCCCAAGTCTCTAGAGGAAGGTTCCAAATGATTGGAAATGAGCACAGGTAGTCCCAGTCTTCAAGAAGGGTCGTCGACCAGATGTGCAAAACTATAGACCTATATCTCTGACGTCGATCTGTTGTAGGACTTTAGAACATGTTTTTTCGTCGCGTATCATGTCGTTTTTGGAAACCCAGAATCTACTCTGTAGGAATCAACATGGATTCAGGAAACAGCCATCGTGTGAGACCCAACTCGCTTTATTTGTTCATGAGACCCAGAAAATACTGGATACAGGCTCCCAGGTAGATGCTATTTTCCTTGACTTCCGGAAGGCATTCGATACAGCTCCGCACTGTCGCCTGATAAACAAAGTAAGAGCCTACGGAATATCAAACCAACTGTGTGGCTGGATTGAAGAGATTTTAGCAAACAGAACACAGCATGTTGTCATCAATGAAGAGACGTCTGCAGAGGTTAAAGTAACCTCTGGCGTGCCACAGGGGAGTGTTATGGGACCGTTCCTTTTCACAATATAAATAAATGACCTAGTAGATAGTGTTGGAAGTTCCATGCGGCTTTTCGCGGATGATGCTGTAGTATACAGAGAAGTTGTAGCATTAGAAAGTTGTAGCGAAATGCAGGAAGATCTGCAGCGGACAGGCACTTGGTGCAGGGAGTGGCAACTGACCCTTAACATAGATAAATGTAATGTACTGCGAATACATAGAAAGAAGGATCCTTTATTGTATAATTATATCTTACCGGAACAAACACTGGTAGCAGTTACTTCTGTAAAATATCTGGGAGTATGCGTGCGGAACGATTGGAAGTGGAATGATCACATAAAATTAATTGTTGGTAAGGCGGGTACCAGGTTGAGATTCATTGGGAGAGTCCTTAGAAAATGTAGTCCATCAACAAAGGAGGTGGCTTACAAAACACTCGTTCGACCTATACTTGAGTATTGCTCATCAGTGTGGGATCCGTACCAGATCGGGTTGACGGAGGAGATAGAGAAGATCCAAAGAAGAGCGGCGCGTTTCGTCACAGGGTTATTTGGTAACCGTGATAGCGTTACGGAGATGTTTAGCTCACTCAAGTGGCAGACTCTGCAAGAGAGGCGCTCTGTATCGCGGTGTAGCTTGCTCGCCAGGTTTCGAGAGGGAGCGTTTCTGGATGAGGTATGGAATGTATTGTTTCCCCATACTTATATCTCCCGAGGAGATCACGAATGTAAAATTAGAGAGATTCGAGCGCGCACGGATGCTTTCCGGCAGTTGTTCTTCCCGCGAACCATACGCGACTGTAAAGGGAAAGGGAGGTAATGACAGCGGCACGTACAGTGCCCTCCGCCACACACCGTTGGGTGGCTTGAGGAGTATAAACGTAGATGTAGACGTAGATGTAGAAGAGGATGTAGATGACGATGAAATGGGAGATACGATACTGCGTGAAGAGTTTGACAGAGCACTGAAAGACCTGAGTCGAAACAAGGTCCCGGGAGTAGACAACATTCCATTGGAACTACTGACGGCCTTGGGAGAGCCAGTCCCGACAAAACTCAACCATCTGGTGAGCAAGATGTATGAGACAGGTGAAATACCCTCAGACTTCAAGAAGAATATAATAATTCCTATCCCAAAGAAAGCAGGTGTTGACAGATGTCAAAATTACCGAACTATCAGTTTAATAAATCACAGCTGCAAAATACTAACGCGAATTCTTTACAGACGAATGGAAAAACTGGTAGAAGCCGACCTCGGTGAAGATCAGTTTGGATTCCGTAGAAATGTTGGAACACGTGAGGGAATACTGACCATAAGACTTATCTTAGAAAATAGATTAAGGAAAGGCAAACCTAACTTACTAGCATTTGTGGACTTAGAGAAAGCTTTTGACAATGCTGACTGGAATACTCTCTTTCATATTCTAAAGGTGGCAGGGGTAAAATACAGGGAGCGAAAGGCTATTTACAATTTGCACAGTATCCAGATGGCAGTTATAAGAGTCGAGGGGCATGAAAGGGAAGCAGCGGTTGGGAAGGGAGTGAGACAGAGTTGTAGCCTGTCCCCGATGTTATTCAATCTGTATATTGAGCAAGCAGTAAAGCAAACAAAACAAAAATTCGGAGTACGTATTAAAGTCCATGGAGATGAAATAAAAACGTTGAGGTTCGCTGATGACATTGTAATTCTGTCAGAGACAGCAAAGGACTTGGAAGAGCAGTTGAACAGGATGGACAGTGTCTTGAAAGGAGGATATAAGATGAACATCAACAAAAGCAAAACGAGGATAATGGAATGTAGTAGAACTAAATCGGGTGATGCTGAGGGAATTGGATTAGGAAATGAGACACTTAAAGTAGTAAAGGAGTTTTGCTATTTGGGGAGCAAAATAACTGATGATGGTCGAAGTAGAGAGAATATAAAATGTAAACTGCCAATGGCAAGGAAAGCGTTTATGAAGAAGAGAAATTTGTTAACATCGAGTATAGATTTAAGTGTCAGGAAGTCATTTCTGAAAGTATTTGTATGGAGCGTAGCCATGTATAGAAGTGAAACATGGACGATAAATAGTTTGGACAAGAAGAGAATACAAGCTTTCGAAATGTGGTGCTACAGAAGAATGCTGAAGATTAGATGGGTAGATCACATAACTAATGAGGAGGTACTGAATAGAATAGGGGAGAAGAGGAGTTTGTGGCACAACTTGACAAGAAGAAGGGACCGGCTGGTAGGACATGTTCTGAGGCATCAAAGGATCACAAATTTAGCATTGGAGGGCAGCGTGTGGTTTGAGGTTTTCGGGCGCTAAACAGCGTGGTCATCAGCGCCCAATTGGAGGGCAGCGTGGATGGTAAAAATCGTAGAGGGAGACCAAGAGATGAATACACTAAGCAGATTGAGAAGGACGTAGGTTGCAGTAAGTACCGGGGGATGAAGAAGCTTGCAGAGAATAGAGTAACATGGAGAGCTGCATCAAACCAGTCTCAAGACTGAAGACAACATCAACAGACACATCCATTATACTCACCTATATTTTATACATTCATATACTTGTACAGCACAGCTCTCATAAGGTACCAGCAAGGAATGGGGCCATTCTGGACGGCGAAAGGAAAGTCAGTCGCGTAACCTACGATTAAGAGTCTGGTCAATCATATCATATGACCTCACTTAACTGGTGATAACTATACAGGAATGAAAACGGGACCCACATCATAGACTGTTATACAAAGCACAGTTTAAACATTGTTCAGATTAGATTTGTTTTTGGAGAGGATCTGCCTTGACCAAACATAATTTCTATTTTTATTTTCATTTCACAGTGATGTTTCGCAGAAGTTTCAGTATCATCAGTAGATTTTTCATTGTCTTCTTGTTACCACATGATGTGGATTTCCTGGATTTCGTGTTAATTAATGTAGTTGTTTTCTTTGACAAGTTGTCATTAAATAAGATAAAATCTAGGAAATACACAACATGTAGTAATAAAAAGATAATAAGAAAACCGCTGATGCTACTGAAACTTCAGCGAAACATGTTTGAGGAATAAAAATAAAAATTGAAATTGTCTTGCTCAAGGTGGACTCTCTCCAGAACTAATCTATTTGTAAGGAAACATGGAGTGAAGAGCTCCAATCTCAAGATGATTACTCATAAGACTAGATTATGAATTGTGAATGAAAGCCATATTTTTGCACAATGGTAGATGTTAATGGCATGGGACCTGGGTAAGCTATAGGAACAAGGGGGAATAGGGGATGGGAACACAATGGAAGAAGAATCGATTATTTTAAAAAATGAAACAGCGGAAGCAGCTGAGGATCAACTAGCCAAAATGAAAGGTCCAGTGGAAGTACTTTGTGACACCCTGAAAATGTACTAAATAAAGTAAGCCAAAAGAAATTCTGGCGTCAAAAATATTTGACTGATAGAAGATACCTGTCCAACATACTGATCACCACCCACTGTGGCACAAGTCTTCACTTCATTAAACACTCTGAATAGATTTGGAATTTAAAGAGGAAACTGACGCAAAGACTGGTGATCTGGGAATTTACACCACCGCCCCTTCTCCCCTTGTCAGCTAAATACAGGCAGTGAAACTTTCATCCATCTCCAGGCTTATGATCAGCTTACCTCTGAGTCGATCGCCACAACACAGGGGTGCGTTAACGACCTTGGCAGAGGAGATGGGTGCCGATCAAAGTAAATCAACTTCATGGCTGTAGTTGCATTATGGCTGTGTGGTATTAAAATTGTTGTTAACGATATGTGACTTTTTAAAAGGGGGCGTTGGACTTCTGCATACTGACAGTTTCAAGATATTTGTGTTGTAATGTTACTGAAATGTTTATACTTCTTTTATTCTCATGTCATTTCAAATGTAATGTATTTTTGTTTTTGTAACTATAACCTCTTTATTTAGTACAGGCATGATTTTAAAGTTGATGGTATGTAGCTCTGTCGATGGTTTACATTTGAAATTTTTGCTAAAAGGTGAATCTGATGAATGAGGTACTACATACAAAACACTATGGTTTAACGAAGATGTTAAGAAATTAGCTACTCACAAAAAGAAAGCATTCCTGAAATGTAAAGCCAGTCAAAGTCAAGACGGTTATACGGAGTATACGTTCAATTGTAATGAGGTGAACTCGGATATTCGGAAAATAATAGAGGATTATGGGGAGTGATGTACCAATGCTATGGAATGAAATCTTTATACATCACAAAAGAAAGTGTGTTGGACGCTCCAAAAGCAAAAGAAGGATGTTAATGAACACATTTAAATACACAATGTAACCAAAATTCAGTAGGAAAAATATTTTAAGTTACAGTATAAGGACGTAGCAGAGGTAGAAATTGAAATTAGTTATCAAACATAGAAAATGACAACCAAATAGACTCCTTATTGGACTAAATACGGACTGCAGTAAAATGACTTAAAAATAGAAAATCTCTAGAGCCAGACGGCATATTTAAAGAACAAATAAATAATGGGTTGCAGGCGTTATTTCAACAGCTTCGTACCATGTTTAATAGTATAATGAAGGAAGGCAACATACTAAGAGGACGAAAGGAATGTGTTACAACACGGTGAATAAAAAGGACATCAGGAAGAATTAAGGAATTTCTGGGGAATTACATTGCTTGACACCGCTGTAAAATTGTTAAAATCAGTAACTACAGACAGAATACAGAGCTATACAGAAATAACGGAAGAACAGCAAGGATTCAGGGGAAACAAGAGCACAGTAGATGCTATTATCGCTCTAAGACAGATCGTGGAAAAATTCACAGAGCTTAATAACCCAGTCTACCTGTCTTCGTTGCCATGTCAGAGGCCTTTCACAGGATTAGGGAAAAGGATATAATTCAAAACGTAATTGATGGGAGAGTACCAATAGGTTTAGTAAAAGTCATTGAAGATATGTAGGAGACTTAAAGAAGGATCCACAGATGAAATTATACTAGATAAAAAGACTAAACAAGAAGACTCGTGAGCACTACTCCTGTTCAACTTAATTATGTACTACACCGTTACGATGCAAGAAATAATCTGGACTAAAAATGGGAAGTAAAATGGTGAGTATTATATGTTATGCAGATGACGCCGTACTGACAGTAAATGGCTAGGATGATTTCCAAAGTTACTTCACCAGTTTAATAAAACAGCTAAGAATGTAACATGGAAATGCCATCTAAAAATCTAACCAAAATCAGAAGCAATTGTATAATACATATAAAAAGTAGATGGTGTGTCAATAGAATAAATGGCTCTGAGCATTATGGGACTTAACTTCTGAGGTCATCAGTCCCTAACTAACTAACCTAAGGACATCAGACACATCCATGCCCGAGGCCGGATTCGAACCTGCGACCGTAGCGGTCGCTCGGTTCCAGACTGTAGCGCCTAGAACCGTTCGGCCAACCCGGCCGGCTCAATAGAATGAGGGGCTTTAATTATCTAGGAACTGTTATCGCCAGCTATAGAGACTTACCATGGAAGCGAGAAATCAAGTGGCAGAGGCAGTAAGGGTAGCCAGATTCCTGCAATATACAGTTTCGAGTAACACATTTATGACAGCTGAGGGTAAAAGAGAAATATATAAAACAATGGTTCCTCCTGCTTTGGTATATACAGCAGAAACTAGAGCAGAAACAGATAAAATAAAACAAAAGTTTACAGCGGTGGAAATGAAGGTACTAAGACGTATCTAAAGAACAAATGTGTCAAGAAGGGAACACTGTGGACTACCAAATATAAGTAAAAGGATTAACACAAGATAAAAGGAACTGATAGTATCATGTGGAAAGGACGGACCGTTCATGCTAGCTACAATTTCCGATTCTTGAAGTTTTCCCGGCGTATTCAATGATCGATGAGATTTCGGGATTGCAGCCGGATCATGTTGACTTCTTGCCTCGATATTTCGGCTGGGAATCGTCCAGCCATCTTCAGGTGAGTGCCCGTCACTGGAGGCTGCAAGTTCCCGGAGTCAGCTTTATAGCAAAAAACTGGCGCGAAAACGCATGCGCATTGGCCGCCGTCACAGGAGCGTCCTCTATCGAAATCCGCGCCCTCTGGAGCTACTGTTCTACCTGTGGCGCGCAAGCGCATGCGTAAAGGTGAAAACTAGATGTCCATCCTCTGTCGGAATGCGCGCCCGCGTCGCTAAAAACAGACGTCAGATGTCGCCAGACGTGTCATTATGAATAAAATGTCTTCTCTCAGAGGAAATTAGAGAGATCACCGGGTCCCAAGCCTTGTCCAGTTGAAAACCGCCATCACGATTTATAAGATTTTGCGCTAGGCGTATCTCCACAGATTCTTTAATTACTGAATCCCAGAAAGTTTCCCTGGGGTCAACCAAGATTTTCGTGGCAGAAAACTTCATAGCGTGTCCTGTGGTAATACAGTGCTCAGCTACGGCCGACTTACTGGGCTATGATAGGTGAGTGTGGCGTTCGTGTTCAGCGCACCTTTCATGTACTGTGCGTGTCGTCTGACCGCTGCAAGCTTTGCCACACTGGCAAGGAATTTTATAGATCCCGGCCTTCCGTAGACCCAGATCGTCCTTTACTGAACCGAGAAGGGCACTAATCTTCGCCGGTGGCCGGAAGATTACTTTAACTTCATGTTTCCTTAGAATCCTGCCTATTTTAGACGTAAGGTTGCCGACGTATGGAAGGAACGCCCTAAACTTGGATAGCTCCTTATCTTCTTGATTTTGTAGGTGGTCGCGTTTCTTCCTTCTTAGCGCTGTTCTAATCTGATGTGGAGAGTAACCATTACCTCTGAACACCGACTCTAAATTTTCCAGCTCCTTTGAAAGGCTGTCTCCATCAGAAACAACATAAGCACGGTGCACCAACGTTCTAAGGACGCCGGTAGTTTATGCAGAAAGTTGGCTGAAACCAGACGTAAACAGTAATGAAATCCTAAACTCAGATTGGAATGTATACCGCAGAGACAGGCTGGACAGTGAAGGGGGAGGCGTGTTTATAGCGATAAGAAGTGCAATAGTATCGAAGGAAATTGACGGAGATCCGAAATGTGAAATGATTTGGGTGAAGGTCACGGTTGAAGCAGGCTCAGACATGGTAATTGGATGTCTCTATAGGCCCCCTGGCTCAGCAGCTGTTGTGGCTGAGCACCTGAAGGATAATTTGGAAAATATTTCGAGTAGATTTCCCCACCATGTTATAGTTCTGGGTGGAGATTTTAATTTGCCGCATATAGACTGGGAGACTCAGACGTTCATAACGGGTGGCAGGGACAAAGAATCCAGTGAAATTTTTTTAAGTGCTTAATCTGAAAACTACCCTGAGCAGTTAAACAGAGAACCGACTCGTGGCGATAACATATTAGACCTTCTGGTGACAAACAGACCCGAACTATTTGAAAAAGTTAACGCAGAACAGGGAATCAGCGATCATAAAGCGGTTACGGCATCGATGATTTCAGCCGTAAATAGGAATATTAAAAAGGGTAGGAAGATTTTTCTGTTTAGAAAAAGTGACAAAAAGCAGATTTCAGAGTACCTGTTGGCTCAACACAAAAGTTTTGTCTCAAGTACAGATAGTGTTGAGGATCAGTGGACAAAGTTCAAAACCGTCGTACATAATGCGTTAGATGAGTATGTGCCAAGCAAGATCGTAAGAGATGGAAAAGAGCCACCGTGGTACAACAACCGAGTTAGAAAACTGCTGCGGAAGCAAAGGGAACTTCACAGCAAACATAAACATAGCCAAAGCCTTGCAGACAAACAAAAATTACGCGAAGCGAAATGTAGTGTGAGGAGGGCTATGCGAGAGGCGTTCAATGAATTCGAAAGTAAAGTTCTATGTACTGATTTGGCAGAAAATCCTAAGAAATTTTGGTCTTATGTCAAAGCGGTAGGTGGGTCAAAACAAAATGTCCAGACACTCTGTGATCAAAATGGTATTGAAACAGAGGATGACAGACTAAAGGCCGAAATACTAAATGTCTTTTTCCTAAGTTGTTTCACAGAGGAAGATTGCACTGTAGTTCCTTCTCTAGATTGTCTCACAGATGACAAAATGGTTAATATCGAAATAGACGACAGAGGGATAGAGAAATAATTAAAATCGCTCAAAAGAGGATGGGATACCAGTTCAATTTTACACAGAGTACGCGAAGGAACTTGCCCCCCTTCTTGCAGCGGTGTACCGTAGGTCTCTAGAAGAGCTTAGCATTCCAAAGGATTGGAAAAGGGCACAGGTCATCCCCGTTTTCAAGAAAGGACGTCGAGCAGATGTGCAGAACTATAGACCTATATCTCTAACGTCGATCAGTTGTAGAATTTTGGAACACGTATTGTGTTCGGGTATAATGACTTTTCTGGAGACAAGAAATCTACTCTGTAGGAATCAGCATGGGTTTCGAAAAAGACGGTCATGTGAAACCCAGCTCGCGCTATTCGTCCACGAGACCCAGAGGGCTATAGACACGGGTTCACAGGTAGATGCCGTGTTTCTTGACTTCCGCAAGGTGTTCGATACAGTTCCCCACAGTCGTTTAATGAACAAAGTAAGAGCATATGGACTATCAGACCAATTGTGTGATTGGATTGAGGAGTTCCTAGATGACAGGACGCAGCATGTCATTCTCAATGGAGAGAAGTCTTCCGAAGTAAGAGTGATTTCAGGTGTGCCGCAGGGGAGTGTCATAGGACCGTTGCTATTCACAATATACATAAATGACCTTGTGGATGACATCGGAAGTTCACTGAGGCTTTTTGCGGATGATGCTGTGGTGTATCGAGAGGTTGTAACAATGGAAAATTGTACTGAAATGCAGGAGGATCTGCAGCGAATTGACGCATGGTGCAGGGAATGGCAATTGAATCTCAATGTAGACAAGTGTAATGTGCTGCGAATACACAGAAAGATAGATCCTTTATCATTTAGCTAAAAAATAGCAGGTCAGCAACTGGAAGCAGTTAATACCATAAATTACCTGAGAGTACGCATTAGGAGTGATTTAAAATGGAATGATCATATAATGTTGATCGTCGGTAAAGCAGATGCCACACTGAGATTCATTGGAAGAATCCTAAGGAAATGCAATCCGAAAACAAAGGAAGTAGGTTACAGTACGCTTGTTCGACCACTGCTTGAATACTGCTCAGCAGTGTGGGATCCGTACCAGATAGGGTTGATAGAAGATATAGAGAAGATCCAACGGAGAGCAGCGCGCTTCGTTACAGGATCATTTAGTAATCGCGAAAGCGTTACGGAGATGATAGATAAACTCCAGTGGAAGACTCTGCAGGAGTGACGCTCAGTAGCTCGGTACGGGCTTTTGTCAAAGTTTCGAGAACATACCTTCACCGAAGAGTCAAGCAATATATTGTTCCCTCCTACGTATATCTCGCGAAGAGACCATGAGGATAAAATCAGAGAGATTAGAGCCCACACAGAGGCATACCGACAATCCTTCTTTCCACGAACAATACGAGACTGGAATAGAAGGGAGAACCGATAGAGGTACTCAAGGTACCCTCCGCCACACACTGTCAGGTGGCTTGCGGAGTATGGATGTAGATGTAGATGTAGATGACAACTCAACGCTTGCAGGAAAAGGTCCGCATGTGTTGGCTCACGGTAGACAGAATGCCCTAATGACCCATCCACTCTCTTAGTAACCAAGAAGTCCAAAGGCGGCAAGCAACCATCCTTCTCTACTTCCATCGTAAACTGGATGTTATTGTGGATTACATTCAGATGTTGCAAGAACCGTGACAGTTCTTCTTCACCATGGGGCCACACTACATAAGTGTCATCTACATATCGCCAGATAACTTTCGGTTTAAGTTCTGCCGAGTCTAGTGCCCTTTCCTCAAAGCCTTCCATAACAAAGTTTGCTACCAAAGGCGAGAGAGGACTGCCCATGACAACACCGTCAATCTGCTCAAAATATTCGTTGTTAAATAAAAAATAGGTGGAGGAAAGGACATGATGGAAAAGCGCTGTTATGTCGGCCGTGAACTTATTGCTGATGAGCGATAAAGAATCCATAAGAGAAATTTAGTAAAAAGTGAGATGACATCAAAACTGACTAGTAAGTCAGTTTCACTGAGTTGAAGTGACTCAGTCTATTGATAAAGTCAGCCGAGTTGCGAACATGATGCACGCACTTCCCCACAAATGGTCTCAGTAGAGAGGCGAGATGTATCGCCAAATCATATGTGGGGGCGTCAATATTACTGACGTTCGGCCGTAACGCAACGTCTTTTTTAGGGATCTTCGGAAGACCGTATAACCTGGGTGGCACAGAACTGTGAGGTCTTAGTCTTTTGGCCACTTCTTGCGGAATAGAATAAGAATTCAGCAGGGCTGGTGTTTTCCTCTCCACTTTCGCTGTGGGGTCTTTGTCAATCTTCCGATACATTGATTCACTCAGCAAGTTGTAGATCATCTGATTACAAACCTCACGCGGCAACAGCACTGTAGAGTTTCCGTTATGCGCTGGTAAGACCACCGTGTGAGGATCTTCTCGTAGCTTTCGTAGTGCGGCCCTTTCCATGGCAGAAACGTTGCTCTTCTGACGTGGAGCTTTCGTGAGTGCACGGCAGGCTTCACGTCTTATTTCTTCTGCAGCATCACTAGGAAGAGGTCTAACAGCTTCCTCAACAGCACTAATAAAGTCAGTCAGAGGCAGGGTTCTCGGCGTTGGAGCGAAGCTTTTCCCAAGCACAGACAGTGTTACCTCGTCTAAAACGTTATCCGTTAAATTGACCACGGAACGTCGAGAAGTATCTTCTTGCTGCAACGTTGCTGACAGCCGGGCAAACTTCGAAACCTGTCTTGATGCAGACTCTTTATGGACCCAGACCGCTTTTGCCCAGGTCACGCAGCCGGCCGGAGTGGCCGTGCGGTTATAGGGGCTACAGTCTGGAACCACGTGACCGCTACGGTCGCAGGTTCGAATCCTGACTCGGGCATGGATGTGTGTGACGTCCTTAGGTTAGTTAGGTTTAAGTAGTTCTAAGTTCTAGTGGACTGATGACCACAGCCGTTAAGTCCCATGGTGCTCAGAACCATTTGAACCATTTTTGAACCCAGGTCACGCCATCGACCCATGCCCAGGCAAGTGATGGCAGGCTGGATGCAATCTCCATATGCAGATGAAACAGCTGTTTCGATATGACGTCCAGTTCACGGCGAGTAAACCGGATCCTCTCTTTCACTAGTGCTAAGCTCACCTTCGTATAATGAATTTTGCAGTGGCGGTCTCGATAAAATGTCTCACTCTGGCAAACTTTGGGATAAGGCCATTGTCCCGACACTTCAGTAAAAAACACAGAGAAACTAACAGTCTCGCTCGCTTATTGCGTAGCCTGTGCAACCTCTGGATTTGTAATGCTATCTCCTCCCCGAAGAGGTATCTGATGTGATTCTTGAAGTTTTCCCGGCGTATTGAATGACCGATGACATTTCGGAATTGCAGCCGGATCATGTTGAATTCTTGACACGATATTTCGGCTGGCAATCGTCCAGCCATCTTCAGGTGAGTGTCCGTCCAAATTTGTGTACAAGGTCGATTTCAAGGGAAACGACTACCCAGATGACCACCCAAGGGATGAGACAGAATTTGGTCCAGCACACCCACGAAATGTGGCAGACAAACATGGGAAACCCTAGTCAGCAGCAGCAGAATAGGAAGGAGAAGAAGAAGAAGACCTTTGTTAATTACAGACAGATTATTAGGCAAAGCTAAATGAGACAGTTAATAAGTCCCCTCCAGTATACGTGTGAGATCTGATGTGGTGGAGCACTGGGACTGCCGTGACCAACATTATTTTTAGTGAAAGCTCATGCATTTTGTATTGTGCCTACAGGCAGTCTTGCACTCTACATTGCTTTGAAAATTGTCAACATGTTCTCAGAAGAGTATAGTGTAGAGAAAACGATTTCTATTTCAAGATGGCACAGTTGCTCATGTCTCTTAAGGGAATATTTCACTTCAGACTGTATCTTATCGCCAAACAAGTTCAATTCAAGAACACAGTGCTGTAGTTAATTTCAAGAGAAGATGTCTTTAGCAATTTTGGTGCTGATCGTCATACGTTTTCGATATTAACTGCTTTCTTTACTTCGAAATATTTAAACTTCGTATTCTTAAAAAAAAATGTGGTTCTATTAAGCAATGTACCCCAGCTGGAAAGGTTAAAATCGACATGCAAAATGCTTATTAATAATGTAATATCTCTTTGAACAGCTACCAGTACAATTTTTTCGTAAGGCTACAGACTTGTGTCATTGCCAATACTGTCTGAACGCCTGTTTACGAGACTCACTTTGTTGTAGCTGTACATAAAGCACGTGTAAGACTGTTCCTGTGTTTGGTGGTTACTCCTGTATTTGCAGCAGTCGTCAGTAGGTGGAAAGTCCTTAATCCTGCAAAAGTTGCTGGGTTGCTACTCGAGAATTAGCTTTGATACTACACACTGCGTAACGAATGTAAAATCAGAGTGGAGGACGGACTCTGTACGCATATTAAATGGTGTCAGAAACGTAAAAATACTCGGGGGGTTTAATACAAGGGAGTACCGACACGCTGCAAGGTAGTGATGAGTGTGAGTCTGACGCTAGAGAAGAATCAGCACGTGAGTACGAGAACTACAGCTGTACGGTGACGTGCAAAAGCCTATAGAGGTCACTTGAAGGGAGACAAACCATCAAAATTAAATGCTTCAGAAAGTCTTTAAGAACATAGTTTGGCATAGCCAGTGTCGTTAGACCAGTAATCACTATTCGCACATTCAGTCATAGACTCTGGACAGTTCTAAATCTTTTTTGCATTTCGTCAGTACCTCCAAGAAGAATTACACATTTCGTGAAAGCATGTCATTATGATCATCACTCGCAAAGAAATTGAAGAACTATGCAGGCACCTTCCTGGAAAATGTGGAAATCGATAAAGTATAAGCAAGGAATACGTATGGAGTAGAACCCAGAGGAATTTTTTGTGAACTATGGCACTCTTCAACACGACGAAGCAGCAGCTTACGTTATTCAGTTTTCTGATACATCAACTCTCAGTTACGCGGTACTTGTGGTTCTATGACTGGTAGATTAACGTACAAGCTTCACATTTGTCTGCAGGAAACAGAGGTGACGCCTTGTCTGCAGGTTGCAAGGAAAATACCGCCAAAGTCACCACAGGCCATTCATGTTGAAGTGAGTAAAACTTAAAAACTGCCTAATGAGCACATGCAAAATTTTTACTTTAGTCCATCGGGGAATATGTTGGTCCGCTAGGGCCACTAATTGGCGACTCCAGTTCAGGAACCCAGGATACAATGAGGTTGGAAAATGTGTTACAAGGAACAGTATTCCCTTGAAGATGCTGTCATCAACGACAACCAACCTCTGCCATTCCCTGGCTGTATACATTTCTTACACTGCACAATCTCTATGCCTGACGTCTTGTTGATTTTTACGTTTGCAAGTTGATAAACCTCAGGTCATATTGCGTGACTAAAATTTCATCAAACGGTTATACTCTGTTATCAACAATCAACATTCTGCCCCGAGATGTATATCATATGAGGAACACAGGAAAACAAACAAGTCGCGCACCGCGAGGGAACGGCTGTTATGGAGTTTTTGTCCCTTTTACTTTTTTGACACGGAACCTTTGGTTCCACGACAACATTGGGGTGAGGATGACCTCAGACGGATAAGCGATTTTGTTTTTTACACCAGCTGATGGAATTTTAACTGTGCCGAAAGCTGTCGTGTACCCAATAAAAGATTGTGGATTTAGCAATTGTCCTGCTGTTTTCTACATTTTTCAAAATGATACGAATAACGTAATCACTACAAAATTTCATGTTGAACTACCGCAGTGCGAACACACCGAAAATCATGTTGAGTGTCATCAGGTGGCCCACGTCAAGCTGGGGCACTGCCCCACACCGCTGGCTATAATCACTTCCTTTAAATTAAACAGTTGCTCTTAAGCGGCGACTGACAAAAACGGTAAGAAAATGCTATAACAACTTCTGCTTGGAGAACTATGTCTGTGTAAGTACTGCATGTGATAATATACATTGTTTCACGCAATGAATCTGCTTGTCGTAATTATATGGGTCGTTTTTCGGGGATTTGCGCTTCAGTTTTGATCACCTTCAAATTTCAAATAAACACAAATAAATCTGTAGAAAAATTACATTGATAGGTGGCAGAATAGGCCAAATTCGAATTTAAATCATTTTTATTCAGTTTTAGCAGCTAGAGGTGGAACACATTCCTCGTAGTTTACAATGACGAAAATAGTTTTTTCACAAGTGTCAAACTATATGGCTGTCTTTACATGATAATATAAATAACAACTACCATCTATGTCCCTGATCTGCACAGAATGCGTAGAATACTTCAGTCTTTATGTGATTTCTCATTAATACTTGATCAGCAGCAGTCGTTAAAATAAATTCTATAATAAATAATTCATATCATGTGATGTTTATATGAAGATTTAAGTGACGAATGAAAGTTCGTACCGAGGCCAGGATTCGATCCTGGCTCTTCTGCTCACAGTCACATGTACTAACCACTGCCCCACCCTGGCACAATGGCTACACACCACTTCCTGGACTATCCCAGCAAGCCTACCTTCTCAGTCTTAATTTCCACTGATGCCTCAGCTCACCTGGTATTCCCTTAAACTTGAACATCACTGCAGATGCTCTTCAGCTGTATTGGAATAGCACCTCAACATTGAGCAGTGTGGATGACCCCGTCTGAAACATAGGCATGAAACTATGTGATTCCTGAGACCTTTCCTAGTCTCAAACATCTGTGATGTACCACACGCAGACTGAAGCCTTGGATGAAAGATTGTACCACGGGCGGATTCTAGCCCACGTCTCCTGCTCACTAGGCAGATGCACTAGCCACTACCCCACCAGGGCACTGCGGCTACGCACAACTGCATAGATCACCCTAGTACCCGTCCTTTCTCGATCCACATCCCCATGCATGTGTCAGCTCGCATGTGTTCTCTATCAATGAAGTAATGTCACAGGCTTCTGTTCTTTCGGTTGTTTCCGCATACACAAAAAGAAAAGGATGCAAGGAAGATGCGAAGTTGAGGAAGACCAATGGCTTCATACTGTGAAAGGAAACATTCGGACATTTGTCGGATTTTACTCAGGGAAAACATAAAGAACCTGGTCCTGGACGGCTCGACAGGCATCTGGACCCCAGTATATGAATTTAGTGCCTTTCCACTGCGCCACCTCGCTCAGTAACACAACTTGAGGAGCAACTCTATCTGAAAGACAACAGCACAGTGGAGTAAGTGATGACCACAGAGAAGTATACAACAAAGAGCCCCAGGTTCAGGGTGAGGAACCCAAAGAGGGAGGCCGTGGGCCTCCTAGACGCCATCTGGTGCCTCAGCAGCTTCAGCTCTCTGTGGACACCCACGCTGCTAGCGCTCCCCTTCTGCAGAAACATACAGTCCAGGCGAGTCACATGGCGCGCCTTTGACGTCACACAGTGGGCAGTCACGATTACCAGTGACACTGGGACTATTTGTGCAATAAACGATGCCCAAAGTATGAGTGTAAAATTATTTTTGGTTCTAAAAATATTTTCCTTTGTAACAGAGAAACACACTGTTGTTACTGTATTGAAGAAAGCAATAATCAGAAAGGGAAGTAGAAATATTTCGTGAGTGCAATTGATTGCTACGGATAAATCGCAGATTGCTTGATACCCTCGCCTGATTGACCGTACCCCAGACGATGTACGAAGTCTGTGCTGATTCATGTTGCAGAATTTCTCGCCTTGTGCACTTCGTTGACAAAAATTAATATTTCTCTGTCCATCAGTACACCAGGTAGACAGATGAGAGTTAATATTATTTAATCTCTGCTGTACAAGAAACTGCAGATTAGCGAATCTTGAAACTGCTGTGTAAACAATGGCTTGGTCCTTAGTATAGGTAAAAGACATTAAAATCCACCTTATGTTTTGTCCTGCTGTAGTTGCAATAAAGCCATTTACAATAATCTGTAAAAGCAAAGGTACGAACTGCAACTTCATAAGCTTAGCATACGATCTAGGAACTGATGCATTACTGCCTGTGAGGTTACTGTCGCAGATCCAAATTAGCTGTAGCATCCTTTCATATTCGTCCCTGCTGTATAAAACATCATGCACAATAGCAATGATTGCCAGGACGTCAAAGCTAATGCAACAAACAAATGAAACAATCTGAATTGGTGATTCTCTTGGTAGGAAATCAATGTAGAAAAATATTAGTACACAACTTGAAATGATATGCAGACTGGAGAGGACTACATAAATAAAAAATTCTGTCCTTGTTCTCTGAAGAGAGATATTTGCCACATCAACTGAAAAGGGCATCAAACCAAGGATCTTACAAATAAACAGAAATGGTTTAATATCCAGCAAAAGACGCTCTGTAGCAGCAGGTGGCAAAGGTCTTCTTTCTTGAGCTGACTGCATCTGAAACACAAACACAGTGATATAATAGAATAGACTTTCGCATATGCGGTGGAATGGTTATTTGGAGATGTGAGCATTCCCAGACTAAGGTTTCGTAAAAGATCAACGCATTTACGATTAATTCTAGTACTTCCCGAGTAGCTGAAAGTTCACCTCAAATTGTTGTAAATTATCTCACAAAAATTTCTTAGTAGAGAAATTATCAAGTTGAACACATATAACGGCGTATTTGATTTTTACCATTTAACAGGATAAAACTTTAGAAAGTGGGAACGTTTGTTTTAAAAGATGTAAAAGAGAAACTTTAAAATAAAAGTTTTGGTTGAATGGGTTGATGGGATTAAATAAATGAAAGGAGTTGGTATCATTAAGTGATTCAATAGAAATTGTCAATGATGCTATGAGGAGGTACATTTTCTACAAATAACCAAAATTTGAGATCAAATTGTAGTTATATTTAATTCAAGTACAACACGTACCCAACCAGACTGCATTAAAATATAATTATCAAAAAGTCTTTATGGCTAATTGGTTTACCTCTTCGGTTCACATTAATTGAATTATATGAATGATCTTCACAATGTGTGCAGGTTTCATAATGCTGTAATAGGAATGCTGATAAATATTTGGTGTTTTTTCGAGTTATGAGTAGTATAATTACTAAAGAAAATAACGTGTTTTTAATAAAAGCGCATGTGTCTTAAGGAAACAACGCTTTTCTTTGCTTGAGTTTTATATTTCATGGTAAAACGTTTACAGTGGCACTATGACATCGCTGTGAAGTCCTGATTCGGAAAACTATGAGTTTCTGTGGATGTTAAGACAACTTGTACATTTCCTACGATCTATAATCAATCTGAAATATTATCTAAATATGTTTCTACATAGATTCATCACGAGATCACTAACGCAAGTAAATAATGTATTGGTCCAGGTATGTTTGAAGTGAGCTATGGACGACATAGAAATTCCAAGATGTAAAACACATTTCAAAATAACAAAATGCACGTAACTATTCCTTTAAAAGTCTTAGCAATTTTTCCAACTGACGTATCAGATGCGGCAGTGACTAGTAATTTGGTAAGGGTAAGTGTGGAATATGTGAAGTGAATGCTTATTTACATTAGCTGTCCACTGAAAAATTAACAAAAAAATTTTATACACAGTAATACCACCAACATTTTTTATAACTGTAAGATGAATCACAGCACAGTTTTTAAACACAGACGTTCTTAATTCTTAATTTTTGTGGTGTGCCCTCTTGTGTCTTGGGCCCCCTGTGGCTGTGACGTCTTTTAAGCGGGAGACCTGTTAGCAGCTAAAAGCTCTGCCTGTGTCACATGTATAACGCAGCCTAGTTTTACATCCCCTCTCCTCTATCTCCTGTACACTGCTGATATGCCCAAACCTCCCCCTCCTGTTCATCTTCTCCAGTTCGCTGATGACACCGCCTTCCTAGCCCTTTATCCTACCCTTCCACGGTCCCAACGTACCCTCCAAACCCACCTTGACCAATTCACCGCTTGGTGCAACCAGTGGTTCCTCCGTGTTAATCCCTCCAAGACCCAGGCGATCATCATAGGCCGCACCACCCGCTCCTTCCGCCTCCGTGATTTCTACCTCACCATTTATGGCCGTCCTATCCACCTCACTCCTACCCTCAAATACCTTGGCCTCACACTCGACCGCCACCTCACCTGGACTCCCCATCTCCTTACCATCCAAAACAAAGCTGACAACCGCCTCTGCCTCCTGAAACTCCTGTCCGGCCGGACGTGGGGTCTGCATCCTTCCACCATCCTTCACACCTACAAATCCATGATCCGCCCCATCCTTTGTTATGCCAGCATCGCTTGGATTTCCGCCCCTCCCCGGTTCTATAAAGCTCTCCAAATCCTCGAACGCCATGCACTCCGCCTCGCCTTCCGCATCCGCCTTCCGTCCCCCACGCGCATCCTCTATGACCTCATCCCCTTCCCCCACCTTCTCCTTTTCCTTGAACACATCTGCACACTATATATTGTCCGCCACCTTGCTCCCCCTCACCCCCTGGTGTCTCCCTTCCTCTCCACTCCCAACCACTTGCCGCACCTTTACCATTGTGTCCCTCCCTCTCTCCATCTCCACACCCTCCATCTCCTTTCCCAACACAACTTCCACCGTCTACCACTCCCGGATGATGAGCTTCGCCCTGACGTCCAACCTTCCTACCAACTCTAACCCCCTCTTCCTGCCTCCTCCTCAGGGATCCCTCTCCTCTCTCTCCCTCCTTCTGAGCGGATTTCCCCTCCTACTCCCCGTCCATCTCTTGTGCCTTCTTTCAGTATCTCTGCCCTCCCTCCTGTCCTGTCTTCCCTTTTCCTCTCCCGCCCCATGTGTCTCCTGCCTCTTCGTGAACCCACGGTTGCCCCTCCTCTCTTCATCTTCATCCCGCCGCTTCCCCAGCTGCCCAATGCTCTCCCCTCCTTTTCCATCCTCTCTGACCTTTCCCTCGGCAGGTCCCGCCTGGTAGTTTTATTCTTCATCGTGTGTGCTCCAAGTGGGTTTTAAGTGTGTTGTTTCGGAGTGTTTTTAATACTGTGGCCAACTTTTAACCTGTGCATGCGCATCCAGTGTCTTCTCTGTGTTTTAAGAATCGCCAACTGTGTTTTTTAACTTTCTGGTGACTTTTTTAACTGTCCCCAATGAACGTCTACATGTCAGTGTATTTTTACCTCCATTTTCTCCCCTTACTCTGTTTTATGTTCCCCTTTTTTACCTCCTTGTGTATGTATTATTTTATTCTTGTTTTAGTTGTCATGTCACTCGGCTGAAGAGCGGCGGATTGTGCTGCTGACAGCCCTCCCCTGCCCCTATGGGGCAGGGGCATGAAATCACAATAAAGAAAAAAAAAACTAGTTTTACACAGGAAGTAACCTATTTGTACTGAAGGCATGTACACCACGTAAGCTAGCGACAGGAAGGTCACACACTAAATTCTCATCCTTGTAGTAATATAACCAGCACTTAGACGTTTGCAACACATTTATGTTTACAACCCAAGACTCTGAATAATTATTTGCTAGAGCGATTATTTTGGAAGAATTATGCCAAGAAGTCTCGACATGACTTGCATAGCTTCTTGGCTGTGTAGGAAATTGGCTCCTATTTCTCTTAAGCAACTACCAATTTCATTGGTTTGCCACACTCTCCGTGTTCTAAGTGCCAAGAAGACAAATATGTAAGATGAATCGGAACACCTCCACACTTTAAGGGTCATGGAGCTCATATCTTACAATAACTTCTCTACACCCTTAGTCATAACCAAAAAACCTGATGGCTCGTTGAGGTTGTCTTTTGATTGTAAATAAACAAAAAACACTCAGTCAGTTTAGACTCCTAGTGTACATTTCACTCAGAAAAGATCCTATCTAAATGATCAGAAACAAAATCTTTCTCAAACTGAATTCGAGAGATGGATACTTCCAATTATTTCTTGATGAAAAATACGTACAATCGTTGGCGATAAATACACCCTATAGACAGTAGACTCCAGTTCCAATTTAGAGATATTTGAAATGTCTTACAGGTGCCACATCCTTCTCAACAAAGTACCTTGATAAAATTGTTGTCATTGGTGACACCAAAGACAACCACAAGTGCATTTTACGAACAATATTTTCAAGTTTACATGAAGCGGGAGTATAGCACAATCTCAACAACTGCAAATTTTTTTTCGAAGAGAAAGTAGAGTTATTGGTGCGTGTATTGAGTTTGAAGGGAATTATGACTACAGAGAAGCATTTCTCCACGAATAGCACTCTTCCCTGGAAATGCAAATGCTTTTGTCAAAGAAATTACTATTCAGCACAAGTCTCTGTTTTACATGATTGTGAACAAGCGTTTCAGACACTAAAGCGATACTTGTGGCTGGAAACCTCTGTATCTGCCTATCTACTGCGTTTTTCCCCCGTAGTGGTAGTTGATATTTAGCGGTATGGTGTGGATGCATTTCTCGCACACAGCACTGCTCATGGTTTTGAGTAACTAGTAGAATATCCATTAAAGACCGTCCTAAATTTAGGACAGTATAACCCTTCTACAAGAGTATGCAGAAATTCTTAATTTTAAATATAATGGCGAAAGCCTTCTTTTTATCTGCGAATAAGCTTCAGGACGTCATCAACCACAAAATGCTGATTGTGTTATTTAGAACCCACTTGAACATCTCCAACAATCTCCAACAGTATGGTTCAGAATGCGAAAAATTCGGCTTTATTCCTGAGTGCCATCCAATACAAGCCCACTCAAAAATATTTAAATGCAGATGTACTGTTCCACGTACCAAATGTTGCAAATCCAGGAATCGATAAACAAACATAATGATTTTTCAGCTACTTAAAAACGTGAATGTCACTTTTGACAGCCTATAAATTGCCACTCGGACTGTATCACAAGCCTCTTACACCAGTGACTTCATATTGTCTGGGTGGGTAAAGGAATAAAGAAGCTCTGTTTTGGGAATTTTTTACAGTACAGCCCCAGCTTTTTCCAAGGTCTGGTGTTTTGGTCATCGGCATCGGTAGTGAGCAACACAGCGTGGTCATTCCTCCGAGCCTTGCTTCTACAGCTTCTCATGTTGTTGTATGACCTCGGTGAGGAACCTTTCCCAGGAACAAGTGTACTGGTTAGGTATGGCCACAGATACTGAGTGGGTAGTCCCCGTCCAAGCCAGTGGTCAGAGATGGCTTTGAAGACAGGAGGCGATCTCTCGCTAGGGGTCAATGCAGAGCGGGCCAGTCTTCGACTACCAATCACGCAGTGCCCAACGAGTCACCTAACAAAGCTTTTCCTGAGACACAGACCGTAAATCGCCTGTCACGGAGCACCACTGGCAGCCTGTTGCATCCAGTGTAGAACTCCTGCTCCTGTCGTTTTCTGCAGCTGTACTACGACGTCCCGCACACGAAAAAGTAGCTATCTGGCGGCGTACTTGCCTTTATCTTGAATAAAAACCTGTTGTTTCCGTCAGGGACTTTAGTTTCAATGCCAAACACTCCAGAGTCATACCAGTACTCTACTTTCCACTTGAAATTCCTGTAAGTCAACTTTTGTTATACACTTTTTAAAAATTTGAAGCCTTAGAGTCCTTTCACACTACACTTGTAGTTTCACTTTTAAATTTCACCTTCATTCGCTCTCTAAATTTGCTTTTTCATCACTGAAATTAAATAACAATGAGGATGACCATCGATTCCAATTTACACTTTTCATACACAAAGTTCTCTCTTCCAATATTCGATTTTATTAACCCAAATACTTTATTATTATTCTTGCTGTAGTTTACTGCTACGTTAGTTGGTTAGTTACACATTCTATTGATCATTTGAACAACAACTCCATCAAAACAATATGGAATGAGTCACTTTACGAGATATGCATTCGCGATCAGATTTAACATTAACGAGTAAATTGTTTTTTAGACCTACTCATAAAATTCTCTTTAGAAACAAGGTACTTTTTCCAGGCTACCAGCTTCGTTCATGGAATAGAAGGAATAGCCCAGGAGAAATTATTTTAGGTTGGATTGAAAACTTGCTATGCTACCTATGAGATATTTTACGTTATTGGGCAAATAATAAAAATTTGGTTGCTGCGCTTTGAAATTCTCTTGGATATTGGATAATAAAGGTTATTTTTCGCTCTAGTGTTGTAGGAATGGGACTGATTGCTCTTGACAAACCATGATGCATTATTCATAACGCATGTGACTAGAGCATATGTGTATTGTGACGACGCAGGTCCTTGAGTAGGTACATACATAATGTCTGTGTTTGAACATCACGTATTATTCTTTCTGTTGGCTTTTCTTGCAATCATTACTTTTTTCCAAGTATTGAGTTAAAACAGAAAATTATTCCACAATTATTTCATGAGGATAATTCGTTTGATCGAAAGACACTAAATAGTAAGACGAGAAAAATTAGCTCAACTTAATTGTTTGAGGAGATTACTGATATACCCCTTCCAGATCATGTTTTCAGTCAGTATGTACACAAAAAGTGATAGTGGTCCATCCTATTTACTGAATTCTCATGTACAACGCAAATTGTTGATATGAATGTGTCTCAGAGCAAAATACATCGTTTTTCCTTCCAAAATTAGGGAGAATCGATTTGCAGAGAACCACTGCATAATTCTCTGGAAAACGTCTCTTCCGTCTCGTGCATTACCAGTGGTATCCGTTAGTGACTCGCCGTTATCCCGTCCAACATCTAGTCTCTTTATCTTTTGAATACAACAAGCAATGAATTACGTAAATGTTGCTACTTACGTGAAATGAGCACTGGTCTGTGAGTTGCTTGTGCAGTCTGCTGATTTTCATACTAAAGCATAAACTGTTCTGTTGGTGCCACAGACCAACACACGGTTTTTAGCTGCCCAATCAATAAGCCGATACGCCATTAACTGATTAACGCACCCTGATTGTTCTTCATACACGATGAGATCGCCGACGTAAGTAGTTGCCATAACGTATAGCATTCTTTTCCTGCTCACTCTAAAAGTTTGCGGCACACAGCTGTGTAAAGGTTAAAACAAGTCATACGTTAGGGACTTCTTTAACTTAACGAAGCGAAATAAATTCTTATGTCAAGTACTGTAACTGAATTATGTTCAAGAGACAACTTGTAGTGATGAATTGTGTTACTGCAGTTAATGATTAGCTGTAGAATGTACAATTACAATCTTCTTGATAAATGCCACTAGTGGAGTTAGTTCAACCTGAAAAATCTTCGTTAACAGCGACTTAAAACAAGTATTTATATTCTCATATAAACCATATAACAGTGAATCTAATACTACAGACGTACCAAAACTGGTGCACGTTCTTGCATGAATAATAACAATAATAATAATAATTCATTGTGGAAGCCCGTGCCACCAGGCTGGTAGCAGTGCTCAAAGAGTGCGCAGAAAAAGAGGAGCTAAAGATCTCCTTCCAAAAAACAGAGTTCTTCTGCACGTAATTCAACATACTGAATTTAAACACGAAATATGGCAACATCAACAGAGTAACACATTTCAAATACCTTGGGGAAGTGCTCGACCCACAGGAAAGGAGAGAATCACGCAGAATACCAGGTTACTGAAGATGAAGAGAGACTTATAGAAAACACAGGGTATCTACAACAAAAAATGTCTGTCCACTTTCATCAAAATTCGTCTCTATGATGTTGTAATCAAACCTGAGGTGCTATAATCGTGCGAGACACTGAGACTACACACGATGAGCGATCTGGAGAAGATCCTCACAGAAGAAAAATTATCACGAATATTACTGGCCCACAACTCACAGACGAAGGACACAGGCTTCACTCCAGAGACACCACAGAGAAGTTGTCCAACGTGGCAGCGGGCATCTGAAAAAGACAACTAAAATTTTACGGCCACATCAGCAGACTCCCACAGACAAGACTCACAAACAGAATAGATACATACAGAGGCTCAAAACTACTACACATTGGATGGCGCAAGTCAAAATTGATCTGGATATTGTACAGGTAGATTCAGCGGACATTACAGACAAAAGCGTCTATAGACACAAAATACACAGGTGGGAAGTAATGTCAGAGAAGACAGCACCTAAAGCTCAAAGACCAAAGTGAACTGAAGAAAGGAAGACGGTCGTTAGCGAATGAATGAGACAGTACTGGAAGAACAAGTAGTTATAAATGCTTCGCGTGGTCTGATAAAGGCCTATCAAGTGTGTACTAATAGTAATAATAATAACAATTCATTGTGGCTCATTGGTCTGGTGCTAATTTTCAACTGAGGTTCACTTCGTCTCCTTCCGTTTTCTACTGGGAAAAGGCGATCTACAATTTAACGTGGAATCCGAATCACGCTATGTTTCTGGCGAATCTTCACTTCACTAAAAGGCGAAACTGAAATATTCAGTAGTCATTTCCGAACTCGATCTCACGACCTTTCGATATCCAGGCATGCACTTTGCCAGTAGACCACAGTCCTGATTTGATTGTGAAGATTGTTACTTTAGCGCACAACTTCAAGGATTTCATCTCCCATATACGATCTAATAAGAGCGATTAATTTATTCTGTACAGACAAATATAAACGTATACGCAAACACAAATACACGCACACATACACACAATGAATATTTTTACTGCGACGGTTCATGAAAAAATTTACTTAAAATAGAGTCTGAGTTCAATAAGGAGGTGATCAAGCACTGAGGCAGATGCATGTGGCTGGCTTATCACTTGGCCGAAATAGGATGAGTCATCCACGAAAGCCTCCAGCTTGTTAATTTAGCGTGGAGCCCAGAAAATCCACAGACGTTATAAATCAGTCCTGCAGTCGTCTCATGGTCAGCTAAAAGAGAGGGCAAATCCCCTTTTACAGGGGAAGTACGAGAGCTACAACGTCCAAGATAAACTAACAACTGTTGTGATATGAGAAGGTGTGTCTGTCTTATCATCCATCCAGGTCAGTTATCTCTTTGCCGATGTTGGGAGGCCAACGAATATGAAACCTAGTGAAGCACAAGCCGCTGAAAAAGAAAACTGTTTAACGAAAATTGTGACCAGTAAACTGACAAGAGTCATCAGTGCGCCATTATTTGGCAGAGAGTTGGAGATTTCTTTGCAGTTACAAGTTTTCTAAATATTTTCCACTATAGGCGTAACTGTGTTGTTGTACGCTCTACCCTTACACGTCACGGAAGTGCGAATGTGAAAATATTAAAACGGAGCGGAACGGAACACAGAACACAATGTACTCGGGCATGCCATTTCGTTGGCAGCGTGCCCTCGCTGATGCAGTGCAGGATCAAAACCCACAGTCATTACATTATCCCTTTTCGTGTTCAGTTACTCTTTCAGTACGTCCATCGTATCCCAGCGTGATCCCTAATTTGTGATACTGTTCTTCAGTTCTGCATCAACAGCGTATTCCGCTGGGCCGTTGATTTCTAAGTCTTGTTGTTTGCTGAGGAGTGAAAATTTGTACGAGGGATGTGGCTGGGCTCAGGCGTAGGAGATTACACTCTTTGAACATGTCTTCTTTTCTCTTTACGATTAAATATTATGAGACGTAGGGTGTATTCTGTTGCCATATTCACACTGCTTAATAATATTTTTTTCTCATGAGCACTTATTATATGAGTTCTGTTATTGTATTAGGAGTTGAAACACACCAATGGTACTCCGATGCCGTTCGCAGTTCGATGCTTTGGTCTCTGTCCCGCAAGTACCAATGGAAGCGAAGGCCCACCCAGACAGATTCTCCTCTGCCTCGTAAGGCTCTGAGCGAAGAATGCGTACAGCACACATGGAGCACATACTACGAGCCCCACGGATTCAGGGACACCGCATCTGCTTTACCACACTAGCAGGGGGAATATCAAACATTTACATCCTGGCCTGCCACAGGTTGATTGTCTGGCAGAGAATTTCACAACAGTGAGCAGTTTTGGTTAGAAATTAATTAAAATGGCAATATATCAGAAACTGACGAAGACTGGGAACACGACAGAACTAATACTCCAGTGACTCGTAACTACAATTGCTCGAGCCAGCGCACAACGATAACAGCAACATTTTTTCATCTGATATAGTAGATGGATAAATAAACAAATGTTTGTTTTTTGTTACGGATGAAGGTAACCATAGTTATAAAATTGCAAAATAATTATTGAAACTTTAACTCGTTCGGCATCGCGTCCCGTCAAGCGACGTTAATGTTCGAAAATTTGCATCACATTCCGTCTACAACAAACAATTCTATAAATCATAATCAATTACACGTTTAAAGAAACTTAAAAATGTGTGTCAGCACCGTTGTCGCTCATTTCGTGTATTAATTATATGACACACAACATAACAGTAAACTCAAACCCTTCGCAGATGGTGCAGATATCTCGAGTGAAATACTATAACTCAAGACTTTTTGCAGATAGAGCAGTTATTTCTACTAAAATACGAAGACAGATAAGCTGCTCGGATATCGAGCTACATCTCGAAAAGATTTGAAAGAGATACAACGATTACAGCTTGCTTTAAATGTCCAGATATATACAGTGATAGAGCACTTTACAAGACGCAGTGAAACAAGTATGGCTAATACATCTTTGAAGGAAATGAAATTAATGCAACCCATTTCGTGACGCTTTTCTTGGGAACTATTTGCTATGTTAGAGAAAAAATCACGTTTTCATGTCAATCAACTGGGTTGTATACAGATTTCCAGCAAGTATTTCGCAAACATTTTAATGCCTTCAATTCCCTTTTCATTTAATAGTCTTGTACCTTCACCACAAGTATTTACACACTGGCTTTACAATCTTGATGTGTCCATAGAAATGTTATAAATTTTTAGTTCTGCTAGTTTCTGTAAATCTTTTTGAAATTTTATGGGACAGAGTTAGATTATGTGAAACGACAAGTTTTCCAGCAGAGCAGATGTGCCCCAGAATTTAAACTAAAATGTCGTGTCGATATTATCTCATTCTCTTTAGCTATAATGCATCTAGTTGTTTCACACATACCTCAAAATCATCAGTTATATCCCAATCTTTTGTGACTTCTCAATAACTATTATTTCAGCAGCATCCACTTCAATATGATAATCACTGCCAATCTAAATGTATCTCTTCTTCTAGCATTGTGTAAGTTCATACTGTTAGTTACAACTTCGTCTTTAACTTCACTTTGCAGACTGGTTGGTTCTCCCTGAACAACTGTGAATTCAAGTGCAGAGGCCTTACTTCAATAAAACTGGTGAACGCAACAACTGCTGATGATTAATAGAAATCAAAATTAAATACTAAGAAGTCTACGACGGACTGAAGTTGTATGTTGACGACTAAAGATCGGGTCTTACTTGAAGAAAAGTCTTATCGTCTGAGGGATTCATAGACGTCTCATGCCTTCTCTCTGAACTTCTTTTTACCAGTATTTTCCTTCAATTCTGCAAACTCCAGAGGCACTGTCCTATGCAGCTTCCCGCACTTGCCTGTCTGATAGAAGACGGGCGGCAACTGATGTAGCAGTACGCTAATGATTCATTTCAAACCGAATTCAATGAATGCGAGAATGAATTTTTTTGTATACTCACTTTTTATACTCATAACTCCTATGAACTCTGCTACTGTAGAATCTTTTATATTAGCACGGTCCCTGCGACTCATGTTGTATCTTTTCTACTGTAAAGTTTTCTTCTTACTAAGATACAAAGGAATTAAAGTCACTAGCCGTCAGCTGGAATTGGATTATATCAACAGGAGTAGTTGAAAATGTGTGCCAGACTGGAATTCCTTCTTGGGTCTACTGCTTACTAGGCAGATGCATTGACCGCTACGCCATCCGGGCACAGTTGTCACCACAGCCGCACAAACCACCCCCGCATGTCTCCCGTCAGACCCAAATTCTCAGTTTATACCACACAGCAATGATGCAGTGCCTCTGCTTATTAGCCTGATTACTCGCTGCATCTCGCCGACTCCCGTAAGAATTTGATCTTGCTGTGTGTCTATTCAAAAGATCAGACACCACACATAAAATGAAGAGAATGACGGCCAATGATCCCCTCAGAGCATACACACACACATAGCAAATGAGCAGGGACACTACAACAGTGGGGTGTGGTATCAGTTGAAAATATGGAGCTGACGGAAGGCGATCTAAGTTAGTCCGTGTAATCGTCATCACCACTCTGTCTGGATGGCGTAGTGGTCGACGCAGCTGCTTACAAGGGAACCTCCCCATCGCACCCCCGTCAGATTTAGTTATAAGTTGGCACAGTGGATACGCTTTGAAAAACTGAACACACTTCAATCGAGACAACAGGAAGAAGTTGTGTGGAACTATGAAAAAAATAAGCAAAATATACAAACTGAGTAGTTCATGAGCAAGATACGCAACATCAAGGAGAGTCTGAGCTCAGCTGCGGCGTGGTCCCGTGGTTAGCGTGAGCAGCTGCGGATCGAGAGGTCCATGGTTCATGTCTTCCCTCGAGTGAAAAGTTTACTTTCCTTATTTTCAGAAAGTTATGATTTGCCCGTTCGTTCATTGAGATATCTGTTCACTGTAATATGTTTAGCGTCTGTGTTTTGCGACGGCACCGCAAAACCGTGCGAATAGTAGACGAAAGGACGTGCCTCTCCAATGGGAACCGAAAACATTTGACCGCAAGGTCATAGGTCAACCGATTCCTCCACAGGAAATCACGTCTGATATATTCTACACGACACTGGTGACGGCATGTGCGTCACATGACAGGAATATATTGTCGACCCACCTAACCTGTACACTTGGCGAATGGGTAAAAAGATTCTTCTACGTTGCCCGATTTAGGTTTTCTTGTGGACGTGATAATCACTCCCAAAAAAGTGATGAAAACGTAAGAGTTTGTCACATAAACTGCCACAAATGAATGCAACAGTTTCACAGTCACACAGTTTTCCCTGTGCTCTGTCAAAACATATGTTTTTAACGTTTTCAAATTTTTCCGTGTGTAGACCGTCAAATCCTGCATATGTTCAAGCAAATCTGAACAGGTCCTGGAATTTTGGAGAGCGAAGTTGATTATGTGTGAGTGCCTGAACTTTTATAATTGACACAAGATCGCGTAAACAATACTGCTCTGTGTACCTGTGCAGCTTCGCAAAATAATTGTCTGAAAATAAAAAAATAAACTTTTCACTCACGCTAACCACGGGACCACGGCGCTCCTGAACGCACACTATCCCTGATGTTGCCTATCTTGCTCATGGACTACTCAGTTTGTATATTTTGCTTATTTTTTTCATAGTTCCACACAACTTCTTCCTGTTTTCTCGAGTGATCTGTGTTCATGGTTTCAAGGCCTATCCACTGTGCCAACTTATAACTAAATCTGAGGGGGGTGCGATGGGGAGGTTCCCTTGTTAATAAGTTGGAGATCTGGATTAGCATCTCGGTCCAGCACAAATTTCACCTTGCCGTATTGATATAATTCAATGCCCAGTGGCAGCTAATGTCAATATGTACTTTGTATGTTAATCCATAGTGTCTGCAGGATCAAAATGGTACAAGATTCAGGCACCTGTCCAGCAAACACAGTGTAAGGCAAAGCACAATTGTGAACACGTACATCCTGCATGCCTAACCCTACTGTCTCTGTCACCTGAAACGATTGAAAGGATTATCAGCAGCAGATTTCCCTCTGCCGGAAGGATCTTGTCGATGGTTTTTGCACCAGACCACCATAATTATGAGATTTCTGTAATTAGTTACCTTTACCGACGAAGCGACGTTTACTAGAACTGGTATTATCAATAAACATAATCGTAATCTTTGGGCAACAGACAATCCTTGGGGAATGGTTCAGATGTCTCATGCGCATAGGTTCAGTATCATTCTGTGGATCCTTGGCGACCACGTATTTGGGCCGGTTAATATTCCACAACGCCTCGACGGAGGAACGTATGTGTGCTTCCAGCGGAGTACTCTGCCTGGTCTGTCTGAGAATATGACTGTGGCAACACGGTGGGTGTGGTCTCTACTTGACTGAGTACTACCTCACTTCTTCATTACATTTCGCCGACAGGTCATCAACATCTTCCCTGGACGTTGTATATGACGCGGAGGCCCTATGGCATGGCCTGCTAGATCGCCAGACTTAAACCCCCTTGTTTTTTACCTCTGTGTTCCCCTGAAATACGTACCAGTTCCTGATGTGCAAAACCTTCAACAGCGTGCTCACGACACATTCAGTGAGAGGCTGGAATGTGCGGAAGAGTTGGGCAACCCACGATGTGACGCATGAACGCGTGCATTGCATTCCACGGAGACCACTTTGAACGTCTTTTGTGATGTGGATGCGATGGAGCTGTGTAATGTGCCTCGGGATGATTTATTGATTACCGTTGCACGCAGACCGTCAATTTCCACAAAAATGTTGATAGGCCCTTTTCTCCTCTATTTCCGTTCACGAATCCGTTCCTGCAGTTTGTCGGTTTTATTAATGTTCGTCCTCTATTGCAACTTCTTATTGAGCAACTGAACACCTTACTGTACAGTAGATGAAACATTCGGCTTTTACTTACTATACTATTACTAGTTGCTGGTAGCTTAATGTAGTGCCGGTTTCATGTGGCCCACTACTACTTCATCTCTTACGCCAACTCTTTCATCACAGAGCAGTGCTTTATACCATACATACTCAATTATTTCTACACCTACATGCTTTTTTTTTTTTTTTTTTTTTTTGCAAACCACTGCAAAGTTCACAACAGAGCCTACTTAGCATGGCACTACGTGGTCTGGTTACTTCCTATTCCACTTTAATGCCCCCGTGCTTGCTGTAGTTATTGGAAACTTGTCTTCGCGATCGCTACGGAAGCGATATGTTGGGGTGCTGACAAAAATCTCTAGATCCTTCGTTTGATAATGGTTTCTGAAATTCACTAAGTAAACTTACTCAACGTAATTTGCATCTGTCTTTAAGACACTGCCAGTTAAGGTTGTTCAATCTTTCTGTCACGCTCTGTAGTTACTCAAAGATTCGTTTGACCCTTCGCGCCACTCTCCTTTGTTATTGCCGTTGTGGTCTGTAGAGCGAAGACTGACCTGATGAAGCTTTCCACGATAACCTATCATGTGTAAGCCTTTTCATATCTGCATTGCTACTCTTATACCTATTTCAACCTGCCTTATGTATTCAAGGCCATGGTGAAGGCAAATCCCTAGGGGTAGAGTACCCCAAAATCAAGACTCCTGGTCCTCCAGGTTGGGGGTTGTGCAGAGGGCTACCAACCCACTCATGTAAAACAATGGCCGGTCAGGACACTCAAGGTATGCCTCGGAAACAGGATGGAGTGGAAGATAAGGAAAAATGAAGAACTACGGGAGCTGTACAAACATAGTACCATTGTGGAAATGTTAAAGAAGAGAAGACTGAACTGGGCTGGTCATGTAGCAAGGATGCCGGAGAACAGACTACCCAAAATAGCATCCACTAAGAAATTAGAAGGAAAGAGAAGAAGAGGAAGACCTCGAATTAGGTGGATGGAGAATATCCGTGAAGATGCAGCTAGGATGGGCATCAACTCTGATTGGACAACAATTTCCCTGGATAGAAATAATTGGAAGAGGCTCGTAGAGCAGGTGTATGGTCGATAAGGCCTTGGCCACGTGTAAAGTAAAGTAAAGTAAGTTATGTATTCAAGGCCTTGGTCTTCCAGTTATGACCCTTTAAACTTGCTTCCATTGTAAAAATGACGAACCTTGTTGCCACGAGGTCCGTCCTACCAACAGATTACTTCTTTTAGTCAAATTTTTGCCATAAATTTCTTATTTCCACCATTCGATTCAGTATCTACTCTTTAAGCTTTCTATGAACCCATCTAATTTACAATATTCTTCTGTAGCAGCACATTTCAAAATGTTCTAATCTCTCCTTCTTTGAACTGCTTATTATCAACGTTTCGCTTGTGTACAAGGTTACGCTTATCATAAATATCTTCAGGAAATGCGTCCTAGCAGTTAAATTTGAATTCGAAGTTTGTAAATTCTCTTTTCTTCAGAAACCTTTGTTTTTGCTAATGCCAGTCTACAATTTGTTTCCTCTCTACTTTATCCAACATCAGGAACTCTCCTGCACAAATAGCAAAATACATGAACTACTCTTCGTGTTATGTTTCATAAACTAATTTATTCAGAATCACCTGATTTAGTTCGACTACACTGCATTACGGTTGTTTTACATTTGTCAATATTCATCTTATAAACTTTTTTCTTGGTTTCCTTTACTGTCTCTCTCCGTTCAGTCTGAATAAAATCGGGAGAGCTACACCCTTATCTCATTCTTGCAATGGGTTCTACGCACTTCGTTTTCTGGGTGAATTCTTTTGTAGACTGAATTTCCCTAGTACACTAGCAATGAACCTTAGTCTTCTTAGGCCGGCCGGGGTGGCCGAGCGGTTCTAGGCACTACAGTCTGGAACCGCGCGACCGCTACGGTCGCAGGTTCGAGTCCTGCCTCGGGCATGGATGTGTGTGATTTTCTTAGGTTAGTTAGGTTTAATTCTAAGTTCTAGGGGACTGATGACCTCAGATGTTAAGTCCCATAGTGCTCAGAGCCATTTGAACCATTTTGTGTTCCGTAGAACAGTTTTTATTATTGCGACTTGCTGTTGAAAAGGTCAGATAGTTGCTGTGAGATAAACGCCGTGGGTAGGTGGGTCGCCGTGACGTAATCAAGGCAGGACCGAGACCAAGGAGAAAGGTACGTCAGGATGATATGTAAGTAGGCTGTTTAGGTTTTTATGTAGCGCTCTGCATCAAAACCGCTGACTGTGCTGTGAGCAATCTGTGGCTGGTTAGCTTGTTGGAATACTCTCTATTGCAGTGTTGGGCAATTGGACGTGAACAGCGCGTAGCGTTGCGCAGTTGGAGGTGAGCTACCAGCAGTGGTGGATGTGGGGAGAGAGATGGCTGAATTTTGAGAGCGGACGATCTGGACGTGTGTCCGCCAGAAAAAGGAAATTTGTAAGACTGGATGTCATGAATGATATATATATATATGCCTATCAGTAATCAGTGCCTCGGCTATTTAGAATCTTTTATTTAACTGGCAGTATTGGCACTCACTGTATTGCAGTAGTTTGAGTAACGAAGATAACGAAGATTTTTGTGAGGTAAGTGATTCATGAAAGGTATAGGTTACTGTCAGTCAGGGCCATTCTTTTGTAGGGATTATTGAAAGTCAAATTGCGATCCGCCACGTTAGCCGAGAGCACCAATGCACTGCTTCGTGGACTCGGGTAGAGGCGCCGGCTCCGGTTCGAATTCGCCCGGCGGATTAGCGACGACGGTCGGTGTGCCAGCCAGCCTGGATGTGGTTTTTAGGCGGCTTTCCACATCCCCCTAGGTGAATACCGGGGTGTTCCGCACGTCCCATCTCAGTTACATGGCATGCAGACATCTGGACACTTTCGCATTATTCCGTGGATTACACTTGTCACAGACATTTGGGGTACACTAAATCCGTCCTGGGGGGTACGGGTGGTGGCAGGAAGGGCATCCGGCCACCCCTTAATCTAACATGTCCAAATCCGATTCACCGTGTGGACCCTGCGTACCTGCGGGAAAGAGGCACAAGCAAAAGAAAGAAAGAAGGATTGAAAGTCAGGTAGCGTTGCGCTAAAAAAAATGTTGTGTGTCAGTTTAGTGTTGATCAGAATAAGTAAAGAGAGAAATGTCTGAGTACGTTCAGTTTTGCTCAGCTGTTTGAAAATCAAATAACGTAGAAGTTAACCAGCACAGTAATTTATAATTTTCCAAAGGGGACGTTTCAGGTAGACCGCCTCGCTCGCTTGGTCAGCAGACAAACTACGCTATTGCACCTGTTAACTGGTAATTACGTGTTTATGTACAAATGAGAATTGCATCTTCTACTGTAATTCGCTGTTATGCAGTCTCACCCTTTATTAGTCCTACAACGATCGAAATTCCTTATGCCTACTTATAATTTGTTACGGCTGTACTGAGTACAATAAAATTTTATCGGTTGGATGAGGCACTACGTTGTGTATAAAATGAGGACTGTTAATCAGTAGAGACTAAATACTATAAAAGAGCTGTAATGCCATTTATGAGGAGCAGAGATCTTAAATTACAGCTAGTGCACAGTTGTACATCCTGTTGTAGTGCTAGTAATCAATAAGACTCTCTAAAAGCAGATTTTAGTAGAATATGCAACTACAGTTAGTACGTAAACACCTAGTTACGAGTTGATACGATAAGAAGCGCATTTCGTCTTCTGAGCTGAGCAAGCGAGCTAGCTCAGGCCTACCCTCGTGACGTACGCGCCGCGGACTGTTTTTCTCGTAGGCCTCAAGCAGGATGGCTGTCGGACGGTCACAGACGCCAGTGCTACATGTAGCCTTACTTCGTCGGCAGGATCGCTCGGTTGATCTCTACCACCACGTCGAATTACTGCTTATTGGGGTTGGTTAAATGCAGCAGTTGAACAGCAGTATTAGAACAGAAAGAAAATTGAGGACGTGTTAGCTGACGATCAATTAAGGTTTAGGATAGGTAAAGGCAGCGAAGGGGCATTTGTGACGGTAAGACTAAAGAAAAATTAAGACGGATTCATAGGATTGTCGACCTGGAGAAAGCGTTCGACAATGTAAAAAGGTGCAAGACGTTCGAAATTATGAGAAAAATGCGGGTAAGTTATGGGGAGGGACATATACAACATGTACAAGGGCCAAAAAAGAATAACAAGAGTGGAAGACCAAGAACCAAGTGCTCAGATTAAAACTGTTCAATCCATACATCGAAAAAGCAATAATAGAAACAAAAGAAACGTTCGGGCTTGTTATTAAAGTTCAAGGTGAAGGGATATGTTTCGCTGAAGACATTACTAAGTGAACAACAGTTATATTTGCTGGAATGAACAGTCTAATGGGTACGGAATATGGCCTGAGAGCAAATTGAAGAAAGACGAAAGTAATGAGAAGTACGAGAAATTAGAACAGAGGTGGTCACCAAGTAGATGAAGCAAAGTAACCCATGACGGACGGAGCTAGTCAGAAGGGCAAGGGACAGGATGATAGGTCATCTGTTACGAAATTAGGGTATGACTTCCATGGTACTAGACAGAGCTGTATAGGGCAGAAACTGTAGTGGGAGAGAGAGATTGGAATGAATCCAGCAAATAATTGTGGTCGTAGGTCACAAGTGCTACTCTGAGATAAAGAGGTTGATACAGGAGACGTCTCTACTTTCATTTGAATGGAAAAGAAAATTGGGAATGCACTAGGTGACGATCAGTTTGGCTTTAGGAAAAGTAAAGGGACGAGAGAGGCAATTCTGACGTTACGGCTAATAATGGAAGCAAGGCTAAAGAAAAATCAAGACACTTTCATAGGATTTGTCGACCTGGAAAAAGCGCTCGACAATATAAAATGGTGCAAACTGTTCGAGATTCTGAAAAAAGTAGGGGTAAGCTATAGGGAGAGACGGGTCATATACAGTATGTACAACAACCAAGACGGAATAATAAGAGTGGACGATCAAGAACGAAGTGCTCGTATTAAGAAGAGTGTAAGACAAGGCTGTAGCCTTTCGCCCCTACTCTTCAATCTGTACATCGAGGAAGCAATGATGGAAATAAAAGAAAGGTTCAGTAGTGGAATTAAAATACAAGGTGAAAAGATATCAATGATACGATTCGCTGATGACATTGCTATCCTAAGTGAAAGTGAAGAAGAATTAAATGATCTGCTGAACGGAATGAACAGTCTAATGAGTACACAGTATGGTTTGAGAGTAAATCGGAGAAAGACGAAGTTAATGAGAAGTAGTACAAATGAGAACATCGAGAAACTTAACATAAAGATTGATGGTCACGAAGTGAATGAAGTTAAGGAATTCTGCTACCTAGGCAGTAAAATAACCAATGACGGACGGAGCAAAGAGGACATCAAAAGCAGACTCCCTATGGCGAAAAAGGCATTTCTGGCCAAGAGAAGTCTACTAATATCAAATACCGGCCTTAATTTGAGGAAGAAATTTCTGAGGATGTACGTCTGAAGTACAGCATTGTATGGTAGTGAAACATGGACTGTGGGAAAACCGGAACAGAAGAGAATCGAAGCATTTGAGATGTGGTGCTATAGACGAATGTTGAAAATTAGGTGGACTGATAAGGTAAGGAATGAGGAGGTTCTACGCAGAATCGGAGAGGATAGGAATATGTGGAAAACACTGATAAGGAGAAGGGACAGGATGATAGGACATCCGCTAAGACATGAGGGAATGACTTCCATGGTACTAGAGGTAGCTGTAGAGGGCAAAAACTGTAGAGGAAGACAAAGATTGGAATACGTCAAGCAAATAACTGAGGACGTAGGTTGCAAGTGCTACTCTGAGATGAAGAGGTTAGCACAGGAAAGGAATTCGTGGCGGGCCGCATCAAACCAGTCAGTAGACTGATGACCCAAAAAAAAAAAAAAAAAAAAAAAAAAAAAAAAAAAAAAAAAAAAAAAAAAAAAAAAACAGGAGAGAAATTCGTGGCGGGTCGCAACAAACCAGTCAGAAGGCGAATGAAAAAAAAATCCGTTCTCTACAGCATTTGTTTTGTCTAGTGTACACAAACGAAATAATGTCAATACATCCATTTTTTATATTACCATTGTTTAGGATGGTTATTTTTAACGTCTCTACTTTCATTTATTCGACCTGCGTTGGCTATTGGGGATCTCAGTTATTAATTATTGTAATGGTTTTGTCTCATATTAATAAGTTACTTATTTTAGAATAAAATATACACATGTGGAATCGTAAACTAAAGAAATGTCCAGAGAACGCATGAGGTGTCCATAGTTTTCGCATATTTTATGTCAAACTTGCTTTCTTTGGACAAAGGTATTTTATGATATATTTAAATGTAAACATTTTATGTGTTACATATGAACTGTGTACTTCTATTTTCTTTCCAAATTCGACTGTGAAATATGAAAAGCAGCAACAGCTCCGCCAATATTGGTTTGCGTGAAAAATTGTAAGGTACCTATCATTCCGGCGGGTATCACCATTGTACGTTATCACTCGATTTTGAAACACATTATAAGGTTGTCGTGTATATATATACTAAATGGTCGTCAGACGCATTTTCTCTGGTGCTTTGGCAGATATTTACAATTTCGTTTCCGCAATGTGCAGCTGGTGAAAACCCAAGCAAATACTGCTCATCCCATCTATCTTGCGATGCCCAGTGTAGAGAGACAACGTCTGTTTTCTTGCCAGTACGAACAAAATTCGACACAATGGTCGTAAATTAGTCTAGTCCGATATTCGTTTTACAGACATGTGTTAACAGTGACATTAAGACGTGAAGAATAACCAGTACTCCAGTAACGACTAACCAGCTCTGCTGCAGGGCGGCAGCATCCAGTGCAGGACAGGGCGCTGCTGTCGCTGGTAGAGTATTGGTTACTGTCCCTGTTAATACACAGGGTAAGACGAATACCGCACAAAACCAGTTTAGTATAATTCTGTCGAATCGGTACGTAAAACTCACCTATAAAAAAATAAGTTTGTCTGTAGTGCGAAAGACAGTGCGGCTGTCCATGGACAAAAAGCATCGCATCAAGGACGTTATGAGCAGTACACACTACACACCGCAAAACCGTAATTGCAAATATGTTTCGAAAATCCAGAGAAAATGCGCTTGACGTCTCCTAGGAGGGGCACCAGGGATTTGTGTACAAGGACCTCTCACTTATCTCGACCACCCCAAAAATCTTTCTGCACAGAAGCGAAATAAAAAATATATCAAGCGAACCTCCTAAGCTTTTGAAGTCCTATCGTCTTCGATATAACCTTACAATACATTGATAATTATTAGTCTGGGACAAACTAACAACAAAACACAGTTTTTGTAGCGTTCGCATTTCGCCTGTATTCTTCAAAGTGCATTTTCAGTGGCCTGAAATATATAAATATTTTTGCTTGTACTGTTTATTTTATATTTAGGTTATGATGTTTGGTTTGTGGGGCGCTCAACTGCACGGTAATCAGAGCCCGTACCAAGTCCCAATATTTTGCACAGTCCAATTTCTTTTTTACACAGTCCAATCCAGCCACTGCCACGAATGATAATAATGATGATGATGATGAAATGATGACGATAACACAAATACCCAATCTCCGAACAGAGAAAAATCCACATTCCGGCTGGGAATCGAACCCTGGCCCCCGTGATGCCGAGGCAGCAATGTTAGCCACTAGATTATATATAGGGCGTTGTATATACAAGCTGTAAACAGTTGCAGCACTACATCATGGAGGAACAAAAAGTGGCAGAAATATTTAAACCTCATATACAGAACGTCATAAATGTAAACTATACTATAAACAAAAATACGAACATATTCCAAGCCACCTAGGTTTCCTTGCAGAGAATAATGGTCAATCACGTATGGCACCAAAATTTTGCTTTATTCTGCTGCGATTAGACGATGTCAGGTAATAATTATCAACATTCCGTAGATGTATCAAAAATGGTGTTTAGCTTCTATGGAAAAAAAAGATTTATTACCGTTCTTGTAACATTGTTCTTTATTTGGATATGAAGAGCAGTACTTCTATTTTAAAAAACATCTACTATTTCTTATTTTTAATAATTCATTTCCTCTTCTTATGACCGGTGCAGAAACAGGTGGGTACGCCTAGTACACTGCTGCAGTACCGTTCTGTTAAGCAATATGTTGTATACAATAATGCCAGACTTTGATTGAAAATTGTATCATCATAACTTTTCTTTTATTGTGATTGTAAACGATGAAAAGTATTGCAATTACTGTCCTGTTGACTTACATTACCCATGGAAATCGCATATCTTTTGCCCTCAGCACTGCTGCTGCCTGCTAACAAGGGAACCTCTCCATCGCACCCCCCTCGGATTTCGTTATAAGTTGGCACAGTGGATATGCTTTGAAAAACTGAACACAGATCAATCGAGAAAACAGGAAGAAGTGGTGTGGAACTATGAAAAAATAAGCAAAATATACAAACTGAGTAGTCCATGAGAAAGATAGGCAACATCAAGGAGAGTCTGAGCTCAGCTGCGGCGTGGTCCCGTGGTTAGCGTGAGCAGCTGCGGAACGAGAGGTCCTTGGTTCAAGTTTTCCCTCGAGCGAAAAGATTACTTTCCTTATTTTCGCGAAGTTATGATCTGTCCGCTCGTTCATTGACGTCTCTGTTCACTGTAATAAGTTTAGTGTCTGTGTTTTGCGACCGCACCGCAAAACCGTGCGATTAGTAGACGAAAGGACGTGCCTCTCCAATGGGAACCGAAAACATTTGATCGTAAGGTCATAGGTCAACAGATTCCTCCACAGGAAAACACGTCTGATATATTCTATACGACACTGGTGACGGCATGTGCGTCACATGACAGGAATATGTTGTCCACCCATATAACTTGTACACTTGCTGAATGGGTAAAAACATTCTTCTACGTTGCCCGATTTAGGTTTTCTTGTGGACGTGATAATCACTCCCAAAAAAGTGATGAAAACATAGCAGTTTGTCACATAAACTGCAACAAATGAATGCAACAGTTTCCCTGTGCTCTGTGAAAACATATGTTTTTAACGTTTTCAAATTTTTCCGTGTGTAGACCGTCAAATGCTGCATATGTCCAAGCAAATCTGAACACCTCCTGGAATTTTGGAGAGCGAAGTTGATTATGTGTGAGTGCCTGAACTTTGATAATTGTCTGAAAATAAATTATTAAACTTTTCACTCGACAGTAGCCTTGAACCAAGGACTTCTTGTTCCGCAGCTGCTCACACTAACCATGGGACCACGGCGCTCCTGAGTTCATACTATCCTTGATGTTGCTTACTCAGTTTGTATATTTTGCTTATTTTGTTTCGTAGTTCCACACAACTTCTTCCTGTTCTCTCGATTGATCTGTATTCAATTTTTCAAGGCCTATCCAGTGTGCCAACTTATAACTAACTCTGAGGTGGGTGTGATGGGGTGGTTCCCTTGTAAGAAGCAGTTAGATTAGTTCCAATATCGTCATTATCGTTGATAGTGAGATTGAAACAGGAAATTTGTTCGTTATTTTTTTAGAAACAAATTTCCTGATTTACAGTTGTCTAACGTGTGGTAAATCATTGATATCATTCTAGCTATTTCACGCATTCACAAATCAGTACTTTATTTAAAATATCAGTGTTCAAACAGCATCTCCAGAGACAAAAATTAAGTTCCTTCTTACTTCTTTCGCTGTGTGAACTATTAACGCTGACTTTGCATCCAATCGGGAAAAGTGGCCAAGGTGCTAACTTTTCCTATCAATTCATTTTTAATCTGTTTACCACTAAGTTAGTTACTTTCATGTATCACGCATAATACAACAAACTGAGTTTCGAAATATCTTTACATACAAAGCTGTTATCCGTCATACGATCCCCGATCACATACGCGACGTTTCTCAATTAACTAAAAAACTTTGTTGAAAACCATATCTATTCCATTTATCCTAACACAAAATTTCGATTAAAAATTGTCAGCTGCAAGGGCTTGGCATTGTTACTAGGGCATCGATGTATCTAGAATACGTGCCCAGAAAGCAAAGCAAAAGCATAGGATGTTTTTGAGACGCTGAAAGATGCCTTTCTCTAAGGAAGCAAAGGAATTTAACTTTTTTACCGAACTCGATATAATAAGGAGTTCTAGGAAACAATAGATGCAGTATGTACTAAAAATATTTTGAGAAGATTCAGGAATGGGTTCATTGAATAATAGGGGCAAGAAAGATCAATTACATTTTTGAAACGGAAAAGTGATATTATGAATTACAGTAAGTGACATGCAGAGATTAATACTCCAGTTCGCAGGCCGCAACGAAATACACTATTTTATATTAATAACTAGGCTAGTATTTTCAAGATGGGCCATGTGTTTTCGGTAAGCCTTACATGTTTCTTAAACACACACAAAAGCTTGTTATGAAAATATTAAGTTAATTCGTTAAGTCTTATTAATGCATATATGGGCATTTCTCTCTGATACAGCACATTGTAGTTAACAAGTGGTCTAGTTTGCTATACCTTCACACTCGATAATCAAATAAGTTTCCTCATGCTATTTCTTTCTTCTGTGCTACGTTTCCCAAGATAGTGTATCTCATTTTGTCTCATGGACAATGGCAAATATGTACTCTCCTTCTCTATTTCGTTTGATCTCAAAATATGGACTTCCCCTTTCCGCAAAAGTGAGTTTGTGTAACCTATTGTTTCCCTATGAACAGTTTATTGCTCAAGCCATTCTGGACCCTGGATAGAGGACAAGTGTGCCATCTTGTTATTCAATACTTTTGCAGTTGGAAGTGTGCGCAGCATAATTAAAAGAAAATACCTAAAGTGAAGCAAAGTCTTCAAATAAAATTTGCAACATAGCGTGTCTCAGTTGATACAGGATGTATTTCCGACTCATAGTAAAATGTTATATTGTAAAGTGTGCAACGTAAGAGTAACTAAAGAAAAGTCTTTTAGCCGAGCGGTCTAAGGCGCTGCAGTCGTGGACTGTGCGGCTGGTCCCGGCTGATGTTCGAGTCCTCCCTCGGAAATGGGTGTGTGTGTTAGTCCTTAGAATAATTTAGATGAAGTAGTGTGTAAGCTTAGGGACTGATGAGCTTAGCAGTTAAGTCCCATAATATTTCACACACACTAAAGTCTTTTAACATTCAGTAGTATGTGGCAGCAAAAAGTCATAACTGAGAAGTACAACGGATAGAAACCGGAAAAGCAGTACAGTAAATGTTCCTAGTGATATCCCGCCAATTTCACTACAATCCTATGAAAAACTTCGTAAAACTTCCCTTTACAAAACCATCCACCATCCGGAGAATTGTTAGAGAGATATGCATGAAAATTTCTTTCTGATTCTTCAACATTAATGAAGGTCTACGTTAGCCCGAGTTACGGAACAACAATACAACAAATCAGAAAATAAAAAATTGGTTATCAAATAACGAAATCACCGACTGTGGAATGATATATTGTAGATGTCATTGTGGGAATGTTTGAAGAGGATGGTCGAAGTGAAAAATTTTCTAATAAACTTTGATCATTTAGAGATACTTAGTTTTTCCAATACAAGTAAATTGTTCAATAGATCTATAGGTGCCATATGGTTCGAAACCGCTAATCATGACAATATGTAGTTCACATTTTACACAGAGTTTCAGATGAGTTTTCTAGGAAGTTCAGTGGTGTTGACATACTTATTTGGTGCGTCGAAAAGGTGTTTTAGAAAGCTCCTACAAGTGATGCACCATTTAAGTTTTTAGGTCCCGTCATTTCCTTACCATTATGTCCCTATTTGACAATATGGCAGTCCTGGATTGTTGTCTGCAACTATTATCACCAGAACTTCGCCGCTGTGAGAAGCATCATTAATTCATTCTACATCAGCGAAGCCGCTTCAGCTGGACTAGCCCAAGACTTAATGTCTAACGGTGAAATATCAGGCTACCTGTCGTATATTACATCAAATTTTTAATTTGTTCCTGCTGCGTTAACTGCTTCGAAGCTCAGATATGCCAAAAATGTAGCAAAGAGAGCAGGGAAATTACATTGTGAAGAAATTAGAAGCTGTTTGTGGTAAAGTGGGAAGAGAAATGTCAGAGAAAATGGAAAAGTTGTTAGAAAACTAAACTGAGAGTATCATAAACTGTTTTCCATTTCTGTGACGTCGTTGGGTGAAAAACTGTGTCTTCATCACTTATATTTACATTAACGATATTGTTCGTTTTAACCACGCTCCTTATTGTCAGATATAGTAGAAAGAAGTTCTTCGAAGTACAGTACTTTGTTAGCTGACAAAACGATATCTTTTTTATTTTAAAGTTTGCAAAAGGTATGCATTTACTCAGACCTCACAAACTCGAGTAAAAAAAAGGATGAACAGAAACAAAATCAATAAAATATAAATAAAGTAGAAAAAATACACCATGTTCTGATAACATTTACAAAAGGCATACTAAAATACCTAATTCCTTATATTATTTTAATACTGTTATGCATTTTATTCTTAAATAAATAGTTCATTATCATAAACTGACTCACAAATACACACCGAGCGAGGTGGCGCAGTGGCTAGCACACTGGACTGGCATTCGGGAGGACGACGGTTCAATCCCGCGTCCAGCCATCCTGATTTAGGTTTTCCATTATTTCCCTAAATCGCTCCAAGCAAACGCTGGGATGATCCTTGAAAGGGCACGGCCGACATCCTTCCATAATCCGATGAGACCAATGACCTCGCTGTTTGGTCTCTTCCCCCCAAACAACCGAACCGAACTTACAATTACAAATTTATTTTACAACAGAAATTTTACTTTGCACTAATTATCTTACATCATACTCCATCTCATTGTGCATATGTATGTTAGATTTTGCCATAACAGTAGGTTTTTTGTTTGTTATGGTGATTTTTAGCTTAGCAAACATCCACGCCCTACTAATTAGCTGTATGGAAATATTGTCAGGCACTGACCTAGTCACCCCCCTTAGATAGGGAAAAGTGGACAGTACGTAAGCCGTGAGAAAAATGCATAAAGTTCGTACATAATATTTCCTGTATGTATTAGGGGCAATCAAATGAAAAGGAGACACATGGAGAAAAAGTAAGTAAACTAAAGGCAGTCGTCATGATTGTCAACAGATTTACCCCACAGTGAGACAAGACGGTCAATGACTTCATGGAAAAATGAATGCGATTGCCTACGAAACTACAACTGACCCAAGTGTGCATCAGAAGTGTCTTTATTCAGGTCTCCGAGTCGTGGAAATCGCGTGAGCACACATCGGTACTGTATGGTGGATGTGTAAGGGGTTCTAGAGACATTTCTCAGTCGAACTGGAAAGGTCGTTACGACTTAATTACTTACATTAAATTATCACGACAATAGAGAGGGTATTTTAATTCCGTTTTTGCAACAACATGAAAGTGCTTGTTTTTGTCACCAAACGCAGTTGTTGAAATGAAACTTCATCATTAGCCTGTAATGAAAAATTTTTACTTTCTGCCTCGCTTTCTGGATCGAAAAACAATCCGTTAGAAAAAATGTTGACTTTCGCTTATGGCATTTCATGTTTCGATTTTCGCTCATATTAGGAACGGCTGTCTGCTTTGCCTAATGTACATTGATTTCCGAAACTGTGCACTTTTTTAATGTTAAACGCAACAATGTGTAGCACTACCGCTGTTTATCTGTATGTTTCTGATTAAATATGTACCGTATGTTACGTGTAATTTTGCCGTCTTCACCAGTGGTGTTTGTTTTACCAAAAACACGTATTTCCTTATAGTTGGGAAGGCGGAATTAATATCCTGGCGGTAATTATAAAGCTACTACAGACAATATAGCCACACCAATGAAGAATTACCAAATAAATTAGTAATTAATACATCTTGAGTTACTACTATTGTTATATATTTTTGGTATTTAAATGTGTTATCGTCTTCATTATTTCACGTGCAGTTCTCCAGAAAGAATCATGATGAAGCCTATTCTATAGAGGATAAAAATAAACACCTACCAAGCTCTGCGAAATTACTGTGTTTTATGCTGGAGCCGAAGCAGTTTTCAGCGAAGTTAAAAAACCTAATTTTTTTTTTTTTTTTTTTTTTTTTTTTTTTTTTTTTTTTTTTAACTGGTTGGTATCAACTACGACTTTCAAGCATGAGTTAAGCTTTCAGAAATATAAATTCAGAATCGGTTCTGCAAACACAGAAGTATGTTTTCTATCTGTAAGACAGCAATGTAGTCGAATATGTGACGACAACAGAGAAATAGACGGCGTAGAGGCGCAGGTCCAGAGTAAGAGCGCCCAGCAACGTGGCGGCGGGTCGCCTGGAGAGCGTGTGGCGCGCCAGCAGCGCCAGCTCGTGGTGGACACCCCTGCTGCCAGGGCTGTACCTCAGCAGCAGCTCGGACGCCAGGCGGGCAGTGCGGCGCGCCTCTGACGTCACACAGTGGGACGGTAGGAGCACCAGCGACACGGAGCCTACTTGCACAAACAGTGTAAAATACATAGCTGACGTGAGACTTACATTTAGGTGAAATAAATTTTCCTTTACGACCGTACTACAGATCATTATCATCGTCGTTAGAAATGCAACTGTCACTATCAGCACTAGGAATTTCTCATGAATCCTGATTACAACTGTTGACAGGTCGCAGAGTGCCACGTACGCCCGCCTGAGAGAATGTACAGCAAAAGACGGGAATGTTGCAGAGTCGTTGGCTGTGTAATGGTTACTACAGTGCGGGCTTTGTTGGCAGCGCAATAGATATCCGAGGCTTCTCCTCTCTTTACTGGCACTCCAGGCGGACAGACAGCAGTTGATACTTTTCAGTCTCTGCTTCAGGAGTAGCTGCAGACCAGCAAATCTTAAAAGCTGCATATAGTTAATAGTTGCGTTATTTACATGTAAAAGAGGTATTAAAATCAGCCGAAAGTCTTCCGTAGCCTGAATTACATAAATACAATTCACCATGAGAAATAAAAGAAAGAGGTGTAACAGTAGCTTCACATACTTCGCATATGACATGGGAACAGGTACACCACTGATTATGAGGTTGTTATCACACAGTGATATTAGGCGTAGCACATTTTCAAATTCGCTCTTGCTATATAAAGCGTCATGTACAATGGAGACGACTGGCAGGGCGTTATAGACGAAGGTACAAAATAATAGAACATTCTGAATCAGAGTGTTTGTAGATACACTAGAAATGACGTAAAGGAGAACTGCACTACTAAATATGATATGTAAAACACTGACAGTCATACAAACAGAGAACTCCGTTCTTGTCCTCTTGAGAGTAGCATTGCTAACGTCAACTGAGAATGGCATCAAGCCAAAAACCTTACACATCAAAAGGAATGGTCTGATATCCAACAGCAGAGGCACAGTAACGCCGAGAGGCGAAGCTCTGTATGCAACGGTCGACTGCATCTGAAACGGAAGCACAAAACAAATTACAGTGAATGGTGATGCAGCGGTGCTGTAATTGCAAGACAGTTTGTATAATTAGACATCATATTACGAACGATCAACTAATTTAAGTTTTGTGCTTGTGTCTTCACCCGCAGAAATATGCCAGATTTAATATATGAAATTTCTTAGTGGCTGCAATGTTATGACGCGTAAAGGAGGGCGAAGTGGAAGAAATAGTCATCTAAGCATGTCTTATGCGACTGCTGAAAGCGTAGATGCCCACAAGGGAGGAGAATAGGGGGCACTTCTCTGGGTATGGTTTCTTTTATTCATTACAGAATTTTCTCGACTTTCTAACAGTCGTTGTCTGTGACTCCACTACAATACATATTTAACACTGCAGTCTTAGCAGTCACTACAGGGTGTAACTTCCTTACAGGCTTTGAGGACAGGTTCCTTAAACAGTTCTTAAATTGCGTACCTTAAGAGCAATGAAAACTTGTTCATATTCGCTATTGTGATACACAACGTAGACCATATCTACGACATTTGTATTGAGTAAGAATTAGCATCGTCTGGCAGCTTAGGTTCGCCTGAGCATGTGGTTCAGACTCCAACGGAAAGCTAGAAGAAATCCCACTCAGGATGAAACATTCGTTAAGTATACTTAATCCTTTACGTTACAGAGCCTTATAACCAAAAATATAATATGCGAACGAAAAATACAGTTTTAGAAAGTACATTAACTACAGCGACAGAGACACAGTTCAAAGAGATGACAGAGGACAGGAGGTATGCGACAGCGTAAATGTCTATGACATGGTGGTGTGAATACATATTTGTTGCGACGATCGTGAGGGAGTAAATGTTAAGACACACGCGTACCTATGACTACGAACACGTTCATAAACACAAGTGTATCAAATACAGGAGAAACACTCGGCGAACAGTGAAGTGCCTAATGTATCGTGCGATTCATTTCCACAACAGTAGCATAAGTGATTCTAAAGAAATCCAAGAGAAATAAGTAGTTAGAAGCAGGGTAGTGTGATGCAAGGATATGTGACAATTATAATTATACCTGTAATGTCAAATGAAATGTAAGTAAGTTGGATGCAAACACAACATGTATAAAACCCATTCACAGCTACACTACCTCGAGACATACGGAACTGTGCTCCTAACTGGAGGACTATACATGCCAGGTTTACGCAAAAATGTTGTATAGTGGTAATATCTGCAACCAGTAACGTAGTGGTTGCAAATGTACAGGATTTCCCCACTCGTTACTGCAAAACTCAAGACATGTAGAGACTGTCGCAATGTAAGATGTGCATCAGGTCCATACCATAAAATATTATTTGACACCCGAAACAACCGAGTAAAATGAGCTGTAGATACCCTGCGGTGCTATGCATGCTTAACAATCTGAAACACTTCACTGTTTAAACCGTAACTGTCCCTCGCAGTGCGCATTGTGATGTTGCGTTTCGTCGCTCTTCCTATCACCATTTCTCATGTTTGAACATTTCACCGACCACAGGATTATGCTTCGCTGCATCGATATCCACTCTTCGTTTATTGTACCGTTCCTGGTTGTTTAGAGGTGGACGTTCATTAAAAACATACGCTATTTAAAAGATGCAGCAAAACCATAATTCTGAACATACCGCAAGCTGCAGAAGTCAACAGGTGTGAAAATTTTATAAACATCTTATCACTTTCACTTGTCTTTTCACTTTGCTAATAAATTACTTTCACTTCAATATATTCCGAATTAAATAGGATTTTTTACATTTATTTACACTTATTGTTAAGCTGTGTTTACTGCTGTATGTAGCATTTTTGGAGAAAATAATTACAAAATTCACTTTGCAGAGGAGGGTCATTGATTCAATAAACTGCACGATTAGGCTTAGACACACAGTGGGATAGGTATTCCGAAAGTAGAACGTAAATATAAATGAAAATGTCTCTTATTCAGCTGTTAATTGGAATAAATTTTTCTTTCTGTGCCAACTTGTCCTCATTGACTCCTTTTCTATTTACTTTTTTACCTAAGCACACTTGCTCATTGACCCCATTTCTGTTACTTTTTTGCCTAAGTACACTTGCTCCTTCGTAATTTTTGTTGTAGAACGGAGTGTTGTAAGAACACATCACTTTTTGGTTTGGTACTTCATTATGGGGCTGATTTTAGAGTCATATCAAGGAACGCACTGCATGGGTTGCCAGAAGCGGTTTTCGCAATGTTCTAGAGTTTTCTGTTGTTGTGAGATATAAGGTTGTGTTTCGTGCAGCATTTCAAATATTTCACGTACTACATTAATATATTAAAGCTGTTTCTAATGTTTTGTTAATTCTTCTTGTACAGAATTTTATGGTAGGTAGTACCGGTGCTATAAAGTTTTATGACTACTTACATAACATAATAAAAAACAGGAATGCTGGTAAACTACTAAAAACAGCATTGTGAACGCATTATTGTGGCCAGGATAGATACGAAGCCCACGCCTACCACACCAGTACAAATTTATATGCCGACTATCTCCGCAGATGACGAAGATATTGGTGAAATGTATGACGAGATAAAAGAAATTATTCAGATAGTGAAGGGAGACGAATATTTGATTATCATGGGTGACTGGAATTCGATAGTAGGAAAAGAAAGAGAAGGAAACGTAGTAGGTGAATATGGAATGGGGGTGAGGAATGACAGAGGAAGCCACCTGGTAGAATTTTGCAGAGACCGTAACTTAATTATAGCTAACACGTGGTTCAAGAATCATAAAAGAGGGTTGTATACATGAAAGAAGCCTGGAGATACTAGAAGGTCTCAGATAGATTGTATAATGGTAGGACGGAGATTAAGGAACCAGGTTTTAAATCGTAAGACATTTCCAGGGGCAGATGTGGACTCTGACCACAATCTATTGTTTAGGTAAAGAAACTACAAAAAGGTGGGAATTTAAGGAGATGGTACCTGGATAAACTGACAGAACCAGAGGTTGTAGAGACTTTCAGGGAGACCATAAGGGAACGATTGACAAGAATGGGGCAAAGAAATACAGTAGAAGAAGAATGGATAGCTTTGAGAAATGAAATAGTGAAGGCAGCAGAGGATCAAGTAGGTAAAAAGACGAAGGCTAACAGAAATCCTTGGGTAACAGAATGGATACTGAATTTACAAAATACAAAAATGCAGTAAATGAAACAGGCAAAAATGAATACAAATGTCTAAAAATGATCTCGACAAGAAATGCAAAATGGTTAAGCAGGGATGACTGGAGGACAAATGTAAGGATGTAGAGGTGTATATCGCTAAGGGTAAGATAGATACTGCCTACAGGAAAATTAAAGAGTCCCTTGGAGAAAAGAGAACCACTTACATGAATATCAAGAGCTCAGGTGGAAACCCAGTTCTAAGCAAAGAAGGGAAAGCAGAAAGGTTGAAGGAGTATATAGAGGGTCTATACAAGGGCGATGTACTTGAGGACAATATTATGGAAATGGAAGAGGATGTAGATGCTGATGAAATGGGAGATATGATACTGCGTGATGAGTTTGACAGAGCACTGACAGACCTAAGTCGAAAAAAGGCCCTGGGAGTAGATAACATTCCATTAGAACTGTGGTGTCACCGCCAGACACCACACTTGCTAGGTGGTAGTTTTAAATCGGCCGCGGTCCATTAGTACATGTCGGACCCGCGTGTCGCCACTGTGTGATCGCATACCGAGCGCCACCACAAGGCAGGTCTCGAGATACGGAATAGCACTCGCCCCAGTTGTACGGACGACTTTGCTAGCGACTACACTGACGAAGCCTCGCTCCTTTGCCGAGCAGATAGTTAGAATAGCCTTCAGCTAAGTCCATGGCTACGACCTAGCAAGGCGCCATTAGCCTTACATAGCAATTGATACTTATCGTATAAAGCATGTCTCATCAAGAACGATGTATACAACAAGGATGGATTAAAGTTAAGTATTCCAAAAGCTACGTACTTTTCTTTATAGCATTCATTACGTATCCTGTTTCAGACCTCACGCCATCTTTCGTGTGTTTATAGCGTGCATTGCGGTCCCCTCAAATCACACTGTGTCGGCACTTCTGTCGACACATCAAGAACCATCCTTGGAAGAGCCAGCCTTGTCAAAACTCTACTACCTGGTGAGCAAGATGAAAGACAGGTGAAATACCCTCAGACTTGATGAAGAATATAATAATTCCAATCCCAAAGAAAGCAGGGGTTGACAGATATGCAAATTACGGAACTATCAGTTTAATAAGCCACGGCTGCAAAATACTAACACGAATTCTTTACAGAACTGGTAAAAGCCGACCTCGGAGAAGATCAGTTTGGATTCCGTAGAAATGTTGGAACACTTGAGGCAATTCTGACCCTATGACTTATCTTAGACGACAGATTAAGGAAAGGCACGCCTACATTTCTAGCATTTGTAGATTAAGAGAAAGCTTTTGACAACGTTGACTGGAATACTCTGTTACAAATTATGAAGGAGGCAGGGGTCAAATACAGGGAGCGAAAGGCTATTTACAATTTGTGCAGAAACCAGACGGCAGTTATAAGAGTTGAGGGGCATGAAAGGGAAGCAGTGGTTGGGAAGGGAGTGAGACAGGGTTGTAGCTTCTCCATGATGTTATTCAATCTGTATATTGAGCAAGCAGTAAAGGAAACAAAAGAAAAATTCGGAGTACGTATTAAAATCCATGGAGAAGAAATAAAAACTTTGAGGTTCGCCGATGACAATGTAATTGTGTCAGAGACAGAAAAGGACTTGGAAGAGCAGTTGAACGGAATGGACAATGTCTTGAGAGGAGGATATAACATGAACATCAACAAAAGCAAAACGAGGATAATGGAGTGTAATCGAATTAAGTCGGGTGAAACTGAGGGAATTAGATTAGGAAATGAGACACATAAAGTAGTAAAGGAGTTTTGCTATTTTGGGAGCAAAATAACTGATGATGGTCGGAGTACAGAGGATATAAAATGTAGACTGGCAATGACAAGGAAAGCATTTCTGAAGAAGAGAAATTTGTTAACATCGAGTATAGATTTAAGCATGAGGAAGTCATTTGTTAAAGTATTTGTATGGAGTGTAGTCATGTATGGAAGTGAAACATGGACGATAAATAGTTTGGACAAGAAGAGAATAGAAGCTTTCAAAATGTAGTGCTACAGTATAATGCTGAAGATTAGATGGGTAGATCACATAACTAATGAGGAGGTATTGAATAGAATTGGGGAGGAGTTTGTAGCACAACTTGACAAGAAGAAGAGACCGGTTGGTAGGACGTGTTCTGAGGCATCAAGGGATCACAAATTTAGCATTGGAGGTCAGCGTGGAGGGTAAAAATCGTAGAGGGAGACCAAGAGAGGAATACACCAAGCAGATTCAGAAGGATGTAGGTTGCAGTAGGTACTGGGAGATGAAGAAGCTTGCACAGGATAGAGTAGCATGGAGAGCTGCATTAAACCAGTCTCAGGACTCAAGACCACAACAACAACATACATAACATGTGGGAAGTTAAGCCATACTGCACTTCTTCAGTCTTTCATGTTAATTATTTATTCTGCTCCTTGAAAAGACTCTAATTTGTGCCTGAGATACAGCTAGACTATTTTGCTTCACAGAAGTTCCTTCAAGTTTGTTTTACTAATTTCTCTTATTCCTGTAAGTATCCTGTCAAACGTCGTTCTATACAGAGCGTAACGTAACGATGGCTACAGCTGCTATTTCATTCTGGGAAGATTTTCTCGATTGCAACGCTTTTTAAATTGAAATAATTTTTGTTTCTAGGTACATGATTATGTTGTACATTGTAACATGTTTTCACAATATGCAAAACTTTAAATTTCTCGAGTAGTTTTTGTAGTGTCAGAAGAACACTACATCACGTAAAAAGTGAATGCCATGATTTAAGAAGGGAATAAGAAAATATATTAAACTTTTATTGCAGGGCTGACTAGGGGCGAAAATCTGAAAAGTATATTATGTTATAATACTTTGGCCTACATGGTCTTTACGTTCGATATTACGTACATTAGTGCTAGCCAGTGGGACAGTGCTATCTCAACATTGGTATTCACTTTTCCTCTATCACTAGTCCCATTCGCAACTGTCCTCAAATTTCCATTATAGTCTGTGTGGAACGCAAATGATACTGCAGTGCCCAGAATAGTTATTACTTACGTCTGACGACCGTGATGCGTTGGCTGTTAGTCTGCTGTGTTTCGTATTGCGTTCTTAACTGCTCTGCTGGCCCCATGCACTGACGCCTCTCCACTGCTCACAGTTGTCGACCACACCGCTTAAAATTACTTAATCAATAAACGTGCGAGCCGTTAATTGATTGTCGAACGCTGAGTGCTAGATGTTAATAGAACACCAGCTGTTCTATACTGTCATTTCAGCGTAGTGGCATTGTGTTTGAAACTGCCTATAAATAAGTTATTTTTGTCTTTGTGCTATCTGGGGTTCTCGGTGACCTCTCATGTTCTTCACACGCAGGAAATGACATTCAAATAGCGTAGGATATATATTTCTCTGTACATGTAACGAAAGGACACGGATTATGGTTACCCTTAGTACAGAAAATGTTAAATATTTATTCTGCTGCTCAAAAATACTATATTTTGTGCCTCAAATACATCTAGAATGAAACAGCAGCTGTAGCAATCGTTACGTTACACTCTGTATAGAACGACGTTTGATAGGAAACTTTCAGCAATAAGAGAAATTGGTAAAACAAAGTTGAAGGAAGTTCTGTGAAGTAAAATAGTCTTTCCACGAAACCTGTGTAAAAAAGGTAGTTTTCTTGATTTTGGGGCACTGGTGCAGTAACCAAAAATAAATACATTAGAAGCTATAAGGAATTACATACCATAAGTAGGTCAACTTGCTCAAGGTTCGTTTCATTTGTAATCTGTGGAAAATTCATGGACATTGCACTCTGTGCCCCATTTTTACTAAACTGATACACTATGAAAGAAAAGACACCACGACACATAAATCTGCAAATATTTGGAAAATTAAAACAACTTAAGTATATTACTGTTTACAAGGCCGTTGTTCCTTAATTTAGAACATTTATTAGTAAGAATATTTCTCAAAAATGACGTGATATCTTTTACATATTTAACACAAATCTATGTCTCCCAAAAGTGGGGGTGGTCAGTTGTCATTTCCAGAAGCTGTTTAAACACCTGTGATTTATGCCGATTAGGAAAAAATATTCAAAGTTTTCATGTCTAAGTGTATGAAACAATTTGTACCCGTCCACGACAGACTGAAATATCAAAGCAGATCACGCTGTATGGCGCCTCTGAAGAGATCGAGAATGTGTGATTTAATGTCACTGCTCATCGCCCTGTTGTACTGAACTTATTGGCACTGACACTCGACGAGTAGCCTCCATTACCGTACAGCAAACTTCAGTCATTGTGACACATGAAGCACGTGCCCTGAAATGCTCATAACTGCACAAAAATGTCAAACTAAACTCCGACCGAAAAGGCCTTGGAAGGCTCAACGGTACCGACCGGCCGCCGTGTCACCTTCAACCGACAGGCGTCACTGGATGCGGATATGGAGGGTCAGGTGGTTAGCACACCGGAGCCGCTACTTCTCAATCGAGTAGCTCCTCAGTTTGCGTCGCAAGGGCTGAGTGCACCTCACTTGCCAACAGCGCCCGGCAGACCCATCCAAGTGCTAGCCCAGCCCGACAGCGCTTAACTTCGTGATCTGACGGGAACCGGTGTTATCACTGCGGCAAGACCGTTAGCATATATATGCAACAAAAGCAAGCATTTATGTAACTTTTTCACCACTGACAGACTCTGACAGTAATGAAAATAATTTTACTCACGTAGTGAGACAGCGACTGTTAATTTTCTATCAAAAATGTTCAAATGTGTGTGAAATCTTATGGAACTTAACTGCTAAGGTCATCAGTCCCTAAGCTTACACACTACTTAAGCCAAATCTAAATTATCTTAAGGACAAACACACACACCCATGCCCGAGGGAGGACTGGAACCTCCGCCGGGACTAGCCGCACAGTCCACGACTGCAGAGCCTTAGACCGTGTTATCAAATGGAGTTCAATTTACTAAAGGAAGGGGTTGCAGGCATGCAACGACCGCCACCATGAATCAGCCAAGGACTAAGAAAGATGCTACTGGGGGTACTAAAGGAATAAAACCGGCAAGAAGCGAAACTATTCATACGGGCTCGCAGTCTACGTTAACGAAACATGAAGGGGCGCCAGACACTCACCACGTGGCGTAGGACAAAGTGCACAAGTTTTCAAGCTAGGAAGACTTAAATTCTGAGTCAGATTTTTCACGCGAGAACTGAAAGAGGTACTGCCAGACGAAGCGGAAAAGTAAGCATGAAAGTATACACTTAGTGCCGAACTGCAAACTACGGTGACTAACCAACACATCGCGCTCATTATGCCCAACTGTACACGGAAAACTTACAGTCTTATAGCCCGGAAAAATTGCGTAAACCGTAATTTAAGGAACGTACATCAGTAAAATTACCTATAAGGTTCCCTCCGGGCCGCAGGGCGCGAAGCTACAGTGCACGTCGGCGCTCATGCTTACCGAAACTTCATCTTCTGGAAGCAGCACCTCCACAGTCACACTAGAACTGCCCACAGCTCCTTTGTCCACTATCCACCCGCGGAGGGCGGTTGGCGCCCACCGGCGAAAAACGGGCGCGCACCTGAACTGGCCAATCAGAGGGCCGGAATCTCACAGGGAGGCGACCTCGCGACGATAAAATCGAGCAGAAATAGCAGTTACAACGTTGGTAAGGCCGGTTGGGGAACTGAGAATAGGAGAAACTTCTGCCTCTACTGAAGGTTTAAACGACACCACATGCTACCCTGGCGATCGGAAAAAGAATGGGAAACACGAAGCCATCATGTCTGCTAGGAACACTGCTGCGTTCGCCCATAAATAAAGAAAATTCCTAGCGCCAAGCTCCTCTCACAGATCAGTGTGAGACAAACTGCAAACACCGTCAAATAAATTAGGCAACCCACAGAAATTATTAACAGGGCCAGAATTATTATATTACCGAATACCAGAATGCTGGGATTAGAAATATGAAACACGAGCACTGAATGGTGAATGAAGTGCACGTCTGTCACAATGTAACAAGGACGGTAATAATGCTGGTTAATTTTTCCATAGAAGGCAAACAACTTTTTTGATATTGCTACGGAATGTTGATAATTATTACCTGACATCGTCTAATCCCAACAGAATAAAGCAAAATTTTGGTGTCATACGTGACTGATCATTATTTTCTGCAAGGAAACCTCGGTGGCTTGGGATATGTTCGTATTTTTATTTATAGTATAGTTTACATTTACGACGTTCTGTATATGAGTTTTAAACAGTTCTGGCACTTTTTGTTCCTCCATTATTTACTGCTACAACTGTTTACAACCTGTACATACAACGCCCTAAACATAACTAGTGGCGAGCATTGCTGCCTCTAGATCACGGGGTCCCGGGTTCGATTACCGGTCGGGTTGGGGATTATCTCTGCTAGGACACTGGGTATTTGTGTTGTCCTCATCATTTCATCATCATCATTCGTGTACGGGCAGTGATAACAGCGCATTTGATCACCCCACAAACCAAACATCATTACCTAAATGTAAAATAAACACTATAAACAAATATATTTTTATATTTCAGGCCACTGAAAATGCATTGCGAGCAATATAGGCGAAATTCGAACGGTACAAAAATTGTGTTTTTTGTTAGTCCCAGGGTAATAATTATCAACGTATTCTAATATTACACTGAGGACGATAGGATATGAAGAGCTTAGGATGTTCGCTTGATATATTTTTTATTTCGCTTCTGTGCAGAAAGTTTTTTGGGGTGGTCCAGACAAATGAGAGATCCTTGTACACATATCCATGCTGCCCTTCCTAGGAGATGTCAGGCGCATTTTCTCTGGTTTTTCGGCACATAGCTGCAATTTCGGTTTTAAGGTGTGTAGCTGGAGTCACTCCAAAAAATACTGCTCATAACGTCATTGATGCGATGCTCAATGTCCAGGGACAGCCTCAGTATGTTTCGCATTACAAACTAATTTATTTATTATAGGTGAGTTTTACGTACTGATTCGATAGAATTACCACATATGGGCCTAGTGCGGTATTCATCTTACCTATATGTATTAACAGAGACATTCAGATGTAAGAATAACCAGTACTCTAGCTGCGACAACACAGCCCTGTCCTGCACTGAATGCTACAGCCCTGCAGCTGAGCTGCTCAGCCGTTACTGGAGTACTGGTTACTCTTCATGTCTTAATGTCCCTGTTAAGACATGTCTGTAAAAGCAATGTCGGACTAGACTAATTTAGGACCATTCCGTCGAAACGACACAAGAAATTCCGCTTAATAAGAATTTTATTCGTACTGGCAAAAAACAGACGTTATCTCCCGACACTGGGCATCGCAAGATAGATGGGATGAGCAGTATTTGCTTGAGTTGACACCAATTGCACGTTACGAAAACGAAATTGCGAATACCTGTCGAAACACCAGAGAAAATGTGCCTGACGACCTCTCTCTCTCTCTCTCTCTCTCTCTCTCTCTCTCTCTCTCTCTATATATATATATATATATATATATATATATATATATATATATATATATATATTTTAAGGTGTGTAGCTGGAGTCACTCCAAAAAATACTGCTCATAACGTCATTGATGCGATGCTCAATGTCCAGGGACAGCCTCAGTATGTTTCGCATTACAAACTAATTTATTTATTATAGGTGAGTTTTACGTACTGATTCGATAGAATTACCACATATGGGCCTAGTGCCAACTTTATAATGTGTTTGAAAGTAAAGTAATAACGTATATTGGTGAAACAGTCCGAAATGATAGGTACTTTACCGTTTTCCACGCAAACCAACATTGACGGAGCTGTTGTTGCTCTTCGTGTTTCACAGTAACATGTGGAAAGAGCTTAGAACTATGCGGTTCATACATAGCACATAAAATGTTTACATTTAAAGATATCATAAAATATCTTGGTCGAAGCAAAGCAAGTTGGACGTAAAATATGCGAAAACTCAACACCTCATGCGTTCTCTGGACTTTTTCTTCAGCTTATGATTTCACATGTGTATTTTCTTATTTTAAAATAAGTAACTATTAATATGAGACAAATCCATTACAATAATGAACACCCGTAAAGAAATGTTTAAAACATTTAGCTTTTTCACACCATGCACGAAATATAAACGAAATTTCTTGACATAATGGACAAAATGATAGAAACCAAAACTCAGCTCGATTCTCTACTTGTGGCTGGGGTGGTGTTCTTATAAGTACCGTCTAAGAGATGTTCCTAAAAAGTGAAGTTTATCACCATCATAATTCGTCACCTACGTATTTGCAGGGAGTAATGGCGGACTGCTAAGTAGTTCGTAAGTATTTTGATTTAGTAATGTAAGGGATGCCCCTATCGTGCTGACCAATCTTCAGAGAAATGAACAATTTGTTTGAACTTCTAGTAACTTTTGATCGTCTCTGGAGAACTTTTGCTTTAGGGTCAGCCCATACCACGTGGTTCAGCACTGGTTGCCTGACAATCTCAGAAAAATTTTATGTTTGCTAGGTAAATTCCCCAATGTTCAGTAGTCACAAAAATAATTTTTTAAAAAAATTATTGTTTATTATTTTGAAATGTGTGGCCATATTTTTTACAGGCTGTATGCGTTTTTTTCGTATTTGCAAGCATCTACATTTTTTACAATTATTCAGTAGTGGTTATCTTAAGACTTTCAGATAAAATGCATTTAGTTCAACACACTCTGGCTACAAATTCACAACGTTATCACTTAGCTGAATGTATTCTTCAATATATTTTTAGTAGTTCAAAGTTATCCGCCACAAATTTAAAAAACTCCATTTTTGAACAGTAGCTTTCTAAAGAAAGATTAATTTCTCAGCTTTAATATTTTTTCTGCTATAGCGCTGTGTAGTATAGGTATTTTTTATAGAGTAGTGAGCAACTTACTCTTAAAAAATACACTGTTCTAAAAAATTGATTTTTTTTTAAATCCTTGCATTTTGTGGCCTGCAATATCTGTGTTGGGGGACCAAATAAAAATCTGAAAATTTCACAGTTAATATACCTTTATAATATCAAACTTCAGTATAAATTTCAACTTTGAGATTCAATTGGAAGTTACGGAAAAAAGATTAAACACGAGTCAAAACTCCGTTTTCTAACATCTGCGATATCTGGTAGGCTAATAAAATAAAGTATACCAATTGCATAATGTAACACGCCATATACTTTAGCTAATGATTATTTGTCGAAAAAATGATGTGGTAATCGTTTCAGCAGGCTGACAATTGCATCTGCAAGCCTGTACAAGTCTGATTGTTGTCTTCCCTCTCACACCAAAAATTTTCTAGTCACGCTTATTTAGCCAGAAGTACTTGAAGTATGCAGTTGAAAAACGGTGTCTCAGTGTTCTGTTGGTATTATTATTAATGAAGCATGTCATAAAAGTGTGTATGGAGTGTATCCTAAAGACATTACTTGAATAGAAGATTACAGTGAAGAAGAAAAGTGTTGTCTTACTTATGAGCCGGCTCAGAGGTCAAATCAAGATGCAAGTACCATGAAATGAAATACTTAAAAGAAATTCATCACCCTTTAGGTCAGTCTTGCATGGACCCTTCTAAGGAATATAAGAAACCAATAACAAAATGTCAGCGAGAAATAACATTTGATCATTATTCTAAAAATAAAAACCCGTTTGTCAATCTCATACCAGGAAAATCACTGTGTCCAACACATTATTGTAAGATATTTGTAATTCATAACAGAAAGGATAGTGAAACCTCAGGTACAGAATTTTGTGAATTATCAGCAACCATTAAAAAAGTAGATACAGCTCGTGAAACCCTGGGTATATCACCTTTTGGAAGTTATAGTAAGCAGTATTGACAGTTACAATTGTATTATCAAGGGAAAATGTGAAGATGGTCCAGGCAAACAAGCCTTTTCGACATGTTTGAAGAATCCGATGAAGACGATTTGATGCCTGACAATATAAAATACAAACAGTGGGTGACACAAAACAGAACTCAAATGGTGACAGTCATAAAATTACGAGAAGAGTTTTTTGAAGTGTTGGTGGCTAACCTTGAAAATATGAAACTGCATCACTTTACTGCAAAAGCTGAAAGTAAATTTTTGAAAGACATGAAGCAAACCTTGGCAGCTGATGAATGCTTAGTTCCTGCTGACGTTTCGGAAAATTATTCCTTTGGTGTTCAAGATGAAGAACAAGGGCACCACTGGGTAAACAAACAGGCCACAGTTCAGCCATTTGTATTCTATTATAAAGATGAAAATAAACTAATGAGCCACAGATTTTGTGTCATAAGTGACTACCTTGAACACAACACTACAGCAGTACACATTTTTTAACTAAAATTAACAAACTACATTAAACAGCAGCACCCTTCCATAAAAAAACTGATTTACTTTTCGGATGGAGCAGCAAGTCAATATAAAAACAAAAAAATTATTAACGTCTCCTTTCATAAAGAAGATTGTGGGTTTGAGGTTGAATGGAAAATTTTCACTTCATGCCACAGGGAAAAAGAAACGAAATGATCGTATGGCATTGTTGGCCTGGAGGCTCCATTCGGGGGAGTACGGCCGCCGTATTGCAAGTCGTTTCTAGGTGATGCCACGTCGGTGACTTGCGAGTCAATGATGATGAAAATGATGACGAAGGACACACAACACCCAGTCCCGTGCCGGGAGTCGAACCCGGGCCCGGCATGGTAGGCGATAATGCTGCCGCCACCCTACGGAGGCGGACCCTGCCATGGGAAGATTGCTTGTGATGGTGTCGCGGGTACAACAAAGCGAGCTGTCACAAAAGCAAGTCTGCAGCGGACCGATGACAATCATAACACCTCTAGAAATGTTTGAATTCTGTAACATATCAAAGGAATTATCTATGTTTTTGTACAATGTGAGGAAATACAGGAAGTTTATAACACTGTCTTGAAGAAAGGTGCAACACTTATCAGAAGATTAAAGGCAATCGATCTTTTCATTGTTTTGTACCCCATTCACACAACTTACTGAAGTGTAAGATCATATCAACTTCGCCTGATAGTGAACTTCATCAGTGTGGAAAACTTGTACAACTGGTTCTTCAAAATAAAGACATAGTGGCTTGTGTTTACGATGAACAGTGGTGGATTGGCGATGTTGATAATATTGACTGTCAAAACCAAGATGTACATGTTGCATTTTGTCACCCTCCAGGACCAAGTACACCTTTTAAAAAATTGAGATGGATCAAGTTTGGATGCCACTTAAAAACGTGCTAAGAAAGCTGTCTCCCATGGAAGTTACAACTGCGACTGGCCGAACTGATAATCTAACACCCAAACTGAGTGAACAAATTTCTCAAATGTTCAATGAGCAATGCACTAAAAACAAATAACAGGAGAGAAATGTAATGTAAATGGTAGGCTTATTTTCAATAAAAAAGTAAGTAAGCATAGATATGATTAAATTATATACTATAACTGATATATTTTATTCCATAAGCCTCGATATCGCATTTTAAAAAACGTATTTTTGACTCGTGTTTGTAATTTTTTTCCATAACTTCCAATTTAATCTCAAAGTTGGAATTTATTCTGAAGTTTGATATCATAAAGGTCTATTAACCGTGAAATTTTCAGATTTTTATTTGGTCCCCCAACACAGATATTGCAGGCCACAAAGTGCAAGGATTCTAAAAAATCAATTTTTTAAAACAGTGTATTTTTTAAGAGTAAGTTGCTCACTACTCTATAAAAAGTAACTATACTATACAGTGTAATAGCAGAAAAAATATTAAAGCTGAGAAATTAATCTTTCTTCGGAAAGCGACTGTTCAAAAATGGAGTTTTTTTTTAAATTTGTGGCGGATAACTTGGAAGTATTAAAAATATATTAAAGAATACATTCATCTAAGTGATAATAATATTAATTTGTAGCCAGAGTGTGTTGAACTAAATGCATCTTATCTGAAAGGCTTAAGATAATCCACTACTGAATAATTGTAAAAAATGTAGTTGCTTGAAAATACGAAAAAACGCATGCAGCCTGGAACAAATATGGCCGCACATTTCAAAATAATAAACAAAAATTGTTTTTTAAAAAATATTTTTGTGACTGTTAAACATTCGGGAATTCACCCAGAAAATATAAATTTTTTTTGAGATAGTCAAGCAATCAATTATTTTTTTCTTGGGCCACTTGGTATGGATTGACCCTTTGTTAGCAGTATCAGACGCGGGTGCAGATCTACGACGTCTGCGTCGACTTCATATATGGGTGGCGTTAATAACATTCATATCCATGCGTTATACTGGAAGCTGTTTGCCGCGTCACTTTGTGAACTGCAGCGATTACGGAAAATGTCATGTCTGTTTGCTCAATCACAAGTCTCTCATAATTCGAGAATCTGCGCATCAAATCACGGGGTTGGATTCCGGTGCTGCAATATTTTAGAACTGATTCTTTCGTCAAGAAAGTACTGAGAAATTGCGTCAAGGAGCATTCCATCAGCAAATGATTTCCAACATAAACAAAATTAGCAGTTTCTAGTAAGACCACGTAGCTCAGTAAGCCATTCCTCGTAGGTGTGCCTTCGTCGTTTGGTACATCGAAAGAATTTGAATCGAGTGAGATATATAATAGTAATCCGTCAGAGGGTTAATAATCTGGTCAAAAGTGCGCTTGTCCGTGTCAGACTCAGGAGAAATGTTAACAAGGAGACTGGAAGTCTGCTTGCGAAACCAGAAAAAAAAGATCGACGATCCTCATCTTTGATACTGTAAGCCGCAAAGTGCTGCTGTTTGCTCAGGATTGATTTTCTAGCCTTAGTCCTTCTTGTCATAGTTACGAAAAGGTGGCACAGCGACTTTATTGCTTTGTCTCTCTTGTCTAAGCAGCAATGTTTGGGAAGCAGCTGTGACCTACATCATCTGTTGTGACTGAGACAAAAATACAGTTCATGTAAGTTCACGTTCTCGATAGACATCATCGTAAATACTGAGTCATACAAACATCCAGGGCGATTACAATTAAAAATAAATTTTCAAACCGCGTTAAAAATAACACCACTGGTCAGAATGACGTCAAATTGCAAGGGAATATTATCGGAGAAGGGGAAAACGTATGGCAGAAGAAAAATAAATAGTTACGAAATGTAGCAATAGAAGCCGCTGTAAGCATCATAATTTAGTAGAAGTCGATTACAAATAACAATGAATCATACAACAATGCCTAAGGTGTACTTTTCACATTAAAGAAACTGTACTAATCAGTGTGCATGAATTTACAGGTTGATCCTGTTAGCTACGTAGGCCCACCACGGCTACGTCATATCACATCGGATGGGAAATATAGGTTTTTAATTGTCCTGAGGCCAAACGCCGCATAAAAAGCAACAACCACAGCAGTTTTTAATGGTCCTCAGGTCAAAAACCACATAAAAACTATCAATCAAAATCGGATCCGATTATTAAATTCTGTGTGGCTGGTGCAAAACATGTTCAGTATGCTGTACACCGTTTTCTGCAACAAGCTGAAATCGAGAAACAGCATGTTCCACAACTTATCGAAGTGTCTCCAGGGTCACATTCAGAATGTGTTGCGCATTGCGTGCCTTCAATACAGCTAAGTTTGCAACCGGAACACTGAACACAACATTTTTCAGATAGCCCCGCAGCCAGAAGTCACACGGATTAAGATCAGATGATCGGGACGGCCATGCTGTAGGGAAATGGCGGCTGATAATTCTAGCATCTCCGAAATGGCGCTGCAGCAGCTGCTTAACTCGATTTGCAACATGCGGAGGTGCGCCATCTTGCATATAAATGACCCCATCCACACATCCACCCTGCTGGAGAACTGGAATGATGTGGTTGCGCAAAAGACACTCATAACGCTTACCAGTGAGGGTACAGGGAACAGGCCCGGAAGCACCTGTCTCTTCGAAAAAATATGGCGCTATGATAAATGATTCCGCAAACCCGCACCCACTGTGACCTTTTCGGGATGAAGTGGTACTGGCTGATTTGCGTCTAGATTCTCCGTTGCCCATATTCGACGGCTCTGACTATTGATATATCCTGTCAGATGGAAGTGGGCTTCGTATGTCCACAAAATCTTCCACGGCCAACCATTGACCACTTCCATGAGAGCAAGAAATTCTACAGCTAAAGTCTCTTTTGCCGGCATATCAACAGAGAACAACAAGAGTAATTTTGAATGGATCGCAAAGGAGGATGTTTCATAGGATTTTACGCACAGTGCTCACGGGTATGTCCAATGTTTGGACAATTCTCCGTGCACTATACGTTTGCATATCACCAGTCGTCTCCTCATGCACTGCTGTGGCCACTGCTTCCACTGACGTCGAATCAGTTCGTTTCCTTCCTCTACTAGGCTGATCACCAAAAGAAACCGTCTTTTCGAATTTCGGAATCATTTTCTACAGACTCACGGCAGTCATCAGACCAACGCCTTTTTTCAAACCCTTCAGTGTCCGGAACTTATGCAGAGCGACGTGTGCACAGTCATCATTCTTGTAATACAGCTTTACAAGCACTGAGACAGTCATGACGAACGTCGCACACGCGAAAGGAGGAAAAGCCGTGTACCCAGTGTATTTTTACCAACTTCAGTGGGTCCTGCGCATGACAGTTTATGTATTCTGACACATACAGCGCCACCTATTGACCAGTATTCACATTATTTTTTTCTGCCATACGCTTTTCTCCTGCTTCGGTAATGATGATGATGATGATGAGGTCCCATACTCAGAGGATCGTAGGGGACAATTCGGGATACCTGCACCGCCATACTAGGCAAGGCAATAGCGGAGGTGGTTTGCCATTAGCTTCCTCCGACCGTAATGGGGATGAATGGTGATGATGAAGACGACACAACAACACCCAGTCATCTCGAGGCAGGGAAAATCCCTGTCCGCCGCCGGGAATCGAACCCGGGACTCCGTGCGTGGGAAGCGAGAAGCTGAGTGGTACTCAAGCGTCAACTTTAGGTTACAATATCTCCGGATGTAATTAACATTTTACAATGCAACAAACGGCACTGATCACGTATTTGTTTATATGTTCAGATGTGCTAACAAAACCAACGAGGTTCCATTTAAAACAACGTAGGTTTGTATTAACCAACTACACTAGCCCCTATCCTCACGTTCGGTCTGTGGAATCGGTTCTTCAGTATTTGATGTGGTTTACGAAATACACTCCTGGAAATGGAAAAAAGAACACATTGACACCGGTGTGTCAGACCCACCATACTTGCTCCGGACACTGCGAGAGGGCTGTACAAGCAATGATCACACGCACGGCACAGCGGACACACCAGGAACCGCGGTGTTGGCCGTCGAATGGCGCTAGCTGCGCAGCATTTGTGCACCGCCGCCGTCAGTGTCAGCCAGTTTGCCGTGGCATACGGAGCTCCATCGCAGTCTTTAACACTGGTAGCATGCCGCGACAGCGTGGACGTGAACCGTATGTGCAGTTGACGGACTTTGAGCGAGGGCGTATAGTGGGCATGCGGGAGGCCGGGTGGACGTACCGCCGAATTGCTCAACACGTGGGGCGTGAGGTCTCCACAGTACATCGATGTTGTCGCCAGTGGTCGGCGGAAGGTGCACGTGCCCGTCGACCTGGGACCGGACCGCAGCGACGCACGGATGCACGCCAAGACCGTAGGATCCTACGCAGTGCCGTAGGGGACCGCACCGCCACTTCCCAGCAAATTAGGGACACTGTTGCTCCTGGGGTATCGGCGAGGACCATTCGCAACCGTCTCCATGAAGCTGGGCTACGGTCCCGCACACCGTTAGGCCGTCTTCCGCTCACGCCCCAACATCGTGCAGCCCGCCTCCAGTGGTGTCGCGACAGGCGTGAATGGAGGGACGAATGGAGACGTGTCGTCTTCAGCGATGAGAGTCGCTTCTGCCTTGGTGCCAATGATGGTCGTATGCGTGTTTGGCGCCGTGCAGGTCAGCGCCACAATCAGGACTGCATACGACCGAGGCACACAATGCCAACACCCGGCATCATGGTGTGGGGAGCGATCTCCTACACTGGCCGTACACCACTGGTGATCGTCGAGGGGACACTGAATAGCGCACGGTACATCCAAACCGTCATCGAACCCATCGTTCTACCATTCCTAGACCGGCAAGGGAACTTGCTGTTCCAACAGGACAATGCACGTCCGCATGTATCCCGTGCCACCCAACGTGCTCTAGAAGTTGTGAGTCAACTACCCTGGCCAGCAAGATCTCCGGATCTGTCCCCCATTGAGCATGTTTGGGACTGGATGAAGCATCGTCTCACGCGGTCTGCACGTCCAGCACGAACGCTGGTCCAACTGAGGCGCCAGGTGGAAATGGCATGGCAAGCCGTTCCACAGGACTACATCCAGCATCTCTACGATCGTCTCCATGGGAGAATAGCAGCCTGCATTGCTGCGAAAGGTGGATATACACTGTACTAGTGCCGACATTGTGCATGCTCTGTTGCCTGTGTCTATGTGCCTGTGGTTCTGTCAGTGTGATCATGTGATGTATCTGACCCCAGGAATGTGTCAATAAAGTTTCCCCTTCCTGGGACAATGAATTCACGGTGTTCTTATTTCAATTTCTAGGAGTGTATATCCAGCGGTAACCTTAGGTGACAGCCTGTATAATATTCAAAACGTGTAAGACTAAACACTGAATAATGAAACAATCCTCAAATATGCATGCGGGTACAGTGATCAGCCATAACGTTAAGACCACCCACCTAATACTTTCGATATTTACACTATTGAGCACTGCTTTCAGTGCAATACAGTTACAAAGCTAACAGGGGCCAGAAATCAAATGAAACGCAATTACCCAGTAACGAGACGCGGCTTATTGTGAGTTCCTCATATCGGTAAACTCAGAAAGTATCCCTCAACAGCCCCAGGGGAATTCTGGTTCACTGTTCCGCGTATACAATGCGAAAAGTAACAGACCAGACTGCAGAATAGTATCGAACAATCAGAGTGTGATCCTAGATTTGAATTTTGTTAGTGACTCCTGCATTTTATTTGCGATAAAAATTCAGAAACTTACCGTGTCTCAACGAGAATTGGAGAAATGCTTGAAACGAAATGAAGAAGTGAATCAGGGAACAGACTAGAGTCAGCCGGCCGCAGTGGCCGAGCGGTTCTAGGCGCTAGAGTCTGGAACCGCGCTACGGCTACGGTCGCAGGTTCGGATCCTGCCTCGGGCATGGATGTGTGTGATGTCCTTAGGTTACATAGGTTTTAGTAGTTCTAAGCTCTAGGGGACTGGTGACCAAAGAAGTTAAGTCCCATAGTGCTCAGGCCCATTTGAACACACAAGTGACAATGCAGCCCCATGGTGTGCGCTACTAGCGGCCGTGACAGTACGGACCGCAGCGGCAGTACATTTAAAATGTACGCCCGTGAACAGTGCAGTGACGAACTATTTGAAAACTGTGATTAGACCCTACAGTACGAGGACGCTTTAAGAAGTTCCCGTGTTGGTGATTACGAAAATCTGCTGACACTAGTGAATGTAAAAAATACGTAAAGCCTCGCAAGAAATAAAGGAAAAAGTTGATGTACAAATAAAGATAAAATATCTCGTGATATGCGAACTGAGATCCCCAACAGCCAATTCAGATCGAATAAATGAAAGCAGACACGTCAAAAATAACCATCCTAAACAATGGTAAAACAAAATATCGATGTATTGGCACTATTTCCTTAGTGCACACAAGACAAAACAAGTACTGTAGAGAACTTTTTTTATATTTTTTTAAAGCATCCACCTTCTGACATGTATGTTGCAACCCGCCACGAATATCTCTCCTGTACCAACCTCTTCATGTCAGAGTAGCACTTGCAACCTACGACCACAATTATTTGCTGGATTCACTCCAATCTCTCTCTCCCTCTACAGTTTCTGCCCTCTACAGCTCTGTCTAGTACCATGGAAGTCATTCCCTGATTTCGTAACAGATACCTATCATTTTGTCCCTTCCCCTTCTCAGTGTTTTCCACATATTCCATTCCTCTCCGACTGTACCCAGATCCTCCCTATTCCGTACCTTATCAGTGCACCTAATTGGTTCAAATGGCTCTGAGCACTATGGGACTTAACATCTGAGGTCATCAGTCCCCTAGAACGTAGAACTACTTAAACCTAACTAACCTAAGGATATCACAGAGATCCATGCCCAAGGCAGGATTCGAACCTGCGACCGTAGTGGTCGTGCGGTTCCAAACTGCAGTGCCTAGAACCGCATGGCCACTTCGGCCGGCTGCACCTAATTATCAAGATTCGTCTGTAATACCTCAAATGCTTGGATACCCTACCGTCTTTTCCCTCAGTCTTTGCTATGCTCCAAACGTGCATTTTAAGAAATTTCTTCCTCAAATTAAGGCCTTTGTTTGATACTGGTAAGCTTCTGTTGGCCAGGAACGCCCTTTCAGCCAGCGCTAGTTAGCCTTTGATGTCGTCCTTGCTCCGTCCATCATAGTCTATTTTGCTTCATCTACTTCGTGACCACCTCTGTTCTAATTTATCCTACTTCACATTACTTTCGTCTTTCTCCAGTTTGCTCTCAGGCCATATTCTGTACTCATTAGACTGTTCATTCCAGAAAATATAATTGTTGTTCACTTAGTAATGTCTTCATCGAAACATATCCTTTCACCTTGAATTTTAATACCACTCCCGAACGTTTTTTTTTGTTTCCATCATTGCTTTTTCGATGTATGGATTGAACAGTTGGAGGGGAAAACTACATTCCTCTCTTACACCCTTTTTAGTCTGGGCAGGTCGTTCTTGGTCATCCACTCTTATTATTCCCTTTTGGCTCTTGTGCATGTTGTATATTACATGTCCCTCCCTATAGCTTACCCGCATTTTCCTCATAATTTCGAAAGTCTTGCACCTTTTGACATTGCTGACGCTTTCTCCAGGTCGACGAATCCTATGAGCGTGTCCTGATTTTTCTTTCGTCTTACAGTCACGAATGCCTCTCTGCTGCCTTTACCTTTCCTAAACCTTAATTGATCCTCAGCTAACACGTTCTGAATTTCCTATCTATTCTAGTACTGCTGTTCAACTGCTGCATTTAACCAACCCCAATAAGCGATCGTTCGACGTGGTGGTAGAGATCAACCGAGAGATCCTGCCGACGAAGCAACGCTACATTGTAGCACTGGCGACTGCGCCCGTCCGACAGCCGTCCTGCCCGAGGCCTACGAGAAAGACAGGCCGCGGCGCTTACGTCACGAGGGTAGTCCTGAGATAGCTCAACAGACGAAATGCGTTTCTGATCGTGTTAATTCGTAAATAGGTGTTTACGTACTAACGATAATTGGATATTCTACTGAAATCTGTCTTTGTAGAGTCTTATTGATTACTAGCACTACAACAAGATATACAACGGTCCACTAGCTGTAATTTAAGATCTGTTGTTGTTTTGGTCTTCAGTCCTGAGACTGATTTGTTGCAGCTCTCCATGCTACTCTATCCAGTGCAAGCTTCTTCATCTCCCAGTACCTACTGCAGCCTACATTCTTTTGAATCTGCTTAGTTTATTCATCTCTTGGTCTCCCTCTACGATTTTTACCTTCCACGCAGCCCTCCAGTGCCAATTTGGTGATCCCTTGATGCCTCAGAACATGTCCTACCAACCGATCCCTTCTTCTAGTCAAGTTGTGCCACAAACTCCTCTTCTCCCCAATCTATTCAATTCCTCCTCATTAGTTATGTGATCTGCCCATCTAATCTTCAGTATTATTCTGTAGCACTACATTCCGAAAACCTCCATTCTCTTCTTGTCTAAACTATTTATCGTCCATGTTTCACTTCCATACATGGCTACACTCCATACAAATCAGAAATGACTTCCTGACACTTACGTCTATACTCGATGTTAACAAATTTCTCTTCTTCAATAATGCTTTCCTTGCCATTGCCAGTTTACATTTTATATCCTCTCTACTTCGACCATCATCAGTTATTTTGCTTCCCAAATAGTAAAACTCGTTTACTACTTTACGTGCCTCATTTTCTAATCCAATTCCCTCAGCATCACCCGATTTAGTTCTACTACATTCCATTCTCCTCGTTATGCTTTTGTTGATGTTCATCTTATAGCCTCTTTTCAAGACACTGGCCATTCCGTTCAACTGCTCTTCCAAGTTCTTTGCTCTCTCTGACAGAATTACAATGTCATCGGCAAAACTCAAAGATTTTATTTCTTCTCCATGGATTTTAATACCTACTCCGAATTTTTGTTTTGTTTCCTTTACTGCTTGCTCAATATGCAGATTGAATAACATTGGGGAGAGGCTACAACCCTGTCTCACTCCCTTCCCAACCGCTGCTTCCCTTTCATGCCCCTCAACTCTTATAACTGCCATCTGGATACTGTACAAATTGTAAATAGCCTTTCGCTCCCTGTATTTTACTCCTGCCACCTTCAGAATTTGAAAGGGAGTATTCCAGTCAACATTGTCAAAAGCTTTCTCTAAGTCTACATGTGCTAGAAACGTAGGATTGCCTTTCCTTAATCTTTCTTCTAAGTAGGGTCAGTATGGCCTCACGTGTTACAACATTTATACGGAATCCAAACTGATCTTCCGTAAGGTCAGCTTCTACTTTTTCATTCGTCTGTAAAGAATTTTGCAGCTGTGACTTATAAGACTGATAGTTCGCTAATTTTCACATCTGTCAACACCTGCTTTCTTTGGGATTGGAATTACTATATGCTTCTTGAAGTCTGAGGGAATTTCGCCTGTCTCATACATTTTGCTCACCACATGGTAGTGTTTTGTTAGGCCTGGCTGTCCCAAGGCTGTCAGTAGTTCTAATGGAAACGGGGCCTTGTTTCGACTTAGATCTTTTAGTGCTCTGTCAAACTCTTCACGCAGTATCATATCTCCCATTTATCTCCCATTTCATCTTCATCTACATCCTCTTCCATTTCAATAATATTGTCCTCAAGAACATCGCCATGTATAGACCCTCCATATACTCCTTCCACCTTTCTGCTTTCCCTTCTTTGCTTAGAACTGGGTTTTCATCTGAGCTCTTGATATTCATGCAAGTGGTTCTCTTTTCTCCAAAGGTCTCTTTAATTTTCCTGTAAGCAGTATCTATCTTACCCCTCGTGAGATAAGCCTCTACATCCTTACATTTGTCCTCTAGCCATCCCTGCTTAGCCATTTTGCACTTCCTGTCGATCTCATTTTTGAGGCGTTTGTATTCCTTTTTGCCTGCTTCACTTACTGCATTTTTGTATTTTCTCCTTTCATCAGTTAAATTCAGTATCTCTTCTGTGCCGACCGGTGTGGCCGTGCGGTTCTAGGCGCTTCAGTCTGCAACCGCGTGACCGCTACGGTCGCAGGTTCGAATGCTGCCTCGCGCATGGATGTGTGTGATGTCCTTAGGTTAGTTGGGTTTAATAAGTTCTAAGTTCTAGGCGACTGATGACCTCAGAAGTTAAGTCGCATAGTGCTCAGAGCCATTTGAACCATTTTTATTTCTTCTGTTACCCAAGGATTTCTACTAGCCCTCGTCTTTTTACCTACTTGATCCTCTGCTGCCTTCACTATTTCATTCCTCAAATCTACCCATTCTTCTTCTACTGTATTTCTTTCCCCCGTTCCTGTCAACTGTTCCCTTATGCTGTCCCTGAGACTCTGTACAACCTCTGGTTCTTTCAGTTTATCCAGGCCCCTTTTCCTTAAATTCCCAACTTTTTGCAGTTTCTTCAGTTTTAATCTACAGTTCATAACCAATAGATTGTGGTCAGAGTCCACATCTGCCCCTGAAATGTCTTACAATTTAAAAGCTGGTTCCAAAATCTCTGTCTTACCATTATATAATCTATCTGAAACCTTTTAGATCTATGCTCTTCATAAATGGTATAACAGCTGTTTTGCAGTATTTAGTTTCCACTGCTTAACAGACCTCATTGTATACACGACGTAGTGCATCACCCAACCGATAAAATTTTATTATACCCAATACAGCCGTAACAAATTATCAGTAGCCATATGGAATTTGGATCACTCTAGGACTAATGAACAATAAGACTGCATAATAACCGATTACAGTAGAAGATGCAATTCTCATTTGTACGTAAACACGCAATTACGAGTTATCAGGTGCAGAAGCGTTGTTTGTCTGCTGAGCGAGCGAGCGAGGCGGGCATACCTTCCTGACGTACGCACCGCGGCCTGTTTTTCTCGTGGGCCTCGGTACTGGCTTGCTTACGTCACGGCGACCTACCTAACCACGACGCTCATCTCACGGCAACTATTTGACCTTTTCAACAGCAGTTCACAATAATAAAAACTGTTCTGCAAAACACAAATTAAGGAAACTAAAACTGAAAACAAATTTCCACAGCATAGTTCGAAACCAAAATTTACAGTAGTCCTCGATTATGAAGATTTGTAAAGACACTGTACTAAAACCATTGAATTTATTAAAAATTGTAGACATGAACACCGAAGTATGACAGAATGTGCCAATATATGAAAAGAACTTAACAAAATGTAGTGTATGATATATCAAGAAATGAAAAGTAAAATATTTCCCTGCTTTTAACATGCTTATGAGCTACTGTATATTATTCATAACTTTTATGCAATTGCATTAATTATTAACATGACTAAATGCTTCAAATGGCTCCGAGCACTATGGGACTTAACTTCTGAGGTCATCAGTCCCCTAGAACTTAGAATTAAACCTAACTAACCTAAGGACATCACACACATCCATGCCCGAGGCAGGATTCGAACCTGTGACCGTAGCGGTCGTGCGGTTCCAGACTGTAGCGCCTAGAACCGCTCGGCCACCCCGGCCGGCCTAAGAAGACTAAAGTTCATTGCTAGTGTACTTGGGAAATTCAGTCTACAAAAGAATTCACCCAGAAAACGAAGTGCGTAGAACCCATTGCAAGAATGAGATAAGGGTGTAGCTCTCCCGATCTTACTCAGACTGAACGGAGAGAGACAGTAAAGGAAACCAAGAAAAAATTCGAAAGTGAATTACAGTTCAGGGAGAAGAAGAAAACTGTGTGATACATCTGTCAGATGTCAATGAATTTGCAAGAGCAGCTGAACCACTGTCTTGAAAGGTTATAAGATGAATGTTGACAAATGTAAAACAACCGTAATGCAGTGTAGTCGAACTAAATCAGGTGATTCTGAATAAATTAGTTTATGAAACATAACACGAAGAGTAGTTCGTGTATTTTGCTATTTGTGCAGCAGAGTTCCTGTTGTTGGATAAAGTAGAGAGGAAAGAAATTGTAGACTGGCATTAGCAAAAAAAAAAAAAAAAAAAAGTTTCTGAAGGAAAGAGAATTTACAAACTTCGAATTCAAATTTAACTGCTAGGAAGCATTTCATGAAGATATTTATGAAAAGTGTAACCTTGTACACAAGCGAAACGTTGATAATAAGCAGTTCAAAGAAGGAGAGATTAGAACATTCTGAAATGTGCTGGTACAGAAGAATATTGTAAATTAGATGGGTTCATAGAAAGCTTAAAGACTAGATACTGAATCGAATGGTGGAAATAGGAAATTTATGGCAAAAATTTGACTAAAAGAAGTAATCAGTTGGTAAGACGGACCTCGTGGCAACAAGGTTCGTCATTTTTACAATGGAAGCAAGTTTAAAGGGTAATAATTGGAAGACCAAGGCCTTGAATACATAAGGCAGGTTGAAATAGGTATAAGAGTAGCAATGCAGATATGAAAAGGCTTACACACGATAGGTTATCGTGGAAAGCTTCATCACGTCAGTCTTCGGGCTACAGACCACAACGGCAATAACAAAGAAGAGTGGCACGAAGGGTCAAACGTTTCTTTGAGTAACTACAGAGCATGACAGAAAGATTGAACAACCTGAACTGGCAGTGTCGTGAAGACAGATGCAAATTACGTTGGGTAAGTTTACTTAGTGAATTTCAGAAACCATTATCAAACGAAGGATCTAGAGATTTTTGTCACCACCGCAACATATCGCTTCCGTAGCGATCGCGAAGACAAGATTCGAATAACTACGGCAAGCAAGGGGGCATTAAAGTGACCAATCTTCCCACGTTTCATACGCAACTGGAATAGGAAGTAACCAGACCACGTAGTGCCATGCTAAGTAGGCTTTGTTATGAACTTCGCAGTGGTTCGCAAAAAAAATAAAAAATAAATAAATAAATAAATAAAATAAAATATGCAGGTGTATAAATAATTGAGTAAGTATGGTATAAAGCACTGCTCTGTGGTGAAAGGGTTTGCGTAAAAGATGAAGTAGTAGTGGGTCACACGAAACCGGCACTACATTAAGCTATCAGCAACTAGTAATTGTACAGGAAGTACATGCCGAATGTTTAATCTACTATACAATACGGTATTCAGATGTTCACTAAGAAGTTGCAATAAAGGACGAACATTAATAAAACCGACAAATTGCAGGAACGGATTCCTGACAGTAAATGGAGGCGAAAAGGGCCTATCAACATTTTTGTGGAAATGGACGGTGTGCGTGCACCGGCAATCAATAAATCACCCCAGGACACAGTACGAAGCTGCATTGCATCCACATCACAACAAACGTTCAAAGTGGCCTCCGTGGGATGCAATGCAAGCGTTCGCGCACCACATCGCGGGTTGCCCAACTCTCTCAGACAGACCAGGCAGAGTACTCCGCTGGAATCGCACATACGTTCCTCCGTCGAGGCGTTGTGGAGTACTAACCGGCCCAAATACATGGTCGCCAAGGATCCACAGAATGATACTGAACCGATGCTCTTGAGATATCAGAACCATTCCCCAAGGACTATCTGTTGCCCACAGATTAGGTTTATGTTCTAATAAAGGTAGCTTCGTCGGTAAAGGTAACTGATTACAGAAATCCCATGATTATGGTGGTCTGGTGTAAAAACCCACTAAAAGATCCTTCCGGTAGAGGGAAATCTGCTGCTGATAATCCTTTCAGTCGTTTCAGGTGACAGAGACAGTAGGGTCAGGCATGCAGGATGTACGTGTTCACAATTGTACTTCGCCTTACACTGTGTTTGCTGGACAGGTACCTGAATCTTGTACCATTTTGATCCTGCAGACACTATGGATTATCATACAAAGTACATATTGACATTAGCTGCCACTGGGCATTGAATTATATCAATATGGCAAGGTGAAATTTGTGCTGGACCGAGATGCTATTCCAGATCTCCAGCTTATTAACAAGGGAACCTCCCCATCGAACCCCCCTCAGATTTAGTTATAAGTTGGCACAGTGGATAGGCCTTGAAAAAATGAACACAGATCACCCGAGAAAACAGGAAGAAGTTGTGTGTAACTATGAAAAAAATAAGCAAAATATACAAACTGAGTAGTCCATGAGCAAGATAGGCAACATCAAGGATAGTGTGCGTTCAGGCGCGCCGTGGTCCTGTAGTTAGCGTGAGTGAAAAGTTTAATTTTTTATTTTCAGACAATTATTTTGCGAAGCTGCACAGGTACTCAGAGCAGTATTGTTTACGCGATCTTGTGTCAATCATCAAAGTTCAGGCACTCACATATAATCAACTTCGCTCTCCAAAATTCCGGGACCTGTTCAGATTTGCTTGAACATATGCAGGATTTGACGATCTACACACGGAAAAATTTGAAAACGTTAAAAACATATGTTTTGACAGAGCACAGGAAAAACTGTGTGACTGTGAAACTGTTGCATTCATTTGTTGCAGTTTATGTGACAAACTCTTACGTTTTCATCATTTTTTTGGGAGTGATTATCATATCCACAAGAAAACCTAAATCGGGCAACGTAGAAGATTTTTTTTACCCATTCGCCAAGTGTACAGATTAGGTGGGTCGACGACATATTCCTGTCATGTGACGCACATGCCGTCACCAGTGTCGTATAGAATATATCAGACGTGATTTCCTGTGGAGGAATCGGTTGACCTGTGACCTTGCGGTCAAATGTTTTCCCATTGGAGAGGCACGTCCTTTCGTCTACTAATCGCACGGTTTTGCGGTGCCGTCGCAAAACACAGACACTAAACATATTACAGTGAACAGAGACGTCAATGAACGAGCGGACAGATCATAACTTCGCGAAAATAAGGAAAATAAACTTTTCGCTCGAGGGAAGACTTGAACCAAGGACCTCTCATTCCGCAGCTGCTCACGCTAACCACGGGACCACGGCGCTCCTGAGTTCCTGCTATCCTTGATGTTGCGTATCTTGCACATGACCTACTCAGTTTGTATATTTTGCTTATTTTTTTCATAGTTCCACACAACTTCTTCCTGTTTTCTCGATTGACGTATGTTCAGTTTTTCAAAGCGTATCCACTGTGCCAACTTATAACTAAATCTGAGGGGGGTGCGATGGGGAGGTTCCCTTGTAAGCAGCTGCGTCGACCACTACGCCATCCAGACAGAGTGGTCATCACGATTACACGGACTATCTTAGAACGCCTTCCGTCAGCTCCATATTTTTAACTGATAGCACACCCCACTGTTGTAGTGTCCCTGCTCATTAGCTCCGTGTGTGTGTATACTCTGAGGGGATCATTGACCGTCATTCTCTTCATTTTATGTGTGGTGTCTGATCTTTTGAATACACACACAGCAAGATCAATTTCTTATGGGTATCGGAGAGCTGCAGCGAGTAATCAGGCTAATAAGCAGAGGCAATGCATCACTGCTGAGTGGTATAAACTGAGAATTTGGGTCTGACGGGAGACATGCGGGGGTGGTCTGTGCGGTTGTGGTGAGAACTGCACCCGGATGGGGTAGCGGTCAGTGCATCTGCCTAGTAAGCAGTAGACCCAAGAAGGAATTCCAGTCTGGCACACATTTTCAACTAGTCCTGTTGATATAATCCAACACCAAATGACGGCTAGCGACTTTAATTCCTTTGTATCTTAGTAAGAAGAAAACTTTACAGTAGAAAAAATTTAACATGAGTCACTGGGACCGTACTAATATTAAAGATTCTGCAGCAGCATAGTTCATAGGTTTTATGTGTATGAAAAGCAAGTATACAAAAAATTCATTCTAGCAATCCTTGAATTCGGGTTCAAATGAAGCATTAGCGTACTGCTAAACCAGTTGCCGCCCGTCTTCTATTAGACAAGCAATTGCGGGAAACTGCATATGACAGTGCCCCTGGAGTTTGCAGAGTTGAGGGAAAATACTGGTAAAAAAAGTTCAGAGAGAAGGCATAAGACGTCTATGAATACCTCAACCGATAAGACTTTGTATCAAGAAAGAGCCGATCTTTAGTCGTGAACATACATCTTCAGTTCATCAGTAAACTTCTTAGTATTTTCTTTTGATTTCTATTAATCATCAGTAGTTGTTGCGTTCACCAGTTTTGTTGAAGTAAGGCCTCTGCATCTGAATTCTCAGTTGCTCAGGGAGAACCAACCGGTCTACAAAGTGAAGTTAAAGGCGAAGTTGTCACTAACAGTAAGAACTAACTAAATGCTAGAAGAAGAGATACACTTAGATTGGTAGTAAGTATCATATTGAAGTGGATGCTGCTGAAGTAATAGTTACTGAGAAGTCACAAAAGTCTGGGATATACCTGATGATTTTGAGGTCTGTCTGAAACAACTAGATGCATTATACCTAAAGAGAATGAGATAATATCAGAATGACATTTTAGTTTAAATTTTGGGGCTTATGGGTTACGCAGGAAAACTTACGTCCCTTGTCGTTTCACATAATCCAACTCTCTCCCTTAAAATTTCAACAAGATTTACAAAAACCATCAGAACTGCAAATTGATACATTTCTATAGACACACCAAGATTGTAAAGCCATTGTGCAAATACTTGTGGTGAAGGTACAAGACTAGTAAATGAAAAGGGAATTGAAGGCATTAAAAGTTTTGCGAAACACGTCCTGGAAAGCTGTATACAACCTAGTTGATTAACATGAAAACGTGATGTTTTCTCTAACATAGCACACAGTTCCCAAGAAAAGCGTCACGAAATGAGTTGTATTAATTTCATTTCCTTCAAAGATGCTTTAGCCATACATTTTACACTGCGTCTTGTAAAGTGCACTATCGTTGTACATCCCTGGAGATTTAAAGTAAGTTCTGATCGTTATATCTCTTTCAAATCTTATCGAGAGGTAGCTCGATATTTGTGCAGCTTATTTCTCTGCGCATCTTAGTAGAAATAATTGCACCATCTGTAAAAAGTCTGGAGTTATAGTACTTCAATCGAGATATCTGCACCATCTGCGAAGGGTCCGAGGTTACTGTTGTGTGTCATATCATTAATACACGAAATGAACGACAACGGTTCGGAAACACAGTCTTAAGTTTCTTTAAACGTTTAAATAATTATGATTTACAGTATTGTTTGATGTAGACGGAATGTGATGCAAATGTTCGAACAGTAATGTCGCTTGACAGGATGCGATGCCGAATGAGTTAAATTTACAATGGATACTTTGCAATTTTAGAACGAAGTTTACCCTTATCCATAGCAAAAAGCACACATTTGTGTATTTATCGATCCCCTATATCACATGAAAAACTGTTGCTATTATCGTTGTGCGCTGGCTCGAGCAATTGGTTTTCCTTAGTTACCAGTCACTGGAGTGTTAGTTCTGTCGTGTTCCCAGTCTTTGTCAGTTTCTGATATATTGCCATTTTAATTAATTACTAACCAAAACCGCTCACTGTTGTGAAATTCTCTGCCAGACAATTAACCTGTGGCAGGGCAGGATGTAAATGTTTGATATTCCCCCTGCTAGTGTGGTAAAGCAGATGCGGTGTCCCTGAATCCGTGGGGATCGTAGTATGTGCTCCATGTGTGCTTCATGTGCTGTATGCATTCTTCGCTCAGAGCCTTACGAGGCAGAGGAGAATCTGTCTGGGTGGGCCTTCGCTTCCACTGGTACTTGTGGAACAGAGACCAAAGCATCGAACTGTGACTTTCAACACCTAATACAATGACAGAACTCATGTAATAAGTACTCATCACAAAAAAGGTATTATTCAACAGTGTAAATATGGCAACAGAATACTCCCTACTTCTCATAATATACACTCCTGGAAATTGAAATAAGAACACCATGAATTCATTGTCCCAGGAAGGGGAAACTTTATTGACACATTCCTGGGGTCAGATACATCACATGATCACACTGACAGAACCACAGGCACATAGACACAGGCAACAGAGCATGCACAATGTCGGCACTAGTACAGTGTATATCCACCTTTCGCAGCAATGCAGGCTGCTATTCTCCCATGGACACGATCGTAGAGATGCTGGATGTAGTCCTGTGGAACGGCTTGCCATGCCATTTCCACCTGGCGCCTCAGTTGGACCAGCGTTCGTGCTGGACGTGCAGACCGCGTGAGACGACGCTTCATCCAGTCCCAAACATGCTCAATGGGGGACAGATCCGGAGATCTTGCTGGCCAGGGTAGTTGACATACACCTTCTAGAGCACGTTGGGTGGCACGGGATACATGCGGACGTGCATTGTCCTGTTGGAACAGCAAGTTCCCTTGCCGGTCTAGGAATGGTAGAACGATGGGTTCGATGACGGTTTGGATGTACCGTGCACTATTCAGTGTCCCCTCGACGATCACCAGTGGTGTATGGCCAGTGTAGGAGATCGCTCCCCACACCATGATGCCGGGTGTTGGCCCTGTGTGCCTCGGTCGTATGCAGTCCTGATTGTGGCGCTCACCTGCACGGCGCCAAACACGCATACGACCATCATTGGCACCTAGGCAGAAGCGACTCTCATCGCTGAAGACGACACGTCTCCATTCGTCCCTCCATTCACGCCTGTCGCGACACCACTGGAGGCGGGCTGCACGATGTTGGGGCGTGAGCGGAAGACGGCCTAACGGTGTGCGGGACCGTAGCCCAGCTTCATGGAGACGGTTGCCAATGGTCCTCGCCGATACCCCAGGAGCAACAGTGTCCCTAATTTGCTGGGAAGTGGCGGTGCGGTCCCCTACGGCACTGCGTAGGATCCTACGGTCTTGGCGTGCATCCGTGCGTCGCTGCGGTCCGGTCCCAGGTCGACGGGCACGTGCACCTTCCGCCGACCACTGGCGACAACATCGATGTACTGTGGAGACCTCACGCCCCACGTGTTGAGCAATTCGGCGGTACGTCCACCCGGCCTCCCGCATGCCCACTATACGCCCTCGCTCAAAGTCCGTCAACTGCACATACGGTTCACGTCCACGCTGTCGCGGCATGCTACCAGTGTTAAAGACTGCGATGGAGCTCCGTATGCCACGGCAAACTGGCTGACACTGACGGCGGCGGTGCACAAATGCTGCGCAGCTAGCGCCATTCGACGGCCAACACCGCGGTTCCTGGTGTGTCCGCTGTGCCGTGCGTGTGATCATTGCTTGTACAGCCCTCTCGCAGTGTCCGGAGCAAGTATGGTGGGTCTGACACACCGGTGTCAATGTGTTCTTTTTTCCATTTCCAGGAGTGTATAATCGTACAGAGAATGGAAGACATGTTCAAAGAGTGTACGCCAGAGCCTAGCCACATCCCTCGTACAAATTTTCACTCCTCAGGAAACAACAAGACTGTTAGAAATCAACGGCCCACCAGAATACGCTGTTGATACAGAACTGAAGAACAGTATCACAAATTAGGGATCACGCTGGGATACGATGGACGTACTGAAAGAGTAACTGAGCAGGTAAAGGGATAATGTAATTGTGGTGTCACCGCCAGACTCCACACTTCCTAGGTGGTAGCCTTTAAATCGGCCGCGGTCCATCAGTATACGTCGGACCCGCGTGTCGCCACTATCAGTGATAGCAGACCGAGCGCCACCACATGGCAGGTCTAGAGAGACTTGCTAGCACTCGCCCCAGTTGTACGGACGAATTAGCTAGCGATGCAACACTGACAATCACGCTCTCATTTGCCGAGACGATAGTTAGCATAGCCTTCAGCTAAGTCATTTGCTACGACCTAGCAAGGCGCCATCACCAAGTATATTGAAATGGAGATTATATCTGTACAAGAGCGATGTTATACAATTACGGATTAAAGTTAAGTATTCCAGAAGCTACGTACTTTTCTTTATAGCATTCATTACGTATCCTGTTTCAGACCTCACGCCAGCCTGCGTGAGTTTAAGCGCGTGTCTTTCGGCTTCCTCTCATTGTGTCTAGACTGTCTTGTCTAGACACAACAGTAAATACTGTGGGTTTTGATCCTGCACTGCATCAGCGAGGGCACGCTGCCAACGAAATGGCATGCCCAAGTACATTGTGTTCTGTGTTCCGTTCCGCTCCGTTTTAATATTTTCACATTCGCACTTCCGTGACGTGTAAGGGAAGAGCGTACAACAACACAGTTACGCCTATAGTGGAAAATATTTAGAAAACTTGTAACTGCAAGGAAATCTCCAACTCTCTGCCAAATAATGGCTCACTGATGACTCTTGTCAGTTTACTGGTCACAATTTTCGTTAAACAGTTCTCTTTTTCAGCGGCTTGTGCCTCCAAACATCGGCTTGTGCCTCCAAACATCGGCAAAGAGATAACTGACCTGGATGGATGATAAGACAGACTCACCTTCTCATATCACGACAGTTGTTAGTTTATCTTAGACGTTGTAGCTCTCGTACTTCCCCTGTAAAAGGGGATTTGCCCTCTCTTTTAGCTGACCAAGAGACGACTATAACGTCTCTGGATTTTCTGGGCTCCACGCTAAATTAACAACCTGGAGGCTTTCGTGGATGACTCATCCTATTTCGGTCAAGTGATCAGCCATCCACATGCATCTGCCTCAGTGCTTGATCACCTCCTTATTGAACTCAGACTCTATTTCAAGTAAATTTTTTCATGAACCGTCGTAGTAAAAATATTCATTGTGTGTATGTGTGCGTGTATTTGTGTTTGCGTATACGTTTATATTTGTCTGCACAGAATAAATTAATCGCTCTTAGTAGATCGTATATGGGAGATGAAATCCTTGAAGTTGTGCGCTAAAGTAACAATCTTCACAATCAAATCAGGACTGTGGTCTACTGGCAAAGTGCATGCCTGGATATCGAAAGGTCGTGAGATCGAGTTCGGAAATGACTACTGAATATTTCAGTTTCGCCTTTTAGTGAAGTGAAGATTCGCCAGAAACATAGCGTGATTCGGATTCCACGTTAAACTGTAGATCGCCTTTTCCCAGTAGAAAACGGAAGGCGACGAAGTGAACTTCAGTTGATAAATTAGCACCAGACCAATGAGCCACAATGAATTGTTATTATTATTACTATTAGTACACACTTGATAGGCCTTTATCAGACCACGCGAAGCATTTATAACTACTTGTTCTTCCAGTACTGTCTCATTCATTCGCTAACGACCGTCTTCCTTTCTTCAGTCCACTTCGGTCTTTGAGCTTTAGGTGCTGTCTTCTCTGACATTACTTCCCACCTGTGTATTTTGTGTCTATAGACGCTTTTGTCTGTAATGTCCGCTGAATCTACCTGTACAGTTTCCAGATCAATTTTGACTTGCGGCATCCAATGTGTAGTAGTTTTGAGCCTCTGTATGTATCTATTCTGTTTGTGAGTCTTGTCTGTGGGAGTCTGCTGATGTGGCCGTAAAATTTTAGTTGTCTTTTTCAGATGCCCGCTGCCACGTTGGACAACTTCTCTGTGGTGTCTCTGGAGTGAAGCCTGTGTCCTTCGTCTGTGAGTTTTGGGCCAGTAATATTCGTGATAATTTTTCTTCTGTGAGGATCTTCTCCAGATCGCTCATCGTGTGTAGTCTCAGTGTCTCGCAGGATTATAGCACCTCAGGTTTGATTACAACATTATAGAGACGAATTTTGATGAAAGTGGACAGACATTTTTTGTTGTAGATACCCTGTGTTTTCTATAAGTCTCTCATCTTCAGTAACCTGGTATTCTGCGTGATTCTCTCCTTTCCTGTTGGTTCGAGCACTTCTCCAGGGTATTTAAAATGTGTTACTCTGTTGATGTTGCCATATTTCGTGTTTAAATTCAGTATGTTGTGTTACGTGCAGAAGAACTCTGTTTTTTTTTTTATTTTTTTTTAAGGGGATTTATAGCTCCTGTTTTTCTGCGCACTATTTGAGCACTGCTACCTGCCTAATTGCTCGCGCTTCCACAATGAATTATTATTATTGTTATTCAGGCAAGTACGTGCACAATTTTTGTTACGTCTGTAGTATCAGATTCGCTGTTATATGGTTTATATGAGAATATAAATACTTATTTTAAGTCGCTGTTAACGAAGATTTTTCAGGCTGAACTAACTCCACTAGTGGCACTTATCAAGAAGATTGATAAGTGTACATTCCCCAGCTAATCATTAACTGCAGTAACACAATTCATCACTACAAGTTGTCTCCTGAACATCATTCAGTTACAGTGCTTCACATTAGAATTTCTTTCGCTTCATTAGGTTAAGTAAGTCCCTAATATATGACTGACTTTAACCCTTACACAGTTGTGTGCCGTAAAATTTCAGAGCGAGCAGGAAAAGAATGCTATACGTTATGGCAACTAATTACGTCGGCGATCTCATCGTGTATGAAGAACATTCAGGGTGCGTCAATCAGCTAATGCCGTGTCGGCTTATTGATTGGGCAGCTATATACCGTGTGTTGATCTATGGCACCAACAGAACAGTTTAGGCTTTAGTATGAAAATCCGCACAGTGCACAAGCAACTCACAGACCAGTGCTCATCTCACGTAAGTAGCAACTTTTACGTGGGTCAGTGCTTCTTGTATTCAAAAGATAAAAGAACTAGGAGGCTAGATGTTGGATGGGATAATGGCGAGTCACTGACGGATACCACTGTTAATTTATGCAACAGAACAGACGTTTTCCACAGAATTATTATGTGGTTCCTTGCAAATAGATTCTCCCCAAATTTTGGAAGGAAAAACGCTGTATTTTGCTCTGAGACATATTCATATCAACAATTTGTGTTGTACATGAAGAGAATTCAACATACTGACTGAAAACACGACCAGGAAGGAATATATCAGCAATCTTCTCAATCAATTAAGTTGAGCTAATTTTCCTCGTCTTACTATTTACTGTCTTTCGATCAAACGAATTATCCTCATGAAATAATTGTGGAATAATTTTCTGTTTTAACTCAATTCTTGGAAAAAAGTAATGATTGCAGGAAAATCCAACAGAAAGAATAATACGTGATGTTCAACCACAGACATTATGTATGATCAAACACATTATGTATGTACCTCCTCAAGGACTTGCGTCGTCACAATACACATATACGCTAGTCAGATGCGTCATAAATAATGCATCACGGTTTGTGAAGAACCGTGATTCCCATTCCTTGAACACTAGAACGAAAAATAACCTTTATTACCCCATATCCAAGACGCCAGTGGCTCAGAAGGAATTTGAAAACGCAGCAACCAAATTTTTAGCATTTGTCCAATAACGTAAAATATCTCATAGGTAGCATAGCAAGTTTTCAATCGAACCTAAAATAATTTCTCCTGGACTATTCCTTCTATTCCATGAACGAAGCTGGTAGCCTGGAAAAAGTACCTTGTTTCTAAAAAAAATTTTATGAGTAGATCTAGAAAACAATTTACTCGTTAATGTTAAAACTGATCGCGTATACATATCTCGTAAAGTGACTCATTCCATATTATTTTGATGGAATAGTCGTTCAAATGATCAGTAGAATGTGTAACTAACCAACTAACGTAGCCGTTAACTACAGTACGAATAATAATAAAGTATTTGGGTTAATAAAATCGAATACTGGAAGAGATAACTTTATGTATGAGAAGTGTAAATTGGAATCGATCGTCATCCTTATTGTTATTTAATTTCAGTGTTGAGAAGCAAATTTAGAGAGTGAATGAAGGTGAAATTTAACAGTGAAACTACATGTGTAACTTGAACGGGCTCTAAGACTTCAAATTTTAAAAAATGTATAAAAAAAGATGACTTACAGGAATTTCAAGTGGAAAGTAGAGTACTGTATGACTGTGGAGTGTTCGGCAGTGATACAAAAACCCCTGACGAAAACAGTCGGTTTTTATTCCAGATAGAAGCAAGTAATCTGCCAGATAGCTCCTTTTTCGTGCGCGAGTCGGTCGTAGCAGAGTTTCAGAAAACGACAGGAGCAAGAGTTCTACACTGGATGCAAAAGACTGCCAGTGATGTTCCGTGACGGGCGATTTACGGTCTGTGTCTCAGGAAAAGGTTTGTTAGATGGCTCGTTGGGCACTGCGTGATTGGTAGTCGAAGACTGGCCTGCTCTGCATTGACCCCTAGCGAGAGATCGTCTCCTGTCTTCAAAGCCAACTCTGACCACTGGCTGCTATCAATATTTCTGAGAGATACCCAGTCCTCCCCACAGTTCGACACCAAGGTCCAAATATGGTGCCGACTGGTGCAGTGCGTAAGACGGTGGGGCGTAGCAGGGTATCCAACTAGCTGGTGCCAGCTGCCCCATTGGCGGGGTCGGTATAAACGTCTCCTGAAAAGACATCTGGGTATCGTGGACGGCAAGTGTGCAGATACTTGGCGAGGGACCTACCTCGCCGGTGGTGCTTGTCTCAGTGTCCCTTCATGCCGTCCCAGAGTTTCACAGAGCGCTTCGGCAAGAAACAAGGTGCAGGTGTGGTCACTGGATGATTATGCTTACCTGGGGTCCTGACTGATGTGGATATAGCTGTGCTTCAGAATTGGTGGAGACTTCGACTACACTGTTGAGGAATGTGATTCCCTTGCTAGGGGTTTTCTGCACTGTGACAGGAGTGAGTCGTCAAGCTAGTATGCCATCAGTGGTGGTTAGCTACCATGTAGATAACATGAGGCCGTTGTGGTGTACGTACAGCATATAGCTTTCTTGCAATTCGATTTCCTTACTAGACTGAATGAGCCAAAACGCTAATGGAGATTTGGCGGGGTGTTTCCGTTTCCAGATTCATACGATGCAGCAGATACTGGTTGATGCCTGTGAAGTTCTTTGGTCTGGATTATTACAACCACTAACATTGTATGGTTGGTAGAAGCAGCGGTATAACTGAATAGGGGGTCGTCTTCCCCATTGCTGCTGCTTCAAAATCAATATCATTTGCTCCATATCGTCATTAGTTAGAGGGTTGAAAGGTTTGGATACGAAATGCTGCATGCTTTTTATCCTACAGAAATACTGAAACTCTTAGCTGTTTGCTGTGGTCCATTTTTAATAACGATGGTCTGAGGCAGACCTTCAATAGACATCACCTTCCACAAAGTCACAATAATGTGCTTCGATGGTCGTTGAGAGGACACTACTAATACATGGGGAAGTGTACAACACGTCCACTACCACCTACGATACACGTTTCAGTATGGTTCTTCTGAAATGTAAATGAATTCATTCCAATGATGGTGTAAAGTTAGCCATGTTCAGAATGTTGTCCTTTGTGTTGGCATATTCTGTGCAGTCGGTTGGATGGGGACTACCCACTCAGTATGTGTGGCCATACACTTGTTCCTGGGAAAGGTTCCTCACCGAGGTCATACAACAATATGAGAAGCTTTAGAAGCAAGGCTCGGGGGGAATGACCACACTGTGTTGCTCATTACCGATGCCGATGACCAAAACACCAGACCTTGGCAAAAGCTGTGACTGTTGGATTAAAATATTCCAAAACAGAGCATCTTTATTCCTTTACCTACCCAGACAATATGGGCATGAATGATGACCTACCTGCCACTGGAGTCAACTGGTGTAAGAGCTTTGTGATACAGTCCGAGTGGCAATTTATAAGCAGTCCAAAGTGACATTCACGTTTTTAAGAAGCTGAAAAATCAAGATGTTTGTTTATCGATTCCTGTATTTGCAACATTTGGTACGTGGGACAGCACATCTGCGTTTAAATATTTCTCAGTGGGCTTGTATTGGATGGCATAAAGATATGCACTCAGGAATAATGCCGAATTTTTCGCATTCTGAACCATACTGTTGGAGATTGTTGGAGATGCTCAGGTGGGTTCTATATAACACAATCAGCGTATTGTGGTTGGTGACGTCCTGAAGCTCATTCACAGATATAAAAAAAAGCTTTCGTCATTATATTTAAAATTAAGAAGTTCTGCATACTCTTGTAGATGGGTTATACTGTCCTAAATTTAGGACGGTCTTTGATGGATATTCTACTAGTTAAATAGCAACTACCACTACGGGGAAAAACGCAGTAGATAGGAATGTAGAGAGGTTTCCAGCCAAAAGTATCGCTTTAGGATCTGAAAAGCTTGTTCACAATCATGTAACACAGAGGCTTGTGCTGAATAGTAATTTCTTTGACTAAACCCATTTGCATTTCCAGGGAAGAGTGCTATTCGTGGAGAGATGCTTCTCTGCAGTCATATTTCCTAACAAACTCAACACGTGCACCACTACCTCTACTTTCGCTACGAAAAAATATTTGCAGTTGTTGAGATTGTACTATAGGCCCGCTTCATAAAACTTGAAAATATGGTTCGTAAAATGCTCTTGTGGTTGTCTTTTCTGTCACCAAAGAGAACAATTTTATGAAGATAATTTGCGGAGAAGGATGTGACAGCTGTAAGATGTTTCAAATATCTCGAAATTGGAATTGGTGTCTACAGTCTACAGGGTGTATTTATCGCCAACAATTGTACGTATTTTTCATCAAGACGTAATTGGAATTATCCATCTCCCGAACTCAGTTTGAGAAAGATTTTGTTTCTGATCATTTAGATAACATCTTTTCTGAGTGAAATGTACACTAGGAGTCTAAACTGACTGTGTTTTTTGTGTATTTACAATCAAAAGACAACCTCAACGAGCCATCAGGTTTTTTGGTTATGACTAAAGGTGTAGAGAGGTTACTGTAAGATATGTGCTCCATGACCCTCAAACTATGGAGGTATTCCGATTCATCTTTCACATTTGTCGTCTTGGCAATTAGAACACGGAGAGTGTGGCAAACCAATGAAATTGGTAGTTGCTTAAAAGACATAGGAGCCACGAAATTTCCTACACAGTCGGGAAGCTATGCAAGCCATGTCGAGACCTCTTGGCATACTTGTACCAAAATAATTTCTCTAGCAAATAATTATTCAGAGTCTTGGGTTGTAAACATAAATGTGTTGCAAACGTCTAAGTTCTGGTTATATTGCTACAAGGATAAGAATTTAGTGTGTGACCTTCCTGTCGCTAGCTTACGTGGTGTACATGTCTTCAGTACAAATAGGTTTCTTCCTGTGTAAAACCAGGCTGCGTTATACATGTGACACAGGCGGAGCTTTTAGTTGCTAACAGGTCTCCCGCTTAAAAGACGTCAAAGCCATAGCTGCTTTTGCGTACAGGGGGCCCAAGGCACAAGGAGAGCACACAACAAAAATTAAGAATTAAGAACTTCTGTGTTTAAAAACTGTGCTGTGATTCACCTTACAGTTATAAAAAATGTTGGTGCTGTTACTGTGTATAAAATTTTTTGGTTAATTTTTCAGTGGACAGCTAATGTAAACAAGCATTCACTTCACATATTCCACACTTACCCTTATCAAATTCCTAGTCACTGCCGCGTCTGATACGTCAGTTGGAAAAATCGCTAAGACTTTTAAAGTAATAGTAACGTGCATTTTGTTAGTTTGAAATGAGTTTTACATTGTGGAATTTTGATGTTGTCCATAGCCGACTTCGTACAAACCTTGACCAATACATTATTTACTGGTGTTAGTGATCTCTTGATGAATCTATGTAGAAACATATTTAGATAATATTTCAGATTGATTATAGATTGTAGGAATCGTACAAGTTGTCTTACATCCACCGAATCTAATAGTTTTCTGAATCAGGAGTTCACAGTGAGGTCATAGTCCCACTGTGGACGTTTTACCAGGAAATATAAAACTCAAGCAAAGAAAAGCGTTGTTTCGTAAATACACATGCGTTTTTATTAAAACACGTTATTTTCTTTAGTAATTATACTACTCATAACTCGAAAAAACACCAAATATTTATCAGCATTCCTATTACAGCATTATGAAACCTGCACATATTGTGACGATCATTTAAATAATTTTATTACTGAGAACCGAAGCGGTAAGCCAATTAGCCATAAAGACTTTTTGAAACTTACGTTTTAATGCTGACTGGTTAGGTACGTGGTGTACTTGAATTAAATATAACTACAATTTCGTCTCAAATATTTGTTATTTGTAGAAAATGTAGCTCATCATAGCAGCATTACCAATATCTGTTGAATAACATAATGATACCAACTCCTTTCATTTATTTAATCCCATCAACTCATTGAACCAAAACTTCTATTTTAAGGTTTGTCTTTTAAATTTTTTAAAAGAAACGTTCACACTTACTAAAGATTTATCCAGTTAAACGGTAAACATCAAATACGCCATTATTTGTGTTCACCTTGAAAATTTTTCTACTATGTAATTTTTGTGAGATAATTTAGAAAAAAATTTGAGGTGAACTTTCAGCTACTCGGGAAGTAGTAGAGTTAAACGTAAATGAGTTGATATTTTACTGAAACTTAGTCTGGGAAAGCTCACATCTCCGAAAAACCGCCCCGTCGTATATACGAAAGTCTATTCTATTATATCATTGTGTTTGTGTTTCAGATGCAGTCAGCTCAAGAAAGAAGACCTTTGCCACCAGCTGCTACAGAGCGTCTTTTACTAGATATTAAACCATTTCTCTTTATTTGTAAGATATTTGGTTTGATGCCCTTCTCAGTTGATGCCGCAAATAGATCTCTTCAGAGAACAAGGAGAGAATTTTTGATTTGTGTCGTTCTCGCCAGTCTGCATATCATTTCAAGTTGTGTACAAATATTTTTCTACATTTATATCCTATCAAGAGAATCACCACTTCAAATTGTTTCATTTGTCTGTTGCATTAGCTTTGACGTCCTGGCAATCATTGCTATTGTGCATGATGTTTTATACAGCAGGGACGAATATGAAAGGATGCTACAGCTAATTTGGATCTGCGACAGTAACCTCACAGCCAGTATCGCACCAGTTCCTAGATCGTATGCTAAGCTTATGAAGTTGCAGTTCCTTCCGTTGCTTTTACTGCTTATTGTAAATGGCTTTATTGCAGCTACAGAAGGACAAAACATAAGGTGGATTTTAATGTCTATTAACTATACTAAGGACCAAGCCATTGTTTACACAGCAGTTTTAAGATTCGCTAATCTGCAGTTACTTGTACAGCAGAGATTAAATAATATCAACTCTCGTATGTCTACCTGGTGTACTGATGGACAGAGAAATATTAATCTTTGTCAACGAAGTGCACATGGCGAGAAATTCTGCAACATAAATCAGCACAGTCTTCGTACTTCGTCTGAGGTACGGTCCATCAGGCGAGGCTATCAAGCAATCTACGATTTATCCGTAGTAACCAATTGCACTCACGAGATGTTTCTACTTCCCTTTTTCATTATTGCTTTTTTCAATACAGTAACAACAGTGTGTTTCTCTGTTACAAAGGAAAATATTTTTAGAACCAAAAATAATTTTACACTCATACTTTTGGCATCGTTTATTGCACAAATAGTCCCAGTGTCACTGGTAATCGTGACTGCCCACTGTGTGACGTCAAAGGCGCGCCATGTGACTCGCCTGGACTGTATGTTTCTGCAGAAGGGGAGCGCTAGCAGCGTGGGTGTCCACAGAGAGCTGAAGCTGCTGAGGCACCAGATGGCGTCTAGGAGGCCCACGGTCTCCCTCTTTGGGTTCCTCACCCTGAACCTGGGGCTCTTTGTTGTATACTTCTCTGTGGTCATCACTTACTCCACTGTGCTGTTGTCTTTCAGATAGAGTTGCTCCTCAAGTTGTGTTACTGAGCGAGGTGGCGCAATGGAAAGGCACTAGATTCATATACTGGGGTCCAGATGGCTGTCGAGCCGTCCAAGACCAGGTTCTTTATGTTTTCCCTGAGTAAAATCCGATAAATGTCCGAATATTTCCTTTCACAGTATGAAGCCACTGGTCTTCCTCAATTTCGCATCTTCTTTGCATCTTTTTCTTTTTGTGTTTGCGGAAACAGCCGAAAGAACAGAAGACTGTGACATTACTTCATTGATAGAGAACACACGTGAGCTGACACATGCATGGGGGTGTGGATCGAGAAAGGACTGGTACTAGGGTGATCTATGCAGTTGTGCGTAGCTACAGTGCCCTGGTGGTGTAGTGGCTAATGCATCTGCCTAGTGAGTAGGAGACGTGGGCTAGAATCCCGCCCGCGGTACAAACTTTCATCCAAGGCTTCAGTCTGCATGTGGTACATCACAGATGTTTGAGACTAGGAAAGGTCTCAGGAATCACATAGTTTCATGCCTATGTTTCAGACAGGGTCATCCACACTGCTCAATGTTGATGTGCTATTCCAATACAGCTGAAGAGCATCTGCAGTGATGTTCGAGTTTAGTGGGAATACCAGGTGAGCTGAGGCATCACTGGAAATTGAGACTGAGAAGGTAGGCTTGCTGGGATAGTCCATGAAGTGGTGTGTAGCCATTGTGCCAGGGTGGGCAGTGGCTAGTACATGTGACTGTCAGCAGAAGAGCCAGGATCGAATCCTGGCCTCGGTACGAATTTTCATTCGTCACTTAAATTTTCATATAAACATCACATGATGTGAATTATTTGTTATAGAATGTATTTTAACGACTGCTGCTGATCAAGTATTAATGAGAAATCACATAAAGACTGTAGTATTCTACGCATTCTGTGCAGATCAAGGACATAGATGGTAGTTCTTATTTATATTATCTTGTAAAGGCAGCTATATAGTTTGATACTTCAACTTGTGAAAAAACTATTTTCGTCATTGTAAACTCTAGCTGCTAAAACTGAATAAAAATTATTTAAATTCGAATTTGGCCTATTCTGCCACCTATCAATGTAATTTTTCTACAGATTTATTTGTGTTTATTTGAAATTTGAAGGTGATGAAAACTGAAGCGCAAATCCCCGAAAAACAACCCATATAATTACGACCAACAGGTTCATCGCGTGGGCCACCTGATGACACTCGAAATGATTTTCGGTGTGTTCGCACTGCGGTAGTTCAACATGAAATTCTCTAGTGATTACGATATTCGTATCATTTTGAAAAATGAAGAAAACAGCGGGACAACTGCTAAATCCACAATCTTTTATTGGGTACCCGACAGCATTCGGCACAGTTAAAACTCCATCAGCTGGTGTAAAAAACAAAATCGCTTATCTGTCTGAGGTCATCCTCACCCCAATGTTGTCATGGAACCAAAGGTTCCGTGTCAAAAAAGTAAAAGGGACAAAAACTCCATAACAGCCGTTCCATCGCGGTGTGCGACCTGTTTGTGTTCCTGTGTTCCTCATATGATATACATCTCGGGGCAGAATGTTGATTGTTGATAACAGAGTATAACCGTTTGATGAAATTTTAGTCACGCAATATGACCTGAGGTTTATCAACTTGCAAACGTAAAAATCAACAAGACGTCAGGCATAGAGATTGTGCAGTGTAAGAAATATATACAGCCAGGGAATGGCAGAGGTTGGTTGACGTTGATCACAGCATCTTCAAGGGAATATTGTTGCTTGTAACACATTTTCCAACCTCACTGTATCCGGGTTCCTGAACTGGAGTCGCCAATTAGTGGCCCTAGCGGACCAACATATTCCCCGATGGATTAAAGTAAAAATTTTGCATGTGCTCATTAGGCAGTTTTTATGTTTTACTCACTTCAACATGAATGGCCTGTGGTGACTTTGGCGGTATTTTCCTTGCAACCTGCAGACAAGGTGTCACCTCTGTTTCCTGCAGACAAATGTGAAGCTTGTACGTTAATCTACCAGTCATAGAACCACAAGTACCGCGTAACTGAGAGTTGATGTATCAGCAAACTGAATGACGTAAGCTGCTGCTTCCAGTATGTGTCGACGTGTTGAAGAGTGCCATAGTTCACAAAAAATTCCTCTGGGTTCTACTCCACACGTATTCCTTGCTTATACTTTATCGATTTCCACATTTTCCAGGAAGGTGCCTGCATAGTTCTTCAATTTCTTTGCGAGTGATGATCATAATGACATGCTTGCACGAAATGTGTAATTCTTCTTGGAGGTACTGACGAAATGCAAAAAAGATTTAGAACTGTCCAGAGTCTATGACTGAATGTGCGATTAGTGATTACTGGTCTAACGACACTGGCTATGCCAAGCTATGTTCTTGAAGCTTTTTGAAGCATTTAATTTTGATGGTTTGTCTCCCTTCAAGTGATCTGTCTCGGCTTTTGCATGTCACCGTACAGCTGTAGTTCTCGTACTCACGTGCTGATTCTTCTCTAGCGTCAGACTCACACTCATCACTACCTTCCAGCGTGTCAGTACTCTCTTGTATTAAACCCCCCCAGTATTTTTACGTTCTGATACCATTTAATATGCATACAGGGTCCATCCTCCACTCTGATTTTAAATTCATTACTCAATGTGTAGTGTCAAAGCTAATTCTCGAGTAGCAACCCAGCACCTCTCCACCTACTGATGCCTGCTGCAAATACATGTACGTCACCACCAAACGCAGGAACAGTCCCACACTTGCTTTATGTACAGCTACAACAAAGCGAGTCTCGTAAACAGGCGTTCTTACAGTGTTGGCAGTGACATAGGTCTGTATCTTTACGGATAAATTGTACTGATAGCTATTTAAAGAGATACAATATTATTTCATAACCATTTTTCCAGTCGATTTTAAACTTTCCAGCTGGGGTCCTTCACTTATTAAAATCACATATGTTTCAAGAATACGAAGTTTAAACATTTCGAAGTCAGAACGCAGTTAGCATCGAAAACATGTGTCAATCAGCAGCAAAACTGCTAAAGACATCTTCTCTTGAAATTAACTACAGCAGTGTGTTCTTGAATTTGGCGATAAGATACAGTTTTTGATTTTGGTTAGATTTTGATATGTGATTTCCATGTTACATTGCTTAGCTGCTTTATTAAAGTGGTGATTTAACTTTGGAAATCATCTTCGTTATTTGCTGTCAGTACTGCATCATCTGCATAACATATAATATTCACCATTTTATTTCCCATTTCATAGTCCAGTTTATTTCTTGCATCGTTAATGATGTAGTCTGTCATTAAGTTCAACAGGAATAGTGTTCATGAGACTTCTTGTCTTGTCCCTTTAACTAGTATAATTTCATCTGTGGATCCTTCCATTCTCTTAAGTCTAGTATACACCTTCTATGACTTTTACGAAACCTATTAGTACTCACCCATGAATTAAGGTTTGAATTACATCCTTTTTCCTAATCCTGTGAAAGGCTTCTGACATGGCAACAAAGCACAGGTAGACAGAGTTATTAAACTCTGTGAATTTTTCCACAACCTGCCTTAAAGCTATAATAACATCTAGTGTGCTCCTGTTTCTCCTGAAACCTTGCTGTTCTTCCGTTATTTCTGTATAACTCTGCATTCTGTCTGTGGTTACTGATTTTAACAGTTTTACAGCGGTATCAAGCAATGTAATTGCCCAGTAATTAACTGATTCTTCCTTATGTCCTTTTTATTCACCATGTTGTAACACATTCCTTTCAACCTCTTAGTATCTTGCCTTCCTTCATTATACTATTAAACGTATTACGAAGTTGTTGATATAATGCCTTCAACCCATTTTTTTTATTTGTTCATTATGTATGCCGTCTGGCTCTGGAGATTTTCTATTTTTAAGTCATTTTACTGCAGTCCGTATTTAGTCCAATAAGGAGTCTATTTGGTTGTCATTTTCTATGTTTGTTAACTAATTTTAATTTCCACCTCTGCTCCATCCTTATACTGTAACTTAAAATATTTTTCCTGCTGAACTTTGGTTACATTGTGTATTTAAATGTATTCATTAACATCGTTCTTTTGCCTTTGGAGTGTCCACCACACTTTCTTTTGTGATGTATAAAGATTTCATTCCATAGCATTGGTGCATTACTCCCCATAATCCTATTTCATTTTCCGAATATGCGAGTTCCCCTTGTTACAAATGAACTGATATTCCGTATAACTGTCTTGACTTTGACTGACCTTACATTTCAGGAATGCTTTATTCTTGTGAGTAGCTAATTCTTTAACATCTTGGTTACACCATAGTGTTTTGTATGTAGTACCTCATCCATCACATTCACCTTTTAGCAAAGATTTCAAATGTAAACCATCACCAGAACTACATACCATCAGCTTTAAAATCATGCCTCCACTAAATAAAGAGGTTATAGTTACAAAAACACAAATACATTAGGTTTGAAATGACATCGGAATAAAATAAGTATAAACACTTCAGTAACATTACAACTCAAATATCTTGAAACTGTCAGTATGCAGAAGCCCTTTTTTTTTTTAAAAAAAAAAAAAAGTCAGCTAACGTTAACGGCAATTTTAATACAGGAGAAAGTATAACCACACAGCCATAGTGCAACTATAGCCATGAAGTGAATTTACTTTGATCTGCACCCACCCCCCAGCCAAACTCGCTAATGTACGCCTGTGTGGTGGCACTCGACTCAGAGGTAAGCTGATCACAAACGTGGATGTGGACGAAAGCTTCACTGCCAGTATTTAGCTGTCATGGGGAGTAGGGGTGGTGACGTGAATTCCCAGATCACCAGACTCAGCGTCAGTTACCTCTATTAAATTCCGGACCTGTTCAGAGTGTTTCTTGGTGTGACGAGTTGTGCCACTTTGGGTGGTGATCGGTCTGTTGGACAGGCACCTTCTATCAGTCAAATATTTTTAGAAGCCTGAATTTCTTTTTGCCTACTTTATTTAGTACCTTTTTTGCATTTTCTCCTGTCAGTTAAATGCCATATCTTGCATGTTACAAAGGATTTCTGTTGGACCTTTAGTTTTGGCTATTTGATCTTCGGCTGCTTCTGCTGTTTCATTTTTCACCATTATCGATTCTTCTTCCACTGTGTTCCCATCCCCTGTTTCAAACTATGTTTCGATAAGGCACACATCTAAACTCTCGAAAGATTCTTGTTCCTATACCTTACACAGGTCCCAGGCCACTAACTTCTACCATTGTGCAAAAATACAGCTTTCATCCATAGTTCATAAATCTAGTCTTAGGAGTAAACATCTTGAGACTGAAGCTCTTCAGTCTATGCTTACTTACAAACAGATTAGTTTTTGGAGAGCGTCCACATTGAGCAATACAGAATTTTTACTTTTATTTTTGTTCCCCAAATATGTTTTGCTGAATTTCCAGTAGCATCAGCTGTTTTTTATTGTCTTTTTATTACTACATGTTGTGTATTTCCTGGATTTTATATTATTTGATGACAAATTGTGAAAGAAAACAACTGCATTAAATAATATAAGGTCCAAGAAATCCACATCATGTGGTAACAAGAAGACAATGAAAAAGTGTACTGATGATTCTGAAACTTCTGCAAAATATCTCTGGGGAATTAAAATAAAAATAGAAATATGTTTGGTCAAGGGAGATCCTCTCCAAAAACAAATTCAATCTGAGCAATGTTTAAACTGTGCTTTGTACAACAGTTGATGTGATGTGGGTTCCACTTTCATTCCTGTACAGTTATCACCAGTTAAGATAAGTGAGGTCATATGATATGACTGACATACTACTAATCGTGTGTTCGGCTGCTGACTTTCCTTTCACCATCCACAATGGCCCATTCCTTGCTGATACATTACGAGAGCTGTGCTGTACAAGTATTTTAATATGTAAAATATAGGTGAGTATAATGGATGTGTCTGTTGTATGATGCTGTCTTTGTTTTGCATGAAGATAATAACGAGAGAAGGGAGAGGATGAAACCCAGTAATATGATTTCAACAGCAATGCGGGACAGAATGTTATCTGTAACGTAATCTACATCGATAATGTCACAGTGTAATTTCTATACAAGTACCATGAAGTGACTTAATCAACAGCAGACCCAAAACAATTCTACAAATCAATTTTACACTACAGTATGATAAAATTGTTAATTAACAAAACACAGATGAATACCTTAGAAATATGTTTAAAGCAACGAATACCAATGTGATGATACAGAATTTGTTATACAAATTACACAGACTTTTTCATCCTATAACTAGACATGACTAGATGTTAGTGCTCTACAAAGTTGAATAACATTTGTACCATGATCTTGGTAGTACAGAATAATGTTTATAAGACATCAGAGAAAAACTAAATTCATCATAAGCTACAAACACACGTACGTAATTCAGATAGTCAGTCCCTACAATAGACTCATGTAACCGAAATAAATTTGAAATAAATATGGTTGTCAAAATACCAAAAAATAATGAATATGTTTATTTCTCCAACAACAACACAGTTATGAGGTAAATGATAGAGTCTTCATATACCACTATTTTACGGAAGAACTATGCGTATCACAAAGTTTTGCTAAATTTCATTACTATTTTCAAGTCATTGCTTTAGTAGATGACCACATATTGCAAGAGTAAAAGTATTTACTCTTACAGATCGTTACTATTAAATAACTGTATTCAGAAGATTTTTGTTCAGCATTAAATTTGAGCTAGTTTGAATCAATATTTTGAATTCTTCGAAGTTTTCCATAAATTACAGATAATATCTTGAAATGATACTTTATAAGCGAATCACCTTACTTGTGTGTAGTGAACTGAATGATGATCTGATCTGTCAGATTTTCCTTCTGAAATCCTAATGTACACTGGCTAAATAAATTGCAGTTTACGTAGCTTGAGTCTGTTAGTAGAGTAATTTATGCATAGTCCTTTATGGAAGGAGGCAAATATTGCAAATAATTGACAGATAAAATAGCATGTCTTACTACTGTGTTTATATGGGAGGATATATGGAACGATATCCATGCCATAGTCCCACCTGCCTGCAATTATGTGATGTCAACACACTATGTGACTCTGTATAGTGCTCATGTTTGTAGAAGTGGAACATTTACTTATGATGGAATTGATGCAGTGGACATTACCTCATTTGAGGGATTTAACTAAGCTTTTGAATGATTTGGAGCTGGAGAAATAAGTGCATGTTTACGAAGGCTACTAATAAATCGTCGTTGTAGATATTCTGCAACACCTTTTCACAATTATATCTTTTGTTATAATCAACCCCTCTGCTTTATGCGTTTTTCAATATCCCCTTTCACCATAATGCATGCTGTACACAGTAGTAAAAGATCTCGAAATCGTAGGCAACTTCCAGTAAATTAATGAATAAGCCAAATTTTATAGATCAAAATTCCAAATCCCTACATATAATTGTAGAATATTCTGAGATTCGTAATTTCATTTTGTCTTCATTAGCATTTAAGCAGCAGCTCGTCAATACGTAAAACTGAAGTACATATAGCGAGCCACTTTATCTCAAGTTCCTATTATTGCCACGATATATGATTTAGGAGCGTTCAGTGAAATTGAGCGTCATATTACTCACTTCACTGTGTTCACCTGTCACTGGTATGCTTTTTCCTTGGTCCCACATAGTCGTGAATTAAGTCTTGTTTTCCTCTGCCGTTGGTGAGCCTCTAAGAGTGTTCAAATGGATAACATGCCAACCACTCTTGCATTAGTAAAATTAATATTTAACTTACGTGCTACATGCTGGGAAGGCTGGTTATATGAGGGTATCACATTCCACTGACAACGTTAACCTAGATGTAAATGTAAATGTTATGTGACTAGGGCCTCCCGTCGGTTAGACCGTTCGCCAGGTGCAAGTCTTTCGATTTGACGCCACTTCGGGGTCTTGCGCGTCGATGTGGATGAAATGATGATGATTAGGACAACATAACACCCAGTCCCTGAGGGGAATCGAATCCGCGCCCTTACAATTGACATTCTGTCGCACTGACCCCTTAGCTACCGAGGGCGGCCAACCTAGATGTCAAAGCTTATGATGGAAGCGTTTATCACAACTCCCACAAATGAGGAGTTTAACTCATCTGACTGGCATGTGGCACTTTTAATATTCGTCTTTGTGTCCAAGTCGTTCTTCAGATCTCACTGCTGCTCTGGTGCTCAGTAGTTCTAAGAATGGTTTGACGCAGCTCTCCATCGTGCTTATCTGGTATAAGATTCCTTATCTCTGAATATCCACTGCAATCTACATCCGTTTGAAGCAGCTTACTCTATTCAAACCTTGGTCTCCCTCTATACTTTCTACGCCTCTCCCGCTTCCCTCCTCCACCGTTAATACCACAAATTGTGCCCTATTGACTAATCTCTTCTTTAAGCAAAGTTGTGTCATAAATTAAATTCTTCCACAATTACGTTCAGTACTTCCTTATTAATTATCCTGTTTTCCCATCTAGACTTCAGCGTTTCTCGCCAACACTACATTGCGAAAGTTTCTATTGTTTTCCTGTCTGAACTCTTTGTCATCCAAATTTCACTTCGTAGAAGGCTACATTCCAGACAAGTACCTCCATAAAAGACAGCTTAACACTCGAATTTATATTACATGTTCACAAACTACTCTTTTTCAGAAATTCTTTTCTCACAATTGTCATCATGTATTCTGCATCCTCTCTTCTTCTGACATCTTCAGTTACTTTGCTGTCCAAATAGGAACACGGACGTACTTTTTTACTGCCTCATCATTAATTCCCTAAACGTCATCTCCATTATTTGTCCTAGTAACACTACCCTTGTTTTACTGTGGTTAATGTTCGTCCCTTAACCTCTTTTGAGGTCACAGTACTTTCCCGTGCAATGTTCTTCCAGTTCTTTTGCCATCTCTAACACATATAAAATGTCGCCAAAAAATATCAAAGATTTTATTTGTCCGCCCCAGACTGTTATTCCCTTTTCCAAATTTCTCCTTGATTTCATTGACTGCTTGCTCAACGTACTTCGGGGTTAGGCTGCTAGCCTGCCTTATTATTTTTTCAGCTAATGTTTACTTCGACATATAGCTGCAGTGCAGCTTCTGTTCTTTTCGCTCTTTGTACTTTATCCTTCCTAACTTCAGAATCTCTAAAACATATTCCAATCAATACAGACGAACTGTTCCACTTAATTTAGAAATTGTATAAATGTTGCCTTCCTACCTTTAACATATCTTCTACGATAAGTCTTAGTGCCACTATTGCTTCGTGTGTTCCTAAATTTCTCCAGAACCAGATCTGATCTTCTTCGTGGTAGGCTTATATCAGTTTTTCCATTATTGTGTAAAAAATTCGTATTAGTATTTTGCAAACATGAGTTATTACGCTGACGGTTTAGTGTATTCGCTCCTCTCAGCACATGCTTTACATTCTTACTGAAGTCTGTGGGTATTTTGCCTGTTTTGTATATTGCGCACATCTACTACAACAGTTTTCTCTAGGTAGTCTCTCAATGATGTTAGTATTGATAAGGTAAGGATATATACTCCAAGATCCGTGTTTTCACTTATGTCTTTCAGTGCTCGTTCACTCTCATGGTGTATCTCACATCTGCATACAAATCCTCTTCCTTTTCAATAATATTGACTCAAATTTGATTTCCATTCTATATCCCTTGTATCTATTCTATCCTTCAGCTTTCCCCTCTTCGTTTAGTATTGGCTTGATATCTGTGGTTTATTTATGGATCACCTGCTTACCTTCTTTAGGAAAGCTATTTCAGTTTTCCTATAGGCAGCACCTGTCATAGCCTAGTCATGTATGCTTCTACAACCTTGTCTTGTCCTCTGTCTGTTCTTGCTTACCCATTTTGCACTCTCTGTCATAATCTAATTTTCTCTATTACTTTCAGTATTCATCTGTTAAATCTTGTATGTTTGTCCATTAATTCTCTATTACTTCCACTGTTTCATCTCTCGAAGTTACCTGTTCGTCTTGTATTTAACTGTATTACCCTGATTCAGTCAATTACTGTTTACTGCTGTGTTTGAAATTCTCAGCAACCTCGGTTTTTCAATTTATCTTGGTCCAGTTTATTTAATTTCCTTTCTTTCTGCAATTTCTTTAGTTCTAATCTGCAATTCATCACCAATACATATGGAAGGAGTGCACATATGACTGTAGATATGTTTTATAACTTCTGAAGAGGTTTCAAAATCTAAGTCTTACAATTCTATGATAAATTTCAAACATTCTAATGTCTCCATATCTCTGTGGGTCTTAAACAATGTGTTTACAAATATTAAATTACGCTCTCTGAAAAATTCCACCAGTTTTGTTTCTCTCTCATGTCTTGCGGCCATTCCTTGTTCTCCTACTACTTTCTGTTCTCCTACTCTTTCTACTATCGAACTCCACTATCGCATCACAACCTAATTTTCGTCTTCCTTGACAATATGAATGTTTTCTTATATCTTACAGTATAGTTTTTTTCCAATGTAATCATGATCTGCATATCTGATTAGCATATATACTTGTTCTATTGTGTGAAGGTGTTGACTTCCTGCTTATCTTGTGTAAAGTAATGGGTTCAGAATGCTGTTCATCCTAGCTTACCTGCATTCCTATTTTCCTCTTCATTACTAGAACTTTTCCTAACTTCCCTAGTTTGATTTTGTATTTAATTCCTCGTTAACACTTGACCAGAGTCCATGCTCCTGCTGCCTCATCACTATTTTCCACTAAATCTAATTCCAACCTATCCAACTCCCTTTCAAATCCTGTAACGTACTATCTGATTGAGACGTCTAACATTTCTTTCTCGAGCTTGTCAAATGCCTCGGATTTTCCTCGTGACAGCATTGTCCGGAGTATTCCTCGCTCACAGGTCCGAATGAAGGAAATTTTTCCTTTAATATATATCACATAATAGAATGCAATCATCGTTTAACCATGCCATCTGGAAGAACAATAGCTGCAGCTTCTCCTTGCCGTCAGCTTTCGCGCACTCACTGTACCAACATAGTACCGCTATTGTTATTATGTTTTTCATAGAAAACTGATTAATCTATGACAAGATGTAAACTACACATAAAGAAATCGAGGCACAGAATGTTGTTTGAGAGAAGTTGTGGCTGCTAAGATTAATACATTAGGAGTTGATGCAGACACTAAGAGAAACCTTAGAAACCTCTAAGCTAGTTATTGAATCTCTCGGGCAACTCGAGCAAAATTACGTGATGGCAACGATGTCAATGCCACTTTCAGTAACAATCACAGTGATACTAGAATAGACAGAATATACGGCATCAGCACATCAAAGCCACACATGCAGTGCATGCAGCTTGTACTTTTAACAGATAACACAAGAAAGATCGGCGATAGGGAATTAACATAAGGTCTACGTAACCACATTTTCGAAAGACCCTCAAAAACCATGAATTATTCGAAGAAAGATCTGCAACCTTGTGGTGAGATAATACATTTTACAGATGTACATAAGGAAGCTGATGCGAGACTAAAAAGTCAAAGCAGCGTGAACTACAAATCCACTACATCAGATGGTGAACATAGCAGCGGTGATGGTATTGACATTCAGTATAAAACAGTGAACAATCGGTTCCCACATATATAATGACGATACCACTGAGCTAATTGTTTGGCTACGACTACTCATGGTAGCAGAGCTTAGAGGGAGAACTGGCATCGAATAAGAATGGAAGCAGTATGATAAAGTCTTCTCGAGTTGACAGCCGTGTCAATGCGCTGTTCTCCAGCAACGTTTCAGCAAGTTTCTTACTTGCCATCTTCAGGTGAAGGGTCGGGTTGACGCCTCGTCCTGATCTTTAGAGCCGCTGGACCATGGGCTTCTCTGCATCCTCAGCGCCAGTTGGTCCAGTCAGGCGCGAGCAGAATCGGCGCCGCAGCGCTAGGCAGGGGGGGGGTGGGGGGGGGAGCGTGATGGAGCCGCGGGCGCCGACTCCTGGCATCTCTTCTCGGTACGGCCTGTTTATTCCATTCGCCACCACCGACCCCCTCCATCGGCGCGCTTTCGTCTTATTCTTGAGTTACTGTGTTCCACACGGTGCTCAGTTGAAGGCCACGATCCTGATTGACCAGGTTATCTATCATTGCCCCGGCTTCGTTAATAATCCTCCAGCAAAAATCAGAAATATGCTGGGCTCAATGAAGGACTACTTTGGTCTAAGAACACCAGGTATCTATAACATTTCCTGTGAATGTGGGAAACAATATATTGGACAGACGCAGCGTTGGATAACACAACACATCTATGAATGTGTGAGTAGCGTTCGCCTCGGAAAACAAGAAAAATCCGTGGTAGCGGAGTACAGACTCAGTGAAGAACACATATTTCAAGTTGAAGAAACCAAGAGACTGCGTAGAGCGAAATATTTCTGGGACTCTAGTATTGACAAGATGGGGCAATGATAGATAGCCTCGTCAATCAGGATAGTGGCCTTACGCTCAGCACCGCGTGTAACACAACAACTGAAGAATGAGACGAGAGCTCACCGATGGAGGCGGGTCGGTGGTGGCGAATGGAATAATCAGACCGCACCGAGACGAGACGCCATGACACGGCGTCCGTGGTTCCCCCCACCACGCGCTGCGGCGCTGATTCCGCTCGCACGTGATTGGCCCGACCGGCGCCGAGGATGCGGAGAAGCCCGTGGTCCAGCGACTACAAAGATCCGGACGAGACGTGAACCTGAGACTTTCACGCACACGCGACGCACGCACTTGCGCCGTGGCTGCCGAAGTGTGAAGACGCTCTGTGCTGAGGCTGCCGAAGCTCGTGATTTTGTAGCGACCGCTTGCGCGGGTTCACGCATTTGGCTACTCGCCTTGCGTGTTCTCGCTAACCAGCGTTTCTCTCTTTCTTTCACAGTCGACAACAGCCTGCAAGGGCCTTTAGGGACTCGTGTGGCAAAATCTGCGTGGCGTGATCCCCCCTATCTGAGAAAGCAAAAACTGCCGTGTCTTTCTAAAGAGGCAAAGTTGTCGTGTTGAGGGTTACGACATGAAGGAAGAGCCGGAACAAGACGATAGCTCCGGCGAGACGCAGGGTGTGGCAGACAACGGTCTAAGGGAAGTTTCCTGGACGACGGCAGCGTCTGGCGCCCCACCAACGACAAAGACGACGAGTGAGAGTGTTGGTCGCGGCCGCCGGATGGACGCGGAAATTTCCGCGAACGGACGGCACCGCGACCGCACACTCTCAGGACGGAGACGAGGCGTCGAGCCGCCGATACGTCACCTCTGGCAAAGGAGGAATTTGCCGCCGCCATCGCCAGGCTGACCCGCGAGGAGAGTTGCATCTGCATGCAACGCTTGGCCATGGGCACCGAAGCGGACATGGAGGAGGTACTTACGACCAGTGGGTCGCGACAGGCAATCGCCTGTCGCAGTCGCCACGACAGCTGCCGCACCAGCAGCCGCACCAGCCGTGCCGGCTGCAGAAGCCGCCACGCCCTCACCAACGTCCAGGCTGGCAACACCCGACGAGTCGGCAGAGGTCGAGCAAGCCCCACGGAAGCGCCCAGCCGCGGCCTTAGAGGACACTCCCTCCCCCAGGCAAGTTCCTGTCGCGTCGGGCGGAAGAAGAGGAGGGTACGTCGCAGGACGACGACCGCATCACCGACGAAGCCGGACGAAGAGGGCTTCATCGCGCCCTCCCGGCGCCACACAGCGAGAGCCAGGTCGTTCGGACCGGTGTCGCCGGAACAGGTCCAGGCTGCAAACAGGTTTGCAGATCTGCCGGAAGTAGCCGAGACCGACGGGGACTGGATCACGCCGACTACGGCGACAAAACCGCCCCGCCGTCCGCCACTGATTACCATCCAGTGGAGTGAGTGAGGGCTATAGTGAGCTCAGAGAGAAGATCGCGGGGACTTACAAGTCAGAGCAGAGTGCATAGAGGACCACGCAAAACTCATGCAGCTCTGTCAGACCGTGAAGTGGAACTGCTTCACGCAAGCATGCAGCCGCTGAAGCAGGTGAAAGTCGTCTTTCGTCACCTGCCGCTGAAGATGGGACCGGCGTTCCTACAGCGGCAGCTGGGGGAACTCAGCCTGCAGACCCACCACGTCGGCCTGATGAGGTCGCCCAGGACCCAGAGGGACATACCCTTGTTGCTTGTGATTTTAGTCGACAATGTTGACAACCGGTAAATTTTTCAGGTTGAAAACATTGCCGACTTCGACGTAAAAGTCGAGCCACTCCGCGCAAAAGGAAGACGACCCCAGTGGTTCAACTGCCAACGCATGGACCAGGTGGCGAGGTTTTGCAGGATGCATGTGCGTAGCTGCAAGTGCGCCGAGGAGCACCCGTGGCGGGTCTGCTCCCAAGAAGAAGGAAGACCAGCCGACGTGCTGCAACTGTGAAGGGGACCACGTCGCCTGTTACCGGGGATGCGCCGCATTCGAGCGCGGGAAGCGCGCCAGCCGCGCAAACCCGAGCCGCAGCTTGGCGGACGTTGCTAAGTGGAAAATTACAACTTAAGCTTTGGCTCTCCTACTGTGGACAAGTGCTCCAAATGCATCCAGTTTCAGTTGAAATTAGACAGCGGAGAGAAATAAGTTGAAATTTATTTCAATCTCCACAAAAAGAGGGTAGAAACATTCTTTAATTTACTGGAAACTGAAACGAAAATGAAATCACCCTATGCTTTGACTGCCAAAAGAATTTGGTTTTACCCAAAGTCCCTGACCAGGCAGCTTACATTAGTCGACAGTTCTACACTCCTGGAAATTGAAATAAGAACACCGTGAATTCATTGTCCCAGGAAGGGGAAACTTTATTGACACATTCCTGGGGTCAGATACATCACATGATCACACTGACAGAACCACAGGCACATAGACACAGGCAACAGAGCATGCACAATGTCGGCACTAGTACAGTGTATATCCACCTTTCGCAGCAATGCAGGCTGCTATTCTCCCATGGAGACGATCGTAGAGATGCTGGATGTAGTCCTGTGGAATGGCTTGCCATGCCATTTCCACCTGGCGCCTCAGTTGGACCAGCGTTCGTGCTGGACGTGCAGACCGCGTGAGACGATGCTTCATCCAGTCCCAAACATGCTCAATGGGGGACAGATCCGGAGATCTTGCTGGCCAGGGTAGTTGACTCACAACTTCTAGAGCACGTTGGGTGGCACGGGATACATGCGGACGTGCATTGTCCTGTTGGAACAGCAAGTTCCCTTGCCGGTCTAGGAATGGTAGAACGATGGGTTCGATGACGGTTTGGATGTACCGTGCACTATTCAGTGTCCCCTCGACGATCACCAGTGGTGTACGGCCAGTGTAGGAGATCGCTCCCCACACCATGATGCCGGGTGTTGGCCCTGTGTGCCTCGGTCGTATGCAGTCCTGATTGTGGCGCTCACCTGCACGGCGCCAAACAAGCATACGACCATCATAGGCACCAAGGCAGAAGCGACTCTCATCGCTGAAGACGACACGTCTCCATTCGTCCCTCCATTCACGCCTGTCGCGACACCACTGGAGGCGGGCTGCACGATGTTGGGGCGTGAGCGGAAGATGGCCTAACGGTGTGCGGGACCGTAGCCCAGCTTCATGGAGACGGTTGCCAATGGTCCTCGCCGATACCCCAGGAGCAACAGTGTCCCTAATTTGCTGGGAAGTGGCGGTGCGGTCCCCTACGGCACTGCGTAGGATTCTACGGTCTTGGCGTGCATCCGTGCGTCGCTGCGGTCCGGTCCCAGGTCGACGGGCACGTGCACCTTCCGCCGACCACTGACGACAACATCGATGTACTGTGGAGACCTCACGCCCCACGTGTTGAGCAATTCGGCGGTACGTCCACCCGGCCTCCCGCATGCCCACTATACGCCCTCGCTCAAAGTCCGTCAACTGCACATACGGTTCACGTCCACGCTGTCGCGGCATGCTACCAGTGTTAAAGACTGCGATGGAGCTCCGTATGCCACGGCAAACTGGCTGACACTGACGGTGGCGGTGCACAAATGCTGCGCAGCTAGCGCCATTCGACGGGCAACACCGCGGTTCCTGGTGTGTCCGCTGTGCCGTGCGTGTGATCATTGCTTGTACAGCCCTCTCGCAGTGTCCGGAGCAAGTATGGTGGGTCTGACACACCGGTGTCAATGTGTTCTTTTTTCCATTTCCAGGAGTGTATTTATTGAACTTTACTGTCTGCCAAGGTATATCTAAAGATAAGCAAACAAAATACCGTGTTTTTATATATCACTGGACAGAATCGGATGGTTGTGGAGGACAAACAGGAACAGTTCAATGATAATTATGCTTCAATACTGGTTGGTAAATGAAGTGCCGCCAAATATTAAAGACATTGTTTTAGTACTCCCTGTACCAGGCCATTCGTATATGCCGCCTGACCGTGTATTTGGCAGAACTGAGAAGGAAATTCAAAATTATGACACTATTAATAAGCCTGAGAAATACATCGAAATCTTTAAGGAATGTAGAACTGTTTCCAGTGTGATTGAGAGCTGTAATATTTTTGACTGGAAGAAGGCATGTGAAAATTGCCAAAGGAAGCCTGGAAATAGACACTTTAAACTTTCAACAGCTAAAAGATTTATTATAACACTAGGTCATGCGCCAACCTGTGAAGTACTCAAACCTGGATTTAAAGTTCAAAACTTTGAACTACCGTTAGTACTACAGTAAAAGAGCCGAGAGTGAAAGGTGACAACAAGCTTCTGACTCTTCACTTTAGGGAAAACTGGTCTCAAAATGAAGACCTGGCCTTTTACAAAAATATTATATTCCATCCAGTAGAGAATAGACCCGAAGAACAATCTGATGCTGAAAACGCCGGTGGACACATAGACGATGAAAGTGACTTTTAATTAGTTCACTGCAGTTAATAGGACAAATCCAGATTGAAATATGTAAATGACTACCCTTAAGGCACTTTCAAAATTATGTATTCTGTAATGTGTGCAGGTTTAATGTAATGTTATTTTTTAATAATTTTCTGGTAAATGCATGTTTGTATGTGTTTCCCTAACTTAACCCCCCTCCCCTCGCATGGGAGGCCGCACCGGCACCGCAGCCGTCACAGCTGGTTTCGCCGGCGGCACCGCCTGGAATCGGGTAGGCCGACTACGGGAAACGTCGCGAAGGAGTCAGACCCTCCCGAAACGGCGATAGAAGACACCGTCGAGCTGGCCGCGCTTCTACGGTCGCTCAGCCAGCTGATGGCGCCGCAACCAGTCCTCGTGGGAGCAGTGACGGTGGCCCTCCAGGCCACCGTTGGCAGAAGCCAGCCTTAAAATGAATAACGACCATATTCATGGGTTAACCATTTGCACTTTAAACGCCCGGGGTCTCCACCCCCAGCAGGGCAAGTTTCGCTAATTCCTACGGGACGAGGCGGTCGACATCTGCTTTCCGCAGGAGACCTTCCTCAAACCCGGGGTCGACGTGCGAGCAGCAAATTATTGCAGCTACCGAGATGACAGAGCCACTCACGGGAGCGGTACTGCCATCTGCGTGAAGAAGTCACTGCGCCACCACCGGGCTCAACTGCCGCCGCTCAATGCACTGGAGGCCACAGGAGTGGCAGTCAACACTACCGCCGGAAGGATTCTTTTCGTGTCGGTGTACTGGCAGCCTGGCAGATCGCTAGACGGAGCCGACTTCGACGTCCTGCTGTCGCTGTAGGGGCGAGCTTTCATTGCCGGCGATTTCAAAGCGAAAGACACAGAATGGAACTCGCGAATTGTTAGCCTCAGCGGGAGCCGTCTCTCCCGCGTTGTTCACCGCAACGGCGCCATCGCCGTGAGACCGTTTGACCCCACAATCTTCCCTGCACGGAGACAACCGGACGTGCTCGATATTGCTCTTCTGAAGGGCGTCGGGCAATTCGCGACCGCCGAGACGCGTAACGTCCTTTCCTCCGAACACGTACCGGTCATTTTTGGCCTCGACGTGGTCGGAGCTTCTCTTGCAGAGAGCCGTCCGAGCTATCGCAGGCTCGGCGCCGAGAGCTTTCAGACGAAAGCCCTCGAACTGCTCGAGGACGCGCCAAACCCCGCTGACGTAGGGGCAGACTCCGCCCTAGCATTCTTCACCCGAAGAATACTCCGAGCAGCAGAGGAAGCCACGCCATCGCCAAGGGCCACGAGACTTCTCGCGACAGCTGCCGCGCTCTATCCTCGACGCGATCACCGAGAAGAACCGACTGTTTCGTGAATGGCAGCTCACTCGCCAACCAGACACGAAGCACCGATTAAACCACATGAGACGGGAAATTAAGTCAGCAGTCGAGCAACACCGGAAACAGGAATCGGAAGACCTTGTGTCTACCCTCAATCCTGAAGATGACAGTGCATGGAGGGTGGTAAAGTCCTTCCTACGCCGGCGACAGCGAACACCAATTTTACAGGTCGGGAACGACTTCGCTAGCGATCCCGACGCGAAAGCCAGCGTTCTGGCTGACGCATTTGCAGCGAACTTCACACCGGTGGCCGACATCATCGACGACGACCACATACGGTGGGTTCACGGGCAACTTCCGCGCCGCAAGGGAGGAAGGCGACGTTATCGAGTCGATAACGGAGGAGGAAGTTGCTGTGCAGCTTCGCTCGCTGAACCCCCAAGAAGGCTGGAGGCACCGATGGCGTCACAAACCTGCTGAAGAACCTTCCGCCGGGATTACACCGGCAACTTGCCGATGTTTTCAACGAGATCCTCCGATCAAGTGGCTACCCCTCTGCGTGGAAACACGCGGAGGTCGTGGCCATTCTGAAATCCGGCAAGGACCCACGTCAGGCATCGAGCTACCGACCCATCAGCCTGCTCCCGTCCTTCAAGAAAGTGTTCGAGAGGCTGTAAGCGAGAAGACTGATGCGACACGTCACCCAGGAGGGCATCATCCCGGACGAGCAGTTCGGGTTTCGAGAAGAACATGCCACTTCCCACCAGCTCTTGCGGGTGGTAGAACCGGCGATGAGGGCACTGGAAACAAGAGAATACTTAGGGACATTGTTCCTCGACGTCTCCCGAGAAAGATACACTCCGATGGGGGATTAGTAAAACTTAATCCCTCAGCAGGTCAGGGCAACGCGTGGTCGGCTTGTAATGAGGTTGTTGGCCCAGTCCACGGATGAGCCGACGGTCAGACTTTTTGAACAAGGGATACCGACGTCCCACATGACGCTACTGCGGTCGTACCTGTCTGAACTAACCTTCCACGTGAGGGCTGACGACGGTACGTCCACAGACCGGTAGATACGTGCAGGGGTGCCGCAGAAGTCGGTCCTCGGCCTCTCACTGTACTCCCTGTACACTGCCGACGCGCCGAAAGTGGCACGAGTCGAACTGGCGCTGTGCGCTGATGATACAGCCCTGTTCACTCGCAGCATGAATGCCCAAATGCTGAGAAACCGCCTCCAACGCGGGTGCGACGCCTTGGGCTCATGGGCAGCAAAGTGGCGTCTGAAATTCAACGCCACGAAGAGCCAGGCAGTTGTCTTCACCCGAAGACTTCTGCCGCCATGGCTTACGCCAGTCGAAATCCTGAGAGAACCTATACCATGGAGTGGGACCGCGAAATACCTAGTGGTTACCCTAGAACGCAGGCTCACCTGGAAGCATCACATCCGAGATGTGAAAGGGAGAGGATTAGGACGCCTTCGTGACCTGTATCCGCTGCTAAACCCGCAGTTGTCATTGCCACCGCAATACGGCATCACGCTTTACCTAACATTGGTTGGGCCACTGTTAGAGTATGCGGCCGTGGCCTGGGGGAAGCCGCAGATGCTCACATTGTGACTGCAGCGGATACAGAACCGAGCCATGAAGACTGCTATGCACCTTCCGAGGCGCTTCTCGACGCGTCAACTCCACGAGGACACCGGGATCCTATCCTCTCCGAGACAGGTTTCGCGCCATCGGGAAAGCGGGACGCTCCCGCAACCGGCTCATCCGGTGGACTGAGCCAACAACCTCATCACAAGCCGTCCACGCGTTGCCCTGACCTGCTGAGGGATTAAGTTTTACTAATCCCCCATCAGAGTGTATCCTTCTCTTTTCCAGGTTACACCAGCTAGGACCAATCAACAAGAGTGGTAATATATCTTTCTTTCTTTTACGGGAGCCGCAGGAATGACAAATTTTGTCTAAACTGCACCACCTCGAGCCAGGGATAGGCTCGTCTTTTTCAGCGTCAGCGAACCTGACACTTCGCCTGAAGATGGCAAGTAAGAAAGTTGCTGAAACAGTGCTGGAGAACAACGCATTGTCTTGGCTGTCAACCCTAGAAGAGTTTATCATCGAGATTCTCCAAGAAAGCCTGCATTCTCAGACATGGAAGAAGTAGTTCCCGAACTACACAAATAGGCACCCAAATCATACACTCATAGACAAAATACAATTAAAGGTTTGGATGGCTTATGGTAAGAGTATCTTGTAGATGTGAGGGATTATTCACGTATCAATAATGATTTCAAATACATTCAAATGATTATTGATACATACTCTAAATTTGCTTGGTCATTACCGGTAAAAATTGTAAGAGATGTTATTCAAGGGTTTCAGTTTCTTGCTTGTTCTGCAAGGTTCGCAAGAGAAAAATGGCTCTGAGCACTATGGGACTTAACATCTATGGTCATCAGTCCCCTAGAACTTAGAACTACTTAAACCTAACTAACCTACGGACAGCACAAAAACACCCAGTCATCACGAGGCAGAGAAAATCCCTGACCCCGCCGGGAATCGCACCCGGGCGTGGGAGTTCGCGGGAGAGCTTCTGTGAAGTTTGGAAAGTAGGAGACGAGGTACTGCCGGAAGTAAAGTTGTGAGGACGGGGCGTGAGTCGTGCTTGGGTAGGTCAGATGGTAGAGAACTTGATCGCGAAAGGCATTGGTCCCGAATTCAAGTCTCGGCTCGACACACAGTTTTAATCTGCCAGGAAGTTTCATATCAGCGCACACTCCGCTGCAGAGTGAAAATCTCATTCTGGATACATGTCTATGGTTGAGAAAAACTTAGCCCCCTTCAGACAATCTAAGGTATCGTCAGTTCGTGGAAGGGGATAAACGTCCTTTTTAGTTATCTTATTAAGCTCCCTGCAATCAACATAAAAGCGCCAACTGCCATCCTTCTTCTTGACGAGAACCACTGGTGACGACCATGGTCTCTGCAATGGAGGAATGATGTCAATTTTCATCATTTTCTCTACCTCGTCGCGAATTATTCGACGTTCCGTTGCTGACACACGGTATGCTCTCTGGCTTATTGGTTGATGGTCTCCAGTGCTAATCCGATGCTTCACAAATGGATTTGCCTAATTTGCTCTTCACCTGTGGATTGAAGCATTCACAGAACTCTGAAGACACGAAAGTAGCTTCTTCTGCTGTTACTTAGTGAAATCTGGTGGTAGTCGAGCTAGAAGGTCTTGTCTCATAGTAGTAGCGCTAATTTCGCCCACAGACTCGGCATTAGAGGTTTCTGTGACACCCTGTTGTTCTTCAATATAACTGCTCAGCGTTTGCTACGCACATGCGTCTTGGAACGGTCTGCGTTTTGCGGCGACAGTTAATTGTCCACAATTCACCGAATCCGCTCTTCAACGAGACGACAGAGGCTGGGATGACCAAGTTATTCTTCAGTGATATACCTCTCTTATATTCCACTACAAGACCCATTGGTTGGTGCATGGCATAACACAAGCGCTGACTGCAGGAATGATCACTTCATCCAGCACACATAATCTCCACATACTCAGATGCACATATTCCTGTCCACAGTATCTCATCTCGTGTAGCATAATCTGTGAGCGACCACAATCTATAACTGCCTTTCAAAAAGTCCCATCCGAGAAAGACGTCATGAGTACACTCTTGTAAGATGATGCATTCTAAGGGCTGCGTGTGGCCACTTATACCCACACATTTTCCTGTAGGTTTCACATATTTCCCATTAGCCACCTTCAGCAGAGATGTTTTGCTGTCGACAAATACGGTTTTCTGCTGCTGGCGACGGTACATACCCGAAATTTACTGAATATGATGTTCCAGAGTCCACAAGAGCTTGGGCTAGTCGACCATCCATGAGGATATCGAAGTAGTTTCCTATCATTTTTGTAGTGATCGACGGGGGAGTATTTTTTTCTTCGGCGGCCTGACCTCCAAGGAAGATCGCACCCTTTAGTTTTCCAGGTTCAGGCTGCTAGGTCATCGGCTGTAGCTTCTAAATGGCGATGGAGACGTTGGTGTGTTGGGAAGCGTCCTCTCCAGCTGCTAGCTTGCGGCGTTGGTGCCCTACGTCGTCCTCCACCCACATCTTCTTGTTCGTCTTCATCGTCCCAAAGAGTTAAACACCATGAAGGAAGCCCTCAGAAAAAAAGGGCGTAGGACAGGGCTTCAGTCTTTCCCCTCTACTGTTCAATCTCTACATCGAAGAAGCAATGATGGAAATGAAAGATAGGTTCAGGAAGGGAATTAAAACTCAAGGTGAAAGGATATCAATGTACGATTCACTGGTGAAATTGCTATCCTCTGGGAATGTGAAGAAGATTTACGGTATACGTTGAATGAAATGAACAATTTAGTAAGTACAGCATATGTTGTTGGTGTTGTGGTCCTCAGTCCTAAGACTGGTTTGTTGCAGCTCTCCATGATACTCTATCCGGTGCAAGCTTCTTTATCTCCCAGTACCTACTGCAATCTACATCCTTCTGAATTTGTTTAGTGTATTCATCTCTTGGTCTCCGTCTACGATTTTTACCCTCCGCGCTGCCCTCCAGTACTAAGTTGGTGATCCCTTGATGCCTCAGAATATGTCCTACCAACCGATCCCTTCTTCTAGTCAAGTTGTGCCATAAATTTCTCTTCTCACCAATTCTATTCAATACCTCCTAATTGGTTATGTGATCTACCAATCTAACCTTCAACATTTTTCTGTAGCACCACATTTCGAAAGCTTCTATTCTCTTTTTGTCTAAACTATTTATCGTCCACGTTTCTCTTCCGTACATGGCTATACCCCATACAAATACTTTCAGAAACGATTTCCTGACACTTAAATCTATACTCGATGTTAACAAATTTCTCTTCTTCAGAAACGCTTTCCTTGCCATTCCCAGTCTACATTTTATATCCTATCTACTTCGACCACCATTAGTTATTTTGCTCCCCAAATAGCAAAACTCCTTTACTACTTTAAGTGTCTCGTTTCCTAATCTAATTCCCTCAGCATCACCCGACTTAACTGGACTACATCCCATTACCCTCGTTTTGCTTTTGTTGACGTTCATCTTATATCCTCCTTTCAAGACACTGTCCATTTCGTTCAACTGCTCTTCCAAGACCTTTGCTGTCTCTGACAGAATTACAATATCATCGGCGAACCTCAAAGTTTTTATTTCTTCTCCATGGATTTTAATACCTACTCCGAATGTTTCTTTTGTTTTCTTTACTGTTTGCTCAATATACGAATTGAATAACATCGGGGAGAGGCTACAACCCTGTCTCACTCCATTCCCAACCACTGCTTCCCTTTCGTGCCCCTCGACTCTTGTAACTGCCATCTGGTTTCTGCGGAAATTGTAAGTAGCCTTTCGCTCCCTGTATTTTACCCTGCCACCTTTGGAATTTGAAGGAGAGTATTCCAGTGAACATTGGCAAAAGCTTTCTTTAAGTCTACAAATGCTAGAAACGTAGGTTTGTCTTTCCTTAATCTTTCTTCTAAGATAAGTCGTAGGGTCAGTATTGCCTCATGTGTTCCAGTATTTCTACGGAATCCAAACTGATCTTTCCCGAGGTCAGCTTCTACCAGTTTTTCCATTCGTCTGTAAAGAATTAGTAATTTGCAGCTGTGACTTATTGAACTGATAGTTCGGTAATTTTCACATCTGTCAACACCTTCTTTCTTTGGGATTAGAATTACTATATTCTTCTTGAAGTCTAAGGGTATTTAGCCTGTCTCATACATCTTGCTCACCAGATGGCAGAGTTTTTTCAGTACTGGCTCTCCCAAGGCCGTCAGTAGTTCTAATGGAATGGTGTCTACTCCCGGGGCCTTCTATCGACTCCGGTCTTTCAGTGCTCTATCAAACTTTTCACGCAGTATCGTATCACCCATTTCATGTTCATCTACATCCTCTTCCATTTCCATAATATTGTCCTCAAGCACATTGCCCTTGTATAGACCCTCTATAAACTCCTTCCACCTTTCTGCTTTCCCTTCTGTGTTTAGAACTGGGTTTCCATCTGAGCTCTTGATATTCGTACAAGTGGCTGTCTTTTATCCAAAGGTCTCCCTAATTTTCCTGTAGGCAGTATCTATCTTACCCCTAGTGAAATAAGCCTCTACATCCTTACATTTGTCCTCTAGCCATCCCTGCTTAGCCATTTTGTACTCCTGTCGATCTCATTTTTAGACGTTTGTATTCCTTTTTGCCTGCTTCATTTTTGCATTTTTATATTTTCTCCTTTCATCAATTAAATTCAATATTTCTTCTGTTACCCAAGGATTTCTACTAGCCCTCGTCTTTTTACCTACTTCATCCCTCAGAACTACCAATTCTTCTTCTACTGTATTTCTTTCCCCCATTCCTGTCAATTGTTTCCTTATGCTCTTCCTGAAACTCTGTACAACCTCTGGTTTAGTCAGTTTATCCAGGTCCCATCTCCTTAAATTCACAACTTTTTGCAGTTTCTGCAGTCTTAATCTTCAGTTCATAACCAATAGATTGTGGTCAGAGTGCACATTTGCCCCTGGAAATGTCTTACAATTTAAAACCTGGTTCCTAAATCTCTGTCTTACCATTGTATAATCTATCTGATATCTTCTAGTATCTGCAGGGTTCTTCCATGTATACAACCTTCTTTTATGATTCTTGAACCAAGTGTTAGCTACCATGAAGTTATGCTCTGTGCAAAATTCTACCCGATGGCTTCCTCTTTCATTTCTTACCCGCAATTCATATTCCCTACTATGTTTCCTTCTCTCCCTTCTCCTACTCTCGAATTCCAGTCACCCATGTCTATTAAATTTTCGTCTCCCATACAGCATACAGAATGAGAATAAATCAAAGAAAGACGGAAGTAACGACAAGCAGCAGAAATGAGAACAGCGAGAAACTTAATATCAGGATTGATGGCCACGAAGTAGATGAAGTTAAGGAATTCTGCTACCTAGGCAGTAAAATAACCAATGCAGGATGGAACAAGAAGGACACAAATAATTGACAAACACTGCTGGCTAAGAGAAGTTTACTAGTATCAAACATAGGCTTTAATTTGAGGAAGAAGTTTTTGAGAATGTACGTTTGGGGCACAGCATTGTATGGAAGTGAAACATGTCCTGTGGGAACAGCAGAACAGAAGAGAATAGAAGGATGTGGTGCTACAGGCGAATATTGAAAATTAAGTGGACTTATAAGGTAAGGTATGAGGAGGTTCTGCGCAGACGAAAGGAATATGTGAAAACACTGAGAAGGAGAACGGACAGGATTATAGGACATCTGTTAAGATATCAGAGAATGACTTCCATGGAACTAGAGGGAGCTGTAGAGGACAAAAACTATAGAGGAAGACAGAGATTGGAATATATCCAGCAAATAATAGAAAACGTGGGTTTCCAGTGCTAGAGGTTGGTGCAGGAGACTAATTCATGGCGGGCCACATCAAACAAGCCAGAAGGTAGATGACCGAAAGAAAAAAAGCAAGCAAAACATCGCACAATAAAAATGAGAGCTATCGATGTTTGTGAGAATGGACTCCTAGATACAGTATATGAACCTATTTAAATGATGAATTCACTCAAATAGAACTTTAATGTTGGTGACTTACTACCTATTCCAAAACAAAAGACATCATTAGAGTAGTCATTCCTAACAACCAGGTCATGTGAGATAATTTCAGATTCCAAAATGCAAAGATCAAATCCCTGAACATACATCTTAAAGGGTAGCAATGGTACTGAAATTGCAGGATGCTACTACACAGAGGACATTCAGAAGAGCTCGGAACCATATGTGCTTCTCATAGCGAAGGTCATAATATGTAGAGGCAAAAGAGCACTAGCTAAATGACTTGGTTTTCCTGCAACACTCCTGTAAATTGTTAAACAATTAGCTTCATAGGGTAGTACAAGTGCGTTATGTCCTGCTTTTGATATCGAAAGTGGGTCAGTTCTCACTTCACCTCCAGCATTAGCCAGTAGTAACACAGTATTCTCAGGAGGGATAAAAAACTTTGTGTTTGGAGACTGGTTAACACATACAGAGGAAGTAGGATCTTGAGAGAGACAGAGATAGTAACTGTCTGAAATTTCCTCAGTCAACAGAATTCATCAACCTGATGCTTTGTTTGGGCATTAAGATTAAAGGAGGCCAGCATCTGGTCCACGATGAGTGGTGTTTAGTATCGCGATCTGTAGTTAGGACATTAGGTGGGTTTTCACCTCCGTGCTGGTGCACAGACGACAGACACGTGCAGGAGACCTGAAACCATGGCTACCATAACATACTTCGTTCCATTCCTCAGTGCTTACAGTTACAATATCGTAGGAAGTGGGGCTGCAGGGTGCAGACGTGGGGTCTACCTAAGGGGAGGTCACTGTTCCCTGTAAATGTGTTCGGGTGCCAGTAGTCAGCAATAGGCCTAAAATCCCGGCCCTTATCCTTAGGGACAAGGACTATGTGGGAAGCATAGGCAGATGTAGAAGGCCTAATAACACCTCCTCAAGCATTTTGGATGTTTTAGCTCTTAGTATCTTCATCATAGGGAGTGAAAGACGATATGGGGACTGCTTAACAGGAATGTCGTCAGATAGACGGATATGGTGGTTAAGAACATCGGTTCAAATGTGTGTGAAATCCTACAGCACTTAACTGCTAAGGTCATCAGTCCCTGAACTTACACACTACTTAACCTAAAGTATCCTAATGACAAACACATACACGCATGCCCGAGGGTGGACTCGAACCTCCGCCAGGACCAGCCGCACAGTCCATGACTGTAGCGCCATAGACTGCTCGGCTAATCCCGCGTGGCAACATTAGTAATGCCCAACCTATCACAAAGAAACTCAGGGAACCTCTGTAACAAATCCTGTAATTGAAAGCCGGATGTGGCGAGAGACGGGTAAGATCGAACTCATTAGGCTCAGCCTCAACAGCCAGGGTGCCGGCATTTCGATGCACAGTAGGTTTAGCACACTTGCAGAAACCAAACTTCTCCGCAGGAGCGAACTTAAAGAAGAAGGTGTGCCCAGAATAGTCCAAGACTAAACCATTTTTATTGATGAAATCAAACCCCAAAATTAAATAGACCAGCAGCTCCTTGACCAAGGCTAATGACAAAGGCCATGAGATATCCCCAACCGATATACTCCCTCAGGCCCAACCATGCAGAGGCAACATCTGGCCATTGGCCATCCGAGATCTCCGCACCGGAGAAGGGACAGACGAAGTTTCGTGAGATGACCAAATTCAAAAAACCATTTCAAGCTCAATAGCGAAAAGAGCTACCAGAATCCAAAAGAGCACAAATAGGTTCGCCACCTACTCGAGGTAATGAGGGAGCGACAACACGATTATCCCAAGGTTTAAAGGCTCGATCCCGAGGTCACTGCCCAGCCAAACGTCATTCATTGGCTCTGAGCGCGCGAGGTTAACCGCGAGAGCGCACCAAACGATCCGTGCTACAACACCTGAAGCTAGGCCGGGGTTCCATTTTAACGGCCTCAGACGATGTAGACAGTTCGAAATTTCCCTTGACAACGCCCGTGGGCTGACCCTTAACTTCACGACGTACATCGTCCGCAAGCGGCAACGCAGATATCGCTACAACACAGGCACGAAGCTCTTCCCAGTTTGAAGGACGATAACGGAAAACAAAGCGCGACTTATCCAGCCGTTCGCATCCCCCTGAGAACAATAGACACCAACTCTCGTTCTGAAAAATCGATCAACAAGGCCAAGCAGGCCGTCTGAACTCTGTCCACATTCTGATGTAGCTTCTCTTTATCGTGCTGCATCTCCAAAATATAACGACACTCAAGATGTTTCGGAACTTCGGTGATCAATCTCTGGTTAATGACAAGCTCCATCAGTTGCTACAAGGAAAACCCTTCTGTCATGGTTTGAGATACGAGATTCCTCAACTCACCTCTAGCTAATGGGTACAATAATCACAAAACTACTTGGTGCGGAACCCGTTCAAGCCGAACAACAACCATAATAAGTTTTCAGCCTGCTCCAGTCGACCTACAACTACTTCAGTAATATCTCTAAAGAAATACGCCAGAGGATTAGGCAATTTGGCAAACACTCCGTCAAACTTCTCAGAGGATGTAACAACACCACTCCCCACATGGCTCCCGGTTCCCCCTTGATATAGCAAGTCCCGCTCTTCAGTCTTCTTCCCATCCAGTTCTTAACAGATAAGCTTAAATTGCAATGCATTAACCAAAGACCACAATTCGGTGTTTAATTTTTTTTTATGATCCTCCAAGCCTAACATTCCTAAATCCGCTATCCGATTGGTTAGTTGCACTAACTATGCCCGCTCCCTGTCCAACTGTCTACCCCTAGGTTGAGTGCCTTTCAAAACACAAAAGGTGTCCTCAAGGCCACTAATAGCCTTCTGTCTCACCCATCACATCCGGCATGACGTGAAGAACGGTAGCACGCAAACGGGCCACTAAGTCTGGAACACTGCCCTCAATAGACTGGTGCAATACCGCCAACTCATAAACAAGATGTTCCTTCCTCGACAGGCTAATCTCCGGGCACTGCCATTAAAATAGGTCACTTCAAACAATCAGCAACCAAGACAATATGGTGCAACACTAACAGAAATACAATTCAAACCAACAGTCACTGTAATGGCAATATCACAATCATAACCACCCTCTGCTACCATTTGGAACTAGGTTGGTAGGTACTCAGAGAGCGCACAGGGTAAGGTTAAGATTGTGGATGGGACCATAAACAGTTACAGTGCGTTGCACAATCAAACACACAACTCTATTTTTCTAAGAACCACTCATTTACACATTGCTTTAAAAGATCACAATTAAACAATATGGCTGACGGCCTAGTTAAAGAACTTGAGATGCTTTCTGGGCTGAAGGCCCGAAAACCACACCAAAAACCATTCAGCCGTTCGGCTGAAGGCCTGGTTTAAAAATCAAAAGCAATTAAAAATAGAAGGTAATTTTTTCCTTTTAAAAAAACATGCAATTGAGAAAGATTAGTGGCTGAAGGCCTACACTACACGTCTGAAGGACAACTATAAATAAAACACATTTTTCCAACAAAGAAATTTCTTTTTAAGTTTAAAACAGAATGGCCAAAATCCTAATTAAAGAAACATTAACTTATTTCATGACTGAAGGTCACAAACAAATATAAAACAACGGCTGAAGGCCTGAACAACAAGTCAGACAAACAGTTTGAAATAAACCCCTCTTTCTTATTAAAAAAATTTCCTTCAGAGAATACACATGGTTGAAGGCCTTATTAAAAGGGATTCACGTAAGTCTTCGGCTGAAGGACACACATAATACATCGAACAACTAACGACTTATAGCCTGGATTACCAAACAATTTCAGATAGAACAAATTTTAAGGAATTTTTTTTCTTTTTAAAATAAAATCAATCTTCAAAATTTTAATTTAACGCATCTGAAGGCCTTTACGTAAAATTTAAAAAGAACTGAATTAATACACAGTTGAAGGCCTCGTGCAATACTTCAAAAACGAAAATCACAATCTAAAACAAACAGAAGATGTGGTGCTCAGAAGTGTTCCAAGGGTCAGCCTGAGAAGGTAGCTCAAACGTAAGGTGTGAGACGGGCAGCCAAAACTGAAGTTAAATAATCGGATGGCAACCCAAACTAGGAACGGCCCAAGGACCGACCAACAATTTAACCAATTCCCTTCTGTCCAACCAACGTCACAACATTGGAAAGTATTGGCTGAGGACGAGGATACGAACAGAACTATGTCTTTAGAAATTGGCGTTTAGAAACAACCAAGTGAACATTAACTAATCTAAGGAAATATGAACGAAACAACTTAAAAGACTATCAAACTACAGGCCTTTCTGGACAGCATCAACACGACGAGGAAAGGCACACTGCTGGAAAAGTACACTATCGACCAGGCCAGGTAAGTGGGGCGTTAATGGACACAGGGCAGAAAATACCGTTGATGCACTTTACTGGTAAGTAGCCGTCAGTTTAATAATTAATCACAATATAGGAAGACGGCTCCAAGATCTTGCCGACCCCAACACATCAAATGTTGCTGCTAGCCTGAACGGTCCAGGGAGCAACAACCCGCAAATGAAGGAAGAGATGTCACAATATTTGAGGCATCATAACAGATTCACTGATCACTCAACATCAGCGTCCAGGTTCGGTGGGCAACGAACTTCATCGCTCTCGCAGCTAGCGCCTCATAATCAGACAGCCCTGTCACGCCGCCAGCAGTCCTGCCCCGTCCTGGCGCCGTGGAGAGTTCCTCGCTGCTCCGTTCCAACTGACTGACTGCCCCACACACCACCAACACCTGGAAACACTAGCGGTCACACCAAAGATAGTATGACAGTACTAGTATCGATAAGCGATGCTGCTGCCACTCAAGGAGGCAAGCCAGCCACTTCGCTATGCCAGTATGTAAGGAAGAAACAAGACGACACTCGATGTGACAAAATGCGAAAGAACAAACGGCATGAACGTGAGCCCCACATGGCTCTCCTACTACCATGTCTGTCATCCTGGACTCTTTTTTAAACTCTACACCTATGCTCTTCCCATCAATTTTGTCCATCTCATCACTTCCTTCCTCTCCCATAGTCCCTCGTATGTCACTATCCACAGTACCAACTCCTGTACTTTCTATCCCACTGCTGGTGTGCCCCACGGCTCTGTCCTTTCCTCTCTCCTCTATCTCCTGTATACTGCAGACATGCCCAAGCCTTCCACACCTGTTTATCTCCTCCAATATCCTGATACGACTGCCTTCCTGGTCCTCTATCCTACCCCTCAATCGCAACATACCCTGAGAACCCACCTTCAACAGTTCACCTCCTGGTGCAACAAGTATCTCCGTATCAATCCTTCCAAGATGCAAGCAACCACTATAGGTCATACCAACCACCCCTTCCAGCTCCAGAATTTTTACCTCACCATTTATGGTTGTCCCATCCACCTCACTCCTACCCTGAAATACCTTGGCCTCGCCCTCGATTGTCACGTCATCTGCACGCCCCACCTCCTTACAATCCAACACACAGTAGACGCTGCCTCCTGAAACTTCCATCCAGCTGGACTTGGGGATTGAATCCTGGCACCATACTTCATGCCTACAAAGCCTTTATCCACCCCATCCTTTGTTATGCCAGCATCACTTGGGTTTCCGCCCCTCCAAGGTTCTACAGAGCCCTCCAAATCCTTGAACGCCATGCACTCCACCTCGCTCTTCATATTTGCCTCCCATCCTCCACAGAGATCCTGTCCAACCTAATCCATTTCCTACATCCTCTCCTTTTCCTCAAACACATCCGTACCCTGCACATCGTCTGCAGACTCCCCCATCCCCCATCCCATGGTGAATTCTGTCCTACCTCAAGCCTGTTGCTGCACCTTTATACCCCTGGCCGGGGTGGCTGAGCGGTTCTAGGCGCTACAGTCTGGAACCGCGCGACCGCTACAGTCGCAGGTTCGAATCCTGCCTCGGGCATGGATGTGTGTGATGTCCTTACGTTAGTTAGGTTTAAGTACTTCTAGGTTCTAGGGGACTGGTGACCTGAGAAGTTAAGTCCCATAGTGCTCAGAGCCATTTGAACCATTTTGCACTTTTACCATTGTGTCCTGCTCTCTTTCCATCTCCACACCCCTCACCTCCTTACGCAATGCATTTTTCATTTCCTACCCCTCCCAGATGATGAGCTTTGCCCTGATCTCTGCACTTCCTACGAACTCTAACCCTACCGTCCCTCCTACTCCTCAGGGCACCATCTTCCCACCTTTCCCTTCCCCTGACTCGTTTTCCTCCATTTTCCACCCCCCTGCCTTTCCCATGCATCCCTTCTATGTCTCTGCACTCCCTCCTGACTTGCCTTTCCTCTCCATCTCCCACCCTGCCCGTCTCCTGTCCCTTGGTGCGACCCCAACCCCCTTTTTCTTCTAATCCCACCACTTTTGGCCCGCTCCCTCACTGCGGTTTCCTCTCCCCCTTCCTCTCAGGCTTCCTCTCCCTCAGCAGATGCCTCTTGGCAGTTTTTAGTCTTCGTCATGTGTGCTCAACGTATCAATGTGATTTTTTAAGTGTGTTCGTTCTGGAGTGTTTTTATACTGTGGCCAACTTTCAACATAAGCATATAACTTCAGTGTGTCCAATGTGCTTCATGAATCGTCAACAGTGTTTTTTAACTTTATGTAGACCTTTTTAACTGTCCCTCAATGAACGTCTCCACTTTCAGAGTATATTTTAACCCCTTTGTCTCATTATGTTTTTATGTTCCCCATTTTTTTGCCTTCTTTATGTACAGTTTTCTCTTATTGAACTGTAATGAACAGCAGTGGATTGCGCCGCTGCCAGCCCTCCCATGTCAATATGGTGAAGGAGAATGAAATCACAATAAAGGAAAAAAAAATGGCATGGTGGGAGAGTGGTAGCTCTGCAAATATTATCATTGCCCATTCGTAAGTTCCTCCCAGCAGCAGCTACTTACTTATAGATCGCAGGAGGATACTCCCATTTACTTCATTGTGATATAAGTTTACTGGGTAGGCTGCCTGGAGCAAATCTAAAGTGCTAGACTAATAGCGAAATATCCTCTCCACATCGAGCATGTATTCACTTGTAGATCAGCAGGAGGCCACTCTCTTGTAATTTAGTGATAGCGTTCTGTCATATTAAAGTTATTATTATTATTATTATTACTATTAACACCACCATCACCCATCCTACCCATACAGGGCCGCTTTATACACTGGCTGGAGCAACTCTGCAGTGCAGGATTAATAGCCAAAATATGGACTTTACAACTAGCAGTTATTCAAGAAACTGGATGGATCTACTGTCTACTATTCCTTCAGTGGCAGCTCAAATTGTTTAAATAAGCGGTGTACTGCACCATGTACAAAATAAAGTCTTAAATCGTCATATCCAGTGGGCCAGCACAAGCTGTCCTCTTCCCATCAATTTCCAGATGGAGAGAGTGGGTTGGTGCCAAGAGTGCTCACTGTATGTGGTGTTGTGAACTAGGTCAGTTTGTCTCCAAACCTCAATCTGGACACACAAAATTTGATATTCCCACTAAAGAACTTGAATTTCTCTTTTTTTTAAATTTCCCACAAAAATTTCAATTTCCCACCATTTCCAGGTGTCTAAGGGGGAGGAAAGGTGTGGGAAGTGGGAAAGGAGAAGGAGGGAGGCGAAGGGGAAGGAGAAGGGGGAAGGGCAAGGGATCCACAGGTTGGCTGCTGGAAACCCCCGATATCTTTCAGGGTTGGGATAATTAATTGATCAATTTAATTATTTTGCATAATTAATTTCATATCTATTTGATATCCAATGTGCGCCAGGAGCCCCATCATTCCTCTTCTAACACAAAATTACATTTCCGTGTGCTCACCATCAGCTGTGCACCATTAAATCTCTCAAAAACTTCTTGAGAAATTGTCTAGTCTGCTCCATGTCTTTTGAAAATACGGTGACATTATTCAGGTAAATTAGACAATGACATAGTTTAAAATCCCATAACGCACCACATAATAAACTCAGACACGTTTCAGGCGTAGTTTTCAATCCAGCCCAAAATGCTCACTTCGATTGGTCTTCATAATCAATCCCCAATTGATGGTAACCACTCCTGAGATCCATGGTTAAAAAGTACTGTCATTCTCTCAAGTTACCAATGGTCTCTATAATGCTGGGTGTGGGGTATGCAACTATTGTCCTCTTCTCGCAGAAGTTTTATTTTCTGAACCACCTAAAGACTACTTTTGGTACAACCACTATCCCTGCACCCCATGGACTACAACTGCCTTCTGTTATCGCATTAGCTGTCTGCTGTCTAGTAAAATCTTCCATAATAAGGTGTAAATGCCTAGGACACATGATATGGTTTCCATGATATACCGATGTTTGTTTCCCTGTTGGTAGGCAGTGTTGAATCATGGGCACTGACAGTAATGGATTCCATCGAAAAATTAAACCCTCAAATTGAAACAAGTCCTCAGTCCACTCTTTCTCTACTCCCTTTACATGCTCCACTTACCTACATAACGAAGTCGTAACGGCGACTTCTGGTTGCTTGAAGTTCACACTCCTTGTACACCATTCATCTTCATCTGGAATATCTGAACTCGCTCTTAAAGCCCCCGTCCTCAATTTTACATTATCAGCGATAAATGATCTATAATGTCTGGAAATACTCTCCTGCCATACTGCTCTTGTACATATACAACGCTTCTCTTAATAAAAACAATCTTCTGCATCCTGTATATCTTTGTCCTCCAGAGACTGTACAACACAATGCACGCACAGTAGACCTGGATTCCCACCGGCACCTGGCACATAGTCAGGCAAAACGTGCCGTAGTGCAACTGCATGTGTTTGAACTGGTGTGTCCAACAGTCTATACGTCCCTTGCGACAGTTCTACAGCTTCTCTTAGCTGGAATATCATTCTACTAGAAGCTGTAGATCTCGCTTATATGCAGTACTACATCTTCACACTGCTTAAATTGAACAGTCGCTACTCTAAAATCTTTGTTCATTGACGCCAGTGGTCTGACATCATTAAGCACTACCTGACATAACATATAGTATGGCGGGTTCCATTGTCTCTGACTCGTTAAGTTTCTACAGGCAACTGAAACATGTGTCCTGTGTTTAAGAAAAATTTATACTCTTGATCTCTTACAGCACCTATTACTGCACACCCACTTCTACGTGCATATTTTCTGCGTGTAATTGTAATGGGAACGCCTTTAGGTGCACTTCAGGCTGCTTGCCACATCCTCATATACCCCTTGGTGATACCTTCCAATCCCTGTATTCCCCTATGTATGGTATCAATGCCTGTGTTAGTGGCTCTTCTGTTCAAATGTGTAATATTTAATGTTCGCAGAAAATACCCAACTTTTATATTGTATCCGTGCTGATGTATCAATTTTTTCGCTTTCTGTCGCTAAAATAATAGTAGAATACACATATTTTGGTGCACCAGTACGCACCCCTTCTTGACGTGTCTGATGGCAATCCCTTCAGAAAAGCCTTCGGGCGCCGTCTGTTCAGTTTCTTGCAAGAAACAGCATTTACTACATCACTCTGTCCCAGCTAATAAGTGTGTTCATTAAATTTGATTATCCTGTGCGTGAAATCTTCCTTAGTTTCCCCACGCCTCTCCACAATAGTGCTCAACTGTTCCCAAAAGTACCTGACACTGTTCTGTTTTTTATACCTTTTCAAAATCCTTTTCTCCAACTTTCAACGCTTGCTGTGTTCTTTAATGCTTCCGTATACTCATACACGGTTTGTCTTCTCTCATGGGTCGCAGTTTTGCTGCCCACAACAACTATCAATCAAACCACATATCTCCGCAGACATTTCAAAGACCTCTACAAACCAATTCACAATCTTAGATGATTTTCCAGGAAAGGGAATAATTAATCCTGCAGCGGCTGGAACCCCCTCATGCTGCAGTGCCTGAAGCAATGGTAACTGTTAGTCCTAGCTATTGACAGCTAATGTAGCTGCGTATTATCCGCTGTGAGCTGCACTACTTTTTCTGACAAGACCTGGACTATTTCTGGTTGCAAAACGCCTTTCGCCTCTGACACTGCCAAGCAACAGTCTTACTGTCTAGGACACATAAAAAGACAAAAGTTAATTACAGCTGTAAAATATAATCACAAATTACTCCGTACGTCGTACTGTGATTTATCTTGACTCTCTAAACTGCCCCACAATATGTCCATATCGATGACATGTATATGCGGTTTGTAGGGGTGACTCAGTGAGTGAACCAGTTTTCCCAAGTAAGATACACTGCATAAGCACTATGTGATCAAAGGTATCCAGACACCCCGAAATACATATGTTCTTCATTTTAGGTACAATGTGCTGCCACCTACTGCCAGGTACTCCATATCAGCGACTACAGTAGTCATTAGACATCGTGAGGGAGCAAAATGGGGCGCTCCGCGGAACTTCGAACGTGGTCAGGTGATCGAGTGTCACTTGTGTCATGCGTCCGTACGCGACATTTTCACACTCCTAAACATCCCTAGGTCCACTGCTTCCGATGTGATAATGAAGTGGAAAAGTGAAGGGACATGTACAGCACAAAAGCGTACATGCCGACCTCATCTGTTGACTGACAGAGACCGCCAACAGTTAAAGAGGGTCGTAATGTTTAATAGGCAGACATCTACCCAGACAATCACACAGGAATTCAAAACTGCATCAGGATCCCCTGCAAATACTACGACAGTTAGGTGGCTGGTGAGAAAACTTGGATTTCATGGTCAAGCGGCTGCTCATAAGCCACGCATCACACCGATAAATGACAAACGAAGCCTCGCTTGGTGTAAGGAGCGTAAACATTGGACGATTGAAGAGAGTAAAAACGTTGTGTGGAGTGACAAATCACGATACACAATGTGGCGATCCGATGACAGGGTGGGGGAATGGCAAATTCCCAGTGAATGTCATCTAACAGCGTGTGGGTGCCAACAGTAAAATTACAAGGCGGTGGTATTGAGGTGTGGTTGTGTTTTTCGTGAAGGAAACTTGCACCCCTTGTTGTTTTGCGTGGATCTATCACAGCACAGGCCTACATTGATGTTTCAAGCACCTTCATCTTTTCCAGTGTTGAAGAGCAGTTTTGGGATGGCGATTGCATCCTTCAACGCGATCGAGCACCTGTTCATAATGCACAGCCTGTGGCGGAATGGCTACACGACCATAACATCCCTGTTATGGACTTGCCTGCACAGAGCCCTGACCTATAGAACACCTTTGGGACGTTTTGGAACGCCGACTTCGTGCCAGTTCTCACCGACTGACATCGAAACCTCTTCCGCGAGAGTGAAGTCTGTCATCAAGGCTAAGGTGGGCCAACACCATATTGAATTCCAGCCTTACCGATGGAAGGCCCCAGGAACTTTTATGTCTTTTCAGCCAGGTGTCCGGTTACTTTTGATCACATAGTATACCTCACAGGCACCAACAACTGCTCTCTATAATTACCTTATACTGAGATAACAGTTGTTTCCTTCAGCCTTCCAAGGATAACGCTCAAGATATGATGACAGTCAAGCCTCACGTCAATGTCCTTCACACCCTCCAAACCATAACCGATGGTTCGTCACTCACCATACCATGTTGAAACTGTAGGTTGTGGTCCCAATTCCGTGCCACAAATTGTGACACCGACTATGGGTCATCCTCGAGCAGAATGGGGTGACTATGAGCGAGGAGGGTGTCAGCGGGTTGTGGAGGCGATATCGAAGACTAGGAAGCTCCAGAGAAAGGCAGCTGCAGATGTAGTACTTTCTTTTATTGATACATCTGCACTGTTTGATACCCAGGGTCAGTGGCCAGCTTGCTGTTGAGCTGTGCTGGTATGGCTGCCTGCACACCCTCAGTGCTGCCACGACTTCGCCGCTGAACGCTGGTAACGTCGTTACGGCCCCCACGCCATCAGTGTGCACCTTCCTATGCTGTATTAGCAACTAACCCGGGAGACTCCAGTCTTGTTCACGACTATGGATATGCACCATGCTGTGACTTGCCTCCAGCAATGACAGATGATGGTGCGCATGTGAAGTGACCTGCTAGCCTCTGGGCAGGAGTCCGTCATGCTGCTCGAGATGACCTGTAATGGCCTGCTGTACCACTGGACAAAGTCCAGGGAAGGACTCAGAGTATAGAGCTGCTACACTGCCATGTCTCCGAATTGGTGAGTTCTACTGACACGTCCATATGACATCATCATCTGACACAGCCCCTCGATCTGGCTAGACTGTGAGACTGATGATAATTGTGTTATAAAATAACAGCAATTGTAGTCAGCATCGCGCAGTTGTTGTGCAAATGCCCAAGTGCCAGTCAACTATCCTAAAACACTACTGCCACGGTCAATGTGGAAATCTGTCTTGCCCTAGATGCATTACGCTGTGCAGTACCACTGAGTTCGCTGTTGCAGCAAGCAACCGACCTCATAACATTTTGCTGGCCTTGTTGATTTGTTACAGTGCAATATCCCCCACTATCCTGCTGTCGGCAATGCTGTTAATACCTCGCACTAGAGTTGCTTTACTGCAGGAACAGAGAGCCACAAGTGTGAAATTTCAAACATGTGGAGAATTCTACGGATTTACGCAATAATTGATCTTTCTTGCTTTGCCAATCATAGGGGTACGATTTCCCTTTTTGTAAGCTGACGTGCCAAGTGCATTGTTGTGTCTAGTTAAATATTTTACACGACACCTCGAATGCTGTTCCACAAATCTGCTTCATTCATCATACGTTTTCATTGACTGCCAGAGTTTGGAAACAGAGAATAAGCTAAGTGTCAGTTTTGGAAGGATCGATCTCTCAGTTTCACGTGAAGTGCTTTTCATGTTAGAGTTGTATGTCTCCCGTTGTGACTGACACTACAGCATTATTGTTATGTTGATGGTAGAGGCATCACTGTAGGAGATTAATCTATAAACATATAAGCTCTTACAGTATATGGCACTCAACTGTAGGAGCCACTGTACTATTGCCACTGGAGAAGGAAGGTTTTTGTTTACAGCTGCTGAGGCTTAAAATTGATGATGAAATGCTGGAGTAATTGTGGTCCTCCCAATCACTTCCTTTACCTACTGACTATATGAAAACTCCTGCTAGACCCGGATATGTATAAAAAATTCCCGTTTCTTGTTTTCTTTTTATTTAGTTGTGAGCTTGAATTTCAGTAGTTAACAAGAAAAACACCTTGTACATGGAGCAATCTCTTTTATTTTATTTGAGTTTTGTATTTGTTGCCATTTTTACGCATCTTCATTAGGTATCTTGCAATATTGCGTGTTTCTTCCGCTGTGAGATTTTTTTTTTAAAAAAAAAAAGACAGTTCAACTGGACTGGAAAACATGCTGATTTGTCTCATCTGGCAGACTAGTTGAAAGCTTCCAACAGTTTGTGTAGCGACTATTTCTCACATCATTTTTCAACATCCATTTTTCTGTGACTAAAGTGTATCCGACTGTAAGTGTATTGAACTAAGTTTGTTTCTTCTTTTTAGTTTTTCATTTTTGTTGTTATTTTTATTTATTTATATATTTATTTATTTGCTATGGACAGGAATATGTTTTGAGATCATTTGTTTGGAAGACTGACTATTATGTAATCGATCAGTCTAATACGAGGCGTGTTTTTTAAGTAAGTTCCGTTTTGAAATTAAAAAAAGACGTGCTAAGATATCTCAATAATTTTATTTTTACGTGAAAGCCTGTACCTTACTCTACTTCTCTACATAATTTCCGTCAATATTGAGGCACTTGTCATAACGTTGTACCAATTTTTTAATACCGTCCTCACAGAAGTCTGCCGCCTGACTTGTTAACCACTGCATCACCACTGTTTTGACTTCGTCATCCTCTTGAAGACGCTGACCACCCCGGTGTTTCTTCAAGTGCAGGAACAGATGGTAGTCACTGGGCGCAAGATCGGGGCTGTACGGAGGATGATCTAGAGTTTCCCATCGAAAAGATGTGATGAGATCTCGTGCGGACGGGCATTGTCTTGTACCAAAACGATGCCCTTGCTCAACTTCCTTGGACCGTTGCTTTGATTCTGGTGTGACGTAGGCCAACCATGTTTCGTCGCCCGTAACAATTTGGCTTAAGAAATCATCAGCGTCGTTGTGGTACTGCTCAAGGACAGTCAATGCACTGTCTAAACGTTTGGTTTTGTGCACATCCGTCAACGTTTTCGGTACCCAACGTACCCACAATTTTCGGTAATTCAAGTGCTCGGTCACAGTTCCATACAAAACACTACGAGAAACATTAGGAAAGTCATCCCGCAAGGAGGGAATCGTAAAGTGCCTGTTTTCTCTCGCCTTATTGTCCACTTCCTGCACCAAACTTTCATTAACGACCGAAGGACTCCCACTCCGTTGTTCATCATGCACATTTGTGCGGCCATCTTTAAATGCTCTCACCCACTTTCTTACATCACTCATAATGTTTTCACCGTAAACTGCACAGATCTCACGATGAATATCGATCGCTTTTAGGCCTTAGCACTAAGGAATCTTATAACAGCCCGTACTTCACAGTCGGCGGGACTCACGATTATCGGAGGCCTCTTAAACACTCAGTACACAACGTAAATAAGGAAGTGTCAGACTGTAATGGCGTCAGTGGGTAGATTAAGGTTTAGACTTTCACTGGAAAGACAAACAGGCACGGCAATATTGTCTGGGCCTAAGAATTACAAGTTCCGTGGAGCCTTTAGTAGCACGTTAAACGCCTATGACGAAAATGAGATGTCTCGTCACGTTGGATTCATCTCAGTACCATAGTGCTACTTCGAAGTTACTCTTCCGTAAACCTGCTGTCCTACACACATTCATAACTGTAATATTTCAAGAAAAAGATGACTCTGTCAGTGAAATCTCTCTAACAAGTCGGCAGTCGTTGTGAATCACAATAACACTGTAGACTGGTATTGGGCACAAAACCAATGAAATTTGTACAACCTGCAAACTGCCGTTACTCAGGTACCTCTGTTTCATTGGAAAACGAGTCGCTACCATAGATGGTATGCAAAAAAATCATGAATACTATCTTGGTATAATTAACAGGAAATATAAAGCAGTTACTGGACTCCAATTTTATAACAGCGCAGCACTCTGAGCTGTGAGGAAAGTGGTGTACGGAACTGCCCTCACAAGTCCCTAGCAGGAGGGGACTCGGCCGCTCGTCACGCACATGACGGAGCAGCGTCCAGAGGACAGGAGTGAGGAGGAAGTCCCTCTTTGCTCGGTCTGCAGACAACGCCAACCGTCAGCTGTCTGTCCATAGAGATTTGCCGACAGATATGCCTGTCAGGGCAGGCGGTCAGGAGGTCCCAAGTGCCACCTGAAAAGCGTTGATTGACTCTTTCATGTGCACGTAGCCTGAAAGCCACATCTTTACGAACCCCAGGCGAAGTAATATGCCCTATAACTAAACAAGAGATATGAGTATAAAATTAAAATTCTCTTGAAGAAAAAGCGAATGAGCTGATGCAGAACTTTGTAACATAATTTTTTTATCAAATCCAGTGTGATAAAGACGTAGAAGTGAGCTACGAAGACTTCTCATTTGAGTTGAGTAAGTGAGTTGTAAAATAACAACTTTCAAATGACGCCGCAATGTGTGGTTTCGATAGCTCAGAATAACGATGGTTGCATATATAACTGGCGGGGGAAAGAGAGCTCATTCACTAGAAATGGAAACATCAGTTTTCTCCTGTCAAGTGTCGCAGTGAGTCTCTTGCTCACAAGCAGCGGTACGGTACGTGTGAGAGATGTTCGGAGATGAGCGATATAACTGGCGAGCTGATGGAAAAATTCTGCTCCTGAGCCAGACAGAAAATTTACGACAGTTATCGGACATGGAATCATTCAGCGTCATGGATATTGTTTCTACACGGACAGTAATGATATTAGAAATAATATGATTTAGTTGGGAAGTTGAGTATTTGATTTGAAGTGGAAGTATGATAGTGCCTTGAAAATTCGGCGTTGATTAACAGCCACCCTCACAACATGCTCTCGGTGTACTGTTTTGTTTTGGAGATACAACAAATTCAGTGAACGTTCTATGAACTGCTTCCTTTACAAATATTCCGTGTTGCATTATATTATAGAGATCTGTTGCTGCTCCGAGACTAGATTAGTTTACTAACATGCCAAAAGATATAAGCCTAAAATATTAACCAACAGCTTCTCAAGGGGCCCTGTTATACACCCATAAATCCTAAATCCATATTCAGTGTGATATTAACTCCAGATTTAGTGCGATATTAACTCCTGGAAACAGGAAGGATGATCGCAATGAGTGAACTGCATAATCTATAGTGATACCTCAATAGTAAATAACAGTAAATAAAGAAGCTTTCACCATTATGGTCAAGTGGCATGTTTATGTATGTCTATGGATACAAATGTCAGACTGTATAGACTATGCGTTTGTTGACACTAATAATGAAAAGGAAGCAAGAGCTGACATTAAGCACTCATATAACTGATTTCCTCTACGGGCAAATGATCCACCACATTCAGTGCAGTTGCGCCGTTACGTCTGATCTCCTGTGGGATTCTCTATGCAACGAGCCGGGAGGAGATGCACAGGAACTGCTAACAGGTGGTGCTAGGTGAGATCGTGGGTTGGCCGGGAGGCTTGCTGAGTTATCTGCGCAGTGGCGATAAACAATGTGTCTAGGTGTAAACTTGGTTAATGGAATTGCCTAGTCAGCAGGAGATCCTGGGTTCGAATCCCAGTGTGACAGACATTTTCAATAATCGTTACTTACGCCGCACCAAGTCCTGATGTAGCTGATATCAATAATCCCGTCCCTTTCCTTTTCTTTCTGCCCCCCCCCCCTCCAATTTGCGAAATATTAATCGCCTCTTTCTAGGCGTTGCAGATAAGTTCACCACTTTGCAAAAAAGAGGAAATCACTGTTTGTCATAACAGGTAGCAGCTAATTTATCAGAACTGCGAGAAACAGATAAAAAATGTCAGTTGTATGGGGCGGTGAGACTGCCGTTGTTATGGGCAGTAAGATGGCCAACAAACAGGTACAGTTCCCAACGAAAGACCAAAAAGCGAGACAGGTGCGTCAGTGCTGGGGGTCAAGTTGCTGTGGTCAGAAACGTAACCAAAAGCGACTGGAAAAAGAAATGCGACATCGAACATCTACGCAAGGGGACTTGGTACGGACAAATACATCAACTGATATCTAATGTCCAGCGGTACGCGCTAACTTTAATACCGACCTAAGTTTCACTGACAAAAGGGGAAATGTTGGTTCGTGATCACAATAGTTATGGCCGTATTAATTTTCAGCCGTGTCTGTCACTGACTAACCCTCCATAGAACTTACATCGTACCATCCGCACAGTGTGACTTTGAGGAGAACCAGGACCTAATCTTCATATATTTTAGCAGCCTGTGACACGGAAAGGAATCAAACTGATTATCGACGTACATGGGTGAAGTAAACAAGGAGCTTCCTTCCAGTGTTCCTTCCAGCGCATTGCTACTAGTGTATTTCTATGTATGTATTTGCTTGTTTATGTATGTATGTGTGTGAGTGTGTGTGTGCGTATGTGGGTGTGTTTGTGTGTGTGAGTAAGAGAGACAGAGAGAGGAAGAACGGAATTGTAGCGGTGAGTGGCGAAGCGGAAGAGGTTCAAATGGTTCAAATGGATCTGAGCACTATGGGACTTAACAGCTACGGTCATCAGTCCCCTAGAACTTAGAACTACTTAAACCTAACTAACCTAAGGACAGCACACAACACCCAGCCATCACGAGGCAGAGAAAATCCCTGACCCCGCCGGGAATCGAACCCGGGAACCCGGGCGTGGGAAGCGAGAACGCTACCGCACGACCACGAGATGCGGGCGCGGAAGAGGCAGATGTATATATGGTTCATTTTGGTTATCTATTATCTAGTTGTTAACATAAGAATTTCACTCCTTTGTGTATCTTAAATTATTGTTAATTACATGTGAAAAGCAGATTGATGCTTCACAGCAAACATAAACATAGCCAAAGCCGTGCAGACAAACAAAAATTACGCGAAGCGAAATATAGTGTGAGGAGGGCTATACGAGAGGCGTTCAATAAATTCGAAAGTAATGTTCTATGTACTGACGTGGCAGATAATCCTAAGAAATTCTGGTCTTATGTCAAAGCGGTAGGTGCATCAAAACAAAATATCCAGACACTCTGTGACCAAAATGGTACTGAAACAGAGGATGACAGACTAAGGGCCGAATTACTAATGTCTTTTTCCAAAGCTGTTTCACGGAGGAAGACTGCACTGTAGTTCCTTCTATAGATTGTCACACAGATGACAAACTGGTAGGTATCGAAATAGACGACAGAGGGATAGGGAAACAATTAAAATCGCTCAAAAGAGGAAAGGCCGCTGGACCTGACGGGATACCAGTTCGATTTTATACGGAGTACGCGAAGGAACTTGCCCCCCTTCTTGCAGCGGTGTACCGTAGGTCTCTAGAAGAGCATAGCGTTCCAAAGACTTGGAAAAGGGCGCAAGTCATCCCCGTTTTCAAGAAGGGACGTCGAACAGATGTGCAGAACTGTAGACCTATATCTCTAACGTCGATGTAGTAGAATTTTGGAACACGTATTATGTTCGAGTATAATGACTTTTCTAGAAATCTACACTGTAGGTATCAGCACTGGTTTCGAAAAAGACGATCGTGTGAAACCCAGCTCGCGCTATTCGTTCACGAGACTCAGAGGGCCATAGACATGGGTTCCCAGGTAGATGCCGTGTTTCTTGAGTTCCGCAAGGCGTTCTATACAGTTCCCCACAGTCGTTTAATGAATAAAGTAAGAGCATATGGACTATCAGACGAATTGCGTGATTAGATTGAAGAGTTCCTAGATAACTGAACGCAGCATGTCATTCTCAACGGAGAGAAGTCTTCCGAAGTAAGAGTGATTTCAGGTGTGCCGCAGGGGAGTGTCATAGGACCGTGGCTATTCACAATATACATAAATGACCTTGTGGAAAAACATCGGAAGTTCACTGAGGCTTTTTGCGGATGATGCTGTAGTATATCGAGAGGTTGTAACAATGGAAAATTGTACTGAAATGCAGGAGGATCTGCAGCGAATTGACGCATGGTGCAGGGAATGGCAATTGAATCTCAATGTAGACAAGTGTAATGTGCTGCGAATACAAAGAGAGAAAGATCTCTTATCATTTAGCTACCATATAGCAGGTCAGCAACTGGAAGCAGTTAGTTCCATAAATTATCTGGGAGTACGCATTAGGAGTGATTTAAAATGGAATGATCATATAAAGTTGATCGTCGGTAAAGCAGATGCCAGACTGTGATTCATTGGAAGAATGCTAAGGATCCGAAAACAAAGGAAGTTCATTACAGTACGTTTGTTCGCCCACTGCTTGAATACTGCTCAGCAGTGTGGGATCCGTACCAGATAGGATTGATCCAACGGAGAGCAGCGCGCTTCGTTGCAGGATCATTTAGTAATCGCGAAAGCGTTACGGTGACGATAGATAAACTCCAGTGGAAGACTCTGCAGGAGAGACGCTCGGTAGCACGGTACGGGCTTCAACAAAAGCTCGAGAACATACCTTCACCGAGGATTCAAGCAGTATATTGCTCCCTCCTACGTATATCTCGCGAAGAGACCATGAGGACAAAATCAGAGACATTAGAGCCCACACAGACAATCCTTCTTTCCACGAACAATACGAGATTGGAATAGAAGGGAGAACCGATAGAGGTACTCAAGGTACCCTCCGCCACACACCGTCAGGTGGTTTGCAGAGTATGGATGTAGATGTAGATGCCCTCAATGAAAAGGCAGTATTGGGTTTGAACTGGCTGGTTCGTGGACGCTAATAATAAAGAAAAACTAATGCCACAGCCAAGGCATTCTCAAAAGAAACGGCAGTTCTCTTTTTTTTCCTCTGTAGCCTGTATTATGCTTGTGAGTGACTTCGACGATTGATCTGTTATGCTTATTGCTCGGCAATTCCCGCAGTTACCTGTCCTTCTTACCTTCGAGATTTTTTCGATGTTATTTTTCCGATTTCGTCAATCTCATAGATTCCATCAGCTTGAATCGTTATCTGTCGAACACTTCCGCCAATAGTTTAAGAAATTCCGAAAGATTGTCATCTATACCTTCCCCAATAAATACTCTGCTAAACCCTGATACTTTACCCCTATATCTTCCATATGGACACGAATTTCCCTTGTAGAGATCCTCAGTGTATCGTTTGCTCCTATCTGCTCTCTTTCTCTCTCTCTCTCTCTCTCTCTCTCTCTCTCTCTCTCTCCTCTGCATGTAACAGGAGAATTCCCAGGACTCTCTTAACGTTGTCACTACTCATTTTAAATTCACCGAATGTTGATTTGATTTTCTATATGCTGAATCAAGCAAAGTTAGAAGACGTTTCAGATATCTGTACAAGAAGTTTCCTTACCATTCTGTGTAATAACCGTATTTGTTTGTAATGGAATTTCAAAAATGATTTACAATTTCATCTTTGAATAGAAAATAACAGAATGTGTGGCATATATCACTTAAGTAGGAATCAACATGGATTCCGGAAACAGCAATCGTGTGAGACCCAACTCTCTTTATTTGTTCATGAGACCCAGAAAATTTTTTGATGCAGGCTCCCAGGTAGATGCTATTTCCATTGACTTCCGGAAGGCGTTCGATACAGTTCCGCACTGTCGCCTGATAAACAAAGTAAGAGCCTACGGAATATCAGACCAGCTGTGTGGCTGGATTGAAGAGTTTTTAGCAAACAGAACACATCATATTGTTCTCAATGGAGAGACGTCTACAGACGTTAAAGTAACCTCTGGCGTGCCACAGGGGAGTGTTATGGGGCCATTGCTTTTCACAATATATATAAATGACCTAGTAGATAGTGTCGGAAGTTCCATGCGGCTTTTCGCAGATGATGATGTAGTATGTAGAGAAGTAGCAGCATTAGAAAATTGTAGCGAAATGTAGAAAGATCTGCAGCGGATAGGCACTTGGTGCAGGGAGTGGCAACTGACCCTTAACATAGACAAATGTAATGTATTGCGAATACATAGAAAGAAGGACCCTTTATTGTATGATTATACGATAGCGGAACAAACACTGGTAGCAGTTACTTCTGTAAAATATCTGGGAGTATGCGTTCTGAACGATTTGAAGTGGAATGACCATATAAAATTAATTGTTGTTAAGGCGGGTACCAGGTTGAGATTCATTGGGAGAGTCCTTAGAAAATGTGGTCCATCAACGAAGGAGGTGGCTTACGGAGCTCTCGTCCGACCTATACTTGAGTATTGTTCATCAGTGTGGGATCCGTACCAGGTCGGGTTGACGGAGGAGATAGAGAAGATCCAAAGAACAGCTTCGCGTTTCGTCACAGGGTTATTTGGTAAGCGTGATAACGTTACGGAGATGTTTAGCAAACTCAAGTGGCAGACTCTGCAAGATAGGCGCTCTGCATCGCGGTGTAGGTTTCGAGAGGGTGCGTTTCTGGATGAGGAATCGAATATATTGCTTCCCCCTGCTTATACCTCCCGAGGAGATCACGAATGTAAAATTAGAGAGATTCGAGCGCGCACGGAGGCTTTCCGGCAGTCGTTCTTCCCGCGAACCATACGCGACTGGAACAGGAAAGGGAGGTAATGACTGTGGCACGTAAAGTACCCTACGCCACACATCGTTGGGTGGCTTGCGGAGTATACATGTAGATGTAGATGTAGATGAAGTAGGCTTTTACTATGAGTTTTGGCAACAAAACGTTACACAAGCTACAAAATGAAGGAAATTGAAGAAATAGAAGTGTTACATGGTTTAAGAAAAGAGAAATGAAATATAAGCCAATTAAGATATAAATCTTATCTAATAATATGTGTTTTCATGATCGTATCTTAACCAATCTCAAAGAAAACAGGTGTTGACAGATGTTAAAATTACGAAACTATCAGTTTAATAAGTCACAGCTGCAAAATACTAACACGAATTCTTTACAGACGAATGGAAAAACTGGTAGAAGCCGACCTCCAGGAAGATCAGTTTGGATTTCGTACAAATGTTAGAACACGTGAGTCAATACTGACCCTACGACTTATCTTTGGAAATAGATTTAGGAAAGGCAAACCTACGTTTCTAGCATTTGTAGACCTAGAAAAAGCATTTGACAATGTTGACTGGAATAATCTCTTTGAAATTCTAAAGGTGGCAGGGGTAAAATACAGGGAGCAAAAGGGTATTTACAATTTGTACAGAAACCAGATGGCAGGTATAAGAGTCGAGGGACATGAAAGGGAAGCAGTGGTTGGGAAGGGAGTGAGACAGAGTTGTAGCCTCTCTCCGATGTTATTCAATCTGTATATTGAGCAAGCAGTAAAAGAAACAAAAGAAAAATTCTGAGTAGGTATTAAATTCCATGGAGAAGAAATAAAAACTTTGAGGTTCGCCGATGACATTGTAATTCTGTCAGAGACAGCAAAGGACTTGAAAGAGCAATTGAACGGAATGGACAGTGTCTTGAAAGGAGGATATAAGATGAACATCAACAAAAGCAAAACGAGGATAATGGAATGTAGTCGAATTAAGTCGGGTGATGCTGAGGGAATTAGATTAAGAAATAAGACACTTAAAGTAGTAAAGGAGTTTTGCTATTTGGGGAGCAAACTAACCGACGATGATCGAAGTAGAGAGGATATAAAATGTAGACTGGGAATGGCAAGGAAAGCGTTTCTGAAGTAGAGAAATTTTTTTACATCGAGTGTAGATTTAAGTGTCAGGAAGTCGTTTCTGAAAGTATTTGTATGGAGTGTAGCCATGTACGGAAGTGAAACATGGACGATAAATAGTTTTGTCAAGAAGAGAACAGAAGCTTTCGAGATGTGGTGCTGCAGAAGAATGCTGATGATTAGATGGGTAGATCACATAACTAATGAGGAGGTATTGAATAGAATTGGGGAGAAGAGGAGTTTGTGGCACAACTTGTCTAGAAGAAGGGATCGGATGGTAGGACATGTTCTGAGGCATCAAGGGATCACCAATTTAGTATTGTAGGGAAGCGTGGAGGGTAAAAATCGTAGAGGGAGACCAAGAGATGATTACACTAAGCAGATTCAGAGGGATGTAGGTTGAGGTAGGTACTGGGAGATGAAGAAGCTTGCAAAGGATAGAGTAGCATGGAAAACTGCGTCAAACCAGTCTCATGACTGAAGACCACAACAACATCTTAACCAAATCTTTAATTGTACTAAAGAACAATTTTTATTGTAATCATGCTAATTTTTTATTTAAAGCGAACTCACATTGAAACAAAAGAGTTCATGACAGGCTGGTCAGATGTGGATACAATGCCAAATTCAGGGATTAGCTACGGTTTTTCTACAATGCCGTGTATTTGTTGTTCTCCAACAGTATCTTTGCGACGACCGGAAGTGCAATTTCATTTCAGAAATCTTCCAGACAACATTTAAGGGCTAAGAAAGTCGTCATTATTCTCGACAAAAAATGCCCGTTTCAACAATACAACCAGAATGAATACCTCTTTCCATGATTCCACACGAAGGAATAATAAATTCTAGAGACTACCAAAATTTTCGAGGAAAAAGAAAACGAGCCTTCGTTCCCGACTAGGAGTACCACCATTCGTGTCCGTATTTTACTTGGAAGCCTCTTCGTCATTTCTTATGCAGGAGAATCGCACCCCCGGGACATGGAATCTTTTTCAAACCGTACCCGTCTCAGCCCCTGCACCTTCCCGATTTATGGCAACGGCTGCGAAGCGGTGCTGTGCGGTCGGCGTGATTCGCTGCACCATTCTTAGTCAGTACGCTCATAGGCACACTGCTACCAACGCCTTTCTTGCAGACTCCGTGTTCAATACGACGAGCTTTCTATGCATGTAATTTTGTAACTGGTTAATAACGATTTAGTGATAACGAAGAGTAGACTGTATTTTAAGGGACTCGTCCAAAAGAATCAGTTTCAAAAGATGTGGGATACTGCACTGCTATGATGTGCGTTGTAGTTCTCTGAGCCGGCCGCAGATGGCCGAGCGGTTCTAGGCGCTACAGTCTGGAACCGCGCGACCGCTACGGTCGCAGGTTCGGATCCTGCATCGGGCATGGATGTGTGTGATGTCCTTAGGTTAGTTAGGTTTAAGTAGTTCTAAGGTCTAGGGGACTGATGACCTCAGAAGTTAAGTCCCATAGTGTTCAGAGCCATTTTGTAGTTCTCTGAGACTCTAGATACTGCGATAATGAATATTACAATCGGCAGTTCGGCTGAAAAGGAATCGACACCTCTGGAAAGTGTAATAACAGAAGCTGAACACACAAATGTAAGTATAGGAAAGATTACTGCAAAGAAACTCTAGGTAACCAAAGAAATACTACAACTGGTCGACGAAACAAACAAGTAAAATGTGATCAGGGAAATCCAGGACCACTGCACCATGAGTATTTTAGGAGACTAGTACAAAAGAAGAGCAGGGAAGATACACCAAAGTGGCTGCGTGAAAAATGTGAAGAAATAATCATTGCAAAAACCGATTCAGTATATAAAAATTTAAAACAAGTTCCGGCAAAATTAAAATGAAAGACAAAATAACTGAGAGAGCGATACCAATTATTATTTCAAAGACACAAGGAAAAGCGTGTAGATGGAAGGGGTAAACTGAACGACTTTAAGAGGGAGGCTACTGCCTGAAGGCGTGACGGAAAAGGATTGGAAGTTGATGAAGAAGAGAAAGGGGATCCAGCATTAGAGTCACTGTTTAACAGACCTCTGCAACAGTTCCGATTAAATAATACGGAAAGTACCGATAACATTTCTTCCAAATTTCGAGAATCACAGTGGGAATTTGTAACTAAATGACAATTCGAATTGGTGTGTGGATTCCGTGAGACTGGAGACACACTATCACATATTCCGGAAAACATCGTCCCAATTATCCTAGAGATGATAAGCAAGTCAACTGTTGTGACGTCGCTTGTCTCATCTCTACAATATCAACAGACTGTACAAGCTCATGTCTGGACTCAAGATTATCAAGACCTGACCTGAGTTCCTCACGTAGCTTGGTTTTCTACAGTTCTGAAATTTCCTCGAATTTACGAATTAAATTGTCATTAAACTCATCCCGAGGCAATTTGAAGTTCTCTTCCTGTAACTTGAAATTTTGTTCATGTTTGCTACGAGATCCGTTGATCTTGTCATTCATCTTGTCACTAGATTTTTTAATCCCACCAAGTTGAGCTAGGATTAATTATTACATTATTACTCAAAGACAAACTAATTTTGCTCTGTAGAAGTACAAGCAATACGTGAATCTCTCATAACAAAATCGGACTGTGTTACGATATCACGACCATCTGAACTGCGTGTAGTTCCCTGCAGTTCATCACGCATGAATGGCAAACAATAGCCTATACTCTAATATTTAAAAAATTCTATGAAAGTTCCCTGACTTCATTATCCTGAGAAAAATTTCCCGCACCATGTCTCGAATTTTCCGAAACTTCATTTGAAGCTGCTTCTAATGTCTTGTCCATTCGCGCCAGTGCTCTAGTTTTCATTGCCGTTGTATCAATAAAGAAATTGCGCTAATCTGCAAAACAACTTTCTGAGCACAAAACTGTCAATTTCACTATTACAAAATAAATACTGAACTAGAAAATTGCTGAAATAAAATTTTTGAATTAACGGAAAGCAGCTCGCAAGCAACAAAAATGGTATGAAACAACTACTGATTACGTACTGTTGCAAAAAAGTTTGCAAATGCAGTAGCTAGACAAAACATCTCTAACTGCCAAATCGTCCAAGCAAACGAGTTTCTGGTAGCAGGTCGGAGGTGAGACAGAGTCGTAAATTATTTTAAAAGACGTACGTAAATTTGTGTTTGTCGTTCCGTCTCTGACAATGATAACATTCTGACTGAGAACACATAAAACCGAAAATTTGGACAGAACATTCGTTACTCCTCCCACGAATTAAAAGGAAATCAATTCACAACCAACTGACGGCGAGTTTTAATATTTCTTCTGGCGTCTGCTTATAGCTGTTCTGAAATGCACTTGTGAGCAACAGACAACTTACCTCGTCTTGCCGCTGCAAATGCGTCATCAGCAACATGCTAAAATATTTTAAAAAGCAATACTGTGATCCATGCAGAGTGCAATGCATGGACTAATTGCCACAACTACTTCCATGTACAAAGGAATTGAATAATCACGAGGGGTTTGGTGAACTAAACATAAACGATGTAAATATAATTAAAGGAACCAATAAAAACTTTTAATTTACTCTATACAGAAAATTTATGATTTAAATGCTGACGAACTTTACACAGACTTTTAATTATTCTGCAATGTCTATACTCAATAAACACGTTTCTGACCACAACAAAGAGACGAATATGATTCCGAGTGAATGTATACATAAACCTGAGAAAATCCCTCCAGTGAGTAATCAAGCAACAGCTACGTGCAGCGAAAAGGCAAATTACCAAAAAATCCTCAATTAATACCAAAGTCTGCTCCGGTGCCACCAGCACGATCACGGCAGGCTGCGGCCTGTCACGTTAGACAGCTTCTCTCCACCGCACTCTGCGTCCGACCACTTCCGACTCCCCTCGACAACTGCTGGCTCGCTACTACTCGCGATAATAATGTCTCAGACTCAGAGTTTGTGTATGCACGCAGCAGAATCGTAGACGTCCAACTTTCAGAAGCATAAAGCGAAGTTTCGACCCACAGGCCATGACGACAGCTCTTCTGTGATGAGTGACGGATGATTTGCCTTTACAAAATGTGGAATTCTGTAGAAATTTTTGTCTTTGTGGTAAAAGCTATCTCGTACTTGAGGTCGAATGATAAAGGAACAGCCACGCCTGTGGATATATGTGTACACCTGGCATCAAGTCTGCTCAGAAGAGATCAAGGCTTCCTTTCCGCCAGCATATGGAACCCACTTAATAACTGCTTGTTCTTTTCAGCGCTTCCCCTTATGTTCCTTTCTTCGCCGATTCTGCAGAGAACCTCCTCGTACCGTATCTTATCGGTCGACTAGATTTTCAACATTCTTCATTAGCACCACATCTCACATACTTTGGTTCTCGCCTGTTCCAGTTTTCCCACAGTCCATGGTTCCCTGTTGTACAGTGCTGTGCTCTGAATGTACATTCGCAGAAATTTCTTCCTCAAATTAAGGCTTACGCTCGACATCATGAGACTCCTCTTGCCCAGGAATGTCACGTTTGCCTATTATGATCTGTTTCCTTGTTGCTTCGCCACTGAGGAGTTGGTTTGCTTCGTAGGTAACAGAGCTCCTTAACCTCTTCCACCTCGTCACCACCAATTTTATATTAAGTTTCTTCCTCTTCTTATTTCTGCTATTTCGCACTACTTTTGGCTTTTTCACTTTTACTCTCATAACCATGTTCTGTACTCATTAGAGGGTTCATTTAATTCAACAAATCTTGTAATTCTTCGTCAATTCCGGTGAGGATCGTAGCGTCACCAGCGAATATTACCGCTGGTATCTTCTGAATATGAGTTTTAATCCTACTCTTCAACCCCTTTTGTATTTCCGTTACTCATGCGCTTGTACCACAAAAAACATGGACTCTATTCAGTTTAAGTGTTTCCAGTTCATGTAAACAAAGACCTGCATTAATCCACGTGTACACTTGCGTTGCAGAAAGAGGATATGAGCAACGCATAACAAAACCATCTCCCTTGCTTCCTCGCAGTGCAAAACTTCAGTTCATTGTATTTTTCTGTTCGTTTTAAATTACTGCGAATCAGTGAAAACTCATAAACTTTGTCTACGAATCTTGTCAGAATTGTTTGGAATATCTATGATCTGATAGATTTATATTGTTAAGACAACAGTAATTAACTATTTAGTGACTCCATTAATTATCTTAGTATGCTTACTGCCGCCATTTAAGGGCTGCGTAGTTTTCGCTATCTTTGTTCAGTAACGTTCCAAAGAAAATACCGTAAATGTTATTATATCACTGATACGACACTGTCGCCTAGCATTTGTCTTTTTACCAGTGCAGCACTTCTCTGCATTCAGTTTCCACATTTATGGCCCCAGTCTTTGTCCTAAATTTTCATGTTCCCATAAGATCACATATCAAGGTGCAAACAGAAATATTTTTTGCAGCGGTATTGATTCAGGAGCGAGTCGTTAATGCATTATTATAGTCGTGAAAAGATTAAACAAGGTAAAATAACAATGTACGAAACATTAATTCAAAGTAAAATATATATTTTCATTTATTATTACTAATCATCTATATATGTTCAGTTGTTATGAGCAAAATGTGTCGTTCGAATGTAGCGTACCATGAAAGGACGATGATAAGCTATGGTCGAGGTAGTAACTAATTAATGTGGGAATATTTACCTCCTTGCAGATTAGCTGAATTTTTCGTAATCAAATACTCAAAACAAAGATATTCCATTAACATTATTTATTCATTGAAATAACAATGAATATATGTTATATATTATTTTATTTTGACGGACATTACATCTTACACAGAGTAGTTCTGGCAATACATGTCGCCAATGCGCCATCAAGATGAAACTAAGGCCCTGTAGCGTTAGCATGGAGAACGCAGAGTGAGCCAGGGAGTCAGGGTGGCCTTCTAGAAGTTCTTTATTTCACAGATAAAGTTTAAAGTTCGTGCACAGTCTTCGTCGACGTAATCTCCAGTTGCTCTCATAGCGACGCAGTTCTGTTTGACGTCGCCATTTGGTTCCTGGGCATGCCAGTGATTGAAGTCTAAGTCTTCCATAAGCTTCCCTGTGACAAAAGCAAAGACAGTTAGTGGAAAAAATAAACAAAAATACTGAGTCGTAGTGGATGTGCAGGAAGTTCACAAGATAGTGGGAGGTCTGTATGAATGTGGCTGGTAATGTTGGTGTTGGTACAGTGATGATTCCGAAGGCTGACTTCTCGTGCCACTTCAGTCGGAGTTCGCAACTTCCTGATGTGAAGCCGTTAGCACGGGCACTTCAGATAGGTTTAGTTAACAGAGATACGCCCTTACGATGATAACGCAGGAAACCATCGATTTTGTCAAAATTTGACGATGCAAGTAAAGCGAGAACGTCTTATCAAAGAAGTCCATCGTGAAAGACTTCGTTACCAGACTTCTTTCTGTTTTCATCAAGAATTCTTGATATATTAGTATGGCAATCTGATATGAAATATTCATCTTATGTGCTCATCACCGGTATTATAAAGGGTGTTCGGAAATTCTACAAACTTGTAGAACTTCTAGAGGGGAGTGAGTACATAATATTTTGAATAGGAATTCATGTCCGGAAACGCAGTGTTTCCATTCTACGACGACTTCATTTCAGATGTTTATCTCATCAACTTCTGCTTGACGAATTGAGTTAGACGTGACGCAGTACAATTATTCAAAAGAACACATAACGCAGCATCCATTTATCACGTAATCAAATATGTTTGTATTAACACTTAAACATACAGTGTTTACATTATTGAAAGACCAAACAGAATATAGAATACTGTACATACAGAACAGTACTGATGCATTACAACAGTGAGTCGATGTGGCGGCCGCCAACATTATTACAGACATTATACCTAGGAAGCATGTTGTGCTACACTCTGACCGTCCCACTTAGTGCCTCTTCTGTTTCTAGTGAAGCGGCCAGAACCTGTGCCAGCAGATCTCCCTCTATGTCTAAAGGAGTCCCGTAAAATAAACTTTGTGTACGGCCCCACGAGAAGTGATCCATAGAAGCATGTGTCATCCGGTCTACCTTATTGCACACCGGGACAGCTATGAGACTTTTCTCTTTCCCTTAGCAGACGTGAACGTGCTATACGTTTGAACTGAAACCGTTGTAGAACGGAAAGAATAAGCTTCCAGACATGGGTTCCTATTCAAAATAATATGCGCTCGCTCCACTCTACAAGTATTAGAAGTTGGTAATTGGAATTTCCGAACACCCTGCATGTTGACGGAAAAGAAAAAGTGGCTAAAGTCTAATGCTATCTTCTGAATGTACGCGTCACGGATGTAGTTGTGTAACAGGATGAAATATCATGAATGTCTGTTGATTATGACTTAATTCAGATACACAGGAGAATCGGTTTTAAGGCATATCAACTGCGTTATTATTGGTCTTAATGTGGAGAAGAGTTGCTCGGTGGTTAAATTAGTTTTCAAATTTTGTTACATAACAATGAATGCAGTTCTTTCATCTGTGATTGCTGCATTTGAGAATTGTGTCATTACAGTTTTCTTCAAACTGTGAGAAACACATATTTCATTAGTTATCTTAATTTAGCAGTGCGTGACAGTCACCCTGCACAGTTTTAACATATAAAATAACCGGAATGTGTCGGGACAAAATGCAATAAAAAAAAATGTGAAACATTTGGCGAACTGCTACAGCCCATTCCAATTGCCTGAGGATCAATCCCCATTCCATCCACAGATAACACATTCTCATTGTCACTTCTGTCACCTTAATCAATGGATGGTGGAAGTTGCTGCATCTTTAGAAGTACAGTTAAAATGTACGGAATCCTACAATAGACTAAGTAGAACATTTGATATGTCACAGATCGGAAATGTTCCAGCGTCAAGTCAAGCGCATCACGCCAGGCAGGAACGTCAGAACAAAGAGGGCAGTGAGACGACGTCAGCCAATTGCATGCTGACCAACCCCTCTCCAGGACTACAACGTGACGGCAGCGCCCTCTACACGAAGACACAAGCGACGGGCTACCTGGTCGTAGCCAGTTCAACGACTTCTACAGCAGCATCCAGATTAGGCACCGGTATAGCAGCGACTTAGAAATTGTATATACTGAAGAGATTGTTTATTTTGTCTGTCGTCCTTTGCTTGCGAAACATCTATGCATTTCTCAAAGTACTGTCATTTATTTTCTGTAATAAGACTCATTAATACGATTTACTTGAATTGTTGTCTAGCGATGTGAGAAAACAGGTTTCCTAGGCACTCCATCTTTGACAGCTAGGCAGAATACAACAGGAAAGGGCAGAACATCTCCTATAGCACTATGACAATAAAAAAATTGCTTTGGGGAAAACTCTGCATTTTTAAGCTCAGAAATTAATACTGCAATGGTAGACAGAAACGTAATTAATTCAAAACAAAGAGGTAAATTCTGTTATCAGTCAGAAGAAAAAGAATGACTTAGCATTTTTGTAACTAACAAAAACAGCTGTTATTCTGTGGTAGTTGGGATCTCACTTTAAAACCCGACATTTCGTCTAGGGGGATCGTAGCTTTGTTGGCTCTGTTGAATGTCGCACTCAGAGCCTGGCTCGCCTCGCTACTGACTGCAGCAAAGTTCTACCGAGCGAGGTGGCGCAGTGGTTAGACTGGACTCGCATTCGGGAGGACGACGGTTCAGTCCCGCGTCCGGCCATCCTGATTTAGGTTTTCCGTGATTTCCCTAAATCACTCCAGGCAAATGCCGGGATGGTTCCTCTGAAAGGGCACGGCCGACTTCCTTCCCCATACTTCCCTAATCCGATGAGACCGATGACCACGCTGTCTGGTCTCCTTCCCCAAACAACCAACCAACCAACCAGCAAAGTTCCGCTTCTGCGAGCTCCGGCGCAGTGGCGTGACGTCACATGTTTTGAATACGCGAGCGCAATTAGCCATTGTCGACTGCCTTCATTCGTGTTACTACCACCCCATGGTGGAAGAGTGGTACACATCTTCTTCAGCACCGGAATCCCAATTTCATTCAATTTCACGCCCTGTCCCGTCCTTTTGAAACTTCTGTGGTGTTTCACAATCTCTATGGCCTCTCTGTATAGCCTTTAGTGGTATCCAGATGTGGTGATCTGCTGGCTGTAAGGCATGTTCTGCAACAGATGATTTGTCTGTCCCCCCTCTCCTACAATTACCCTTGTGCTCTTCGAGTCGTTTTTTGACAGTTTTGTACACCTCCCCACAACTACACGGAATCCTATAAAAGTCGACGGCCCCCACTGACTGACTGTCGTGGCTGGGGTTCACGCTCGAGATGCGTCCTGGACGACAGCAGACTCTGCTCACACTGGCAACTGGATGAGTCCCGGTGTTTGTCAGGGAGTCCAGATGGCGGACGCTATACGCAGCATATAGTTGGGGGAAGGACTTGTAACATAATGGAAGCAGATCAAGAGCCAGACAGATCAAACATTTATGCAACATAAAATTTTTATAATCCAAGAGTTTATCTTCCAAAGAGAAGTGTCAACTCCAGCAAAAAGGAGGTGATGTTACTAAATTAAATGCAGTGTCACTAAGATAAACAGTTAGAAAAATGTGGTTAATGCATCTTCCGCTGGGCACTTAAAGTCACCCAGTGCTAAGATATTTTTTTTACAAATATTTGTATTTGTATAATTACATTACAATGTGGCCAATCATTCTGAAATAGGCATTAAGATACACGAATGAAAATGTTCCTCTGTGATTATCTTTAAGATTAGGACGGTACAATTTTCAATACGTGCTATTTTCTCAGTATCTCTGAAGATGGTACGGTCAAGACAACCGTTGTAGATATTCTGAAAGACAGAGCTGAGATGGACTGCTGCTTTTGCCAACATTCCATATGCAGCTAACTTGAAATTGTGCAAAAATTATTTAGCGTGCGATCTGAAAAAAATGTATTTCATATCGGGAGTAAATTAATACACCTACCGGAAACTGCCATTACAAATCTAGTAAAGTGTACAGTTTAATCTTTCGTTGGTTTACAACCAATGTAGTTGCAAGTATCACGAAATGAATTCAGTATTAGTGTTCTCTAAAATAATGTGTAGTGTTATATCACGTAACTGTAATTAATATGCCTGCCGAAGTGGCCGTGCGGTTAAAGGAGCTGCAGTCTGGAACCGCAAGACCGCTACGTTCGCAGGTTCGAATCCTGCCTCGGGCATGGATGTTTGTGATGTGGTTAAGTTAGTTAGGTTTAACTAGTTCTAAGTTCTAGGTGACTAATGACCTCAGCAGTTGAGTCCCATAGTGCTCAGAGCCATTTTTTTTTTTTTTGTTGTAATTAATGTACGCAAATTCGTTTATTTTTGTGTTACACAGGGGCATGACCACTGCGACATTTTGATTTGGTTCTAATATATGTGCATTTCGGTTTATTACGGTTAGGAAAGACAAACGTGTGACGGGCGCACTGGTGGCGGAACAGAGAGGGAGACGGGAGGAAATCCAGCGCGCCATCGCGCCAGTCCCTTAGCAGTTGTCACGGCTTTAGCCGTATGTGAGTTGAGTAAATCACAGAATGCGTAACACCGTTTGGCTTGAAGAGAAGCATCGTTGAACGACCTTGTACACCACAGTAGTCGTGAAAGGAACGCTGCAGAGCAGATCGAGCATCTGGTGGTAGAGAGGCAGGCATTTTGTGCTCCGTCATTAATCCATATGCAGTCGTAAACGAGGTATAAAGTTACCACTTAAATAACAATGTGGAACCTCAGAAGTGACACAAACAGGTCAAAAAAGTGCTACAGGAACGCGAACAGATATTCACTCACCACATCGATCAATGGATGTTCGTAACCTCTCAGTATAATGAAGAGCTTGGAAACTAAATAATTAGCGCTAATATACACTGAAGCGCCAAAGAAACTGGTGCAGGTATGCGTATTCATATACACAGATACGTAAACAGGCAGAATACGGCGCTGCGGTCGGCAACGCCCACATAAGACAACAGGCGTCAGGCGCAGTTGTTGCATCGGTTACTGTTGCTCCAATGGCCGGTTATCAAGATTTAAGTGTGAGTTCGAATGTGGTGTTACAGTCGACACACGAGCGGTGGGACACAGCATCTCCGAGGTAGCGATGAAGTCGGGATTTTCCTGTACGAACATTTCGTAAAACATCAAATCTCCGACATCGCTGCAGCCGTAAAAAGATCTTGTAAGAACGGGACCATTGACGAATGAAGACAATTGACCAATGTGACGGAAATGCAACCCTTCCGCAAACTGCTGCAGATTTCAGTGCTGGGCCGTCAACAAGTATCAACGTGCGAACGATTGAACATCATCGATATGGGCTTTCGGAGCCGAAGGCCCACTCGTGTACCCTTCATGACTGCAGGACATAATGCGTTACGCCTCGTCTGGGCACGTGAAGACCGACATTTGACTGTTGATGACTGAAAACAGGTTGCCTGGTCGGACGAGAATCGTTTCCAATCCTATCGAGCAGATGGACGTGTACGAGTGTGGAGACAGCCTCACGAATTCAGGGACCCTGCATGTCAGCAAGGGACTGTTCAAGCTGGTGGAGGTTCTGTAATGGTGTGAAACGTGCGCTGTTGGGTTGATTTTGACCCCTGATGCGTCTAGATACGTTAATAAGCAAATAATAAGCACCCTGTCTGATTACCTGCATCTAATCATGTCCATTGTTCATTCCGACGGACTCGGACAATTACAGCAGGACAATGAGACACCCTAAATGTCCAGAATTGCTACAGAGTGCCTCCAGGAACATTCTTCTGAGCCTAAACACTTTCGCTGGTCACCAAACTCCACAGACATGAACATTATTGAGCATACCTGGGATTCCTTGCAACGTGATGTTCGGGAGAGATCTCCTCCCCCTCGTACTCTTACGGATTCATGCTGACAGTTCCCTCCAGCACTACTTCAGACATTAGTAGAGTCCATGCCACGTCGTGTTGCGGCACTTCTGCCTGCTTACGGGGGCCCTGCACGATAACAGGCAGGTGCACTAGTTTCTTTGCCTCTCAGTGTATAATCAACATTCTTAATAGCATAAATAATTAAGAAATTTACGCCGGCTGACGAGCACAAGTGTCTCGAATAAATTAAAGTACGATTAATTAACTTGTGGGGACAAGTAAAATTTGACGACAGGAATCTCCGACTTTTGCTGGAATGGGATATTGAAATAACTTAAGGACGACAGATGAAAATTTTTGCCAAATCGGATTCGAACCCGCACTTTCCGCTTTGCGCAAGCGGTAGTGTGTGGCATATGAAAAGTTGGGTCGGAAGCGCCACGTTCTTGGACAGACGAGGCAGTTACCCCTAATTCGGGCTTCCGCGTTCGATTCCCTGTCTGGCGCAAATTTCGCTTTGTCACCATTGACTTACTTCAGTGCCCCACTGCAACAAAATTTTCTTCCTCAGATATATGCTATATACGTCTGCAGGTCGACAGATTTACATTCTCATATCGGAGACACACGATTTCAGCATTTATTCACTTCGATACGAACAGTCGATGAAAGGAACATGGTACTTCTGGAACTATGTAGGTTCAAGAGTGAATTCCTCCTTAGTCCTCGCTGTCCATAATACTGTGTTGGACAATTGCAGTTCGTTTCCTACTCTTGATCAATATTCTTTCCACAGAGATATACTATAAAATTCTCATTTGACTGATAAACTAAAATTGCGTATCTTTGCGTTTCTGGCGCCGTACTGAATTCACCTCTCCACGTACATGTACCAATTTCTCGTGGATCGCATTTAGTTATTCCGACTGGCTGAGTTCCAGGCTCAAACTTATATTATTTTTAAGATGTTCCATAGCAAAAGCTTGCTTTTCCTCGGACATTCATGTTCCTGGTATCTCCCAGTGCATTGTTTAGTTCATAATTTTTGAATTGGTATCAGTTTTACCTCAGATACACTTAGTGTCATATCTGCTGTTAGTCAGTACAAGTAAAATCCTTTGCGAAACCAGGCACCATGCTTAAGGGGATGCAGAAGCCGGCCGGTGTGGCCGAGCGGTTATAGGCGTTTCAGTCTGGAACCACGCTACCGCTACAGTCGCAGGTTCAACTCCTGCCTCGGGCGTGGATGCGTGTGATGTTCTTAGGTTAGCTAGGTTCAAGTAGTTCTAAGTTCTATGGGACTGATGACTTCAGATTTTAATTTCTGTAGTGCTCAGAGCCATTTGAACCATTTGGGACGCAGAAGCAGAAATGTCTCTCGTTCCCCAACAAGCATACTGCAATGTGACTGCATCATTTGGCGTATAAGAACAATATCCTTTGACCAGCTCTGCAACTGCCGGATTATGCACCTGATCAGTAATTTTGTTATTCAAACGATACTGAATTTCTGAAAACAAGTGAAGTGCGCAGTTTATTTACGTGACTGTCAGTAAAATTCAGTACTCCTGTTTCATCGAGAAGTATTCCTTTAAGATACAGACTACTCTGGCGTGGCAGTAGGTAAGTGTTTTCATTTTGTAGCACAGTCGATACTGAACATTTACGAACGAAAAACTTGTTGACTACGTAATTTATACATAGGATGTTCAGCTCGAGTCATAGAGGCGTCATGTAGACTTTCTCTCTGATATTCAGAATGTAACTCATCATCATCCTCATCATCATTCATCTTCTTCTATACACACCACAATGTCGAATCAGACAACACAGAGAATAATATTAGTATTTATAACACTATGTACCCTAGTGACATGGTATTTGCCAATTGCAAAGAGTTAATATATTTTTCATATTATAATTCTTCTTCTTCACATTGTGGCCGAGCGGTTCTAGACGCCTCAGTCTGGAACCGCGCGACCGCTACGGTCGCAGGTTCGAATCCTGCCTCGGGATGGATGTGTGTGATTTCCTTAGGTTAGTTAGGTTTAAGTAGTTCTAAGTTCCAGGTGACTGATGACCTCCGATGTTAAGTCCCATAGTGCTCAGAGCCATTTGAACCATTTTATCCTTCGGAAAGATTCTGTTTAGACATTCACCATTATTATTCAGCCGTGCTGGCTTTAATTTTGGCGGGAATGCCATTCCCCTGCCCCACTAACTACTTGTACAGCCCACATCGATCTTCGTAATATAGCAGGGCTAGTGTCCATGGGTTTGGCGTCCCGTGGTACGGGAAGCCACATGGCTTGGGAATTGGTTTCTGTGGCACTCCTGCTTCCCATGCGTGGTGCTTGTGAAGCCGCGAGTTGTTAAGTTGGTAGCAGCCAAAGTTTTCCGTCTGGATTAAGTACTAACAGCAGCCAGTTGCGGGTAGGTGAGCTAAAGCTGTGTGTAAGCTGGTCGGCAAGCACTGGTCCAACACTGGAAGTTTAAACCTTATGGCACCTGTAGATTACCTGCACAGACTGGAACCAATAACACCTCTGCTTGTAATCCTGGAAGTCATGGCTCCTTTGCACCAGAGTGGAGGTAGGGATGGGATATTTTATTGGAAGTTGTGATCGTAAGACCGCGTCTGTGTTAATATTGAATTAGATTCGTCACGTTCATTACGACTCACAGTGATTGTGTAGACGATCACCGGTGTAATTGATTTTAATATGTTTGTCCCGGATTGTATTCATTGCAAGTGTATGAATACTCTCTGTAGTAAACTGAGTTGGTGTAATTGGGACTGCAATACAGTCTACGTCAAACGCAATGTACTATTAAAATAGGGTGTGAGATTTTATTTTGATTTCTAGGTGGTTGTAGTTCACAATATCAATTTGCACGTAATATTAAGGAGCGTCAAGCTCGTAACTTCCCCAGTAAGATAATATTTCCACATCTTAGATATTGCTGTTTGTAGCCTTATTTGAGCAGATTACGATATTTGTTAAGATGCTTGTTGGTAGGGTATTTCGGGTAGCAGACGACGTGTTCCTGTTTCCTGGGCTTGGGGCAGAGACTTGTTTTTTTTTCCTGCTGAGGCGACACCTCCATCGTCGTACGAAATCTAAGTTTGTCCGCAGCCTGGCACCCCTATCAGCTGCCCAATGTTAGCTCAAGTTAAGTAAATTTGATCGTTAGTGTATGTGCCATGGCCGAGTGTAGCCCAATTAATTCCGGGAGCCTTGATCTATTCAAATATTGAGAACTGAGCAAACAACAAGCCTTGAAGTGTATTCTGCAAGTGACTATGACTGTATTAGCTCTTTAATAACTTGCTGAAATATTGCAGACGCTATTTTGCTAGTTCTGGAGCGTGATTAAAGGCTTTTACACATGAATATGTACTGTTGAGTCAGTAACTAAGTACGGTATTGTCAAATCTTCTTGGCTGCTTCCGTGTTGCCGTGATTACTGGTTGCTGTAATTTGTCATTTTTCTTGTGTTTTTGGGGATTGTGTATTTCTTTAAGGATCATTATTCCCATTTCTGTAGTTGTGTACCACGTGGGGTCACGTTTAAGTTTTTTGCCTGGCCCGCTTTTCTTGTGCTTTGCGGGATTTCGTATTTGATTGCTTAAGGAATTTTATTAAAGTTTATAAATTGGTAAGGGCCTTCCAATGGTAACTTTCAGTGGCGTGAGCTGTTATCTTTTATGTATTTTAGATGGCGTCTGCCCCTGGTAGCTGAACGGTCAGCGCGACGGAATGTCATGCCTAACGGCCCGGGTTCGATTACCGGCTGGGTCGGAGTTTTCTCCGCTCAGGGATTGGGTATTGCATTGTCCTTATCGTCATCGTTTTATTCCCATCGACACGCAAGGCGCCGAAGTGGCGTCAACTCGAAAGACTTGCACCAAGCGAGCGGTCTACCGCCGGGACGCCCTAGCCACACGGCATTTCCATTTTTATTTTAAGTGGCCATTGTCTGTTTGCTTAAAGGTTTATCCCTACTTGGGAATTGTTAGTACTTTTACTGCCAGTCATTTGTATATCATTTTACTTTTAGAACTGGAATAGCCGTCACTAAATCTGATAGCATTTCCAACATCTTAGAAGGCATGCACACCGAGGATCGATCACGTTTGGTGTTTGCTCGCCATCCTATAAAGCTTAGTGAACTGCAAAATTTACTAGATTCTATTCGGGCCCTCACCTTTTGTGGCGTAGGATAGATGGAAGTTTGACACTGATCCCTTCAGTCTTCGAGGTGACAAACTCTCTTGCAGATTTGATTCAATCAAGTGTAGGTGCTGTTATCATTGTGGTGCGCTCAATCATATTGTTGTATGCGAGTGTCCTGTTGTGCGAGCCCCCGGACCTAAAGCTGACGCCGTTGGGGAGGCAGGGTTCGTACGTGTTAGAGGATGTCAACCCATTGGTGTGCACGTATCCATGCTGAGACAAGATTGTCCCTCCTTTATGTTTGTGCCCGTGTCGGACAAGAAACTCTGTGCTCATTATTGGACTCTCGTAGTTCCGTCTCGTTACTCGACTATAAGTGGTATTTGGAGTTCGACCATTTCCATTAATTATCTCCCGTGTACAAATGGTTCAAATGGCTCTGAGCACTATGGCACTCAACTGCCGAGGTCATTAGTCCCCTAGAACTTAGAACTAGTTAAACCTAACTAACCTAAGGACATCATAAACATCCATGCCCGAGGCAGGATTCGAACCTGCGACCGTAGCGGTCTTGCGGTTCCAGACTGCAGCGCCTTTAACCGCACGGCCACTTGGGCCGGCTATCTCCCGTGTACCCCTTCCCTTAATGATGTCATGTGGCCAATGGGCAAGACCTGCCTCTCGTTGGGGAGGTGCATGGTATCCTATCTATTTGTAACTTCTTGGGACCGATTACTCTTCTGATTGCAACTAACCTAGCACTTAGTTTGTTGCTTGGATGCGATTTTATCGAAAGAACTGGGTTGGTCCTTGATTCTGCAGGTCGTGCCATCTTCTTTAAATTCTCTCCAGGAGAGAAGATATTCGTCTGCTCTTGTCGCCGTCCGAGTGTGATTAATTCTATAAGTAGCGAGACTGGGGAATCTGACATGGCTCATCTCCAATCGGAGCAGGCCACGCGTTTGTTGAGTCTGTTGGGGGAATTTCCTAATGTTTTGTCTAATGAATTAGGAGTGACTAGTGTAATCCAATACGATATACGTCTGATGGAGGATGTTCCTGTTCGGCAGTCTCCTGAACAACATTCACCCCCAAAAATGAAAATTTGAGGTGGAGGCTCGGTTATATGCTGCCGATTTTTCTAGTCCCCAAGGCTCAGGATCGAGACTATAGACCGGTAGTGGATCACAGGCTGCTGAATAAAAAGATTGTTTTAGAGTTAGACCCCTTTCCGATCTGCACAACTGTTTCACGTGATTCTCTGGTGCTAAGTGGTTCACTGTGCTTGACGTGAATCAAGCCTGTTATCAAATCCCTCTTAGCGAGGAATCTAAGCACCTCACGGTCCTTAGCACCAATTGGAATCTCTGTGAGTTCATTAGCGTGCCGTTTGGGTTGTCAAGTGGAGCCGCTGTTCTCTGTCGTTTGTTGGATCATATCTTGCGGGATTCGAACTTCATCTGCGTATGTAACTACCTGGATTATGTCATGATTTATAGTGGTTTGAGGAACGGCTTTCCCATCTCGGCCAGTTGTTGTCAAAGTTTCTAGATGCTGGCTTCACTGTCAAGACGTCTAAGGTTATTTCGCCACAGATCGGATTTCATTTTTGGGCCATCTGGTTCCTGGGGATTGCGTTAGTATGGACCATAAGCGAACAAAGCATTTGAAGAGCTTGCGACAACCTAGAACAAGGAAGGAGGTCGCTAGGTTTATCGGAAAGGCGAACTATTTTCGCAGGTTCGCTCCCAACTTTGGTCATCTTGCCGCCCCTCTTAATAACCTGCAGAGAAGGGAAGAAAACTTCGTGTGGGGTGAATGCCTACAGTGCGCCTTTCAAGCTGTTAAGACCGCCATCATGAACGCTCCGGTCTTGGCCTGCACGACTTCGACACAAGATTTATTGTGCAGAGCGATGGGTCCAACGCAGGGATTGCGGCAGTTCTCCTCCAGGAGGATCAAAGTCAAAGACCCACTTTAGCCTTTGCGTCAGGGAGGCTGTCCAGCCCCAAGTTAAATTATCCTGAGTACGAATGAGAAGCATTGGCAGTTCTGTTCACATCAGAAAAATTCCGGTTTTGTCTATAACATAGGGAGTTTGATTTAGAAACCCATAATTAGGCCGAGGCATGAATATACTAAACAGATTCAGAGGGATGTAGGCTGCAGTAGTTACTCGGACATGAAGAAGCTTGCACAGCATTCTCTGGACTGAAGACCACAACAACAACAATTAGGCGATAAGTTTGGTCCTGGCCAGACTCAGGAAAACAAGTAGATTCGTGAGGTGGTCGGTCCGGATTTCGGCGTTTATTTCACGTTGCTCCACAATAAAGGCTCCAACAGCCCAGTAGCCGATGCGCTCAGTCGCATGTTTGGGGAGGAAGATGCCACTGAAGGAAATCAAGCTCGTGGCTCCTATGAAGTTCCTTGTACCATTCTGAACCAAGTGCAACAGTTGTTTTCCGATCTCAAATTAAGCAGTATCAGGACCCATTTTGGGAACCGATTAGGAAGCAATTAATCAAAAATGTTCAAATGTGTGTGAATTCCTAAGGGACGAAACTGCTGAGGTCATCGGTCCCTACACTCACAGACGCGGTAAGCTAACATAAACTAACTTTTGCTAAGAACAACACACACACCCGTGCCCAAGGGAGGACACGAGTCTCCGGCGGAAGGGGCCGCGCAATCCGTGTCATGGCGCCTCAAACTGCGCGGCCACCCCGCGGGCCAAGAAATTATCGTCCGGGAAGGTGCAAACCCGGGGAATTCCGGATCTGCTTGCCTCTTTAGTTAGTCCCCTTCATCTTTCATTACTTCCACATTTCGTTGCTGGGCGGGCCTGTACAAGACCTTGGCAAATATATGCGTTCGCCTACACGGCCGTCATTCTACAGAAATGTCCGGCGATTGGTTAGTAAGTGCGACTCTTGTAGAAGGGGGAAACCCAGTAATAACACGTCGAGGGAGTTATTGCAACCCGAGCATGAACAGAATCCTATGGATACACTCTTCATTGATTCTGTGGGACCCCTTCTCCATAATAACAAAGGAAATGGTTATATCCATGTGGTAATTAACGCCTTTTCGCCATTTGTTTGGCTTGTCCCTAGTCGAGGGGTTACTGCTGCCATTACTACCAGACCCCTGACCACGTTCTCCTGGTTTGGCTCTCCAGAGGCTCTAATGAGCGAAAATGCTCCGTCGTTTGGTCCTAAGCAGTTTGAACAGTTCTGTTTTCGTAATGCCGTTAAGCATATAACTACCACGTCATATTATCCTCAGGCGTCTTTTGCCGAAAGACTGAACTGCAATCTTAAGTTAGCCTTGATTATATAGAATTAGAAGTTCTAGAGTATACGGGATACTACCCTCCATGGGTCAACTTTGCCTTTAACCCCACTCAACACGAAGCGTCAAAGGCTGTACCTGCCGCCCTTATGCTGTCGTATACCCTCGATTCTCCACTGCCTAACTTATGAAATATTAATGATCTTCTGCCGGCATGTATTACTCCTGATATCTTTAAGGAAAATTGGCAGTGGGCTAGGAACAATATAGAATCGGCCTATCATTGCCAGGAAAAGTACTATAAACATGGTAGACGCCCCTTACACGGCAAGATAAGGGATTATATTTCGTTAGAAACTACGAGCTCACGGTGGTGTTACACTTGTAAAGTCAGCCCCTGATTTACTGGTCTGTGTTCCACTGTCAAGGGTATAGAGCCGGTTAATTTGATGGTCAAAGATTTAGCCACTGGCAAGGTCCTAAGAGTCCACGTTAATCAAGTTAAGCCAGTTAGTTGACCTCAACCCCTTTTCCCGAGAAAAAGTGGAGGGGGGCGGGGAATATTGCTTTAAGGGGGATAGGTTGAGCCATGGCGGCTTTAATTTTGACGCTCATGACCCTCCACTGGCGCCACTAACTACTTGTACAGCCGATGTCGATCCTTGGGTTCTTGGTTGAAGAATGTGTTGATGGTTTGGCGGGCAGTGGTACGGGATTTGCAGGGATGCCACGTGGCTGTCGAGTTGGTTTTTGTGGCATTCCTGCTGCCTGAACATGGAACTCGTGAAGCTGCAAGTTGTGAAGATGGTCACGGCAAAGTTTTCTGGCTGAATTAAGTATTGATATCGGCGAGATGCTTGAAGGGCAGCTGGCGACAATCTGGTCAGTGAGCACTAGGCAAATTCTGGAGGCTTAAACATTACAGCTCATGTAGATCACCTGTACAAATTCGAGGCAGTGACATCCTTGCTTGGCATCCTCAAAGTCATGGCTCCTTTCACCTGAGTGGAATTGAGTTTCTCTTTATTGGTAATTGTTGTCGTAAGTCCGTCTTTGTTAATGTTGCATTAGCTTCGTCATGTTCAGTTGGCCTCCAAGTGATTGTGTGGATCGTCACAGGTCAGTGTAACTGATTTAAATCCGTTTGTCCCACATTATATTCATTGCAAGTGTATGAATACTCACTGTTACAAAATGAGTTGATGTAATTGGGACTGCAGTATAGTCTGTGTCGAGGGTACCCTGGTATTTGGATTTGCTGGTGGTTGTAGTTCACGACATCAGTTTGAATGTAATATTAAGGAGCGTCAAGCTAGTGACTTGTGTGTGTAACCACCTCCGTAGTAAGTTAATATTTCCTACATCTTAGATGTTGTTTGTAGCCTTATTTGGGCAGATTACTATTTCCTTTATGATGCTTGTTGGCAATGTATTTCTGGTAGCAGACGACGTGTTCCTGTTTCCTGGGCGAGGAGCAGAGACGTGTTTTCTTCCTTTTGCGGTGACACCTTCATCATTGTACGACATCTATGTTTGTCCGCAGCCTGGCGCCCTTATCAGATACCTAATGTTAGCTCAAGTAAATTTGATCGTTATCGTACGTGCCATGGCGGAGTGTCGCCCAATTAATTCCGGGAGCCTCGTTCTATTCAAATATCGAGATCTGAGCAAACACACAAACCATGAAGTGTATTCTTCAAGTCCGAAGTTCCTTCTGACTGTGTTAGCCCTTTAACAACTTGTTCAAATATTCTAAGCGCTATTTAGCTAGTTCTGGAGCGTGTTTAAAGGCTTTTACTCATGAGTATAGTTCTGTATCTGCAGTCAATGGCTAACTCCGTTCATTGTCAAACTTGAATGGTTGCTTGTAGTTTGCTATGATTACTGGTTACTGTAATTTGTCATCTTTTGAGGGACTGTATATATATTTAACAGATCCTATTAATAGTTCTGCTGGTGTGTTAGACTTGGGAATAAAAAAAAAATGGTTCAAATGGCTCTGAGCACTATGGGACTTAACTTCTGAGGTCATCAGTCCCCTAGAACCTAGAACTAGTTAAACCTAACTAAGGATATCACACACATCCATGCCCGAGGCAAGATTCGAACCTGCGACCGTAGCGGTTGCGCGGTTCCAGACTGTAGCGCCTAGAGCCGCTCCGCCACCCCGGCCGGCCGGGAATCACATTTATATTGTATACCTCCCCAGCTTTTCTTGTATTTTGGGGACTGTGTATTTGTTTAAGGGTCACTGTTAGTGTTCCTGCTGGTGTGTACCAGCAGTGAGTAACATATAAATGGTATGCCACCCAAGTTTTTCTTGTATTTTTGAGGGATTGTGCTTTTGGCAGCTAAAGGGTTACAAATTGTTAAGGGCCTTCCAACGCGCCACTATCAGTGGCGTGACTTGTCATCTTCTCTGTGTTTTGGGTGGATGTTATCTATTTGTTTAAAGTTTTATTCATGCTTGGGAATTGTTAGTACTTTTAGTGGCACAAATTTTAATTCATTTCTTCTGCTTCGATCATTATCGTGTATCATTTTAGTTTTAACACTCCGTTATTTTGAACCGACTTGCATTCACACCTACTTGGTGTGACTTCTTACTTGAATTTGGAGACTTAAGTACGCTCATGGTTTTAAGTCCTAATGTTAGTGGTATAAATTGTTAAAGCTTTATATTAATGAATTGATCCTGTTCAAGTTCTTTAAATTATTGTGTCTGTTGTTATTCATTTTTTACATGGTTTTTAATTTGTGATCAAAATAATTGTTGTTAAGCAATAAAGTGTATTCCATGAAATGACAAACGACGAAATATGTGGGCCCACCTTCCATATGTTTTTCCTTAGAATTATCCCAACTCTTGTTGTATCGATTGTCATATAGTGAGCTTTACTAAGTGTGGTTAATCAGATGCTACTGCTACGAAATGTAATCGAATGTTCTCAGGGAGAAGCATTTGATCAGGAAGAGTTAACTGCATAAAGACATTTTATATCTGATGACGATGCGTTTATTTATTTATGGAAACCTTTTACTTAGTAATGAATATTTTGCTTGAAGTAAATCTATATAGTGACACGAGAATCTCACAAGACTATATACTCTGCGGATTATATCTATACGTTAGATTAATTTAATATATGTGTAGCACAAAAGTTTGGAGACCGTCATATGCCAGATTTATATTTTATATGCCTTGTATTCATATGTGTGATGGTTACTAAAATCACTTGTTTCAAGAGAAATAGCAGATTATCTCAGGTTTAGTGTAGACCATAGCACTTCCTCCTTGATAAAGTTAAATTAAAGTTTACTCTGTGTGTTAGTAATGCCATCTTGCACAAAGAGAGTACGACGATTTAGAGCCATATTTTCTAAGTGAATATTTTTTAGCTTTGTTGCTCAACCTAAATCCGTCTGAAGGAATTAATTTTCCACTGGTGGGGAGGTGTTAGGTACTCGCTACTCCCGCACTGCCATGTTACGCATTCATTAACGCGTAATTGTGAACAACTTTGAACTATGTATAAAGTTGCACACGGTTGTTGGTGCCATTGCGATAATGTATCCGCAAAATACAGTTACTCTGTATCACTGTGTGATACTGATTCTTTGTGAAACGTCATAGCCAGAGCTCAAACATTAGAGTAGGTTCCTTAAGTCAGTTCGTGAACACGACCCTTTGATGTAAATAAACGTAAATGGCGAATTCTAAATAAGCATCAGCTCGTGTGAATGAACTTCATTATATCACAGTACGTGAGGGAACAGTCAAGTAATTCCTATCCCTCCATACTTTCGATAGCCTTGAACAGCATTGTCACATAGCATCTGATACGGAGATATTTCATTTTGACGTACAGACCGTCATTGACGGCATTCATACAACCCTCAGCGAATATCTAGAGTGGAGAATAGCATTCAGGCAGTGAATTCAATAAGCCTACCCTCTTGACCGCATTGTTGCAACGAGCCAACGCTTTGTACAAAGATGTATCCATATGTTCATTGGCATCACATTGCGGTGGTGTGCGCAGAGCGCGCGGTGGCGTCGCCAACCGGGCCGATCGGGGAGCGAGGGGTAAGCTATACTAAGCAGCGCGGATTTTTACTTTTGGGATGCCGAGCAATAACGTCGTATGCCAAGTCTGGCGGACAGTACAGGTGCCGCGCGAGGCAGCAGGAAGAGCACATCTAAAAGGGGCTGTTTACACAGGTGGCGGCGCCGTACGCAGTATCACCGGCGTGGAGGCAGTCACGTTACTGGGAAGCCTTAGGTGTATTTTCCTTCCTGCATGTCTCCTGGCAGTGGGATCGGCGGTGGTTGGCTTCGTCGAACAAACAAGAGGATAGGGGCCTGGTTGTGCTGTGAATTGTGGCCGGAATCGACAACTGGGTTCTGAGTTGTTGACTTCATTTTCTTGACCGGCCGTTGCTACTCCTACTGAGTCTGTCCTCGAATGTGTTTCATTTCAACTTGCTTAGTACGCAATGTTCTAGTGAGAGCTGTATGTGATGTGATGATTAAAATTTACTAGGGCGTGGAGTGCTGATACATTCTGTTTGTAGATTGCTACTGTCAGTGTTTAACCGTCATTGAAAACAGTTTGGCTGGCCCTCTTCTACGTGCCACCTGGTTATTGTATTTGTATCACACAACGGAGTTAAGCTGGCCAATGGCGTGCGCTTCTGGGCATAGTTTGTTGAATCCCACGAGGTTGCTTTGTCAGATGAAATTTTATATTTTTTATCCTACATTGTCCGGTGCCTGCCATTTGAGTAACGTGGTTATTTGCTATGATAACTGATTTGTTGTTGCCTGTACTCTGAATTATTTTACTAATACCAGTCACTGACGTAACGAAAGAATACATTTCCTAGTTAAATTTTAGTAAATTGTTCTTCAGGTGGATCACAGTTTTCGAATATATAATTTTAACTCATTTCACTATATGTGGAGCCTATTGGTAGCGACCATCTCCCTGTCCTACTCACTGTTTCAGACGGTCGTCGCCCCCACCCCGACCCTCGTAATGACCCTCCCCCTAAGTACGTCCATGACTATTCCCGTGCCAACTGGAATGCCTACCGGGATGCCCTCTCCACCCAGGTTGATAGCCACCCTCTCACCTATCGCCTTCCCGATGATGTCACCCATGCCGCCTCCTTTCTCCAGCAGACCTTGTCTGAGGCCGTGGAGGCCCACGTCCCTACTGTTGCCATCCACCCCCACCGTCCTACCTTACCCCCACAGGCCGTCCTTCTCCTCCGTGAATCCCGTCGTCTCTACCGTGCCTTCCTCCGCACGGGTGACCCGGACACACTACGACGCCACCGGCAACTCCAGCAACACATTCGTAATTTGCTCGCGTCTAAGAAACGCCAGGACTGGCGACAGACATGCACCCTTTTAAATGCTACCCTCCCTATAAACTCGTCCAAGTTCTGGTCCGCCTTCCGTCGCCTTACCGGAACTAAGCCCTCCCCCTACTATCCTCTTCTCCATGATGATCACCCCTTCCCTGACGCCCTTAGCAAGGCTAACCACTTTGCCTCCTACCTGTCCGATGTGTTTTCCATCCCCGATGATCCCCAGTTCGACTACTCCCTCTTCCCGGATATCCGCGATCGAACTGACACCTCTGTCCCTCCCCTCGCTCCTGGTTTCCAGTACTTGGACAACATTGCACACACGGACCTCAATGCTCCTATCACTACACAGGATCTCATTGCTACACTCCGCACAAAACGCAACACCGCTCCTGGTCACGATCGTGTCACCTACCGTCACCTTCGTGAAGCTCCTGTCTCTTTTCTCTCCACCCTGGCCAGGCTCTACAATGTAGTCCTGTCCACCGGTTACTACCCCGACCTGTGGAAAACCTCTCGTATCCTCATGTTCCTTAAACCTGGCAAACCGCCGTCCGCCGTCTCCTCCTACCGTCCCATCAGCCTTACCTCGGTCTTCAGCAAGGTCCTGGAATCTATCCTCACCCGCCCCCTCCACCAGCATCTCCGCCAGCACCGCCTCCTTCCCGTTACCCAGTGTGACTTTCGGCCGTCCTTCTCTTCCGACGATCTTCTCCTTCCCCTCACTCATCTCCTTTCCGAACAGCTCAATTCCCGTCGCTCCGCAATCTTCCTCTCTCTTGACCTCGAACGCGCTTATGACCGCGTATGGCATTCCGGTCTCCTCTTCAAGCTCCAAACCTTCGCCCTTCCCATTCACTACGTCCGTCTGATCGGTTCCTTTCTCTCCCGCCGTCCTTCCTATGTCACCATCCATAACACCGATTCCTACACCTTTTTCCCCTCCGCCGGTGTGCCCCAAGGCTCCGTCATCTCCCCCCTTCTGTACCTGTTGTACACGGCGGACATGCCACTGCCTTCACCCCCCATCCACCTTCTCCAGTTTGCCGATGACACCGCCTTCCTTGCCCTTGCCCCCACCCTGCAACGCTCTCAACGCCTTCTCCAATCCCATCTTGACCGGTTCACCGCTTGGTGCAACCAGTGGTTGCTCAAGGTCAATCCTTCCAAAACCCAGGCGATCATTGTAGGCAAAACCACCCCTTCCTTCCGCCTCCTTGATTTCTATCTCACCGTCTATGGCCGTCCCATCGCCCTCGCTCCCACCCTTAAGTACCTTGGCGTCACCCTCGACCGTCCCCTCTCCTGGACTCCCCATCTCCAGACAATCCAAGCCAAGGCACGTTCCCGCCTCCGTCTCCTCAAGCTCCTTTCCGGCCGCACGTGGGGTCTGGACCCCTCCACCATCCTCCACACCTATAAATCCCTCATCCGCCCTATCCTTTGTTATGCCCATCCAGCATGGATCTCCGCACCTCCTACCTTTTATAAATCCCTTCAAATCCTGGAACGCCATGCTCTCCGCCTCGCCTATCGCATCCGTCTCCCCTCCCCCACACGGCTCCTGTATGATCTCATCCCCTTCCCCCACCTCCTCCTTTTCCTTGAAAGGATACGGATCCTGTACACCTCCCGTAAACTTGATCCTTCTCACCCGCTCGTCTCCCCGCTCCTCTCCCACCCCCGCCCGCTGCCGCGCCTGTATTCCCACGTCCCGCCCGGTCTCCATCTCTCCACCCTCCTTACCCTCTCCCAAGGTGGCTTCTGCCAGCTCCCTCTCTCTGATGATGCCCTCCTCCCCTCCATCTACCCCTCCTACCAACTTTGATCCTCCCACCCTCCTCCTGTACTTACTCCTCTGGGCACCCTCCCTCCCTTCTCTCCCTTTTCCCTCCCTCCTCCTTTTCTCCCCCCTCGTACCCCGGGCCTCCCCTCCCCTGTCCCTATCCTCCTGTCCCCGTCTCCTAAGCCGTGGCATCCTCTTTTCCTCCCCTCTGCCCCTCCTCACCCCTGTTCCCCTCTTGGCAGGTCCCCGGACTCGCACACGCTCAGTGGACATTCGCGCGCCGGAGATCACCGCCATCAGTGTATCGTGTGTGCCGTCATGTTTAGTGTTCAGTTTCGCCGTCACGCTCCATTGTTCACCAGTGCCATCGCCTTCTTCAGTGTTTGTGCGTCGGGTCTCCAGTTCATAGTGTGGATTGTCATCAAGTGTGAACGGCTTCTTGTGCTTTTATGTTCTTGTGTCTCCTGTTTTTTCCCACCGTTTTTCTAAGTGATGTCTCTTCTTTGTTTATCTCCATGTACTCTCTTCGGCTGAAGAGCGGCGTATTGTGCTGCTGCCAGCCTACCTGGTTGATCAGGTATCAAAATTACAATAAAGTAAAAAAAAAAAAAAAAACTATATGTGTAATAGGCCATAAGTACCGTGGTTTATAAATGTTTAAATTTTGAAGTAACTTGTTCTCGCCTAAATGGTAATGTTAACAATGTGTTGGTTTTATTTGTTACTTGTCTTGTTTAAGTGTGCCAAATAAATGTTCAGTGGGACTGTCGATGTTGATTGCCTGATGTGTCACTTGGTCCAGTCCTACCACCCCATAGCCTATTGTGCTGAGCTTGTGTCGCTGCGTAAAAGTTGAATTCTATGCTGTACTGTCACATCATTGATAGCAGAGAGACATTGTGTTCTGGGGCCCTGAATAAGGCATCCATTGTTGTATCTGGTGATAAATTAGGTTATCTTGTATTTTTCTGTGAGCAATCTCTGCTGGCTGTATTATGTTACAGGGCGACGAAGCCCGTCACTCGCAACCCGGGACGTGTCCAGGACTGAGCCAGCTGAGGAGAGAGAGACCAGACAGGTTGTGAGCTGAAGACACGTGGGCGCCCACTGATGGGGCGGTTGCGGATGTGAGCGCGCGTTTGCGGGCAGTTTGGGACCGTCCGGTACGGCTCGCTGGGGAAGGCACTGGTGAGGTACGTTTGGTGTTGTCCATGTGTGCTGAGTCGCTTTCCCATGTGTGGGAGAATCTCGAGTTTATGAGAGATAGTAACCCTTCCAGTACACAGATTACCGAGGTTCAATCCCGGCCTATTCACTGGGTTAACAGATTGAGAGATTTAGAACAGTTGGTTACCCCTGAAGAGAATGCCAATATTGGTGACTTGCGTCAGAGAGCTATGGCACTGCAGTTCGATCTTAATGCAGTAGGGTTGCAGGGGAAAGAGAGCGTAGGAGGAGGTACATTGGTACAAGACCTGGTTAATGAATCAGTGCTGACAGGGAAATCAAGTTGGGCAGCCTTTGTTCAAGCCATTTGCTAAGTTACCAAATCCTACACATTTTTTTTTTTTAAATACAGGGATTGAGCCTCCTGGTGGTGGAGGAGTTGCCATGTGTTGTCGAGGTTCTGTGGTTATTGGTACGTTTGGAAACCCACGCCGATGCAGTAGGTGTTGACCACCGAGTTATTCTTCAACCGATTTGTCCTTCGGCGAAGGGGTTATTGAGTAATATTATTAGTGAAGTATTGGGAGTTAAGTGTAACCTTTCCGATTTGCGGCGGAAGATCATTGAACGTAAATTCACTCCAAGCATTAAGCATGATTGGGCAGGCCAATATTTTTATCGTTGCCAGCGTCAAACCGAGGCCGTCGAACAGTATGTTGATGAAATTCGTGTCGCCATTACAGCGCTGGACTTAAATATAACTGAGAGGGAGGCTGTAGAGACTTTATTGCAGGGCACCAGACCGAAGGACAGGTCGCGGGCTATGTTTGCCCCTAAGCCTACTACCTTTCGTGAACTTGGGACTTTGGTTTATCAGATCGAGGGCCTCCGTTTTGCTCATAGTAAGAGCCAGGGTGCGAGAGATGGATACTATAACTACCTGGGAGCAACCTCATCGTATTGAAGGAAAGATAAATGATGTTGGGAATAGCTGTTTTTGTTGTGGGAGTTTCGACCATTTGGTGCGTGGTTGTCGGCGCCCGAGTAGCCGACAGTTAAGGAACATGGACACCATTAGTCAGGAGCGTCCGATGGAGCGATGTAATCTCATAAGAAAAGTTGGTGGCCAGCCACTGCGGTTCGTGTGCGGCACCTTGAACCATGAACCAGTCTGTGAGTTGGTAGATTCTGACAGTAGTATATCCTTGTTAGACCATAAATGGTATCAGAAGTACCGTTCAGTATGTAAGCTATCTCCCTTCCAACCGACTTCAGAGGGATGTCGTGCAGTTAATTGGAAAAGGTTGCCCCTCATAGGCTGCTGCCGGGGAAGTGTATCGATGCTGATGTTTTCGTGGCCGATTCATTTGTTAGTGGTGGAAAACCCGTCCGTTAATTTGCTATTGGGCTGCGATTCGATACAACGGATGGGTTTGGTGTTAGATTACGCCAGTAGGATGTTTCATTTTCGGTTCGCACCTGCAAAGAAGTTTAGTTTGTGTTCATGCCAGGGACAGACCGAGGTAAACAATATATCTGTTCAGGATTCTGAATTTGGGCTCAGTCATTTGCCAGGTAGTCAGACAGAGCAGTTACTGGCGCTTCTGAGTCGTTTTCCTGATGCTCTGACTAATAAGCTCGGTGTGACGGATAAAAATCGTCACCACATCCGCTTGACCGATGATGTGCCAGTTCGACAACCACCACACAGACTGTCACCACCGAATATGGATGCGTTGCGCCAGTTAGTTGAGAAGATGTTGGAGGAAGGAGTGATCAGGAAGTCGACCTCTCCTTACGCTTCCCCCATATTTTTGGTGCCTAAGGCAGAGGCTGTGTATCGCCAGGTAGTGGAGTATAGACGATTAAACCAGAAGGTTGAACCATTGTTTTACCTGGTTTGCGGGGGCAAAGGTCTTCACCATCCTGGACCTCAAATAGGCTTACTAACAGATTCCGTCATCCGAAGAGTCTAAACCAGTCACTGCATTTAGCATGGACTGGAACCTTTATGAGTTTAATCGGGTGCCATTCGGGTTGTCCACGGGTGCGGCAGTCCTGTCTCGGCTGCTAGATAACTTCTTGGGGTATGTCAAGTAAAAGTTTGTTTATAATTACCTTGACGATGTAGTAGTATACAGTGCTACGTTTGAGGAGCACCTTCAGCATTTGGAGCAAGTCTTACACCGCTTGCGGGAATCTGGGCTCACGGTCAAGCCTTCTAAGATAAGTTTGGGACGCAAGGAGATTTCGTTTTTGGGTCATTTGGTCTCGGCAGGGGATGTAAGGATTGACCAGGGAAGAACGAGGGATCTGCAGAAGTTTCCGCGTGCTAAGACTAAGAAGGGAGTAGCGCAATTTATTGGAATGGATAGTTTCTTCCGTAAATTTGTGCCACATTTTGCGCAATTTTCTGCTCCACTAAACCAACTTCGGAAGAAGAACATAGATTTTCAGTAGCGCTAATCTCAGCAATCTGCATCTGATGCTATTAAGGAGGCCTTAGCCCACCTACCTGGTGTTGACTGCACCATATTTTGGTGAAAGTTTTATTGTTCAGACGAACACGTCTAATTCTGGGGTGGCAGCAGTGTTGCTCCAGGAGGATGAAGGCGAACGTCGTCCGATAGCATACACATCCAGGACACTCTCGCCTGCTGAGTTAAAATATTCTGTGTACGAATGGGAAACGCTGGTAGTAACCTTCGCTTTAGAAAGGTTTCCTTTCTGCCTAGAACATAGACATTTCGACTAGGAGACCGACAACCAGGCATTAAGCTGGGTACCGACGAGCCCCAGGAAAACCAGACGTGTTGCCCGGTGGGCAGTCCGCATATGTGCCTCCAGATTCAGCGTTAAGCATACAAGGGGAAAGGAAAATTCTATAGCGGACCCGATGAGTTGGATGTTTGAGGAGGGACAGGAAGAAGACCAGGTTACTGCTGGCGTAGGGAATATAATTTTGGTCATGGGTGTTCCAAGAGAAGTTCCCGAGTTGTTTGGCAGTTTGAGAGAAAAGCAAGGCATGGATTCTACCTTGAGTCACATAAAACAGCAGCTCCTCGAAGGGAAGAAGGTGCCGGGCTGTAGCATAGAAAAGGGCGTCTTATGCTATCAAACTGAGAGCGACGGAAGGGTTAAGATCTGTCTGCCGAGTGAACCAGTACAGACGATTTTTCATTATTTCCATAATTCTGTGTTGGGAGACCACTTTGGAGTCGCCAAGACTATTGCTAAGATTCGGGAGCATCTAAGCGGGGCGGCATTGTATAAGCACATTCGTAGATTACTACTGCAACGCCATGTTTGTAAGGAGTCCTCTAATGGTTGAAATGGCTCTGAGCACTATGGCACTTAACATCTGTGGTCATGAGTCTCCTAGAACTGAGAACTACTTAAACCTAACTAACCTAAGGACATCACACACATCCATGCCCGAGGCAGCATTCGAACCTGCGACCGTAGCGGTCACGCGGTTCCAGACTGAAGTGCCTAGAATCTCACGGCCACACCGGCCGGCGAGTCCTCTAATCCGAGGAGAGGGTTGCTGCAATCTACCAGCCGAGAACGCAGAAGATACATATTGCTAGTAGTGGATGCTTTCACATACTTTGTATGGCTCATCCCTAGTAGTGGAATTACAGCGGTTTTAACCATTTGCCATGTGACTAACGATTTTTCGATCCTCGGTCCACCAAGGTCGCTTGTTAGTGGTAACCTCCCTGCTTTCGTGTCGCGGCAGTTTAGATTTTGTTTCGAAAGTGCTATACATCATGTCACTACTATTCCCTACTACCCACAACCTTCATTTGCGGAGAGAGTGAATCGCAGTCTTAAGGCCGCTTTCATAGCCTTCCACCGGAAGTCGCAGTGAGGGTGGGACGAGACGATCCCTTGGTTGAACGTAGCCTGCAACTCCGCCCGCTAGGACAGCGCTACAATGACCGGCTGCCGTCCATTTAGGTCCAGCCAGGGGCGACAGTTTTCATCCGTAGTTTTGCGGCGGGGGGCATGAGAAAGACAAATTGGAAATTTGTGGTGAGTCCTATGGGACCAAACTGCTGAGGTCATCGGTCACTAAGATTACACACAACTTAATGTAACTTAAACTAAGTTACGCTAAGGACATTGCGGGCTTTCAGAATAACCACTCACCCTCTGACTCACAGTTACAATATTAAAAGTTTTGGCTGGTATCGTTGTGTAGGGGCTGGGATACGTAGTTTCCGCATTACAAGCCAAATACTGCTGAGTCTACAGTGTACAGTATGAATATAAACGTGAATCGAGTGGTCAAAGGTTCTTATCACTCGCCAATTGCGAATTAATATAGAAATTCATAAATGAAAGACTGAAATTAAATAAAATCTGCAGGTGCTATTTTAACGACTTTAAATGAGTACGATAGCAGAAGTACTTTTGAAAATGCCGTATATTTCTACAAATACTTATTGGTGTCGATGGTCCAGCAATTAAATAAAATGTAAGGTGAATAATGAGGAAACAATAGATTCCTACTGCACGTAATTAGTTATGAACGACAGCATAGCTAGCAAGATATTCACTTCTTAACGCACACTACGTCTTCACTGTAGAAGCCACGGAAATCTCGCAAGTACACAAGTCGACAGTCCGAAGTATTTCTATCTCCCGTGACCACGCGCAAACTGCTCCACACTGTCCAAGTCTTTCCGCGACTCCGCGTCCGTCGCGCCGTCGCGTCCAGCACTTCCCGCCCCGGTCGTAGCGCCCGTGCCCTGTGCCGTCCCGCCCAGAACTACCCCGTGTCCTCTCTCGAAACGATGCTCTTCTCCCGATTCCATCCAGTCTCCCCATTCATGAGCGCTGTGATTAGCTAGAGCGCTCGCGCCCTGTTTTCAAGCTAACGCACCCACGAAGATATTTAAGCACATGCGAAATACTGGATCTACATTTCAATACTTGAAATTAAATAAATATTCCTACTGCTGGACCATAAACATGCTTTACCATACATCATTAAACACATAAACTATTAAACAAACTTATATCAAAAGGAAAGAAGCAAATGGTAGGTGAGAAGCCTAATGGCTCTGTGCTTTCTAAAACACAGTAAATATGTAACAAATTTCTTCATGAATAGTATACATCGGATATAAACGAAGATATAGATGAATAAATATATTTATAAGCAAGCTGTTACAGTTTTTTCGTGTAACTGCGGCGTACTTATGGCCTGACGCGATCGACAGTAATCGGCCACTTTGACCTCCAATAACTCGTGTACTATTCAAGTTACATGGCTGTAATTTATATCAATTTATGTTTACACTTTCCATAGACACGTAGATCGACGAAATAGGATGAACCGTTTAGATTTTGGTAATTCGTTGCTGGGTGCTACTTGCATAATTTACCGTCAGATGTTGAACATTAAACTAATAAAGATATTGAAAATCTTTTTACACCATCAGAATCCTCGTGAAAATAATAGTAATGTACATGTTTCATTTTGAGGTATCATGATTCATCTGGCACGTATTAATTTCTATACGAACTGTGAAATAAATGTCTGCTATGATGGTTTCACAAAGGCCGCTATCTCTGGCACTCACGGCAAACATGTATCTTTCATTGACATAGCGTCACCCTGGAATTACCGGCCACGCGGCTGGACCGGCCGTTCTGCGGCATCACACGGTTGCTAAGCTAACGTTTAGCACCACGTGGTGGCTGCTTGGCTGTGACCCGCCGTGAGGCCCGAAGCTCGGCCACGCCAACTCAGAATTCAGAACTTAGAATATTTTCAGGGCGCGACAACTCGCCCGTTACCTCGCAACATCACACACACCCATGCACCATGCCCGAGGGAAGACTCGAACCTCCGACGGGGCGAGTAGCTCGGTCTGTGACAAGGCGCCCTAGACCGATCGGCAACCACGCGCAGCTGGGAAAGACAAAATCTCGAGCAAGTTACCACCACGTTTCGCTGGACCCTGCCAGGTGTTACAGGTCTTAAACCCAATCTGTTCGCTGGTTCGGAATAGTTGGCCGGGAAAACCTCAAGGGTCCACATTTCTCAGGTCAAGGGTGGAGGGAGTGGATGAGCCACGTGCCCCGGTGAGCGATATTCCCGCCGCCGGTATGGGTCATCTTTCCGGCGGCGCCTCCTACTGGTCCGATTGGGGAGCGAGGGTTAAGCTCTAGCAAGAAGCGAGGATTTTGGCTTTGCGACGCCTAGCAGTAACGTCGTTTTGGAAGTCTGGGGGACAATACAGGTGCCGTGCGAGGCAGTAGAAAGAGCCCTTCTGAAAGGGGCTGTTCATCCGCGTGACGGCGCCGTAGCAAATATCGCCGGCGTGGAAGCAGTCACGTTACTGGGAAGCCTTAGGTGTATTTTCCTTCCTGCATGTCTCCTGGCAGCGGGGTCTGCGGTGGCTGGCTTCTCCGAACAAGCAAGAGGGTAAGGGCCTGCTTGTGCTGTAAATTGTGTCCGGATTCGACAACTGGGTCCTGCGCTGTTGACTTCATTTTCTTGACCAGCCGTTGCTACTCCTACTGAGTCTGTCCTCGAATGTGTTAATTTCAACTTGCTTAATACACAATGTTCTAGTGAGAGCTGTATGTGATGTGATGTGATGTGATGATTAACATTTACTGGGTCGTGGAGTGCTGATACATTCTGTTTGTTGATTGCTACTGTCAGTGTTTAACCGTAATTGAAAACAGTTTCGCCTGCCATTTAAGTAACGTGGTTGTGTGCCATGGTATCTGATTTGTTGTTGCCTGTACTAGGAATTACTTTGGTAATACCAGTCACTGCGAAAGAATACATTTCCTCGTTAAATTTTAGTAAATTATTCTTCAGGTTGATCATAGTTTTTGAGTAAATAATTTTTAACTCATTTCACTTAATGTGTAATAGGCCATAAGTGTCGTGGTTTATGAATGTTTAAATTTTGAAGTAACTTGCACTTACCTAAACGGTAATTTTAAAAATGTGTGGGTTTTATTTGTTATTTGTCTTGTTTAAATGTGCCACATAAATGTTCAGTGGGACTGTCGATGATGATTGCCTGATATGTCCCTTGGTCCAGTCCTGCCACCACACAGCCTATTGTGCTGAGCTTGTGTCGTTGTGTAAAAGTCGAATTCTATGCTGTGCTGACACAACATTGCCAAAAAGGCGAGAGAATTGTTTCAGTAGAGGCAGCATGTCTCCGGGGAAGCCTTACAGTGTGTGGAATCAATGGTAGTGGCGGGATAGGATATTCGAGATACTTTTATGTTAAAACGAAATGAAACTTGCCGTAAATATCGAAGAATTTATAATGGCGCTTTTGCGGCGTCTACATACCTTGGCTGGAGACAAACTGTCCTTCGACTTCTTCATCAGAGAAATCTACCCAGAAGGAATTCTTTGGCTTTATTTTCTCGACAATGAAAACCACTTGGTCATAAGTTTCGGGGGCCACAAGCGTTGCTTGATCCACCTCACACCTCTTCCTTGCAGCCGCATGGGATAATTGTTCTGTGTAAAGTTTGCAGAAACGCCGAGCAGTCCAGACCCACCAGTAGCCCGCGGGAATTTCCCTCATGTGCCGTTCACATACGACATCCTCATATGTGGTGTAACAACTAATGTCGTTCAGTTTACCAGACTCCTTCATTTCGATGCAGTCCTCGTCGAAACTGTTGTCTGGCATTTGAGGCTTCCAAGGGGCATGCGATGGTGGTGGGAGTCCTAGAAAGAAAAAGTTAACTCTAATTACAACTACTCAGACAGTTTCCATCTCTGTCAGCAATCAAAATAAGTTACTTGCAATTAATTCAGCACAATGTTTTAAGCGTATGTGATGCGTACGCTCGAAAATGGAAGAGGTCGCCAAAAGAATTTTGAACTTCTGCATGCTATTTGTTTGCTTAACTTAAAAGATCAGAACATAAATACAAAAAGATAAAATAATTTCTCAGCAGGAGAATGCTTTCTAGCGTTACAGCATACGGCTCGTTAGGAAACACCTCACGCAACGTGATGAAAGTAGTCGTTAGCAAACAGACAGTTAACACACTCTTTCGCCAACCACTTCTGTTATCGCCTTTCCCACTATAATATAATGAGCGAGATGTGTGAGAACTAACACGGAACACAGACATCTGGTACAAAAACACTATCAAACATTAACAATGGATACTCTGCTACGGAGTCGTGCCTGGCTATTGGCGTCTGTAACAACTTCTCTCGCGACAGGCAAGGATATAGGTTCCATTCGATACCCGCGTTATACAGGGTGTTACAAAAAGGTACGGCCAAACTTTCAGGAAACATTCCTCACACACAATGAAAGAAAAGGTGTTATGTGGACATGTGTCCGGAAACGCTTTCTTTCCATGTTAGAGCTCATTTTATTACTTCTCTTCAAATCACATTAATCATGGAATGGAAACACACAGCAACAGAACGTACCAGCGTGACTTCAAACACTTTGTTACAGGAAATGTTCAAAATGACCTCCGTTAGCGAGGATACATGCATCCATCCTCCGTCCCATGGAATCCCTGATGCGCTGATGCAGCCCTGGAGAATGGCGTATTGTATCACAGCCGTCCACATTACGAGCACGAAGAGTCTCTACATTCGGTACCGGGGTTGCGTAGACAAGAACTTTCAAATGCCCCCATAAATGAAAGTCAAGAGGGTTGAGGTCAGGAGAGCACGGAGGCCATGGAATTTGTCCGCCTCTACCAATCCGTCGGTCACCGAATCTGTTGTTGACAAGCGTGCGAACACTTCGACTGAAATGTGCAGGAGCTCCATCGTGCATGAACCACATGTTGTGTCGCACTTGTAGAGGCACTTGTTCTAGCAGCACAGGTAGAGTATCCCGTATGAAATCATGATAACGTGCTCCATTGAGCGTAGGTGGAAGAACATGGGGCCCAATCAAGACATCACCAACAATGCCTGCCCAAACGTTCACAGAAAATCTGTGTTGTTGACATGATTGCACAATTGCGTGCGGATTCTCGTCAGCCCACACATGTTGATTGTGAAAATTTACAATTTGATCACGTTGGAAGGAAGCCTCATCCGTAAAGAAAACATTTGCACTGAAATGAGGATTGACACATTGTTGGATGAACCATTCGCAGAAGTGTACCCGTGGAGGCCAATCAGCTACTGATAGTGCCTGCACACGCTGTACGGAAACAAATGATTCTCCCGTAGTAGCACTCTCCATACAGTGACTTGGTCAAAGTTACCTCGTACAGCAGCAACTTCTCTGACGCTGACATTAGGGTTGTCGTCAACTGCACGAAGAATTGCCTCGTCCATTGCAGGTGTCCTCGTCTTTCTAGGTCTTCCTCAGTCGCGAGTCATAGGCTGGAATGTTCCGTGCTCCCTAAGACGCCGATCAATTGATTCGAACGTCTTCCTGTCGGGACACCTTCGTTCTGGAAATCTGTCTCGATACAAACGTACCACGCCACGGCTTTTGCCCCGTGCTAATCCATACATCAAATGGGCATCTGCCAACTACGCATTTGTAAACATTGCACTGACTGCAAAACCAAGTTCGTGATGAACACTAACCTGTTGATTCTACGTACTGATGTAGAGCAATGAGTCGCATGTCAACACAAGCACCGAAGTCAACATTAGCTTCCTTCAATTGGGCCAACTGGCGGTGAATCGAGTAAGTACAGTACATACTGACGAAACTAAAATGAGCTCTAACATGGAAATTAAGCGTTTCCGGACACATGCCCAAATAACATCTTTTCCTTATTTGTGTGTGAGGAATGTTTCCTGAAAGTTTGGCCGTACCTTTTTGTAACACCCTGTAATTCTCTTCTTCCACAAAGTCGCGCGGTACAGTGGTTCCTCAGCCTTGGACGCTCAACTGCAGGACGAAAGATAGTGAAAGACGGAATTCAAAGGAGGAGGGGACGCTTTACCACTGGTCTGTTCAGTCGGCACCGTATCGTCACACGAGTGTTGGGGAAACTTCAGCGGAATTTGCCACAGCAAAGTGTTGTGCACAGCGACGGGGATAACACTCTAATTTTCGAGAACTCAACTTGGTATGTAAATCAAGGAACATTTCGTTTTACTCCATGTATCAAAGGCAGTACTTTTAAGTCCCAATGACATAAATTCTTGCTTACGGGAAAGTATATTTACTCTTAGGATTGTCGTGTACCATCCGCGAATGAAATAAGAAAGGCGAAGGAGTATATCTGTGACACATTGTTAGTCATCCGTACCACTCACGTTCCATGACGGTCCAAACGCAGATTTGCGGATTATGAGACATTTAAATATACATTCTTTGTTCTCAAAATTATACCGTTGGTGAATATATAAGGATTTTCGATCATATGTAGAAAACGGAAGCTTAGAATTCAACACACCTCCAAAATTTAGGTTAGTAGATGCACAGAACAATGTCTGATCAGACTTGAGAAGGGTAAAGTAGGAAATAGACCTGGGTTTGGCGCAGGAAGCTTATCATTCAGGCATGCAGCAAGCAAAAGTCATGTTACGTCAAAATCGCTGCTGTTACTTTTGTGGAACGTCGTTTTTTCGTCTCTAATGACCAGAACATCTACGAACTTTCAAAGTCACATCTCTCCATTCTCGTTCTCACACTCTTCCCTGGCATGTTTCAAAGTTCTGGAAAAGGTAATAATACTCTCGAACGCCACAGACTAGTATAGGCATGCGTATTCAAATACAGAGATAAGTAAAGAGGCAGAATACAGCGCTGCGGTCGGCAACGCCTATATTACAAGTGTCTGGCGCAATTGTTAGATCGATTACTGCTGCTACAATGGCCGGTTATCAAGACTTAAGTGAGTTTGAACGAGTGCTATAGTCGGTGCACGACCGATGGGACAAGCCACTCCGAGTTAGCGATGAAGTGGGGATTTTCCTGCACGACCACTTCACGAATGAACCGTGAATATCTGGAATCCGGTGAAACATCAAATCTCCGACATCGCTGTGGCCGAAAAAGATCCTGTAAAAACAGGGCCAACGACGACTGGAGATAATTCTACAACGTCACAGAAATGCAACCCTTCTGCTAACTGCAGCAGATTTCAGTGCAGGGCCATCAACAAGTCAGCTTGCGAACCGATCAACCAAACATCATCGATATTGGCTTTCGCAGCCGAAGGCCCACTCGTGTACCCTTGATGACTGCAGGACACAAAGCTTTACGCCTCGGCTGGGCCCGTCACGACTGACATTGGACTGTTGACGACTGGAGACATGTTGCCTTACCGGACGAGTCTCGTTTCACGTAATATCTAATGGCTGGACGTGTACAGGTATGGAGACAACCTCATGAATCCATGGGCCCTGCATGTTAGCAGGAGACAGTTGAAGCTAGTGGAGGTTCTGTAATGGTGTGGGGCGTGTGCAGATGGAGTGATATGGGACCCCTGATACGCCTAAATACGACTCTGACAGGTGACACGTAAGTAATCATCCTGTCTGATCACCTGCATCCATTCATGTCTATCGTGCATTCCGACGGTCTTGGCAATTCTAGCAGGAAGATGTGACACCCCACACGTCCAGAGTTACTAAAGAGTGGCTTCAGCCACATTCTTCTGAGTTTAAACACTTCCGCTCTCCAACAAATTCTCCAGACACGAACATTATTGGACGTTTCTGGGATGCCTTGCAACGTGCTGTTTAGAAGAGATCTCCCCCTGTCGTACTCTTACGGATTTATGGACAGCCCTCCATGACTCATGTAGTCAATTCTCTCCAGCACTATAGTCGAGTGTATGCCACATCATGTTGCGGAACTTCTGCGTGCTCGCGGCGCCCTTTATGACGTTAGTCAGGTGTACCACTTTCTTCGGCTCTTCAGCGTACATATAATAACATAAAATAACAGTTACGTTCACTGAAACAATTTCGTAGACGAATAGACTAATGAAACGAAATCGACAAAGTCGACGACGGTTTTCTTTCAACATTAAGTGTAAGGTAACAGATACATTGGCATGTGGCTTGAAAAATAAATCATAAAAGGAAAAAGTTCTTTCATTTTCCTCATAGTACACGCGACAACTTCCTTCTTGTTGTCTACGAACGGTGTCATGTGTTTTCAGCTAATATTAAATAGAATGAAGACCAGTGCAGCAACATGAGAATACGAATGTAATATATGTAGAAAATGAGAATATATTGTAAATAACAAGCGAGTAATGTACTCATATTTGACCCACAAGAATACTGTTTTAATCAGGATGATTTATATTGAGTATATGCAGACAACAACTCACCATTACCGTAACATGAGAACTATTTGAAGACGCAGTTAAATATGGTTGCCTGAATATTGTTTAATTCGTTCATTGAGCAAATACTGAAGGCTTGTAGATCCAATGAAGTTTAGGCGATGAAGAAACAACGTCTTAAAATTTTGAAATTTACCTATTTATGTAGCACCTTGTATGATAACAAAGGAAGTCTTCTGTATAAAAATTATTTAATACAAACACTTTGAAAGATGAATATTTTTTCATAAATCCAGACGATACTTCTGCGCACATGCAAGGTAATCCAGGAACTCAGAAGCAACCACATCTTAGATGGTCCCGAACATCACAACCTCCAAATACTTGTAGACTCCAAGTACACTTTTTGCAAAACGTGGAACCATAGATACTACGGAAGTAAAGATGACAGAAAATAGTTTGTCTCATACAGGCATGTTGTTCTTGTGGTCTTCAGTTCTGAGACTGGTTTGATGCAGCTCTCCATGCTGCTCTATCCTTTGCAAGCTTATTCATCTCCCAGAACCTACTGCAGCCTACATCCTTCTGAATCTGCGTACTGTTTCATCTCTTGGTCTCCCTCTACGATTTTTACCCTCCACACTGCCCTCCCCGCTCCCTTCTTCTATTCAAGTTGCGCCACAAACTCTCCTTCTCCCCAATTCTATTCAGTACCTCCTCATTAGTTATGTGATATACCCACCTAATCTTCAGCATTCTTCTGTAGCACCATATTTCGAAAGCTTCTATTCTCTTCTTGTCCAAACAATTTATCGTCCATGTTTCACTTCCATACGTGGCTACACTCCATACAAATACTTTCAGAAACGACTTCCCGATACTTAAATCAATACTCGATGTTAAGAAATTTCTCTTCTTCAGAAATGCTTTCCTTGCCATTGCCAGTCTACATTTTGTATCTTCTCTACTTCGACCATCATCAGTTACTTTGCTCCCCAAATAGCAAAACTCCTTTACTACTTTAAGTGTCTCATTTCCTAATCTAATTCCCTCAGCATCAGCCGACTTAATTCGACTACATTCCATTATCCTCGTTTTGCTTTTGTTCATGTTCATCTTACATCCTCCTTTCAAGGCACTGTCCATTCCGTTCAACTGCTCTTCCAAGTCCTTTGCTGTCTCTGACAGAATTGCAATGTCATCGGCGAACCTCAAAGTAATTTATTTCTTCTCCATTGATTCTAATACCTACGTCGAACTTTTTTGTTTCCTTTACTGCTTGCTCAATATACAGATTGAATAGCATTGGGTGGAGACTACAACCCTGTCTCACTCCCTTCCCAACCACTGCTTCCCTTTCATGTCCCTCGACTCTTATAACTGCCATCTGTTTTCTGTACAAATTGTAAATAGCCTTTCGCTCCCTGTATTTTACCCCTGCCACCTTCAGAATTTGAAAGAGAGTATTCCAGTCAACATTGTCAAAAGCTTTCTCTAAGTCTAAAAATGCTAGAAATGTAGGTTTGCCTTTCCTTAATCTTTCTCCTAAGATAAGTCGTACGGTCAGTATTGCCTCACGTGTCTCAACATTTCTGTGGAATCCAAACTGATCTTTCCCGAGGTCGGCTTCTACCAGTTCTTCCATTTGTCTGTAAAGAATTCGTGTTAGTATTTTGCAGCTGTGGCTTGTTAAACTGATAGTTCAGTAATTTTCACATGTATCAACACCTGCTTTCTTTGGGATTGGAATTATTATATTCTTCTTGAAGTCTGAGGGTATTTCGCCTGTCTCATACATCTTGCTCACCAGATGGTAGAGTTTCATCAGGACTGGCTCTCCCAAGGCTGTCAGTAGTTCTAATGGAATGTTGTCTACTCCCGGGGCCTTGTTTTGACTTAGGTCTTTCAGTGCTCTGTCAAACTCTTCACGCAGTATCGTACCTCCCATTTCATCTTCATCTACATTCTCATCCATTTCCATAATATTGACCTCAAGAACTTCGCCCTAGTATAGACCCTCTATATACTCCTGCCACCTTTCTTTGCTTAGGACTGGGTATCCATCTGAGCTCTTGATATTCATACAAGTGAGTCTCTTTTCTCCAAAGGTCTCATTAATTTTCCTGTAGTCAATATCTACCTTAGCCCTAGTGAGATAAGCCTCTACATCGTTAAATTTGTCCTCTAGCCATGCCTGCTTAGCTATTTTGCACTTCCTGTATTCTTTTTGCCTGCTTCACTTACTGCATTTTCGTATTTTCTCCTTTCAACAGCTAAATTCAGTATCTCTTCTGTTACCCAAGGATTTCTATTAGCACCCGACTTTTTACCTACTTGACGCTCTGCTGCCTTCACTATTTCATTCCTTAAAGCTACCCATTCTTCTTCTACTGTATTTCTTTCCCCCATTCCTGTCAGTTGTTTCCTTATGCTCTCCCTGAAACTCTGTACAACCTCTGGTTCTTTCAGTTTATCCAGGTCCCATCTCCCGTAATTCCCAACTTTTTGCAGTTACTTCACTTTTCATTTACAGTTCATAACATATAGATTGTGGTCAGAGTCCACATCTACCCCTGGAAATGTCTTACAATTTAAAATCCGGTTCCTAAATCTCTGTCTTATCATCATATAATCTATCTTAAACCTGTCAGTATCTCCAGGCTTCTTCCACTTATACAAACTTCTTTCATGATTCTTGAACCAATTGATAGCTATGATTAAGTTGTACTCTGTGCAAAATTCTACCAGGCGGCTTCCTCTGTCATTTCTTAGCGCCAATCCATATTATCCTACTACGTTTCCTTCTCCTCCTTTTCCTACTGTCGATATCCAGTCACCCATGACTATTAAATTTTCGTCTCCCTTCACTACCTGAATAATTTCCTTTATCTCATCATATATTTCATCAATTTCTTCATCATCTGCAGAGCTAGTTGGCATATAAAATTGTACTACTGTAATAGGCGTGGGCTTCGTGTCTATCTTGGCCACAATAATGTGTTCACTATGCTGTTTGTAGTAGCTTACCAGCACTCCTATTTTTTTATTCATTATTAAACCTATTCTGCATTACCCCTATTTGATTTTGTATTTATAACCCTGTATTCACCTGACGAAAAGTCCTGTTTCTCCTGCCACCGAACTTCACTAATTCCCACTATATCTAACTTTAACCTATCCATTTCCCTTTTTAAATTTTCTAACCTACGTTCCCGATTAAGGGATCTAACATTCCACTCTTCGATCCGTAGAACGCCAGTTTTCTTTCTCCTGATAACGACGTCCTCTTGAGTAGTCCCCACCCGAAGATCCGAATGGGGGACTATTTTACCTCCGGAATATTTTACCCAAGAGGACGCCATCGTTTAACCATACAGTAAAGCTGCACGTCCTCGGGAAAAATTATGGCTGTAGTTTCCCCTTGCTTTCAGCCGTTCGCAGTTAGGGTTACAAGGCCAGATCAGTCAATCATCCAGACTGTTGCCCCTGCAAGTACTGAAAATGTTGCTACCACTCTTCAGGAACCACACGTTTGCTGGCCTCTCAACAGATACCCCTCTGTTGTGGTTGCACCTATGGTACGGCTATCTGTGTCGTTGAGGCACGCAAGCCTTCCCACCAATGGCAAGGTCCATGGTTCATGGGGGGGGGGGGCATACAGGCATTCTAATCAAAATTTTTGAAAAGATAAATTTTGGGGAGTTTGTGTGTCATGGAAATTCTAGACTGGTGATACAGAAAGGAAATACAGAACAACAGAACTTCGCTTCTGAAAAATAATAGGAAAGCAATTGAAATATCCATTACTCTGTAGAAGAACATTGGTGAATGCTTGTTACAGACTTGCGGAAATCAATGAAAGTGTATCAATAAATAATGTAGCAGTCAACAATCTCGTGATGTAGAAATACATCAATAAAAGAGCAATTTAAAAATAATATCCTTTTACGAATGGAGAAAATTAGCTTATAAACCGAATAAAACGTTGTCGAAAGTAAAAGAAGCAAATAAAATGAATAGTGTCTTGTCAGTGGAGTATAACAAGGTAATGTAACGAAAGAGACACTACCGAGTACATAAAATAAATCCACAAGACTTCATGACAATTAGTTCGAAAATAGAAGAGTACCAATAATTCTTGAATGTTATTAGGAAAAACTACTCCGAATAATTAATTAAAATGTGTAATGTTCAGTAGTTAAAGAATTCTGCAATAAACTGTCAAATCTGCCAAAGTTGTCACATTTGTAGAGTATAGAATGCAGCTAAGTATCTAATTGGGAACAAGGTAAAGATGAACTTAATACTGCAGACCTTAACTTTGACATGGAGATGAACCAACATTATTGGGGCAAGGCGGTCTCTGCACCACTTTCCACTGTTTCCAGAAGTATCCAAGATGGCGGCGATGAAGTCATCCAAGATGATGGCCTGAAGACTTGGCAACACAACGTCATCAAAGATGGGGACTGTGATGTCATCTAAAATGGTGAATTTTGGTGGGAAGATAGCAACCTCCCCTAAACTAACTCCCCTCCTCTCCCTTACCCCCAGAAAAAATTGCGGAAGTCTAAATTCCAAAAGGACAGTGCATCACACCACTATTATCTCTACTAACCTAAGAAAATCGCGGGAAGGTGGGTTACCTCCACTAACCTAAGTCATCATACCGCCACCTCCTTCCTGGGAATGGAGCAAAGTTCAAATTCCATCAGAACAATGCAGCACACCACAGCTATCTCTACTAACCTAAGACAATGACGGGAAAATGTCGCATGGGATACCTCCACTAACCTAAGTCACCCAACTGCCACCTCCTCCCAGGAAATGGCTGGGAGAGGACCCATAATACACTGGGCTGCTCGAGAGAGGAAGGATTCTACTTTATTTATTTCAGAAGAACTTATTTAGGGATGGAGTATATTTATCACAGTGATACAGAACACACACTATGAGATGCTTTGGGTCACGCCACATAGCATACAGACCTGCTCAGTACACCTAAATAACCCATGCACACACGCCTGCTAATTGTAAACACCCAAAATAATGCATTGCACAGCCTACAGGCCTGGAAACTACTCATAAAATAATGAAATACATTTATGTCCAGAGACCCAAACATCCTGTAAATCGCCGAAATAATAATGCATCTAAAAGACTCTGCAAACATGCTTGCTAATCGTGAACTCTCAGAATCATGCACCAGTCTTTATTGAATACTATTAGAGGCACTACCGCCATCCAGTGTGTTCATCACGAAGTCCAGAGCCCAACTAATCTAGTACACTGTACCACCCCCAGAGGTCACTGTCGTCCATTCTGTGACGTAATCCAAGATGTCAGTCGTGACATCAGCTGGTGACACAAGTACCATTATCGAACATGGGAGGAAACAGTGTGGTTGCCATCGTCTCTGGACTCCAACTAACCTTGTACACAGTACAGCCACCAGAGGGTATTGTCACCCCTATTGTGGCCTAATCCAAGAGGGTGGTCTGGAGGGGGAATATGAAGCGAAAATGACTTAGCCTGTGCCAGGTTGCTGGAGGGAGTAAGGAAGGAGTGTATTTATTTTGAAACAATTATTTAGGGATGGAGTATATTTATCACACTGATACAAAACACATGCTTGGTGTCACACCACACAGCCCACAGACCTGTAAACTACTCCTAAATAACGCTCTGTAGACATGCAAACAACTCCTAATTTACATGCAGACTCCGCCTAAATAATGCAGTACACTGATATGTAAACACTCTCAGTAATCGTAAGCTGTCCAAATAATGCATAGCACAGCCTACAGACCTGCTCACAAAATAATTAAACAGACACGCAAACAACATAGGCACTGCCCGTCACCCCCTGTCCTTTGTACCGCACAGGAGGCTACCCATCACACTTCCAGAAGTCGGGAGGCACAAACACCCCCTGTGAAATGACGCACAGATGCCCGTTTGGTTCCCCGCACATATGAGGTGGCAACATCCTTTCATACTTGCTACCTGAGAAGTTCCTCTTGAAATATGTGTTCATGTAGGCACCGTTGCAGATGCGACCGGATGGGAGCAGAGACCAATTTACAGAGCAAAGACACTTCAATGTGGGCAGTCCATGCATGTGTTTGCCACAGCTGGTGTGAAACCTCCCTCTACCTGTAGTCTGGCAAAGAGCTAATTGCTGAGCGACACTGCAGAAATCCTTTCCAGAATAGCACAAGCTGCTTTCTCACTAGGAATTCTATTTTACCATGTATGATGTGTACCTGACGCATCACCATGTGTAGCTACGCACCATTGCAAGCATATCTACTAACATTCTCAATGTTATACTGAAACCACATGACTATCTAAAATAATAAGCAAGTTGCCAGCCGGTGTGGCTGTGCGGTTCTAGGTGTTCCGGTCTGGAAGCGTGCGACCGCTATGGTCGCAGGTTCGAATCCTGCCTCAGGCATAGATGTGTGTGATGTCCTTAGGTTAGTTAGGTTTAATTAGTTCTAAGTTCTAGGCGACTGATGCCCTCAGAAGTTATGTCGCATAGTGCTCAGAGCCATTTGAACCATTTTTAAGCAAGTTGAACAACAGTAAGTTGCATAGTGGCCCAGAAATACTTAATGTACGCTTTTGTAGGAGCTTACATGATGTCTCTACTTGTATGCACGGAAATTCTTGCCCGAACAGAACCTGTTTACGAAAATAACATTGAATGTAGTCTTCCTAGCGATCCTAATGTGGCTCCCTGTAAATCACATATCAACCCTCCTGCATTCAACATCAAACATTCTCACCGCTATGTAGAAGGTCCTGTACCCCTGCACAAAGGACGTCTGGTGAATGAATGGGGGATTATGATTGGTTCTTATCGAATTCACCCACCGAATTACTGGTGCCATCAGTGTGGAAGCACCATCTTCCTTTAGTTTTTCTTTCTGCAGACGAAACTTACAGTGGTAAGAAACTGTTTTACACTGATCACCATATTGCACTGACAACTAAACATGGCAATGTGCCCTACATATCGTCAAATACAGAAAGACTGTTACTCAATTACACTGTCCTCACAATGAGGACAGGAGTTTGAATATTAGAGCGTGAAACTGATCTCCAACCCAGCAATATATCACCATGTACTGTGTCCATCCACTAAAAATATAATTCCTACCCCACCATAGTTATATTGGTGGCACTAAATAGTGCCTTGTGAGGTTGGCAGTCATCCACTCCCTACGTGTGACCAGAGCGCCCTCAGTAGGCCAAAGTCACTCTCAGAACTGTTCTACATATTCAGGCTTGCACCCCTTCAACACAAACGTGTTACTGTTTCAGGTCCGGACCTGCTCCCTTGCTTACTTTTTTCTACACCCATCTCCACACTCATGGATTTCAAGAACAAATATATTTTCACATAATTGGTTCACAGAAATATCTTACTGGTCGCTTACACAACACAATTCCGAAGATGCAGACTGGAAATTATTTCTCAACAAATCATCGATTTCAGCGAGGTGGAGCTTGATCTAGACCACTGGGTAACTAGAAACTTATCCTTTCTGCGATGACCTTTACGTGAGAACTCTAAACAAATAGAGGAAATAGCTATTTCCACTCGCAAATACCGATGTTGGTGATGTAACAGATTCCAAATCATCCCTATAATTAACAAGGCTAACTAAGGTGGTTCTTATGTCTAGAGAACTGGCAAACGTCTCTTCCACATGCTAGACACACACACACACAAACCACAATCGATATTCGCTCAACTAAATAAAGATGGGAAATGCAAAGAAACAGTCAACCAAACAATTGACACGGGCAAGAATAATGGCCCAGCTCAAATGCACCTCCATATTCAATCTTCTCAAATTTCCACTTGATCAGGAAAGCCATCCCACACATATTAAGTATTAGTTCGCTACAGGGTCGTCTAGAGGACAACACGGTTAATTCATCTACATTCCTACACTCCAACAGGCCTTCCCATTCTGACGGCTCCTGTCGTTAGCTGGAAATGTGAATCATTTCCTCCACAATCCATGTATACACGGAATCATCCTATATTTGGTGGCTATACTTCCAATTAAATGTTATGATTGAGGTCTCTGTCGAACGGCCGTCGACAATGAGCTTAGTATCAGAAATACACCCTGCTGACGTATGTGGCTCTGGAAATAGAAATATCTGTACCATCAAAATCACTTTAGATACTCTTCCCTTTGCTATCACAGTACCCAACGTCAAATCCATACCTTCCATTTTGCACATGTCGGAACACAAACACATACTTTATAAGCCTGATGCTCGAGGTGAACCTATCACACATCCCCTATAACGACTAAGTAGAATACTTTAATAGAGTACATGCGATATAAAAAAATACTGAGAGAATACCAGCGATGGGTGGACATGTCTCATAAGTATTTCTTGCAAGTGCTACCACTGTGTCTTAGAAAGAGAGATGTAATCGGCCAGATGATAAAAAACCCTATCGCAACAACTACTGTATGTTACTGTCACAAGTGGTCTTGCTTCTACAGGTGTACACAAGGGTCCATGTTAAAAGCTATACTTGCTTTATAAATCTAGGTATGACATTACCTCTGAATGAGATGATTTTTCTGGAAACATATTGAGACATGATCGCTGGAGTGTATATCATCAGACCGGCAGTCCAATTACATGTAGCTCACGGTGCAACTTCGTGATGAAAGCGCTGAATTTTGAAAGTGATTCAGCTAAGGAACGTGGCATGTAACAGGTATTTGCGAATCCCTCACGCCACTGCAGCTAGATATTTCTACATTATGTGTAATGTATTCTGTCCCGATACCATGTAACAGGTTCTGTGGAATATCCACTGATAGGCCGTGACTGATTGAGAAGATCACAAACTGCAGTAGATGGTTTGCTGATTGAGGTCGTATGAAATGTACACCACCTTTTCTGACGTCCGCTAGAAATAATGCCTACGATTTGGAATAAAGTCCTACCATTCAACCATATACATTCATTGGATCAAAGCTACATGTCAATCATATTTCTGGCACTCTCATATCTCGAAACGAGACACCTTTCTCGAACCCGTCTGCTACAGTAGAATTCCAATCTGGTTTTAGTCAACCCCCTGCGCATGTTGAATTTTTCCTGTTTCTACAGCTTACAGCATGTGATCACTCAAAATTAATTTGGAAATGAGCAAAAGTCGGAGAAACCCATATCCAGCACCTTCTGCAACCCATGTAGAATCAAAACGACCCGAGTTACTGCAACAGGACCGTGTTTTGACCACTCGGTGGAAATTTACACGTTGTAGCGCGTCTCCAAACTAGATACAGATACTACGCTCCGAAGCAAATCCATGTGCATTCGAATCTATCAGCCCAACATGCTATCATCGTTATTCTCTACCTCCAACAGAGAAAATTTAAGAACTAACTTCTTCCGATACAGAAGTCACCTAGGCACTATTGCTCACGCGATGATGCATAGGTGCAGTGTGGTCCAGTGCAGAGAGAGAGATTTCACAATGCTTCCCAGAAAGCACAGTGTGCATCCCTCCTAGCATTCCTAATGGAATACCTTGTTCCTCACTGAATTTACACCTCAAACTGCTGCTGCTGCTGCTGCTGGTGTGAGACGATCCTATTAAATATACAGTTTTCGATCCACTGCAGAGGCCAGTTTAATGTTTCATCACCTGTACAGTAGGAGGATGATCGTATCCCACGAACTATACTGCAAATCGCAAGAGGCGCTGCCTGTTGCCCTGTCTCGTTTGAAGCAAGTTTCTGTAGTAGCGCGGTTTGTACATCGCCATACAATTTATTTTTCTGACACGACCTCATGGTCAGCGTCAGGTCCTAAACTGACATTAGCCCTAGGATGCATATACAGGGTCTCCAAGGCCCTTGTATGTCTTCATTTTTTAAAAAATTCTGTAATTTTTTTGTTTGATTTCAAACTGCTTTCCAGTACTCTTTCACTAACACTGTGACATTCCTCCTATCAAGTCTGAACGAGATACCTTTTTGAGTGTTTTGTATAATTCAATACGTTTACCCATACACCGTGAATGCATAAGCAGGGCTTCAGAGGCCCTCACACATTTATAAATGTTCTTTAGCCTATATTGTCATCAACATTTGTTTCGGAGCAGTTATTAATTCTACAATAACTGTAGTCGTATTTCCAGCAACAGGGGTGCCAACAGCAGCAGTAGCTGTAGTAGTAATGGTATAACTAAAAATTAATACACACTACTTTCACATATTGGCGATGTCGGTGTATTATTGATCTTTTTGCTATCAAATGTTTTATTATTCCATAGTATTGTTATCCTGTGCCGGCCGCGGTGGTCTAGCGGTTCTGGCGCTGCAGTACGGAACCGCGGGACTGCTACGGTCGCAGGTTCGAATCCTGCCTCGGGCATGGGTGTGTGTGATGTCCTTAGGTTAGTTAGGTTTCAGTAGTTCTAAGTTCTAGGGGACTTATGACCTAAGATGTTGAGTCCCATAGTGCTCAGAGCCATTTTGTTATCCTGTGCTGCTCTTGTCAGCCTCATTGTTACTGCAGTTTGTTTGTTGCTGCATGGCCCATTTGTTACGAGTATGACTCGTTTAGTGCTGCACAAGCTGCTGTTCGAGAGACACGCCATTTGCTATGGCTCCGACACGCAAAGCAAGAGTGTCAGTACGTGCAAATGCTGCTAATTTTGAAAGTGTTGTGGCTCAGTGGTTTGAAGATGATGATTCTTGCGAGGAAGGAAATATTTTTGAAGATGCAAGTACTGAAGAATGAGCCAATGAACCTGCTAATGTGAATATTGAGGCAGATGACAGTCCTTCCGATAATATTACTTCATCAGAGTCTGAAAATGAAGAACCACCACAAAAAGGTATAGAAGACCACACATACATTAGTCTGAATGGAAAGATTTGGAAATTAGATCCTCCTGCAACTTTTCGTATGCGTGTCCATAATATTGTAAAGAAGGCACCTGGTCCAGCCCGTGGTTTGAAAACCTGTAAACCTAAGGATGTGTGGTACTATTTCATCTCCAAGGAAATACTGGAGGAAATCATCAACTGCACAAATATTGAAGGCAGAAGAGTGGCAGCTTTACGTGGTAAAACGTGGAAAAACGTTTCGATTGCTGAAATGGAGGGTTTTCTTGGTCTTTTACCCTTTTCTGGTGTTGAGAAAAGTTGGGATGTCCCTATTAGAGAATTATTCTTGGATGGAAAGGCAAATCCTACATATAAGGCCTCCATGTCAGTAAATAGATTCGAGGATATAAGGAGAATGATTAGATTTGATGACAGGCATACCCGTGAAGCTCGATCTGCAGATGACAAACTTGCAGCTGCTCGCTATGTATGGGAACTCTTTCTTGACTTGTGTAGGAATAGGATTCCCAATGACTGGCTCACAGTTGACGAACAGCTAGTCCCATTCCGTGGAAGATGCAGCTTCACCCAGTATATGCCCCCTAAACAAGCCAAATATGACATAAAAATATTTTGGTTATGTGATGCTACATCTGCATATGCTTTAGACAGAATTGTTTACACGGGAAGGAAGCCCCATGAACCTATTCAGAAAAATCTTGGATTGAATGTGGTGAAAGATCTTGCTAAAAGCATTGAAGGATCATCAAAAAAATATTACTGTTGACAACTTCTTTACTAGTGAGCAGCTGGCAGAAGAGATGCTTCAGAAGCAAATTACAGTGTTGGGAACGATCAAACAAAATAAACCAAAAATTCCTAATGAGATGAAACCATCTGCCTCAAGAGCGATTCATTCCTCTTTGTTTGCATCTAGAGGTCACATTACAATGGTGAGTTATGTTCCCAAAAAGAAAAAGTGTGTAGTTCTCATTAGCACAATGCATCACGACAGAAACATTGATGAAACTCATGCAAAAAAGAAACCAGATAGTTCTATAACTCTACGAAGGGTCGAGTAGATCAAATGGACCAGAAAATTCATTATTACACTTGTAAGAGACAAGCAAGAAGGTGGCCATTTGCGTTATGGATGAATATGATAGACGTTGCAGCAATAAACAGTGAAATTTTATTTTCCGCCCCAACATCTGACATCCCATAGTGGAAGAAGTGATAAAAGGCGTTTGTTCCTAAGAGATTTAGCAGAGGAAAAGGTAAGACCACTAATGGAACTTCATATTCAGAACTCTTATCTTCCAAAGAAAATCATTGATGCCATGCAAAGATGTGGTGTTCAAAAAGATGTCATACTGCCAAACCAACGACCTGTTTCAGGAAAAAAGAAGATGCAATTATTGTCCATATAATGAACACAGTAAAAGTGCTATGACATGCATTAAGTGTAAAACCAACATTTGTAAGGAACATACTAGCGTCTTTTGTGTTTCTTGTTTGTCACATGCTGAAAAAGAAGAAAAATGCAATTTTATGTGAATAATGAATAATAACTTCTGTCAAAATATTGCCTATATACATATTGTGAATAATGAGTATGTTTTAATTGAAGAAATTGGTTGTAATAAATGTCATAAAATGTAAACTGCAACTTATAAGTGAATTAATAAAATTAGTTGTATATGTTGTACGTAAATGGATGTAACTAATAAAAATTCACTCTTAGAGTTTTTTAAAAAAATTAATAAAATGTTAATCAGGCCCACCAGATCCTGTTACTGTATCTTAGCTATCTTTCAATATGACAATAAATTTGACAGAAATAAATTTAACGCCAAAGAATGATTATATGAAAAGAGGAAAATTTTAAATTAGGGCACGGCCTCGGAGGCCCTGCATATGAATTCATGTGTGTTTTTGGCATCATGCATCCTAGGGTTAAGGTGCTCTAATCCACGGACTCTCCCAGAAAAACTAGACATCGCACAATGTAAATCATTTTGTTACTGTGGCTACCATAACACGCCACAAACGCTGGATAATTTTAAATAAGACAGAGTTACAGCATAAGAAAACTGGAAGATTTTTATAGTGTTTGTGTAGATTTCCAAACTACATTTAAACTCTGTTGTCATAGTCACGGAATAGCTGATGACTCTACATTCCGTTTCGACCGTTTCAGCATATTACAGTCATGTACGCGATGAGTGTTTCGGTGCTATTCACCCCAGAAGGTGCTGTCCATCGACCAAAACTCTATTCCAACTCAAATAACCGATATCAGTTAATAATTATGCGGTAACCAACAGCATGCCAGTGCACGGATGGGATGTAAAAGGCACCATCTATGTACTCCAATAATAAACATCACAGTTAATAGTGCGAACAATTTTACAGTAATTTCAACACTGAACAATGATGTGACAGCATGTTCCTCAATTTCAGTATCACAGCTAAATCACCCCTTCTCCACTTTGCGAGTATCATTGCAAGTGTGGATAGATGACTGTGCAGTACGTCCAGTCAGTGTTAATTCTCGAACACATACACCATCAAAGTATGTCAGACAGCACTCTACATATTACTAGCACCTCGAGCATAGTGTTTAATTTACGATCTGTCTCCCTGCATATGAGTCACAGAGAATTCTCGCTGTCTTAGAGTAAAATCAGAGAGTGAAAGACCCTCATCACACTGCCAGTGGCCAACCCGCCTTGCAGCACCTTTATCGAATTAATCTGCGACTTACCAGAAGTAGACCGCTACACTCCAAGTCTCGTGAATGAATGGAGCTTTACGAGTCCTCACGCATCCAAGTACACAAGATTTCTAGAGATGCGTCCATGTCGAGGAGCTTAGCACTACTTATCGATGTATAGTACCAGATTACAAAGTGTCGCGATGTAATAGCAAACAGTTAAGGAGAACAAGAAAGGAACGATTTTTATGCACGATGGAGCTCCGGATGGATGGAGTTCCGACGCATTTTTACGTAAATCGACCAAGCTATCAACTCTATTGTTCTAGTCTAGGATCGGTATCAGGAAGATACTGGTAATAGAGAACATAAATACACGCACTCCTAAGGCTAATATGCTCCGCACTTAAAACGGGCTATAATGCTACATCCCTTGCGTTTTCGACCTAACAGTCGTTTGGAATGTAGTGCTGTTAATATTCCAGTGTAAGAAACATATTGCAAGCGGATGACATACGTCCTTCTACCTGGTTTCTCTATGATAAACTGAGTTAACGAACCGTAAAACGAAAAAACTACTTCTTAAAAGTAAGCGTAGGCTTCCGCGGCCGTTGTCTTCTTCAATAAAATCCTTCAGAGTATCAGACCGCATCGTCATAATTTTAAAATGCGCCAACGTTTCGGCCAGCGTTGCAGCTAGCCTTCATCAGGGCCTTACGTTAACTGCTAAATGAACGCACTTGAATTCCTTAAATAGCTGCACGAGAAAACCGTGTCGTTACTTGATTGGCTGTACTAGGAGGAGGAGGAGGGGTGAAAGGTATGCTTTATTGGTGTTTCCTTTATTATCTGTCATTGCCTGAAATAGCTGTTTTCTATTTGTCTTTATATTAATCCACCCCATTGGAGGAGACGGACGAATAGCGAACAGGTGATGGCTGTGACGTCACACTGTTTCCATGCTGTCCAGAAGCCGGCTGCGGCGTGCCATTGCTTTGTGTGCTCGCGACCACTACTGTGGCTCTCCGCGTGTCCGCATGGGCCGCCACGGCTCTGCCGCCGCTCCGTAGCCCTGCTATTGCTGGCAGCCAAGACCTCGGAAGCTTGTACCCGTCCTCTCTATTCATGTTGGCGGGTCTTTTGGCTATTTCTATCGCCTCTCTAATCTTTCTTTTGAAAGTGAGAGGCTGTTTCGCCAGGACGCGGGCTTCTTGGAAAAATATTGGTTTCCCGCACTCTTCTCGGTGTTCCGCCACTGCTGACTTAGTGTGTTGTTTCAGGCGGATATATCTTTCATGTTCCGAGAGCCTAGTGCTGATCGGACGTCCCGTCTCACCTATGTAAACTAATCCACACGCACAACCAATTTCATACACGCCAGCTGTGTGTAGTTTGTCAACTGCATCCTTGGTAGAACCGAGCATGTCTGATATTTTGTTTCTGCTTCGGAAAATTGGTTTGATGTCGGCTTTTCGTAGAATTTTGCCAATACGTTCGGTGACCCCTTGTACATATGGCAACACAGCAATGCTCTGTGCCTCCTTCTCCTCTTCCCTATTAGTCTTCTCCCTTGTCGACATGGTGCTGTCTATCATCTGCTTCCCATATCCATTAGTTCCGAAGATGGACCTGAGGTGTTCAAGTTCTGTCTTCAGATGTTCATCGTCGCTTATCCTGTACGCTCTCTTCGTTAGCGTGTGCAGGGCGGACTTCTTCTGCGTGGGGTGATGGTGGGAGGAGGCGTGAAGGTACCTGTCCGTATTGGTTGGTTTCCTGTACACTTTGTGGCCAAGTTTACCATCAGGTTTTCGATAAACTTCCACGTCGAGAAAAGGCAGCACCCCATTCTTCTCTGTTTCCATTGTAAACTGGATTTTCCTATGCTGTTGGTTAAGGTGCTTGTGGAAGTTCTGTAACTCCTCTTCACCGTGGGGCCAGATGACGAAAGTATCATCGACATAGCGAAGCCAACAATTTGGACGTAATGGTGCGGACTGGAGGGCTGTTTCCTCAAATGCCTCCATGAAAATTTCTGCTGCGATAGGGGTGAGCCCATAGCTACACCGTCAGTTTGTTCATAAAATTGACCTCTCCACCTGAAATAGGTGGTCGTCAGACAGTGGTGCACAAGCTCACATACATCAGGTGCCACGCGTTCTTCTAGGATGTTCACAGTATCTGACACTGGGACATTCGTGAATAGGGATTTGACGTCGAAGCTAACCATCAGATCTTGGTCCGTAACACGCATTTCCTTTAGGAGAGACACGAAGTGAGTGGAATCCTTAACGTAGGACTCGGTTTGATGCACTAGGTGTCGGAGCCTAGGTGCCAGTTCTTTCGCTAGGTAGTAGGTCGGCGAATTTATACTGTTTACTATGGGCCTTAAGGGGAAGTCGGTTTTGTGTACCTTCGGTACACCATATATCCTTGGTGCCTGTGTCACTTGCGGGATGAATCTTCTGGCCTTGTCGAAATTGATTATAGAGTGCTTGAGCAGTGCCTGCGTCGTTTTGATTACCTTGGCCGTCGGATCTCCCTGAAGTTTCTTGTAGATAGGTTCTGCGAGAATATCTTCCATTCGTTTGTTGTAATCAGTCGTGTCCAAGACTACAGTGGCGTTGCCCTTATCTGCCTGTACCACTACTAAGTGGGGGTTGTCCCTGAGTTCCTTGATGGCATGGTATTCCTCAGCGTTGATGTTTTGCCTCGGTGGCTTTGCTTTATTCAGAACTCTGACCGTTTCCTGCCGGATCTTCTCCGCCTCGGCCTGTGGCAGATGACGTACCGAAGCCTCTACGGATTATATGATATCTTCTTTTGGAACTCGCTTAGGTGCGACTGCGAAATTCATCCCCTTGGCCAGGATTGCTGTGGTTGCTTCGCTCAAGGTGTGGCTGGAGAGGTTGACCACTGTCCGTCGCCTGTCCAGCGTCAATGTTTCGTCCGTGGCTTTCTGTTGTAGTTTGTCGTACTTTCTCATCTGGCGGTTAGTGATACTATTGCTGGTCCTTGATGCTTGCTGAAAGGTTAACCTGTCGACTTTATCCCAGTCTTCCATCTGAAGTTTTCCGGCCAGAAATAGGTGCAGATCACACAAATTCCTGTTGTGAGCATCGAGACTTATACGGATGTGGCGAATCCTTTCCCGTAGCAATGCTTTACTGGCTTTAACACATATATTCCTCGCCTTGTTCGTTTTTATGTGAGACGTCAACCGCAAAGAATACGGCACAACACTCGTGTCTCTGCATCTCTTCAAAAAAGCAAGGTCATTCAGCAGTTTACTTCTTTTTAAACGCAGTGCTTCTAACTTCTTGATGTTTCCGTGGATTTCCTGCCCATACAGGTTGGTTAAATGTAAGCGTAGGCTTCCGCGGCCGTTGTCTTCTTCAATAAAATTCTTCAGGGTATCAGACCGCATCGTCATAATTTTAAAATGCGCCAACGTTTCGGCCAGCGTTGCAGCTAGCCTTCATCAGGGCCTTACGTTATGAACAAACTGACGGTGTAGCTATGGGCTCACCCCTATCGCAGCAGAAATTTTCATGGAGGCATTTGAGGAAACAGCCCTCCAGTCCGCACCATTACGTCCAAATTGTTGGCTTCGCTATGTCGATGATACTTTCGTCATCTGGCCCCACGGTGAAGAGGAGTTACAGAACTTCCACAAGCACCTTAACCAACAGCATAGGAAAATCCAGTTTACAATGGAAACAGAGAAGAATGGGGTGCTGCCTTTTCTCGACGTGGAAGTTTATCGAAAACGTGATGGTAAACTTGGCCACAAAGTGTACAGGAAACCAACCAATACGGACAGGTACCTTCACGCCTCCTCCCACCATCACCCCACGCAGAAGAAGTCCGCCCTGCACACGCTAACGAAGAGAGCGTACAGGATAAGCGACGAAGAACATCTGAAGACAGAACTTGAACACCTCAGGTCCATCTTCGGAACTAATGGATATGGGAAGCAGATGATAGACAGCACCATGTCGACAAGGGAGAAGACTAATAGGGAAGAGGAGAAGGAGGCACAGAGCATTGCTGTGTTGCCATATGTACAAGGGGTCACCGAACGTATTGGCAAAATTCTACGAAAAGCCGACATCAAACCAATTTTCCGAAGCAGAAACAAAATATCAGACATGCTCGGTTCTACCAAGGATGCAGTTGACAAACTACACACAGCTGGCGTGTATGAAATTGGTTGTGCGTGTGGATTAGTTTACATAGGTGAGACGGGACGTCCGATCAGCACTAGGCTCTCGGAACATGAAAGATATATCCGCCTGAAACAACACACTAAGTCAGCAGTGGCGGAACACCGAGAAGAGTGCGGGAAACCAATATTTTTCCAAGAAGCCCGCGTCCTGGCGAAACAGCCTCTCACTTTCAAAAGAAAGATTAGAGAGGCGATAGAAATAGCCAAAAGACCCGCCAACATGAATAGAGAGGACGGGTACAAGCTTCCAAGGTCTTGGCTGCCAGCAATAGCAGGGCTACGGAGCGGCGGCAGAGCCGTGGCGGCCCATGCGGACACGTGGAGAGCCACAGTAGTGGTCGCGAGCACACAAAGCAATGGCACGCCGCAGCCGGCTTCTGGACAGCATGGAAACAGTGTGACGTCGCAGCCATCACCTGTTCGCTATTCGTCTGTCTCCACCAATGGGGTCGATTAATATAAAGACCAATAGAAAACAGCTATTTCAGCCAATGACAGATAATAAAGGAAACACCAATAAATCATACCTTTCACCCCTCCTCCTCCTCCTAGTACAGCCAATCAAGTAACGACACGGTTTTCTCGTGCAACTATTTAAGGAATTCAAGTGCGTTCATTTAGCAGTTAACGTAAGGCCCTGATGAAGGCTAGCTGCAACGCTGGCCGAAACGTTGGCGCATTTTAAAATTATGACGATGCGGTCTGATACTTCTTAAAACATTCGCTCTTTGTGATACGAGTACAATATAGCTTTCCAGAAATGTATGGCGCCCACTATTCACATCCGATCACGTATAGAAAATCATACTATGCCTGCATCAGCCCTATATAAAATTATCGTTAGTAACGCCGAATACATCTCACATGGAAACAAATAAATGCATAGCAGCTGCACCAGAATTGTGAAAATTACAAGTAATTCTCTCACTAACTCTGTAAACAGTGCATCCATCAGGCAAATGTATACAAAGGGATTGCAGCGCCGCACAAGCACCTATCGCTACCTTAGTTATGAAGCTGAAGTGTTGATTTTACACCCAAGATGCGACAGGGGGATGGAGTACATCGCATAATCATAGTTCGTTTAGACTTTAGAGGAATGCGCCACGTTTCATCACACATGAGATGGAAGTCCTCTGATGACCGACACGTTTACCATTATCGATAGCAAGTAGACAGTGCTTTAAATCACATACAGAAGACGTGGCTGTATGCGAGTCGAACTCATGCTATGCCAAGTGACTGATACATCTTAATAGAACAGTAAAAAATTGACCTGCAGCAACTTCACACTTTTCTAGAATTCATCATCCGTCTGCCATTAAATCGAACTTTGTTACAGCTCCATCTCAATCGATCACCCGCTCCACTCTGCTATCCTTTACCACAGATGCATGTAAGTTTATAGTTGGATGGTTCTCGGTCTTCCTGAAAAGTGTCAAATACAGTAGCCATGGACAGTTATTCCCGCCAGTGTAAATTGTTCAGTTGACTGTTTCTTCATATTCCCCATCTTTATTTAGTTGAGAGAATATCGATTGTGGTGTGTGCATCTAACATGTGGAAGACACGTTTGCCAGTTCTCTAGACATGAGAACCACCTTAGTTGACATTGTAAATTATAGGAATGATTTGTAATCTATTACATCACCGACATCGTTATTTGTGAGTGCAAATATCTGTTTCCTCTGTTTAGAGTTCTCACGTAAAGGTCTTCGCAGACAGGATAAGATTCTAGTTACCCAATGGTCTAGATCATGCTCCACCTCGCTGAATTTGATGGTTTGTTGAGAAATAATTCCCAATCTGCATCTTCGGAATTATGTTGTGTGAGCGATCGGTAGGATAACACTGTGAACGAAATATGAGAAAATATATTTGTTCTTGTAATCCACGAGTCTGGAGATGGATGTAGAAAAAAAGCAAGCAGGGAAGCAGTTGCGGACCTGAAACAGTAACACGTTTGTGTCAAGGGAGAGAGGGCTTGAATTTGTAGAACGGTTCTGAGAGTGACTACGGCCCACTGAGGGCACTCTGGTCACACATCGGGAGTGGATGACCGCCGACCTTACAGGGAACTATTTAGTGCTGCGAATATAACTATGGTGCAGTCTGTCTTCAAAGTATATGTATGAAATAAAAGGCGCGATATTTGTATGGCATAGGATAGGAATTATATTTTTAGTAGATGGACACGGTACATGGTGAGATATTGCTGGTTTGGAGATCAGTTTCACGCTCTAATATTCAAACTCCTGTCCTCATTGTGAGGGCAGTGTAATTGAGTAACAGTCTTTCTGTATTTGACGATATGTAGGGCACATTGCCATGTTTAGTTGTCAGTGCAATATGGCGATCAGTGTAAAATAGTTTTTTACCACTGTAAGTCTCATCTGCAGAAAGAAAAAGGAAAGGCGGATGGTGCTTCCACACTGATGGCGCCAGTAATTCGGCGGGTGAATTCGATAAGAAACAATCATGATCCCCCATTCATTCACAAGACATCCTGTGTGCAGGGGTACAGGAGTCTCTACATAGCGGTGAGAATGTTTGACGTTGAAAGCAGGAGAGTTAATACGTGACTGACAGGGTGCCACGTTAGGATCGCTAGGAAGACTACATTCAATGTTATATTCGTAAACAGGTTCTGTTAGGGCAAGAATTTCCGTGCATACAAGCTGAGACATCACGTAGACTCCTACAAAAGTGCACGTTAAGTATTTTTGGGACACCTTGCAATTTACTAGATTTCGACAAGGTTATTATTTTAGGTAGCCATGTGGTTTCAGTATAACAGTGAGAATGGTGCTAGATGCACTTGCGATGGTATGTAGCTACACATGGCGATGCATAAGCCACATGTCACACATTGTCCATTAGAATTGCTAGGGAGAAAGCAACTTGCGCTATTCTGGAATGGATTTCTGCAGCGTCACTCGGCAGTTAGCTCTTCGCTGGACCACAGGTAGTGGGAGGTCCCCGCCAGCAGTGGCGAACACATGTGTGCACTGCCCACCTTGGAGTGTCTTTGCTTTGTAAATAGGTGTTTTCTCTGGTCCAGTCACATCAGCAATGGCGCCTAGGTGAACACGTATTTCGGGAGGACCTTCTCAGGTAGCAAGTATGAAAGGAATGTGACCACCTCATCTGTGCGTCGTGGGGGGGGAGGGGGAGATCGGTGCCTCCTTACATCTGAAAGTATGTGTGATAGCCTCCTATGCAGCTCAATGGACAGGGAGCGGCGGGCGGTGTCTACACCTACATCTAAATGGTTACTGATTCACACTTAAGTGCCTGGTAGAGGGTTCATTGAACCATTTTCACACTACTTCTCTACCATACCACTCTCGAATGGTGTGTGGGATAAAAGAAACACTTCAATCTTTCTGTTCATGCTCTGATTTCTCTTATTTTATTATGATGATCATTTCTCCCTACATAGGTGAGGTGGATATCAACAAAATATTTTTGCATTCGGAAGAGAAAGTTGGTGATTGAAATTTCGTAATTAGATCTAGCCACAGAGAAAGTCGCCTTTGATTCAGTGACTGCCACCCCTACCAGAATATCATATCAGTGACACTCTCATCCATATTGCGCGATAACACGAAACGAATTGGACTTCTTTGCACCTTTTCGACGTCCTCTGTCAATCCTACATCGTAAGGATCCCACACCGCACAGCAATATCCAGCAGAGGACAGACATGTGTAATGTAGGCTGTCTCTTTAGTGGGTTGGTCGCATCTTCTATGTGTTCTGCCGACAAAGCGCAGTCTATGTTTTGCCTTCCCCACAATGTTATCCATGTGGTCTTTCCAATTTATGTTGCTTGTAATTGTAATTGCTAGGTATTTAGTCGAATTGACAGCCCTTGGATTTGTGTGTTTATTGTATACCCAAAATTTATCGGATTTCCTTTAGTACCCATGTCAATGACCTCGCTCTTTTCTTTGTTTATGCCAGTTGCCACTTTTCGCACCACACAGAAATTCTCTCTAGATCATTTGTAATTTTAATTTATCGTCTGATGATTTTATTAGACCGTAAATGACAGTGTCATCTGCAAATAATCTAAGGGGGCTGCTCAGATTATCACCTAGATCATTTATGTAAATCATAAACAGCAGAGGGCCTCTGAAACTACTTTGCGGAACGCCAGGTATCACTTATGTTCTAATCGATGATTTACTATCACTACGAACTATGACCTCTCTGAGAGGAAATCATGAATTCAGTCACACAACTGCGACGCTATTCCATTTGTACGCAATTTGATTAATAGTCGCTTGTGTGGAAGAGTATGAAAAGCGTTCTGGAAATCAAGGAATATGGAATCGATCTGAGATCCCTTGTCGACAGCACTCATTACTTTATGGTAATAAGGAGCTAGCTATGTTACACAAGAACGATATTTTCTGAATCCGTGTTGGTTATGTATCAATAGGTCATTTTTTACCACGTGATTCACAATTTTCGAGTACAGTATATGCTCCTAAATCCTACTGCAAGTTGAGGTCAGTGATGTGGGTCTGTAATTCAATGGGTTACTCCTATTTCCTTTCTTGAATATTGGTGCAACCTGTGCTACTTGCCGGCCACGGTGGTCTAGCGGTTCTAGGCGCTCAGTCCGGAACCGCGTGACTGCTATGGTCACAGGTTCGAATCCTGCCTCAGGCATGGATGTGTGTGATGTCCTTAGGTTAGTTAGGTTTAAGTAGTTCTAAGTTCTAGAGGACTGATGACCACAGATGTTAAGTCCCATAGTGCTCAGAGCCATTTGAACCATTTTTGTGTGCTACTTTCCAGTCCTTTGGAACAGACCTTTCGTCAAGTGAGCGGTTGTTTATGATTGTTAAGAAAGGCTATATTATGTCAGCATCCTCTGAAAGAAACCTTATTGGTATGTCATCTGGAACGGAACTTGCCTTTCTTAAGTGATTTGAGTTGTTTCGCAACACCTAAGATATCTACTTTTATGTCACTCATGCTAACAGCTGTTTTGGTTTCGAATTCTGGAATATCTACTTCGTCTTATTTCGTGAAGGAATTACGGAAAACTGCATTTAGTAACTTTGCTTTAGTGGCACCATCATCAGCAACATTTCCATCGCTATCGCACAGTAACAGTATTAAATGTTTTTTGTAACTGGTTTACTTTACATACGATCGGAATCTCTTGGCGTTTTATATTATATTTTGAGACATTGTTTCATTGTGGAAACTATTAAAAGCATCTCGCATTAACGTTTGCACTAAATTCGAGCTTCCGTGAAACTTAGCAAGTATGGGGATTTTGCGTTCTTCTGAATTTGGCATGCTTTTTTCGTTGTTCTGACGTGTTTTGTGCACCATGGTGGATCAGTTCCGTCTCTTATCATCTTACGCAGTATGAATAGACTTCTGTCGATACTGTATCTTTCAATTTGAGCCATATCTGGTCTACATTTACATAATTCAATGGAAGAAATGGAGACTCGTAGGAAGGCATCAAGGGAATTTTTATCTACTGTTTTAAATAGATATATTTTGCGTGCATTTTTAGTGGTTTTGGTTGATATGGTTTTGAGCCTAGCTACAGTGAACATGACCTTGTGTTCACTAAGAACTGTATACGTCATGACGCTCTTAGCTACAATGAACATGACCTTGTGTTCACTAAGAACTGTATCCGTCATGACGCTCTCTATTAGATCAGGATTATTAAAGGCTAATAGGTAATGTGTGTTTTCGCAAAAATTTATAATTTGCTTGGGTTCAAATGGCTCTGAGCACTATGGGACTTAACATCTGAGGTCATCAGTCCCCTAGAACTTAGAACTACTTAAACCTAACTAACCTAAGGACATCACACACACCCATGCCCGAAGCAAGATTTTAACCAGCAACCGGAGCAGTTGCGCGGTTCCGGACTGAAGCGCGTAGAATCATTCGGCCACCGTGGCCGGCTAATTTGTGTGGGCTCATGAACTAATTGTTCAATGTAATTCTCAGAGAAAGCATTTAGTACAATTTCGGAAGATGTTTTCTGTCTACCACCGGCTTTGAACATGTATTTTCGCCAACAAATCGAGAGTACATTGAAGTCTCCACCAATTAAAGCTGTATGAGCGGGGTACTAATTTGTAATGAGATTAAAGTTTTGTTTGAAACATTCAGCTATTATAGCATCTGAGTCAGGGGGGCTGGTACAAGGAGCCATTTATTATTTTGGTACTACTGTTGAGTATAACCTCTACCTATAGTAATTCACAGGAACAATCAATTTCAACTTCACTACAAGATAAACTAACACAGACACACTGTGCGTTCGTTTTTTGTGTGTCTGTTGCATTATTTTGCGAGCAGGTCTGTAGGCTGCGCTATGCATTATTCGCACAATTTACGATTACTGAGCATGTCTGTATTGAAATTATTTCGGTAAATTAGGAGTTGTTTGCTTGTCTGCAGAGCATTATTTATGAGTAGTTCCTTTTCCCCTCTCCAGACCACCCTCTTGGATTACATCACAGGAGGGATGACAGCACCATCTGGTGCCTGTACTGTGTACTAGGTCAGTTGGAGACTGGATCTCGTGGTGGAGATGCTGCCTGCAAACTAAATACTTATGTCCATCACAGGCATAATCGTTTTTCCACCATTTTCCCCTACCATAAATCGCCATCTTGGGTTATGTCATGGAATCGATGACAGCACCCTCTGGTGGCATTACTGTGTACTAGGTTAGTTGTCCCCCAGACCCCATGGCAACCACACTGTTTACGCCATCTTGGATAACGGTACTTACATCATCAGCTGACGTCATGGCAGCCATCTTGGATTACGACACGGAACAGACGACAGCGACCTCTGGTGATGATACTGTGTACTATATCAGTTGGGCTTTGGACCTCTTGGCGAACAAACTGGATGGCGGTAGTGCCTCTAATTGTTTAAATAAAGACTGGTGCATGAATTCGAAAGTTCAAAATTAGCAAGCATGTTTGCAGAGTCTTTTAGGTGGATTACTATTTTGACGATTTACAGGTTGTTTGGGTCTCTAGACATAAATGTATTTCATTGTAATCGTTGTGCAATGCATTATTTTGGGTGTTTACAATTAGCAGGCGCATGTACAGAGCATTATAAAATGGTTCAAGTGGCTCTGAGCACTATGGGACCTAACATCTCAGGTCATCAGTCCCATAGAACTGAGAACTACTTAAACCTAACTAACCTGATGACATCACAGACACATCCATGCCCGATGCAGGATTCGAACCTGCGACCGTAACGGTCTCGCGGTTCCAGACTGAAGCGCCTAGAACTGCTCGGCCACCAGCGGCCGGTGCAGAGCATTATACATGGGTTTATTTAGAAGTAGTGTGGTGTCACTGCCAGACACCACACTTCCTAGGTGGTAGCCTTTAAATCAGCCGCGGTCCGGTGGTATATGTTGGACCCGCGTATCGCCACTATCAGTGATTGCAGACTGGGCGCTGCCACACGGCAGGTCTATAGAGACTTCCTAGCACTCGCCCCAGTTGTACAACCGACTTTGCTAGCGATGGTTCGCTGACAAAATACGCTCTCATTTGCCGAGACGATATTTTAGCATAGCCTTCAGCTACGACCTAGCAAGGTGCCATTATCAGTTATTATTGATATTGTGAATCATGTACCGTCAAGACCGACGTTCTTCATTAACAGATTAAAGTTAAGTATTCCACCAGCTACATCCGTTTTTCTAAATTCTAATTTCCTTGTCCCGTTCCAGACCTCATGCCAGCCTGCGTGAGCTAAAACGCGTGCCTTTCAGCTTCCTTCTAGTAACACGATGTTGGCTCTCCTGCCAACCAAAACATTGGCGACGAGGCAAAACCGCGTTCTTATCGATATTGCCCTGAGTTACTTGTGTAATGGCTTCGCCACAATCTCCAGATGTACTGTCCGAATTTTATCGCTTACAGAATAAGCAGACGCGGGCCTTACTGGATGCCCTTGGACAGCTTGTCCAGGGTCAATGGGCAACGCAAATCGATGCGGCAGCCGCCGTTCCACCGCTAACGCAGCCATTACACGCTCTTGCACCAACTTTTCGACCTTTTGATGCTGCACTGGAAAGCTGGACGGAGTGGTCACACCAATTTGGATTCCATCTCGCCGCCTACAGACTTCAAGGTAACGAGCGGCTGCCTTTTTTGTTATCATCAGTCGGCGTACAAACATACCATGTGATAGTAAAATTATTTCCCCGACGCGACGTAGCAACTCTGTCCTACGACGAAATTTTGTCTGCATTAGATGCATATTTCAAAGAATCAGTCAATGTAGTTGCGAAATGGTATACCTTCTTTCGTACAAAATGCATGGCAGGTCAGACTAATCGGGAGTGGGTTGCAACCTTGCAAGGCCTTACTAAGGATTGTGCTTTTGAGTGTCAATGTGGACTCCCTTATTCAGATACTATGGTACATGATGCAATTGCACAGAACGTTTCTGATGTTCGTATAAGGGAACAGATTTTGAAACTAGTCAATCCCTCCCTTCAACAAGTGACGGACATATTGGATCGGCAGGACACACTTTACTTTGCTCAGGAATCATTTGACACTTCACCAGCCATGTGTCAGGTTAACTGGGCCGCCGGGCGAGCTGCACGGAGCAGTAAACAGCCCTCACGCCCGTCTGCGCAGCTGCCGCCAGGCTCTCAGCCACGTGTGCCGCGCAGGCACGCAAATGCAGTGCTTAAATCAAGCCTGCGGTATGCTACTAGACATTCGCGTGAGAATTGCCCGTCGCAATAGGCTATTTGCTTTTTCTCTAATAAAAAAGGACATGTTCAGAGTGTTTGCCAGAATAAGCTCAGATTGGGCACTCATAATCATTCCAGGCCCTTTGCTTTGTGCCGAATTCGAACCAAGATTACTCAGGCTCGTGAAACTTCGCCCATGGAAATTCATGTAGTTCATTCCACTCCGCCCAGTGCCACTCTCTCTAACAGTGACTGTGTTTGTCCCACAAATAGTGTGCATCGACATCGCCGGAAATCCTGTCAAGTCGCAAGTGATTCTGTACCAGTGTCAGTTCATGTTGCATGAGACAGTCGCTCTTGTAGTCAGCAGGACAATAAACTTTTTGTAGACTTGGACATTAACGGCAAAGTGATACCATTCTAGTTCGATACCGTAGCTGCAGTTTCACTGATCAAGACGCGTACAAACAGCTGGGCATACCTCCGTTGCATGCCACAAATGTTAACTATTTATTCAGGTCAAGATATCCCTGTATTAGAACAGTGCAGCCTTCTTGCAACATACAAAGGACAAACAAAACTTGTGTCATTTTACGTCCTTCATTCTTCTTCTGCAGTGAGCTTATTTTGTTTCGATTTATTTCAGTTGTTGAACTTGTCTATAGTAAATCAAGTCCTATCAGTGAACTAGACTGTGCCTCAGACAGTGTTTCTCGTCTATGTGAAGAATTTGCAGACATTTTTGCACCGGGCCTTGGTTGCGCTAAGAATTACAAGGCACATTTGGAACTGAAAGTAAGCGTGCAACCGAAATTTTTCAGGGCGCACAATGTTCCCCACGCATTGCGTGATGAGGTTGCAAAAACATTACACGATTTGGAATCACAAGGTGTAATTGAACGTGTGCAGGCTTCTCTCTGAGCATCACCCTTAGTAATTTTGCCAAAACCTTCGGGAAAATTGAGACTTTGTGTGGACTTCAAGGCAACAGTGCATAAACATCTAGGGATTGCAACTTTTCCTTTACCCCGCCCGGAAGATCGTTTTGACAAACTGTGCCCGGGTAAATATTTTTCGAAGTTGGACCTCGCAGATGCGTACTTGCAAATACCGGTGGACGAAGACTCCCAGCGCGTTTTGGTGGTTAACACGCATCTTGGTTTGTATCGATTCAAACGACTGCCATTCGGGTGTGCATCTGCCCCTGCATTGTTTCAGCAATATCTACAAACTGTTTGTGCGTCTGTCCCTACTGCAGCAATCTATCTGGACGATATTGTGATCTCCGGAAAGACGGAAGAAGAACATTTAGCCAATCTCAGAACATTATTTCAGGTCTTGCGACAAAATGGTCTTCGCTTGTGGAAGGACAAATGTGTGTTTTTTGCTCGTGACTTGCCCTACCTGGGACATGTACTCAATGCCCAAGGCATACATCCCAGTTCCGAGCACCTCTGTGCCATGCAAGACTTGCCTTCGCCGCAGAATTTGAAGCGGCTACAGAGTGTGCTGGGAAAAATTAATTATTATCACCGTTATATACCATACGCCTCTTCCATTTCAGCTCCGCTTCATCAATTACGCCGGAAAGGGGTTCCGTTCGTCTGGACGACGGAATGCGAACGCGCCTTTCGCCAGTTATAATCGGCATTGCTTTCCAATACTTGCCTTACGCCATTCGATCACCAGAAGCCCCTTTTGTTCATGGTGGATGCATCGGATTTCGGGATCGGTGCTGTGCTTGCGCACAAAGATGGATCGCACGTTCGCCCTATTGCCTTTGCGTCCAAATTGCTCTCGTCTGCGCAAAGAAATTATTCACAGATCGAGAAAGAAGCATTGGCTCTCATATTTGGTGTCACAAAGTTCCATGATTTCTTGTATGGTCGTCACTTTACCATCATCACAGACCACAAACCTTTGACATCGCTTTTTCATCCGAACAATCCTGTACCTCCACGTACAGCGCAGAAATTCATTCGCTGGTCTATTTTCCTCTCGCAGTACCGCTACGATATCTTGTATTGGTCCACTGCTAAGCACGGAAACGCTGATGCGTTGTCCCGTTTGCCTGTTGCTGAGGATAGAGCATTCGATTCCTCCGAACTTGCTTGCACGTTCATTGATTCGGAAACCGATGCCGTGGTCGATTCGTTTCCGATTCATTTTCGTCGTGTAGCTACCGCCACAGTTGCCGATCCTGTCCTTGCTACCGATCTGCGTTTCGTTGCTACGCAATGGCCCTTGTCAAAGTCACGGATCGTGGATCCGTTGGTTCGTCGATTTTTTGCTCACCAGGAGAGACTTTTTGTTCGACGTGGTGTTTCGCTGTTGCGTTCTGATAATGATCAGTCCAGGGTCATGGTCCCACGTCCTTTACAGTCCTCTGTATTACAGCTTCTCCACCAAGGACATTGGGGTATAGTCAGAACGAAACAACTTACTCGTCAGCACTGTACTTGGTTCGGAATCGATGCCGCGATTACGAATATGTGCTCTTCTTGCATGGTGTGTGCCGAACAACAATCAGCCCCACCGCGGAAATTATTTGCATGGCCAAAAGCCACTTCCCCTTGGCAACGCTTACACATCGATTTTGCTGGTCCATTCTGGAATGCTCGATGGTTGGTTGTGGTAGATTCATTCAGTAATTTTCCTTTTGTTGTCCGGATGTCTTCCACGACGTCATCTGCCACCATCCAACCGTTATCCGCTATCTTTTGCATTGAAGGTCTTCCACAGACTATAGTTTCCGACAATGGTCCACAATTCATGTCCGCAGAATTTCAGTCATTCTGCAAGGCCATATCTGACGTCCGCGCCGTTTTCGCCTCAGTCAAACGGTGCCGCTGAACGATTGGTCCGGACTTTCAAGTCACAGATGTTGACGTTGAAAGAGTCGCATTCTCGGGAGGACGCGTTGTTGCTCTTTTTGTCTTCGTATCGCTCTCAGCCCCGAGATGGTCGCTCGCCGGCTGAGTTGTGGCACGGTCGTCCTCATAGAACCTTGATGTCTTTGCTACATCCGCCGCATCAGGTTCCTGTGCAGCGGCAGACACCTGTTTTTACTCCAGGCGACGTTGTCTACTACCGCCACTACCGAGGTTCACGGCGTTGGCTCGCCGGGCGCATTCTTCGCTGCCTCGGCCGCGCTATGTATCTGGTTTTGGGGGCCCCTGGTGAGGTGCGACGACATCTCAACCAGCTGCTTCTATGTCGTCGCAAGGGATCTGCCGCTCGCCGTCTGCTTTCAGCGACGGTGCTGTCTGGTCAGCGCCCTGCGGACCCATCCATTGGCTCGCCTCAGCCCCAGGTGTTACCGACGCTGCCTTCCATTTTGCCCCATGGCGACGAGCCGCCGCCGCCACCGCCGCCTGTTCTCCCGCCGGCGACGCCCGCAGTGGGCGCTTCACTGCAGCCGCCGGGCGCCTCCCTGGGTCACGCGCTGCCGATCGCTACCCGTGACCAGTTGTCCTCCGACATGGAACTCTTGCCCTATCCGGACCATATGTCATCTTCGCCCGATGGATGTCGGCCCTTCGGTCCCTCCTGTCTCTCTGCGGGCGCATACACCGCATGTTGGTGTGCACCCTGGAACAGGTTTACAGGCGTTTCCTAGCTCCCCGCGGTCCGAATGGCAGGATGCAGGTGGCACAGCCTCACCTGTTGTTAGGCTCCCCACCTCGTCGCCTACGTCAACATGGGGTCCTCCCCACGGCGGGCGGAAGCCTTATGCCACAACCGTACGCCGATTTGCGGGGGAGGAATGTGGTGTCACCGCCAGACACCACACTTGCTAGGTGGTAGCCTTTAAATCGGCCGCGGTCCGTTAGTATACGTCGGACCCGCGTGTCGCCACTGTCAGTGATTGCAGACCGAGCGCCGCCACACGGCAGGTCTAGAGAGACTTCCTAGCACTCGCCCCAGTTGCACAACCGACTTTGCTAGCGATGGTTCACTGACAAAATACGCTCTCATTTGCCGAGACGATAGTTTAGCATAACCTTCAGCTACGTCATTTGCTACGACCTAGCAAGGCGCCATTATCAGTTACTATTGATATTGTGAATCATGTACCGTCAAGACCGACGTTCTTCATTAACGGATTAAAGTTAAGTATTCCACCAGCTACGTTCGTTTTTCTAAATTCTGATTTCCTTGTCCTGGTCCAGACCTAACACCAGCCTGTGTGAGCTAAAACGCGTGCCTTTGGGCCTCCTTCTAGTAACACGGTGTTGGCTCTCCTGCCAACCAAAACAAGTAGTTTGCAGCTCTGTATGCTATGTGGCGTGACCCAAGCATCTCACAGTGTGTGTTCTGTATCACTGTGATAAATGTACTCCATCCCTAAATAAATTGTTCTGAAAAAAATAAAGTAGAATCCTTCCTTTCGCCTGCAGCCCTATGAGGAGGTGGCGGTCGGGTGACATAGGCCAAGTAACCTCTTTTCCGGACATTTTCTTAGGTTAGTGGAGGTAGCTGTGGTGTGCTCCATTGTCCTGATGGAATTTGAACTTCGTACCATTACCTAGGAGGAGGTGGCGGTCGGATGACTATATAAGTATGATACCTGGCATGTAATGGAAGGCTGTGGTTTTAGTGGACTTTTATTAATGACAGGATGCAATACCTCGATACCACTGTTAAAAAAAGACATTCGATGCCTATATGCCTATAACAGCTTATAAAACATTTCGCTGTATGACTATTGTTTTAACATGGCAGTCGATTACACAAAAACAGCGGTAGTGGCAGCTGTTTTGGAATGGTGGCATTCAGAGTTACTCTGCCAGATGATTAAAATTATCTCCTCTACCCTGGTTACGTGCTACAGAACCAAAACTGGGAAACTAGCTTTCTTATGTTCTACCAGCTATGGCTGGTAGAAGGAGTCTTTCCAGATGTTTTAATGTTCCACTACACAGTGTAAAGTCAGTGTGGTGTTACCCGCTATTGGTCTTCGTATCAATAATTGCTTATGACATACATAACATGTTTCGGATTTACGTGTTATGTTACGACGAAATACGAAATTTGATCGACAATCTGAACTGCTTACCATGTAGGTTTGATGGATATGTTCTATAATAGTCTTAAGAATCAGTTTCATATTCCCTATTTTCTGATACTCTAGTTCTTACATAGGTATAATACTGAACAAATATTATATACAGATTCATTATGTTTTTCATGCGTGGGTTATTGCTGATAAGAGGGTTAAGCGAACATGATGTCGCTGTCGACAAGACACACATCCACAGTGTGCTACTTGTGACACTCACAAAAGCAGGGCTGGAGACAGGATTGTGTCGACCCGTACGACTTCTATTTTTCTTTACATTACTTTCCCTGTGGATGGCGGTTCAGAATACTGGCTTCGCCAATCAAAAAAGATCATTGCGCTACTGGTTTCCCTGGAAATATCTTCCACTTACTACGGAGTGTGTGACCGCGTTTCCATAAGCAAGCAAAGATTCACTGCTACAAAGTGTGGCTAGAAACCTTATAAGACACATGGTTTCATTGCAGGTCGTGTTTTTCTTTGTGTGTGTGAGAGTATATCTTGTAATACATCGATCGTAATTTAATAGTACGTACGTTGCCAGAACACATTTTTATTGGTTTTCAACACGATTGCACACATGACACGAGTTACTACATACTTGTGTCAGAATGTTCCTTTCCTAGCGCAATCGACGTTAAGAAAATATCGATGGGCAGGTAAACTTCGCTACCAATCCTCCCAAAAGTATCAGGTTATGAACTTGAGTCTGGTGTTACCTGATTTTCAATTCGTCATCGATGACAGTCTGGTAGACGGGACGTTGTCGGAGCTATAACGACAAATATGAGAGCTGGGAACGGGTGAGTTCGCGGTAAAGTCCTAACGTTTAAAACCCGATATCATTGTAATTGGACAGATCGCCTGTTTTGATTTTAAATAAAGCTTTTCTTCTTTATAAGACTGTGTGGACAGCAGCTCACATACCATATTAAAAATAATTTTAGCGCGTTTTTTTCATGCATATCGCTTCCAAGCGGCCGCATGTTCACCGTCCTAACATGTGGCGTGAGTTGCCTGAAAAAAGCTATTGCGAGCCCCTGGAAAGATCTGTGGATCGTTATTCCCAGAGAAACAGACAGATCGATAATTCCCGTCCGTTTGCGGTTCTAGGCGCGCAGTCTGGAACCGTGCGACTGCTACGGTCGCAGGCTCGAATCCTGCCTCGGGCATGGATGTGTGTGATGTCCTTAGGTTAGTTAGGTGTAACAAGTTCTAGGGGACTAATGACGTCAGAAGTTGAGTCCCATAGTGCTCAGAACCATTTTTTTGAAAACCGAACACATATAAGAAATAGGTAAAATATTCGTAAAATTGTGAATGGGGGGAAAAATATGGACTGATGAGGGTATGTACTTATATTGGAAGGTATAATTTTACGGTTTGGGCATCCAAAACTTAGCTATATGATTAAATATTTTCAATTCTAAGAAACTATTGAAATCTTCTAAAAAGCTTTCTGGTAGGTTCATTAGCTGTCAGCAGTTCCTTTGTAACAGAATTACCTACAACCGGTTTCACGATAATTTAATCGCATTCTCAGGTGTATATATATGACGAACTTAACACTGGTTCTTTAGATCAAATTATAAGATGAAACATAAAATATTACGAAGGGTATCAGGAAGTGTACATGAGCACTTTTAGTCGCGGGTATGGACGAGTAGTGAAAATCAACGAATTCTCGCAAAAGTCTCATGGTGGAGACGTGACAATGCCTCATTTTAGGAAGGCCGAGCCAGCTAACAGACCAGATGACGTAATGTTATTGAAACTGCTGGCTCCCCAATTCGAACACCATTGATCTGTTGAGACACCGTGCTCTTCAACGAACCAGTTTTAAATTAGGTATATGCTTACACCTGAGTATACTCTTAAATCATTGCAAAATCGGTTGAGTGTCATCCTGTAACAACTAATTGCAGGTTTCAAAAAGCCTTCTAGGTCATTTTCAGCATCTTTTTTTTTATTTTAAGAATATTTTATCACTTACATATCTGCCTGGATGCGTCCTCTGTTTGTACCATGAATGATGTAACATTAAATTGTTACTAACAAATAGATCTCAAGTTATGTGGGTTAACGTAATTTGTTACAAGAGTCTACAAACTATCCCTATACTGTCCAGCTGCAGAGTAGCCCCACCGAGTCAGGTGCCCTAATTATAAAAGATTAAAGTGTGGATGGGGTACTTGATCCTCATTGGTCCAGAGGGGAGCGGGGCGGGGGGGGGGGGAGAGGAGGGAGCAAGAGAAGGGGTAGACAGGTTACCGCCATTTGTATTTTAAGTGACGCAGTTGCCTGGTTCAATCGGTTGTGGGCCCTTGATGAAGACTCAGTAGTTCCCAGTGGGGAGAAGTAGTGGGGGCACCAAGGACTCTAAGTGTGTAACCTGACACTGGATGTCCTTATCTTATCTACAGGTAAGAAACCTGTTATAACAGATCGTGGGCCTGAACTGTCATTACTATCCTTCTGACATGATTTAAGAAAATACCGTATGACCAAAGGCAAGTTGGGTAAACACGTTTGTGTAGTGGTATTTGGTATAAAGGTGCTGTATTAAGTGAGTAGAAACGTATTTGGCTGAGTTGTCCAGATAACATGTATCTGTTCGTCCAATATTCAAAGGAATCATTACTAACGCTTACTGGCTCGTGAGAGTAACATCCTGTATCCAAGAGTCCTGCTCATTTCGATAAAGTTCTCGTAGAGGAGTGGCTCAGTGACCACAACGCAATTAGAGCAGGTGTGATTGCTGCTGTTGCAATAAGTACTAACAAAAGTGCTTAACAGGAATCAGATTTCAGAGTATCTGTACGGTCAACGTCAAATATTTACCTCGCAGCCGACAGATCTTCTGCGGAAGTAAATAAGTTTCGAAACCATTGTACAACACAGCTTAGACACGTATAAGCTGAACAAGGTTCTGTGGCGGCCTAATTCTGGAGGGTTCGCTGCCGTAAGGAAGCCATATGCCGTAACACACTGAAGAGGTGATGATAATGGTTAACAGTATTGCACCGTGACTCCCAACTACGCGCTGCAGCCCAACTGTCGGTAGGTGACCCACGAGTCACCGAAACTAATGGCGTTTTCACACCTGCTGTGCGTGATACTTGTGGCTGCCGCAACATAAGAAACCCGCTTTGACGCACATAATGACCATATCGAATCGGCGGCTCAGTGACTTGGCAATTCATTGAGTTGGCGTCCACTGCGGTGTGAATTTCCGCCACGAGGCCGCCAGCGCGCAGCCGTCATCCAGATAGGAGGGTCTGCCAGGCGGTCCAGCTGCAGCATTGGTGGGCTGGGTTGGAACTCGGGCCCTCGCAGCCACGGAGCCGCCCTGTGCCCGCCAGCACCAAACGCCGCCAGTCAGCCTCGCCTGCGGCCGAGACCAGCCGTGCTGGCTCGTGCTGCAGCTGAGCTGGCGCCGCCAGCCGGCCAAGTATGCAAACGTCGCAAGATCCCCGCATCACTGTGCTCAGATACATGTGGCAGCAGCTAGCCAGCTGCATCACCACAATGCGTCGTGCACAGAGGTGCGCAGGTAAGCGCCCACCTCCCAGTGCCGGCACATGTGGGCACAGGCCAACAATACACGTTGTTGAGAAGTAAATAAAGACCTCTGCCGGCCAAGAGGTGTTCTTGATTCCCGCCGATCTTCCAACCCCTACCAGAGAAAAGCCACAGTTGTTATAAGTGGTGTTAGAAGTACTGACGGAGACTACGGTTATAATTCGACTTCCTCAGTAAGATAGGGCCACAGTGGCAGCAGCAGTTCAACAGTAGTGTTAAATACAAAATGCATATAAGTGCCACCTCTTAGCTTTTGTACAAGTCTATATCGATGTTTGTTTACATCTCCGTTCATTTACTTCGGAAATCTCTTGTTTTATACTTTATGTAGTGATAGTAATCAAAATTGCACCTATGAAAATATTTCGTCGCAGAAAACACTGTAGCACTTGTTGACTGAGGTTTCTCAAAGGTGAATTTAGAACTGCTCAGGGCACTTGAAGGTTAACAGGAGAAGAGAAGGGAACAGTTCTTCCCTAACTTATCTCTACCTCTCCTAGATACCTTTACTGTCTCATTTGCAATTCCTTTTGCAGGTAAATCAGGGTAAGATATTTTGACTTTTATAGACTATATACGTACAGCTGCGATATCAGAGTGATGTAATGACATACAGTTATTAAATAAGGATCTGTTGAAGTTGACAGGGAATGCTAGCAATGCCACGAGAAGTTACGAATTGCTTAGTCTTTTCTCGAACTAGAAGAAGGATAAATAGAACGCTATAGGAGGAAAAATACTTCTACGTTCGATATAAAAGGGAAAATACTTCTACGTTTTACCGTGAGCAACTTAATAGTGTAGCACAGAGACAGGAAAAGTATATGGAAAACTTTGTTAATTGGATTAGAAAGTTGAAAAATAGTACTTATCAGCTAACGAATGATGATAACGCCAACAAAGCTATTCTCTGGGAGGCAGAGCTATGGGTGCTGGATACATTCTTGTATCGAAATTTTGCACAAATTTAGAGTGAAATTATCAATCCTTAAACCTTGCTGCAGCGAATGCGATATCATTAGTAGAGATAGATGCAGTAGCTCTAACTAAAGGAATAAAGATGGTCTTTAAGGCGGAAATCGTGTGCTGTCGACGTCGTCCACCCGCTGACACTAGGCGGAACTGACGTAGCAGTTACAAGGGGGAATAAGAAGCTCAGAACTGGCAGTAATGTCATCATTGTGTCTCTTTTATTGCACTACAGATCTAGATTTCAACTGACAGTGCTGCTATCATCAGTGCTCTAAGTACAAATAATACAAGATCTAGACATAGAAACAGCGTATTGATGTCACCGTTGTACACTATTACAATTTCACAGCTACATACCGTCATAAGTAGTCATGTAGACTGAACGTAATTCTAACGACACACATTCCAATCTAACTCAGGCATGCACAAGCATTACGTCAATTCAAGAATGAAATTTTCACTCTGCAGCGGAGTGTCTGCTGATACGAAACTTCCTGGTAGATTAAAACTGTGAGCCGGACCTTTGCCTTTCGCGGGCAAGTGCTCTACCATCTGAGCTACCAAGCACAACTCACGAACCGCCCTCTCAGTTTCAGTTCCGACAGTATCTCGTCTCCTGCCATCCAAGCTTGACAGAAGTTCTCCAGCGAATCTTGTAGAACTAGTACTCCTGTAAGGAAGGATATTGTGGAGACAGGGCTTTGCCACACTCTGCGGTTCCAGAATGGAAGACGTGGTACTGGCTGAATTGAAGCTGTGGGGAGGGGGCGTGAGTCGTGCTTGAGCAGCTCAGATGGTGCCGGCACGATAGCTCAGCGTGTTTGGTCAGAGGGTTAGCTACCCTCTGCAATAAAAATCTGAGTGAACGGATCAACGAAGAACCTGAACGGGTGCCATCGGACGTCCGCCAAGAACAGATTCAACCTACAATATAGAACAAAAATGAGATGAACCAAATGAAGTAATGGTGGTAAAGCATTAGCCCGTGAAAGGCAAAGGTCCCGAGTTCTAGACTCGGTTCGGCACACAGTTTTAAATTGCCAGGAAGTTTCGTTAGGCCAACTGACGCTGCTGTTTACAAATTAACACAGCAAACCTCGGTTTAGGTCATGCTGGAGAGCCCACATCTTCAATTTACAAGGAATTCAAATAGTAATTATAATAGAATACGATTCTGTCTGAGTTTGACCCTCTTTCTGTCCTGGATTACATCACGATCGTGGGGCACAATAATTCACATATAATCGAACGGAAATGTCCGTGCTACTTCACATAGGCATAGGCAATATGGTCACATCTTAGAGCTCGCGCCCCAGCGTCAAACTGGCGTTCCCAGTGAATATGGGCACACGATACACGATACCCGTATGCAAAATCAGTGGCAGACCATTATATGACAGGCTATGTAGGGGGAAAAGAATGTAAGTTTGTACTGAGTTGCAAGTGTCCACGCCATGTCACGGTATACTTAGTGTAAGGAATTTTAGCTCACCACATTGTTGACTAACTAGAGAATGGTCCATTCGACATGTCAAAAACAATCCTGAAAGTTCTTGCACAGGAAGAATACACCGAAAGAGACACGCTCTCAAAATTTTAGCTACTAAGGTGCGCTGCAAGTATTTCTAATGTTACTCATTTCTGCCGCATGAAGAACTCCTTATAAGAGTTGTTTATACACTCCTTCCCTCCTAGCGCGAATCGGCGAGTAAGCAGACGCAACCGTAACAAAAGAACATGTACACGCGAATTTGCAGCACTTAAAACCATACCAGAAATGACTGAAATCATTAATTTTTTTGAATAAGCTACAACTAAACTGTTGCAGATGTAATCGTTACAAAAGTGACTAGAAGAGGAAAGGAAGTCATTACATACGGCTTACATCAATCGCGATTGTAATTTGTTAACATTAAATATTTCATACCAATTTCAATAGCGCAGACCTTACGAAAAGTTTTGAATGACTTATATTTCACTAACGATGATGAAGTTCCTTGTTTATTTCTATTGTCGTCACAAAAATACGAAATATCTATTGAAAGAGGAAAACCAACACTTTCCTTTCACCAGTAACACCACATAAAAGAAAAATTAATGGAATCAGTCACTTCATAATCATTAATAGTTTTATTTAGACAGAACTGGAATGGGGTGATAAGTAGTCGTAACTCTTGTCCTGCATATTGTGATGCATACTTGGTCAAACTCGTAAAATGTTGTGATGCAAATTGACAAAGCAGAAATGACTCCAGTTTAATTATACTGTTGCACTGATAAAGTTGAAATGAGAAAGAACTATAGTATATATTGCAGCCTGACAGTTTTTTGAAAAATGCTTTACGATGTTGAAATTAGAAGGAATGTCAGCGTTGGCCGTAATTTTGATGGTTTATTGACAGCAAAATCGATTTTCAATCACATAGTCGTCATCTTAAGTGCTGTAGTGTACAAATTAAACTCATCGTCACTGGTGTCAAGCTATTATCAGTAACCAAAGCTATGTAACGATCACAATAACTCATGTGATCGTTACATACATCTGCTTACTGATAATAACTTGACACCAGTGCCTATGAGTTTAATTTGTACACTACAGCACTTAAGATGACCACTATGTCATTGAAAATCGATTTTGCTGTCAATAAACCATCAAAATTACGGCCAACGCTGACCTTCCTTCTAATTTCACATGTATGGTCGTTGTGCACACAGCACTCTATATAGTCGCCAGTCGATGTTGAAATTCTTTTTTACTGAGAGGCTACATCACACTATTAGTTCTGGGTAGAATCCAAATTATATTAAGAGATTTGTGTCGTCCTCCTAATGACACAGGTGTCGTTATGTCAACGTCAAGAGTCCAATAAACTCAATGAATTATTTTCTGCAAGCGGTGGGAAGACATGTAGACTGAAGATGTAACACTGAAAACTATTTTCTCCATTTTTATGTATATCTATTTTTCCAGATTTAACTATGTCGATTACAAAATGTTTTCAAGTAAACAGATCTTTTTTTTTTAAATTTTTGGTCCTAATTCGTCTTGATGTTCCTGTAGGCAATATAAAGCTGCGGAAACAGTAATCCCCGATAATTTATCACTGTCATCGTTGTATGTGAATGTGATATATCATTCATTCTCTGAACAAGCGACTGTCTTTTTTCCGCTCGATATGGTAAAGTGTCATTTGCACGCGGTTCTTGTACGAAAATTCGCTGACTGGCTTCGTGCATAACATTTTAGCGGATTACAAGAAGCTTCCTCTTCATGTCAGCTACAAATTTCTCCATGGTATTATCTTAAAATGGTTCAAATGGCTCTGAGAACTAAGTCCCCTAGACTTAGAACTACTTAAACCTTACTAACCTAAGGACATCACACACATCCTTCCCCGAGGCAGGATTCGAACCTGTGACCGCAGCAGCAGTAATAGTGTCTATTAATGACATCTCTTGTACACGGTTTACTTGATCTACACTTAGTAATACTGCTGCTTGCTTTTCCATGGATTTCATGAATTTGTTTAACCAGGTTTAAGATGCCTGGAAATCAGTACTGTTCATCTCTCTTGCAGTTCAGAGCACCCCATCTCACAGATCTCCCTCAGCAACAATGAACTGACTCTCACGAGCACTTGTAAATCTTTTCAGTAGTTTTATTTCACACTTTTGCGTTTTTTTTTTCACTAAGTTCCAACTTCATGTAAATCTTTTTTCCATTTATACAATTCATGTTCAGATTTTACGAAGTGAAACTGGCTTTGCACTGAGCTTAAGTTTAAGTGTTTTCTCCCTCTTCCATTTATCCAAATAGTTTACAGCCTTTTCTTTTTCACTGAAAACTACAACTGTTCGTGTTTTCTTTGCGTTTTGAAGGCACTCCGTTTTTATTCTCGACGTTAATTAGCGAAACAATCATCAATTGTACCAGAATTCATGGACCTGTCAGACTTATTTCCTGTTTCCAATAATTTTTCTACAATAACAAACGAAATGCAGACATAATTCGAATGAATCTCCAAGAAACTAACAATAACTGACATACATGTAGATATTCACGAGAAGTAAATAATTTCGCTTGCACACCATGTTCATCATATATTATCTTTGCGTGATTGAAAACATTAACTGGATTCCATATTACTGTGATGGCCTGGAACCTGCAGAAAAACAGTCGCTATTATCAAGCATACACAAAGAAAGCACAAAGAAAATTTATTCAGTTTTATCTCCATTGTTCACATTTAACTATATTGCAAAAGTAACCGCTAGTTAGAATGGGTATTAAATGAGTTGCAAAATCGAGCAAATAGTAACCGTGAGTAAACGAGTCAACGACTATCAACGGAAACTGAAATTTACTTTAGAATTTACGGTCGCGTTGTACTGTGTTATCTGTTTACCAATGTGACGTCAACCAAGGACATGCCCCACCCGTGTTACGCATGTGTTGTCTGCTGCAACTACAGCAGGAGTATACATACCTCCAGCCACCTGGCGAGATTCGAATTTGGCGTTTCACAATACTTTAAAAAAATACTTCTCGTGGGTCTTCAAAGCAGAGATTTTGGCACTCGTTTCTTTCGATGTATTCTTCCTGTTTAGAAATTTCAAGCTACGCTGTGACATACCGGACTCGACAGTTCACTTTTAAGTGGCATAAGTAGGTCTATTATTCATTAACTAGGGTCGACGTCGACGTGGATGAACTTCCAAGTGAGAGAGAATGTCAACGGTGCTTACACGAAAGTGCTTACTTGCATCTGCAACAGCTACAGCGTCATACGTATTTGGACTTGATTTTCTGAGTAAACTTCACCCCAATGTCGGTCTGAAACGGCACGCAGTGGAACTGGGTACGACCTGTTTACGTTTTACTGATGGAAAAACCATAATGCTGTAAAGTAAGTACCAGACATTCGAAAATCCATTTAAAATGTATGCACCGTCACTTAGGCGTGATTCATCAGATAAAATACAGGTTCGGTGCAGGGACTGAAGTGTGGTTAAACGTAGGAGCTGATTTTCCAGCTAACACCCTGCATGTTATTGAGCACTTGGGAAAAATAACTCTAGTAGTGTCTATTAATGTCACTATTATGCGTGGTCAGAATGGGCTATATATTAATTCGAGAATAAGTTAGTTCAATTCGGGAAAACGATACACAACATACCAATCTCATTAGGACATGCCTCAAAATCGGAATAATACTCATCCACGCACGGACTGTTACGAATTAGAACGACGGAAATGCTACAAAGGTGGTCACATCTGGTCGAAAACTGTGGATCCGATGCGAAATTCTCTAAATTTATAAAAACAATCAACTAATCAATGTAGTGATATACAGATTACATTGCAGCTAGGCAAGCTTATATATGAGATCGGGTACGAACCCAAAATGAATACCACAAACGATAATATTGCAGAAACAGATAGAAAAATAGAAGAATCCCATTCCCAATCACTACATTAGGCGTAAGTTAGGCAAACAAACAACAGCTCACATGATCACTGATCATGTGGTCAGTGACATCAACACAGTAAAATTTGGAATAAAGAACCGTGCAGAACAGGTAAAACTGACTCTTAAGACCAAATTAGCGCTTAGACAAGAACTTGAGGAAGACCAACAATATAATGTCACATATAATAAAGAGAAACAGTAATGTTGGCCAAAAACTAGAAGACAACGAAGCAACAGCTCTAAAATCTGTTAAAAGAAATGCCAGTATCATAATGAAGGTAGATGACTACGTACAATAAACATAAGAAGTTTCTGCCATAAACTACATAAAAGAACCTTGGAAAAATTCAACATGGTGTTTCCAGAGACAGATCGAAGTAGCAATAAAGATCCAGAGTTCCTTCTGCACAGTTCCAGAAGCTAGAAACATAATTATGATGAATCCGCGAGTGCCTACCAAGTCCATAAACCAGGAGTCCCAGTAAGACATGTTGTTAACTCTAGACGGAGCCCAGTATTCCAACTAAATAAGAAACATCCTCAAGACGTCATACGCCTTTGAAAACAACAGATCCATCAAGAACAATTAAGAATTCACCTAGGCAGTCAAGAAGTTGCAGGTATGCACTGCGACTAGACTGTTATCTTTTCATATTGTAAATCTGTATGCCAATGTCCCAATCAAGCCAACGTCCACCTCGATAGCTGAGTGGTCAGCGCGACGGAATGCCATGCTTCGATTCCCGGCTGTGTCGGAGATTTTCGCCGCTCAGGGACTGAGTGTTGTGTTGTCTTCATCATCATCTCATCCCCATCGAAGCGCAGGTCGCCGAAGTGGCTTCAACTAAAAAGACTTGCACCAAGCGACCTGTCTACCAGACGGGAGGCCCTAGCCACACGACATTTCATTTCAATCAAGCCAACATTAGGCAGCATTTGGGAAAAAAATCTAAGGTAACTGCAGAAACATAAATTAAAGAGCTTGTTGAACTCATTGTACTTTTATTGGAATATAATTAATTTCAGTATAAGAATAAAGTTCATGAACAGTCAGAAGAAGTAGCCATCAGATGTAGTCCCTCTGACTTGTTGACTGACATTAGCATTGATCACTTAGAATACCATTTTTTAAATTCTAATCACGCATTAGTTAGTACAATAATTTACTATTGCAGATATGTCGATGACGTTATCATACTTTTGCGGGGCAACAGAATAGTTATGTAGCCTTTTCAATCAAACATTAAACTGTATGTGTGGTGTCACCGCCAGACACCACACTTGCTAGGTGGTAGCCTTTAAATCGGCCGCGGTCCGTTAGTATACGTCGGACCCGCGTGTCGCCACTATCACTGATTGCAGACCGAGCGCCGCCACACGGCAGGTCTGGAGAGACTTCCTAGCACTCGCCCCAGTTGTACAACCGACTTTGCTAGCGATGGTTCACTGACAAAATACGCTCTCATTTGCCGAGAAGATAGTTGGCAGAGCCTTCAGCTACGTCAATTGCTACGACCTAGCAAGGTGCCATTACCAGTTACTATTGATACTGAGTCATGTACAGCCAAGAGCGACGCTCATCATTAATGGATTAAAGTTAAGTACTCCACCAGCTACGTCCGTTTTTCTGAAGTCTAAATTCCTTGTCCTGTTCCAGACCTCACGCCAGCCTGTGTGAGCTAAAACGCGTGCCTCTCGGCTTCCTCTAGTACCCAGTGTTGGCTCTCCTGCCAACCCACAACAGTTTGGACCAAACTGTTTGCTGAAAAACATCAGATAAAACTTCACCATGTTCAGAAAAGAAAAAGCTACAGACAGAATTATTTACAACAGATCCCATCATCTCACCATTTAAATGCTAGCAGCCAACAGAAATATGGTTCAGAGGCCAGTGAATATTCTAATGCAACTCATGTTATTTCCATTGAAATTGCATCAGTCAATCAAATAGTCACTTAAAACGGATATTCACCATCCACAGCTCATCGACTCGTTCGTCACATGAATATTGATGTAATATAAAGGAATCAACACCCTTGTTAATAACGGACAACTGGCCAATCATTTCAAAAGGTATGGCCCAACGAGTAAATATAGGTATAGATGTTTGGAATTCTTAAGAATTTTATCGATATGTGGCCATAAAGTAAAAGTGACTAGTGGACTGATAGGATAGCAGGTGCTGGCAATGTTGTTGTTCAGGAAACAGTTATGCGAGGCATGTTTACGATACCACTCGCAGGGTGGACATGGGTGTGTAGTAATCACATGCAACACAGAGCACTGATGTGCTATGAGAAATGTATACGTTGTACTTACATCTGCAGCTAGTAATCTGTACGTGGAGGCTGAAGCAGACTAGAAAAAGCTAATGTTATAATTATGTGCCCTCCAGATGGACTACACCGGAGGTGTGGGAAAAGGAGTATAAATAAAAGAGCCCATAGGGTCAAGGCAAGCAGTCGCGTCGCCATTCTGTCTGTGTCTGAAACCGAAGAGTGAGAATTGTTTTAGTTGCAGTCCAGCCACGGTGATCACATGCTGACGAATTTAGGTAAGCAGCCTGTCCTCTGAATCAACCACAAAGTTCAGCAGACGGACGTGCCACAGTGATGGCGAGATGTGTCTGATGCTTGACACTGCAAGGGTGCAGGGAGCAGATGGCGGCTTGCGTCTGCTCTCTGGGTGACGCCGTCCGATGGACTCCAAGCTGAGGCTTTACTACTGTGGTATCGATAGTTCCGATCCCACAGTGTAGTTTGGCACTACGAGAGCAGAAGATCTACACCGATGACAGCCCCTCGAGCAGACGCTGTGCAGCTCAACGAGCGCCGCTCGACTTTTGCGCATTTCATGAAGAGCAGACGGCCGAGAACCGTCGCTTTAGCTTAGCTTACTATTGAGACTGTCTTATCTGGACTTTGGTTGTACACCTAGCGCTCATCACCTAAAGTTATGTAACATGTTTGCACATGTTTATACTATAATAAAATCGCTTTTACTTTACTTGCAGTACCGACGTGCTTTACCTCCCCTGCTCCTACTCGCTTCCTTTCAATCGGCCTCTTTGTCAGATTACAGGAGCAGACCCACGTGCCGCCTTCCAGACGGAATACGAAAACTGCAACGGCAGATGCTGGCTGTCATTCTTCGGCACTCTACATGATGATCGCAAGAAGCGCTTGTGGGAATAGCTAGGCAAGCTCTAGAGGTCAGGGACCTCCGCTTGGCTAACACATGCGACCGGTCATGCCACCTGGGCAGTGACAGGAATCATTATGTCATTCACATGCAGTGGCCAGGCACTGTAGCCGCAGATTCCAGTGCTGGAAGTTTCTCTGGCACATTCACACATTTCGGGATCAGCAGCGATAGTGTGTATTTTTCGGAATAAAAAGACTCAATATCAAACTTGCTGTGTACCTCTGCACAACCCAGTATGGTTCATTCCTCTCTCCCAAACCATATCTCTTTCATCTTGACCTATTATGCACTCTGAGGCGGGTCTTAACAGTCTGATGTCAGAATGTTCATTTCGCTTCCCAAAACAATCCGTTGTGTTCGTCCACACCCAACACTACGGTTTAGTGAGCGAGTTAGTATTCGCGAGTAGTGAGCGAGGAAGTGGAACTTGAGGTGTGTTCGGTTTTGCCAGTTCAGCACAACGTGGTATGGTGTGGTCCAGATTTATCTATGCTACTTTTAGTGTTTGCTCTCAGTGTCAGATTTAATTGTGTGAGCTACGTTATGGGATGTTTAGAGTTATCTTTGTAAAGCAACATGAACCCATGAACTTATATTTGTTTACAGCTAATGATTGACAGGATAATTTAGTTGCAGCTAGGTATCCATTTTGTAATTTGACTGCACACGATTTGCTCTGTACCAGAGCTGCAGCAGCTACTTGTTACATGTGTAGGTGGAATAGTTATCTGGCTAGTATCTGTACTGATCGAAGATGGGCGGTGATTCGCCAGAAGAATTAATTTGTGGTTAGATTTTTGCGGATGGCCTGGTTAAATGAGAGTTTGTGTCTTTTTTTCTAAACAATGATTTAAGGTAAAAGTAAAGTACACTAAACGATGGAAACATGTACTGCTACTACTTCAGATGCTGTTTCTGCTGTATTTCAGCGATTGTGTGTCTAAACAGAAAAACTGGAGCACCAGTGCCAAAGAAATTTCGAATTTATTGGTAAACTAAGAGCTTGAAAAGCCAATCAGGTCCAGCCTCACTTGGAGTCAGACCAGAATATGTCTGGTCTGAGAGTGCCTTCTTTTCCATATTACCTATCAGTGGTCGGATGAATGAACCCTTTCTCGGAAAAGGCAATGGAGAATGTGTCAATTTTTATTAAGGATGTTAGGGAATCTGTGGAAGTGCCTGTGACTACCATGCATTTGGTAAGAACCATCACAGTATATGTTGTATATCATGAGAGCTTGAGTACAAACATTTCAGGTGTGGGTCGCTAGACTGTACCTGGGAAACCACAAAGAAAATAGTGTGCACTTTTTTCGAAAGAAGCTAACTACTTTGTCAATGCAGTGCAGCGAGTCTGTGGAAGCATTCTCGGATAGAGTCTGTAAACTGAATGCAATGATATATGTACATCCACAGACTATAGAGGCTAATAGGGTGTCATTGCAAGAGGCACAAAATAGAGTAGTGAACGTTTCTTTGTGTAATACACCCACAGAGATGTCACAGATGGTACGAATGGCAAATCTGGTGGTCTTAGCGTCAGCTCTTAGGATCGCAACACATATAGAGGTGGTGGATACCGCAACATAGCATAGAGTGGACCACTGGGTGTTCGGTTCCGACATCAGGTGTTGTAGACGATGTCGGGAGGTGCATATAAAGAAGCAGTGTAGACAACCAGACTCATATGAGTCAGAGTGGGCCAATGAGCATCTGCCTACAGGAGTAGCAAAGCTGGGAAACACCGTTAAGGAAAGCAGCTATTAAATGCAACGGCAGTGCTTCAACCATCGGGAGGCAGTCCTGATAGACTGGGCACAGATGGAATGCTGCTTAGTGGACTTGGTGAACGGCAGGGAACAGAGGTTTTTGGTAAATACAGAGCGCTTGTGTTTATAATCAGTCTGAACCACATGGGTGAGAGGAGACTGAGTTCGCCGTGGTGTAGGTTATGTGTGGAATTATTGGGAATGGGAGTAGGGGATTTTCGGCTGTTGTTGCAGTTCTCCATGCTACTCTATTCTGTGCAAGCTGCCCTCAAATACTAAATTAGTAATCACTTGATGCCTCAGAACATGTCCTACCAAACGATCCCTTTTTCTAGTCAAGTTCTACCACAAATTCCTCTTAGCCGGCTGAAGTGGCCGAGCGGTTCTAGGCGCTACAGTCTGGAACCGCGCGACAGCGACAGTCGCAGGCTCGAATCCTGCCTTGGGTGTGGATGTGTGTGATGTCTTTAGGTTAGTTAGGTTTAAGTATTTCTAAGTTCTAGGGGACTGATGACCTCAGCAGTTAAGTCCCATAGTGCTCAGAGCCATTTGAACAATTTCTCTTCTCCCCAGTTCTACTCAGTATTCAGTACCTCCTCATTAGTTATGTGATGTACCCATCTCATCTTTAGCATTCTTCTGTAGCACCACATTTCGAAAGCTTTTACTCATTTCTTGTCAAAACTAAATTCCAGGAATGTATAGAGATACATCCATGTGTAAGCCAAGAATATTCAGTGATTCTCAGGCTAGACCTTCTCGATAAGCATCTTTGGAAATGCACAGTATAACTCAGTGGGACTTTGTTCTAGTTGGAGGAAACAGTTGCAACTGAGGCGATGTAGTGATATTTACCTATCATGGGGCTGACACTAACTGAGCTTCACACGTTTTCAGGAAAGATCAATCAGCAGGATAAAATATCAGCAGGTATGGGATGGGTAGTGTGGGTTTCAATGGAAATAGAAACATTATATATGGTTGAACCACTCTTAAGCAATGAAGAGTTACATAGTTCATAGTGTTTCCTCCAGAGGACTTTTGCAATTGTGTGTGACAGTGGGGAATGGATGAGTCTGATTAGTGTGGGTGTGTTTGGCGGAAGGTGAGTCTGTTAAATTGTGCAGTAATAGCGACTCAAGAAGTCTTAGGTGATGAGAACACCGACAAGTCGAATCTCGAGGAAAATCACATGGAAACGGTTGACATGGGAATGTTACAAGGGAAAGTGGGCCACCTGAAAGGCAGAGATCGAAATCGTATGGAAAACTTGTTGAAATTTAACGATTTACGTTGTATAGACGAAAGGTTACTAGCATCTGTGGTGGCACAAATTCATGTACTGACAGGGTAGAGCACACCTTTTTGCATGGAGCCATACGGTATAGTATGGCAAATGCAACCATTAGCAGAAGAGTGTACTGAGCAACAACTATGTTATGGGATCGAAGAGCCGCGTTATAGCTCCTGGAGCACAAATATAGTGGTCACGCTGAAGAACCCGGTGGTTGGAAAAAGGTAATATAGATTTTGATGTGACCATAGGTATCCTAATGCACAAATCATTTCGGATACTTATCCAATTTCAACCATTACCGAAACTTTGGATTACCTCTGTCAGTGTTGGTTCTTTACAACTATGAAAATCAGGAGCAGGTGCCATCAGTGGGAAGTGGCGTCCAAGGATAGGCTGAAAATAGCATTTGTGGTACTGGGTGGCCACTTTCGTTACAAGTGCGTAACGAACCAGGAACTTTCAGAGTTAAGCCAAAATCTTGAATGGTGTATCTGGATGACATAATTGTGTTTCCAGACGATTTAGTGGAGCATATGAGACGCTTGGAGGATGTCTTTAGTAGACTATGGTCACCAGAGCTGAAATACGGGCAAATGCCATTTCCTGCAGAATTAGGTAAATCAGTGGGGCATGTGATTAGTTAAACCGGCATATATACCGATCCTCATCGTACAGAAGCACCATGACCAACTGAGCAGGTACAGTCATTCATCAGCCTTTGTAATTACTCGTATTACAGATGGTTTGTGAGGGAATATGCAAAAATAGCCGAACCATTGCTAAAACTACTGAAAAACAGCGCAAACTTCCACTGATCGCAGGCATGTCAAGTGGCATTTGAAGCATTAAAAAATATATTACTTTCAGATTCAATAATTTTTTTCCAGATTTCGAGAAAGAGTTTATGCTTTCATGAGATGCTTCAAATAAGGCTGTGGTTGCATTTTGGGACAGATGGTAGATGTTCAGAAACATCTGGCGCCTTATGCTTTGAGGTAGCTAAATATGGTGGAGCATAACTATTCAATGACTGAGAAATAGATGTTGGCGGTCACACATGGTATTACATATTTTCGATGTTTATGTATGATGGAAGTTTAAGGTCATGACAGACCATGACTCACTGAAATGGTAGCTTGGTTTAAGGGATCCACCTAATACATTAATTGAGTGGACACTTTGTGAGTTTATGTACGAGGTAATCCATAATCCAGGGACATAGCATGCAAATGCATGTGGATTAAGTCGTGGTGTAGCAATACTGAGGATTTTAGGGAGGGAGGTGGAGGAGTCGCAGGGGGCAAACGATAAGAAGTTCCAGTTATTTAAGTCACAGCCACATATTGTTATTCATGAGGATTTTTGTTTGTAGAACAACGAGGTGTGGGCATGTGTGATGGTTCCAGCGGTTTTTCAGAAGGAAGTATCGCAGCCCGCCCAAAGCCATATGTTGTTAGGTCATGTGCGATGGATAGACGTGTAATAGAAGAATAGGAAGCGTGACATGGAACATTTTGCTAGAGATTGTGTGCCATGAACGCAAAGGGCTGACACTGTAAACCAGAAAGTGCAGTTGGAAAGATTACGAGACGTGTCCAATTCGTTTTCTATGTCGGGGCTGGATGTCCTCAGGCCATTTAATAAGAACCTGCATTGATCATCATGATATCGGATTGAGCATACAATAGATCAGTGAATAAAGGAAGAATCAGAAAGAAACGTCACTAGGCAGGTGACCTCCATTCAGATAACTCAATAGTGAAACAAACATGAGAAGTTATGACAAAAATTCCCTTCGAAACAAGAATTATATTGCAGGTAAACTGGCATACCAGTGTGTGAAGTGTGTAGTTAAGAAGACTGAAAAATTGAAACGAGGGATGAATTCTCCTTCCCTTAACATATCGCAATTGCCAAAGCAGGAAACGTGCATTGCAAATGAAACCTTACCGTGACTCTCACTGAGGTGATTGCCAACAAGTCAGGGGACAAAGAACTGTGACCATTAATAACTGTTGCTAGGTTGAGCCGATGCGATGAGATTGCCAACTGCATAACTCACCATCCTCCTGATTAACCGCAGTGGAGGCATATAATTTCAAAGTGGAACTTTGAAGAATTGACAGAGCGCCAAAGCCAAGAAAAACACGTGCAAGCGTAGTGCCAGAGTAGCCTCGGGAAGCAGAAGTTTGAATCAGATTATCTATATGAATCCGAATACAACTACGAATGCCTCCCACAATGTTTGGTATCCTTTTTTGAGCCATCATAAATGAACCCTGCACAGTCTTTTCTAACTAATCGCAGATAGGGGCTTAGTGCTCTTTCAATCAGGGATTTGGAAGACCCTTCTGTAACTCGCACCACTGATGCATTGTTAAAATTTATCTACCAATGAGATACATTTACATGGAAATGGGAGACGAATGTTGCCCTGTTCCCACGTACAGACTTGTTTGTCGGAAAATCTGGAAATTTCATTGGGCTTCGTACACTGTTCCCATGGGAAGAGCAAAGATTGGAAATTTGCAGACACATGAGTGGTTTTATATTTTGCTCGAGGAAACTTGTCTGGAGACCACACACAGCACCACAAAAGCAAATGGACAGCAGATGACTTCTCCAAAGTTCATTATCAAGGCAAAGTTCTCACCCCTTCCACCTGCGGTTTCCCATTCTGCTGTTGATGGCACCAGCCTTCTATTGCATCAGTCGTCGCCCACGGAAGCTTATCCAGGAACATTATCTCTACATAGGCTGATCCGACTGTCCGTGCAGCCCACTAGCATGAGACCCTGCGTTCTCAGTGCCCTGAGGCTTTTCCAGAACGTTGAAAATTCCTCCCCTTTTTGCAGCAGTGACAAGGAGGTTCCTTAGTGAAGAGCAGATGCATTTAATGGAAAAAACTAGTACAAGAATGAAATGCTATTATGGAGGATTACCTACATTGCTACATGCTACCAACTAGCTACTCGTGTAAACAACATTCAGCATAGGTAGAATGCTGACAAATAAAATGCATCAGAAAGTAAATGAAGCAAGAGTCTTGTATACAAATTCAGGATGCAGACAGGATAAAATATGAGAAGAAAGGCCTGAATCAGTCCACCACTTGACATGATCACTCCTCCAAACAACTTTCTATTTTCATATTTGATTTCATCAGTTATACGAATGGAAATATTAGTAAATCTAATAACCCATTGCATGACTGTAACAAGAGCTAGTAAGTACCATTGATGTTGAGTAGTATTGTAATAATCATGTTCAAAAGTTTCAGAATATAGGTGCTAATGTGGAAGTTAGTCACCAACACAGAAGACGAAAGTCATGTGGTCAAAGCAGGCAGTATGATACTACACTTTATTTCTGTCATTTCTCTTATTTTACCTCATTAATACCAGCTGAGGTATAGCTAATCTAGTTAAATTAAACAACTATGTCGTTGTCACTGTTAGGTGAAAAGGTGAAGCAGATGCAACACCCAATACATCCATACAGTCCTTGAAAATGGAGGTGTAGCTAGGAAATAAAAATTTGCGACTAAAGACGGAATATTATTTATCATTAATCGTTAACAGTGAAACTTCAAAGATAGTTCATGGTTTAATGTCTATTAATAACAAGAATAAGGAAAAACTGTGTATGTCACAGTGCTTTGTACAATGGAGGCTATTACACGTGCAAGAGATTGGAAAATGCCAGTACGACAGGGGAGCTGTCATGAAGTGCACTGATGGCGAGCCTGGATTTGTTGGAGGTATTAGACTTGGATGTAGGTTTTCATAATACGTTTTCTGCTCGTTTATCTGCCTTGCAGAGGTATGTGTCATATTCGCAAAAAATCGATAGGTAGGTAAGGCAAAGGTTGTTAGTGGAATACATAAAATTATTCACCTGTCCGAGACCATTGGCAGCTGCAGCAATAACAGAGAATATAGTTCCATCTGGGAACGAACTACTGGTGCACTGGTGTACAGGAAACCACTGCAAATTTCACATAACCTCCAGCAGGTGACAAAGGAGTCTATAAACGAACAGTTCAATCAATAAATAACAGAAAGGAGTACCCAGTCGAAGGGGAACTAGTGCTTGTACTGAAGAACAGCCCAAATGGTAGTACAACATAGAGATTCTTTTATGACTATAAGCATTTGAATCAGCATCTGGTTATGTATCCATACCCATTGCCAAACACAGAAAATTTGAGTAACTGTAGGCAATGCTGTTATTTTAAGGTCATGAATTTGTGATGTTGGTACCATGTGTAGCAGATAACCCATAGGGCAAGTCTAAGGCCGCATTTACGGTTTCATCCAGTCACTAGTGTTATCACTGCATGCCATTCGCATTGAAGAATGCACTGGTGACATTACAAAGCCTATTGGACAGGGTATTAAGAGGTCTAAAGTCAAATCATTGTATGTTGCACATCTATGGCATTATAGTTGTCTCTAAAGACAACCAAGAAAACATATTACATTCACTGGAATTCTTTAGTCGATTGCAAGTAGCAGAACTGTTGCGTAGTTTGGAAAAGTGTGATACTGTTGTGAAAGAAGCTGGTTATTTGGGCTGTGTTATTCGCCGGGATGGAGTATGAACAGAACTGGAGCTATTACAAACCACGGAAGACGTTCTTACTCCTGTTACAGAAACAGGACATAACACCACTTTAGGTTTTGCTAATTATTACAGGACTTTTGCAATGAAATTTGCAGAAACAGCGGGACCCCTTACACAATTGTTAAGAAAGAAGCAATGCAGTAGGTCTGTGAGCAGGCCTTTGTGTGATTAACATACCTGCTGATTATGGTGCTCTTCTCAGTTTCTTGGATTAAAAAAAAACCTCCATACTAACCAGTGATGTAAGCAATCAGGGTGCGTGTTAAGCCAGGAAACAGATGGCACAGGGCACATGATAGCCTGCGCTTCTAGGAACCTAGATGAGCTAAGGTGTATCAACTGCAGAGAAGAAAATGCCCAGTCTGATTTCTGGAATCATGCGTTTTCACTATTATCTATTTGGTAAGAGTTTCAAAATTGTAACAGCTCATGCACCACTGAAATAGTTAAGGATCTTAAAGATCCAGTTAATAGCTGGGCCCAATGAGCTTATGGTTAGAGAGCTTGATTGTGAAGTAACATGCCACCCCAGGAAAAAACATAGCAATGGTGACAGATTAAATCACAAAATACATGCAGTGAACATGTTGATATTTCTGCTCATGAGTGGCAAAGGCTCCAGGTAGTGGTTGAGATTCGCAGCAGTTCTTGAGTCAGGCTAGTTCTGTCCCAACAATGGAGACCCGTAGAACCAAAGTACACATGATGTATAATCGTGATGGCAGGTTAACGTGATGAAATGTTGAGGCAGGCCCACATCTGTGTCATAGAAGGGCATGGAGGTCGTCGACTGAGTAACACATTGCAGAAAACTGTTACTGGGATACGTGCAAGCAAGACCTGAATAACTGTGTGTCCTGTGCACACAGTTCTGCAGGTCTGTGCTTTGAATTAAGCAAATTGCTTTAAAGAGGTTGTCAGAGGATGTCAGATAATTCCAAATGATTTACGTCATTTTAACAAACAATTCTGAGGAACAAAATGGTTAAAATGGCTCTGAGCACTATGGGACAACATCTATGGTCATCAGTCCCCTAGAACTTAGGACTACTTAAACCTAAGTAACCTAAGGACATCACACAACACCCAGTCATCAAGAAATCTGAGGAACCGATGTATCTTGAAAAATTATTTGTCTATGACTCCTAAGCCATATCACTAGGCTGAAATAGTAGCTCAGGCATTGGTGAACCACTGGACCTTAAAGTTTGGAGGTTACGACAGATGATCAGGATACTAATTCTCCGTGCAAGGTAGTTGAACTGTTAAATAGACTTTCACAGATTCAGAAGTTGTCACCAAATGCTTTACATCCGCAAGTGAATGAGAGGACAGAACAGTTGCACAGAATCGTAGGAAAAACGTTAAATAGTTGTATGAATAGTCACGATAGCTATTGAGACGTTTTGTTACAGTGATAGTTTTAGCTTATAACTCAAAAGTGCATCAAAGTAAAGGAATCTCTACACATGGGGTTATTTATGAACAGAAGATGTCCACCATTTCAGGACTGCATAAACCACTCTCAGCGAAAGACGTATTGCCTGTGTGTATGTTTGTAACTACATCACCTTACTAATTAATTGTTCGTCAAAATCTGCTTTGTGGTAGTATTGTCCCATCAGACTAGTTTTCATCATTGCCCATCATCAGTGGTATCTCTATAACAAAGACACATATTTCTTATAACAAGTTACTTAAAGGTATACTGTATTATTTCTTGTATTTCTGGTTTTTCAGTTAATTATAAATCGTAATACTCCTTAGACATGATATTCTGTAGCGTATTCCAACTTAAAGGTATACTGTATTATTTCTTGTATTTCTGGTTTTTCAGTTAATTATAAATCCTAATACTCCTTAGACATGATATTATCTAGCGTATTCCAATGAATATAATGCTACTTCTAATTAGTGTTGTCTCTGTTAGCAAGACAAAGAAATGGCTTTAGTTAAAATATTGTACTAAAATTTTCCATTAATTTTTATATTTGTTTTTTTAGATAGATCTGTTTGTTTAAACAATGTCAAGATATTTTGTGACATATGTAGAGATTTATATTTCTTCTAAAATCTTTTGTAAACTGCCTTTTTGGGCACAATGTAGCACTGTTAGGTGTGGGGTTTGGTTCTTTTAAGTGTGTACTAAACAAAGGTAGCCTCAAGTTAGTAAGTTTCAGATGGTCTTTAAATCTAGTACTGAAACCTCGTCCACTTAACCCTATACAACATTTTTAACAGTCATAACATTCAAATTTATAAGCACCCAAATGTGCAAATTTGCACGATTGCTCAGCAATATGTAAAATTTGTGATCACAGTTTTCTTTGTTCTGAAGACCATTTTTATGTTCCGTTTTTGGAGTGCAAGTCTGATTTTATCTGTAATTTTTGCTCAGTGTAGTATGACATTGAATTCCATGTTTTGTATAATATGTCATTGCTAAGTTAATGCTACCTTTGTTTTCTTTTCATTTGTATGTGCTTTTCTAGTATAAATCTTGTCGATTATGGTGTGGTAGTAATCATTATTTTTTGCTGTTATACTTAGAATCGTTAATTTATATATTAGGTTTAATTTAGTGATTGGAAATTTTATCTGCCTCTCAACAGGGTTGGAAAGTTTACTTCTGTGTGTGCTTTGAGATGCTGTTGTGTATTAAACTGTATGTAGTTATTTGTTTTCAACATACATTCAAATTGTACATTTTTCTATTCCCTTTGGTTTTGAGATCAAGAAAATTTAGTTTACCATCTTGTTAATTCCGATTGTAAATGTGTTGTTTTCATCAGACTATTGCAGTGTGAGTGGAAGATATCCATTATGTCTTCTGATCCTTCAAATAAAATTAATGTATCACCTATGTTTTGCAGTAGTACTGAATTTTATTAATTTATTCTAAGGTTTTCTAAAAAAAAAAGTATTTCTCGCTATCGTGGAAAAAAATGTTAGCTTGAGTTTCAGTGAGGTAATTTCCCTTTGCAAAACCGTGTTCCTGTGTATATAGTTGGTTGTTGGAAGTTAGTTATAGGACAAGGGCAATTTCAATAAAGTAATAAAATATTCAGTTCCAGTTCTGCGCACTTTGCCATGTGAATGTAAACTATGTTTGACAATTTCAGTAGTTTTATTAACTGATATAGCAGTGTACATGCTGGTTATCTTTACAGAAATAGATTTAGCATTCTCTATTATGTGAACATCTTCATTTTGTTGTATAAGGTCGACTAAGATCTTTACTGTGTATCGATTAACGTTTTGAGCTAGAATTTATTTTAATTTTTTGCCAAGTCGATGTGCTGGACTATTCACATAATTAACTATCAGTCTGAAAGAGGTGTTTGCTTCATTATTTTGATTGCAGTGTAATTTGGGTGCAGATGGGTTGAACATGGTGATTACACTTTTCTTCTTTAATTGAGTTAAAAATCAGTTTAATTCTGGACATTTTAAATCAGATTTTTGAATCGCTAGGTTGGGTCTTTTTCTATGCAAGTAATGTTTTTGCTAAAAAATGTAACTTTTTATTTGTGTAGATTGTGCTGGAGGTGATGATTACTGTGTCTTCTTTGAGTACCATACCATTGTTTGCTCCTAATGTTTCACAAATTGTACAGATCTTTTCTTTTCCTTTTGTGTAGAATTCCTTATTTTTGCTGTTACAATCATGTTTTCTAGTCGTTTTCAATATGTAACTCTGGCGTGCAGTGGTATTATTACACGAACATGGCAAATTATTTTCATCCTAATATACTAGAGAACATCACATTTAAGGCAAGTTGAAGTAAAATTATCTAAAAAATGGCATATACACAAAATTATACAGTATCCTTCTAAGCAACGTTTTATAAGAACACGTCTCTCTTGTGTAATACAGATACTGCCGATGATGGATATGCCTAAAACTATCATGGCAAAATAAAATGTTAACACAAAGCAGCTTTCGTTGAACAGTTGATTCATAAGATGACATATTTACAATTTCTAGAAACTACAGTGATCGAAACATTCTTCTTATTCCCAGACAAGACTTTTGTGCTAATCTCTCAAACCAGAAAACATGATTGAAAACAGTGAGAAACACTGATGATACATGTTTTAACACAAAATTAAGTTAAACCAAAATATGCACATGTGAATACAAAAAGAACAATAAAGCTAGCCATGTGTGTAAAACAAAAAAGTGAAGTGATGTAGGTAAAAGATTTCCAAGACAAATATCGAAAGAAAGTCTTATTACAGAGAAAACTACATTTAGCACTTTGAGAAATGGGTAACTACTACAAACATCTAAGTTTGGCACAATTATGTAATCCTTTAATGAATATGACAAAAATGAACACCAAAAATTAAATCATAGGCATAAGAAAAAACTTAGTTCATTGACACAAAATTGTAAAATTGAACAGAAGTAGAGTGTGACACAAAATTTAAATTTTTCGATAGAGTGAAAAAATTTGACAGAAATGGAATTTAATAGTAATGAAACAGATTTATGACATAAAGACCTAGCATATAGTTCTCCAGATAAACCAAGTCATACTAATATAACAAACATTATTGCACATGTGGAAATAGGAATTGAAGCACCGGTTTCAAGAAGGAGACTTGTCCACTATTTTACATTTTTGTTTTGCGGCATATACCAGTGCATCTGGCATTATCGAACGTAAAAACGAGGCCTATTGCACACTGGATTCATACGAAAATTTCTGACTTATGTAGAAAAATAAGACTTGTCGTTTGACATGTCCTTTTGTTCCATGAAACTCTTTGCTGTTTGACAGGATGGTGACACATGGTCACATTCATTTGCTTGTAGTAGTGGCAGTACGGCGGACAGTAGTAGTGATAATCAATGCTCTGCATTCGTTCAAAATACTGAGACCTGAAATTTGGAAAAGAAATATTTCGCAACTGAACAGAGAAAGTGGTGTCAAACATAAAAATTCGAAAAAAGAACTTTTTAAAGCAAAATAAATTACTGCAGGTAAATATGTTTAATAATAAGCTAGTCATTCATAATCAAACATTTATCGAAGTTCCGTCATCGTGGCTAACCCACCAGAAACCAAAGAACCACAGGATAACAGTATACATCAGCCTCCAAGGTCAGCAAGCTGCTATTATAAGGTGAGCAGTAATTCAACGATTGAATATATTGTCGCAGAAAAAGCTGAATAGCTCCATGGTATAGTGGTTATGATACTTAACTGTTCCATGGAGGGTCGTGAGTTCAAAACTCACCTGGACTGTACAATTTTAATTACCATGTTCGGTTCGAGTTCATTCTAGAAGTATCCACAAATGTGAAGAATCATTGTACTGGAATGTTCTGTAGCTGTGTATATACTGTATATGTTCTGGCCGGAGGCAGTTTGCTCCGCGCTCATGTCTGTACAAGAGCTGAATAAACCTTCGTTAAAGGAAGTTAGTGTTCGTCATTGAGCCAATTACACCTTCTTCTACGTGACATTATTCTGGTGGAGGCGCCGGGTATCAGATCTTGTGATAGCGCACATTATGGACGACACAGTGGCTCCCATCAGGCCACGACAGAGCCGCCGTTTACGTGGCGAGAAACCCGAGTTCGTGCCCTATTCAACAGATCGCAATCTGCTGAGACAGAAGAAGAAGAAGATGTTACGATGACAGCAACTGTGTGCCACCACATGAGACGTCCTTCCGGGTTCTCTGGTGACGATGGCCAAGAGCCAAATAAGTGGCTGAGGGTATATGAGCGTATAGCCCAATTTAAGAAATGGAATGACACCGTGGGTTTGGCTAACGTATTTTTCGTCTTGGAAGGCACAGCCGAGCAATGGTATGAGGAGGAGAAGTTCACAAGCTCGGAACTGTTCCAGGCGGAACTGCGCAAGTATTTCGGCTGAAGATAAAGTCCAGGGCACAGCATCCTACATTCAAGATGTCTTGCAGCTGTGTAAAATAGTGTACCTTCGAATGAAGGAGGAAGATAAGGTTGCATATCTCATGAAGGGTGTTGCTGACGACATGTATCAAGCCCTACACCTGAAGGTGGTTTCCACAGCAGACTTCATAAAATTGTGCCACTATATCGAGTCAATGCATCAAAAAAGAATTACATGCAAGAAGTTTGAACGGCTTTCAAACGTCGTATCGATGTCTGTGGTGGAGGAAGCAAGTGATTTCACAAGTGTTCTTCGTCAGATAGTGAGAAAGGAAGTTCAGAAGGCACTTGCAAGGCGAGCAAAAAGCCGAGACGCTTCAAGAGGTCGTAAGGGAGGAAGTGGAACAGATATTTAACCCAATCTCTCGTCCTTCATTTCCCTATGAAACGGTGAAAAATTCGAGACCAAGGTGAAGTTACCTTCCTACAATGCTGCATGAGGAACCTGTTTGGGCACAGGGAAGACTGACACCTGGAGGAAAAAAGATAACCAACCAGTATGTTTCCATTGCAGACGACCGGGAAATGTGGTGCGCTATTGTCGAGAAGGGCTGCAGATATTTGATGACGCCCACGCGAGAAGACAGCAGACCGATCTTAGTCCACGCCAACTCCGGGGCGACGAAGATGAACAAGAAGATGTGGGTGCAGGACGACGTAGGTCACCATCGCCGCAAGCTAGCAGCTGGAGAGGACGCTCCCAAACACGCCGATCAAGATCTCCATCACCGTTCAGAAGCTCCTGCAGAACACCTAGCCTCCGCAACCTGGAAAACTAAAGGGTGCGACCTTCCTTGGAGTTGAGGCTGCCGAAGAGAAAAAATCCTCCGCCGTCGATCACCACAGAAATGATAGGAAACTGTCAGCAGCTCGTGGTCTTGGGTAGCGTTCTCACTTCCCGCGCACGGGATCCCGGGTTCGATTCCTGGCGAGGTCAGGGATTTTCTCTGCCTCGTGATGACTGGGTGTTGTGTGTGTCTTTCATCATCATTTCATCATCATTGACTCGCAAGTCGCCGAAGTGGCGTCAACTAAAGAAAAGGACTTGCAATACGGCGGCCGAGCTTCCCCACATGGGGCCTCCCAATCAACAATGCCATACGATGTATTGCGAATACATAGAAAGAAGGATCCTTTATTGTATGATTATATGATAGCGGAACAAACACTGGTAGCAGTTACTTCTGTAAAATATCTGGGAGTATGCGTACGGAACGATTTGAAGTGGAATGATCATATAAAACTAATTGTTGGTAAGGCGGGTACCAGGTTGAGATTCATTGGGAGAGTGCTTAGAAAATGTAGTCCATCAACAAAGGAGGTGGCTTACAAAACACTCGTTCGACCTATACTTGAGTATTGCTCATCAGTGTGGGATCCGTACCAGGTCGGGTTGACGGAGGAGATAGAGAAGATCCAAAGAAGAGCGGCGCGTTTCGTCACTGGGTTATTTGGTAACCGTGATAGCGTTACGGAGATGTTTAATAAACTCAAGTGGCAGACTCTGCAAGAGAGGCGCTCTGCATCGCGGTGTAGCTTGCTCGCCAGGTTTCGAGAGGGTGCGTTTCTGGATGAGGTATCGAATATATTGCTTCCCCCTACTTATACTTCCCGAGGAGATCACGAATGTAAAATTAGAGAGATTAGAGCGCGCACGGAGGCTTTCAGACAGTCGTTCTTCCCGCGAACCATACGCGACTGGAACAGGAAAGGGAGGTAATGACAGTGGCACGTAAAGTGCCCTCCGCCACACACCGTTGGGTGGCTTGCGGAGTATCAATGTAGATGTAGATGTAGATATAAGCATGGATAGCCCAGCAACCAAAGTTCTTGTGGACTCTGGAACATCATATTCAGTCATTTCGGAGATGTACCGTCGCCAGTTGCAGAAAACCGTGCTCGTCGACAACAAAACATCTCTGCTGAATGTGGCTAATGGGAAATAAGTAAAACCTACAGGAAGATGTACCAATCGTGTGGGTACAAGTGGCCGTAAGCAGCCATTAGAATTCATCGTCTTACAAGACTGCAGTCATGATGTCATTCTCGGATGGGACTCTTTGAAAACTTCTCAGACAATTATGGGTTGTGGTCGCTCGAAAATTATGCTAGACGAGATACTGTGGACAGGAAGATGCGCATCAGAGTGTGTGGAGACTATGTGTTGTGTACATAGTTCCGCGTAGTCAGCGCGTACACAACTTTCCCACTAGAGCGCGCCCCGCTAAGCACAACAGCGCAGGTGCAGCGCTCGTCAGTCTCTGCACTACGAGATGGCGCTGCCATAGAGATGGACCAAATTCTGCTTCCGCCGATCCGCGTCTTAATATGTAACGCAGCCAATGAGATTGCTGCTAACATAGAACCTTTTCTCCTCATGGATCAGACTCGCGCAGTGATACCTGAACGCTCGAGGTATTATAACGAGTGTACAGACCTCCGATTAGTCTGCATTAGTCTGCATCAGCCTATAGTCAAGTTTCAGTCTGCGTCTAATAAGATTATCATATTCCTGTGCAAAGCCATGAAGATAAATGTATAGACACTTTTGGCAAGTATCAGAGATATGTGAGAATAAGATTAACGTACCAAGACCAAAGGAACTTCAGATTGTCAATTGTAAATAGCATCCAGAATCAAGTTAAGTTTTTTCTATGCTTGTTATTATTTTAATAAATGTGTCTGAAAATTAATCAAGTTCTGTTTAAAGTTGGTCACCGTCAATCTGCTACTCTAAGCGTGCAAGTGGCATTTCTATCGTCTGACCTAATGGCAGAAGATAAACACGCCACGATAAGACCACGAGACATATTGCTGACACTCGCATACTTCGTTAGAGCGCCAAGTCAAATAATCTGATGGTGAGTGTACCGAAGGTCTTACAGTATGCACACCACACTATGTGTGCTTAATGAAGTGATCATTCCTGCGGTCAGCGCTGGAAAGGTAACTGTCATGTGGCATGCCATGCTTCAACCCATGGGTCTTGTAGTGGAATGTAAGAGAAGCGCACCACTGTAGAATAACTTGGCCATTCCAGCCCCTGTCGTCTTGTTAAGAACGGATTCGGTGAATTGTGGATAGTTAACAGTCGCTGAGAACTGTAGATCCTTCCAAGATGATGTGCGTAGCAAACGCTGAGCCGTTAATTGCAGAACAGCTGAGTTTCATAGAAACCCCCCATGCCGAGTCTGTGGGCGAAGTTAACGCTACCACTACGAGACAAGATCTTCAAGATCGACTATCACGAAATCTCACTAAGGGACAACAGAATAAGATACTTGCCATTCTTCAAGAGTTCTCTGAATGCTTCAATCCACAGGTGAAGAGCAAATTAGGCAAATCGATGGTGAAGCACCGGATTAGCACTGGAGGCCATCAACCAATAAGCCAGAGAGCATACCGTGTGTCAGCAACGGAACGTCGAATAATTCGCAACGTGGTAGAGAAATGATAAAGAATGACATCATTCAGACTTCGCAGAGCCCATGGTCGATACCAGTGGTTCCTGACAGGAAGAAAAATGGCAGTTGGCGCTTTTGTGTTGATTACAGGAAACTTAATTAGATAACTAAAAAGCACGTTTACCCTCTTCCACGAATTGACGATACACTAGATTTTCTGAAGGCGAATAATTTTTTCTCAACCATGGATATGTACTCGGGATACTGGCAAATCGAATTAGATGAGACTGATCGTGAGAAAACTCCATTGAGCACCCCTGAGGGCCTGTATGAGTTTAAGGTAATGCCGTTTGGTTTGTGTAAGGCACCAGCAACTTTTGAACGGATGGTGGATAATCTTCTACGTCAAGTGAAGTGTGTTGTTTAGATGACATTTTAGTGTTCTCAGAGATATCTGATGAACATATAAAAACACTGAGGGCCGTTGTTAAGTATCTCCAACAAGGCTGACTGAAACTTCATCCAAGAAAGTGTCTCTGTGGAACAAAAAGAAATCAAAATAGTTGGACATCTTCTGTCGAACGAAGGTGTGCAACCAGACCTAGAAAAGGTGAGAGCTATAACGGAATTTCCTATTTCTAAAAGTATTAGAGATGTGAGAAGCTTCCTCGGATTATGTTCTTATTACCGTCGTTTTATCAAACACTTTTGTACCAAACCCAGGCCGCTGTTCTAGTGCAAATTTCGGATGGAAAAGAGAACGTTATAGCCTATGCTTCTAGGACACTTACAAAAGTCGAGAGAAACTACTCAGCTACAGAAACAGAATTTCTTGCTGTGATCTGGGCCATGTGCAAATTTCGACAGCATCTCTGTGGAAGGACATTCACAGTTGTTACAGACAATTATTCACTTTGTTAGTTGACGGGTCTTAACGACCGAACAGAACGACCCGCCAGGCGGGCACTACGTCTTCAAGAGTATGACTTTACAATAGTGTACAAAAGTGGAAGAAAACACCAAGATGCCGTCTGTCTCTCAAGAAAACCTGTGCAAGACCATCAAGACTTTGATGAAGATAGTGACTGTCTCGCTGCACTCTAGGATCTCTCTGCTGAGCAGAAGAAGGGCGCCAAGATATCTTAAATTATGTTTGCCTTAAGTCGGTCAGAGAATGTGAAAGGACGGTTTAAGGTAGTTAATGGATTGCTTTGCAAGTAAAACATTGATCTGTTTGGAAAGAGGTGGCTACCAGTGATTCCTAAACACATGCGCTCAGATGCTCCACAGCAATTCCATGACTCACCTGAGGCCGGAAATTCAGGATTTATTAAGACAAACGATAGAATCCGCAAGAGATTTTTCTGGTCAGGTTCATTTAGGAATGTCCGTCACTATGTGTCGCACTGTCGAGAGTGCCAGAGGAGAAAAGCAGTTCTTCAGAAGCCTTCCAGCCGACTCATACCAATTCCATCAGCCGAAACGCCTCCTCGGACGATTTCCAAAGTCTGCTAGTGGCAATAGATGGATTATTGTTTGCACTGCTTATCTGACACGCTATGCCATTACAAAAGCCGTGAAAACATCCGAAGCATCCCAGGTAGCCAAACGCATCGTGGAAGACATTATATTAAAACATGGTGCCCCTAGGTCGCTAATTACGCATCGAGGAAAAGTTTTCCAATCGAAGCTTGTGACAGAGATAAAACCGTCGGTGCAACATTACTCATCACATGACGACTACCTACCATCCGCAAATTAACGGGCTTACTGAACGCCTTAATAAGACCTTGGCCGACATGCTATCAGTGTTCGTCAATGTTGATCAGAGCAACTGGGATGAGGTGCTACCTTTCGTGACATTTGTCTACAACACCGCCAAACAAGACACTACACGATTTACACCGTTTTTCCTGGTGCATGAACGTGAGGCGACGACGACGATGGACACCGTGTTTCCGTTACATCCTGATGACGTGGACGACGAATACATCGGCCATGTGTTAACCAGAGCTGAGGAGGCTCGGCAGTTAGCTCGATTTCGCACGCTGCAGGCTCAAGAAAACGATCGCCGAAGGTATGACGCGAGCCACAGCCGTGTTGTCTACCAAACCTGGTGACCTCGTCTGGATCTTCACTCGTATTCGGAAGGTTGGTCTCTCTGAGAAGCTCCTCAGGCTCTACTTTGGACCTTATAAGGTTGTAAGACAGTTGTCTGATGTTACTTATGAAGTTGAAGATGTGGAGCCCGACACAAGACGACAAATCATCAGAGATACGGTCCACGTCCTTCGTATGAAACTCTACAAGAATCCTACAACCTAGGTAAATTCGAAGCTCCAGAGACAGACAACAAGAAGAAAGGTGAGGAAGAGCTTAGCGTCAAAAGAAGTTCTAAGAAAGTCTCCGGCAGGGCGAGCACCAGTCATCAGGAGTCGGAGTATGCAGGACCGATGACTCGTTCCCGGAATAGGACGACGTAACACCGAGACGCTGTTCCCGTAAGGAGGAAGCATTCTCGCAGAAGAAGCTGAATAGCACCGTGCTTTAGTGGTTATAATCCTAAATAGTTGCGTGGAGGGTCGTCAGTTCAAAACTCACCTGGATTGTGCAATTTTAATTTCTATACCCGGTTCGAGTTCATTCTAGAAGTATCCACAAATGCGTAGAATCATTGTACTGGAATGTTCTGTAGCTGCATATATATATATATATATATATATATATATATATATATATATATATATATATAGGGTGTCCCAGCTATCTTGTCCACCCAAAATATCTCTGGAACAATAACAGCTATTGGAAAACGACTTTCACCGGTATCAATGTAGGGCTGGGGCCCATGAATGTACATATTTGGAAACATTCTAAAACAAAAGCATATGTGTTTTTTAACACAAACTTATCTTTTTTTAAATGGACCTCCTATATTTTTTCTTCAGCAATCCATAGCATGACAAAGCACATACAGAATGGCGTTGATTGCATCGCAATATTCCCATTACATCCCGAGATATTGAGACGCGAAGTTGTCGCTTGAAACACCCGACATGCGCTGCTAGCGCACGTCCTGAGGCTCAGGCGTGAACCCCATGCTGCCCGTAATCGCGATGTGATTGACAAGTAAGTGTCCCTCTTGATAAGTATGGAGGTGTGATTACACATGCCAATCACATCGCGATTACGGGCAGCATGGGGTTCACGCCTGAGCCTCAGGACGTGCGCTAGCAGCGCATTTCGGGTGTTTCAAGCGTCAACTTCGCGTCTCAATATCTCTGGATGTAATGGGAATATTGCGATGCAATCAACGCCATTGTGTATGTGCTTTGTCATGCTATGGATTGCTGAAGAAAAAATGTAGTTCCATTTTAAAAAAAGACAAGTTTATGGTAAAAAACACATAGGCTTTCGTTTTAGAATGTTTCCAAATATGTACATTCATGGGCCCCAGCCCTACATTGATACCGGTGAAAGTCGTTTTCCAATAGCTGTTATTGTTCCAGAGATATTTTGGGTGGACAAGATAGCTGGGACACCCTGTATATATATATATATATATATATATAGGGTGAGTCACCTAACGTTACCGCTGGATATATTTCGTAAACCACATCAAATACTGACGAACCGATTCCACAGACCCAACGTGAGGAGAGGGCTAGTGTAATTGTTTAATACAAACCATACAAAAATGCACGGAAGTATGTTTTTTAATACAAACCTACGTTTTTTTTTAATGGAACCACATTAGTTTTGTTAGCACATCTGAACATATAAACAAATACGTAATCAGTACCGTTTGTTGCATTGTAAAATGTTAATTACATCTGGAGATATTGTAACCTAAAGTTGACGCTTGAACCCTCCGACGTTCAGTTGCGTGTTGTAACAAACACGGGCCACGGGCGTTTCACGGGACGTGGAGGACGCATAAATTGGCCAGCCCGTTCTCCTGATCTTACACCTCTGGACTTCTTTCTGTGGGGTACGTTAAAGGAGAATGTGTATCGTGATGTGCCTACAGCCCCAGAAGATATGAAACAACGTATTGTGGCAGCCTGCGGCGACATTACACCAGATGTACTGCGGCGTGTACGACATTCATTACGCCAGATTGCAATTGTGTGCAGCAACTGATGGCCACCACATTGAACATCTATTGGCCTGACATGTCGGGGCACACTCTATTCCACTCCGTAATTGAAAACGGAAACCACGTGTGTACGTGTACCTCATCCCTCATGGTAATTTACATGTGCGTCAGTGAAAAAGACCAATAAAAAGGTGTTAGCATGTGGACGTAATGTGCTGTTCCAGTCTCTTCTGTACCTAAGGTCCATCACCGTTCCCTTTGGATCCCTATGTAATTCGGTGCTCTCCGATACACACGATCGAACAGCGGAGGAGTGGTACTCAAGCGTCAACTTCAGGTTACAATATCTCCGGATGTAATTAACATTTTACAATGCAACAAACGGCACTGATTACGTATTTGTTTATATGTTCAGATATGTTAACAAAACTAACGGGATTCCATTTAAAAACGTAGGTTTGTGTTAAAAAATATACTTCCGTGCATTTTTTTATGGTTTGTATTAACCAATTACACTAGCCCCTCTACTCACGTTCGGTCTGTGGAATTGATTCGTAAGTATTTGATGTGGTTTACGAAATATATCCAGCGGTAATGTTAGGTGACTCAGCATATATATATATACAGTATGTGTTCTGGGCGGAGGCAGTTCGCTCCGCGCTCTTTTATGTGCAAGTGCTGAATAAACCTTCGTTAAGTGAAGTTAGTGTTCGTTATTCAGCTAATTACAACTTATTCTACGTGACAATATTATTAGCTAGAGAAGAAAAATGAAATAGTAATAAATTAATCACTTTATTCCTTTTTAGGTTGAAGTTTCTTTAAAGACTGTCATGTGCAAAAAGTCATTTTTAGCACATTATGGCTTTATGAAGCAACGATTGGAAAGGCTATTTCGACTTGTTAAGGACGGTGTATTTCGCCATCAGACAGTTGAGGAAAACGCAACTGACAGCTCAAGAGTACAGAGAATACCAGTGTCTTAATAGAGCAGTTTATTCGTTCATATCCGTACAGGGTTGTGCATTGTGGGAAAAGAAGCTGATTGGAAGAAGTATCTAACATGTAGCTTATCAGTCATCAAGTTATGGAAGCTATTCACAAATAAAAACGACCCACATATGTACTTAATTTATCAAGATATGACATCCAATGGAACTGAAAACAATGCATTCAACCCAAAACTAAAATACTTTTATTTCTACAACTATTCCAAAGATAATTTCAACTACACATTTGGACGTCCTGGATACATTTGGGATCTGTGCACAACTTAAATGTAGAATTAACAGTTATACAAACATAACCTCAAAGATACAAGGGGGAAAGGAACTAAAACCTCACAGAGTATGCGTGAAAGCGTTTTTGTAGTATGAAAAGATGGGTAGATAAAGGGGATGAGAAAGGAACAGCAGAAGTAACTATTTCCGATTATACACAGGACATTGCAGCTCCAGATGTACCTGTAGGGAAGATATTCTGTTACAGGCGATGTTGGGTTTTTATTTTTGAGATACACAGGTTCTCTGCTGATAGAGGCCAAGTGTACACGTATGATGTGACAACTGCTGCAGAATACCCAAATGAAGTTGTTTCTCTGTTAGTGAGTTTTACTGAAATTAATATAGCTATTACCATTTTCTCAGATGCTTGTACGGACCAAATGAAGAAATGTTCAGTTCCTCATATTTGGTACACTTTGGTGCACAACAGAAGATTTTCTGTAGTAAGCCGTAAGTCTCCTTCATGTGGCTATTCAGATATGGTATACGATCGAGACTTCTCTGCAATAGAACTAAAAAAAGAAAAGAGATTACAATGATACGACTTATTATGTACTAGGCTGACAAAGCTGGTGTTCGAAATGTGTCCTAAAAGAGTGTTTTTGGATTTTGCTAATAATTTTTATTCCTTTCGCAAGACATTTGTTACAGCGAAAGGCAATACATGGGCCCTAACTTAACATAAAGTATTTGAGTTTTCAGCAATATCAAAACGCGTACTTTGTCTCATCATCGCAGTGGCCTAGTTACCTACGATTTCTCACACGTAAAACCTGGTACGCATCCTACTGTATGAAGTATGTCCCCAGCTTACTCTGACGAAGTACCAATAAAAGCTGCCAGGGCCAATGATGTTGCTAAAATGCTTGAACTGGCACCTTTAGAATACCAGAATTATTTCAACATCTTTGTTGAGCGATTTTCTCACACAGGAAAACAACCAACACCACAAGATTCAGAAATCACACATGGGACACTGACTGATTTCACATTTGCTTTTAATATCCATTTGAAAAGTGCCGGAATGACTCTAATCTTGTTCAGTTATGTTTAGTTGAGTATGTCAGTGTATGAAGAGATTAAATATACTGGTTGTTTTTATATTATGTGTTTAATCAAAATAGGACCCTCCTGTTAACTGTAAAAAGAAGACCTGCTGGCAGTTTCTAAACTAATTTTAATGACTGTAAAGCTGCCTCAGATTTAACTTGTATGTAATGATGTACAACACCAGAGTGGATAAATAATTAGTCCTATTGCAAAATTATTCAATTTATAAAGTTTTTGTTGCTTTCCCAAAACGCTTGCTGATAGATTAGTCCCCTTCTCTTTTCCCGTCCCTCAATTCTTCAGTTTACGCAGCTAAGCTTATCATGGGACATCAAAGCCACAGTACTGGAAAGAGACCCAAAATGATTAGAAAACATTATTGTTACAGAAAGATAAGAAACTCTACAAAAAGAAAATGAAAATTTCTATATAAATTGTGAGGAAATAGAAACAAAGAATGACTTAGTACGAGCAAACATGGGAAATACAGTGGTGATCATGTTCCAAACAATGTACATAAATTAAAGCTCAAAATTTTGCATAAAAACAACATTGCTTGCACAGAAAATGAGCCAAGCTATCGTCCAATGTCCTAAATTACAAAGCCCTGAGGAAAACTGATTTTTTTGCTTGATAAAAGAGAAAAAGCATAGTCACCAAGCTGAACCGCCCTGCACCGAAATTACAATCCCAGCTGAAAGGTCATCAACCAAACACCACTGTCAGACACTTAGTTAATTGTATGAGCAGTCCTGCAGATTGACTTGGCAAAAAATTTAGTTATAATCTGACTCAGAACTATGTATTGATAATGAATATACAGTACATAACTCAGTCGACGCAGTGAAACAAGTCAGAGTTGTTCACATCAAAGAAAATACTAAATTTATTTCCTTAGATGTAACCAACTTGTACACTAACGTCCCAGTTCGAACATGGCAAAGTCTATGGAACTGACATTGAGGAATCCATTCTCTGATTGAAATTTCCTATAGGTTTAACATCCAAAAAGATGTAGAACTTATAGGAAAGTGGCAGTTTCGGTAACAAGATATTCTTAAATTTCGGATATTGACCTTATATGAAGGTAGTAATTTCAGTAAGAAAATGAATCTTTGTTTACATACACTACTGGCCATTAAAATTGCTGCACACGAAAATGACGTGCTACAGACGTGAAAATTAACCGACAGGAAGAAGATGCTGTGATATGTAAATAATTAGCTTTTCAGAGCATTCACACAAGGATGGCGCTGGTGGCGACACCTACAACGTGCTGACATGAAGAAAGTTTCCAACCGATTTTTCATACACAAACAGCAGTTGACCGACGTTGCCTGGTGAAACGTTGTTGTGATGCCTTGTGTAAGGAGGAGAAATGCGTACCATCAATTTTCCGACTTTATTAAAGGTCGGATTGTAGCCTATCGTGATTGCGGCTTATCGTATCGCGACATTGCTGTTCGCGTTGGTCAAGATCCAATGGCTGGGGTTCAGGAGGGTAATACGGAACGCCGTGCTGGATCCCAACGTCCTCGTATCACTATCAGTCGAGATGAAAGGCATCTTTTCCGCATGGCTGTAGCGGATCGTGCAGCCACGTCTCGATCACTGAAACAACATATGGGGACGTTTGCAAGACAACAACCATTTGCACGGACAGTTCGACGACGTTTGCAGCACCATGGACTATCAGCTCGGAGACCATGGCTGCGGTTAACCTTGACGCTGCAATACAGACAGGAGGGCATGCGATGGTGCACTCAACGACGAACCTGGATGCACGAATGGTAAAACGTCATTTTTTCGGATGAATCCAGGTTCTGTTTACAGCATCATGATGGTCGCATCCGTGTTCGGCGACATCGCGGTGAACGCACATTGGCAGCGTGTATTCGTCATCGCCATATTGGCGTATCACCCGCCGTGATGGTATGGGGTGCCATTGGTTACACGTCTCGGTCACCTTTTGTTCGCATTGACGACACGTTGAACAGTGGGCGTTACATTTCACATGTGTTACGACCAGTTGCTCTACCCTTCACTTGATTCCTACTAAACCCTACATCTCAGCAGGATAATGCACGACTGCATGTTGCAGGTGCTGTACAGGCCTTTCTGGATACAGAAAACGTTCGACTGCTGCTCTGGCCAGCACATTCTCCAGATCTCTCTCCAACTGAAAACGTCTGGTCAATGGTGGCCGAGCAACTGGCTCGTCACAATATGGCAGTCACTACCCTTGATGAACTGTGGTATCATGTTGAAGCTGCATGGGCAGCTGTACCTGTACACGCCATCCAAGCTCTGTTTGACTCAATTCCCAGGCGTATCAAGGCCGTTATTACGGCCAGACGTAATTGTTCTGGGTACTGATTTCTCAGGATCTATGCACCAAAATTGCGTGAAAATATAATCACATGTCAGTTCTAGTATAATATATTTGTCCAAGGATACCCGTTTATCATCTGCATTTCTTCTTGGTGTAGTAATTTTAATGGCCAGTAGTATATATATATACATATATATATATATATATATATATATATATATCACGCGAATAGCTAAGGAAACTATTCCCTTGAAAAACATATTCAAACACCCTTGGTGGGATTCAGACTGTGAAAATGCATTGGAAAGGAGAAAAAAGGCATTTCAAGAATATAACAGTAAAAAATCACAAGAAAGTCTACATTTAGAGGGACTGATGACCTTCGCTGTTTAGTCCCCCTTAAACATACCAACAACCAACCAACCAAGTCTACATTTATTTAACGAGGTTAGAAAACAGGTTTCAAAATCCATTAGGCAAGCAAAAAGGAAGTACACAAAGGCACACCTGGATGCCATAGAAGAAAATTTCCAAAACTATAATACAAGAGACTTCTACAGAACTTTCGCAGATAAAATACGAGGATATATCCCTCAAAATTTATGTTTCAGAAAACCTGATGGTAAATTAGCCCTAACAAACCAGGAAAACTGTCAAGTATTGGCTCAATATTTTTCTAACCTACTAAATTGCCCAGAACCTAGTTTAAGGTTTCCCAAAGAAATCAGTGCCAACGCTCAACCGGATTCATTACCACCAACACAGGAAGAAATCAAATGTCACATTAAAAACTTAAAAAATAATAGAACATCTGGCGAAGATGGCATTGTTGCAGAGCTATTAAAAAACCTAGGACCAAAGACGTTGCAAGAGCTCACAAAAATAATAACAAAAATATGGGAAACAGAAAAATTACCAGAGGATTGGAAATGTGCCCTTATTCACCCGTTACATAAAAAAGGAGACAGAACAAATGTCAATAACTACAGGGGAATCTCACTTTTACAAGTCACCTACAAAATTCTCTCAACATGCCTGCTGAAAAGAACACAAGAGCAGCTGGAACGCCAAATTGGTGATTATCAAGCAGGCTTTCGCCCCGGTCGCTCATGCATAGAACAAATATTTAATTTAAAGACAATATTAAAACACAAAGCAATTAGAAATGCCCCCATAATTTGTACATTCGTAGATTTTAAGAAAGCCTATGACTCAATTGACCGGCAATCTTTGTTTAACATTTTAGAGGAACTTGGACTTGACTCCAAAACACTAATGCTTATCAAAGAATCACTGACAGACACTGTATCTAAAGTTAAATTCAGGGGAGAAATCTCTGAACCTTTTCTCATAAAAACAGGAGTACGTCAAGGTGACGGGCTATCTCCACTTCTGTTTAATATAGTCCTGGATAAAGTCATTAAGGAATGGGAAAAAGAATTAAAAAATCAATCCTACTGGAAACCAATCCATCTTGGTAGAACCAAAGACAACGTGGAGATATCTTGTTTAGCATTCGCGGACGACTTGGCCATACTTGCAGATGATGAAGAAATCGCCACCAAACAAATAGAGATCCTTAAGGAATGCGCGGATAAAGTAGGTTTACAAATTTCGTTTCAAAAGACAGAATTTTTCTGTACGAAATTCCATATACACAGTTTGAACACAAAATATGGAAAAATAAATAGAGTAAAACATTTTAAATACCTAGGTGAAATTTTGGAGCCAACCGGAGGAGAGAAAGTTGCACAGAAGATCAGACAACAGAAAATGAAGAGAGCATATGATATGACACATGAAATATACAATAAAAAATGCATCTCCTCGAACACAAAAATCAGACACTACTGCGCAGTAATTAAGCCAGCAGCACTATATGCTAGTGAAACGCTCACACTCCACACAAAATGTGATTTAGAAAAAATACTAAAAGAAGAACGCAAAATTATGAGAAAGATTTTAGGTCCAAAATTAACAGAAGAAGGATACCGGATACAATCAAGAAGAACCACAGAAACTATATCAAACCTGGCAGCAGACATAAGAAGGCGAAGATTAAAATTTTATGGACATGTCACTAGACTTCCCCCCACACGACTCACCAACAGAATTCTCACTTACATAGAAAAAGTCAAATCAACAACACCATGGATTAGCCAAGTAAAATTAGATTTACAAAAAGCAAATATTGAACTTAAAGATGTCAAAGATAGAAAAACTTTTAGAAATAAGGTGGAAAAGTGGATTGTATTGTCGGAGAAGGAAGCACTAAAGAGACCAGGAACAAAGTGGACAGAAGAAAGAAAAAGAAAACATGGAGAACGAATGAAAGAAGTATGGAAGAAACGACGTCAGAAAGCTTTGCGTGATCCTTCTGGGTCCATTCGCGATAAGTAAGTATATATATATATATATATATATATATATATATATATATATACTAGTAGTGAAGAATATATATATATATATATATATATATATATATATATATATATATGCCGTGAATAACTTTGTTTTTAATTTTTAAAATCCATCCAGAGTGAACTAATAACGTCCAATACTACTGCAGATACAGTGATACATTATTTTAATTTGAAGGAAGAGAAAGCGAAATAGATATTTTTCTCTCACAGTGGAGTACCTACACGAAAATGCCATGTTTACGAGATCGGATGTGAGTCTACCATTAAATAACCATATGATATCTATTTCGTCAGCGTTTAAATTCTCCTTAACAGGCACATTTTAATGGAAGTAACCATTCACCTCTTCCAGCGACTTTGCAACAATGGTTAGGCCGGTTACCGTCAGATCACTGAATTTGAGTGCCGTGGGCATTGGCTAGCACTTGGATGGGCGACTTTCCGAGTCTGATGGATGCTGTTGGCAAGCGTGGTTCATTCAGCCATTGTGACGCCAATCGAGGACGTACTCTACTGAGAAATATTGACTCCAGTCACGAAACCTAACAGCGGCCGACAGAGTGGTGTGATGACCCCACGTCCCTCCATACCCGCGTCCACTCACTATACCTGTATTACCTCCAGATGTCAAGGCGGTCGTTCGGTAGCGCTGGGCTTCCCGAAGCCTCTTAGAGTGGAATTAGTCTGAGTACTCATCCTCTAAATTCCGACTCTTCTGTGAGGAAAAAATGCAAAGGTCCCTTCTGTGTGTGGGAATGCAAAAAATCTAAAACAAAGCAGTGAAAGTGGTAAAACTATGTCAATTTCACACATATAACCCTGAAGCTTAACGCTGGAGCATAGTCTCGATAGGTTGGAGTAAAGACATACCGGTACTTAGATATTACCCAATGTCGGAAAAGAAACGAGAATCGTAAAATTTCGAAAAATGATCACCAACACTGTTAGAAACTGTGACCTGTAGCGTTATTTCGATATGTAAAAATTATGAAGCAGTCGTTGAAGTCTGAGAAATCACGAAAACTTTTCACATGTTATAAAAACTGTTAAACCTGTTGAAACTGGGGACTCTACTTTAGACTTAGAATCCATTTTCGATAGGTACAAGCAATGAATTCCTTATATAGCGCTAGTAGAGATCATAATATGTGTAAAATTGCGACCCGTCCTCAGAACAGCAAAATTTACGAAATTTCTGTAATTTGTCTCGTACTCAGGATTTGGCGAGCCACGATGATATCACCCCATCATTTTCAAATAGGACAAATTACTCTTTCCCGCATATTGAATTTTTAGTTAACACAAATGATCCATTCAGGTTATCTTGGAATTGACCAGCCTTATTTACATCGACAAAATATTTAGTTTCGCCTTCTAGAATTTTGTGTGTATCTTGGTCCTTAATACCATTGAATTCGCTGCTCATTTCATGAAACTGAGATCGATTACGACAACTTTATATAATACATCTCGATTTCTTCATCGGGCAACTGCTTTGTACAGCATTACCTAAGAGTCTGCCTGATGAAAGGTGGTTTTGATGCACAACAAAGACTTTCTGCCGTGACCTAAATTTATTTGAAATTATTCGTTTATTTCTATATAGATCTTTCAACTTGTATTTTATTTATTAGATTTCTTCCTGTAGTTTAAGGTATCCTAATTGGTATCTGTTTTAGAAACTATCAGCAGCTATACTACCATGCACTGAAATCTGGAACCACATATTTGCAGTGGCGTAGCACCTTCTTTGGGGTATGATTTCCACGTACTTATCTTGGAAAGCCTAATTTGAAAATACTGTTCGTTTCTACTTTGACACTTTGATAGAAAAACTTTTTGAAGCAATTAAGGTATTTCGGTCAAAGCACAAGGTCAAGTTACCTCTATTCTGATAAATAGTTGTACTTATTATTTAATGTTGGAATTAGTATTAACTACCTGAAACGTCAATAAAGATATGTCGATAACTAGAGTATATTTATCCTAGATACAATCCTGTTCCAGTTTTGTCATAGTCTGATCAAACCGAATCGACTGAAATATGCCACAACGTTCTGAGTTACTTCTACTTTTTCACTAGCTGATAAATACGGTATAGTCCAGTACGTAATTATAGGCGTGCCTAAGACTTTGTGTGTGTGGAATTTATTTTTAATTTATAAAGCTTATTTGTATACACCGTTTGATGCAATATGGTTGGCGGCATGGACGAAGAGATTGTTTGCTTCACTAACTTGGGACACAGCCACATAGTGCTAGCTGTGCGAAAGGCAACAAAGGTCCATACATGCTATATGTAAAATCGCGCCTTGTTCTTTTTCTATTGCTATGGCATAACATAAGCTAACTGGTAATTGCACACGATTCAAACGAAACAGTAAGTCATTAGGAATAATCAGGATTTGGGATATAAAACTCGCTCTCCTGATCCACTTCCCATCAAAATTTCTGCTTCTATGATGCTGCAATGGAGAGATGTGCCTTTGAGCCTCTGTGAGTGAAGAGTTCTGAGGAGCAATATAATGCATGATGCTTTCCATCAGACTCTCGCTACATCTCGCTTACGGAAGGACAAGAGTAAGTTAAAACCCTATGTTCTCAAGCTGCAGCAAGGTTCGTCTAGCGATCTTCCATAGATTCTTAAGACAACACAGTCCACAGACTTAGCCATTCTGGTGTATTCAGAAAGACTTGAGTGTTCTCGAGGCAATTTTATCTGTAAGTAAAAAAAATAAAAATGTAATGCATAGGCGTTCTAATCACAAAGCAAACTCAGTAAATTCTTTTATCCCAACAAAGGAAATAAATAAAACCTGTCTAAAGAAACAAAGCAGGTTTCAACATACAACGTGAAATCAGTGAATTTCCACATCCTAGCGAAATAAATTCACTGTGGTTTTTATTTGCAAATGAAATATCGGGCATTTAAACCTGTGACTGATGTTAACTTCCACAGTACATGTTTCACCAAACTAAAAGATCGATCTATTACTTCATTTGAAGCACTACAAAACTCACAGCGCCATATATTTGTTTTTGGTGTATTAAGTCGTGATAACGAAACGTCTGAACTACTAAGTTGAGCAGACCATCTTCGACTAAATTTTATGTTCTGATATCTTTGTGTGTGTGTGTGTGTGTGTGTGTGTGTGTGTGTGTGTGTGTGTTCCAGTTTTGATGATATATAGCCTATATGTTGCCCCAAGCTTTGCTCAATCTTCCTGAGAAAATCCCATGAAAATTTGCCTAGTAGTTTTGGAAATTAGCATGTTCAATCAGATAAACGAACAGACATAACTGTTTTGTATAAAACTTCCCATCAGCGTATATATTTTTTCCACGACCAGATTTTGATGAAAATAAAGCTTACATGTTTCCCTGAGCTATTCTCAAGCTACCTGTGAAAATTCCATGAGAATCCGTCTAGTAGCTTTGCTGTGCTTACACAGAGAGACACGTTAGTTTTATGGTTTTATTATTAGTATAGATATATAATCACACGTTTCACTAATGAATTTTGTTTTTGCACGATTTTAGCCCTTGTATCCCTCTTTCAACACGATATACATGTGAAAAGAACCGGTAATTTTTGAAGATCACCATTTGTCGTCAGGATGCACTGAATTATCTGTGTAATGACTCACAATTATAGCTTTAAATTATATTTAACTTAAAACTAATATTTAACTTAAAACTATTCCTTAGGAAATTATTGAGTGGAAATATGCAAAATATGTCAGAGGGTTGGTTTATTTTTCCAAGATTAGCCACTAAACGGATAGCTAAAGCAATTGAACTTACTCGGTTAAGAAGCTCCGTAATTATATTCTACCGGTTCAAGTTTTCATCGATATGTACACTCAGTAATTTGGAACAATGTGCATCGCTTGCTGACCCCTGGTCAGGGGCTTCACCAGTTGTTTGTATGAGTTTATTTGTTGTAACAGACTGAATATAGCGTGTTCGCTCAAAATTTAGTCAGAGTCCATTTTCTATGATCGATATTATAATTCTTTGCATGATATCATCTACCATCTCTTCTGTTGCTTTGTCTCTAATGGTATTTTTGCAGTTCTCGTTGTTGAATGTTAAGTGGAAGGTCATTCGTATATGTATAGGAGTGGATCCTAAGTTAAACCATGTGGGACTTTTTTAGCATTTCTCCACAATGATTAAAATTTTCTGCCCTTCTGACATTCTTTGAATTTTCAGAATAACCTTTTGCTCTCTGTTCGTTAAGTACGATTCAACCCAGCTGAGCATAAATCCACCAGTTCCACAAACCCTCAATTTTTCTAGAAGAGTAATAAAGCTTTACAATCAAATGCCATGGATAGATCACAAAAAATACGAACTGGCTATATTTCATTATTTGAGGCTTGTGCTGTTTCATGAGTTTCTGAATTCAAACTGTGATATGCTAAGTGAATTGTTTCCACTTAACTTCAGTACATTACTTTCTCGAATATTTTTGAAAAAGATTTCAGTAAGGAAACTGGACGATAATTTTTAAGTCTGGCTTGTCACCTTTCATGTCTGGAAAAATCCACTGTGCCAGTGATGCATTGTATGTATCACTGAGGACATTACTTCTTAAACTGCGAAACTTTTCAGAATTCTGTTTGAAATTATGTCAACACCTCATGACCTTATGTTTCTTTAGAATTTTTCTAATTGTATTAATGTCAGTGAAGGCTTTTGGTGTTACTTGTAGTTGCTTAATCTTTTGTGCAATTGCATTTTTAATGTATTCTCTTGCTTCTCCAACTGAACAACTGGTCGGAATCCATATAACTAGTTATGCCCTTGTGTTGTTCCTTTATGTGTGCTATCACAAGTATTGTACAAGTATCGGTGTCGAAACTTTTCAGAATACGATATCTCGTAAACGACTCACCCTAGAATCCTGCAACAAACACCACCGACATTGTGATTTACCATACATTTTGTCTGATAACGTGAATCAGCATTGTTCCATTCAAAAAAGTATATGTTTGCACAAAAATATACTTTCTATGTTTTGTTACAATCTGTATATTGTCCAACAATACGAGCTCCTAATTACCATGTACATCATTAGCACTTTCCATTTCCGCAATATTTTCGGACCAAGTTTTAGGTGTTTCGCCCTGTAGAATTTCTCCATCCCTGTGGTTGTGTGGTGTTCAGAGAGGCACGAACATCTATCACTTTAGGATTTTCCTCAACTGCTTGGCATACAAGAAGCTCATTTATCTCGTTTTTCAAAATTCTAATATTCTGAGGAAAGGAATTAATTTTATTTTTCTGGGACTCTGGTTCTGTTGTGCTCAATTTCTTTCATTATTGTTTGTCTATAGCCTTCCTCTATCGCCCAAAAAACTCTCTCTTTAACACCAGTAATCACAAGGATTTTGTCTTGTGCGCTTGTGGCCTCCCTCACGCGTTCTGCAAGACGCTCATATAATCCTTTTCCCATCCTATGTAGGTGCTGACCATGATAGTGTATCCCCATCTCTCGAACGCAACAGAGGCCGTGGCAGAGTTACGAGACTGTTTCTGTTAAAAGTAATTGCCTTGGCTCTCAGTTCACACTACTAACAGCCGTGATAACACATGGCTAGTCAGGTGGCTGCAAAACCTCCACAAACCGTAACGAGTGTGTGCTGTTGGTGCACCTGTTGCCTCCAGGTCACTTCTGAAGTAGTATTCTAAGTTGTTAGCGAAGCTCTTTCCTGCTCCTCCTACTGTAAGTACCTTTTCCTTCTTTGTCACTTGGCTGATCTTGGAACTAGGTTACCCGATGCTTGTGACGTGGTTTTCTGCACCTACGTGGGCAGGCGTTAACACTAGCTTGCAAACACACCATCGATATTCGCTGAAAGTAGATTTTAAGTCACGGAAAACACGAATCGAAAGAAACCTCTAAAAGGCACGGTATTTATAAAGCACTCCGTCTTCAGGCCACAAGTGGCCCATCGGGACCATCCGACAGCCGTGTCATCCTCAGATGAGGATGCGGATAGAAGGCGCATGGGGTGAGCACACCGCTCTCCCGGTCGTTACTATGGTTTTCTGTGACCGGAGCCGCTACTAGTCAGTCGAGCAGCTCCTCAATTGGCACCGCGAGGCTGAGTGCACCCCGAAAAATGGCAACAGCGCATGGCGGCCTGGATGGTCACCTATCCGAGTGCCGGCCACACCCGATAGCGCTTAACTTCGGTGACCTCACGGGGACTGGTGTATCCACTGCGGCAAGGCCGTTGCTACGGTATTTATAGCAACAGTATTAAACTGTCTCTGTCTGGAAATTGTGGAAAGCACTGCAATACTGAATATCCAAAACAACTTTGTAACTCAGGGCGCATAGGTGCCACTGTCCATCACGGCGGCCAACTGGCGGTTGGCTGTTGCTTAACGTGAAGGTGGCGACAATAATGCAGTGACATAAAGTAACGCCATCTCACTAGCGCTGTGTTTCTATTTTTGTAGGCAAATGAACAATCATTACTCAAAGGTTTCTTTTGTTATTTATAAAGTCCCAGTTACATCAGTGACAAAATTCGACCCAGGACCTGCATTTCTCAACCAACGGCCTCGAAATAACTATTTCCACCCCAACTGTGGATCTTAAGGTCTTCATGGAGACTCGCTTTTTGTAAAATGAATATTTATTTTCTCCATCAAAGTATTTGCCTACCGATAATTTTCAACACGACACTGACGGAGGAGAGATTGCAAGCTTTGTTATTATGTCATTAGTACAGTTAGAACATGTGAATAACATTAACTGTTGATCATTGCTTTTTATAGTTAAACTGTTTCACAAAGCCAAACGGTCAGCTTTCTGTAAAATTTCAGGTGCAATGCACAGCATATATCTACGAACTATAGCAACTGTAGCAGTTTTCTTCAAACCTCTATCTTGCCTCTATTGTCATCCTTTCAGAGTTTACAAATATCTCACTTATCAAAAATAAAGATGTGATTATTATGTTATTAAAAACAGAAATCGACCTAATAATCATGTCATTAATTCTGCTTCGTTACTCAGAGCTATTTTTCTTACTCACCGTTATCGTCGACGAAACGACCCTCCACTCTCCGATCCGTTGCGCCTATGAACAAGTTAGACAGCTTCCTATGTGAACTCATTCTGTTCAGGCTTTTGTAACCCTCGCTAGTCTCCGGCACGACTATTCTTCCACCATCCTGGTCACAGACCACTTGCGCCAGGTTGTATCCCAGTTTCATGTTGTGCGTCCTGAGGAGACCCCGCACTCCAGTGACGTAATAGTCGTAGACAGTTAGGAATGGCAAATTCTCTAAGAGGAAACAAATATCGTTGACCATTCAAATGAAACATTTTATGATGAAGATAATAAAGAAAAGGAATTGAAATAAATTTATATTAAAAATTCAGTAGAAAGATTCAATGTATTTTTAAAAAACTAACCTGATGTACAGGTGAGGCCAGCATCCGCTCCCTGAAAGTTTAAAACGCACAGCACAGTTGATAAAAGCAAAATCTTACGAAGAAACACACTAAATTTCAGCTTACTCCTGCTTTCACTACTGACTAAAATTAAGTGTTACTTATCACAGACTTTAGTGGGCTGCGAAGCTTCCAAAAACTGCAAACCAATTAGAAAGGTTCAAAACAGGAGCAACACTGGGTGGACGCAACAAACATATGAATGGACGCAGACGCGAAATCAGCATTGTGGCGTATCAGAGTAACTGACGCTAGAGAATTTTGCTTTCAGGAAGCTGACTGCAGCTTGGGATTCATGTCTTGAATAGACCTCTTAACCAACCTATTTTCCAAAGTTGCACAAAACTGTTAAGAATTATTGATATCACGTTTGTAGAATATAAGGTAAGTGACCCCATTGCAAACTTGCATGTCTCTGATAGATTTACAATACGTTATATCATCTATTCCACAATAACAAAAGGAGAAACTGATTTAGACACAAACATCCAGACCGACCGAGTATACAGTATAATCAGAGAGAATTAGGAACTCTTAAAGACAGTACTGTATTTTAAATTCTGTCTTTAAGAGTTGCTAATTCTCCCTGTGGAAGCGAATTTGATACGGACGCCAAAGCCAACGAACTGTTGCGACCTTTGAAGATGACGCAAGACAAGGCAATCCCAACATTCGTTAGAATGCCATAAGGGTTTAAAATTACCTGGTGCCCCACCCTATTGACATTTATGACAAAGAGCAAGTCAGGTGCGCAGACAAGCTTGTAGCCAACAATGTTCGATCACCCATTGTATTATGTACCTTGACCTGATCCGACGGGATGTTGAGAACACACAAGGAGACATCAGTCTAGTACCTGCTGATAACTCTGTGCCCCGATTATATGATGCTCGAAGGCACAGAGTACTATCAAGTATCTTCGCTGTAAATTACTAGAGCAGCATGTAAGTACCAGGACTGCGTGGCCGTGCGGTCTAACCCAGGTCTTCCCGGGCTGGAAGGAGGGCCTGGTCCACGGCACGAATCCGCCCGGCGGATTTGTGTCGAGGTCCAGTGAACCGGCCAGTCTGTGGATAGTTTTTAGGCGTTTTTCCATCTGCCTCGGTGAAAGTGGGCTGGTTCTTCCCCAATTCCGCCTCAGTTACACTATGTCGGCGATTGCTGCGCAAACAAGTTCTGCACGTACGCGTACACCACCATTACTCTACCACGCAAACATAGGGGTTACACTCGTCTGGTGTGAGACGTTCCCTGGGGGGTCCACCAGGGGCCGAATCGCACAATAACCCTGGGTTCGGCGTGGGGCGGCGGAGGGGTGAAATGGACTGCGGTCGTCGTCGTGGGGTTGTGGACCACTGCGGCTGCGGCGGGGAAGGTGTCTCTCCGTCGTTTCTACGTCTCCGGTTAACATACAGTACGACATACAATACAATAGGACTGCGACCTCATTTGCCAGGAAAAAGTGAATTGTTGGTAATTAAGTGAAAGAAGAAGAAAGCCCCTGGGCCGGAAAGGTTTTTGTTAGAAGTGTTACATCAGTTGGCAGATCAAATTCTTCCATACTTGACGGTGTTTTTAAAGGAAAGTCTTCTTCAGGAACGGCTAGCCAGCAACTGGAAAATGTCTGATACATTATAATAAAAACAGGGAAGACAAAGTTCTTCAATCTGTCAATGTGGTTTGTTTGGTAAGTGCTCTAGCCGAAGGAAGGACAACCTTCTGTGTCACACCCAGAGGGAACACAGACAGGTTCTTAGGATGTTCCTGTAAGGGACTATGCAATAAATCGCGATTTGTATATTTTGAGCAACTCAGACGACAAGTATGTTAGAGGCATAACGACAGACGTGTTTCATGCTTTCGGTAATTTATGGTTTCAGAAGCCTGAAACCTATGGACTGTACCAGGTGTATCTGTAACAGTCTGTTGGAGTATAATAAACACAGGCAGGTCAAACTGGAATGCCCTGGAAAGCAATAATTGTCAAAAGTACCATCGAAGGCTGCCAACAGGAGTCTGTTATTGGTCCAGAGTTCTGGGAGAATGGCGTAGAGGCACTACTGTACCAGCTTAGGATTAAGAGAATCACTAGAGGCTGCATCGACTACGAAATCGATCTGCTTATTATTGTGTCTGTCAACACAAGGGCTAAATTAGTGGAACATAGTACGGAAGTTATCGAAACACTTAGAAATTGGTGTGTAGAAAACTAATTAACGACAGCAGCACACAGAACAGTTTATTAAAAAATGTTCCAGTGCACAGTATGAAGTCAAATTTTACCAGCGTATTACTGACGCAGGGGTAAACGTGATACTATGACAGAAATAACATTTAACTAAAATTTTAGCAGTAGATGGCTCTTTAAGCGTCTTAACGCAAACATAGTTGGCTGCAAATGACAGAGGGGTTACCATACGACGGCTACTGTTTCAGTTGCACCTTGCGTGAACATTACTTTTGATGTGCACGGCTGCACAAGATCCGCAGTCAACAGTTATGGCACTATTAGTCATCTAAGCCCATCCACCAAAATCTGTTTTTAATTGTCCTGAGGCCAAAAATCGAATAAAAAGCAAAATGCCATCGGTTTTTAATCGTCTGGGACCAAAAAACTACATAGAGAGAAAAATGACATAGGTCTCCAGCTGTCGTGAAACCAGCACAAGACATTTTCTATATGCTACCCGCTGTTTTCTGGTACAGATTGAAATCGAAAAACAGTATATTCCACAGTAGGCCAGTGTGTCTGGAGGGTCACATTGAGAACGCGTTGCGAAATGCGTGCCTTCAATTAAGCTACGTTCGTAACTGGAGCACTGAACAAATGCCGGCCGGGGTGTCCGAGCGGTTCTAGGCTCTACAGTCTGGAACCGCGCGACCGCTATGGTCGCAGGTTCGAATTCTGTCTCGGGCATGGTTGTGTGTGATGTCCTTAGGTTAGTTAGGTTTAAGTAGTTCTAAGTTCTAGGGGACTAATGACCTCAGAAGTTAAGCCCCATAGTGCTCGGAGCCATTGGAACCATTTGAACTGAACATAACATCTTTCAGATAACCCGACAACCTGAAGTCACATGGGTTAAGATCAGGTGATCGGATCGCCAGACTGTTATGAAATGGCGGCCAATAATTCTACCAATTCCGAAATGCCTCTGCACCAACCGCTTCACTGGCTGTACAACGTGCGTTGGAGTGCCATCTTGCGTAAAAAATGATCCTACCCACACGTCCATGCCGCTGAAGAGCTGAAATGACGTCGGTGCACAAAAGACTCTCATAGCCTTCACCAGGCACAGGTAATAGTACCCGTAGGTCTCATCTCCTCGGTCGTATGATGCCGTCAACCCAAACCACGCTGCCACCTTTTCAGAATGAAGTGGTACCTGTTAATGTGCGTGCAGATTTTCCGTTGGCCATTTATGCAATTCTGTGTACTGACATGTCCTTCGAGATTGAAATAGGTTGCATCTGACGGTAGAACGTTTCATGGCAATTCATTGCGCACTTCCATGTGAACAAACAATTCCAGAGCTAACGTTTGCCTTGCTGGCAGGTCAGCCTGAAGTAACTCCTGAACACGGACAATTTTGTATAGATAGCAACGCAGGACGTTTCGTAGGATTTTATGGACCATGCTCGCAGACACTTGTAACATTTGGCCAAGTCCCCATGCACTACATGTTTGCTGACCACTGCTCGACCTCTTCTGTAATACTGTGATCACACATTCGACAGATGTCGGGCCAACTGCTTACCTCCCTCTGCCACATTTCACTTCAAAATAATCTGTTTTTTCTAATGTTGTAGTCATTTACTACAGACACTTAGCAGATATTGGGTTAATACCTTTTTTCATACCCTTGAGTATCGGGATCTTCTGCAGGGCTAATGCAGCACAGTTACTGTTCTTGTTAAAGCGCTTTACTGGCAGTGTGCTCCTTCCTGGAGACAGCATTTTACGCGTCTCGGACGCAGACTGAGCAACAGGCATGTGCTGCACGTCTTTGGAGTGCATATTCTGAAGTTTACAGCGCCATCTATTGGTCAAATTGGTGAATTCTTTTTTTTTTCGTTTTCCCATGGTGTTTTTTTCAATGTCAATAACAGATGTGCAAATTTGAAGTCATTGTGAGCAGTGGCTGTCGTTGTACAGCGTTTTGAAACTGGAACATTAATTATGGACGCTATATCAAAGTTCTGGTTTATATGTAAGTACTATGTCAAAAATGTTCAAATGTGTGTGAATTCCAAAGGGACCAAACTGCTGAAGTCATCGGTCCCTAGACTTATACACCGCGCGACCACTCCACGTGGCAATTGACATATCGAGAGTGCTGGCTCGTAGAGCTAGAAAGGTAAACTTAGTGTCTGTACGATGAGCACAAAGATGTGTGTGGTGTGTGTGTGTACTCCTGAGCCTGACAGGTACACACAGAACAACGCCGACTGAGATACTCCTTGGTTGTACTGGGCTTATTACCTCTGTGCCTAGCCATAAGAAATAGAGGTGCACAATACTGGCTCAAACTGGAGAATGAGTGCATACTGGGCAAAAAATCAATCGATAAAGAAAATAGAGGAATGCATTAACAGAGAAGGGCACAAAATCAGGGACAATGGAGAAACCTGGAGGAGACTCTACCACTTCTTCCTAACGTAAAAGAAAGATCAAGAATATCACACTCTCCCCGACCAAAGTAGCCACACACAACCATTAGCGGTATGGTCCATATCTAAACTAGTTACTAAAATCACGCGAGTGTATCACAGACAGTTGTGAAACAAGGAGTACTCTGTAACACATTAGCTAGAAGTTTGCTAGTAGAAAAATTGGTATGGACCACGACAGGGGTGTCTTTGGCTATACCCCAGTCTGTAGTATAACACGGAATAAGGAGCTGTGGAACAAGGTAAACTTGCTGATGGAAAAAAAAAAAATTCTTACGAACTGCAAACTTATGTGGCCAAGATACGACCAACAGTAGGCCATAAATCATGATAACAAGATCCATCATTTAAAATATGGCAGTGATATAATGTCTTACACTTCAGGGGTACAAAGTTTGTGCATTACAATAATGATTAACCTTTGACTGACGTAGTGGCAAACGTGGGAGACTAACAAAATATTGCAATCAATGTGTTCCCTTACTTTTGAATACCTTTTAATTTCTCTGTTCTGCATGTGAAAGTGTCGTTAATATAAAGTAAATAAACATGATAATACATGTCATTAACATTAATTAATTGCTGGCAAATTATTATTTAGATATATTTAGCAAAACAACTGCACACCTCGTAAAGTAATAAGGTTCTGTATTTTCCGTTACCTAATGATAAATAATTCAAACATTTTGTATTACTTCTCAAAAAACCAATTCAACAGAAAATATAATGCTTTTAAACTTAAAAAAACACATGAATAATAAGAGTGCTCCAAGTTACAAGTTTTCACAAAACTGCTTGTAGATCTGGTAAAAGCACTGAATGCATATTCGTTTTCTTCCAGATGTAGCAAACATCTTTCTTCTGGGACAGACTCGACATGATTTCCCATTTTTTAAGCCCTACATCTGCTACCACTCCGTATTTGCATGTTTTTTTCGCACGAGACAGCGGGATAACTTTGTTAGGAACATACGTCTGTCTACAGGAGCTGTATCTGATCTGTATATCATATGCATTCAGTGTGCTGATGTTCAATAAGCGCTAGAATTAACACATCGGATTACAGGAGCATATGTAGCACATTTTCTCCAGTTCATCGACGCCCCATTTGGTGGTGTTGTGGTATGATATGATTTGCGGTGTCTGACAAGACAAATCCTCAGCAGGGCTATGAAGAATGTCTATAACAAGAAGAACCACTTTGTTTCTCCTTGACACTTGCGTCAACAGAGCGGTGTCTTTCGTAAAAACATACAACGACGAACCAGCTGGCATATGCTTCTTTGGATGAAATGCTCCTGCAGTCTCCCTCTCTTATTCATTTTTAGAGTACCAAAAAGTCTGTTTCTTAAATCTTCTAATGTCTGTATTGAGCTGAACCAGTTGTCAGCAGTAATGTTGCTATTACTGCCAGAGATTTGTTTACTCACTCGCTACATATATTGAGTATGTATCATTCGTTTCTTTTTACTGTTAGCAATGTACCGCCATCGCAGCCTTTCCTGCGGTATGTGTATCCACTATAGAAGTAGCTGGTCTTTTCATCACTCATTGAAATCAGTTATTAGCCATATTTATCAGGTTTCTTGGAGATGTAGACCACAAATGAGCATTTAGCACGGAAGAAAAACAAGATACCCATCTACATGTGCCTAAAATGTAGTATTTTTGTTAATTTTTCTAAATAGAAAAGAAGCTCTTGCCATGTTGTCAACTTTGAGCTCTCTTTTCTAGTTTGAAAGTCGTCAAACTGTAAGCAGTTCAATAACATTAAGAATCGATTCGTAGACGTGACACATTTGAACATTTCCACACATGAAAAATCAGTTATAGAAGCCAGAAATTCATCTAAATTCAGGTTCTGAAGTTCAGCTTTGTTTTCTCAGAGTAGTTCTGCGTGATAAAATATGTTGCTGCATATTATATTCGTAGTTGGAAGTGATCAAGAAGTTCATCACCAAAATAAAGGTGCCATAATGAAAATGGGTCTTTTGAATCTCCTTTAGTCACCTTGGTTGATGGAAACTCCATGATGATATTATGGCGAGGAGATATAACAGTTAAGATTGGAGATGCTTTGGCACATTTCTATTGATTATTGACATTGAAGTAGTGGCTTCTGCGTCTGTCATCACATGGATCACTACTTCCATCAATCATTTTCTGTTCCATTTTGCTGTGAAAAAGTGTCATGCTCACTCATAGCGTGATCTATTTCTTAAGATTAAGATTATCTTAAGATTATCTTAAGATTACCTATAGACTGATTCCTCTGAGCATCAGCTCATAGTCTCCTCAGATTTAGGATGTGAAGCGTTCACAAGTTGTCTTGTATCTGATTCAGATACTTCGACTGCTGGATTACTAGATTCCACCACATTTCAGAAGCAACGAATTAGAATATATCAAAAACATGCAACTAAAATGAAAGAAGAAAACAATTACATAAACAATGTAGCGCTTTTAAAATGACTTTGAGGGGTTTCCAAAAGGACGTCACTAACGATATAGAGGCTCTTGAATAATACCTCATACTTAGCTGGTCTCCTCACATTTCAACAGGGAGGTAACGAGTCGATAAAACAAGTCAACTGCTATGAAAGAGAAACAGAACAATGTTATAACAGATATGTTAAAGCAAAACATAAATATATGAAAGATTACAATCCAAATAAGGAATGAATTATTCAAAGTAATTAGATACGAATAATTATATGGCTTTGTTATGAATCAGTATTTGGAACATAGAAATTTTGAGTGGGAAAATGACTGAGATATTGATCTGATGAAAATTGCTATTAATTCTGAATACGGTTATACATTTGAGCTAAAGTTATAATACGCAAAAAAAATCAGATAATGAACATAAAGATTTACCATTAGCTCCTGCAGCTAAAATTGTGCCTGAGACTAAGTTTTTACTATTCTGAATTCCAAAAGTACTTATGTGGTTCATTACTAAAATCTTAAATTGTATTTATGTCTAGGAATGAATGAAACAAAAATATATAGAGCATTACAATTTAAACACTTTAATTGGCTAGAAAAATGTACTTATCACAATATAAAAACCAGAACTAATGCAACAAACGATTTTGACAAATTTTTCTTCAATCATGAATAACTCAGTATTTTGAAAAACGATGTAGAAATCAGGGATCAGAATGGATATACGATTAGTTCCAGATGTAAATAAGCATGAAAACTTATAGCAAAACCAAATTTCCAAGAAAGAACCATATTCAACGAAAAGCTTGGTGAAAATCGCATGGAAAAAAGTAAAGTCACATTTAACTGAACGATTTACCTTGCAATGACAATACTCGATTTATCTAAGCAATTCATAAACGATTTTCACTACAGAGCTGTAAAACCAAAATATGAAGAAAAAGTAGAACTTTGTTCTCATGATACTCACAATTACCTTCACAGTACACAAACTAAAGATGTTTAATAAATTTGGTAATAGCGATTATCCAAAAAATTATATTTACAGTGATTTTCAAGAAAATTAAAAAGTATTGGCTAAAATGGAAGATGATTGTTATGGAAAAATAATGGTGGAATTTTGTGTTTAAAGATGAATAATGTATGCATATAAAATTAGAGATATTATACAGAAAATTTAACGAAGTTAAAATATATGCTGACAAATAATATAGCTTTACAAGATTATGAAGACAGCTTGTTTTAAATATAGAACAATATGGAACTATCAATTTCATAAAAAGTAATAAATATGTAATTTATTCAGTTGTGGTGTAGTCCTCCTCTACATCTACATTTACATCTACATCCATACTCTGCAAGCCACCTGACGGTGTGAGGCGGAGGGTATCTTGAGCATCACTATAGGTTCTCCATTCTAGTCCAGTCTCGTATAGTTTGTGGAAAGAAAGACTGTCGGTATGCCTCTGTATGGGCTCTAATCTCTCTGATTTTATCCTCATGGTCTCTTCGTGAGATATACGTAGGAGGGAACAGTATACTGCTTGACTCCTTGGTGAAAGTATGTTCTCGAAACTTCAACAAAAGCCCGCACCGAGCTACTGAGCGTCTCTGTTGCAGAGTCTCCCACTGGAGTTTATCTGTCATCTCTGTAACGCTTTCGCTATTACTAAATGATCATGTAACGAAGCGCACTGCTCTCCATTGGATCTTCTCTATCTCTTCTATCAACCCTATCTGGTACGGAACCCACACCAGTGAGCAGTATTCAAGCAGCGGGCGAAAAAGTGTACTGTAACCTACTTCGTTTTTGGACTACATTTCCTTAGGATTCTTCCAATGAATCTCAGTCTGGCATCTGCTTTACCGACGATTAATTTTGTATGGTCATTCCACTTTAGATCACTCCTAATGCCCACTCACAGGTAATTTATGGAATTAACTGCTTCCAGTTGCTGACCTGCTATTGTAGCTAAATGATACAGGATCTTTCGTTGTATGTATTGACAGCACATTACACTTGTCTACATTGAGATTCAATTGCCATTCCCTGCACCAATGGTGCATCACAATAAAAGATGTACTTTTTAGAATAAAGTGGACACATTACCATATGGACATTATCAGATCATTAAAATTTCTCAAAAATTTGCGTTTAATATATCTTTAAAATTTAAAAATTTGTTTTTAATATATTTATAGTGTTCATTAAAACACAGATCAAATATATGTTCTTTGATTACTATACTGTATTTCTAGGAGTTGTAACTAGCTTTTGAAATTATAACATCACTAAAATCTGAAAAATTCCGTTACCATTCTTAATAAAGAATGTGTGTGTGGGTAATTAACATTTTCAAAGATCACATGACACCTTTTATGTTTCTTTTAAAGCCTATTTATTGTAAAAGTTTCCTAACTCTCTGAAGTATAGAAAACGCTATTTTTTATTGGAAAACTTTATAAACGTTTTAGGGAAATAAAGAAGGGAACTGAAAAATTATTACTTGTAATACTAGTGTTTCCAATCTTCAGCCCACATCTTCAAGAAAAATAAAAAGAGGAAAATATGAGAAAATTATTTAAAACCTTTATATCCAGAGTTTATGCATGAAATTTATCGACATTTTTTGTTTTAAATAACTTATTTCTCGTAGCTGTAGTTTCTATGTTTTTTTTCAGTTTGCAAGAAAATGAAAGAGACTGCCACCAGGGACAGATGTTGCCAGGCAGTGACACTAACTCAAATAGTGATGGATAATGTGGTAAGGAGTGAACTGTTTATCAGTTGTTAGAAACACCCATAATATTTCTGAACTAAATGATCGATATGAATGAAGACTCAGCAGATTCCTCTTCACCAGGTGAATTGGAGGGTTTAAGTCGTGTGGACAGAATTAAAAGGGAACTGAACCGTACTAAAGCTTACAGTCCTGATATATACTCGACACAAGTACTGTTGACGATGAAATGGGAACATAATCTCCTAGTATTGTGTTAACAGGTCAAGTAAAGTTGGGTATTGATGACGATTAAGAATTAACAGGTTTTTTCTGAGGCACTTGTCTTGAGAAGTGGACTTGTATGAGCAAAATATTTTGCTGTTGTCACAAGTTCCAACACTGGGTAACATCAAGTAAGAATTGAAGAGGATAGTGATAGCTTAAGATAAGAAATGAGTTAAGTAAATTTAAATGTGGATCAGGTGAATTCAAATATAAAAACAAAGATTTGCAAGGTAAATCCTCTTAATATAAATGGTAAAGTCAACAACAGACTAAAATGTGACACTGAAAAACACTTTTCTCACTAGGTAGTACAAATGGAGCATCTGTTTGGTGAAGAAGAAAGATTGTTCAAAGGTAGATTCACATCTCAGCGAAATGTCCAAAGGTGCAACAGCAGCGCAAAGAAGACTAATATACAAATCACGTAAAGGTTGGCAGCTGATCGTGCTCTTTTTCACACATTGATGGGAAAATACAACTAAAGCAGAAAGCACATGAGGAGGTGATAGGCAAAGAAGTAATGATGTAATACCTTATCAGGGTGCTAATTTTAATACGCAAAACAACGAGACGAGCTGCATGTTTGTCATAGAGTGAATAGCTTGTAAATCATTTCAAAAAGAGCAGGTCATGCATAATTAGGTAACTGATGTGAAACTGGTAGAAATAGATCAAGAATTTTAAAGTTGCCATGTAAGAGAAACGACAGTAAAAACTGGGCCACATTTGCTACTACACAATAGCGAACTCTGCTGATTTCACAAACTAAACTATCCAGGAACTTGTTCGGAAAGTCATACCTCAAGCACTTACTCTTCTGATCTTATGGCCTCAAACGTTTGGCCTTTCCCACTCCTTATCGGACAACTGGCAAGAAAATTGCTTTACGATGGAGACAGTAATATTGAATGGACTCATTGCTTTGGTCTTTTGAAGGTAAATTTTGAGGTTGATAGCTTTGGAATCAACTTTGCATTCTCAGATCATTGTTAACAGTCTGTCTACATGACTACTAAAGAGGATAGTTTCCATAAGTCTCTGATCTCTGCTTCCTCGAGATAGAATTAATAGTTCACCTCTCCTCTAATTTCAGTCATGTCATTCGTGATATAATCTTCTCCTGACGCCTTACAATTCTTGAGTTCTTTTAGAGCTGTTCCCATTTCATTTTTATCGGCAGTGTCCACTTCTTCACATCCCACATTCGTAATAAATCTTCGTGATTCATCGTCCACGGTTTGGTTTGTCAGTGACTGACTGTGGAGCTTACTATGAAAACTACAGTTTTTATAAATTTGTCTCTTTCAGTAAAAACTGTTCCTAGGCCATTGTGCATGTTGTAGATGTTAAGCTTCGGTTTTTATTCACTGGAAGGAAGGTTTCTCATATTCACATTGATTTTGATGGATTCTTTGATCAGACTTATGTTTGGCGTTCGCTGATCTCTTCTGATAGATTTCTGTAGGTTTTTGGTGAAATCTCTGCATCTGAGTGTGTTCGGGTCGGTGTTTCGCCGTTCTTCTATACGTTATTCTTTGTAGAAGCTGAATCTCGGAATTTTATTTTTCTTCTTTGCTGCTGTTCGAATACTCCTGGTAACTTCGGTCGAGATTAACTTCAGTTCCATTCCTCTTAATTTTCGTTTTAATAGTTCCTTGTCTATGTACTGGCTGAATCCACTTCTTTTCTCTTTCAGCTCATTTGTTGAGGGCCGGATCTTCCTTTTCATCGTACATTTCCTCCAGAGTTTGGTGTTAATACTTATATGGGTCAACTAGTCTATAGTTACTACCTGTTATGTCTGACACAACTGAGCAGATTCGGTAGTTCGATGTCAGGATGTAACTTACTTCATTATTAATGGCACTTCTCCTGGTCTATTCCCTATTCAGATTTTTCTTGTAAAATATGTTCAAGCATTATAAACGTTTATTGTTCAGAAAATTCATCATTTCACCTCCCTGGTTCCGCGTTGAAAGTCCGTAATTTCCAATGAAGAGACGGTTGTCTGTGGATCATCGTCTTACCTTGGCAACAAAATCGCGAAGTATTAAAAGAAATGTGGTGGTTTATGAAATTCTTGCCGTTCCAGTTACCCATCGGTTGACGTGCGTAGGCAAAAAACAGTTTAAAGGCAAACTTCAGCAGCTCAAGTATTATGTACATCACTCTGCCCCAAATGGACATGGTTTTGGTGATGAGGTGTTTCCTCCTGTTGTGAATTAACAGGTCTATGCCGTCAATATGCGGATTTACATTTGAGTTTTTCTGATATAGGAGATGCCAAGACCTAAGGATAGTAGTCGCTTCCTCTCTGCGCCTTTTCTCACAGATTATGAGCACATACCATTTTATGTTGAGCAATTTGCGCTCAAAAAAGCCAAGATGTTCTTCAAGTCTCATGGAGGGAATATTATAGACTGCTACACAGAGAGTTACGTTCAAGCTGTTCCCATAACATTGGTGTTAATCTTATTGTTTAATTCGATTAATCGAGTTTTTTGCCTCCCCCTCTCCTCCCACTTCCCATAGAATCCAATGGGTAGACTGACATTTCAGTGCAGGGTTCCAAATCTCCAGTTACACTTGCCCGAGGTGTGGTTATTCAAAAGTTCGACATTTCCGTTGAGAGATGGTTTGGACTCATCTTCTTGTGTTGGTCAAATGTGGGTTGAGAACAGTGGATGGTTGCACAGGAATTAATTAAGATTTGGGTGGATAAGGGCTTTAGGGCATGACCACCTACTTCCACAGCTGTCGCATTAACGTTCGATAATTCTCATATGAATATTGTGGTAGCCTGGTGGCGTCGTTCGTATGAATTCATCAGGGACTAGATTAATATCACTCTGCACCAACCGTCAGGTGCAGTGTAGAAAATTAGTACCGCACGCACCTTGGTTCTCTCCATGTCAAGCGTACTGAAAGAGAAAAAGTTCTTCACAGAGACGGGTTTTTCTTTTACTGACAAAGCACCAGAGGTGGAGATATTGCAACTATCAAGGAAAGATTATTTTTGTCGTTCCTTTAGTACACTACTGCCCATTAAAATTGCTACACCAAGAAGAAATGCAGATGATAAACGGGTACCCATTGGAAAAATATATTATACTATAACTGACATGTGATTACATTTTCACGCAATTTGGATGCATAGATCCTGAGAAATCAATACCCAGAACAACCACCTCTGGCCGTAATACCGGCCTTGATACGCCTGGGCATTGAATCAAACAGAGCCTGGATGCCGTGTACAGGTACAGCTGCCCATGCAGCTTCAATACGATACCACAGTTCATCAAGAGTAGTGACTGGCGTATTGTGACGAGCCAATTCCTCGGCCACCATTGACCAGACGTTTTCAATTGGTGAGAAATCTGGGGAATGTGCTGGCCAGAGCAGCAGCTGAACACTTTCTGTATCCAGAAAGGCCTGTACGGGACCTGCAACATGCGGTCATGCATTATCCTGCTGAAATGTACGGTTTCGCAGGGATCGAATGAATGGTAGAGCCACGGATTGTAACACATCTGAAATGTAACGTCCACTGTTCAAAGTTCCGCCAATGCGAACAAGAGGTGACCGAGACGTGTAATCAGTGGCACCCCATACAATCACGCCGGGTGATACGCCAGTATGGCGATGACGAATACACGCTTCCAATATGCGTTCACCGCGATGTCGCCAAACACGGATGCGACCATCATGATGCTGTAAACAAAACCTGGATTCATCCGAATGAATGACGTTTTGCCATCCGTGCACCCAGGATTGTCGTTGAGTAAACCATCGCAGGCGCTTCTGTCTGTGATGCTGTGTCAAGGGTAACCGCAGCTATGGTCTCCGAGCTGATAGTCCATGGTGTTGCAAACGTCGTCGAACTGTTCGTGCAGATGTTTGTTGTCTTGCAAACGTCCCAATCTGTTAACTCAGGAATCGAGCCATGCGGATAAGATGCCTGTCATCTCGACTGCTAGTGATACGAGCCCGTTGGGATCCAGCATGGCATTCCGTATTACCCTCCTGAACCCACCGATTCCATGTTCTGCTAACAGTCATTGGATTACGACCAACGCTAGCAGCAATGTCGCGATACGATAAACAGCAATCGCGATAGGCTACAATCCGACCTTTATCAAAGTCGGAAACGTGATGGTACGCATTTCTCCTCCTTACACGAGGCCTCACAAAAACGTTTCAGCAGGCAACGCCGTTCAACTGCTGCTTGTGTATGAGATATCCGTTGGAAACTTTCCTCATGTGAGCACGTTGTAGGCGTCGCCACCGGCGCCAACCTTGTGTGAATGCTCTGAAAAGCTAATCATTTGCATATCACAGCATCTTCTTTCTGTCGGTTAAATTTCACGTAGGTAGCACGTCATCTTCGTGGTGTAGCAATTTTAATGGCCAGTAGTGTATTTATAGACTGAATGAGAGTTTTCCTTAAGGTGAATTATTCTTTACTTTACTGTCAGCGTCCTGTGTTGCTTGCACCACGTTCTGATTACACCTCCTCCTGTTTTCATGTTAGCAGGAGTAATTCTCCGAGCCTTTTTGAGCCTCGTTTTTCGATCATAACGGAAGATTTCCGAGTACGGTAGACTTCCCCGTTTCGGAGATTTGTGTTATTCATAGCGTACGAAGTCTCTTTGTGAATGTTCACGTTTTGCGATTATTGCTGTGTTGTTACCTCGCTGTGTTTTGTTCCACTGTTTTTGGGATGAAGTTAATGAGAGTGGTATTAAGAAAAATGTTTTGACACTCTATAATGATCAAAAGATGTGTTGTTCAAAATGGCTCTGAGCACTATGAGACTTAACTTCTGAGGTCATCAGTCGCCTAGAACTTAGAACTAATTAAACCTAACTAACCTAAGGACATCACACACATCCATGCCCGAGGCAAGATTCGAACCTGCGACCGTAGCGGTCGCTCGGCTCCAGACTGTAGCGCCCAGAACCGCACGGCCACTCCGGCCGGCGCAAAAGATGTGTTGTCTACTCAAAATATTTACAGTATAACGATTCGACAGCTCCAAAAATGTGAATAGCATTTGATGAATGAGCAATTTAGTTTTCGGTGTGCTTCAACCAAAAATCCGGCAATTACTGTTACTGATTTACAGTAATTAATTTGCTTTTGGTGCAAGTAAACAGTGTTATTATCTACGATCAAGGCCCTAAGCCCAGTTACAGAAACGGGAATAAAATTCAGGGACATATGCTTTCGGAATTCTGACCCTGAGCAGCAACGTCTTTGAGAAGTAAGCTGTAGTTACTTCTGACGACGCTCCAGGTACGTATTGGTTGGTATTTTCCCTGATGGTAGAATAACTGAATCTTGTCAACAGCGCAGAACAAGTTTAGCAAGTCTGTAACTGACGGTTTATTCCCTGGATGTCATAGTCTTGTCCTCCTAAATCCACTTGATTTTACTTGTAATTTCCATTGAATAATTTCTGTGATTTTCAAACAAGGTGTGACATAAACTTATGAATTTATAATTTTGAATCCAGGAAAGTCGTTCCACACGTAAACTGCGGCTAATCTCGCCCTTCACGTTCCGATTTATCTGTACTAGCCAATAAGTGAGACACTGACATGTGTCTAGCTATGAGGTAAAGTGGTTGGCTGCAATGAGGAGATTACTTTCGTCGTGGCAAATGATAGACTTTTTGCTGTTCGGTTACAGAGCTGCACGCAGCCACTTCTAAAATCAACACGGAACTCTCGCATCACATGTTATCTCATTACTTTCAGTATCTCGTAGCGTTGTGACACTGAGCAACTAATAATGCCTCTTTCTACTTCTGCTGACATAATGTTTGGTTTTTGTGAATATACAGTTCTTTTTATGAAATGTGACATTTACTACTTCAGTATGACACTGGACAATAAGTAAACACACACCTTTTTGAAGTCCAGAGTGATTAATATCTTAGTAAACTGTACCGATATCGGCCTGCTCTTATTACAGATACTTTATAATTTACTGGAAGAGTTTTTCCTTTTGTTTATTCAACACAGCAGTAATCATAAAAGAGAAATTATTCATTAAAAATGTATTCCCTCACATTATCTATACAATAATCTGATTCCACGCTTGAAGAAATCTATCGGTAGAGTGAAGGGCTTCGTCAAACCGGGTCTGGAGTGCGTTTTCGCCAGGAAGGCAACTTTCTTGATTGTTGTTTCAAAAGGCATAAACATCTGAGAGCGTAATATCACAAGAATAACTTCATGGGGGATATTTTCCCAAATCAGTTCCTGGATGCTTTAGTGTCTGGAATCAGCAAAGTCAATTACCGCCCAGTAGCAACTTGTAATACAGCTTAGTCATACATTTTTCTTTCACCGCAACCATAAGGCGTCTCAGTTACTGGCAACAAATACCTGCAGCGGTTGGCTTTCTCCTAGGGAGACGTTTGTTGCGCAAAACAACGTTTTAAGCCATGAGATGCTGAATATTATGTTCACATTCGCCTTTTCTCGATTCTATGTATTTTGTCAGTGTTCACTAGCTATTTTTTTCTTAACGTATTGACATAAAGGTATCATAACTCTTCAACAGTAGCAACGTTGCAAAGGAACGCTGAGTAAGCGAACTGACGACGTTCAAGCAAAAGTCAACCCTATAATTTTTTTCTTTTCTTTTTTTTGCTTTGAATTAGAGCATCGAGTGCTCTTACATCCAGTTTAAGAATCTTGCCTATTGGAAGTAAATGTCTCACCGAGGTTAAATAGTCGCAATGCATCATGTCTGTCAGATATTGAGGTTTCTTGAACGTGGTAAATCATTCATGGCACAACTATCTTTCTTGGAACAAGAAGATACTTTTCTCTTGCCTTTGATCGAAAGCGCTGGTCTGACAAACAATAAACTGGTTTCGAGCTATCACCACTGCCTTCATCCCTCTATAAAAACCCAGTGCGAAAATGTGACGCCTATATTCGACTATTTCCAATTTGTGACTATTTTACAACGCTTCAACAACGTTCCTAGGCACTAAGTGTGCAAAATCCAATACGTAACTGCATGTTGATGTTACAACTTCAAATATAAAAATACACGCAACGGGTCGCGCCGCGTTCACTGTGACGGACGGCGCCACATGTGAGGTGGTGGGTGGGGTGTGGCGAGCACCCAGTGGCCGCTGTGGGGCGCAGATTGTTCAGATCTTGATGCAGCCACAAGCTGTTTTGCGGCATTGTTATTGTTTCGAGGAGTTTTCACGCATGTTGGTGGGTTAGAACCTGAAGCAGATAATACTTTCGATCCTATCAGACTGATAACATTATCAGACAGCCGAAATGCGATTAAAAGAAAAAAAGACTAAGGAGTTTAATGGAACACGAGACTTTGCTTCTACATTGCTCTTTGTTTACCGCTAGACAACAAGCTGATACAACAGTATAGCAGTTCGAGAAAAAGACAACACATCCTCCAAACACTTCTGCTTTCTTTAGTGGCATCACACTGAGCGTTTGGCTGGACTTAAAATTCTGAGAAAAGGCCAGTTTTACTGGCATCCTTAAGGACAGGTTCTCATTCAAAATTGTCGAAAATCGTATTTTTTTGTCACTGCATTTTTTAAAGGTGTATGTGTCAAGAATGTAAGGACGAAAAGGCTTTTTTAATCCGTGCATTACGTAAGTTTTTACAGCCCACTGTTCGAAGCAGTGTCACGGCCGCCGTGGGATGCTCGCAGGTGGGAACCCCGCGCTCAGGTAGAATACTTCTTGTGCCGTGACGCACGTCCATAAAATGATTTATATTACAACATGCATGAAGACAAATCCGATGAAAAATCTGACGAACTGTGTGTGCAGGAGCTCAGCATATCCAGCCTAACCAGATCTGTTTTTCTCACCAAGAAGAACGAGATAGATCTGCAAGAACAATTAGAGGTAGAGGAAGGGTTGATATATGGTCCTGGGATTACAGACTAAACGTAAGTAACGAAAACACCTTTTTGGGCAAATTCTGGTCAAAATTGGTCAAAACGCAATTTTTGGTCCTCCACATTCGATTAACTGTATCGAATTTTGAATATCAAACTTGAGATTCGTGTTCAGTAACATCAAAAATATGTAATAACAGGTACTTTACACAAGCTGCACAAATAATACAGATAAAAGTTATCCCTAAACTTAAAACAGGTTTTTCTCAAAAAATGATTTTTCAAAACTGTGTGCAGCATCAAGTAAAAGGGGTTCAACCTATTAACTTCTACTTTTGACCCCATAAAGTAAGCACTTATCTTAGTAGCTTATACCTCTAATAAATTAAATTCGTTAATCTTTATCTTTTTTTTTTTTTTTGTAATGTCGTAAAGCGTGAAGCAAACACCCAAAAATCGAACTCGAAGTTCGAGTTAGTACCATATCATTATATTTAAGTTTATTTCATTGTGCTTAGGTATAGTCTCCCACAAATATAATGTAGTATCGAATGATTTTACCCATTTTTGATTTGAGATAACTCCTGAGGGGCTACACAGCACATTGTCTGTGTAATTCAGACTCGCAGGCCCTCGATCAAATCGTAACTACGGACGTCATTTTCTTTTTTGTATTTGTATTGAAAATCTAAAATAGAATTCACAGTATAATCAATTACAGTCCACAAATAGATCCTTTCTATGTATTTTCATCGTCTTAAAGTATCCAGTTCTGTCTATTTTTCGCTGATTTGAATGAGAGCCTAGCCTTAAGTGAACGACTCAGACTTAGTGTCGTCGGCAGCCAGCCAGCGGCCAGGTTTCACTGCTGAGACTATACACTACAGTGGTAGAAAAATGGTTAGTATACATTTGTGTCCTTCTGACACATACAGGCATCTTGATACAAAACCATAGCCAAATGTGCTCTTAGATACTAAGCTTAAGCTGAAGGGAAAAGAGGGGCTTATCATATTTTAATAACTGTGCTAAAAAATAACTAGGAAATGAAGTGAAACACTACCTACACAAGAAGGTACTTATATTTCTATGATATAGCTACAAACGTTTCTAAGTTCTGTTTTGTATTTGAAGTTTCTGTTTTGCATTACCAACCCCCGTAGATCCTAGAATTTTGCACACTACACCTAGCCTCTGGGTCATCTTTCCCTTCCCTAAGCGTTTCATCTAGCAACTCATTAAATTCTCCGCACATCTCTTCCATACTGAAAGCCGCTGAATATCCAACAACGCGCTAATCTGACATTAATGACCCTCTAGTTTCGCCCCAGCCTTCCAGTCTAAGGCTTATGCTACTACCATACCAACACATTCCGCATCCTCTCCCAAAGAAAATTTAATCACTTCGCCTTACCCAAATATGAAATCCGATCAAACAACACCATCTGACCAGATCCAGCAAAATCGCTTCTCCTCCTTGTGTTAGGGCTCCAATCCTCCCTAGCGGCCTCCACCACATTTTAAGGCTTGGTTAACAACCTCATCCCTTGTTACCCTACCGAATGCTTAAATCCATATGAAAACCCAACTACAAAACTCCAAAAATATTCAAAGCCTATAACATCCTGGCAGTCTGTAGCAGCTGATCACTTCATTGTCAATGCAAGTGAACATGCAGAAGGACATCCCTGTTTATACATAAATTGAACTCTCTGACTCTATTTGTCAGCCAACCTCGTAACCTGCAGTAAGGTATTTGATGGCTGTGACGAACAGATACAATGATTAACCAGAAAGGTTTGCACCACAACCCGAGTGGGCAGTAGTGCCTTAAGTGAACAGCTAGTTTGGGAATATGGTTCGTCCACGGAAATACTATAAAACATAGATAAATAACAAAACATTAGCATTAATTTGCCATTTTGACATTCAGCCCCCTTGGAAGACGCGACCAAATAGGTTTCCACTGCTTTGTGAACACTGACAAAATGTTTTGTATCATGTCGGTAACATTAGCGGATGATCCGATAAAGATAGTAATCCATTACAGGTATGAGAGGCTGAAAATTTTAGAAGTTTTAAATTTTCTATTTTGTAACATGGTTTTGAAAGACGAAGACATTTTCCAGATGCAATGTGACTTCCTTGGAAACTGCATGTACTTCAGGATACTGGACGACGTAATACATCTTAATGACGTGACTGAAACTGGTGTGGGGGGGGGGTGGCCTTAAGAACTATAACGTTAAAGTTGATAACGGAGTTAAGAATGTGATGATCATATTTCGAAAGTACATTCCCCCACACATAATGATGCATTGTTACAAAGTACTTCATCTCTATGATGGATAGCCACACACATGAGTGATTTTTGTCTCTGTTCGTCACATTATGTCACTTACCCGAATGTCAAACTTGTGCTAAGAGAGTATAACAGCAGAATTTCAGGAGATTCAACTGCATTAGGGAGAATGATGTAGGTGGACCGCTCGCTGGCTCTCCTGTGGCGAGCGGATGCAGGTTCCAGGAGGCCGCCACTGCACAGCACAGCCATCGAGCTTTGCGATAACAACGTGGCAGCTGACTAGCTGCTGGCAGCCCCAGAAGGGAACGCTGGTAAACAGTGTCGCAGGGACTGTCATGCCGAGAAATATGACTATAAATACATGCCGCAAACTGCCAGAGTTACCATCAGAAATTGAAGAGCTAGAACCAACTAAGTGGAGTCAAGTTCCTCATAATATTGAACTTACGCTTTCTTGTAATTCACTCGAAGCTTCAAGATTGTGTGGAAAGAAATACCAGTGAATGGAAAACCTACAGGAAAAACCTTCAAAGCTGGAAAACCAATCAGGAAGCAAAGCGATGAAGGAATCTACAAATACAGAAGGAATTATAGTGGACAAGTAAGATGTCTAAAAAAAGCAATAATGACATTACAGATCCTGAATAAGATAAAAAAGGTATTACCCATACAAGATAAATAGATGTTGACATGTATCTCGACAATCAGGAAGGAAAGGTAATGGTATCTGACCAGTCACAAACCTCTGACAAGGCAGTAAGATGATCTGAAGATACAGAATAATGAAAGTTTTCCATTTACACACGCAAGCCTATAAAATATCTACTCTTTACATAAAATGAATTAAACGGATCACGAAATTACGAAATTATAATGCCACAGACATACAGATATAAATACTGCTGTAGGTAGTTACACAAAAAATAATAGACCTCTCTGCTTATGATACAATTCTTAATAGATGAAATTTATCTGTAATAGCGAATACAAACTGTGGTGTCACCGCCAGACACCACACTTGCTAGGTGGTAGCCTTTAAATCGGCCGCGGTCCGGTAGTATACGTCGGACCCGCGTGTCGCCCCTATCAGTGATTGCAGACCGAGCGCCGCCACGCGGCAGGTCTAGAGAGACTTCCTAGCACTCGCCCAGTTGTACAGCCGACTTTGCTAGCGATGGTTCACTGACAAATTACGCTCTCATTTGCCGAGACGATAGTTAGCATAGCCTTCAGCTACGTCATTTGCTACGACCTAGGAAGGCGCCATTACCAGTTACTATTGATGCTGTAAAACATGTACCGTCAAGAGCGATGTTCACCAATTATGGATTAAAGTTAAGTATTCCGGAAGATACGTACGTTTTTTGCTAGTATAATTACCTTATCCTGTTCCAGACCTCACGCCAGCCTGCTTGAGCTTAAACGCGTGCCTTTCGGCTTCCTCATAGTGGGTTGGCTGTCTTGCCAATCCACAACACAAACAACAGCCAGCTGTAGAACGGAATGATGATAATGGAGATTTATCCTGAACCGGGACTGAAATCCGAATTTCCCACTTCACTTAAGCTACTGCCTTAATTGTTTTGGCTATCGGAGCTTGATGATTAGACAGATCCGCACAGCCACATGTCGTCGTTCCTGCGTCACATCCTGTACTCATACACACCATATATAATTCCCGTGGAGGGGAGGATATTTTAATTGAAATTAACTGCCTAGTATCAGTGCGTAAATACGATTTAGCAGTGTCTGGGTTGTTAAGAATAACATGCAGTGTTCATATGGACATGCATGCATGTCCAGAGGAACAGGTACTGTGGCGACTATAGCCATGATGAAATACATGAAATGTATTTGTAGTTGCAAATATGAAGAATTATCAGTTGTTTAAGCGAATGGCGACGGTAAAAAACTTTGCAAAACCGAGAAATTGGATTTCCCCTTTACGTGAGCACAGGCCTTAATCATTTTCGCAGACCCTACACAACTCACAGACAAACTCAAACTCCCGTATGTTCTCATTCCTGCATCACAGCCTGAACCCTGTCCCCATGACTGGGGATAAGGCGGTGGGGGCTTGCCCCCCCCCCCCCCCTTTCGCTGTCAGAGAAAGAAAATAAATTAGTGAAGTCTGGTATTGTTTTTCTTTCAAGAAAATGATTTAAAAGTTGGTATTATACAGGTATTTAACAGAGGCACTTCCGAAACATTTTTATGGCTTCTTACAGTCGCCACTGACTTCCAGAAAACTATAAATACTTAACGAACCCACCCCCAACGCGGTTTGCCCCACTCTACAAACTATCGCATGAGCACTCTTGTCGTACGCTTATTACATGATATTCCCATACAGCGGAGGACATTTTAGTTGGACGTCGCTGCCCGGTATTGGTAGATAAATACAGTACCTGCAGTACCTGCGTTGTCTAGAAGAGGGATGCAGTGTTCCTTCAGATGTGATTGCACGTCCTAAACAACAGGTGCTGTGCCGACTGCAGCCTATACGGAAATTACATAATATGTATATCAGTACACGCTGTGACACAGTAAAAATGACGTATGGAAGCTTGGGTCTGGGCAGAATGGTTAAGGCGATAACTTGATTAAAGTGGGAAAACCGGTGTGGAGTCCCAACCCGGCACATATTTTTATTGTCTTCGTTGCCTTACACAGCTGACTATTGTTCATATTCGCAACTCAAGCATGAGTGACTGAAAGAACATTGCATTGTTAATCTTAACAACACAGGTACTGCAATATTGTGGAATTCTTAACACTGGTAATGAATCAGGAAGGGCAATCTTATTTAAGGTGTAGATACCAGGTACAGCAAAAACGATTCTCGACAATGGCAGAGGTATCATTGTGCAACTCAGTGATCTGCATTTGGTAAACATCAGGTAGCCATAGCAAAAGTGGTCATATGAATATGTTTAGCAATGGAATAGCTAATCTTTTAACAAAGGTTGGATTGGATGATTGGGGTTCGACAGATTCTTGCGTCCACCGACACCCATATGTCAAATATGGAGTAGAGTATCTGCTAGTAGACTGGATAGATTCCTATGAGAGGTTACGTATTACGTGCGTCAGTGATGAGATTCGGCCTCTTACTTTCTCTGACTACTTTGCACACAATTTAACAGTTCAACAGAATCTGTGAAAAACCTCCATGCACACAGGGTATGGCGACTAAATCTGTCACTACTAGATGATGAACTGAAGCAAGAGACACATGGAATAAATACCTTTAGCGGTTACTGATAAACTGGGAGTGTGTAAAATGATGGGCATACCCCATACCCATAAATCTATTATTCAATACGCTTGCAATAAAGCTTACTGGCTATGGAGCACACTGGAATACTACCTTACATTACTGCATGAGTAGTATCACAAAGCAGCGGAGATCACTGACGACGCCCTTTACTGTGTAACACATCAAAGCATAGATCATTGCATAGGTTCAGGAATCTCTATACAGCAGGCGAGTATATGCGCGCAACATGAATGACGTAGGATATAAAGGTGGTTTGGCGTACCATATACTTAAGGAAAGTGAGTGTGTGAGACTAAAGATTAGCACTACTCTTAGGAATTAGTATGGTAAAAAAAACTATGTTGTCTAATTCCAAACGCATTTCTACTACAGGCAGGAGATCAGACAGCAGGAAATGATATTGCATGTAACAATCTCATGATGCAATGAAAATCGCAATAGCCAAATCTCCAGGGACGAAATCTGCAGGTCTTGATGGCTTGCCAATTGAAATTCATATAAAATTTTGGGATGTGACCTGTTGCGAGCTTTCGGACATGTATAATGTACTGTTGTCAAGTATTACCTTTCCACTTTTTTTCTGGGCGTACGGTTGTTCTCACACCCATTAAACAGCTAAGTACAAATTCTGGAAATTTACGGTCTACTCTTCGAGGCAGACGTTAAACTCATAGCGTGGATAATAAACAATAGAATGAAGGCCATTCATCCAAATGAAATCGCAGCATAGCAAGCCTGCGAGGTCACAGGAAGATCCATGATGAATGTTTTGTGTGATTATAGATATATTGCGCATTTAACTTGGGTCTGCAAAAGCAGAGTTTCTATTATGTTTCTAGACTTTCATAAGGCTTTTTAAATAGTTGATCACCTATTTTTACAACGCTAGAAAGGGGTTTCAGTGGTCAGTTCGCGCAACTGATACGAAACTGTATAGTCTAAGTTTAAAATCAATGAACAGTTAACATCTCCTGTATATATCAAGCAGTTAGTGTGACAGTAATGTCCACTGTCCATGACTTTATATGCTATTGCTGTTTTTCAAATTCCACGTTACATTAAAACAGTTGAACTTTTTTCAATACGATGACAGTGAGTTTCATTCACACTGATGACTTTAATGTCATCGTTGACAGTGAGGCGAAGGTAGATGAAATATGGCGAAGCATCATACATTATGCTGACTCCTGGAGTGCTATTTTTAATCCATAAAAGTACAGAATACCTTAAGGACACTAGGCAGAATATATGGACACCTACTGCCTCCAGGTAACTTGAAACGTCCCATTTTGAAGAATTATACATGAGACTGTGCTTATCTTGACACACAATATTTTTAGCGCAACGCAATCTGACTTTCAGAAATCCCTACAAAAGAATGGCCCTGACTAACATTAACCTATGCGTTTCACAAATCGCTTACCTCACAAAAATCTTGGTTACTCGAACTACTGCAATACAGCGAGCGCCACTACTGCCAGCTAAATAAAAGATTCAAACTACGGAAGGCACTAACTACTGATAGGCATAGTTAGCAAATGAAAGATTTTGATAGAGAACAAACAATGTATTTACCTTAATAGTGTTGAAAAATCATAATATACATACCAGTTCCTAATATCCAGTATTACAAATTTCAAAACTCCGCCATCTCTCTCCCCACATCCACCACTGCTGGCGGCTCATCTCCAACTGCGCAACGCTACGCGCTGTTAACATCCAGCTGCCGCTGCCCAACACTACAAAGGCAGACAACAATGCAAACTAGCCACAGACTGCACACAGCACAGCCAATGATTTTCATACAGAGCGCTACGTAACGTTGCCAATAAGAAAACATAAACAGCCTACTTACAAACTAATATGATTCACCACCTGGGCATGACGTTCAAGCCGGCCGGAGTGACCGTGCGGTTCTAGGCGCTACAGTCTGGAGCTGCGCGACCGCTACGGTCGCAGGTTCGAATCCTGCCTAGGGCATGGATGTGTGATGTCCTTAGGTTAGTCAGGTTTAATTAGTTCTATGTTCTAGGCGACTGACGACCTCAGAAGTTAAGTCGCATAGTGCTCAGAGCCGTTTTATGACGTTCACACCGAACCCACAGGTTCATAATATGAGGACACCAGATAGGCAACAGAGACTACTATCATCAACTGTTTTTTAATCAATAAGATCTCCCACACCGCTGTGGTGCTACCAATCCCCAGTGTCATCATGCAGATAATTCTGGCGGTTGCATGCTCACATGTTTGGAGAGGTAAGATTTTCACAAGTTTCGTTTCAAAGTGCCACGTTACCTCGAACGAAGGATTTTGTGTTAAAGACATCCAGTCACAATGTACAGCTGTCTTTCTGGATCGCGCCAGCAAGTTACTGCACAGGTTTATCACCTTAGTTCCTAATGACCGGTGACGATTTCTTCAGGAGAAAGAGCTCCAGAAATTAATGAAGTCAGTAACATGTTAGTCCACCTCTAGTCCTTATGCAAGCTGTTATTCGGTGTAGCTTAACTGAATGAGTTGCTGGATGCCCTCCTGAGGGATATCGTGCCAAATTCTGCCCACTTGGCGAATTATATTGACAAAATCCCTTACTGGTTGGTGGGGCTCCCGGTAATGCTCCAGAGAGAACCGAGAAACTGCTGGCCAGGGTAGGGTCTGGCTAGAACGAAGACAAGCAACACAAACTCCACCGTGTGGGCTGAAATGTAAATGCAGGATGGCCTCCCATGAGAACAACAAAACATGGCGTAGAATATCGTCGACATTCAGATGTGCTGTAATGGTGCCGTAGATGACAACTAGAGGGATCGTGCTATGAAATGCAATGGCACCTCAAATCATTACTCCTGGTTGTTGGGTGGCATTACTCCTGGTTGTTGGGTGGTATGGCAAGCAACAGTCAGTTTTCTGGTCATGGGGGGGGGGGGGGGGCTGCTCAGTTCTAAGCACGACACATCACGGAAGACAATCACACTCCAGGCAATCACATTACATGCTGAAGATGTATCTGAAGACACCACAGACGGTGGTGTTATACCAACCTAACTGTCGCCCATACAGCTTGAAAACAAGGAGTGATAGTCTGTGGTCCACTTCTTTTCACAGCAGAACCCCTTTGGTTGTCATCCACAACGCCGTTACAGCACAACGGTACGTCGACGATATTCTACACAGTTGTGTTTTCCTTCATGGGGAGCCATGCCGAGCTTACATTTCAGTAAGATAATGCCCGCCTGCACACGGCGAATGTTGCTAATGCCTGTCCTCGTGCTTGCCAAACACTGCCTTGGTCAGCAAGGTCCCGAGTCTCTCCTCAACTGAGAAAGTTTACAGCATAATGGGCAGGGCCTGCCACCAGTTCGGGATTTCGAGGCCAGAATGTGGCCCAGTACCCCTCAGGAGGACATCCATCTACTCTTTCAATCAGTGCGAAGGCAGATAAGTATTTGAATAAGGGCCAGATGCGAACCAACACGTTATTGACTTGTTCAGTTTGTGAAGCTTTTTCTCGTGAATAAATGATCCAGTGTTTCAGAAACTGTAGTCATTTGTTTATCTGAACATGTGCATCGCATCTACCGGTTTCCGTCCCATTCGGATAATTCCTCCGTGGTGCTTCGTTTTGTTATCTTGTCACGTATGCCGACAATTTCAGAATAACGATTTCTACCTCCCTCACATTAGCAAAAGCATTTCGCCATCTTAATTCACAATAAACTCTTCAAGCAATGGACAGTGAGTTACTCAGCTTTGAAGTATCAAAATATATAAGACCAGTAAAGAAAAAAATAACCAACTCATCATCTTAGCCAGTTGTTCGTCTGGAATCGTTTGAGAACAATTGCATAGCGAATCCAAAACATGTCTTTTATTTCTCGTGCTTCAGGTGAAACGTTTCCTGAAAAGCTAATTCAGGAACTTCTCTTCGTTTACAAACAGTATTTTGATTCAGCAGCTTAGCAGATGACTTAACTCTCAGCTTTCTGCCTTCTTTTAATCAAACGTAGATATGAACATGATTCTTTGCCTGGCGCAGAGAAGAAGTCTGTCATAAAGAGACCACAACAAAGAATTCCTACAATGAGTGTCAACAATGCATAACAGTTTGTACTTAGCTTCACAAGAGGCTGCTGTAACATGGGCTAAATATTAACACATGTGTCTTTTTCTTATTTTTATCTTTAATTTGTACCAGTTCATTTAGCGTTCGATACATACGGAAATACTCACGCGCACATACACCGATGATTCGCATACAATATCAACACTAATGTAGACACGTTACTTCCATCTCAATCTGTTCCCATCACTGTCATGAGTTATCATTCATAATGCCAATTCAGTATGGAACACACAATATTCATGCCTCCACGCAACTTTCCTTGTATCGTGTAACTTACATGAAAGTCATGATATTCAGTAACTTAACGTTGTACTCTGAAATTTATCCACAGCTCTACGCAGTGGCCTGCAAACAAAATACACTACGCCAAACAAATCGTCTAGCTGTAGATACTTAATATCGCCCATTATGTCTTCCATATCAAACTGGCATTCTGTAACTGTCGCCATATTTCGAAATTTGTGTGTCTTCATCGTTGAGAGGTGAATGCTAGGTTAAATGGCAGAGTGAAAAAAAGTGAATAAACCAGGACTCGATCTCAGAACCTCTCGGTTTCCAGCCACGCACTCCTCTGCTTTTTTTAACCATCGTGTTTATTGCTTTAAAACTGTGCAGCTTCTAATTTACAAACGATAACCACGTACTGAAGTAAATGATATTAAAGTCTTATAACAAATCATCAAGACAACCTTCATTTCAGATTCTGAAAATCGTGAAAATTAAGAAAAGCTGGTAATCTAAGGTTTTAACTTTGTAAAAAAAATACCTTGATGATTAATGGAATTAAATACAAAAGACTTGACATCTTCTATGCAAACATGAAAACACACTGTAAGCAAAAGAAGTGACAGAAGGGTACTTGAACTTTTAAGCAGTATCTGCCGCACACGTAAAGGAAAGCATACCTCGCTGAGAGCTAGGACTGTTTACTCCTCGGAGTGTGACAGTAAAAGAAGGCTGATCGATTCCAAGGCGCACGACACGTTAAAACACGTCTCTTGCACGAGGTCTCGACGCTGAACATTTAGAGCTCGTGCTCACCGTATCGCGTAGAGCCACCACTTCTGAAATGAGCCGCAGGTCGCCAACAGCTGTAGGGATTGTCGCTGATCTACACCGTCAGACTCATTGTTTAACATGCCATATATGCGCGTTTGCACATTTACCAAAATAAAGTGCACACTATAAAATCATAAAAAACTGAAAACTTATAATACCTCCAGTAAAAAGGGTATGACTATTATGAAAATCTATTTTACATTTGATTTATATTTATGTATGTATATTGTTCTTGTCTGTGCCATGTTGGTGCAGATCAATTTTTTTTTTTTTTTTTTTTTTTTTGCAGAAACTAATATTATAATACGATTGTTTCACGAATCGTGAAATGTTGGCGCTGGTGAACGTATGCGACTAGACACCGAGGTGGGAGGCAACTAACCGACGTTGCGTACTTCGAACAGCAAGGTGCACTAACGGAGCTCGCGGTCATCACCCGTCAACTGACGTCATAGAAGCTATTTGCGACCACACTCCAGCAGTGGACCGACATTCTGCACAAATATCTGTGTGCAAACATGTCAGTGAAATGATATGCCGTCCCGTCCTCAGAACAGTGATACTGCTCGCACACTGAATTAACTCATCGTGCAACTACAATGCCAGTGACTGAAAATAACTTGCCAACCTGTTTGCTTGAAAGAAGTACAGTTTTATATTGTTTCTTTCTCGTGAATACCAACCTTATAATTTTTTGTATGTTGTGTGTTAAGTTGAATGACTACTCACGAAACACCCTCTATCGTAGTCATTTAAGAGGGCAAATATAGCACCTCCATATCTAGTTTTCTTTTTCTGTCTCCTATGTGTAAAGTTTAAAATGTTCGTCATGAGAGACAGGACCAAAAGAGTGCACTAATGATGTTTAACCGATGCACTTAGGTGACGAAACTCATTGGATAGCGTATTGTACGTATACAGAAGGCGGTAATATCGCATGCACAAGGTGCAAAACGGCAGAGTACATTGGCGTAACTGTCATTGGAACTCAGATGATCCATGTAAATAGGTTTACGACGTAATTATAGTCACACAACAGAAATTGGAACTAGATGCATGGGACATTCCATTTTGGAAATTATTTGGGAAGTCAAGATTCTGAGATTCACAGTGTCAAGGGTGTGCTGAGAATACCAAATTTTAGGCATTTCCTCTCTCCACGGACACTCCAGTGACCGAAAGCCTTCACTTAAAGACCAAGAACAGCGGCGTTTTCGAAGAGTTGTCAGTGCTAACAGACAAGCAACACTGCGTGAAGTAACCGCAGAAATCAGTGTGAGACATACACGAACTTATCCGTTAGCATAGGGTGGCGAAATTTTGCGTTAATGGCTTATGACAGCAGACGACCGACGCGAGCATCTTTGCTAACAGCACGGCGTCGCCTGCTGCTCCTCTCCTGGGTTCGTCACCGCATCATTTGGAGCCTGAACAGTAGAGGGCCGGTGCCTGGTCAGATCAGTCCCAGTCTCAGTTGGTGAGGGCTGGTGGTAGAGTTCTAGTGTGGCGCAGACCCCACGAAGCAATGGACCCAAGTTGTCAACAAGGTACAGTACAAGCGGGCGGTGTCTCCATAGTGGTGTGAGCTGTGTTTACATGGAATGGTCCAGGTCCTCTCGTCCAACTGAACCGATCATTGACTGGATATGGTTACCTTCGGCTACTTAGAGATCATTTGCAGGCATTCATGGACTTCATGCACCCAAACAAAATTGTTGTGTCACTGGGCTACAATTGTTCACAATTGGTTTGAAGAACATTCTGAACGATTTGAAGAAATGATTTGGCCACCCACATGAATCGCATTCATGGAACATAATCGAGGGATCAGTTGGTGCACAACATCCCGTACCGGCAACATTTCGTAGTTATGGATAGCTATAGAGCCAGTGGGGCTCAATATTTCTGCTGGGGTTTCCAACGTCTTGTTGAGTCAACGTCATATCGAGGTACTAGAGTGCGCTAGCCAAAAGGAGGTTCGACACGATATTAGGAGGTATCCGTACTTTTGTTACCTCAGTGTATTAAGATCTCTTATAGATAAAGAAAGGCGCAGCATTCACTTTGTTATGCGAGCAGCAAGGAGATGTCCACTGTTTCTCTCTGTTTTCTTGTTCCACCTACCATTGTGGAAGCATCACCAGATTAGTCTCTCATTAGTTAATAATAAACTGAATTCATTGTATAATAATGCTATTATATTATGTTATGTTATATTGTATATTAATACTAGTATCAGCTTCTCATTTACAGCTATTACGTGAAAGGAGACACAAAATTTCAGACGTGGAACCTGTCCACCATTGGCCTTTTACGAAATGCTAGTTTATCAGATCATTTTCTTTTATTTGTGCACAAGTGAACCTGCAGACTCTCAGAAACAAAGTCCGACACTTAATTAACAATAGGGCGTAACGTGATTGACCAATCGCGTTATGCATATACATCTCAACATTACGATAGTCTGCGTCTTTAACTTAGTAAATCCTTCGACTACGCGTCTGAGGTAAACTACAATCATCGCATTCAATAAAATATTTCTGCGTTTGTGACCGCATTGGCAGTATGTAAAACTACCGACGTTTCAATCCTAGTTGCAAGTGGCCTTGTCCAGTGTGTTTTTGTTTACTTATACTGCCTGGAGAAGGTCACTTGCAAAAGGGACCGAAAGTCAGTAGTTTTTCAATATGACAATGCGGTCACAAATCCATAAAAATTTTATTCAATGTCACAATGGCTGCGGAAACCTAGGTTTATATACAATGATCAGCATCAGTATTCTTAGTGAGTAATATTCTTCGCGGAGCGAAACTTTTCCAGAAAATGTAGTGGTTGACCCCTGTGAAGGAAAAAGGAATTACAGTCTTTATTCTTTACTTCCTTTATCTTCTTTCCGTCCTCCCAGGCAGCGGCCAACTCACAGACACTAACGTCGTCGACGAAAGCGTGACATACCGTTTTTGTATTGTATTGTAACCCATGTGATTTTGCGTTTAATTTGAAAAACGGTGGTTCTACTGCAATTGCATGTAAAGTCATTGGCAGTGGGCATCATTGCCTCCCTGACACGTTCATATATACAGGAGTCGTTAATTGTCCATTGACTGAGAACCTCCCGTACCGTTTTTTGTCAGTTGAGTGAACTAACCACGAAACCCTATTTTTGCGTTGTACCCAGTAAAAGGTAAGTGACTCACTCCGTCAAAAGCGTTATTGAAGTCTAGAAACATAAAAGATATTCTACTTTTGCTGATCCAAATTAAATGCGTAATATTTCTATAATCAAACAAAATATTCGTCATGGTTCAGACAATGTTATTGCATAGGCTTGACATACTCCACTTTCATTCGGAAGAACAGCCTTAATTTAGTTCTCTGTTGTATACGTTAGGAGTTTAACGTCTCTTTTGAGAAGAGTAACAGGTTGGAAATTATGAAATATTTTGCTTTGCAGTTTTTTTGGGTATTAGGATAACTGTGTCGTCGGTAAAAGCACCTAAAAGGCAGTAACTGACAATAGTTTATTACACAATTGAGTAACCTTACAACCAAGCATATTCCAAAAATTTATATAAATTTCAACCCGCAGGTCATGAGGACTTGCAAATTTTTTGCGTGTAGGCTTGGCTGTTGTACTTTTCATTGCATCTTCTGAAATAATCACTAAGAGTTTCATATTGTCATCATTACTGATTGTAGTCAGAGTGTTGGCATAGGAAATCACGTTTTCCGGTTTTATCTACTGCCTGTAATAGTTTTGACCACTCAGTTACCATTACTCTTCCTTCCTGATTATCGATATGCACCGCGATGTCTACTTTTCTTCCATAGGCAATGCCTTTTTTTATCTTCCTGGGCATCTGTTATATCACTACTGCCCCTTTTAGGCACCTTACTAGTCCACTGCAATTTTTGCTCTGTGTCCTAAGTTTCTTCATCGTTTTGTCTCCTTAGTAGTTGTTTTTCACTCATGCAGATTCTTGCCTGTGGATTTTCCTTTCGCTGGTATTTCCTTCCATGCGATCTTCAAACTTCAAGTGAATTACGAGAATGCAGCAGTGTGTACCGGCGTTCCCTCCTGTAGTCACCTGCCGCTTTGTTATTCCAAGCGCGAAGGTCGGGCTGTGCAGTGGCGCTCTCCTGGGACCGGCCTCTTCTGCTCGCCACAGGTGAGCCAGCGAGCGGTCCCACCTACGTCGTTCTCCTTGATACAGTTATATCTCCTGAAATCCTTCTATTAGAATCTCTATACACATGTCCGACACGAGGACAAACGGCTTTAATGTGATCAGGAGAGCCACAAACAGCACATGTATGTAGCTACCCGCAATAGACAACAAGAAATTTGAAATCAGGAACCATTACGTGTGAAGAAATGTGCTTTCGAAATTCGATTTCCACATTTTAACACCACAGCCAACGTTACAGTGCTTAAGGGATTTTAATTTTTCAACATTTATTTGTCACACTATACCATTTGTGGAAGGTAATTGTCTGATCTGTGCAAAATCGGTTTTAAAACTCAAACTAAAAATATAGTCTAAGGACCTAAATCACCAGACTTCGCCGCTATATAAATCAAAGGTAAGAATGACAACCCCCTCCCCTCCCTCAGTTTTAGACATGTCATGACGACATACTGCGTTGTCTAGGTTACAATGTAGTTTTCAAGGAAATCATACTGCATCTTGAAAACGGCTTCGCCTTTCAGATAAATGTAACCGAATAGAAAGTCTACATCGTTTAGGCCTCTGACACCTGTAAGGGAACGAAGTCTTTATCGTGTATTTCCTTAACGCGCCCACCATGACACAAAATAATTTGTCAGTACTCTCAAAGCTGCATGAACCTGTAGGCACACATGGTTCAAGAACTGTCATCAACTGAGTTCACCTGCGCCATGACAAGACTCGAAACTTATTTTTCCGCATTGTCGAAGGAGGCTTACATGTCAAAATGCACAAATTAATGCCAATTTCCTGTTAATTTATCTATGTTTTTAGCATTTCCTTGAACGAACCGTATTGCCACATTTGTTAGGTTGTTAAGGAATTGCTGCGTTCTCGAGTAATTGCGGTTGTTCAATAGTTGCAATGGATTCTTTTTCACATCTTAACTCGAATTCAACATAATTCACGAAATGTTTACAAAATATCTACGAAGCATATGCAAAAACCTTCTTCATGAATCAGACTATATATTAGTCAAAACCGGATCAAGATTACTGCAGTAGTTCTTCAGTAGCCGTCTCATAGACGTGGCTGCAAGCAATGAAAATCCCATAAATGTGAACAATCATCCGTGTCCTAAATCAAAATTGTTAAAGTTTATGTTCGTCGAAAGAATATTGAACAGTGGCTTCGTAGGCAACTTTGAGCAGAACGAGCATGTATTTCGGGAGATTTTGACCTGTTATATCTCAGCAAATATTTTTTTTAAGGAAATTAAATTTGGCCATCTTCGACAACTGAATGGTTTCTCTTATGAATATTAGTAAAAGAAATTCACGAACTATATCAGGCAGAGAATTTTAGTGAAACTCGTTCGAAAATTTCAAAGTTCGGCTTCTTATACCTCTGGGACTAAATGCATGACAACGTGAAAGTTGGCATGCATTAACCTAACAACACAAATTTCCCAGACACAAGATTTCATTTATGTACCAAATTCCAACGCTGAATAAATAAAGTGCAAAATGGAAAATTTTTTAAAAAATAAAAAAAGCGATTTTTTCTACCTGGTTTTGGAAAAAATTGTTTTATAAAACTTTATAAACACGATTCATTTTAAAAACCATGGTTTTAACTGCTAAGAAAGTGTATTTGACTATCCAACGTGGTTAACAATGGTAGATAATTTGAAACAAAGTTGAGCACGAAAATAGCGGCAAGAAAAAATGTAAATTTAGGATTCTTGTAGCTGGTATAGTAAAAGTTTGATGAAGATGAAACTTAATACACGTTAGGTCAGTAGCACAAGGAAATGGAGCACAAAATTTCGCTGGCATGCTATTTTCCAGTAATTTACAAATCCGCTGAAAAGACGATTATGTCGCTTTGTATTAAAGCTTCAAAACCACCGTCTATTGAAACGTCATGTTTTAAGCACCAACCACCCCACCGCCCCCACCCCCCCACCCCCAACCTCCCAGATCAGTGGATTTCATTTCCTATAAGAACTATCGATCCTATATAAATTGCGTGAAAGTAGCCAGAGAAACTGCACTGCGACTAAAGTTTTAAATTTGGTTTCATACATCTCATTGATTAAAAGTACTATAAACCACGTAGCAACAAGGGTTTTAAATATAAAATATCATTGATTTTTACAAAATCAGTTCCATCTTTATTTTGAAGTGTCTAATATACCCTATTTTCACATTTGTCATTGTTTCGAGGAATTTGTAGACTATTAGAAAATAGTAGGTGAATGATATTTTTTATTTCATATCTTTGCGCTACCAACCTATTGTGTAGTAACACTAGAATGGCGGTAGTGTTCACAATGACTCATGGCATACTTTTTTCGTTCATTTTCGTATGCTACTTATTTACTTCGTTAATGAAACTGTGGCTTTTCCTAATTTTTTCTCCTCTTTCTGAAGATGTTACAGTATTTACAGGATATTTTACTTTTCTTTGCCATTTCATTCAGTATACCTAGAACGTCGGAAGGGGTCTATTTGACCCCACTGTATTTTCTTTTCTGAGTACAAGTAAATTATCCAACAAAACAGTGGCAATAGTCAGCAGTAACACAGAGCAGTTGTTCCTCATTTTTTGCAACTTGGCACTGTACTTTCTATTCGTCCACAGCTTATGTTGTGTCACACAGGCAGTCATTGTCCATGAAACACGTTTTCGAACATGTATCGTCAGTTTGGACTTTCTGAGGAAGAAGTGTTACATCTCTTAGAAAATTCGGAAGTTGAATCGGAAATTTACTCCACTGTTGAAGATGATAATTATGTACCTGACACAAGGGAAGATGAAGACATTGTGAACGAGGGGCGATTAGTGGAAGAGGATTCAGATGCTGATATACGTCAATCTTCACGTCTTTCACCACAGCAGGTACAGTTGGAAGCGTCTGCAAAGATGACTGCAAGGGATGGAAATTATTCATCTTATGGAAGGTGGTCAGCTGTGAATGTTCTGAAGGAGAGAGGAGGTCCCACTGCTTATGCTTGCCAACGAGTAGGCAGCTCTGTCATCAGTGCCTTCGATCTTATTTTTGATGAAGCAGTGCCACGTCTCATGAAGAAATACACAGAATCAAACGCTCGAAAACTACTAAAAATCAATGACTGGACTGTGTCACTTGAGGAACTGGCAAAACTGATCATCAAGTAAGATGTTCGGGGTGTATTGAGCGCATAAGGTATGTCTGTGGATGATTTCTGGTCGCATTCTTATGGGCCTGCTCTTATCAAGGACATTAGGCCAAGGGATAGATTTCAGGAGCTTCTCAGATTTCTCCGTTTTGATGAAAAATCAACCTGGGCTGATGCCAAGCAACCAACAAATTCGCTCTTGTGTCTGAAATTTGGGGGACGTTCATTGAAACCAGTATTCATACTTACTGGCCTGGAAAAAATATATTGACGAACAAAGCAAGATACAGGTTTACTCAATTCATGTCCAACAAACCAGACAAGTATGGCTCAAATTCTGGTTGGCTGTTGATGTAATGACAAAGAATATATGTAATGCCTTCCTATACCTCGGCAAAGAGCACATGATAGAGAGAAACAACCACTTGGAGACTACGTCGTTTTTCGTCTCATGGAGCCATTTGTAAATCAAGGAAGAAATGTGACACAGACAACTTCTTTACATGTCTTCAACTACCTAAAAAACTCAAAGAAAAGAAAACTTAATTAGTTGGTACAGTGAACAAGATCCTACAAGAAATCCCCGATGAAGTAAGGAGGCCGAAAGCTGAAATAACTCTATCACAATATTGCACAATAGTGGCAACAGAGACTGCACCTTGACTGTATACCAAGGGAAGATGGATAAAAAAGCCTTTCTTTTGAGTCCGCTGCATGCTGAAATAGCAAGCAGCAAGTAACAAACATAAAAACCTGAAACCGTAATGTTCTACAAATTCAACAAAGTATGGGGTGAACATGGTTGATCAAATGACCCATAAATATACTACGAAGGTTGCATGTAGGAGATGGATAATGCATGTCTTCTACAACATACTGGACATGGCGGCAATAAATGCGTGGGTCATGTATGACATAGCACCGAATAATAGAATGGAAAGGAAGACGTTTATACTTCAACTGGCAAATGAACTCAACGGAACTAAAGAGCAAGAACGTCAGGCAAAGGAAGAGCATATGGGACTGAAATCACCTAGAAAGCGGGGAAGTGCTAAATCAGCCTCTTCAAAGGCAACAAGACAAGTCAAATCTGTGTAGAGCGCCACAAAGCCTTGTGCAGAAAATGTGCACGTAAAAAAATAACTCGCCTGTGCTAAGTGCGTCTAGCTGCTTCAAATGACTTGAGCGAAAAGTAATGTAGAGCTGTTTCTAAAACACATGTGACAGTAAAGTAGACCAAATATACTAAATGTGTCTAGAGGGATGTACGAATAGCTAATAAATTAAAATCTGTAGTTAAGAAACTTGTCAGCAGTAGCAACAATGAACTTTTATCATACATTGTTGTTCAAATAAAATTTTAATTACTATTTATAGTTGTAAATAATTGCTGTGATTACTAGAAATAAAGTATGGATTAACAAACACTAAAAATGTACTTGTTTGAGTCAAAATTGAAAATATTTTATGTGGGGTCAAAATGACACCTTCCCGCCGTTTTAGAAATGTCAGAAATTCCGCCGTTCTAGTGTTAAGTGTCACGTTCAGCAAGCATATGTTCTACGAGCTGTATGAATCCGAAGTTAACAATTTTTTAGTGCCGTGAGTTTCATTCCCCACTTTGACTAAAATTATCTAGCATCCTACTCTGGATTGTCAAATACTTTCTTTTTATCGTTTAAAACTATGATATTTCCAGTGAGCCCTGTTCGGAAAGTTTCATAAAACACAGTTTTTGACAAAATCAGGTCGAAAATATGGCGTTTCTCATATTTTTATAAAATCTTCCATTTTGCACTTCATTTATTCGGTACTGGAACATGGTACCTGAATGAAACCTTGTGTCTGAGAGCTTTGTGTTGTTAGGTTACTATTGTTAGAATACTACATGCTGCCGGGCGGCAGGTGGATTTTAAATATTCGTCGCCGTTTTAAAAGAGCTTGAAAACTATTTTTGGACCCATAATTTACAGTCTGCAAGTCCACATTATTCTTGTGCTCATGAAACAAAATACTCCCACTTGCTGTCTACTCTGTGGGATCAGGAACTATAGCTGTAAATAAATGTTTTCAGTTCTTACTGATTAATGTAGTCACTAAAAGTTCAAATGCAGAAACTATTCAGTAGAAGTTCAAATTCACAAACATAACATTATTCCTGACGGTAATAACAACAATATTAATGTCTTTATTGGATACAGCAGTATTAGCAGTCCAGAGACGACCTCTAAGGTAAGTACCAAGTAAAATTATCTATCGCCCTGACTTCTAATGATCAAAGTTAATTGCTCGCCACAAAAGTGGAAGATCACTTGCATGCAGTTTAGCCAATATTACGGGTGCACACAAACAGTTTCTTTCGCGAAAACTAAGCGATCCAGGATAGTGTATAGTTCTCGCGAGTTTAATTCCTGCTTTTATCGAAAACACTTTTCGTAGGTGCCTAGGTCTGACGTCACCCGAGGCACAGCGTATGCTGACCTCTGACTAAAGTGGACAGATTGATACCTTGGTGTAAAGTGTCTCCTTTCACTGCCTCTCTGTGTCTATTTATATGGGATTTGCCCAGAAAATAATGTACCATATTTTTTTCTTCATCAGTTCTTTACTGAACATAATGAGAATTACACACGCGAAAGAATGGTGTTTTATCTACATATCCTATTTTTCCACGTAATCTCCATTCCGTTCTATGGCCATCCTCTAGCACGAAACAAGGATGTGTATGCCCTGTCGGTACTAATCCTTGTCCTCGTGGCGGAGCCAGTGCTTCACTGTGTGAATCACCTCCTCATCGCCCTCAAAATGTCTGCCACGAATGGCATTTTAATGGCCCAAACAAGTGGAAGTCTGAGGCCGTATGTCAGGAGTGACAGCCGTGGGCGCTGCAGATCGTGGAGTTCGGCTGAACTGTGCCCAGCGACTAACTCTACTTCTGTCGGCAGCAGATGCTCCGTAGAGTTTGCACAAGGGTTTGTGGGTACTTCCGATAGTCTCTTTCTCTGCTGTGAGAAATTCAATGACGGCACATTGCTTGTAACGTACATCATCTACAGACGCCATTTTGAAGCCGTCCTGCAGCTACACTATCTGTCTGAATTGACTGGAACTTGACGCGCTCACTCAGGAGACTTCAAATAACACATACGTAAAGATTCGCATTCGTAGCATTGTTTCCGACTAAGAAAAAAATGCGATGCATTAATTTCTGGGCAACCCTCGCGTATGGGGCCAGAGGACGGCCGAACAGAAAATCTGGTATCAAACGCTGAAGCACAGGTGGCAGCATCTATGTGGTGTCACGGCCAGACATCACACTTGCCAGGTGGTAGCCTTTAAATCGGCCGCGGTCCGTTAGTATACGTCGGACCCGCGTGTCGCCACTGTCAGTGATTGCAGACCGAGCGCCGCCACACGGCAGGTCTAGAGAGACTTCCTAGCACTCTCCCCAGTTGTACAACCGACTTTGCTAGCGATGGTTCACTGACAAAATACGCTCTCATTTGCCGAGATGATAGTTAACATAGCCTTCAGCTACGTCAATTGCTACGACCTAGCAAGGCGCCAGTACCAGTTACTATTGATACTGTAATCATACCTCACGCCAGCCTGCGTGGGCTAAAACGCGTGCCTTTCGGCTTCCTCTAGTACCCGGTGTTGGCTCTCCTGCCAACCCACAACAATCTAAATGGCCACTTTCTACGACAGGTATTATTTAATAACTCTGCCGTGTAACAATTTACAATTTTCATAATTTTCACATATTTAGAGTTGACTTAAGTTACTGAAAAAGTTTTGGCTCGACTGCATTTAAGATTTGCTGTCTAGAATTTTTAGAACGGAATAAAAAGTAGAATATGACCTTTGAACTACCTCTTAAACAGTCCTTGTACTGATGTTAGTTACACAAAAGTCTTGAAACTTGGTACAGCTGCACTATTTAATGAATGTAATCAAGTACTGTAATTAAAACCTTCTATCATAAATACAAATAATAGTTAATCTATTATGATTAAGGACGTTCCTGTCCCACATTTAATTTTTGCTAAATTGCTTGAAAACTTATAGTTGTCGCTTAATGGAGTTACATAGTTAATGATTTTATACAAAACTGAGGTCCATACGAAAATTCGTCTTTCTGACTCTAATATTTACCTCCTTCAATTTTTCGTAAAAACGACGATTTTGATCAAAATATTGCACCGATCAAGCTGAGACTTCTAACTTTTCATTGCGACAAACAATTTCAGTCAAAACTTTAAGCTTGCTAGCTGCGTTATTTAGGGCCAGTTATCTTTTTCTTAAGATAACATATTTATCAAAACTTATTCATCTGATCATTCTGAAATTTAACAGGTTTAACGTTAATATACCGAAGCAAACATTGCCAAAATTTCGCAAACCTATTTTAATTTTTAAACACATTCTTAGATAATGGCGCAGACTTTGTACGCTATGCACAGGCGCGTTATGATGATATGGTGCTAGTAACATTGGACAGGGGTGAGACACAGCACACGCGCTCGCCTCTGAATCTCTCACAATGATGACAGCTCTTGTTTTGCCACAATGCCTACTTTCACATTAGTCATGCAATTGGTCCCCAGGACATAGTACGTTAATATTGAAATTGTCGGGTGCCAGTTTTCTATGGCGACATTACTTAAAATTTTCTCACTGAATAAGGCTTGTAAAATTATTTTCATTATTATTCTGAAGAGAAGGCATAAATTCGTAGGAGATGGCCAAATTTCAGTTCTTTCAACAACATACTCCTCGACCTAAGGCAGCTCAGATTCACCAGAGATTCACACTAGCTGAAATTAAACAGATATGATAAATATGTCCATTCTGCTTCTTTCACCATAATCAACAGCAAGCAGTATCGCATTCCAGTCAGTATATGAGTGACCTTTTTTTCACAGTGCACAGCCTGCAGTAACGAATTGATACAAACAAAAGAAAATTTCAAATACTGTCAGATATTTCCTTTATGGACTTCTTAGTTTAAGTATTTTAAACAATCAATAAATCAGCTTTTCATCTTTTAACCATAGCAAGTCCCTTCTCTATTTTATTTTATGAAAACATTCAGTTTTTAAGCCATTAGTAGTCATTTCTGAAATCAGGTAAACAAATCTCACAGGCCTCATCTTGTCCACCAATCACTGGCACATCAGTTTTCTGCTAAACTTTTCAAACCATCCTTACCTAAGAAACCCGTAAGCTCCTTGCAACACACTCACCCAACCCTAACACTCATTGTTCTTTTCGTCCGAGCTATCTGATCGATGGCCAACTTCGTTACATTGTAATCGTAGTAATCGTCTCTTCCATTGATTAAATAAACAAAAATTGGTCATATTTGTCTCTTGATATTTAAAATAACTTTGACCATATTGTAAGACGTGTGCTTTGCCAGCGATGGGCGAGGCATGACAGAATCTCTGACCAGAGAGCAGTTTATCGTTAGTTGTTGCTTGTCGCTAGTCTGCGCTTGTCTGCGCGAGTCGACAGTAGCGAGTCTGGAGTAGTCGGTCGGCTTTAGTAGCGAGTGGGTAGTAGTCTGCGTGAGTCGGCGGGAGTCGGCATGCGTCGGCTGTGTGCTCTGGTCGCGACTCTGGTCAGGACTCTGGAGGATGAGTATTGTTGTAGAAGGTAAAGAAGCAGCCTTGCGCATATTTAATTATGTATGTTAATTGTAATTTAATTTGTTCAAAAAAATGCCCCAATAATAATTTTTATAATATAAAGCAACTGTTTTAAAGAAAAGCATCCGTTTCAATTTAAAGAATTTCCAATGCATTATCATTGCTTCCAAGAATATATATATATATATATATATATATATATATATATATATATATATATATAGGCCAGCATTACACGAAACTGTGTCGGAAAATGACTAATTAAGAGCAGATATAACTGCAGTTTTATTGAGGTAAGAATTTTTGCTTTTATTTTTATTCAGAATACAGGGCCGTAGGTCAGCGCCGCTGTCCTCATAAAATTCATCAGGTTACAAACCTTTTTTTATTGTTTTGGTGTTTAGGAATTTTTCTGTTTCGAACTTGACATTAAATGAGAAAAGAATTTTGTGGTAGCATTAAATGTGAATGCATTCCTGCACACAGACAATAAATGAGAGCCAATTTTGTTCAGATGTTACAATATTAAAAAATTTATTTAATTATTTTTTTGGGCTAGGCTACGCTTGGCACAATTTTCATTATTATTTTTGTGGGGAGGTTACACTTGGCGACATCCGGCCAGGATCGTATTTCTTTGGGAATCTTCTGATAAGTAGTCATATATCTGCTCTTATTTACTTAAACGTAGTTTGCGTCTGGCGCAACGCATTTACTAATTTGTCACTCTTTCTTTCACAGATCATCGGCAATTCGTTGCTCTTTGTTGATTGTGTTTGTTGCATTTTTGCATTGTCCTTGCTTCATTTGTGCTTAATTTTGTTTTGTGAAAAATGCCGCGAAAAACTGTTAACAGTACATAGCGATATGTAATGAGTGAAATAACCGACTCGAATAATTTGACCGATAGTACTTGCGACATGCAATGTAATGATGACAATCCTCCATTTACAGACAATCAGTGCGTACTGACCGCTAGTAATGATTTTTATCCTAATGTTGAGCAAACAAATTCGATTGTGTCGTCTGTTAATTTAACGACAATTGATGACGCGGCACGTTCTGTTACAATGAACGCTGCCCAGCTTAACACACCCGGTTTGCAAAATTTGCATAGTGAACAGATAAATTTTTCTAACGAAAATGAACTGTGTAATCAGAATACGTCAAATTTATTTAATTCCGGTGTAGTGAATAACAGTGCACATCCAAGTGGCGAAGCTATTCAAGAATCACAAAATGACCGAATGGTTACATAAAACATGACAATTGCAGGTACGCCATTAAACAGCACAGAGAATAGAGTAGGTAGTATTGGCTTGGATCAAATTATGGCAGTATTACTACAACATAGTGCATATTTCGAACAACTTAAGGAATCGTACAAACAACGTAATGAAAATTTCGACAACCATTTCAAACAACTTAATGAATCGTGCAAACAATTTAATGAAAGTTTTAAACAGCCAAACGATAAAAACGACAATCTTAATGAACAGAAGAAACAACTTAGTGAACAGATTACAGCTGTTACCGTGCACCGTCATGATACTAAAGAACAATTACGTGACGAAATTAAGGCTTGTGCTAGTAACAGTAGTGAAGAAATTAGATCTGTTGCACAAGAATTAAGTAATACAGATGCAGCGACAACAGAATCACATAGAGATGAAATTAATGCAGTCACTGAACAGTGTCCTAAAAATGCAACACAGATACGCGACGAGTTTAATTTAAAGTCACCAGAACTTTCACACAATCTGAATACGGAAGTCGATAAGAAATGTGAACAGCAGAACAGCCAAATTGACGAACGTATTAAAGCGACAGAAATGAAAAATGTTTCAGTCACTAACACGTCACAGCATACGGCACATTCCGAACATTTGTCACACTTACACAGCCAGTATAACTTAGGTAATTTACAGAGACCACATGACTTAAAATCCGAAAAGATACAGACAAACAGATTCTTATGTAATCGTGAACCTGTTCACACATTCAGTGACGAGGACGTTGATTATAAGCAATTTGTATCTGTAAAAAAATCTAAGGTATTTGAAAATGACAGAGCACAGGTACACGCACTGAAATGGATATGTCGATTTATTTTTGTACTTTCACCGCCATTGCCTGTAATGCAGAAACTAGAATTAGCAAGGATACAGCAATTTGCTTCTGAATTTTTACCGCCATTGCCTGTAACGCAAAAGCTAAGATTTATTTGCAGCGCGTAATGGACCTCAGGGGATTCATTACGCTTTAATGAATATGTGCCGTAGCGTGCACAGGGCCCCGAGCCGTAGTAGTGTTGTTTCATCTTTAGTTTTCTGCACTGCTGCCTTCTCTTCTACTATCCTTTATATCTATTAAAACAGCTCTTCAACTATTGCTCTACATAGGATTAAGAAATGAGTAAAGAAGATCTGATATGACAAATTTTACCGAAAGAAACAGTTCTCTTTAGACACTCCCGAAATGACAACTATCACCGTAACCTTAATAACAGTAAAAAAATTTTTTTAATCATCAGTATGTGTAAAATTATCAGCAACAGCAAACACATTTTGGTAACAATAGAGGTTTTTCTCCGCAACAGCATCAAAACCAGCCGGTTAGCATACCTAACCACCAATGTAATGTACAAGATCAACCAAGCTTTAATGTTTCGCCGCATACACGTATAGCATCAGCTGCAACAAGTAGTAACACACAGCAGCAAGGAAATAACTACGTACGGAAAACACACTATTTCAATTCCTATCGCAATGCACCGTATAGACATGACTATCATGACAGACGTAAAAATAATGAGCACAATTTTCAGCGTACATTTAATAACACTCTAGCTTATCAGCAGCAAGAACATCAGCAACAACATATTATCATGAATGAACCAGACAGTAGGTATCATCCAGAACGTAAGACGTCAGAAAGAAATAACAGAACAGTACAAATAGTGGGAATGCCACAGCATCCTCCCGAAAGTAATGACACGTCAAATGGAATCTGACTAGATACAGTACAGGTTGCATATTCCAGTAACGCAAGCAATACTTTTGACACGCTGAATCTTGTTCACGAGAATGTTATTTGAAACATGCTTTTTTGAATGCACCACTTTTATCGCACCCAGATCTTACCAGAAATTTTTCCATTGCCACCGACAGTTCTATCACCGCTTTAGACGTACATATTTTTCAGGAAATAGAAGAAGATGGTTGTACAGTAATTAAAAACATCGCTTTTGCAAGTCGCATTCTGTCACCTGCTGAACGAAATTATTCTGTTACAGAACTTGAAACATTAAGTGTTGTATGGGCTTTTACCAGATTTAGGCATTTTCTTTATGGAAGACACACTACCATTTACACAAATCGTAGAGCGATACAATTTTTACTTTCCGCTAAATTTACACACGACAGATTAAGTAGATGGAAACTTTATTTACACGAATTTAATTTTACAATTGTTCACATTCCCGGCACACAAAATATTGTAGCAGACGCACTATCCCGTTCTCTTAACAACAATCAGCAAGACATCGCAACCAACTTCTGCAAAGCAAATTTCAGCGTCATGTACATTCAACAAGTTGCATTTGAAAATTTCGTTTCGTCGTCATTACAAGACATAGCACAAGAGGAGAGTAAAGACAACGTGTGGAAAGAATTTAAACACCTTTGGCAAGATAAGAATAATGTTACCATTAGAAACCATTACAGTGTACGCAATGACATTCTGTTTCGCCGCTCTCATCCTGACAGCAACAATTGGTTATTATGCATTCCTGACGAACTTGTTAACAAATTAATCTGGTATACTCATTTAAGTTACGCACATTACGGAGCCAGAAAATGTTTTCTTATACTGAGACAGAACTGTTATTTTACCAACATGGAGAAACGTATGCGACGAGTTTTAGCGTCATGTAAAATCTGCCAGAAAGCTAAATCAGACACGACTTCACATTTTCCTCCATTACATCCCATTGTACCTGTTAAATTAAGACATAAGGCCGCTGTAGACATTTTTGGTCCGATTCCCAGAACTAATAGAGGCTTTTGCTACATCTTTGTCGCTGTCGAACTCACTTCAAAATTTGTTACCTTCACTCCACTACGCAAAGCTACTGCTAAAACTGTTTCGAAAGCATTTGTAAAACAATTTCTATTTCATGTAGGGCACGTGTTGAAAGTAATTTCCGACAATGGACCACAGTTTCGATCTGCCATATGGACACGTATGTTACGAGCTAGAAACATTTCTCCGATCTATATATCCGGGTACCATGCCTCTTCGAACCCTTGTGAACGATTAATGAAAGAAATTGGTAAACTGTGTAGAATATACTGCCATAAAAACATATTGATTGGGACACACACATACTCTAATTCCAAGATGTAATTAATTCCATACCAAATGAATCTACTGTGCTATCTCCGTCTGTTATACTGAAAAATGTTGAACCACCTAGCAAAATTAAAGAATTAGTAACATTTCCTACATCTCGTCAACTACGACACCATGAAATAATTGACATTGCGCTGAACAACATCAAACGTGCCGCAGAGCGCCGGAGAAGACAGCAAAAACATGTTTGTACACGCCGTGACTTTCACATTGGACAGAAGATATTAATTAGTACGTACACGCTATTTATCCAACAGAAGAAAGAGTAAATGCAGTAAATTTGAGCTTCTATACGCAGGTCCATATCGGATTCGCAGCATTCCTCACCCCAATGTCGTACACGTCGAAACTTTGAGAACCAGAAAAACCAAAGGGAACCACCACATGTCGAACATCAAACCTTTTATTTAATTAACATACTTTATGATTTATCACACTGTAATGCCATTTCCTAATTTTTTATGACCACTTATGCAATTATATCCACACGAACACTTACTGATGATTCTTGGCAAGTGCCCGGCAATGTAAGGTTAGCAGGTCGCTTTTCTAGTCGTTACACATCAGACCGTGCACATTTTTCCAGATAAACTTACGTATCTTATGAATAATTATGCAATTTTATCTAGTGACATATTAATTTTATTAAATTCTCTCTCCATTAAAGTCTTCAATTCTCGCCTCTATTAACTACACAACATACAAGCTGAACACAAAGAAGGTCACATTTCTGGTCATCATATTTTCCATTTTTTATGTATGTATGATTGTTTTCCTGTTTTGTTTGTATGCACTATGAAATAGTTAAGATATAACAAACATCAGTTGACTTTAACATTTTTGCTATATGATGTCTCAACATCGTTACTACTTTACTTTTTTTTTTTTTTTTTTTTTGCTGATACATTTTTGCTTCTGAGCACTGTCGATGTTTTTGACATATTACGTTTTCTGTCATGCTATGCTGTATGCTCAATTATGTTACTATAAACCAGTTTTTACTTAATGGGTATATGAATTAAATGAAGGCATTAATCTTTGTTCATCATTTTCAGAAAGAAATAATGTGTAAACAAAATAAATTAAACAGAGATGGGAATTTCACCTTCGGATTGAACGAAAGAAGATGCAATACTTCGTGACGAAGAGTAAATGGATCAGAATTAACAAGCATTAACAAGAATATACTACACACATCGTAGAATAGCAGTCTTAACTAATTTTTTCTTTCAGAATACGAAGCGATTGGTGCAGGCTGTCAGACAGAACTACACATCTTAGTTTTAGTGATGAAATATGCTACAAATGAGGAATAGTTGTATAATGAATAATGAAGTGACTCTTTTGCAGATGATAATGAATGGTGATGAATAATGATGAAGAATATGTTACTATGGATAATGAAGTTTTTCTTTACAGGTGATGATAATAATGGAGTTATGATAATATGGATAATGAAGTTTTTTCTTTGCAGATGAAAATAATGATGAAGTTAATATATTTACTGTTAGTTAAGAGATGCTATGTAGTTATTTAAGTATTTGTTGCAGTTCGTTTTGACAGTATGTCTCATATCGCATGGTAGGATGACTGAAAGTTTTGGAAAGGACAGCTAGAGAACATATATATTTTTATACACATTTTACTACCTGTTAATTCGAAGTTCACTACTTTTCAGCATAATATGCGTTTCTTCTTTCAGTTTAATAATCCATTTTGTATATTTTGCAGCAGAAATTATTCATGAAATTAATGTGCTATAAGCAGTTGTTCATTAAAGCTATGTCATTTATGAATGTGATCACATATACTCTACTTGTTTCATAACCTTACTACAGCTGACTCATGATGAATGACGTTACACATTTTCATTTGCAGCAATAACTCAAAAGCAAATATTGTTATGCCCCAGTAATTAATTATCGATCCTAACGCAATGCATTGATACCAAAAAAAAAAGTTCTGAGTAATACTGATCAGCTCTGAATAGTATGTCACTTCAATAATGACTTCTGAATAATACTGAATGACACTTTGTAATAATGCATAAATAGTATGCGTATAATTTCTGTAAATAATATTTTTGCTATACTCTATAAATGCTATGCCAATAATTAACGCTTGTTTTGAATGATCACTTCTGAATAATGCATAAAAAAAATGCTTAGTAGCTGGCCAATGAATGCCACTGATTACTGTAATAAGATGACCTATGATGCCAATGATTACTATAATTAGATTAATTATGTATAAATGCTATGCCAATAATTAACTGATTTTTGAATGATGACTTCTGAATAATGCATAAAAAAATGCTTTGTAACTGGCCAATGAATGCCACTGATTACTGTAATAAGATGACCTATTATGCCAATGATTACTATAATTAGATTAATTATGTATAAATTCTATGCCAATAATTAACTCATTTTGAAATATTTCTGAATAATGCAGAAAAAAATGCTTTGTAACTGGCCAATGAATGCCACTGATTATTGTAATAAGATGACCTATGATGCCAATGATTACTATAATTAAGTGAATTATGTTAATACTATGCCATTCATTAGCTCCTGTTTTGAATGATGACTTCTGATGGTTTGTAACTGGGCAATGAGTGCCAATGTTCTCTGTAAACAGATGATTTATGAACATTTCAGTAATACTACATATATGGTACAGAAATGTTCAGTAACTGGACGATGAGTGCCACCAATTACTCAAATCAGTTGTTAGACTAGTTTAATCCTCAATGAAATCTATTATGTGACTTAATTTCCTTCACCTTCTGACCTAATTACCAGAAATTACTGCAATATTCAATTGTCCTATCTATCCTCATGATCATGGAGAACTCTATTTGGTTTTTTCACTAATTCTACGTTTGTGTACTTTACAAAATGGCTCTGAGCGCTATGGGACTCAACTGCTGAGGTCATTAGTCCCCTAGAACTTAGAACTAGTTAAACCTAACTAACCTAAGGACATCACAAACATCCATGCCCGAGGCAGAATTCGAACCTGCGACCGTAGCGGTCTTGCGGTTCCAGACTGCAGCGCCTTTAACCGCACAGCCACTTCGGCCGGCAGTGTACTTTACAAGAACATGGTGTTGACACGACATGCTGTCCACCACCTTGAGCGATGGAGATGTTATTATGGTCCCACTGTTTGGTGTACCTAATGTACTATCAAAATGATAACATGGAATATTACTACTACATTTCAGTGTTTTGGCTACACTGATTAATACTTCAAGGAAAAGAACTACAGATTGTCTCATTTGGTGTTGTGCTTGTATAGAAAGATACGGACTTTCAGTGCAGCTGCGTGCAAACTAAAGTGCTACAACTATGACGCAATCCTTCCCATTCCTTTCCTAGTTCTTGTAAAATGGTAAACACTTATACAATGCGTTTAAATTCTTGTAAAATGATAAAGACATATACAGTGTGTGTGCACTTTATGCCATTTGTATTCATTACGTATACATTTTGTGATTCCCAGATATGTTCTGTACTACAGTGCGTGTGCACTTTTGCCATTTGTTAATATGTTTTGTACTCACTGTGTATACATTTCGTCATTGCCTTATATGTTCTGTACTCAGTGCATGTGCACTATATTTTATTTCATGTTCTGCACCTATATATACATGTATATATTCTGTGATTGTAAATTTAGTTAATTAAGAAAAACTTGTTGTTCATGGCAAGTCCAATTGACTCAGCATCGCTGCCAAATTTTTGCCCCCTCCAGTGGAGGGTTATGTAAGACGTGTGCTTTGCCAGCGATGGGCGAGGCATGACAGAATCTCTGACCAGAGAGTAGTTTATCGTTAGTTGTTGCTTGTCGCTAGTCTGCGCTTGTCTGCGCGAGTCGACAGTAGCGAGTCTGGAGTAGTCGGTCGGCTTTAGTAGCGAGTGGGTAGTAGTCTGCGTGAGTCGGCGGGAGTCGGCATGCGTCGGCTGTGTGCTCTGGTCGCGACTCTGGTCAGGACTCTGGAGGATGAGTATTGTTGTAGAAGGTAAAGAAGCAGCCTTGCGCATATTTAATTATGTATGTTAATTGTAATTTAATTTGTTCAAAAAAATGCCCCAATAATAATTTTTATAATATAAAGCAACTGTTTAAAGAAAAGCATCCGTTTCAATTTAAAGAATTTCCAATGCATTATCATTGCTTCCAAAAATCAAATATATATATATATATATATATATATATATATATATATATATATATATATATATATATAGGCCAGGATTGCACGAAGCTGTGTCGGAAAATGACTAATTAAGAGCAGATATAACTGCAGTTTTATTGAGGTAAGAATTTTTGCTTTTTTTTTTTTTTTTTTTATTCAGAATACAGGGCCGAAGGTCAGCGCCGCTGTCCTCATAAAATTCATCAGGTTACAAAACTTTTTTTATTATTTTGGTGTTTAGGAATTTTTCTGTTTCGAACTTGACATTAAATGAGAAAAGAATTTTGTGGTAACATTAAATGTGAATGCATTTCTGCACACAGGCAATAGATGAGAGCCAATTTTGTTCAGATGTTACAATATTAAAAAATTCATTTGATTATTATTTTTTGTGGCGAGGCTACGCTTGGCACAATTTTCATTATTATTTTTGTGGGGTGGTTACACTTGGCTCAAAATCATTTTATTATTTCTGCTGGGAGGTTATAATATATGAAACTCTGGACGCCTCTTCAAGCTACAAACCTATGCATTTCCAGTTCGCTATGTCCACCTCATGCCATCCTTCCTTGACCATCGTCTTACACACGTCACGATCAACGACATATGCTCCCACGTACTTCACCCCACTGCTGGCATGACTCAAAGCTCTCTGTACTGCCTGCCCTTTTTTACATGATTTTCTCTTCAAAGATTCACAAGCCATCGACCTAACCACCATTCCCCTGTCACCTTCTGCAATATTTTGATGTCACAACCTACCTAACAAACCCGCAATTCCTCCAATTCTCCCATGCCTCCCTCCAATGCCACCTGCATCTCCTGGTTGAATAGTATAAGCAAAAAGATCTTCAAGTAAATCCAAGCTACCGGACAGTGGTCATACTAGTCGACATTTCCGTCTTCCAGGTACCTACTTCTCCATACACAACCAACCATCCATCTTACTAAAACTGTGAACTATTGTAGCGGTCACCTCACCAGTCAGGATTTTTAGAGGGCCTCGAAGCTGAACAGGTGAGGCAGTGACACTCCTAGTACAAAAGCCCAAGCTCGGGAGCTGCTGTTTGTAGCTGTCATATTCCCTAAGGCATCAATGTCATAGCGTTATCTGGATTCATATTTATTACTTGTAATTTACAGTATGGGTTGTCTTCTCCTCCTTAGTGGCAGGTATACTGATTATCACTATCACATGCGACAGGGAATGCAGACACAGTGCTTAGTCATCTGCAGCCGTTGTGCCGGTCACGATCTAGTGGTAGTGTCTTGCAAATAGCTAGAACAGTTATTTATAGGCACAAGCCTACTGCAGGTCACCAGCGGCTAATGTGATCCACCCCAGCGCTCTCTATGATGGATATGTGCTGAAGTAGGTAGCAACAGCACATCACACATACTAGGTGTCGTGAGAGCAGCATCCAAGGACTCAAATGAGCAACGCATTGTACAGCCTCGGAAGTGGTACTCAGTTGTGTGGTTTGCTGTCACTTGGTATGTCCCTTCAGCAGGGGAAGCATCTTCTCCAAAGATGGTTGTGGCCAAAATGCAGTGTCAGGCTGCAGTCGTTAATTCCTAATACGGCTAGCTGGCTGTGGTGTCAGAGGCAAAGTTCTCTCTCGGCAGCAGGTAGCACGTTGTGGTTCACAAATCAAACTGTCCTTAACTAACGAGACTGTCATGCTGTCGGAGACAGGGATGACCAGACACTGAGATAGAAGCTTCTCAAATGGTCATGTTTAAGCTGGATATAACATCATAGCAGCTGGCGTTTCAGTTAGTTCAGTTCTTACCTCTTGGTTATGGTATCTGGTAAAGGTAGGTTTTAAGGATGTACACCTCAAGCGTAAGTAGGGTGTACAAGTATCTGTGTTGCTGTAAGAAACAGGGCTATGTTAAAAGTAGAAAAACATTTAGCGACGATCGTTTGACACTGTTTTTGTCAGAAATGTCAGATATGTTTGTACGAAATAGGGGAAGAGAAACAGAAAGTATGGTTGGGAAATTTGTGACTTCCAACTGTAGGGGTATTGTGATAACTCAATTTCGAAAGTTAAAAATTTCTGCTGGCCTAGGATTCGAACGCAGATGTTTCGTTCTTAGAACTGTTCCTTAACCCCTTGGCCATCCAGTCACACATTCCATCCAACCCAAAGTCTCAACCTATCGCATGTTGTAGTGCTGTTTCCCTCATCCATTAATCCCCTGCTCGCACATTACTGATTTCCATAGGAGTCTGGACAATACCAGTGCATCCACACAGAAAAAAATGCCGGAGAGCCGTCGCTCTCTTATAGGAATGCATATATCTGAATAGTGTCTTTTCTGTCACGCATCTCCAACAGAACGGACACCGCTCAGATATATACACGTCAGACACGTTCTAACATCTGTTCCGTAGTAACACGTCCCTTTTTTGATGCAAATGATAAGTGTAGGAGTTCTGGATTCAATGTGTTGTTAAGGAAGGTTAGATTTAGGGTAGGCAGATATTCAAATGCTGCCCTGGCCAGTAAAGCATCCATGTCAATATACTGATCATGATTGTATGGCTAAAGTTTGCGGGTAACCGATAGTTGAGCCTCGTTTATTTCACAAGTTGGACCATTGATCAAGATGTCACATCCTGCAGATCCACCCTTTCTATGCCCCATCTTTGTAACGCTTGATGATTATGGTCTGAGGTGCAAAGACTGAGTAAATGCAGTGGGTACGCGCTTTCTGAAAATGTTAGTAAGTTTCCAACACTTTCCTGTGGTGTTGGTTTGCATCAACGTTGCCTCTTAACAACTGAACATCACATGAGTGTGCATGTGTTTGGACTACTGTGGTCGAACAAATGGTTATGCTTCCTATTCTACAGCCCCGCAAATCCTCTAATGTCACAAGATCATATTCATTCCCTCAGCCTCAGATCACCAACACTTCCTTAGTCTGTAGTTACTGTTATTTTTTCACGGTTTCCCACGTCATGGGATGTGGATGGATGACGTAACACTGGTAACGTGCGTTTCTACCTACTGCTATGAATCAGATGTCACAAGCAATGTTGTTTTGTCCATCTTTACTTTGACCGATAGAACTCTGCTAAACTATCTTGTGTTATTTCAACTACATGCTCAAGCTCAGCTGGTAAATCCTTGTGCACTTGACGCAACTCTTCCAAGCTATGTTTCTGTGTTATCAATGCCGAACTTAGTAGCACATCATGAATACTGCGTGATTTGATAATTCTTGCATTCCTGCTACTTAAGATCTTGCATCATTAATGCCGTCTGCTAGTATCTGTAATTGGCGAACAGTGGTCATCTTTTCATCTAATGCACTTTGCCTTTTCCAAATTAGTGCTAGGTTGTTATTTGTAGTTGTTATCGTATTGCATACACACTCGATGAGTTCTGTAGCTGTCTCCTGTTTAACTTTAGTATTGTTCTACGTATTTTGCTCCTGATTCATGTGTTGTGTGGTCTGCCACTCTGCTGTGGTCTTAACACCTTCTACTGTGTCTGTCGCTCAACTTACCATTGTCCTCGTTTACCGCAGATGTTCGTTTGTTGCCCCAAACGAAGTTTCTAATAAGCTCCCTCCAGCGCTGATCCATCCCCACTTTCTCCTTGTCTTTGATTAAGGCACTGCATCTCTTATCTGACACAGCTATTCTCTCAGCTTCTCATAAGACATTTCCAGTTCTTGATACTCGTCTCTAATATCTGAGAAAATGGCGGCTTTCCATTACATCCCAAATGACCACTTGAACACTTGAATCTGTCTTGTAGCCTATGAATCTCGTTCCTAACTTGTCATACCTCGAAAATTATTCCCAATGTCCAATGTTGATTCGTCAGCAGGACACCCAGTTGCTTGGAAAACAGCAGAAAGGGTGGGTCAGGATTCTATCTCCTACTCCTCCTCTGATGATGAAGAGTAGCGACAAGAGTACAATAGTATTCTCCCTTTGCAATTACATGAAAAGCAGTTCGTTTTCTACGATACGCGTTTCGCTTCTTTTATTTATGAAGCATGTTCATTGGCCTGTAATAGATGTTTCTTTTTATATGCATAATAAATGCAATGTGCAGTGCTTACAAATATGTTACTATGTTAGATACAACTTTTGTTGCATAAGTTGAGTGGGATTAAATTATCGTTTGGAGTTTCTAAGATTTCATATCTTGCTAATTCACGTGTGTAGTCCTGGTGATGTGTTCATTCGGTCCTCATAATCCAGATGACCAATTTCGGATGTTTCTTGACCCACATTTATTACAGCACATCACCAGCCCTTTCCACTGTGTGGTAAACGTGTGCGTTTACAATGTGCAAAATTGCCAACTGTCCCTGTGTATTTATCTTCAGTATTTTGTTTGTGTAGTGTGTATGGTATGAGAAGTTTCATTCATTTAGTGTGTGTGTGTGTGTGTATTTATGTATGATCTTTTTATTAACGTGTAAGTTACTCTTCTTGCGTTTGTGTGTGTATCTGTGCGTGCGTGTGTGCGTGTGTGTGTGTGTGTGTGTGTGTGTGTGTGTGTGTTTGTCAAAGAGAGAGAGAGAGAGAGAGAGAGGGAGGGAGGGAGGGAAAGGGGGAGGAAGATTCATTAATTATTTCTTCTGGTTATGTTTCACATTTCTGTTTGTTGCTGTTTTAGTAGCTGACATGATCAGTGAGTCACTGCTTATATTGATTTGATCATTAATTACTCTTTTTTTCGTTCTTTGTATTTGAAAGTTTTCCTTTAATGTCAAGAGTTTATTGCAGTAATTGTTCACTCTAACTCCTGATATAATAAAAAAATCTTTCATATAGAAAGAGCCCTTACGAAGAAAAAGAAAGTAGTTAATGACCAAGTCAATATAAACATTAACTCACAGATCATATTAGCCACTGAAGCAATAACAGAGATCTGAAACATAACCAGAATAAATAATTAATGTATTTTCTTCACCCCCACTCTCCCTCTCTCTTACCCTCTCTCTCAATCTTTCTGTCTCTCTGTCTCTCTCTCTCTCTCTCTCTCTTTCTGTGTCACACACACACATATACACACAAAACGTATGAAACATATTAGACCGCATGCACTGCGCAAACAAAAGACAAAAGATAAACACACAGAGACAGTTGGAAAGACTAAACACTGTAAACACATATACTCATCACACAGTGAAAAATGCTAATGATGTTCTGTAATAAACGTGGGTGAAAACACGTTGGAAATCGGACATATAGCGTATGAGGACCGAGTGAACACACCTCCAGCATCACACACACATGGACTAGCAACATTGAAAATCTAAATAACACCAAATGATTATTTCATCTCACGCTGCTTGTGCTACAAAAGTTGCATCTACTCTGAAAAGCAAGAGAAAAACATGAGCAAACGTAACATAGTAACATATATCTAACCACTACATAATGCATGTATGATATATATAAAAACAAAGATGTATTACAGGCCACTGAAGATGCTTCATAAATAAAAGAAGGATAAAAACAAAGTGTTTCCAGGGCTTTTGTATGTGCTCATATGACTCTTTGCCAAACTTCACATACCTTTTTGCAAACTCCTTTGCTGGCTTGACATCAAAACCAAAATTATTAAGTGAAATGCCAAAGAGGGATGGCATTTTCCTTCCATAGAGAACCAAGTACTGTGAGAGTATATAGTAATAGTATGGACTTTGGAAATGTATGGGCGAACCAGAAATAAGAGATATGTGTCCCATTCTGTGTATTGGCTGTTAACATAATAACTCATCAACTTCGAGAATGTTCTATGAATGCATTCCATTCATCCATTTGCATGTGGATGGAGGGGACTTGTCTGTAACTTGTGAATGGGAAGTACACAGCACAGTGTTCCACCAGATTATATAAGAAGTTTGTACCCTCATCAGTCAGCAATGTTTCTGGTTATGTCAGACTTAAGCATCCAATTCTACACTAATGCTAAAGCAACTGTAGCAGCCAGCTGGTCAGGAATTGTGATCACACATGTAAACTGCGAAAAATGATCCATAATTGTCAACATATACTTATCATCAGCAGGTGTTCTCTTAAATGAACTAAAACTATCAAGCCCTACTATCTGAATCTGCCTGAGTTATCAAATGTCTCTATGATATTAGGCGTTTTAATGCCTTTGGCAAGTTTTGAAGAGGATTTATGTTTCAGCAAGCAGTTTCATTCGCTTTCTTCTCTGTCATCAAAATTTTCTGTCATTCCTCCATTACCGTGAACTGACAACACATGGTCACATGTCTGTTGCAACACTTTTTTCTCAGTGGCAACAGAACCACTATATGTGAGCCGTATTTTGTTCATTTGCATAGTAAGCTTTCATGCTTTATGAATTCAAACCTTTCCCCCAAGTATTTGTAGCACCGCTACCTAGTGGCTCAAAGTATTTGCTTTGCTAAATGGTTCCTTCGAACCCTATTGCCTTTTCAGTAAAGCGTGGTTTGTTAAAATTTTGAATTTCTGTCTGTACAGTATCACAGTAATTGATTCCTGAGACCACTGCCAACACTTCCTTCCCTGTTGCAGGGTAGTTGAATTCTGCTCTGTTTAGTTATCGAGATGCACAAGCTACAGGATGCCCTTACAATCGATATTCTGACTGAGAGTGCAACCAAGAGCACTATTGCCCACTTCACAGGGAAGGATAAATTATTTGTCAAAATCAGAAAACACTAGCACCAGGTCTCTATCGATTTTTGAACATCTCAGAAGCACATTCATATTACAGTGAAAATTTGCATTTAACAGCTTTTTTCAGCAAATGATCTAGTGGTTGAACAATCTGTGTAAATGTTTTGATGAATTTCCGATAACAGTTACAGAAGCCCAGAAAAGATTTTAACTGTTACATTGTTTGAGGGCTTGAAAATTCAGAAACTGCTGACATCTAATGGGGATCGCTTCATACACCCTCTTCACTTATTACGTGACCCAAGTACTTGACATGAAACTGTGGAAAACTAAATTTTTCAATACTTACCACATGATGCACTGCCTATACTTTGCTGAATACTTCCTCCAACCGTTTACCATGTTCATTCATATCTTTCGAAAAAATTATAGTATTATTTACTTATTCTGTGCATTTTCTAGGTTTCAGGACATGGAAAACACCATCTAGCAATCTTTGGAATGTGACTGGTGCCTTTTTGAGTCCAAATGGCATTCAGTGATATTGAAATTGCCCAATTGTGACTGTAAAAGCTGTTTTAGGTCTGTAGTCCAGCACCACCTCCAGACCACAGATCCACTGTGGAGAAATATTTGAATCTGCCTGAGTTATCAAGTGTCTCTATGATATTAGGTGTGTGTGATATGCATCAGTTGTGGTTCGAGCACTGAACTATCTAAGTCACAACAAGAGCGATATTTCTTGTTGCCATCCATCGTTTTTTTTCAGGGCCAGGGTCATGAGTGGACCCTAGGGTCCATAACTACTTTCTATCATGCTGCTAGCAGCTATTGGTCGATGAACTCTTGCATGAGTGCTTGCAATTGCTTTCGTCTACGACGAGTTTCCTAAAAATCAGAGCAATATTCCATGTTGGTATTCAGTGTTGGTTAACTCAGGTTTTGGGTAACAGACCCTATGAATTAAAAATATCCTGAAACTGGAACAGTAGTGCTTCCATATCTCTATGATCACTCTGTCTAGTAATGCAGAATCATTGATGGTATCCTTGTGACCTACTTTTATCCTCGTCATCCAAAATATCCACTGTGGCAATCATTCATCCCTTTAGTAGCCTTGCGTCGTCCTTAACGAAATTGTCCAGGATAACCAGAACCATATACTGACCATTCACGTTAGTTATGTATGCTACGCTTCTGAGTATGAAATAGTGCACTGTATCCAAACGTTCATTATTTTCGAGTGGCTCAACCACATGAAACGCCTCCTGTGGTAAGTGCGTAATTACAGAGACCTCCACCTACTTCCCTCTATTTGACTGTGCATTATCATAGGAACCCATTTTTAGTATGTGAATACGCATACACCCTCATAAACAATGCACTTTGCGACATTGCCTCGCCTGCAGCGGCATCAGCCAGTGGAAACAAAGTCCCTCGGACCTCTACCGTATGCTGCATAATATCGATTTTATCATGATGTTTAGTAAGGATATCAAGCTCGATAATTTTAGAATACCCCTCATACCCCGTGGTAACACCCCCATATGCTCGAAAAATTTATTTGCCGCCATGTTAAACTTGAGCAGTGTTGTCCCAATGAATTTATAGAATAATTATATCCTATATCTGTCTCTTCCAACTGGTGTGGCAGTCCTGATATCTGCGTCCAAATGATATGGATTCTCTATCCTAGCCTTAAGCGACATTTCAGTGTGACTTCTGTGCACAATTTGCCGGGAGCCCTGTTCTCGGCCTCTAGAGCAGCGTTACACTGACTACCTCATTCTGTGTTAGCTCGTACGTTTAGACGTTGATTTTTCCGATCCTATCGTAAGAACCTTCATCAGACTCGCTATGATTCTACATCGAGGTATTCTGCTTGAGGAAGCGAATACAACTCAGCTTACGACATCACTGTCGTAACCCCTCAACTCCTTGTCTGAATGATTGTGCATTCTGAAAGGTCTCATGGTAAGTAACGTGTGCGTTAGTTAACCGCAAATTGGCAATTGAAGGAAAGTTTCGTCAGACCAACTCGGCTGCAATGAAACGTCTTTCAGAAATACGGATATGTCCGCGTTTGCCTTTCCAGCCAGGAAGGTGGTACTATGTACAGCCATGGATGTCGTACTCAGGTGTCTTATCCAACTGATTGTAAACCGTAGTTTGCAGTTTTCTGTCGTTTGGTACTACCCTTCACCAGGAAGACGCCAGGCTCGTCCACATCTTCAAACACGGCGTAGGCCAAATGTCAATGACACCTTGCAGTGGCTAAGTTCCACCACAGCTGGCTGCAGCCTCTGAGGAGAGGTCTTCTCTGGGCAGTGGGCAGCACATTATGATACACCAATCAGAAACTCTTGAAACTTGCTATACCGTCAATGTTGTCTCAATGAGATACGCAAACTGGGTGATGAGAACTAAGATTGGGCCTCCAGAAATGATCATATTTAAGTTGAACATAACGTCATCGTGGCTGGGGATGCTGTCATTTGCTATCTTTATCCAGAGATGTTAGTAGACTTACTCCCTCTGTCGTGTCTCAGTTATTACCAGTTCCCATTTCCTTCACATTTTCTGCCAGTGCTAGGATGCCATGGAGTTGCTGAGCTCTGAGGTTACAAGTTATTGGATCTGCAGTGCAAGGCTTACAGAATGCATTAGGTTCTATGCAGTGCCATTTACGCTTCTTGACTACTGCTTGACTCAGTGTGGAAATGCATCACAAGCAGTGCCCCAACTTTCACAACATTGCACTCTTTGCTTGTCTCAGATAGGCCACAGTATAAGCCTGATCTGCTTCTCTCCCATCTGCGCCAAGTAATAACTCTAGAAATTTTTATGCACACTTGGGTACTGAAATTTCTGTGTAACAATGTTTAGCAGCAAACTTTGACAGAAAACTGAGATAAAAGCCACACCTGCTTACCATCCAAAACAATGCAGCCAACTAAAATTGTTAGAACTACTAAACGGACGCACCTGTCATATCCATCCTTCTACCATTACTCTCACAAATCCCACATCCATCCCAGCCTAACATATATGAGCACATTGGATGTCTAACTTCTCCAGGAAATAAATGCACTTATCATCGCCTGCCACGTCCATCTGTCTTTTCCAGCTTGTTTCCTATACCAGATGATCCATTTCCCATACCTTATTCTCTTCTTGAAGAACGTTGTGAACCACTACATCAACCAAAAAACCAAATTCTTGCCACAGATATTCGATCCACTAATCACCAAACCAGGTACACTGCTGCACAACCACATCCTTGTCCTACCTTCTGTGCATTTTCATGCCTTACCCATCCACTCCTGCCGGAACTTCAAGCAACTCCCCACCAAACTAGTAATGAAATTGGTCAATATGTGCTAAATTTTTAAAAACGTTTTGTTGAAAAGCGGCGCAATTGCCCGCCATAACCATAATGCTCCACCTCACATCATCCTTCCACTTTCCTCCAGCCTCCTGCCACCACAACGACTTTTCGTAGCTACTTGCGATTCCAGATGGTGCTGTCGTCATACTTATCATTCCACCTCCATCATGAACATGATCATTTTTCATGTAGTATCAGCATAATCAACACTATTCTTACCAATGCTTATGTTTCTACTGTAACATAAAATCTTTCATTAGCTTCTTTCATATTCTAAAAGTTCTATCATATACAGGGTGAGTCACCTAACGTTACCGCTGGATATATTTGGTAAACCACATCAAATACTGACGAACCGATTCCACAGACCGAACGTGAGGAGAGGGGCTAGTATAATTGTTTAATACAAACCATACAAAAATGCACGGAAGTATGTTTTTAGCACAAACCTACGTTTTTTTAAATGGAACCACGTTAGTTTTGTTAGCACATCTGAACATATAAACAAATACGTAATCAGTGCCGTTTGTTGCATTGTAAAATGTTAATTACATCCGGAGATATTGTAACCTAAGGTTGACGCTTGAAACCTCCGACGTTCAGTTGCGTGTTGTAACAAACACGGGCCACGGTCGGCGAGCAGCATCTGCAGGGACATGTTTACGATTACGACCGTGTTTACGAGTGTGGCTGTAGTGCACTGTTGTGGTTTGGTCTAGCTGTCGCAGTGTCCGCATGTAGCACTTGCTGCTATTGTTATTTTGCATTCGTCTCCGCACGCAGACCAACTGTAGTACACCGTGTTACCAGACGTCTGTGATAGTGTAATGTTGTAGGAACTGTGACCATGGTGTATTCGAACTCTGAAAAGGCGGAGATGATACTCATCTATGGCGAGTGTCGACGAAATGCAGCTGACGCCTGCAGGGTGTATGCAGAACGGTACCCGGACAGAGAGCATCCAACGTGCCGCACATCGCAAAACATCTACCGCCAACTGTATGCAACAGGTATGGTCCTAGCACGCAAACGGGTCCGTAACAGGCCCGTCACAGGAGAAGTGGGTGCAGTTGGTGTGTTAGCTGCTGTTGCCATGAACCCACACATGAGTACACGGGACATTGCGAGAGCCGATGGACTGAGTCAAAGTAGTGTCATGCGCATACTGCATCGTCACCGCTCTCACCCGTTTCATGTGTCGCTACATCAGCAATTACATGGTGATGACTTTAATCATCGAGTGCAATTCTGTCAATAGGCATTAACAGAGAATGCGTTGCAGTTCTACCTGTTTACCGATGAAGCGGGTTTCACAAACCACGGGGCAGTGAATCTACGGAACATGCATTACTGGTCCGTGGACAATCCTCGCTGGCTCAGACAGGTAGAGCGACAGCGACCGTGGACTGTAAATGTATGGTGCGGAATCATTGGCGACCACCTCATTGGTCCTCACTTCATTGCAGGGACCCAAACAGCTGCAACATACATCACGTTTCTACAGAATGATCTGCCAACGTTGCTCGAAAATGTCCCACTGGAAACGCGTCGACGTATGTGGTTTCAGCATGATGGTGCACCTGCACATTCCGCAATTAACACTAGGCTGACCCTTGACAGGATGTTCGACGGGCGTTTCATAGGACGTGGAGGACGCATAAATTGGCATGCCCGTTCTCCTGATCTTACACCTCTGGACTTCTTTCTGTTGGGTACGTTAAAGGAGAATGTTTACCGTGATGTGCCTACAGCCCCACAGGATATGAAACAACGTATTGTGGCAGCCTGCGGCGACATTACACCAGATGTACTGCGGCGTGTACGACATGCATTACGCCAGAGATTGCAATTGTGTGCAGCAAATGATGGCCACCACATTCAACATCTATTGGCCTGACATGTCGGGACACACTCTATTCCACTCCGTAATTAAAAACGGAAACCACGTGTGTACGTGTACCTCACCCCTCATGGTAATGTACATGTGCGTCAGTGAAAAAGACCAATAAAAAGGTGTTAGCATGTGGACGTAATGTGCTATTCCAGTCTCTTCTGTACCTAAGGTCCATCACTGTTCCCTTTGGATCCCTACGTAATTCGGTGCTCTCCGATACACACGATCCAACAGCGGAGGAGTGGTACTCAAGCGTCAACTTTAGGTTACAATATCTCCGGATGTAATTAATATTTTACGATGCAACAAACGGCACTGATTACGTATTTGTTTATATGTTCAGATGTGCTAACAAAACTAACGGGGTTCCATTTAAAAAACGTAGGTTTGTGTTAAAAAACATACTTCCATGCATTTTTTTATGGTTTGTATTAGCCAATTACACTAGCCGCTCTCCTCACGTTCGGTCTGTGGAATCGATTCGTCAGTATTTGATGTGGTTTACGAAATATTTCCAGCGGTAATGTTAGGTGACTCACCCTGTATAACCTTTACTGAAGAAAAATAAATTGCAGATCCCACACACCTGCTGAGAAGTAGTGGTGGCGCCAGTTTATTAACATCCTTCTGGCCATGAAATCCACATCCCTGTATACACTCGTCCTGATACATATAGTACCCCCTACACTATTATTGCTCCCCCTAATGTCTTAAAGTGCACCGTAGTAGATGTCCTAGATCCAACAGGGAGCGATCAACTACCTGTTCTGTTTCGAATTTCATGCCATGTAACAAGCCCCAACCTACCCACTCCCAATAATTCTCCTCGGCAAATCCAGGATGAAAGAGGCATAGACTGGAAATTCATTGAAAACCTCTACTCCAACTGTCATAATCATATCCATACTCAGTGTGAGGCTTATTTTCTACAACGTACCATATCAAATATGTTTTCCAAACAAAATATCCGACTCCTAACTTTCTACTACGAACGTCACTTCCTCCCTTCATGTGCTTTTGCTCTGCTCCAAGAGCCCCGTCTTCTCTACACAGAATATCTTCGTACTCGTGATCGAAATACGCTGAAACGGCAGCAACAGCTTCAGTGACATTCATAAGCTTAACGAAGTCGGGACTGGCAAACCGAACTAAACGAAATACCTGTAAATTCTACAAAATATTGGGAAGCAGTCCATAGATACTCTGGAAACAATCCTACTCCGACGTATCCCACCCTACACATTAATTCCTGGCAATTTCACGAAAGCCAACCGCTTTTAATCGTACTTGGAAGACAGTTTCACGATTCCACAACTCTCATAGCTCAATGGATCCCTATAATCATAGAGGTATGAACACAGATAACCCACCTCTCGTACCAAACTTCAAGTACTAACACAACACACCAAGAACAGGACCAAATACACCAGTAACAGCTGGAGACATAACACAAACACTCGTTGAACAACGTATCACTGCTTGCAATAACGGTCCACTTGTCTTTCACCACCTTAGGGAATGCTCAGAGTCTACCACATACATTACAACAGCATCCTCTACACAGACCATTATCCAGAGCATTGGGACATCTCAAATTTCCTGCTCTTCCTGAAATCTGATAAACCATACTCACAAACCTCATCCTATCGGCCTATCAGCCTCATATGAGTTTTCTGCAACATCCTTGAAACCATCTGTATCCAACAAATCCCCCAGCATGCTGCAACACGCTATCGTTACCCAACACCCAATGTGGCTTTCGTCCGACACATTCCATCTATATCCTACTTCTTTGCGTTACCCACCTTATCTCCCATCAATTAAAAGTCTCGGAGATTTGTTTTGTCACTCCAAGCGTGGTCAACGTTACGCAGAATTAGAACCGTACATGAAAGTTGTGCATAGTTTTTACACAAATGGGACAAGTGACCATGCCCACTTTGTGACTGTGGAGAACCACACACCGTCAGACCAGTCACAGAAGAATGCCCACAAGCTCGTATGATGGTAGACGTGAAGACTTCCTGCTGACAACTCCAAAATCGATAGATTGTACAAATGCTCTAGATGTTTGGTTATAAGATTTTATATTTTAAATATTGTATTTTTTTTTTAGTGTATCAAAACGCGATACGGTAAATAAATAAATCTTATGAACTAAGCAAACGAAAATTTTTCCGTATGGATTTCACAAAGTCTTTACCTAGCTATGGAGTTCTGGACTGTCCTTCAAGCTACAAAACTATGCATTACCAGCTAACTATGTCTGCCTAATAGCATCCTTCCTTGACTGTCTACTACACCTGCTGCTGCGTATTTCACCCCACTCATCACTTGCAGACAACCCACACCTACGACTAGCACAGTGAAATACTTAGGAATATACCTGGACTGAAAACTAGTGATCATGCAACACAAGGGTCGATACAAACCAAAACTGCTAATAGGCCACACCTGAAGTCTACGTCCTTCCTGAATAATCTTTACCTATAAATGTCTCATATACCCCACCGTAACATATGACAACAATCGATGAATTTTTACAACTCCTAAGTTCTACTAATCCTCCTAAATCCTGGAAAGACACGCACCCTCTCCACCCCCCCCCCCCCCCCCCATACCTTCTGCATCAGCTTACTAATCTTGCCCTACCAACTCAGCCAAATCCTAGAAGTTATTCTCATCCCGGATAATATTCAGAATCAATACATATTACAAAAGTAGTCCCAGCCTCCAATTACCTGTCCTTTTTACCCCCAATCTAGGCACCTTGCCGCACGACTACATCCATACCCGACTTCCGCGCACTTTCATGCCTTATCCATCTTCTCCCTCGAGAACTTCACTAATCCCCCGCTACACAGAGCTGCAATTCAAACTCACAGACAGAACACTCCATCTCACACACACCTTCCACTTACCTCCTTCCCATTTCTTCCCACTGAATAACTTTCAGTAGCTATGCAGGGTGAAAAGTATTTAAACCGACAAACTCTGGGAGGTTGTAGGGGACATCAAAACAAATATTTTTCCCTGATGTCATTTTTTCCTACGAGGATTATTTAAACCGCTGGAGGCCGTATTACGATCTTCAGTAGTTAGAGGGAGTATTACGCTCTTCAGTTGTAGGCAATTGCTGTCCACCATTGTAGTAGTGCCTTGTCTCTGTTTACTAATGGAGCGATACACCTGGAGTGAGTACACTGATATGGTTGGTGCGTACTACATAGCACACCACAACGGACGAGCTGCTCAACGGGTTTATCAACAACAATATCCTAATCGCCGTATCCCGCATCATACGACCTTTCATGTTGTGTACCAACGTCTGCGTGAGACCAGGTCATTTAGCAGATTACCTGGACAGGGATGCAGTCGCACGGTAAGAACGCTGCAATTTGAGGAAGCTGTCTTGCAGCATGTGGATCGGGATCCTTCAATCAGCAATCGTGCAATTGTACGTCACACGGGGACTAATCAGACGACGGTAAGAACAGTCCTTCGAGAGCAATTGTTACGTCCATTTCACTTACAGCGTGTCCACAACCTGGAACCAGATGATTATCCACCCAGAGCACAGTTTTCGCAGTGGTACCTGGAACAGTGTGAAATGCATCCTACATTTCCATCCTCTGTGTTGTTTACCTATGAAGCAACGTTCGGGCGTGATGGAGTCTTCAACATGCACAATTCGCATGTTTGGAGTGAGGATAACCCACAGCCACAGTTACTAGCGCTCATCAAGTAGGTTCTTCGTTAATGTGTGGGTCGGTGTTGTTGGAGACTGTTTAACTGGGCCGTATCTGCTACCTAGTTGCTGTTTCTTGGTCATAAAAAAATGGAAAAGTGTTTGTTGGTTTAATTAATTTGCCGCCAGAGAAATCTTCCTCTACCGATTTAAATACTCCTCATAGGAAAAAATGACATTAGGGAAAAAAAATTGTTTTGTTGTCCCCTACAACCTCCCAGAGTTTGTCGGTTTAAATACTTTTCACCCTGTATACTGTGCTGCAGGGCCCCATACTAATACTCTCATTATTCCACCACCATCATAAACATGATGATTTTCATGCTCCACCAGCGTGACCACTACGATGTAACAGTATTACTGTCATGAGTGATTATATTTTAAGTTTAATATAAAGTAATCTAGAAAGCTGTCAAATCTGAAACGTTGTACAATTAGGTGTATTTTAATAACACCATTTATTTTCATCTGCTTTTCTAGCATATTTTCGAACGATTATACCACAGCAGCAATGTTATCATTAGCACTCATATTTCATCTTCAATAATTGAGATGAAAGGAGCAGACAGAAAACCAGATAGGAGAGAGTTAGGAAGGAAGTAATACGTTTCTGTCACACAGGGCACTGCAGCAATGCAACAGCGATAGCTGACAATTTGTGACGAACTGGGACTCAAACCTGGATGCTCCTCTTCTCTACAATGCCAGCCTTAACCGCCTCACCCTTGTGGACATGCTTTCCGGCATACACATAGTCCCTCTTTACTGCTCGCAACGCCTCAACGACCACTGCCCATTAACCACCTACCAGAAGACTTCTCATTGCCGTAGGTGTTCAGACATTGGGCGTCCATCTGTACTGAAGCCTTTCCGTTGAACAGCCATCACACCCTTAGAATTGCAAATATGAGTGATATCTGCTCTGTCGGACATTCCGGTCAGAGCAGACACTACTTATGATGAAACAGCTGCGATGTATACACGAATAATTAGCGGTGAAAGGAAGGGAAATGAATGGGGATGGGAAAGAGATAAAAAAGAAATAATGGTTTCCAGTCGCACAGCGTACTGCGGCAACGCAGAAGCGAGAGTTGAGTACTTGTGCCAGACCGGGACTCGAATTCGGCTGCTCCACTTCTCTAGATTGATTGCCTTAAACGCTTAAGCCATTCGGATATGCTTTCCGACCGACCCAGATTCTTACCTTATCCATCGCTGCAGTGCAGAATCCATCGACCATTAACCTCTTCTCGAAGATTTATTGTTTCGTTAGTAGTTTGGACATCGGCTGTGCCTCTGGACTGAAACTTTTTATCAAGCAGCCCTCGTGCCCAAATAATTATAGATATATATATGAGGTCTGTTCTCTTGGACATGTGTGACAGGACGGACGCCACTCAGATACATGTATATTTCTGTCATGGCGCTACCGCTCTTGCTTTTGTTTCACTGCGGATGCACTCCTATTGTATTAAATCCTATGGGAATCAATAATGTGCAGGTAGTGGGTTCATGGACGACGGGTGCTGCGTTGCAGCATGTGATAAGTTGAGAATCTTGGCGAGACAGAAAGTGTGTGCAGATGGACGAGGTGCTTTAGGTAACCATTCTGGTAGAAGTTGGACATCCTGTTTCCAGTTTTAGTCTGCTGCAGTGCCCTGTGCGGCTGCAAGTATTATTCCTCTCCTGTCTCTTTCCCATCTCGTCACACATGTCCTACGTAACAGCTATGAGTGGTGTCTGACCGACAGAACACGCACCACTCATATTTATGTTTCAATTGCAACATAAAATAATTTAAAATATTTTAGATATCTAAAAAATTGTTTGTTGAAGGGTATTTTAAAAACGTCTTATATTTTCATCCACCTCTTAAATATTTTAAAATTTCTACCAAATGTGTAAAACCTATAACTGAAGAGCTGTTTCGTTCACTGCAAGTCCACGTTTTTTTGGCAAAGAAAAGAACTGCAGAAGGAACAAAATGAATAGTCTGAGGCTGATGAAGCCGTTATGGGACAAAAAATGGATATATTACATTTACATTCTTGTCTGACATCTCTAAAAATATAAACTTTATATTAATGATGTAAAAACTACCATCCTTTTATTTATTAAGTCGTTAGTCTTGTGACTGGTTTGATGCGGCCCACCATGAACTCCTCTCCTGTGGCAACCTCCTCATGTCAGCGTAGCACATGCACTCCATGTCCTCAATTAACTGTTGGATGTACTGCAGTCTCTGTTCTTCTGTACGGCTTCTACCCTCCAGAGCTCACTCTAGTACCATGGAAATTACTCGCTGATGTGTTAACACAAGTCCAGCCATCCTGTTCCCCTTTATTATCAGTGTTTTCCTCATGTTCCTTCCTTCGAAGAGTCTGTGGAGAACCTCCTCAACCCTTCTCTTATCACGATACCTAATTTTCAATATGCTTCTGTAGCACCACATCACATCTGTCCCTATTTTCCATCAGTCCATGATTCACTACCACACAAAGCTGTTCCCCATAGTAAATTCTCATATTAAAGCAACGTTTGATGCTACTACACTTTTCTTGGTCAGGAATGCCCTTTTTCCCTGAACGGGTCTGCTTTTTATGTCCCCATTTCTTTGGCCATCATGGGATATTTTGCTTCCAAGGCAGCGGAATTCCTTAACTTCGTCTACTTCGTCACCACCAGTTTTAGTCTTAAGTTTCTCAACATTCTCTTTTCTTTTACTTCTTATTACTATCGTCTTTCTTCGACTTACTCTTAATCCACATTCTGTAAGGATGAGACTGTTCATTTTATGCAACAAATCTTCACCTTCACTGAGGATACCAGTGTCATCAGTGAATCATATCATTGATATTCTTTCACCCTTCATTTTAATCCTAGTCTTGAATCTTTCTTTTATTTCCATCTTTGCTTCTCTCATGTATAGACTGAACAGTAGTATCGAGAAACTGCTTCCCTGTCGTGTACTTGTTTTTATGCACGTACTTCGTTCTCGTTCTTCCAGTCTTACTCTTCCCTCATGTTTCTTGTACAAATTATATATTACCCGTCTTTCTCTTTAGCTTACCCCCATTTTTGGCAGTATTTCAAACCTCTTGCACAGTGTCAAACCCTTTTTCCCAAATCGAGAAATCCTATGAACGTGTCTTGATTTTTCTTGTCTTACTTCTGTCATCAAGTGCGTCGTCAGAACTGCCTCTCTGCTTTCCCTAAGCCGGCCAGTGTGGCCACGCGGTTAAAGGCGCTTCAGTCAGGAACCGCGCGACCGCTACGGTCGTGGTTCGAATCCTGCCTCAGGCATGGATGTGTGTGATGTCCTTAGGTTAGTTAGGTTTAAGTAGTTCTAAGTTCTAGGGGACTCATGACCTCAGATGTTAAGTCCCATAGTGCTCAGAGCCATTTGAACCATTTGAACCATTTGAACTTTCCCTAAAGCTAAACAGGTGGTCATCTATCAGATCCTCAATATGGGCTTCAACAGAAAGTCAATATGGTGCCTCGCGCCTGCGTACTGAAAGGAGATGGAGTGCACGTGACGCACGCGGCGTTCCACCATCTCATTGGTCAATGTTCAAACGCACGTTCAGAATATCTGACTTGCTAGATGTTGCTCTCCACGTTCAGAAAGACTCTCCAACGTGCTATGCCACACTATGACGCAGCAATTTTGCACGCTCAACGCTCAAGTTCGAATGCACTGTCCACGTGGCGACGGCTTTATACTAAACACTCCCGAAATCTCAATGATACCTCCAACAGCATCTTAACCTGTTTTGCTGTTGGTTTTCCCTGTGATTCCTGAAGATAAACATCTCGAAAATATAAGCAGCAATTGTAAGATAAACCACCAGTAGCGTCGGCATCTTTTACCTCACCGTTCACAACCGTCCTATCCAGTTAACTAATATCCTAAAGTATCTTGGACTAAACGCCGACCTGCATTTCACACGCTAACATCCAGCGGAAAGCCTACGACCTACTAAAACTACTAACCTGACGAACATTAGGTTTGCAAAACTCAACAGAACCCCAGACATACGAAGCGTTTAGCCATTTGATCCCCTCTTACGCAAGTTCTGTCACTTCCCCTAGATCCTCGCGCACCTCGCAGCTTGTCTCTGTTTCCACATGCATTTCCTTTTCCCTGCATGGGTCCTCTGCCATCCCTTGAAGTTCCGATCCCTTTTCACACACAGTGAAAGTCTCTCCATACCCTCCACTATGTCCACAGTAGATTCCAATAACCTCATTGCTGTCCCTCTGAACTCAAATCCTGGTACACTGCTGTGCCTTTACCAACACATCCTTCCGGTCCTAGACCTAAGTACTCTCCATACCCCATCCCAGCGAACCTTCAACTTACTGCTCCTCCAAGAAGATGAAATCTCCGGTACTCCATCTACTACAATTTCTCCCCGTCTTTCCAAACCCATATCAAGGTGGGCTTATCTTGTCCCCCTCCATCTTTCGCCCATCCCTCTCCTCCTTGTACTTGGCCCAGCATACAAATCAAACTCTTTCTACATTTCCGTCCTCTCACTATCCACCCCAACACCTAATTTTCTTTCTGTAAATACCAACCAATGACATTTATAACCCCACCCTTCATCACTACAGAACACATAATGTTTTCCTCTCCACAAGGCTATTTTTCCCCAGTCCAGGTACCTTACCTCTTTAGTGAGTGTGTAGTGTTCCTTTTTAACGAATCTCATCGCTCTCATCACCATGTCTTAAACATCTTTATTTCTAATTTTATCTTTACCTTTCGGTCTCTGTGATTTCAATTTTTTCTAAATAAAAAAAATCAGTAGCATAGTTTTATATAAATAGCATCAGATCTCAGTCATTTTAAAAATTTTAAAAGCATTTGCAAATTTACATATTTTAATTGTGCTAGTTACATCTTAGAGTATATTTTAAGGCTTCTGGCTAAAGAGTGGGAAGTTGTGCTGGTGGCAGCCCACTTGGCCAATAAGTGTTGAGAAGATGAAGTAAAAATGAAAGAAAGACGAATGCTGACATGATCAATTTATGAAGACATCGTTTCTATTCATTTTACAAATGTTGACAACTGCTGTGTTTTCTGAATGTAATTTTTTCTATTATTATACCAGCCTTTTGATGGATGTGTTGTAAAACATGCATTTTTTGCAAGCAGATTGTCTAAATTTGCTGTATATATTGATTGCAGCTTTAACAACTTAAAAATGATCTGAGATTGAAATTGAAACCTTGTAACTTATAAAGTAGAGCTGATGGTGAAAATGATGTTATTTAAAAAAATAACCGGCAGAGATATTACTCCTTATTGAAAATTCACTATCCGTTTAATAACAGGAACACATATTGTTTCCTGTTAGATTAGCAGGTTTTCCTTAATGGGGCGCAAAAATTCGCAGAAAATCGTCTTCTTGAAAAAATTGTGAAATTTGGAGACAATCGTGCGTGGGCTGAGACTCTTATTACCTTCACAGTTCCACGAAGCATTCCCATAACATTGTTTCTCCGAAAATCGAAGCGTATATTCCAAAAGAATAGAAATATCCTTTTCAGGTCCTCGGTTAGAAATCTTGGAATAATATCGGAATATTTATCTGGACTAATAGTATAGTGTCTTTGGTTCGAGACTAGGAGTCAACAAGGATTAACACATATCCAAGGGTCTCACCAAAATCTTGTAATTCTATGAGGATGAGCAAATACGGTAGTGTATTACACAGCAGGTCTACAGGGAAATCGTTTGAGATCCTTGCTTTCAGATCATGGAGTAATACAGGTAGAACAAATTTACAGACTGATAGTACAATACGGTTATGTTAGAGAGTATATATGCTACATCAAATTTTTGGCATGAGGTCCTCATGGCAAGTGGTCAGCACATGATCTGGAGGTGTTGATCGCATGTTGTGAGATGCAGATGATGATGATGATGATGATATTTGGTTTGTGGGGCGCTCAGCTGCGCGCTTATCAGCGCCTGTACAAATGCCCAAACTCTGCTCAGTCCAGTCTCGCCACTTTCATGAATGAAGATTAAATGATGAGGACAACACAAACGCCCAGTCATCTCGAGGCAGGTGAAAAGTGATATCTAGAAGCGATAACGTCCAGAATGAAACCACTGTAAACAAAGAGCACAGAATATATGAGGGTAACCAGTGTTCCACATTCCCTTAAAATCTCTTCTAGTGCTTATAACCTAGGCATGTAATTTAGTGCACCTACGGTATAGAGAAATATCTGTCACATCTTGACTTAGAGATCTTCGTATAACAACTGAATGAAAATATTCTGGGCTGAAAATATAGTACTTTTATATTAGAAGGTTTTTGTAGTACTGAACATTGTATAGACATAGGTTCCCTGAAGAGTTCTGCACGTAACGTGGTCTTTGAGGTTAAATAACCACCACATTAGGACTCCTGTGATCTTTCTCCCGTTGATTAGCACTGTTCCTCTTACCTCACCAAACTCTTCTTGTCCATGGGGTTAGCCATAAATAATAATCAGGTGGACTGATAAGATAAGGAGTAAAGAGTTGTCCACAGACTCAGCGAAGAGAGAAAAATATGGAAAGCTCCGAAAATACCAAGGGACAGAATGACAGGATATCATCTAAGATATCGTGAAATAATCTTCATAGTACTAGAGGAAGCTGTAGAGGGAATACAGAGATTGGAATAAACCCAACAAATAATTGAGGTTGTATGGTGCAATTGCTCTTTTGATATGAAGAGGTAAGCGCAGGAGAGGAATTTGTGGCGGGCCACATCAAACCAGTCAGAAGATTGGGGACCCAGAATATATAAATAAACTAATAAATTAACTACATTTTCCTTGAAATATATGAGTCTCAATTTCATCTAAAATAATGACATAAGCTGCAGAAATGAATTAAAATTTGGACCTCGGTTGACACTTGAACCCATATCTCATGCTTAATAGGCAGACGTGCTAGCTATTACATCGCCATAGCAATATGGGTCACACATCTGTGTGGATTAGCCTAGTCCATTGTCCTCCCTAACACAGTTCTCAGTTCAAGACATCAGCCTATTTTCCCCTTCTTAAATCATGAGTATTGTCGAGGCTCTCTATTATCGGAATAGCACCCCAGCTTTGTAAGTAATGGGAAACTCCTACCTGTACCTCAAGCGTCGGTGATCTATTTATCTTTTATTTGGGAGGGCATTGAACTAGAGTAGTCCAAGCAGCAGTGTTACCGATACTTACACGGTGGTTCAGTGGCTGACACAACTGCCTAGTAAGACTGCCTGTGTCTGCGACGGTGCACAGGCCTTCTGGAGTGGAACGCACTGCGGCTAGAAGCGTTCACATTGATGCAGTGAGTCGCGACAGTACAGCTTTCTCTTAGACGTATTTGTGACTTCTCCTATTGCAGGAAGACATGGAACAATGACATAGACTAACAAAATAAATTCGTTTATGTTTGATACGAATTATTCCAGACCAAATTCATTTGTAGTCATGATTAGAAGGAGCTGCCAAGATCAATTTCCATGATATTGTTAGAATTAATTTCTCGATGGCTAGTAGCGCTGTTTACATTTAACTTAGAGCTCTGATACATGTGACAAAGTAACAGAATCTGGTGGAAGAATATTGAAATTTAAACATAGAGATGGAAATGTCAGCGAAGTTATAATTATGAATGCGGGACTTGGCATCCCTACAGCGCGTTTTTTTGAACTCCCCTTCGAAATTTGGGCTGAACAAATAAATTCTGTGTTAACGCCTTATGGCTGGGTGATGAAGAATTTTGAGGAAAGGTTGTCGAAAGTACACAAATTCACAGTACTGAAAGGGGTTTATGCAGGTCGAGATTCATCTACAGAAACACATACCTTTGTATATTAATGTCAGTAAACACCGTGGCGTAGTGATATACGTCTGACAGCCAAGAACGTGCGGTGGCTGTGGTGCACCAGGCCACGTTCGCGCACAGTGCGTGCAACGTCGTGTGTTGCAGATGCCTGCTGGTGAAGCTGCGAACCGCCCTGTAGCAACAGCGCTGACCTTGACATATGCTTCAGGAGTGACGGGACTCAAATCTATGGCCCGCACATCTTGGTCTCATTAACTGAAGACATTTAAGTAGACACTGCCATGGCAGTGACAGATGCCGCAGGGACTATCGAGCCCCATTCAGAGCAGACTGCTGTTCGCTGTGACTTCAAGTCACCAGGACCCCGGAGGGGCCGGACTTTGCTTCCGTAGAGTAGCGAACCTCGACAAACCAGGTGCAACAGGATGCTGATGTGAAGGACGATCCCGTGGGAGCTCCTCCAAAAACGAGCGAACTGATGTTGTCTTTGAAATTCACACCGCCAGGACCCAGGGCGGGACAGACATTGCCTCTACAGAGGATCGAACCCCGATTAAACAGTCGACACCGGATTCTGACGAAAAGGAAACTTCCAAAGTTGCCAAAAGAAACAGATACTGACACATCATGGTGATAATTAACTAGCTCTACAACTTCGCGAAAAAGCGGAAAGGAGTGGGAGCCAAATGAGTCGACAGACAGCTGAAACGCCTGACTGTAGCGACAATGTGTCAGGTGAAAAGGACGCGTTGACACGACAGCCGCCTCCGCAACTGGCTCACACAAAAAGACGCTCGGTGACATGATCTACAGACCGTTTTAACGACCACTGCCACATCATCATACACTAGGGAAAACGGGTGGCACTTCGTACCAGACCAGGGAAAAAGGTAAGTCGGCAGATGAAACGGAAGAAATGGATAAGAATACCGTCATGGCTGAGAACCGTTGTCATCGCAAAGGGAGTAGCACACGAGAGGAATTTCCGAGGACGCAGCGACTTTGGAATGTGGACCTTCTGTGGATTGCCACCCAAGTAAGGAACATTAACCTCGTGATAGGTACCGTACAATATGATCCAGCCTCAGACATACAAAACTGTCACTTTAAATATAAATGTGATCCAGCGTTATCTTCCTCTTCACAGTCTAATATACTTTACAGATATAGGCAAGAAGTAACTGCCATTGAGCTGGAACGAATAACTGATTACAATGCTGTCACAAATCCGGGCATTGGAGCGTGTTTAGGGACAGCATTTTTAGAAAAGGAAGGCATTATCACACATTATATGTTTCTAAAGGTGACTTCAAATCGACGTTAGCGTTTACTGCTGTTTCTTTTCTTCGGTACTGGTGTGACTTGTGCAACTTGAGACAAGATGCACACTTCAGGGATATGCATTTCCGCTGCGAGCCTCTTTTGATGCATTTGTTGTTGCATATACTTCTGTGGACAGTGAGAAGATTAAGTTACGGCATTTGTGATAGAGTGACGCGAAAGACGGCTGATGAGTTTGACCACAATATAGATACTCTTTGCTCAGATTTATTGGTGAAAGGGAATGCCACCAATATGAGTTATGCTCATACTATAAGGCCACGAAATAGCCCGACGAGCGGGAAACCCTATTTTGGGCAGTTAATTTGGCTGTTGGAAAACGTCATTGACGCGGTTATCTGCATCACGACTATCGCCAAAATTTATAAGATCTGCAGAAACATGCTGTCTCGTTCTAGTCAGTCATTGAGTACGATCCCTTCAGAGCTGTTACGAATTTTCCTCCTCCGCGTCGGTGTCCTACGCTGTACTTCCCTGATTTGATAGCAAAACTGGTTTAGTAACTCGTCGAATGTCTTCTGCAACTGCAGGCTCACCATTTATCCCACATCTCAGGAATTTTCCCGTTGGAATAACGCACAGTTCAAAACATACCTGTTTGAGAACGCAGGTCTGGTAGGTGCTGTTGAACCTGTCGTCTTTGTCGTGACAGTAGCAGTAGCGGCGGGTGACTTCCGTGTCCGCAGTCTCGTCTGGGCCCTCCGCAGCCGCTGCAGTCGCAGCAGCGGCCCCTACCAGCAGCAGCAGCAGCAGCCGGCTCCACATCACGGACCACTGTGCGCTGCTGCCCGGGCGCGCCTCTTTATAGCAGCGCTGCGGGCGCCCGCCGCTGCAGGCTGCCGCGGTACACGTGCACGACAGAGGCGGTGCGACACTTCTGGGGTCATGCAGTGTACAGACTTTTGTTTCGAAACGTGTAGTACCGGTGTCGACATCAGGTGTCACAAAAACATTTTGAGCAAAAACATTAAGTTTTCATTGGTAGGTTGATGACAACTGAAATGTGTATCAGCTATTTGTTCTCAGTTGTTTGATGTCCAGGTTTCGACACCGTATCTCACAAGCGATCTCCAATCAAGTTACATGCCTATGTAAGGACCCAAGAAGGGACGGACATTGCTTCCGTAGAGTAGCGAACCTCGACAAACCAGGTGCAACCGGATGCTGATGTGAAGGACGATCCCGTGGGAGATCCTCCAAAAACGAGCGAACTGATGTTGTCCAGGACCGAGGGAGGGACAAACATTGCCTCTACAGAGGATCGAACCCCGATAAACCAGTCGACAGTGGATGCTGACGAAAAGGAAACTTCCAAAGTGGCCAAAAGAAGCAGATACTGGCACATCAGGGTGATAATAAACTAGCCCTACAGCTTCGTGACTGTTTATGATTTAGAGCTTGTTTTGCTATCTGTTAGACATTTTATATTATTGGGCATGAGTAGAAGCATTTTTGCGGCATACTGCACTCCGTCCTGAGCAACTGACAGTTTTCGTAATGGGAAACACAGGTCATTTTTTCGTCTGGTGTTGGAAGCCGGTCCATGAAAGTAAAGTCGGTGGATCTTGCACCACACATGTTCATTGTTATGGGTAGAAGTATGCAGCCGGTTCTCCCATCTAAAGAGTATCTCCAGCAGTTCAAAAATTACTGAAACAATCACTCACAAGATAGAATCTAACAAGTCAAATGACACATATACTACATGTCTTGAAGAAAAAGAAACCATTGGAAAAAAGCAACATGGACATTTCACAGACTTAAAAGTTCTTTGTTCAGTCAATAAAAAATAAAACAGCCAGAGTTCAACTTCATTCTTTCAACTACCCAGTAATTTATGTCACTGAGGACTCGTGTACAGACACATAACAGTAGCGCTGTTAACAAAATGACTCTAGTACATATTATATTTCATTTATGTGTGACGAAGCTCAACTTATTTTGTGTTTCTCTTTTGATTATGCCACTATGGCTTCATTAAATGTTTTTAAAAACAGATGTGAAGATGGTCACTGCTGTTCGAAACCGGTAGTCTGAGGGCCTAAAATTTTGAGCCCATAAACGGAAATAAAGAAATTTATTCCTCATAAATCCAAAATGTGCTCATTTACTTCTGTGAGAATACAGACTACGATTACTTCAATGGGCGGAGGATCATGCGTTTATCACTTTATCAGAAAAGCAACAAAGTTCAAACCAAGAGATGGCCATAGTACAGTAAGTGAAGACAAACACTTTTAAATCTCAGCTACTGAATTAACAGGGCTTGATAACTCGAAAATATTAACCATTTTGTGTGCGTATCGATCTCCAAGTGGTACTGTGGAGGTTTTTTCTTTAATAAATTAAAAGAAGTTCTACATACAACCTCGAGTAGAGAAGTCAATTTTGTGTGGAGACATGACCACAAACACTAATATCATAAGCGATACCAGTAGCAACATAATAAATGAGCAGATTTTCGGCATGTCTCTGTTGGTTAATAGAGAGAATAGGGTTATTACAGTTAGTATAACAGTAACAGGCCATGTGGATGCAAATATGGACAAGAATAAGTTTGATGTAGCTGGAAAGGATCCCGGAATATGCGATCATTTCTGGGAAACAACAATAAAACCGAGTATGGAAAAATTCCATAAACTGGAAGCTTACAATCACAAGATTTGCTCTAAAGAACTCACAAATCAAAGCGGGGATGCAGTGTATAGAGAAACCAGTGTGAATGTCAAATTCTTAAATTCCGAAGATTATTGAAATTCAACTTCGAACAGACGTTTCCAAAAGTATGCACATCAGTTTCAACGTCTCACAAAAGCAAATGAATCAGAACTCCTCTCGAACCCTGAAGTACCTCAATTACATGCAATGCTGACTCTCTAGGACTACAGTCGGAGATGCTTGCCCTCTCTTTTTGAATCCGCAGAAGGGAAAATGCTACATTTTATTTACATTAAAGGGCAGAAAAATCATTCATCAAAAGCATTATTAGCAAAAGCAGATAATGCTATTAGATTTCGTCTGGATCTGAGGCGTTTGTAAATAGTATGTTGGTATCCCTTTTAGGTATCATGACAGTCAATCTCACAGCTTTTTCGAAACATGACTAGAATTACGGCCTGTATAATGTTATTCAAGTCATCCCAGTCGTGAATGTTAAGAATCACAGAAGTAAAAAATATTCTTATGGGGTCACATTTTAAATTAAATTTCGAGAAGGCAATTGTTTTTTATGCTGTGACGTTTAATATCTTTTGTTCACTTCCCTATTGTTGAAAAGGCTTACTTAAAGTGTGGAATTCTGTTACAGTTTCAGAGCCGAAAAGGGTTGTAATAATGTGCAGTATCTCTCATCCTCAGCGAATAAAATGATTAAGTTCTTGAGAGTGATGCTGAAAATGTCAAACTTCATGAAACTAAGGAAAAAAGTGGGAATTAAATCGTATGTGCTGAAAATGTGCCTTTCACATGCATGCCACCTTCTGTACACATTGTCGATTGTGATCTCCCTGACCTTAGGCAATGAAACCAAACATGAAAAGCGCCACTCCACCTCAAACCTGTTTCCAGCTTGATGCGCATCAAATTAGTAGGATCTCATTTACAAATTGTCAACCCAACTCATTATGTGGAGACCTGATTCAGGAAACGAAGACACCTAGCTACAGTCAGCAAAAGTAAAGAGCAGAAGCAGGAGAAATATGATAATGATATTCCAATGCCAATTCAGAACCTGTTATAAACAACCAGATTTATTTGCAAGCTATCTCTTTTAACCTTAGTTCTAGATATTGCACTTAAATCTTAATTATTTGCTTACTTTAAGATACACATTAAATATAAATGTGTTATAATGTAATGGCAATATCATTTCTTATGATAATAATTAAGAGTGGCAAAACACTGGCAACAGATCATTCTGAGTGTCACTTACCTTTTTTCCAGAAAATCAGAACTGATTCCATGAAAAGAGTCATAATGGAAGAGTCCTTGAATTTATCTCATAGGAACAAAAAGATTCATAGGAAGGTACTGATTGATGCAAAAAACTATATCAATTACAAAATGATACATAATGCAGACAATAAAACCAAAGCAACGTGGGACGTCATAAAACAATAAACAGGGAGATACAAACAAAGACATAATAACGCTCTTACAATGGAAGGGAATAAAGTAATAAATGAACCTCACCACCTAGCACGTTTCGAGTATAATTTCCCAAAAAACAAATACAATAACTGTAAATAATTATTCTCTAAGTACAATGATCTTCCTATCAACCATAGAGCTTGAAGTCAGTAAAATTGCACCAAAACTAAAAATTAAAAAGTCAGCTCCCTTAGGTGAAGTACCAACGTGTGTCCTGAAACAACGCATAAAGATGTCAGAAGCTCTCTTAACAAATATAATAAACGAATCTTTCACATCAGGAAAACTTCTGGAATATTTTAAAGAAAAATAATGCAGGATACATACAAAATAATCAGTCATTTACCTGTTGGTACCAGTAAATGCAACTTTTTAAGTGAATCATGGTTTGGTTTCGAAAGTGGTAGAGGCTTGGTTTCAACCATTGTAGAATTCACCAAAGTGTTACTTTATGCTCGTAACAAAGTAGTCTGTGTCACAGGCAAACTTTTAGAGTTTCTAAGGATTTTAATACTGTCGACCATAACAATGTACTAAATAGGTTATAATCATTAAGAGTAAGAAGGATAGTTAATGACAAGTTCTAAACATATATGGTAGGAAGAATAGAGATAACACCTACTTCAAATAAGGCTGAAGTTTTAGTAAAACGCTTACTACAGCCAAAATACAGATATGGAAGTTCCTCAGGCCAGCATTTTAATGTCAATAGTGTTCCTGATATACAGTTAAGAGACAAAGAAACTGGTACACCTACCTAATGTCGAGCAGAGCCCCATCATGTACACAGAAGTGCCACAACATGACGTGGCATGGACTCAACTAACATCTAAATTAGTGTTGGAGGGAACTGACACCACGAATCCCGCAGCGGTGTTCATAGATTCATAAGAGTACGATGGTGTGGCGACCTCTTCTGAAGAGCTCGTAGTAACGCATCCCAGATATGATCAAAATGTTCATGTCTGGAGGGTTTGGTGGCCAGCGAGAGTGTTTTAACTCAGAAGAGAATTCCTGGAGTCACTCTTGAGCAATTCTAGACATGTGAGGTGGAGCATTGCCCTGCTGGAATTTCCTAAGTCCGTTGGAATGCACAACGGTCATGAATGGATGCAGGTGATCAGACAGGATGCTTTTATACGTGTCACCTGTCAGAATCGTATGTAGACGTATCAGGAGTCCCATATCACTCCAACTGCACACGCCCAACACCATTACAGAGCCTCCACCAGCTTGAAGGGTCCCCTGCTGAAACGCGGGGTCCATAGATTCAACTACATCTACATCTACATTTTGGAATTTAGTGAGCAGCCCCTTGCGCTTAGCGCGTCGTCTGTCTGCAAGTTTGTTCCACTTCAAACTTTGTATGAGATTTTTAACGCTCTCGCGATGGCTAAATGTACCAGTCACGAATTTTGCCGCTCTTCTTTGGACCTTCTCAATCTCTTGCATCAGAGCCAAATGGTAAGAGCCGGCGCTGTGGCCGAGCTGTTCTAGGCGCTTAAGTCCGAAACCGCGCTGCTACTACGGTCGCAGGTTCGAATGCTGCCTCGGGCTTGGATGTGTGTGATGTCCTTAGGTTAGTTAGGTTTAAGTAGTTCTAAGTCTAGGGGACTGATGAACTCAGATGTTAAGTCTCATGTTGCTTAGAACCATTTGAACCAAATGGTAACGTTCCCATACAGATGAACAATAAGACAGGGCGAACTAAAGTATTGTAAGCAATTTCCTTTGTTGAAGGACTGCATCACTTCAGGATTCTACCAACAAACCGCAATCTAGAGTTCACCTTACCCGTTACTTGTGTTATTTGACCGCTCCATTTGAGATCATTTCGAATAGTCACACCCAGATACTTGACGGATGTCACCGCTTTCAAAGACTGGGCATTTATTTTCTACTCGTACATTAATGGGGATTTTCGCTTTGCTATACGCAGTAGGCTACACTTACTAATATTGAGACATAACTGCCAGTCATTACACCACGCATTCGTTTTCTGCAAATCCTCATTGATTTGTTCACAACGTTCGTGTGATACTACTTTCCTGTAGACTACAGCACCATCGGCAAACAGTCTAATACCTCTGTCGACACCATCAAACAGTTCGTTTACGTAAATCGTAAAAAGCAGCTGACTTATTAAGCTGCCCTAGGGCACACCTGATGTTACGCTTGTTTCTGTTAAAGTCTCCCCATTTAGGACGACATACTGCTCTCTGTCTCTTAGAAAACTTTCTACCCAACCGCATATGTGATAGGATAGACCGTAAGCGCTCACTTTTTGGAGCAAGCGACAGTGCGGAACTGAGTCGAACGCCTTTCGAAAGTCGAGGAATATGGCATCAACCGGGGAGCCGGTATCTAGAGCCTGTTGTATATCATGCACAAAGAGGGCTAGCTGTGTCTCGCATGACCGATGTTTCCTAAAACTGTGCTGGTTTAAAGTGCGTTCCATGATTCTGCAACAAATGAATGTCAGCGAAATTGGCCGGTAATTATGTGCATTCAATTTTCTACCCTTTTTATCGTTTGCTATGACCAGGGCCTTCTTCCAGTCCCGTGGAACTTCCCGCTGTTCCAGTGATCTCTGATAGATGATGGATAAGAATGGTGCTATATTTGTAGCATGTCCAACATAAAATCTTACGGGGATACCGTCTGAGCCAGATGCCTTCCTGGCGTCTAAGGATCTTAATTGTTTTACAGTCCCAGATACACTAAACACTACGTCAGCCGTCCTTGCATTTGTTCGATAGTTGAAAGAGGGAATGGTGATGCAGTTCTCTACATTAAACGAGTTTTTGAAAGCTAGGTTTAGAATTTCGGCCTTCTGTTTATCATTATCCGTTACATTACCCGTACTGTCAGCAAGAGAAGGTATTGAATTATTTGTAGCGGTCATAGATTTTACATAGACCAGTACTTTTTGGGGTTATTTTTAGAATCTGCAGATAAAATATTGCTCTCAAATTCGTTAAAAGAATCTCTCATTGACCTTCTGACAGCTGCTTTCATTTCACATAATTTCTGTTTGTCAGCTGGGGCAGTGACTACGTTTAAAACGACTGTGCAAAATTCACTGCTTTCTCAGCAACTTTCTAATATGTTTGTTGTACCAAGGTGGATCCTTTCCCTCCCCTATATTTTTGCTAGGCACATACTTCTCTGGCACGTGGTGCACAATACCCTTAAATTTCGGCCAAAGATGATCGATATCTTCGTGTCCCTCGGTGAATGCTTGGAGCGGACTATGAAGATAATCATTAATGACACTTTTATTTCCTTCCCCAAACAAGAAACCCTACGCTGTTTCTTTGGTTTATTTGCAACTTCCACTGACACAGAAGCCACTACGACATTATGGTCGCTAATACCTTCTTCTAGATTAACTTCCTCAAAATTATTAGGTCTGTTTCTCACCAAGATATCTAGTATGTTCCCAGCTCGATTTGGTTTTCTAACCAATTCCTCAAGGTTGTATGTTGAGAGCGCTCCTAGAATAACTTTAACTTCACGAGAGTCTTCGCTTCTGCCCCCTGTGATAAACAGTCAATGGATGCCAGATTAAAGTCTATACCGTTACTAGTGGATAATCTTGATATTTATTTCCTTTGTACTCAAGACTTTGGCTGAAATGTCCTGTGACCTTTTTTGCGGATGCTGGTGGTCTATAAGAACATCCTAATACAATGGTCACTCCTTGTCTGATTGACAGCTTTATCCAGACTACTTAACAGTCCGACCCAGTATCGGTCTCAACTGCGTTTGAACAGCTTTTAACTGCAGTCAACACACCAGTTCCAATAGCATCAGCCATATCCTTCCTAAACATTTTCCAAACCGAGTTCTAAATTTCACTGCTATTTATGTCTGGTTTCAACCAGCATTCGGTATCTAATACAACATTGGAATTACTACTGTTTATTTCGGAGAGTAACTCGGGGATGTTGCTACAGACACTTCGACAATTTATTAACATGAGATTTAGCATATTTAAATCCATTGGAATGACCTGTTTAGGCGAACTAACAATATTTACAGTTGGTACAACCACATCAGTTTCATGAACTGGTAATTTTTCAGGCCAACGGTTTGTTTCCCATGGGGAGAAACTTAACCTTAAAAAGCCCCATGTGCACGCCACAAGTACTGGGCTACCCATGTAGCTGCCTCCTGTGTGTAGTGTATCCCTGATCTATCGAAGAGCGTCCTACAACTTTCCAGCTCATAGCACAGATCGAGGAATCTACAACCATTTTCGTCACAAAATCGACGTAGCCTCTGGTTCAGATTCTCCACCCGACTCCAGACCGGAGGACCCCCGTCCACCCTGGGTACGACGCTGCAAATCGTCAGCTTGGCTTCCACTCCTCGAGAGACAGAGGCCGCCTTCGCCAATTTAGCCAGCCGTCGAAAGGACCTAAGGATTTCTTAGGAAACCCGACGAATTTCATCATTGGTGCCGACATGTGCAACAATCTGCTGCTGGCTGCAGCCTGCACTCTCGATAGCCACTGGAAGAGCCTCTTCCACATCCCAGACAAGGCCCTCTGGCAAGCACACCGAGTGAACGTTGGCCTTCTTCCCTGCCCTAGCCGCTATGTTCCTGAGGAGCTCCAGGACCCGCTTAACATTGGAGCTCCCAATAACTAACAAACCCCTACCTCCACGTGCCTATCCGGACCTTGATGAAGGAGTGGCCACTATCTTGGCAGCAGGTACATTCTGATCATGCTCAGCATCCGCCCCCCCCCCCCCCCCCCCCACAGCATCAGTAGCACACTGAATCTATTAGAAAAGTGCATGGGATTTGGCAGGAGCTTGCGTCACCCATGCAGCCTTCGCCTTGACGCTCGAGACCTCGACACAGTCTGCCCCCCCCCCCCCCCACACTGAGGTGAGAGTGGGCCGGCAAGCTCAGTCGCACCTGAGGTTGGCTCAGTGAGAGAGAGCTGTGACATCCCACCCTACACATCTAGCACAGCAGAGATTGCCCCAGGCACCCCAATCCCCACCGCATCTCAAGGTGGCACCCTGGAGCTTGTTGATGTGGCCAACAAAGCTTCCAGCTGCGATTGGACTGGGGGCAACTCCTCCTGCATCCGCACATAACAGACACAGTCCCTATCCACTATAAGAAACTTAATGAAACCCACAGCCATACCAGGTTAACATCTACACTCTAGTTGGCAGAAAGGACACTCAACAATGAAAAACAATAAAATTGTTTGGTAGAAGCTAGATCTGGTGCTTATATTCCTGCTAGGGGCTATCAAGTGAATATTAAAGAAGAAAACAGTGACCTACAGTAAACTGCTTGGGGCTATGTAGTGAATATTATTAAAGAATTAAACAGTAACCTACGGTAAGCGTCATCTGTTGATTACCCCTCGTATTTATAACATAAACAAACGTTCACGTACACGCGAAAATAACCTAATGAAACAATAAAAACTGCTACCCTCAATGTATCGAGTCAAAATGGCACTAATAAAAGTAAATACTGAGTATTCTACACTGACAGATGCAGGTACAAAACAAAATCTTTAGCTAACAATAAGAATTCAGAATGTAAAGCACAAATACAAACTCTACTTTATAGGAACCGATGGGCTTCCAGTACACGATCACTAAAGACCAACTTACTTTATTTTTGTATTTTTGTTGATCTTAAATTTCATTACCAAGACAGGCCCAGTATCCTTGCAAAAGACATCTACAGATAAAGAAAACTACCACTGCTGGTACTCCTAGTACTAGATGTGAGTACCATTGTTCACAAATTGTGATGGATTCCTTATGAGGAAATTCAGTGCCAGATGCATGTATTGTGATGTTAAACCCTCTAGCTGCTTGAGGATGTGCCTACATGACACCCACATATTATTCGTAATTTTCTCTTTTGTGAAATCAATACTTTGTTTCTAAGTGATAACTTACCCCAGAAAATTATTCCATAACACATTATTGAGTGGAAATATGCAAAATTTGTCAGCAGTGCAATTTACTTTATTCCAAGAATACCAAATATGCAGTGTAGCTGGACTCAGTTGTTTGAGCAGATCAGTAATACGCTTCGTCCAGTTCAAGTCTTCATCTATATGCACACCAAAAAGTGTGGACCATTCTACACTGTCTACTGCCTCCTGCTTGCGTGCTACATCAGTTGTAGGTATCACTCTATTTGTTGTACAGAACTGACAAGGTAGTATGTTTTCTCAAAATTAATGGCTAGTCCATTTTCGGAGAACATCTTTATAATTGTTGCAAAAACATCATTAACAAACTCTTCAGTTGCTTTCCCACTAATAGGATGTATTATAACGTTAATACCATCTGCAAAATGTGCAATTTCGGCTTGAAGAAAATCAAATGGGTTGTCATTCACGTATAAAACGAACCGGAGTGGACCTTAAAATAAAGCTTTTGTGAATTCCGTTGTGTCACTAAAATTTCCTCTCGTTTTAACACTCTTTGAATTATTCAGCACCAGTTTTTGCATTCCGTCTAAATATGATTCAAAATACTTTTATGTAAACTCATCAGTACATATATTGATCACCAGACTACAGAGTACATCTAACTACGTCATTCCCATTCACATCGATATGATTAAAGATCATAATTCTTTGATTCCAGAGAAAACACAGTTTTTCATGTTGGTTGAGTTCGCGTATGGTTATAATTACAGTAAGTTCCTCTGTAACTTATTCCGCGAACTGGAATATATGCTAACGTTGACTGTTCAAACGCATCTCGTAAGTTGAGACATGGTGTCATTGATTTACTGTCAATCTGTTAATTTTCGTTAGACAATGCGTCTGTTCAGCACGTCATATGTAGCTTTCGTGTAGTTTAAATTTAGCATGGACTTATGTCAGAAATGAGTAGACAATGGAGGTAGTTTGAAATATTTTATTTTACATGTTTCTTCTGGTGAAGATAATTCATCTAGAGCTACACTCTGCAAACTAGAGAGAAGTGCATGGCAAAGGGTACCCGCATTGCGCCGGTTATTAGGACTTTCTCCCGTTCCTTCCCTGTTGATGTCTGCAGCGCGGAAGGAATGAATGGTTTACTGCTTCTGTACGTATTGTAATTTGTATAATCGTGTCTTCTCGTGCCCTGCAGGAGTTATGTGCAGGAGATTGTAATACATTCCCATATTCAGTCTTGTACAACTCTGAAATCTTATCAAGTTCTGATTGAATATCTGAGCAGCTACTTTTAGACTTTACTTTGTTATTGATAACTGCGTCATCTGCGAAACGTCTAAGAGTGCCTTTACTACTATCTGCAAGGTCATTAATATACAACATCGAAAGCAAAGTCTCACCACACTTCCCTAAGGCACACTCGAAGTTACTTCTACATCTGTCGAAGACTATCCATCGAAGATATTTTGTTGCTTCCTTACTACAAAAAATCCGCACTCCAATCACAATTTTCGCTTGATACCCAATACAATCGTAATTTTGGTATCAAGCGTAAATGTGAGACTACTTTTTCGGATGAGAAATATTGCTTGTAGCTGACTGTCTTCACCCATGTCTTTCAGTGTTTCGTGCAATACAGTATGAGTTGGGTTTCACATGATCGATGGCTTCGAAATTCGAGCTGGCTGGTGCAGAGCTGTTGTCCGGTTCCAAACTCCTCACTGAGTTTAAGCTGAGACTATGTTGTAATACTCTGCACCAAATAAATGTCAAGCACATTGGACGATAATTTTGTGGATCAATTCTGCTACTCTTGCTGTAGACAGGTGTGTAATCCGTCGAAGAATAATCTGCGTGTAGTACTTTGAACAAAGCGCCGGTCAGACTTGTCCATAACATGAGTAGAAGAATTGAACCACAAAATTATCGTCCAATATCTTCCACATCCATTTGTTGCAGAATCTTATAGCATATTCTCATCTAAAGTGCCCTGCTTATGATCTTTGTCTTATAAGATTAAAAATCTTACTAGGAATATGTAACGAATTTGCAGTCTTTTCAGTTTTATATAGTTTTTGACAGTCGTTTTACGTTCTTTGCAGCGTGTTAAGACCCTTTTCAGCCCAATTTCACTTTCACCGCAGCACCACTTCACTCTGGGTATGTTTGTATAGGCGCGAAATGCCCGTTGTACAGAGCCAGAACGTCATAAAGTTCTGTTGGTGAAAAATAACCGACTATAAACATGGTTCAGTGACCTCAGAACTCTTGTGATGATCCCAGAAGACAAGTCACGTATCGACTATGTCAATTGAAGCTACATTTACGCCTCAGACTAGATATAAACGCATATTTTAGCTCCGTATGTACGATACTTTTGAACATCCGAACCTCTGTAACTCTTACTGATACGGTATGGAAAAAAAATTCACTACTTCCCTAGGACATCACCTTAAGAACGTATGGGAAAAATTTCGACGATATGACATGCACAGAAATTATAGAAGTGGCTGTCTCTAAAACTCGTACTATTAGCATCCAGAGATCATGGACCTGCGTGTATCTTGATAACGGATACAGATTTTCCGCAAGGAGAAAATTGCGTTTAAAAAACGTAGTGGCCCGTAGAGCAAAAACTTATAAAAACCTCTTTCTGCTGTTTTGTGCTCAACTACAGTAATTATGAATCTCTGGCTCTCAGTTTCGGAGGTCCCCGAGAATATAATCTGTATTGTAATTAAAAAGGGGCCAACAGCCGCAAATTCAGTATATACCCTGATATGGATTCCGTCGAGCCATGGACTTTTTTTCAGTTTCAGCGATTTCAAATGTTTCTCAACGCGACTGACCCTAATATCTGTTTCACTCAAATTTACAATTGTATGAGAATTGAAATGGGCCACTACCGTTGGCGTTTTGTTTGTCAAGGAAAATTTCAAACCGGAGCCTTGCTACCCTCAGATTCATTTCCTGTCTCATCCGTGGATGACGGCATACTGACTTTGATGCCACTATCAATCTTCACATGGGACCAGAATTTCTTCTGGTTTTGTGAAAGATCTTCGACAATATTATGCCACGGAGTTCATTCAAAGCTTCGCGCATTGCTCTCTTGATATCCAAAAGCGGTTCATTCAGCATTTCTCTCCTAATCGGTCCATGCACGATAGCGCGAAAATGAGATTTTTCAGGGAGTGACATGCGTGGTTTTATCGACCACAGAAATAAGGGATCTGGATAGCCCTTGGCCTAAAAACGATTTGTGTGCCTGTCGGAAGAATGGCCATACTGTAGCCATCCTACAGTACAGAGTAAAAATTCAAACACTAACACATTTCCTCCAGCTCAGGAAAATTGAACAAAATGGTTGGCTGTTTGACATTAGGCGTATTCTAAGAAGGATCTTAGGCAACTTGTAGAGGCACCATTTGTTCATGGGCGGTTGCTGAGGAAACCCCTAAAAGCCATGATAGTTTAGTACGAAAGGTACTAATTGTCGCAATGGTCACGTCTATAATTTCTAGTCATGGCAGATCGTCGAAATTTTTACCGTATGTTCTCAAGATGATATTCTCGGGGACCTTCGAAACTGCTTCCGGTGTCTTTATTCGTTACCAGTAGCTCAGTTACCGCACTTGTGACAAAACCACAAAAATAAATTTTATACGTTTTTGCACCGCGGGTGACAATTACCTAAATAACTAACCGCAGCAAATGACTCAAATTTTAACTGTACATTATTTAAACATTCGTCTATAAAGTCGATTATCCCGTTTCACAAAATCTGAATCCGTTATGAGGATACATGCAGAACCATGATTTCTGGGTGCTAACAGTACCCATTTTAGAGATGGCCATGTCTATAATTTCTATTCATGGCAAATGATAAAATTTTTTCACATGCGTTCTTAAGATGATGTTGTAGGGGAATAGTGAAACTTTTTTCGATACCGTATCAGTATGAGTTACAGAGGTTCGGAGGTTCAAAATTATCGTACTTACGGACGTAAAATATGCGTTTATATCCAGTGTGAGGCGTAAATGTGGTTTCAGCTGACGTAGTAGGTACGTGACTTGGCTTCTAGGATCATCGCAAAAGCTCTGAGGTCACTGAACTATGTTTCTAATCAGCGATTTTTCACCAACAGAACTTTATGACGTCATGTCTCTGTACATGGGGCATTCTGCGCCTATACAAATATTCCCAAAATGGTATTACAGTGACAATAAAAATGGACTAAAAAGGGTCTTAACATGCCTGAAAATAACGTAAAACAAGTGCCAAGAATTACATAAAACTGAAAAGAGTGTAAATTCAGTACATATTTCTAATAACATTTTTATAGTTATAAGATAAAAATGATAAGCAGGGCATTTTCGATTAATTGTTATTCATGAGGATAGTATCCAGAAGACATGTAAACGATTTATGTGTACCTATTCGTTGTTTAAATGTGTCAAAGTTTATAACTTTTTGGAGGTGTAGAAATGAACTGTCAAGACTTCGCTGGCCTATAGAATTAGTTTTATATAAACAGCATATCATGCTGTAACAGGAAAAAAAGGGAAGAATTGGAAGAACGCTTCTGTCTGAGCGTCATAAAGATGAGCACGCTCCTCCCCAAAGGACTGACAGCAAAGTTGAAAACCAGCAGCCCCAGTCCTCAGTTCTATTGTAGGTCAATTTGCCACTAGGAGACTAGTTTATGAGTTAAATACCCAATTACTGGTGCTGTAAGCAAACTATTTCAGCTGCGTGCGTCTCCATGAGACCGCAGGATCCAAAAAATACCTTTCGGAAATCTGAGTACGCCACCACATACAGATGACAGGAGAGATGGGGAAACGGCACCACCCCGGGTAATCTCACCACCGCAGTTTTATTGCGAGCTGCTGGCAGTACGAGAGTACGCCTGCCAGTGCTTCATCCCCTTGGCCTAGTCCGGAACTAATTCCTGTCCCCACCGTTTTTGTTTATTAACAGGCGTCTAGCGTATGAAATACTTGCCGCTTTCAGCCTTTTGGATCTTACTGTCGAGACTAAATTTTGTTGACATAATTGCCTCTATAGGCTGTCTGTATTATGCTGGGTGTATGGAAAGCATTTTAAATTGAACAAAATTTGTTTTATTTTTTAGACGATTCGTGCAAGGAAACGAACTATGGATAAAGCGAAGTGGACGAAAAGCAGTTTGTCTAGTTTTAGCTAGCAGAGCTGCCAAAAGTGTCTAATATCAATTTGGTATTCCTAAGACTATTCTGGGAGACCGACTGGAAAATAAAAATTAAAATCAAACACCTATTCAAAGAAATATAGTGATGAACAAGGAACAAGAAGAAAAATAGCTACAAGAGTTCCTGATCTAGCTCATACATTTTATAGAATAATACTCACAGTTTAGTCGGGTTGTAGCTTTCAGAGGAGCTTAAATTAAGCACACCTTTAACAGAGAAATGGAAATGGCAGGTGAAGATTTGGCAGAGAGGTTCCAAAAACGGAACAATATACTCGTAACCTGGGGAAAGCTCTCACCAACAAGTATTGGCAGAATTGTAGCATTCAACAAGTACGAGGAGGATATATTTTTTTGCTAATATAACTTCTATAATGGACAAGTTTAAGTTTCCAGCTTACGGAGTTTACGATGTGAGTGGGACAGGTACCTCAACTGTTCAGAAATCTGGCCTGATTCTAGGTTCGAAAGGCCAAAAGTAATCAGCTGAGAGAGAGGAATAAACGTAACGTCATCCGCAGCTTCAGTGCATCAGGTTCTCAATTCCTGCAAATGGTAATTCATCGCCCGCATCTCGTGGTCGTGCGGTAGCGTTCTCGCTTCCCACGCCCGGGTTCCCGGGTTCGATTCCCGGCGGGGTCAGGGATTTTCTCTGCCTCGTGATGGCTGGGTGTTGTGTGCTGTCCTTAGGTTAGTTAGGTTTAAGTAGTTCTAAGTTCTCGGGGACTGATGACCATAGATGTTAAGTCCCATAGTGCTCAGAGCCATTTGAACCATTTTTGATAATTCATCCTGGGAAGAAGATAACACCTCTGCTGGAGAGATGCGACCAAACACGTGTCCTTTATAGGAGCTCGCACAACGGGTGGACGAACGAGGCATTACTTCAAACGTGGTGCATTTCAAGAAGTCGCTAAAACAGCCCAATAAATAAAAAATGGAAAAGCTCTGGGCCTCGACAACACCAGTCCAGAGTTACATAAAGTAGGTCCCTCTGTTGTTGTTGTGGTCTTCACTCCTGAGACTGATTTGATGCAGCTCTCCATGCTACTCTAACCTGTGCAAGCTTCTTCATATCCCAGTACCTACTACAACCTACATTCTTCTGAATCTGCTTAGTGTATTCATCTCCTGGTCTCCCTCTACAATTCTTACCCTCCATGCTGCCCTCCAATACTAAATTGGTGATCCCTTGGTGCCTCAGAACATGTCCTACCAAACGATTCCTTCTTCTAGTCAAGTTGTGCCACAAACTTCTCTTCTCCCCAATTCTATTCAATACCTCCTCATTAGTTATATGATCTACCCATCTAATCTTCAGCATTCTTCTGTAGCACCACATTTCGAAAGCTTCTATTCTCTTCTTGTCCAAACTATTTATCGTCCATGTTTCACTTCCATACATGGCTACACTCCATACAAATACTTTCAGAAACGACTTCCTGACACTTAAATCTCTACTCGATCTTAACAAATTTCTGTTCTTCTAGGTCCCTCTATAACAGCAGAATTTTACATCCACTGGTTGGTTTTAGGGAAGGAGACCAGACAGCGTGGTCATCGGTCCCATCGGATTAGGGAAGGATGGGGAAGGAAGTCGGCCGTGCCCTTTCAGAGGAACCATCCCGGCATTTGCCTGAAGTGATTGAGGGAAATCACGGAAAACCTAAATCAGGATGGCCGGACGCGGGATTGAACCGTCGTCCTCCCGAATGCGAGTCCAGTGTCTAACCACTGCGCCACCTCGCTCGGTTTACATCCACTCCTGACAGCCATATGGACGAATGAAAAAATTCCGAATGATTGGAACACAGGCTCGTTCATCAAGCTCCTCAAGAAAGCGGACCTGCTATCAGTCCCAATCAAGAACATCTCACGAATAATCCTAAATAGGATAAAATCATATGTAGACAAGAAGCTAGGAAGAGAACAAGCAAGGTGCAGAGAAGGTCGCTCTGGCGTTGACCAGGTAAACATCTTGAGAATAATAGCTAAACATTCATAAAAATACTAATCGCAGCTTTACATGCTGTTTGTAGACTTTGAAAAGGCCTTCGGCAGTATAATTGGAACAAAAATATGGGGCTCACTCCAAACTTATGGAATTCGCAAAAAATTTATTGCTCTTATCAGGTGAATGTATGCAAACTACGCATGCTAGGTTCTACATCTAGGTCTGCTTTCAGATCCAATAGCAGTGAAAACAAGAGTTAAGCAAGGGTGCATGATCTCATGGATATTATTTAACATAGTACTGAATCTTGTAATGGCGCAAGCAACGGATAAAGTGAGAGGGATAAAATGGACCAATGGAATACATCTAGAAGATCTACATTGTGCAGATGACGTTTTCCTTCTATCCCACAGCCTCAACGACATGAAAGAGATACTAGAAGATCTGAAATTTGCAGCGAAGGAAGTCTGTTTCAAAATTAATGCCCAAAAGAAAAGACATGCGAGCAAATGCTAACACCGCTGGTCCTAAGGTTGGGAGCCAGGTAATCTAAAGGGGCGATGAGTTTTGCTATCTTGGAAGCATGATTACACCATAGGGTGGTGCAACAGAGGTCATAAACAGCCGCATCAACAAACCCAAACGCGCTTTTACAACTCTCCGCTCTATCTGGAGATCGAAGGAAATAACATTGAGAACCAAATTTCGGATATTTGAAAGTAATGTAAAATCTGTGCTTCTATAAGGATGTGAAACATGGAGAGTGACAAAGAAGCTAATCCATAAGCTGCAGACATTCGACAACAGATGTCCATCCTTGTGATACTATGGCTAAATTTCATCTCTAACGAAACACTCTGGGAAAGAACCAACCAGAAGCCAATTGAACTGTAAATAAGAAGCAGGAAATGGAGACGGTGAGAACATGCACGTAGGAGACCAAATGAACACATTGTGAAGGAAGCACTTTGCTGGATCCTCCAGGCACGACGGAGACGACGCAGGTCCAGAATGACGTGGGGGCGATCAGTTGAAGCAGAAGGTCAACAGCAAGGAATAGGATGGGAAGACGTGAAAATACTAGCAGAGGACAGACCAAGTTGGCGATCCTTTCCTGCAGCCCTATGATCAACAAAAGGAGTTAAAGAAATTAACAAAAAAATAAATAATTGTCTCACAAAAATGAATCATAAACGTAAACTGTAACAGCTGTAAGACCTTTTTCCCAACACTCTTATATTTTTCTTGATTTTCACATGAATGGCGTCATTAGCCTAGGAACATGCCGTTATTAACCCAGTACTAAGGATAATGTGCAACTGCGTGTACTTTCACAATATATTTCTTAATCGTAAAAGTTAAAAAATATATATGGCTGAAAAACTTGTAATAAACTAGATATAACTGGTAAAGTTATAGTATTATTCTTTAAGAAAAAGACACTATATTTATTAACGAGGTAGAAAAATAATTTTCCTTAAGGTGGCAACATTTCCCCAGTCATCCATGGAGCCGTAAAGCTGGCTGAAATGTTAATGCAGCTACTGGAAAACCTCAGAATATGTTGCAACGTGATCGACGCTTGTTCCACCTTATTGTGACTTTTTAATACGAGTATTTTGATGTATAACGAATTCGATGTCCGTGAGAAGAATCTCCTCATCCAAAAACGGATTCCTTATATAATAATCTACATCTACATAGGTTCTCAGAAAGCCACTGTACATTGCGTGGCGAGGGTACCCTGTACGACTACTTGTCATTTACTTTCCTCTCCCACTCGCAAACAGAGCGGGGGAAAACGACTGCCTACATACCGCCGTACGAGCCCTGATCTCTCGTATCTTATCTTCGTGGTCCCTACGCGCAATGTATGCTGGCCACAGAAGAATCGTTCAGTAGTCAGTTTCAAATGCCGGTTCTCTAAATTTTCTCAATAGACTTTCTCGAAAACAAAGTCGCCTTCCTTTCAGAGACTGTCATTTGATTTCCCGAAATATCTCCGTAATACTTACGCGTTGTTAAAAACTACCGGTAACAACCTAGCAGCCAACCTCTGGCCGGCTACGATGTGTTCCTTCAATCAGAGCTGCTAGGGATCCCAAAGACTCGAGCAGTACTCAAGAATAGGCAGGACCAGCGTCCTATGCGTGGGGTCTTTTAGAGGTGAACCACTCTTTCCTAAAATTCTCTCAATAAACCGAAGTCGACCATTCGCGTTCCCTCTCACAGTTCTCACATGCTCGTTACAACTCATACCGCCTTGTAAAGTTACGCCCAGATATTTAAACGATCTGACTGTGTCAAGCAGGACACTTGTAATACTGTACACAAACTTTACAGGTTTTATCTTCCTACTCATCCGCATTAACTTACATTTTTCCACATTTAGGGCTAGCTGCGATTCAGCGCTCCAACTGGAAATTTTGGCTAAGTCGTCTTGTATCTTCCTGCAGTCACTCAACCTCGACATCTTACCGTACACCAGAGCATTATCAGCAAACAACCGCTGGTTGCTGCCCACCCTGTACGTCAAATCATTTATGCATACAAACAACAGCGGTCCTTTTACGCTTCCCTGGGACACTCCTGACGATACCTTTGTCTCTGATGAATACTCGCCGTCGAGGACGACACACTACGTTCTGTTATTTAAGAAGTCTTCGAACCACTCATATATCTGTGAACATATTCCATATGCTCGTACCTTCGTTAACAGCCAGAATAATTTCTGTTCACACCTTCGTTTCCTCCTCTGCTTCAAAACTGCTCACCCCCTGTTCGAGAAGTTCTCATTTCTCATATAACCTACGCTTGAGTACATGAAAATTAATTCGCCGTTCCCAAATTTTCTCTATAGATTTTCGTAAATTTTCCGTTGGCCCTTCTAATCAGCTGCATTTCCTACAGCAGTTCCACTCTCGTAAAACTTCTACAGGTCAGATTTTGGTAAAAACTACCCCTGAATTTACGACTATATGTAGCATATTATTGCCATTGTTGGAAACTTGGCGATGTTAATAATTTGATCGCACAAGCCAATGGCAAAAACATGAAAAGAACTCAAACTGGCAACAAAGTAATCTAAACACTAACTTGTTCCTTACAGAGTTATCCAGGTTTGAATAAACGATAAGTGGTCCTGGAAACAACTTTGACGAAACCTGTTCCCTCACCCACCATTAGGAATGACGCTCTTAACCATTCGACTAATCACAGATCAATGAAAGGTAATAATCGGTTAACTTTCTTACTTGTCACATGGAAGCAACAGAAAACGAACAAAAGCTGGGCAATTACAGACAACAGAGGAAGCATTTCAAGTTAACTAATCGTAACTATGGCGATATGACTATTTATGTGGATGAAAATGGAACAATGCTCGAGTGCCATCGCATTAGGCAATATCCGAATAATGTAAGTTAGCAGGAACAGGTGAAATTATGAAAATTTAATGACTGAGACAAAGAACTATTAAATTGGATCTAGTACCTACTTCATCTCAAATCCAGATAAAAATACAATGGAATAGATTACCCATGAAAGAACAATAGCAATTTCTCGTAGTATATTTCAGCCGTATAATTACAGAACCGAGATAGTGCAAGGCGACGTTGCTGGCAATAACGGCGTAGGGAAGACGGGACGGACTGCGGGGGCGGTTATCTTTATAGTCCTAATGGGTCCTCTTTAACGTCTGTTGCAATTTAATGGAAGATATTTTCCTTAAATATCACGGCGAAACTGTTTTGAAGAATGGAATGCAATTTCTGTGTGAAATATCACACTCCTATACGTTAATTACTACTAAGAAAGCAAAAAGACTGAATGAGATATAAATCATTTGCGCAGTGATTTGTGTAGAAACAACTTTAGTACAAAGGCACGTAATTTAATGTTGTTCGTAGACAACGTATAATGATGCGTACTTTACAAGAAAAGAATCAGCCTTTTACGATATCTCGCGGATATGAATTATCACGACAAGGCAACTCCAATGTGTAAAAAACTGAGCCCTTCAATGATATAGGTTGCATATCGCCGTTTCTTTGTAAGAAATTAGGTTTCTCGCTGTGACGACGAATGACTTGGACACAGATTCTTATCGACAGGAATCGAAAATAACAATATAATACAAAGACTTGCTAACATGTAGTGCCATCAGTTTTTTTATGTGAAAGCTCTTAAAGCTTTTTAAACAAAACAAATGTTGTTAACATTCTACATCTTTACTCTTCATGTCTACACACGTATTTCGCAACATAGTGACCCTGGCGACGTAGACACTCTTCCCAACGAGACCCCAGTCTGTCAGTGCCGTCATTGAACGATGACTTCGTTGGCGGAGCCACATACTTACCTCCACCTGCACCGCTTCACCATCAGGTTGATGTCCTAGAAAATGTTCTTTAGAGTTTTGGAAACGGATGAAAAATGTGTGGGACCAATTCGGAATTGCATGGAGGGTGACTGATGATAGTGAACTCATGATGAGGGATTGTACAAGATGTTGCAGCTCTCGTGTGTGGTCTGGCATAGACATGCTGTAGGAAAAGGTACCCCATGTGTGAACAGTTTCTTGGAATTCGAAACTCGATTACAGCACGCTGTTGCTCAGGCAACGACATAGTTTACGTTACACACCGCAATATTACACGCTACAATTTGGGGGCCCTATAACGGCAGAGAGCTGTAAATATTTAGATATCAGGAATAAATGTATAGAATGTTAATAACCTTCGTTTTATTTTAAAAGCTCTTAGAGCTTCTACATAAAACATTCGGAGGCATTACATATCAACGCGCCTTCGTATTAACCAGTTGAAAAATGCTTCTGTCGGAGCACAAAAAAAGCGAACATACTCCTATTTAAAAGGTTCCGACAGAAAAACGTAGAACCACCTGCCTCAATCCTCGATCCATATTCCTCATTAAAGATTTTAGCATGCGATAATATTCGTGCTGTTATAACACAGAACACTCTAATTCTTTTCGCCCAGCTTCTCTTTGCTGTGAAGGCTTGGTATTTAGCATTTTCCTGTAATATCCACTTGTGTCTACATCTATATCTACATGAGTATTCTGCAGTTCACAGTTAAGTGCCTGATAGAGGGTTCACCGAAATAGCTTGAAACTATTCACGATCTTGCCGGCCGGAGTGACCGTGCGGTTCTGGGCGCTACAGTCTGGAGCCGGGCGACCGCTACGGTCGCAGGTTCGAATCCTGCCTCGGGCATGGATGTGTGTGATGTCCCTAGGTTAGTTAGGTTTAATTAGTTCTAAGTTCTAGGCGACTGATGACCTTAGAAGTTAAGTCGCATAGTGCTCAGAGCCATTCACGATCTTGCAGGATGCTGCAGGTGGAAAACAGGTCTGCAACTTGTCTTATAATTGAAATACATGGTTGTAGCTCCTTTATAAGTTGCATTGAGAAGTATATTTCTTATTTCTTGACGTTGACTTGTTTGGGACACCTGTGTCCATTCTCAAACCATCCTACAAAGAATATTACAGCTGTACAGTTGACGTGACAGTTTTATACAAACGGGGCACATATTTGCAATACAATTATAGTACACTAAGTTCACGTAAGGCGTACAAGTTTTTCGTGGTTACTATTACAAGTGGTCTTACAACTTACATACCCTGCTGTAACTTGTGACAATTACAGTGGGTGACCCATGTGCTAGAACTGCCCCCTCAGTGATCAAAGCGGCACTATGGCTGACTCAACAACAATAAAATACACCACCTAGGACAAACATTAGAAAACTGCTGTGAAGAGACACCAGTGGTTACCACGTAAAACTCCAGTGGCCGCTGACAGCGGTGCGTGGCGAAGATAACAACACTTTGTTTTCCTTTTCGTTAACTTAATATAGATTTTAAAAAACCACGATGCCAAAAAAATTCTTATGCTAAGGCCGCTCACTGATCTCCAGTGGGTCGAGTTACACCAAACTGCTATTCGTTACGTAATGGCATGACGTCACCCGGAGATTATGCAGCAGTTGCATGAGCTACGCTCAGTAGTTATACTGTTATGCATTACACATAATTTGCGGCCAGTCCCTTAAAAGCTACACGTTTGTACTACCTCGAAACCAAAAAGTGCGGCAGCCTCCTCTCCAACGATGAAAGTGCTCGCGTTGCTCCTAAGGGCCTGCGGTTGGGCATTCTGGAAAATTAGAAATTTTTAGGAATAAAATCAAAGAATCACGTAAAGTACTCAAAGAGCAAGTAGATTTTATATGTAACGAGGTTTTTTGCTCTGTTCGTGCAGGAAGTGTGGTTACTAACATCTAGGGGAGAGGTACCACCTCCTGCTATGTATTGTGTACTGATAGCGTAACATTCTGTAGACAGTTGGTTACTGTATGTCACGGCCCAATATCATATATTTTACGTCGTTTTCGACCTGTTTCGCACCATGGGCGTTTTCACAATATTCTGGTTATTTTGCAATATGAGGACCATGGCTCCTTACATTGGAATAAAGGGAACGAAGTTGCACAGAGTGTTCGTTAACTGACTGTTGTCCCTCACAATCGTATAAGAACTGAAACGTGTTTTCTACAGCCAAATTTTGAACATCACGTAATTGGTGGACATCATATACTGCTCAGTCGGTTGCTAATACACTCCTGGAAATGGAAAAAAGAACACATTGACACCGGTGTGTCAGACCCACCATACTTGCTCCGGACACTGCGAGAGGGCTGTACAAGCAATGATCACACGTACGGCACAGCGGACACACCAGGAACCGCGGTGTTGGCCGTCGAATGGCGCTAGCTGCGCAGCATTTGTGCACCGCCGCCGTCAGTGTCAGCCAGTTTGCCGTGCCATACGGAGCTCCATCGCAGTCTTTAACACTGGTAGCATGCCGCGACAGCGTGGACATGAACCGTATGTGCAGTTGACGGACTTTGAGCGAGGGCGTATAGTGGGCATGCGGGAGGCCGGGTGGACGTACCGCCGAATTGCTCAACACGTGGGGCGTGAGGTCTCCACAGTACATCGATGTTGTCGCCAGTGGTCGGCGGAAGGTGCACGTGCCCGTCGACCTGGGATCGGACCGCAGCGACGCACGGATGCACGCCAAGACCGTAGGATCCTACGCAGTGCCGTAGGGGACCGCACCGCCACTTCCCAGCAAATTAGGGACACTGTTGCTCCTGGGGTATCGGCGAGGACCATTCGCAACCGTCTCCATGAAGCTGGGCTATGGTCCCGCACACCGTTAGGCCGTCTTCCGCTCACGCCCCAACATCGTGCAGCCCGCCTCCAGTGGTGTCGCGACAGGCGTGAATGGAGGGACGAATGGAGACGTGTCGTCTTCAGCGATGAGAGTCGCTTCTGCCTTGGTGCCAATGATGGTCGTATGCGTGTTTGGCGCCGTGCAGGTGAGCGCCACAATCAGGACTGCATACGACCGAGGCACACAGGGCCAACACCCGGCATCATGGTGTGAGGAGCGATCTCCTAGACTGGCCGTACACCACTGGTGATCGTCGAGGGGACACTGAATAGTGCATGGTACATCCAAACCGTCATCGAACCCATCGTTCTACCATTCCTAGACCGGCAAGGGAACTTGCTGTTCCAACAGGACAATGCACGTCCGCATGTATCCCTTGCCACCCAACGTGCTCTAGAAGGTGTAAGTCAACTACCCTGGCCAGCAAGATCTCCGGATCTGTCCCCCATTGAGCATGTTTGGGACTGGATGAAGCGTCGTCTCACGCGGTCTGCACGTCCAGCACGAACGCTGGTCCAACTGAGGCGCCAGGTGGAAATGGCATGGCAAGCCGTTCCACATGACTACATCCAGCATCTCTACGATCGTCTCCATGGGAGAATAGCAGCCTGCATTGCTGCGAAAGGTGGATATACACTGTACTAGTGCCGACATTGTGCATGCTCTGTTGCCTGTGTCTATGTGCCTGTGGTTCTGTCAGTGTGATCATGTGATGTATCTGACCCCAGGAATGTGTCAATAAAGTTTCCCCTTCCTGGGACAATGAATTCACGGTGTTCTTATTTCAATTTCCAGGAGTGTAGTTTGTCTAACGTGCTTTTTCATTTGGTTTTCACCTAATGGGTTAGTGTACGTCAGAGCTTAGTTGGTAATAATTTTTAGTGGTTATAAAGAAATTATAATCATTCCCGACGTCAGAGGATTTTGCTTTCCGGCAATTAACATGGCTTTTGGATATCTATAAGCTATTTCATGAGAAGCTTCTGCAATGAAAAACGGACCCAAGGCACTGTCCCCAATTTTACGCGATAATGCAAAACGAGCTGCCCTTCTTTGAACTTTTTCGATGTTCTCAGTAAACGCTGATGCGGATCTCACAACACGTAGTTGTACTTGAGAACGGGTCGGACCAACCCATTGAAGGAGGTCTTTTCAGTAGATGTGTTGCATCCCCCCAGTGTTCTGCCAGTAAAGAGCAATCTTTCGTTCGCTCTCCTCGTAACATTATCTATGTGAACGTTCCAGTTTTAGTTATTCGTAATTCTAGTCCCTAAGTATTCAGTTCAGTTTACAGTCTTATTGTCTGTGTGATTAATAGTGTATCCAGAATTTAGTGGTTATATTTTAGTAATCATGTGTATGACTTCAAAAGTTTTATAATTGAGCGTCCCCGTTGTGTTGATCTGAAACAGCAGAGGGCTTCAACACTTTCTTGGGGAACACCAGATAGTGCTTCTGTTCAATTCGATGACTTGCCGTGGGTTACTATGAACTGTTATTTTTATGACAAGAAATCACGAGTCCAGTAGCACAAATGAGACGATATCCCGTTGGAAAGCAATTTGATGAGAAGTCTCTTGTGAGGAACGATGTCTGGAAATATAAACATTTGCAGTAAATTTGAGATCACCTGTCGATATTGACCATTACTTCATGTGGATAAAAAGCTGTTTGTGCCTCACAAGAACGATATTCGCTGAATCCGTGTTGGCTACTGGTCAATAAATCGTTTCCTTCAAGGCAATTCTTAATGTTCCCCTACTTCGGGTGCGGAGGTTGGAATAGGCCCGAGGTATTCCTGCCTGTCGTACGAGGCCACTAAAAGGAGTTTCACACGTTTCGGCATTTGGTCCCCTGTAGGATTTAACCCCCATTCTTCAAAATTTTTTCGAAGAGCGTGCCAATTGGGGAAGGGCGCCTTACAAGGTGCATCGTGTCCATCGTGCATTGAGATCTTTAGTCCACTTTCTCGTCGTTGCATCGCAGTCCTGCCCATTCTCCATATCTTCGGCGAGGACACCTTCCTGGTGCGTTTTCTACCATGCACTATGCAGTGTCAATTTCTGCGTCAACGATGACCAATGACATCTTTGCTCCGGATATCCAGAACAGTAGCCAGTCCATCGTAGCGGGGCCGCCATTTACCCTGTTGGTCGTAACCCCCTGACCACACAGGGATCGCTCTTCTGATACCTCCGGAATTAACTCCCCACTTATGCCAAGGGCCATTCTGAAAGGTGGTCTTTGCTGCGGCTGGGTGGCGCCCATGGGGAGGGCCCCTGGTCGGAGTGGGTGGCATCAGAGTGGATAACACGTGATGAAGCGTAGTCCATCTTCTCTTGCTAGTGGTGAAACACCAGCAGTCTCTAAGCGTTAATGAGCTCAATTCAGTGTACAGAAATACGACCCCAAATCGTTCCCCTCCCTGGGCACACCATGGGAGGAACGTCAGGCTAAAGATGGCTGCAGATCTTATTCGCCCGAGTACCTTGTATGTTCGAGTGCTGATGGGGAATCTTTCATGACGATGAAGCCTCGGTTTTTTGTTGAGCATTTAGAGGACAAAATGAGATCTGGGTCAGTCTTGATCAAAACAGCATCCTCTGCCCAATCAAGGGAGTTACTCGCTTGTGACAAGCTGGGGGATGTTTCTGTAACCATCATGCCTCATAAGAGCTTAAATATGGTCCAGGGTATCATATTTCACAGAGACCTTCTTTTGCAGTGCGACGATGTGCTGCTCGCCAATTTAGAGCAATGAGGTGTGCATTTCGTCCGGCGTGTCCACTGGGGTCCAAAGGATAATCAGGTTGCCACCGGTGCCTTCATCATGGCCTTTGAGGGTGATACATTGCCGTAGAAGGTTAAGGTGATGGTCTACCAGTGTGATGTAAAGCCCTATATCCCTCCCCTGATGCTGTGCTTTAAGTGCTGGAAGTTCGGCCATAAGCCTTCCAACTGTACTTCCAGCGTCACATGCCGAGATTGCGGACGCCCCTCACATCCCAATACTCCATGTGCCCCGCCTCCCATCTGTGTCAACTGCAGAGAGCACCATTCCCCTTGCTCGTCTGATTGCAAGATTCTCCAGGAAGAAAGGAAAATCATGGAGCACAAGACCCTGGACCGACTGACCTATACTGAGGCTAAGAGATAATTTGAATGCCTGCATCCTGTGTGTATGACACCGTCTTACGCTGCCACTACAACAGTTCTGGCACCATCAGTTCCGTCAACCCAGGTCACCTCTCAGAGCCAGAAGACTACACCTGCCCCCCTGATGGTGGGCGGCATTTCACTCCCTATAACTGCACCACCTACTTTGGGAGCAACACCGCCCTAACTATCGAGGACGTCCGTTCCCACTTCTAGGCCAGAGAACTGTAAGTCTTCAAAAATGGTTCAAATGGCTCTGAGCACTATGGGACTTAACGTCAGAGGTCATCAGTCCCCTAGAACTTAGAACTACTCAAACCTAAATAACCTAAGGACATCACACACATCCATGCCCGAGGCAGGTTTCGAACCTGCGACCGTAGCAGTCACGCGGTTGCGGACTGAAGCGCCTAGAACCGCTCGGCCACAGCGGCCGGCTCGTAAGTCTTCGGCTTCTCTCGCTAGGAAGGGGTCTCTTGGGTCACTCCCGTCCCAGGTTTCTTCTAGTGGTAAAGACGACACCCGCCAGTGGCTGACGAGCCCAAAAGCAGCTGGCCATAGGTCTTCACGCTCATCCTCAGTCCCAGAGACTGAGCCAGTGAAGTCCTCCCAGCCTGGGCAACCCCAGGAGCAGCGAGAGAAGTGCATGACCGGTAAAAACACGCTTGATATGGATAGCTATCGGCCCATCAGCCTCACCAACGTTCTTTGTAAGCTGCTGGAACGTATGGTATGTCGGCAGTTGGGTTGGGTCCTGGAGTCACGTGGCTTGCTTGCTCCATGTCAGGGCGGCGTCCTCCAGGGTCGCTGTACCACTGATAATCTTGTGTCCATCGAGTCTGCCACCCGTACAGCCTTTTCCAGACGGCAACAACTGAAAGCCGTCTTTTTTTACTTTTTTACTTTCCCTCACAACATTGTATGAATGGGGTCTCTAGGGACCACTCGTGATTTTTATCCAAAACTTCTTGTCGCTCCGCACTTTCCGTGCCCAAGTTGGTGACTCTCATAGTACCATCCATATCCAGGAGAATGGAGCCTCGTAGGGCTCTGTATTGAGTGTCTCTCTACTTTTAGTGGCCATTAACCGTCTAGCAGCAGCTGTGCAGCTGTCGGTCCCTCCGTCTCACCTTCTCTGTATGCAGACGGCTTCTGCATTTCGTACTGCTACTCCAGTACTGTTGTTGCTGAGCGGCGCCTCCAGGAAGCAATCCACAAGGCGCAGTCACGGGCTCTAGTCCACAGCTTCCAGTTTTCAGCCGCAAAGTCGCGTGTCATGCACTTCTGTCGACGTCGTAACGTTCATCCGGACCCCGCACTTTACCTTAATGACGATCCACTCACTGTAGTGTTAGCATATTAATTCCTAGAATTTGTTTTCGACACTCGATTGACTTGGCTCCCTCATCTTCGTCAGCTTAACCAGAAGTGCCGGCAGCACCTCAGTGCCCTCCGTTGCCTGAGCAACACCAGTTGCGGTGCAGATCGCTCTATGCTGCTGCAGCTCTACAGAGCCCTTGTCCAATCCCGAATTGACTTTGGGAGTGTGGTTTATGGTTCGCCAGCGCCTTCAGCATTGCACTTACTCGACCCTGTGCACCACTGTGGGGTTCGATTAGCGACAGGACCTTTTAGGATGAGTCCGGTGACCAGCGCGTACTGGTGAAGGCTGGTGTCCCTCCACTGCAGATCATACGTGTGCAACTACTCGCAAGCTATGCAGCAAACATTCATAGTTCCCCTGAGCATCCGAATTACCGTCTCCTTTCCCCACCCGCGCCAGTCCATCTCCCGCATCGACGGCCCAGATCAGGGCTAACGATTGCGGTTCGCGCGCGATCCCTTCTCTCTGAACTGGCGTCCTTCCCGTTACCACCTATACTTGCGATCCGTTCATGTTCGCCTCCATAGTGTACGCCTCGGCCGCAGCTTCTTCTGGACCTTTTGCCTCGCCCTAAGGACTCCGTTAACCCCGCCGCTCTCTGCTGTCACTTCCTCTCGATTCTTGACATGTTCCGGGGCTCTGAAGTGGTTTACACCGACGGTTCAATGGCTGATCGTGACTTAGGCTTCGCATATGTTCATGGAGGACATATTGAGCAGCACTCCTTGCCAGTTGGCTGAAGTGTTTTCACTGCAGAGCTGACGGTCATATCTCTGCTCTTGAGTACATCCGATCGTGTCCTGGCGAGTAATTTCTCCTGTGTACTGACTCATTTAGCAGCCTACAAGCTATCGACCAGTGCTACCCTCGCCACCCTCTGGTAGCGTCCATTCAGGAGTTCATCTATGCCCTAGAACAGTCCGCCGTTCTGTGGTGTTTGTGTGGGCCCCAGGACACGTCGGAATCATTGGCAACGAACTTGCTGACAGGCTGGCCAAACAGGCGACGCGGAAACCGCTTTTGGAGATAGGCATCTCCGAAGCTGACCTGCGTTCTTACACCACAGGGTTTTCCGGCGTTGGGAGACGAAATGGCATAACAGCACGCACAACAAAGTGCGTGTCATTAAGAAAACTATGAATACGTGGAAGTCTCTCATGCAGGCCTCTCGCAGGGAAGTAGTCCTCTGCCAGCTCCGCATTGGCCATAAGTGGCTAACGCATGGGTACGTACTCCATCGCGAGGACCCACCTCAGTGTCGCTGTGGCTCCCATAAGACAGTCGTCCACCTCTTGCTGGAATGTCCACTTTTACCCGTTCTGGGGCAGACTTTTAACTTTCCCAGCGCCCTGCCTTCGGTGTTGGGCGACAATGCCTACACAGCAGTTTTAGATTTACGTTTTATCCGTGAGAGTGGGTTTTATACTTCTATCTAGGTTTTAGCGCATATCCTTTGTTCCTCTGTGTCCTCCACCGTAGTGCTTCTAGTGTGGAGGTTTCAATGTATTGCAGAGTGGCTGGCTTTCTCTTTTTATTCTCGTGGTTGGCCAGCCAATGTAATCTGTTTTCATGTTTTATACTCATCTGTTTATAGCGTCTCTCTGTTGTTTTCTTGTCCTCTTTTGTTCCTTTTAGTGTTCGTTACCTTCCATTCATTCTTGTGACTTTCCTTTTCTTTCCGTTTAGTGTTATACACTCCTCGAAATTGAAATAAGAACACCGTGAATTCATTGTCCCAGGAAGGGGAAACTTTATTGACACATTCCTGGGGTCAGATACATCACATAATCACACTGACAGAACCACAGGCACATAGACACAGGCAACAGAGCATGCACAATGTCGGCACTAGTACAGTGTATATCCACCTTTCGCAGCAATGCAGGCTGCTATTCTCCCATGGAGACGATCGTAGAGATGCTGAATGTAGTCCTGTGGAACGGCTTGCCATGCCATTTCCACCTGGCGCCTCAGTTGGACCAGCGTTCGTGCTGGACGTGCAGACCGCGTGAGACGACGCTTCATCCAGTCCCAGACATGCTCAATGGGGGACAGATCCGGAGATCTTGCTGGCCAGGGTAGTTGACTTACACCTTCTAGAGCACGTTGGGTGGCAAGGGATACATGCGGACGTGCATTGTCCTGTTGGAACAGCAAGTTCCCTTGCCGGTCTAGGAATGGTAGAACGATGGGTTCGATGACGGTTTGCATGTACCGTGCACTATTCAGTGTCCCCTCGACGATCACCAGTGGTGTACGGCCAGTGTAGGAGATCGCTCCCCACACCATGATGCCGGGTGTTGGCCCTGTGTGCCTCGGTCGTATGCAGTCCTGATTGTGGCGCTCACCTGCACGGCGCCAAACACGCATACGACCATCATTGGCACCAAGGCAGAAGCGACTCTCATCGCTGAAGACGACACGTCTCCATTCGTCCCTCCATTCACGCCTGTCGCGACACCACTGGAGGCGGGCTGCACGATGTTGGGGCGTGAGCGGAAGACGGCCTAACGGTGTGCGGGACCGTAGCCCAGCTTCATGGAGACGGTTGCGAATGGTCCTCGCCGATACCCCAGGAGCAACAGTGTCCCTAATTTGCTGGGAAGTGGCGGTGCGGTCCCCTACAGCACTGCGTAGGATCCTACGGTCTTGGCGTGCATCCGTGCGTCGCTGCGGTCCGGTCCCAGGTTGACGGGCACGTGCACCTTCCGCCGACCACTGGCGACAACATCGATGTACTGTGGAGACCTCACGCCCCACGTGTTGAGCAATTCGGCGGTACGTCCACCCGGCCTCCCGCATGCCCACTATACGCCCTCACCCAAAGTCCGTCAACTGCACATACGGTTCACGTCCACGCTGTCGCGGCAAGCTACCAGTGTTAAAGACTGCGATGGAGCTCCGTATGCCACGGCAAACTGGCTGACACTGACGGTGGCGGTGCACAAATGCTGCGCAGCTAGCACCATTCGACGGCCAACACCGCGGTTCCTGGTGTGTCCGCTGTGCCGTGCGTGTGATCATTGCTTGTACAGCCCTCTCGCAGTGTCCGGAGCAAGTATGGTGGGTCTGACACACCGGCGTCAATGTGTTCTTTTTTCCATTTCCAGGAGTGTATGTTTCCTCCGTTTTATTCTCACACTTGTGCCATTGATTTAATTACTACCAAGGGACCGATGACCTCGTAGTTTGGTCCCTTTTCCCGCCTCTAAACCAACCAACCAACCACAATGTTAGAACACACGATATGTTCCAGAAACCTACTGCAAATCGTGTTAATGATATTGGTCTGTAATTCAGCGGATTTTTAAAAATGGACTCATTACATCAACATACTCAGAAAGGAATTAACTGGTATACAATCTGGACTGGAAACCTTGCTTTCATTAAGTGATTTAAGCTGCTTTACTACAACGAGAATATTTACATCTCAGTTCCTCGTGTTAGCATTTGTTCTTGATTCGAATTCTCGAATACTTAACTTCGTCTTCTTTGGTAAAGGAATTTCCAAAAACCGTGTGTAGTGTCTCTATCTTAGTGGCACTATCATCACTAGCTTTACCACTGCAATCGCACAGTGAAGGTACTGACTATCTGGTCTCTGGTGTACTTTACATACGCCTAGAACATCTTTGGATTTTCGCCTTTCTTGGAGATTTTGCGTTGTTTTAAATTTGCCTTGCTTTTGTCGTTGCTTCCGTAATGGCGTTCTCCCTGTTTCATGTACCATGCAGGATCAGTATCAATTCATATTAATTTTTCTGGTATATATCTCGCAAATGCAGTAGATACTATTTCATTTATTTCAAACCACCACTCCTGGTCTACGCTTACATAGTCAGATTGTAATGAGTGGAGACTGTCTCTTAGGAAGGCATAAAGCGAATTTTTATCTGCTTTTTTAAACAGAATTATTTTTCGTTAATTTTTGGTACATTTTTATGTTACAAGGAATTTGCTGTATCCGTCATGATGCTCTGGATTATTAGTTGTTTGAAGTCAAGTATATTTTCGCAACCATTTACACTTCGAATAGACTCCTGAACTAATTGATCAAAATTATTTGCTGTGATTTATGCCTAAGACCGATTTCAAACATTTATTTTAACCGACATATCGAGAGTAACTGAAGTCAACACAAACTATAATTATGGGAGTGGGGCATCTATTTGAAATGAGACTCAAGTTTTCTTCGAACTTTAAATGCGAACATTTTAGGTTAGGCTTTACTGTGACTGTTATTAGCATTAAATAAAACAACAAGTTTACTGTTGCCAGTCACCGTTTTATTTATCTCCACGACGCGTTTCAATGGTTTACACCTACATCATCAGGTGGATTTACATTAGTATGACATATGTGTGTGTGTGTTGTGTTGCGATTTTTTGGAGGAACTTGTGGCAGTGCCTAGTTTAAAAACAAGACACTATTTCAGAACATGGTTTTGGGTTTCTTCTGACAAAAAATTTAACCTTATACCAACGGTAAACACAAAATAAGTAAAATAGAGTCTCTCCAGTGGTCACAGGTTCCTTTCGCTGTCATAACACATCAAATGTATATTGTCATATTTGTAAACAAATATGGCGTTTGGAAACTGTTGGGTGCAATGTTTGTATAGCAGAAGAGAAGACATTATCGCAAAGCACGAAGAATATACATCGTAACAACATTATCACAGAATAATTTTTAAAGGATTTAGAGGTGTTTGTTTTGAGGTGTCGAATAAATGTGTTGGAATAAATACTTCAGGTGGCATATAAATCCGATTTTGACAAGCTAAAACAGCTGAGACTTCATACTCGTTTATTCTTCAGGTGATATGTTAAAATGGCTTGTCCGCAGCACGTGGTCGTGCGGTAGCGTTCTCGCTTCCCACGCCCGGGTTCCCGGGTTCGATTCCCGGCGGAGTCAGGGATTTTCTCTGCCTCCTGATGACTGGGTGTTGTGTGATGTTCTTAGGTTAGTTAGGTTTAAGTAGTTCTAAGTTCTAGTGGACTGATGACCATTTGAACCATTTTTAAAATGGCTTAAACTTCATACTTGTTTATAACAATCAGGTGAAATGTTACAGACGTTAAGTGCAGTAATGATATTGGATACAGCGCTAAAATTATACATAAATAACAATTCTGATTGGGATTAATAGACAGATATGAAAAACTGGAGGCAGAAGGAGAGGAAGAGAAACAAAAAGTGAGAGGGAGAGAGACGGTGGAAAGAGTGATTATATGAGAGCAAACTTTACATGACAAGGGGTCTTAAGATTGTATCTTTTATATATATTAGCTGCCTAAAGGTATGGGTTATACATTGGTTAATGCTTTAAAATATGCAGATGGAGGTACAATTTGTACCAGTAGTTGATGTACATACAGTTTCAAGCTGACAAGGGGCTCAAGCTGTTGGTGTGATGAAATATCTGTAAATGAGGTCAATCTCTTGTACTCTTGGCAGCTGTCTTAGTAACATGATTGAATATTTATGGTAAATATTAAGGTGTGTGTATGTGTGCTACTTTAATGATTTAGGCCGTTGCTGAAACCAGAGATGATATTATTGTAAATATTGTCACTTTTGTCATTTAAGATGGATTAAGGTTGTTTTGTTTGGTGTTTGTATCTTTGGAGTGTTTCAAAGATGTCTAGTTTTCTGCCTTTTGGTTGGATGTGTAGGATGCTGATACTTGCGTCTTTCACATGGTGTTTTGTTCCATGCAGGTGGATGGCTATTATTGATGTGTGGTATTTTTTGTTTTTTAGTGCTGCCATGTGTATTTGAATCTAATCTCAAATGATCTGCCTGTCTGGCCTATGTAGAAGCACTTACAGTCCAAACATTAAATTTTGTACACACCTGTGTGATGAAGTGGGTTTCGTGTGCTGATGTTGTGGGGTAACTTCTGTCCAATCTTGTTGTCTGTTTTAAGGATATGCTTGTGCCTTTTCGTTTGAAGACATTGGCAATCTGATATCTACATCTACATCCATACTCCGCAAGCCACCTGACGGTGTGTGACAGAGGGTACCTTGAGTACCTCTATCGCTTCTCCCTTCTATTCCAGTCTCGTTTTGTTCGTGGAAAGAAGGATTGTCGGTATGCCTCTGTGTGGGCTCTAATGCCTCTGATTTTATCCTCATAGTCTCTTCGCGAGATATACGTAGGAGGGAGCAATATACTGCTTGAATCCTCGGTGAAGGTATGTTCTCGAAACGTCAACAAAAGCCCGTGCCGAGCTACTGAGCGTCTCTCTTGCAGAGTCTTCCACTGGAGTTTATCTATCATCTCCGTAACGCTTTCGCGATTACTTAATGATTGTGTAACGAAGCGCGCTGCTCTCCATTGGATCTTCTCTATCTCTTCTATCAACCCTATGTGCTACGGATCCCACACTGGTGAGCAGTATTCAAGCAGTGGGCGAACAAGTGTACTGTAACCTACTTCCATTGTTTTCGAACTGCATTTCCTTAGGATTCTTGCAGTGGATGTCAGTCTGGCATTATCTAGAAAGGGGATTGTATGGAAGATGTTATTTTCTTTTTGCTTTTTGTGTTGTGATTGCTTTGCCATTATTGAATGTTTTAGGGCGTCTGCAATTTAGCTGTTACAACCATTTGCAATAGTTGTTTGCTTTATTATTTCAATTTCTTGATCACATTTGTCTCCAGAGAGTGGTAGTTAGATAGCTCTATTGATCATGTACCGGAATGCTGCCATTTTGTGTGCTGTGCGGTGACAAGAGAAGTTGTGGATTGTAGAATGTGTTGTTTGTAAATTTTATTGTTAAATTTAAAATAGTTGTATGAATATACTTACCGAGTGTTCTCAAAAGTCGCCCATGAAGTTTTATTAGACACCTGAAGCTCGCCCTATACTACACCTAATTCAAAAGGACCAAGCGATTTGCTCAATTTGCCTGGGCTGGAGGAAGAATTTCTTGTTTACATTTTAACCCTGTACAGTAGGGTAGCATTTGTACGCTTGTTCTTCTTTATACAAATGATCTCCGGCCAAGAGATAACCAAAACATTTGATCCCTTATCTCAATGATCAATACAACCCGAGATACGACCCCTGAAAAATCGCATTTTCGCTTGCGGATCTTTTGAACATACTGGTGCCATTTACTGCTGTGCATGTGTTGTGAACGTGAATCCCTCGCAACCCCAGAGGAAGTTTTCAGATCCACAAAGTATAAAACCGAAGGACTAAATTTTAAAGGAAAGAACCTAAAATACTTTCGTATGGCAGTGTACTGTTCGCATGTGGACGTCATCAGTGAACGAGATGACTGAATAGATCAAGTTTGAAAATAATATGTAAAATGAGATTTAATTGTACTAAAACAAAGCATAGTTAACACGAGAAGAAAATAGTACATATTAATAAATGATATTACAGAAACCATTATATTGTTTTGTGTTTTATGAGAGGTGATCACAATGACATTGGGGGGCGCAAGTGAAACAATCAGATGAGTAAAAATGACGTGGAGTACTTCCTGTAAAATTCACATTTTCAGAAGTAAGTATCCGAAGTATTTGAGAAACAAAGTTTACAGTCAGTTATGACTCGCGAAAACTTATACAGCGACTTTCTATACACATACAGTTAAAAGCTGAGGACAGTTCAACGAATTATAGGCATAGTCATTATTGAAATTATTACGATAGATAGTAAAACAAGCTTGAAGAACAGACTAGAGTCAAAGTAGTTACAATGACTGTAATCGAAATTAAATCTTGACGAGTAAATCGAAGGTGCGCAAACGAAATTGTTTTGCTGTGTTTCAAGAGGTGCGGAAAGACAGGATTCACGACCAGAAAACATCTGTGAACAGCATGAGTGCGTAGCACTCAAGACTGCAACGTGTGGAGGCGTCAAGATGATGCCTTTACCCAACAGTGAATATCAAATTATCAGTTAATTACATAATCAAATAATCAGTTAATTATATAATCAATGTCCTCGACACTTTTGGGTTGTCTGTTCAGTTCGTAGTACACCTGTATTCGTAAGAGACTTTATGCAGAAAATGTCAATATACAAAATTTTGATTGTGCTGTAAGTATGGCAACGAGAAATTTCCTACGTAAGTGACAGCAGTTCCCTGATCGCGTCCTTATGGCAACGGATGCAAAACTATTTCATTTCCAGGAGAAAACAGATGACCTGGCAAACATGAATTAAGAAAGAGATCATTGTAAGTCAACATGCAGAGCTATAACAAGCACAACTCCATCACCATTTTTTTACTCATCGATATAAGTACACGAAATAATATATCGCTCATAAATGAATTTTTCTTTACTCAGTTATTCTTCATTAACGGTTTTAATTTAAAGAACTTCTATAGCCATTTACATAATCACATCGATGGTGCTCTATTTGTTCTTTGGTTACTTCTACACCGCTACAGCGCCCTCTACGAGCACCACTGTAGACTCAGCCCATTTGATCAAGAGCAGAAGGCAGGAACACTTCGCTTCAGCTTCGCACCTGCGAACTAAGTTATGTATGCCTCAGTTAATATTGTGGTATAGTAAAACCATTTCTAAGAGCAGTACCGAGAGATTTTCAGATTTTACTGCTCCTACTCACTTCCTTCATTCGCCCAACCTTTCAGTTTTCAGGAGCAGACTCACACAACGCCTTCCAGGCGGGATACAAAAAGTATAATGAGATCTGTCATTCATTAAATAGTGGGCCCTGCCCTGTGTGGATCACCTAATGAGTTGATTAACTTGACATAAAATTAATTTAATGCCTTGAAGCCCACAACAAATAAAACGTTGGCGGGCAATAGACTTCGTTTCACTGATAGGTCTTTCACGTCAAAATATAATTAAGCATGCAATGGGCAAAGGGAGTGACTACTGTGAGTAGAATGCTGATATAAAAAAAGATGGCCGTGAACAGGCTTCTGAATTTGCTGAAGCTGTGCAACTTTACCGATACAGCCAATGAAAGACAAGAAGCTGCGGGAGCTGTCGAATCTGCCAGGATCGGTGCCGCTACATACTGTAGGAGATGACCCCACGTCTGCCGGTGATTGTATCATGTCCGCGAAAATATACAGTTTCACCTGGGTGTCCATACGTGTTTACGCCTAACTGCTCTCTCTCTCTCTCTCTCTCTCTCTCTCTCTCTCTCTCTCTCTCTCTCTGTCTGTCTGTCTCTGCAGAAACGGAAGGCTCCAGCGACTGTACTCTGCGACGATCTAGAAGCAAGTCCCAGCCCCTACTGTTGCTCAAAACCTTCCGAAGAACAGCCGTTCCCCCTGACGTTCTCGAATCAACCTATCATAGCCCAGCAATGGTTACTGTGTCGTTCATGTTTTCTAGCAAGGAGACCCAGTCTTCCTGAATTAATTACTGCAGTACAGTACACATTCTGCTCTCTGAAAAAGCAGTACACAATGCCTGGAGTTCCTGCAGCCAAACACCTGGCGCATTTCACAAAATGAGGGAAGCTTCCCAGTGAAAACGAACTCCATCTCGTCCATAAAACGATTTAATGGGCGATGTTTTGGTGATGTGCAGCGGCATCTAAGAAACGCGACATCTGGAAAAATTGGTCATCACGTCACACAAGGTGTGCTGTTCTTGTAACAAACACATGAGCCAGGAGCCAGCCCGACGCCGCTCTACCTGGATCCACACGCAGGATAAGGAGACCAAAGTGCCGCACGATGTCTACTCGTAAATAAAGCCGTTAGGTCGGCGCCAGGACGCCCGGCACCTCCAGTTTCTAAAGAATAGTCATTTCGCATTCACTCACGGCGTTCCCACCGTCTTTCTTCGGCCGCTAGCGGAACACGACCGACAGCAAGAATGGCAGCCCATAAACCACTGCCCTGCAGGGCCCACGGCTAGTTTTAGTGACTACAAAGGGAGGCTAGCAATGAGAAGGTTCTGCGAATTCGCTTGCTTCTCGGGGAAAGTTCTAAAGCTTCCCCTAATGCAATGGTCACCTCCAGCGTCCTAAAATCTCTCTCAGTAACCGAGTTTAATTCTACTACTGTTATTCAAGTCGTGCAAGTACTGTGACATCAGTCAGTTGTTTACCCTAACCCTAATAGACCATCAGATTAATATCATTCAGGGAAAATTTAGATACACCGAAGGCGAATGAAATTGTGTAATGGCAGACTAAAACTGTGTGCACGACCGAGACTCGAACTCGGGACCTTTGCCTTTCGCGGGCAAGTGCTCTACCATCGAGCAACCCAAGCACGACTCACGCCCCATCTTCACAGCTTTACTTCTGCCAGTACCTCATCTCCTACTTTCCAAACTTTCTCGCGAAAGGCAAAGGTCCCGAGCTCCAGCCTCGGTCCGGCAAACAGTTTTAATCTCTCAGGAAGTTTCATATCAGCGTACACTCCGCTGCAGAGTGAAAATCTCGTTCTGGAAATTGTATGATAATCACCGAAACAAAATGCAAGGGGAAGTGCCGGACGGGTATTACCATGGCAGTGGCTTGCCCGGAAGGCACCGCCGTCTTTCAAAGCTTATGTTATGTCCAAATCCAAAAGTTTTGGTCATCAGTCTACTGACTGGTTTGATGCGGCCAGCCACGAATTCCTTTCCTGTCCTAACCTCTTCATCTCAGAGTAGCACTTGCAACCTACGTCCTCAATTATTTGCTTGACGTATTCCAGTCTCTGTCTTCCTCTACAGTTTTTGCCCTCTACAGCTCCCTCTAGTACCATGGAAGACATTCCCTCATGTCTTAGCAGATGTCCTATCATTGTGTCCCTTCTCCTTATCAGTGTTTTCCACATATTCGTTTCCTCTCAAATTCTGCGTTGAACCTCCTCATTCCTTACCTTATCAGTCCACCTAATTTCCAACATTCGTCTATAGCACCACATCTGAAATGTTTCGATTCTCTTCTGTTCCGGTTTTCCCACAGTCCATGTTTCACTACCATACAATTCTGTACTCCAGACGTACATCCTCAGAAATTTCTTTCTCAAATTAAGGCCGGTATTTGATATTAGTAGACTTCTCTTGGCCAGAAATGCCTTTTTTGCCATAACGAGTCTGCTTTTGATGTCCTCCTTGCTCCGTCCGTCATTGATTATTTTACTGCCTAGGTAGCAGAATTCCTTAACTTCATTGACTTCGTGACCATCAATCCTGATGTTAAGTTTCTCGCTGTTCTCATTTCTACTACTTCTCATTACCTTCGTCTTTCTCCGATTTACTCTCAAACCATACTGTGTATTCATTAGACCCGCTCATTCCATTCAGCAGATCATTTAATTCTTCTTCACTTTCACTCAGGATAGCAATGTCATCAGCGAATCGTATCATTGATATCCTTTCACCTTGTATTTTAATTCCACTCCTGAACCTTTCTTTTATTTCCACCATTGCTTCCTCGATGTACAGATTGAAGAGTAGGGGCGAAAGGCTACAGCTTTGTCTTACACTTTTCTTAATACGAGCACTTCGTTCTTGATCGTCCACTCTTATTATTCCCTCTTGGTTGTTGTACATATTGTGTATGACCCGTCTCTCCCTATAGCTTACCCCTACTTTTTTCAGAATCCCGAACAGCTTGCACCATTTTATATTGTCGAACGCTTTTTCCAGGTCGACAAATCCTATGAAAGTGTCTTGATTTTTCTTTAGCCTTGCTTCCATTATTAGCCGTAACGTCAGAATCGCCTCTCTCGTCCCTTTACTTTTCCTAAAGCCAAACTGATTGTCACCTAGCGCATTCTCAATTTTCTTTTCCATTCTTCTGTATATTATTCTTGTAAGCAGCTTCGGTGCATGAGCTGTTAAGCTGATTGTGCGATAATTCTCGCACCTGTCAGCTCTTGTCGACTGCGGAATTGTGTGGATGATGCTTTTCCGAAAGTCAGATGATATATCGCCAGACTCATATATTCTGCACACCAACGTGAATAGTCGTTTAGTTGCCACTTCCCCCAATGATTTTAGAAGTTCTGGCGGAATGTTATCTATCCCTTCTGCCTTATTTGACCGTAAGTCTTCCAAAGCTCTTTTAAATTCCAATTCTAATACTGGATCCCCTATCTCTTCTAAATCGACTCCTGTTTCTTCCTCTATCACATCAGACAAATCTTCACCCTCATAGAGGCTTTCAATGTATTCTTTCCACCTATCTGCTCTCTCCTCTGCATTTAACAGTGGAATTCCCGTTGCACTCTTAATGTTACCACCGTTGCTTTTAATGTCACCAAAGGTTGCTTTGACTTTCCTGTATGCTGAGTCTGTCCTTCTGACAATCATATCTTTTTCGATGTCTTCACATTTTTCCTGCAGCCATTTCGTCTTAGCTTCCCTGCACTTCCTATTTATTTCATTCCTCATCGACTTGTATTTCTGTATTCCTGATTTTCCCGGAACATGTTTGTACTTCCTCCTTTCATCAATCAGCTGAAGTATTTCTTTTGTTACCCATGGTTTCTTCGCAGCTACCTTCTTTGTACCTATGTTTTCCTTCCCAACTTCTGTGATGGCCCTTTTCAGAGATGACCATTCCTCTTCAACTGTACTGCCTACTGCGCTATTCTTATTGCTGTATCTATATCGTTAGAAAACTTCAAACGTATCTCGTCATTCCTTAGTACTTCCGTATCCCACTTCTTTGCGTATTGATTCTTCCTGACTAATGTCCTGAACTTCAGCCTACTCTTCGTCACTACTATATTGTGATCTGAGTCTATATCTGCTCCTGGGTACGCCTTACAATCCAGTATCTAATTTCGGAATCTCTGTCTGACCATGATGTAATCTAATTGAAATCTTCCCGTATCTCCCGGCCTTTTCCAAGTATACCTCCTCCTCTTGTGATTCTTGAACAGGGTATTCGCTATTACTAGCTGAAACTTGTTACAGAACTCATTTAGTCTTTCTCCTCTTTCATTCTTAGTCCCAAGCCCATATTCTCCTGTAACCTTTCTCCTACTCCTTCCCCTACAACTGCATTCCAGTCGCCCATGACTATATTTTCGTCCCCCTTTACATACTGCATTACCCTTTCAATATCCTCATACACTTTCTCTATCTGTTCATCTTCAGCTTGCGACGTCGGCATGTATACCTGAACTATCGTTGTCGGTGTTGGTCTGCTGTCGATTCTGATTAGAACAACCCGGTCACTGAACTGTTCACAGTAACACACCCTCTGCCCTACCTTCCTATTCATAACGAAACCTACACCTGTTATACCATTTTCTGCTGCTGATGATATTACCCGATACTCATCTGACCACAAATCCTTGTCTTCCTTCCACTTCACTTCACTGACCCCTACTATATCTAGATTGAGCCTTTGCATTTCCCTTTTCAGATTTTCTAATTTCCCTACCACGTTCGAGCTTCTGACATTCCACGCCCCGACTCGTAGAACGTTATCCTTTCGTTGATTATTCAATCTTTTTCTCATGGTAACCTTCCCCTTGGCAGTCCCCTCCCGGAGATCCGAATGGGGGACTATTCCGGAATCTTTTGCCAATGGAGAGATCATCATGACACTTCTTGAATTACAGGCCACATTTCCTGTGGATACACGTACATCCATTTTAACGTTGGCTAAATCCACTTTATGTAGTATAGCAACAGGATTTTTTTTTTTCCTCGAGATGGTTTTCAGTCCTTCTTTACCGATTTTTTCCACTATTCCTCTTGCTCTCACGCTGTTGTTCCCATCTATGAGAAAAGGTAGCTGTGCCCTGACACCATGTCTCACAGCAAAGAACGCGGAACATTTGCAACGTAGATATTAATTAAATTACTCTTAGATTTCCTTCTTTAACATTAGAGATCGATCTTTCTCTGGTTGTTCTTGAAAGTTCACTTGATGAGAGGTTTTAACTCACATAACGTTATCACAAAACTGTTCTGTCACGAGTGTAAGCGCATTTAAATTCTTCTTGCTAAGAAAGATGTCACCTTCGGTGTAATTTATGTTTCGACTGTCAGTAACAGGACTGCCCATGTTCTCCAGCAGCAACCACAAAACGAAGTGTTCATCGGTTGCTCTCACCTTTCTCCTTCATAGCTCAGGGTTGTTTATCACTTTGGAGGAAAATATATTGACACTTTCAACTACAACAAAAGACTGATCGGTTGCAGGTATCAATCCTCATATTATACTCTACAGATCCAGATCCAAGATGGCTCCACTTTCTCCCTCTTGATCTTCCGGTATACCTTCTAAATTTGGTTATAATTGCAATCCGGTAGTTCATTTGCGCTAGTAAGTGTGTAAGATGTCTATGGGAGGGAGGGAGACTGTCCCTTGTCACTACTGCACTATCCCTTACTGCATAACCTCATTATAGCGGGTAGGTACAGTACTACACTACAGTGTCTGGTTCTTGCATTGCACTAACCCATCTGGGTACTGTATTCGAGTACAGCATCATACTACACCATACAGCTAACGTGTCCCGTGCATAAGGAACCACATCTCATGCCGCATAGTCCCGTTCTCGCGCTCGGATGTAGCAGTATACTGTACTGTCTGCCTCTTGTGTAATATTAACCTGCCTTAGTTTAGCTCCGAGTACTATATCATCTGGCTAATGTGCTGGTAGTATCCCATATATAACGATAGTAGTCGCAAGGGGCAGTCTCTCTCTCCCTCCCACAGACATCTTGTACACAAAACTGAACAACTGGGCTAGGAGTTTATAATTGAACTGCAAGTACAACCACGTTTAAAAATGTATGACCAGAAGATAACGTGACTGGAATTGTCCCCATCTTGGATCTTTAGTGTATAATACGAGGCTTAAGAGCTGCAACCGATTATTTTTTACAAATGTAATACAGCTGCATTCTTTCCATGTCTCCAGGTCTTTTTCAAGTGTAACACCTCGTCTTTTTTTTAACAGTGTATCTGGTATTACTAGGCGAAATTCATTGCCTAACAGAATTAGTTTTTCACCCTATAATTTTTGCTATCATGACCATATCCTCCAGTGACTCTGTGCCCTATTCTCTTCCTAATACAACTTTGCATTACTCCATGAGTATTAAATATTTGTCTGCCTTTTAACACTGACTTATCTTTTCAACGTCCTGATGCTCTTTCTCTATCACTTTATCACATCATACAATGGTATGTACAGTACGTATATCTCGGCCGTTGTTGTTGACGTTGATTTATTGTCGTTTCTGATGAAAATTATCCTACCACTGAACTCTTCACACTAGCTCAGTCTCTGCCCTGCTTCTTTATACATAACGAGTCTTTTTTCTCCCGTTATATAATTTGTGCTGGTGTTGCCATTGTCCTATATTTATCTGACCGGAAGTGCTTGTTTTGCTTTCACTTCACTGATCGCTACTGTATCTATTGGCACCTTTGATTTCGCTTTTCCGGTTTTCTAGCTTCCCTACCACATACAAAGCTTCGGACATTCCCCTTACTGATTCATAGAAAGTTGCCTTTTCATTGGTTATTCAGTGTTTTTAATGTTATCAGCCTCTCCTCTAGGCAGTCCCCTTCTGGAAATCTGAATGGCGATTGCATTCGGAATCTTTTGCCCATGGACTGACCATCTTGACACTTTTTTTTCAGTTGCATCTACATCTACATCTATAGATACCCTCTGCAAGCCACAGTGCGGTGCATGGTGGATGGTACTCTGTACCACTACTAGTCATTTCCTATTCTGTTCCACTCGCAAATAGAGTGAGGAAAACAGGACTATCTGTATGCCTCAGTATAAACTTTAATCTCTCTAATCTTATCTTCGTGGCCCTTACGCAAAATGTCCGTTGGCAGCAGTATCACCGTTCAGTAGTCAGAGTTAAATTCCGGTCTCTAAATTTTCTCAGTAATGCTCCTCGAAAAGAGCGTCGCTTTCCCTCCGGTGACTCTTGTCTGAATTCGCGAATCATCTCCATAATACTTAGGCGTTGTTCGAACCTAGCAGTAACAAGTCCAGCATCACGTCTCTGATTTGCTTCGATGTCTTCCTTTAATCCGAATTGTGCGAATCCTAGACTCTCGAACAGTACTCAACAACGGGTCTCCTCTACGGTTGAGCCACAGTTTCCCAAAACTCTCCCCATTAACCCGAAGTCGACCGTTTGCCTTCACTACTACTGTCCTTACACGCTCATTCCATTTCATATTACTTTGTAGTATTACCCATAGATATTTTTCTTTTTCGTCATGACTGTCAAGTAGCACACCACCAATACTGTATTCGAACATTACGGCTTTGAATTTCCTACTCATCCGCATTAATTTACACTTTTCTACATTTAGAGCAAGGTACCATATTCATCATACCAAGTAGAAATTTTATCTAAGTCGTCTTCTATCCTCCTACAGTAACTCAATGACGACACCTTCCCATACACCACATCATCATCAGCAAACAACCGCAGACTGCTGCTTACCCTGCCCACCAGATGATTTATGTACAAAGAAAATAACAGCGGTCGTGTCACACTTCCTTGACAAGTGATGAACATTCGCCGCGAGGATAACATACTGTGGTCTGTTACTTGAGAAATACAGGTTGATATCTTGTGGACTGAACCCCCCCATGAACCATGGACCTTGCCGTTGGTGGGGAGGCTTGCGTGCCTCAGCGATACAGATAGCCGTACCGTAGGTGCAACCACAACGGAGGGGTATCTGTTGAGAGGCCAGACAAATGTGTGGTTCCTGAAGAGGGGCAGCAGCCTTTTCAGTAGTTGCAAGGGCAACAGTCTGGATGATTGACTGATCTAGCCTTATAACAATAACCAAAACGGCCTTGCTGTGCTGGTACTGCGAACGGCTGAAAGCAAGGGGAAACTGCAGCCGTAATTTTTCCCGAGGGCATGCAGCTTTACTGTATGATTAAATGATGATGGCGTCCTCTTGGGTAAAATATTCCGGAGGTAAAATAGTCCTCCATTCGGATCTCCGGGCGGGGACCACTCAAGAGGAGAGCATAAGGTAACATTTGACAGGAATGGGGGAAATAAATACAATAGAAGAAGAATGGGTAGCTTTGAGGGATGAAGTAGTGAAGGCAGCAGAGGATCAAGTAGGTAAAAGAACGAGGGCTAGTAGAAATCCTTGGGTAACAGAAGAAATATTGAATTTAATTGATGAAAGGAGAAAATATAAAAATGCAGTAAATGAAGCAGGCAAAAAGGAATACAAACGTCTCAAAAATGATATCGACAGGAAGTGCAAAATGGCTAAGCAGGGATGGCTAGAGGACAAATGCAAGGGTGTAGAGGCTTATCTCACTAGGGGTAATATAGATACTGCCTACAGGAAAATTAAAGAGACCTTTGGAGATAAGAGAACCACTTGTATGAATATCAAGAGCTCAGATGGAAACCCAGTTCTAAGTAAAGAAGGGAAAGCAGAAAGGTGGAAGGAGTATATAGAGGGTCTATACAAGGGCGATGTACTTGAGGACAATATTATGGAAATGGAAGAGGATGTAGGTGAAGATGAAATGGGAGATACGATACTGCGTGAAGAGTTTGACAGAGCACTGAAAGACCTGAGTCGAAACAAGGCCCCGGGAGTAGACAACATTCCATTGGAACTACTGACGGCCTTGGGAGAGCCAGTCCTGACAAAACTCTACCATCTGGTGAGCAAGATGTATGAAACAGGCGAAATACCCTCAGACTTCAAGAAGAATATAATAATTCCAATCCCAAAGAAAGCAGGTGTTGACAGATGTGAAAATTACCGAACTATCAGTTTAATAAGCCACAGCTGCAAAATACTAACACGAATTCTTTACAGACGAATGGAAAAACTAGTAGAAGCCGACCTCGGGGAAGATCAGTTTGGATTCCGTAGAAACACTGGAACACGTGAGGCAATACTGACCTTACGACTTATCTTAGAAGAAAGATTAAGGAAAGGCAAACCTACGTTTCTAGCATTTGTAGACTTAGAGAAAGCGTTTGACAATGTTGACTGGAATACTCTGTTTCAAATTCTAAAGGTGGCAGGGGTAAAATACAGGGAGCGAAAGGCTATTTACAATTTGTACAGAAACCAGATGGCAGTTATAAGAGTCGAGGGACATGAAAGGGAAGCAGTGGTTGGGAAGGGAGTAAGACAGGGTTGTAGCCTCTCCCCGATGTTATTCAATCTGTATATTGAGCAAGCAGTAAAGGAAACAAAAGAAAAATTCGGAGTAGGTATTAAAATCCATGGAGAAGAAATAAAAACGTTGAAGTTCGCCGATGACATTGTAATTCTGTCAGAGACAGCAAAGGACTTGGAAGAGCAGTTGAATGGAATGGACAGTGTCTTGAAAGGAGGATATAAGATTAACATCAACAAAAGCAAAACGAGGATAATGGAATGTAGTCGAATTAAGTCGGGTGATGCTGAGGGAATTAGATTAGGAAATGAGACACTTAAAGTAGTAAAGGAGTTTTGCTATTTGGGGAGCAAAATAACTGATGATGGTCGAAGTAGAGAGGATATAAAATGTAGACTGGCAATGGCAAGGAAAGCGTTTCTGAAGAAGAGAAATTTGTTAACATCAAGTATAGATTTAAGTGTCAGGAAGTCATTTCTGAAAGTATTTGTATGGAGTGTAGCCATGTATGGAAGTGAAACATGGACCATAAATAGTTTGGACAAGAAGAGAATAGAAGCTTTAGAAATGTGGTGCTACAGAAGAATGCTGAAGATTAGATGGGTAGATCACATAACTAATGAGGAAGTATTCAATAGGATTGGGGAGAAGAGAAGTTTGTGGCACAACTTGACCAGAAGAAGGGATCGGTTGGTAGGACATGTTCTGAGACATCAAGGGATCACCAATTTAGTATTGGAGGGCAGCGTGGTGGGTAAGAATCGTAGAGGGAGACCAAGAGATGAATACACTAAGCAGATTCAGAAGGATGTAGGTTGCAGTAGGTACTGGGAGATGAAGAGGCTTGCACAGGATAGAGTGGCATGGAGAGCTGCATCAAACCAGTCTCGGGACTGAAGACCACAACAACACCTTGTGGATACGTATTATGTATCTTTAATGCAGCTGCCTCCTGCATACTGATTGTAGCAACTGTAGGAGAAGTCTTTCACCTCATTGATAAAAGGGTGGCCTGATCTTCTCTCCACCCTCTTTGATCTGGCCGCTGTCAAAATGGTGTTGATTTCTTAAAGTCTTTGAACTCTGTTGCCGATGACTTTCATTTTAAGTTTAAAGAGTGACTGAAATCTAATGTGCGCTCCATGACGGTATCGCCAGGTCACATTATACACATGTATATACTGTATTAAATGTTCACTTTTTATTCTTGTGTAGCGATCAGAAAACGACTCGTACCTACAGCAAAACAGTACACAATGCTTTCGCTCCCAGGAGGTTGTCACATTGGTAGAGGAATGTGTCTACTTTTGTAGCCTCCGGATTACCTCACCGTGTTATATTGAGATCATCTGAGACGCAATGGAGCGAAATATGCGTACCTTTGACCCCGCTTCGACAACACTCGTAAATTGAGTGCAGCAGCAAGAGGTAATGGATGAGGATGTTTAGCAGCGCTTTCTATGTCTGAATTAGAAGGCTGTTAGAAACCTTTATAAATGATAACTTCAACATTACGATGTACTACTTACAACGGGAAGGCTGGCTGCTACTGTGAATCAGTGGTTAGCGGGAAATCTCTGCGAAATCTGTGGCGTCTCAACGGTCTAAGGCTTACCCAGGCAAGCGGGCTGAGCTTCGGCGCACCTTTCTTTTTTTTTTTAGGTGCTCGTGGGTTGCAATTGGTGCGTTTCTGAACACTCCCAGCTGTTTGGTTGGCGTAATCATATATAAATAAATAAACCACTTTATGCAGATAGTCCACTAAAAATGTGTTCGTAGACCAGCATGAATAAAATCTGTAACCAACGTTATTAATGTTTCTAAAATAATGGAACTGTTTCTTTTCTACACAATGTATTACAGGCACTTGGGAGGTCGCCAAAGTATATTAAGAAGCTGCTAAACAGTATCCCCTAGAAAATTCTGCTGAACAATCACACTAATTTCGAAACGTAATATCGACTTCGCCATCATTGGTCCTCAGCAGATAGTACAAAAAGTGCCCTTCTCCATGCCCACCACTGCGGAAAGCACATTGACAATGTAGTTTTCGTAGTGTTAGTGAGCCTTTTGTAATCCAAACATTTTTGGATATTGACTATCAACAGCCGCCAAATAATGTATAAATTGCATGTTTCAGTATCAGCTGCTTTTATTTTAAGCCCAAACATCGACCGGTGTCAGTCATGGACCATCTTCACGGATAAGGGTTAAAATTGTTTAAGCCACAATATTGCATTTGTCAGTACTTAAATAATGTACAGAGCATGTCATGAATGTCTCATATATGACACAGGACTTTTAGAAGCAAACATACAAATAACAAATGAACACAGAACACTACTGAAGAGAAGATGAGGACATAGATTATTGAGTTATTGACAACATTTTTGGTGCTTCAAGCATCCGGAGATGTTACTGCGTCCAGTTCTATATTTTTGTCCAGTGATGTGCGGTGAGCAAAGCACTTGTGAGGTGGTAATTAAATTACCCCATAGTAAGACAAACCCTTACCCAGCCATCGGGTTACGCTAACATTCACTGTGACTCATCAATTCAGAGCACATTTACGATGCTTCAAGCATGCGGAGTTGTTTCTGCGTTCAGTTTAATACTTTTGTACAGTGAGGTGAGGTGAGCAGAACACTTCTTTGGCGGTGGCTGAAGTACGCCATAGTTAAGAGATTGTTCTGCTTAAATGGCTGCTCGTAAGTTGTTGTTGTCCTTTATTAAAATTGATAATTTTGCTGTACAGTAGTTCGAATCCCAGCTGTTACAAGTCATCACTGTCGACGGCGCCCTCTGTAATCAACACCTGATGATACTCCACTTACGGGACACGCCGGGTTATTCCATTCGCAGTAACAACTGGAGTGGTATCTCTCTAAATCAGCAGCTACCTCTGACTGCCCGTGGATATGTTTTATAGTCACCACCCGGTCACATTCGACGTTGAAACCACCTTACAAGCGTTCGATAATAGATAGGGGTACTATATTAATATTTGAGCAGCATGTTTGCTAAAAGATAAATTTTCTAAATTAGAGTGTAAGATTTAGCATTCCTTTTCATTGTTACCACATACCCCACACCTTATAACATGTGTTACAACTTGTTTTAACTTCATTGGACACCGAAAGTTCTAAACGGTCCATTCTCATAAGACAACAGTATTTGGGCTTAACTTGATGAATGATTTACTGGATTACAACAGTGGCGTGATCCAGCTGGTTTTTGACGCTCGTTTCACCTTAAAATACAGCAACCGAGATTGTGTAAATATCTGTCGGCCTTGTTGAGTAAGCATCTCAGCAGATTCGTGGAATGTACGAGGGGTTGCTGAAAAGTAATTCCTCCGAAGTTTTTAAGAGAACAACCTTAACGCTTTTTAAATGAGCCAAACGTTGTCAACATTCTACATCTTTATTCTTAATGTGAAAATATTTATTTTTTCATCATAGTCACCTTAGCGGCGAACACACTTCTCCCAATGAGAGGCCAGTTTGTTGATACCGTCACTGTAAAATGTTTGACTTTGTTGACGAAGACACAACCACCCACCTTCTTGCAACGCTACGTGACTATCAAAGTGAAGTTTTCGAAAGTGTTCTTTAAGTTTTGGAAACAAATAAAAATCGGATAGGATCAAGTCAGGACTGTATGGAGGCTGTTCGATGACAGTGAAACCAGGGCGCCGGATAGTTGGAGGTATCGCAGCGCTCGTGTGTGGCACCGCATTATGATGCTAAAGGAGAGCGTAGAGCGTACTCCATGTGTGGATGACGTATTCGAGTTCGGAACTCGACGACAGAACGCTGTTTCTCACTTATTGGCATAGTTACATTACACACCACCATGTTACATGCTACACGTCGAAGCCCTCTACCGGCAGGGGGCGGCAAACACGCTCTCGTAGCTATTAATCATGGGGACCTCTGCAGGAGGGTGATCAGGAAATCTCTACTAAACTATATACGTGACAATGAAAGAACAAAACGGAAAGAATAAATATGAATCAACGCTGCAATACATCCCAAAATTCATTTCTTCCTTCGTTACAATAATTTCAGTTACCTGTGTGCATTTTACGTTCGACAAGTGATGCGAAGTGAAGGAGGCTGACATAGAAAGCAAATCTGATCGACATTACTCGTGACTAGATTTCTGGCCCTTTACAAGCGTACCAGAGTCAGTGCAAGGTTGACTGAAAGTTGAATTTCACCCAGAAGACACTTCGCGGTCGTGAATAACAGTCGGTGTGGAGAGAACACTCAACCGCATTATTGGGCAAACATCTCCCGTGCAACTGTGTATCGTCGGTTATGTACGTACGGTTCTCTGCCGAAACACTTACCTCACCTTAATGAGTTCAAATGGTTCAAATGGCTCTGAGCACTATGGGACTTAACATCTATGGACTTAACATCTAGAACTTAGAACTACTTAAACCTAACTAACCTAAGGACATCACACAACACCCAGTAATCACGAAGCAGAGAAAATCCCTGACCCCGCCGGGAATCGAACCCGGGACCCCGTGCTCGGGAAGCTAGAACTCTACAGCCAGACCACGAGGAGACGCCACACAATGGCCACTTGCTGACGTAGGCAGACTCTTCACTGACCTAGACCAGTCTCGATCTTGGGGGGGGGGGGGGGGGGGCGCTAACCTTCGCCTACCACCATCTCAGTTAATGTTTTCTAACAAGAAGTAACTGAGCACATCAAATCGTTGTTTTTATTATTGTACGTTGGACATACATCTGCTACCAAACCAGCCCACCACTGCAGCCGTGCATAAGGTGGAGAACTGAAAAACTTACTGACCGCTAACAGTCCAGCTCCACCAACCAAAATAGTTTTTTTCTCCCTCTCGTGTTTCACGTTGAACAGTTATGATTGGGTGACGTAACTGGGATGGGAACTTCTGGATGGAGTTCTTTTAAGCCTGAGAGAATCTCATAATTTCACAATCTCAAGGTAACACTATGGAGGAATACAGAGGCGTAACTCCAGTGATGTGCATCCAGCGTAACCTGTTTAGCCTACACCCTATAAAGAGTCAGCACTACTTAATTGTACACGTGCTGAGTTATGACCATTACGCTAAGCAGCGCATCAAATCAAGCTGTCTCTTGGTCAGATGTAAGAATCAGAAGTAAAGTTTTAACATTACAGTTGCCTATGTGTTTATGCTTTCTGTTTTGTTTCTACAGTGTATTTTTGTGTTTTGGATAGAGGTCCCACAATGCCTGACTTAAGGTCACAGGGAATTACTATGCAATAGGTGTTGCAATCTTTGCTAGAACAGGCATCTTAGTTGAAAACTGGTGATAGAGAACTATATAGATGTCTGAGTGCTGTAAGAGATGACAGGGCACCGTCCAATTTGATCGCTCCCTCCTTAGCTGAGACGTATCTGTTTAGTTCCTTTCAGGGTAGGACAGTGAAGGACGTATCAGCATTCATGCTGTAGATAAACTGTTGTCAGCCAGAAGTTTCGGTTTCCGCACAGATAAGCAATTGCATAAAAAGTTCTCAGTTTACTTGCCTTATCAGATTCGGAAAAAATTCCAAGCTTTTGATGATTGCTTCCATCATCGTCGTCAGGGGCTTATTCTGACTGCAAATTCTGCCGGCTGCAGGTGAAGCGTACTGTGCGACTCTAGGTTTAGATTTCCTGTATAAACATCATGCAAAAAGTGATCTGTGGCAACACATGTTGGAACTTATTCGGGCGTTGTTCTAAGTGGGGTAAATTGCTGTCAGTAACGCATAGCTATAAGGTTCATCTCTCACGAAATTATTAATACTCGATTCACATGGAAAAGAGCCACAAGATACATGGAAATTACTATGGGAGAATGGGGGAAGAAACTATCTGTAAACGTACGGTGTGTGGTAGAATAACTTGAATAGAATGATGAATTAGATGCATCAGGATGTCAGGCCTAGGTCTTGACGACGATGATTGAGACATTCATCAAAAGCTTGTGATTTTACACGAATTTGACGTAGCAGATAAACTGAGTACTTTTCATCGAAGAACTCCATCGCAAAAGACTTCATAGCCAGATAATCAGTTGTTGCAGATGACCATATTGCACTTGACGAGGGAAGCAAAGATAAAGCTTACGTATCATGAAGACTTAAGAAGGGCTCTTACATTCGAGAAACTCGATGAGGGGTCTTCTGTAGCAATGTAAGAGGCAGAATAGCTCCTGATTCTTTCATGGCAAATTAAATAGCATATCGCAGAGGTGTGATTAGTTGGAGAACTTTCTTCGGTAGAATAAGAAATGTTAATTCAAAGTTATATGAGTCTACAGGGAATGACGTTGCGAAGAAAATTGTTCTGCTGGAAGCAGAATATAGGGTATTAGATGCTTTCTTAAGAGTATTATCACCTGATATGTCGAGGCGCTGGTTGGTCCCATCAGATTGTCCACAGAGCTCAAAGAGACAGACAGTATGGGATAAAAGAAGGGCCTTCTCTACTGACAAGAGTTTTTAATGATGCGGACGTTTCGGTCATATTCAGAGGCAGCGCCACTAACCAAAATTTAAAAAAATGTGGGCCGATTAGGCACCGAAGGCAAGATTGCAGAAGTAAGAGGCAAAATAGTCAACAACAAAGTATGGGTAATCAGTCCTCAAACACCAGTGGGATCTCCAAATTTGCCAGACGGAAATCCTGGTACGTTTCAGTGCTACAAAGACAAATGCAAGAAGCATAATGCTCCTCACTTGAAGTAGTAGATGTTAGAGTCCATAGATTAATATTAGAGCTAAAGTGTCTGTAGTGAGTCTGAACCACTTAGGGTAGAGGTGGTTAACGTCTCCGCATGGGGTACTGGTCAATGATGTAGGGTACCTAAATTCAGCAATATTACATTTTCAGGTGGCAGCAAAACAGTTCCAAGAAAGTGTGAAAGGTTTGCCCAATGTAGGTGAAAGGGAACTTCATGATCCTAGCTTAGATTTCCTGTACAAACAACATGCAAAAATTGATCTTTGGCAGCACATGGCATAACTCGTTGGTAAGGCATTGTTTCAGGTGGGTGAAACTGTTGGTGGTGATTTACTGCTGCAAGATTCATCCCTCACGAAGGACAAATCAAATATGTGGGGCAAAGTCATTAAGACTCAATTCGTGTGATAAAGTACCGTAAGGTACACAGAAATTGCTTTGGGGGAACATGGGAATCGAACTATCTGTAAATGGTTTGTGTGTGGTAGAGCCACCAGATGAGACTAATGAACTAGAAGTGTGACAATGTTTTGTTCGCAGGAGTGTCTTTCATACACGAAGTGGAGAGCAAATCACTTGAGTACTGAAAGTAAAATAGGATATCCAAGCACTTAAAACAAATAATGACATAATTTATTAATTAGCAACTGAATGATGGTATCATTGAGAAAATACCAGTAAATGAAGGCAATTATTAATTATAGTATCAAAAAATGATCAAAAGGTACAAAGAATTATTATTTCCACTGTGACGATCGTTTCTTGAACAGCGGGACACTTACATACATGTATGAGATAACTAATATCATACAAACTCTGGATAACATGTGACAGTGTAGACACTTTTCCACTGTGGACCTGAAAAGTGGATACCATCAGCAAGAAGTGCCAGAGGGCCAACGAAGGATGTTTTGTTTATTAAATGTCAACGAAAGATGTTTTGTTTATTAAATGCACCACCTGTGTGTCAACTGTTGATGGATGAAGTACACTGAGGCGATTAAAATCATGGTATAGCACGTATACAGATGCCGTTAGTACCGCGTGCAGCAGGTATAAAGGGGCAGTGGATTGGCAGTGATGTCATTTGTACCCAACTGATTCATGTGGAAAGGATTCCGGCGTGATTGTTGATGTACGACAGAAATTAACAGACTTCGAACGCGGAATGGTAGTTGGAGCTACATGCATGGGACATTCGATTTCTGAAATCATTAGCAAATTCAATATTCTGGGATCCACAGTGTCAAGAGTGTGCCGAGGAATACCAAATTTCAGACATTATCTCTCACCATGGACAACACAGTGAGTGATGGCTTTCGTTAATGACTGAAAGCAGCAGTTTCTGTACTAACAGACAAGCAACATTGAGCGTCATAACAACAGAAATCAACGTGGGATATAAGACGAACATAACCCGTTGGAGAGCGCAGTGAAATTTACCATTAATGGGCTATGTCAGCGGGTGTCCCATACAAGTGCCTTTGCTAACAACATGACATCGCCTGCACCATCTCTCCTGGCTCATGACCATATCAGTTGGACTGATGAAGTGTCTACTGTAGCAGTGTAAGAAGCAGAATAGCTCCAAATTTTTTCATGGACAATTAAATTGGGATATTGCAGACTTGTGACCTCGTCAGTTGAGCTCTGATTTCAGTTGGTAACAGATGAAGGTCCCATTAAGCTGTGGACCCAAGTTCTCACAAGGCTCTGTGCAAACTGTTGGTGGCTTCATAATGGTGTAGTCTGTGTTTACATGGAATGGACTGCGTCCTCTGATGTAAATTGTTACGTTCAGTTACTTGGAGACTACCTGCAGCCATCCATATATTTCTTGTTCACAAATAACGATGGAATTTTTATGGATGAGAATGCGCCAAGCCACTGGGCACAACTGCTCATAGTTGATTTCACGAACATTCTGGACAATTCAAGTGTATAATATGGCCAAGTACATCACTCACCATGAATAGCATCAAACATTTATGGGACATAATCAAGAGGTCAGTATTCACACGAAATAATGCATCAGCGATACTTTTTCAATGACTTGTTGAGTCCATGTCGTGTTGAGTTACTGTACTACACCAGGGAAAGGTAGGTCCGACATGATATCTCATGACTTTTATTACCTCAGTGTATTGAGGGGTTTGGCAGTGAGGCAGAAATGGAACAACATGTGTGATGGCCGAATGAACATTTTGAAATGTTACATTCTGCATGTCTCAATCTACGTATAGAAAAGTGCCAATTTATAGACTACTGAAAGAAGTGACGTCCTTAGAACACATGATTATCCAGGATGGACAAAAAATGGATCCCAGATATATGCATGTGGTGCAAAGTTTCTTAATACATCAGAAAAGTAAGAAATTACAGTCATTATTGGCATATGAATTTTCTCACGGCATTTGTAGATATTGCATGAGCTGTCACACACTTGTTGAAAAACGGTGTCAGGTTACAATGGACAGCAGACTGTCAAGCCATATCCGAAATATTTAAAGAATTATCTATTAGCAAATAGCCCTGTTATGAAAACCGGATTTATTTTATCACATGATGCTAGGAACCAAACAGACAATTGTGTTCCAAGTCTGGAAGAGCAGCGTAAGAAGCATCCAGTTGCTTACACTTCATGACAAATATGGCTGACAATAATTATTCTACTAGTGATATGCAAAGTAACATACTCTTGATGTTTTTGTCCATATACAATGAAATTTAAGTTATTGACAGATCACACAGTATTTAAACAATTGTTGTGTTTGAAGGATTCATCACATAGACTTGCATGATGGGCAACAAAACCGAATACGTTTGACTTTGAAGTGATTCACAAAACAAATAAGAGACATGGTAATGTAAATGATCTTAGCAGAAAGGTTGGTGTAATATGAGCATAGCCTTTAGGGACTGCAGAGACTACAAGCTGCTGATGTGGATATCAAGTATTTGCAACACCAACACTGTTCACAATTCATGATAGTGGCTTATGTGGAGCAATGCAATGAGGAGAGCTTATGGCAGTGTCTGTTGCACTGCAGGAAGAAGTATTTAAAGAAGCACATGATAATGTACTATCTGGGCACAGAGACCGTAGGACCACAAACCAAAGTGTATCAGTGTGCTACTCGCAGATAACAAGGAAACAGTACTTAGACCAGTATGTAATAAACTGTTTGCCAGGTATACAACATGCAGATTTTAGTCATCAATGAGTGCCACAACAGAGGTTACTAGCGACAACTGACCCAGTTGAGATGATGATCTGTATTAGTCAGAATGTAGTGGTTTCCTGATGGAGTCTCCCAATAAGGTCCTAAGATATCCATACGTTTTTCTCCTGGTGTGTAGCTAGGATCACAACTGCAAATCAACAGGCAGACATAGCAGTACATGAAATGGTAAATTACTGGCTCTTAGAGTTGGGTGTTCAAAAGGCAATAATGACAGATCATGGCACCAACTTTGTGTCACACTGAATTAAGCACTTAAATCAGATGTTACATCATTGCAAACTGTGAACTAGCCCATTACATTCACAGGGTACAGAAGGATGGAACACTTTCATCACACAGTTGGCAAGATGCTAACCTACTACATCAACATCCAACAAATTCTACATTTGTATCTACATACACACTGCGCAAACCGTCATATAATGTATGCCACAGGGTATCCCGTAACCCTACTAGCCATTTCGGTTCCTATTCCATTCACAAATAGATCGAGGTAAAAACGACTGTCTGCAAGCCTCCATACATGCCTTAATTTCTGGCATCTTATATTTGTGGCCCTCATTCAGAATTCTTGTTGGTGTTGGTGACAACAGAACCGCTGTGCAATCAGCTTCAAATGCCAGTTCTCTAAATTTTCTCGATAGTATTCCCTTAAAAGAATGTCCCATACCCTGCAGGGATTCCCATTTGATTCTCCAAAGCTTCTCCATAACGTATGTGTGTTGTCGGAACACAAAAGCAACAAATCTACCAACCTGCTTCTGATTTGCATCAAAGCCTTCCTTTAATCCTACCTGATACAGATTCCAAACACTTTAACAGTATTCAGGAATAAGTCATATTACTTTACTGCATGCAGTCTGATTTACAGGTGAACCACATGTTCATAGAATTCTTATGTTAAACTTAAGTTTACCATCCACCTTCCATTATAGATCCTTACGTGTCAGTTCAATTTCACATTGATTTGGAACATTATGCTTAGATATTTAATTGACATGAGTGTGTCAAGCAGCACACTCCTACTGATGTATTCAAACATTACAGTTTCGTTTTTGCTACGAATCTGCAATATCTTACATTTTTCTACCTTTAGAGCTAGCTGCCATTCATCACACCAACTACAAATTTTGTCTGTCATCTTGTATCCTCCTACAGCCACCTCGATGATGACACCTTTCTGAACACGACACCATCACCAGCGAACAGCCACAGATTGCTGCTCACCCTGTCCGCCAGATCATTTGCGTATGTGTAAAACAATGGCGGCCGTGCCACACTTTCCTGGGACACTGCTAACGATAGCCTTGTCTCTGGTGAAAACTAGCTATCAACAACAAAGAATTAAATTCTATATCTTAAAAAGTCTTCGACCTACTCACGTATCTGGCAACCTATTCTGTGTACTATCTGAAGAGCTAGGGGATGGAATCAGAGTGCTGCCCTCCATCAGCAGTTCACAGGATATCATGTGAGCAAAGGGTAAGTAAAGTTTGGCATAAGCGATGCTTTCTACAACTGTGCTGATTATCTGACAGTAGCTTTTCCATCTCAAGGAAATTTATTACATTCGAGCTGAGAATGTGTTCGAGACTTCTGTACCACACCGATGTTACGGATATTGCTCTGTTATTTTGTGGATCTGTTCTTTCCCTTCTTATATAGAGAAGCCACCTGCACGTATCTTGGAATTTACGCCGGACGAGAGGTTAGTGATTTATGCAGGCTAAGTAAGGGGGCACTGCCACAGAGTGCTCTTTGCAAAACCGAATTGGGTTTCCATCTGGACCTGGTGAGTTATTTGCTTTCAACTCTTTCAGCTCTTTCTCTAAGCCAGATTATTACAACGCCCTCCAAGCTGGAGTGTGTGTGTTGATCAAATGAGATAGTGTTTGTACGATTCCCCTGTGTGAGCAGTATCTTAAACGCGCCATTTAAAACTTCAGCTTTCCTTTTGCTGTCTTCTACCGCCACAATAAACTGGTCAACAAGTGAGTGGATGGAAACCTTAGACAGACTTGGTGATTTTCCGTAGGACTAGAATTTTCTTGGGTTCACGACAAGATCTGTTGTTAAGTACAACGCTAATAGTTGTATGCTTCACGCATCGATCTTTTTTCCAGGTGAACGAATATCTGTTAATTTTTGCCTGTGGTCATTTAAACGTTCTCTTTTGAACCGAGAGTGCAACAGCCTTTGCTGTCTCAGCATTTACCGGATTTCATTGTTAAAGCACTTTGGGCATTTTTCTGTTCTTTATCCACTTATTCGGTACACAATTCTCCTTATCGTCCCTTTCTAGCAGCGATTCCTTCCTAGCCTTCCTGAGTGACTTGTTAACTTAAGTAACCATAGACGCTATGATGACATCATGGTCTCTTATCCCTTTCTCTGTACTGACGCTGTTGATTAGGAGAGGTTTGTTTGTAGCAACAAGGTATAAACTATTTCCATACATGTAGGCTGTCGAACTAGCTGCTTCAGACAGTTTTCAGAAAACGTGTTCAAAAATACTTCGTAAGTCCGTCTGTACCTCTGTAATGAATCCATAGACATCCCTGTCTCTACTCGGTAAGTTTAAGTCGTCTCCAACTATTATCGCATGATCTGGGTATTTCCAAAAATGGTTCAAATGGCTCTGAGCACTATGCGACTTAACTTCTGAGGTCATCAGTCGCCTAGAACTTAGAACTAATTAAACCTAACTAACCTAAGGACATCACACACATCCACGCCCGAGGCAGGATTCGATCCTGCGACCGTAGCGGCCGTTCGGCTCCAGACTACAGCGCCTAGAACCGCACGACCACTCCGGCTGGCGCGTATTTCCATGCTACTTACTTTAGATCTTCTTTGACCGATTCTAAGAGTGTCACAATAAAATGAGATGACCGGTAAAAACATCGAACAATTAACTTGATTGTTTCTACTTCTGTTATAGGTGACAAGGTAACTTTATAACACTTTCGTCTGCTATACCATAACCTTAAAGTTGGAGGCAGGTCGTGAAATAAAGCAATTATTGTATAAAGCAACATAGCAGTGTTACCCTCTGCGAGGAATTTTGTTATGTTGACCGCGTTGTACGTAACGGAGGTGGTTTGTCGGAAGTGGAAGTCAGAATTACGTAAATATTTAAACAGTAACAAACAATATTTTATCCATCTACACTGTTCAAAGAATAAGGAAAACTGTCGCCAGCCTAATTAGGCAAGAGAATGATTGACATTCTTGTTCAAGAAAATAAGTATGAGTAACTTTAACTGACAAACACAACCTATACTTCGACTCCTGAATATGTTCACGGTAAGACTGGAGCTGACAGAACAAAACACACTATTTGCATAAATATATCAGATAACAATACACAGTATTACTTTCAGGGCTTATTCAAAATGAATGGTCTTTATAACATTACTATTAATGCTCGCTGTAGAAACATAAATTGGACATAGGTTCAGTATTACTTTTCAAACATTTTCGTAGCTGACATAAAATTGTAAATGTAGTTCACTGCAAAATTATGAACTGATCACAGGTTAAGTTTCTCTCAACTAAATATTTTTCTATTTAGAATGAAAGTTAAATGGAATTCACTAACAGGTTACTTCTCACTGTCTTTCTATTAATTTTAATTTATCATGAGCATAAAGGATAACCTGTGGATCCTTTTACACTATTAATATGCACTTTCAATACACAAAAGAAACAAGTCCTTAGCGAGGATGGGTATACAACTTTCCACAATTGCGGTTTTCAACTTTTACTACAGTGAGACACAAAATTAAGATATTTGTAAGAAACTGACTCACCTTTTGCGATTTACAATAGGCAGCAATGTGATCATTTACTAAGCAAAACTTTATAAGCCTCAGTTTTAAGAACTTTTAAATTTGAAGTTGGCAACAACATATTAATAAGCAGTTTTAATAGAAATATTATTTTCTGCAAGCATCATTTACTTTAGTTCACTCTCTTGCCACATTAACTTTAACTTTCTTTTTACTATGTTCAAGAGGCATTAATTAGTTAAAACACTATGCTTTAATGTTCTTTCAGTAAGGACACTCGGTAATCACTTTAGCATGGGAAGGACCCTAAGTGGTTGTGTGACTAGGGATAAAAAAATTCAAGGTAAGTACATACATTCAGTTAAAAATAACCTTATATTTGAGCACACTAACACATCCAATAAGCTGATCCTTCACTGTACATTACTATAGTGTTCCATTACAGTGATTGCACAATGTGGTGGCGATTGCATGTTGGTAGGTGGATTTGCAGATATAATTGCTAGACTCTGTCATTTCTTGATGGCGATGATAGATAGCAATTCCAGAATAGTTCCAGCTCTTTATACATCCATCAGAGGCATTGGAAAGCGGCACAGAAAAGCCTCTCTCGGAACCAGCACAATACACAACTTTTACATGAGCAGTTGATAGTTTGGTAGCTCGTCCCCGACTGACTCTTAGTTCCACCTTCTCTACCTAGGCCAACCAGAATTCGCGCGCGCTACATAGTTCCGTTCCCGAGAGGAACCACAACACCTATTACAAATAAAAATAACTAAGAACCATAAGTGAGGATCAACAATTACATAACAACAGCCAAACATATTAATTAAAACAGAACATTCGCACATATTGGTATTTCTACAAAAAATTATTTAAACAAAATTATTCAATCTTAAAGATAACCAAAGATATTAAGTGAGAAAGACAAACATAGCATTTGCTCATATCGTATACAGGGTATTACAAAAAGGTACGGCCAAACTTTCAGGAAACATTCCTCCATTCCTCACACACAAAAAAAGAAAATATGTTATGTGGACATGTGTCCGGGAACGCTTACTTTCCATATTAGAGCTCATTTTATTACTTCTCTTCAAATCACATTAATCATGAAATGGAAACACACAGCAACAGAACGTACCAGCGTGACTTCAAAAACTTTGTTACAGGAAATGTTTAAAATGTCCTCCGTTAGCGAGGATACATGCATCCACCCTCCGTCGCATGGAATCCCTGATGCGCTGATGCAGCCCTGGAGAATGGCGTATTGTATCACAGCCGTCCACAATACGAGCACGAAGAGTCTCTACATTTGGTACCGGGGTTGCGTAGACAAGAGCTTTCAAATGCCCCCATAAATGAAAGTCAAGATGATTGAGGTCAGGAGAGCGTGGAGGCCATGGAATTGGTCCGCCTCTACCAATCCATCGGTCACCGAATCTATTTTTCAGAAGCGTACGAGCACTTTGACTGAAATGTGCAGGAGCTCCATCGTGCATGAAACACATGTGTCGTACTTGTAAAGGCACATGTTCTAGCAGCACAGGTAGAGTATCCCGTATGAAATCATGATAACATGCTCCATTGAGCGTAGGTGGAAGAAGATGGGGCCCAATCAAGACATCACCAACAATGCCTGCCCAAACGTTCACAGAAAATGTGTGTTGATGACGTGATTGCACAATTGCGTGCGGATTCTCGCCAGCCCACACATGTTGATTGTGAAAATTTACAATTTCATCACGTTGGAATGAAGCCTCATCCGTAAAGAGAACATTTGCAGTGAAATGAGGATTGACACATTGTTGGATGAACCATTCGCAGAAGTGTACCCGTGGAGGCCAATCAACTGCTGATAGCGCCTGCACACGCTGTACATGGTACGGAAACAACTGGTTCTCCCGTAGCACTCTCCATACAGTGACGTGATCAACGTTACCTTGTACAGTAGCTGACATTAGGGTTATCATCAACTGCACGAAGAATTGCCTCGTCCATTGCAGGTGTCCTCGTCGTTCTAGTTCTCCCCTAGTCGCGAGTCATAGGCTGGAATGTTCCGTGCTCCCTAAGACGCCGACCAATTGCTTCGAACGTCTTCCTGTCGGGACACCTTCGTTCTGGAAATCTGTCTCGATAGAAACGTATCGCGCCACGGCTATTGCCCCGTGCTAATCCATACATCAAATGGGCATCTGCCAACTCCGCATTTGTAAATATCGCACTGACTGCAAATCCTCGTTCGTGATGAACACTGACCTGCTGATGCTACGTACTGATGTGCTTGATGCTAGTACTGTAGAGCAATGAGTCGCATGACAACACAAGCACCGAAGTCAACATTACGTTTCTTCAATTGGGCCAACTGGCGGTGAATCGAGGAAGTACAGTACATACAGACGAAACTAAAATTAGCTGTTACATGGAAATTAAGCGTTTCCGGACACATGTCCACATAACTTCTTTTCTTTATTTGAGTGTGAGGAACGTTTCCTGAAAGTTTGGCCGTACCTTTTTGTAACACCCTGTATATTAGATGGTCAAACTTCCCACATTCCAAAAAACATCAAGTTTACAACAGAGAAAAGAATAAACACTCTCATGGTATGGATTCAATCCAACAACATTTACAGAAACTCAACGATGTAATATTAAATAAAACAAAAAGGCAAAATAAATCAGTAGAGCTATGGTGTTACAACTTCACTGTCACACTCAAATTCTACGTCAGTAGGAAGAATGGTTTTGTCAGCTGCAGTGAACGCTCCTCCTCCTGTGGCATGTAAGCTAACTTTTCGATATACTTTCCACGTATCGCTGAATGTCTCAGAGCTTTCTAGTTTTTGTTCCAGCCAGCTGTCGGTCCCAAGTACACTTTCAGTGCGAGAAATTTTCTGGTGGGCAGTAAATTCGAAAAGTATATTACGAAACTTCGAAAATTTATTGATAAAATTTTGATAATTGAACTGTCATTACTCTTAACGCGGTCTGATTTCACTTTCTTCATGTCACCTGGCGAGTCTGGGAAAAATGTCGCAAATTTCCAGTTCTTCGAGCACAACATACGTGATGCCAGCACCCACCATCACTTCCGCCAACCGCGTATATGAACTGCGAAAATAAAATTTGGAAAGAGTGTGTGGAACAGCATGGTGTGCAAGTAACAAATGTTTTGGCGTATCACTTGTCAAGCAACCGTTTTTAGCTGGACAGGTTGTGTAGGACATACTGCCACAAAAATCGCAAGGCATGGAACAGATTTATTTTGGGCTTCGAAGCTGTTACGAACTCATTACAAAACTAATCCACAGGATTTATCCCAGAGCAAATACTACTGGGAAAGAAAAGTAAAACCCTAAGCGAAGAAGTGCTTGTCATTCCCCTCTAATCCCCCTCCCCCCCCCCCCATGTATAATTTGGGATTAGATCGGGTAAAGGAATTAGTGATGGAATGAAGTAAAAAGACAGCAAAGCCAAAGCCAAAGTTAGTAAATTTACATTGGAGATTTTGTTCCCACAACAAATCTTGAGAAATCCAGCGAGTTGAATCATAAAATTTCAAAATTTAATTACATTTACAATGGCTCATCTTAAGTGCCAGAAATTTTCACATAAAAATATGCTATCTGATGTGTCCAAAACAGACCGCAATACAGTTCACCTTACATCCTTAGAACAGACAGTAAATCCTGTTAAATTATATGTACAAAATAATTTGTAAAATGTCTAATCTTGTACTTTCAATTTCGTACTATTATTATTAACTGCTGTTGTTACTAGGTTAATGAGAGTCTACAAGTTTCAGAGCCTGAAAAACTTACCTACGTATGCTGATAAAAGGACGTTCTAAAAATGGAATGGAACAGTGATAAGGAACAGATTAGTACAAGGACTGCACTGATTAAACTTTTGTACCCTAGTGACAGAAGTGCCTAAGGAAACATAAGATGAATAACAGACTGCCAAACTTAATAATGAGCATCAAATCTTACTGTTAAATGAACATAGTTTGCAAAGGAAAGTGGTTGCTACAAGTACCTGAATTGGTAATGGACTCAAAAATTTACCTAAGGCAAGTAGCGCGTGTAGTACCATTTCTTGGCAGACCGCATAAAATATTAGCAAACAAAATACCCATCAGGAGCATGTAATCTTTTTATAGAAACACGTCTCATAAACTGAAAATAATATCTTTCATTTATTTTTCAGCAATTTAAATAATCACAAAAGTAATTGATTGCTCTAACACAAACTGTATGAACTGATTAATCTTGCAAGCAAAATTCTCCATATCAAGTAAATATTCTCTAGATAATATTGTATGGAATCAACTGTTAAAGGTATGCATGTTATACAAAATTTGTGTTATTTCTTGCACATCTGCAAATTGTCTGCGTATTTCTTGCCAGTTGTAACACAAAAATTATATTTCGCAAAAAACTACTGCTCTATGATGATATGAATGTATTACATGTGAATTATGCTATTCTTTTAAAATTTTAGCTTAATAATATTCCATGTGATGTAAAGTATGTAACAACTAACATAATTGGGTGAAACTAATGAATGACTGTGCCTACCACTCTATTTAATGTTGGGAATGTTTTCACGGATGATTATACCGTTAACATGAAACATCATTGAAACATGGGCCATATGTGACACATATGTTTACTGCGGATTATATAACATCTGTAAACCTTAACATATTTCACTTGCGATGCATCTAAATACTTCTTATCATTCTGTAGATTTATGTAATCCTGAAATAATTTGTAAATGTCTTTTTCAAAGACCGTTAACATGAAACATCATTGAAACATGGGCCATATGTGACACATATGTTTACTGCGGATTATATAACATCTGTAAACCTTAACATATTTCACTTGCGATGCATCTAAATACTTCTTATCATTCTGTAGATTTATGTAATCCGGAAGTAATTTGTAAATGTCTTTTTCAAAGCAGTCTTTTGTGTCATGTACGAGTAAGCATTTAATTGTAACAAATATTGCTAGTTCATGCTCAGGAAACATAGTACTTGATGTGCTAGAAAAAATAGAGGGAGGTCTCTCCACAATGAAAATGCCTATGCACAAATGTAAAAGTTGGACAGATGCGAGTTAGCGTGCCATGTCTTTGTGTGCCCAGAGTCTGTGGCCAGCTCTTGAGGAGCAAAAATCCCAGGTGCTCAGTGAGGCAAGAATTTCTGGAAGAGTGGATAAAAAGAGCCTCGGATGAGAATTGTTATCAGTCACTTGACAATGGCATTCATTGGTTTGTTCTGAAATCTGCAATCCCAACACCAAGAAGAAATGTACAGAGCCTTTTACGGCAGGTGCCATGTTTGTATTATACAGCATTGTTCAATCCGCACAAAAGACCGTCCCAGCAACCACTTTCAGGTAAAGTAATGTTTAGTTAAGATTCTGTTGCATGGACCAGTGTTTGCTCATGTTTCCATAATGTAAGTGCATAATCTCAGCTGTGTGTCACCACCCTTAATTTGTGTAAAATCACTAACCTTGTCAGGCTTCCAGTCCGATTCCACAAAGTGACCGAACTTCAAAACCAAGTGAAAGTGTTTCAATTAATATTTGAAATAACTGAGAAAACCTTTAAATTTTGAAAGATTATTTATTTAAACAAATAAAGTTGAAAAATTGCGAAAATCATTTCATAGAATTTGAAACTGTTGACTTTAAATAGTGAATGCAAAGTTGTTTTAATATAGTTCAAGGACAAACATCATTTCTGCTTGCGTAACAGGTTCGTAGCTAGTGTTTTTGTGTATTTATACTTACATGTATTTTTTGCTATTGTTTAATTCTAAAAGTGTTGATCAAACAGCCAGTTGGGAGAGAGAACAACCTGAGGGGCCCGCTCGGTGTTAGTAGAGCGTGAGCAATTCTACAGTGAAAGTTTGTGTGAATCTCAGTTAATTAATTTTGAAATACTGGTGCTCTTAAAATAGTGATTTATAGTAATTTACCTAAGCTGTAACAGTTTCAAGGTCGCTACATATAAATCATAATACGTGCAATGCAAAGGATCACGAACAGTCATGTTAGAATAATAGTTTGGTAACTACCCTAGAACTACAGTTGATCAGCAGTGCAATTTCAGGCAAATCCGTGTATACCTGGTTAGTATATTTCAGTAGTTACTAGGGGGAAGTGCAATTTTATACTTTTTCAGTACCCTCTAAAGCAATCAGTAACGTCAGTATGAAGTAGTTTGCTGCCATGATAACCAGAAGGCAGCTTACCAATTCATTATTGACCATATTGCTAATTCATTTTATTCTCCAACTATCCAAAGTTTTTATTGAAATAAAGCTTAATTCAGTGTATATTTTACTTTCTTCTATACATTTAGTTGAAATTACATTTGTCTAATCTAGACTGGCAACCGCTTCCTTTTGCATTACCATATACTAATACTTCATGATAACGGTTCATTGGTTCGACTCCCACTCGAATAACTTTTTTTCCTTTCAATACCTAACTCACGCAGAAAACGAAATAAAGTTAATTTACTTTTCCGTTAACACATGATCAATTTAAGAGAGTGGTGAAGGTGTAATCTTTTAGGGGAAATTACTTACATTAGCATCCAACTTCAGTATTATACGTTGTAGTCCTGAATGTTCTTTGTGTAGCTCGTATCTATTTAAGGAGAAAAACCGACCACCCACCTGAGGCATGTTCATAAAAGTTACCTGCCGACCGGGTAAACCTTGGGAATTAGGAATCAGATAAGTAAACAGTCGATGAACATTGTGGTTCAAGTTGCTTTAGAATGAGGAGAACATAAATGTGATGTACATATATTTAAGGTAGAAGAAGTGTGTCAATATCTCTTCCCCACTTAAGTATGGCGTTATCATGAAATGTGCCTCATTGTAATTGTGCCAAGGCGCAGCGTATTTATATGGATTGTATTGAGACAGAATATTATGACAGTTATATACATTCTACTTCAGTATGGCTAATATACTCGTATGACGGAAATGTTTGATTGATGCATTGATGTAAAATGTTTTCCTCCTTGAAGATGATTGTAACAGTGGAAAACGGTAGAGTATAAATATCGAATTGTACAGCTGATGGCAAAAATATGATTTTCTCAAAACCAAGAAACAGTTTTCGTGTACATCGATGAATACAAAATTAACAAGTGGAAGTCACTGGTTGAAGGCAGTGGTCGAGAAACAAGTTGATCATACAACATGAAAATGATGGGCCTCGTTGAGACTGCCTTGACGCAAAGTTCAACTAAACTTTCAATTCCAAAATGAAATTTTCACTCTGAAGCGGAGTGTGCGCTGATATGAATCTTCCTGGCATATTAAAGATGTGCGGTGGACCGAGACTCAATCTCGGGATGTTTGCCTTTCGTGGGAAAGAGATCTACGGCCTGAGCTACCCAAGCACTAGTCACGACTTGCCCTCACAGGTTTACTTCTGTCAGTATCTTGTCTCATATCTTCCAAACTTCACATAAGCTTTTCTGAGAACCTTGTAGAACTATCACTCCTGCAAGAAAGGATTTTAGGGTTCTCTTGGAACAGTCTACTCTCACTGTACTACAATAATAATTTGTGCCAAGCCAAGGTTTGTGACGCCCACAACAACGAAGGCAGGGTCGTCAGCGGCGTCGGGGCGGCACAGGGCGTTCCCCGTGGCGGCGACGGCAGCCACCAGCAGCGCAGCCGGAGTCGTCGGCGCGGGCTGCATGTCCGAACTGTAACCCTGGCTCACGGTCACCTACCGATGGCCAGCAGCGCGAAGGCCGGAATACTTGCCGGCGGTAGGATATCTTGGGACCTATTTTGGTCACCTGTGTCACGGAAGCAAGTAGGTTCCCGCGACCGACGACCTCTGGCGGCGCTACCAGGGCCGTTTAGTGGAGCACCAGAAATCTATTGGTCAGCCATCAGTGGCTGGCTGCCAAGCTGGCAATCCCCTAACCCTGGGACGTTTTATGTGTTGCCAAACATACAGGCGTAGAATCACGACGTATCAGTATTATGTTTTGGAGCAGCTGGTTGAAGGAAAACATATTTCTTAGTTTTTGAAATGCTTGAACTGACGAAACTTCGCCATATTGTCAACTTCTTGGTCTAGCAGAGTCGCCTGCCGCCACAGAGGAAAAAAAAAACGCTATTGACATTAGTTTACAGCAGTTAATACTAAATAACACGAAAACTGTATTAGCTATTCCTAAAACCAGTTATAAAAATTAACATTTTCAGTTTTGTAGGAAGAGCTTTGAAACCACTGAGCAGGTGCATTAGAGAGAAAGTCATTACCAATAGCCAGTTACATTACATTTCTGTATTCGTCATGGCATACTATCCACAAGTTCATCAAGGCAATGTTGGTCCAGATTATCTCACTCCTCAACGGCGATTCGGCGTAGATCCCTCAGAGTGGCTGGTGGGTCACGTCGTCGATAAACATACCTTTTCAATCTATCACAGGCATGTTCGATAGGTTTCACGTCTGGAGAACATGTTACCCACTCTAGTCGAGTGATGTCGTTATCACAAAGGAGGTCGCTCACAAGATGTGCGCGATGGGGGCGCGTATTGTCGTCCATCAAGACGAATGCCTCTCTAACATGCTGCCGATATGGTTGCACTATCGGTCGGAGGATGGCATTCACGTATCGTACAGCCATTACGGCGCCTTCGATGACCACCAGCGGTGTACGGCGGCCCCACATAATGCCCCCCAAAACATCAGGGAACGTCCACATTGGTCCACTCGCTGAACAGTGTGTCTAAGGCGTTCAGCCTAACCGGGTTACCTCCAAACACGTCCCCTACGATTATCTGTTTGAAGGCAAATGCGACACTCATCGGTGAAGAGCAGTCCATTTGGCATGTTGTTGGGCCCATATGTACCGCGCTGAATGGTGTCGTGGTTGCAAAGATGGACCTCGCTGTGGACGTCGGTAGTGAAGTTGCACATCATGCAGCCTATTGCGCGCAGTTTGAGTCATAACACGGCGTCCTGTGGCTGCACGAAAAGCATTATTCAACATGGTGGCGAAGCTGTAAGGTTTCCTCCGAGGCATAGTTCGCAGGTAGCGGTCGTCCACTGCAGTAGTAGCCCTTTAGCGGCCTGAGCGAGGCATGTCATCGACAGTTCCTGTATCTCCTCTATGTCCGAACAACATCGCTTTGGTTCACTCCGAGACACCTGGACACTTCCCTTGTTGAGAGCCCTTCCTGGCACAAAGTAACAATGCGGACGCGACCGAACCGCGGTATAGGCCGTCTAGGCATGGTTGAACTACAGACAACACGAGCCGTGTACCTCCTTCCTGGTAGAATGACTGGAACTGGTCGGTTGTCGGATCCCTTCCGTCTAATAGGCACTGCTCATCTATCGTTGTTTACATCTTTGGGCGGGTATAGTGACATCTCTGAACAGTCAAAAGGACTGTGTCTGTGATACCATATCCAAAGTCATCGTCTATCTTCAGGAGTTCTGGAAACCGTTTTGATGCATTACTCTTTTTGATGTGTGTACAACGTTCAGGAACCGCTGTTTTGTTGGCCTGTAGAAGATGGGCATGTCGTTGGTGTTTTATGCGCGTTTGTTGCATAGCACTCATTGTTTGTCCTATGCTCCCTATACAACTCTGACAAGAAACATTACATATCGCATCTTTCGTAAAAGCAGACCATCTTCAACAAATCCCACAAGAGACGCCGTCTTGGTCGGTGCGGAGAAGATCACATCCACTTAATGCTTCTTTATTATCCTGGCAGTTTAAAAAAAAAAAAAAATTCCTACATACGATAGAAAGGCTATAGACTTTACATATTCTTCTTCTTTCTCTTTCTTCGGTTGGTCTAGTATTTTCACTTGTAGACATTTCTTACTTTGATGTTACATAAATATATTTCTGCTGCGTTCGTCTTCCAGTTACTGTTACCATCACACGCTGTATGGGCCCTATGTACTGTTAGTTTGAGAAGATTGTTAGCAACTAGAGCCTGCAAGAATAAATCGATATGGGAGGGCTTACGATACACGAAATTCTGGTAAACGCAGTCCTTGTTACGTGAAACTGATACATCTAATACCGGTGGACAGACATTCATTTCTCATTCCATGGTAAATCTGATATTTTCATGAGTGGAGTAAAAATGCTCAAGGAGCTCCAATAATTTGTTCTCGCAATGCTCCCAAACAGTCTTTATGGCACTGTTTGCACCTTAACCCCACCTTTTTTTTTCGGTCATCAGTCTACTGACTGGTTAGATTCGGCCCACCACGAATTCCTTTCCTGTCCTAACCTCTTCATCTCAAATTAACAATTGCAACCTACGTCCTCAATTATTTGCTTGACGTATTCCAATCTCTGTTTTCCTCTACAGTTTTTGCCTTCTACAGCTCCCTCTAGTACCATGGAAGTCATTCCCTCATGTCTTAGCAGATGTCCTATCATCCTGTCCCTTCTCCTTATCAGTGTTTTCCACATATTCCTTTCCTCTCGCAGTTCTAGGCGCGCAGTCCGGAACCGCACAGCTGCTACGGTCGCAGGTTCGAATCCTGCCTCGGGCATGGATGTGTGTGATGTCCTTAGGTTAGTTAGGTTTAAGTAGTTCTAAGTTCTAGGGGACTGATGACCACAGATGTTAAGTCCCATAGTGCTCAGAGCCGTTTGAACCATTTGAACCTTTCCTCTCCGATTCTGCGTAGAAGCTCCTCATTCCTTACCTTATCAGTCCACCTAATTTTCAATATTCGTCTATAGCACCACATCTCAAATGCTTCGATTCTCTTCTGTTCCGGTTTTCCCACAGTCCGTGTTTCACTACCATACAATGCTGTACTCCAGACGTACATCCTCAGAAATTTCTTCCTCAAATTAAGGCCGGTATTTGATATTAGTAGACTTCTCTTGGCCAGAAATGCCTTTTTTTGCCATAGTGAGTCTGCTTTCGATGTCCTCCTTGCTCCGTCCATCATTGGTTATTTTACTGCCTAGGTAGCAGAATTCCTTAACTTCATTAACTTCGTGACCATCAATCCTGATGTTAAGTTTCTCGCTGTTCTCATTTCTACTACTTCTCATTACCTTCGTCTTTCTCCGATTTACTCTCAAACCATACTGTGTACTCATTAGACTGTTCATTCCGTTCAACAGATCATTTAATTCTTCTTCACTTTCACTCAGGATAGCAATGTCATCAACGCATCGTATGATTGATATCCTTTCACCTTGTATTTTAATTCCACTCCTGAACCTTTCTTTTATTTCCATCACTGCTTCCTCGATGTACAAATTGAAGAGTAGGGGCGAAAGGCTACAGCCTTGTCTTACACCCTTCTTAATACGAGCACTTCGTTCTTGATCGTCCACTCTTATTATTCCCTCATATTGTATATGACCCGTCTCTCCCTATAGCTTACCCCTACTTTTTTCAGGATCTCGAACAGCTTACACCATTTTATATTGTCGAACGCTTTTTCCAGGTCGACAAATCCTATGAAAGTGTCTTGATTTTTCTTTAGCCTTGCTTCCATTATTAGCCGTAACGTCAGAATTGCCTCTCTCGTCCCTTTACTTTTCCTAAAGCCAAACTGATCGTCACCTAGCGCATTCTCAATTTTCTTTTCCATTCTTCTGTATATTATTCTTGTAAGCAGCTTCGATGCATGAGCTGTTAAGCTGATTGTGCGATAATTCTCGCACTTGTCAGCTCTTGCCGTCTTCGGAATTATGTGGATGATGCTTTTCCGAAAGTCAGATGGTATATCGCCAGACTCATATATTCTACACACCAACGTGAATAGTCGTTTTGTTGCCACTTCCCCCAATGATTTTAGAAATTCTGATGGAATGTTATCTATCCCTTCTGCCTTATTTGACCGTAAGTCCTCCAAAGCTCATTTAAATTCCAGTACTGGATCCCCTATCTCTTCTAAATCGACTCCTGTTTCTTCTTCTATCACATCAGACAAATCTTCACCCTCATAGAGGCTTTCAATGTATTCTTTCCACCTATCTGCTCTCTCCTCTGCATTTAACAGTGGAATTCCCGTTGCACTCTTAATGTTACCACCGTTGCTTTCAATGTCACCAAAGGTTGTTTTGACTTTCCTGTATGCTGAGTCTGTCCTTCTGACAATCATATCTTTTTCGATGTCTTCACATTTTTCCTGCAGCCATTTCGTCTTAGTTTCCCTGCACTTCCTATTTATTTCATTCCTCAGCGACTTGTATTTCTGCATTCCTGATTTTCCCGGAACATCACCAATCAACTGAAGTATTTCTTCTGTTACCCATGGTTTCTTCGGAGCTACCTTCTTTGTATCTATGTTTTCCTTCCCAACTTCTGTGATGGCCCTTTTTAGAGATGTCCATTCCTCTTCAACTGTACTGCCTACTGCGCTGTTCCTTATTGCTGTATCTATAGCGTTAGAGAACTTCAAACGTATCCCGTCATTCCTTAGTACTTCCGTATCCCACTTCTTTGCGTATTGATTCATCCTGACTAACGTCTTGAACTTCAGCCTACTCTTCATCACTACTATATTGTGATCTGAGTCTATATCTGCTCCTGGGTACGCCTTACAGTCCAGTATCTGATTTCGGAATCTCTGTCTGACCATGATGTAATCTAATTGAAATCTTCCCGTATCTCCCGGCCTTTTCCAAGTACACCCCCTCCTCTTGTGATTCTTGAACAGGGTATTCGCTATTACTAGCTGAAACATGTTACAGAACTCAATTAGTCTTTCTCCTCTTTCATTCCTTGTCCCAAGCCCATATTCTCCTGTAACCTTTTCTTCTACTCCTTCCCCTACCTTTGCCCGCATCTCGTGGTCGTGCGGTAGCGTTCTCGCTTCCCACGCCCGGGTTCCCGGGTTCGATTCCCGGCGGGGTCAGGGATTTTCTCTGCCTCGTGATGGCTGGGTGTTGTGTGCTGTCCTTAGGTTAGTTAGGTTTAAGTAGTTCTAAGTTCTAGGGGACTTATGACCATAGCAGTTGAGTCCCATAGTGCTCAGAGCCATTTGAACCATTTGAACCTTCCCCTACAACTGCATTCCAGTCGCCCATGACTATTAGATGTTCGTCCCCCTTTACATACTGTATTAGCCTTTCAATATCCTCATACACTTTCTCCACCTGTTCCTCTTCAGCTTGCGACGTCGACATGTATACCTGAACTATCGTTGTCGGTGTTGGTCTGCTGTCGATTCTGATTAGAACAATCCGGTCACTGAACTGTTCACAGTAACACACCCTCTGCCCTACCTTCCTATTCATAACGAATCCTACAACTGTTATACCATTTTCTGCTGCTGTTGATACTACCCGATACTCATCTGACCAGAAATCCTTGTCTTCCTTTCACTTTACTTCACTGACCCCTACTATACCTAGATTGAGCCTTTTCATTTCCCTTTTCAGATTTTCTAGTTTCCCTACCACGTTCAAGCTTCTGACATTCCACGCCCCGACTCGTAGGACGTTATCCTTTCGTTGATTATTCAATCTTTTTCTCATGGTAACCTCACCCTTGGCAGTCCCCTCCCGGGGATCCGAATGGGGGACTATTCCGGAATCTTTTGCCAATGGAGAGATCATCATGACACTTCTTCAAATACAGGCCACATGTCCTATGTATACACGTTACGTGTCTTTAATGCAGTGGTTTCCATTGCCTTCTGCATCCTCATGTCGTTGATCGTTGCTGATTCTTCCGCCTTTAGGGGCACTTTCCCACCCCTAGGACAAGAGAGTGCCCTGAACCTCTATCCGCTCCTGCGCCCTCTTCGGCAAGGCCGTTGTCAGAATGAGGCTGACGTCTTATGCCGGAAGTCTTCGGCCGCCAATGCTGCTTATTTATCAAAAATTAGGCAGTGGCGGGGATCGAACGCGGGTCCTAAGAATCAAAGACGCTACTCCTAGAGCACGGGTAGCGTCTATACCAATATATACTTACAGGTGTGTATGATCATACTTGCTACTTGAATGTACATATTTTCCATGTAGAGTCCGTCGGTGACAACCAACAAGATGGAGTGCTACACTTGGAAGAGGCATTCAGCAAAAATGTATTTATGACACATCGTAGTAAGAGAATTCTACAAACGAAAACGCCAGACGAACCAATGATAGAGTAAGAAGCCTATATAAAACCTTTATATCGTATCTGGGAAATCTTTCTTGAAAAATTGCAAGTATAATGAAAAAGCATGAAATGGATGTTATACCAACGCGGCGTCGCTTCTGGGATCTGTGAAAGATCGTCCGCATTTACGAAATGTAAGTATCTATGATTCTCCTTGTCAGTGTACTATAAAATACAAAGGACAAAAACAGTGCCCAGTACAACAATGGTGCATCAAACACCAGCGACAAATCCACCCATCTTCATTCCAACAAATCTAATTCAGTAACACAATAGTACGAAAACCTTAGTGATTGTGCTGTTGCATGGACTAAATAATCGGTTCATCACAGTCTGTGCCTTTCAGCCAGACTTTAGTGGGAGTAATTTATTATTACTGTATTTTAATTATCATTATTATTATTATTATTATTATTATGAGGAGAAATCAGGTCTACCTCGCGTGGGTCGGTTGAGATTAGTTTTATCATATTTGCCACCACAAGTGACTATCGTTGATTTACAGCCGAAAAAACGCTCAACTATTGAGAAAAATTAACTGCATATCATCGGTACACAGAGGTGTACCCAAACAGAACGTGTCTATTACGGCAAGTAAGCAAAAGAACGAAACTGTAGCAGCTTAACATGAATTCCAGGCTATGTTCCTTTATAGAGAAAGCCAACATGTTCATTAACTAGGAACAGTGGCGAACTGCAAACATTTCTGTGTCCGGCGACTATGTAACGTTTCCATAACTGATAACAGTGTATTTTATTTCCAGAATTCCTTTTTTATCTGCCTGTAATCTCCGTTGCCAAACGACTAAAGAGGTGTATTACAAAGGATTTCAGTTGCACGTTGCCTGTCGAACGTTTTCCAGGGCCAAGAAAATTGTTTTATAATATTTGATATAATTATTATTGTATGTTTTCAGACAGCGTAATTCACGACACGCAAATTACCCTGACTATATTTATCCAGTGTTTGAGAATGAGAGCACTTAGCGAAACAAACTTCAGACGTAATTTTAAACTTTTCTAAAAATTTTCTCGCTGACACCCCACCAAAATACGGAAAGCAAAAAAGTTGATCACCTACGACTTTTTCCTTCGTCATGCAGCAAAACTTCAGCATCAGGAATGCCATATCAGTTTATTACTTCATTACTACTGACTCTGAGTGGTTCGTTCCGAGGCTCGTCTGTGTTTTGAAAGCACTATATGAAGACTTTCCTACTGGCTTGCTAGGCCTAACGCAAGAAAGGATTTTCTGTTGGGGTTGTCTCCCTTAGCCTTTGGAATTTCTCCTCCACCACAAGGCAGTGGTTCCCTTTTCATTTAATCGCCAGAAAGGAGGGTTGCCTCATCTGTCAGCTACGCCGTTCCGAAGTCTTCCTTCTCCGCCGTCGCTGCCATTAAGGTCTTCACCCGTAACCGTGGGCATGGGTTCCGTGTTATACCCCACGGGATTTTGTCCCTGCCTGAACTCAGCCATCCTAGCACTCCGGCCTACTGAAGTGTAGGATGCCCACCCCCGCGACGTGGACGCGCCAGACAGGAATTACCCCAGTGGAGGAATAGGGAAGGGCACCCTACCTCCCTGGAGCCGGGTTAATGATTGTGTATGGTGCCACAATGGGCAGAGACTCCCCAAAATTATGGAAGAACTAAAGTTGGATGGGAAAAGACCTAGAGGGCGGCCAAGAACATGGTGGAAAATGGGAGTGAGAATATCTGTAGGAAGGAGAGGTGTGACCTGGCAGCAAGTGGAGGAAGAAAAGTGGTGGGAGGACCGAGCCAAATGGAGAGCACTCGTCAACACCCAGACCCGGCAGTAGCTGGAGCGGAGTTGCTGGAGCGGGATTCGGATATAGATAGATAGATAGACTACTGACTCTATTTGTAACACATTTTGGACAGGATCCATACCACTAAATCTACCTGCAGAATTACATCACAGTTCGGGAGATGCCACATATTATACACGGAAATTCGATTCCTTAAAAAACCAGGTTTTGGGGTGATTTACCAGTTACGTCTAAAATACAGAATGTCGGTCTTTGACACTGGTTGCGATTTTCTGCCACCACTTTCTGTATTGGCAAATGTATGTCTGCAATTCTAATAAAGTAAGGTTAAAGAATCGAGAGAAAACTTATCTGCATCACTCCATCACTTTCAAAATGGGCCTCGTGGAGGATTTACGAAGTGTGACTGCAGATGCTGAGTTCCAGGCGAAACGGATCTTTGTGTGGTGGCGACGCCATGCCGAGTCGGTGAGCGCCCTATGGTCGTGGCAGCTGCTGTACGTAACTGAGACGACAGGGACGTGAACCACGACAGTCCTTACCAACAAGGATAGGCAGCAGCCCGCAATATCCATTGATACCTAAGTGCAAACATTCCTTTGTGTTACGAGTAATGTTCTTGAAGTTTGAAATGAATTACCAGTTTTACAATTTTCTTTATTCGGTTTTATTTTAGACCGATGCACAAAATCGAGGTTTACATCAGTCATCAAGAGTTGAAAGCGCACATTCAATTATTTTTAACTGTAAGTAATTTGGGGCACTCAAGGCAGCAGCAATTATTTCTGCACTATTCAAATATCCACAGCAAGAGGCACTTTCAGTTTTGCTGTGTCCTACTCCACTATCGCCGAGGATTAAAAAGAGGACACGGCCGTCGTGTGCTGGGAAGAGACAGCGCAGCCGCTAGTACGGAGTGAGTTCACACACGACGGGGTGTGTGTCTTCGCACGAGACGTCCACGTAATAGCCGAAGCCAACCAGGATGACGCAGTTGTGTGGCCCGTGCCCGGCGCCGTTATCCGGTTCTCCAAGCCTCCAGAAATGAAACTCCTTGGACTCCAGGGGATGCCCTGCCAACATGAGAGAATTGCTCGCTCATATATAGTCCGCTGCAAGACTCCAAAGGCACATCTTAACGAGTTATACATTCTAAATTAGGAGTGCCAGAAACACATTACCAAAGACTTTCACACAGAGATGGCACAAGCTCCAACGGTGCATATTAGTGGAAAGTAAACATTCAATTATTTTTAACTGAAAGTAATCTGGCGCATTTAGATATTGTGTATGAGCTGGCATCGACACAGCGGGAGCTGACCCTTATACTGTAATAGGCAGCATCTGACCTGGAAAGTATTTTTTGATGAGTTCCAAAATTTAATTAGTGCATTGCCACATAAATCTACGTGAATTGCTCCCGCTCCCGTTTTAAGGATCCAGTGTCTGGCTGACTGATGGAATCAGTGAGTCGAACGCCTTTCCTCCCGATGTAAGGAGTAAGCACTCTGAACGCCTGGGTTACTTGCAGAGTGGGTATGAAGACAGGCCAGTTAACGAATATGTTGGAGGGGGTCACTGCATGACATGAATCTGGAAGTCTGCTGTTAAGGGACCGTTTTTCAGAACGGACTCAAAACATATGAAAATTCTCCATATTCAAATTAAGCACCCAGTCACAACTTGCGTAATTTATTGATCTTAAATATACGATTGATTGTTACTTGCAATAATATAAAATGGATTTGCAATGCTATGAGGGCTGTGCGGAAAGTAATGCACCGCATTTTATCTTCAATAGTTCTTTATTGAACATAATGAGAATCACACACACGAAAGAATGGTGTTTTACTTACACCCCCTATTTTTCCACGTAATCTTCATCCCATTCTAAGGTCTTCCTGCAAGGCGAAACAAGGACGAGTACGCACTGTCGGTAGCAATTCTTGTCCTGGTGGCGGAGCCAGTGCTTCACTGTGTGAATCACCTCCTCATCGTCCCCAAAATGCGTTCCACGTATGGCATCCTTGGCCGAAACAAGTCGGAGTCCGATCGGGCTAGGTCGGGTGTGTCAATTGTGACAGCTGTGGGTGATCTCCCCGACCGCTGCAAATCGTGCAGCTCCACCGAACCGCCTTCTGATGACCTGACCGTCCTTGCCCAACGATTGGTGTACTTCTGTCGACAGCAAGTGCTCCATAGACTCTGCACAAGCGTCTGTGAATATTCCCCACAGTTTATTTCGCTGGAGTGAGAAATTAAATGACGTCACGTTGGTTGTAACGACTTCACCTACAGACGCCATTTTGAAACTGTCTTGCAGCTCCGCTATGAGTGAGAAGTGACGGAAAGTAGGTCCACTCAACCACGAGACTTCAAATAATACATACGTAATATTTCGCATTCGTAGCGTTGCTTTTGGCTGGAAAAAAATGCCATGCGCTATGCTCTGGGAAACATTCGTATCTGGATGTAAGCAAATGCTCTGGAAGCATACTGGAAGACACACGGCCGGGCACCTAGTTGTGTTGCTATTGTTCAGAGGACGGCGCACGCTGGGCTGGGTAGCGGTCACGCAGTGGACAGCAGCCGGCTGCGCCTTCCCTCAAGGCGTGCGGCGCCGCCGGACGAATTCCACGACAGGGAGTGCTTCCTGTCACGACAACTTTCATAAACCTTTCATGAGATGGAGCGAGGAGGAATCGAAGCAGAAAATAGTGTTGCCTTCCGAACGTAGGAACGACTTTTTGGACGAAAATTGGAAGCAGTACCCAGCAGGTGAAAAGGAAGCCCCGAGTCTTTGAAAACCGTGGGACGCTGCTGTACATGCAGCTGTCACATTAAAACTTTGTTTAAGAATATAAGAAGCACAGACATTGGTTCATATTGAACTTTTCCCCAGTGTGACTGATACCACGGCAGTGCTTCAAATGAAGCTCCCTAATTGGCAGAAGGAAGAGACAGGATGAGTGAGAAACGTTTTCCCCAGAAACCGATGGGAAGAATTTCACTGATTACCAAAGTTAAACATAGTCCAGAGAAGGGGACATGTGCTCTTAGAGACCCCTTTTTAGTTACTGAAGCTTCCAAGGTATAGAATCCAGCCAAACCTAGTTAGCTCGTAGCAAAAAAGGCGGTAGACCGAGGCTTCCTTGATCGACCCCGTCTCATAATACAAACAGAGATCATCAGGATCTTCTATCCCCCTGGTCGCCTCGCAGAGCTTCTCCTTAAGACGCCAACTTAGAAGTGTGGACGCTGGCGCCACCCCGCATTCAGGTTAACGTATTCAGATTAACATATTTGCCGGCCGGGGTGGCCGAGCGGTTCTAGGCGCTTCAGTCTGGAACCGCGCGACCGCTACGGTCGCACGTTCGAATCCTTCCTCGGGCATGGATGTGTGTGTGATGTACTTAGGTTAGTTAGGTTTAAGTAGTTCTAAGTTCTAGGGGACTGATGACCTCAGATGTTAAGTCCCATAGTGCTCAGAGCCATTTGAACCAATTAACATATTTGCGTTCGCACAGATTGCCTTATCGAGATGTTTCCACAGCATGCCATTATGAAACGTTGTTGAAAATTAAGCGTTTTTTTCATGAATGAATATAATAAATTATCGTCAATACAATATCATTCATTTAAAAGCCACCTACACAGATGGAAAGAATCGCAGCACAAAAAAGTAATGTAGAGTAATGAAATTTCGGGAACACATTTATCTAGGTAACATATTATGTGATTAACACTGCACGATCATAGGTTAATGCCGCGCGAGATAAGCCATTGCAAATGTGAAATGCTGGTACATTAACAACTCATGTAACCTTCAGAAGCCGCGCGGGATCAGCTGAGCGGTCTGGGGCGCAGCAGTCATGGACTGTGCGGCTGGTCCCGGCGGAGGTTCGAGTCCGCCCTCGGGCATGGGTGTGTGTGTTTGTCCTTAGGATAATTTAGGTTAAGTAGTGTGTAAAAATGTTGAATGCAAGCCCGCAAATGTGGATGCGCTGTGTTGTACAGGAGCCGGATGTCAGTTTGTTGGATGGAGATCAATGCCTGTTACACCATGTTAGCCAATACAGACACGACTAATGCTGTTTGTGAATGTCGCTGGAAGTGTCGTCAGATGACGTTCCAAATGTCCTCGACTGGAGACAGGTCTGCTGATCGTGCAGGTCAAGGCAGTATGTCGATACTCTGTAGACTGCAGAGCACGATGGATCACAGCAGCAGTATGTGGGCGGGCGTTATCGCGTTGGGAAACACTCTCTAAATACTATTCATGAATGGCAGCACAACAGATCGAATCACCAGCTTGATGTACAAATCTGCAGTCAGGGTACGTGCGATATCCCCGATAGTGGACCTGCTGTCATACTAAATCGCAGCCTAGACTCTAACTCCAGGTGTAGGTCCCTTGTGTCTAGCACGTAGACAGGTAGGTTACAGGCCTTCAACTGTCCCCATCTTCACCAACACAGAGCCACCACTGGGACCGAGGCACAACCAGCTTTCATCAGAAAACACAGTAGACCCCCAGCCTGTCCTCTTACGAGCTCTTGCTCGACACCACAAAAGCTGCAAGTAGTGGGTGATTCTGGGTCAGTAGAATTCATGCTACAGGGCTTCTGGCGTGGAGTTGTCCTTGAAGAAACCGATCTGTAACAGTGGTATCAACAGCTGCTCAAATTGTTGCTGCAGCTGCAGTACGATGCTGCAGAGCCATACACCGAACCCGGTGGTTTCCCTTCTCGTTAGTGCTACGTGGCCGTCGCGAGCTGTTTTCTTGCGACTATACATTCCAGTGACCACCGCAGCGAGAAATCATGTACAGTGGCTTCATTCCCGCCAGGTCTTCTTGCAATATCGCAGAAGGAACATCAGCCTTCTCGTAGCCCTATTAAACGAGCTCGATCAAATTCAATGAGGTGATAACGACGACTTCGTCACCACACAGGCGTTCTAGACTAACATCAACTCACCACGTCCCATCTCAAAGGCGACTAACGGTCACGTCCGTTGCAGCGTGTACTTCAAGCAAACCTGATTTGCATACTCACAGTGGCGCTGCTGTCACCACTCTTTTGCGACTGGCGCGAAATTTGAATAGACATGATCTTTCAGTTGTATAAACATGCCTATCAACTTTCGTTTGTTGCATACGATATTTTTCCTCCAGTGCACAAAAGGTATTGTTAAAATCTCACTGTTTGTACCAGAAGCACAATTCCTTCTGTAAAAATTTCTTGAACATATACTGTGGTCCACTTCGTTTATGGAGAAGCATCCATCCTAAAGCCATGAACCTGGAGACGTCACAAACTAGAAAGTAATGATTAACCTATAGCTCAACACCCAGATGTGTGATGACTATTCTTCTCCGAGTATCTGTAGCGTAATAATAATGAATGCTATTCATTCATGTAGAAAGAAACATCTTTTACATGTAATAAGTTTTGAGAATGCTGGTGTGCGACTAATTTAGGTATATCATCTTCACACAATATTTGGCACTTTGTATGGACAACTGATATGCATTGTGCAGGATGGATTTTTATGATTTTTTTATTAGTGACGTATGTTGATCGAACGACTTAAGATAAGGCCTAACTGAAGTCACGAGTCACGAAGTCTGGGAAGTGCTTATGCCTTAGAATTACGAATGTGGCAAAGGGTGACCTAGGAACCAAAAATTAATATTACAACCACAAACGTTCCGAAGATTTAGTTGCCAGTTGTATGTGAATGCTGCGCTGAACATATGGCCTATTACGTTATTAATCAGAGCGAAGTACGAGGGCTTGCTGAAAAGTGATGCTAACAAAATTTGTATCTGAAATCTCTTAAATGTTTTTAAATAAAACTAAAGTTTCTACACTTGAAAGAGGACGAGTCACTGCCTCGCTATTCTCCATATTCAAGGGTACAATTTAATCTTGGTTTTACACCCACGATACGTTCTGTGAAACGACAAGAGGTTATCAGCATGAGCAGGCATTGATGGGAGCGTCTACATTGTTAATACATGACGGATATTTATGGGGCTCTCCTTCAAATAGTATTTTTCTGGAGTTAAGAACAAGCATGCAGTTTGCTCATTTAACAGTAAAGCTTGCAGTGGACGTTTGGAGCAGTGTCAAACTGCCACGTGCAGCTATTAGAGAAAGGAACATCTCGAAGCAGTTACTGGGACATAATGCTAGGCCCAAGAATTCTCACACCGGAATGCAAACAATGCGTTCGGTCGGAGGAGAGACAGCCTACCTGGACAGCCACAACGGTCAGGATGTGCAAGAGAAAACTAGGTTGCCAAGCCAACGTGTTACGACAGTGTCAAACTCCATTTGTGAAGAAGGATGGCGGCCATAAAAGTTCGCGATTTTCCACGTTCACTGTGGACCGGACGCTTTTGAGGGAGCCATCAAGTGGTGGCATTCCTCGGCCTGCAGAATTGTTTTGTGAAGCCTCAGGTCTTCAAAACAATTTTAGAAGGAATACAGCGTTTATGGAGGCTCTGAAATGATATATGTCAGTACACAAAAGAACTTCTATTAGTTTAGGCGGGGCCCCTGATCTGACGCACAATAACGTTTGGGCCAACCTGGCAATAACCTTCATGATAAATGTGTTGTTCAGTTAGAGGTGTACTACCCCTCTTGAGGCCCGATTGACGATATCTACCAGGTAGAGTTGGTATTGTGGGTTGTGCCTTTATGAGGTCTTTGCTTGCCGATATACTGTATGTGCGGGGTTGGCTGGCCCGACAGGAGGCACGAAGTTTGGGGATTGGCGGTAGTGTCTCGACACGAGGTAATCACGAAGTCCGAGCGGCCGAAGCCGCAAGCAAAGCAAGGAGGGCCTGCGCGAAGCGAAGATATCTGAATACTTCGACCACAAACAGCAGGCCGACACCCCGTCTGTTGGTTGGTAACATACGTGTCGGACGACCGCTTGTGTCCTGGCTGCCCTCTTCTACCTGGCTTTCATCGGCACCACTCAGTAACCGCCGTGTAGCCATGGAACTGCTTCCTGATAAAGGGTAGTAACATTCTGTAGTCCTCGTGGTGATTTTTGTCATTGTCTATCTGCCCTCCAAATTATTTTCTGGTTTGTACCCGACCCCAGTTTTACTCGGTCGGCTCTTTGGTCGTAAATATAGGCCGTAGTATTGTACTAAGACACTAATTGTCGTTTGAAAATTTGTTCCGCATTTATATTTCCTTTCCTTTCTGGTTTATACCCGATCATTAATGTTCCAATGAATCAGCTACTGGTCGTAAATACAGCCGGTGCAATTGTACTAAGGCACAGGCTACCGTTAAACAAACAGGGGTCTTGTGATTAGATTTAGATGTTAACCGGAACAATTGTTTGATTGTAATTGCATTAGTTGTAATCTGAACAACCTGTTGTACTAAGCGATGCGTTGCTGTCTTTGAAAGGCCGGATCATTATTGGTGTATTTTTAACTGCATCTCGTGGTTCCCCCGAGTGAGTTCTCTTGTAGTAAGGGTTCACAAGTAATGTTCTAAGACGTTCCTTCAGAGTGATCTTAATAACTGACGTACGTCTAACTTGGAAAATATTAACAGCCAACTGTCATCGGGGCTTTAGTGAAAATAAGATTGTCAGAAGGGAGGGGCTGGGATCCAGTCGCACCTTGGTTGCATTGAAGTAAGCCTTATCATTGTCTGATTGTTTTCTAATCTGTTTAACGTTTAAGCACTGTTTCAGCGCGGACGCTGTTTCACCCGATAGCGGGCTGGCTGCAGGTCCGGCAGTCTTGTAATTATTATAATATTGCTTGCTGTTTTTATTTCTCTTGCAAAAGCTTATTTTACAAATTTGTTCATTTCGTAAAAGATATTATGGTTATATATTCTTAAATAAACGGGTTGTGTGAAAAGAAAGGTACATTGGTGGGCCCTTCCTTCCACGTTTTCCTTAATTCCAGTACGTACCACGTCTCACTTTGGGCCACAGTAAGTAGTTCAATCAGAAAAACCTTATTCTTTGCCAACCAACCGCTACTCAGGGGAGTTTTAACTGTTTGTTGCATATTTGTGTTGCCATCAGTTCATGTTTTATTTTGTCATCATGCATAACATGTATTTTTGTTTTATTTTTTAACCAATAAACTTGTGTCATAGCTTTTATAAATGATAAATCCCCTGTCATGCATAAACTATTGACTAAAATAATGACAGGATCACGATTTCATTAATATTGTATCAGCATTCAAGTTCATTTAGATTCCAATAAATATCATCAGCTCTAATGCAGCCTATTGGCGACACAGTCAAAGGGCAAAATCAATTTAACAAACGCATGGCACAGGTAGTTAAGGGAATGTTTACTAGTTAAAGTTACTGCTAACAATGCCTTCTAACACATACGGCAAGTCCATTGTAATCTTTCACATTCTATATCTTTATTCTTCAGGTCTACATATTTCCAGCTCTTGCCGTTAGTCTAGTGTGTAACATGGCAGTGTGTAACATAACTACGTTGGTATGTGAGAAAAAGCGTGCTGTAATCGAGTTTCGAATTCGAATGGTCCGTCAAAACGTGGGGTAGACTCTCCATCAGCGTCACAGTGCCAGACGACACTCGACCACTGCAACGTCTGCAGCAGTCCGGCGCCTCGGGTCCACTGCCATCGATCATCCTCCTGAACACCAGACTTCGACCCCATCCGATTTTCACTTGTTTCCTGAACTTAAGGGCATCTTCGAGTACATCACTTTGATAGTGAAGAATCAGTGTAAGCAGAGTTGAATTCGTGACTTCGTCAATAAAAACAGTGGTGGTATCGCAAAACTGGTCTCTCATCCGAAAATGTGTTTGTCGCCAGGGTGAGAGTGTTGAGAAACAATATGTGAACACAAGAAAAAAAGGCGTAGACTGTTAGCGTTTGTTTTATGTAAAAGACTTTAGGAGTTTTCTCATGAAAAATTCGGAGGCATTATTTTACAGCATGCCCTTGTGATCACCAGAACAGTGGCATGATTGACCAATAGTATCTGTACAGCACGAGCAGTTGTGGGTATATTGGTTCTACTTCAGAAGTGAATTTTTTGATCGTTAGTGCGGCTTCGTGGAGGAACCCTCAAACTGCAGAGCGTGGCAACAAGAGACACTTGAGGATTCATAAAAGGAGATAAGAAGGGATCGTGCCTCTCAATGAAGGTGAGACTTCAGTGGTGAAGCGTTGAATTTGTGACAAAAAGATCAGAGGTCCACAGTTCAGTGGTCGTCGTGTCTCACTGCTATGCAGAGAAATTGTATTCGATCCCTGGTACTGCTACGGATTTTTCCTTGGTGTGAGGACTGGAATGGCGTACATTCAGCCTCGTGCTGTTGACTCAGGAGCTACTTGATTGAAAAGCGGCGGTTCCATCGTCAACGAAGCCGACAATAAATGGAAGAGCGGTGTGCTGACCCCATTCCCCTCCACACCATATCCAAAAATCGCCATTCACAGAAAATGACATGGCAGTTGGTTGATCCAAACTGACCCATCTGTTTCACAATGCTGAACTTTGTTTTGCTTGCTATATAAACAATAGAAGAGTAATTAGTTACTTTAATACATTCAGTTTCGACACACCAAGTATCGTGGGAGTCCTAAATTTTCACATCATACCTAAACTCTTCGGAAGGAAAATTTAATTTTCTTCAGCCGGTTACATCACTGTAATCAAGTAAGAAGTTTTTAATTTTTCTTTCTCAACAGACTTCATGACTAAGTTCACGACTGAGCATTAGTGCATGGCTGTTGATGCAACGCTGTCGAGGGTCATATTTCAAAGCGAAAAAAGTAACTTTCGTTTAGCATCTTTCCCCAAGTAAAAAGAATAGACTGTTGTTGATCTCTTCGACCTTTTTATAAAATTCAAATATCCTGAGTGGGTGGCGGAGGTGTTTCTTAGTTGAAATATTTTGGAGGCGATTGGCAATTCCAACATTCTACTTACGAACAACGAACCCTTCCGCAAACTGGAACTACATTCAGATGACAAAAGTTGTACGGCAGTGATATGCATGTACACAGATGGCGGTAGTATCACCTGACTAAGGAATGAAAGGGCAGTGCATTGGCGGAGGTGTCATTTGAACTCGGGTGATACATGTGAACAAGTTGCCGACGTGATTGTGTGTGCACGATGGTAAGTTACGCATTTTGAACGCGGAATGGTAGTTGGAGGTAAATGCATGGGCCATTCTATTTCGGAAATTGTTATGGAATTCATTATTTCAAGACTCACACAGTCAGCAGTGTGCCAGGAATATCAAATTTCAGCCACTACCTCTCACCACAGACAATGCAGTGGCCAATGGCATTCACTTGACGACCGAGAGCAGCGGCGTTTGCATAGCGTTGTCGGTGCTAACAGACAAGCAACACTGCGTGAAATTACCTCAAATGGTTCAAATGGCCCTGAGCACTATGGGACTCAACTGCTGAGGTCATCAGTCCCCTAGAACCTAGAACTACTGAAACCTGACTAACCTAAGGACATCACACACATCCATGCCCATGGCAGGATTCGAACCTGCGACCGTAGCAGTCGCGCGGTTCCAGACTGTAGCGCCTAGAACCGCTCTAACACTCCGGCCGGCTGAAATTACCTCAGAAATCAATGTGGGACGTACGACGAACATATCCTTTAGGACTTGTTTTTGAGTCATCAGTCCTCTGAGTGGTTTGATGCTGCTCGCCACGAATTCCTGTGCTGTGCTAACCTTTTCATCTCAGAGTAGTAAGTCCACCTGTGTATTCTAATCTCTGGCTTCCTCTGCAGTTTCTACCCTCTACAGCACCCTCCAGTACCGTGAAAGTTATCCCCTGGTGCCTTAACAGATGTCCTGTCATTCTGTCCCTTTTTTGTTAGTGTTCTGCATATGCTCCTTTCCTCGCTGATTCTGTGGAGTACCTCCTTATTTCTTACCTTATCGTCTACCTAATTTTCAACATTCTTCTGTAGCACCACAACGCAAAGGCCTCGGCTCTCTTCTGGTCTGGTTTCTGCACAGTCTATGTCTCACTACCATGCTATGTTTTGCTCCAAACGTGCATTTTCATAAATGTCTTTCCTAAGTTAAGACTAGCAGACTTCTCTTGGCAAGGAATGCCTTTTTCCCAAGTGCTAGCCTGGTTCTTACGTCCTTACTCCGTCGGTCACACTACTTCATTATCACAAATTGTAATGTGAATTTCCTCACTGTTCTCACTTCTGGTACTTCCCGTTACATTTGACTTTCTTCGATTTACTCTCAATTCATATTCTATACTCACCAAACTTCATTCGATTCAACACATGCTGCAGTTCTTCTTCACTTTCACTGAGGGTAGGAATGACATCAGTGAATCTTATCACTCATACCATTTCACCCTGAATTTAAACATACTCCTGAAACTTTCTTTTATTTCCATCATTTCTTCTTCAATGTATGGATTGAACAGTTGGGGTGTAAGACTACCTCCCTGTCTTACACCCATTCTAATCCGAGCACTTCGTTCTGGGTCTTCCATTTTATTGTTTCCTCTTGGTTCTTGTACATATTGTGCATTACCTGCCTTTTCCTATAGCTTACCCCCATTTTCCTCAGAATTTCGACCATCTTGCACCATATTAAGTTATCAAATGCTTTCTCCAGATCGGTAAACACTATGAACGTGTTTCTATTTTTCTTTAGTCTTGCTTCCGTTATCAACGGCACGTCACAACTGCCTCTTTTATCCCTTTACCTTTCCTAAAGCCACACTGATCGTCATCTAAGAGATTCTCAATTTTCTTTTCCATTCTTCTGTACAGTATTCTTTTCAGCAGTTTCGATGCGTGAGCTGTTAAGCTGATTGTGTGATAATTTTTGCTCTTGTCGGCTCTTCTTGTTTTCGAAATTGTGTGGATGATGTTTTTAGGAATGTCTGATGGAATATCACCAATCTCGTACATTCTACACACCATTGTGAATAGTCCTTTTGTTGTCACTTTACAAAATGATTTTAGAAATTCTGATGCAATGTTATCTATCCCTTCTGCCTCATTTGATGTTAAGTCTTCCAAAGCTCTTTTAAATTCTCATTCAGATTTTTGATCATCTATCTCTTCCTTGTCGACTTGTTTCTCCTTCTATTCCATCGTCAGATAAGTCTACTCCTCGTAGAGGCTTTCAATTTACTCTTCAACTATCTACTCTCTGATCTGCCTTTAAGGATACAGGGTATTTTTCCGGCTCAGTATTATGTAAAAATCAACGCCTATTTCTTTCAGGCACTGTTTATAATGTTTTACAGATTTTTTGTTGATATTAGGTAATGCAGCACACTTTCTGGACGAAATAGATGTGTTTTGAATATTTTTGAATCTGATTATGGTTATTAAAGAAATTACAAAGAAATTGATGCATTTCTTTTCCAAAATGCTTCCTGAAATTGAGGTACCATTTAATCCAATGTTATATATTTGAAGGAGACCAAATTTTCACCAGATATGCATGACATGATCGCTGAGGTACTAGACCTATTTAATTCCACCTATTACGTATATTGCAAGTAAAAAATATCACATCATACATTTTAATTCGTATAATCTTTTTTCCTAGTAAAAATGTTACTTTTTCTATAATGTAGATAATTCTGCAATAAAGCTTAGGTCTACTAAATAGGTATAGACTATTGCAAGTTACAGAAAAAATTAGAGAAATACTTCATAAACGTTAGGTAATATTTGTACCTAAATTCTGAAAAATACGACTTGCCGGAAATTGCGAATGAAGATATGAGTCCAATTAAACTGTGCCTCAGAACATTCCTGAAGCATATTCTTCATCCTGCAGCATTTCTTCATCTTCAATCTTCCTCTTGGCATTCCTTTTAGCACTTCTTGCTTCTTTGGTACTTGAAGAGCGAATCTTTCAGCTTCATGTACCCGTTGTGTGTCACATGCAGGAAACTGATCTTCCGTATTAGAGCCACATTTATTCCTAAATTTCTCAGGACTTCCAACCTTCCTATCACTCCATCATTGAAACATCACTGCATCTAGTACACCAACTTTTAGTGTATTTAGTTCTACAAAAAGATTCTTTTGTAATCTTTCCCATATGTAATACTTGAAACTTTCATTTGTATTCTGAGTGCCCTCATGAAGACATTTACTAAGCAACACAGGGTCACTCAGGTCTCAGGCTTTATTTCATTCATAACAGGCTGAGGAAGAGAATGGCTACGATTGTATATTTGACCACTTTCTTTTGCTTTTTGGCAACCACACCAAGAATCTACTACTTTAGGGCAAAGTCTGTGGACAGGCTGGTTGCCTGTGGACAACTTATGAAAGTAGGTGGCCCATACAGCTTTTCTCGTTGCTGTAACATCGTTCAGAGGTGCCGCTCGTCTAATGGCCAGGACACAATAACTCTGAAGAAGGTCTACTACAGTTTCTGTCAATTTGCCTGGACCAGACAGAGACTTTCCATCAGGTAGCAAATTTCCTTTAATTTCTCTTCATAGCTTCCTCAATCTAGCACCCATCCTCTTTTGCACATGTCCACAGCACTCCAGTTTTGTTACCAAGGTATCACCATGAACATTGAAGGCATTAATTTTATTGAAAGTTTTAGAGTCCCCATCGCCTAGGTATTTCGTGTATCTAACGTTATAAACGGGCACCGATCTCTGAAATATTTTTAGAGCCTCATCACACTCCATACCTTCACTGTAACCCAAATAATTCTTAGATCACTGATGTTCAATATGTCCTTCAATGTTACGATAGCAGTTGTGGCAGTACTTAGATAACATCAACAACATTTCCATTCTCCAGAGAAGTACCACTTAAAACACCATTCAGGGACCGATGCCCTCGACGTTGCCATGTCCCATCAAGTGCAACAGCAAGGCCCCTGGTTCCACCAATATTTACAGTTTCTTCTACTGCAAGTTGCTGCACTACGCCAGGCAAAAGGAGAGCCGATTCTATGTTAGAAGGTATCCCATGCCTTTTGTCACCTCAGAGTATATTCAGTTTGTTTTTGGAACATCACTCAGAGAAACATAAAAAGGCTCAGGAAATTCTGTATTTTTAGTCCATACACATCAAAATATGTGTATTTATGATACTGAGAAAACGAGAGGTAGGTCATTTGCACTAAAAATTTAGCCTCAAGCCATTTCAGAATGCGCAGAGAACTCAGTGCAGTAAGGATATTGGTTATCCTTTAGAGTCCAACAGACAATGCTGAGCCTTGCGTGGCTCATGTTCGTGCCATCTCTTATTCAACATCCTGTTTTCACCGTACTGCAACCTCGTTATGTTAATTTTCAATTACTGATGTCACTGAGTCGCTGCCTTGCCTGCCCGTGAGCGGCAGCAGCAGCAGCGCTTATCGATATAAGCCCTGTCGTATTATCATGGCTGGACTGCTATTACTTGCTGGTCGTCGTCTGTCGTCCAACAGGTTGGAACGCGCCAGCAGTGGAGTTCGGACCTGGCAGTCGGACAGTTGGGACGCGGCAGAAGTTCGGTCGGGCGGGAGCGGCAGTGAGGTTCGGATAGCCACGACTCGCCCGACCGTTGCCGGCACACATGGCTTGGGACGGTCTTGGTTGATCGTCGGCTGGTCATCTTACCGGACGACGTGCATTTGCTCACCGATCGCTTATGAGTTGGATGTGTGTGTCTCAACTCGAGGCTCATCCTGGTGATTGCACAGTCACTGCTTTTAGCATTGGTCGCGTTCTTCGTCCAAGTGTTTGTGAAATTGTGTGTAGCCTGTGGTGTTCACTGCCCAGTTATTTTAGTGGTGTCTCAGTGCTGATGTGTAGCACTTGCTCGGTTGGCGTAGTCGCGTTGTAGCACCAGTGGGGCATGCGGCGCCAGGGAGAGGCGGATAGCCATCACTCGCCGATGACTGCCGATACACATGATTTGAGCGGGGACGACTTTGGTTGATCGTCGGTCGGTCGCTTTGCTCGACGACGTATATTTGCCCGGCGATCGCTTATGGGTTGTCTGTGTGTGCCAACTCGTGATTCGTCCCTGTTTTGATCAGTCACTGCCGTTAGTATTGTCTAGTTCTTCGTGCAAATGTTCGTAAACTGTGTGTAGTTTATGTGGTTTGACTGACAAGCTATTTAAATGTTGTCTGCGTACAGGCTCTTAACTGGTCGGTTGGTGTGGACTAGCGAGGAAGGACAGGATAGCCATCACTCGCCCGACGATTCCCGACACACACGTTTCAGTGGAAACGATCTTGCTTGGCCATTTTGTCGGTCGTCTGATTAGACGACGTGTATTTGGGTGGTCTACCGCTTATGGGTTGTCTGTGATCCGTTCTGGTTGTTGTTCCAGTCTCCGCTGTTTTGGTGCAAGTGTGGAGAGGAACTGATCGTGATCATTGGTCTGTTACCGTCTGTCGGTTGGGTTCCTAGCGGATTGAAGATGGTTGGGCCGACTGCCTGTCTCACCTAAGCGAGCGTTAGTTTTTGAATTCCAGGCCGACCCTCGAACTTCTGAGCGCCCTGGGGCGACTGTCATTTTTTTTTTCAAATTTGTTGTTGTTGTTTGTACTTGTATGGCTTCAGTCTAGTTTGAAGTACTGTTTCACATAATCCCTTTGGCATTTTAAAAATTTCAGTGTTGTTGAATTTTAAGTCTTGAGCCTTCAGCCGATTTTGAGTTTGAGTTGTTTGCTCTTAAGGCCTTCACCCTAAATTAAAGAACTGTTTCACGTAAGGCCTGTGGCATTTAAAAAATTAATGTTATGGAGTTTAAAAGGTTAGGCCTTCAGCTGATTTGAACTTAACTTGTCACTTCAGCCTAACTAAAGAACTGTTTTAAGATAAGGCGTGCCTTTTAAATTTCTGATTGTGCTTTCGTTTCAAGTTATTGGCCTTTAGCCGTTTTTAAATTAAAGTGGCTTTGAGCTGGTAATTAAATCCCAAATATTAAAGCTGTGTGTTTAAAAAAAAATTTATTTGGGCTCTCGTAATGTCTGATCGAATAATAGCGTTGTATGTTCGAGTGTAACTGACAGCGCCTTATTTTGACCCCTTTCCACAATTTATACTATCTGTCCTGTCCTGCAGTGAAAAGCGGGGCGTTTCAACTGCAGCTACAACGATTATCAAAATAAGCAGAAAAGTGATGAGAGAAAATTATCAACCACGCACAGACTTGCTAATGTTAATCGTTGCAATTAGTCATTAAAAATGCTTTGTAACAAACATTATCAGATTTGTTACATTTAAAACTCTTTATGATATCTAAGTGACTCTTCAGACAAGTAATTATATCAAAGGAAAACAGGAATTTGCTGTATGATTACCATTTATGACGCTATCGCCTGCTACTTCAGAGGAAACACTACATACGTTTTTCAGCGACATAGAAAGATATTGATTAAAAATGTTTTGACATAATATTTATTAGTTATGTCAACGAAATCGTTGAGAAAGGTAACTGAACAGTACCATACATCATGAAAGATATCCCAGTACCAAAACTCAAGTCCAAATTCCCGTGTATTATAGAGGCCGGGGGTGTGACTTCCATTGTGGCGGAGGATTTGGCTTTGCAGTCGGGAAGCAAAGTCCCCTCCTTCGTCTGGACCTAGTTTGGGACTGGTGGTGGTGATTGGAAGCGAGTTGCAGACCAGTAATAAGACATCGACCCTGGTTGAATTAAACGTTTATTCATGTCAGGTACAGAGGAGTGGTCACTGCTGGAGGAGTTTCTGCAGCCCTGGGATGAAGTAGTGAGCCACTGAACTCTGAGATCTGTCGACAACAGTTAGGCCTACACAAGGGCATTGGCGTGCATAGGCTGCTTCAGCCCCTGGAGTCATAGACCGGCCACAGTCGGAAGGGACGGCGCCCCATGTCCGATGCATGACAACGCCATCCAGGCTACTGGCCAGCCTCGCGCCACAAAACACAGGACAGGAGAGGATGGTACACAAAGTGTAGCCCTTAGTATGATCAATGTCGAAGGCACGTTTCCGCTCTGCGCGATGATCAGTCAATGGATGCCTTCAGGAATCAGTGTGCAGCGAGAGAGAAACCGAGCCGCCCCCAGCCTGGGCTCAAACATGTATCCCACTACAGAGATGGCCGCCAGAACAAAATAGCCACCTAAATGAAGACATAGTAGTGCAAAAGCGCCAAGTCGTCTGCATATGTGCCCCAGCAAAGGCAGTTGCCTCCTGCTACTGGAGACTAATTCCATGACTTATGACTGAATACCTTACCAGCTGCCGCAGTAGTTCCTATCTGAAAGTCAGAAGATGAAGATAACAGTGGTTAGCAGCACATATATACCCCAGAACTCTGTAAATACGCCTTTGTACAAGATGACTGCGGGATTTCAGCTACTCAGCCTTAAATGTAAAATTAAAAACAACTTACTTCAGCCATGTATATGTTGAATGTAATTCATGTGACCAGTTTTATCATTTCACTACACCATCTTCAGGGCTCCCAACCAACGAGTAGGAGGAATCCAAGACGAATCCAACCTCACGTGTAGCCGAAACAGGGGCCAACATTATCTGGTATGCATAAACTTTCATTAACTAATACCTTCATTCATCAATTAATGCTGGCCCCTATTTCGACTGTATATCAGGTTGGATTTCCCTTACACGTCAGTCAGGGAGCCTCAAGATGGCGTGGTGAACGTCGAAAATGATCACATAATAAATTACACTCAAAAGGCGTTTTAATTTTACATTTTAAACAGCAGTATGGTCATGCGCGAATAACACACGAGTACATCTGAGACTGAGAGCCTGATTCAGGGGAATATTTATGAGAGTGTACTCGCCAATACTTTTCTAACAGTTTCACCCCCATCCTGGAAGAGACAACAGTCGTAATACACGGGCGTTGCCATTGGGTTGCTTTGACTTCATTCAATCTGCTCTTTTTTGTTCACTTAGCTTCAACAGGAGTCTAGCCAGAGGTGTACCATTGCCCAACTTCACCCTTCACAGATGCTTGCTAACTCTTTCTGATTTGCTAGTTTCGTGAATGAGTGCTTTTACGCAATGAATACGTCTTCTTAATTCGTACTGTGCGGTAACAACAATGAAGGCACCCCTCCATCGTGTTGCTGCGTTGGGGCAAGATAGTTCAGCGCACCAGCCAGGCCGTGGTGCAATAATTCTCTCTTCTCTGAATAAATCTGGTATCTAGATTTGCACATGTTTCGATGTGTGGATAAAACCATCTAAACATATGTTCAGTAGGTTGGTATATTAACACAAAATGAATACAAGTTTTCTCCTGTCCCTCTTATTCTAATGTACCGGTATCTTAATCCACATGATTACTTGGCGGCTTTTTAACCTACGTTATTCTGCAAAATATATTAGTACAACAAAATGACTAAAGCTTTTCTGTCCTTTAACGATCCATTTAACTGGAAATAGTTTGTAACATAACAGCTTAAATTTTACCAAAAAATTTGTTAAAATTTTTCGTTCAAACCAAGGCTATAAAAATCGATACATAAAAGTAATGATGTTTTCAAATAATGCTAAATGTATCTATAAATTCTATCGATGACGAATGTCTTTAATGATGTGTTAAAGGTAATTGGAGTGATAGATATTGTTTAAAGAGAGCAAAAGCGTAATAATGAATGTTGTCCATAATTATAACGACAGTAATATTCACATGTCATTTAAATATGTATATTACTTTTGACAATGCGAATGAGAAAGTCAGGAATCCACTTTGGGTTTTCAACTCGCAGTTGTGTGGATGACTTTGGTGGTAAGTGGCACAGAAAGTACGGAAAAGTGCAAAAAGACGGCAGTCGCAGGCAGAGTAGCCTAGAACGTGTACGTAGTTGTGCCATGGCTGGCGATGTGAAAATTTTGTGAGTGCTAAAACTGTACATAATCAGGTGAAAGCTGGTGTCCCAGCGGTATTTGTGTCGTAAAGTCGTCTCCAGTAATTGTGGTTTTTTGGAAAGCAAGAATATCCAACACTGATCTTAGATGGAAATTGGTGCCAACACAACTTTAAGGAAACTGTCTACCGCAAACAATGTGGTAGTAATAAACTATTTCCATCTTACTGGAGACATAAAGAGCCAAGCCAGTTATCATTCTGCAGTCTTCAACTATAGCATCCCAATAACTACGATAAACTAGGCAAGACTTTGTATCAAATCTAAGAAATCAGACAGACCAAACGTCATATTTTGATACTGAGTACATTCAGTTAGTAAAGTATTTGTTGAAGTTATTAGCCTTAAGTCACGATATGGATCTTGCTCACAAGACAAGGAAGCGTTCTGTTCTCCCATTTGATTGAGGGTGTGAGTATTTCTCCATTATGAAATTAAAAGATCGTTACTGGAACCGAATCTCAAAGAACAGCCAAAGACCACGTTAAGGTTCTATGGTGGGACAATCAACATCGACGGATGTTGCCTGGTATTAATAATGCACCAGCCACATTCCAGAGATTACTGGATGTATAACTCATAGGATGGAAACCGACTGACCTAAGTTCTCTAAAGTCTCCATTAATGTTTGAATTGAATATGCATCTGTGGCTCCTCTTGCGTTTAGATATCGTTAAATGCAACAAAGACGACACTTCTTCATTTTCCAGTGATTTCCTCAGGATGATAACGACAGCTGCTACCCATGGAATCTCATGTTCTTCAGTAATGCCATCAGCCAAATGCTGATTGATAAATTCTTCCATTATCGTGTCTTGTATGGCTTATTGTACATTACAATGTTATTACCCATTAGTACCTATGACGCGTTACCGGTATTGCTGTTAATGGCCCACCAAAGTTTAATAGGTCCACGAATCGTACATTCCATTTATCCTGCCCACGGGTCGCAATATCCACCTCTTCGAGTTGCATAGCAACCATCATATCAGTGGCTAAATCCTTTGGATATTTCACTCTTAAGCTCTTTGGCATATCAGCTGTAACTCCAATCAAAACTGCAGCCTGAGACGCTATTTTTATAATTTAATCTTTCGTTGGACTCAGTCAGTATCTCAGTTTCTTAATGAGCAGTGCGCTCTTAGTAAATGAGGGGCACAATGTGACAGAGATCATTCAGGAGACGCAAGAATCGTCGATCAGTACTATGATGGAATCTTACGAAAGATAACAGTCTGTTATTAACAGATAATTAGACTGATTATAGAACTTCATCTTTTGTTTGCAGTGACGCTCGTTAGACAATTTCTTGTAGATTTTTTTTTTCATTTGAGGAGGTGCAGCGTTTGCCAAAAATATCTTTTCAAACAAATAAAGAGATATTTTAAAATTTTATTGTCAACAAGTCTTAGAATACGGTTGCCAATGGTATTAAAGTATACATAATGCCTTGGTTATAACTTAGGGAAATCCGTATTAACGTCTCATTACGAGGAAATATTTCAGTAATGACTTTGAGGTATTCTACGCAAAAGAAAGACTTGGGAGATTTCCTTTGATTTACTTTACATTTTCGACTTCACAAAAAGGAATAGAAAAAGGCAATAGCCACCAAATGTGTACACTTCTTTTCATTGTCGTCTGAAAGAGGATATGTTTAATGTGGTATTACTCAAAGATTATCTGAATAGGAGGCACTGTTCTTGGTTCGTACTGTGAAAGAAAGAGTAGTACACAGAAATGCAAGAAAATTCACCATAGCTAGACAACTTGCAGAGTAATCATCTATTAAACTCTTGAAGGAACTTTAATAAAATAACCGCACAGTATTCAAAGGTAAAGCTGCCATCTACGAAAAGGATAATTTGAACGACAGCAAAATTTACTAGTCATAGACCTACAGCAGATGGTATGCCGATGTCCTCCATAGTCATTTGGACTTACCTATTCAAACAATTTGCGAATGACTTCTCTGTGGTAGCCATAAAATGGTAGAAATTTACAAAGTAGGCCAGAAGATATGGATTCAATACTAAGAGAGGAAAGTTCTGTTGTGGCCTTCATTTCGAATACTGGTTTTATGCAGGTGTCCACACTGCTCTGTAAGGTGTCCAAATAAGTACTGCAGCCTACGTCCTTCTGAAACTTCTTATTGTATAAATCTCTTGGCCACCCTCTACATTATTACCCCACTCCCCTCCCCCTCATTCCCTGCAATACTAAATTGATGATCCGATGATGTCTCAGAATGTGTCCTATCAACTGATCCCTTCTTTTACTCAAGTTGTGCTACAATTCTTTGTCCCCGGATCTATTAAGCACCTCCTTATCAGTTGCGCCATATACCCACCTAACATTTAGCATTCTTCTGAAGCATCACATTTCAAAAGCTTCTATCATCTTCTTGTCTAAACGATTTATCGTCCATGTTTCTATTCTATACATGGCTACTCTCTAGGCAATTTCCTTCAGAAAAGAGTTCCTAACACTTAAAATTAGATTTGACCTTAGCAAACTTCTTTTCTTCAGAAACCCTTTTCTTCCCATTATCAGTTTACATTTTATATCCTCCTACCTTGGCGGTCATAAATTATTTTGCTACCCAAAAAGCAAAGCTCATCTACTAATTTAAATGTCTCATTTCCTAATCTAATTCCTTCAGCATCACCTGATTTAACTCGACTACATTCCATTATCCCTCTTTTGCTTTTGTCAATGTTCATCTTACATACCCTTTCAAGACACTTTCTACTCCGTTCAGCTGCTCTTCCAAGTCCATTGCCGTCGCTGACAGAATTAAGTATTTATTTCTTGTCACTGAACTTTAACTCCTTTTCAAATTTTTCTTTGGTTTTCATTACTGCTTGCTCCATGTACAGACCGAATAACACCGGGGATAGGTATCAACCCTGTCTCACTACCTTTCAACCACTACTTCCCTTTCATGCCTCTCGATTCTTAAAATTGCAGTCTGGTTTCTGTACAAGTTATAAATAACCTTTCGCTCCCTGTATTTTAACCCTGCTGCCTTCAGAATTTCAGAGTATTCCAGTCAACATTGTTAAAAGCTTTCTCTAAGACTATAAACGCTATAAACGTAGGTTTTCCTTTCCTTAACCTGTCTTCTAAGAGAAGTCGTGAAGTCTGTATTACTTCACGTGTCCCTACATTCTTCCAAAATTCAAACCGATCTTTCCCGAAATCGGCTTCTGCCAGTTATTCCACTCTTTTGCCAAGAATTCGTGTTAGGTTTTCGCAACTATGACTTATTAAACTGATAGTTCGGTAATATGCACATCTGTCAGTATTGCTTTCTTAGGAATGAGAATTATTACATTCGTGTTGAAGTCTGAGGATATTTCGCCTGCCTCATACATCTTGCAATCCAGGTGGAATAGTCTTGTCACAGCTGGCTCTCCTAAGGAATCTGTAGTTCGGACGAAATTTCTCCTACTCCTTGGGCCCTGTTCCGACTTAAATCTTTCACTGCTCTGTCCAATTCTACTCTTTGTATCATACCTCCCATGGCATCTACATCTATGCGATCTTCGCTTTCTGTAATATTGCCTTCAAGTTGATCTCCATTGTACAGCTCCTCTATATACTCCTTATACGCCTGAATCTTCCCTTCTTTTCTTAGTACTGGTTTTCCATCTGAGTTCTTGACATTCATAGAGCTGCTTCTCTTTTCTCGAAACGTCTCTTTAAATTTCTTATAGGTGATCTATCTTTCTGCTAGTCATATACGATTCTATATCCTTGCATTGGGTACTTCAGCAATTCCTTCTTATCCATTTTGTACTTCCTGTCAATCTCATTTTTTAGACGTTCGAGCTGTCACTCGCCTATTTCATTTGCTACATTTTTATATTTTCTCCTTTCATCAGTTAAATTCAGTACCTCCTGTGATATCCGAGGATTTCTATTGGACCTTATGTTTTTACCTCTACTGCCTCCACCATTTCATCTCTCAAAGCTACCCATTCCCCTTGTAATGTATTCCTTTTCCCTGTTTCAGCCAATCGGTGCCTAATGTCCCCTTTGAAACTCTCAACAACGTCTGGTTCTTTCAGCTTATCAAGATGCCATCTCCTTAATTTCGTACCGTTTTACAAATTCTTCAGTTACGATATTCAGTTTACAACAGTAAATTATGATCAGAGTCCACATTTGCCCCTGAAAATGTGAATTTAATATCCTGTACATAAATATCGGTCTTACCATTATATAATGAATGTGAAACCTTCCATTGTCTCCATGTCTCTTCCACGTATACAACCTTCTTTCATGATTATTAAACGAAGTGTTAACGGTGACTAAATTATGCTCTGTGCAAAATCGTACCAGGCAGCACACTCTTTCAGTCCTTCCCACTCAGTCCATATTCATTTTCCATATTTCCTTCTCTTCGTTTTCGTACTGTTGCATTCTGGTCCACCACCACAATTATATTTTTATCTTCCTTAACTATCTGAGTAATTTCTTTTCTTTCACCACACATTTCTTCAATTCCTCCGTCGTCTGCGGAGCTAGTTGGCATATAAACTGGTACTGTTGTGGTGGGTGAGGGCTTTGTGTCTATCTTAGCTACAATTATGCGTTCACTATGATGTCCATAGTACTTTACTCACATTCCTATTTTCTTTTTCATTATTAGACGTACTCTTACATTATCCCTATTTGTATTTATAACCCTGTACTCACCTGACTTGAAGTTCTGTTCCTCCTGCCACCAAACTTCACTAGTAGCCATTTTATCTCCTTTTAAATTCTATAACCTACCTACCCAATTAAGTGATCCAATATTTCACTCTCTGACACATAGGACGCCAGGTTTGTTTCTTCTAGTGAGACACCGTGCGGTTAATGGCGCTGCAGTCTGGAACCGCAAGACCGCTACGGTCGCAGGTTCGAATCCTGCCTCGGGCATGGATGTTTGTGATGTCCTTAGGTTAGTTAGGTTTAACTAGTTCTAAGTTCTAGGGGACTAATGACCTCAGCAGTTGAGTCCCATAGTGCTCAGAGCCATTTGAACCATTTTCTTCTAGTGAGACATCCTCTTGAGTAGTCCCCGCCCGTAGATCCGAATGGGGGTCTATTTTACCTCCAGAATATTTTTTCCAAGAACAGGCCGTCATCATTTAAAGATGCAGTAGAGCTGCATGCTCTACGAAAAAAATTACTTCTGTGGTTTCCCCTTCCTTTCAGCTGTTGACAGTACCAGTACAGTAAGGCCGTGTTGACTGATGTTACAACGTCAGATCAGCCAGTCATTGAGACCATTGCTCCTGTAACTAATGGAAAGACTGCTGCCCCTCTTCAGGAACCTCATGTCCATCTCGCCTCTCCACAGGTAGGTCTCCGTTGTGGTTGCACCGCGATCTGTATCTGTATCCGTATCGTTGAGGCATGTTAGCCTACCCCATCTTGGTGCAAGGTCCATGGTTTGAAAGAGGGGGGGGGGGGGAAGAACAAAAGGAAATTAATACAATGAGAACATAAAAATAAAAGTTAGACGAAGTGAGGTAAAACAAGAAAAAGCAGATTCTAGAATCTGGCCATGTACGTCTTAAAGTCATATAGTTACATACAATGTCACAAGCTTGACGAAACTATGTGATTCAGTTTAAACGGATTGAAGGTACATATTCAAGAGCTGAAATCTAGATCTGCAATAAAAAAACAGGTTGCATTTGGGACTGATTACTGAATTCCCTTTCCGGCGAAAAGAAAAAAATGGTTCAAATGGCTCTGAGCACTATGGGACTCAACTGCTGAGGTCATTAGTCCCCTAGAACTTAGAACTAGTTAAACCTAACTAACCTAAGGACATCACAAACATCCATGCCCGAGGCAGGATTCGAACCTGCGACCGTAGCGGTCTTGCGGTTCCAGACTGCAGCGCCTTTAACCGCACGGCCACTTCGGCCGGCCCGGCGAAAATAATTCACCCTCTTTGACCATGGCGACGAGCGAGAACTAAAGACTTCTTTTGTTGAAATAGTGGCGTCTGTCGTCACGTTCATAACATTTACTACATGTCTCGCTGCCTTGTCCTTGTCAGTGTAGTGAAATTCACTAACAGCGCTCAAATTCATTTAGTACGCGATTAATGACGTCCAAGTAACATCAAAATCCATGATCATTTCTGCTAGATTTCTTTAAATATTACACTATTCCTTCCAAAATATTCAACCAATTTAGTAAAATTATTTGTCTGGCTGATTATCAACATTGCAGAGCAAGCACTGAAGTAAGGTTTTTCAAAGCTTTCAGGGTCTTATTAACAATAACTGGTTGTAATTTCTGATATAACAAAACCCTCTGCATGTGTAAGTCTTAAGCAGTGTTGGTGGAAGGGCTTGCAAGCTGTTACCTGCGTATATCATTATTTGTACACATTAAAATGAAAATAATAAAATTAGATCGGTGAGATGAACCTAGCACTGAGATTAAAGATGCCAAATGAGAAAATAAATACATTTTAGTTCAGTTCAACAGCGATACACGGCCTGCTCTTTAAATTTTATCATGATTCAAATAAAGCAAAAAAAATAATTAAAAAAATGAAACGGGATAGGGATTCCCTTACTTTGACTGTTCCGTTCTTTTATCAAAAACTTTTCTGAATAGTCATTGCATTCTATAAAGACCTTTATATCCGTCGAGGATGGCAAAAGTTTTAGAGCGATTTGAATAACATATTCGTTATGAAAATAGTGTACATCCGGACAATCGCACAGACCTTTTAGTGGCTCCTACATCATATAACACTCCCATTCTAAAAAGAAAGCAAACGTGACATTAGTTAGTGCCATGCTGTCATTTTTATTTCCCATAATAATGAGATTCTTATCAGAATAATGCATCAAAAAAAATTCGAAAATTTAGTTTGGAAATTAGCAAGCAGAATAAGGGGTTTCGTGCAAGAATTTTGCGTAACTTATCTTGAGCCAATTAATCATATAACAGAGTTCTATCAAGAATACAACTTGACTACGTATTTTGTTGATTTAAAAAGTCTTTCGATTCTCCACACCGTAAGGGGGTACTGGACGCCTTAAAAAGTTAAAGCATACTTACACAACATTAAGCTGAAGAAGTACATCTGTAGCAATAGAATAGGCCAAATTAAATCGGAAAATTTTTCGAACAATTTAAAATTGAAAGAAGAGAATCAATCTCTTAAAAATTATTCGCATCGAGCTTTGAGCATACATTCTCTGGTCATCAGAGTGTGATCACAAGCTAATAAAAAAATTACCTGTGATTTTCAGGTGACATTGTGGAGCTTACGGATTTCTAGGATGCGCTACAGTATTAACTGAGCGAGGTGAGCTAGGATTCTCTGCTACACATAAATGTTCCGAAATCAAAACTTATCACTAATGACCTCATTCAGCAGGAGGCAAACAATACCCCTTCAAGATACACGTAGCATTTTGTATACTTTACACAGGTTTACTGACTCAAAAATTGACAGCAGCTGGAAGATGATACTCTAAAAGAGAACACCAGGGGAAAGCACTGAGGCCTCGATTTTATATGTAAGATGACTTTTGGCATGTTTTAAAGAGAATAATCTTCTATTCGCGGATCATTATTACTTTAATGGAGGGAAATGGATTTTAATACACAGAATAGGAAAAAAAAACAAAAACAGAATAGTGCTAAGTGCTATGGGAACCATGTGCTGAAGGTTAGAGGAAGGGATGGAATTAGATATAAAGACTATGACCTATAAAATAGAACGAATGATGATGTATCTTTACCACAGCAATACTACTGAAATGGTGGCGTGGACTCTAAAGAAACTTCAAACCTCATGATCGCTAGTAAAATTGAAATAAGAACACCGTGAATTCATTGTCCCAGGAAGGGGAAACTTTATTGACACATTCCTGGGGTCAGATACATCACATGATCACACTGACAGAACCACAGGCACATAGACACAGGCAACAGAGCATGCACAATGTCGGCACTAGTACAGTGTATATCCACCTTTCGCAGCAATGCAGGCTGCTATTCTCCCATGGAGACGATCGTAGAGATGCTGGATGTAGTCCTGTGGAACGGCTTGCCATGCCATTTCCACCTGGCGCCTCAGTTGGACCAGCGTTCGTGCTGGACGTGCAGACCGCGTGAGACGACGCTTCATCCAGTCCCAAACATGCTCAATGGGGGACAGATCCGGAGATCTTGCTGGCCAGGGTAGTTGACTTACACCTTCTAGAGCACGTTGGGTGGCACGGGATACATGCGGACGTGCATTGTCCTGTTGGAACAGCAAGTTCCCTTGCCGGTCTGGGAATGGTAGAACGATGGGTTCGATGACGGTTTGGATGTACCGTGCACTATTCAGTGTCCCCTCGACGATCACCAGTGGTGTACGGCCAGTGCAGGAGATCGCTCCCCACACCATGATGCCGGGTGTTGGCCCTGTGTGCCTCGGTCGTATGCAGTCCTGATTGTGGCGCTCACCTGCACGGCGCCAAACACGCATACGACCATCATTGGCACCAAGGCAGAAGCGACTCTCATCGCTGAAGACGACACGTCTCCATTCGTCCCTTCATTCACGCCTGTCGCGACACCACTGGAGGCGGGCTGCACGATGTTGGGGCGTGAGCGGAAGACGGCCTAACGGTGTGCGGGACCGTAGCCCAGTTTCATGGAGACGGTTGCGAATGGTCCTCGCCGATACCCCAGGAGCAACAGTGTCCCTAATTTGCTGGGAAGTGGCGGTGCGGTCCCCTACGGCACTGCGTAGGATCCCACGGTCTTGGCGTGCATCCGTGCGTCGCTGCGGTCCGGTCCCAGGTCGACGGGCACGTGCACCTTCCGCCGACCACTGGCGACAACATCGATGTACTGTGGAGACCTCACGCCCCACGTGTTGAGCAATTCGGCGGTACGTCCACCCAGCCTCCCGCATGCCCACTATACGCCCTCGCTCAAAGTCCGTCAACTGCACATACGGTTCACGTCCACGCTGTCGCGGCATGCTACCAGTGTTAAAGACTGCGATGGAGCTCCGTATGCCACGGCAAACTGGCTGACACCGACGGCGGCGGTGCGCAAATGCTGCGCAGCTAGCGCCATTCGACGGCCAACACCGCGGTTCCTGGTGTGTCCGCTGTGCCGTGCGTGTGATCATTGCTTGTACAGCCCTCTCGCAGTGTCCGGAGCAAGTATGGTGGTTCTGACACACCGGTGTCAATGTGTTCTTTTTTCCATTTCCAGGAGTGTATATGTGCAATCAACTAGCAGTAGCGTGCAAAACTTGGGGTTTGAAGATTAATTACCAACAAACAGAATACTTGACTAATTATTCAGATGAGCTATACATTGAAGGAAAGAAAATCGAAAAGATAAACACTTTCTGTTATTTGGGATCCATTTTAGAAATCGAGGGAAAATCAGAGTCAGAAATCAATAAAAGAATTAGTAGCGGACGGAGGGTCATTGGGATGCTTAACTCAGTCTTATGGAGCAGGAATGTAATGAGCAGAACTAAAAAATTAATATACAAATCCATATTAGAGAGCGTGGCTCTGTATGGAACGGAGACCTGGACAATCAACGTTAAGCACATTAAATAATTACAAGCCCTAGAGATGGACTTCTGGAGAAGATCGGCAAGATCTCCAGGAAAGAAAAGATAAGGAACACAGAAATACTAAGGAGAATGGAAATAAAAGAAAGAATATATGATGTAATGGATAGGAAGAAATTACAGTGGTACGGGCACGTACGACGAATGGAGAAAACCAGAATACCAAAACTGATACTGGAGTGGAAACAGGCGGGGAGAAGAAGAAGAGGACGACCTGTGACCACCTGGCTCCAGAATGTACAGCACACAGTGAGGAGAATGGGCGCAGAGGAAGAGGACACACAAGATCGAAACACCTGGAGGAATATTTTGAAAATATAGTTTAAGAAAGTTTATGGTTTGTTTTGTAATTTCCAAGTAAATTATTATGTTGGAGATAAGCCTCTGTAATGAGGAAAAGCTCAAAATAATAAATAAACGTAAGCTAAGCCCAGATAATACGAGCTACATAGGATATATCGAAAACATAAACGAACTCGTATCCATTTTGCCCAAACGTTATTTGGTGCTGCCTGTGCAGAGTGGTTAGGCAATTCCTTGCCAAATTCCTACCGGTGATAAGTACCCCTTTCTATACCACTAAATTCCCTCCGTCAATCAGTTCTGACAAGAAACACGTGTGTGACATTGACGCTTTCAAGGCTCTGTTAAATACCCTGAGCTGAAATTCCTGATGCGACTGGCGGCTAAGATAAGGCTCTTGTGGGAACGTACCTCTGCTGTCCACGAAAAGGCCTTCGGCCGCGTCGTCGCTGAGGTCCACCCAGGGGTCGAACCGAGTGGCGGGGAACAACCGTAACACATAAAGCGCCTCGATGTTCGTATCGATCGACAGCAGGGCGCCGCCGTCTTGTTCGCAGACTCTCCTCGCTTCCAGGAACGTTTTCTCCTGACTGAGGATCTTGTAGAACTTTTGGGCCTGCCTGCTCCACGTGTACCCGGACGGTATCGGCTTCTGCAAGCGGCGCTCGCACACGAATGGCCGAGACATCCAGCAGGCTCTGTCGTCCAGAAGCCCGCCATCGGGATGGATCACACCGCAGTCCTCGTCGTCATAGTTGTTGGGCTCGCCCTTCCTCCAAGGCAAGAGCGTCGGTTTGTTACCTTCAACAAAAAATCGAGGGAAGCAATCTGCTTAACAGCAAAAAACTTAAGTCTGGCATTAACGAATAAGAATAAATTTAAAAACCTGCACGGAATGGCGCTATTTTCCTTTCGCTGCAAGATCAGTTCGCGTGACTTACCACAGCATTTAGTATATATGCCCGGTAACATCGCAGGATTTCGGCTCGGAAGTCGTTAAAGCCAACATTTACTGAATGCTAAGTCCAGTTTTCGGACTGATCTATTACTCCCTACGGACTTCATCCATTAAGGCCTTCTTTCTGCATATTCCACTCTCTGTTGATTAGTCACTTAATACTTTGTCACCTCAACTCTCCTCCCCCTCCCATCCCCAATCCAAAACAAATACCTCTGGCTACCGTACATTTCCTTTGTAACTAACACCAACCACCACGACGTCGTAAAAAAGTGAAAAACCCATATTTACCCAATAAAATGGGGCGAGGGGTTGGTGCCCACCTATCTCACGCTTCTATAACAAAAATAACATTACTAAAATAAACATTCAAAAAATAAAAGTTACGAGATAAATCTTAAAGTTAAACCTTAAATCCAGGTAATCTGCCACGCCCAATCATTATAGCGCCTCGACCTTACAGTTGCATAATTGTTCACCCTCTCATTTTGGCGGTATCTCTCTGCTGCCTTGACGCTACCCATCGTCTCAAATTCAACTGAATCCTCTACGTCCTCCTCCTTAGATAATACAATCTCTCCCTTCCAGTTCTCTCCTTTCTAACGGTTCCAGAAAACGTTTCGCAGCAAAAACATGCTTTTCTTCGGTCATACGTTTCATCACATAAAATTTACATCATGTTTCACAATTCACAGAACCTACACCACCTCCACACATGACTATAAAAACCTATAAAATCGAACATGGCTTTTTCTGTGGCTTAACTGCCACACTTCTGCTGTAGATCCCTCTCATCATAAAATTGGCATTCCGCATTTTAAATCTGGCAAACTAATCTGTTTTCTGTATTTGAACACTTGGTCAACTGCTGTTTCATTTTTAAAATTCTTGACACGGCTCTTTTACTTTTAAAATTCTTGAGATGAAGAGTGGACTAGAATGTTTCTGCTGACTTCCGCCCAGCAGCCATCCCCTCCCCCCTTCCCCTTCCGTCTTGACCAGTAATCATGGTTATTTTTTTATTAATATGTCATACCACTTGGCATTACGACCTTTGCCCTTCGAATTATTTTCTAAAAACCACAAACACTTCATCGATCAATTTCTGCAGTCATGGGCAAATCATTCTATAACACACCATTTTCATTTCTTTTGCATTTGTAAATAGGATAACATTTTAGTGAAATGTAGAAACATTATTTTGAAAATATCAGTCAAAATATTAACCTATTAGCAAATCTGAAACTACTTCGTGTTGTATTAAATTTACTGGTTTACTACAAGATTATTTTGATAAACTACCATTGCTTCAGGTATGTTACGTTGAGATAACAGTAATCTCCTTAATTCCGTTGTAGCATTTTTAATATAAAATTTTCCACAATGAAGTGGATGATCTCACAGATACAGACAGAAAACCATTAAGATATGTTTGCCTGGATTTCAGTTAGAAATCTGTCTAAATTCGCGCATACTAAGTTCTGTAACGAAGCCCTCTCTACGTTGCGTCGGTCTGCGACACAAATCTCTCAACGTCAGTGGATGCACGCAGTTTCTAATACGCAAAATATAAGTAAAAGAGAGTAGTTAACAGCCAAATTTTATTCACCAATAAGAGTTTCAAAATGAAAGACGGCCTACGAAAGATTTGCCGTAAGTTACATAGTACAACTTCGATATAATTAATGAACATCATTTTGAATACCACTAAATGTGCTGTTTCAGAACGGTATTTGTCTACCAAAAACTGGCTTTCAAGATGTAACGCCTTAAAGGAATGCATTTCGTCGATAATGTGGTCGTTAGATGCGAAACGCTAGCTCGCCTGTGTAAAGGCGAGAGAGGACATCGGACTCCGTCGTGCGGCAGAAATCGGCGGAATTCAGAAAATTCGTGGAAAATCTGAACCTGGACTTTAGTCTTGGTTCTTCCACAAACAGTCTCTTTTATAACACTGCTTTTCTGTGATGAGTAGTGCGAATAATCGCATATGAATTATTCGAGAGGAGTTCTAGCAAACTCAGCAGGCAGAGCGCAATACACTACTGGAAACTAAAAACATAGAGATCTGCTTTGTTGAACCTTCGCTCTGATCGCTAAGTTCACTATAAATCAGTTCGAATAAAACATGTGCTAGTATTCGTCTTGCTCGTTGTAGCAAGGCAGTCTGTAGCAAGCTTAGTACAACTGTGACTTTGAAGGGACACTCAAAGCAACTCTATTTCCAAGACTTTCTCTGTGTTCGCACTCAAAATGAATGGCTTGTGTGTACTGTTAACACCATTTTCTGATGTTATGCTACTGTATCTGCAAAGTGAGAAAATTTCAACACCAAAACATTTCTGTCGGCGATTTTCTCAAATTCCCCTATGTTGTTGTAGGTGTCATATAATGGCCACTGTTTACTAATCACTTCTCCTGTACGTATGAGTAGCAAATAAGCCAAAGTCAAAAGTACTATCATGCTCAAAAGCACCTGAATGACCTGAATTGGGTTCCACCTTATTTCCTCGCAGCCCACATCACGTAGCTGCCTTGCAATACAGTCCTTCGGCTATACGAGATGATTATAACACATGACAACTTAAAACTAGTGTTCTCTGCTAAAATCAGTCTGCACGTAAATTAATACCACGGTATTGCAAAGTTTGGAAACACTTTCTTACAGAGGAGACTCTCCGTAACGTTTGTAAACTCAACTTTATTACAGTGAGTGACATATGAAAAATATTATCACATTCGTTAGTATCCGAGATAAGTAATACCCGAAACTCAGTGGCTTACATGATTCAGTAGTCCTTAGTCAAAACTAAATGTTTTTATGAATAAGAGATTTTGAACGAATATCTGGACTCCCAAAGTTCTATAATGATTCAAAGTATGTTTGCTCTCATGAAGGTTTTCCAACCACATGTTAACGGTCGTTCGTGCAGCGAGTGGTTTTGCCCGAGCTGGTTAATGAACGAACCAGTTAAAAGAAAAAACAAGCGATTGACACAGAAAAACGATCTATGTAAACCTTAACACTAAGAGCTATCACTACTTCTTTCACTATCTCATGATGGCAAGTGGATCTATGTGCAGTGCGAAATTCACGGCACCGGTCGTCATGGGTGGCAAGGCGTAAGGGAAGGTCAAATGTCGCAGTTTCCGAAAGTCTGAACTTAATAGCAAATGACGAAAGTTTTGTAGTGCTCTCGGAATCCTGTTAACCACCTAGTGCATGAAATGAAATGATCAGGACAAGGATTCGAACCTACGTACGTGCATTTCCTGGAGTCCTACAGGCGTTTGCGACATTGGGGAAAACAACGAAATCATGGAACTGTATCGTTCCTAGAGGATCAACCCCCCCCCCCCCCCCCCCCCCCCAAGAGAGAACTTAATTCACATAAAGTAAGAAATAAGTGCTCTGTAACATTATATGCCGATTGGTTCGGTATATAAAATAAAATTTCTAGTGTAATGGTGAGAGAGTTTCTGTTTGCCGCGACTTCCGCCTTTCTCGTGGCGCAACTTCAACCGATTTTACTACAGTCACCAGTGAGAGACATCACGTTCAATGTGCATTCCAAACCACTGAGCAACCCGACGTCTTTCGCTTGACGTTATCGCAGATGAAGGTCTGTGTCAAAAATTGATTCTTAAAGAGGGGATCGAAACTATACCTGGCGCATACCAAACTACTATCTGTCCACCATACCACTGTAGCAAGGTCGTTACTGAGTTTTAACGGAAAACGCATGACACAATAAGAGCGTTCAGACAGAATGATGCCTTCGAAGTGGATTTTTTCTTTATCGATACATTCGTTTTCTGACCCTGTTTTAATCTTGTTCGACGGCATCGTCATTCACACGTTGCCTCGCTTACTGACACTCAGCACCTCCACATATCCCACAACGCAATGATAATTGCGTATGATACTGAATTAAGCGCCAAAACCAATTCGTATGCGCTGTTAACTGCTAGCCGATTAGTGTTAATTTCTGACACTAGGCTTGAAAAGAGCTTACCTATTAGACGTGCTGAAGAAAAACCGGCTCGCCATTGATCTGTTACGAACCGGCGAGCCTCTGACACGGAAGGTTTGTTCGTCTCTTGCCAGCGGGATGTAAAGACGCTTCCTGCCATCATATCTCTGATTCGAAGCCGTTTGGAAATCGTCACTATTCCAACAAATTTCCTAAATCGAAAAAAGTAACTGCAGAATGCGAGGTTGCCAGATATTTCGAGCATTAACATCGTCATTACTATTTCCTTCTGAACTCCATTGCAGGTGCAAGTGTACATGCAAGAAGAATTTGATGATTTTTGGCAGCAAAAAACATGTAATTACTTAGTTCGTTTCATATGTATGGCTTAATACTTTTGAACTTAATACTTGACATCACCACTTATTCATTGATCACATCGAAACTAAATTTAGTGATGAAGACTTTACGTGATAACAGAAATCCTGTGGAATTACTTCATTTATCTGCGCTTGGCAAAGACGAGACTGATGATGTACGCCAGTTCAGATCCCAACATGTTAATATATCCCATGAACTGTCAAGGTCATTCTTTCGGATAACTCGATCGACTTTGTTGAAGTCACGTTTTCAAGTTGTGTAAGGAGCAACATATTGCAAAAGAACAGCTGTTTTCATTATGGTAATCTCAGAGTCTAGCACTACATTTGGTCTAAGTTCACATCTACTGGTTATTAGTTTAAACTGGGTACCCAGTTCAGCATTGTAGAGAAATATTGCACAGTTGGAAACTACACACCCACCTCAGTGACTTTACATTCAGTGACCAACTTAACCAAACTCTGCGGAGCACCAGTTTCAAGAATCAGGTTTAGTTCAAATGGTTCAAATGGCTCTAAGTACTATGGAACTTAACATCTGAGGTCATCAGTCCCCTAGACTTAGAACTACTTAAACCTAACTAACCTAAGGACATCACACATATCTATGCCCGAGGCAGGATTCGAACCTGCGACCGTAGCAGCCTCGTGGCTCCGGATTGAAGCGCGTAGAACCGCTCGGCCACAGCGGCCGGCTCAGGTTTCGTAAAGGCTGTGATTTGCAGGGCCCTCTCTCGCCGAAAAGTACATAGTTAAGCTTCATAGCTACACTCTAATAGCAATTTCGTTGATAGCAGATAAGTATTCTGCATAATAGTTACTATTAGTTGCTTTTCTAAGGTTGGGGGTGTCATCAGCTGAAACCGTGTTTAACACGTAAGGCTATCGTACTACGAAAACATTCGGGATGACTATTAGCTGAAGATAGAGTTGATCTTCACAATCAGGCGTATTTACAATACAGATGTTTTATAAATTATAGAGTTCAGCAATCAGTCGTCCTTCTTAGATTTTATTATGCAAATCCAGATTTCGGCTAGTGGTTAGCCATTCTCACTGCTCTTTTTTTTAATTCTCAGTGCATGTTAAGTCCTTGTTGTTGTAGTATTAAAAGAACTGTTACTGATGCGCGAACAACAGGGACATACATCCATTGAGAATAAAAGAAAATAGCGCATTGACAATGAATTTCTACAAGCCGAAATCTTTATGTGCGTAATAAAATCTAAAAAGGATGAGTGATTCCTGCACTCTATAAATTATAAGTCACATACAGCCGCTGAGTGCATCCACTTTCCGAATGGAAGGTAATCTGACTAATACAGGCGTTTGTTGAGACCGTTCGTTCTTGCCTTTCTCCAGCGAGCGCTTGAAGCCATATACAATATTTCGAATACTTCTAACGCTGCAGTTGACTCTGTCCTCATAACTAATAATTCGAGTGTTACAGCGAATTAAAATTTTCTTTATAAAGGGATTCGCCATTCTAGCACCCACGTATTCTCGTTTTACCACATGGTGTGATGTAGTGTATGAGGCCATACCACTATTAAAAAGAAGAAAAAAAACTTACATTAGACCAAGGAACGTAGCCTGAATTACTACTTGAACCGACGAAAATATACGAAATAGACCGCCTTTCTAGAAACGAGCTTGCCGAGCAGCCTCCGCAGTTGCTAACACCAAACTAGTTGGTAACTTGGCAAGAAACATGACCAGCTCACTATTTGGTCCCGGCGGAGGTTCGAGTCCTTCCTCGGGCATGGGTGTGTGTGTGTGTGTGTGTGTGTGTGTGTGTGTGTGTGTGTGTGTGTGTGTTTGTCCTTAGAATAATTTAGGTTAAGTAGTGTGTAAGCTTAGGGACTGATGACCTTAGCAGTTAAGTCCCATAAGATTTCACACACACACAGCACACTACTAAAGCAAAATAACAGCGCAATTAGACAAACGCCAGACAGCTAGCGGCAGTGATGACAATCACATTGAAGCAGAATTACAAACAGTACCATACAGAAACATTATGACAAGCATGCATATGCTCTTATAGTAACAGACAAAACATGAAAGGGCAAACACCGTACATTATACTACACATACAACAATAGCTGAAGAACAGAGTTGCAAATAATGTCATAAGAATGTGAGATGTGTAGCATACAGACAGACGTACTCAAAATGACAAACACAATGCAACCAACGGTATGTACAATTGCGCCAGCAGAACAGTGACGTAATATGCACAAGAGAGCAATAATGAAAATTTAATGTACAAATACAGATCTGTGCGCAAATTAAAAAGCAAAACTACGCACTTGATTAAGAACCAGGCTAATGTCATGTGAAAATTAAGTCGACGGTAGCTCTTAAATTAAATTTGGATGCCGCTGGCTTCCAGATAGTCTGTGAGGAAGTTATCAAAACGGTGAAGTAAAACAGGGATATTGGTGGAGAGGGGGTAACCTCTCGCAACCAGTTTCTTATAGAAGTCTGACAGTGCAGTCATGTACTTGGAACAAGCCAAAATGATGATAAGATACACTACTGTCGTTGTGTCCTTATCGCACTGTCCAGACGTGATAATCCTCAACCAGTATAGGTGTGCGGAACAACACGCTTGTCCCAGCCTCATGCGAATGAGGCGAACCATGGTCGAGAAGAGATGTTCGGTTTTATGGCCGCCATGTGGCCGTCCTTAGAGTGCTGAGAGACATGTCATTCACAGTTCCATGCATGATAAGCAGCCTTCCGTATCGTCGATGTGAGATCCGTATAAGGGATCTGCGTTTGGCGTAACTGGCCTTCTGTAATACTACTCTTGGCAAGGGGGTCAACAGTTTAATTATGAAGAATGCCATGATGCCCTTTAACGCAGAGTAACTGAAAGGCAATACCCAAGGTCTACGCGTCTCTTATGGCCGCAAAGACGTCCAGAACATACCTGTTGATCTGTTTCTCAAACGTGGGATGTTGCAATTCCTGCAGAACACTTTGGGAGTTCGTAAGTATCAGGATGAACGTGAATGTCCGGGTACCGTAATGAATACTTCCCTGACGGCCAGTAGCTCCGCTTTGTACATAGAAGATTGAAGTAGAAGCGCAAACATTTGGCAGGTGCTACTAAAAGGGCTAAAAAAGGCGTATCCCACACCAGCCTCAGGTTTAGAGCAGAATCGAACAACTGCCTTAAGAGAGGCACAATCAGATATCGAAGATAGACTGAGGAAGAAAATATCACACATCTGTCATCTTACAGACATGGCGCATGCTTCCACTAGCAGGGCGTTGGTGGGCGTTGATTTCATGGCTCCTAGGACGGAATGAATCACTCTGTAATGGATGACATCGAACTTGCGTTGCAGAGCCGTAGACAATGCTACCATAATCTAACACAGAACGGATCAAAACCTTATATAGTGTCAAGAGCATAATCGGTTCCGCTCCCTACCATATGTGGGCAAGCATACGCAACATATTCACGTGTTACCTTGCTGATGAGGCACACAACATGTCGCGTCCACGTGAGTTAGCTGTCGAAGTAGATGCCAAGGAACTTAGCATGTGCTCTAACAGGAAATGTATATGGGCCAAGATGGAGTTCGGATGAGAAGTTAATACGCAGTTTCCTCGTGAGTATATCAAAAACTGTGTTGTCAGATGACAAATCAGCCCATTTTTGAACTCCCGCGCGACCAACTTTTTACATGCGTCGGTAAGCCGTAGGTGTGTCACCCAAAAGCACGACGAGCGAATATACAGACGTCGTCCGCATACTGGGTAACATACAGGGCATATACTAATGGGCTCAGTATCGCGCCCTGGGCGAGGCCACGAGACACCAGGTGGAGCCCAGGCAACATGTTGTCCTGGTCGCGGATACGATACGGCAACCAGGCAAACTGCACGTATATAATCCGTAACAGCAGAAGAGACAGCAGTTGCAAAGTGTCGATAAGTTCAGTTATCAAGACGTTGTCGTGCGCCCTCGAAAAGTAAACAAATAAGGCCGTTAAATACCCGATTGTAAACTGTGTTTTCTGTATCCATCACAAGCGGGGTAATATTGTCATACGTACTTCTGCCATTACCGAAGTCGTTTAGCGTCCGTGAGAGCAAGCTCCCATGTTCCAACCAGCATTCTAAGTGAAACTTGAAGAGACGTTTGAGAGTCGATGTAAGAAGAGAATAGAGGTTAGACTCCATAGGGTAGGGAAGGGATGGGAAGGGTAGTCAATATACAAAACTGAGAAAGGGGCCCAAAACTCAGAGACAAAACAACGGCCTGAGGGTCTCTGTCCAGACAATGGAAGTAATCTACGGGATCCATCATTGAGCAGGATAAGACAGAAATCGTCAAGAATGTCAAGGATCCCATCACCAAACCTATCATTACGGGGGGCGTTTGAAAAGTCCGTGCAAAGACCGAGAGATGGCAGCACTGGCGCGTATCGAGGTCATGTTTAGTTAGTAACTTCTTTGAAAAGAACGCACACCGTGTATCAGCCATATTGGTCTTTTTCTTTGTGTTTGGCATTCATGTGAATCAAGGAAGTCGAATGATTGTCAAAAAATGGACGAAAAAGGACGAAAAAGGACGAAAAAGGAAAGGCAAAACGCCTCAGGAGACTAAAGAGAAGCCTGATAAACATTACGGTCACTCTACACCTTTGATTAGAACAGTTTATAAGTGGTTTCAAAATTTTCGGAGTGGCCATACGGGCACAAGTGATGCTCAACGTTCTGGACGCCCTGTGGAGGTTACGACTCCAGAAATCATTGATAAAATCCATGATATGGTAATGGATGACAGAAGAGTTAAGGTGCGTGAGATTGCTAGTCCTGTGGGCATCTCGAATGAATGGGTACATAATATTTTGCATAAACATTTGGACATGAGAAAGCTATCCGCAAGATGGGTTCCGTGATTGCCTACGCTTGGCCAAAAACGGAGTAGTGTGAAGTGTCGCAAGGATGGTTTGCAGCTGTTCAGGAAGAATCCGCAGGACTTTGAGCGTCGTTCCGTCACTGTGGATGAAACATGGACACATTACTATACCCCCGAGACCAAACAACAATCTAAACAATGAGTTATCAAGGGAGAATCTGCACCAAAAAAGGCGAAGGCCACTCCTTCGGCCGTAAGGTTATGGTGACTGTCTTTTGGGATTCGCAATGGATAATCCTCATCGACTATCTGGAAAAGGGTAAAACTATTACACGTGAATATTATTCATCGTTATTGTACCGTTTGAAAACCGTGCTGCAAGAAAAACGCCGGCGATTGGACCGCAAAAACGTCCTTTACCATCATGACAATATACCAGCACACACCTCAGCAGTTGTGGTGCAAAATTAATGGAAATAGGATTCCAGCTCGTTTCACATCTCCTCTATTCTCCAGACTTGACTCCCTCAGACTACTATTTGTTCCTCAATTTGAAAAAAATGGCTGATGGGACAAAGATTTTATTCAAACGAGTAGGTAATTCCAGCAACTAACAGCTATTTTGCATACTTGGACAATTCCTGCTATTCGGAAGGGATCAACAAATTAGAACAGCGTTGGACGAACAGTATGTCTAAAAGGAGACTATGTCGAAAAATAAAAAAGGTTTACCCCAAACACGTAGTAGTTTTTATTTCTTCATGGACTTTTCAAACGCCCCTCGTATATGCACTGCAACACAGTCTTGTGTGTTTCAAAATACGCACAAATAATGAATGGAGGTGCCAACTGCCGAACTAGTGCGTACCACATGTTGCTGTTCTGGGGACACGTTGTCCAGTGCAACCATACGTCGCTCCAGTTGTTTAGTATTGAAATTGATGGCGTTTTCATCATCGGGCAAGCCAATGTAGACGTCATAATCGTTGCAGCCTGTGTGGTGGTCCACACCCAGTGGGGCTTGGGGGAGATGAGAGAATATTCGTGACGAATATATGAGAATCCCTGTCGCCAGACTGGCCTAGGAGCACGCTATTTCGATGGACTTCTAGTGTCAGAGATGGCACCCGATCTGTCTGCCGACTGCTTATCATGTTGACGATACGTGGCACCCTGAGGGAGAGAGCCTGACTGGGGCGACACTGGCGGTAGAGTTGGTCGCGTAGAAGTATCTGAGAAGGCGACTCCTGGTTGCGTGGAATGCCTTGGAGGTAGGGGCGGCAAATCCAGAGGATTCTGGAGACTAGGAGGCCGGCAGAGAGCAGCGGATGTGAGAGCTGCGGGCTGCCAACGTTCTGTCACTGGGTGCTGACCACAGCAATTTAAACACGTCGGAAACGGCGCCGTACGTGGATCCGCTGGGTGTGGCCCAGCACACTTGCTGCAACGAGTATGACTTCTACATTGGCTTGCCCGACTATGAAAATGCCAGGAACTTCGACACTGAGTAACTGGAACGACGTACGGTTTCACTAGACAACGCGTCCCCAGGACAGCATTATGTGAGGGCAAAGCCTGGGAGCGAAACATTACCAGACATACTGGAATCGACATCGTTTTTTCAGGGTGTGAATGACGTTTCTTAGAGTATCATTTGATACTTGCGACAGGATATATGCTCTCCATTCTGTCAGTGATCTCCTTGTCTGTCAAGCTGATGTCAGCATCACGAAAAATGCCATACGTATGATGCAGAAAGTTGGTAAAATAGACATCAAACTTACGAGATTTGAAAACAGGGACTTCTGTCAAAGCGTTGGGAACTACCGCAGTTTTCAGTTCTATCTTGACGCCGTTTCTGTCTGACGAACTAATGTCAACAACGTAACACCTGAGATGGGAGTTATAGGAAAATAATGACTCGTCTATCGACATAGGGTGGAATTTGCCAGCGTTCTTATCTAAACTGTCCACAAAGACAACGTAGGGGCCTGGCATCTGATTGACTGTGCCGATTGTTGACACTTCGCCGTACGACCGCAGCAGTGGAAGTCAGCAGTTGACTCTGAGAACGTTCTGAGTTTGTCTGCAATGTAGCATTAGTACAAGTGGGATCCGAACCTTTAACTCACTCATAGCACAGGAGGTGAGTCAACACACAGCCGTTTACTAGTGGGACCACTTTCGTGTTGTTGACTTGCAGGAGCATTGGTTTCAAGCGTGAGGCTGGAAGGGTCGCTAGGATGGCTAACTTGCTGACTAAACTGATGCAGTTGTTGTTGGTGGTGGTGATATTGCTGAAGTTGCTATTGTTGTAGCTGCAATAATTGAAATTGCTGCTGTAGATCCAGTTGTTGCTGGTGAAACTGTAGTTGCTGATGACGGTGGTGCAGAACGTGTTGTTCGGGTTGATGTTGTAACTCCTGTTGTTGGTGGTGGTGTTAGAGAAGCTGTGTATCAGGAAGTGTTAATTCGCCCTGCTGGATCTCACCATGGTTGTCGGACATCGGTAGCAACGGAACATCTGTCGGTGCGTGCTGATGGCAGATCTCTAGTGCCGACTGCATAATTTGACCCGTATCAGTGGGATAGGCCATTTTACTCTGAAATATGTAGCGGTACCGTCGCGAACATGTGACGAAGAAAACACACACAGTCCGGCGACGCTACACTGCACGGAAGCGATTCTCCTCGAAAACCGACAATATAACTGGAGAAATGCTATGATAAACGCGAAGAGTACGAAGCACTACAGTCGTTCGCGAAACGTAAACAAGGCAGCGCCACACAGACCGCGCTGACACAAACTGTGCACACCGCAGGAAGGAGAGGGGGTGGGGACGCAGAAGACATATAATCATCTGCTATCGTCATCCAATGCCGTTTGTTTATACATTTGAGTTATTTTCAGCCTATTAAACTAGTATTTATTTATAGTTGTTAAATGAGCTGTTAGGTGAAAAGCTCAACAGTTGAAGCTGTGGACTGTCTACCGCACTGAAGAGCCAACCCCAGGTGAAACATGCTCTCAGTGTGTACTCGACAATGTCGATTTCATCGTCTCCACTATCAACTGCGGGAATACTTTTCACAGCTTGAGGATATCAAATGCATCATCCCAGCTGCAGCTCTCTCAGCATCTGAAGAGGCCCAAAGATTTAATTTTGTAAAATGAACAAACCGCACAACGGTTGCTTCCTGTTTGTGTTCCCGGTCGCGCAGCACAGCGGAACATTTTCTTTATGACATTTATGTCCAGTTTGTCCTTTTGGCACTAAACCTTTGGTTCCCTAACAACAATGGACTGAGGTTATGTGATTTTATTTTTTACTCCAGATGGTGGGCTCTTAAGAGTTCCGGAACCGGTAGTATACACAATAAAAGTTACTGCATTAGGCAACTGCTGGGCGGTTTCTTCATTTTACAAACTGGACTTACACAGTTGCGGCTGCCCCATAAGAATAACTCTTTGCTCACAACTTTAAACTGGCTCCTTCTGTAAAAGAAGTAACTACCTGGGTGATGTGGAACCTCAGATATTACAACACAAGGTAGACAAGGCATTACAGCAGATTACTGTTCCTGATTTAAACATGAACAATCTCATTCCGCAGGTACATCCACATCCTCTGTGCAAGATATCCTGTTGCTCTGTGGTAAATGGCTCCGCTCAATGCAGCCACCTCCAGAATTCCAGCTGTTCATGAATGGAACAGGTTTATGCATTCTACCAGCAACACAATTAATGCTGAGAAAAGTACAATAACTTTCTGGTCACATATTAATTCACAATCGTCACTGCCACACCGTTAAGCTGCTTTACAGTAAGTTCAGTGACAGAGTTGTTCTTGTCAGAATCGGCAGCAAACCAGAATCGACAACGATAGTTTAGATATACTCACCGATGTCGCAAGCTGAAGATGAAGAGATAGAGAAAGTATATGAGGATATTGAAAGGGTAACACAGTACATAAAGGGAGATGAAAGTCTAATAACCATGTGGGACTCTAATGCAGTTCTAGGGGAAGGAGTAGAAGAGAAGGTTACAGGAGAATATGGGCGTGGGACAAGGAACAAGAGTGGAGGAAGACTGATTGAGTTTGTAATAAATGTCAGCTAGTAACAGCTAATACTCTGTTCAAGACTCACAAGAGGAGGAGACATACTAGGAAAAGACCGTATGGTACGGGAAGATTTCAGTTGATTGATATTGGATTGCAAGGCGTACCTAGGAGCAGATATAGATTCAGATCATAATGTAGTAGTGATGAAGAGTAGGCTGAAGTTAAAGGAATTAGTCAGAAAAATCAATTCGCAGAGAAGTGGGATACAGAAGTACTATGGGATAACGAGACACGCTTTAAGTTCTCTAAGACTATAGATACAGCAACAAGGTTTAACTCAGTAGGCAGCTCAGTTGAAGAGGAATGGACGGGCAATCACAGAAGATGGAAAGAAATACATAGCTTCAAAGAAGGTAACTGCGAAGAAACCATGGGTAGCAGATGAAATATTTCAATTGATCGATGAAAGGAGAAAGTACAAAAATGTTCAGGGAAATTCAGGAATACAGAAATAAAAGTCGCTGAGGAGTGAAATAAATAGGAAGTGGAGAGAAGCAAAGACGAGGTGGATGCATGAAAAAGTGAAGAAATCGAAAAAGAAATGATTGTCGAAACGACTGACTTAGCGTACACAGAAGTCAAAACAGCCTTCGGTGAAATTAAAAGCAAAGGTGGTGACGTTAAGAGTGCAAAGGGAATTTCATTGTTAAAAGCAGAGTAGAGAGCGGATAGGTGGAGAGAGTATATTGAAGGCCTCTATGAGATGGAAGATTTTTCTAACGTGATACAAGAAGAAACGGGAGTCGATTTAGAAGAGACAGGGGATTCATTATTACAATCAGAACGTAAGAGCTTTGGAGGACTTGAAGTCAAATAGGGCAGGAGGGCCTGATAATCTTCCATCAAAATTTCTAAAATCATTGGGGTAGTTGCAACAAAACGGCTATTCACGTTCGTGTGTAGAGTGTATGAGCCTGGCGAAACACCATCTGACTTTCGAAAAAATATCATCCACACAATTCCGAAGACTGCAAGAGCTGACAGGTGCGAGAATTATCGCACAATCAGCACAAGAATAATCTACAGAAGAATGGAAAAGAAAGTTGAGGATGCGTTGTATGAAGATCAGTTTGGCTTCAGGAAAGGTAAAGGCACCAGAGAGACAATTCTGACTTTGCAGTTGATAGTGAAAGTAAGACTACAGAAAAATCAAGACAAATTCGTAGTATTTGTTAATCTGGAAAAAGCTTTCGACAATGTAAAATGTTGTAAGATGTTCGAAATTCTGAGAAAAATAGGGGTAAGCTATAGGGAAAGACGGGTAGTATACAATACGTACAAGAGCCAGAAGGGAATAATATGAGTGGACGACCAAGAACGAAGCTCTCGGATTAAAAAGGGTGTAAGACTAGGGCGTATTCTTTCCCCCTACGCTTCAATCTGTACATCGAAGAAGCAATGATGATAATAAAAGAAAGGTTCAGAAATGGAATTAAAATTCAAGGTGAAAGGATATCAATGATGAGAGTCGCTGATGATTTTGCTATCCTGTGTAAAAGTGAAGAAGAATTACACGATCTGCTGAATGGATTGGCTTTGTTTTGCTTTATGGCCCAAGGACAACTGGGATCATACGCGCCCAAGTCAAAACTAGAGAACACGAAGATAGACAGGAGTTGAAGAACGACTATACGTCAGTCTCAACTGATATAATAGAAGACAGCTAGAAACAGGCATGCGGAAAAAGGGCTAAAAAAACGCCATACAGAAACGGAGGTCCAAAACTAAAAAGGAAATGGCCTTCGCCATATTGTTTGGCGGATAAAAAGTAAGATGCTGTCGACAGCCCGCGCGCCATTTGCCAAGACGGCCGATAACTCAGACGGCAAACCCAAACGGGAACGTAAAAGGTTAAAAAATGGACATTCCATCAGGAAGTGGCGGACAGTTAAAACTTGAGTGCAATGTGTACAAAGTGGTGGAGTAGCGCCACTTAGCAAATGACGATGGCTAATAGGGCAGTGCCCAATACGCAGCTGAGTTAAATAATCTCCTCCCGGCGGGATGGCCGAGAAGAGGTCGTCCAAGCCATTGGGAGAGGCTTAGCAAGCCGGAGCTTATTCCCGTGAAGGGAGGAACATTGACGATGTCAAAGGGACACCACCTCCTGACAGACAGCAACACACAGATCAACCGAGGGAATATACGTACTCGCTGGCGGAGGTGCGAGGACTGCAGCTCTGATAGCAGCGTCAGCAGCCTCGTTTCCTGGCAGACCGACATGACCAGGAACAGACAGAAACGATACACTGACTCCACCAAGAGTGAGCCGTTGACAGTTTTCCTGGTCCCGCTGCACTAAGGGATAGGCGGTGTACAGCGCACATAGACTTTGAAGGGCACTTAGTAAGTCAGAGCAGACGATACAATTCAAAAGGCTGTGTCGCCGGATGTACTCCGTGGCCTCATACAAGGCTGTAAATACTGATTAGTGTGCCGAAAGCTGATGTCGAAAGACACGGGTGCCAATGACGAAGGCACACCCGACCCCACAGTCAGTCCGGGAGCCATCAGTCTATACAAAGGTACTATCGCGAAGTTCCATGCGAAGGTCGTGAAACTGAAGGCGATAGACCAATGCTGGAGTAGTGTCCTTAGGCAGTGAATGAAGGCCAAGGTTAACACTGGCCGTTTCACGAAGCCATGGTGGTGAAGGGTTCACACGCACTGGGAAAGGTGCAGGTAGTATGAAGTTAAGCTGCCGTAGCAAGTGCCGAAAGTGGACTCCAGGAGGTAACAGAGAAGAAGGACGAGCCCCATACTGACGATCAAAGGAATCATCAAAGAAGGAGGCATAGGATTGGTTGCCACGCATGGCTGACAAACGGCATGCATACGTGCTGATGAGAAAGTCACGGCGGTAGGACAGGGGTAGTTCAGCAACTTCACCATATAGACTCTCTACCGGGCTGGTGTAAAAGGAGCCCATGGCCAAACGGATGCCATGATGGTGGGTAGTGTTGAGATGGCGTAAGACGGATGCGCGTGGTGTCGCATAAACAAAGCACCCATTATCGAGTTTCTACCAAACAAGGGACCGGTACAGTGGAGGTGGGTGGTTCGATTGGCACCCCAGGAAGTACCATTGAGGATACATAGTACATTAGGAACCGCGTACAGCGGGCTGCTAGGTAAGATACATCGGAGGAACAAAAGTGTTTCCTATCGAGCATGAGCCCCAGGAATTTCGTCGTTTCAACGAACGGAAGGGTAACAGGCCCAATATGTAAAGATGTGGGGAGACACCACTTGCGTCGCCAGTGGAGAAGCGAAAGCCATTGTCGATGTTCCAGGAGTAAAGACGATTAAGACACCGATGAAGACGCCGCTCAGTGAGACAGGTCCATGGAGAACTGCAATAGATGGCAAAATCGTCAAGAAAAAGGGATCCGGAGATGCCAGTGATGCTGGAGGTGCCGGTGGGATACAGGCCATTATAGATTTAATGGCGATAGCAAAGAGGATGACACTCAGGACGGAACCCTGAGGTACACCGGTTTTCTGGATATAAGCCGCTGATAAGGCGGAACCTACACGCGCCTTGAAAATTCGATCTTGTGAAAACGCATGAAGGAAATAGGGCACGCGGGCACGGAAGCTCCACGTGTAAAGAGTACGGAGGATACCTGTTCTCCAGCAGGTGTCGTAGGCCTTCTCCAAATTGAAAAACGTTCATGACATGGGTGGACAAAGTAACGAGATGGTCAACTTCAAAGCGCTGTGCTCGAAATCCATACTGCGCATTCGTCAGTAAATTGCGAGACTCGAGCCCCCATACCAGCCGGGCATGAATCATACGTTCCACCACCTTGCAAACGCAACTAATAAGAGAGATGGGGTCGTAGCTGGAAGGAAGGATTTTTTAGATATGGGTATGGCGGTGGCTTCATGCCAACGTCCGGGAAATGTGCTCTCTGCCCAGATGCGCTTGTATGTGTTAATCAGAACGTGCTTGCCTGCGAGAGAAAGGTGCTGCAACATCTGAATGTGTACGGCGTCTAGCCCTGGGGCGGAGGATCTGGATAAACTGAGAACATGATCTGGCTCGCTCATAGTAAAGGCGGCATTGTAGCACTCACAATGCAGAGAAGAGAAGGGTATCGCCCGAGCCTCCTCCGTTCGTTTCCGATGGAGGAGGGAGGGATGATAGTGGGAAAAGCTTGAAACTTCCTCAAAATGGTGGCCCAAGCTGTTGGAGATAGCAATAAGGTCCACAATAACATCGTCTGCTACTGTAAGGCCGGAAATGGGGGAATGGATCTTGGTCCCAGGGAGCCGTCGGAGGTTGGCCCACACGACAGAGGAAGAGGTGGAACTGTTAAAAGAACTAGTGAATTAAATCCAGCTAGCTCGTTTGCTATCCCGAAGAACGCGATGACTCTTTGAACGCATCTGGTTATAGTGAATGCTGTTTGCCATCGTACGATGATGGTTAAAAACACAGGGAGCATATCTCCATGCACGAACTGCATCGCGGCATGCATCAGTTCACCAAGGGACCGGCTCACGACGTGGCAAAGAGGAAGTGCGAGGAATGGAACGTTCTGCAGCAGTAGGGATAACGTTTGTGAGATAGTCCACCTGGTCATCACAACCGGGGAAATCGTGTTCTTCAGAGGTCGACAGGGAGGAGTGAAGCCATTTGGGTGTGCACACGAATGGAGTAGGAGTCAGCAAATGGAGAGCACATGGGAAATGCTCGCTCGAGTAGGTGTCAGAAAGACTCGACCACTCAAGACAATGGGCAAGTTGGGCATTGCAAAAGGATAGGAACAAATGGGAATAGGTGTGGGAGGAGTCAGAAAGGGAAATGGGTGCTGCATTGTTAAGGCAGAAGAAGTTAAGTTGATTAAGAAGGGCTGCCAAGAGGGCACATCTGAGAACCCCAAAGGGGATGATGCGCATTAAAGTCACCGAGTAGCAAAAATGGGGAAGGTAGCTGCCCAGTAAGCTGAAGGAAGTCTGCCCTGGTGACATCAAATAATGGAGGTATATAAATGGTGCAGAGGGAGAAAGTCAGGCAAGGGAGGGAAAGGTGAACTGCAATAGCTTCAAGACGGGTAATCAGGGAGATGGGTTGACTGTGAATATCATCACATATGAGCAACATGATGCCCCCATGAGATGGAATGCCAACCTCAGGGGGAAGGTCAAAACGAATTGGTAAGTATTGTGTAAGCTCAAAGCGGTCGTAAGGGCGCAATTTCGTTTTCTGAAGGCAGAGTACAAGGGGATGCTACGATACTAAAAGCAACCATAAATCCTCTTTGTTGGACCGAAGGCCGCAAACGTTCTATTGGAGGACAGTCATGAGGAGGAAGAGATGTAGAGATGTCAACTCGGCGGCCACCGAGTGACAGCTGGCGTCGATTCGCTTCTACAGGGCACATAAGCAGGCGGATCCTGTTCCATGGGGTCCACAGAAGCATCGACTTGCTTGTGTGGGCAGTCCGTGGTGTCGAACGCTGAAAAACGGTTGGTGTTGCGCACTGGCGAGACAGAGGATGGCCAGCCTAAGGTCCCACGTGGCGACACCATCGAACAGGATCTTCAAGTTGGCGAAGGAGAAGACCGTTTCCCTTTGGTGGACTTCTCCGAGCCTTTCTGGTTAGAGGAAGACTCGGGTGTTGTTTGGCTGGAGGGACGGAGGAAGTCTACACGGAAGTACTCCTCCTGTCCTTTCCTGCCTACTGGTTTTGTAGCTGGTGGCTTCGCTCCTTGACGTGAAAGTTTGACAATTTGTTGCGCAGCGGGACAGGAGGACAACGATACCTCCTTGACACTGGGCGAATCCACAAACTCAGAGCCGAATTTGAGGTCGCATGTCTGCGTGGCCATGTCCTTCATGGAGGGGGAGTAACAACAACAGAACTTTAGGTGCCAGAAGGGGGGAACACAGGGTTTGCGACCAGCCAGTAACTTGCGAGCTACTGGGTAAGGCACTTTTCCTTCACCTGAATCTCTTGGACAGGCTGCTCACCAAGATACATGGGACAATCCCGAGAGGAGGCGGCATGGCCGCCTTTGCAGTTGATACAGCAGGGAGAAGGTGGTAGACAATCGCCCTCATGTGCATCCCTACCACAGGTTACACATTTGCCTGGGCGTAACAAGACGTTCTATTGAGGTTGAAACGGTGACACTGGTAGCAGCGCATCGGGTTCGGAACGTGCGGCAAGATTGTGATAATTTCATAGCCAGCTTTGGTCTTGGATGGCAGCATCACTCTGTCAAAGGTGAGGAAAGGAGTGCAGGTGGGCACAAAGGAGGAATCTACCTTTTTTATTACACAATGGACGGCAATGACACCGTCATAAGGCAGGTATGATTGAATTTCGGCATCTGTTAGACCGTCGAGCAGCCTGGTGTAAATTACACAACGGGAAGAATTCAAAGTTCTATGGATCACAAAACGAACAGGGTAGCCGTGGAGAAGCGAGGAAGCAAGCAGTTGTTGTGCTTGAGAATCAGAAGCCGCCTCAAAAAGCAAAGTGCCAGTCCGTAAAAGAGAGCAGGATTTCACAGGGCCAGCAACTGCATCAACATTTTTCTGAATAATAAACAGATTTACTGTGGCGATCATCTTCAGTGCGTGAGACCACGAGGACCCGTGGTGCAGTGGGAAGGATCTTCGAATCATTAACCTCATTAAGTTAACGTTTCATAGACGTTAATTGGGAAGATGACTGACTCCTCGCGAGAAAACCCCCATGCTTGACAGCGCCTCTGATGGCGCGCTCCTAACTGGGGGCTCCCTTCACAAGGAGGGTGCACCTGCCTTAGGTGATTGTTCACATCTCTTGCTCATACCTCCCGAACATCTGACTGAGGGACCAATCGGGCAATCAGCAATTTGGGAAGGTTGCAGCTCAGGCAGTCACCCCTCCCTGGGCCTAGCCTGTACAACGGGTCAAGTGCGAACCTCAGCTCTCGACCTGTGGCTGGGAATTACACGTTACCCAGTCACCTGTTACGCGTCAGATGCGTGGGTCGGCCTTCAGGAATGCACAGGGAGGAAGAAGAAAAAGAGGAACATCAAACGCCGAAGCGGAGGAACGAGAGAAGGGAAACGAAGAAAGGAAAAAGGAGCGAAAAACAAAAGTGAGACTGTTCTTACGTCAGACAATGCACAATATTCCCAATAACATCCTAGACATGTTCCCCAAGGGAGAGGAAAAATTAGCAAGATGATAGAGTTGCAGCACAGAAGGGAAAAAACGCTGCAAAGGTTGGAACCCTGTGGTAGGCAAGCACGATCCAGCCAAAGAGTGCGAGCCCCCGGGGGGGCTGCTGAATGAGATGAACAGTCTAATGAGTACACAGTATGGAGTCAGGGTAAATCGAAGAAAGGCAACGAAGTAGCATAAATGAGAACAGCGAGAAACATTGCATCAATATTGATGGACACAAGGCAGATGAAGTTAAGGAATTTTGTTACTTAGGCAGCAAAATAACCAATCACGGACGGACCAAGGAGGACATCAAAAGCAGATTAGCACCAGCAAAAAGGGCATTCCTGGCCAAGAGTAATCTGACACTATGAAAAATAGGCATTAATTTGAGGAAGAAATTTCTGAGAATGTACGTTTGGAGTACAGCATTGTATGGTAGTGAAACATGGACTGTTGGAAAATCGGAACAGAATAGAATCGAAGCGTTTTAGATGTTGTGCTACAGGCGAATGTTGAAAATTAGGTGGACAGATAAGGTAAGGAATGAGAATGCTCTGCGCAGAATCGGAGAGGAAAGCAGTATGTGGAAAACACTGACAAGGAGAAGGGACAGGACGATAGGACACCTGTTAAGGTGTTCACTTTCATGGTATTAGAGGGAGCTGTACAGGATAAAGACAGGAATTGGAATATATACAGCAAACAATTGAGGACGTAGGTTGCAAGTCAAGTGCTACTCTGAGATGAAGAGGCTGACACAGGAGAGTAGATCATGGCAGGCCGCATCAAACCAGCCAGAAGACCGATGACAAAAAAAAAAAAGGATCCCATACAGCAGAATGGTACTCTAGTACAGGACACAGGACGCACAAGCATACTGTAGGCAGTCTGTTTAGTACACCTGTTACACGTCGTATTTTTATCACACAAAACCAGACCACTTTGAGTTCTGATAAAGTCAAGTAAATGACGTCGGATTGCTCCGTGGTTCAGAACCTACATTGAACATGTCCCTCACAAGCGACTGGGGTAGAATCAGTTGAGGTTGCGCCATGGGAGAAGTGGAAATCGCAGCAAACCCAAACTGTGTCACCACTACACTAGAAATTTTATTTTACAAAACAAACCAATCGACATATGTCAAGAGCACTTATTTCTTACTTTATTTGTACATGAAACACCGCAAGTTTTGGTTTTGCACTGAGATGCGAATTCACATCTCCCCTTTCTTGGGGGATATGATCCCCTAGGAACGATACAGTTCCATAATTTCGTTGTTTTCTCCAAGATCACAAACGCCTCCAGGACGCCAGGAAATGCACGTACCTATGTTCGAGTTCTTGTCGGGCACTAAAATACTAATCATTTCATTTCATCCGCTAGTATATGCACATCTGGAGACTGAAGGAAAAACAATCGCTATTTATCTTCTATTCATGGCTGCAAAACAATGGTGGTAGCTGCCAGCTTCGAATCACAGTCAGACAAAGAAAATGTACCGTCAATTCAGGCTCCAACATCTTGTTTCTGGTTTTTTAAAAAAATTCGATATCTAACATCTAGTTGTGCCCACTTAACGATCTGATTAGGTGCTGCGATTAGGCTGCGATTTCGTATGAAACAGGTGCACTCTCGTGATTATCGCATGTACCCTGACTGCAAATTTGTACATCACTCCGGTGATTCGCCCCGTTGTGCTGTCATTCATGAACAGCATTCCAGGCGGTGTTTTCCAACAGGATAACGCCCACTCGCGTACCGCTGTTTTAACCCAACATGCTCCACAGAGCATCGACGTATTGCCTGGCCCTGCTCGATCACCTGACTCGTATCCAATACAGCACATATGAGACATCACTGGAGGACAAGTCCAGCGTCGTCCACAGCTTTAACCGTCCTTATATTGAATGACTAAGTACAATAGGCATTGAGCTACATCCCATAAACTGATATCCGGCTCCTGTACAATGCAAAGCATACGCGTTTGCATGCTTGCATTCAATATTCTGTCCGTCACATAGGTTATCAATGAACCTGTATTCTACATATACAATGACTTAACTCGAACTTACGTTAACCTGTGACCTTTCAATGTTAATCACTTGAATATATTGCCTTGACAAATGTATTCCCGTATTTCATTACTCTACATTAATTACTTTTGGGTGTTGCGACTTTTTTTCCTTTCATGTATTAGCAATATCGTGCTATTAATTTACTCACGGATTGATTGTAGTTATGAGTAGTATTCTCTAGTGGTCTTAGGCGGTAACCATTTTGTATAGCCTAAGGACTGTAGTGCAAAGGCACTGAAGGATCTGAAAGACATCTACGTATCGTGGACTACTGGACTCGCATTCGGGAGGACGACGGTTCAATCCCGCGTCCGGCCATCCTTTTTCCGTGATTTCCCTAAATCGCTCCAGGCAAATTCCGGAATGGTTCCTTCCAAAGGGCACGGCCGACTTCCTTACCCGTCCTTCCCTAATCCGATGAGACCGATGACTTCGCTGTCTGGTCTCCTTCCCCAAAACAACCAACCAACCGTATCGTGGACTGTACCCAAATTAGGTGGAACGCCATTCAGGTAGTTCTGATACTTTTAAGCATGACAGAACGTTTACGAAGTACGCAAGGACTTCTAGTGACGTGCTAATGAGTCAATGTTTCGTCAGGCAACCTAAAACTCACCTGCAATCCCTTCAATATCGCATAAACAGGGCAGCCTTCCGGACGGCGCTAGCACCTCCCCTGCACGGGCTAGGAAGGCCTACACTTCTAGCTGCTCGCCTATTTTTCCTGCACACACATCACTCTTAACCGGTTGCTGGTGTCTACCATGATGACTTTCCCATCCTCATAAACGTTGTTCCTTGATTATATAAGAATATGAGATTATTATTTCCATCTTCACTTGTCAGATCAGATTTAACCTCGAAACACAAACTTCCGCGGGCCGGTGTGGCCGAGCGGTTCTAGGCCATTTCCATGCCTTTCATATTCCTCAAACCACAGTGCTTGGTATTGTCATCTATAAGGCACACGAATCGATTTGTTGATACGACAGACATTCCCAATGCCAAGACGATTAAACGACTTGCTACGGAACCCAGTAAAGTAATGCGGAGGAGTTTTAAAGAACACCACGGTGCATCATGCAAGAGCACGCGTCCATGCACGAGCAGACGAAAGCAATTGACATTTTGAATATTAGTTATGTAACGACTTTTTAAAACGTTCTTTCGTTAATAGCTCAAAAACGGAGCACTCTTAGGACGTTGGTTTGTATGGAGCTTTTTATCAACGAAGTGCTCCCAGGCCGGATGTCGTTATCTATCTTTTCACATTTCTCAGCGCAGTCCCCGTCTTTAACGTCTATAAGTGCCTCTTCGCAGCAGAGTTGAAACTCTGGATTGGCAGCGTAGAAACAGTCGCAAGAACTGCGTCAACTTGCCCCCGTATTCAACGTAGCATCAAATAAAATTTCCATCCAAATAACTGTCCTTAGTGAACTGCCGTTAGTGGACTATAATGGACATATTCTCTGAGGAACGTACCATTCATGAATTTCGATTTATTCGTTTCCGAGTAACTACATGCACGATGAAATTTTCGTTTCACACTTCCAAGGTGTCACAGGATGTCAAAAGGTAAAATTATAATCATCATTACCAGGCAACACACAAATTCTGAAGAAAATGGTACCTCATAAGCTAAATCATCGTCCTAAAGCGAATGTGAACGAGTTCGCAAAGGACTTGGAACGTAATATAGAGTTAGATGTGAACCAGTAAGTGGTCATTCATCTATGAATTTTCGTTGTATATGTGGCTTTAAGTGGCAACGGTCTTGCCGCAGTAGATACACCGGTTCCCATCAGATCACCGAAGTTAAGCGCTGTCGGGCGTGGCCGGCCCTTGGATGGGTGACCATCCAGGCTGCCATGTGCTGTTACCATTTCTCGGGGTGCACTCAGCCTCGTGATGCAAATTGAGAAGCTACTCGACCGAATAGTAGCGGCTCCGATGAAAGAAAACCGTCATAACGACCGGGAATGCTGTGTGCTCACCACTAGTCCCGATGGACCACTAGTGACCTGAAGACGGAGTGCTTGCGGCTTTAACACTTTCGCTGCGGCTGACGCTTATAAGCGTCGCAAAAAGCCATGAGCCAGTGCAGCTGACGCTTATAAGCGTCCGCGCTCACTATCGGATTACTCAGTCTAGTTGCAGTGTCTAAGCTAGCATCATAGCGTGTAAACTTTTGTTTTCTGTGATCAGTTATCGAATGTATATTGTTCGTAATGGCGGCTAATGAACGTTTGAATGACGCCTGTGTGACCCGTATAGGTGTCAGACAGCAAACAGACTTTAAAACAAGACCACAATACAGTCGAAGCTTATTTGAAGTAATGCATCTAAGGTGTCATCATTAAGTCGGTGTATAACATGACCCTACAGATCTTACAAGGTCTTTACGTCAGCCTGTAACTCAGGTGTGCTTAGGAGCGTCGGTTACGAGCGGTAGCTGCACTTTCGGAGTGTTACCGGCCCGCACTCGCAGGTTGCCGGGCCGCACTGGAGAGTTGCGCGCCTGCACCGATGCCGCAGCGAAAGTGTTAAGTGCTACATCAGAAAGATATTTTGAGCTAATCCGTTTGCTTTGTGGTTTACAAATGATTTGAAGCGAGTTGCAAGTAAAACTGTTGTATTACCAGAAAATAAATCGTCATATTTTCAAATTGTGTTCATATTCACTGATGGAAATGGTAACGTCACAGCGATTACAGTACATGTAGACTACATGATTTCTAGTCCCAGGCTACACTGTAAAGGAATGAAATTTTACATCGATACAATTGAGGACTATCAGAAAGTGTTTTCTTTCTGCCAGGAACAAAACTTACCTCTCCAAACCGGCTCCAGTTGCTTTGTTTATCTTTCTGGTTTAGTTTCCTGAATTGTAAGCAACGAGGTGTTAAATTTAAGTTCGAAGGCCTCCACGGCCGGTGTCATTTTGGATAAAATAATTTTGGGCATTGGGCTGCGTTATTGTAAGGTCCTCTTCAGCAGTGTGCCATCCTGTAAACGGCGCAGCAAGTCGGTCGAAACGTTTGCCATTTACTTGTTTCATTAGGTTAGTGTGTCAGATTCTTATGGATCTGAAGATAGCAGTTTATATTTCCGTCACTGGTAATCCATTAATTTGTTAACATAGCGACCTTGGCAAATAAATAAAAGTTTTCATAAGAAGACCATAGTACATTCCATAAGCAATTCATCCATTGCGAAATTAAAGTCTTCTCTACTCTGTGGAGTTAACTACTCGTGAGAAAATTGTGTCTTTTGAAATGCACAGTGCAATTATTGTAAGAAGCCAGTACATGGATCATAAGTGCGTAACACCCCAAAATCAGGCAGTGAAATAAGGCATTCAATGATTCAGTCTAAAACTTCAAATGATGTTCACAGTGAACAAGTACAAATAAAAAAACTTTCACGATCAAAATATAATGTGTATGCACTCTCCTCACTCCCAGTTGATCAAGTGTCATTACAATTTAAAACTGAGAGAGGATCTTCAATTTCCATAATCAACCTACAGCCGTAACTGAAATTAGGATCACCAAAATTAATAACTTTCAGAGTTCGCTATTTAGTTACAGCGACCAACAGAAACTAGTAAAAGGTCTATTATAAGAAATGTTGCGTGCAAGAAATCAAACAGGCCAGATTCATAGTTGTAAATTCCCAGTAATCAATGAACTTGCTGCGCCTTGCCTTAGATCCACTACTGGTGTAGGAGCGAATCAGATTCATACTGACATTCCGACGGAAAAGTTACAAACTTTGTAGCCACAAAACGATATTTTTTTGCCGAATACACAAGTGGCATTGATTATTACAGGGCACATACCACGATGAAGCCGAATGCTGTACCTAAATTTCGTAAAGTACGCAACATTTTCTTTTCGTTAAAGAGTAAAGTCAAACAGGTTGTTGTTGTTGTTGTGGTCTTCAGTCCTGAGACTGGTTTGATGCAGCTCTCCATGCTACTCTATCCTGTGCAAGCTTTTTCATCTCCCAGTACCTACTGCAACCTACATCCTTCTGAATCTGCTTAGTGTATTCATCTCTTGGTCTCCCTCTACGATTTTTACCCTCCACGCTGCCCTCCAATACTAAATTGGTGATCCCTTGATGCCTCAGAACATGTCCTACCAACCGATCCCTTCTTCTGGTCAAGTTGTGCCACAAACTTCTCTTCTCCCCAATCCTATTCAATACTTCCTCATTAGTTATGTGATCTACCCATCTAATCTTCAGCATTCTTCTGTAGCACCACATTTCGAAAGCTTCTATTCTCTTCTTGTCCAAACTATTTATCGTCCATGTTTCACTTCCATACATGGCTACACTCCATACAAATACTTTCAGAAATGACTTCCTGACACTTAAATCAATACTGGATGTTAACAAATTTCTCTTCTTCAGAAACGCTTTCCTTGCCATTGCCAGCCTACATTTTATATCCTCTCTACTTCGACCATCATCAGTTATTTTGCTCCCCAAATAGCAAAACTCCTTTACTACTTTAAGTGTCTCATTTCTTAATCTAATTCCCTCAGCATCACCCGACTTAATTAGACTACATTCCATTATCCTTGTTTTGCTTTTGTTGATGTTCATCTTATATCCTCCTTTCAAGACACTGTCCATTCCATTCAACTGCTCTTCCAAGTCCTTTGCTGTCTCTGACAGAATTACAATGTCATCGGCGAACCTCAAAGTTTTTATTTCTTCTCCATGAATTTTAATACCTACTCCTAATTTTTCTTTTGTTTCCTTTACTGCTTGCTCAATATGCAGATTGAACAACATCGGGGAGAGGCTACAACCCTGTCTTACTCCCTTCCCAACCACTGCTTCCCTTTCATGTCCCTCGACTCTTATAACTGCCATCTGGTTTCTGTACAAATTGTAAATAGCCTTTCGCTCCCTGTATTTTACCCCTGCCACCTTTAGAATTTGAAAGAGAGTATTCCAGTCAACATTGTCAAAAGCTTTCTCTAAGTCTACAAATGCTAGAAACGTAGGTTTGCCTTTCCTTAATCTTTCTTCTAAGATTAGTCGTAAGGTCAGTATTGCCTCACGTGTTCCAGTGTTTCTACGGAATCCAAACTGATCTTCCCCGAGGTTGGCTTCTACTAGTTTTTCCATTCGTCTGTAAAGAATTCGTGTTAGTATTTTGCAGCTGTGACTTATTAAGCTGATAGTTCGGTAATTTTCACATCTGTCAACACCTGCTTTCTTTGGGATTGGAATTATTATATTCTTCTTGAAGTCTGAGGGTATTTCGCCTGTTTCATACATCTTGCTCACCAGATGGTAGAGTTTTGTCAGGACTAGCTCTCCCATGGCCGTCAGTAGTTCCAATGGAATATTGTCTACTCCGGGGGCCTTGTTTCGACTCAGGTCTTTCAGTGCTCTGTCAAACTCTTCACGCAGTATCATATCTCCCATTTCATCTTCATCTACATCCTCTTCCATTTCCATCATATTGTCCTCAAGAACATCGCCCTTGTATAGACCCCCTATATACTCCTTCCACCTTTCTGCCTTCCCTTCTTTGCTTAGAACTGGGTTTCCATCTGAGCTCTTGATATTCATACAAGTCGTTCTCTTATCTCCAAAGGTCTCTTTAATTTTCCTGTAAGCGGTATCTATCTTACCCCTAGTGAGATAGGCCTCTACATCCTTACATTTGTCCTCTAGCCATCCCTGCTTAGCTATTTTGCACTTCCTGTCGATCTCATTTTTGAGACATATGTATTCCTTTTTGCCTGTTTCACTTACTGCATTTTTATATTTTCTCCTTTCATCAATTAAATTCAGTATTTCTTCTGTTACCCAAGGATTTCTACTAGCCCTCGTCTTTTTACCTACTTGATCCTCTGCTGCCTTCACTACTTCATCCCTCAAAGCTACCCATTCTTCTTTTACTGCATTTATTTCCCCCATTCCTGTCAATTGCTCCCTTATGCTCTCCCTGAATCTCTGTACAACCTCTGGTTCTTTTAGTTTATCTAGGTCCCATCTCCTTAAATTCCCACCTTTTTGCAGTTTCTTCAGTTTTAATCTACAGTTCATAACCAATAGATTGTGGTCAGAGTCCACATCTGCCCCTGGAAATGTCTTACAATTTAAAACCTGGTTCCTAAGTCTCTGTCTTACCATTATATAATCTATCTGATACCTTTTAGTATCTCCAGGGTTCTTCCATGTATACAACCTTCTTTCATGATTCTTAAACCAAGTGTTAGTTATGATTATGTTGTGCTCTGTGCAAAATTCTACAAGGCGGCTTCCTCTTTCATTTCTGTCCCCCAATCCATATTCACCTACTATGTTTCCTTCTCTCCCTTTTCCTACACTCGAATTCCAGTCACCCATGACTATTAAATTTTCGTCTCCCTTCACTATCTGAATAATTTCTTTTATTTCATCATACATTTCTTCAATTTCTTCGTCATCTGCAGAGCTAGTTGGCATATAAACTTGTACTACTGTAGTAGGTGTGGGCTTCGTATCTATCTTGGCCACAATAATGCGTTCACTATGCTGTTTGTAGTAGCTTACCCGCATTCCTATTTTCCTATTCATTATTAAACCTACTCCTGCATTACCCCTATTTGATTCTGTGTTTATAACCCTGTAGTCACCTGACCAGAAGTCTTGTTCCTCCTGCCACCGAACTTCACTAATTCACACTATATCTAACTTCAACCTATCCATTTCCCTTTTCAAATTTTCTAACCTACCTGCCCGATTAAGGGATCTGACATTCCACGCTCCGATCCGTAGAACGCCAGTTTTCTTTCTCCTGATAACGACATCCTCTTGAGTAGTCCCCGCCCGGAGATCCGAATGGGGGACTATTTTACCTCCGGAATATTTTACCCAAGAGGACGCCATCATCATGTAATCATACAGTAAAGCTGCATGCCCTCGGGAAAAATTACGGCTGTAGTTTCCCCTTGCTTTCAGCCGTTCGCAGTACCAGCACAGCAAGGCCGTTTTGGTTATTGTTACAAGGCCAGATCAGTCAATCATCCAGACTGTTGCCCTTGCAACTACTGAAAAGGCTGCTGCCCCTCTTCAGGAACCACACGTTTGTCTGGCCTCTCAACAGATACCCCTCCGTTGTGGTTGCACCTACGGTACGGCTATCTGTATCGCTGAGGCACGCAAGCCTCCCCACCAACGGCAAGGTCCATGGTTCATGGGGGGGGGGGGGGGGTCAAACAGGTATCTGACGAGAATTGTGTTATGGAATCAATAACCAGTATTCAGTGGACAACGCCAATCGTGATAATGCAGAAGCCGAATGGCGAATTACAAATTTGTGGAGACTTCAAATCAACAATAAATACCTAATTCATTGTTCATTCGTACCCAATTCAGAAACTATAAGAACTGATGACAAAATTAGATAACAGTATATACTTCGTAAAACTTGCCTGTCTACACATACCGTTGTACGACGTCACACACAAGTACTCTGTTCAGTCTACACTCATACAAGACGTTAACTTCTGATATTACCAGTGCCTCGAGTTTGTTCCAGTGGTATATACAAAAATTAATGAGCAAGTTTCATGACGCCTTGAATACTGAGACTACATCATCGTCGCAGGAAAAACCCCGAACAAAATGTTACGTCATTTGGAATCTGTCTTCATACAATGTAATAAAGAAAAGTGCAAGTTCTTCCAGCTTTAAGTGCAATACGCAGGACACATTACGTCTGTGCACACTATAAAGTGTCAAAAACGGATAGAGACGTACTTTCTTTACGAAAATATTACCAAAAATATTAATTAAATGTGTTATGGCCTACAAAGAACTGTTACACGGGACAGTAATATCTATGATCATTGTCATTCTTAGAACAAATGTTTTGGAGATTTTTGTGTCACCAATTCTATTTCTGAAGCTGTATCTCGAGCGTGCTGTAAGTGTAATTTGGTAATTTCGAGCAACAGGTGAAATTTTACCTAATTTAGTACTCTCTTATTGTAGTATTTGCTAACCTCACCAACGTACGCTTTAAGAAGTGTCTGTGAATCTTTTAAACAACGCGAGAGAGGTGCAGATGCTCCTCATACTGTAGTCGGCCATCTTAAGACCGATAACGTTATTCCACTATATTTCTTAATTGATTAATAACATTCAATTCAGACTTGTTTAAAAAGTACTAATACTACTCCTTTAGTGTGGATAGATATTTTGCTTAATTTCAAGGAATTTTATGTAAGAACTTCGTGTTTGTGAGTACTGATCGAGCCTGCGGTAAAGACGATGTTTTATCAACTAAAAAAAATCAAATATTTATCGAGAGAAGTTACAAATTTTACGACATGGTACATGCAGATATTCGTACTGGGTCGTAACCCATGATAGGTGGATATTTTACTGAAGAACTGTATTCGATTTTTAGTAAAAATATAGCTCTGAGAGCTTACTAGCAGAAAGAAACTTTACTCACGAAAGAGTTTAATACTGTGTGGTTGTAGTTTGTGCGCGTAGGTGAGATTTATTTTCTGATAAAGCAGATGAACAATTAACAGAAACTTACCACCAAAGACAACTGCTAATACATATGTGCATGCTGCGTAAATTTCAAGGATGTTTCAGAGGTAAAGCTAGCTACCTGCGTTTTAATACTTTCAAGATCCTCGCAGACTGCTTTCAGTGTATATTTTGGAAGTTTCACATAACATATTACGCAAACAGTATTAAACTAAGCCCACATCCAAAGATTTACCGTACGCAAAAAAGCTTTAACACATTCGTGTGATACATTTAACAGCGTACACATGTCTTTACAATACTTTAATACAATAACATGATTCATACAGACATTCTACACGACACGACACAGTACACACCACATCGGCCATCACCATCGAAGCTTTTTGAAATTTCCATTTGGGATTAAAATGTCGTAACGTCTATGGAAACCATTTAGGCCTCCTCATGAAATTCTCCATTGAAGAACTGCTGAAAGCATTAGTTGCAGGCAATGACACTATTCTCTTCTCTACTGTTCAAACTCTTTTGCGAAAGAAATGATATTTCACACTTACAAATCACACCAGTCCAAGTAGAACCCAACAAACATGCAGATATTGGAGTCGCATACGACGAATCTCAGCCAGCAGTATAATAAGGAAAACGCTTTACTAATATGTCTAAGTACAAGGTCACGTCACATCACGCATAGTCTTCAGCTGAAAATTTATGTGAGACACCACATCTAAGTGTTGGGATTAATGGACCAGTGCTCATTAGAATGGAAAGAAATCTTGGTTACCAGGCAATGTCATACAACAACTCGTCTGTGTCGTGTTTAGTATTCAAACACCTCACGGTTTCACGACGTGCACTTACGTAGCGGGGTGACTGCACTGTGACTGAATCTACATTGCAAAACGGCGCTGTATACCGTTGTTCCTGACAGTAGTGCTTATTTAAACTACAAACTAGAAGGAAAGTGTTTGACAATATGCTGTTGATCTTTTTTTTTACACGTTCATGTGTGAATTATTTTGGAGGGTATGTTCTTGTAATGTGGTTACGAGGCAGCGAAATTCAGGTCCACAAATACCCCAAATTCTAACTTATTTACATTCAATTTTCGATCCGTTGGCGAGTATTAGAAACAAATATGTGTCATTACACCGTGGTAATAGCAATCATCCACACACACACAAATAGAGCAGATTTCTCTCAATCTTAAATTTGGAGACACTTAAGCAATATATCAACACGTCATACATTACCTAGGATAACAGCATATTTCCAAAGCGCAATTCACAATTAGGTCACATGATACTTCGTACTGCGTCTGGAAGCTATACCTACCGCAGCTGGAGCACCTAGAGCCACAACTAAGAGTTTATGTAAGGAATTGCTGTAACCACGCAATGTCTACATTAGCAGAGTAATATTGTACACAGATAGGATTCAGTACACACAGTCACCCGTAGATATAACCAACAGTCATCCTGTTTAGACAAATGCTTGCAGGAGGGGGCTTATAAATGAAACAAAAAAAGAGGATATATTAAATTTTATATCTCCGCATCTGCTATCTTGGATTTCAGTACTTCCGTGATGAATTAACGCCTAGCTTATAAAGTTTAGACCTCATCCCTCTGGCTATGAAGCCACTCGTAGTATAGTAATTGAAATACTTATTTTTATTTAATTTGAGTTATTTAATGAGTTATGTGAATTTTTGTTTGAAATTTATGAGTTTATTAATATAGTAAAATAATTTAGATATTTCAAGGAAGCTAAAGGCTTCAGAATAACAAGTAGGTGTTACGTTATTCAGTGTTTTATTTTTAGTAGTATACGTACAAGTTTTAGACCGTAGCGGTATCTTGCGTTCTGTTAGCTCTCTTTCAGTTAGAATCTTGGTTACATTTATGTTTGTTATTAAAAAGTGTTATTTGCGAAAGTTTAGTTTCGAACGATTTACTAATAAAACAGCATCGTTATTTATGGATTTTAATATCTGCAATTATTGAAGTGTTACGATTTTACATCTGAGGCTGTCTGGTCTAAAAATACTAGACTGCACGTACTATAATCTTGAAGTCACTCTCAGTTCAACAGCAGTTAAACAATTTTCATGAAAATGTTAACTTCCAATCGCAGCGCAGAGCGATCGGCTCACTGTCATTTATTTGAAGAATTTCACTGACTACATTGCGGCAATCTTCTGACTTCCAGCGTGTAATCTGACGTGAAAACTTGAGTACGACGAATGTAAGGTGTCAAGACACTTATTTTCAGTTCTGAGTGCTTGAAATTAATTCTTCTTAAAAACAAATAGTATTTGTTCACCGAATTAAACTGAGCTTGCTTAATAACAGGGCTTGTGATTTAACAATTTACAACGAAAACAAGCTACGTTACGTGCGCTATTACTGTTCCAAGGCATTGTAATGAAGTTTGTGACTCGTCCTCCAGCTTTAAATAAAAATAAACTGAACACGACCCTGTGAGTCTAAGACATCGCCACCCGCCAACTTAATGAACTAAAATTTAGCAATTACGAAAGACTATAAATAGGAGGAAGAGTCACAGGTAGAAGAGAATGTCGGGATGCAACCCACAGAAATATGACACAGAGCTAAACGTCTCGACACACCAGTCAGGAAATCTTTATCTTCATTGGCTCAACGGTGTGCTCATTGGCGTATCTGAATTGTTTAAAAACTAAACCCTGTGAATATTCTAAAGGAATGCGTTTCAAACGCGGCAGATAAATATACTGTAAAAGATACGCTGTGACTGAACTTAAAATCAATGAGTGGAAAGAAAAACAGAATCGCAAAAACACCATGAAGTGATCCAGATTACCAATAACCTTAATTCAGACGAATAGCTTTCAGTTTCTGGTAGTATTTTCGTTCTCCATCAGTTTCGCTTAGTGGCTTGTGTTGATCAACAAACGATTTTCGGGTGAAGTATTTTAACAGAAATTTAAAACAAGCCATCTCTGTAGGCTATGTTATGGCCAGGATTTTAATAATGCAGTGCAGACCAGAGCAGAACAGTATATGTAGCTTAATCCCATGCGCCAAAATTAGGTATCACGTAAAATACGGTTACATTAGCTCGAGTTAAGAGGAATGTATTCAGATGTTCGAAGATACACACAACTGTACCTCAGTGATCTATTTCCAGTGCTTTAAGAATACTGCACAATTATGGGCACGTAACTCTTTACGGTATTATTGTTTCCGTTTCTAAACTTAACATTTTTTTCCGAAACAGGTGGACATTTGAGCGGGACCATTGGCAGTGCGGGACCCAAGTATGTGCTGCAGGGATAAACCGCCCCTCATTGTGTTTCTCTGATCATCGTTTAGAAAGATAATGTGTACCAAGTTTCTTTTATCTTTATATTTATATGAGTGTATACGTTTTGGAAAGTTAAAGATGTAATTGAAATGTGAGGCCAAAATTGTGTCCCTAACCCAGTTTGAGTCTCAGAATCATTTAAAAAAATCTACAGTGATGCGACAGAGACCGATAACTACTCATTTTGTCCAACAAACAGTAATGGAATGTATGAAGAAGCTTAACAAAGAGCTCACATTTTACCAGAGGGCTCTGTTTAAAGTTATAACCTCACACATTTTTTTCTTGTCCTCTCACATTTTTATCTCCTGATATTTGCAAAATTCACTTGTTGTATTTTTTTAACTTGTGATCTATTTTATACATAATTTAACCGACCCACTTTCGATATTCACCCTACAAGGAGAGTATTCCAAAGTGTAACCACTAATTCTTAACTCTTCTATCTCTACGATTATGTGCTATTTAGACAGAAACAACACATTTACCTCTTCAGAGACTGGTAAAGCCTTCGAAACAAAAGAAAAGTTAGTCTCTCTTATTCCTTAACCGTATGATTGTGACAGTTTTCAATGATTTGTTATAAAATTTGTTGGAGTTGGGCCGGCCGGTGTGGCCAAGAGGTTCTAGGCACTACAGCCTGGAACTGCGCGACCGCTACGGTCGCAGGTTCGAATCCTGCCTCGGGCATGGGTGTGTGTGATGTCCTTAGGTTAGTTAGGTTTAAGTAGTTCTAAGTTCTAGGGGACTGATGACCTCAGAAGTTAAGTCCCATAATGCTCAGAGCCATTTGAACCTTTTTTTGTTGGAGTTGTTTCCCATCTCTATAATTTCTTTAGGATTGTTGTCTGGACCCAAACTGAGTGAAAAACATTTGATTCTTCGACAACGCAAATCACATGAATTTCTGCTGTACTTGATTATGGCCTGTGAAAATTTTCTGCAAGAATCTTAGCTAATTTTTCCTTTCCTCTTTATTTTGTTGGCGAAACTGTTCAGGACTAGCTACGAACACAATTTAATCTAATCGTAACCAGATATGGTTTGTGTGTGACATTATTGTTGTCTTCGATTTTAACGAAAAGCTATAGGTGAGTAGAGCCTGTATGAAGGCAAGCGTGAAAATTTACTGGCCTAAGACAAAGCTTATCTATAATTATTTCTCCATACATTTCATTGCGATACTTTTTATACTTTTGGCGTCTGTTTTGCAAAGAAAATATACTAAAAGTCTGCAAAGGTTGAAAACTCTACTATAAACCTGATGCAATCCTTTACACATTCAACTTCTTTTATCTATCTATTCATTAGTTACCAAATGTATTAAGGTGACAACTACTACAGGTACAAAATATCAAAATGGTTTTCGGCGCTCTGACACAGTTTCCAGTACCATCTGCAGGTGGCTGTTTAGTGCAATAGTCCACCTACACTACAACTTTATATCCCCATATCGCATCTACAGTTTGTTGCATCACCTCACTGTCATTCTCTCGTACGAGAAGCCTAGTTTTGAAATTCATGAGCAGTCTTGAAAATGGGGTTCTATTTTTCTATATCTTTTATGTGATTTTTCCTGTGAACTTCGCATTTGTAATTTCACAGGCTCTAAATATGTATCTTATATGTAGCATACTATCAAAATGTTTGTAGGGGAACACCAGAGCACCCCACAAGAAACTCCCTACTTGTGTACCCTGTTTTACTATAATTTGAATTTTCATAACCTTCCGTTGTGCATCCAAATGAAACGTGGAGTACACTCCTGCATTTATTTCACAGCGCATATCACGAATGAAGGTGCTACGGTAATTATGACACTAGACACTCTTCGGAAATCCTTATTTTCGCTTATTTGACTCATCAAAAGTTGTTCAAGGTCAAGCTGGCACACTTTATCCAATAATTCCCGGTCCTGTATCCCCGAATTCCTAACCCTTGTCTACTTCTCGGTATCCTATGGCCTGGATGTTTAACAGATCCCGGTTCATAATCAGACCTACAGATTAGTAACTTCTGTCTATCCTTAGATATAAAGTAGCATTTATTTCGGGTAGCAGTCAGAATACAGAATACTCTGCAGTCCATTTGTTCACGAGGCTACACCCTAACTGTACATGGATGATCCATGTAAAGTAAGTCCAAAAGTGTTACCATACATGCACAAGACTAAAAAGTGCACAATATCAGTCAGAAATGTATAAAGTATCTTACGCCTTAGTGATATGATAAGGAACAGTGCTATACACTTTACATGAGGAATCAACAACGATAAAGAATTGTGCTGGATGACTGCAGCATCTCTTGACTGTAATATCATTGCTATAAACGAAGGAGGCGGATAATCCATCTACTGTAGGTGCAAGTAGATATTCTGTGGGTGTTCTGTTCCAAAGTGTGTCACCGATGACGTCATCAATGAGTCATACGATTGTACCCCTGACGAAAGTCAATTACCCTATAATAAAATAAAGGGAAATTCAGATTTTGGCAGGAAATTCAAAAATGGTGGTAGTAAAAAAGAAAAAAACAGACAGGGTTGTTGTCCTCAGTACCAATTGGCGGGAAATGCAAGATGGCGTATTGTTATGCTGACTGACCTGGAATGTTGGCCCTTGCTCTATGACGTCGCAATCCAGCTCAGACATGTCGGCCTCTTTACAGCAGTGTGAGACCCAGGTACACAGGCTCAGCTCTGGGCATACAGGCACAGGTTCTGTGCCGCGAGAATGCGTTTTATGGAATACTGACCCTGACTCAGTGATGTGAAAGACAAAGGATGTTTGTGCAGATCCAGGCATGTCTGCTGAACAAACGATTTCTCAGCAGAGGTCAACGGCCCATGGCTCCTGCCAGCACCACCCCGTGTGAAGGCCTGTAACCGAGCTGACCCCAGCCTCCATAGGATTGCTGAATGGCGGCAGGTGACAGGCATCGTACATAGCAGGTCAGTAGATTTCGACATTATTTTCGTGGTGAAATCAACGAATAAAGCACCAAAATCAATGAAATTTCCACAACATATCAACTGATCCACATGCCTGTATGTTACCACATTTTCCTGTACAAGCACCATTGCAATTCATTGGAAATGATTTAGAAGTGTAATGTAAATGTTTGATGCATATGTCAGTCAGGGATTCTCTGCCGTGTCTACAACTACTCGACTATTCGCAACACTTGTGAGTAGTAGACTTTCTGGCTTCTTCTGCTAAGCTAGAAACGAACTTCAGAAAAGTGACTATGCGGATTGGTATAGATTCGATGCGAATCGCTGCAAAACCAATTTCAAAGTAAAATTCAGTGACACTGATGCAAAACTGTACATTTAGGTTGCATCGCTTCTAGATGACAGAATTCATGAAACGAAGATGCATGTGAAGTGCGCCATCTTAGCCACTGGGCTGGCTAGTAAGATGTATACTGGTAACAGAACGTTTTTGTAAGTGGAACCGATAACAAACTCTGAAAAACTGCTAGTTTGCCACAGAGATTGGTCTAAACCAAAACATGTTTGAAATACCTGTGGATTGTCATCCTCAAGACTTACAGAGATCTGGAGGATTGTCGTCAACGAATCTGTCACTATCTGCGTCCGTGCTCGTGCGTCCGTACGCGTGCGTCCGTGCTCGTGCGTCCGTGCGCGTGCGTCCGTGCGCGTACACACACACAAAACTTTCACGTTTCTTTTAGTAAGCTACAAAACTATGACCTTAGATGGTCTTTATTAGAAATAATTTAGAATTCCCTCGGAGACGTTTGAAGTCTATTTCTGTCGAGATGTGGGACATTCTCTCCTATATAACGAAATTTATTCTGAACAGCTGTAGGTAATGCCCAGCTCTGAAAACTGTATAAGACTACTGTATAAGACATGCAACTGGAATTTTGTACTTTGTATTTCCTGCAGTACTGTTCTATTGATTTCACTTTAACGTATGTATGTACGGACTTTTGTATGTGTGTGCAAACTGTTGCCTTTATTAAAATCATAGTTAAAGCTGTATCGTTTATTGGTTTCGTAAATTACAGGAGAAGCACGTTGGAAGTCTCATTTCTTGGGAGCACTAACAAGCCATTATATCACTAGCATCAGTATTCGACCAAAATGTGTGTGGAACTATCAGTTCCCTATTACTTTTGATTTTTAATCTGGAGCAGAAATGTGAGCGCTTTAACGTCATGGTTCAGTAATTATTATTACCATCTGTCAGAAGTACACCTGTTCTGCGAGTCCGGAATTATAGTAGAAATGTAAAATGTTCGGTGCGAATTATTATTGAAATAATGCCTACAACCAAAGGTCCACATCCATGGTGCTAGTCCTGTTTGGATTTGCCCTCTGGAGCCAGAACAATAACAAAATATATCCCATCCTTTTCAACCTAGCAAGAGCTTGTCCAATCCGTGTAACACAGAATCACGACACTCCACTGGGTGCGAAAATTGGTGGGCCAAAAATGCAGAATTCAGTGTCGTTGGTGCGATTTTCGTTCTAAAAGCGTAAGACTACACCTGGAAATGGGATTGACACTAATACAGACGGAAATATCATAGATTTAGATACGCTATTCGTTGATTTCACCTTAAAATTGACGTAGAAAGGCAACGGCTTGCTGTATGTATGTCACCTGCTGCTGATTAGAGCTACAATGGTGAGAACTGATGTTAACTATGCACTGTAAAACACACAGTGAGGTGATGCCCGTCGGTAAGACATTCATTGGAGCAAGCATAAACTCTTACCTGGAGAAAGGTATTACGCTTATTTAGGTGCAAATTTCATTGGTTTCGGTACTGAATTGTGGTTCCGTGCCTCAGTCTGCAAAAATGGAACCGCTATAGGATCGCTTTGTTATCCATGTCCACGTCTGTCCGTTTGTCTGTCTGTCCGAGTATTAGGAACCCTTTTTGTTAGGAACAGGTAGATGTAACAAGTTAAAATTTAAGCCACATATTAAGGTCTTCAGTCAGTTGTAGATGTAAAATGTTTAAGCTTCTAGGACACGAAAATCAAAAGACAGCGCTATTTATGTTGCATATTTTGGTATTCGAAAAGTCATTCATCAAAACCTATACACTGCTTCCTGTTGACCGCGAATCATGCATTTTGGCAAGAACCAAGTTTTCACCATGCTAGTGACTAAAACAATCCGACAAATGTTAATTTGTAATTACATAATACACAAAAATATTTTTTGAGATTTCTATCCAGCTGTCTGTCTGTCCGTCTGTTAAGCCCCTTTTCCTCTGGAATAGTTTGGCGAAATTTGTGTCACATTCTCAGATCCATGGCTACCTGGTGTTAAACAAGGTGTAAGCTTCTAAGTCAATGCAATCAAAAGATACAGCAATTTACGTCACTTCTTTTAATACTCGAAAACTCACTCATCACAGTCTACAGGCTACTTCCCAATGACTTATAAGTATAATGAAGTTTCGTAAGAAACAACGTTTCACAGTACAAGTAAAGCAAAAGAATCCGAAAACTCTTAAATTGTAATTGTCACAAAAAAATACTTTTTGCCATTTGAAGGTACATTGCTTTTATCACCTCACGAAAGCGTAATGGAAGTACATTACTGCATGCAGAGATAAAATATAGTCATGATTTACTAACAAAATAAAAATGTTTTATTAAATCTCCTCTCTCTACATATATAAACCGAAGTCCCCTGCACTTTTATTTATGAATGTAAAGGGTACTCTGAGGAAATGTAGACATTTTGATACGGTCATGGAATTCCCAGGATCAACAATATGTTGCCAGTATCGATGTCGATAATACACAAAAATCATTGACATTCTCGATTTCCATGATGGATGATCTATACATATACACACATCAAAAATGTTTTGCATAACCCCAGTTCCCAGAATTCCTTAAGACAGATGGTGACTGTGGATTTTGTATCACAGACACAGACAGTCCCTTTGACTGTTCAGAGATGTCACTAAACCCGCCCAAAGACGTAAACAACCATGCATGAGCAGCTCCTATTAGACGGAGGGGGTACGACAGCCGATCAGTTCCAGTCATTCCACCAGAAAGCAGATACACAGCTCATGTTGTCTGTAGTTCAACCATGCCTAGACTGTCAATACCGCGGTTTGATCGCGTCCGCATTGTTAATTTGTGCCAGGAAGGCCTCTCAACAAAGGAAGTCTCCAGGCGTCTCGTAATGAACCACTGCGATGTTGTTCATACATGGAGGAGATGCAGAGAGACACGAACTGTCGATGACGTGCCTTGCTCACGCCGCCCAAGGGCTACAACTGAAATGGGGGCCCGCTACCTACGGGTCATGGCTCGGAGGAACCCCGAGAGCAACGCCACGATATTGAATAAACGTCCAGCTTTGCAACCACGTCGCCATGCAGTGTGGTACAGATAGGCCCAGCAACATGCCTAATGGACCGCCAGGATTGGCATCACGTTCTCTTCACCGATGAGTGTCACATATGCCTTCAACCGGATTATCGTCAGAGACGTGTTTGAAGGCAGCCCGGTCTGGCTGACTGCCTTAGACACACTGCCCAGCGAGTGCACCAAGGTGGAGGTTCCCTGCTGTTTTGAGGTGTCATTACGTGGGGCCCACGTACGCCGCTGGTGGTCATGCCATCTTCCCACCGATAGTGCAACCATATTGGCAACATATTGGTGAAGCATTCGTCTTCATGGACGACAATAGAGGATGGGTTACACTTTCGTACATACAAATTTTCATTGATTTTCATACTATATTCAATGCTTTCAATATCGTTTCGATATCTTCACAACTGATGTAGTGACGTGAGGCCTGTTGGTACAACATTCATTGCAGCAACTATAAGATCAAGCCAGGAGAATGAATTTACAGTTGTTTAGGTACACATTTCATTGATTTCTGCACTATACTCACTATATTCAACGCTAAAATTCAGTGTTGTCGGTAAAATATTCGTTCTGAAAACATAGAACCGCACATTGAGAGCAGCAGTAGGTGGAAATTTCATTGATTTCGATATGTTATTCGTTGTTTTCCCTATGAAATTTATGTGAAAATCCAATTACCTGTTCTATACACGTCGCCTCTCGCCATTTAGAAATCATCAAGATCATTTACTTTTTTTTCCTTTATTGTAATTTCATGCCGCAGCCCCACGTCGGCAGGGGAGGGCTGTCAGTGGCACAGTCCACCTATCTTCAGCCGAGTGACTTAACAAAAATTTTAACAAGGGAACTCATATATAAAAGTGGCGAGGGAAAGGGGGATATAAAAACACAGTAAGTGGATCTAATGGAAGTTCAAATATAGGTTAACGTAGGGAAATTCAATGGGGAACAGCTAAAAAAGACGACATAAAGTTAAAAGAACACAACTGGCAAGTTGTGGGGCGCTTAAAATACACTGGAGTCACACATGTCAAAAGTCGGCCATAGTATAAAAACACACAGGGTGGAGGACACTTAAAAAACCACTGTAAATGATGGAGCACACATGACATGACCTGCCAAGGGACAGGATGCCTGAGAGGAGGGAAAAAGAAGGAAGGAAGGTGCAGTGGAGGGGGCTGAGAGGAAGAGGAAAAAGGGGGACAGGGGTCGCACCAAGAGGCAGGTGACAGGTGGGGCAGGAGATGAAGAGAGAAGAGATGGCAGGAGGGAGCACAGAGACACAGAAGGGGGCATGGGAAAGGGGGAGGTTTAGGAGGGAGGAAAAGTGCTCAGGGGAAGGGAAGGAGAGGGGATGGGGAGCCAGAGAACTTGGGGGAGGGGGGGAAGTGGAGTAAGAGTTGGTAGGAGGGGTAGATGTCAGGATGAAGCTCATCATCAGAGAGTGGTAGGTGCTGGAAGTTGCATTGGGATAGGAGGTGGAGGATATGGAGATGGGGAAAGGGCAGTATGCAATGGTAAAGGCATGGCAAGGGGTTGGGGGTGGAGAGGAAGGGGGACACCAGGGGGTGGGTGGGATCAAGTCAGCAGATGGTGTACACAGTGTGGATGTGTGGGGGAAGGGATGAGGTCATAGAGGATGCACGTAGGGGATGGAAGGTGGATATAGAAGGTGAGGCAGGGTGCATGACGTTCTAGTATTTGGAGGGCTTTATAGAATGTGGGAGGGGTGTAAATCCAAGTGATGCTGGCATAACAAAAGATGGAGTGGATCAAGGATTTGTAGGTGTGAAGGATGGTGGAAGTATGAAGTCCCCATGTCTGGCTGGACAGGTGTTTCAGGAGGCAGAGTCTATTGTGGGCTTTGTGTTGGATTGTAAGGAGATGGAGAATCCAAGTAAGGTGACTCAAGGGTGAGGCCAAGTTACTTCAGGGTAGGAATGAGGTGGATAGGACGACCATAAATGGTTAAGTAGAAATCATAGAGACGGAACGAGCGGGTGGTGTGACCTATGATGATTGCCTGGGTCTCGGAGGAGTTGATATGAAGGAACCACTGGCTGCACCAAGTGGTGAACCGGTCAAGGTGCGTTTGGAGAGTACATTGGGGCCGTTGAACTGTCGGATCAATGTCCCGAAAGCAGTGTCATCAGTATGCACCGTAATACACCCTTAGACGTAAAAGCTCTGTGACATGATGGAAAATTAGACTGGCCGTGATTGGCTAGGTTGTGAGATGACACTGGTGGCCACCACCAATGGCCGTTTGCACTAGACATGGAAGCATGTGATTCATATGACTGCGTCTGCTTACAGAAACACAACTCTTTCCCTCGCACTGTGGAAGTGTGATGCTGAACTCTTGGATACATATTATGGAGACAACTACATGGCGTCTGACTGTGTTGGAGATGGTTGTTTAGTTTTCGTCTAAGAATCTGCTGTACAAGTATGGTACTGACCACTATTCTCATAGAAAACATCACACATTCCCCTCACAAGTTTTTACCACATTTTGCTGCATACAATTGATCTGTAAATAAGTATAACTACGTTTCATTCTCGAATGTTGTTGCTACATGCCTGGTACATATCAGTTCATTCTTATGATGGCTCTGTATTCAGAGGAATCGCACAAGTGTCCACTACCAGGAGGATGAATGCACATCTTTAGATTTTTTTAATTTCCTTGCAGAAACCTATGTGTGAGTTATATATTATTTTCGTGCTCCCTGCGTCTTTCATGTTTCCCATCATTTTATTTCAAGTCATTTGGATTGTGGCTGTGATTGCAGTGCTCTCACAGTGACATGCTGACACTGGTAATCGGAGGTTGTACACTCCACTGTGCATCAGGTTATCAAATCGGTAGCACACATTTGGGGCCTCTCTGCATGTAGCTGACACCGACAGATAGTGGGTTGACTGCCAGTTGTCAGGGTCTTTGTCTTGAGCGACACGGCGTGTGCAGTGGCTGACAGCTCTGGCCAACTTTCTGGTAGTAGCAGTGATACATGATGGCTGACTTCTGGACCACAAAAGGGAGTTCCCCCTGGAAAGGTATTTGCTTAAATGAAGATGCAAGTGGGGAGATCCAAACTTGGAGTTAAGAGAGACAGTATATTGTGACAATGAGTAAATAGTAGCAGGGGTAAACGAATCAAGTAGGACATCTTTTGCCCAGGAGACATGCCTGGACGCTGGAACATCTTTAGTCTCTAACGTCGCAGATCCAGGCCTAGGACTTCGATTCTGACGTAATAAAACCTGTACCAGAAGGTCCAGAGCTGCGCCTATATACCTGAATTCTACACTGTTCTAAACACTTAGACAGGTCCGTGCTGGAATGTGGTGACGTGGCTAGACAGTCCTTTTATTCCAGCTCTGGGGCAATATGCCAGAATTCTACAGTCTGAGGTGGATTGCGACATTGTAGAGCCAGGGCCAGTATTCCAGGCCAGCTAGCATGAAAACGCGCCATCTTGGATTTCCAGTCAATTTATATTTACAAACGGTAAGACATCAGCTTCCTCATTACAGTTGATGCCAGTGAGGGTACGCGCCAATACGTATTCTATGGGTGTTTTGGCCCAAAGTGTGTCTGAAGACATTGGTGAACGTGGGATACTACCCCTCTCAGTTTCTTCTGTTTCGTTTCTCTAATTCATTCGCCTTCATAGTGTGATTTTTAATATCCTTAAGATTATAAGGCGACGCATCCAGTTTTTAATACTATTCATTTTTCCATGTCTCTGTATCACTTATGGTTACATTTAAAAAACAGTGTCAAATGATAATACTAAAATGACTAATTTACTCATGCATTGACATACGAAAGTTTTTTTGAAATATTGCGACAGCTTGAGATTTTACTCTTCTAAACCGACAATTCTGTATTTTCTCTGTAGGATTAAGTAAACATTGGCTAAACAGAGTAGAAACTCTGCAAGGTAAATGAAACAAACCAAAACGATTACTGACCAAAAAGGTGGAAATAAATTTCTAAATGCTACGTGGGTTGTACTCAATTTTTTGCGACGATCTACGAGGCTGATCAACAAAGACTGACTTTTTCATCGGGGTTTATTATTCCATTTCAATGTTTACATGATCTTTTCGAATGTACTCCCTCCCCCCGACTTCTTGACTGAACTTGTTATAGTGCCTCTGCCAGTTCTCGAACACATGGTGCAGGCCATTTTTTGTCAGGACCTTGAGAATCGCCTCACTTTCCTTGCGCACTGCTTCAGTGTACTCACAGTGAATGCCCCAAAGCCTGGTCTTTAATGATGGAATAAAAAATTCGCGATGTGCGTGATCATGCCTATAAGATGTATGCTATTCACAAGTAATGTTGAATTGAGCCAGATAAAGCATTACTTGAATTGCAATATGAGGCAGCAAATTGTCATGATGATGTCGCCACCGAGTCCGAGAAAGTTCCGGTCGTTTCCTTGTAATGTGCTTCCTCAGTTTAGACAATACTGAACGTGTAGTATGCTGGTGTAACTGTAGTGTGAGGGGGATCTGCATTCTGGTAAATCATTCCATGAAAGTCAAAAAAATTGACTACCACCACTTTCCCTGCAGATGGAAAAACATTAGCCATTTTTGGGTTGGACATGCTGGTGATTTCCACACTGTGCTGGCTCGTTTTTCTTCAGGATCATAACGATGCAGCCTTGACTCATCAGCTTGATAATCGTTTCCACAAATGCATCGTCTCCATCAGCAAAGAGATGTAGCACCTCATGGCTGGCCCCACTTGCACAGCCTGTTGTTCAGCAGTCAACAGATGTTGCACCCAACGGCTCGTATGAATATGATCAAGCATAATCCTAAAGGCACTGACATATGAATTTCTCAGAGGTTCACGGAGGTTACGTAGTATCACCTGTCGATGTTCACGGACAGTCACAGAAGCTGTGTAGATGTGGACTTCAGTCACTGGAAATGCCGAAAAACCTGGCCCTTCTTGATTATCACAGACAAGCCGGCCCACTCTGAAGTCCTTGAACCACCTAAACACAGTTTCACGAATTAATGCATCTTCGCCGCACGCTCGCTGCAGCTTTCCGTAAGTTTCAGTGGCTGTATTGTTTAAAGGAACACAGAATTTTATTGCACCGTACTGTTCCTCTTGCGTCAATTCCATTTGTGGGTATGCGAAATGTAAAGAGCGTCTGCAAAAGAGAACATTACTACCAACCTTCTGATACAAGAGTGTGCCTCCAGTGAACATTACAGATAAAAACTCTCTCTTTTCACATATTCATGGCACAGACTGAAGACCATCTCAGAATCTACAGGGAAAAATTAGTCTCTGTCTCTGTTGATCAGCCCTCGTGTAATTCTGGGAGAGTCGTTCGTTTCACCACACTCCACAGACGATAAAGAACCTTAAGTGGTAAGTAAAATACGGTGATAGTTTTGTCATGGATTACCCGTGTTTCCTGCGATAAAAGAAGGGATTCCTCCTAACAATTACCTTGGAATGGGTGAAACAAGAACTAATGAAGTATATACAACTCTTCCGGGTCATCACGATAAAAGAAATGCATAAGAAGAGGCTGACATCACTAGATAAGATTCTGTTCTAGATACTGATATGAGGCATGGGGAAACGTCGATTTAAATAACAAACTGTTGGAACATGTACACTTTGCGCTCCGTGATTTGCACGAACTCACACATCTGAGACATACTGAAATCTCATTACCGAACCACGTTCCAAGAGGAGTCAAAACAAGAGCTCACAGCCCATTGTGGAGTATCGTGCGTTGACCCGTTTTTATTTTTTAATTTTACAATTGAAGAGAAACAATGGTACAGCAATCCATGCTAAGTTGATAGAAGTGTACGGCGACAGTTTACTGTCATGTGACATAGGATAGGGCATAGGTGGCCCAGACGCTTCCACTATGTCAAACAAGTCTGAATAACAAAGACTTGACTCACAGACCATCTCTCTGTGGAGAAACAGGAATTGCAAGATAGAAGTAGCACCTGGTTAGCGATGACTGGTGAATCACTCCTAGATGATAGTGTAAATGGATTTATTTCAATAACTTGTATGGAATTTTGAATCAGCCAAAACTTTCCGTCCACTTAATTCTGCACCTACTCATACATATTTAAGAAGATTACCGGAACAGGCATCAGCAAAAACATTGCAGAGTTGTCACGCCAATCCAAACGACACCACAGTCGAGTAACAGACCCCTAGGAAAAGGGACAGAATGTGCTCGTAGAGGGGGGAAAACATCGCAGGAGCGGCGAAAACTCCTGACAATATTACGAGGAAAGGTTAAAACGTAGCGGAGATCTATTTTTGCTCTACTTTTCAGTTCCACGACGAAACCCCAGCTATTTCTGCACATGGTACAGTCTCTAGGCTACCAAATTTTGTCTCATCCGCTGTACCTTCCTGAGATGGACCCCAATAGTTTCTTCCTCTCCCTCTGGCTGAAGAAACAACTGCGTGACAGGAATTTCCGGAATCAAGATGAGGTGATTTTTGGGGTGGAACTCCTCCAGACCAGCCAAATGCAGAGTTCTAGAACCAAGATTTCCCCTAAGTCATTCATCGTTAGGAGAAATGTGGCACATTGAAGAGTAAGTATGTAGAGTAGGGATAACGTTAGCACCAAGTTTCATGGTCGAAGCTTGGCTATTTCGAGTAGCTCATTAAGATTTTATGAGCTTGCCTTTAGCGTTATCTGCAGAGTATACTCACTGGGAAAGTGTTGAACAAACAGCACTAACCAAAAAGAGGTTCTTTCCATTCACAAAAGTTTCTCAGAGCAAACACGAGAAATTTCCATCTGGTCAGCTTTTAACTTAATGTGTTACTAATCGCCATACCACACACAGTGGGAATCAGATACTCACCATCAATGTCTAACCACGTTCCCTCAGTCTCCATGTCTTGCACACCTATATAAGCAAGCTTATCTACCTCATCTTTTATCAGCTTCTGCAGCTTTTTGTATACATTCATACTCTCTGGCACTGCTAGTCGGCCTCCTTCCTGCGCGCAGTAAATCCTTGCATGATGGTACCTCCGGTGAAATCGATAGACGGCGAAAAGTCCTTGTGGCGCGACATAGATGTACGTACGTGGCAAGCGCGGAACCGACTCTGTGAAAGATCAAAACTCAATTCACGGCCCTAGACAAAGATCAAATTATTAATAAAGGATCTGTATAAACACCACTTTACGTATAGCGACTCTCCATAAGCATATTGAGAAAGTAATAAAGTACTCACCATCTGTGCAGGTAGATAGCGCCTTATTTTCCTGAAATTTTACCATAACAAAATGAGCATTCATATCAATTTATTTATTTATTTTATTGATCTATTTGATATACGGTTAATGGAACCACAAGTGATCACTATTACATCTAATAAGGTTTCATCTTCATTTTATCTTAATACTTAATTTGTAAATGTTCCTCGACGTAATTCTATCACAACAAGCCTTACACATGGCCCTTGTAAACAACTGTAACAAACATAGAGTAAAAGGAGACAACATGTTCCAATGAATATTTTTTGCCCAGTAGTTTGGCTATAGGGTCTTTGGCTCATACTTCATTTCCAAATGGTTTTGAACCTTGCGATAGCAAACCGTGTTCCTGCTTATTAATGACATCATTTATAACTGTACCACACTTTGCAAGTCAGAATCAACCTACAAATTTAAGATTTCCATATCTAAACCGTCTGTATCACTTACCAAAAACACAATAATCACTTCATGGCATTACTGCTACAAATTATAGGTTAGTCAACGAGCTTAGTTCATCAATATCTGTACAACACTTAAAAGGAAATAAAATTTGTTCTATAGCATCATAGAACACACATAATCATTACTGTTTATCTGACTTATGGCTTAAAGTGCACTTATCAATTAGAGTATTTCGAACATTGTACCAAAATAAACAATGTTATTCCCATGTCTAAATTTGTGAAAAACTCATCATCCTTTGGCTAAAACCATCATCAAAAGTCAGCTCAACATTACAATGACTCAAATGCTAGGGTATTAACTTCATCTTGCAGTACAAAACATTTGTCGTCCTCTGCTGATAATGCTAACATATGCTGACACACAATGGAGGCTACATCAAAGTACACCTCATATGTAATCAATTACAGAAATATTGTAACAAATTTCCCCATACATTGTGAATTCATGGTGGATGTCACTGTGGCAGCAACAGTCAATTGATATGGTGACTCCCACTACCTCAGATGTTATTATCTGGGACACTGATTGGTAGTTGACATATGGTTTATACCATTACCCTGAATGCAGTTGTAACAATAATGATCAGTTGACAAGTTGACTGCCATTATCATAAACACAACTGAATAGGGCAATGATGATCATTTACATGTGTAGTGCCCCCAGAATTGTACGAAAGTCTGGAGTCACTTGTGTTCCAGCCACTTCGAACACACGTTATTTTGTAGTGGGTTGTAGCATAAACAGATACACACTGACACGGAACGTTATTTGTGCAGGCTAACCGAGAAAGAAGAGCAAAACCGGGCCAACAAGTGACGTGCTCGGTTGTAGCAAAGAGAAAAGAAAAACTTCCGGCCCAGAATTCCGTGGACGAATTTCATGCACGAAAAACATTGGTGATTGTTGTGTGTTGCAGAGAGTCAACGGAAGAAAAAAATGATTATTATTAATAGTGACTTGATCTCGAGCAGACGGACATGTATATTAGTATTGTATCGTTGAGAAAAAATGTTATTTAATTTGGTTGAATTCAGTCGTTTGCGAATGCCCTAAGAAAGTGTGGGCTTACAGTTTAATGTGGCAGTGAAATGGTGTATTGAATTGTGAATACAGAATATGTTAACTGCAACTGAATTTTGAGAGAGTCTTTATTTGGACTAGATAATAAGATTTTGGAATAGTAGATGAATTTTCCACCTTCTTCAAAATATAGAATCTTCGGAGAAGAGTTTGATGCAAGCAGAAGACGACGGAATTGCTGGGAAGCTGAGCCTGTATCCGGCATTCAAGTAAGTTCACACTGATAGTCCAAGGAGCGTGGCTCTAAGTTTTAGAGAAGATACAATGGGGCACCGCACATGGTAACTGCAATTACTCCAAATCCAATTTGGGAATTGTGGTCAGTTGACAGGATGACTGCTATTACCTTCATGATATTTCTGGATACTGTGACGATAGTCAGTTGATATGGGGACCAATATTACCCTCAGTGTAAGATAATGTATGTATCATTACCTGACCGTTGGTGTCTGCTACTGGGTCTCAAACTGTAATGTAACAACAGAAGCTGACAGTGTATGTACTATAAGCTGAAAATGTATGTCAGCTACTGAACCTCCAATAGCATTGTAACACCAGAGGGTCTCTGTGTGTATGTGCCATAAGTTGGCAGTGGGTGTCAGCTACTGGATCATCCTCATTTTATACTCAGTCATAGATAACTGTTAAATGAAATTGCAACAAATTACCCCACACATCATCATGTTACAGCGAAATTGTAACAAATAATATTACACATCACCATTGTTACACGAAATTGAAACAAATTGTACCATTTTATGGTAAAATTGTAATAAATTGCTCCCAACATCAACATGATACTGCAAAATTGTTACAAATTAGCCCAGACATTGCCAGTAGTCAACATTTGTAAACGCTTTGTCAGGTCATATTCATGATGTCACTTGCACAGGTCAGCACCCTATCCATGATATTACAGGCCACATGCACGTTAAATATGACGTCATAATGATGTTGTATGTGGATCATTTACCTTGACTGGATCCCATGGGATACATGGCATCACAATGGTGTTATACTGTAGATGAAAACGAAACAGCCGTTCACAGGGAAGTATTTTACCAGCCTTTAAAGCTAATTCCATCATGATGTCATGAAGTCCGCCATCTTGGACTGGGATGAAGTATCATCAAGGCCAGTGACAGGCATGTGATATCATGTTGCCGTCTTAGTAAAGGCGGGTATGGCTTGTAATGTCATGGACAGGGTATTTAACTGTGCACATGACATCAAGTCTCTAATTTTTTTGCTTGTGGCAACAAGTCTTGACTTTCTGGCACCCAATTTATACAATTCAGGTGAAGTTCATGAATTTTTTTGCTAATAATACTGTGATTCGGTTTGAATATGGTGGACGCATACTGAGTCCCTGTTTTGTCAGTATTTTCTTTTAATTTCCCGCCAACGTCACATCACTGATATGGTGGGATGATGTCATCGATCATAGGGGTGTGAGTTATGAGATTAGTCGTACTGCATGGTTCATTACCGAATTTATTTGCTACATAGCATTCATCTTGGATTGTGAATACAGTGTTATCACACAGTGAGTTGAAGTTCCTATACCCATATTATTTAGCACAAACTGTTTATACTGTGGCTGTGCACAATTAAGGTGAGTTTACACCTGAGCGCCTTGAAGCTAGTCGTCGTGTGGCTGCAGCTTTACCTGCACGGAAACAGAGTGTCGATTGTGAACACAGGTGTGAATGGAACGACTCGCGTGCATTTACTTGTGTGTGGGGCGGGGCAAGCACAGTCGCACAGCGACTAGGCGCAGGGTGCACAGGTGTAAACACACACACCTTTACTAGTCATTCATCAGTCAACATGAAAGAGGAAACTCAAGATGAGTGCTACTAGTAATAACGTCTCGTACATTTAAGCCGAAATCAGTCGACGCTTTGGGCTCTGCCATACAACCATACAACCACATATACTGTGTAATCAAAAGTATCCGGACACCTGGCTGAAAATTACTTACAAGTTCGTTGCACCCTCCATCGGTGGTGCTGGAAGTCAATATTGTGTTGGCCTACCCTTTGCCTTGATGAGAGCATCAATTCTCGCAGGCATACGTTCAATCAGGTGCTGGAAGGTTTCTTGGGGAATGGCAGCCCATTCTTCACAGCGTGCTCCACTGTGGAGAGGTATCCATGTCTCTCAGTAAGGCCTGGCATTCCAAAACATCCCAAAGATGTTGTATAGGATCCAGGTCAGGACTTTGTGCAAGGCAGTCCATTACAGTTATGTTATTGTCGTGTAACCACTCCGCCATAGGCCGTGCATTATGAACATCTGCTCGATCGTGTTGAAAGATGCAATCGCCATCCCCGAAATGCTCTTCAACAGTGGGACACAAGAAGGTGCTTAAAACATCAATGTAGGCCTGTGCTGTGACATTGCCACACAAAACAACAAGGGGTGCAAGACCCCTCCATGAAAAACACGACCACACTATAGTACCACCACCTCCGAATTTTACTGTTGGCACTACATACGCTGTCAGATGACATCCACCGGGTATTCGCCATACTCACACCCTGCCGTCGGATCGCCACATTGTGCACCATGATTCGTCATTCCACACAACGTTTTTCCACTGTTCAATTCATCCAGTGTGTTGTGTACATAGTTCCGCATAGTCAGCGCGTACACAACTTTCCCACTAGAGCGCGCCCCGCTAAGCACAACAGTGCAGGCGCAGCGCTCGTCCGTCTCTGCACTACGAGATGGCGCTGCCTTAGAGACGTACCAAATTCTGTTTCTGCCGATCCGCGTATTAATACATAACGCAGCCAATGAGATTGCTGCTAATGTAGAACCTTTTCTCCTCATGGATCACACTCGCGCAGTGATACCTGAATGTGCAAGGTATTTTAACAAGTGTACAGACCTCCGATTAATCAGTCTGCATTAGTCTGCACCAATCTGAATTAGTCTGCATTAGTCTGTACCTGTCTCCATTAGTCTGTACCAGTCTATAGTCAAGTTTCATTCTGCGCCTAATAAGATTACCATATTCCTGTACATAGCCATGAAGATAAATGAATAGACACTTTGTCAAGTATCAGAGATATGTGAGAATAAGATTAACGTACCAAGACCAAAGGAACTTCAGACTGTCAATTGTAAACAGCATCCAGAAGCAAGTTATGTAATCTCTATGATCACTGGCAAAAACTCACTTTGTTCAGCGTTTTGCTTTGGCATCAGCAGAAGAAGTGTAAGAGCAGATCTGTGATCATTGGTACCTTAATATGTAAACATTTCATTGTGGTATTTGTTTTTTCCCTGAATCTAGTAGTCTTCCTGCAAGTACATCACTCAGTTTACTACATGATGTTTGCTGCACAGTCACACAGTCATTACTGCACCACTAAATGGACTATGCTTGTCGGTATAGGCGGACCACTTTGCCTTTACGCATCCACACTTCCTACACCTGACCTACTGCCTAGAGGAAAATAAGCATTGACGGCTTTCTCTTGCCACATGTACTTGGAGGTACTAATCAACCTAAAAAAATACTACTCATAATAGCTATAATTATTACTCTGCAAATAAGTAAATAAAACATCTGCACTTACACCCCTAACAGAATATACAGGGTTATTACAAATGACTGAAGCGATTTCACAGCTCCACAATAACTTTATTTGAGCTATTTTCACAATGCTTTGCACACACATACAAAAACTCAAAAAGTTTTTTGAGGCATTCACAAATGTTCGATATGTGCCCCTTTAGCGATTCGGCAGACATCAAGCCGATAATCAAGTTCCTCCCACACTCGGCGCAGCATGTCCCCATCAATGAGTTCGAAAGCATCGTTGATGCGAGCTCGCAGTTCTGGCACGTTTCTTGGTAGAGGAGGTTTAAACACTGAATCTTTCACATAACCCCACAGAAAGAAATCGCATGGGATTAAGTCGGCAGAGTGTGGAGGCCATGACATGAATTGTTGATCATGATCTCCACCACGACCGATCCATCGGTTTTCCAATCTCCTGTTTATGAAATGCTTCTGCTTTAGCCTTTTCCGTAAGATTTTCCAAGCCGTCGGCTGTATTACGTTTAGCTCCCTGCTTGCTTTATTCGTCGACTTCCGCGGCTACGCGTGAAACTTGCCCGCCCGCGTTCAACCGTTTCTTCGCTCACTGCAGGCCGACCCGTTGATTTCCCCTTACAGAGGCATCCAGAAGCTTTAAACTGCGCATACCATCGCTGAATGGAGTTAGCAGTTGGTAGATCTTTGTTGAACTTCGTCCTGAAGTGCCGTTGCACTGTTATGACTGACTGATGTGAGTGAATTTCAAGCACGACATACGCTTTCTCGGCTCCTGTCGTCATTTTGTCTCACTGCGCTCTCGAGCGCTCTGGCGGCAGAAACCTGAAGTGCGGCTTCAGCCGAACAAAACTTTATGAGTTTTTCTACGTATCTGTAGTGTGTCGTGACCATATATCAATGAATGGAGCTACAGTGAATTTATGAAATCGCTTCAATCATTTGTAATAGCCCTGTATATTATAATAGATTTTATATGCTGTAACTGACATGACGCAGTGGTAATGCCAATAAAGAAATATAAAACAACAATGGGAACTTTGAGTTAAGTATAAGACTTTCACCAGCGAGATTTCATTAGACTGAGGTGACAAAGGTCATTGGATACTTCCTAATATCCTGCAAGACATCCTTCTGACCGGCACAGTGAGGTAATTCGACGTAGCATGGACTCAACTAGCCGGCGGAAGTCCCCTGCATAAATATTGAGCTATGATGCCATCTATAACTGAGAAAGTGTTGCCACTACAGGATTCTGTGCACGAACAGGCGGGTGGATTATGTTTCGTAAATGTTCGATAGGATTTATGTCGGGCGATCTGGATGGCCAAATCATTCGTACGAACTGTCGACAATGCTGTTCAAAACCAATCGCGAATAGTTATGGTGCACTGACATGGAACATTGTTGTTTGGGAACATGAAGTCCACGGATGGCTGCAAATGGTCTCTACGTAGCCGAACATAGTCATTTCCAGTCAGTGATCTATTCAGTTGGATCAGAGGTCACAGTTCATTAGGTGTCAACACAGCCGCCACCATTATGGAGCCACCACCATCTTGCACAGTTCTTTGCCGACAACTTGGGTCCATGGTTTCATAGTGTCTGCGTCACTTCAACTCTACCATCAGCTCTTACCAACTGAAATCGAGACTCATCTGACCAGGATACTGTTTTCCGGTCCTCTCCGGTCCAACCGATGTGGTCACGACCACAACAGAGGTGATGCAAGTGATGGATGTTACGCTGATAGCAAAGACTCTCAGGACAGTCGACTGCTGCCGCAGAACATCAACGCCAAATTTCGCCGCACTGTCCGAACAGATATGTTCGTCGTACGTTCCTCACTGATTTCTACAGATATTTCACGCAGTGTCGCTTATCTTTTAGCACTGACATCTCTACGCAAACGCCGCTGCTCTCGGTCGTTCCGTGAGAGCCGTCGGCTACTGCCTTCCCCATGGTGACAGGTAACGCATGAAATTTGATATTGTCGGCGTGCCATTTACATTGCGGATCTCGGAATATTGATTTTCCTAACGATTTCGGAAACGGAATGCCTCATGCGTCTAGCTCCAGATACCTTTCCCGTTCAGTGTCTGTTAATTCTTGTCGTGCAACCATGATCACGTCGGACTCCTTTTTACATGAATCACCTGCGTCAATGCACTGCCTTTTTGTACCTTGTGTAGGCGATACGACCGTTGTCTGTATGAGTGCGTATCGTAGTCAGAAGGATGCATCAAAAAAAGATCTCTTTAGACAAACATTTTTAAATTTTATCCCATGATCGTCCAATTCAAAATTGTGAAGATGAGTTGTTTTGATCCCGTTAACTGCAAATATCTGATATGAGTTTCGCCGTTCGATGTGCACTTACATGTCTGCCTGAGAGGATGGGGCACGAAGAGAACATATATAACGGAAACAATCCTTCTCCATATATACATACCTGCTGACCTATCTGACACTTGTCTCACGCCCTTTACTCAGAGAGAGCACAGAGATAGGAATTTCTCTCATCTAGCGTAACTGTTAACGTGAATTTGTACGTGCTGAAGTAGCAACTCGTCCTAAGATCCCTATAACCTGATCGGAACTGTTCGCCAAGTTTTCCCCAAAGTGTAAGATATTCATACTTGTTTACATACGAGACACGATGCGAGTGGAGATTTCTAATTAAATGTATTGAAGAATTATTCGTAAATACGGGTGGTCGCTCAGCTGTGAACTACACTAAGTATTGCATAAATAGTTTCCGCATGTTTAAATTTCCAAGTGATCCCAAAACGAAGAAAAACGTGGGCCATAAATTGTCGGAGGGACAACTCTGAATCAAGACCTGGTACTCAGTTGTGTGTTGTAAATACACGTTGATAAAAGTAGTTATACACATGAAAGCAAATGTATACAATTATATTTCTTTCCCAGTCGAATATCATATTTTAATATAATATTTTATCCAGAATGAGATTTTCACTCTGCAGCGGAGTTAGCGCTGATATGAAACTTACTGGCAGATTAAAACTGTGTGCCCGACCGAGACTCCAACTTAGGACCTTTGCCTTTCGCGGGCAAGTGCTCTACCAACTGAGCTACCGAAGCACAACTCAAGCCCGGTACACTCACAGCTTTACTTCTGCCAGTACCTCGTCTCCTACCTTCCAAACTTAACAGAAGCTCTCCTGCGAACCATGCAGAACTAGCACTCCTGAAGGAAAAGATATTGCGGAGACATGGCTTAGCCACAGCCTGGGGGTAGAGCACTTGCCCGCGAAAGGCAAAGGTCCCGAGTTCGAGTCTCGGTCGGGCACACAGTTTTAATCTGCCAGGAAGTTTCAGAATATTTTATTATTATATTATTAATACTTTAAAGTCAGCACCGCCATTAGACTGTTGTTTATTTACATTGTTACATTTACACTTACACTATTATGATTTCGGCTTCAAAGTGCCATTATCAAGTGTTATAAGTGTTATAAATTGGCTAAGATGGCATACTGTCGTATTAAAATACACTATTAGACACACTGCCTAAGAGTCGATATTTCTGGCAAGGCCTACTGCTTTGTTTTATTACTGCGTACACCATCTTTAGTAAATAATAGTAGTCAACTGTCATTCAATCAAGATGGTGTACTCAGTAATGAAACAAATCAGTAGGCTCTGCCAGGAATTTCGACTCTTAGACAATGTGTCTAGTAGTGTATTTTAGTACGACAGTATGCCATCTTAGGCAATTTATAACACTTAAAACACTTGATAATGGCTCTTTGAAGCCGAAATCATGATTGTCTAAGTGTAAATGTAACACTGTAAATAAACAACTGTCTAATGGTGGTACTGACTTTAAAGAAATATTTATGACTGTGGCCCCACATTATGAAAATATTATTAAATATTATTAGTATTATATTTTATAAATTTTATATTTTTAAAATAAAATATATTCAGATGAAATTTCAAAATTTTTCGATTCCTGAGATATTTTTGCAACTGTCATACTGTAGAGGAATATTTGTGATGTAATCATACATCGTTTTATAAACATACATAATCAATCTGAATAATACTTAACGCCATTCCTTATTTAAGAACATAGGACAAGGGATAATTAAGATATTATTATAGTAGGTTGACTGTTTTGAGGGTACTTGCGCAAGGAACATAACCTCCAAAGAATAAAGTGGTACTAAAAAAAAGCACCGCCTTAAATAGTATTTATATATGGAAAAAACTAATAAATAGGCACAGGTCTTTACTGCATTAAAAGACCCATATTTTATGACATTGGTACCGAGTCCTTAACTCGTTACATTTAATACGCACGAACTACCACGCTAGTTCCGAGCCTACATTTCTATTGCCGTGTAATATTACGTTTTAGTTTTCATGTTATATGAAAAAAGCATTCTAGTAAATATCTCTATACTACTCGGCACGCTTCATACATGTATCAAATATTTTTTAATAAATATCGTAAAAAATCATGTGAATGTGGTAATCACCCACAAGATAAACATTACCGAACCCTAAGAGTAGGGAAATGGGTAACAGACGATTCAGCCAATTATACAGGAGATGTACCTCGTCGACAGCGCACAGCCGGCGGTCCACGTTGACTCGGTTGTCGCGGGAGAAGCAGTCGCAGGTCCGGTAAGTGACGTCGCTGGTTGCCAGGGACGCCGCCAGCAGCAGCAGCAGCGCCTCCGCCAGCGCCATCGTCCAGAGGTGTACGCCCCAGCCGTTCCCGCCTTCCGCTTATGTAGAGCACGCTGGGCTCACGTGCCGCAGGCACCTGCAAGCCAGAGATAGCGATTATCGCTGAAACAACCGGTTTTCAATTATAGCGGTTTTTTCCGCGCCAGTTTAAACTGATTGTTAAAACCGCTGAAATAACCGGTTTCTGATGTAACCGATTTTCGGTACTTTGTTCCTCTTATTCCCTGTAATAAACGTAGAAATCGGAAACAGATTGAAAAATGTTGGCTCATTGTTTCAAGATACATAGAAACAAAACATTAAACTAAATAGGCAAATAAAATAAAATTTTGTCCATCCACCGTTTGCTGCTTTTCTCGGAAAGTGATAAAGTGCTTGAATACTACTGTAAAAAATCATTGGCATTTCTTATTCACCAGTATTCTCCAGCTGATTCTAATTTTTTGAAACCTTGCTTAAAAATCATGTTGTAATCAGGGGTCACACCCCTGCTTGGGCATTACGAATAGTCTGTACTAATGAGTGAAAACTAAGGCTGATAAACTTTATTTTTCTGTTACTTTGTCTTTCCTTAAAGGCGACAAGCAGATTAAGGCATATTATGAGACACAGGCAACAGATCAGCTACTTTCTATTTATATTGTAGGTGTTGTTCTGTATCTTGAAAATTAGACAAGTGTTAATTTAGAATTCTTGGATGTATACTAAATGTCAAGGAATATATTTATCTTTTTATTCAAATAATTTGCATGTACACGTCTGAATCCAATGGAAGCGCTATCTGTGAAAATAGTTGAACTCTATGATTTTCATTTTTCTGTAGTACCTTTTTCTTACCTCTGTGTCGTTGAGGTAAGACGCACTCCTTCATAGTTGAGAATTATTTGTGAAATACATGAATTGTGGTTCAAAAGGATATTTATTCGATACATTTTTCAATTGTATGAAATGCATTACTTGGAGATGAAGTCTGATATATCAACAGAAAACTACAACTAAAGGAAGTATCTGTTACTTACAACGATTTGTAAGAGTTTATTTATCCTAAGTTGGGGCTAAAGTGTTTGTGAGAAAATATTCCAATAGCCTACTATCATCAAAAGTTTCTTTATACCTTAAATAGAACAAAATATTTGTCGTAAACACTTCTCCAAAAGCCGTCACTTGTTGTGCTTTCCACACATAACCAGTGTAACACTACACTGTGAATGAGCCGTTGATAAGTTTTTAATTTATTACTGTTATCTTAATTTCCCTTCTGTTCTACTATTTCATAGAAATGACAGAAAATTTTTGTATTTTTTAAAGTAAATGAAGTACTGTACTCAATTGCTACGTCACTTCTTGAAAATGATTCCATGTTAGTGTTGGTGCCATTCTACAATACAGCGGATGTCCAACGACGTCAGGGAGGGACGACCCATATATAACAGATGGAGGCGAGTTCTGCACACTGTACGTACACGCATCCCTTAGCCCACGATACACGGCAATAGGGACACTGTTGTCTCTGCAATACTGTACCAGTTCTCAAGGCATGTGTTCGTTGCTCGTTTCTGTCGACATTTTTATTAAAAGAGCACTGATACTTTCTCCCGTTTTCTACAATTACGCAATATTTCAATCTAATGCAAATTTTACAAATAGGAGTTACTTCTTTTCTAAAAAATACTTGTTTAAAAACGAAAAAAAATTAGTACTGCTGCTATGGCTAATTGATATTTCAGTTTTTTTTTCCACTCGATTGTAAAAATAAAAATAAAAAACGCCTGTTATAAACGGAACCACGCAAATATCGAAAAATACCGTTTATTCAGAACTCAGATACTGGTGTCAGTTTTAACCGGTCGGTTTTCCGATCCCTACTGTAAGCTTCTGCCATGCGGCGAAAAAAGCATAAACTTTGCGCTGCAAGATTATTACCGCGGTCTTAACAGCGTGTGTGTACATAATCGGAATAGTTGCATTTTGCCGTAGGGCGTATGGTGTGAAACATCGACGCGTGTCTGAGATAGTAAATACTACTACAGGGTGATTAACGAACTCTGAATCGTTGATCTATGACGTCCTATAAACCATCTCCTCACATGTAACAGGGCACCATTGCTGCTCGTTTTTATGACGACAGCCATCCAATTAATAGCGAGTAGGAAGACGTTCTGCTACAGTTCCTTTTATCGAAACCTTTGTAACATATACGAGAGCTGTTCGTAAGGTTTTAATTATCACCTCGTAAGAACCAAACGATGGGTATGAAACCTAGTTACGCTGTTAGCCTTTTTCTACATATCCACCCTTCGATGCGACACGTACTTCCCAATGGTGGATAACTTGACCGCGAACTTGGTTGTAAAAGCCTGCATTTTGGCTGTTCAGGACGTTCCACATAGGTCACCTCGACGTTACTGTGAAGTCATGGAAAGACAGAAGCCACTAGGTGCAATGTAAAGCATATACGGTGGGGGTAGGGGTAGGCAAGACTTGATAGCCGAAAGAAGGAGAAAATATACTGTGTGATGTTATCTGCAACATTGCCATGGAACACAAAGACCTTCCTGAGCGACGCTTCATCTTGACAACCTCCCTTAACCTCGTCAGTAATACCGATATTATCGTCCTGTGACTGTGCTAAGTGGAGAATCGAATTTGTTATTCTGAGGGTAACCCTCCTTATTCCTCGGAAACAGCTGTGTCTGATTTTGAACTGTGTAATCTGTCTGCACCGCACCATGAAAGACCCGAAAGAACTCAGCATCACCTTCCCGAATGTTGGCTGTCTCTTCAGCTTTTTGGCAGTGGTGAATGAACGTCTTCCTACTGTTCCCTTTACTTGGTTGCCACGGAAACATAGCGATACATCCACCAATCGTCAGTCTAGACTGGTCTGAGTTACCCCCAATTTTTTTTTTTATGCCTCGGTTCGGCAAGATCTTTGAATGAGTGTGAGCAATCTCAGAACCCAGAGGGTGGCTATCTTTGTCATGATCAAATTGTCGTGAAAAGATGTGGAAAGCTGATACGTGACCGACTTCCGCTTTTTACCAACCTCATCTTGACTGTGATACACCGGTCTGCTATCACCAGGACTTCCACCTCTCTTGCGATTCCCTGTTCTTGATGGAGAGATGGTTTCCCACCCTGTTCTTCATCATTCAGACTGTATTGGCCACATTGCAAGTGTTTGCGCCAACTTACCGCCATGTCATAAGATGGTGTATTATTGCTGTATATGAAATGAGTCAAGCTGTAGCCAGCCTCTCGCTTCGTTCTAATTATGCACATTTATTGAAACGAGAAGCGACGACAATCAGATTTTGTTCGCCAGAATGTGACGCATGAGTAATCTAGCGCTTAATCCTAAAGGAGCATGGGATTGCTGATATTAATTTTAATGCATTTAGCTGTACTAAATCTCTGTGCAATAAGAATGCAGAACAGTAGAGCTGAGGTTAACGGATGCCGTTAGCAAGTTAGCCGGTCACCCACAACTCATTTACCCGTGAGCCCTGCAGGCCGTTTCGCCATCGTCCTGTGCCTGGACTCGCGCACCCCACCAGACACCCCTTGCGAGGCCGCGGTATTTCCTACAGAGAGTTCCCAAACTGCTATTGACCACTCGCACAGAGGGCGGGGGCGTGCAGTTGGCAGGTGGAAAAGCGTGCGATTCTGGGCACATAGGCAAGATACGATCGCTTCGTACTGTGGGAAGAGCAAACCTCTACCATTGGGACCAGCTTTGTTGCTTGCCGACGCCTCGCTGGGACTACTATTAAAAACACTGTCCACGTCGAGTATAAGTGGGGAAATAAGGCTGAACTGTGATTGGTCTGTGTCCGCAAACTATGGGAATGGTGGCTTGCCATTCGTCGGCACTTGCAACTTTCCGAAAAAAATATGGCTATTTTACATAATGAGCGCACCTTTTTTGAAACGAGATTTCCCGATGGCAGAGTTTGAGACACTCCTTTAGAACGGCTTACGAAAAGTTTTTGGCCAAATCAGAGACAGAGGCAGAGAGCACAATTTTTTGAACTGTCAGGCAGGAGTCTTCTCGAGAGGCAGACACGAGACTACCTTCTTCAGAGACAGTTGAGGAGGGGCAGCAGAAGGCAGAAGCTGATGCATCACATACTTGGTAGACCATCACCCACTGCACCTTTCACCTCGTCTCCGTTCAACTTGTGTACGTTCACGCATCAGTGTGACAAGCAAGTAACACTCGCGAGAGAATATGCACGTTTTGGGTTCGTGATATTAATTGGTCACACTGTGTTCTTGACCTCTTGGCCATGACTCTGTTGTTCGGTTTTCTCACATACTTATCCAACTTACTTATCAAATCTACGTGATAAGCACGATCAGAACGACCGTGCGTATGTTTTCAATTATGTTCTGCGTGAAGTTTTGTTACCAGAGATTTTCAAATTCTTTACGAGGTTAACGTGATTATTTCATGAACTCAGGTTCAGCTCTCATTTCTCCCGAGAGAGAGATTAGATTATTTGTTTTTGTGGATTAGTAATTTACATGTGACTACATTGACAGTAAATTGTACTGTTTCTGATTCCTGGAGCAATGTTCGTTTGGCTTTGAATATGAGGACAAATTTTGATGAATGATTAAAGAAATTTCTTGGGGTTAAATTCCTCATTAGCATTCATTTACAAAGTTTCTACTGGCAGGTGAAAATCACCGAAGAATCGAGGAAATACATTGCCTTTACATTCGCTACCACTTTTGTGTACTGTCGTTTGGCTAAAATGTATGTTGAGGGTTACTTACAACCACACTGGATACTATATTGGGACCTGTAGCACTTGACGAATTTACTTTGTACATTTATTATATACTAACAGCTACACATATATGAGAAGAACATAAACAGTTACCAGCCCGCATCTCGTGGTCGTGCGGTAGCGTTCTCGCTTCCCACGCCCGGGTTCCCGGGTTCGATTCCCGGCGGGGTCAGGGATTTTCTCTGCCTCGTGATGGCTGGGTGTTGTGTGCTGTCCTTAGGTTAGTTAGGTTTAAGTAGTTCTAAGTTCTAGGGGACTGATGACCATAGATGTTAAGTCCCATAGTGCTCAGAGCCATTTGAACCATAAACAGTTACCAGAAAAGTCACTTCACAAATTATCAGAGGGATGAGTGGAAGCAAGTTTGCAGAAGTCTAAATATTTCATGAAGAAAGTTAAATGTCTTGGTCATATTATCGCCTCTATTGGAATAACACCAGACTCTGCTAAGTGCCACAAAATATTTTCCATGTACTAAAGGGCAGCTTCGAGCATTCTTTGGCTTATGCTCATATTTTCGTCTGCTTGTAACCAACCAGTTTTTGATCGGTTCAGACTCGCTTTGCTAAATATTTTAAAGACAATGCACCATGTATCTGGACGAGTGATTGTGCGACTAATTTTAATTCAATAAAAGAGTCGTTAGTAAATAGGAATATTCTGCGTTATCCTGATATGAATAAAGATTTCTGTTTAGTTTACTGATTCATAATTTTCTAGATTACGAGCTTGCCTGTTTCAGAGTCATGAGGAAGAAAGAAACGAGAAACATGAGTCATAAGTTTTGCTAATCGCACTGTACCTAAATTCGAACAGTCGTATTGTGCTGCTGAGATAGATGCTTTAGCAGTGATCTGGATATTTAAAAACTGCCACTATTACGATTATGGAAAGAAAATTATAGTCCACTGTGACCATCAGGCCCTGAATTTTCGTATGTCATGCAAGTTACTAGACTCCCACTAAGCATGCTTGTCTTTGTTTCTTCGAGACTACTATTTTGAGATCATTTACATATCTGGAAAAGAGAACATCGTAGCAGGTGCACGGTCAACACAAGGTTTTCCTAAATACAAGTAGCTTGGGGAACAAACAACTAATTACAAAGTACTGTTAATGCAAGATAGTTATTGCTATCAGTACTACTTAGACATGTGCAAGAATATGGCTGAGTTACAGAATGCAGAAAAATGTTGCCTGTAGATAAAAACTTTAATTTTAGAGAATCCATTAGACAAACTGAACCAGTACTACACGATACACAATGATGTCATATTATACAGACGAAATCCTAAGTCCAGCACTTGGTGTGTTTGCATTCCTAGTGCTTATGAAGATACAGTAATCTGGTATACACACAATGCTTGGGGCCAGTATGGAGCATGTAACTCTGTACAGAAAATTCACTAAGACTGTTATTTTCCAAACATTAAAAATGCTAATATGACTGCCATGTAAATCCTATACCGTTGGTCAAAAATCAAAACCCACTAATAATCCACATCACACAGAGTTGCATCCCATTCAACCAACACAACCACGTTAAATCGTCTCCATAGACGTTGCTCGTCCTCTCGCGTCTGCGAGGAGCGGAGTTAAATATGTCGTTGCCTTATGTGCTACAGTCCCGAAGTATGTTAGGTTATATACCACAGTAAACCATTACATCCCAACAGTTGGAAAACCTGCCCCGCTGTTATCCGACAATGGATCTGACTGTACTTGTCACACTTGGAAAACGTCTCTACGTGAACATGGCGTTAAACAGATATTAATCTCTTTGTTTCGTCCAGTAGGAAACCTAGGAAAATGCGTATTTAGAGAGTTCAATATATTCCTTTGAATATATACACACTATCAGTGAAGAGAATCGACCCATCACTTGGAACTTTATGAACAGGTGGTGAACAATCTTCCTTTGTATAATACAGAATTCACTCCAGCTGATCTGATAAGTAAATCCAAAGAGAATAATGAATAGGTAGATCAGCTGTAAAGAGTGTGCAGAAACGAGAGTCACTGGGAGGAAAAGGTAAGCAAACTATTAATTACGCTCACATAACAGGCACACTTACGTAAATTACACTGTAACACAAAGCTGTGACAGCTACAAACTTACCAAACAGGAGACTACGTTCTTATAAGAGAACGTCCAAAGTCATCGCTTCTGCACAAGAAGAACTGTAAGTGGCAACTTTTATACACTGGTCATTATACGATTGTGAGAACACTCTATCCTGGATGTTATCTTCTGGAGTATCCTAAAAGTGATAAAATAAAGGGATTCTATTCCCATTAGGATTTGACGAAATATTTTCGTAAATAATGAATCTTAACTTTTGCGAATGTGAATTTATATTTAAGTATAGCTTTGAAGGTGGTTTGTAGCGAGTTAAGCCATGATTTCTACGGGAGCCATGAACCAAACAGAACAAATACGCCTTAATCAAGTTAACGAACGGTACTATTGAGTTAATGAGAGTAATATTTAGGTATTGACACTAAAAGGAGAAGAATAGGTATTTACGTGAACATATTTCTCATTTCCTGACGTTAACCTGGAGAAGCACACTGCTACGTTAGCTGTTGGAATATTTACCAATTTGTATATGAGTACGTAGAAAGCTTTAGTAAGCATAATCAGTTGTGAGATCATCATCTTAGACTCACCATAAAGAAGGATGGATTTGTATACACGCAAAATATTTTTGGTACTAGACATGTCGAAGCAATTTACTTCAATAAGAAACTAAGCAAGCCTTCAATGAGTACTGTACTTTGATTTCTCTTGAGCTATGAGTATAGATTTTGCTTAGCTTTAAGTGGTTGTTTTATTATATTTCCTGTTTCCTTGATATTCTGTTTTGTGTTAGAGTGTCATTCTATAAAAAGATTTAGTTTCGATCTGTGATAGATGATGTTCTCCTATCCTATGTAAATATGGTACTTTCGTAAGATCATATCAAATGACTCAGGTTAGGATTACATGTAAGGATGTAAGAAATAATTGTAGGTGTGGACATGTAATAGCTAGTAGGCAATATTCCCACCACAAGACATGTGAAAAAAATGCCGAACTCTATTAGATTAATTATCTTGGAATCAGTGGGGGGGAAATTATGACAGCATGAATTGTGAAAGGTGTAATGATACAATGTGTTATGGTTAAATTCAGCTTCAAAGAACTATTCTGAAGGTGAATACGATCGGTGATAGAACAGTAATGGATGCGTATTGTGTGAAGTTGAATAGTACAGATACAGTAGTCCAGGGCAGGAACACACCAACACAGATGACATACTGAAATGTTGGCGAATACTATGGGCATGTGATGTACTTAACGACTCATCATTTATTTCTAGTGACGTGCAGAAATAACAGTCTCACTAGAGATACAGTTCATTTCAAACAAGTCACAAACACTCATTAACGAATTCCACGCAGCCGTAGCTAGCGAAGCAATGCTATACTGGCCTTACGTGATTTGCCATCATTATGATTTGAAATATGAATCAGACCTCAAGACCATATTTAGCTAGCGCGCTCCCAATGCATACGCTGAAAAGCCATTACTAAAATTCTAACCTGTAATGAATGAACACATATATAGCCAATGTAATAATACGAACCAGCAAAGTCACGTTCTAATCATAGTAAATACAAATATCTCCCACACTTTATGTGGATCCATTATGTATCTTATAAATGTGTAACTATAATTACGTGTACATGTCTTGTTTCCTGTGAGATGTTACATATATTTGTACTAACCCTTCCTTACAATGTCCTGTACAGGTCATACACTACGTGATAGTAATCCAGTGGCACGCCTGTTTCATACACACCAAAACCGATGAGCTGACTGACGTGCCTTTGAGATTTCGGACGAAACGAACTGATGGTTCCCCTGTTTTGTTCCAGGTCCCATCATCCAATTCAAAGGTGACCATACAAGCACCACATTAGAGCACTCACTCGCTGCGCCCCCAGCAAGAGAGGTGGAGCAATGGTAAGCATACTGGACTCGCATTCGGGAGGACGACGGTTCAAACCTGCATCCGACCATCCTGATTTAGTTTCTCCGTGATTTCCCTAAATCGCTGAAGGCAAATGCCGGGATGGTTCCTTTGAAAGTGGACAGCCGACTTCCTTCCCCATCCTTACCTAATCCGAAGGTCCTTTGCCCCAAATCAACCAACCAAACCATACTTCTCAAGCGCAGCAATGCTTGTTCGATGTGGATGTTACTTCCTTGTGGATACACATGCTTAGGTACACTCAGCAGTACGGCACAGTACATACCTGTAAAGAATTCCTCCCACTTGGGAAGCACTCGAATATCGCTGCAACACCATAAGGTACTAACCGGGGTCCCATTAGCAAAGTGCAGCTAAACACGGTACTGCTCAAAGGTGTAGAAACTATTTACTCTTCCCTGGGAACTAATAGCCTGTACTCGGCGCCATTTCCACCTAAAGGCTTGTAAACACAGTTCTGTCGCTCCAGTCGGAACGTCCACCTGTTTCCTATCTGTCTGTTACTCCATACTTTCGCCCCACAGGACCACCGAAAACAAGCATGGAGATCCGGAAGTGGTACTGAGCGCATGACCACCTTTTTATTCATATACCAATAGTCTACCACTGCGTGATAAGCTCCAACTGACTTGGAAACTAAAAATATAGGAGCCGCATATGGCGGGTTGCATGGCTGAACATTTGCTCGAGCTTTCCCTTCAACACCTTCTTCCTGGGATGGACCAAACTATATGGTGCCTTCTTTACCCAAATGTTATATGTTACTTTGATATGGCACTATACTAACCAAATAACACTCAATTTCACCTTCAAAACATCCAGGAATTCAAGATATCATTCTTTTGTCTCTCCTGCGTCCGAGGATCCAAGTGTTAGAACAGCAACCCAGAGTTCTCTTGGTTTCCTTCGCCTCCTTTTTGAGCTCTTTTGTTACTAGCAACTTATGTGACACCCTGTCCCCGATGACTACAGAGAGCAAAGCTTTTCTAAGGTTTAAAACTGCAACTAAATCGGCCGTCTCCCCAGTCAGTCACGTGGCCAATCCATTTGATTACATCATCTCTTAGACTATATGTAGCTAGGAGCTTGTTCACCATCCTCATCCCAACCTTCGATGTGAAATTCTCTATTCCAACTGTCACCGGAACTACTCCTCTTACCCTCTTACTAGACTGTTAGTAAGCTTTATTTTACACACCATCCTTTTCCATTTTCCTATACTTAAAATTCCCTATTAATACGAAACCAATCATTATCAGTAGCCATAATGACACTGCCCGACTCCAACAATGCACACACTTGCTCTTCATTCACCGCACTATAAACAAATGGCTAAAATCCTGTTCCTTACCCATGCTCAACGCACAGATATCCTTATTCTCCTTCCTCTCCTCTTGCATCAATTGGCAGGAGGTCTGCCCCTCTTCCCTTTTCCAGCAGTTTCTATTGATCGGCCCTGCTTTGGCACAAAACTAGCACTTTACTCTGTTATTTTCATAATTCCATTCCTCCTTATCCCCCGAAAGTCTCTCTCCACCTCTCCTACTACCCGACCGAAAATTGTTGCTCCAACCCTTCCTTACTACCCTGTCGTCTGGCTCTTGTTCTCTTCTGCAACCCTTCACCTCGCCTTATCTCCATGAATCAGCGCATGCGGCTCCCTGAATGTGTCACTCTACTTCCTCTAACTGTGCAGATTTCTCCGGTATCCACCAAATGATCACCTTCTCTCTATCAATGTGTTGTACCACCTCAGCTTTACGGTATGGCAGACACAACGCCGACGAATTCCTCTTAACCCTTTCAACAAACTTAACCACAGTTTTCTCAGACAGAGTAGACACCACACATTTATTTAGTACGTGTATTTGCAGACATGATTATTTTGATAAATTCAGTGTGTATGTACAGCAGGATCCATGACCTTGCAGGGAGACAGGACTGGCTGTGAGCAAGTAGGTGAATAAACAGTGGGGGGCTACTTGTGGGTGACAAATTGAGAATCTGGGTCGGATGGGAAGCGTCTCCGGATGGCCAAAACGATTAAGGCAACCGCTTGCGTTAAGGTGGAAATTCGGGTTCGAGTCCTAGCCCGACACAAATTATTTCGATGCTTGATTGCGGCTGGAGTCGGTCTCTCCTTCGAAATGTAATATTTACAGCTGCTGTATCAACCAACAGTATGGCGTGCGTCCTGTTAGACATGTCTCACAGAAAAGACACCTCGCATGTGTATAGTATAGCAACAGTTATGTCAATCATTACAGAAATCTACAACAGTGTTTGAAAAATAAATTGTATTGAGAAAGACTCACCGAAAGTAATCGTTCAGGCAAGCTCGATGGGTGAAGCCGTTTACAGAGATTAATATACAAAATCGCATGAATGCACGCAATGAGTTTGAGAACAATTTCTACTAACTCATAAGCACTGCCATCTTTGGAAAGACTACGCAAAGCTTGCGGGAGATACATCATGGAGAGACAGATTCGGGTTGTTGCCTTAACTGCAAGACCTAAATTCAGAAGTCGCGTTCTTTTTAATAAAATATTGTTGCTATAACACTTAACAGATGAAATGTAGTCCTTTATAATAATAATAATAAAAAAGTTGCAGTTGGAATGGGAATTTTAGGGATTCCTAAAACGCTCCTTTTCGACTTCCATTGTGGTTATACATTGAACAAATTCCCGCCAAATAGTGTACAACTATGCTGATACTTATAGTCTCATTTACTACATCAAAACCATCAATATCTGTGAGAGTACGAGAAGTGATGTGGATACGACGTTCGGTACCTCGCGTTTCCCGGATATTGAACAGAAAGAACAATCTTCCGCTGTTGAATAAAAAACTGGCTGGACTGATGAAAGGCGATCTGAATGACGAGCCCATCACAGAATTTGTGGGCCTGCATGCATAAGTATATCCTCTTGAGATCGAGTCTTGGAGCGTAATGCAAAAGGTGTAAAACAGTCGTCTGCAAATAGGCTCATCATTGACGATTACAAGCAGATTCAGAAGTGAAAAACACTGATTAGTTCGTCATTCATACGAAGATGCATGTTTATTCGACTATTAAATAACTTAAATGCTCTTTATCTGCTCAGGATGACAAACTGTATGTACTTCGCGATAAAGTAAACGCAGTCAACTGGAGACATTACCTCATCAAAAATGATGACGATGATAGTAAATAAAACTAATAATTGATTGGTTTTTATTGTAAAAAATGGAGCTAATGTACTATAACAATGCAAGTATTTCGAAAATCTATAAATAATGGAGATACTTTAAAAAACTGATGACTGTATAAATGTAAATATCTGATTCGTTTCTATTGTGAAAATGTAAGTACATAAAAAGTTTGACGTGAATATTACAAAAAGGTAAATAATGGACATTTATGAAAAACAATGAATGAAAAAAACAATTTGCTTTGTAATAAATTTTATGTGCAGCTTCTTTTTTCCTTCCTACTACCTGTATGGTGTGTTTACACACAGTATTAGTGAGTGCCCATCTGCTTCTCAGCTACACAGTGCCTCACTGGAATAGCTGAGGCGTGTGGAGATCTCTCTCTCTCTCTCTCTCTCTCTCCCTCTCCCCCTCTCTCTCTCTCTCTCTCTCTCTCTCTCTCTCTCACTTTCTCTCTCTGCAGTGAGCTGCCTCACAGCAGCAAGAGCAGTTTCGCAAAACGTTACTAGAGATGACCTTTAATAACGAGACATAGGTGGGTAGATGTGCACAAACTCATATGTGAGTTGAGATTTAATTGGGAAATACCAGTATGTAAGAGCCCACTGTTTGTTGGCTGGAATTAAAAGTATCAAAAATAGGAAAAGGTTTCACGGAAGTTGTGAAACAATAAAATAAAAAAAGACGATACGAATTTTTTAAATTGTAATACATCATTTATTCATCGACAAATATGTAATGTCGGGAGGCTTTTTTGCTACTAGGCAGTGCAAAAACAACACCCAGCTGGTGCAAATGTGAACTATCATAATTTCTTATACACCTATAATTGATAGAATTGTTATGCTCCTTTGATGTAAATGTACTGTGGCTTATGTTACGACATATCACCAGACGTTTGTGGGAAGTAATCAGGCTACTATTCATGTAAAAAAATAACATATTTCTAGTGGTAAGGGGAGGATAGATTTGATGCGTTGAATTGTGTTTTTAACGCATTGAGGAGTATATACGAACGTAAGGGGTGATAGATTCATTTCGTAAACAGACGCAAGGGAAGGTTCAAATGGCTATGTTAATGTGTATTAAGAGGATGGTTAACACGGCTGTAACGAAATGTATACACAGAATGTGCCCTCATCGCCTCCCCTAAGCAGATCCTGACGATCTCCTTGTTGCACTATCGACTCTGATGTTGATTGCAGTACACCAACTGATATCGGTGATGTCTTTGCAGTCCTCTCGTATGCGCGAGCGCTGTTGATTGTCCCATAGTGCCAAACACCTGTGCTTTACAACATTGGTTTGAGTGAGTCATGGCAGGATGCAGCAATTTCCGGAAGCGCCGACTGGACGACTTAAACCTCATATAACTTCGTAGGACTGAGGAGAATCGAGACAGCTAGCTCGTGTGGATGTGGGTATAGGATAATTTTTTCGGGCGCTGTACACAAATAAACGATAAGTGCATTCTTGTCTGAAATGTGTACACGTTGCAGTGTAAAGTTACTGTGGCTTATGTTCGAGCACGTGCAAAGAGACTGGCTATGTGTCCTATCGCGAGGGAGGTGTAGATCTGATGTGGAAAATTTCAACACATCAGTAGCCGCAAAGGTATGAGAGAGATTTTACGTGGAAAATTATGTGCACTATTGATATTGGTATTTCAATGTGAGATTAGTTCCAGAACCAAAGCCATGAAGAGGAGACATTTCCAGTACGTCGATCAATGTCAGACAGCAGCAACAATCGCAATATTTAATTGTAGTTGCACTGATAAACATGTGCCTGGTTTCCAATTATTAGTGAGTCTAGAGACAGCCTTAGAAAGCATAGCGGCAAGCGAGCACGTCGGGGCTGGAAGCGGTATCCCAGCGCCAGTGACCGCCTTTGTTCCAGGCTGAGGCTTGCCCATCCATCTTCTGTACACCAATTCGGAGAGACCGAGAAAGCTCCTCGTGTGCTCCTGATTATGACGATTTGGCTCGCGGCTCCCACTGGACAGGTAAATAGTGAACTAATATCCAGTTTGGATTAGGTGGCCTTCGTGACCACCTGCGGCTCAAGTCAACCAGTCAAATTCCAATTATCATTTCATACATCGCTGCTTCCAGTCATGACGTCAAATAACAATAGGTTTGGATTACTTACTGAAAGTTCTCGTAAAAAACGTAGCACTATTGTTTATGCACGCAGACTGGTGTACAGTGTCGATCATTTTTATCTCGGGTAGCTTTAAACTCTCTGGCTGTGTGTGTGTGTGTGTGTGTGTGTGTGTGTGCACGCTCGCGCGGGCGCCCGTGCGCGTCAGCAGCAAATTTTTTAAATTCTTATATTAACTATTTAATTAATATTTCCTTCTAAAGCAACATTTGTGACGCCTTCAAGATATGATATTCCACATCATATTTAATAGCTCCTAAAGCAGTTCGAAGAGTGCATCACAAGAAAGTGTACCAGGATGGCTGGGGCAGTTTAGAGTCCACGGCGGAATGAAAAAGCACGGCAGTTGTTTAAATATTCCCTGCTAATTCCTGCATGTTCCGCAAAGCAAACTACAGCTTTATCTCTCTCTTGTATACAACGTTTAGTTTAAGTGTATTTCGAGTCAGCCTGCTACTAGTTTTGTGACATCATCAATTTATAGGCGTGTGAAATAGCTTCCGTGTCTGCCTCATATCCCCTATATCACGATCATGTGACCAGAAATTACTAACTACAGCAGTATTTCTGGATTCCCAGTCGGGCATTTGTTTGGGAAGGAGGGAGTCTAAGGTGCGCTGGTATCCAACAGGTTGGTTCATGCATACAAACTATTTGCGATGGTAAAGGGAGCTGAGAGGATGTGTGCTTTTGTTTCCTGGGATTAGTCACAGTCGCTCCCCAATGCCAGGAGGTTGCACAGGTGGCAAGACGCGAGAAAGTTTTCCAGATACGTTTAAGCGACCTGTAAAAAGGGTAATTACATGTTTCCTTATGGGATTGGAATGAAAAAGGGCCACAATTGTTTAAATATGCGACATACTGTGATCAACTTCCTGACAAATTCTTTAAATAAACTGTATTCCATACACCACCTTGTATCCAATAAATTGTTTAAACAATATACCACACATTGTCTAAATTGTTTAAACAATAATTCATACACTGCAGTCAATAAATCAATATTTTCAAGGGGAGGGGCAAGGAAAACTGAAGTATATCGACTCATTTAATTAGTCAGTCAAATTCATACTGTTGCAAGGGGGGAGAGGGCTATTAGATTAACCTGGAGCAGATCGTGAATACCAAAAGTGGCACGATTCAGCTATTTCCTGCCAATGTTTTTAATCGATTGGACTAATTAGTCAATTAATTTGAAACTACAGGTGGTGCCAGATTTCGGCTGTGTCGGAGGGGAGGTGGATGGGTAGGTGTGACATGGAAAACCACTTAACGAAACAACAGGTTAAGAATGAATTATCCCCTGGGGATCAAATGGTTCAAATGGCTCTGAGCACTATGGGACTCAACTGCTGAGGTCATTAGTCCCCTAGAACTTAGAACTAGTTAAACCTAACTAACCTAAGGACATCACAAACATCCATGCCCGAGGCAGGATTCGAACCTGCGACCGTAGCGGTCTTGCGATTCCAGACTGCAGCGCCTTTAACCGCACGGCCCCCTGGGGATCGTATCTGCTTAGCGGAACAATACTTTAAGGACCTGCCAAACAAAAGAGAAAGATAGTTTTGACCCTGAATGTATGCTTGCACTTGATATATACAACCTGCACCAACGATTTGTGGTTTAGCCCCTTACCGTTCTACTCGTGTAACCACTGCAAATATTTATGACGTTATTAAAAGCGATTTACATAGGTGGCCTGACACTTCGGCTTACCCAGATACAAGTCCGCATCTCGTGGTCGTGCGGTAGCGTTCTCGCTTCCCACGCCCGGGTTCCTGGGTTCGATTCCCGGCGGGGTCAGGGATTTTCTCTGCCTCGTGATGGCTGGGTGTTGTGTGCTGTCCTTAAGTTAGTTAGGTTTAAGTAGTTCTAAGTTCTAGGGGACTGATGACCGTAGCAGTTAAGTCCCATAGTGCTCAGAGCCATTTTTACCCAGATACAAACGTTAATCGCACATGTCAATTAAAAAAAGGAAACAGTGGAAGGTGGATTTTTGGGAGAGATTATTATAGAAATCACGGAACTGAGACTTGAAATGTATCTTGATGCTGAGAAATAAAACATAATGTGTAAGGAGAAGGGTGTGAAACCTTCATTAGCAAAAGAATTAAGCATTAATGATTACCCAAGAGTGTGTGTTAAATGATAGTAAAGACCTGACAATGCAATATGTAATTTCATCTAAGCAGCACTTGTTTCGACCAGATTTGTGCTGAAAAACATAGTTCACTTTGATTTTAGTTTATCTATAAAAATTATTCACGTTATTAAATGTAAGAAAAAGTTATAATAAATGTTATATTTAGAGTATTTTAGCTTTGTTTTTCTCATTCCCTCTGCTATAAACTACGTTGTTCATGCTTAATGCAAGCAAGTATTAGAGAAACAGAGAGAGAGAGGGAGAGAGAGAGAGAGAGAGATGGAGAGAGAGAGAGAGTGAGAGAGAGATGGTGTTTGACATAGCTTTTGTAGAGTTGGCCGGCCGCTGTGGTCTAGCGGTTCTAGGCGCTCAGTCCGGAACCGCGCGACTGCTACGGTCGCAGGTTCGAATCCTGCCTCGGGCATGGATGTGTGTGATGTCCTTAGGTTAGTTAGGTTTAAGTAGTTCTAAGTTCTAGGGGACTGATGACCACAGATGTTAAGTCCCATAGTACTCAGAGCCATTTGAGGCATTTTGTAGAGTTGACATTCATCGCGTCTTAGCAGCTGCGCTTGCTATCAAACAACACATTGATGGCTTGAGGAGCCCTCTCTCTCTCTCTCTCTCTCTCTCTCTCTATCTATCTATCTATCTAACTCTCCCTCACTCTCTCTCATTGCAGTCTCTGTTGCGCTAGCTCAAGGTCTCTCTCTGTGTCAACCTGCCAACAGCAAAATTGAAGTCCATGTTCAAATTGAGGTTTGATGTGTGTGTGCGTTTTGCTGACACATTTCAGATCTGGAAATATGACAAGTTACACCCTTTTTGTAATTTCTGTGTGTTAAATGCTTCTGAACAAAACAAAAATATCAGGTCGTTCAGATAATTTTTTTCACAGCCAGGTTGGCTGATTTTGGAGCTACATTGTGATTTGTTGCTTCGTTTTCATGGTGTGTAAATTACTGGATGCCTGGCAGTTTCGTTTTAATGGCCGGTAAATACTTCGTTGCTATTGGAGGAAAAAGAGGGGAAGGGGCTCATCAGTGTCAGTGTTTCTTGTAACGTCGACGATGTTGACAAAACTGGATTATGCTTAATGGACGTTCATTCAGATAGGGGATAAGGCACTTAGTCTATATCATTTATATTCTTTATTTAAAATACAGTCACAAAAATTTTACATGCATCTTGCACGAAGAACTATGTACGGAAATCACCAACTGCAGCAGAGCATAGTCAACAAATCACGAAGGCGCTTTACGTCAGCTGCGTCGTCGCACGGGGTGGTCGTAGAGCACGGCCTGCAGGAACTGCGGCGAGCTGACCGAGGTGCGCACCGTGTGCTGGCGGCCGCCCGGCGACGTGGAGGAGCGCGCGCCCACGCGCACCAGCTTGTGGTCGCCCGTGTGCTCGTACATCAGGCCCTCGCGCGGCTCCGTGATCGCCTGCCAACGGGACAAGGGCCGTGCAGGGACGCCGGCTGTCACCCTCACAGCTACACAGCCACACTCGCTGGTTTTTGCTCCAGCTCGTGCGACTGCTTATGCACATGAGTACCAACGGAGATACGCTCCTATCGGAGCACGGAAAATGTGGATATGTTACTGCTTATTTAAATTAAAAGACACTGACTGAAACGTGGGGTACCTGCTGCCTCATTCCACCTACCTCAGCATCTATTTTTTTAAACATGCAATTCACCTCAAACTCCCAAACGCTCATACACACACACACACTGGTCTGTCGCTGTAAACCACTCACATCCATCCATCCACAGTTGCCCTCTCTCACTCACAAGGGGAGGCCGCCAATTGTGAAATTCAGATTCGATACATACTGCGCATAATAAAAGCTCATGGCCAGAGGTGTAATGTGGCAAAGTACCAAGATGCACTTCTCAGCCGTTGTCGAGAAAATCGACAGTTAAAAGAAACCTTTGTGGTGAAATACTCTCTACGATTAATAATTTTCCACAGCGTCGTGGCGCAGCGGTAAGCGCTCGGGTTCGTAATCCGAAGGTCGCCGGATCGAATCTCGCGCCATGCAACCTTTTTTTTAATTAGTAGTTTTTTGTAATTCAAATATATATATATATATATAAATTATTAATGAATTGCTTATGCATGTTGGTGAAGGCGGATCGCTCTCCAATTGCACCGCCTCCATTTTTCCGTTTTTTTAACAGGGTGTATCAAACCTCCCGTCCGCACTGATTTTCGACGATGTTATAAGTTGCGCTAGGGACCGCATCTACCTTCTTTCGTAGTTAGCAGGCAACTACGCTGTTATGCGGTGGCTCGTTTCGGCCCATTCAACATCTGTCCTTCAAGTGTAACGAGCGAGTAACGGAGTTTATATTTCATACCTGCCACAGCAAATTTGTGTTCGTGGGGTCTCTATTCTAATTCGAACGTTTGACTTACGCTATACGTATTCGTTTCGGAATATCGCTGCTACGTCTTCCGTTAACTATACGTGGTTAACATTATGAAGACAATTAATAACATTTGTGAAATAAAACTTTGTAGTCGCCAGTTTTTCCACGACAAACGACTTTCAATAGCTTATTGTATGCATAATTGTTGCAACTGATTGCCGGGAATTATATATATATATATATATATATATATGTATATATATATATATATATATATATATATATATATGAATTACAAAAAACTAATAATAAAAAAAAGTTGCATGGCGCGAGATTCGATCCGGCGACCTTCGGATTACGAACCCGAGCGCTTACCGCTGCGCCTCGACGCTGTAGAAAATTATTAATGGTAGAGAGTATTTCACCGCAACGGTTTCTTTCAGCTGTCGATTTTCTCGACAACGGCTGAGAAGTGCATCTTGGCGCTTTGCCACATTACACCTCTGGCCATGAGCTTTCATTATGCGCAGTATGAATCGAATCTGAATTTCACAATTGGCGGCCTCCCCTTGTCAGTCATTCAGCCGAACTCACTGTCATTATTTCTTTGTGTCTCTCCTTCATTGTCTCCTGTGTCACAGCCACAGTCCCCTTTGTTGTATTCTACTACTACAGTCTCCTCTCACTCTCGCAGTCACTGTCTCCCTCCTGCTCCTTCTTACTGCTAATATCCCATTACTTCCTTCCTACTGCTGTTGCTTTTTCTCACAGACACTATCACTCTATTCCTCATCGTCATTATCATATACTCGATATCTGATTATTACTGGAAATCACCCACTTCCAATTTTCTCTCTACTCCTCCCTCCCCCTCCCCTGGCATTGTCTCCTTAACTCTGTTCCTAGCACTACTCTGCCACCACGTCCCTCTCTTTCTCTCACACTGTCACTGTCTCCGTCGGTCTTTCTATAACACGGCCACTGTCTACCATCTTCCAGAACTTATTACTTTTCCGTCTCTTCGCCACTGCCACTGTCTTCTTCTTTCTCAGCATAAAAAAGAGAGCATATGTTCACATACCCAAATTTTGGGAAAAATTTTAAAGGTGTTGAGGAAGGAATAATGAGGTCTTTTAAATAAACAAGAACATAGTCGCATTTTTCCTGCTCCGACAGGAGCACTATTCTGCTGGTTCCCCTCTTTTTCCCTGCTGTAGCAGAGCATACAACTCATAAGAAAATAAATTTATCAGTCATTAAAATTTAGATAATTTATTTATGTGAAGTTAAACTAACGCATATCCAATTTTACACGGCAGACCGGATTTTACGTGCAAAAAACTCCATGTGCTTCAGTACTACAACATAGGGTTCCCAGATGATAACGGGAACATTTTACAGCATATTTCTCCTTGCAAAGTCACTTTGTAAACTACGTTTTAGCCTCACACCGGATTTTAATGCGTATTTTACGTGTACAAGTAGAGTAGCTTTCAACCTCTGTGTCTCGGAAACAGATAAAGATATCAACAAAATTTTCAAAATTGTTCGAGATCGGGATCTTAGAAATACATCGCACAAAATTATAGCTGTGCATAGCCATCTAGGATCCACGGCTGGGTTTTGGTACCCAAACAATAAGTTTTGGGAGTGTTTCCCGACAACGGATAAAGGTTTTTCAAAAGGGAGAGCTGTTTCTTCTAGATAAATGCCTAGAGAACGAATCGTTAAAATTTGAGCGATTTTCTGTGGCCATTTATTATTTGGATTTCGCCTCATACCGTATTTTACGTGTAGAAGTAGGATAACTTTGAACCTCTATATTTTGGAAACGGGTAAAGAAATCATCAAAATTTTCCAGGTTGTTCGAGATCAAGATCTTAGGATTCTACTTTAAAAATTTCAGCCATTTGCTGTTTATAGCCGTCCTAGAATCCTCGGCTGGGTTTTGATCCGCTGGTGACGTCAAAAATGCAATTAAAGAAACCGAGCAACTGCCCACCAAATATTGGTGCCTCCGTAACTCTCATCAAGCCCACCGTAGACCATATCAAATTCTAAGATAACTAAACGATTTGCTCCATTGGCCTTAGCAGGAGGACCCTTTACTGTAGGATAGTGACACTAAGACGTTCCGTCTGTGGGTATACAGATGGCCCGTAGGCCAAGGCCTATCCAGAGCACATGACCCTACCTTTTTACCACCAGTAGCACCCGAAGTATGAGCACCGGAAAATCCCTTTTTATGACTGGCCTTTTGGGACATATCAGTCACGCAAGCTGTCGCATGCATACCGATGTACTATTCAGCGTTCATGTATACTGCAGTTAAAAAAACTTATGACTTTGGACACTTCTACCCTGCAAAGAGGATATTATACCTTCGTTCAAGTAATCCCAGTCAATTTAGCTTCTCCTCTCACGCCAGTAAAGGCTCGGCAGATATACTGTAATACAACCTGTAGCTTCCCTGTCAGTAAACAGTAGCACGTGTTAGTGAGTATCAATGGCAAATTGTGATTTCAGTGCTCGTTGTGAAGTGTAGAGTTCTCGAGTGTAGAAGAGTTAGCATTTTTAGCTGGGATAGAAATAACATTGTAACACACATGTACGCACTTACAGTTACTACACTACTGGCCATTAAAATTGCTACACCACGAAGATGACGTGCTACAGACGCGAAATTTAACCGACAGGAAGAAGATGCTGTCATATGCAAATGATTAGTTTTTCAGAGCATTCACACAAGGTTGGCGCCGGTGCCGACACCTACAACGTGTTGACATGAGGAAAGCTTACAACCGATTTCTCATACACAAACAGCAGTTGACCGGCGTTGCCTGGTGAAACGTCGTTGTGATACCTCGTGTAAGGAGGAGAAATGCGTACCATCACGTTTCCGACTTTGATAAAGGTCGGATTGTAGCCTATCGCGATTGTGGTTTATCGTATCGCGACGTTGCTGTTCGCGTTGGTCGAGATCCAATGACTGTTAGCAGAATATGGAATCGGTGGGTTCAGGAAGGTAATACGGAACGCCGTGCTGGATCCCAACGACCTCGCATCACTAGCAGTCGAGATCTTATCCGCATGGCTGTAACGGATCGTGCAGCCACGTCTCGACCCCTGAGCCAACAGATGGGGGCGTTTGCAAGACAACAACCATCTGCACCAACAGTTCGACGACGTTTGCAGCAGCATGGATTATCAGCTCGGAGACCATAGCTGCGGTTACCCTTGACGCTGCATCACAGACAGGAGCGTCTGCGATGGTGTACTCAACGACGAACCTGGGTGCACGAATGGCAAAACGTCATTTTTTCGGATGAATCCAGGTTCTGTTTACAGCATCATGATTGTCGCATCCATGTTTGACGACATCGTGGTGAGCGCACATTGGAAGCGTATATTCGTCATCGTCATACTGGCGTATCACCCGGCGTGATGGTATGGGGTGCCATTGGTTACACGTCCCGGTCACCTCTTGTTCGCATTGACGGCACTTTGAACAGTGGACGTTACATTTCAGATGTGTTACGACCCTTGGCTCTACCCTTCATTGCATCGCTGCGAAACCCTACATTTCAGCGCGATAATGCACGATCGCATGTTGCAGGTCCTGTACGGGCCTTTCTGGATATAGAAAATGTTCGACTGCTGCCCTGACCAGCACATTCTTCAGATCTCTCACCAACTGAAAACCTCTGGTCAATGGTGGCCGAGCAACACACTCGTCACAATACGCCAGTCACTACTCTTGATGAACTGTAGTATCATGTTGAAGCTACATGGGCAGCTGTACCTGTACACGCCATTAAAGCTCTGTTTGACTCAATGCCCAGGCGTATGAAGGCCGGTATTACGGCCAGAGGTCGTTGTTCTGGGTACTGATTTCTCAGGATCTATGCACCCAAATTGCGTGGAAATGTAATCACATGTCAGTTCTAATATAATATATTTGTCCAATGAATACCCGTTTATCATCTGCATTTCTTCTTGGTGTAATAATTTTAATGGACAGTAGTGTATATTCGCCTATGTTTGATCTCCTTATATCTGTTCTTTAAATATTTTGGAAATACTTGAGCTATATCTCCCACGGGGAGATACTTGATAAGTATTGATAAGGCCCAGGTAAACGAGAACAACGGTTTATTACGACAACAGTAGAGATATTTAATGACAAAGGAAAACCCTTTTCAGCAAAAATACTTCTCAGACACTTAACAGGCAAACGCCTGGAACACACAGCGAATAAACGTAGTGGGACGTGAAGACAATGCCACTGATAATCCCTGCTAAGAGCCGACGCATCAATTGGGCTAGAGCTCCGGTGAAGCGAACTGTAACGTGTCCGCTGTTCACTGAAAATAACAAGCCCGTCGTTGGCTTGACTGTGGCGCAGGATAACCGTTTGGTACGCTATTGCTGCGGTATGTTGTGTTTTCGGTGATGCTTTGCCTCACTTTGTGGATTTTCCTCTTGTGTGGATGGCTAATTGTTTTGGTGGCGGAGTAATGTTTTTGTACCTTACAATGACGGTATCACAATATCATTATACTACACGTTGAAGGTGTGGTGGTGGGAGACTTGAAGTCCCACGCCACCCTCTGATGGTGTAAGTTCAGAGTTGCTGATAAGGGTGACACAACTGCAAAGGTAGTTAGAGTGAGGGTCGCACCAAGGACTGCACAGAATGAGTGGCAATATTAAAACCCATACTACAAGTTACCATACTGGGGCGACGGGGCTATTGTTAGCCATGATCCAATCTGAGTCCTCGAGGATGGTCAGAGGAACAGGGTGGTGTTCCCAATTCCAGGGAGTCGTGGTGCCAATGTGTTGCAATCCATTGACTGTGTCGTGCAGGGCGCCGACTTCGTCGTAGAGGCGCCTCCCCTTCTCTGAATGGACGTCTTTAGAGGGATCATGTTGGTTTCCTCGTGTAAAGTAACAGTCCTCGTGAGTGGAGGGGCATGCAGGCTCCACCAAAGCATCTTATTCTGCAGGCACTGGAGGGTCTGCATCCAGAAGGCACTAATCATGGCCAAAGCACAAGAGCCATGGGGGAAGACTGGACAGCCGTCTGGTACATCTGGAGCTTGGTGCCTATGGTCAGTTCCCTGCTGTAGCAGGAAGGGAAGAATACATTTATCAGCTTCTGCCCCTTTTGGGTGACGTATTCTGCATATCGATGGAAGAGCAGTTTTTATCCATCTGCACAACTAGATATTTGGTATCAGGTGACCATGGGACCAGGATGCCTGCAGTAGTGATGTTTTGGTGTAGGATAGGGCCCCGTTTGGTGGAGCAGACAGCTGCATTTTTGGCAGCATTGAGGGCAACCTTGTCTTAAAGACGCCAGGTGGCTGTTGCGTCCACCTCCCTCTGGAGATGAGCAGTGAGCTAGTCAGTGTTGTGGTAGGTGGTATAGAGCGCCGTATCGTCGGCGTATTGCATCAGGTGGCAGTGAGGGATGACTGGCAAATCATTAACATAAATATTAAAGAGTATGGGAGTTACAACAGAGTCTTGAGGAATACCCATCAACATGTGATGTATGCTCGAGTGTTCCCCTTGCTCAGAAAACAAGAAGATTCCATCAAGGAGAAAATCATCCATGTTCTTGATAAATGTCCAGGATGGTCGTCTGTGTCAGCAGTTTGCACACGAGATTGTCTTCCTAAATCCTGTAGTAAGCATTCTGTAGGTCCAGGAAAATCGGTGGCGACGACATCTTGGAGCTAATGCCCTTGCTGATGTGTTCTGTTATCCTAAGGGCTTTAGTTCACCTGACAGGCGGGATGTGAAACAGCACTGTTCTAGACGGATCGTCCCAGCCGCTGCCAGAGGCTAGGGAATTCGGTTCAGGATCAAAGATTGGAGGACCTTCGCCACAGTATTCAGAAGGCTAGTGGGTCTGTTGTTGGTAGGCACTGTAGGATCCTTTGAGGGCTTGGGAATGGCAATGACTTTTTGCTGCTTCCACTGTGGGGGGAAAAGGCCAGTTGTGCCACAGCAGTTCATAATGTTGATGAATGAGAGTAGTGACTTGTGCAGGAGCCGACAGAGGCGTTCATTTTTTTAAAAAAATGGTTCAAATTGCTCTGAGCACTATGCGACTTAACTTCTGAGGTCATCATTCCCCTAGAACTTAGAACTAATTAAACCTAACTAACGTAAGAACATCACACACATCCATGTCCGAGGCAGGATTCGAACCTGCGACCGTAGTGGTCGCTCGGTTCCAGACTGTAGCGCCTAGAACTGCACGGCCACTGCGGCCGGCGGTGTTCATTTAAGATTCTGTCCAAACCGAGAGCTGACTACCAATGTTACCACTGGAGGATCCTTTGGACTTTTGCTGGGAACATAATGTGAGGGGCAGTAAGATGTGGTCAATGTCTGAAAGTGGTAATGGCCGCCAGAATATCGTGTTCATACTGGAGTTCACCAAGTGTAAGCTCCTGGACGAGCAGTTGATTCTGGGCTTCAAATACATTGGCCAGAGTTTCCACAACACGGAGGGCATCATAAGTGAAACCACCCACTGTGGAGATGGGATGGTTGGTTATCAGTACACGCCTCAGAGCTCAGACAACAGGCCATTCCGACTTATATTGGAGGAGAAAGGCGAAAATCTTCACCTCCCATTGTTCTGTTTTCCTATCGGAGAGGTGGTGGCAGAACTCACCCTGGAGATGCCTCACGCAATGCTCAACCCAAGGGTCATAAAACTGTTTCCTCTGCTTGCATAGTGTTTCGTCTGTATTGTAGTTCATTCAATGGAGGAGGCTAGGCATCCAGTGGCGTTAGAGCCCTAGGTGCAATGGAAGCAGAGGCCTTAATTGCCTTCTGGTTTTCCTTCGTTAGATAATCAACAGCACTAACCAGATTCACAAGCATTGTCAGCCTGAGGTTTTCCCCAGTGGTATTGCTGAGGACCCTGACAACTGTGTCACAATCGGTGATGTTCAAGGTAGAACAGATGTCCGAAGACATAGCTACATCAGTAAGGTGCAGGAACACCAAGTCATGATCAGATCCCAGTTCATGGAGTGTTTCCAACGAAAACTGCTCCACAATATTCTTGAAAATGGGCACATACAAGGCCATAGACTGACAGAGCCAGAGTACCTCCTGTTCGAGGAGGAGTCTGCCCTTGGGATTAGCGATGCGAAAATGGCAAGCTGTATGTATGGTATTGAGGTATGCCCTACTGATGAGTCTGGAAAGCGAGCTCAAAAAATAGCTCAATTGGCTCTACCATCTGAGGACATCAGTCCCTTAGACTTAGAACTACTTAAACCTAACTAACCTAAGGATATCACACACATCCGTTCCCGAGGCAGGATTCGAACCTGCGACTGTAGCAGTAGCGCGGTTCTGGACTGAAGCGCTTAGAGCCGCTCGGCCACAGCGGCCGGCTGAAAACGCGCAGAGTGAAGCTTCAAGAAGAGGCAGGTTGGGCTCAAGTTTGCACAACAAGTGTGATAGCTCCAAGGTGGGTACAGACAGTTGCCGACATGGCCTCTATATGTTCCAGTGGTTGGAGAGCCTCGTGACTGTGGGAGAGTGCCTTCTGGAGGAACACTGCCATGCCCCTATCTTGGTGATGGAGCCGGTCTGTGCGATAGCAAACCATGCTGCATAGACGAAAATTGTCCACCAGTTTGAGATATGTTCCCAATACAAGTAAAATTTCCCCATGATGGTCAGAGATGGAGGTGTTCAGTTCAGTTTTCACCTGTTTAATACCATTAGCATTAAAATACAGACAACTACAACCTGAGAGGGCTGGAGGTTGTGCAATGGGTGATCTGCCATTACAACAAAATCTGACTGAGCCCTTCAACCAGCGTGACGACCTTTGTGGGCCCATCCTGTGACTAACGTACCTTCTGACCTGTTTTACAAATTACTGACCTGATGTGGGGATTTTTGTTGTTCTGTCACCAGAAGCCTGATGAGTGTAGTAATTCATTGCCTTCGACTTCACGAAGTTGAGTACTATGGGTAGTTATCATTTGGGTCAAGCAGGTATTTCACATGGTCTTTCTGATAAACTGCCAGCAATTGGCGTGTAAAAGGGGCTGCAGTTCAGTTTAATATAACTCGTGGGATTGTAAATCATGATAGGAGGGATCTTCTCCTTCTTTGGTGGTGGTGGCGGTGGATTCTGAGCAGTGGGGTCGGGAGGGGGACGCATTGCCTGGTCCATGGCACCAACACATGCGGTTTCTACTTGGTAGGGAAGCATCCATATCCGAATCACAGCCACTGCGATGGGTTCGAGCGGATGACCATTTAGATTTTCGGGCGCAGGGGGGAAAGACAGGGGTGAAGATCCCAGAAGACTAGAGGGACCGACCAGCTGGTGTAGGAGAAACACCACCCAATGGTGCCTCCACATGGTGGTTGATTGTATCAGTGTCTGGAGCTTAAAAGACGTGACAGGCAGTGGATGAGAGGTCTATCACTAGGCAACCATGACAACTGTCAGATGATAAGGTGGAAGATCAGTCGCTCATGCAGTGCTGTGGACAAGACATGTATCGGTATCACTGTCAGTGATTACTGGTGACTTGTGGTGGGAGGTACGTTGCGCACAGTCCTTAGACCATTGGACGGTGTCAGTATTGGCAGCATGCCAGGATGGATGTCCGTCAGAAGACTTCACATTGCCGCGTGGAAGGGTGGCCGAAGTTTCGTCTAGCTGTGGATTCCTGTCCTTGTTCCTGTTCATGTTTTGTCGCGGCCCGACTGACAAAAGACATAAATCCTGTCGCCTATAAATTCCAGGGAGACTGGGACACATATGAATAACAACAGTGCCTTAGAAGGCAAAAGACAAATCAATGGCGACTCAGGAACTACGAATAGCAACGCTGAGTGGAACTCGTGACCTTAACACCAGGAAGAGCACATACTGGCAAGTAAACGAAGTCATGGCTCCAACCTGGCTGAACTGTGCCAACATGTGGACTTGCGCCATCCTGTACAGCTGGGGTCCAGAGGAATTCGTGCCAATCCGGTTCCGCACAAGTGACACAGCCGAGGCAATAGGGCCCTGACACGGAGGACCTCTGGTGACTCTTGCCCTACCGTCTGTAGTCCCTATTGTGATCGACGCAATACCTTGTACACATCCAACCATGTGATGCTTCAGTGACTGAAGGGTTGCCGATCGCTTTCTCCACTTTTCGATGCATAAATACAAAAGTGTGAAGATATCAAATGTAACAGAAGATTGTTAAACTTACAAGATTTCTGATCACACGCTGAATAGGCAGTTGAATCCCCAGTTACAATGCCCTGGCTAAGGCTGGCACACACGCCTGCAACATCAGTTTAGAAGTAGCAGTGTCAGTGACACGACATATCGAAACCACACTTACAAACAATACAAGAAATCAACGTGTGAGCAATGGAGGTGGTTACTAACCTTGTTAATTGCCACTGATTAAGAACTTGGATGGACGGAAAAATACACAGGGTCTCTCGCCTAAAAGTCGTCAGGCACATTTTCTCTGAAGTTCCCTAAGATATTTGCAATTTTGTTTCTGCATTGTATAGCTAAGTCAGCCAAAACCAATACTGCTCATCACTTTTCCCATGTGATGCTCAGATCCATCATAATTTAGGCACGTCTCACACTGTGAAAATGATTCTGAGATGCGAGATAATAAATCGCGCTCACGATCATCGCGCAGTTGCGCTACGCTTTGTTCTCTTCTTTCGAGAGAGCGTGAAGCAGCTGGGCGAACACGCTGCAAACTTAGACGAGATTATCTGCCAATGGACGCCTGCGAGGCGCAAGACTATATACGGCACTCACGATCGGCCCTCAGTCAGGACTCTGTTTGGGTAAAGGTTTTCGAGGTTGGAGACAGTGCGTGGCACTCACGATCAGTACTCAGTGAGACAACAGGTGGGATAGGGCAGGCAGAGACAGAAAAACAGTGCCAAGTTCGCCTAGACGCTGATCGACATCGACACCCGCTAAATAGAACGTCAAATTCGTCTAAGTATTCAGAAGAAAATCCAGAAATAATTGTGAGGCATGCTGAACTTCCTTTGGTTGATAAAAAAAGTGCATTTACAGATAATCGTATGACTGGTCCTAAACTGTACATTTTGTGAGGTTCTAAAATGGCAAAAAGAAGCGATGCGAATGTGTTGCTTGGGTGGAAAAGTGCATATTGGAATTTTTCGGAACCCCCTGAGATCTTGAAATCTCTGCTGGGTTGTGGCGGTAGTCAAAAGAGTTTTGGAAACGTTCTTGCGTACAATATGCGTTTCAAATGACATTTGGCGCGAAACAAAAAACGGAAGGAGCATTCATCCTTACCTTTAAGGTTCAGAACCTAATTTACCACCTTACTGGTGCTTAGCCGTCTTTCGTTTCTAATTAAGAAGAGGAGGCAAATATTTGGAATCAAAATTTCCCACAGCTTAAAAACCATCTGACTGCTCTGCTTCGAAACATGCTGCATCAAGTGAATCCATAAATCCACGGTTTTAAAGCTGCACTAGAGTCTCTTTCGCGAGGACAAAATAATTATTATAAATTTGTCTTTAATGAAGATAAACAACCATCTGCTCGACGTCGGTGCACTGCTTCGGTTTATCAAGAAGTGAGCGGCGTAACATATTATTGCGCTCCCAAGACGATCGCCTTCATGTAACACATCAGTCTTACGACGCCCTACAATATCTCTTAATTCATTTCCATGCAGCAGGTGGTTGTAATTTTGGATTGCATCAAATCAACCCTACCACAAGATTGTCGAATACAAACAAAAAAAATCACCCAACAATTTTATTTTCACCTAGTACATGTAAGACGAAATCGTTCTGTCTTCCTACAAGGATTTCGTGGACTGTTTAGCCTGTTTATCGTCGATACTTACTGCACGTAAACAACAACCAGAGAGGGCTAGGCAATGAAGATTATGTGCACTTGCGGGAGGCTAAATCACATTACTTCAAACGTTGCATACAGAGAATTTTTGTAAGCCAAAAGTAAATTCCACGTGTTGGAAGTGTCGGGCATACTACAGATAAATACCGGCACAACGTCAGCTTTCTCAGTTACTTGAAAAGTAATTTTATACCAGTGTGCATATTCAACACTACCAAAAGTATTTTATAGTGACTGTGCCGAACTTCTGTTTCGCAAAAGATCTTAAAATAATATCGTTCTCAGTAAAATCAAACCCAGTTCTTTTCTAAGAATAGAGAACGCAACAATAACAGCATTTTGAAAAAAGATTGTCGCAAATAGTTATTTACAATCTGTTTCTGTGAACTAAGGTTTTTGTGTTAATGTTCTTGTAATAGAAGTGTGATAAATCTTAACAGCATGATCACTGTAAAAGATGCCCTCCGAGAACTCGGTCGTTGGCTTCAAAGGTATCAGGGGTTGGTAGGAGATTTCCAACGCGTGGACAAGTTCGCGAATTTGTGTCCTCTATGCCTGAGATCCTTGAATTGGAGTGCATTAGTTGGGGACCGTTTTCGTACCTTCAAAAAGCGATGAACGAACAGTACAGCAGTTAACAGCCACAGATCTATGATGATTAAAATTCAAAAACTGAAGGAAAGGAGGGAAAACTAGAACGATGAAGCATCACCAGGTCATTCTCTCCTGGAAACACTGGCAGGAAAAGAAGTTACACCTGGCGTTTAAGTAACATAGATGGGCACATTCCAGTAGGATGCAATGTGCAGACACGTGTATTAGTGTTAGCCAAGCGAGGCGTACCGTATGTTGGACACTTCCCTTTACGGCTTCAAAGAAACAAATATATTTAACGGGAGGAAATCGTCTCATCGAAACTGTCGTTTCCCAAATTTGTCATCAGGAGGGGAGACATAGCGACCAGAATGTGCCTGTATCTGCATGCCGTGAGGAGTATTTCGCTGGACGGCGTGGGCTGATACGTGTCACACGTTGACGAAAGGGCGAAAGGACCCCACAATCAAGGAACAACAAAAGCACCGATAAGCAAGTGTGGCAGGATAAACATATATCACCCTGGCTCTTTAGTGCCCTGGTTGATGTCGTCGTTTGATTATTACTTAAAAATTCTTCACGAAATTCCGGTTAAAAATGCTCTGGAAGTTGGCGTCACGTGGCAACAACTCTTCCCTCCAGTCGTAGAACTGTCAAATGTCGCAAGTTGTTCTAAACTCACTTTAAGGTTTTCTGTAGTTTTCTCAAATTATTCGAGGAGAATGCTAGAGCACTTCCCTGAATAAAGCGACCGTGCTCCGCCTTGTACTTCGTCTCCAATGCCCTCGACATACCAGGAAATTAAAATTTTTCTTTCCCGATTACGAATGATGTGTAGCGTACCTCCCTATGCTAAAGACCGGTGTTTGGAGCTTCTGTAGAGTGCTCCCTTAACTACCTCGATAAAGTCGCTCCTTAGGTGTTACAGCTACATGTACGTCGTACTACGAAAGCCACCTAACGATGTGTGACGGCTGGTACTTCTGGAACCACTAGTTGCTGCTTCCCTTCCCTGTTCCACTCTCTAATGGCGTATGGGAAGAATTGTCCATGAGCCTCTGTATTGGCTCTAATTTCTCGAATTTTCTTACGTGGTCATTTCGTGACGTTTATGTCGGGAAGTAATATGTTGTCTGACTGATCCTGGAAACTGCTCTCTCGAAATTTCAACAGTAAACCTCAGTTGTAGCGCCTGCCACTGGTGTTTATTAAGCATTTATGTAACGCTCTCGCTCCGACTAAACGATCCCGTGACGAAACAGCTGCTCTTCATTGGATCTTGGCAGTCTCTTCTGTCAGCCGTAGGTGCTCACGTTCATGAGAATGGTTTATCTGGACTTTAATAAAAGATACCTCTACAGGAAATTGATTTTCCAAACATTAATTGCTGCAGAAAGAACTTACCACTAACTTGGGTTCGAATTCATCTTCGAAGAGCAAACGTACCTGCAGCGAAAGATTGTTTTCCTCTGGGTAGAGTGGAATTATTGAACAACCTAATGTGCATTTCCACACATCCACCAGTGTGCGCAAGTGGCTGGTAGAACACAACTAGCGCTTGATCTTAACACAAAGTAGCATCTACAGCACCATTCTGGCCTTCAGAGCTGACAGATTAGCTACTGAGACTCGAGTAGTGCTATCAGCGCTTGCCTGCGTCACTCCTGCAGCTGTTATATGTGTCGTAAACTGCGATTCGTTAGTATCCAGCAGGTTGTTGCACGGGAAATTGCTGTTGTGAGTGTGAACTATAGACCCAGTCATGACTCATATAAAAAAATGGTTCAAATGGCTCTGAGCACTATGCGACTTAATTACTGAGGTCATCAGTCGCCTAGAACTTAGAACTAATTAAACCTAACTAACCTAAGGACGTCACACACATCCACGCCCGAGGCAGGATTCGAACCTGCTACCGTAGCGGTCGCTCGGTTCCATACTGTAGCGCCCAGAACCGCACGGCCACTCCGGCCCGCGATGACTTATATAGTGAAACACTATTCACACGTACCAGTTTGAGAGATAAAGTAGACTCTTTCAAAGTACGAAACTCAATGGATCTTGGACTTGATAGTTCAATGTGAAACCCATGCATCCTAATTTTCGTGCAACGTATCGCAGAAATCCTACCAGCAGTCCTGCTGTTTATAGGTGATATAAGCTGTTTTGGAGGCTGGTTGTTTAATACGTAGGAACAAATACTCGCGATTACTGGAAAATATCGTTGATGGACAAAGGAGAAGATCTGTCAATAGGCTCAAAACTCGACACCACTTGCTTCTGTTGAATAGCGCATTTGGTGAATACTTAAGACACATTTGCCAATTATATCTCATCATTTAACAGCAGTACAGAAACCAAAAGACGCAGATTAAGTGATCTGCAGTGAATAGAATGTGACAATTGGAACCTCCACCCGCCACACATTTTCTGGCCGCTAAGTCGTACCGTGAAGTTGGGCGAGGAATTGGTCTTGGTAACGCGCGTGTGCCAGTTGAAGTATCCCAGGTCGGTGCAGCGCGGCCACAGCTTCTTGGCGCCGCTGAAGATGCGCAGCCAACTCTCTGAGGCGATGCGGTGGGCGAAGTCCACGTAGCCGGACACCTGGTGGCCCGCGCGGTCCACCAGCCGTATGAAGATGATCGTCTGCAGCACAGTGGAGGCTGTTCCTGCACGTCTGTGGTATGTTGTACTGGAAACCACACTGACCAGGCGCGTTGCTGTGGCCAAAGTGGTGTAGCAACTAGACGGGTTGCAAGTGCATGTCTAAGGAGCTGGAGCCATACCGACTGCAGTGCTATCCACAGACATCGAGCTGTGCCCAACGGAGCATCCACACAGCGAACATGACGGCCTAGTTAATCCGACTGATATTCCATTCTCTTACTCTGAATGCTTCATCGGCTTCTAAAACTATATTAGCGCACTGCACATGAAATTAGGCAGGCAAATACTATGCATCACAGCCTCTAGCGTTGATAACGGCCTCAATTCAGTGAGGAAGAGGGTTCAGAAGTTGCCTCAGGTATGCCATATCCAGCGGGAGCCACTCATTGATGATTCGATTCCTTAGTGTTTCCAAATTTGGGGATGTTGACTGCTGTGTTTCACTCGTTGTTACAAAAAAGCGCAAGACATTACTGAGGGATTAAGATCGGACGACTTAGCGCGACAGTCAAGGTGTCGTGGGGTTCCTGAGTGTCCGTAGACCAGGGACCTTGTAAATACAACTGTTGCCACGTTGGAAGACGGAAATGTACACAGCATATACATTCCAATGTGTAGAAGAAAGATCAACACATGGTTATCAGGAATGATCAACCATACATCCTGGTACATGTTCACGATAACCTGAATGATTGGATCCATGTCATGATATGACGAACATCCTCCACACTTTAGGTTAAATGTATCATTGGGTCATCGGTTCACTCGACAACTTGCATCCTTTGAAAAGGATCAAAATCGCCATTCCTCCGAACGCACTACACTCTTGCAGTCACCTAATGTCCAGTTTCTGTGTTTCTTTTGACCACTGAAGACATGCCGTTGCATGCACTGCTCTTAGCAATGACCTTTCGGGAGGTATCCGGCTCCATATGTAACCGACATCGGCTGTCGTCGGCTAAACTTACCACTCCTCTCAGGTGGTTGTCGGTTAGGACCGTTTTACGACCATTGTTCTTATGCTGTGTTACTTAGCTGCGAGTGATATGCCTCTCTTTCGTAGACACATTGTACAGCTCATGTTAATACACCTACTAATCAGACAACTTAATTCACTGTGTGGTGGTGGATACGTCGAAAAACGGTAGCACCTTTCTTCCAGTCTCCCACACAAGTGACAAGAATACAAACATGACTTGACAGGCTTGACTTATATCGATAGTGGAGTGTCACATGATCGCCTGCTACCACTTCTTAGTCATCTGCAGCGCTCCGAGTGACCTGTGTGCTCTTTTAAGGTGGTGGTTTATATTTTACGTTGAGAGCTTATCAACGTACCACTCATTTCGAACACGGCAAAATGAACTGTTCCAGGAAGTCTACATCGCGACCAAACAGCTGACATTACAGTGACACCAGAATGGGTGTAGTCGTCAGAAGAGGCTAGTGCACAGCGACAGGTGACTGCTGACTCTGCAAAAGATCCTACAGCACAGAAAGTTCATTAACTTGTCCATCCTTCATTGAGTCAATTCCCCGGGTCATATTTCAGCAACGTAGTCCTTGGTCATGTGTGATGAGGGATGTGAAAGCCTTCTACGAAGAACGACAGGTACCTGTACTTTTCTTGCCCGTACGCTCGCATGATATGTCGCCCATCGAATGAGATACGTCAAGGATATCGTTGGTCAGCGTCTTGCTCGACATGATTCCCCAGTGAAAAATCGTTGTTCCTTATGGACTCACATACCAATCACGCAGCGAATTTATCCTGGCCATCTCTGATGGTGCTACATGGTATTTAGACCGTCTACACGTGTGAACTAAATAACATATTGCAATCATTTATGTATTGCCGTGTAATTAATCTCTAGAACGTAAGCGAATTTCAGTTGCAAATATCCTTCTTAAACGTTGTAATTTTCTAAAACGGTAGGAGAATTACGATCAAGTGTTTCGAAATATTTGGAAATACATCAGTCACTGTATGAAGCCACTGAAGAATTCCATAACTTATATATTTCACTGCTCCAATGATTTACACCAAAAGAGGAACAAGTATATGTTCCTTGAAGCAACTCCGCAACAAAATATCCCATTTTAATGACATCTGGCAGTGTAGAGGTCAGAAAAGCGATCAGGTACAAGCATACTATAGCATTAAGCCAGGAAGTGAAAAGGGACATAATACTTACGAACCGTTCTGATTTCTCTCGGTTTCAGAGTACTCGAACATGCTGCAATAAGAAACTCCAGCGTCCTACCGACGTTGACGTTAACGTCGACATCATCAAAGGTAGTGCATCAACGCACTGAAGACACCTGAAAAAGGATCCTGTTATAGCTTTGTTGAGGAGATTATAATGACCTGCAGTTGTAGTAGTTTAGACGCGATAATACTGTCGGCCGAAAGGGGATTTCAAACCACTCCACCGTACGGAGAAAATGTTTCCTCTGTTTTAGGAACAATTTTATTTTATAAATTTTACATTTACTAGATCTCTATAGGTAGCAGAAGCAATTCGCTGCCTTAAGCAGTGCTGTAGAATGTAATGGCAGCGAGTAGGACGCTGGTTCTTTCGAAGGTAGTGGTGAGGAGTAGACCATACGGCGCGGTAGTCAATCATGCAAGTGGGGAGAAGTACGCAAGCCTCGAGAGCGAATCTTGCTTGACAGTCAATGCGTAGGAGTACCGCAAGTATTCTGAAGCGAAATTCACAATTTTCTTTATTAAATATTAGTCATTAAGATTCAAGTTTGGTATAGCAAATACTAGGAAGAGGAGCCTACGGGTCATCAGCGCTTTAATACCATAACATCGCTATGCAATAAACCAGTTAATTTAGTAGAAACTGAACATTGTTAAATTACTAAAGATGTACGAAGAGCTACAAAGTTTTACATATGAAGCAGGAGATATCGGCCTTGCAACAACGTCGCCAGTTGGTAATAGAATACACTGGGTTGGTACATAAGTTCGTAGCGTTTTTCCGTAACTTAATAAGCACAACACATACAAATTACAGAGACTTTTGTCTGCCTATTTTGGCATAACTTTACGATGCTCCGACTGTAGTAATCACATGGCTTTGAAGCGAAGAACTCGTCGAGGTTTGTTCAGAGCAAATTTTCATCCACAAATGAAGTTCCTTGAAGGTTGTTCAATAGAGAGAGGGAAAGGTGAAAATCTGGCGGCGCAAGACCACGTGAATATGGTGGGTGTGGAGTGACTTCCCAACCCAATTCATGCAATTTTTTTTTTTTTTTTTTGTAACTCTAGCAGAATTCAGGTGGGTGTTATCGTGGAGTAGCATCATTTCAAGCAGTCTTCCTTTTAGTTGTTCTCGGACTGCGAGTGCAAGACGTCTGAGTTGTTGACAATAGATGTCAGCAGTGATGGTTAAACTTGGGGAAGCAGTTCATACTGCACCACATCGTCACTGATCTACCAGATACATAACACTATCTTTTGGGAATGCACGTACATCTTTGTGTGGTGAGTTGCTGCTTTGTTTGGACTCAAAACATTCCTTTCTTCTAGAAAAGACGAAATTATATAGCGGTTACGGCGAAATAATATACAATTCGATGACGGAATGAAGAAAGTGGAACTATTGGAACTTGTGTCACAACGTAAGCCACGACACCCGACATACGTCGTAGATGAAGTTGCCAACAAACATGGACATTCTGTAATTAAATTACCTCCCTATCATTGCACTTTAGTGCTATAGAGCTAATATGGGCCCAAATCAAGGGGTACATAGCACGAGAAAACAAGACATTCAGGCTTTCAGAAGTGGAAAGACTTTTGCACGAAGCTGTTTCTAAAGTAACTGTGGAAAACAGGAGTAGTGTGGTAGTACATACAAAAGCTGTCATTCAGGAGGCATGGAAGAACGAATCCTTATTGGAAGATAGTGTTTCCGAATTAATTATTGCCGTCGGGGAGTCATCTGAAAGTTCTAGCGACACAGATATAAGCGGCGTTTTCCAGCTGTCGGACACAGAACACGTCGAGTGATGGTAAGCTGCAAAAAAAATTGTACCTTTTGGTGGTGTTGGTCTCGTTGTGTTGGTATTTTGAGTTTTGTGATTTTTTGCGAAATTCGTGACACAAGACGGAAATGTAACTAACGGCGGTATATGTGCTGCTTTCTCCCACCCCACGTAAGTTTTATCAGCACTTCAACGGTACGCACAATACTATTCTCGTCTTGGCGAAACTGTAGCACCCACCTACGTCCAACAAGCTCTAAAAATAAATTCAAACCTTTCCGAAACTTTTTCTCGCTTTGACGCCCCACGAAAAATGTAAAGGGAAAATGTTTGTCGCTTACTACCTTTCTTATGTTGATTAGAAAAAAGTTCCGCGTCAGACGTGAGATTTTAATTTATTACCTCACTATTACTGGCTGTATTGCTCAGAAAGTTTGCAAACATTATCGAAATATGCCACTGAAGACAACATTAAAATTTTGTTGTTGTACGACACATGGTTTAGGAGATATGGAATGATTAATATTGAGTAGTGTGAAAATTCAACTTTTCGTAAAAAGTTAAATATTTCTCTATTTCAGCAGCACAAAATTTTCACTAAGTTAAAAAAAAGTGTCAGAAGGTAGTCCTCGTATCACTCTACCATGTACAGTTGCCAAATTATAAAAAACATGACTTCCATTTTTTACAGCGGCAGCTGGCAACATTGCACGGCCGCTCAGCGAACTGTCAAGTACAAAGTAGTTTTAATCGCACTATAATGAGACTGCCTACACTACACTTGTCCGTCCTCTTTACTGCTGCGCGGTCTGGGATCCTTACCAGATAGGATTAATGGGGTACATCGAGAAAGTTCAACGAAGAGCAGCACGTTTTGTATTATCTCGAAATAGGGGAGAGCGTGTCACGGACATGATACAGGATTTGGTATGGACACTATTAAAACGAAGACGTTTTTCGTTGCGGCGGAATCTTGCCACGAAATTTTAGTCACAAACTTTCTCCTCCAAATCCGAAAATATTTTGTTGGCGCTGACCTAAATAAAGGGAAACGATGATCATAATAAAATAAGGGAAATCTGAGCTGGCACGTAAAGATGTAGGTGTTCGTATTTTCCGCGCGCTGTTCAACAGTGAAATAATACAGAATTATTGCGAAGGTGGTTCGATGAACTCTCTGCCAGGCACTTGAGTGTTATTTCCAGAGTATCGATGTAGATGTAGATCTACAAGAAATATTGTAATGTTTAAAGCCACTATCTATTCTGCGACTGCACGATACGTGTACCGCCTGTTACGATACGTCGCAGTTCGCTGCATGACCACCGTGGCGCGTCGAGCAGTCCCCTGTTCCATATGTCGGAGGACTACAACGCTGCGAATGGGGCTTTGAATTAGAAGTTATGAAATACTGGCCTCTCCTTCCCTCGCAGCTGAAAGTGGGTCCCATGTGCCATTGGATATTCAAGGGCCATTGAGCAGCATGTCGTAAATTACTATTGTGTACCCATTTCTAGTCCTCTGATTACAGCACCAGTTCGCAAGGGTATACCACAGAACTGCTTAAGCCCCTAAACAAGTCTGTATTTGCAATGAGAATGATATCAGATGTAGGAGACATAAATATATAAAACTTCCACACTTTGCTAACTTTCATTCTATTATATCATATGGGATCATATTCTGGGGCAATTCATCAAACCGAGCAAAAGGTTTTAGGGTGCAAAAGCGTGTGATAAGAATCATTTGTGGTGTAAATTCAAGAACATCATGTAGAAAACTGTTCAAGGAACTTTGTATTCTAACCACGGCTTCTCAGTATATTTATTCCTTAATGAAATTTGTTGCAAGTAATTTATCTGTATTTCCAACCACTAGCTCAATACATAGTATCATAAATAGAAATAAGAACAATCTACATAAAGACTTAAAATCACTTACCTTGGTCCAAAAAGGCGTTCAATATTCATGAACACACATTTTCAATAAATTGCCAGCAACCATTAAAAACTTGGTTTCAGATAAAGCACGGTTTAAACACAGTTTGAAAGACTTTTTGATAGGCAACTCCGTCTACTCAATAGATGAATATTTTAACAAGGACTGTTAAGCCAACAGATTTCAGTTTTGACAGCACTTGGTCACAACAGTCAAGATTAGGTTTTTATGTATGATAAATTTGTTAATAGTGCATACATAACAATGCTTCTTTCTGATGGCGTGTTAATTCTCTAAATATTGGCTGTTGCAGTTTACCAGATTGTATTCACCTATTTCGACAATCTCCTGACAAATGATCAGTGTAGTAAGTGTTATATTCAAATGTTTTATGTCTTTATGTTATACTTTTGACATGTTCCACATCCACGAGAATCATCTCATTTTTTGGGTCTATGGAACGAAAACTGAATCTGAATCTGATCTAATGTAATCTAATCTCTGGATATGTATCAAATTACTAGTTAACAGTAGATAAAGGAATACAAGATTTAATACAAGCGTTGAATCATAAAGTAGGCAGGGCCGAGGAAAAACAGCTGTGACGCGGTGAGAACGCTGCAGCCTGCTCCGGAGATATCGTCCCTTGCGTTCGGAGAAATTACCGCGGCAGTAGTTGCTGTTCCAATGGTTATGAATAGGAAGGAGTCGAGTTTTCGACTGTATACTGTGCATATTGCGTCTTGACCACTATAGCGCTCAAAATAATAGAAGCTTCCAGATTACGGTAGCATTCAATAAGTATACCGCCATCTGTAATGGATAAGCTGAAGAATGTTTCGTCGAAAGTGCAGCGTCTGCCAGTCAGTTCGCTAGCGGTTTGGAGCGTGGCACGTTAATGATTTTTGTTTTTCTTTAACATTTTTGTTATTTTCTATACAAATCTAAGAACATTAATACCTTTCGATTTTATAGTGGGCAGGATTTCACGCAAGGGCTGTGAAAGCAGAAATTCGTGGGGCTGGAACTGGCGATTTTGATTTATTTGTGAAACAATTAGACGCAATTTTACAGTTGTTAATTTCTAAGCAGTATGATGTAACATAATTGCAATTTAGTGGTTTAGAACATGCCCAGTCTGCAGCCGCACGTACGTCCGTCATTTTATAATCGATGAACCAAAAGTTCACTGATAAACTTTTAGGGGTTGCTCAACGATACCTTCTGAGTGTTTTGGTATAAGGGACCCTTAATCTCCGGTGACTAGCCACAGACTAATAATAAACGCATAATTAATTCAGTTCGTTACTGCAGTCATTCTGGTTTCTGTGAAGATACCTTCACAACAGTGAAGACGTCTGAAATCTTAAGTGACCAAACGTGCATCGCACGACTTAGAACACAGAGCAATGCTACAACCCTCTGACGAAACACTGTACTGCGTTGTGGTCGCCGTCGCTGCAGGAACAGCTTAGCATAGCGTCCATGTCTCGCTCTTCGAGAGCACTCAGTCAACCCAAACACGAGTTGAATATTGGCCAGCCTTTCGTCATTAGTAGTGCTGTGTATCACTGTGAACGTACAATGGATGCTGCAGGAAAAACAAACACAAGACAGAACTGGGTAGCACTGACAGGAAGGTCGAAGACGAAGAATAAAAGGTGTACTACAGTTGCCAAGACATGGTACCGTGAGCGAATGGAAACAAGACTCACAGCACATATCGTCGACATTTGCACTGTTGCGCACTAATTTCAGTGTAATATAGATACAAAGCTAACTGTGGTAAGAAACCAAACGATATGCCGTAACTCGTTAGAGTCATCGGAACCCTCGGTCTGTTATACAAGAATGCTCTGAAAGAGTGTCGGTGGAGTTCTGGTACACCGTACACAGAATGATACAAAAAAATAAAAAAAAGCTAACATGGCACATCGGGCCTACGACAAGGATCAGTAACCACACAGGAACCGTGGGTAGCAAACGCCACTAGAGGGCGCTATGGTCACTTGTGGGCTGGCATCGCCGGAAGTTGTTTCATGGGGCCGTACATTCTCCTGGAACCGACATGATGATCGTGATGGTCGCACGTATCTCGTATTCCTGCGACAGGTTCTGCCGGACATACTGAATGGTGTTCCCATGTCTATTCGTCGCCGCATTCGTTTTCCGCACGACGGAGCTCCCGCGCGTTTTAGCAGACAAATCAGGCGACATGTGCATGAACCTATCCCGGCCTTTGGATTGATCGCGGTGGGCGAGTCGCATGGGCTTCACGATCACGCGATCTGGCCCCAATCGATTTTTTCTTGCTGGGTTATCTGAAGGGCCTTCTTTATGAAACACCTGCTACATCGCCGGAGGACCTACCGGACAGGATTGCTGCAGCAGCAGGATATCTTCGACATACGACAGGTATCTTTGAGAGGGTGCGCCGTTCAATGCAGCGTCGATGTCAGCCGTGTCTCGATGCATCTGGACAAAACTTTGAGCTTCTCCTGCAACGGACGTCCATTTGCAGCATGTGGATAAATAGCAGCAACGCCATTTAGTAGCCCCCCGATGGCGTTTGCGACTCCGGGTTCGTATATGATTATTGATCCTTGCCGTATGCCCGATCTGCAATGTCAGTTTGTAAACGTTTTTTTTTAATTACCCTGATGGCCACATCGAGATTAATAATCAGCTGTGTAAGTACTTGTAGTTAAACTACAAGACTAATAAATGAAAACATAGCCTACAGTTCCTAAGTAAAGTGTTCCAAGACAAGTTTCATAAATTTCAATTCCCGTTTTATTAACTACTTCTGCTAGTATTTATCGACATAGACAGGGGGGGATGAGGAGACAGAAGTCAAGTGATACCTCCGAATATCGCGTCGGACGTCTTTTTGCCCGGCGTAGTGCGTTAACTCGACGTGACACGGACAAAAGTCGTTGGAAGTCCCCTGCAGAGATACTGGCCGTGCTGCCTCTACAGCGGTATATAATTACGAAAATGTTGCAGGTGCAGGACTTCGTGTACGAACTTGCCTCTGGATTATTTCACACAAATGTTCGATAGCATTCATGTCGAGCGATCTGGGTGGCCAATGCATTAGCTCCAATTGTTCAGAATGTGCTTCAAATCAATCGCGAACAATTGTGGCTCAATGACATGGCGCACTGACATCCATAAAAATTCCATCGTTTGAGAACATGAAGCCCATGAGTGGCTGCAAATGGTTTCCAAGCAGCCGAACACAACCATTTCCAGGTCCAGTTCGACCAGAGGGCCCAGTCTATTCCTAGTAAAGACAACGCACACCATTAGGGAGCCGCCACCAGTTGCACAGTGCCTTGTTGACAACTTGGGTCCATGGTTTCGTGGGTTTTGCGCCACACACGAATCCCACCATCACCTGTTACCAACTGTAACTGGGACTAATCTCGCCAGGCCACTGTTTCCCAGTCGTCTAGGGTCCAACCGATACGGTTACGAGCCCAGGAGACGCGCTGCAGGCGATGTCGTGCTTTTAGTAAAGGCACTCGCGTCGGTCGTCTGCTGCCACCGTCCATTAACGCCAAAACTTTGCCACACTGTCCTCACAGATATGTTCGTCGTACGTTCCACATTCATCTTTGCGGTTATTTCACGCAGTGTTGCTTGTCTGTTACAACTGACAACTCTACGCAAACGACACTACTCTCTGTCGTTAAGGGAAGGCCGTCGGTCATTACGTTGTCGGTGGTGAGAGGTAATTGGTATTGTCGCCACACTCTTGACATTGTGGATTTCGGAATATTCAATTAACGATCTCCGAAATGGAATGGTTGGTGCGTCTAGCTCCAAGTAACATTCCGCATTCAGTGTCTGTTAATTCCCGTCGAGTGGCCACGGTCACGTCGGACGCCTTTTCACGTGAATCACCCGAGTACAAATAACAGTTCCGCCAATGCACTGCCCGTACACACCTTCTGTAGGCGATACTAACACCAACTGTATATGTGCATATCGCTATTCCACGACTTTTGTCTCCTGAGTCTATGGACATTGCACGATATTTCTGCTAAAACAAAATGTCATTTTCAAACTTTACGACAAAATGCTGTTTAGAATACTGTTTGAAATTTCTGTGTAAATCGCCCGAGTGTGGCGCGGTCAACGGCAAGAAACGATTTCATGCAATGTTGCTAGCGATATCACCAAAGATGTGTCAACGTCTCCGGGGCCCTTCAATCCCATGTTTATCTCAACGACTGTCACTTGCTATTAACATCCTCAGTATAACACTCTTACATGACATTACACAGAAAAATAAATTAGAGCAAGAACTTTATATGTCTGCGTTATTTGGAATGATGATATGTAATGGAGCAAGCGCGAGATGTGCTGAAACCTGGCTGCAGGCGTAACAAATGAGTAGGTGTGTCAGTGCGGACTCACAGCGAGGTCGCCGCGGCGGTTGGCCCTCTCGCGGTCGGCGAGCGCGACGAGCAGCGGGTCGGAGATGGGCCCGGCCAGCATGGAGCAGTCGCGCTGCTCCAGCAGCGCCGGCGTCTGGAAGAGCGCGGCCGCGCGCCGCCGGTGCTCGAACTGCTCCCGCGACAGGGTGTTGGGGTTCCTGCGCAGCAGCCGTTGCCGGCCTCACACACCACCCGCCTCGTAGCCCTGCCCTCTTCCGCCACTTAGCACACTGCTACTCGTTACCTACCACTTCACTTCCATTTTCTGCACGCAATAGACCAGAATTTTCGCAGCAGTGGTCGACAAACTTTTTTACTCGAGAAAAAATACTGACATTCTGGGGCGACGCCGCGGACCGCACAGGTATCGGTCGTATTACTAAATAGTTACCTACATAAATTAGTATTTTATGAGCCCCTAATATACCACCTATAGTAAGCGAGCGGCAATTTGACCGCTGCCCACCAAGCACCGATCGTTAAAAGTCGGCACCTTTCGAAACATTTCGTGTCGACTGTTCTCTGTTTCACTTTGCTGCTCATCCACAGCGACGCCAAAGTTGTAACAACGTAGTTGCCTCACAACGTGTTGTGTTTTCTATGTGAGCGGGTGATTACCGGTAGCTGCTTAATAGCAGTAATTATATTTAAATGCATTATGCAACACGAGAAATGCTTATTAACTGTTTCTAAACTTATTTTTCTTCTACACCTTGCGTTGTATTACAACAGTATTAATTTCATATTCCTCGGCACATACATGTGCCGCATTCCAGCAAGATCGTCTATACAGTCTCGTCCACTGACAGCGACCGGGCCAATATCTGACGAAATAAGCAACAAACGAAAAAACTACAAAGAACGAAACTCGTCTAGCTTGAAGGGGGAAACCGGATGACGCTAAGGTTGGCCCCCTAGCTGGCGCTGCCATAGGTCAAACGGAAATCAACTGCGTTTTTTTTTTAAATAGGAACCCCCATTTTTACTATATATTCGTGTGGTACGTAAAATATGAATGTTACAGTTGGAGCACTATTTCGCTTTGTGATAGATGGTACTTTAATAGTCACAAACATATGGCTCACAATTTTAGACGAACAGTTGGTAACAGGTAGGTTTTTTAAATTAAAATACAGATCGTCGGTACGTTTGAACATTTTATTTCGCTTGTTCCAATGTGATACATGTACCTATGTGATTTATCATTTCTGAGAACGCATGCTGTTACAGCGTGATTTCCTGTAAATACCAGATTAATGCAATAAATGGTCAAAATGACGTTCGTCAACTTCAATGCATTTGGCAATGCCGGTATGTATAACGACATTCCTCTGAACAGCGAGTAGTTCGCCTTCCGTAATGGTCGCACATGCATCGACAATGCGATGGTGCATGTTGTCAGGCGTTGTCGGTGTATCACGATAGCAAATATCCTTCAACTTTGCCCATAGAAAGAAACCCGGGGACGTCAGATCCGCTGAACGTGCTGGCCATGGTATGGTGCTTCGACGACCAATCCACCTGTCATGAAATATGCTATTCGATACCGCTTCAACCGCTCGCGAGCTATGTGCCATCATGGTGTAAGTACATCGCCATTCTGTCAAGCAGTAAAACATCTTGTAGTAACATCGGTAGAACATACGTAGGAAATCAGCATACATTGCACAATTTACATTGCCATCGATAAAATGGGGGCCAATTATCCTTCCTCCCATAATGCCGCACCATACATTAACCCACCAAGGTCGCTGATGTTCCACTTGTCGCAGCCATCGTGGATTTTCCGTTGCCCTATAGTGCGTATTATGCTGGTTTACGTTACCGGTGTTGGTGAATGACACTTCGTCGCTAAATAGAACGCGTGCAAAAAATACGTCATCGTCCCGTAATTTCTCTTGTGCCCTGTGGCAGAACTGTACACGACGTTCAAAGTCGTCGCCATGTAATTCCTGGTGCATAGAAATATTGTACGAATGCAATGGATGTTGATGTAGCATTCTCAACACCGACGTTTTTGAGATTCCCGGCTCTCGCGCAATTTGTCTGCTACTGATGTGCGGATTAGCCGCGACAACAGTTACAGCACCTACTTGGGCATCATCATTTGTAGCAAATCGTGGTTGACGTTTCACATGTAGCTGAACACTTCCTGTTTCCTGAAGTAACATAACTATCGGGCGAACGGCCCGGACACTTGGACGATGTCGTCCAGGATACCGAGCAGCATACATAGCACACGCCCGTTGGGCATTTTGATCATAATAGACATACATCAACACTTATTTCGTGAGATATTTGGCCCGGTCACGATCAGTGGACCACTCTGTATAAATCACGAATCCGTGTTACTTCCGTATCAAAATTTATACCATAGCAGTACATCGGTAGGAGTCGCGCACGTCAGTGAGTTCTTACTACTGGAAGACAAACAATAAAACACTCTCCCTCTCACATCCTCTGATCTCGTAGTGGTAACGCCACTCCTCTGCCCCTGACATAAGCTGTCAATTTTATTCAGCTCATGTCCGAATTCACCAGCTTCAGTTAAAAGTAAGCACATCTTTAAAGTATTACTGTCTCTGTAATTATATTTGTTTGTTACTGGCCAGGAAAACTACGCTCGTAAGAACCTCTTAACGTTAGTTGAGGTTTTTGGATTCGGCTGTTAGTTGCTAGAAGCATTTTCTGTTCTTCATATACATAAACTGAGGATGAGTGCTCGCTACTGCCTGCATATTCGGGCTAGTCTCAAGGACTACTGTAGTGATTTGGATCGGGTTTTGACTACCAGATAAACTGATTCACGAGGAAGATTTGAGTGTATAATTTTATAAATATATCGTTAAATTGGATTGAAAACGATGCCATTGCCACATAACTGTACTGTCACCGCATCTGCAGACAACAGTGGAGCTTCAGCAGAATCTGAGTCTGATCTGGTGGTTTACCGGTAAAGCGCGTGCCTGAAAACCGAAAGCTCGCGGAATTTAATCCTATCGGACCACGGATTTTTCACTGTCTTATAACCTAGCATACATCTCTCAATGAAGCAGGAAATCGCCAGAGGCAGAATGAAGTTCGGATTCCATATCAAACTGTACAGTAGAATCGAAGTTGATGAAAGTAGTGGACTAGTGGTAAAGTGCATGCTTGGTAACGGAAGCGTCGTGGTATCGAATGCTTAAATAATTGATATGAAACTCATGATATTCAGTTAACTAACGTTGTTCTCTAACTTTTAATCATTACTCTATAGAGTGCCCCTTCAAATAAATTACGGCTTTCAAGTGGTCCGGTCGTTGATACTTTGCGTTACCAGTGCGAAACCGGGCCGGATCGCTAATACGAGTAAAATATGACTGAGACCTACTAAGGAGACTGCCTACACTAGGCTTGTCCGTCCTCTTTTAGAATACTGCTGCGCGGTGTGGCATCCTTACCAGATAGGATTGACGCAGTACATCGAAAAAGATCAAAGAAGGCCAGCATGTTTTGAATTATCGCGAAATATGGGAGAGAGTATCACTGAAGTGATACAGGATTTGGGCTGGACGTCATTAAAAGAAAGGCGTTTTTCGTTGTGACGGAATATTCTCACGAAATTCCAACACCAACTTTCTCCTCCGAATGAGAAAATATTTTGTTGACACCGACCTACATAGGGAGAAACTATCACCCTGATAAAATAAGGGAAATTACAGCTGGTACGGAAAGATGTAGGTATTCGTTCATTCCGCGCGCTATACGAGATTGTAATAATAGAAAATTATGTAGATGGTTTGATGAACCCTCTCCCAGGCACTTCAATGTGATTTGCTGAGTATCCAAGTAGATGTAGATAAAGATATAGATGAGATCCGCGAGCTGCACGGATATTTGATTTGAGGTACATGCGGCCCACGGACCACAATTTGACGACCACTGATTTACAGGCTTGCAGAGCAGTTGGTAAAAATGTGCAATGGTTATACTTTTCCTGGAGTGTTTCGACATGTATACTGACGGTATCGAAACCACAGCTGAAGGCAGAGTGGGTTCCGCATTCCTATGTCCATGGAGAGGATGCAAGAAATTGATTCCCCTCCCCAGTGAGATACCGGGTGATTATAATTAAAGTGCAGCAACTCACATACGTCGTATGGCAGCGAAACTTGGTACACATGGTAATGCGTTAACGTGGCACTGATTTATACTGGAAAAAATTAGTTCTAAATTTGGCTAGCAGCTGCAAATGTGGCGCTGCACACTGTTTGTACGACAGTGTGACATAAAACAGATCGATAATAAGTTGTCAGAGTGCAGGACAAGTAAAAGAGAAAAAGAAAAGGAAACTTCCCACGCCAAATTGTGGGTGCTTTGTTTTACATTAATCAACCGTGTATGTTTGATGTCATGTATGTATGAGTTCTGACCCAGTGCTTATGCGAAAGCGTACAACCATTGTTATAATAATTTTAGCTTATCCAAAGGGACAAACGAGATGTACATCATCATGTCGGTTAAATATGATAACAAAATGGTTTATCTACACCTTCAAAACATTTTTGTAATGAATATTGTGTTTCACGGCATTTTAATTATTACGTAATGGCATTTTCGTACTATTACTATTTTTGTATGTTTGACTCCTTAGTCTTAACGTAACAGTTTACATAAGTCACGAATGTTGTACTTCTAACTTCCCACGCCAGATGGTGGGTACTATGTTTTTCAATAACTGTGTTATACATTTCATGTTATTCATATATTATTCTCTTTCCTTTTCTTTTTCTCTTTTACTTGTCCTGCACTCTGACAACTTATTATCGATCTGTTTTATGTTTTGTAAGTTGTTTTTTTTAAAATACAATACGCCAGTGTATTTTAGATGTTTCCTTCCCCCTTCGTCTGTTATGTTTTTTACGTACCTTTTTAAATTTGAATTACTTCATGAGTCACAAATGCACAAGAGGTATTTTGTGTTAATATCTTGCAAAACAAGTAATATTAAGTCTTCACGTGACACATGTCACATAGTGGGCGTTCCAAGCCCTGTCACACGGAGGTCTGCTGTACAGGTGCATGTAAACAGCGGCCACAGTTTATGTGATCGCTCAAAGCTTGTGGTTATAGCTTGATACCAGTGCCTATCAATTTTAATTGTATATTACAGGTATGTTCCTAGCAACTGTCATGTTCATACGCAGGTGTAGTTGTGATTTTCGGTTTTATACTCTCTAGCCGGCCGGAGTGGCCGAGCGGTTCTAGGCTCTACAGTCTGGAACCGCGCGACCGCTACGGTCGCAGGTTCGAATCCTGCCTCGGACATGGATTTGTGTGATGTCCTTAGGTTAGTTAGGTTTAAGTAGTTCTAAGTTCTAGGCGACTGATGACGTTTGAAGTTAAGTCCCATAGTGCTCAGAGCCATTTGAACCATTTTTTATACTCTCTGATCGTTATGTGAAAACTTTTAACTTCTAGAACTGAGGATGGTCACTAAGTGACTGAAAATCGATTTTGCTGACAATAAAACAACAAAATGCGGCCAATGCTGATTTTCCTTCCAATTCTATCCACTATTTGGTCGTGGTGCACACAACACGCCATGGAGTCCCCAATCAATTAATCTATTGTTATACTAAGTGGTTTATGACCACATTGGGGTTGAGTTATAACCCCCTGGGGATAACCCATCCTTCTGAGAAACTGTCCACCCCACACCCTCCACCTCCTCCTCTCCCACCCAAATGCAATAGAGACGCCAGTCCTGGGACACCTTTTTTGTCACCCTTCCACAGTTCAGTTCTAAGCCACTTTTCTCCCTCATGGGAAATCTACATCTACATCCACACTCCGCAAGCCACCTGACGGTGTGTGGCGGAGGGTACCTTGAGTACCTCTATCGGTTCTCCCTTCTATTCCAGTCTCGTATTGTTCGCGGAAAGAAAGGCTGTCGGTATGCCTCTGTGTGGGCTCTAATCTCTCTGATTTTATCAAATGGTTCAAATGGCTCTGAGCACTATGGGACTCAACTGCTGAGGTCATTAGTCCCCTAGAACTTAGAACTAGTTAAACCTAACTAACCTAAGGACATCACAAACATCCATGCCCGAGGCAGGATTCGAACCTGCGACCGTAGCGGTCTTGCGGTTCCAGACTGCAGCGCCTAGAACCGCTTCGGCCGGCCTGATTTTACCCTCATGGTCTCTTCGCGAGATATATGTAGGAGGGAGCAATATACTGCTTGACTCTTCGGTGAAGGTATGTTCTCGAAACTTCAACAAAAGCCCATACCGAGCTACTGAGCGTCTCTCCTGCAGAGTCTTCCACTGGAGTTTATCTATCATCTCCGTAACGCTTTCGCAATTAGTAAATGATCCTATAACGAAGTGCGCTGCTCTCCGTTGGACCTTCTCTATCTCTTCTATCAACCCTATCTGGTACGGATCCCACACTGCTGAGCAGTATTCAAGCAGTGGGCGACAAGCGTACTGTAACCTACTTCCTTTGTTTTCGGAATCCCGCCAACCCTCCCCTCCTCTACCCAACTGCACCCTCCCACTTTCCCTCCCTTCCCTTCCACTTCTGAATTACTGGGAAAAAGACGCAGCCTGTACTTAGATGCTGGAGAGGATGGATGTCATGACGCTAAATTCAAATCAGTGTTAGTTACATTGCAGAACATATATTGTTTATTTATAAAACTCATTTTACATATTTTTTAATTAATCATTTTTTGAGAGACTAAATTCCTCCCCTCTCCTCCCCCACTTGTCAACTGGCGTAAAAAGGCTAGAGAGAAAGGCACTCCCTTTATTTTTGGTAGGAAATGTGTTCAGTTGACAAGATGTTGAGAGAGGAGCTTAATAAGTGTATTACCTGTACGTATACAACTGAGGATGTGTCCATAGCCTCCTACATAAAGAATGGAAGGAGGTGATAATGGATGAGTGTAGGGAGAATATTTTTCAGCAACTAATGGCGAATCAGTAGGATGTGTTGAGGATGATTTCGCAGCTCACCGAGACTATTGCAGTACTGCAGCTGTTCATATTTTTTGAAATGGCCTCTCAATCCACAGCACAGAAGATAACTTTGTTCTGTTGCATTACTCCAGGCTGAATGAACCAGAGGAGCTTGTCTTGATGCATGGGGCTCGACTGAGGACACTTAAAATGGGTTTCGTTCCACTGGGAACCAACAGGAACGCTGCATTCCTCCCTCCCCCATCTGCAAATTGGAGGGTACCAAAAGGAATGCTGAATCTAGTAAAGTAATCATGACGTCAGCGGGTGGGGCAGCTTCCCAGGTTCATGTCATAGTCAGTCAGTGGAAGAACCATGAAGTGCTAAAAGCAACTAAGATTAACACCCACCTCCGCCTCACACAAGAAACTTAAAATTAAGAGCTTGTGGTTTAGCTCCATGCCTTTGTTCAGCTCCATGTCTTTTGTGTGTGGAATACTCATTGTTTCTTCTTCTTCTTTGTTCAGTGAGCTCTGACGTGTCCAGGCCAGCAGGAACCACCGCCAGTTCATCCGGACCTGCAGCGATCTCCGGCCGATCATGACCACCAGCAGCAGCAGCAGCAGGACCGTGGGATACTGTAGCACACTTGACCAGCATGTTGAAGCGGGACAATGAGCTGCTATTACTCATCCCGCTCCTCGATTTGTGTAATGAAGACATCCATCCAGTACCTGACTCTCGGAAGAATTGTGCTAGGGACCCTATACCATACAGTGCAGGTCAATATTGGTCTCTGACACACACGCCATCCCGTAACATTCCAGTGTTACTGCAAGGAAGCGTGTTTATGTGGCAGATGAGAAGTTACCGATTTCTCCCGCTGCTCAACTGCTTTCACGTCAACTTATAATTTAACAGTTAGCTGTTCAAAGCGCTTAAATATTGGTATAAAAGCATCAGTGGACAGTGACTGGCGTGACTGGCGTGTTGTGTTAGAAATTGAAAATGGATTGAGAAGAGCTAAAGCTGGTTTACAGAGTTGGAATGGGATGAACTGCCGACGATTTAGAGCACTGCACTAATACGGTGCCAAAAGGAGAAGCTAAAGGAACACCATTCAGTTTGAGAGAAATACAAGCTGAATTCTGCGAACAAAAGAAAGTTTTATGTACTAAACTCTGCACAGGTCTGAAGATAAAGATGGAACCAGTTGATTTTTTTGATGTAGTGCACCCAATGTATGGCTGGTAAATAAAAATATGTCTGGTACAGCAAATCATGTTTATTTTTTTTCATACTGCTCATAATAATGTTATTGCTACCTGTATTCTCACTACAGTGTCTAGTACATGGCAGCAGCACCGAGCTGTCTGAATCACCTCGTCACCACAGTCAACGTCTCCAGTCATTGTTAAACTAAATGACAGATGGTACTTTCATGTGTATATATACTCTATGAGCATTGCAGCTCAGTTGGTGACATGTATATATATGTATATAAATACCTATTGCACTCCAAAAACTGACGTGTTGGTATGATGGCGGGGTGAGTGAAATGTCAGAACTTTGTTGTAAGTGACTGGTCCTGTGATGGTGTGGAAGAGGACCCGAAGCAGAATGGGATATTTCTACCTAGTAATACACAGGTGATAACTATAGCTCAACTGAGCTGCAACAAGACAAATGTTCTCATGTCACTGCTAACAGACCCGAATGGAATCTGCTTTGACTCGCATGTGTATTTTCAAAAACGTTATTTTGGCCCTAGTACCAGCTCCTGGAAAAGAAACTGCAAGAATTCGATAACGCACATGACATTTAGTCAAAGCAGTCAAGTCCCTCCTCCAGAAAAAGTAAAGCCAAACACCGTATTCATATTTGATGGTGTTGCTGTGGAAAATCAGGATCAAATTCGACGATATTTCTGTTTTGGTCGTCATATGGGCCTTGACGTATTTTATTTGAGTCAGATATATTCCAGAATACCGAAACAGCTGGTGAGGGATAATGCAAACCTCATCATAGCCTTCAAACAAGATACTGTGAATTTAAAGCACATTTACCATGCTCATGTAGAAACTGACATGTCACTCAATGAATCTGTAATGATATGTGGAGATTGCTGGAATCACACACAGTACAGGTTTCTTGTTATTGATAAATTATGAAAACTGTATAACATTAAGTATAGACGAAACTTGCGGGGGTTTCTTTATAAATAGCTATGAGAAAAAGTGATGAGTTGAAAAATGGTTCAAATGACTCTAAACACTATGGGACTTAACATCTGAGGTCATCAGTCCCCTAGACTTAGAACTACTTTAACCTCAATAACCTAAAGACATCACACATATCCATGCCCGAGGCACGATTCGAACCTGCGACTATAGCAGCAGCGCGGTTCTGGACTGAAGCGCCTGGAACCGCTCTGCCACAGCGGCCGGCTAGGTGAGTTCATTAGTTAACATCACAAAACAGATAAGTTTGCATGTATGTAAGGCACTCACCCCAAGAGACAGATGTGCACAGACAGAGAATGCGTCTGTAGATACATGGAAAATTTCAGCCACTCGAACACATATCGAGACTGAAACTGATTAACGACTTCGATCTAGGGTTAAGGAACTAGGGACATGCAGCCGGATGATTCTGAGAAAGGAGGTAGTCGACTTATCTGTGAAGTTTGATAGAATTTAAACGAATGTACACAACTTAACTGTAAAGATTGATAGAATTGGACGGAATGTTTTAAGGTGCACCCTGCAAAGGAGTCTACTTATTATTCAGGAAGATAACGACTAAATATAAGGTTATTGCGGCAAATTAGGTTGTTCGAGAGAAATTATGACTGCTAAAGTCAGTACATTTTTATCGAGAGCAGACACTGAGAGAAACCCTTAGCCAGTTACTGAATCTCTCGATGAACTCTTAGCGCATTTACACAATGACGACAGCGTTGCTGATTTCATTAACTGTCACAGTGGTGCTAGGATAGACAAAACATTTGGTGTCAGTGGTGAAAAACCGTACATGTTGGGCACCCAGCCTGTAAGTTTAAAAGAAAAAACCATACAGATAGGTGACAGGGAATTTCAGAGAACAACTGGCCTAATTAACCTCTTCTACTGAATCCCAGAAAAACAGTAAATTATTCACCCAAAAATATTGTGATAGGATGAAATACTGCAGTTGACTGGTGTACATCAGAAAGTGGGAAACTGGTGACGTGCGAAATACAGAACCATTACAAAACCTCTATTAGATGTTCGATACAGTATTGGTGATGGTATTGACATCCTGCAGAAAAGAGTAAGCAATCAATCCCACAGTATATATGCAACGACGGTCCCAGTGAGCTAAAAGATCGACTGCGGCTCATGGCATCAGCTGCTGCTGGTAATACTGCTTATTTGAAGCTCCAAGCTTAGAGAGAGGCTTATATTAAAAAATGTATGGTGACAGTATTTCAAGAGCTGCTCAAAGCAGCACACAAAACATACCCTCGTAGGCATGTTATGATTAAAGGTCTGCATGACTTATGGCAGACTAATCTTGTAGATAAGTGGAAGTATTCTTTCTCAAATAATGGATTCAAATATATTTAATGGTCATTGATACATACTCCTAATTTGCCTGGGAATTTTCTGTGAAAACAAAAATGGTGAGAGATGTCGCAGAGGTGTTTGAACATTTGTTGCTGAGAGTGACGAATCGATGCCTGGGCAACCTCCAAACTGATCATGCTGGAGAGTTTTACAATAGGTATTTCAAGACTGTGATCGATAGGTATGTAATACATCACTACTCAACATTCACCTACCTGAAGACAAGTATCATGAAATGTTCGAACAGAAAAATATAAACTCAAATATGGATGCATTTTAATCTTCACAGCTCATACAAATGGATGAATATCGTCGCAGAAATAGTTGCACAGTGTAATCCAACCAAGCATAGCAGAATAAAAATGAAACTAATCAAACAAACATAGAATAATAAAAATGAAAACAATCGACGCTCATGATAATGAACTACCGATAATGAATACTATCGTATTAAATTATTTTGTCCACATAAACTTAAATTTAATGTAGGTTTTTTTGAAAGATATCAAAAAGAGAAGACGTCATTTGAGAAGTCATACCTTTCAAACTGGTAGAATGAGATGCTCACAGTTTGAAAAATGCAGAGACCAGATCCCAGAACTTACATCTTAAAGGATAGAAATGGCACTGAAATTTCAGGATGCTTTTACAAAGAGGAAATACAGAAGAGTTCAGAACCACATGAGTTTCTCATAGAGCGTGGCATAAGGTGTTGAGGGAATACATCACCAGTTAAATGGCTTGTTTTTCCTGCAACCAAAGCTGCTGGACTGACGCTGACAATTTGCTGTATAATGGGGTACGCGGAGCAGAGTCAGCACAATAGCATAACACGCATGATAGGAGACACATTCTAGATGGTGGTGGTATTCTCGACAAACTTCCAGCTGAATTGCACATTCTGGGGCACAATTACTGTGGACCTGGTTTTATTTATTTATTTAATCGCATGGCTAGGGCACCCCATCGGGCAGGTCGTTCGTCGGGTTCCGGTCTTTCAATTTGACGCCACTTCGGCGACCTGCAGTCGATGAGGATGATAGGATGATAATGAGGACAGCGCAACACCCAGTCCCTAGGCGGAGAAAATTCCCCGACCCAGCCGGGAATCGAACCCGACCCCAGAGGACTGACAACCCGTCACGCTGACCATTCAGCTACCGGGAGCAGACTGTGGACCTCGTAAAAGGCTTCAAAAACGGTTGGCTGTTCGTGATAAGGGGATTAATCTGCTTGATGAGGCGTAAGCTCTCCTAGAACGTCATGTTGCGGATCGAATTTTATCTGATAAAGCCAGGGAAATATGGGCGGGAACGTATATTGGTATAGGGCAGCGCATTGTAGTATTTTTAGTCGAAAAAACCATGCGTAGTAAAATTAAGTTGGGCTTGGGTGTGAACTGTAAACAAGTAATTAACGGCGCACGTCGTGCACTGAATAACAAGAAGAAGAAGACAACGACGACGAAGAAGAAGAAGCCATGGCAGGTGTGTTTAAAGAGCTGTATCTTAACACCAATAAACGCAGGTAAAAGCGCCCTGAAGCATAAAGGACTGGTTAAAGCACCCCAGAATCTGCCAGTACCAAAGATATCGGGTGAAATTAGCCCCTTCCTCATTCCTGCCCTCCCACGTATCTCAGCGATGGGTTCACTGACTGGTGGTGCACAGCTATTGCCAGAACAGTCATGAACGCATAGAACTCTCTGGAGCAGCTAGAGAAAGCAAGAATACACAACCACATGATTGAAGCAGCAGCCATCGGGAAAGTACTATATCTGAAACCATACAAGAAAGGTCTTCATAAATAAAAGAAGCCCATTAGCTATCCTACCAAACAGATCCGTTACTAATACAGACCTGCTCAAGTATGTTAGAAAAAAAAATTCAGCATTCTAAGATTCCATGGTGTGTTTATGTGGGATACATAAATCTGGAGAATGAGGAACTGTAAATTTAGATTTTACTGTGGTACCAGGAACCAATTGGGTAGCGTATATTAAGAAAATAACATCTTCTATTTCGACTCATTTGGAGACCTACAGCCATCAGAAGAGATACACCGACAGAAGACGTGTGTTCTACAATTTTCATCGCCACCAACACTCTAATATTTACTTGTGTGGGCATCTGTGCATCATCTTCCTCCTAAAGTTTACGAAGATGGGTAAAGAAGGAGGTGCATTAAACATCCACTCATCAGTAGAATAATAGTCAGTATTACACGCAAATTACATCCTACCAATTGAATTAAGCTATAGGTAATGGATCATTGCACTGATTGGACTGGAGATATACAACAACATTCAGAATATCACTGAGGCTAACAATAAACTTCATTTCGCAATTAATGGTAGAACAGAAATTGTGGAAACAGAACCTGGTGCGTACGATACTGACGATTTAAATGATGTTTTAAAACGATTTGAAAAGGGTTTATGCTACGTGCAAACATCAATACACTTAAATCTGAAATAAAGACACTGAATACGGCGATTGACTTTCAGCAGGAAGGTTCAATAGGACGGCTACTGGATTTCACAAAGGGCAGGTTTTTACAGATCCTACCAGTCAGTAGTTATACATCCTGTCAGTATAACCCATGTTGAGTGTAACACTGCAACAAACTTTTATCTCAACAATAGATTGATTCATACAATATACGAATTCTTTCCATCAGCTGGAACAGGCTATAAAGTCTTTGAGACACCTACAAACGCTACCTACCTTCTAGTCACAGTTTAGACATTGGACTATGCAGAGCTGCATATTGTGAACCAAGATAACCAAGTGCGTGGCAAGGAAATCATTGTACAACTACATCTAACGTGGAACGAACAGCGACCTCGAATATGCAGCAATGTGTCAGGACCGGAAGCGGTGGCGACCTTCAACTGGCTACGATCTGCAGTGGACCCAACAAATCTCTCGACGATAATAAAGACCCCGTCTTGCTGGGAGACCACAAGCGGCGCAGCGACCTCAACCAACCGGCACATGTCGAAGGAAGAAGCGACGATCTTTAACTTGCTGGACCAGAAGTGCCAGTGACGACTTTCAAGTGGATTCGCAGCAGCTTCCCTGCGTCCTCATATTTTCAAAGACAGCAGGGGCAATGCAGAGTGCGGCACTTCACAACAGAACAGCAACGTGATAACACGTCCGAACTACGAGTTTCTTTCGGCTGATATACGAGTAACTAGTCCAGTGGAATACGACGAGTGCACTATATGCCAGGAATACTTCTCGGATAAACCTTATGCTTCAACCACATTTAATAAGGACAATAAAATTATGATTATCATCCAGCACTAAGGCGCTTTAATCCTTCCAAGAAGGAGTTTCATATATCTTGATGGGTCATTTGCGAAAAGGGACGGTACTGCTGCAGTGGCATCGAACCCTGCACGTAATGCTTTAGCGTTTCTGTTTCATGAGATACAATATGAACTTAATGGGGTCGGTTGGTCATACATGCAATGTAGGCATAGCATCTACTCTTAATGGGGTCGATTGATCATACATGCAATGTAGGCATAGCATCTACTCTTAACGGGGTCGATTGATCATACTTGCAATGTAGGCATAGCATCTACTCTTAAAACGTATTTCTCTGATTCTCCATCGGATCTGAATGATTTATAAAATTCTGGATGGTTTATTGAAGAGCCAGCGGGTAGAACAATGGAAGAGACCAAAAGATTTACAGCATGTATACCTCTAAAACTGCATATGGCATACTTTGAAGACATGTGGAGAATTGTTCTGAATCCTGACAGGAACTTATCCTTGCATGGAAAGCAACGGATAACAACTCATACATTTATAAAATTCCACACATCACTGTATCAGACAAGCAGCATTTGAAGCTTTTAAAAGTTCTGACTGCTGGTGTATTTCTATTGTTATCTTTAGCTTCACAGGTGGTTTTCGATTACCCAGTGCTATCAGCTGCAAGCAAATGTGGGCTATTAAAGCCTCTGCTCAACTGGAGACAGCCAGGTTAGTCGTACTTGCGTTTCAAACCAACAGAAGAGGGTATATAGCTAATTATTCCACAGAATTTGACAAACGCACGTTAAGAGTCTACCTACACTCTGAATTCTACCCATATTGTAATTTACACCAGCAGTGGAATGAAAATGTATACAGCCTAGCATATGACGTGTATGCTAGGTTCCGTCCTTCATATTATACTTATATCTGGACCTATAGATGTATGAACTGAACCTGAAGCTTTGGCAAATTTTCCAGAACACACTGAAACATGTAGTCTAGTTCTGACCGCTCACCAGTGTTGTGCAACGAGCTGTATACTTGAACAGGTGCTGAGTCATACCCAGAGCACCAGAGCATTTCATAATGGCATTCGAAGGTGCGAACACCATTGGACACACATCAATAATGCTGAGTGTAGACAGTTCATATTTGAAGAAGTTGCATTCATAGCGTACACAGAAGATGCCGGTATAACAGAGACATTCTCAGCAAACATTGCATCGCCAAGGTCTTTCAAGGATGTGAAGTATGCTAAAACTGGTTAACACGTTTCTACTACGGAATTCACTTGGATGTACCCTACAAAAATATGGTAACCTCACTTCAGTTAGTCGACCACACGAAGACAAGGAGAAAATCCCGTGGATGCGTCGAATCTTCAATCTCGTTGCTATCCAAGACGTGGAAGTCTACAGGTGTCCTGCTCTCCGTCGACTCAAGAAGAAAATGTGTGAAAATAGTGCTGTGTCTGTTTATGAAAATGTAAAATTACTTTTAAGACAGATTAATAATAAATGAATTTTCACCTCACAATCTTTGTATAATTTCCTTTCACCCCGCTCCCACCTTGATAGTATACAGCTTTGCCTAGATGCTACATCTGTGGTCTTCTTCAAGTAATGGTGATATAATTTTAGACATGTTTGCGATATATCTTGGGAAACGGACACTGTCACGTGCCTCCTCCTCCCATAAGCGCCCCCCCCCCCACCCCATAAGCCAACCATTCCAAATACTTTCTTATTATCCATGTTAAACTTCACCTTCATGTTCAAAACTAATGTTATTTGTGTCCCACACACCGTTTATATATACAGTTGGGATAGGTTTTTTGCAGATAACAACAACAAACACGTACGGTAACTCTCGTTTATTCAGTTGCCACAGATACAATTCGATTCTTCGGAAACAATTTCGTTCTTGAGGTACAGTTTTGTTCTTGAGATGCAATTTGGTTTTAATATTCCAATGCAGAGATATGTTTTTTACACAATAAAAAAATTCACTGGTAGTAATGTTTGCAATTTTCAGATATATAGCTCTACACTCACACTAACACAGAGATACAACAACAAGAACAATTCTGATGGACTGTGAACTGTGTATACATACATCTACAATTAAAAACTAATCAGAATTGGATGGCTTGTGGCAGGTAAAATTTAGAACTATTCTATTTACATGATGTGCAAGGTGAGTATATATATTTCTGCCATACAATTTTTTTGTCGATGCAGGTGGTGTACAGATAATTTACAAGTACTACTTTTGTTCACGAACATGGTGCACAGATACCTTCTTACATGGTATATATTTACAAGTGTATACAGTACAGATTCCCCACAGATATGGTCTACGTAAATAAATAAAGAAATATTTACATGACACACGCACCCCCCCCCCCCCCACACACACACACACATACACACACACGTATGCAGACGCATGCACACAATAACTTACACTATGATAAAAGGGTCATATTATTCTGCAACATTTACACCCAATCTCCATCTCCCCCTCACATTCAATCAGAGTCCCCCAACCCCCTCTCTCTCTCAACAAGTGAATAATGTGTGTCCACGAATAACCCTTTTATCATCATGAGGTGATAGGCCGATTTTAGATTCCAGCACAATGTAAACGTTGTGTCCTCTCGATCAAATACTACTTTGCTGCACCATATGCTGCAGCTGCAGCGAAGCTCCTCGAGTACTATTGTACAGTTCGCTTCTCAACTTGTGACCCATTCGTTTCATCTTTCTTTAGAGTGATAACCTTCTTGTTCTGTGGAACAATACCATAATGATTGTCGGCCGTGTATGAATACGTGTCAAATTCTTCACTGTGGCTCCTCATTGCTTCATATGGATTTTTTTTTTTTTTTTGGGGCCAACTCGAAAGTTCTACTACCACTTCCACATAAGGATTAGTTTTCACTAAAGTGAAGTCTCGCAGGATGTGGGTACTGCGATGTTTGCGTACGTCTGGTTAATGTTAACCAATAATACGCGCTCATCTGGAGATAGATTGGGTCGAAAATCCAGCAAAGGGTAGCGGTTTGAAGGGCAGAGGAGGGAAACAAGTGCCAAGGCAAACGCCATGGGAAGAAAACCTCTGCGACACTTAGGTCGAGTAGTAAGAGCAGTAGAGGGTGTTTTGCTGACTTCTTCAGGTCATACAAGCGTAAGTTATTGTAATAGCGTGTATCGTGCAAGAGGATACCGTGTCAGTGCCATTGGTCGCTATAATAACTAAGGAGTCTGGTGCAGCAGCGCAGTGCATTGCATTGCCTTGAGACCTCTGCGGCGCCGTGTAGTCAGTGATTTGGCACAGCATTATCAGGCTGGTGCTGAACGGCGGCACTGTGTGATCAAAGGGAGCTGCCGCCCCGTGGCTGCTCGCTCGGGCTTGCGTCCGCTACACGGGAAGACGTCCCTGCAGTGGCGCTCACAACGCCTTATGGGTGGCTAAATAGCGAACTAACTAGTATGCTGGTTGAGTAGCGGCAGAACAGGAATTTTTACGACGTACTACTTTGTATGTGTAGGCCAGTTTATGGCTTTCTTTCACTATCAGTTTCAGCAATGTGTAATTGAGGCCATTTTCATCGATATTTCTTCTGAAGATACCCTGTTTTATCACAATTCATTGATGTTTTCCGATGTGTGTGCTTTTATACCTGCACATATGAAATTTTTATATCTGTAGCAAGCACGGAATTATTAGAACAGGCTCTTTTTTGTCGCAGTATTCCAGATGTGTTCCTGCGTCTAGTTCCAATTTTTCCGCATTACGCGGTGGGTTACAAAGCGTTTTTCGGTGTGTAGGCGAGATTATGTTTTTTTTTGTTTCAGTTATCAATTTTTGAGCATTTTTCTATCTGTGGGCGAGTGCTTCTTCATGATAGCGTTATTCTATTGTTCCATCAATTTTAAGCAGTTGTCTTTGAATTTCCGACAGCAAGGCTGTAGGGTGATTGTCAGCTCGGTTTCCCCGCCAAAACAAAGAAAATTCTTCCAGATGCGGTTAAAGCACAATTTCCTGCCAGCAATGGCCCATACACCAAAGCGAGCAATTCTGGTTCATTCAGTCTGGGTTAGTCCATAGGACGAAGTTGTCTCCAGCCCTGTGGATCGACTGGCCATTTCGAAAAAAACACGGACAGCTCCAGCACAGGTAATAGTCTCTATGAGTTGTGAAATGCATCCCCAACCTATCCCACTGTATCACCATTATTTGCTGAAAAATATTCCCCCTACACTCATCCATTATCACCTCTTTCCATTCCTCATGTAGCAGGCTATGGATGCAGTCCTCAGCTGTATGCTTACAAGCAATACACTTATTAAACTCATCTCTCAACATCTTGTCAACTGAACACATTTGCCACCAAAAATGAAGACAGAACCATCCTCTCCTGCTTTTCCCCCACCAACTCACAACTGGGTGAGGAAAGTAGAAGAGCCCTCTCTTTCACAGACTGAGTGAATAAAGAATATGCAAACTTAATTTTATTAATAAACAATATACCGAGCGAGGTGGCGCAGTGGTTATCACACTGGACTCGCATTCGGGAGGATGACAGTTCAATCCCGCGTCCGGCGATCCTGATATGAGTTTTCCATGATTTCCCTAGATCACTTCAGGCAAATGCCAGGATGGTTCCTTTGAAAGGACACAGCCGATTTCCTTCCCCATCCTTCCTTCATCCGAACTCTAATGACCTCGTTGTCGACAGGACGTTAAACTCTATTCTCCTCCTCCTCCTCCTCCTCCAACAAACAATATATCTTCTGCAATATAATTGACACTGATCTGCATTTTGCATTGTGAGATCCTTCCTCTCCAGCTGCTCGACACAGATTGCATCTTTTTCCCACCAGTTCATAAGTGGGGGAGAGGAGGGAATGGCTGGGGAATTTCCCAGGAGGGGAAAAGAGGCTCAGAACTGAACTGGGGAGGGGTGACAAAACCAGTGTCTCAGGATCGGTATTCAATTTCCAAACGGATGGAGGAGGAGAAGGTAGAGTGGCTGGGGTGGATAGTTTCTCAGAATGATGGGTTATCCCCAGGGGCTCATAAATCAACCTCCATATGTTCATAAACCAATTAGCATAACAATAGGTTAATTGGGGGAGGGGAGAAGTGGAGAGAACCACTTAGCAGCACAAAAGGTTAAGGGACACCTGGGTTGAGGAAGGGTGGGGGTTAGAGGAAGAACCACTTAGCAGAACAGTAGGTTAAGTGGAAGGCGAGGGGATGGGATGGTTTAATTTATCAATTTAATTAATTATCAATTTGATATCAAAAGTGTAGAATCTGCTGTACCCCATTATTGGCATGTTATAACGGTGGAAGGTATTGATGAGATTGCTGTTGCTGTAACTTTCCATGCAGTATGTCAACTGGGTAGTACTAGTGTAATGTAACAAGAATTGTCCATCCCAGGGTCTGTTCTACCAAAAGTTTTACAGTCTGTTTCACACTGGTACTTGTACAAGATCCAGATGGTGCAACAACTGAAACCTCATGATCTGCAGCAACAGTCAAAATGGTTCAAATGGCTCTGAGCACTATGGGACTTACCTTCTGAGGTCATCAGTCTCCTAGAACTTAGAACTACTTAAACCTAACTAACCTAAGGACATCACACACATCCATTCCCGAGGCAGGATTCGAACCTGCGACCGTAGCGGTCGCGCGGTTCCAGACTGTAGCTCCTAGAACCGCTCGGCCACCACGGCCGGCAGCAACATTCTGAATATGTTCTTAAGTTCCTGGTATGGGCAGAAGTTGATCATGTGTGTCCAGCGAAATATTCTGTGAAGTGTCAAGGCACGTTTTATACCACATCATGCAGTGAACAGAGCACTGCCGAAACTGGGGTACTGTTAAACCACATGTTGAGCATGAAGAGCCATTGCACCCACTATATGTGATTGTGAATTGAGGATTCACAGGCACCTTTATTTCTGGTACATTCTTCTTTGAAGAGAATATACCCAGAGGGGCTGTCAGATGTGATATCTGGTTATCAAGACTTGCTTGTACAGCATGTGATCCCTGCTTTGGAAGAGCATAACTGTATGGAAGCCACTGTTTTCATGCAAGATCGGACAACACATGTCGCTCGCACAGTGAAAGATCTGTTTAATGCAACTTTTCACGATTGTGTTATCTCCAATCCAGTGCATGGACTACAAGATCGCCTGATCTGAATCCAAGTGACTTTTGGCTCTGGGGATATTTAAAAGAACACTTCTCCCAGGGTCACTTTCTGTATCTACCTGATCTGAGGACCAGTGTACAGGAACACATTACTCATATTCCACTGGAACTTCTGCGAGCAACAGTTGATCATGTCGTTTCACGGATGCAGCGTCTGGTTCTCATACTGAACCAAATGTGTAAGCGGTGGTTAACAATAGAATCAACATTATGCCTTTGTCACATGTTTGACCTTTCCTGTCCACGTCTCGTTCGTAGTACATTATATATGGAAACATTTCTATATATCCTTCTTGCATTTACACCGCCAGATTTGCATCTGCTGGCCAAAATTAGAATTAATTTTTTCCCAGCGTAAACCGGTTCCACACATTAGCATATTATCAAGTTTCGCTGCCATACGATATTTACAGCCCACACTGGACCTCTGTGAGTAGCTGCACCTTAATTATAACCACACACTAAATAGATTTCTTTTTTCGTAGAAGCCACAGCTGTATATGCAGCTTTACGTTGCTTGCAGAGCCTCGCATTAAAAAAACAATTTGATTTTAACGTATTACAAACGCTTGCTCCACGATGTACCAGCCCTTCTCAATAAACCTAATCCACTGGTAATGCACATTATAAAATGCACCAAAATAAACGAAAATTTAGAGAAGAAGGTGAACTAGATATAGATCAAGAGACACCGTACCATTAAAAATAATGGAATGGTCGATCACTTACTAACGTCTCATTTAAAAATATTTTATTACCACCTAAAGACTACGTTATATAGAAGAAAAATACGGCAATGGGAAGACGAATATCAACCATCGATACCTAGTAATGGGAAATATTGTGAACAAATACAGCCAAACATTCCCTCAAAGCTCCGAGTCCACGCAACAGAGACAAATAAAAAGTTTATAAGGTCTGTAATTTCCATCATACGCAACCATCGCTCATTCCTCAGCCACCTTCACCGAATTAAAAGAACGTGATTAACCTTATTGTTAATCTGATTGCTTATCAGCTGGAGATTTAAATTACGTACTCTTCGAATGTAAACTGTATGCAAACCATCACACTGATTTCCTGCTACAGTTAATCAGATCTCATCAACCATTACCTTCTCATATAGGCAGCTCTACTTCATCAAAATACACAGTCCAGTCACATCAGTGTGACCACATGTGAGAAGCCTGAATAACCACCTTTTGTGGCGTGGAACGCTGCGAGGCTTACAAGAGGAGAGTCAGAGAGGTTCTGGAAGGTACAAGAGAGGGATGTGGAGCCATACCGACTCCAGTGCGTGGCCAACTGCGCTAGGTTTCTGGGATGAGCATCCACGGAACGAACTGTCAGATGGAGGTGGCCCCGCAGATTCTCGATTGACTTTAAATACGAGGCGTCTGGTACTCAGAGGAGTACGGTACACTCATCCTGGTGCCCTTCAAATCACGCACGTACGACGTCTGTTAGAAAAGCATGTCACCTTAGGCCACGAAAAAAACTGGCTTACTTGAAGCTCTCGTGTCCTGACACAGGATAAAGGGAAGTTAAGGGATTGTGTTCACTCAGCAATTTCCCAGCGGTGAGAAGCAAATGCAGAAAGACAAATTCCCAGTGAAGGCAGGTTGATGACTTGGATCAGTGCCAAACAATGTCACATGTCATCTACGAGAGACGCGGTTTTTGGGACTCGATAGGATGCTTGTAGAAGAAGACTCATGGAATTCAGGGGCCTGATTAACACTGTTAATTTTCGATCAGACTAGGTGCTACACTGAAGGCTAATTCCAAACATTATAAAAAGCAAAGGAGGCACTTGGTTGCACAACAGAAATCAGTGTCAGAGGTCACGGGTCAGGTGCTAACAGAAGTAGCTAACACTAGCAGCATGTTAAGTACAAACTAGAGAGCAGCACTCCAAGTGAAAAAAAACAGACATGTCGCAGCTTACCGAGGCTTGCCAAGAGCAACAGAGAGTCGGCGCCCCAGCGGTCTGACTCAGAACTTCTTCCGGGTTTTTAAAGAATCGTGGCGGCGCACCATTTCTCCCTTCCTACAGTCGACTCGCCAGTCCACGGACACTTAACAAGTTCTGGCCGCTCTGGCGAGTCGTTCTGCATCTCCAGGGCGTCTCTGGCCAACCACATTTAGATTTTTCCCCTACTCTTGCTCTGTAGGCAGGGATTCTTGTGGATTTTACATTAACAAACTCCAAGTTTGGATCAACAGCGTTCACCTGAAGGCTAAATGTCATTGCCACTCTTACTACGGCCAGCAGCAACACTGTTATACGTCACTCGGCCCCGCCCCCCGCCCTCCTGTGTGTGGGGACTGCTGTAGCAGCACTCTAATCTGTGTAAAGCCACTGACGCTGCAGTTCTCACGAGCAAGTATCAAGCTTGCTGCCTCTGCTAAGACGGTCCTTTTCGTTGCCATCTTCTACAATGACGACTTACGACAGCGTCTAGGCGGTGGTGAAATTATCAGTTAATTCTCTGAAGTGAAACTTCTCCCCTGGGACAGAAGCACAGAGCGTCTCCAATTTATACGGCTCTAGAGTTATTATTTATCTCCAGTAACCTAAACGCTATCACTTTTGCCTGCTCTCTGCATTTTATCTCTGATTTCCTACCTTGGAGTGCCCTTGATGCCTCCAAAGAGCCTTAAGCGTAACGGTGTATACGTCATTATGTTGTCAGCATGTGACAAAGCATTGGATACATAATCACCTTGAAAGCCGTTCCGCTGGAACTCCACACACTTGCTCCAGTGCTGCCGCCATTGTTGGAAGCATGCCGAAAAATCCTCTTTCGCAATTGACTTTAGCTCGTCAGTCGTTGCTGCCATAATGTCCACCCTTGTGTGAAATCGCGTTCCTTTCAATGGCGCCAAAGGTTTGGGGAACAGCCAGAAGTCGCAGGGGGCCATATTAGGAGAGTAAGGAGCTTGCTAAAGCACAGAAATATGTTTTTTCGCCAAAAAAAGTCTGAATCGAGTGCGAGGAATGCGCTGGAGCATTGTCTGATGGAGGCACCAATTTCCTGTTGACAGGAAGTCCGGTTTCTTACGCTGCACAGCTTTACGTAAGCGACGGAGGACATCCCTACAGGACTCTCTGGTGATTGTTTGACCCTGTGGCGTGTAATCGTGGTGTACCGCACCGCGGAATCAAAGAAAGCAGTCAGCATCACTTTGACGTTTCTGCGCACTTGGTGAGCTTACTTTGGTCTTGGTGACGAGGAATGCTTACTCTGTGATGACTGTGATTTGGTTTGTACAGTGGTTATGACGTTCACCAAGTCAGGGTCACTGTATGTGGTGTCCAGCATGGTCCTATGAGACTTCAAAACGAAGTAACTTTTGTTCTGCCGTCAGCAGCTTCAGTACGGAATTCGCGAACACTCTCTTCGTGGCCAAATTTTCGGTCACAGAGGAATGTGCCGAAAAAATGGTCATGCCCATCTCTTCCGAAATTTCTCTGATAGTCACACGATGGTACCGCATTACCACAATGTTCATTTTAGCAATGACCTGGTCATTTTGGCATTTGATGGCCGACTGGAGCTTGGCTTGCTTTCCACCGATGTGCAGTCATCTTAAAACCAAAATCTGTGTGATGCCCACAGCATCGTCACCGAAAGCCGTTGAATCTTCCGAATACTTTCCTCCTGGCTTTCACCCAATTTGTGGCAAAATTTGACGCAGTAGCGCTGCTTCAGTCGTTCTGTCATTTCCATTGCAATGAAAAACCGACGCAAGCATTATACACTACCTCGCTCAACTGCTGCTTGCCAGCAACTGACGCTATCGACAAGCGGGAAAAATTCACGTATGTGCACGAAGCTTCAGGATCAGCTCATGCAAGGGCGCTATATTTAAACCCATCAGATGTTCGGAAAAATAAAGTCGGACACCTTTGAAACAGACCTCATACACTGCGAGCTGTGTGACACGTTGCACTGTCCTACATCTACATCTACATTTATATACCGCACAACGGTGTGTGGCGGAGGGTACTTTACGTGCCACTGTCATTACCTCCCTTTCCTGTTCCAGTCGCGTATGGTTCGCGGAAAGAACGACTGCCGCAAAGCCTCCGTGCGCGCTCGAATCTCTCTAATTTTACATTCGTGATCTCCCCTCTCGAAACCTGGCCAGCAAGCTACACCGCGATGCAGAGCGCCTCTCCTGCAGAGTCTGCCACTTGAGTTTGCTAAACATCTCCGTAACGCTATAACGCTTACCAAATATCCCAGTGACGAAACACGCCGCTCTTCTTTGGATCTTCTCCATCTTCTGCGTCAACCCGACCTGGTACGGATCCCACACTGATGAGCAATACTCCAGTATAGGTCGAACGAGTGTTTTGTAAGCCACCTCCTTTGTTGATGGACTACATTTTCTAAGGACTCTCCCAATGAATCTCAACCTGGTACCCACCTTACCAATAATTAATTTTATATGATCATTCCACTTCAAATCGTTCCGCACGCATACTCCCAGATATTTTACAGAAGTAACTGCTACCAGTGTTTGTTCCGCTATCATATAATCATACAATAAAGGATCCTTCTTTCTATGTATTCGCAATACATTACATTTATCTATATTAAGGGTCAGTTGCCACTCCCTGCACCAAGTGCCTATCCGCTGCAGATATTCCTGCATTTCGCTACAATTTTCGAATGCTGCAACTTCTCTGTATACTACAGCATCATCCGCGAAAAGCCGCATGGAACTTCCGACACTATCTACTAGGTCATTTATATATATTGTGAAAAGCAATGGAAATGTCGTGTGGCTAGGGCCTCCCGTCGGGTAGACCGTTCGCCTGGTGCAAGTCTTTCGATTTGACGCCACTTCGGCGACCTGCGCGTCGATGGGGATGAAATGATGGTGATTAGCACAACACAACACCCAGTCCCTGAGCGGAGAAAATCTCCGACCCAGCCGGGAATCGAACCCGGGCCCTTAGGATTGACAGTCTGTCACGCTGACCACTCAGCTACCGGGGCGGACGTGAAAAGCAATGGTCCCATAACACTGCCCTGTGGCACGCCAGAGGTTACTTTAACGTCTGTAGACGTCTCTCCATTAAGAACAACATGCTCTGTTCTGTTTGCTAACAACTCTCCAATCCAGCCACACAGCTGGTCTGATATTCCGTAGGCTCTTACTTTGTTTATCAGGGGACAGTGCGGAACTGTATCGAACGCCTTCCGGAAGTCAAGGAAAATAGCATCTTCCTGGGAGCCTGTATCTAATATTTTCTGGGTCTCATGAACAAATAAAGCGAATTGGGTCTCACACGATCGCTGTTTCGGGAATCCATGTTGATTCCCACAGAGTAGATTCTGGCTTTCCAAAAACGACATGATACTCGAGCAAAAAACATCTTCTAAAATTCTACAACAGATCGACGTCAGAGATATGGGTCTATAGTTTTGCGCGTCTGCTCGACGACCCTTCTTGAAAACTGCGACTACCTGTGCTCTTTTCCAATCATTTGGAACCTTCCGTTCCTCTAGAGACTGGAAAGGAAATTATGTTAGTTTAAATAAGAGAAAATGACGGAATGTGAAGTGAATTAAAAGTATCCCTTTTTTCTTCATTTTTATGCAACCACATTTTGGCGCGGGGTGCTGAGAGAAACGTTCGTCCGTCAATGGAAGTGCGCTTTATGTGCCCAACTTCCTGCTATAACACACACTTTCGTCTGTAAACAAGAAACTATCGGCGTATGGACTGAATATTTCGCTAATCACATAAGGATAGTACAACGACCGAGCCACAAAATGGAGTAACTGCGACTGAGTTGTGGCGTCATACATATTGCAGTATACAGCTAGCACTCAGGCACTGTATTCTAGGAAATTCCTCTAGTTATTAAAGAAATCTCTTTCCCAAACATGCAAGTAACTGTGTCCTGTCCTTTGCGTCTCAAAATAGCAACACATATGACTATAACGACAATGATGCTGCAGCACACACATTCATAGAAAAGGACTTTGGTGGGTGTTTTCACTTTACAACATAGGTTGTACTTCGGAAATCTATGGATAATAATTGTGATATTGAATTCATATCGTGTTGTGAGGCTTATAGATTCGTGGAGTATCGAGATGTGCACAGAATGATCACTTTCTGTTTCTCAGATGAGATGAATGATGTTAATGTGTTATTACTCTTGCATATTTCGTCGAACTCCACGTTCAGGTGAAACACGTACACTCTGCATAGTAACTAAGCAATGCAAAAGTTCAGAATTATACGGAACTCAGCGTTTCAGAAACTGCCATTAGTGTTCTTCAAAGGCATCGTATGGCCTGTCTTCAAAATACCTATAATGAGTATTTTACCCTGCGGATGAAGCGTGTTCCAGACCGGGACCGTAACCCAGAACCTTAGCTTCTGCAGGCAACTCTTACCTGCTGAGCTATCTAGGCTCCGCAAAGCTGTGAGGGTGGGTCGTCACTCGTCCCGTGAAGAGTGCTGCCCGCAGAAAGTAACGTTGTGGGTAAGACACCCAGTACGGTACAAAGTTGTAGTCTGCCGTACACAACACACAATATCTGCATATTCAGCACTTTTAAATCGTTAGAAGCCACTTGTACAATTAAATACGTGATGCTGAAGTCTGACAGTCTCGCAATCACTCACAGTAACAAATTTTCAATAAGCAACAGCCAACTGGGACTTACACAACGCTGTTTAATAACAGCAAAAATAAAGAGGTCAGGGGCGCAAGGCGAAAAGGCATATTTGGGCAGCGTAGTAAGCGCGAGGTACTAGCGAAAAAAACAGGAACATTTAATACGTTTTGTCTCTGGAATTCGAAATTGAGTGAATCGCTACGTGAACATTTTTGCTCCTTATAACTATTTCTGTTTCCTTCCACAATACTGACCTTCGTTGCTAGGAAATACTGTGTACAGCCAATGTCTAGTTCTCTATTGAAAATCCACCTCTCAGGTGTTTTATCAACACCGACAGGAAAAGTAGCGGCATAGTTGAAAGCACTAGTAGAGAGCTTCGCGCTTGTCGGTGTGCGAGAGCTGCTATATTCCAATCAAGGGTTTAACAACGAAGTAAAAACCTCACGAAGTCTCCTTCACGCCCTGCCGACTACAGTGAAGTACGATTACTACGGCACGCAGCTCACACATCAGCTCACTGCCGCATTTAATCGCCATCTGCGCTCCCAGCCACTGGGTCAGCGCAGCTGCAGCCGCAGCGTTCATCCATCCTGAGACCCCAACAGCAAAAAGTCGAATTGTTAATAACGATGGTAAGCTTGCAGACAGTATAAATTCAAATTTCATTTAGCACTATTTTCAAGGCCAGTTAAATAAAATACAGCAAAACTGCGCAATACGCTGCACAAAGGATCAAGAGGAAAGCGCAAGAAACGAGAGAGAACTAGCAGCAGGAAAACATGTCGCAAACATAGCATATTTTAGGTATGTGAATACATGTCATGTATAAGCATATAGTCGATATTTCAAGAGAAGACAGCTAAGTTGTGATCTGTTTATCTTTCCGTGCACCTCATAAAAGCGGCACAGAAACTCCGGCAGACTCAGGCTTAGATATTCCCAAAATCTGGCGCATCGGTAGCGACAGATTTTTTTTTTTCCAAAAATATCCCGAAGGTCTTAAGAACAATCTATTTTTCGCTGCTTTTTCACGGTTTTACGCGTCCATGTTTCTCTACAGAAATCATGGCAACTAAAAATATTTTTTACAGAGCATACGAACGACAAGACCGCCTGAGCACGACTGGAAGAACAAAGGCAGAAGGAAGGAAGATGATCAGTGGTTATTAGAGACGGAGCACGGATTAGGAAAGCATAGGGAAGGAAACCCATTCCGACATTTGCCTTAAGCGACTTAGGGAAATCACGGACAACCTATATCTGGATGGCCGAATGGGAATTTAAACTGTCGTATTCCAATGTGCTAACCACTGCACCATCTCCCACAGTTCGGGACAAAGAAAGTTACTGTCCAATTCTATTTGAAACACGAGCTACACGAGTGTAGCACTGAATATGGCGATTGACATGAACAGAGAAGTTTTTAAGTGTTTTACCGTTCCTCACTGTGCAACGCTAGAATAACGGCGAAATAACTGGTAGAGCCTTTACAGTGACGTCATATCTGGTGTAGCGCACTGCGTACGACGACGAGTCGTTAGGCATGCAAAGCGGGCGTTGTCTGCATTGTGTTTCAAGCTACGATGAGCACACTGTTGCAGACGGTGCTCAGACTGTCGGCGCCTTGTGATCGGAGCTCACCTGTATCCCAGTTCCGCGATGGTGCGGGCCGCCTCCCTGGAGCGCAGGTACAGCAGGTCGTGCGCCGTCACCAGCGAGTCCAGGTAGTCCTCGTACGTGAGGAACTGCAGCAGCCACTGGTCCGTCGCCGGCTGCTTAGACATGGCGCTGCTCTAAGCCACGCTTCTGCACACACCAACAGAGGCGCTACAGTGCTCAAGACGAAAAATCGGTTAATACGAAACACTACTGCGTTCCCGTCGAGGTACTGCGTCTTTTCACTTTTTTTCCTTGGATACGAAACAAAATTTGTTTATCGCGAAAGATTTCGCTTCTCAGACGAACAAATACACTGATAAGCCAAAATATTATGATCAATGACCACCGCGAAGTTTAATGCCGGCTGGGGCGCAGCGGATAAGTGAAGGGATAAGGAGAGTATTAAAGAGTTTTACAGAAAGGGCTTAATCGATAAAATTTTGATACGGAACGCAAGTCTGGAAATGTACCGTTTGGATGTAAGACAAGTTTGAAAATCGGATCACAATTAAATCTTCGGCTCAATTCTAGTGTCTGATTCCACACATTGGTTCTTAGCAATGACGTCATACCTAAGGCAAAGACGCTACATGGAGGCAATCTTTGAAAGCAACTGATCATATTCGTATACAAACGAATGTAGCATACGACAAAAATACAATCACAGTTCAAATGATTAATTACTAAGTCTTGCGAAAGATATTCGTAAACAAAGGAATGTAGCGTACGATTGTGGTGTCAACGCCAGACACCACACTTGCTAGGTGGTAGCCTTTAAATCGGCCGCGGTCCGTTGGTATACGTCGGACCCGCGTGTCACCACTGTCAGTGATTGCAGACCGAGCGCCACCACACGGCAGGTCTAGAGAGACTTCCCAGCACTCGCCCCAGTTGTACAGCCGACTTTGCTAGGACAGGTTCACTGACAAATACGCTCTTATTTGCCGAGACGACAGTTAGCATAGCCTTCAGCTGCGTTATTTGCTACGACCTAGCAAGGCGCCATTACCAGTTTATATTGAGATTGTTATTAATGTATCAACAAGAGCGATGTTCTCCAATTATGGATTAAAGTTAAGTATTCAATCAACTACGTTCTTTATTTATTAGACTCAACTCCTTTAATTGTTCCAGACCTCACGCCAGTCTGCGTGAGCTAAGACGCGTGCATTTCGGCCTCCTCTAGCAACACGGTGTTGGCTCTTCTGCCAATACATCAACGATAAAATTATAGTTCACAGATTATTTATTAGGCACGGACTATATCGAAACGAACTGAAGATAACGGGAATAAATACGAACAAAACAAAAGAGAAACATATATGTGTGAAATAAATTACTATCGTAATTTATACGAGTAAAGTGCGCACAACCTTTAAATTCAATTACAGTATAACACATGGTGCAGTCACATTATTATAAAATAGCGTTAATTTTTTATGATAATTATTGAATCTAATGGGACTACCGTGGGAATGTGGGAATTTTGTGCGGGAAGAAACTAAAATGTAACACAACAACGGAAAAATGAAATAAATAGTAACGTATATAAAGCAGTAGCATAAAATGTGAAAAACCGACACAAAAATCCTAAAAAGCCAGCTCACAAATAAAAAAACAACTCAGAAAAAGCAGGAAATAATGGAATCGGACACTAGAACTGACCTATATACATTAATTCTAATTATCGATTTTATTATTTGTTACTTGTGCGTAGCAGTTAAGAGATAAATTAAAAGTGCAGAAAACCTATTACACTGAAATGCACAAACTTCCTGGGAAAACGTTCTAAATAATTAACCAAGCAATGGTTGAAATTGGTAACTAGAATTGACCTATATATGAGTTCAATTTTACTTACCGAATCCAACCATTCGATGGTTCATAATTTTGGACGTGTTTGCAGTGAGTGTGTAAACCCAGTTTTTGTAGAATTTCTACAGTTCTTGTTGATCTCTGAACTACTGCGAAAAAGTAACGAATATTATAGGTACCGATTCTAAGTTTTCTCTGTTTTTCAAAGTAGTGAAAATAGGAATATCAAATGTAGAAATCCTACAACACTGTAGTGCACACACTTATTGAAAAAACGGCCTGAATACCAAACCGTGGAATGGCTGGAATCGGAACCTAATAGGTCAATTCTGGTTATCAGTTCCAGTATTAGCTACTTTTTCCCATGAGTTCAGAAAGCAATTACAAGTGCATAAATCCTATTATGTTTCAGTGTACACACATACTAAAAAAACTATCTAAATAATGAACAATGTAATGTTTGGAATCCGTAATTAGCTAGATCCTATATGGCTTAAATCTACTTACTAATTTCAATATTTGTTACTTTTTGTGAATTTTAATTACTTCAGTACTTTTCTTTCAGGATTTCTGTGTCAGTTTCTCCAAATTTCATGCTAGTGTGCTTTTTGCATTTCAAGTATTTTATTATTTATTTCATCTTCATGGTGTTGTGTTACATTTTAGTTTCTCCAGTCCACAGCCTCCGCTTTCCGGCGGTACTCCCGTTAGATTGAATAATTATTATTATAAATTAAAACTATTTTACAATATTACGATTTCACCACTCGTTATACTGTAATGAAATTTAAAGATTCTCTGTGTTTTTCTTACTCGCATAAATTACGAAAAAAAGGAATTTCAAACAAATTTGATTCTCATTTGTTTTGTTCTTATTTATTTACGTTCCCCTCTATTCTTTTCGAAATGATTCGTCGCTAAGTAAATAATTGCGTGAATTGTGACTGTAATTTGGTCGTGTGCTACTTTCCTTTGATTGCAAATATCATTCGCTGCTTTCAAAGACTGCCTTTATGTACGTCCTTCTCTCTGATATGACGCCATTGCTCAAGCCCGGAAATGAACCGTTTCGATGTAAGATAAGTTTCAAGATCGGAGTCAATGAGCTGTGACCTGTGGGCTCTACAGGAGCTGTTCCACGTGGCTGTCCTACTGTGTCTTGCGCGAGGTGTATTTCCCACGCATGCGTTCATACACAAGGTCCACAAGTCCTGGCGCGCGTCCATGGAGCACCATAGTCAACCCTCCCTGTAGTGAACGTACCGCTTTGTTGCAACCGCTGTCGTAGTCCGACGAAAATGGCATGCGGCAGACTAGGCGAGCAGAAAAACGTTCTCGATCATACGCGTTGAACAGCTCTACCATTACCACATACAGTGAAGCGTGATATTCCGATCTTCAAAGTCATCTTATATCCAAACGAACAGTCCTGGACTCCTTTTCAAAACTTTATATACTAGCGGAGCAGAACAAAGTGAAATGGGGAATCACTGTAGCGGCGATGTGCGCCACAAATAGGAAATCCACTGACATAGATGTCTTTGACAAAAGCAGACTGTCATGGCCCGGGACCTGGGGACAACCATCTCATAAATGGTGAAGCTGGATAGCTGTTCTCGTGCTGCTATTGTGATCGTCTGTGGAAAGTGCTTGAAACATGATGAAAGTGTGAGTATGCGAAAAGGCGTTGGACGTCCACCTCTCATCAGACAACGTGGAGGTCGCAGGCTTGCCCACTCTATAAAGCAGGATAGGCTGCGATCTGTGGCAGATCTGATCACTGAATGCAATGCTGGTGCAGGCACAAGTCTTTCAGATCGTCGATAGTGAACCGCGAATGAATGGTGACATGTAGCCTAGTCGTAAGATGCACGTTTCTTGTTATGCCAGGTCGTTACCCAAGCAAAGGGCTGTGCGAAACATGCGCTGCGCCACAGCGCAGATCTGCATGGCCAGTCTTATCCTATGGGGGAAGTTCACCTCGGCTTCTATGGGATCTCTAGCGCTAATCGAAGCCACCATGACAGTAGCAGACTGTGAGAACATTATTGTGGACTACCTGCGTCCCTTCATATTTAATGGCTTCCTCAATGTCGACGGTGTCTACTAGCAGAATAAGTGTTCGTGTCACAAAGCCAGAATCGTGTTACAGTAGTTTGAGGGGCGTGTCAGTGAACTTGCGTTGATGTCTTGGCTACCAAATTCGCCAGATCCAAACGCGATGGAACACATGTGCGACGCTATCGCGCGCCAGCACCGCTCCCACCAACCACCGACCATAATTTATGGGAACTGCGAGACACAAGCGTAGACATCTGGCGCCACATATCTCCGAAAACGTACCAACAACTTCTTGAATCGATGCCACGCAGTATCCGCAGTATATTGTGTTCCAAAGGTGGGCCAACACACAATTAAACCGATGGTCATAATGTTTTGGCTCATCATTGTATACCTGATTTCTGTAGGCACATCACCCAGACTTGTTATTTTTTGCATTAGACAGAACAAAGTAAACAATAGATGCTAATGTTGCTACGTTACCGGTGTTCTTTGGGTACTGCACAGTTGGTGAAGTATGAGTTGAAAAGAGTTCAAAAATGGTTCAAATGGCTCTGAGCACTATGGGACTTAACTTCTGAGGTCATCAGTCCCCTAGAACTTAGAACCGCTTAAACCTAACTAACCTAAGGACATCACACACATCCATGCCCGAGGCAGGATTCGAATCTGCGACCGTAGCGGTCGCGCGGTTCCGGACTGTAGCGCCTAGAACCGCTCGGCCACCCCGGTGAAAAGAGTTCATTTGCGTTAAAATCGTTTCATGCCTTTTAAACACGGCTGCTGTAAATAACTTTCTCACGTTCAGAAATCCAGTCGGAAAGAGTCACCGATTCGCTTAAAATAAGACGGAGTTACTTATTGTCGAAAACGGAGGTCGAAAACGGAAATTTGTAAACCGTTTCACATTGCAATCTCTACAGTGTCGAGGATAATTAAAAACTGAGAACAAATTGCGCAATGTTCGATTGAAGCAGGAAATGCGTGAGAACGGCTAAACATGAACTTGCAGAGACTACATTACTGGTTTGGATACACAAGCTCTGTGTCAGAATGCTCCCTATCAGGAGTTCCAACGCTGGAATGAGCTGTTGGGTTCGCAAAACAGACTGCTGCTGTGTTCTCTGCAAATCCAGGAAAGAGAATCGCACAGCGTCAGAAAATGTCTGCGTTTAGGGTAACGAAATGTTACTGACTGTGACTACGGATTCATTGCAGTCTACATTGCCTTCAGTACGTGAATAATACGACGCGAAAAATGTCTTCATCGCCGACGAAACTGGAAAGTTTTATCACTGCTTTCCCAATAAAACTTATTGTTTAAAGGATAGTCGGGTTCAGGTTGAGAGGGAGCGAAAATCTCAAAGGAAACAATTACCGTATTGCTAGAATGTAGTTGGATGATCTGAAAAAGTACTTTGTCATTGGGAAAAGCTATTACTACACTATAATCAAATTTGACGCGATGGAAAAATAATAATTTTTTCCGTATACGTTGTCCAAAATTAAATTCTTTTAACGCAAAAATATCCAGTCGTCTAAGTGTCGTACTAAACATTCATCACTGTATTTTGTGTTTGTTGTTATTTTGTTGTTCATAGCAATGGCAACGGGCGACAGCTTAGTCTTCAGCATGCAAACACGGTTGGAAATTTGTGGTAATATCTTATGGTACCAAGCTGCTGAAGTCATCGGTCCCTAAGCTTACACACTACTTAATCTAAGCCAAAATAAATTACGCTAAGGACGACACAAACACAACCATGCCCGAGGGAGGACTCGAACCTCCGACGGGGGGATCCGCTTCCAAACACGGCTGGACAACACAACACTGTAGATAAATTAAACACATTAACGAATGTGAAATCTGCTTCACCCAGGAAATAGGAAGGATGTGTTAATCGGAATACCAACTAAAAATGTTAAAGCCTGCAAAGCTGTGGCGTAAATGTAGGCCCAGAAGCGCCCTCTCTCGTTTTAGCGGTAATATCAGGATATGCCAGACTCAGTCAGGAGCTCAAACGAAATGCAAATGTGCAAAAAAGTGCCATTTAATCTGTCTCGTTAATGTGACAGGGAGCAATATGCAATGGAGTGACGAATGCGGAAATATACTGTTTCCGACCGAGTCTCGATTCAATCTATTTTTAACTGATGCGTGACAGATGGAAGACTCAGATCTGACTTACCAAATTTGTTATTTATCCTCGCTATTGAATCCTTTTTGGTAGATCGAAAGAAGGATCTCTCAGGTATAAATTTCCGGCGCAGGCAGATAATCGATTTCCCGTCGTGGTGAGTGTTTAATCACGGAAGCTGATCAAATAAAAAATTTAGGAAGACCATCGAAAAATTTTCCAGACGTTCTGTAGCAAAAATAAATATACTGCCAACCTTGTCAGTAATCAGCAGGAAGATTAATGTGGTAATGGGATGGTTCTTGTGTAAAGGATTAATTTTAGAGATCATTTTAAAGAGGCAAACCCTCCCAGAAAAGAAAAATAGCCTAAGTTAATAGATATATCGACAAAGTAAAAGGCTTTACTCATGAAGAACGTGTTGCGTGATTTGGGAACACGTCCAGATAGTTAACGCCGTTTGCCTCAGGCTATAAAAGCAGTAAGATATTATTATCTGAGACCCCCTATTCACATGAATAATATAAATTAAATAATTTTAGACCACTTCATTAAGTAAAGCTCTCGGAAAAAATAATATAAAACAAGAACCTAGAACAATGCACTAGATACATGGCTGTATACTGAAGTTAAAGGAACGTGCACTAATCAGCTTCTAGTAGAGTATATATGTCAATAAATATACAAAGAACTCTAATTTTAAGGCTTCACCTACATACATACAAATAGAATTCGACAGCTAAAACAAGTTACACAATCCAAAAAGCACAGTGAAATATGCCCCTGATGGTATATTCCGAAATGGATAACACTGTTCATACAGTGTACTGATAAATGGAAATTCAGATTGCTTATTTCATAGAGTAGTAATGCCAACTCTACCGATAAAAGTCTATAGGCTACTCCGGGGCATTATCTCAGTTTTTTTGTATAAAAAACTCACAATGTCCTATAGCTCATTTCACTGTAATTTCTTACCACAATTTATCTTTTTCCCTCTGTTGGACTGAAAATATCTACATAGCAGTGCACACGTCGACGACATGCGCTTTGTTTTATTCATTCACAATACCTACTGTTGATAACAGTAAAGCCCACTTTCCTGTCCGACCTCAGTGCTGCATTCAATGCAGTCTCCGTTTTTGTTTTCCAGGCAGTGATAGTTGTACATTAACTATTATATACAGCGGTACGGATAGTTTTATTTACTTAGTTTTCTTGACAAGATTAGGATCATCAGATCTTATCTCATCATATACACTAAGACAAAATAGAAAAAAAGATGCATCATGAAGGAATTATCCGAATGGGACGGAAATCGGAAGATATGATGTACATGCAGAGAAAAACAAATTGTTACTGTTTTAGAAAAATTGGATGATTTATTCAAGAGAAAGAGCTTCACAAATTGAGCTAATCAATAAGACATTGGTCCACATCTGGCCCTTATGCAAGCAGTTAATTCGGCTTGACATTGATTGGTAGAGTTGTCGGTTGACCTCCTGAGAGAAGAGGGCCCTGCCCATAATGCTCCAAATTTTCTCAGTTTGAGGAGAGATTCGGCGACGTTGTTGCCCAAGGTATGGTTTGGCAAGCACGAAGACAGGCAGTAGAAACTCTCGCAATGTGCAGGAGGGCATTTATCTTGCTAATACGTAACACCAGAAGGGCTTGCCATGAAGGGCAACAAAACGGGGTGTAGAACATCGTCACGTACAGCTGTGCTGTAAGATTGCCGTGGGTGACAGCTAAAGGGTTCTGCTGTGAAAAGGAATGCAACCGGAGACCATGACTACTTGTCTGGCCGTATGGCTACAACCAGTTTGGTATCCCACAACTGCTTGCTTCGTCTCCAAACAGGTCTTTGGCCTGGAATCTGAATGACTGGAGTGGAATTGTCTTCAGTGATGAGTCCCGCTTCAAATGGAGCCCCGATGAGCAGCGAAGACGTGTCTGGAAACGCCACAGACAGCGCTGGGAAACCTACCTAGCTGTCGCCTGCCATACGGCCCAACAACCGGGAGTGATGGTCTGGGGTAGCATTTCTTTTCATAGCAGGACACCTTTGGTCGTCATCCGCGGCAACCTTACAGCACGGCGGTACGTCGACGATATTCTACGCCTTGTTTTGTTGCCCTTCATGGGAAGCCATCCTGGGCTTACATTTCAGCAATACAATGCCCGCTCGCACACGGCGAGACTTTCTACAGCTCATCTTCGTTCTCGTCACACCCTGCCTGGGCCAACAAGGTCGCCGGATCTTTCCACAACGTAGAACTTTTGGAGCATTATGAGCAGAGTCCTCCAGCCAGCTCGGCATTTTGACGATCTAACGCGCCAATTGGACAGAATTTTACACGATATCCCTCAGGAAGACATTCAAAAATTCTGTCATCAATGACAACTCGAAAAACTGCTTGCATAATAACAAGACGTGGGCCAACGCCTTACTCACTTTCTCGATTTGTGAAGCTCTGTCTCTGGCATCAACTGGAAAGACTTGCACCTCGGCGGCCTATCTTTCCCAAGCGGGGACTCACGATCATCAACGCCATACGATTATTTCATTTTTTCTTGAATAAATCATCCATTTTTTCTTAAATTGTAATCATTTGTCTGTCCGTAAATGTAGATCACAACTACCGATTCCCATTCGGATAATTCCGTCGTGGAGCATCTTTTTTTTTTCTTTTTTTTTTTCTTGTATTAGAGTATACCAAGATGTTCTACATATTTTACCTTACTTTCACATAACGATACAAGTGATAGAAAATGACTTACACTTAAGACGGGATGCAGAACTTAGAGATATTTAGTTAAGCAGTAGAAAGCAGTGGTGGCTGTATAGTAAAAAGCAGAGCTTACATTAGCTTATGAAAAGCGGAGCTAGAAAGGCAGTCAGGCGCGCTTAAACTGGGGGTGCGCAATGAGGGTGGCACAGGGGGAGAAAGGGGAACGTGATAGAAACATAAGGAATGAAGAGAGGGGAACAGAGTAGCGTGACTGACTGATAAGCGAAAAAGAAGAACGCGTAACTGCGAGATGGATGCATTTACTTTACTGTTAGACAGGAAGAAAATGCTGATAGTTGTTCATTTTTGAGGAAATGTTATCACATTAAAGAAGTAAATGCTTCAATCTGTTAGCCGGCCTCTGTGACCGAGCGATTCCAGGCGCTTCAGTCTGGAACCGCGCGACTGCTACGATCGCACTAGAATCCTGCCTCGGGCATGTATGTGTGTGATGTCCTTAAGTTAATTAGGTTTAAGTAGTTCTAAGTTCTAGGGGACTGATGTTAAGTCCCATAGTGCTCAGAGCCATTTGAACCAACCCATTTTTCAACTTGTTCTTCAATGCGATATAGCACTGAATTGTGTGCAGAGAACAGAATAGATTCTTACTGCAACGTACAGTAGCAACGGAGGCATAAGCACATTTTCTTTTCTTTTTGGTTGAACACAGCTACGAAACTACATAACACTGATGAAAAGTAGCCCGATATGCTCTTCGTGTATGAGTTCACTGAATAAAATGGAAGAGTGGCACCACCACGCTATACTGAACTACACCCAGAGCGACGGCAACCTCATCACAGTAATTCTGCATCTGGCTGAGGAATGTTGCTTTATTCCGTATCCTTTTTTTTGCGTTTCAGTGATTGCATATTACAGATTTTTTCACTGTTTTGTATGTATTTTCGCAGAAACAAACCAGATGAATCACAGCTACATTATTCCTCTGAATTTAGAGAGCCCTTTGGTCTCTTATACTAAAAGACTCAGAAACTATCCCTAAATAACCAACAGAATTTTGCCGGTGGAGCTCAGGTTCGTTCTGTATTTCAGAGCAGTTTTATTACACCGTTAGAAATCTTTTAATTACGAAAGTGACATAAAAAACACAAGACGATGGTAAAGGCCGAAGCAAGTAGTAAAGATAGGAGTGAAAATTGATGTTTGAGACTTTCCCGTACTCAGCACTCGCTGTACACATTAAAAGGAGAGCATCAACTACAGAATGATAAATTAGGGCTTGGGTACAGAGGAAGAGGAACGTCATGATACAGAAGAAGGAAAATGGGATAAGGAATACCACCACATTGGATCGACAGTGCTTCTGTGCTCCACTTAGAAGAAGTTGAAAAATCTATTTTGCATGTGTAGTTCTTGACGACTGCATAAAAGTCCTCACTCTATTAATGCTACACTTGGCATTTCCTTTTTTGTAGTACAAAATAGCCTACTTAGCCTATTTATGACCCTAACTAACAATGGTTGAACAGGTACTCAACAATTAAATTAGGCCTATATGAAAAACGAAATACTTCGTGTAAACTCTAGAAAAAGTGTCGAGTAAGATGAAAATAATGGTTGAAGTGACTGCTCGTGAAAAGCAGGAAATCTGGGATTTAGTCTAGGTGTGCAGAAATTTTCAATAGTCACGACATAACGTCACCATTTGATTGACATGCGTAACTGTTAGTATACAACATGCCAATTAATTCCTTCAAAAGGAAGGGCATGACCTTTCACTTATGACATGTAACTGCAGAACAAAAATAAAATTTGCAAGGCACAACATCTTCGCAAGAAATGTCTGCAAACTTTGATTTCATTAGAGAGATTCTTGTAGATTTATTCAACTCTTCCACTTCCGTCTTGTTATATTTTTCTGTAGTATATTGGAGGCTTGTGTATGATCTGCGTCACATAAATGTTGAATATGTGTGTGAGATTATACATAAAAAGGAGAAAAAAATAAGCAATGCGAAACTAAAAAACATATGGCATTCGGTAAAAATCCCTAATTCGTTCCACTTTCAGTAATTTTGGGGTGCTATGACACCATTTCGAAATTTCTCTGCAGCATAATTTATTAGAATAGTCTTGGCAATCCGTCAATCATAGCACTGTATCAAAAATTTAAAAAAAATAGCTGCTTATCCCTTCTTTTTTCTGTAGTGAAAAAGTAGCATTATCTGAACTGTTAGTCTTGTTGGCAACGAGTGAAATACCATTCCAGTTTGCTCTTCACGGTTTTAAGATAAGTTGTTACCAGACATCAAATACAAATTGCTAAGGTGGCATCGAGACGTGTAGGCAGAATCTACAGTACTACTTAACGGAATCTTACATTCAAAAACCTACTCCGTATCCAAGTCTCGTGACCAGCATGGCAATGTACAAAGGTTCTTGTTCTGTACAGCTGAATACTCAGTCCAGAGATATTTCCACCCTATGGTTTGAAGGCATGAATGCATACATTACACTGTTGAAATGCATATATATTCGATATCGCGAATGCCCTCAAGTCATTCCAACAGCTAATGCTCACACAGATGCTGCTTATATTTAACAACTTTCTTACCTTGAAAGAATCAGTGGTTTCTACTGAAGAGGCTGCGTGTAAAATCGTAGAGGAGAATTAGCGACTTAGATCCGATTCTTCGTTCCTTATCGCGAACATTGAAGAAATACACCGTAGCGCCGCAGTAGTATAGCAAAACGTACATTCCGTGTCAGCAAAATAACCCCATGTTGTCATTGTCTCACCCAGAGATAAAAAAAAACGCTCCAAGATCCAGAGATAAAGTTTAGAAAAAGGAAAGGAAATATGATGAAAACATTATTCTAAATTGCGTAAATATGGGTCAATATTACATTTATACAATGATGCCGTGCCCATGTATCCAGAACAAGTCAACAACTAAAGATAGTTCAAAAGTTTCTGTGTTAAATGTGTAAAAACTAATCTTAATTGTACGACAAGATGGCGATCATTATTCATCTGCAGTCGACTCTACGTGATGTCACCACTTCTCGAATTTTGATGGTATATTTTCTTTTTTATTTGGCTTTCTATTAGCTGGCGTTCAGCAGATCGATTTGTGAAGTTTTGGTATCGGCGGATTTTCGTTGCATGCAGCTGTTGGCAATTCGTTATCTTGGTCGTAGCAAGTCAGGTGATGGTATACGGTAGCAAATGAGAACCGCTCAGTCGTCGTCACGTAATAGCACAACTTGAATTCCTACGAGTGGATCGAGCTGCAATTATTTTCATAGTCTCGCTTATCACAAATATGTAGCTGTTTTTTCTGATTGCATGACGATTTCCGAGGCTGTAGTTATGATGGAACCTAAGAGCACAGCTTGCTGCGAGAGAAATAAAATATCAACTCATTCAATTTCAGCGAGTGAAACAAAATATAAATTAATTTCATTTACTAAGCAAACCAAATTTCGAACGAGAATATCATTGGCTATCTACCAATCTGACTGGTGACTCGTCATGTTGTCTTCCCACTATTCAATGCGCTAGCCATGTAGTTCTTAACGGTGAGAAGACGGCAGCGCTGCAGCAGAACAGTCACAAGCCCATGGCATATTTGAACAGAGCGTCACGTATGTCTTATAGCTTCCGAGAAGCTAAAGCCTCACAAAAAAAGAGACATCGTGCCTTTACATGGGAGCCTTGTAGTGAGGCTGAATTTCGTTGTGATCCATTAACTGCATATGTTAACCATCGATGAGTCGCCTTAAGGAGAATGAGTAAAAAATATGGGCACTGTAACGAGTTGAAATGGAAGGATGAAGCGGTTGGTATGTGTTGCTCTGGTGGCAAAGTCTCACTACCAGTGCCTACCAGGAAAGCTAGAATAACACCTAAAACCTCTACTTCTGTACTAATGTAATGAATCGATGTTTTTATTCTAATATAAAAAGGCAGTACAATATATGCTTTCAGATGACTTCATTTGGGTTGTGCACAAAAGTCAAAATGTAAGGTTCTCCACCTACTTTTAGGATTCAAGGTAAAATTTATCATACGACTGGCTCTTCGCTTCCATCATCAGCAAAAGTTTCTACAGATTTACTTCATGTGGGATGAAACCAATGAAGCCGTCTGTAGAAGTAATGATATCCAAAGCGTGGAAAAAAGGGACGGTTTTGAATATTCATAGATCGTTGTAGAGAGACTCTAATAACCACTTTTAAGACGCTGGAGAGAAAATACCAGAAGAAGATTACAGATTGGTGATCCATCCAGACCATACACGAAATGACGAACACGAGTTATGGTACAAACCTCCATTCATAAATGAAGTAGCAGTCTTCGTCACAGGCGAACAGTTCGCAAGTCGCGACATCGTTTTCTATGCCTGCGACAACAGACTGACCACGCTGTCTGTTACAGATAAATACTATGATGCATTACAAAGTCCACTAATTTTTAACACAGGATAGAAAGTTATCATTTTCAAATAGCGCAATTGAACCCTATATCGGGTTATTCTTATGTAACAAAAAAAGTTACATGTATGAACAAATGCATGATTTTAGTATTATATCACGATACAAGCAACTGACCATCCAGTTTTATGTCTGATGTATGTAAAGGTAGAAAGCGAGTGACCGCGATACACACCATTAAATCATGTTAAGCTGACGACAAAGTGTTATATTCATCTTGAAGATGGTGTGACAATTGATCCAAATGTATATCTTAACAATATGGACAAGACGGAAATTCTACCCTCTTAATTTGTAAACAGTCCATGATACTTGCTTGAGGATACTCAAGACGCATTCGCCTACGTGCGCAAGTATGGTTGTCCTGATTTACTCACAACCTTTACAAACTAGCGTGCAGGGAATTATTACCAAGAACTGCTATTGACTGCTTTTAGGTTAAAAGTGAAGAATCTAATGTCAGTCTTAACTAAGGGACAAAAAAAAGATGACACGCACCACAAAGGAATTATTCGAATGTGATGGAAATCGGTAGATGTGACGTTATGTACAGAGAAATAAATTATTACAGTTTCAGAAAAATTGGATGATTTATTCAAGACAAAGAGATTCACAAATTGAGCAATTCACTAACGCGACCGTCCATCTCTGTCCCTTATTCAAGCAGTTATTCCATCACGGCTTTGATTGACAGAGTTGTTGGTTGTCCTCCTGGTGGATAACGTGCGAAATTCTGTCCAACTGACGCCAAGATAATTGAAGGTTCCTGACCATTATGTTTCAAACTTGCTCAGTTCGGGAGAGATTCGGTGACCTTCATTGCCAAGGTAATGTTTGGCAAGCACGAAGACAAGCAGTAAAATATCTCGTCGTGTGCGCGCAGGCATTATCTTACTGAAATGTAAGTCCAAGATGGCTTCCCACGATGGGGAACAAAACAAGGCGTAGAATATCATCGACGTACCGCTGTGCTGTAGGGGTGCAGCGGATGACATCGAAAGGGGTCGTGCTATGAAAAGAAATGTCACTCCAGATCATCACTCCTGGCTGTGGAGCCGTATTGTGGGCGACCGTCAGGCTGGTATGCCACCGCAGTCCGGGCCGTCTCCAGACACGTCTTCGATGGGCACAAGTGCTCAGTTCGAAGCGGAACTCATCGCTGAAGACAATTCTACCCGGTCAATGAGATTCCTGGAAGAGGATTATCACAACAGTTTATTCGGGAGTTTTAAGATAAAGTTGACAGGTATAGTATTTCTCAGAATCAAGAACTATCAGAAGAAAATTTATTGGAGACTTTCAAGATAAAGCTGATTGCTCTGTCGTCAAAAAGTATTATCAGAAGGTTTTATTAAACAATTCGAAGGTAAGCTTAACTGGGAAGGTATTTCAAGGTGCCAAAATTACTAGACATTATACAGTAAAATGCAGCGCTTCGCTCCGCCGGCTCTCGACGTGAAACAGCACATTACACTTTATGAGTCACAGCTTCTTCTCGTGAATACTCTGCGGCCACTCGCACCTGCGACACCACCTAACAAGTGTCCCAAACCCTTTGATTTAACGCAACAGTTAAATAAGTGGCTGCGTAAATGAATATGCTCAAAGCACCCTTGATTAGCAAAAACAGAAGTGTACGCGTATAATATTTTTTAACATTCTTCATTAACACAGTCAAGATAAACACAGCATTGTTCTTAAGAGAAGACTTTCTAAGTCTAACTATATCTTGGTGGTACTGTTCGTTCCTAACAGTCACATCTTCTCAAGAGAAGCATTTCTAAGTCTAATTAGCTATACCTTGCCAACACTGTTCATCCTTGACAGTCCTAAATTGTACAATTAGGTCTTATTTTTCGCTTTCTTTGGCTTGCCGTGAGTCCACTGCAAGACTCTCATTTCCGTTCTACTTGGCCACAATGATTAAAAAGCTATTGCACTGACATCAACATCAAGCCTCTTTATTACTCCTGTATTCAGCATTTTTTGTAATTCTTTTTCTATACCTTCTTTTCTGCCCCGTGAGGCTTGATAAGGCGGCTTAAAATGTACTTTATGACGTTTTATTTGTGTAGGGTGTGGTGGGCCTTTTATTGTTCCCAGTTTCTAAAAAAATCTCCCTGAACCTTTCAATTAATTACGATAGCTGTCCAGCTGATACACTTCCTGTATTAAAAATTCCATTTATTTTGCTTTTCTTCCCGAATAAGCTCATTTGCTTCTTCCTCACTAGTAGTAGATATACCACTTCAGGTATCATTTACTAAATTTTCTTCTTCTGCTTCCGCTTCTTCTTCGCAAGTTGTCAGTTGTTATATGTGGGGAAAAAAACATTGTATTCTATCCACCGTCGTTTCGTCATTAAATTTATATTTTTTCTCCTTTTGCCCTGTCGTAAAACTTTGTTTTATTTTTCCCATAACCTATCTCTGTATTGTACTCTGTCAACCTATCCGAGACTATAATAACTTCTTCTCTAAAATTATATTCGAATAAGCGTCCATTCAGTATGATTCTCCTTCTGTTTCAACTTGCAGCATTACTTAACAGTCAATTTTTTTCCTGTACTCATCTACAGCTTCTTTTAGTTTGAACCCATTGATTGGCAAACTCAGTATTTCATCTCCTGACTCCAGTAATTCGTTATACACGTTGCTTACTCTTGCAAACATCTGGCTTTCCCAGTCGACTAATGATTTAGTAGCACACCCACATATTTTGACCTCAATTATAGGTGTATCTACTGCCTCAGCTATAAATATAGTATCCTCTTCTAACAGGTCATCCGTTTGTCACTTAATATTTCCGTTTTTATTACATAAATATTTCTCTCTTATTGTTCGAGGCTTCTCCATGGACGTTTCAAGTCTTGCTAACCCGGAAACCCCTGTGTGTTTCCCGTTTTCTTATTGTCTACCAAATCCCCTTCACTTCTTATACTCCATCCTTCATATCTAGGTTCAGGCTTGGCAGGCTCTTCTTCCTCTCGACCTCCTGTGTTGCACCTTAATTTGTGTCTCCGTCGGCCTTTTTATGCGCTTCTGCTGCATAACCATCACTCTTCTTTATGCCGATCGAGACGTACTATCTTTGCCGTATCTTCCTTGAATTCGTCGGTTACGTTATTAACCTTAGCCTTGGTTTCTTCTCGAACTATTTCCTGCAAACCGCTTCAGTATTCTTTGATTTCTTTACACGTTCGTGCACTGCCTATTGCACTCCCGAAACTAGATTTCTCCTCGTTCCAATATCGTTTCACACCTTGGTTTCCATTTTTCTCATCTTACACATTTTCTCATCCATATTTTCTCCCATGTTTTAAACATTTCCTTGAAGTTCTCCTCTTGTTTTTCCAATTTTTATCAACTTTCTCTCCTATGTTCCCCAATTTGTTATCAGTATTCTGAATTATTGATGGTGCGATTACTTCGATTGACGTTTTAGTCTACTTTTGTTCCTTCCGCATTTCTCTCAAAGCTTCCATTAATTGTTCGATATCGATTTTGGAGTTTCTAGGAACATGTCATACCCACAACTGTTTTTCGCCTGTCTGTTCTGGGTGTGTTCACGTTTCCCGCGTTTATCGTTTGCAATGTTGCTACATTTCCATCTCCTTCTTGTGCTATGCTCTTCTCAAAGCAGAATTCAGTCTGGTCACCGTTGAGATATTCCTCCCCACTTTACTCTTTTTCCTGCTTGATTTCACTTCCTAATAAAAGTTGTTCCTCTTCCTCTACATTTGACTAATACGCATCCTCGCGTGATACACTTTCTTTTTTGATCTTATCCATCTGCAATTTCTGCTCCAAATTTGCAATTTTAAGTTTACTGTAATGTTTCCTGAATATCATATAATAGCTATCTATATTTAAAATTCTGAAATGTCACTTTTTGTTACACGAATAATTAATTACTTCTTAACCTGTGCTGCACTATTAAACAATTTCTAGAGTAATAATTTTTGTTGATGGCCTTTAGCAACTTGCGACACTTGCATTCTATATTTTCTGCTGCTGCTGGCTGCTATTCGTTGTGATTTGGCGTCTGCTTGACCCCTTGTCTCGTTCTGTGGTCCGGATCTTTCTTCTTTCTTGTAGCCGTTGTTCCATCATATCGAAACGTTTGGAAACTACCCTTCCACTCGTTCCACCCTTCCGAGGATGCACGCAGTTCGTCTTGTCTCGCATCGCCATATGTATTTTGACGTTTTATTTTTCTCTTCATGCCTGCATTCGAAGATTTGGACAGTACAGTAATGTCACCGGTAGACAAATGTAACTATAGTTGACCAGCTTAGCGCCCTCTACTTCGCCCGCTGCAGTGATTGTTTTTCTTTTATTGAATTTTTATTTTGTTAGCAAACTGCAACACCTTCCAAACTTTTCACGCTAGTTTAGGCCATAGAAAAATGATCTTTTCAGAATGTACTTCCGACGAAAAAGCGATTCTGGCAGCTAGAGCCTTAGCTTTTTGTCAATAATGCCTTTTGAGTTCTTACGATGATATTTCCATAGAAACTTTAATCTCCTAACACGTATTTCGTTATATCTAACCGAGAAGTGAAATATCAGTTTTCATTGACTTAGCTTTAAAAAATTTTTAATCTAAAGAAATATTGTCTTAAAATTTTTCATCCTCTATTTCACCCCCTAAGATGTTGAATATCCAAAAGCACTGAAACATGGATTTTTTTTTGTTGCTAACTGAGAAGTCAAATACTAATTTTCATAGATGTGGTAGCTTTAAAAATGCTTTAGTAGTTCTTTAATAATGATTTATTTTCAAAAAATCTCACCCACTGTTTTACCCCCTTAGTGGCTGAATTTCCTAAAATCCTGAAACATGTATTTTTTTACTTCTTACTGAGAAACCAAATACAAAGTTACATAGATTTTGCTTCAAAAGTGGTTGCGTTATGAAATATTCCCACAAAAACTTTCATCCCGTATTTCACCCCAAAGGGGATTGAATTTTCAGACAGAGTGAAATGCGTATTTTTTAATTTCCAACCTAAAAGCCAAATTAATTTTTTTATAGATTTATCTCTAAAAATGCTTTCATAATGAAATATTATCACAAAACATTTCATTCCTTATTTCACTCCTTTAGGAGTTGAATTTCCATAAACACTGAAAGACGGATTCTTGATTCCTAACTCAGAAGTCAAATGCCAGTTTTCATAACCGTAACTTTAAAAAAAAAACTTCAGTAGTTTTTATAACGATTTACTTTCAAAAACATTTCAGCCACTTTTTTATCGCCTTTGGGATCAAATTTACAAAATTGCTAAAATACGTATTTCTTTATTTCTAAACGCGAAACTTAATATGTATCAATTTTTGTAGGTCTAGCTTCAAAATTGCCTTAATAGTGACATATCTTCGAAAAACTTTTCATCCCATACTTCACCCCTTTAGGGTTGGTATTTCGAAAAATCCCTTCTTAAACGACGCCCACAGTATAAGATCAATACCATCTCCAAATTTCAAGCCAGCAAGTTAGAAGATTGCCTTTTCTATCTATAGATTATTCCTTACTTTAGTCTTGCTTGTTGGAAAAACAGGCATCGGCCATTCATAACTAGCCAGTTATGGAGTGCGAACATACTCCTAAAGTACATGCGCCGATAACTAGAGTTCTGATTTTGAGTCTACAGTCCATGCCTTATCTATTATCCCACGCTATTATACAATTCATTCCCTTCCAAAATATTCTAATAGTAATGAAGAGGTTGTAATATGTGAGCACTTTTGTACAACACGGTTAATTTGTTTGCCTTTAAATTCAAGTATCATGTTCCTACTACTGATCTCACTCACTCTACAATTACAGTCACTCGTGTATCATGGGCTTCTATGAGTTCACCATTCCCGATCGTCATTTAATTATATAATAGCCTCCCCCAATATGAAATTGATCCTGAGCTTCAGAATTCTCTCTTTGCTCATAAACACCAGCGTCCTATTTGCGACATAGTGACGAGACATTACAGTCTCTCCCTAAACCTTTACCAGCTGCCGATGAATTTCGGTTATATGTTTCGTCCCCAGAAATCGAATAACTGAGCAGATTTCTTCACGAGACCACTTTTGCAAATGAGTCGCCATTTGTGTTCAGCGCTGTAGGTGGTGATTGGCTGAAACTGCAAAGTTGCCAAAGACATGTATCAAAATTACCGCACATCACATATTTCTGCATAATAGACGAAACTGCAGGAATATCGGCCTTGTACCGTTTCTGATCACTCCTCCCACATTGTTTATTACAGTGGCCTGCTCTTTTTCCAGTAGCAGTTTATAGTTGTCCGTTATGGTTGTTGTTTGCGCCATATTCTCTTGTTTTAGTTCTCCTCTCCATTTCCAGTTTTCTTTTGTGTGCATATAACATGTTAACTGGACTTAAAGGAACAAATTTTTAATAGGGAACTGTTTAAGTCAATGCGACACATTGGGAATAACGTTTTTGGGGGAAACAGTCATAATTCGGCAACATCTGTATTTGATGACATTGAGGAGATTAATGACCAGACGTGCTAGATACCGCAAACCCCTTATCTGTTTGTGACGGTTCTGATGATTGTGATCGCGATTAGAGTTCAGTAATCATAAGTGTATATTGCAACAGTCAACCAGCTTCTGTTTTGCATGCACACCGCTATTCTACATCTCCAAAACATCTATTTATGGGGGACATTTAACGGCGTATATTTATTAAAGTATCAGCCTCAGCGTTTTTCTAATGTTAGATGCCACTCCCCAGGATAAGTGTTTTTGAGCCACTTTTTCCTTTTGTCTCTTTTATGTGATGATCACACTCTAGGTTGACTCAGATGTTTACTTGCAAGTGTTTTATCGCCGCCAGTGTTTATCAGCAGTGGTGTACGGGAAAGCCTCTTTATAAGCAGAAGTTACCGTTACCTGCGTTCGGGTTCCTGCAGCAATAATCCTCTCCCACAATCCGTTACAGACATACAGCATCGTAATCTTGTTGTAAACAGCCAGACCTTGCGCAGTACAGTGATACACGCTGCAAAACTCCAGTCTTCGATTATTGTGGTCCTGTACACGAATCATTAACTGACTGGCAAAGTGTTCCAGTGGCTCCTTAGAGAATCCACGCTTGCACTGGCTTGTCTCATCTCCCTCCTGTATTGCTGCGTAATCTTATTTGATGGCATATATTTACATAGTTTTTTCGTCCCGTGCTCTATGTAAAGTGGTGTAAGAATTCTTCGCCGTATCTCTATTAAATTGTACGTATGTGGTGTCATCTCATTTTTTGCAGTACTTATGCTAAAGCTCCCCAGATTCTGCTACAAATTCCGATTATTTTGCTTATACAATAGTGTAAATACATGATTTTTGGAGAAAAATTGTCGTCCGACCGGCTCTAGGCGCTTCAGTCCGGAACCACGCGGCTGCTACGGTCGCAGGTTCGAATCCTGCCTCGGGCACGAATGTGTCTGATGTCCTTAGGTTAGTTAGGTTTAAGTAGTTCTAAGTCTAGGGGACTGATGGCCTCAGATGTTAAGTTCCATAGTGCTTAGAGCTATTTGAAGGAAAATTAACATTGTCGGTTGGAATAGTTGTGCAGAGTATATATACAATAGGCTACTACGTACAATAGACTACAGTATACCTGCAAATACAGTCAAATGGTATAGCATTTGATGTCTGACAAGACATCAACGATTCAGGTGCTAGCGGCTGGAACTCCGTATAAAGGCAGTCGTCTCTGTGCGGTGTTAGTGTATGTGTGTGCGTGTGCGTGTCATTACTGCAGATAGGAAACAGATGCATTTAGTGACAGGCTGTGTTGTGAACATAAACTGCGCTAAAGGCATATCACGCATTGCCTGGCGGAACGCTAGAATGAATTCTGACATGTCCACTGAGACGCTAGAGACTGACTTGATTAGAAGGTATGAGGATCTAGTTGACGAAAGGCTAGTGTTTCAACAAGATAACGCAGCTGTAGATGTTTCTGCTACAACCAAAAAGTGGTTTGTGGATAAAGGCATCGATGTCTTGCGCTGTCCTGCACGTAGACCGGATTTGTGACCCATGGTGAACCTTTGGCAAACACTTGCAAGGCGTGTTTATCTCAATGGCAGGCAATTTGAGCCTGTATGTGAGCTAAAAACAGCGATACAAGAAGAGCTGGCTGCAAGAACTACAAACCCTAACAAAATTAATCCCGAAGAGAATTTTTGAGGTAATTAGGAAGAACGGAGGTTCAACAAAATACTAACAAACAGGACAGTGAGTGGATTTATACAAATTTCCATCCAGAAAACACAGACGCCTTACTTTATTACTCGTGTTATGGAAGAAATTTTATATTTGCGTCCTGATTTTTTATGTCTCATATGTGTTTACGAGTTTCTAATAAATTCGATGCATGTACCTTCCAAACATCGTACTATTACTTTCATACGAACCTTCCCTTTATACCGATTTCCACTACTGCATACTTTTTCTAACTGTATCTACAAATCTCTGTAATATAAAATGGATTCATAACTGCTGATTTACAAGTGTTAACAGAATCAAGTATTGTTCCCTGCAGTACACCCCGATACAGCATCAAGTTGCTGCTACCTTAGTGGAGTGTAAATGATGCCTCTGGAATGCTGTTCCCAACTTCGCAATGCACACTTTTTAGTGAATGATACGGAACTGTATAGTGTAGGTAAGTTTTTTCGAAGGAAGTGAAAAGGTAAAAACCATCATACTAATAGTAGATGCGCATAGATATAGATATAGATCTAGAATGTTGATTTGCGAAGTTTCGCTTTAATAAAACACAATTGCATCGTTTGGATGTATAAAACTATACAGCATTTTCTGCAAACTCTACTGTAGTGTTCGTGAGTGTACATCTCTAACGTAATGTAAAATATTCGGAATATCCGAAACATCTACTTATCCTCCTTGTCTCCCATGTCCGAAGCATACTGTGAACTAGTGCGTATTGCTATACGAACTGACTCCAGAAACTAATGCAATTCTTTCGTTTGCTGGTACTTAAAGTGACATCATAGGGTTTCAACCGGTTCCGTTAGGTGGGACAAGGGGGAAAGGACTCTCACCTTCAAAACGATGCCTTCGCCAGTCTGCTCTGAGCAGTTGGAGCGTCAGGACCACTGTCTACACGCACCCATGTTTAATTCATGTGTCACGAAACCCAATGGAATCGCCACTCGAGCAACGTTATGCGATAAAGTTTTGTTCGAAGCTGAACAAATCTCTTGCGGAGACCCACCAAACGATTGTGAAAGCTTACGGGCTATCGTGCTCTATCGTAGTCACAAGTTTTGGGCTGGTTGAAAGCGTTTAAGGAAGGCCGGGAAGAGAGGGTCGGGAGACCACTCACTGGATGGCTGTCAACGAGCACAAGTGACTATAACTTGCCCCGTGTGTGCGAACTGTTAAGTTAAGAGTCCCAGATGATTGCAGAAACTCTCAACATTCCCAAAACAATCGTACACGTTCTGGTGACCGATAAATTGCACATGAGGAAGATCCGTGCCAAGCTGGTTCCCAAGTTCTGACGTACGACCTGAAAATTACCAGGTAACTGTAGCGACTGGACTTCTCGAGCTCATGGAAAGTGAACCTTCTACCATGGACAATTTCGTTACTGGGAATGAAACATGATGTTTCGAATACGACACAGCAACGAAACGTCAGAGCTGCGAGTGGCACACTTGGAATCCCCAAAACCGAAAAAAGCAAGAGTGAGCAAGTCGAAAGTGAATACTATATTGATGTCTTCTTCGATGCCGAAGATATGGTCTGCAGAGTTCGTCCATCAGGGCCAAGCCGTGCACGCTGTCTACTATGTTTATGTGCTGGAAAAACTGCGTCCGAGTGCGAAAGGAGATCTCCACTCCCTGGGAGCTCCACTATGACAATGCTCCAAGCCACGCCGCTGTGTGCGTCCGTGAGTACCTGGCGAAGCACAGCTCGTCGGTGTTGCTGCAACGCACCTACTTCTTTCTATTCCCACGGACCAAGGCCACCCTGAAAGGAATTCATTTTGGATCGACTGAAGCTGATACCTTGCAGGATCTGTACTATGCATGGTAGATTCACTGGAAAAAGTATGCAAGTGCACAAGCGAACTTCTTTGAAGATAATCTAACGTTTGTAACGACATCTGCAGTAAATCTACTGAATAAAAATAAATGCATTACTTTCTGGACACACCTTGTATGTTACAGTAGTACTGTGTTTTATGACATGAATACTCAGAAGATGGTAATAATCTGCTACAGAGACTGCGTACACTGTGCTTACCGTTGTATGAATACCGACATCAGCTATTCCAGTAGTGGTAATACGTGACCCAAGTGTATTTCTCTACTCCCACAGAACAATTAAATTACAAAAATAGTGCTACATATACTGGAAATACGTATTAGGGAGGGGTTTAAGTCTTTTCGACGTATTTGTACTTTTTCTTAAGACATGTTGAGTAACATATTTGCAGGATGTAATCATAATTCGGTAGTATCCCTATATTTGATGCTGTTCTGGTAAACAATGTTCTAGATTGAGAAAAAATATGTCTTCCTGCTTTAATACAACATCTCCACGTCAATAGCATTTAATATGTATAGACAACCATACAGACGGTGAAATACAAACAATCTATTCCACAGCTTGAGATTATATTTCCTATGAGTAATCTCTAACATGCCTCCAGCTATCGCAATATTGCTTCCATGTAGGAGAAATGCTAGTTTTCTCATGAGACCATGACTTCGTAATGTTTCCTCTATTAATTAACACACATGGGGTGTTGTCTCTCTTGTATATATAATGCCTACAGTAAAACCCTGTTGCTTCTGACGCAAATTTCGATGACATTGATTGTATAATGCGGATTTTTAAGAGTATCCATAATCAGTGTAGGTGACGAATTATAACAGCTATATATGGTGTAACAGGATCGTACGTATTTTTATTTTTTTTTTTTCATGCAATACATCTGATACAGCATCAAGTCACTACTAGCTTAGCTGGGTATAAGTTGCCTGTGGAGTGCTATTACCACAACACAAAGCATTTGGTGCCACATGATGGAGAAGGTTTTAAGGGTAGTACTCCACTGCGCATAAATTCATGGGTTTTAATCCTCTGGAAGACCACCTGTATCAACAAACACTGCTGCTTTCTCTCAGTTCTACACTTTGATACTAAAAATCATGACTCTTTAATACTGTTCAGTATTTTCGATGGGTGTGTAAAGATCATGGAATAATCATAACTGCCATGTTTAGAGCTGACCTATGGTGAGGTATTACCTGGATCGATACAGAATGTTGATGTGCAATATATCACTTTTAAAAACTAGCTATATCCTTTGGACATACATAATTAAACTTCATTTTTTGCTTACTGTACTGTAGGATTCGTGACCGTATATCTCCAAAGCAATTTAAATATTTAGAACATAAAAATGTCTACTTATCTTATATGGAATAACTGTACACTGATTAGCAAGAACATTATGACCACCTACCTAATAGACGGTATGTCCACCCTTGACTTGGATAAGAGTGGCAGCATGTTATGGCATGGAAGCAACGAGGGCTTCAAAGGCTGCTGGACGGAGCTGGCACCACATCTGCACACCCAAGTCACCTAATTCTCGTAAATTCTGGGGAGGGGGCAATTAGCTCTGACACCATATTCAATCAAATCTCAGATGTGTTCGACTGGGTTCAGGTCTGGAGAGTTTGGCGGCCAGCACATAAATTAGAACTCACCAGTGTGTTTCTCAAACCACTCAATCATTCTCCTGGCCTTGTGACAGGGCTTATTATCTTGTTGAAAAGTGCCACTGCCATCAGAAAACATGATCATCATGAAGGTGTGTATGTTGACTGCAACCAGTGTACGATACTCATTGGCCATCTTGGTGCCTTGTACCAGCTCCACTGGGCCCATGGATACCCACATGAATGTCTCCCTGAGCATAATGGAGCTGATGCCAGCTTGTCCCAATTCCACAGTAAAATGGTCAAGGAGCTGTTCCCTTGGAAGACAATGGGTTTGTCCCCTCCCTTCAGCATGATGAAGAAGGTATTGTGACTCATCAGACCATGCAATGTTCTGCCATTGCGCCAACCTCCAGTGCCTATGGTCATATTTCAGTCGTAGTTACTGATGTTGTGGTGTTAAGATTGGCACAAGCATGGGTATTCGCCTGCAGAGGCCCATCGTTAGGAGTGTTTCGTGCGCACTTGAACTCTGCCCTGCATTAAAGTCTAGTGTTAGTCCCAGCACAGCTCGCCACCTGTCTCATTTTATCAGTCAGCCCAGCCTGTGACGTCTGATACCTGCAATGAGATTGTGGCTGCCCAACCCCATGACTTCTGGACGTGGTTTCACCTTCGATTCGCCACCTGTTGAATACACTCAACACAGCACTCCTGGAACACCTTACAAGTCGTACAGTTTCTGAACTGCTCGTTCTGAGTCTCTGGGCCATCACAATCTGCCCTCGGTCAAACTCAGACAGACTGCCCACCTTCCCCATTCTACACAAGGACAGCACTCTCACTGATACTACATGCACCATGCATGCATCCGACTAGCAGTCATTCCTCGCCAGGTGATGCTGTTATCGCTGGATGGGTTTTGTTGGTAGTAGGTCAGTGGTCACAATATTCTGGCTGATCAGTGTATTTGTGGGTAAGATCAGAAGTTTATAGTACTTTTTTTCTGAATACCTATAGAATAACAAGGTGTGCATTATACAGGGCACCACATGCTGATACAACATAATCATCCTTTGAAAGCAGATTCCAATGGGAATGGAGAGTAATAAACAGAGTAGATGGACAATATTCTCTCAGAATAAAGTATGAATGAGTGTTACCATTGTTAGGTGGTCATAGAGCTAGATTTTTCTAAGAATCTGCAAGAATAAAGCTGTATTTAAGACAGCTAAAGTCAACACATCTGTGTGCAATTCACTAACTAGAATTGTAACATACCCCACATCCACCACAACCCATGTGTTTTATTTTATATAAGGGTTGGCTCTAACAGCTAGCATTGTATGTTTACAGAAGTTTTTCTGGGCAGACATTTGGAGGAAGAAGAATAAATACTCTTGTAAACACTTTGTAGATACTATAGTTAGTTGAGGGAATTGGAATCACTGTTTGATGCTACAGGAATTAAACTACGCCTGATAGGATGGTGAATAAGAATATGCACATTCTTGTACAGAAATCTTGATTAATCATTGCATATACGTTTACACTCAGAACATGGAAAAATACGAATGGGAAATACAGGATATCTACATTTACTATACATGCTAATGTAAAGTGGTCAGATGTTGGCATACATGCAGAAAAATAATGGATTCGACGGTGCTTAACATATTAGGGAATACATGGATAACCTGTTTATAAACCCCCATTCGATAGGTCTTAAGAAAAAAAGCACCATAAATTGTTACTCTTCCCACAAATACTATTATTCTGCAGGTCTTAAGAAATAGATTAAGGTAAACCCCTATTAAAAATTACTCCTTAAGATGCAGTTAAGGTGGAAAAACTGGAAATAGAATAGATTAAGGTCAGAAAAGAAACGAAACTGCTTTGTTTGGCGAAAACAGTTTCCAGAAAGGAAAACTGAAGACTGTCACCAGAAAAAAAGCAGGCTGTACTAATGTGTAGCCAACGCTGACTTTAAACAGAGTATATGGAAAAAAATCCAGATATGAATGGGGGAGGAGGGATGCAAAATATCTGCATGCAATGTAAACGCTACGTTAATTTGTCAAAAATGATCACGTTTTCTATTACATTAGGGGATACGTGTTGTGTGATATGTGATTTATTCGTCTGATTATGTACAATTTTCAAATAATTTGATTTGATGTATAGGAGACATGTCAAGGTTTACAAAAAGAAACTTTTTCTCTTTTTAAGAGAAATACAGACCTTTACATTGTATTTTGCATTTCTAAGTTACAGCTACACAAGTACATAAAATAATACATGTAATACAATCCCGGCATTCAGACTGTGAAGCTGTTCAAATGGTTCAAATGGCTCTGAGCACTATGGGACTTAACATCTGAGGTCATCAGTCCCCTAGAACTTAGAACTACTTAAACCTAACTAACCTAAGGACTTCACACACATCCACCATGCCCAAGGCAGGATTCGAACCTGCGACCGGTTCCAGACTGAAGCGCCTAGAACCGCTCGGCCACTTCTGCCAGCTGTGAAGCTGTCCTCAATGAATTCTTTGACATAATAATAACACTTTTCCACCAGAAGAGCAAAGAGAAAACTTTTCCTTGAACCAGGCTCCATCTTAAATATATTACTGCCTTTTATTTTATTGAAATTTTTAACCCCATATAATCTGGCGTTTGGGCATAAAGTTTTAATCGATGTGTTGGAAGTTTTGTATGTTGATTTTTATATAAGAACACCACATACATGTGTAGTGAGGGGAGAGAAAGTATTTTTAAATTTTTTTTACAGTGGTCGACAGGATTCCCATTTTTTTGCAACGCACATGTTTCTAATTACTTTCTTTTGTAATACTAGGAGTTGAATTTCCCCAGAAGATTATGCCATAACGAACAAGTGACTCAAAGTAACAGTGATAAACTACCTTTCTGGTATCCATATTTGTGGCACCTGACGAAATACACATTGCAGATACCAAGCTGTTCAGTTCATTTGCTAAGTAATCTATGTGTACCTCCAAATTTAAATTTTTATCAAGATTTAGGCCTAATAACTTCACTTGGTTTGCTTCTGTGATATCGTGATCGTTGCAAGTTACCTTTGTTTCGGTCCTTTCTAATGATTTAACTTCAAATTGCATCATTTTGGTTTTAGTCCGTTTTGATGGAAGCAAGATTCGAGATTTTCTAAAGTATTTTTGGCTTTTTCTAGAATAATTTCATACACCTCGTTTTCAATTAGAACTGATGTATTATTATCAAATAAGACTGAACGAACATCAGTAGCAAGTATTAGGTCATTTACGTAAAAAAGAAACAGACAGGGACCCAGTATCTAACTTTGTGGGACTCCTTGGGGAACTGTTTCCCAGTCTGAGGAATAATTGATTGCATTTGAAGTTAAAATTACTCTTTGTTTCCTATCTGACAGGTAAGAGATAAACCATTTTAAAGCAGTGTCCCTGATTCCATACATTTGTAGTTTGTGGAAATGTAATGCATGGTTCACTAAATTGAAAGCTTTAGTTAGATCACAGACTATTCCTGTGACCTTTCTACCCTTATCTAACGTGGAGCATATTTTTTGGATAAACTCATTTATAGCATTCACAGTGATTTTACCCTGTTGGAATCCAAGCTAATTTTTAAAAATTATATCATTTACAGTAAAAAATTTATTAATTTGTTTTGCTGCAGTCTTTTTAAACAGTTTAGAGAAGACAGGCGAAAGAGAGATAGGGCGGTAATTCCCCATATCTTCTGTCGATCCTTTTTTGAATAGAGGTTTGATCTCAGTATATTTCAATACATTTGGAAAGCATTCCTGTTCAAAAGATTGATTTATAATCATTGACAGTGGTTGAGAAATAATGTATTACACACACTTGATTACAGATGTGGCTGTTTCATCCCAACCATGTGAGATTTTGTTTTTTAGAGACAATATTTCCTTTTCCACAACCCCTTGGGTGATTTTTTCAAATTACAAATATACAAAAGATATCCTTATAAGCCTCTTGTTGGTGATCACATTTTTGTTAATTTGTCAAAAATGATGACGCTTGCCATTATATTATGGGATATACAGAAGATACCATTATAAGCCTCTATTCTCATTTGGAACTGATTTAAAAGGGTGGTTATATTCTGGATGATGTACATTTTGTTTTTCCATGGAACTTCAGAATAAAGCACCATGAACCTCTACTGTTAGCCACAAATATTTGTAATCATTGTTTGATGCTGTCTGCCCCTGGTAGCTGAGTGGTCAGCGCGAAGGAACGTCATACCTAACGGCCCAGGTTCGATTCCCGGCTGGGTCGGAGATTTTCTCCGCTCAGGGACTTGGTGTTGTGTTGTCCTAATCACCATCATTTCATCCCCATCGACACACAAGTCGCCGAAGTGGCGTCAAATCTAAAGACTTGCACCAGGCGAACGGTCTGCCTGACAGGAGGCCCTAGTCGCACGGCATTTCCATTTTATTGTTTGGTGCTAATTATCCATGGGAGATAAGTAGACATTTTTTTATATCTGCATTGCTTCGATTACTCCGCACATCCAGTGCCTTCCTATGCCCTATGCCAGCTGTGGAGGCCCACTGTTAGGAGTGTCCAATGCACAGTGTCGTCAGACACACTTGTTCTCTCCCAAGCATTAACGTCTGATTTAGTCCCAATGCAGTTCACCACCAGTCCCATTTTACCAGTCTGCCTAGCCTACGACATCGAATATGTGTAATGGTGGGTGGCCATCCAGCCCCACAACATCTGGATATGGTTTCATTTTGGATTCGCCACCTGTTGAATACCCGCAACACAGCACTCCTCGAACACCTGACAAGTTGTGCAGTTTCTGAAATGCATTTGCTAAGCCTCTGGGCCATCACAGTCTGCCCTCGGTCAAATTCAGGTAAATCGCCCACCTCCCCTGTTCTGCACAAGGATAACACTCTCACTGATACTACATGCGCCATGCATGCGTCTGACTAGGAGTCATTCCTCACCAGAAGATGCTGTTATCGCCTGGACGGGTTTATATTGACAATATGGAATGGACGGTTTGTGTTTGACCCTGTGGAGGGTTGACTAATTCTATTAAATGCTAGTGATACTGAGGTGTTATATTAAAGCTGGAGAAACATATTTTTTCTCAATCCAAATCATCACTCACCACAATCCCAAGAAATGTAAGGACATTACCGAATTACATACTTAAACTGGAAGGTTGCACAGGTCACACCAATATTCAAGAAAGACAGTAGGAGTAATCCACTAAATCACAGGCCCATATCGATAACGTCGATATGCAGCAGGATTTTAGAACATACAATGTGTTTGAACATTATGAATTACCACGAAGAAAACGGTCTATAGACACACAGTCAACATGGGTTTAGAAAACATCGTTCCTGTGAAACACAACTAGCTCTTTATTCACATGGAATATCGTCTCAGTTATGTGACTGGATTTGTGATTTCCTGTCAGAGAGGTCAAAGTTCGTAGTAATTGATGGAAAGTCATCGAGTAAAACAGAAGTGATTTCTGGCGTTCCTCAAGGTAGTGTTATAGGGCCTTTGCTGTTCCGTATCTATATAAACGATTTGGGAGACAATCTGAGCAGCCATCTTAGGTTGTTTGCAGATGACGCTGTCGTTTATCGACTAATAAAGTCATCAGAAGATCAAAACGAATTGCAAAACGATTTAGAAAAGATGTCTGAATGATGCGAAAATTGACAGTTGACCCTAAATAACGAAAAGTGTGAGGTCATCCACGTGAGTACTAAAAGGAATTCGTTAAACTTCGGTTGCAGGATAAATCAATCTAATATAAAAGCAGTAAATTCATCTAAATACCTAGGTATTACAATTGCGAAAAACTTAAATTGGAAGGAACACGTAGAAAATGCTGTGGGGACAGCTGACTAAAGACAGCGTTTTATTGGCAGGACACTTAGAAAATGTAACATATCCACTTAGGAGACTGCCTACACTAAGCTAGTCCGTCCTCTTTTAGAATACTGCTGCACGGTGTGGGATTCTTACCAGATAGGACTGACGCAGTACATCGAAAAAGATCAAAGAAGGGCAGCACGTTTTGTATTATCGTGAAATGTCACAGAAATGATACAGAATTTGGGCTGGACATCATTAAAAGAAAGGCGTTTTTCGTTGCGACGGAATCTCCTCACGAAATTCCAAACTTTCTCCTCCAAATGCGAAAATATTTTGGTGATGCCGACCTACATAGGGAGAAACGATCACCACGATGAAATAAGGGAAATCAGAGCTCGTACAAAAAGATATAGGTGTTCGTTCTTTCCAGGCGCTGTACGAGATTGGATTAACAAATAATTGTGAAGGTGGTTCGATGGACCCTCTGCCAGCCACTTAAATGTGATTTTCAGAGTATCCATGTAGATGTAGACGTAGAAACCAACCCCTATTAAAGATTTTGAGTATAAGATACATACTTAGCACTAATTGTAACTTAATTATTCTGCAGAAGAAGAGAAATACATGTGGCTCACATTTTGCCATTAATGGAGTAGTGGGTGTCAGTATGTATCCAATGGTAAGTGTAGTGTATGCTGACCCTTTAGAAATTTTTCCATCTTCTAAGTCTTGAGGTAATACAACGTGGTATTGTTATGACATATAGTAATATGCACTTGTTTACACTATATACCCTACGGTAAAAAAGAGATACACCACGAAGGAATTATCCGAATAGGACAGAAGTTGGTAGATGTGATATACTTGTACAGGCAAACAAATTAATACAGTTTCAGAAAGATAGGATCATTCAATCAAAAGAAAGAACTTCATAAACTGAGCAAGCACATGAAATGTTGGTCCACTTCTGTTCCTTATGCAGACAGTTATTCGGCTTGGCATTGTTTAATAGAGTTGTTGGATGTCTTCTTGAGGGATATAGTGCGAAATTTTGTCCAATTGGCGCGTTAGATCAATAAAATCCCGAGCTGGTTGGAGTGCCCTGCACATGATGATCCAAATATTCTCAGCTGGGGAGAGATCTGGCGACCTTGCTCTCGAAGGTATGGTTTGGGAAGCATGAAGACAAGCAGTGGAAACTCTTGCCATGTGCAGGTGAGCAATATCTTGCTGAAATATAACGACGGCCTGCCTTGAAGGGCAACATAACGAGCTGTATAATATCGTCGATGTACCGCTGTGATTTAAGGGTACCACTGATGACAAGGAAAATGGTCCTGACATGAAAAGAAATGGCACTCTAGACCATTAGCCCTGGTTGCCAGACCTTATGGTAGGCGACAGCCAGGCTGGTATCCCACCACTGTTGGGTATGTCTCTATACACGTCTTCGCCAGTCATAGGAGCTCAGTTCAAAGCAGGAATTGTCACTGAAGACAATCCTACTTCGATCAATCAGGTTCCAGGCTAATGGCCTGTTTAATTGATGCGTGTTGTTCTTTGTTTGTTTACTCTGGGATGTTTGAGTCCATTACTGTATTTTCTTCTTCTTATTGCACATTATTTTCTTCCAGTATTTGTTGTACTTGTTGTTTGATGTTTTCTATTTCTGACTGGGGTATCCTGTTATTTTTGATTATCACACGGATCTGATCAGCTAGTCGTTGTTCTGTTAAAAATTTTAATTCTGGGTATCTGGTAATAAATGTTGTGTATACTTGTGAGGTTAGCACACTGGACTCGCATTCGGGAGGACGGCGGTTCAATCCCGTCTCCAGCCATCCTGATTTAGGTTTTCCGTGATTTCCCTAAATCGTTTCAGGCAAATGCCGGCATGGTTCCTTTGAAAGGGCACGGCCGATTTCCTTCACCATCCTTCCCTAACCCGAGCTTGCGCTCCGTCTCTAATGACCTCGTTGTCGACGGGACGTTAAAACAACACTAACCTAACCTATACTTGTGATCTGTATCCAGTTGTGTTGGTTCCTAGGTTTGTTGCTTGGTAATAACAGAACATGAGGTGTCGATTAACTTCTTTTGACCATCTCATCCTTTGTCTTTGTTTTCCTTCTAGGGTGGTTGCAGGAAGCATATCCTGCAAAACACCTCTATTTGGATTTAAATCATTTTCCAGTTGGCTAGCAGTGTCGTTACCATTGTGGGCGGGCATGGGGTTTAAGCGTCGTCCCCGACCATGACGGCGCTTGTCCGAGGCTTCTTTAGTTCTGTCCTGAACCAACTAATCACACTAAAAGGGGGGTTAGCCCTATTAGTGGTTTGTTCTTTTCGTCGCCTTTTACGACTGGCAGAACATACCGGAGGCCTATTCTTTTCCCGGGCATCCATGGGATTTATTATTATTATTATTATTATTATTATTATCAAGCATCAGATTGAGAAGGGGAAGTCACATATACTTGCGTGGATCCCTTTCCCGTTTAGAAAGTGCCGCGTACCATTGTGGAATAGCGAGGCTTCGTGCGAACGATGTGCGATTTGAGAAGTGAAGTTTGCTGAGAAATTCCCGGACGTCACTCGCTCTGAAAATGTACCTAAGGGCCAGTTTAAAACTGAGTTTGAAGAATATTACAAGGGGGAAATATAAGTAGTATGTTAACGCCGGCCTCGACTGTTCTGTCCACACAATGACACGTCGGACACGGTTGGCTCTGTGGAAAAAAACTTGGCACATAGAAATCGAATGATTACGGTTGTCCAACAACCAAAGCAAACGCAGTTTTAGCGTAACTGACACTATAATTACAAGCTTGGATTTAAAACACATATAACATGTTACACTTACGTCAATAACAATGACAGAGCCTGAGTGGTTTGAAGAGTTTAGAAATCACGTAGAAATGTTCATTCATTAACCACTCTGCATTTTTCACACATACTAGTCTCACATGCAACAAAATAACAGTATATCTCTGTAGATGTGAACAAATTACAAATCTTATAATGATGCTTATATAATGATGCGTCCGTATTATACAGGAGACCAAAAGAGTGTGATATAGTCCGGCAGTGGTCGATGGGTTGCGCGCTTGCTTTTTCTAAACATTCAAATGTTTTCAGAGTGTTTTTAATATCGATGTTTGTACATGCGAGCTGAATTAGTCCATAGTTTCTTAGGCGAATCAATGGTGCTGGATTCATTTTTCCTTGAAAATCGTCAAAATATATCATTATCATGCATAGTTAAATATTATTCGTTGACAAATAAACGGCTCTTGGCCTCTTTCGTTACTCAAATCAGTGTTTTATGTGACGTGATGTAGCGGTGTGAAACTACAACATTTCATCGCCTCCCATGTGAAGAAAGAGAATTCCTACTGGATTCTCGTGATCTACACGTAATTCCAGTGATGTTGTGGTCACACAGTACGTGCATTCATGTAAATTGTCAAAATCACACTCATAAATTCATTAACATATCATATACATCATAATATTTATCAAATAAGTGCATAGAAGTGTTTATGCCTTGAACTTAAAAGTCCATTGTGTAGTAACCGCAACCAACAGCGGGAACGCCTTAGGCTGCGGATCGGAGCCGCCAGGCGGGGAAGCCGCCGGCGGTGGAGCACGCACCACCAGGTAAACACAGGACGAGTCGGACGATAGACCAACGACAACTGACAACAACCGACCACGACCGACTATGAGCGACACAACAAGGAAGAGAAACAACGGAGGCTCGTGGAAACCACAACACCAAACACCAAACGTAAAGCCACTCGGAACCAGAGCCAGGCAAATGTCAACAACGAGCAACGACCAGAACGCAGTACCGCCGAGATAGAAACGAAATCCAGAGCGAGTACCAGACTGGCTGGACTAGGGGTTTTTTTTCCTTTACTGTATTTCAATTCCCCATCGGGGCGGGCTGGCAGCAGCATATGCGCTGCTCTTCAGCCGAAAGACATAGAACAAACAATATAAGACAGTGAAAAATATACAAAGGAGGGAATATGGTGAACATAGATATAAAAAAGGGGGACATCATGGAAGGCATTTGACAAAAAAAGGGGGGGACTGTAAAATGGAGATAAAAAACAGTTTAAAAGTAGGGCACACAAAAAGCCACACACTGCGACAATTAAAAGAACACAAGGCACAGTATGACTGGAGCATAAGAAGTATCGACTGATGGCGTAGCACATAAACACTGACGGCGAACCTCAAGGCAGTACACAATTAAAAATGACACCTCTTGACGCACAGGAGAAACAGCACAAAACACAACACTGACGTGGCACACTGATGATGATCAAAACGGAGGATCTGCCAGGCGCAAGGAGATGAGGGAGACCGGAAGAAGGGAGGGAGGGAGGGGAAGAGAGGGGGGAGATGGGCGGTGGGGCGCGCTGAAGAGGGCCAGGTAGGGAGGGATGTGGGAAGGAAAGAGGCAAGTATGGGGTGTAGGGTCTCAGGGGGGGGGGGGGGGGAAGGAGGAAAATTCGCTCTGGGAGAAGGAGGGGAGAGGAAAAAGGGGGCGCTGGGGAGGGGGGGAACAAGGCCAGGTTATAGTCGGAAGGAAGGGTAGATGTCACGGCGTAGTTCGTCAACCGGGAGGGGGAGGCGCTGGAAATTGCCCTGATGAAGGAGATGGAGGGTGTGGAGGTGGAGAGAGGGAGGGATACAGCGATAGAGGCGCGGCAACGGGCGGGGGGTGGAGAGGAAAGAGGAAACCAGAGGGTGGAGGGGATCAAGCCGGCAGACAATGTAAAGGATGCGGAGATGTTGGAGGAACAGGAGGAGGTGGGGGAAGGGGATCAGTTCATACAGGAACTGTGTGGGGGAAGGAAGGCGGATACGGAAGGCAAGGCGGAGCACATGGCGTTCAAGGATTTGGAGGGCCTTGTAAAAGCGGGTGGGTGTGGAGATCCAGGCAACGCTGGCATAACAGAGGATAGGATGGATGAGGAATTTGTAGGTGTGGAGGATGGTAGAAGGATGCAATCCCCATGTCTGGCCAGACAGGAGTTTCAGAAGGTGGAGGTGGGAATGGGCTTTGTGCTGGATGGTCTGGAGGTGAGGGGTCCAGGTGAGATGTCGGTCGAGGGTGAGGCCAAGGTATCTCAGGGTGGAGGTGAGCTGGATGGGACAACCATAAAGGGTAAGGTAGAAATCATGGAGGCGAAAGGAGCGAGTGGTGCGGCCTATGATGATTGCCCGGGTTTTGGAGTGGTTGAGACGGAGGAACCAGTAGTTACACCAAGTGGTGAACTGGTTAAGGTGGGATTGGAAGATATGTTGGAACTGTTGAAGGGTAGGATAGAGAGCCAGGAAGGCGGTGTCATCAGCATTCTGGAGAAGGAGGACTGGTGGGGGTGGCTTGGGCATATCAACCGTGTACAAGAGATAGAGGAGAGGACAGAACCCTGTGGGACGCCAGCCGTGGGATAAGAAATACGGGAGTTTGTGTTGTGGAGGGTGACATAGGAAGGACGGTGCAAGAGGAAGGAAGCGACCAGATGGACAAAATTGATAGGCAAGGCGTAGGTTTGGAGTTTAAAGAGGAGACCGGGATGCCATACATGGTCATAGGCATTTTGGAGGTCAAGGTAAACAAAAATGGCGGAGCGACGGGACTTGGGATGGAGGGACAGGAAGTGAACGAGGTTTAGGAGTTGGTCTTCAGCAGAGGGGGGTCGGAATCCACACCTGGTAAGGGGGAGGAGGTGGTGTTGGGTAAGGTGCTGATGGATACAGTGGGAGAGGATGGATTCAAAGACCTTACTGAAGAGGGAGGTGAGGCAGATGGGACGATAGGAAGAGGCGGTAGAAGGGGGTTTGTTGGGTTTGAGGAATAAGAGTATGCGGAAGGTCTTCCACAGGTCGGGGTAGAAGCCAGTAGAAAGGATGACATTATAAAGATGGGCAAGGACAGTCAGGAAGGAATAGGGGCTTTCTCGAAGGAGGCGGTAGGTGACACAGTTGTGACCAGGGGCCGTGTTGCGTTTGGACCAGAGGATAAGTTTAATGTCTTGTGCTGTGATGGGACTGTTTATGTCAGAGGGGGGGCAACTGCCCCAAGTACTGGAGACTAGGAGCAACTGGAGCGACCGAGGTATCGGCACGTTCCATGACGGTGGGGAAAAGAGAATAATCAAAGTGGGGTGATTTGTGATGGAGAAGACCTCGGAAAGGTGGGAAGCGAAGTGATTGGCCTTACTGAGGTTGTCAGGAAGGGGGCGATCGTTATGGAGAAGGGGGGTAGTGGGGAGCGGAAAGGGAACCAGTAAGGCGATGGAAGGCACACCAGTACTTGGAGGAGTTGATAGGGAGGGTGGTGTAGAGTCATATGCAGGTCTGGCGCCAGTCTCAGCGTTTCGTTGCTGTAATAAGGTTCCGTACGTGTCACTGTATTTGCCAGTGGCGTTGGAGTGTATCCCTGTCACAAGTGTGCAGGAAGGAGCGATAGAGGCGGCGGGATTCACGGAGGAGGAGGACGGCCTGCGGAGGGAGAGTGGGATGGTGTGGGTGGATGGTTTTAGTAGGAACATGGGCCTCCACAGCATGTGTAATTACTTTCTGAAGGAAGGACGAGGCATGGATGATGTCAGGATGGCGATAGATAAGAGGGTGGCTTTCGACCTGGGTGGAGATGGAGTTCTGGTAGGCATCCCAGTTGGCACGGTGATAATCATGGACGACCTTGGGAGGGGGTGCAGACATTATGGTGAGAAGGACAGGGAGGTGATCGCTACCTGTGGGGTCAAGGTCGGTGACGGCGATACGCCCAAGGAGGTTGGCGGAGGCAATGACATCAGGGGTGGTGTCACTTTCAGGTCGAGTGTGCTGGGGAAGGGGAACAAGGTCACCTTGGATTGTGGAGAGGAACTGATGCCACTGCTGAAGGGTGGCAGGAGTGCAGCTATGGATGTTGAGGTTGGTGGCAATCTCATAGGTGGAGAAGGTGTGGTCAATGTGCGAGATGAAGTCATAAGGAAGAGGAGCAGTGGGGCGGACATAAATGGTGGCACAGGTAATGGTCAGGGAGGGGGAAGAAGATACTGAGGATAAGGTGTTCAGGGGGGTCATTGAGGAGAGGTTGTGGCCGGATGGGGATTTGCTTAAGGTGGCCAATCACGACTCCACCCTGCGCACGAGGACCAGGAGCGTCAGTGCAGTGGAGGATGTAGGGATAGGTGCGGATAGAATGGTGGGGCAGGAGAAAGGTTTCGTTCAGGAGGAAGGTGTCAACCTGGTGGTGGGTGTGCATGAGGAGGTATTTGTTGGAGCGGAAGGAGCGAATGTTCTGGAAGATGATGCGATACTTGTGCCACGCCATGGCGGGTAGGAGGGGGGGGGGGAGGAGGCTTAAACTAGGGTGTCGAGGCGGGTGAAGGTGAGGTGGGCTTGGTTGTGGGAGTAAGTGGCAAAGGTGTTCAGGTGGAAAACGGAACGAGCGGCTAGGGAGATTTGTTGGAAGGTGTGGGGGCGCTAAAAAGGGTGAATGTTTTGGAGTACAACGGTAAGGAACTGGATGATGTCCTCAGCCATTGGGGTGGACGGAGGGAATTGTTGGAATGAACAGGGGGATCAACGGGATGGACAGGGACTGTAAGCTCAGGGGTGGCTGGAGGGGGTTTAGCTTTACACTTGTGGGAGTAGGTGGGATGGGGGCCATTGCATGTGTTACAGGAAGGAGGAGCAGCGAGGTTGGGGCAGTTTTTGAGAAAGTTGGAGGCCTTGCAATGGGGACAGGTGGGGGGGTTTTTGCAGTTGGGAGTCAGGTGGTCATTGTACATCAGGCACCACTGGCAACGGTAGGACTGTGGACGGGATTTGGAGGATTCAGCAGGGTGGCGATGGTGGTATATCAGGGCACCCTGGGTGAGAAGATGGTCAATGGAGGGGGTGGACTCAGAAAAGACCCGCATGAGGTTTGTGGGGCCAGAGGCATTGTGGATACGGCGGGCAGAGCAGATTTCCAAGTCCGGGCGGGAGTTCAGTTCTGCCAACACTTCATCCTCTGTGATCACCGGGCTGAGCTTGGTGATCACAGCTGTGTAGGTGGGGGGACGACGGGGAGGCTGGGGCTGACAAGGAGTGGAAGTGGAAAGGAAGGGTGTCAGAGAGGTGTGGTGGCCAAACATAACTCATGGGAGTTTACGAAGGAGGTTTGTGTGAAAGGATGAGGATGGGGACTTGATAAGGACTGAGTCCCTGCGGGAATGTGTTGGGAAGTGGGAGCACTAGGTAAGTACTTTCGTATTTCCATGGTGAGGGTACAAGCATTGATGAACTTAGGATCGGGAGTTGACAGGACAAAGGTGTGGAGGGTAGGGGCCGGGGTGTGGGTGGCTGGTGGAGGGGTGGTGTCCATGGAGATGACAGAAGGAGGGGGAGGTGGTGTTGACTTTTTGTGGGAAGTAGTGGGAGCAGAGTCGGTAATAACGCGCTTTTGGGGTTTTTTGGAGACTGGGAGGAGGGGAGAGGAACAGGAAGGAGAGGGAGGTGGCGGGTGGCAGATCCCTGTGGCGTAGTGGAGGTGACGGGAGAAGCAGCCGGTTCAGTGGTGGCGAAGGTGGCTTGGCACAACGTGATGTGTGCGGGAGATGCAGAGGACGAAGCGACAGGGTGGATGAGAGAGGGGAAGCCGACCACCTGAGGGGTGGCAGCAGAGGCGGCAACAGAGGCGTAAGTGAAGGCAGGGCTAGTAGTGGGAGCCATTGAGGGTGTGGAGGCTGGAGGCAGAGTAGAGGTGTGGGTATACAGCAGGGGAGGAGATGGGGGGATGGATAAGTGGGGGAAGGGGAGGTGAGGTGTAAGGAGGGAGGCCAGGTGCGGCACTCCAGGAAGTGACTGTGGGAGAGGGGGAGGTGTAGATGACAGTGGAGGTGGAAGTACTCATAGGGGATGGACGGATGGATGGATGGACGAACAGCTACAGCAGCAAGCGGCGGGCGGGTGGGCAGGCAGACAGACAGACAGAATCTTCGAAGACAGAGATTCCACCCTGAGAGTAGCCCAGGCGTTGCAATCTGACGCTTTTGAAGGAGGGGATCCAACCCTCTAGATGCTGGACTAGGTTTTTTTTTTTTACTTTATTGTGATTTTAACACCTGAATAATCAGGTAGGCTGGCAGTGGCATACAATGCCGCTCTTCAGCCAGAGGATACACAAAGAGAAGAAACACTGAAAAGACACATAAGTTACAGAACGGTGGGCAATAAAAAAGTAGACACATAAAGACAAACACGAAGCCGTTCACACTCGACGATAATCCACACTGCAAACTGTTGATACGACGCACAAATACTGAAGAAGACGATGGCACTGGTGAACGATGGAGTGTGACGGTGAAACACGGTGGAGGAGATAGGGTGAGGTGTGGATGGAGTGGTGGGGTTGGAGGAAGGTTTCCTTGAGGAGGAAGGCATCCACGCGGTGGCTGAGGAGACGGGGGCAGGAGGAGAGGGACAGGGGAGGGGAGGCCCAGGGGAGGAGGGGGGAGAAAGGAAGGAGGGAGGGAAAAGGGAGAGAAGGGAGGGAGGGTGCCCAGAGGAGCAAGCACAGGAGGAGGGCGGGAGGATCACAGTTGGTAGGAGGGGTATATGGAGGGGAGGAGGGCATCATCAGGGAGGGGGAGCTGGCAGAAGCCACCTTGGGAGAGGGTAAGGAGGGTGGAGAAATGGAGACCGGGTGGGACGAGTGAATACAGGCGTGGCAGCGGGCAGGGGTGGGAGAGGATCGGGGAGACGAGCGGGTGAGGAGGATCGAGCTTGCGGGAGGTGTACAGGATCTGTATCCTTTCAAGGAAAAGGAGGAGGTGGGGGAAGGGGATGAGATCGTACAGGATCCGTGTGGGGGAGGGGAGACGGATGCGATAGGCGAGGCGGAGAGCATGACGTTCAAGGATTTGGAGGGATTTATAAAAGGTAGGGGGGGCGGAGATCCAAGCCAGATGGGCATAACAAAGGATAGGGCGGATGAGGGATTTATAGGTGTGGAGGATAGTGGAGGGGTCCAGACCCCACGTACGGCCAGAGAGGAGCTTGAGGAGACTGAGTCGGGAGCGAACCTTGGCTTGGATTGTCCGGAGGTGGGGAGTTCAGGAGAGGCGGCGGTCGAGGGTGACGCCAAGGTACTTAAGAGTGGGAGTGAGGGCGATAGGATGGCCATAGATGGTGATATAGAAATCAAGGAGGCGGAAGGAAGGGGTGGTTTTGCCTACAATGATGGCCTGGGTTTTGGAGGGATTGACCTTGAGCAACCACTGGTTGCACCAAGTGGTGAACCGGTCAAGATGGGACTGGAGAAGGTGCTGGAAGCGCTGTAGGGTGGGGTCAAGAGCAAGGAAGGCGGTGCCATCGGCAAACTGGAGAAGGTGGACGGGTGGTGATGGCGGCGGCATGTCCGCCGTGTACAAAAGGTACAGAAGGGGGGAGAGGACAGAGCCTTGGGGCACACCGGAGGAGGGGAAAAGGTGTAGGAATCGGAGTTATGGATGGTGACATAGGAAGGACGGCGGGAGAGAAAGAAGCCCATCAGACGGACGTAGTTAATAGGAAGGGCGAAGGTTTGGAGCTTGAAGAGGAGACTGGAATGCCATACGTGGTCATAAGCACATTCGAGGTCCAGGGAGAGGAAGATTGCGGAGCGACGGGAATTAAGCTGTTTGGAAAGGAGATGAGTGAGGTGAAGGAGAAGGTCGTCGGAAGAGAAGGACGGTCGAAAGCCACACTGGGAAAGGGGAAGGAGGCGGTGCTGGCGGAGATGCTGGTGGATGCGTCGGGTGAGGATAGATTCCAGGACCTTGCTGAAGACCGAGGTAAGGCTAATGGGATGGTTGGAGGAGACAGCAGACGGCGGTTTGCCAGGTTTAAGGAACATGAGGATACGGGAGGTTTTCCACAGGTCGGGGTAATAACCGGTGGACAGGACTACAGGGTGGAGAGGAAAGAGACAGGAGCTTCACGAAGGTGACGGTAGGTGACACGATCGTGACCAGGAGTGGTGTTGCGTTTTGTGCGGAGTGTATCAATGAGATCCTGTGTAGTGATAGGGGCATTGAGTTCCGTGTGTGCAATGTTGTTCAAGTACTGGAAACCAGGAGCGAGGGGAGGGACAGAGGTGTCAGTTCAATCGCGGATATCCGGGAAGAGGGAGTAATCGAACTGGGGATCATCGGGGATGGAAAATACATCGGAGAGGTAGGAGGCAAAGTGATTGGCCTTACTAAGGGTGTCAGGGAAAGGGTGATCATCATGGAGAAGAGGATAATAGGGGGAGGGTTTAGTTCCGGTAAGGCGACGGAAGGCCGACCAGAACTTGGACGAGTTTATTGGGAGGGTAGCATTTAAACGGGTGCATGTCTGTCGCCAGTCCCGGCGTTTCTTAGCCGCGAGCAAATTACAAATGTGTCGCTGTAGTTGCCGGTGGCATCGTAGTGTGTCCGGGTCACACGTGCGGAGGAAGGCACGGTAAAGACGACGTGATTCACGGAGGAGGAGGACGGCCTGTGGGGGTAGGGTAGGTCGGTGGGGGTGGTTGGCGACAGTAGGGACGTGGTCCTCCACGAACTCAGACAAGGTCTGCTGGAGAAAGGAGGCGGCATGGGTAACATCGCCAGGTTAGTGGTAGGTGAAGGGGTGGCTATCGACCTGGGTGGAAAGGGTACCTCGGTAGGCATTCCAGTTGGCACGGGAATAGTCATGGACATACTTGGGGGGAGGGTCATTTCGAGGATCGGGGCGGGGGCGACAACCATCTGAAATGGTGAGAAGGACAGGGAGATGGTCACTACCAATAGGCTCCAGGACATCCACCGATATGCGGCCAAGGAGGTTGGGGGAGGAGAGGATAACATCAGGAGTGGAGTTGGATTCGGGACGGGTATGCTGGGGGATGGGGATGAGGTCGCCTTGAAGGGAGAGAGGAACCGATGCCACCGCCGTAACTGGGCAGCGGAACGACTATGGATGTTGAGGTCGGCGGCGATCACGTAGGAGGAGAAGGTGCGGTCGATGTGGGAGAGGAAGTCGAAAGGAATAGGGGCGTTGGGGCAGACATAGATGGTGGCACAGGTAATGGTAAGGCCGGGGAAGAAGAGACTAAGGATCAGGTGTTCGGTGGGGTCAGGAAGGAGATGTTGGAGCCGAACGGGGATCTGGCGGTGGTGACCAATGGCAACTTCGCCACGCGCAATTGGGAGGGAATTATCGGAGCGGTGGAGGAGATAGGGTGAGGTGTGGATGGAGGAAGGCATCCACGCGGTGGGTGGCAACGGTATGCAGAAAGAGGTTCTTGTTGGCGGGAAGGGAGCAGATATTGTTGAAATTGGATAAGTTGCTGTCGTGCCATGACAGGGATTTAGACGAGGGTGTCAAGACGGGAGAAGGTGAAATAGGCCTGGTTGTGGGAGTAGGTGGCATACATTTGGAGTTGGAAAATGGAACGGGCAGCGAGGGAGATCTGTTGGAGGGTATGGGGGCGTTGAAAGGGATGGACATTCTGAAGGACGATGGTGATGAACCTGATGATGTCCTCAGCAGTGGGGGTGGGGACGAAGGGAATTGCCAGGAGGGGTGGGGGCGTCCAGAGGACGGACAGGGATGGTGAGTTCAGGAGTGGTCGGAGGGGGTCGGGCTTTACACTTTTGGGAGTAGGTGAGATGGGGGAGATTGCAGGTATTGCAGGAGGGAGGGGATTGAAGGTTAGGGCACTGCCGGAGGAAGTGCGCTTGCCTACAATGCTGGCAGGTGGGGGGCCTCGCGGCACTAAGCTGTTGGGTGTGCATTATAGCGCAGACACCTCTGGCAGCACAGGGACTGAGGAGGGGAATGGGAGGGGTCGACCTTGTAGCGCTGGTTGAAGAGGAGGGCACCCTCCTTCAGGAGACGCTCAATGGAGGGGGCATCCTCGAAAAAAACCCGCATAAGGCGGGTGGGGCCGGCCGAGTTGAAAATGTGGCGGACCGCCCGCGCCCCAGCGTGGGATGCGCCTTGAGCTCCGCCAACAACTTCTGCTCTGTGATCGACGGACTGAGCCGAGTGATCACGGCAGTGAGGGTCGGCAGGCGACGTGGGGGTTGGGGTTGGCGGGTAGGAGATGGAGAAGGAGCAGGGGCGAGGGAGGCGTTGGGGCCAAAATGGGTGACGGGGAGGTGGGAGAGGATGTCAGTATGGAGGGTTGGGCTGGGGGAGGAGAGGAGAACAGAATCCTGTCTGGGAGTGAGGTGAGAGATGGGGGCACCAGGGAAGTGTTGGCGGAGGAGGAGGGAGAGATTCCGGGCCTCGAGAAGGGAAGGATCGGGATGGGAGAGGAGGTATTTGTATAAGGAGGAGGGGGAGGAGGAGGAGGCGGAGGGAGCAGGGCCAGGTGGGGAGACATCCATGGCATCCTGGGGGGGGTGGGGTGGGAAGGAGAATGGGGCGGGGCCTTTTTGGGAGCGGAGGAGGTGGTGGTGCCACTAGGGCGTTTAATGGCGGCAGAAGGGCGGGTGGTGATATGAGGGACGGGAGCTATAGGGAGGTGGTGGGAAGGGACAGGTCCCGGTGTGGACGCAGCAGTCGGCGCCGGAGATGGTGACGGTGAAGGCGAAGGCGACGGCGATGGCGACGGCGACGGTGGCGGTGGCGGCGGTGATGGCGAAGGCGATGGGGAGGGCTGGGCATTGACAGTGGCCCGACGGGCCACCACTCTAGCTGGAGCTGCAGTGACAGGCTGGGGGAGTGGGGGGAAAGGATCAGATCGGGAGGAGCGGGAGGAAGAAGCTGGAGAGGGGGCGACAAAGGGCGAGGGCGAAGGGAGAGTGAGAAGAGGCGGGATGGAAGGAGGGGGGTATGACTGGGCACACCATGTTATAGTGGTGGAGGTGGCGGAAGGAAAAGTATAAACTATGGCTGTGGTGGTAGTGGTGGCGGTGGTGGTGGGGGCGGACGTGACGATAGGGAGAAGCAAAAACGCACAGGACGAAAAAGAAAGGACACAAACCGGGGACAGACGAAAAACAAAGACGGAGACGGAGGAAGACGAAGACGGACGAAGACGGCGAAGACCAGGGTCGGGCGGCGACGGCGACGGCGAGTGGCAGGAACGCCGCAGCTGCTGCTGCTGCTGCCGTGGACGGGGCCGGGGCCGGGGCTGCTGCTGGTTGGCTGGCTGGCTGGCTGGCTAGACCGCTGCTGCTGCAGGAGGGCTGGCTGGCTGCTGCCGGCTGGACCGCCGCTGCTGACCGGGACTGGGACTGGAACCAGGACCGCTGCTGCTGCTGCTGCTGCTGGACCGCTGCGGCTCTGTTGGGCTGGCTGGCTGGCTGGCACCCGCAAGCATGACACAAGCTGCTGGATTAGGGTTTTTTTTTTTACTTTATTGTGATTTTAACAGCTGAACAATAACGTAGGCTGGCAGCGGCATACAATGCCGCTCTTCAGCCAGAGGATACACAAAGAGAAGAAACACTGAAAAAAACACATAAGTCACAGAATGGTGGGCAATAAAACGGTAGACACATAAAGACAAACACGAAGCCGTTCACACTCTACGAGAATCCACACTGCAAACTGTTGATACGACGCACAAACACTGAAGAAGACGATGGCACTGGTGAACGATGGAGTGTGACGGTGAAACACGGTGGAGGAGATAGGGTGAGGTGTGGATGGAGTGGTGGGGTTGGAGGAAGGTTTCATTGAGGAGGAAGGCATCCACGCGGTGGGTGGCAAGGGTATGCAGGAAGAGGTTCTTGTTGGCGGGAAGGGAGCGGATATTGTTGAAAAGCTGGACTAGGGCAGAGCGGGTCCCTATATATGAAACTGGAGGGAGCGGCTATTGGCCGCTGTCTGAACGTGGCTTAGTGGTGGCGCCCTCGCTGCGCGAGAGCCGCTGCGCGCAATAGCCGCCGCGGAGGCGGAGCCCTCTATGGGCTGACCACGTCCATTTGTTCTGCCACGTGTTCGACTTCCGCGGCGGAAGGTGCTAGACATTGTTTTCGCACTATTATGCTTCAGTTCATTGTGGTCGGTACCATGGTCATTTGTGTTGTCTGTCAGCGGAGAGGCGGTGACCTTCATTCTTTGAAAAATAATTGGGCAATACATTGATCTAGCTTCCATTTTCTTAAATTTAATAAATTCACTCTTGCTGAAAAGAGAGAAACTTATAATCTAACATGAAAATCAGAGGTAGGTGGCTTATACACTAACCATTGTCTGTACATTTGTACGATGTTTTAGTTAGTTTAGGGGTTTTCTCTCTTTTGTAGAGTTTCTTTAATGTTTGAATTCACGGCATTTGCTTATCGCTTAAATTTACACTAATAAACTTTCATGTTGCGAACGAAAACAAAACACTTTGACGTTCTGCGCTGTGGGTAGTCGATGGTAGTCTGTGGTCTTGTCTCACCGTATCTTGGCATGGTTAGGTGGGATAGACAAGGACGTTGCGAAGCTGGAGTCTCATTATGTGAAATGTTCGTCCATGTAGATAAATGTCCGCGACGTGCATTTTTTTTATCATGAAACAATAAACAAAACCTGAGTTAGGTTCTGCTTAACACTAAGCTGACATCACTAATAAGGCAAGGGATAAGGATGTGAATATCAGATTTACAAAGCTAGCCTGAGTACTCGCTCGCTTCATTTATATACTGTTCAGTAATATCTTATTTTCGCTCCGAAATGAGTGTACCACTGTTCGTGTTTAGTGTACAATCGGTACTTGACATAAGTCCTTAGTTTGGCTGCATTTATTGTTATACAAGTGTCTATATTCGGGAAAATGTAGACCTAGATATTTTGAATTGCCGCTGGGCACGCGGCTGTTAAAAGTCAAGTCAGCTAGCATTGACAGAGGCGAAACACTGTTGCCGTAACTTACCTAGCCGTTCGCACGCAGTACAAGCTTGGCGGTTGTCGCCGGTACTCGCGGGTTGGCTAAGCTGCCTTCGAAGTACTGTATTGTCTTTTCGTTGATAACTCATTACTTGACTGCATCGTGAGTGTGCTCGACGCATCTGCGAAGCTCACTACAGGGCGAACTTCACTTTGTGGTCCTTGGATCGTTGCTGTGATTCGTCGTCTGCAAGCTGCAAGACTCGCCTGCAGGTAAGGACCTTTAACATTTTCAGCATGCACGCTGGAGTGAAAATTCGTAGCACTAGTTATAATTCTCAATGCCTAACGTGTCTTGTGATGTTTTGTGTTAATCGGTGATTATACACTTGAACTTAGTCGCTTCCGATTCATATGAGTAAAACACAAGTTTATAATTTTGTCACTCGTTGATTCACATGAGCAGTGCACATGGTCATACTTTGTTCGTTTCAATTTACGAAGAAAAATTGCTACTGCTCACAATGTTTGCTTAATCACTTGTATGTACAGTTTATTTACTAGTCAGTTCCTTTGGTGTCGGTACAACAATTCAGTTTCGTTTTCAGAGTAACTTTAATTTTGAATTATGTCTCAAAGATACTCTTTAAAATTAATAGAGTTTTTACAGATTTGTTACTTTCTCGTTTATGATTTTTAAACCATTTACTTTCATTGATTATGCATTAGAGACAGTGGTGTCCCTACTCGCAACAACGAGAACGTAACTTTAGCCAAGTGTAACTGTCACGGCATTCGGATATTCAATTTCATGTGTTACAGTCGATAAAAGTAATAAAGAAGACAAATGTCCGACAATTGACTATTCGCGGTAAAATCCTATCATAAAATGCGAGATCGCGGAACGAAAGTTATCGAAAGGTTTAAAAGAAATTTGGAAGATGCGCGGAGTTCCGAAGTGTTATAATCCTTTGCATCCAGTGTATGATCGCATTCCGTTTATATGCCCTCCATTCAACTACTGATGCTCACTTAGGATGGGAATACGATAGGTAGGAATTCATGGATATTTATATACTGAGACGAAAATGTTAAAGTTCCTTGAAATCTTGAAGACAAAAAGAATTTCGTTGACACTTCTGCTACAGCAAAAGTATCAATGAAATCAAATTACTTCTAAATTTACCTCTAATACTATTCTCTATCTATTTAGGTCTACCTTTTATTTACAATGTCCATATCAGGTTGCCTCCTCGTGGGGGGTGGTATTTACATTTGGCTTCTAATAGAAGAACAGTACAGATTTAAATTCGTAGACTCATGTGTCACTCCTTTGTAATGGTTGCACACTTCTTGATAAATAGCAAAAGGTTTTGGTCTTCGTTCTTGTAACGCTTCAATATTCTAGTAGCTTGATCATATCCTTAAATGTGGAAACTTCCATTTTGAATAGGCGTGGTCACATTATCTCGTTTTCCTGTGGTGTGCAGTATTCGCTTCGCGCGGCGATCCGTAAATATTTAAGCTGGGCGTGTCAAGGGACAAATGAGTAATAAATTCCGTGCGTTTGCCGTCAGGGTCACGTCGTACGTTGCCTTGTTTTTCTTCTTACTGCTCAATCCTCCTGGTTCATTATCTCACTTGCCGTTGGAGTTTCTTTCATCATCCGCGCGTCTATATCTGACGTTACATGCGTTGGTGACGAATAAATGTTCTCTCTCCATCGTGTCAGGCCGTCTGTGCCTCGGATAAAATTATCTTCGTCCTGCATCTAACAAAATTCATCGTGTAGGCTGTCGGAAGTCGGCTCATCGGCTACGTCCTTCCTTTGTATTCAAATAAAACCTGAATATAAATCGGCACCCATGGCCATCAGTCGCATAGGACTTCATCTTCTTAATAACTAATTTAAAACAAATCCGATAATTTCTCCTGAAAATCTGGTCGGCGATTTTCTTTAGTAATTTTCTTTTCTTCTTCCCTCTTTTCTGTGCGGCAGTGTCTTGACTCGTGGATTCATCCTTCTTTTTGTTTTTCAGCGGTCTTTTTGTAGATGTGATCGGCAAAATCTTCCTCAATGGTCATTATTATTTCCTCGGCTCGAAGCATACTTCTTAATGTCCTGATGGTGGTATAGACCCTTTATTCTTCCAGACACGGGATCGGCTATCAGATAGCAACCAATGTGTGGTTTGCGCAAAATTATGTACGGACCCTCGTACGAGTATCTCCACTATTTATGTAGACGGTGCAGTAATGAAGGTTTGTAATGCGTCCTCACTAATACTTTTTCATTAAGTTTGTAGTCTACCACTTTCCCGAGCTTCTTATCGTGTGCTCTCTTTCTGATATTCGCATGAACAGTAAGTGATATTATGGCCTGTCTGAGTTTTTCATCGAGTTCCTCTTCATCACTCTGAATTTTAGGTATAGGATCGATCCACTCGTTGAGTTCCCTTTGATTCGACATTAGTTCTGCTGGCGTGTAACCGGTTGACAAGTGGGGTAGGTTACTAATTCCACTCATTTTGTTTGGCGTGTCGGAATATTTGTGCGGATGAATCGGTTGAATTCCTTAAATACGTGTTCTGTTAAGTTTGACTGTGGTCTGAATTTCGAAATCAATATTTGCTTGATGTTGTTCCTTGCGAGAAAATTTCTGCATTGTATGCCGATAAAGTTCGAGGCATTGTCCGAAAGTATGGCCTCCGGTTTGCCGAAACGTGGAAACAATCCTTCTCTGTTCTTCTTACAATCGACGGCGCGTTTGACGACTTCGTCGCGTACAGACGTTTATGTTTTGTAAACAGATCTAGAAGTGCCACAACGTATTTCGCACCTCCTCTTCCCGTCGGGAGTGGTCCAGCAAGGTCTGTACTTACTATCTGCCATGGTTTCTGGGTTAATATGGGGTTTAATGGCATATCATTTGACAGATTAAATAGCTTGTCTTTCTGGCATACTAGACAGCTTCGTACGAGTTGGTGTATCTTTCCGTGCAAATTAGGATACATTGATATTTTCTTCTTGCATTTTTCAGGACCGAAGTGTCCCCAAGACAGGTTCCACATAGGCATGGGGTATGCACACGCACCGTCTTCCGGCTTCTGTCGTCCGATGAAAAACTACTCCCTCATGTAATTTGTAAGATTTCGCAAACCGATGTTGAGGATTTAACGTAAATATTCCCTTTACTTTATTCCATTTTCTATCGGCATCTTGAAAGGTCTTCATCTGTCTGCATAGTTGTAGGTAGTTTCGGTGAATCGGATCTTTAATTAACAATATCTGTCCATTGCGTAATTGTTCCTCAAATTCACAATTTTCGGGCATTCCCTCCGACATGCGTGATAGGGCATCGGCTATGACATTGTTCTTTCCTTTAATGTAGACAGTTTCAAATTGGTATTCCTGTAGGAAAAGGCACCACCTTGTTAACCTCGGGTGCAGTAATTTACAAGAAAGGAGAAAGCTGAGGGTTTGGTGATAGGAATTTTTTATTTTTCGGCCATATATATAATAACTGAATCTCCCAAATGCCCATACGACGGCTAAACCTTCCAATTCCGTTACTGAGTAGTTTCGCTCAAACTCCGTCAATACACGACTCGCGAAACCTTCAATTCTGATTTTCTTCTCTCGGTTTACTTGTTCTTCCAGGAAGAGACAAGCGCCTAGACCCTGAAAGGAAGCGTCGCAAGATATACAGAGGTCTTCATCTAAATTTGCATGGCTCAAGATATTACTAGAGAGTAATGCTTCTTTTATCTCCTTGAAAGCTCGTTGACACTCGTCCGTCCAATTCCACGGAACATTCTTTCTCAACAGGTTGTGTAATGACGGGTGGTTAAGACTTTGCCCTGATAGAAAACGTCGAAAGAATGACACCATTATGATGAACCCTTTAAGTTGGCGTTTCGTGGTGCGTGTAGGAAAGTTTTCTATAGCTGCAAGTTTCTTGGGATCCTGTCGAATTCCTTCTGAAGATATCACGTGGCCTAAAAATTTGATCCCTTGTTTCCCCAATTTTGACTTCCTGGTGTTGGCAGTAACTCCGTAGTACGTTAACTTCTGAACACCTTCTCGATCAGCTGGATGTGCTTTTCCCATGAAGCGGTGGCAGTTAGCAAGTCATCGACGTACACCATCAATTCGTCTAAAATTTCCGGTCCCAGCACGTAATCCAAAGCCGGAATAAAGATTCCAGAACTGACATTCAAACCAAACGGAACTTCTTTGAACTGATACGACCGGCCGGCGATTGTTGTGACAGGCGAACCTGCCAGTAGCTACTTCTTAGGACAACGCTAAACAGATACCTTACATCTCTAAATATCAGTAATCTCTCTTCAAGCGGTTCAGGCTTCGTGCAAACCGGTGATATTATTTTATTAATGTTGCCAGCGTCCAGTACCAACCTTACGCTGCTATCTTCCTTTATAACAGGAACTAAGGGGCTGCAATAGGGTGAATCAGAGTTTTCGATAATGTTCCACTTGATCATTTTTCTTATCTCGTCTCTAACGGCTGTCTTCTTGGATTGCGGAACCGCATAGGTGGTCTTGCAGTATGTGTCATGGGGAATGACCTTCAGGTCGAACTCAAAGCCTCTTATTATCCCTGGTTTGGTAGAAAATACGCGTGAATATCTCATTAAAAGATGGAATAAGTCTTGCTGTTGGGCGTCTTCTAGTTCACGTCATTCCGTGGTTTTCTGGGTTATTTCTTCTTCAGCCGGTATTTGCTTGTCTTCGTCACAATCGGCAATGTGTTGGCTGAAATGCAACAGGTGATCGTTGCGCGCTTTACCCTTCCGGTACAGTCAGCCCATCAAAACATGACGTTGTCTATATGCTACTCTTGTCTTGCCACGCAAAAGTTGAACCATAATTGCTTTCTCTTTGACTGTTAACTTGCGGAGTGACTTGGGTGTAGAATATGGGCGGATTGTATGTTCCAAGCCGCTTCTGATTTTGTTTAATTGCTGCTGATTACTTGCATTCGTTGCTTACTGTGGTAACACATTTTGATGGTATTGTATGACTTGGTTCTGCTGCCGAAAATTGTTATGAATTCGCGACCCATTTTGGTAGCCTCCATCGTTTTGTTCGCCGTATTGGTTCTGTCCGTAGTTGTTACGTTGGTAGCCGTTGCCATCATGGAGTTATAAGGAGGGGAGATGGCACTATAGCCGTCTGCTGTACGTCTGTTTGATACGATGTGACGTTATTATGACGTATACACGCTACATCGAAAACGATAGAAACCGTATATCGACTATTCGACATTTGTGAACTTTCGAGAGGTTGTGACAGGGTAGCGCTGTGCTCTGCGCCATTCGTTTAAATGTGTTTTGCGTTCCTTGCGTTTAATCGTGTATTGTACTGTGTTTGTGACCTGTGCGTGGTTTTTCGTTTGCTCGTCTCTAATTATGTGTTCAGCATTCGAGAGACTAATGAGAGAAAAGCTGAAAGAGTTCAGCGTCGATGACGACGGGCAATTGCGTGGTTACTGTGAATCTCAAGCAGAAATTGATGTACTTCTGACCCAGCTGAAGTGCGTCGGTTATTCGTACTCGGAGAGAAGAAGCACTCAGCAGCCAAAATCTTTAGATGCGTCAAGACACTAACCTTTGGTTAAGATTACATTGAGAAATCCACTTCCCCTCGTATTTCATCTCCGGTCGACGATTTTTCTTCAACAAGGCCTCATATTTTTCTTTTTAAGTTCGAAATTCAATCATTCTATACACCAGTCATTACTGGACACTAAGGTACCTGTCTCTGCGGTCCGAGTGTAAAATTACTTGGAATTATGGTTGATAAAAGACTATCTTGGGATGGACATATAAATTACTTAGCTAACAAACTTGCACGAGTTCTCTTTCAGCTATATAAATTAAGAAAAAAAGTCAGCAAGAGTATGCTGCTACAATCTAATATGTACTGACAAGACCAATTGTATGAAACCACACTAAAATATTGATAATAAATAAATATTATTTTCGGCATAAGCGTTCAATACAACAATCACACAATCTAATCTGGTCGGGACATAAGAAGACACTTTTTTACGAAACGTGTTGTCTGTGGTGTTTTCAAGGCCACGGTCAGGAATATTTCTATTAATATCCAGCTCTTTTACTTTTATTTTGACGAAATAAATATACGCTGCCACACTGAGCTGTTATCAGAATCGCACGTGTCAAAACAAACCACTAGTTGACGACAGTTTAGAATCTCGAACGTTCGTAAAAGTCGATAGATGTGTTAATCGATTAAAGCGTATATACGTCATAATGACGTCACATCATATCCAGGTTGGGTGAACTTAGCATCCTCCTCTGTTTGAAGGCGGTGGGCGTGGTCGGCCGCCATGTTGGATTGGTCAAAACAGTGACAGGGCTCTTGTTAGAATTGCGTGTTCTTCATATTTAACGTTTTGTCTGCGAAATAATTTCAGATGATGTTGAGTGTTACAATGTTTACATGCATAACACAACGTCAGACTAGCTTCTTCAGGCGTTTTCGTTTTGTTTTTAATGCGTTTTTGCCCCAGCTATACAACTGATTTGGTCTCGTTAACTTAAGTGTTTCTTTTGGATACGAACTTCGAATGATGAAAAATAATAGTGTACAAAGCTCTTTTCAAACTCAAATCACCTTTTACTGTATTTGTGTCGATGTAAACTGAAAGCAGAACCCGAAAGCTATGCTAGTTTACATACCGGATGATATTTCTTACTCGTTTACACACTTATACAAAATTTCATTTGTAAATACAAACATCGTTTGTGCTTCATCAAGAAAAATAAGCATATGATAGTGCTTTTGTGAATGTCAACACAGCAAACTTGTACAAGTACACACAATGGGATTTTCAGTACCATTGTAGTTTAAACATCTGAACATTATGAAATCACAACTGTTGCTCTGTGTGTGATTATTAATAGCACAATAGGCCTATATGTCAGATGATAATTAGGAAACCTTCCTTTAGTGTATAAGTCAATACGTCATTAAGTAGCAGTTTTGATGCTAATCATGAACTGCTAAACAAATCTCAATTACACAAATTTGTGTAAAGGACAACACTGCTATTACAATCACCAATAGTTAAATTAGGATGCCCTGCAAACATGCATGCTCAAATTTCAACCTGTAAATCAAGCTGAACACTTGCTGATAATAGGTACTTATGTGCAATAGTCTGAAATTTCACTGCAATGTATAAAACGTAATGGAAAAGAGTGAGGCACCTTTACTGTTTCAACCTACCTCTTTTTTTACTATAGCATTTAAACTAGCATTAGATTTACACAATAATGTTTTATCACTCACCTTTTACAATTACTGTAACATACCACAGACTTCCATGGGATAAAAGTTGCAAAAGTAAAGGATAAAATAGGAGAGAAACAATAAATGGCATACTATGATGTTTTGTACATTTCATCTCACTAAAACACATTTTAAAGTACAAATTATCAAGCTGTGTTCTTGCATTATCAAATTGTCAGTTTCAATCTCATTATAGCCTATCCACTAACATTCCATATAATCATATGTGAAGTGTGGGACTAACAAAATTTTTGGGAAAGTCAAACAATGTAGTTTTGAGAAACATTTTAATCTCTTGGATATAGAACAATATTAATATTGACATTTGGGTTACAACAAAGCACTTACATATCTTCAATGTCCTCAGGTTACACAATATGTTTTGTGCCAGTAACAAGCCAACAAGACAATTATATCTGGACAGTGTTATAACAAATGTAAAAATAAGTAAGTGTGGATTGGGCTTTTTAATATTATGTAGCTATCAGAACATGAAGTAGTATGGCTGGAATTGGTGATAAAAAATCCCACAGAACAATGTGAAAAAAACCACTTTCAGATCACAGCTGTATATCATAGGAGTGGTCCAATTTCCTGGATCAATTTACAAATGAGCCCTTGAAAGCCTTAGTGGTGTAAGTCAAGAAACATAATTTTCCTTCTGAAACCACTAAACTCTCATTACAATGAACTCCGTTACTAAATGCAGTACTCTTTAAACTACATGTAGCTACAAATTAAGGTAATCATTTCATCATCAAAATACACCACAAATAGAAATTGGCCAGCCCTTTACAAAATTCACAATGGCTATATATACCTTGGAGAAGAAACTGTTTAATGCACTGCCACCAGAAGCGCACACTACCTCATTAAAATACTTGAGAAATGTTCTCCAAAAGGGGGTAAAGCCTTGATATGTACCCTCAAACACAGCTTTGAAAGAGAAAATTAAATAACAGAGGAAGGAAGTGTGGAAAGCAAAGTTCACAAATTCATTGACCTTTAAAAAGAACTAATTTGGTGTACACTGTTCTCAATTTCTTTTCATCGAGTGAATCTGTTACACATTTTGCAGCATGTTTCTGACGTGTCAGCAGGTACCTTTTCGCAATAGATTTGATCAGCAGTTCCAAGTGATTATCTAATGGGTGCTGATCCTTCATGTGCTCTCCCAATTCCTCAAACACAGGCTTGAACAGAAAAGTGCCAAGTACCTCTGACACACATTTAGTATTAAGATCTTTCACAGGAACCCTCCTATTTCCAGCACTGTATTTTCAAAATACTTTTTCGGAACACATACAAATGTCAACAACATCGTCAGATGGTGAAATCAAACCACCTCTACTCTTTCTGTGTATAAGAGAATAGGCAGTATGACTCCCTTCCGCTCGCAACACTGACAAGAATGTTTCACACTGTAAAGCTCTCTCTAAGTGACGAACCACAAATCCTGAAATATAAACAACAATATGGGTTCCCACTTCAGAGAGAATCATTCCAGCTTCAATGTAATCATGATCATGGCTCACCAAATGGGTTTCCATTTCTAATAATTGCCTACGTTCAGTGGTGAAATTGATTTGTTGTTCTATAGTCTGACCACTGTATGTCAAAATAGGGATCCCTTCCAGGGCTATACAATTGCCTCTGTCTGATTCACGAATTTCATTGTGAATCAGGAGCCTCTTATAGGCAGATATGAAGTGTCGAGCTGTTGGATTGTTATTCCACCCACCACGACTACGGATTGCACTAAAAAGCATCTCCAAATGATCTTGGCAGCACTTATAAATGGGGAGGAACTTCAACAAAGGTGCAGGGGATTGTGGTCCAAGCTTTGTATAGAGGTGCAAGACACTAGAAATACACACTCGGAAGCCAATGTTTCATTCACAAAATGTTTTTTTCTCAGTTCTTCCATCACTGTACTCAAACATGCCACTTTTTTTATTAAAGGGCGCTTGGATTGCTGAAGAACTTTGATTTTCTTCCTATAATTTTAATTTTTTGTCAGCAGCACAGACACATCCCTCTTAAGGTTCCTCACTATTAGTGTTTCTTCAGGATTTACATCCAATGGTGTGGTGGGATTAGCAGGATGAGAAGCTTCAGCCTGAAAGCCACTGGTAGTGGCTTCATGTTGAGTTCTGCATGTAGAAGTTAATTTAACTGTACATTTTGATGTCTGCTGCCTTTGTGTTGGTGGTCGTCTCTTCTTCTGTTCCTACAGAAAACAAAGATTGAAAACAAATAGAAACTGTTCAGTTACACCTTACAGCCTACTTATAATTATTTGCATTCCATAATGCATTTACAATATTTGTAGATTCTGATTGGACTTGTTACTATTTATTTGCACTACAATGACAGTACAGAATGTGAGGGGGTAAGAAACCTGCCTTTATGGAAAGCTGCATTTGGGGGGGGGGGGGGGGGGGGGTCGATGTACTCTCAGTGCAGCAGTGCAGTAAGAAAGTGCCAATTAGGTGGTTTTGATCCACTGTATGTTTTGAAATAGTAGCAATATACACTTGAACATATGATATATTAGACAAACTATCTTACACAATTAAGCACTTTTTTCCAATAAGATAATTTGTCACTGCCCATAACAAGAATAAATGCAATGCTGTTACTGCGGCATTTAAGTAGTGTTCTTTCACTACAGACACCAATGCTTACAGGTGTGAAACTATTATCAAAGAATACTGATTCAACTTGTTGAATTTTCCAAAATGGATGATTAAGTAATTAACGAACGAAAGAAGTAAAATTAAATATGACCAAGAGGAAGAGCAGATTATGGCAGTTATAGCTTGACTTAATGCCTGAAGTCTTATTACACAGAAATAAAATTACACAAAACACAGAAACTCTCACGAAAAAAATAGAAATTTACGCCCGAAAATGTGATAAAACTATGAAAATATTGTTACATGGAATAACTCCACTGTAATCCGCACATGTTATTGGTTATAGACAAAAACATAACTGAAATTAGAGGCCTAATTAAAACATTCATACTTTCTGGCATTGTACGTTTATTTCCTAGTTTTACAGGAATTCAGGATCAATATGCTGATTTCACGTAGACTACCTTTTGTAAGTGAGGTGGAAAGGCAGGAAAAATTGATGGTACAGCATTTTCCCTGATTCGAACAATCGAAACTGAAGTTCGGTCAATATCTTCTTCTCAAAAATGCTGGGAACATACTTTGCTCCATTTGTTATGTATCCAGTCTTTCCTTCTTACCATATGAACCCACAGAGCTCTACGAGCTTCATTGATCGGAAATCTGAAATAAAATAAGAAGAAAACAGTTTCACTAAACGTAAACAAGGCCGCACGTCTCACGAATATAAACGACAAATATTTTACGAACGGAGCCACTTACGCATGGAACGTGATTCCTTTTAACTTGGTAGCACTATTCCAACGGTTAGTACACCCGTAAACAACGCAAACCGGCATTATAAAATGTAAAAAACTTCCGCAGCTCTACACAGTAGCACAATCGGAAACGAGTCTTTTGACCAAACTGCAATGGCGGATCTCGGTTTCTGTCGGCTTCAAGTTTGTGACGTCATGTCATCTCCCCTCCTTATACCTCCATGGTTGCCATAGTTTTTCTGATTGTCATTATAAATGGGGTTCTGTCTGACTGTTCCCGCTCGCGCTGCAGTGGGTGTCGGCGGCCGGTGGACTTGGCGTTTAATATCCGTAATTGTGGTTATCCTGAACACGCGCGTCTTCATGTATCAGGTCTAAACTGTCCAACACGAATAAGAACATCTCCTGGTCGTCATCCGGAACGTTTACCAGTTTTTCCCTTATCGATATAGGCAATTTCGACTTAAGAATCACTATTACATTTTTAGTGGTGATTGGTGTATCGCAATAGCGAATCTTCCTCAAGTACTTCTCGAAATACCTCCTTAGGCTCCCAAATTCGGCATGAAAAGGGTCGGCATTATACACTTCTTCTCGAAGTCTCTGTTGTTCTCTTGAGCTCCAAAACTTATGCAGAAATTGGTGTCCGACTTCGGCATAGGTATGACATGTATCGAGCATCTCTATTCCCCATAACGCATTTTCTCCTTGAATGAATCCAACTGTATGCGTTGGCGGTCTGACCAACTTTCTGGGAATACGCCAGAAAATCCTTTTAAAAATACGACAGGTTGAATGTTTCCTTTCTCTGGTATGAATTTTTGAAAGACTCTATGCTTCAATACGCTTTCTTCTTTCAATAGATTTGCAAGCGATACTTAAGCTATTTGTTCCGGTTGTAAAGGTTGGTAGTTCTGCTTCGGTACTGATCGTGTGGAAGCTTGTTGCTGGCGGTCGAAATATTCCGGCGAGCTATTTACGGTTGGTAATTCGCTTTGGGATTCGCTCTGCGCGTCATTGTTTTGGAGATAATTTAAGCGGTGTTGCATTGTCTCAATTTGACTGTCAAATTTGCGTTTCCACTCTAGTAAATCTCTCATTAATACACGTCGAATCTGCCCTAACTTGGCTGCAGACTGTGTCTCCTGAAGTTCCGGGAGCAGCTAAGACTTCTAGTGAGGCCGATTTTGCGGCGCCTTTGAGCTCGTTCGTTACCTGTTGGAAATTTCTCTGTGTTTGGTCTCCACCCAATCTTCGTATCTCTTATTCAGTTCTGTGGTGCACGTGTCTAAGCCACGCTTTATTTTACTTCCAATATTCAACTTAGCCATGTCATCTGACAATTGTCATTTTATCGTCTATTTTCTTGATATTGTCTTCAAATTTGTTGACCTTTCCAGACACTTCTTCGTACTTTTTCAGCGTCTTCGCCGCCCCAGACTGGTACGCGGTTACTTGTAGCTGAAATTGGTCGGCAATTGATTTCATGCCATTTTCCAACTTCACAATTTAGTCTGCTACCGTGGAAATGTTACTATCTATTTGCGCACGTAAGTCGGTTTTAGCCGCATCTACTTCATATTTGAGACCTTCTTTTAGTTCGCCCTTTACCGAATCTATCTTGCTTTCCACTGTACCAAATTTGGTTTTCATATTACCCTTTACTTTGTCGATTTCTGAGAGAGATCGATTTGTGAGAGAGATCGATTTGTGAGAGAGATCAATTCTTAGTATGATGGCTATTATCTTTACACTTCCTTTGAAAAAAACTGACCTTTAGTACACAGCTCCATGTCATCCACTAACAGGAGTGGTTTGCGATTTTGGGAATAGCACTCCAGTGGCATCATGTACACCTCACTGAAGTAGTGCTGACTCGATGCCGTATGGTAGTGTATTGCTTGAAACAATATCTGATTCTGTTAATACTTGTCACATAATAATATAACTGATTATATTACAGTGACTCATAGATACACTTAGAAAAAGTGTATATGCAAAGTAACCGGAATTTGTAACAGAAGCTGAGGAGTTTTAATGTAACTACTTCATATAAGAGTAAGATGACACGACATATGTGTACTTTAATTCCGTTATGACTAAGCATTGTAAGTTATACATCGAATTACGTAATATGGGGGTCGAATAAACTATATAAACGTATGCCATCAAATAAGATTATGCAGCAATACAGGGGGGCATGATATCACCTAAGATAGTGCAAACATGGCTTAGGTAGAGGTATGCTTCTCTAAGATGCCATCGAAATATTTTGCGACTCAGCCTGTGTGAGATCACTATCATCGAAAACACAGCATGTAAATTAAGGTTTCGCCGTAAGGAACGGATACAGAAAGGAAAAGCATATGCCTAGCAGAGAGAAATTTTAAGGGAGTATAATCCATCAGCTAGAAAAGTGGCTTACAGAACATATGTTTCAAAGATTTTTGAAGTATTGCTCGTCAGTCTGGTATCCTTACCAGGTCAGATTAACAGAAGCTGTAAAGAAGTTCTGACGTGGAACGACCCTAATGCAATCATTTAGACAGCAGCTTTTATGGTACATACTGCCAAAGAGGTTTTACGCATGACTGACCAGTTTTACTGTTAAAACTCCAAGTGAATATATTCCAGGCAATATACATATTACACCCTACAACACATATCTCATGAAATAAGCACATGTTATAAAGTGATGTGCTGGTCTTGCACATCTGATTTTCGATATACACAATAGCGTCGTCTCGGAAAAGGTTTATGTAACATGGAATGGAGGAAATATGCCTTAAGTTTAGTGCGTAATGGTTTTATCAGACTTTGGCCGCCTACTACAGAATGTAACCTACAATGGAACTTTGAAGCAGACTTAGTAGGTCACTGTTATTACACGCCCATTAAACGAATATCGAACAAGGGCAATTTGGGCTTTAAAATCATTTTGTTTATAACGAGAAACATGCTTCTGACACCAGGCATAGCATCAAAGATGTCAGGAACAGTATCTGTTTGTGCTGACTGCAGCCACAAAATTCAGAAACGAAACTGCAAATATTTGTCAAAACATATGAGAAAAGGCACCTAACGACTCTTATGAGGGACATGCTATATCTCCAACCGCTAAGATAGTGGTGGTATTGTAGGTAGTTGTCTGGATATTTTTGATAAGATAGTTTATACAGACTGCACGTCGCTGCAAGTGTGACAAATTCGCTCGAATAAGTTTCGTAGTTAGACTACCGATCAATGGAAAGAGGCGTGACGATTCTGCTGTTGCTTTCCAGTGTGGTGGACTTGCTGAGAATTGTCTTACCTGGCTGGGCAGGTTAGCAGGTTGTGTGACCCCTCGTGACACCGTGGTGCAACGCCTGCGGCCTTCAGCGCTGGCTGGTGGTTCCAGTACCCTCTTCCAACATAGCATGGCTGTGGCTCTTGCTGTGATTGATTTGTTAGTAAAGTCATCATAACCGACTCACTCCTTCCATAAGACATCTGGTGGCACAGAGTGACTGGGTAAAAAACGACAGCGGGCTATTAGTGTAATTCTAGATTCTAGCGATGTCTTGTGTGTGATCTGCAATTCAATTCTTAAATGGCGTTTTCTGTGTGTGTGTGTGTGTGTGTGTGAGAGAGAGAGAGAGAGAGAGAGAGAGAGAGAGAGAGAGAGGATGGACTTCCAGCTGCAGGTCTATGTCCAGTGTGAGGGATAGATTAATACTTAAGTACATTTATCTTTGTATTCTGCCTGGGATGGTGGCAGCTGGTCCCTGCTGCTGCTGCTGGCACTTCCACTTCCAATACCATTTCAGGTGTGTGTCTGTAGTACATGGGTGCAGATAAGAAATGTGAATCCTCAAACCCTATCATGTTCGCAATTCCATTACATGTAAATGTGAAGGACGTTATCATGAGGGGGAGAGGGTGGACGGGAGCAAGCAGTGGCTATCAGTGTATTTTTTATGAACCTTCATGTTGTAACTGCTGTGTGTCTAGATTGTACTAAATTAACCCTGCACCCACACAGTGTGATTGTTACGTGTGAGTGTACTTAAAATTCGAGAACCATGTGGGCTATGCCCTTTGATTTGGCAGCAACCTTTTGTTTTATATTTCTCATCGGGAAACAACTATTTTGCTGCGAGAAAATCATAGCAGCCATTTTTGAGCAACGAGTTATAATAATAACTTGCAGTAGAATAATTGGATAGTAACAACTAGGACAGTACCCCAACTCACTTTTTCTTATTCTGTCTGGTAGTGGTGACTAATCTATGCTGCTGCTGATGATAACATTTCATGATGATCCTTTCTCCATGGTATACAGAGTACAAGGGAGGAGCTAGTCTGATGATTAATAAGAGTAAGGGAGTTTTGAGGATCATTATTTTTCTGGACTGGTGGGGCAGAATCCTTATTTTTGGTAATAAATAATAAAGCAAGTGGTCATCTGTCACACTAGATACCTGGGTACGAAATTATAAGAGTACCGTAAGAATAATAATTTCGCATGACTCAATGGCCTGGTGCAAGTCTTTCTATTGGGTGTTTCTTCAAGATAGGTCATTAATAAAGGTGATAGGGGATAAGGCAGCTAGTCCATGTAACTGGCTTGTAAAAAGCAATAGAACCTATATGTCATGGAAATTGGTGCGAGGGGGGGGGGTGGAGGGGAGGACATTGCCCTCAGATAAAAGTCACACAACTTCCTCAGAATGAAGGACATTGACCATGAAAGTAAGGAGGACATTGACTTTTGTCCTTGATGATAAGGAGAAAAATGGGCCATTGAGGCGAAATCTGCCTCGATTCACTACTGACGTTTGATCTCTGAAATGGTGCACAGAAATGAAAGTAGTTCATTGTTTATGTACATGACCTACCGTTTTGTTTCGCCTATCTCGACGACTTATTGGTGGTTTCTTCTTCATCACAGCAACGTTGTGAAAATCTGATGCAATTTCAATGGCTAATCGATTTTTGGGTTATCATTACTTCCTCCAAAACCGCCTTTGGTGCATCCTGGGTGACAATCCTGGGCCACAAAGATTTATGCAGATGACATCATTTCCTGAACAAACTGAGACTATTCGGGAAATTGAGACCACGAACTTTGTGAAAACTCCACCAGTTCCTCGTAATCTTGAACTTCTATCACCTTCATCCACCCAGCACAGCCTCCACTTAAAAGCCACTGACAAACACTCTTGCTCGTCCTAAAACTAAGGGCAACCGTCCCATTCCTTGAACAGACCAAATGGATGCCGTTTTCACTGCTGCCAAAATCAGCCTTGTTGATGCTGCATGTCCGGCTCACCCAGAACATGATGCTGGCTGGCACTGGTGGTTGATGCCAGCCAGCACACCTTAGGTGGAGCCTTGCAGCAGTACATCAACGATTCCTGGAAATTGTTGGTCTTATTTTTACAGACGCTCAAGCCTACACAGCTCAAATGGAGTACCTATAACATGCATCTACTCCCACCTATGAAGCAATCATCTGCTCTCACCCATAACTGGAGGCCAGGAACTTTGACATTTGCCTGCCATAAACCCATTATCTACATCTTTCAGTGAACCAACAGTCGCTCCTTATCATTCTACTTCTGCCATGCAGAATATGTCTTTCAGTTCAGAAGAAACTTTCGGCCTATCTTGGAAAAGGATACCACTGTTGCCGATTGTATGCACGAATCTCCTTTGACAGCATCCAAAACCCGTGGCACACTCGCATTAAGGCCACTGCCACACTTTTTAACCATGGCTACATGTGGTCTTGAATCTATTCAAGACTGTTGCAGTCAGGCCTGCTACTTTGTGACTTGTCAGCACAGTAGGGTTGGCTGGCACATTCATGCTCCCAATGGCGATTTCCCTGATGCTACAGGGATGTTTTCCCACGACCATAATGACATGGTTCATCCGCTTCCCATCTCTGATGGCCAGTGCTATCTTTTAACTATCTCTGATCACCTCATATGTTTGTCAGAGGCGACACCAGCTTCTGACATCTCAGCTGAAACTGTGGCATGAGCATTTGTAAGTACATGGATAGCTTATTTCGGTTCCCACTCCGTATCACCACAGCTCGTGGAAAGCACTTTGAATCCCAGCTGTTCAATAAGTTTCCCTGACTCTGAGGTACTGAATGTCACCACACTCCACGTATCACCCAGCCAGCAATGATATTGTCAAGTGATGGCATCACACTCTGAAGGCTACACTACTTTGCCACGACACAACGTGGGCAACTGCATTTCCCGTTATACTCCTTGGCCTCTCCATCTGTTTCAGCATGGACTTCAGCAGATCACTGGCCAAGTTGGTCCATGGTGACCCTGTTTGGCTAACTAGAGAATTTGTTGAGCTCTGTGTGACCACTTCTTTCTCCATCATACCAGCCTACCTCAATAGGCTGCACTCCCATACTGCACACATCTATCCTCAACCTGTCTCCCTTAATACCACCCACCTTCTTTTATTTGTACGTATTTGGCTGTGGTCATGCATGTAAAGGTCTAGATTGAGTGAGTCAGGTCTGGTTACCAATCTCTGAGTCCAGTCTTCACAAGATTATTGGGCAATGTGGCCATACATTGTCCTGGGGGACACCTCCCCATCTGAGCTTCACTCTTTGTGCTCCTCTCAAACTTCCCTGTCTCCCCATCACCACTAAAACCTCCCAAGTAAGCACACCCAACGATTCAAGACTGCCAATTGGGGGGGGGGGGGGCGGCGTGGGAGGAAGTGCGTGTGATGACTACCACCTGTCCACCTGTGACAGCGAAGCACAGCCTGCTACAATACAGCCATCTATTGGTTAAGCTGCAAACTTATAGTGCAGGCCGCAACACAGACAGCATGTTTAACCAAGCTACGAACTTACAGGTTGACCACAGCATGATGCATCAAGATCAAGATCAAGGTGATCAAGAATTTTATACACCGTAGATCATTTTACAATGATATTGGCTTCGTCATGCAAGATGTACTAGTACATACAGAATAACAAAATAAACTTCTGTCAATACATTATAGAATACATTTGAAGCATGGCAGTGTACCAAATTACAAAGGATAGCTTTTAAAAGTTAACGCAACAAGCTATCTTATAATCTAATATAATATGATATTTTATTGTTTATAGTATAAACTTTGTAATTACACACGATTAACCACAGCACAAAATAATATGTTTAACTACAGACAACTTTTAAATGCTTATATTCTCCTCAGGCATCTCAAAGAATTCTTTAATGTCATAGAATGGATGATCTGAGAGCCAGCTGTACCACTTAATTTTAAAAGAATTTGTATCCATAGACTGAACATGAACTGGCAGTTTATTGAACATTTTGAGTGGGTTAACTTTTTGGGAATTTCCTGTTCTCGCTAATCTGTGGCGCGGTATGTCTAAATTACCGTTAGCCCTGGTGTTGTGTTCCTGTATTTCCCTTCTGGTAATAAATTCTGAAATATTATTTTTAATATAGAGTACAGACACATAGATGTATAGATTTATAATTGTAAGTATTCTGAGTCTGGAAAAAAGAGGACGACAGCGCTCCCTATGACCTCTTTTACATATTATACGTATGACTTTTATTTTGTAATTTCAATACATTTTTGATGTGAGTGGAGTGCCGCCATATAATCAGACCATATGAAATATGTGACTGGAATAGCCCAAAGTATGTCACCCTGAGGTACTCCAAGCTCACTACCTCCCTTAGTTTCAAGAGAAGGTATGCCACCTGAGATATTTTTTCACATACATGATTGACATGTTCCTCCCAATACAGTATTGAGTCAATGTGAATAGCTAAGAGTTTTACCGACTTATTGCCTACTTCATTTGATGTTCCCATTAAAAGTTGTTGTGTTTTGTCAGGGTTGCATTGGAGCTTATTGGCTGCAAACCAGTCCAGGGCCTTATCTAGTGTTTCTTTTGATAGGTTATTCAGATCTGAAATGTTCTGATGTGTGGTAAGTAGTGTTGTATCGTCCGCATAACACACAACAGGGTGAGCTATATTTGTAGGTAAATCATTAATAGCGACAATGAAGAAGAAGGGTCCAAGGATAGACCCTTGTGGTACACCTGTGCTGATTTCCATGATGGAAGAATTTAAATTTCTGACTGAAACGTACTGTTTTCGGTTACTTATCACAGATAAAGTGCTCCCTCTCACCCCATAAAACTCTAGTTTCCCCAGTAGTATGTCAACAGGAATGCAATCGAAAGCTTTGCTTAGGTCACATAATACCAGTGATACCATGTTATTATTTTCAAAAGCTGTTAAGGTTTGGTCAATGATTTCCAAGATGGCACCTGTTGTGTTCTTCCCCTTTCGAAAGCCAAACTGATTGTTACATAGGATATTGTGTTTTTCAAAGATGTTGCTTATTTGCGTGTGTATCAGCGCCTCAAATACCTTTGAGAATATTGGAACAATGGAGACTGGTCTGTAGCTTTGGGGGAGATGTTTGTCTCCTTTTTTAAAAACTGGGACAACTTTTGATACCTTGAGGGCATCCAGAAAAACTCCAAATTCTACATATTTATTAAAAATATAAGCTAATGGTTTGGCGATTGAGTGTATTGTCTTTTTAATTATGTTATTTGATAACCAATAACAGTCCATACTTTTAGAACCTGAAAATTTGGATACAGCTTTTATAACATCAGCTGGTGTGACAGCCCTCCATTGAAATGCCAGGTTAACAGGCAGTGGTGTTCCAACAAGGTTCATTGCAGATGAATTTGTTGCTTTGATACTGTTACTTATTTCTTTAACTGAGTTTAAAAAGTACTCATTTAATTCTTCAGGATCAAGCAGAGCTGTTTCTGTGCATTTCAGTGTATTCTCTTGTTTTATTATTTGCCAGGCTGCCTTGCATTTATTGGGAGCTCTTTCTATATAGTTCTCCACTGCTTGCTTTTTTGCCAGAAGAAGTTTAGCTTTATAGTATTTTTTGGGTTTCAGAAATGACCTATGAATGTTCACACTCTGTTCTGCCCCTTGGTCAGAGGCTTGTTTATGCATCTGGTACAGCATATGCAAGTTTCCTCTAATTTCTACTAGCTCTTGTGTGAACCAGTTCAGACTTTTCTTTTTCATTTCATTTGGATATCTATTTTTTTTTTTTTACTGGTGAGCAAGAATACCATAAATCTGTGTACTTTTTAAAGAAGTTACCAAAGCTAATTTCAGCTTCCCTTTTTCCAGATTGACAATTATATATGAAGTCCCAATCTGCATTTCCTAATCTATGAACAAACATATTTATGTACTCTTCCTTCTGTCTTCGTACCATTACTACTTCAGATTCTTCAGTTTTAACTGACTGCCTCTTACAGAGTGTAAGGAGTAGTGGCTCATGATCTGCAAGTCCACTTCCTGCAAGTCTAACTGTAAAATTCTCCCTATGGACATTCACAATAATATTGTCTATACAGGCATTTTTATGTGTGGCACAGTTATTTGTACAATAGAGGTCTAATGATCTTAGCATATTTAAAAATGTGCTAGCAACTGGTCTCTGTGTGTTTACCATTTCTATGTTGAAATCACCACATACAGCAATTCTCGTTTTACTCTTCAATATTTTTTTAATTATTAATTAACATTTTTCAATAAACAAATTTACATCACCATCTGGCGACCTATATAGACTAACTACCACTATATTTTCATTCATTAGTTTTACACAACTAAACTCCCCATCTAGCTCTGAGGAGTATGTAGATACATTAATTCTGGAAAACATTATTCCTTCTTTGACAAAAATTCTCACCCCACCATTCTTTCTCTGTTGTCTACATATCATGTCTCCCACAACATACCCTTGGGGAATGAACATATTTACTTGTTATTGTGTTAACCAGTGCTCAGATACACATATAACATCTACATGCTCAGTGTTACATAAATGTTCTAATTCAAAAATTTATTTCTAATGCAACGTATGTTAACTTGTAGAAAAGTAAGTAGTTTGTCTCTGTATTCCTCTGAGAGCAATTTGACTTTATATTTGAAGCTGTAGGTTCCGTTAATGTCTTTAATCTTGATGCACTGTGATCATATGTGTTATGGTAGTCACATACCTGTTCATCCACTTGATGACTCACTTTGTTAACTGCTTTCATCTGTGAAACCCCTGCTGATCCCACCAAAAATCCTGGTCCCTCGGTTGTGGTTTCTTTTTTCGGGTTGACTGCCATACTCCACGTGTTGGTATTCTCATCCCTTGAGCTTGATTTGCTGTTCTTCTTTTTGCAAGTAGGTCTCTCTTCTTATATGGTGCCTTCTTTCCTTCCACCTCATTTGCTGCTTCTTCAAACTTTTGCACTGTCCTCTTGGGTAAGTTTATTGCTTGAGTAATTGTCCTCTCCACACAAACAGAGTTCACTTTTAAGGATTCTGTTGTTATTTATGCTGGAGTTGTGTCAGTAACAATTCTCACTGATTCTTTATCTGAGACTTCATTATCCTTCCATTTAAATTCTATTGCTGTTTTGTACACTTTCCTGTTTGTTTCCACTGATTCATAAATCCTTGTGGCAATTAGTTCTTTACCAGTTGCATTATGGTGTTGTCCATGTGCTGTATAAAGCTCCTTGTTACTAGAAGTATCAATAAAACAAGTGTTATGGAAGCCTTTCACTATTTTTTTTAGTTTTCTGTTTGCAGATTGAATTTCTTGGTTTACACAAGACCATTCAGGCAGGTCATGTCTATGTGGTACACCAACTACAATCACCTTTGTATTTGTATTTTGTAATGCTGACACGGCTTTATGTAGGGAACGAATTGCCAACTTGGTTTCATTCTTTGCTACATCATTAGCCCCTGCCCAGATAACTGCAAAATCTCCACTTGTCAACTTATGGAGGTCATTGCATTTTTTTAGTATTACACTAGTGGGGGCACCTGGTATCACCTTCCCTTCAACATCATATTTATTTGAAGGTAAGTTTAAAATGTTTCTTGCACAGTCTCTGCCATGGCTATCTGAGGCAATGAATATTTTGGGTCTCCTATTCACTGACTGACTCTCAGGAACAAAGGTTTGCATTTTCATTGCTGCACCCATAGACTGATTTCCTTTTTGAACTGCGTTCTGTGTTGTGGTATGCACACTGTGTTGTGAATCGTGATTTATGTTGGGTGCATCAAATCTGTAGTTTTTGCACATTTCTATCTTGCCTGACTCTCGCTTCTGTAGTTCGTTTGTTAGCAAACATATAATTGTTTTCGAATACTTAAGTTCCTTTCTTACTATTCTGAGTTCATTCTGTAACTTTTCGCACACTCACGTTTTTAACGGGTCTGTTTTGATTTCGTCCATATCGTCACCGTGAGTACGAAAACAATCACTGCATTTCCAGCTTTTCACTCTATTCGTTGAATTTACACACGAGTAATGGAATTTCCTGTTACACTTTACACAACACACGCCATTTCTTGCTGTTTTGTTACAGTAACACGGTTTATTCCACGCTTCCTCACTTATTTCGTAAATAGTATTCAAATTTTCCGAACTGGTCGCGGCCATTGTGCACTAGTACACAGACCTTGCCAGACACATAAAAATAGAAACACAGGACCCTAATGATGGAGGCTATAAGTGTAGCACCCAATACCTACCAACTGTAACGTTATCTCATTGGGTAGGATTATGCAGCACAGTAATCTCAAATGTTCCCTCCACCAAAAATACTCTGGGCTCAGATACAACTTCACTCTCACAGACGCATTGTAGTTCCAGTAATCGCCTGAGTGATGAATTACGTAGACTCATCAGTGGTCACTTGTCTGATGGGATATGTCAGTGGTTGCAGTGATCATCTGAGTGACAGATTGTGTACAGTGTTTTCGGTGATAGCTCCTGTAACAGGGCATATACAGTGACTAAGAGGTCACGTCTGCTATGGGTAATGGTTCAAATGGCTCTGAGCACTATAGGACTCAACATCTGAGGTCATAAGTCCCCTAGAACTTAGAACTACTTAAACCTAACTAACCTAAGGACATCACACACACCCATGCCCGAGGCAGGATTCGAACCTGCGACCGTAGTATGGGTAATGATTCGTGAGATTGTGATCATTTCTGTGACTGACTTCTTGTATTAACAGTGTTATCTGTAAGTGTCAGCTTAGTGAGAAATTCTGCCTTTTATATGTCAGAATATACCTTTTTTACTTTCTGTGTAAATTATCACCAAAAACTATATTTTGATGAAAAAGAGTATAGTCATGAGAGAAGGTGCAAGCTGTGAGGAGAGGTGTTAGCTACCTTATGGTTTCTAGTCACACTGGCAGAAATTACGAGGACCTGTAATTCAGTACAGCTGTATCCCCATAGTGATTATCTAAAATGATTCCTCAGATCTGCAGTGTTAATTATAGTTGTCAGAAGAAATACTTCACAGTAAAGCAAATCAAATAAAATGAATTATGTTCATCTAAATATTATGAATTTATTTATGTATTAGCTGTTACCCTTCCCGCGTTTGATACCAGTACATCACCTGCCCTCATGTGTCTGCCAGTTCGAGTGAGCATAGCTCTTGGTCAAGGTTGCTACGTAGAAGGTTGGGCCAATGTGTTCGGCAGCGATCGGGCGCTTCCGTGTGACGTCACTGTCGAGAAGCGTCAGCAGCGCGAGACGTTCGCATACGGCACTATTGCGATTAAACTAAGATTAATTTACGAAAAGTGAAGGGCAATATAATGAATTATGGATTCGATCGAAGCTTACCAATACAGGGAATGAACGTTAATATCTGCTACGACTGTGAAACTCTTATATTGTCTCTCTGGTAATGACAAAAGTAAAACTACAGATTTGTGGCTCCCCCTCAATTTATATTCTATTACTCAATATTTTTTGTTAGATAACAACACTCTGGTATGCTTCAGTCCATTTTTTATATATTTTACAATTTTTAATAGTACTGGAAACGCAACAATTACAAGAGCTTTCAGTTTACTAAACACATTTTGTGTATCACAGTCGGCAATAGTGTGTACCATCTTTTTCATGCAGGTATTAAGCAGCAACCATGCGTCTAGTTAGTTAAGACATTACTACACATAATAATACAGAAGCCCGGTTTAATGAACTCACATTCAAAAATTTTAAGAAGAATTTAAATACCTTAATCAGATCTGGAGGGGACTGCAGAAGCTCTCCACCTATGTGCTGCTTTCTGTTGCTGCTGTTTGGCCCTCTGTGCCTTTGCAGATGTGTTGAGGTGCCTTATCCGGATGAATGTTCTGGTTTCAGCGTACACTGTAATGACCTCTTGAGGAATAGTTGGAAATTTCCCAATTAAAAGTCTCGTCAGGTTTCTGATCACATTGCCGTCTTTACACGGACTGCTGCCATGAAAATTTAAAAAAAGCACCGCTAACTGCTTAACAACATCAAACCACTCATCTGAAGGGATGATTAAGCCACCACGATACAGTTTCTCAATCCACCCAGAACTTGCATGGTCTTTCGACACTTCGAGTGTCTTACCACTAGGATGACCAAGTGATTTGTGAATGGAGGCGCACCTGGAGGCAATATATCCAGCGATGTAGCGGAGACCTTCTAGAGAACACTCTGAATCTTCTATCAAAGGTGGAACAATTAAGTCATGTACTGTAATGTCCCTCATTTGTTGACCACCTTCTATCATTGACAACGCTTCCTCAATGCCCAGTTCAAGCCCTGTAAACAGGTTGGAAGTCAAATAATTTGTTTCAGTTTCCGCTGAGACTGGACAAGAACTTCGTAACGGAATGTCAGCAATACTTTTGTTCATAACTAAAATACGCAAACGGCTTTTAAATTCCACTGGTAAGGGATGATCATAGGCTCTGCCAATTGCTCTTATCTGGGAAAATAAGTTTTCAAGGCAGTCTTGGTTGAACCTTGAGGTCAATACATACTTCAAACCGTAGCCATGTTTTAAATCCGAAAAATAAACAAGCAGTGACCGAATCGAGGTGAGTAATCCCTTTTGGAAAGGAAGTAAAGTTTTATGATTTCCCACTCTCATTTTTCCACAGACGGAGTAGAATCTGCGAAGAACTTGCTCCTGCGTTTCCTTACACAACCCAAAAGCACTTGAAATTGGTCGTTTGCCACAGGTACCCTCGAATTCATAACATCAAAAGTGTCGTTCACCAATTTGAACAATTCTGCCGTGTCTTTTTCTTCAGGCATTACAAAAGAAATTGCTTCTGATACAGCGTTGGAAAAGAATTGGCAAGCAAGATGAACGCGCTGTCGATCTCTTCCGCAAACTGTCAGATGATGAGCAGTAAGCTTAGGGCACAGTTTCAGTTCTTCATTATCTTTCGACAATAGCTGCTCGATTACGCGCTTTATTATCGTTCTTCTGTCACTTAATGAGAAACCATCATCTAAAAGGTGGTTTCTGAGAAGTTTCACCATATGTGAAGCAAATACCCAAACACGTTTCGTTTCATCATCTGGGTTGGTGAAGCACGTGTTTGTGTAGTCGATGTGGAATTCCTTCCACATTTTCCCATTTTTACCCCCCCAAATCAAACACTATACCAACTACGATAACTCCCACTTTCTGCGTCTCTCTGACGATACTGATCAGTGAATCCCGATTCATCGTAGTATCAAAGTTATAATATACGGGCTGCTTCCAGGTTCCACACAAACCACGTGCCACAACAACCTGTACCTGGCTATGTGGTCCGGATATGGTGTCAGTTTCTTGGTCGTAGCATATGCGACTGTCCACATTCATTTCGTCAAAGCTTAACACACACAGCTTCTCTGCTTGACTTAAGTTTGTTGCTTGCTTATTCATTATGTACATACAATACATCAGTCAAAATTCCGGGAACACAACGAAAAGAATTGGATATCCATCGTTTTAACGTAGAAAATCCAGGTAATGGTATTCTCATTATATTTCTTAAATAAATATAAGTTTTTCTGGACAGAGAGGGCAGAAGCAAGGTTTTGCTTATATCACCCTGGGTCCAATGGGTGCTCTTCTTTGATTTCAGAAGACATTCAATTTGTGCGTTCGTAAACACTTTTTTTTTAAACTTGGTGTACTTTAGTTGTCACTTTAGTACTTCGTTGATACTGAAGGCTTTGGCATAGCTTTCTCTGTCTGCTTAATGCATGAGCCAGTAATTTGTTTCTCGTTCTTAGCGTGTTGTTTTCAGCTATCAAACGCTTATTTTTTTCTGTCTGTAGCGATAATTCCTTATGAAGCCTCTTCATTTCATCCTCGATGCGGCCTTTTTCAGTTTCTGTGCTTTGATCCACTTTTTTTTCGGTGACAGTGAAGCTAGTCTGTTAAGTGGACATTTACGTGTTTCACGATCTTTCCTTCTGTCATTTCTTTCTTGGACAGAGGACGAAGCAGCAGCAGTTGCAGATGTGGCTTTAATGAGGTGCAATGAAGGAACTGCAGTCGGCTTTAAGATCTTCTTTGGCGGAAGTTTCATTAATTCAGCTTCGAGATCCCGTAAATAATCGTCTTCTTTAAAATGTACGCTACAGATAGTAGCATTTTTAATGTTAATACCATCACTTCTTCTACAGAGCTGAACTCACCGAGCACATGTTTCAGGATCTTTCGGAAACTTATGATAGGAAATACTACTCCCTTTAGTCTTCTGATTATAGTTTTCACACACAGTCACGGCACAATTCGGCATTGTTAAAGTGTCGCAGAAAGAATAAACTCGATTCAACACGATAACAAACAGCAGCAACACAAAACTTACGTGCTTCAACACATAAGAAAGCGCGCGCGCGAACTGAGCGGAGTAGACTTGGCCACTGTTTCTGTGTTTCGATACAGTGTATCGATACGTGGAACCGATTCAATGTTTCGGAACGGCTACGGTTCATTGTTTCGAAACAGTGGTTCTTCATTCCGCCCCTGTCTCGGACAACTGGACCAGATTCGATCTCGAGCCAGACACAGAAACTGTATCGTTGTTTCGAAATAAGACTGTTTCAGTCCACCTGTGATTGGAACGGACTAATTGTATCGAAACAGTGATGTTTCATTCCGCTCTGTGTCGGACGAGATTCGGGCTCGGCACAGGTACTGAAACACAACATACCACTTCATGAAACACTTTCAAGAGTGTCGAAATCTTTTTGACAAGCAATAGCATGAAGCTTAAGATATCCTAAAATAAAACTTCGTTTCTAGGTGACTGTCATATTCCGAAATGGCGTAACATCTGCTTTATAAACAATAACCAAACAATAAAACAACGCATACTATTCACATTCAAAATAATAAATATGTGAAAATCATTCAGTTAAATTACACTTTTTGATAACATACGCTTCTCTGTTCATGTACAGTAATCATATTAAGAAACGTAAGTAAGCCTACAACATTTTGAATAAAAAAAGGCGTAGAGTGACAATTATTAGACATATACATAAATTTGATGTAGGTATAATTGCAAGCAATCTGTTTGACATATCACTGATAGTGTAATGGTGAACGAGAAGGACTAGGAAGCATGGTGAATTTATAGTAACTGTTCGAAACATCTTGAAAGACAAAATTTTTTTGTTATATTTTGTTATTTATTCGCATTATTTGGCGTTATTTGCGAGTCTCTAGTCACTGTGCCTGGGCCCAGGAAATGACCTGGGGGGGTCTCTGCAGACATCATGAGACTCTGGCATAAAATGGGGGTGATACGCGATTACAAGAACTCAGCAAGAGAGTTCTCACAGCCTCTGTCACCACAATTCTCCAACTTCCTACCTACACGTGGTGCCCCTGTTAAGCCGAGCAACTCAGCGGAAGGTTGGGTAACCAACCCCAGCGGGAAACTGAGTCGGTGAGCAGATAGGAGTTGGAGGACAGTGGAAGGCAACGGGAATCCACCACTGAACTATCCCAAGAAAACCCCATGGCTTCGCTCAGCTCAAAATGTTCCGGAGTTTCAAGTTCCCCGATCGGATCTCCGGGGGGAACCAGGTTGAGAGGAGCTTCACGAAGAGTAAGATGGTGCAAAGAGAAGCACTGCATAGGAACATGGAATGTAAGATCCATGTATCAAGGAAAACTAGACATAGTGAAAAGAGAAATGGAGAAAATTAACATCGACATATTGGGAACAAGTGAAATGAGGTGGACTGGCATGGGAGAATTTGCTTCGGATGGCCATATGGTGTATTATTCTGGGCACGATAACAACAGAAGTAATGGAGTAGCCTTCATAGTTAGTGATAAAGTGAGAAAAGCTGTGATGGGATGCAAATATAAAAATGATAGAATGATGTCCATCAGACTTCAATGTCAGCCCCTCAACATCACAGTAATTCATGTTTATGCACCAACAACCGATGCTGAAAAGGAAATTATTGACCAGCTCTATGGAGATTTACAAGAATTACTACTGTCAACACCAAAAAAGGATATCGTCTTCATAGTTGGAGATTGGAATGCAAAAGTGGGAAATGAAGCTGTAGAAGGTATAACAGGGAAATATGGTCTTGGTACAACAAATGAAGCTGGACAGAGACTCCTAGAATTCTGCCAAGAAAATTCATTGATAATTACTAATACACTGTTTCAACTACCGAAACGACGCCTATATACCTGGACTTCGCCAGATGGCCAACACCGGAACCAAATTGATTACATACTTTGTAATCAGAGGTGGAAGAGCGCGGTTCAGTCAGCTACAACAAGACCTGGGGCTGACTGCGGATCAGATCATGAGCTCCTGATTGCAAAATTTAGGCTGAAACTTCAGAATGTACCAAAAAGTATCCCAACTTGCTGATACGACCTTAACTCTATACCCTCCGACTATGCTGCAGAGGTACAAAACAGATTTAATGTATTACAGCTGGAGGACAAAAGCTCGCAAGAGATGTGGACAGAAGTAGCTAATACTGTCAAGGAGGCAGCAGAGAAGCACATTCCCAAGAAAAGGAACAGTAAGAAGGCTAGATGGCTATCAGTTGAGGCACTGCAAGTTGGAGATGAACGAAGGAAAGCAAAAATCAAGGGAGATAGATCAGCTATGTTTGAATTAAATAAAGATTTTTCAGAAATTAGCTAGAAGAGATAAAAATATATTCTTTAATGAACAGTGCAAGGAAGTTGAAGATAGTAACGTAATGGGGAAGACAAGAGATCTTTATAAGAAAATTAGAGTAATGAAAGGAAAATTCCAGGCAAAAATTGGAATGATAAAAGATAGAAACGGGAAAGATCTGAGTGAAGTGGAGGATGTTAAGGAAAGATGGGCAGAATATGTAGAAGACCTATACAAGAGAGAACTGCATCATGACAGGGCTCCTACTGCTGATGTTAATGTTAATTTGGAACTAGAGCCAGATATTTTGGAGAGCGAAATCCAGTGGGCCCTTGAAAATATGGCTGATAACAAAACTAGTGGACATGATGAAATACCAGCAGAATTGTTTAAAGTCACTGGAAAGGATGCAGTGAAAGTGCTGCACACAATATGTCAAAAAATATGGATCACGCAGCAGTGGCCAGAAGACTGGAAAAGATCATTATTCATCCCCATTCCAAAGAAGAAAAGTTCTAAAGAATGCTCAGATTACCGAACAATCGCACTTATTTCACATGCTAGCAAAGTTATGTTGAAAATCTTACAAAATAGACTTCGCCAATATCTAGATCGAGAGCTGCCAGAAGAACAAGCTGGATTTAGGAAAGGAAGAGGAACTAGAGATCAAATTGCTAACATTCGGTGGATTATGGAAAAAGCGAGAGAATTCCAGAATGATGTGTACCTCTGCTTTATTGACTACGCCAAAGCCTTTGACTGCGTCGATCACAACAAATTATGGAACGTACTGAAAAACATGGGTGTACCAGATCACCTCATTCATCTGATACGGAGTTTATACCTTGACCAATAAGCCACGGTGAGAACTATGTATGGAACAACGAAATGGATAAAGATTCAGAAAGGGGTCCGGCAAGGCTGCATACTGTCACCGTACTTATTCAATCTGTATGCAGAACATGTCATGAGGAATGCGAGGCTAGATGAAGGAGAAACAGGAATTAAAATAGCTGGAATAAATGTAAACAACCTCAGGTACGCGGATGATACGATCCTATTGGCAGAAAGTGAAGAAGATTTGAGAACACTCTTACTGAAGGTGAAAGACGAAAGTGAAAAGGCTGGTCTTATGCTGAATGTGAAGAAAACGAAAATTATGGCAACTACACCTACCAATTCGTGGGATATAGCAGGAGAAACCATGGAAGTAGTGACCACATTCAGTTATCTCGGTTCCCAGATCTCTGCTGACGGTGACTGCAGCCATGAAATCCGGAGACGCCTGTTGCTCGGTAGACAGGCGATGTCAAACCTTGACAAGGTTATAAGGTCCAGAGATATAACACTAGCAACAAAGATCCGTATTGTGAGGGCTATGGTCTTTCCAGTTGTGATGTATGGATGTGAGACCTGGACCATTAGAAAGGCTGAACGGCGAAGAAATGACTCCTTCGAATTGTGGTGTTGGAGAAAACTTCTTAGAGTTCCATGGACTGCAAAGAGAACCAACAGATCAATATTGGAGCAAATTAAACCAGATTTCTCCCTGGAAGGTCTAATCTTAAAACAAAAGCTGACCTACTTTGGACACACAATGCGAAGGCATGCCTCGCTGGAAAAAAACATTAATGCTGGGGAAGATTGAAGGAACTAGAAGAAGAGGACGTCAGAGGATGAGATGGATCGATGGCACCACAGAAGCAATGTGTTCCAACCTGGAAGGTCTACGGGAGAAAGTGCAAGACAGGAAAAAGTGGCGTGATTTGGTTCATGGAGTCACGAAGAGTCGGAACCGACTAAACGAATAGAGGGAGAGAGAGAGAGAGTCACTGTGCCTATTATCCTCAATGATTCCCTTTTTGTGCATGGAAATTAGCAGGATGGGTATATTACCCATACTAACGGAATGTGGGAGTCCCAGTAGCATATCCGTTGTTTCTGCAGTTTGCTCCCACCTCCAGTTCCGTTCGTGGTGGCTCTTCTGTCTTCAGCTATGGCTGTCCTCAGCCAATTGAAAAGTATGGAAGTCACACGACACAAAAGCAGCGCATTTACTGCTTGAAATAAGAAACTGCCAAGACGCCTAAGTGATAGTTCCATACTTTCTGCGATATGATTATCACTCTCGCACCTCATTTGTATAAAATGTGTAGGTTTATTAGATGACAAAACACAAACTGTTTCACTGTTTCGAAACAGCGCTCGAAACATTACATTGTACTGTTTCATTTCTTTCGAAACAGTTTCGTGTTTCAGTTTGCCCATCTCTAGAGCGGAGTTAGCCTACGACATGCGCAGTACGGCGAAAAATCTCTGTTCTGCGCACGCATTATGGGCCCCCCCTGGCTCTTGGTACGCGACCTCCTCCCCCCGCCCCCCCCCCCCCCCACCAGCTACCGCTACGCATATGCGGTGACAAGCATTGTAGTGTAGTAGCCGAACGGCGTCTTACGTGGTGGAGCGTGAGTAGAAGCGTGGGTGTATGCACCGTGCTACTGGAGTAGCGAAACATCATACAACATACGCATTGTAGAACAATTTCAATTTTTTTTAACGTGTCTCCTATTCATTGATGTACAAAACATGTCCCTCTTCCCATTTCATACTTTTAGGGAACGATTTTTTTTTTAACTTTCTAAAGTAACCAATGTTCTACCTCCACACCAAATTTAATCGAAATCAGTTCAGTCCTTTGGTCGTGAAAACATGAGTGTGGCACTTTCGCATTTAATAATACTGTCACGGAAGCGTGGGTTAAACATGTCGAGAGTTGTATAAGCAATTTATTAATTGCATTGAATCGTTTACGTAGAACATATCAACCAATAAAAACATTTTTAGAAATACGATGAAGTTCAAAACTCAAAGAGGAAATTACGTTTTCAAAGAGTATATATGTTACCCTAATTCGAGTTATATTCAATTCATCTGTCACTGAGTTAAAATGAAACCCTGAATACAGAAAATAGTAACAACCTTTTATGTCTGGCCTAATACGTGTACATTATTTTTACGTACGAGTAAACATTGGTTCATTCCAAAGAACTACCACCAAAGAGAAATAGTATCTAGAAATACAACTGAACGAACTCCAATTGTTGTCAACCGAGGCTGGTTCGTCAATGGGGTATCCGTCGAGAAATAGTTACCGGTATGGTTTGTGTTTGTAGTTTGAAAAATTTAAGTCATTGCGCTTCTTATTTCACATTGCTCTACTGCAGCAGAATCGCTGAGTGGCAACTGACCTCCCGTATATTTTCCGCAACTAAATCGAAGTAAGTACCGTACCGTACCTGATAATAGTAATCAATATTTCTTGTGGCTTCTTTTTTATAGGCAGTGAAATCACGTGCAGTATTTCTTAAAGTGTCATGTTGAACAAATGGTCGAACATTTGATGATGAAATTGTAAATGGCAGTCGAGTAATGAGTACGGTGTGCAAATTAATGTTATGCTATCATTAGACTATCCAGCCAAGCCATACTTAGCGCTTTGTACGTGAAACTGAAGGTTGTGAACGCAGGTTTAAAATAGGTTAGTGAAGTACTTTACCCTAAACATTAATAGGTATAATTTCACTGTACACCTCGCTTTAGGATCAGCCATAGTATTTTAAAAAAGGAAAATCCTGTTTATTTAAAAGTCGTATTCTCTATACGTTGATAGATATATACTGCAAGTATATGCGTGTTTTTAAAGACGTGTTTATTTTATTACGATTAACATTATTTGACCAGGCTGTGTTTTGAATTATTTTATTTGCACTCTGTTTCCTGCACTGCCCCTTCTCAGGTGCATGTAGAAATATAACACACCATGGAAACAGGGAGCCAAACGTTGTTTTGTCGATGCACTTGAGAATATGCAGTGCCCGAAACTATCAGTGAGAATGAAATGATTTAGAACGCTTACTAATGGTATAATTTCCTCCTCCAGATTTATTTAGGCTGTGGTGCCCTGCCAAAAGAAATTGATATTTGCTTTTTAGTTAAACACAAGCCAGAATGTGCGCCCAGCCCATAAGCACTGGGGACATCCAGTAGTTGAGGTTTGTCCGAATCACAGTCGTTCATTAGGTTAAATTTTACTTACAACGGCGGTAGCGTAGTCTGCTGATGTTGACTACGATCGTTGAATATCTGGAATTATGTGACGTTCATATTAATGCTAACGTTTTGTTATAAAGTGCTTGCTATACAAGGATATTTAATTTATTGAGCGGACAGTGGTGCAGATGAGGGAAAAAATGCTTAGAGCATTTGTATTTATTTCAAAAATCGGTTTCCAAGATTTGGAACCAATTTACAGAAAAAATAACTTTAATACAGTGTATGCAAGGCTATAAATTATAGAAAATTACAAGCTATTCCGTATGTTTAACACACAACATTTTTCAGTTGCTTGTCCGTTGGCCTGTGCTTGCAACAAGATCAGCTGACCAAAGCTGCTTTCAGCAGTAACAGCCCGACACTGTTCGTGAGACCGAAGATAGAACTGGCCAAACATAGTGTCAACCCCCCCCCCCCCTCCCCCTTTTATTTTAAAAGCTCGTACAGCTGTAGTTTGTTTGCTGGTCTCCACATCGTAGTGCTAAATGAAATATTGACAAGAGTGAATGTACTCTTCACTTTTATGTTGGGTTATTTCCAAGAATGATTGCCTATCGAAGTCGAGGTGTCCAAACGATATGAGCTTGAGACCGTAAATCGATCATGTGACTCCACTGGCGGGCGTTCTGATCAATTATTTGTGATCTTCATTTTTATCTGTTTTGCATCGTTCCCTTAGTTGCTCTAAATTACACACCTCCGCGAATTATTCGTGAGTTGCTAGGGAAACCCAGATGATTTAAGTCGTTAGTTGGTTGGATGTCTGGTGTACTTGACGTTTCTTCGGCGGATTCTCTCACATGGAAGAATCTAATTCCATGTTTATCAAGCGTAGAAAATTGTTCGGCTTATTTCGCACATATGGAGTACTACCAGTTGAGGAAAGAAAGGACTGTGTATACTGTGATGGTGCGAAGTGTGTAAAACTTCGTAAGAACAGCTTCCATGCTGAAATACCGTTACACTTTTATTGCGGACAGTGCGGAAAACGAACGAATTTCAGGAAGAACACGTGGTTCGACTATTCCAAATTATCCATCCAGACCACCGCAATGGACTTTCACATGAAAGCATACCGACGACGGGTAAGGTCAGTCGTCTCCATTGCAGTGACAAGTATTTTTGTAACGCTTTTCTTTTCTCGTTACATAACGCCCGCCACCAGAGTCGCATGGTCGATGTACGATTGCACGCTCGATATCTATCGTTTGAACCCCTCGACTTCGAAAGGCAATCATTCTTGGAAATTACCTTATGTTTTATAAATTATGACAGTGTCAAAGTTGAGAGTCTTTTGCTTTCATAATTCTTAAATCAATTGCATGACACAAAAAATTTCTCAAATTTTCGTATAAATGCTTTTAACCTGATACATTTTTCTCCCTGAGTTACAATTTATCGCAGGACTTGCTAAATTTTGTTGTGTCCTTTTTTTCCAATACCTGTTGTATTGCCTATTCATTTATTATACACTACACTGCAGGAAGTTTTTTACCACAACCAAGATTTCAGAGTGGGACCAAGCCAAAGTCCTTATTTATTCTGGCTTGAAAACCATTTAAATTTAGTATTTTATCTGTAAATAACTTTCTCATATTTCCGATTCTTTGTGGTTGATTCTTTTAGTTATTTTCTGATTTCTGTAATCCATGTTTACTGTAGACTTCTTCTGCCAGAAATATTTATTTCATTAACATGTTCTGATATGTTTCGTAGAGGCTCTGCCGGTACTTCAGATATTTTCTGTATATTTTAGTAGGTCTCATTGTTACTTACCATTTTCCAGTCATCAGTACTTTACACTGAAACGCATTATGTAGGAATAATTAGGAAATTCTAATAGTGCGTCTTTCAAGTATTGCTATACTTCTGTTGTAGATATTTTTGGCTGAACCATATGCGTTACCCGTTCATTTACTCTTGTACCTATTGGCAATTTTTCTAGTTCATTCTGCTACATGGTCTCTCCAAGATATTTAAACGTAATAACTTCATCTGTTTTGTAGCTACAAACAGACCTGACATCGACGGCGTCTGAACAGAGACAGGGAATAGTGACAATGATGTCGTCATAGCGACTATGGCTACCAAAGTTAATATTGTAAATCAATTAAGAAGGCTGGGAGAATATTTCCGGTAGAAAGAGCAGATAAGCAGTTGTTAGAATCCCACCTACATAATGAAATGATATTATTTAGTTCCAGTATAACTATAGGGTCAAAGTTTGAACGGACTACGAATAGTGTTCTGAAAAAATGTGTGCCGAGTAAGTAGATTAAGGGAAGAAAAGACCCACCAGGGTTTAACAATGAAATTCGGAAAATGCTGAAGGCTGTTGCACTCGGTTCAGAACAGAACATGCAAATGACGAGACCTAGAGATTCGCGCATACGGGTATGCAAAAGATCGATGCATACAACTACACAATCATACTTATAGCAAAGTATCTTGCTTAGGACCTGAGGGAATTCTGGTCCTCTGTAAGATCCCTAAGCAGGTCTAAGGCTTCTGTTCATTCTCGTTGACCAACCTGGTGTAGCAGTAGAAGATAGCAAAAGGAAAGCCAAGGTTTTGAATTTCACGTTTAAGAAATAGGTCGCACAGGAGAATCGTACAAACGTGCCATTGTTTGAACAATACACAGACTCCCGTGTTCAAAGCACAGTAATAAGCGTCGTTGCTGTAGAAAAACAGCTGGAAGTGTTGAAAAACAATAACTCGACAAATCCTGATGGAATCCCTGCTCGGTTTTAGAAAGAGTAGTCTACAGCATTGGTGCCTTAGTTTTCATTTATTGCCAATCTCTCACCCAACACCAAAGTCCCAAGTGACTTAAGATTCCTATATATAAGAAGGGTAAAACAACGGACCCGCATAATTACAGACAAATATCCTTAACATCTCTCCGTTCGAATATAATAAATTTCCTTTAGAGGGAGAAGCTTCTGTCCACGAATCAGCGTGGTTCAAGAAAGCATCGCTTGTGCGATCTCCTTTTCTTGTAAGAAATCGTGTGAACATTAGCTGAAAGTCAGCAGGAAGGTTCCATGTTCCTAGATTGCCAAAAAGCATATGACACGATGCCCCACTGCAGACTGTTTACGAACTTTTCTTCTTGTACAGATGAAGCTGTGGGGTCATTCCATGTTAAAGAGACTTTGTGACAAAAAAATTAAAATGACAATATTACAAATATAACCTTAAAAATGCCAAGTTAAAAGTACGTTTGTTCATTGCAAAATAATCATGAATATGAAAAAAATAAATTTCTACCTTCACTAAGTGTTTAAAGTGCACTACTCTATGGCACCAAAGAGAGGCATGTTTTATGCTATTTCCAGATGAATATTAGTTGTATTATCTATGGCTGATTGTTCTATTGTTACAAAGAATATTGAAGTCAACATTGTTATAGCTCATAATAATTCATTTTGCTGAGGTAAGCTAATTGCATTTCTTTATTGTGTTAGTTTTATAATATATATGCAGCTTGTAACACCTGTAACCAAAACGATACAAAAGTTTTATTTGTAATCTAGTAAATTTGTTCTGTACAATACCTTTCTGTAAAAGTGAGGTTATGCACATATTTTACAATATCATACCATTACATGGCATTTTGAAATCTTATTTAACACTCTTAGAGTTGTTACGTGTGTTACTAATTTTTGTTTCGGGTGTTACTTAACACATGCGTAACACCCGTAACTTGAATTGGAAGGTTTAATGCCACCTTAATCTTTAGTAGGCCTAGGCCCTACATTTAAATTATCACCAAATGGTATTATTACTAATGAATAAAGTTTCTTAACTATGTTTATGACATATGAAAACAGTTTTGCCGGCCGGTGTGGCCGTGCTGTTCTAGGCGCTTCAGTCTGGAACCGCGTGACCGCTACGGTCGCAGGTTCGAATCCTGCCTCTGGCATGAATGTGTGTGACGTCCTTAGGTTATTTAGGTTTAAGTAGTTCTAAGTTCTAGGGGACTGATGACCACATATGTTAAGTCCCATGGTGCTCAGAGTCATTTTTGAAAACAGTTTTAAGCATGAAAACTAAAATTTTTATTCCACTGCATACCTTTATTTAAGCACTACACCTACATTATAAAAGTTAATTAAGGCATTAACCTGACTCAACTGACATCCTCCTAAAAAGTTAATTAAGCCCAAAATTAGATTACATATAGTTTCTGTTTTCTATTCTAACTTTTCCAAGAACAACAATGTTGCTAACCTCAGTTTTAAATTTTATATAGGCCCAGTAAACTGCTCATTGAGGCAGATTCTAGTCATTCATAAGAGCCTATGCTTAACAATGTCTTTTACTTTTATCTCTCTGGACAGCGTTATGTTTATACATATATATGCCTACATTATCATAATTTCTGTCTTCGGAGACCATGGCACCAGTACCAGCAAGGGGAAGAGTGAAGAAGTACCAAGAAAAGATGAAAGAAATCCATGAAAACAGAGAAGCTTACTTGAAGAAAGAACGAGACGAATTAAGAAGATTGCAGGTTAAAAAAAAAATTGAAAAATAATCAACGTCTTAGAGATAAGAATCGAAGAAAAATAAGAGTGAGAGAGAGAGCATTCAGAGAAAAGAAAAAACTAGAACTCGCAAGATCAAAAGTTCCAAATAATCTTCTCCTATTGGGACTTACAAGTGTAAAAGACATTTGGTATAGCTGTGAAGAAAGTGTTTAAGGTACTTCCAAAAAGCCCCAGTAAAAAATTGGTGTTATTAAAAAGATAGTTTCCGATATAATTGGCTCTGAAACTTTGTATTGACAGTTGAATGGAATTTTTTTGCCAGTTGACATGGTAAAGGAGCCATGGATGGCTTAGGAGGTGCACTGAAGAGGAGTGTGTGGACAGCTGTTAGATCTAGGAAAGTTATTATTAACAACGCAATTGACTTTTATGACTACGCTCTGAAGAATTTTTCTAAAATTAAGGTACTATGGGTTGATAAGATAACAGTGGAGCATAACATTCCTATTTTGGATGAAAGGTGGAAAAATTTACAAGCAATTCCTCAAATCCAGGACTGCCATCACTTTCGGGCTTATAACACAACTGATTTGCTGGTTTCAAAAACAGCAGAGTCATTAATGACAAGGATGTCAGTATTTATTACTGAGGATGCCAAAGTTAAAACACTACATGCAAAAAGATGCATAAACTTCTATGAAGTGTGCAGTTCTGATGATTCTGATCAGGAGACTGTTTCACCATCTGAATCACAAGACAATATTGGGAGTGCTTGTGAGTTAAGCCTAACTAATAAAATTGAAAAGTCTGATTTAAAATTTGGGTTATTTGTCTTGGTTGACATTCCAAGTGACATAAAGAAGCCAACCCTATCCAAAATTCAACACCGTTACTTGGGAATCTGCCAGAGTGAGGTTGATGAAGAGGAGGATGTGAAAATAATGTTTCTGAATTCAGTAGGAAAAAGTAAAACACTTTTTAAACTAGATGATGTTTGTTTTGTGAAATTCAGTCAAGTAAGGCAACAACACCAGAAATCAAACAAGGTAACCGTTTGTACTATGAGTTCAATTTTGAATTGGATGTTGCTGGAAAAGTTTATTAAATGAAGTTTTTAAACCTATCAATAATAAGAAAACATTTTTATCATAAATTTATTAGGCCTACAAAATGAGGTAAATGTTAAGTGAGTAACGATATCTTGGCCTAGTTGTACTATAAAATTGTAACAAAATTTTTTGTGTAATAAATAGCTTTATCCTTCAAATATGTTCTCTTAAGTACATACTTTTATTCCAAATAAACTACAATACTTCTTTTCTTTTTATGCAATTGTAAGAGGTAGATTTAATCCTTCAAGAATCAAATCTGATGCATCTATGTAACACCCGTAACATTTAATGTAACGTCCGTAACAGCAAAAAAAATATATATACTGAGTTATGATGTCCAAAAAAATAAAAATTTATATTTCAAAATAAAATTTGGGGCAATACCTCTTCACAGTTGTTTTACAAGAATAAAAGCTGCGTCAAGTTTGCAGAAATTAGAGAATTCCCTAACTCATAACTGGGACCAGGTCTACTTTTGGTAACACCCGTAACAGTACTTTTTTGATTAATAACCAGGAGAACAATAAAACAATTCCAGTATCAACATTTCTAACATGAAATATAATGTAAGCCTTAAAAGTTTTCAATATTAAATTCAATAAATATTTTTCCTTACATTATTTTTCCTGATTTTAAAATGTGTACATGTAACACCCGTAACTATGGAATTGCCCTGTGGTTGATTCAATTTGGGGCTTCTCAACTCAAATGCATTCAATTTTTAAATCAAATGTGTGAGTGTTTGGCATACCTTGTGTATTGTAGGTTAGTTTGTGGAGCCAATGATTTTATTGTGCCTCCAATTCCATCACATCCACTCGGCATTTACAGCAAAACCTTTGAGGTGATATAACAGGTTGGTGAATAAAAAATTGTTCTTGGCTGCAATCCGATCAGTGAAGAAGTATATGATTTTCTGCAGATTTGTCATTTTTTTGTTTCAGTAAACCTACAAGTTTTGTCAAGATGACAAAATGTATCATGTCTTTAAGGGTGTATGCTATTTTTAGTTTATAATTGCAGTTATTATTTTAAGTTTATTGGTGATTGGTTTCACCTCATCAGTTGGGGTGAATCCAATCACCATTGTATTTTGTATGCAGGAATGGAATCAGACTTCCAGTGGAGTGAATCTGATCACTATTTTGATTTTTGAAAAATATATTACTGTATTTGCAACAAAATTTTATAATTTGTAGACTAAACAAATTTTTAGAATCTCATTAAACTTGAGATTTTTGCAATAGAAACACTTGACTTCTCGAAATTTGACAAACAAATATTAATTTTTAGTTGCTGTTGGTCATAATAAATGTGAACAGTATTTACTCAATGTCATAATCATCTATCCCGTAAAAAATAAATTTACCTCACCTTTTATATTCTGGAACAACTTATTTAATAATTTGGGCTCTTTCTATCTCAATTGCATCATCAGTTTCTGGAAAGACAAAATAAACATTACCATCAAGAACTTTCTTCCTGAGAAATTTCATTTCATAGGTGTCATTAGAGATGCTTTCAGTTTTATCAATGAAAGACCTGAACCCTTTTTCGTAGGAAATTTTACAATGGTGAAATCATTTTCTTTAAATTCATACCAATCTTTATCCTTCTCATTGTCCATTTCTTCATTTTCATTTGACTCATGCTGTTCTAGATCACAATTGCATGTTCCGAATATGGACTCCCTGCTTGCAGCCCCGTCACTATATAATTTTTATTGAAGTTGCTGATAATAATTCCTTTTCCTGGAATTAATGCTAAATGCTTTGTTTGGTATTAGAACGAACCAGTTTCTATTGCATTTTGAAGGCTGTTGCCCAAGAAACTTCTGATGAGCTGGTGCCATGTGCATTCTTATCGGTTGCTTTTGGAATCTGTGAAACGACTTTATCGGGACAGAAAGGAAATATCCCTGATTTTCTGGCCCTGATATTACATGGAATTTGGACGTACAACTATATTTTCAATTTTTTTTTCAACAATTTAGGAAAGTTGGATTTTGGCAATATTTATCTTTTTTTCATTTTCCAATCATCCAGCACATTTCTCCAAGCAAATTTTAAAAGTCTAAAAAAGGCCACATCAAGTGGGTGACACAAATGAGTAGAATTAGGTGTTAGAAGCACAAATTTAATGTCCTGTTTCCAGCGCAGTTTAATCACATTACATGACAGATGACTTGAGAGATTGTCACCTATAATCACTTTAGGTCCCTCTAATTGCAAGGCATAAGGCAAGACAATTTTAACAAACCATGATTCAAGCATTGTTAGGTCAAACCAACCACTTTCATTCCTATTATAACCTGTGCCAGTTACACCTCTTTCAGTTCAAGAACCATAGAGGTGTTTTGCCCTATAAACTGTGTATGGTGGGGATGACAGAGCCATTGGCAGCTGCTACTATCATCACACTGATATTTGACTTTCCACTATCCTTTCTGGATGTCTTGTGCCTCGCTTCACTATTACTTTCACTTGTCAAGGATTGTCACAAAAGTTTGTCTCATCATAGTTTATAATGTTGGAGGGAGAGACATCACTCAAGGTCACTTCAAGATTTTTAAAATAATCACTTACTGTTTCTCGGGTAACTGCTGCCTTTGTCCTCTTCACATGTTACGTACTCTAACTGTCAGTTCTTTATTTCTTTTCAGAAAAGACTTTACCCACTCATACCCAGGTCGATTGCCATGAAATCTTTTTTCAGTCCTCGTTGCTCGATTGAGGTATGCCTGTACAATGTCCCTAATATTATAATTCCTCAAAGGAAAGTCATTTTTCCCTTGTTCTGTTTGGGAGTGGAACAGGGAGAGAAGATGCTAGTTGTGGTACGAGGTACCCTCGGCCACGCACCGTATGGTGGATTGCCGAGTATGTAAGTAGATGTAGATATAGGTAAAACCCCTATTTTTCACAACACAATAATCCTTCAACCAGGCTTTTTTCCTCACTATTGGTTAATGCTGGGTGGCTGCCTATTTTGTATTTGTACCTTTCCTTGGTTTTGTCATTTAACGTGTATTGCTCTGAAGTTTTCTGGATGCTTAACTTTCCTGATTTTACAGCCTTCACCACATTTAGAAGAAATTCTGGTTTTTAGTTAGGTTTCCGTGTTGGTCCCAGAACCTTTTGGTATACTTGCATGATCGGATTCACCCTACAAAAATGTAATTTTTTAATTAGGCCTACATGGTGACTAAGCAATATTAGCAATGAACAACAAATGAAAGTGTATCACTTAAGACGTTCATGTGCAAGCAATAATATTGCAAGTTACCAGTTACACTTTGGAAGTAACAGACACCAGCAGTAGTTTTTGCACTGTTGTGTTGACTACATGAGTGTAGAACAAGAATCACACACTTACTGATAATGCAATTTGCTGGTTGCGCACACTCCAACATGCCATTGTTGTTGATAGATTAGTCAAGAATTTATGACAATGGTCAGCTGCAATGCAATTGTTAAAATGCAACACTCAGTTATCCAAACATGGAAAAACCGGTAAATGATTGGATTGACACCACCTGATCGGATTCACCTCATTGTATGGAATGTCCACATCTTGTCTTATGGTCTTGAACTGTCCTCCTTATGACAAATGTATGTTGATTCTCTTTAACAAAGACACAATAGTTGTAAATATATAGGCTAGGCACTGTCATTATATTCAGTTTCTTAAAATAATCTCAAGATAATTCATATGGGCTAAATTCCACAATGCACCTTCCAGTTTTCTTTTGCCTTTTAAGCAGTAATTTTGAGGCTATGGAACTGTTACGTAATACTATTCTATACCTCGGGTGGGAATGGAAGAATGCAGAAATTGCATATAATAGAAGTTCGTCACTGACACTACTCATCGGTTTGTACAGCAGATAAATGACATATGCTGGTCTCTCACATAATTTCCCTATATGAGTGTACCAGCTGAGCTTTTGATCCATGTGAAACCCTAATAATTTGACTGTGATGTTATCATGACTGGGACCATTCAGACTGAATACAATGTCTTCAGTTGTACCATCATTCTTCTGGCGTACATTTGCCTCAAACCATATATCTATAGTCACTGCCATGCTCTGCTGCACATTTTCAATTTTGGTACCACATCCTGTGTTGTGTCATCTGCATATAGCACTGCACTTTGGTAAATCATTTATGTAAATAATGAAAAGGAAGGTTCCAAGAACAGTTCCTTGAGGTACACCCTTTACAACTGGAACACATTCTGGTATTTGATTATTTACCTTAAGGGTGTTTTGTGGTCTAGAAGTTTCAAAAAAACCGATTTTTTAATCGCATATTTCAATACTTTATGTTATGGATAATGTGTCGGCAAAACTGTTTTGCCTGTAAACTACTGCATATAATTGAAATACATGAGCATCACACTGGCAGTCCCGTGTCGTCAAGCACTTCAGACAGTGCTCAGAGGCAGTCAGACTTGTATATGAAGATGTATCAAATGACATTTTTTTTGTAAAGATGTGTTGATACAAACACTCAAAACTCTAATTAGTCAATAAATTTGCTGATTTCGATGGTTTCCCCAAAATACAATATTCCAGTAAAGAAGTAGTCAAAATTGCAAACAATTTGGCTGCCGTTACCTTCAATGGCAGCGTCACGGGACTCGCACAGGCAATGAATGTCATGGGCATTCAACCTGGTAACACGTTGTTCGAATTTTGCAGGAGGTGCAACACGGACTGCCTTGTACGCTCAGAGCACTGTGCATCTCTGGTCAGCAAAGAAGCCAGGTCTGCAGCCTGGGAGGAAGCAGTGCACATGAATGAGATTTATAAGATCGAGGGAGGCTCCAGGTATCGCAGATTGGTGGTAAGTTGCAAAAAACCAGCAAAAACTCTTTCCATAACTTGAAACATGATTTTGTACAGGTCACATTTTTTCTGGGTGTTTAGATTGCCATAAACTACTTTGCTACTTTTGATCCGTAGAGAAATAAACTGCGTATGATCATAATTTTTAAAAGTTAAACCTTTTCCAAAATATCGGCTTTTTATGTATGTTTAAATGCCCATACAAAGTCGATTTTTCTTACTTTTTTCAAATAGCCACCATTTTGTGAGAAAAATGACATTTTTCACTTTTCAGAGGTTCTGACCATAGTCTGTTTCAGACTACCATGTTACCTGAACCATGTCCATCCACTTACCAGTGCACAGTGTGCATTACAATCTTCAGTGCCATTTTGTTTAATAACCTCGTAGCATTTTGGGCAAAAAAATTGTTAATCCAGTAAAACATAGGTGAATAAATGGACAGAACCAGTGTTTGATTTATCTTTTGATTTCACTGATACAAAAATATTGAAAATCGGGTAAAAATCGGGCTCCTAGAAAAAAAAAAAGAAAAAAAACTTAACCAGCTGTTTTCTATTATCCAAGTAAGGACCATATCAAACACTTCTGTAAAGTCCAACAGTGTTGCACTGATAAAAATCTTTATTTTCAAAACAGTTGTATATTTTTGCTACCATGCTCCCAACTGCTTTGACTGGAGAAAGGCTGGATCTGAAACAATATTGTGGGGAGGTAAATGGTATCATTATGTTCAAAATATTGACTCATCTGTTTTTGCATGTAGTGTTCTATTATTTTGATATAATTAGTATGTCTGATATAGGTTGGTATTTATCTGGAGATGCTATATCTCCTTTCTTAGGTACTGGTTTAACTACAGATATTCTTAAACATTCTGGATAAATACCTTCATTTAAAATTTTATTGATTACTTTAGCCAATGGCTTTGCAGTTTGATTTCTGATATATTTAATGAAATAATCTGAGAGGCCATAGTAATCCTGTGCTCTAGAATTATTGAGCATAGCAATTGATTCATTGGCCATCTTCTCAGTGACACAAATCCAGCAAAAGCTGCCCATATGCTTACTGTTTATTGCTGGCAGCAGTGTCCCTGCTTTACTCACATCCTCCATGATGGTGTCATCTGACTGGGGACTGACAAAATGTGCATTTAGAATATGAGGGGGAATCAGTATCTGGTGTACTTTAACATCACCATTTATTTGAGTTTTAATAATTTCCCATGCAGCTTTTCATTTATGCTAGGAGAAATAAAGTTAATTTTTGGGTGTTATTACCGGCCACCAGGTTCCACTGTGACAGTTCTAGAATCATTCAAAGGGAGTCCACACTCTGTATCGCAGAAGTACCCGGATCATGCTATATTAGTTGGAGGCAACTTCAACCTACCTAGTATAGACTGGGATGTCTATGGATAATTACAGGTGGTACAGGCAAGTCATCATGTGAATTACTTTTGAACACTTTATCCGAAAACTGTCTTGAGCAGCTAAATTGACAGCCAATGCATAATGGAAATATTTTAGATCTGGTAGCCACTAACAGACCAGACCTCATCGACGGTGTCAGTGTTGAGGCAGGAATTAGTGATCATGATGTTGTCATTACGACTATGGTTACGAAAGTTAAAAAGGTGGTCAAGAAGGCTAAGAGAGTATTCTTACTAGAAAGAGCAGATGAGCAGTTGTTAGCGTCCCACTTAGTAAATGAATCGACTTCATTTACTTTCGGTACAATGGACATGGAAGAATTATGGGCAAATTTTAAACACATTGTAAATCACACATTGGACAAGTATGTGCCAAAAAAGTGGGTTACGGATGGAAAAGATCCACCGTCGTCTAACAGCGCAATTCGGAGAATGCTCAGGAAACAAAGACAGTTGCACTCGCGGTACAAGAAAGATCGGGAGAATTAGAACAGGCAAAAGTTGGTAGAGATTCATGCTGCCGTAAAAAGAGCGATGCGCAAAGCATACAACCATTACCACCATCATACCTTAGCAAAAGATCTTGTTGAAAATCCAAGGAAATTGTGGTCTTATGTAAAATCGGTAAACGGGTCGAAGGCTTCCATCCAGTCACTCACTGATCAGTCTGGCCTGGCAATGGAAGACAGCAAAACGAAAGCTGAAATTTTAAATTTAGCATTTGAGAAATCTTTCACGAAGGAGAATCGTACAAACATACTGCCATTTGAGTCTCGTACAGATTCCCGTATGGAGGACATAGTGATAGACATCCCTGGGGTTGTGAAGCAGCTGAATGGGTTGAAAATAAATAAATCACCAGGTCCTGCATTGGTTCCTTACTTAGCTTGCATTTATCGCGAATCTCTTGCCCAACGTAAAGTCCAGAGCGACTGGAAAAAAGTGCAGGTGTTGCCTGTATATAAGAAGGGTAGAAGAACGGATCCTCAAAATTACAGACCAATATCCTGAACATCGGTTTGTTGCAGGATTCTCGAACATATTCTCAGTTCGAATGTAATGAATTTCCTTGAGACAGAGAAGTTGCTGTTCATGCATCAGCACGGCTTTAGAAAGCATTGCTCCTGTGAAACGCAACTTGCCCTGTTTTCACATGATATCTTGCGAACCATGGATGAAGGGTCCCAGACGGATGCCATATTCCTTGACTTCCAGAAAGTGTTTGACTCGGTGCCCCACTGCAGACTCCTAACTAAGGTACAAACATAAGAGATTGGTTCCCAAATATGTGAGTGGCTCGAAGACTTCTTAAGTAATAGAACCCAGTACATTGTCCTCAATGGTGAGTGTTCATTGGAGGTGAGGGTATCATCTGGAGTGCCCCAGGAAAGTGTGGTAGGTCTGCTGTTGTTTTCTATCTACATAAATGATCTTTTGGATAGGGTGGATAGCAATGTGCGGCTGTTTGCTGTTGATGCTGTGGTGTACGAGAAAGTGTCGTCATTGAGTGACTGTAGGAGGATACAAGATGACTTGGACAGGATTTGTGATTGGTGTAAAGAATGGCAGATAACTCTAAATATAGATAAATGTACATTAATGCAGATGAATAGGAAAAAGAATCCCTTAATGTAGCGCTTGACACAGTCACGTTGAAGTGGGACAAGCATGTAATGGCAGTTGTGGGGAAGGCGGATAGTCATCTTCAGTTCACTGGTAGAATTTTGGGAAGATGTGGTTCATCTGTAAAGGAGACTGCTTATAAAACACTAATATGACCTATTCTTGAGTACTGCTCGAGTGTTTGGGATCCCTATCAGGTCGGATTGAGGGAGGACATAGAAGCAATTCAGAGGCGGGCTGCTAGATTTGTTACTGGTAGGTTTGATCATCGCCCGAGTGTTACGGAAATGCTTTAGGAACTCGGGTTAGAGTCTCTGGAGGAAAGGAGGCATTCTTTTTGTGAATCGCTACTGGGGAAATTTAGAGAACCAGCATTTGAGGCTGACTGCAGTACAATTTTACTGCCGCCAACTTATATTTCGTGGAAAGACCACAAAGATAAGATAAGAGAGATTAGGGCTCGTACAGAGGCATATAGACAGTAATTTTTCCCTCGTTCTGTTTGGGAGTGGAACAGGAAGAGAAGATGCTAGTTGTGGTACGAGGTACCCTCCGCCATGCACCGTATGGTGGATTGTGGAGTATGTATGTAGATGTAGATGTAGATATGCACAGAGTTCAGTATGTATGTATTATTCACTTTGCACTTTGCTGCTTTGATTTCAGACTTGTAAATCTTTTTCGCTTTCACAAACATGTTGTCAGCATTATTATGCTTAGATCTATCACGATAGAGTAGCATTATTGTGCTTTGATATGAGATGTACCAGTTTTTTGATTTTGTGGTTTGGTGCAGCAATCCTGCTTCAGTATTTTCTTGTAGTGTTTAGTGTGGTGTCACCGCCAGACACCACACTTGCTAGGTGGTAGCCTTTAAATCGGCCGCAGTCCGTTAGTATACGTCGGACCCGCGTGTCGCCACTATCAGTGATTGCAGACCGAGCGCCGCCGCACGACAGGTCTAGAGAGACTTCCTAGCACTCGACCCAGTTGTACAACCGACTTTGTTAGCGATGGTTCACTGACAAAATACGCTCTCATTTGCCGAGACGATAGTTTAACACAGCCTTCAGCTACGTCATTTGCTATGACCTAGCAAAGCGCCATTATCAGTTACCATTGATATTGTGCATCATGTACCGGCAAGACCGACGTTCTTCATTAATGGATTAAAGTTAAGTATTCCACCAGCTACGTCCGTTTTTCTAAATTCTGATTTCCTTGTCCTGTTCCAGACCTCACGCCAGCCTGCGTGAGCTAAAACGTGTGCCTTTCAGCCTCCTCTAGTAACACGGTGTTGGCTCTCCTGCCAACCAAAACATTTAGGACAACATGTTTCAGAATGTTCAGTTAACAGCTCTAAAAATTAGTTTGTGTAGTAATTTGCATGTGAAATGTTTATTATTTCATCCCATTGTATTAAACACAATTTACTTTTTGTTTAGCTTTGGTTCATTAATTGGTGTTATAATTTTTCTATGTTCATTGGAAGTTTCAATTACTTTACTGTTAAGAGTTTGTCTGAGCTGTATTTCTCATGGTCAGAAACGCATAGTTTGATTGTGCCAAATTCTGTTTTGTTTAGATGAAAATTATATATATCATCTAGTCATATTTCCTTCCTTATGGGTTTGTCATTTATGTAACAGAAGTTAAGGGATCCTAATGTATTTAGCAAATGATCAGTTTTTCTTGTCTTAAACTTAATAGCTATATTTAGATCACCAAATATTAGTATTCTGTAATCTTTGTATTTCTGCAGTAAGAGTATTAGTTTCTCCAGAAGCTCCGCAAACAGGTCTTCATTTTGTTTTGGCAGGGGGGGGGGGGGGGGTGTATACTGAAGCTACTATGATTTCCTGTTTTGGCAGCATTATGGCTGCAGCATCAAATTTTGCTTCTATGCACAGTCCATTTACATCTGCAACTTCATAGATTAGATTAACACTATTTTTAACATATACAGATACACCACGATGTTTAATACTTGCTCTACAGTAGGTGGATGCCAGTTCATATCCAAATGGTACACTTAATTTCTTCGTTGCTAAGCCAGAGTTCATTTATAGAAATCATAGTGCAGTTTAAGTTTTACAGACAGTACTGAAGTTCATTAAATTTATTCTTAAGAGACTGTACATTAATATGGAAAAACATAACCCTTGTGCTTATCTTACCGTGGTTTTCCTGTAGTCCTCCAGTAAAAAATCATTGAAATGGGATGAAACTGCTGCTTTCCTCTTCCTAAATAGATGACAATTTGATGGTGGAAGACCCAGGTGCAAAACCTGCCCAATCCACCCACCCAGCACTTCCTATTCTAGTCCTGTCACAGGTTTATCCTACCCCATCAGGGGCTGGGCCACCTGTGAAAGCAGCCATGTCATTTACCAACTCTGCTGCAATCATTGCACCACTTTTTAGATTGGTATGACTACCAACTAGCTGTCCACCAGGATGAATGGCCACTACCAAACTGTGCCAAGAGCAGGTAGACTACCATGTGGCAAAACATGCAGCTGAACATAACACACTGGATTATTTCAATGGCTGCTTCACTACCCGAGCTACCTGGATCCTTCCCTCCACCACTAGCTTTTCTGAACTGCACAGATGGGAGTTATCCTTACAACACATTCTCCATTCCCATAATTATCCCAGCCTCAACTTAAGGTAACATACTGTCCCCACACCCTCCACCCAACAGTTTCCATCCCCTGTGTCCTATCATCTCCTCCCCATTCTCATCTCCCAGCCTTTTTTATTTCTTTTTACCCCTCCTCGTTGCCCCATAAGCTCCTGACAATGTGCCTGTTGGCAGTCTAGTTCCTGTACACTCCACCAGACAGCATTCATCTCTCTACCCACCCATAAACTACCATCCCTTCCCCTTCCCCGCCCTCTTCAAATTGCTGCTTGCATCCCATATGATGTTGCATTTCAGCTGGAGATGCTGGAGTTGGCAGTTGTGTGTGTGTGTGTGTGTGTGTGTGTATGTTTGTGTGTGTTTGTAAAGGCTGTGTGTGTCTCTCTCTTTACTGATGATAGCTGTGTACAAAAGCTAGGTAAGAGTGTATTTCAATCATGCCTGTCTGCAACTTGATGTGTCTTCTTTACAGTAAGCAGCAATCTATTGTTTCCTACATTGTTGGGCATTTGATAAGTTTTTCCAATGCTGACTGCTCCAGTTTTTGCAAGGCATCCATTTGTTGTGCATCTTTTGGTAGGACAATCACTTGTTCTGCAGCTTTTGGTGAGGCATCGACTTGTTCTTCAGCTTCTGGTGAGGCATCCATTTGCCCTGCAGCTTCTTGTAAGGCATTCACTTGTCCAGTCTTGTAAGGCATTCACTTGTCCAGCAGCTTCTCCATCTGTAGTTGTTTCTTGTTTTTTTCTTGGTGGAGATATTTTTGGAAATCTTAGCATAATGTCCAAAAGAACATAATGTGGAATCTGCAGTGATGATACATACTATGTTAACTGAAGGTGGTGGAGGGGGAGGGGGAAGGAAGTAATGATATCAGCTGCATCAAGACTTTGTGTGGAATCAGCGGCAATAAATGAAAATGTGCACCAGACTGGGACTCAAACCCGGGATCAAATTAAGTAAATCTTTGTATTCATTCATGTAATAAAGTGAACTAGTATTTCATATGTTGTAGTTACAATGAGCCATCTCCCAGAACAATCAAATAATTCAGTGTGGCTGGACTCTTGTAGTTTTATCCATAACACATTAGGTCATTATGTTGCTGCAAATGACATGCAGCTAACAAGTCAAAATTGTGTTTATAAAGCTGGAAGGAGACCAATACCTCTTTCCAGTCTCAAATAAACAGGTGACAAATTGGTTGTTGGCTACAATGCATTACACCTGTCGCCATGGCCACATACTGTGCAGGGTTGTGGCTCATTCCTTTTTGTATGTGGTTTGTGAGGCCAGTACAGTCACACTCTTAAGATAACATTGTGTTAACAGTTACTTTTGTTTTAAAGCTAGAGATGGACAATCACAGACCAAGAGGCAGAAGTAGCTACGTAATATGCATTAAGTTTTCTTATCTACTAACACTTTCATTCAGTATTATTCAGTAACTGTCTTTGTTCACATATTGTCAAACAAATGGTATGTATTCCAGTGAGCAACGGAAGTGAAATTGGATATTATTATTGATATGACCAAAGCCCACAATGTGCTGCATGATTATGAATGCAAGAGAGATGCTCACTAAATTGAAAACAGATTTACTGTGAAAGAATTTGATATAACTACAAACTTGAATGAAAGAAGATGAGGAAATATGTCAGCAGTAAGAAACAGTGATGTGGTGACCAGTTTTTTGTAAGTGAGACTGGTGAAGTCCTCTGGCTGGACAGAAAAATCTGAGGTGTTGTGCAAGGCCGAATATGAGTTCTCATATGCACTTCCCTTTACATGAACAATTTTATTAATTTAATAGTTTCATCTTGATTGGGTTTTTTTTCCTGTAGTTGTACCAGTAAATTCTTGGAAACATAATGAAATAAATATGCTAGTGCTGACTCTTCCTCTTAAGTATCTAGCAATCTGTTTTAGAGCAGTGGTTACTGAACATTGGTTGTTTAGTGTCCCATTTTTATTGGTTTAAGTATTACTCTTTCCAACAACTTAATCCTCAAAGTCAATCATTGCAAAGGAATCAGTGCCATTACTGATGATTGTCCACAAAATGAGCATGGGAACACTATCCTTTGTCGCACCTTGTAAGAAATCTTCCACTGATGCTGCAATTCATTTCATTAGTTGTGTTTGTTTAAGGGAAACAATTAACAAATTACATACTTATCCTTATATCAAAAAGGAGAAAGAGAGTGTGTATATTACATGTAAGTTAGACACGTGTATGTTAGAGATGTTTCCTTGTATCCAACAACAAAACAATGGGTAAACAAGTAAGCTTTAAGCCAAAATGCCTGGTCTGGCCTCGGCAACCAGAGATAGTTGTTGCGTATGTGAGTTGTATTTGCGTGAATGTGTGTGTGTGTGTGTGTGTGTGTGTGTGTGTGTGTGTTTTGTCTAATTCAGGAGGAGGCCTTTGGCCAAAAGCTTACACGTTTAGCAATCTTTTCGTTGTGCCTGTCTGCCGCTCAACATCTCCACTATGTAGCAATGTAACCTTTCCATAACATACTATTTAAAAAGATGTTCATGTGTAAGTGAGGTCCTGAAACTGAAAATACTGAGTACGACATTCACTGGGGAAGTGGCATCTAGTCATGAGACTTAAATTTTTGGGTTAACTTTAACTGAAAATTTTTAAAAAGTTATGGGGTTCAGTAGAAGAATTCATTGAAAACAACAAACCTTTTTTTCAAAATTTTAAAATATAAAGTTAATGACTAGATCACAATATTTTCAAAATGTATCGCAAGGCTTAAGGAGTAGGAGGAAACTCTTTACTAGTTGTTTGATCAGATACAATTTCTTCAAGTCCTAACAGCTCAAATATTCTGTGCCTTTTTAACTGAGAGCTTTGCATTCTGGCTGTAGTATGGGTTCATCCTCATTGCCACAGTCTGCACTATCTCTTTAAATAATATGTTGTGAGTAAACGTTAACAACAATTAACAGTCTTTTTTCAGTGTTATGAAAAGGTTAGATTGCTACATAGTGGAGATGTTGAGTGGCAGACAGGCCACAACAAAAAGACTGCTAAACATGTAAGCTTTTGGCCAAAGGCCTCCTCCTGAATTAGACACCATACATCTCCCTCTATACCCATTGTATGTAAATATTTCTTAAAATTCTCATGGCCAGTCATGTGCCCTACCACGAGATTAATCTGTTTCCTCTTCACATTGAGGATTACAGAAATTCTCTTGAAACAAGGCTTCGGCATCATTACCTTGCCATGTTTTTGTTTTTGGATTGCAGTCCAATATTCTTCATGCTGCCTCCTGAGCATTCATTTTACCATTACCTTAGTGATGGTTAGGACAGGTTCATCACACCTGTCCTGGCCAGCTTTTTCAGCTTGTCCACTGCTGCTAATTTTTGAGTGGCCAGGGACCCTCAGCAAGTTTATCCCCTTGCTTTCCCCTAGTCTCCCAAGGGTTTCGTGGCATTCTTCGATGGTCGTTGATCTTTTTTGGGGGCTGTCTGAATAAATTCAGATGCTATGATCCTTGCAGTACCTATGCAAATTCTCCTCCACACAAACTCTGATAACAGGTATTTCTAGCTGGAATACTGTGACCTGATTTCCTAGAGACTACTTACTCTAGACTACGCTGTAGCCTGTATACTCCAGCCCCAGCACTTTCATCTGTTTTCAACTCATCAATAAACCAGACTATTCCTTCTGAATGATGCCATAGTTTATTCATGCACTGTCCCCTTCTTTCAAATGTTACATTGAAAGATTTATTAAAGCAGCTGCAAGTTATCGTATGATCAGCCAGCATTTCCCCGACCATTCTCATATGTACGATACTACTATATTGGCAAGAATTCTTGATACCCTAAAGGAATCCAGTTACTTCCAATTTTTAACCTATATGTGCATGCTGCTGCCTCTATTGTACCAAAAGGTGGGTGGGGGCATGTCCAACATAGTCTCCATCCCAGCAGTGGATGTGCTGCTGATTCCACCTATTATGGCTGAGCAGGCTAATCTATTCACTTTGCTAAGCTCCTTAGCAGCCACCTTCCTTTCTACTTTATTACATCTTACTGTAGCACCATAAATTATCATAGGTCTTATTACAGTGGCGTATATCCAGAACATTCACCTAGGGTTTAGACCAGTTGCTACCACAGGAACTTTTTGTGCTCTTTGTCTTGGAACCTATATCTTTTATATCAGAGGTCCATGATAGTTGCTCATCCAGGGTTACACTTACATACTTCTCTATCCCCTCTGTTGGTAGAGCTTTATCGAGGAGTGTTCCAGTATGTGTGTTGAATTTGCTTCCATGTAAATGGTTCAACAGCAGTTTTCTTGGGACTATCCCTTAGATCCTGTTCTTTGCACCAGTTTTCCACAATGTCTAGTGCACATTGTGGCATTGTTGTAAGAGTAGTAGCAAATTTGCCAATTATTAGTATGACTAAATTGTCTGCTTATTCTTTGCACAAGTAGCCTCTAAAATTCAACTCCTCAATGAGATGGTTCTCCGCTAGGTCCCACAGTAGTGGCGACAACACCCCTCCTTATGGACACTTCCTGATAGTGTTGATCACCATTATCTTGTTTATCATAGTGGCTTTCACCTTTCTTCTACTTGCATATGGTGGTCTCATTGATACACTCTTCTGCAGCTCAGCACATGGATTCAAAGACAGTATTGCCAAAAAGAATCTTGGTATCCAGGAAGATATAGAAATCAGTTTACTGGAAGTGTAGAGCTTTTTCCATCTTCCCACCAAGGTGGTGAAGTGCTATTTCACATGATTTACATCTAAATCATACTCCACAAACCACCTAATGGTGTGTGGTGGAGTGTATTCTTTGTACCACTAACTGAGCCCTCCAGCTCTGTTCTACTCGCGAATAGCGTATGGGAAGAGTGATTGTCAGTAAGCCTCTATATTGGCTCTAATCTGTCAGATTTTCTGCTCATGTTCATTCCATGAGATGTATGTGGGGGGGAAGTAATATGTTCCTTAAGATTCTTCCTATGAATCTGAGACTGGCATCTGATTTCCCCTCTATTTGTTTTATGCGGTCATTGCACTTAAAGTTGCTCTGCAGCTGTTTGCCATCAATATTATTGCTGTACAGTAGTATATTTCTTTTCCTATGTGTGTGCAAAATCTTACATTTATTTATGTTCATGGTCAACTGCCAGAGCCTGCACCATTCATCAATTCTCCATATGTCATTCAGCAAATCGCTACTGTCTTCTGTTATTGCAGCTTTGTTATAGACAACCGCATCATCTGTGAACAGCCTTCAAGAGCATCTCATGCTTTCTACTAGATCATTTACATATGTTACAGTAATGGTCCTCTCACACTTCCTTGGGTACTCGGGGAATTACCTTTACATCTGTCAATTTTGTTCTGTTTCATGTATTGTTGGTTTATGTGCAGAGGAATCTCAGTTAACCTCATCTCCCTAACTTGCACATTAACCAGTTTTTCTGTCTTTATAAGAAAGGAGAAACGACTGATCAGTCTTATATCCCGAGCTTCAGAATGATAACAGCTTCACTATCCTCCATGCATTAGCTCAGCTGACCTTAAACAATCCGTTTATAAATCTAATTAAATCCTCTCCTGCTTGTTGCAGTAGAGCTGGAAAGATACCATTTGGGCCTGGTGATTTGAATGGCTGAAACATTCCCACTGCCAACTGCATTTTTATCAAATCAACATAGTCATTGGTAGATTCACAGTTTTCCCTGAGATTACATATAAACCATTGTCTCTCAGAGGCTGGCTTCTGGTTTGTATTATGTGCCAGAGTGCATTGAGGGAAGTGAGTCTTGAGAGTACATCCAATATCACACTTACTGTCCCTGTAAACATACACACCATCTTCCTTCTTTAGAGTAACTCTTCCATTAGTTGGTAATCTGGTGAGGATTTACAAAGTCTATCATGAATGGCTGTGCCTCTGCTTCACTCACAAATCACCTTCCAGGAAGATAGTTTTGCTTGTTTGATTGCAAAGTTGCATCAGTCAAGGACCTCCCAGTATTTTACCCATTTTCCTTTCTTTTCTTGCAAGACTGAACCATCTTCTTACCAGCTTCCTTTGCACTACCAGATTGTTGTTCCACCAAGATACATTTCTGTTTGTGCACTTCTTGGTGATATGCCAGTTTTCTAAATATGAGGTCAGAATGGCAGATGTTACTGCATCTGCTATTACCTCAAAATCTACTGGGTTCCTTATTGAAGTTCAGACTTGTGAGTTTAGGTCTTTCCTGTATGATTCCCAGTCAGTTTTCCTGGGATTTGTATAGGCCATGCTGTGTTTAACATCCATTTCAACCTCAAACTTAATATACACAGAGTTGACAAAAGTCATGTAATACCACCTAATATTGCGTTGGTCCTCCTTTTGGATGGTATAGTGCTGCAACTCGATGTGGCATGGAATCACTAAGTTTTTTGAAGTCCCATGCAGAAATATTAAGCCATGCCACCTCTATAGCTGCTCATAATAGTGCAATTCATCTGGGTCAGAGGACCCAGCCCATTCCATATAAAATGGCCCACACCATTATTGAGCTACTACTAGCTTGCATGGTGCATTGTTGCCTCATGGGGTCTATACCACACTCGAACCCTTCCATTAGCTCGTACCAACTGAAATTGGGTCTCATCTGACCAGGCCATGGTATTCCAGTCATGTAGGGTCCAACTGATATTGTCACAAGCTCAGGAGATGTGCTACAGGCCATGTCAGGCTGTAAGCAAAGGGACTTGCTTTGGTCGTCTGGTGCCATAGCTCATTAATGCCAAATTTTGCCACACCATCCTAATGAATATGTTCATCGTATGTCCCACATTGGTTTCTGTGGTTATTTCACACAGAGTGGCTTTGCTGTTAGCACTGGCAATACTAATCAAACACCACTGTTCTCAGTCATTTAGTAAAGCTCATGAGCCACTGCATTGTCCAGAGTGAGAGATCATGGTTGAAATTTGGTATTCTCAACTCACTGTTGATACTGTGGATCTCAGAATATTGAATTGCCTATTGATTTATGAAACCGAATGTCCCGTGCATGTAGCTCTAACTACCATACCACATTCAAAGTCTGTTGATTCCTGTCATGCAGCCATAATCGCATTTGAAACATTTTCACATGAATCACTTGAGTACAAATGACAGCTCCACCAATGTACTGCCCTTTTACACCAACTGTATATTTGCATATTGCTATCCTATGACTTTGGTCATCTCAGTATATATGTTTTCACATAAGGATGGCTCCATCACCACATGCTACAGTCTGATGTAGCTAGCCATTACAGTGGACCCAAAAGTTATGTCAGTAACTTCTTCCCTTTTTCTGCTGCTATTCAAAATTTCAAGATTATTTTCTAATAGAAATTCGAGTAGGTGCCCATCTCTGCTGTTGGTGTCACTGCTTCCCCACGTCAGGTTGTGAGCATTGGCATGACAACTGATGTTCATTCTGCTGTGAGTCTTGTCACTTCCTGGGAAGGAGAAGTACTGTACTCATAAGCAAGGTAAGCTGAGTCCAATATAATTTCCCTTGTGCTTCCTTCCTCACATTGTTTCATTCTGATGGTCAATAAGTCTCTAGAACATAAATGCATGTTCTGGAGTTTGAAATGTTTCCTGGGTATCTCTGTGACTGTTTTGGCTGAGGAGTGCAATACATTAGTTGGAGGGCAGGCTGCTAATGTCAAAACACCTTTTTCTCATTACCTACATCTTGACTTGAAATGATCTCCCCTCCCCACTCTCCAAATCTTACTGCTGAGTGCTGAAAACTCAACAACAGAATTTTCTGCATGCTACTAAATGAGAGAATTTTCTTCTAATGTTAACTACATATCATACAATAACTTTTTACACATGGAAAATAATTCAAACAATTTTCTGATTGACACATGGAGTAACTGAGTCTACTGCCGGATGTTTGTGTCGCTCTGGCACAATATTTCGGCCACGTAACTCGTTGCCTTCTTCAGGTGCTACCTGAGACTGCCGTGTTGGAGGATCTTGTCCAGTATTTATGCCCAGAGGGTGCTGGGTGCTCTCTTTGCCGTCCGCACCCGACTGGCACTGCTTGTAAGGTGTTGTTTCTTCCCCGGTGTTCCCTCGGACGTCCACGCCCGACTTGGTCTCCATCTGTGGCAGCTCTCTGAGGCCTGTCCTTTGCTGGGCGCTCCATTCGCGGTCCGCACCCGCCTGGCGCTGATCCTGCGGTGTTGGTACTTCCCTGGTGCTCTGACGGTCGTCCGTGCTCAGCTCGTCCATCATCTGTGGTTGTGGCGGGTGTCAGGGGCCCGTCCTGCGTCGGGAGTTGCGTTCGCGGTCCGCACCCGCCTGGCGCTCCTCCTGCCCTCTGGGCATAAATACTGGACAATATCCTCCAACACGGCAGTCTCAGGTAGCACCTGAAGAAGGCAACGAGTTACGTGGCCGAAATATTGTGCCAGAGCGACACAAACATCCGGCAGTAGACCCGATTACTCCACATGTCAAGATCTCGCTGGGACAGCCTGAAGAGTTACAATTTTCTGATTTCTTGGCAAGTATATTTCAATGACATCCACAATGAAATGAGTTACAGTTCATAGCAGCCCTACTCTCAAACCTCTTTTGTTCTGTGACTTCCTTATGCATTGTCACAGGCACCTTCTTCCATGTAGGCCAGCACAACTACAAGGTGGGATCGGTTGCACAGAAAAAATGTTAAGAGGAGCAAGTGAGGCCAAATTTAAGCTACCACCAGTATCACCCCATTCACTAGCAATTTCATCCCCCCACCCCCATTTAGTCAACACATGCACACAGAAAACCGACTCACTTGACACATGTCCCACCTTCCAAACTACATTAAATAAATGTGCTTCAGCAGTCAACGATCGTCATTCATTGTTTCTAAATACCACGTGCAACACAGCACTTTAACAAAGTGATAAGTTACACTATAAGTTATTTAGGTTTATAGCATAAATCAACTTACCTCAATTTTCTCTGAGACCTGAAATGCTCCTTTTACACAGATAGGATTCCTGTATTAGGGCCATGTCCTCTCCTATCTTCCTAGAAGACGACTTGGGGTGCCAGTTGTCCCTATTTATCTGCAATACTTGTAGCCTCCAATTTGCTGCCATAGTCACTTCTGATGTCTCTGATTATCCTGATGGCAACTTGCAAGAACACTAAGTGCAATTTCAGGTCCTGTTCTCAAACTGCCATCAAGAATTTTTGACAGAAAGTGCACTAGTGTCAAAGCTCCTTCTCAAGATGGATCAAAATTTGAGAATTCCAGCCAATAATCTTGTTAGTTGTGTTTATATGCTGATTGATTATTTTTTATCAGTTGATGTTGGGAAGTTTGGTCACAGCATATGTGGGAGAGTATTAAAAGAGAGTTGTTTCAGTGAAGTATTGTTGGGAGGTACATGCCATCTCCCAGAAGCTAAGACTTTGCTAGAAGAAGACAGCCAGTTTCTTTATTTCTTTGCTGTGGATAAAGCATATCCTCTCATGAAACACATAACGAGACTGTATCCTTGTAAACATCTTTTGGTATGTTAGTGCTGAAAATTTAGATGTTGGTTATTTAAATTAATTGTGACATGAATAAAATCAATGTGATAGTTCAGACCATTTGTTTGCTTCATAACTTAATATGGATTCCTGATAGTGTATATTCTAAGTCATATGTGCAGCACAAAGTATATCACCCTATTGAGATCTCACATCAAAACCCAGAAAATCAACAGCAGCCTGTTCTAACTAGGAACACGAGGAAACCCACAGCCATAAAAGAGATGCAATTTATTTGGCCATGGAGTGGCATCAACAAGAGTACAACAGAAGTGGTTTACATGTCTCAAACACATTGAACAACTAAGTGCCCAGAGGCTCATCCATGCCATTATATAGATGCTATCCACATCAGTTGTCACTGGTGTAGTGCTGCATGTGCACAGCAGATGTGGTGATGGCTGTTGATGAGTAGCTTGCCCCTGGCGTCCACCTCGGGTAGATGCAGGAGTGCCGTTTGAATTTCAGCTTGTGCTACACATGACGTAGTGGCCTGAATTACATCCACTGTGGGCAATATGTGTAGTAATTTGTAGGTTACTACAGTCCTTCTCTCTTGCAGGAAAAAGACCACGCGTCACTGTCCACAATGCTGTGACTGAAGAGATGTCCATTGCCTCTGTGGCACTGTTGGTGGTGGCAGCTAAAGGTAGCATAAGTTCCCAATCCACATGCACCATCACATACAGACAAAAGTGATTGGGATGAAGGCACTCACAGACCCTTGCAGTCCACAGTGAGGGGTGATGTCAAGGAAAGCAACAGCGGTGGACTGGAGAGGAGAGGCTCTGGTGACAGAGACCTGATTTCTGTCCCTGCTGATGCTGTCATCTGCTCACCACAGTGGAGGGTGCTGGAATGAGATTCAGGAAGCAAACCCACTATCAGCACTGATGGATATGGTGGAGGTGGGCACAGCCATGCCTGCTCGGCCCCTGGAGTGGCTAGGGCCAACAAAGAATGAGCCCTGTGCCCCTCCTTTTTCCAGTTACAGGCCATGAGTTGATCCTTGGTGCAACCCATGCAGGCAAGGTGACTATGCTAGCTATGAATAACAGCTGGGATCCGATGAAGGTGCCATCTGAAAACCGTGGCTTAGACTGGTGCGCCGGGCATGTACATCAACACAGTGGCTGTGCAGGAGCTATGTGGGACTCTTGGTCCCAAAATGACGTTGTTCTGTAAGAGCTTAAAAAAAATTGAGGGCCTTCTCAACTGGGAATTCTTGACCATCTGTATCTTAAAAGTTTGGACAAGGCATTCTGCCTCACTGTTCAGTTGATGTGAGAAGAGAGCACCATGATGTGGCAAATCCCACTGTGCCTACAAAAGCCCTTGAAAGATTGTTCCACAAAATGAGGACCATTGTCTGAAGCCAGGGTGCGAGGCAAGTTTTCTGTGGGCAATATATTTGACAGGGTCATAACAGTCATGTCTGCTGCCACTGACAGACTTCAAACAACATAAGGAAAATGAGATAAAGCATCAGTTGCCAGTGAGCAGAAAGTGTCTAAAAATGTGAATGAAATCAGTGTGGACTCTTTCCCAAAGCTGTTTAGGGGCTGGCCATAGTGAAAAAACAGTACACAGTGCCACTGTTCAGCACTTGCAGCAGTCCACAACAAGGTTTTCCACCTCCCTGTCAATACCCGGCCAAAATACAAGGCAGTGCACAAACAGTTTTGTGTGGGAGATCCACCATTGACCTTGATGTAGAAAGCAGAGGACCTGCCACTGCAGAGCCATCGTAACTATGACGTGGGGTGTACCCCTTCCATTTGACAGGAGAATAACACCATCCACTGCTTATCTTGCCTCCATATCCAGTTGAAAACAAAGTAGTTCCTCCTGGTTGAATGAGATGTCACGCCCTGATGGAGTGGAGACAGAGCATCTGCATTTGTGTGTTGTGACACGAGACAAACATGGACTGATAATTGTACTGAGACAAGAACAGAACCCAGCATTGAAGGTGATGAGTAGCTTTGTCCAGTAAGGATGCCAATGAGCTAAACAGTGAAACTAAGTGCTTATGGTTGGTAACTAAATTAAATTTTGCACCTAGCAAGAAAACTTGAAATTTTTAAGACATAGAAAATAGGAAGAACTTCTTTTTCCACCTGAGAATAATTTTCCTGAGCCAGGTTGAGTGTTTTTGACATAACTCAGACAAGACCATGGCCAGGACCAGATGCTTGCTGGTTGACATGTTGCAAGACACAACACAGAGCAAATACTATCCTTAAGATATGCAAAAGCACACTCCCAAGATACAGACAAAGCAAAAGGACCACATTTCTGAGGCAACAAATTTAATGGGTGGGCAATAGTAACTGATCTGGGAATAAACTTGTGACACTATGCCACTTTGCTAAGGAATGCCTCAAGTTCTTGTAGATAAGACAGATGAGGCAAAGCCATAATGGCACCAAAATGCTGTTCAATGGGGCACACAACTCCTAGGAAATATCATGACCCAAATAAACATTAAGGGGGGGGGGGGGCGGAAAAAATAAGACTTAATGAGATTACATTTGAATACTAAACAAAGAACTGAGGCTATGAAGGTGGTCCTCTGTGGTAGCACCTGTCATGATGATATCTTCAAAATAGTTAATATAATGAGAGACAACTGTTGTAACTTGTAAACAACGTTGGAAGGCGGCAGATGCACTAGTGACAACAAACATTGGCTACTGATACTGATAGAGGTGAAACACATATTAACCACAAGAAATTGTTTTATACCTCATCCAATGAAATCTGAAGGTAGGCTTTGACCAAGTCAATTTTCAGAAAGAATTAACCTCCAGCCAACTTTGTAAGCAACTCGTGGACAAGGCAGGGGGTAAATGCCTATGACTGCCTGTCTGTTATCTTAAGTCTCCACGTAGCCAAAGCTGACTGGACAGTTTTTTTTATGGTCCGTAACAGCGTAGCCCATTCACTTGAGAAGATCAGTCTAATCACTCCCAACGACGTTAAACAATTCAGCTGCATCTTAACCTTGTTGCAGGATAGTACTGACACCAGCCGCATGTGAAAAAAGTGAGGGCAGGCAAAGTGTGCAGGTGATGTGTGCCATAAAATTGTTTGCACAACCTAAGCCTGGGACAAACAAATCTGAAAACTCAGAACGCAAGGAATCCAATTAATGTAACACACTTGGTCTGACACCAGATTCACCACATCTGCAATAGGAAAGCCAAAGGTAGGAAAGGCCTCTAACTAAAACAAATTTTCAGTGCTCATACTATTAACCACCAAGTACATGATGGGACAGACAGCTGACTTCAAAATGTATCAACTGTGAACTGGCCGAGAATAGGAATTTGCGGTTTGTCGTAGCTTAGCAGATGACACTCAGTGCATGCTAGTGGTGGGGACCTTCCCCTGGCGTAAGTGTGTGAGTTGAGTAAGGGTGTGGTGGCTCCTGTGTTGACTTATGGCTGATCCATTGCCTGCACTGCCATGGAAAATTTTGTCTGGCATGCAGACAGTGGAAAACACAGTGATGAATTAGTATGAATACTGACATCCATAGATTCCTGCAGTGACTCCCAGGTGGGGGGAGATCGACATACTGCTACTAATTAACCATTTATTTATTTATTTATTTATTTATTTAAATGAGGCATACTGCTTCAAGCAGGCTCCTGACTCTTGCTGTATGAAATAAGAGGGGCACAAAAATAAAATGGCGTTAATTGCTCTTGTTGGCAATGATGTGTTTGTCTGCCCTCCTCATGGTACCGCTTTATCATAGGCACCCTTAATGCCAGGTGGGAGGGTTTGTGTGCTGCAGTGACGTTGAGGGTTGTGCAGGCAGTAGCATAGCTACTGGCAGAGTTACCCAGGCCAGACAGATCTCAGTGTAGGGTCCTGATGAAGAGTATCCTATAACTTAGGGAAGGGTGGAGTCTGACTTATGCCCAGAGTTTATAGTAGAAGGTTTCTGGCAGTGCTGGCCATTCCCCTGCTTGGGAAACCCAGGGTCACTGCACTCATATCCAACCATTGCTGGTGGCCCTCCAGCCTCATGGTATGATATGTGTTGATGAGGTGAATGGCTGTTGAGGTAAAACAGTCTCTACTGGCCAGTCTTGGGGGCAGCTGCCACCCTCCAGTTGTATAAGGCTTGCTCAGGCATGTGGGGCTCTGCCTGGGTTGACATTTGTTTCTCTAATGGTTTGTGGGATCCATATGGAGCTACCAAAATTCAAACCTCCTCCTGATGGGGTGGGTGTACCGCCAGGCAGTACCTACATTCACCCAACAGAGAGAGCTTGGTTGGTCAGTCTCCTCAGAAGAAGTCTCAGAATTATAGTAAAAGGGCACAAGTTTGTCATAATATTTTCACTGTTATCAAGAGAGGAGAGGGAACCTTTGAGAAGGTCTCCCTTCTCAATCTGTGGTTGTTTGCTGATGCAGTGGTGCACGCTAAGGTGTTGAAGCTTAGTGACTGTAGGAGGATATAATATGACTTACACAAAATTTCCAGTTGGTTTGATGAAAGGCAGCTAGCTCTAAATGTAGAAAAATATATGTTAATGCAGATAAGTAGGAAAAACAAACTCATAATGTTCGGATACAGCATTATTAGTGTCCAGAAGGCAAATGATTGACTTCCGTTTTTTGGGAGAATTTTAAGAAAGTGTGGTTCATCGATAAAGGAGACCACATGTAGGATGCTGGTGCGATCTGTTCTTGAATGGTCAAGTGTTTTAGATCCATACCAGGTCAGATTAAAGGAAGACAGGAAACAGTTCAGATGCACATTGCTATATTTGTTGGTTAGTTGGTTGAAATGTGGGAGGGGACCAAACAGCGAGGTCATTGGTCCTATGGTTTAGGGAAGAATGGGGAGGGATGTTGGCCTTGCCCTTTCAAAGGAACCTTCCCAGCATCTGCCCGAAGTGATTTAGGGAAATTACGGAAAACCTATATCAGGATGGCTCGACCTCACTCGGTATGTTTGTAACTTGTTTGAACAACAAGTAAGTGCTATGGGGATTCTTCAGCAACTCAAACGGGAATCCCTGGAGAAAATTTGGAGAACCAGTATGTGATAAGATGCAAGAAATCAGGGCTCATATGAAGGCATATACAGAGTTGTTTTTCCCTCACTCTATTTGCAAGAGTACAGGAAAGTAAATGACTAGTAGCGGTACAGGGTACCCTCCTCCATGGGTCATATGTTGGCTTGTGAAACATCTATGTAGATTTGGATATAGATATATTTACAGGGCATTGGAGGATATTGCTGGCTCCCAAAGTGTCAAATGACTTTGTAATGGATCATTTCTTTTCCAAACTGCCATGCCAAACCAAGAAAGCTTCTCAGATTTAAGGCCTTGGGTGACTACCCTGTGGGGGCTGAGTTACATAATACCCTTAACTTCTGTAAAGGCGTGATTACCAGCTCCAAAATGCTGTGGATGGACACTAAGGAATTGCGTGGAGAATAAAAAAATATGGGTGTCTCTGAAGCGCAGAACTATGAGGTATGTTCAAAAAATTCCGGAATATTCGTAATTTCACAACTGGCAGGTCAGGTCAAATGTCAAAGCCATGCTGATAGTTTTCTTTGACTAGTTCATCATGAATTCATGCGACAGAGACAAACTGTTAATCAATGATACTATTGGGATGTGTTGTGACACCTGTGAGAAAATGTGAGAAGGAAATGTCCTGAAATGTGGTGAGATAATTCATGGCTCTTGCATCATGAAAATACACCTATTCATTCATCAATGTTAGTGTGTTACTATTGAACAAAAAATGAAATCACTGTGCTGCCTCATCCTCTGTACTTCCCATACCTGGCCAGTGCAGATTTTTTTATTCTCAGAGTTGAAAGTCCCATCAAAAGGACAAAAATTTGCAACAATAAATGAGATAAAAGAAAATTCACAGATGGCATTTCATGCAGTCTGTCAGGAGTTGTACCAAGATTTGCTTCTGGAAGTGGAAACAGTGTTGGGAGCAGTGTATCAATTTTGGAGGAGAGTATTTTGAAGGAGACCATGCACAATAAGCAAAAGAAAGCATAGAAAAATTTTGTGGACAAAGTTCCGGAATTTTTTCAACAGACCTCGTATATTAAGAAAGTCATTGTCGCATTGGAAAAATGTGTAACATCTACAAAAATGTTCAACACTCTGGAATTACCTAAACATATTCTTGCAGCCCATATCCATCTTATGATTCAATCATTTGTTCCCAACCCAACCTATGCGATGATTCAAATGCTAAAAATTTGACCATACCACTATGGCACGTAACAGAAGGACTCTGTGTGGAAATTGTGGAGGATCAGCTCAAGAATCAGGTGATTCTTTTATTCTTCCTTCAAAATGTATAAACTTCTCTGAGAATCACCCACTATAGAGCAGGAAGTGTGGGATTTATAAAGAGGTAAGGAAAATCAGGCGTTGAAAATTAAAAAAGCTATTAAAGCTATGCAATTTCCTGTGTTTGCCACTCCTTTTGCTTCAGCCCTTAAGAAGCCATTGCAAAGTATGATGCCTCCATGGAAACCCAGACCACAGGTTCAAGTACGATTACATTATTTGTCAGTGTACCTGTGAGGGGAAAAAGCTGTACTTGAACATGAAATCTTCCAGAAGCCATCAGTAACGACCTTGGAACCTCAACCAAAACCTGCTGCACACCATCAGAAGTTCACTAAACTGTCATCTCTACTTATATGTCCAGCTCCTCCCCTAAGTAAGGAAAAACACCACATAAAAAGTTGTCCCAAATCAACGAAAGTGGCAGCTACACCTTTGGATCGGCAGACCTCTCCCTTTCCGATGGTGCTTTTACTGTCAAGTATATTGATATCCACATGGAGGAACCGGACAGCTGGGCACTATCTAACAATCCCTCTGACTTCTTGGGTAAATCACCTCTGCCAAGGAAGGACAAGACAACCATTACTAATCAGTGGCTCCCACAGTGACTTCTGTGTTACAGTGGAATTTAACCCTTTGATTGCTGCGGATGTGTTAACTCATCATGCCTTGCCGTTCCTGTGGTGTGCCCGCATCTTTAAGTGTGGCCCTTGGGTTTTCACTAGAGCGGTAAGAACATATTGACGTGCATCATGCACTGGCCTTTTCACTGCTAGGGACAAGATTAGGCGCACTGAGTCACAGCTACCAGAGAGCAACGGACATGTTAACATGCATAGCCGTCTTTCGGAGATGCTCTTCCAGTTGCTGTTCAGTGGTGTCACTGTATAGTTCAAGAGTGTGTATATGTTTGTTGCTGTGTTTCCTCTTTGAAAATTGGACTTCGCTTCCCCTTATTTCATCAGTTTTTATGTTTTCTATGGGAGAAATGTCCCATCGCCGTGGTTGCACAGATAAAGAGATCCTGGACGTGCTCACTAGGAGTGACAGTGAGTGTGAATTATCTGATGTTGCTAGCAGTGATGTGTCTTCAACAGAATCTCGAAGCTGTAGTCCTCAGCCCTTTACATCACAGGAGAGGGCAAGAATTATTGTCAGCAGTTTCTCTGAACCTGAAGAATCAAAACGTGATAGTGAAACAGTTCAGAAAAGAGTGCGCTTAATTGGCACGTTTGACTGGAAAGAAATGGATTTCCAGTCCTTAATCCATTACTTTGATGACTCGAGTTCAGGACACAACTGTCAACTAGATACTGACCCAAGCATTCAAAATGTTCAAATGTGTGTGCGCAAGGGACCAAACTGCTGAGTTCATCAGTTCCCAGAATTAAACACTACTTAAGCTAACTTATGCTAAGAACAACACACACCCATGCCCAAGGGATGACTCGAATCTCCGGCGGGAGGGATTGCGCAATCTGTGACATGACGCCTCAGACCACGTGGCCACTCTGGGTGGCACCCAAGTGTTCTTTCATTTTTTGTTATATTTATGTCTGAAGAACTGTTGCAATTTATTGCAGACAAAACAAATTGTTTTTACATTTACAACAGAGAAATTACTACAGAATCTAAATTCTCAACTGTCAAAGTGGAAAGACACAAGGTTTAAGAACATATATTGTTTTGTTAAAATTAAGTGATTATTTGTTGAGAGATACACTTTTTAAAATACCAGTTTTCAGCAAAATTATTTCCCATGACTGTTTTTCTCTACTTTTGAGGATTCTAGACTTCAGTGATAACTGTGCGAGTACTAGAGGCGTTGTTGTTGTTGTTGTTGTTGTTGTGGTCTTCAGTCCTGAGACTGGTTTGATGCAGTTCTCCATGCTACTCTATCCTGTGCAAGCTTCTTCTTCTCCCAGTACCTACTGCAACCTACATCCTTCTGAATCTGCTTAGTGTATTGATCTCTTGGTCTCCCTCTACGATTTTTACCCTCCACGCTGCCCTCCAATGCTAAATTTGTGATCCCTTGATGCCTCAAAACATGTCCTACTAACCGATCCCTTCTTCTAGTCAAGTTGTGCCACAAACTTCTCTTCTCCCCAATCCTATTCAATACCTCCTCATTAGTTACGTGATCTACCCACCTTATCTTCAGCATTCTTCTGTAGCACCACATTTCGAAAGCTTCTATTCTCTTCTTGTCCAAACTGGTTATCGTCCATGTTTCACTTCCATACATGGCTACACTCCATACAAATACTTTCAGAAACGACTTCCTGACACTTAAATCTATACTCGATGTTAACAAATTTCTCTTCTTCAGAAACGATTTCCTTGCCATTGCCAGTCTACATTTTATATCCTCTCTACTTCGACCATCATCAGTTATTTTACTCCCTAAATAGCAAAACTCCTTTACTACTTTAAGTGTCTCATTTCCTAATCTAATCCCCTCAGCATCACTCGATTTAATTTGACTACATTCCATTATCCTCGTTTTGCTTTTGTTGATGTTCATCTTATATCCTCCTTTCAAGACACTGAGGCGTCAGTCTATTTAAAATTAGGACGATTGGTGACAAAGTTTGTAAGATGTTTCATAGTTCGTTTTGTCCACATCACAAGGTTTGTACAGATGAAAGTCTCTTGCTGTTCAAATGACGAGTACCTTTTAAGCAATTTATTCCAACCAAGTGAAGCAGATTCGGAATAAAGACATTTGTACTGTGTGACTATCAGAGTGGGTATATTCTGGATTTTGTTGTGTATACAGGCACAACAATTTAGGTTCCACAATTTAGGGAAAAATGGCGATATGGTGGCAACTCTTGTGGGATCGTATTTGGAACAGGGTCATATTCTATATGTTGATAATTAGTACTCTAGCCCGCACCTGTTCCTCTGGCTTCACAACCATGGGACAGCTGCACGTGACACTGTTCATAAGAATAGGTGCAACATGCCAAAACTGCAGAAGCATTTAAAATGACGAGAAACTGAATTTAAGTCCACTGACAAGATCCTTGCTATCAAGTGGTGTGATAAGAGAGAGGTGTGAATGTTGACCACAAGTGACACAACACAAATGATTGAAACAGAGAAGATTGACAGAAATACTGGAGAAAAAAATAAAGAAACTACGATGTATTGTAGATTACAATTCGAATATGGGTTCAGTTGACCGTTGTGACTTGTCACTGAGCTCAGTGGGATCACTGCTGAAGACTGTAAAATGTTACAAGAAATAGTTTTTCTCATTCTGGATTTGTGCATTCTAAATGCTCATGCTCTCCACTGATTGGTAACAGAGCGAAAAATGGCAATCGCAGAGTTTCGCCCTTCTCTCGTAACAGAGACTGTATAAAAATATGCTACAGAACGGAAAAAAAAGCTATTAGGGGAAGGCACTATGATGATGAGAATCCTGTGCGATTTGCAGGGAGACATTTTCTGGCTGTTATTGTGAGTGAACATTCAGAGAAAAGTACACTAATGCATGGATGCGTAGTTTGCACAAAACAGGAATTGCGCCAGGAAACTAGGTACCAATGCAGAACTTACAACATTCCATTATGTGTTGTACACTTCTTTGAGACTATCATACATAGAATCATTACTAATCATTGGGAACTACAATCTGAGAAAATTCATTGACACTTTGGAATGAATTACTAAAAAAAAAAAAAGGAAAAAGAAAAAAAGGCAAAAAATATAAAAAGAATTCTACATCGATTTTTAACTTCGCCAGTGCCGGTACAAAGGATTGAAAAGGAAGGGAAACAGGTGCGACAGGTACAAAATTATTGATAAAATGCCTAACTTCTTCATACATAGCAGTTTGTTGGCAAAAGATTGGACTTGGTAATTTAGATGGTGCAATATCTGTACTGTGGCAAATGTAATTATGCCGAGTATGACAAAACCCATATATTAATTTACGTACAATGCATTAAAATTATTAACACATGACATAGATGGTTATATTCATTTATCCTTAATAGTACAAATATAGATCACATTTGGTCTACTTGTACAAAACCTATTTTCCATAACTGATTTCAGATGCCTTTGATCAACGAGAAATAATATGCCAGAGTTAAAACTCTGTTCTCACTGTGATTTTTCTTGATACTTTGCCCCTGTTGTTAGCCAATATTGGAAATAAAACTCACTGTTCTGGGGAGGGTGGGGGGCTTAAAATTTGTTGTTCGAATGAGACTGGCTTTGAAGTATTGATAGAAAATTGTATATGTAAAAGAAGTATCGAATATACCCTGTTTCATCTTTTCATAAAAATCAACATCTTTTCGACTAATTTGTATGTTATTGGAAAATAGTAGGGGAATAAAAATTTTTATTCCATATCATTGTGGTATCAATCTGTTGCACTCTAAATTTAATTTTCATCGTACGTTCACTCTACTAGATATGCGAGTCAAAGTTTACATTGTTTTCGGGCCTGATTTTCATGCCCGACTTTCATTCCAATTACACAACATGGAATGTTTTACAGAATATAGTTTTTTTTAGCAAAATCAGAATGAAAATACTGTATTTTTGACTTTTTACAAAATCTTCAATACTGTGCTTAATTCTTTCAGTACTGGAAAGTGCTACACAAATAAAATTTTATATTTCAGAACATTGTGTTGTTAGGTTATTACATGCCAAGTTTCATGTTCATCATAGCATTAGTCCAGGAGATGCAAGAAGACAAACTTCAAAATTTTTTCGGGCGCCTATTTGTTTGGCCGATTTTACCTACAATTTTCTGGTTCAATATGGCTTGTAAAATTGTTTTCATTATTATTCTTAAGAGAACGCATAAAGTTGTGCAAACTGGCCAAATTTGATTTCTTTACAAAAACCATTGCTTGAGATGTTACAGCTCAAAGTCGACAAAAATTCACGCTGGCTCTTAGCGAGTCGTAATCAGTCCAGAAGTATTCAGCACAGGGTAAGTTGGGCAGTGTGGCCCACTCTGATCCTGGCGGCGGCTCCAAGGGACAGGCACTTAGCGCAGGTAGCCGGATTAGGCCACAGGCTGCGGCACCTCAGCACGCCAAGCAGATGGTGCGCCTCCAGCAGTCAAAGGGTTAAATGGATACTTGGTCACATTTGGAAGAATTACAGCTCCTGACCCAGTAGAGACCACTCTGCATGTGCTTATAAGAAACTCATTTTAAACTCACTGATACACTTGCATTAAGTGACTACCACCTCTACAGGAAGAACAATGTTTCCAAAGATAGTGTTAAGGGTGGTGTGGCTGTTTCTGTCAATATCAGTTGCCATCCTTCTCATGTCCCTATTACTAACGCCATACAAGAAGTTGCAGTGGAAGTTCTCACACCAGTTAAAATAACAGAGTATTCCTTATATCTTCAATCTCATGATCCATTGGATGCAGGTGCCCTGACAACTCTTCCAGGCGCTCTCCCACCCATTCCTCACCATGTGGAATTTTAATGCACACAGTGTGCTGCAAAGCTTGGCTACCACATGCTGTAGGGGTCGAATTATTTAGCGTCTTATCCATTCAGAGAGTATCTGCCTTTTGAATTCTTGTCAGATGACACACTTTTCTACAACCAGTCAGTGACCTTTTTTTTCCTCAGTTCAGTGAGAAGTGGCCACAAGTTTGCATTCAAATCACTACTTGCTGGTGTTGACTTGTCTGTCGACCCAGATGGCGGTCAATAGGAGACCACAAAGACAGATGGCTCAAAAGGCAAACCAGTCACAATGCAGTCAGCAGGCCATCTTCGAACAACAGGATTGTGCACAGAAGATGGTGGACCACATCACCTGTCAGATCCAATAGGCTGCGTATATTCTATTCCCCATCTAGCAACCACCTCAGACAATTCCCTGCCTCTTAGTGGAATGACAAATTTCACTCAGCAACCGGAGCCAGGCAGTGCAGCTTTGCATTAAAAAAAAAACTTATAAACGTTCAGCATGTAACCATGTTTAGAAACTAATTTGCGATGTAAAATGACTCATTCCGCATTATTATGATTCATCATAGAAAATTATCCATGGAATGTGAAACTAACTAACACCATCCAACCACAGCACATTTTTGTGCCTTCAGATCTGCAATTGCACAAGCAAGATGAGTGATAAAAGAATAGAAGAGGAACTCCTGGAAGTAATTCGCAAATTCCATTAATTGGTCCACTTCCACTGTGCAGGTTTGGGACTCAGTAAGGGAGATTTCAGGCAAGGGCAGTACACCTCCCCTTACAGCCTTGTTGAGAAATGGGGTCTTGATGTACGGGCCACAAGACATGGCTCAGATTTTCGCTGAATGCTTTTTTAATGTCATTGGATCATCAAGACAAACCACTGTGCTCCAACTATTTCATAGGACTGTGGAAATGAGGAGGCTCCTGTAATAAGGTGGTCTTCAACTTTCCATTCTCCATATCAGAATATGAATCAGCTCTGTCTGTGCCCAGAGATGCTGCTTCAGGACCAGATCTGATTCATTACAATTTGAAAGAAGTCATTATCAGTTCCACTTTAGAAAGCACACAAGGATCATAACAACCCTAACCGTTATCAGTAGCCATTCTGTATACATGTTACTGACTGTGTTAAGGATCTGAATATATCAGACTGAATACACATCGACAGGTGGAGCAAACTGCTCCCTTGGCATCTTCAGAAGCCCAAAGTGATATTAACCAAGTGCTAGCAGAAAACACACATAAAAGACTGTTGTGATTGGCAAGCTTTTGGAGCCAGTGGCTCATTCTTCAGGCAGAAGGACTGAACGGGAAGGAAGAAGGGTGAAGGAAAAGGATTGGAGAGACCTAAGAAAAGGAGTAGATTTTGGGAAAATCACCATTAACAGTGGGTCGGGGGAAACTTGTCGCCGCTTTCCTTCTCATCCCACATGGAGAGTAGATTTTTTATCCGTCAAATTAAATAATTTGAATATAATAGAAGGAAACATTCCACGTGGGAAAAAATATATCTAAAAACAAAGATGATATGACTTACCAAACGAAAGTGCTGGCACGTCGATAGACACACAAACAAACACAAACATACACACAAAATTCAAGCTTTCGCAACAAACTGTTGCCTCATCAGGAAAGAGGGAAGGAGAGGGAAAGATGAAAGGATGTGGGTTTTAAGGGAGAGGGTAAGGAGTCAATCCAATCCCGAGAGCGGAAAAGACTTACCTTAGGGGGAAAAAAGGACGGGTATACACTCGCACACACACACATATACAGACACAGCAAAATTAAATAATTGATTGTTTTTGTTGTTATATTAGCTGAAAGTGACATTAAGTTAGACGGAACACAAGAAAACTGGTGCTCTGCATTACACTTTTAGAGTAGGGTTTTTTTTTTTTTTTTTTTTTTTCAATTTTAGGTACCTACTACAGTTTTATTATTGTTTATATAAATGGATCCCAGTAAGCAAAGACCCTCAGTTGTTCAGCTAAAGTGCACCTTCTGGAACGAGTTACAGATTATGATGTGGAGTTGCATGGCATTATGAAGATAATGGAGTGGATTTGTAGGTGTCACAGTACAAGGTTTCTTGTTTCTTCTAGCTCACACAATTTTGCATTACAAGCGGCCCAATAGAAATGTATTCTGTAGAGCGGTTGCGCGGTTCTAGGCGCGCAGTCCGGAACCGTGCGACTGCTACGGTCGCAGGTTCAAATCCTGCCTCGGGCATGGATGTGTGTGATGTCCTTAGGTTAGTTAGGTTTAAGTAGTTCTAAGTTCTAGGGGACTGATGACCACAGCAGTTGAGTCCCATAGTGCTCAGAGCCATTTGAACCATTTTTTTAGAGCGGTTGGTTCAGCTCATCCATGACTCCTTACAGTGGCTCCAACTCTGTGACAAGGATGAGATCTTTTGCTGTATACCTGGACATATTGAGATAGAGAGAAACAACATAGCTGACAAAGCAGCCAAAGAAGTATGTCGGAATGGTGTTCTATCTTGACGTGCTGTTCTATTGCACACCGTCATCTCATTAACTGACAAAAGAATTATGTGTCGGTGGCAAACTGAGTGGTTGGAGGTGACAGAAAAGGAACTGCAGTCCCTAAAATCGACCACACAGGCATGGCAGACTTCATACCAACCACACTGATGGAGGGAACTGCTGCTCACCAGACTAGGCATAGTGCATCCCTCGCCTCATCCCTAAAGTGCTGGGAGCAGGGGGGAGGGGGGGGGGGGGGGAAGGAGGTGGACTTCAGTATTTTCTAAGCTACTCCACATGCGAGAACAATCTACGTCCACAGCCCCTCTGAGTGGGGAAGTGGCTACATTCATAAAAAAACAGTATTCCATTTGAGAGCATAGATGTATCATGGCACTACACTGAACAGATATTTGAATGTTGTGCAGGGGCAGTTGAATATAGTGAAACTGAACTTCTAGTTGTTTTGTTTATAGGTCCCCTAAATCTGACTTCAGAGCATTTCTGTTCAAGCTAGAGAGGGTTCTTGATTCACTTTGTAAGAAGTACCAGAAATTAGTTGTGTGTGGTGACTTCAGTATAAATTTTGTATATGATGGTGCAAGGAAAAGGATGTTGGTAGATCTCCGAAATTCGTATGATCTGATGCAGACTGTGTTTTTCTCCAACTGGGGTGCAGGGGAACAGTAGCACAGCCATAGACAATATTTTTATTCATTCTTCATTACTAGATGCGCATTCTGTTAGTAAAAGGGTGAATGGCCTTTCAGAGCATGATGCACAAATTTGAACAATAAAAGGCTTTTGTACTCAAACAAATGTCACATATAATTACAAACTATGTAGGAAAGTTAATCGAACAGCAAGAGAGATATTTTTAAAGCTTGTTAAGGAACAAGAATGCTAGGATGTTTATAGTGCCGAAAACATAGATGATAAATATAATGCTTTCCTTAACTTATTTCTCATGCTCTTTGAGAGCTGCATTCCTTTAGATGGTTCTAAATGGGGTACTAGCAGTAATAGGCAGCCCAGGTGGCTGGATAGTAGGATAAGGATATCATGTAGAACAAAATGGTATTTATATCAAAATGTTATTGTTGTGACTCGCCGATCTTTTAAAGTGCCGCCACGCAGTTACGCGCGTCCTCTACATGCGGCGCTGTCTGCCAGCCATGCAGCAGCAGCACCACCTAAGCAGCCAGCCAGCCAGCGGCCGCTAGACTTGGACTCCGTGCTGATTTGACTGTTACAGTGTACACACATCTTACTTTGTTTACTTGATCTGTCACTTACATGTATTGTATCGTCATTGAAATATATTTGTTCAACTTGACGTTATAACAGTTATAAGTGGTCACAATCAAGCTACAGTAGCCCATTACAAACAGTGTTGTAAGGTGCTTAAAATGAAAAATGTTACTGAGAAGGCAAAGAGTATGTGGTATGCAAATAGAATAGCTGATTCACAGGATAAAATTAAATCCATTAAATCCATATGGTCAGTTGAGAAGGAAGTGTCTGGTCAGCAACACAAGGTTGACAAATAAAGTCAGTTCGTAGTAAAAATGTTTATGTTCCTGATAAATAAAAACGTTTCTGTCACTGATAAATCAAATATACATACAGTATTTAACAATCATCTTCTGAGCAATAATATCAAGGGGATGGATAATCAAGTGGTCGACACCTTAAGTCAGATGTTTTCTGAAGACAAGTTGGGCAAATCTATGTAATGAGGAGTATGTTTGCATGAGAGCAGTATTACCAGAGATTCCGGGGTTGTTTGGAAACCTGGGTGAGCAGGAGGATGAAGATCTTCCATTATCTCTGATGAAGCAGCAGCTGTGTGAAGGTGGAGAAGTTCTGGGATATACCATTCAGCAGGGGATCCTTTGTTTATATACGTCCTATAGTGTCAAAGACAAGTTGTGTCTTCTTAAGGAATTGGTTCCTGCTGTACTTCAGTACTTTCATAAGCCCTTGTGGTGGTGGTGGAGGGAGGAGGGGGGTGGTAGTTGATACCTTTTCTAGGTTTGTGAAGCTAATCTACAACATGACTCCTGCCAGATTTGATTTGCTCCCAGAAGACTAATCCTAAGACTATAAAGAAAAATCATCAAAAGAAAGTGATGCTGGTTCTTGCAGGAACTGGCACAGTAAATGATACATAAGAGGGGATGTACATAATAAGACAAAAGTCTTACAGATCTCCATATTGACCACTCAGAATGCCATGAAACATTGGCAGAGCCACTTCTTGTATGTGCCCCAGTCTTCCACAGATTCATCACAGGGGTGGAACACTGGCGGGTGAACAACCTGCAGCTGAGCCCATGTCAGCATAAGCAACAACCATTCCAACATGGCCACATGCATCTGCTGTTGTTGCAAAAGTGACTGGAGTAAAGCTTCCAAGGATGACCTGAACAGTAGAAAAACCACAGAATGTGAAATGAATGAAAATTCGACCCTTGACATCACCAACTGAGTTCCAATTAGGAACACAAGGAAACACATGGCTGTAAAAGAGATATAGTTTATTGGGTCATGGAGTGACATCAACAAGAATACAATGATGTCAAACTCATTACAATGGCACTCTGCCTTTACACTTTTCAAGGGTGTTTAAAAACACTGTGTAAAATGTGGGAAAATGTGAAATGTGGGAAATAACATTTTATGTGGTAAAAGTTATGTATGTACAGGATCTCTACTCACATTTTCACACTATATATATGATGTATGTATGTAATAGGCATCAAAATATGCAGAGACTTGTTTATTGTCTAATAAAGGTTAATCATTTAATAAAAACTACTGATGTAACTGTAACTATCTGGGAAGTAGAAACATTTGACTTAATTTCATACACCGTTATGAATGTTTTTGAAAAGCCTGCAGCTCTCATTCATTATTTAAATAATGAAACACTGCACCAGTTAACTTATTTTTCATGCTGAACATGATGCATTTCAAGAATTTACATAAGTATTCTGTGTGGTGTTTGTGTGTGTGTTATTCTGCATCTCTTGCACTGTCATCGTTTTTTTTTTTTTTTTTGAGGGTATAAGGTACTGTGCTTCCTCAAGTACACAGAAAATCATTCGCACGCAAACTATCAATCAAACTGTTTGTTTGTAAAATATCATAAAAAATACTAAAGCCAGTATAGTGTTTTTGAAACACATCTTGTTTAACATGGAAAAAATCCGTAACTAGTGCTGTGTTTGAACCCAAAACATTTGAGGCTTTGAGCAACACAAACTGAGCAAAGGTATCAGCTAGTGCTACAAGTAGCCAAACAGTGAATTACGCTAAATATGGTTCAACAAATGTGTCATGATGATCACAACAATCCTGAAGCTGCTCATGTGCAGTAGACAGTTTGGAAGTGGTTGCGATTAATCATGATATCTTTACTCAAATGAACCTTATTACTCCCATCAGCCACCATGCTGAGTAAAGAATGGTAGGGGCAGAAGATACGGCACGACTTATTAACAGTTTACCAGTCAGATATGCTGTGTACAGTGCCTTGCTGTCAAGACAACTACCACATGAAGTTTGCAAATGCTGGTCAATGGCCGATGCCATGCCAGCATAATTTTATGACAGTTATTTCAGTTTTTTCCTTCACGAACATTTTTCTATAAAGCATAAATCGCAGGAAAATTATAAATAAGTAAATACAAAATTGGGTGTGTGTTGGCACTCTCAACATAGGAAATTTGTCGGGTGAAATAAAAAATGCCATAAATAGTGGGAAAACATTCATGCCGGGAACATAAAAGCAAGTTTATACTGTAATTTATACATAGCAACATACGGGAACGTTGTGCTTTTATTGCATTTTATCAGAAAATTGTTAAAAATATTTGCAGACATGTTTTATAGAAATCCACCTTGAATAATTCTGTTTGATCCTATATCTTCATTCACTTCCACAAACAAATTAAGAGAATTTCAATTACTGTATGTGTCTTACAATATTTCACTTGCAATCATTTTCCATGCTTTATTTTAAACATTCCTGTTGCTATGTGTAGCATTGCTGTGATTGTAAACACATGGATGTTTTCCCACTAGACCAACAAAAATGAGTATTGAACTCAGGAAAATTCCTGATTAGAAAGTTGCACAATCAAATCAGAAATGTTCATAAACTGTAGCTGCCACAGATCAGATCATAAACTGTGACTGCCACAGACATAGCACATGGCAAAAGTAGAGCATCTCATTGACATCTGTCTGTTTTAAAATTTTAGAATGTATTCTGAGCTCAAACATAATTATATATCTATGGCAGAATGGCCTCCTCCATCCCTAACAGTATACAGGGTGGTCCATTGATGGTGAGTGGGTCAAATATCTCAATAAGTGTCAAACGAAAAAACTACAAAGAAGGAAACCAGATGGCACTATGGTTGGCCTGCTAGATGGTGCTGCCATAGGCCAAACGGATATCAACCGCATTTTTTTACAATAGGAACCCCCATTTTTATTACATATTCATGTAGTACATAAAGAAATATGAATGTTTTAGTTGGACCACTTTTTCCGCTTCGTGATAGATGGCGTTGTAATAGTCCTAAACATATGGCTCACAATTGTAGACGAACAGTAGGTAGTGGGTAGGTTTTTTAAATTAAAATACAGAATGTAGGTACGTTTGAACATTTTATTTTGGTTGTTCCAATATAATACATGTACCTTTATGAACTTATCATTTCTGAGAACTCATGCTGTTACAGCGTGATTACCTGTAAATACCACATTAATGCAATAAAAGTTCAAAATGATGTCCGTCAACGTCAATGCATTTGGTAATATGTGTAACGACATTCCTCTCAACTGCGAGTAGTTCACCTTCGGTAATGTTCGCACATGCATTGACAATGCGCTGACGCTTGTTGTCAGGCGCTGTCAGTGGATCACGGTAGAAAATATCCTTCAACGTTCCCCACAGAAATAAATCCGGGGATGTCAGATCTGGTGACCATGCAAGCCATGGTATGGTGCTTCAACGACCAATCCACCTGTCATGAAATATGCTATTCAATACCGCTTCAACCGCATGCGAGATATGTGCCAGACATCTATCATGTTGGAAGTACATTGCCATTCTGTCATGCAGTGAAAAATCTTGTAGTAACATCAGTAGAACATTACGTAGGAAATTAGCATACATTGCACCATTTAGATTGCCATCGATAAAATTGGGGCCAATTATCCTTCCTCCCATAATGCCGCACCATGCATTAACCCGCCAAGGTCGCTGATGTTCCACTTGTCACAGCCACCGTGGATTTTCCATTGCCCAATAATGCATATTATGCTGGTTTAAGTTACTGCTGTTGGTGAATGATGCTTCGTTGTTAAATAGAACATGTGCAAAAAATTTGTCATCGTCCCATAATTTCTCTTGTGCCCAGTGGGAGAACTGTACATGACATTCAAAGTCATGCAATTCCTGGTGCATAGAAATATGTTACGGGTGCAGTCAATGTTGATGTAGCATTCTCAACATCGACGTTTTTGAGATTCCCGATTCTCGCGCAATTTGTCTGCTACTGATGTGCGGATTAGCCGCGACAGCAGCTAAAACACCTACTTGGGCATCATTTGTTGCAGGTCGTGGTTGATGTTTCACATGTGGCTGAACAATTCCTGTTTCCTTAAATAACGTAACTATCCTGCGAATGGTTCGGACACTTGGATGATGTCGTCTAGGATACTGAGCAGCATACATAGCAGATGTCCTTTGGGCATTTTGATCACAATAGCCATGCATCTACACGATATCGACCTTTTCCGCAATTGGTAAATGGTCTATTTTAACATGGGTAATGCATCACAAAGCAAATACTGTCTGCACTGGTGGAATGTTACGTGATACCACATACTTTTACGTTTGTGGCTATTACAGTGCCATCTATCACAAAGTGAAAAAAGTGGTCCAACTAAAACATTCATATTTCTTTACGTACTACACGAATATGTGATAAAAATGGGGGTTCCTATTTTAAAAAAGCAGTTGATATCCATTTGACCTATGGCAGCACCATCTAGTGGGCCAACCATAGCGCCATCTGGTTTCCCCCTTCAAGCTAGAGAAGTTTCATTCTTAGTAGCTTCTTTGTTTGATGCTTATTTCGTGAGCTATTTGGCCCGGTCACTATCAATGGACCACCCTGTAGTTTCTCACAATGCATCCTGAAAGTGGATGAAGACAGTCAGTTGAAACCATCTTTCTTAATTTCTAACAAGCACTTGAGTTGGTATCTGTGCCAGTTGGGCATGTTTTGATATGAATAGTTCTTTCTTATTATTAGCCTCTCTGGCCACAATAGCTTCTTGAGCTGTTTGTTGCCTGCAATGCTCATGTCTGTAGACCAGCATTTAAGCACTGTCACAGCCGGGAGACACTATCAAAGTCACGGGAAGCTGAATGGTGTGCTAGCCAGCGGTTGAAGTAAATGCTGTGAATTCATGGCTGACAGTGTCCTTGGTACGATGCAAAAAATTGGGTTTTTGGTCATTCCAGGTTCGGTAGGATTGAGTGTCGGGTGGGGCCATGTAGACTGTTCATTGAAAAATCTATTTCTGAGAGATGCACATTACCTGACTTGTTCTTGGCATCTGAATTTGCAAGAAGCCTGTGACGGCTGGGTTGGTGGGCTCCCGTCTGCAAGGTTCAAGAACTGTGTGTAGTGTCATCTGGTGAATAATGTCCATTGGTTTCTGATTCTTAGGAAATTCATAATAACACCTACTTGATGGCAGCCCTTGGTTGGGCAGTTCTCAACTTACACTTGAATCTGCAAGAAGTTATGGTGAGTGTCCAATATACTGTGTGCTGTTTATTTTGGAATCGAGTGCTTCATGTGCAACATTCACCTTTTTCAAGTGTATGTACAGTGTCTGTTTTCGAAACTTGTAATGTGGAATATGCAGGTTTCTTTGATAGACATGTGGTGCAATTAGACCTCTGTGCTAAGCATCTATCAATTTTTTTTTAACTTAATGTTATTCTCAAAAAATAAATTTCTAAATTTCAGTCACTCATTTCTGAAAGTTGTGCTGTTGGAAATTAATTTAATTTATTCTGGGAATAGGGTCATTTTCGGCATTTTTATAAATTTGTTTGTGATTTTAATAAATATGTTAGTAAATTTGTGGTCCAGTATCCTCCCACTCAACACCAGCTCCCTACCACACTGCAGTATCACACTGATGTTTATTAACAAAGAAAGCTTAGATGCTGCTGTTGTCACCCTGCTTCTGCCAAACTGATTCTGAGTGATCAAAAATATTTAAGATATACAACAAAGACATAAAAGTAATTCAGGGAACAAGGACCTAGGGTATAAGAGTGGAATGCCGCATGTCTGTCTGTAATTGGTGTCAGCTGAAAGGAGTTCTCTAATAGCTTTGATTTCATACATGAATGATCCTGGAAGTTTTTTCTTCTTTTATAATATTCTCCAGAAAACATGTGAAACAAGAAAGAAGTAAAGCTGTGAGGACGGGGCGTGAGTCGTGCTTGGGTAGCTCAGTTGGTGGAGCACTTGCCCGCGAAAGGCAAAGGTCCCGAGTTCAAGTCTCGGTCCGGCGACAGTTTTAATCTGTCAGGAAGTTTCACATCAGCGCACACTCCGCTGCAGAGTGAAAATCTCATTCTGGAAGAATTATATAATGGATGCACCCTCCTGATACAATACCTGCATGGCTTCCTTCTGCCTGGATTGAACTTTGCTGACATCTGCAAAGCTAGAACAATTTGTATCAAAAGTGAAATGAACCAAAGAAGAATCTGCAGTTTTTATTTGGCATATGAAAAATGTGGAGATAATTTCAGTGCCACAAGAAAATGGAGTACTGGTTAATTTCTTTTTCTTCAGCATACTTGTTTTCAATCTCTTAAACAGGTGGAGAGCTAGTAGGCATATATATTTGCACTACTGTGGTGAGTCATGGGTTCATGTTAATTTGGCTATAATAATTTCCTATGCTGCTGATAGCTGATCACTTCATTCCTATTTCTAGTTCATTATTGGCTGTATTCTTGCATAACAGCTATTTGATTTTTTGTTGGTAACCATGTATTCAGCTGACCATAAATAGTGTTCTTCCTTTTAACTTACTTCACTAATTCCCACTATATCTGTTTTGAAACTATCCATTTCTCTTTCCAAGTTCTGTAACAAAACTACGTGATTAAGTTCTGTGCTCAGCATCATAGGATGCAAGACTTCTTTTTTCACAGATAGTTGAATAAAATACAGTCTAAATTTTTGTTCTCAGTGAGCACTTCAAATCTTACTATCTCTTGTCCCCAGTATGCCTTTACCTTGATTTTTGTGTTGTATTGTTCTCAGATGCAATATTGTTTGTATATGAGTAAATTAAACACCTGTATTAGATTGCTTATCATCGTCTCCTAGTCGACATCACTGTCATAAAGTAAGCATAGAATTTGGCAGCCAATAATAGAAGCATAAGCATGCAAATATCCGTACAGTTTTCTATCATACCACTTGCATATGCTTCTGTTATGAGCTACAAAATTCTATAATTACTTTTTCCAACAATGGAAAATCCAGGATGGAATGTAACAACAATATTATGAGAAGGAGAGTTGCCACTCATCATATAGCGGAGATGCTGAGCTGCAGATAGGCACAACAAAAAAGACTCTCGCAATTATACCTTTTGGTCACTGGCCTTTGTCAGCAATAGACACACATATGCACATGCACACACACTCATGCAAACACAGCTCTCACACACGACTGCAGTCCTAGGTGACTGGGTGGGGGTAAGGAGAGGCTGTGGTGGGGAGAGGGAGGGATTGTAATTTGGGGGTAAGGGATTGACAGTGAAGTGATGCAGGTTAAACGGATGGCAGGGGAGAGATGGAAGGGGGGGGGGGGGGGGGGGAGGGATAGTGGAAAAGAAGATGAAATTAAAGGACTGGGTGTGGTGGTGGAATGACGGGTGTGTAGTGCTGGTATGGGAACATGGAAGGGGCTGGATGGGTGAGGACAGTGACTAATGAAGGTTGAGGCCAGGGGGGGTTACAGGAACGTAGAATGTACTGCAGAGAAAGTTCCCAGCTGCGCAATTCAGGTGTTGGTGGGAAGATCCACATGGCAGAGGCTTTGAAGAAATCATTGAAATGAAGGATGGCAGCTTGATAAGCAACAGGTTGGTCCACTTGTTTCTTGGCCACAGGTTGTTGGTGGCCATTCATGTGGACAGACACAGCTTGTTGGTTGTCGTCTACATAGAATTCAGCAGAGTGGTTGCAGCTTAGCTTGTAGATGACATGACTGGTTTCACAGGTAGCCATGCCTTTGATGGGGTAGGTGATGTTAGCGATGGTGGTGGTGGGAGGATGTATGGGACAGTCTTGCATCTAGGGCTATTGCAGGGGTATGAGCCATGAAGTAAGGAATTGAGAGCAGGTGTTGTGTAAGGATGGACGAGTTTATTGTGTAAGTTCGGTGGATTGCGGAAAACCACTGTGGGAAGGATAGTGGGCAGGACATTTCTCACTCCAGGGCAAGACAATAGGTAATAAAAACCGTGGCAGAGAATGTAATTCAGTTGCTCCAGTCCTGGGTGGTACTGAGTTATGAGGTGAATGCTCCTCTGTGGCCGGACGGTGGGACTTTGAGAGGTGCTTCGAGACTGGAAAGATAAGGCATGGGAGATTTGGTTTTGTTCAAGGTTTGGAGGATAATCATGGTCAATGAAGGCTCCAGTGAGACCCTTGGTATATTTCCCCATCCTCCAAAACTCCCACCCACCACTACACAGAATCCAGAACCTTAACAGACCCACAACATAGTCATGAACCTTTCCTCCAGAAGCCTTAGCCCCACAGAAATATCAGTACTTTCCAAAGGCTCCACCTTTTGCCCCACTCCCAATTTCAATCATGCAGGACTTGTTAAAGACGCTCTGTCCTTCTCCTGGTCCCTACACGGGAAACTCTTTTTTGCCACCAACCTTACCAATCAGACTCAACCAAAGACCAATATTGAACCTTACCTAACTCGCTTCACTCCTCCATCCAACTGTGATCCACTGCCCCCAAACAACCACCTGTTAACTTTCCAGAATTTCTTAACTTGAACCTTACCTCACCATCATTCCCCAAGTACCTCAATATGCAGACTAACCTTACATCTGGAAAAAGGACCGCAGTCCACCATATAAAAACTGATCCTGACCTTGTAATCCTACCTGTGGACAAAAGCTCCATGACTGTTGTTTTGAACTGCAAGGATTACCTTGTGGAAGGACTCCACCAGCTTCAACTTAAAAACCTGATCCCATTCCAGTAATCCAGCAGGATTTCCAGTCACTACTCAAATTCTTAGGTCCATCCAGAAGCTCTCTGCGGAGTCCATGAAGCTCTCTGTGGAGTCCATCTCTCTACTCACCCCCACCACTTCCCACATGCCTACCTTCTACACGTTTCTTAAAGTCCATAAACCTAACGACCCAGGATGCTCCATTGTGGCCCGTTACTGTGCTCCCACTGAGAAAATCTCTGCTCTCATAGACCAACACCTTCAACCTATTACCCGGAACCTACCCTCCTACATAAAAGAAACCAACCATTTCCTCCACCAGCTATCCACATTTCCTATCCCTTTACCACATGGTGCCTTGCTCATCACTATTGCTGGCCGGAGTGGCCGTGCGGTTCTGGGCGCTACAGTCTGGAGCCAAGCGACCGCTACGGTCGCAGGTTCGAATCCTGCCTCGTGCATGGATGTGTGTGATGTCCTTAGGTTAGTTAGGTTTAATTAGTTCTAAGTTCTAGGCAACTGATGATGACCTCAGAAGTTAAGTCGCATAGTGCTCAGAGCCATTTGAACCAATCATCACTATTGATGCCACCTCCCTGCACACTAACACTCCTAATGCACATCGCCTTACCACTATTGAGCACTACCCTTCCCAACACCCAGTGGATTCCAATTTCTTTCAAATTCCAAATTATTTCTTGTTGCGGTGATCCATGTTGTGACAATATCACAGGATATGGAATGTGTCAGAAATCTATGGTAGCACATAAAAACAAATCAAAATGATTTCATATTACAGTAAACAACAACTTAGGTTCTGCTACAGAAAATCAGTTTTGAGAGATAAATAAATATTACAAAATAAGTGTTACAGAAAATAAATATCGCAAAGTATGTGTTTACAATAAATAATAGTCAGGATTACAAATATAGATTTGGGCATATATTTGCATTTAACAATACAAGATATGCTAAACACTGTAGTTCAGGAACTCTTCTATGGTATAATATGATCCTTGTAACAGGAACTGCCTTAAAGTTTTTTAAGCAAGGGCACATCTTCTACCAAACACTTAAAAATCTTACGGCCACTGTAATGGACTCCTCTCTGTATCATACTTAGATTTGCCCGTTCATAGTGGATATCATGCTTTCTTCTCATCTCATGACTATGATACTCACTATTCAGTTTAAAAATGGGCTTTCCTTTCCTTATGAAACACATCAAAGAGAACATATATTGCACAGTGGATGTAAGGATTCCAAGATTCTTAAAAAGATTCCTGCATGAGGCTCTAGGATGGACTCCACACATGATTTTTATGGCTCTTTTTTCTGCACGCTGTACTTTTTTAGCCAGTGACTGATTACCCCAAAATATAATTCCACGTGTCATAATGGCATTAAAATAACCATAAGAGGCTGCCTTCATGGTTTCCATACTTCTATAAGAAGAAACAATGCATAATGCGTTAAGTTGCTGAACTCAATCTTTTGCATAGATCCAGGATGTGATTAGACCAGTTCAGTTTGCTGTCAATATGCAAACCTAGGTATTTTGAGGTATCCATCCTGGTTATCACCTGATCACCTATTTTTACTACTATTCCTTAATCTCTGAATGTTGTGTGGAACTGAATGTAGTTTGTTTTAGTGTAATTTAAAAAAAGGCCATTAATGTTGAACCAGTTCACTGTTTCACTCAAAACTTTATTTACTGTTTCCTCAAGGTTGTCTACTAAATTATCAATAAGTAGTATAGTGTCATCAGCAAAAATCGTGAATCTACAATATTCTATACAGAGAGGCAGATCATTCATAAAAATAATAAAAAGTAGGGGTCCCCAAACTGAGCCTTTTGGCTCTCCACATGTGATGTTACCCCATTCTGAAGATAATGGGACTCCATTTTTGCTATCCACTATAACTTTCCATCTCCTGTTTGACAGGTACGGGTCAAGCCATTTCCCTGATTAACCACTTACACCAAGATGTGCAGCTCCTTGTAAAGGAATCTGTTGACTGACACAGTCAAACGCTTTTATTAGGTCACAAAAAATCCTAACCACCTTCAGTTTTTTGTTGATAGATTCCAAGACTTTGCCAGCAAATACAAGTATTGCATTTTCTGTTGACAAACCTTCCTGAAATCCAAATTGACTTTTTCTGAGGATATTTTGATGCCTGAGATGCTTAACTATCCTGGTATGCATTAGTTTCTCTAAAACCTTTGAAAAACTTGACAGTAGTGATATTCGCCGATAGTTAGTTAGCAGCATCCGTCTTATCTCCCTTCTTATACAGCGATCTTACAACTGCATACTTAAGCCTCTCAGGAACTATTCCTTGCTTATGTGATGCATCAAAAATGTGTCAAAGGACTTTACTTATAGGGCTGCAGAAGTATTTTAATAATTTGTTAGGAATATTGGCAATCCCAGTAGAGTTTTTACTTTTCAAGAATTTAATAACTCTTTCAATTTCTTGAACAGTGACTAGTGACTGTTGTTACTTCCATGTGTTGTACTGAGCTAGGTACTTTGGCTTTCAAAAGATTGATGGCTTGGTTCACGGAGCCTTGTAAACGTATTTTTTCTGTGATTGTTAAAAATGTTTGTTTAATGTGTCTGCAACTATTTTTGGATTGCTAACAAGATGACCCTCACTTTTTATTGGATGTTTTCACTACAAACTGCATTTTTCCTTGTTTCTTTCTTTACAAAATTCCAAATATTTTTGACTTTATTGCTTGAGTATTCAACTCAGCAGTATTCAATTTCTGTCTTCAAACACATGTTCTTTGCTGCTTGTATGGTCTTATTCAGAACTTTATTGTAGAGTTGATAGTGCATACTCCTACTGGGATCATTTGATCTCATGGCTGCTGCATATAGTTCTCTTCTTGTTTTACAAGAAGTTTTGATGCCTTTAGTAATCCAAGGCTTGTTTCCAGATTTTTCTCTCACTGACATTTTTGGAAATGTTTCTTCAAAAAGACTTGTAACTTCACTGGTAAATATATTAAATTTTGAGTTAACATCAATTGCAGCATACGCAGGAGAGCAGCCCACTAGCTGTAATTGATGATTAAAGGCCTAAAATTTTTACAAATGAAATTTTCTTTCCTTTTTACATTTATTTGGTTTAGAGTGAGCAATTGCCCTTCATGATAGCAGGTGTCCTATAAACGGCCAGTACAATAATGGTTGCACTGTTTGCTGTTAACTCAATGCCACACACCTCAAAATGCTGTTCATTACAGTATTTGCTTAAAGCCAGAGAGTTATACACCAACTATATCCTCACCCACAATTCCTTCTCCATTGAAGGCATTACCTACAAACAAATCTGGAGTACAGCTATGGGCACCTGCTTTGCACCACACCAGCAATTCCTCCACTTCAGCAGCTGCCACCCATTCTGTAGAAAGAAGTTCCTTCTGTACAGCCTAGCCACCCATGGTTGTCACATCGTCAGTGGCAAGCAGTCCTTCTCAAAATATACCGAGGGTCTTACTGGAGTCTTCATTGACAATAATTATCATCCCAACAGTACAAAAACAAATCTCCAATGCCTTATCTTTCCAGTCTCCCACCACCTCTTAAAGTCCAACCATCTGGCCACAGAGGAGCATTCCCTTTGTAACTCAATACCACCCAGGACTGGAGCAACCGAATTGCATTCTCTGCCAGGGTTTTGATTACGTCTCGTCTTGCCCTGAAATGAGAAATATCCTGCCCACTATCTTTCCCATCATTCCCACAGTGGTATTCCGCCGTCCACCAAACCTCAATATACTCGTCCATCCCTACACAACCCCTTACCTCATGTCTCATACCCCTGTAGTAGACCTAGGTGCAATACCTGTCCCATACATCTTCCCACCACCTCCTACTCCAGTACAGTCACAAACATAACCTATCCCATCGAAGGCAGGGCTACCTGTGAAACCCGTTATGTGGTTTACAAGCTAAGCTGCAAACATTGTGCTGCATTCTATGTAGACATGGCAACCAGCAAGCTGTCTGTCCACATGAATGGCCACCGACAAACTGTGGCCAAAAAACAAGTGGACCACCCTGTTGCTGAACACGCTGCCAAACATGATATCCTTCATTTCAATGACTGCTTCACAGCCTTTGCCTTGTGGCTTTTCCCACCACCAACTAAACTGTGCAGGTGGGAACTTTCCCTGCAGTACATCCTATGTTCCCGTAACCCTCCTGGCCTCAACCTTCGTTAGTCACTATCCTCACCCATCCAGCCCCTTCCATGTTCCCATACCAGCACTACACACCCTTCATTCCACCACCACACCCAGTCCTTTTACTTCCCTCCTTTTCCTCTACTTCCGCTGCCCCCCCCCCCTCCCCATCTCTCCCCTGCTCTCCCGTCTAACCTGCAACTGTTCACTGTCTGCCACCCCCACCATACTACCCCTCCCTCTACCCACCCCAGCCTTCTCCTTACCCCAGCCGGCCCCCCCTCCCCATCTCTCCCCTGCTCTCCGCCTAACCTGCAAGTGTTCACTGTCTGCCACCCCCAACCATACTATCCCTCCCTCTACCCACCCCAGCCTTCTCCTTACCCCATCCAGTCACCACTCCAATCATGCACTGGTGCTGGCACCTCGCAGTGTGGTTTCAATTGCCTGAGACTGCAGTTTTTTTTTTGTGTGTGTGTGTGTGTGTGTGTGTGTGTGTGTGTGTGTGTGTGTGTGTGTGTGTGTCTATTGTAGACGAAGGTCAATGGCTGAAAGCTTTAATTGTGAGAGTGCCTGTCTGCGACTCAGCATCTTTGCTACATGGTGAGTGACTCTTCGCTATATGGTGAGTGACAATTTTCCTTCTCACAATATTATATGATTACTTTTTTATAGTGATGAATAGTATGGGAGAAAATAATAAACAATTTAACCCACATGCGTTACATTTACTCTATTTTATTCTGTTAAGCTTGGACAATGACATGATTTGAGATATATAACAATAAAGTATAGTAACTATAACAGTAAAAGTAATTATTAAGGCAGTGAAATAAGTTTTTTTCCCTTGCAACAAAAGAGTAGGTTGTGCTGAGTAGATAACATCACTCTTTGATACATGTCTTTATCAGTCAGTCATTGATGAAGACATATTTCATGAAAGATTTAATGATGCAGTACTAAAACCTAGTTATAAAATTTAAGTTAAGGATATATTCTCTTCCTTCAATCTCTTTTCACTCCTTCCCAAGTTTTTGATGATATTGTAGATATGTATCATCTGTATAGGATTGTCTACTAGGAAAGCTGCAGACAATGTCACAAATTATGTTAAAGTTATCTTGAACATGAATATTTTAATTTTTTCCCTAACTTTTCCAAGATATAAGATTTTTCTTGAGAAACTAAATGTCATAGCACCAGTAAGATGTGTCTTTTGCATGGATGGTCTCTCATTTTCATAATGGAAAGGAGAGTGATACATCACATGCCTATTTACTGCCCAATACATTCTTGTATATATTAAGTGATTGTAGTCCCCTTAGAGGACATTTTTATCTTACCACTTAAATTGTCTTGATGACAGGGTTTAAGATTTTAGAATTCCATTTCTTGAATACATGTAGAATTCTGAACTTGTTTTATCTCACTGACACACAAACTGCTGGTTTCAGGGGCACACTTCTGTTTTAACTTCGTAAATCCTATTTCCATTTCAGCAGTCCCTAATCCATGAATTAGTAATTCCTATCTCAGATATATTTTTGTGAGTTGTCAATAATGTGGTTTGATGTTATTGTCTTTTATCACAATTTTCTCTGGAAAAAATAGCGACTGATACATCTTCTTGATTTATTTTAATGATTGCTAGTGCCAATTTGTACTACCACACATTGTTTGTCAGTGATTGTTTTACCGTGCAAAATTGGTATGTAAAAGAAAATGTTTGCTGAAGAATGGAAAAGGATGTAGTGTAATTGACAGGAAAATATGGAATCAAAGACTTTAAGATGAACTTATTTATTTGAAATGTTTTATTAACAAGGGTCATCTAATAATTGTCAGCAAATGTTAAGGTCAAGTATAACAACTCACTATGAATAAAAAACTCAAGACTTAACAAGGTTCTACTGAATATTTATGTACACATTTATATTTTTCTGCTGCTTATGCAAATGTATTCTTTACATTCAGTTACAAGTAAGTTTTCAGTAATTTTTTTTTTGTTTGTATATAATTTTCTTTGCTGCACAGCCTCATTATCTTTGGTTAATATTGTTAAATTTTGTCTATCTTCTATGACACCTTCAGTTCCTTGCACGTAGAAACACAGCTTTCTGCAGTTGAGGAACGATGATGTGTCTCATTTGGAATTCGCTGTGTAAACAGAAATAAGTGTCATTTTATAAGACTTATACTTTCAATGGCCTTTTAAAATATAAGGTAATAAGAATGCTGTTTTCAGCTGAGTGCATGAAGAAGATGGTGCTGCTCCCCACCATCTCATCTCCCCCCCCCCATCTCTCTCCTACACACACACACACACACACACACACACACACACACACACACACACACACACACACACGCGCGCGCGCGCGCTTGCACTAGTACACAGCAATGAAGCATAACTCTGAATCTGACAGAGATTCTCATGAATCTCAGCCTCTGCATTTCTATGTTGAGGTTACGACAAGACATTGAACATTATTAAAAGTGTTGTATTTGCCAGTTATACATCAAAGAAATGTAAGCATATGGGAAATGATTTTATTCATCAGAGTAGGCATCATTTATTGCTACATAATTCTATCATTGAGTTAGTGGCGCATTAACATCACTTTCATTAAAAAAATTCATGAAGCGGAACACAGTACTCAGGATTTAGTGACTCATCTATATGCAAGTGTAAATAATTGTCATTTATTACAGATGAAAAGTTTCCTTCTAACAAGTGTTACAGTATGTAACGACTGTGTAGGTGGAAAGGTACAACTTATTCTATAACATTTGTCTTTCTTTGCCTTTCTTTTGTACACAAACGAGGGACATTTATATTCTCTTAGTGCAAAGCAACATAGACCTTCACATGAAATATGATGAATTATTCACTGAGCTACCCCAATAATCTTTCCCACTGTAAAAACTGCTCCACGCACCCACATAATACCAGTTACTTTAGCTTCATCATTGGTATATCCTACAAGAAAAAAGGTAGAGCAACATGTGAAACCACACATATTGTTTAACAACATACAGATGGTCACCACCTGGCATATCACATTGGCCACTGCCATACTAGCTTAGTGCTTGAATGTCATAGAAGAACAGTCAGTGCTGGGAATACCCACTGAGCATAATTTGCAGCACAACTCAGGGGAACTAAGAGCCTGCTAGACCAACAGGCAATCTAAATCCTCCCACCTGATACTAGTTCCCCTGAACTCTGGAGATGGGAACTTATTCATGCCATCCCTCTAATCTCCTGAATTTAACCAACATTAACATACAACTCTCCCTTTCTTTTTATTATTATTGTATCTTACTGTTTAATTAAATAATTCACTCAGTTAGTTTCTTTATTCCATTATTATCTATATTCCCCAACTCCCCTCCCCACCTAGGTCTCTTCTTCATTTATACTCTGTCCCCTTGTTGTTGTTGTTGTGGTCTTCAGTCCTGAGACTGGTTTGATGCAGCTCTCCATGCTACTCTATCCTGTGCAAGCTTCTTCATCTCCCAGTAACTCCATACATGGCTACACTCCATACAAATACTTTCAGAAACGACTTCCTGACACTTAAATCTATACTCGAACTAATTTCTCTTCTTCAGAAACGCTTTCCTTCCCATTGCCAGTCTACATTTTATATCCTCTCTACTTCGACCATCATCAGTAATTTTGCTCCCCAAATAGCAAAACTCTTTTACTACTTTAAGTGTGTCATTTCCTAATCTAATTTCCTCAGCATCACCCGACTTAATTCGACTACATTCCATGATCCTCGTTTTGCTTTTGTTGATGTTCATCTTATATCCTCGTTTCAAGACACTATCCATTCCGTCCCCTTATCAGTTTTTAAAAAGCCTAGCCATTTCACTTTTCAGCTCTCTTCCTCTAGCCATTTTTATTTCTCACTAAACCTGGCACAGTGCTTATCAGTATACTAAGTTGGACCACCTACTCTCTCTAACACAGGAATGTCCAGCCTTTTAGCTTACCTGGGCCACACTGGAAGAAGACAAGCATTTTTGGGCTGCACACAGCATACTTAATAAACTGAAAGCTGGCATTAGTTTTTGCTTTCTAGGTGTATTCATGGTTAGTTCTGGAATTTTGGCTTCTGAATGTGTTTCATGTTCTCTGCGCCATATACAAGGGAGAGTTATTAGGGGCATTGTTTTGGTTCTTCACAAGTTTCATTACTGACTCTTTGGTAACATGGAATGTTTGAGGATTGAACACAAACAAAGTACTCAAAGAAAGTGAAGTAGACATTGCAGACTTCTGGATGACATAGTGGCTTCCCACAAAGTAAATGGCTAGTGCTGGGGTAGCAGTTTCAGTCAATGATAAATGGAGAGAAAAAATTCGTGAATACAGTTCCATGAGTGGAAGAATGACACTCAGATTTAAAGTTCCAAAAGCTCATCTAGCAGTTACAGGTTTATGTGACCCAGAGCAGGGAAGGAAGGACAACGATCTTCAGAAAGACAATTTTGTCATCGCTGGTGATTTTAATATGACAGTTGGATACCTATCTATACCAGGAATTGTTAGATTATTTGGAGAAAGGACTATTTAGTAATAATGTACAGGAATTACGTATATTTGTGTATTTAACAAATTTTACAGAAAGAGACCTATTCACAACTTTACACGAGGTGCATGAGAATCAAGGTCTATGACTGATTACATACTAATAATGATAAAATGAAGAATCTTATGAAAGGCATACATGTTGATAGAGGAAGCAACATAGGTAATGATTTCCTTTTAGGCAGTGAGACATGGTTAGTATCAAAATGAGTAAAAAACAAACGAACTTCAAAACAAGCCACAACACGAGTTGTTGAAAGTATATCTCCTGTCAGAATGTAGTACTAGAAAATTTTATCAATACAGACTCTGACAAAATCTTGCTTCACTACCAACAATAAAGACATTGATTTAGAATGGAATAATGTTAACAATAAGACCTGCATCATCAAAGGAGACTCTGAAGCAGTTGGTGAAAGGAAGAAAGTGGATAGGTAAAGACAGTTCAAAATTATGCACACAGAAATTAAAGAGGACATTAGCCAAAAAGAGATAGCTTACTTGAAGTTTTTGCAGACTAGACATCAGGGAGTTCGGAAGCATACAGAATATAAAGGAACTCCGTGAAACAAGAAGTGCTGCACAAGGACACCAAGAGACGTAGGACATGGTCAGAAGCATCAGAGAACAAGACGTACACAGTAGACAGCAAAGCTGATACAAATTCATGAATGCCCTAAGCAAAGAAGAAAAACACACTGCTCAATGGACAATGGGTAAGTTATTACATAGACAGATGGGTTACACAAACGCCTGATTATTAAACTTGACAAAGTATGAACAATGAAACAGTAGACACAGCTACCAGGAAGAAACTGTAAGAGGCTTCAAAAGATAACAGTAAAGTTACCAGAAGAGATGGAGTAGATGCCAAACTACTCAGAGTTTATCACCAGATAAAAGACTTTTACAGTAAATAAATGAGTGTTGGAGGAATTGCAAGGTTCCATATCCTTGGTTTACAGATGAAGTAATCTCTCCCTTCAAGAAAGAAAAAAGAAGCATCTGTAAAAGTTACTGTGGTATCAGTCATTTAAACACTGGCTACAAACTATATTAACAGATAGTCAATAATCATATGAAGGATATCACAAAATGTGTTATTTCTGAGGAACGAAATGGCTTTAGATCAGATCATTTGTGCACTGAAAATGTGTATATAATTAAAAACATTATATAAAAACAGAGAGAATTTAGTCCAGGAACCCATATGGCCCTTATCAACCATGTGAGCCATGATAGCCTATGGAAGATTACGTCTGAATGCGGATATCCTTATCACCTAAGACAGGCAGTGAAAAGTCTTTTTAAAAATATGCACATTGTAATAAAGGTAGGACTCAATTAGAAGAAGTAGTTGTTAACCAAGGTGTAGCCCAAAGATAAGGTGTAGCCCAAAGATGTGGATGATCACCTACTCTTTTTAATATCTATATGAACTTCATCATTTGTAAAAGAAAGTGTAGAATAAACAAAGGAATTGTGATAGCAAAGATGAGTGTGTGAATGTGCTTCTGTCTGCAGATAGTATTGTTGTCATTCAAACGGATGAAGATGACCTCCAAAGATAAGTATACCAGTATATGCAAAATATGCAAGGAGCACAATTTAAAAGTTTCTAGTAATAACACAAAAATAATGGCATTTTGAAGATATAATTCAATCAGACCAAAAATGTTTTAATAGTTAAGTTTAAGGACATATCTTGGAATCTCTTACTTAGGCTGTGATGTAAGTTTTGATTATGACTTTGATACTGAAAATAAAATATTTATGTGTGCATCTACATAACTATTCTGCAATTCATAACTGAGTGCCCAGCAGAGACTTCATCCAACCATCTTCAAGCTATTTCTCTAACATTCCACTCTTGAACAGCGCATGAAAAAAAAGGGAGGAAAAGACACTTAAATATTTCCATGGGAGCTCTGATTTCTTGTATTTTATTGTGACAAACATTTCTTCCTATGGAGATGCACACCCAAAAAATATTTTTGCTTTCTAAGGAGAAAGATGGTGATTGAAATTCCAGTCTTCCAACAGTGAAAAAACAACTTCATTTTGATAATCGGCAGCTTAAACTTCATGTCATATCCATTGCACTCCCTCGCCTACTTCAAAATAATACAAAACAAGCTGCCTTTCTTTGAACTTCTTTGATGTCTTCTGTCAGTCTTATCTGATGTGGACCCTGCGCCACACTGCAGTACTTAGGACAGATAGGTGTAATGTAGGCAGTCTCTTTAGTAGACCTGTTGCACCTTCTAAGTGTTCTGCCAATAAATCATGGTCTTTTGTTAGCTTTCCCCACAACATTATCTATATGGTACTCCCAATTTAAGGTATACTTAGTTGTAATCCCTTAGTATTTAGTTGAATTCATAGCCTTCATATTTGCCTGGCTTATTGTGTAACCAAAATTTAGTGGATTCCTTTTAGTACTCTTGTGGGTAACTTCACACTCATCATTATTTATTCAATTGCCACTTTTTACATCATACTGATATCCAGTCAGAATCATTTTACAATTGTTTTTGGTCCTCTGATGACTTAACCAAGATTATATAGCATCAACTGCAAACAATCTATAGGGGAGAGAGTGTCACTGAAATAATACAGTATTTGGGATGCACATAATTAAAACAAAGGTGTTTTTCACTGCAGTGGAATCTTATCATGAAGTTTCAATCAGCAACTTCCTCCTCTGAATGCAAAAATATTTTGTTGAAACCAGCGCACGTAGGGAGAAATGGCCATCATAATAAAATAAAGAAAATTAGATCTCGCACAGAAAAATATAGGTGTTTGTTTTTTCTGCGCACTATACGCGATTGGAATAATGGAGAATTACTGTGAAGGTGATTAGATGAACCCTCTGCCAGGCACTTGAATGTGATTTGCAGAGTATCCTCATAAATGTAGATCTGAGAGTACTGCTCCTAAATTCTTTATATAAATCATAAACAGCAGACAGCCTGCAACACTCCCTTGGGGAATGCCAGATATTACATCTGCTTTACTCAATGACTCAGATACTGTGAACTGACCTTTCTGACAGGAAATCATAAATCTAGTCACACACCTAAGGTGATACTCCACGGGCACACAATTTGATTATAAGTTGCTTGTGAGGAATGGAATCAAAAACCTTCTAGAAATATAGAAATGTGGAATTAGTCTGAGATCCATGTCAACAGCAGCCATTACTTTGTGTGAATAAAGAGCTAATTGTGTTTTATAAGCATGGTATATTATGAAACTGTTTTGGCTATTCGTCAATAAATAGTTTTCTTTGAGATAATGCATAAGGTTTGAATATAGTATGCATTCCACAATTGTGCTGCAAATCGATGTTAGTGATATAAGTTTGTAATTCGGCAGATTACTCCTATTTTCTTTCTTGAGTACTGGTGTGACCTGTCCAAGTTTCCATTCTTTAGGTATGGGTTTTCCATGAAGCAAACAGTTATATACAGGGTGTATCAAAAAGAATCATGTGATTTGGCACATTTGTATTTCTGAAACTCATAAACATATACAATGAATTTTGATTTTTGATCAACAGAGAACTCAATTTTTATTTTTTTATTTTGTTTTTGTTTTTTGTTCATATCTTTTCATAGGTGTTCAACATGTCCCCCTTGAGATGCATAACATTTGTCAATGTTGTATTGAGACTGTTCCCACACTACAGCAAGCATATCTTGTGTTACAGCTTTCACAGCAGCAGTTACGCGATACCTCAGTTCATTCATTGTTGTTGGTAATGGAGGCATATCAGGGGCATGATAAGCTGTTGAGCGACACGGCGAATGGATTTCTGTGGACTCGTGAAACTATGATGGATGGATTCGACGTCTGTGTCAGACATTCGGGGTGGCCTGGCGATTTGCCTTTACAAAAACAACCTGTTTCTCAGAATTGCTCATGCCATTGTCTAATGCTCTGTGCTGTAGGAGGATCCATACCACACCTAGTACAAAAGTCATGCTGAACAGTTATTACTAACTCACACTGTGTAAAACATAGAACACAAAATGCTTTCTGTTGTCCCAAAACCATTTTTAGTAGAACTGAAGTGGACGCACACTGCTGCTACCTAGCGGGAACCATGTAAAATTCAAGAGTTAGAACTTTCCAACAGTATGCTGTTCATGCACATATCTCAAATAATATAATAATTATGATTTTTTAAAATCAGATGATTCTATTGGGTACACCCTGTATGTTGTTGTTGTTGTGGTCTTCAGTCCTGAGACTGGCTTGATGCATCTCTCCATGCCTCTCTATCCTGTGCAAGCTTCTTCATCTCCCAGTACCTACTGCAACCGACATCCTTCTGAATCTGCTTGATGTATTCATCTCTTGGTCTCCCTCTACGATTTTTACCATCCACGCTGCCCTCCAATACTAAATTGGTGTTCCCTTGATGCCTCAGAACATGTCCTACCAATCGATCCCTTCTTCTAGTCAAGTTGTGCCACAAACTTCTCTTCTCCCTAATCCTATTTAATACCTCCTCATTAGTTATGTGATCTAGCCATCTAATCTTCAGCATTCTTCTGTAGCACCACATTTCGATATCTTCTATTCTCTTCTTGTCTAAACTATTTATTGTCCATGTTTCACTTCCGTACATGACTACACTCCGTACAAATACTTTCAGAAACGAGTTCCTGACACTTAAATCTATACTCGATGTTAACAAATTTCTCTTCTTCAGAAACGCTTTCCTTGCCATTGCCAGTCTACATTTTATATCCTCTCTACTCCAACCATCATCAGTTATTTTGCTCCCCAAATAGCAAAACTCCTTTACTACTTTAAGTGTCTCATTTCCTAATCTAATACCCTCCACATCTCCCGACTTAATTTGACTACATTCCATTATCCTCGTTCCGCTTTTGTTGATGTTCATCTTATATCCTCCTTTCAAGACGCTATCCATTCCGTTCAACTGCTCTTCCAAGTCCTTTGCTGTCTCTGACAAAATTACGATGTCATCAGTGAACCTCAAGGTTTTTATTTCTTCCCCATGGATTTTAATACCTACTCCGAATATTTCTTTTGGATCCTTCACTGCTTGCTCAATATACAGATTGAATAACGTCGGGGAGAGGCTACAACCCTGTCTCTTTCCCTTCCCAACCACTGCTTCCCTTTCATGCCCCTCAACTCTTATAACTGCCATTTGGTTTCTGTACAAATTGTAAATAGCCTTTCGCTCCCTGTATTTTACCCCTGCCACCTTCAGAATCTGTAAGAGAGTATTCCAGTCAACATTGTCAAAAGTTTGCAGCCATGACTTATTAAACTGATAGTTCGGTAATTTTCACATCTGTCAACACCTGCTTTCTTTGGGATTGGAATTATTATATTCTTCTTGAAGTCTGAGGGTATTTCACCTGTCTCATACAACTTGCTCACCAGATGGTAGAGTTTTGTCAGGACTGGCTCTCCCAAGGCTGTCAGTAGTTCTAATGGAATGTTATCTACTCCCGGGGCCTTGTTACGACTCAGGTCTTTCAGTGTCCTGTCAAACTCTTCACGCAGTATCATATCTCCCATTTCATCTTCATCTACATCCTCTTCCATTTCCATAATATTTTCCTCAAGTACATCGCCCTTGTAGAGACCCTCTATATACTCCTTTCACCTTTCTGCTTTCCCTTCTTTGCTTAGAACTGGGTTTCCATCTGAGCTCTTGATATTCATGCAAGTGGATCTCTTTTCTCCAAAGGTCTCTTTAATTTTCCTGTAGGCAGTATCTATCTTACCCCTAGTGAGATAAGCCTCTACATCCTTACATTTGTCTTCTAGCCATCCCTGCTTAGCCATTTTGCACTTCCTGTCGATCTCATTTTTGAGACGTTTGTATTCCTTTTTGCCTGCTTCATTTACTCCATTTTTATATTTTCTCCTTTCATCAAATAAATTCAGTATTTCTTCTGTTACCCAATTATTTCTACTATGCCTCGTCTTTTTACCTACTTGATCCTCTGTTGCCTTCACTACTTCATCCCTCAAAGCTACCCATTTTTCTTCTAATGTATTGCCTTCCCCTATTCCCATCGATTGTTCCCTTATGCTCTTCCTGAAACTCTGTACAATCTCTGGTTTAGTCAGTTTATCCAGGTCCCATCTGCTTAAATTCCCACCTTTTCGCAGTTTCTCCAGTTTTAATCTACAGTTCATAACCAACAGATTGTGGTCAGAGTAAACATCTGCCCCTGGAAATGTCTTACAATTTAAAACCTGGTTCCTATATCTCTTGTCTTACCATTATATAATCTATCTGAAACCTGTCAGTATCTCCAGGCTTCTTCCATGTATACAACCTTCTTTTATGATTCTTGAACCAATTGTTAGCTATGATTAAGTTGTGCTCTGTGCAAAATTCTACCAGGTGGCTTCTTCTTTCATTTCTTACCCCCAATCCATATTCACCTACTATGTTTCCTTCTCTCCCTTTTCCTACTACTGAATTCCAGTCACCCATGACTATTAAGTTTTCATCTCCCTTCACTATCTGAATAATTTCTTTTATTTCATCATACATTTCTTCAATTTCTTTGTCATCTGCAGAGCTAGTTGGCATATAAACTTGTACTACTGTAGTAGGCGTGGGCTTCGTGTCTATCTTGGCCACAATAATGCGTTCACTATGCTGTTTGTAGTAGCTTACCCGCATTCATATATTTTTATTCATTATTAAAGCTACTCCTGCATTATCCCTATTTGACTTTGTATTTATAACCCGGTATTCGCCTGACCAAAAGTCTTGTTCCTCCTGCCACCGAACTTCACTAATTCCCACTATATCTAACTTTAACCTATCCATTTCCCTTTTTAAATTTTCTAACCAACCTGCCCGATTAAGGGATCTGACATTCCACGCTCCGATCCGTAGAACGCCAGTTTTCTTTCTCCTGATAACGACGTCCTCTTGAATAGTCCCCACCCGGAGATCCGAATGGGGGACTATTTTACCTCTGGAATATTTTACCCAAGACGACGCCATCGTCATTAACCATACAGTAAAACTGCATGCCCTCGGGAAAAATTACGGCTGTAGTTTCCCCTTGCTTTCAACTGTTCACAGTACCAGCACAGCAAAACCGTTTTGGTTAGTGTTACAAGGCCAGATCAGTCAATCATCCAGAGTGTTGCCCCTGCAACTACTGAAAAGGCTGCTGCCCCTCTTCAGGAACCACACATTTGTCTGGCCTCCAACAGATGCCCCTCCGTTGTGGTTGCACCTACGGTATGGCTATCTGTATCGCTGAGGCATGCAAGCCTCCCCCCCCCAACGGCAAGGTCCATGGTTCATGGGGGGGACACCCTGTATATTTGTGAAGTATTGAGCTACTGTATCAACATACTTAAAAAGGAACTTGACTGGTATACAAACTGGACAAGAGGCCTTGCTTTTACAAAGTGATTTTAAACACAAATTCTAAGCTGTCTGTAGTGTCATCATCAGAAAATTGGATCTTAAAGTACAAAAAGAAGTTCTTTAGGTGATGGTAGCTCCTTTCTTATTCTAAGAAAGAGAAAACTGGATTACCATAAAAAATAAGAAAAGAAAATTGAAACAGCACAGATGATGTCCCTGAGGAGGACAAAGCACTGCACAAGGAAAGACATGATTAGAATTGAAGATGTCAAAAGGATTAATCTTCAACATGAATGAAAAAATTCCATGACAGTATTAAGTCACAGAATTCTCCAGAAGATACTGAACTACTAGCTACCTGGGAAGAGAGATATTGGCAGGCCTCAGAAAAGGTGGGAATGATTTTTTTTAAACAGGCAACAACCTTATTATTCAAGAGGAGATGATGATGATGACTACTAACTCAGAGATTAGCTTCAGTCAGGTTTCTTTCCTTCCCTTAGCCAGTACTAAGTATTTCAGTCCAAACAGTATATACTCATTTGCAGGGCCTGGGAGTCTTCAAAAAATGTGTAAAATATGAGATACTCCCAGCATATTGAATTTTCAAGCTCCTTACAGGAATGCAACTGGATAATGTTCTTGACTACTGCTTACATTTTGATTGCTGAACATCCTGTCATTTTCAAGGTGCAAATGAAATGAGAGATTTCTGTGCATGATGTAGAAGCCAATGGTTACACCCCCCCCCCCCCCCCTCTCCCCATATGAATATGCAAAGACTGAGACACTTGTAAGAAATGGATACACCAACATTTCATTCCAGGTGATTGACATGCAGGATTGTAACTCTTTTTGTATCATGGATATCCCCTTATATATGTCACTTACTGTGTCAGTTACCTCCTCTGCAAGAATCAGCTTTGCTTTTTTTCGACGATATGTATCATTTGCTGCCCTTCTATCACAGCAAGCTCATGCATGTGGTTACTGCTCATGTTGAATTTTACCAATGTGATTTACAGATGCAGCATTCATATCAAGACTGGGAAACTGAGCTATGCAGCCTTATTCATAAGTGTTGGTTCATCATAGCTAAGCCTCAGAAGTCTTATGTGAACACCATACACCATAGTCAGTGAGACAAACATTCATTTGGACCTGGTTAAGAAGTTGTGTCAGTGTCCTATTGTTGACAGCATGCAGACCTGGTGCATGAAGCCTATCACATTGTCAGAATAGGACAAAGCCAAAGTACAGACAACATGGACAAAAACATGTCTGAGAGGTAGGAACAATAAACATCACTTTCTTCATGCTGCGCTTGCACTTTGTACTGCACAAGTGGGTGGCGTTCCCCAACCAGTGGGCTTGCAGATCCTTATTCTAATTCATTTCAACAAAGTTTACAAGTCAGTTGCCCTTCCATCACAAACATACTTGATGGTTAATGACACAATTACTGAAAATTTATTTGGGTTACATGCCTTTGGTTTCTCTATTGCAGATGCAGTGAATCTGGTGCCAGATCAAGTGCTGGTGCCAGACCAAGTGCCTTACATTAAAGGATTCCTAGTGCTCTGAGTTTTCAGATTTGTTTGCTCCAGACTTAGGTTTTGCAAACAATTTTACAGCACACATCATGCTCGAAACACTTCGCCAGGCCCCACTTTTTTCACGTGCAGCTGGTGTCAATAGCTTCCTGCTACCAGGTTAAGATGCAGCTGAATTGTTTGATGTCATTGGGAGTGATTAAAATGATTTTCTTAAGTGAATGGGCTACACTCTTACAGACCATAAAAAAAGCTGTCCAGTCAGCTTTGACTCTGTGGTGATTTCAAAGTCTCTATAGACATTTACCATCTGCCTCACCCACAGGAGTTGGTCACAGATGTGGCTGTGGTTCAATTCTTTTTGTAAACCAAACTGGCCAAAGCCTACTCTCAGATTCCATTGAGTGAGATTTCTTGTGGTTAATCATATGTTTTCATCGTGTTAACAATGTCAAACTTTGTACCATAAAGTGATCATTTGAAAAAAAGTGCTGCAGAGTCACATCGAATGCTTGTTGAGACATACAATGATCATGCTCTATCAGAAGCAACATGCAAAAGATGGTTTCAATGGTTCAGATATAACGATTTTGATGTGAGAAATGAAGAACATGGAAGACCGCCAAAAAAGTTCGAAAACACCGAATTGCAATCAATATTGGATGAAGATGATACTTTGAGTCAGAAGCAAATGGCAGCAATGCTAAATGTTGCACAACAAACAATTTCTGACCGTTTGAAAGCTATGGGAAAGATCCAAAAGTGTGGAAAATGGGTGCCACATGAATTGAATGAAAGACAGATGGAAAACCGAAAAACCATTTGTCAAATTTTGCTTCAAAGACATGAAAGAAAATCAATTTTGCATGGAAGTGGTGATGAAAAATGGATTTATTTTAAGAATCCTACATGGGAAAAATCATGGGTTAATCCGGGTAAACCATCAATATCGACTGCAAAACGAGATCGATTCGGCAAGAAGACAATGCTCTGTGTTTGGTGGGATCAGAAAGGTGTGATGTATCATGAGCTTCTAAAACCCGGTGAAACTGTGAATACTAATTGCTACAGACAACAAATGATCAATTTGAACTATGGATTGATTGAAAAAAGACCAGAATGGGCCAGAACACATGGCAAAGTAATTTTTTTACACGACAATGCACCTGCACACAAAGCAAAACTGGTTCAGGATACAATCAAAACACTTGGCTGGGAGCTGCTACCCCACCCGCCGTATTCATCAGACTTGACTCCTTCCGACTACCATTTGTTTTCATCAATGGGACACACATTGGCTGAGAAACACTTTGATCGCTACGAAGAAGTCGAAAATTAGGTGTATGATTGGTTTGCTTTAAAAGACAAACGTTGCTATTGGCGTGGTATCCACAGATTGCCAGAAAGGTGGTAAAATGTATAGAAAGCAATGGTCAATACTTTGAATAAAATGTTTTTACTTTTCAATTCAAAATTAGTGTTTAATTTTTATAAAAAAAAAAAAAAAAAAAAAAAAAAAAAAAAAAAAAAAAAAAAAACGCTCATTTCATACCGGTACACCTGGTATGCCTTTTGCTTCTGTCAGTATCAGCAGCTAATGTTTGTTGTCACTAGTGCACCTGCCATTTTCTAACATTTTTTTACACCAAGTGAAAACAGTTGTCCCTTATTATATGAACTATTTGAAGATATTGTCATGACAGATGCTACCATGGAGGATCACCTATGTAACCTTAGTTCTTTATTTACTGTTCTACAGGCCACAGGTATCAAAGTAATCTCACTAAATCTCACTTTTTCCAGCCATCCGTTGCTTACTTAGGCCATGAAATTTCCTTGCGCGGCATGCACCCCATGGAACAACATGTCTCCACCATTACAGCTTTGCCTCATACGTCTAATCCATGAGAACTTCCAGGCATTACTCAGTAAAGTGGTGTAGTATCAAGTTTGTTTCCAGAACAGCTACTATTGGCCAACCCTTGTATCTGTCGCTTCAGTAATTTGCTCCTTTTGTTTGCTATGCATCCTGTGGATGTGCTTATGTGCAGCTGAAGGATAGCCTTCTCTTTGCACTGTGTCTTGTAACAATTCAACATGGCAAGCATCTGGTCCTGGTCATGGACACGTCCGAGCACAGGGTGGAGGCAATTCTGGACCATTGGAATTCAGATGGCTCTGAACAGCCTGCTGCCTATGTGTTGGAAACACTAATCTTGGCTCAACAAGATTATTCTCAGATTACCCACCATAACCCCTTGGTTTCTCTTTGTAGCCATTTGATGTCCTTCCCAGACAAAGTCTCGCATCATCTTTGGAGTTTGGCTCTGTACTTGTCCTGGTACAGTTATGAGATCCAGTTTTGTCCCATGTCACAACATGTAAATCTGAATTTTCTGTCCTGGCTCCCCATGGGCCTTGACATTCATCCAACCAGGACGAACTGCTTTGTTTTCTCTGGATATGGAAGCAAGGCACATAGTGGATGACTTCCCCTTCACCAGTTGGTTTATTGCTTCTGCTGTGGCAATGGTACTCGTACTCTGGCAGATGCGTGATACAACATGGGTTGCCTAACCATCTACCAAACCAGGGATTGGACCTGCTTTGGAATTTTAACATGTTGCACTCTCACCTCTTCCTCTTGGATGGCATTATTCTCCTGTCAATGGAAGGATTTATTCCAGTGTCATGGTTCCACCAGCTCTGTGGTGGGATGTACTCTGTTTATTACATCAGGAGCCACTGGAGGATCTCTTGGACAAAACCATTTGCATGCCACCATGTGATCTGGTTGGGATTTGATTGTTGGAAATCGTTGCCATGGCTGGCCACAAGTGTTCATATCAGTAGGTGGCATCACACACTATTTGTTCAATGGCTGGCCACTACGTGGTCTTGGTAAAGAGCCCACATTTATTTTGACTGCCCTTTTTAGACACTTTTTGGCTACTGGCAGTTGATGCTTTTCCTCAATTTCCTTAAGTCATTTGTTGTCTGTCAGTGACAGCAGACATGACTGTCCAGGTCCTGTTGAAGATATTGTCCATACAATGGTTGCCTTGCTCCCTGTTTTTGGACAATGGTCCTCATTATGTGGCACGGTCATTTAAGTACACAATGGCATTTACCATGTCATGGTGCATCCCTTCCATCTGCAGTTGTACAGTGAGGTGGAACAGTTTATCCAAATTTTTAAGACACAGTTGTGCAAGTCCATAGGAGAATTCCTGGCTGAGAGGGCCCTTACTTTTTTGTTTAAGTTCTTGCAGAATAATGCCAATTGGAACCAAGAGTCCAGCTGAGCTCCTGTGCAGCCATCAGCTACAGATGCTGCTCAACCTCTTGCTGCCAGGCAGGTGTCTCCCAGAGGCAGCGCCAGTTTTGTCGACGTTTGCATCCAGCTCAACAGTCTGGCCAGCATATTTGGATGATGCCGCCCCCCCCCCCCCCCCCCCCTGGATTCTATCCATCATCCACAGCAAGCGTGGTCACTGCATCTTCTTAGTTCCAACTGAATATCAATTTTTGGCATACCACCAGAACCAGTTTAATCCCAGGATGGGTGCCGGGGGCCCCTCCTGGCTGCCTGTTTCTTCATCAGCACTGGCTGCTCAGAGGACAAACAGACATGGTTGTGCCCACCTACAACAGCAGTCGAGGCTTCATCATCATCAACAGCAGGTTTGCTTCCTGAGTGTGGTACCAGTGCCTCCCACTGTGCCGAGCAAGTGTAGCCATCAGTGGGGATGGGAGCTGGGCCTCTGTCACCTGAAACTCTCTTCTCCAGTCCACTGACATCACTGCTTAGTCCATTGCCCCTTATCATGGCTCCTGTCTCACTGGTGCTGGCCGTGACCACTGGTCATCCTGAGGCCTTGTCCCACTCACTGTTATCCATACTTGCTAGTCTGGGCGGATTGGGAGCTTCTCAAGCCTTTGGCTACTGCCCCCAACACCACCACGGACACCTCTTCAGTCACAGTATCATGGACGGTGGTGCCTGGTCTTTCCCCCCACAAGGAAGGAGGATTGTAGTAACCTGCCAGTTACTACATGCAACCTGGGAGTTACTACATGCAAGCTGGGCCACTACAGCAAGCTTCGATGCAGACATTCAAATGATGCCCCTGCAGCTACCCGAGGTGGCTGCCAGTGCAGTCCAGTCCTGACTGCCGTCACCACATCTACTATGCACACACAGCACTACACCAGTGATACCTGATGTGGGTAGCATCTTTATAAGGACATGAGGACACGCATGGGTCTCCGGGCCCTCAGTTGTTAAATGTGTTTGGGGCTTGTAAACTACTTTCATTGTATTCTTGTTGAGGTTACTCCATGACCCAAACAAAGTGGATCTCTTTTACAGCTAAATGTTTCCTTGTGTTTATAGTTAGAATACATGACAACTTAAACATTTGGTGAGTAGTTTAAAGTTAACAAGAAACAAGAAATGGCATATGAACAGAGATAACAGACACTGTAAACAACTAGAGCTAGCACATAATCAAAGATAACCAATGCCAGACATTATTGCTAGTGAAATATTAATTTAATCTAGCACTGTTTGCTCACCTGTTGTTATTAACAAATAGTTCACTATCGGCAACACCTGGCATTCGTTATTTTTAACAGGATTGGTTATATTTTGAGGGAACATGGTGTGAAGTGTGCTTTTTGCTAAGTAACTGAGATTAGGCCCCCTGCAGCAAATGTTATGGATAATCTTGGTTTGCGCAGGCTGGTGTCTACCGTATATCATGTAGCTGTGGCATGTCATACATCAGTCAGACCTCAGGACCTTGGAGGACCTGTGTATAGAGTATAAGTGTATAAGAGTATAAGTGTTACACATGCTTACAACAGCTGAGAAAATCTGCAATTGCAGAACATCACTTTGGTACCAGTCATTGCATGGCATGTAACACCACATGTATTCTAGCATGCACTTTCAGTTACTGGGATAGTATTGTTAAGGAAGATATGAAGATTAAATCTCAAGTGACTTTATAAACAGAGTTGGAGGTTGTTGCTTAAATTCTGTTTATCAATAGAGTTGGAGGTTATTGCTTAAATTCTGCCTGGTATCCTTCTCTCACCCACCTCAAACACTGGAGGGACAGAGGTAGTGCCAGTTGCTCACCTGTTAGTTATTTAACAATTGAAAATGTGTCAATCTGTTTATTTTTAGTTTTGTGGTGACACTATTTGTTTACAGTGCATCGTCTTTCTTGACACATCATATTTAGTTTCTAGTTAATGTAACCCTGACCACAAAGGTTTCCCTTGTCTCATTTGTGTATTGAAAATAATGAGGTGAATTCTGATTTATTCATTTCATAACGTATATATGATAATCATTTGATTAAAGTACAGGAGACACGTCACATACGATTAATACAATTTCACTGATATGGAGTAGTATTGAAACATTAAACTAGATAAAACTGCTAAAATATTCTGTTAATCCTTCACGAAATCTTCAACTGAGTAGTAGCATCACTCTAATAGGACATCATGTAGCTTTCCTTTCAGGGAATCTTGGTTCATGCTTAGAATGTTCTTGGCTTTTAGTTCATTGTAAATTTTCATTACCATACTCTGGGGAGTCTAAGGGTATAGGTTTAAATAATGAGCAGGAAGCATAAAATTATCTTTATTTCGTGTATTGTGAGTGTTATCATAGCAATTCTCCTTGCATTATTTTAAATTGCTATATAAGAAAATGATACTATCACAGATATATAGGGAGAGAACTGTTAAGAATTTCAGTTTTTATAATACTAGATAATGTCATTTTCTTGGCTGCACAACATGTTCTAATAATTATTTTCTGTTAATTCAGTATGCTCATTGGGTTCACCTTTTGAAATATGAGTGGTCATTGGTGACATTACCCAGCTGCATTCTAGTAAGTGATTTTAATATCATGTATGAACTTGGAAATGTATTGGATTAACACTTACAGCATATATTCTATCATAATACATGTCTCATTACATTCACAAATATCTGACATGCTTTGGTGCCTGCTTATAATTCAGTAGTTTCAATTCAGCTTTGTTGTAAAGTCATCCTAACCTTCATGAACCTAAACCACTATTAAATGAAGCACAAGTCGCTTTGGTCATTGCTTTGATTGTACAAGTTATGGGAGAGTGTTGAGTTCTTGGTATGACCTCTGCCATATTGCTAGTTTGGGCAACTTCTCCTTTGGACATACTGGTTGTATTTTTGCATCTTCTCTGTGTATCTCTGATAAAGATGCTGCTTGCTTAGGATCATATGTTAGCTTCAGTCCTCTCTTCCTCAGACACTGTAGATACTCTTTGTTTCTGCCTTTCGATTTAGATCCTGAAAGTATGCTTTGGCAGTTGAAAACATCCATCATTTTTTGTCATGTGCAAATCATTAGTGCATGATTAGAGCTCAATTGTCAGAATCTCAATATTATTGCTGGATGTCATCTATAACAATGTTACATCATGGTTTGACCAAAAGAAATAATTTCAAAGGAGACTATGCTCCTGGGAAAATGTAGCATACTACTATGTAGGCAATGACAAGTTAGTGGAGTTTATTCCAATATTGAATTTAAAGAAGTGGCTTTAGTTACCTGCTTTTCATTGTTGTAGAAGAAGAGAACTGACAGAGGAGGGCCAAAAATATTACATCAAAAGCAAGATGAGAAAGAGAGTAATTTTGCTCAGAAAGAATAAAAACTATTTATATGTGTACAAAAGATAAAAATTTTCACTTAAAACTGAAAGAAAAGGTGCAGAATGCAAGAATGAAAAATAGAACAAACTTAAATCTGAACACATGTCAAGCAGAGGACTTGTTGAAGAGAATAAGGAGGAGCCAATCACATCAATATAAATCAAAATGGCTACTGATTACCTGTGTAATAATTTTGTGAGTTTAGCATCACAATATTCTAATTTCATGTACACATTTTCTGCCCCATACAATTTGTACTGTATCCCTTCCTTCTTTGTGTGAGTCTGTTTCTACAAATATAAAAATTAGACACCATTCGACATGCACAGTGAACATATCTAATTATTATAATATTGTCATTTACATTACTGTAGTTAGCTTTCAGTAAGTCAGTACGTAATTACAAACCAGACTGTTATTGTTCTGGAACAACAAGGGATAGCTGATGTCAATAACAGGAGCTTCAGGTGAACGAGGTGTTGTGGGCCTGTTATCTGGTTCGGAACAGCCAAGCAGCCAGTAGGTTGTTAGTCGACCTTTTCCTTTTAGTTCTACTTCACCCCTGAGCTCCAGCTTGAATGTGCCAAATTTCTCCAGGATCTCTTTTGTTGAGCTGCTCACATGGATTCGAAGTGCTGAAAAGTGATATAGTTCATTCAAGAATTTTTGTCATTAAAAATGCATGTAATGAAACATAGTTTCTGGACTGTTGTGACCATTATTACTTTAAATAAGTAATGATGCTGGCATACCTAAGGCATAAACATTATGTGGGTAACTGTGCTAAAGCAGCAATACCTGGCAAGATAACTGAAAAATCTGCATTGTGCACATATCTTCATCTCTTTATTAAGTTGATTTGGAAGCCTCCCATTTTGTGACTTTATTTTCTAGTGGCTTGCCTATACAACCTGTAAGTTTTATCACTTTTGGGGTTCAAAATTTTTTAGGTAGACATGGATGGAGTTTACCAAAGACTTCTTTGCTACAAAGTAAGTGATATTTGAACAATTTTTACCTCAGAAGGGATGCCTGATCCATTATTATGTTAACTGCCATTTAAAAGAGCATCTTTTTCTGTGCAAAATATGTAATTTTCAGAAATCCTTTTTTCCTTGCAGGTCTACAGTTATTTAGTAAAGTTGTTCGTACAAATCAACGTTTTGGAGTATTAAAAAAGATAGGATTTTTAAGTGTAGCAGCCAGCCACAATATAATTGAAAGCTTGTTGGTCCATGGCACCTTTTGCCACTACCATTTAGTAAAAAAACTGGCATCTTCATAGCCAAGAGGCCATGCTGATGCCCAGGCAAAGTCCAACCAGAGATGGGGGACTTCCTCCAGGTGAGCTGCTTGGTAAAGTAAGTGTGGGTTTCTTAAACAAGTCCTAAGACTTTGTAGAACTTAGCAAAATTTTGCGAGCCTCATGTTGGGGTAGCTTTATGATTCCCAAGCTGGTATAATGACTTTCTTGAGAAAGCACCAGTGCTGCAGTGATAAATTTTTCTTCGACTTTCTGGGAATGTGTACTGCTGACGCCATATTGTTGTAGATGGCACTGGTAGGTGCTGATCAGGTCTCCAGTGTGTATATTTTAACTGGCTAGTAAAACAATCATGAAAGCCCATGGGATGCATGAAATTCGTAAAACAATCATTCTCCTCAAATAAGGTTTCACAAACACTGACAATCCACCAGCTGCATGCATGTAACATATTGTCTTGGTTGTGTGCTGGGGTATCATCAGTTGGTTCGGATATTTTGACAAGTAACAAAAAGTTCCCCCATAAATTTTTCACTTGATTTCTTTTATTTTTTTCTCCAGATTAGGTGAAATCAACTTTTCATATTACATTGTAATGGCAACCTTTAAATCCAAATAACACTTTTTCTCTTAGAAGCTGTCGATGATTCAATTTGGGGCTTCTCAACCAAAATGAATTCAATTTTATTCAAGTTTTGCTCACAGAATGTTTACAAACCAAGGGTGTGAAGATTTAGTTTTCCTTTGGGTGCTGTACACTAGCATTTGCAGCCAATCATTGTACAGTGTCTCCAACTCCACCACATACAGATTTTCCATGGTTTGTCGCAAAAATTTCTGCTCAGCATTTACACTAAGTTTTTTGAGGTGGTAGCACAGATTGGTGAAATTCTTGAATTACATGCTTTTTCTACAGATTTGTAATCTTTTTGTTTCAATAAACCTATAAGTTTTGGCAAAAGGCTGTCAATAATTATGTAAAAACTTTGTGTGTGTTTGCTAATTTTTGATGAAATAGACAATGAGTGCACCATAATTTCACAGTTTCTCCAGTGAAAACCTGGGATACATCTTGGAGAACAAAGGAGTAATTCCATGCAGAATGAAGCAATGTGAATACTCAACAAGGCTGGAGGCTTTGCTTCACTGTTTGATTTGTTCAAACAAAGCGATGAGTGATCTAGTCAGAGATTTTTGATGCCATGTCTCCCACAAAATCATCTACTGGTAATAGCTTAGTTTCATGTGATGTATGATCTGTTATAATCCACATTTGTTCTCCACAATTTATTCATGATATGTATTCAAATCCAGTTTGTCCAGGGTCTTATACTAATGCAGCATGCAAGCTTTTGATTCAGTATTGCAAAGTGTCAGAGTTATCAAAAATTGGTAGTCATTATCAATGATAACACTAGCAAGCATGAATTTCACATTATTGCAAACTGTGTACACCCTCACTGTGGGGTATGCCTTAGGAAGCAACAGTGACACACCATTTAGGTCTGAGTTCACAAAATGTAGAAAAGCATACTTCTTGGCCATGCTTGTACTGGTGAACAATGCATGTTCCTTTCACATTGCTTTTCCCATCAGTTCTGACTTGAACCCAATCCTTTCTTGTTTTGCCATCAGCCTCTTTAAATTCATTTTATTTTCAGTTTTGACTAATTGCCATTAACATACATGGGTGTAATCTGCATTTTTATAAAAGAGAAAGGTTGGCTCTCTTTCTTAAGAAATATAGCACCTGATCTAATTTTATGCTTAGTTTTGTGTATGTAATCAATTTCTTATACCTAAAAACAAAGATGATGTAACTTACCAAACGAAAGCATTGGCATGTTGATAGACACACAAACAAACACAAACACACACACAAAATTCAGGCTTTCGCAACCAACGGTTGCTTCATCAGGAAAGAGGGAAGGAGAGGGAAACATGAAAGGATGTGGGTTTTAAGGGAGAGGGTAAGGAGTCATTCCAATCCCGGGAGCGGAAAGTCTTACCTTAGGGGGAAAAAAGGACAGGTATACACTCGCGCGCACACACACATATCCATCCGCACATATACAGACACAATTGTGTCTGTATATGTGCGGATGGATATGTGTGTGTGTGAGTGTATACCTGTCCTTTTTTCCCAATCCGCTCCCGGGATTGGAATGACTCCTTACCCTCTCCCTTAAAACCCACATCCTTTCATCTTTCCCTCTCCTTCCCTCTTTCCTGATGAAGCAACCGTTGGTTGCGAAAGCCTGAATTTTGTGTGTGTGTTTGTTTGTGTGTCCATCAACATGCCAAGCCTGAATTTTGTGTGTTTGTTTGTGTGTCTATCAACATGCCAACGCTTTCGTTTGGTAAGTTACATCATCTTTGTTTTTGGATATATTTTTCCCACGTGGAATGTTTCCCTCTATTATAATCAATTTCTTAATTTATTTTGACAATTGTAAACATTAAGAAGAAGAACTACTAGGATTCTTAAAGTAATTATTTGGTTCCATTCGAAAACACACCAAAAGAACCAGCCCTTATTTAATTCCAAAATTATTATCAGATTTGTCAAAAGCATTGTATGCATAACTATATCTGTTATTTCATCATTATACAAATAATTTGGCCTAAGATTAGTGGTAGTATGAACTGTTAAAAAGGAGGAAACTGTCAATACATTCAGTTAATTGAATGAGTTATGTTTTAATTGTAATTTCTGTAACTTAAACATTAAAAAATGTATAGTTTCAGCACCTGTTGCTGTGAGGATAAATAAAGGCCCACATTTTGGTCCTGAGACAGCCAGTCCACAGCCGATTTTCAGACGGGAAGTCTGTATCAGGTAGAACAATAATAATGCATTAACTTAACAGTGGGATTAGTGTAACACAAATAGGCCATGTGTTAAAACAATGACAGTGTCTGTTCAATTTATTTTAGAAATAGTGTCACACATACCATATTATTCTTCAAGGACTGTGAACTGTGTGGTTAGATTTTTACTGATCATAGATGTTCAACAGCAAACTATTATAGCAGTATACCGTACTTACTCGAATCTAAGCCGCACTTTTTTCCGGTTTTTGTAATCCAAAAAACCGCCTGTGGTTTCGAATCAAGTGCAAAACAAGCGGAAGTTCTGAAAAATGTTCGTAGGTGCTGCCACAACTAACTTATGACATCGAATGTATGTAGCGCTACACAGGCATGCTTTGTAGGCACAAAGATAAATACTGGCACCAAATCCTCTGCGTCAGTAAATAAATTAAAAAAAAAAAAAAATACTGGCACCAAATCCTCTGCGTCAGTAAATAAATTTAAAAAAAAAAAAAAAAAAGGTGGAAGATGAGCCTCTTTTCTCCACCCCGAGTTTCGACCACTGCATTTTCATACATTATCCAACAAAGTAAATACAAATTCCGTATTGTTCATCTTCGAATGTAGCAGCATTTCAATGTACTTCGAAAATGCGACTGGCAAGACTGGGATGTTTGTCAATATGGCCAACTCTACGTTCTGAATTTTTTCCTACCTGTGAGAAGAGATCGTTGCTAATAGGAACTTCTATGAATTGTGAATCACATGCAGTATTCTCTTCACCATAAGAATAATACGAATATAAACATTTTGCCATGTATTGTTTCGTGTTTGCTGCTATCTCATTTAAATCCTGTCTGCCTCATAAACTACGAAACTAGAGTGAGACAACAGCAAACGCGGAAGAATATACAGATCTTATGCCTAGTAGTGATACAGTCAGAAATGAAGCACAGAAATTGACTAGATTTTTAAATCTAAGATGACTCTAATTTCTGTGCAGAATTTAATGTACTAAAGAGGCGCCTGCAAATATTTTCAAACGGAGAAAAATTTTCGCTAAACTCTCGTTCAGAACATCTTCTATCACACGCAGTGTATTATTTGGTTCTTGTTGATCATTATCAAAGAAAGCAGCAGTGTAAGTAACAACAAATAGCAGTCTCTTGTCATTGTTTCGCTAATGAGACGATTCCTCTCTTTTTTTTAATTGTGAGTGGCGGTAGTGAGCACAAAAGCAAGCCATGCCACGAGCGGCGACAGGCCGTAAACACGCACATCAGAATGCGACAAACAATGCATGACACAGTACAGTAATGCATTTTCAGCTTAGAGTGATGTAAACACCTATAACAAAGTAAATGGCGCTTATCAGATCAAAGAAAATAAGCAATCAATTCAAACCAGACGAAGCACGTGAAAAAAGAAGCGTACTCGTATAAATACGGACGGAGCGCCTGATGCACAGCAATGGCTACCTGGTAAAGCTTAACTGCTACGTTTACGACTCGAACCAAACTACTGTGACTGTATCGTCATTAATTCGACCTAAATTGTCTCTCATATTACAATGGACCAACTTTGTTTCCATTTGGAGATGTGGCCTAAAACTTTTCTCTCCCCTTGAATTTCGAGTCTCAAATTTCAGGTGCGGCTTAGATTCGGGAAAATTTTTTTCCTTGATTTTGAGTCTCATTTTTCAGGTGCGGCTTAGATTCGAGTGCAGCTTAGATTCAAATAAATACGGTACTGATGTTTGCCTGCAAGCTATTAATGAGGCTTATCAAAAGTTACCAATAGTGAACTGGCAATATAACTGTGTAATATTGTGGGGAGGGTGGTTGTGAACAGTGAAAGTAAAAAACTGTGAACGCAACTGTGCAGCTGTCAGCTACATCATTCACAGTAGTCAGTGTTGAATTTCCACCCCACGTTTTTCAGCCAGTATAACAATGCAGTATGTCGACACTAAGGACTATCAACGAAGAAACAAAACAGGCGAACGTCACAAGATCAACTGAGCTACCCAAGCATGACTCACGCCCCGTCCACACAGCTTTACTTCTGCCAGTATCTCGTCTCCTACCTTCCAAGCTTTACAGAAGCTCTCCTGTGGACCTTGCAGAACTAGCACTCCTGAAAGAAAGGATATTGCGGAGACATGGCTTAGCCACAGCATAGGGGATGTTTCCAGAATGAGATTTTCACTCTGCAGCAGTGTGCGCACTGATATGAAACTTCCTGGCAGATTAAAACTGTGTGCCGGACAGAGACTCGAACTCGGGACCTTTGCCTTTCGTGGGCAAGTGCTCTACCAACTGAGCTACCCAAGCACAACCCACGCCCCGTCCTCACAGCTTTAGTTTCATATCAGCGCACACTCCGCTGCAGAGTGAAAATCTCATTCTGATCACAAGATATTGTTGGAACAACTATCATAGATAATAATTGTTGCATCACTTTTCTCTCGAAGAACATACGAGGCCAGGATATATGGCTACCAATATGGAAACATTTATAATTTATTCGATATGAGAGGGGACTAAGTTTGCAAACAATTAATTTTTCATCTTTATGTCCATGTTTAAGGAATGACTCTACAGTCATCTGCATGAGGAACTGTAATGGATAATTTTAGACCAATTCGTGGGAATTTGATATTTTGTAAAGAAAAGACACACTTGCTAATGGTAGTTAACTGTAATATGGACCAGGAATCCCTTCTGACATACCGGGGTTAAAAATTCACTGCAAATTTGTTTTCTGGTTACTTCACCCATGTCCACCTCAAAAACTGTGAACCAAAAAGTGATAAAATTTATAAGTTTTATGTACAAGCCACCAGGCAGTAGTAAAGAGTTCAAGCTACTTCAACTTGGGATACAGGTTATGAGTCAGTGGCACTTGCAACAACTGATTTATGACTGTCTGTCACCACTGCTCCGGTCATTCCTGTTTTGGTTATCAGTATGTCCAAAAAGAAACTACTTTGTCACCTCTTGTATATTTAGTAGAATAACTTACCACTGGAGCAATGGAAAGTAAACCAAAGAGAAAGGACTAGTGTGCAGATACTATACACTAACACAGAGATGGGACGGTTGCCGAGTGACAAGTGTGATTTTAGTTCTTATCGGAACATAAGCTTTGATCATATTTTTGTTCTTTTCTTATCCAGTTCCCATTTTTGTAATATTTCGTGGCTATAGTGGTTCCTGTACAGTGAATTTTTGATAGGTGCTATCCAGGTCTGACTTCCTTTGCATATTGAACTCGTGTTCATAACGTACAGTGCACATCTGCAGATATTTTACATATATCTTTTGATGTGAATATTTACACTAGTGTTTTTTTTTCCTTTCAAGGGAAGCTACAACATCTCTGTATTGCATTTATGAAATGTCTCAAGTTGTTTTGAATTTCTATTGCTTCAGTGTAATATTTACATATGTTCGTCTTACATCACTGATCACTGAACTGTGATGGTAGTGAACATCCTCACTAGGTGGAACAAACTTAACACAGTTCAGAATATTCATTTCATTTTAACATTTTTGTCTGTAATTATTTTATTTGACCATGAGTGAAAACAATGGAAGTTGTCGTGGGGAAGTGAGTAGTGAGATTCATGGTGAGAGTTGTAGCAAATTTTTGCTGGGAGAATGTGGAGGGGAGAATTCTGGGGAGGCCGTGAAGCCCTGAGAGGGTGGTAGGGAACTGACAGTTGGTAAGAAGGCAGGGAGGAGGAGGAGGAGGAGGAGGAGGAGGAGGACGTGATCTGCAATTTTGTATCAGTAATGGGTTACAGTTGCTACAGTTTAAGAGAAAGGAGTGTCATAATTACTTCCCTTGTTTCATGATCTATACTACCAGCTCTTCAAGTATGGAATACTTTTTTAAGACCTTGTATAACTTACATAGTTACACATGTACTTTTTGATTGACAATTTTGTGATTGTTATTAAACAATAGAAAATCCAGGATGGAATAACGACAATATTATGAAGAGGATAGATTGCCAATCACCATATAGAGGAAATGCTGAGTCAGAGTCAGGTACAACAAAAAGACTGCTAAACATTTGAGTTTACAGCCAAAGGCCTTCTTATAACATAGAAAAAAAATACACATCTTCACGCAAGCACAACCCAACGTACATGACTACTCTCACTTGCCTCAGTAGCCAGAGACAGCTGTTGCCGTGTGTGTGTGTGTGTGTGTGTGTGTGTGTGTGTGAGAGAGAGAGAGAGAGAGAGTGTGAGCAAAAGCTCGCATGTTCAGTAGTCTTTGCCTGTCTGCAACTCAACATCTCCATGGTCAGCAGTGATCTAGCCTTTTTATAATATTCTTATTGTCATTGATCCGTGTAATTATGAGAATTATAAAAAAAAGACAATGATTGGGGTAGGAAACAGCTTGCACAAGGACAGGGCATACAACACAGGTTATCATCTGAGCAAAATAGCTTTCCTAACTGGTATAAGCAGTGAGCGCCTATTCTGGCTGTTCTGGTGGTGTGATAGGCCTTTCCAGAGCTGTACAGTTTGTTAATGTTGAGCTGGAAATACTGCTCACTGCTGACTGGGCCACACTGCATTGGTGCGAGATGGAACTACCCTGATTCAGATTTTCCGTGGTTCTCCTAAATCATCTCAAGCAAATGCTGAAATAGTTCCTTGAGGGAGGCCAGGCTGACTACCTGTCCTCATTATAAAAACTTCCTTATACATTCTGTCTATATATATGAGCTATTATTTTCCATTAACCATGGACTTGGCAGCCAGTGGGGTGGCTTGTGTGCCACAGTGATACAGATAACTGTACTGTAGTTGCAGCCATAACAGAGGGTTATCTGTTGAGAGGCCAGACAAACGTGTGGTTCTTGAAGAGGGACAACAGTCTGGATGATTGGCTAATCTGGCCTTGTAACATCATTCCAAATCGGACTTACTGGGAACGGATGAAAGATAGGAAACTACATCAGAAGCATACAGTTCTACTGCATGGTCAAATCATGCTGGCATCCTCTTGGAGAAAATATTCTGGAAGTAAAACAATCCCTCATTTGAATCTCCAGACTACTCAGGAGGATGTCATCATCAGGAAAAACAAAACTGGCATTCTATGGATGAAGGTGGAATATTAGATCCCTTAATTCAGGTAGATTGGTTAGAAAATTTGAAAAGGGAGCTGGATAGGTTGAAGTTATATGTAGTGGGAAATAGTGAAGGAAAATAGGAATGTGGTTAGGCTACTATGAATAGCATAGAAAACGCATTATCATAGTCAAGACTGACATGAAACCCACACCTACCATACTAGAACAAGTTTATATGCCAACTAGCTTGGTAGATGATGAAGAGACTGGAAAAAAAGTATGATGAGATAAAAAAAATTATTCAGATAAGGAAGATGAAAATTTAATTGTGATGGTGAACTGGAATTTGATGGAAGGGAAGGAAAAATAGTAGGTGAATATGGACTAGAGAAATGGGATGACAGAGGCAGCCACATGGTAGAATTTGGCACAGAGCATAATTTAGTCATCACTAATGCTTGGTTTAAGCATCATGAAAAAAAGATTGTGTATGTGGAAAGACATGGGACACCAGAAGGTTTCAGATTCGTTGTGTAATCATAAGACAGAGATTTTGGAACCAGATGTTAAATTCTAAGACATTTCCAGGATTAGCTGTGGACTCTGAGCACAATTTATTGGTTATGAACTAAAAATTAAAACTGAAGAAATTGCAAAAAGGTGGGAAATTAAGAAGGGGTGACCTGAATAAGTTGAAAGAATCAGAGGTTGCTGAGAGTTTCTGAGGGAGCATCAGCGAGTGACTGATTAGAACAGGAAAAGTAACACATCAGCAGGTGAATTGGTAGCTTTGAGAGATGAAATAGTGAAGGCAGCATAGGATCAAATACGTAAAAAGGCAATGCCTTGTACAAATCCTTGGGTAACAGGAGACACTGAATTTAAAGGAAAGGAACAAATAAAGCAGGCAAAAGGAATACAACCATCTAAAATAATATGACCGACAGGAAGTGCAAAATGGCTAAGCAGGAATGGCTAGAGAACAAATGTAAGGATTAAGAAGTGTATTTCACTATGTTATGGATAGATAGCACGTACAGGAAAATTAAAGAGGCCTTTGGAGAAAAGAGAAGCAGCTGCATGAATGTCAAGAGCTCAGATGGAAAACCAGTTCTACATCTACATACATACTGCGCAATCCACCATACGGTGTGTGGCGGAGGGTACCTCGTACCACAACTAGCATCTTCTCTCCCTGTTCCACTCCCAAACAGAACGAGGGAAAAATGACTGCCTATATGCCTCTGTATGAGCCCTAATCTCTCTTATCTTATCTTTGTAGTCTTTCCGCGAAATATAAGTTGGCAGCAGTAAAATTGTACTGCAGTCAGCCTCAAATGCTGGTTCTCTAAATTTCCTCCGTAGTGATTCACGAAAAGAATGCCTCCTTTCCGCGAGAGACCCCCACTCGAGATCCTGAAGCATTTCTGTAACACTCGAGTGATGATCAAACCTACCATTAACAAATCTAGCAGCCCGCCTTGAATTGCTTCAATGTCCTCCCTCAATCCGACCTGACAGGGATCCCAAACACTCGAGCAGTACTCAAGAATAGGTCGTATTAGTGTTTTATAAGCGATCTCCTTTACAGATGAACCACATCTTCCCAAAATTCTACCAATGAACCGAAGATGATTATCCGCCTTCCCCGCAACTGCCATTACATGCTTGTCCCACTTCATATCGCTCTGCAATGTTGGGCCCAAATATTTAATCGATGTGACTGTGTCAAGCGCTACACTGCTAATGGAGTATTCAAACATTACGGGATTCTTTTTCCTATTCATCTGCATTAGTTTACATTTATCTATATTTAGAGTTAGCAGTCATTCTTTACACCAATCACAAATCCTGTCCAAGTCATCTTGTATTCTCCTCCAGTTCTAAGCAAAGATGGGAAAGCCGAAAGTGGAAAAAGTATATAGAGGGTCTATACATGGAAGACGAAGTTAAAGGCAATATTGTAGAAATGGAAGTGGACGTAGATGAAAATGAGATGGGAGATATGATACTACGAGAATTTGACAGATCGCTGAAAGACCTAAGTTGAAACAAGGCCCAGGAGTAGACAACACCCCATCACAACTACTGATAACTTTGGGAGAGCTAGCCATGACAAAACTCCTCCATCTGGTGTGCAAGGTATATGAGACAGATGAAATACCCTCAGACTTCAAGAAGAGTGCAATAATTCCAATTCCAAAGAAAGCAATTGCTGACAGGTGCAAAAAGTACTGAACTATCAGTTTAATAAATCATGGTTGCCAAAAAGTAACACAAATTCTCTATGGAAGAATAGAAAAACTGATAGAAACTGATTTCAGGGCAGATTAATTTCGAGAAATATAAGCACACACAAGACAAATACTGTGACTTATCTTAGAAGATAGGTTAAGGAAAGGCAAATGTACATTTATGGCATTTGTAGATTTAGATAAAGTGACACGGTTGACTGGAATATTCTCTTTGAAATTCTGAAGGTAGTGGGGGTAAAATAAAGGGAGTGAAAGTCTATTTACAACTCATACAGAAACCAGGCAGCAGTTATATGAATTGAGGGGCATGAAAGAGAAGCAGTGGTTGGAAATGGTGGGAAACAGAGTTGTAGCTTATCCCCAATGTTATTCAGTCTGTACATTTGGCAAGCAGTAAAAAAACCACAGAAAAATTTGTAGTAGGAATTAAAGTTCAAGTAGAAGAAAGGAGGATATAAGATTAACATAAACAAAAGCAAAACAAGGAGATGGAATGTAGTTGAATTAAATCAGCTTATGCTTAGGGAATTAGATTAGGAAACGAGACAAAGTAGTAGATAAGTTTTGCTAATAGGGCAGCAAAAAACTGATGATGGACGAAGAAAAGAGGATATAAAAAGTAGACTGGCAAAGGCAAGAAAAGCATTTCTGCAGCAGAGAAATTTGTTAACATCGAACATAGACTTATGTGTTAGGAAGTATTCTCTGACAGTATTTGTCTGGAGTGTAGCAATGTATGGAAGTGAAACATGGATGATAAATAGTTTAGACAAGATGAGAATAGAAGCTTTTGAAATGAAGTGATACATAAAAATGCTAAAGGTTAGATTGGTAGGTCACATAGCTTACAAGGAGGTTGTGATCAGAACTGGGGAGACAAGAAATTTGTGGCACAAAAGACAACAAGAGATCACTACTTTAGTACTGGAGGGAAATATTGGGGGTAAAAATTGTAGGAGGAGACCAACAGAAGAATACAGTGAGCAGATTCAGAAGGATGTAGGTTGCAGTAGTTATTTAGAGATGAAAGGGCTTGTTCAGGTTAGAGGATCATTGAGGGCTGCATCAAACCAGTCTTTGGACTGAAGACCACATCAACATGAAGAGAAATCCTGTATCATAATCAGGTGATCTCTAGATTAATAAATAAAGAAAACACTATACTGACTATTTTCTAACATATTCGCCATATTGTTAGTGATGTCTATCAAATATTGTAGCAGATTTTTAACCTCTCTGCAAAAAATATCTTTGCATGTATTTTAAGCTATGTTTTCACATTGCCCTGTTCTTTATGTCAGCTCGCACTTCATATGCCACTTCATTTGCTTTGAGTTGATCTGTGTAACCTTCTGTGACCACAAGTAAATATGGAATGTAGCCATAAGCTGTTTGTTTCTGTATGTTTATTTGAACCTTATTGACATTAAAGGGTGGGAGTTGGTATGCATTCACTCACCATCAACAAGCATATCGTCTCAGTTTTCACTAAATTTCCTGCACCCCTCCCAAACAGAATAGCCATTTATAAAGTGATGAGCATTTACCAAACGTATCAAGTGGCAAATTTCTGCCACATTATGCCGCTCCACTTGAGATAGTCAGATAACACTATTTAACTCAGGCTTGATAGGGGCAATAGTATGGGTAACTTGTAATGTTTATTTGCCCAAAACCAGTATCCAACTTAACAGGTGTCCATCATCATTAATGCTCATGCTAAATGGGAAGACTAGAAGTATGAGTCTCCAACTACTTCCATAAAGCTAATAAGCATGATGAAATACTAAAGACTGGAAAAAACAATAGGCCTTGTATACACAGAAAAACCATTTCATGGTGTCTGAAGGATGTCAAATAGGTATTACCAATGAATTTTACAAAAAACAATGATGTAGGAAAAGACAGATTGCTACTTACCATAAAGTACACAAGTCAGGTTAGAGCCAGGCACAATTAAGACACTCACATATAGCTTACAGCCACAGCCTTTGTCAGTAAAACACTTGCCCAAACAAGCAAGCGCACATGACCTCCAATTCCAGCATCTTGGGTTGGAATCATTCTGGTCCGAGTTGCAGTCTTGTGTGCATGAGGTGTGTGTGTGTGTGTGTGTGTGTGTGTGTGTGTGTGTGTGTGTGTGTGTGTGTGTGTGTGTTACTGAAGAAGGTTGTGGCCATAAGCTATAAGTGAGTGTCTTTTAATTGTGCCTGTCTGCAACTTATTTATTTATTCATCCGTAAACAAATTTCTTTGTATGGATGTCGTAATTATACATACATATGTACATTATTTTGTCACATAAGATAATGAAATAAAAGTTATATCTAATAAATTCATACTTTTATATATATATATATATATATATATATATATATATATATATATATATATATATATATATATATATATATATATATATAAAACAAAGATGAGGTAACCCAGAATCCCCCGCAGAAGTGCCCCACTTGTGACAGGATACTTTCCGGGACTGGACCAGACTCTGAATGTGGCTCTCCAGCAGGGATACGACTTCCTCAAATCCTGCCCTGAAATGAGAACCATCCTTCATGAAATCCTCCCCACTCCGCCAAGAGTGTCTTTCCGCCGTCCACCTAACCTTCGTAACCTGTTAGTTCATCCCTATGAAATCCCCAAACCACCTTCCCTACCCTCTGGCTCCTATCCTTGTAACCGCCCCCGATGCAAAACCTGTCCCATGCACCCTCCCACCACCACCTACTCCAGTCCTGTAACCCGGAAGGTGTACACAATCAGAGGCAGAGCCACGTGTGAAAGCACCCACGTGATTTACCAACTGACCTGCCTACACTGTGATGCATTCTATGTGGGAATGACCAGCAACAAACTGTCCATTCGCATGAATGGACACAGGCAGACAGTGTTTGTTGGTAATGAGGATCACCCTGTGGCTAAACATGCCTTGGTGCACAGCCAGCACATCTTGGCACAGTGTTACACCGTCCGGGTTATCTGGATACTTCCCACCAACACCAACCTATCCGAACTCCGGAGATGGGAACTTGCCCTTCAGTATATCCTCTCTTCTCGTCATCCGCCAGGCCTCAATCTCCGTTAATTTCAAGTTGCCGCCACTTATACCTCACCTGTCTTTCAACAACTTCTTTGCCTCTACACTTCTGCCTCGACTGACATCTCTGCCCAAACTCTTTGTCTTTAAATATGTCTGCTTGTGTCTGTATGTGTGGATGGATATGTGCGTGTGTGCGAGTGTATACCTGTCCTTTTTTCCCCCTAAGGTAAGTCTTTCCGCTCCCGGGAATGGAATGACTCCTTACCCTCTCCCTTAAAACCCACTTCCTTTCGTCTTCCCCTCTCCTTCCCTCTTTCCTGATGAGGCAACAGTTTGTTGCGAAAGCTTGAATTTTGTGTGTATGTTTGTGTTTGTTTGTGTGTCTATCGACCTGCCAGCGCTTTTGTTCGGTAAGTCACCTCATCTTTGTTTTTTTATATATAATTTTTCCCATGTGGAATGTTTCCCTCTATTATAACCATATATATATATATATATATATATATATATATATGGTTATAATAGAGGGAAACATTCCACGTAGGAAATATATATCTAAAAACAAAGATGATTTGACTTACCAAATGAAAGTGCTGGCAGGTCGACAGACACACAAACAACCACAAACATACACACAAAATTCAAGCTTTCGCAACAAACTGTTGCCTCATCAGGAAAGAGGGAAGGAGAGGGAAAGACGAAAGGGAGTGGGTTTTAAGGGAGAGGGTAAGGAGTCATTCCAATCCCGGGAGCGGAAAGACTTACCTTAGGGGGAAAAATGGACGGGTATACACTCGCGCGCGCACACACACACACACACACACACACACACACACACACACACACACACACACACACATATCCATCCACACATATACAGACACAAGCAGACATATTGAAAGACAAAGAGCAATAAACGAAGATGAAACAACAAAATCACTTAACGTAAACAGTCACGTGGAGACGACCCACCTCCCCAACACAACTCAGACTGCTCTGTATATCAGGCCCAGATTTACTAATTTCCGAACTGGGACAATAAAAGTAGTGGCGCCCAGCACTTCTCTAACCAGAAGCGGGATAAGGTACTACTCATACGCGACTCAACTGTGCATGCGCAACAATCCGCCCGCAATTGCTCAAATGAATCTAATTTAAACAGTTGTCACGTCACGCTCATCGGAGGTAATTTGTTGTTACAAAGCTTTGCGTAGTCTTCCTAAAGCCTTTGACACACTTTACTGTGGGCAGACGCTTGTATGAGCACTGTTTTGTTGTTGTATACGGCGCATTTCCTTTGCAACTTAAGTTTTATTTTCGTTTTTTTCCCCCTCTCGTTCATGTTTTGTTGCTGCAGTATTATTCTGCAGTAGCGGGATACAGTGATATCTTTTGCTAGAGTATTGGTTCTTACAAGTCAATATCACAAAATTGTAATTGAAAACTAAAACAATGAGTAATTCCCGGAATTCTAAACAATTCCCGGGTTTGTTTTCTCCCGGATGAAAAAATTCCCGGTTTTTTTCCGGATCTCCCGGTTGTCCCGGGTCGTATACACCCTTTGAAACCAAACTGTTCTTTGCATAAGAGTTGGTATTTATTTAAGTAGTCCATAAGTCTGTTTTTCATAATAGTTTCCATTATTTTTGAACAAGAAGACAGCAACGAAACTGGTCTGTAATTCTCTACATTTTCTGTATCACCTTTTTTGTGTATGAGAAGAATTTTTGCGTGCATTAGATAATTAGGGAAGCTACCAGATGAGAACGACTCATTTATTATATCTGCTAAACTTGATGTGTCTTCTTTACAGTAAGTAGCAATCTGTCTTTTCCTACATTGTTGTTTCTACATGCAGTTTCCATTGTTTTACTTTAAAAAAAGGAGATAGTTCTGTTTGTTAAGTTTAGATGTAAGCCAAAATAGAGACCTAAGTAAGGTAGGGATGTGGGCTGTTATCATTACTTCTCTGTATACATACAAAGGAAGCAACAAGAGAGTACGTAGATGTGAAAGCATCAGCCAGAGAGGTAAATACCAAACTGTGTAACATTGCAGTGTTTACAGCTGGTACGACCTTTTCAGGGGAAAATGCGGAGGTGTCACTTAAATACTAGATGAAGAACTGTGACAAAATACAACATGAAAATTAGTACAACTACAAAGAATATATGGGATGGGGAACAAGAAATTACCATTGAATTGCATGGAAGTATTCAGATTTTTGTTGTTTAGATAGCCTAATCTTTTCCCTGAAATGATATAAAAAGATTTTAACAGAAACAAATATGGACTAGCGTATCACATCACATCATATTTATTCTTCCGCCCCCCCCTCCCCCCCTACATATAAAGTCCTGCCAGAGTATTATTACATACACTCACTGATGTTCTTTTCATTGCCAATATCTTGACTTTTCTCAAAAAGCTATACAAACCTTGGGACTAAAAGCAGTCTCAACAGATACCTCGAGGGTTCCACATCAGCACAGGGATACACAGGTATTCAACAATGTACTAGTGTGTATTAAATGTCTTATATGTAATATAGTCTAGATTAAGAATGTATGAGGAATTTTATGTTGAGCAGTTCTTTTTGATCCACTGCAAATTTCCTTACAGGAATTTTTATTAAATGTCTTACACATAATATAGTATAGGTTAAGAATATATGAGGAATTTAATGTTGAATAGTTCTTTTTAATTCACTGCAAATTTTGTTACATTAATTTTTAAAACTAATGTATTGGGTACTGATATAAATTTCATTTGTTTTGCAATGCATTTCTTTTAATTTTTTTTATTTATTATTTATTTATTTTTTCACATCCCAGACACTTCTCTCTATGTATAAGAACCATGCAATATAATGGAACACGCAACAGTATGATTGTCCTTTTCCTGATGTATTGGATACTACTAAACAAGAAGTTACAGGTCAAAATCATGCAGTGGGATATAACACAGCCCTGGCAAGAAAACAAGCTTAATTTACATCACTTCAGACCAAAATTTATGCTCTGCACAACACACTCACTGTTAAAGTGTGGTTAGATTTAATGTTCCATCAGCATTGAAATCAGAGGGGATAGAAACACTTGCATCCCTTCAAACTAAACACTGTGGCCTTCTACCTTTAGAGATTATGGTAATATATTTTAAATTTTGTGAAGTTTAATTGTGGCCCTCACCATTGGTATTGCACCTTGCATATGTTGTTCCTTTAAATTATTTTATTGCTATCTCAATTGGATTTTAAGATTTCTTGTTATTAAACATGCTGGCCTTCTGCCTTTAAGGGTCTATGGTAATATATTCCGAAGTTTTGAAATGTAGTTGTGGCCCTCGGCCATTTGTGTTGCACCTTTCATATGTTGCTTTTTTGGGTTTTAAATTATTTTATTACTATCTTAATTGAATTTTGATGTTTTAAGCTTTCTTGTTGGCCTTTTGCCTTTAAAGGTCTATGGTAATACATTCTAAAATTTTGGAATTTCATTGTGGCCCTCAGTCATTTGTATTGCACCTTGCGTATGTTTTTTTTTTTTTAAGTATTTTATTGCTATCTTAATTGGATTTTTATCTTGTTAATATTTCTTGTTGGAGGACTTCAGCTCTGAAAGAGTTGCATTCGATAATGATTCGGCTATGTTCCACTTTGGTTGTAAAGGTTATTAAATTACTATAAATGACAATTAGAAGCAGAAACTGACCTCAACCCTTGGCCCTTTCCACAATCCTATTACCTGTTCTGCCCAGTGTGTTTAGCAGGTCTCACAGGTGTCTGTTACATTACCATGAAAGGCAATCATTACTCTTGTATAGCATATAACACCAATGTTATGAAAGTTATCCAGACCTACGCATTTTGGGAGTCGATCTCCCATCATCTGGCTGTCTTTGGTCAACCCTTCATACAAATGTGCACTTAAAATGTTCATGAAATACAAGAAAGATATTTGAACATGAAGTCCTCATCTTACTTCAAAATCTGCAACACCAGATTCTCTGATTTGCTTCTTTATATTCCTGTCCATTTGCCAAAATGCTCATTTTCTGTAGGGGTGGCACAGATCACGTTTGGTTAATGTCACACTAGCTATAATCCTGTATACTGACTTGTTTTGTAAACAAGTATATGGCTCCAACTGACTGCAGTAAGTCACCAACTTTTGAATATATTTCAGTGAATTCATATTTCTAGTTCTTCAAGTACATAAAGTTTCCTTCCTTTCTTCTGTACATGCACCACCTCTATATCCTCTTCAGTACCTTTTAGTAGAAGGACCGTCTCTTATATGTGGCCGGCCGAAGTGGCCGTGCGGTTAAAGGCGCTGCAGTCTGGAACCGCAAGACCACTACGGTCGCAGGTTCGAATCCTGCCTCGGGCATGGATGTTTGTGATGCCCTTAGGTTAGTTAGGTTTAACTAGTTCTAAGTACTAGGGGACTAATGACCTCAGCAGTTGAGTCCCATAGTGCTCAGAGCCATTTCTTATATGTGTTAGCTACTTTAGATTTAGCATAAATGCCCAGTCTTGAAAGTGTCTGTGTGCTCTTATATAACTTGTTGAAAATGCTCTTCCTGTCTGTCTCATATCCGTTGTGTCACATGGGGCGCACTGTACTTCATATACATTCACTTTTCAGTTTACTTTCCTCATTCCAAACTTCATTTCTTAAACTGCACCATCTGACAAACAAAAAAGTGAAATACCAGAAGTGGAAATGAAATGGATCTCCATAGGTTGAGGCAGTATGTTACATTCTTTCAGTGATTACAAAATTTAGTCAAATTTACAAAAACTTGAAAGTAAAAACTCACAAATATGACACTGCACTCTTTCTAATCTAGATGCAAGCACGTATTTGGTTGAAAGGTGCCATACTGGCACTGGGATGGAGTTGACGTACAATCTAGTTCCACATGTTCTTTCAGAGACAGATCTGGGACACAGCTGGCAACAAGAATAACTCAACATCACATATAATTCATAGAGACATGAGCCATGTGTGGATGGGCACTGCCCTGCTGAAAGATGTCACCATGCTACTGTCATATGAGATATAACAAGTGAGGAAGCAAGATGTCTGTGACATATCATTGTGCTGTCAGAAATTCCTCAATCACCACCAGCTGTGACCAGATGTCATATCCAATGGCTCCCGACACCATTATGCCAGTAGTAATTGTGCTGTGGCTTTCCTAAATATCGGAATAATGGGACATCTCCACCAGTCTCTGGCCAATGGTGTGGGATGAAATTGAAAGTTGCAAGAAGTTTTTTTTTTTTTCTTTTTTCTTTGGATGGCAGGCACATATGTCAAGGGGTTACAATGTGTTTGCCCACATTGACATCCAGCTACACTTTATGGGTGCTTCACTTTTTTTTTTTTTTTCCATCGCAATGCCAGCTGGACATGTATGGTTCAAATACATTCTGACAAATGTTCAAATATCTTTAGTTCATTTTACTTCATGACTATTTTGTGCTTCTTTTAAAGGATTGGACAAAAACAGTCAAATATTGGGAGCTTGACTTCAGAAAAGCAACTGGAATCACTCATTAGAGGAAAGTCCACTGGACCTGACGGGATACGAATTCGATTCTACACAGAGTACTCGAAAGAACTTCCCCCCTTCTAACAGCCATGTACCGCAAGTCTCTAGAGGAACGGAGGGTTCCAAATGATTGGAAAAGAGCACAGATAGTCCCAGTCTTCAAGAAGGGTCGTCGAGCAGATGCGCAAAACTATAGACCTATATCTCTGACGCCGATCTGTTGTAGAATTTTAGAACATGTTTTTTGCTTGAGTATCATGTCGTTTTTGGAAACCCAGAATCTACTATGTAGGAATCAACATGGATTCCGGAAACAGCGATCATGTGAGACCCAACTCGCTTTATTTGTTCACGAGACCCAGAAAATATTAGATACAGGCTCCCAGGTAGATGCTATTTTTCTTGACTTCCGGAAGGCGTTCGATACAGTTCCGCACTGTCGCCTGATAAACAAAGTAAGAGCCTACGGAATATCAGACCAGCTGTGTGGCTGGATTGAAGAGTTTTTAGCAAACAGAACACAGCATGTTGTTATCAATGGAGAGACGTCTACAGACGTTAAAGTAACCTCTGGCGTGCCACAGGGGAGTGTTATGGGACCATTGCTTTTCACAATATATATAAATGACCTAGTAGATAGTGTCGGAAGTTCCATGCGGCTTTTCGCGGATGATGCTGTAGTATACAGAGAAGTTGCAGCATTAGAAAATTGTAGCGAAATGCAGGAAGATCTGCAGCGGATAGGCACTTGGTGCAGGGAGTGGCAACTGACCCTTAACATAGACAAATGTAATGTATTGCGAATACATAGAAAGAAGGATCCTTTATTGTATGATTATATGATAGCGGAACAAACACTGGTAGCATTTATTTCTGTAAAATATCTGGGAGTATGCGTGCGGAACGATTTGAAGTGGAATGATCATATAAAATTAATTGTTGGTAAGGCGGGTACCAGGTTGAGATTCATTGGGAGAGTGCTTAGAAAATGTAGTCCATCAACAAAGGAGGTGGCTTACAAAACACTCGTTCGACCTATACTTGAGTATTGCTCATCAGTGTGGGATCCGTACGATATCGGTCTGACGGAGGAGATAGAGAATATCCAAAGAAGAGCGGCGCGTTTCGTCACAGGGTTATTTGGTAACCGTGATAGCATTACGGAGATGTTTAATAAACTCAAGTGGCAGACTCTGCAAGAGAGGCGCTCTGCATCGCGGTGTAGCTTGCTCGCCATGTTTCGAGAGGGTGCGTTTCTGGATGAGGTATCGAATACATTGCTTCCCCCTACTTATACCTCCCGAGGAGATCACGAATGTAAAATTAGAGAGATTAGAGCACGCACGGAGGCTTTCAGACAGTCGTTCTTCCCGCGAACCATACGCGACTGGAACAGGAAAGGGAGGTAATGACAGTAGCACGTAAAGTGCCCTCCGCCACACACCGTTGGGTGGCTTGCGGAGTATAAATGTAGATGTAGATGTAGATGAAACGTGCAGGTGTGGATAATATTTCTCACACTTGTGTGCTGTATGCCAAACAACAGTTGAATTGCTACATCCTTACTTAAGATAGATAATATGAGCATTTCTCACCAAAACTCTTTATACACTAGCATTTGCATCCTCAGTTAACTTTAACAGAGTGGTTTTTGTGACCAATTACTAGACTGTTGTCATAATCTGTACCCCACTTGTTAATTTATGTGAAAAAAAATGGACATAAATAATGTATTGAACCAAGAGAGATACCAGCTTACAATTTACTGAAACAAAAAGAATGAAAGTAGAGCATACAAGCACAAAACTGCATGAAATTGGCATTGAATATTTAAGCTCACAAACTGTTTTAATTGTGATCTTGATGGAAAAATGCACATGGAAAAGGTGAAGAGGAAGAAAGAGAACAAAATCTGGAGGTGCTGGTTTGAAAATTTGATCCCAGCCACAGCTGTGAGTGAGTGTACTCTGACAGATTTACACTTTACAAATATCTTCATTTCACATTGTCCTCGCAACAGGTGAATCCCTCTCAACTTGATGCCCGAGTGACCTGTGGCCTCCTTTCTAACATTCCTCAACCTATGCTTTTTTTAACTTTTAAGTGTTTTTGTTGCCAGTACTGGAATTTTGCTTCCTTAAGGTCAGTGTTGACCTTCCTGAAGGTAAGTGTTGACCAGATATTCTGTGTCTCTACTTCTCTATAAATTACTTGAGTGAATTTTCAACACAATACATGGGCTATGTTTGTTTTGATGACTGCCAGGTAGTCTGCTCAATAAGTACATTCACTTATATTGCCCTAAATAAAAAGTGAAAAGTTTTTTCACAAGCTTACTTGTCATAACTCAAAGCTCAGTACTGTATATCACTAAAATAAGCAGACAGACAGCTTAAGATATAGCCCTCACTGAGATTTTTCTCAATACCAGTGTCACACCTTCTCAACCAAAGATAGAATATAAAAACAGCAAAACTGAAAATAAATAGAAAGAAAATTTATCATCACATGTAATAAATAAATTGTGTCACCGCAGTAACTCGTAATTTGACATAGGGTCATTCCATGTCAAGACATCCAGGCCGTATCATCCACCATCTAACATTTGAATGAAACTTGCCTTATTATTTTCCATAGGAAGTTAAGTAAACATTCCCAATTTTAGCATTTTATCGTTCTCTTTTCCATTGAGGAATCAGGAGAACCAGGAAATCTGCTTTTGAACTAGGCTGCTAGGGTAATTGCATCAAGCGAAGGCTAGGTGAGAGTGGTCGTGTGTTGTTAAAAAGAGTCTACAAAATTTAAACAAATATGTTGGTCTCAGATTCCAATGTTGTATGGGAGGGAATGTTTGACATGGAGAGGACGGGAACTTTCAAAATGTAAGTACCGTTCTTTGTTAGTAGGTTTAATGTGAGCAGAAGTGTTTAGCTGGACCCTCAGAGAGGAAGAGGTCCAATGTGAGCAAAGTGACACGGGATTTGTAATAGGACCATGTAAAATTTAACTAGGAGAACGTATTTAAAGACTACAAGATTTCTAACAGGTCAACCATACCAGAGTCCATATGGTGAAGATGTCGTTATTGTATCTAAACTAACCAGGGGCTGAAGGCTTATGGATCCCAGGGAAGCCTCTTCCAAACATAAAGAAGTTGGCATAGGAAGGAGCTACTCTGGTTCCCATTACTGTACCCTTGATCAGTTTTGTATGTATGCACATCAAAGGTAAAATAGTTGTTGGTACCAAATGAATTATCAAGTTTACTGTTACCAGTCACTGTTTATTTATCTCAACAATGCAATTCAAAGGTTTAAACATCCATCATCAGGTAGATACTCATTGGTTAGTGTGACATGTGTGTGTTGCATTACAATTTTTGGAGGAACTTATTCCACTGTTTAGTGGAGAAACAAAACACTATTTCACAACATGGTTTTGGTTTTTTTGGCAAGAACTAGATGCATATCTATCGATAGAATAAAATAACTAAAATAGAATACCTCCAGTGGTCACAGGTTCCTTTGACTGTCATAACACACCTCATGTGTACTGTCATATTTTGTAAACCAAGATGGCATCTGTAAATCTTTAGGTTCAAGGATCATATAGCAAAAGAGAAACATTATCAAAAGTACAAAGAATATACATCATAACAACCGTATTATGGAATAAGTTTTAAAGGATTTTGGAGATTTTTGCTTCGATGTGTTGAATACATATGTTGGAAGAAATATTTTGGGTGGTAAATAAATCTGATTCTGTCAAGTTTTATAACTTAAATTTTATACTTGTTTATAGAATCAGATGGCATGTTGCAAATTTTGAGTACGGTAATTATGTTGGCTGCATGGTAAAATTATACATAAATAACAACTTGGGTTTGGATTCAGATATACGGATAAAAGGCTGGAGATGGGAGGAGAGGAAGAAAAAGGGAAAGATAGAGGTGGGGGAGGGAGGGGGTTGGGGGGGGGGGGGGGGGGGAGAGAGAGAGAGAGAGAGAGAGAGAGAGAGAGAGAGTGGAAGCAGCAGTGACTGGATGAGAGCAAACTTTCCAAACCAGGGAGTTCTAATAGTATATCTGTTACATGTAATAGCTAAGTAAAGGTTGGGGTAATATGTTGGTTAATGTTTTAAAATACAGAGACGGATGTAGAATTTGTACCATTAGTTTCAGGCTTAGATGGGTACAATCTGTTCACGTGGTGGTATATGAGGTCAATCCATTGTACATTTGGGGGATGTCATGGAACCATAACTAAATATGTATGATAACTGTTAAGGTGTGTGTGTGTGTGTGTGTGTGTGTGTGTGTGTGTGTGTGTGTGTCAAATTTATTAATGTAGGGAACTGCTGAAAACAGATGATACAATTGTAAATATTGTCATTTTTGTCATTGGAGATAACTTCAGGTAATTTTGTTTGATGTTTATATATTTGGAGTGTTTCAAGGATATCAAGTGTTTTACCTTTAGTTTTTTTGTGTAGGATGATGATGTGTTTCACACAGGTGGGTGGCTGTTGCTGGTGGGTGATATTTCTTTTTTCCATTTTTTTTTATTGTGCTGCCATGTGTTCTTCGGATCTAATCTCAAACGATCTACCTGTCTGGCCTATGTAGAAGTAGTTACAGTCCAAACATTCACTCTTGTACATGCCACCTGTGTGATGAAGGATGTCTCATGTGTTGCTGTTGTGAGGTAACTTCTGACCAATCTTGTTGTATGTGGTAAAGGATGTGTTTATGCCCTTTCATTTAAAGACCTTGTCTATTTGATATGAAATGTTACCTAGCAATGGGACTAGTATGGGAGATGTTGTTTTCTTTTTGTTTTTTGTTTTGTGATTCCTTTCCCATTATTAAGTGTTTTAGGGTGTATACTATTGGGCTGTTATACCCATTTGTAATAGCTGTTTGTTTTATTATTTCAATTTCTTGTTCACACTTATCTTCAGAGAGTGGTATCTGGATAGCTCTATTGACAGTGTACCAGAATGCTGCCATTTTTTGGGCTGTGGGGTTACAGGAGAAGCTGTGGATTGTAGTATGTGTCATGATAGGCTTCTGATAAATTAAAAACTGATGTCTGTTATTCTTTATTCCAATTGTAAGGTCTAAATATTTACACTGCCATTTGCTTCGTGTTCAACTGTGAATTTTATGTTTTCATGGGAGTTGTTGAATAATTGGTTCAACTCATTGATGTTACCTACGTATCTGCAGCAGCAAGTGACATTTTTAAGGTGGTGGTGATTGGAATTCAGGATTTCTTCTTCTAAAATGTTTATAAATGTTTTGGTTAACACTCTCGAAACGTTTGAGCACATTGCCAGGCCATATGTTTGTTTGTAGAGTTTATTGTTAAACATAATCAAACAATGGAAAATCCAGGATGGAATGCAATAATATTATGAGAAGGAAAGTTGCCACTCATCAAATAATGGAGATGCTGAGTTGTAGAAAGGCACAACAAAAATACTGTCACAAATAAATAAAGCTTTCGGCAACTCACATACATGTGACTGCAGTCTCAGGCAACTGAAGCCACAATGTGAGCAGCAGCACTAGGGCATGATGGGAGTGGCGACTGGGTGGGGGTAAGGAGGAGGCTGGAGCAGGGAGGGGGAAGGATTCCACTCATAATCCAGTACCACCCAGGACTGGAGCAACTGAATTACATTCCCTGCCAGGGTTTCGACTACCCTCAGTCATCCCCTGAAAAGCAAAATGTACTGCCCTCTCTCCTTCCACAGTGGTATTCCACTGCCCACCAAACCTACTCAAGATACTTGTCCATCCTTACACAACCTCTGCTCCCAACCCCTTACCTCATGGCTCAGACCCCTGTAATAGACCTAGACATAAGACCTGTCCCAAACATCCTCCCACCACCATCTACTCCAGTTCCAGTTCAGTCACAAACATCACCTATCCCATCAATGGCAGGGCTAACCTGTGAAAGACCTTCTCCTAAAATAAGAAACACACACACACACACACACACATTTATGGCTCCTGTCTCTAGAAGTTTCCGTAACTTTAAGTCATTAGATTGTTAGGGAACTTCGAAGTGTGGAGGATCGGCAGTATGTGGAACTTCCTTGAAATATGATTTAAGGAGTAAACTGGCCCCCTTTGTGAGAGAAGAAAGCTAATGTCATCAAGATATGCAGCTTGCAAGTATCCCAATTTGTGGTACTCTGGCATGATCATTGAACTAAATACAACAGAAGAAGTGCTGTTCAGGACCTTTCCCACCATCCCATTGGCCCAGATGAGAGGATATTGCCCAGTTCGCATTTCTGAAGTGCTTGCTGTTGTTGCATGTTCTTAAGGATCAACTGGACAAGCTTACCAACTTTCAGAGGCATACCACTACTTGTTACAAAAAAAGGAACAAAGACATATTAATTTTATTTTCCCCAGTGATAACCACACTTTGAGAATTATGTTACCATAAAAATATCAGTGATAATCCTTTTCTCTTTATGTTATTTTATTTGATGTAATGCTGAGCAAAATAAGGTAAAAAAAATGTAAGTAAATTTTTTCTTGTCTTATGATGTCACTTAAAGGAAGGAGAGATTTTTTTTCCTACAGATTATATAACTACCAAATCTGACAGACTGATTGACACACAAAAAATAGGTAATTTATATTCAAAAGGTTAGCAAGAATATTTTTGTGCCATCACAATGTTAAAAATAAGAGAACTTCCCAACTTTGAAGTGCCATAAAATGGAAACAGAGACAAATAAAATGCTGAACTTTGAAATGCTTAGTTAACTCTGTAAGGAGAACAAATAAACTAAGTTTCATTTAAACCTAATAGCCAGTTGAGAAAATGCTTATTGAATGACCCAGTAAACTTTCAATGTATGTTAAAAGACAAACCACGGTACACATATATAGGGGTGTTCAATAAATAATGCAACACAGTTCCTTCTGCAGCCAATTTTGTTGGAATAAATGCAGAATTTGTTGTGTGACAGTGTGGAATATTCCTGCTTCAGCCCCTATGGTTTATGAAGTTCCAACAGGTGGTGGTACTACTGTCTCTAGAAGTTTCCGTAACTTTATGTCATTAGATTGTTAGGGACGTGCATTCTAAGGAGAGAGCTGTCACTGAGCTTCTATTGGTAGCAAACCACATTGTCACAGATATTCACAGGCTCTTGCAGTATGTCTGCAGAGACCTGGCATGGAACAAAAGCATGATGAGCTGTTGGGTGACACATCTGTCATCATCGCAACAAGGTTGCACAAACCTGTCCAGTAATCCGTGTGCCAGCTGGCCACACACAGCTGTAAGTCCTGCAGTGTTGGAACATGTGGACACTCATTTGAGGTGATAACAATCAAATACCTCACTGCACAACTTGGTGTGTCTGTTGGTAGTGCTGACACACTTATCCACGTGTTGAGAGTACTCAAAGGTGTAAACCCATTGGGTTCCTTTACGCGTAACAGAAGACCATAAAGAGCAATGAAGGACCATCTGTGTGGAATTTCTTTTGTATCACAAGACCGATCTTGACAATTTTTTGTCAAACATCACCACACACAGGCAATGAAATGTGTTCATCAGTTCGAACCGGAAACAAAACAGCAATCCATGGAGTGGAACCACACCACCTCTCCTCTGAAGAAAACATTCAAAGGTGTACCCTCAGCAGTAAAGTCATGGTGACTCTGGAGGGATTATTCTGCTTCAGGTCGTCCTCATGGTATAACAATCAAATAAGAAGTACATTATGTTATGCTCAGGAAACTGAAAAAATGACTTTAGCATGTTTGTCACCACAAAAATGCAAACAAACTTCTCCTCCTCCTTGACAGTGTAGTGCCTCACACAAGCCTGTGCGCCTGAGAGTAGCTCACTGAAATTCGTTGGGCTGTTCTTCCTCATCCACCATACAGCCTGGATCTCATACATTCTGGCTTCCATTTGTTTGACCCAATGAAGGATGTACTCTGCTGGAAGCAGTATGTGGATGAAGGAGGGAGGCTATTGACATAGCAAGATGTTGGCTCTGATGGACCAGCACAGTGATACCGCAGGGACATACAGGCCCTCCCAGTAAGGTGGTGTGGTGAGGCTGTTGCATTGAACAGAAATTATGTTGAAAAATAAGGTTATGTTGGCAGTGGAATGGGGAATAGCATGGTGTATTGGAATCCTGAATAAAACCAACCTGATTTCAGAAAGAAATGTGTTCTATTACTTATTGAACACCTTTTGTGTAACTGATTACATGGTCAGGAATCTTTCAGACTATGGCCTCTGAAATTGGCATAAACTGGACTTGGTAGCAGTGCAAGAGACAAGTTAGCTAGGTGAGGGTACTCACTAAGTAGATGGAAGTGTCCTTGGGGCATTGATTATCACACATTTCATGGTTAAAATGCTATTTTGCATTACACTGAGCAACAGTAGATGGTTCTTGATAAATTTTTACACCTCTAGACATAGACACAAGCGTGAATAAAATAACAAGTGCCCCTCTGAGACATCCCAGTTTGATGGCATCCAACCACCAAAAGGAAACCTGTGAAGTTTTCTAGGCACCTACGGGCAGGCAACTAGCATCAGAGGCACGTCAAATGGTTGCCTGCCTGCAGGCACCTTGAACTACTTTGCAGGTTTTGTTTGTAAAGGTTAAAATTCTTAATAAATGTGGGAGGGTGCCACCGAGGGTATTACTGATCTGTGAGGGTCTTAGCGAGGTCCTTTCCCACTGTATTCATGCACGGGTCAATGCCACATCTGTACATGGTCATGCCACAGGAAGGCATGAAACAGGAGGGCTCAAAGAGCATAAGCATTCTTGACTGCTTCGGATCAAGTTCAGACTTAATTGAATGGTTCTGAACAGAACCTAGTTGTCCACCTGTACACCAGAGCAAAAATGCAGTTGCATTGCACTCCAAAGTGGTAAGCTCATGTTCAGTGGATTTGCTGGCCCATGATGTTGTTAGAGAAAGACTGAAGCGACTTGGAGGTGTCAGCAGTGTTAAAACTTGTCAAGAACATTGTCCTATTATTCATTGCACTGTGAAGTGTCATTTTGAACCATGAAATGTGTGAGAATCAACACCTCAAGGCAAGGGGTCACTTCATTAATGCCCTTCATGCCAGCTCATAAGGTCATTTTGTGTTGTTTCTGAGTGTCAGTGTGTCAGAAATGTTTTCCTCATCCGCCCATAAGTAAAACAGGGAGATTTGAAAGCTAGGTGTCAGAGGTCTGACGTCCATCGCAGAGGTGTCAAAAGAAGGGGTGAAATGTGGATAAGAGGGGGTGCAACAATCTTCCCACTGTGTGTTAGGTTCACTGTCATAGTGGGCAGTATCATGGTGCACCCCCCCCCCCCCCCCCTCCTGCCCACTCATCCTCATGTTTGTCACTGAGCCAGAGGCTGATGTTGCAGAGTGCCACACTTTTTCATCATTACAGAGGAAGGTTGTAGGCACCTTTGACCTAAATTTCAAACTTAATGCACCACAATTAAAGACAATTACAGGGTATCAAAAAAGTGATCTTTTAATTCTGTTCTGCAGTGTAGAAATACCAAAACTTTATTGGAAAAGCAGGAAAAGTATAATTCTACATACCAACTATAGGAAGGCACAGTCTGCATGATGAAACAAATGGAAATGGTCACAGGATGGTCAACTTAGCCATCACAGAGAACCCAAGAGTTAGTTTGACAGTATTTAAATACAGAGAATACATAAGGAAACCATCATATGGGAAATGATTTGTTGGAACAAGTTAGGTGGAGGGCCTCAACAAGAATTCACAACAATTTTCCAATTAATCAAAAATTGGAAACTTGGATTTCAGAGCTCTACCTTTTTCATTAGAGGTAAGAATGGCAACTTGATTAATGCCAGAAAAATTTAGAAAGATGGAAAGAATACTTCACAGACGTCATTAATCATCTAGAACCAGGTGAGAGGCTACATGCAGACACCATGGAGGAAAGGAAAGATGGTAAAAAAATGGAAGTGACTGAAGAAGATGTGAATATTGCAGTCAAAAGACTCCTCAGGGGAGGAGTAACAGGAGAATTAATCATAGAGGGAGGTGAGAACTTGCAGCAAAAGGTATATAAACTGACCTAGCTGCTGTTTCAGAAGAATGAGACATTGCCAAAAGAATGGAAATTCTGTATAATATATTCAACATACAATAAGGGAAGCAAAACAGAATGTGGTAACTATAGAGGTATCAGCTTGCTGGATGTAACTTACAAGGTACTACTTGTCTTCATATTCAGAAAATTAGAGCTATTCATAGAGAACAACATACATGAATACAAAGCTGGATTACAACCAAATATTAACATATCACATTCTCACTCTTAAGAAAATTGTCTTAAAAATACAGTGAATGTGCTACAGATATCTACTGCCCATTTGTTGATTTTCACTACTGCCCATTTGTTGATTTTCATGGGTACAACAGCATCCACAGGAATAGCCAATGAAATGTACTGTGTGACTTCAGAATCCCTGAGAAGCTCTAAGAATGGTGTAAACATATATGGATAGGTCAAGAGTGGAAGAACATTTCCAAGAGGTCACATCAGAAACATTCAAGAGTGAGACAGGTCTCAGACAAGCAAATGCTCTCGTGTTCTGTACAATGTCATCTGAGAGAAAGTAGTAAGGGAATGCAGGCAACAGGAGTGGGCTGAAGTACACATGGGTGGTAATTTTAATTGTTTTGCATATGCAGATGATATAGTACTGCTGAATGAATCATAAAATGAGTTGAAAGAAATGTGTCAGATAATTGACCATTATGCACAGAAGGTTTGGCTAAAGGTGAACCAAGAACAAATTTGGTTCATGTAGTTAGGGAGAACACAAGTGCAGGAGGAATTTTTTGAGGTTGATGGCATGAAATTCAAGAGAATTCACCCTTTCAAATACTTGTGCTCTTGCTTTACGTAGAAATGAACGTCAAGGAAAGAATAACAGTGGGAATGAAATTCACATATTGCCTCAGGGAAACACTCAGCTCAAAATCAATATCAGTGAATACTATATGAGAATCTATAAAACAGTGGTATTCCCAACAGTCATGTACCATTCATCCAGCAGTCATATACCATTCAGAAGTGTGGAGCAAGGCTAAATGAGAAAAGGAAAAACTATTAACATTTGGATGGAGAGTAATGATGATATGACATGAGTGCATGAATCCTGCTGTATGACACATTTTGCATCACCTTGTTAAACTCCAACATCCTTGCTGTTTAGTGTTGCCCTCAGATGGTAAACGGTTCAACTATTAACGGCAGGCGATGCAGACTGCTGTATACAACATTATTCCACTTGATTCTACAAAATGTGCCATACATCATTATTTGTGCACACACTTCACACTGGGATCTTATATAAAGGAGAATGGAGGAGGAGGAACAACAAGGAACTCTATCTCTTGATGCAACAACCAACAGTCTTACAGAAGTTGAAGAGCAAAAGAATCATTTGGGCAGGCCATGTAGCCTGTATGCCAGAAGAAAGACAGGTGAAGAAGGCACCAAACACCAGATGCCTCATAGGACGACAAAGGCAGCACTGGATGGATGACCTGGTGAAGGACATGGCAGCCCTTGGGACTGAAGGCAGCCGGCCGCGGTGGTCTCGCGGTTAAGGCGCTCAATCCAGAACCGCGTGACTGCTACGGTCGCAGGTTCGAATCCTGCCTCGGGCATGGATGTATGTGATGTCCTTAGGTTAGTTAGGTTTACGTAGTTCTAAGTTATAGGGGACTGATGACCACAGATGTTAAGTCCCATAGTGCTCAGAGCCATTTGAACCATTTGACTGAAGGCACCTGGAGGAACTGAGCACAAAACAGGAAGAAATGGAGGCAGTTCATGGAAGCAGGGTGTGGTATGCAAGACCAATGATTGCTGGATATGTATGCGTATATGTATGCTATAAAATCAGAACATCAATGTAAATATTATTCTCGCATAATGAAATATTAAGTGGTATAATCTCCTATGTATCAGTCTTCTGTTGTCAGTGAATTAATTTGACAGTACCGCTCCAGTTTTCCCCGTAACATTTCTTAGTAAAACAAACTTTAGTAAGATTAGTGATGCTTCTTCAAACAGAAATGTGCTCAGCTCTTCTATATTGTAGTCTGCAGGAGACAATGTCCAGTTGCCTGAGAGGACTGATTAAAGGAGAATCAGATGGAATTTTGGGACCTTATTTTGCAATTCTACTTCAGAGTTATTCTTCTATTTCAGTGCACTTCTTGCAGCATTTCTGGCAGTCTTCAAACTTGTATAAAAACTAATTTTGTTTCACATTTCTTAAGCATTATTTCACAATTCTCAAATAATGCCCAGATACTTCACACTCTTAAAAGTAATAAAAAAACGTTCACAGAGAACTAAGCAGATTTAATGATAAGAGAGTTTCATATTATTATTATTATTATTATTTCTTTCCTTTCTCAGACGTTATGTCTGGTTAAAAATGGAAAGTGACGCGGACCTTGATCAAGTGTGACTTCCTTTTAACTGTATGGTGTATGTTACATTGCATTTAGGAACTTTAGGGTAATTGAACATGTATCAATAATTACAGATTTCTGTAGTTGTATATATACGTTTGGATGTAACTGTATTGCGTTGATGTACTGGTGGATATTGTGTGGTACGACTCCTGTAGTTGATAGTATAATTGGTATAATGTCAACTTTATCCTGTGCCACATGTCCTTGACTTCCTCAGCCAGTTGGATGTATTTTTCAATTTTTTCTCCTGTTTTCTTCTGTATATTTGTTGTATTGGGTATGGATATTTCGATTAGCTGTGTTAATTTCTTCTTTTTATTGGTGAGTATGATGCCTGGTTTGTTATGTGGTGGTGTTTTATCTGTTATAATGGTTCTGTTCCAGTATAATTTGTATTTATCATTCTCCAGTACATTTTGTGGTGCATACTTGCATGTGGGAACTTGTTTTATTAGTTTATGTTGTATGGGAAGTTGTTGATGTATTATTTTTGCTACATTGTCATGTCTTCTGGGGTATTCTGTATTTGCTAGTATTGTACATCTGCTTGTAATGAGATCTACTGTTTCTATTTGTTGTTTGCAAAAGTCTGCATTTATCTGTTGTGGTACTGGGATCTTTAATAATATGCTTGCTGTAATATCTGGTGTTTATTGTTTGATCCTGCATTGCAATCATGAATCCTTTCGTCTCACTGTATATATTTCCTTTTCTTAGCCGTGTGTTGGATGTGTCTTGATCGATGTGTGGCTGTGTTAGATGATACGGGTGCTTACCATGTAGAGTTTTCTTTTTCCAATTTACTTTCTTCGTATCTGTTGATGTTTCTGTTGCTGAATGTATTCTGTAATTGTGGCATTGTGATCGTGTAAGTGTATTGAGTGCTTCTAGGTCTGTGTTATTCCATTTCACTACTCCAAATGAGTAGGTCAATATTGGTATAGCATAAGTATTTATAGCTTTTGTCTTGTTTCTTGCTGTCAATTCTGTTTTCAGTATTTTTGTTAGTCTTTGTCTATACTTTTCTTTTAGTTCTTTCTTTAGTTATTATTATTATTAAAAATTGTGCTAATTTCTTTGCAACTGGCTTCTAATACTCTTACAATTTTTTTTTGTTTTGGATACCAGTTTGTTTTGGATACCAGTAATTTCTAGACTGGCTTATTTTCATCAAAGGGTCATAACAATCCAAGAATGAGTCTTCACCAGTATTGATGGTTCCAAAACGCATCTCCTCTATTAGCAAAGATATGAAGCAGCAATTTTGTTTCTGTTCCCTCTGTCTTTAGCTCAGAGCCCAATAAACATGGTATCCATTGGGTACTAATGTGGTTTGCATGGAGATAATTACAATAATGGCAGTTACACTGGTGACTTAAATAACATAAATGTTTATGTGTGTCATTCGTGTGTCAGTCCTACATGACAGTACAGCATGTTTTGAGGTTCTTTTTTTGGAACATAGTAAAATTATGTGCTGCATTCCATATGGAAGCTTGCTGTGCTTGATACAATTACAGCTTGTGAATTTATATCAGCCATACGATACTTATGTCACAGCAGGACACAGTGCAAGAATCTTTGGCAATTTTTGCCCTGGAATAGTTTATCTGTTCTACATTAGGACATGAAATTATTATTGTGCCACCACTGCCTCTGTCTTCTGGTCTCATTATTTTTCGTAATTGTTGTCAGATTTGTGGTCACAATTATATATTCTCCAACTGATGATTTACATTTAAAAGTGACAACATAGTTCATTTAAACCGGTAATGTAACCCCTTCTTTCAAAGAAAAATTATATGTACTGTGACTACAGCTTAACTATTGTAGCGTCAAATAAACATTTAACTTATATTATATTCGCACTCCTTTATGACAGTTATGTCAGAATATAGGACTTAAATTACAGGTGAGGCCAAAACCTCAAGATCATCTTGATTAACAATTACAAGTCTTTCTTTCTGTTCTTTGAACCTACTAAATAATGCAGTATAGGGCAGTGTTTTTTCACTGATCAATTGGTTATGGATGCCATAAAGTTTTAACAAAACTGGGCTTAGACCTTTATCTTCATTATGTGTTAGGTCAGAGATGGAAAAGAATGTACCTCTTACTGAGTGATACAAGTTAATCAATCACCTATTTTTTAGATATACATCTCACTCAACATGAAAGGATGATGACTCAGTTTTTCAGACAGATAGACATGGGGATCTAACAGAAGCATGGCAGCATGTTTGTGGTCCTATAATTTCATGCAAGTGTGTGCAGCGATGTGTGCCTACAACAACTTGTGCCTACTAGATACAAATGCAAGAGCACTGTGTTAGAAATAATCAAATGAGACAGGACATTTTTTAAAATATTGGCCTCATGTTTGCGAAGAGGGTCTCATGCCTTGTCCTGCGATCATAATTCAGGATCCATTAAATTGTGTTAGGCAAGTTCTGGCAAGGCTATGGCTGATCATCAGTCCTCCCCTCAGTTTTAGGTGTATATTCATATGTCATAAAACATGGTTCATATTTTTCCTTGTATTAAGTTGAAAAATTTCTTGTACTAAGCTGAAAAATCCTATGTCACTGTAAAATGATCCTTGAATGAACAATTACTAATATTATCATTCATTGGATAGAAATTTGCTGCTACCGCACACGTAGCTTGCAAATGTGAGTGTTAGATATACAGTTGATATCTAAAGGACTACAACAAAGATACCTACAATTTTCTACATTTACGTAAACAAATATAAAATGGCATGCACCATTTCAGAATTTCCAAAATTTATCAGATGTTTGGAAAAATCTACACCCCATTATGTTTTGTAATTATCTATTTTCCCTTTAATATTTACAGAAATGCATCATGTATAATACTTTTGGCAGCAAATACTCTAAATCCTAAACCTGTCTAGCACTATGGACTGTTAAGACAAATCATATACCGCTTTTCTTAAATTAAAATACTGATCTCACAGAAAAGGATCATACACACAGAAAAACTGAAAATGACTTCTTTTCAGTTTCACTTATTAACATCCAGTGCATCAAAAGTCTCCTGTAATGTCTGTGTCTTTCACAGAATGTTTGTAACTAGTGTTGACAAAATATGTACATCATTAATAGTAGCATTATAGCATTGGACAGTTCACAATAGGTCTTAGATGTTATCATTCCACTTCTTGTGCCTAGATGGCTATTTTACTACTTATATATAACATTTTTACTTTAATATAGGTGTGATCTAATATTTCAGAAAGCTACAAATTAAACTCACGTTCTCCACCTGATTCCATCCTAGAGGCTGTATTTACTGTGTCACCAAAGAGACAGTAATGTGGCATTTTCTGACCCACTACACCTGCGCACACTGGTCCTTTAAAATGATATAGAAGTTTATTAGTACAGAAAACAGCACAGTATAATTTGACTAAAAAGATGAGTACTATAGTTGAGCATATATAGACATCTTAAACAAATAGGTGTAATAAAGTTCCTACAGTTCAGATAGAACTATCCACAACTAATCTGCCTGCAGCTTGCCAACCAGTAAACATGGTAAATAAATGGGTGAAATTATGAGAAAGGACTGCTGGTGAATACTTACCTTCAGGAGAAATTTTAGTGCTGCTGATAGATACATCGAAAAATAAATACACTATCCTAGCTTTCGGAACTAATAGTTACTTCCTGAGAGAGAAAAAAGAGGGGGTGGGGTGGGAGTTGAAGGACTGGGGAAGGCTAAAAAGAAAGGTCAGGTGCTTCAGACCCCAGGGTAAGATGGATCCACCCGTTGTGTAGATGAGGGCAGACAAAAGCAGTGTGTTTATGTTTAAAATTTGTCAAAATGACATTGTGAACATCTGCTGAAGAAAACAGGAGACACATTGCAAACTGAAACTAAGTGAAAAGCTTTAGTTAAGGAAATATCAGCCTGTAGTTATGATGTGAAAAGAATAAAAACTGATCGCTGCCGATTTTTTACAGTAGTGGCTCAGTTATCAAAGACATTGAGACCAAGAGTAATTGTACTTATCCTTCTCAACTGTGCAGTTGAACCAATTAGTGGTGGACGTTGAGATTTTACTGTTTGACTGAATTAGTGAAATGAGCTCTAGTCATACAGAAGGTAATATAGGTGGTATTGTGTCATCAGGGAAAAAATTAAATTTGATTTATAATTTCATGATTAAATCACAATCTAGATCATGTATTTTTACTGCCACAACTAGTCTTAATCAAATTAGCCCAATAGCTATCACCAGCATCAGCAGAATGGTGACCCACAGATTTGGACTGGACTGTGTCTTCCTTTGTCTGGATCTATTCAGTGGTCTGCTGGCATTATCCTCATGGTCTGATCATTTGCCACATACTCATAGTCATTGTGGCATTCAAATTAAATTGCTACTGAATCATTGTGACCGGTGGTCAGGTCTTCATTTCTTTTATATTGGAAGCCTCTACATCAATCTATTCTTCAGAAATACCACACAGCTTCATGCTACGGATGTGGATACCATCTCTTTTTTCTCTCTCCTTGCTGTATTATCTTCAATTTTGTAGGTGATATTTGACAAGCAATATAGGCTTTTATACAGGCCAAAATACCATTATAATAACTCTGTCCGAACAGACCAGCCGCCGTGTCGTCCTCAGTCTACAGGTGTCGCTGGATGCAGATATGGAGGGGCATGCAGTAAGCACACTGCTCTCCCAACCGTATGTCATTTACGAGACTAGAGCCACTACTTCTCAATCAAGTAGCTCCTCAGTTTGCCCCACAAGGGCTGAGTGCAACCCACTTGCCAACAGTGCTCGGCAAACTAGAGTGTCATCCATCCAAGTTCTATCCCAGCCCGACAGCACTTAACTTCGGTGATCTGACAGGAACCGGTGTTACCACAGCGGCGAAGCCATTGGTACTTATTCCACTTATTCCTGAAAAAGTTACATTTGTCTAAGTGGCACTTTACCCGTGTCACGTAACATAGTAAATAGGGTGCTAAGGTTTCCACAGGCAATCCTGATACGTACTTCATGACAATTGAGTCATCGATATAGTTCGTGCAAGCATGGATAGACATGATTAACTGCATCAGATATCTTTGGAAGATGGGTGGAGTGGAAGAGATTCCAAAAGGAAAGCACTTTTTTTGTATAAGCTGAAGGGAGTGTTGATAAATATGATGCTTTGCAACTCCTCATCTGTTGGGGTCTGCAAACGCATGTCAGCAAGGTCTGCTTTAGAAAAATATTCTCCTCTGACAAGGTTTGTGAGCAGGTTTTCCAGACATGGTATGGGGTAGGCTTCCTCTTGTGCATGGGCATTGATCATTGATTTAATGTCTACGTGGAGCTGGAGGGAGCCATTGGGTTTTTGACCATTACCAAGGGTGTGGCCCAAGTGCTGGTTTTAACATGTTCAGTCACTCCAGTGTCTTGGAGGGCAATAGAGTTCTTGCACAATGGTTATTTGTAAGGAGACTGGAATAGGTAGTGCCTGGTAAAAATGTCTCACTGCGTCTGGACACAAGGAGACGTGTGCGGCAATTGGTGGCAAACCACTGGGCAGTTTCTAAAATAGATGCATGGGGGCACAAAGGTCATAGGGTTCCTGGAATGGAACAGTGCCACAATAACTTCGTATTCACATTAGAATTAATGTCACAGATTATTTTCAATCCACACCTTCCAAAAATTGCTTGATAGAGAAGGCCAGAACCCTGTCAGGTACAATGAAACCAAACAATGAGAAGGCATTCAGAATGGAAATGTTTCCAGATAAGTGACTGCTGACAGCAAACAGTGTTATCAGCCATTTGACCTTTCTGTAGGCAGTGATGATGCTGTATTGACACTGGAGGAGAACAGAACTGTCACCATACTCTCTCAACATATGGCAGGGCAGGAACAAGTCTGGAGCATGTAGACAGTCATACATTTGGAGCTTCACCAAGGAAACGGTTGCTCCCATGTCCACCTGGAAATGGACACCTTTGTTTGCAACGGTCTGGACCCCACTAGACATGTCAATGCAGTGTGAAGGACTGTTCAAAAGCCATTGACACACCTGAAAGTGACAAAACATGATGCCACCATCTGGGAAGTGGTTTAAGAATAATACATCTATCTGGAGTCCATTTGAAGTGTCGTCTGAACTGCTGCTACTTGTGGTCAAGCCATGAGGCACTGATTCGCTTCCTGTATGATTTTGAAACTGTGCATTTTTCAAAATATCATCCAAGAATTGTCCAGCTCAAGGGTTGTCATGCATAGTTCCAGGTTTGGAGTCAATCACACCTCCAAGTCTCCAATCAAAGAGTCTGCATATGAGGTTTTGCATGCTGAGTTTGCGCGGGTGAAATTGGCATTGGTGACTCTATCCTTAGAGACTGGTTACTTGGGAGTGATATGGCTGACCGGTTTGCTTGTGATATTGATTAAATTCTAGCTGTGATGCAACCACATGGAACTGTTGTGAACAATAATTTGGAAGCAACATGCACATTCCTCTAATGTTAGTGTGACTGGATTGAAGAGGGGAGACAACTTATTTGCTAAGATAATTGTATACAAGTTTCTGGGGAAGCCCTAGGAAGAAAGGGCAACTGTTGAGGAGCATCGTCCATGACATTAGATGTCAGCTGCTGTAAGTATATGTCTCAGTCCTCTTTGGCATTGTTAAAAGGCAGAAGCACAGGTGGGTGGCTCTCTGCCTGGGAAGTGACTACTGCGTGTATTAGGTGGGTAGCCCGAATCTGTAGTTGATGCTTCAAAAGGTGAATTCTTGATGGACAACTCATTTTGCTGCTGGTGGTTTTGCTGTTGTAGAAACTACTATTAGAACTGTTGTTGCAACTACTTCTGCAGTTCCAAGAGTTGCAGGACCTTTGTGTCCATGGAATTCTGCTAACCTTTTATCTTGTCAACAGTTATTGTGGCTGAAATCTGACTGAGACCCCAGCCTGTAGTTGTTATCATAAAGATCTCTGACTGTGGATGAAGACAACAAAAAAGTGTGTACAAGTGGAGCCGGCGTGAGAAACTAACAAGATCAGTGAGTAAGCCAAACAGAGTAGCAAAGTGGATGCACAAGAACAGCAGTATTTTATGGATAGCAATAAGAGCATGAGGAAAATACATCACTGAAAGCTGTGCCATGGTGCAGCAGAACTTATAGTCCTGCCATGAGCAGTCACTGTTGCAAGAGAGGTGCCACATTGTGGCAAGACAAGGCCATTGATATGGCACAAGTAGCAGCTCCACCTAGTAGAAATAGTAGAGTTCCACACTCTGGTGGACCTTAAACTCACTGGGATGAGGTACCTGATGGAGGACTCTGGATCTATTGGAATGAGAAGTACATCTAATCTCAGCATTGTAGGGTTGAAACTGAAACATAATATCCACTATTTCCTCAGGCTCTTGATCATGGATTAGAAACAAACTATATGAAACAAGTAGTGGCATGTTTTGGTGTAGTGAATGTGAACATCAAGAAGGGGAATATCATATCTCAAATTTTTCTCTTCTGTGTCAGTGTAAAGCAAGAGCATATTTACCATCTTATTAAAACATTTATGATGCCATTTGTCTGTAGGTGGTAGGCATTTGACACTGTGTGGTTAATACTGCATCACGAAATTACTTGAAACACATATCTTGACTGAAACAATCAGTGATGATTTCACACATTTCCCCATCCTTCAAGCTCCCTAAGACATCAGCCACAATCTAGTGAAATGGAGAAACTTCAGGAGGAACTGGTGCTACTAATTGTCCAGGGTGCAAATAAGTCATATGCTTCCCTCATTGGCATTCTATACAGTCACAGATAGTAGAGACATGGCCTAAGGCAGCTGTTTTCATTCTATCAAGGCTCTTTACACATCCCAGATGACTAATTTCAGGACATCATGAAAATACTTAAATATAGTGGCTGAAAATGAGCTAGGTTGATGAAGAACCATTTATACCCAGTTGGGTCATAATTTTCTTTTATACAATGTTCAATTTATTAATGTGAAATCTCCTGTGATAGCTTCTTCCTCCTCAAAAGTCATTGTGGTCTTCAGTAATGCCAGATCCCCACGTAGCTTGGATGCAATGTTTGCTAGAGCAGCCACGACTCTAGTGCTGCAATTTTCCTCCAACCAATTTGGTAAAAGATAGTCAGCATCCCTGTGTTCGCATCCATTTTTGTGTGCTATTATTACTCATATTCCTGAAAATTTAATATCTAAAAATTGTTATTTAGTCACGTCATCCAAAATAAAAAATTGTGGATGCATCAGTGTATGGTTCATCTCAGCATTCTCATCAAAAAGTACCAGGTCCTGAGATCATGTCAACACCTTCTGAAGGATACAGAAAGATCTTTCTTGTGCCTTGCATCTCCTGCAGCAATGTCCGGTCGTAGGAGCACATTCCAAGTAAACTCTACACATCTGAGGAATTACATAACCTTTTATGGCTCTTACATTTTTCTGAATCAGGACTCTACGCTTCTGTTACCTAGGTGTCCAGTATTTTTATTTCCTGGTTGACAAAGAGGTACTTTTTCAGATTCAGATGAACACCTCCAAAAGGGGTGGTGGGAGCGATGCACAAATATAATGGCATAATTTTTAACTCATAGAAGCCATCAAAAATTATGAAAGGAGTCTCTTCTCAGTTAGCCTCATCAGCCTAGATGTGTTTGTAGCAAGTCAATCTCTTCAGGTAGTCCTAGGTGTCATCAGTTTGTGGCAGTTGGTATATATAAGTTTTGGCGATTTTAATGCCCATGCAGGAGAGCTGTTTAAGAGGTGGCCAGTTGTAGCGCAGAGAGATATCCTTTTGCTGTTCAAAAATGGTTCAAATGGCTCTGACCACTATGGGACTTAAACTTCTGAGGTCATCAGTCGCCTAGAACTTAGAACTACTTAAACCTAACTAACCTAAGGACATCACACACATCCATGCCCGAGGCAGGATTTGAACCTGCAACCGTAGCGGTTGCATGGCTCCAGACTGAAGCACCTATAACCGCTCGGCCACACCAGCTGGCTCATCCACTTTGACCACAGGTTGAAAGGGGGTGATAATCTCCAATGATGATACAGCATTTCACATTGGGTCAGCTGGTCGCTGTTGTCTGCACTCAGGGTGAAGATGGCCAGTACTAACCAACACTGTTCCTTGTTCAAGCTGTGATCTACTGGCAGCTGGATATAGATTCCTCTGGTGGGTGGCCAGTAATGGTAGCAAAGCATAATTCTCCACTGATGGCACTGAGCTGTGTTTCTTGAGCTCATTCAGCTTTTCAAATGTCCATACCTTCAGGGTAGGTTGCAGCTGTACATAGCAGTTAGTGACCCGGAGATCTCCTAGTCCACTTTGCTGATGCATAGATTTCTTTTGTGGAGATAAATACTTTTTCACACTAGAGTAGAACTTTACAGTTTAACTGTTGAGTAGGGCTCAGGTTACTGATGACAGTGGGGTCAGTGTGTCTTCAACAGTAGATAATCATCCAGATAGTTCATATGAGGACTTGTTGGAGTAGCTTTGCCCATCTAGCTCCAGTCTTCCAAACTCTACGATTGCTTGTAATGCTTGTGGGAAGTTCCAAGAATAACATAATGGCTGCATTCTGAAAAAAAAAGCCATGTTCTGTCATTGTTAGTTATTCTCACAATGCAGGTCCTTGTTTGCTGGATATGTTTTCCATTTGCAACAGTTAGCACACCTGCTCTTCAATCTTGGAACATTACCTTCTTCAGCTGATGACAATAAGCACCCAATAAACACAAAATGACACCTCAAAAGGGATAGTGCTTTGACAGGCTAGACATTGTTGATGACATCAGTGTGATATCCTGACATTGTGGTAACTGTCATTATGGAGAATTTTTATTTGCAGTGGCCTTATCTCCATAGGTAGTCAACCTTGATAAGTGATCCTAATGTAGGTGGCGGGGCAAGCAGCTGGAACATCTTTGTGGCAATATGGAACAACTATAGTGCATCGGAGAGAGAACTATGGCTGGAAATGGTGATAGGCTTCATTTCACAGTTCTGTTGTCTTCTGCATTTGCCTCGTGTGCATACATTGTTCTGTTGTTTATGCCCTGGATATCTGCAATGGGAACACACCAGCATATTTTATAATATTTGCTTTGTGGATGTGTCATATTAATTATCTATAAAAATCTGAGTTTTCAAAAAAAGAAAAGAAAAAAAAAAGTCTCCCATTCTCTTAATCAAAAAAGCAATTAACTGTCAAAGTAATGAAATCCCACAGATAATCTAATAGTGCCCACTGTGACCAGAGAGTATGTTGGCCCCAGAGATACTATATCTACAAAAGCCTTGTTTCCATAACAGTGAACACAATCCTAGGCAGTCCATCAGTACCAATGGCCCACTCGTGTAACTAATGCCACATTCACCTGGAGTTGTCCCATGAAACTACTGACACCTGGAATATTATAAACACCTAAAACTCTATGGTCATAACTGTCATTCACAGTGTACAGCATCTCTATGACTGTTTTAGGCAATGAGGGGATGCTAAAACCCCATGTCTGTTTAAGATTCTTTTAATTTTACTTGAGGTTGCTCCACAGAATGGGAGGAACATTGTGTGATGATCTTGTGTTGATTGACTGGATTTGGATTTGCAATCTCTAGAGAGAGCTGTCATGTTTATTTAGGCACCAAAATGATCTTGTCTAGTATTTTTTTAGCTTTATGTTTCAAAGTCTTCAACAGAGCTCTCTTTAGGGAAATATGGTGGAAACTGTGCCTGAGATATGGATCCATGTGTGTGTTGGTTTATGATACACTGATTAGCTAAGCCAAACAAGTAGCATCCACTAAACTAGAACATCTAAGAAGAGTAGCTTTCCTTTCTTCCCAATTTCCATAATATGCTTTATATTGGGTTGTATGCTGCTCAGAACTGCTGCAAAATTTCCTTGCTGGTAAGTCCAAATCAAAAAGGTGTCCTTTACATAGTAAGTAGTCAGGATGTGCAAAGACGAGCTGAGTTTAAGGCATGTTCTTCAAAAATTTGCATGAAAAACTTGGCACCAGCCAGTGACCAACCATGAACCCATGGCTTTTGCATCAGTCATTTCATAACACACTGCCTGACAAAAAAAAGTGAAGCAGCAGAAGACATGGTCAGATGTCAATAAACTTCTTGCACATACACACCCAGCAGGCATGTAAGTGATTAGAACTGCAGTTATACATGACAATGGAAAGGAATGCAAATAATGTTATTGCTGTTTTTGTTGTTTTCAGACCTGGCAAGATATATAAACAGCATGAGAAGCATCAGATGTTGAGTGATCACTGTGAAAAATGTGGAGATTCTGTACACTTGTGTGAGGCAAGTCATCAGCACCTGAGGGAGTGTGAAAAGGGCCTCATGGTGTTTCTTGTTTAAACAGATTGTCAAATCATGCAGTATCCAGTCTTGTGGGGAAAAGGCATTGCCTGTAGCCTTATGTTGGACTGTGTGGAAAAGTGAGGGCATAGTCATCATCAAGATTTCAGTTGACCACATCTGACCAGCACAAGGAAGAAACACCAGGTTCACCAAATGCAGTGTAACCCCTTCACATCTGCACTTGCCATCTGAGGACATGTAATGGACTCCCTGCTAAATTTTGTGTTATGCCACACTATTGACTGGAACTAGTAGCAACTGGATTAGGGATTTACTGCCTCATATATAGGGTGCCATTAACACTACAAGCAGGAGCAGGAAACATGTATAGCTGGTGAATGGTGTCAAGCTTATTTCAGCAGTGAATTGCAGTTCTGCACTTCCCTGGATGAACACTCTCAGTGTGTGTTGCAGTGACCTCAGGAGAGGTCCTATTGTTCCAATGTTCTGGAGAGAGATAGTGGTGTTACTTCTGGCAACATTGCCTTGGGACCCATTAGGTATGACTGAAGATCATGACTTTCAGTGATTGAAGGAATTCTGACGGCATAACCATACATCACAGATATCATGCATCATTGTGTTTTTCTCTCTTGCACTAGTATTGTGGTGTCACTTTTCAACAGGACAATGCTTTTTCACACATCGCTCATCTCTCTGAACTGCCCTCATGATACTGAGGCCGGTATGATCCACAGATCTGTCCATGGTAGAACACACACGTGTCTAACTCCATTCCAGTGCCAGTACCCATTACATCAAGGACCAATTACAACAGTTGTTGGCCAGCTTGCATCTGAAGAGGATATAACTGCTTAATGACACTCTTCCCAACTGCATTTAGGCCAGATGGGGTAAAGCATCATACTGATAAGTGTGCTCATTCTGCCAAGTGTGCTCATTCTGCCAAGTTCGATGTAAATTTGACCAGATATTGTAATCCTTGCTACTTGTCACTAAACAAAAAGTTATGGTCAATGTGTGGCAGAACAATCTGATGGTATCAGGAGAGAAGTGGTGTTCAGCAAGAGCAGATTAAATTCAGTTGGTGGTAGCTCATTTATTATTGTTATAAGTAGTTCATCTTGTTGTGAAATTGAAGTAAAGTAGTTTCTGTGAATCAGTACTGATAGAGGTTGTGATCAACAACTGAAATAAATTGATACTTGGTTCCTTTTACTGACCTCTGACTCAGATGATACTTGCTGAAAGGCTCAAAGAAATTTTGAATCTTATTTCAAATAAGAACGCTATTCATACAGTTACAGTGGGTGGTGGATTCCACCTGCCCTTCATATGTTGGCAAAAATAAATGTTTCAAGTTGGTGGTAACCATAAAACATCTTTCAAAAGTGTTCTAAATGCTTTCTCTGAAAATTGTTTTGAGCAATTATGTCATGAGTCCACACAAATCATAAAAGGTAGCGATAGCGTACTAGACCTCTTAGCATCAGCAAATAGAGAGCATTGTGATGGATACAGGAATCAGTGACCACAAAGTTGTTACCATAACTAAAAAATCCACCAAAATAAATTGAACATGTACCCTTTTAAAAAGGCAGGTAAAAATGCACATCATCTTCCTAAGTCAGTTCCCATTTCTTCTAAACTATATAAGCATCAACCAGATATGTTTTAAATTAAGAAGAATATAGATTACAAAAATTGAGGGTTTTATACTAAGAAAATTGATAGGAGGCAGAAAAATCCTCCATAGTACACAAAAAAGTCAGGCCATTGTTGCACAAGCAATGAAAAAATACATGCCACTTTTAAAAGAACCAAAATCTTGACAGTGGCAGTGATTTACAGATTCTTGAAAATCAGTATGGCCTTCAATGAAAGATGCTTTTGTTTCCATAAAAAAAAAATACTCTTTAGAAATTTGGCAACAAAACCAAAAAGATTCTGGTCTTGTATAAAGTATACCAGTTGCAAGACACAATCAGTACCTTCACAGCACAATAGCTATAGTAACATTACCAATAAGTGCCACTGAATTGAAGTTACCAAAATAACTTCATGAAAGGAGATACAGTGAATATTTTTAGAAATCAAATCAAGAAGAGCTGTCAAAATGAACAATTTAAATGTAGATACCCTTGATGTGGGTAAGCAACTTAAGTTGCTAAGGCAAGTCCTCTGGTACAGACTGTATTTCAGTGAGGTTCCTTTTGGCATATGCTGGTAAATAGCCTGATTTTTAGCAATCATATACAACTTCTCACTCAACAAAAGATTCATTCCTAAAGATTGGAAAGTTGCACATGTGGTTTATGATGATAAATATAAATAACAAATACATTTATGCTCACAACAAATAGATTGTTCAGAATTTTTGTATTCACAAAAATGAAATGTTGCATACACAGATAAAATGAAGAATGACTCTGAGGTAGCCCATGGCTCATAGATGGCACTGACAAAGATGAAACAAGGTGCCATATTACCAACATAATAATAGTATCATGTAATATGGTTACAATTTCAATTTATGAATAGGATACATGAGTTGCTTCTTACCAAGTGGTTTGATTAATACACCAGCAAACATTTTCCTTGACTGCAAGTACTCAACAACAATTTCACTTCTTTCTGCATATTGTCTAATGACTTGTCCTTTAGCACAAACATGTTTCAGTCTAGAATGCAACACAGGCTTTTGTGACAGTCTAATTTGCTGTTTTTCAGGAAAAACGATATAAAAATTTTTATGCTTATTATTTAAGAATTCTTGTGTTGGCTGTCTCAAATACAGTGCTCCTTTAGCTGCAGAAGTTTTATATTCAGCTTCAGTGGTTGAGTTTCCAACATCCTTCAGCTTCTTCCTCCCCCAGGAATTTACATTTTTCCCCAACAGAAAAATACTCTCATACTGTAAGAACACAGTAGTTCAACCACTTACAAAAACTGATCAAATAACCGAAACCAAAAAGTTGCAGATGCTGTAGTCCATAGTACTGTTGAGATAACAACAGACTATTTTTACTGCCTCCAATGCACACTAGTGAAATTACAATTATATTGGCTTAAAATATTTGCTGGATAAGATATATCAGTACTAATATACAGCAAACATTTCACAAGTTGTGGCTCTTCAAGCTTTCCCGACAGATATGTTGTAAATAGACTTCACGGGTTTGCCATCAGATTATGTTATGCAAATTCCACAATATTTCCTCAGAACAACTGTCTGACATCTTTAGGTGGTTTAACCTTGCTGCTGGTTAGGTAAGACATATGGTATCAGCACAATGACACACCATTTCTAGACCACTGCGAAGGTGCAGAAATCACCCATGCACAATGATTTGCAGATAGATGGTGCCATACTCTCTCCTGCATGTGCACTGTACGCTGTGTTTACAAACAGTGTGGTCATATGTTACTAACTAAAAACTGTCTAGACCAATGTTATGACAGGTCTGTTATCAAAAAATCTTGATTTTCATGTTGTGATTTAAAAGCAGCCAATGAAGGGTTCCAGGTTGTGCCAGTTAAAATCCTGCATCCCTGGTGATGAGATTATCAGCTGCTTCCTTAATGACACAGTCTCAGAAAGATGATGCCAAGGATAAAACTTCCGTCTTTTCATAAATCTTGCAATGCCCTGTATCCAGACAGTGTTCTGCAATTGCCAACTTCTTTGGTTGATAAAGGTGTGTATGACGCTGATGTTCATCACAGGGTTCTCGTACTATGCGACAAGTCTGGCCTATATATGCTGCCGTCCATTGACAAGGAATCTTGTACACACCACATTTCCTCAGGTCAAGATCATCCTTAAATGAACCAAACAGGTTTCTCAGTTTTGCAGATGGTTGAAAAACACACTTAATGCCATTTCTTCTGAGGACTCTACTGATTCTTCACAAAATGGCAAAAATGCCAAACTGGTGGCTGTCTTTGTATCTTCATTCTGCTTCATAGATTGAACTGGCTTGTACCTGAATGCATTACATATCTGTCTCTCAGAATAACCATTTTGTCGGATCAATGTCTTCAAATGTTGTGTTTCACTCAACAGACTTTCAGAATCAGATATCACGTATGTTCTATGAACTAACATACTTAATGCACTACTGCAGAGGATGATGGCAGCTTGTGGCCTGCACATATATATCTGTATACATTGGCTTGCAGTAGATGATGTGTCATAAGGTTCCATCTGCTTTCCTTCACACCAAAACATCAAGAAAAGGTAAAGTCCCACCTTTTTCCACTTCCATTGTAAAGTTTATATTTGAATGGAGTGAATTCATATGCTGAAGAAAAGCAGGTAGAGTATAAAGTCCATATGGCCACACCACAACGTATCATCCACATACCACAGAAAACAAGAGGGTTTGAGAGTTGCTGATTGTAGTGCTCTTTCTTCAGAATCCTCCATAAAATAATTGACTACCACAGGAGACATAGGGCTTCCGATGGCAACACCATCCAGTTGTTCAAAGTATTGGTCATGAAATAAGAAGTATGTTGAAGTAACCACGTGTTTAAATAATGCTACTATGTCCTCCTCAAACATGTAGCTAATGGGCTCCGAAGAGTCCTGCAAGGGCACCTTTGTAAAGAAAGACAACATTGAAACTTACCAAGAGATCTGATGTTTGCAATCTAAGAGTTTTCAGGTGACCTATGAAATCTTCCGAGTTTCGAATATGATGATCACCCTTGCCTACGAGAAGTCCCAATGGTGATGTAATATATTTGGCAACAAAATAAGTAGGTGCTCCTGTGTTACTTACAATGGGATGGAGAGGCACCCCATTCTTATGAATCTTCGTAGGCTGTAGAGTCTAGGAGGAACTGAAGCCTGTTGATGCAAACCCTTAGCGACTTGTGCTGAAATCGAGCTCTTCCTGATAAGTTCCAATGTCTTTCTCTGGATACTACTTGTTGGATCACTTTTTAACTTACTGTATACAGGATTGTTGAGCAGTTAGTGTATCTTGCTGTTATATTCTGTGCATGTTGGTTTCCACTGCGGCAGGTGATGTCATGGTTTCCTCTTAATTCTTGTAGAGCATTTCTTTCAGCTGAGGTGATGTTAAAGTTGGACCTCTTGGATGAGGCTTCAATCAAGATGTGGCATGTGACAGACCTAATCTCTCTGGCACCATCGTTAGAAAGTTTCGAAACTCTATTCCACCAATCACATGACGGGTGGGAATGGTCCCTGGCGTAGGTGCAAAATTCGGACCCTTCTCTAACACCGAAACTGAAACATCATCCAATGTCTTCTCCGTGAGATTAAACACGGTACATCATCTTGGCAAGTTTTCTTGCATTCAGGCTTCAAATCGATCGTATTTTGTCATCTGATAGCTTGTCAATCAGTCCAATCAGACAGTGCCCAAGTGGCGCTGTCTACCCAGTTCCAGGATACTGCTGAACGGTTCACGGAAGTCTTCAGATGGAGTGATCATAATTCTCTGGATACCAAGGACAATTCCTGATGCGTATAGTGCACCCTTTCTCTCATCAGTGCTGCCACCTTCCTGTCGTTTAATCCTAATGGCAGTCGCAGAATTTATACAATGTTTAAAAACTAAAAAACTCTTAGAGTGCAATTCTCGGATCTGGTAGTAAGTTTTGATGTTGTGTCTTTATTTCCAAAGGTACCCTTGCTGGACTCTTTAGAGCTCATTAGCAACATGTTTGAGAAGGACATAATAGCATTATTTAAACATGTGCTACCTTCAACATACTTCTTATTTTAAGACAAATATTTTGAACAAATGGATGGTGTTGCCATGGGAAGCCCTCTGTCTCCAGTGGTGGCCAATTATTTTATGGAGGACTTTGAAGAAAAAGCACTAGTCAACCACTCTCTAACCCTCTTGTTTTCTGTGGTATGTGAATGACACATCTGTGGTGTGGCCACATGGACTTTATACTGTACCTACATTTCTTCAGCATCTGAATTCACTCCATGCAAATATAAACTTCACAATGGAAGGGGAAAAAGATTAGCACTTTACCTTTTCTTGATGTTTTGGTGTGAAGGAAAGCAGATGGAACCTTGGGACACAGCATCTGCCTCAGGTCAATGCATACAGATCTGTATCTGCAGGCTACAAGCTGCCATCATCCTGCACAATATGGTAGTGCATTACCTATGTTAGTTCAAAGAACACATGTGATATCTGATCCTGAAAGCCTGTTGATATAAATACAACTTTTGAAGGCAGTGTTCCAACAAAATGGTTATTCTGAGAGACAGATATGTAATGTATTCAGGCCCAAGCTAGTTCAATCTATAGAGCAGAATGAAGATACTTTGGCATTTTTGCCATATTTTGGTGCCATGTCATTATTTCAACCATCTGCAAAACTGAGAAACCTGTTGGGTTTGGTTAAGGATGATCTTGGCCTGAAGAAATGTGGTGTGTACAAGATTCCTTGTCAATATGGGGCAGGATATATAGGCCAGACATGTCTCACAATACAGGAATGCTACAATGAACGTCAGTGTCATACATACCTTCATCAACCAGAAAAGTTGGCAATTGTGGAACACTGTCTGAATACAGGACATCGTATGATTTATGAACAGACAGAAGTTTTATCACCAGCATCATCTTTCTGGGATTGTGTCATTAGGGAAGCAATACATATCTGTGCAGCCAATAATCTCATCAACAGGGATGTGAGATTTCAGCTGAACACAGCCTGGAACCCTACATCCGCTGCTATTAAATCACAATATGATAATCAAGATTTTTTTAATAACAGACCCATCATAACATTGGTCTAGACGGTTTTTAGTGAGTAACATCTAGCTGCACTGTTTGTAAACACAGCGTACAGTGCATGTGCAGGAGAACCACTCTGCAGTTTTCAGCAGAGGGCTTTTGAGCATCGCACCATCTATCTGCAGATCATTGCGTATGCATGATTTCCGTGCCTGCGCATTCATTCTTTGCGTACATGTTCTAGAAATGGGGTTTCAATGTGCAGTTACCATCAGTCATATATAGCTACCAGCAAGGTTGAACCACCTGAAGATGTAGGACTGTTGCTCTGAGGAAATATTGTGGAATTTGCACAACGTGATCTGATGGCAAACCTGTGAAGACTATTTATCCCACAAGTTCCTGATACGGCACTGGAAATTTATCACCCCTGTACATCCCAAATTTTTAACACAGCCACCTTTATCATTCCTGCAGGAGTACAATCACACATATTAAAACGTTTCAACACATCTGCAAAATAGCTCTTCTAGTGAAGTTTTAAATTACGTTCGTCCCCGTTTCTACTTATAAAGGTACCTAGACAGGAGTTTGCTTCTCCTAAATCTTGAACATCAAAATGCTCAGATAGTTTGCCGATACAGATAGCCTTTCATCTCATTGTTGTTACTAAAGACATAAAAATCATCTTCTTACAAAGCAACAATTGCATGTTTTCAAGCAGGCCACGGTGGCCACGCGGTTCTGGGCGCTTCAGTCCGGAACCGTGCGACTGCTACAGTCGCAGGTTCGAATCCAGCCACGGGCATGGATGTTTGTGATGTCCTTAGGTTAGTTAGGTTTAAGTAGTTCTAAGTTCTAGGGGACTGATGACCTCAGATGTTAAGTTCCATAGTGCTCAGAGCCATTTGAATCATGTTTTCAACCTGACCTTTTAATGATCACATAATCTTCATCGGTATTTGCAGCACATCCTAGGTCTAAAAGCACACATTTTGCCTTTTCATTCCACTGTATAGATGATTGTCTTAAACCATAAATGGCCTTGTGTGGTTTATAGACTTTACCTCATTCCTTTTTGATACAAAACAACCTGGTTACTTCATGAGAATAGTTTCCTCCAGGCTCCATATAAAAACAGTCTTAATAACAAAATGGTAGCTCTTAATATTGAGATTTGTAGCCAAACTTAGGAAAGACTGTACACCTCACAATAGATGAAAAGATTTCATTGTAATCTATTCCAGACTTTTGAGTAAACCCTTACCAACAAGTCCAGCAATAGTGTGCTGTACCATCTCCATTCCTTTTTTACTTAAATACACACTTGTTACATACAATACTTTTACTCTTTGGTGGGACCACAAGTTCCCGAACACTATTGTTCTGGAAACACTTTATTTTTTCTTTCATGGCCTTTCTCCAGTCTTCTCTGTCACCATGTTAAGGAACATGGTATCCTCCAGTTTCACAGGACCTTCTTCTAACTTTGAAAAATTACTTACCAAGTAGGTTACATAATCCAGGTACTCCTTGGATTTGGTTTACTGGCTAGACCTCTTCTGGAACATCAGGGCCTCTCGGCAACATCTCAGTCTCCTGTGTATCTACCACTGACTGAGTATGTTAAATGTAGTCTGTGTTTTGATTGGTGTCTACACCGTCACTTCCACTACTCCTTCTGTCTCAACCTGTTCAGCGTACTGTCCATTCAGAACATACAGTAATCTTATTTACAGCTGATGCCCTTGTATTCTCATGCACTCATTCTGCAGAAAGGTCTGTAACATTTAGGTATTTCACCATAATCTTACAAAAACAAAGTTCTTTAGCTTTGGCATCCCACTCTCATCTGTTTAGATCTGGTGTATTATATGGAGAAGGGTTGAACAGCCGAAACTTTCAAATGGTTCTAAGAAGACAGTTTCCTTTCCATAACTCCTGTGGAGTCTTACCATTGAGTGCTCAGTGATGAACATTTTTGTTAATGTTAACTGTTGTAATGCAAGCCTCTACCCAATGTTTCTTAGGCAGACCAGATTCAAATAACATTCACTGTGTCATACCACAAATTGGTCTGTCAGTCCTTTTCGTTACACCATTTTGTTCTGGATATTTGCCCATCCACTCATTACTCGTGTGCACTTTGGTGTTTCCCGTAAGAGTTCGAGCAACCTGTGTGCATTCACACAGATGAAGGTCAATGGCTGGGTAGCCTTTAACTATATATATGAAAATAGTAACTGTTCTCGAAAGAAAGATGGTATCTTTTCTTTCGAGAACAGTTACTATCTTCATATATATATAATTAAAGGCTACCCAGCCATTGACCTTTGTCTGTGCGAATGCACACAGGTTGCCCGAACTCTACCAAAGTGTGCACGAGTAATGAGTGGATGGGCCTTTCCTGAACAGCCCTATAATATTTCTTGCTGATTGATTACATTTTGATTACACAATAAATCATACACACATAAATGTTGTTGATTCAGCTACATACCCATGATTACAATTAAAAACAACATGTTGTTTTCAACAAAGTAGAGACTTTCTAATAATATATGTCTTTAAGAATTGGCAGTGCAGAGAATTAATACTAAAAATGTATCAGAACATTTATACAACTAATACATTGTGAAAGACTTCATGGCTATACTAGAATGTTGTCCTCCATGCTCCAGATATCTGTTGTTTGGCACAGTGGTCAAACACTGGTAATAGAGCTAGCAATATCCATGTCACAGAGAATCTAAGAAGTTTTTCGACTGCTACAACATATGTCTGGAGTTGCTAAGCCCATTCCTCAGTGTTAGTCAGCCTCAATCAGATTGATGCCACTGTTTGACAAACTACTTCTTGAATTAGTGATGCTGCCATCTCCTAGCTCTGCCGCTTTTGGCTGTTTGTGCTTGATGTTAATATACATAATAAACCCTTATATGTTTTCATTTTGTGTTTGCCTTGCTAGCAATGTGAACTTCAGCTGATCTGCCACTGACAACCATCAGTGCGAGATTTGGAATTCTGTTGAAAATATATCGCACACACACTGGTTCCTGGTGCAATGCTTCAATATGATGCTGTAACTTGATAAAATCCTCTGGTGTGGTGATATCCTTGAAAAAGAGCACTTGATATCATACGCTACTGAAATTAGTGATAAACTTTATTGGTCTCTGTCATTTTTGGGTTCTCTGTTGACCGTCCACCTGTTTATCTGAGTGGTTACATGCTTGCCTACCAAGCAGTGGGCCCAGATTCGATTTCCGGCAGGGTTCGAGATTTTCTCTGCTCTTGGACTGGGTACTGACTTGTCCTCATCATCATTTCATCATCACCGATATGCAAGTCCCCCAGTGTTGCATCACCTGAACTTTCCCCGTAGGGCCCCCCAGCCAACAATCCGGCATTATCATTTCACTTCATTCCTATGTGGGTCACAGTGCCAAAGCACTTTGTATAACTGTGTCACCATCCCTCATTTTGTACTCTGTTCTTCAGTTATGTGGACTTGCTTCTGATTGTCACCAAATGTGTTTTTAATTTCAGCTTGAAATTTGGTCCAGCTCTTGAGCTTTTCCTTGTTGTCATCAAGCCACCACTGAGCTGTTCTGCTTAAGTAAAAGGAGGCACTGGCAGGGCACATCATGTCATAGCACCTTTCATATTTAGCAACATAATTTCAGCTCTTCAGCTTTTTTATGAGATCATGGGCCATGTCTTGCAGAAACACTTGATGGATGCCTGATGTACATTTGATTCTGGCCAGTGGTACAACAAAATTAAGTTTTGTAGGAAGGATGTGCTGTTTGTATACTGTGTGTACTCATGTTTGTATCCACGAAGGTGATAGATTTTGTGTAACAATAATGATGTTGTTCAAGATAATCAGTGTCTAAACAAAAAACTAACATGTCCAAACCAAAAGTACATTTATTAAGAACACAACAGAAGTACACACAGAATTGAATGGCTTACAACAACAAAGAGTGTTCCTGTTTACACATACACAGAATGTTGTATCAGTTTCAATTATTCCATAATTAAGTGACTCAGAAAATTTCTAGAAATCACAACTGTTAAATGATAAATATGTGCAGGAGGCAAAAAATGCACCCTTAACCCACATGTTGCCAGCCAGTGACTATAACTGCTGCATACATAGGGGATAATATGCAGGATGTAGCAACATAAGGAGACTGAGAAAAAAATGGACAGATGACCATAAGAAAAAATTATCCCTTATATCTGAAGATAAAACATAGTGTTTGGAAAATGAGAGTTAAAATTGTCAATCTGGAAGTTTGCAAACTATGGACCCACATCTACACCTGTATTCTTCAAGCCACCACACAGTTTGTCACAGAGAGAGCACTTAGAGCAACACAATAATCCTGCCCTTCATCTCCCCCCCCCCCCCTTTTCCACTTACCAATGATACATGGGAAGGAAGATATCCACACCTCTCTGTATTAGCTCCAGTTTCTCTAATTACCCAAGATGTTAGTTTAAGGAACTAATATGTTTCTGTTCTTGTTGCAGAATATGAATTCTTGGGGTTTTGTTGTGAGAAAGACTCTCTGCTATGCTCCTCCTCAGATCCCTTCTTTGTAACATTTTTACCTTTTCCATAAGAGCCCCAAACCATTGAACAATGTTTTTGTTGAATGAGAGTTTTCCAGGTGACCTCTTTTGTGTGTGTGAATTACACAATTGCTTCTGGGATATTCTGTACACTTAGATTTATATGAGCACTGCACATAAATCACTTCACATATATGCTCTTAAATACTTGATATTGTCATGGATTCCAGTGACTGATCAGCAGCCTTGAGGTCAAAAATATAGGATCTTCTAGTTCATTTACATGGAATACCTCATATTTTACATTTAAAAGGCCTTTGCTATGACTGGAGATGAAATATTCTCAGGCAATTTCACAGGTAGTGCCACTGTTAAGGCTATCCACTGTTACTGAAATCTTTTCCCTCAGAAACTTCGTTCTGTTATTTTGGAAGCATCACTTCTGGTAAATTCACTCAAAAGAGTGATATCAAACAAAGCACTGTCTCAGATGTGTCCCTCTTTGCTGTAAAGAGTAAGAGTCATGAAAAATGCTCACTATTATCCAGTATTTTGTAATCTGAACTATTCTGTAAGGAGAAAATTATGTCAGTTCCACCTGCATTAAAAATACTTACTTCATCTCACTTGCAGTTTAATGATACCATTCTTGGTTTTCATACCTGTGTGAGTCTTTTGGACCCCATACTAGATTCCAAGCTCAGCTGGCTACCACAACTGCAGAATCTTAAGATGAGAGCCATGTAGCATATTTTCTAAGGGTATAATGCTCACCAGATCTGTGGTAATCCAGTAAAGCATCAAATGCAGTCTGGGCAGTTCTGAATGGTGAGAACTTAGTGAGAACTTGAGATGTGTTAGGTTAAGGGTTTGGTGCACCAGGTCTCTTGATGTAGGCACTGTCAATGGCACTAGTCTCCTTGAACACTTCAGCAACCATTGTAAAGTGTAATTGGGGGGGGGGGGGGGGGGGGTTATTATGAGAGAATATTGGCTTAACCACCTGAATTGTTAGAATACCTCAATCTCATGGTGTGCTCAATTCCAAAGGGTAAATGTCTGTTGAGGTAAAAAAGTTGTTAGTGGTCAGTCTCTTAAACACCTGCTGCACCCCAGTTGTATTAGCAATCCAGTTGTATTATGCTTGTCCAGATCAGTGGGGCTCAGTATGGACCAAAATTTATGTTCCCAATAAATAATGAGTTCGTGATTATTTTCTTTTCTAAAATTAAATGTTTCCAATGGGATGGATGTACCACACTCAGAGCATAAACACCTGACCCTGCTAACAAAAGGTACTGGAAGTATAATCTTTCAGAAAAAACTGGTTGTAAAGCTACAATGAACAAAATGTCACAAAATAATGTTTTCCTTATTATACTGAAAAAGAGATGATAGCATTTCTGTAGGTGCACACATAAAGCTTTACAAAGCTTTGAAGGATTAAATCTGTTGAATGGCAAGCAGTAGAAGAGAAGTACAAGAAAAAGTCTCATTGCCAAAATGTCACCTGTATTACAAACAAGGTAAATGGATTCCAAGTTCATGTGGAAGAACAGAGGCTCTTGACACAAACAAGGTTTGGTCTCCAAGATACTAAGTTTAAAGAAATTGTTGTTCCTGCGCACAGAGATGATAATCTAACACAGAAAGGATGGCATTACTGAGGAAATGACTGAAATTTGTGTGGTCATATTCATCAATGATGAATACCACTCGCAACCACTTTCCCTCAACACCTGCTTGCAAGCCATTGAAAGCTTTGTGTTGCCTGAAAACCATATGTCTTGTAAATTCAGGGTGAACTATGCATGTCAACAATGCTACTACTACAGTTATGGAGAGCAGTGAGAGATAGTGGCAGAAAATAAGGATGAATAATCTCTCATTAATAAATGAACCACTTGATCATGGCATAGCACCATTCAGTCATTCAGGTGGAACGAAGTATTCTGGCTCATTATCATACATGAAATTACCTTTTCACCTAAGACTTCCTCCTGGATAATGAATAACCATCAGTAACTGTTGGCATATTTGGACTGATTCTGGTTGATATGCTAACAGGCATCAAGCGATGTCGCTAGGGTTGTTATCTCCATGAAAAGTGATGACACTGGCAGTGTCCAACAACTTCTCAGTTTATGTGAGAGAACAAAATTAATCCTTAATCTATTACGAAGGTTAAAATCATGTTTTTCCAAAATGCTTGTAACTATCTATATATTAAAGACAGGATTTTAATTATTTTTGGATGTTTTTAGTTTGAAATACTTCTGTATTTGTAAATGACTTCAACTCCTTTTCTATTGTATCATATTCTGATACTACAATGTGCTCCTTAAGTGAGGCACTCTAAACGATTTTAGAAGGGCACTAATGATCTTACTGTCAAACATGCCAGCAACTGGCAATAGAATTTGTGAAAAAAACTGCTGCTCAAGAAAGTAGAAGTGTTGGGCACATTAGAGACAAAGTGCCATATGCAAAATACTTTCAGTGAAACAACTCATCTGGTATCAAGGAATTGCAGATGATGATCATGAAATACATGTCTTGTGTACAACAGTGTATGGAAGTGAACTAAGGGAACATTTGAGAAGACTGGAAGCATCTGAAATGTGGTACTACAAAAGAACGATAAATAGTACACGAAAAAATTATATATAAAACTGAGATGTATTGAAAAAAGCATTAGAGGAAAATAAGTTAATTGACAATCTTCATCTGAGTAATAAGTTAGTGACACTCTACCCAGTAATTCCAAGTTAACTTATCACTGGAAGTAGGAGAGCCAAAAAAGTGTAGTGGCAGATAAAGATCAGAATGTGTAAAACAGATTATGATGGGTATGGATATGTGTAATCATATGGAAAGATGAATAGATTTGCATAAAATAAGAAAAAGAAGGGATGGAGAGAGAGGGGGGGGGGGGGCGCACGTTTTGGAAAGATCTTTGACGTGCAGCAGCAACATGTACGCCGCATATTTTCGTGTTAATGAAGATATGAATTCGAATTCCACCAAACACCATAAGTTACTTTCCAAGGCACTGAAATCTAGATTGTAACGCGCTTTTGTAAGCCAGTCATAGCTCATGTCATGTGATCTCGCCAGCTGATGACAACATAGGACACGTGATGTAGTCAGCCAATAGCAAAATCACTCTTAAATAGCAAGAACACACAAATAAGAAAAGTTGATGGTTTAAATTAATATACATAGTGTTGCTACAAGAAAAACAGTGGTTTCACATATAATCGTACTCTCAAAGATTATTAAGCTGCAAGAGAAGCTAAGCTTCCACATATAATGTTGATCTTTTTTGTGCGTGTTACACTTTAAGATATATCACATAAATTTGCCAGTAAAATTTTTAATAACAACGTAAATGTCTGATCTTCTGGACTAGAAATTCTTCTAGATGGTCGTCCTCAAAGAGTTGATTTATAATTGAGGGTCAAATGCTCTGTGATTTAAGAAATTCTTCATACATTCTCACATATAGTTCATTTTGTGTAAAAGGAAATTTACTTTGAAAGTAATGCTTTTGAAACCACCATCCACAATGTTTTTCCGTGACCTGTTAGAAGCTGATTCATTTCAGCAGTTGCCACAGAGTGCCAGATAACAGGCGCCACCGCCCCTTGCGCAGCTACGATGACACAGGAAGCCCGTATGTTCGTACATGTAAAACATTAAAAGATCTTGCACTGTGTCACAAAAGAAACAAGACATCAGAGGACACTTTCGTGAACCATACTAAAATACATAATTGGCCTTAAAGTGCACATTCGTATGTCCAGATTCGGATGTAAATTTTCTTGAGTACCAGTACTGTATTATCTCATGTTGACTCTCAGAAAGGTGGATGTAAAACCTGCAAATAACAACATATTTTAGCCTTCCGTAATTATGTGAACGTATTTTAATTCATTTGATAGCTCCCGGCCATAGAAATCTGTTTTGTATTCATTTGATGTGGGAGTAATAAATGGAGAGGAAACAGCAAAATTACTAAACATGGACACATACCATGTGGAGACTACCCACCTCCCCACCACAACTCAGACTGCTCTGTGCATCAGCCCCGGATCTACGATATTTCCGAACCAGGGCAATACTAGATAGTGGCACCCAGCCACACATCCATAGCCAGAAGCAGGAGAAGGTACTACCCATATGTGACTCGATTGCGCATGCACGAGAGACCTCCTGAAACTGCTCAAACAAATCTAATGTCAACAGCTGTCACGTCACGCGCTCATCGGAGGCAATTTGTCGTGGGCAGACAACTTGCTCATGAAGCGACAAAAGCGACACATCCTGGCCATTCTGTGGCCATCTCTAAGAGTGATACAAGACATGACACTCCTCCTACTGATCCTTTGGCCTTCCCCTCCTTGGCTATCCCTTGGGAAGAGGGTCAAGCTTGCCAGCTTGGGTTGAAACCTTTCCCTCGGTACCTGGTTTGTACCAGGACAGATGGCGAAAGTTTTGCCATGACCAAGCCTTTGTTTTGCATGGAGGTGACCGAAGATAAGTACGGCGAAGTCGAATCCTTTGAGTACAATGCAGTCTGGTTCTTTGCTCATAAAGACCTTTTCTGCTGCCCAATACTGAAGCCCTGCATGCTTGTGACCATCTTGGTGACATCCCAGTCTCTGTTGCGCCCCACCAATCTTTGAACTTGGTACAGGGCATCATTTTCCACCAGTATCTTCTTCTCAAAACTGACGAGGAGCTCCATGCAAACCTCGAGTGGTGAGGATTTCGATTTATCCGCTGTGTACGAGGCCCTAAAAACAATCACATCTATACAGGTGCATTTACCCTGACCTTCGAGGGGGATACCCTCCCAGAGAAGGCCAAGGTGTTGATGTATCACTGTGATGTAAAACCTTACATTCCACCGCCGATGAGATGCTTTCAGTTTGGACACAGGTGAATGCCTGTGGTCCCCCACCAGTGAGCGTAAATTGTAATGTGCAGCATCCTCCACTTTCTCCAGCATGCCTGGTGTATGTGAAAGAAAGACTGATCCTTAGATCGACTTACCTACAGGCTTGTCGAAAGTATGACTGGCTCCATCCTGAGCCTATAACTTCTATTTTTGCTTCAGTTATGTCCATTCCCTCCTACCCTCTCCTCTTCCAAGCCCCGCCCCATTCGCCCAACAACTTCTTCCCCACCTTCCTTCTCCCACACCCCTTCCCCTCCCCATCAGTAACCGTACCCACCCCTTCAGGTGCTGCTCCCCCTCCTCCACCGGAGAAACGCTCCCCTTTTTCGGCAGCTGCCAGTACTGGAGCTCCCTCCCGGGACTCCTCTTCCCAGCACCCCCCTGAAAGGCGATCTGCGGCTCCACATCGGCCGCGTGATCCGCAGCTGGTGGGCGTCAAGATTGCCAGATGTAAGTCTGTGCCTGATCTTGCTGCAGTCTGCCCTTCTCTTCCTTCACTAGAGAAGAAGCAGAAACATAGGAACAAGGAAAAGGCCCCTCTGGTACCCCCTGAGGTGCCACCTTCCCCTCCTCCAGCCAATGAACCAACAGTGTCTATCCCCACCTATATGGACTTTACCCAATCCTTATCAGTGGCGGATGGCTACTTGGCGGCATGGCCGGCTCCAGCCCCTTTCACTTCCCATTTAGACTCCAGCTTGAGAATCCTTCAGTGGAATGATAATGGATATTTGTGTCACCTCCTGGAGTTGCAGCGCCTTCTTTCTTCCTACTCTGCTGCTTGCATTTCACTCCAGGAGACCCATTTTTTCAATTATTATTCACCCACCCTTCGTGGGTTCCACACTTTCTGTCGGAACCAAATTGGCCCCTCTCGGCTTCTGGTGGTGTTTGCACCTTGGTCCGCAAGGACATTTTTAGTAAATGGGTTCCCTCCATACCACTCTGGAAGCAATCGCTCTCAGGGTCCATCTGGCCACTCCAATCACAATCTGTAATCTCTACCTTCCGGCTGACAGGCCACCCACATCCCTTGCCCTAACCACCCTTCTTCAACAACTCCCTTCTCCCTTGCTGCTTCTAGGGGACTTTAATGCCCACAACCCTCTTTGGGGTAGTCACACGACTACTGCCCTGGGAAGGACAGTTGAAGCTGTTCTGGCAGGGCTTAACCTCTGTCTACTAAAAACTGGCGCTCCCACACACTTTAGTGTGGCACACAGCACTTTCTCTGCCACTGACCTCTCCATCTGCAGTCTTGGCCTTCTTCCTTCCAATCAGTGGGGTGTCCACAATGACTTGTGTGACAGCAATCATTACCAAATTGTTTTGACCTTCGTTCAGTGTATCTTGCTCCGTCACCCTCCCAGGTGGGCTTTCTCTAAAATGAATGGGGTGCCTCCTCCTCTGCTACCATCCCCACTGTACTACCACACAGCAGTAATGATGAGCCTACACAAACTTTGACTGCTGCCATTCTTTCCGCAGCTGCTTCAGCCATCCCTTCCTCCTCGGGTTCCCCCCATCAGAAGATGGTACCTTGGTGGACTCCTGAAATTGCTGCAGCCATAAGAGGCTGCCGCTGTGCTCTTCAACACTTCAAGCGGCACCATTCTACTGCTCTCTTTCTGGTCTTTAAATGATTCTGCGACCAGGCCTGTTACGTAAAAAAATTTCAGAAACAGATTTTCTGTGAATGACATTTGGCTGCCATATTTCCTCACACTCCCTCTTCACAAGCCTGGGCGAAACTCAGGCGAATTTTTGGCCATCGTCTTCCCACCAGCATTTTAGGAATTTCTGTGTGTGGTGGTGTCCTTACCCATCCAGACTTTGTAGCAGAGCATTCCGCTCAACAGTTTGCCCAAGCCTCTGCATCACCTCAGTATCCACTCATGTTCCTCCTCTTGAAAGAGCTTTCAGAATGCCCCATTTAGCAAGTGGGAATTCGTTAGGATTGTTTACTGACCCTTTTCAACCATCTGTGGAGTGAGGGGGTATTTCCTACTCAGTGGCAGGAAAGCATTATTATTTTGGTGTTGAAAGCATTGTTATTTCGGTGTTGAAGCCTGAGAAGCCCCCTCTCCAGGTGGATAGCTACCGTCCAATCAGCCTTACCAACACCCTCTGTGAGCTCCTTGAACACCTGGTGAGTTGGCAGCTGTTTTGGATCCTTGAATCCCGCGACGCTTTGTCATTGACTCAAGGTGGTTTTTGCTGTGGCCGCCCTATGGTGGATAACTTGGTCCACCTGCAGTCTGCTATCTGGTCGGCTTTTGCCCATCAGCAGCACCTCATTGCAGTCTTCTATGACCTGCATAAAGCCTACGACACCACCTGGCACCACCACATCCTCACCACCCTTCACGAATGGGGCCTTCATGGCATTCTGCCTGTTTCTATCTGTAACTTCCTTTCTTGTCACTCTCTCCGTGTCCAAGTTGGTTCCTCCCACAGCACTTCCCTTCAGCAAGAAAATGGGGTTCCACAGAATTCTGTGCTGAGCGTCCCTCTCTTTCTCATAGCCATTAATGGACTGGTCGTGGCGACTGGGCCAACGGTGTCGCCCTCTTTGTATGCTGATGGTTTTTGTGTCTACATCGCCTCCTCCATTATGGGCGCTGCAGAACGCTGTCTACAGGAAGCAATCCACTGGGTGCAATCTTGGGCCCTCTCCCATGGTTTTCACTTTTTTGTGGCCAAGTCATGTGCCATGCATTTCTGCCCCATCCCGACCTGTTTCTCGATGGCAAATCCCTCTAAGTGGTGGACACCCATTGCTTCTTGGGTCTGGTCTTTGATGCCTGGTTGACATGGCTGCCTCATGTTCGCCAGCTGAAGAGGATGTGCTGGTCACATCTCAATGTTCTTAGATGTCTGCACAATACCACCTGGGGTGCAGACCGCTCTATTCTACTGCAATTGTACAAAGTGCTGGTCCAGTCTCGTTTGACTATGGGAGTCCTGTCTATGGTTCTGCATCACCTTCGACAGACCCCATCCACCATTGTGGGGTACGACTTGCGACTGGTGCCTTCTGGACTAGCCCAGTGATTAGCCTTCTTGCAGAGGCGGGGATTCCACTGCTGCAAGTTTTGCGCCAACAGCTATATCTTTTGTGCTCCTCATTCACTGCACCCCAAAGCACCCTAATTATGGTCTCCTTTATCCAGACACGGAGATCAACCTCATGCGGTGACAGCCACGATGTGGGCTTACCATGGCTGCCTACATTCAATCGCTCTTTTCTGACCTCCATCACTTCCCTTTACCATTTACTACCTCTTTTCTCCTCTTACCCCTCCATGGTGCGTCTCTCGGCCACAGCTCTGTCTTGATCTCTCCATCAATTCAAAGGATTCTGTCCCTCCGGAGGCCCTTCACCACTAATTTTACTGTCTCCACAGTTCATTCCAGGGTTTAGAAGTGATTTATACTGATAGCTCCATGGTTGCTGGTCACACTGGTTATGCTCACACCTATGGCTGTTGTGTTTTTACCGCAGAATTGGTAGCCATCCTGTGCGCACTGGACCATGTCTGCTTTTGCTCAGGACTGTCTTCCACTATCTGTAGTGACTCCTTGAGCAGATTACAAGCTATCGGCCAGTGCTTCCCTCACCACCAATTGGTCATAGCTACCCAGGACTCCCTTTCTCTCCTTGATCAACGTGGATGCTCAGTGGTTTTTATTTGGACCCCAAGCCATGTTGGGATCCCTGGCAATGAAGTTGCCGATTGACAGGCTCATTTGTCTACTAACCGGCCATCCCTTGCTATTGGCATTCCAGAAATAGACGTTTGCTCAGCATTATGTCATAAGGTACTGGGACTTTGGAGTGCAGAATGACACTTTCTTCCTTCGCCAAACAAGCTCAGGGCGATAAAGGATTCTACAACTATGTGGTGGTCCTCCTTACAGGCCTCTCATAAGGTTGGCTCTGCATCGACCATACTTGGCTGACTCACAGTTATCTCATCCATTGTAAAGACCCTCCTCTCTGTCATTGTGGATCGATGTTGACTGTGGTTCACCTCTTACTGGACTGTCCCAACTTAACTGCCCTGAGATGGACTCTTAGCTTTCCTGACACACTACCAGTGGCTGATCTCATTTTATGGTTTCTTCGTGATGGGGGTTTTTATCGCTTTATTTAAGGGTGGGACCTTCAACCTTATTGGTGGGTGGAGGGTATGGCAGGCTATCTTTCTCCTCCCTTCATCCTGATTGGTCTGGCTTTGACTGGACTTGGTGGTTCAACCCCTCCCTGTGCCTTCCCACTCCTTTCTTTATGGGGTCTGTTTTATCTTTAGTGTCTATCTTGTCTACCTGTGCTTCTTCCTTCATGCTCATGTCATTTGTCGCTTTCTTTCCCTTCTCTCTTCTTCTGCCTTCTTCCTTCCTTCTCTGCCAATCATTTGTAATTTTATGGCCATTGTAGTTCCCTCTTATAGTGTCAGGTTTTATCAGTTTTAGTTATTACAAGGTCGGAGGGACTGATGACAGCGTAATTTGGTCCCTTCTCCAATCCAAGCAACCAACCAACCAACCAACCATGCTGACAATCTGTGGGACTCTGTATGGGTATGTGTTTTGGTGCAAACAATCCTATTTTGTGACACAAGGTACATGATGGAAATGTACAATCTTCCGTGGCATAGTGAAGAATATGTCTGTCCACTAGCTGCTTAGGGCCATTGACATCCTGTGTGGAATTGAGTATGGGCCTCCTGAACCCATTGACTGTATGTTAGCTTGAGCTATGAGATTTCGACCAACACAAATAGCAACGGCATTTTCACAAACACCCAAAATTTAAATACATTTGTGAACAAGAAACCCACTATGTAACATTTCCTTATTGTGGTGTGCGTACTGTAAGACCTTCGGTACACACACCATCAGATTATTTGACTTGTCGCTCTAACGAAGTAGGTGAGTGTCAGCAATATGTCTCGTGGTCTTATCGTGGCGTGTTTATCTTCTGCCGTTAGGTCAGACGATAGAAATGCCACTTGCATGCTTAGAGTAGCAGATTGACGGTGACCAACTTTAAACAGAACTTGATTAATTTTCACACACATTTATTAAAATAATAAAAATCGTAGATATTATGTAACTTGACTCTGGATGCTGTTTACAATTGACAATCTGAAGTTCCTTTGGTCTTGGTATGTTAATCTTATTCTCACATATCTCTGATACTTGACAAAGTGTCTATACATTTCTCTTCATGGCTATGTACAGGAATATGATAATCTTATTAAGCGCAGACTCAAACTTGACTATAGACTGACTGGTACAGACAAATGCAGACTAATGCAGACTGACTAATCGGAGGTCTGTACACTCGTTATAATACCTTGCGCACTCATGTATCACTGCGCGAGGGTGATCTGCGAGGAGAAAAAGTTCTACGTTAGCGGCTGCGTGACATATTAATGCGCGGATCGGCTGAAGCAGAATTTGGTCCGTCTCTAAGATAGTGCCATCTCGGAGTGCGGAGACGGATGAGCGCTGCACCTGCGCTGTTGTGCTTAGTGGGGCGCGCTCTAGTGGGAAAGTTGTGTACGCGCTGACTACGCGGAACTATGTACACAACACTTATATACAGACTGTAGATGGTTTTATTTGTAAATAGTTTTTGTGATTGTGCTGACACACTGACCGTTTACATGTTCAAGCATGTAGTACATATCATTCCAGTTTGAGGTTTGTTGCATGCCACCTTTATGGTATTGCAATTTTAAGAGCCAGCAGTGTAATTTTAATAGTAATAGAAAGGTAGCACTCCACTCATAGAAATCTTTAGGCTGAATAAATATTATGTTATTAGACTCTGAAACAATTCATATATTTTATGTGAAGTTCGTGATGACTGGGTAAACGACCTAGTTATACAGAGGCTTATGATCATTTTTCCTCATGCTACCATAAATGGATGTGGAAAGAGAGTGAATAACTATGTGGCATAAAATACCCTTCATGATGCAGCATACAGAGCTTTTCAGAGTACCTAAGTATCTTCTAATTTGAATGTCACATGTACAACTGCACCGACAGTTGTTCAATTTTCACCTGAATGTATACCAATCCGAATTTTTAGCTGTGTGTCTGGACGATGCTTTATCGTGAAAGACTTCACTGCATCTAGGATAGCAATAGCCATTAATCCAATTTCCTTTGCATGATCATCTCCATTCCTCTTAGGCAAACCAGATACAACCATGTAGGCATCACCAATTGTCTCCACCTGAAACCCAACAAACACTTCAGTTTCATAATTGTAAACAATGTATGACTTTAGGTCAAAAATAAATGAGCCTTTAGTAATAACATTTTTATTTAAAAAAATAATCAAATTTACTGCTTTATTGTTTTTACACGTAATTACCCATCTTATTAATGCATTTTTGCTAATCCCCAATTAACTTTTTAAAGCTACTTTCATGGGAAGGGGAAGAAAGTAGCCAAAACAAATTTAAGCAAACAGTTGCATCTACAAATTGATGAAGTGCTCTGCACCAAGAGATTCTTTGAGTAATCATTCAATGAAATTCTGGGCTGTAAACTGGACAGTCAGGGACAGTCCAGTGCATATTGGTAAATTTTTGTTCGCTTAGTGTTGCAATGTGAGGCCTGGCATTGTAGTGGAGATGTAACACTCCTCTGATCTATATGCAGTGCCTTTATAAGGGGTAGGCCGCTTAAATATTGTGAGTAACATCAAGTTGTAGGGTGTGTTAAAGGTCTGATGTCTCTGCAGGAAACAGGCCAGCAGAAAGTTTTTGCATGCCCACAATAGTGCAGCCATGAACTTACCATCAGATGACCATGGCCTGGCTTTTACTGGTGACCATGGCCTCGCTTTTAATGGTGCCAGCTTGCCTCTCCAATCACTTCATTGTGGCTTGCTTTCAGTCTGTGGTGTAGCGATGTTCTCAGATATCATCAGATTTGCCAATTTTTACCAATAAAGTACCCAGTCTTCCTAATGCTTAATCAGAACAGACAGAACAGAGATTCAGGTCTTGGTGCAGCACACAGTTTTAATCTGCCAGGAAGTTTCAGTGAAATGAAATGGTATCTTTAGAATACGACTACTGGTGTACCACAGAAATCAATATTGGATCTGCTGCTGTTCTTCCATCATATATTGAAGAAGCAGAAATAGTTCTCATTGCCAGTGATGCAAGTATTATAACCGAGCCTAACAAAGTAACTTCAACACTTTAAAATGTCACTGGATTTCGGTAAAATACAATACAGTCAATCAAACAGCATATTCTAAATTCTTAATGTTTATATGGATAAGAACCTGAACGGGAAGTAGATGTTTTCAGCTGTACTTCATCAGTGGACCATCTGTTAAAAAGAGACAATACAACTTTCTGCATCAGAAGAGACGGGAAAACTATGAAATTTCAAAGACAAAAAGATTTCCACTCCACAAATGAGGACCTTCTCAAAGTCTTTGGGGTGCAACATCTTGCAATTTGCAGTCATAAAATTACAAATTCAACATTCCATCTGGCACAATATTAGTCCAAACTATTGACGAAGAGAACCACCTTGGTTCAGTTCAAGGCTGTTAAAAGTTAGTTGTACTGACCAATTTGAGGTTGCTTTGGCAGTTTCCCAAATCTATCTTGTTGATTGATGACACATGTTATGCATGATTCAAACCCAAAGAACGTAGTTTTCTAAATGCATTTATTAAACATTAACTATGACAGTAGACATGAAATGCTGTAAATCCACTCACATTACTATATCTAAAGTTTTGTAAACATACAGTGGGCTAGACATGGTGTCAAAGCTGTATAACCATTTTTAAAGTTCATATGCATATTTTCTAGATGGGGAGGTACTTTAGTTGTTAAATCAGAGAGGTGACATAATATTCATAATGATTATCTTGTACTCTATTTTTATTGGCCCTACTGTGAACAAAGGCATCCACTGACAAACGAGGAGCCACCTGTGAAACAACACATGTTGTGTACCAGCTGTTATGTAAACACTTTTTTCATTTTACACTAGTACAACTACCACCAAGTTACCAGTCAGTATGAATGGACATAGACAGAGGGTGTAGGCTGGCATCACACAATATCCTGTTGCAGAACATTGGCTCTACAACATGATAGTCTTGACCTCGGCACCTGTTTCAGCACATGTGCCATCTGGATTCTTCCCCCAGACACTAACTTTTCACAACTCCTCGGGTGGGAACTGGCATTGCAGCATGTTCTTAGTTCTCACCACCCACCTAGCCTTAATTTACATTTATTGATTTGGTCTCAGTATTTAATCTCAGTAATTATTCCTTCTTCAATTTTAGTTTTCTCTCTCTCTTAATTTATGACCTGTCTGAATCCCACCCACCCGCCGCCACCACCTCAACTACATACAATGCACTTAGCTTTCTGCTTTTCTTATCTCTTGCACAATGCTTTCCTTCTCGTTCCGTCTGGTTTCTCTCCCCTGACTGGGGTTCTGGATGACTTTTCTAAGTCTACCTGTTTCCCAAACCTTGCCTGTCTTTCTTCAGTTTCAATTTTTTCACTACTGATCCCTTACAGCAGAATAGGTTTGAATATTATAAATGCAATTAAGAATAATTTTTACAGTGAAGTTTTTACAACTCAGTTTCATATATTTTAGAAATATCCTGAAGTACTAATGCCAATTATATTTATTTCAAATATTTGGCTATCTTGTAAAATGGGGATTTGAGTAACGAATCACAAATCGTAACTTTGAAAATATTATAGGGCAATGTCGGACCAGGTATTGGAAGATTATTAGAAAGTTTTAAACATGCTATTTTGTGAGTGTTTGCAGTCTTTGTGAGTCTGTGTCTCAGTATATCAAGATTCAGTTTGTCTCTGGAATTGTGAGGGTGTATTGTCTCTCTGGTGGTGAAATTTATGTATATGTATAGATTAATTACAATTAATATCTGGAGCACGGTAAAGAGGAGACGGCAGTGTTCCTTAGTTGCAACTTGTTCATTATCCTGATTACTTTTGTAATTTCATTGACATAGCTGGAATGTCCCCATAGCAGTCAGCCACAGGATACGTGCAACTGAAATAGGGCAAAGTATGTAATATTCAGATGTGGGATGGCCACGGTGTTGGACTGTTCCTTCCAATCCACCGATCCAGACATTACTCCTCTCTCCAGACATTACACCCCTTGACTTTTTTTTTATGGGGGTATATAAAGGACAGAGTCTTAGTCACACCAGCTGCTGACATCAACAAACTGAAGGCTAGGATACAAGCTGCTGTGGGTACTGTGACAGAACACGTTACGAAACGCCTGGTGGGAACTGGAATACTGTCCCAACATTCTCTGAGCTACCAAGGGAGCACACGTTGAGGTTTACTAACGTAAGTGGTCTTAAAAAGTAGTAACACTAACCTATGTAATGGCATCAAATGTAAATAATTATGTCAAACGGTTTTTCTGTAATAAATTGTTATAATCAGGGCAAGACTTTGTGCTCACCCTGTATTTCATGGTCATGTCCATAACTAACAACAGACCCACACAACAAATTAAATGTCTTATCGCACCACAAACAGCAAACCAATAACACATAACAAAAATGCATAAACAAAAATATGTATTTGATAACTCACTGGAAAAGCTTCCAAACCTTATGTCCTGAACTACAAACACTGCCAATGACTTCATACATCCAACACCAAGGCTCAAATGAACCATAATACAGCACATTACACTCAGTGCGCATGCATGCGCGCGCGCACACACACACACACACACACACACACACACACACACACACACACACACACCACCACCACCACCACCACCACCAGAGGGCACCATCAAACACAACAAGACGACATCTACAAACACAACCAAGTCAAACTCCATGCCGTAATGACGTCACACACCACAACACTCTTATGTCACAGGTCAAAGTAGATGGGTGGAACTGGATACTTCCATTGACCCCAAACTTTACAGTAAACTGATGTATAGATGTTATTTGTGTACCAGTCTAAAGTGTTCTGACAGAGACGATAGCAGTATACTGCTCAGATGCTGACTGCAGACTTAGGGGTATAGTTAGCTAGACTGGCGTAAGAACATGATGATGCAAATTCTGAAAATACATAATGCTGTTAGGTTAAATTCTGCTATTTGGCAGAAACTCTTAAGATTTTACTATGAAAAATGTTTCACGTTACTAATTCACAAAATTATATGGAATCTTATTAGTAAGTGGTTTCCCAAGTTCTATATGTATGAGTATGGTTTCCATCTTGAAATAAGTTAATGAGACATGTTGTCTGATTCAGAAAGAAATATAGCATCAAAATTTTACAGTCGGAGTTTGACACTTTGCAGTCAGTAATGCAAAACAGATGATCAAAATTTGGAGGGTCCAGACATTTAATGTCAGTTATTTGATAAGTTAGTTACTTTCAGCTAATTCAAAATATGTCCTCAAAAAGTTGGGAGTGCCAGTTTTCAAAAGAGTGGTAATAATACTCCTTCTGCTACTTACTTGCTCACAATGCTTTTCCTGTGATATGACCGCCATAGGTTTCATTAGGAGTCACTTTTAATTACCCAGGCTTCCAGTAAGAACAACTGCGTCATTATACTCATGAACATAAATACAAACAACTGAGCTATAAGCTTAACTGAGATTTCAATTAGATAATAATTATACACTGTCCTGTACAAATGGTATATTACATGTGCACTGCATTAGATACAGAATGAAAAAGTGAAAAATTTTTAGTTATTCTTGGAAGCAGGTTACACCCCAATTCTCATGTTCTCCCCCGCAGCATGTAAATTATTGTTGCTTTCAGGTAGTTATCTACTTGATCCCTGAGAGTTTATAGAGATGAAAATCCCTCTGTTATCTTTGACTATAGGCATTTTTATAAGACAGTTGAAGAGCTAAATGTGGTAAACCTTAGCACCCAATGTATGTCTATGTTGACCTCTCTTACATGTTTTTCTCATTGCCATTCATCAAATATGATCAGGCGTGTCTTTTCATCATAGAAAGACACATTTATTGTTCATTCAGTTATTAGCATCACGTACCCCCCGCAGCAGTGAAGATGTTGGTGCATGTCTGCATTCAGCACTGCCTGGCAGCTGCTGCAACACTTCACAGAATTCATGCTACACAACTGTCAGAGCAGTTCAGACATCATTCAATTAGTCATCAAGAGATGGACTCATAGTCAAACCAGTGTCACTTCATGAGTCACAGTAAACTTAAAAATGGAGTATTTCATAATGCAGTAAAGTATTCTAGCAAGTAAACTTCAATAACTCCCAGAGAATGTTCTGATAGCTGAAAGGATCCATTAGTGTGAAACTATCTGAAACTAAATTCAGATGAAACTGCAAGAATTCAAGAAAGCCCCACCATTCCCTCAGTTTGATTAACCTCTTATTGTTATTTTGCATTCTCTGTGTGTTAGGCAGGTAGTGTGGTGACATCATCACTTCTTACGAGCAATTACTCTAATTAAGCTCTACCCTCTTCATCCTGCTTTGCAAGGATGCATGACCAAGAACACCTACCCTTCTACACTGTAGTAACACGTTTCACGTTTCCGTCACACTTCACCTAGTGTAGACTGGGAACTGTCCGCTAGGCATGCCCGATCTGAACTCACTGGGGCATGGCCTGTGCTGCCTGAGTTGTGCTGCCTGTGTTGTTGTTCCGCTGGCAGAGGGTGTGGCCGAATTCTCACGTGTCCTCTGGTGGACATGACTTTACTTGCATGCCGAAGTGTGCCTCCTGCGATCTTTCTGGTGGCTACTGCGCTCCTCCTCCTCCAGGGGGGTGAAGCCACTGTGATCCACTGCGTCGGAAGGTGGAGCGTCGTGCAGTAGTAATGACCTCCATGTCCATTGGAAGGCTGGAGTCGGGGGGGATCTGCCAACCCTCGAGCCGGAACCTTTGAATACGGTTGGAAGTGACCCACACGAAGAGGCCCCCGTTGTCCCACCACCGGAGCCCGGGACAGAACGAATGACAAGCCGTCAAACTCCGGATCCCGGTCCACCTCGGGAGGGGCAAGACCCAGTGGCGGGGACGATGGGGAAGGGACGACCACAGGTGAGCCAGCCTCCTGAGAAACCAGGCCTGTGAGGGGGGACGGCTCTCGCCAGGGCATCTCTAACGATGGCGATGCCGGTACTGGAGCTACTGGAGGCCGCCAAGGCTGAGAACCATCGCAGTGTGGCGGAGTCACAGGTGGGAGGGGCGATAGCGTCCACTGATAAAACAACATGGGTGCTGGCAATGGGGAAGCCGGCGCCCAAGGGGTCAGAGAATGAGTGCCCAAATGTGGACGTAGCAGATTTTGGTGATGACGTACCTCCCGGTGCCCCACCTGCAAGGTATAGAGCTGGCGGCCATTGCGGAACAGGACCACCGCCAGTATCCAATGTGGATTCGAACCAAACCCACGCGCCCAGACCGACATACCCGGTGGAAAGCCGGGTACCCCATTTTGCGAAGACTGGCGAGGACCAGGCCGGAGGAGGTGCAGCAGGGTCCTAGGTTGGCCCATGGTGTCGTCCGGTATGCCGTCAGGAAAAATGTCAACGCCTCCTCCACAGGAAATTCGTGCACATACTTTTTCATCTGCATCTTAAATGTGCGCACCATGCACTCAGATTCCCCATTTGATTGTGGATGAAAGGGGGGAGAGCAAATGTGCCGAATACCGAAGCGCCTACAAAAATCCTGGAAGGTCTGCGAAATAAACTGAGGTCCATTGTCCAATACCAGGGTGACTGGCAGACCTTCCACAGAAAAGATTTTTGCTAGTGCCTGGATTGCAACTTCTGAAGTGGTTGAGGAGCAGCGAACCACGTATGGGAATCGGGAATAAGCATCAATGACAATGAGCCAAAAGCCATTAAGAAACGGGCCCGCAAAATCTATGTGAACACGTTCCCATGCATGGGTTGCAGGCGGCCATGAAGAGAACACTGACCTGTTGGCTCGCACACTGGGAACAGGCGGCCACCAAGTGCTCAATTTCTCTGTCAATACTGGGGGCCTGTACCCATGTCTGCGAGCCAAGGTTTTAGTACGGGAAACACCCCAATGCCCCTCGTGTAATAACGTGATGATCTCCCTTTGCAAACTTGCAGGAACAACCACGCAAGGAGCTGTATCATCGGTAGCCAGAAGGAGAACTCCTTCCAAGACTGAGAGGCGGTCTCATAGAACAAAATAATTACGAAGAGGGTCCGAGGCCTGACCTGGAGGTCGGGACGACCACCCCTGCTGAACGAGGCGAACTACTTGCCTCAGAACCGGGTCAGCTGCCGTTTCCCTGGCGACTCGAGAACTAGTGATCGGGAAGCCATCAACCACTTGGCGGGACATCACATCCAAATGAAAGCACATAAGCTCCTCCCGATCGAACTTAGGATCTGGGCCCACCGGAAGATGGGAAAAATGTACTGAAATGCAGGAGGATCTGAAGCGAATTGGGACATGGTGCAGGGAATGACAATTGAATCTCAATGTAGACAAGTGTAATGCACTGCGAATACATAGAAAGATAGATCCCTTATCATTTAGCTCCAATATAGCAGGTCAGCAACTGGAAGCAGTTAATTCCATAAATTATCTGGGAGTACGCATTAGGAGTGATTTAAAATGGAATAATCATATAAAGTTGATCGTTGGTAAAGCAGATGCCAGACTGAGATTCATTGTAAGAATCCTAAGGAAATGCAATCCGAAAACAAAGGAAGTAGGTTACAGTACGCTTGTTCGCCCACTGCTTGAATACTGCTCAGCAGTGTGGGATCCGTACCAGATAGGGTTGATAGAAGAGACAGAGAAGATCCAACGGAGAGCAGTGGCTTTGTTACAGGATCATTTAGTAATCGCGAAAGCATTACGGAGATGATAGATAAACTCCAGTGGAAGACTCTGCAGGAGAGACGCTCAGTATCTCGGTACGGGCTTTTGTTGAAGTTTCGAGAACATACCTTCACCGAAGAGCCATGCAGAATATTGCTCCCTCCCACATATATCTCGCAAAGAGACTGTGAGGATAAACTCAGAGAGATTAGAGCCCACACAGAGGCATACCGATAATCCTTCTTTCCATGAACAATACGAGACTGGAGTAGAAGGGAGAACCGATAGAGGTACTCAAGGTACCCTCCGCCACACACCATCAGGTGACTTGCGGAGTATGGATGTAGATGTAGATGTAGATGTAGAAAGAGCGTTAGCATTGGCATGCTCTCCGGTAGGGCGAAAATGAATGTCATAATGGTGCTTAGAGAACAACAAGGGCCAGTGCTGCAGTCTGTGGGCTGCCCTATCCGGAATCTGAGAGGCGGGGCCAAATAACGATATTAATGGCGTATGGTCAGTGATTAACTGAAACTTCGTGCCCCGTACAAGAAAGGGTGAAACTTGGTAACAGTGTAGACAATGGCCAAAGCCTCTTTTTTCACCTGGGAGTAATGAGCCTGCGCGGGACTAAGAGTTTTAGACGCAAATGCCAGTGGCTGCTCGGACCCATCCACGTTGCGATGGGCCAGGACCGCCCCCACACCATACTGCGAAGCATCTGTAGCCAGGACCAATGTCTTAGTGGGGCTAAGACCATGCAGGATAGCGGCCCATGCCCGGTAAGACTGATGGGGCTGTTTCTTGCATTGATAGAACTCGACCCTAGCCACCACAACATGCGTGCGGCAGCGATAATATGAAGACAGCAACAAACACAATGTGTCAAAAGACAAGGACGAAGTTTCCTGCAATGGTGCTAGCTGCCGCAAAACTTGATACAGTGAAGGAGATATCCGAGACAAGAAAAGAGCATGATATACCTCCACATCGGCAACATGAAACGCCTGGAAATGCTGCTGAAGGCGATTTCCATATGCATCCCTATCCTCCGCAGTCTTGTCATACGGGGGAAAGGGAGGAGGGAACGCACTGGAGCAGACTGCGTGGAGAGCAACGCCGGAAGCACTTGTTTCATGGTTGCCATGAGCTCCATCTGCTGCTCAACTAAAACCCGCTCTAAATCCTCCATGCTGTGGATAAGCTGCGAAACCGGAACAACGACACCACATGCGAAGGAACGACCCTACTCGTCGCCAATTGTGTAGTAACACGATTCACTTTTCCGTCGCACTTCACCTAGTGTAGACCAGGAACTGTCCGTAAGGCATGCCCGATGTGAACTCACTGGGGCATGGCCCATGCTGACTGAGTTGTTGTTCCGCCGGCAGAGGGCGTGGCCAAATTCTCGCGTGTCCTCTGGTGGATGGGACTTTACTTGCGGCAACTACTGTCCTTGACCGCCGTACCGATGTGTGCCTCCTGCGACCTTTCTGGTGGCTACTGCATACACTGTCTCACATTTCCCTCCAAAATAAATGAAGAATGGGGCCAAGAGGTCTTAACATTTGAAGAAAACTGGTTCATTACTTTCCTTGTTCTACAGTTAGTGACTGCAATGAAATGTTAAATGACAGTTTTATTCACCACCAACTTCAACAAATTCATGTGTACTACTATTTAATAATTATTATACTATTGGTAATGCAGTGTGTGTACTATTGTTATGACATCCATTCCACGAAAAGTGAGCCTCACACATCATTTTATAAATTTTACAGGAACAGTACACGTTATAAATCAAATTGAAGATCAGATGTGGAATTATTTATACCTGTAATCAGTTTTTGTTTAAGTTTACAAAATTTGAGAAATTTAGTTTGAAGATGGTGATATTTTTGATTGCTCTTTTAAATGCCAAACTTGCACAGGTATCTTTTATTTTGAGCTTCAACTGTTTAGAGATCAGATGATTTTTTTTCTCTCCATTTCATTGCTGACAGTGTTAGGAAGTGTTTGGATATTAATTTGAAAGGTAAATCAATTTTCTAATTCAATTTTTCTATTGAGGAATTTGTGTTATCCCAGCTCTAACAAAATACAAAAAAAGTATTAATATGAAGCCATCATTAATCACAAAGTTTTCAAGTCTAAATTTTCTCATTTAATACCTCACCAAACTGTGTTGTAGGAAGAATATCTCTAAGGTTTCTGTTTTTTTATAAATTAAGACCTTTGAACTTTTGTCCAAACCATAACACAGCAGATGACAGTGACTAATAATTCAAAAGAATTATTTTATCATCACTGTGTTTGGTTTCTTCTTTGCTAAAATTAAATATATAACAATTCATTTTAATAATATTGGTAATAAATATTAGTAAAATAATAATCTTTTCAAATTTAAAGATGAGTTAATTGTCTTGTGTGGCTGCATACTAACAGTGACTGAAATAAGATCTTTGGAAGTATCAAGAGTTTTGACAGAAGGAAAACAGAGAGCTATGCCAAAAGGACAGAGCAACAGAAAATTGATATTGGAAAGAACACAGAGTATAAAAGCTGGAAACTTTGTGCCTGTTCATCTTGTTATGATTAAAAACATTAAAAAGTATTAGATTATTATGCACTTGTACTAGAAAAAACCAGATAGAAGTGTCATCTACAATACATGCAACCAAGGGTGAAGAAGGAGATTTTGCCGGATCCTGAAGGTGAAACTTTTGAGCCTGAGTCTGTAGTTCTAAAAGTGGTTAGTCAACCTGACATTGCAAACAACAGAGGACAGTTTCAATTTAAATGACTGCTTTGTTTAATCATAGACTTGTTACATCTTGTATTTGTTGTTGTTGTTGTGGTCTTCAGTCCAAAGACTGGTTTGATGCAGCTCTCCATGCTACTGTATCCTGTGCAAGCTTATTCATCTCCCAGTACCTACTGCAACCTGTATCCTTCTGAATCTGCTTAGTGTATTCATCTCTTCAGAAACGTGTTCCTTGCCATTGCCAGTCTACATTTTATACTCTCTCTACTTCTACCATTGTCAGTTATTTTGCTCCCCAAATAGCAAAACTCATCTATTACTTTAAGTATCTCATTTCCTAATCTAATTCTCTCAGTGTCATATGGCTTAATTTGACTACATTCCATTATCCTCATTTTGCTTTTGTTGATGTTCATCTTATATCGTCCTTTCAAGACACTGTCCATTCAAGTCAACTGCTCTTCTATGTCCTTTTCTGTCTCTGACAGAATTACAATGTCACTGGTGAACCTCAAAGTTTTTATTTCTTCTCCGTGGATTTTAATTCCTACTCTCAATTTTTCTTTTGTTTCCTTTACTGCTTGCTCAATATACAGACTCAATAACATCGAAGATAGGTTACAACCCTGTTTCACTCCCTTCCAGACCACTGCTTCCATTTCACATCCCTTGACTGTTATAACTGCCATCTGGTTTCTGTACAAATTGTAAATAGCCTTACGCTCCCTGTATTTTACCCTGTCACCTTCAGAATTTGAAAGAGAGTATTCCAGTCAACATTGTCAGAAGCTTTCTCTATGCCTAAAAATGCTAGAAACTTAAGTTTGCCTATCCTGAATCTATCTTTCAAGATAAGTCGTAGGCTCAGTATTGGCTCATGTGTTCCAACATTTCCACAGAATCCAAACTCATCTTCCCCGAGGTCGGCTTCTACCAGCTTTTCCATTCATCCGTAAAGAATTTGCATTAGTATTTTGCAGCCGTGGTTTACTAAACTGATAGTTCGGTAATGTTCACATCTGACAACACATGCTTTCTTTGGGACTGGAATTATTATATTCTTCTTGAAGTCTGAGGGTATTTTGCCTGTCTCATACATTTTGCTCAACAGATGGTAGAGTTTTGTCAGGACTGGCTCTCCTAAGGCTGTCAACAGTTCTAATGGAATGTTGTCTACTCCCGGGGCCTTGTTTCAACTTAGGTCTTTCAGTGCTCTGTCAAACTCAATGCAGAATCATATCTCCCATTTCATCTTTACCTACATCCTCTGCCACTTCCATAATATTGTCCTCAAGAACATCGCCCTTATATAGACCCTCTATATACTCCTTCCACCTTTCTGCTTTCCCTTCTTTGCTTAGAACTGGGTTTCCATCTGAACTCTTGATATTCATACAACTGGTTCTCTTTATTCCAAAGATCTCTTTAATTTTCCTGTAGGCAGTACCTATCTTACCCCTAGTGAGATATGCCTCTACATCCTTACATTTGTCCTCTACCCACCCTGCTTAGCCATTTTGCACATCCTGTTGATCTCACTTTTGAGACATTTGTATTCTTTTTTGCCAGATTCATTTACTGCATTTTTATATTTTCTTCCTTCATCAATTAAATTTAATATATCTTCTGTTACCGAAGGATTTCTACTAGCCCTCGTCTTTTTGACTGCTTGATTCTCTGCTGCCTTCACTATTTCACCCCTCAAAGCTATCCATTATTCTTCTACTGTAATTCTTTCCCCCATTCCTGTCAATCATTCCCTAATGCTCTCCGTGAAACTCTCTACAACCTCTTGTTCTGTCAGTTTATCCAGGTCCCATCTCCTTAAATTCCCATCTTTTTTCAGTTTCTTCAGTTTCAATCCGCAGTTCATAACCAACAGAGTGTGGTCAGAGTTCACATCTGCCCCTGGAAATGTCTTACAATTTAAAACCTGGTTCCTAAATCTCTGTCTTACCATTATATAATCTATCTGAAACCTTCCAGTACTCCAGGCCTCTTCCATGTATACAGCCTTCTTTTATGATTCTTGAACCAAGTGTTAGCTATGATTAAGTCATGCTCTGTGCAAAATTCTACCAGGCCGCTTCCTCTTTCATTTCTTACCCCCATTCCATAATCACCTACTACATTTCCTTCTCTTCCTTTTACTACTATCAAATTCCAGTCACCCATGACTATTAAGTTTTCATCTCCCTTCACTATCTGATATTTAAAATTTGAAAATGTTTTATTTCAGAGAAAATGTTCAACTTTATTTACGGTATTCATTGTCATTGTGTATATTACTATTTTCAGTTCTAAAGAAAGACTAAAAGGATTTACATTTACAGATTTCACCGTGGTCCTAACCATAGTACTGTACTGTTGCAAAATGTAACAGATATTACATCAAAATATTTCAATTATGAAGGATGTAAAAATGTTGCAACTACTGAAGTGTAATCTTTATTTACATCCAAACCATTTCAAAAACAAAATTGTCAATAAACTATTCACAGTTCACAGAGTTCTCATCTTTCGTGTAACGCAACATTGATTTGTTTTCTCTGAGTCCTGACCATAACATGCATTTATTATTTTTTAAAACTATTTCATTTTAATAGAAATCATTTGAAAAGTGTATTGGAAAGGAACGTTGTTGAATACTATAAAATTGTGTAATTTAATATTTATAAATTTGATTATTACATAAAGAAACTATGGCTGTAATGTCTCTTGTCTGTCCCAACCTTAACAATAGAATGACCCACAAATAATTGAGAGAAAGTTTCTGACTATGAGAACAAAGATAAATTTTGTCCTAAGATGTGTATCACTACTGGTAAATTAACAATTATAATCCGATACACTTGACTATAACAAGGCATGCTACAGATTCTTGTTTTATATCAGCCATAGATCACATATGTTTGCTGCCAACCCAACATTTCCATCATGAAGGCTTGTCTATCTGCCACTCTGGTGATTGTGTATACCTACAAGATGGGCATAAGATATCATGACACTCTAGTATAGAAACAGAATGTTTATGTGCCTTTTGTTGCAGCCTCCACCAGGGGGCACCAGCTACATATGTAGGCAGTGCACGCCAGGAAACAGGTGGCTCTGCTAATGACATTGTCCATACATCATGTGGGCACAAAAAATTCTTCCACATGCTGGGTACATAAGGCCGGCTCAGCGTCCAGCAAGTAAGTTCTGGTTTGAGTTCAGTTCAGTTGTTCTTGCAGCTCTGGGCCAGAAACCAGCTTTTCTCATAGTATATCCAAACAGAACTTGCCAACACAAGTCAGGATGCTCCTCTCCACTTTTCATGGCCATCGTGCCATTCTACTTCACACAGTGCAATCCCTCGCATGCACCCCCTGCAGCCATGCAGGATGTTCGTGTTCCGTATACTTCATTATTTCAAGTGGTCATGAGTAATCTTTCAGTGTGGCTTTCAGGAAAAATGTGACTGTGAATTAGTTTTGTATTGTAAGTTGAGAATCATCTTTTAGCACAGAAAGTGACTACTTGCAAATTGTAGGATAGAATACTTCTACATATCACGTCTGTAATTGTACAAATTGCTGTGCATTACTTTCTGAGAAATTGTGAACATGATTTCTTTACACTTTTACAGTAGAATACTTGTATAAAATAAAGGAAAATTTGCCCTGTTTAACTGTAATACATAAAAGCATTTATACCATGGTTTAGTTAAACACACAGTTCCACATTATAGCTGCTATTTTTCATTCAATAAGTAATTGTAAATAATACTAGGCAATGCAGCATGGTTTACACTTTATATTGGCTGTTTTAGTACTCTTTTTTTGCACTTGTAATGATTTATCTTGGTTGTTTTAATACTGTTTTTGCACTTGGATTGATTCTTTTTGCACCTTCTTTCATAGCTAATGTTTATACATATTATATGACATTAAGCATTGTTCAGATGGCAGCTACATCATGTACTGCTGTTTCCAAAATACTGCTCAAAATAAATTGGAAAACAGTGTCTCTTGTATCTAGCAGCAGTTTGAAAAATCTGACTCAACAAACATATTCATCAATTCTTGAGTTGCCAGTAACACAAAAATGCTTACAGGATTCATTCTTGTGGTTATTACATTAATTCTGCAGATAACTGTTTAACAAAATTATTGTCTGCTATGCAACTGAAATGATAGTCACATCACAGGTTCTGTATGTTACAGTTAGTTAATTAATTAGTTTGTGCAGTCCTGCTTTCACTGTCCTGAAATATACCAACCACTAGTTACTTGAATAAATAGGCACTGCATTTTACATGCATGTGAAATGTGTTAGTGCCTTCACAAATCTATGAATCTAGTAAGTTCATTAGATAATTATATATCAAAGTAATCAGCAACCAGTTGCACAAAAGAAGTTTAATCTCTTAACCCCTTTTGGGCATTCAATGTAGTCTGGACTATAATACAACATGGTGGTAATTTGGCGATATGTGTCAACAGTGTACGGATAGTCTTTGCAAATTCTACCATCACATTACAGTTCGATAATTCTCATATGAATATTACAGCAGCCCAGAGGCATCATTTATATGAAACTGTTCTGCACAAGCATTGCATAGGATCTCAGCACAAGGCTCAGTTTTGTGAACCTGTTGCAGTTTCTGGTTCACTCTGTCTTAAGTATACCACATATTGGAAAGTTCTTCTGCATAGGCACTGTTTCCTTTTATTGCCAAAAAATTGACAGCAGATATCTTGTAATCATACTGAGTAGATGACACGTGTAGTTCTCTCAGTATTTACAGACTGAATCACAGTTTTGCTTAAGGATGACATATCCTAGACATAACACACAGCATTTTGTGTTCCTTGTTTCACGTTCTGATAACAACTGCTTCTCCTTTTGTGTAAGCAGAAGCTGGGTTTGAACTTGCACTGCATATATTAGCTGTTTTCATTTTTATTGGCTTTTTGAGGCCACATTATCTGTCATTATGGAACTTTGTTATTCGTAGCTCACTAATGCTCCCTGTGGATGATCACATTTTGCAATCAATGCTATCTTGTCTCTTCTTTTGTGTACGACATTTTTGGTGATAGTGACGATGATCATGATTTCAAGAAAAATATTTTGTAAGTCTATAATTACCAGAAAGCTGTGTTGCCCAATAATAATGTGTGCAGTATGAACACTGGGTGTGCTCCAGAATAACCTTTTTATTTCCAGTACACTTGAGGCAAAAAATTGTGACAGTTATTGAATGATGATGTTTAGTTTGCCATAAATGCATGTGAATATTATTAATAACCTCAATCTACAGCTTAAACCTAGTTACAGAAATGTGAATAGGATTCATTGACATATACATTGGGTATTCTGGCCCCTGGCAGCTGTGTCGTTGAGAAGCAAGCTGTAGTCAGTTCCCAGCTCACTCAAGGAACACATCAGCTGGTATTCTTTCTGCTGGTTGTATAAGTTAATCCTGTTGCAACCCCAAGCCAGATAGAAAATTAATAATGAAATCTTAAGAAAAGGCTTAAGATCAGAAGAATAAGTGGGTGAGGGAAGATTCCCAACAAACTTCTGGATAGTTTTGTTCGTGAAATCAGCTGAATGTGTTATTGTGTAGCAGCAATATGGATGCAGGTTTTTCAGTTATTTTTCTAACACTGCAACTGAAAGGTGACTCAACTATTGGCATCAAGTACCAGCTGTGATGGACACATCCATGAGGAGCAGTTTCTATTGCACAAAACCTTTTTGAGCCACCAGATGCAGAATATTCATTCTGCTGTTTGCTTGAGTATATGTTCAGCAATTAATTTCTTCTTAAGAAGTAAACATACAAGCATCATACCTCATCACCAGCAACAGTATTGCAACATGATGCTCAATGAGTGAAACAATGAAATTCACAAAAAAATACAAAAGCAGTCACCTCTTTGAGTTTTGTTGCATTGAATTTGAGTAAGTAGCACTCCTCCACCTGACTTCTGAAGATTATTGAATGCAAATATTACACATCAGTTAAATGGCTGCAGTTGATCACGTATGGCAGTTCTCGATACTTCTTGAATGTGGAAGATCATTCATACCAGAATGATCATTTCAGAAGCAAGAAAATGCTTTTTTTTGCTATGTTTTGGGCTCTTAAGCACTCACCTGACACTCAATACAAAGGTTTCAGGCTGTCTCCACCTCCTGTTAAAACCAAAGTGAACAATAAGTCACAAATGTTACAAACATCAAGATGTTTGTCCACGTGTGACTTACAATGTTCAAACAGTGTTAATAAGATGCAAAATCCAGTATGTAACTGGAAGATAAATACTAATATGTCAAATAAGAAAACAACAGTTGATAAATACACTCATAGCTCCATGCTCCAATCACCTGGTCGGATGGCTCCTTGCATCAGAAAGTGGGTAGCATGTGACCAATAACCGGTGACCACTGTCAGGCAAGGAGACTTTCAGGAATAAACTGTCCACACCTTGACACAGCCATGAGTTGTTTTGCATAACTGTTACTGTGCTGCTTTAGGAAATGAAGTGAATTGTCTTTGTTGTTCCACAAGACTGATAACCTTAGCAGAAGTCAAAATGTGGTTTAAAAATAGAGGAAGGAGAGGACTCAAATTCAGGACTTTGTGTCTACATTGTGTGGCAGTTACCCTTAGACAATAAACTGATACAGCACTGTAACAGCCTGAGAAGAAGACATCACTTCCTCCACATATTTCTGCAACCTGTTGCCCAATCGTTCGCAGGGCTAGATTTCATAGGGCTAGATGTAGATTTCTGACAGGTGGCTGGTTTCATTGGCTGCCTTAAGTGTACAATTTCAACTTGATACATCCAGTGACCAGGTTTTATGTCTAAGACTGTACACTGACCTGCTATATGTGCTTATTTCAAACAATGGAAAATCCAGTAATGGAGTGTAACAATATTATGAGAAGAAAGTTGCCACTCACCACACATCAGAGATGCTGAGTCACAGATAGGCACAACAAAAAGACTGTACAACTAAATAAAGCTTTCAGCCTGTAGGGCCTTCATCAAAAGTAAATGACAGACACGCGCACACACACACTCATGCAAATGCACCTCTCTCACACACGACTGCAGTCTCAGGCAACTTAAACCACACTGTGAGCAGCAGCACCAGTGCATGATGGGAACGATGACTGGGTGGGGGTAAGGAGGAGGCTGGGGAAAGAGTGGGAGGGACTGGCGGACAATGTAGTGCTGCGGGATGGGGGGGGGGGGGGGGGGGGGGGGTTGAAAAGGAGAGACATAAAAAGACTGGGTATGTTGGTGGAATGACGGCTGTGTAGTGCTGGAATGGGAACAGGGAAGGGGCTGGATGGGTGAGGACAGGGACTAACAAAGTTTGAGGCCAGGAGGGTTCTGGGAATATAGGATGTATTGCAGGGAAAGCTCCCACCTGTACAGTTCAGAAAAGCTGGTGTTGGTGGGACACAGGCAGTGAAGTAGTCACTGAAATGAAGGATGTCATGTTTGGTAGCATGCTCAGCAGCAGGGTGGTCCACTTGTTTCTTGGCCACAGTTTGTTGGTGGTCATTCATGCAGACAGACAGTTTGTTGGTTGTCATGCCCACATAAAATGCAGCACAGTGGTTGCAGCTTAGCTTGTAGATCACCTGACCGGTCTCACAGGTAGCCCTGCCTTTGATGGGATAGGTGATGTTTGTGACTGTACTGGAGTAGGTGGTGGTGGGAAGATGTATGGGACAGGTATTGCACCTAGGTCTACTACAGGGTACAAGACATGAGGTAAGGGGTTGGGAGCAGGGGTTGTGCAGGGATAGATGAGTATGTTGGGCTGGTTTGGTGGATGGCGGAATACCACTGTGGGAGTGATGGGAAGGATAATGGGCAGGATATTTCTCATTTCAGGGCATGACAAGAGGTAGTTGAAACCCTGGTGGAGAATGCAATTCAGTTGCTCCAGTCCTGGATGTTACTGAATTACAACGGAAATGCTCCTCTGTGGCTCCACGGTGGACTTTTGGGAAGAGGTGGGAGACTGGAAAGATAAGGCACGGGAGGTTTGTTTTTGTATAAGGTTGGGAGGATACTTATGGTCTGTGTATGCTTGTCACTGCAGATGTGATGACTACGGGTGGCTAGGCTGTGTGGAAGGGGCTTCTTCATATGGAATGGGTGGCAGCTGTCAAAATGGAGCTATTTCTGGTGGTTAGTAGGTTTGATATGGACAGAGGTACTGATGTAACCATCTTCGAGGTGGAGGTCAACATCTAGGAAGGGGGCTTGTTGGGTTGAGTAGGACCAGGTGAAGCAAATGGGGAAGACGTTTTTGAAGTTCTGTAGGAATGTGAATAGGGTGTCCTCACCCTCACTCCAGATTGCAAAGATGTCATCAGTGAATCTGAACCAGTGAGGGGTTTAGGATTCTGGGTGTTTAGGAAGGCCCATGAAGAGGTTGGCATAGAATGGTACCATCTGGGTGCCCATAGCCATAACTCAGAGATGTCTGTAGGTAATGCCTTCATTATACGTGCATATTTGATATTTATTGGACTGCACATCAATATTTATGTAGGATTTTATCATACTATTTGCAACACGTGTGAAAAAGTTGTTGATTGTGTTGGGTACTGCTGTGGGATTTATTACTTTCATTTATTTTCTTGTGATATCTTTTTTCACCAGTTACTTTCTTTGTAACATTCCACATGGTCTTTACCTTATTTGTTGAATTATATGTATTTATCATTATACTACTCTTATTGATTTTCTCTCTATTTTGAAATATTTTTTATAATACAGTGTCTCCATTCAAAATTCAAAGCCACCAGGGCTTGCCTGTACAAGACATGTGATAGAGGGCTAGAATTGCAGTCCAAATTGTCACAATGATTGATAATGAAGAATTTGATGTATGCTATATCTGGTTCAAAGATGGAGTTCACTTCCACCTGAATAGAATAAACAAAACTCGCAATTCTGGAGTTCCAAAAGCCCCATTTGTGTGAAGTGAAACCACTGATTCCTCCTAAAGTTACTGTTTGGCCTGTGGCATACTGCAGTTGCATTATTCACCCTTTTTTCATGTGAGAAATGATCACTAGTGTATTTTGCATTGCAATTTTGGAATAATTTGTTGCCACACAAAGCTTTCCAGGATCGACCAGGCACTGAGTGGTTCCTGCAAGATGCAGCCAGACCACATTGCATAGAACAGGTGCTTCACTTTCTTGATGAATACTATGGGAATAGCATCATTGCAGTGAATTATTACAAATTTACTAGGGTAGGTATGGATTGGCCTCCATATATGCCCTATATGACTTCTTGTGACCGTTTTTTGTGAGGCACATTGAGAGACACTGTCTACCAGAACCATCCCACCAAGCTGGATGAGCTCAAAACAGTATCTGTTTGGAATCTGAATCCAGTTCCATTGAGTTGCCCCTTATGGTTACAGTTTTTCTGTGGGAATGCAGTTTGAAAGTAATTAATTAATATGTTAATTCAGGTGTTAAATTTTTCATTTAGGTCATAATTTTATAGACCTGTTATCATTTTTCTTTGTTTAGTAAGATTTTGAAGTAGTTGATGTTATCTCGATTACAGCATCTATGTGTGATTCGTACAGACATGTTGTTCCCAGTACTGCCATTTATTTTCAAGCTTAATATCTGAGCTAGGTGGTCACTAAAGCCTACATTGAAAATTTTTCTGTGATATTCTGTATAAACTTTTCTTGACTAGAAGCTGGTCTAAAGTTTTTTTGGAAGTGTGTGTTACTCATGTAGCACCATGAAAGGAGATGTATGTTGCATATGCTAATGAAGTTTTCTTACTTTTTAGGTATCAAAGTGATCTATGCTCAAAGTAATTAGAGTTGAAACTTTTTATATAACATATCTTTTATATTATTGTCAAAATTGCTTTGTAGTACTACTTGTTCTAAAACTCACCATTAGTTGTATCAGAAATGCTCATTAAAGAATCTTGCTCCCCTCCCCCCTCCTCCTTGGGTTGATAAATTTCTGTGGATGTCAATATATGAGTGGTTCAAAGTTTCTGAGATATTTCAAGCATAGTTAACTGTCAGCCACCACTGCAAAGTGCAGGAAATTCCTTGATCTATGGAAGCTTTCACTTCAAGGCTCTTGAGAGAGCAGTTATTTGGACAAACCCATATAGCCACATAATTAGTACATAAGTTTGCTACCAATTAACTTCAACACAACAGCTACTGAAAATAGGAAGTTCTTCCCTCTAGGCATCCATCCTCATGTGTTTGTAGAAGCTCAAACACATCACACATACAATGGGGATGTAGTTCAAATAGGTTCATTTATATTGGATCCATACACACATCATGAATTAAATTTACAAAACTGTGCTGAGATTCTGAAAAATGAAACATATAAATTACAAATTATGTGACATAGTACAGTTCCATGACATAGTACAGTGCAGACTAGGTCAGTTCCAGTAAAGGAAATTGAAAAATGCAGAGAACAAAATTGATTCTTCACTGAACACTGAAATATTTCTTCTGTACACAGAAAAAGAAAAGAGAGAAAACTAATCAAAATCACACATTATTAGAAACAAGAAATACAGCTTTAAGATTGGTTGCACACAGTAAAAATGTCAGATAAATTTCATGTGTTTCATATTTCAATGCAAGATATGAGAGTTGGTCATAAAAACAATTAAAAATAGATTGGAAAACATCTCAGCTTTACTAACGAACCACCTCCATCCACTAAAACCCATGTGAATTGTACAGCTGAGAACTGTCTTTATTACATCCTTTAGTCCATTAACTTCATTCACTTTAGTCCCCTTACTGCTTCTTCATCTGTCCTACTTCTGTTCTTTTACTCCTGATCTTACATCCATCCCTTTATGATGTTGTTTCACTCCTCCCTCCTGGTGGCTTCAGATTTTTATAATTCTCCTTGTCCTTACTTTGACACTTTTTTTTCGCCCTTCCATTCCATTTCTTTTGTCCTCAGGCCTCTTTTCTACCTTTCCTACTCTTTCTAATTAACTACTTACTACCTACTCAATTCCGGTGTATTTGGTAGTACTTGCCTTCGCTGTATTCCCTCTTCTCAATCCCACTCTCTTTTTCTCCTCACTGTTCACCTATTGTCATCTTGATCTATGGAAGCTTTCACTTCAAGGCTCTTGAGAGAGCAGTTATTTGGACAAACCCATATAGCCACATAATTAGTATATAAGTTTTGCTACCAGTTAACTTCATCATCTAATATCTTTCCCTTCTCATTCATCATTTATGCAGCTTTCTGTCAACTGCTTAACTCCTAATTCTTACTGACAGTCCACCCTCAGTCTAGACCATCACACATATCTTTTCACAGCATTAACAGAATTAGAGAGAGGGGGTGAGGAGGAGATAATGTTTCTTTCTCTTAGTAATAGAAAGAAAGAGAGAGAGAGAGAGAGAGAGAGAGAGAGAGAGAGAGAGAGAGAGAGAGAGAGAGTTGGAAAGGCCAATAAATTTTAACTGTACTCACCAACAACTTAGCTCCTTATTTTTAAGATTAATTGTGATCAATAAACTGCTTCCTCAACTGACAATGGAAAGGAGGGCAGTGAATATGGACATTGCAGCATTTATAGATAACTCTGAAACTTTTGCTAAATTATGTTGAAGTAGTGCAGGTAGTAACATTGGACACAAACATATGTGCGTTTTGAGGATTAATAAACTCACCTTGTAAACATCATAAAACCCAATAATTCTGTCAAATGTACTGTAAAGATCATTCAGAAAATCGACAACCTGAAACAGTAAAGAGTAGGTTCATTCAATAGCGTATTTCTTGACAAAATTATTACATTGCACATGTTGTAAGTGTTATTGTAACTTGTTCCTTGTGTATTTTGTTTAAAAGTGGAATCATGCACAATATTGCTTATGCCTCACTCTCACCTCTATGAACTGATATTACATGAATTTCATGTGATTTTAATTGTATAAAGTTCTACAGGTACAATGAAATATCATACGTATTTTGTCATGCATAAGAAGCCCCACTGTTCACCCTACCAAATATAAATTCTATCTAACAATTAAGTGAAGTGGTATGGAAAGTCCTTGATGGGATAAAAATAATGGGGGGAGGGGGTAAAGGTAACAGCTCACTGAATAGTTGAGGTGCTATATCGTCTATAGGCACATAAAAGGAATGAGGGCGTTACTCACTTTCAGATGAATTCTCTTCATGGACATAAAGCGAACACACATACACTTGCAAAGGTACAGTGTTGTTTGTGGCTACACTGTGTAAGCACTACAGCTCAACAGAGGTGAGGAACTGTGGTGGGTTGAATGGACGAGGGTAGAAAGAAGGCAGGGAGAAGGAGGGAAGGTTTGCGAACTGTGGGTGACAGCAGGAAGGGAAAGGCAGCAGGCTCACAGAATAGTAATGTGGCAACAGCAACCTCCTCCAAGCCATAATAGGGGGGAGTTATGTGAAGTGCACAGTGATGTGGAGAAGTAGACTGGGAGGAGGGGGGGCGGGGGGAGAGGGGGGGGGCAGAAGAGGGAAAGATTATGGAGAGGTCAGTATGAGTGCAAAATGAGTGAAGTTATGGACATGTGGTGGGGTGATGGTTGTTCTGGGGCAAGGGCTAGCAAAGACTGTTACCAGGAAAATTATGAGATCGAAAGATGTGTGTTACATGGACAAATCCCTGTGTTATTCAAGGAAGCTAGTGTTGGCAGAGGGGGAGAGGTCAGATAGTATGGACTGTGAAAGAAGAATCAATGAAATCATGTATGTTGTTCTCATCAACTGTGTGGACAACTCCCCCCTAGGGAACAGTTTTGCAGTGACCCTTCATCTGGATGGACAGCTTGTTGGTTGTCATACACACATAAAATGCTGTACACAAGACACAGCAAAGCTGGTATATGATATGACTCCTTTTACAGTTGGCCAGTTATGTGACATGTCAGAGGTATAGTACATATACACACACATGTACCTGCATGCCTACACTGCCCTGGCAGACTACACTCTGCTGGCTTTGCAGCTCAGTGAATGCGTACGGAGTGTCAGATGAAGGGATGAGGAGAGGAAGGAAATGAAGAGAAGGAAGGCAGATTGGGTAAGGGTGGCTGATGGTTCAGCAGAAGAAGCAGCATCAATCCCATCAACCAGCCCACCCTTTCCAAATCCTCTCTTCTGCTCCTAACCTCCTTTCTGCCCCATCTTTCCACCAGACATACCTCCTTCTACCTGCAATTCTGGCACAATGAAGCCACCTGGGTTGACGTAGCTGTGCAGATGTATGTGTGTGCATGTTTAGTCTATAGCTCTGAAGGAAGGAAGATTCACCCAAAAGATAGCAATGTTACAACATACTGTACAAATGTGTAAGCAAACAATCTGAGAGTGCTGTTAAATATATATATATATACACATACACACACACACACACACACACACACGCACAAACTGATGAAAACAAATTGAAACACCAAGAAGAAGTTGTGTGACGTAAATGAGAATTGTAGAGCATGTTTCTACATCTGAAAGATGATTTGTATTCAAATTTTACTCCAGATTCTTAAGAATGGTGTTAGCAGTGTCACTCTGAGGACACAAATCAGGTTTGCTTTAAATACATGCTGTAACATTCATGAGTTTTACTTACCTATGAGATTGGACATTTGCTTTTAAGATGACAAAGACTCCATTATCAATACCTCATGAGTTTGAACAAGGTCCTGTAATAGGGCTACAAGAAGCTGAATGTTCCTTCCGCGATATTGTTGTAGAAAGACTTGACAGTGGCTACTGAACATGACTGCTGGCAGCGGTAGTCATGAGAGTGTATCGTTGCAAGAAGACTGGGCTTCAGACAGTCAAGTGGCATGCACTAAAGATAGGAAAGACCATCTTGTTTAAACTCTGACTCTGGTTAATTGTACTGCATCTGCTGCAGCAGTTTGAGCACCAATTGACTCTGGTAAATTGTACTGCATCTGCTGCAGCAGTTTGAGCAGCAATTGGCACTTAGTGACATAATGAACCATTACAAATTGGTTGCTTCAAGGAAAGTTCCAATCTAAATGCCATGTAACATGCGTTTCACTGAGCCCAAACCAGTGCTATTTACAACTTCAGTTGTGTCAAGCAAGGGCTCACTGGAGGGCAGGATGGAGGTCTGCTGCATTCTCTAATGAAAGCTGGTTCTGCCTCAGTGTCAGTGATAGCCGCCGTCTGTTGGTAAGGAGGCAGCCAGCTGGGGGCCTGCAGCCATCCATGCTAGACTCACTGGGTGTATGCCTGGAGTTATTGTCTATGGTGCAATTTTGTATGACAGCAGGAGCACTCTCATGGTTATCCCACACACCCTGATTGCAAAATTGTATATTACTCTGGTGACTTGACCAATTGTGCTGCATGGCTACACTGTCCTGGCAGACTACACTCTGCTGACTTTGCAGCTCAGTAAATGTGTAGGGAGTGTCAGATGAAGGGATGAGGAGAGGAAGGAAATGAGGAGAAGGAAGACAGACTAGGTAATGGTGGCTGATGGCTGGGCGGAAGAAGCAGCATCAATCCCACCAACCAGCCACCCTTTCCGAATCCTCTCTTCTGTTCCTAACCTCCTTTCTACCCCATTTTTCCACCATGACTTGATGCCCATAAAGAAAATAACAACATCAATGAAAATACCGGTTGAGAATGCCTGCATTGTGTGATTTGTGTACACTGCTTAAAGCAATAGTCTGTTTAATTAAGACTTTGCTAATTTCCTTCCTCAGCCTTTCCCAATCTGAGCTTGTTCTTGTCGTTTAATGACCTAGTCATTGACAGAATGGCTAACACTAACCTTCTTTCTTCCACATGTTGATTTTATTCACAACTGGCACCCAACTGTGTGTAAAATAATTACACACATCATTTCATTTAGTGTGCGACCATTAATATCTCTCTCTGTCCTCAGTAGTTCACATAAGATAAGATTTCATGCTGATTTGAATGAGTAGCATCCATGGTTCATTTAGCATCTAGACAGTGTTTAGTATGATTGAGATTGGCCTTTTTATTATATTTGTGTAATCAATATTAGTAGCATCATCAAATTCAAAAGATGCTGTGTCAGAAATACCATCATAGCTAGAAGGATGATTGCTTGTTAGAGACACTTTCTTTTTATTTTGTGTTTCTCAAGGCAATTGACATTGACAGTGACAGGGAGTGTTTTCCAATAGGTTAAAATTTGCCCACATGCCATTGCTCTACATAGTGTTGACTTGTTTCCTTGGCCTGCTCGATTACCAGATCTGTCTCCAGTTGTGCTCATATGGAACATCATCAGACGTCATCCACAACCAGCATTAAACCATCCTTGTGTTGACTGACCAACTGTGACAGGCACGGAACTCCATCCCACAAACTAAAAGTGGGGGACACTGTACAACACAATTGTATGCATGTTTGCGATACGTATTTGGCACAGTTGTTGCCAAATATCACATGGGACATTCGCATGTTGGATGTGCATGTGATGAAAATGAACACTTTTACCTGGTGTGAGGTGGGACCGTGGGCAGTTGCCTGCAGGTGAGAATGGCACTTGCTGAAGGAGCCACTGGTGGATTGAGGAAGGTTCAGGTCAAGAGTGTGGCTGAGAACAAAGCACAGAATTCGCATGAAACAGAAGCTTATTCTTACAAAATAAATTACCTTGTACATTCTGCATGCATGCATGGTTAAAAATAAAAGAGAAGTGCTATAGCCTTTTATATACAGAAACTGCATACACGCGTTTACTTACTGAAGAAAGAAAGGAAACAGAAGTTGTTCAGCACAAGGCATTTTTACATCCCATTGCTGCACTGCCGTCGATTTTTGTGTAGAAATATGGTTTTAATAATCAATTGGCCTTTTAGTCTACTTCTTTGTTTGTTTATAAGTAGTCCTGTTTTCGAAAATATTCTGTCACTGGGAACAGAACTTGCAGGTATTGCAAGATATTTTTTTGCCACGACAGCTAGACCTGGGTAACTGTTTTCATTTTTTTCCCAGTAGTGTAAAGGATTATCTGTGCGTTGTAGGTATGGTTATTCCAAATATCGTTGTACCTCCAGGTCTATGCTATCACAACCACTTTTCATTAGATTTTTATTGGAAACCTCTTCATCAAAAGAAGCCCATAAGGAACTACTGACGTTTTGTACGAAATGGTACTCATGGCTAGTGTTGTTAGCAGCCGAATGAGTAGATCGTACGGTCTCTACCATGTTCACTCTGCAATCAGGTTTACAACAGCATGTTTTGAATGAATGGGATTCGTAAATGGTAATATTTCGAATCTTGGGTTGAGAACTGTGGCAACGGCATGTACTTTGTTTGTTTCTATTAATCCTAGCCGGGCTGTTAGTAAGTTGTGCAGATATTGCTGTAGCTCTTGCGCTGTCGTGGTAGCCCACTTCCCATTGCATACGGTTAGCTGTCTGATTATTGGAATAGATTTCGAAAGAGAGGTATAGTTTTCAGTTGAGATTTCACTTGTTACCACTTCAAATGGCTCCAGTACACATAAACATTCGCTCAAAATTCGCCACTTGTCAGCTGTGAGGTTCTCTACACCTGAATACAAAGATGATGAACAGGCTGCAATGCATTCCTTTTGCTCCACTAGATGTTTTAGCATATAAAACATACTATTCCATCGGGTTTCGGTTTCCTGACTCAATTTATGAACAGGTTTTTTCATTAGATCCTGGATCTCATGGAGTTTTTCATTAGCGTTGCAACTTGTTCTAAAAGAGCTAACATTGTTTTCTTGCCTTTTCCCGCATAAAGCTAACATTGTTTTCTCGCCTTTTCCCGCATTATGCAGAGCTTACTGCTGCTGTTCAAAGAACTTTTCACAACTAAATTGATGGTGTGTGCTAAACAAGGCACATGTTACATATCTATGTTGCCACTGCGAATAAGTTGTACGGCTGCCGTCACGTTACTGGTGTTGTCAGTTGTGATGCTTACAACTTTGTTTTCAATGTTCCATTTTGAAATCACGTTATCTAACGCCTCCCTAATATTTAGCACTGTATGCTTTTCCGGGAAACGGAATGTCTCGAGAGCTAAAGCTTTCAGGCACTAATTAGTGTTAATGAAATGACCAGTTACAGCAATATATGTGTCACTATTGAGTGAGGTCCAAATATTGGTCATTAAAGAAACAGAAGTACAGTCTTCCACGGCCAAGTCTCTGTTTATGGTAATCGTCCTCAATCATGAGGAGCAACTTTTTTCGATTTGGTATCGAGTATTGTGGGTCCAAAAAAACGTCAAAAACCAGTGTCCTCGATGACTGAAAGCGGTTGAAAACCGTCTGTTATCATGGCCATTAGTGTTTTCATCAAGCTGTTGTTGCCGTTTACTTCCTTCTATGAAGAGAAACGTAAGATATAGATCAGTGCTCCTGCAAGGGGATATGTTATGCTCAACAACTAGTCCAATACAATTACATATCGTATCGTGCAAAAGCTAGGATAGTAAATGTTTGATTTTGGGGTATGTTGTATGTTATCAGAGTGCGATTAAAAAATCAATGCCTTTTAAGTGTGGCGGACCGCTTAGGACACTGTCCGAACTTTTGCACGGAATCCACCTTTTGTACCATATGTACCTGGATAGATATTTTGTCTGCCTCGCACTATTGGAAGAATGAGCCTCTGTATCCACGGATGTCACTGCATTCTTTTATTGCTCGATAAATTGTGCAGTTTAATATGTCTAATGATGCCCGTCGTATTTTTTGATACATTATGGAAATTTTTACGACAAATGTTGCAAGTAATGTTATCTCCATCCTCCGTAAAGTATTGCCAGCAACATGATGTTCATTTTCGAGTTTCCATATTGATTTGAACAACAACTTTACTCGATTGAAACCTGAGACATACTAGTTACGAGCACAGAGAGCAGCGAGCATGTTTGTCTAGCGGCGGCATTCAATTCATAAAACAACAGCGGCGCGGCATATGTTGTCGCAGCAAACTGGCGCGCAGTGGCACATGCCGCTGAGCTGTTTCTCGTGAGCTTCTCGAGAATTGCTTGAGAACTAAAGGCTCGAGGAATTCTCGGTGTGCTTGAGTCGCCGCGCCTCGCCATCCCATCACTATCTGCTAGCACACAAGAACATGAGGCACAATGCCACATGCAGCAGTTAGTTGTGGCACACGTCCCACACTGGAGGGAATTGTGGTGAGAACTGTTGTATTACTCACTGAGTTTTACCCTTTGATGAAGTCCTGTGTTCAGTAATTATTAAGTGAGAGTGCACAATAACTGACAGTTCAGTTCTTGTGGCCATGTCCAGAAGATCAAATGCTGTTTGATGGGTGTTATTGTTATTGTTTTTGGGCTTCCAGGTGTACCAACATTCTCCATTATGATTGAGCAAGGCAGTGTTCTTGTTTAGCACTTCTGCCTGTGTTACGCAGTGACAACTGATAAACCAGTTTCCAATTTTGTTGGCCATTAAATAAGTGGCATGTTATATTGGTGTGGTAGCTTGCTGCAAGGATTAGCGACTATTCCAACACCAGGCAGCCCCACCCCCAGTGTATTGGACAACTGGTAACTGGCTTGATAATTCTGGCACTGCACTTGTGGCAGTTACAGGGGCAGGAGGAAATGAGCAGAGAGATAGAGGACGAGATGGGTAGAGGAGGAGTTGTGTGCAATATATGTACATATGTCACATGTGCTGATAAGAATCATGTAGCTCCCCTTGGGGAGGGGTGACATGGATGTGGATGGAATATGGGGGGGGGGGAGGGGGAGGGGGAGAGATAAACAGAGAGAGGGGAGAGGAGGAGATGAACAGATACAGAGGGGTGAGTAAGAGATGGTCAGACACAGAGGGGGGAAGAAGAGAATGGGCAAAGACAATGAGGAGTGGATGAATAGTCACACAGGAAGGAGGAGGAGATGAACAGAGGGGGAGGAAGAGATGGACAGAGAGAGGGAAGAGGGATGTGAGCAATATATGTGACATACACATAAGCGGGCAATGCTGTGAGTAAAAATCTAGTATCTGATAAACTTTTTAAACACACCTCTTCACAAAAGAAATGAGAAAGCTTGAATTGCCAAGGTACTACTTGATCATGGCATTTCAGTGCTAAACAGTTTTTTAACTTTGAATTGTGTCCTAATGCTCAGCCATGTTTTATTAAAGTAATCAATTTAGTGAAAGTGGACAAACCTTTTCTACAGGTGTGTTCTTGTTATTTGACAGAACCCACAAACAGTGAAGCTACACATCCTCATGGAAAACAATGTGCTAAAATGTTCTGAACAGTGGAAGAAATGAATGCTTCCAAGAGTGGCCTCAGATGGATCAGACTCTGAAGGGAAACATCATTTGTAGGGTAAGGATCTTAATTCTTTCAAAATTGTCTTCTCTGAAGCTCTACTTATGTTTTAATAGATACTGGTAGTAAATCCACCAATGATATTTAAATTGCAGTCACTGAACATTTATTTTGGTTCTCCACTGTATGTGAGTGGTCAGTCTATCTGACTGTGATGCAGTGCTCCTGGGTCAGTTTCCAGCACTATCCATGAATTTTTGTTTGGGGGACTGGAAGTGTGTGCACTCAACTCAAACAGAGGTTCTAGATGAATGAATGACATGAAGCAGCTCCAAAGTCTGGAAACCTGACAATGTCTGGGAGCAGTGTCGCCACACTACGTCTCTCTGTACTCCGTCCAAAAAACATCATTTGGCAGAGGATGACATGTTAGCTAATCTGATCAGAGCTGTGAGTTTCTCAGTGCCTGATCATAAAGATCGATTCTTGCTCTCATCCCCCCCCCCCCCCCCCCTCCTCCCAAACCAATCATTGTTTTCATTTTGATATATAGACTGATCATCTTCCAAAATACAGTGTTCATACAGGTCAGTACTGTACCCTCCGTGAGACTCCAATTGGTTTATTGTATATTACACGACTGGAAATTTACAACAATTTTTCCTCTTGACACCACTTAACTAGTGGCTGTGAACTGATGAAATGTCAATGAAGATTTGCTACACCTGATTGTAGTGTCCTGTGGCTCGGCAATGATTCAATGTGAATGTTCACTGCTAAATGTTCTATGTCAATAGAGCTGACTGTATAACCCTTTAAGTCTATATTCAGTGACCCACAGTGAAGTGTGTGGCAGAGGGTACTTCCCAATGTACCAAATAGTAAAGTTTCTTTTTCCTTTCCATTCACATATTCTCATTGTCATTTTTTCTCATTGTCAAGTTGAAATATTTCATAAGTGTCGTTCTGCGTCTCTTGCACTGTAGTCATCTTTTTGAGCTTATCAGGTACTGTGCCTCCTCATTTATGTAGAAAATCACACACATGCAAATTATCACCCACATTCCAGAATGAGATTTTCACTCTGCAGCGGAGTGTGTGCTGAAATGAAACTTCCTGGCAGATTAAAACTGTGTACCCGACCGAGACTCGAACTCGGGACCTTTGCCTTTCGCGGGCAAGTGCTCTACCATCTGAGCTACCGAAGCACGACTCACGCCCGGTACTCACAGCTTTACTTCTGCCAGTATCTCGTCTCCTACCTTCCAAACTTTACAGAAGCTCTCCTGCGAACCTTGCAGAACTAGCACTCCTGAAAGAAAGGATATAGCGGAGACATGGCTTAGCCACAGCCTGGGGGATGTTTCCAGAATGAGATTTTCACTCTGCAGCGGAGTGTGCGCTGATATGTAACTTCCTGACAGATTAAAACTGTGTGCCCGACCGAGACTCGAACTCGGGACCTTTGCCTTTCGCAGGCAAGTGCTCTACCATCTGAGCTACCGAAGCACCCACATTGTTTGCATAACATCACAAAAATACATATGTAAAGGCTGCGTTAGACAGAGAGGATAAATTCTCGGACATGTGTCTTGCTCAGCATGAAAAAATACATAATGGGCACTGTGCTTAAACCAAAAACATCTGAGCCATGAAAAGTGAGTGAAGGTTTCAACTAGCACTACTAGTGGCCAAATGAAACATTCTAAATGGTTTGACAAAGGTGTCACAACAGTAACAAAACCTTATATGTGCAGTAGAGACAATTTCGGAATTATTGTGACTGATATTGATTTGTTTATTCGAGTAAACCTAGTAACTCCCATTCAGCCAACACACTGACTGGAGCATGGCAGTGGCAGGAGATAGGGCACAAACTGTTCCAACTTTTTACACATTTACTCATTCAAATCCACTGAGTGTAGAGTGACCTGGTGCCAAGAAACTTAACCACATTGTGGTTATAAACACTACTTGATGTCCAATGCCCTGCCAGTGTCATTTTGTGTCAGTTTTTTCTTCAGACTTTTTTTATAAAGCACAAATTGTGGGAAAATTATGGAATATGTTGACGCAAAATCAGGTGTGAATCAACATTGTGGACATGCAAAATTGGATAGGAGTGATAAAAAAAAGTCATAAACAGTGGGAAAAACATTAATTCTGGGAATGTAAAATTGGGGTTGTATTGTAGTAAAATCCCTGTGGGACTGATAAGCTGTGAGCAGTAGTATGTTCCTAATTTAATACTAAATCTTAAAACTCTGTAATTAGGGTTTCGCAGGATAGCAGGCAAATGTCTCCACGCTTGTACCAATCCATATATTTCAGTATCTCCATGATTTTTATCCTTGGATCAAATGAACCTGTGATTGATAGTGGTGCACTTTGTATACATTCAATGTCTTCTGTTAATCATATGTAGAAGAGCCCCAAGTTCCTTGTAGACCCATAGTATTTTCCCAGTATCATAACAATGACTTAAAATTTACCATCTGGTTTACTTAAACCAACCCTATGTGATTGTGCTATTCGATATTCCTGCAAATAAATGCACCTGGATATATGTATGAGATGACTGATTCCAGTTGCAACGCATTAATACTTAAGTCATAGCTTGCTACATTCTTTCCTTTTGTGAAGTGCACAGTTTTACATTTCTGAAAATTTAAAGCAAGTTGCAAATTATTGTACCTTTAGCAGGTCACTAACATACAATATGAACACCAAAGGCTCCAAACACACTTGCCACTGTGAAGAAATAATGTATCCATCTGGTTTCCAGGATGTCATGTCAGAAAAATGATAGTTGGGTTTTGCATAGCTGACATTTATGGAATTCATGTCTCCTGGCATGGAGGAGGTCATTCCGTTCCAGATACCTCATCATGTTTGGGCTCAGAATATGTCATCAGATTCTACAACAAATGGATCTCAAAGATATTGGATGGTAGCCTTGTGATTCATTTCTCATACTCACCAGTCTGTCCTGCGCTTTCTTTCAAACTACTTGGTGTGGTATTTTTTTGGGTAGAATCTAAAATATGTCATGGTTAATGGAGGGGCTAACTCTATCACAAACTGTGTTAGTATCCTATGCGACTCATCGAAATTTGTTCAGTTTTGGCAACTTCAGCTATTTCTCAATGCCACAGACAGTACAGTCTGCTTACAAAGAGATGAATGATGGCAGTGAAGTGATGGTTATCATCTCTTGAGGAGTGACGAAGTGTTTCTTATACAGTCATGGGCATTCCACTCCTTCTCACAGGGGGCCAACATCTCTCTTGTGAATAAATGTTTGACCATCACAGAACCCCAGCCCTTGAAGCACTACTTCCCTTTTCATGCTGCAAATGTATCATTCTGCTACTCTTTTTCCTCTCAGTCTTTCCATCAGATGGTCACCTTGGTATCAGTTGTGCCTGGACATGGTTTGTGGATTTGGATTCTCATTTTCTTCCCTCCCAGCATTCTGCAACTTTTCATTTTTAGTTATATGGTCCCCTTCTTGGCCTTGACTTACTGCTCCTTTTCCAAATTTTACAGTGCAGTGCGAATCATGCACAGAAGGTTACCCAACACACAGTGTATATCCATCTCTTGGGCCTTCCTTCTTTCCATCCTTCCTTTCTTAAAAAGGTACTATGCCCAAAGGCCAGCATGTAGCCATTCCATTGTGGGGAGGAGGAGGCATTTGTCAAGTACCTGCACAATGGTAGCCTTCTGACCGTCCGGGGATCGTACTGTTGGTGCCTGAGCTGGAAACTCTCCACGCAAGCCAAGTAGTACGTGTTCTTCATGTTTGGGGTATAGGGACTTCATGCAATGGTAACTATTGTTGTGGCTGGATGGCACATGTGGAGAGAGCCCCTGCTCAGAGTGGGTGGTACCATGGTGGAAGATTCCCACATGAAGCAAATTACACTTTCTTCTGCTGGTGGCCACAAGGCTGCAGCAGTCACTTCAGATAGGAAAGATTACTGTAATGCAGGAGATACGACCCCATGAAATTTCCTTCCCTTGTTATGCTGTGGGAAAAGGGACAAGCCAGATGTCTGGGAGTGAAATACATCACAAAACAGTTGGTCTGTACTTGGAATGGTTGGGATGCTTTAACTGCAATGAAACCATAATTTTTTGTAGAAAACATTTAAGATAAATATGGGGAAGTTGGGTCTCAGGAGAAAATGCAATATGGTTCATTATTAATTAAAATTTCCTGTGCTGCCTAATCTACAGCTCTCCACGCATATGATCCTATAGGTGACATACCTGTGACCACTGCCCCACAAAAAACTTTGAAAATTGTCCAAAGAATCATCTTCCACAGATATCTTATGTGCCAAGCACATGAGATACTCGAGACTAATCTCCAGTGGTGAGGTACACATTTTATCAGATGTATACAAAAAAGGCCCATGAATAATCATATGGATACAGGAGCCTTTTAAAGGAATGTACCCCTGGAAAAGGTTAAGGTCATAGAGTACAGGCATGATGTGAAACTGTAAGTCCCATTGTCAATGAGGTGCCTCAGATGTTTTATCCTTTGGGTGTATGTTGTCCCACTGCAAGGCAGACCCAAAATGCACTAACTGTGGACAAAAACTCCATGAAGGTAGCCCTTGTGAACATTCACATTTGTGTGTCAGCTGCATGGAATATCACCCTCCACACTTGCATTTTTCCCAGTTTCCAAGAAAGAACAGAAAATACAGGAATACAAATGTACTAATAATTTGCTGTGCACTGATGCACAGAAGAAATATCAATGCCTACACCTTATGGCTATGATGATCAATAACACAAACATCATGACAATCCCCCCCGCTTCAACCCTCCCCAAACCAGATCCCCCACCAATCTCCTGTCCCATGGTACCTTATTTAGGAATCACTTCCTGCACCAGGCTGGAGAAGCGTTCTCCTTCTTCTGCATCTACCAGTGACGAGGCTCCCCCTTGAGATAACTGTCCCTGCAACCTTCAGCTTGGAGGTCCAACACCAAATGATGGCTGAGGATCCCAGGGCTGTCGCTGCACTCAATGTGGATAGCCACTTGAATGAACCTCCAGCTCCTAAGGGTATGAAAGAAAAGAAGAATAAGAATTGGGACAAGGCTCATCTGGTGCCCCCGGTGGTGCCAGATCCTTCCACACAGTCAGATTCTGAGCCAATGCTTATGGATGTGGTTCCATCCCCACTGGTGACAGGCAGTGATGCTGTGGTGTGTCTGACCCTCCTGGCCACCAGTCATGAGATCATTCAGTGGAATTGTAATGGGTACTACTGTCACATGCCAGAACTACAATGCCTTATTGCCTCTTCTTCTGCAGTTTGCACTGCTCTCCGATGAACACATTTCACTGGTGACCATTATTTAATGCTCTATGGTCATCATTTATTCTATCGAACCATGCTGGTCCTGAGAGGTTATCTAGAGGGGTCTATACTTTGGTTTGCGCGGATGTTGTTTGTGAATGGATTCCCCCTTGAGCCTCATTGGAGGCAACAGCATTACAGTTGCAAACGACTTCAGTGATTACCATTTGCAACATTTACTTACCTCCAGGCAGGCTGAATTGACAACATTAAAGAAACAACTTCCCCCCACCCCCTTTCCTCCTGCATGGGGACTTCAATGCACACTGTCACTTGTAAGGGAGGAGTACCACTTTGTCTGGTAGGGGTCTTCCAATTAATCAGTTCCTCACAGACCGTCATCTGTGCCTCATCAATAATAGTTCTCCTACCCACTTCAGTGTTGCCCATGGCATCTTTTCTGCTATCACTCAAACGATTTCTTCCCCTAATGTTGTAGCTTGGATACATTGGTCACTAATGATTACCTTTGTGACAATGGCCACTTTCTGGTGAACCTTTTATTTCCTTTCCACTGCCAGGCAGACTGACTACCACATTGGGCACTTCACAGAGCCAAATGGCCTTTATGTGCCTCTGCTGTTACATTTGCTGCCTCTCTGTTGGGTTGTCTTGATGAGGCTGTGCAATGGATCTCAGACACAATCATCTGCACCTCTGGAACTGGAATTCCCCTTTCTACAGCTCCCTCCCCCCTACCCCTCAAACCATTGGCTAGTGCCATGATGGACCAAAGATACAGCAATACCTATTCAGGAATGCCAACAACCACAGCAATGACTCAAATGACATCCTTCGCAGACCAACCTTATCACTTTTAAGCAATTTCGGCTAAGGCTACCCTATCTAATCAAATGCAGAAAGGAGGACAGCCGGGATTGTTACATCCCATCTCTGGGGGTGTATGCCTCTTGACCTCAGATGTGGTTCAAGCTCTGTGGTCATATGGGCTGCCAACATTCAACCGCTGTTCCTGGTCGTGTTCTATAGGGTTGTCTTTGGACTGATTCATTGGTTCTTACATAACACCTTGCGATCCAGTTAGTGACAGCATCAGTATCCTCTTCCTTACCACCTACTTTTCTACTGCAGAAGTGACAAGTTGAGGTCATCCACCTATGTTTCACTCCCCACCAAGTTGAATCCTATGATGAATCCTTCACTTATTGGGAACTAATTCAACTGTTGCCTTGACCCATGACACAGCCCCAGGCCCTGATATGATTCACAATCAGATCATCGAATACCTGAACATTCCCCAAAGGCTACATCTCCTCACGATCTTCAATTGTCTTTCACTCCAAGGTGCTTTCCCTTAGAATGATGAGATAGCCTAGTTGTCCCAACCCTTAAGCCAGGAAAGAACCCAATGTCTCTCAACAGTTACCGACTGATTAGACTGTCCAACATATTCATTCAGCCGCCTGAATGATGGTTGCTCACAGAATATGCTTGGTTCTCAAATCTCAGGGCCTTTTGCAGCTCTATCAGTATGATTTCTAGAAGAGACTATCCACAAGTGACCATCTGATTACGTTGTAAACAAGCAATCTGACAGGCGTTTCCTAAGTGGCAACACCTTGTTGCCGTTTGTTTTGACCTGCATCAGGTGTATGATGCCTATTGACATCATCAAATTTTCACCCTCCATGACTGAGGGTTTTGAGGCCCTCTATCAACTTTTATCCTTCAGTTTTTATCCCACTGGTTGTTCTGTGTGAGAGTCAGCACTTTACTCAGCTCTTAACAAGTCCAAGAGAATGGCATTCCATGGGGCTTTATGCTGAATGTTACTCTTTTCCTCTTCACCATTAACAGGTTAGTTACCTCTGTTGGGCCACTTACACCTCATCATTGTACAAGGTATGTTCACAAAGTAAGTGTACTGTGACCATAACAGGCTGTGGTTTCCCAATTTTTGAGGGTTGGCGACACTGAATGGTAGAGGAGGATCTCCTGACCAGATTGAGCACTGCAGGAACATAAAAGTACATAAACTGACATTGCAGTGTCCAGTTAAGTGAAAGTCGGCCGGTGTGGCCGTGTGGTTCTAGGCGCTACAGTCTGGAACCGCGAGACCGCTATGGTCGCAGGTTCGAATCTTGCCTCAGGCATGGATTTGTGTGAAGTCATTAGGTTAAAGTAGTTCTAAGTTCTAAGGGACTGATGACCTCAGAAGATAAGTCGCATAGTTCTCAAAGCCAGTTAAGTGAAAGGTGTTGGCAAGAAATCCCACCAAGTGTGAGCCACATACTGTGATCTGCTTCCTACTTGCCAAAGGAATAACATTTACCAAAATTGCCTCGCAAATCAAAATGGTTTATGTTGAAGGTGTCATGAAAGGAATGAGTGTGTAAGTGGTGTACGGAGTTAAGTGGAGTCAGAACAAATGTTCATGATGGATGAAATTTCTGTGATGTTTCCACTAATCCCCAAAACTTTCGTATTCAAATCACTCACAGGAATACTGGGATACCAGAAATTGTGCACAAGATGGGTCCCAAAACAGCTGAAATACCACACAAGTCAATATTGCTTGCTAGTCTCTTGAGCGACCTGAATTCGAAGGTCAAGATTTTCTATTATGACTGGAGATGAAACACAGGTGGCTCATTACACACCTGAGACAGAAGGACAGAGTCACTGTGGCATCACACCAACTCCCCATTTACCAAAAAAATTCAAAACTGTAATATCGGGCAAAAAAGTCATGGCCTCAGTGTTATCAGACTAAAAATGCTTTTATCAGACTGAAAATTCATCATTTTGGTCGAGTTCTACCTCAGGGGGAGATGATCAATGGACAATGAGATTGTGAGACCCTATAAGAAATCAAAAAGTGCATTGAAAACAAAAGGAGGGGAATGCTGACCAGGGGAGTATGCTTGTTGCATGACAATGCCCATCCTGACACAAGGCACACTTGGACTCATTTGGTTGGGATGTTTTGAACCACCTCCCATATTCCCCTGACTTGGTGTCCCCAGATTATCATACAATGTGGAGATGGAGTTGGCAAGAGGGTTCTTCAAGGTGGGCATAAAGAAGCTTGTACCACTGCTCACCACATGCACTACACACAATGGTGATTATGTGGAAAAAGTCAAAAAGTGTATCAACAATATCCTCTATTTTTCAAATACACTTTTCCTAAAAAATATAAAAAATCTAGTACACTTACTTTCTGAACATGCCTCATACGTCAACAATTTTTGCAATGCCTCATACGTCAACAATTTTTGCATTTGGTACAGCTCCCACTTGGTAGCCTCTGATGAACACCAGTTCCAAGGTGCCATTTGGCAGGCCTTTACATGGGCTCTTTCCCATGGCTTCCACTTTTCTCTTACAAAAATGTGGGTACTGCATTTCTACCATTGTATGATGGCCCATCGTGATTGGGAACTCTACTTAGGTACTCAGTGCTTGAGTGTTGAACCACATTCCCATTTCTTGGGCCTCCTTTCTTATAAAAAGCTGACCTGGCAGCTCCATATTCGTCACCTGGAGACTAGCTGCATGCAGAATCATAACACTGTCTGCTTCTTTGTTCGCACATCTTGGGATGCAGATCATGTTACTCTTATCCATATTCACCGGCACCTGGAGTATGAATGCCAAGTATAAGGCTCAGCGTGTCCCTCAGTCCAACATCAAGGCATGCATTTGGCCATTGGTGCCTTTCTGACTAGATCCATAGACAGTCTCCTTTCCAAAGTAGGGGTCTTCCCCCTTCAAATTCAATGGTACCAGTTGTTGATATCCTATGTAATCACCATTCAACAGGTCCCTGATAATTCCACATATCCCACTCTCTTTACATACAAGGCGTGCCGTCCTCCTGATACCAACCCTCACGTGTGTGTACCGGTTGGAATGCACCCCACCTCTCTCTACTAAGATCTCCATCCACCTCCCTGGCTAATGCTCCTCACTTTTTCTCACACAGTCCCCTTTGGATGGTGTCCAGGTCACAGATTAGGACCAATCTCTTCCAAGGCCTTTCAGAATCTGTAACATCCAGTTCTTCAATATTCCAGGACGATACCTCTTACACCAATGGCTCTAAAACTATAGCTCTGCTGAGCTATGTTTTTATATCACCTACCTATATGGAAAAGCCATTTGCTGCCAGCAACATGTAGTGTGTTTATAGCAGAGGTGACAGCCATTAGCAAAACCCTCCATTTTACTTAACAGGCCCCTCTTGGCCTTGTTTCAATATGTACTGACTCAGTAACCAGTCTTCAGGCTATTGACTGATGCTATTCTTGCCACTCTTTGGTCTCCGCTACTGATTACCTTCTCATTGACGTTCGTCTTATGCTCATTTGTCTTTCTCTGGATCCCACATCATGTGCGTATCCGGGTCAGTGAACTGACTGACCATTTGGCTAGAGGATCACTTACTCACTCCCCATTCACTTTGGTGACCCCAAGAGTGTATGTGATCTCCACTCACATGGAAATGGAACATTTGGTGGGCTGCTGCACCATCTAATAACTCCACAAAATTGAGGAGACTACTGCAGCATGGAGCTCTTTATTCTGTTTCTCCCAGAAGGACTAAACAGTCCTGTGTCATCTCCACATCGGTCATACCACATTAACCCATAGTTTTCTTTTGTGTAACACTCCACCTCCATGATGTGGTTGTGGAGCCTTACAGAAATAGCTCACATCTTGATGGAATCTATTCTCTTTTTGGCCCTCCACGATAAGTAGAACTTCCAGATTCATTGGTTCTAACACTGGTGGATGATTCGTGGATGACTGAACTAGTTCTCAGTTTTCTCTGTGAAAGTGATTTTTAGTCTTGGTTATAAGGCATTATTATATCTCCAGAACAGAGTCAGGGTGTTTGGGGGTGGGGTCTGTCCTGCTATATGATTTGTCTTTGGATGCCCTGACCCTACTTCCCTGATCAGGCTACTCTTTCATCCCTGTTTTACTCTTCACTTTTAAATTCAGTTTTCCTCCTTTCTACCACGCCAAATTTTCTATTCTGGGTATCACACTTTGTTGAATAGTGGGCACTCTTGACTGTGATGGATCAGGGATAGCTCAGCAGTGAGTGGGACATTTCCTGTCACGTGCAAGCCCCAGGGATGGCCACTGCTGACTTCACTATCTACTTTCTTGCTTTTATTACTGACGGTATAAAAAATGTCCAATATGTTTCTCGCATTCTCACTTTTACTGTTATGAGTTTCATGAATAAACAGAAAACGTTCCTCGGTGGACATCTCTACTTCCTGAGGCACCACTCTTGGACCAAGGAACTGATGACATCATTGTTTGGTCCCTTAAACCCCCCACTCCCAACACTTATTTTTGGTGCAGATTATTCTTGCCAGTGTGCAGAAACTTTAACCTGCACTAACTGCACTAAAGGAAAATGTCAACTGGACTTGAAGTAATACATCTCTGAGGAACATTTTGTTGTCCACAGGATTCACATGGAAAGAAGTACAGAATAAAGAAGTCTTTAGTGCTAAAGCATAGAGACATTATTGACTGGCAGTCATGTTTTACTGTAGAAATTAACCTTATTCAGGAAGCAGCCACAGAAATAGGCTATCTTAATTAAACTTGGATGGGAAATGGTGGCAGATCGATGATGCTGTTTGCACTATGGGATGGGGAACCTCCCCTAAAAGTCTTCTTATTGGAAGTCTTGGATCGAGGACTCAACTCAAATTCTGGGCTACATCTACAGTTGGTGGCTAAAATGGTCAAATGAATTCTGAAAATTTTGAAAAGTGGTTTGCAAATATGCTTCTCCCAAATCTCCCTCAAAAGGTAGTAATTGTAATGGACAATGCTCCATATCTTAACACACAGATGGACAAAATACCCACAAGGTATGATACGAAAGAGACAATGTTGCAGTGGCTGCAAAGTATATGAGTTACCTGCAATGAGAGCATGAGGAAGCACATAGACCTGCCAAAAAGTCATATGTGGTTGATAAAATGGTTAAAAAGAGAAAGGTCACACCATTGTCCACCTGCTGGCCATGGAATTAGCACTTTAAAAATGGAAAAGGTTGGTTAGGGAGCACAACATTTCAGGCAACATGTCCAGTGATAATCTGTTTAGACTGTCGTTGAATTCCATGTGTTTGTTACTGTTGACAACTGGGGAGGTTAACTGCAGGAAGGTCGAACAACTGTAAGAAAATTGTTGGTGGTGTGATGGTATTACCAAGCTCACAACAGATAAAATTATTATTGATACAGCTGAATTGGATAGTAGCAAAGGGAATTAAGAATTACTACATGTGAGGAGTAGAATGAGGCTGACTGAGTGATTTTTGTGTACTTACAATTCAGCATTATGTAGGTTAATAATTGTTTGAAATTTTAATATTCAGCAATAGAGCAATAGAGACCATAACAGGGGATCATAAAACCTAATCGTTGTAAGGAGATGATGATGATCTTAACATTCTTTTTTTTGCCACACTGTAATTATTACAACTGGCTCTTCTTAATTTCAAATTGTCTATGAGAACGTACATGGAGTTAGTAGCAACAAACACCATCATTCAACATGAAACTGTAAGCTTTTGTTACACCTCTGTCTCCATTCTTACTTTTGTAGATGTGCAATAGATAACAGCTGACAGCTGCCAATAGATGGCACTGTCAATGCCACTTGGAGCATAAATTGATGTGTGAGTTCCAAGTGTAGGGCTAGCATTGCTTGATGCAAGCATGGCTAATACCCCCTTCCCACAACCCCCTCACGTTTCGGCAGCCTGTGCGCTGGGAGTCAGCAGGTGGAGTTTCCTTCCTGTGGTTCCTGCACCCCACCTCCCCTCCCGCCTCCTCAAAATTTGTTCATGTCATTTTAAACAGACTGTAATACCTTTCTCATACATCTTCACAATGAAAAATAATTTAACTGTAGCTGTACTTATTGATTTCCCTTTGTAAAGGTACATTCAAAAACAGAGTTCAGCAGTTGTGATGTTCACTTTGCTACACGTAATTTCAGTTCCCTTGTCATCCACAAGTGTCTGGACAGTAACTCTGGTGCTACAGACAGCCCCTTTTATGTGAAAAGAATTTCCTTGGGTTTTGTGGGTGGTCTTTCAGTAATTTTCTGTTTTATTAGTTACTGTAGGATTCATGCATTTCCCTATTGACAGCCAAATGTGTTTCATTTAGCATCTCATACCTTTCATACCTCTTTGTTTTGCACCTATTTATGCACCTGTTGCTGTTTCTTTAGAAGTTTGTGTACAGGAACTGTATACCATGGAGGGTGCCTCCCACCAATTATAGTAAACAAGCCACAGCTCTTCTACATACTCCTGGTTTGAACTAAATATCTCAAGTTCTTCCATGAGAGATGATGTCTTCAACAAATCTGTAAATTTTTTACTGGTTTTAATGGCTCTTTGTACTTTGTTAATCAATGTTTCTAGAACCATTTTATGGTCAGTAATACATTTCAGCTTGGATGTCCCGAGATAGGGTCTATTTGTTGCTTAATTATCCCAATCGATTGTTGGGTGATTACATCACCTCCAATGATAACAGCATGATTGGAAAAAATACATAATAGGGAGCTGAGATTTTCTCTGAAGGTTTCAGTGACATCTGGGGATGAGTCAGTTGGTTAGTTTCCTGTTTCATGAATCAATCACACAATAAATCATAATGACGCGGAATGAGTCATTTTACATTCACATCACAAATTAATTTGTAAATATGGCTATAAACTGAACAGTTATAAGAATTTTCTTTAATATATTGATTTGAGTTAGTAATTCCTACCTACCACCTTTTACACATTACAATAAAGCAAATTATTCTGCAGAATAGGAGGAATTGTGAAGGGAAAACTTTTTTCAGTTTCTTTCAAAATTCTACTTTGCTGTCTGTCAGACATTTCATATTGCTGGGTAAGTGGTCAAAAATTTTAGTTGCACCATTGCACACCCTTTTTGTGCTAAAGACAGTCTTAATGTAAAGTAATGAATGTAATTTTTCTTCTGGTATTGTAGTTATGTACATCATTCTTCCCTTTGAATTGCAGTGGATTATTTACAACACACTGCATGACGAATTAAAATAATATGCTGTGAAGGAATAGTCAAAATGCCCCACTCCTTACATAGAGGTCTATACGGTGATAGTGGGTGAACACCACATATTACTCTCACAGCATGTTTTTGAGCAATGAAGACTTTCTTTCTTAAAGAGTTGCCCTAGAACATTATTCTATGTGAAATTATCGAATGAAAATGTGCAAAACATGTCACCTTACAGATTTGTCTCTCCCCAAGATTTACAATGATTCTAAGTGTCATTGTGGCTGAACTAAGCTGCTTTTTTTTTTTTTTTTTTTTTTTTTTTTTTTTTTTTTTTTTTTTTTTTTTTTACCTTCTAGTGGGAGAACCATTTTTTATGATGTGAGTGGGCACACGGCGTAATTTGTACACTCGTAAAGAATAGTTATCTTTATGTTAGCAAGGTAAATATCTATGGGCAGAATCACAGTTTATCTCAGTTTAATTAAACAATGATAAAATAAACTTACATTATATGAGATAAATCACTGTTTACTTAAACAATAATTTAAATAATATTTCATTATATCAACCTATAGCCACGTACAAGTGTTACGCCACAGTAATGTCCCACTCAAAGCATTAAATACCACAGCTGCATCAAATCCCAGTCAGAAACTTACTTGATTGGTAATTATCTTGTAGGTAACTTCCTCATTGGGGGACTGTGCCACTAGCTTGGAATTTGGGTCACTTTCTAGCACACAATGTAATTTTTTTTTTTGACTAGTTCACAATTTATTTTATATTACTGCTGCTCACTTGGACATACGACAGCACAACTTAGTACTGTGTTAGCTGAAGCAATAATGAAGGAACAGGTACAGGTTCACAGTTGTAAATCAACAATGGAATGGGACAAGACAATGTTATTTGTGATTGACACACTTTATACACAGGGACCTTTGGTTAAGGGTTAATGGTTCCAAAATGTGCTTTTTCTAGTTTAAATGCTCATCAGCGAAGACACCTAAAATTTTTGAAGCATATTATTTCCTCACCATGTGTTACAGTTATCATTGGTGTAATACCCCTAGATTTGCAGAACCAAGTATGTTGTGTCTTTTTAATACCAAGAGTGAGACCATTGGCAGAAAACCAATCAATGACACTTTTGTTCACCATTTCTTCTATTGCAGTGTGTATGCTTTGATTGAGTACAATATTAGTGTCATCTGCAAAAAGAATTAATTCTCCTTGTTTTCTATTAGATGTAAGATCATTTATATATACGAAGAACAATAGCAAACACAAGACTGAGCCTTGGGGAACCCCATATGTGATACCTCCCCAGTCAGAGGAAACTCCCGTTGTTACATTGTTTCAATTTCAAAGTACAACTTTCAGCATTCTTTTGGTTATATATGGCATTATCCATTGGTTGACTAGACCATCAGTCCCATGAAACCTCAGTTTATCTAAAAATATTGTGATTGACATAGTCAAATGCCTTATACAGATCACAGAAAATGTCAATTGGTACTCCCCCCCCCCTCTCTCTCTCTCTCTCTCTCTCTCTCTCTCTCTCTCTCTCGTGCTTGTAAAATTTGGTGGTCGACAGAACGACCCCACTAGAAGCTGATACTCGCCCTGGATACTGAGTCTTGACAAAACATTCTGGCATGCAGCTGAAATCTCTACCTTTGTGGAACTGGTTCTTGTCTACTGCAACAAGTACTGCACCTCCATTTTGTAGTAGCACGTCCTTCCCACACTTATATATACATATATAAAATAGAGGGAAACATTCCACGTGGGAAAAATATATTTAAAAACAAAGATGAAGTGACTTACCAAACGAAAGCGCTGGCACGTCGATAGACACACAAACAAACACAAACATACAAACAAAATTCTAGCTTTCGCAACCAACGGTTGCTTCGTCAGGAAAGAGGGAAGGAGAGGGAAAGACGAAAGGATGTGGGTTTTAAGGGAGAGAGTAAGGAGTCATTCCAACTTGCTCTTCAATATATCCTCTCTTCCCGTTATCCTCCAGGCCTCAATCTCTGCTAATTTCAAGTTGCCGCCACTCATACCTCACCTGTCATTCAACATCATCTTTGCCTCTGCACTTCCGCCTCGACTGACATCTCTGCCCAAACTCTTTGTCTTTAAATATGTCTGCTTGTGTCTGTAAATGTGTGGATGGATATGTGTGTGTGTGCGAGTGTATACCCGTCCTTTTTTCCCCCTAAGGTAAGTCTTTCCGCTCCCAAGATTGGAATGACTCCTTACCCTCTCCCTTAAAACCTACATCCTTTCGTCTTTCCCTCTCCTTCCCTCTTTCCTGATGAGGCAACAGTTTGTTGCGAAAGCTTGAATTTTGTGTGTATGTTTGTGTTTGTTTGTGTGTCTGTCGACCTGCCAGCACTTTCATTTGGTAAGTCACATCATCTTTGTTTTTAGATATATTTTTCCTACGTGGAATGTTATCCCAAAAATGTCACTGCTGTCAATTTTGGGTTTTATCAAGCTTCCTGTACCTAGTATTTATAAGCTCTATCGTTTGAGAAGTTTTCAAACCCTGGAACTTTGTTAGAAATGCTTTGGCAGTTTATTCTGTAGAACACTGCATGAAATGTATTCTTTTACAGTCATATTACAATTTTTTTTTTTTTTTTTTTTTTTGTGGTGGGGGGGGGGGGGGGGTGGGGGGAGATTATGGGCGCTGGAAGTGCATTTTCATGTGTAAAAAATATCTGTTTTGCAAAGTGGTCTGAATTCCGCATTTTGTTGTATGTGCCTAAGTAACAGACTGGGTAGTTCGATTAGAGTAGGCCAAGGGCACACTATCAGAATACTGCCTAATACCATGACAGAAGCTTAACTGATTGGTAACTTTCTTTTGTTTATTTACACCAAATTGGCATTTGAATATTTTAATGAGTTATCAATATTTTGGTGATGCAACTCAGACACAAATGCCTGCAGTCTGAGTAAACTGAAGCTACACTTTCCTTTTCAACTTTCCTTTCCATAATATTGTTACATTCCATCTTGGATTTTTGTTTGTAAATCAAAATAACATAGAGACATTGGTGTTGGGGCTGATAAGGACAGATATGGATTGAGGATGACAAAATTCAGGAAAGCTAAAGGTTTTGAACCCTCTGTCACTAGTGTTATCAACTAGTATATGTGAGGAACCCAAGAGAATGATAGGGGCAGGTGAAGTCTTGCATCAGTGACATGGAAAAAAGGCTACCAGAAAAAGCAAAGATAAGCTAATTCTTCAGGCAATTGGTACAACAAACACAACGTTAATTCGCCCAGCTTGAAATCCAGTATTAGTAAGCATCTCTGGCAGCTCGGGCTGCAATGCAACTGTCACACAGAATGGAAGCAGCAATCTGAAGGTGCCACAGAAGGGGAAGGAATAGCAGGATAAGTGGGGCAGGAGACAAGAACACTATCTGGCAGAGCATGAGGAACCAGAGTGCCAGCCAGGTGTAGCATCATGCTCTTTCCACCCCCACCCCCACCCTTCCATACCCTACTATCACTTCATCCTTCCCAGCTCCTCCAGACTGCTGCTTAGTCTACGTGAAATTTGCTTTCCAGTCCAAGCTGCCAGATATGGTTATCATGTGTGCATGAGGTTTGCTTGCTTGTGTGAATGAATAAGTGTGTTTACTTTCCTGAAGAATACTTTGGCCAAGAGCTAAATTTGTAACTGTCTTTTCATTATGCCAGTCAGCAATTCAGCATGTCATCTTTACAGTGAATAGCAATCTACTTTGTCCTGATATTGTTGATGTTCAAACCTGGAGTTTCCTTTGTCTGAAAGAGTAATATAACCACATTTTAAGGAATCACAAGTCTGGAAATCATCACAATCCCAAAGATAATTCACACAATGTGCCATACACTTTCATTGGTAATTGTTGAAAAACACAATAATAAAATAAGAATACTTGTGTAGGATTTCAAGATAACAGTCCTATGTATATAACCTCGCAATCAGATACTGAGGTGTAGTGGGTACCATGCCGATGTAAGTCAGACAGTACTGAGCAGATAGATACAAACAATGAGTGATGGTTCTAGCATGACAGACGTGTGCTGCGATCCTGCAGCAGTTTAATGTAGTAATTGCTGTGGTCAAAAGGCATCAGTATCTTATGGACTATGAAATCTTAAAGTTGAAATAGTATATTTTGCAAATAATACTTTATTGTTTGTGAATATTACATCTTCTATTAATTACTGTTGATTTAATATGCTAATTACTAGTGTGAATGATGCTGTGAATGGAAAGTAATATAATAAGTGAATTCTTTTGTGTGTGTGTGTGTGTGTGTGTGTGTGTGTGTGTGTGTGTGTGTGTGTGTGTGTGTGTGCAAGTAAAATCTAATTTCTGCACCATTTCAGTGCAGTAATGTGTTCATTGTAAATAAGTATTGTAGTAGTTCTATTGCATGTTTGTCTGTGTGTCACGGCATCTTTGTTTTTTAATATATATATATATTTAATTTTAAATTCAATCCATTAATGCAATCTTAGTAAATGAGTGTTTGTAAAATGATTCTTGCATATAATGTTCATTAAAATAATGACGATCATTCCACATGGGACCTACAAAAGGTGCATTAGCTTATTTGATTCAGTTGCACATATTTGTCATGTATTATTGTTTTTCTGACGTGTTCTACATCCTGGAGGACCTCCTCACTATGGCTCAATTGGAATGAAAGTAAATTTAATCTAATCTAATGTATTGAGTGAGTATGGATTAGTGTGAGAACTGTCTCTGTACAGAGAGTGAACCATACTCTCAGGGGAAATTTGTAAAGTGCATTTAGCCAGTTTATGGTATTTGGAAACAAGAAACATTTTATGGTAATTCAGTTATTTAAAGAAGAGGTTGTTTTGATATATGTGGATTTTCTAAACTTGTTCATTTAATAAATGAAGCTGTGATTGATCAAATGGAAAAGACCCAAGATTGCACCATTTAATACTTATGTCAGATTGGCTATTATGGATATCAGTTATCGGAGAACAGTACATTCATGCATATTCTGTGGGCTACACAATGGCTTTGTGAAGTTTAAAATTTTTGTGAAGTTTAAAATTACATTCAGAGCTCATCTTTTATCATGTTTGTCACATGTATTACGAGCTCTGAATAGATGTGATGATTTTGTAGAATAATGAGTTAAAATTGACCACAAATATGTGTCAAAGATGAACATGTGAATATCTGATTTTTGTGTGTAAACTATGACTTTTGAATTAAATAAAATCCACGTGATGTGTTGCGCAATTTGGGACCAAGAATTGAACGTTCAAAGGGATTGAGTTGTGGAATATATGAGTGAGCATTCGTTCAGATATCCATTGTGTTATCTTTTTTAATGTGTTTGGTTGGTTACCATAAGATGTCTCTGATGAAAGGCCATGAAAACATGTAACTGTCGAAATTGTAACTTCAGATTCACACAGACTTGGCAGCATTTTTCCATCAAGCAAGCAACAATATATCACAAGGTCTCACTCACAGACTACCTTTCAATTAATAGCTCAGTAATCCCAAAACTGGAAAAATGGTAATGCTAACTCTGAATTCAGGTGGTGGGGTTGGTTCTGCTATGGGTCATCTGGTTGAAGAACATTAATTATTTCCTAACAGGTCACATGTGTGGACTGGACTGCAGAAAAAGAAATTTGCTGCAAGGTGAGTGGGCGTTATTTCTGTAAATGGAACACCTTAAACATTGCAGTTGCACACCATGCATTGTACTTGGGAATGAAAAACTGCAGTAGGTCAAACCTGCTGTCAGGAAAAGTTTAGAAATTAGACAGTGAGTGAAAGGTATCTCGGGACAGTGTGTGAGAAAATGAAAAGGGAGATCAATGCGAAAAGGACTAGAATTCTAAGATCAATGCGAAAAGGACTAGAATTCTACGGCAGGGAATGGATGGAAAACTTGATGGAGGGTGCAGCATAGTGTTGGATAAAATAGTGCCAGATGCAGTTAACAGATGGCATAACAGAGCAATGCTACTGACAATGTATATATTGAATGGGGCTCTTGAAATATACATCTGAAGGGCAAAAATCAGACCCACTGAGACAACACACCATAACTACAGCAATTAAATGGAGACAAGTGTATTTTATTTATGGTATGCTTGTGTTAAAAGACTTGCAAGGATAGAAGAGAGAGAGAATTCAGTAGATGTAAAGGAATAGGTTGAGGTTCAGTTTTATGTGAGTGTCAGTCAAATAAGCACTCCTGAACAAAAACAAGGAGATGATTTAGTAAATAATGTTTCAGTTGATAATGTACCTCAGTTATCTCCAGTTGGAAATGTCGTGTGGCTAGGGCCTCCCGTCGGGTAGACCGTTCGCCTGGTGCAGGTCTTTCGATTTGACACCACTTCGGCGACCTGCGCGTCGATGGGGATGAAATGATGGTGATTAGGACAACACAACACCCAGTCCCTGAGCGGAGAAAATCTCCGACCCAGCCGGGAATCGAACCCGGGCCCTTAGGATTGACAGTCTGTCACGCTGACCACTCAGCTACCGGGGCGGACATTTGTTGGGGTAGAACTGGAATAACATGTACAACTTTGAGAGAGAGTTTAAATTTTGACAGTAATCAGTTGTATGTTCTGAGTGATACTCATTTAATGTGAATGGATAGGAAAATGGAACAGATACCATACTTGGTCTGATGCCCATTGAGAATAGAAAACAGGAATTTATGTCTGAAAAAAGTAGGGTGGAAAGTATGCAGGAAGTGTCTGCTGCACTGACAGGCACTATGAAAAATAATTTTATGGTGATAAATAAAAATATCAAATATCAGTGTAGTAGATTAATGGTAGAGCCAGTGAGGTTTAAAAATTTAAATCTGAAATCAATGTAAATAAGAAAACCAGGCTACTGAATTAAAGAAAATGAGGGGGAAAGATCTGCAGTGTTTTGACACCATGGTGGAGGAAAGTGTTTCTCAAACTGAGAAAAATTGTAAGGAGTCCTCAGAAAGTGTAGAAAGTCAATTAACAAAGATTATTAAAAAGGTGGCTCTTGGAAGCAAACAAAGAGTACATCAAATTACAGACAAGGTGCACAAAATCAAGAATGTTGCTGCTGTAGAATTTGTTTGTGAAAATGTCCATAAAGCTTTAGTCAGTAAAATTAATTTTGAAAGTGCACACTATTTAAGCTCTGTGAAATCTGTATCAGATCATGTGAAAGTGACAGAAGCTAATGTAGATCAGCTTAACCCAGATAACCCTGACGTCCTTCTGGAAGGACGATGTAACTCACTGTTGAAATTATTAATTTTTGCGAATAACGCATTGTTGCAACGGACTGTGACACATCGTTATATGAAGTAGGCAGAGTCAGTTGCACGCTGCGACAGTCAATTTGATGCTGTCGCTCAGAGTGAGTGAGAAACTGTGTCTTGAAAATAGGGCCGATTTTACCATGGACGAACTGACTGACATTGTCATCGATGGGTATGTGTATTTTCTTTCATATTGCGTCAATAATTCTGAAACTTGTCATATAATATCTTAAAGAATTAAACTATATTATTTATATTATGATCGAAAGTTTTCATCAGTTGTAATTCAATAATGTTTTCAACCATCCTTCCAGGAGGACGTCAGGGTAATATGTTGTCATTTTGTATTCGCAGAAAACGGTGTACACTTATGGAACTTTTGGACATGCTAGAATCAAAAGATGAGGAGATACCTAATACTGGTGTGACTGTAACATTACACCTCCTCTAAATTCAACTTATTGATGTAACAGATGAAGATTCGGGTGCTGAAGAAAATCCAAGTGTAGATAAATTACCAGCAAGTCACCTCAATGCTACTGCGCTACATGACCTAAAAGAGAGGGGCGTGGAAGCAACAGGAACAATAAGAGGAAACAGAGTTAAGAATTGTACTCTATCATCTGTAGATAAAATGATAAAAGAAAATAGAGGATCATATGAAATTTGTTCTGACTCAGCATCCGGGATTTCCATTGTACGTTGGAATGACAACAATGTTGTTACTGTAGCCACCAACTTTGACAGAGTGCAACCACTACACTCTGTAGCAAGTTTTTCCAGGGAACAAAAGAAAAGGATTAGCGTGCTTCAACCTAACTTATTACACTCCTACAATACACATATGGGAGGCATAGATCGAGCTGACCAAAATGTATCCCTATATAGATGCTCTATAAGAGAGATCATTGCACATTTTATAGCCACTGCATTGCAAAATGCCTGGGATCTTTACAAGCACAACGAAGAACCCATAGATCACCTGACATTTCGTCGCTGAATTGTCACTGCAATTCATGAAAGTAACAAAAGAGTCACTACCAGCAGAGGACGTCCTAGTAAGAGGGCAAAACTAGATTCGAAATTTGATGGAAGAAAACATTATGTTGCTGAATTACCAACGGATGAGATAACAAAAAAGAAGCAGCAGCTGAAATGTCGAAGTTGCCGCCACAAAAAAACTACTACTACGTGCGTAAAATGTGACGAACCACGTCATGTTTGTTGCTTTTTGTCTTATCGTACTAGTGCATAAAATATGTGTATAGGTTATTTTCTTTGTTTTTTTGTATTTATTAGCTGTTTTAGCCCATAATTCAAATTTATTTATGTTTATTTGAAAGTATAAAAACCAAAACAAGTTAATTGTGCAATATCATACACTTTAAGCCGGCCGCGGTGGTCTAGCGGTTCTAGGCGCGCAGTCCGGAACCGCGCGACTGCTACGGTCGCAGGTTCGAATCCTGCCTCGGGCATGGATGTGTGTGATGTCCTTAGGTTAGTTAGGTTTAAGTAGTTCTAAGTTCTAGGGGACTGATGACCACAGTAGTTAAGTCCCATAGTGCTCAGAGCCATTTGAACCATTTTTATACTTTAAAAACATGTTCCCTTATTGTCTTGTCATCCTTCTGGAAGGACGCCCATTTTTGGAAATGCTAAATAAAAATAAATACTCAAAATTGTTTTTACTTTCTTCCTTACAACCTTGTGAATGAATGTAGATAAGATATAAATCAATTTTGAAAACCAAATAATTCAGGACTATCTGGGTTAATAATCAGGGTATCCTGTGCAAGCTTCTTCATCTCCCAGTACCTACTGCAACCTATATCCTTCTGAATCTGCTAAGTGTATTCATCTCTTGGTCTCCCTCTACGATTACCCTCCACGCTGCCCTCCAATGCTAAGTTTGTGATCCTTTGATGCCTCAGAACATGTCCTACCAACCGGTCCCTTCTTCTTGTCAAGTTGTGCCACAAACTCCTCCCCAATTCTATTCAATACCTCCTCATTCGTTATGTGATCTACCCATCTAATCTTCAGCATTCTTCTGTAGCACCACATTTCGAAAGCTTCTATTCTCTTCTTGTTGTAACTATTTATCGTCCATGTTTCACTTCCATACATGGCTACACTCCATACAAATACTTTCAGAAACGACTTCCTGACACTTAAATCTATACTCGATGTTAACAAATTTCTCTTCTTCAGAAACGCTTTCCTTGCCATTGCCAGTCTACATTTTATATCCTCTGCACTTCGACCATCATCAGTTATGTTGCTTCCCAAATAGCAAAACTCCTTTACTACTTTAAGTGTCTCATTTCCTAATCTAATTCCCTCAGCATCACCCAACGTAATTTGACTACATTCCATTATCCTCGTTTTGCTTTTGTTGATATTCATCTTATATCCTCCTTTCAAGAGTCCTTTGCTGTATCTGACAGAATTACAATGTCATCGGCGAACCTCAAAGTTTTTACTTCTTCTCCATGAATTTTAATACCTACTCCAAACTTTTCTTTTGTTTCCTTTACTGCTTGCTCAATATACAGATTGAATAACATCGGGGAGAGGCTACAACCCTGTCTCACTCCTTTCCCAACCACTGCTTCCCTTTCATGCCCCTCGACTCTTATAACTGCCATCTGGTTTCTGTACAAATTGTAAATAGCCTTTCGCTCTCTGTATTTTACCCCTGCCACCTTCAGAATTTGAAAGAGAGTATTCCAGTTAACATTGTCGAAAGCTTTCTCTAAGTCTACAAATGCTAGAAACGTAGGTTTGTCTTTTCTTAATCTTTCTTCTAAGATAAGTCATAAGGTTAGTATTGCCTCACGTGTTCCAAAATTTCTACGGAATCCAAACTGATCTTCCCCGAGGTCCGCTTCTACCAGTTCTTCCATTCATCTGTAAAGAATTCGCGTTAGTATTTTGCAGCTGTGACTTGTTAAACTGATAGTTTGGTAATTTTTACATCTGTCAACACCTGCTTTCTTTGGGATTGGAATTATTATATTCTTCTTGAAGTCTGAGGGTATTTCGCCTGTCTCATACATCGTGCTCACCAGATGGTAGAGTTTTGTCATGACTGGCTCTCCCGAGGCCATCAGTAGTTCTAATAGAATGTTGTCTACTCCCGGGGCCTTGTTTCGACTCAGGTCTTTCAGTGCTCTGTCAAACTCTTCATGCAGTATCTTATCTCCCATTTCGTCTTCATCTACATCCTCTTCCATTTCCATAATGTTGTCCTCAAGTACATCGCCCTTGTATAAACCCTCTATATACTCCTTCCACCTTTCTGCCTTCCCTTCTTTGCTTAGAACTGGGTTGCCATCTGAGCTCTTGATATTCATAAAAGTGGTTCTCTTCTCTCCAAAGGTCTCTTTAATTTTCCTGTAGGCGGTATCTATCTTACCCCTAGTGAGACAAGCCTCTACATCCTTACATTTGTCCTCTAGCCATCCCTGCTTAGCCATTTTGCACTTCCTGTCGATACCATTTTTGAGACGTTTGTATTCCTTTTTGCCTACTTCATTTACTGCATTTTTATATTTTCTCCTTTCATCAATTAAATTCAATATTTCTTCTGTTACCCAAGGTTTTCTATTAGCCCTTGTCTTTTTACCTACTTGATCGTCTGCTGCCTTCACTACTTCATCCCTCAGAGCTACCCATTCTTCTTCTACTGTATTTCTTTCCCCCATTCCTGTCAATTGTTCCCTTATGCTCTCCCTGAAACTCTCTACAACCTCTGGTTCTTTCAGTTTATCCAGGTCCCATCTCCTTAAATTCCCACCTTTTTGCAGTTTCTTCAGTTTCAATCTGCAGTTCATAACCAATAGATTGTGGTCAGAATCCACATCTGCCCCAGGAAATGTCTTACAATTTAAAACCTGGTTCCTAAATCTCTGTCTTACCATTATATAATCTATCTGATACCTTTTAGTATCTCAGGATTCTTCCACGTATACAACCTTCTTTTATGATTCTTGAACCAAGTGTTAGCTATGATTAAGTTATGCTCTGTGCAAAATTCTACAAGGCAGCTTCCTCTTTCATTCCTTCCCCCCAATCCATATTCACTTACTATGTTTCCTTCTCTCCCTTTTCCTACTGACGAATTCCAGTCACCCATGACTATTAAATTTTCGTCTCCCTTCACTACCTGAATAATTTCTTTTATCTCATCATATGAGGGTAAGTTGTCCGAAATAAAGTGTTACATTAGAGTAGCCACTAAACAATGTTCCCTGCAGTTTGCTGATGGAATCTTCTGAAGTGGTTTACATTACAATTAGACAATTGTTATGTCTTGATTCATCAGGAAATGTGAATCCAAAAGAATTTTGGGATGATTTTCAAAATTTTTTGTCTATTTTGTGGACTAATTAACAAAAGATAGGTCATTACATCAAAATTCTCAGAAGATACTAGAACATGGAATGTGACTGCTACTGAACATTATGAGATGTTAGCAATGTTTAGAGAAGCATTTTTAAAGAATATGAACTAAACAGAAACAAACGCAATTGCAAAATAGTTTCTGGGCAGGTTAAAAATTTAATCCCAGGAAGGAAACAATTAAAATGTTTGCATTAAAGTGGGTTTCTAATTTGTCATATTTGATGAATAAATTAAGAGCCTAAGCAGATTGTCATGGGTTTAGATGTGAAGCTACCTATAGACTGACACAGCAAAATTTTTGCTGCTCCCAGAGCAGCAACACATCAGTAAAAGACATTATGGAAATGAATGCCCAAACGAGCTGCAATTAAGGTAATTTTTTTTAATGTTTTACATCAGAGGACTGTTTCAGCTTATTGCCATTGTCAAGTGACCCTAGTTGGAAGTGACAACCTTACTGCATCTACTGTAAAATTTTTCTGTCACATCTCATTAACGATAATATTTCTTGTAGTTATGAAACATAAAAATACGTTTTTGTCAGATATTTTAACAATTCAGTTTTGACATTCCATGACTATGATGCTACATGTTTATGAAGTAAATATATGAATCAGAGCAAAGAACTGAAAATATCTGACAAAAACATGTGCTATTTATTTATGACCTAAACATAAGAATCACAGTAAAAAACAGTCAAAACTGAACTGTCAAAATAACTGACAAAAACGTATCTTTACATTTCATAACTACAAGAACTATTATACTTACCAAGACATGACAGAAAGGCTTCACTATAGATGCAATATGGATGTCACCTGGTAATAACAATAAGCTGACAGAGGCCTGTCGTGTAAGACATTAAAAAACATATTACCTTATTGCACCTGGTTTGGAGCATTGATTTCCATAATTTATTAGTTATTTGGAAAGGGTGGAAAAATTATTGCAGGAGGAGGAGGAGCAAGCCAGTTGGAACTTCAGGCCCCAAAGTAACATTAAAAACTGCTAGAATGGGTGGTGTTCTGTAATAATACTACTCGGAGAGGTACAAGGGGAAGGCATCGTGCAATGACAATCAAAGCAATTAAGAGACCAGGGCTCTTGTATATAGCACATTTTCATAGACATGATAATGATGATATTCAAAACAGGCAAGAGGTGGGATTAAGAGCAGCACATGAACCAGAATTGTAAACAACAACAACAAGATATCAGAATGTGCAACTTATGATAGAAGTCACACAGCTAAAGGTAAAGAGACTAATAAAGTTAGAATATACATGATTAACAGTGGCTTGGAAGTGTTTTTGAAAAGCAGAGAACAAAGTAAACACTGTAGTATATAGAATATGGTAGATGATTTATGGGGAAAAAGCTAACATCTGATATACAGGAAAGTGTGAACAGTGAAACAGATGATGAGTCTTGTCATGAATAAGGGGAGAATGCAGGTAATGAGGTATTTCAGGAGCTGAATGAGAAAAGAATGGAGGAAATATTGGTGGTAGTTAATGAAGATTTATATGTGGCAATGAGATACATGCAGGCAGATGATGAACATAATGGGTGCCAATCAATTAGTTAGGATTTAGGGAAGGATAAAGATGGCAGTGAATAAGAAGAGTTAGTAAAAACATTAATTATGGTGAATGGAGAGGAGGTAGATGTTGAGAAGTGTTTTGATCTGTCATTACTAGACAGATTGACAAATGCTAAGAGAGAGAGTAGTCAGCGCAGTCCTGTAAACATGTGTGTAACCTCCAGAAACAAAGAAGGTTTTGATAGAAGAGAAATTGTACATGATTTACTGGAGGAAGACAAAATCGATAATATTGGGAAAAAGACAGGACAACCTGTAACCACGCAATTGTTACAACGTGAAGAAGTCCAGTGTTTAGCTGACAGTGTTGCGCTGTTAGTCACCAATGGTTAGATTCAATCCAGTTTATTGCTCATAACATGTAATTTTACATGCATGTGCATTTTCAGCTAAGTGTATAGTTCTTACAATTACAAATTTTTTAGTTTACATTGTTTCTCATTACATTTTAATTCATTATAAATTCAAGTTATAAGGGCATTTTTGGATAAGCCACTGCTAGACTCACTTTTTAAAAGTACCTCTGTCAATACTTAACTTCATTTGGTAACAAGTTATTAAAAACACCTCCTTTGACATAGGGGCTTATCACCGTTAACGTTAATCTTCTGTTAACAATATGAAAATATTTTCTATGCCTTGCTTCAAGTTGTGAATATCCACATTTCGTTTTGTGATCTTAGTGTCTTCTTTCACTAGCTTTACATTTTCAAGTATATACATGGCACTGTGAAAATATTGTGTCTAATGAATAGAGGTTTGCAAGACGTTCCTGGTTTTACTTTTACTATGATCCTCAAGGCTTACTTCTGCATTATGAAAACTCTTTTCGTATTAGTTTGGCATGTCCCACCCCACAGTACTATTCCGTAAGACAAGAAAGGACACACTAATCCATAATATACAGTTCTTAGGGTTTCAGAATCAAAATATGGTGATAATCTTCTTAATACATATAGACAGGGTGTTATTATTTTTTTTTTTACAAACATAATTAGCTTGCTGCTTGCATGAAAGTTGATCATCTATGCATAAACCCAAGAATTTACAGTCTGCACAGGTTTTTGGTAGAATTTCATCTATCAAAGTATTTTGTCTGTTTGGACCACTTGGTTTTAAATGAGTAATATATTTTGTTTTAAAATCTAATGGCACAGGTTTTGATTTCAAAGGTTGATTTTTCTGGATACTAACGTTTTTAAAGGCATGTCTCTATTTAAGTGGTCAGTCATAATTTATGTAAACATGTTCCATTTATTGTTGACCCCAACGAAAGTCATAACTGATTCCCATGATTCCTGGCTTAAACTGTGTCTTGGTGTAACAATGTTGTTTGCAGATAATATTCGCCTGTGCTCATACATTTTTCTTGGTTAGAATTTGGTATTACATTTTAATTCTAGTGTTTGTCCTAAATGATCTGAGAAGTGACCATTTATTATCTGTTGAGATGATGTGGTCATAATTTGTGATAATATGGTCAATTGAACTACTATGTGTGTTAGTTATTCTGGTGAGTACTAGTCCAAAAAGATCTTTAGCCCCATAAGACAGAATATAGTCTGTAAAACGTTTACTTTGCTGACCATCCTATAAAGTGCTGGTGTTCAGATCTCCTAGTATGACAAGATTTACACTTCTACAGCATGACATTAATTTACTTAAAACTCTATCAAGTGATTTCAGAAAAGTATCAAAGCTTCTTCAGGGAGATCTCTATACGTCTACCACATAGAAAGTAACAGTGCAAAATGTGAATTTAAGGACTGCAATTTTGAAATCTTTGTCAACACAGAAATTGTTTCCGCATAGCACTTTTTCCATGGTGGTTATGAACTTACGTTTTCTTCAGGAGATGGCAACCACCACCTTTATTGTGTGTTCTGCAGTAGAACTTAGCTATGTTGTAGTATTCTAATATGCATTATCGAATGTTGTTCACTGTTTTCTGTTGTTCTGTAACTATTACTACGTGTGAAGATAGTCCTGTGCTAAATGATTCAAAAAGCTCCTATTTTGTTTCCTAAACCATGTACATTATAATGCAAAAGTGATAAATTATTCTCTTGTGGACTGACGTCTGCTTGAGGTTCATATGAAACACATACATTTGCATTTGGTGTTATGATGATGGAAGGCTTTATTGTCTTAAAAAACATTGCTCTTGTCCTGCTGATGTATTGTTTTACTGACCTGGTATTTTGTGGTTGATTCTCCCAAGTATTTGTTATTTTTGTCCTCGACAGGAATGGCCCCTGTAGCACATCACTGCACTTTCAATATGCTGGTCATATTTCTTGGATCCATTTTATAACTAAGTCCTTCCCTAGTCTGTTGAGATGTAAGCCATGGGATGTGTGGAATCTTCTTCTTACACAGCTTATGTCCACAAATCTAACATTTTTTAAATCTTGTGCATATATTTAGGATCTGTTTCATTGTGTTTCGCAATTCTTTATTAACTTACAACTGGATTGGCAAGTCATATTGATGTGGAACAGAGAAGACAATCATGTTTTAACTTCTCAGCTCATGTAGCCTTCTTTTAAGTGACATCACAAGGTCTTTCATTCGTTTTTTGCTATGTCATTTGTTCCCACTAAGAACATGAAAAAGTTTTATTTGTTGTTGCTTGTTTTCATGTCATGGTTCATGGAAGTCACTGCCTGAAAGTTTGCACCTGGTTTCACTATGCTAGTTATTTTGTGACTGCTTTTAGACTGAAATCCGGCTGCTGTTCCATCCTTGACTATCTGCAAATAGGTTTATTTTACAATTTTTTGCTGGTTGATGATAACGGTTTTTAGGCCTACCAGTACTTGGATGTTGCATGGTGGCACTCTTTGCTTTGTATTTTTTGTCAATATTAGTCGATAATTCAACTTGAGGAACACTTGATTTTGATTCACTGGTGGCGACTACACTCACGGTTGAAATTTGAATTGTTTTTTTCTTAGGATTGAAAGAGACTCTGTCGTTCTTTGTTTATGATGTCCTTTTTCTTTCCATGTGGTTCGACAAAGCTCATTGAAAGCTATAGTTTGAAAGCACTACAAAAGGGTTCTCATGCACAAAGATTGTGTCACCAGTACTTTTACTGTTTACATGATTTTGCAGTTCTTGTGCGCTGTTCTTGTAAGTGACTTTAATGCACTTTTCACTAGAAAGCGCGATGCTTTGCTGAACTTGTCGAGTATTTGGCTCACTTTTCCCAAGCTGAAAATTCGAGATATTCGCTTTTAGAGCACTGATTATAAATTGTAAACTGGTCACACTTTCATTTAACTTCGTGATTTTGCCTTTACAATTTGCACATGCTTTCTTTTTAATGGCAAAATTAACTCTTTTCCATGGAGAAACATGTCAAACTTTCACATTGGCTGCCATGTTGAACAAAAATTGCTTTACCTTATAAGAAGGATTGGTAATAAAGCCTGTAATGGATATCCAAATAATTGTAGCCACTGGAAAAGTGCAGAACATGAAATGACGTTACCTATTAACATAAATGGTATCCAGTTGCATCACAATTTTCTGATAGTTACTGGCTTGAGCACCGCCATGTTGATTGGGGTGGACTTTTTTAACAAATACAAAAGGAAATTGGACTTTGATGAAGATTGTGGTTCTGTAAATAAATGGAGAACAGTTACACTACCATTTCTAAGAAAAGCAAATTGAAAACTGAGGAAAACACACAATATTCCTATAAAATGTTGTAGGAAAAAGGACTTGGAAGGTTATCATGAATATGGTGAAGAAGGTGGGGCAGGTCCAGAGGAATTAGAAATTGATCCATGATACAACAGAGGTAAAAGTTGAGGATTCGCATGAATTACATAGGAGCTGAGTGTAAAGACCACAGAGGGCATTGCACTCTTTGCAGTGTCAGGTGAATGATGATCACCAGGTATTTGAGTTATTGGTGATATTACCCATTTTTCCTTTCACACTTTAAGTCTTCCTCTTCAGTCATTCCAAACTTTATCTATCATTTGTAACCTTCTTCACTGCTGAGAGGATGTACTAGTATCAGCGGTGCTGCCATGCTGAAGTTAGCTAGTGAGGATGTAATACATTATGGGAGTGACAAGTCGATAGTTGACAGGACACTGAAACATTCCCTTTGCGAGCGAGGTTCTTTTGAGGAAACAATCAGTGTTAATTTCCCGTGTTAATGTAAGATGTATTGTGATTGTGCGGTACAATAAAAGTGATCATTAACAGTATAAAATCCACACAAGCGTTTTCCTTTATGTAGTGAAATTACTCCTATGTAAGTGGTGACCCCGTAACTAAGCGGTGTGACAGTAGACAAGTTTCTTTAGATATTTTCCGCAACGTCTCGTATCGACATGTTGTCTGCACAGAACCTCTTCCACGAGATTGACGGCATCATCCAGAATATCAAAACCCTCAGTTCAGAGCGCCACGGATTCCTACATCTCAAACTAACTTCGTCCATGACGTTATGTGTCCAACCACGCCGCGGGTGCTGGCGGGTCCCGCGCCTCCGCCATAGGATATTGCCTTGCACAACCAGCCCACAGGACACACCGATATCAGACCAAATGTGCTCGCGTTTTCTTCACCTGCGTCGATGCCGGTCCCACAAGTTTCACACTTTCCATTTGCCGGTTATTGTGGGCCACCCGCGTCACGGTTACAAATTCGGCCCCCACCTTTTGCTCCCGAACATCAGGAAATTTGGGTTGCTATTATGGAGAACATTTTCGTGCAGCAACAAATAGTCGACAATTTTGAACAGTTCACGCTAGTGATACGCAACTTAGACCAACGTGCGTTGTCAGTGGTATCAGATATAATTCTGCAATCCCCACCACAGCAAACCTATGCCACCCTCAAGACGGCTTTAATTTTGCTTTGTACAAAACCTGTTGACCAGTGGATAACACAGCTCCTGTACCACGAGAAACTTGGTGACAGGTCGCCTTCAGACTTTTACCGACATTTACGTGCTACTGTGGACCCTTCCATGTTCTCAGACACATTACTTGTGCACATATGGCAACAGCAGTTACCTCCGCAGGTGTGCTTAACCTTAATTGCTTACAAGGGCCGTCCATTAAGCAAGTTGCTGCAAGTGGCCGATAGAGCACACACCCTGCTCGACTCGCGTGTCACAGTGACCACCGCCACAACCACCTTGGCCACCGACACCAGCCGAGCATGGCCGGAGCCGATTGACACGACGCCTCCAGCTTGTGCTGCCACGACCGCACGATGAGCGCCGGATGTGACCGAAGATTTCCAATCTCTCCGCGCTGCCATCGATCAGCTGACCGCCCAGCTGCAGCGGCTAGAGCCACGCGACGTTGCGGCGTCTGACACACACACGCATCGTAGCCAGCCGACGCGCCCGCTGCGTCACGCAAACAGCGGCACCGGTTTTTGCTGGTTCCACCAGCATCTCGGCGTGCAAGCTACGAAGTGTAAGGCGCCGTGCTTGCACCCAAACGCATCCCGCGGCCTGCCGTAGGCGCAGCCAACCGTGACAACAAGCAACTGCGCCTAAACTCACAGACGCATGGAAGGAGAACACCCCCGTTTCAGCACGAGCCTACGTTATGCGCATCGACTTCTCCCACATCTGTAAGGTACGCAGCTTCACAAAGACTTTTCGATCCTGGTTGCTCTACAGGATGGATGTTCTTGGTTGACAACGGCTCAGATGTCAGCACTCTGCCTGTAAATTTCTTCCCTTCAGACAAACGTGCTGAAGAGACCGCTTTGAAAGCAGTCAACGATTCAGTCATCCACACATATGGACAGAAAACACTGGCAGTGGACATTGGGCTACCACAAAAATGCAACTGGACCTTCGTTATGGCCGATATCGACCAACCTATACTAGGTGCTGATTTCCTGGCAAAACATGCATTGTCCGTGGATTTACACAAGTCACAACTCGTCCATTCTGACAATGGGTGGGTTATTCCGGGAATACAAAAATGTCCAACCTCTCATGCATGCCAAAGGTTAGATAACCTCAGCACACCCACCTGGGAGGACATCATAGCGACATCAAAACAGTTGATGACACAACAACAGGCTCCTGCTGTTTCAACCACAAAGGCGACACCCAAGCCACAACATGAAACAAGAAAGAGCAGGGCGAAGCATGAGACAGTGCACCAAATCCGTACAACTCCAGGCCCACCAGTCTCCTCACGTGTTTGCAGGCTTGCACCTGATCGTTTGCAGGAAACCAAGACCATTTTCAATGAGGTGCTACAGGAAGGAACTATACAGCCATCCAACAGTCCGTGGTCCTCTCCTCTGCACCTCACCCGCAAAAAGAATGGGTCATGGCGCCCGTGCAGTGATTATCGAGCTTTGAATGCTTAAACTGTTCCAGACAGATACCCTGTGCCACATATCGTCGCTAGGCAATGAAAACCTCGTAACTCAAATTAGTCAAATTTTACAGGAGAAAAAAAACTAATTATAGAAATCACATGGGGACCTGATTAGTCAAATGTAGTGGTTTCTGCTACACAATATGAATCTGGTCATTGGTACATAAGACTTTATTATGCACTTCAAATTGTCTGCTGGTTTTTGGAGTTACGGGGTTTTCACAGTTATTTTTTATGTAGTGATGGAGATAAGATGTATGTAACGAGTGCGCGGTTAAGAATTGAAATGAGTGAATGTTTAATTTGTTTTAAAAAATACTTACTTAAACTTTGCATTATTTGTGTATTATGAAACATCTGTAAGGATACAAGGACCAGCTTTAGTTGTTGCAAATGCGTAAACTTTACTGCTCTGATCTTTAGTGGTGAACTGTACAGAGGGGGCACTGTAAATGAGCTGGGTATGTTTGACATCCTTCTTGGAAGTGGTTCCCATGTATCACTGAATTTCAGTTTATATTCCATTTTTCTGGAGGGATCATACTTGAGACATCGGACATCAGTCACTGTTGGATCCCCAATTTTGGATCCTGGCAGAATAGACAAATACAACAAGAGTTTATCATAGGACTTGTGGTCCAAATAACTGACAACATGAGGTCTAGGACTTTGTCTTGCGGTAGTACAAACTTCTGTGTCTGTTTTTTAACTTACTTTCTATGGTGGAGTGCATAGAATCACACTCCATTTGAGTGTGACCTTTCTCCAGAAATTTTGCACTATTATAATACCTTTGGTGAGATGAGCCAGTACATTACTCATGACTGAGTTTTGATTCTATTACGTGCATCCGTTGCTATAGAAAATAGCTTCTGAATCATTTTGGACGTACGTCTCTATAAAATGCAAGAGTATACTGGCAAATTTTGAAGCTGTTAGTCCACCTTCACTCTCGTGCCAAAGTTAACAAGAACCATCGTTACTTTTTAAATCATAGATGGTAAAATTGTGGGCCATTAGTTTGCTTTTATAGTACAGTGCAGATGCTTTTAGTCTGGGAGAAAACAGAAGTGCTTTAAGGTCCATAGTAAACACTCTAGCTGGTCCTAATTTATCACTATTTTTCGCTTCCCTTGCCTCAGTTTTTTGGGCCATATGCAAAGAGTATTCATTGTCTGGGAGATTGCCTGTCTGGTGAGAACAACAAGAATCGCACTGGTCCTGTTTAGGCGAAAATAAGTTAAGATTATTTTCATCAAATACCTCGCAGAACTGTTTGTAAGCAGCTGGGATTTGTTCTGTTTTATTGCAAAATTCTATATACTCCCTATGTAGATCTGATTTACTCTGCCAGTTAGGTTTCAAGTAGAGTTTTGTGGAAGAACGACGGCAGTAATGCGATTCCAGATTCAGCAACTCCGCAAAAAAATCTGATGCTGATTGTCGTCCACCTGAAACTTTCATTGGTCTCTCCTGCATTTGAGGCCCTTCTGCAAGCGTTCTTCCTGGTGCAGTAGATGCCCATGTTTCGACACTTCATTCGCCTAAGCACAAAGTATTCAGAAACATAGTCTTTCAGACAGTTTTTCTCTGCCCTTCTATTACGAAATTGTAACATAGTGTGTTAGAACGGTGAGATTTATTGGATTCTGAATTATTTATGCGTCTTTTAACTGGAAAATAGTAGACATGGCGTCTAACAAAAATTTTTCTTTCACCCCAAGACATATCCTGCCAGAAATGATTAAATATTAGCTGTCTCTGCTCTTCTGTAATATCCTTGCAATTCCTGTTCCAATTGAAGGAAGAATGTTTACAAGTATATCGTGGTTTCATTTCCCTCCTACTTCTGCTCATTGTTGGTCTCTTTTTGCCAAACTCATCTTTTTGCATTCCTAAACAATCCTGTCCCCTCATACGTTTTTCTTTCTGCAAACTTTGAAGTGATTGATTGCTTTTCCTTTTACGGCTCTGCTTAGTACTTTTTACTCCCACATCAACTTCGTCATCGTCGTCTTCTGTGCTGTTGTTACTGCTATGGTCATTTCTGTTTTTATTTGGATCATAACACATCACTACTGCCACTGGATATATCATCCTCACTGCTGTGTTCAAAAAGACTTTCAAACTCAAAAGTAGAATTCGCCTCTGTATTGGCTTCTTTTTCTGTATTATCTGTACTGTAAACAATAATGTCATCAATAGTATTTAAATAATTTAATCTCCTCAACTTACAATACTTGAAGTTACAACAATATAAACTACGGTTTATCCTCATTTTGTAGGTCCACTCTTTCTTTTGGTGCAGGACAAGGAGGAACCTGACTAGAATCTTCTTGCGGTGATTTTATACGATATGACTCATTGTCGGCTTGTTTCACAAGGTGAAGAGTGAATTTACTCTTTTTAAAAAATGGTTCAAATGGCTCTGAGCACTATGCGACTTAACTTCTGAGGTCATCAGTCGCCTAGAACTTAGAACTAATTAAACCTAACTAACCTAAGGATATCACACACATCCACACCCGAGGCAGGATTCGAACCTGCGAGCGTAGTGGTCGCCAGGCTCCAGACTGTAGCGCCTAGAACCGCACGGCCACTCCAGCAGGCTACTCTTTTTACCCACTGCTAAAAACAAAGTAGTTTCTGTAGAATGTATAGGATTCTGTTAAGTTCTAAAATTAAAACCTCGTATGTACCGAGTACAGTCTGCTTTACGCGTTACGAAAAAGTCGTAAATCAATATTGTATGTAACGAGGTCATTATTAATTCTGTATATTAAAATATGATACATAAATACCTAAAAATACTAACATGTACTTGTAGCAATAAAGCAGTGTTGGGTCTGTCAGTCAAATAGGTTACTATCACATCAAAAAATGTTTTAATCTTGGAGCATGTGTTCACTCTGCACACTAATAATGGCGATTACCGGAGACACGAGGTTTACGGCACAAACTACATATCGTTGGTGATGTGAGTGTTTCATTATTGCTGCTAGATGGTGACACCGTATAACTAGAAGAAAGAAGGTGTCAACAGGCTATGTGGCATAATTGTCTATATTTGGTAATGGAGTTAGGTGGATTTCATTGTCAGATGGAGTTACGAGGTTTTCATTGCCTAGAGACTATATATAGGATTTCACCCATTCACTGGCCGGGGCAACCATATTCAGTGTTTTGGATTGTCGTAAGGCTTATAATCAGATCCCAATGGCAGAGCAGGACATACCAAAGACTGCAGTGACAACCCTGTTGGGGCTCTTTGAATTTTTGGTGATGCCATTCGGGCTGAAAAATGCTGCCCAAACAAGGCAACAGTTTCTAGACAGCAAACTAAGAGGGCTGCCATATTGTTTCGCCTATTTAGACGATATTCTGGTGTTTTCGGGGAATGTTTCTGACTATCAGAAACACCGACAAGTGCATGTTTGGGGAACGCGTGGTAACCTTCCTGGGTTATAAAGTGTCAGCTCAGGGCATTTTCCCACTGCCAGAGAAGCTGGAGTTGTTGCGTACCCTACCACAGCCTCAAAACTACCACGACCTCCGACAATTCCTTGGGATGATAAATTTCTATCATTGCCACCTCCCCGGAACAGCAGCAATCCAGACGCTACTGAACGCCTTGGCCGGACACAACAAAATTGGCAAGCGCCCACTCCCATGGACACCCGAGATGGACTCTGCTTTTGAGGCACTGCAAAACAGCCTTCACAATGCAGTGGGGCTTGCACACCCTGCACCAGGAGCTCAACTAGCCCTAGTAGTGGACACAAGCCAAGTTTGCAATCGGTGCAGCACTGCACCAGAGTGTGCAGCCACTAAGTTTTTTCTCACAAAAACTACATATGAGTCAAACTCGTTGGAGTGCATACGACAGGGAATAAAAGTGTTGCCCTTTCGTAGAGGGCAGGCAATTCACCATATACACCAACCATAAACCTCTCATGGCAGCTTTCTACAAAATCAGCAATTCATGACCCCCCCCCCCCCCCCATATAGTGTTGATATGCCATGGTGCCGACAACATTGTGGCAGACTATTTCTCACATATTAATGGGATAAGTCCAATGTTGGATTATTCTGAATTGGCAAGGGCACAGGCTTCAGATGCACAACTGCAGTCCTTGTTGGTGGACCTGCTCACTGGCCTACGTTAACAACTTGTGGACGCCCCCTGCAGCCCATTCAGATATGGTGCGACACCTCCACGGTTAGACCACGCCCATACAACACGCCCTTCCCCCCCCCCCCCTCCCCCCCAGTTCCGACGAAAGGTATTCGACAGCATTCACAACCTGGCACACCCGGGAACCAATGCCTCAGTGAAGTTAGTGACGAACCGTTTTGTGTGACCTTTAATCAAGAAAGATACATGGGAGTGGGCCTGCAGCTGCTATTCAGTGTCAACGTAGCAAAGTGGGATGCCATGTTCATGCTCCAGTAGGACAGTTCCCAACCCCAATGACACATTTTGGGCATGTACACATTGACTTGGTTGGACGCCTCCCCACTTCAGAAGGTTACAGTTACTTGTTTACGGCAGTGGATCGTTGCACACAGTGGGCAGAGGCTACACCAATCAGGGACATTTCTGCAGAGACTACTGCACGGGCATTCTTGGATACTTGGGTGGCTCGTTGTGGGTCCCCATTTTTTGTTACCACCGACCAAGGACGCCAGTTCGAGTCGACAGTGTTCCAACAACTGTCAAAACTCTGTGGCCAGCAACGGTTTGGTGGAAAGGTGGCACCGGACTTTAAATGCTGCCCTGATGTGCCACGAGGACTCATGGACGCAAGCGTTGCCATTGGTTTTGCTGGGGTTACGGACCGGATTAAAAACAGACATCAGTTGTTCCTCGGCAGAGTTGGTTGGTATATGGAGAACCATTCCTTGTTCCAGCAGAATTCCATGCACCAGTTCCTCTCCCAGATAACACACAACTACCCCACCTCTTGCAACAAATGAGGAAGGAGGCAGAGATGTTATGTGCAGCCCCAACGTCTCAGCAAGGCACGCATCCAGTGTTCATACACAAGTCCCTTGATACTTGTTCCCACATCATGTTCCGCACAGACCTGGTATGTCATTCGTTACAGCCGCTGTACACTGGACTATACCAAGTGCTAGGACAGGACACACACACAGTGGATATCCTCCTCCAGGGAAAGTCGACCAAGGTTTCCATTGAGCAGGTAAAACCAGCTTGGACAATGATAGCCCCGACTGCAGTCTCACAGACAAAACTTGCAACGAACCCACACCTTCCGCAGAGCCAGATAGCTGTGACCCACCGGAGCTCCACACCAGGGGACCTAATGCAGCAGCGGAATCATCAAGCATCACCCACACCCGCACTATCCGCAGGTGAAGTTTAAGTACCCCACCACCATACCAGGTGCTCCGCACTTCAAGGGGTGGGGGGGGGGGGGGGGGCTTTGTGGGAGTGACAAGTTGATAGTCGACAGGACAATGAAACATTCTCTTTGCGAGCAAGGTTCTTTGGAGGAAACAACCAGTGTTCGTTTCCCGCGTTAACGTATGATGTATTATGTTTGTGCGGTACAATAAAAGTGATAATTCGCAGTATAAAATCCGCACAAGCGTCTTCCTTTATGTAGTGAAATTACTCCTACAACGTATTTAAATGAAAGAAAAACAAAATGTTTGTGATATAGGAGAGCACATATAAACATTGTAATGTGTGGGTTATTAGGAAATCAATTAATGAAGGAATAAAATAACTTGTTGCAGAAGGGTGTGTTGTAGTGCTAGATGTGCTAACAAAATGATATAACTAGTATGTGGGAACTTGTAATGAGATGAAATGCTAAGCACTGGAGGGTGTGTTTCTGGGATGAAAACTGAATAATGAATTTTGAACCAGTGATGAAAAACTCACAGGATGTGACTATTAAAATAAACTGAGTAGTACAGTGGGAATATAGAATGGGTCTACTAATGTTGACATAATTAAACACAATTGTGAGAAAGTAAGAATGAAAAAAAAGTAGTATGGAAAGTTTTGTAAATAAATTTATGATTTTGGATCAAATTTCTTTCTGTGTTAGGTGAAATAATTCATAATGAAGATTTTGAGAGGCAATGTGGCCTACCTACAAAACGTGTCACTCTATATAAACAGAGGAAAGAAACAGGTATAAACAATGATAACTATATTATGTTGTAAATTTTGTAAGTAAGTGATTTGTGCTAGCTTTAAAATTTTTGAGACATTTTACAAAAACAGTATAAAGTAAATATGTAGAATTAGTTAAGTAAGTCTAGAAATGCTATCACTAGCACCTAATTTGCTAAATTCATTTATTTGTTCTTACTTTGAGAAGCAGTAATTTCTATTTTGTGCAAGTTGCATGCACCAGCTAAAGAAAAATTCTTTGTTAATTAACATTCAATATGGAGAGTAATTAAAATATAGTTGAAGATATAATTTGTTATGAAAAGGAAAAATAATAACTTTAGAAAAAGTATATGTACTAATATTTATCTATCAGGAATGTGGTGAGTAAAATACTAGTCTTAGACAAAACTATGTTTGCAGGCTAATCACCATCAAAATGAAGCCTGGACTGTGTTTTAAATGAAAGTAGAGTGTTATGGATGACACAAAAATAAGATGCCATGACAATTTAAAATGAAATGATTGAAACTGATGAGTTTCAGTCAGGTAGGAATAGATTTTCCGTCGTATATGGACGCTTTGTTTATGTGAAATCCGGTAAATAATTTGAATTGTTCTGATGAGTTTTTGTAAAACAATAGGCCAGATTAGAATGTACAATATTATGAAAAGGATAGTGGCCGCTCTCCATATAAGAGAGATGCAGAGTTCAGAGAGGAACAACAAAGAGACTCAGAAAATGAGTTTTCATCCAGCAAGGCCCTCATTGGAGATAGAATTTACACACACACACACACACACACACACACACACACACACACACACACACACTCAGATGACCTCAGAGTCTGGCTGCTGAGGCCACACTGCCAGCAGTAGCGCATGATGGGAGATGGAACCAGGTTGTGGGGGTAAGGATGAGGCAGGGGCAGGGAGGGGGAGGGATGTCTTACCCACTATTCTTCCCACCCCTCCCGCAGTGGTATTCTGCTGTCCATCACATCTACACAATATCCTCGTCCATCCTTATACAACTTCTGCTTTAATCCCCTTGCCTCATGTGTCATATTCCTGTAATAGACCTAGATTCAAGACCTGTCCCAACATCCTCCCACCACCACCTACTCCATTCCAGTCACAATCATCACCTATCCCATCAAAGGCAGGACTACCTGTGAAACCAGTTGTGATCTACAAGCTAAGCTAAAACCATTGTGCTGAATTCTGCATGGGCATGACAACCAAAAAGCTGACTGTCTGCATGATGGCCACCGACAAACTGTGGCCAAGAAAAAGCTGGACCACCCTATTGCTGAGATGCCGCCCAATGCAGTGTTCTTAACTTTAATGAGTGCTTCACAGCCAATGCAATCTGGATCTTTCCCACCAGCACCAGCATTTCTGAATTGTGCATGTGGGAACTCTCCCTGCAATATATCCTACATTCCCATGACTTCCTCTTTTCCCAGTCCAACATTACACAGTCTGTTTTTACCCCTCTCGTTTTCTGCTAATCCTTCCTGGCTCTCTGTCCAACTTCCCGACTGCACCTAGCTGCCCTACCCTCTCTCCACCTTGTCCCTGTATGCTCCCACAAGCAGCACTTTACTGTCCCCCACCTTTGCTATCCCTTTCCCTCCCCACCCTAGCCACCTCCTGACCCCCACCACCTGGATGCATCACCCATTTTTTACGAAGGCCTTGTTGGCCAAAAGCTCATTTTCTGACAGTCTTTTTCTTGTACCTACCTGCTACTCAGAATCCCTGCAATATGGTGAGTAGCAACTATCTTTTTCATAATATTGTACATTTCATCCTGAAATTTCAGTTGTTGAATAGGCTATGTTAGTGTTAGAACTGCCAAATTCAGAGTAAGAATTATGTATTGTAGTTTATTAAGTTTGAAAAATAGCCACAGTAAAGTTGTTGTTGTTGTGGTCTTCAGTCCTGAGACTCGTTTCATGCAGCTCTCCATGCTAATCTATCCTGTGCAAGCTTCATCATCTCCCAGTACCTACTGCAACCTACATTCTTCTGAATCTGCTTAGTGTGTTCATTTCTTGGTCTCCCTCTACAATTTTTACCCTCTACACTGCCCTCCAATACTAAATTGGTGATCCCTTGATGCCTCAGGATATGTCCTACCAACCGATCCCTTCTTCTAGTCAAGTTGTGCCACAAACTTCTCTTCTCCCCAATCCTATTCAATACCTCCTCATTAGTTATGTGATCTACCCACCTAATCTTCAACATTCTTCTGTAGCACCACATTTCAAAGGCTTCTATTCTCTTCTTGTCCAAACTATTTATTGTCCATGTTTCACTTCCATACATGGCTACACTCCATACAAATACTTTCAAAAACGACTTCCTGACACTTAAATCTATACTCGATGTTAACAAATTTCTCTTCTTCAGAAACGCTTTCCTTGCCATTGCCAGTCTACATTTTATATCCTCTCTACTTCGACCATCATCAGTTATTTTGCTCCCCAAATAGCAAAACTCCTTTACTACTTTAAGTGTCTCATTTCCTAATCTAATTGTATAATTATTAAAAAAATTTTTTTTGAGAGGCAACAGAACTACAGGCAATTTCCTTCCCTATATTTATTAAATTAGTAAAAATGTAAATCTCATGTGACTAGGGCCTCCCATCGGGTAGACTGTTCACTGCGTGCAAGTCTGTTGATTTGACGCTACTTTGGTGACTTGTGCATCGATGCGGATGAAATGATGAGGATTAGGACAAAACAACACCCAGTCCCTGAGTGGAGAAAATCTCCGACCCAGCCAGGAATCGAACCCGGGCCCTTAGGACTGACATTCTGTCTCGCTGACCACTCAGCTACCAGGGATGGACATTAAATTAGTGCTATTGCTCTATCTCAAACGACTTCAACAGTGAAGGAACATTAAAGTCTCATTTACTGCTCTCATTTGTTGAGGTTGTTCCTCATTCATGATTTCTATCTAATTATTATTTTATGTAAATTATAATTTTGACATGAAATATTTATTTGGAGTTGACTAGAGTTTGATGCATTAATGTTGATACTGAAAGTGATGGAAATTCATGACATGAGTTTTTACAGTAAACCATGATCCAAGCAGATGTACTTGTCAGTGTTAAACTATTTTCATTAAGTAAAGTAACAAAAGAAAATCTATTACATAATAATAATAGTAATAATAATAATAAATACTACGAACTACAATATTTGCTATAGAGAGTATGATACTAGACCGTCCAGTCACATAAATGTGACTACTGCCTATGTTCGACACCAGCATGCAGAAACCACTCAAAGATGGCAGGTGGCAGCACTAGCATTGGAGGGTATGAAAAATGTGCTGGATGGGATGCAGGAAATAGTGCATTTTGTTGTGGGTAATGGAGATAGTCATTTGTCTGATGTCCAACAGGATATGATCATTGGCTTTAAGGCCAAGGATGGAAGCATTTCTGAAAGGCTATGTCTGTAAACTGTTTGTACACCACAGTCGTTAAAGTATACCATGCATGACAAAATTGTGCAATCCAAAACCGGCACTGAGGCAACTGTGGTGCACCTTCAGCCATAGGTGACAGGCTGTGGAGATGTTTACAGGAAAATAGACATGCAACTATTGAGCAGCTGGCTGCTCAGATGAACCAAGTGGCTACCAACAGTGTCTCCTCAATGACTGTTAAGTGAAAGTTGCTGTGTATGGACTTTCGCAAAAGGTGCCTGGTTCAAACAATCTATGCTGACTGCTGTTCATTGGTGATGAGGCTGGAATTTGCGTGCCAATACCACCACAACTTAATGTCTACTGAGTGATGACAGGTGGCCTTTTCAGATGACAGATGGCTTTTGGCATGTACAGTGACAAATGTCTGAAAGCAAACACCCTGTGACAGTCATAGGAACAGTCCAGGCCAGAAGTGTTAGGGTCCAGGGAACGTTTTTCTGACATTTCCTGGGATGAGTTTACCATACTTTCCTGGCCACCAGACTCCCTAGGTATAAAACTTCACCCAGGCTGTTCATGCCATGGATCCTGAGCCAAGAAACCTAGTGCAGCTTTCCATAGCACTGGAGTTGATGTGTACTCACCACAAAATAACTGTCTCACAACAGTCCACACGGCAAAAGGTGATTATTAAGGCCTTTGAGAGGTGGTCATATTAATGTGACTGGACAGTGTAATTGCTCACATGAATTTACATTGTTTTCAAAATTATGCTTCAGTCTAGTGAAGAAATTACATCTTTAATATTTAAAAAAGAGTTTGTAGATTTAGAATGTATCTGTGTCTGGGAGGTAACATTAACTTTTTGGAAAACCTTATTACTGTTGTTGTTGTGGTCCTCATTCTTGAAGACTAGTTTGATACAGCTCTCCACGTTAGTCTGTCCCATGCAAGCCTCTTTATCTCTGCACTGCTACAGCAAGCAGCATCCATTTGGACTAGTTTACTGTAGTCATTCATATCTTGGTCTCCCTTTAAAACTGTTCACTCCCCCCAAACCCCCCATCCAATCCCTATTTACCTACATTACAAAATTAACAACTCTTTGATGTGTCAGTATGTCCTGTCAATCAGTCCCTTCTATGGAAGTTGGGTCATAAATTTCTTTACATTTTTGTTTTTAAGATGCTTACAAAATGCATGCTGTACTATAAATTAGGTAAGAATATATCCACCTATAGAAGTACAGCATCAACTGTATTTGGAAATTGTGTATCTCACTGTCCGTAGCACTGTTCCTGATAGAGATTTGATTTTTATAAGATTTAAATGAGTTCATTAGCAACTTGTACCTGCATGCTGGATATTTCATACCGGTACATCTTCAATGGTTAAGTTAGTACCCCAGCTACTGAAAGATGACACACTTTTTCATGCCTAATATAAAACGTAAAAGAAGAATGCTCTAAACTTAATGTGCATGTGTTTGAATTTGCTATTGTTGTGTTGGCAGAAGAGCCAATACCGTGTTACTAGAGGAGGCCGAAATGCACGCGTTTTAGCTCATGCAGGCTGGCATGAGGAGGGAAGGACTCTACTGACGTGAGGTCTGGAACATGACAACGAATTAGAATTCAGAAAGCGGACGTAATTAGTTGATACTTAATTTTAATTCATTAATGATGAATGTCGCTCTTGACGGTACATGATTCACAATATTATCTGTTCAGAATAGTAACTGAATATCCTTGCTAGGTCGTAGGAATTGACGTAGCTGAAGGCTATGCTAAACTGTCGTCTCGGCAAATGAGAGCGTATGTAGACAGTGAACCATCGCTACCACAGTCGGCTGTACAACTGGGGCGAGTGTTAGGGAGTCTCTCTAGACTAGAGCTGCCATGTGGCGGCGCTCGGTCTGCAATCACTGATAGTGGCGACATGCGGGTCCGACGTATACTAACGGACCGCGGCCGATTTAAAGGCTACCACCTAGCAAGTGTGGTGTCTGGCGGTGACACCACAGCTATCATGAACAGAGTTAGAAACAATTTTATCCTTACAGTTTAAATATGGTATTCATTGATATTAATATGCACCACCCATCATTGCTGTATAACAATACTTTACACTGTTAATTTTAAAAAAAGAGACAATATAGCTTTGTAATAATATTATATAAGCTCTTTGAACTAACCTCCATTGGTGTACTTTGAGCACAGAGGCCAGTGAAACCAACAATATCACTGAAATAAATTGTAACAGTTTCAAACTGTTCTGGCTGCACGACTTCTCCAGCCATGAGCTGTTCTGCTACAGGTCTGGAACAAAGAACAGACAAAAATCACTCATAGTTCTATAGTTACTAGTTTCAAAACATTTTAGCTTAAGTGTAAACTCCAAAGAGAGGAAGATCCTTATAGTATTTATAAAAAAAATATTACTAAAATAAAATAATATAAAATCATGATTATTCTTATAAATGAAGGGAGAAAGTGTTCTTGATGTCAACTGCACAACTTATAACTTCAACAAAATTATAAATCTAAGGCAACCAAAGGAGTAACTGAAACCCCAAGAAAATGTTTCATGAAACACAAGTTTGCCTCTAGTATGCAAGGGCAAAACAAATTAAAGTGAATTATTTTGTTGGGACTTAATTTTGGCAGCATATATATATCACTACAGATATGTCATTTGCATAGGTTAGTCAAGAATGAAATTATTTAACAAGATTATACATGAATGCAAGAGCAAACATTCATCTAGAGGAAAATTAAAAACTGAATAATTCTCTGACAGAATAAATCTGAGAAAGTAGTACACCATAGTTTTGTTTTAACCCATTTTAATTCAAAGATATAGGTTTACATCATGAAATTGTGTACATATTTAACATTTCAACAAAAATATGCTTGTGTATGAAATATTGTTGATGTCCAAGTCAGGGAAGGAAATAATTCATAAGAATTTGAGCAATGTTACACATTGGTGCCATTCAGTGTTACCTGTTTTAGACGAATTTTGCTGGATTAACTGAAGCCTCCAATACCACTTCGTCTACTCACAACCAGTCACCTTTCAAACTAACCTACAACTTGGAGTTGCTACAGGCCAGTATATCAACGCATCTAATATTCTGTATGCACATGTGTAGACTTCACAACCACAACCAATTTGTCACCTTACAACCTAACCCTGAGCTCAGGTTACACTACAGATCATTTTGTCTACACAACCTACATCCCAAAACTTAATATAGACACAAAAAAATATTGTCAGTCTTTCTTCACATTTGTGCACCTATGATGTAACAAGCTGCATTATCATTACCTCTACATCCATACTCCACAAGCCACCTGACGGTGTGTGGCGGAGGGCACTTTGAATACCTCCATCTGTTCTCCCTTCTATTCCAGTCTCGTATTGTACGTGGAAAGAAAGATTGTCAGTATGCCTCTATGTGGGCCCTAATCTCTCTGATTTTATCCTCATGGTGTCTTCGCGAGATACACGTAGGAGGGAACAATATACTGCTTGACTCCTCGGTGAAGGTATGTTCTCGAAACTTCAACAAAAGCTGCCTACTGGTGTCTGTAGGTTCAGTTGATCCAATTTGTACAATGACACACAATTTGTACTGAATGTATTGCATCACTGACATAATCAGTTCTCTTTTCAACAGGAAGTTCTGAGACTCAAAGACAAAAACCAAATCATTTTCACCTTTTACTCTGGAAAAAATAATAAAAGACTTGAAAGAAGCATAGTTTATTTCTGTAATGATAGATGCCTCCTGCCACATGCATTTCACTTTGGTTCCTTTAGCATTTTGGTTTTGTCACCCAGATCAGGGTCGGCTATTGCATTTGAAATTGCATGCATGCACAAGATGCTGCATACTTGTGATCTCTGCTTTGCTTGGTCCTTCTCAGAAGTTCTTGGTACACAACATGGTTTCATTTACCAGTGAGGTGTAGTGTAAAGGACACTGGTCTAGTGGCTATTTGTATGAAAAGAGGCAGTCTTATGATCTACTGTCGCACTTCATTAAAAATGAATGGGAATTACTGAAAAGAAGGATGAGAATTATCAGTATCTATTTTACAGTGCATAATCAACACAGGTTTCTCCACAAGTTTGCTATGAAATGACAGTATAACACCATGCAGAAAGAATGTAAAGATTTAGTTGATGATGAAAGAACAAAAAATTTAAAAGAATTAACATGATTTGTATGGGATTTGTTGTTCTCTCCATCAAGGAGCATTTTGTGATAAATTTGCAAGCATGGAGCACGTGATGAAACTGGTGGTACAAACAGTTAATTTTCTGAAGTCTCAGACATCATTCCGCAATCAATTGTAATATTTTTTGGTAGAACTGATTAAAGAGTATAGCAACTATAAGAGTCAATCCCTAGAACTTTTTTAAATATAAATCTCACTATTGTTGAGTTTCTGAAGGAAAAAGGAAAGCATAAATGTGAATTACAACATCTGGAATGAAGTGCAGAACTCACATTTTAGTTGGATTTGACTGCACACAGCCCACAGCAATGTGTTGCAGGATGAGAACACATTTATTTCTAATTTGATGGTGATGCATTTAAAAAATGCATTGTGGAAGTGAAAAACTCTGACAAGAAGCACCAGCCATTTTCCTAAGCTCACTGGTGTTAAAAAAATTACGGGGATTGGCAGTCTCCTCAACACATTTAGAAAACAGTCTTGCATATGTTTTTGAGAGCATTTTCTGACTCGGTTGAATGTGTCCCTGTGTGCATGCACGTGGAACTGATTGATCTGCAATGTAATTCAAACTTAAAGACAAATTATTTATGTGAAAACTGTCCAGGAGTTCAATGTTGGTTTCCTGAAGCAGAGTTTCCATGTGTCGATAAAGAGCCTGTAAACATGATGCAATATTTTGATCAAAATTTGTGCATGAAAGGCTGTCTTTGATTATGAAATTACGTGGAAACATAAGTGATGAACATCAGCGAAGTTGTCTGCATCTGTTTGTTTGCTGACAGTTTGTGCCAGGTAAGAATTTTATTGTGTGTTCAGCATGTGAAAAATAATTAAACAATACTAAATATTTGTGTTCTTTGTTGTCTGTATTGTCCAAAGTGATGCAGACTGATCACCCAATTCTATACAGCTCATAATTGGTAACAGAACATGTTGAAAAAATAAAATCATTCAGTGAGTTCACTGAAGTAGAATAGAAGGAAGCTCATACTGAAACTAGATGACTCTCTCTTCTATTACCTGTTGAAAGAGTTGCTGATATTTTCTTTTTCTTTGACAAGTGTCAGACAACTCTAAGGAGTTTTTTTTTTTTTCCAAAAAATCTGCTCTCAATCAGCTTTCAATTCCTTTAAGCCTCTTGAGTACTTTCCCCATCAGTGTTCTGTGCATTGTAAAACAAAATATAACTATAACTGAAGATAACTATGTTGCTCGATAAATTAGCAAGCAGATAATAGAAAAAAATTTTGACAGTAAAACAGCAGTGACATGAGTTGGAAAGTGTGGAGGCTAATGACACTGTATTAGTTTAGCAATGTCACCACAGTTTTCTATGATACTGTGTTGGATAAATTTGTGAGTGATCTGAACTATTTCTGGAAACTCTTCAGCACATGGTGCAGACTACTGCAAATAAAACCATCAGATAGATTAATTTACAAAAACAATCTAATTTTGTAAATCCTAGTGTCTTGAAACTGAGGGAGAACTGTTTGATAAGTACTCTTGTGTAAGTAAACATTGTGAAGGTACATGGCTGGACTGGAATATGAAATCAAATGTTAAGGGTCAGTGACAAATGGCAGGAAATTTTTCTTGGTTCAGTTTTCACTAGCTGTTCCAGGTGCTAATGCATGTTTCAAAGTAGTGTTTTCAGTTACTAAAACTTTGTGGATATATGGAAAACTATTCAAATAATACTGAGTCAGCATCACCACTTCAAAGAAAAATGTGCAAAATTTGTGTTTATATTCATCCACATTGTATATGCAATACTGCTGTTAACGTCTCATCAGTGGTATGGTAAAGTACGTGAAAATAAATTTTTATTAAGTGTATATTGATAGTAATTGTATCAAGTCATGATTTGTTACTCATTTGTCCTGAATTTTCGAATGCTATTTTGCAAATGGTCCTGAATTTGGTTGAAAATACACGGTGTATCAAACAGAATCATCCAATTTAAAAAATCATAATGATTATGTTATTTGAGATTTACATGGTTCCTGCTAGGTAGCAACAGTGAGTGCCTACTTCAGTTCTAGTAAAAATGGTGTTGGGGCAACAGGAAGTGTGTTGTGTTCTACATTTCATGCAGCGTGTGTCAGTAATAACTGTTCCGTGTGACTTTCATAGTAGGTATGGTGTGGATCCTCCTACAGCACAGAGCATTAGACATGGTGTGAACATGAACAGACTGTTTGTTTGAAAGCAAATCACCAGGCCATCCCTAAGTACTGATACTGATGTCGAGTGCATCCACCATAGTTTCACAACGAGTCCACAGAAATCTGCCCACCATGCAGCTTGACAGTTCACCATGCCCCCCATGTCCATCTGGAATGTGTTGCATTGATGTTTACACATGAAAGCATACAAAATTCAGCTACTGCAAACTCTTCATTAAGATGACAAACTACAATGTGTGGGGTTCTGTAATTTCGTTCATGGCAATATGGTGGATGACAGTTTTCTTCCACACTTGGTGTTTAGTGACAAGGCAACATTCCATTTAAATGGAAAGGTAAACCATCATAACGTGAGAATATGGGGTACAGAAGTTGTACAACATGAGAGGGACTCTCCAAAATTTAATGAGTTTCGTGGGAAGAGATGTATGGTCTATTTTTCTACGTTTATTAGTTTCAGAAATATAGATGTGCCAAACTGGATGATTCTTTTAGATATGGCATAAACACATAACAGTTGAAAGTACACAATACCAGAAGCAAAAAAGTCTTAGTAAACTTAGGGTAAAAAATGCATACTTAAGAGCTACATGCAATTTTTTGACTTCGATACTGTGAAGCAAATCTCTTCTACTGCAAGCTCTTTGCTTTCCATGTTTTGGGAAAAGGTATTGGGGACAAAGACAAGAAAAAAATGTCCACTAAACATCTGCTCTAAAATGCATACCTTAAGAGCTACGAGCACGTCCTCATCTTCGCTACTTGGAAACACAACTCTTCTATTGTTCAATTCCTCATAACTTTTAAATTATGCATTTTAGAGTAAAAGTTTACACGATATTTTTTTATTGTTTTGGTCCATACTAATACTTCCCAAAATGTGGAAATCAAAGAGCTTGCAGTAGAAGGGATTTGCTTCACAGTATCGAAGATGAAAAATTGCTCGTAGCTCTTAAGGTATGGATTTTTGACCCTATGTTTACTCAGACTTTTTTGCTTCTAGTATTGTGTACTTTCAACTGTATGTGTTTACGCCATTAATTATGATACACCCTGTATATTTGAACCCTAGAGGTACAATTACTTTGAGTTTTGCCTACAGAACTTCTCAGTCAACAGATTTGTTTATGAAATAGGCTGTGATTATTGTGCAGTAGCATGGTACAACTTGAACAGAGTGGATACTCAGAGCAAAGCAGCACTGGAGAAACAGTCCAGTGCTGATCAATGTGCATGATTACTGTATTTACTCGAATCTAAGCCGCACTTTTTTTCCAGTTTTTGTAATCCAAAAAACCGCCTGCGGCTTAGAATCCAGTGCAAAGTAAGCGGAAGTTCTGGAAAATGTTGGTAGGTGCTGCCACAACTAACTTCTGTCGTCGAATATATGTAGCACTACACAGGCACAAAGATAAATACTGGCGCCAAAACCTCTGCGTCAGTAAATAAATTAAAAAAAAAAAAAGTGGAAGACGAGCTTTTTTTCTCCGCCCCGAGGTTCGACCACTGCATTTTCATACATTACCCAACGAAGTAAATGCAAATTCTGTATTGTTCATCTTCGAATGTAGCAGCATTTCAATGTACTACGAAAATCCAACTGGCAAGACTGTTTGGGATGTTTGTCAATATGGCCAACTCTATGTTCTCCATTTTTTCCTACCTGTCAGAAGAGATGGTTGCTAATAGGAACTTTTATGAATTGTGAATCACATGCAATATTCTCTTCACCATAAGAATAATACGAATATAAACATTTTGCCATTTATTCTTTTGTGTTTCCTGCTATCTCATTTAAATCCTGTCTGCCTAATAAACTACAAAACTACAGTGAGAAACAGCGAACGCGGAAGAATATACATATCATGTCATGTTTATATTCATATTATTCTTATGCCTAATAGTGGTAAAGTTAGAAATGAAGCACAGCAATTGAATAGATTTTTAAATCTAAGTTGACTCTAATTTCTGTGCAGAATGTAATGTATTAGAGAGTCGTCTGCAAAGATTTTCAAACAGAGAAAAATTTTCGCTAAACTCTCGTTCAGAACATCTTCTATCATACGCAGTCTATTATTTGGTTCTTGTTGATCATTATCAAAGAAAGCAGCAGTGTAAGTAACAAGAAATAGCAGTCTCTTGCCATTGTTTCGATAATGAGACGATTTTTTAAAAAATTATTTATTTATAAGCGGCGGTATCGTGCACAAAAGCAAGCCATGCCGTGAGCGGTGACAGGCCATAAACACTAATTATCACAATGCGACAAACAATGCATGACACAGTACAGTAATGCATTTTCAGCTTAGAGTGACGTAAACATCTATAACAAAGAGAACGGCATCTATCAGATTAAAGAAAAGTAAGCAATCAATTCAAACCAGATGAAGCATGTGAAAAAGGAAGGGTACCCGTATAAATACGGACAGAGCACCTGACGCATAGCAATGGCTACCTGGTAAAGCTTAACTGCTAAGCTTACGACTCGAACCAAACTACTGTAGCTGTATCATCATTCATTCGACCTAAATTGTGTCTCGTGTTACAATGGACCAACTTTGTTTTGATTTGGAGGTGCGGCCTAAAACTTTTCTCTCCTCTTGAATTTCGAGTCTCATTTTTCAGGTGCGGCTTAGATTCGAGTAAATACGATATACTGGCACTGCAAACAGAGGAGCGTGGAGCAGTGACAGACACAGCAGCACTGATTGAATGAAACAGGTTTGTTCCTTAGCATTGTGACCAGAGCATCCAAGTAACTCTGGCTGTGTTTGAGCAATGTCAGCAGCATTCAGATGTTGCTGAAGATAGCAGCACCATGTGTGCGCCTTGTACTGTTGAGAAAATGGCATCAGTGGTCGCTTCGATAGCAGCTGTTTTTATTTTGCTTCCTTTATGGGACCCGTAATATGACAATCAGTACAGTAGATTCATTTTGTACAAGTTATGGGACAAGGTGCCAGAAGAATTACAGACTAAAAGTAAATACAGAAAACATTTCTGCAATTTATTATTTCAGGTATGAAAACAAGAGGCAATATTAATATTGAAAGTAGTACAGTAGAGAAATACACGAGGAAACATATTTTGCGAGAAAAAGTTTGTAAATTGTCTCTTATTCGGACAGCTTCATCTGAAGCTCTGTTGAAGTTTCAGCCTATTTGATAAAGAGCCTTGCACAGAATGCTCGGTTTCTACTGCAGGTTGCTCATCAAGGCACAGGTAGCCTTCTAGGTAATGACAGTTGTGCAGAACACCTGTACATTCACAATATTGCCAGCATAGTGTGATGAAGTTTCTATTGGCTTCCAGAGTATTCCTCACTTAGTGATCATTTTCCCAAAAGGACATTCAACTACTTCTCAAACTCTGGAAGGGCATCTTCTGAAATATTGTTTCTCTGTGTCTAAAACATGATGTCTGTGATAGTGGAGAGTCTGGCTGTATAATTGCCTCCTTTCTTCTTCATCAGTGATTGACAGCACAAGGAAAAGAACATCATGTAAGAGGCAGTCATTAGTTGGGGTTAAAAATAAATTGATTGATATCAAGGAGAAAAACGTGAAACTTCTCACTGAAAGAGGAAAGACAGGTCAATAAAACTGATATTTTGACAGTCTCCTACCAGATGACAGGAAAGACAGATGACAGGAAAGTAATATTGATTATGGAAATTCAGCAGCCCATTTATAAAGCGTCTATGGGTTGAACTCATTAATGTAAATATGTAACAAAGATAAAGAAACAATTTTCTACAATTTCCTTTGAAAGCAAACTCCTAAAAATGACAAAATTTGAAAATAAAAAAAATACTTTAATCCATTTTTGACATACAGAGATTCAAAGTCACTCTACATGTACATGTAAAATATGCACATAAAATCAGGCATCAGGTGAAATCTAAATAATAAATAAAAATGGTATATTCTCTATGCACTAATCTAGAAATGCCACATTCTTGTTTTCAAAAATGTTTATTAATTCATGGATGGTTCCTTAGAAAATCCCAAAACAAGTTGTTTATGATTTCATACCAGATCTGAGCTGCTGATTCCAAGATGACTATGCATAGCAAATGGCTGAAAATTTTATGATACATTTCTAAGGCCTCAATCTCGAATAACCTTGAAATTTTTCTTGATATCTTTATCTGTTTTCAAGACACAAAGGTTCAAAGTTATCCTATTTGAACACATAAGGTCCAGCATGAGGCGAAAACATAGTTTATAGAGTGATGTATCATGAAGTAAATTGCTGTAAAATGTCTCAGTTGTCTCAGAACATCAGTTGTCATCACAACCATTGTACTTGAGCAGATGAACACTAGGATGAAGTTGTAATAAGGGAAAGGACAGCAGAGTAATAACCATCACTGTTGGCAAAGAAGAAATCAAAAGAACCGATTGTAAGTGAAGACATGAAGAAAAGACCATACCTATGGTAAACAGTTATAATCCGCAATTTAGAACAACTATTTTTCCCCCTCTTTTATTTTCTTCTTTTCTTTCTTTAATAACAAAAAAATTATTAATACTGCCTTATTGCGTCATTGTGCTGGCAGAATCCCACCATTAAATGTTTATGTGGAGTTCAGGGGTGGGGGGCAGACACATTGTGATGTAATCAAGCATGATGCACATTTTATCTTAAATCCTTGATAACATTTGGTATCAATAATTTCATTTATAAATAGAAAAGTATTAGTAAGTTTTGCTAAGTTATATATCAATTGATTGAAACAATGTCTTTGAGAATGATGTAAATCATTTATGCCTCTTTGTTTCAAATGTTATCATTGCACTTCTGTTTGTTCTCATTTGGAGGGAAGAATAGCTGTATGATGGATTGTTGAAAAGATGTTTGTCAAAAGTGATAGTCTTCAGTTGTGGAATGAAGAGTCTTGTGGAATCTTGTGTGAGACATATTTTGTGAAACAGTTGCCTAGAATTTAGGAATAAAAAAGATTCTATGAAGAAACTTTTATTTGACATTTAACAGCCCATCAACCCAATGACCCTAGAAATACTACATTTCTTAGTACGCCAAATCTGGAGACCAAAATCTTACCCTGACTTACTAACTTCATTACAATCAGCTAAGTTATGTTTTAGTAAAGTGTACATATCCTTCACTGACATTTCCTTCAGAATAATGACGAAAGTCTGGTCTGTGGACACAAAATCATGTAAATGTTATTGAAGTGATGTGTTACAAACTATATGAGTTATACATTGTTAAACTACATGAGTTATACATTATTATCTGAGATCTACAGTCCTCAGCTCTTTACAGCACCATATCATATTTGAAACCAATTTTGGTAACCACAGATTTTTCAGTTTCACGGTATGATAAGCCCAGTAAACACTGCACAAATTGTATACTACACTCTTTGCTAACCCAGACATTCCTTGTACACATTCCAGGTTAATGGAAGTGCCGGATTACTGAAAGTGTTTTTTTAAATTTAGTGTAAACACAAAGAGATTGTACTTCATTAAATCCAAAGATACATTCATTTTTGTAGAACACTAATGCTTGAGTGTGTACATATACCATAGTATCACTCACTATGAAACATATTCCAGATTTTTAGTTGTTGCAAGGTGATACATGACAACAGTGTCCTTTATCATTCAAGAATACATTGGCACTGCTTGTCTCTGATTGTTGCTTAATGTGCTCCAGCAAGAGGTCTGCAGCTCCAGCACAAGCAGAGTTAAGTTTCATGTTCTCTCCTTCTATGCCCTCTTCTTCGCCACTTACATTGTAACTTCACTGTATGTTTTTGATTATCTCTTCATTTCTTAAAGTTTTGTCATAAACAGTTGCTCATCCACCTCTGTACTCAGCAGCACCAGCTTTCTGTGAAGAACCAGCTTATCTCTAATTTCACGTTTCTGCTTGAGGGCTAGCATAATGTGTTTCCTTTTAGAAGCCATGATACTGAACCACAAACAAAACCACATAGCATTGCATAACATTGTAATTAACTAATAATATTGTTGCACATGTGTATTCATTACTGTGTGCATCATTTTTGCTTGAACAGCTAGAGGCTGTATATGGACGAGATTACTGAGGGCCAGATTAGAGATAGTTCAGTGTACCTTTTTTTTCTTACTGTTTTTCAATCAAGTAATTTCCACAAACTCCCCACTTCGCCTCTTACATACACACACACACACACACACACACACACACACACACACACACACACACACACACACAGAGAGAGAGAGAGAGAGAGAGAGAGATGTTTTTAGGTAAGCAAATACATTAAAACTATATTCAAATCAAAGTTTCCTACCTTGGTAGTACTTGGTACAAAAGTTCCTCAGAACGTTTCTTTTCTTGACTGAGTTGCTCTGTTTTCTCTTCAACAAGTGCTTCCAAATTGTTTGCATATTGCTCCATGCGGCGAAGCAGATCATCCATTAAGTTTTCACAGTAGCCTCTGGGTAATGAATGATAGACATTAATGTTTACAACACAAACCTTGTGTATCCTACTGATGTAATTAATTCATATACTTTTTCAGTGAGCTTCCCAAAGTTTGGATCTTTTCTTGTCAAATATTGTGACATATATAGAGGTAAATAATTATAATATGAATCTATGGTCTAAGAAAGATAGTACAAGGTAATGTTTGCATTAATTATTTGTAGAAGAATAACAGTATCTGTGCAAGTATAGGATGTAGACATAATGAAATCAAACAGCGGAGAGTCCTGGATGGAATGTAACAATATTATGAAAAGGAAAGATGCTACGCACCATGTAGCGGAGATACTGAGTCACAGATAGGCACAACAAAAAGAATGTCACAAATAATAAAAGACATGATGGTGTCATATAGAAATTTGGGTCCCTCTGGGGAGTGTGTTTGGATAGACCGAAGCTGTTAAGGTGACATCTTGCGTAAAACAAGAAATTCAGGCTCATGTCCTAGTCCAGCACAAATTTTCATTGGCGCAAATACATTGTGCAGCCAGAGTTGCATCATGAATGTGAATATGATTCTTGGATTTAATTTTGTTCAATACTGATAGAGAATAGAAGATTTGCATACTAACATTTTTACCTTTTTTTTTTATTGATGACAAGTAACACAGTCTAGAGGAACTTTTCTTGTGTTTCACTCAAATTTGCAGTCTTACTATAAAAATAATGTTCTTGTACTCTGTTCTGCAGATTAGAATATAGAGGTGGAGGAGTAGCAACATTTGTCCAAACAACAGAGAATGATGATAGTAGTATGAATGATACATACAAAACCTTACCAAAATAAAAATAAAAAGATTTTGATATTACAGGTATGGTCTACAATGAGTTAAGAGTATTCTGTGTGTACCAATCACCAAGTGGCAAAATAAATCCTTTCCTCAAAAAAAATATCCATTCTACTAGAAAAGAACTAAAATAAAAGATTGTGTAATATGTGGTTTTAAGATTGATACAGAGAAGACACAGAGAAGTCAAAAATTTGAGGAACTGCTACTAAAATGCAACATGAAGGCAAATGTTATGGAACCAACAAGAGTGACTTTGGAAACTGAGTCAATTATTGACAAAATTATCGCTAATATACACAGCAATGTATATACAATAAAGGTTCTACAAACAGGAATTTCTGATCACTTTGGACAGCTTTGTGAAGTATTTGGAAATCTGAACTCACAAAAGGAAGATAAAAGTGCAGAAAGAGATGTTGGGCTTATCATCCAACAAAATATCAACATTTTCAAAGTGATGTTAAGAAAAAAACAGTGGACGGACACACTTAAAGCCCATGGAACAGACTAAAAATGCTATGTTTTCGAAGACACCATAACACATTACTTCAGTTTAGAATTTCCAAAAACAAAGAAATAAGCAGTGGATCATGAAGGCAATAATAGAATAGAGTGCTACCATAAGAGAAATGAAACAGAGAGAAAATATTGAAACCTACAGGCAGCACTAGAAGAAATACAGGCAGTTGATAAGAAAATGCAAAATCAATTAATGAGACTAACTCAAAATCAACAAATAAAATGAGAGCAGCTTGGAATATAATTAACTCTGAGAGGGGCTAGAAAAAATACTTACAGAAAACAAATGAAATATGACTGTAAATAACAAAATCATCACAGATAAAACAAAAATTGCCAACATTCTGAATAATAACTACACAGATGCAATGGAAAAACTAAAGCATGGATATAATAGCCAATGAACTCACCGAACTATGGGGACAGATAAGCCAAGCCACTCAATTTTAGTGAAACCAGTGTCTGGAAAGGAACTGACAAATGTTATAAAAAAGCTAAAAACAAAAAAGTTTGCTGGACATGATGTGTCAAACTATCTGATGAAGCAGGTGGCAGCAGAAATAATTACAAGACTACTGGATATTGCCAACTGCTCTTTCCAAGAAGGGGTATTTCCAGATAAACTCAAATTAGTTAAAGCAGTACCTGTATACATAAAAGGAAAGCGTGACAACCCTAACAACTAAAGGCCAGTATCTTTAGTATCGGGCTCCTCCAAAGTATTAGAAATTCTCATGCTGAACAGACTAACTACTTATTTGGAAAAAACATAATGTAATAACTCCAGCACAGCACGGATATCAGAAAGGGAAATCAATGGAAACAGCAATTGAATCATTAACAGAATCAATCGTACAGGCCTTGGACAACAAGATGGTAGTGTCTGGAGTTTTTATTGATCTAACCAAGACGTTTGACACAGTTGATCATACAGTCCTAGTAAAGAAACTAGAGAATACTGGTATTCATTGAGATGCAGCAAACTGGATGACATCATATCTAAGTAACAGGAGGCAATATGTAGCCATTAATAACTCCTAAAAATCAGAAGTTAGAAGCATTAAGTATGGTGTACCTCAAGGATCTGTAATAGGACCTGTTCTCTTCAATTTATTTGTGAATAACATACAAATATGTGAAAATGAAATCAAAATATTTTATGCAGATGATATGACTGTGCTACATGTTTCCAACAATTTGGAGGCACTTGAGCAAAATACATTCACATCAGTCAGTAGTACAGCACAATGGTTCTCTGAAAATGAGTTAATTATTAATCTGAAAAAAAAAAAAACTATATACATGCTCTTCAAAAATAAACAAAAGAACAACTTATGGATGCTTTCTTAGATGAAAGAAGACTGGAAGAAGTAGCTTCAGTTAAGTTTTTGGGCATTACAATAGATAGTGAGCTAAACTGGAAACAGCTGATAAATACTGTTTTAAGTAAGCTCTGCTCTGTGATATTTATAATGAAACAACAGGCTCACTTTACTCGCTGAGACCTGTTGTGCACTGTCTATCATGGACTTTTTAAACTATGCATGCAATATGGAATCACAGTGTGTGGGGTAGTCAGCTATCACAGGAATGAAGAGAATATTCACATTACAGAAGCAAGCCATTCAAATTATATTGAAAAAGAAGCAAAAAGAATCATGTAAAAGTTGTTTCAAAGAACTAAACATTGCAAAGTTTCCATCATTGTATATATTCAAGACTATTGTGAATGCATCACATGATCACCCAAAACTGGAGACTAATGAGACTGTTCATATACACAACACAAGGGAACAGAAAACAACTGTGGTGCATTCCATTTTTGAAAAAGGACCCAAACACTGTGGCAAGTTAACACAAGCAATGTCAGTGCAACTACAAGATCTCAAAACTGAGAAAACGTTCCCCTGAACTCTACCCTCAGGTCTACAGGAAAGGTACACATACTGATCGCTACCTCCATAAGAACTCAAACCACCACCCTAGGCAAAAGAGGGGGGTCATAAAAACACTAGTGGATAGGGCCAATAATATTTGTGAACCAGGCTACTTACAAGAAGAAATAAATCATTTACGAATGGCCTTTGCGAAAAATGGTTATACAAAAAGCGAGATTAACCGAGCACTTCACCCAAATAGAAAAATGTCTAAAAATAGGAGTCAGCAACAACCATCAGTTGGAAAAGTATTTCTTCCGTTCATCCATAATATCACGGATCGCATTGGGAAAGTACTAGCCAAGTTTCACGCCTAAGAACAACAAAAGATGCTCGTCACCCCAGGGCTATATAAAATTCCGTGTAGTTGTGGCAGGGTTTACGTAGGAACTATAAAAAGAAGCATCAATACACGGTTAACAGAGCACAAAAGAAACTGTCGCTTGGGACATATCGACAAATCGGCAGTAGCGGAACATATTTTTAAGGATGGAGATCACGAAATAAAATTTGGTGATACAAGTGTGCTAGCGAGGACGTCGCACTATTATACACGTATGTATAGAGAGGCAATTGAAAGCCACAAACATCAATACAATTTTAATCGTGAAGAAGAAGGATTAAAATTGGATAAGATATGGCGGTCGACGTTGCATCTATCACGTGACAATCGATTGCCTGCAATCGAGAGAACAGACGATAGCCAGAGGTAGCTGCACATCGATTGCCACGTGTTCGTTGACTCACCTCGGAAAATGTTCTCCATAGTTGAGAATGAAACGTCAGGGAGAAGAAGTTCTACAGATCGACCACGGAAACTTAGTCCGGAAGCGTTTACTGATGAAAATAGGCCTTCCTCACACTGCAGAAATTGTAACATACACCAAATAAACGAGACTGTTTTAGTATAAATAGTCTTTTTTATAACACGACAGAATATAATTCACGAAGACCAACACAAAAGAATATGAATTTGGAGCCCCTCCCATTGCCTCCCAGGTCATTATTGTGTCATTGTGGCTGCAGTGTAACACGTGTTAAGTTCGGCTCGCAAAATTTAGTTGAATTTGAAGGTGCTCTCGCAGATGGTGTTGTCTAGTACCAGTGGAAATTGTGTAAACAACAGTGTTCTGTGCAGTAGTGCTATTTTTTTTTCTGTGCTCCGCAAATATATACGAGAAAATGGTAAACAGAAGAGTCAACAGCAGTTTCTTCAGTTTAAATTGTTCATAACAAAAATCTCTATCAGTATCACTTTAGCATATTTCAATCTAATTGTAGCTTCCTACGATAATCACTATCAGTATCACTTTAGTAAATTTCAATTTAATTCTAGCTTCCTATGATAATCTATTAGTTATTAAGCTTACTTCTCTCTGCTGGCAGCGTACAGCAGCAGTATTGGGCAAAATGCGTGAAACTGTTGAGGCCAATACCGCCAAAATTACAGCATTAAAAAAGTTTGTGTCTGAATACGAGAAAAAGGCATGAGAGTTTAAAGTAAAACTATCTGCTGCAACAGACGAGCTAGAACAGTACCAAAGGCAAAATAGTCTACAACTGTTTGGAGTAGCAGAAAATAAGGAAGAAGACACAGACAACCTGCCTATACAGGTTGCGCGTGAAAAATTAGGCGTTGAAGTGACCAAGGCAGACATTGACAGGAGCCATCGGGTGGGACGAAAATTACCAGGTGCCACCAAACCTAGTCCAATAATAATTAAATTTGTCTCGTACCGAAAAAGGGCAGAGATCTTTACCCAGAAGAAGAAGTTAGCAAGGACAGGGCTTACAATAAGGGAAGATCTGACACACAAACGGCTAAAGATTTTAAACAGTGCCATATCCCATTTTGGTCTTCAGAATGTGTGGACTCAGGATGCCAGACTTATCATTAAGACAGCTGGAAAGAAGACAGTCACAAACATGACAGAACTGAATAGTATTAAGTGAAGCTAATCGAGCCGAAAGTGCAAACTTAACACCATTTGCAAATTGTAACAGCCCCATACTCAGATATACTATCTTGTAATTATACTGTCTTGTAATTGTATTAACTTTTTAATTATACCCATATTTGTATCTTCAAGTAATTGTTTTTGTAATTGTATTAACGTTGTACTATTTTTTGTACCTGTAGGTCTAACGTTTACTTAATCTTAGTTACTGCTAATACTTTTTTCATTTTCTCAGTTTATTCTCTTCCATTCTGTAATAGTACCATTGCAATTATTAGTCTCTCCTTTAGTTAATTAATCACCCATCTCTTCAGTTTAAATTGTTCATGACAAACATCTCTATCAGTATCACTTTAGCAAATTTCAGTCTAATTGTAGCTTCCTATGATAATCACTATCAGTATCACTTTAGTAAATTTCAATTTAATTCTAGCTTCCTACGATAATCTATTAGTTATTAAGCTTACTTCTCTCTGCTGGCAGCATTGGCCTCTTAAATGACTCCCCTTTCCCCTATTTCTACCCTAAGCTGTTTCAAATACACTAATTACATTTCACCTCTTACGACAGAGGATACACAGTGACACACAGCCGTCACTATTTTGGTCATATTCTCCTTGCACCGAATACCAGTAATCCATTTTCTATACTCCTGCAACCTCAGGAAATCTCTTGCAGTCTCCTTTCTTTTGGCACTCACGGAGTCACGAACAGGGCGCACAAAATCTTGGACACCCCTGTGTTATGTCACTTGGCGGAAGCAGCGGCCAGTGCCCCTTGCGACATATGGTGCCCAACCAAGGGACAAACCAGTCTGCCACCCTACTCCAGGCTGCTCAGCGGAACGCGTCAGAGCTTTTAGTAGCACACTGTAACATCCAGTCTTTACCTGCACATTACGAAGAACTTAGCCTCCTCTTCAACCAAATAAATTACCAGGTAATCCTCTTATCCGAAATGTGGTTAAAACCATACATATCCTCTGGATCTGTTCTTCTCCCAGGGTACACATTTCTTAGGGCAGACAGATCAAAAAAGCGAGGTTGACGGGTATACACGCACAGATCTAAAAGCGAAAGTCTTATGTATGTCAAACCCTGCTGAAGAAAAAGAGGCTGAATTCATGTTCATTGAAATAAATATACAAAGTCAGAGGTTCTGGAATGGCGTCGTGTACAAGCCACCAAAAATAAGCTCAAGGAGTTCGTTTCAGTCAGAATTACATTCACTTAAGTGTCAATATGAACATGTCATCGTAATGGGTGACTTGAACATAGACCTGCTAAGAGACACTCCCTCCGCAATAAACCTAAGAAGAGTGTTTAGTTGCAATAGCATGAACATTCTTTCATTACAACCTACACACCATACAGTCATACTCTTATAGACGTAATTGCAACAAAACAGACTGACAAAGTAAGAGATGTTGGTCAAACATCGGCCCCTGGCCTCTCAGCACATGATGTAATATTCCTGGCCTCCTCTGTGCAGCCCCCAAGGATCAAATCACATTACATAACTTGTAGGAACATGAACCGTATTGACCTTGATGCTCTAACAGCCGATTGCTCAGAAATCTCATGGCATCACATTATCAGAGAACCTACAATTGACGGCAAAATTAATGAACTTGGTGATAAACTCATTGCCCTCTATTACAAACATGCACCTGTACGCAAAATCAGTGTAAGAAAATCTCTTGGTCCATGGCTGACAGCTAAATTATGGTAAATGATGAATAATAGGGATGCTGCCCACAGACGTTTCAAGACAGATACGAAACCCGAGCGTTTCGAAGAATATAGAAAGCTACGGAACAGAGTGAAACAATGCATTTGTAATGCTAAAATCAGGCACGCTTGCTCCCTTGTATGTAGCGATATGACGCCCACAACTCTATGGAAGAATCACCGTAGCTTGGGGGTCAGAAAGGCAAAATCGGAAACTACTTTTCATGTGTCAGCTAACGAATAAATGAATTCCTATGCACCTCTGAATACCCACATGGATGATAATTACCATCCACAAGAATACCAAAACAGGATCACTAACAGTGATACCTTTCATCTAAAGCAAGAAAAGCAATAATGAGAATCTCTTCTGATGCAATAGGCAATGACAGGATCGGTATAACCATGATGAAGAATGTTGCCAATATCTTAGTATCTGTCTTAACTGACATATTTAATTATATCCTCGTGAACGGAATATACCCGGTTTGGGTATCATCAGGTGCCTTAAATGTTTTATTTTTTATTTTTTTTTTTATTTTTAAATCTTTACTGAAATGACTTTGAGCATTACATTTATTCAATTATTTTGTTTAAATTTATTTGTTTTTATTTCCATACCTTTGTGGACCTCTGCTTGTCAGTCAGGAACAGGCAGGTGGCTCTGCATAGATTTAAGTGCCAGCAATCAGCAAAGAATCACACAGTCTTTCATGTAATAAGGGTGAAATGTCATCAAATTATTAGAAACAGTATAAAGAGACCATGGCAATAGCTCCTAACCACCATAAACCTTTCCACTAACAGTACAGTCATATGGAAGACCTTCAGGAGTATTTCTGGGAGAGATGGGAGGTGCTGAGTGGTTGCTGCAATGGGGAATGGAAGTCTCCAGACCAGCCTGCAAGTCATTTTCCAGATAAAGTGGCCTATTTTGCCACACTTACTGCCACTGCCAGGCAGGATTCAGCCAGTACAGAGTGGCTGCTGAGAGGGTCAGTTGGGACTTCAGTCCTTCCACTGATGAATACAACTGTTTCCTTTCTGTGTGTGAGATGGATTCTGCATTACCTGCAGCTTGTGAAGAGTCATGTTGTCATTATAGGGTCCATTACAGAACGTTGTGGGACCTTACAGAATGAACAAAGAAATCCCCTTAGTCATTTTTAACTTGATTTGGACAATAGGACAGTTTCCCAACTTGTGGAAAGAGGTAATTTTAATTCCACTTTTAAAACTTGACAAGGACTGTACATACCCAAGTACATATTGTAGTTTAGCTCCACTAGTTGTGTGGGAAAGAACTTGGGATGGATGGTGAATCACTGCACTGTATGGATATTATCCAGGCAGCTCTTTAGTTTCTTTCAGTGTAGTTTGTTTGGTTTGTCTCATTTTAGGGTGCAAAAACAACTACGGTCATATACGTCCATGTCAGAACTGTAGGACATGAGAACAAAAGAGGAGTTAAAAATGACTACATGTTAAGCACAATCAGTGGAAGAGAGACAGGTAAAGAGCAGGGACTTGGAGATCCATAAAATAATCCATAGAGACAAAGGAGGTAGTGAACTGAAGATTAAAGGTCCTTAGCCATGAAGCTAAAATGGATGAAAAGTAAGAAATGTTTGACAGCCTGTGTGTCATTCACTAAAATGGCCAATAACTCAGATGGCAAATGTAAGTGGAAAAAAAAGAGCATTATCTGAAGAAATGGGGAACTGTCAAAGGTTCAGGACAGTGAGCACAAAGTGGTGGGGGATCACCACTTCCCAAATCGTGATGGTTCAAAAAACAGTACCCAATATGCAACCTAGCTAAAATGATCTGCTCTTAGTGAGAGGAGGTCAGCCAAGCTGCTGGGAGAGGTTTAGTTCCCCATAACTTGTTTCCTTGAAGGGATGTCCAGTGGTGCTACCAAAGTGATGCCACCTGCTGACAGACAGCAACACAGACATCATCAGAGGAAATAGAAGAACTAGCGGGCCAAGGTACGAGGACTGCAGCTTGGCAGCAGTGTCAGTGGCATCGTTTCCCAACAGATCAACATGACCAGGGGTACGCATAAACATTACAGTGGCTTCATCAAAAATGAGCACTGCACTAAGGGATGGATGGTGTACAGAGGCTCTGAAGGGCATCAGGTGAGTTGAAACAGTGATAGAACTGAGAAACCTGTGTCGCTGGATGTACTGTGTGGCCTGATACAGGGCAAAGAGCTCAACTATAGATACTGAGCAGTGTTCCAGAAGCCGATACCGAAAATCATTGGTGCCAATGAAGAAGGCACACCCAACACCACAGTCAGTCCAAAAGCCAACAGTGTGCACAAAGGTACTATCGTGAAGTCCCATGCGAAGCTCAAGAAAGTTATGGAGATAGAGCGACACTGGACTAGTGTCCTTAGGGAGAAAATGAAGTTCAGTGTGAACACAGGCCACCACATGAAGCTGAGGTGGTGAAGGGTTCCCACCCATTGGGAAAGTGTCAGGAAACATGACGTTACGCTGCCGAAGCAATAGTCGAAAGTGAACTCTAGGAGGTAACAGAGTAGAGGGATGTGCCCCGTAGTGGTTATTAAAGGAGTTATCAAAGAAGGATGCATAGGATGGGTGGCCAGACATGGCAGACTAACAGCATGCGCATCTGCTAAGAAGAAAATCATGGCGGAATGACAGTGGTAGTTTAACAGCTTCTGCATACAGACTCTCAACCAGGCTACTGTAAAAGGCACCAGTGGCCAAACAATGGCCACAATGGTGGATTGTATTGAGACAGCGTAAGATGGATGGACGTGCATATGCATAAATGAAACACCCATAGGCTAATTTCGAATGGACATGGGACCACTACAAATGGGGAGGAGGGTGGTCTGATCTGCTTTCTAGAAAGTACCACTGAGGACACACAGGACACTGAGGACCGTGTACAGTGAGCAGCTAAGAAAGACACATGGGAGGACCAAGAAAATTTTCTACCGAGGATGAATCCCAGGAATTTTGTAGTTTAAATGAGCAACAGGCCCAAGATGTAAAGATGGTGGAAGAAACCAGTAGCTGCACCAGAATTTCATACAAATGGTTTAGTCACTAGAAAAGTGAAAGCAATTGTTGATGCTCCACAAGTAAAGACGATCAAGAAAATGCTGAAGATGCTGCTCAAGGAGACAAGTCCACGGAGAACTTCAACAAATGGTAAACTCGTCAGTAAAAAGGCAGCCAAAGATGGCCAGCGGGAGACAGGCCATAACAGGGTTAATGGCAACAGCAAAGAAGACGACATTCAGGATGGAACCCTGAGGCACACTGTTTTCCTGGATAAAGGTGTCTGACAAGCCAGAACTGACACATATCTTGAAAACTCAGTCTTCTAAATATTTCTGAAGGAATTTCCAGCCTCGAAAGCCCCACATGTAGATAGTGCGGAGGATACCAGTGCTCTAGCAGATGTCTCCAAATCACGAAATACAGCCACAGTCTGGTAATTCTGCAGAAAACCATCCGTGACATGGGCTGACAAAGTGACGAGGTGGTCAACTGCAGAAAAGCATGCTCGAAAGTCACACTGTGCAGTGGTTAGTAAATTGCTAGACTCACGGTACCATACCAGACACGCATGAATCACATGTTCTATCACCTTGAAAACAGCTGGTGAGAGAAAAGAGGCAGTAACTAGAAGAAAGGTATTTGTCGTTATCAGGCTTAGGTATGGGTATGACAGTGGCTTCATGGCAGTGCCTGGGAAATGTGTCCTGTGACTAGATGTGATTGTATGTACGAAGGAGAAAGTGCTTGCCACCAACAGAAAGGTTTTGCAACATCTCAATGTGAACATCGTTTGGCCTTGGCGTGGAGGATCAGGATGAAGTGAGAGCAAGATCTAGCTCTCTCATAGTAAAGGCAGATTGTAGTACTCATTATTATGAGTAGCGAAGGGTATCACTCAAGCCTTCTCCACTTGTTTCCAAAGGAGGAAGGCAGGATAACAGTGGGTGGAGCTTGAAATCTCTGCAAAATAGTGGCCCAAGGTGTTTGAGATAGCAATAGAATCCACTATGACATCATCTGTTATGGTCAGGCCAGAAATTGGGGAATGTACCTTGGTCCCAGAGAGCTGTCAAGAGGTTGACCCACACATGGAAGAGGGAGTGGAAGTGTTAAAAGAAATAGTAAATGAAATCCAGCTAGCTTTTCTGCTATCTCAAAGAACGTAACAACACTGCGCATGCAACTGTTTATAAGAAATGCAGTTTGCCATCAAAGAATGATGATTAAAAGTACAGGGAGCACATCTCCGCACACGAACTGTGTCACGGCATACCTCAGTCCACCAGGACATGGTGTGGTAAAGATGAAGTGTGAGGAATGAATGTCCAACAACAGTAAAGATAACATTTGGAAGATATTCTACCTGGTCATCACAACCAAGGAACTGCTGCTCATTGAATGTTGCCAGAGAGAAGTGAATCCTCCAGTTGGATTAGAAAGCTGCTGTTTGTGTGTGCACAAAGGTGGGTTAGGAGCCACAAAATGTATAGCACATGGGAAATGGTCACTTGAGTATGTGTCAGAGAGAATGGACCATTCGAGATGGTGAGCAAGCTGGACTGTGTAGAAGCAGAGGTTCAAATGGGAATAGGTGATAGGTGTGTGTGGAGTCTGAAAGGAATTTGGGTGCTCCCACGTTAAGGCAGATGAGGTTCAGTTGATTGAGAAGGTCAGCCAAGGGGGCACCTCTCGGACAGGTTCTGAGAAAACCCAAAGGTGACGGTGTGCATCAATGTCACCAAGCAGCAGAGAGGTGTGAGGGAGTTGCCCTGTAAGTTGGATGAAGCCTACACTGGTGACACTGAATGACAGAGGGATGTAAACGGTACAAAGGGAAAAGATGAAGTGAGGAAGGAAAATGCAGACTACAACAGCTTGAAGCAGGGTAGTCAGGGAGATGGTTTGACTATGAATGTCATCCCCTGGATGAGCAGCATGACTCCCCCATGAGATGGGATGCTGTCCTGGGGGGGGGGGGGGGTGTAGTGAGAGAAGGTGTGGAGGGGGGAGGTCAAAGTGGACTGGAAAGAAATGCAAGAGCTCAAAGTGATCTTGAGGATGCAATTTTGTTCCCTGGAGGCAGAGGACAAGTGGACGCACAGTTCCAAGAACAGCCGTAATTCCTCTTTGTTGGATCTAAGGCCATGAATGTTCAATTGGAGGAGAGTCAAGATGAGGAAAGGGGAGGAGGGAAAAAATGAAGGGATATCACCTCAGTGGCTACCGAGTGCCAGCCTTCAAAGATTTACTGGTACTGGACACAGAGACTGGAGAATCCTGATCCATGACATCTAAAGGGGCGTTGGCATTCACTCTGTCAGTCTGCGCAGTCCAGGGCAGAAAACCAGTTGGCAGTATGTACCTGCAATATGGATGTCGGCCGGATGAGGGTATCACGTGGGGACACTGTTGAAGGCGATCTTCAAGTCGGCAAAGGAGAAGATCGTTTGCCCTTGATTGATTTGTTGGAGCCTTTCCAGTTGACAGAGGAAGACTCATATGTTTGTTTGCTGGAGAGACACATAAATACTTTGCTGGAGTACTCCTTCTGTCCTTTTTGGCTTGCCATTGTGTAGCAGGTGACTTCGCTCTATGATGTGAAAGTTATATGGCTTGTTGCACAGCTGGAAGTTGACATTGGGCAATTTTGCAAACACAGTGCTGAATTTGAGGTTGCTCAGCTGCTTGACCATGTCCTTTGTGGAGCAAGATGTAGTGAGAACAGTACTGTAAGTGGCTGATGGTAGAACACAGGGTTTCTGACAACTAGCCAGAAACTTGTGAGCAACAGGATAGGGCATTTTTTCCTTCACCGAAATCCCCTGGAACACTCGCTCATCAAGATACATGGAGCAATATCAGGAGGAGGCTGCATGGAGGCTATTGCAATTGTTACAGCAGAGAGAAGGAGATGGACAATCACCCTCATGAGCTTCCCTACCACAGGTAACACATCTGGCCGGGTGTCGACAGGACAGTCGTGTGGTTATAATAATGACACTGGTAGCAGTGCATCAGGGTTGGGAATGTACGGTTGGACTGTTATAACTTCATAGCTTGCTTTGAGCTTTGATGGAAGCACCACTCTATCAAAAATGAGAAAAAGAGTGCATATGGGCACTAAGGATGCATCTACTTTTTTCATTACCCAATGGACTGCAACGACACCCTGAGCAGAGAGGTACATTTGTATTTCTGTCTCAGTCAGAAGTGGTCTTCAGAAGCAAAGTGCCATTGCATAAATGTGAGCAGGATTTCACAGGGCTGGAAATTGCATCAACACCATTCCCATTCTGAACAGTAAACAGATTTACTGTAGCAAAGGACTGACCGTCTTCAGCATGTGAAACCATGAGGAGACATGGTGCAGCTGGGAGGATCTTGGAATCATGAGCCTCATTCCACTACATTTAATAGACACTGACTGTGAAGAGGTGATTGGCTCATTGCAAGAAAATCTCCAGTGATTGCCAGCATCTTCGATGGCATGTTCCTTCCAACTGTCGGCCCCCTCAGAGGGGGCACACCCACCTTAGGCAAAAGTTCACACTTCAGACCACACTTCCCAAACACCTGACAGTGGGACCAATTGGCAATTTGGGAAGGTAGCAGCTAAGGCTGTCACCCCGCCCTGGCCCTGGCCTGTACCAGTGTGTATGTGCGAACCCTACCTGTTGGCACAGGACTGAAAATTACGCATTACTCAGTCACCTGTTACACGTCAGACACATGGGCCGGCCCTCAGGAGTGCACAGGGAGGAAGAAGAAAACGAGGAACCTGGAATCTCAAACACCAAAGCAGAGGAAGGATAGGAAAAGGCAAACAAAGAAAGAAAAAAAGAAATGAAAATGAGTGAAGAGACTGTTCTGATGTCGGCTACTGAAAATGCAGAATACATTCCCAAAAACATCCCAGACATGTTCCCCAAAGTAGGGGAAAGAGGATAGCAGGAGGACAGACATGTATCACAGAAGGCAAAATATGTTGCAAAGGCTGGGTCCCATGATAGACAAGCACGATCCCACCAGAGAGCAGCAATCCCCTGGGGATCGTTCAATGTTGGTCCAGGAGATATCATTTCACTTCCAATAACATGGCCCTCTCAGAAGTGACTGCAGAACAATCTTCCTGTTCCAGCACCATCTAATGGACATCTTTTTTTGACAGTGAGAAGGCCTATGATACTACTTGTAGCCACAATGTCCTTATTCAGGTACATGAACGAGGTTTATGAATGTGTCTCCCATCTTTATATGATCTTTCCTCTCAGCACCTGTTTTACATATGGAGTCAGTGATACTCTTTCTGGCTTCTTTGAGCAAGAGAATGGTGCCCCTCAAGGCAGTGTCTTAAGTGTGACAGTTTTTGCTGTAGCTATTAATGTTACACCATCAACAGTGAAACATCCTGTCCAATGTTCTTTGTTTGTTGCTGAGTTTCTTTCTTTTGTTCCTCCTTGAGCCTTGCAACAACAACTCATCAGTCGCAACTGATTATTTGATGTTTGAAGGAATGAGCAGAGAAGAAAGGTTTAAATTCTCAATCAAGAAGTCTGTGTGTACTCTCTTGAACCATTCAAATTCTGTTTTAAACTCTCCTGACTTTAAGAAAGGGGACATTGTCGTAACTTTAAAGACACAGTGAAGTTGGTGGACCTTACATATGACTCTGAGCTTACATGTTTGCCACACCTTAGGGACTTAAAAAGACAGTGCCTGGATGTACTCAGTATGTACTCAGTAAGACCACTTGTGAAACACTGCTCACCAGATACAAAGGAAAGGTGTTTTTACATCAAATAGTGTCATATGGTGAAAAATGGATATGTTCTGAGAATCCTAAGCATTGTAAACCATGGGTGAATCCAGGCAAACCATCGACATCCACTGCAAGTCCAAATCACATTGGAAAGAAGACAATGCTCTGTGTTTGGTGGGATCAGATGGGTGTCATCTATTATGAGCTGCCAAAATCTGGCGAAACCATTAACACTGATTGCTACCAACAGAAAATGATCAATTTAAATTGAGAATTATATGAAAGAGACCAGAATATGGAAAAGGCATTACAAAGTCATAATGCTCCCTGATAATGCCCCATCACACACAGCAAAATGGGTCAGGGAAACAAACGAGGCATTCAGATGGGAAATACTAGAACATGATGCTTATTCTCCAGATTTGGCTCCATCTGATTATCATCTATTTGCATCACTGGAACACACACTGGTGAACAATGCTTTAATTTGTATAAAAACGTACGAAAATGTCTTGCTGACTGGTTCACTCCAAAAGAAGAACCGTTTTTTTGGCATGGCATTCATAGCCTGCTGGGAGGGTGGGAGAAATGAATCAAAAGCAATAGAGATTATTTTGAATAAAATATTGTTCATCAGTTGCAAACAATAGATGTGTAATTATTACAACCATATTCTGGTTTCATACTTCTACACCTGGTGTATACATGGATGATATAAAACACCAACATAGAGAGATGATGATGCACTTCAATGACTTTGTTTAGTGTTGAAAACTGAAGCAGAATATGGCTGGGAAATTAATTTTGTAAAATATCTTAAAGAGGACTGTTGTGTTTGACTTCCATGGGTGCATCACACAGTGTGGGCAAATCTGACCTCCTTCTGAGAATATTATAGTTGTTCAAAACTTTCCAGAGGCAAAAGCTATTGCAGCAATACCGAGTTTCCTTGGTCTAAAATGATTCTTCAGGAAGCTTATATCACAACTTTAGGAAGCTTATCTCAAATTACTCTGCAATTGCCAAACCTCCGAGTGATTTACTGAGAAATGATTGAAAATACAAATACGAAGATGAGCAGAGGTAAGCATCCAAGATGTTCAAAGATATTCTTTCATGATATAGTTTTAAAAATCTACAATTTTAAAACCAACAACCCAAAACAAGAAACTAAACTACACACAGAAGCAAGCAAAAATGATTTGGAGCTGTGTCAATAAAAAAATCTCCAAATGATGACAAGTTCCATCCAGTTGCATATTATGAGTAAAAAAACACCTCCAGAGGATAAATACACTAGTTATAGCTTGAAGTTTTAGTTACTGTTAATTGCTTAAGGAAATTCCTGGCGTGTGTGTACTAGGAATACATTTTAAAATTTTAAAGGACTGTGCTGCATTCCAAAAGACTATGGATAAGAAGAAGCTGTCACCAAGAACAGCAAGATGGGCTTCAGTCAGGCAAGAGTATTCCTACACCATTGAACACTGGTCTGGTTTTCAGAAGAAACATGTAGGTGCCTTAAGTAGCTGTGTGAATGTAATTACCATCTGAGGGACTTGCTTTACTTCTCAATAATTCAAGAAGTACTCCATTACGGAAGGAACTGAACACATTTTAATAGTGACAGGATTCCCTAGAGCCAATGGATAGATTAGGAGTATCAGTTCTACTTCGCTTAAAATGATTGCCAAGCTTGGTATTGATAGGACTAACGAGTGGTATAAGGTGGTACCATCAGTTCAATGTGCCATGAATTCATTAAGACACCACAAAATTATTAGAAGAATAAATTATTATGTCATTTACAGAGAGGTGCTGTAAACTGAAGGAAGATGCTAAGCTGAAAGTCAGCAGGGTGCAAGAAGGAAACCATGTTAGCTTCAACCAACTACAGATGAAAGCGCCTTCAAGCACAAAATTGGTGACCTGGTAGCAACAAAACTGTGGTAAACCCACAGTGGCCACTATCTTAAGCCATCTATCTCACTCCAGATCTGTACACTGTGCTGGCCACACATTTAATTGGCCTTGCTGGTACACCACAGATGTTTCCCAATGTACTGAGCTAAGGGTCAGTTGCTGCAGATGCAGGGATTGTACCAGAGGCTCCACCATTATCCTCCAGCACAAGTCTACAACACCGGCTGCCCACACCAACTCAAAATCAGCACCACCAACATCAGTGGCTTTTTTTTTTTTTTCATCAGTCTTCTGACTGGTTTGATGTGGCGCGCCATGAATTTCTCTCCTGTACTAACCTCTTCACCTCAGAGTAGCACTTGCAACCTACATCCTCAATTATTTGCTGGATGTATTCCAATCTCTGTCTTCCTCTACAGTTTTTGCCCTCTACAGCTCCCTCTAGTACCATGAAAGTCATTCCCTCATGTCCTATCATCCTGCCCCTTTTCCTTACCAGTATTTTCCACATATTTCTTTCCTCTATGATTCTGCATAGTACCTCCTCATTCCTTACCTTATCAGTCCACCTAATTTTAAACATTCATCTGTAACACCACATCTCAAATGCTTTGATTCTCTTTTGTTCTGGTTTTCCCACAGTCCATGTTTCACTACCATACAATGCTCTAATCCAGTCGTATATTCTCAGAAATTTCTTCCTCAAATTAAGGCCGATATTTGATATTAGAAGACCTCTTGGCCAGGAATGCCTTTTTAGCCATAGCTAGTCTGCTTTTCATTTCCTCCTTGCTATGTCCGTCATTGGTTATTTTACTGTCTAGGTAGCAGAATTCCTTAACTTCATCCACTTCGTGACCATCAATCCTGATGTTAATTTTCTCATTGTTCTCATTTCTACTACTTCTCATTACCTTCATCTTTCTTAGATTTATTCTCACTCCGTACTGCGTACTCATTAGACTGTTCATTTTGTTCAGCTGATCATGTAATTCTTCTTCACTTTCACTCAGTTAGCAATGTCATTAGCGAATCACATCATTGATGTCCCTTCACCTTGAATTTTAATTCCACTCCTGAACACTTCGTTTATTTTCATCATCACTTCCTCAATGTATAGATAGGTTGAGGAGGGTGAAGGGTAGTGGGGAATGGGAACTGGGAGTTAGCAAGAAGGCAGCTAGGAAGAGGAGGTATTCAGACAATTATACTTTGTGTATATGCACTAGATTTGACCAACAGTTCCGAGTTGAGTGGAGAAGAGCCTCATGTAGCTGTAGATGTAGGGAACATGCAGCAGTCCTCAGCAGTTAGGAGGCCTAGGTCAGTTGCAAAGTTTCACAGAAATAAGAAGGTTCTGCTGCTAGGTAGTTTGCATGGTAGAAGTGTGAGCCAGCAGTTGCAGGAAGTGTTGGGGAGTGAGTACCTGGACACCAGTATTGTGAAGCCTAGTGCAGGGTTGGCTCAAGTGACTGACAGCATAGGGGAGTTATGTAGGAATTTTACAAAGGAAGATCAGGTAGTGATAGTAGGTGGAGCAGGGAACAGTCTCAATAGGGACAGAGAATATGATGTAGGTGGTGACCTGGTAAGATAGCTACTCAAACTTGTGGCACTAATGTGCATTTCATGCAACTGTTTCAGCGTCATGATCAGCCTCATCTTAATGCGGCTGTTTGGTGCGTTAACATGGGGCTGGAGAGGGCGCTGATGGCAGAGGGCACGGGTCACATGTCAGTAGTGCAAATTTTGTCTATCAGTAGATCATGATTCACTGGGTGTGGCCTGCACCTCAACAGGTATGGGAAAGGGAGGCTGGCAAAGTTTGTAGGTGACAGTGTAGTGGGTGGTGGTGGTGGTGGTGGTGGTGGTGGGATCACTCATGCAAAAATTTCTGTAGTATTTGGTGTTAGAGCTGCACCTTTTTTAGATTGAAGTTGGCTGATTGATACACCTGCTTAAAGCAAGTCCTGCCTGCTAACTAAGGGCTCACCTTCAGAGGATGTAATGTTTCCATGTAGAGAAGGAATTAGCATATTCCATCAAAGTACAAGAGGTATTAGACATAAAGTTAATGAACTGCTTATAAATGTTGACTCTGAAATTATTGGTATTCAGAGCACCAATTAAATAATTTGACAATTCAGAGGCTTCCTTTACCAGGATACAGATTAGCTGGCTGTTTCTCAAGGAGTTCCTTGTGGGGTGGGGGAGTGGCTCTGTACGTAAAAAACAGTATTCCATTTGAGTCCGTGGACACACAGCAATGAACAGATATTTTAATGTTGTGCAGGAGCAGTTGAATTTAGTGAAACTAAATTTCTAATTGTTGTTGTTTATAGGTCCCCTAACTCTGACTTCAGAACATTTCTGCTCAAGCTACAGAGGGTTCTTGATTCACTGTGACTTCAATATAAATTTTGTATACGATGGTGCAAGAAAAAGGATGTTGGTAGATATCATAAATTCATATGATCTGATGCAGACTGTGTTTTTTCAGCTAGAGTGCAGGGGAACAGTAGCACAGCCACAGACAATATTTTTATTCATTCTCCATTATTAGATGGGCATTCTGTTTGTAAAAGGATGAATGGCCTTTCAGACCATGATGCACAAATTTTAACACTAAAAGAGTACTAAAAAAAATGTCACATTTAATTACAAACTATGTAGGAAAGTTAATCCAACAGCAAGAGAGTTTTTTAAACCTTGTCAAGGAACAAGAGTGGCAGGATGTTAATAATGCCAATAACATAGACGATAAATATAACGCTTTCTTTAACACATTTCTCATGCTCTTTGAGAGTTGCTTTCCATTAGAATGTTCTAAATGGGGTACTTGTTCTAAATGGGGTACTAGCAGTAATAGACAGCCCGGGTGGCTGATTAGTTGGATAAGGATATCATGTAGAACAAAGTGGGAATTACATAAAAATTTATTTTATTTATTGATTTTGTGGTGTCACCGCCAGACACCACACTTGCTAGGTGGTAGCCTTTAAATCGGCCGGGGTCCGTTAGTATACGTCGGACCCGCATGTCGCCACTATAAGTGATTGCAGACCGAGCACCGCCACACGGCAGGTCTAGAGAGACTTCCTAGCACTCGGCCCACTTGTACAACCGACTTTGCTAGCGATAGTTCACTGACAAAATACACTCTCATTTGCTGATACGATAGTTTAACATAGCCTTCAGCTACGTCATTTGCTACGACCTAGCAAGGCGCCATTATCAGTTACCATTGATATTGTGAATCATGTACCGGCAAGACCGACGTTCTTCATTAACGGATTAAAGTTAAGTATTCCATTAGCTACGTCCGTTTTTCTAAATTCTAATTTCCTTGTCCTGTTCCAGACCTCACGCCAGCCTGCGTGAGCTAAAACGCGTGCCTTTCGGCCTCCTTCTAGTAACATGGTGTTGGCTCTCCTGCCAACCAAAACAGATTTATTTAACCTGGCAAGAGTAGGGCCATCAGGCCCTCTCATACATCTAACCAGGCATTCTACTTATTTTACATTCATATGTTTTAGTAGCATGTTAAACTACATCTGGTACAAAAAGTGAAATAAACAATTAGAAAGGTACACCTGGAAAAATACATACATATAGAGTTTATATTCGAAGATCATAAGTACTGTTATAATTAGACATTATTGAAGAGACAGATTTTAGATAGGAGTGCTAGCAGCAGGGAGTATGAGGGAGACTCATGGTGAAGGGAGAAGAATAGAGAGACATGATGAAACATAATTAAGGAAATATAAAGGAAAAGAAGATTGCGTGGCTAATAGAAATAGATGAAGAGGATGGCATCTCAGGAGCAAGATAGGAGACGCTAGCTTTGCTATTTGACAGATGAGAGGATTGGCCTTGTACATTAATTTTGTGGAGAACGTTATGAGGATGATTGTAGGAAATGCTTCAACATCTTCTTAAATGCAGCAGGAGATTGAATTTTGCGCAAGGTAAGGGGCATACTGTTCCAGAGGCGGACAGCGGCAACTGAGTAGGAGTTTGCAAAAGTTTTTGTTTTGTGAGTGTGCACAGTTAGGATACCAAATAAGAGTAACCTCGTGATTCGATTATGATGGCATGACAGGTTTTTAATCTCTGAAACGAGGTACTGGGGTGCTTGCACGACGAGGAGTCGGTGAAGTAGACACAGAGTGTGGTAGTCACGCAATTTGTCTGGGCGCAGCCACCCTAGCTCGGAGTATGAAGCACTAACATGATCATATCGGCGAATGTTGCAGGTGTAATGCACACAGCATTCATGGTTAGTTCTAGCCGTCTTTTGTTTTCACTACTCATGCCTTGTTGAATCACATCACAATAGTGGAGGTTTGGCAGAACGAGTGCTTGCACGAGCTGGCGTTTCAAGTCCTGTGGAAATATGTTCCGAAACTTTTTGATTGCATAGAGACAAGCAGACGTCTTTCGGCACACTGCGACTGTATTCTCCGCCCAGTTGAGATGCTCATCCAAAGCTACACCCCAGTTCTTAACTGTTTTTTGATATGGTATTGGAGTACCGTCGAGCAGAATAGGAGGTAGCCATTCGCGGAAACCTGAAATTATTAATTTCTGGTGGGCTATTAAGATTACTTGCGTCTTTTTTGCATTTAGTTTAAGCCTCAGGTTTTTCGCCCATGTCACTACTGAAGACAGATCATCATTCATCTGAGCGATTGCAGTGTTTACATCATCAGGTCTGACGCTTAGGTAGAGCTGGAGGTTGTCGGCACAGAAATGATATTTACAGGAGGACAGAACCGACGAAATATAGTTGACATATGAAGAAAACAAAAGTAGTCCTAAGACTGATCCTTGTGGCACTCCCGAGGAAACATGTTTCCAGGAAGATTTTTCATTTACGCAGACAACACATTGCTGTCTGTCTTTTAAGTAGCTTTCAAACCATCTCATTGCACTATCAGAGAAATTAAGCTGTTGCATTTTTCTGAGCAATATGTCAAAGTTAACAGTGTCAAAAGCTTTGCTGAAGTCCAGTAGCATCAATATTGTTGCTTTTCGATTGCCGATGGCATATTTCAGGTCATTAGTTACTTTAATTAGAGCAGTGTTTGTGCTGTGATGTTTACGGAAACCGGATTGAAATTTGTCATATAGGCTGAATTCATGCAAGTGTTCAGTGATTTGGTCATGAACAATATATTCAAGTGCTTTGGAAACAGCAGGCAGTATGCTAATTGGTCGGTAATCACTAGACAGTTGCGGGTTTTCGATCTTAGGGATGGGTTGAATTATGCTTCTTTTCCATGCAGTGGGTGTATTCCGTTCACGAGGGAAAAATTAAATATGTCAGTTAAGACAGGTACTAAGATATCGACAACATTCTTAATCATGGTTATACCGATAATGTCGTTGCCTATTGCATCAGAAGAGATTCTCATTATTGCTTTTCTTGCCGTATTTGTTGTTACATGTTTTAGATGGAAGGGATCGTTGTTAGTTATCCTGTTTGGGGATTCTTGTGGACAGTAATTATCAGCCGTGTGGGTATTCAGAGGTGCAGAGAAGAATTCATTTAATTCGTTAGCTGACACATGAAAAGCAGTTTCCGATTTTGCCTTTCCGACCCCCAAGCTATGGAGATTCTTCCATATCGTCTTGGACATCAGATCGCTGCATACAAGGGAGCGAGCGTGCCTGATTTTAGCATTGTGAATGCATTGTTTCACTCTGTTCCATAGCTTTCTATATTCTTCGAAACGCTCGGGTTTCGGATCTGCCTTGAAACGCCTGTGGGCAGCATCCCTATCATTCATCATTTGATGTAAATCAGCTGTCAGCCGTGGAACAGGATATTTTCTTATGCGGATTGTGCGTACAGGTGCATGTTTGTCACAGAGGGCAGTGAGTTTATCACCAAGTTCATTAATTTTGACATCGATTGTAGGTTCTCTGATTATTTGATGCCATAAGATTTCTGAGCAATCGGCTGTTAAAGCGTCAAGGTCAATACGTTTCATGTTCCTACAAGTAATGTAACGCGATTTGATCCTTGGGGGGCTGCACAGAGTAGGCCAGGAATACTACATCATGTGCTGAGAGGCCAGGGGCCGATGTTTGACCAACATCTCTTACTTTATCAGTCTGTTTCGTTGCGATTACGTCTACAAGAGTATGACTGTGCATCGTATGGTGTGTAGGTTGTAATGGAAGAATGTTCATGCTATTGCAACTAAACAGTCTTCTTAAGTTTATTGCGGAGGGAGTGTCTCTTAGCAGGTCTATGTTCAAGTCACCCATTATTATGACATGTTCGTATTGAATAAAAATTTAGTTTCTACAGGGAATCATACAACTTTCTTGCCTTTCCGAGATTGACATCTGAAACACTCCTCTCTGATACAGGCAAGGGGGAGATTGAGTCAATAATTAAATCACTGAAGACTAATGACTCTCATGGTTATGATGGAGTGCCTAGCAGAACATTGAAGTACTGTGCTGCACATGTTAGCCCTGCATTTAGCCATATTTGTTATTTTTCCTTTAGGAATGGTCAGTTTCCTGAGCGATTAAAGTACTCAGTAGTAAAGCCGCTTTATAAAAAGGAAGAAAGTGATAATGTAGGTAACTTTAGACCTATTTCTATTCCATCAGTGTTTGCTAAAGTTATCGAAAAGGCTGTATATGTAAGGATAATTCATCATCATATATCACACGATTTGCTTCGCCTTTGGAAGTCGTTCAACAACTGAAAATGCTATATTCTCTTTTCTCTATGAGGTACTGGGTGGGTAAAACAAAAGGTTTTGAATGCGAGGCACATTTTTTGGTTTAAATAAGGGACATGATTGTGTTGATCATAAGATATTGCTCCAGAAGTTAGACATTTATGGAATACAGGGAGCAACTCACAACTGGTTCACATGTTATTTAGCAACAGACAGCAAAAGGTCATTATTCACAATGTTGAGAATGGCTGTGATGTAGGGTCTGAGTGGGGTACGGTCATAGGGGGTGCCCCAGGGATCAGTGTCGGGGCCACTCCTGTTCCTTATTTATATGAATGATATGCCCTCTAGTATTACACATAACTTTAAAATATTTGTTTGCTGATGACACTAGCTTGGTAGTAAATGATGATGTGTGCAACAATGGCTCAGTTTCAAATAGTGCAGTTCAAGACCCCTGTTCATGAGTCTGGGTATTTTGACATTGGCCACCTCTCAATATATATATTCCTTGCTGTCATTTCTTGTTAACAATATTAGCTTATTCCCAAGAATAAGCAGCTTACACACAATTAATACTCTGCAGAAATCAAACTGGTATTTGGATCGGACTTCCTTAACTCTTACACAGAAAGGTGTGCAGTATACTGCTGCATCCATTTTCAGTAAGCTACCACTCGAATTCAAAAATCTTAGCAGTAATACAAGTGCTTTCAAATAGAAACTGAAGAGTTTCCTTATGGGTCACTCCTTCTATTTTATTGAGGATTTCCTTGAAAAATTAAGATGATTCTTATTGTATTGCTTCTTGTGTTTAATTAAACTTATGGACTGACTTTTTCAGGTTCATAAACATTTTGTTTTTATCTCTTATTACTTTTATGTTGTAATTTCAGGTACTGACACATTCCATGACCTTGGAGATTTGCTCCTCAATTTGGTCCTACAGAACTTGACATGGAAATAGAGTAAAAATAATTTTGAACAGTAGGGTTTAATATGAGCACTTCATTCTTGGTTGTCCACTCTTATTATTCCCTCTATTCCTTCTATGCATCGTATGTGACCCATCTCTCCCTATAGCTTACCCCAACTTTTTTTCAGAATTTTGAACATCTTGCACAATTTTACATTGTCAAATGCTTTTTCCAGGTTGACAAATGCTATGAACATTTCTTGATTTTCCTTTAGTCTTGTTCCCATTATTAACTACATCAGAACTGCCTCCCTCATGTCTTTACTTTTGCTAAAAACCAACTAATCGACATCTAGTGCATCCTTAATTTTCTTTTCCATTCTTGTGTATATTATTCTTGTAAGCAACTTGGATGTGTGAGCTGTTAAGCTAATTGTGCGATAATTCTTGCATTTGTCAGCTCTTGCCATCTTCGGAATTGTGTGGTTGATGCTTTTCTGAAAGTCAGTTGGTATGTCGCCAGATTCATACATTTTACACTCCTATATGAATAGTTGTTTTGTTGTCACTTGTCCCAATGATTTCAGAAATTCTGATGGAATGTTATCTATCCATTCTGAGTTATTTGACCTTATATGCTCCAAAGCTCTTTTACATTCTGGTTCTGATACTGGATCCCCTATCACTTCTGAATAGACTCCTGTTCCTTCTTCTATCACATCAGACAAATCTTCCTACTCATAGAGGCTTTCAATGTATTCTTTCCACCTATCTGCTCTCTCCTCTGCATATACAGTGGAATTCCCATTGCGCTCTTAATATTACCGCCCTTGCTTTTAATGTCACTGAAGGTTGTTTTGACTTTCTTGTATGCTGAGTCTGTCCTTCTGACAATCATGTCTTTTTCAATGTCTTCACATTTTCCTGCAGCCATTTCATCTTAGCTTCCCTGCACTTCCTATTTATTTCATTCCTCAGTGACTTGTATTTCTGTATTTCTGAGTTTCCCAGAACATTTTTGTACTTCCTCCTTTCATCAATCAATTGAAGTATTTCTTCTGTTACCCATAGTTCCTTCATAGTTCCCTTCTTTGTACCTATGTTTTCCTTCTGTGATGGGCCATTATAGTGATGTCCATTCCTCTTCAACTGTACTGCCTACTGCCTACTGAGCTATTCCTTATTGCTGCTTCTATAGTCTTAGAGAACTTCAAGCATATCTCGTCATTCCTTAGTACTTCCGTATCCCACTTCTTTGTGTATTGATTCTTCCTGACTAATGTCTTAAAATTCAGCCTACTCTTCATCACTACTATATTGTAATCAGAGTCTATATGTGCTCCTGGGTACACCTTACAATCCAGTATCTGATTTCAGAATCTCTGTCTGACCATGATGTAATCTAGCTGAAATCTTCCTGTATCACCTGCCCTTTTCTAAATATACCTCTTCCTCTTGTGATTCTTGAACAGGGTACTCACTATTACTAGCTGAAACTTGTTGCATCTCATTCCTTGTTCCAAACCCATATTCTCCTGTAACCTTTTCTTCTACTCTTTCCCCTACAACTGCAGTTCAGTCCCCTATGACTATTAGATTTTCCTCCCCCTTTACATACTGTATAACCCTTTCAGTATCCTCCTACACTTTCTCTGTCTCTTCATTTTCAGCTTGATGTCGGCATGTACAACTGAGTTGTTGTTGTTGGTGTTGATTTGCTGTCAATTCTGATATGAACAATCCTGTCACTGAACTGTGCACAGTAACACACTCTCTCCCCTACCTTCCTATTCATAATGAATGCTACTCCTGCCACACTATTTTCTGCTGCTGTTGATATTACCCTATACACATCTGACCACAAATCCTTGTCTTCTTTCCACTTCACTTCACTGGTCCCCTACTGTATCTAGATTGAGCCTTTGCATTTCCCTTTTCAGATTTTCTAGTTTCCCTACCATGTTCAAGCTTCTGACATTCCATGGCCCAGTCCATAGCATGTTACCTTTCCGTTAATTATTCAATGTTTTTTCATGTTAATCTCCCCCTTGGCAGTCCCCTCCCAGAGAGCTGAATGGGAGACTATTCCGGAATCTTTTGCCAAATGAGAGATCATCATGACACTTCTTCAATTACAGGCCACATGTCCTGTGGATAGACATTACGTATCTTTAATGCAATGATTTCCATTCCCTTCTGCATCCTCATGCTGTTGATCATTGCTGATTCTTCCACCTTTAGGGGCAGTTTCACACCCCTAGGACAAGAGAGTGCCCTGAACCTCTGTCCGCTCCTCCACCTTCTTTGACAAGGCCACTGACAGAATGAGGGTGACTTCTTATGCTGGGTGCCTTCGGCCACCAATGCTGATAATTACTCAAAATTTGAACAGTGGCGGGATTCGAACCCAAGACCAAAGGCATATTGATTATGAATCAAAGACGTTATCCCTAGACCATGGGATCTCATACATTTGTCTATATCTAGGCTGACATGAACTTCCCAGCTTCAGTCTATGCCACGCTGTGAACTATTACTCATTATGCAGCCCTCTAGATTTGGACAATGTCATGCTGCTGGCCTAGCATTGCCTCCAAGCAGCTTCTTGATTGTGCACTGTGCTATCATGTGTTGTAGTCTACTAATAAAACCATTACAAAAACCAGTGTTCGTATGTGTCGTGTGCTACAACACAACTGGTGACTGTAGGCTGAAATTGCATGTGTTCCATTGCTTGAACTATGAAAACTTGCATGTGAATTTTGGCACTTGACTGACACTTTATGACAGTGACCTTTGCCATGACCTACAGACAGTATTTACTGCATGACCACTAGTGTTTCCTATTTTCCAGTTACCACCGCTAAACCATCTTTTGCTACTGTTATGCAACAGCTGATAGGTCATCAAAAGTAAAGTCAAAAATGTATGGAGGACCTCCTGGCCAGAGTACTGTAGCAGCTGATGGTAAATCCTTTGTCATTCCTGCCATACAAGGAAAAATCAGAAGACTGGGGCTCATACAAACAAAGAGTGCGACTGCATTTTAGGTAAATGATGATGATGCTGCTAAGTTCCTTTTCTTATCGTGGATTCCACCATAAAATTATTAGTTGTTGAGCAAGCTAGCCCCTTTGACACAACCAGATAAACTGACTATCAACAAAATTTGTTCTCTGTTGGTCCTCACTATCAAAAACATTGTCATATGATTTTTGCTTGTCTCTAGTTTTACCAGTGTCACAAGCAACTGATTCAATCCTATCAAGTGTGGGCAATGGAATTCCAAGGGCTAAGTTCCCGTTGCAAGCTATACCACCAAAGAATTTTATGCGGAAGACATGATCAGAGACATGATTGTCCATATAGCAGCCAATAAAGAGTTCCAGTTATAAGTTTTACTGTTTGATGACCCTTTGTTAGATGAAGTGTTGCGTTTAGCACAGTCCTACTAAGTCACACAAGCCACAGGCCACCACTTAAATTTCTTGGCAGACATTGCCACAGTAATCCGTGAGCCCAAACACATGGAGGATTCAGCAGACAGTGGCGACATCGTGGCAGTATACAAACAACAGTGCATGCATCCCTCTACACAGAAGCTGAGGTCTCAAGCCACCCCATGTTGTGCTAGCCTTACCAGTCCTGTGCAGACTGTTTCTGGAAGCATGTGAGAGACAACCATCCATTCTACTGGGCAGATTGTGCTAAATGTCCAAGACAGGGTCACCTCACATTTTTAGTTGTGCATCTGTTCCCATATCACATCACAGGACTATATCAAGTGTGGGCTTCTTGCCTAGTTGTCAAAAAGGAACAATCGGCCTAACTCAGATTGTGCAGGGACTTCAAAGTCATAGTGAATGCTCAAGCCGACTTGGATAGATTGGCACTACTTCTCCAATATAGACCTCGCTGATACATACTTACAGCTTGCATTAGAAAATATTCAAAAAAGATATTAGTGATTAATGCATCATATGGTTTGTACAAATATAAATGGTTGGCTTTCGGGGTCTCCTGTACTCCGGCAATTTTACAGAGGTTCCTGAACAGCAGCTTCACAACACACACGGAACTATTTGGATCACAGTGCTGTCACACGAAATATCCATTGAGCTGGATTTAGCAAAACCTAAAGTTACTCTTTTTTATTTGGCAGGAGGCAGGATTAAAGCACAATCTCAGCAAATGTGAAATTTTTCAGCCTTCATTGGAGTATTTAGCCCACATCCTTTCTCACAAAAATATATAACAAACGCAAAAACACATCAAAGCGATTGCTTCAATTCCTTGTCCAATGAACGTCAAGCGCTTCAGACCTTACTGGGTAAAATTAACTATTACAGAAAATTCATGAGCAGCTGCTCAGATAGCTCATCTGTTACACCAGTTCTGTAAGAAGGGAATGGTTTTCATGTGGTTGGCCACATGTAAAACAGCTTTCCAGGAGCTCAAGAAAGTTTTACTCTCAGCCCTTTGTTTCAATATTCCAATCCATGAAACAAATAGTGGTGTGACGGATGCACTGGCCCAAGCGATGGGGACTCTCCTCACTTGCTCACTCACTCAAAAAAAAAAAAAAAAAAAAAAAAAAAAATATGAAATACTACCAAATTGAAAAGGAAGCACAGGAATAGCACCAAGTTCTGCCTTGTAATGGACCACAAGCTGTTGATCTAATTGTTCAATCCAACAGTTCATGTCCTAGATTGTACTGCTCATTGTGTCCAGCACGGGGCATTGCTCCTCTCAATGAAATCCACTTCAAAAGCACATCACAGCACGCAAATGCAGATGCTCTTTCTGCCTACCAATGGCGCTGGACTGCATGTTCGATCAGAAAATTCTTTGCTTCTGCCTGGATGACAAGTTGCAACAAGCAGTGGACAATTTTCCCATTACAGGATCCTGCATCCGCATCACAACAGACACAGATGCTGTTCTTGAAGAGGACCACAATTTCATCTTAAGAGGGTGGCCAGAGTGATTGGACAGGCAACAATCTACTCCTCTTCAGCATTACTATAGGCTGCATCACCATTTGCTTCTAGTTGATGGTGAGATCCTTTTAACAGCAGACCACACTATGTAGCATCCCACCTGCCTTATGACAACAGATCTTACAGCTGCTTCAGCAGGGGCACTGAGGCACTTACAAGATGAAGTTCAAAGCCCAGTCTCATTATTATTGGACAGGCATCGACTGAAACATAGATAACCTCCTCTGTCAATGCACTAAATGTGCACAACAGCTGTCTGTCTCATGTCAGACTTTTCACTTTGGTCAGAATGCACCAAACATTGGGAATGAGTGCATTGCCATTTTGCATGTCTATTCCTGAATATCCACATCGCTCATCATCACTGACACTTTTACCATGCACCCATATATTGTTAACTACCATACAATGTTGGGAGAATACACAGTGACAACATTGTTGAAGATTTTTGCCATTAAGGAGCTGCCACAGATATTAGGCAGAGGCATATGATAATTTCTGCTCTAGGAATGGAGTGAAGCAATCTGTTCACATCCTTTCCATTCCCAATGAAATGGAGAAGCAGAGAGGTTCATTCAGGCAGCAGATGAAGTTCATCCAAGTTGTGTGCACAAGATGCCCTGACATTGGGCGATTCCATTTGGTGACAACAGCATATCACAGCTCTCTCATGGATATCAACCTAGTTCTCTCCTACATTTACTGCCACCCACATACAGCCCCTGATTGCCCTCCACAGTTTAAGTCTGGCACATGGATGTGGGACCGGGGGTTTGGCCGACAAGGTCAGTGGCTCCCAGCCACCAGTTTGAGCAATGGGGCTATGGGCATTTATGCTTCATACCAGAGACTGAAGCATTGCCCAACACTAGAACCAACTATGGTTCAGCAACTGCACCCCCAGTCTGTTTCTCCCCATGCCCTATTTTCCCCTCCTGTGATGTAACAAGAGTTCATCCTCAGGTTCATTCCCCCAACCTTCTCCCCCCCCCCCCTCCCCCCTGTAATTCAAATGTCAGTAATGCCAGACCATTGCAACCACAGGGGGAGGGTCCAGCCTAGCCATTAGCTTCCCCACCCTGGGGGACACCAATGCTTTAGATCAAGTTACCACAGCCAGGAACATCCTCAGAGGTGCAGCAGTGGGACAGCTACCTTCCTGGAGTGCAGACATCATTATGATGTCACCTCGAGTGTCAACTATCTCACCCCTATTCCCACCACTGCCCACCTGGTCCAGCCACTGATGGCCGGGCCACTTTCAGTCTTATGAGAATTGGCATCACTTAGTTCCAGTAAGATAAATGTAGAGGAATTGTGGACGAAGTTTAAAGTTTAAGCAGATTGTAAATTGTGGTTTGGAGAATTATACGCCTAGTAAGTGGATAAAGATGGAAACAACCAACCATGGTTTAATAACAAAATTTGGAGAATGCTGAGGAAGCAAAGGCTGTTGCACTCTTAGTTCCAATGGGAATGTACAAATGGTGACAAGCAAAGGTTATTAGAGATTCTTGCATCTGTAAAAAGATCTATGCATGAACCATACAACTACCACTGTCACACATTAGCAAAAGATCTGGCAGAGAACACGAGAAAATTCTGGTCTTACATAAAATTGATAATCGGGTCTAAGCTCTCTATTAAGTCATTTGTTGTTCAGTATGGTGTGGCAGTTGAAATTAACAAAATGGAGGTCAAAGTTTTAAGTTTCACATTCAAGATAATGTTCACACAGGTGAATAGTACAATAGTATCATCATTTGACCAACGGATAAACTCCCATATGGTTTACATAGTAACAAGCATTCATGGTGTAGAGAAATAGCTGAAGGGTTTGAAAGCAAAAAAATCAGGTTGATATGGAATTGAAGTTTGATTTTACTAAGAGTACTCTACAGCTTTGGCCCTGCATATAGCTTTGGATTTATCATAATTCTCTTGCCCAGCCCAAAGTCCCAAGCAACTGGAAAAAAGTGCAGGTGAGTCCAATATATAAGGAAATGTACAAATGGTGACAAGCAAAGGTTATTAGAGATTCTTGCATCTGTAAAAAGATCTATGCATGAAGCATACAACTACCACTGTCACACCTTAGCAAAAGATCTGGCAGAGAACACGAGAAAATCCTGGTCTTACATAAAATCGATAATCGGGTCTAAGCTCTCTATTCAGTCATTTGCTGTTCAGTATGGTGTGGTAGCTGAAATTAACAAAATGGAGGTCAAAGTTTTAAGTTTCACATTCAAGATAATGTTCACACAGGTGAATAGTACAATAGTATCATCATTTGACCAACGGATAAACTCCCATATGGTTTACATAGTAACAAGCATTCATGGTGTAGAGAAATAGCTGAAGGGTTTGAAAGCAAATAAATCAGGTTGATATGGAATTGAAGTTTGATTTTACTAAGAGTACTCTACAGCTTTGGCCCTGTAAATAGCTTTGGATTTAACGTAATTCTTTTGCCCAGCCCAAAGTCCCAAGCAACTGAAAAAAAGTGCAGGTGAGTCCAATATATAAGAATGGTAAATGAATGGACCCACAAAATTACATACCAATATCCTTATTTTCTGTTTGCTGCAGAATCCTTGAACATATTCTTAATTCGAATATAATAAACTTTCTTGAGACTGAGAAGCTCATGTCCACAAATCTGTATGGTTTTAGAAATGCAAAACTCAGCTTGCCCTTTTCTCACAATATACTGTTAACTTTGGATGAAGAGCAACAGGCCAATTCCGTACTTCTAGATTTCCAGAAAGCATTTGATGCAGTGCCCCATTGCAGGTTGCTATTGACGGTACAACTTCACAGAATAAGTTCACAGCTATGTGAGCGGCTTGTAGACTTCTTAAACAATAGAACCCAGTATGCTGTCCTCAATGGCAAGTGTTCATCAGAGAAAGTGGTATCATCAGGAGTACCCCAGGGAAGAGTGATAGGACCACTGTTGTTCTCTATAAACATAAATGAATTAGTGGACAGGGAGGGCAGCAAGCTGTGGTTGTTTGCAAATGATGCTGCGGTGTATGGTAGGGTGTCACAGTTGAGTGACTGTAGGAAGATTCGAGATGAGTTAGATGAACTTTCCAGTCTGTGTAATGATGGCAGCTAGTCCTAAAATGTGGAAAAACATAAGTTGATGTGGATGAGTAGGAAGATCAAACCCATAATGTTAGGATACAGTATTACTAGTGTCCTGCTTGACACAGTCACATCATTTAAATCTCTGGGTGTAACATTGCAAAATGATTTCAGATGGAACAAGCATGTGAGAACTATGGTAGGATAGGTGAATGGTCAACTTTTATTTATTGGGAGAATTTTGAGAAACGTGGTTCACCTGTAAAGGAGACTTCATATAGGATGCTAGTGTGACCTGTTCTTAAGTACTACTCGAGTGTTTGGGATCCGTACCAGGTCAATTTGGAGGAAGACATTGCAGCAATTCAAAGGGAAGCTACCAGATTTGTTAACAGTAGGGTCAATCAACATGTGTTATGGAGATGCTTTGGGAACTCAAATAGGAATCCCTGGAAGGTAAGCAATGTTTTTTTCAAGAAACATATTGAGAAAATTTAGTGAACCAGTATTTGAAGCTGATTGCCAAACAATTCTACTGCTGCTAACATACATTGTGCATAAGGCAAACAAAAATACGGTATGAGAAATAGGGCTCACACAGATGCATACAGACAGTATTTTTCTGTTGCTCTATTTGCGAGCAGAACAGGAAAGGAAGTAGTGGCACAGGGTACTCTCTGCCATGTGCTGTATGGTGGATTGCGGAGTATCTATGTAGATGTAGATATGTCTGAGGACCTGCAGAATGGAGGCTCCTGTGACCGAAGCCATCCAGGGGGCTGCTGCTGAAAAGGTTGAGGACACACACCTTGTTCTCCACTTGGTGTGAGGCTGGGCACAGTGGGGCCATTGGTAACTGCCCTTCCTCCCCCCACCCACCCCACCCCCACCCATGCCCTTAAGTACATTTCCGTCGTATAGACCCTCTACATACTCCTTCCACCTTTCAACTTTCCCTTTTTTGCTTAGGATGGGTTTTCCATTTGAGCTGGTGACAATCACAGAACTGCTTCCCTTTTCTCCAAAGGTCTCTTAAATTTTCCTTTAGGCAGTATTTATCTTTTTCCCCTGGTGATGTATGCTTCTAAATCCTTAAACTTATCCTCCCGGCTTTCCTGATTAGCCATTTTGCACTTCCTTTCAATCTAATTTTTTAGGTACTTGTATTTCCTTTCACTCACTTCATGTACTGCATTTTTATATTTTCTCCTTTCATCAATTAAATATCTCTTGTGTTATCCAACAATTTCTACTAGGTCTTGTCTTTTTATCTATTTGGTTTTCTGTTGGCTTCAATATTTCACCTCTACCCATTAGTCTTCTACTGTATACCTTTCCTGTGTTCTGACCAACTGCTGCATAATGCTCTCATTAACCACTCATTCTTTCAACTTATCCAGGTCCCATATCCTTAATTTCGTACCTTTTTGCAACTTCCTTCACTTTTAATTTATGGTTAATAACCAATCAATTGTGGTCAGAGTCCACATCTGTCACTGGAAATGTCTTACAATTTAAAAGCTGGTTTTGAAATGTCTGTCTTACCATTATATAATCAAGCTGAAAACATAGTGTCTCCAGGTCTCTTACACAAATATAACCTTCTTTCATGATTCTTAAGCCAAATATCAGCAATGATTAAATTATGCTCTGTGGAAATGTCTACCAGGCAGCTTTCTCTTTCAATCATTTCCCCCGGTCCACACAGTCACCTATAACTTTTCCTTCTTTCCCTTTTCCTGTCACTGAATTCCAGTTCCTCATCATAATTATATTTTTGTCTCTCTTAACTATCTGGATAACTTATTTTCTCTCATCATGAATTTCTTCAATTTCTTCATCACTTGCAGAGCTAGTTGGCATAAAAACTTGTACTACTGTGGTGGGTGTTGGCTTTGTGTCTTGGCTACAATAATGTGTTCACTATGCTGTTCATAGTAACTTACCCACCTTCCAGTTTTCTTATTCATTACTAAACCTGCTCTTGCACTACCCCTATTTGATTTATTTTATTTCATTCATTTATGGCCTGTATTCACCTGACCAGAAGCCCTGTTCCTCCTGCTGCTGATTTTTACTAGTTCTCACTATATTTAACTTCAACCCATCTGATCCCCTTTTCAAAATCTCTAACCTAAAAGTCCAATTAAGGGATCTAACATTCCATGCTCTGATTCATAGAACACCAGTTTGGTTTTCCCTCTTGACAATATCCTTATGAGTAGTCCTTGCCTGGAGATCCGAATGGGAGACTATTTTATCTCTGGAATATTTTACCCACGAGGATGCCATCATCATTTAATTATGCAGCAGATCTGCATGTTCTTGGGAAAAATTATAGCAGTAGTTTTCCCTCGCTTTCTGCCGTTCGAGTACCAGCACGCCAACGCCATTCTGGTTGAATTATAAGGCCAGATCCCACAATCTTCTGGATTGTTGCCCTTGCAACTACTGAAAAGGTTGTTGCCTCTGTCCAGGAACCACATGTTTGTCAGGCCTCTCAACAGAGACCCCTCTGCTGTGGTTTCACCTGCAGTATGGCTATCTTTATTGATGTCCATCCCCGGCAGCTGAGTGGTCAGTGCGACGGAATGTCAATCCTAAGGGCCCGGGTGCGATTCCCAAATGGATCAGAGATTTTCTCCACTCAGGAACTGGGTGTTGTGTTGTCCTAATCATCATCATTTCATCCCCATCGACGCACAAGTTGCCAAAGTGCTGTCAAATCAAAAGACTTGCACCCAGTGAACGGTCTACCTGACGGGAGGCCCTAGTCACATGACATTTATCTGTATGATGTGGCATGCAAGCCATTCCATGAATGGTAAGGTTCATAGTATGTTGGGGTGACATATATCCTCCCATATTTTTTCTCCTTTCACCCTCACACCTGTATATTGAATACTTCAACTCTGTCTCATTCTCATCTTCAGTGCCCATTTCTTTCAACTGTACAGAAATATACTTGGCATTTAACCAGTTGTTTCCTTAATTTCCAACTTTTAATTTTTAATTGAAATAAATGGTTATAGTTCTGTCATGAGTTGCACTGAGAATTATATCTTTTTTATTTCTTGATGGTGTTAATCTGGTAATTGTGTTAAGTTTTTGCTGTGGTATGATTTTACTTCTTACCAAGTGGGGTGGCACAGTTGTTAGCGCACTGGACTCATATTCGGGAAGACAATAGTTCAAATCTGCATCCAGCAATCCTGGTTTAGGTTTCCCATGATTTCCCTAAAACATTTCAGGAATGCCAGGATGGTTCTTGTGAAACTGTGTGGCTGATTTCCTTCCCCATCCTTCCCTTGTGCTTCATCTCTCAATGACCTTTTCAACGATGGGGCATTTAACACTAATCTCCTCCTCCTCCTCCTCCTCCTGCTCCTCCTCCATGATTTTACTTTCTTTTGCAACACATTTCATTTAGTGGCAGGATTCAGAATTTTAAGGGTGAGCATGTGTGTTTATGTGTACAGGGGATGAGGGAAGGTGTTGTGTATCAATGAGTGTAAAAAATTTAGTGAGATACTTCACCAATGGACAATTTGCTTATAAGTGTTTTCAAAATTTTTACACATACTGATAACTGGCTATTGTGATACTTCGTTGAAGAGCATACTCTGATGAATTGCAAATCAAAATCATCACCAATTTGGAAATTTTTGTCTTGGATTAAAACTATTGTATAATCTGCTAAATAACTTTTATGATGCTGTGTTTAACATGACTTTAAGCTCCAGCAGTTACTATGGGTAATGGTAGATTATGAAGTCCTGTACCTTTTTCCTTGTGAGTTTTCTATGATGAGATGGTATGCAGTATCGAAAAATCGGCTTTAAGAGATATGCAACAAATGAAGCATCACTAATGACAAAATCAGTGACTAGAGAGATGTCAATCTGAAGAATAAAGTGTACAAAGGTTGAAATCCAACTAGAATTGATGTCCAATTTCAGTCACAAAATATCTAATAATCTGGCACATGAGTCTTTGAATAAGCAGTCTGCAACTCCTTGGTGTATATCCTGAATGGTAAACACATTAATTGAAGATCTATATATTATGAGGCAAAGAAATAGTATTCAACAACAAAAATTCCATCCATATTCAGACGATGGTGAAATTAATTGTTAATCCAGTACTCACTTGCGAATTGAGCGGATTACTTGTCGTATAGACTGGAATGTAGGTCTGTCATCTGGATTGTCAGACCATGACTGATGCATCAGATCCAATAGTTCTGATGGACAATCCTGCTCACCAACATCTGGACGAAATGGTGGGACCTCTCTAGCCGCCACTCGACTCACAATCTCTGAAAAAAGGAAAGTGTAAGGACCAATGCCTTCCCTATAGATATTTCTTTGTTTTATCTCTAGGCATGAATGTAATACAAATGTCATGAATATTGTCAGTTCGGATTTAGCTATAAGGTGTTATAAAAATTAACTTTTTAACACATGTTTTTTATCAGGAGAAACAACTTCAGCCGGAGAAAAAAGTCCTAGACCCCCTAATTATATAAGTAGGTTAGAGAATTTGAAACAAGGATTGGACTGGTTGAACTTAGATTTAATTGGAATTAGTGATGTGTGGTAGCAGGAAGAAGAAGATCTGTGGTCAACTGAGTAAGGCTTCACCAACACAAGCTCAAATAATGGAAACGTAGGTGTAAAGAAGACATGTCAAGTTGCAGACAGGCATGATTGAAAGATACTCACACATTGATTTCAGCCACAGCCCTCATCAGTAAAGACACACACACATATCGTGTAAGAAGGTATGACATTAATAAGTACAGGAGAGAACTTACAGAGTGTACTGGACAAAAATAGAGAAATGATGCAAATGGCTATTTACTGGTGTCAGGCTAACCAGCTGTGGATAAATCAAACAAAAACAGAAGAAATAATATTTAATCTCAAAGTAACTAAAAATGAAAACAAAACAGTGAAATTACTTGGACTAATCATAGACCACAAGCTCTCATGGGAAGGACAGACCAATTATCTATGTAGTAAACTAGGATGAGTACTTTCCTTATTGTATAAATTAAGAAACAGTGTGAGCAAGCAATTGCTACTCCACTCATACTATGCTTTTTTTCATTCCCAACTGCAATATGGAATATTACTTTGGGGTAACTCCCCAGGAGCTGAATGTATTTTCAGATGGCAGAAGAAAGCAATCAGGTGCATGGAAGGGTTAGCACCCAGAGAGTCCTGAAGAAATTATTTTAAGTCTCTTGGCGTAATAACAGTGCCAAGCATGTACATATATAGCTGTTTAATATATGCCAGAGAAAATCTGAAAAAATTGAACATGAGATGTGATGTGCATGAACACAATACAAGAAACAGTCACCTGCTGGACTTGCCTTCCACAAGACTTGCTGTAGTCCATAATAACTATAAGTACTTAAGAATAAAATTTTTCAATAAGGTACCATTCTCAGCTCATACAGTACCACTAAATAAATATAAGAATACATTGCAAACCTGGCTAAAAAACAATGAATTCTATAAAACTGAAGAATTCTTAGAAACTAATCATCAAAATATATGTTTTACCTAAGTTATGAAGAAAATGTTTTGATATTATATACGCTAGTTATTTACTGTGATTCTTTTCTTATGTGTGTATTTAATTATTGTATAAAACACACACACACACACACCAAAAGCAAGCACACCTTATGCACACATGACCGCCAACTCCAGCATCTGGATGCTGGAGTTAGTGGTCATGTGTGCAACTTTTCTTATGTGTGTATTTAATTATTGTATAAAACACACACACACACACCAAAAGCAAGCACACCTTATGCACAAATGACCGCCAACTCCAGCATCTGGATGCTGGAGTTAGTGGTCGTGTGTGCAACTTGCCCATAAGCAAGTACTGATGAAGGCTTTGGCTGAAAGAAATACATGTGTTTTAATTGTGCCTGTCTGCAACTTGACATGGCTTCTTTATGGTAAGTAGCAATCTATCTTTTCTGACATTGTTGATAATCCTACCTGGAGTTTCTATTGTTTGAAATGTATGTGTAGGTTAATAATAAACAAGGTAACTTAATGTAGGTAAGCTACTATCATCATCATAGTGAGAGGTACCCAAGCTATATATGACCCACAATACTAGTTCAAGTATAAAAGCCTAAAATCCCCACAGATGATGAAGAGATTAACCAAAGTGTGATTTACCTAAAAGACGTGGTTGAAGATGAAAATTTAATTATTTCCAGCCAGAGTGGCCGTTCAGTTCTAGGCGCTACAGGCTGGAGCCGAGCGACCGCTACAGTCGCAGGTTCGAATCCTGCCTCGGGCATGGATGTGTGTGATATCCTTAGGTTAGTTAGGTTTAATTAGTTCTAAGTTCTAGGTGACTGATGACCTCAGAAGTTAAGTCCCATAGTGCTCAGAGCCATCTGAGCCATTTGAACCAAAATTTAATTGTGAGGAGGATCTGGGAGATTTTTATCCCATAATAGAAAAATGAGGGGAAAAATAGTAGGAGAACATGGACTGAAGGAAGGCCAATATAGGGGAAACCACATGGTAGACCTTTGGAAGGGGGTTGGATAGATGAAAAAGAGCTGGACACACTGAATGGGATTTTGAAATCCGATTTTAAACTACATAACATTTCCAGGAATAGATGTGGCCTCTTGGAAATTATTTATTATGAACTGAAGATTAAAAGTGAAGAAGTTAATGAAGAAGTTGCAGAAAAGTAGGGAATATGGTCTGGGTAAATGGAAATCACAAAAGACTGTTGACAGTTTCAAAGAGAAGTTTAGGCAAAGACTAACTGAAACAAGGGAAAGGAATGCAATAGAAGCCAAATGGGAAGCTTTAAGAGATGCAATAATGAAGGCAACATATGCTCAAATAGGCAAAGGGTAAGGATCAATGGAATCGTTGGATAACACATGAGATATTAATTTGACAACAGAAGAAAATATAAAAGAGCAGTAAATGAGGCATACAAATGGGAATGCAAATATCTAAGAAATTATATTGATGGAAATTGCAAAATGGAAAGTAGAAATGGCTAGAGGAGTGCAAAGATGTAAAGAGGTCCATAAGCATGGGAAAAATAAGTGTGATATACAGTAAAATTAGAGAAATACACTCCTGGAAATTGAAATAAGAACACCGTGAATTCATTGTCCCAGGAAGGGGAAACTTTATTGACACATTCCTGGGGTCAGATACATCACATGATCACACTGACAGAACCACAGGCACATAGACACAGGCAACAGAGCATGCACAATGTCGGCACTAGTACAGTGTATATCCACCTTTCGCAGCAATGCAGGCTGCTATTCTCCCATGGAGACGATCGTAGAGATGCTGGATGTAGTCCTGTGGAACGGCTTGCCATGCCATTTCCACCTGGCGCCTCAGTTGGACCAGCGTTCGTGCTGCACGTGCAGACCGCGTGAGACGACACTTCATCCAGTCCCAAACATGCTCAATGGGGGACAGATCCGGAGATCTTGCTGGCCAGGGTAGTTGACTTACACCTTCTAGAGCACGTTGGGTGGCACGGGATACATGCGGACGTGCATTGTCCTGTTGGAACAGCAAGTTCCCTTGCCGGTCTAGGAATGGTAGAACGATGGGTTCGATGACGGTTTGGATGTACCGTGCACTATTCAGTGTCCCCTCGACGATCACCAGTGGTGTACGGCCAGTGTAGGAGATCGCTCCCCACACCATGATGCCGGGTGTTGGCCCTGTGTGCCTCGGTCGTATGCAGTCCTGATTGTGGCGCTCACCTGCACGGCGTCAAACACGCATACGACCATCATTGGCACCAAGGCAGAAGCGACTCTCATCGCTGAAGACGACACGCCTCCATTCGTCCCTCCATTCATGCCTGTCGCGACACCACTGGAGGCGGGCTGCACGATGTTGGGGCGTGAGCGGAAGACGGCCTAACGGTGTGCGGGACCGTAGCCCAGCTTCATGGAGAAGGTTGCGAATGGTCCTCGCCGATATCCCAGGAGCAACAGTGTCCCTAATTTGCTGGGAGGTGGCGGTGCGGTCCCCTACGGCACTGCGTAGGATCCTACGGTCTTGCCGTGCATCCGTGCGTCGCTGCGGTCCGGTCCCAGGTCGACGGGCACGTGCACCTTCCGCCGACCACTGGCGACAACATCGATGTACTGTGGAGACCTCACGCCCCACGTGTTGAGCAATTCGGCGGTACGTCCACCCGGCCTCCCGCATGCCCACTATACGCCCTCGCTCAAAGTCCGTCAACTGCACATACGGTTCACGTCCACGCTGTCGCGGCATGCTACCAGTGTTAAAGACTGTGATGGAGCTCCGTATGCCACGGCAAACTGGCTGACACTGACGGCGGCGGTGCACAAATGCTGCGCAGCTAGCGCCATTCGACGGCCCACACCGCGGTTCCTGGTGTGTCCGCTGTGCCGTGCTTGTGATCATTGCTTGTACAGCCCTCTCGCAGTGTCCGGAGCAAGTATGGTGGGTCTGACACACCGGTGTCAATGTGTTCTTTTTTCCATTTCCAGGAGTGTATATGGAGTGTATATGTGTATACGTATGTGCATATTAAGATCCCAGAGGAGGAATGGCTGAAATTTATAGAAAAGTTAGGTAGAGAACAGGAACTTTAAGATCTAAGAAGGCAAAATGAAAATGGATGAAGACGGGATGGGAGATATGATAACTGCAAGAGGTTTTTACAGAGAACTAAAAGACCTAAGCTGAATCATAGCACCTGGACCAGATGCCATTCACTCAGAATTATTAAGATGCATTGGAGGATCAGCCACGACCACCTAATTTGCAAGATAAGATAAATGAGACAGGCAAAATACCTACAGACCTTGTGAAGAATGTTATAATACTAGTACCAAAGAAAGAAGATGCTTACTTGTATATTACCACACAATAAATCGTAACGGCAAAATACTAGCTTCAATTATTTACAGAAGGATGGATAGACTGACAGAAACCAACTAAAAGATAGGTTTATGGTGTCCAATGTTTAATAATTAATAACTAGCCTGTATCAGTCTCAATACCTTTCAATCCTTCCACCCAGCCAAGGCAGGGAATTGAGGCCCTACGTGCCATACTGGAGGTGCTGGCACTGCGGGGTCAATGCTGATGGTGCGATGCTATACAGGTGTCCAATCAGCTCCTCCAATAATATCATGAGAGGTTTACCTGTAGTGAATCCTGGTGTCAACTCATCATTGCACACAAATGTTGACCTCCAAGAGATTTCAGTGTTCCATTATGACTCCCTCTATGGGGATTGGAGAGGGGGGAGGGGCATGTGCTCCTCTGAATAAACCAACTTGAATGTTATGTATGACTTCTTATGTACCCTTAAATCCTCCACCTATCCCAAATTCCACCCTCCTAGCTTGGCCACTCTTTACAATGGTGTAGAAGTGTGACCTGTAAACTTTTAGCTTATTCTTGGCTGCCAAAAGACTTCCAGAGTAGAATATTAACATAGAATGTGCTGCTTCCTTATGGCACAAGGGCCTGGTCAGCCCTGATGCACTATGCTTGAAAAAGTCCTCTGATTTCACTATGTCACACATGGAAGGGTGTGTGCTGGAATGCAGCCAACAGTTTCTTGTTCTCAAATGACAGGGCATTACCTGCCAGGACAATGTGTTGCTATCGATTTGGACTGGCTGGGTATGACTGCATACATGAGTGTGTCAGGTGTATGCTCCTTGTAAATATGGATCTCTGTTTGTCTGGAGCTGCCTGCCTGCTTGTTCATCATAAGAGAGGGCTGAGGTACCAGCTTCCACTCGACAACATATTCCTTAATATCACCAGCCAGATGTGTTCTACCACAGCTGTTGCAATATCATCCTCATCACAGCCTGAAGATGTTGACTGTGAATGTTTAACTGTTATTATTCTATGTCACCATGATGACTGCTGGCCGGCCGTGGTGGCACAGTGGTTCTGGGCACTTCAGTCTGGAACCGCGCGACCGCTACGGTCGCAGGTTCGAATCCTGCCTCGGGCATGGATGTGTGTGATGTCCTTAGGTTAGTTAGGTTTAAGTAGTTCTAAGTTCTAGGGGACTGATGACCTCAGCTGTTAAGTCCCATAGTGCTCAGAGCCATTTGAACCATTTGATGACTGCTGAGCCAGAAAATAGAATAAGAAGTCCGAGAATATCTATTACAAGATGCAACTTTATTTACAACATAATAGAGTCCTGAGCTATCTAGCTATCTTCGATTTCATTAATACAGAATTTGCCTGACAATTTTATCATTATCAATTTACTGTCTCATTTAATTGGAGCGTAGTGACGAGCTATTTATTTCATTACGTCACTGTATGTGTGAAAGTTGGGATAATTTTTTGATTGTAGCTCGATACAAAGAAGCTCTTACATAATGCACATTATACTCAAGAAAGATGAGTCATGTAGTAACTATATTGACCAATGAATGACACAGTACCTATGTTGGCCATTTCTCAGCCTTGTAAATGTACTGCATTGTTTGTCTTGTCTGCTGTCTGTATAAAGGTACTCTATGATGTTTCTACTATCATGAAAAATGAAGATGGGTTTACAGTACTGTACTGAAAAATAGAAAAAGGCTAGCTAAAGATATAGACTGCCCAGAAGCTGGAAGAAACATGAAGCTTTGTTTCACAGATAAGAACATTTGCTGTTTGTGTAATGGGAAGACGCTTGGAATATATTAATTTTGATGACAAAACATAAAATAAGTGCATCCAGTATGAATGTCAGAACAAAATTAGGAATGATACAGAAAAAGAAACCTGCCTTGCAATAAAAAAAAAAGGCAACTGTGAAGCGCAGTGACCAGCTAATGGGCTATGCCCCTTTTTAGAGGACGGTATTGTGGTGGAAGAAAGCATTTTTACATGTTTTCATGACAATGATGACTGTAAATTCATAGTTTATATAAAGTCAAGGGCTCCCAGCAAACATATTCATGCATTCATTAGTTAATTGGCAGCAGTCTTGATAAGCAAAGGCAGTCAGGATGAATCACCTTCAATTAAAAATAGTTCAGATGTAATGAGACTGTGTAAAATGTTTTCCTAAATTGGTTCTTGCTACAGAAATGTCAAAATGGCCTCTGAGGAGATGTAAGGTTTGAGCAGAGTAAAGTAAGGCAAGACTTGGGAAAGTAGCAAGAAAAGACAGCAGGTATTATTGTGAAGACTGTGACGTTTGACTTCATTTTCCAAAATTCATTCAACTTTTTCATACTAAGGCAAATACAATTAAGTAGTTTTCAGTGAAAAACTACATTTCCAAAGTTCTATTTTTAGTACCAACAACTTCTAATTCTATCTCCATTTAGGAAAAGAAAGAGACAAAAAATTGTTGTCAAAAAACATATTTTCACTTAAAAAAATAAAAATCATCACTGAAGTAATTCTACATTTATTAGCAGTATCATATAAAAAAAAGACCCCTTTTTCAAATGTGATGGATTGACATAAAGCCTAATGCAGTAGTATCTACACACAACTCAGAAAACAACTATGAAAAAGCACAGTCTCAGCTAGTAAAATTACACTCTAGCTTCTGTCAAGAGTGTTAATAGAAGGTGGTTGGATGACATAAAACAGGCAGAAAAAAAAAAAAAAAAAAAAAATGCGTAACAGAGAACTGAAATACAAGGAATAGTCTGGAGGTGGTCTTTTTCCAGTAGTAGATGACAAATGCCTTATTGTTACTATTATGGAGCCCAGGGACAGCTTAGTGAAAGTACAAGAGGAAGTTTCAAACAATGGAAAGTCCAGGATGGACCGTAACAATACTATGAAAAGGAAAGTTGCTACTCAGCATATAGCGGAGATGCTGAGTCTCAGGTAGGCACAACAAAAAGACTATCACAAATAATATTTTGGCCAACAAGGCCTTTGCTGAAAACAGGTGACACACACACACACACACACACACACACACACACACACACACACACTCACTCATGCAAACGCAAGTCACACAGACATGACTGCAGTCTATGGCAGCTGAAGCCACACTGTGAGCAGCAACAGCAGTGCATGATGGGAGTGGTGACTGGGTGGAGGTGAGGAATAGGCTGGGGAGGTGAGGGGGAGGGATAGTAGAGTAGGGATGGTGGACAGAGCAGTGCTGCTGGGGAGCAAGCAGAGACGATGTAGGTGGAGAGAGGGTAGGGCAGCTATGTGCAGTCGGGTGGTTAGATGGAAGGCAGGGCAGTGGGAGTGAAAGGGGGGGGGAGGAGTGTTGTTTCTTGGCCATGGATTGTTGGTGGCCATTCATGTGGACAGACAGCTTGTTGGTTGTTATGCCCACATAGAATGCAGACAGTGGTTTCAGCTTAGATTGTAGATCACAGGTAGTCCTGCCTTTGATGGGATAGGTGATGTTTCTGACCATAATATTGCTACGAGAGGAGGTTGTCACATGCCCAGTGACCTGAACCCAAAACATTTTTGCTGAAATAAATATGGAGAACTAAATAACATCACTGTGCCCATACTGTACCTACATAAAAATATATATAATGCAAAAGTAACAGCACACGTTTTTTAAATGCACAATACATTAAGTAAGGGTCACTGCCTTTTTAATATTAAACAGCTTAAATTATCCAAAAGCAAAAGCCATAAATTCTGAGCTCATTTTGTGCAACAAACTACCTCAAACAATAAAAAGCATAGAAAAGACAAATATGTCAAGAAAATAATGACATCGATTATTTAACCCAAAACCCTTGTGTGTAGTTTAAAAGGAGATTTATAGAATGTCATTATGCAAAAAAAGAGCACATTCCTCAGTTAAAGAATATATACAGACAAAATGGAGCACCTTCCATCAATTGATTCTGTTTGTGACACTGTTCCTGTTGCTGTTTATTTTCCTTATTCATGTTAGTTTAAGGTATCCAACAAACTGCTGAAACAAGCCTTACATAGGAAATCATTGAAGTGGTGTTGGTTGGTCAGTGGGTAGGGAGGTAGAGGATGATACTTATATTTATATGTGTACACGCTTGAGAGCAAAACACAACAATATTTTAATGTAACTTACTGGAATTGTGTTTATAATATGATAACATATTTCTGTGGAAAATCCAGGATGGAATGTAGCAATATTATGAAAAGGAAAGTTGCCACTCACCATATAGCGGAGATGCTGAGTTGCAGATAGGCCCAACAAAAAAACTGTCACAAATAAAGCTTTTGGCCAGTAAGGCCCTCGTCAAAAATAAATCTCTCTCTCTCTCTCTCTCTCTCTCACACACACACACACACACACACACACACGCAAGAGCATGCGTGCGCCAACGCATACACATGATTTCCAGTTGCAGTTGTTATTTTGTAAAATTATCCAAGGATTAAATAAAGACTGCTTTTACCACCATAATCTATTGTTGGTTCTGATCAGCATATTGCCAGGATGTTACTGTGTGAATTGCACTTGTCAGTTTGTTATTTCTGCTCCTTTGTTGTACTTTGCATTTCAACTGTTCCAGAATCTGGAATCTCCTCATGTTTTCGATATTACCTTTCAGCTGGGCGAAAGAATAGCTTAAGATCTGTGAAAGACAGAGACTCAACATTTGTTGTTCTTTCTTTCTATTTCTTGACTTGTTAGTAGTAGAGCTACAGTTCCCTTTTGTATAAAAGTTAAAATCATGGTGAAAGATGGTTTTTGGTTCTACATCTCCATTATGACTATATTTGTAGATAACTTTGCTTTAACCTTACCAGGTGGTGTGAGAAATTGTTTAGCAGCTTCAAAAGGGCCAGCTCTGAGGATTATTTCTTCCAGTATGATTCCAAAACTGTAGACATCTCCCTTTTGTGTTGCAGGGTTTCCAGGAACAGTAGTTTGTGGCAGAAGCTCAGGTGCAATCCAGAGGAGTTCTGTAAATTTATCAGGGCAGAAATTTATTCATATGGTGACTAAGAAAGAAAAATTTTACCCAGCAAGAAATTACATTCCACAAGTGTAACTTCATTTTTTGTAGTTTTATAATGAAGCTTTTACTCTGAGTATGGCAAAAATGTAATATCTGTTTAGCCAAAACAACCCCCCCCCCCCCCCCACACACACACATGAAAAGAGAAGTATTATTAGTTAGTTGCTCTGATTCATGTAATTAGACTTTACTTGTACAACTATTTTGTAAAGCTATGAAATTAAGTGCTTTGTAGTTGGTATAGGCTACACAGTCATAAAAAGGAGATACCACATTGCCTTCTACTGCACCAAAATCTGTGCTATGAATACCCAAATACTGTTTCAAAAAGACAATATCATAATTTTAATATCACATAATTGAGAACATGTCAAATAGAAACTGTTGTTTTATTGTGGCACATTTTCTAAACTGTGGGTCATATTTGCCATTATTGTTTATTGCCTCATCATTTAAAACTGTAAGTGCTTTGTAGTTGGTATAGGCTACACAGTCATAAAAAGGAGATACCACATTGCCTTCTACTGCACCAAAATCTGTGCTATGAATACCCAAATACTGTTTCAAAAAGACAATATCATAATTTTAATATCACATAATTGAGAACATGTCAAATAGAAACTGTTGTTTTATTGTGGCACATTTTCTAAACTGTGGGTCATATTTGCCATTATTGTTTATTGCCTCATCATTTAAAACTGTATTTGGTATAAACAATGTACGTTACTTAACACAGGCAGAAGATTTTATGAAAAAATATTTGAGAAATCTGTGGAGCGGATCAACATTCAGTAACATAAAAAATCCTAACATTCAAATAAATAAATATAACTCCACAGATAAAAGTCACAAGGTGTGAGGTCTGGAGACATGGGAGGACACCAGTGATGAAGTTAATCTTCTGCTCCTGCACTTCCAATCCAATGTCCCAAAATGGTTTCATTCAGGTAATGTCAGACATGTTCACAGAATTTCACTAAGTATGTCAGACGATATCTTAATGACACCATTCCAGGATGTCGGGTTGGAAGAGGAGGAGCAGAAGATGAACTTTGTCACTGGTGCCCTCCAGGTGACCAGACCTGACACCTTGTGACTTTTATCTTTGATGTTATGTAAAGGACCACATTTTTATCCCCCCTATGACAGACTTCCTTGAAAGTTTGTGACATCACAATGTGAAAATGTGAATTCTATATTGAAAACCCAGTTGCTTCATGTGTGGCAGGAAATAGCCACTGTCTTGATATCTGTCATGTAACACATGGTTATCACACTGAATGCATAAACATTTGAACTTCTTTCTTTCCAGAATCATCTTCACAGTTTGCAAGCAATAAATGTTAGAAATCTGTTCCTTCTTTCTGAATAGCCCTGTATCAACACTAGGCAAATTACAGCATCTTTCATATCATTGCAGACTATACTAAACATTGTATCCTAAAATGATAATGTTCACATTCTACTGCATATGATAATTAAAAGTAACAGCTTATGTAGAGGAATGAAATGTTATTTAGCCTAGTAATGACTTGTTGTCACTGAATTACAGGTATCCTACGGTTCCTTTTGTGCACTGTTGTAGCCCAATTTGTCTCATCTGTTTGTGATTCTTGTTCCTCTTTCTATATCAACATCCAGGCTCCACCAACCACAGTGAAGTGCATGGCAAGTGGTACTTCTCATTGTGTCAGATGTTATGGTGCCTTCCTAGTCCAGTTATGTATGGAGCCCAGGAACGATGGATGCTTAAATGCCTCTGTATATCTTGCAATTAGTTTAATCCTGTCTCCATGTTATATCCAGAATCTTGTGCATATGCACCATGTGTGGTGTCACTATGAATGTGCATTTGCATGAGCCACCAACTGTATCAGTACGGTCCGGCTGCTGGAGGCCACCTGTGGGTGGATGTGTGTGGCGACGTCTCCACTGCCCTGTCTACTGGAGACTCAAACATATATATGCATGGAGCAGCACTAATTGGAACCTCTTGTGTGTCTTTCCAGTGTGCCATTCACTTCAGTGTACTGTGTCGTGTTATGTGTGGATTCATGGAAGTCTGTTTTCCGTTGTAGTTGAGTGCTTCATGAATAAAGCCATATTTGGATTATTTTTGACCAATCTTGTGTACTATGTAATTGCAACAACTCTGGAAATGAGTTTGGAAAAGTTTCCATGAGTGCAACCTTTACATGCAGTTTCATCAGGTTTATTCATTATGGACACCATGCTATTGGCCCTGAATGGCTTACTTTGGCTGTGGCCACCATGTCGGGCTCCACTAACAGAAAAGGTACTGTTCCATCAGTCCCTCCACCCACATCCCCTCCATACAGTGATTCACCCAAGGATTGGGGCACTTAGGAGACAAAAACTCAGACAGCAGTTTTTTATATTTCAGTATTACAGCCTCAAATCTGTGCAAAGCCTTCTTTCTCTCGTGGATTCTGCCTAAGGCAAATCACTTACTGTGTCAACTTGCCCCTTTACAAGAACCAGCAGCTGTTACTTTTTATCACATGCACAGTTTATTGGTCAATTGCTATAGCAAATGAATGCATCATAGTGGCTGAGGCAAATTGCTGCAAGAAACCAAACCAGTCATACAGGGTCTGGGGAGCCAAACTTCAGACCAGGCCATAAATGTCAGGTTGTTACGAGGCCCGTAATGATTATTAAACAGAGTCTATGGTGATGACACAGTTCTCTGCTTATCTACTGACAAGGAAGTGTGCCGGAAGGTTTTACTCTGTGAAAACCCTCCACTGGCTGAAGCTTTGCAAATAGCACAATCTTTTGAAGTTACTTGGATTGCAGTAACCAAACTGAAGCTTGGAGTGATGTGGCAGTAGTGTCACACAGTATGCCTACTCTAGGACGACAGGCAGCTTGTACAAGGAAGTGGCAGTGACGGCGGTAAACATGCAAGCCCAGTGCCAAGCTGACCAAGGCCAGGTAAAGCAGCTGCAACCACAACCATGACAGTGGCAGTGTCAGCTTTCTCTTTTTCCAACTTGTCATTTCTGTTTTGTCCAGCATGAACTTTCAGCATGCCCTAAGCACTGGCAGAAAGGCCACATCACTTCTGTGTGTTGTTCACCAACAGTTTCAAGATAAGGACATGGACACAAACTGTTTGATACCAATTCTTGTGACTTCTTCCAAGTTGTTTGTAGACTTAAGTGTTTCTTGCCAAGTGATGAGGCTGCAGGTTGACACAGATGCTGCAGTGGCATTTTTGAATTCTCAAACCTATGTGAGTTTAGGCTCACCATCGATGACACTAGTGATGTGCAAGATGTTCAGTTATAACAAACAGAGCATTGCACTGTTGAGACAGTTTACAGCATCTGCCTCTTAGAAGTCAGAGGTTCATCCCATTACATTTTTGGTGGTTGCTGATGCTGGTGTTGAGAACTTGTTTGGGATAGATGCATTCCAGGCATTTGGATTTTCTATCACTGACACCATTCACCTTGTGTCCGATCAGGTACTGTATTCTCAGATGGAAATACTGAGTTTGGAATTTTCAGACTTATTTTTAGAAGGTATGGGGTGTGCTATTAATTTTTCTGCTCAAATTTCTTGAAATTCATGACTCGGCCTTGTTTTTGCCATGCATTTCCTATTCCTGTCATCCTAAAAGATCATGTGAAAGCAACAAGTTCCAATCTCTAGGGATGGTGCAATCTGTTATGGCTAGTGAATAGTCATCTCTGCTAGTTGTAGTTCAGAAACTGTCAGGGAAACTTTGCCTCTGTGGCAGTTTAGTACTACTGTCAATGCACAGTCAATCCTGGATATGTATCCTTTCCCATGCCAGGAGGAACTGTGGGCTAAATTAATTATTGGGCGGCCAGTACTTTTCTAAAAGTGATTTGTCTGAAGTGTATCTGCACGTTCCTGTGGATGAAGAGTCTTGGTGAGTTCTGGTTTTGATAGTCCTCATGGTTTTTATCAATATTTGCACCTTCCTTTTAGTGTGGCTAGTGCCCCAGCTATTTTCCAACGATTATTAGAGCAACAGACTGTGCCTGTCGCGGGCTGCATTAATTATCTAGATGATACTGTTCTTACAGGCTCCTCCATGGCCAATCACTTGCAAAATGTACATATTCTGTTCTCTGTCTTACAATCTGCAGGCTTACAGTGTAACCTCACAAAGTCTCAGTGTTTCCAACCTCCTATTGTCTATTTGGAGTTCAACAAATCTCAGGATGTAGTTCGCCCTCTGTCAGACCACATCTCTGCTGTGATGTCTATGCCTCACCCCTCTGGCACTGAACATAGTTTTGGCGACTGATGCCTCACAGTATGGTCTCAGAGTGGTCCTCACCCTAGTATGCCAATGGCTTGAACAACCTGTTACTTTTGCCTTGAAATCTCTCACTTTGGCCCAGCAGTGTTACTCTCAGATGGAAAAAAGAGGCTCGTGCCACTGTCTATGCTCTCCAGAAATTTCGCATTTTTTTGTATGACTCTACATTTCACCTTATTACTGAACATAAGCCCTCAGTTTCCTTGTTTAACCCTCACAGTTCCTTGTCTGACAAAGCAGCACATCTCCTCCAATGCTGGCTACTGTTCTTGTCTCACCTTAATTACGAAATACATTTTCAGTCCACACGTAAACATGCCAATGTATGCACCTTTCTGTCTTCCTGTGGGTCCTGATCCTGACTTTGATCATATAGAATTGCTTTACTTCAATCTTGATACTGAAACCCAGGCTCCAGTCAAAGGTTTCCTAATTATGAGCTCGTGCATAGCAGCTGCTGTTGCTGCTGACCCAGATCTCTGCCAAATGGTTCGGTTCGCTCAACAGGGCTGACCAGACAAACCATTGGGTCAGGCTTCAGACCATGTGCACAACTATTTTTCCTTAGGGTATTGCCTCTCTGTTGATGAAGGTGTTTTGCTGTTGTCCACGAAAGACCTCTCTCCCAGAGTAGTAATTCTCACCACATTACAGCTCGAGGTTCTATGACCTGTCTACCAGTGTCATTGGGGCATTTCATGCACTAAACTGTTTATGTTTTTCGGCCAGGGAATGACAATGACACTGGCCATTCTGTCGCAGCTTGTGAGCAGTGTCCCCAACAACATGTGGCTCCCAGGGCATCTCTGTCCCTCTGGCCCAGTCCATGCCAGCCATGGGAACGCATTCACATAGACATACTTTCTTGGATTCCCATTGGCTCTTGGTTGTGGATGCATTTTCCTGGTTTCCTTACATTCTCCAATGAGCATCAACATTGACTTAGATCACAATTTGTATGGTTTTATGGGTTGTTTCTATTGAGGGGTTGCCTTGTACCTTAGTTTCTGATAATGTGCTCCAGTTCATTTCTCACACATTTCAATTGTTTTGTTTCCGTCACAGCATTCATGATGTTAAGGCTGCACCATTCCATCCTCAATAAAATGTTGAGGTAGAATGACTAGTGCATCTGCTCAAGTCCCAAATAATGAAGTTTGTTGAGGATTCTTTGCCGGATGATGCTCTTCTCAATTTTCTAAGCAATTATTGCTTCACAACTATGGAGGAGCAGAACCCAACTGAGTTGTTTCAAGGACAGCAGCCACACATGCTCCTCCATCTTCTATGGCCTGAACCGTACCTGCCATGATAGGGTTCGTTCAGGTGCTTTGTTCCAGGATCATCATTGTGGGCATGAGGGTTTGGTCACTGGCCCAAGTTGATACCAGCTACTGTCGTTCACCACTGGGGCACCATCTGTGTGACATCCGTATGGCCAACAGGCTGGTGGCATGCCACCTTGATCAGATGCACAGACCTGTTAACTGCCAGAAGCTAACAGTTTGCATGTGCACCCCCAACACTGCAGTGCACCCCTTGGTCCTCTGCCTTGATCCTGACATCACCTGCTGTGGAGGCATCACTGTCCCATTGATTGCCTTCAGTATGAGCAGCATTCAGTGGCCCCAGTTTCCAGCGCTGACTGTCAGTCTGTCTCTGGCCTTGGGTACATTGTTATGATGTGCTGTTCCACTTGACTTGCTTACACTGGCCCCCTCTTCATCATTACACCAACCATCATTGCCACTGGGTCTGGCCCTGCCACCCCCATACTGAGACCTACCGGCTGATTATGATGTTGAGATGGTGATGGCACCCTTCTTTCTGGTGCTGTCGTCAGGCACTGTGCAGGCCCACTGCCCTCAGGCAAACTCACATGCCTGCGTGTTTCGACCCTATGTTCTGGTGCCTGCAAAGCTCATCTTACTGCCCCCCCCCCCCCCCCCCCCATCGGCACCGGCTGCTGCCTCTTGGAAGACTGCAAGTGTCTCCTCCATTGCCTGGGCATCCACTTCACATGAATGAGAAGTGTGTTATATCTTGCAACTAGTGTGTGTGCACCAAGTGTGTTGTCACCGCGCTGGTGTGTTTGTATCAGCTGCCAACTGTATCTGCATGGGCTGGCCGCTGGAGGCCTACTGTGGGAGGCATGCACACAGTGAGGTCTCCACTGCACCATCCATCTGTGACTTACACATGAAGCAGTGCTAACTGGACCCTCTTGTGTGTCTTTCTGGTATGCAGTTCACTGCAGTGTACTGCATCATGTTAAGTGTGGATTCATAGGAGTCTGTTTTCAGTTGCAGTTGAGTGCTTCATGAATAATGCCATATCTGGGTTATTGGATCAGTCTTGTGCACTAATAGTTAAAACACTACAGAGCGATACATTAGGGTATGTAGTATATTCCTAGATTGATAAGTTAAAGCTGGTTCATGAAACTTTGAAAGTCAGCTTTCATGAGATTGTTTTTGTCTCTGTTCAGATGTATTCCAGTTCAGTTTTTGCAGCATTTTTGTTACTCAAACCTATGATTATTTATGCTGCTCTGGTTTGTATATGTTCAACTTCCCCTGTTAACCATATTTGGTGTGGGTCTCAAAGAGTTGGGCAGTGTGCTAAGACTTCCCAATACAGAAACACTCAGAATTGTTGTCTCCAACCACCCATGGTAGCACTGAAGAGGAATAGGCATACTCATCATCTGCAACCAATGTCATAACTATACCTATTGCACATGACTGCTTCATGTACAAACAAAGCTTCACTGGTAGTACAGCCAGCTGCTCTGGGAAGAACTGACATCACCAATTCTGTTTGAGTCAAATAAAAGAGGCAGAAATACAACCCTTCTACACACCAACAGTTTCATGATCGATACAAATACTGTCTGGCATGGATAGGCGTGAATAATGTAAAATACAGCTGTTGCTATTGAAACCACTAAGACTGGATGTTAGCAAGCTTCATATGGCCACTTACACACCATCCTTCAACACCCTTGAGCCAACTAATGTTGTGGTTTTGCTGCTGCTATGTGCAACTTCATTAGCAGCAATTTTAATGCAGAAAATTATGCATGAAATACTAGGGTCACTTGTACGACAGTTTGGTGGGGGTAATGTGAGAATTACAAATAGCAAATTCAATCATCATTGGGGCACATGACATGACGACCTTCCCAGCTGTTGATAAGTCAGTGTCATCAATGTTACAATCATTAGGACATTGACTAATACAACCAGTGACGCCACCATTAGGAATATGCTGTTGTCAACCATGTTCTAGTCATGTTTCATCCAAATTTGGATGGTGCGTCACAACACTGGGGCATAAACTTTATGGACTTAGCTCAGCCCTCGAGGACAGCATCTCATCTACTCATCTACACCTACACTCCCCCCCCCCCCCCCCCCCCCGTCCCCCCCTTACTCATCACCCAAATTCCTCTCACCATGAAGGAACTCCAAAATTTGTAGCCATTTGGATTGGCCTGACACACCTGCAACATTTCCACTGATGTCAAAACTAAATTATCGCAGAAGATACTCCACTTTATCAATGGACTGTGTTATTTTGTTGTGAATGACCTAGTGCCATGCTACAGTATTTGGTCTGGGGACTTCAGTGTACTGTATATCCCTAACTGCAGATGTATACCTGCAAAGAAACAAACAAACAAACAAACAAAAAAAAAAATGGGAACAAAAAAATAATTAGATAACTTTATTTTTCCACAGTCAAAAATTGAAGCTGTATGACACCACCCTCCTACACTTTGTGAGTATTTCATTTTAAAGCACTTTTCTTGAACTGCTAAACATATTATACTTGAAATTTTAAAACAAAAATTGTAGTGCTTTATTTCTTGACAAAATATGGATGGATACATGAAACAAATAAAAAAATTGTTCTTTAATAAAATAAAACTTTCAGAACACTTACTGCCATTCATGCTCCTAAAATAATGATATGGTTTGAAGAAGATAGGAAACTTACTAGTGAAATAATTATGATCCTTTATTACTTCTGCTGGAGTAGTTAGGGAGCGTAATCCAAAGTCTGTTATCTTTAACACAAATCGTCCATCAATGAGGCAGTTTCCTGAACGAAGTTTACCATGTACCCCAAGCTCACAACTGTGTAAATATGCCATACCCTGAAATGAAATTATATTTATTATATTACATATATAATTTGAATGATAGTTGAAATAAAAAATTTGAAATAAAAAATTTAAAATGAAAAAATCATTATGGAATCAACGTTGATCCAGAAATGCTCTGTTCCAACCAAGAGATTAACGTAACTACATTCCCTCAGTTTCTCTCAAACATGGTGTCATTATGATAAAACTGGTACATTTACATAAGTTGCATGAAACTGAAAGAAAATTTTGAATTTTGAACAGAGATGTTGTATCAAGGAATGAACCACAAAAGTATCAAAATAAAGAAACACCACAACTTTAATATGCTGAATAATATTAACCCATGAAAATCATAGGAAGATTATCTGACTCTGTGATAACATATGTGATGTGTATTATACCCCAGTTCATGGAGTAAATTCCTTGAGAATTTCTATTGTAAATTCCTTAAAGAGATTTGAAGGTTTAACCAGTGTTGAGCTGATGTGTATTCAAGATACAATGTGCAAGGATACAGTACTCTGGTGCTGCTATGTAACTCACCTGTACCTGTGGTCTCTGACTGCTACAAATGTTTCCTGGGTGAATTAGTGCTAAGAATTAGGAACTTTTGGTTATCACCAGTTTTTGGCTTAATGGAACTCTTATTACTAAATGCATGCTCGACAGTATGTAATGCTTGTACTTTATTCAACTGAACCAGAAATTATTTCATACTTTTATTGTGGCTTAGTTGAACATACCTCTGAGAAGCATTGTGTTTGGTTCGTGGATTAATAAACAATTTTGATTTGTTTTTACAGAAGTTAATTTTGTTCAGTAAACATTGTTTGCCTAAGCACTTTTTCTCCATATGTCCTGAATATAATCCATCACAACAGACTAACACATCTAACTCACCAAAAATAAAAGTTATTCTTCAATTTATTCTTAATATATTTGTCACAATGGGCTCATATGTTTTAAAATCATTAAACAGATAAGATATATCTGTGTAATTTGCTCAATTCTTCTGGTTGCCTTTTTTATGCTGTAGAATGTTGATAGCCTACTGAAGTCACTTTGAGGTGACCATTACTATCCAATTCTAAGTTGAGTAGAAAGTTTGAAATACAAGATGTATATCAAGAATGTTTATTTGTTTTGTTTTAGGGTACAAAAACAGCTAAGGTCATATGTGCCCATATCAGAACCTTAGAACACTAAAACAAAACAGGAGTTAGAAATGACTACATGTTAAGACCAGTCAGTGGCAGGAAAGAGAGCTAAGAGCAAGGACTTCCTCTTGGAGAAAGGTCAATAAAAAATGCTGTAGAGAGAGAGCGAAGGTGCCAAACTAAACATTAAATGTTGTTCACTGTAGTGCTACAACAGATAAAAAGTAAAATGGAGGCGACAGCACATGTGTTATTCACTAAGGTGGTTAATAACTCAGACGACAAACATACATTAGAAGTTATGTGATTAAAAAAAAGGGCATTCAGGGAGGAAATAGCAATTTGTTAAAATTGATAACACTGAGCACAAAGTGGTGGGGATCACCACTTAACAAATGGGGATGGCTAAAATGACAGTGCCCCATATGCAACCTAGCTGAAATGATCTCACCATTGAGAGAGGACTGAGACAAAGACGGCCAAGCTAATGGTAGAGGTTTAATTCCCCAGAGGTTGTTCCCATGAAGTGAAGACCAATGGTGATGCAAGTGACACCATCTGCAGACAGACACCAACAAGGAGATCATCATAAGGAATGGAAGAACTGGCAGGCTGAGGTAGGAGGACTGCAGCCGCCGGTTGTTGGTTTCCTCATAGGCGTCAGTGAGCGGAAGTCAAAGCAGGTCAGCACCGATGAACAGCAACTGGTACCGGCAGCGTTGGATGCTGGTTTCTACGTCTGCGTACCCATGATGTGTGAGAACTGTATACTACCCACACCAGATCTTCTTAGTTGTATCATTCTAGGCGTATCTCTTCTTATCCTAATACGTTGAGATCTTCTCTCCAGTTTTTCTCATTGTGGCTTTTTCACTACTTCTCCCTTGTTTACATTTACAAATTTTCTCCATAGGATATTTAGGAAAAATCCAATTCAGTGAAATGGTTCTTTTGTCTTGTTACGCTCGGTTGCTATGGCAACATTTGATTGCTTATTCTCTCGGTTTTGTCTCAAAATTCCTTTTTGCTGCAGTCCTTTCACACCAGTCGCCATGTTCTAATGTTTTTTGATGACAAGAATATGTGAAGTTGGATTGCCATCTTCCCACTTATCTTATACAAGTTGACTTACTTGGTGTATACAGCCAATCTTCTTCTCTGGATAGCCCCCTATTGGAGTCTCTATAAATTACTTCTCTGAAGAATGATGCTAGTTACAAGAACCTTAAAGACTCTCTCACCACTTGCAAAATAATTTGGTACTCGAAGAATACTTTTCGGTGACTATTGGTATATTTGAGCTTCATAAAAACAGAATTCACACTTCACACATAAACATTTAACTTCTCATAAGTAACTCGTATCGTCTCACATTACAAACAGATTTAAGTCCATTTAGAAAAGAGTTGGTTTAGCAACCATGTCTCTACTACAACCATATCATAAAATATGTCTTGCCTCCAGCAAGTCCGAGATAAGAGTTTTTTCATAATTCAGAATCTTAATTGTTCTTTCGTCACCAACAATAGTCACAATTACAAACCAGCACAGAATGACACAGAAGTTCCTTGGTGGTGCCGCGTGTTTTCATTATGACTTCCATGGACCAACCGACAAGTACTTGTCAGTGCCGTTCTACTGCCGTGTCTACTGTCTTCTCATGATAAACTTTGGACCTGCACACACAGACAGGTGACACACAGTAGATGGGTTCTTTTTCCCACTCACATCTAAAATATTGTGTGTTTCAGACAGTGGAAGGCTGAGTGTTTCTAGAATTTGTGCAGAAATTCTTGAAACACTACAGTGGGTGGCCAGGTAAGACACATGGGAGGACCAAGAAAGTTTCCTATCAAGCATGATCCCCAGGAATTTCATAGATTCAGTGAACAGAAGAGGAACAGTCTCAAGATGTAAAGATAGTGGAAGAAACTTATTGTGCCACCAGAAATTCACACAAACAGCTTTGTCAGTGGAAAAGCAAAAGCAGTTTCCGAGGACCCATGAGTAAAGATGATCGAGACATTGCTGAAGATGCCACTCAAGGAAAGAACTGCACTAGAGGGCAAAATCGTCAACAAAAATGGGGCCAGAGATGCCATAATAGGGTTAATGGCTATAGCAAAAATGGCAACTCTCAGGATGGAGCCCTGAGATACCCTGTTCAACTGGATAAAGATGTCCAACAAGGCAGAGCCCACATGCACCTTAAAAACTCTGTCTTTTAAAAATTCCTGAAGGAAACGGGCCAGGCAGCCTCAAAAGCTCCATTTGTAGAGAGTACGGCGGATACCAGTTGTCCAGCAGGTGTCATAGGCTTCATAGGCTTTCTCCAAATCAAAAACACAGCCACAGTCTGGTATTTCCAGAGAAAACTACTCATGACATGAGTTGACAGGGTAAGGAGAGGGTCAACTGCAGAACGGTGCACTGAGAATCCACATTCTGCAGTGGTTAGTGAATTGTGAGACTCGAGCCACCATACCAGCCAGGCACGATTCATATGTTCCATCACCTTGCAAACACAGTTGTTGAGAGAAATGGGGCAGTAGCTAGAAGGAAGGTGTTTGTCCTTACAGGGTATAGGTATGGGTATGACAGTGGCTTCATGTCAGCACCTGGGAAACATGCCATCTGTCGAGATGCAATTTTACATACAAAAGAGAAAATGCTTCCACATAAGAGAAAGGTGCTGCAACTTCTGAATGTGAACATAGTCCAGCCTTGGGGTGGAAGATCAGGTAAATTGAAAGCATGATCTAGCTCCCTTACAGTAAAGGCAGCATTGTAGCACTCATGATTTGAGGAGGAGAAGGATGTCACCCGAGCCTCCTCCACTATAGTTCAATTCTTTTATCTTGGCGGCTCGCGCATGCGCTGCATTGCCAGTTGCACACGACACACGCGCCAATAGAAGCAGCGCCATAGTATAGCATAGTTCGCAAGCTTACGTTTAGGGGGAAGCGCGCAGTTCATAAAGTAAAGCCACCATGGCCGCATTAACCCTTTCGCTGCTACAAAGATGTGCTCCCTGCATTCCGCACTGTGCGCGATTTTGTCACTGCACTGCTCGCCTGTGCAGACACATGGTGTTCCGACTGCTTTGACACTCTTACCATTCGATTCCACAAAAATTATTTGGCCCAAAAATTAGATTTTTACACATCTTCTTGACTGATATCTTCCCCCCATAAATGACTTAATTTTGTTTCGATGTTCAACGCAGTTATTATGCAGCATTAAATATAGTAAACCATTGCACGAAATTTTGAAGAGTTTGCAGAGGTAAAAGTCCATAGAGTATACTTTCCGTATGGTCGATTTTAGTTGCCACAATGTTGAGAATGAAATGTGGACAAGATACCTAAATTTCATATAAAATTTACTGTATAACAATATCTCATTTAATTTAAGTACCACATAGGTGTCGTATGTAATATTGAGAAATATTCTGTCTTTCGCGACTGTAACAAAAGTTTTATTTACACTGAGCACGTTTGGCTTTATTTTAAAGCACTTCAATCAATCAAAAGGAAGTAGACAAAATACGTTAAACAAAACTGTGGACTTACAAAAACATTAGGACTTGAATATACCGTCTATCAGTGAGGTGCTCTGAGCTATGCCAAATATAGTTTTTGTGTGTGGCACAACAAACATAATTTATTTGCTAAAACACTGATCAGCCAACACAAACGTTGAATATTGTGTTACCGCAGCACAAAACTACGAAAGGTGACTTGGCAATGGAGGAGACAAAATACTGTTCACTGAAGATGCTTCAAAAGATAAAAACGCGTCTGGTCTAAATAAGTCGCTTATTACAGTTGCAGAAGAGGAATATATTTCAGTACCATTCGTATAACTGCGACTGTGGAACAAAAACAAGAAAGAGAACATGAGTACCATTGTGTATGTCCCAAACCTTTCATTGATTGAAGTGCTTTAAAATAAATCCAAACGCGTCCGGTGTAAATAAAACTTTTATTACAGTCGCGAAAGACGGAATATTTCTCAATATTACCTACGACACCTATGTGGTACTTAGATTAAATGAGATATTGTTATACAGTAAATTTTATATGAAATTTAGGTATCTTGTCCACATTTCATTCTCAACATTGTGGCACCTAAAATCGACCATACGGAAAGTATACGCTATGGACTTCTACCTCTGCAAACTCTTCAAAATTTCGTGCAACGGTTTACTACATTTAATGCTGCATAATAACTGCGTTGAACATCGAAACAAAATTAAGTCATTTATGGGGGGAAGGTATCAGTCAAGGAGACGTGTAAAAATCAAATTTTTGGGCCAAATAGTTTTTGTGAAATCGAATGATAAGCGTGTCAAGGCAGTGGGAACACCATGTGTCTCCACAGGCGAGCAGTGCAGTGATGACAAAATCGCCCACAGCGCGGAATACGGGGAGCACGTGTCTGCAGCAGCGAAAGGGTTAATGAAGAGACAAAGCACTAGAAATTTCAAAAAATTGCATTCAAACGAATATAATTTGTGAAGTAAGACACTTCGATATTGTTTTTAAGTAATGAAAATATTATGCACCATACAAGGTTTGAACTCAGAACCTTTCACATAGAAGCCCACCACCTTAACCGTTACACTATCACGACTCGTCCACCTACAACATGCTATGAGGACTGTTTAACACGTCATGCAAAATACTGACAAAAACAGCTGGTATAACTATGAATTACTTACGCTTCGTCGAAGTACAATAGGAAATAAACAATTACCGTTGTTCTTTATTGCGAAAAAGCAGTATAAAAGAAAGTCTGCTATCAAGACATTGCTTTTGTTCTATTACTTTATTTATGACTGAACGTTTCTAAAACTGAAGACACTCGTCCATGCTCTGCACTGCAGTCGAGATCTGGCAACGTCGTTCTCTGTTCATTGGCTGACTGTGTTTTGTGACGTCAGATGCGCAGAACGAACCTAAACTCGGCCGCCAACATAAATGACGCTCACTTTAGTGTCTGATAGAGGAAGGCAGTGTGATAGCGAGTAGAACTTGAAATCTCTGCAAAATAGTGGCCTAAGGTGTTGCAGATAACAATGTGGTCCACAATGACATCTACTATGGTCAGGCCATTGGGGAATGAACCTGGACCCAGAGAGCTGCCAGAGGGTCACCCACATGATGGAGGAGGGAGTGGAACTCTTAAAAGAACTATAATATGAAATCCAGCTACTTTTTTGCTGTCCCAAAGAATGCAACTGCATTGTGCATGCAACTGCTTATAATGAATACAGTTTTCCATCGTAATGTGATGGTTATAAACATGGAGGGTACATCACCAAACGTGAATTGGATTACGGCACACGTCCGTATACCAAGGGACTGAGAAATGTTGCGGTAAAGATGAAGTGTGAGGAATGGAAAGCTCTGCGGTGGTAAGGATAACGTTTGGAAGATATTCTAATTGGTCACCACAACTGGGGAAATGTTCTTTGAAGGTCACCAGGGACGAGTAAAGCCGTGCATGTAGGTGCCATAGGAGACAATAAATGAACAGCACACGGTAAATGGTTGCTCCAGTATGTGTAGTAAGAATGGACAATTCGAGATAACAGGCAAGGTGGGCAGTGCAGAAGGAGAGGTCCAAATGGGAATAGGTGTGTGTGTGTGTGGAGTCTGAAAGGAATGTGGGTGCTCCCATGTTAAGGCAGATGAGTTTCAGTGGATTGAGAACGTCAGCCAACAGGACAACTGTTGGACAGGTTCTGGAAGAACCCCAAAGGCAACGGTGCATATTAAAGTCACCGAGCAGCAGAAAGGGGTGATAGAGTTGCCCAATAAGCTGTAGGAAGTCTGCCCTGGTGACATCGAGTGATGGAAGGATGTACACGGTGCAAAGGGAAAAGATGAAGAGAGGAAGGAAAAGCGGCCCGCAACAGCTTGAAGCTGGGTAGCCAGGGAGATTGTTTGACTATGAACGTCATCCTGAATTAGCAGCATGACTACCCCATGAAACGGATTGCTGTCATTGGGGCGAAGTCAAAGCAGACCAGAAAGAAAAGTGTGCACTTGCGAGGATGTAATTTAGTTTCCTGGAGGCAGGAAATAAGTGGACACTGTGATTCTATGAGCAGCTGTAATTCCTCCTTGTTGCATCTAATATTATGAGTGTTCCATTGAATGAGAGTCATGGTAGGGAAAGGGGAGGAGGGATGAGATGAAGGAGTGTCACCTTGGCTGCTGCCGACCATTTGCCATTGTTTGATTTCTTGGAGACTTTCTGGTTAGCAGAGGGAATCTCAGATGTTCATTGGCTGCAGGGATGTAAAAAGTCTTGGCAGGAGTATTCCTTCTGGCCTGCCAGTTGTGTAACATGCGATTTGGCCACTGGTGTAAAAAAATGTGGTGTCTTTTTGCACAGCAAGAGGAGAAGGAGGCAGGGAAGCTACTGTGGCACTGCACAATTTTACAACTGAGGTGCTGAATTTGAGGTCACATGTCTGCATGGCTGTGTCCTTCATTGAGTGAGGTGAAGTAAGAAGAGTACTGTAAGTGTCAGATGGTAAAATGCAGGCTTTTCAACTACCCAAAAACATTCAAGCGGCAGGGTAAGGCACCTTTTCTTCACCCACATCTCCTGGATGGCCTGCTTATTATGATTCATGGGACATTCTCAGGATGAAGCTGCATGGTTTCCATTGCAGTTGGTAAGTGGGGAGGAGGAGGCAGGCAATCACTCTTGTGAGCATCCCCACCACAATAACACATTTAGCTGTGTTTCGACAAGACATTCCAGTGTGGTTGTAATGTTGACATTGTTAGTAGTGCATTGGATTTAGAATGTACAGTCAGACTGTGATGACTTAAAAGCCTGCTCTGACACTTGATGGAAGTGTTATCCTATAAAACATGAGAAAAAGAGTACACATAGGAACTAAGGTTGCATCAACCTTTTTCATTACCTTATGTACTGCAGCTGACACACTGATCAGAGTGATAAGTCTGGATTTCTTCTTCGCTCAGACCATCGAGGAGCCTAGTGTAAATAACACCACACGAAGAATTCAGTGCTTGGTGGGCCTAAACATGAACAGGATAGCTGTGGAGGAGTGAAGCTGTAAGTAGTTGTTGGACATGAGAATCACAGTTTGTCTCCAGATACAAAGTGCCATTACATAAACAAGAGCATGATTCCACAGATCCAGTGATGGCATCAACATCTTTCTGAATTTTGAATGGATTACCTAAAGCAAAGGACTGGCCTTCTTCAGCATGTGATACCGCAACAAACTGAGGTGCAGCTGGGAGAGTCTTTTGGACTCTTTAGCCTCACTCCATTTACGTTTATTAGACAAAGACTGAGATGGTGATTCGCTCATTGTGAGAAAATCTCCTCAGAGGGGGGATCACTCCTCTCAGGTGATTGTTCACAGCTTAGGTGACACCTCCCGAACTCCTGACAGAGGGACAAATTGGCAAATTACAAAAGTAACACCTCAGGCAATCACCCCTCCCTGAGCCTGGCCTGTACTAAGGGGTACATGTGAACCCTACCTGTCAATCTGCATCTGGGAACTACCTGTTATTCACACCAAAGAATGGGCCAGCCTTCAGGAGTGCACAGGGAGGAAGAAGAAACAAAGAGGAAGCAGAGGAAGGATAGGAAATGGAGAATGAAGACAGAAAGAAAAACAGTGTAGGGACTGTTCTGAAGTCAGGCTACTGAAAATTCAGAACACATTCCCAAAATTATCCCGAACATGTTCCCCAAGGGAGGGTGTGACAGTACAAACCCCCGTTACTAGATAGATGTTTCTAGTATGCAAGGATTGCTTTGAGGAGAGCGAGCGTGCTACACGGCGCGCGATTCGCAGAAGCACGTGCCGCACCCACGCGAGATTTCCAACGGTTGTTGGGACGCCTCCGTCGCCACGTGGCTCGCAGCTTGGGGCGTTGTTTGGTTTTTCGCGCATTACATGATAACTATGTAACTTATGGTGAAGAGCGACGTGGCAGTGGATTGTGGTCAGCAATATGCACCTTTTGAAAGATCGACCTTTATTTCAAGTCACGAGACGCAAACGTACTAACCTCAAAATCGGTTAATATCACGAATACTGAAAGATTAATAAAAATAGTAAATACCAACTTATAGGGAGAAGCGAGCACTCATTAAAATCGTTTCATCATAGCGGATCGAGTGCCGTAGTCATATGTTAAGATTCACAAATAATTAAGCCCATAAAGAGCAATGAACAAAGTTTGAGGGAAAATTGTTTATAAAATTCAATATAAAATTCATGACGTAAACAACGGCACTATATAATATTTTGGGTGGCATCACACATATTTTAAACTAGTTAAGTTATACTACACACTTAACTTGCAATAGTTTTCATTGTTTGCAAATTATCATTAACATTTATCACCCATAATTAATTAATTATTATATATATATGAAGATTTTGAGCAGTGCACTCTGTAGATCGCTATAGATTATGCCTAAAAATGGTGCTACATGCAGTTCTATGTTAAAACTTTGCAGCACAGATGTCAACAAACAAATTTGCGCTAAGTGGCGAAATTTTGCAAAAACTAAAACTTGACTTACGGGCATTAGAATAACCCTAGAAATTAATGTAACATAGTAGATAAGATGTACTTTTTAGCGCAGTTCCAATGGTGTAGTTATATCTGTTGAGGGATGTATGTATCACAATTTGCAACCTTAACTGTTGAGATTGGTACTTCCATAACAAGGAGGTTGATGTCTGAGCCTATATAAGTGAGCAGCCACCTTGGCCAGGGGTCAGTCGTTTTCGAGGGTGGGTGGAGGGCAAGCCCCACTTCATGTGAACTCCCTGCAACTGCACTTCCTTCTTTATTTACCGCCTCATCGCAAGGGAAAAAAGAATAGCAGCAGGAGAGACTGGTACTTGCATAACAAGGGTGGCCCATGTGGTCGTTGAGAATTCTTTTTCGCGCCGATTTATTTCGACAAAGAGTATTCTTTAATAGTGGAAGTGTGCAAGCATATTATTTGTTGAACTGGAAGTGCTACGATTATTTGTGTGAGTACAATTTACAAGGTATACATCATCGTGAGTGAACATGTGGCGGTCTGTGATTTAGCGCCAAAACTGTTAGAACAAAGAGGATAGTGGATCTGTTCGAATTGACTAAATAACTTTAGATTACTGCTATTGGGGGCTCGGAGTCAAATTATTATTAAAGTAAAACTGTAAACCATCTCACCAGTGCTAATTTCATTGTATGAAAGAAAAGGACAATGCCAATAAATAGTGATTTAACTATGTCGTGAAAAAACTGATTTTACTATAATAATCGCCTAATTTTGTTCCCTAGCATTAACTTTACTTATGTCTCATTTGAGGTTCGCCGATGACATTGTAATTCTGTCAGAGACAGCAAAGGACTTGGAAGAGCAGTTGAATGGAATGGACAGTGTCTTGAAAGGAGGATATAAGATGAACATCAACAAAAGCAAAACAAGGATAATGGAATGTAGTCTAATTAAGTCGGGTGATGCTGAGGGAATTAGATTAGGAAATGAGGCACTTAAAGTAGTAAAGGAGTTTTGCTATTTGGGGAGCAAAATAACTGATGATGGTCGAAGTAGAGAGGATATAAAATGTAGGCTGGCAATGGCAAGGAAAGCGTTTCTGAAGAAGAGAAATTTGTTAACATCCAGTATTGATTTAAGTGTCAGGAAGTCATTTCTGAAAGTATTCGTATGGAGTGTAGCCATGTATGGAAGTGAGACATGGACGATAAATAGTTTGGACAAGAAGAGAATAGAAGCTTTCGAAATGTGGTGCTACAGAAGAATGCTGAAGATTAGATGGGTAGATCACATAACTAATGAGGAAGTATTGAATAGGATTGGGGAGAAGAGAAGTCTGTGGCACAACTTGACCAGAAGAAGGGATCGGTTGGTAGGACATGTTCTGAGGCATCAAGGGATCACCAATTTAGTATTGGAGGGGAGCGTGGAGGGTAAAAATCGTAGAGGGAGACCAAGAGATGAATACACTAAGCAGATTCAGAAGGATGTAGGTTGCAGTAGGTACTGGGAGATGAAAAAGCTTGCACAGGATAGAGTAGCATGGAGAGCTGCATCAAACCAGTCTCAGGACTGAAGACAACAACAACAACAATGTCTCATTGAATAATTAATTCAAAAAACTATAACAAATGCATGGGTGTGGAAGTGTACTAATGCACCAAGTGTGGAAATCATCCCCTGAGACTTACGTGAGAGCCAAAATTTGCAATAACGTTTTTTAACCAACATTTGTATATGCACATTCATGTAAACTCCCTGCAACTGCACTTCCTTCTTTATTTACTGCCCCGTCGTAAGGGAAAAAAGAATAGCAGGAGGAGAGACTGGTACTTACATAACAAGGGGGTTGATGTCTGAGCCTATATAAGTGAGCAGCCATCTTGGCCAGGGGTCAGTCGTTTTGGAGGGTGGGTGGCGAGCAAGCCCCCCTTGAGGGAAAAAGATGCTGCAAAGACTGGGGCCCCATGGTAGCCAAGAATGATCTCATCAAAGAGTGGTCAGCTTTCCGGGTGGGGAGTGTATATCAGGAGAATCCTCCTAAATGTCTAAAATGTGCATTACAGACATGAATAACAAATATTGTGCTGAAAACGCATAAGATTTCTCTTGAATGGCCTAATGTCAGATCATACCCATACATATGAATCTGTCAGTGGCATTCCACACATTACTGTATGTACTGGGTATATGAAGGTCTTGGAAAGATCATCATAAACATTCAAAGCACTGAGATTCAAAGGCTTGAATCTGATGTATCTCTGAGGAGCAGGGGCTTGTATGAAGCAGATTTTATTAAAATTAACCCATACAAGATTTACTCAAGAGAGGTCACAGAACATAGGTAATGAAGTTGTTAAGAGGGGCAGTTAATTGGAAATCCAGATTATGATTTTCAATCCTTCAATAAAGATTATTAGTTAGTTTATGGAAGGAGTGGCAATTAAATGTTTTTAATTTTCTTCTGAAATAGTAGGGTTCCCAATTTGTTGTTTTATACACCTGAGTACGTTCTGGCATAACCACAAGTGCTGAGGATGAACGCAACACCAGAAAAGACAGTGAGGTAACATCAGCCAATAGCTTGCTGACAAGGACTGTGCCGCCCCAGGAGTGACATGTGCAAGAAGTGAATATAAGTGCCACTCATGCTATCCTAGGCCACTCAGATTGGCTAAGTGTATGGACATTATTGGATGGATGTATACAGGCACTTGCAGAACAGATTGTAGCGCTCTGTATCAAGTGCTTACTTGGACCCTGTCTTTAGCAAAGACAATTTCTGTTTGCACATCACTTGGGACACTGATGTAACTCCAAAGCTAAGTATTGCCAATCTGCTTTATAGAAATAAAACTGCTAATGTTATTTGCTTGAATTATTGTATTGCACTCCGAGAGTGCAGCATCCCTTAGGCACCCTATAAGCAATGAGTTGGCAAGATCCAACAACTGGCGATGAGTCTTCAAACAAACTATGTGCTGACGGCCACAGAAATTTATGTGCTTTCCGTGCTGGTGCCTTAATTCTCTCTTATCATTACCTCGCAGGGGCACTCTCTTTGCTTTAATAGTTTCTTGTCATTTTTGCTAATCAGTGCTTACAGGTGGGCACTGCAGAACATTTATTTGCTTTGTCCTACTTCTTGTCTTCCAACATGCCCACCAATCCTGTCCTGCCCATTGCATCTGGCACCACAGCTGCAAGCATTAGATGCCACACACGTAATCCAGATGTTTCAGTTTCAGATGCAGCAGATTTCTACCCTGCCCAACATGGTACAGCAGCTAGTGGCCAATGCTGCATGCCCAGCGGAACAAACATCACCTACTACAGCTGCTATACCACCTTTTTCACAATTTGTGCACAAGAAGAGGAATAGCTTAAGTGGTTAGGCCAGTTTGAATTGCATCTCATCGCCCACAATGTTGCAGGTACTGTGAAACTTCCCTATCTATTATCCATGGTAGGAAGTGCAGTGTTCAGATTTATCGAGAAGTTGTATCCTAACGCCACTCTGAGTAAACTGGCATACAACCAAGTAGTACAGTTCATAACAAACTATTACAACCAACAAGTGAATGTGGTAGCAGCTAGGTATCAGTTCTTTAATTGCAAAAAAAATGGTCAGAACAAACTTTGCAAGGTATGACAAGGGAATCAAAATTCAAATGTGCTTGTGGTGCTTTATATTCAGATATTATGTTGCGTGATGTGATTGTGTACAGTGTACCTGATGCCAAACAGAACAAATTTTGGAACAGTCCGATCCATCATTTCAGCAGGTGGTGCTAATACTAGATCAGTACAATTGTGGTGCCTTGTCGGCTCACACATTTGAGCATCCAGCTATTTCTCAGGTTGAGTCTCATTATTGTGATCACCCCATTACGTACAGGCAGCACGTACTAGCCAAGCCAAGTAAACAACGTTCCCCACCACATAAGCATTTTGCTAAACAGGCGGCTACACAGGCGAACAGAGCTAAGTCTTGCCCTAGGTGTTATTCACGGCACAAATGCCAAGACTGCCCCTTCCGAGAAGCTCAGTGTTATGCTTGTTGTAGGAAAGGACACATACAATCTGTATATTTGCAACGGAACAAACTTAATAATTCAACCCACTCACAAAACTCTCATCTCAAGGCCCATGTCATATGCTGTATATTCCAAGTCTGCAACTAGAAAACGTGCAGTTTTGTCAGTGATACACCAGTCAAACAAACTTTTGTTCATTTGCTTATTTGTGGGAAACGTGGGAAATTTCAGTTAGATACAGATGCCTCTATCACATTGCTAAATCGTCACAGTATGTACTATTAGGCTCCCCACACCTATCTAAAACTAGCACACAACTGACAGCTTATAATGGACAAGACATTCCCATTCTCAGAACATGTACTCTGCCTGCCATGTATCACTCACGTATGCGAACATTGACTTTTACAGTGCTACAATCATGCAAGTGTGAGAACTTATTTGGTCTTGATTCTTTTGATTTGTTTGGCTTTAATATTCAGGACAATGTGTTGTCAGTGTGTAAATTCAATGCAAAAGACGGTGTAACTAGCTTGCTCAAAGAATTCCCGGAATTCTTTTCTGAAGGTTTATGCAAAGCTAACATTTTTTGTTGCACATATTACATTGGAAAATAATGCTCAGCTGAAATTTTGATGGGCCAGAACTGTTCCCATTGCATTATAGGACAAAGTCGCAGTAGAACTTAAAGAATTGCAAGACAAAAGAGTTGCTGTACCCATATCAGCTAGTTAACGGGTCACATTCGCCTCTGTGTTGACTTTAAGTCTACAGTCAATCCCCAGAGGATCTCATAGACGGATTAGGCACCGGACACTATTTTTCAAAAATTGATTTGCACGACATGTATCTTCAAATACCACTTGATGAATAATCTCAAAATGTGTGTGCAACAAATACACACTTGGGCTTGTTTAAATATTTGAATTTGCCTTTTGGCAGTGCTTCCGCACCTGCCATTTTCCAATGGTATTTGATGCAGCTGACTGCACAAGTATCAAACTGTTCAAACTATCTGGACAATACTATCATAGCAGGTCATACACCTGAAGAACGTATTGCAAATTCATGTGCTTCGTTTTGTGTGTTATCTGATGTAGAACTGAAGTGTAGACTGGACAAGTATAATTTTTTAAAACATGAGTGGCAGTATCTTTGTCATTTCATAAACAGGCAAGGTGTACATCCTCTTCAGTCGCATTTGTTAGCCATGTAATACTTGCCAGTTCCTCCTAATATCACATAATTGAAGTCAATTTGAGGAAAAATGAACTATTATATTCGGTTCATACCGAATGCTGCACAAATCACAGTTCCACTGCATTGCTAGAATCACAAGAATGTGGTCTTTGTTTGCACAACTGAGTGCCAAGTAGCTTTTCAAAACCTTAGAATTGCATTGCTCAGTGACTGATACTTAGTTCACTTTGATCCTGACAAACCAGTTATCTTGCCAGTGGATGCTTCCTCTTGTGGAATCGGTGCAGTGCTTTTGTGCAGAATTGCTGATAAAGACAGGCTTATTGCTTTCACATCAAAAGTGTTATCCAAAGCTCAGTGTAACTATTCACAAACTGAGAAAGAGGCATTGGCTATTGTATATGGCGACACCAAATTTCACCACTATTTGTACTTCACAATATGAGTAACAGACCACAATCCTTTGCAATCTTTGTTTCATCCAATGATGAACTGGTTCCTGTATGAACTGCCCAAAAATTGCAAAGATGGGCTTTGTTGTTGTCTCAATACCAGTATGAGATTGTGTATCATCCGACAGCTCAACATGGTAATGTGGATGCACTTTCACATCTTCTGCATCTTTCACATCTTCTGCTGCATCTTATTGCCACATCAATGTTCAGGATTCTGAATTGCTTCAGTCTTTTCCACTGAACTATAAAAAAATTGCACAGGGCATGGAAGCTGACCCAGATTTCAACATTATGCTTAAGTGCATTGGCACATCGTGGTCTCACTCATTGAACAGCATAAAGAACTCTGTGGTGTGCTGATACTTTGCCCATCAGCATAACCTTGCTGTACAGAAAGGTGTGATTCTTGTTTGAATGTCAGTGGCAAGTTACGTGTGTTGATCCTTAAAGCTTTGCAAAAAGAGCAAGTACCTCACCAAAGACACTGAGGGATTGTTCATACGAAACAGTTATCGCGTCGACACTGTACTTGGCAGGGTATGGATGTCCAAATAGAACAGATGATGTCACAGTGTCTTGCATGTGTGGAAATTCAGTCTGCTCTGCCATAAAAATTCTCTGCTTGCACTAAATCACAATCGCCATGGCAATGTGTGCACATAGACTTTGCGGGACCTTTTCGGAACACTCGTTGGTTGATAGTGGTTGACTCATATAGCAAGTTCCCTTTTGCTGTGCCAATGAACTCAACAACATCACATAGCACAATTCTGGTGCTGTCTTGGAATTTTACCTAGAAGGTTTAATTGAAGTAATAGTGTCAGACAATGGACCTCAGTTCACATCAAATGAATTTGAAACATTCTCTGAACGCAATGGCATACAGCATCTAACTAGTGCACCATTCCAGCCATGGTCAAACAGCAAAGTGGATCATTTTGTCAGAACATTCAAGCAGCAGATGGACAAACTTCGCTCTGCACACACCAGGGATCAAGCACTGCAACTGTTTCTCACCTCATACTGTTCACACCCATGAGGTGGACTATCGCCGTCAGAATTGCTTCATGGCGCCTGCTCTACGCTCCTCAGCATCTGGCGCCAAAGGAAGGCCACAAGTATTGCTTCGTGCTACACGATATTGAATTTTACAGGGTTTTTAGCGGCAGCAGATAGTGGGCACGAGGTGAGATCATCCGTCAACTTGGCACCTGCATGTATGTTTCAGGTGCAGATGGCTTGCAACACTGCCATCAAAATCAGCTTCACCTCTGTCATGCACATGGTGATCTTTCAGTCTCTTCCCCCAGCTTCATGGGTCCAGAGGACAGCGCGGCCACAGCAGACGCCAGAGGGTGTCATCACAACACTGCATGAGGACCCTATGGAGACGGAGCCTTCGCCTCCTCTCGTCCTACCGATGGATCTGGACCCGCTCTCACCACACCAGTCGCCACCTTCCTCATTTGGTTCATGGCAGCAGGAGGTGGCCGCATACCCTTCTTGTCTTTTTCCAGGGGATGTTTCCGCCAGAGCACAGGCCGTATGGTGGGGTATGTCTGGAAGCTTTACATTCCCTGCAGCCACAGCTTCCAGCCCGACGTTGTGCCCACACTCCTGCATCCCTCACTGTGGTTACTCTCTCTACACTTAGACGGTTCATTACTTTTGGGGGGGGGGGGGGGGGGGAGTGGGGGAGGAATGTTCTGGCTTAACCACAAGTGGAAATGAAGAGGATGAATGCAAGACCAGAAAAGGCGGTGAGGAAACGTCAGACAATAGTCTGCTGACAAGGACCACGTTGCTGCGCTAGGAGTGACAAATGCAATAAGTGAATATCAGCACTGCTCTTGCTAGCCTCAGCCACTCAGATTGGCTAAGTGTATGGACATTAGAGGAAGGATGTAGACGAGCACTCAGCACTTGCAGAACTGATTATAGTGATCCATATCAAGTGCTTACTTGGACTCTGTCTTTAGCAAAGACTATATCTGTTCGCATGTCACTTGTGACAGCGATGTAACTCCAAAGTTAAGCATTGTCAATGTGCTTTGTAGAAATAAAATTACTAATGTTTTTTGCTTGAACTGTTGCATATCATTCCGAGAGTGCAGCATCCCTTAGGCACCCTATAAGTGATTTGTGGGCAAGATCCAACAGAGTTCTTAAGTTCATGCTGAACCCTAATCAAGATAGTAAAGTCAAAATGAAAATCATTAAAATGATTTATATATCTGGTAATGTTATTGTAGATTTGAAACTTAGTTTTATTATGAGAAACAGAAACCATTAAAGGGTAAATGTACTGGGAAATGAATTTAAGAACGTTCTTAACAAGGCTTCTGCAAAATATTTGACTGCAACTTTGCACAATATTCTTACTTTAATTACTTTAGGTGTACTGTCCCAGAAAACAATGCCAGAAGACAACATGAAGCGGAAATATGTTAAATAAGTCATCTCCTTCTTCTTTAGGTCAACACATTGAGAAATTTTTGAATGGACATCAAATTCTACTTTTTATAGCGCTATTGCAGTTTTGAAATTGATGTCATTATCAAGGAAATGGGAGATACCTCTAAGGGAAATACATACTGAAATGAACTTTTTGTTTAATCTATGTGCTGAATCCATTTTGACTTGTGTTTTACAAGCAGTATTTAATTTAGTGCTTGATAGTCTATGTCTACTTATGGCGCTAGCAGGTCTGTTTTTGCTTGTTTGAAATGGTATAATATAAATCTTATTGAGATTAAGACTTACACTGATTGCTGTGAAACAGTTGTAGACCTGTTCAGTTATCATTTGTACCAGGCTTGATAATGTCACCTTTGAACTCTTAATGGGTATTATTGTGTATTCAATAAATTTTACCATTTTAAATCAACGTTTAAAAACATTTGAAAATCATTTATACAGGTTAAAACTGAGAGCAGGCTCTATACCAATCCTTGTGGGACCCCACAGGTCATGTTCCCTCATTCTCTTAACCTTTTTTTTTTCATTACTGGGATGTGCTCTATCAATGTGACTTCTTTCTGTTGTGAATCTAAGATCAGTGCATGAAGGTAGCCATTAACTACTGTAACTTGCCCAGTAGGATTTTGTGAGTCTGACAGCCAATGCCTTTAACAAGGCCACTCAATAAACCAGCAGGATAACATTTCTTATTTAGCTTGAGGTTATTTGTAGGTTTTGTATAGCTTTCTCTGAAGTGAATCTTGTATGTAATCCAAACAAAGAAGCAGTTAAAATGTTCAGCACATAAAAAGGAGTCTGTATTTGATCAAAGGTTACGTTCCCAAAATATATTTATAAATACTGAGAGGAAAGAAATTAGTCTGTAATTAGACACTGTTCTCCTACCTCCAGTTTTATACATGAGTGCCACTACGCCATATTGAAGACTGTCAAGAAATATGCCTGGAGTCATTAACTACGTATGAAGATAGCATAAGGATTGCCCTATCAAGTTATCTTAAGACTATAATACTCTGGTAGAAACACCAGCATAGCCAGCAGAAGTACTATGTACCAGTAATGAATTCTATTAATTTCTTTTGGCATTATTTTTTGAAACTAATATCTGCTGGTGGTGCATGCAATGGTTTCCAAAGTAGATATAGTGTATATGTATTTAGTTGTTTATTGTGGATGCAATGTTTATGCAACTCTGAGGAATTAATCATTGAGTATGATGGTATAATTTGCTTTGCATTTCTATTTGTTACCTGTTTGACAATGTTTCAATTTGTTTTTCTTTATTCTTGGATTTTTCACTTTTGAGCTTATTGCATGTGTTTCATTTTTTTAATACCAAACTACGTAATTCTGCAATGTCATATGAATTAAACAGAGCTCTATCCTACCAGCACAAAATACATTTATTCCAGGAGTTATCCATCCCTTTTCCTTGCTTCTTCTTCTTCTTTCTTTCCTTTTTTACATATGTTGATTTTAAAGGAAAGCAGGGCTCAAAGTCTTGTACGAGTTAAATTTTCCATATTCACCTAGTACTCTTCCCATAACCGACATCTAAGCACTGTGACTGATACATTGTTTATGATGTTTCTATTATCTGAGCCTAACTAATTAGCATCACATCTGGCGATTATGGTCAGATATATCACTAACTATTGCTTTTACATCTAAAGCACAGAAGAAATTGTCAATGAGCGTTGCAATTTTTTCTGTGGTGTGTAACACATAGCTGGACATTAACAACTATATTATCTATCAGTACTACCCGACAAAAATGCAATATTGAAGCCTCCATAAACAATGATGTCCCAGTTAAGTCTGAATAACATTATAAAACCTATGTCGAGAATCTTTATTAACCTTAAGATACAGTCATACCTCCAAACAGTGCATTTTTGACTGACAAGCATTTGGAAAATTTTTCTCAGTTCGACATCGCATACTACGCTCTGACCTTAGTACCAGTTTATTTTTCTACAAGGGACATTAAGACATGAAGATTATCCAAGCAGTGACAATTCTTGGAATGAAAATTAATTTTCTGTCAGTGTCAGTAATAAGCAACTTGAGTATACCACGAATAATTTTCTGTGTCAGAAAGATTCCTTTCATCTGGCAGAGATAAATACCATATGACAATATCTTTTAACGTCTTCGTATTATTTTAATATAAACATTACTTAATGTATTTGTAATTTGAAGGCATACAGGTCATCTAAGAATTTAAGAAACTGCATGAATTTTCCCTGTTTTCATCAAATGCCATACTGCTTTACCAACTATGTAGCCATACAAACTCATATGCAATACCATAGTTCCTTCTCATGGCAAAATAGCATCAGAACAACTAACAAATCACTCTGCTGATACATCCTTGGAAATTGTATACTTTACATATTCTGGTATGAAGAGCGTGCAATTTTGTTGGACCAGGGTTCAGGACCAAAACCCTCCCTTCCAGGGGCACTGCTCTTACCAAGTGAGCCAACTGAGCATAACTTATGAACATCTATCACAACTACACTTCTGATAGTACATTTCTCTCACTTTCCTTACTGGTGATGTCGGCAGTAAGCTGGAGATGAACTCAGAACCTCACACTTTTGTGTGTAATGCTCTTACTGACTGAGCTGAGTCCTGATCCAAGACGCAGTTTTAATCTCTCACCTGTCAGGAATCTTCATTTCACACAATGATTGGGTAATAGAAAAACATAGTTAATTATGTGTCCAGGACATGTATGATCGTCTGTTTATGAAATGTTTTGCAATTAGCATGATTATTAATTTTAAAATTAGGTACACATACATTAGCATTAGGTAGTGAAACAAAACTGCAATCTTGAACCAAAGAGAAAAAAGAATGAGGACAAAACAGAAGAGAGTAATCATAATACTGCTGATATTGGCGAATGGATAAAAAGTAAGCCTCATTGCTTTCTTCTTAGTGTCAGTGGCATCTAGGGCTGAACTGCACTTCTACTTCTACATCTGTCTATCTGCATCTCCATGGATACTCTGTAAATCACATTTAAGTGCCTGGCAGAGGGTTCATCAGACCAATTCACAATTCTCTATTATTCCAATCTCGTATAGAGCATGGAAAGAACAAACACCTACATCTTTATTTACAAGTTCTAATTTCCTTTATTTTATCATGGTGATCATTTCTCCCTATGTAGATGGCTGTCAACAAAATATTTTTGCATTTGGAGGATAAAGTTGCTGATTGGAATTTCATGAGGAGATTCAACTGCAATGAAGAAAGCCTTTGTTTTAAAGATGTCCACCACAAATCCTGTATCATTTCAATGACACTCTCACCTCTGTATTGCAATAATACAAAATGTGCTACATTCTTTGAACTTTTTCTATGTACACCACCAATTCTATCAGTAAGGATCGCACACCATGCAGCAGCATTCTAAAAGAGGATGGACAAGTGTAGTGTTGGCAGTCTCCTTAGTAGATCTGTTACATACTCTAAGTGCCCTGTAAATAAAACACTGTCTTTGGGTAGCCTTCCCCACAACATTTTCAATATGTTCCTTCCAATTTAAGTTGTTTGTAGTTGCCATCTTGTGCATGTGATTACTCCTTTGTTGTTCACTGGCATTAGTTCTGTTGACATCAAATGAGGTCAATCACTGCTCTTGATATTTTGCTCATGTCATGTTGTTTAATAGTTAAACAGTACTGTTTTTGATGTCATCCTGCCGTGACTGTTGAACCAGGTGCATCAATATTATTTGGCTTGTCTGAAGTATGTCATGGTACTTGGGACACTATGTGAAGACTGTAGCATTTTACATACGACGTCACAAATATGTTTTTGCTGATTTACAACTCTCTGGCAATGAACAATCAAAATGAACCCCATTCCTTTATTGTGACTAGTCATAACTGGCTTACATGAGCACACAGCTGCCTTACAAGCTCTGATGCTTTACCAGTGATGTCTGATTATCAGTGATGTCTGAGAAGTCATTCTTTTGGTTTTGGCTGCAAATGTGATTTTCAGCTGCATGGGGTTACTTCAAAATCTGCAACCCAGTGTCCCATTCACATACAAAATTTCTTGTAACAGTGATTGTCATAAAAAGTGGAAGCTGGAAAATTTCCAGCCTGCATGAATAGCAGACTATTGATATTAAATAATACAGATTTCCTTCTGGCAGAGGCAGTTGATTCATTATCTCCATTAGTACATGGTCAAAAATTTGGCTGAATGGAGCAAAGCAGCCTCAGAGCATTGTAGTATGATGTAATTTTGGTATGACGAAAATATGTGTACTGATGTAGAAACTACATTGCCTGATAAAAATAATGAATCATCCAGAAAGAGAGGAGGAGATGAAAAGATACTTAATGGGTAATGGGTTGAGAGGTATTTGATGTTATCTGTCATGGACAGATCTGGGGATCTCAGTTGCCATGGGAGTACCTTAATATCACGTAGACAGTTCATAGAGATAAATGCCATGTGTGACTGTGCATCATCCAGTTGAAAGATAGCGCCATGATACTGTCACAAGAGAGGTAACACATGAGGATGCAGATGTCCTTGATATACCACTGTGCTGTCAGAGTTCCCTCTTCACCACCAGCCATTACATGAAATCATATTCACCCAATGTCTCCTCACTCTGCAATGCCACAACATTGTCCCTCTCCAAAACTTTGCAAGAATGGGAACTCTCCCGAAGTCCCATCCATACTGACCGACAACAGCCATCTAAGGTAGCACAGAATTGTGATTCATCACTGAATACAATGGGCACCATTCATCAGCAGTCCATGCTTCCCAGTTATTGCACCACTCTGAATGCAGCCATTAGACTTGTGGTGTTTATAGGAGCCAACACATGGGACGGCAATTCTCTAATCTGACTGCCAATAGTCTGTGGCCAATGCTGTGGGATGACTTTTTCTCAGATGACAGGTGCAGATGTGAAGGGGTTACAATGTGCTTGGTGCACAGCATGCTGATCTTCCCTTGTGGTGACTGGACGAGGTTGACTGGCTTGACAACAAGTATGCCTGCCATTGCACTCAGACACAGTCCATGACTGGGCAACTGTCACATCCAAACACCCCCAAATCTGCATATTGCATGATTTGAACAGCTGGCCATGTAGAGACCCACAATGAGGCCCCTTTCAAACTCTATCAGGTGCTCATAATACTGTTTCACACGAGTGTGCATCGTCTCCATGTTCTTCACAGTGATCATTCAACATCTTTACTTTTTCTGAGAAGTCCTTAACTAAGAAGTTATTTGTAATTAAGGTTTCTGTCCTCCAGAAGATACTTTTCTTATTTTGACTTTTATGAAAATTAAATTCCAATAGAAAATATCTTAAGATTATCAGAAATGAAGTAAATTAGGAAAATTATGAACCTGTAAAATTTACATGTGGATTGGTGAAACCTCGCAGAGAGATACATATATACTATTAGAAAATAGACAAATTAACTCTGTTCATTTTATGACTACCTAACATATACAAAATATTATATATAACAGTACTGATTCCATAAAATACTTTTACTCATACGTGGTGAGCGGTTTCAATCCAATGTGAATCATCTTCAGACTATACTCTGAAAGTACAAAAGAATAGAGGGAAATATTAAGTTGAAAATATTTTATATGATGTTATACCCACTGATGATGTATAGAGATGTTGTCATGCAGCAGGAACTATGGATACCACCCACTGATGTTGACTGCTAACTATGTGATGGTGTCATGGAGCAGATGCCCTGTATGTCACCTTACATTATCATTAGCCAATAGGATACAATGTATGCAACATGTCAGATAGCATGAATTTTTGTTGTCATCTTCAGTCCAGAGACTGGTTTGATGCAGTTCTCCATGCTACTCTATCCTGTGCAAGCCCCTTCATCTCCAAATAACTACTGCAGCTTACATCCTTCTGAATCTGCTAAGCAAATTCATGTCTTTGTCTCCCTCTACAGTTATTACCCTCCATCCTTCCCTCCAGTACTAAATTGTAGATCCCTCAGAACGTGTCCTTCCAACCAACCCCTTCTGCTTGTTGAGTTGTGCCATAAATTCCTGTTCTCCCCAGTACTATTCAGTACCTCCTCATTAATTATGTGATCTACCCATCTAATCTTGAGCATTTCTTCTGTAGCACCACATTTTGAAAGCTTCTATTCTCTGCTGGTCTAAACTGTTTATCATCCATGTTTCACTTCATACATAGCTACTCTCCATACAAATACTTTCAGAAAAGACTTCCCAACAAATCCATACTCGATGTTAACAAATTTCTTTTTGAAACTTCATGGCAGATTAAAACTGTGTGCCGGACCGAGACTCGAACTTGGAACCTTTGTCTTTCGCAGGCAAGTGCTCTACCAACTGAGCTACCCAAGCATGACTCACACCCCGTCCTCACAGCTTTACTTCTGCCAGTACCTCGTCTCCTACCTTCCAAACTTCACAGAAGCTCTCCTGCAAACTCTACAGAACTAGCACTCCTGAAAGAAAGGATATAGCGGAGACATGGCTTAGCCACAGCCTGGGGTATGTTTCCAGAATGAGATTTTCACTCTTCAGCAGAGTGTGTGCTGATATGAAACTTCCTGGCAGATTAAAACTGTGTGCCGGACCGAGACTCGAACTCGGGACCTTTGCCTTTCGTGGGCAATTACTCTACCAACTGAGCTACCCAAACACGGCTCACGCCCAGTCCTCACAGCTTTACTTCTGCCAATACCTCATCTCCTACCTTCCAAACATTACAGAAGCTCTCCTGCGAACCCTGCAGAACTAGCACTCCTGAAAGAAAGGATAATGCGGAGACATGGCTTAGCCACAGCCTGGGGGATGTTTCCAGAATGAGATTTTCACTCTGCAGCGGAGTGTGCACTGATATGGAACTTCCTGGCAGATTAAAACTGTGTGCCGGACCAAAAGTTTGGAAGGTAGGAGACGAGGTACTGGCAGAAGTAAAGCAGGTGAGGACAGGGCGTGAGTCGTGCTTGGGTAGCTCACTTGGTAGAGCACTTCCCCCCGAAAGCCAAAGGTCCCGAGTTCGAGTCTCGGTCCAGCATACAGTTTTAATCTGCCAGAAAGTTTCATATCAGCGCACACTCCGCTGCAGAGTGAAAATCTCGTTCTGGAAATTTCTTTTTGTCAGAAATACTTTCCTTGCCGTAGCCTGTCTACTTTTTATATTGTCTCTCCTCTGACCATCATCAGTTATTTTGCTCCCCAAATAACAAAACTCATTTACTACTTTAAGTGTCTCATTTCCTAACTTAATATCAACATCATCACCTGATTTAATTCAACTACATTCCATTATCTTTGTTTTGCATTAGCTGATGTTCATCTTATATCCTCCTTTCAACCCACTGTCCATTCCATTCAGCCGCTCTTCCAGGTCCTTTGCTGTCTCTGATGGAATTACAATGTTGTCGGTAAACCTCAAAGTTTTTATTTCTTCTCCATGGATTTTAATTCCTACTCCAAATTTTTATTTTGTTTCCTTTACTGCTTGCTCAATATGCAGATTGAATGATATTGGGGATAGGCTACAACCCTGTCCACCTGGTTTCTGTACAAATTGTAAATAGGCTATCGCTCCCTGTATTTTAACCCTGCCACCTACAGAATCTGAAGGAGAGTATTCCAGTCAACATTGCCAACAGCTTTCTCTAAGTCTAAAAATGCTAGAAACATAGGTTTGCCTTTCCTTAATCTGACTTCTAAGATAAGTCGTTGGGCAGTATTGCCTCGTGTGTTCCAACATTTCTTTGTAATCGCAACTGATCTTCCCCAAGATTGGCTTCTACCAGTTTTTTCATTTGTCTGTAAAGAATTCATGTTAGTATTTTGCAACTGTGAATGATTAAACTTGTATTTTGGTAATTTTCATACCTGTCAAACCAACTTTCTTTGGGATTGGAATTATTGTAGTCTTCTCAAAGTCTGAGAGTATTTTGCCTGTCTCATACATCCTGCTTACCAGATGTAACAGTTTTGTCGTGACTCGTTCTTGTCATGACTGGCTCTCCCAAGGCTATCAGTATTTTTAATTGAATGTTGTCTACTCCAGGGGCCTTGTCTCACTTAGGTCTTTCAGTACCCTGTCAAATTCTTCATGCATTATTATGTCTCCCATTTCACCTCCATCTACATCCTCTTCCATTTCCATAATATTGCCCCTAGTACACTGCCCTTGTTACACTATGCTCTGTGCAAAATTCTACCAGATGGCTTCCCATTTCATTCCTTTCCCCAGTCCATATTCACCTATTACTTTTCCTTCTCTTCCTTTTCCTACAGTCACATTCCAGTCCCCCATGATTATTAAATTTTCGTCTTTCTTCACTATCTGAATAATTTCTTTTGTCTCTTCATACATTTCTTCAATCTCTTCGTCATCTGCGGAGCTAGATGGCATATAAACTTGTACTACTGTGGTAAGTGTGTGCTTCATGTCTATCTTGGCTACAATAATGTGTTCACTATGCTGTTTGTAGTAGCTTATACATGTTCCTATTTTTTTATTCATTATTAAACCCACTCCTGCATTGCCGTTATTTGATTTTGTATTTATAACACTGTACTCACCTGAAATTGTATTCCCCCTGCCACCAAACTTCACTAATTCCCATTATATAAAACTTTAACCTATCCATTTCCCTCTTTGAATTTTCTATCCTACCTGCCCGATTAAGGTATGCGACATTCCATGCTCTGATCTGCAGAATGCCAGTTTTGTTTCTCCTGATGACAACATCCTCCTGAGTAGTCCCCACGTGGAAATCCAAATGGGGGACTATTTTACCCCTGGAATATTTTACCCTAGAGGATGCCATCATCATTTAACCATACAGTAAAGGTGCATGCCCTGGGGGAAAATTATGGTTGTAATTTTCCCTTGCTTTCAGCTATTCGCAGTACCAGCACAGCAGGTCCATTTTGGTTGATGTTACAAGGCCAGATTAGGCAATCATCCACACTGTTGCCCCTGCAATTACTGAAAAGGCTGCTGCCCCTCTTCAGGAGCCACACATTCGTCTGACCTCTCAACAGTTGTGGTCACACCTATGGTATGGGTATGTGTATGGCTGAGGCATTCAAGCCTCCTCACCAACTGCAAGGTCCATGTTGCGTGGGGCGGACAGCATGAATATAAATCTTAATAATGTGCTGTGTGTTATTGTAAGTTGTATGTAAATATCAATTTATAAATTATAAATTAAATATTTTACATTAAAAAATGTAAAAAAGTATAACTAACCAGTTAACATGTTAGCGCACCGCTCTCTACTGGACTTTGTATGCACAAAAGATAGGTTGCAGGACACCACTGGTTGCCTAGCAATGTGGACAGCTTACTGATAGCAATCAAAGAATCTATGCTACTGCCACACTGCATTCCATTCAGTCAGCCTCATATTTACATTGGTTGCAAGTCATCCTTCAAGGCTGAGCATTAAAATTGCATGCCATATTCTACACTGTACAGAGCCTGTGTAACCATTAACAATATATACGGACTGTTGTGTAGGCACGGTTTTGAATTTAATTAAAATAGCTGCTTGAATTTTTTGTATTGGAGCTAAAATATATAGGAGCCAGCCTGACATACAATGAGCATTCAGTAAGTAACACAACACTTTTTTTTCTGACAGCAGGTTGGCTTTATTCAGGATTCCAGTTCAGAAGATTATTCCCCCTCTTTTTTGATATAAAATTCCATTTTTCAACATAATCTCTGTTTGAAGTGACAGACTTGTGCCACCTTACCGGGATGGACTGGATGCCCACATGGTACCATTCTGCTAGTCAACATCAGAGTCAATGTCTTGCTGCATTAGTAACCTCACCGTCATCCATGTACTACTGCCCGTGGAGTGCACCCTTCATTGATTCAAACAGATGGAAGTCAGGTGTAAGATCTGGGCTGTAGGGTGGATGAAGAAGAACAGTCCAATGAAGTTTGTGAGCTCCCTTTACATGTGCAGACTTGTGTGAGGCCTTGCACTGTCATGTGGAAAGAGAAGTTTACTTGCATTTTTGTGGTGATGAACACAAAGTCATTTCTTTAATTTTCTGAGGGTAGCACAACACTCTTCAGAATTGATCATTGCACCATACGGGAGGACAGCAAACAGAATAACCCATCTGGATTCCCATTAGATCATTACTATGACTTTACCAGCTGAGAGTGCAGCTTTGAACATTTTCTTCAGACACCTCTCCAGGGATAGTCGTTTTGTTTCCGGTTCAGGTGATTAACCCATATTTCATTACCTCTCATGGTTTTAAACAAAAAATTGTCACAGTCAGCCTTGTAACATACAAGAAATTCCACACAGATGGTCTTTCATGGCTCTTTATGGTTTTCTGTTGGATGGTGAGGAACCTAGCAGGCACACACCTTTAAGCACCCCAACTGGTGGATGAGTGTGTCAGGACTACTAACAGAGATGTCCAGGTGTGCAGCAAGATACTTGATTGTCATCCGTCAGTCACCTCAAATAAGAGTGGCAATATATTTCAACATTGCAGGAGTCACAGCTGTGTTGGGCCGCTAGCAAGTGGAAGATCAGACTGTTTGTGTGACTTTATTGCAGTGATGACAGGCGTCTCACCCAATGACTCACTGTGCTTTCGTACACTGACACATCTCCATAGACATTCTGCAAGCTTCTATGAATACCCACCATGCTCTGGTTTTCCACCAAAAGCATTCAATGATAGCTTTCTGTTTGGAACACACCTCCATTATGCTACGTATAGCACCACCACCTACCAGTGCATTCTGCATTTTTTTCAACTGGAATTGGCTGAGAAAAAACGTGTTGCATTACTTAAAGAAAGCCCCTCCTAAAAGTCTAAAAATGTTTCAAGAAATACTTGATTGTCAATATATACTGAAACATAAAAGGAGCAAGCAATTTTTTACAGGCCACTAACTATATTTTTTTGAGTCTATTTGTTCAATAATACTGACTGATCTTTTCTACACTGTATGCAAATTTCAATTTATTCACGTGTATTTAGCAGCTGACCTTTACTGGCATTGTCTAAAACTTTTAAGTATTTTCAGTAGATCCATAATAGTGTTTATTCTGTATTATATGCTGCCCAAATAATGGTTTTCACTTGCTGAACCTATTGTGTGTTCAAGGAATTTGATGCAGATGTTATGTCCCATTTGCCCAGTGCATTGTTTGATGCAAGTATTGCATATTACTTCATAAATTCCAATTTTTAAAATTTGTTATTGGCTGGTCAATTATACTTTTTTACATCATATTATGTAAAAGTTTAATTGTTTAATATATAATTCGCTATTTACATATAATGTATGATATTACCAGTCCAATATGTTCATGCTACGTGAGATGTGTCACATTCATTGTATCCTATTGGATAAAGATGACGATGGTGAAGGCAAGGGGCAGGGCATCTGCCATTTAACTCCATGAAGCCACCATACAGTCAGCAGCAGACATCAATGTGTGGTATCCACAGTTACTGCACCATTCCATGTTCTCCATACGTCATCATTGGGTTTAACATCATATAATTTATTTTTAACTTAATGTTTACTATATTACATGTTTCCCTCTATTCTTTTGTACTCTAAATTACAGAGTACAGTCCAAAGATGATCAAAATCAGGTTGAAACTGGTCACCATTTACAAATAAAAGAGTTTTTAAGTGTTCAAGACTGTTCTATATAACATTTTATTACTACTGATTATGAAAAAGGTACTGATCACACCCATATACAAGAAGGGTTGTAGACGTGATTCACAAAACTATCGTCCAATATCCTTGATATCAATTTGCTGTAGAATGTTGGAACATACTCTGAGCTCAAACATAATGAGGTATTTTGAATGGAATGATCTCCTCAATGCCAACCAGCATGGATTTTGAAAACACCAACGATGTGAAACTCAACTCGCACTTTTCTCACATGACATGCTGAAAGCTTTGGATCAAGGCAATCAGGAAGAAGCTGTATTTCCTGATTTCTGGAAAGCATTTGACTCAGTACCACACCTATGCTTATTGTTGAAAGTACAATTATACAGGGTATAAAGTGAAACTTGTAACTGGAACGAGGACTATTCGGTAAGGAAGACACAGTATGTTATCTTGGATGGAAAGTCATTGTCAGGTATAGAAGTAACTTCCAGTATGCCCCAGGGAAGAGTGTTAGGACCTTTGCTGTTCATGTTGTATATTAATGACCCTGTAGACAATATTAATAGTAAAATAAGGCTTTTTGCAGATGATGCAATTATCTATAATGAAGTACTATATGAAAGAAGCTGCATAAATATTCAGTCAGTTCTTGACAAGATTTCAAAGTGGTGCAGAGAATGACAACTTGCTTTAAATGTTCAGAAATGTAAAATTTTCACTTTACAAAGTAACAAAAAAAGTAGTATCCTATGGCTATAATATCAAAGAGTTACTGTTGGAATCAGGGAACTCATAAAAATTCCTGGGTGTAACATTTTGTTGAGATATGAAATGGAACAATCACATAGGTTCAGCTATGTGTAAAGCAGTTTATTCACAGAATACTGGGGAAGTACACATCAATCTACAAGAGATTCCTTACAAATCACTTGTGTGATTGGTTCTAGAATATTGCTCAAGTGTATGGGACCCATACCAGATAGGACTAACAGTGGATACTGAATGTATACAGAGAAGGGCAGCAATCATCACTGGTTTATCTAATCCATGGGAGAGTGTTACAGGGATACTGAAGGAAATAAACTGGAAGACGCTTGAAGATGGATGTCAACAATGCCAAAAAAAAAGTCTATTAACAAAATTTCAAGAACTACTTTAAATGATTACTTTAGGAAAATACTACAACCCCCTATGTGTCACTCACACAGGGATCACAAGAATAAGATTGCAATAATTTCTGCAAGCGCAGAGGAATCCCAATAATAATTCTTCTTGTGCTCCATATGTGAATGGAAAAGGAAGAAACCCTAAAAACAGTTACAATAGGATGCACTTTCTGCCATGTACCTCATGGAGGTTTGCAGAGTGTAGATGTATATTACTGTTATGGTCAATGAGTTTATGAAGGTCTAACATAAAGTTATACTAAACTATTACTTGGCCCATTATGATTCTATCACCACTAGTTTTGACAAAAAATGCAATATCTTTATACAGATTTCACTAATTATTCATAAATTCATCTGTACACCAAACCACCAGCTGGTAGTTCCATCAGTTCTCACCTAGCCGCCAGCATGTAATCAACTATGTGCAAATGCTACCATTATATTGTCAGTACAAGTCAAAATATATAATTAATATGCATTGTAATCAGTGTTCTTTTTTTCATACTCATTAAGTTGCACACTTATATGAACTGTGCCAGCCAGACTGCATTTGGTTTTGATGTTACTACTATATCCATGTTAAATGTTTATGTGGCTTACTCTGAAGACAATTAATAAGTGACTATTTTCTTTTGAACTGTGATTGGTGGGGATCTGATATGTTTAAAGACATGAGGGCTGACATAATTATGGAAAGGTTCCTTAAGCATATTGGTACTGTTAAAGTTCACTAATTGCAGATGACAAAGCGTGGTGTTTGTACTACAAGAAGATGATCATCATCATGTGTTCTGGAAGCAATAAATAGGCAAATATTTCAAGTCAACATCAATAGTGTTGCTCCAGTTATTGAACAACCATGTTACTGATCCAACCAGTTTCAGAAAGGAAGACATATAGATTTCAGCACTATTGAGGAGATGCAGCAGCCAGCAACCATGTTAGTAAACTCACAACCCAACAAACCCCTCATATCAGTCAAGCTGCAGTGCTGATCCAATGAATTCAGCTGAGATAACGTAACTGTGAAGATGTTTATGTGTGTATGTATACGTATTCTGTTTTAGTCAGTTCCAAAAAAGGGTACTGTCCTAAATGTTAACAAGACTTTCAGTCTCAATGACTCAAGAGTAAGGTGAGTTGTTGCTCGTACCCCTATCAATATAAACAAAGGATTTATGTAACTTTACATAGACGAATATCAGCTGTGTATAGACTCATATCTGAGTCCAGATATTTTCATAAATTGTTGGAACTGTTTACGAATTATTCCTTTGCTTGTTTGTGAATATTTAGGTATTCTTTCATGATGTCTGCTGAGAGTCTGTTAAAGACATTTGCAACAGAATATACACTCTTAAAGCCTAGATAGGAATGTATAGTGCATATGGAAGTTACACTGCCAGGAAAGAAAATCGCGACACCAAGAAGGAGTTGTGCAACATAAATGAAAGTTAGTAGATGTGTTTCTACATCTGAAAGATGATGTCTATTCAAATTTCACTCTAGTCACATAAGAGTGGCACTAGTAGTACCACTGTGAGGATGTAAATCAGGTTTGCTCTAAATACATGCTGCAACAGTCATAAGCATTAGTTACCTTTGAGACTGGACATTGTGAGTTGTTGTTAGTCAAAAATGCCTTTAAGAGAACAAAGACATTACTATTTGCACGTCACTGAGTTTGAATGAGATTTTGTAATAGTGCTTCGAGGAGCTGGATGCTCCTTCTGCGATATTGCAGAAAGACTTGGCAGGTATGTACCCACTGTACCTGATTGCTGACAGCAGTGGTCACAGGACTATATGGTCACAAGGAGACTGGCTCCGGACAACCACAGGCACTACCAAGGGAAAAGACCACCGTGTTTGGCATATGGCTCTGGTGCATTGTACTGCATCTGCAGCAGAAATTTGAGCAGCAGTTGGCCCCACAGTGACATAGCAAACTATTACAAATTGGTTACTTCAAGGACAGCACTGAGCCAGATGCCCTGTACCAATGCCGAACCACCACCATTTGCAACTTCACTGGTATCAAATGAGAGTGCACTGGTTGGCAGGGTGAAAGTTTGTTGTGTTTTCTGATGAAAGCTGGTTCTGTCTTGGTGCCAGTGGTGGTTGTGTGTTAGTTAGGAGGAGGCCAGTTGCAGCCAACCACACATTTAATGTGTGTTGTAAACAGTATTCTTTTTTTCCATACGCATGAAGTTGCATGCATATATGAACTGTGTCAACCAGACTGAGTTTGTTTTTGAAGTTACTACTACGTTCATGTCAAATGTTTTTGCTGGACACACTGAACCTATACTTGTAGTTATGGTCTAAGGTGCAATTTTGCATGATGACAGGACCACTCCCATGGTTATCCCATGCACCCTGACTGCAAATATGTACGTAAATCTGGTGATTCAACCTGTTGTGCTAACATTCATGAACAGCATTCCAGGGAGTGTTTTCCAACAGGGTAAAACTCATTCACATACCACTGTTGTAACCCAACATGCTCCACAGAGTGTTGACATGTTGCCTTTGCCTGCTTGATCATCAGACCTGTCTCCAATCTAACCCATATGGAGCATAATCGGATGACAGCTCCAGTGCCATCAATACTGAGTATCAACCGTCCCTGTATTGACTGACCAACTGAAGAGCCATGTAGCTCCATCCTACAGACTGCAATGGCAAGGTTACATTGCATGCTTATCTCATGCTTACTTTACCATGTGATGTTGCAATGTTACTCACTTAAATATGTTACCTAGACAAATGCATTCCTTACTATTCTACATTAATTATATTTTAGTGTTGCAATTTTGTTTCCATCAATGTATTTTTACTTCTAGTATAGTGGATGTAAACTGAACAGTTCATTCTGAACGCATTCTTATAATTAACCGCAAGTGTTATTAGGGACTATGGCTGATGTATTGGCTCATAGTGTTGGAATCACTGGGTACCTGAAGAGACTTTTGCAAGATGTTTGGTTATTAGACTTTAGTACTGCACTTGCTCCTGTACTACCTTTTTGATGTTAGCTGCATTACCCCAGAAAATAATGCCACAGGACAGTGGTAAGTGAAAGCATGCAATGTAACCTTTGTGCATGGCGTTGTGAATTTGTGCAACTGTAAGCTGGCAATGTTATAAATGTTCATAACAAATTGCACATATTCTGTGGCAATACATCAAAATTTTAAATTTTGTGTGATGGCTTCTTCATGAGACAAAGTACCACAAGGTTCATATTGCTCACTGTTGATACCCATAATATACTGTGCTAAGAAATTTAAGTGCTGAGAAATTTCCCTGCATTTTCCATAAAAATACAAACATAAGTGTTTCACAATTTATAATACATGTAAACTGACACCATACCAACACTTGCATACACTTTTTATCAAAACATAGCAAATGAAAGCTCACGATCATACAAAGACCAACTTTTCTGCCCTGTAGATAATTTATCACTAAAGAAAGCTAATGGTTGCCAGAAGTTGACTGTAGCAACACACCTCCCACAGTGGTTTCAATCTATCATTGAAGTAAGACATGACAGTGGCTGTAAATATGGCAAAAGAACGGCACCCATCATTTAGTTTTTCACTTTATTAAATCCAGTTGGTGCTATAATGGGACAGTTCATTCACTAACAACACAGGCATGACCCAGTGGGCTGTAGAAGTGCGGGCCCTGTAGGGAATGCTACTTTCAAATGACACATAAACATTGTCAACTGGCAATATCAACACTGGTTTGTTTTCATGTACATCCACAGCAGATGCCAATTTGCTTACAGATGGTGCCCATATCACTGCTAGAAGCACAGCAAACACAGCACCACTTTCTTCCACCTTGTCACATGCCAGAAAATAGTCCAAACCATACAAATCCACCAGAGAGCATTTATGCAGCTGTCCAGTCATTAAGCCAAGCGTTCTAGTTGCCCCACCAACTTGGAAGTTATGCTTCTGCACCTACAATGAGTAGCCAGCTGTCATCTCCATGCCTCCCCCTCTTTGACATTGGCTTCCTGTGCTCACAGGTCATCAGTTCTTTATATCTGCCAGTTGTTATTGGCTTTCGTTATTGTGTTCAAGGATTGCCATCCAAGATTGTGTTTGTTTGAACGAAGATTTTATAGACTGTACACTAACTGGAGTCTGACCTGGTCATATTTACTTCAAATGTTAGTATATCTGTCACGAACTATAAGAAATAATTATTTGGCATCAATTATTGATCAAGAAGATCATTTGTGTTCAGTTAGTGTTTCTAATCTGCTAAATCTGTAGGCATTAGCTGTGAATCATTAATTTTGTGCTAATTAAAATAAACATTTTATGGTTTTATCTCTACCTGGGAACCTTGTCTGGTGTTATAAAGCCATGTAAGATCACCACAGTTGATGGTGACAAGGTTTAAACCTCAGCAGACTCTGACAGTGCTGGGAACAGTTGGTAGCTGATAAAGCATATCAGCATTGACATGCTGTGTTGTGTGGCAATACTGAATGACAAAAGTATAAGTAGATAAAAACATGATCCAATATTGGAGGTGTCTTTCAGTTTTCTGACAAATAACCGCATTTGTGTTGAAATAGGGTAAGAGTGGCTTGTGGTCAGTGAGTGGGCTGCAGACATAATCATGGAACTTCTTTAAGGCAAAGATGAAGGTCAGGACCTCTTTTGAAATCTGTCTATAATTTCATTATTCTGGCGTCAGGGCTTTATGTGAGTGGACAACAAGATATTTAACTTCACTTACTTTACGAGACAGAGCTGCCCACAGTACATAATCCGATACATCTGCTGCATTTTTTTTTTTTAAATCATATGCTATCAGACTAGAGTACAGTCCACTTAAGGTTTTGGGAGGTTTTCGACTAGTGTTTGACATATTCCATTTAATGCCCTTGTGCAGAGGGCAGTGCAGAGGTTCCACTATAGCTGTGGCATGTGGGATAAATGGGTGCTAGTAATTAAGTTGCCCATGGGTAGACTAATTGTTTAGTATCATTGGGCATACGCAACTACTGGATATCTTCCATATGTCAAGATGTGGGACAGACCACTGAAGCACTAAATATATGGTGTAAGTATCTGACCTATCTGACAGAAGAAAGCTCATTTTTCTGTATTGCATTTAGATTTGGTTTCTTCAATAATTGGAAGCATGTCTCCAAATTTTTGATCATGTCATCCAAGTAATTTTTGCTCATGTCATCCAAGCAATTTGCATTTCCAGTGAACTCCTGGGCTGGTGCAATGGAAATCCCAAATGTCAGATAATTGCACTGAACAGCTCAAGTGGCATGTTGACCACCAGAACATGTCTGGAATCTGTGTCCAAAGGTAATTGTAGGTAAGTCTTACAGAGGCAGTTTTAACAAAAAAGATACCACCTGATAGTGGAGACAACATAGTCCATTTTCAGAATAGGATGTCTCTCAACAACTACCTTATTCATGGTTGATTTGAAATCCCCATAAACCTGTAAGGATCTAACTGATTTTTTCACCAAAACAGTGGTTAGCCCACAAATTGTTAGTGACTGGCATAAGGATCCCTTCCTCCTGTAACCATTGAAGCTCTAATCACAGCTTGTATCTTAAAGTAAATGTCACATCCCTTGTTTTACAAAATTTGGGGACTGCCAACAGTCATAATATGTGCACTTCATATTGGTAACTCAAGACGTCTGGTCGTAAAGTATGGAGGCATATTTTGTAAAGAGGTCTGTGGTATGGAAGACCAAATGTGATGAGTAGAATTGTGTACTTCCAAACCTTATTTGTTGAAAATATCCAACCCAAAGATGTTATTAGCTCCTTTTGGTCCAACTATCAGTAGGTTATCCATGAAGGGCAATCTGTTGTATCAAAATGTAAGGCTACATTGACCCATTGCTGGGATGTCACTGCTACTATAGCCTCCTACTGTTTGGCAAAAAGCCAAGGTGTTGACAACTCCAGATGCAAGTATGTGAGTAACTTGATGATCCTATATATACTCAGAACTTGACAAGAATTATATTGATGAACACATCCAAAGTTAACATATGGATCAGAGTGCGCAATAAAGCTTGAACTAGGAGAATGACCCCACAGTGTCAAACTCATAACTTAGTCTTGTGTCTCTAAGGTGTCTCCTGCCTGAAATCAGTTTGGTAGCAGAGTTGCAAACTTTGCCGTATGTCCTTAATTCTACAATATGTACATCTTGTCTTCCTAAAATAAAATTGCTGCCTTTAATGAATAATGAAACACGTAACACATGGGCATAACTTCCTAGAAGTGTGGCTGCCTTAATCCTCATGAGAGTGGGTGGTTGTGTGCTGAGGGAAGTTATTTACTGCTTGTTGATGGTGGGCCTGGTTCTTGCATGGGTGACAGATGGAAAACACATGAGATAGGTCTTGTAGAGTTGCTGACGGTCTCATCATTTGTTTGAATATTCAAATGAGTGAAAGACATGCACAACAGTACAATACGGTGTCAACAGTTTCAGTAAATTGTTCCTAAGTTCATCATTCAGTGAATTCACATGGACCCTATCAAGTAACAAAGAATCTGCCAAAGATTTTACACTTCAAATTGGTACATTGAAATTGACAGTACTATGAAAGACTCTGTAACTGCATTATACATTCACTATATGCTCAGCCATTCTTTTTGTGAGAGCTAAAGAACTAGAGGTCATGGGATTCCACATTGGGATTTAACTTTTGAAACAGTGTGTAAACCTTGGCATCTCAAAAGACTAATAAAAAGTCCCACCCATTAATGGGTATCACTTGCCATTCCATGTGTGATGAAATGCTGTTCAAAGCATGTATTGTAGTTCACCCCAAAATTTCACCTTCTTGTCAAACGTGGGGAATGATGGTGGCACTGACTAGAACCCTTTGACCATTTTGTCAAACCATGACTGGACTTGACACTTCTGGTGGCATAGTGATGCCACTCATTTTCTCCAGTAGCAATTCCTCAGTTGGCTGCACGTTTTTCAATACCAAAAGACCTTGGGTGGTCACATCTGCATTGACTGAAGCCATATTTAAGTGAGAATGCAATATGAGAACACTTGCCAATTGGCATGAATGCTTTTGGAAAAATCTCCAAGTAGCACATTCTGTGCTACACAAGTTATGATAGTGACCCAGAAGTATGGTTTCACATGGAAATCAAGTTTGTAGCAGTTGTAAAGCAGTTCACAGTCCATGTCAAGTCGATAACCAAACTGATTCTCGAGGACACTGTTCTATATGATCTGATACGCTTTGTTCAACATAGGTGGTCAACAGACAGTAAACTCCTCAATTAAGATGTGCAGCTTAATGGCTCTGCCCCCATGAGCTTTCTGTGTTTAGGCAGTCCTCCTGCTACATGGAGATAATGGAAGACAAAAGTGATTATTCCAAAAGTTCTTCAGCAACATGACTTACTCCATCATGGCCACTGTTCAAAACTGGGGAATGGTACTGTCAAAATGTATGTTGTACACACACTCTCACATTGTTACCAGAGCCAGCAAAATCAGGCAGCTCTTCAGCATTGAAATATTTTTCATGGCCTCAGGCTTGCAATCTTGGTCTACATCTACATTTACATCCATACTCCACAAGCCACCTGACGGTGTGTGGCAGAGGGTACCTTGAGTACCTCTATTGGTTCTCCCTTCTATTCCAGTCTCGTATTGTTCATGGAAAGAAGGATTGTCGGTATGCTTCTGTGTGGGCTCTAATCTCTCTGATTTTAGCCTCATGGTCTCTTCACGAGATACACGTAGGAGGAAGCAATATACTGCTTGACTCTTCGGTGAAGGTATGTTTTGAAACTTTAACAAAAGCCCGTACTGAGCTACTGAGCGTCTCTCTTGCAGAGTCTTCCACTGGAGTTTAACTATCATCTCCGTATCGCTTTCGTGATTACTAAATGATCCTGTAATGAAGTGCGCTGCTCTCTGTTGGATCTTCTCTATCTCTTCTATCAACCCTATCTGGTACGGATCCCACATTGCTGAGCAGTATTCAAGCAGTGGGCGAACAAGTGTACTGTAACCTACTTCCTTTGTTTTCAGATTGCATTTCCTTAGGATTCTTCCAATGAATCTCAGTCTGGCATCTGCTTTACCAACAATCAACTTTATATGATTATTCCATTTTAAATCACTCCTAATGCGTACTCCCAGATAATTTATGGAATTAACTGCTTCCAATTACTGACCTACTATTTTGTAGCTAAATGATAAGGGATCTATCTTTCTATGTATTCGCAGCACATTACACTTGTCTACATTGAGAATCAATTGCCATTCCCTGCACCATGCGTCAGGGCTTCAATATCAGTTTTGCATTCCTACTCATGGAGACACAATGGCTCATACTAGTGGAAGCTTATCTTAAATTCCCTCATATGTCCAGCATGTAGTCTACGACAAAGGCTGAAACCATCCAAATATTGGCTAGCATTTCTTCCATTGAAGGTTTTCTGGCAAGGATCATCATTGACAATGGAACACGGTTTACCTCTCCACATTTCCAACAGTTTTGTGAGTCCATCTGTATTCAACATTTCAGACACCTGGCTTTGAATAGTGTGGCAAAAGCTTCCTATGATTTTTAAATCTCAGATGATGAAACTTCCGGAAGACTACATCAATGACGTACTCACTCTGTTACTTACATCATATCATTCCATTTTGAAAGATGAAGGTAGCCTTGCAAAAAAGTAGCATGCCCTCCCACTACAAGTGAACAGAGAACCAAGTACTCCACAGTATAACCAGTGGCCCATAATGACCCTCTACTGGGGGGTCATTATCAGCTTTGTGATGATATGTGGACGGTGGTTTTTACACGGCTGCAGAAAGTGCTGGCCATACAGGCAACACCACTTCATAAACCACACATAAACATTCCTGGTTGATAACACCAACACCACTTTTCTTTTATGTATAACTCCAGTGGATGTCGCAAAGGTGAGTTGTGCCGGATTCACCTACAGGCAGCATCCATCTACATCTACATCTACATCTATATCTACATGGATGCTGTGCAATCACACTTAAGTGTGTGGCAGGGGGTTCATTGAACCACCTTCACAATAATCCTATATTATGCTAATCTCGAACAGTGTGAAGAAGAAACAAACACCTATATCTTTCCATGCGAGCTTTGATTTCGCTTATTTTATCATGAGATCGTTTCTCCCTATGTAGGTCAGCAACAACAAAATATTTTCACACTTTGAAGAAAAAGTTGATGATTGAAATTTTGTGTGAAGATTATGTCACAATGAAAAATGCCTTTGTTTTAATGATGTCCACCCCAAGTTCCTTATCATGTCAGTGATACACTCTCCCCTGTTTTGCAATAATACAAAATATACTGCTCGTCTTTGAACTTTCTCGATGTACTCCATTAAACCTATCTGGTAAGGACCCCAGACTGTGCAGCAGTATTCAAAAAAAGAATGGACAAGTGTAATGTAGGGGGTCTCTTTAGCAGATCTGTTGCATTTTCTAAGTATTCTGTTAATAAAATGCAGTCTTTCATTTGTTTCCCCACAACATTTTATTTGTGTTCTTTCCAATTTAATTTGTTTGTAATTATAATTCCTAGGTATTTAGTTGAATTTATGGCCTGAAGATTTGACTGATTTATCATGTAACCAAAGTTTAAGAGATTCCTTTTAGTATCCATGTGGATGACCACACAGTTCTCATTATTTAGGTTCAATTGCCAATTTTTGCAAAACACAGATATCATTTCTAAATTGTTTTGCAACTTGTTTTGATCTTCTGATGACTTTAGGAGACAATAAATGACAGCATCATCTGCAAACAACCTAAGACAGGTGCTGAGATTATCTCCTAAATCATTTATACAGGGTGTTACAAAAAGGTATGGCCAAACTTTCAAGAAACATTCCTCACACACAAATAAAGAAAAGATGTTAGGTGGACATGTGTCCGGAAACGCTTAATTTCCATGTTAGAGCTCATTTTAGTTTCGTCAGTATGTACTGTACTTCCTCGATTCACCGCCAGTTGGCCCAATTGAAGGAAGGTAATGTTGACTTCGGTGCTTGTGTTGACATGCGACTCATTGCTCTACAGTAGTAGCATCAAGCACATCAGTACGTTGCATCAACAGGTTAGTGTTCATCACGAACATGGTTTTGCAGTCAATGCAATGTTTACAAATGCAATAGCCGTGGCGTGGTACGTTTGTATCGAGACAGATTTCCAGAACGAAGGTGTCCCGACAGGAAGATGTTCGAAGCAATTGATCGGCATCTTAGGGTGCACGGAACATTCCAGCCTATGACTGGCGACAGGGGAAGACCTAGAACGACGAGGACACCTGCAATGGACGAGGCAATTCTTCGTGCAGTTGACGATAACCCTAATGTCAGCGTCAGAGAAATTCCTCTTGTACAAGGTAATGTTGACCACGTCACTGTATGGAGAGTGCTACAGGAGAACCAGTTGTTTCCGTACCATGTACAGCGTGTGCAGGCATTATCAGCAGCTGATTGGCCTCCACGGGTACACTTCTGCGAATGGTTCATCCAACAATGTGTCAATCCCCATTTCAGTGCAAATGTTCTCTTTACGGATGAGGCTTCATTCCTAAGTGATCAAATTGTAAATTTTCACAATCAACATGTGTGGGCTGATGAGAATCTGCACACAATTGTGCAATCACGTCATCAACACAGATTTTCTGTGAACTTATGGGCAGGCATTGTTGGTGATGTCTTGATTGGGCCCCATATTCTTCCACCTATGCTCAATGGAGCACGTCATCATAATTTCATACGGGATACTCTACCTGTTCTGCTAGAACATGTGCCTTTACAAGTACGACACAACATGTTGTTCATGCACGATGGAGCTCCTGCACATTTCAGTCGAAGTGTTCGTACGCTTCTCAACAACAGATTCGGTGACCAATGGATTGGTAGAGGCGGACCAGTTCCATGGCCTCCATGCTCTCCTGACCTCAACCCTCTTGACTTTCATTTATGGGGGCATTTGAAATCTCCTGTCTACGCAACCCCGGTACCAAATGTAGAGGCTCTTTGTGCTCGTATTGTGGACGGCTGTGATACAATACGCCATTCTCCAGGGCTGCATCAGCGCATCAGGGATTCCATGCAACGGAGGGTGGATGCATGTATCCTCACTAACGGAGGACATTTTGAACATATCCTGTAACAAAGTGTTTGAAGTTACGCAGGTACGTTCTGTTGCTGTGTGTTTCCATTCCAAGATTTTTGTGATTTGAAGAGAAGTAATAAAATGAGCTCTAACATGGAAAGTAAGCGTTTCCAGACACATGTCCACATAACATATTTTCTTTCTTTGTGTGTGAGGAATGTTTCCTGAAAGTTTGGCCGTACCTTTTTGTAACACCCTGTATACACACACATCAAAAAAAGTTTTGCATCACCTTGGACCCAAGAGTTGTGGAACCTGTACAGAAAATTGAAATAGAGATCAACATAAACATCATTTCCGCCCTTTTTATTGCTCATGAAAACCACACATTGCATGTTATACCCCCATACAGTGAGACCTTCAGAGGTGGTGGTCCAGATTGCTGTACACATCTCTAATACACAGCAGCATGTCCTCTTGCATTGATGTATGCCTGTATTTGTTGTGGCATACCATCCACAAGTTCATCAAAGCACTCTTGGTCCAGATTGTCCCACTCCTCAACAGCGATTTGGTGTAGATCCCTCAGACTGGTTGGTGGGTCACGTCGTCCATAAACAGCCCTTTTCAATCTATCCCAGGTATGTTTGATAGGGTTTGTGCCTGGAGAACATGCTGACTGCTCTAGTCGAGCGATGTCGTTATCCTGAAGTCATTCGCAAGATGTGCATGATGGGGGTGCGAACTGTCTTCATGAAGACGAATTCATCACCAATATGCCGCCGATATGGTTGCACTACTAGTTGGAGGATAGCGTTCACATATCATACAGCCATTATGGTGCCTTCCATGACCACTAGCAGCGTATGTCGACCCCGCACAATGCCACCCCAAAACAGCAGGGAACCTCCACATTGTTGCACTTGCTGGACAGTGTGTCATAGGCGTTCAGCCTGAATAGGTTGCCTTCAAACATGTCTCATCAGTGAAGAGAAAATGATGCCAATCCTGAGCATTCCATTTGGCATGTTGTTGGGCCCATCTGTACCCCACTGCATGGTGCCGAGGCTCCAAAGATGGATATCAGGAGTGAAGTTGCACATCATGCAGCCTATTGCGTACAGTTTGAGTCATAACTCTATGTCCTGTGGCTGCACGAAAAGCATCATTCAACATGGTGGCGTTGCTGTCAGGGTTCCTCCGAGCCATAATCCATAGGTAGCAGTCATTCACTGCAGTAGTAGCCCTTGGGTGGCTTCATTGAGACATGTCATTGATAGCTCCTGTCCCTCTGTACCTCCTCCATGTGTGAACAAGATCTCTTTGGTTCACCCCAAGATGTCTGGAGACTTCCATTATCGAGAGCCCTTCCTGGCACAAAGTAGCAATGCAAACTCTATCAAACTGACTACAGACAACATGAGCCATGTACCTCATTCCTGGTGGAATGACTGGAACTGACAGGCTGTTGGACCCCTCTTTTTATTAGATGCTGCTCATGCATGGTTGTTTACATCTTTGGGTGGGTTTCGTGACATCTCTGAACTGTCAAAGGGACTGTGTCTGTAATACAACATCCACAGTGATGTATCACATGTGATACATCATCTGTCTCCAGGAGTTGCCCTGGGGCAATGCAAAACTTTTTTTAATGTGTGTAGATAAGGAATAGCAGAGGCCCTATAACCCTACTTTGGGCAATGCCAGAAATCATTTCTGTTTTCCTCTATGACTTTCCATCAGACGATATTCCATAAACATACAATTTCCCTACAAGTCATTTGTGTGGTAAAGTGTCAAAAGCCCTCTGTAAATCTAGAAATACAGAATCAATCTGAATTCCCCTGCACATAGCACTCAACACTTTCTACGTGTAAAGAGCTAATTGTGTTTCACAAGAACAATGCTTTCTAAATCTGTGTTGACTATGTGTCAATAGACCTTTCTCTTTGAAGTAATTTGTAATCTTCAAACACAATATATGTTTCAAAATTCTGCTGCACATCAACGTTAATGATATGAGCCTGTAATTGAATGGATCACTCCTATTACCTTTCTTGAATAATGGTGTGACTTTTGCAACTTTCCAGTCTTTGGGTACAGATCTTTCGTTGAGCAAGCAGTTGTATATGATTGTTAAGTATAAAGCTATAGCATCAGCATTCTATGAAAGGAACCTAAATGGCATACAGTCTGTACTGTTACTCATTTTGGCAGCTGTTCTTGATTCGAATTCTGGAATATTTACTTTGTCTTCTTTGGTGAAAGAATTTCAGAAGGCTGTGTTAAGTAATTCTGCTTTGACAGCAGTGTTGTTGACAGTATCTCCACTGCTATCATGCAGAGAAGGTATTGATTGTGTCTTGCTGCTAGCATACTTCACATACGACCAGAATCTCTTTGGATTTTTTTCCCAGGTTTTGAAACAAACTTTCACTGTGGACACTATTATAAGCATCTCACATTGAAGTCTGTGCTAAATTTTGAGCTTCTGTAAAAGATTGCCAATCTTTAAGCTTTTGCATTGATTAAATTTGGCATGCTTTTTTTCATTGTTTCTGCAACAGTATTCTAACCCATTTTGTGTACCATGGGGGATCAGGTCTGTTGTTTCTTGGTGTGTATGGTATAAATCTCTCAATTGCTGTCAATACTATTTCTATCCATATCACCACTAGAGTTGCTGTGAACATGGCCATATTTGCTTCCATCTTATGATGTGTCAGTCTTGGTGAAACAAAGGCCACCTGCTTGTTTGGTATTTAGGCAGCCATCACCCATGATGCTAGGATTTCCATCTGCCACACCAATCAGAAAGTTCTGCCTCTGCAGTCACTATGAGCAGTCAGCCATCGCCTCCAAGCCTCCATCTCTCTGATATTGGCCTCAAATGGATTCTGGACATCAGGACTTGGTATCTGCCAATTGTTACAGACTTTTTTTATTGTGTTCAAGGACTGACGTTCAAGACTTGGTCTGTCTGGACTTAAACTTGTACTATTTAACGATAAACATAAACTGATTGAAGTTCATCCCTGATGTATTTGCTTCAAGTGTTAGTGTATTTGATAGAACTGCAGGCTGCAATTATTCAATACTGATCAAGAAGGACATTTATTTGTTTTCAGCTAATCTTACGAATTTGTTGACTCTGTGGACATTAGCTGCAAATCATTAATTTTACATTAATTAAAATTAAGAGTTCATTGGTTTATCTCTACACGGGAACCTTGTTTGGTGTTGTGGACCTGCATAAGGGACCCTCAGTTAGTGTCTTGAAAAGAAATTACAAGATGAATATCAACAAACATATAAAAAGGATAATAGAATGCAGTTGACGTGAATCAGGTGATGCCGAGGGAATCAGATTCAGAAATGAGACACTAAAAATAGATGAGTTTTGCTATTTGAGCAGCAAAATAACAGATGAGGACTGAAGTAGAGAGGATACAATATATCTAGACTTATGAGAGGAAAAAAAAAACATTTCTGGAAAACAAACAAAAAAAATTTAATGTCAGGAGTAAATTTAAGTGTTAGGAAGTCTTTCCTGAAGTGTAGCTGATGTGTAGCTTTATACAGAAGAGAAATGCCGATGAGAAACTGGTCAGGCAAGAAACAAATAGCTTTAGAAATGTGGTGCTACAGAAGAATGATGATTAGATGGGTAGATCAAATAATTAATTATAAGGTACTGAACTGAATTGGGAAAGCATAAATTTATAACACAACTTGTCCAACAGAAGGGTTGGATTGATAGAACATATCCTGAGCCACCAAGGAACATCAATTTTGTACAAGAGGTAAGTGTGCTGGTAAAGACTGAAGAAGGAGAACATGATTTTAATGCAATAAGGAAATGTCTTGTGATGTAGGCTGCAGTAATCAAGCATGATGAAGAGACTTGCACAGGATAGACCTACATGAACAACTTCATCAAACTAGTCTTTAAACTGAAGATCTCAACAAAATAAAGGTTGTTATTGCTGTATTTTCCCACTCAAGGGCAGCCCCCAGTTGTGAACTATTCTAGAAATTTATCTAGAGCAGGCATCGCCTGCAGGGAAAGCAGTGATTGTTGAAATTAAGTTTGTAGGTGAGCTGCAAGTCACAATCAATACTTTTTACTGACCAATTTCCCTCAGTTTAGCAAGAACATCAGCAGTGTAATCAGCAACTACTTTTAAATCTAAATTGCACACTTTCTGATGATGCTTTCGTTAAACTGAACCAAACTGGCAAATAAAAAATAATGATTGCACCTTCTGATTGTCCTACAAACTTTATCTCAAAAATCATGGAGTGGTCCATTTACAAGAATACGGATTTCACACAATGCATCAGTGAAAGTATATCAATTCCAGAATTTGGTGTAATTCCCATAACAAACTTCTGAATGGCTTGTACATTCTCTTCTTGGAGTCTGATCTCATGCAGTTTTATGCTAGCAAAAGTCTAAATAGTGAGTTATTTGCCCCTGAAATTTTGAAAAGCCTATGCTCCATTATCTAGGCTAAATGGTGTATGTTTAAATTCATACAAAGTAAATACTGCACAAATCACAGATTTATAAATGTCATTTGGCACTACTGGAATTTGATAACAAGATCTGACCAGATTGAGTATGGAATATATTGTTGTGCCGTACAGATTCACAATGAAATATGTAGCAGTGGGCACTGGGCAGAAATATTCTCTTCTTTCATTTTCTTGTCAAAAATCACTATATGAAAACCACATTCATTCTATTTGGATACAATGTCTAGTAACAAGGTGCAAGAACTTGTAGATCCCTTATCCTATCATTGAGCCAAACTCTAGTTAATGGCATTAGAATTCTCCAGCATTAATCACTGTGACCATGTGTGCACACATGGGCCTGGTGTTTTAATTATATAGTGTAGTGTTCTTTCATACTCATAACAGATGTGGAGTTTGGTATCATTTGATCCCATAAATTTATATCTGTTTGACATTCACCAATAATTTCTCCAATGCCGCATTCATCAGTGTTACATAAGTGACATTAAATAGTCAAGTACACTGCAGAACTAGTTAAATAATTAAAAAAAACACAAAATCTATATCAACTATTAGCTGTACAACACTGACAGCAATACAATACCATACAAAGTTTCACTGTAGTTCAAGACTTAAATGTCTAGTAATGTAGTCATACAGCATAATAACACAAGTGTATTCTGTATGCAGGGGTGGACTATAACTTCCAAGATCTGAATCTTGTCAGCAGTCTGCCATATGGCAGTGCTGGTGACTCCTAGCAATCTTACTGTGTTGTTGCATCTTCTTGGCAACTGTGATTTTCAAATGGCTTACTGCCACTTAGCCATTCTGATTACTGGGCAGCTCTTCATGTTCTTTGTTCCAAAAGCCCAAAGTGTCAGACATTGCTTCAGAACTATAGAGCATCATGCAAAGAACACAAATGATCTTGTTTCTTTGATGCAGAATCATCATCTTCAACTTTGCAGGTGAAGTCAGGTGGTCAATATAAGATTCTGTAGAAGTAAAAGGACACCTTTAATAATTTTTCTGATAGTACTAACTTCCACACAGTGTAAAAATCCATACTAGGTCACCCGGGAACCTGATTAAGGGTCAGTGTTCACAATCATAAAGTTCACAGTCTTTATTCTGGAAATCTGAGATCCATATGCATGCCAGCTGCCTTGCTTCTTCAGCTCTGGCGATGAACTGTTTGAAGTGGTCATCCTGAGCATCATCAGGAAAAGTAGCCTGAAACCTGTAGTGTCATGCTTCACTATGTTGTATGCATATATCAAGACAAGCAATATCATATCCCAGACTCTTTGTTTGATGCCACATACATCCAGAGCATATCTGAAAAAAACATTATTACAATATTCCACCCTATGGGCAATGTTGCATCACAAAATTGCTTCTGATATCAGCACTGACTGAAATACTTCCACGCTCAGACATCATAATATGTGTTACGCCATGGACCAATATTACGTCTTCTATAAGGAATCTGGCAGTTCTCATAGCTTTGGCTACAGCCTTGGTGACAACTTAACAGGTGAGACAGACAATGTATATTATTATAAATTTATTCCCATTTGCCAACTTGGAAACATCCAAGAGGTCAATTCCAATCTGATGAAATGGAACAACTGCATGAGGAATTGGTGCCCCAACTATTCATCTGAATTATCTTTTGACGGCTTCTTCCTTCTCTAAAACCTCTGGGAGCCTTGGGGAATGTTGGAGCTTCCCTGTGTTGGGCTGCAGTGTTTGTTGGTTCAGCAATGGCTGAGTATCATTACATAATGTTCTTTCCATGGATTCTGTAAAAGATATATAATGAATCCTCCTGGCTTGTCAGCCAATACAAAAAATGGTAATCAGTGACAACTGTGACTGGTCTGCCATATAAGTAAGGTCATAATTTATTGATTCCTCATATGACTGGAAGGTACTCTTTCTTAGTTATAGAGACTCTTCCTTATCTTACTTGGACAATGCTCTTAAAGGCATGAGCAATTACTCTTTCAGCACTAGAAATGCACCTATCCCATAATTCCAGTTTGCATCTTCCTGCACTGTTTCTTCTGGAGGCTGTACATTGCATTCGAAATCTTTCATGAACTATCTCCAGCACATTCTGAGATAGCTTTCACACCAAAAATATGCCAAAGATTTAGAAAATCTGTTATCTCTCTTGCTTTCTCTATAGCAGACTGAACACTTGTTTTTATTAACTAGGTGCCACAAAACTTATTTATTAGCCAATGAAGAGATGCATCTCAGGTTCAGGCTAACACCTCTGCCAGTGACACACTTCAGCACAACTGCACATTACACATTATCCATTATATGTTTGGTGGTGGCTGGTGTGTTGCATAGATGAAACAGCATAACTTTTAGCTCATAGAGATCATCACAAATTATAAAATCAGGCTTTCATAGCTGAGCCATATTGACCTCAATCTGCAAGCAGCCAGTTTATATGTCCATAGAGGAGGATAATTTCACTCCCTTCAGACAGTTCAGAGTTATCATCAATTCATGGCAACAGGCACAGTCTTTTCAGTGAATGTGACCACAGCCACTAATAATTGACACAGGAACACCGTGTGCCATCTTTCTTCTTCAATACAACCAAAGTGAAGGACTGACACAATGAATACTGCAGGCCTGGCCATAAATACATAAGAGTACAAGGGGGCAGAGATCTCTTCTGAACAGCATGTTGCAAGGCATCCCAGATATGCTCAATAATGTTCATGTCTGTGGAGTATGGTGGCCAGAGGAAGTGTTTAAACTCAGAAAAGTATTCCTGGAGCCACTCTGTAGCAATTCTGGATGTGTGGGGTGTCACATTGTCCCGCTAGAATTGCCCAAGTCTGTCAGAATGCACAAAGAACGTGAATGGATGCAGATGATCAGACAGGATGCTTACGTATGTGTCATTTGTCAGAGTCATATCTAGACATATCAGAGGTCCCATATCAATCCAACTGCACACACCCTACACCTTTAGAGAGCCCCCACCAGCTTGAACAGTCCCCTGCTGACATGCAGGGTTCACGGATTCATGACGTTGTATCTATAACTGCACACATCCATCCACTCAACACAATTTGAAATGAGACTCGTCTGACCAGGCAACATGTTTCCAGTCATCAACTGTCCAATGTCAGTGTTGATGGGTCCAAGCAAGGGATAAAGCTTTGTGCCATGCAGTCATCAATGGTACATGAGTAGGCCCTTAGCTCTGAAAGCCCATATTGATTATGTTTTGCTGAATGGTTCACACAATGACACTTGTTGATGGCCCCACATTGAAACCTGCAGCAATTTGCAGAAGGGCTGCATTTCTGTCATGTTGAATGATTCTCTTCAGTTGTCATTGGTCCCATTCTTGTAGGATCATTTTCTGGCTGCAGCAATGTCAGAGATTTGTTGTTTTACCAGATTCCTGTTATTCATGGTACACTCGTGATCTACAGGGAAGTGCTCACTTGATCACAACCTCGGAGATACTGTGTCCCATCACTAGTACACCAACAATAACACCATGTTCAGACTCACTCAAATTTTGATAACCTGCCATTTGTGGCGCCTCAAGAATTTTGAATAAATTCTAGAGACCCTCTGCTTTCCACCATCTCGAATACCCAATATTTTACATACGACCATGAGAAACAGGAGAGTGTCTACCTCGCACCAGTTTTCTGCGTGCGCAGGGTGTATGTGTGTCAAGAGAATGCCACAAGGTGAATGGTTTGATCGGTGTGGGCAAGTAGTTACCTTGGTCGTCACAGAAGTTACATGACCAGCACTAGGAGCAAGCATACCTTACTCCATGACGGTGCTACATCAGTCATTATTGTGAAAAGTTGAATTATGTAAAGGAAAAGAAAAGACACTTACTTTTACTTTCTTGCTTACTGACACTCTAGAGTTGCGGATGGTGGACTTGTGAGAACTTTGAGAGATTTTTGGAACTGTATTTATTGTTAAAGTAATCAATAGTTTCTGATGGATCAGGAGTCATTGGATTTACGAAACATGATTCATTGATGTGAAACTGTTATGTGATGTTCCGTTTGTGGACGTGAAATATAGCAGGGTTGATTTAAAAGTATCCTGTGTGTACACAATCATTTTAAGAGTAGAGAAAATTCCTCCAAACAGCATCATATCTTCAGAGGAGAAGTTGGGAAGATCGTCGCATCTGGCTATCCTGAGAAGAAAATCGGCAACGCACCTCCAAGTAAGTCTAATGATAAAGGGGACGTGTGAGTCTTGCACACCAGCACCACATTGCTTGCTCTAGTCACCCGAAACCTCCAGAATGAGCGACTGACATGATACAGACTTTAAAAGGAGGAATTTCGCAACAGAAATCAAGATCTGAGTTGCCATAGCAACTGAGAGTAACAGGACAATGAAACTGTTATGCAGAATTGGATTCTGCTTAAAAGACAAAAGGGATGAAAAAGTTAATAAGTACCGAACAAAGGAAGATGCACAGAATAGTTTGACTAAGAAGATCTGGTGTGGGGAAGTAAGCAGTCTTCACACATACGTCGACCTAGCCAATGCCAACGCAGTAACTAGCCGCGACATTGACGCACTATCCTGCCAATGATGCCGACACGGTAACCAGCCTTTGTCCCCATCTGCAACTGCCATTCACCATTGCTGATTTAGAGTCTGCTCACCGACACCCATGCTGCAACCACCGTTCGACGCAACTGGCGTCCATGCTGTTCACCGGCGCTGATTCTACACCTGCTCACTGACGCAACCTAGACCTCTACTGCGGGTGAGCGAAAACCAATAAGCATTTGGTATAGTTGAAAGAACTGCGGGAAAATAAACTATGGGTGTAGTTATTGTACACAATATTGTATTTTAGGTTAGATGATTACGAGGTCAAAGAAAAGTAGAGAGATGGATAATATTCAGAAAGTTTGGGAAACTTCTGAGCCAGCCATAGCAATGACTATAACAAAGGAAAGGTCAGACTGGACTGAGGTACAAAATTTAATTAAAGCACTAAGTCTTAAATTAGATAACCAGAGACAAGAACAGAGCAGATTCAGCTTCTTTAAGACAAGAACTAAATGCTAGATTTGATGTTAAGTTAGAAGCACAGAATGTAACTTCAACTGCTCAAATTGCCTCTTTGAGAAATGAGATATGTGCTACTTTAAGTGAAGAGTTAGAAGCACAGGGTGAAGCTTTAGATTTTAAGTTTGATGTATTAAATGCTAAAGTGGATAATTTGCAATTACATTTGAAGGATGAATTAAGTAATTCCTTAACTGCCCAGATGAATCAAATGTTTACTGAATTTAACCAGAGACAGGACGTGCAACTTCCAGATTTAACTAAAAAAATTAGAATTTGACGTTGAAGATAAATGTAACAATGTAGGAAAGGAGCTTGTTGAAAAATTAGGATCATTTCACACTGTATGCAATGTTACATTAGATGTGGTAAATCAGAGGTTGCACACCTAAAGGATACTATTGAGGAACCATATCAGATAATTCCTTTTTTATAATCGCAAATTGCAGGTGTTAACACTCGAGTTGATGAGGTGGAAAGAAATTTTAAGGAAAAACTAGCAACTTCAGACACTATAAAGATAAGTGGTCTGGAGGAACAGGTAGAGGTGATAATAGATAGAAAAGTTGTCGAGAAAATAAACTCTAATAATGTGTCTACGAAGCCATCCTATGAACTTGATGACACTAAGAGCAATGTTGATGAGTTATAGAAAGAATTCAAACTTATGCAGGACAGTGTGGGGAACAGAGGGACTTCTACTAATGTAGTGTTAACCAGTGAGGCAATAACCGACCAACAATGGAAAGCAAATTCAGGACTATTCAGGCAGTTTTCAAAATTTAAGCCAGACGGGGACGTACAACCAACTCACTTACTGAAGCAATTTAACCAGGCATTACACAAGTCTTTGGAAGACACAAAAAAGTTCGAATTTGGAATGGGATATCTTTTGGGAGAAGCCTCAGAGTGGGGTACCATAGACATTGAAAACTTTTCTTCTTGGACAGACTTTCAGAAGAAGTTCAAAGAAAAGTATTGATCAGCCAGTGCCCAGGAGAAAATACTATCGGATTTGTGGGACTGAAAATATTAAAATAGTTCCTGTGATACAATGAGAAGATATTTTGATTGGCATTTAACAAGGGCAAAGTATTTAGATAAGGCCATGGAAGAAGAAGGGTGGGTTAGGATTCTGATAATATGTTACCCATTTACGCTAGAAAGGATATATTGTTATATATAAAAACAAAGATGAGGTGACTTACCGAACAAAAGCGCTGGCAGGTCGATAGACACACAAACAAACACAAACATACACGCAAAATTCAAGCTTTCGCAACAAACTGTTGCCTCATCAGGAAAGAGGGAAGGAGAGGGGAAGACGAAAGGAAGTGGGTTTTAAGGGAGAGGGTAAGGAGTCATTCCAATCCCGGGAGCGGAAAGACTTACCTTAGGGGGAAAAAAGGACAGGTATATACTCGCACACACGCACATATCCATCCACACATACAGACACAAGCAGACATATTTAAATACAAAGAGTTTGGGCAGAGATGTCAGTCGAGGCAGAAGTGTAGAGGCAAAGAAGTTGTTGAAAGACAGGTGAGGTATGAGTGGCGGCAACATGAAATTAGCGGAGATTGAGGCCTGGCGGATGACGAGAAGAGAGGATATACTGAAGGGCAAGTTCCCATCTCCGGAGTTCGGATAGGTTGGTGTTGGTGGGAAGTATCCAGATAACCCGGACGGTGTAACACTGTGCCAAGATGTGCTGGCTGTGCACCAAGGCATGTTTAGCCACAGGGTGATCCTCATTACCAACAAACACTGTCTGCCTGTGTCCATTCATGCGAATGGACAGTTTGTTGCTGGTCATTCCCACATAGAATGCATCACAGTGTAGGCAGGTCAGTTGGTAAATCACGTGGGTGCTTTCACACGTGGCTCTGCCTCTGATCGTGTACACCTTCCGGGTTACAGGACTGGAGTAGGTGGTGGTGGGAGGGTGCATGGGACAGGTTTTGCATCGGGGGCGGTTACAAGGATAGGAGCCAGAGGGTAGGGAAGGTGGTTTGGGGATTTCATAGGGATGAACTAAGGTAAGTCTTTCCGCTCCCGGGATTGGAATGACTCCTTACCCTCTCCCTTAAAACCCACTTCCTTTCGTCTTCCCCTCTCCTTCCCTCTTTCCTGATGAGGCAACAGTTTGTTGCGAAAGCTTGAATTTTGCGTGTATGTTTGTGTTTGTTTGTGTGTCTATCGACCTGCCAGCGCTTTTGTTCGGTAAGTCACCTCATCATAATTTTTCCCACGTGGAAGTTTCCTTCCATTACAAAGGATATATTGTGTATGTTATAACCTGTAATCACCAATAATTGCGTCGATATTCAAACACACTTACTTAGAAACAATAGCTTGTTACATGCTAACAACTCAGTGACGTGCGGCCGGCGCCGTTCGTAGCTAGGTGGCGCTCCCGCACTCAGCTGAGTTGCGGAGCGCCTCTATCGCTGTTTGCGCATACTGTCGTGGCGGCACTGTTAAATGTCGTGGCACTGTCACAACAGTGTAGTGGATGGAAAATGGAAGAAGAATTAATGTCCTTTGTAGATGCACTTGATGCCGTAAATAGGGACTGAAATGAGAGCATATATCAAAATGAAAGTCAAAATCACTGAAGAAATAATAATAGTAGTGGTAATTTTAAGAGAAACGAGGCAAATTTAGCGAGAGTACATCAGCATAGGTGGAATGATAGTAATGAAAATTTTCAGAAGAACTATCCACCTTCAGCTATAGGCCCAGCAATTTGTACTGAATAATAATAGATTCCAAAGTAGTAATGTCATACCTCAATTTGGTAACCAGCCTCTGCTTACAAATAGTGAGGAAAATGTAGTGTGATCTAGGGCCAGGGCCCAGGTCATAGAAATACATTAGGAGGCCTAAATTATAAGAAATATGTTACTTTTATGCACAAAGTACCCACCAAAGAGTGGTTGTGGTTTTTACTGGAAGAACATAGCGATAACAACATTAATCCACAACCAATTATAACTGGAAGAACAGAAGATCTTGAAGTCAACATCTTTATAGATTCGGGTAGTGAAGTGTCACTTATTTCTCGGGGTTTCTTTAACACATTAAGAATTAAGCATGACTTATCTATACTACCAGTAACAGGAGTATATGCAGTCGGTATAACTGGAACTAAAAGTAAGGTTGTCAAATATGAAACCCAAGTAACTTGTAACATCGGCAATATTTCATTCCATCAAACACTTCTGGTAGTAGAAAATACTAACCAGGATGTGTTATTTGGCCTAGACTGGCTATCAGAAATTAACACCATCTTAAATTTTGAGGAAAATTTGCTTTTTTGTGGAAAAGGATTCTATAAGTGTTGTGTGTCATTTGTGACAAACAACAATAAGGGTAAACAAACAACAGATGCTCAATGTTTGAAATTAACAGCGACCGCACAATTGTCACCAGAGATGGAAAACGTGAGTCATACATTGCACCAGGCAGACATACAAAACAAAGTAAATGAATCCCCAATATTAACCAATGACCAAAAATCAGATTTAACCAAAATTCTATTAGAATATGAATCGGTATTTTCTGATAGTCCAGGTAGTATTAGTGACTGTGTATGTAAATTTAAGATCAAAGATGGTACTCCATTCTTTTGTAAACCAGTAAGCTTAGAGGAAGCAGTTAAGGAGGAGATAGATAAAATGATAGACAATAAAATAATAGACTGCAGTACGAGTGTAATAAATAATTCTTTAGTAGTACTGATAAAGGCCACAGGAGGTGTGCTGTTAGTACTGGACACGTGCACCCTAAAAAAACATATAGAAACTGAAAGAGATAGACCTATTAACATTGAGTTGTTCAAAAATGGCTCTCAGCACTATGGGACTTAACATCTTAGGTCATCAGTCCCCTAGAACTTAGAACTACTTAAACCTAAACATTGAGTTGTTGTCCAAATTTGAGAAAGCACAGTATTTTCGCTCGATGGACCTGACTACTGGGTACTGGCAAATCCGGTTACATCCAGATTCAAAGAAATGTACCGCATTTCTATTTTATGGGAAACCCTATCATTTTAACGTGTTACCATTTGGACTAAATATCTCAGTATCAGTATTTATATGCACGCTGAACAAAGCATTAGGAAGAGAATTATTAAAGGATTTAATCATATATGTCGATGACATACTGATTATCTCACCCACCTAGGGCGAGCAATGCTTGACCTTGAGGAAGACCCTAAGAGGATTTAAAGAAAAAGGTATTACAATCAAACTGTCTAAATCACACTTTGCAAGGCAAGAGCTAAAATTCTTGGAACATATCTTAGTTGTACAAGGAATTTAGCCCAATCCAGAACATATAGAGGCCATTAAGGAGTGATCACCACCAGAAATATAAGACAATTGAAGGGATTTCTTGGAATGGCAGGGTATTACAGATGCTATATACAAAGTCAAGAGCTAAATGACCCTCAAATTTTGTGTTTATTACTGAAGGGAATACCATGGAGTTTGGACCAAGAGGCACATAATGCATTTGAAAGTGTAAAGCGGGCACTATCAGAATAACTAATATTGCACCATCCGGTGATGGATGAACGATTGAAGATTTCAACTGATGCATCAGACTGTGGTATGGGGTTTAGATAGTAGAGATCATAGGTCAATAGCTTTTGCTAACTGGAGTCTCAACAAACATGAATTGAATTATGCAGCCACAGAAAAAGAATTATTGGCCATAGTATGGAGTATACAAAAATCCAAATATATCTGAAATATATGTCTACAGGGATCACGAAGCTCTTTCATTTTGAATGAATCGTTGATTGCTATATAGTAGACTGATGCGGTGGATGTTGTTTCGTCAAGAATATGACATTAAAAACCAGTATATAAAGGGTTCGGAAAATACTGTATCCGACACTGTGTCTCGGCTACCAGTAGGCATGAAAGAACTAAAGCATACAGAAGGACCTGGTGTGATTTTCAAAATTAATTTTTAATATTAGAATATCCACTTAACAAGGTGCAAGAAATGGCTCAGAAAATAACAGATATATCCAACATGATCCCTATTTTACAGATATATGTAATATGTGTGCTATGTGCGATGTGTGTTACGAAGTCATTACCGCCTAACTGAGATGGATGGTGGAAGAGTATAGGACATAATTTGTTCTGGAGAGACAGTAAGACAACGCATTGGCATTTATGTATAATGAATTTAGAAGAAGACTTGAGTTAGTGTGGTACATTCATAAATGGTATGGGCATTTTGGTATGAAGAAATGTACTGCACATATGAATAAGTTCTACTAGTTTAAAAAACTAGGACATACAATAGCATCATTCATTAAAACTTGTGAAATTTGTCAGGAGGTAAAAGAGGGTAAAACACATTAAATACAAAATATATCCAAGTATTCCTAAAGTGTTACACGATCTAACAGCTGCAGATTTCTTTGAACCAATTTCAAAAGGAAAAGGAGGAGTGGCCTATATTTTGTACTCCTAGAGTGTTGGTCTAAGTATGTTAAGTTATACCCTATTAAGAAAGCAAACACACCAACAGTAATATACTGTCTGCAATGGTACTTTCTCAAGGTAGGAGAACAGAAACGGTTCCTTTCCGACAATGGACCACAGTTTACTAGTAACGAGTTTAAGGAATTTCTAGCATGGGAAAATATTCGTTAAATATTAATCTCCAGCTATAATCCATCTTCTAACCCATGTGAAAGGATTGTGAAAGAAATAGGGAAGTTATGCCGCACATACTGCCGTGAAATACATACATCTTGGGCAATGAAAATGAAAGACTTTGAGCTTGTTTTGAATGAGTTACTGCATTTATCAACAGGATTAACACCTCTGGAGGCAATAGGGAAACCCTTTGTTGGAGAACTCATTATTAAATGTTTTTGTGGCCTGAGCAACATATAGATGACTTCCAACTTAAACAGGTAACAGACTGTAAGAACATACTTAACAAAGCACAACAATGAGTGAGCAAATATAACGAGAAGTCTGACAGCAGCTTCAGAGTTCATCCCTGAAGAAAGATACACATACATTTTTTCAGAAATATGATGGACCTTTCCGGGTACAAACGGTAATCCATCCCAAAGCACTATTTTTAGTAGATCCTATAACTGGATCAGAAAAGGGAAAATACAACCTAAAGGACCTAAAGTTGTACATTCCCCAGGGACGATAACAATCTGTGTTAACGGGCAGAGTGACGACCGTCGGTTCCTGCATTGTTTTCGGTGTTACTTCCACATTACTTTTCCTACACCAAATTCCCTTCAAATCTTCAACTATTCTGTAATCTATTCATAACCTCTTAAACTACCTATTATGTTAGTATTTAAGTAACCGAATATGACTACAAGACTGTGACTGATTTAAGAGAATCACAAATAAACAGTGATCTCTAAACATAAAATGGAACAAACAGAATAATAATTTAATGGAAAATTAGTAAGATGGTACAAGGTAAGCAGAATGATATTGAGATAACATGGACTGAACATAGAATTTTATGTGGGTATAAAAGATAATATGAGCAGTGTATAATTTTCTATTTACTATAGAATATTTTATACCTTTTATGAGATGTGATGTAGCCAGGGAGGGTTCCACACACACACACACACACACACACACACACACACACACACACACACACACACACAAAACCTTTCATAATACAGATAACTGATTCTTCACCATTTGCCAATCAGTAGGTGTTGCTAAGATTTTTCTTCGGGGACTTCAAAGGTGAAGGTGAGAATGTCCATTTTGTAGGAGACGTTTAACATCATACCTCCTCTGGCTTCCCACTCAAGTACCGGCAAAGTAGGGATCCTGGGGAAGGGGGGTGGGAACAGTTTCCTGTCTTTGGGGCTATCTCCTTTCACTTTCTATTTTTTCCTTTCTTACTTCTTATCTGAGTTTTGGTCGATCTTTCCCTCTTTCCACATGCATATACTTCTATTGCTGAAGTCCTTCTCGTTCTCTGTGGTTTCCTATAACCTTCAACTTATTTCAAAGAAGTAGGCTGTAGAATCAGGCTGCACAAACACACATCGACATACAAACAAAGAAGCACAAAGACACAAACAAGAAAAGTACAGTTTGAGAGTTCGTAAGAACCATCAAGTGTTGTAGGGGGAAAGCATGAGCACATGATATTATAGGTCATGGTTCTACATTGAGTAATTCAAAGAAAATATATGTATATAAATAAGAATTACTTGATAACTTGTTGAATAGTGGGGCTCTCTGATAACCTAAGTAAAGATGGTATACCCTAGGATAACCTACACATATATGATAAGTAATGAATGGTATATAGAGCTACGGTAAAGAGATTGAAAAGTAAAGGACTCTAGGATACGATGTGAAGTATTAATGAGCAATATTGGAGATTGAAGTAAATTTTTAATTTTACCAGATAATATTTAGTGATAGTGGACATGAAGATGTACACTAGGGCGATGAACCATGGGGCCTACTCACAAAGGATAAAGGGGGTGGGGGCGCACCCAGCTTTTAGTTCAAATGGCTCTGAGCACTATGGGACCTAACATCTGACGTCATCAGTCCCCTAGAACTTAGAATTATTTAAACCTAACTAACCTAAGGACATCACACACATCCATGCCCAAGGCAGGATTCGAACCTGCAACCGTAGCAGGCACGTGGTTCCGGACTGAAGCACCTAGAACCGCTCGGCCACCACGGCCAGCTAACCTTTTAGTAAAGGAAGAAAAGGGCAGGTAGGCAAACAAAAGAGAGGCTGACCTATACTGTGCAGGCAGGGACACCAAGAAGGGGATTGACCTGTAGCATACAATATAGGAAGAAGAAAGGGGCATACCTACCAGAATGGCAGGAGAAAGGTTACCTATAGATTCAACACATAGGTAAGGGATAAGCACTCTTCCTAAGGGAAAAAGGGCAGTATAGTGATGGAAATCACATATCTGGTAGTAATTATTCTGGTAAGTAGTGTTATTAAGATTTATGGATGTTGGAAAGAAAGACCTCATAAATTTTCTCCAGACTTCCTCCAGACCACAGAAAGCTGTATAGGATAGTACTAGTCCATATGAACAAAGGAAGGAGTAGCATGAAGGATTAAATGTAAAGGATAAAACGTTTAAGGGTCCATGACACCTGGAATTTACAAGTGGAATTGAAAGAGGGAGCTTATCCTGTGAAGTTCAAGAATTTATGAAAACTACATATATATCTAGAATTATGGAGTAACTGAATATTTCAAAGAAGTGGATTGTTATTAAGTATGATGTCAATGTACATATTGAATATGTATAAAATATCGAGTTTCAAGCTAAGGGGAGGGATATGTAGTGCCTTGAGAATTTCGACACAAATTCTAGAGACCCTCCACTTTCCACTGTCTATAACACCTGATATTTTATGTGCGTGCATGAAAAATGGGAGAGCGTCTACCTCACGCCTGCTTTCTATGTGCGCAGGGTGGACATGTGTCAAAAGAATGCCACAAGGTGAATGGTTGATTAGTGCGGCCAAGTGGTTGCCTCGCTCGTCACAGAAGTTACATGACCAGCACTAGGGGCAAGCGCGCCTTACTCTGTGACGGTGCTATGTCGGTCATTATTGTGAGCAGCTGAATTATGTAACAGAAAAGAAAAGACACTTACTTTTACTTACTTACTTACTTACTGACACTCTAAGAGTTGCGGATGGTGGACTTGTGAGAACCTTGAGAGATTGTTGGAACAGTATTTCTTGTAAAAGTAACCAATAGTTTCTGACAGACTGGGAGTCATTGGATTTATGAAATATGATTCATTGATGTGAAACTGTTATGTGGTGTTCCGTTTGTGGAAGTGAAATATAGTAGGGCTGATTTAAAAGTATCTTGAGTGTATGCAATCATTTTAAGAGTAGAGAAAATTCCTCCAAACAGCACAACATCCTCGGAGAAGAAGTTGGGCAGATCGTCGCAGCCGGTTATCCTCAGAAGAAGATCTGCAAAGCACTCCCAAGTAAGTCGAATGATGAAGGGGACGTGTGAGTCTTGCACACCAGCACCACATTGCTTCCTCTAGTCACCGGAAACCACCAGATATTGTAGCAGCTAACAACTGCGCCAGACACTTGTTGTCTTATACAGGTGTTGCTGACCATAGCGCCATATTCTGCCTGTATACATATCTCTGTATTTGAATACGCATGCCTATACCAGTTTCTTCAGCATTTCAGTGCATTTGGCTACTATTTTCCTGATCCAAGCTTATTGTATCATTCAGTTACCATTTTGTGGTCTGGTACAGTCAACATGATTAATTACATTCACATTAGGGATCTCATCACAAGAATGTTTTTACCCAAAGAGTAAGTAGAGAAGTGATGAAAAATTAGTGAGTAACCACAGAAATGATTAATGTTAAATCATTTATAGTAAAATACAAGTCAACTACAGAAATACAATTCCACACTCTCAGTCAGTAAATGTAGAAAAAGTCATTGTACTTTTAATAATGAGAAGCAGATAAGGAGGTTTTAAATCTCTTATTTGACTATCATAGTTTTTCATTGCTTCCATATTTTTAGTGGGAGGTCGCCTTTTCCTTTATCTTCCCTGAAAGAATTGAGTCACTAATTAATCTTTAATAAACTTGGTGTTAGTAGTATGATGTCTAACTGCAACAGACTCTAACACAACTTGGGATAATGGAGGGGGAATAACACGCACAATTCCTTAATTAGCGTGACTGAAACTAAGATTTTTCCAATATGTGCCTCCTTGTCCATCATTAATTCCTGTTTAAGCTGCTGATATGACCAGCTTTGGAGTCATTGTCTATTTCATTACATGCAAACTGTAAAATCTTATTGTATTAAAATCAGTATTGATATTTTGACAATATCATGAAAAGAACAGATTGCCACTCACCATATAGTGGAGATGTTGAGTAGCAGATAGGCACAACAAAAAGACTGTTAGCAAGTAAGCTTACAGCAAAAAGACCTTCACACGACCACTGTCTCTGGCAAATATTTGACCTACATGTGTGCACTTCAGTCTGGAACTGCGTGACCGCTACGGTCGCAGGTTTGAATCCTGCCTCGGGCATGGATGTGTGTGATGTCCTTGGGTTAGTTAGGTTTAAGTAGTTCTAAGTTCTAGGGAACTGATGACCACAGATGTTAAGTCCCATAGTGCTCAGAGCCATTTGACCTACATGTGTAAAAACAATATAAATGAAATACTTTGTTGTTGTTGAGGATCTTCAATACAAAGACTGCTTTGATCCAGCTCTCCATGCTAATCTATCTTGTGCAAGCCTCTTCATCTTGGCATAACTACTGCAATCTATATGCACTTGAACCAGTTTACCAACCTTCACATGACCACTGCCTCTGGCAAATATTTGACCTACATACGTAAAAACAATATAAATACTTTGTTGTTGTTGGGGATCTTCAATTCAAAGACTGCTTTGATCCAGCTCTCCATGCTAATCTATCTTGTGCAAGTCTCTTCATCTTGGCATAACTACTGCAATCTATATCCACTTGAACCAGTTTACCAATATATCCCTTTTATATATATTCCTTCCACCTTTCAGCTTTCCTGTCTTTCTTTAGTATGGGCATACCATCTGAGCCATTGATATTCATACAGCTTCTTCTCTTTTGTTCTAAAGTCCCTTTCAGTATCCTATACACAGAACCTAACTTCTTCCTAGTTATGCATTCTCTGAAAGCCTTGTATTTCTCCACTGGCCACTTCTAACTTGGCCATTGTCCGCCCCCAGTAGCTGAATGGTCAGGGCGACAGACTGTCAATCCTAAGGGCCCGGGTTCGATTCCCGGCTGGGTCAGAGATTTTCTCTGCTCAGGGACTGGGTGTTGTGTTGTCCTAATCATCATCATTTCATCCCCATTGACGTGCAAGTCGCGAAAGTGGCGTCAAATCGAAAGACTTGCACCAGACGAGCGGTCTACCCGATGGGAGGCCCTCATCACACGACATTTCATTCCACTTTGCCATTTTGCTTTTTCTGTCAAACACCTTTTCTTAGACATCCATATTCCCTTTTGCCTACTCCATTTGCTGTATGTTTATATATTCCCCTTGCATCAATTAAATATAAATCTCTTGTGTTATTCGAGGATAACTATGAAGCCTTGTCTTTTAACTTATTTGATCCTCTGGTGGCTTCACTATTTCATCTCTCAAAGCTACCAATTCATCTTCTATCATATTCCTTTCCCTCATTTCAGTCAATCATTGTGTCAAACGATTGGCAGCTGCTGTAAATCAGAGTGTTGGGAGAGATCCTGAGAGTCATGTTCCTGTTACACTTGTACAAGAGATATCTTAGGTACTGTCCTCTCCTGTGGATCCTGTCTCCTCTGCAGAAAGTACAGGGTCCATCACTGCTCATCCACTTGATTGAGATTGGCACATCAATGGTAGATTTAGACATCCTATATAAGATGGACAGGGATGAGGAAGGAATCAGGGTGTTGTACTGATCCTCCTAACCAATAAGTGTGAGGTGGTGTGGTTCATTGAAACTGAAACTGAGCCAGTGGGACTCATTTCACCTGTTTTGGGTAAACCAGTTTTGTCCAGTGTCAGGAGGAAGTAAATGCAAAAGGATAGGGTTCTATTAATCATCAGAAGTTTGAACATATGGTGAATGATGGTACCCCTTAGGGAAATGGCAGCAAGTGACAGGAAATAACACCAGGTGCACTCAGTGTGTATGGCTGGGGGTCTCATTCAACATGTTGAGATGGCTATTCTGGCAGTTATTTAGGAAACCGGGTGCAACCAGCTGCAGATTGCGATGCACATTGGAACAAATGGTGCCTGTTGCCTATGCTGCAAGGTCATTCTTGTGTCATTCCAGCAACTGGCGGAAAAGGCTGAGAAGACCAGCCTTGCACAAGGAGTTTGAACAAAGCTCACAATTTGCAGTATTGTCCTCAGAACCGATAAGATCTTCTGGTTCTGAGTTAAGTGGAAGGGCTGAAACACACACTTTGAAGGTTCTGTGACAAGCTCGGCTGTGATTTCCTGGACTTGTGCCATAGGGTTGTGAACTGTAGAGCCCCCTAAATAGATCAATAGTGCACTGCACATCAAAGGCTGCTACTCAGATAGCTGACTGTGTTTGTGTGTGGGAGGGGAAGGGGGGAGTGCACAAGGCTTTTTTCAGATTAAGTGACTCTCCATCCAATCCAGATAATGATAGCTGAAGGAAACCCAGAAGTATCAGTGTAAGATCGAAAGAAAAGCCTCCCACAAGTGAGAGTATTAAAATCCTAATGGTAAACTGGCAAAGCATTCACAACCTATAGCCATAGTTTGGAGCACCCATGAAAATAAGTGACGCTCACATAATACTAAGTATAGAAAGCTGGTTGAAACCTGAAATCGAGAGCAATGAGATTTTTGGGAAAAATTTAAGTGTATATCGAGAGGACAATCAAATGGGAAATGGAGTTGGTGGATTTGTTGCAGTAGACAAGAAATTCAAATCCACCAAGATACAAATTGAAGCTGCGTGCAAGACTGTATGGGGAAGACTCAGTACGAGGGATGGGCATAAAATGATAACTGGATCCTTCTATCACCCTCCGGACTCATCTCCTGATGTAACCAAAAACTTCAGTGGAAATCTGAGTTTACTTGTATGTAAATTCTCCAATAATATGATAATGATCAGTGGAGACTTTAGTCATACAACAATTACTTGGGAAAATGAAAGTTTTGTTAGTGGTAGGCTTGATAGGACATCCTGTGAAACTTTACTAAATGCCTTCTCTGAAAACTACTTAGAACAGTTAGTTAGGAATTACACTCGTGATGGAAATATATTGGATCTAATGGCAACAAGCAGACCTGACCTCTTGGAGGATGTCCACATCAAAACTGGTATCAGTGACCACGACACAATTGTAGCAACAATGATTACCAAAGTACAAAGAACAGCTAAAAGAAGCAGAAAGGTATGTACATTCAGTAAACTTGATCAAAAAATCAGTGGTGTCTTTCCTCAATGAGAAACTTGAAACTTTCAGCACAGGTCAGCAACATGTAGAGGAACTATGGCTCAAGTTTTAAAAGACTAGTTGATCATGCATTGGACAGATATGTACCGAACAGAACAGTTCATTGTGGGAGGGAATCTCCAAGTCACTGTAAAGAAACTTCTAAAGAAGCAGAGATTACTGCATAATAGGTGTAAAACAAAATGTAGGTCAATAGATAGATGCTGAATGAAACATGTTTGGCTGTCAAGAGAGCAATGCATGATGCCTTCAATGATTACTGTAGCAGAATATTGTCAAGTGATCTTTTATGGAGCCAAAATGAGTTCTGGTCATATGTAAAGGCTGTTAGTGGCATCAAAGTTAGTGTCAAGTCCCTAGGGAACAAGACAGGAACTGAAATTGACAAGAGCAAAGCAAAAGTAACTGAACTGGATGAATCTTTGAAGATAGATGTAAACTATCCCAAGAATGTCTATTAACAAAGTTTCAAGAGCTGGCTTAAAATAATTGTTCTAGGAATATATTACAACCACCTGTGTATTATTCACTTAGGGATCCTGCATGCACAGAGGCATTCAAACAATCATTCTCCCTGTGCCACAGAGGCGAATGGAACAGGAAGGAACCCTAACAACTGGAACAATAGGATGTACCCTCTGCCATGCTCCTCATGGTAGTTTGCAGAGCATGATGAAGATGTAGATTTCATACAACATTCCCCCTAATTTTGCCTTTTTTCTGGTTATATGGCTAATAGTTAAATATACTTGTTCTTTTGCTTACTGTAATTTTGTCCCCTCCCTTTTATGCTAATACTTGAAATGTAACAGCAAATTACTATTTCTAATCTGACTTACAACTATAAGTAGGCGTATCATACAATGAGGAAGGCAGTCAGCACACAGAAGTTAAAAAAGATTCTTTGTGTCACTGTCCATAATATAATCTTCTCTCTATGTGTCATTACTTGGTTAATTGTGGTTACCTCTACAATGTTGTCACTGTCCATAATATAATCTTCTCTCTATGTATTACTTGGTTAATTCATGGCTACCTCTACAATGTTATCTACTTTATGACTTATACATCCGAAATGTGGAGTTTTATCCATAAAGATTGAATCTACACATTAGTGCCACCACATGACTGTGTGATATAATGTCTGTTAATGTGACCATGAACCATGGACCTTGCCATTGGTGGGGAGGCTTGCGTGCCTCAGCGGTACAGATAGCTGTACCGTAGGTGCAACCACAACGGAGGGGTATCTGTTGAGAGGCCAGACAAACGTGTGGTTCCTGAAGAGGGGCAGCAGCCTTTTCAGTAGTTGCAGGGGCAACAGTCTGGGTGATTGACTGACGTAGCCTTGTAACACTAACCAAAACGGCCTTGCTTTGCTGGTACTGCGAATGGCTGAAAGCAAGGGGAAACTACAGCCGTCATTTTTCCCGAGGGCATGCACCTTTACCGTATGGTTAAATGATGGTGGCGTCCTCTTGGGTAAAATATTCCGGAGGTAAAATAGTCCCCCATTTGGATCTCCGGGTGGGGACTACTCAAGAGGACGTTGTTATCAGGAGAAAGAAAACTGGCGTTCTACGGGTTGGAGCGTGTAAAGTCAGATCCCTTAATCAGGCAGGTAGGTTAGAAAATTTAAAAAGGGAAATGGATAGGTTAAAGTTAGATATAGTGGGCATTAGTGAAGTTTGGTGGCAGGATGAACAAGACTTCTGGTCAGATGAATACAGGGTTATAAATACAAAATCAAATAGGGGTAACGCAGGAGTGGGTTTAATAATGAATGAAAAAATAGGAGCTCGGGTAAGCTACTACAAACAGCATAGTGAATGCCAACTAGCTCCACAGATGATGAAAAGATTGATGAAATGTACGATGAGATAAAAGAAATTATTCAGATAGTGAAGGGAGACGAAAATTTAATAGACATGGGTGACTGGAATTCGATAGCAGGAAAAGGATGAGAAGGACAAATAGTAGGTGAATATGGAATGAGGTCAAGGAATGAAACAGGAAGCCACCTGCTAGAATTTTGCACAGAGCATAATTTCATCATAGCTACCACTTGCTTCAAGAAACATGAAACAAGGCTGTATACATGGAAGAATCCTGGAGATACTGGAAGGTATCAGATAGATTATATAATGGTAAGTCAGAGATTTAGGAACCAGGTTTTAAATTGTAAGACATATCCAGGGGCAGATGTGGACTCTGACCACAATCTATTGGTTATGAACTGTAGATTAAAACTGAAGAAACTGCTAAAAGGTGGGAATTTAAGGAGATGGGACCCAGATAAACTGAAAGAACCAGAGGTTGTAGAGAGTTTCAGGGAGAGCATTGGGGAATGATTGACAAGAATGGGGGAAAGAAATACAGCAGAAGAAGAATGGGTAGCTTTGAGAGATGAAATAGTGGAAGCAGCAGAGGATCAAGTAGGTAAAAAGACGAGGGCTAATAGAAATCCTTGGGTAACAGAAGAAATATTGAATTTAATTGATGAAATGAGAAAATACAAAAATGCAGTAAATGAAGCAGGCAAAAATGAACACAAACATCTCAAAAACGAGATCGACAGGAAGTGCAAAATGGCTAAGCAGTGTTGGCTAGAGGACAAATGTAAGGATGTAGAAGCATGTATCATGAGGGGTAAGATAGATACTGCCTACAGGAAAATTAAAGAAACCTTTCGAGAAAAAAGTACCACTTGCATGAATATCAAGAGCTCAGATGGGAACCCAGTTCTAAGCAAAGAAGGGAAAGCAGAAAGGTGGAAGGAGTATATAGAGGGTCTATACAAGGGCGATGTTCTTGAGGACAATATTATGGAAATGGAAGAGGAGATAGAAGAAGATTAAATGGGAGAATTGATACTGCATGAAGAGTTTGACAGAGCACTGAAAGACCTAAGTCAAAACAAGGCCCCAGGAGTAGATAACATTCCATTAGAACTACTGATAGCCTTGGGAGAGCCAGCCCTGACAAAACTCTACCATCTGGTGAGCAAGACGTATGAGGCAGGCGAAATACCCTCAGACTTCAAGAAGAATATAATAATTCCAATCCCAAAAAAAGCAGGTGCTGACAGATGTGAAAATTACCAAACTACCAGTTTAATAAGTCACAGCTGCAAAATACTAACACAAATTCTTTACAGATGAATGGAAAAACTGGTAGAAGCCGACCTTGGGGAAGATCAGTTTGGATTCCGTGGAAATGTAGGAACATGTCAGGCAATACTGACTCTATGACTTATCTTAGAAAAAGCTTTTGACAAAGTTGATTCGAATACTCTCTTTTATATTCTGAAGGCGGCAGGGGTAAAATAGAGGGAGCGAAAGGCTATTTACAATTTGTACAGAAATCAGATGGCAGTTATAAGAGTTGAGGGGCATGAAAGGAAAGCAGTGGTCTGGAAGGGAGTGAGACAGGGTTGTAGCCTATTCCCAATGTTATTCAATCTGCATATTGAGCAAGCAGTAAAGGAAACAAAAGAACAATTCGGAGTAGGAATTAAAATCTATGGAGAAGAAATATAAACTTAAAGGTTCACCGATGACATTGTAATTCTGTCAGAGACAGCAGAGAGCAGCTGAATGTAATGGACAATGTCTTGAAAGGAGGATATAAGATGAACATCAACAAAAGCAAAACAAGGATAATGGAATGTGGTTGAATTAAATCGGGTGATGCTGAGGGAATTATATTAGGAAATGAGACACTTAAAGTAGTAAAGGAGTTTTGCTATTTGGAGAGCAAAATAACTGATGATGGTCGAAGTAGAGAGGATGTAAAATGTAGACTGGCAATGGCAAGGAAAGCGTTTCTGAAGAAGAGAAATTTGTTAACATCGAGTATTGATTTAAGTTTTAGGAAGTCGTTTCTCGAAGTATTTGTATGGAGTGTAGCCATGTATGAAAGTGAAACGTGGACGATAAATTGCTTGGACAAGAAGAGAATAGAAGCTTTCGAAATGTGGTGCTACAGAAGAATGCTGAAGATTAGATGGGTAGATCACATAACTAATGAGGAGGTATTGAATAGAATTGGGGAGAAGAGGAGTTTGTGGCACAACTTGACTAGAAGAAGGGATCGGTTGGCAGGACATGTTCTGAGGTATCAAGGGATCATAAATTTAGCATTAGAGGGCAGCGTGGAGGGTAAAAATCTTACAGAGGGAGACAAAGAGATGAGTACACTAAGCAGATTTAGAAGGATGTAGGCTGCAGTAGGTTCTGGGAGATGAAGAAGCTTGCACAGGATAGAGTAGCATGGAAGGCTGCATCAAACCAGTCTCTGGACTGAAGACCACAACAAAAACAATGTGACCATCCACATAGTTCAAATGCTTAAGACTCTTGCTTGTGACCCAGTATCCATAAAACATTTGCGTCAATATGTGGGGATAATACATGGGACAGGGCATGGAAAGGAAATGGTTTTCTCGTTTTAAGGAGGATAGTTTTGACATTAGTGATTCTCCATGTTCAGGAAGACCTTTGGGCTTTGACGAAGATCCTTTAAACACATTAATCCACAATGATTCATGTCACTATACTCAAAAACTGGCAAATGTGACTGTGATCATTCCTTCACTTTGTGAAATTTACTTGTAGTGGAGAAGGTTCAAAAACTGGGTGTATGAGTACGCACACTCTATGCTCAAACCACAAAAATCAGCAGGCAGCCATTTTTACCTATCTGCATGTTGACATCAATTGGCTTGTGAATAACACTAACCATTCCTGTCCTGTATCATTACTGGTGGAGAGAAGTGGTGTCTTTATGCTAACATAAGGAAAAGAAAAGAGTGGCTGACCCCAAACAAAGGAACAACTCCCTGTACAAAGACCTATGTGCATCCACAAAACATGTTTTGTTTCTCATGGAACAGCAATGGTGTGGTGTACTATTAAGTGCTTCTCCAATGTGCAAATATCACTGCTGACATTTACTGTCAACAGGTCAGATATCTTGCAGACACAATCCCACAAGAATGGCCAGGAATACTGTGTGAAGTGATGCTACTCCATGATTATGCCTGCCCTCGTTCTTCTGAACTGACAGAAAACATTATGCAGGAGTTGGGTTGGGAAGTCATTCCACACCCACCTTATTCACCTGATCTTGTGCGCTCAGATTTTCACCTTTTCCATTCTTTACTGAAAAACCTTCAAGGAATTTCTTTTTGGGATGAAAATGCTCTCTGAACATGGCTAAACGAGTTCTTTGCCTCAAAACCACACGATTTCTACAGATGCAGAATCAAAAAGTTTCCCCAGCATTGGCAGACTGTTGTAAATAGTGAAGGAGAATATATGACTGATGACTAAAGTCTCTGTTATGTGTATCTGTTGTGTCTATTAAACATATGGAAAAATGGCATGAACATAAGCACCAACCCAGAGGTCTTATATTTCATGTTAAGGTAGGCCTAGAGTGAAATTTGAGCCCAGTTAGACAGGGATTTAATCAAAAAGTTTACATTTCAAACATATGTACATTAACTGGGATAGCGTCTGATACTGAAGTTGTGGGTAATGAGAATACATTTGCAATTATTTTACAAACAACTCATTTGCAGACCCATGTTTACTGGATAGGGGTGTAAACTGTCACAGATTTATCAGGGTTATTTTTGTTTGTGCTGCTGTAACACAACCTACATGAGGAAAGATGGAAGTCAATTCTGGAGGTGCAAAGATTATCACTACTGCTACACAATACTTGAGAAAGAGAAACTTATCTGGAAGTTTCTACCTGATTTGGCATTGGTGCAAAAAGAGTTATCAGTTTTGCATGTTGTAGTCTGCAGTAGTGATGTTCAGTCCAGACCAGAAGACTGATCTAAAGCTAAGTTTCTCAAATCAGTGAAGACATCTAGGAGATACTGCAAGTCTGATTGCTTCAGTCTAGCTATCTTCAGTAGCTTCAGTGCTTTAGAGACTGAAGATGAAAGCATTCAGACATTCCAAGGAGACTCAAAGCAGTCTGATATTACAGGCTATAAGGTTCACACAGCAAAAATGTCTTAGTATTGGGTCGAAGATATGGAAGCGGAATGTCAAAACTGGATTGGAACTATCTGGGAATTTACAATGACCTAACAAGTGTTTTTTAAGCTAATTAGAAGGCTCAGTAATGTCGCTTGGGATTGATGATATTTGGAGAAGGATCTTAAAAAAGATGATCATGTATCAGCAGTGTGTGCATATAACATTTTAGACCATAACCTCTATTTGGTGATTATGATATCGGGTACATTGCTGAGACTGCTCCTCACACTATTGTGAACAGCCTATTACACTTTGAGCAATCTAATGGGGCCTGGATGAAGCGGCCTATGGAATGAGTTAATGCAGAGCTTAGAAAATCACTCAGGTGAAACATAAGAATGAAAACAATCAATTATCTTTCCTTCTCATCCCACATGGTAAGTCCCCCCTGACCCATGGTTCTGGGTGACTTTCCTGAAATCTACCCCCTTTCCTAGACTTCTCCAGTCCTTTTCCTTCGCCCTTATTCCAATCATAACAGTCTTTTATGTGTATGTTATGTTACTGCTTGGTGAGCAGATTTTTTTTATCTGTCCAATTAAATACTCAAGTGATACAGACATTCATCCATGAATGTGTTAGATGCATTACCCATCACTCTGTTGCATGGTTTGTGTTTGAATGTTGCTGGTAAGACACCACTTGCATGGCCAAATACCACAACTTCCGAGGCAACTAAGCAGTATCCATCCTAACTCAGTGGTTTTCATTGCATTTACTAAGATAAATTCATCTGAAAGACAGAGCTGCAGTACATATAGTTACAACTGAAATAGCTACTAGTACAACAGAGTACTGCAGCTTGGACAAAACCAAGGATAGTAATTAAAATGCAACTAGTGTCTTCCATCAAAACATCATTAAGTATGCCTCTATGAAACTACAACCATAGCACCACTGGCATCAAGGAATGTTTCAAAGATACCACGTGGGGTAGAAGAGGGCAGATTAATGGGTGCTCTAGCAGAAAGAAAAATTTAGAGTATGATCCAAGAACAACATGAGACTGAACAAATGGACTTCATAAATAAAAATTTTCAGTTGTTTTAGACATTTATTAAGATGCGCCAACCTGTTATAATATACATAGTCCACTCAAAATTTCAATACGTAACATCAAATATTGACTTGTACTGCTGATTAGTCATTTTTTGATGTACATATTATGTTCTTAGCTCTCGCTAATGTCATTCTATATGTAAAAAAACCTTTTAAGAGCATGAATGTCAACAAACTATGAGATTGCTTGTATGTACTGTTACAGAACTTTATATTGTTCTCAATACGTAATATTACTTTTGTATATGCTTGATGTCAGCAAACATGCTGAAATTGCTATCATAAAAAAGGCGCTAACAACTAAAAGCATGATGACATCATTTAGAAAAGAAAAGTACTGCATTGCAGAATCACAAACAATTACTTCATCACAGTGTTTAGAGTGAAACTACAGGAAGAAAGTTGGGTGAAATCAATAATGCAGACTGTGATGGTAAATCAAACTCTTCTTAAACATATTCATTTTGGTTTCCTTTAAACAAGTATGGGCAAAATTGAACAGAAGCAAGGATAAGAAGTGGTTGACTCCTGGGATTAAAGTATTTGTGACAGGAAGAGTGAGCTTTATAGCCAGCCAGAGAGGTCGAGCGGTTCTAGGCGCTACAGTCTGGAACCGCGCGACCGCTACAGTCGCAGGTTCGAATGCTGCCTCGGGCATGGATGTGTGTCATGTCTTTAGGTTAGTTAGATTTAAGTGGTTTTACATTCTAGGGGACTGATGACCTCAGCAGTTAAGTCCCTTAGTGCTCAGAGCTATTTTGAGCTTTATACAAGGTCCGGCAGAAAAACCTCCCCTTTAAGGAAAGCTAATAAAAACAAAACCAAATAAGGTAGAACAATTTTATTTATACTAAATAAAAGTACATATTATGCCATTTTAGAAAATACTCTTATGGTCTTACTTTTTAAATAAAACATCCCTTAAATGGCTTCCTGCACTGTCGACACACTGATTGAGTCTTTCCCTGAAGTTATTCATTACTCTTTGAGTCATTTCAGGTGGAATAGCTTCAACCTCTTGTGTAATTGCTTCTTTCAGGGCTCGTAAAGATTGTGGACGTTGTTCATAAACTTTTGCTTTTAAATAGCCCCAAAGAAAGAAATCACAGGGCGTTAAGTCCGGCGATCGTGGGGGCCAGCCAATGTCTCCACGCAACGAGATCACATGTCCAGGAAACATTTCCTTCACCAATGCCAGTGACTGCCGCGCTGTGTGGGCTGTAGCACTATCTTGCTGGAACCACACGTTCTCTATTTCACCAAAAAGCTCCCTTAGTTGCGGTTGGAGAAAGTCGCGGAGCATGGCACAATAGCGTTCACTGTTGACGGTTAAATTCCCGTCATTTTCTTCGAAAAAGTAAGGACCGATCACTCCGGAATTGTAAACAGCACACCATACTGTTACTTTAGAGCTATGAAGTGGTCGTTGATGAAGTTCTTGGGGATTGTGTTCACACCAGTACCTGCAATTTTGGCTGTTCACTGTTCCGGCAAGGTGAAAGTGTGCTTCATCAGAAAAAATCACAATATCGTTGGGACGAATGTTCCGAAGAAGGTCTTGGCACAAACTTACACGGACACCACAGTCTCGTTCACTCAGTTCCTGCGTAGTTACAAGTTTGTAAGGATGCATTTTAAGATCTCGATGCAAGATTCTTCTCACACTTCGATCAGATATCCGTAATGCTGCCGCATGCTTTTTAGCGGATCGTCGAGGAGATTGTTGAACTGAAGCTCTAACTGCATCAACATTTCCGGGACCTGTTGCAGTCCGTGGTCGTCCAGGTGGTTTCCTTTTTAATGCGGAACCTGTCTCACGAAAGTTAGCAACCCAAGAATAAATTGTTTTCATATCGGGAACAGGGTCCCGTCGTCCGAGCGCAAAGCGAACGCGAAAAGCACGTTGAGTATTAATAGGCGATTCGCCATTTTGAGTAAAATCTTCCACTACGAAGGCACGATGTTCACCAGACCACGCCATGGCGTACACTGAAAACGGCACGTAGGCAGCTACTTAACGACGCGCCCTCCACCACTCTGCTTCTTCTACTGTCCGCTGCACGTTACTTTGTAATCGGGGAGTTTTTTATGCCGGACCCTGTACAATTCAGTAAACAAACCATAGTCAAGATTTAAAATGTATTACCACTAGTATTGTTGAATAATCCACTCTTGTCATTAAAAAAGAAAAGCCCATGCACAACTCTCAAAAAATAAAACATTCCAGGAATAAAGCAAAAACTATTTGGAACGTTATTAAATAAGTAATCCAAATGAATTTAAGCCTGCAGAAAATTTCTCTGGAAGAAATGGTAACACTTTCAAGTCAATGGTCACTAAATCCAATGATTACTTCTTCACAGTGGCTGCAACAGATATGAATGTGTCAGATTTACTTGTAAAGACACTGCATGATGCACCACAAACACACATTAGTTTCAGAAATATAACCCTAAGAAGATTACAGAATTCATTAGGTCCTAAAACATATTAATTTTGCAGGCTATGGTGTTGTTTTTAGGACAGTATTAAAATCTTGTCCTGACTTGATAGAATTACCCTTCAGCTATATTTATAATCAATCATGACTTGAGGAATCTTCCCTGACAACTTCAAAATGCTGTAGTAAAACCCATCTACAAAACTGGAGATAAAAAAATTGATCTAATTAAAGGCCTCTTTTCAAAACTATGCATGAAAGTGGCCTATGATAGAAGACTGACTCGTTTAACTGAGCAGAAAATATCAACCACCTCTCTGCTGTAAAAGATTCTCCATCCAGAAACTTGACAAATGATGTGCTAATGGGGCTAAACCAAACAATTTCTCTGTTGGTACATTATGTGACTTTGCAAAATCTATTGTGCATATCAAAAAATTCTACGTGCCAAACTCAAGTGCTATGGGATTACTAGCATCCTTCTTACAGCGATGGAATCTTACTCCCTTAACATAAATGAAGTCAACACATATATAAAATAGTCAAGCAGCTCACTCAAGCACGTTATGCCATTAGAAGCATCTCCCATTGTGTTTACCTAAAACTAAAAGGTATTGGCATATTTTGCAATATTTCACTCCTTGTTGCCTTATGAAATTATCCCCTGGTGCAGTGAACAAAGTAAATAGAGTGATTCATTAATAAAAGTGAGCAGTGAGAATATTGTGTAAAAAAGATAAACATACATCTCACATATGGCTTTTTAATGATCTTGGAATTCTTGAACTCACTTCCCAATATATTTACTCCTTAATGGTTTATGTTGATGATAAAAATCAATTTTAACTGAACTGTAATATAAACAGTCACAACACAAGACAGAAAAATAAATTGCATGTAGACTTCTTAGCATTTTTCTCCCAGGTTTAAAATGGAGTTATGTTATGTACTTTGGTAGTAAGGTATTGAAGCTCCCATCTAACATAAGGCAGCAAATTGGGAATTCCTATCAATTCATAAGAAAAATAGAAGCATTCCTCAATAACCACTATTTCTACAAATTATCTGAATATGTAGAGTCAGGATTGAAAATATCTATTAGCTACATGGCAAGTAGCAGTGTATGATATAAAGCAATAATGTACTATAAATGGAAGTCTGTATTTGTAGATATACAAAATATCTCCTTTCACAAAGACCATTGTAATCAAGTAAATATAGCAGATAAATACCAGTTATACAACAAAACGAAAGAGACAGCAGCACTTTTCAAAGCTGCAGCATTCTTACTAATTTACTCAATTCAGTTTAGAAGGCATAAGCGGGAATGACATTAAGCAGTACAGTAATTGTTTGTTAATACTATATACAGACTAAATCTATAATTTCTTTGTCTCAACCTAATGCATTCTTCATCAGTAATGGTTCTCCTACTTAATGTGATCTACACAACACAATGAATGAACAGATGAATGAGTAAAAGGAACCATTTTGCTTCTATTATCATATATACCTCCATTTGTGTCAGTTTTCACCACTAATTGTGATATACACTATAAATTTTGCACTTTGGAATCTCTATCACCCCTGCCAGCTTAGTGCCCCAAGCAGCCATTTTTGTCACTTGGCCCTTAAGCCACACCTGCATATACATTGCTTAAAGGCAGAAAACAAAATCTAAGATTAAGATAAAATGAGATTGCTTACAAGAACAATATGACATATTGTCAATTTTGATGGAACGGAGAACCTATCTGCAGTTAACATATTTTATAGTGAATGTAAAACATTTAAATGTGCCTTGCATTACAAAATGGTGGTATGTAAGGCTACAGTTACCTAAAGACCAAAATACAGCACATCAATTAATTTCAATTTGAGTCTAATAAACATATGATTCACTGATGCAACTTCAAAATGGGTTACTTCACATTACAAGTTAGAGTCGTGCATATCTAAGAAGATGCAGTATCAATATTCATGTAATTCAAGTTTACTGTAGAGTTAATATCCTACATATCAGAGGTAAATGGGCATAAGAGCAATTTGCACAGTTTTAACTTAATGAAACACCTTTCTGGGTCTATAAATTATCATTACGGAATGGGATGGACTAAACTAAATTTGTAATATCCCAACACATCACTGTTGTGGAAGAAATATGGAGGTTCTACTACAGCCTATGGTTGATTTAGACTGTATTGAAGGGGTATATGTTGTAGTTTTCCACTTCAATTTGGCTCAAAAACATACATTACAACTATACATTATTTTCATATGAAAACAAACTTTTATTCAGTTAATGTGAATTTTCCTGAGAAACAAGTTTTGACTACCTACTTGTTGAGTATATCAAAGTATTCTTGATATTAAAATTCATACTGAACATTTTTTTCTTTTTGCTACAAGTGCCAAAATTTAGCTGGGTCACATTTTCTAACAAGAATTTAAAAAAAAAAGAGAAGAAGAAGAAAACATTTGCTTACTGATTTCTATTAATCAAACCAATTTCCACAAAAAAATTAACATAATGATTCTGACTCAGTGGCTATTTGTCTCTTGCTGACTCCTATTACATATTGACTCCCTGCTTGGCAAAGTTGTCATTTAAATAATTTATGATGCAAAATTTTTTTGCAATTTCTTCCATATGTGGGTCTCACGGGAAGCGTGCAAGGGATAAGTCCCAGCAGTTGCACTATTCATCTGTGTCCTCGGTGGCTCAGATGGATAGAGCACCTGCCATGTAAGCAGGAGATCCCAGGTTCAAGTCACGGACAGGGCGCACATTTTCAGCTGTCCACATCGAGGTACGTCAACAACACCTGTTGTCAGCTGAGGCTTTCAATTAATTATCATTTAAATAATTTACTATTTCAACAACACTTTTTCAGTGATGTTAAAATTTATGGATTTCAATTTTTATAATCCTCCTTTGAGTAACTATATTATCATGGGGGTCGTTTTTAGTTACAACATACAAATTTCTCTAAATACTATAATATTAATACTAACAAACTCACAGTGCAAATTAGAATCAATTATTGTCATTTAATGCAGTATTAAATAAGCAGAATTTTTTAAATACACTCCTGGAAATTGAAATAAGAACACCGTGAATTCATTGTCCCTGGAAGGGGAAACTTTATTGACACATTCCTGGGGTCAGATACATCACATGATCACACTGACAGAACCACCGGCACATAGACACAGGCAACAGAGCATGCACAATGTCGGCACTAGTACAGTGTATATCCACCTTTCGCAGCAATGCAGGCTGCTATTCTCCCATGGAAACGATCGTAGAAATGCTGGATGTAGTCCTGTGGAACGGCTTGCCATGCCATTTCCACCTGGCGCCTCAGTTGGACCAGCGTTCGTGCTGGACGTGCAGACCGCGTGAGATGACGCTTCATCCAGTCCCAAACATGCTCAATGGGGGACAGATCCGGAGATCTTGCTGGCCAGGGTAGTTGACTTACACCTTCTAGAGCACGTTGGGTGGCACGGGATACATGCAGACGTGCATTGTCCTTTTGGAACAGCAAGTTCCCTTGCCGGTCTAGGAATGGTAGAACGATGGGTTCGATGACGGTTTGGATGTACCGTGCACTATTCAGTGTCCCCTCGACGATCACTAGTGGTGTACGGCCAGTGTAGGAGATCGCTCCCCACACCATGATGCCGGGTGTTGGCCCTGTGTGCCTCGGTCGTATGCAGTCCTGATTGTGGCGCTCACCTGCACGGCGCCAAACACGCATACGACCATCATTGGAACCAAGGCAGAAGGGACTCTCATCGCTGAAGACGACACGTCTCCATTCGTCCCTCCATTCACGCCTGTCGCGACACCACTGGAGGTGGGCTGCACGATGTTGGGGCGTGAGCGGAAGACGGCCTAACGGTGTGCGGGACCGTAGCCCAGCTTCATGGAGACGGTTGCGAATGGTCCTCGCCGATACCCCAGGAGCAACAGTGTCCCTAATTTGCTGGGAAGTGGCGGTGCGGTCCCCTACGGCACTGCGTAGGATCCTACGGTCTTGGCGTGCATCCGTGCGTCGCTGCGGTCCGGTCCCAGGTCGACGGGCACGTGCACCTTCCGCCGACCACTGGCGACAACATCGATGTACTGTGGAGACCTCACGCCCCACGTGTTGAGCAATTCGGCGGTATGTCCACCCGGCCTCCCGCATGCCCACTATACGCCCTCGCTCAAAGTCCGTCAACTGCACATACGGTTCACGTCCACGCTGTCGCGGCATGCTACCAGTGTTAAAGACTGCGATGGAGCTCCGTATGCCACGGCAAACTGGCTGACACTGACGGCGGCGGTGCACAAATGCTGCGCAGCTAGCGCCATTCGACGGCCAACACCGCGGTTCCTGGTGTGTCTGCTGTGCCGTGCGTGTGATCATTGCTTGTACAGCCCTCTCGCAGTGTCCGGAGCAAGTATGGTGGGTCTGACACACCGGTGTCAATGTGTTCTTTTTTCCATTTCCAGGAGTGTAATTAGATGGAACCCCAGTTTCTTGAGCTGTCTATTGCTTGACAATACCTAACTTTAATTAAGTGTATATTTTGAGAATGCTATTATCCTTCACAAAACCTATTGACACACATCAACTCCTTTTCCATATAGTTTCACAAAAATGTTATTGCAGGTGACAGATTTCTCTTTCATGACATATAAACTACATAACTTTTTGAGAAATATTCCTTGCAATTTTTTTAACTGATTCGTAGCTATAAAATTTGTTTTCATCAGGAACATTAATTGATAAATTAAAGTCTTTCTCCTTGCAATTTTAAATATTGTCTATTAATTTGAAATTATTGCCTTTGTTGAGCAATGTTTTTCATGTAGACAGTGCTAGAAAGGTACAGAATAGTAATCATTTTTTTATCAAGTGGTGTATTGGGGCAATTAGGCCACAGTATCCATTTAACACTGCCTATATCAGAAACAGTCTGGAGCAGAACTCGAACCCTCTTTCATTGATGCTGCAGTGTGTGTATATTATAAACACAGTCTCAAATTGAAATTGTAGAAATTTACCTTAAGGTACTTAATCTCTTGGGTATGGTACTACAGAAATGACATGTTAACCATTTCTTAAGAGGAAATATAATTTTCTGTGGATATTTTGTTTCATTTCATTTAATAACAGTTAATATACTCTAAAGCCCTACTAAACAGGGCACAGCCCCAATTACACCATAACTTGCAAAATACCAAGTGGGCTTCAGGAAAGGGAGATCCTCCCAGAACAAATTCTACACTTCAAAAACAGCATGACCTACCAAAAATCAAGAGGACAATCATATGCTATCAGTTTCATTGACTTTTAGAAAGCATATGACTCTGTTAACCTGGGATCCCTCATCTCTATACTAAATCAGTAAAACCTAGGCAATAAAACTTCTAACTTAATCAGAGAAACCAAAACACCTATTCCAAATTCATGGGAGAACTCTGTGACCCTTTTGAGATAAAAAGTGGTGTACAACAAGGAGATGGTCTCTCTCCACTGCTATTTAACTGTGCCCTAGAAAAAGTAGTCAGTGAGTGGAACACAAGATTCATAGTGGAATCCAACTAGGAACAAAAACCAAAGGAAGCAAAGTCAATTTTCTAGCCTTTGTAGATGATACAGGCCTGTGAGCCAAGACCTGGGAAGAAGCCAAAGAACAGATCCTCAAACTACAAAAACAAGCTGAAAAAATAGTTCTCAAAATCACATTTAAAAAGACAAAGATAATAACAAACATTAAAAACCCACCAAAACATTTTAAAATGGGAGAACAAAAAATTAAGATCATCAAAGAATTCAAATATCTTGGAGAATGGATCAGCAGGAATGCCATCAAGTAAAAGGCAATGGAATCTAAAAGGAAGTCGAACTGGCCTTCCAACTCCCCAAAAACACACATAATAAGTCCCTGTCATGGAATGCAAAAATAGGACATTACACTACAGCAATCAACCTGAATCAAAACATTGTCCATCCGCAAACATAACCCAGTTGAGAGGATGGATATCCAAGAAGGGAAAATTTTAAGAAAAATCCTTAGCCCCAGATTCCACAACAACAAACTAACACACATAAAAAATGAAACCCTTTACCAAACTATTGAAAAACTCTTAAACAATGAGGAAAAGAAGAATTGATTTTTATGGACACATCCTCAGAAAGAACTCAAATAGATTAACAAATAAATTTTTGACTACTTCTGCAACCAAAAATTCATCCAAATGGGTATAAGGAAATGGAGAAAGACTTAAGATATCTCCAAATCATAGAAAATATGCTCATGGATAAAAAAAGGAGAGAGACAGAGAGAGAGAGAGAGAGAGAGAGAGAGAGAGAGAGAGAAAGAAAGAAATGTAGAGAACACTAAAGATTGACTGATTAATATACCCAAAAACAGGGTGAAATGAAAGACAAAAATTAATAATCTTCTTCTTCTCCCTCAACCTTACACTTGTTGACATGTCATTAATTATTGCTGTATATCTATTTATTATTTAGAAAGAAACTCTTGAGATAGGGGGAAAAACTGAAATATAATAGTAGAACATTAGCCAATAGAATCATTTTGCTTATCACCTCTGTCGCAAAGGTATCATTGAGCATAATGAACATTTTAAGTTGACTTTCTGTGAGCCTCGTGATGACTATTCTGCCATTATAGTACTCATTACAGATGACATATAGAAAACATAGCAAATCTTAAACATATAATTAAGAGCATTGTCATTTTTTTCCATTGCAAGAATGTCAGAAACAGAAACAGTGCTCCCAGGAGGAGTGTTGCTAGCTCTAACAATAACTGAACTGTGAGGTGTGGGACAGAGACAGAGAATGAGTAGGCAACACACAAAGCATTCTCTTTCTCTCTCAGTGCAGCACAGTTCACTTCCTGCACCTGCCTGCATTCCTTCACACCACTCTAGTATAGGTGCTGTGTGGAAATATTCCTTTCCACAATTTGTGAGATATTTGTAACCATGATCTGTGAGTTTAACGTATGTATAAATGTGCGTATGTAGAAAAACTAAGTGTTATGTTTGAACTGCTGAGAAGCATTTAGTTGTAGAAATTCAAGTAAATAAAAAAAATAAATCAAATTGGCAAGCTTGATGTTCTTTTCTCATGGGTAGACAATCATAAACTACTATTTACCATATATCGTTATAGCATAATACGCTGAAGAGCCAAAGAAACTGGTACACCAGCCTAATATCGTGTAGGGCCCCATGAGCACCCAAAAGTGCTACAGAATTATGTGGTATGGACTTGACTAATGTCTGAAGTACTGCGGGAGGAAAATGACACCATAAATCCACAAGGGTACAAGGAGTTGAGGATCTCTTCTGAACAGCAGATTGTAAGACATCCTAAATATGCTCAATAATGTTCATGTCTGTGGAGTTTGGTGGGCAGCGAAAGTGTTTAAATTTAGAAGAGTGTTCCTGGAGCCAGTCTGTAGCAATTCTGGATGTGTGGGGTGTTGCACTGTCCTTCTGGTATTACCCAAGTCCGTCAGAATACATGATGGACATGAATGGATGCAGGTGGTCAGACAGGATGCTTACATATGTGTCAATTGTCAGAGTTGTATCTAGATGTATCAGGGGCATCATATCACTCTAACTGCACATGTGCCACACCATTAAAGAGCCTCCACCAGCTTGAAAAGTCCACTGCTGATGTCTAGGGTCCATGGATTCATGAGGTTGTCTCCAGCCAACTGCTCTATGCAATTTGAAATGAGACTCATCTGATCAGGCAACATGTTTCCAGTTATCGAGATCCAATTTCAGTGTTGACAGATCCAGGTGAGGCATAAAGCTTTGTGTTGTGCAGTCATCAAGGGTGCATGATTGGGCCTCTGGCTCCAAGAGCCCATACTAATGGTGTTCCATTAAATGGTTCACTCTCTGACACTTGTTGATGGTCCAGCATTGAAATCTGCAGCAATTTGCAGAAGGGTTGCACTTTTGACATACCAAACAATTCTATTCAGTTGTCATATGTCTGCTTGTGTCTGTATATGTGCAGATGGATATGTGTGTGTGTGCGAGTGTATACCTGTCCCTTTAACCCTCAAGGTAAGTCTTTCCGCTCCCGGGGTGGAATGACTCCTTACCCTCTCCCTTAAAATCCACATCCTTTCGTCTATCCCTCTCCTTTCCTCTTTCCTGATGGAGCAACCTTTGGTTGCGAAAGCTTGAATTTTGTGTGTGTGTTTGTGTTTGTTAGTGTCTCTATCAACATACCAATGCTTTTGTTTGGTAAGTTACATGATCTTTGTTTTTAGATATAGTTTTCCCTTGTGGAATGTTTCCCTCCATTATATTCATATCATTAATTTGAACCTAAAAATTACGTTTGTTATTGTCACTGTTGCATTTCGAAATCTTTTCTGTCACCTTACTTTCTCTTTTTGTTTGTGCAAGTAGTTTCACTTTGTATTCACCTTCTCCTTTTTAGCGTAATCTACCATACAATTTTATCCTGCCTATATATACTCAATAATACGTAACCCACTTCCAAACCATAACCATAACGAAAAACTTTTTTCCCGCTTCCAACACTACCACTGCTATAAAATCCACCGTTCCCAGCTCACAAACAGTTTCTTCCACCTATTAAACAACCATTTCGGCTAGTTCTAACAACTTTCACTTTATTTACATTTCCGTTTTTCCCACATCACTGATCATTTTTAGCCGCTTCCAACAGGTTTTAACGTCATTATTTCTTTGTCAGACAATTTTTAGCCTCATTTTCATAATCTGCCACCACAAAACCACTCCTTTTAATACATTTACATGCAGTGTTTTTGAAATTTTCCTAAATTTCTCCACACTTAAACTGGTTTTGGAGGCAACACAACCACCTAACCTTTGTGCACATCATTGTTTACCAACCCAAGTTCACCACAGGATCAACATAGCTCAGCTCTAACCAACACTTTTTCAACTTTTTTCACACCAGATCCCCAGTTGCTTTCTAGTTCACCTTTATCTCTACCCATATATTTTTATTTTCATTTTCATTTCAGCCTCATGTTACACTTTCCACCTTCTAATACCATGTCACCCTCACAACATCCCCACAACGACCCCATTAAGTTTTATTTACATTCCCTCCGCAAACATGCCTTTGCCCTAGCCAGATTACGCTCCCATATTTTATTTACTCAGGCTTGTCTGACATTTGGCATTACCTCCAGAGGCCTCACACTTAAAGTTCCCATCTCTGGCTGTAGCCCTTCTTTCCATCAGTCCCTATACCAGTTCCAAACTGAACAATCCGAGGCCTCACACTTAAAGATCCCATCTATGGCTGTAGCCCTTCTCTCCATCAGTCCCTATACCAGTTCCAAACTGAACAATCCATAGCCCTCACCCGCCTAATCCTTCACCTACTCATCAACTCAGCCAATGAACACACCCGTCAACTCCTATCCTTAATAAAAGTCCTCAATCTTTCCTCTCCCACATCCACACCAGCTGTTCAGAGCATCCTCCTACAGGCCAACCGCAAATTAGAACAGCATGCCACCCTCCACCTCAAAAAACTATCCAATCTCCTGGTTTCCCACCTCCGGAAAGGCAACTCACTCACCCTCCACAACCTTTCCAGCAAACCTCAACCTCCTCTCATTGCACACACACCCAGTCTCTCCCATCTACTCAATCTCCCACGTCCAGCTCCACTCCCCCCAAAATCTGACCCACCCCCTCTTCCTCAAAATCACCCTCTCCAAACCTTCCAGGAATCTCTCACTTCCAGCCTTGCCTCTCAATCCTTCTTGAAAAACCTTAATCCTACTCCCAACATCACCACAGCTGAAGCCCAGGCTATCCATGATCTGAAGGCTGACCAATCCATCGCCATTCTTCCAGCGGGCAAGGGTTGGGTTCCACGACCGTAGTACTTGATCGTCGGGAGTATGTGGCTGAGGAACTGCGTCAGCTTTCAGACAACACTACATACAAAGTTTGCCAAGGCAATCCCACTCCTAATGTCCAGGTGGAGCTTCAAGGAATCCTCAGAACCTTAGGCCCCCTACAAAACCTTTCACCTGACTCCATCAACCTCCTGATCCCACCGACACCCTGCACCTCTACCTTCTACCTTCTTCCTAAAATTCACAAACCCAATCATCCCAGCCGCCCTATTGTAGCTGGTTACCAAGCCCCCACAGAACGTATCTCTGCCTACGTAGATCAACACCTTCAACCCATTACATGCAGTCTCCCATCCTTCATCAAAGACACCAACCACTTTCTCGAACGCCTGGAATCCTTACCCAATCTGTTACCCCCGGAAACCATCCTTGTAACCATTGATGCCACTTCCTTATACACAAATATTCCGTACGTCTAGGGCCTCGCTGTGATGGAGCACTTCCTTTCACACCGATCACATGCCACCCTACCAAAAACCTCTTTCCTCATTACCTTAGCCAGCTTCATCCTGACCCACAACTTCTTCACTTTCGAAGGCCAGACATACCAACAATTAAAGGGAACAGCCTTGGGTACCAGGATGGCCCTCTCGTACGCCAACCTATTTATGGGTGGCTTAGAGGAAGCCTTCTTGGTTACCCAGGCCTGCCAACCCAAAGTTTGGTACAGATTTAATGATGACATCTTCATGATCTGGACTCACAGTGAAGAAGAACTCCAGAATTTCCTCTCCAACCTCAACTCCTTTGGTTCCATCAGATTCACCTGGTCCTACTCCAAATCCAATGCCACTTTCCTCGACGTTGACCTCCATCTGTCCAATGGCCAGCTTCACACATCCGTCCACATCAAACCCACCAACAAGCAACAGTACCTCCATTATTGCAGCTGCCACCCATTCCATATCAAACGGTCCCTTCCCTACAGCATAGGTCTTCGTGGCAAACGTATCTCCTCCAGTCCTGAATCCCTGAACCATTACACCAACAACCTGAAAACAGCTTTCGCATCCTGCAACTACCCTCCCGACCTGGTACAGAAGCAAATAACCAGAGCCACTTCCTCATTCCCTCAAACCCAGAACCCCCCACAGAAGAACACCAAAAGTGCCCCACTTGTGACAGGATACTTTCCGGGACTGGATCAGACTCTGAATGTGGCTCTCCAGCAGGGATACGACTTCCTCAAATCCTGCCCTGAAATGAGATCCATCCTTCATGAAATCCTCCCCACTCCACCAAGAGTGTCTTTCCGCTGTCCAACTAACCTTCGTAACCTCTTGGTTCGTCCCTATGAAATCCCCAAACCACCTTCCCTACCCTCTGGCTCCTACCCTTGTAACCACCCCTGGTGTAAAACCTGTCACATCCACCCTCCCACCACCACCTACTCCAGTCCTGTAACCCGGAAGGTGTACACGATCAAAGGCAGAGCCACGTGTGAAAGCACCCACATGATTTACCAACTGACCTGCCTACACTGTGAAGCTTTCTATGTGGGAATGACCAGCAACAAACTGTCCATTCACATGAACAGACACAGGCAGTGTTTGTTGGTAATGAGGATCACACTGTGGCTAAACATGCCTTCGTGCACGGCCAGCACATCTTGGCACAGTGTTACACCATCCGGGTTATCTGGATACTTCCCACTAACACCAACCTATCAGAACTCCGGAGATGGTAACTTGCCCTTCAATACATCCTCCCTTCCCGTTACCCACCAGGCCTCAACCTCTGCTAATTTCAAGTTGCCGCTGCTCATACCTCACCTGTCATTCAACAACATCTTTGCGTCTGTACTTCCGCCTCAACTGACATCTCTGCCCAAACTCTTTGCCTTTACATATGTCTCCCTTAAAACCCACATCCTTTCATCTTTCCCTCTCCTTCCCTCTTTCCTGATGAAGCAACCATGGGTTGCGAAAGCTTGAAATTTGTGTGTGTGTGTTTGTGTTTGTTATTGTTCCTATCAACGTACCAACGATTTCGTTTGGTAAGTTACAGAATTTCTCACACACACATGACCACAGTATCTGGCAGCTGGGGCCAGACTGCTCAATAGTGAGTCTGGCTTCAGCTGCCATATACTGTGGTCATGTGTGTGCAAGTTGCGTTTGAGTGAGTATGTGTGTATATGTTGTCTCATTTTCGACAAAGGCTTTGTTTGCCAAAAGCTCACTTTCTGACAGCCTTTTTGTTGGCATCTCAGCTATATGGTGAGTAGCACCTTTCATAATACTGTTAAATTCCAACTTAGATCTTCCATTGTTTGAAGCTGACAAAATGTGACACATGAAAGAATAGAACTAATTAACTAATTACTAACTATTTGGTGTACTTGTTTGCAAATCAGAACTGCACTGGATTAAATTAATTGCTATTGAGTTCAATATAAAACAAACACAATTTACTAACACCAATTTTAGATTAACTAAATGCTTAATACCTATGACTGCAATTCTTGTGCCCCACTGGAGAAATAAATCTAGGTACACTACGAAAATTAAACTTATCACTTTAAGCCTTATGAAAATTTTTCTATGCATCTGAAATTTTAAAATTAAGCTTTAGAAAGAAATTACTTATAACTTAGTCATGGGTGTAATATGCAAGTATTTCCATCATGAAAGAGCATTTTATTGTGTTCATATTTCAATTGTTTACAGCCAACTCCTATTTCAAATTATTTAATAGTGGCGTACAATATGAGCCAGTTATGCTTCTGCCTTTGTCTGAGAAATCTTTTCGGATTACACACAGGTAATATCACAATACAGTGTCATTAACTTTCCACCTGGCAAAATGCACTTTGTGTTCTTTGGTAAACTCTTGCAAGCTATTGCTTAGGATTAGGACAGTTATTTCTGCTCAGTAGTGTGACGATGGATTCATGTTTCATTCCTGGTCACAAATATCCATAAAGAGTATAATAAACTGTGCCAAAGTATTACCAGATTCTCTATTCAAATGTCGTTCTGTTTTAGATTTTGGCCAAAACTAGCAGTCTTGATTGACAAGTGTTTCTCACGATGGTTTTTCATGAATGTGATGTATTTAATTAAGAGACCTACTAAATCAACATCTTAGACACATTCATTTCATGATCTGCCATGATTAAGTCATAAATATTTTATAGTTTCCCTATGACAAACTTAATTACCTCACTGGCACATAATTCTACTTTTGAACTTTTGTGAACAGTTTTAAACCCAGGTATATTGTTTTCTCCTATGTATATTTCGCAAAAAGACCATGAAGGTAAAATTAGGTAGATTTGAGCACACATGGAGACTTACTGACAATCATTCTCACCATGAAGCACTCATGATTGGAACAGGAAAGGTGAAAAGTGACAGTGCCACACAAAATAACCTCTGCCACACGCCACAAGATGGCCGGTGGAGTATACATGCAAATGCAGATTAACACAGAAATAAGCAGTGTTAAATACCACTGCAAAGTCTGCATGAATTTAACTGACCCATTTTTGTGGACCTGTTCAAAAATTTTAATGAAACTCTTTCTCCATCTTATGTCAGCCTAGCAATTTTATATTCTTGTTGATGAACACTAGCATGATGTGCTCTTTTGAAACTTGGAATAAAAGTATTGTAACAATCAAGCTCACTGTCACTGCTACAGCTTATCAAGAATTTTACTCTCTTTTATACCATGTTCTCTGATTTATCAGTCTGCTTTGATGGAGGCATTTTCATGTGTAATATGGTAATATGCTGCCCGTATATATATATATATATATATATATATATATATATATAATGGAAGGAAACATTCCACGTGGGAAAAATTATATATAAAAACAAAGATGAGGTGACTTACCGAACAAAAGCGCTGGCAGGTCGATAGACACACAAACAAACACAAACATACACACAAAATTCAAGCTTTCGCAACAAACTGTTGCCTCATCAGGAAAGAGGGAAGGAGAGGGGAAGACGAAAGGAAGTGGGTTTTAAGGGAGAGGGTAAGGAGTCATTCCAATCCCGGGAGCGGAAAGACTTACCTTAGGAGGAAAAAAGGACAGGTATACACTCGCACACACGCACATATCCATCCACACATACAGACACAAGCAGACATCTTTAAATATGTCTGCTTGTGTCTGTATGTGTGGATGGATATGTGCGTGTGTGCGAGTGTATACCTGTCCTTTTTTCCTCCTAAGGTAAGTCTTTCCGCTCCCGGGATTGGAATGACTCCTTACCCTCTCCCTTAAAACCCACTTCCTTTCGTCTTCCCCTCTCCTTCCCTCTTTCCTGATGAGGCAACAGTTTGTTGCGAAAGCTTGAATTTTGTGTGTATGTTTGTGTTTGTTTGTGTGTCTATCGACCTGCCAGCGCTTTTGTTCGGTAAGTCACCTCATCTTTGTTTTTATATATATATATATATATATATATATATATATATATATATATATATATATATATATATATATATATATATATATATATATGCACATTTCACTGGATAATGACAACATGGTTTGTAATATCTCTTTATATTCTACTAATTATCCCTGCACAATTCTATGAGTGAATTACATTTCCTACCTGACCATCTATATACTAGCAGAATCGATGCGCAAAGTAGTACAGTACTATTACTATTCCATGAGCGCATAATTACTCTTTGTAATATTCTCTCTGGTGTGTTGAGAGGACTTCTAGGAACTTCTCCGTGCCGAATAGCCACATTGAATAATTGTAATTTTGCTATCGAGATTACTAGAAGAAATAGATTGAAAATATATCGTATGCTACTCAAGAAAATATATACTGAGCATTTACATCAAAGGTGTGTAAGGAATTTTATTATATATGTATTCTATAATTGGAAATTTGCATGGAGGTGGTGTTTCGTTGGTAATCAGAAGGGAACTTCCGATGAATTGGAAACAAACCTGCAATTATTAGATCCAAGAGCTCCATTATTTCATCAGATAATTAAACTCTATCAAAGCAATCTTTCCACTTGATTTGAGGTTTCCCGACTGACTACACAATGCAAGAAAACCAAGACATTTTGTTTACACAGGATTACAGATCGCTTCGAATCATCGATACTGTGGACAAGGAGAGTCATCGTCCAATTCTGATTAAACAAATAAAGCTTAATTATAACTTTTTTGAGCGACTGTGATGACTGTGATATGGCATCTTATGAATGAGATCATTAATAAAATACTAATAACTAACTTTCCTCCTCACCAGCAACCAGTATAAACACAATATTAATTAAAATTATGAGTTGAAATTAGTGAACTGTGGTGAATGAAACATTATATCCCAATGAAAAAATGTCAGCAGCACATTGATTACTTTTAACTTGTAATAAAATACAGAATAAGAAAAGAAGGGACAAAGGATTACATCTCATTAACGATAGGGCCATTGGGAAAAGACAGGGAAGGGAAATTGACTGTGTCCTTTACTAAGAAACTGCCCTGGCATTAGCCACATGCCACAAGATGGCTGGTGGAGTATAGATGCAAATGTAGATTAACACAGAAATATGCAGTGTTAAATACCACTGCAAAGTCTGCATGAATTTAACTGGCTCATTTTTGTGGACCTGTTCAAAAATTTTAATGAAACGCTTTTTCCGTCTTATGTCAGCCTAGCTATTTTATATTCTTGTTGATGAACACTAGCATGGCGTGCTCTTTTGAAACTTGGAATAAAAGTATTGTAACAATCAAGCTCACTGTCACTGCTACAGCTTATTAAAAATTTTACTCTCTTTTAGACCATGTTCTCTGATTTATCAGTCTGCTTTGATGGATGCATTTTCTTTTCATCTGTGGTAGCATGTATAATATGCTGTCCATATATATATGTGATAATATGCACATTTCACTGGATAATGACAACATGGTTGAAATTGGTTAACTGTGGTGAATAAAATATTATATCCCAATGAAAAAATGTCAGCAGCATATTGATTAGTTTTAACTTGTAATATTAATGATAGGGCCATTGGGGAAAGACTGGGGAGAGAAATTGACTGTGTCCTTTACAAAGAAACTGCCCTGGCATTTGTCTTAAGCAGTTTAGGTAATCCTCAATAAACATGAATTTGGATGGTCAGATGGGAATCTGAGTTTCCACCTTCACAATTGCAAGTGCAGTGTCTTATTACTGTACCACTTCACTTGGCACTGTAGGAAACAATGCAGGAAACAAAGTAAAGTAGGTATTTTATAGCAGAAAGCTTTGTTCACTTATGCAAAGGTGGGGAGCTACAAAGTAATGGAGTTTCTGGAAATAGTACAGCAAAAAGACAGAAGTCCGGATTCTTGTGACGTTGGATTCCACAGAATAAAATAATACATGTAACATGGTGATGTCTCAATATTGGTTAATTACATTCAATACTGATAGGAAGAAATTGCAGGGAAACAAAATTAAATTATTGGATACTACAGAAGATAGCATTCCAAAACCAGGATAATGGCATAACTGGAGAGGACTTCATAGAACAAAGCTTCCTGAGACTAAATGACAGAATCAACATTTTCAAGATCACGGATGATTAACTGCAGTATGTTCAATACTAAGAAATCTAAGTTTGTATAAGTGGATTTTACATAATTTTAAATTATGTCAGTGCAGACCTTCACAATGTCATGTATGAGTGACATCCGAAAATTCCAGTCTAAATCTAGTTCTCCATTCTCAAGCACATCCTTTAGACTGCCTTTGGGACAGTATTCTGTCAGTATAAGGATGTTATTTGTGTCAACACAAGCACCAACAAACCTGACTGTGTTCTCATGTGTAACATCACGAACCTGAAAAGAAAAATATGTGTCACATTGAATCATAATAAGAAACAGCGAGCACAGAAAAAGTTGTATATACTACTATTTCTATTGTAACAGGATCCATTCATCCACATAAAGAACAACATTAGGTTGGTTGGTTGGTTGGGAGGGAAAGGGGCTAATCTACAGGGTCATCAGTCACACAATATTAGGCAGTGTCCATCAGCAATGTTATTAACATCTGAACCCATATGTCAACAGTTATTTTTATATTTAATATGACACATTATTATTATGAGGCATGTTTTTAAGTAATTACCATTTTGAAATAAATATTTTAAAAATCTACTTTTCCTCATAATTGCCTCCAATATTAAGGCAATTCTCATATCTTACAGCCAACTCTTGAATATCATACTGTAGAAATCTGCCAGCTGATTAGACAACCACTGCAATGCAGTCATTTTATTTCCATAATTGTTGGGGCACTAACCACCAAATGCTACTTCAATGGAGGAACATGTGGTAGCCAGGCAGTAGATCACATCTGTATGGATCACATTGCTCCCAGCCAGTTGATCTAATCAGCTCTCGAGTTTAATTGGCCGTGTGTGGACAGACATTGTCATGAAGCAAAATGATCCCCTTACCTCGCATGCAATGCCTTTTGTTTTGGATTGCAGCTCAATTTTTTAAGGACTCACAAGAAGTCATAGATTTTATGGTGTCACCATTAGGAAAACATCCACGAGCAGCATCCCTTTCTAGTCCCAAAAAACAGGACACATGATTATCTGCATTGAAATTGTTCCCTTGAACTTCAGTTTCTTTGGTGGCCACCATTCCCTGCACTGCTGCTTTGATTCGGGTGTAATGTAATCCACCCATGATTAGTTGCCTGTGGCAGTTTGGCTTAAGAACTCATTACCTCCCTCACTTTACCACTCTAGGAAAGTCAAGAAACTGATTAAACAATTGTTTGTGCGCACGTCAGTCAACATTTTTGGTACCCACCTGAATATAACTTTTGGTAATTTACATGTTCTGTAACAATTTGCATAAATTACACTTCTTGATGCTTGTGGGAACTCATCACATAATGCCAAAGTCATAAAGTGTCTGATCTATATCACTTTTAGGTCAAATTTCTGCACCAAATCGTCACTGATGACTGATGTCACCCACTTTGTTCCTCATTGTGCACATTTCTATGGCCATCTTCAAAAGCTCTCTTCCATTTAAGTACCATCTCATTGTTCATAATGTTTTCACCATACACTTCACTGAGCTGAAAATTAATTTCAGCTGCTTCCATTCCTTTAACACTGAGAAAATTAATCACAGCCTGTATTTCTCAATTGGTAGAATTCTCATTCAGAGGAGTCATTTCAAATACTCACAAACAAACTTAAACACTCCGAATGACACTGTAATTGGGTCTGTGGCTTGCCAACACAATGCTGTACACAGCACACACGTGCCAAATGCTGACTGAGGCGCTGCAGCTGATGGTACTTACTTAAAAACACACCTCATAAAATAGAATCTAGGGAATGCTACAAAATGAGATTTAATAGGTCATATAGTTATCTGTTAATGGGAACGAGACTAACACAATCATGTGTATGTACTTTCAGACAAGTATTGTTTTTCTAATTACTTATCTCAGGGATCTGTTTTCTCCTAGCTGTTACTTACATACAAACATGAATTGTTGTTATCATCAGTCCAAATACTTGTTTCATGCAAGTCACCACAGTAGTGTATCCTTTACAAGCCTCTTGATCTCTTTTCTTAACTGCTGCAACCCACATCCATTTTAACCTGCTTACTGTATTTATGGCAAGATCTCTCTTTATAAATATTGTCCCTCACATTTATTACCAAAATGCCTATTTTCTGATGTCTCAGGTTCTGATCTATCAACATGTTTCCTTCTTTTAGTCAAGTTGTGCCATAAATTCCTTGTTTCCCTAATTCAATCAGTCCCTCCTCATTTGTTATCTCGATCTACCCATGTGATCTTCAGCACTCTTCAGAAGCACCATGTTTCATAAGCTTCTATTCTCTTTTCATCTGAACTGCTTATCTTCCACATTTCACTTCCCTATACTCCGGACATATACCTCGAGAAAAGACATCCTACACGATCTGCAGCGGATAGGCACTTGGTGCAAGGAGTGGCAACTGACTCTTAACATAGACAAACGTAATGTATTGTGAATACATAGAAAGAAGGATCCTTTATTGTATGATTATATGATAGCGGAACAAACACTGGTAGCAGATACTTCTGTAAAATATCTGGGAGTATGTGTGCGGAACGATTTGAAGTGGAATGATCACATAAAATTAATTGTTGGTAAGGCGGGTACCAGGTTGAGATTCATTGGGAGAGTCCTTAGAAAATGTAGTACATCAACAAAGGAGGTGGCTTACAAAACACTCGTTCGACCTATAGTTGAGCATTGCTCAACAGTGTGGGATCCGTACCAGATCGGGTTGACGGAGGAGATAGAGAAGATCCAAAGAAGAGCGGCGCGTTTCGTCACAGGGTTATTTGGTAACCGTGATAGCATTACGGAGATGTTTAGCAAACTCAAGTGGCAGACTCTGCAAGAGAGGCGCTCTGCATCGCGGTGTAGCTTGCTCGCCAGGTTTCGAGAGGGTGCGTTTCTGGATGAGGTATCGAATATATTGCTTCCCCCTACTTATACCTCCCGAGGAGATCATGAAAGTAAAATTAGAGAGATTCGAGCGCGCACGGAGGCTTTCAGACAGTCGTTCTTCCCCCAAACCATACGCGACTGGAACAGAAAAGGGAGGTAATGACAGTGGCACGTAAAGTGCCCTCCGCCACACATCGTTGGGTGGTTTGCGGAGTATAAATGTAGATGTAGATTTATATTAAATGTTAATAAATTCTTCATCCCCACAAATGCTTTTTTTTATATTATAAGTCAGCATTTGATATACTCTCCACTTCAGCCATCATCAGTTATTTTGTTGCTGAAATTGCAAACTCATCTACTTCTTTTGGTGTCACACCTTGTAATCCAATTCCCTCAGAATTAACTGATTTAATTTGATTACATTCCACTGTCCCATTCTGTTTAACTGCTCTTTGTAATACCACAACCCCTTGGGACCCTATATCCTATTCCAATCTCATCTTCACTCTCCCATACTAATTTAAACTGTTGGTTTGACATTATTTACAGTGGTCCTCACTATTATATAGACTGAAGGAAACGTGCTGAATTAAAAACTAATACACCATCATAATTTACACACAATACAAATTTCAGGAACATGGTAGGAATGATTTTGGAGATGTAATTATAGAGTAATTAATGATTAAAGTTCCAATAATTCCAAGTCATAGAGAGTCAGCTATCTTTATGTTTTGAAACCAGATATTACTTGAATCCCTAATAAAAATATGACATGATGATTTTTCAGTCAGAAATGAGCATACTCATATTTTAATTAGTGTTAGATAATAGAACTGTAATTATGATCACATAGAAATGTAAAATTTTACTCATACAAAAATGAGTTATTTGCATCTAGGGCTTTCATTCAATAAAATTAATCACTTTGTACACCTGAGAAATTTAGCATGAATTTTCTTTCAGTCAGTTAACCACTATATTCAAATTAATGAAATATATTGTTGTAATGATAAAACGCTTAATTTATGGTCTTAATAGAAACAGTTTCTATCCTGTCTTTGTATGAAATTATTCACTTTCAATCTATGTGTATGTCTATGTAATTTATGAAGACGTATGTAAAAACTTTAATTGTATAAATGCAAAATCAGTATGTAATGATAACAGTAACTGTTTAAAACCATATCAATAGAGTTGATTTTGTACGCTGCCATACTTCAGTCTTAGATCAAATTTTGTAAAAACAGCATGTAGTCAGACTTTACAAGTTGTATGACGTACGCCCACCGATGAACATCTGACGTGCGAAATAAAATCCTTTGTACACAAGGAGTACTACAACTTATTCTAACCATTTCATGTGTAAATGTAATGAATAGAGTGAACAGCTGGAAATGGAGTGATTGTTTTCCTACTGAATGTGACAATATGGAGAAAATCAAAACAGACCCTTTAAAAACATGTTAAACAATGAACTCAGAATATAAGAAAGGAACTTAAGCATTCAAAAACAATTATATGTGTACTAACAAATGAACTATGCAAGTGAGAATCAGCCAAGAAAGAAATGTGTAAAAACTACAAATGTGAGGCATCCAACATAAAGCACGATTCACAATACTGCGTACATACCACAACACAGAATGCAGTTCAAAAAGGAAAGCAATCTAAGGGTGCAGCAACGAAAATGCAAACCTTTGCTCCTGAGAATCAGTTAGTGAGTAGGAGACCCAAAATATTTGTTGCCTGTGATAGCCATGGCAGAGACTGTGCAATAAACATTTTAAACTTAGCTTCAAATAAATATGATGTTGAAGGGAAGGTGATACCAGGTGCCCCAACTAGTGTAATATTTTTTTAAACAAATGCAATGACTTGCATAAGCTGACAAATGAAGATTTTGCGCAGCTATTTGGGCAGGAGCTAATGACAGCAAAGAATGAAGCCAACTTGGCAATTCGTTCACTACATAAAGCCTTGTCAGTGTTACAAAATACAAATGTGATTGTAGTTGGTGTACCACACAGGCATGACCTGCCTGAATGGTCTTGCGTAAACCAACAAATTCATTCCACAAATGGAAAACTAAAAAAAAATAGCGAAATGCCTCCATAACACTTCTTTTATTAATACCCCTAGTAACAAGGAGATATATACAGCACATGGACAGCACCTAAATGCCGCAAGGATTTATGAATCAGTGGAAACAAACAGGGAAGTGTACAGAACAGCAACAGAACTTAAACGGAAGGATATTGCAGTCTCAGATAAAGAATTAGTGAGAATTGTTACTGACACAACTCCAGCACAAATAACAACAGAATCCAGAAAAGTGAATTCTGTATGTGTGGAGAGGACAATTACTCAAGAAATAAATATACCCAAGAGATCAGTGCAAAAGTTAGAAGAAGCGGCAAATGATGTGGCAGGAAAGAAGACACCATATAAGAAGAGAGACCTACTTGCAAAAAGAAGAATAGCAACTCAATCTGAAGGAGTGAGAATACAAACAGGTGGAATATGGCAGCCAACCCGAAGAAAGAAGCTACAATCAAGGGACCAGGATTTTTGGTAGGATCTGCAGTGGTTTCACAGAAGAAAGTAGTTAACAAAGTGAGTCATCAAGTGGATGAACAGGTATGCGACCATCAGATTCACACAGATGACCACAGTGCATCAAGATTAACGTACAACTTCAAATATAGAGTCAAATTGCTCTCAGAGGAACATAGACAAACTACTTACTTTCTACAAGTTAACATACATTGTATTAGAAATAAGATTTTAGAATTACAACGTTTATGTAACACTGAGCATGTAGATGTTAAATATGTGTATCTGAGCACTGGTTAACCTAAGAACAAGTAAATATATTCGTTCCCCAAGGGAATGTTGTGGGAGACATGATATGTAGAAAACAGAGAAAGAATGGTGGGGCTGGAATTTTTGTCAAAGAAGGAATAAAGTTTTCCAGAACTGATGTATCTATGTAGGCCTACTCCTCAGAATTAGAGGGTGAGTTTAGTTGTGTAAAACTAATGAACGAAAATATGGTGGTGGTTAGCCTATATAGGTCGCCAGATGGTGATGTAAATTTGTTTACTGAAAAATGTTAATTAATAGATAAAAAGATATTTGAAGAGTAAGACGAGAATTGCTATCTGTGGTGATTTCAACATAGAAATGGCAAACACACAGGAGCCAGTTGCTAGGACATTTTAGAATATGCTAAGATCTTCAGACCTCTATTGTACACATAACCATGCCACACGCAAGAATGCCTGCAAAGATGATATTGTTGTGGACTTCCATAGGGAAGATTTTACAGTCAGACTTGCAGGAAGTGGACATGCAGATTATGAGCCACTACCCCTTACACTCTGTTAGAGGCAGCCAGTTACAACTGAAGGACCTAAAGTAGTAATGGTACGAGGACAAGAGTACATAAGTATGTTTGTTGATAGATTAGGAAGTGCAGGTTGGAACTGGAAAAAGAGAAGCTGAAATTACCTTTGATAACTTCTTTAAAAATTACAGAGATTTATTGTATTCTTGCTCACCAGTAAAAATAAAACACATCCACGTGAAATGAAAAAGAAAAGTCTGAACTGGTTTACAGAAGAGCTAGCAGAAATTAAATTAGAGGAAACATGCAAATGCTGTACCAGAAGCATAGGCAAATCACTAACCAAGGGGCAGAACAGAACATGAACATTCATAGGCCATATCTGAAATGCAAAAAATTCTACACAGCTAAACTTTTTCTGGCAAGAAAGCAAGCAGTGGAAAACTATATAGGAAGTGCTCCCAATAAATGCAAGGCAGCATGGCAAATAATAAAACAAGAAATACACAAAAATTCACAGAAACAGCTCTGCTTGAAGCTCAGGAGTTAAATCAGTACTTTTTAAACTCAGTTATAGAAATAAGTAACAGTATTAAAGCAACAAATTCATCTGCAATCGACCTTGTTGGAACACCATTGCCTGTTAACCTAGTATTTCACTGGAGGGCTGTCACACCTGCTGATTTTATAAAAGCTGTATCCAAACTTTCAGATTCTAAAAGTATGGACTGTTGTTGGTTATCAAATAACATAATTAAAAAGACAATACACTCAACTGCGAAACCATTAGCTTTTATTTTTAACGAATGTGTAGAATTTGGAGTTTTTGCGGATGTGCTTAATGTATCAAAAGTTGTCCCAGTTTTTAAAAAAAGGGAACAAACATCTTCCCCAAAGCTACAGACCAGTTTCCATTGTTCCAATACTCTCAAAGATATTTGAGGCAATGATACACAATGTTGTATGTAGTTTTGGTTTTCACAAGGGGAAAAACACAACAGGGGCCATTTTGGAAATCACTGACCAAACGTTAACAGCTTCTGAAAACAGTAACATGGTATCACTGGTATTAGGTGACCTAAGCAAAGCTGTTGATTACATTCCTGTAGACGTACTACTGGGGAAACTAGAGCTTTATGGGGTGACAGGGAGCACTTTAGCTGTGATAAATTCTTATTTAAGTAACTGAAAACAATTTGTTTAAGTCAGAAATGTAAATTTTTCCATAATGGAAATCAGCACAGGTGTATCACAAGGGTCTACACTTGGAGCCTTCTTCTTCATTATAGCTATTAATGATTTACCTAAAAACATAGCCCACCCCATCATGTGTTATGCTGATGATACAACACTACTTACCACACATCAGAACATTTCAGATCTGAATAACCTAACAAAAGAAACACTTGTTAAGGCCCTGGACTGGTTTGCAGCCAATAAGCTCCTGTGCAACCCTGATAAAACCCAACAACTTTCAATGGGAATATCAAATGAAGTAGGCAGTAAGTCGGTAAAACTCTTAGGTATTCACAGTGACTCAAAAATCTACTGGGAGCAACATGTCGATCACGAATGTGAAAAAATATCTCAGGTGGCACACCTTATCTTGAAACTAAGGGAGGTAGTGAGCTTGGAGTACCTTAGGGTGACATACTTTGGGCTATTCCAGTCACATATTTCATATGGTCTAATTATATGGGGGCACTCCCCTCACATCAAAAACATCTTGAAATTACAAAAAAAAAAAAAAGTCTTACGCATAATATGTAAAAGAGACCATAGGGAGCACTGTCATCCTCTTTATTCCACACTCAGAATACTCACAATTATGAATTTATACGTCTATGTGTCTGTATTCTATACTGAAAATAATATTTCAGAATTTATTGCCAGAAAAGAAATAAATGAACAGAACACCAGGGCTAAGGGTAATTTTGACATACTGCGCCACAGATTAGCAAGAATGGGAAATTCACACAAAGTAAACCCACTCAAAATATTCAATAAACTTTTTTTTTAAAAAAAAAGAGGTACAGCTGGCTGTCAGATCATCCATTCTATGAGATTAAAGAATTCTTTGAGATACCTGAGGAGGATATTAGCATTTGAAAGTTGTCTGTAGTTGAACATATTATTGTGTTCTGTGGTTAATCATGTGTAATTACATAGTGTATACAATAAACAATACAATACAATACTATATTATATTAGATTATAGTATAGCTTATTGCATTAACTTTTAGAAGCTATCCTGGTGTAATTTGATACACTGCCATGCTTAAAATGTATTCTATAATGTACTGACAATAGTTTGTATTCTATAATGTACTGACAATAGTTTATCATATTATTCTGTATGTACTAGCACATCTGGAAAGTCAAAGGCAATATCATTGTAAAATGATCTATGGTGAATAAAATTCTTGATTCTGGAACATCAAATTGAACCTACGGCAGCATCAAGAAGCAGCACCTTGGGTTACACAAGATACGTATAAAATTGGTGAAGGATATTTTTTTGATGCTGGTAATGTGTTGCAGAATGTGGTCTACTGAACACTGTTTTCCTTCTGTTGAACTGCGATACACATTCCAAACTTCGCAAAAACATTTTCACCAAATTTTATTACAACGTGGTGAAAGGAGCTGGGATGTGTATAAAATTGCATTGTATGCTAATGGTTATTAAGTTGTTTACAATATCCTGTGCCATATAAAATTATTGGGGTGTGAATAAAAACAACCTGTATGGAAAAGGTGGATGTGTGAATCAATGGACCAATACCAACAGCCAGCAGCATGGATTGTCAGATGAGTACCAAATATATTATCCACGTAACAGAGTAGTAAAACAATTAACAGATATGAAGTGAAATTGCATGCTAACATATCAGGCAAAAATAACTGCATGTAACATATTTTGCAAATATTACAGGAAAGGTGTTATTCAGAAGTGTTTGTCAAGTTGTGCAAAATTAGTTAAAATGAGTAGAAGCAATATATTTTCTGTACGTGACCAAGGTGGAATCACAACAAGATCTGGTTGGCGGCTACATGCATCAACACTAAATCTAAATATTCAAAGCCACTATGAATCAGCAAGTAGTATCATTTCATCTTTCCAAGGATTTTAACAACTGGAAAACCTATTGAAACAATTGTCTAAGTTACTAGATTGTAAACTGTCGGAGAAAAATAATAAAAATAGGTATGATGCTGAAAACAATTTCAGAAAAATAGACAATATTCTCAAAAAAATGAACAAGAAACTGGAAGCAATTAGGGAAGATGTTAATAAGGCACACAGACAAATAAACAGTGTAAATGAAAGAGCAGGCAATGTAGAATCTGAAGTGGATTATTTGAAGAGTTTTGCTGTTTTAGAGTAACAATTATTAGGTAACAATTGTGTTGATGAGCTCTACAGACAAAAATCAGAGTTGCATAATACACAGACTTGTATTGTAACCGAAAATAATTTTATGGATGAGAAACTAAAATTAAATTTTATAGTTGTTTCGGAACAAATTTCTTAGTTAAACAGCAAAGTGAATGAAGTAACAAATAATCTTCAAACAATCAACTCTAAAGTTGAAAAACTAGAGAGTAATATGTTTAACATTATATATAGTGGGAAAACATGTTTCAAACAATTGCAGTAACATTATTATGAAAATTTTTCTGGGTGATTTTAAACTACACCCTGTCAATAGTACCAGCACCAGGGCAGACAGCTTTGCAACAGGCATGTAAGAACAAATGAAAGTGAAATTTGCCAAGTAATTTTTAGATGGAGAAGTTTTATCCTGGGTGAACCAGCATGTTAAACCAGAAATGATGTTTGTGGAGTTCAAAAAATTATTTTAAAACAGATTTTGGTCAGATAGTAGGCAGGCCAGAATACAATCAGAATTTTTGAATGGAAGTAGATTTCACAAAGAAGGTATGAGAATGCATGAATTTTGTGAGGAGCAGCTTAGGACTTCAGCACACTTAGATAAACCACTTGATGAATTAACCCAAATTACCATACTGAAGTGGTGTTTACCTAGCCATGTTCAGTGGAGTCTTGTTTACAGACCAGATGACACTATTGAGGAATTTCTGAAATACGTAGATAAGTTAGATCATGCTTGGGAGAACATTTTTCAGAATGGGGAGACATCACAACACAACAACAACAACAACAACAACAACAGTGATGTTGGTAATAGAAGTAATAATAATTTTGTTAAAAACTATCACAACCAGAGTAATAAAAATAATATGAAAGAGCAGGGCTTAGGTAATCAAAGGAGAAATGGTAACAGATCCTATCAAAATAACAATCAGAAAAACACGTAACCACCTCATTGTGAGACTGTCAGTTTGAGAGGAAGAACAGTTACAGAAATCAGGGTAGAAGCAGGAGCGGAAGGCAGAATTCAGGCCACAGACACCACAATAGACACAATGATTAACAGATAAACACAGTTGATTGTGTTACAGCATTTTGGGACTTCATGTTGATGGAAATGAGTGAAGATAATAGTAAAGTAGAAAATAAATTTAATCTTGGTACACTTGATTTGACCAACTTATTTGATGAGAGCTGCGTGTTTAGTAATAGTAATATTTATGCTGATGCTGATGAGTATGGTTTAGTTAGCTTATTTTGTGACAATGAATTTTCAATATTGTCTGAAAATGATGTGGAGGAAAGTAAGGATCATATACCCAAGTTAAATTATGATTATGTGCCTGCTGGCACAAGATCTGGTACTTGTGATAGTGATTGTGATGTGGAGATGTGTAGTTGAAGTTGAGGTTCATGTAGGTGCAGATGATGTTGCTAATGAGTATTTTGATACTGTTGATGCTGATGTTGTATTTTATGATCAATTATAGTTTATGTGGAAGTACTAGACAATGATATGAGTAATAGAATGGTAGGATATGATGATTTGGAATCAGAGAAACAGGTACATGAAAATCAGTTGATACACACTGAGGTCAGTGAGATATTACATAGTTGCTACAGTAAGGAGGATCAAGATAAGCTAATTAGTGATAAGATACTGAAAGTATTGGAAGAGAATGAGGAGTCTGTAGGAAAAGGTGATTCCTGTGATAGTATTAAACACAGTTACAGTTACGGTTACACACACACACACACACACACACACATACACACACACACTAGTCGTAAGCAGCCTTTAAGTACTTTACATCCTAAGTTAGGAGGTGAGGGTCAAGTAAATGCTGATTTATATTGTAGGGATACTGAAGATGATTTATTGACTGAAGAGGATGGAAGTAATAAGCATAAAATACTTGGTAGTCCATATATTGAAATAACTATAAGCAACTGGAAGGGAGTTCATAATTGGACAAAGGTAGACAGGTAAGTGGTGTGTCTGTTACCTACTGATTAATTTACTAATGAGAAGAAGACGGGATTCATGCAGATCATAATTCCACAAGGTAAGTCATAACTGGTGGTAATTCACCTATTTGGTCAACATCCCCACACTAAAGAAGGCTAGACATATTTGTTTGTTATTGTCGACCTTTTTCAAAACTGGTGAGCTGTACCCTTTAAAAAAGCTACAACTAAGAAATTATTTAGTGTTTTATAAATGATTATTTTAGGAATGTTGGCAAACCACATGCTTTACTGTCAGATAATGGAAGTCCGTTCACATCTCATACATGGAAGGAATTTATTAAAAATGAGAACATTAAGCACATTTTAATATCTGTTTATTCTCAATCATGCAATCCTATGGTGAAATAAATGAGGGAAATTGGTAAGTTGCACAGAACTTAGTGTTCTAAGGATCATACGAATTGGTACACTTATATAAATTAATTTGAAGGCATTGTAAATAGTTTCCAACATACTACAGCTGGATTCACACCATATGAAATTCATTTTAATTAGAAACCTGCTATCTTACAAGCTGAACTGATTGAGTTTCCAACTGATACAGAGTTAACTGTTGAAGAGAGGGAAGAGGTGGTGAAGAAAAATATGGAGGCTTATCATGGTACGAGGAAGAAGAAGGATGACAAAAATCTTTAAGTTACACTGTTTAATGTAGGAGACCTTGTGTTGACTAAAATTTATGAAAACTCAGTATCAGTTAACAAATAAACAAAAAAGTTTTTCTATATATACGTTGGACCATTCCAGATCTTAGAGACACCTCATCAAAATGCATTTAGGTTAATTTATCCAAAGTCATGTGAGCTATTTGGTCTAAGAAACATCACACGGCTGAAGCCATATGTTTCTATTTGATCAACCATCAGGGGGGTACAGTCAGTGTATACCATGTGTCTGGAATGCACAAGGTCCCCAGCTAATGTAGTACCTGCTTCAACATCTTTATAATTCAGTACCACATTCCTTATTTACACCATTTACACTTATTTTCTAGCCATATGTCTAAATCCCTTTTTGGTGGATGAAATGCTTCACTGATTTGATAATAGTATCTTATCTCAGCATAATCATGGTCACTTGTGAAACATTTGGTATTATTTCACATCTTTATCATTTCTACAATTATTCAATGTCACTTGAATCTGAAATACCTCGTACACACATGATTGAATATTCAAAATGATTATTGTGGAGATTTTTAGCATCAGTTGACATAGTTTACATTGCATACATTTAGCCTTCTATATGAAGTTTACACGACATATATTCTATGGATTTAAATGATTTACTTATTACCTACATTATCTTGACTATAATAAATCCCATTGCTTTGCAGTGAATCTGGTGCTGCCTTTGAAAGCTTTTGATTAATATGGGTCAGAAGTGTTTTGCTTGCTGTTGTCATAGGGTGACAATAGCCTTTTTAGTGGATTTTGGCTGCATGTTTACAGATGGCTACAGTCTTGATGAAATACATGTGTTGGCTGATTAATCTGAGAAAGGCATCAGTCAGATAGGAGATCAACCTTTTCTTTGACATACTAGTCACACTTGGAGTTTACCGTAAGCTATGTTTCAGTATGTCAGGTGTATTACACTGCTTTGTACTGTTATTATACCTTTATCTATATTTGATTCCGTATCTGCTTTGTGTCATGTTTTCTATATTGGTTGTTAGCATTCATCGTATATGTGCTTTATGCTTTGATGCTGAACATTGTCATGTGGTATTTTTATGTTATCTTAAATATTTATATTTTCTGTATGTGACGAACTGATCAACATATTTTGTGTTACAGTTTAGTCTCCATGTTGGAGTTTATCACAGAATCTTTCACTTCACATATGTTGAACTACTTTTGTCTGGATACATTCTCATATCAGTGTCATGATGTCAGTGGTATATACAGTTTTGTCATTGTGTTTCCTCAACTGCCTGTTTAGGATATTATTGAATACTTACATTGCTTTTCTTATTGAATCATTTAAGTGATAACATATGCACTTATCTTCAAATAACCATTCCTATTAAAATGTGGTATGAAATAATTGGATAGTGACAAACATTGTTTTTCTTGTGTTAAACTACGACACTAATCCCAAACTTCACCACAAAAACATTTTCACCACGTTTTATTACAGCATGAACATGAATAATATTACATATTTGGAAGATTTTCCCATATTTGACATGAATTACAATTGCTGTTGTTGCTTTACTGTACCACTGAGCTCCTAGTAATAACTTCTGTTTTTCTTTTGGTAGCAAGTGATGTTTGTCTGAAACGTGAAGTTCCACATCGTACTGATTCACATATTTGCACACTTACTTCTTACGGAGTTTGATATTTGAACTAATTGATTATGAATTTTCTTACAGATTAGTACCTGGCAGTTTGGATTTTCAGGTTGTTCTGATCGTCACAAACATAGGCCTTGAACGTTTTCAATTTGGTTTGAGGTGTCTCATGCTCAGTTCTAGTTTCATGTAGTTTTGCTTACTATAGCCATTTGAACTGTTTTTCTGTTGTGATGCCATGGTTTTGGACTTTGTATTGAAACAGTATCTTTCATTGTATGTTAGAATGTAAATGAATTTCTTCAAATATAACTTGTTTTGTGGCCTTACAGTCATTTGCTGTAATCGCATTTCCTATGTGTGGATGAATTCTGAATGGTTGTACGCACTACTCTGGTCTCAATTAACAGATTAGAGGGAATTTTCCTGTTCATTTTCTTGTATATGCTTTAAACTTGTGCTTTTCTATGATTTGGTGTAGGATAACTCTTGATTCTGATATGTCATTCATGGACACAAATCTACATTTTGTCTGGTGTAATAGGATGGGTTTTATGCTATCAACTTGAATTTTGCTTTGTCAAACTGTATTATATACAGAGAAGAACTCTTTACACTGTGCAGTTCACCAAACACTGATTAGATTAACTAAAAATTGTGGGATATATCTATATATGAAAAAACTAATGATGATTTTGTGCTGGAAAGATGAAAATAACTGACAGCAACCTGAGTAATCAACATGACAACGCCTTGCCAGAAAAGCCTAAAGAATTACAGCTTCCAATCACTTCTTCTTTAAATTGTTCATCATCCATGTTTCACTTCAATACATCACTACATTCCAGGCAAATACTTCCAGAAAAGACATCCTGGCACTTAAATCAATATTTGATTTTAACAAATTTCTATTCTTCAGGAATATTTTCTTGCCCCTGCCAGTCTCCATTTTATATCCTCTCTACTTTGACCAGCATTAGTTATTTCACTGCCCAAATAGCAAAATTCATCTATTTCTTTGTGTCTTCGTTTCTTATCTAATTCCCTCAGTATCACCCGATTTTATTCATCTAAATTGCATTATACTTGTTTTGTTTCTGTTGTTCATCTTATATCTTCCTTTCAAGACACTGTCCATTTCATTCAACTGCTCTCCCAAGTCATATGCTCTCTCTCTCTGACAGAATTACCATTTCATCAGAAAACCTCATCAGAAATATCTCAACGTTATTATTTCTTCTCCCTAGACTTCAATCCCTACTCCAAATTTGTTCTTTTGTTTCCTTTACTGCTTGCACAATGTACATACTGAATAACATAGTGAATAGGCTGCAACATTGTCTCACTCCCTTCTCAACCACTGCTTCCTTTTCATGCCCCTCAAATCTTACAACTGCCATCTGCTTTCTGTACAAGTTGTAAATAGCATTTTTCTCTCTGAATTTTACCCCTGCTACCTTCAGAATTTCAAAGACACAACTGCAATCAACACTGTCAAAAGCATTCCTTAACAAGGGGAGGCCATGACGTTTGGAATGCTGATCTGCTGCAAACTTCGTACACTCTTAGTACTCAATGAGGACAACAAAATGTGTAAGCAGTAGTGCATACTTCTGAAGTGTTATTGAGAAAATCACAAAAATAATTTCGGTCATCAAATATATACCTGTGTGCGGTCATTTTTAACATGAAGCGGCTGCAGCCGAGTGACAGTCTGCCTTCAGCAGTGACATAGTGGAGACCGTGTTGCCCGCCATCCCAGCTGCAGTGCACATACCTTTTTGTTTATGCCAGAACACATTCGCATTTGTGGTGTTTTGAGTCTAGAACGAGATGGCACACTCGTACAGAAAAACAATTTTGAAGTTCAGTTTTGCGGACAACTATACATGACCAATGGCACATGAGATTGATCGTTTTTTAAGAGAAGAGGTTAAAACCAATCCACAGGAAATGGTGGGAATCCATTTATCAATTGTTTCAAGTATTGTATATGTCAAGCTTATTGATGTGGTGGCTTGTGGAAGACTTCTACAACTATCACCTAATGGTTATTGTTTCTGTCATGCTGACGGGAATGTTGGTGCAGTTACAGTCGACCACATGGGAATGGGGATATGCACCATACGGGTCTTCGAACTTCCGTTTGAGGTCCCGTCTGAACGTTTGATCAACGCCTTTCGACCATACAGTACAGTTCTATCCCATGTAGCAGAAAAAAGGACGAGTTTTACCACATACCCTGTTCTAAATGGGGTGAGAGAAATACGGAAAGAACTGTGAAAGCACGTCTCCTCTTATTTGTACACAGGGGGTTGTCGAGCGATCATAATCTATGCTCGGCGTGTGGGAAAGGAGGTCATGTCCACTCAAAATGCCTCCAGCAATGTTTAGTGCAAACCCCGCAGGATGACGTTCAGGCACCACAACACATGACTGCATTACCATTGACCTTTGTGGAGGCCTTGAGAGAAGAAGTGAGGGAGATTTCCGATGGGCACCAGCAGCTGCGCACTATAGAGAACATGGACACCAAGGATTGGAACTCCGACCACCAGTTCCACCACAGCACATACAGGACCCCATACAAGAGATGCAGCTGACGGTCGCTGCAGACTCAACCTGGTGGCTGCCAGTGCTTCCAGCGTGATAGACCACGCCCGAACCGGAGGATACGCAATCCAAACAACCAATGCAGAAGCAAGGCAATGGAAACGGCATTTGCCAAAGAGAAGAAAGAAGTGCCGACTGACTTCTGCTGATGTTAGCCATAGTCCTGAGGGGTCAGTGGACGACGACAGTATTGACTTGCGACCAGTGGATTCAACAGATACCGAGATGACAGTACAGGAACTGCACAACAACGATAACTTGAATTCTCCTTCTGGTGTCTGGAAGGCAGAAGTGGAGATGACAATTGTCCATCATTAGAGTGGTGACACTGCTGCCTACCATCCTTTGGCAAGTTCCAGATATATGCTGGGGGACTGGGCGAAAGGAATGGACCAACAGGAGCAGGATGAAGATACGGACATGGCAATTGAGGATATTCCCAGCCAAGAACCGGGAGGGGCCGGGGAATGTTGAACAACTTGGTGTAGTGAGGAGTGATGGGGTTTCTGATAGCCGACAGTTTTCAACACCATCGCTTGATGACAACCCCCTATAACTGATGAACACATGCCAGGATTACCACATTGCAACGATAAACAGTGCACAATGATAGTGGATGTGGTGTGGCAGTCCTCACCAGGGAAGGTATAGGAATGGAGGAAGTCATGTCTCTTCCTTCGGCACGTGGAATAGCGATCACTGTTGATGGCGTTCGTTTCATCAATGTCTGGTTCCAGAAAAAGAAGAGAAAGGGTGACCTTTTACACTGAAGAGATAGCACCGTTGTTCACCAAACGCTGTGACAGTTATGTAGTGGGCGGAGACTTTAATTGTGTCATCAACCAAGAGGACCAAGTACCTCATTATGTGCCATGCATGGAATTGCACACTTTGATTACTGAAATGGCACTTCTGGATACCTGGGAACTGCAGCTTGGCGACAGAACAGGTTACACATATGTAACGGGACACTCGGCAAGTAGACTTGATAGATTGTATGTGATGCGCGCTCTGCGGAAGGCGATACTGGATGCAGAAATCTGTCCAGCGGCTTGTACGGATCATATGGCGTATGTCTGTAAGATTTCACTAACGCGGCAGAAGATATGGTGGAGTAAGGGTCACTGAAAAATGAACAGTGCACTTTTACGTGACGCTGCATGTCGCTGGTCGATTGAGATGGTCTGGGACACCTACGTTTGCCCCTAACAAGCACACACCTCAATTCTCCAGTGGTCGATCAAATGCGCAAAACCAATGTTACGGAGAATGCTGATACGATGTGGGCAGGACAAATCGCAGTGGAATGACACAACAGTTGATTTTTATTTGACAGCTCTGAGGGAACTGATGACCCAACAACCATTGCCGGAAAGGCACACGGTCATGCGCAGGATAAAAGCCAAGTTATTACTGATGACAAGACTAAGAATGGAAGGTCCAACAACCCTACCACAACAAAGGTCAGAAATTAATTATGATTGTTGTGGTGTCACCGTCAGACACCACACTTGCTAAGTGGTAGCCTTTAAATCGGCCGTGGTCTGCTAGTATACGCCGGACCCGCGTGTCGCCACTATCAGTGATTGCAGACCGAGCGCCGCCACACGGCAGGTCTAGAGAATCTTCCTAGCACTCGCCCCAGTTGTACAGCCGACTTTGCTAGTGATGTTTCACTGACAAATTACGCTCTCATTAACCGTGACGATAGTTAGCATAGCCTTCAGCTACGTCATTTGCTACGACCTAGCATGGCGCCATTATCATTTGCTATTTATCTTGTGATACATGTACTGTCAGACCGATGTTCACCAATTATGAATTCCAGTAGTCACTTACGTTCTTTGCTACTATAAATTCCCTTACCTGTTCCAGGCCTCACGCCAGCCTGCGTGAGCTTAAACGCGTGCCTTTCGGCTTCCTCTCCTAGTGGCTTGGCTGTCTAGCCAAGTCACAACAATTGTAGTGTTGCTCACGCTGATAAATATTGCATTTTCGGGCAACAACAAAGTTATATTATGTGACAGGTATCATTAGAGCACAGTTAATAATGTCATTTCTTGAAATAATGGATAAACTAGGCACTCATCTTTTCGTGTTTCCCGCACTGGTCTTGTTGTGAACTCATGGCTCAATCATCAAAAATCTAGGTGGTGATGATTCCAAGCTCGGATGCAAAGAGGCCTAGGTGTTATTCTGCGATATTTAAAAGTTTTATAGATGTGTTTCATAAAACATTCTTGAACACTAAACTTTTGCAAGTTAGGAGAATGATGATGTAAAATAGTAATCAGCATTCCGAATTTAAGTTGCACTTCTTTTTTATTACTTTTGTTGCAATATCACGTAACTCACAAAACATCACTTCACAATATAAAACATACTCGAAAATATCTTCCTCACTGTTAAAGTTCACATTTGATAAACTGACTACAATTTGCGTCTTTTCAACATGATGATAAGACTTGACTCCCTAATAACTGCTTACGCACCCAAAAGTCAGAGTTACAAGTACGTCAAAGATCATAGTGACAAAAGAAAGAATACTCATAAGAATAATATCATTGCAATATAAACATATCGATGTATCAAAGTACGTCTACATTAATGAAATCAAATCTGAATGTTGTTTCAGAAATATGTTAACTACTTTACAGAAACGCAGTAGAATATTGCTGGTATCAAGAGGTTGACGTGAGGTGCCGCAATGGTTACATAATTCAAGTACCATTACAAAGGCATAATGGTCTGGGTGAGATTCGTGGGCACAGTTGCTGCCAAAGCCCCCTCAATGCACCATGTAGTATGTGAACGCCAACAATGGCGAAGGACATTGATCAAGGAACAAACCCCTGAAACTGGCCAGTAAGTTGTCATCCAATGTGATATGGCGCAGGTGTTTACCAACTACATCCACCAGTTATAAGGAACCGTACAAGTGAACCACGAGACACTACATGATGTCATCTCTGAAAAGCCAGACGAGGACCACCACTGGATGCAGAGAGTTTCATCACAGTGATAACGGAGGATGAGCTGACAGACACAATTGCCAGGATAGCTCCAAACAAATCCCCAGGACAGGATGGTTTCCCAACTGAATTTTACCGCTCCTTCGCATACCTCATGGGACAGACAAGGATTCAGATGTATAACGAACTCCTGTTACTGCAGACTGGGATACCTGTCAAATTCACGGAGGGTATCATCCCAATACCCAAACCATGTGGTGGAAGAAGGCCAGAAGATTATAGACCACTAACTCTCCTGAAGTGTGACTATAAGATTTTCACAAGCCTCAGATGTAAGAGTAATGTACATAAGGCGCTTGGAGATTACTGAGATATCATTGCATTAGCAGTGGCATGCCAACTGTATGGGGCACTAGTCTCTATTGACTTCGATCATGCATGCGACAGGGTGGATCATATCTTTTTACATACAGTGATGGTCAGATTGGAAATCCCACAGGCCTTCATTCTAGTGATCATGCGACTTACACAGCGTGCGATCAAAGGTCTCAGTGAATGAGTGAGGCACTGACTACATTGTCATTTGACGGTCAGTTCACCAAGGTTGCCAATTTCGATATTTTTGTATGCGATGGCATTGTAACCCTGCCTACATGGTCTCCGAAGACGGCTGGAGGGAGTGCTGTTGCCACAACTGACCTTTCATTGCCGTGCTTATGCTGACGATGTGATGCTGATGGCACGGACAGGCGACGAAGTACGTACGGCATTGGCATGGATACAGCAATATGGGATGGCAGAGGAAGCGAGCTTAACCTACAGAAGTCATACTGCATGAATGTCAGTTGAGGATTACAACTGGGGAAGGAAGGCCCGCTCATGTTAGTTAATACCATAAAATGATTAGGTATTACATTCCACATGGATGTGCAGCAGAAGCAGCAGATAACTACTGACGCATATTGAAGCTGATGCGGATAATGGTGCTGTTACAGAAATTAAGAGCATTGGATATGATTCAGAGGGTGACCTACATTAATGTGTACCTAACATCGAGACTCACGTAGCGCATGTCCTGCCTTTAATGCACACAATGACAACACGGATACAAGCAACTTTTGGAACTTACGTGAGTGTGGGGCACCTGTTCCAGATCCAATACACAACGCTTATGCTACCACCTGGAGAGGGTGGACTTGGCCTGGTAAACGCATATGAAAAGGCACGAGCGTTATTTGTCAGTATGATTTTTCGACAGTGGCGCGACCAATTTCACAGTATCTCGGGTGCGTTGGCCGATGCACTGGTGCCCACTTCAATGGTGCCCCCAGTCAATGTGCACCATATTTCACAGAAGATGTCACATTTCAGGTCTTTGTTTTTGGAGCTTAGCTGTGTCAGAGAAGCCTTCCCAACAACACGACTACTGACTACCAATGACATGAGATGTGTACCAACTCTTACTGCGCTGGTGCCCAAGCAATACCCTGGACAAGAACTGGCGACAGATATGGCACGTTATATGGAACATTTACCTCCCAATGTCGGTATGCTCAACACGGTATGTGGTGGTAAATAGGAAGTTCACAATGAGTCAACGGCAGCATGCGCTTTATTTGGCAGACGCTGCACTATGTTTAAGCTGTGCAGCAGAGGACACTGATTAACATTGTTTAGCATGTAGTGGGACAGCTCCGGTGTGGCACTTGGCATGACAGATATTGACTTCCAATTATGCTCTGCTCCTCGCACATTTTCATCAGACACCCTTTCTTCCCCACAAGAATCTTATTTTCCAGTCCAAAAAACCAGTGCAGTGACATGAGTATGGGGAATGGTTGTGGGCTATGTCTGCAATTAATTGGAAAAGGGCAAAATGGATTTTTAGCATTTTCTGCTGGATGGACATGCGAAACTGCAACAGCATAAGAAATATAGGCGAGACTTCATTAATTACCTGTGACCGACATTTACCAACCCGCCGGCCAGATAGGGTGTGATGGCTGAGAGATGAGGTGGATGAAGTATGCCAAGACAGACATCAATCACACTTAACAGAATCTTAGTTATCTTCGAGAAGATGACCCAGTCTTGTGCCAATGTCTGGAGAACGGGTTGACAGATGGCTCTATTGCTCTATCGAATATCGGATGGTGATCAGGTGTCGCCCATGACATTAATTTCATTTCATTGCTAGAGGAGCATGTTTCTTTTGTATTTGTACTATCAGGGATGTCTTCATGTCTTTTTCATTTGGACATTTTCAATTTTATTCATTTCCTTACTTAATTAATTTTCTAATTAGCCACTATTTGTCAACATTTGGACATTGTAGACACTTTTATGCAGTAGTATACAAAATGTATGTCAGCAAAGCTTGTACGTCTGACCTTGTAAAACAATTATTCTTTGTAATATATATTTATATACATAAAATAATAAAAAAAAGAGGTCATTTACTAGTCGATAGTTATGAATATTGCATTATTTGTGATAATAAAAATTTGTAGATTGCCAAACAACATTGTAAATTTAATAAAAGTTCATCTGATTACACGTATTTTTCCCATTACATCAACTGTAATATAAATAGTAAAAAAAAATGACTGTGTTAGAAATAAAAAAAAAAAAAAAAAAAAAAAAAACTGACGAACAGGACTGGATCCAGTGATTACGGGGCTTGAACGCAAACCACTCGGCTGCCACCATTTCATGGTAAACATGACCATGCACAGGTATATATTTGACGACCAAAACTATCTTGTGATTTTCTCAATAACGCTTGAGAAATATGTGCTAGTGCTTACACATTTTGTTGTCCTTACGGAGTACTACGAGTGTACGAAGTTTGCAGTAAATCCGGGTTCCAAACGTCGTGGCCTCCTCTTGTATGTCTACAAATGCTATAAATATAGGTTTGCCTTTCCCCTTCCTATCTTCTAAGAGAAGTCATAGGGTCAGTAATGACTCACATGTTCCTACATTTCTCTAGAATCCAAACTGATCTTCCCTGAGGTTGGCTTCTACCAGTTGTTCCACTCTTCTGTAAAGAATTGAGTTACTATTATGCAGCCATGACTTATTAAGCTGATTGCTCAGTAATATTCACACCTGTCAGCACCTGCTTTCTTTGGGTTTGGAACTATTATATTCTTCTTAAACTCTGAGAGTATTTCGCCTGTCTCATACATCTTCTACATTAAATGGAAGAGCCTTGTTATAGGTGGTGCTTCTAAGGCTGTCAGTAGTTCTGACAGGATGTCTTCTACTCCTGGCACTGTGTTTCAAATTAGGTCATTCAGTACTCTTTCAACATCTTTTCACAGAATCCTATCTCTCATAACACCTTGACTTACATCCTCTTCTGTTTCTATAACACTGCCTACAAATTCATCTTCCTTGCACAGACACCCCCCCCCCCCCCCCTCCCAATATACTCCTGTCACCTTCCACCTTCCAGCTTTCCCTTCTTTGCTTAGGACTAGTTTTCCATTTGAGTTCTTGATGTTCATACAGCTGCTTCTATTTTCTCCAAAGGGCACTTCAATTTTCCTGTAAATGGTATCTATCTTTCCATTAGTCAAAATACTTCAAAACTGTTACATTTGTCCTCTAGCCATTCTCCTGAGTAATTTTGCATTTCCTGTCGGTCAGGTTTCTTAGATGTTTGTATTCCCTTTCACCTTCTTCATTTACTGCATTTTTATATTTTTTTCCATTTGATCAATTAAACTGGGTATATCCTGTTTTATGTAAGGATTTCTACTTGGTCTTGTGTTTTTACCTTTTTGATCCTCTGCCACCTTCACTATTTCATCTTCCAAACCATTTTCAATCATTGCCTATTGTGCCCTCTGAAACACTCAACAACCTCTTGTTTCAACTTATCCAGTTCCTACCTCCTTAATTCCCTACGGTTTTGCATTTTCTTCAGTTTTAATTTACAGTTCATACACAATAAATTGTGGTCAGAGTCCATATGTGCCCCTCAAAATGTCTTACAATTTAAAATCTGGTTCCTAAATCTCTGTCTAACCATCATACAATCAATATGAAACGTTCTGGTGTCTCAGTCTCTTCCATGTGTGCAATGTTCTTTCATGGTTCTTAAACCAGGTATTGGCAATAATTAACTTGTGCTCTGTGCAAATAGTCACCAAGCACTACTAAATTTTTCTCTCCTTTACCTATCTGAATAATTGCTTTTTATGGGATAAGTTGTAGGGTCTGATCTCACCCTTGATCATCTACTACAAATTTACCTACCTTTCTGTAAGTAATTTGTATCAGTATTTTACAGCCATGCCATATTAAACTGAAGATTCAATAGCATTCACACCTATCAACACCTGCCATCTTTGGAATTCATATTGGTTACATTCTTCAGGGTGTATATGTGAACAGTGAAAAAAAAATCCCGGATTTCCCGGTTAAAAGTATACTTTCTCCCAGATGAAAATACATTTATCCATGTTAAGTAACAGTATACTTTTCCTCAAAACTGTAAAATTTATCAATCCTTTAAATGGTTGTGGTTTTATACACCGGCGTAGAATTTCCTGGCTCTTTAAAAAACGGCACTCAGGGGAAAAAAAAACACGTTTTAGGAAGATGTTTTGATGTGCAGCAACATGTACACTGCATATTTTTGTATTACGAAAGTATAGATTCGAATTCCACCAAACACTGCATATTACTTCCCGAAGGATTGAAATTGAGGTTGCGATGTGCTTTTGTAAGCCAGGTGTAGCTCATGTCAAGTGATCTCGCCAGCCGATGACAACGGATATTCAGATCATAGGACACTGTGATGTAGTCAGCCAATAGCAACATCACTGTAAAGTAGCGCGAACACACAAATAGGAAAAGGTAATGGTTTAAATTAATATACATATATACATAGTGTTTCTACAAGAAAAGAAAAGCTTTTACATTTAATATTGGTCACTAAGATTAATAAGCTGCAAGAGAAGCTAAGCTTTAACACATAATGACTATTTTTGCACGTGTTACACTTTAAAGATACATCACAAAAATGTGCCAGTAAATTTTTTAACAATGACATAAATGTCTGATATTCTGGGATCAAAAATATTCTAAATGGTCGCCCTCAAAGATTTGATTTTTGAATGAGAGTCAAATGCTCTGAGATTCAAGAAATTCATCAGACATTTGCACGCACAGAGTTCATCTTGCGTAAAAGGAAATTTACTTTGAAATTAACACTTTCCAAACAACCATTCGCAATATTTTCCCGCAACCTGTTAGAAATAGAATCGTTTACGCAGTTGCCAGAGCACGCCAAATAACAGGTGTCGTTCGTAGATGTGAAACATTAAAAGATCTTACATTATGTCATAAAAGAAACAAGACATTAGAGGACACTCCAAGAGCATGGGAATTTTGTGAATTATACTAAAATGCACCATTCGGCTTAAAGTGCACATTCGTATATCCAGATTCAGATGTAAATTTTCTTGGAGTACCTGTACTATATTATCTCACGTTTGGTTCTTTATTAAGGCATAATGCCATATGTGCTAGAAGATGAAAACGTGAACTTTAAATGCAGTGAACAGTTGAAACTAGCCCATAGTGTGGAATTAAACACTTAGTTTCAAATAAATTGACTGCCTCAGCAGATAAAATTAGTACAAGCCAAATTTCTTTAACAAACTGACAATAACTTCATTCTTCTGCAAGGCAATTAATGTTTGATTGTCAGAAAGGTGGAAACAAAATAAAATCTGAAACTAATTACATATTTTAGCCTTCCATAATTATGTGAATGTATTTTAGTTCACTTGATAGCTCCTGGCCACAGAAATCCATTTTGTTTTCATTTGAAGTGAGAGCAATAAACAAAGAGGAAACAGCAAAATCACTTAATGTAAACATGGGTCATGTGGAGTCTACCACCTCCCACTACAACTCAGACTGCTCTGGAAATCAGGTCCAGATCTAGGATATTTCCAAACCGGGGCAATATTAGATAGTGGCGCTCCCCCCTCCCTTGAGTATTGGAGGTACGACACCAAAAATTTAAAAATCGGCTTTTCAAAAATATCTTCATTTTGTAGTACACATCTTTCTGAAGAGTCTGATACATAAAACATATATATTTGAGGGAACATAAGACATGTTATTTGGTCTTAAGTGGGTCAAAGTGCAGTGCCATGCCTCTCCACACAGCATTCTTCCATCGCACGTCTCTTGCATTTCGCTCTGTGGAATTCAAACATGTAATATGTTGTAATGGAATGTGTGCCATCAAACTATATTCACGCCAGTGGAAATTAAAATGTCCTGTGGTGCCTCTCCTGCTCCCAGTTGGCCAGTTGGACATCCTGCCCCTCTTTATTGACATCCTGCTCCTCTTTAAAAAAATCTCAGAATTAATACTGGTCGGGATTATTTGTAACCAGCAGAACAAGAACACTTCAGAAAATTTGCAGTCTTTATTGCCTATTAGCTAATAACTTGCTGATTTGTGTGACATAAAATTAAATATAGCATACATAAATGAGTAAAGATGAGAGACAAGCAAGACAGTACACGTTTCTTCAATCGTTAAGTCCTAGCTTCTTTCCTCTTTAATCTTGACACAGCTTTATATGGCATACTTTCCTTTCTGGAAATGAATCTACTACCTCATCGAAGTTCGTTAACGTTTTGCTACATGAAAAAATGAAATGTCTTTGTCTATTATTAGAAAAGCTGTTAATACAAATTGTACCCAAGACTGGTGTGGTTTCTCGATCTGATTACGTGTATTTTGTCACTGCTATATAAAATGAAATAGGCCTGCCCAATGTTGCAGCAGTTGTTACACACACCAAATAAACAAGACTGTTTTGGCACAAATGGTCATTTTTATAACATAACGGAATATAATTCACGAAGTACCAATATCAAATGCCTATTAGGCCTAATGCAAGCAAAAATTTTGTGTTAGGAAATGGTTTCACCTTTCATTCATACTCTCTAGCTTCTGAAGCACGAGATCGAAAAGTAGTAGTACTAAATTTTTAAATAAATTTTGAATAATCATATTCTCCCATAATTTGTGAGAGTCCCCGTTTCTTCTCATTTCTCATTCTAACAAACAATCGTATGACTAATTCTGTAACTATTCCTGCCAGTGTCAAAACTTATCCTCTGGTTAATGTCATCACCAGTTTAGTTATCCGGTTGGGCGTTATTACGTGTTCATACAACGCGTTTTCCATGCTACTCCCAGAATAGAACTTTAGGTGATTATTTCTTGTGGGGGTTTATAAAAGACTTTGTTTATGTGCCTTTGTTACCAACAACATTGAATGAATTGAGGTATTGCAAGCTGTAACTCAAGACATGTTCACTGCAGTGTAGGAACAATCTGAATACCACATTGACATATGCCATGCATCTCAAGGGAGACACACTGAACACCTTTAAAAACGTATAAAAAAGCACTTTTTCTGTTTCCCATTAATCAAAAAAACAAAATTTATTGTATATGTTTATTAGTTTCAGAAATATAGAAGTGCCAAATCAGATGATTCTTTTTGATACACCCCGTATATTCATCCCAACTTTCAAATTTCTCGTCTTATCTTAGTACTTTCTTGCCATCCAAGCTCCTGATTTTTACGCAGCAACTTCTCTTTTCTGCAAAGGTCTCTTTAAATTTACTTTACCGTCAAGAATACTTCTGCAGCTTGCATCTGTCCTTTATCGATTCCTGTATAAGCATTTTGCATTTTCTGTCCGTTTCATGTTTCGATGTTTCACCTGCATCATTTGCTGAATTCCTATATTTTCTTGTTTTTGCAGTTAAATTTAATATTTCCTGTGTTATAAAGGGATTTCTGCCAGCCCATATCTTTCATCTATTTGTTCTGCCAATGTGTTCACTATTTTACTCTCAAAGCTACCCACTCATGTTCTGTTGTATTCCTTTGGTTTGTTTCCATCAAATGTTGTCCAATGCTCCATCTGAAACTCTCAACGATCTCCAGGTCTTCCATTTTTGCAGGTCCTATCATTTTTATTTTCTAACACTGGGCAACTTCTTCAGATTTCTTCTGCAGTTCGTAACCAATAAATTATGAGCAGAGACCATATCTGCCCCTGGAAGTGTCTTCCAATTTAAAATCTGGTTAAAAAATCTCTGCCTTACCATTATATAATCATCAAATCCTACAATGTCTCCAGGTCTCTAACATATGTACAACTTTCTTACATAAGTTCTTAAACAAAGTGTTAACGATGAAAAAATTATGTTGTTTGCAAAATTCTGTGAGCAACATTCTCCTTCATTCCTTTCACCCAATCTACGTTCCCCATTCTTTATTCTTCTCTTACTTTTCCTACTATCAGTTTCAGTCACCCATCACAATTAAATTTTCATATACATGAATAATTTCTTTTCTCTCATTGTACATTATTTCAATCACTTCATCATCTGCGGAGCTAGTTGACATATAAACTTGTACTTCTCCGAAAACTGCCTGGAACTAGTTAGTGCAAGGTAACGAGGGATAATATGGCCATAAAGCAGCTTTGCTGGCAATGGATATATCAGCTTTGGAAAAATGGATGGGATGTGAAAAGCAGAAAGACAAGTATAGACTCATCTTCCCCTGATAAAAAGAAGGCAGCATTCAGCAGATTCAGATGGTTTAAATTACTTGGTTACATAATTGCATATAACTACTGTACATAACTTTGCACTTAAGTAAATAATGTAGGGTGTGCTTGTAGTGTGAGTCCTTGGATTTGCTGGATACCTAATCATTGAAATAGAAGTCATATGAAAACAAACTCTTCCAAGTAGTTTGTAAATTAAATTCAAAGCACAGTAGCAGAAATAATATGTTGAGCTGGTGTTCTTCAATCAAAATGTTTCATAGTAGAATTAAGTTATAAAGATGTATAGAACAACTGCAAAGTAAGTCATTATTTTATTATGACGACACCATTCAGTTTCGATCTCTGTAATGCCAGACAAGTATTTGTCTGTCTCATATTTCATGCATAGCTGTCATTAAGTGAAGGGAGAGGAGTGAAACTGTGCTAAAACAAGGAGTTATTCCTAATTATGTAAATCTGATAGCATGTCATAAATTAGAACTGATTTTAATTTACCGTGTTTAAGAATAGAATTATGTATTAAATGCAGAGTGAACTTAGTGTAAAGCAAAATGGATATGAAAATACGTTTTTTGTGGTTTGATGAGCGTTCGTAGTTCCGTTGCATAGCATTTTTTTGTTATCACATTGAATTATAAAATTATGTGGTGATAAATGTGTGTATAATTATATAGTGTATTCAGGTTTAAGTATTTAAATTTCATAAAGAATGGTAAACGAATTGCGGCCATGTCTAGGAATTATTTTCATTAAGGTAGTGTCACGCGACCTGACTCAGGACTGGGGATATGAGTGTGAAAATGTGGTCTTTTCATCGTTGTCCGTTGTTGTGTTAAGTGTGGAGTGACAAACTGCCGTGAGTGTAAGCATGAACACCAGTGTCTGTCAATAAACTGTGAAGGAACAATGTGAAAGTGAGTAGGTGCGAGTCAATAAACCATGTGTATGAACATCACGGATTATTCCAGGATGAGATTTTCACTCTTCAGTGGAGTGTGCGCTGATATCAAACTTCCTGGCAGATTGAAACTGTGTGCTGGACCGAGACTCGAACTCGCGACTTTTGCCTTTCGCGGGCAAATGCTCTACCGAACGAGCTACCCAAGCATGACTCACACCCCCTCCTCACAGCTTTACTTTTGCCAGTACCTCGTCTCCTACCTTCCACACTTAACAGAAGCTCTCCTGCGAACCTTGCAGAACTAGCACTCCTGAAAGAAAGGATATTGCAGAGACATGGCTTAGCCACAGCCTGGGGGATGTTTCTAGAATGAGATTTTCACTCTGCAGCGGGGTGTGCGCTGATATGAAACTTCCTGGCAGATTAAAACTGTGCTGGACCGAGACTCGAACTCGGGACCTATGCCTTTCGTGGGCAAGTGCTCTACTAACTGAGCTACCCAAGCACGACTCACGCCCCCTCCTCACAGCTTTACTTCTGCCAGTACCGCATCTCCTACCTTCCAAACTTAACAGAAGCTCTCCTGCGAACCTTGCAGAACTAGCACTCCTGAAAGAAAGGATATTGCGGAGACATGGCTTAGCCACAGCCTGGGGGTTGTTTCCAGAATGAGATTTTCACTCTGCAGCGGAGTGTGCGCTGATATGAAACTTCCTGGCAGATTAAAACGTTCTGTGTGTCGGACCGAGATTCGAACCCGAGACCTTTGCCTGTCGCGGGCAAGTGCTCTACCGACTGAGCTACCTGAGCACGACTCACGCCCCCTCCTCACAGCTTTACTTCTGCCAGTACCTCGTCTCCTACCTTCCACACTTAACAGAAGCTCTCCTGCGAACCTTGCAGAACTAGCACTCCTGAAAGAAAAGATATTGCAGAGACATGGCTTAGCCACAGCCTGGGGGATGTTTCCAGAATGAGATTTTCACTCTGCAGCGGGGTGTGCGCTGATATGAAACTTCCTGGCAGATTAAAACTGTGTCCCAGACCGAGACTCGAACTCGGGACCTTTCCTTTCGCAGGCATGTTCTCTGCCAACTGAGCTACCCAAGCACAACTCACGCCCCCTCCTCACAGCTTTACTTCTGCCAGTACCTCATCTCCTACCTTCCAAACTTAACAGAAGCTCTCCTGCGAACCTTGCAGAACTAACACTCCTGAAAGAAAGGATATTGCGGAGACATGGCTTAGCCACAGCCTGGGGGATGTTTCCGGAATGAGATTTTCACTCTTCAGTGGAGTGTGCGCTGATATCAAACTTCCTGGCAGATTAAAACTGTGTGTCGGACCGAGACTCGAACCCGAGACCTTTGCCTGTCGCGGGCAAGTGCTCTACCGACTGAGCTACCCGAGCACGACTCACGCCCCTTCCTCACAGCTTTACTTCTGCCAGTACCTCATCTCCTACCTTCCAAACTTAACAGAAGCTCTCCTGCAAACCTTGCAGAACTAGCACTCCTGAAAGAAAGGATATTGGGAGACATGGCTTAGCCACAGCCTGGGGGATGTTTCCAGAATGAGATTTTCACTCTGCAGCGGAGTGTGCGCTGATATGAAACTTCCTGGCAGATTAAAACTATGTGCCAGACCGAGACTCAAACACAGGACCTTTGCCTTTTGTAGGCAAGTGTTCTACCGACTGAGCTACCCAAGCACGACTCACGCCCCCTCCTCACAGCTTTACTTCTGCGAGTACCTCGTCTCCTACCTTCCAAACTTGACAGTAGCTCTCCTGTGAACCTTGCAGAACTAGCACTCCTGAAAGGAAGGATATTGCAGAGACATGGCTTATCCACAGCCTGGGGGATGTTTGCAGAATGAGATTTTCACTCTGCAGTAGTCGGTAGAGCACTTGCCCGCGAAAGGCAAAGGTCCCGAGTTCGGGTCTTGGTCCGGCATACAGTTTTAATCTGCCAGGAAGTTTCATATCAGCACACACTCCGCTGCAGAGTGAAAATCTCATTCTGGAAACATACCCCCGGCTGTGGCTAAGCCATGTCTCCGCAATATTCTTTCTTTCAGGACGCTAGTTCTGCAAGGTTCGCAGGAGAGCTTCTGTTAAGTTTGGAAGGTAGGAGATGAGGTACAGGCAGAAGTAAAGCTGTGAGGAGGGGTCGTGAGTCGTGCTTGGGTAGCTCAGTCGGTAGAGCACCTGCCCGCGAAAGGCAAAGTTCGAGTCTCGGTCCGGCACACAGTTTTAATCTGCCAGGAAGTTTCATCACCGATTATTATGTATCCAGATTGGATTTATTTGTGAGAGGGCTAGCCAATATATGACTCAGTATTAGGGGTGCACATGCAACTGTTCAGTCTCTACCCCCTCTGCAGATGAGACGTGTGTAAAATAGGTAGTGAATGAGCCCAAGTACAGTTGCAATTGAGGGCTCATCTGGGATATGACTTTTTTTGTTTTCATTCTATTCCATAACATTTTGGGATTAGGTGTCCACCTGATATTAAGCTTTTCAACAGTCAGTGTTGGGACTCTGAGCTATATCGGCGCATTAGCAGTAGCAGCATGTTTGTTTTGTACAATGTACACGCTGCCCCTTGGTTACACCAATATAAGGCCACCACAATTGTGATGCAGTCATTTACACAGCCTGGTGAGTCGACCATGCGCTACCACGGGCACCAAACACACGCAATATTCCGTGCTGCGTACACATGTTGCTGCGAGTAAAACTGTCGTCCATGCCATATCCATGTGTTGCTGTGGGTAAAGCAGTCGACAAAGCTGTATCCATGTGCTGCTGAGGATCAATGCCATTGTCCATGCCACCGACCAACAGGTCTACATGCTGCCAGGGGCCCACGCCATGTCTTCTCGCTCCCAATCGAGTTTACTGCATGTCCACAATGCCGACCACGTTTCATTGCATAGCTGTGCTGCCGTCACTGGCTGCATTCGTGTCACATGAGGATATAAAAGATAAGTACAGCCAGCAGCTACATTGTAAAATTGTGCTCTTTCATTAGCTATGACCGATGAGACGCATGAATCTCAAAGTGAAGGTGAATCAGTGGATGTTAGGAGTAACTGTAGTAGCCCTAGCATGCCAAAAGAAATAGGTTGTATACGAGGAAGTGACCTGAATGCAATTTTTGTAACACTTAGTAGTAAATTAGGAGAAATATATTCAAAAATAGGGAATATAAAAACTGAAATAGTTGGAGAAACATATTCAAAAATAAGGAGTATAAAAACGGAAATAGTTGGAGAAATGGATTCAAAAATAGGAGATATGGAATTGAGCTTAATGATAAAATAAAAACAGTGAGTGAAAAATTTCATCAGCTAGATCTCAAATTCACTCAACTTACAGATAAAGCCGAAAACAGAGTTAAATCTGTTGAGGGAATTACTGAGAGAGTTGATGAGGTTGAAAAAGAACTATTAGCCAAGGTGGACACTGAGCAAAAGTAATCTTGTGGGGCAGATTCAGGCACAGGAACAGAAATACACAATATTTCAGAAACAAACAGAGGCTGACATTGAATCCTTTAAGATAGGAGTGCTGGATTGCCATAAGGGGATTACTGATAATAAGAAGGAATTAGAAGGGGAAATAAATGTATTGAGGGAAACAGTTAATACCGTAGCAGCAGGGAATGGAAATTTGTTGTTGGGATATCATATGGGGGCGTGGATTTCAATCAAAACCTTTTAGTGGGGAGAATAAATACCATGCAGTTGACTTTTTAGCTGCGTGTAAGGATAACCTTGTGACAGGAATGAGTGAGCAGGCAAAAATTAAATATGTTAAGAGGCAGTTGGAATGAGGAGCTCAAACATGGGCCAACCAAAATGCTAAAAAATTTTGTGATTTTAAAACCTTTGAAAACCTGATCTTGAACAAATACTGGGGCCAGGCAAAACAATTAAGATTGCAAAACGATTTTTGAATGGATCCAGTTACAAGAGGGGAAAGGAAAGTATGAGAGAGTTCTATGTTAGAGAACTGAATAAATTAAATCATCTGTATATGCCACTGGGTATATTAACAGAAATATCAACACTGAAGAGAAGATGAACAGATCATTTGCAATGGGATTTGATTCACAGTGCAACAGATTTGGTGGAAGAATTTCTTAATTTTGTAGAAGTATGGACAGAGCATTATGTTACAGACCTAAAAACATGGAACAGAGGAAGAGTGGAAGGTATCACAAAAGGGTAAACAGTATTAACTAAGAGTACAGTACTAATTATAACAAGTGGAGAGAGGACAGAAGTGATTATTCTAATCACGATTGAGATTAGAGAAGCAGACCACAAAGATATAACAGAAATTTTGGGGGGAGAAGAGATAATTTTGATCAGAGGTGGAGTGATAGAGAAGGTATGAGAATAAAGGGAATGCCATATACAAATGGACAGGGTAGGCAGTCAAAAAAAACTAATTAATGCCTCACTTAAGGTCTGCTGGGGGGGGGAGAGGGGGGGGGGGCTGGTAATTCTGTGAACAGGGCCAGACAAGGACATGATGGGATGAGTAATGAAGTCAGCAAGGAAAATAGGGAAACTGGAATGTGTCATATGGATGCTGTCTTAGGAAATGAAAATCTGTGGGGAGGTTTCAACAATTACAGAAATAGAGTTAAAAGGTATAACAGGAAAAATGGAACAAGGCTAATATCAGCAATGAAGAGTGTGAGTTTAACATTGATGATACATTTAAGAGGGAAGAGAAATTACGAGCAGAGGAGGACAATACTGGTTTGTATAGCAAAATTCATTGAAAGATCATAGACAGATGTAGTTTCATCAAAAGGGGAAACAAAAGAGGAATGTTCACCATAAGAATGGATGTGATGAACAGGTAGAGATGTCTATCAGAAATAGTATGGGGAATTGTGGAAAAGGTGAGGAGGGGATTATTCAGTGTGATGTAAAGGTTAATATGAGTGGTGTATTTGATACTGTGTAAAATGCTGGTAAATTACCTACTGATATTGTTACTGTGCTTGTGGGTGCCGGTGATAACTGTGTTAGTGACAATGAGTTCAATGTGGACATGGAAATGTGCACTGATGTGGAGAATGTTTCTGTAGGTTGCCCTGAAGATTAAACTGAAACCTATGTTTTCTTAACTGATGAAGATACAAGCCTGAACGATGTCAATTGTAGATGGTTAGGAAAGGATGAGGCTGATTATGATTTGAGTGATTGGGTATCCTATGCAAAATTACATAAAGCTTTGTTGCCTGAAGAATGAGGCAAAATAAAATTTAAAGTTACCGGGAAATTGGAAGAATTAAGTGAAGAAGAGAATGATGAGTTTGCCATTAAGAATCTGTTTGAAGGGGATATTGATGTATGTTTTGGAGAAAGACCTAAGGATATTTGCATTATACAAGAGGAAAGCAGGAGTGAAGTAGAATGTGATTTATTACAGGAATCAGGGTTGAACAGAGTAGACATAGTGGTGATACAGCCAATAATTGATATCAATGTGGGAGGAATTACAGATATAGCATCATTAGACTCTGGCTCAGGTTTATCTGCAATTTCTGAATCTTTCTGGCAGGAAATTAAATGTTTAGGCTTAATAGAACTACCAGTTACAGGAATCAAAATTAAGACAACAACTGGGACATGTAGTAAGCTCAGCAGCAGAGAAATATCACTGGAATTTAAAAGTAGTGATTATTGTTTTGATATTACTTGCTTTGTGGTGAAGGGTTTGGCACTGAATGAAGTTTTGGGCATGGACTTCCTGTACAAACATGACTAACATTTTTGTAAAAGACAGAGTGGTAGAATTTGATGCTGGTGGAAACAGATGAAGAATAAAATTTAAAGGGTAATTAAAAGGGTATGAGAAAATGACTCATTTACAAAGGATAGATGAGGTAGGTGATGAAATGTGTACCAAACAGCAGATATATGACAAATCAAATGAAATGGGACATTTAAATGAGAGACAAAAGGTGCAGCTTACAGGTTTATTGTGTAAACATAAGCATGTGTTATCTGACAGACCTGGAAATGTTGTAGATTTCAATTACGTTCTGAGAGTATTGCCACATGAAGTAATAAGGGCGAAACCTTATCCTATAGCAGTAGCTGATAAAGAGGCTGTAAGGGCCAGGATACAGAAGACGTTGAAGTGGGGTGTACAGAAGTGGGGAGGAGTGAGTATTGTAATCCAATAGTACTGGTGAAAAAGAGAGATGGTTCTATAAGAATAGTATTGGATGCAAGAAAGCTAAATAAAACAATAATCAAGGAAAATAATCAGCCAGAGAACATGAATGAGCTGTTGCAGAATTTTTATAATGCTAAAATTCTCTGAAGATAGCAGAAACTACACTGCTTTCTTATCTGAAGGAAGGACTTATATGTTTACAGTTGTGCCATTAAGTCATGTGTTGGGTGATGAACTAATGAGAAAATTGACAGTGTATGTAGATGACATTTTGATCACAAGTAGCAACTGGCAAGAGCACCATCAGTTGTCGGAGGATGTATTCAAGGCTGTACCTAAAGGGGAAATGACACTTAAGTTATATAAATGTGAATTTTTTCAAGCAACATTATTCTTTCTCGGTCATCAGCTAACTCCTGATGGCATTTTGCCCAATAAAGAGAGAATCTAGGCTATTGTTGACGGCAAGGTGCCAACAAACACGAAACAACTGAAATCATTTATAGGACTATGTTCATTCTATAGGAAGTATATAAGTGATTATAGCCTGAATTCACCTAACTTATATAGACTATTAAAGAAAAGCATAACCTGGTGCTGGACATCTGAGAGTGACAGGGAATATAAAGCCATAAGGAATAGCTTAAAAAATATCAAATTTTTGTACTACCCACATTTGTCTTTGCCTTTCTGTATTGAGGCAGACAGCTCAGATTATGGGACAGGGACAGTACTATTTCAGGAGAGGGTAGTAGATGGGAAGACAGAGCACAGGGCAATCGCTTTTGCAAGCAGAATGCTGTCCAGACATGAATTAATGTATGGTAGCTCAGAGAAGGAACTTCTAGCCATAGGTTTCGGATTTCAGAAGTTTGGGATATATGTAGAAGGTAGGAAAGTGTTTGTTTACACAGACCATAAAGCTCTGAGCTATTTGCAATAGTGTAAGCTGTTAAATAATGGACTCATGACATGGGCCATATTTCTGGAGCAATTTAACTATAAGATAATTTAAAGGCACAGACAACAATGTGGCTGATGCCTTATCTAGGTTACCTTTCATTGGAGTAGAACATGAAGGGAATGGAGATGAGAAAGAACTACAGATACTATATATGAAAGCAGTGGGTGGAGAGAAGGAAATCAAATCCATGAGGAGACTTCAGAATGGGGACCAAACCTTGAAGTTGATCAAAACAAACTTTGGAAGTAAGGAATATGAAAAAAATGCTAAATATTATACAATTTATAAGTCGATTTTATTTAGGCGAAGAAATTTGGACAAAGAGGAGTGGAAGGTATTTTTTCCAGATGAGCATGTGGAGACATTAATCAATTACATCCACCTTAGCTGTGAGCATTATGGGGCTCAGAAATGTTTGAAAATACTGCAGGACTATGTTAGTTTCAACAACATGGCCAGGAGGGTAAAGAGACAGTTGGCTTCTTGTGACAAATGTCAAGAAGTGAAGTATAATACTACTGCAGTACATGGAGAGATGCAGAATATTGTTCATAAAAGATATGGTGAACTGCTGGCTACTGATCTGTTTGGGAGGCTGCCAACAGGTCGAAGGGGTGTGAAGTACGTTCTTTTAGCTGTTCTATTCTCCAAGTTTGTAAAGCTGTATCCACTGAAAAAGGTCACTATCCAGAATATAATTAACAAGCTAGAGAAAGATTACTTTGTGAATTTTATAAAACCTGAGAATGTTCTGTCTGATAATGGAGTGTAGTTTGTATCTAGTGTGTGGGGAAAGTTTATGCAAAGATCTGTGATCAAGCATATAAGGGTTTCAGTGTAGCACCCTGTGGGAAACTTGGCTGAGAGGTATATGAGGGAGCTGGGTAGGCTATGTAGGACATATCACAGTAAAAAGCAAAGCACTTGGGTGGAGTATATAACTGTGTTCGAGGATCTAATGAACACAGTGAAGGGTTGTACAACAGGATTCTCACCCTATGAGCTCTAGAAAGATATCAAGCCAGACAATCTAATAGCAGAACACATAGATTTTCCTCCATCTCAAGGCTTGACAAGTCAAGAGAATATGCAGCTGGCCAGACAGCGAATGTTAAAGAAAGGACATGAGAGACAGAGGAGGCATGGTGAAAGTTATAAGACAACCAAGTTCAAGGAGGGAAATAAGGTGCTGGTGAGGAACAAGAAAAAATGTGTATGTGTATTTATAATTGGAGAATTATTTGTGTTACTGTGTATGTTGCAATGCCATTGTTTGGTGGTCAACAAACTTCATTATACTGTATGTGTATGCATTAAGCAAATCTGTTGTGCAATGAATTTGCACAACTGGTATGGGTGTGAATAGAAACCTTGTTGGAAAAAGTCATATGGGAACTGAAACCTATCGTTTGTGTATATATATATATACACCAAATGAAAGTGCTGGCAGGTCGACAGAAACACAAACAAACACAAACATACACACAAAACTCAAGTTTTTGCAACAAACTGTTGCCTCATCAGGAAAGAGGGAAGGAGAGGGAAAGACGAAAGGATGTGGGTTTTAAGGGAGTGGGTAAGGAGTCATTCCAATCCCAGGAGCGGAAAGACTTACCTTAGGGGGAAAAAAGGACGGGTAAGTCTTTCCGCTCCCGGGATTGGAATGACTCCTTACCCTCTCCCTTAAAACCCACATCCTTTCGTCTTTCCCTCTCCTTCCCTCTTTCCTGATGAGGCAACAGTTTGTTGCGAAAGCTTGAATTTTGTGTGTATGTTTGTGTTTGTTTGTGTTTCTGTCGACCTGCCAGCACTTTCATTTGGTAAGTCACATCATCTTTGTTTTTAGATATATTTTTCCTATGTGGAATGTTTCCCTCTATTATATATAAAAACAAAGATGATGTGACTTACCAAATGAAAGTGCTGGCAGGTCGACAGACACACAAACATACACACAAAATTCAAGCTTTCGCAACAAACTGTTGCCTCATCAGGAAAGAGGGAAGGAGAGGCAAAGACGAAAGGATGTGGGTTTTAAGGGAGAGGGTAAGGAGTCATTCCAATCCCGGGAGCGGAAAGACTTACCATAGGGGGAAAAAAGGACAGGTATACACTCGCACACACACACATATCCATCCACACATTTACAGACACAAGCATATATATATATATATATATATATATATATATATATATATATATATATATATATATATATATATATATATATATATAAAAAAAAACAAAGATGATGTGACTTACCAAATGAAAGTGCTGGCAGGTCGACAGAAACACAAACAAACACAAACATACACACAAAATTCAAGCTTTCGCAACAAACTGTTGCCTCATCAGGAAAGAGGGAAGGAGAGGCAAAGACGAAAGGATGTGGGTTTTAAGGGAGAGGGTAAGGAGTCATTCCAATCCCGGGAGCAGAAAGACTTATAGTCTCTATTTCTGCATGAGTAAGTGTGGAAAATATAGAAGCAGGGAGGAAATCTGCAAATAGTTTGTTTAAAAGTAGCTGAGATGTTATTAAAATTTCTAATGTATCTGTGGCACCTGCAGTTGATACTGGTGTGTGGGGGTAGGATTGTTGCTGGGATAGTCATGTAGGGCACTTACTAAATATGCCAGTTGTAGAGGTATATGGGAAATAATTAACTTGCTTATTATTAGACATTAATGAGGGAAGAAAGGGAAAGAAGACTAATGACTAAGTGGATGTATGTAAAAGTTTGATGACCTTGGTGAGTTAATTTGCCATTTATGACTGAATCTAGTTATCCATGGAAATGGCAGAATAGAATGGGTTTCATGATATTGCCAAATATTATGTGAAAAAATGATATAGGAATACCATGGAAAAATTTGGAGTTTATTTATGTACAGTGATGCAGCTCTATGGGTGCTTAAAATATAAGAATCTGCATCTGGGAATAAATTCTATTGGTGCGGGGGTTTAGAAATATGTTGGAACTCCTGATTTGGGAACATCTGAGGGGTGAAATAGAATATATTTAATTATGCCATGTCTGTGTTTGAAATGTGTGCATGTTTGTCATTTGTATAAACCTCAATAAGAGCTGATCAGTGAACACAGGATGTTCCAGGGAAGGTTTAGATAGCCTGACTCCTGGGAAATGTGGGTCTGCATGTCTAGGCAAGCATTATGAGGATTTGCTCAAATTTTGATAGGATGGCTTGGCTAATGAGAGGAAGCATTGGCTGACAAGTTTGGAAAGCCTTCATTCCAATGCATAAAGCTGTGAACACAAGGATCTAGTTACAACAACCACATGCAACTACAGAAACAACTGTGTAAAAAGTGGAACTGTTGCGTGCAGTAAGTGTGCAACATAATTATAGACTAACATGAGCATTTATATAATATAAGTTTCTTTGCATTTTGCCAGCCCACTCAGACTCAATACGAGACTATCTAATTGTATATTTAGGTTCGATACATTGTTGGATAATGTTTGTATGTTTTCTGATTACAGTACTCACACTGATTAACTCACCACTATAACACTGTTCTACATGTTTTGGTGCCATTATAGTTCTGATTAACATGTTTTGATATATATATAAAATAATATGTATTGGCTGTTTGGTGCTACTTCATGTTGCCATTACTAAGGTAATGTCTCCATGAAGTGGGGGATAATATGGCTATACAGCAGCTTTGCTGGCAATGGAAATATCAGCTATGGAAAAATGGATGGGATGTGAAAAGCAGAAAGACAAGTCAACACCTTTAAAGACTCATATTTTCCTGATAAAGAGAAGGCAGTATTCAGCAGCTTCAGATGGTTTAAATTACTTGGTTACATAATTGCATATAATTACTGTACATGACTTTGCACTTAAGTAAATAATGTAGGGTGTGCTTGTAGTGTGAGTCCTTGGATTTGCTGGATATCTAATCGTTGAAATAGAAGTCATGTGTAAATGTGCTCTTCCAAGTAGTTCATAATTTAAATTTAAAGCACAGTAACAGAAATAATATGTTGGGCTGGTGTAGTTCAATCAAAACATTTCATAGTAGAATTAAGTTATACAGATGTATAGAACAATTGCAAAGTAAGTCATTATTTTATTAGGAAGACACCACTCAGTTTCGATCTATGTAGTGCCAGACAAGTATTTATATATCCCATATTTCGTGCAAAGACATCATTAAATGAAGGAAGAGGAGTGAAACTGTTCCAAAACATGGAGTTATTCCTAATTATGTAAATCTGATAGCATGTCATAAATTAGAACTGATTTTAATTTTCCGTGTTTAAGAACAGAATTATGTATTAAATGCAGAGTGTAATTAGTGTAATGCAAAATGGATATGAAAATACTTTTTTTTTGTGTACAATTATATAATGTGTGTATAATTGTATATAATCCCCCCATAAACCATAAACCTTGCCGTTGGTGGGGAGGCTTGCGTGCCTCAGCGATACAGATAGCCGTACCGTAGGTGCAACCACAATGGAGGGGTATCTGTTGAGAGGCTAGACAAACGTGTGATTCCTGAAGAGGGGCAGCAGCCTTTTCAGTAGTTGCAGGGGCAACAGTCTGGATGATTGACTGATCTGGCCTTGTAACACTAACCAAAACGGCCTTTCTGTGCTGGTAATGTGAACAGCTGAAATCAAGGGGAAACGAAAGCCATAATTTTTCTCGAGGGCATGCAGCTTTACTGCATGGAATTTTTTTTTTTTTTTTTTTAGGGCGCACAACTACAATAGTCATTAGCGCCCAGATTAAGTTAGGAATGCACTGCAAGGCACAAGGTTAAAACAGCAACTAAAAGGGACAACACTATAAAAGACATTAACAGGCATACAATTAAAAAAACAGCATAATCAAATGTCCTTAGACAGGTTTGTCAAGTGAATAAAACGAAGAACGAGAGCAGCTGCTCCTGGGTCATCCGCTAAAATGGCATCCAGAGTACATGGCAGGCCAAGATCAACGTGCAGTGTATTAAAATTTGGACAGGACGTTAAAATGTGGTGTACTGTCAGCAATTGCCCACACAGGCAGAACGGCACCGGCATAGCCATCAGCAGATGGCGATGGCTGAACTGGCAGTGACCAATCCGTAACCGGGTCAAAACGACCTCCTCCCACCGAGAAGGGCGTGAAGAGGTCGTCCAAGCCATGAGAAGAGGTTTCAAGGCCCGAAGCTTGTTGTCCGTAAGCGTAGCCCAATCGGCATGCCACAGCGATAAAATGCGCCGACAAATGACCCTGCTACAATCAGATGAAGGCACACAACAAGAAGCTGTCCGAGGCTGGAGGACGGCAGCCTTGGCCGCGGCATCTGCAGCTTCGTTCCCAGGGATATTGACATGGCCAGGAACCCACATAAAGGTAACCAGAGAACCGTCGTCCACCAGCTGCTGAAGAGAGCATTGGATCCGGTGTACGAAATGGCGAACCGGATACAGATCACTAAGGCTCTGGATGGCGCTCAGGGAATCAGAGCAGATGACATAAGCAGAATGTCAGTGGTGGCAGATGTAAAGAACAGCCTGTAGAGGGCAAAGAGCTCAGCTGTGAAGACCGAACAATGGCCATGGAGCCGGTATTTGAAACTGTGTGCCCTGACAATAAAAGAACACCCAACACCGTCATTGGTCTTAGAGCTATCTGTATAAATGAAGATCATATTAATGAACTTCGAACGAAGTTCGACAAACTGGGAGCGGTATACCGAAGCTTGGGTAACCTCCTTTGGGAGCAAGCTGAGGTCAAGGTGAACGCGAATCTGAGCCTGGAGCAAAGGTGGCGTTTGGCTCTCGTCCACTCGAGAGGTTGCAGGGAGTGAAAAATCAAAGTGCTGAAGGAGGCGACGAAAGCGAACTCCAAGAGGTAGCAGGGCAGAGACATACAACCTGTATTGACAGTCGAGAGAGTTGTCAAAAAAAGAACGATAAGACGGGTGGTCGGGCAGTGACAATAGCCAACAGGCATATCGACAAAGCAGTATATCGCGCCGGTAGGTTAGTGGCAATTCACCGGCTTCAGCATGAAGACTCTCGAAGGTACTAGTATAGAACGCTCTGATCGCAAGACGTAAACCCTGATGTTGTATAGAGTTGAGGCGGCGTAAGACGGACGGCCGTGCAGAGGAGTGTACGAAGCTCCCATAATCCAGCTTTGAGCGGACGATCGACCGATATAGGCCAAGGAGGACGGTTCAATCCACTTCCCACGACATACCGCTGAGAACACGGAGGACATTTAGAGAACGGGTACAATGGGCAGCCAAATATGACACATGTGGAGACCAGCTAAGTTCCCTGTCAAATGCAAGACCTAAAAATTTTGTTGTCTCCATGAATGGGAGAGCAATGGGACCGAGTCTTAAGGACGGTGGGAGAAACTCTTTGTAGCACCAGAAGTTAATACAGACCGTCTTCTCGGCAGAAAAACGGAAGCCATTGGCGACACTCCAGGAGCAAAGATGGTCAAGACAATGCTGAAGACAGCGCTCTAGGAAACATGTATGCTGTGCGCTGCAATAGATGGTAAAATCATCCACGAAAAGGGAGCCTGATACATCAGCTGGGAGGCAATCCATTATTGGATTGATCGCTATGGCCGAAGAGAGCGATGCTCAGAACTGAGCCCCGTGGCACCCCATTCTCTTGGCGAAAGGCGTCGGACAGGACAGAACCCACACGCACCCTGAACTGTCGATCCATTAAAAAGGCATGAATAAAAAGAGGGAGGCGACTGCGAAGGCCCCATGTATGCATGGTCTGAGAATGTCCACCCTCCAATAGGTGTCGTAAGCCTTCTCCAAATCAAAGAACACTGCCACGGTCAGGCACTTCCGCAAGAAGTTATTCATAATGAAGGTCGATAAGGTAACCAGATGGTCAACAGCAGGGCGGCACCTACGAAATCCACATTGTACATTGGTAAGTAGGCGTCGAGATTCGAGCAGCCAAACCAAACGAGAATTAACCATTTGTTCCATCACCTTACAGACACAGCTGGTAAGGGAGATCGGTCGATAACTGTAAGGCAAGTGCTTGTCCTTTCCCAGCTTAGGAACCGGGACAACAACAGATTTGCGCCAGCATGTGGGAACATGACCCTCAATCCAGATGCGATTATAAGTACGAAGAAGAAAACCTTTACCCGCAGCAGAAAGGTTCTTCAGCATCTGAATATGAATAGAATCAGGCCCTGGAGCTGAGGACCATGACCGGGCAAGTGCATTTTCGAGTTCTCGCATGGTGAGTGGGGCATTATAACTTTCACAATTCGAGGAGCGGAAGTTAGGTGGCCTTGCCTCCTCTGCCTGTTTTCGGGGGAGGAAGGCAGGGTGGTAATTAGCGGAGCTCGAAACCTCTGCAAAAAAGTGCCCGAAGGCATTGGAGACATCCTCAGGGGCCACAAGGACGTCATTCGTGACCGTCAAGCCAGAAACTGGTGATTGGACTTAAGTGCCAGATAGCCAGCGCAGGCCACCCCAGACAACAGAAGAAGGTGTAAAACTGTTGAAGGTGCTTGTGAAAGCAGCCCACCTGGCTTTCTTGCTTTCTTTAATAACACGACGACACTGCGCACGTAATCGTTTATAAGTGATACAAGTCGCCATCGTAGGGTGGCGTTTAAAGGTGCGTAAAGCATGTTGACGAGCACGTAAAGCGTCTCTACATGCTGCGGTCCACCAGGGGAGCGGTACGCGACGTGGAGAAGACGTAGTGTGAGGGATGGAATATTCAGCAGCAGTGAGAATGACTGCCATGAGGTGTGCGACCTGACTATCGCAGCTTGTGAGAGTTTGATCCGGAAATGTTGCCCTGGAAGAGAAGAGCCCCCAGTCTGCTTTGGAGATGTTCCAACTAGTTGAGCACGGAGAGGGGGTATGATGCAGGAGATGGATAACATAAGGGAAGTGGTCGCTCGAATACATATCAGAAAGTGCGTACCACTCAAACTGGCATGGAAGTTGGTTAGTACATATAGAGAGGTCTAAATGGGAATAGGTGTGAGTTGTGTCCGAAAGAAAAGTACTGAGGCAGTACTGAGGCAGACAAGATTGAGGTGGTTGAAAAGGTCTGCTAACAGGGAGCCTCTCGGGCAGGATGCTGGAGAGCCCCAAAGGGGATGGTGGGCATCGAAGTCTCCAGTCAACGAAAATGGTGCAGGTAGCTGAGCAATAATTTGCATCATGTCTGCCCTGGTAACGGCAGACGACGATGGACTGCAAACGGTACAAATGGAGAATGTAAAAGTGGGGAGAATAATTTGGACAGCAAGTGCTTGCAGGTCGGTGTGCAATGAGATGGGATCGTAGTAAATATAATCCTGGACCAGCAACATAACCCCTCCATGAGACGGAATACCTGCCACAGGGGGTAGGTCAAAACGCACAGAGGCATAGTGTGCCAAGTCAATTTCATCGCATGGGTGTAGCTTTGTTTCCTGGAGAGCTACGATGAGTGGACAGTGCAAGCGTAGCAGCAACTTTAAGCCCTCTCGGTTGGAGCGAATGCCGCAAATATTCCAATGAAGAAGTGCCATCGTGAGAAGAAAAAGGAAAAGGAGAAGCAAGAAGGGGTCACCTCGAAGGCCGCTGAGGGCCTGGCTTCGCGGGAGCACTGCTGCCGCTATCAATAGGCGGAGAGTTATCGTCCATTTGTTCAATAGGTTCGTCGGCCATTTTGTTAAGATGGCCGGGAGGGGGCGTTTCCTCCGCCGGTGAACGGCCAGATGTTCGGCTACCAGCGGTGCAGCCAGGCGAAAGCGGCAACTGCTGGATGGCGCAGGAGAAGAAACGCGCCATGGCGGAGAAGGAGAGCTTTGCTTCCTATGAGCCTTCTTGGAAGGTAGTTTAGTGGATGTACTGGTCGATGGCTGGGAGTTCGAGGTACGTAGGGAGTCTGTACAGGATGGTTCCTTCTTGAAGGCCCGTGCATCTGACTTCTGGGTCTTCGTCTTGGCAGAAGCTGATGAAGGTGCTTGTGTGTTAGGGGTGACAGGAGGAAGAGGAGACATTGACCGGGTGATCCTAGCACTGGCGGAACGGACGACCGTAGTCTAAAGGTCAGATCGCATGTCTGCGTCGACACCTCCCTGGTAGTCCGAGGAGAGGCGAGGACAGTACTGTATTTCCCCGCTGGGAGCAGTGTGGGCTTCCTACTAGCAAAGAGCTTGCGAGCAGCTGGGGTGGACACTTTCTTTTTGACCCGAATTTCCTGCATACAGCGTTCATCCTTGTAGATGGGACAGTCGCGGGAGGACGCTGCATTGTCACCGTGACAGTTCACGCAACGAGGAGACGGAGGTGGACAGTCACCCTCATAGGTGTCCCTGCCACAAGTCACAAGTGACACATTTAACCGCATTAGAACAAGACTGGCGAGTGTGATTAAAATGCTGACACTGGTAGCAGCGCGTAGGTGTTGGGACATAGGGGCGAACAGAAATAACATCATAGCCCGCTTTGATGCGTGACGGCAGGTGAACACTATCAAAGGTCAAGAAAAGTGGCTGGGTCGGTACAAGGTAATTGTTGATCTTTTTCATGACCCTATGGCCAGCTGTCACGCCCTGCTCAGCGAGGAAAGACTGAATCTCCTCATCAGTCAATCCGTCGAGTGGCCTAGTATATATCACACCACGCTATGAATTCAAAGTGCGGTGAGCCTCCACCAGGATAGGGAACATGTACAGGAGTGTGGCCCGAAGCAGTTTTTGTGCCTGAAAGGCACTCTCAGTTTCTAACAACAAGGTACCATTACTCATCCTGGTACAAGATTGGACAGATCCGGCTATGGCATCTACGCTCTTCTGGATAACAAAAGGGTTGACAGATGAAAATTCCTTTCTGTCCTCAGATCTAGAAACTACGAGGAACTTGGGGGCAGGCGGTAGTACTTTTGTCACTGGTGGCTGGTCAAGTTTCCGTTTTTGGGCAGAAGTCGAGAGAGAAGAAGAAGAGAAATCCATTGCGGAGGAATCCCCCATGACTGCCAGCGTCTCTGATGGCGCACGCATCCCTTGTGGGGACCCTCTCAGAGGGCACTCCCGCCTTAGGTGAATGTTTACACCTCAGGTCACACCTCTTGAGAAACGGACAGACGGACCAATCGGCATGGTCAGAAGGTGTCAGCTCAAGCAATCACCCCTCCCTGGGCCTGGCCTTTACCAGGGGGTACGTGTGTGCCTTACTTGTCTACCCAGGGTGGGTACTTACGCGTTACCATGTCACTGGCTATGCGTATGAAGGCGTGGATCAGCCTTCAGGCATGCACAGGGAGAAAAGAAGAAGAGGGAAAAAAAGGGAGAGAGGGAGAGAAAGGACAGACTGTCTCAAACGCCGAGGCGGAGACCAGAGGGTGGACGAGAAGGCAAGGAGAAGGAGGTAAGGAGGAGGAGGCAAGGAGAAGGAGGCATGTATTGTGAATACGTAGAAAGAAGGATCCTTTATTGTATGATTATACGATAGCGGAACAAACTCTGGTAGCAGATACTTCTGTAAACTATCTGGGAGTATGCGTGCGGAACGATTTGAAGTGGAATGATCATATAAAATTAATTGTTGGTAAGGCGGGTACCAGGTTGAGATTCATTGGGAGAGTCCTTAGAAAATGTAGTCCATCAACAAAGGGAGTGGCTTACAAAACACTCGTTCGACCTATACTTAAGTATTGCTCATCAGTGTGGGATCCGTACCAGATCGGGTTGACGGAGGAGATAGAGAAGATCCAAAGAAGAGCAGCGCATTTCATCACAGGGTTATTTGGTAACCGTGATAGCATTACGGAGATGTTTAGCAAACTCAAGTGGCAGACTCTGCAAGAGAGGCGCCCTGCATCACGATGTAGCTTGCTCGCCAGGTTTCGAGAGGGTGCATTTCTGGATGAGGTATCGAATATATTGCTTCCCCCTACTTATACCTCCCGAGGAGATCACGAGTGTAAAATTAAAGAGATTCGAGCGCGCACGGAGGCTTTCAGACGGTTGTTCTTCCCGCGAACCATACGCGACTGGAACAGAAAAAGGAGGTAATGACAGTGGCACGTAAAGTGCCCTCCGCCACACACCGTTGGGTGGCTTGCGGAGTATAAATGTAGATGTAGATGCAGAAGGAGGCAAGGAGAAGAAGGCAAGGAGAAGAAGGCAAGGTAAAAAGTAAGGAAGACAGTGAGAGGGAGAAGGACAAAGAAAGGAACCAAACAAGGGAAGGAAGAAACCAGAATAAGTGAAAAACCAAAATGACCACAAATATAAGTCATGGAACCGTCCGTCTCCAGACGCAGGTGCAAACTACCCCCTTGAGGGGGAGGGACTCCCTTTAGTCGCCTCTTACGACAGGCAGGAATACCGCGGGCCTATTCTTATCCCCGAACCCGCAGGGGGAACTGTATGGTTAAATGATGATGGCGTCCCCTTGGATAAAATATTCCGGAGGTAAAATAGTCCCCCATTTGGATCTCTGGGCGGGGACTACTCAAGAGGACGTTGTTATCAGGAGAAAGAAAACTGGTACTCTACGGATAGGAGCGTGGAATGTCAGATCCCTTAAACGGGCAGGTTAAAGTTAGATATAGTGGGAAATAGTGAAGTTCGATGGCAGGAGGAACAAGACTTCTGGTCAGGTGGATACAGGGTTATAAATACAAAATCAAATAGGGATAATGCAAGAGTTGGTATAATAATGATTAAAAAAATAGGAGTTCGGGTAAGCTACTACAAACAGCTTAGTGAATGCATTATTGTGGCCAAGATAGATACAAAGCTCATGCCTACCACAGTAGTAAAAGTTTATATGCCAACTAGCTCTGCAGATGACGAAGAGACTGATGAACTGTATGATGAGATAAAAGAAATTATTCAGATAGGGAAGGGAGACGAGTTTCAGGGAGAGCATAAGGGAACAATTCACAAGAATGTGGGAAAGAAATACAGTAGAAGAAGAATGGGTAGCTTTGAGGGATGAAGTAGTGAAGGCAGCAGAGGATCAAGTGTGAAAAAAGACGAGGGCTAGTATAAATCCTTGTGTAACAGAGGAAATATTGAATTTAATTGATGAAAGGAGAAAATATTAAAAATGGAGTAAATGAAGCAGGCAAAAAGGAATACAAATGTCTCAAAAATGAGATCGACAGGAAATGCAAAATGGCTAAGAAGGGATGGCTAGTGGACACATTCAAGGATGTAGAGGCTTATCTTACTAGAGGTAAGATAGATACTGCCAACGGGAAAATTAAAGAGACCTTTGGAGAAAAGAGAACCTCTTGTATGAATATCAAGAGCTCAGACGGAAACCCAATTCAAAGCAAAGAAGGGAAAGTAGAAAGGTGGAAGGAGTATATAGAGGGACTATACAAGAGCGATGTACTTGAGGGCAATATTATGGAAATGGAAGAGGATGTAGATGAAGATGAAATGGGAGATATGATACTGTGTGAAGAGTTTGACGGGGCACTGAAGACCTAAGTCGAAACAAGGCCCTGGGAGTAGGCAGCATTGCATTAGAACTACTGACAGCCTTGGGAAAGCCAGTCCTGACAAATCTCTACCATCTGGTGAGCAAAATGTATGAGACAGGCGAAATACCCTCAGACTTCAAGAAGAATATAATAATTCCAATCTCAAAGAAAGCAGATGTTGACAGATGTGAAAATTACTGTACTATCAGTTTAATAAGTCACGGATGCAAAATACCAACGTGAATTCATTACATATTAATGGAAAAACTGGTAGAAGCCGACCTCGGGGAAGATCAGTTTGGATTCCATAGAATTGTTGGAACATGTGAGGCAATACTGACCCTACGGCTTATCTTAGACTCTAGATTAAGAAAAGGCAAATCTACATTTCTACCTTTTGTAGACTAAGAGAAAGCTTTTCAGAATGTTGATTGGAATAATCTCTTTCAAATTCTGGCGGTAGCAGGGGTAAAATACAGGGAGCTAAAGGCTATTTACAATTTATACAGAAACCAGATGGCAGTTATAAGAGTCCAGGGGCATGAAAGAGAAGCAGTGGTTGGGAAGGGAGTGAGACAAGGCTGGCTCTGAGCACTATGGGACTTAACATCTGAGGTCATCAGTCCCCTAGAACTTAGAACTACTTAAACCTAACTAACCTAAGGACATCACACACATCCATGCCCGAGGCAGGATTCGAACCTGCGACCGTAGCGGCCGCGCGGTTCCGGACTGAAGCACCTGAAATTGCTCGGCCACTTTGGCTGGCGAGACAGACAAGTGTGTAGCCTCTCCCCAATCTTATTCAATCTTTATATTGAGCAAGCAGTAAAGGAAACAAAAGAAAAATTCGGAATAGGTATTAAAATCCATGTAGAAGAAACGTAAACTTTAAGGTTCACCGATGACATTGTAATTCTGTCAGAGACAGCAAAGTACTTGGAAGAATAGTTGAACAGAATGGATAGTGTCTTGAAAGGAGGATATAAGATGAACAACAACAAAAGCAAAACAAGGATAATGGAATGTAGTCAAGTTAACTCGGGTGATGCTGAGGGAATTAGATCAGGAAATGAGACACTTAAAGTAGTAAAGGAATTTTGCTATTTGGGGAGCAAAATAACTGATGATGGTCAAAGTAGAGGGGATATAATATGTAGACTGGCGTTTCTGAAGAAGAGGAATTTGTTAACATTGAGTATAGATTTAAGTGTCAGAAAGTCGTTTCTGAAAGTATTTGTATGGAGTGTAGCCATGTATGGAAGTGAAACGTGGACGATAAATAGTTTAGACAAGAAGAGAATAGAAGCTTTTGAAATGTGGAGCTACAGAAGAATGCTGAAGATTAGATGGGTGGATCACATAACTAATGAGGAGGCATTGAATAGAATTGAGGAGAAGAGGAGTTTGTGGCACAACTTGATTAGAAGAAGGGCTCGGTTGGTAGGACATGTTCTGAGGAATCAAGGGATCACCAATTTACTATTGGAGGGCAGCGTGGAGGGTAAAAATCATAGAGGAGGGAGACCAAGAGATGAATACACTAAGCATATTCAGAAGGATGTAGGCTGCAGTACGTACTGGGAGATGAAGCAGCTTACACAGAATAGGGTAGCATGGAGAGCTGCATCAAACCAGTCTCAGGACTGAAGACCAGAACAACAACAACAACAACAACAACAACAACAACAATTATATAATGTATTTAGGTTTTAAGTATTTAAATTTTATAAAAAATTGTAAACAAATTGCGGCCATGTTTAGGAATTATTTTGATTAAGGTAGTGTCACATGACCTGGAGTGCAAATGCAACTCTTCACTACCAACCCCCTCTGCAGATAAGCCGCATGTAAAATTGGTAGTGAATGAGCCCAAGTACAGTTGCATTAGGAACCCTGCTCATGATGGAAATACACTCCTGGAAATTGAAATAAGAACACCGTGAATTCATTGTCCCAGGAAGGGGAAACTTTATTGACACATTCCTGGGGTCAGATACATCACATGATCACACTGACAGAACCACCGGCACATAGACACAGGCAACAGAGCATGCACAATGTCGGCACTAGTACAGTGTATATCCACCTTTCGCAGCAATGCAGGCTGCTATTCTCCCATGGAGACGATCGTAGAGATGCTGGATGTAGTCCTGTGGAACAGCTTGCCACGCCATTTCCACCTGGCGCCTCAGTTGGACCAGCGTTCGTGCTGGACGTGCAGACCGCGTGAGACGACGCTTCATCCAGTCCCAAACATGCGCAATGGGGGACAGATCCGGATATCTTGCTGGCCAGGGTAGTTGACTTACACCTTCTAGAGCACGTTGGGTGGCACGGGATACATGCGGATGTGCATTGTCCTGTTGGAACAGCAAGTTCCCTTGCCGGTCTAGGAATGGTAGAACGATGGGTTCGATGACGGTTTGGATGTACCGTGCACTATTCAGTGTCCCCTCGACGATCACCAGTGGTGTATGGCCAGTGTAGGAGATCGCTCCCCACACCATGATGCCGGGTGTTGGCCCTGTGTGCCTCGGTCGTATGCAGTCCTGATTGTGGCGCTCACCTGCACGGCGCCAAACACGCATACGACCATCATTGGCACCAAGGCAGAAGCGACTCTCATCACTGAAGACGACACGTCTCCATTCGTCCCTCCATTCACGCCTGTCGCGACACCACTGGAGGCGGGCTGCACGATGTTGGGGCGTGAGCGGAAGACAGCCTAACGGTGTGCGGGACCGTAGCCCAGCTTCATGGAGATGGTTGCGAATGGTCCTCGCCGATACCCCAGGAGCAACAGTGTCCCTAATTTGCTGGGAAGTGGCGGTGCGGTCCCCTACGGCACTGTGTAGGATCCTACGGTCTTGGCGTGCATCCGTGCGTCGCTGCGGTCCGGTCCCAGGTCGACGGGCACGTGCACCTTCCGCCGACCACTGGCGACAACATCGATGTACTGTGGAGACCTCACGCCCCACGTGTTGAGCAATTCGGCGGTACGTCCACCCGGCCTCCCGCATGCCCACTATACGCCCTCGCTCAAAGTCCGTCAACTGCACATACGGTTCACGTCCACGCTGTCGCGGCATGCTACCAGTGTTAAAGACTGCGATGGAGCTCCGTATGCCACGGCAAACTGGCTGACACTGACGGCGGCGGTGCACAAATGCTGCGCAGCTAGCGCCATTCGACGGCCAACACCACGGTTCCTGGTGTGTCCGCTGTGCCGTGCGTGTGATCATTGCTTGTACAGCCCTCTCGCAGTGTCCGGAGCAAGTATGGTGGGTCTGACACACCGGTGTCAATGTGTTCTTTTCTCCATTTCCAGGAGTGTATAATGGATCTAATGACAAACCTCTTTGATGATGTCCACATCAAAAATGATATCAGTCATCATGACATGAGTGTAGCAACAATGATTATCAAAGTACAAAGGACAACTAAACCAAGCATATGTGTGTGTGTGTGTGTGTGTGTGTGTGTGTGTGTGTGTGTGTGTGTGTGTGCGCGCGCGCTAGCTCAAGTTCAACCGAATAATTGACCATGCACTGGATAGATATGCACCCAGTAGAACAGTTCATACTAGGAGGGAATCTCCATGGTATACAGTCACTATAAAGAAACTTCTAAAGAAACAGAGGTTATTACACAATAGGTGTAAAACAAAGCATAGGGCTACAGATAGAGAGACACTGAATGAAATGTGTTTGGCTGTCAAGGAAGCAATGCATGAACCCTTCAATGACTACTGTAGCAGAATATTGTCAAATGACATTTCACAAAATACAAAGAATTTCTGGTTGCATGTAAAGGCTGTTAGTGGCACCACAGTTAGTGTCCAGTCCCTGACAAAAGAGACAGGAACTGTAATTGAGGGTAGCAATCCTGTTTTCAAATATTGTTCAACAAATGAAAACCCAGAAGAATTGCCCCAATTTAATCCTCATAAAACTGAAAATATGAATGACATAAGTATTAGTGTCAGTGGTGTCGAGAAATAACTGAAATTGTTATAACTGAGCACAGCTCCAGGGCCCAATGGCATCCCTGTCAGATTTTGTAGAGAATTTGCGTCTGAGTTATCTTCTAGCTATAATTTCCTGTAGATTCCTTGCAAAAAAAACTGAGCCCAGTTCTTGGGAAAAAGGCACAGGTCACACCTGTATACAAGAAGGGTAGAAGAAGTGATCCACTAAACTACCATCCAGTATCCTTGACATCGATTTGTTTTAGAATGTATTCAGAGCTCAAACATAATGAGGTATCTTGAAAAGAAGGACTTCCTCAATGACAAGCAGTATGGATTTCGAAAACATCAATCATGTGAAACCCAACTTTCAGTTTTCTCACATGACATACTGAAAGCTGTGGATCAAGGCAATGAGGTAGATGCAGTGTTTCTTGATTTCTGAAAAGAATCTGACCCAGTACCAGACAATTACTTATTGTCAAAAGTACAATCATGTGGGTTATGAAGTGAAATTTGTGACTGGACTGAGGATTTGATGGTAGGGAGGACACAGCATGTTATCTTGGATGGAAAGTCATTGTCAGATGTTGAAGTATCTTTGTGTGTGCCCCAGGGAAATGAGATGTATACCAATGACCTTTCAGACAATAGTAATAGTAAAATCAGTCTTTTTGCAGTTATCTATAATCAAGTACTATCTGAGAGAAGCTGCAAAAATATTCAGTCCGATCTTTATAAGATTTCAGCATGGTATAGAGATTGAAAACTTACCCTAAATGTTCAGAAATTTAAACTTTTGCACTTCATAAAACAAAAAAAGTTGTGTCCTATTACTATAATATCAGCAGGTCACTGTTGAAAGAGAGCAACTCATACAAATACCTGCATGTAACAATTTGTAAGGATATGAAATGCAATGATCACATTGGTTCAGTCATGGATAAAGCTGGTGTAGACTTTGGAGTATGTAGAATACTGGGAAAGTGCAATCGGTTAACAAAAGAGGTTGCTCAAAAATCAGCTGCTGAGAATTTTTTTGGGTTGTATGGCCATTGTTGACTGATGAGTCGGATGTCAAAGAGCGGCCTAAATACTGTGGAATGTGGGCATGGTCTGTATTTCATGTGATAGCAGAGATAAACCTCGTCTAAGATAAAAAAATTTTAACTGCCGATTTTAGTACGTCAAAGATAAAAACTTCTCATCGATTCTGTAGCATCACAGTCCATATATATCACTGAGTATCATATCTTATTCTTTTCTGTTAAAATTATCCCCATGTTTATATATTTTGATGGCTTCTCTATATAGCTGTGGATAACAGTTCTTCATAGTACATAAAACTTCAGTTTCCGAAAATTTCACTGCGTGATCACCTGATTGAAGAGCATGTTCTGCCACGGCTGATTTGTCTGTTTTCACTAGTCGGCAAAGACTTTTATGTTCCTTCAACTGTGTATTCACACTTCTCTTTGTAGTTCCAATGTAGACCTTGCCACATGTACACAGAATCTTATATACACCACTTGCAGACAGAGGGGGACGAATACCCTTAATGGAATGAAGTTCTTGGTCTATTTTCTTAGTTGGTCTGAAAATCAGTCGAACACCATGTTTCCTTAGAATCTTGCCGAATTGATCCGTTATTTTTTTGATGAAGGGATGCTTAAAAATCACTTTTGCAACTCATTCTAGAAAACTGCTTTAGTGTGTGGGACCCACAAAACATAGGTCTAACAGGGGATATTGAACATATACTGAGAAGGACAATACAAATAGTCACAGGTTTTTTTTCTTTTTTTTAAAAAAAAATCTATGTGAGAGTGTCACACAGACACTGAAGGAACTGAACTGGCAGACTCTAGAAGATGGCTGTTATCTATCCTGAGAAAGTCTTCCAATAAAGTTTCGAGAACCAGCCTTACATGACTACTCTAGGGATATACTATGCTCACATAGGAATCGTGAAGATAAGATTAGAATGACACCGCACACAAAAAGGTATTCAACCAATCATTCTTCCCAAGCTCCACAGGTGAATGAAACAGGAAGAAACCCTAATAACTGGTAAAATGGGATGAACCCTCTGCCATGCATCTCACAGAGGTTTAGAGAGTATAGATGTAGCTGTAGATGTATATGCACTACTGTGGTGGGTTTTGGCATGTCTGTCTTGGCTAAAATAACACATTCACTATGCTATTCATAGTAAATTTCCCACATTCCTACATCCTTATCATTAAACCTGTGCTACTCTTATCTGGTGTCATATTTATAGCCCTGTACTCACCCGGCCAGAAGTTCTGTTCTTCCTGAAAGTGCAATTCATTAATCTCCACTATATCTAAATTTCACCTACCCATTTCTATTTCTAAATTCTCTAATCTTCCTACGCGATTAAGGGATCCAACACTCAAATGGTCTCAGCCCTAGAATGCTAAATTTGTCTTGATGACAATATCCTCCTGAGTATGTCTCACCCAGAGATGCAATAGGATGCTGCCATCTTCAAGCCATACAGTAGAGCTGGAAGCCTCTGGTGAAAAATAATGGCTGTTGTTTCCCCTTGCTTTCAGCTGTTCACAGTACCATAGCAAGATCATGTTGACTAATATTACAAGGCTAGGTCAGTCATCATGAGGAGTATTATTCTTGCAGATACTGAAAAGGCTGCCGCCCCTTTTCAGGAAACATGGGTTAATCTGGCCTCTCCATAGGCATACCTTTGAAATGGCAACCTGTATCATTGAGGCACGCAAGCCACCCTTCCTCAGCAATGTCCATGGTTCACAGGGGTCAGAGTATTTGCATGGTTAAAGATGTTTATCATTTTATATTACTGTAAACTTGTGACAGGTACTTCCAGTAACTAGCAGTGTCCAGAAAGTCTCATAACTTACCAAGCATTCAATAACATTTTTTAATGAAGGAGAGTACCCTTACCAAATGGACAAGGATAAACAATCAAACAAAAAGTATCATTTAAAAAACTTATAACTAATTTAAATAACAATTTTTAGGTGGAGTCACTTACAGAGAACTTCAAGCTGAGAGAGCCAGAAAAGAATATAAGATAACAGAAATTAGTATGAGAATGTGGTATATGTGATAGAAAATTGAGAAATTAGATGTGAGCTAGACATCTGTCAGTAACTGTATCAAAAGGGGAAATTCACTTGTGAGAACTATAAAATTATGAGGCGACAGAATTGTTGGCCAGTATTTACATCCAGAAGACAAAATTTTAAGCACTGCCAATAAAAACACATGAATGTATCAAAAGCCACCTTGTCTACTGGACTTGTTACTTCCTTCCTCAAGAAGGAAACAGCGATGGGTTGGATAAGGTTTGAAAAGAAGGGAAGATCATTCAGTCCCTAGGATGAGAAGGATCCACCTGTTGTGGGGGCAGGATGAGTCTTTGTCTACACAGGATACTTCTGGAGTTGAGATGGAATAAAGATTTGACAACCTCAGATGTTTAAGGACTATTATATGTATCGATTAGCAATAATTAGAATTTTGCCTCTTGAAGGTACATTCTGCCCATCCAAACATATAGTAAAAGACATCATGATGAAAAACTGCCTCAGCTGTAAGAGAAATATTTATTTATGACCAAACTAGTTGCATTGCTTTAGAACTGCATCTTCAAGAGCACATACTTATTGCATACCTTTGTTCAAGCAATAACTAGTAGATGACCCACCAATCTCTGTCCAGTTGTAATAGAAATGTTGAAAAGTTTGGTAGTAAAGTTAAAATATGGCAGAATGTGGGGAACATCTTTCTGACACAGGAAGCCAACAGTGTAATATGAGGACATGAGGCAAGCAGTGACAGTCAAGATATTCTGCCATTGCCTTCTTTTATTGGAATGATATTCCCTTCATTCTGGCATATTTTATCTTGACTACTCTCAATGGTTTTAACACTTTTACTACAATTGGGCAGAGAATGTTGACCTGTCTACTGCTTATCACTTTGAACTAAGATATGAAATAAATATGTATCCATGAGGATGTGCCTCTAAATTCATGGACCTAGCTGGATCATAAATAAATATCACACAGCAAAAGCTGTGGGAGTGTGTCACATAGATGGTCAGGAAACTGAACTGGCAGACACTTGAAGATAGATGCAGAGTACATTGAGGAAGCCTGCTTATAAAGTTACAAGTAAGGGCTTTAAATGATGACTGTAGAAATACACTACAACCTCTACATATTGCTGCCATGGGATCGTGAGTACAAGAAGATGAAGGGTATCAGACGGATGCCATATTCCTTGACTTCTGGAAAGCATTTGACTCAGTGCCCCACTGCAGACTCCTAACTAAGGTATGAGCATGTGGGATTGGTTCCCAAATATGTGAGTGGCTCGAAGACTTCTTAAGTAATAGAACCCAGTACATTGTCCTCGATGGTGAGTGTTCATCAGAGGTGAGGGTATCATCTGGAGTGCCCCAGGGAAGTGTGGTAGGTCCACTGTTATTTTCTATCTACATAAATGATCTTCTGGGTAGGGTGGATAGCAATGTGCAGCTGTTTGCCGATGATGCTGTGGTGTACGGGAAGGTGTCGTCGTTGAGTGACTGTAGGAAGATGCAAGATGACTTGGACAGGATTTGTGATTGGTGTAAAGAATGGCAGCTAACTGTAAATATAGATAAATGTAAATTAATGCAGATGAATAGGAAAAATAATCCCGTAATGTTTGAATTCTCCATTAGTGGTGTAGCGCTTGACACAGTCACGTCGATTAAATATTTGGGCGTAACACTGCAGAGCAATACGAAGTGGGACAAGCATGTAATGGCAGTTGTGGAGAAGGCGGATAGTCGTCTTCGGTTCATTGGTAGAATTTTGGGAAGATGTGGTTCTTCTGTAAAGGAGACCACTTATAAAACACTAATATGACCTATTCTTGAGTATTGCTCGAGCGTTTGGGATCCCTATCAGGTCGGATTGAGGGAGGACATAGAAGCAATTCAGAGGCGGGCTGCCAGATTTGTTACTGGTAGGTTTGATCATCAAGCGAGTGTTACGGAAAAACTCGGGTGGGAGTCTGTGGAGGAAATGAGGTGATCTTTTCTTGAATCGCTACTGAGGAAATTTAGAGTACCAGCATTTGAGGCTGACAGCAGTACAATTTTACTGCCGCCAACTTATATTTCACAGAAAGTCCACAAAGATAAGATAAGAGAGATTAGGGCTCGTACAGAGGCCTATAGGCAGTCATTTTTCCCATGTTCTGTTTGGGAGTGGAACAGGAAGAGATGATGCTAGTTGTGGTACGAGGTACCTTCCGCCACGCACCGTATGGTGGACTGCGGAGTATTTATGTAGATGTAGATGTAGATATAATTAACTGCAGAACATAGGCATTTAATCAGTCATTCTTCTTGCACTCCATATGTGACTGGAGCAGGAAGATGCTTAATAATTGATACAATGGGAAATATCCCTTGCTATGCATTCACAGTTGTTTGCAGAGTATGGATGTAGATGTTGATGAAACAGGCACTGGATAAGATTGCAGCAGTAATCACAATTTTGCCAACTGTACATTTGGTACACTTTGTAGGATGTTTAAGCTACTGTTTAACAGGTATTGATCTCTCTATTTTATTTTGCAACATGGTATTAGTAATTTCAGTTTGTCACTTTTGAAGTAGAGGTTGCATAAATAATAATTATACATGTGATCCTGTGGCCAACTATCAGGAGTTTGTTATTTAGCATTTATAATTACAACATAAAATTAAAATGTTGCAAAATAATTACTTTGTTTTACAAACTTAATTTCTGTAAAGTTAAATTGCTTTAATGAATACACAAAATATTGAAAATGAGAATTATTATTATTATTTGTCATCATGCAGACAACATATTCCACTATCTTTGTATGCAAGACTATCTTTGATTCACTTTGTAACAAAACTTTTGGTAGGAGATGTTGGTACGATAAGATTGTTTAAAGAGCAAACAGAGTGGAAAGATACACCAGTATGTATTAAAACAGTTTTTAAATGTTATGTGTTCAGGCAAATTTGAACAAATGGAAGAATTACTAAATTAAAATCTTGAAATTAATTCTAAAATCACCAGTTCCATATGCTGAGTGCAAAATGGAAAGAAAAAAAAGTCAGGCAATTAATGGAACCCCCACAGTTAACAGTCATCGAGGGCATTGATCAAAAAAGATAAGTACAATATATATTCGTTCTTGTTCTTGAATAATTTTAAAAACAAAGTTGTTATTCTCGAGTAAACTATAATTACAGTAAAAAATCTCAACAAATTCAATCATCAGGAACAATAAGAGCAGGAGTGTTACAACTTCAGCTGTAAAATTTTATTGAAAAACATTCACATTTTTCAGACCACTCATTTCCCAGAAACATATTGTAACTGTCTAATCAGCTGTTTGTTTTGTCATACATGATCCATATTCCACTGATACTATTGCAAAAGAAGACCTTCATGGATAAGGAAAAGATATAAATTGCAAGCAGAGGTCAGAAATAAATAAAATATACTCTATTAACAAGTAACAATCACTGCCCTGCTGTATTCTATTGGTTTTTGTATTACTTATGGCAAAAATTGTGAAATTGGTGGGAAAGCTACTATTTTTTAAAAAGTTGCTCCTCCCTAAGTTATACTAAGTAACTGGCTTTTATACACTTACACTTCATATTTGCAAGACTGCTAATTTGTTATTGGAAATCATGTTAACTACTTGCTATTTGCATTGAACATTATTTACTCTGAACAGAAATCTTCAGTTCTTGAAGATACATAATACAACAATTTATATGAGTCACTCATTATGGCTTTATTGCAGGACTGAGTCTTTTGTGTTGGTACAGTGTGAAGTCATTATTTTCTTTGACCCAATTTGTTTCATGACTTAGAAGATATCATTAGTGAGGTCTCATTTTATTGTATTTCTAAAAATAAAAAATTGTTCTATAATAATTGTGGTTTAAAGATATGGGCCCATATATTTTGCTGTGTTTACTATGATTTTTTGCCTTAATAACAATAAGTCTTTTTGTACCTGTTGGCAGTTTTTGAACACCTTTGCATTAAAATTCAGCATTCAATTCTGAACTCCACATAATAAAATAAATATTTATGGGAATCATTTTCACGATTTATATTGTTGTTGTGTAAACTGCTGCTCACCAGAAACTGTCTTTCATTATCAGTTACAAAATTATTAATGGATAAATGTGTTGGATGAGAGCATAAGAGTTTCAAGATTCTTAAGCAAGCCTCTATATTCTTGTTGTATCATTAGGATATTGAAATGGAACCACCTTCCCATTTCTATCCTACCCATTACTATGTGCAGATCTTAGTGTCTACCTTTGTTTTCATGCAAATTATGAGCAGATCTTTATTACACATTTTACTATGTGCAGGTCTTAGTGTCTACTTTCAGTTTTGTGCCAATTGTTAATCAAATCTTATTATGCATTTTCTAGTGTGACATAATTATTGATATTAATTTTAGTGGAATTATCGATATTAATTTTAGTGGTTACATTATTAATCTTCCATTTCAAAAGATGTTAATGTTTTGTCAATTGTTTGTTCTTTGGAGGAGATGTGTTTTGGAGGGAATTTGGAACGGCAGCTGAATGCAAATGGCGGGTGTGGATGGAACAATTGGACAATGAAAAAGTTTTGTATTTTTCATGAATAAACATCGATGACTCAATAATTCTGCAGTTTATTATTGCAACATACACATATAGGAAGGCCAGCTGCAGTAATACCAAGGATTCTCTTTCCTAGCGGAGAAACTACATCCAAAACAATTTAGGTTAAGTATTCCTTAACCAGCAACAAAGAACCGTGTGCTTAATTCAGTAAGTATCGATATTACTATTCAATGCAGTCTTTAACATCGAAAGTAATTGGAATGCTTCCCAAGGTAGCCGGAACATTTCAATATGCAGTCATACCTTCTGCCAGACAAATTATCACAACTTCACACAATGTACCCTCCAACATGGTAAACACCAATATGCACTATGTCTCATGAAAAGGATAGCACCACTGTGAGACATGATTTATTTATCTCAGAATGTAACACTTTTAAATAATTTTCTTTGTTGACCATGAAATATTTTTAAGAGTAATACAGAAGTTTTAGATTCCCCACATTAAAAAAAGTTTTCCATCAGCTCTGTTCTGAGAGTTCCAGATCATGTACAGAAAGTTGGAAGAGAGATAACCATAATCATCATTTACGGCCTTTTTATAGCTCAAGAAGATCACACATTGCATGTTGTACCACCATACAGTGAGACCTTCAGAGGTGGTGGTCCAGATTGCTGTACACATTGGTACCTCTAATACCTGGTAGCACATCCTCTTGCATTGATGCATGCCTATATTTGTTGTGGCGTACTATCCACATGTTCATCAAGACACTCTTGGTCCAGATTGTCCCATTCCTCAATGGCAATTCGGCTTAGATCGCTCAGAGTGGTTGGTGGGTCACATCATCCATAAACAGACCTCTTCCATCTATCCCAGGCATCATCAACAGGGTTCATGTCTGGAGGACACGCCGCCCACTCTAGTCAAGCGATGTTATCCTGAAGGAAGTCATTCACAAGATGTGTACGATGGGAGCGTGAACTGTCATCCATGAAGGTGAATGCCTCGCCAATATGCTGCCGATATGGTTGCACTATTGGTCAGAGAATGGCATTCACGCATTGTACAGCCTTTATGGCGCCTTCCATGACCACCACCAGCATACGTCAGCCCCAAATAATGCCACCGAAAAACAGCAGGGAACCTCTACTTCACTGCACACGTTGGACAGTGCGCCTAAGGCGTTCAGCCTGACCGGGTTGCCTCCAAACACGTCCCCGACAGTTGTCTGGTTGACAACATATGCGACGTTCATCGGTGAAGAGAATGTGATGCCAATCCGGAGCGGTCCATTCGGCATGTTTTTGGGCCCATCTGTACCACATTGCATGGTATGGTTGCAAAGATGGTCCTCGTCCATGGACGTCAGGAGGGAAGTTGAGATCATGCAGCCTATTGCATTATTCAACACGGTGGTGTTGCTGTGAGGGTTCCTCCCAGCCATAATCCGTAGGTAGTGGCCATCCACTGCAGTAGTAGGCCTTGGGCGGCCAGAGCGAGGTATGTCATTGACAATTCTTGTCTCTCTGTATCTCCTCCATGTCCGAACAACATCACTTTGGTACCCTCCATGACGCCTGGACACTTTTCTTGCTGAGAGCCCTTCCTGGCACAAATTAACAATGCAGACACGATTGAAGATCAAACTGTGGTATAGACCGTCTAGGCATGGTTGAACATGAGCCATATACCTCCTTTCTGGTGGAATGACATCTTATAGGTGCTGCTCATGCATGATTGCTTATGTCTTTGGGCAGGTATAGTGACATCTCTGAACAATCAAAGGGCCTGTGTCTGTGATACAATATCCACATCAACATCTATCTTCAGGAGTTCTGGGAATTGGGGTGATGCATACACACACACACACACACACACACACACACACACACACACACACACACACACACACACAAATCTGCTTACCAAGTGACGACAGGAAAATATAAATATATGACACACTTTGGTAATACAAGCTTTTGGAGCCACTGGTTCCATCTTCTGGTAGGTGGCTTGAAGGGGAAGGAAGAGCAGAGAAGAAAAGGAAATGGACTGGAGAAGCTTAGGAAAAGGATTAGAGTTCAGAACAGTCACCCAATTGTCAGGGGCGAATTACTACATGGGATGAGAATGAAAAACTGATTGTTGGGGCTGCACCAGATGAGATCTGGTAATCTGAGAGCTTAAAGGTGGAAAACAGGGTGATATGTAAGACAGAGATTACTAGTAAAACATCATGCATGAGTTAATAGGAGTGAAAAGCTAAGTGCATTGCATGTAAAAGAGGGAGGGGGGTGAAAAGTAGACAGGTCACAAAATGAAAGGTGTACAAAACTAAAATGGAGTGAATAAAGGAGTCCTTGCCATTGGTGGGGAGGCTTGCGTGCCTCAGTGATACAGATAGCTGTACCGTAGGTGCAACCACAATGGAGGGGTATCTGTTGAGAGGCCAGACAAACGCGTGGTTCCTGAAGAGGGGTGCAGCCTTTTCAGTAGTTGCAAGGCAACAATCTGGATGATTGACTGATCTGGCCTTGTAACACTAACCAAAATGGCCTTGCTGTGCTGGTACTGTGACCGGCTGAGAGCAAGGGGAAACTACAGCCGTAATTTTTCCTGAGGGCATGCAGCTTTATGTATGGTTAAATGATGATAACGTCCTCTTGGGTACAATATTCCGGAGGTAAAATAGTCCCCCATTTGGATCTGCGGGTGGGGACTACTCAAGAGGACGTCATTATCAGGAGAACGAAAACTGGCATTCTACGGATCGGAGCGTGGAATGTCAGATCCCTTAATTGGACAGGTAAGTTAGAAAATTTAAAAAGGGAAATGGATAAATTAAAGTTAGATATAGTGGGCATTAGTGAAGTTCGGTGGCAGGAGGAACAAGACTTTTGGTCAGGTAAATACAGGGTTATAAATACAAAATCAAATAGGGATAATGCAAGAGTAGGTTTAATAATGAATAAAAAAATAGGAGTGCGGGTAAGCTATTACAAACAGCATAGTGAATGCACTATTGTGGCCGAGATAAACATGAAGCCCATGCCTACTACAGTAATGCAAGTTTATATGCCAACTAGCTCTGCTGATGACAAAGAAATTGATGAAATTTATGATAAGAGAAATTACTCAGATACTGAAGGGAGATGATAATTTAATAGTCATAGGTGACTGGAATTCGATGGGGGAAGCCGCCCGGTAGAATTTTGTACAGAGCATTATTTAATCATAGCTACCACTTGGTTCAAGAATCATGAAAGTAGGTTGTATACATGGAAGAAGCCTGGAGATACTAGAAGGTATCAGATAGATTATATAATGGTAAGACAGAGATTTAGGAACCAGGTTTTAAATTGTAAGATATTTCCAGGGGCAGATGTGGACTCTGATCACAATCTATTGGTTATGAACTGTAGATTAAAACTGAAGAAACTGCAAAAAGGTGGGAATTTAAGGAGATGGGACCTGGATAAACTGACTAAACCAGAGGTTGTACAGAGTTTCAGGGAGAGCGTAAGGGAACAAATGCCAGGAATGGGGGAAAGAAATACAGTAAAAGAAGAATGGGTAGCTTTGAGGGATGAAGTAGTGAAGGCAGCAAAGGATCAAGTACATAAAAAGACAAGGGCTAGTAGAAATCCTTGGGTAACTGGACCTGACGGGATACCAATTCGATTCTACACAGAGTACGCGAAAGAACTTGCCCCCCTTCTAACAGCCGTGTACCGCAAGTCTCTAGAGGAACGGAGGGTTCCAAATGATTGGAAAAGAGCACAGATAGTCCCAGTCTTCAAGAAGGGTCGTCGAGCAGATGCGCAAAACTATAGACCTATATCTCTTACGTCGATCTCTTGTAGAATTTTAGAACATGTTTTTTGCTCGCGTATCATGTCATTTCTGGAAACCCAGAATCTACTATGTAGGAATCAACATGGATTCCGGAAACAGCGATCGTGTGAGACCCAACTCGCCTTATTTGTTCATGAGACCCAGAAAATATTAGATACAGGCTCCCAGGTAGATGCTATTTTTCTTGACTTCCGGAAGGCGTTCGATACAGTTCCGCACTGTCGCCTGATAAACAAAGTAAGAGCCTACGGAATATCAGACCAGCTGTGTGGCTGGATTGAAGAGTTTTTAGCAAACAGAACACAGCATGTTGTTATCAATGGAGAGACGTCTACAGACGTTAAAGTAACCTCTGGCGTGCCACAGGGGAGTGTTATGGGACCATTGCTTTTCACAATATATATAAATGACTTAGTAGATAGTGTCGGAAGTCCCATGCGGCTTTTCGCGGATGATGCTGTAGTATACAGAGAAGTTGCTGCATTAGAAAATTGTAGCGAAATACAGGAAGATCTGCAGCGGATAGGCACTTGGTGCAGGGAGTGGCAACTGACCCTTAACATAGACAAATGTAATGTATTGCGAATACATAGAAAGAAGGATCCTTTATTGTATGATTATATGATAGCGGAACAAACACTGGTAGCAGTTACTTCTGTAAAATATCTGGGAGTATGCGTACGAAACGATTTGAAGTGGAATGATCATATAAAATTAATTGTTGGTAAGGCGGGTACCAGGTTGAGATTCATTGGGAGAGTGCTTAGAAAATGTAGTCCATCAACAAAGGAGGTGGCTCACAAAACACTCGTTCGACCTATACTTGAGTATTGCTCATCAGTGTGGGATCCGTACCAGGTCGGGTTGACGGAGGAGATAGAGAAGATCCAAAGAAGAGCGGCACGTTTCGTCACTGGGTTATTTGGTAACCGTGATAGCGTTACGGAGATGTTTAATAAACTCAAGTGGCAGACTCTGCAAGAGAGGCGCTCTGCATCGCGGTGTAGCTTGCTCGCCAGGTTTCGAGAGGGTGCGTTTCTGGATGAGGTATCGAATATATTGCTTCCCCCTACTTATACTTCCCGAGGAGATCACGAATGTAAAATTAGAGAGATTAGAGCGCGCACGGAGGCTTTCAGACAGTCGTTCTTCCCGCGAACCATACGCGACTGGAACAGGAAAGGGAGGTAATGACAGTGGCACGTAAAGTGCCCTCCGCCACACACCGTTGGGTGGCTTGCGGAGTATCAATGTAGATGTAGATGTAGAAGAGATATTGAATTTAATTGATGAAAGGAGAAAATACAAAAATGCAGTAAATGAAGCAGGCAAAAACGAATACAAATGTCTCAAAAATGAGAGACCTAAGTCGAAACAAGGCCCCAGGAGTAGACAACATTCCATTAGAACTACTGATAGCCTTGGGAGAGCCAGCCCTGACAAAACTCTACCATCTGGTGAGCAAGATGTATGAGACAGGCGAAATACCCTCAGACTTCAAGAAGAATATAATAATTCCATTCCCAAAGAAAGCAGGTGTTGACAGATGTGAAAATTACCGAACTATCAGTTTAATAAGTCACGGCTGCAAAATATTAACGCGAATACTTCATAGACGAATGGAAAAACTGGTAGAAGCCAACCTCAGGGAAGATCAGTTTGGATTCCATAGAAATGTTGGAACACGTGAGGCAATACTGACCCTTCGACTTATCTTAGAAAATAGATTAAGGAAATGCAAACCTAAGTTTCTAGCATTCGTAGACTTAGAGAAAGCTTTTGACAATGTTGACTAGAATACTCTCTTTCAAATTCTGAAGGTGGCAGGGGTAAAATACAGGGAGCAAAAGGTTATTTACAATTTGTACAGAAACCAGATGGCAGCTATAAGAGTCGAGGGACATGAAAGGGAAGCAGTTGTTGGCAAGGGAGTGAGACAGGGTTGTAGCCTATCCCCGATGTTATTCAATCTGTATATTGAGCAAGCAGTAAAGGAAACAATGAGGTTTGCCGATGACACTGTAATTCTGTCAGAGGCAGCAAAGGACTTTGAAGAGCAGTTGAACGGAATGGACAGTGTCTTGAAAGGAGGATATAAGATGAACATCAACAAAAGCAAAACAAGAATAGTGAAATGTAGTCGAATTAAGTCTGGGGATGCTGAGGGAATTAGATTAGGAAATGAGACACTTAAAGTAGTAAAAGAGTTTTGCTATTTGGGAAGCCAAATAACTGATGATTGTCAAAGTAGAGAGTATATAAAATGTAGACTGGCAATGGCAAGGAAAACGTTTCTAAAGAAGAGAATTTTGTTAACATTGAGTATAGATTTAAGTGTCAGGAAGTAGTTTCTGAAAGTATTTGTATGGAGCTAGCCATGTATGGAAGTGAAACATGGATGATAAATGGTTTAGACAAGAAGAGAATAGGAGCGTTCAAAATGTGGTGCTACAGAAGAATGCTGAAGATTAGATGGGTAGATCACATAACTAATGAGGAGGTATTGAATAGAATTGGGGAGAAGAGGAGTTTGTGACACAACTTGACTAGAAGAAGGGATCGGTTGGTAGGACATGTTCCGAGGCATCAAGGGATCACCAATTTACTATTGGAGGGCACTGTGGAGGGTAAAAATTACAGAGGAGGGAGACCAAGAGATGAATACACTAACCAGCTTCAGAAGAATGTAGGCTGCAGTACGTACTGGGAGATGAAGCAGCTTGTGCAGGATAGAGTAGTATGGAGAGCTGCATCAAACCAGTCTCAGGACTGAAGACCACCACCACCACAACAACAACAACAACAACAACAACGACGACAAATGTAAAGAAATGTTGAGATGGTAGAAACTGATGTAAATTAAGGCCAGGTGGGTGGTGAGAAACAAGGCATGTTGTAGCACTAGTTCTCACCTGTGGAGTTCTGAGAAACTGGTAACTGAGGTAAGAATGTAGATGGCACTTGTGGTGAAACAGGCACTGAGATCCACCACCTATAGCAGCTCTGTAACTAGCAAAAGATCCTTGTAACTGGCAAAACATATACTATCAAAGGGAAAGCCATCTTTGAAATGACACATATCATATGCCAGCTGTTCCATAAACACTGTTCCTCATTTTATGTTGGCATGACTAATAGCAAGTTATCAGTTAGGATGAATGGGCGTAGACAGAGAGTGTATACTAACAACATACAATATCCTATAGCAGAGAACGCTCTAGAATATGACAGTTGTGACCTCGGGGCCTGTTTCACCCCCACACACCATATGGATTAGATTAGATTAGATTAGTTTTTCGTTCCATAGATCTGTGCTGAAATAACAATACTAATAGTATGAATATATACAATACATCATTTGTTTTTATTAAAAAATTCATCAATGGAGTAGAAGGAATTGGCCACTAGTTAAGTCTTTCAGGCTCCTTTTAAACTGATCTTTATTTGTAACTAAATTTTTAATGTTTGCTGGCAAATTATTGAAGATGAGTGTTCCTGAGTAGTGGACCCCTTTTTGAACTGAAGTAAGTGGTTTTAAGTCCTTGTGCAGATCATTTTTGTTCCTGGTATTGTATGTATGAACTGAGCTGTTTGTTGGAAAAAGAGATATATTATTTAGGACAAATTTCATTAAGGAGTAAATATACTGAGAGGTAGCAGTTAGTACACCCAGTTCTTTGAAGAGGTTTCTACATGACGTCCATGAATTTACTCCACAAATAATACGTATATTATACCATATGACATTATGGAATGAAAGTAGGCAAAGTATGCAAGCTTTCTCATTTTTTTGTCACCTATGTCAGCTAACACTCGTATTGCAAATACAGATTTGTTATGGTGTTTCTGCAGTTCTGTGGTGTGCTCCTCCCAACTGAATTTATTATCAAGTTGTAATCCCACGAATTGAAGACTGTCAACCTCTTCTATCTGGTCTTCTTCATACTTTATGCATATGCTGGGTGGACACCTCTTACAGGTTCTGAATTGCATATAGTGAGTCTTTTCGAAGTTTAATGTCAGTGAGTTGGCTTTAAACCATTTATTAACCCTAGAAACACCAAGGTATTTTAGGTTACACGGAGCACCAACCAAAGGCAAATTTTGCCCGTGTTACAATAAGTTGTAAATCTTGTAATTTGTTGTAATATGTATTTATTTTATGTAATTCTGTTTGCATTGAGATATTAGTTTAACAGGAAATAGTGACAACATAATTGAAAGCTTAATTTTTTAACACTCATGGGGTGAATATAACAACCAAGAAAGGTCAAAACTTGGTCAATGAAAGTTTGTGTAAAAAAGATAAGAAGGTTTGTAATTGAATACAAAGGCTGTCTAAAGTTTCTATGCACTCTTTGATCTATTAACTGAATAATACAGCTTTGTCATTGAGAGAAAGTTTAAAAAACAGAAATGAAAACACTTGCTAAAATTCATGTTATTGTACATTGAAAACTCTCGGGAAACGCTTTCCACTTGGAGAGAATATTTTCATTTACAGATGACATTTACCTCCTGCACACAAAATGGTTGATTCTGAATGAGTCTTACACAGATGGCGCCTACAGCTTCCACATGTTAACTTGGTTTTTGTAATGTTGTCTCTTGCTCTCTGGTTACTTGCATTCTTCAAGCATAAGTAGCACCTTGTTTTCCTAGTTGGTTCTCCATTTGCAGCAATTTTGTTTACCTCTAGTTTCTTTCCTAGGATCTCTCCCATCATGCAAATAATAGGCAACTGGAGTCCTTTCAAATCCATGGATTGCTCTTCTACGTATGGTTTCAAAAGTTCGTGGCCTAATTCATGGATACAGTTTTCTGGCGTTTGATTTCCCTTCATTCCATTTAGGTGCATTCTTCACCGGAATCCTTTTCTACTTCTGTATGATATGACTCAAAATCACTTAAATTTGATAATTTGTTGTCGAGTAACAGTTCTGCAAGAACTTCTGTGCCGTTCAAGCCTCTATAACTCATCTTACAAAATGTACTTTACAATAAAGGCATCGCTCTACTGTGAGAAACTGCTAATAGTAATAACGGCAAGTCTAAAATCAACAATGACAATGAATCTCAACAATTAGACACTCAACAAACCACTGTAAAACTCATGTTCGAAGTAGGCAACTCAATACAAGAAAGAAAAATGTATGGGCAAATTTTGCCCATGCTTGGTGGTTGTAGGGAAGGTAATATGAATTATGGTCACGTGGAGTACCAACCCTGGGCAAAATGTGCCCTTGGGCGTAAAATTCCTATTGTGTACTTGCAATTATAAAAATTTAACCATAGAAACGTACACCATAGTGTGTTATAAGGTAACAGACAAATAGAAAAAGACCCAAAAACATAGGACATTTGCCATGACATTTTTAAAAAATAAAAATGCTTGGTGTTCCTAGGGTTAATATCCATGAAAATATGATTAGCAGATCTTTCTACAACTACACTCGATATACTATTTATTGCAATACTTGTGTCATCTGCAAACAAAACGAACTCTGCTTCTGGCAGTGTAACTGATGAGAAATCATTAATGTACACAAGAAAAAGCAATGGCCCGAAGATGGATCCTTGTGGGACACCACATGTAATTCCTCGCCATTCTGATGATGACTGATGACTTAATTCACTAGTCCCTTGCACTGACACCCTTTGTTTCCTGTTAGCGAGGTATGACTTGAACCATTTTGCAGCACTGCCCGTGTCACCACTGAATTCAAATTTATTTAAAAGGATGTTGTGGTTCCCACAATCAAATGCCTTTGACAAATCACAGAAAATACCTGCTGCTTGTAATTTGTTATTTAATGAATTAAGTACATTTTCACTGTAGGTGTAAACAGCCTTCTCGATATCAGAACCCTTCAGAAATCCAAACTGTGTTCTTGTAATATGTTATTTGTGGTCAGATGGTTGAGAAGCTGCCTGTACATTACTTTTTCTTCCCCCAGACTCTAGTTTCTCAGAACTCGACAGGTGGGAACTAGTGCTACAGTATATCCTTGGTTCTTGCCACCCATCTGGCCTCAAATTATGTTTATTTCTTCTGGCCCAGCATTTCCTCACAGTAACTACTCCTTTCTTCACTCCATTTCAATTTTCTACATCTTTCATTTTCTCATCTGTGTATTTTTTGCAGTCTCTCTCACACCTCAATTACATATAATGAACTCAGCTTTTCACTTTTATTAACTTGTGCATGATGTTTTAGCAGTAATCTCTGGCTTACATATTACCCTGTCTTCCACCTTTAAGCTCTCAGGTTTTCAAATATCATCAGGTGCAGTCCCCAACAATCAGTCTTTCCTTCTCATCCTATCTAGTAAGTCTTCCTTGATCTTGGATTCTGGGTGACTTTCCTGAATTCTACCCCATTTCTAATGTCTTTCCAGCCCTTTTCCTTCACCCCTCTTCCTTCTCCTTCAACAGTTCTGCCACTGGCTTCAAAAGCTTGCATAAGCAAAACCTTTTTTATATGTTTGTTCTCCTGCCACCACTTGATGACTAGATTTTTTGTCTATCCAGTAACATTATATTGTCAAAAATGATTATTTTCGTTGTTATATTTATGACAATATGTGCTTTAGGCTATACCTAGGATCAGTTGGGATATAACATATTGCAATTTCGAGGCAAACATATTTAAAAACACCAACAGCCGCTCATATGGTGAGATGTTTATTTGACCTTTAAGTCTACATCACAGAGGAGCTGAAAATCCTGAACTAGCAGATCCTTGAAAATAGACTCGTACTACATCACAAGGGCCTAATTTTCATGCCTCAGAAACCAGCTTTAAGTTAAGAATCTAGGAACATACTACAATCCCTACATATTGCTCCTATTAGGACTGGAAACACAGGATTATGCTACTTACAGAACAATTTTAGTAAACATTTTCCCCATACTCCACATGCAAATGGAATGGGAAAAAGCCCCAATAACAGATACTATAAGAAGCACCCACTGCCATGCAGTTTATAGTGACTTGCAGACTATAGATATGGACAGATGTGTACAAGGGTAGAGTTTCGAGTTTTTATGAATGAACATGGTGCTGCTGAGATGCAACATCATTATTGTTTTAAAATTCATCATTTGTTATTGTTACAACAATGGCAACCAAAACAGGCCCAGTAGTTCATTTACAATTTATCCTGAAAGAAGCAAAGTGGTGAAAAAATTAAAATTTCAACATGAAGCTTTCATTGGATGATTTTCTACAATTTTTATAAAGGTCTAACTCAGTAACAGCACCTAAAACTCACTTTGTTTAATTTCTGGTAACCAGTTGACTTGAGCACTCACTGTTTACAACTGGTCTGAAAACTTCTGTTGCAGTTGTGGTTTTGTCTGATACAAATATCACAAGGTTGGCCAAAATTGTATGTTCCAAATAGGATTCACACAGTGTGTAACATGACTGAGAAGGATCAGCATGTGATTTCCTGTGAAATAGAGGCATTCTTACATATGTACAAGACTTCAGCACAGAGGATTCTGCATGAACATTTAACTCTGATAGTGTTGTCTCCAATGTAATCTGCACAATTTGACTTATGCTCAAAAACAGTCTCATGTCGATTGGTACAAGGAAATTTTTAAAAAATGACTAGGGAATTCAAATACATAACTTCATAATGGATATAATGGAGGGAAACATTCCACATGAGAAAAATATATCTAAAAACGAAGATGATGTAACTTACCAAACGAAAGTGTTGGTATGTTGATACAAACAATAACAAACACAAACACACACACAAAATTCAAGCTTTTGCAACCCACAGTTGCTTCATCAGGAAAGAGGAAAGGAGAGGGAAAGACGAAAGGATATGGGTTTTAAGGGAGAGGGTAAGGAGTCATTTCAATCCCGGGAGCTGAAAGACTTACCTTAGGGGGAAAAAAGGACAGGTATACACTCGCACACACACACACACACACACACACACACACACACACATACCCATGTGCGGATGGATGTGTGTGTGTGTGTGTGTGTGTGTGTGTGTGTGTGTGTGTGTGTGTGTGTGCGCGCACGCATGCGCACTAGTGTATACCTGTCCTTTTCCCCCCTAAGGTAAGTCTTTTCGCTCCCGGGATTGGAATGACTCCTTACCCTCTCCCTTAAAACCCATATCCTTTCGTCTTTCCCTCTCCTTCCCTCTTTCTTGATGAAGCAACTGTGGGTCGCAAAAGCTTGAATTTTGTGAGTGTGTTTGTGTTTGTTATTGTCTCTATCAACATACCAACACTTTCGTTCGGTAAGTTACATCATCTTTGTTTTTAGATATATAACTTCATAATGGGAAACGGTACCTTTATATGTTTATTTCTGTTATCTTCTGTACTACACCAATGTAGTGTTTCTATGTATGGTCAAAGTCTCACTGAGCTCTGTTATGGTGACCAACTTTCTCAAATGTAGGCGGAAATGACTGAAAATAACAGCATTTCCCTCATTTACATCCTTGCTTAGCCATCAACGAAAGGTATGTTTTCACTATTTTAGAGCTTAGCATAGCACTGATAACTGAATGCACATTTCAATTTTGTATGATATAAGTTATGTCATTGTCAAAGTTGTGAAGCACCCGGGAACAATGTTGTACATGACCATTTTAGTGGCCCACACTGACCTCCAAATCTTGGAACACAGTATACTTATTGGTCAGTGTTATGTGACACTGTACTCCTTCCACATGTGCACCTTTTCAGGCATACATTTGTATCATACTTCATTTTTATGGACAAAATGCGCAACTGCATCAAATAGCATAGATGGAGGAGCTCTTGGAATGAGATGATATTCAACAAATGGACAGGCTTTCCCCTCAACATAAATCCCATTGAGCACAAATGAGATGCACTGCGAGACAATTAGCAGCACATCTACATCCGCCAAAGACCATTCAGCAGCTGTCAACCACGCTGGTGGAGGAATGGAATGCCCTACCACGAGAACAGCTTACCAACCTTGTGGCCAGCGTGAGAGCACAATGCATAGAATGCATTGCTGTCCACAGCAATCACATACCCTATTAAGAACCATGCACCACCTTTCTTATGTCCAGGGGACCATAATGAATTGTGGTTATTTCAGAATAATTACTGTCTTTGAATAAACATGTCATTTCTGTTCATCTGATTGAGTATTTCTTTCAGCTCTCTTCTGCACTATACTGAAGCAATTCTTTCTATGTATGGTCCAAGTTTCATCAAGCTACATTATTTGGCAGTGACTCAGCACGAGGAAGTTACTTTCATCCTGAAGTTTTCACACCTTTGTGGAAGAGAAAGACATTAACTTCACTTTCAAGTGAAGGCAACATGCCCTTCAGTTGCCAAATCCGACTCTAGATGAAGTCCTATCCATCGCTCAGTCTTTTGAAATTTCTCGCGGTGCTGGAGCACAAATAGAGGCATAGGGCGACGTCGGGGAAATACAGCCTCTGTGCGATGTTGACGAAGTGTGTGGCGTGTCCCCGCTGGCCAACATGGCCGCAGTACACTCCCAAGCGCATCCTCGACCTAACCGTAAACAAACCTCTAAGAAACTACAGCAAAACCCACGGCAACTTCCTTCATGTCCATGGTGTTTTACGAAACTCATGAGAAGCTTATAAATAAATAAATAAATAAATAAAAAAATGGGGTGGGGGGGGGGGGTGGGGGGTCATGTGTCATCCGTTTGCAAATCCGACTACATACATGATGTTTATGAACATGACGCTGATTCTGATTCTGTGTTGTCTGTCAATTGTACTTCTTCCCTTTCAGGGAAGTTATTCCTCACTGTCCAAATACTTGGTCGAGATGTTCGCATGCAGGTGGATACTGGTTCTGCTGCCACTATCATCAATTCTCAGATGTATCTTCAGTTGGGTTCTCCAATCCTGTCACCTGTCACTAGGCAATTACAGACTTACAATAAACAGAAGATTTCTCTCTTGGGACAATTTGATGCTGAGGTACCTTACAAATCTGTCGTTCGCACTGTTCCCATATTTGTGGTCGACCATAGTAACGCGGAGAATCTTCTTGGTTTCGATGCCTTTCGTGTTTTTGGGTTCCCCATAGATGACTCTGTCAATATCGTCTCTGATGCTATTCCTTATGCTTAATTGGATTCCTTGTCGACGACATTTTCGTCCCTTTTTTTCTCCTGGGTTGGGCCACAAACGACTTTGAAGCTCATATCACGCTCAAACCCACTGCTCGGGCTAAGTTTTTTCAGGCTCGGCCCATTCCTGTGGCCCTTTGTGATCAGGTCAAACGGGAGCTGGATCGTCTCACTGCTTCAGGGGTCTTGCCTCCTGTCACTTCCAGTGAGTGGTCCTCTTCTGTCGCTCTCATTGCTAAGCCAAATGGTGAGATTCATCTCTGTGGTGATTTCAAAGCCACTGTAAATGCTCAATGCCTTATCGGCACTTACCCTATGCCTCGACCTGAATAATTGTTCACTAAACTTGCTGGAGGCCAGTATTTTTCTAAACTTGACCTGTCAGAAGCTTATCATTAACTTCCTCTCGACACTGCTTCCCAGCAGTTTCTGGTCCTTCACACGCCTTTCAGCCTCTATCAATACCAACGATTGCCATTCGGGGTTGCCAGTGCCCCTGCTCTCTTTCAGGGATTCTTGGAACAATTATTGCTCACTGTCCCTGGGTGTATAAATTACCAAGACGACATTGTTGTCACTGGCTCCACTACTGAGGAACATCTTAAAATCTCTGCACACTTTTTCATGTCTTACAGGCTGCTGGTCTTAAGTGTAATCTTCAGAAATCAAAATTTTTTCAGGCATCTATCACGTACTTGGAGTTTCAACTCTCTCGGGATGGTATTCGTCCGTTTCAGCAAACTGTTGCTGTGATCGATGCCCTTCCTCGCCCTACATCTGGTAAGGCACTGCCGGCCTTCTTGGGAAAAATGGCATACTATCACAAGTTTTTACTGTCTGCTGCTTCGGTGGCTCAGCCGTTGCATCGCCTGTCGCATAAAAATGTGCCTTTTCACTGGTCCGCGTCATGCGATGCGGCTTTCCAGAAATTGGCGACTATGCTGAAACAGGCCCCATGCCTGGCTACTTATCAACCTGGCCAACATCTTGTTCTTGCCACGGACGCCTCTCAATACGGGGTCGGTGCAGTTCTTGATCGCCGTTTTTCTGACGGTTCTGAACAACCCATTGCTTATGCCTCCATAACACTCACGAATACCCAACAAAAATATTCTCAAATTGAAAAAGAAGCTTTGGCCATTATTTATGCTCTTCATAAATTTGGTGTTTTTCTCTATGGATCCAAATTTCATCTTGTTACGGATCACAAACCACTTGTTTCCTTGTTTCATCCATCAACGTCACTTCCCGAAAAGGCTGCACACTGCCTCCAGCGTTGGGCTCTTTACTTGTCTTGTTTCAATTATGAGATTCATTTCTGGCCAACGGCGAATGCGAATGCTCATGCACTGTCTCAACTTCCCATGGGTCCTGATCTGGCATTGTGTTTCCACCTGGATGTTGCTGATCAGTGGGTTGTGGACGAGTTCCCCATCACTGGGGACCGGCTGGCGGCTGCTACGGGTTCTGACCTTACCCTCTCCCAGGTTTTACGCTGTATTCGGAAGGGTTGGCCAGATCGTCTGTCCACTAAGACTTCTGACCCGTTGCAGAACTACAACGCTTTGCGTTATCGCCTCATGGCTAGGGGTAGTGTTATCCTCCTTTCCACCGAAAATGCTTCGCCGTGTGTTGTGGTACCTGCATCTTTGCGTGCTTCGGTCTTGTGCCTCCTTCACCAAGGGCACTGGGGTGTGTCTCGCACAAAATCTCTGGCATGCTGTCATGTGTACTGGCCCGGCATCGACTCAGAAATCGCACACATGGTCACTGCCTGCGGCCCTTGTGCATCACAGGCCGCCGCCCCAAAGTCATCTTTGTCACCGTGGCCTTCGCCTGAGAAGCCCTGGGAGTGTATTCATGCTGACTTCGCGGGACCTTTTCTAGGTACTTATTGGCTTCTCGTTATTGACGCCTACTCTAACTTTCCTTTCGTAGTCCGTTGCACGTTGCCTACCACCGCGGCAACCACCAATGCTCTAGCTTGCATTTTATCTTTGGAAGGCCTTCCCTCTACTCTTGTTACTGATAATGGTCCGCAATTTGCCTCTTCCAATTTTGCGGATTTTTGTGCCCGTCACGGCGTCACGCATGTCACAGCCCCTCCGTTCCATCCACAGTCAAACGGTGAGGCTGAACGACTGGTCCGCACATTTAAGGCTCAGATGAGTAAACTCCTGACTTCTTCTGCTGATGATGCGCTTCTCCAATTTCTGGCTTCTTACCGTTTCACCCCTATGGGCGACCACAGCCTGGCTGAGCTCTTACACGGCCAACAGCCCCGCACGCTACTTCATCTTCTGCGGCCTTCCACCTCATGACTGCGAGTGCCTTTGCTTGGCCGGTTCACTGCAGACGACCTTGTATGGGTGCCGGGATAAGGCAGGCGGCCAAAATGGAGTCCTGACCATATCTTACGACACCGTAGCCAACACCTGTATGAAATCCAGAAGGACACGGGTGTTGCAGTGCGTCATTCGGATCAGCTTCAGCCTCGTGTGCCGGCAACGCCTGTTCCGGATGCTGCTACAGCATCTTCGGCTCTACCTGACGCTCTGGATACTGGAATCTCTCATTACTCACAACACAGTCCTCTCACCATCATATTGGCGCCAGCACAAGAACTGACACCACCAGGAGACGTACCCATGCAGGAACCAGAAGGCCATCATCTGTCGGAGCAACTTCACTTGCCTCCTCCTCCTATGGATGCGGACACATCGCCCATGTCTCCTGTTATAACAACCGGACTTGCAGCAACGGGCAGATTGGTGCACAGGGTCCCAGCAGATTCGACCCCCACGTCTCCTGTCATCTCGACCTGTTATCATAGGGGACACTTCCGTCCGTACAGAAAGCCTCCTTCTCGAGACTTTACGGCCAGTCAAATAACACCTATGGGTGTTACCAATCTACAAGCCACCTCCATCCAGACCTGTGCAAAAAATTCAAAGGGAGGAAAATTGTTGTGACTCACCGATCTTTCAAAGTGCCGCGCAGTTACGCGCGTCCTCTACATGCAGCGCTGTCTGCCAGCCATGCAGCAACAGTGCCAACCAAGCGGCCAGCCAGCCAGCGGCCACTAGACTTGGACTCAGTTATGATTTGACTGTTAAAGTGTACACACGCCTTACTCTGTTTTTTACGTTCCCACATTTTATGTTCTCCCACTTTTTACATACATTTTTGTCAGTCCCAAGAGAAGTCCTGTTCACTTAGTACAATGCTTTCCCGTCAGTAACGAATCCCATGTTACAACAATTCCCCTATTTTAAGTTTCTCTGACACTCTCATGACCTTTAACATTGAAATGATAATTAAATCAAAACCATAAGCTATCGACAGGTGTTGATATACATCAATGGGGACAGTTGAAAATTTGTGCCCTGACCGGACTTGAATTCGAGATCGCCTGCTTACATAGCAGATGCTCTATCCATCTGAGCCACCGAGGGCACTGTAGGGATTTATCCCTTGCACACTCCCTGTGAGACCCAAATTCCCAACTTAATGACCACACACTACATTCATAGTGCCCCTGCCCATTACACTCGTTACTCGTGGCCGACAATCTTACTGAGCCCCGTAAGAGTTCAGGCAATGCATGTGCATCCAGCGCAGAAGGAGGTCAATGGCCAGTCAGCCTTAACTATATGAAGATGGTATCTGTTCTTTCTGACATGTCTGAAAGAACAGATACCATCTTCATATATTTAACATTGATTCTTACACAGATTTCTGCAAAACGTGCATATATTCCTGTTCAAAGTCAGCCTTGGAACAAAGCAGAAAACAAAGGCAATATGCCATGTTATTGATTATGTAACAAGCATTAGGAAAGTAAGCAAACTTTTCACATTAGCATGTTGGGTCACAGCTGCCTGTGTTATAGGTTCACATTGTTTGGAATGGTGAGAAAGTATGCTGAGTCACTGCCTAATGATAATCATGATCTGACTACAGTGACTCTAGAAGCAACATTCCTTCTGCTCACTGCATTATAGTACAACAGCTTTAATTTAATTTCACAGGCACTTTTTTATGTTTTTCTCGAGTACATTGAAAACTGTAGGTTTAAGCAAAAATGTTTCGCAGTACAAAATTAAACTACATTAAATTTCCTATAAAAAAAGATCCTATTCAGCTCTTCTCTATGACTAATAGTTTCTGCATTTTAAGACATGGAAAGATCGCAGTTTATTAAAAATAGTGTTCTAATGGCATAACATTAACTTTTATTGTTAAATGAAGTGGGTTAAGAACAAATATTAAATGTGATGATCACATATAAGTGAAGGAGAGCTGTATTGTGGGATAAATTGTGTTCTGGAAACAAACAGCTAGAGGTTCAGGAGGGAAGTTATGTCAGCAGATTGCGGTCATACACTTCCCTCCTTCATAGGTCTGTAAACTGAAGAGCAAGTAGGTAATTCCTATTTCTCTCCAACCCAGTACATCACAAAAAGCAATTACAGGGTATTTCACAAAGTTATAACAGTCCTTTCACAGTGCCTTATGCTTCACTGGTGACACAGCATACAGATGTGCCCAGGGGAGTTTACTTTCCATAAACTGCATGAACACTACATGGAATACAGATATGAATGACTAACAATACTAACACAAGAAACACATCAACACAGAATTAAATCACTGTAGCTGTTGCATTCTTCCAAGAATAGCAACTTCCCCAAACACAAGTGCTATTTGCTTTCCACTTTACAGGCAGACTACATCTTCCCAGCATTTCCTGTCCAGTTCTCACATGTCAGTTTTGCTTTAAATACATGCTGTCATGTCATGACAATTATCTACCTTTAAGACTGTATGTTGTGAGCTGTTGCTAGTCAAGAATGCCTTTAAGGTGACAGTGAAAAATGTGTGGTCACAAGAAGACCAGGCTCAGGATAGCCACATAGTGCTGCTGAGGGGGAAGATGATCATGTTCGGTGTATGGCTCTAATGCATCATACTGCATCTGTAGAAGCAAACTGAGTGGAAGTTGGCACCACAGTGACACAACAAATTGTTAGAAATTGTTTACTTTAAGGACAGCTCTGAGCCAGATGCCCTGTAGCATACATTCCACTGACCCCAAACCACCACCATTCGCGACTTCAGTGGTGTCAGGCGAGAGCTCATTAGAGTGCAGGTTGGAGGCCTGTTATGTTTTCTTATGAAAGCTGCTTCTGCCTCAGTGCCAGTGATGGTTGTGTGTTTTAACACAAAATTCAGTCTCTCCTTTTCCACTCTATATACTAACATTTGATAATAAACAAGTAACAACAATGAAGGCTCTTGATCAATTTGTTGCCAAAGGAAACTATTCCACAAATGACAAAGCCAGATATATATGAGTTTGTATATACACTGAAGAACCAAGAAACAGGTATAGGCATGCATTTTCAAATTCATGAGATATGTAAACAGGCAGAATATGGCACAGAAGACAGAAGTGCCTTTATAAGACAACAAGTGTCTGGTGCAGATGTCAGATAGGTTACTGCTGCTACAATGGCAGGTTGTCAAGATTTACGTGAGATTGAATGTGGCATTATAGTCAGCGCACAAGCGATGGGACACAGCATCCCTGAGGTAGAAATGAAGTTTGGATTGTCCATTAGAACTATATCATGAGTGTACCATGTATATCAGGAATCTGGTAAAACAGCAAATCTCTGACATTGCTGAAGCCAGAAAAAGATTTTGCAAGAATGGGACCAATGATGACCGAGGAGAATCATTCAACTTGACAGAACTACAACCCTTCTGAAAATTGCTATAGATTTCAACGCTGGGCCATCAACAAATGTCAGCATGTGAACCATTCAATGAAACATCATCAATATGGGCTTTCAGAGCTGAAGGCGCAATTGTGTACCCTTGATGACCACATACACAAAGCTTTACACCTTGCCTGGGCCTGTTAACATCAAAATTGGACTGTTGATGACAGGAAACATGTTGCCTGATTGTATGAGTCTCATTTAAATTGTATCAAGTGGAAGGACGTGTTCAGGTATGGAGACAACCTCACGAATCCATGGACCCTGCACGTCAGCAGGGATTGTTCATGCCGGTGGAGGCTGAGTAATAGTGTGGGGCAAGTTGGAGTGATATGGGACCCCTGATACATCTAGATACAACTCTGACAGGTGATATGTACAGAAGCATCCTGTCTGATCACCTACATCCGTTCATGTCCATTGTGCATTCTGACGGATGTGGGCAATTCCAGCAGGACAATGTGACACCCCACACGTCCAGAATTGCTACAGAGTGGCTCCAGGAACACTCTTCTGAGTTTAAACACTTCCCCTGGCCACCAAATTCCCCAGACATGAACATTGTTGAGCGTATCTGGGATGCATTGCAATGTGCTGTTCCGAAGAGATCTCTGTCCCCTTGTACTCTTACTGATCTATGGACAGCCCTGCAGGATTTATGGTGTCAATTCCCTCCAGCACTACTTTAGACAATAGTTGAGTCCATTCATACTGTGTTGTGGAACTTCCGCATGCTCGCAGGGCCCCTACATGATATTAGGCAAGTGTACCAGTTTCTTTGGCTCTTCAGTGTATTTACTGGATAAAGAAGACAGTTGTATACCCCTTTTTATTAGAAGTTGTTTTTAATCAAATAAAGAACAAGGCATGAGCTGCTTATCTAAAAAAAATTACCATTTTGACAATGTGTGTGGAACAGCTCCCTCTGTAACTGAACTGAATTTTTGAAATTCTCAGGAAAACCATGCTCATGTAACTTTAACTTGCTTTTTCTCCAGTCTTTAAAAAATGAGTTACAGCAGTGTAACCCTGACACCTCCCCCTTTGTAACACGCTGGCAAAATTTATTCGACAATCTTGATTTCATTGTCCCCACTATCAATGGCTTTACAATATGCTGTCAATGACACACAGCAGCAAGATGCCACATTTACTGATCCAGTCCTCTCCCACCAACACTACATAGGTCACTGACAACATTACACTTACAAATTAAGCAATTATTGCCCAGCTTACTTAACAACTGCCAGTAGGTACTCATCTAACACATTGAAAATAAGTCCACTAGACAAACACAAGCTCAGTGAAGTTATTTCATCTATTGATATGTGAGGGCTGGACAGGAAATGTTGGGGAGGTAGTCCGTAAATTGAAAAGTGAGCAGCACTCATGGTGGGGCAAGTTATCCTTCCTGGAAAAATGCTACAGCTGCCTTATAGGATGACTAAGAATCTATTTCCCCTCTAGCAGTGAAGAACAGTGTGCAGAGATTTTTGGAAAATCTCTTCCATGCTTTTCTCACATTATTATTACAACTTCACTTAGCGATTCACATCCAATACTGTGTTAACACACTTTGTGAAAACTTAAAACATACTATTTTTTTTCTGGAATATTAGATTGTGTGGGCCATAAAGTCTACATGGTAATGGACGGTGTTATGTGAATGATAAAATTCTTATTCGGTGGATGAGGTACTACAGCCCAATCAACAAAGCACAGACTATGTCAACAGAGAGAGAAAAAACTGTGTAGTCAGAAATTTTGGTACAAAGGTAAGGAGTGTGTCATGAACAACATACCACAAATTCATGGAGGTGTGTTCCATCTATGCAACTAATTGAAGGCAGTCTCTTTATTGTGATATGCGTTTCACTTCTTTTATTTGTGAAGCATCTTCAGCAGCAATTTCCAGCACTGTTATCCCACATGTATGGTTCTGGAGAGGTGTTTGTTAGTCTCCATACTTCAGTTGGCCAATTTCTGGCATTCTTTCACTCACATTTGTTTCAACAAATTGCTTACATCACTTGCACTTTACATTTTGTGTTCAACATTTGTGTGCAGCATAGAGACCAACGAACATGTCTCCAGGACCATACACATGGACTATCAGAGCTATAAATTGCCACTGATGATACTTCATGAATAAAAAAAGCAAAAGACATATGCCTTCAATTAGTTGGACAGACAGAACATACCTCCATGAATTTTAAGTACCTAACGAATGACGAAAAACAGAAAAAATGATGATACTAAAAATCTTTATCAGTGGGGGTCTGAGCATGAGGGCAGAGGAGTGCCAGAGTGGGTGGAAGGGTGAGGGGGTTCAGTAGCAGTCACTGTCTTAAGTTTTTCTTAAATATTTCAGAAACTCCACCTTCTAGTAAAAATGTTTTCTTGTTCATATTTAAACTCAATTAAATGTCTTAAAAAAGGTCCTATTCAATTTTTCTCCAGTCAAATGTATGCTGCATTGTAAGAGATGGAAATATAGCAGATTATTACAAATAGTGTTTTAAGGACCGTCTTGTGACTGTCGCGGCCCTTCTTATTTCAGTGGTTGCTAAGATTTTAATGGTACAAAACTAACATTTATTGTTCAGTAAACTGTGTTAAGAAAAAATGTTAAATGTGTGTATCACATCTAATCGCAGAAGAACCATATTATGGGGAAAACTCTGCTCTGGGGATGTAACAGGGTGGAAAGGGAGAGCTGGAGGTTAGAAGCATGAGGGAAGTTGGGTCACCAGATTGTGGTAATGCATTTCCCTCATTCACAGGACTGTAAAACGAAGACCAGAAAGGCAGTTGTCCATTATACCACCCCTACACTGCATCACTGCAGGGTATTTCACAAAGTTACAGCAAACCTTCCACAGCTTGCCTTATGAATCATTGGCAATGCAGTGTAAGGGAAGGCCAGGGGGTGTTTATTTTGCACAAAGTGTGTTAACATTACACTGAAGATAGATATGAGTTCCTAATAATACAAATGCTAGAGAGGCATATGGACAGACACTCTGTAAATCTCTGCACACTATTCTACAGTGGTTCAAGGGAAATTTATTCTTAGTCACCCTGTACAGCAGTTGGGTTGTTCTTCTGGTAAAGTAACTTCCTTCACTATAAGCACTGCTTGCTTTTCAGTTTACAGAGAGACTGTATCTCCACAGAATTTCCTGTCCAGTTCCCTTATTTACATAAACAAAATAACTTCACTGAGCTCCTGTTCATATAATGGAGTTATTGTAATTTTATAAAGTGAAAACTTATTCGTATTTTTCAAGTGAGTTTTATGTGAAATAGGTCTCTGAGAATTGCTTAATTTGTAATTATGATGTTGCAGGTAGTCTACATAGTGTTGAAGGGGAAAGGAAAGGACTGAATTAGTAAATGTCTGTCATTGGAAGCATACTTAAAAGCCATGTAACCATGCTGTAGTCACTTGGTGGTGAATTAATGAATGACCAGAAAGTTATTGCACTCCTCACCAATTAATTATGTTGCTCATAGACTGCATAAATCTCTTCAGTTTAGGAACTGCCAAAACTTCTATTGAGGAGTCACTTAAACACACCTCTACAGTAAATCTTGCAAGATGGATGCGAATATGTCTGATGGAGTAGGACTGATCTTGTATAAATGTAGAAAAATAATCTGCTGTAATGAACTGCTTCACTTGTTTCAAAATAGGTGAAGTTCCATAACACCTGGATGACCTACTTCTATTACAGAGGGAGCCAGTTTAAGCCTCGGGCTTCAGATGTTGGGAAAGCTGAAGCTGGGATGATGCATTTGGTACACTCAATCTAGTAAAGTATCTGAGCCATTGATAGTGGAGACAACAAAATCGACATTCTCAAATATGTTGACAGCATGTTACTCTTGGGCAGACTTTTCAATGCAGTAGATGGTTGACAGCTCCAGCTGTGGAACTTTTTTACGTAAGTGTTATTTAACAACTGTAAATAAATACATAATCACTTAATACACTGAAAATAAGTCCACTATATAAACACTAGCCCAGTAAAGTTATTCTGTCTATTCACATGAAAGATTTGGACAGGAGATACTGGGGGGGCACGTCTGCTGGCAAAGTGAAAAATGAACAGCTCTAGTGGTGGGAAAAGTTGCTGTTCCTGGAAGGATGCAACAGCTGCCACGCAGGATGACTTGCCAAAGATGGTCTACATCTGAACAGATTGGGCTCAAAAATATTCAGTAAGATGTTCTTAGATACTTGCCAGGTTATAAAAAATACACGAAACTGATAAGAAGTGATGGGGACTGTAGTAGCCACCAGAAAGATCGCGGGAGGCGCACATTGGCACGGCGCGTCACGGACGGTAGTTGCCGCAAGTAGAGTCCCGTCCACCAGAGGGCACGCAAGAATTTGGACGCGACCTCTGCCAGCATGATGACAACAACAACAACAACAACAACAACTCCGGCAGTACGGGCCGTGCCCAGTCAGTTAACATCGGGCATGCCTAGGACACAGTCCCGGTCTACGCTAAGTGAAGTGTGACGTAAACGTGAACAGTGTTACAACAGGGACAATAAACTTGTGTAGCATTAAGAAAGACAAAACCAAACCATGATCTGGCAAGAAATATGCTAAGGCCCATAACTAATAGTCAAAGTAGGTATGTTATTCACTGGAATATAAATGGTTTAAACACTGATGCTTCTAACAATAAAAGCTCCCAAATAGATGAATTGGAAATCATTCTGTCAGACTGTGCAAATATTAGAGTTGTTTGTTTAAATGAGCACTGGTTTTCTGAGGACACAGTTAAAATTCTAAACAAAATAGGTAACTTCAGATTAGCAAGTAGCTTTTGCAGAAGAAAACAAGTCATGTGGAGGCTCAAGTATACGTCTACATAATGATATAAATTATGATACCAGAAACTGTTTTAATTGTTTAAATGAAGAATGTGTGCTTGAGAGCTGTTGTGTAGAAATAGTGGACTCACTAGCAAATCTTATTATAATCTCAATATACAGAATTCCAGGGACATCAACAACAGAACTATTCTTATCTAAGCTTCAAATTATGTTGGAAGACCATTGTAGAAAAAGAAAAAAAAATTGTAATAACTGCTGATTTTAACATTGATATCACATGTGATAGTAGCCACTGACTTGGTGAAGAAATATGGTTTCAAATTGAATTTCTCTGAATCTACCAGAGACAATGGGCAATCAGCAACATGTATTGACAATGTTCTAATTATGTATTTGATGATTTGTATAAATTTTGTCTTGGTCTAGGTACTTCAGATCATTGTCTATTGTTCATTGAGCTGCCGCAGACAGACAGGAACATTTCATGTATGAGGACGCATATGAGCAGGAACTTTAGCAAAAAATACTTGCTAACATTTAGTGAGAAGCTAAAAGAGAAAACATGGTCTTTTGATCACTGTAATTCAAGTGACGAAAACTTTGAGAAAGTCCTGAGTACTATATTTGGTGTTTTTAATTAAACACTTCCACCTAGACGCTGCAGCAATAAAATAACAAAGTAAAGTGTATTACCCAGGGCGTAAGACTTTCCAGTGCAAGGAAAAGGCAGATGTACAGAGAACTAAAATATAATAAAGACATTGATTTCATTAAATATGTTAGACTCTATAGAACTATATTTAAAAGAGTTGTCAGGTCAGCAAAACAACTGGCAAATAACGGATTAATTTTAAATCATAAAAATAAGACATTAAATCTGAGAGTTAAAACCTGTAACCCAGAAATTTCAAAAATTGATATTGAAAGAATTACTATTGTAAATCCAAATCAAATACCAGAGTACTTTAATGAATTCTTTATGAATGTTGCAAAGTCTGATGCAGATGTAACAGATTATCACAACACAGTAAATCCCTTTGGCATAGGTGAAAACTCTGAAAGCTTTACAAAATTCTTAAAAGTTTCTGTGGAGTTTGTAAAAAATGCTATTCTAACATTAAGAAACAAAAGATCTGCAGGTTGGGATGGAATACCCACGTGGTACACAACAGAATTGCAAACCCATTAGCTCAAATAATAAATCAATGTTTTGAAGAGGGTGTTTCCCAGGGGTACTGAAATATGCTGAAGTCAAACCACTCTTCAAGAAGGGATCGAGAGAGATCATGGGAAATTGTCATCCTATCTTGGTTCATGGTGTGGGTTCCTGTAGTCATGTCCTAGTTCATGAACCACGAGCAACGTATGAGTGGCCAAGTAAGTGGTCCCGACAGTCGGGATACCAGTTACTTTGGAATAAGGCTGGACATCTCGGACATATTCTGAGTCGTGGTCGCCTTTGTGCTCATACGGCAAAGACTGCCAAATCCACCGGTTAGTCCCTCAGCCGTTATGGGTAAAACCCAATGGGACTCGGGGCAAGTAAGGCTAGCAACCTGCATCCCTGGTACTTTAAATATGATGCTGGCAACAATCAGAGCAAAATGCCTCGGTAGAATGCGATAGGAATGATGATGGAAATAGGATCACATTTGAGGAAGTGGAAAAAATGGTCAATAGATTGCAGTGCAATGAAGCGGCTGGGGTGGATGAAATTAAGTCGGAACTCATCAAATACAGTGGAATGTCAGGTCTTAAATGGCTACACAGGATAACTGAAATGGCCTGGGAGTCGGGACAGGTTCCATCAGACTGGACAAAAGCAGTAATCACACCAATCTTTAAACATGGAAATAGAAAAGATTGTAACAACTACAGAGGTATCTCTTTAATCAGCATTGTGGGTAAAATCTTCTCAGGTATTGTTGAAAGGAAAGTGCGAGTATTAGTTGAGGACCAATTGGATGAAAATCAGTGTGGGTTTAGGTCTCTTAGAGGTTGTCAGGACCAGATCTTTAGCTTACGGCAAATAATGGAGAAGTGTTATGAGTGGAACAGGGAATTGTATCTATGCTTTATAGATCTAGAAAAGGCATATGACCGGGTTCCTAGGAGGAAGTTATTGTCTGTTCTACAAGATTATGGAATAGGAGGCAAACTTTTGCAAGCAATTAAAGGTCTTTACATGGATAGTCAGGCAGCAGTTAGAGTTGACGGTAAATTGAGTTCATGGTTCAGAGTAGTTTCAGGGGTAAGACAAGGCTGCAACCTGTCTCCACTGTTGTTCATATTATTTATGGATCATATGTTGAAAACAATAGACTGGCTGGGTGAGATTAAGATATGTGAACACAAAATAAGCAGTCTTGCATATGCGGATGACTTAGTTGTGATGGCAGATTCGATTGAAAGTTTGCAAAGTAATATTTCAGAGCTAGATCAGAAATGTAAGGACTATGGTATGAAGATTAGCATCTCCAAAACGAAAGTAATGTCAGTGGGAAAGAAATATAAACGGATTGAGTGCCAAATAGGAGGAACAAAGTTAGAACAGGTGGACGGTTTCAAGTACTTAGGATGCATATTCTCACAGGATGGCAACATAGTGAAAGAACTGGAAGCGAGGTGTAGCAAAGCTAATGCAGTGAGCGCTCAGCTACGATCTACTCTCTTCTGCAAGAAGGAAGTCAGTACCAAGACTAAGTTATCTGTGCACCGTTCAATCTTTCGACCAACTTTGTTGTACGGGAGCGAAAGCTGGGTGGATTCAGGTTACCTTATCAACAAGGTTGAGGTTATGGATATGAAAGTAGCTAGGATGATTGCAGGTACTAGTAGATGGGAACAATGGCAGGAGGGTGTCCACAATGAGGAAATCAAAGAAAATCTGGGAATGAACGCTATAGATATAGCAGTCAGGGCGAACAGGCTTAGATGGTGGGGTCATGTTACACGCATGGGAGAAGCAAGGTTACCCAAGAGACTCATGGATTCAGCAGTAGAGGGTAGGAGGAGTCGGGGCAGACTGAGGAAAGGTACCTGGATTCGGTTAAGAATGATTTTGAAGTAATAGGTTTAACATCAGAAGAGGCACCAATGTTAGCACTGAATAGGGGATCATGGAGGAACTGTATAAGGGGGGCTATGCTCCAGACTGAACGCTGAAAGGCATAATCAGTCTTAAATGATGATGATGATGATGATCTTGATTCTGCAAGTCCTATCTAAAATATCTGAAAAACTTGCTGTTGAACAAATCCAAAACTTCATGCCAAAATATTCCATTATTCTAAACAATCAACTTGGTTTTTAGCTGGGGAAAACCACTTAAGATGCAGTAAACAGTTTCATTGAGGAAATAAGTACATCATTAGACAAGAGAAATAAGGTGGCACGAATTCTCTGCAAACTTCACAAAGGCATACGATTCTGTGAACCGTGCATTACTTGTTTACAAACTTGAAAAGCATGGCATTAGAGGCAGTGCCCCACAATGGCTTAAATCCTACTTATCCAATAGAGAGCAAAGAGTTAGCATTTCTTCAAATGGCGCATATTATTTTTCTGACTGGAAAAAAATATCTCAGGGTGTTCCATAAGGCTACATATTAGGCTTAGTTCCCTTTCACTTTTATGTTAATGACTCACCATTAAATATCAGCTCCCCATCGGTTCTGTTCGCAGTTGATATTTCTTTCTTGGTTGAAGATCAGGATTTGGAAAAAATTACCAAATGTGTGATCAGTACTCTCAGTACCTTAGAAACTTGGTTTCAGCTAAATGGGTTGAATCTAAACATACCTAAGGCTCACATGATGCAGTTCAAAACCAAACAATCAAAATGTAAAAAGATTAAGATTGTGCACAACAACCAAGGTTTAGAAGAAGTTGAATCAGTCAAATTCTTAGGTTTAAATGTAGATAAAAATTTGAGCTGGCAGGCACACATTGAATACCTGGCAAACAAACTGAGCAGCTTTGCATTTGCAAAGTAAATATTATCAACTGCAGCTGACATGGACACACAAAAAGTAGCATTACAAGATATTTCAAATCCATTATTAGGTATGGTATTGTTTTTTGGGATAACTTGAATAACTTCAAGTAGATACTAAAAATACAGAGAAAAAATCATTCGAAATATGTGCACTGCAAATCACAAAGAACCATGTTGACCATTATTTAGAAAACTTAAAATATTCACTCTTCCATCCTTATACGCATATGAGATTATTATATTTTTATACAACAGATATGAATTATTTGATGAAAACCATTTGCCCATTCACATGATGCTAGAAGCAAAGAAAACTTTATGCTCCCCACCCACTGCCTCAGACTGTATGCCCAGGGACCTCAATACATGGGGACAAAAATCTGTAATAAATTAAAAGGGAACAAGTTGATGCAGATGAATTTAGGTTCACTTAAAAGAAAGCTTATGAGGTTCTGACACTTATGCGTTATTACTCAGTGGATGAATTCATGTAGGACAAACTGGAAATTTGAGCTGGATACAATGTGATTCACATTGCAAGAAATATACTTATAGTGTTATTATTTATTATATTGCTATTATTTATTAATGTAAAAATCATTGCAATTGTTTTATAAATTTTTGATATGTCTCCTGTATGCAAACTAAATGGATTGCAAATGTACATCATGAGATGAATAAAACTTCACAATAGTCAATTTCACTCCATCATTGTAGGACAGTGTGCATAGATTTGCATAGATTCTGTGCATATGAATTTCTTTTGTTAATACTGTTAGTGATTTATATCTGTATTCCACATAATGTTAACACTGTAGGTGGAAAATAAATACCTCTGGTCACACAGCAATTGCTAGTGATTCATAATGTGTGCTGCAGAATGGTTTGTATAACTTTGTGAAACCCATTTAGTTGATTTTTGTGCTGTACTGGAATGGATGAGTGGTACAAAAGCATTCAAATATATCCCTTAAACATAATGGAAGAAATAGGCATCCTCACAAATTCAAAACAAAATTAACATAGATTCTGTGTTAACAGCAGTGCACTACCTTATTGGTAGCATCAAACTACAAGAGAAACCTTTTTACACTGTATAAACTGGACAGAAGCCTCCACAAAACTGCTTCTACTCCATCAGAAAACTTTATCATGTGTGTTGTGATGTCACTCATGTGTTAGGGATTAGTGAATTAGTTTATTTCAACCTACCACTGAAGTATTCAACATCTGTACATCATAAATCTGACTGTGCTTTCTCTGGTTTACTGCGTGAAGCAAAAAAATAATATTATATCTAAGAACAGGAACTACCAAATAAGTGAAGTTTGTCATTCCAGTTTGGGATGTAAAAACTTATTTTTATACCATATGTTGACAAAAACGGTGTACCAATAATGCATAATCCATTGTTATAAAACACCACTTTATCCTATTTTGTCAAAAACAAAGAGCAAATGTATCTACAAAAAACACATTTTAAACAAACACTGTATAAATGTGGACAAACATTGGAGCCTATTGCCAAAGAAAATATGAAGGGGCCAAATCTACAAATTATAGAGTGTTGCACAGAGCCAAACTTAATCATAGCTAACACTTGGTTCAAGAATCATGAAAGAAAGTTGTATACATGGAAGAGAGCTGGTGAACCAGAAGGTTTCTGATTGATCATGTAGTGGTTAAGACAGAGATTTCGGAACCAGGTTTTAAATTTTAAGACATTTCCAGTGGCAGATGTGGACTCTAATCACAATTTATGGATTATGTATTGTAGATTAAAACTGAAGAAACTGCAAAAAGATAGGAATTCAAGGAGATGGAACCTGGATAAACTGAAAGAATCAGAGGTTGTAGAGAGTTTCAGGGGGAGCAATAGGAAATGATTGACAAGAACAGAGACAGGAACACAGTAGAATTAGAACTGGGGGAGGGGGGGGGGGGGGTAGTATAAATCCTTAGGTAAAACAAGAAATATTGAATTTAACTAATGAAAGGAGAAAATATAAAAATGCAGTAAATGAAGCAGGCGAAAAGTGAGTACAAATGTCTAAAAAATGAGATCAACAGAAGGTGCAAAATGGCTAAGCAGGAATGGCTAGAGTACAAATGCCCTTTTGTTGGCAAATGGGACATTTGGTCCATAGGACTACTTATAAAACATGATATGGGGAGAAGATGCTTTATACTGAAGCCACTGAATATTGAACCATTGCACCCTTTTTGTCAACACTTTATGGTTACGTATTTTTCTCTCTAAAGGTACTGTGGACAAGAAATCATTCCTTGTCTTTGGTATAACGGTGAAGGGTTGTTGTTTTCATGCAGTGATAATGACATTCATCCACACAGAGGGTGTGTATATTGTTCGGGTAAAATGTCCTGTTCTTCGTGATGATACCGAAGTCCTGGTCGCATGGTAGGTATGAATGCCCACTGACTAGGAATTTAAGGTGGATTACTTCTGGTGTGAAGTCTGCATGCAGAACCATGAATTGACACAGTAAGGCCATTTTTATATTCTGATTTTGCCCACCACATTGATCCAAGTACATAATCACTCACTTTGTTTGGACATTATGTTTAATGTAATGCATGAGACATGATCCCATTTCTTGCTGACCTTGGGATGCTTCGCTCTCACTCCATACATACATGGTAGCTTTCTTGGTATATGGGTCATGTATTCCAAGGCAGTATGTCCGCAATTGCTGCTTGTAGTAACAGATACCTGTCATAAGTACCAGTGTCAGTAAATTCCTCATCAAATAAAAGGCAATCATGGGTGTATCACTGTCCTGATGCCTCCCTTCTGCTGCATGGCAATGCATTCCCATCCTCGCACTCTCAGCCTTTCGTTGATGTAACTCTCTTTCACATTCCCCTTTACCCTTCTCTTCTGTGGTGTCAGCTGCAGCATGTTTAATGTTACAGAGGTCATATTTATGACAGGAATCACTTGCAGGGGGGTGAAAGGACAGATTAAATCTTCTATTAAATATCTGACCAAACATGTAGTACAAGACCGGATCATCATGCTCGGCTTTATATAAATGGTATAACTTCCCCATGCTGAGGTCTGGTGACAAATACTTCTCATCCACTGTTTCATTCATTCATGCATAATGGCTACAATATGCTGGAAACTATTTTATGAAGTTCTCTACCACAGCCATCTTTGCTATTGATGTTTTGTTTTTAGCAGGGCATGTGCCTCACTTATCGATGCGTGGCGTCTGGTGTTGCACTTTGTGCAAAAGAACACTTGTAAACCTACCATCTGATATCTGCAAAATGTTCTTAAAGAATGTTTTACACACCTTCACGTCCCTCTCCACTCTGGAAATTGTATAGGTGTGTTGTTACTTGTCGCTACTCTGTAGTGCCACAGAAATACATGCGTGCCACAGTAACTACCTTCACCATAGCAAAAATGTATGCCGACTGCAAGTAAAATTACCTAATGTATAGAACATGTCAAATAGATGTAGCTGGAGTTCAGGTGAAAAATGTTGACCGCATTCCTTCTGACATGCACATGCTCTGAGGTGGGACATCTCTTTGGCACTACATTTCCCTTCACGTTAATGTATTCTTCCCCTTTCGATTGCTTTACTTTTCGAATGTTCCGTGCTCACAGGAGTGCATTCCAGACCCATTTTCTTCCTCGTTGTGAAGCAGTTACAGTACCAGTACTACAATCACCCTTTGATATGTCCATGGTTGACATAGTGGGTATGGTATCCTTTGATGTGCCAGGTAGATTGGGCTCTGCTAACATGATATGTAACTCATCCGCTGTACCACTTGCACACTGGCTGAATTGGCCAGGTGCACATTCCACATCACAGGCATCGGTAGTTGTGTCCAATTCAAATAGGTCTGAAATGGAAATATTCCTTATCCATATGAGTCAATGAGACCGTTCAGTGTGTGTCAACCACAATACTGTGAGTCTAAACTGCAGCTGTGTCCTTCGCCAGCCGTCACGTGCTGTATGACGAATGGTACGCTGTGCCACCGGCCTACTCGCTATGCAAACATGACGCAATAGTGGCCTATGTAATATAGGCCACTATTGTGCCCCATTTTGTATGGCACTGCACAGTGTATAAACAAAATCTGATGCTCCCACATTTTCCATGGTTTCCAAATACATGTCTGGCAATTGTAGGACATAATGGTAAGGTGTAAACTTATGTTCTGTGTGAATATCTCATTTTTTCCAAAAAATGTGGGTTAGGCCACTGCTGTGCTGATAGCCTCAAGTGTAAGGCTGTAGTGCATATATCACTAGTGGTAAGATAGATGCTGCCTACAGGAAAATTAAAGAGAGCTTTGCAGAAAAGAGAAACACCTGTATGGATAACAAAAGCCCTGTGGAAAACCAGTCTTAAGCAGAGAACGGAAATCAGAAAGGTGAAAGGAGTATACAGAGGTTCTATATGAGGGAGATTTCCTTGAGGGCAATATTATGGAAATGGAAGAGGATGTAGACGGGAAATATGATATTGTGTGAAGAACTTGACAGAACGCTGAAAGACCTAAGTTGAAACTAAGCCCCGGGAGTAGACAATATTCCGTTAGAACTACAATACAGATAGCCTTAGGAGAGACAGCTGTGACGAAACTCTTCTATCTGGTGAGCAAGATGTGTGAGACAGGCAAAATACCCTCAGACTTCAAGAAGAATATAATAATTCCTATTCCAAAGAAAGCTGGTGTGAAAATTACTGAACTATTAGTTTAATAAGTCATAGTTCACAGAAGAATAACTAGTAGAAGCAACTCTCGGGGAAGATCAGTTTGGATTCTGGAGAAATGTAGGAACATGTGAGGAAATACTGACCAACAACTTGTCATAGAAGATAGGTTAAGCAAAGGCAAACCTACGTTCCTGCATTTGTAGACTTAGAGAAAGCTTTTGCCAATGTTGACTGGAATACTCTCTTTCAGATTTTGAAGGTGGCAGGGGTAAAATACAGGGAGGGAGTAAAAGGGTATTTACATTTTGTACTGAAACCAAATGGCAGTTGTAAGAGACAAGTGACATGAAAGGGAAGCAGTGGTTGAGAAGGGAGTGAAGCAGGGTTATAGCCTTATCCCTGATTTTAATCAATCTTTATGTTGAGCAAGCACTAAAGAAAACAAAATTAAAAATTTGAGTATGAATCAAAATCCAGGGAGAAGAAATAAAAACTTTGAGGTTGGCCAATGGCACTGTAATTCTGTCAGAGACAGCAAAGGACTTGGAAGAATAGTTGAACAGAAGGGAGAGTATCTTGACAGGAGGATATAAGATCAACATCAAAAACAGAAATTTGTTAACATTGGATATAGATCCAAGAGTCAGGAAGTCTTTTCTCAAAGCATGTGTATGGAGTGTAGCCACATATGGAAGTGAAGCATGGACGATAAATGGTTTAGCCAAGAAGAGAAGAGAAGCTTTTGAAATGTGGTGTTGGTTGGGTAGACCCCGCAACTAATGAGGAAGTAATGAATAGAAATGGAAAGCAAAGAAATTTGTAGGACAATTTGACTAGAAGAAGGGAACAGTTGGTAGGACACATTCTGAATCATCAAGGTATCACAAACTTAGGCCAGGGGGGGGGGGGGGGGGGATCAAGGTTAAAATCATAGACGGAGACTAAGAGATGAATACAGTCAGCAGATTCAGAAGGATGTAGGCTGCAGTAGCTAGTCAGAGATGAAGAGGCTTGCACGGGATAGAATAGCATGGAAAGCTGCTTCAAACCCAGTCTTTGGACTGAAGACCACAACAAGAACAAGAATGCAGAAAAAATTTTAAAATAATTGCTTATAAATAGTTTGTAATACGAAAAATTCTTTATAGTTACTCTGCTGTATGAAGTTATTGATTTTGGAGTAATGAATCAGAAAATGATTGTTAAAAAACTATAATTTTATATGCAGCAGAGGCCACTGGCTACTGATTTAGTGACTGAATTTTAGAGCAGACTATATGCTACTGTATTTATATTGTACTAGGATTTCATAACTTAACAGTTCTATCTCCATCACTGGCATGTGGTGCTGTTCATTTATTTATACACTGTGTTCCATAAATTCTGTCGTAAAGAAGAGCATTCAGGGATGTGGACTGACTCAAATTATATATTAATGAGCAGAAGCAAACACTTCTTGCTACTTTTTTTTATAGTGTACAAACAACAAATTGTGACAAACACTTCTGCAATAAAACTATAATTATGGCTTTTACTTTGTATAAGAATGTTAGAAAAACAGTAACACTGAAAACAGCTACTGCTCCTCCTCTTATACAACTCTGCTACTGTTTTTTATCTAACACTTCAAACAAAGCATTTGTATAGCTTCATAGAGACTACTATCAGCAGTCTGCATAGTGGAAAAATGATCTACCTAACACAAATATTAAGAGTCTTGAAGAATTTACAATCTTGTTGCCAATTATTCAGATAAACTGTAGAAGAAGTGATTGCAGACGTATTCTTTCACTTTCTTTTTAAATATTTGCCAATATTTTCTGCGTGGGGTCCACTGGCAATATGTTAAGGAATTTTGTTCAAAAGTATAAAATTCCATTCTGAATCCTACAGAGGAATGCACAGTCTATATGGAAATTATTTCTTCTACCAGTATTGTGGTTGTGAATTACTGGGTTCATCTCAAATTCAGTCCTGTTTCTAACCAAAAATAAAAACAGTGAGTATATATATCTCCTCTTCTACCCTCCCTCTGACATTGAGCCTTGTTAATTTTTTTGTAAACGGAAACTTGATTGGGAGTTGAGGTCACTTAAAATAAATGGACAAATTTGTTGGTAACATTGGTATGAGGAGTACGAGAGGGACCTCTCTGGCTCCTGGTCCTGTGAGGATAGTAGCTTCAATGATACTATTTCAGATACTTATAATCTGTGAATGGGTAGGATTACAGAATTTTGGAAAATTTACAGCATTTTGGAATATTCAGATTCTGTAGTAGTAGGCTAATCATGAGACAATGAGTCATAAATACTACATTTCTACTTTCTGTTAAAACCAACTGCAAGGAAGAAAACAAAACAGCACATTCTTGTGTACACAATTTTTGTTTGAAATTATACATAAAGAGGAAGAATATATTTGAAAGAAACCATTTGCTTAATGCTTTAAACGCTCTGCTACCATAGTTAAAACTGACAGAAAAAGTTAACAAACTGGCACATTTTCACAGAACAGAACAATACAAAACAGAATTTTATTTATCACAGTCTGCTTAACAGAAAACTTGCAAAATGTTTTTAAACAAATACATATTAGTAGAGTATCATGTGAAAATTTGAAGTAAATTGGCCCAGCACTTTTTGAGATTTTTGCTAACAACGTATCCCTATTACATATATTTATGTATTATAGATATTATAAATATATATCCAATGACCATCCAAACATTTAAGAGTATTGTATAAAAGTTTGAAGTTAATCAATCAAGTACTTTACTAACAATCTGTATATTACCAACTGCGAAACACTGCCAGGTTCACTAATGTGTGTGTGTGCGTGTGTGTGTGTGTGTTTGTTTGTTTGTTTTCATACAAATAATTAAGAAAAATATGTAACACATGCTTGTCTTAACATTTATTAGAATACCATGTAAAAATTTTAAGTAAGCGAGTCGAGAACTATTCAACATTTGTTGTAATAACATTAAATGGTGGTTTGTTATTATATAGTAGTATAGATTTCTGTCATACGTAAACATTACTGTTTTTGAAGATTATCCATGTAAATCATTTATGCCAAGGTCGTCAACCATGTTGCACACCATATTTGCATTTAATGTTATTCTTGTCATACCATTTGCTAAATTGTAACCCTGTGTTTTCTACTTTTAAGGTATGGCTCCAATCCTGCGACAGGAAGCCCTTCAGTGCCATACAATGTTAGTTTACCTTGCTAAATTTTATGATCCACACAGCCAAAGGCATAGGTAAAATCACAGAAAATTCCAACAGAGTAAATTTTATTGTTTAGTTCTACTAGAACTGATTATGTGAGATCCATGTATTGCCTTTGTAGTAGTTGTTAAGGGGTATTACTAGAAAGACGATCCAGTATTTTGTTGTGAGCTGTTTTCTTAAACTATTTTTTTTTTAAGTAAAGGATGGATATCAGTCTGCAGCTAGAGTACATTTGTTTACTTTCACTATATATTATTATTACCACCACATACCTCAGTCTTTCAGACAATACACCTTGACCACCAACTATCTGGATCTAGAGATTTTTATGAACTCTCCAACAGATGGATTGGTGAAACTGATGTCTGGCGGCTTAGAATGCATTGCCTGTCTAAGTAAGTTTGCATCTTTTGATGGACCATTTTTGTCTTTGTTTTTTCACCTATTGTTAGAAAGAATTGATTGAATTTGTAGCTGTAGTGTATTGAATTTCATATCGTCTATCTCACTGCTATTGTCATCTGGGAGTTAAACATATAACTTGCCAAGTCTATTTGTTTCATATATAATAATCCTCCAAATAATTGTCTTTGTCTTGCATTTGAAATTTTGAATTTTTTTATGGATATTACACTGGTTTTCATTTTTTGGTGACACACTGAAGAATTTTGCAATACTACTTGTAGTGCATTTTTAAACTTCGATTAAAGCTTGTTCTTTGCATTAAATACAATTGTCACTACCTAGTACAGTACTTTGATTCCAGATGCAAGCCAACTTTTTTCAGCTTGCATTTTAAATATACCTGACCAGCTGTTATGGAAAACTGGATTAATAATGGTGTAAAAACCTTTTTTATGGTGTAATTATATTTCTCATCTGCTGTGTGTCTTTCTCATTTTGCATCCTGTAAATTCACTGTGAACAGTGTTACTGAGTCAGCATTTACAATTCTTTGAAATCTCCTTTTTACTCTCTTAGCTAAGCCTGACTGATGGGGATGTTTTGTTGCTGCCATTTGACCATCATGGTCAGATAAAACATTTCTTATGGGTCTCTCATCTATTTCATCAAAGACAGATGAACTCAGAAACAAATTATCAATTGCCTTTGCACTGTGTCCTTTTATTTTTATTGGAACATTACTGTGGGGATTAAACCAAAGTTGGACAACAGCTACTCCAAGTACCATTGATAAGAACCGTCAGAAATGAAATTCACATTGGAATCTCCCTTCATTATCACTTAGCAGTTATTTCCAGTAATCTTTATTAATACCATCTCTAAATGCCCAATGAAGTTTAAACTATTTCCTGATCAGGGTCCACAGACTGTCAGAATTGCTATTTGTATGTTTCCAAGTTACTGCTAAAGTACAGCACTCAAACAGTTGTTCAATGCTGTATTCACTGAGGTCTGTGGCCTGGGACTTCATTCAAATTTTGTGTATATAGCCACTCCCCCTATCCTCACATTACACAAACAGTTATTTGATATTAACACTTTGTCATCTGGTGGCACCACCGTGGTGTCGTGCACGAAACAGTGGTCAACAGCTGGCGACACCACAATGATGTCGCGTGCATAGTATCGCTCCGTGGCTGGCGACATCACAGTGGTGTTGTGAGCATAGTATCACGCAGTGGCCGGCGACATTCTGTTGGTGTTTTGTTTAGGTAACAATAAGTTACACACGTCAACAAGTTTTTTGTTTTTATAAGTACTTGTGCTGTTGTATCATGGCAGACAAAAGAGACGATACAATTATTTATGATGAATGCGTGGACATCTTTTCTGACATTCCAGGCGACTTGGCCGAAGACATTGGGTATAAAAAAAATGAAAGTGAAACAGAACCATTGGAAGGTAGTAAAATATGCCCAAGAAGAATTATGTGAAATACCAGCTTTTCTGATTGCACAGGTGGGAACTCTCCCTCCAATATATCCTACATTCTCATAACCCTCCTGGCCTCCACCTTTATTAGTCATTGTCCTTATATATCTAGCCCCTTCCCTGTTCCCATTCCAACAGCGCATAGTGCACTATTGCACCAATGCAAACAGCCTTTGTGTTTCTCTCTCTTTCTGTTATCCCCTCTTTCTCCCCTGCTCAACATCTAACCTCCAAGCTGCAACTAGCTGCCCTACAGTCTCCCCACCTTATCCCTACACGCTCCCACTTGTAGCACTTTACCATCCCCACTTCTACCCTGTTATCCCTCTCCCTCCCCAACCTAGCCTCCTCCTTACCTCCATCCAGTTGCCTCTCCCATGATTACTGCTGCTTGTAGTCTGACTTCAGCTGCCAGAGACTGTGGTCATGTGTGTGTGAGTACCATTTGCGTGTGTGTGCGTGTGTGTGTGAGTGTGTGTGTGTGTTTTGTCTATTTTCAACAAAGGCCTTGTTGGCCAGAAGCTCATTTTGTGACAGTCTTTTTGTTGTGCCTACCTGTGACTCAGTATCTCTGCTATATGGTGAGTAGCAACTACCCTTCTCATAATATCGTTACATCTGTGGAAATACACTTATGTTTTTCAGTGACCTGTATTGATATGAGAAGATTATTTTTCTTACTGAGCAATATTCTTATGTTTTGATGGGAAAGTCCAAATGCATTATAATTGCTTACCAAAGCTGTCCAAACTGCCTTTTTTTGTTTCTTCATTTACTGCAGGAACTGTGTGTATCGTTACTTGGCAGCTCTTTCTTTCAGAAACATTTACCCTAAAAGAGGCCTAGTTTCCCGTAATTCCTTCACGAAAGAAGATGAAGTAAATATTCCAGAATTCGAAACCAGAACAGCTGTTAGCATGAGTGGCATAAAAGTAGGTACCTTAGGTGTTGCGAAACAACTCAAATCACTTAAGAAAGACAAGTCTTCCAGTCCAGATGGTATACCAGTCAGGTTCCTTTCAGAGAATGCAGACACAATAGCGCCTTTCTTAGTAATCATATACAACCCCTCACTTGACGAAAGGCCTGTTCCTACAGACTGGAAAGTAGCACAGGTCACACCAATATTCAAGAAAGGAAATAGAAGTAACCCACTGAATTACAGGCCCGTATCACTGACTTCAATTTGCAGTAGGATTTTGGAGCATATACAGTACTCAAACATTGTGAATCACCTTGAAGAAAATGGCTTACTGATACATAACCAACATGGATTCAGAAAATACCATTCTTGTGCAACACAGCTAGCTCTTTATTTCCATGAAGTAATGAGTGCTGTCGACAAGGGATCTCAGATCAATTCCATATTCCTAGATTTCCAGAAGGCTTTTGATACCGTTCCTCACAAGTGACTATTAATCAAGATGAGAACATATGGAGTATTGTCTCAGTTGTGTGACTGGATTCGTGATTTCCTCTCAGAGAGGTCACAGTTCGTAGTGATAGACGGTAAATCATCGAGTAGGACAGAAGTATATCTGGCATTCCGCAAGGTAGTGTCATAGGCCCTCTGCTGTTAATTATTTCCATGAATGATCTAGGTGATAATCTGAGCAGCCCCCTTAGATTGTTTGCTGATTATGCTGTAATTTACTGTCTAGTAAAATCAGACGATCAATTCCAATTACAAAATGATCTAGAGAGAATTTCTGTATGTTGCGAAAAGTGCCAATTGGCACTAAACAAAGAAAAATGTGAGGTCATCCACATGGGTACTAAAATAAATCCAATAAATTTTGGGTATACGACAAATCGCACAAATCTAAGGGCTGTCAGTTTGACTAAATACCTAGGAATTACAATTACGAGCAACTTAAATTGGAAAACCACATATATAATATTGTGGGGAAGGCGAAACAAAGACTTTGCTTTGTTGGCAGAACACTTAGAAGATGCAACAAACCCACTAAAGAGACAGTCTATGTTACACTTGTCCGTCCTCTGCTGGAATATTGCTGCGCGATGTGGGATCCTTACCAGGTAGGATTGACTGAGGACATCGAAAAAGTGCAAAGAAGGGCAGCCCGTTTCGTGTTATCATGCAATAGGGGTGAGAGTGCCACTGATATGATACGTGAGTTGGGGTGGCAGTCACTGTAACAAAGGCAGTTTTCTTTGCGGCAAGAACTACTTACAAAATTGCAATCACCAACTTTCTCTTCCGAATGCGAAAATATTTTGTTGACCCACCTATGTAGGGAGAAATGATCATCACAATAAAATAAGAAAGTATTCAGAATCCCAGGGATTGGATAGACAGGTTTCTGGCTACACTGAATGCGTCTGGAAATTAGTCATGCAAGTAACTTCTTATCAACATGTTCTGATGTAAACCAAGCCATGAATGGTGAATCTGTCTGAGGGGCAATACAACAATAACATTCACGTGTGATTACCCCAATCTGTTAAGAAACTTATAAAGCTCCACATTTACATGTTCAACAGAATGCTTCAGCCATGGCTTGTCATATTGCTTAAAGAAAGTCACAATCATCATATTTGTGTTAAAGGCATTCTCTGCTATGTGCTTGATGTCATCCTCAATCACCCAGTTTAGGTTATGGTCCAAACTGTCCCCCCACCCCCCACCAATAACCATAACAATAACCATAACCTGTGCATTGTGCATGATATACTTCACCCAGATCTTTCCCTACAGAGCTTAAATCCCAGGTGATATTGCTGAGCTTTGCACTTGGCTAAAACATTCTGTACTAATCCAGACATTCCCCTCCCATAACCACACCTTAGCTGAAGGACCTTCTCAGTCTTTCTGACCCTATGAATACTACTAACCTTAACTTGCACATTTTCCCCTGTCTTGCCTGCTCACTTTGTCTACACTCTTCAGAGCTGTGTAGCTGTAGCAGACATATAGACGAAAGCTAGCAAGCTTGCAGCATCTCTTAACTCTCTTGCCTGTTCTGGTAGGTTTGACTGCAGTTCAGCCGTGCACCCAATTCCCAACTTTTTGCTCCCAACTGCAGCCCGCAGCTGCTACAATTCTTTCTGTGTTACTGTCAGATAGTCTTTGAGTTCCTAAACTGACTGCTCTTTATACTGGAATTACTCCATGACCTCTTGACACTGTGCATATTATTATTATTATTATTATTATTATTATTATTATTACTATTATTATTTCTTACCTTTCTCAGACGTTATGTCTGGTTAAAAATGGGAAGTGATGCGGACCTTGATCAAGCGTGACTTCCTGTTAACTGTACGGTATATGTTACATTGCATTTAGGAACTTTCGGGTAACTGAACATGTATCAATAATTGTTGTTAATAATCCAACCCAGTTCAAAAGTAATAGCAGTGTGCATAGCTATAACACCAGGAGAAAGGATGATCTTCACTATGCAGGGTTAAATCTGACTTTGGCACAGAAAGGGGTAAATTATGTTGCCACAAAAGTCTTTGGTCACCTACCAAACAGCATCAAAAGCCTGACAGATAGCCAACTAACATTTATAAATAAATTAAAAGAATTTCTAGATGACAACTACTCCTTCTACTCATTGGCTGAATTTTTAGATAAAAAAAAAAAAAAAAAAAGCTTAAACATTAGTGTCATGCAATATTTTGTGTAATGCAATAACTTGTACAGAAATCTTTTATTAACCTGACACATTCCACATCATTACGAAGTGTCGTATTCATGATCTATGGAGCAAGTATTAATCTAATCTACAGATTTCTGTAGTTGTATATATATGTTTGGATGTAGCTGTATTGCGTTGATGTACTGGTGGATATTGTGTGGTATGACTCCTGTAGTTGATAGTATAATTGGTATAATGTCAACTTTATCCTGATGCCACATGTCTGACTTCCTCAGCCAGTTGGATGTATTTTTCAATTTTTTTCTCCTGTTATCTTCCTTATATTTGTTGTATTGGGTATGGATATTTCGATTAGTTGTGTTAATTTCTTCTTTTTATTGGTGAGTATGATGTCAGGTTTGTTATGTGGTGTTGTTTTATCTGTTATAATGGTTCTGTTCCAGTATAATCTGTATTCATCATTCTCCAGTCCATTTTGTGGTGCATACTTGTTTGTGGGAATGTGTTCTTGTTTTAGTTTATGTTGTATGGCAAGTTGTTGATGTATTATTTTTGCTACATTTTCAGTCTTCTGGTGTATTCTGTATTTGCTAGTATTGTACATCTGCTTGTGATGTTATCTACTGTTTCTATTTGTTGTTTGCAAAGTCTGCATTTATCTGTTATGGTATTGGGATCTTTAATAATTTGCTTGCTGTAATATCTGGTGTTTATTGTTTGATCCTGTATTGCAATCATGAATCCTCCCATCTCACTGTATATATTGCCTTTTCTTAACCATATGTTGGATGTGTCTTGATTGATGTGTGGCTGTGTTAAATGATACGGGTGCTTGCCATGTAGTGTTTTCTTTTTCCAATTTACTTTCTTCGTATCTGTTGATGTTATGTGATCTAAAGGGTTGTAGAAGTGGTTATGAAATTGCAATGGTGTAGCCGATGTATTTATATGAGTGATTGCTTTGTGTATTTTGCTAGTTTCTGCTCGTTCTATAAAGAATTTTCTTAAATTGTCTGCCTGTCCATAATGTAGGTTTCTTATGTCGATAAATCCCCTTCCTTCTTCCTTTCTGCTTAATGTGAATCTTTCTGTTGCTGAATGTATTCTATATTTGTGGCATTGTGATCGTGTAAGTGTATTCAGTGCTTCTAGGTCTGTGTTACTCCATTTTACTACTCCAAATGAGTAGGTCAATATTGGCATAGCATAAGTATTTATAGCTTTGTCTTGTTTCTTGCTGTCAATTCTGTTTTCAGTATTTTTGTTAGTCTTTGTCTATATTTTTTTCTTTTAATTCTTCTTTAATATTTGTATTATCTATTCCTATTTTTTGTCTGTATCCTAGATATTTATAGGCATCTGTGTTTTCCATCACTTCCATGCAGTTGCAGTGGTTATCCAATATGTAATCTTCTTGTTTAGAGTGTTTTCCCTTGACTATGCTATTTTTCTTATATTTGTCTGTTCCAAAAGCCATATTTATATAATTGCTTAATACTTCTGTTATCTTTAGTAATTGGCTGAGTTTTTGATTTGTTGCTACCAGTAGTTTTAGATCATCCATGTGTAGCAAATGTGTGATTTTGTGTTGGTATGTTCCAATAATATTATATCCATAATTTGTATTGTTTAGCATGTTGGATAGTGGGTTCAGAGCAAGGCAGAAACAGAAAGGACTTAATGAGTCTCCTTGGTATATTCCACACTTAATCTGTATTGGCTGTGATGTGATATTATTTGAATTTGTTTGGATATTAAGTGTGGTTTTCCAATTTTTCATTACTATGTTTAGGAACTGTATCAATTTAAGATCTAATTTGTATATTTCCAATATTTGTAGTAACCATGAGTGGGGTACACTATCAAAAGCTTTTTGGTAATCAATGCATGCGTAGTGTAGGGACCTTTGTTTAATTTTAGCTTGATATGTCATCTCTGCACCTGTTATCAGTTGCTCTTTACATCCTCGTGCTCCTTTGCAGCAGCCTTTTTGTTCTTCATTTATAATTTTGTTCTGTGTTGTATGTGTCATTAATTTCTGTGTAATGACTGAAGTTCATATTTTGTATATTGTTGGTAGGCATGTTATGGCGTGATATTTTGCTGGGTTCGCTGTGTCTGCTTGATCTTTAGGTTTCAGATAAGTTATTCCTTGTGTAAGTGTATCAGGGACTGTGTATGGGTCTGCAATGTAACTGTTAAATAATTTTATAGAGGGATACATTCCACGTGGGAAAAATATGTCTGCTTGTGTCTGTGTATGTGCGGATGGTTATGTGTGTGTGTGCGAGTGTATACCTGTCCTTTTTTCCCCCTAAGGTAAGTCTTTCCGCTCCCGGGATTGGAATGACTCCTTACCCTCTCCCTTAAAACCCACATCCTTTCATCTTTCCCTCTCCTTCCCTCTTTCCTGATGAAGCAACCTTTTGTTGCGAAAGCTTGAATTTTGTGTGTATGTTTGTGTTTGTTTGTGTGTCTATCGACCTACCAGCACTTTTATATGTTAAATAATTTAGTTAGATGTGAATGTGTTGAGATGAACTTCTTTAGCCAGATATTTGCTATTTTATCTTTTCCAGAGGCTTTCCAATTGTGCGTAGAATTAATTGCTCGGGTGACTTCATGTTGCAAAATTATCACTTCAGACTTTGTTGTATCATCTTGTATGTGTCTGTTTCTGCTTGTATCCACCATGCATGTCTGTTATGTTGTACCGGGTTTGACCATATGTTGCTCCAGAAGTGTTCCATGTCTGTTATGTTTGGGGATTGTCTATTTTAATGTGAGTGTTATCTATTGTCTGGTAAAATTTTTCGTTTGTGTTGAATGTTTGGATTTGTTTCCTTCTATTTTCACTTTTTTTTTTTTTTTTTTTGTATCTTCTAAGTCGTTTGGCCAATGCTTGTAATTTCTGCTTCTTTTCATCTAATTGCTCTATTGCTTCTTGTTGTGAGATTTTACCCAACCTTTTTTTGTTTTTTGTCTGATATTTAATTTCTTATAAATTGTGTTAGCTGTCCGATGTCTTTTCTCAGTTTTTCTATTCCGATCTGTAGCCTGTGTTGCCATGCTGGTTTTGTGGGTTTCTTCTGTGTGTTGGTTGGTTCTGATCTCTGCCTAGTGTGTATATTTAGTGTAGTGAGTGCTCCTATATAAACCAGTAGTTTTAACTCTTCCATAGTTGTATTTTCATTTATTTTGTTGTGTATGATTGTATAGATAGTTGTTATTGTTGTTTCGACTTGTGGGTTATTTGGTGGTCTATGCAAGAATGGTCTAATGTCCGTATTTGTGTCTTTGTATTATATATATGTCAGCTGAAATTTTTCTTCTATATCTAACATGTGTGTCACTTCCTGTTCTATTTGTGCTTGTTCTGGTGGCCATCTTAAGATTTCAATTTCCTCTGATTGCTTAATTGATGCGTGTCGTCCTTTGTTTGTTTGCTCTGGGATGTTTGAGTCTATTACTGTATTTTCTTCTCCTCCTTCTTCTGATTGCACATTATTTTGTTCCAGTATTTGTTGTACTTGTTGTTTGATGTTTTCTAATTCTGACTGGGGTCCTATTATTTTTTATTACTACACGGATCTGATCAGCTAGTCGTTGTTCTGTTAAAAATTTTAATTCTGGGTATCTGGTAATAAATGTTATGTATATTTGCGATCTGTATCCAGTTGTGTTGGTTCCTAAGTTTGTTGCTTGGTAATAACAGGACATGAGGTGTTGGTTAACTTCATCTGGCCACCTCATCCTCTGTCTTTGATTTCCTTCTAGAGTGGTTGCAGGAAGCATATCCTGCAAAACACATCTATTTGGATTTAAATCATTTTTCATGTGGCTAGCAGTGTCGTTACCATTGTGGACGGGCATAGAGTTCAAGCGTCGTCCCCGATCATGACAGCGCTTGTCCGAGGCTTCATTAGTATTACTATTATTATTGTTACTACTACTACTACTACTACTACTACTATTATTATTATTATCTTCTTTCCTTTCTCAGACCTTAGGTCTGGTTAAAAATGGAAAGTGACGCGAACCTTGATCAAGCGTGACTTCCTTTTAACTGTACGGTATATGTTACATTGCATTTAGGAACTTTCAGGTAATTGAACTTGTATCAATAATTACAGATTTCTGTAGTTGTATATATACGTTTGGATGTAGCTGTATTGCGTTGATGTACTGGTGGATATTGTGTGGTATGACTCCTGTAGTTGATAGTATAATTGGTATAATGTCAACTTTATCCTGACGCCACATGTCCTTGACTTCCTCAGCCAGTTGGATGTATTTTTCAATTTTTTCTCCTGTTTTCTTCTGTATATTTGTTGTATTGGGTATGGATATTTCGATTAGTTGTGTTAATTTCTTCTTTTTATTGGTGAGTATGATGTCAGGTTTGTTATGTGGTGTCGTTTTATCTGTTATAATGGTTCTGTTCCAGTATAATTTGTATTCATCATTCTCCAGTACATTTTGTGGTGCAAGTGTGTATGTGGGAATGTGTTGTTTTATTAGTTTATGTTGTATGGCAAGTTGTTGATGTATTATTTTTGCTACATTGTCATGTCTTCTGGGGTACTCTGTGTTTGCTAGTATTGTACATCCACTTGTGATGTGATCTACTGTTCCTATTTGTTGTTTGCAAAGTCTGCATTTATCTGTTGTGGTATTGGGATCTTTAATAATATGCTTGCTGTAACATCTGGTGTTTATTGTTTGATCCTGTATTGCAATCATGAATCCTTCCATCTCACTGTATATATTGCCTTTTCTTAGCCATGTGTTGGATGCGTCTTGATTGATGTGTGGCTGTGTTAAATGATACGGGTGCTTGCCATGTAGTGTTTTCTTTTTCCAATTTACTTTCTTCATATCTGTTGATGTTATGTGATCTAAAGGGTTGTAGAAGTGGTTATGAAATTACAATGGTGTAGCCGATGTATTTATATGAGTGATTGCTTTGTATATTTTGCTAGTTTCTGCTCGTTCTATAAAGAATTTTCTTAAATTGTCTGCCTGTCCATAATGTAGGTTTCTTATGTCGATAAATCCCCGTCCTTCTTCCTTTCTGCTTAATGTGAATCTTTCTGTTGCTGAATGTATTCTATATTTGTGGCACTGTGATCATGTAAGTGTATTCAGTGCTTCTAGGTCTGTGTTACTTCATTTCACTACTCCAAATGAGTAGGTCAATATTGGTATAGCATAAGTATTTATAGCTTTTGTCTTTTTTCTTGCTGTCAATTTTGTTTTCAGTATTTTTGTTAGTCTTTGTCTATATTTTTCTTTTAGTTCTTCTTTAATATTTGTATTATCTATTCCTTTTTTTTTGTCCGTATCCTAGATATTAATAGGCATCTGTTTTTTCCATCGCTTCTATGGAGCCGCTGTGGTTATCCAATATGTAATCTTATTGTTTAGTGTGTTTTCCCTTGACTATGCTATTTTTCTTACATTTGTCTGTTCCAAAAGCCACATTTATATCATTGCTGAATACTCCTGTCTATTATTATTATTATGACTATTGTCTGATTTAGAAGTGACTGAATGGTTAAACTGTCAACTGAATCCTGGGACTGGGTGGATGATGCTACTTGGTTGCTTTCAGACTAGATGTAGTAATAGGATATGGCCATAAAAATTCAGTGTTTCATCATCTTGCAAAATGACCATCGGTACTGCAAGAAGTTGAATCATGCAGGTGATTTGCATTTAATATGATATATAAACCATTGAGGGTGGCTGAACTGTTAGTGAAGGGACTAAATCTTGTGTCCACTTCTGAGAAACTACCCACCAAGAATTTTGTTAAGTGTCGTAGAGTATGGTGTTTTGGAACTTCACAGTTAAGACTGCAGAGGAAAAAATTGAGGCAAAAGATTCACAAATCTTAACTATGATGCCCACACAGGACACATGAGGAAAGAAAATCACTTTGATCCTTAAGCAAGGGCTCTGGGGTAATAATTTTATGTACTGACAAGGGCAACACCAATATCTTCTTCTGGTAAAAATATGAATTTATAGCAGAACTGATTACACTGTCATTCTTGAAGGAAACTAAAGACACGAAACAACGGAAAACATGTGCTCATCCTATATCCAACTGCTTTCCTGGCAAACTTAGGAGTAGAATCACTTGCCCCATTAAGACTTTACGGTTTGCCAAATATACATAAAGAAAAGGCTCCACTGTTCCTTACTGTTAGTAAAATTAGAGCTCCAACATAATGTGGTCTTTGGTCAAAATACTGGTTTGATTCAGCTCTCCACACTAGTCTATATCATATAGGCTGCTTCACCTGGGGACTGATGACCATAGATGTTAAGTCCCATAGTGCTCAGAGTCATTTGAGCTTCACCTCCACAAAAATACCACAAAATTGTGTGACACATCCTGTAATATTTTGAAAGATTGAGGGACCAACACCAAAAAGTAATAACAGCTAATACTGAATGAATACAATGAAGGGAAGCATTAATGGTTGTATATTCGTTTTATGTGTGGAATAGTATCATATAAATTCCAAAACATCTACACTGGCAGACAACTGAAGATAGATAACAATTATCTCATGAAACGTACAAGCATTTCTGAAAAAACAGACACTGTTAATGATCCATAGCTGCACAAAATAACTTGAAATTAATTTGTGGAATGCAAAATCCTTGACATCAGATTTATTAGGTACAGATCTACTACACAATAAATTGATGTCAAGGAATTAATCTTCAGCAAATTAATTTCAAATTATCTCATGAAAGCCTCCTTACAAAGTTTAAGGAACCAGTATTATCTGAGGAGTCTCAGAACCCTGTGCAGCCCCCTACATATCATTCCCATAAGGAGCACCATGAGAGATTAGATCGATTACTGAGTGCACAGAACCATTTAAGCAGTCATTCATCACACTCTCCACATATGAATGAAATGGGAAGAAATCATAACATGTCATCCAGTGGTAGGTACTCTCAATCAGAGAGCATTGCTGTAAATGAAATCTTGTGAGGTTCCAGGGATGGTGGGACGATGTAGAGTGTAATCATTATATAATAGGGACAGCTCTGATCTCTCTCTCTCTCTCTCTCTCTCTCTCTCTCTCTCTCTCTCTCTCTCACACACACACACACACACAATACAGTTGGAATGTTTTGCAGCACCAAGAAAGAACAGGATCTGTGTGTGTATGGCGGACGTACTTGCTAGCTACTATTTTTGTATCTTCCATAGTTATATACATGTATTTGTGTTTAACTTCTTTTGTGTTTCCTTTCCTCACAGCTTTCCTTCTCCAGTCTCAGAGCAGAGTGGAGTGGAGTTCAGCGACAGCTCATCATTTGTACACAGATTGTAAATCATTTAGTTTAGTGGTATTCTTGTGCACTGGTGGTGGTTGGTGAATAGTGGCAAGGTTGTGAATCTCCGGGAGAAAGACAAACGTCAATACTGACTGCAGAGCTGTCCCCTTACATTTTATAACCTGGTTTGAGGTATTTCTTAAAGCTGAAAGGAAATCTGAGCCAGCATGAGGCACCTCACCTGTTGGGACTGTGACAATTGTGTTGGAGAGGTCTGGACAAGCACAGAGGAGGGCAAGGGGGGCAGGATATTGGGGGGGGGGGGGGATTTCTTGTCATTCGGAAATCCAGTGTTATGTTAAGTGGCTTTTCCTGCTTAGTAAGATCAGCAAGAAACAGATTTAAGATTAGCTGAATGATCGGCATGAAAATTTCATCTCCAAGGCTAACAACATTTTGTATCAATGGTCAAAGTTCAAGAGAAATACACAATAATATGCTTTAGACATGTATGTTCTGAACAAAGTTGTGGGGGACAGATGGGGAGGAGGCGGGGGTGGGAAATACCCGATGCGGTTTGACAGCCCTTGTTGCAAAAGCATTGAGCTTCACTGGAAATTTAAACGTAATGAAAGCCTCACAGACAAACAAAAACCAAACAAAGGCAAAATTAGCATAAAAGAGCCATGCACTAAGCTTTCAGCAAATTCAAAAGTAATAATTCTGTATACCAATGTGAAAGAAAATACAAAGAAGTTCTGGTCACAGGTTAAATCAGTAAATCAATGGAAACCATGTTTGTCCAGTGACTAATGGCTTTGAAATGGAGGATGACACAGAAAAGACCAAAATACTAAACGTGTTCCTCTAAAACCATTTCCAGAGGAAGATATGCTCTGCAGTACCTCCTTTAAATCATCCTATGAATGACGAAATTAATTATATCAAAAATAAGTCACCATGGGATAGCAACATAACTGAAATAATGCAACAGAGAGACAGCAAATGGACCTGACAGTATACCAGAACTGTAACACATAGAGTATGAGGGGAAAAAAACATTGCCCTCTTCTAGCAGCAATGTACTGCTGTGGAGTAAAGTATTCCTGATGTTAGAAACAAGCACAGGTCATTCTCATTTTCAAAAAACTATAGGCTTATATCTTAGACATCAGTCAGTTGTAGAATTTTGGAACATGTTTTAGCTCACATCTCATGACATGTCTGGGGGTGGAAAACCACCTCTGTAGGAATCAACATGAATTCCAAAACTGAAGATAGCATGAAAATCAGCTCATTCTGTTCATCCATGAGACCCAAAATGCAGTAGATACTGGCACTCTGATAGACAGCATGTTTCTTGCGTTCTGTAGGTCATTCAATACATTCCACACTGCCACATAATGAACAAAATACAAGCATACAGAATATCAGACCAATGTGTGATTGGATTGAAGAGTTTCTAGCAAATAGAACACAGTATGCCATTCTCAATGGAGAAGAGTCTTCAGACATAAAAGTGAATTCCAAGTGTACTGCGTGTGACTGTTATAGGTTGATTACTTTTCACAATACATATAAATGACATAATAGACAACACTGGAAGTTCCATGAGCTTCCCATGGATGATGCTGTAGTACAAAGAGAAGTTGCAACACTGGAAAATTGTAATGAAATGCAGGAAAACCAGCAGGATAGACACTTGGTGCAGGGGGTGGCAACTGACCTTCAGTCTAAACAAATGTAATCTATTTTGCATACACAGCAAGAGAGACCACTTATTGTATGATTAAACAATCGCAGAAGAGTAATTTGAAGCAGTTACTTCCATAATATACCTATGAGTACGCGTATGAAGTGATTTAAAGGGGAACAATCACATAAAATTAACTGCAGGAAAAGCAGATGCCAGACTGGGATTAACTGAAAAATCCTCAGAAAATGTAGTCTGTCGACAAAGGTGGAAGCTTACAAAATCCTCATTTGACCAATACTTGAATAGTGCTTGTCAGTATGGACTGGACTGATTGAGGAAATAGAGAAGATCCATGGGACAGCAATGCATTTCATTACAGGTTCATTTAGCAAGAAATGATCAACTAACTCCAATTCTGCTGCAAGAGAGGCATTCTGCTTCATGGTGCGGTTTATTACCAAAGTTCCAGGAGTGTAGAAGAAACAACAAATGTAGTATATTGTTTATTCCAAGGTATATCTTACAAAAAGGCTGTGAAGATAAAATTAGAGATATTTATGCCTACACAGAGGCTTACCAGCTTTTGTTCTCCCTGCAGACCATTTGCAACTGGAACAGGAAAGTAGGGAAGTGACAGTGGTACACAAAGTACCCTCTCCCATACACTGTAGGGTGGCTTACAGAATATAGATGTTGATGTAGACATGCTCAGAGTAGTGTTGTCATCAATACTTTCAACAGTTTTGATCTTATGTTGAAAAATAACATTGACCTAGATAATTTTTAATCACTTGGAAATATATTCATACTTAAAGTAATATTACCTTCACAAAAAATGTAATTTTTTTCTCACCTGTTTTATCTCCCATAGTAATTTCTTACTTATGTCCAGCTTCTTCTTGATTGTGACTTTTTTAATTGCAACTCTTGTACCCTGAAATACAAATATTATAAGAGGATTACTGCCAGGTCGCGTACTAAGTTTTTAACATATTTTGAAGAATGAAAATGGAGTGAAGTGGAGGTTTCTTGAATGGAGGGGAATAGGCCTAATTATTTTTGTAGTGGTATTTATAGTCCCATGCCTTTCATCCTCTTGTTTTGTTTCCACATACATAATATGTTCTGTACCACATATTCAAACTTTTCCATTTATTTCTAGCGGATTTTGTCTCTATTAGTGCCAATGTATAAAACAGCTGACCTTACATTAGCACAAGAAATGAAGTCAGATCAAGCTCAACTTAGATATTGTCATGTTAATCTCACATTATTTTGCAGTGAACTAAGATCAACACTGACCAGCAAAATTTTGGGGATCAGTTCAGGTGAAGTCATCAGTTCACAACTTAGTTCCATTACACAAGAATAGAGTTCATAATGTGCAAATACAAATTGTAAATAAGTAAACAATAAAGAAGTTGATTCCTTTAAATACCTAGGAGACTGGATTACATACAATGCAAAAGAAAAGACAGCTATAGAAACTAGGGTGCACAAAATGGAAAGTGTGTTTCATATGACCAAAAATGTTTATAACAAAAAATCATTGGCCTGGAACACAAAATTAAGACACTACCAGACAGTGGCCAGACCTGAATCTCTGTATGTGGTAGAAACACAAACTAACAAGAAATGGAGATCTTGAAAAACTAGAGAAGGCTGAAAGAGGAATTTTATGGAAAATACTGGGCGCTAAAAGGAACGATAATGCTGAATACAGGTTAAGACCAAACAGAGAGCTATACTTGAAAACTGAAAAACTAACTGACGTAATGAGGAAGAGAAGATTACAGCTTATTGGAGATATATTCAGAATGGATAACAATAGACTAACCAAGTGGATTCACATTACTCAAGAGCTACATGTTCATAAAGACTAAAAAGGACATGGAAAATGCTGGAATTACAATAGACACAATAGAAAACAGAACACATTTCAGAAAGACTGTTCTAAAGGCAGAATTTCAGGAGAGAAAGAAAACATCTACACAAAAGTGGCCTCAAGAAGAAAGGGAACAACACTCTAAAAGGATGAAAGAAATTTGGAAACTAAGGAAACCTAATACAATGAAGAGTAGCCAAAGCAGATTCATCGTACCCTCCACATGGGTTATTCGAAAGAAGAAGCAGAAGAAGAAAGAAGTTGTAGTTGACACTCCCACACTGCTGACGTTAAGAATAGTTCTTTTGATATAAGAAGTTGAATTAAGCTGTCGATGTACATAATGAGGCCCATAATAAATACTCCTGTACATATTCTTGGAAATGGCTCATAATTAACATCAGCATGTCTAAAGGCATTTCATAGACACTTAGCAACAGAGTAAGAAAGGGAAATCTGAGGTATTTGCGATGAGCAGTTAAGTACATGGAGTTTAACAGTTGTCAACAATGCTTGAACATCTCTTACAAAAATGCTCTCCAGGCTTGAACAAAAGTAACTACACAATTTTTATCATATTTTTAACAGCCAAACAAGTGCTTACACTGCTGTAACAACTGCATGTGCATTGGCACAAATACTAGGCACATTTATGACTATTAATAAAGACAAGTTGCCAAAGTGATATCAAACAGTCTTGTGATAGGTAGCTGAAGAATCACAGATGGGGCCTTCCAGACAATAATGCCATATGAACATTCCATTCCAGTGATTATGTTTTGGACTATGGTTCTTCAACTCTGGGGTTCAATCCCATGTGTCTGCTTTACTTATTTTTTTTTATTTTTTACCATTTCTTCCATCTCTGGCAATGTTTGTTATTGTGTTTTTCTGAGTCGCATCACAGTTCAGACACCATGTCAAGCTGTAGTTTCCCATATGTCTGGATGGGTGATACTCTTCAAAGATTTCAAAAAGTCAAGAGCATAACAACACCAAAAGAACTGTGCCCAGTAAATCACTGTGGTGTCAAACCAACCTTTGGGCTGATGATACCTCTATATCTATAACTACATACATATTTCACAAGTCACTGTATGGTGTATGTCAGAAAGGACCTTGTACTGTTATTAGTCATTTCCTTACTTGTTCCACTCACAAATAGAACAAGGGAAAACAACTATCTAAAAGCCTCCTTATGAGCCTATTTCTTGTATTTTATTTTCATGGTCCTCACACAAAATGTACTTTGGCTGTAGTAGAACCATTCTGCAATTGGCCTCAAATGCTGGTTCCCTAAATTTCTGCAATAATGCACTGCAAATAGAGCATCTTCTTCACTCCAGGGAGTTCCAGTTCACAAAGTATCTTCATAATAACTGTGTGCTGATCGAACCTACCAGTAACAAATGTAGCAGCCGGCCACTCAATTGCTTGAATATTTTCCTTAATCCAACCTGGTGGGATCCCAAATACTCAAACATTACTCAAGAACAGGTTGCCTAGCATTCTGCACACCATTTCCTTTGTGGATGAGCTATAGTTTCCTAATATTCTCCCAATAAAATGAAGTCAAGCATTAGCTTTTTCTTCCAGCAACCTGACATGTTCACTCTATCTCATACACTCTGCAGTGTTACAGCTAGATACTTAATCAATGTGGCTGCATCAAGCTGCACCCTACTAATGCTGTATTCTAATGTTATAGGATTTTTCCCTACTTATCTGCATTAACTTTCATTTCTCTACATTTAGAGAAAGCTGCCATTGGTCACACCAACTAGAAATTCTGTTTAAGACATCTTGTATCCTCCTATGGTCACTCAACAATGAGACCTTACTGCGCACTTCACCATCAACCAATTACAGATTGCTGCTCACCCTATCCATCAGATCATTAATGTATGTAGAGAATAAAATCAGCCCTATCACACTTCCATGGGGCACTCCTGATGATACACATCTCTTTGGTGAACACTTCTCATTGAGGACTGCATATTGAGTTCAATTACTTTCCTATCTACGCAGCCTTCGTTCTGCTATTTACCCACCTAAACAGCCAATGCAAATATATAAATCTGTCATTCTCTGCATCAGTAGTTTTGTTAGTATATAAGATCGAATAAAACTGCTTGATCAGCAACTGCTCAATGTTGAATACCTGAGTGATAAGTGATCAAACCATAAAAACATCAACTCTTGAACTTTCAGAACATGTGATCTCCTTACTCTGTGTAGAAATGAAAAGCAATACAAAAGAAACATATATTTACAAATGGAAGTATTGCAGTGGGCACAGAAAAGCTATTTGGAAGTACAAATGAAAAGGGATGCACATACCGTAAACTTTTTTATTTTACAATCATCTTTTCTTCTCCTTTTTAAATTTATACAGGGTGCCCCACAAATTTTGTGACAAACTTTGAGGAGTTGTAGAGAGTGTCTTGATGAACAAATAAAAGATAGGAACTGCTAGAAAACATCTTGCAATGACACTACAGAGCATCTGATTACTAGATGCTGGCATTTGCTACCAGATTACCCCTTCAGCAGCAAACAAGACACTGTACACTGATGGGTTGTAGGCAGAATATCTCAAATATTGTTCACTATTAAGTGATCACTGCTGCTGACTGCCATGATCATTGGTGGAGAATATAGAGATAGATGCTACATAACGAGGCCTGTCTTCTATGAATGCAATGGTTTATTGCCTTGGTGGGTGACAGTTTCAGACACAGGTTTCCATCTGGAGTTTATTTTCCTCCCATATACCAAGAAACACATGAGGTTTTAGACTTTTATAGGGTTCCAGGAGAATAATAAACTGCAAATGGAAACCCACATCCAAAACAATCATCCACTTTGATGCTCTGTAGCATCGTAGAATAACATTTTGTGACACAAATTCCTATCATCAATTTGTACCCTTAGACACCCTCTACAAACCCATGAAGTTTGTCACATTTCTGGGCCACCCTGTATACTTATTTGCAACCTGTTGACTATTATTTGCTTTACTAGCAGTATATTTGGTGAGTAATTCTAACTCATGGATCATTTTCAGCATTATATCAGACTCAATCCTTACATTTTTTTCTGAGTTTCTCTCTTCTCATTTTTTGAAAGGTGAAAACTCTTTTGATCAGGAAAGTGTCTCTCAGAAGACATGTATCTTCACTTGCTGTTTCTACTTTAGATGTACACTCTGTTTCCATAGTTCTGTAACATATATGTCAGACCTACTCTTGGACTGCTTATTACTGATACATCTTCTGTGTGAGCAGTCCTACTAATTAACACTCTTTTGAGTTGAATACCATTATGATTTGTGTTCATTAGCTTCATTTTAGTTTTCTACTCGATGGATTTAAATATGAATCTGCACAATGTATTTATATGAGAAGTAGGCATAAAATTTTAATAATCATCTTTGAAGATAAAGTTACATAATTAATGTATTGTTTGTTTGTAGGTACATGTCATCTGTCAGTCCTAGTACACAATGAAATCCCATGCCACAGTACCAGAGCATGCTGCTAGAGGATCCAAAACAAAATGATACAGTCTGCCAATAAAGTACTGTGTGGCAATTAATTTTATGCATTTGAAGAGGAAAATGTTGGTTGCTGGAAGTGTACAGGATCAATGCAGTGACACAGCGGTCATGTGGCACAGATGCAATCAGTATGGTCAAACATGTCAAAGTGATTAAGAACAAATCGGAAGACCATCTCTCTCTGAAGAACCAAGATCTGCAAGAGAATTGGAGGCCCTGATGCTCAAAAGACCACCACATCACATTCAAGGTAATAGTGGAAAAAGTTAAAATCAGGAACAGATCAGTTCTCATCTTCTAATATGATATTTTGAACATCACTGTCATCATCTGCTGGGTTTCATGACTGCTAAGAATCAATCGAAAAGGCCACCAAATTGAGGCAGCAGTGAGATGTTGCAGTTGTGTTACAGCAATCCACATAATTTGCAGAATGTCAAAGAAGTAGTAATAAATTACATTTTGGGACAGTTTGAATTGTATATTTATTATATGAGAACCACCAGTGAAAATACTGACATCTTTTTTAAAATCCCAGGGCATCTCTGGTGTCTGAAAATAAGAGTATAATATAGATGTTTTTCTCAAAAAAAAAAAAAAAAAAAAAAAAAAAAAAAAAAAAAAAAAAAAAAAAATGCACTGGTAGTCCTCAGCTATCTTTCAAGTTATAGGTTCTACTGGAGGCAAGATGCCACCCAGTAAAGCAATTCCTCTACATATGTCTCAGATTTTGGGACCATTTTTATTCATCATGTCAGCCATGCACACTATAGATATAATTTTATGTTCATCTCTCAGAATTTCTTTCAGGGAGTTTGGTTCTTTTCTAGTTCTCAACTATAGCTCTACTATGAGTAACTCTGATATCTACATATTATGTAATATTTACTATTTCCTAATTATGGTAAGAATTGCTTATTTGAAACTGTATAATACAACCATGTTACATTTAATATGTTCAATTTTTGCTACATATTAGTTATGACCTTGTTCAGCTATCATCTGATAATCGCCTAGTATAACTAACAATACCTGATTGTTAAAACTCTGGACAGTTATTCATGTAGATAAAATTATAAGAAGTTCATTGAATAAACTACAGGAAAGGCTCCCACTGACTTATAGCAAACTGACATGTGGAGCAACAATACTCACTGTAGCTTTCAAGCTCTTACCCTTTTTCCAATAAAAGTACACACAAAACAAAAATTTACCTATAACACACATCAACACATCTTTGTGCCAAAAAGGTACTTTCTACATCAGAGTTAAATTTCATAACAAACTTCCCGAAAACATAAAAGCTATTACTGAGGTGAACACCTTTGGAAAATCTGTAAAGCCATATTTACAGCATCACTGCTTTTACTTCACCGAAGAATATTTAAATTTGTGAGGTGTGCTATATAAATATTTAGTGTATAATAGTTAGTAGATAAATACGTGTATAAAGTGTATTATTGTAACCTTAAATCAGTATGCCTAGAAATGATTTTTTAAGCTGTACTTGTAACTTGACTCATCCAGTGTCTTATGCAAAATATGTTTTTGTAGACAACAGGGCCAATAAATACATCACAATACAATGCAATACATTCTCACACACAACCACACAGACACCCAAATGCACACTCCCTTGGCCTCTTTCAACTCCCCACTGCCAGCTACTCCTTTTGTCTCCTGACCATCCAACCATAAATTTCTGCTCATTCTACCTTTGTTAGTTCCAAAAACTCTCCTTTGCCCTTGTAAAATTCCAATCATGCATTCTCATTCTGAAATTTTGTCTCACACATGATCTACCACTTAATGGGCTTACTGTTAAAATTGGCATCTCAGCCTGTCATCCATCCTACCATCCTTTTCAATTCTATCAGTCCCTCACCCTCACCAACCTGGTCTTTCATAATCTTACAATGCTAACTCAGACCATACTTAGCAGCCTCTACTCTTTTCGCAAAATCCTTTTACTCTGTGACCACAACTTCACGAATACTATCACTACAATAGAAACTCTTTGGTCTTCCACAGTTGGATCAGCATTCCCAGCACCATCTGATGAAGCTATCAGAGCTAATCTTGTCATATGCCCACAAGGGATTCTGAAACTGTCCCAGCTTATCCTGTCTTATGCCTGCATGGGATTCCCTACAACCAAGGAAAAGCCTACCATTCTGATCCAATCACATCTCAACCCCTTACAGCTCCCCGATCATGCCTCGCCGATTTACTCTGCCTTCCACATCCCCAATGTCAAAACTCTGATTCCTGCATAAATCTCAGTACTTTCTAAAGGACTCACCTTTAGACCCCATACTGTACTTGTGAAGACATTTATTTCCTTTACTCATTATATGCTCTTTTCAAAAGAACCATCGTGGCATTTGCCTTGTGCAATTGAAGGAAATAATGGGAAACCTAAATCTGGATGGCTGGACAGGGATTTGAAACATCTTCCTCCTAAAGTCATGTCCAGTGTGCTATTTAACTGTTGCCTATACAACTCTTAAAGTTTATATTTTTAATGTAATGATAGTTTCTTTCTCAATGGAAAGCCTTAGAATTTTTATTGTTTTGAAGCACATGTGGCATATCAGACAATCTACACAAGTCACCAAATTATCAGCCTATCTGCATTTATCTTCATTGAAAATTATGTCATACAAGTGAAAAGTACATCATAGAAACTAAATATTTTTGAGGTAATGCATAAAAAGTTACTTACCTTGTAAATGCCAACTGTAGTGTACACATGTGCTGACATCATAGTATTGCAGGAGACAATGGATCCATGGGAACTATTAATTTTGTCTGTCAGCTCATTTGTCTGTGAGAAATAATAGAGAGATGGATACACATAAAAATTATTCATGTTCTGTAGACTTCTTACACTGGCATTGCTTCTAACACCATGTTTTGAAATATACTGCATTAATTTAATGCAACCACAATAAGCAGAATGCAGTCATATGTTTATTTGTCATAACACAACATTCATTGCTTGGTGATATTTAATAATCCACTGAAATTTTGTTTCCATAGAATCAATTCAACTGAAGAGTAAAAACAAATTAATTAAAACTCTACTATGCACAGAAAATTAAAAATATTTATTCACATATATACAGACGACTAATTCATATTTTCTTACTTAACACTTTATATTCCTATGAATATTCATGTTTTGAATTCAACTGTCATTATAAGGAACAAAATATGGATCCCATTGCACAATTCTGTCAGAAAAAAATAAAATTTTTGGAATACTATGAAAACTGTACAAGAATACTATATGTTCAGTTTGTCATTATTGCCATAATTTTTAACTGAATTCAAACTCTAAGATTAATTTACATTCTTTTAGTCTTCTTTATTATATGGATACACTTGATGCAATTCAAGGAGACATTTATCTTACTAGTTACTGTAACAAAATAAACACATGAAATTGTCCCCTTAGTGGAAATGGGGGAACATTACAAGACGGTAAGGTACCAACCATTCTGAAGGAAAACTACTACATAAGAATACTCTCTATTCCAAATAGCTTCAGAATAAAACTATTTGAAATTCACAATATTTTTCATGTTGGCCAGTTGGATGTGCAGGTATTAGTTATGTATACAGAAATATATGCACTTCTTGTGCAAATGGGATAGAGTTCTGTGCCCTACCTTCCCTGAATTTGCTCTGATTTAATACTTCCTCCTTCTCCTGTAATTAGATACTGACCACCCTGTCAAGTATCTTTGTAAATTCCACAAATTTACAAATGAAATCTTCTTTTGTACAGAATTACAAATACTGGAACAATTTACTACTGTATTTCCTATCCTGTTTTGTAACAACACAAATATTCAAAAAGCAGTGATAGCATATCAAGTACCAGTATATAAACATTCATTGTAACAAAAATGCGTGATATACTTGTATGTTCACTGAGCAAGGTGGCGCAGAGGTTAGCACACTCGACTCACATTCGGAGGCAGTCGGTTCAAACCTGTACTCAGTCATCCTGATGTAGGTTTTCTGTGCTTTCCCTAAATTACTTCAGGTAACTGCCGGGATAGTTCTTTTGAAAGGGCGCAACTGAGTTCCTCCCCCATCCTTCCCTAATCCGATGGGACTGATGACCTTGCTGTTTGGTCCCCTCCCACAAATCAATCAACCAACCAACCAACCAACCAACCAACTTGTATGTTAAAAATAACTATGGTTTATTCAGTGAAGAATACTTTTTTAGAACAGTACTTTTTAAAAAGACTGACATGATCTGTGAATATTTTTCCTGTTCCCATTGTCTATATATGTTGCATCAGGACAAAAGGAAATTAAGTAGAGATAACATTCATTGAGCAGCTGGATGATGTGCAATGAACAAAATTTAGGAGAGAGTAAGCAAATTTAGTTTATAAAAGTTATTTGCTCATTGTTCTGGGAAAGGGGCATGGGGGGGGGGGGGGGGGGGGTTCTGAGCTGTAATGCAGCCCCATTGTGAGTGCTGTTCCCAGGCATGGGATGAGTTAGCTGACATTTGTAAGCAGCTGGAGATCACCCTGTTAAGCAACTGTATGCTGCTGCAAATGGGTGTCTTGGCAGGGCTGCTGAGGGACACCAACCACAGATATGAACATTTCCTCTTTTCCATAGATAAAGGAAGTACAGAATCTGTTAACACAGGTCCAGTTGACTGTGAGTGGTATGTCAGTAGTAGGTACAGGGGTGTGTACAGGGGAAGCAGGGACCTGAGAGATCTCAAGAGTATCACATTCATCCCTTAACCAACAAGTATGAGGTGCTGTATCTCACTGAAAATCAGCTACTATGACACACTAGGAATCCTATTGTCTCTCATGTCATGGGGAAGCAAATGGAAGAGGGTAGAGATCTGTAATCATCAGCAGTTCAAACATACAGAAAAACAATGTTATTTGTCAGAGGGATGACAAACTTATGGGAAGGATCTTCTAGTGCACTCTTTGTGCAGTCTGTGTCTAGAAGCCCTATTAAACGCGTAAGGGGCTTTTCCAGCAGTCATTGAGCAACCAGCATATAATCACGTGCAGATATAGGCCCACATAACAAACAATGCCTGTTGTCCGTGCTCCAAGGTGACTGGTCAAGTGACTGGCAGAGAAGGTTGAGAACTCAATCCTATAAATCCTATAAATGGGTCAGGGCTTCAATATACGACAAATGTTTCTAGCCAGGTGGATGACTGCATTGCACTCAAGGTTTTTTTTGTGATAGCTGTAAGAGAACATAGGGTATAAGTGTATGATACAGTGAAATTCCTCCTACAGACGAGAATATCAAAATCCTAGTGATTATCTGCCAGAGCATTTGCAACAAAGTGCTAGAATTTGAAGTGGTCCTCAAAAGGAGCAAAGCGCACATAATACTGAGTAGAGAAAGCGACCTAAATTCCAAAATTCACAAGAGTGGGGTAAATCTAAGGGTATATTGAAAGGATAGGCTAATTAGAAGTGGAAATAGTGTAGTCGGCACAGCAGACAAGAAACTGAAATCATGTGAGATCGAAATTGAAGTTGTGTGTGAGCCAATTTACACTCAGTATTAAGGCTTGGGATAGATTTATAATTGGATCCTTCTACTGACCAGCAGACTCATCATCCAATGTATCCAAAAATCTTTGACTACCTCATATTGCCAGTGGGTATGTTCTCTAGACATATTGTCATTATTAGAGGAGAGTTAGTTTGTCCAATGACTGAATAAAATAATTACAGTTTTGAAGGTGGAGGTCATGGTAAAATATCCTGTGAATCAATACTAAACGCCATCTCTGAAAACTGTCCAGAATAAGTAGTTCTGAAGTGCAGTCAAGATGGACTATATCAGATCTAATTGTCAGAACAAACCCTGATCTTTTTGAGAATGTCCATGTTGAAATTAGTATTAGGGACCATGAGGTAGTTACAGAAAGAACAACTGCCAAAGTACCAAAGCCAACTAAAACAAGAATAATGATTTATATGTGCAGTAAATTAGATAAAGAGGCAGTAGTATCTTATCTCTTGAAGCAACTTGAAACATTTAGCTCTGGGTGGGTAGGTAGGAGCATGTAGAGCAACTATGACTCATGTTTAAAAATACAGTTGAACAAGCATGTATGCAGTAAGAAATATATCTAGCAGAATAGCTGATAATGACAATGACTCTAAATGGTATGCAACCTTTGTAAAGAACCTTCTAAGTTAATGTTAGGTGTAAAACAATGAATAGGACTACAGATAGAAATACACCAAATGAAACACATTTCATTGTTGAAAGGGCAATGCAAGAAGTCTATAAATACTACCAAAGCAGAATCATCAAAAAGCCTCTCACAAACTCAAAGAAATTCTTATCATATGTAAAGGCTGTCAGTGGGACTATTGTTAGTGTTGAGAGACACTCTAAGGATGACACAGGAACTGACATTAAGGACAACAAGAAACAAGCAGAAATACTGAATTCAGTTTTCAAATGTTCCTTTACAGAGGGAAATACTTGCTACCCCAGTATAATTCTTGCATTACTGCAAAGATGAGTGAAGTACTTATTAGTGTTAGTGTCACTGAGAAAAGAGCTAAAAATACTAAACTTAAACAAGGAATCCCTGTCAGATTCTATTCAGAATCTGTAGCTGAGTTACCTAGTATTTTAACACATCCCTTGAACAGTGAACTGTGCCCAATGAATGGGAGATAGCAAAGGTCACACCCACTTACAAGAAGGATAGCAGAATTATTCACAAAACAATCATGCAGGCTCACTGACATCTATTGTTATAGAATCATGGAACACACACTGAGCTCAAACATAATTAAGGGCCTCAAACAGAATTACTACATTCATGTCAGCCAGCATGGATTCTGAAAAAAATCTGTTGCACAAAATCTAACTTCTATTTTTCTCACTTGGCTACCTGAAAGTATGAATCAAGGCAATCGGGTAGATGTAGTATTTCATGACTTCCAGGAAGCATATGGCTCCAAACCATATCAATGTTTATTAAAATGAAGTATGATCATATGGAATATCACATAAAATTTATGACTCGACTGAGGATTTCTTGATAGGGAGGACGCAACTTATCTTGGACAGAGAATCATTGACAGCTGTAGAAGTAACTTCAGATGTAGCACAGGGAAGTGCATTGGGAGTCCATCTGTTCATGTTGTACTAAAGAGAAACATTCCACGTAGGAAAAACATATCTAAAAACAAAGATGATGTGACTTACCAAATGAAAGTGCTGGCAGGTCGACAGACACACAAACAAACACAAACATACACACAAAATTCAAGCTTTCGCAACAAACTGTTGCCTCATCAGGAAAGAGGGAAGGAGAGGGAAAGACGAAAGGATGTGGGTTTTAAGGGAGAGGGTAAGGAGTCATTCCAATCCCGGGAGCGGAAAGACTTACCTTAGGGGGGGAAAAAGGAAAAAAGGATGGGTATACACTCGCACACACACACACACACACATATCCATCCACACATATACAGACACAAGCAGTCTTTAAATACGTCTGCTTGTATCTGTATATGTGTGGATGGATATGTGTGTGTGTGTGCGCGAGTGTATACCCGTCCTTTTTTCCTTCCCCCCGCCCCCCCCCCCCCCCCCCCCCCCCAAGGTAAGTCTTTCCGCTCCCGGGATTGGAATGACTCCTTACCCTCTCCCTTAAAACCCACATCCTTTCGTCTTTCCCTCTCCTTCCCTCTTTCCTGATGAGGCAACAGTTTGTTGCGAAAGCTTGAATTTTGTGTGTATGTTTGTGTTTGTTTGTGTGTCTGTCGACCTGCCAGCACTTTCATTTGGTAAGTCACATCATCTTTGTTTTTAGATATGTTCATGTTGTACATTATTTATATGGTGAACAATATTAATAGCAACCTCAAACCTTTTGCAGTTCTCTACAATGAAGTGCTATCTGAAAAACTTGCACAAATTTTCAGTCTGGTGTTGATAAGATTTCAAAGTGGTACATAAACTGGAAAGCTCCTTCTATTTTTCAGAAATATAAAGTACTGGACTCACAAAATGCAACAACATACTATTTTAATACTGCAACATAAAGGAAACACAACAGAAATTTGTCATCTCATACAAATATCCGGTGTTACAGTTTTTAAGGATATGAAATACAATGATCTCACAGGGTAGGCAGTTGACAGACTTCCACCAGTCCAATACTGGGAAAATGCAACTAGCCTACAAAGGAGATTGTTTACAAAATACTTGTGCAGTCCATCTTAGAACACTGCTCCCATAGAGACTGTGAAGACAAGAATAAACTGGTGGGCAGAGGGTTTTAAATAATCATTATTCCAATTCCCAATTTGTAAATGTAATGGAAAAAACCCTAATACACGATGCAGTGGGGATTACCCACTGCCATGCACTTCACAGTGGTTTTCAGAGTATAGATGTATGCATAGAATATGTGTAGGAAAACAAACTATGCGCAGTAGGGTAGCCTGCATAATTGTCTGTGGGGCATGTTATTGTACCAATATCACTATGTGTAAGGCTCACACATAGAGGCAGGAGATCATTGCAGGTATTACTGATTTTGTTGATTCTAAGATGCTAATGTTGAATTCATTTCATAAATTATGTCAGTTGGAATATTTGAACTAACCTAAGAAGAAGTCAACAACAGTCGCAACTCACTCGCAACAGTAGGTAAAAATTCATTCATCATACTCTGCAGATCACACCAAGGAGAACTTCAGGGATATGGAACAAATCATGGTATTTATTAAATGAGGCAAAGACATCATAGAAGCTTAATATGTATATTTCATTACCAATAAACAATCACCAAACTGCCTAATGCCATTCACACTTACGCCATATAAATGTAATCAAGTAGATTAGTAATAAAGTTGGTACTTTGAAATATGCTACTGTCTCCTCAGTTTTATTCAACAGCTGCTGTTTATCAGCTGTTAGTATCTTAATATTTACTTGATTAAAATGATATTTGTGAAAGTATTTTTTACATCTACAAATACTATTTTTCATACTACTACTACTACTTGCCCTTTAGGTAACATAAATTTTCGACCCTCAATTTAGATATACAGATAATTTTTAGAAATAGACTAATGAGGTATGTTTTTAACTTTCTTTTGAATGAAGCAGGGATTATCAATTTCTGGCTTTATGTGAGAGGTGAGCATGTTGGCTATCTTGCCACCACAGTAGATAAACCCATTCTGAACCCTAGGCAGGGAGGCAAAGTCTATATGGGTATTATTTATGTGTCTTGTATTGTGGCTGTGTATATCACAGTTTAGTTGAAATTGATTTTTAGTAACTGTGGAAAAAAAACCACTAAAGAGTAATAGATTGAGAAGGCAGTGTAAGTTCTCAAAGGTACTTAAAAACGATCTGAGCTGTATGCTGAGGTTGTATTTGGATCCTTGATTAGTACTCTCATGTGATCAGCAAATATTACTTTTTCTTTTATATCTAAAAACAGAGATGATGTGACTTACCGAACGAAAGTGCTGGCAGGTCGATAGACACACAAACAAACACAAACACAAAATTCAAGCTTTCGCAACCAACGGTTGCTTCATCAGGAAAGAGGGAAGGAGAGGGAAAGACGAAAGGATGTGGGTTTTAAGGGAGAGGGTAAGGAGTCATTTCAATCCCGGGAGCGGAAAGACTTACCTTAGGGGGAAAGGAGGACAGGTATACACTCGCAACACACACATATCCATCCGCACGTACACAGACACAAGCAGACATTTGTAAAGGCAAAAAAAGGCCTTTACAAATGTCCTCCTGTGCCCGTGCATGCGCGGCCGGACATGGGCGTGCGTGCGAGTGTATACCCGTCCCTCCCTCCCCCCCAAGGCAAGCCCCTCCGCCCCCAGGACTGGAACGACTCCCTACCCTCCCCCCGCAAACCACACCCCATCCCTCCCCCCTCGACGAAGCAACCGTTGGCCGCTAAAGCCTGAATCCCGCGTGCATGCCTGTGCCTGCCTGTGTGTCCATCGACCCGCCAGCGCCCCTGCCCGGCAAGCCACATCATCCCCGTTCTTAGATATATTTTCCCCATGTGGAATGTTTCCCTCTATTTTATATATGAATTAATAGAGGGAAACATTCCACGTGGGAAAAATATATCTAAAAACAAAGATGATGTGACTTACCAAACGAAAGCGCTGGCACGTCGATAGACACACAAACAAACACAAACATACACACAAAATTCAAGCTTTCGCAACAAACTGCTGCCTCATCAGGAAAGAGGGAAGGAGAGGGAAAGACGAAAGGATGTGGGTTTTAAGGGAGAGGGTAAGGAGTCATTCCAATCCCGGGAGCGGGGGACAGGTTTTACACCGGGGGGCGATTACAAGGGTAGGAGCCAGAGGGTAGGGAAGGTGGTTTGGGGATTTCATAGGGATGAACTAAGAGGTTACGAAGGTTAGGTGGACGGCGCAAAGACACTCTTGGTGGAGTGGGGAGGATTTCATGAAGGATGGATCTCATTTCAGGGCAGGATTTGAGGAAGTCGTATTCCTGTTGGAGAGCCACATTCAGAATCTGATCCAGTCCCGGAAAATATCCTGTCACAAGTGGGGCACTTTTGGGGTTCTTCTGTGGGAGGTTCTGGGTTTGAGGAGATGAGGAAGTGGCTCTGGTTATTTGCTTCTGTACCAGGTCAGGAGGGTAGTTGCGGGATGCGAAAGCTGTTTTCAGGTTGTTGGTGTATTGGTTCAGGGATTCTGGACTGGAGCAGATTCGTTTGCCACGAAGACCTAGGCTGTAGGGAAGGGACCGTTTGATGTGGAATGGGTGGCAGCTGTCATAATGGAGGTACTGTTGTTTGTTGGTGGGTTTGATGTGGACGGACGTGTGAAGCTGGTCATTGGACAGGTGGAGGTAAATGTCAAGGAAAGTGGCATGGGATTTGGAGTAGGACCAGGTGAATCTGATGGAACCAAAGGAGTTGAGGTTGGAGAGGAAATTCTGGAGATCTTCTTCACTGTGAGTCCAGATCATGAAGATGTCATCAATAAATCTGTACCAAACCTTGGGTTGGCAGGACTGGGTAACCAAGAAGGCTTCCTCTAAGCGACCCATGAATAGATTGGCGTACGAGGGGGCCATCCTGGTGCCCATGGCTGTTCCCTTTAATTGTTGGTATGTCTGGCCTTCGAAAGTGAAGAAGTTGTGGGTCAGGATGAAGCTGGCTAAGGTAATGAGGAAAGAGGTTTTTGGTAGGGTGGCATGTGATCGGCGTGAAAGGAAGTGCTCCATCGCAGCGAGGCCCTGGATGTGCAGAATATTTGTGTATAAGGAAGTGGCATCAATGGTTACAAGGATGGTTTCCGGGGGTAACAGACTGGGTAAGGATTCCAGGCGTTCGAGAAAGTGGTTGGTGTCTTTGATGAAGGATGGGAGACTGCATGTAATGGGTTGAAGGTGTTGATCTACGTAGGCAGAGATACGTTCTGTGGGGGCTTGGTAGCCAGCTACAATGGGACAGCCGGGATGATTGGGTTTGTGAATTTTAGGAAGAAGGTAGAAGGTAGGGGCGCGGGGTTTTGGTGGGGTCAGGAGGTTGATGGGGTCAGGTGAAAGGTTTTGTAGGGGGCCTAAGGTTCTGAGGATTCATTGAAGCTCCGCCTGGACATCAGGAATGGGATTACCTTGGCAAACTTTGTATGTAGTGTTGTCTGAAAGCCGATGCAGTCCCTCAGCCACATACTCCCGACGATCAAGTACCATGATCGTGGAACCCTTGTCCGCCGGAAGAATGATGATGGATCGGTCAGCCTTCAGATCATGGATAGCCTGGGCTTCAGCAGTGGTGATGTTGGGAGTAGGATTAAGGTTTTTTTAGGAAGTATTGAGAGGCAAGGCTGGAAGTCAGAAATTCCTGGAAAGTTTGGAGAGGGTGATTTTGAGGAAGAGGAGGTGGGTCCCGTTGTGACGGAGAACGGAATTGTTCCAGGCAGGGTTCAATTTGGATAGTGTCTTGGGGAGTTGGATCATTAAGAGTAGGATTAGGATCATTTTACTTCGTGGCAAAGTGATATTTCCAGCAGAGAGTACGGGTGTAGGACAGTAAATCTTTGACGAGGGCTGTTTGGTTGAATCTGGGAGTGGGGCTGAAGGTGAGGCCTTTGGATAGGACAGAGGTTTCGGATTGGGAGAGAGGTGTGGAGGAAAGGTTAGCTACTGAATTAGGGTGTTGTTGTTCCAGATTGTGTTGATTGGAATTTTGAGGTTTTGGGTGGGAGCGGAGCTGGTAGTAGGAGATTGAGTAGATGGGAGAGACTGGGTCTGTGTGCAATGAGAGGAGGTTGAGGTTTGCTGGAAAGGTTGTGAAGGGTGAGTGAGTTGCCTTTCCGGAGGTGGGAAACCAGGAGATTGGATAGTTTTTTGAGGTGGAGGGTGGCATGCTGTTCTAATTTGCGGTTGGCCTGTAGGAGGATGCTCTGAACAGCCGGTGTGGATGTGGGACAGGAAAGACTGAGGACTTTTATTAAGGATAGGAGTTGACGGGTGTGTTCATTGGCTGAGTTGATGTGTAGGTGAAGGATTAGGTGGGTGAGGGCAATGGATTGTTCAGTTTGGAACTGGTATAGCGACTGATGGAAAGAAGGGTTACAGCCAGAGATGGGAACTTTAAGTGTGAGGCCTTTGGGGGTAATGCCAAATGTCAGACAAGCCTGAGAAAATAAAATATGGGAGTGTAATTTGGCTAGGGCGAAGGCATGTTTGCGGAGGGAATGTAAATAAAACTTAATGGGGTCGTTGTGGGGATGTTGTGAGGGTGACATGGTATTAGAAGGTGGAAAGTGTAACACAAATGTCTGCTTGTGTCTGTGTGTGTGCGGATGGATATGTGTGTGTGTGCGAGTGTATATCTGTCCTTTTTTCCCCCTAAGGTGAGTCTTTCCGCTCCCGGGATTGGGGTGGCTCCTTGCCCTCTCCCTTGGGACCCGCATCCTTTCGTCTTTCACTCTCCTTCCCTCTTTCCTGATGGGGCGGCCGTTTGTTGCGAAAGCTTGACTTTTGTGTGTATGTTTGTGTTTGTTTGTGTGTCTATCGACCTGCCAGCACTTTCGTTCAGTAAGTCACATCATCTCTGTTTTTAGATATATTTTTACCACGTGGAATGTTTCCCTCTATTATATTAATATCCTTACTTTTTCTTTTTCTATAGATGATTTTCATGCCTGAGATTCCCTCTACTTTCTGTTATGGAGGTAAGATTGTACCTACGCAAGAGGGACACCAGTACAGTCACAAGACTTTTATTTTGTGAAGTAGAATTTGAAGATCCACACAGCCAAAAGCTATTTAAAAGTTACAGAATGTACCAACAGGATAATTTTTATTGGTTACCTCTGTTTACCCTTCACTTGTTACAACTTGGATTAATTTTTTTGTGGAGAATCCTTTAAAACAGGTAAACTGAAAAGTGACTATGTGTTCCGCTCATTTAAACGAGTCAGTATTCTACTACAGGCCATTTTCTCAAATATTTTTGTAAAGACTGGAAGGATGACATAAGTTTGTAATTAGAGGCAGTTTGCTTATCTTCAGTTTTGTGGATGGATGTTACTCCAGCATATCATGTGAAACCCAAATCACATTTTTCTTATGACATATTGAAAACTTTGGATCAAGGCAGTATTTCTTGATTTACAAAAACCATCTGACTCAGTATCACATCTATGATTAATGTCTAAAGTTCAGTCAGATGGAGTATCAAGTGAAATTTGTGACTGGATTGAGGACTTTTTGGTAGGGAGGACGCAGCATGTTATTTTGGATGGAGAGTCACCGTCACATGTAGAAGTAACTTTGGTGTGCTGTGACCTTTGCTGTTTTTATATTATTCTCGAATCAGAAACATACAAATTTATAGTAGCCATACACATCAATATATATATATATATATCTAAAAAGAAAGATGATGAAACTTACCAAACAAAAGCGCTGGCAGGTCGATAGACACACAAACAAACACAAACATACACACAAAATTCTAGCTTTCGCAACCAATGGTTGCCTCGTCAGGAAAGAGGGAAGGAGAAGGAAAGACAAAAGGATATGGGTTTTAAGGGAGAGGGTAAGGAGTCATTCCAATCCCGGGAGCGGAAAGACTTACCTTAGGGGGAAAAAAGGACAGGTATACACTCGCACACACACACATATCCATGTTTGTTTGGTAAGTTTCATCATCTTTCTTTTTAGATATATTTTTCCCACGTGGAATGTTTCCCTCTATTATATTAATATATATATATATACACAAAAATTGTATTTATATTACATGTGCCCAGTACTTTACAACCTCCAAGGCGCTTGGAGTGGCTTGCAGGAGATCAATCTTCGTGCAGGATGTAGGGCACTTCCATAATTCCAGCCTTGCCTTCTCTGGTGAAATGGTGAGCTTCTCGGACGTTCTCAGGAGGCTCTTTCGCGATCTCAACCGTTGCTGTGGTGGATTATGTCTGTGCAGTGGATGGGCACTTTCCTGTTCCACTTTCAGTCTCTCCTTGTTGGCAGCCACTGTTCTGCGTATCCATGGTGGCACTATTCCAGCCAGGCAGTAGAGTTTATCAGTTGGGGTAGGTCTTAAGCAACCTGTGATCAACCTGCAGGTTTCGTTGAGAGTAATGTCTACTTTTCTGGCATGAGGTGACCTGTACCAGACTGGAGAAGCATATTCAGCAATAGAAAAGCACAGTGCCATTGCAGAACAGTGAATAGTTTGTGGATGTGAGCCCCACTGTGTCCCCGCTAGTTTGCGAATTAGGTTGTTTCGAGCGGTCAGGTTTCTCTGGCGGCTGATCCTTTCACACCAGAAACATCATCTTGGTCCTTTTCAGGACCACAGTTGACCTTTGCTGTTCATGTTGTATATTAATGACCTTGTAGACAATATTAACATTAGCCTCAGACTTCTTGCAGATGATGCTGTCATCTGTAATGATGTGCTGTCTGAAAGAAGCTACTTAAATATTCAGTCAGATCTCAATAAGATTTCTAAGTTGTGCAAAGATACTGGCAACTTACCTCAAATGTTCAGAAACGTAAACTGTGCACTTCACAAAATGAAGAAAAGTAGTATTCCATGTCTACAGTATCAATGAGACACAGCTGGAGTTGGCCAACTTATACAAATACTTGGGTGTAACACTTTGTAGGGATATTAAATGGAATCATCAATTAGGCTCAGTAGTGGGTAAAGCACATGATAGAAATTGGTTTATTGGTAGAATACCAGGGACATGCAATTAGTCTACAAAGGAGATTACTTACAAATCACTTGTGCAATCAATTCTAGAATCTTACTCAAGTGTATGGGACTCATACCATATAAGACTAACAAGGGATACTGAACATGTATGGAGAATGGCAGCATGAATGGTCGCAGGTTTGTTAGACCTGTGGAGAGCTAACAAAGTTTCATGAACTGGATTCAAGTGATGACTCTAGGAATATACTACAATCCCCTACTTATTGCTCACATCGGTATCATGAGGACAAGATTAGAGTAATTACAACACACACAGAGGCATTCAAACAATCATTCTTCCCATGTTACGTACATGAATGGAATGGGAATAAACCATAATACCTGGCACAATAGAACGTACCCTCTGCCATGCACTTTGTGGCGGTTTGCAGAATATGGATGTAGATTCAGATGTAGGTTAAGTCTGGCAGGATACATACTTTGAATCATTATTGTCTGCAAAGATAGCTTGGCAGTAAGCCTGTTGAGTCAGCATAATATTTTAATATTCTGTTAAGAGTATCATAGCAAGCAGAATCAATACTTCTTAGTGACCTGATGAATTCAATAACCTCTTTGGGGGTTGTATTCTTTAAACTAGTGTCTGTAGGTGGTGCATGCAATATCAGCACAAGAAAATCTAATGCATCTGTATTCAGTTGTTAATTTTTGGGTAGAGGGTTTGCCCCCACTGTAAGGTAGGAATCATTGAACTTTGTGACTAACGATTTGAAGGTGCCACCATTGCTGTCAAGAGTATTATCTGGGGCTCAAATGCATTTTGATGTCTAGTTTTATTCCTTATTTAATAATTTTTTAAATAGTTTTTGCCTTTTTCTTTGAGTGTTTTGTTTATTCATTGAGTTACATAGAGCTCTCTTTTCCTAGCATACGTTAGTTTTTAATCCCAGGAGTTAAATACCTTCTATCATTGCTTTTGTTCAATTCTGGTCTTATTGTTTTGGAGGAAAACAAAACTCAAAGTGCTGTAGGAAAATGTATAAGAAAGAGTTTAGTTTTCCTTCAACAGAGTATGCTTTATAAACTTCTCCCCACATTTATCTCAAAACTTTGTGATCCAGTCATTGTGTATGATTCTCTGATATGATGCTTTCCTTCAATGATCTGTACCCAACTATTTAGTATGTTTTATTTTTAGCATTTTACCATGATGACTAGATAAACCATTGATTATAGGTTGGACATCTGCATCACTGGAGGATGTTGGGTCTGAGAACAAACTGTTAATAGCTGTCCTTCAGTCCTAGAAGGGAATTTTGCTGTGGAAAATAATCCAAAGCAGGATGTCAAAACTCTGTGCGCACTTAGTCACTACTGCTGACAGAAAAATCAACATTTTCCAGTTAAACTGTTTCTAGCTGCTTGTTGAAACTTAATATACCTCCTCACGGTGGCTTGTAAATTTTCAGTACTACAGGTTTGTATGTCTCCTGATTCACTATTGTGGTGCAGCACTCATTGAGTTTTTCAGCATAGTATTTGTTAACTGCTAAGGGCCTATGACTTAAGTCTATTTTTTGAATATATAGCCAATGCTCATTTCTTTCTATTTGTTCTACAGTGACATGATATGAATCCATTCAATTACAGTGACTTCCAGGTTATGTTCTGATATGCATAACAAGTCTGCTGACATTGCATTTGTTCTTTCATTTTTATGAATGGAAATGAGAAGTTCATCTTTTTATTTACAATGTTTATTATGCATTGATGAAAAGACTGAGTACATATTCTTTAATATGCTTGGCTTTGTTCAAGCTCAGGCTGGTTACTCAAAAGTGGAAAAGAAAAACCCCTGGAAATTCCAGGCATGAGGAGGAAGATGGTATCATAAGAAGATCCTGACAAATTAACAGCAGAACAGGGCAGGTGGAGGGTGGGGGGTGGGGGGAGGAGAGTGTAGGGAGCATATCAGAAAATGGATTTCCTTTCCCCATGACTGAGACATACTAGCTAACAAACAGTAGTTTAACCACAGTTTTTAGATATTGATTGTACAGAGGAAATATTATTCATATAATTAACATACTTTTTAAATATCAAGCACTTTAAAATTCATGATTTATAAACCTTAATAATATTAAATATAATGCTAGGTTAAAAAAACCTAAGATTTTCCATGTAAAATCTAATTCACTGAGAATTTCAGGTTTTCTAGAAAAATCATCACCCTGAAGTTGCAATACTTTGGAGTGCTAGTAGCTGTATCAACTGTAACAATACTTATTCCAAAGCTCTGGATGGTCCAGGAAGGATCATCATCAATGTTATGAAAAGGATAGATTGCTACTCACCATAAAGATGACATGATGAGTTGCAGACAGGATCAATGAAAAGACAATTACACATTTAGCTTTTTGCCAGAGTCTTCTTCCAAAAAAAAACACAAACACACATGCACAGAAGCAAACAAACCTCTCATAGATGTGACCACTATCTTGCCGCTCTGGCCAGAAAGCAATGGTGTCACACTGAGCACAAGTAGCAATCCAGAGTGGTGTAGGGAATGGCGAGGGATAGCAGGGTATGGATGGAGGAAGGGGAGTCAACACTGCCTGGCAGAGCATACAGGTACTAAATATAGCCAGACAAGGCTGCCAGACACAGAGTCGGGAGACCACTCTGCCAATGTACCCACCAGTATTTTACCCCTTCTCTGCTCCTCTTCTTTTTCCAATCTCCATTTACCCCCTCCCCCTCCGGCCCCCTCACACCCACATAGCCTCCCAGTGTTGCACCTCACAGCCTTGTCTGGCTACCATGTCATCCCTGCACATTCCACAGCCAGCACTGGCTCTTCTAACATCATTCGTATCCTGGTATCCCTCCCCCTCATCCAGAGGATTGTTGCATGCCTTCAATGTGACACCACTGCATGCTGGCCAGAGTGGCCAAAGGTAATGGTTACGTATGCAAGGCGTGCTTGCTTGTGTGAATGTGGGTGTGTCTTCTTTACTGGAGAAGGCTCTGGATAAAAGCTAAACATGAAACAGTCTTTTTCTTATGCTTGTCTGCAACTCAACAGTGTCAACTTTACTGTGAATAGCAATTTACCCTTTTCATAATATTGCTGATATTCTCAAGCTCTTTCTGTACTAAAAAGTGATGGTGAACTTGTTCATAATCACTAGAATAAGATGGGCGCTGCACTGGGACTAGGTGCTTCTCACAGTTAGCCATGCAAGAAGCCTCTTACCAGAACGATTCAGATGCAAACCTTATTGTGTATGACACAATCAAGTGAGGGGTGATCGATCAGCCACATCCATGTCTGAATGTCTCCCTCCTGTGAATGATTTCCCATGCTCTGGATTAACATATTCCACAGAAAGCTTCATCCAGTGCTTTCATAACTACAAAATTGTAAACAACAGCATTTGAATTATTAATTTAGCTAATGTGAACAGCATTTCAATACTGAGATGACCCTCAAGTGCAACAATCATGAGAGGAAAATTTAAATACTACAGTGGAAATTTACATTAAAAATTCATTTCAGTAAATTATACTACATATTATTATCCAACATGGTGGAGCAACTACTGCATCTGTAGATATTCATTTGAAAAAATTTTTGGGAAAACCCTTGCGCAGAAAGGAGCCTCTGCACATATCTCATGAACAATAATTTGTTACCTCAATGAACTCTACCTGCACATTAAGGAAAAATGTAGATACCACTTCTAAAATAACACACATCTGCAAAAACTACAAAATGTGGTTAAGTTTTGGTGGTAACCCTGCTCAACATTGGCTGCAAAGGAAAACTGACAATAAAATCACAAAAAGTAGGGATCTGTTAATAGACTGTCACTTTTACTTCAACCATTCCTGATGATCTGAAACTCTTTATGATGGAGCATTTGCTTATTTTATGACACTATAAAATGTTTCAAGTTGTCACCTCCTATCATGTAATCATCTTCTTCCAAAACCCTGTGCATAAGACATTAATTATGTAGCATTTCCAGTGCTTGTCATTAGTCAAATTTCAAAAAATTACTGATGAAAATAATTTTCACCAATACAAAAAATTTTCATAGTAGTATGCATATTTATCATTTTCCTTTATCAAAGTAATAACGAACTGTGTTTGAATATTTTCTTGTTCTGCCTAGGGCTGTAACATTCACTTCTACCAAGGACTGTCCTTGCCTTTTCACCCTGCCTGTTAAACATCACATTTGAGATTATTCTGGATCCAATATTTTTGGTTTATCTTAATACCTGCCTGATGCTCTCAGTTTTTTGCGCCTTTATTTATCACCTGTTTTTTCTTTTCTCCATAATGCTTTCGAAATATTTTATTCCTCCAGTGTCTGGAAAAGTTTCACTGAGGTACTGTATCACTGATTTTGAGATATGTACTGGAATATTCCAGTGCATGTATTACACATCTCCCATTTACTTGTCTGTTAGTGTCAGGAGCATTGTTTTGCTGAATATGCTACCAAAATAATTTTTGTACAATAATTTTAACAATTTTCCCGCATAAGTTCTTATATGCAGTAATAGTATTATATTATTTCAATCTCAGACTGCCTTTCATCTCTGAATCATGAAAGTTATTTAAAATTGTAGCTACCTCCAATAATGATATATAATGCAATATCTTTAAATTTCTTTACTTTTATGCCATTATGACGTGGTTGGCTAATTTGGTTACAGAAAATTCCCCCCCCCCCCCCCCTTTTTTTCACTATTCTTTCTTCATATTTCCTCTTCAATCATTTCCTTAGTGTTTATAACAAAAACTTAAACTTTGAACAGAACACTACGTTGTTTCATTTCAGTTTTAATTTCCTTTCCATCCTTACTTTAAGTAAGTAAGGATGGAAAGGAAATTAAAACTGAAATGAAACAACGTAGTGTTCTGTTCAAAGTTTAAGTTTTTGTTATAAACACTAAGGAAATGATTGAAGAGGAAATATGAAGAAAGAATAGTGTGATGTGTAAATAACACATGCAGTAACAGTAAACAGTTGTTGGTATGTTTTGAGAGTTATGTATTACCTTTTTACAGTTGTAACAAATAAAACCAGTTAACAGGTTTGTACTTAGTGTTATCAAGAAGGTGAAGCAGTATTTATATGACGAAACTCATACCTGAAATGGATCCTTCCAAATACTGTTTTGCAACTGAGAATTCAGGTAACACATACTGAGCTGGAGTAAAATACAGTGTTGGCACCCAAGAAGATAAAGATGTCCTGTATGTCACCCTCATTTTCCTTTTTTTTCCAGCTCTGCTTCATTTTTATGTAAATGTAACTCAGTTCTTCAAAGACATTTCATTATGCATCAACTAAATCACATTTACAGTTGCAGTTACTACACGAGTACCACAGTATGCCAACATCATCTGTCCAAAGATGTGCATGAATGGTATCTGATGCTTTGTGCCTTTCATGAATTAAATGATAATCGGATCTTCATTAGCTTGGGTGTTAAAGAAAGGAATGAGGAAATCTGAGTCTGGTAGAATATTTAATATTTTATAAAATGATGAAAGCAAGATTACAAAATATCTACTATTACATGGAGTACTGCGCCAGATGTTACTGTCTATTAATTAACATAATTCAGCTTTATTGCAGCACTTAGAATATTTAATTTAATATTGAATGAATAATGTACTCTGTTGTATGCAATCAATAGTAAATTCTATCTCACACCAGGCACACCATGTGGGCAGTCACCCTCTGAGAGGACATGCAGAAATGGCTCTCCCATCAAAGCAAATGGCTCTCATCAAAACAGAGATATTTTCCTTGTATGGCCTCATCTCTTTACTACAGAGTTACATGATCCTCCAAAGCACCTGGGGGATGCTGATCTTGCTGACAGGCAGCATACCTTTTGCAGTGGAGAGTGCTGTTGGCAGGGTACTCTTTTCATGTGCCAGGTCACGCGCCCTCACAGCACCATGCCCATGTCCATCCATTCCTAAATATTTAGGCTACCACTGGACCATGTGAAACCATTACACCCCAGGTCAACAGTACCAGCAGTTCCATCTGGCCACACCAGCAGTACAGTTCTAGCACTAGAAATTGGCAGTACCAACACTTCTGTCTCGGTGCTCCAAGCCAGCAGACCTAGCCTACCTCATCGTGATCTTCACCAGCAGTACATCTTAGTAATTTTTGTCTTTTCTACATAACCAAGTGAAGTGGTGCAGTTGTTAGCACAGTGGACTCTCATTTGGAAGGATGACAGTTCAAACCCACATCCTGCCATCGTGATTTAAGTTTAGTGTGATTTTCCTTAATTGCATCAGACGAATGCTGGGATGGTTCTTTTGAAAGAGCATGTCCAATTTCCCTCCTCATCCTCTCCTAATCCGAGCTTGTGCTCCGCCTCTAATGACCTTATTGTTGACAGTACATTAAACACTAACCTCCTCCTCCATCTCCTCTTTCCTGCATAGTTGAGGCATTTCATTATCAAGTGTACCAGTGTGAATTCTCATTCATGCTGCTACTCTGTTTTCAGTGTTCTATGGTTCAAGTTTCTCATTTGCTAGCAGTGTTGTCCCACACAGTTTGTGTGTTCAAGTGTATCACAATGTCTTTTTCTTTATCAGAGCTGCAATTTTCCCAACTCATTCGCTGCAAGAGCAGTAGATTCAGAAGTTGTTACAGGGCTTAGCTCAACTCACTCAGGTCTTGCCTACTACACCCTCTCTCGGCACACTTCAAAAGACAAAAATCATCATCGTTGGTCAGTCGTATAAGGCAAACATACCGTTTCGAAGACTTTAATTTAGATCTTTTTAACACGTTGACAGCCACGGCCAAAATGAGTGAACTGCTCCCAGAATCCATGTTAAACGGTTCATACAGTTTGATTCGTCTTCTCAGTTGTAGGCCATCTGTCTACGATTTTTTTTAAAAAAACTACCACTGACGAGAAAATAGAGCCTGCGAATTGTCTCGTAGTTGGTGTGAAGAGTGGAAAGTTCACCTCAGATGCGCAATAATATCGTCTTACACTTTAAAGAAATGGAGCAGAAGGAGAAAGTACATTTCCCAGATTAGTGGTGTACGCCTGTGTACTTTTTAAATGATTCTACCGTTAATCGCCTTTTACCAATCTCGTCGGTTTTTGACCAATTTGTGAATAAACACCAAGTCTTTGCGTGGAAGGATGCTTCAAGACAGTGTTCCCCAACTGAGAGCTCGCGATTCGGCGACGGGACAAGAAAATAAAATACCGGGTCGCACAAATATCTCGTCGGCGTAATTGACAGTTTACAGTTACGAACGTTCTTAAATAATCACATTTTAGCAATAGCAAGTTAACTAAAAAAACTTAGTTTCTGAAGGGAATCATATGCCATTTGTATGTTACATATTAGTTGTACTCACTCTAGTATATACTGAAATTGCGCGTCGTTAAGATACTTCTTTAGTGACGATCGTCCTGCATTTGGCCTAACACTGAGGCTTATAAAGCACAGACAGTTTCAAAGAGAATACAACATAGGTTCATTTCCGCTCGATACAGCAACTCTTACCAAGGAGCATTTGCTGGGACTGGACAGTTGACACTAATCTGAAATAATGTTTTCCTACAATCAACAGCAACCGAACGTGGATAAGGAAACTATTTTCAGTCAATTTAGAATCCTATAATTTGTCAGATTTAAATGCTGCCTCGTTAACTGTGTTGTCGTGTTACAGATTTTTTGTACATTGTCGTCAAGAGATCTCGCCTTAGCAGAACAAGAGATGAAATTTCTAATGCCTTTAGATTCAATCCATAAGTGTGAATCAGGGTTTTCAACATCGGTGTTTCAGAAGAAATCAATAGCTTTATATAAACCGATTGGAACTTGAACCAGTCCTAGGAATAAAGATAACGTCTTCTGAACCGATTTTGGAGTTCACAGTTAAAAGTAGATAGCTACATACTTCTCACCAATAGAGAACAGGGGAGGTGAGGGAGAAGGGGCAATGCAGTAGGGCTGACAACGTTTTCTCGCGCAGAGCTTACGCACTTCAGTAATGTATCTTCTCCGTATTCTCGCAAGTGTTGGAATCAATGTGGAAAGCAGGAGAATTGGGGCGATAGCTCTTTCAAATGTTCTACTGTATAGTAAAAAAAAAAAAAAAAAAAAAAAAAAAAAAATCATTGGTCCAGGAAAAAAAAATACCGGATCAGGACAAAAAGATTGGGAACCTCTGCTTTAAAACATATTGACAATTAAAACAAAACTTTGTTTCCATATCCTTTAGCGACACAGCATACATTTTTCGTCTGAAACAAATATTTTTTATGAAATTTTGTGTGCACTTTGCCTTACTTTATTCAAAGTGGGAAAATAAAAATTATGTTTCGCCCCGTCCAGATGACTTACTATGCCTGTTCCTGACACCCAAAACTTGTAAATCACACGTATTTGCTACGAATGTTTTCGTATCTGGCTTTATGTAGAAACTTGTTTCCTACGAGTTAATTCGCAGTTGGCGCTAGTGGCCAGTTCTTTCGTAGTTTAGTTGGCAGGCAACGTGTTGGAACTCTGCTATCTGGCATTACGTACTGTAACTTGATGTAGCTCTTATGAATCGTATTATATAGCGTATCATCAAGGGAGCTAGCATAAAACTTTTTTTACTTAAAATTTAGCTGGTGATATTTCAACTGCTGTACAAACTTTCATGGAACATAGCCAAGAACCATTCTCATTAAACCAGCTGTCAACTAAAGAACTGCATTACAATCGGACCTTTCGTTTCGGGGTTATTATGCCACTGACATACACACACAAACACGCTTTAAACTTTTAACATCCCTCTGTTTGCATCGCTGGTTAATAAGGAAAAAACTGCAGTTCTGGCATCCATACATCACATCCAATAAGTAGAGCCAACTTGGATTCACGTGGGTGTCTCATAACATCACAGTAGAAAAAAATTGTTGCGCTCTGAGAGATGATCCGTAGTAGCAGAGTTACCACACTGTTCATGACACTGAATTATGAATACTTTACTTACCTCTTGTGAAGTTCGGAGCTAAAATCGCAGTGACGTTTGGGCATTGCGAAGATGTTTACAATCTGTACGTGCTACAATAATCAAGCCAACAAAACAATCACGAAAGAGATACCACCAGGGAAATCCAGCTCAGTAGTACCAACTTCAGCGCAGGTATTGTTGAAGGTCTCGAACTTGAACGTGTCAACAGACCATAATTCTATAATGTGGTTATGTTAGGTTTGGGATACGATATGGAAATAAAGTGTGAAACACTTTTACAATGCTAAAAATATGAGAAGTTACATGTTGAAACTTCCCATGACCGAGACTTGGATTTGATTTGTAAAAACTGAACATTTAGGCACCTGGCTGAACCCGGTCGGGACAGGGGGACAGGACTCCAAAAGCCGGAACTGTCCCGGCCAAATCGGGACGCCTGGTCACTTTAGTTAGATTTTATTGACAGCCATTTCGACGACATCACCGCATGAATAGTATTCTTCCCATACGTTACACTTTTCTGCAGTAACAGATTGGAAGTGACTACAGGATTCTGCATATTTGTGGCATACAAATTCCCTTGATATTTTGGTCTCTCCAAAATGCCATTTGATCATGCCTATACTATGGCGTTCAGACTGCAATCATATGACGGCAAGCAAACTACATCACAGTCTTTGCTTCGAGCCAACACGTCAATAGCATATTCAGATAAAAGTTATCACAAGGGAAATGTTTACGTTGCAGCCAGTAGATAAATCGCACTTTGATGTCACACCTTGTGGATTTTTTTTTTTAGTTTTTGTGTTACGGTAAGATGCTGTATAAGTAACACAACAGACAACAATTGCTACCGCACAACACTATCAGCTGCGCTAAGTGCTGCAGCTGTTAGCTGGCAACAGTGCTGTTAGCTCCTGGGGGTATTCTTATGGCGACTGGGTTTTCTCACCCTCATAGAGCTAGTACCCGTCGCAGTTCGCCCCAAACCCCCCTGCAACTCCTTGCTACGCCATTGTGCCACAAGTCAATTGCTCCATCTGTGCTAGCGGTTTGTCTTTCAGTTGTGTATCAAAATGTATACAGAATATCGAGCGGAACAGGAGATATGGATTGTTGACGAACTACGAAAATGCGTGAGCTAAAGGTTTCCCTCTAAGATCGGAGGGCCATAATCAAATAAATATTCGTGTCGTCACATGTCACTTGCTCCACCAGTACTAGGGGCATCTCGAGTTCTGTAAGAAGAAATGAACGCAGGTCAACGAGTCGATGAAGAGCTTTAGGCAATTTAACCTACAGCAAAAAGCCCTAACTGCAGTTTCCGCACTGAGGTTAGAGAGCAATAATTAAATAAATATTCACCGCTGGTACGAGCAACTGTGTCCACCAGATTTATGTTTCCATTTCCCCAGACATGGTAGATTCGTAAAATGTCAGACATTGCAAATTGAGAATAAGTGGTTGACTAATGATATTATGGACGGCTGTGTAGCAATTATTTTTAAAAATGATGAGAATAATTTGTACTGTTCATATGAACCTGAAAGAAGCTGCAACTTATATTTGGATTCATTTGGACAACAGAATGAAGAAGAATGATTTGTCTTGCTTCAGACATATTTGCAAACTGAGCAGATAATATAACTACATTTCATAAACTGACGTGTAGCGATTTTAAGTCGGTGCAGCTGGAAGATACAAGGCAGAAAAATTGTTCGAGTTCTCAAATATTTCTTATTAAGTACTACAATAAGATGTCTAGGGAAACTGGTAATTCCTAAGAATAGTTGCCTATTGATTTCGCAAGCTTCCAACGATATATATCGAAAGTTCGATTGTACGTCGACCAAACGACTCTGGTGTCCTTTTTACAGCGTTCACTAGGGCCTCAACAGAAGACGAAGCTTTACCAAGTTACAACTAATTACAAATGAAAGCAGTAATATTACTTACTTCACTCGTCAGACACGTATTCTTCACGCACTATTCCTCGTGTTGTACAAGCCGCCGGCAACAATCCTTTTTTCCCATAACCAGAATATACAATTGCGATGTCAGTCAGAAATATCGGGCTAGCATCAGGAGCGACATTCTGTGTGAGGACTGCTGGATCGTCCGATGATGCAAATTCAACAGAAAGATTCAGAGATTCATGTTGAAATCCTTCTCTCTTTAATGTGTTCTGTAATGGAAAGCCGTCTGCCATCACTTTCGTATCTGGCTATATAAATTGCTTTATCAGGGAGTTGAAGTTTTATTTCCCCTTGATTAAACGGGAAAAATAAAGCTTTGTGAGATTCTCTTTCAAAGCTCCCAATTAGTCAAATAAATTCAACTACATTTGTCAACTGTCATCCGTTCTGGTATTTCCTAGTAGGTATAAGCGATTCGTCTATTTCGAAAACCTTGTTTGTTTTGTCCACTAATTGGAACAATTCAGTCGTGACTATGACGTAACAGACTTCGTAGAAGAAACTGAAGTCGTCACACAGGCAGTTCGTGGACAATCGTGCTTCAGTAGCTGTCACTTGTAACGTATAGTCTATATCGAACAAGGAATTAAAATGGTGCTCTTCTCAGTGGATGACTTTGAACTATCAAACCATGCGTTTTTTCTTAAAGATGTTTTCTTGTGGCACTGGATACAGTACGACTGGAAGAGAAAATCAGCATCCGTACATTTCTTGCGAAGTTTCACCAAGGTCATTACATCCTACACAGTTCCTGCTATCCTTATTCGGAAGAAATCCGAAGTCTCAACAGAATTTCACATAATTTCCACACTATATAACAGAGGAATTAGATTTCGCTGCGTGATATAATTGGCACTAGAAATTGTAACGATTCACCCATTACTATCCACAACCGAAAACGATAAACTATGTTGCTCTGGAAACGTACTAAACATTTACCATGATTCGCGAGTCGTGTAGTCGACATTGTGTCGCACGTTCGATATATATCGTTAGGAGCCCGCGCGTTCGAAAGGCAATTATTCCTGGAAATTACTGAGAAGTGAGTCTATCTGATACAAGATAATTTTGGCAACTGAAGCGGCTACAGCTACATTACAGTAGGCACTGTTTTTATTCTTCCAGTAATTTAAGAGTAAATGATTGCCAAAATGTAGAGTAGCAGAAAAACAGGCAATGTTGTGAAGGTAATCACAGTTTCATAGGCGTAGATAACTTCTATTTTACTTGGAATGTATGTTGCGGCGCTCTCTTTCTTGAATGAAAATGTAGTCTTCGACCTTTCGGCGAGTAGATTAGTTATACACCGGCAATCTTACTACTTATTCATCCCAACAACAACAAAAAGTGAATGCCTTTTTGAAATCGAATATGCGTGATCAATATTATAGAATTCCATTTTCTTGTATCACATCATGAGTCTAAAAAATTGTAGTTAATACAAAATTTGCAACATCCTATGAAGTTGCAATTCAACATTTTATATGAGGTATAAGACACATACAATGTACTAAACACCTATTAAATACATATTCTGTTGTACGAGTTAAACACATATTCTGTTGCACTATTTTCATAGAGGAGGGAGAGTTTGTGAACGAAATAAAAAAAACACACTAACTAAAGACTTATTGTAATCTAGGAAAATTCAAAGAAAAATAAAAAAATCAATAATATTATCCATTTACATGAACAAGTCAACAGTACTGCTGTCATTTAGATGAAAAACTTATCGTGCCACATGTTCTCTTGTGCCATGCAAGACTACCAAGATGCTCTATCACCCCTAATATCTCCTTTTCATTCCTTTAATGTCTTTATGAAACCTTTCACCTTATTCTCCACTCACTGACCCAGAGAATTCTGGAAAGTTGTGTAAATGTGAGTAGAGTAAGTGTACAATCAGACTCAGGTTGCATCCTAAGGCTTTATATTTTTCCAGGATGTTGCTCACGTATTCCACATTAAATCTTTCTTACTTCTCAAGAGCTTCTCAACCATTTCTATGAAACCAGTCCAACCTTCCTTTTCTTGAAGAGTAGTACATTCATCAGAACTTTTATCCTTACATAGTTCTTTGATCTGCAGCCCGACAAATATACCCTCTTTGATTCTAGCCTCTGAGAGCGCAGTAAACTTGTTGATCAGATGTTTAAAGCAATTGTCATTTTTATCCAATGCCTTTGTTAGTTGTTTCATTAGTCCCAATTCAATATGTAAGGCTAATAGCAGAATTTTTTGAGCATCTACTAAGCTTTTCCTGATGATGTTCTTGGATCCAGAATTAGTGTATTTCTTCGAGGCCATTCTCGAGTTGCCAGTGGTTCTTTTTATCTCGGCAGTCCATTTAACGAATGTAACATGGGTACATGGTATAACCCTGTTGTTGCCCTAAAAACATACACAAACCTTCAAATCACCACAGACCATCCATTGATATTGTGAGTTATCGAGCATTTCGCTCTCATTTAAGTATGTGGCCGAAAGAGTGAGCCTTAAGGAATTGTAAAACGAACCCTGTCATACACAACCGGATGCCATTGCCACAAAGGGCGCAGATTCACCACGAGATGGGGAAACTCACAGGCGTCTGGTTTTCTATTGAGGCCCAGGCGCTGTAGTGTGCGAGTGAGTCAGACAAGACCTACATCATAGGGAAACCCAGTAGAAGGCTTTTGTGGTCAAAGAGGGTAACAGTGTTAAATATGGCGGACCTAAGATCGGCCTTAAAGGGAAACATTTATGAAAACTATTTAATTCTGTAGTAGTACAGGGAATGAAGCCACAGTAATTTCAATCCGCCATCCTCCATAAAATTTCTTGGGGTACCCAATAAAACTTGAATACTCATCATATCTCTAATAGCTTAGGATTTATTGTTAAAGTGAAATTAACAAGTTTTGTAACAAAGACCTGAATGATAAAATCTCAACGCTTTGGTCGATCTTAACGATCGACATTACATATAGAAGCGCATCATCAAAATGACAAATTTTCTAAATATCAACTCTGTAACTTACTTTGTTTAAAAGCTATAGTAAATTTAAATTATCAGTATTTACACTTAAACATCAGTTCGTCATTTCCTCCACACAAAACACTCTGAACGACGACAGCATGACACCTTATTCAATCATTAGGTAATAGAATATTTGTTGTAAAGTTTAGTGCATAATAGTTACTTTTGTTCTTTAGTTATCAGAAAGCACATTGGTGCAATGCTACTGGCCGTGGCATTCAAAGCTAAGAAGAAAATTGTATTGGTTTTACGTAACAGAATTTAACGTTTATTATGTAATGGATATTATTGTTACTTTATTTAGAACATGAAAGTGATCAAGCTTTGATTATTTAAATATGTTAAAATGTAAAATGATGTTGAATAAGCTGTAGCCAATCAGATGGACGGCTTGAGGAAAGGGAACTGCCCTAGCGAGTTGAGTGAGGATGTTCGGCGCGCAGGAAAACGCGGCATGAGACTGGCAGAGAGGGAGAGTTCTGGTCTAGGCACCAAAGAGGACAGTTCGGCTGGAGACACCAAAGTGACTAGTGCTGGTGGTGACGTGAAAGCGGACGGTCGGTCTTTAGGTAGCTAGGAAGTGAAACGACTTAGAAGATTTCGCGTTGTGTGGTATCGCTATCTGAGCATGAGCAGCCGCGCGCCTGCTGTGAACTCTAACTTTTCGTGTGGAATATTGGACTTGTCATTCGCGATATGATTGTGAATGCTCGAACCGTGTCAAATGTATATGCGCTCGAGTGTAACAGTAACTCTAAATACGACCACTTTCGCTATTAGTTTGCTTTCTGAATATACATTATTGTAACAAAATCGCAACTGTGTGGTCTACATCATTTATGGGTCGTTAATTTAGTTCCCGATATTATTATTATTGTTATTATATGTTATGTTAACTTTGTATTTCGCAGACTTCCCCATGAGCCAGACAATTTAACCAAAGGGCCATAAGTGTCTAATTTAGGGCGTGTAATGCGACAAGTGCGGTTCAACCCCTAGTCGAGTTTGAGCCAAGATATTTCAACGAAGAGGAAACGCATGTGATCCTGAACATCTCTGGAGTGTTAGCTTGTAATGTTCACAATAATTTACTTTTACTTTTACGAGTAGCAGTTCTCATATGACTCCTTCAAATGGACAGAATGAGCGACTGGAACTGATACTATAATATAGGCGTTATGCAGCAACACACCTTGTAAACTTCTCGTACTTGAGACAATGATGGGAGTCATGTCATCGGTCTCGTTACCTACTCCTAAATTGTTAACGAGGCATGGAAGGCGTCGGAATATTGGACATCTTACATGTCGGGCGTCCCAGTTTTACGTGTTGTTTATAATGTTGCAAGACAGTGGTTTTGCAACATGGGATGGGTTTTCGTGTGTATATTTCACTTTTTTGAGATTTAATACTCGGGGCATCGAGATTGACGAAAATAACTCCCTTACATAAATTTGCACTTTTAAGTTAGATAGAAAAGGGTGGAAGCATCACTGAAGGGGAAGCCAGTTTTTGTTAGCCACGCTGTGACACAAAGGCGTGCAGAGCCACAGACTAGTCACGGTCAAGTGCAGGTGACGGGCACGACAGAGAACTGCGGGGGAGAGAGAACAGTAAATCATATGAGCGGCGCGTGAGGATGGAACTTGCCACTCTTGTGGACGATGGAGTGTTAATAAACGGGAAACAAACCTGACTGTTCCCATGAAAGTCAGCCAATTATACGACACTGTACTTATTAGGCCATTTGCTGATTGGGCAGCCATGGTTACTAGAAATGAAAGAGCGACTGTCATTGACTGTTCCATCCAGTGTCTAATCCCACTGCAGAGGGAAGGGAAGCTAGGCTGAGGAGACGTGCAACTGCCTTGCATGACGGGCACTTTCCCATGAGACGTTGCTCGTAAATCTCCTGAGTAGAGAACGAAGAGAGCCAATATACACACTTAAAAAAAGTAGTGCATCACCCCAGAACTCCTGAAGATAGGCGTAGACTGTGGATATTTTATCACAGACGCAGTTCCTTTGACTGTTCAGAGATGGCACGAAGCCCGCCGAAAGATGTAAACAGCAATGCATGAGCAGCGTCTATTAGACGGAGGGAGTCCGCCAGCCGTTTAGTTCCTGTCGTTCCACCGGGCAGGAGGTACACAGTTCGTGTTGTCTTTAGTTCAACCATGCCTAGACGGTCAATACCGCGGTTCAATCGCGTCCGCATTGTTACTTTGTGCCAGGGAGGGCTCTCGACAAGGGAAGTGTCCAGGCATCTTAGAGTGAACCAAAGAGATGATGTTCGGACGTGGAGGAGATACAGAGAGACAGGAACTATCGACATGCCTCGCTCAGTCCGCCCAAGGACTTCTACCTCAGTGAATGACCGCTACCTACAGATTATGGCTCGGAGGAACCCTTACAGCAACGCCACCATGTTGAATAATGCTTTTCGAGCACCCACAGGACGTCGTGTTACGACTCAAACTGTGCGCAACAGGCTGCATGATGCGCAACTTCACTCCCGACGTCTATGGCGAAGTCCATCTCTGCAACCACGACACCATGCAGCGAAGTACAGATGGGCCCAACAACACGCCGAATAGACCGCTCAGTATTGGCATCACGTTCTCTTGACCGATGAGTGTTGCATAAGCCTTCAACCAGACAATCGTCGGAGACGTGTTTGGAGGCAACCCAGTCAGGCTGGACGCCTTAAATACACTGTCCAGCGAGTGCAGCAAGGTGGAGGTTTCCTGCTATTTTGGGGTGGTATTATGTGGGGCCGACGTACGCCGTTGGTGGTCATGGAAGGCGCCGTAACGGCTGAACGATACGTGAATGCCGTCCTTCGATCGATAGTGCAACCGATCGGCAGCATATTGGCGAGGCATTCGTTTTGATGGACGTCAATTCACGCCCCCATCGTGCACATCTTGTGAATGACTTCCTTCAGGATAACGATATCGCTCGACTAGAGTGGCCAGCATGTTCTCTAGACATTAACCGCATCGAACATGCCTGGGATAAATTAAAAAGGGCTGTTTATGGACGACGTGACCCACTAACCTCTCCGAGGGATCTTCGCAGAATCGCCGTTGAGGAGTGGAACAATCTGGACCAACAGTGCCTTAATAAACTTATGGATAGTATGCCACGACAAATACAGGCATGCATCAATGCAAGATGACGTGCTACTGGGTGTTAGAGGTGCCGTTGTGTACAGCAAGCTGGACCACCACCTCTGAAGGTGTGGATTTCATTAGGAATAAAAAGAGCGGAAATGATGTTGATCGCTATTCCAATTTTATGAGAGGTTGCGAAACTCTAGGCACCAAGGTGATGCAAAACTTTTTTTGATGTGTTTAGTTAAATTCTTGCGAGAACAGAAAGGGCAGAGTAACACACGGCGCGCCAGCCTTGCGCGTGTGCTTAGCCATTAAAAGCAGACTAGGGCGAAGTTAAGGTTTTTTCGCTTATCGAAAACGTAGGGCAAGTTTGCTCATATAGAATCAGCCAGGCTCAGTATAGGATTTTGATAGATTTACGGATCTGATGACAGACGGCAGCAGCCAAGCCAACGACGCTGTGCAATACAAGGTAAAGAACGCAGCACGCCATTAAATGAAAATGTCGTGTCGTAAGCCAGTTTTTACTCCAGTGATTCGAAACCCAAAGTAGGAAGAATTGTCCTCTTTGTAGTATTTCCCGAAATTAATTTGTTTTCTTCGTGCGCTCGATGGTCACGTTTGGTTAATATTTGTTGGGGGAGAATAAAATTTGTGAGAGCCAGTAACATTGTTCAGTTCGACCTTAGGATAGTCTTCCACCAGAGAGTCTTTCTCTCAGTTAAAATAGTTAACTATCCTGAATTTTGTGATATGATTGATCTTTTATATTTTATGTCATTTGAGAAATTTAATACCAGGATGCCCTTGTCTGAACAGGTGATACCCGAGATTACACTTGTGCATTGTAATGACTCAACGTGTGCAAAAGTGATTCCAATGAATCCAATTACAGGTAATGATTGTTGTCTATTCTAGGACAGAGGTCTCCTTCCTACCTCACTGGAAAATTTTAGGAACATTGATGGCAACTATTCTTCTGAAATCTAAACAAATGTGAGTAATAGCACGTTTCCTTACAGATCGTGTTCAAACTCCGTTATGCGTGCTAAGTGGAATCGTGCATACAATGCAAACATAGCATTCACTAATTACCAACCAGAGGCGAGTTTAGAATGTAAACGCTATAGACTAAAGAGTCTTCCTGCTCAAAATACTATTATAAGTCTTCCTCTCTCTGTCTACAAAATATTACGCTTGTTCCTGGAGCTGGAGCTAGTAGTTCTTTTCTTTCATTCTTAAAGACAGGAGTTCTGAAGTATCCTTTGGGAGATTTAAATCCGTGACTGAATCGTTTAGCTCAAGTTGTATGATAGGTTGAGGTCTGTCCTGCACACAAGCTCAATCACAATATTCAGAAGGCTCGTCTGATAAGGTTCTTAGGAGGGATAGGTACAGGTACATCACGATCATGAGGTACAGGTCTTCGTGAGGATAAATCATTCATTGTTTGTTTATCACATTGAAGCCTTTTACTTTGCAAAAGAAGTAATAAGTCATCCAGGAGTTTCTTTGATTAACGACACACCATTGGAATCCGAAACTAAGGGACTTTGGACATTAATTTTCTCTTTGACAATTTTATTAGCTCCACGATACAAACACTACATGCTCCATGAGGGGCCCATGATTTATCATGGTCCCCTAGTTTCACGCCAAAATAAGCAAAATAAACATATTTAACAAATGAGGGTTTGTTCAATGCCCGTGTGGTGACCGTAAAATGTCCACAAATGTAAAAAAATATATTTGGAACGTTGAAACACCTTCTCCTCCTGATTAGTTACAAGTCAACAAATAAACGAAAACAACATAGTCCACTGAAACACCTTGCTACATACTGTTGCCCAGCATTATTTGAGTAAATTGTATCTGATTTCCACCATTATAACAGTGGAAAGTGCTGCCGACTGGTGACATGTCCTGTATTATTATACTTTCATCTGCGAAGACGGTAATGTCAGATTAAATACTTCAAACTGTTCATTAACTTTTAAATAAATATTTGTACTTCTATTTCGGCATTTTAATTACATTTTAATTACAAATAGTACAAGTTTCTTCGAAAATCTATATGTGATACATCAGAAACAATATTTTTGGATTTTGGTGAGCAGAGCCAACATCAAACAAGGGTCATAATCAAAAATGAAAATCAGTTTGGTTATATAGCTACTCCCGATCTTACATCTACATGTACATAGATAATCTGCAGAACACACTTAAGTGCCTGACAGAGGGTTCATCGAACCAGCTTCACAATAATTCTGTATTGTTCCACTCTCGAAAAGGCACAGAAAAAAAAGCACCTATATCTTTCCATGCGAGCTCTGATTGGTTATTTTTATTATGATGATCCCTATGGAGGTCGGCATCAAAAAACCATTTTCGCGCTCGTGAGAAGATTCCGAAATGAGAAACGGCTTTGTTTTAATGATGCCCACCCGGAATCATGTATTATGTCCGTGGCATTCACTCCCCAATTCTTCGATAATACAAAATGTGCTAGTGTCGTTTGAACTTCCTCGATGTACTCTGTTAATCCCATCTGGTAAGGATGCAGCACCACGTAGCAGTACTCCAAAAGAGAATGGACAAGCATAGTGTGGGAAGTTTCTTTAGTAGATCTGTTGCACCTTCTACGTGTTTTACCAATTACTCAAAAGGTTTTGGTTCGCCTTCCCCACAAAATTTTGTGTTCTTTCAAAATTATGTTATTCGCAATTTTAATTCCTAGGTATTTAGCTGAATTTACATCCTTTGTATTTGATTTATCGAGTAACCGAAATTTAACGAATTCCTTTTAGAATTCTTGTGGATGACCTCACACTTTCATTATTTAGGGTCAACTGTCAACTTTCGCACCATACAGGTATTTTTTAATATCGTTTTGCAATGTCTTTTGATCTTCTGATGACTTTATAAGACGATAAATGATATCATCATCTGCAAACAATCTTTGTCTCTCAAATAGTTTATACCGGCTGTTGAAAAAAGTGTCAAATAAAGTCACTGAAAGAAGGGAAATAAGTCCAATAAACATGGGGCCGGAAATGCATACTTTCTGAGATAAACATGTGTTTATAGTAAGGGCTGTGCAGTGCTTGGTTGTGTATAATAGCACAGTTGTTGCATTGGCGCTCTGTCAAATGTGTCAGCAGGGTATTATGAGGCCTTGCTCACAATACTCTATGTGCCATGAAGTGGTCTGCAGTCAGTTGTGTGGTTTGAGCAGCGTTGTAGGCTACGTTAGTTTTCGTCGTGTTTGTGTGCCTTATTGTACAGTACTGTCAACCCTGGGCACGTATCATAGTGTTTTACCTTCTTGCAGACGGGGATTCACTTATGTGTTTACTGTTTGTATGCACTAGGGGCGTTTGAAAAGTCGATGCAAAGTCCGAGATATGGCACCACCAGTGCCTGTCGAGGTCATGTTTAGTTAGTAGCATCTTTGGAAAGAACGCACACCAAGTTTCACCCATATTGGTTTATTTCTTTGTGTTTGTCATTCGTGTGATCAAAGAAGTCGATTGATTGTCAAAAAATGGACGAAGAAATATTTCGTGTGGTAATTAAACATTACTTTATGAAAGGCAAAACGCCTCAGGAGACTAAAGAGAAGCTTTATAAACATTACGGTGACTCTGCACCTTCTATTAGAACAGTTTATAGGTGGTTTCAAAATATTCCGAGTGGCCATATGGGTACAAGTGATGCTGAAAGTTCTGGACGCTCTGTGGAGGTTACAACTCCAGAAATCATTGATAAAATCCATGATATGGTGATGGATGACAGAAGAGTTAACGTGCGTGAGATTGGGCATCTTGGATGAATGGGTACATAATATTTTGCATAGACATTAGAACATGAGAAAGCTACGCTTGACCAAAAACGGAATCGTGTGAAGTGTTGCAAGGATGGTTTGCAGCTGTTCATGAAGAATCCGCAGGACTTCAAGCGTCGTTTCGTCACTGTGGATGAAACATGACGTTACTATACTCTTGAGACAAAACAACAATCTAAACAACGGGTTACCAAGGGAGAATTTGCACCAAAAAAGGCGAAGACCATTCCTCCGGCCGGAAAGGATATGGCGACTTTCTTTATTTGCAAGGGATAATCCTCATCGACTATGTGGAAAAGGGTAAACTATTACAGGTAAATACTACTCATTGTTATTGGACCGTTTGAAAACTGAGCTGCAAGAAAAATGCTGGCGACTGGACCGCAAAAAAGTTCTTTTCCATCACGACAATGCACCAGCACACACCTCAGCAGTTGTGGTCGCAAAATTAATGGAAGTAGAATTCCAACTCGTTTCAAATCCCCCCTGCTCTCCAGTCTTGGCTCCCTCGGACTATTATTTGTTCCCCAATTTGAAGGAATAGCTGGTGGGACATAGATTTTATTCAAACAAGGAGGTGATTGCAGCAACTAATAGCTATTTTGCAGACTTTTAACAATTCCTATTATTCGGAATGGATCAACAAATTATAACAGCGTTGGATGAGGTGTATAAGTCTAAAAGGAGGTCACGTCGAAAAATAAAAAAGGTTTACCCCAAACATGTAAGTAGTTTTTATTTTTGCACGGACTTTTCAAACGCCTCTCGTACATGTGGTGTAGTTCATTTACATTTTCTCTCATCCATCACTTGTTTTCAATGTAAGCCTATTACCCGACAAGTTAAATGGTGAACTTGTTGTACTACTATGGTTTAGCAAATGGACGTAGCCTGCGAGCTCCTGCCCTCTATACTGAAAAATATCCACAGTGCAGAGTGCCCTCTGGTAAGCTGTTCGGTAGACTTTTCCAGCGCCTGAAAGGGAATCTCGCTATTGCACCTCCCCTCAGATTCAGTGGTATGAAGAGCCAGTGGACAGCCCATCAAAAACCGAACACTGAGCAAGCATGAAAACAGGAAGAAGGTGTAATGAACTGTGAAAAAAAGGGTCAAATAGAAACCGTGAACGATACAAGAATAAGAAGTGCAGTATAGGGGAGACAGAAATAGTAATGGCACCTGATTGAGTGGTCATGGTGTTGGAATATCGCTGGGTCGGCACCGGTACCGGATTACGACACATGCTAGTTCATAGTTCTCTTTTTAAGCGAGATATAACACTATCTTTTCACAAATAGAATAAATTACATTAAAATGTTATTTCTGAGTGAGAAAATTGCTTCCTAAGCTTTTCTTACATACAGAATGTAGATGGCGTTATTCGTGCTACGTGTTATTTCAAATTAGCGCTCTCTCTGCTATGGCGCGGAAATTCATTGAGAGAAGTTGACGCGATCGATCCCCCAGCCGAGAAATTAGCAAAATCAGGTTTGAGCACTGAAGCAGTACACACCATCGTGGCTGCTTTCCACAATATTCTTCTGAACAGAAGAAACTTCACCTCTAAGGCAAGAACTGTAGTAGCAAAAAAAAATTGGTAAATGGCTTGTAAAGCCAAGGCCGCATAAATATTTCTTTATCTGCAACAACCCGGTTTCGGCAGACTTAGCTGTCATCTTCATGCTTTCAAAAATTGTTGTTATAAAACGTTAATTTTGAGTTGAACCTCATGCCAGGTTGTCACGTCAGTGTATAAAACCTAGCACTTTATACAGAGGTTTGTCATAACTAAAAATCAAAACGCACCTTGTGCACATAGCAAGGTCCACATTAGTAGAGCTCGCAGATGATTGTTACATCATAAAAGCCACGGTACGCAATGATACGCACAGTACCACCTCTGAGTGGGGACTGTTCAACAGGATGTTGTTAAAAGAGAAATGGATAGGTCTAAGTCTGGTGAAATGGGAATTAGTGAAGTGCTGTGGCAGTAAGTAAAGCACTCATAGTTGTACAGGATGAGTCACCTAACGTTACCGCTGGATATATTTCGTAAACCACATCAAATACTGACGAACCGATTCCACAGACCGAACGTGAGGAGAGGGGCTAGTGTAATTGTTTAATACAAACCATACAAAAATGCACGGAAGTATATTTTTTAACAAAAACCTACGTTTTTTAAATGGAACCACGTTAGTTTTGTTAGCACATCTGAACATATAAACAAATACGTAATTAGTGCCGTTTGTTGCATTGTCAACTGTTAACTACTTCCGAAGATATTGTAACCCAAAGTTGACGCTTGAAACCTCCGACGTTCAGTTGCGTATTGTAACAATCACGGGCCACGGTCGGCGAGCAGCATCTGCAGGGACATGTTTCGATGGCGACCGTGTTTACGAGTGAGGCTGTAGTCCACTGTTGTCGTTTGGTCTAACTGTCGCAGTGTCCGCATGTAGCGCTTGCTGCTATTGTTATTCTGCATTCGTCTCCGCACGCAGACCAACTGTAGTACACCGTGTTACCAGACGTCTGTGATAGTGTAGTGTTGTAGGAGAGATGATACTCATCTATGGCGAGTGTCGACGAAATGCAGCTGAAGCCTGCAGGGTGTATGCAGAACGGTACCCGGACAGAGAGCATCCAACGTGCCGCACATTGCAAAACATCTACCGCCAACTGTATGCAACAGGTATGGTCGTAGCACGCAAACGGGTCCGTAACAGGCCCGTCACAGGAGAAGCGGGTGCAGTTGGTGTGTTAGCTGCTGTTGCCATGAACCCACACATGAGTACAAGGGACATTGCGAGAGCCGGTGGACTGAGTCAAAGTAGTGTCATGTGCATACTGCATCGTCACCGCTTTCACCCGTTTCATGTGTCGCTACATCAGCAATTACATGGTGATGACTTTAATCATCGAGTGGAATTCTGTCAATGGGCACTAACAGAGAATGCGTTGCAGTTCTACCTGTTTACCGATGAAGCGGGTTTCACAAACCACGAGGCAGTGAATCTACGGAACATGCATTACTGGCCCGTGGACAATCCTCGCTGACTCAGACAGGTAGAGCGACAGCGACAGTGGACTGTAATTGTATGGTGCGGAATCATTTGCGACCACCTCATTGGTCCTCACTTCATTGCAGGGGCCCAAACAGTTGCAACATACATCGCGTTTCTACAGAATGATCTGCCAAAGTTACTCGAAAATGTCCCACTGGAAACGCGTCGACGTATGTGATAACAGCATGATGGTGCACCTGCAAATTCCGCAATTAACACTAGGCTGACCCTTGACACGATGTTCGACGGGCGTTTCATAGGACGTGGAGGACGCATAAATTGGCCAGCCCGTTCTCCTGATCTTACACCTCTGGACTTCTTTCTGTGGGGTACGTTAAAGGAGAGTGTGTACCGTGATGTGCCTACAACCCCAGAGGATATGAAACAACGTATTGTGGCAGCCTGCGGCGACATTACACCAGATGTACTGCGGCGTGTACGACATTCATTACGCCACAGATTGCAATTGTGTGCAGCAAGTGATGGCCACCACATTGAACATCTATTAGCCTGACATGTCGGGACACACTCTATTCCTCTCCGTAATTGAAAACGGAAACCACGTGTGTGCGTGTACCTCACCCCTGATGGTAATGTACATGTGCGTCAGTGAAAAAGACCAATAAAAAGGTGTTAGCATGTGGACGTAATATGCTCTTCCAGTCTCTTCTGTACCTAAGGTCCATCACCGTTCCCTTTGGATCCCCACGTAGAGATAGGAAGATACTGGAAGAGATAGGAAGATACTGGAACAGGAGGGGAAAATTGCTGCCCTTCAGGCTGAGTTAGACAAGGCCAGGGGAGATCTTGACAGGTTAAGGAGGGAGAAGGGTAAAGAGAGGTGGGAAGTGGCAACAGGCAACAGGAGGAACAGGCCTAGAACTTTGTCTGACAGCTTTATGGTGAATGTGGAAAATAGATTTGACCTGTTGCTTCAGTTAGAAGCTGGTGAGCCTCAAGCAGTTACAGGTGTAGACAGGGCACAACAAACTTTCAGCAGCAAATTGAAAAGTAAGAATGTAGGGAAATCAGTAAAGAGAAAGAAATTGTTGTTGTTAGGTAGTTCCCATGGAAGAGGTGTTGGCCAACTCTTGCAGGATGAACTAGGATCAGAATACCAGGTCACCAATTTTTTTAAACCTAGTGCTGGTCTGGAGCAGGTGACAGAGGATTTAGGATCACTTTGCAAAGATTTCACTAAGGAAGACACCGTGGTTATAGTGGGTGGGGCAGGTAACAGTATTGACAGAGATCCTGGGTACAGCATAGAGTGTGACCTGGCGAAGATTGCATCAGCATCGAGGCATACCAGTGTTGAGTTTGTATCTGTTCTTGGGCGCCATGACCGACCTCATTTGAACTCTTCTGTCAAGAGAGTTAATTTGGAGCTGGAACGGCTGCTCATGTCGGGTGCGGGGTCACACATTGGTGTGGTTCATGTTGATTCTGTCAGTAGGTGGGATTATACTAGGCATGGCCTTCACCTCAACAGGAAGGGGAAGGGTAAATTGGCTGGGGAAATAGCAGGAAAGTTAAAGGGGGGAGGCACTGTCATGAGTGGTAAAATACCAGTGGTTATAGGATTCAGAAAAGACCCTTTTTTAGGGTAGGGAGGACAGAAAGAAAACAAATTTTAAGAGAGGTTAGAACTGAGACAAACCTTCAGTTTGAAAAAGAAATCAAAAAACATAATTCCAGCTTATTACATCAACATAAACAGCCATTGGTTAAGAATTTTCAACTGTCAGCAGATATTTTAACTCCATCCAATTTTAAGTCAGTCAATGTGAAATGTCAGCTATCTTTATTGCATCAAAATATTCGAGGACTGAGAAATAAAATTAATGAATTAACTATCTGCATAGATGAATTAGAGTCTTCAAACCCAGCTGACATAATCTGCCTCTCTGAACATCATGTGACCACTGGTATAGAACTTTTAAGTGTTACAGGGTTTAGGTTAGCATCTCACTATTGTAGATCAGAAATGGAGAAAGGAGGAGTTGCCACATTCATCAGGAACTGTCATAAATTTAAGAACATAGACATTCATAAATTTTGCCTAGAACAGCATATGGAAGCATGTGCAACAGAATTAGAATTTCACAAAAAATCTTTCATAATATTAAGTGTATATCGAGCACCTGCAGGTAACTTTAATCTGTTTGTAAACCACCTTGAAGCTGTACTGGCCCATTTAACAACCAAAAACAAAGAAATAGTGGTTGCTGGTGATTTCAATGTAGATTTCCTTAAAGACTCTCCCAATAAGAACCTATTTGAGTTAGTAACACTATCATTCAACTTAATTCCCACAGTAAAGTTCCCCACTAGGATAACCACTTGCTCACAAACAGCCATTGATAATATCTTTATAGAAAAGTCAAATGAACAAAATTATATTACAAAACCAATAGTCAATGGCCTCTCAGACCATGACATGCAGTTCCTTCTGTTAAATGTTAATACTGAACAAGATATAAAATCTGTTAAATCTGAGCTCAAGAGGGTAATCAGTAAGCCAAAAATTGATTATTTTAGGACACTCCTCAGAGACATTCACTGGACTGATGTTTACAGTGCTCATGGCATGAATGAAAAATATAACATTTTTGCTAATAAAGTGCTTACCTTATTTGAACACTGCTTTCCCCCAAAACTTACCAAGGTTAGAGCAAAGTCTACAAAGAAGCCATGGATTACTCGAGGAATAGGGGTATCTTGTAAAACAAAAAGAAAACTGTATCTGTCAATCCGAAACATTTCCAATGTTGATGCTATAGCACATTATAAGAAATACTGCAAAATATTAAAGACTGTAATACGGATGTCAAAGCAAATATATTACAAGGAAAAGATAGTCATATCAGATAACAAAATAAAGACAATATGGGATATAGTGAAGGAGGAGACCGGTAGAACCAGACATGAAGAGGAACAAATAGCATTAAGAGTAAATGATGCATTGGTGACAGATGTGTATAGTGTTGCAGAACTTTTTAACAAACATTTTATAACTGTTACTGAAAAGATGGGGTTGTCAGGTTCGGTAGATGCTGCTATGGATTACCTTAGACCAGACATTTCAAGTAACTTCCATAATATGAATTTGACCCTCACTACCCCAACAGAAATAATGTCCATCATAAAATCTTTAAAATCAAAAACATCTAGTGGGTATGATGAAATATCAACAAAGTTAATTAAAGAATGTGATTCTGAGCTAAGTAACATATTAAGCTATCTGTGTAACCAGTCGTTTATCAGTGGAATATTTCCCGAATGGCTGAAATATGCTGAAGTTAAGCCACTGTTTAAGAAGGGAGATAAAGAAATAGCATCAAATTTCCGTCCAATTTCACTGTTGCCAGCATTCTCAAAAATTTTCGAAAAAGTAATGTACAGTCGTCTTTATAACCATCTTATCTCAAATAACATACTGTCAAAGTCACAGTTTGGATTTCTAAAAGGTTCTGATATTGAGAAGGCTATCTACACTTACAGTGAAAATGTACTTAATTCATTAGACAAAAAATTGCAGGCAACTGGTATATTTTGTGATCTGTCAAAGGCATTTGACTGTGTAAATCACAATATCCTTTTAAGTAAACTAGAATATTATAGTGTAACAGGAAATGCTGCAAAATGGTTCAAATCTTATATCTCTGGCAGGAAACAAAGGGTGTTATTAGGAAAGAGACATGTATCAAGCTATCAGGCATCATCCAACTGGGAACTAATTACATGTGGGGTCCCACAAGGTTCCATTTTGGGGCCCTTACTTTTTCTTGTGTATATCAATGACCTTTCATCAGTAACATTACCAGATGCCAAGTTTGTTTTGTTTGCTGATGATACAAACATTGCAATAAATAGCAAATCAAGTGTAGTCTTAGAAAGATCAGCCAATAAAATATTTGTAGACATTAATCACTGGTTCCTAGCCAATTCTTTGTCACTAAACTTTGAAAAAACACACTACATGCAGTTCAGAACTTGTAAGGGGTGTCCCAAGAGTATATGTCTAACATATGATGACAAGAAGATAGAAGAAGTGGACGGTGTTAAATTCTTGGGATTACAGCTTGATAATAAATTCAACTGGGAGGAGCACACCACAGAACTGCTGAAGCGTCTTAACAAATCTCTGTTTGCAATGCGAATTTTGTCAGACATAGGGGATATAAAAATGAAAAAGCTGGCATACTATGCTTACTTTCATTCCATAATGTCATATGGGATTATTTTCTGGGGTAATTCATCAAGCCAAGCTAAAGTTTTCCGGGCACAAAAACGTGCAGTAAGAATTATATGTGGTGTGAACTCAAGAACATCCTGCAGAAGCCTGTTTAGGGAACTAGGGATACTAACTACAGCTTCCCAATATATTTATTCCTTAATGAAATTTGTCATTAAAAATATATCACTTTTTCAAACCAATAGCTCAATTCATGGAATCAATACTAGAAATAAGAATAATCTTCACAAGGATTTAAAGTCACTTAGTCTTGTACAAAAAGGTGTGCATTATTCAGGAACACACATTTTCAATAACTTGCCAGCAGCCATAAAAAGCTTAACAACCAATGAAATTCAGTTTAAGAGAAGCCTAAAGGATTTATTGGTGGCCAACTCCTTCTACTCCATTGATGAATTTCTGAGGAAAACCAACTGATTTGTATATAAGTACAACATATCTTCTGCACAATTTCAGTGCAGTAATGTGTTCACTGAAAATTTGTGTGTGTGTGTGTGTGTGTGTGTGTGTGTGTGTGTGTGTGTGTGTAAGTATAATCTAACTTCTGCACCATTTCAGTGCAGTAATGTGTTCATTGTAAATAAGTATTACAGTAGTTGTATTACATGTTTCTTACCTTATAAATAAATAAAAAACTTTTTTATTTTAAATTCAGTGCAATAGTATTTGTAAAATGACTCTTAGTGTTCATTAAAAAATGACGATCATTCCACTTGGGACCTGTGGAATGGTACATTAGCTTATTTGTTTTAGTTTAAATATTTGTCATGTATTGTTGTTTTTCTGACATGTTCCACATCCTGGAGGACCTCCTCACTACGGATCAATTGGAATGAAAGTAAATCTAATCTAATCTAATCGGTGATCTCCGATACACACGATCGAACAGCGGAGGAGTGATACTCAAGCGTCAACTTTAGGTTACAATATCTCCGGATGTAATTAACATTTTACAATGCAACAAACGGCACTGATTACGTATTTGTTTATATGTTCAGATGTGCTAACAAAACTAACGGGGTTCCATTTAAAAAAAACGTAGGTATATGTTAAAAATATACTTCCGTGCATTTTTTTATGGTTTGTATTAACCAATTACACTAGCCCCTCTCCTCACGTTCGGTCTGTGGAATCGATTCGTCAGTATTTGATGTGGTTTACGAAATATATCCAGCGGTAATGTTAGGTGACTCACCCTGTATAAGAAAAGGGTTACAGCAATGAAGGTGTGCAAGCGCGTAAAGGTTTGACGGACAAGGTGTACGACAGGAGCCAGTGGGCATTTAGGTTTAGGAGGTGGTTGCAGGGTATAAAATTACAAATGTTAAAGTTTAATAGTGAAACTGAATCACGGGATCATTTATTGTCCATCCTTAATGGATACAGAAATGAAGTCTGAATATTTCATAGAAGGGCTGGCAGAGAGGAGACTGGCCTGACGTCAGCCGCCCACGCCCCTCAGCTGGCCCCCGGGCCACTCGTCACCGATCCCTCTCCTGTGACTGGCTTCGCCCTGTGCAGTTCGTGGTCCAACAGCGTCGGCGACGCTTGGTCGTGGCGTCACGTTGTCAGCCAGTATCACACTTCCGCCACACGGACGCTGCATAAAGTGGCTGCCGTCCAGCTAGTATCCGGTGTCAGCGAGCCCAGGGCCTGATATAGTTTAGGATAACTGTGGTGTCACCGCCAGACACCACACATGCTAGGTGGTAGCCTTTAAATCGGCCGCGGTCCGGTAGTATACGTCGGACCCGCGTGTCGCCACTGTCAGTGATTGCAGACCGAGCGCCGCCACACGGCAGGTCTAGAGAGACGTCCTAGCACTCGCCCCAGTTGTACAGCCGACTTTGGTAGCGATGGTTCACTGACAAATTACGCTCTCATTTGCCGAGACGACAGTTAGCATAGCCTTCAGCTACGTCATTTGCTACGACCTAGCAGGGCGCCATTATCAATTTCTATTTATCTTGTGATGCATGTACCGTCAAGAGAGATGTTTACCAATTGTGGATTAAAGTTAAGTATTCTACCAGTTAGCTCCTGTTTTGCTAGTCTTATTTCTCTGACCTGTTCCAGACTTCACGCCAGCCTGCGTGAGCTTAAACGCGTGCCTTTCGACTTCCTCCAAACCCCGTGAATTGGCTCCTGCCAATTCACAACAATAACTTCACGAGGTACCCATGAAGGAAAATTTAAAGAAATAAATCAATTTCTTGCATATTCTGCCTGCCTACATTGTACAAAGGTGAGCTACTATGAACAGCGTTGTGAACGCATCATAACTAAGACAGACACAAAGCAAACACACACCACAATATCCACTAGCTCTGCAGCTCAACACACTGAAGAAAATATGATAAGATAAAATAATTATGCAGTTCGATCAGGGAGACGAAACTTAAAACTGTGTAGGCGACTTAAATCCGATATTAGGAAAATGAAGAGAAGGTAAAGTAATAGGAGAACATGGACTAGCGGAAAGGAATGAAAGAGAAACCGCTAAGCAAAATTATGCACAAGTCACGATTTAATCATTGCAGACACTTGGTTTACGAGTCAGAAACACGGTTACATACGTGGGAGAAACCTGGAGACTGCGGAGGTTTCAGGTAGATTACATAACGTAAGTAGATTTTCAATTGCAAAACATTTCCAGGGCTGCATGTAGTCTCTGAAGATAATTTATTGGTCTTGTAGTGAAATCTTCAGTTCTGTGGGGAGTAAAAAAATAGTAGAAGGAGATTAAGTCTTGATTGCCGTAAGGACGCCCAAATTGATGCAAGTTGCAGTAGTTATGTAGAGAGAAAGCGACTTGCAAACAAAAGTATGATAATAAGGGGTATAAAAGGAAATTTGTGTCTAGATTGGAGATTTCTTGATAAATAGGATGCAGTATTACATCTCAGATGGAGAGTCACAGAAATGTATAAGTATTTTCAGGCTTGCTCCACAGAGTTGTGTTGGGACCCTTTGCTATTCATGTTGTATATTGATGATCTGACAGACGAAACTAAGAGTAAGGCCAGACTTTTTGTATATTATGATGTAGTTATATGTAATAAAGAACTGTCTGCAAGAATTACACAGATATTTAGCCAATTATTGATAAAATTTAAAAGTTTTTCGGAGACTGGCAACTTCTTCCGCTTGACTTATGGAGTTATCCATGTTTAAGGTATGCGAACATTGTGACTTGGCATGTAGCAATCCCTCGGAAACGTCTTGGTAGCTAAATACTTTATTTCAATGTAACGTCAGGTACGAAAGAACACAGAGTATAAGTACTTAGAGAAGCCCACACATGAGAGCAGTTCAAGAAAAATGTACACTCTCATTTGCAATCGCCGATAAGCGCATTTTCAAAAGAAGCAACTCTGAGACGTCGCATGCCAGACTCGTTTTAAGTTTTTAGAAATGTAAAATTTTGCACTGCACTGAACAAAAGCCTATGACTACAATGTCAAACAAACACAGTTGGAAGCAGTCAGCTCATAAAATGCCTAGATACAATGATTCCATAGGCTCCGTCGTAGGTGAGGTGGATGATAGACTTCGGTTCACTGATGAGACACTGGAAAAGTTATGAATCTAAAAACGAAGTAACGTATGAAACACTAGTGTCACAGATCTCAAAATATTGATCAGGTGTGTGGGACCCATGCCGAGTAGGATTAAAAGGGGTAGTGAGTGTATATAAAGAATAACAGTACGTTGACGCGACAGGTTGATTTATCCCACGTGAGAGCTCACCAATATGCTGAAAATCCTGAACCTGCAGATGCTTTATGATTTATGCCAACTAGCCCACAAATGCTTACTAACGAAGTTTCAAGAGAAAATATTAATTGAGGAATTTAGGCAGATGCCCCAACACCCAACGTGTCACGTCTGTAACGACAACGAAGAGTAGACCAATTATAGCACGAGCAGAGGAAGTTAAGCTGTCATTCTGCTCGCACTCCATTGGCGACTAGAACGGAAAGTAATCTTAACACAGTGGTAAGTATCCTTTGCTATGCACCTCTCAGTGGTTTTCAGGGTATAGATGTCGATATTGATGTAGTGATGCTGCCAGAAGCAGATGGTTTACAACAAAAAGAAGTGAAACTTAAATCAATTTTTCTGAGGAACCAATATCACGAATATCAGCTACATTTTGTTCACATCTTTATCTTGACTGGTGGGGGGGAGTATGTGCTTGTATTTTGTAAACCATGTAAAGATAAGTGGAGGATACTGTACCCACATCTGGCAACAATGAAGAGGTAGATATGTTTGATCTACCGCCAGGTGAGGTTATTGATATTACCAACACAGGGAACGTGTCGCTTTATACACTGTAAGACAAAAAAAAAAAAAAAGACGAACCACGAAGTAATTGTTTGAATGGGGCGAAAATAGGTAGATGTGATGTTCATGTACAGACAAATAAATGATTCCAATCTCAGACAAAACTGGATGATTCATTCAAGAGAGTAAGCTTCATAATTTGAGCAACTCAGTAACGCTTTGGTCCTCCTCTGGCCTTTATGGTTACAGTAATTCCGATTGGCACTGATTCATAAAGTTGTTGGATGTCCTCCTGCGGGATATTGTGTCAAATTCTGACCAAGTGGCACGTTATTTCGTCAAAATTTCGAGCTGATTAGAGGGCTATGCCAAAAATGCTCCAAACGTTCTCGATTGGGGAGAGATCTGGTGACTTTGTTGGCCAAGGTAGGTTTTGGAAAGGACGAAGTCAAGATGTAGAATTCTTACCATGTGCGGACGGGCATTATCTTGCTGAAATTTAAGTTCAGGATAGTTTGCCATGAAAGGACAACAAATCGAGGAGTAGAATATCGTCGACATACTTCAGTGCTTAAAGCGCCGCGGGTGATAACCAAAGATGTGCTGCTATGAAAAGGAATGGCCTCCCAGACCATCACTACTGGTTGACAGACTGTATGGCAGGCGACAGTCAGATTGATATCCTACCACCATCTGAGGTGTCTCCAGACACATCTTCGGCTTCGAATCTGATTAATTGGAGCATAATTGTATTCAGTCACAAGTCCGGCTTCTAACTGAGGCCCGGACCAGAAAAGACGTGTCTGGAGAAGCCCCAGACAGTGGTGGGGCACCAGCCTGACTGTCACCTAACATGTGGCCCGATAACTGGGAGTGATGTCGTGGGTTTCTCGAAGACGCCAATAGATGTTGTTTTCACGGTATCGTTATCCTATACGGCGGTAGGTATTTTACTACACTAATTAAAGCAGCAGCTCGATGTACCTACAATTGGGACATTCACTGCAGTTTTTGGAGATATTGCTGACTTTTCTCTCTCTGAAAGTGAGAACCTGAAAAGTTATTTCTTGTTATTTGCCTATGTATTGCGAAAAGTATCTATCAGCAAGCTCCCCTAATCGTACGTAAATTTATTATTGTGGTGCACTTTGTTAAGGCATTGTGGCTGAACTATTTAATGCTACTTTAGTATTTTGTGGATCTCACATCATCAGGTTTGTACTTTCAGTTCTTACACGTTGATACAACTACGCTCTCAAATTTACTGATAATTTTTTCATAGATTTTGAGCACGCTAGTCTCTCGTTATTTCATGCGAGAGCGCTGAGAACCTTGCTGTTTAGTGCCCTAAACCACTAATCACCACCACCACCACCACCACCACTTCGTCAAACCTACTGAGACCATCATAAAATCTACTGTGATGCAAATTTTTTTTAATTACATGAAAAATGCCAAAGAGTACAACAGTAGGGTCTACACAATCCACGCTAAATTCATCAATCTACATAAATAGAAATGAATATTTCTTTGTATATCTATCCTCAATACGTTCCTAAACCATTCATCTGATTGCGATGAGACTTTTGTGAGTTGTTCTTCGTACGCCCACGAAGGTTTCTAGCCTAGACACACCGTTCACGACGAGGCCCGAGATAAAGACAAGTCGTAGAGCATACGTCACAGCACAGCACAGGGCCCAACATCTCGTTGGCTTTGGTTCACGAGATATGACGTCATAAACAATGAGATGCCACTGCGCGAAAATACCCAGATTCTTGCATAAACTATTTGAGAATGGGAGCACTCAGCGACTGGCAACAAACTTTACTTCATTTATAATTTCAGACCTTTACGACAGTTTTCCTTGCTGTCACCTCCTACAAAATGTTGGCAGGAGGAAAGGTTATCGCTTACTACATCTTCGCTGTACATGGCGTAAAACTGCCGCACCAGGCACGACGCTTTAATGTATTACTTCGATACTACCAAAATTATTCGCAACATTTTTGCATACGGTATACACGTATATCACTAAATGTGCTGGAAAATTTATTTCACTGTACGACACATAGTTCAGGAAATACGACGTCATAAACAACCCGATGAGTGAGAAACTACCACGTCAGGCATGATATTTTGTTGTATTATTTCTCTACTGCTAAAGCTATTCGCAAGAAATTTCGCAAACGTATTAAAAAGTATATAAAACCACGGGCGTATTCCAATGCAACGTTGTGTCAAAATTTCAAACCAAACGATCAAGAACATTCCGAGTTTTGTTATGAAGAACAAACGATTAGAAAATGTCAATGTTCCCAATCGCATCCGACCGATTCCAACAGATATGCTACTCGAATTCAAATGCTTGCAGTTTCCGGTGCGACTAGCATTTGCAGTGATCATTAACAAGACTCAGGGACGGTCACTATAAATGTATGCACTAAATTTGGGAAAACTCCACCTTTCTCATATGACAACTCTACGTGCTTGCTCACGAATCGGGAAACCTACTGACCTATTCGTGTACACACCAGACGGAAAACCCAAAAACATTACGTATCCAAAAACGCTTCAATAAACAGATTATAAAACCAAACACATGTTTTCTTCTTCCGTGGCACTGTAACGCATGCCGGGTGCAGCTAGTTACAAAATCGGCAGAAGAAGGCCAAGTAATGTAATTCCCTATAGCGATAATGCTCAAGAATGGATTTTGTGGGTGTCTGAGATACTGAAAAAGCTGCGCAAGTTTTGAATCACGCACAATTTGAAATAGCGTGTAGAAGGACAATGCGTGCGAAATAATTCAATTACGTCCAATTCCATAAAAACATAATACTCCAGAATAAAGAAAATGACTGTCTTGTTTGCAAATTATTTAATATCAATCACGCGTTTCACCCTTTTGAGGTATCATGAGGTTGTTTATAGAAACAACGAACCAATCAATTAGAAATACATAGAAGAAGGGAGATGTTCCTATATTGTACGACTACGCGGGTAAAATCAACTAAAACAAATAGAAACTTGCGTAAAAGTAGATGGGTGCCGGCCGGAGTGGCCGAGCGGTTCTAGGCGCTACAGTCTGGAACCGCGCGACCGCTACGGTCGCAGGTTCGAATCCTGCCTCGGGCATGGATGTAAGTGATGTCCTTAGGTTAGTTAGGTTTAAGTAGTTCCAAGTTCTAGGGGACTGATGACCTCAGCAGTTAAGTCCCATAGTGCTCAGAGCCATTTTTTTAGTAGATGGGTATATAAGCTATCCGTCACACAGCCCTATAAAATGGAAAATGGGCGCAACAGTAACTGGATATGTAATCCATCCGTCATGGAAACATAAAAAATGCAAGGTGGATCTAGTTAAGAGTTAATTAAATGAAAAGAAAACCGACAGTTTATCATTAAGAAGGTAGGAAGGTGGTGGAAAAATTTCAACGACTATCGCATGTTACCTTGAGCACACCAGCTGACTGCACCACAGCAGTACATAATAGGGCCTTGTTTACAAAATAAACACAGTATGAGCCGCACGCAGCGCAAAGGCCCTTTGGCGTGTACACGGATATTACAGTGACAGATCAAGATGCAAACACAGCGTTTAGTGCGACAAAAAAAAAAAAAAAAATAAAAAATAAATAAAAAAAAATAAAATAAAAGGTGACCAGGTGGAGCGCATGACAGGCGTTAGGCACATTTACGAAATACGAAAACCACACAAACTAATAAATTCAGATGCATATAGGAAAACCATTGCAATCATATGAAACCAAAAGTACATTAAGGTACCCCTACACAAAGCAGAAGAAATAGTTTGTAATATTATGTGATTGCCTACAATTTTAAATAATTCACTAACCGAGCAGTCGCTCGGCAACAGCTATAGTTAGCAAATAACATTGCGAGAATGTAAGAAAAACGAACGTCTTGTGACGTGACGGGTTTATTGTGGAAGCGCCGTCAGAGATGCTGTAAGCCAGGGCCGCACAAACACGGAAAACCGCACGCGTGCAAAGCAAGGTGCAGCGAGTGCCTGCACAGTGCATCGGTTCAACTCGGCATACTTCGCCTCAACTCGGCTTGCTGGGTGAGGCCGACGCTGTGCGCTGCCAGACGACTCAGTCAACACTGGAATACGTAAGCGCAAGACAGTTACCGGAATAATGGAACCATCTGCTCCAATAAAAAGGGAAAATTGCCGAAAGTCAATTTAAACCGGAATGGGAACTCTCCTACTTTTTTGTGCGTTGCGACGATAAAGCCAGATGTCTAATCTGGGGTACACTAATTACGTGTGTCAGAAAATCGTCTATTGCAAGGCACTACAGCAAACTGCATTCAGAAAAGTATAGTGATATAACAGGGGATGCCAGAGAGGAAGAATTACGGAAGTTGCAAACCCTTGCAGAAGAGAATTCTGTGTCTACAAACGAGGTTTGTTCAAATGGTTCAAATGGCACTGAGCACTATGGGACTTAACATCTATGGTCATCAGTCCCCTAGAACTTAGAACTACTTAAACCTAACTAACCTAAGGACATCACGAGGTTTGTTGCAAGTACTTTAGCATATATATTTTGGTTAAAGGTCATGCGAAAAGAATCAACATTTGTTTAGATTCCTTAGTTTTCGTTTTCGCATAAATTATTTCTAACATATCTTTTTTTTCTCTACTTTCGGTTGAAGAAGATGAGGGTGTTGCGAAAGGACTCTCAGAGCTAGTTACAAAGTTGCTCTACGTTTAGCAAGAGCTGGAAGGCCTTTTATGGACGGGCCATTAATAAAAAACATTATGTTGCACGTAGTAGAGACAATGAATCCCACATTAGCTCCCGCATACAGCAGAATACCACTTTCCAGGATGACAGTACATCGGAGAATCAACGACATTGCTGAGAATTTGCATGAACAACTGGCAGCCAAAATTGAAAACTTCCTAGCGTACTCCATCGCACTTGATGAGTCCACGGATATTAACGACACGGCTCAGTTAGCAATATTTTTGCGTGGCGTGGGCGACGACCTACATGTAACGGAAGAGCTCCAGGATATGATTTCGCTGAAGGACACTGTTACGGGGCCGGATATTTTAGCAGCTGTTGAAATGGCAGCTGAAGGAATAGGACTCCCTTGGGAAAAGCTGCTTTCCGTAACCACAGACTGGGCACCAGCAATGTGCGGTAAAGCGAAAGGGTTTATTGGCCTACTGCGGAAAAACTTAACATGCCGAATTTACCTTCCGTTCATTGTTTTGCGCACCAAGAGGCTCTTTGTGCGAAAGTTATCGGTCTTCAAAATGTGATGAAGGTAGTGGTGCGTATCGTGAACTACATTCGTTCTCATGGACTCACTCATCGCCAATTCAAAGAATTTTTTATTTCCTTTGAAGAGGAGTATCCAGATATTCCCTACCACGCTGAGGTGCGCTGGCTGAGCAGAGGGAAAGTGATTTCCCGAATTTTTCGACTACGTCACACTGTGGCTCAGTTTTTGGAGAGCAAAGGACGTCCGGAGCCACATTTTCATGACCCTGAATGGGTAGCTGATTTAGGATTTTTAGCAGACATTATGGTTCTCCTAAATGATTTAAGTCTGAAACTTCAAAAAGAAAACAATCTCATCAACGATATGATCAGCAAAATAAACGCTTTCCAGTATAAACTGAAGCTCCTCAAATACAACCTTTCAGGGAAAAATACGCAACACTTTCCTGAACTAGGTAAGCGAGATATAAATTGTACCTTTATTAAAACAGCTTGATTTTTATAACCGTTCTAATCAAAACGGTACTATGTTTTTGTCTGACAGCATCTGTGCAGGAAGCAGCGCGCTTTGAAAAATACGTCGAGGTGCTACAATCCCTTGAAAATGCTTTTAACGACCGATTCCAGGTAATGTGCCGGTATATGACATACAGCTAAATAAAGGAGATTGCGTTACATATGCAAGTGTAACATTACATTAAAACTAATAGTACACATTACATACTTATTAAAATCTATCGCATTTTAGTACTTCGAAACAACGGCTTATATTACTTTCATATATTAACATTGGCTTTGTTATTGTTGCAGGAAATTACCTACCTGCAGCCAATTCTCGATGTTTTTGTGAAACCTTTTTCGATGGATATTGAAAGTGCGCCTTCTGATTTACATTTCGAACTAATTTATTTGCAAAGCGATGTTCACCGAAACGATGTGTTTTACAATACAAAAGGTTTGCTCCAATTCTACCAGAATTTGCCGAAGGAAGAATTTCCCAAGTTACACAGAGAAGCAGCGAAGATTATTTCTATGTTTGGTTCCACTTGTGTATGTGAAAGGTTTTTTTTCTGTTTTGTCTTGTACAAAAACTAGATTGCGTGCGAGTATTTCTAATTGTAATTTAAAAAATTCTCTCAGAATTGCTGTTAGCCAATCTCTTGTTCCAGATCTTAGCAGCATAATTGCAAATAAAATAAAGAGCACATAGGAAGATACATTTATGTTGAAACCAAATTTAAAATTGTTACTATTACAGTTATTATATTATAAATCTCTTTTGTACCGGTACACCAAACTAAGCTCTCCACCTAGTGTACATTAGTATCTGGCAATGACGAAGACAACAGGGTAAAAGCCTTGAAACAGGTCGAGACAGGCGGCGCGAGCGACACAAGCTAAGGAGGTGAGAGGCAGCGCTGTTGCGCAAAGCCGAGGAGTGGGGGGCGGGGTCTGCACCGTCGTCAACATAGCGCAGCCGTCTTCTGCACTCCTTGTGCGGCTCTGCTGTAAGCTATTGACTTTGAAATCCGCTGCGCGAAAGGCGAACAAAAGAAGAACATTTTTTACACATTCTTTTGATGTACGGGATATTCCCGATGAACAGTTACTCTCTTCTGTCTCTTCTAATTTGTGTCGGACACCCATGTCTTCCCACCGTAGTATTATTGTTTAAAAAATATTATTTTAGTGTAATGTGAAAGTGCCATACTGCATACCAGTGGATTTATGTGAGAAGCTATATTGTGCGACATGTATCTGGAAATGTCGAAGGATGTAAGTTCGTTATCTATTGACTGGCATAAATTCAAAGTTAAATGGAACTTATGTATGGACTAATTATTTAGTATAGAACCTATGTCTCACTACTTCATGACCATCTGTATTTAATTTTCTTTTACGTTTCTGCAAAGTTTGGTGGTTCACATTCACGAATTGTTACGTCGAAATCGGACGGAAATTGCACACGGCGAAATATTTTCTCTGCACCTTATACTACTGGTAAATGCGTGATAAACTTCGGTCCCTTAGGAAATTCATGTTGAGCTATCCAAAAACAATTATATTTTCAATAATCATTTACCCTCCTCTGCAAAGCAACTTCCGACTGATCAAACGACTCAACAAGAAACAGCCGCACACAGTCGGCGTAAAAATCCTGACCAGTAAAGGTACTCAAACGAATTAAAAAACTCGTGTACTACTCAAGGGAATAAATTTCTTTTATTAAGATACACATTGTGGAAATTTTCTTCAAGAATTGTAGTTACTCTCATGCTTTTGATTTGTTACGTGCATCAAACACCATCCAACAACATTTTCATCGAGCGAACATACGAGATAAGGCAATCAGAGAAATTTGCGGAAAAGAGATTTTTTGGAACAGAATTTGTGGGAAAATCTAGTTGCATCGCCGAAGGCAGTCATCAGCAACGTAAGTTAAAATTTTGTCAGCCGAACCCAAGCTTCCTTAGTTTCAGCGGTCATTAATCAAGTTTGAAAGGTCGCTGTTGGATTCCTTTCATGTTTGATTTCTTAAATCTGTTGTCATTTATGGAATAAATTCCTCTTCTAAATTTACTGTGGCGTTTCTGACTATCTGGGAGGAGACTGAGTAGTGGAACGTGTTACTTTTACACATAAACAAGAACGATCTGTCACACTACTACACTTTAGAACACAGTTTATATGTAATTCATGTCACACAGTCTCATACGGAACCTACATCCGCTTTCTTTTGTATACTGTGTATGATAAGATATTGTCATCCCCCTTCCCTTCTGTGTGAGAGGATGAATGAGCAAATGTATTTCTAGTTGCATGCTTGAGGGTAGCAGACAAGCCTGTCTGCTAGAGAACAGTAGGACCAACGTCGGAACAGGTAGCTACGCTTTCTAAAAGCAAAGAGGTTTCTATCCTTAGTATGCTCCTGTCCGTCTCTTGTCATGTTGGTATAGGAAGCTGACCCTTGGCCACTTCCGTTTGTATTTGTGAGCCACCCTCAGAAAGGGACCAGGTCAGTCTGTCCGTGGCGAGCGTCTGAAGTGGTAAGATCTCCGGCTAAGCGCGTGTCTGCAAAGTCCGTAGGACAATGGATTTCTTAAGTTCAGCCTAACTGAAAATTTAATCACCTTTATTTCAGGTTTAGCTCTAAAATATCTAATGTTATCTTAAATTGCAACGCAGTGTAATTCGAGTGTGAAGTTCAGAATATATTCCGGTAGTTGCTTTGTCACTACTTTGTGAGTAAAGTGGAACCACGTGTTGATCAGTAAATCTAACTAAGATCATCAATCTTAAATGCGAGTGTGCATGAGATTATAACATCTCGTCTTGACAATATTTTTCAATATAGCAACTTTTCTTTATGTTCAACCCACGTGGGGTGTACTTTGTGAGACCACTACCACATGCTTATATAATTGTTTGACCCATCAGGTTAATAGTAAGACGTTAGTAACCTGTTCGAGGTTTTTCTTTTGTAAATTGCTTTTCGATCTAATTTATTTTAATTATCAAAATTATTGTGGAGTTGCACGCTTTGTGTAAAGCAAGTTGACCACGTGAAGCATGTGGTGTAATCATCAAAGTAGCCCTCAGCTATTCTTTTTGCGAAGATTTCACAGAGAGTTAGTATGAATTTAGTATACCAGTGTGTGGTAATTACATGACGGACAGGATTGTGCTACGAGTGTAACTTCTTTGGGTGAAAATTGAATTGGTTGGTTGTGGTTAATTTCCTCTTGCATATGTTTCAACGTTCTTCGTGTGTTATTTTATGAATGCAGTGTTGTATGCAGTCTCCCAATCTTGGCTCCATATTTGATGTGTTCCGTAAGATTACAAACTCACATTTTCACAATCCTAAATAAGGCACCAGTTTAGTTTAATATGCTGAAATTTCAATGATCAATGTTAAAATAAATTTCCAAATATAAATTGATGTATTTATTTTTATTTAAATTCTCTTTATATATATATATATATATATATATATATATATATATATATATATATATATATGTATATCACCGTTTGTCGTATGACTATTAAAAGATTATAATTAATATTAGTCTGGTTGGAATTTGGTAAGCTAGACTGGATACCTGGTGAAACAGTTTCTCAGTAATGCAAGGTTAACTTCCCCAGATAGCTCACAGCTTTTAACCCACTTTTATGGTCTTGTCTATCAGTTCCGCATACACCACAAATTAAAGTAACAACGTTACACAACTCAGTCTCCTCCCAGATAGTCAGAAACGCCACAGTAAATTTAGAAGAGGAATTTATTCCATAAATGACAACAGATTTAAGAAATCAAACATGAAAGGAATCCAACAGAGACCTTTCAAGTTGTGACGGTCTTTAGTAGTTGCAGTAGAAAATTTGCTTCAAATCTAGTTGTTTACATTTAGTAGATTGGTCATTTTTTAGCGATTGCTTAAATCCCGTTGTTGTGTATCAGTTGTTTTTAAATGTCCGCTGCCTGTTCACGGAGCTGACCAGTATTAGTTTTCATGAATTTTTTCCGTGTGCAACCATACTTTGTTTATGGTCTAGAATAGTCACTTGTTCCCGTGATTTGCAACTCCCGACGTTCCGATCTTGTGACGTAGCGCCAGCAGGAGTGGCCCAGCGGTTCTAGGCGCTTCAGTCTGGAATCGCGTGACCGCTACGGTCGCAGGTTCGAATCCTGCCTCGGGCATGGATGTGTGTGATGTCCTTAGGTTAGTTAGGTTTAAGTAGTTCTAAGTTCTAGGGGACTGATGACCTCAGAAGTTAAGTCCCATAGTGCTCAGAGCCATTTGAACCATTTTTGTGACGTAGCAGTGACAACCGACTCGCTACCAATAAATTACATCTCTGTCTATAGCCGACGGACGTAGCTCAAACGAACTTCATTGACTTACTGTTTGTAAATAAGTGAGCTATGGCAGACGATAAAATGTGATCTCTAGATTCAAATGAACAGAATGAAACGAGTGAAGTGTCGCGCCGCTTACGGTCCCGCAGGATAATTAGTAGGACTGAGACACCAATCGAAACAACTGTAGAAAGTGAAGTAGGAAATATTATAGACTTTGGTTCAAATGACTCTGAGCTCTATGGGAATTAACATCTGAGGTCATCAGTCCCCTAGAACTTAGAACTACGTGAACCTAACTAACCTAAGGACATCACACACATCCATGCCCAAGGCAGGATTCGAACCTGCGACCGTAGCGGTTCTGCGGTTCCAGACCGAAGCGCCTAGAACCGCTCGGCCACAGCGGCCGGCATGGACTTTGGTGCCTCACACCATAATGTTACTGAACTAGACAATGTCAGCACAGTTTCTGCCACTAGTAGACGTAGCCATATACCGGTTACAAGGGAGGTAGGTGAAAGTAATTCAGGGGTAGTGACATCTGACGCTGTATTCAAACATCTACTGAATCAAATAAGTCAAATGATGCAGGAGGGAAATCGCCAAATGAAAGAGGAAAATCGCCAAATGGTGAATTCCATCAAAATGATTTAAAAGAAGAAAATCGCCAAATGGTGAATTCCATTCGAATGAAAAGATTTGAAAGATGAAAATCGTCAAATGAAACAAGATTTGATGGAGGAAAATAGACAAATGTCAGGTTTGCTTGAAGATAAACTTCCCACAGTAAGCGAAGAAATAAAAACTGTTAGAAAAGACGTAGCCAACGAAGTAACAAATCAAGTCAAGGACGCAGTTTCTCAAATGCAAAGTGGAATAATTTCCGAACTGAATGACACTTTAGTTACCATCGAAGGGAGACAGCTGACCTGACATCCGAGACACAACCAAGAATCTTGACTCCTCTGCAACCACGGTTAATCATAGATTAGGCAGAGTGACTACGCAGGTGGAAAAACTAACTGAGGGAATGTCGAATTTGACTCTGGAAACTGAAACAAAAGTAAAAGAGACGCTAGATAGTCACGAGAGAGAATTTAGAGAAAAGTATGAGAACTGGATTGCTGGAAAGGACAAATCTGTCGAATATAAAATTAACAAGGACCTAGTACAAACTGTGAACGCAACCACTCTTAGTATCTAGGCAGCTCCTGGAAGCTCCGAAGATACAGTAATGCCTGAACTCGGTAGCATTAGGCGTACCCTTTAGCAATAAATACCAAATTGGAAGCAAGAGGTAACGGAACAACTAAATAACTTGAAGGCATAAGAGAGTAGTAGTTCCCGAAGATAGAGACCGAATTATCCTACCTGTTTGGCCTCAGAGGAAGAAGATGAATTATTTCGGCAATTCCGAATACCTGCTGTATCTAATGAACACACTTCACCACCACATATTTCACTTAGTCACCGAAACCAAGAATCTCAGTAGTACAAATGCTGAAGGAAGAAAGCATGATAAAATATCGTGTTTTTCAAACCTTTAACCCGGGAAAACTAAATATACACCCAATTTTTTTTCTTCGTGGATTCTCTTGCATTTTTCCAAATTAATGGACCGATAGACAGCGTATCCAATTTGTTACCGGATATATAGGTGGCGAATCGGCAATATGGGGAACCGAAATGGTTGATAAGTGTCGAACATATGAGGAGTTTGAGCACTGTTTCTTCAACAACTTTTGGAGCGAAGGTGTTCAGAAGCGCCTTCGTAAAGAGGTTTATAAAACGGAACAAAAAATGGTTCAAATGGCTCTGAGCACTATGGGACTTGACATCTGTGGTCATCAGTCCCCTAGAACTTAGAACTACTTAAACCTAACTAACCTAAGGACATCACACACATCCATGCCCGAGGCAGGATTCGAACCTGCGACCGTAGCGGTCACGAGGTTCCAGACTGAACCGCCTTGAACCGCACGACCACACCGACCGGCAACACGGAACAATTTGAGCCCAGGAATAATAGCCGGAAAAAGTACTTCGAAAAATATCTTGGAAAAATCCGATATTGGGATACCCCTATTAATAGTAAAGATGTAATTATGATCCTCAAGTCTAAAATTACTCGTATCAATTCGTGAAAAGCTGATAGCCGTACCAGATGACGATCCAGATACCTTTCTGTCGACATCAGATAATCTAGACCTGATCTACGGGGACATGAGAGCTAACAAACCGCGGTACTCTCCACATAATTCTTGGCCACAACATTACGAGAATAACGGCTATGAAAAGCCAGGGAACGGTTACAAAAATAGTAACGATTGCCAAACGGAAATAAAGGCAATGGGTATCGGTACAAAAGGTACAAACATAATCAACACAATCGGTTCAATACCGTGTATAACACGGCTGGTGACTAGTAAGGCAGTCAACCGTACAAGCAGAAGTTTGGAAATGGTTTCATTCGAAAGGGTTGGAAACAGCAGAGCGGATCGCAATGGAATGCACCGTACTCGTATGGCCAACACCCAGATTACGGGCAGCAACAGACAGCTCATAACGTCCACTCTACCAACACAACTCCGCGCCTAGCAAAAATCAAGCGCAGGGAATGTACACAAACTAACAGTTTAACGGCAAACCACAGTGTGAAGGTGGATTTCACCGTAACAGTCCCGGAAATCGTAATGGTAATAAAAATCATCAGACCCAGTGAAGGCAGTACAACCCCCCTGTATTTTTCGCGAACGCGGAAGACAGTAACACATACTGGACACCAGAACAAACGCAACAACACTTTGACACGAGGTTTGTACATAATAGTAATTTTGTTCCTCAGTGTTATCATAATGTGATTGGTCGAACTTCCTAATGATGAAGGCCAATCAAAACCACGCAAACAGGAAAACTAATCTGAGCGTCTGAAAGCTCCCTAAGGGATGCTGTGAGGGGGCGACCACTTTGACAAAGAGACTAACCATGACGTACTTGTGCTGGGATACAATGACGGAATTGACATGAGGGGAGAATTATCACAAGAGAAAGAGATGACTGACGGTGACGAACCGATACATGGCCAAGTGCAAGCTATGACAAAACTTACTATAGCAGAAATTTTAACGACTGTAATCTTAAATACAGGTGCAAATACTAAAGCTATGTCCTTATGTTTCTATAAGCAAATTAGTACATTAATTAAAGTTCTAACATTACCCGCCCAAGGATGTTCGATAACAGGAGCCATCGGCTCCCAGACACAAATGGTCAATATACAACCTTGGGTAACACGGGAGATGAAATCAGTACCCATCAAATGTATTTTTCTCGTTGTCAAGCATTTGGCAGTCTCTCGAGAATGGATTTTCTAACACGATATAGAGCCCGAATAGACCTTTATACTGGCATTTGCACACTGTTAGTACAGCAGACAGAAGTAGCACTGGAGTTAATGAAAGAAAGAGTAAAAAACTTTGGCACTTGTAATAGCAGTAGATTACAAAGGATAGGCAGAAGACCTCGTTGTCGTAATCATTTCAGTTTATTCTATGGTAACTGTGATACATTTATTGATACTATAACAGTCAATGACTTACCCTCTCAGCAGGAAATAACCAATAAGACTTCAGAATCAACAGAGTTATCCGAACTTCAGCGACAGAAATTATTCAATTTGTTGTCACAACATATCGACGCATTTTCCAAACGACCTGGTATTATAAACTACTATGAATATATTATGGAAGAGGTGCCGCACCAAACTTTCTGTCGGACGACATATCCCATGCTGTATGCAAGAAGGAAAACAGGTCGCAATGAAATTAAGAAGATGATGATCTGAAAAGTCATAGAGTATTCTAATTCGCCATATAGTAGCCCCTTGTTGACGATTTTGAAACAGGATACACAGTACGACTTGTACTTGAAGCGCGAAACATAAATAAAATTATTATACCAGTACGAACGAGACCTGAAGCGATTGAAGAACACCTGCAGGGATTTTATTCAATTAAACATTTGAGTAACATTGATTTGAATATGTCATAATGGCAAGTGAGACTAAATCCTAACTCACGAAAGTATACGGCATTTATCTTCGCCGGCAAATCTTAACAATTCTGGGTCATGCCTTTTGGATTGAATGGTAGTTCTGGAGTCATCTCTGCCCTAGATCATGTTCTTGGTCCGCATCTTCTTGATGAAGTCACTCTCTACGTTGATGATCTTTTAATTGCTACTAAAAACTGGTAACGCCACGTGTAACTAATACAGAAAGTGTTTCACTGATTCCTGGAATAAGCGCAATTAAAAATAAAATCAAAGTTTATTGTGATCATCAGGTTCTTAGTTTTCTTCTGACGTGTAAACTCCTAAATCCTCACTTAACGAGGTGGTGTCTTTTTTTGCAAGAATATGATTTGGAAATAATCTATATAAAAGGCAAAGATAACATTATTGCAGATGCTCTATCTCGCATGCCTGAAGGCTCTTCTGACAGTACGGAACTTTTGGAACAAATGTCAAATTACAGAATTCTTTTTATGAAGAATCCAATACATCGCAAATATTTTCTTGATCTTTGTAACCAGATTGTTCAACTGCAGGAAACTGATCAAAAGTGGAGAGGTGTCAAACAGATCCTCGAAACGAATCCTACCCATCGCATGTGCAAATATTGTAAATTGCATAATCAAGTTCTTTTCCACCGACCATCATTGTCATCAGAAAATTGGCTAGTATTCATTCCGCAGGAATATGTAGAACACTTACTCTGGCAAACACACACTTCATGGGGACACTTTGGTCCAGAAAACTGTACACGTAAAATTGCAAAGTATTGCTACATCCCTAACCTTCATAGGAGAATTCACAAGCTCTTGAAACACTGTGTCATTTGTCAAAAGGCAAAACCTTTTAATCTTTGGAATATACTGCCTCTGAATCCTATCATCACAGAGAAACCTAGACAAATCCTAGGCATAGATTTGGCAGGACCACTCCCACGAGGTCGTGGAGGGCTAAGGTATCCTGCAGCTGTCCTCGATCTATTTACCAAACATTTGAGATTGTACGCTATGAGATCTGCAAACACTCAGCCAATCATCAGTCGTTTAGAACGTGGCAACTTCCCTAGATTCGGAAGACCTGAATCAATTCTCTCAGACAATGGGTCTAACTTTGTTTGCAAAAGATGGAGACTTTTCTTTGCTCGTCATCAAATTAGGCAAATCTTTATCTCAAAATTAAGGCCCCAGTCGAACCCGACTGGACGAGTCTGCAAGGAGTTTAAGCGTTTCATTCTTACGTATGTACCAAATCAGCAGACTCGCTGGGTTGACTTTGTGTCACCTTTCGAGGAAATTTTGTATAATCTACCGCACTTGCCTTCTGGTTTCACTCCGAGCGAGTTGATGTCTTCTGACCAAGAGAAAAATGAATGGATCAATTCAATTCCTAAGTGTAACAACACAAGCGCTAGTTTAGACGCCATAATAAGACAAGCTCTAACAACATTGACCAACCAAGCCAATTTACACAAGAAGGCATATGACAAGCATATTAACAAGGTGTTAACTTATGAAGTAGGTGAAAAGGTCTTGCTAAGAACGCGCCTTAAACCATCGTTTGCTCTCACGCAAAAATCGAAAACGGCAAAGTCTTTCTGAGGGACCTTAGGAGATCCTTCGTATACCGCACACAGGTTGTTATCTGATTTCTGAACCCGCAAATGGGAAAATAAAAGGATTATACTATCACTCTGATCTTAAAAAGCATCGTGCTGCAAAATAAGTCAAGAGAAAGCTTTATAATGGCAAGAGAAGGTTAGCAGCTAGTAACTACGTGAAAATTGATCTGACTTCGTTAAAAATGCTTAGAATAAACTACACGACAATGAGCCTGTCTTGCTATACAGCAGAGAATTTAAAGTATGTTATGTTGAGCCAAAATTTATGTACAGACAAGCTGATGAAATATTCTTGTTTAACAAAGAAAGTGATCAACTCCGAAAAATCTAGTTTTAAGATTTAGTTTTAAGAATATAATATTTATGAGAGAAAAATGAAATATAATGCGAAGGATGAGCCTAACAAGCCGTCTTCTGCGATATGAAATGGTAAAGAAATAAAAATAAAACGTAGTATGTAAGAAATTTTTTTTTAAGTTCAAGGAACAATGGTAGAAAAACGAAATTTATTTTCGTCAAGGACAGTTAATGGTTCATGATGCCACTAAAAATGAAAATAAGTAGGGCTAACTAGTTTCTAAGTCAGCAATGTCTAGATTAAGGTCTAATGTACATAGAAGTCTGGAACAAGTTCATCTCTGCATTAAAATAACATAATGCTTACGAAGCATATGAGTTACTTGTAAATACCAACATGACAACGAAAGCGCTATCCTTCAGCTACATAAACAGAGTAGCATTAATTGCAATTTCAATACGCAGATCAGATACATTTAAAGACACAAGTGAAATAAAATACCAAGCGTGAGAGGTCAATGCAGCGGAACGCAAGCAGGCGTCAAAGCGAGAATAAGATGACAATGAAACAGCCAGTAAAACAAAGCAGGTAGTTCTTAATTACAGTGCGTACGCAGACGTATGACAGAAAGAAAGATTAGTTTCTAAGTCATAAGGAACAAGGAGTTGTTTGCTATGTTTCGTCTTCTATGTACTATTATATCTATGTCTTTCTTCTGAATTTGTGTAAATATCCTAATCCGCCTAAACCCGTCCCGTAAACTTGACTTCACAGATTGAGAAATGCGGTTGACGTGGAAGGCTGGTTTGCCAAACTATTTTCAAAAGGAAACGCATGTACGAAACCGAGAAAAGCTAGTTTTGAAATGTCTTTACTTTTTCTTTTAATGTCAATCCGAGACGCGAACTGCGATCGCGATAAGGAATTTGAATATCTTCTTGAATGGTGTTTTGCTCTCATGTGAGAGGGCGATCAAGTGTGACTGACTGATCCTCGCATCTAGTAAAAGGAAATTTTTGTCGAAATGACAGTGATAACTTAAATGAAGCTAATGGATAGAAAGAACGTTTCAAATGAATCCAAAAACAAAACAAAAAAATGCTAACAAATCTGAGAAACTAATGTATTGTGGCTGTGAATTGAAAGCGTAATTAGTCTTAGAGAAAGATGATGAATAGTATAAAGCGAAATGCTAAGGTGGTTACCGAAAAAGCAACAGAAACTGAAATGGACATGATAATCGAAGCTCTCAATTAGCAAGCTTCGAGTTGGGACAAACTAATTGATCACAAACTGTAAAAAAAAAAAAAAATGTGTACATAATAGTGTATAAGTGAAGGCTGAAAATGCTGTGGGAGTCAGCCACAGACATGAAGCAATGCGCCGTTGTCATAAATAAGTGATAATTTCATTTACGATGAAAATAATAGATATTAAACGTGCAGATATGCCGACGGACAGTGATACTCCGGTTGTATAACCGAAGGCGGTGATGTGATTAAGTGCAGTGCACCGGAAACCAAGTGTTAAGTTTTAGCTGCTTTGCAAAGTGCGAGCGCTAGCCTACCTTAAAATCTTCAAAATCGGCTGGAAAATGTGGAGGCAAGGATGGTTTCAATTGAGTCTCTGTCCCCGGTAATCGTCGTCCCTGCGCACCAGCTCAGCAAACCACATAACACCATCGAAGTAACGTGTTCACTGAACCGTGCGCGGGAAGGCTGAAATACCGCATGGCGGCTAGTGAGCGCCTGGATTTGCGATTCGGCACTAACAATCAGCCTGTGCCCATGCCCATTGACGCAACAAACGCGTTAAATTTTAAGTGATGTAGCAGCACAGCGCTCTCGCTGTAGTTCAACGAAACGGACTTTCCTTGAAAGCCGCTCCCAAAATAAAAGACTCTTATATGGATTCACAACATAAGAAAATGTAATCCCGTGAATAAAATGCGAACAGCCAAACCAGACGCGAACAGTGACAGTCAGATTCCTATGAATCCCAAGTCCTACAATTAGATTTAAGCTTAGTTCTTAGACTAAAATGTATTTATATTTTTTTGTCACGTGTAACGTGTGTACCTAACGTGCGAGCGAGACTCACCCACCAGAGCTGATTTAAAGTTTTCTTCTCGGAGAACGCAAAGTAGCAATCCAACTTTTCAAGGGATAAGCTTCATATGGAGAAGAATCAATTTTAACTTACTTGTCAGATACACAAATAATGAAAGCATAAAAATCATGACAACTAGTGAACAATGGTAGATGGACACTTGTAAGAAATTCCATGTGTGAGAATTATATGTGTACAAAAAGATGAATATTTATGTGGTTTCTTTCAGGAGCAAAGAGCCTATGATGAGTTCTGGACAATAACTTGAGGCCACAAAGATGGTCCTTATGAACTCTGTAAAATGGAATATAATGAGCATAATGTATAATCTCCATTGTAAACTTTGTAGATTTACCGTCTTAGTTTTTAAATTTTTCTATGTATCTTTACCTTCAGAATTGTGTTTTGTCTCAGAATGAGAGATCACCATATTTGTGTAATCCCAATAGTCAAATGACAGAAATTTTATGTCTAATACGTGTAAATCCGCAAAGTACTCAATCCCGTAATGTTAACGGCGACTTGTGAATCTTGGTAATCTCCTTGATTTCCAAGATTCCCATGGAAGGCAATGTAACATTATGTGATTGCTGTACCATTTTAAATCATTCACTAACCGAGCAGTCGCTCGGCAACAGCTATATGTTAGCAAATAACGTTGCGGGGATAAAAAACAAAAAAACAAAAAAAACGAGCGTCCTGTGACGTGACGTGCTAGAGATGCTGTGAGCTATTGACTATGAAAGCAGCTGCGCGAAAGGCGAACAAAAGAAGAAAATCTTTTACACATTCTTTTGATATACGGGATATTCCCGATGAACAGTTACTCTCTTCTGTCTCTTCTAATCTGTGTCGGACACGTATGTCTTACTACCATACTATTATTGTTTAAATAATATTATTTTACTGCAATGTGAAAGTACCATACTGTATAGCAGTAGATTTATGTGAGAAGCTATATTGTGTGACGTGTATCTGGAAATGTCGAAGGATGTAAGTTCGTTATCTATTGACTGCCATAAATTCAAAGTTACATGGAACTTGTGTATGGACTAAATATTTAGTATAGAACTTATGTCTCACTACTTCAAGACCACACGTATTTAATTTTCTTTTACGTTTCTGCAAAGTTTCGTCGAAATCGGACGGAAGTTACATACGGCGAAATATTTTATCTGCACCTTATCCTACTGGTAAATGCATGATAAACTTCGGTCCCTTAGGAAATTCATGTTGAGCTATCCAAAAACAATTATATTTTCAATAGTCATTTACCCCCTTCTGCAAAGCAACTTCCGACTGATCAGACGATTCAACAAGAAACAGCCGCACACAGTCGGCGTAAAAGTCCTGACCAGTAAAGATACTCAAAACCACTACAATAACTAGTTATGTCTATTGGCTTAAAATACAATATACATATGCAGGGTGGTCCATGGATAGTGACCGGGCCAAATATCTCACGAAATAAGCATCAAATGAAAAAAACTACAAAGAACGAAACTCGTCTAGTTTGAAGGGGGAAACCAGATGGCACTATGGTTGGCCCTCTAGATGGCGCTGCCATAGGTCAAACGGATATCAACTGCATTTTTTAAAATAGGAACCCCCATTTTTTATTACATATTCATGTAGTACGTAAAGAAATATGAATGTTTTAGTTAGACCACTTTTTTCGCTTTGTGATGGATGGTGCTGTAATAGTCACAAACGTATAAGTACTTGGTATCACGTAACATTCTGTCAGTGCGGACGGTATTTGCTTCGTGATACTTTACCCGTGTTAAAATGGACCGTTTACCAATTGCGGAAAAGGTCGATATATTGTTGATGTATGGCTATTGTGATCAAAATGCCCAACGGGCGTGTGCTATGTATGCTGCTCCTGGACGACATCATCCAAATGTCCGGACCGTTCGCCGAATAGTAACGCTATTTAAGGAAACAGGAAGTGTTCAGCCACATGTGAAACGTCAACCACGACCTGCAACAAATAATGATGCCCAACTTGGTGTTTTAGCTGCTGCCGCGGCTAATCCGCACACCAGTAGCAGACAAATTGCGCGAGACTCGGTGTTCAGAATGCTACATCAACATCGATTGCACCCGTACCATATTTCTATGCACCAGGAATTGCATGGCGACGACTTTGAACGTCGTGTACAGTTCTGCCACTGGTCACAAGAGAAATTACAGACGATGACAGATTTTTTGCACGCGTTCTATTTAGCGACGAAGCGCCATTCACCAACAGCGGTAACGTAAACCGGCATAATGTGCACTATTGGGCAACGGAAAATCCACGATGGCTGCGACAAGTGGAACATCAGCGACCTTGGCGGGTTAATGTATGGTTGGTTGGTTGGTTTGGGGAAGGAGACCAGACAGCGTGGTCATCGGTCTCATCGGATTAGGGAAGGATGGGGAAGGAAGTCGGCCGTGCCCTTTCAGCGGAACCATCCCAGCATTTGCTTGGACTGATTTAGGGAAATCACGGAAAACCTAAATCAGGATGGCCGGACGCGGGATTGAACCGTCGTCCTTCCGAATGCGAGTCCAGTGTCTTAATGTATGGTGCGGTATTATGTGAGGAAGGATAATTGGCCCCCACTCTATCGATGGCAATCTAAATGGTGCAATGTATGCTGATTTCCTACGTAATGTTCTACCGATATTACTACAAGATGTTTCACTGCATGACAGAACGGTGATGTACTTCCAACATGATGGATGTGCGGCACATAGCTCGCGTGCCGTTGAAGCGGTATTGAATAGCATATTTCATGACAGGTGGATTGGTCGTCGAAGCACGCACGATCACCGGATCTGGCGTCCCAGGATTTCTTTCTGTGGGGAAAGTTGAAGGTTATTTGCTATCGTGATCCACCGACAACCCCTGACAACATGCGTCAGCGCATTGTCAGTGCATGTGCGAACATTACGGAGGGCGAACTGCTCGCTGTTGAGAGGAATGTCGTTACACATATTGCCAAATGCATTGAATTGACGGACATCATTTTGAGCATTTATTGCATTAATTTGGTATTTACAGGTAAACACACCGTAAAAGCATTCGTTCTCAGAAATGATAAGTTCACAAAGGTACATGTAACACATTGTAACAACCGAAACAAAATGTTCAAACGTACCTACGTTCTGTATTTTAATTTAGAAAACCTACCTGTTACCAACTGTTCGTCTAAAATTGTAAGCCATATGTTTGTGGCTATTACAGTACCATCCATCACAAAGCGAAAAAAGCGGTCCAACTAAAACATTCATATTTCTTTACGTACTACACGAATATGTAATAAAAAAATGGGGGTTCCTATTTTAAAAAAACGCAGTTGATATCCGTTTGACCTATGGCAGCTCCATCTAGCGGGCCAACCATAGCGCCATCTGGTTTCCCTCTTTAAGCTAGACAAGTTTCGTTCTTCGTAGTTTTTTCGTTTGACGCTTATTTCGTGAGATATTTGGCACGGTCACGATCAGTGGACTACTCTGTATGTGCTTTTCTCTGCAAATATATTTCCACCGCCGATTATAGCTGTATGTTAATAAACAAAAGTAAACATATTATTGTAAGGTGAAACGATGACATAAAAATAGCAAGTCAAAATACCTCATTAAAACTGACATACGAGTAAAATAGCTAAATTTTAAAGTGCTTAACACAACGTATACATGGAAGACCAACAACCCAAACATCAAGGCATGAGGATCAGGAGCAGTCGTAAGCCTTTCAAACTAGAGACAAAAGACCTATTTCTAGTCATTAAAATAAAAAATATATAAGTTACAGAATATAAAGAGGTAAAATAACGCCATTAATAAGCCCCCTTGAAAGATAACTTCCCTGTCTTCATTCACAACAAAGCAAACACGTTAAAAATTATACTGTCGACAGAAGGTCTGGTTACAGCAACACTTCAAAACTTGTAGCATTGTATCACTAAACCAGGTGTAGAAGTATGAACTGAAATTCGGTTGCAATAATTACAAGTCTTTTGTTTGAAACTGATAAACAATATTTTATTCAAAATAATCTCCATTGCTAATTATATATTTTTCCCACCTCTCCGGCGGACTATGAATGCCACCCCAAAGAAACAGTCCTTCTTTTGAAACAAACCAGTCAGCGAGCCATTTTCGCACATTTTCATGCGAATTGAAGCGTTGTTCGGCGAGACGTGTCCCAGTGTTGCAAATAAATAATAATCGGACAGAGCCAAGGCCGCATGCCCTAGTATTTACCCAACTGACCGCCTCTATCGTTTCCCTGACCTGTTTTGCTGTGTGAGATGGGGCGGTATCGTGGAGCAGTACGACTTTGCGTTGCGTTCTTCCACATTCCGGTCGTCTTGCAAGAATGCTCGATTTAAATCATTCATTTGCTTTTGATAGCGACCAGTGTTAACGGTTTCACCAGGTTCTAGCAGCTCATAATAGATGGCACCCTTCTAATCCCACCAAACACAGAGCGTTGTCTTCTTTCCAAAGCAATTTGGTCTTGCAGAGGATATTAATGGTTTGCCTGGATTCACCCATGATTTATGTTGCTTATAATTCTTAGAATATATCCACTTTTCATCACCTGTCACTATTCGTTGGAGAAACGACATTGTTTTGTATGTGGCGAGCAGCACTTCACAAGTGGTCTTTCGATTTGCTAGCTGTACTTCATTCAGTTTATGTGGAACCCATTTTCCCACTTTCTGCATCTTTCCTATATCTTTCAATCGAAGAGAAACGGCATTCTGCGTCGCATTTAATTGTTTCCCTAGTTCCTGTTGAGTTTGAGTATCATCTTCATCCAATAAAGCCTGCAATTCGTTGTCTTCGAACTTTTTCGGTGGTTTCCCGCGCTCGTCGTTTCTTACGTCAAAATTACCATTTTTGAATTTTTTGAACCACTTGAAACACTGTGTTTTTTCGGAAGCATGTTCGCCGAATGCTTCGACAAACATTCGATGCGATTCTAGAGCAGTTTTCCTCAAATGATAACACAAAACCAATGCTGTCCGCACATCGTAGTTCGTAGGCACAAAAGTCGACATAGTTATGGGTTCGAAACAGATGCCGACCTATGGAACTCGGTTTACTGTGTATTGACACTCGTCAGCCGCTACAAGAAGCAGATGGCGCTGCAGTCGCGGACTCACGGGCTCTACACTGACGGCTAGACCGTCTACAGGGAAATTCCGGTTTCATTCTTCTACACCTGGTATATTTGATTTCTGCTAATCAGTTGATCTTTCGACAATTTGCCTTTTTTCAGCATAGAGCTGTTTAACAAGTTCCAGCTCCTCGAGTAGATTCAGCTTTTTCCCTTCTGAATAATAAACGTGGTCTTAAACATCCTGCCAGTCTATCCTATGGATGACATTTCACGATTTCTACACTCTGCTTTGTATACAACCGACCCTCCATACTTAACGATATGGAGGTGTTCATTGTGAACGTAATTATGCTTAAGCTTATTACCAGCATTACAAAACGTAAATCATGTTTTTTTAAGACGCTTAGAGGTTCCCGTGAACGGGATCTTCACAAATTCTGACACCGAAAACAGCAAAACGGGGAAACCTCGGTGCTCAGCTACCAATGTTTTTTTCTTTATATAGCTAACCAACGATTGCAGGATTATAGGCATCACTAACAGCGATGTATTTCAAATTCGCTCTTTTCGTATGGAGGACTGGCTGAGCGGTATCTCACTAATGCGGTGTACCATAGATTTGCAGGAACTCAACTTATGCTGACGAAGGTGATAGGAGGAAGCGTGGGTTATAGACTCACGAGTCGCAGGATAGATGACAAACCGAGTAACACCCCCAAAAAACCTAAGTTGTAAGTCTAAGTAGTTAAGAGTCCTATTATGGTCAATCGCTTCATGAGTGAATACCACATTTTCGTGTAAGTCATTCAGTTTCTCAGCTAGCAACGATATGTTAGAGATGGGGCCGTTAAAGACAATAATAATATCATTTACATACCGGCAATAGAATAGTACCTGTTGACAGAGATCAGTGTTCTGTCTAAGATATTTACACCCTAGATGATTGACAAAAATATCCGCGAGACAACCTGCTGAACAGTAGCCAATGGTCAGACCATCACTCTGTTCGTAATACTGACCATTCAAATCGAAGCAATTGTACGACATAAGCAGCCTCGGTAAGGTGATTAATTCTGCTATCTCGTCTGTCCTCGGACGCCGATGTTTGGGAAAATTTTCTTGTATGTTGAGGACCATTTCATCCAGAGGTGCATTTGTATACAGATGTTCAATACCGAGGGAAAACAAACTGCAATCAGGTGGGAAAGTTTTACCACCTGGAAGGTGAACCACCTGTTTTCTATTACAGATTGCAAAATTTTCTTTATAGACAAAATTTTTCCGTAATAGCAGGTTCATCTTGTTACCTATACCGTTAATTACGGACGACTCGTGTATGTTTCTGTGGGATAACAATCTGTTTGTTGGATGTTGTTCTCCTCAAAAAATTGTAATGTTTAAGCGATATAATCTTTCCTACAAAGGAGGGCCGATGTATTACCCTTATCAGCCCGTACAATTAATTCTTCCTCTGACATCAATTTCTTATTAATAGAATTTAAAATCACATTATCTTTAGTACTGGATTTTTTATGGGTAGCTTTTTCAATGAGATCATTGGCCTTACCCACCAATTTTAGTTTTTCTGACTTGTTGCATGTGATCGCATCTAGTGCAGTTTTTAAATCTGCCACCAGAACTGTAATTGTCTTATGATGTATCTGCGGTTGGATGTTATATTTAAGCCCTTTTATTTAATAAGTCCCACTACTGTGTACTAAAGTATATTCCCGTGAGATTTACTACCCGCTCAACAAAGGGAAGATGCGTATTCACATCCTTCCGTAACTTCGGCAATTTACTTTAATGCGTCGGTGCGATCAACTGATCAATTGACTATTTTCTGAAACCAAAGCATCATATCATGTAAGAGACTCTTAAGCAAAATTTTCACAGTAGAAAAATACGCATCAAACGCTAAAACATTGAGTCTATCTTTTTCTTTATAAATGGATTTAATGTCACAATCAATAAATGTCCTGGCGAATTTAGGTACATCCTTGCTAGGGTATTAGCTTCTACGTATTCTAGGGTGTTTATGGAGGTGCACTGTAATGAACTTCTCTCTGAAACACTGTCTATTAAGCATTATGTTCATAGAAGCCTTCATAATCTGGAATTTAGTTTTCTGAAAGAAGGCCGCTGCCATCCTGTTTGTCTGAAAAGGCAAATTCGTGTAAAAAATTTTCTGTTCTGTTGTGGTAGGGTTTACAGGAACCAATTTCGAATTACTTCAGGATAAAAAACAGTTTTCCTCTATTTCTTGTAACTGATTGGTTTATTGTTTTTATAGACTGCCTGATGATGTCCAAAATGGGCGAAACGCGTCATTGATATTAAATAATTTCGCCACCAAGGCTGTTTTTCATCCTGAAATAATTCGGAACTGGTAGCTGTTGCACCCTGCCATAATGGAATGGAGTAATTTTTAACAATCCAGAACATTTCTAGTAGCAGTTGGTCACCATAAAATAGAGTTGGAGATCAGACAGTGAAACCTTCGAAAAATGGAAAATTCAAATCGTAAATGAAATAGTTCCATATATAAAGCAATGTGCTCCAAAATGTATTAAACAGAACATTGACAAAAGAGACTGCTTACAAAACACTTGTGTATGGGGATACTGAATGTATACAATGAAGAGCAATGTCAACTATTACATTTTGTTTGACTTGAGGAAGAGCGTCACAATAATACCGAAGAACATGTACTGTCAGGCGTTTGAAGAGAAACGGCGCTTATTCAGCGAAAGCCTACTTAAAAAAAAAAAAAAATCTTAAAATGTTTCCAGGATCGATATTACGTGAAGAATCTAGAGATACCCTTCAGATCTCTATGTATCACTTGCGAGAGAGGGGGCGAAGATGAGATTAGACTAAATACTGTATCCAAACGTGCATTTAAGCAGTCATCGCGCACTCCATACACGAAGAGATGAAAATTTAATGAGTTGCTAGTTTAAGTCGTCTGCTGGAAGGGGTACCGCAGTTGAAGATCACCGTGACGTGCCAACAAAGACAGCCGTCGATGCCCCCGAGGAAGCCAAAGCATATCTTTGAATGAAGGGGTGCCACTCGTAAAACACACATAAACACACACAGTAGAGGGACACACCGCGGGGAGGCAGAGCCTGACTGAGGCGACGCGCAACTGTGGAGGCCGTGCAGCCGCCAACTGAGCCGCGCAACCCTCTGACGTCAAGTCCGCAGCTTACACCGGAGCCTCCAGCATTTCCTTTCGCAGCCTCTGACATTCATGGACGTCTAGCAGTTCCACTAAGGTCACTGTCATACTCAGCAGCTGGAACTGTTCAGAACGCTATCACCTTCATACAAAGCAATCACAGACGCATCACCATGAGATGCAACAGTGACAGCCTCGCCAACATCGCATGCAGCCTTCGTGGCATGCAGCCACTGTAGTATACAGACAGAACCACATGCAACCATCTCAGCACCTGCACTAGCTACAGTTCCATCAGCTTCAATATGTCTTTCAACAGACTGTGCTCTGGGCCTTAGAAAACCCAACATCCTCACAAAGAACTTCTCAACATAGTCTTAATAAGGGACTCGGAATTGACACCACATCCATTCCAGAAGTCAAAACATTACCACCTAGACGTGAGAGCAATGAACCCACAAACTCAGAGCCAAAACCCCTTGAGATCTCCTTGGTTCTGACCAAGAGTTCTTTAATCCGAAAAACATAAACTTTGAACCAGAAAAGTACCTGCCTAGCTTAAAAATGTACCAACTTATACCACGTGAAGACTCCAATATAATAAAATCTTAATGATGGAGTCTTCACGTGGTATAAGTTGGTACACTTTTAAGTTAGACAGGTACTTTACTAATTCAAAATTTAGGTTTTTTGGATTAAAGAACTATTGGTCAGGTTTGGTGTGAACCAAGGAGATCTAAGGGTTTTTGGCGCTGAGTTTGTGGGTTCATTGACCTCACGTCTAGGTGGTAATGTTTTGACTTCTGGAATGGATGTGGTGTCAATGCTGAGTCCCTTATTAAATCTTCAAATTCCCACTTCTACTCCCTCCTGCTGTGCAAATTCCCTGCTGTAATCTTTGCTCCTAATTCATCCTTGCTCCTACTCAGTCCTCCACGCACCAAACAACTCCAACCTTCCTGGCGCCCACCTACACTTACTGTTGTGATCAAGGGAGTAAATCCTAAGGTCACAGAAAGTGAGTCTGAGTGGAAATCAAAACACTAATATTGACTTGATGATCCGAAATGTCCTACGCATTTACAGCAACTCTGGTCCCCCATTACCAGCCCACATCTTTTCAAAGCCGCCTACAATTACCGATCACCTCATTACCAATGGGGCTCTCCTCTACCACCGAACACGCCGCATTGAAACTTCCAGACGCATGCCCACCTGTCATACCTCACTTCAGACTGTAAAATCCACGCACCTGCCCTGTCTTTAAAGGCATCATCTTCTGAATCAATATTCGAATCTACAATCCCCACCCTTTCGTAACACCTGCAACCTATCCCACCCAGACTACTCCTATAAATGCAGACTAAATCCTTTTCCCATGAAACATAATTTAACAGAACTCATGTGTCCCACCAATACGCTACTATAACCAAACAAATCCGTAGGGGCAGCACCAACCAACAATGATAAAATCGGATTTGTGGCCTCAGTTCTCCAAAAAATCAATCCATTGGTGTGACTCATATAATCCAACATGCATCACAGGCTTCCCGTTCTATATTTCACGTTAATACCATAGCGATATACTCTTGATAGCCACTCCCATTTTACTTTGTCTCAACTAGAAGGCGTTGTTTAATTTCAATCCCATCTCCCCTTGTACAGCATCCGATTCTCCTGCACTCAGTCCTTTCGATTATCACAGTCAGATGCTACTACTTCTCCCGTCTATTAATTCGATTTTGTTGTTTTTACCCAGGGCTTATAATCAATCTACTGAAGACGACCTCCGGTTGAATTACCGCAGCTCCAACACAAACACGGTCAGCAGCATTATTATCGCAGACATCCATCGTCACGTCAAACTCATCCGATTCATTCTCATACAGTTTTATATTCAAATTTACTGTAATTAGTGCTTGCATAGGAAGTGGCATATATCTGCTCAGCATGTCGAACAAGCCATCAAATTTTCTCTCGATACGTTTAAATACAGTTACACATACACCAGGTCTTCAATTTTTTTTTCTGACGTACATTATCCCCCATTTCGGACCAAGGTCTTCGAGAAGTTTCCCTGGACTGCAAGGCAAATGCCTGAATTGAAATCATCTTCAAAATATTTCCATTCAGGATTTCCTCTGCCACACTACAAGTTCACCTGGTATTTGTTTAAAAAGTCCCTGAGACTCCAGCGGGTCATTACTCGAATAGGCCTCTCTATCTTTATTGTTATGGAATGAAAAGTATGAAAAAAAAGGTCGGAGCAGGTCACAGTGCTATATAAAACTGTTGAAAATGTGCCATAGTAGACCAGTGCTGACGACCTCAACGTGTAAGTGAATTTTGTTTTTCTCTTTGTACACCTTGTATTCTGCCGTTGACCGGCTTTACTGTGGTTCTGGAAAGGTTGACTTGCAACTTCTTCCGCGAAGTCACTTGTCCCCATCTGTTGGCAGGTACGTAACCCTTAAGTTCTCCAGTTAATCCATAGGCGCTTAGTGGTTGTGGACAAGACGCTGATTACTGTTTCGCGGAACTCGCGGTATGTTTATTGTTCTATTGAAACTGAGCATCACTATGCGAGACTATTGTTCGGCGCAGGTTACAGGGTTTTTTTGAGTACAAAAGAGGCGACGAGGACTCAAACCCCGTATACTTAAAGTCAGCGCGCAAAGTTCTTGAAGTTGTAGCAAGGGAAAATGGCGGTGCTATAACCAGAGCACAACTACAACAACTGCTGCAGCTGCTCACGAAGTGACACAGTGTGCCAGTACAATATCATTACCTCTTCCGTTGCTGTATTTGAACGAGTCGAAGCAGAGCTGGGAAGTTAATCACTGCCTTTTGTTCCTGTACTATCAGGCATATGATGATTTCAAGATTCTGTTTATCAAAGAACATTATTGATGTCTTCTAGTAGTGTGTTGTATGGGGTGATACAAAAACTATAGCCCCTTACTGAACCTACTAGCTTATCTTTTTACAACATCTGCAATTTGCTGTCCAAACGCTTCGAGCACCAGAAGTATGCAGTATCTATTTGCATTCAATTTAATCAGTGACATATCAAAGTGGTCAGACTTAGTAATCCCGAGTAGCTTATTTAGAAAAATTTTGCTTTTATGTAACTTCAGATGTCAGGCGTGTGAAGCACGACCGTACGCTGAATCTCTTATCCAAGATGGATTGGTAAATTTAGCAAGATATCATGAAATGTGCACAAAAGTACTAAAGAAATTAGATTCAAGTCTTAATGATGTTCTAAAAATGACTCAGTCAGTCATTCGAGGTAGGTTGGTAGCTTGCGTTGCTCAAAGAACATTGCATGACGACGTCGAAGCAGTGGCGGGTACAGAAAAACCTCATGGATTGGACGCTAAAGATATCGTGAGCTACCTTCACGGTATAGGAAACCGTCATTTCGTTAATAGTAAAAATATTGTTGCTAGTCTCGTAACAAAATTTTTGCTGGGAAATTACTACGAATTATTATTATCACTCTCACTCTTGGCTAATCTTCAAAAAATCAGATGTGTGTGAAATCTTATGGGACTTAACTGCTAAGGTCGTCAGTCCCTAAACTTACACACTACTTAACCTAAATTATCCTAAGGACAAACACACACACCCATGCAAGAGGGAGGACTCGAACCTCTGCCGAGACCAGCTAATCTTCACACTTGCACTTACTAGAACTAGGATATTTTACTTACTCATTCTTCAGTCTTAATATTTCTTCTTCTGAATGTAAACTAGCTTCCTATTAGGCGAGTAGTCCGTATTTATAACGCTAAGTATCGAAGGTTCTCTGTACAAGAAATATTCGCGACCTTTCTCGAACAAATGCCAGACAGAATAACGTATCGAGATCACTAGAATGGCCGCGACTTTTCTCGTAGGTGTGTTCAAAAATGGCTCTGAGCACTATGGGACTCAACTGCTGAGGTCATTAGTCCCCTAGAACCTAGAACTAGTTAAACCTAACTATCCTAAGGACATCACAAACATCCATGCCCGAGGCAGGATTCGAACCTGCGACCGTAGCGGTCTTGCGGTTCCAGACTGGAGCGCCTTTAACCGCACGGCCACTTCGGCCGGCCTCGTAGGTATGTCTTAGCTATCTGCGTGCCAGACAGAAGCGTATAAAATACCATGTCGCGGACGCGCGTGCTACATGGAAAATTACAACTACTCGATAACTCGATTCAGTCGAGTCGACTGACGAAAGAAACGAACGAATAGCAGCGCGGAGAGGGGAAAAAAGTTGGGGGGGGGGGGTGGCGGCGCGGCTGGCAAAGCGGTCGGCCCCGCAAGGGAGGAGGGACGCGCACACCGCGCTTCCGTTCATATTGTAGGGGACGAGGGGTTATTTTTACGAAATATGGTGCGAAATTGTGATTTGGTGTGTTTCAGTGCGCGATGCGCCAGCCTCTTGGCAGACGGGAGATGACGGCTGGCTGGCGCGTTAGTCAGGTGACACAGTTTTGCTACTAGCGTCGGTACGTGTGTACGCGCGCGGCAGCCATCAACAGCCAGAACGCAGCATTAGCAGAATTGCGCAGGCGCGGCGAGTGTGGCGCGGTTGCGTTAGCCAGCTCATCGAGAACATTCTAATAAACACGGCGCCGCGTAACCGCCGGATTCAGGAGCGGTCTGCACTATTTAAGGGCATCAGAGGTGGGCGTCGGCATCGGTTCGACCGACTGGGCGTTCGGTCGCTGTTACGTCGTCGTCGTCGTCAGTGACGCTGTCCCCGAGGACCGGCCGGCGGAGGGCGTTGCCCGCTGTTGCACGGGGGGACTCTCGGCGTCGTCACGAACCGCTGCGTCTACAGGAGGCGAGCTAGGGCGGGCCTCGTGCTGCTGACCTCCTACCGCCTGCGCAGCTGCTGACCGAGCACTGTGTCGCACTCCCCGGGCTGTGCGCATCAGCACATCTCCACCACGACACGAGCGGTGGGGCTGAGCTACTGGAAAATGAATTGGAAGAACCAACAATAAAGAGGAAGATTACTAAAAACAGCCACCTCTTCTACCCAGCCATGCCCTAAAACCCCGACCACGTCACCCGCTCCAGTCATCCTATTACAATATGTATCCGCCACTGTGTTGTAGTAGCTGATATTTAACTACATTGTCTTCACCAATGAATGGCTGAACGTAGTTCATCCTCCAGTGCAGACAAGCCATCATGAAACAATAAGGCAATGACTGTAGTTATACAATAGTGAAGAGAGAAATAATTGGCATACAAACCCCCTCAGCTTCAGTAGATGATCACAATAAAATGAACCTTGTACACTGGCAATCCTGTCCAGCAAATTCAGTTTTGGTGGCCGCAGTGGCCAAGAGGTTCAGGGCACTTCAGTCTGGAACCGTGAGACTGCTACGGTCGCAGGTCGGAATCCTACCTCAGGCATGGAAGTGTGTGATGTCCTTTGGTTTGTTAGGTTTGAGTAGTTCCAAGTTCTAGGGGACTGATGACCTCAGGTGTTGAGTCCCATTGTGTTCAGGGCCATTTCAACCATTTGAAATTCAGTTTCAGTTAAGTGCTGTTCCTCCACAAAACTAAAAACAGATCCATTTTGGAGTAAACAGAGTGGTGCAGCAGTAGGGGGATAAAGGGGACGTCACCCAATGTACCGTTATCCAAGATGGCGGCGATGACGTCATCCAAGATGGCGGATGTGACGTCATCCAAGATGGCTGATTTTGGAGGGAAGTTTGAATTTTGGCGGGAAGATAAATAAATTGGGCTACCTCCACTAACCTAAACCCTCCTCCCCTCCCTTCCCCCAGAAAAATGGCGGGAAGTTGAAGTTCCATCAGCACATTGCAGAACACCTAAGAAAATGGAGGGCAAGATACGGCACTTGGACTACCACCACTAACCTGTCACCCAACCGCCACCTCCTCCTAAGGTTTCATGGGAAAAGGACTCAGCCTGCACAAGGCTGATGGAGAGAGGAAGGAGTTTACTTTATTTATTTTGGAGCAATTTATTTAGGGATGGAGTATATTTACCACAGTGATACTGAACACATGCTCTGACAGCCCACAGAATACACACCTGCAAACTACTCCTACATAACTCATGTATAAATCTCTACACACACGCTTGCTAATTGTAAACTGTCAAAAATAACGTATTGACAGCCACTCGTAAATAATGCAATACATTTACGTCAGGAGAGCCAAAGAAGTCGTAAATTGTCAAAATAATAATACATCCAAATGCAGAGGGTGCTGTCGTCCAAGGTGGCGGCCATGATGTCAGGTGATGACGCAAGTACCATTATCAAAGATGGCGTCAAACAGTGTGTTCTCCACAAGGTCTGGACCTAGTACTCAGTGCCACCACCAGAGAGCACTATCGTCTGTTTGAAGATGTAACCCAAGATCGTGGGGGTAAATGGCGGGGAAACGACTCTGCCTGTACTGAATGTGAGTTTGTATTTTGCAGATAGTGTCTCCACCATGAGATCTAGACTTCAACTGAGGTAGTACGCAATACTCCCACCTGTCATCCCTCCTGTGACGTAATCCAAGATGGCGGTCTGTAGGGGGAAAATGGCTCGACAATGACTCAGCCTGCGCTGGGCTGCTGGAGAGAGTAAGGAAGGAGTGCACTCTATTTATTTTGGAACATTTTATTTAGGGATGTAGCATATTTATCACACACACATAAAAGTAGCCCTGATGTGCTTGGGGTCACAATACACAGTCTGCACACATGCAAACAGCTCCTAATTTTCCGAAATAATTTCAGTACAGACCTGCAAACTACTCATAAATAGTGCAGTACACAGATGTGCAGACATGAAATCAACTCGTAAACTGTCCAAACAGCACATAGCAGAGCCTAGAGGCCTGCTTGCAAAATAATGCAATAGACACGCAATCAACACCCCCCCCCCCACACCCTTTCTACTGGACTGCACAGCAGGTTAGCAGCAACCTCTACAAAGTGACATGGCCGCCAGCTGTCTAACCACACACAGGTGCCCTCAGGCATGAGGTGGTGACATCCCTTTCATACTTGTCACCTGAGAAATTCTTATCAAAATACAAGTTCACTGAGACACCGGTGCTGACGCTCCACGGGTGTGCACAGCGACGAGCCGCCGCCGGACACAGGTGAAAGTCGCCTCTACTTTCGAGTATACAGTCACTGTTATACTGACGTTACAGAACTTCTAAGCGTTCTCATGCTGGGCTCGTGCGTGAGACACCTCCGGGCAGTACTCGTCTTTACCATTGATGACAGAATAGCACAGGCTGCTTTCCCCATAATGGAACATATGGGCTGTGTCCAGCCATGTTTATCTGCCCCCAGTGTGCCTGGCACCACGCTGTGAAATGGTGGCGACTCGCCATCTAAAAGGTTCTCAATGTTATTCCTATGTCACATGGCTTTGTAACAAATAACAGCCAATCGACCTCTCAGAAATTGTATAGTGACCCAGAAGCAGTTACCGCCCGATGTCTCGGCTTGTATGTACGGAAATTGTTGCCCTAACAGAACCTGTTTACGAAAATAACGCTGAATACAGTCTTCCTCGCGGAACTGACGTGGTACTCAGTCCATCACATGTTACCCTTCGTGCTTTCAACACACACAAACTTTCCCTCTTCTGTGCAGAGGCTCCTATATCCCAGCACAAAGGATGTGAATGAATCGAGCATTTTGATTGGCTCTTATCGAATTTAGCTGCTGAATTGCTGATGCCGCCGGTATCAAGGCCCCATCACCCTTTTTTTTCCTTCTGCAGACGAGACTTTCAGCGGCAATAAAATAGTTTACACTGGTCAACATATTGCAACGACATCTAAACGTCGCAAAGTGCCATACATATCTTCAAATACGGAAAGACTCTTACTCATTTACAATGCTCTCTCAACGAGGACAGAAGCTTGAATATTTGTCCGTGAAACCGATCGCCAACCCAGCAATTTATCACCACATACCGTGTCGCTGCAGTAAATATACAATTCATATACTTCGCCATACAAAATCATCCATTTTACATCATTTGTACATATACCGCAAAGACGGACAGTACCGTATATATATTCTCAGCACAAGGGCATCTATGCCTGATGGGTGCCCACAGCACCTCAGTGGGCCAAAGTCGCTCTCAGAACTGTTCTATAAATTCGGGATCGTTTCCCCTTGGCACAAACAAGTTACTGTTTCTGCCCCCGAACCTGCTTCCTTGCTTGCTCGCTTTTCTACGCTCATCTCCAGACTCAGGGATGACAAGAACACATGTATTTTTTCGCATGGGCAGCCATAATATTATACCATTTTCGCGGTACTTCTCGATATCAAGCACTAGGCAGCATCCTACCGATCGCTAGCGCAACATGATTCCCAAAATATAGACCCAAAATGATTTCTCTACAAATCCCAAACTTCAGTAAAGTGCAACGTGCTGTAAACCCTTGAGTAACTACAAACAAATAGAGGAAACTGATAATTCCACTCTCGAATACCGATGTCGGTGATGTACCAGATTCCAAATCATTCCTATAATTTACAAGTCAAGTAAGGTCTTTCTGAAGTCTAGAGAACAGGCAAATGTGTCTTCCACATGCTAAATGCACACCCCACAATCGATCTTCTCTCAACTAAATAAAGGTACGAAATGTGCAGAAGCAGTCAACCGAACAATTTACGTGGGAGGGAATAACGATCCAGCGCAAACGCACCTCTGTACACAATCTTCTCAAATTTCCACTTCATCATGAAAGCCGCCCAACACATCCTAAGTATTAGTTCGCTATTCGGTTATCTAGAGGACGGCAAAGTTAACTCAGATACATTCCCACAGGTCTCTGCATTCGGACGGCTGCTGCCGTTAACGGGAAACGTGAATCATTCCAACCACAAACCATGCATACGAGGAGTCATTCTAGAAAACCAATGACATATATGTTTTATCATTATACTTATAATTAAATGTTATGGTCGCGGTCTCAATTAAACGGCATTCCACAATGAGCGAAGTATTGGAAATACACCCTACTGTCGGCAGTGGCTCTGGAAATAGAACTATCACTACCTTTCTTATAACTTGACATACTTTTCGCTTTGCTATCACAGTACTCCGAGTCAAATCCATACCCTCCTTACGACTGGACATACTCATTTCCATTCCACAAACACATACTGTAAGAACCTGATGCTCAAATGCGAACATACGACGCATCCCCTACTACTACTAAGTATAATACTTTGTCAATAGCTGACTGCCTATGATACGAAATAATACTGACCGAAAATCAACGACGGGTGGACATGTCTCTTAGGTTTTTCTTCCGAGTGCTACCACTGTGTCTTAGAAAGAGAGACGTAATCGACCAGATGTTAAAAAACCCGATCTCAACAACTGCTGCATGTTACTGTCACAAGTAATCTTGGTTCTACAGGTGCACACAAGTATCCATGTTAAAAGCTATACCCGCTTTACGAATCGAGGTACGACACTACCTCTGAATGAGGTGGTTTCTTTTCCAGAAAATACCGTGACGGTGATCGTAGGAATGTGTACTATCAGATCAACACATAGCTCTCGATGCAAACTCGTGATAAAATTACTGCATTTTGAAAGTGATATGGTTCAGGAACGTGGTATGTAAGCGGTATTTGCGACGCCCTCACACCTCCCAAGCAAGATGTAGCGCATTCTGTCTCGAGACCATATCAGAGGTTCTGAGATATATCCACTGACTTATAGGCGATGACTGATTGATAAGGAACACAAACAGTAGTAGTAGTAGATGATGTGCCGATTCAGGTCGTAAGAAAATGTACACTTGCTTCTCAGATCTCTAGTGTTTCACTATCCGCTAGAAATGATGTCCATGAGTTGGAATCGGGTCTTACCATTCAAGCACATAGCTGCGTTGGATCTTATTGACAATTCCTTTAACGATTTCAACCATTACTCAGTCATATTTCTGGAACTCTCATGTTGTTGTTGTTGTGGTCTTCAGTCCTGAGACTGGTTTGATGCAGCACTCCATGCTAATCTATACTGTGCAAGCTCCTTCATCTCCCAGTACCTACTGCAACCTGCATCCTTCTGAATCTGCTTAGTGTATTCATCTCTTGGTCTCCCTCTACGATTTTTACCCTCCACGCTGCCCTCCAATACTAAATTGGTCATCCCTTGATGCCTCACAATATGCTCTACCACCCTATCCCTTCTTCTAGTCAAGTTGTGCCACAAATTTCTCTTCACTCCAATTCTATACAATACCTCCTCGTTAGTTATGTGATCTACCCATCTAATCTTCAGCATTCTTCTGTAGCACCACATTTCGAAAGCTTCTGTTCTCTTCTTGTCTAACCTATTTATCGTCTACGTTTCAGTTCCATACATGGCTCCACTCCATACAAATACTTTCAGAAACGACTTCCTGACATTTAAATCTATACTCGATGTTAACAAATTTCTCTTCTTCAGAAACGCTTTCCTTGCCATTGCCAGTCTACATTTTATATCCTATCTGCTTCGACCATCATCAGTTATTTTGCTCCACAAATAGCAAAACTCATTTACTGCTTTAAGCGTCTCATTTCCTAATCTAATTTCCTCAGCATCACCCGACTTATTTCGACTACATTCCATTATCATCGTTTTGCTTTTGTTGATGTCCATCTTATATCCTCCTTTCAAGACACTGTCCATTCCGTTCAACTGCTCTTCCAAGTACTTTGCTGTCTCTGACAGAATTACAATGTCATCGGCGATACTCAACGTTTTTATTTCTTCTCCCTAGATTTTAATACCTACTCCGAATTTTTCTTTTGTTTCCTTTACTGCTTGCTCAATATACAGATTGAATAACATCAGGGAGAGGCTACAACGCTGTCCCACTCCCTTCCCAACCACTGCTTGCCTTTCATGCCCCTCGACTCTTATATTGCCATCTGGTTTCTGTACAAATTGTAAATAGCCTTTCGCTCCCTGTATTTTACCCCTGCCACCTTTAGAATTTGAAAGAGAATATTCCAGTCAACGTTGTCAAAAGCTTTCTCTAAGTCTACAAATGCTAGAAACGTAGGTTTGACTTTCCTTAATCTTTCTTCTAAGATAAGTCGTAAGGTCAGTATTGCCTCACGTGTTCCAGTGTTTCTACGGAATCCAAACTGATCTTCCCCGAGGTCGGCTTCTACCAGTTTTTCCATTCGTCTGTAAATAATTCGCGTTAGTATTTTGCAGCTGTGACTTATTAAACTGATAGTTCGGTAATTTTCACATCTGTCAACACCTGCTTTCTATGGGATTGGAATTATTATATTCTTCTTGAAGTCTGAGGGTATTTTGCCTGTCTCGTACATCTTGCTCACCAGATGGTAGAGTTTTGTCAGGACTGGCTCTCCCAAGGCCGTCAGTAGTTCTAATGGAATGTTGTCTACTCCCGGGGCCTTATTTTGACTCAGGTCTTTCAGTGCTCTGTCAAACTCTTCACGTAGCATTGTATCTCCCATTTCATCTTCATCTACATCCTCTTCCATTTCCATAATATTGTCCTCAAGTACATCGCCCTTGTATAGACCCTCTATATACTCCTTCCATCTTTCTGCTTTCCCTTCTTTGCTTAGAACTGGGTTTCCATCTGAGCTCTTGATATTCATACAAGTGGTTCTCTTTTCTCCAAAGGTCTCCTTAATTTTCCTGTAGGCAGTATCTATCTTACCCCTAGTGAGATAAGCCTCTACATCCTTACATTTATCCTCTAGCCATCCCTGCTTAGCCATTTTGCACTTCCTGTCGATCTCATTTTTGAGACGTTTGTATTCCTTTTTGCCTGCTTCATTTACTGCATTTTTATATTTTCTCCTTTCATCAATTAAATTCAATATTTCTTCTGTTACCCATTGATTTCTACTAGCCCTCGTCTTTTTACCTACTTGATCCTCTGTTGCCTTCACTACTTCATCCCTCAGAGCTACCCATTCGTCTTCTACTGTATTTCTTTCCCCCATTCCTGTCAATTGTTCCCTTATGTTCTCCCTGAAACTCTGTACAACCTCTGGTTCTTTCAGTTTATCCAGGTCCCATCTCCTGAAATTCCCACCTTTTTGCAATTTCTCCAGTTTTAACCTATGGTTCATAACCAATAGATTGTGGTCAGAGTCCACATCTGCCCCTGGAAATGTCCTACAATTTAAAACCTGGTTCCTAAATCTCTGTCTTACCATTATATAACACAGCTCTACAAAATAAATTTTTTTTTTCGTTGCCAGGGAAGTTTGTACGAAAATGGGATATTGTTATGATACTCATTCTGAGTATATTTGTACTTTTTCCAAATTGGCTCTGGTTTTTGAGATATAGGTTATTTGTGGAAATGAGAGTTTCATGTGGATAATATCGACTGCAGGGTCCATATATGGTGTAATGTATTTGCTACCTGTTTTTTAATTAGTGATATTGTACTATCTTTATTAAACAATTGTGCTCAGGGAGTGCATCTGTGTGGTTGAGGATTACATCATGCAAACATCACACTGTCAGCATGTGTTCAGTCCTGTTGTGCGGTGCGTGTGTTGAAGATATTGAGGGTTGTGCAGATTTGAATTCGGCGGTACTCGACATTCATTTTTTGGCCGAGGTAATCCCCGCAACAGCCGATAGGTAGCGTTCAGTGTAAACAAGAAAAATGGCGATGGTTGAAAGTCACACACATGTGCAGTGCAGCTTCAAGGAGATAGAACCTTTTCATCGTGACGTAGCAAATAAGAGGTGAGTATTCATTTCACACAAAACAATTAATGATGTTTGTTGGATGTGATTGACATGCAAATACAAGAAAGTTCTGCATAATATGTAGTATTTGTGCAATTTTGCTTTAGGAAAACATGAGTTCTTCACGCCGTCTTTGCGTGAACCATCCAGATGAGTTCTGCTACATTTGTGGTGAATACGTTCTTCAAAAGAACAGGAAGAATATCACTCCTTTTGTGAAGGAAGCGTATCTGACATATTTCGGAATTAAACTTGGAGATCAAGACAAGGCGTGGGCACCCCATAAAGTTTGTAAGTGCTGTGTGGAGTGCTTACGGCAGTGGACAAAACGAAAAAGGAAAAGCTTAAACTTCGGAGTGCCTATGGTATGGCGAGAGCAGAAGAACCATACAGATGATTGCTATTTTTGCATTGTTAATGTGAAAGGTTTTAATAGGTTCAAAAAACGAAAGTGGGAATATCCCGATTTGGAGTCAGCAAGAAGACCGGTGGTGCACAGCAACGATGTTCCTGTACCAACCTTCACAACATTACCCACGCTAACATCATCAGATGACGATGTGCACGGCGAGGAATGTACAAGTAGTGGTTCGGAATACGAAGGACGTGAGACACAACCCCAGCAGTTCGACCAGAAGGAGCTCAGTGACTTGATACGATAACTCAATCTTTCAAAGCAAGCATCAGAACTCTTAGCATCCAGGCTTAAGGAAAAGAACTGTCTTCATCCAAGTGTTAAAATAACAGCTTACCGGACGAGAGAAGAAAACCTTCTTCCATACTTCAACCAAGAAGAGGCTATAGTGTATTGCAGCAATATACCTGGACTTTTACTTGAATTGGGGCTGCCGGAATATAGACCAGAGGACTGGCGTCTCTTCATAGACAGTTCCACTAGAAGTTTAAAATGTGTTCTCCTACACAATGGCAATCGTTACGCATCTATTCCAATTGCCCACTCAACAAAACTTTGTGAAGCATATGCTAACATCAAGATGGTTCTGCAGAAAATTCAGTATATGCAGCACCAGTGGTTGATTTGTGTTGATTTGAAAATGGTGAACTTCTTGCTTGGACAACAAAGTGGATACACAAAGCACCCTTGTTTTATCTGCATGTGGGATAGTAGGGCAAAGCACGAACATTGGAAGCAGAAAACATGGCCTCCAAGGGAACATATGGCTGTTGGTGAAGCAAACATCATTAATGAACCTCTGGTTAGTAGGGACAAGATTGTTCTTCCACCATTACATATTAAGTTAGGACTAATGAAGCAATTCACCAAAGCTTTAGACAGAAATGGTAATTGCTTCACATACATCTGCAATACGTTCCCTGGACTCAGTAGTGAAAAACTTAAGGCAGGAATATTTGATGGTCCTCAAATTCGCAGGCTCATCAACGATACCAATTTTACAAGTGTCATGACTGTCACTGAAGCATCGGCCTGGAACAGTTTTGTCACTGTTGTAAAATGTTTTTTGGGCAATCATAAAGCTCCCAATTACGAGGAACTGGTCAAAAACATGCTCACTAACTTTCAAAACTTTGGAGCTAACATGAGCATAAAATTGCACTTCCTTCACAGCCACTTGGGTCGATTTCCTCGTAATCTAGGTGATTTCAGTGAGCAACAAGGAGAGCGGTTCCATCAAGATATGAAAGGAATAGAGGAAAGATATAAAGGAAGATGGGACAGGCATATGATGGCAGATTATTGCTGGAATCTGCAACGTGACTGTTCTGAAGAGACCTATAAAAGGAAAGCGTGCAGGAAGCGGTTCGTCATGGACGGAAAATGATATACTTATAGAGAAACTTTTCAATTATGTTTTATACGTGGACAAATGCCTATCAGGTTTTCATAGAAGCTATTTATAAAGATTATTTTCTTTTTTCATTGTAGTTTGTAGCGCTCGAGTTCAGTATTAGCAATTTTTTTTAATTTTTTGAATAAATCATGCATTATCTCAAAAACTAGAGCCAAACTGCATAAATGGTTGCTATATTCGTCCTCAGCACCACTAACCCATCCTAAAGCCACTCAAATATCCTTGGCAAGAAAATGAGTGTTGACCAGTGTAATCTATCTGATACCTTTTAGTATCTCCAGGATTCTTCTATGTATACAACTTTCTTTTATGATTCTTGAACCAAGTGTTAGCTATGATTAAGTTATGCTCTGTGCAAAATTCTAACAGACGGCTTCCTCTTTCATTTCTTAGCCCCAATCCATATTCACCTACTATGTTTCCTTCTCTCCCTTTACCTACTGTCGAATTCCAGTCACCCATGACTATTAAATTTTCGTCTCCCTTCACTACCTGAATAATTTCTTTTATCTCATCATACATTTCTTCAATTTCTTCGTCATCTGCAGAGCTAGTTGGCTTATAAACTTGTATTACTGTAGTAGGCATGGGATTCGTGTCTAGGCACTCTCATATCTCGAAACAAGTCATTTTTCCTGAACCTAGCTGCTACAGTAAAATTCCGACGTGGTTTTAATCACCCCCTATGCATCTTGCAACTACTCCCATTTCTACAGCTCTCTGCAAGTGATCGTTCCAATTCAAGTCAGAACTGAGCAGAAGTTGGAGAAAGACAAATCCATCACCTTCTGCAACCCATGTTGTAGAAACAGAACGACCTGAGTTACTGCAACAGGACCGTGTTTTGACCATTCGATGCTTGCAATGTGGTACGTCTCCAAACTACACCCCGAAGCAGGTCCACGTCCATTCAAATCAATCAGCCCAACATGCTATCATCGTTATTCTCTACCACCCAACAGAGAAAAATTACGAACTATAATAGCTCATCCGATTTAGAAGTCACCTGGGTACCGATGCTAGTGCAATGATGCACAGCTGTGGTGCGGTCCAGAGCAGAGAATGAGATTTCACAGTGTTCCCTAGAATAGCGCAGCGTGCAGCCATCCAAGCATTCCTAACGGTATACCCAGTCCCTCACCGAATTTACACCTTAAACTGCTGCTGCTACTCCTTCTGCTTGTATGACACGATCCCATTAAATATACAGGCATCGCAGAGGCCACTTTAGAGTTTGACCATCTATACTCTAGGCAAATGATCGTATCCCACAGACTATACCAAATCACATGAGACGCTCCCTCTGGTCCTGTTCAGTTGTTTCAAACACTGTTTTCTAACACACTTTTGTACAGTGCCAAACATTTCCTTTTTTCTGCCACAACTTCGAGACCTGTGCCAGGTTCTAAAATGACATTAAGAAGTTGTGATCCATGGCCTTTCGCAGGAAACTAGATGTTGCTTGGTGTAAATCATATTCTTACAGCGGATAGCATAACACACCACACATTGGCTGATTTTAAATAAAAGACAGTTACACCATAAGTAAACTGGAAGAGTTTTATGGCATTGGCATAGGTTTCCAAACTACAGTCCGAAGGTGACTCACGAGCTCTACATTTAGACTCGTCACTCACACTGACGGAATAACCGACGGCTCTGCATTCCCTCAGGCGGATCCCCATATTTCACGCATGTAGGTGATCAGTGTTTGGGCGCTATCTACCCCAGAAGGTGCTGTCCATCGACCCAAAACTTTTCCTACAACTCAAACAAACAATATCAGTCAATCACTATCCAGTAACCAACAGCGTGCCAGTGGATGGATGGGATGGAAAAGACACTATCGATGTACTCTAACAATGAGCATCGCAGTTGATAGCACAAGCAAATGGAGCAATTTTACAGTGACTTCAACACCGGCAATGATGTGACAGCATGTTTCCCCAATTTCAGTATCATAACTAAACCACCTCCTGTCCACTTTACAAGTATCACTGCGAACATGGATAGATGACTGCAGCATATCCATTCAGTGTTAATTCTCGAACACATCAAAGTATACCAGACAGTGCCCCACATATTTCTGTCACTTCAAGCATAGTATTTAATTTGCAATCTATCTCTCTTTATATGGGAGTCACAGAGCATTCTCGCTGTCTTAGGGTAACACACACACACACACACACACACACACACACACACACATTACACATACATGTATATATTACATATATTAAAAGAATATATAGCCTGTCTTCCTATGTCTGTCCAAATGTTAGAAAATCGTGTAAAAATTTTCTCTGAATCACTCAAGAATTTTTTGAGGTTTCTGGTAACTACCCTTCCCTTTTATATATCACACACAGACACACACACACACACACACACACACACACACACACACACACACACACACACACACACACATATATATATATATATATATATATATATATATATATATATATAGACAGGCATAGGCAGACAGGCTATATATTTTTAATATATGCAATATACACACGTATGTGTAATACATAAACGGGGTAGCATTGTTACCACACATCTCAAACAATGCTAGACTGATTTACTTCCAAGTTTTACGTGATACTCGAATGGAAATGGACGCAGCGAGGGGGAGGAGGGGATGGACAGAGAGAAGATGGAGAAAGTGACCCACAGAGAAATGGGGAGTGGACGAGACGTATAGAAAGAGAAATGGGGGATTAGAAGATGGGCAGGGAGAGAGGGGCGGGCAAGCAATTTAGGATGTATAAGCAATTCCCATGCATATTTAAAGACTACGAAATTTTGCTGGGTTCGCTAGTAATAGGAATAAAAAACCGAAATTCAATTATTTCAGAACCCGGTTATTTTGAACGGTTTTATCAGTCAGGTTAGACTGGCATCGAAACAAAATCGGTTGTCCCAGCTATAACCGCCACTCCTACTGGAATGTCGCACATCAGTATGGTCACACGTTGCCATATTGACTGTCCACCACTCCAACTATCACTGCTTCGAGGAGTTTCATAGAGTGAACAAACAATAAGACTCAGAGGCCAAATTGCAGTGCAGCGTAAGTATAAAGAGTATGTAGAGTACTTACACTTTTAGTGGTAACTTTACCGACAGAAAATAGCCTTATAGATCTTCATGATTTTTCATTGTTCGGGTTTCAAATTAATGAGAATATATGTGGATGAGTGAAAACATTATGACCACTGCCCACTGCGGGACTGAAGACCACCTGGTGCCATTGTGGACACGTGACGCGGTAAGGGAAGTACACAAGCGAAGCAGAGACGAGTGGGGAATCGTGTTACAAACCAGACCCAACCCTGACTAGTAAAATAAGTGCAAAATCGTATGGCGTTGTTGGCTGGGATACGCCACAGGGCTGGCTAAACATCCTAACTAGAAATATTTTTCTGTCCTACCCAACATAATGTGTCCCTTCCGTCGCTAAGGGTGAGAATTGTGTGTCTGAAGTGTAATGGGTGTGTGTAAAGTGTGTTGTCATGTTTATGTTAGATGACGATGATGAGAGATGGGAGAAGGTGAAACTCGGTGCTGGCGCACTGTCTACTCCTCTCGAATAGCACTAAAGGGGCCGCCAAGCTTAATGTCCCCATTCGATGGATGAATCACCATGAACAATGTCAAATGCTCTCACTTCAAGAGACATTCCAGAGAGGATTGGAATTTAATGAATTTAATCCAGGACTTTGGCACAAAGACTGGTGATCAGGGACTTCACTAGGCCACTGCCTCTCCTCCTCTCTGCCTTAAAGGAAACAGTATTGGTCATGCCCAACGTTGCTTAATTTTGGTGATCTTGCAAGAAACTGTAATTCCTTTGCCCCTGTCCTAATCATCCATCCCGACAATTTCAACACTATTTCCACGCAGACTGGAAAGCATACTGTGCCCATGATCATATCCTAATTGAAAACCACGTCTCCAACCTCCAGAATCCTGACGAATGCAGCATGAGACTAATTTCCAACAACAAACCATCACAAATGCAACTGCCAGTCACATCCCATTCCGAAATGTCTGCTGTAGCCATCCCACACTCCATACATGTGCTCTTTCTCTGCTCTAAGAATGCTGTTGCCTCTACAGAGAATCCCTTTGTACTCGTGACCCTAGACATGCTCACCTGCTGTCGACAGCTCCAGTGACACGTTCACAGTTACTTGCAAGTTAAACGATGTCTGCTCTGGAGCATAATTCGCTCTAAACTAAACGAACCGTCTAAAAACTCTACAAAATACTGGAAAGAATTGTATAGACTCTCAGGAAAGAATTCCACTCACACACACCCCATCCTTTGTAACAACATACTCTTACCTAACAGCCTCACCATATCAGTTCACGTCCTATTTGGAAGATACTTTCATGATCACAGATGACACCAACTTTGATAACTCTGCAGATCCCTATGTTTATGAATGCATAAACACAGATATCCCATCTCTTGCGCCAAAGTTCCAGTTCTTACTCAGCACTATACGAACAGAACCAAAGACACCAATAACAGCTGAAGGCATAAAACAAACACTTGCTAATGAGCGAAACGCTGCTCCAGGTCACGATTGCGTACCGCCACCTCAAGGAAGGACCCAGAGTCTATTACGAAACCCTGGCCATCTTTTACAATACCATTCTCTACACAGGCCATGTCCAAGAGCAATGAAATATTTCCGAAGTCCTACTATTTATCAAACCATATAAATGACCCTTGCAGACCTCACGCTATCAGCCTCAATTTAGTTTTCAGCAAAATCGTTGAAAGCACCATTACTCATCCAGTCTATCAGTAGCTTGAAACACACGTACCCATCCACAACACCCAGTGTTTTGTTGCCACTGTTGCTTCAACGTCCAACATATTTACATTACCCATTTCACCTCATGCCAACCTAAAAAAAAAAAAAAAAAAAGTGCCCTGCTTGCCTGCCTTGATATCCGAGAAGCCTTTGACTGGATATTGGATTCTGAATTGCTTTGCAAGCTGCAAACTTATGCACTCCCAGTTGACTATGGCCATCTTACAACATCCTTATTCTTCTTTCGTCACTGCCCTACATAATTATTTTACAGTCGACTACATCTGCTACCACTTCCTTCGCCCTGCTGTAAAAGCGCCTCAGTACTCTGTCATGTCGCACCTCCTTTGTATCCTGTACACTGGAGACATTCCCAAACCACCAACCACCCACCTACCTTTTGCCACATACTGACAACACCATCTATCTGGCTACCCACCACATTCTCCAACTCTCTCGTGCCCCCCTCCAACGCCACTTGAATCTGTTGATGAAGTGGTGTAATACGTCAACAAATCCACAGAAAAACCAAGCCACCATCTTTGTCACGTCCCTCGACATTTTCATCGTCCTGATTTCCACTTTTCCACCTGCAACCAAACCATCCTTCTAACACAACAAAGTATTTAAGACTAAACCTTCACAGAAAAGCAACACGGATTGCACCCTTCCTTGCTATCCAACACAACTCTGAAACTGACTAAATGTTCTAAAACTACTAACACAGTTCACCTGGGAGCTACAGCCTTCCACCATTGTCCTCACCTATAAATCCCTCAGGTGTCCCATCCTAACTTATGAAAACATCTTCACCTACCCTAACTTCTAAAAAATCCTTGAAATCCTGGAAATATATGCACTCCATCTCTTCCTCTGCGCCTACCTACCTTTCCTAACTTTCTGTAATATGTCGACCACTTCCCAAGGGTTCTTCTTATCTTGGAACACCTTCAGACCCAATACATTAATCACAAAACCGAATCCCAGCACCCAATATCGTACTATTCAATCATACATCCAGTACATCATCGTGCCACTACATCAATAGCCCATGTACCACGTATTATCATGTCTTATGCAGTCTCCCCACCCTCCACCCCCCACCCTCAGAACTTCAACCATCTCCCTCTGTCTAATGATCGAATGTGTGCCCATATATATGCCTGATTCCAGGGCTAGTCACAAAGCCACACCTCACACTACTCCTTCCATTTTCCGCCCTCCTCTTTCTCCCCCTCAGTGATCTTTAGTCGCTGTCTGCCACTGCACAGGGTCTCATAGTCATTCTCATCATTCCACTTCCATCATTAAAATGATCATTTTCATGTACCACTGGCGTCATCAGCATACTATAGCAGCCATAATATTATCATCAGGGATTATGTTTTAACTGTAATGTAAAATCATCTAAAAATTTTTTAAGATCATAAAAATTAAACAACAAAATGTGTTTTTTAAAAATGATTATTTATTATCATCTGTTTCCAATGTATTTTAAAACTTCTTTTAGACATGTAAAATGTTTCGTTGAAGAGCGGTTTTATCAGCTGCCAGGATGCACCCTAAGTGGTGAACTGAAATAACAATGAAGTCCAAAAAGAAAATGGACTCATTTTAGCTACGATGGGGGCAGAAAATGAAGAAATTCACATATATAGGTGACTGTGACGAAGGGCAGATTGTTGTGGCATGGAGCCTGGGAATTAAGATCTCGGAAACGGCGAAGCTGATCGGCTGTTCACATGCTACTATCTGAGCATCTATGAAGTGGCTGGAAGACAATGAAATTACCAATAAATGACACGATGTTGGACGTCCATGCCTAATCACAGAACATGGTGGTCGGATACTTGCCCCCTATGTAAAGCAGGATAGAAGGCGATCTGTGACATATTTGATGACAGAGTACAGTAGATGTGCAACCATAAGTGTATCAAAGGATATCATTCAGCACACATTGTCCAACATAGGACTCTGCAGCACAGGATTCTCATACATGTTCACATGCCAACTGCGATTGCAGTGGGAATTGGATCATCGAAACTGGATCGCAGGCAAATGAAAATGCATCGCCTTATCAGATTAATCATGTTTCTTGTTACACCACGTCGATGATAGTGTCCAGATACGCCATCATGCAGGCAAATGGCTGCTGAAAAGAAGCACAGTGCTACGGATCGAGGCTGGTTTGGGTGATATTATGGTATGGAGGATATTTGCCTGGGCTTCCGTGGCACCTGTGATAGTAATCGAGCTACAGTGGCTTGAAGAACACATTAATGTCTTGGTCACCAAAATTGCGTAATCTGAACCATAATGGAACACATCTGGGACGTAACAAGGTGGCTGTTCTGCGCCCACAAACGACCTGTCCGTAATTTATGGATATTGCGTGACATGTGCATAGATATCTTACGTCTTATATCTCTGGAAACCTACCAAGGACCTTTCGAAACCATGCCATACAGTACCACTGCTGTATTACATTTCAAAGGTGGACCATCAGGCTATTAAGTAGGTGGTAATGACGTTTTGGCACATTACTTGAATTGTCTCTGATACCTATCGTTCATCCAATTGACAAATATTTTTCCACAATATGTGCAGTCATTTGAAACTGACCTGGGCTGATGCAGAAAGTTTACAGCTCACAGATCACTTAAATTTTTAGCTGCAGTTTTTCAGAGTTTTCCCAATACCGTTTGCTACACACAGTCTGGTAAAAGTGGAACTGGATATGTTACAAGTAATGGTGTTATAACATCCATCAACCAGGTCAACAGGCATCGTCCATAATAGCTAGTAAGAAAGGTACTTGATCTTTACACATTTGGAACAGTTAAAAGACTGCCATCAATGCCAGAGCCATATTGACCTCTGCCATCTTCAGAGGCTAGAGGAATTATTCGAAAATCCAATAATTTTCCAAAACAGATTTAGTGAATGTGTAGGCCTACCTACAGTTACAACTAAATGAAGGGACCAAGAAACTGAAAGTGATAAGTGCGCCATGTTAACTACGTATTTATAATAGATTTAGAGATATATGTAGGTGGCGCAATGGTTAGCACAATGGATCCGCATTCAGGAGAGTAACAGTTCAAATCTTCTTCTGCCATCTAGATTTGGGTTTACTGTGATAGCCTTAAATCACTTGAAGTGTAGGTGGGATGGTTGCACACTTTACTTCTGAGGTGATTACAGACAGAAACGTCCAGAGGATTGATGACTGGTGTTCTTTGAGGCTAAGGTTTATGCCCTGCTCGATCTGTTCATCTCAGACCATAGTGGCGCATTAGACATCGTCTAGCATCAGCACGAATTCAGAGTAATAATAAGATGCTTAGATAAAATTATAGGGCCATCTGTACTTTATATTCTATTATGATTTAATATAGAGATGATGATATAAAGAATATTAAGGAAGTTGATTTTGTTGTAAGAATAGTATCTGACAGTCTTTTGTTTTTGTTTCATGATAACGTGACATATTGAACAGAAGTTGTCTAGAAGGATGTCATTTGTAGAAATATGGAAAGATTTAGTGAAATTTCAGATTCAAAGATGATAGTGTACGGAGAAAATTATATGGTATAAAGTAATAATAGTGGTTTGATGATGTGAAACTTACAATTTTAAGTTGTATTAGGTATGGTGCAACATGCACAAGCAGTTTTGAAAAAAAAAATGATACCATTATTTATCGAAGGCATTAACGAGGTAATCTTTCTGCCAGTTCAGTTTAATGTCTAGTGGATCGACCACACTCAGTCAGAAATGCGCAAATTATGAAGTAGGTCACACCAGAGTGCACAGACGAGTGCAGATGTTACGCACTACAGAAACGCAGCACAGCCGTCGAGTGTGGCAAGGCGAGCCATCCAGGTGGAATGTCGAAATGCTTAACATAGCAGCACCTAAGCGGAAGAAGGCGGAAGCTTTTCCACACCAGTTACCGCAAAAGTGTTTAGTAAAAGTGCCGCAAGGCAAGTACAGCGCAAGCAAGAAAAGCCCATGAGTATATAACGTAGCCAACTTCGTACTGAAATTATCTCGTATTTCTACCGACACAGAGCTGTGACACTTGAAGCACCATCCAGAATGCTATACTTAGCCCGCAGTTTGACCACGCATCAGGGCAGCCTGCCCTGAGACATGAGACGCGAAGTGTCCACATGACTGTGGGGCCAGCTGAGCCCCGGTACAGCATGGCGCTACTGCGATGGGTCACAGTCGCTGCATCGCCCATTGCTGCCAGCTGGACAGCACTGAAGATAACAGCTGTACTTTGGCCATGACCATCTTAGCTGCCAAGTCCAGGACGTTGCTGACAGAAGCGATGGCGTTACACCACCACTCGGACATGCTGTGCTCTGTCAGGAGTGCGGGACATCACGCACATACACGCAGGACGAAAAAGGATGCCTCAACTACACTGCTGCTGCTTGTAATGAGTCATGCCGGACAGCCGTAATAAAGGAATTTGGAGAACAAAAACCAGTCTCTCTGATTCCTGCCATCTTCACTGGTGCTGGAAGTGGAACTTGATGGCAAAACTAATCTTGAAAAGTGGACTGGTGCCAGCTGAGCCAGCCATAAGGATCTGTCATTTTAGTGTTCAAGGACAGTCTAGTTAAGGTGACCTGAGTTACCAGCTCTTCTTAAGGTGAAGGGCAGCGTGATGCATCGACCATATTCAGTCAGAAACATACAATGCAGGAAGTAGACTACAGCAAAGCCGGCCACAGGATAGTGCGGAAGTTATGCCTTACAAAAAGACAACACAGCTATTGCACATTGTGAAGCTATCTAGTCAGGTGTGATCTGGTAATTGCTGACAAAGCAGAAACCATGGAAGTTAGTACACTATGTGATCAAAAGTATCTGGACACCCACAAAACGTACATTTTTCATAGTAGGCGCATTGTGCTGCCACTTACTGCCAGGGACTCCATATCAGCGACCTCAGTAATCATTAGAAATCGTGAGACAGCAGAATGGGGCGCTCCGCAGAACTCACAGACTTCGAACGTGGTCAGGTGATTGGGGGTCACTTGTGTCATATATCTGTATGCGAGATTTCCACACTCCTAAACATCCCTAGGTCCACTGTTTCCGATATGATAGTGAAGTGGAAACGTGAAGCGACACATAAAGCACAAAAACGTACAGGCCAATCTCGTCTGTTTGCTGACAGATACTGCCGACAGTTGAAGAGGATCGTAATGTGTAATAGGTAGACATCTATCCAGACCATCACACAGGAATCCCAGACGGCATCAAGATCCACTGCAAGTACTATGACAGTTAGGCGGGAGGTGAGAAAACTTGGATTTCATGGTTGAGCGGCTGCTCATAAGCCACACATCACGCCGGTAAATGCAAAACTCTTCTTGTAATGAGCGTAAACATTGGACGATTGAGCAGTGGAAAAATGTTGTGTGGAGCGACGAACCGCGGTACACAATGTGGCTATCCAATAGCAGGGTGTGGGTATGGCGAATGCCTTGTGAACATCATCTGCCCGCGTGTGTGGTGCCAACAGTAAAATTCAGAGGCGGTGGTTGTTGTTTTGGATGGCACTATCACAGCACAGGCCTACACTGATATTTTAAGCTCCTTCTTGCTTCCCACTGTTGAAGAGCAATTAGGGTATAGCGACTGCATCTTCCAGCACGATCGAGTACATGTTCGTAATGCACGGCATGTGACAGAATGGTTACGCGTCAATAACATCCCCGTAATGGACTGGCCTGCACAGAGTCCTGACCTGAATCCTACAGAACATCTTTGGGATGTTTTTTAACGCCCACTTCGGACGAGGCCTCACCGACCGACATCGATACCTCTCCTCAGTGCAGCACTTCGTGAAGAATGGGCTGCCATTCCCCAAGAAACCTTCCAGTGCCTGATTGAACGAATGCCTGCAAGGGTTGAAGCTGCCATCTAGGCTAAGGATGGACCAGCACCATGCTGAATTCCAGCATTACCCATGGAGGGCGCCACGAACTTGTAAGTAATTTTCAGCCAAGTGTCCAGATATTTTTGATCACATAGTGTATCTGTGCTGCAAGGCATATCAAAGCACAACTAAGAGCTTATATATGCTTAGCCACTTTTTACTGAAATCATCTTGAGTTAGTAAGGTGGTAAAGTCTTATGGGACCAAACTGCTGAGGTCATCAGTTCTCTTGAATTAGTATTGCAGCACTACCACCATGGGGCTGCGCCATTAAGGGCGCCATCCGGAATGCTGTATGGGGTCTGCAGTTCGACCTCATGTGAGGACAGCCTGCCCTGGGACATGAAGAGATGCAGAGCCATTGCGGGGCTGGCTGAGCCCTAGAGCAATGCATGCCAGCCACAGTATTACTGCAGTGGGTCACAGTCACTGTGTCACCCATTGTCACCAGCTGGAAAGTACTGAAGACAACAGCCATGCCTGGACATCACCGCCTTAGCTGACGCATCTGGTGCATCGTTGACAGAAGCTGTGGTGTTACACCACTACTTGGCCATGCTACACTCTGTCAGCATTGCGGGATGTCATTTACACACATGCAGTAGGCACTTGTATGCCACAACCCCTCTGCCACAACTTTTACTGAATCATGGAAGAGAGCCATAATAAAGAATTTTGCAAAGTAGAATTCAATTTCTCAGACTCCAGCCATCTTCAGCTGTTTGAAGAATCAGAGATTTATAATGGAATAATGAATGTAAGTTTAATGTAGTCTACACATGTAAAGGGTATTTGAACATAAGAGAAAAATCAAGATAATTTCTTCAGCCTTCCTTTAACACAAACAAAGGGCATGTAATCATCTGCATTCATGTGCAGATAGAGAATAAAAAACTATAGCAGTACCAGCATATTCAATAATTGCTTCAGTCTTACTCCTGGGACAGTGTTTACAAGGAAAATGATGTTGAAAAGAAAACTTGAGAGCTCCTTGACACAATGGATAATCACTTCAAAATGACCTTCGCAGAAGAAATTAATCAAGACGTATCTTCTAGTAAACTGGGCGGTTAAACAAATGATAAAAATCATTATTCAGGTTAATCAGCTGCTGAGCAGAGACATGGACTGTGTAAAAAGATAAATTTTCGATCCTCGTTATATGAAATAACTCAAATGTTGCTGATGAAAAAGTTCTCTAGACAGTGTACTATGGGCTCGTATTCTCACATCCGTCCCATTAAATTCACATGTAAGGAAGTGGACAGGATAGCTACTTAAAAATAAAATTTGTAATTCTGAAAACAGAAGTATGGTGTATAGCAAAAATACCACCCAGACAGTCCTGTAGACAAACATTAATATTACGACAATGTACTATTGTGCTCTGTGGCACTGGAAGCTATAATTGGTGTGACGATGGGTTGTCGAGATCAGAAACTAGCTGGCTCACTGACCCTAGATGAGGATGAGCAGTAACTTAGTGTCTGATGACTTGCCAGATGCCTGGAGGAGCCACTGAAACATCGTTCGCACAGTAAACATATATCGCCCAAAGATGTACAGCTGTCTTGATTCTCATGCCGCCAGTAGTGGCAGGACAGGAGTGGCATGCACTACACCAAGAATGTGCTGACACTGCCTGTGGCTTAAAGCCTCGTTCTGCAACAGCAATGGACCCACAGTGTCAGCACCCAGAGATGTCACAGGGCGGGAGGCCACGCTGTGCGGGCGACGTTGCTCACTCTGGCTGTGACTGCTAGCAGCTCCCAAAAGTGGGTGATCGGGAAACGACTGATTGTAACATAGACGGCATGCTGCAGTGGCACCAGTAGCTCTGCACAGAGTGCATGTAGTCGTGTGGAGTCATGATGTGGGCAGCCAACAGGAAAACGGCTGGCAACATTGAACCCTGCTTACAGGAATAGAAGGTTGGCAGTGGCATCTTCACGTACCTTTGATGATGGATGATGGTCTGCTCCCTGGACCCACTAGTTACTCCCTGTACCCACTAGTTAGGCCACGAGGAGGCCCAGTGGATAATGGTGCCCACAACTCCTTATCAGTATTGACTCAGATGGCAGCCCTGTGACTCATGACAGCAATGTTCCCCCAGTGGGAGTCATTGCTCCACCAAAGACTGTAGATGGTTGGCTGAGCAAGAGACAGGTCATTACAGGTCCAACCTTCAGAGTGAAAGGCTGAAAACAGAGCAGATTCCCATCCAGAACAGAAGTAATATTTATACAGGAATTAGCGACCCAGCCCAGCTTGACACAGGTAGCATTAAGTATCTATAATGAGACAATGTGTATGGCGTACCTTGCATTGCGTTAGGAATAACTTTCAGAGTAGAGTGTTAAGTAACTAAATATCATTACTTTCATATAAGTTATATGAAGTAAGCAACATACAGAGGAAAGTTATCTGGAGCCATGAATGCTAAGTGATCCATGTTGAGGTGACGTTTGGAGTGACATATGATGGCAACAGTGACAATACACCGTGATATAGTTAATATGTTTTAAATACTGTATGCAAACCATGGAGGGTTTTGTATGCGTAAGTGACTCAGTAGGTATTGGGTGAAGTTTAGTGCTTGCTCTGATGCATCGTTGAGACTTAATATCACAGTTTCTTGTGGTGGACTCTTTATGGCAGACTTCTTCACCACGCCAAGCAATGAATCATCTGCACATGTAGGTTGAATTTAAGGAAGGTAGAAAGCTGAAACCTGAATCATCTGTTGCGCTGCTGAGAGAATGTACTGTATGTAAACGAACCAAAGTTGCTGAAATAGTTTTTTGGAAAACGTTTTACTTGTAGCGTAAAAAATAAAACCCTACTTACAAGTACTTCTATGCAGATTGATGTAGACAAAGTGTTTCTGTGTGGACTGAGAGAAAAGAGGGGCTACTGAATTGGCAAATAAATTATTAATTTTTTTACTTAATTTCAAGAAAATCGTATGTTATTTCTTTTAGATGAAGAGAGATGCATAGGTACTGGTATACTTGCAGAAGAACCAAAATCGCCTTACTTGACAAAACACCTACATCCTGCATAGCTATCTAATTTTTAAGCTGCTCTACCCAGTCTCTGTATAGCGACAAAAGCTTTCGCCCACAATCAGTGGTTGGTGACGAAGTATTCTCTATTTATATCATATAGGTGACTGTAATAGAACAGTTTCACAGACATTAATTTCTGTGGATAAGATTTTTAAATATCTGTCCTTCAATAATTTTCTCCTCCTTTCATGCTCACTGACACGCATAAATAAAATTGTACTTCCTTTATATAAACATATTACTAAGGTATGGATCACGTAACTTACCCATGCTGACTAATCAGAACGGCTGATTTATATGCATGATTCATTCAAAAGCTTAGTGCTCGGAAAGTCAGTATTGACAATGGAGAAGTAAAATTGATTCATGTCCTACATATAAACACGACAGCGGAAATCACTTCCCGAAAATCGATTTTCGTCTTCGTCTGTTGCTTTTGATTAGTTTGGCGACGCTGGTGGTAGCCATTTATCAGGCAACCCAGACAGGATGTTCCAGCAACACAGCTGACTCAGAGCTGTAATATGAATCATGTAAATAACGTCTGTCGTGAGAAATTTTACTGACAACATTTCTATTGTTTGCATCCAAGGATTTTAATAGTTAATTTCTCCTCTCCTGCGCACTTTCTGAATCCATTGTTCATGGTTCTGGCGCCATAGGTGGGCAGACCTGGTCGCACCTCTCAGAAGTAGTTGAAACTATTACAAATCTTTCCTCTTTCCGCCTCACGATCATGTTCCTTGTCGATTCTCTTTAATTCCACAGGTTAACTAAAGTGCTCGAAAAAAATTATACCCTCCTCTTAGCTTGTGACTATTCTTGATCAGAAAACCGTTTCTCAAAGCTCTTTTAACCACAGAAGATCAATAAGTAGGGCCAATTGTGTAATGCGAGTAAAAGTGAATCTGTTGCTCCAGTGCAGTTCATCTACGTGACTATGTCAACCATCGTAAATGATACAATGTGGCTTGTGTAGATCTGCACTGTCAGGCAACTTACTTCAAAGGGTATTTCAAACTTAGGCTGTGCATACATTATCACCAAGAGCAAGAAGGACTTTTGGCTCAGGAAGTTGCCTGCTGAATAACTGTACACCACAGCAATAACATTTGAATATCAGCTGCTATCATGAGGCATATAACACTGAAGATACAGTTTGTTGCATTCGCCCATCGCCAGTAATATAACCTGAAGATAAGGTACTTCATACTATGGCTTGTACATACACTGAGTAGAATGCAAAGGAAATTTGTGGAGTAAGCTGGGAAGACAGACAGCTGTAGCATGGATTTTACTCAATCGAATACCCTGTAGCATCTGCTAACATTAACCCAAATAACATGCCTTGGGCCACTTAACCTTGCAGTATGTCGTCAGAGAAGCTCTCTTCAAACACCGAAAAATTCGATCTAAACCTGGAGCAGTCTTGAGCAGCAACATCTCAACGACTTTGCAGACAGCATCCCAAGGACTAGTCAAGGGTTTTAGAATGCCCAGGACTGAACAAAATGATTTCACTGGTACCCACCAGCAGATTTTTATTTCATGGATATGTAATTTCTATCAGGATGCTTTTAGTTTGGTTATTGTTTTAGTTTTATTGGACAATTAATTTTTTAGTTTGTTTAATAAGACCTACTCTTTCGTTCCCTGCTCACCTTGCTTTTAAGTATTTACTTTAGCGATACATAGCAGCTGCAGAAAATAAAAGTCTGAGTCTGTATTGAAACTGCAGTCCTCCTAGATATGAGTCCAGATGCAGTGAGCTTACATCCTTGTCATCCCTCTCTGGGTTACAATGGAAACGTTGATGACTAGTCATCAAATGGTTATGTACTAAAATTAACCAAAATGTGCATGTATTTATGCAGTATAAATGCTACAGATATGTACTAAAATTCCAGACATATACGCACTAAAGCGTGTGAAATAGGCGCAAGTGAACACAAAAAAGACAGAATCCACACAAAATATGAACTCTTAAGAGACACAGACATGTATTAGCAATTTCCAATGTCTACAAAACATTTTTCCGAATTCTCTGACTTCAATAACTTTCTCTTGTCTACCAAAACATTTTCTATGTTTTGAGAGGTTATTCAGCTTCGTATGACATTAGATGGCAAAGCTATATTCCAGAACAAATCTCCAAATGTTTCTTTGATTTCCCTGCAAGCAAGGAGCTAGCATCACAAATAAAACATATTTCTTGAGTCCATCACATGTATTTTAACAGGAACTGTCTCTCAAAAATTACTATGAATGCATGAGGTAAAGGCATAGTTTACTGTAATGATAATCTGGATTAAGAATGATGAATTTCAGAGGAATTTTCTATAACTTCTTTTGGCTGTGGACTGATTTGTGTCATAGGTATAAAGTTTAAATTTAATGATTAGATGACTTTAGCTTTGTATAATCTGACTTAGGTGCTTAAACATTTCACAGCAGCATGACAAATGTAAGTTAGTAATACTTCACCAGTGCTCAAAGTTGTACAAATCACTTTCAAGCAATATGCCCCATCTTGTTAAATGGTGTTTGAATGGATAGCACATTTTCTTGTAAGAGCTCCATGAAAAGATTTGCTGCAGAAGGAGGGTTTACAAGGCATCTGACACAATTATAAATTCTTCTAAATTTCTTTCAAAAATACCATCTTTTCCTCAAAGTTTAATTTACACTCATTTTTCAAACTTCTAAAATCTCCAAAAATGAACATGAAAGATAAGTAAACACTCAAAAGAAACACCACAATATGAGTGAAAAGCATCAGACTTTTGTATGTTTTAAGAAATCATCTGCAACAAATCATTAATAGCTGAAAAATGCAACAGAAGTGAAAGATCATATATTTTTCAAAAATATATTGCCTAGAATTGAAAATAAATATAATGTGATATAAATAAAATAAAGTATGAATTAAAAAATAAATCTGAAGTAGGTACAATACGAAGAAAATTCAGTTACATGCATAGACTTGCGTTTTTGTGTCATTTAACCATTTGTATGTTACAAGAATTTAGCATATTTACAGAACTTTTATCTATGTTCTTAACACATGTGTGATGTAAGATACTTGTACACCTGACATAAAAATACACTAAACTTTATTGCCATATGATGTTTTAGTAGTGTCTCAAACAGAAGGTTAATATTAGTTGTTAATCATAAGATCTTTTACTTTGATAAACTGAACTGTATTGTTCAACTTATTTAGGGTATTGTTAGTATTTTTGTCATATATGCATACACCTCTGTCCGCCTGTATTTACTGACCCCACAGAGACATCTTCTTTGAATTAATATTTTTACAGGTAGAAAATAGGGTGAAGATAGCTTTATGAAACTGGCAGCACTACAGAGTTTTTGTCAACCCAGAAACTATTTGTGCTTTTCAAAGGGATAACTCCTACACATTGTTTGGTACCGGTACAACTTTAGAGTTTTTACTTATATTACAATCACTTATATGTGAGAATATTTTAGAAATTTGAAAACAAATCATTAGTTATTAAAAATAACGAGAGAGAATATGTGATAAAATATTGCTCATTCTACAGAAACTGAATAATCATAAATGTTGGATGTGATATAAGTAAAAAGAAAATTAGATCCAAAATAGAAGCTTAATTTATAAGTTACCCACTAGATGACTCTAATGCATGTTAATTCAAACTGCTATTCATAGATGATACTGCTGAAAGAGGAAGTACCCTAGTCAAAGGTAATCCCACTTGAGATTTTAATCTCAGAGGGATTTCACTTAACATATTCACTGGGTTGTCTACCTCAAGATGTAGAAACTTTATTTTTAAATAAATTTTTATAATTCTGATTGCATTTTTGATCAGCTCTTTTATGTAAGAAAAAAATGTAGTTTCTCTTGGGCAAGGGGCTCAACATACTGTACCAATTTTGCTGCCAAATGCCAGCCATTTAAAAAATCAAATACTCATAAGTATTCATAACATATTTTATAATTAGCGACAAAATTATATGTTTTCATATCAAAACTCCATTTGCAGTTGTGTAAAACATTTTAAATTGTAAAATAAACCATAAATTTTTAGAAATTTATCTGAGGGACTAAATTCCACATCTCTTGTAGGAATACCTCATTACATTCTGTAGCGAAATGGGGTTTAATGTGATTAACTAGTGATGAGTCTGTTAGCTGATTAGTTTTCTGTGTGTCTGAAATACTGCAGGTGTAAAGTAATTAGTGATATCTGATTTGAAATGATTCTTACCAACTCTTGAGTCTTTAGGACATGGAATAATGTGGGGAGCTTCCTATTTTTGAGGATTTCTTATTATAAATAAATCTCTCATTTAGATTCATATGAAATTTTAGAACTCCACTCTCAGTACCAATCTTTAAGCTTTCCTCCTTTTGGGAGAGCTCCCTTTGAATTTTCTTATCTGCTCACTTGTGAAGAAAGTATGTAACACTGGAGCTCTTCATGAAAGATACTTCACTCTTCTTTTGCCATCTTTTTTTCAATTATCTTTAAAGAGTACTACTAGCAATTTTAATTCAAAATGAAACTTCATTCTTCTTTTTAGCTGTCTCACCATTGTATGTGAAATAACTTTCCAAACACTTTTTATCAGTAAATGATGTAGCGAACTACAGCAAAACAAATGATGATTAAATATTATCACCCTTCCTTATTCTTATAGAATTAACAGTTATCAATATGGTTGCAATAGATATTCCATCATATGCTCAATGATCTGTTTTATTAGCACTGATAATACTAAAACACACATACAGTTGAGGACAATTAAGATCTAACTGTCCGCTATCAAAATTTGTTTTAATGTCTACATCTTTCTTTGGGTTATTCAGATTTCTTTAAGTTTCGTTATTCACAGAAAATGGCTGAAATTGATAGTTTTTGAGTTTATTTATTTATACTAAAAAGAATATTATTGTACTGCATATTTAAAAGTTTAGTTACATTAGCTCCTTTAAGATAAACTGTTTCATCATTTTCATCATAGTTATTATTAATATCTGAGCTTTATCATGTATCTGTACAAATAAATATTTATATTTACATGTAGCTGCATAGATAGAATAATATTCATGTCACTGAGGAAATGCTCATAGTTTTAACTGACATATTACAACCTACATTAAAGCCTACATCAATCAATTGAAGCTGAATAATCTTAGGTACTTCTTTACCAACTGCCTTTTCATTTGGTGCAGTAGTTTGATTACGAAACCCCAATTGACTTCCAATACTATCTTTTATGTCTGGATAAAATTTATTGTCACTCCTAATTACAACACTATTTGAAACAGTGTCTGCTCTTATGAACATATTATGTTTATTTGTGTAAATAAATTTCCCAGTTTTTTAATCTGTATTGACATATCGGAATAATTATGTCTCTTCAGCTGGTATAACTATTATTTTGTGATATAGCAGTTGGAGTTAAAATGTTGAATACAATTCAACTATAGTAAATTGTTTGAAGGCCTTTTTCGGATTTTTAATTCTGTCTTATAGAAATGAAAACTTCTGACTTAAAAGACATAATCCACCCAACTATTTACATAAAAACGTTTCATCTGGATAAAGGAATAAAGCAGACCAAGTACTGAAGGTCAGATTACAGGAAAAGAAACCCAAACACAAAAACAGAAAATTATTACTCAATTTGAATGAATGTTTAGTTATACTTCCAAGTGAACATAGAAAATACTTTAATGAATGATATATGATAGATCCTGAATGTTTAACTGGAATAAAATAGATCGTGTGTGTGATTATTTCAGAAGCATAGGTCAACTTAAGTATGAAGAATTTATACAGAAATGTAATAAAACTGAAGACAAACTGGGTACTGAAATTGTTAATGTCAGCGAAAATAATGAAATTTCCACACATCTGAATGAATGTCAAGGTGATTCAGTTGTTTGCTGTGATGACTTAATTGTCTAAAACCAAGATGTATTTAGAGAAAACTTTACTAGAGGAAGATATTTGGGAATAGATTGTTTTTATTTAGCTCAAACCAATTGAAATGATGCTAAACAGTTAGTGATAATCTTAATGATTTTAAGATGATTCAGCAATCTGATACAAATTTAAAAGTTATTTATCATGATTCAATGGAGATCAGTTTAAGGAACTGTGTAGTAAATATTGAAACGATGATGATTTGGGGTATGTCATAGTATGTTAACAAGTAAATGCATCAGTGGAAAATGTCTAAATTAGAGAAGGAACAAAAATAGTGGCAGAAAATGGTCCATAGTTATCGTGGAAAATTCAGAGGCACAACACACAGTTCTTCTAGTTTGATTAATAAATTATCAGTTTTTCTAACGTATATTTTCACAACTGAAGAGATGTGACACACATCTCTTTGTAAAGAAGAAATATAGATAAAAACACCATTACCATTCTGAACAATGAAGAACAATAGACAGTTTTAAAATATGTAAGAATAAATTTAAAATGGACTTCATGTATACATTTAGACAAGAGAAACCATATGAAAAAATCAGAAGTTCCTTCCAGATGATGAAGTAGATTTATTCATAAGAAAAGGTATTTATTCCTATGATTATATGGATAACTGAAAAATATGTGAAGAAAATCAACTACCATTGAATAACAAATTTACAGTAAACAGAAGGAATGTGATGTAACTGATGAAGATTATGCACATCCATAAGATGAGAAAAATGTAGTATACAGAACTTCCTTAATTCCATGACTTATACTCCAAAAGCTGATGTCCTGTTATTAGCAGATGAAATTGAAAATCTCAGAGTAATTTGTAACAGATTATACGGTTTAAATCTTACTTACTATTATATAGCACCTCAATTAAATTAGAACACAATGTCAAAAATAGCTAAATAATTGCCATATTTGTTATATGGTTATAATACAATTTTGAATTTCAGATCCCTTAACCGCGAAGGTACGTTACAAAATTTAAAAAGGGAAATGGATAGGTTGAAGTTAGATACAGTGGGAATTAGTGAAGTTCGGTGGCGGGAGGAACAAGACTTTTGCTCAGGTCAATATAGGGTTATAAATACAAAATCAAATAGGGTTAATGCAGGAGTAGGTTTAATAAATAATAAAAAATAGGAGTATGGGTAAGCTACTACAAACAGCATAGCGAACGCATTATTGTGGCCAAGATAGACACGAAGCCCATGCCTACTACAGTAGTACAAGTTTATATGCCAACTAGCTCTGCAGATGACGAAGAAATTGATGAAATGTATGATGAGCTAAGAGAAATTATTCAGATAGTGAAGGGAGACGAAAATTTAATAGTCGTGGGTGATGGGAATTCAATAGTACGAAAAGGAAGAGAAGGAAACGTTGTAGGTGAATACGGAATGGGGGTAAGGAATGAAAGAAGAAGCCACATGGTAGAATTTTGCACAGAGCATAACTTAATCATAGCATCACTTGGTTCAAGAATCATAAAAGAAGGTTGTATACATGGAAGAAGCCTGGAGATACTGATAGGTTTCAGATAGATTATATACTGGTAAGACAGAGATTTAGGAACCAGGTTTTAAATTGTAAGACATTTCCAGGGGCAGATGTGGACTCTGACCACAATCTATTGGTTATGAACTGTAGATTAAAACTGAAGAAACTGCAAAAAGGTGGGAATTTAAGGAGATAGGACCTGGATAAACTGAAAGAACCAGAGGTTGTACAGAGTTTCAGGGAGAACATAAGGGAACAATTGACAGGAATGGGGGAAAGAAATACAGTAGAAGACAAATGAGTAGCTCTGAGGGATGAAGTAGTGAAGGCAACAGAGGATCAAGTAGGTAAAAAGACGAGGGCTAGTAGAAATCAATGGGTAACAGAAGAAATATTGAATTTAATTGATGAAAGGAGAAAATATAAAAATGCAGTAAATGAAGCAGGCAAAAAGGAATACAAACGTCTCAAAAATGAGATCGACAGGAAGTGCAAAATGGCTAAGCAGGGATGGCTAGAGGATAAATGTAAGGATGTAGAGGCTTATCTCACTAGGGGTAAGATAGATACTGCCTACAGGAAAATTAAGGAGACCTTTGGAGAAAAGAGAACCACTTGTATGAATATCAAGAGCTCAGATGGAAACCCAGTTCTAAGCAAAGAAGGGAAAGCAGAAAGTTGGAAGGAATATATAGAGGGTCTATACAAGGGCGATGTACTTGAGGACAATATTATGGAAATGGAAAAGGATGTAGATGAAAATGAAATAGGAGATATGATACTGCGTGAAGAGTATGACAGATCACTGAAAGACCTGAGTCGAAACAAGGCTCCGGGAGTAGACAACATTCCATTAGAACTACTGACGGGCTTGGGAGAGCCAGTCCTGACAAAACTCTACCATCTGGTGAGCAAGATGTATGAGACAGGCGAAATTCCCTCAGACTTCAAGATGAATATAATAATTCCAATCTCAAAGAAGGCAGGTGTTGACAGATGTGAAAATTACCGAACTATCAGTTTAATAAGTCACAGCTGCAAAATACTAACTCGAATTCTTTAGAGACGAATGGAAAAACTGATAGAAGCCGACCTCGGGGAAGATCAGTTTGGATTCCGCAGAAATGTTGGAACACGTGTGGCAATACTGACCCTAAGACTTATCTTAGAAGAAAGATTAAGGAAAGTCAAACCTACGGTTCTAGCATTTGTAGACCTAGATAAAGCTTTTGCCAATGTTGATTGGAATACTCTCTTTCAAATTCTGAAGGTGGCAGGGGTCAAATAAAGGTGGCGAGAGGCTATTTACAATTTGTACAGAAAGCAGATGGTAGTTATGAGAGTGGAGGGGTATAAAAGGGAAGCAGTGGTTGGGAAGGGAGTGAGACAGGGTTGTAGCCAATCCCCAATGTTATTCAATTTATATATTGAGCAAGCAATAAAGGAAACAAAAGAAAAGTTCGGAGTAGGTATTAAAATCTAGGGAGAAGAAATAAAAACTTTGAGGTTCGCCGATGACATTGTAATTCTGTCAGAGACAGCAAACAGCAGTTGAATGGAATGGACACTGTCTTGAAAAGAGGGTATAAGGTGAACATCAACAAAAGCAAAACGATGATAATGGAATGTAGTAAAAATAAGTCAGGTTAGGAAATGAGACACTTAAAGTAGTAAATGAGTTTTGCTAATTGTGGAGCAAAATAACTTATGATGGTCGACGTAGAGAGGATATAAAATGTAGAGTGGCAATCGCAAGGAAAGCGTTTCTGAAGAAGAGAAATTTGTTAACATCGAGTATAGATCTAAGTGTCAGGAAGTCGTTTCTGAACGTATTTGTATGGAGTGTAGCCATGTATGGAAGTGAGAATAGAAGCTTTCGAAATGTGGTGCTACAGAAGAATGTTGAAGATTAGGTAGGTAGATCACATAACTAATGAGGAGGTATTGAATAGGATTGGGGAGAAGAGAGGTTTGTGGCACAACTTGACTAGAAGAAGGGATCGGTTGGTAGGACATGTCCTGAGGCATCAAGGGATCACAAATTTAGCATTGGAGGGCAGCGTGGAGGGTAAAAATCGTAGAGGGAGACCAAGAGATGAATACACTAAGCAGATTCAGAAGGATGTAGGCTGCAGTAGGTACTGGGAGATGAAGAAGCTTGCACAGGATAGAGTAGCATGGTGTCAAATTCCAACAACACATTATCGACTTAGGGAAAAAGTCATTGGAACAAAAGAAATTTAACAAACATTTTACCAATAGATGGCAGTGTGAGCGTCTTAATGAAAATGAAATTGGTTACAAATGATGACAGATCGATTGCAATATGACAGCTATGGTTTGAGCTGCACATTACACCATACCTACTATTCAATGTAAATGTCGGTAAAGGTCGGTAGTCCACAATTGTGACACTCTTGGTCAGTACATACACCTTGTCATACCACATCAGATGGGCAAACTCGGTTTTTAAGTGTCCCAAATCTTAAAACTGAATAAAAAGCAATTTTACTAATAACAAAAACCACATAAAGAGAAACATTACATCCGTTTCTAATTGTTGTGAGACTGGTGCAAGACATAATCAGAATGCTGTCTACTTTTTTCTGTCACATTTTGAAATCGAGTAACACCAAGTTCTGAAACGGATAAGAGTGTCTCAGGGGTCGCTTTCAGAATGAGTTGAGCAATGTTTCGCTGCAGTTCAGCTATGTGCATACTTGGAGCACTGAACACAACATCGTTCATTTAACTCCACGGATGGAAGTAACACAAATTAAGATCAGGTACTCTGGAAAGTCAGGCTGTAGGGAAATACCTCTACAGCAGGCGATTCGCCGGCCATGCAACGTGTGGAGGAACGCCAAATAGCATAAAAATGATCCAACCAAAAAATCCATGCTCTTGAATTGTTGGATGGATGTTGGCGTGCAAAAGACTCTCATAGTATTTACCAGTGATGGTACTAGTAAGAGGGTCTGCAGGATTCGTCTGCTTGTAAAAATGAAGGCCTTTGATAGACGATGCCGTTAATGTGCGTCACTGCAGAATGAAATGCTACAGGTAGCTGCATCTGTTGATTTTCTCTTGCCCATATTTTGCAATTCTGCATAGTGACATGTCATTGGAAATGGAATTCACGTCTCCACAGCACGTTCCATGGCTATCCATTGTCCACTTTCACGCAAGAAATTCCAGATCGAAGTTCATTTTGCTGACAGGTCAGCAGGAAGCAGGGGTTTTATGCATGGCGAACATTTGGGCAAATCCCTGTGCATTGCATGTTTACACGCCACTGCTCAACCCCCCCGCCCCCTCCAATGCTGTGGCCACATTATCGTCAGATGTAGACTCAACTGCTTTCTTTACTCTGCCACATTGCAGTTAGAAAGAACCTATGTTTTCGAGTTTTATAATCATTTTGTCCAGTCCCTTAGCAGATATCAGATTAATGCCTTTTTCCAAATCTTTCAATATTAGGATCTTCTGCAGGGCTAATGGTGCACAGTCGCCATTCACGTAAATGAACTTTAACAGTAGGAGGTGATCCTTCACGGAGACAGCCATGCTGGGCATCTCAGATGTAAACTGAGGAACAGCCATGTGATATGCATCTGTTGGTGTGCATATTCTAGCGCTTACAGTGCCATCTATAGGTCAAATTTTTATTAATTTTTTTGTCCCATGACATTTGCATGTGTGTCAGTAATATGTTGTTGAAATTTCACGTCATTCCGAGCATTGGTTCTCTTTCTACAACGTTTTGAACCTGGAAAATTCATTATGAACACCCTGTAATTAGATGCTAATAATTTGTATAAAATAATGACACCTCAGTTTTTTACATATGGCGGGTCAATGGGTTAAACTATCCAAAAGTTTATTTAGATTTTTCAAAAAGATACATTAAGAATTAGGATAGATTTCAGAAGTTGTTGAAGAATATTCAAATGAATGATCAACACTTACTCATAAATATAAAATAACTGTTGGAGCAGATGACTGTATATAGCTATAGAACTTGAAACATTATTTAAAACTAGAATAAAAACTAACAAATATGTGTCAAATTTTAAAATACAACCAATCTGATAGATTAAAGAAATAGATATGAATATGCAGATGACACCAAATGCTTCATATCATTTGAATTATTTCTACAGGCTAATCTATAAATCAATGTTTGGAAAAATGATGGAAAATATAAGAAACACAATAGATATAAAAATAATCTCTGTTTCTAGGAAATGTGAAAGCATGTGGTGATTTTTAAAGTAGAACAATCTTGTTGTATTACAGGTCTAAAAGACTGGAACTCTATATGCTAAACCAGTTTATGTTGGAGTGAGTATTTCAAATTTAGTCGAGGAATTAATGCATATGAATATGATGCAGAAATGTTTTATGATAACACAGACAGTTGCATGATTAGTGATGATTTTCTGAAAGACCAAGAAAGAATATTGGTGATGGCTGATCTATTCAGTAGTTCTGTGTGTGTGTGAAAAATTGTGGCACAATATTTAGAAATAAGAGCAACAATGTACCCAAATAAATTTGATGAAAAAAGTAGAGTCTAAAAATATAGAACATGAGTTTTAAAAACAGGTTATCATTTGAGAATTACCATAACTTTTTATGCAATAATAAGGATGAACATAGAAGTGTGAAGTTAATATGAACTGTAAAATATGTAAAAATATAGAGCAGAAATGAATAAACATATATTAAGTCATCATGATTACGAAAAAAATTGTCATAGCAAATAAAATCGAAATACTACCATAAAATTATTTTAAGAATCCTTAAACTGTAAAATATCTATTAGTTTATTTTCATTTCTTAAGAGTAAATCTATTATATGATCTGTGGTAAATGAAAATTCTCTTGCATTACAATCTTCCAATGAGTTAATTGATTATTTAATAAAACTACAAAATAAATCATCATTGCAATTACAAACATAGATCATAAAATTTGCATACAACATTTTCCAATACTTTATGTAACCAGTTCCTACACTAGTTCGTAAATAAAAAGTTGTGTTGAACTCTTTCAGTTTGCTGATGGAATTAATTAGCCTTTTTTTATATAAAATATATATTATATAGTACACAAGTTCATCAACTAAATAGTTGCTTCTTTCACTGTTTGTCAATTTGAATATCTCATTCCAATTTAATAATGTGTCTAGAGTTCCTTCTTTAGAGATTGTTGGAACAAATTGTAGTAAGAAAGGTAACTTTATGTTAGTTAAAAAACTTTTCTCACATGACTGATACATTCATAAGACAGACGTTCTTTAAACATATTACATGATAAACTTGTTTTTATTGCATACAAGGGCTTAAGCATAAAAAATGACAACTTTATACATGTAACAGATTTCTCCTAGTATTTTAACTAACAACGATTTATTTATTTATTATTTTAGTTACATCATATATGTTTACCTTCTGTTGTAAATACTTTGTGTTTGTAAAAAATAAAGAAATTTCAATCATTTTGATGTATTTTTGTTTCAATTAATAATGTTTTTTCCAGTTAATTTTTTAGTGTTTTTGAAGAATTTGTGAAGACTTTGTATTTAAACTCATATTCCGGCGATGTTTTCAAATTGTTACTTTTATATTCAGGCTGTACTTTTATGTTCAGGCTCCACTCTTGCTAACAAGGATATGAATGAACTCGTTAACAGCTGTGTCACCGCTGCTCTTGTACGTAGTTCAAAAGTCGATAAAGTAAAAGGGCTAGATAATTTCAAGTCATGTGATGTCATCGCTTATTGGACATTTCAGATTTGTGAAATTTATGTCAGAGATAAGGGTTCATCGTATTACATGTCGACTATGCCTTTTTGAGTTGAGTTAATTTCTGGAATAAAGGCTATACATTTGAAAGAACATGAAAAAAATTGATGCACTACAATATTTCTATTGCCTACTATGCAGGCAAATGAATCAACACGAAAACATCGTTCTAGTCTAGAACATGGGATCTTCATTATTGAACTACTTATCTTGCAAGTTCTTATGGTTCGTTAAACAGTTAAGTCTTAGTGAAGGTGTCATTATTTGTAGTATATTAATGAATGTTAGCTTTTACTTTTGAAATATTTCGGAAATTGAAGTGTATCAGTTCTACAGGATAGAACAGTCCATGTAAGGGACTATCAAAACTTCTGCAGCCTCCTTTCTAGGCTGCAATTTTAACATTATTATTGTAGCAACGTTAATTCAGTAAGATATGATTCTGTCGATGAGCTGCAGTATGTTTCTGGAGTTACTCATCACATATACGGATGCAGGGTGCATATCTATAGTTAAGCGGATAACACAAGTATCTGAGGTTACAAAATTTTACTTATGTTTTTCATTATGTTGTACTGTGACATTAAGAACTTTTTATCATGCTTTACTTTGTTGTAGCAGAGATAGTTTTTCTATGTCACACCACATAGTTTTCCAAATATACTCAGCAGTTTATTTTTCACTTATTTAGTTGCTGCACATCTCCACATGGCAGTATACAACCTCAGACATTCGGTTGCATAGATGGAGGTCATTGCATTGAATGTCATTGTTCTTTTAGATCGAACCAGGGACATTATGCATGTCAGGCTCATGTGACAACTAGTTTTTTCAGTTAACATAATGCTTGAAGTTTCGCAAAATACATTTACATGAAAGACATATATAAGCATAATACACATAAATTTAAAGAACATGTGGTATTCGTCATTATTCAGTAGTTCTGGTTGCAGGTTGTTGTCCCTTTTCAGCAAAATTTATTCTGTCCTTACTTACCAAATATATTTCTAACATATGACCAAAGTTTCTATTGTGATCTCATCCACTATATTTTACAGAATTAATATTTCATACGAAGTTTGTACTCATCAGTTGAGTCTAAATATCTTATGCAGAATACATATATAATAAATTTGCAAACTGCATTACTAATTTAATTTTAGATATAAATAACAACTGGTGAAGACAGTCTTGCAGAAATGATGTACCTTCAGTCATTTCTTCTTCTAAATTCGATTTATTCATTTACACTGTTTCATAAAGAGCTACAACCCTCGTCTGCAAATTGGCATACTAATGTGTTCCCTGATACATCATTCAAACACCACATGGAATAGCTTACACCTATTGCTTGGAACCTATTATTTGTTGGTATAAAGTCATTGCTCACAGCATATCAATTACATCTTATTTCTGTTGTTAAACCTTGCAGCGATTTTTTTTTCTATGTATTCTCCAATTTTTATTTTCATTCTCTGCCTCCATTTTGTTCTTCATTTTATTCTTCACTAGTGTGTGAAGTACGGTTGGTTATATTTCGTGTAGTCTTATGTGTTCTTTGAATGTAGATTATTTTTGCAAAATATGTGTGAACACGCTTAAACTTAAAATTTTTAGCTACAATGTTTACAGTAGGATATAGCCTGATAGCCTCGGTTGTATTAAATTAAGAAGCTGTAACATTGTCGTAGAATTTCTGTCATGGTTTTTTTTTTTTTTTTTTTTTTTTTTTGAAAACGGTGATGAATAAGCCTAATGTCACCTGATGAATATCCATTACACGTAAGCCTCCTTCACTGCAGTGCAAGGACGTTGTACTGTTGTATAACTTAACTACATACCCCGTTCATATGATCTGGTGTAAAGCTCTTGCAATGCCCATATGCTGTCCTAGAGAGAAATCTTTCACAAGTGCAGAAAATTGAGTGAGCTGTACCATCAGTATTTCAGTCAGATCTCTATTGCAGTATTTTGTTTGTGTGTCCTGTAATTTTGCCAGAAATCTTCTACTGAACCACCGAGCCACATTATGATCCAGCAAATCTGTGTGGTGTATACAAAGTTGTGGAAACAGATGAAAATCAGATGAGACCAAGTCACAACTGTGTGGAGGAAGATCGATGTTGCTGAACACAAGCTGTCGGATTGTTGCAGATGCCACAGTGCTCAAGTAAGGTCTGGCACTACATGCTCTAGAGGAAGATTTTCCGTGTGTGGACAAAGTTTTCTGTTGTTAGGAAGACGATTACACCACGCCGTTTCTCATGCACTGCCGTAGTTATATTACACACTGCCATGTTACATGCTAAAATTCAGAGCCTTCTAGTTGTAAAGTGTTGCATCTTGCGTTAGTGAAGCGAGAAAGTCGACTCAGTAATGCGCGTGATATATAATATGCAAACCAGTAATGAGAACAGTATAAAAAATTATGGGGAATTACCTTTCAGCAAACCCTCATACAGTATTCTGATAAGTGAAACAGATAAGGATTCTGAGAAGCAGACCAAAACACATCAGTAATGAAGGCGTTTGACTGTAACTGTAACACTGAATACCAATGTGAATCTCACAAAAATGAGCTCTGTATAAATGCGAAAGTGCAAAGAAGAGCTACAAAGTTGTTACCGAGCTAGCCTGGTCATTACGAAAAAATTAGTGCTGAATAAGGCATCCTGAGAAATATTACTAGATATGGTAACGATAGTTCTGATGTCACAGTGTAGGTTGGCACTACGAGAGCAGAAGATCTTCGTTTAGCACAGCGCCCTCTAGCCGATGCTGTGGAGCTCTACGAGCACCGCTCCCCTTTCACCCAGTTCATGAAGAGCAGACGGCCGAGAACCATCGCATTAGCTTAGCTTCCTATTGAGACTTTCTCATCAGGACTTTGGTTGCACACCTACATGCTCATCACCTAAAGTTATATAGTATGTTTGCATATATTTATGCTATAGTAAAACCACTTTTACTTTACTAGCAGTACCGACGTGTTTAACCTCACCTGCTTCTACTCGCTTCCTTCATTCGGCCAACCTGTAAGATTTGAGGAGCAGACCCACGCGCCACCTTCCAGGCGGGATACAAAACTACACTCCTGGAAATTGAAATAAGAACACCGTGAATTCATTGTCCCAGGAAGGGGAAACTTTATTGACACATTCCTGGGGTCAGATACATCACATGATCACACTGACAGAACCACAGGCACATAGACACAGGCAACAGAGCATGCACAATGTCGGCACTAGTACAGTGTATATCCACCTTTCGCAGCAATGCAGGCTGCTATTCTCCCATGGAGACGATCGTAGAGATGCTGGATGTAGTCCTGTGGAACGGCTTGCCATGCCATTTCCACCTGGCGCCTCAGTTGGACCAGCGTTCGTGCTGGACGTGCAGACCGCGTGAGACGACGCTTCATCCAGTCCCAAACATGCTCAATGGGGTACAGATCCGGAGATCTTGCTGGCCAGGGTAGTTGACTTACACCTTCTAGAGCACGTTGGGTGGCACGGGATACATGCGGACGTGCATTGTCCTGTTGGAACAGCAAGTTCCCTTGCCGGTCTAGGAATGGTAGAACGATGGGTTCGTTGACGGTTTGGATGTACCGTGCACTATTCAGTGTCCCCTCGACGATCACCAGTGGTGTACGGCCAGTGTAGGAGATCGCTCCCCACACCATGATGCCGGGTGTTGGCCCTGTGTGCCTCGGTCGTATGCAGTCCTGATTGTGGCGCTCACCTGCACGGCGCCAAACACGCATACGACCATCATTGGCACCAAGGCAGAAGCGACTCTCATCGCTGAAGACGACACGTCTCCATTCGTCCCTCCATTCACGCCTGTCGCGACACCACTGGAGGCGGGCTGCACGATGTTGGGGCGTGAGCGGAAGACGGCTTAACGGTGTGCGAGACCGTAGCCCAGCTTCATGGAGACGGTTGCGAATGGTCCTCGCCGATACCCCAGGAGCAACAGTGTCCCTAATTTGCTGGGAAGTGGCGGTGCGGTCCCCTACGGCACTGCGTACCCGCCGACCACTGGCGACAACATCGATGTACTGTGGAGACCTCACGCCCCACGTGTTGAGCAATTCGGCGGTACGTCCACCCGGCCTCCCGCATGCCCACTATACGCCCTCGCTCAAAGTCCGTCAACTGCACATACGGTTCACGTCCACGCTGTCGCGGCATGCTACCAGTGTTACAGACTGCGATGGAGCTCCGTATGCCACGGCAAACTGGCTGACACTGACGGCGGCGGTGCACAAATGCTGCGCAGCTAGCGCCATTCGACGGCCAACACCGCAGTTCCTGGTGTGTCCGCTGTGCCGTGCGTGTGATCATTGCTTGTACAGCCCTCTCGCAGTGTCCGGGGCAAGTATGGTGGGTCTGACACACCGGTGTCAATGTGTTCTTTTTTCCATTTCCAGGAGTGTATATATCTTCGACAGTGACCCTTAGAACTCTGGGCAACAGCAACAACAGAAAAATACACTGATGTGACAAATCAGATACCTCCTAATATCATGTCCGACCTCCTTTTGCCTGTCACAATGTAGTAAGTTTTCGTGATATGGACTCAACAAGTCGTTGGAAGTGCCCTACAGAAATGCTGACCCATACTATCTCTATAGCATTGCATAATTGCGAAAGTGTTCCCAGTGCAAGATTTTGTGCACGTGCTGATGTCTCAATTATGTCCCATGAATGTTCAATGGGTAGCTAAATCATTCACTCACATTATCCAGAATGCTCTTCAGACCAATTGCGAACAATTGGGTCCTGGTGACATGACACATTGCCATCCATAAAAATTCCGTCCTTGTTTGGGAACATCAAGTTCATCAATGACTGAAAATGGTCTCCAAATAGACAAACATAATCATTTCCAGACAGTGATCGTCTGTTGGCCCAGAAAACCAAATCCATTCGATATAGACACAGACCACACTATTATGGAGCCATCACCAGCTTGTACAGTGCCTTGTTTACACTGTGGGTCCAAGATTTCGTGGGCTCTGTGCCATACTCGAGCTTTACCTTACCAACTGATATCAGGCCTCATCTGACCAGACCACTGTTTTCCACTTGTCCAACCGACATGGTCACGAGCCCAGGAGAGATACTGCAGCGCTCACGTTAGTTGTCTGCTACCATAGCTCAACGCCATACTTCGCCTCACTGCCCCAACAGATGGGTTCTCGTATGTCCCACATAGATTTATGCAGTTATTTCATACAGTGTTGTTGTTTGTTAACACTGAGTATGCAAACGCTGCTGGTCTTGGTCGTTATGTGAAGGCAATCAGCCACTGAATTGTGCATGGTGAGAGGCAATGCATAAAACCTGGTGTTCTTGGCACAATCTTGACACTGTGGATCTCGAAGTATTGAGTTCCACAATGATTTCCAGAATCCATGCATCTATCTTCAACTATCATTCCATGTTGTCTGTTACTCCCAGTCATGCATCCATAATCATGTCAGAAACATTTTCACATGAATCATTTGAGTAGAACTGACAGCTCTACCAGTGCACTGCTCTTTCATACAATGTGTACATGATACTACTGCAGTCCGTATATGTACATATCCTTATCCCCATGACTTTTGTCACCTCAGTGTATGACAACTTACTACTTCTTCATGTTGCTGTATCACTGTCCACAGTAAATTGGAGACAAAGAAGTGCAAAGGAGCCACACAAATGAGTGTGTGAATTTATATCACACCTTCTTATAAAACAGGAAATAAAAATGTGCACTTAGCATGAAATATATTATCACTGTAATGAATGTTAGATGAATGGATTGTAGGTGAACCAAGAAAGATAAAGTTCATACTTGGATTCTAAAAGTGAAGGAAACAGCTAAGCAATAAAGTAATGAAAATCGGAAACATGCAAGAGCAATATAAATTAGACACACTATCATCTAGGAATAGCGCAACATGAATCTTCAATTGTTTCATATAAGGACAGACCACAAATTGGTGATACAAACCCAATAAAACTTCTAATACCTTTATGAAACACATTGAAGGTGTAACGTAAGTCACTGTGTGAAGTGTACTGCATACAGAGCCATACGAAGGTGATACTGTCCCCCTGACAGAACTGCCAAAGTTGGGCCTCCCACAAAACTATGACCATGCAGTTTCTTTCTACACAGATGTAGATGATTTTGTAAGTAGTCTGAACAAAAATTAAGCAAGACTGAAAAATTTTGCTTAAATGAAATATATTCATGAAAAAAAACTGCACACAGCAAATTAAATAAAGCTTTGCATAAGTAAATGAAGGTAGTGTAAAATATCTAAAAGAATTTATGTAAAACAAAATCCATATCTTATTGTTTATGGCAGACATGGTTTTATTTTTAGTGTAATGTAGAGCAAAGAACAGATTTGATTTGAACTTAACAATGGAGCATCAATTATTAATTATAAGTAGAAGAAAAGGGGCTAAAATTAAGAACTAGGAAATATACCTTTGCAGTAATCCTCTTTTTATCACAACTTTGCTTTGCATTCCTTTGTTTTGAGAGAAGGAAACTCATTATGTCATTGAAGTCAAGTAGCAGCTTGATGAATTATATAGACAAAGCAATTTGGCACGTTGTTTTCGTCTATACTAGACCTTAAGTAGTTTAACATCTTCATCTTCCTGAAGCTGTGGTAACAAGATTTTGCAATCACTGTCATTGTCATAAATATTCTCGAATATTTCAGTGTTTGGATACATATTTCTTCACTAAAACCTCAACAAAAAAAAATTCAAAGTATATGAATGGAAAACTGGTCAAGCTTTTTATGAACTGTTTCCCCTATTATCTGTAGACAGCTATTTCTTTTACCACTTTCCTCTTATCTATACCTCTGCAATATTTAGCTCCAAACTAAGGAGCACATCTTTTGAATGTAAGGTAGAGAGTGCTTTCATTTAAGTCATTTTAAATGTTGCGATTATATATATATATATATATATATATATATATATATATATAGGCAAAATAATGTGAATACCTGAACTTACTTGGGAATGGTTTATTGATAAGGGTTGGACTCCCGTCTGCCCATAAGACAGCTGTGATTCTTCTTGCAATAATGGTATGTTATGAATGTATAGTCTCCAGTGGAATGCTATGTCACTCTTTGATCAGAACCTCTTCTAACTCCTGTAGTGACAAGGGAGGTCTGCACTCCAATACCACTCACAAGGGTTCAATAATGTTCAAGTCTGGGGACTTGCTTGCCAGGGAAGACGTTGCAGTTCAGTTGCATGCTCCTCATACCACGATTGTGTATGAATGGGTGCATTAGCATCCTGAAATATAGCATCATTGCTGGGGAACAACATTCGAATCATTGGGTGCACCTGATCATCTAAAATGGTCATATAACCGTTGAGTGCAACACAGCCTTTGAGATCAATGATGGGACCAGCAGATTACCATGATATGGCTGCCCACAACATCGCACTTCCACCTCGATGCTTAACTGTTGGAATCAAGTAATCAGGATTATAAGCTTGTTTTCGTGTTCTCCAGACGTATACCCAGCCTGATGTAGGAAATAACGAAAACGTTGACTTGCCAGACCATATGATGTTTCCACTGGTCAGCTGTCCAGGATTTAGGCTCCTGACTCCATGTTTTATGCTTCTTTGCGTTGGTTGTCATCACTAATGGGTTCGATATGCCGGCCGTTTATTGAGTTCTCGGCAGACAGTATCGATAAATACAGGGTCTCACATATGCCTATGGAGCTCTGCAGTCACTTTATCTGCTGTAGTTTTGTGTTACTGTTAGCGTATGACGATCTCTGTCATATAGTTTTACTTTGCGCTCACTATTACGTTTACACATAGATGTCCTTCCATATTTCGTGTAAGCTGTCATGACTCTTGAAACATTCAATAAGTTGGCTGTCTTGGTTACTGATGCTCAAGATATTCGTGCCCCCACAATCTGCCCCCTTCGGAACTGGGTGTTTATGTTGTCCTCATCATTTCATCATGATTCATGGAAGTGGCGAGATTGGACTGAGCGAAGTTTGGAAATTTGTACGGGCGTTGATAACCACTCAGTTGAGCGCCCCACAAACCAAACATCACCATCATCATCGTCATATTTCATTGCACGTCGATCTCGGCCTCTGAATGCAAATACGAAGTTCGCACTACTCGTAAATAACCTACACTGATGCCTGGTCCATACTGAACATGCACAGTACAGCACGTCATGCACCTGACCTGCACTGTTGACCATCCCATTACTACCACTGTTCACAGTATTTTGCCTCTCGCGTGTATATATATAAGTTTGTTTTCAGTCCTCACTTTTCAGTTGGTTTCTCAGCAGAGATCAGTTGTGCATCACATTCACCCATATGTCCAGCCACCTGGTTTCACCTTCCTCACCTTTTAACAGAACAATTGATTTGGAAGCATACAGAAAAACAAAAATCTTTGGCTTTGTGTAATGCGTATTTCTGCATTCCCTCTTCACATACCTATTTAATATTTTTCGCCAAACCAGATAGCAAAGTCGATCCTAATCCTCCATTCTACAGATTTGTTAGTACATTCAAATTTTATAAGCACATCAGACCATATCTCTAAAAGGCACACATCTGAACCACTGCCTTTTTACTGAAACAGAGAGAGTGAGAATTTCGTTCAGTAGCCATATCTGACCTCTAATAAATAAAAGACGAATGATGACAGTATAACATTGGAGTTGGAGAGAAAGACGGACAATAATCACATTGTAATAGGATGTAAATGTATGCTTTCCCGGCTTATACAGCTGGCGAAGAGTTCTCGGGCTTCCAGCCGGGTGGCGGTATCTTCAAACTGCGACGTTTCGACGAGTGACATACCCATCATCTTCTGGCGAAGTCACTTCGCCAGAAGATGATGAGTATGTCACTCGTCGAAACGTCGCAGTCTGAAGACACCGCCACCCGGCTGGAAGCCCGAGAACTCTTCGCCACATTGCAATAGGCTTAGCAAGCAAGAAGGTACACGACATTATAACAGTGGAGTCCTGTAAACTCACCTAGTACGCGACATCTGGGCGACGATGAACATAAACGCTCTCAAATTTAAAAATGCCCAATGTTTGTAAGTGCAAAAGGAGCTCCTGATTGTGATAGGCAACATTATTTATTATCATAAAGATGGTTATGACATAATAGATGCTTCAAGATTTCAGGATACAAATATAATCTTGACAGGATATTGGAAAAGCTTTGTGTCTCATCAGTTGTGTTTGACAGGTATTGCTGGGATTGATGATGTGAAAATCGAAACAGATATTTATGTGGTTTCCGCAGATACTAAGAATGTTACTTGGGACGATTCTCCTAAACTTTTCAGATCCTCTTCCATTTAAAGTTGTGATGTTAATTTTGAAATCAATGTTTTTTTGTAAACAAAATATTGACTGATTGGTGTAATAATTGGAAAGAAAATTTTAATTTATAATTTTAAAAGAATGGCTGCCTAAAACATGTCTTACAGTGATATTCATTTAATAGGTACTCCTTCCTAGCAGACACAACTGAATGTTGCCAAGAGCTATGGCATATCAGTGTGTTATAGTGGTTAACGTTGGCTGGCATGTTGCTGGTTATGAGTTCAAACCTGGCCCTCAACAGATATTTGTTATTTCGTATTTATCATTTGTGGAAGGTTCTTGGAATGTCTTATATTTGTAAAGCTTTGTATACCTGCAGTATACAATAGTAATATAAATATTAACATTCTGGAATATTTAATGTTTGAATAAGCAATTGCTGTCTCTGTGCAGGAGTAAGGTTCTGTTTTGCCTCTACTTTGGTATTCGTAATGAATGTGCTATTAGTGCTAAACTGTTATATTTCATTGATGATGCTGCTGATGGATTTGGACTTGATTATGTTTTCGATGGGACATTGTTTGGTGGAGATGCTGTGCAGCAAGAAAAATTTACACCACCGTGACTCCAATTAGTCAGTGTGAAAGCTGTCGCCACTATAGACAGGAACAGGAATACGAACAGTACATCGTTCCAAAGGTCAACTTTTTCAGGAAACAGATGGATTCCAAAACAGTAATTCAGCTTCACATGAGGCATCCATCAGTGTTTTCTAGAGACGCTGGTCAGGATCTGAGGAAATGATTGGAAGTAAGTGACTGAGTTCCCAGATACAATCGGTGGAATGACATGATGTGTTTGTCACAGTCGAGCAATGGTTCAAGGACAACGAAGAGAAACTCAATAGTGGAGTCAAATTCCAGGCTGAACTGGAAAAAAAAACTGGTGATAATCAACAGCAAGTCTGCTTAGCGGAAGAACAATTGAAGAACAGTGCCTAAGCCATAGAGGAACGCCACAGTCATAGATACACAATGTTTTGTACTTTTGCGATACTGTCTCGTATTTGATGCCCCAAGGAATCGCAAAAACATGTACCAACCACTTCTGGTAAAGGATGTCACAATAACAGTAGAATTTATGAAATGGTCCAGAATGAAGTGGAGAAGATGCTACAAGATAACATCATTGCAACTTTTAGAGAATCTTCGATCCTCTCCTGTGATCCTTGTGAAGCAGGAGAGCATGTGGCGTTTCTGCGTCGACTTCTGATGACTGAGGAAGATCATGAAGAAAGATTCCCATTCACTGCCACACATAGATTGTTTACACCCATGACTGCTTGAAAGCAGCAAGGTATTTCTCAACTATGGACATAGAGTCAAGCTACTGCAAATAGAGGTGACAAGGCTGATTGGTAAAAGACTTTCTTTGTATCTCCTGATGGCCTATAGGAGTTCAAAGCTATGATTTTTAGAGTACATAATGATGTATGATGGACTACTTGCTTCGACACCTGGAATGGAACATGTGTCTCTGCTATCTGGATGACGGTGTCGTTTTTTCGAAGAGATATGAAAATCATCTAGGCCACTTGGAAACCATTTTCAGGAGTGTTCAGAATGCAGATTTCTGCCTGAATCATAAGAAGTGCATTTTCGTCGCCCAAGAAATATAAATGTTGGGGCACATAGTGAATGGGTATGGAATCCTTCCCAATTTCTAGAAAATAAGAGCAGTAGTAGATTTCTCTTCTCCTTAAGACATCTGTGAGATGAGGAGTTTGCTCGGAATGTGCTCAAACTACAGGCGATTCATACAGGGTTTCTGAATCAAGGCATATAACGAGAATGCTGAGACAAAATTTCACATATACTCTATGTACTATGGCGTAGGAAAAAAGCTAATAGCCTGTGCTTCCAGAGTATTCTCCAAGCCCGACATTAACTACTCTGCAGCCTAGAAAGGATGTCTTGCAGTCATTTGGACCATCAACAAGTTCCAGCAATTCTCGGTAAATTATTCCCACCAATGTGACCGATCATCGTTCTGTATGCTGGATGACTATTTTGAAGGGTTTACTAGCAATATGGGCTTTGAAGCTTCAGAAGTACAACATCGTAGTGGTATACAAAATTGGGTGCAAACAGAAGGACGCAGACTGCCTTTTAAAGAATCGTTTTCTAGAACTCATCAGTGTGGATGAAATCTCAATTATTGCTGCAACAAGTGGCGTTGTTGCTGGACAATTGGAAAATCCAGCACTGCCGAAAACCAAGCACTGCTGAAGCCTTCAAGAAAGAGGAACTGACTGAAAGAAAATTCCAGTTAATAAATGGAACATTTTATAACAGAAATATGAATCAACGAGACGAAAATGATTGCTCGTCATACCAGCTCATCTACAGACAGCTATCCTGAAGTATTTTCACGAAGCTCCAACATCTGCCATGTGGGATTCGTGAAGACTCCAAACAGAACCAGATGCATTCGTCACTATGACAACCACTATGAGAATTGCTAACGATGGATGCTAGTTCTGCAATTGCCTCCATGGTATCTGGACCAATGCTGACTGCAGTAGCGCCATTGCACCGAAATGGAATCGACCTCTTGGCGAGGTACCCGAAATAGGCAGATGGGATTGATGGATAATGGTATGCACTGATAACTCACCCTCTACGCCGTCACCAAAACTGTGCTGACTGCTGAAGCTCTGTAAACTGCAAAGCATCTTGCAGAAGTAATTTTGTAGCACCGAGCACCACAGGTGCCTGCCACCAAACGAATGGTCTTACAGAACGCTTTAACAAGATGACGGCATATGTGTTGATGTGGAACAAAGAGACTGGGGTGCAATACTGCCTGTCATGAAATCACTTGCAATACAGCGAAGAAAAGCACTACAGGCTTCACACCATTCTTTCTGCTCCACAATTGTGAGGCCACAACGACAAAGGATTAACTGTTCCCATTTCACATGGACGACACAGGACGTCTATATGAAATATCTGATCACCAGGACTGAGAAGCAAGGCAGCTGGCTCACATACAGATCCTAGATGCCCAGGAGAAAAACGGTGAGCGCTATAATACCAAGCACTGGCCACTGGGATACAGGCAAGTAGCCTTGGTATGACCTCTGCAGAAAGTAGGGCTAACTTAAAAGTTACTGAAATGCCATATTGTATTCTTCTTTGGTTGTCGGAAATCACACATAAAATCGAGGATTAATCCTCTTCATCAAGAAGACAAGAACGCAGAGATGTCGTCCACGTCTTCTGTACAAAGTCCTGCTACAGTTCAGAGGTGCAGATCGACAATGGAAGTTCAAGGAAACCAATACTCATTCGACGATCGTGAACATTCGACGGAAGGGGCTCTCTTCGATTCCCATCAGAGTGAACAGGACGTAACAGCATGACCAGAACGCGAGGATCCACCATGGCCATAATACGAAGGACCATAGATAAGATCCAGATCCTTGGTGCTGTAATGGACTTCAATGAGGACTTTTGAAATGACCACAGCTCCTGGTGCATGCAGTGTGGTGTAGAGATCAGCATGGGTGCGGGTTGTCAGTTCAAAACCTTCCTTGTGGAAGATTATTGGAACACATTAACGTTCTGGAATATTCAATATTTGTATAGATAACCGCTCCCTCTGTCCAGAAGATCAGTTCTGTTGTGGCTGTAAGTTGGTGTTTCTAACAAATGTGCATTGACTGATAACAGTTGTTTTTTATTGTTCGTCAATAAAAAACAACAGATCTTGAATTGGGAACTGATTGTGGTTTTGATGGGACGATATTACACTTCACACCTGTTATTGTTGTCCTTTTCTTGCAATACTCCTGCGGCAGCTACAAGAAGAATTCAAATTGTCAACAGTAGGACACTGTTGATACCTATATTGCCTCTTATCACAACATGTTGTATTTACTGGTCTGTTTATTTAGTATGGTTGTTCTTCACCAGTTTCATTTACTTGATCTTGAATATCTGAATCGTTTGTTATTTCCAAAATGGAAGTTCTTAATTCCTAATGATAGCAGGCTATTGGGAAACATTGTCAATGTGAACAAAATACTGCCAGAGTGAAAAGTTATCTCTAGGAATGCTGTCTGCTGTGTTTGGCATACACAGTCATTAACTGCACTACATATAGGTGCAAGGATATCTACTACACCTCACTACAGTTTCATTGTTTCTTGAAGATTTTTAAGCAGCAATTTATATTCCTTGGAAAAGTAATATCTGTTAGTAGCAGTTCAGTCGGATGCCAACTCAAACAACCATTCTGAATAATACTCGCTGAAATAGCTCACTGATTTATAATATTATGTTTTACTCCACTTTCTGACCACATAAAAGCTTTGGAGGTTAATGGCCTTATCCTCCAAATGGACTTACAGTGTGCTTCACGTGTGATAATTCTTCCCATTCTATGAGAATGCAGGCTTTCTCGGCGAATCTCGGTGATAAAATTTTAGAGCTTTCTCCCGGTCTTAGTTTGTTTCTTGGTGGATTCCAGCATGTGTATGACAGTTCATCATCTTCACTGAAGTGTAAGTACACCAAAACTTCCTTGTCAATAAGTTCCAAGAATAAAACAAGAAACAAACATAGTGTGACAATGTGTGAAGCTAATGATAATACGACATGTAAATTTTCCGTAATCCACTCCGAATCCTAACCTCAGACATCGAATGAAAACGAACATAGTAATTCATATGGAAATTGCATTCGTTGTAGCTACAAAGGTATTTAATGTTTTTCGGCGGACTTACTTTTATTTACTTCTGCTGCCTTTTAGATTCTTAAACACATTTTATCAAATAATTCTCAGTTACGTCTTCCGTGGCTAGAATGTTCTCGATATGGAATTCTGTAAATTAAGGTTCAGATTAAGATACGATACCTCCCATCAGTAGCAAGGTACCGATACTCTCCGAGCTGTATGCAAAGCACCAATAATTGCACAATCCTTTCTCTTGGGACTCAACTACCAAAATGATACAACAAGGCAAATTAAACTTACCCCCACTACTGTGTGTGCAGATCCGAAAATACTAGACCAGACTGCAGTTCTAATAAACAAGGACGGAGTCACTAATAGTAAACCGGAAGGGGAAGTTCACCTCAGGTGTATTCACATATCAGACAAATCATACTTAGATACTGAAAGCTCTAACGAAGCATGGCGACATAATGGACGTTTAGTGACTAATTACATCTCAATAAGGAAACAATTCACAGATGTCACAATGAAGATGGTTGTATGAGAAGAATAACTGACATGTAGCAGAACCAGGAGGTATTCTCCGTGAGAGATAGTAACTGTTAACAATCAAGTTCACGTGCAACTGATCAAGGAAAATTAGTACCATATTCTCCAATCATATTACTCATTTTAATTTGTGCAACAGCGGGTTCTTGGTGAAACAATGTGCGAGTATACTGTATTAACTAAAAGAAACACTTTTTTAGCCCTGTTTCACAAATAATATTACTGCTGTACGACCTAGGTTTCAGGTTTCTCGCTCATTTTGTAGTACATAACTCATCCCGTAGATGAGAACAAAGCAAAGATGAATATGTGAACTTTTTAAAATATCGATTCTTGACTTACAATGGAAAAGTTGGCTCTGTTGACAATTTTGACAAAATTCCATATGGATTTACAAAATTCATTAGGACAGCAGAAATGGAAAAAAAAACAATTAACTGACGTGAAGTATACTGTGAAGGATGACAGATCAGAGGCAGCAGGTTTGGAGAAAAACTTCGTTTCCAAGCCAACAAAATACCGCATGTGTAAACTGATGTGCCCACTACTCTTTCGCACAATTTGTCATGTGATACCTGGGTGGTCCCATTCTTTACAATGATGGTGGTAGAGGAAAAATTAATAAGACACTGGTAGTGTCAGGCTTATGTTCCAGATAAGAAAAGTATGCATCCTGTTGTTTTCATAAACGGTGATAAAATTTTAGAGCTTTCTCCCGGTCTTAGTTTGTTTCTTGGTGGATTCCAGTATGTGTATGACAGTGGAGCTACGACGTGACCACAGTTGGATGCTCAGAGAACTGCATGCGGAACAGGTTCATCCAAGCAGATCCCTAAGAATCAGTCTTATCATAATACGTTTTTGTGTAATGTGGAAGTAGCTGAATATTGCCAAACTTGTGATGAATCTGACTGGGCGTTCTTGGTGAAATACTGGCTGGCTGGTGTACAAGAGCGATTGCGCAAAGAAATTTTCAAACCCAAATCATCCCAGTCGCACTATGGGAGCTTCCACAAGTACTTTGAAAAATATTTTAACGAGACTGGGTTTTTGAACAATCCGATGTCAGATTGTGATGTGGTTATCCTAAAACTGGAAATTGCTCATTCATGTTAACGAGAAACTGGTAAATGTTTCTGAGTTAAAGAAAGGAGAATTGATTTCTATGTTACATTCAGTTTATCTAACTCATGAAGAGGCACAGGTCTCTTCGCAGAATGGGAAATATTATAACAGTACTCTCAGTGATTACAATGATGGCCAGACAAACCAATCTAACGACCATAGTTAGCAGAGTGCTAATGGTGAAGCCCATAGCAGTGATAACAATAATAACAGGAACCATAATAACTATCCATAGAAAACAGAAAAGATAGGATCACCAGTTTAATCTGGGTCACAAAAATCAGAACACGAACTGTCGGTAACAGAGCCAGCCCACAGGATGTAATCCAAACCTGAATCGTAGGGACTGAAGCGCAACAGGAAGATGTCGGACGATGGAAGCTGATCATCCACTTCCAATCAGGAAAACTTAGTTTAGCCGCATATAATGCGGAATTGGTGGCCGAGGAATAGGCTATAGGCGAACAACAAGAAATCCAACTAATAGGTAAGAAAATGGGTACAATATTAGGAGGGCACTATGCTCTAACACTTTGAACTGTCAGAATAAATTTTGGTACAACAAAAGTCGGATGGACACCTCAGTCATCCTGACAACCGAAAGCTAATGCTCACCAATTTATATCATAGAGCTCATAGTTTTTATCTTTGAGTCCAATAGAGAGCTGGTTTAAATAGATTGGTTCACGGAGCAAAAATTTTCTCTGAGAAAGACCGCTAGGATTCCGAAATTAATCATTTGAAGTACACGTTCTGGAAGAATGACTATAGTTGAGCTGCTATGAAGTCATCATTCCCCAACAAAAGGAAACGTGAAAATGTTGAACATTCACGGAATGAGCCACCAATTGTATTCCTTCCCTTCTACTACGTTACATCCAGCAAAATATGCATAGCCCTGGAAAGATGAGGCATAAGTCATACTCGACAACCTGCTGAGAAGATAAGGGAGATGCTACATCCTGAATTGACGTGGCAAGTAGTCCAAGAATGTTTTATACAACAGTGCCGTCGCGGAAGATTTCATTCTCAGTACAATATTTGGTTATCTGACAGTGAACAAATATACAGTTTATATATAGATTTGATATTCATAAAATACAACATAAGTATAAGGCATTTATATGCGAAGTGGAAAACATTTCGAACGACAGCGAAGCCATTAAAGTTGATACAGTCATGGTATGGTTGTTTAATATCTGGATTATGAGACATTCCACTAGCTCAAGTTAGATCTCTAGTCAGAGTTCAGAGTCAGTCTGAAAATTTCCAGTTTACGGTATTCCATTAAGTTACTGGTCACTTGATTCTCCACTGAACTTGTTAAGGTGGCTTGGATATAGAAAAGTGTAATTGTGGGAACGAGCACAATGTGATCATTCACATCTGTCGAACTGTGAGAGAAAGAATTTTATGAGACAAGCCTGTTATCCAGAACAGTAAGGAGCAGAGTTTCTGACAGGATTTATCAGATTATAATTAACATATCGCCATTATAGATTTATTTAATTTTTCCCATGTAGGAGAGTCCATGGTCACAGGAGAGTTTGCAGTGTGGTCTACGAATGTCATATGGTCGACAGGTAATGCGAATCCTATACTGATATACACTGAGCACTAATATAAACAGGAAAGATATAGACTATGCAGTCATACATGAGTGCAGTGGTACTATAAAGAGGACTACAGAAGGAAATAAGGTAAAGTTGTGCAAACAAAGCAATGAACAAATAACACTTACCTTTCACCGCTACATCAGACTGAAGGAGTTGAACTCTTATTGTGTGTCATCTTGTGTGTGGAGGCACGTGGAGACTTTACCAGGTATAAACATACATGTGTCTTCCATATGTGAATGCGACTATTAATGAACTGAGACTGTGTAGTGCCAGGAAGCAACAGTCCAGCTCACCACTAGACAGCAATGTGTAGCATAACACAAATCAGCTGATGTAACTGTCCATGAAGTTTATGGGGGACGCTCCAGGAGTGCATGTGGTTTACATAACGCTAAGAAATTACAAGAAGAACAGTATATATGGACGCATTAGTGAGAAGAAAATATAAAGTTAATAAATAAGTTTACTATAGATCACTAATCTTTGACATCTCTGTATGTAGGGGCTAAGTCAGGGCTAATGCTATCAAGGAGGGCAAGGTAAATTACCTCTGCCTCCTATTTGTGACTAATCCCAATTTATATTTTTTCCTCATTAAGCTTAAACCACTATTTGTTTATGACTATGTTTCATTTGATTCTTTCAGGATCATAGCCATCCAATTTTGGGATGTTAAGACAACCAGTCCCTTCAGTTGGAAAACCCAAAAAACTGCAGTCATACATAGGTCAAACAACACGCACCATTCATGAGAGGTGTGTGGAGCACTGAAGATACACACGCTTATTACAACCAGACAAGTCATCTGTGGCCGAACATTGTATTGATACGGGTCATTCCATGAATTACAGTGATATGAAGATTTTAACATCCACCTCTTCTTTTTGGGAATCTGTATTCAAGGAAGCTATAGAAATTCGATTAGCCAACAATTTAATAAACAGATACAATGGTTTTAATTTAGACAAAGTGTGGAATCCGGCACTTGGATTAATTAAACTGCAGAGAAGTCGTCATCGTGTCACCGCCTCCGATCAAACATCGATAAGCTAATCGAATGTCTGTACGCTTTCGCCACAGGCGGCGCATGTGTAAGCGTATGTCTCTGCCGACGACCAGCATCTGTGACGCGCATGCACAGTACCGCCGCGGTGGATCATATAAGGCCGCGCTTGGCACCTTGTCGTCAGTCTTGTGACTCGCTCTGAAGATGGCTGGACGATACGCGGCCGAAATATCAGTCGAGGAAATTTTATTAGCGCGGCTGCATGCCCAAAATTTAATGGATTATTCATTACGCCACGAGAAGTTGAAAATGCACATGTTGAAAAAAATATTTTAACTTGTCATAGGGAATCGATATGAATAGCTCTAACCTTGTTTACAATGTAATTCAAATTTGCCGCCATTGACGGCTATAAATATTGAAGTACATACTTTGCCCACTTGCAATATCTCTGCTGGGAAAAAGAGAGATCCAGAATTGTTATATTCAACAATTTTTAGGGCTGCTTGATGCTACTCACATCCACTACCTGACTTCATGAATTAGTAAAATGGATTAATACATTTGCAAAAGCCTATTTGCTCTTGTGTCATTTAGCCTTTAGCTTATTTTGTTGTTACTATTTGACTTGATAACACATGAATAATGCAGTTCTTATGAGATAATAAAATATCAATGAAATGAACTTCATTCTGTCTATGTACAAGATTTAACTGATCCCAATATCATTCCAGTTAACTTTCAAGTAATGATATCTATATTGCTGAAGATCCAAAGAGAAAAGATAGTTAACCTTATAGTGTGTTCTGAATTATCATTCCAAAATTTAATGTTGGCAGTCATTAATCATCAATTTTTTCAGTCGATGTAGAGCCTGTTCTTTGGGTGTGAGTGTTTGCCTTGGGTTAAATATCACTGCACTTACTAATGAAGATTGATTTATTAAAGAAGTACTACATACATACGGTGAACAGTATATAACAATATATATTCTGTTTAGTTAATGCATACTCACACCATAATGTACTATACAGTAACAAGGAAACAGCCTTCATCTAAGTTGACTAAAGGTTTTCGAACGTTCCAGAACAGAAACTATTTTGCTGTAATACCGGGTCACTAGACACTAGCAGGATACTTAAGGACTAATATTTCAGATTGCCAAAATTTCCAAAACACTGAACGATTCATTGAAGAACCAGGAATATAAGTTGAAGAAGAGCAGAGGTGAGCATTCAAAGTGTTCAAAGATATCCTTTCATTCCACCCAGTTGCAAAAATCTACAACCATAAATACAAAATGGAACAGCACACAGATGCAATCAAAGAAGGCCTTGGAGCTGTGCTACAATTCAATTCTCCAGTTTCTGACAATTTAATTCCAGTCCTACATAAGTAAGAACAACAGCTCAATGGGGAAAATGTAATACTGGTGATCAAGAAGTGTCAGCATTTGTTAATGCTTCTAGGATATTCTGAGTGAAAGATGGGACTGAGTATCAGAAGAGTATTCCTACAATAAAGAACACTGAATCAAGTTCTAGAGCGAAACATGTAACTGCTTTAAGTCAATGTGTAAACGTACTGTTTGGTTTTGATGACAGTTTAATAGCTAGAATCAGAAAAACTCAAGAGAAAGACGACAGTTTGGGAGCGATTGAGAATATTCTAAAAAATAAGGCCTTATATTTAGTGCTTATGTGAAAGTATCAAGTTTGTTCTCAAGAAAGGATACTGTGCTGTTCAGCGAATGATGAGGGAATGGAAAGAAAAAATATTACGAATGTATACCAGATTTGACAGATGTTGTAGAATGAGTGATCTGTAACTGTGTAAAATGATTAATTCAAACCAAAATAAAGAAAGAAGGACGATTTTTCCCTTTATTCAAAGAGAGTCAAACCTTATATACTTATTCTATGGGTCACATTGAAGTACTTTTTGAGGTATTTACCTCTAAAGAACAAAAAATCTGTGGAATCAATGAGTAAGGAGTAATTACAGAAAAATGATTTTGGTAATACACCCCCAGTAACTACCAATAGAGGAACTAGCTCTAATTCTCAATAATTCAAGGGGTACTATAGGGCAGAAGTGATTGAACACATATTAATAACGACACGACTCTCTGGAGTGAATAGTTCAGTGTGTAATGAATTCAACATACCATAGTATTGGGGAAATACTAACGTCTTTGAAATTTTGATGAGAGTTAAGATGCACATGCACACTGATACTTGCATTGCAATATTGTTAAGGAGAGAGTATTAATTCATGCAAAGAAGATGCACCAAATGGAGGGAAGATGCTAAATTAGAAAATCAGTGAGGTGCAAGAGGACAACAGTGATTGCTTCAACTAATGTAGAAAGGAAGTGTTCTAGTGGCAAGTTAATGATCTTGGGGCAGTAAAATTAACACAAACTTAAATGGAAACTGTTTGAGAAGAATCTTGGCTTCTACTGAGTTACAAAATTTAAAACAAGTGATAAGTATGTTGTTTACTAAGAATGATCATGACTGTCCCAGATTATGACCACATGTGCCAAGTTTATGCAATCCTGCCCAGTTAATCACTCATCATCCAAGTAATATGATTGTGAGGACACCCAAATGTGGGATCCAGATAGGATATTTAGAGGTTTCCGGTTGACAATAGAGGAGGCACAACAGTGAAGCCGAATAAAGTATAGTATTTTTTGTTTCTTCATGGCGAAGATGCAAGTTGCATTGTCCTGTTACGTTTTTGTCGTCATTAGACTATATACATCAACAGTGTTTAACATTCATCATGTAAGACAGTAACTTTGACACTTACTACGATCCCCATCTACTTTCTCTGCTAGCAAAGGCATCACATAGTACATTGCAGAAATTCAGAATCAGAAGTTGTAGTGGTAATGATAATCAGAATTGTGATAGCACTACTATATTTTAGCGTTTTATTCAAACATTTTTGCCCCTTTTACATATACGAATCCTTGGATTCTGCATTCAACATGAACATGAGATCACATAAAGCAAAAATGATTAGCAAATTTACTAACTTTTCACACTATATTAGAGAATTTAAAACAAATTATGGCATAAAATTTTTTTCTATATCTTCATACATAGCATTTGGAAACTAAAAGCTACGCTATTATAAGCATTAACATACATGCATAGCATGTGGTGATGCAAAATTGAGTGAACATTTCTTTAGAAAAGAGACATAGAGTTTTTCAGTAAAAATTTTGCGATTGGGTTTTGTTACCTAGTTAGTTAATATTGCAGGCTATAGCTATGTTTGCGGCCTATACATGCTAAAACATAAAACTGCAGATGTTTGATATAATCATACAAAAATTCTTGGAAATGTAACAAAGCTATATATTGACCTAAGAGACATTCTTAAAGTAAATAAATAAAGGTATCTTGTCTAGGATTTGGGATGTGGGATTGCAGGCTATTATATACTGATGACCTGTAAACAGTTATTATATGCAGGTAAGTCTGTGCAACAGGAAGCACAATGAGAAATGCCATAGTTACTAAATGTGTGCCAAAATAACTTACAGATTTAAGGCAAAACAGAGGAGACACTCAAACAAGAATTGATAGCTAAGGAAGTGGGTTTAGGAGTTGTTTGCCTGAGGCTGCCTCCTGAGTACGCTGTACCTCATTCCTCTGCTGCAGTACTAGTCTTGAAGAGAATGGCCTACTGGGTTCTGGTAAAACATCAACAGCACGGATCCTCCAGGACATGTTGTTCAGGTCAGCCACCACTTGCATGTGTCTGTGAAAACAGCACATTATACAGGCAAAAGTTTGAAGCCATTGAGACATATCACATAGAGACTGAGAGAAGGACAACCTGTCTTTCATGCATAGGACCCACAAGTAGTCAGCAAACTTGTATGTGTAGACGAGAGCAGTTGTCGAATGCCTAATAGTTGTAAACTCAGATAGCATTAGATGTCAAGAAGGGAAATAAACAATACACATCAGAAAAGCTTCCATTGATATTATTTTGAACACTGATAAATTTGTTGGTATAATTGCACATACACCTATAGCAGACTACTACGAGTATATACCTCAAGCAAAAATGTTTCATAATTTTAGAAACGTAACTGGACAGTCAATGCAAGGTCGCTCAGATGACGACACACAAATGAAAGCATGAACAAAGAGCGTGTTAGTTTTCACTTAAAATATGCTATTAGAAATTTATTTTTTTGGACAGAAACAAAAATATATTGAACGCTAGGTGTACCTGAGATGTCAATATGTTTTACTGTCTGCTAACTAGGCTGTTAAGATTTTAATCATTCTTCATTTTAAATTTTCCCATTTTCTCAGACGATGTTCCACATTATAACAAAATAAATGGTAGTAGTACTCATTGGTCTGTTCAGCATACTCTAAAGCTTCACATTTCTGCAGAGCAGACTGTTGTTCTGTCGTTCAATCTAAGAATGCCTATTTTGATCATAAATATCCAGGCGAGGTTGTATTGTGATGTCTGTGACATCAAAACAAGCGAAAAACTACATTATTACCGACCGATTTATTTCTTAAGTTCTTTGTGTATTAAAATGTGGCTATTTAATATTGATGTGAATAATTGTACTCATTAATTCCGATAGTCTCAATACTGATTACATGGTATAAGGAAGTTCATGTCACTTGAAGTTGAAGCCTTGAGATAGATAATGGTATAGCTGCAATTTTCTGTTGAGTGTGAATGAAAGGGAAAAGATGTTGATGGCATTGTAGTAAGGGCAGTCTTTTGAACTGAAATTTGATACCAATGTTGAAATGCTTATTTTTGTTTCTGTCTGTGTCCTTGAATATCTTGAATTGGTGTCAATAATTAGTGGAAATTGATAAGGCTTCATTGGAAGACGAGACCATTTGAATCAATGCTCACATAGCTTCATATTCAGAAACCAGTGTAACTATTGTTAGGGTAAAAGCATATGGATGCAGATTCATAGGGTGTTTGACAAGAAGTCACTTGCAATGATCATCACCTAAGAAGCAAATGCAAGTTAACATTCATTCTGATCCTTAGTTTTGTTGCCACCTTTGACAGAAACAACTTCTTGAACTCTGTAGCCTTTTCCTACATGCAAATATTGCCATGGGAGAAACAGAAGACATACATCAGAAGATTCAAATAGATAACACAACACCTAATTGATTTCAAATGAGCCACTAAGAAAAGGGTTTATTAGGAATTCCAGGAAAGGAAACAGAAGGAGATTTCTTCATGAGAATGTACCACTTAAACTGCCAGGCTGAATATCCTAAAAACTTTTGATTCAAGACCATATAACAATTCTTAAGATTCCTCTGTCAAAGTTGTACAAAAATATAATGTATGCAAGAAAATCAGTGACAGGTTGTCTGCTGCTTCACTGCTACAATACGATCACGTATCAGCAGCCACAACTGTTGAATCCATGGCCAACCCATAAGACAGACTGCATTTCCAATCCCTGTCTTCTCCATATAGCGCCCTGTGTGACTTTCTGCTTTCCTGAAATATCAAAGAAAAGCTTTGTTTGATGGCAGAAGGTACATGACTCCTTCACAAAAATGTGAATGATCTTAAAGAAGACACATGCTGGCATGCATTTTCAAAGTATTTTGATAAATGCAAAAATTAATTTGAAGACAGGTCAATAAAGAGTGAGAATGAGATTATTTTCTCCTATGCACTGCGTATATGACAGCGAAAAAATGTTTCATGGGAACAAGTCACACGGGGTCGGCAGCACAACACACAGTGCTTGCGTTCATGCAAATGAGAACAGTGCAATAGCGAAAGTAAGATGGATGTACAATCACCTACAAAAAATTGATTTCATCACGTCAAGCTTGATGTGGTTTCAAAATCCTACTTTCTTCTACAGGAATACAGAACAGACGCTCATAGAACGTTGCAACAAGAACATCATGAAGATACTTTTCCACAATAAACTGCGATTTCATGGTATAACAGTTTATGGTGGACTGTACATTGACCTCAGAATATGGAAGTCTGCTTGCTTCACTCATTACGGTGAACGATATCAGTATTAGTATGACAGCCAGCTGTCATCGAAGGGACATCATCAACAATGGATGCAACGACAGATGTGCTGAATGTATCAAATTTTACTGCTTTCGCTGGTTTACTGAATAACCTGCATACTGGGCATATCTATGTAGTGTGCTCAGAATTGTAGTGATATAATTTCAGGTTTATGAGTTAGTATGACTGTCACCTGACAGCGAGGGTTGCAACTATTGGTAGAGCAATACTAGTAGCTGACTGTTAGTACTCTACGCAGAATAACCAGGTATGTGTGTGTTACTATGAATTACATTAACTTGACTCCTTTCTCCCTTCTGAAGGCTTTCCTTATTGATGTAATATGCGTATCGTGATATGTGAAATATTGCGTGAAATACTAATGCTTGAATGGAAATGGTAGGTAGGGATGGAGGTTTTTCGTGACTTTCAGTAGTCTGTATGACTGGCGAGACCTTTATGAAAGAATCTACAACATTACGACCTAGAAAGCCAACACGCAAACAATGAATGTAAATCACATTATTTAGTAATACCACAACAGGGCACGTTGTTCAGAGCGTAGGGAAGAAATAGCATTCTTATGGAATCCAAATGGAATTTTTGACCTTGTAATGTAATCTTGCTCCTACACACACCAGTTAGTCAGTGCCTCCAGAGTATCTACTTATTCAGTGCTTATGTCGTAATTCACGCTATCACATCACCAACAAAGTTGCTGTTTAGTGCTATGTCAAAAGGAATGCTGATTTTTATGCGTCTTTCCTACCCAGAGCTTAATCATTAGTTTTTTGCCCTGTCTAACGTCAGAGCATGTTTTGAATCAGAAATGGAGGATGCAGACCTGGAGTAATGTCATTCAAATCTTCCTTGATGCGCACATACTTTAGGTCAAGTGCATATAGCTCAAAAAGGCCTACATTAAAGAAGACATTGTCTCTATTGATGCTACTTTAAATGATTATGTGAGTAAAGGAAATTATTCTCACTCTTTATTGACCTACTCTCAATACAGAATCCACCAAATTAATGGATCATAAGTTTCAAACAAAAGAAATTATTTAAGGGCTCTTGTAACAATTTTAAGACTCATACAAAAACTGAATTAATTGCGTTATGATAGCAAAAAAGGTAGATGGTTGTCACCAAGTTTGAAATATTTCTCACTTATAATCATATAGTATTTTGTTGAAGTCCTGGCAAAGCCATGTTATGCTTACATATTTTAAATGAACGAAAATTGTGGTCACTGTATTTCAAACATTACTCATGTTGTAACTCTAGAACATTGCATCATGCATGTACTGGAGCCATATGACAGTAACAGAGATGCATCTGGACTGGACTCCTTATGGCCTAGCAATTATAATAACTTTTGTCCAATGTTTCAATAAACAATTCAGAATTTTATGATGCTAGACTTTACTAGGCATTATGGCATATGTCAACCACTTTCAAGCGTATTGTAGGGTTGCAAAATACAACATAAAAGGGTTTCTTCCCATTCAGTTCCCATCTGCATCGAAGGAAGTATGACTGCATCAGTACCATTGTGTGCACTGTAAATACTCTAATTTTATCTTTCCAGTCCCTGTGGGAATTATACGTGGGGCTATAATACATTCCTAGATTCCTCAATTAATTGTGCTTCTTAGAACTAAATTGAGTGTATTAATTTTATATCTATAAAATGAAATGTTTAAATGTAGCTAATTTTATATTTGTTTAAAATTGCGAGGAATAAAATAAAATGAAAAAAATTATGGTAGCAGTGGGAACAAAACCCAAACTGATAAGTTGCCTATTTGTGCACTTGATCACTGGTCTACCATGCAGATACATGAGCAGCTGCTCGAAATGCCTCATATTCTACATGTAAATTCTTAGAGTGAGTTTTTATTTTTCCTAAGGCTTATTCAGATGAAATACTGTAGGAATTTGAAAGGGACAGGCACCTATGCACTTCTGTTCAGATAGTTTGAGCCAAATTGGTGAACCTCATCCCATACCATCCTAACTCTTTAAATCTAACCTTCTCCTCCAATGATCCACTAGAAAAGAGCCTTTTTAGCAGATCATCTACAGATCACCTACAGAACACACTTTAATACTAAATTCTCTCATATACTCGCTTTTTTACCTCTATCTACCTCCTTTTCACTCACAAAGGAAGTAATATATTAATTTAACATATGTAAACTGAACTGTTTGGATATTTTTAAATTTGTGATTAATAGTTTAACACCATGAGGAATAAAATGAAATGAAAACAAAAATGATGGAAGTAGTTGGAATCGAACCTGAGCTGATGAACTGCCAGTCAGTGTGTTTGACAACTTGGTCACAGAGCCATTATGTCAACTGCTGCACAAAATTCCCTCATACTCTACACTTGAACAGTATGTTACATGCACTTTCAAAGGAAAATACTGATTTTGTGCTGTAAGCAACGTAGCACTCATAGTGGCAAAATGGATAGAGTCACATCAGAGCATGCACTGTCAAAAGCAGACAGCTGTATCCCTTCTCCAAGCTTTTCGTAGCGTGACTGACCATCAGTGGAACACTCAACACTGGTTTCTAGTTATCACAAAGAGGGAGCTACAGATCATTTATTCATCTGTTTTACTTGCCTAACAGCATGCATTCGAAGAAAGGGGGGTAATTTTAGTACAATTTCCGGCTCACATTTGAAAAGAAATTGTAGAATTTTAATGTGATATTTACATTGCGTTGTAGCAAAATGCACATGATAACTGGCCTCCACTGCCTTCAGTATTCCCCGTTAGGCCTATCTGGTGGGAACCTCATATACTTAAGCGATACTTTTTTTGGAGACTGACTACATTTTAATAGTAGCCTACCAACAGCAGGTATTTATATCAGTTGACTGATTTCAACTGCGACTCGTTAATCTTGTAATCATTGGATGATCCATGTATTTCAGAATGTCACGTGAAATGAGTGGTAGTTGCATTTTGCTTCACTGATGGATTCAAAAATAATGCTGCTTTGTATCAAGTTCATTCTGTCAGAGATACCTGCATATGTTCAGCTCAGAGTATGTTCTAAGATTCTACAACACAAGAGTGTCAGTGATTTTTATGGCAGTTTTGCAGATCATTTCTGCTGCCCTTCTTGAAGGCTATCACAAGATGTGCAATCTTCTAACTAATGTGCTCAGTTTTCTGTTTGTGAGACTTACAGTTTATTTTGGTTAAGAGAGGCATTAACTTAGCCGCAAATAGTGCATAGACTCCCACAGGAATTTCAAGCTAATTCAGTTTCAATGATTTTTTGTTGTTTGCTGTTTCTCAGAGCCTCTGAAACTGAGTTTTATGCCACTCACATTTACAGAAGAGTGTGATTTAAGCTATAAAATTACTCCTGGGTCCTCCTCTGCAAAGAAATATTTGAATACAGAAGTCTGTTTAACTTGGCTTCCCTCATTATCAGTTGCTGTTTCATCTATGAGCATCTGCATATCAACCATAATACTGCTCACTGCCATCAGACCAGAATTTATTTGGGTTATGTGATAAGTTTTTCAATAAGATTCTATTGTGGTATTTGTGGAAGGCTTCATCTATAGTCCTTTTGACAGCTAATAATGTTTCTTGAAGCACCTCTCTATCGATAGCTCTGTGCTTTGTTTAACACCTACTGTGCTGAAGTCACATTTCCCTTGGCAGTTTCAGTACATGGACTGTTTATAGTATTTCACCAGCCATTAAAATGAAACAGGCTAATCAGTATATACCCGCCATTTTCGCAGTATTCCGAAGTATTCAAATGATCTGAATTTTATGCTTTGTTCAAAAGTTTTTAATTATACATCAAAAATACATAAAGATACAGACAGTAACTGTATATGACTTGTCACGAATGATCTAACTTGCAGATTAAGTAGCACTTGTCAAATAGCGCAGTTCATTCTGTGTACCACACTTTCTTTATAGGGTGGTACAATGATCAAGTCACTGGCAAGTGCAGCTTAATCTATGAGTTACATCATTAGTTGTGTTTTATAATGTTATAGAACAAATTTGCATGTAATTTGGTAAATAACACAGACATTTTTTGTTTCCTTATAGCATGGTACAATAATCAAACTATGCTTGTCAACAAGTGCAGCGTAACATACAGATTGTATCAGCAGTACTGTCATGTGCATTTTGTAATGTTACAGATTTTTTTAAAAATATTCTGATAAATAACTCAGGCAGTTTTTGTGTCTTTAAAGTGTGGATCAATAATCGAACTGTGAATGTCATCAAGATCTTGAAATTATTTGTGTTTCGATAATACAGACAATTTTATTTTGGTGGAAATATCGAATTTTCGTGAGATCTTTGTATGGAACCTTGTCCAACATTTGCTTTGACTGTGTTGAGGTTACATGTTGTGTTTGGAGCATTATAGCGTTACACTTGCATCTTACGAAAATATGCAGTTTAAAAGATCTAGTACAATAAAGATCTTGTTAAAACACACCACTTTTAGTATGGTTTGTTGGGTTAGGTTTTTAGGTTAGTGCAAATACTATACGTGTTCACCGGGAGTAGCACAAAAATCTAAAAGATAAGTAAATGTGTAATAACATTATGTAATATATCTATATTGACAGAAATTAGTGTAGTTATTATTCTGCTCTTCAGCTTATTTGTGTCATGAGTTAAAAAGGGGATAATAACACTTTCCTTCACATATCCCCACAAGAAAAAATCGCGTGGGGTCATGCCTGGAGACCTTGGAGGCTAAGAATGTAGGGCTGTGTCTCTGGATACTGTGAGCCCTGCCCAGCGCTGAGGCAGCACCTCATTGAGGAATTATAGTGCAATGCTGTGCCAGTGGCGTGGAGCTCTATCCTGTTGGAAAATGAACTCACTATTCTCAAGCTGTGGGAGAAACAAAATCCATAGCATTTAAAGATCGCTTATTCGTGCCATTGATTTGCTCAGGGAAGAAGGTGGCATCAACTTTCATAAGATGTGGCACAAAAAATGTTCACTTAAGGCGACTCTCTTTCATGCTCAACAGTTTTATGAAGGTTCTGAAGTCGTCTTATGATCACCGTTCTACATTTTCATTTTACAGATAACATGAAACGTAATTTCATCACTGTAAACGAAACATGATAAAAACCTGTTGTCTACCATTACTTCCGGCAGGACATTGCTGAAGTCAACACATTTTCTTTTACCATCAACCCAAAGAGCTCGCATTAATTTTATTCTATATGGTTTGTAGACCAGACGTCACCCTAACAGTCGCCTGACAGTTCTATGAGGAGTCACAAGTTCGCTGCTTACGCGACGAGTAGATTTCTGTGGATTATGAACTCTTTCCACTGTTTCATCAGAAGTGTAGGGTCAACCTGCACTCTTACCTTTGCATTATATCTTTTCTCTTGAAATTAATGATTCCAACAACGAAGGGTTTTCAGCAGTGACAGATCACTCTCAGTACGACGACTAAACTCAGCGCTGGACTGTAACCGCCGATTCACTATTACTAACAGTAGTACAAAAAGCTCCTTCTGTTGAGGGGTCGCCAATTTGCTTCAGACGCATTGACAGGCATCTTGTGGCGATTCTAGGCCACGCCCATTTGGTCAACACAAATTTACTGTCCGGCACAGCACCTGTGTCGAAATTATTGCATTTTATAATCAGATAATTCTTCTTGATACACTTTTAATAGTCAAGAATGTTAAAACGCATAAAGTTGTGACAGCCAATCAGCCTGAAATCCGAATGTTATGATCTGGAGAAGTTGATTTAACAATAATTGGGAGAAAAGCATTCTATGCTACCACAGTTCTCCATAAATTACAACAAATTTACCATCTGTGAGCAGAGTGATACAATAAGGAATATTTTTAACAAGAACTATAAATGAGATGCAATTGCGGATCAGAATGATCTTTGCAGGATTAACATTCATGGAAGATGTCATTTCTTAGGAATAATTGCTACACGGAACTAATACAGAAGATTAGGTCACAATCGTGGTGTTGAAGGCATTTTGTATTTAATATCAATGTCAGGAAATGTAATGAAATGGAAATGAGCGTTTGGCGTCATTGGCCGGGCGGCCCCTTACGGGGCGGGTCCTGCCACATGGTGCAGGTCTTATTACATTCGACGCCACATTGGGCGACCTGCGCGCCGGATGGGGGTGAAATGATGATGAACACAACACAACACCCAGTTCCTGAGCGGAGAAAATCCCCGTCCTAGCCGGAAATCGAACCTGGGCATGCAGGACGGCCATCCGTCACGCTGACCACTCAGCTATTGGGATGGACAGGAAATGTAATGAAGGCAAGCAAACAAGACATACTTTTCTCCGTAGAGGTACTAAACCGCCTGAAGTCAAACATGCAGATCTTTTCTGAACCATGAAAGTTATGTGACTAAGTGATGCAAGATTATAGTAGAATAGGATTTATGTATTTCCTACAGAGAAAAGATGAGACTTGTGAAATATTTTAGGGGAACAAAATGGGATAAAAAGGCAGAAGAAGTGATCGCAGTGGGACATAAGAAGACCTCAAGAGATTACAAAGTATGATCTCGAAGCAAATGAGTAGTGATTAGCAAAGATGCAACTATAATGCAATTACAGGGTGGTGCACGTAAAAGTTCCCCGGAGGACAGAATTGTAGGGTACAAAGAAACACATCAGAGGAAAGGAAATAAAGTACTAACCTGACTATAGCAGATGTTGAAACTGACCAGCATTCGTTTCTTCACACTTTTGGGGCCTGGCCACAAGTTACTGAAGGCGGATCAAGCTGGACTGTTGGAACTGTTGCAGTCTCATTTGAAAGGTTCTTCTGCAGTTCTTGCAGACTATGAGGGTTGTTGCGATACAACCTAGACTTGAGGGCTCCCCACACAAAGTAAAATATTGCTACTTGGAAATTAAGCGCAAATCACAGTGACAGTATATAAGAAAGGTAAGAGAACGGACCCACAAAATCACAGACCAATATCCCTAACTTCTGTTTGTTGCAGAATCGTTTAAGACATTCTCAGTTGGAATATAATAAACTTTCTACAGGCTAAACAGCTTACGTTCACGATCAGCATGGTTTTAGAAAGCATCGCTCGTGCGAAACTCAGATTGTCCTTTTCTCACAGGATATACTGAGAACTATGGATGAACGGCAACACGCAGATTCCATACTTCTAGATTTCCGGGAAGCATTTGACACGGTGCCCCATTGCAGGCTATTAACGAAGGTACGAGCATATGGAAGAAGTACACAGATATGTGAGTGGCTCGAAGGCTTCTTAAATAATACAACCCAGTACGTTGTCCTTGACGGTGTGTGTTCATCAGAGACAAGCGTATCGTCAGGACTGCCCCAGGGAACTGTGAAAAAACCGCTGTTTTTCTCTATATACATAAATGATTTGGCGGACAAGGTGGGCAGCAGTCGACGGTTGTTTGCTGATGATGCCGTGGTGTAAAGTAAGGCGTCGGATGAGTGCCTGTAGGAGGATACAAGACGACTTCGACAAAATTTCCAATTGGTGTGATGAATGGTAGCTAGCCCTAAATATGGAAAAATGTAGGTTAATGCGAATGAGTAGAAAGAACAAACCTATAATGTACGCATAAATATTACTACTGTCCAGCTTGACACAGTCAAGTCGTTTAAGTATCTGTGCGTAAAATTGCAAAACGATATGAAGTGGAACGAGCATGTGTAGAGGTAGATGCAGGCGTAGAACTTCTTCGAATAACGACAGATATCACCGCTACCCTGAGGTGTAAGTTTGCAGAAAATCTGGCCCACTGAGTAAGTACGGAGTGTGTTTTTTTTTCGGAAAGAAGCATCGGAAAAGAATGAATGTACACTACTGATGAGACCAGAAAAGCCAAATAGGGCTAGGGAAAGAATCTGAATGACGAAAGAAGACAAAGTTGTCTTTCCACGTATTCAGTCATGGGACAACTTATTTTTTTAAATACGTAAGGTAGTAATAAGGTTTTGATTATCGTCTGGAAAAAAATGCGTAGTTAATCTTTTGCTTGCAGGCACATGTCTGCAGTCCTCGCAGACACTGAAATCCCTGCGACACAGTATCACAGCAAACCACTGAAGAAGCAAAGAGCTTGATGAATCGAGGCAGTAGCTGAAATATTTCAGCTGTGTCAGGCCAATCCAGACGACGTCGTCAGCCACCTAATTGTCCGTGGACGAGAGCAGGGTGTGTCACTGTGACCCCAGGACAAAAGAGCGAAGCAAGCAGTGGACACATGTGCATTTATCGCCGTCGATAAAGGCGAAGAGCCATCCGTTATCAGGAAAGGAGATGTTGAGCACAGGATGCGGTCACATATGCTGCTCCTTTGGGCTACGGAAGTTTGCCCCGCATTCACTATTTTCCCAAAATGGCACATGGTGACTTTTTCCTTTACCACCGAATGAAGAAACAATTGCGTGACGGTCACTTTCAGAATGACTAGGATGTGATTTTCCAAGAGCCGAAATGCATAATTTTAGAACCACTTAACCTGATGACCACATTTCCTAGTAGCACACTCTTAACCTTAATGGTAGATTTAATCGTACTAATTACTTAAGTGTTGGTTTCATAATTGATTTGCTATATTGTTATTAATTAAAACTGGTAATTTTTGGTTAGGTTAACTTACATATGATAAATGAGTTTGAAGTTAAATTCCCTTGAGTAAAGATACTTCCAAGAACTTCTGGGAAGGACATACCTCTTCAAAATTTGAACTAGTGAGGCAGAAGAGGTCCCTGGAAAGGGACAGACGCAAACATAGGTGGCCAGTTTCAATTTAACCCTAAAATAGAACCAAAATAAAAATAAAAATAAAAATAAAAAGGATGGCTTTCACTTTTTGTTCTGTCTTCCTATAACACAAAGTTTCCGCCAGAAATATTCCAGATATTTTCTGGAGAGCCCTGGTTGTACTGTCATATGTGATTCAATTTATGACTTAAGTAAAGTGCTGCTTTAAATTATTCTTACCTGTAAGCGACGCAGGCGAAAGTGCACGAGAAGGCTACGAAGAGGATAGCAGCTGTGCCGCCGTAAAACACCATCGTGTACACACCTGAAAGACAAAAAATTGTGAGCTATTAGGTGTTAACTATGGCAACAGAGGGCCGACATTTCGCCCCAACTTTTTTCTGCTATTACATTAGTGCACCAGTGCTCTGACTAGTCCGACAACGCAGGACGCATGTAGGAGAACAACGCACAACGTGCAGTTAAATTCCCTTGAGAAAAGATACTTCCAAGATCCTCAAAATTAGCTGAATAATTCACCATTAACAACTTTTTCACCACTAAAATGGAAATTTTAGAGGAGAACAGAAGACAGTTTTGTGCTTAACTATTTGGGCTTTCGCGATACAGGCAGTATGAACGAGGTAAAACGCGATTGCATACTTTTGCAACAGTTATTACACAGTTTCTTATGTTATCTTTGAAAAATATCATTCTTTCAATTTCCCTGGACGAACAATGTTGCATCTCCGCAGTTACAACGTTATACTGCTGAAGCACACTGGTTTTCCTTTGTTTCAACTTTGCAGAAATAGGAAGCTTATTTTGAGAAATATCACAAACAGCACAAAACACATTATGTTTAATATAATAAAAATCTGCACAAGTAGCAGCAGACGAACCTAAAAAATTAACACCATTTCTGTTACAATTACAATAAACATGTACATTCAGCATAAGATTTTCAACCCTTGGCGGGTGGGTTTTGCTGGAAAGAGGTAGTTGCTGAATAAAATACCGTTTTTCAACTGGGATAAGTCAAATACATCCGTTTTATTGGAAAATGTTTATCATGCAAGATAGTGAAAATGAAATCTTTGATGGCGGAAGTTTTATTTTCCCAGTATCTCTCGGCTACTTTGCAATGCTTTGACAAACCAGTGGTTGCAGAATGTCATGATTCTTAGTCCTTTAGCACAGTAAGGTTGTTTCATGAAATCTGTAGACAGATGTACTCAGTTATTTTGAAAGAGTCTTTTTGAACCCCTGTCTAGTGCGCTAAGATTCTTGAAATCGTCTGGCTCCATCTTGCAGAAAAGCAATCCGTTTGCCTTGGCGTTAGGAAGGACTGGATTTGAGACGTCTGAGTAATACATGAAAGCATCTTTTGTTCCTATCTATAGGTGCAAAATCTCTATCACATAGTAGAAAACCATGTCTTGTAACTCGGCATTTCTGGTCTGAACTAGAAGAATATTATCGAACAATTAGATTTCGGGAATAGGAAATCATCCACCCGTTGTTGTTCTGCCCAATGTCAGAACAAACAGATTATCAGATTCTGAGAATCACCATCATTGACCGGATTGAAATGCGTAAGAACATACTTCACAGTGCACTAAGGTATTTCTGTTGAGCCTCTCCTGGCAATGATTCCATGCCAGAAACACGTCAGGACAGTGGTACTTCGAGTATTATGTATTGCCATGTTACAGTAAGAGTAATGCTGTTAATAAAGTATAGAAGAATGGTAAAGCTGTGGACAGAAGAGTACGTACTGAAGATAGATGCAGAAACTGACAATATTATCAGTTGGTGTGCTTTTTCCAGATTTGAGCTGCTTCGGCACTTTATTTTCAATTTTTAAAATTCCTTCCGTAGACTCTGCGTAAGAGGTTTGTCCTGTATGAAAAACATCCGATAACGGCACACCAAAATTTAATATCGAATGGCTTCTGAAAATATCTGTATACACATTTTCGCTACCATTTAGTTGAGGATAATTCTCCGTGAAAATATTGCGCGCGCTCGGATCTGAGCTTACACACAAACAACACATTTGCACGTACATGATTAGTGGTTTTCTTGCTTTGGAAAGCACTAAGTCTCTGCCACTATCCGGTATTTTATGAGGCCTGTTGGAATGTTTTCCTCTTTTGGTTTCCAGGGTTGATCTGCCCTTTAATTTGCCGTTCAAGGTTTGCACCCTGCTGGTTATAATGCATAGAATTATACGCACGATCTGTTAATCTTAACGATTTCTAAATAACCTATGAGTAGATATGGGAGACGAGACACTATTCCTTCCGTTGTTTCTTTCTTTACATCAGCCATCTCAATACAATTGAGATCACAAAATTGTGCCTGTTTGTCATAATCAAATGCGGGAATTTCGGAAAGAACTGCAGCTTATGATTTGACAAAAAAATATCCGGATGAAAACTAATCGTGACAAATCTTTCCTAGAAAAAAAAAATACAAATTCCATTCCTAGTATTTCGAACATCTCCCTTAAAATCTGGCATATTTAGGCTTACGTTCGAATGAAAATAAAACGTAAAATCGGAGTTACGTTGAAAACATCCCCGTTTAGACTAAATACTACACTACTATATTAGAATTCTGTATTCAATACAATTTTTTGGCTACGTGAGTTAGGAGAAACCTTTTTTTCATTACGGGAAGCAGCTAGAGCACTGTTACAGTCACTTCATCAGGTGGCAGTTTACGAGGAACGGGACCATTTCCCTTTGGCATACCGCATAGACCCCTAGGCAGAATGCGTGGTGCGTGCCGTACCAAGGAAAATTTTGAGATAACTAACAGAAAAATTGCATTTTAGAGAAATTTTCGCATTAAAAGTCTGTTACTCGGCACTTAAGGTTCATTATTTAAGTATATGAAATTCTACTATGTAATTTACGATTTTATGAATTGATGAGATTAAAAATTGCCGAGAAAGTACAATGCAGGCTCTCATGGCTTATATTTACGTTCTTGATCAATTTTGTTTAGTGTGCACTAAGCCATGCTCCAACGCGTATTTATGTATCTTCTGAAGCTGGAAGCATCATCAGTTAGCAGTTTCAAAAGTAAACAAGTTGAGCAAGCCGAATTGTTTATATGTATCCACACAAGCGTCGATTCGTGACGTCATTAGTCCGCTACCTAATACTGTGGAGGCTTGTCGACGTGTGGACAGAGCTTGTGGGGGGGGGGGGGGGGAGATGGAGCTTTTTGGTTTGTTTAACACTAAGGCACACAATTTCTCTAATTTTCGTCCTTCTTCTTTTCTGTTAAGGCTGTTTTTTTATTTTTTTTTTAATTTCTGTGACCTCTGTTAACATCCTAGCATGGTAACGATTGGATCTTGATAAAATCGTAGTGACGGTGACACAAACTTGAGGGTTACCTGACCCGAGTGCTTGATCTGAAAAAAAGGAAGGATAAACATAAGAGCAACTTGTTGTTGTTGTGGTCTTCAGTCCTGAGACTGGTTTGATGCAGCTCTCCATGCTACTCTATCCTGTGCAAGCTTTTTCATCTCCCAGTACCTACTGCAACCTACATCCTTCTGAATCTGCTTAGTGTATTCATCTCTTGGTCTCCCCCTACGATTTTTACCCTCCACGCTGCCCTCCAATACTAAATTGGTGATCCCTTGATGCCTCAGAACATGTCCTACCAACCGATCCCTTCTTCTGGTCAAGTTGTGCCACAAATTTCTCTTCTCCCCAATTCTATTCAATACTTCCTCATTAGTTATGTGATTTACCCATCTAATCTTCAGCATTCTTCTGTAGCACCACATTTCGAAAGCTTCTATTCTCTTCCTGTCCAAACTATTTATCGTCCATGTTTCACTTCCATACATGTCTACACTCAATACGAATACTTTCAGAAATGACTTCCTGACACTTAAATCAATACTGGATGTTAACAAATTTCTCTTCTTCAGAAACGCTTTCCTTGCCATTGCCAGCCTACATTTTATATCCTCTCTACTTCGACCATCATCAGTTATTTTGCTCCGCAAATAGCAAAACTCCTTTACTACTTTAAGTGTCTCATTCCCTAATCTAATTCCCTCAGCATCACCCGACTTAATTCGACTACGTTCCATTACCCTCATTTTGCTTTTATTGATGTTCATCTTACATCCTCCTTTCAAGACACTGTCCATTCCGTTCAACTGCTCTTCCAGGTCCTTTGCTGTCTCTGACAGAATTACAATGTCATCAGCGAACCTCAACGTTTTTATTTCTTCTCCATGGATTTTAATACATACTCCGAATTTTCTTTTGTTTCCTGCACTGCTTGCTCAATATACAGATTGAACAACATCGGGGAGAGGCTACAACCTTGTCTCACTCTCTTCCCAACCACTGCTTCCCTTTCATGTCCCTCGACTCTTATAACTGCCATCTGGTTTCTGTACAAATTGTAAATAGCCTTTCGCTCCCTGTATTTTACCCCTGCCACCCTTAGAATTTGAAAGAGAGTATTCCAGTCAACATTGTCAAATGCTTTCTCTAAGTCTACAAATGCTCGAAACGTAGGTTTGACTTTCCTTAATCTTTCTTCTAAGATAAGTCGTAAGGTCAGTATTGCCTCACGTGTTCCAGTGTTTCTACGGAATCCAAACTGATCTTCCCCGAGGTTGGCTTCTACTAGTTTTTCCATTCGTCTGTAAAGAATTCGTGTTAGTATTTTGCAGCTGTGGCTTATTAAACTGATTGTTCGGTAATTTTCACATCTGTCAACACCTGCTTTCTTTGGGATTGGAATTATTATATTCTTCTTGAAGTCTGAGGGTATTTCACCTGTTTCATACACCTTGCTCACCAGATGGTAGAGTTTTGTCAGGACTGGCTCTCCCAAGGCCGTCAGTAGTTCCAATGGAATATTGTCTACTCCGGGGGCCTTGTTTCGACTCAGGTCTTTCAGTGCTCTGTCAAACTCTTCACGCAGTATCGTATCTCCCATTTCATCTTCATCTACATCCTCTTCCATTTCCATAATATTGTCCTCAAGTACATCGCCCTTGCATAGACCCTCTATATACTCCTTCCACCTTTCTGCTTTCCCTTCTTTGCTTAGAACTGGGTTTCCATCTGAGCTCTTGATATTCATACAAGTCGTTCTCTTATCTCCAAAGGTCTCTTTAATTTTCCTGTAGGCGGTAGCTATCTTACCCCTAGTGAGATAGGCCTCTACATCCTTACATTTGTCCTCTAGCCATCCCTGCTTAGCCATTTTGCACTTCCTGTCGATCTCATTTTTGAGACGTTTGTATTCCTTTTTGCCTGTATCGCTTACTGCATTTTTATATTTTCTCCTTTCATCAATTAAATTCAATATTTCTTCTGTTACCCAAGGATTTCTACTAGCCCTCGTCTTTTTACCTACTTGATCCTCTGCTGCCTTCACTACTTCATCCCTCAAAGCTACCCATTCTTCTTCTACTGTATTTATTTCCCCCATTCCTGTCAATTGCTCCCTTATGTACTCCCTGAATCTCTGTACAACCTCTGGTTCTTTTAGTTTATCCAGGTCCCATCTCCTTAAATTCCCACCTTTTTGCAGTTTCTTCAGTTTTAATCTACAGGTCATAACCAATAGATTGTGGTCAGAGTCCACATCTGCCCCTGGAAATGTCTTACAATTTAAAACCTGGTTCCTAAATCTCTGTCTTACCATTATATAATCTATCTGATACCTTTTAGTATCTCCAGGGTTCTTCCATGTATACAACCTTCTTTCATGATTCTTAAACCAAGTGTTAGTTATGATTATGTTGTGCTCTGTGCAAAATTCTACCAGGCGGCTTCCTCCTTCATTTCTGTCCCCCAATCCATATTCACCTACTATGTTTCCTTCTCTCCCTTTTCTTACACTCGAATTCCAGTCACCCATGACTATTAAATTTTCGTCTCCCTTCACAATCTGAATAATTTCTTTTATTTCATCATACATTTCTTCAATTTCTTCGTCATCTGCAGAGCTAGTTGGCATATAAACTTGTACTACTGTAGTAGGTGTGGGCTTCGTATCTATCTTTGCCACAATAATGCGTTCACTATGCTGTTTGTAGTAGCTTACCCGCATTCCTATTTTCCTATTCATTATTAAACCTACTCCTGCATTACCCCTATTTGATTTTGTGTTTATAACCCTGTAGTCACCTGACCAGAAGTCTTGTTCCTCCTGCCACCGAACTTCACTAATTCCCACTATATCTAACTTCAACCTATCCATTTCCCTTTTTAAATTTTCTAACCTACCTGCCCGATTAAGGGATCTGACATTCCACGCTCCGATCCGTAGAACGCCAGTTTTCTTTCTCCTGATAACGACATCCTCTTGAGTAGTCCCCGCCCGGAGATCCGAATGGGGGACTATTTTACCTCCGGAATATTTTACCCAAGAGGACGCCATCATCATGTAATCATACAGTAAAGCTGCATGCCCTCGGGAAAAATTACGGCTGTAGTTTCCCCTTGCTTTCAGCCATTCGCAGTACCAGCACAGCAAGGCCGTTTTGGTTATTGTTACAAGGCCAGATCAGTCAACTATCGCCTGAATAATACCGATAAATCGGCAGCAGCAGATCAAAATTTCTCCGAGATTTATTAAATGTCAGTTGTTACTGTGCCGGATGGAAGAAAGGTTGGAATCGGACAAATTGTGGGCCTTACTGCTAAATGAAGCTCCATGACACAATTCCTCGATCTTATGATGCGATTCCAACGCAGCGTCTGAAGCGAGACAAGTCGTGCAGCAGCAGTATCCATGCACCTGTCCAGTGGCACTCTTTTAATATAACTGCATAATATTCGCGCAAACGAAGTTGACAGTCGGCGCGGTGGCTAACTATAAATGGGAAATGCCTTTACGGTCACTCCCATCAGCCACCGCGCCGAGTGTCAACTTTGTTTGCGCGTAATCTACAGCCTGTTCCAAAGATGTGACCAAATTATAAGTTGGTGGCACGAAGCGTGGCTTCACGTCTTAAACAGGTAATGAATAAGGTACTTTGTCCCACTCAATCATGTGGCGTTTCGAATCGAACCATCTTCACCGCCGCTTCTATATATGCTGTCTTACTCACCGCTGACGCTCGAACCCCGGCTGCAATTCTTTCCCTAGATTTCGCCGGTGCCTTCGATAGGGTCTCCCATCCATACCTGCTGTCTGTTATGTCGCGGATGGGTTTCGGGGAGCGCTTCATAAGAGTCATCCGGCACTTCTTGGATGGAGCAAATTCCACAATCGTTGTGAATGGCTGCAGATCTCGACCAATTCCCATCAGACGATCAGTTCGACAAGGGTGTCCCTTGTCAATGTATTTGTTCGCCTTGGCGCTGGACCCCATGCTGCGTGACATCGGACGGATGGTCGATGGTGTCGCTCTCCCAGGCGTCACCTTCCGCAGTGCGGCATACGCGGATGGTGTCGGTGTGTTTGTAGCAAACGCCAGGGACATCGATTCAGTTCGCCGAGTACTCAACGTTTATGAACGAGCATCCGGTGCCATGTTAAATGACAACAAAACGGTGCTAATCCCGCTAGGACCACGATCATTGACCATCGAACACCCATGGTACCGGATTGTGGGGGAACAACGTATCTTGGGCCTTGAGGTGACTACCTGTCCGCAGCGCATGTTAACACTCACGTGAAGGCGAATTCTCACGCGCATCAGAGGACTTTGCGTGAGTCACGCTGATCGACGACTAGACCTCCATCAACGAATCCAACTGATTAATACTTACATCCTCTCACGGGCATGGTATGTAGCACAACTCCTTACGCTACCGAAACAAACCGGCAGAGCCATCTAACAAACAGTATATTGGCTATTGTGGCGGCATGCACTATTCAAAGTTGATGCGCAGACTTGTACACTGCCAAAGGTCGATGGTGGCCTTGGACTCATTGACTTTCCCCGCAAATGTGCGGCCCTCCTGATTCACCGTATCACCACTTTGCGTGAGATTGACCCAGGTGGGACAACAGCAGTGCTTTTCGACCGTTATCGCCCACAATCGGCGCGTACACCAGTATGTTTGACACATATTCCGTTTCGGATGACGACAGTCAAGGACTATTACCTCAATCAAAGTTACGTCCTAAGAGTGGCCACTGACAAGGCACCCACGTTGAAGCGCCTTTACCAGGCACTTCGAGGCCAGCCCACACCACATAAGTTGGAGGACAGACGACCGTCGGTCATCTGGCACCAAGCTTGGGCAAATATCAACCACCCAGCCCTCTCCACAGAAGTTTCAGCGCTATGGTATCGCGTCGTAAACAATTTAATACCCACTAATCATCGCCTGGCGGCCATCCGCCTACGGCCCTCGGCTGCTTGCGGCCGATGTGATGACGTAGACACCAGAGAGCATCGTCTCTTATGACCTCACGTCACAGAAGTGTGGGACCTTGCACGTGTGCTATTAGCGCTGATCGGTGGGACTACACCGGACAGTGTGTCAATCGACTGGTTCCTTACCCCTGATATTCAGACCAATCCCCGAACACGACGTAACGCAATGGTGTGGCTCTTGGGCCACACCATTTTCACGATCTATGACCTTTGCCTCACTGATGTTGTCTCTTTCATGGACTACCTTTGGAGCCAGCATCGCCTGGCGAAATCTGACCGGAAATATACCATTCCTTTTGCAAGATTTCTTAAAGTTGCAATGGTTCATGGTTATCAAAAGGTGTTCCGGGCTGACTAAGGCCCCTCGTACAAGAATTGCCTGAGTGTACCCCTGGATCTTTGTCACTCGGGCTTTCAAACAACCCTTGACTTGCCTATACCCCAGATTTGACACTGGCCTTCTGGGCATCACTAGAGTAGACTGTTCTATGATACTTGGAAATTGTGTGAACCTTGTATGAAAAAAAATTATTGAAAAGTTGGAAAACACGTAATCTATCTTAGAGGATTATTACTTCGTTAATTCTATGGGGGATGGGATTATCTCGCCAGTGTGTTTTCATTTGAGTGTGCTGCCGTCCCTGTTTTTATTTTGCCTTCATTTCTGTCTTTATTTATTTCTTTCTTTTTAGTTTCTAAAATCTTCACTTGCTTCACACCTGCAGAGGGAGGTGTGTTTCTGAGCAGTGTGTCGTCGCCCCCTGAGGCATATCAGAGTATGCCTCCGTTTTTATTTTAGTTTATGGCAATAAGTCTTGCTACTAACAGCACCCTGCTTTACGTGCTGCGTCGACACTAGAGGATGGCGGCATTCTTGGAGAGGAAAAGGCAGGGCTATAGGGGAGGTAGGAGGCCCAAAAATAAAAGTTAAAAAAAGCGGCGCGCGGCTCATTTCTCGCCAGTTACGTCTCAGTGCCGCTGGACAGACGACGTGCTTTCTGTCGCCACAGGCACCGCATTGGATTCGCACCTTCAGACAGCGGTCTGATAACGTTACTAACACACCGTTGGGTGGATACGGGTAACAGTTCGGCATGCTCAGCTTGCTTTCGTTTCAAACTGCTACGTGAGTCCTTATAGCCTCTGATGACGTCTCCAACATTAGGAGGCAAAATAGGCAGAGAATAGGGTCCTATTTCCCTCTGGAGAGACCTTCCTGTGTAGCACCAGCGATTAACAGAAGGAACGCATTTGCAGGTTATTACACTCAAGAGGGAGGCTCTGGGCCTACTAGTTGCTGACAATTGCACCTTTGGAGAGCTTCAGGCTTCTGCGCTAGGAAAAGACGTCTTTTCGTACAGCCAGCGCATCCTCGAGAAACGTAGTGGATGCATTACTTTCCTGCAGGTGTTCAGCCACACCCATCAGAACTGTGCAAGATACACACCACGAGTCGTCAGCCTGGCACCAGAGCAAAGACCTTCAGGGAATGTGACACCGCGAGGAGGCCTGCAGGCACGAGAGTCCACAAAGAGCCGCCACAAATACAATACTTTATTGACTTTTGGGGTAGTCCAAAAGAAAGTCGGCACCTTCGAATGAGGAATGAATAAAGGACAACTGCCCTGAAAGGATCGCCCATTGGCTGGCAATGATAAATCGCCAGCCAATGATAAAATGACATGACAAGACCCTCAGGAAATATAACACACAATGGAAAAATGATGCTTTCCCCCTTCAGTCACAAATGGCAAGTAAAGGAAATGTTTTATATGTGTAATTTCCTAAGCATAATTGAATTGTGGTGTTTGGTTTATGTTTCATCTTCCCTGTGTGAGACAGCAGCCAAGCAACATCGATCTATAGCAACCTGTAGCCAACCCCCAGGAAGCGAGTCTGTGATTGCGAGAAGATGAGCGTCGGTCGACTGCATTTTCGGCGGAAATTGGTACGATAGTGAAAAGTTCGAACGATCTGAAGAAAATATATCGGTTTGTTTTAATACACTCTTGACCTTATATGAAGTAATATTTTATAGCTCCAATTTATACCTGATTATACAGGTGTGTTAACGCCAATATAGTTACCGTACGATCAGTGAAAAAAAGTCTCTATTTTCTGATTTACTCGAAGCGAGTGGCATGAGGAGAAAATGTTTGCTTGAAACAGATTAACTGGACGTGTGTCATTGGAAGTGAAGTGGTAAAAACGTTTTTGTGTTCGAAAGAACAAGATTTTATAACGTGACAATTTTGCGTCGGCCATGTATCAAAGGTAAGAACTTCTGCTTTCGACAAAACCTTTAACCTGGTCTCTGAATAATCTGTGTTAATAACGACGGGTTTTTACAATTTATCTGCAAAAGTATTTGCTTGTTAAAAATATAAAGTGCTGTAGTAGTATTCAACAGCGAAAACAACGCTGCATTTAAAAATAAAAACATAGGAAACGCAGTCAACAGTAATTCAGGACAGATATTTCCATGGATTGTGAGAACTGTAGTCTTACAGTACCACCACTGAGCACAAGAATAATACATGCACTGAGGTGACAAAGATCATGGGATGGCGATATGCACATTACCAGTGGCTGCGTTCACAAGGTATAAAAGGACCGTGTACTGGCGGAACTGTACTCAAGGTGACTCACGAGACAAGGCTTCCGACCACAGTCGCACGAGGGAAACTGACAGACGTCGAACGCGGAATGGTATTTGGAGCTAGACAAAGGGGACATTCCATTTCGGAAGTCGTCATGGAATTCAATATTACGAAATAAACGTTGTCAAGAGTGTGCTGAGAATACCAGATTTCAGACATTATCTCTCACCACGGACAACTCAGAGGCTGATGGTCTGTACTTAAATACCGAGAGCAGCAGCTTTTACGCAGAGTTGACAGTGCTGAAAGACAAGCAACACTACGTGAAATACTCGCAGAAGTCAACGTGGGACGAACCACGAACATATCCGGTAGGAGAGTGCTGCGAAATTTGGCGTTGATGGGCTGCGGCAGCAGACTACGGAACCGCGTGCCTTGCTAGCAGCACCTCGCCCGCAGCGCCTAACAGGGCTCGTGACCGTACGTGTTCGACCGTAGGCGATTGGAAAACCGTGGTCTGGGCAGATACGCCCCGATTTCAGTTGTTAAGAGCTGACGGTAGGGTTCGAGTGGGGCAGACCTCAAGAAGCCATGAGCCCAAGTTATCAACAAGGCAGCGTGGCTCCATAATGGTGTGGGCTATGATTACATGGAATGGACTGGGTCGTCTGGTCCAACTGAACCGATCATTGACTGGAAATGGCTCTGTTCTGCCACTTCCATTTGCAGCCATTCACAGACTTCGAGTTTACAAACAGCGATGGAATTTTTATGAATGACGATGCGCCATGTCACTGGGCCACAATTGTTCGCAATTGATTTGAAGAACATTCTGTATAATTTCAGCAAATAATCTGGCGCCCAGATAGCCCGACATGAATCGAACATTTATGGGACATAATCGAGAGTTCGTGCACAAACTCCTGCACTGACAACACTTTTGCAATTAAGTACGGCTATAGGAACAGAAATATTGGGACACGTGAGGCAATACTGATCTTGCGACTTATCTTAGAAGAAAGATTAAGGAAAGGCAAACGTACGTTTCTAGCATCTGTAGACTTAGAGAAAGCTTTTGACAATGTTGACTGGAATGCTCTGTTTCAAATTCTAAAGGCGGCAAGGGTAAAATACAGAGAGCAAAAGGCCATTTACAATTTGTACAGAAACCAGATGGCAGTTATGAGAGTCGAGGGGCATGAAAGGGAAGCAGGGGTTGGGAAGGGAGTGAGACAGGGTTGTAGCCTCTCCCCAATGTTATTCAATCTGTATATTGAGCAAGCAGTGCAGGAAACAAAAGAAAAATTCGGAGTAAGTATTAAAGTCCATGGAGAAGAAATAAAAACTTTGAGGTTCGCCGATGGCATTGTAATTCTGTCAGAGACAGCAAAGGACTTGGAAGAGCAGTTGACCGGAATGGACAATGTCTTGAAAGGAGGGTATAAGATGAACATCAACAAAAGCAAAACGAGGATAATGGAATGTGGTCGAATTAAGTCGGGTGATGCTGAGGGAATTAGATTAGGAAATGAGACACTTAAAGTAATAAAGCAGTTTTGCTATTTGGGGAGCAAAATAACTGATGATGGTCGAAGTAGAGAGGATTAAAATTTAGACTGGCAATGGCGAGGAAAGCGTTTCTGAAGATGAGAAATTTGTTAACATCGAGTATAGATTCAAGTGTCAGGAACTCGTTTCTGAAAGTATTCGTATGGAGTGTAGCCATGTATGGAAGTGAAACATGGACGATAAATAGTTTGGACAGGAAGAGAATAGAAGCTTTCGAAATGTGGTGCTACAGAAGAATGCTGAAGATTAGATGGGCAGATCACATAACTAATGAGGAGGTATTGAATAGAATTGGGGAGAAGAGGAGTTTGTGGCACAACTTGACGAGAAGAAGGGACCGGTTGGTTGGACATGTTCTGAGGCATCAAGGGATCACAAATTTAGCATTGGAGGGCAGCGTGGAGGCTAAAAATCATAGAGGGAGACCAAGAGATGATTACACTAAGCAGATTCAGAAGGATGTAGGTTGCAGTAGGTACTGGGAGATGAAGAAACTTGCACAGGATAGAGTAGCATGGAGAGCTGCATCAAACCAGTCTCAGGACTGAAGACCACAATAACAACAACATAGGAGCAGCATGGCTCAGTATTTCTTCCAACGACCTGGTGACTCCCTGCCGAGTCGAGCTGCTGTGCTACGCTGGGCAAAAGGAGGTCCGTCACGATACAAGGAGGCATTCCTTCACTTTTGGCACTTCACTGTAGTGTGCTGATTACCAATCAATCATATCTATGTTGTGTTTCTTTCCAGTCTGATACACTTTTCGTCAAGAATTCAACTTTGTTTCCGTTCCTGATGATTGTCTTCTTACACTGACGGTGATGCTGGTTTTTTACTCGAATTATAGCACAGGTCGGATTATGCACCATGCTGCCAGTGAGTTATTTTGATTAGCACCGCTATTCTGTTCTATTCCGATTACTATGGTGCCACTTCTGAATACCGCTCCATCCTATAATTTCTCTCCATGTCACCCAGTGTTAATATGAATTTCTTTCGTATACCACTTTTGATTCCAAGATGACATTCTAATTTATACCTCAAGCTCCATGTATATGTCAGACTACTGGTTAGGGTTCGGTTGAAACGCCTATCTGAATGCCAAGTGGTCGCGGACGGCGGATAAGGCTCTTCATCCGCTTCACTCACGCAAAAGGACCGAAGCGTTCTCCTGCCGCCGGCCGTTGTGGCCGTGTGGTTCTAGGAGCTTCAGTCTGGAACCTCGTGACCGCTACGGTCGCAGGTTCGAATCCTGCCTCGGGCATGGATGTGTGTGATGTCCTTAGGTTAGTTAGGTTTAAGTAGTTCTAAGTTCTAGGGGACTGATGACCACAGCTGTTAAGTCCCATAGTGCTCAGAGCCATTTGAACCATTTTTGAACGTTCTCCTGCCAACTGCTGTCTGCTATCCTTTGGTTGGTTGGTTGATTTGAGGGAGGGGGCCAAACAGCAAGTTTATCGGTCCTATCGGATTAGGGAAGGAAGTCGGCCGTGCCCTTTCAGAGCAACCATCCCGGCATTTGACTAAAGCGATTTAAGGAAATCACGGAAAACGTAAATCAGGATGGCCAGACGCGGGTTTGAAAAGTCGTGCTCCCGAATGCAAGTCCAATGTGCTAACCACTGTGCCACCTCGCTCAGTCTGCTATCCGTCACGTATAAACCACCCACCCAGGTACGTCTGAGACAGCAGCCCATGACACATGTCCATCCCACATCGCCTGCTAATTCTCCGCCACAGCTGGTACAAGACGTAGGTGAACATCAAACCGCCAAGGCAGCTCATCAGAGAAGCCACAGCGTCATTCACTCCCAATCACTGTGCGATGACAGCCCAGTCAATGTGACTGAAGATCCAAGACCCTTTATGTATTTTTTTATTCACTTCCTCATTTTAATAAACTGATGTTTGAAATTACTATCTCTGTTTACCTCTTCGTTATTCAGACATATTATCAACATCCAGGACCAGAAAGTATTATTTCAGTGAAGAGGTGACGTTCGGTTTGATTAATGATGATTAAATTTGGTCCGTAAGAAAAATTTTAGTTTGTTATTCAATGTAACTCGGTTCAGTTTCAATTTACGACACTTTTGCCGACCAAATGCATGATAGAGCAGTAATAGTATGAGTATATTCATACTACATTCTTAGAGCGAGTTCGGCATTGGAAAGGCATCTTCATCAGTCCTATTGTGGGTAGGTGAGGCATGGGAGAAATGGGATTTCCACGAAATCGAACTTGTTTTCAGACTACCAAAATTCCGTTAGTCGTTTCTTTTAAAAGTCCCGTTTCGTTTTGCCAACTGAAGCGACAGCTTGCCACTGGCAGTTTGCAGCTATGGGCGTAAGATTTGAAAGATCAACGTTCCCTTTATTCATGCCAGCTGCCCGGTGAGAAATTCAGTCAAATAAGAGCATCAAAGAAACTACATCTTAAAATCGTCTTATAATATATTATATGGACCCAGACCACAATTTTCAACAGGAGCCTCTTATTATTTAAATTTTTGTTGTGCGGATCCTTGGCTGCTGACCGTATGGCTCGCGTGTAAGTGTGGCTCCGCTCCTGTCGTCTTTTTTGCGCAGAGTTTTCTGCTGCGAGTACAGCGTTCTCAGGCGTTCAGTAATTTGCGATCTTGACGTTAGTATGGACGTGGAGTTGGGCCCTAGGTATGCACCTGCGCATCGGCCCTGCAGCACCCTGAGCTGCTCGTAGCGCAGACCTTAATACAACTGAACATTTCTGGAGAACGCTTGGAAGACTAGTCGGAAAACATGAAATAAGAAGTAAGGCTGCTCTGAAACAATGTCTACAACAAGAATGGCAAAATATTACTTCAGTGATTGCGAAAAGACTGCTTCATTCCATAGCCAAATAGCTTAACAGATGTGATACGTAGAACAGATATGACTACAAAGTATTAACATTGTCACTAGAATTGTGTACATCTTACTTTTAGTTACATTTATGAATACTTTCATCCCCACTGAGTGAAGCCCGCTGGTACAGAACATTTATTTACACTACTGGCCATGCCATTAAAATTGCTATACCAAGAAGAAATGCAGATTATAAAACGAATATTCATTGGAAAAATGTATTATACTAGAATTGACATGTGATTACAATTTCACGCAATTTTGGTGCATAGATCCTGAGAAATCAGTACCCAGAACAACCACCCCTTGCCGTAATAACGGCCTTGCTACGCTTGGGTATTGAGTCAAACAGAGCTTGGATGGCGTGTACAGGTACAACTGCCCAAGCAGTTTCAACACGATACCACAGTTCATCAAGAGTAGTGACTGGCGTATTGTGACGAGCCAGTTGCTCGGCCACCATTGACCAGACGTTTTCAATTGGTGAGAGATCTGGAGAATGTGCTGGCCAGGGCAGCAGTCGAACATTTTCTGTATCAGAAAGGCCAGTACAGGATCTGCATTATCCTGCTGAAATGTAGGGTTTCGCAGGGATAAGATGAAGGGTAGAGCCACGGGTCGTAGTACATCTGAAATGTAGCGTCCACTGTTCAAAGTGCCATCAATGTGAACAAGAGGTGACCGAGACGTGAAACCAATGGCACCCCATAACATCACGTCGGGTGATATGCCAGTATGGCGATGACGAATACACACTTCTAATGTACGTTCACCGCGATGTCGCCAAACACGGATGCGACCATCATGATGTTGTAAAAAGAACCTGGGTTCATGCGAAAAACTGACGTTTTGCCATTCGTGCACCTAGGTTCGTCGCTGAGTACACCATCGCAGGCGCTCCTGTCTGTGATGCAGCGTCAAGGGTAACCGCAGCCATGGTCTCCGAGCTGATAGTCCATGCTGCTGCAAACGTCGTTGAACTGTTCGCGCAGATGGTTGTTGTCTTTCAAACGTCCCCATCTGTTGACTCAGGGATCGAGACGTGGCTGCACGATCCGTTACAGCCATGCGGATAACATGACTATCATCTCGACTGCTAGTGATACGAGGCCGTTGGGATCCAGCACGGCGTTCCCTATTACCCTCCTGAACCCACCGATTCCATATTCTGCTAACAGTCATTGGATCTCGACCAATGCGAGCAGCAATGTCGCGATACGATAAACCGCAATCGCGATAGGCTACAATCCGACCTTTATAAAAGTCGTAAACGTGATGGTACGTATTTCTCCTCCTTACACGAGGCATCACAAAAACGTTTCACCAGGCAACGCCGGTCAACTGCTGTTTGTGTATGAGAAATCGGTTGGAAACTTTCCTCATGTCAGGAAGTTGTAGGTGTCGCCACCGGTGCCAACCTTCTGTGAATGCTCTGAAAAGCTAATCATTTGCATATCACAGCATCTTCTTCCCGTCGGTTAAATTACGCGTCTGTAGCTCGTCATCTTCGTGATGTAGCAATTTTAATGGCCAGTAGTGTACTTTTTGCAGTGGGCTAATTTAGTTAATCCTCTTATACGTACAGATTAGGAAGGGAATCCTGTACTGTTGGTTTGCCAAATAACATCCCTGCGTGATGTTTAGTTGTATAGATACATGCTTTTTTTTCCACGACCGTCAGTATGTGTGGAGTCGAGGTGACTACGAGAAAACCGAATGGGGGCGACTGGATCGGTTCAGAAACATTTTACTCTGTTAAACTTCATTTTAGTGAACATAAATATTTTGCAACTTTTGGGGATGATCATGTTTAATAAAACACTAAGCAAATCTGTCTCTCACTGCAAGCACAGATCCTCCCCTCCCTCCCCCCCCCCCCTCTGCATTCATTGTTCGTTACAGAACAGAAGACAGAATCTGAGGGGTTCTTTAGGTCTTGAACTGCGCCGCAAGACATCAGGGAAGTCAGGGTTAGATGCGTCCCTAAGGAACAGTGAATATACAGGGTGGTCCATTGATAGTCAGCGGGCTAAATATCTCACGAAATAAGCATCAAACGAAAAAACTACAATGAACGAAACTTGTCTAGCTTGAAGAGGGAAACCAGATGGCGCTATGGTTAGGCTGCTAGATGGCGCTGCCATATATCAAACGGATATCAACTGCGTTTTTTAAAATAGGAACCCCCATTTTTTATTACATATTCGTGTAGCACGTAAAGAAATAAGAATGTTTTAGTTGGACCACTTTTTTCGATTTGTGATAGATGGCGCTGTAATAGTCACACGTGTAAGTACGTGGTATCACGTAACATTCCGTCAGTGCAGACGGTATTTGCTTCGTGATACATTACCCGTGTTAAAATGGACCGTTTACCAATTGCGGAAAAGATCGATATCGTGTTGATGTACGGCTATTGTGATCAAAATGCCCAACGGGCGTGTGCTATGTATGCTGCTCGGTATCCTGGACGACATCATCCTAGTGTCCGGACAGTTCGCCGGACAGTTACGTTATTTAAGGAAACAGGAAGTGTTCAGACACATGTGAACGTCAACCACGACCTGCAGCAAAGGAATCTCAAAAACGTCGGTGTTGAGAAAGCTACATCAACATCGATTGCATCCGTACCATATTTCTATGCACCAGGAATTTGCATGGCGACGACTTTGAACGTCGTGTACAGTTCTGCCACTAGGCATAAGAGAAATTACGGGACGATGACAGATTTTTCGCACGCGTTCTATTTAGCGACGAAGCATTCACGAACAGCGGTATCGTAAACCGGCATAATATGCACTATTGGGCAACGGAAAATCCACAATGTCTGCGAAAAGTGGAACATCAACGACCTTGGCGGGTTATTGTATGGTGTGGCATTATGGGAGGAAGGATAATTGGCCCCCATTTTATCGACGGCAATCTAAATGGTGCAATGTAAGCTGATTTTCTACGTAATGTTCTACCGATGGTACTACAAGATGTTTCACTTCATGACAGAATGACGATGTACTTCCAACATGGTGGATGTCCGGCACATAGCTCGTGTGCGGTTGAGGCGGTACTGAATAGCATATTTCACGACAGGTGGATTGATCGTCAAAGCACCATACCATGGCCCGCACGTTCACCGGATCTGACATCCCCGGATTTCTTTCTGTGGGGAAAGTTGAAGGATATTTGCTACCGTGATCCACCGACCACGCCTGACAACATGCGTCAGCGCATTGTCAATGTATGTTAGAACATTACGGAAGGCGAAATACTCGCTGTTGAGAGGAATGTCGTTACACGTATTGCCAAATGCATTGAGGTTGACGGACATCATTTTGAGCATTTATTGTTTTAATGTGGTATTTTCAAGTAATCACGCTGTAACAGCATGTGTTCTCATAAATGATAGGTTCACAAAGGTACATGTATCACACTGGAACAACCGAAATAAAATGTTCAAACGTACCTACGTTCTGTATTTTAATTTAAAAAACCTACCTGTTCGTCTAAAATTGTGAGCCATATGTTTGTGTTTATTACAGCGCCATCTATCGCAAAGCGAAAAAAGTGGTCCAAGTAAAACATTCATATTTCCTTACGTACTACACGAATATGTAATAAAAAATGGGGCTTCCTGTTTAAAAAACGCAGTTCATATCCGTTTGACCTACGGCAGCGCCATCTAGCGGGCCGACCATAGCGCCATCTGGTTTTCCCCTTCAAGCTAGACGAGTTTCGTTCTTTGTAGTTTCTTCGTTTGACGCTTATTTCGTGAGATATTTGGCCCGGTCACGATCAATGGACCACCCTGTATATATGTTTCAATAAAGACCGCCGGCAGAAGAGAAGAAGAACAAATCGAATATGGGCATGCAGTCGAAAAGAAAAGATAGGGGGCAGAAAGAAGAAGACGATGTCCCGTTAATTAAGGTGCTTAATGCAAGTATACGGCAGAGGGAATGACGCAGGACGAAGACAAGATGCTTTTACTGTCTCTGTTGAGCCCACTTCAAAGTTTTAGCAAACAAAAGAAAATAGCCACTAATATACACCTCTCCACGTTAGAGTCACACTCAAACCACTTAACAACTCACTTTCAGGACAATGGTCAGTTGAAGTACGTGGAAATTATCGTTCCTCAGTCTCTTCACGATATGTTGAATCGCAAGAACTTCGTAACTCGGACAAGGCATATTGCTATCCGGGGTGCAGAAGTTTTCCTCAAAACCTCCTTGAAGACTAAAATAACGCAGCTACCTCTCCTGCTGCAGTGAGTGTCACGAATAGATGTGATTCATTAGATGTGGAGAATTATTTTAAGAAATAAGATGCGTAAAGAATTTGGGAAACTCTCCTTCTTCTTGTCTCAAATACTTATAGTTCATCTCGGCAGAACTCCAATAACTCGTCAAACGAACGTACTGACATTCACACGAAACTGAAAAATGTATCACAGCGTCGGACCTCCTTTTGACGGGCGTAGCAATGCCACTGGACGTGGCATGGACTCAGGAACTCGTTGGGAGTCCCCTGCGGAAATACTGAGTATTGCTGCCTCTATAGCCGTCCATAATTGAAAAAATATTGGCTGTGCAAAGATTTTGTGCACGAACTGATCTCTCGATTATGTCCTATAAAAGTTCGATGGGATTCATATCGGGCGATCTGTGTGGTTAAATCATTCGCTCGAATTGTCCAGAATGTGTTTCACACCGATCGCGAAAAATTGTTGGCCTGTAACATGGCGCAATGTCATCCACAAAAATTCCGTCGTTGAACGGCTGCAAATGGTCTCCATTTACAGTCAATCAGCAGCTCAGTTGGTCTAGAGGACCGTGTCGATTGCATGCGAACATAAACAACAGAATTACCAGCCAGCATCAGGTTTCACACTATCTTGTTGACAATTTGGGTCTAGGGCTTCGTGGGACCTGCGCTATACTCGAACCCTAGCATCAGCTCTGAACAACTGAGATCTGGACTCACCCGACCAGGTCACAGTTTTGCAGTAGTCTAGGGTCCAAGCGATATGGTCACGAGCCCACGAGAGACGCTGCAGGCGATGTCGTGCTACTAGCAAAGGCATTCACGTCGGTCGTCTAATGCCCTAGTGAGTCCATCAACGCCAAATATCGCCAAAATGTTGTAACGGATACGTTCGTCGCATGTCCCACATTGATTTCTGCGGTTATTTCACGTAATGTTGCTTGTCTGCTTTCGGTCGTTAAGTAATGACCATTGTGTTATCTGTCGTGAAAGGCAATGCCTGAAATTTGGTACTTTCGGGACACTCTTGACACCGGGGGTCTGGAAATACGTAATTCCCAAACGACTTACGAAATGGAATGCCCTATTCGTCTAGCTCCAACTACGGTTCAGCGTTCAAAGTCTGTTAATTCACATCGTGCCGCCATAATACTGTCGGAAACCTTTCCACGTGAATCACCTGAGTAAAAATGACAGCTCCGCCAATGCACTGTCCAATTTATACGTTATGTACGCGACACTACCACCGTCTGTATATGTACATGTCGCTATGTCATGGCTTTTGTCACTTCAGTGTATTTGGACGTCGGACACAAGGCACTGTTACTAACTCCGCTATGTCCATTTGGATACTGAGCAGAGACGGAGAAGATTCCTGTGGCGCCTCTGCTGCTGTCTCATACCCCCAGACCGGAGTGCTGCCAGCGGATGTGTGGTGTCCCAGTGCTGCAGGGCCCTCAATAGGGAAACAGAAGAGCGAGCAGCCGAGGCCCCACTCTCTCTACCAACTAAGTGAGCCCCAACGAGCGTATACACCTATTTCACAAAGTTATAACCTCTTCCGCAGCGTGCCTTTTTTTATCAGTGTCAACACAGTCTACAGACAAGGCAGACAGTGTTTTTTCCACTAAATGAGATAATATCTCAAAAAAATGGCTCTGAGCACTATGAGACTTAACATCTATGGTCATCAGTCCCCTTGAACTACTTAAACCTAACCAACCTAAGGATATCACACAACACCCAGTCATCATGAGGCAGAGAAAATCCCTGACCCCGCCGGGAATCGAACCCGGTAACCCATGCACGGGAAGCGAGAACGCTACCGCACGACCACGAGCTGCGGGCGAGATAATATCTCTTTTTATTTAAAAATTACTTACATTCTCTCACAGTGGGGAAGTGGACTGGTAGCTACTGTGGTGCCGCTCTTCAGACACTAATTTATTTTAAAAACTTGGCAAATTAAAATAATGACGATTATGTTAATGAAAAGATGACGGTGACGTGTGATCTCTTTTGGAAATAATTACGAATATGAGGTAAGACTGAATGTGAGTTGTGATGTGGACGGTATTGGGACTGCTGAGTGTATTAGGGACTATGTTCAGTGGAGAGCGAATGGTGTGCGTCTGTGGGAACGAATTCATAGTTGTCGTGCACATGCTAGGATTGGAGTGGTATGCCAGCTGGGTGAGGAAAATGTTAGGATGAAATGGGAAGGGTGCATTTAATGTGGAAGGAGTGATGGATCTTGAGCCGTGCGTGGCTCGTGTTACCGCCATCATGTACTTTACACCCTGTTTTTTAACATACTTCCATCTCACTACGTTAATTTAAATTACTACTGCCACTAAGTTGCTGCTTTCCTTGATCGTGAGTGGCGCTAGCAGCACGTATTGATATATCCCCTCTCTTATTATCTTTGCTCGACTGCTATTACTTTCCGGTCTTGTCTGTGGTAGTTAGTTGGGCGTCGGAGTTCGGGTAGGCAGTTCGTCGGCAGTTTGGGTTGCGAGTTCCTGCTAGTTGGTTGGAACGTGTCTAGAGCGCAGTCCGGACCTACCAGTCGGGGAGCTGCAATGCAGCACTGGTGCAGTTGGGTTGGAGCAACAGTGAAGTCTGCGTCGACATGGCTCGCCCAATCATTGCCGGCACGCATCGCTTGAGCTGGTGGATTGTCGGTCGGTCGTCCTACAGGGCGACGTGTTTTGGCTCGCTGATCGTGCATGAGTCGGCTGTGTGTGTGTGTGTGTGTGTGTGTGTGTGTGTGTGTGTGTGTGTGTGTGCACCGATTCCCGAATGGTCATCGTGCATGCTTAGTTACTGTTGTGTATTGTTCAGCTCTTCAAAAATGGTTCAAATGACTCTGAGCACTATGGGACTTAACATCTGTGGTCAACAGTCCCCTAGAACTTAGAACTACTTAAACCTAACTAACCTAAGGACATCACACACATCCACGCCCGAGGCAGGATTCGAACCTGCGACCGTAGCGGTCACGCGGTTCCAAACTGAAGCGCCTAGAACCACACGGCCACACTGGCCGGCGTTCAGTTCTTCGTGCAAGTGTTTGTCAGGTTGTGGTGTAGTTAGCGTTATGTCTACTGACGACGATTTTAGATGTTATCGGCATTCTGAGAGGAGTCGGTCGGTTGTTGCGGACGAGGGAAGTTCTCCGCGTGATGCAGTCGGCTGGGGCTGCTGGCAGCCCGTGCGTAGTGTCGGAGCGTGTGTGGAGCTGTCCGATCGCTACGAGCTTCGTGGTTTGCCGATTCAGGACGTCAGAGTTGAGTAGTTGTTTCAATTACCCAAGCCACGTGTATTCATGTTTTAGTAGATCACCTCGGTGGTTTGCTGTTGGGGAGGTTTTCCGGTGAGCAACACCGAGTGGTTCTACTGCTGAGGTTTAGCTGCCATGCGTTGCAGTTAACTATTTTGGTCGACTACGATTTGAGTGCACCAGCGGAATTTTCTGTCTTGTGGCCGTTAGTGTTCTGGTTACCTGCGCTGGCCACTAACGTAATTTTAGGCAGCGTCCTTTCCTCGCCTGTTGTCGCTGTCCAACATGGTGTGTAAATTTGACAGGTAATACGTGCTCCAAGGTGGATTATCACGTTTGTAACATTTCCAGTTGGGGTTCTCATGTACTGACTGACGGGAAGCAAGTTGTTGTGTCGGTCAGTCCATGGCTGCCCCCTGCTTCGGTTCCGACGGATCAAACATAGTTGGGTACAGCACCTGTCTCACCTGTGTGAATGCGGGCAGACCGACCTCCCTGCAGCCCTTCTGAGTGCCACCAGTGTTTAATTATCTGTTGTCAGCTACTTTAAATTTTAGACTTATGGGTATTGTCTGTTTGTTAAAATTTTACAAGATTAATTTTTAAATTTATCTTTCAAGCTTAAACACTGCGGCCTTCTCAAAAATGGTTCAAATGACTCTGAGCACTATGGGACTTAACATCTGTGGTCATCAGTACCCTAGAGCTTAGAACTACTTAAACCTAACTAACCTATGGACATCACACACATCCACGCCCGAGACAGGATTCGAACCTGCGACCGTAGTAGTCGCGCTGCGGCCTTCTGCCTTTAAAGATCATGGTAATATATTTTGAAATTTGATTGTCGCCCTCAGCCATTGGTATTGCACCTTGCGTATGCTGTTTCTTTAAATTATTTTACTGCTATCTTAATTGGACTTTTATCTTGTTGATTTTTAAGATTTATTATTGTCAAACATGCTGGCCTTCTGCCTTTAAAGGTCGAAGTTTTGACATTTAATTGTGGCCTTCAGCCATTTGTGTTGCATGGTGTATATGTTGCCTTTTGGGTTTAAAATTATTTTATTGCTATCTTAATTGAATTTGGATTTTTTGAAGATGTATTGTTGGCCTTATGGCTTTAAAGGCCTCCAACAAGAAATCTTAACAAGATAAAAATTCAATTGAGATAGCAATAAAATAATTCAAAAAGCAACATATTCAAAGTGCAATAGAAATGGCTGAGGGCCACAATTAATTTCCAAAACTTTAGAATATCTTAAGTTTTGGAAATTAATTGTGGCCCTCAGCCATTTCTATTGCACTTTGAGTATGTTGCTTTTTGAATTATTTTATTGCTATCTCAATTGGATTTTTATCTTGTTAAGATTTCTTGTTGGAGGCCTTCAGCCATGAAAGAGTTGCTAAATTACAATAAATGAGAGTTAGAAGCAGAAACTGACCTCAACCCTTCGCCCTTTCCACAGTCCTATAACCTGTTCTACCCAGCGGGTTTAGCGGGCGTTTCAGATCTCAGGGAATGTCAGTTCTGATGTAGGGGCTGTTAGGGACTATGTTCGATAGAGAGAGAGAGAGAGAGAGTGGTGTGTGTCTGCAGGAAGGAATTCGTAGTTGTGATGTGGATGCTATGATAGGAGTGGGATGCTAGGTGGGTGACGAAAATGTGGGTTGAAGCCTTAATTTGGTGTGCAATGATTAGTAATCATTATATTTCGAGGGAGTGGTGGATCTCAGGGATGAATTCGGTGTCTGGGACAGCAAAGCGATTGAAATTCCGCAGCAGGGAAACGATATGGAGTGCATGGAGGCGGAGCGAAGCTGGGACCTAATGACAAGAGGCGCATGAGCAGGCCAGGATTCTCAAGGATGGAGGAACTGTAGGGCGTTACAAGAGATGTAATGGAAATAAGCGTTTGGCGTCATTGGCTGGGAGGCTCCGAACGGGGCAGGTCCAGCCGCCTTGGTGAAGGTCTTATTACATTCGACGCCACATTGGGCGACCTGCTCGCCGGATGGGAATGGTATGGTGATGAAGACAACACAACACCCAGTCCCTGAGCGGAGAAAATCCCCGACGTAGCCGGGAATCGAATTGGGCCCGTAGGACGGCAATCCGTCACGCTGACCACTCAGCTATTGGGGCAGACCAAGAAATGTGGGTGAGGTGTAGGTATTCCAAGAGCTGAAGGAGATGGGGGATTTTGCGTCAACGGTTTACAGGATGTAGAAAAGTAAATAAAAAAAGGAAGAAATGCATCGGACTCTACTTAAATTACCGCATGACAGAAAATTGATTCTGCACTGCAGTTGTTGCGTTGTTCCAGGGATGGCCACTTCACCAATAACAAGCGCGGCTCGCTGTTTAGTTTAGAGGAACGCTGCAGCGCGGCGCCAGCGACAGCTACGTACCGGTGTCGGCGCAGTCCGGGTGGTTGCCGAGGAAGCCGCAGAGCGGCACGTCGGCGGGCGGGCCCTCGCGCCCGCCCGGCCAGTGGATGCGCTGCCCCTCGACGGCGGTGTACTGGCGGTCGCGGCCGTAGTAGTGCGCCACCACCACGAAGCGGCCCGTGATGGGGTCCAGGTCGAGCACCGCGTAGTCGGCGTCGCGGTCGCCGTTGTCGTCGATGCGCACGCTGCCCGTGATGCCTGCGCCAGTCACACACACCGCCGCGGCTGCAGTCGCGCTACGGGCTCGCCGGCGCGCTCGAGGCGCAGTGCAAGGCCGGGTGGGGCGGGCCGCTCTGGCTTCACAATACGCCAAGGCACTAGCCGTTTCAGACATGTGGCGGCATAAGTGTTCTCCCAGATCTCGATTTCGTGGAAAAAACGCGTGACAACAGCTGAGGTGCAGGGCAAGAAGGTGTGGAAAATATTGTGTACAACGACAACAGAAAAAGAAAACAGAACAAACGTGCAAACAGGTCTGAAAACTCAAGTACAGAACACACATTAATACTAGTTTCGAAAAGTATTTCAAAACTAAGTAATCACCTTTAAGCTAATTCTTCTGACTACATAGTAGTTATCATGCTGTCAAAAACATAGGAACAAGCCATCCTCAAAAGATACATATTTTCGATTAATGTAGTTCCATGTGAGCAATCAAAACAGCCAGAACATTATGACCACATACCTAATACTCGGTACGTCCAACTCTGACACAGATGACAGCGGCGATGCATCATCACATAGAAGCAATGAGGCACTGGCAGGTCGCTGGAGGGAGGTGCCGCCAAATCTGCACGCCCAACTCACTTAGTTCTCGTAAATTCCAGGAAGGGGGGTAATGAGCTCTAACGCCACATTCAATCACATCCCATATGTGTTCGATTGCGTTCAGATCTGGCGAGTTGGGGGACCAACATATCAACTGGAATTCGCAACTGTTTTCCTCGAAGTACTTCATCGCACTACTGGACTTGTGACATGGCGCATTATCCTGCTGAAATATGCCACTGCCTTCAGGAAATATGACCGATCTGAAGGGGTGTATGTGATCTGGAACCAGTGTACACTACTCTTTGGCCATCATGATGCCTTGCACGAGCTCCACTGGACCCATGGATGCCCTCATGAATGTTCCCAGAGTACAATGGAGACGCCGCCAGCTTCTCTCCGTCCCACAGTGGAGGTGTCAAGGAGCTGTTGCCCTGGAAGACGACGGATCCGTGCCCTCCCATCAGCTTGATGAAGAAGGTATCGGCATTCATTAGACCATGCAATGCTCTCCCACTGCACCAACATCCAGTGCAAATGGTCACATGCCCATTTCAGCTATAGTTGCCGATGCTGTTGTGTTAAAATTAACACATGCATGGGACGTCGGCTGCGGAGGCCCGTCGTTAGTAGTGTTCGGTACACTGTGTGTTCAGACACACTTTTGCTCTGCCCATCATTAAAGTCTGATGTTAGTTCTGCCACAGTTTGCCACCTGTCCTGTTCTACCAGTCTGCCCAGCTTTCGACGTCCGACATCTGTAATGAGGGGTGGCTTCCCAACCCCACGACGACTGGTCGTTGAAGAAACCACAGCATTCTCTGAACACCCGACAAGTCGTGCACTTCCCGAATTCTCGTGTCGAGCCTCTGGGCCACCACAAGCTCTCGGTCAATCTCACACAGATCAAACGCCTTCCACATTCTACAACACTATCGGCACGCTCACTGATACTACATGTGTCGTGCGTGTGTCTGACTAGCAGCCATTCCTCGCCAATTGACGCTGCTATGGCCTGGACGGGTTTACATCGATAGTAGACCGTTGGTCATAATGGTGTGGCTGATCAGTGTATACTTTTCGTGCTTGAAACTGAAAATCAAGAAAAAAATTCGATAATATTTTTACGGAATCTAAAGCCACACAGGTGTCGAAGCACCTTTGAATAAATTAAAACAGAAACCCATTGTGTTTTGCAGAAGGCGGAGCTTAAAAATCGATACTGAAGATACTAGATGAGCAGTTATGGCACTGCATTCAGTAATGGAACGAAGCCTGAAGGAGAATACGGTACCATCAAAGTATTTGTGGACCTCAGGGCGATAGCACACAGCGTAACCACAGAGTACGAGTACCTACGATGAGAGCAATCAAATGTCCAGAACAGAACCGTTTTCGTCAGTGTACGTTCACTTCAAACCTCATGTGAGTGTGCTACAGCGTAAGATTCACCCATAGACAACCTCCTGATTTTGGAGCTAATTACATCTCTAGAACAAACACATCTCCATTACACATCCCGTTAATTTTGTTCTTGTAGTTCATAGGCATCTAAACAATTTGCGTTCGATGTCTGCAATGAACTTCGTATAAGACGCTGAAGAGATAAAAGCAAAGATATTCTACTTGTTTGCGACTACGGTCACAGCTCAGATATCGCTATTTTTTAAGGTATAGGGACAATCACCACTGTTGTTAGGTTTCGCACTGCACTTCATCGTATTACCGTGCATCGGCTCCTAGTACGGTATACAAAACTAACTGTCTTGAGAAGCATCGACTTTCGACCAGTGTCATGCAGCAGATTAGCAATTTATCACACTTTGAAATCTTTTGCGGATGAAATTCTTGCGCTTTTACTTACTTTACAACATCTGTAATCTTTGTTCATCGTTAGGGAAACGAAAACATTAATCGCACTTAAAAAATAATTCACCACGTCATAGAAACTTTGTGTCTACTAGAAAATAAGCAGAGTGGCTTTTAAAACTTAGTAATACGCAGGATATGACTCAGACTGTCACATATAAATCTTATCTGCAAATGAACATTGCTCGAAATGTATGTACTTTCAATAGATTCACTGCCAGCACATACCAGAACTGCTGAATGTGCCTAGCACTTGTCTCATAAATATATGCACGTACAGACACATAAATTAGTCCTCCATTTTTATGGATTTATCATACTTTGTCTCGAAATTAATCAACACACAAAGCACATCTCACTAGTATGATATCTATAATAAAACCATCGTGATCTAATGAAAAGTAAATCTTCCTCCTTTAACAAAATTTCGATTTGCATCTATAGTGGCAAGAAACCATCACCACTGCTCTCAGTAATAAACAAACATGTGTAAAGAGGGAAAAACACATATAATATTATAGTTTCGGTTATAGCGCAAAATGAGAACAACAGCGACCTACCAATGTCACCCAACTATTTCGGTTTGATGTGACCGACATGTGCAGTAAGCTATGTTCACTCCGTAGGTAGTCATACTCTGTCACTGTAACGTTGTATAAGATGATCAAGATAATGGATTTTGAAGATAAAGCACTCCATCCAGTGATCATAGACCGACAAGATCAAACACTGTTTTAACATGTTGCCTACAAGTGACTTCATCCAGTCTCCTTGTTGGGCCAGATCGTTTTCCACCACAACCTTATGTGATGCTACTCGCTTAGGGGATGGAGATATTATGTTTATATTCAACAGTCACGTAAAAGCAAAGAGAAGCAATAAACTATTTTAAAAATATGTATCAAAAGTTATCAGAAAGTACATACTTAAATTTGAATACTAATTTCGTGGAAGTTCCCGAGGCGACATCGTAATAAAGTTCCTCAGGCATTGTAGTATTTTCCCTGTTATTTGAGTCTCAACAACTCTTGTCATTAATAACTTACCAACTAGCACTAAGATGACGATTTCAGTTAAAACTGAGCACGTTGTGAGAAGGATTCCACTTTCACCTGCATTGAGTTGTCTACAAAGTGAAACTGAAGGGAAACAGTCGCCAGGGACTAGTAATCTAACATCAGAGAGTGGTTCTTCGGAATTTGTTACAAGAGTCACAAAAAGTAGTTTCATTTTCGTTAGCCGACTGTTTCTCTTTAGATAGGTGTCTTTAAGTAGGACCCATAGAGGACAGTCAGCCTTAATGTTTAGTCGGACTCCATGCAAACAACACACACTTCTGCAGTCATTATACTCATCAGGCAGGCGACACACACCCGCAGTTTAAGTGGCATGCTGGTGTACGTATCCGTTGAGTGCGGAAGCATTAGAAGAGTAGGGAAAGTAATGGGACGACAAATTATTTAGTTCGGTTTGTTACTCGCAAATCGTGACACCACACTTCTTAATTTGACAATGGTAGCAAGACTGAACCGCCTTTGCTGAGTCTCAAAATCCTGCAAGCTGACACTCAGGCAGCTGTCAAAATAATCTGCTCTCACTGAATTATGACTTGTTAATCTCTCCCCTTCTCTCTCCTCACCACCTTTCTCTCTCTTCACCTGGTTCACCATCCAATCTTTCTTGATAACTGTGAATTGGTACTGCCAATAGCCTTGTCACTGTGGTAACACCAGTTCCCGTCAGATCGCCGAAGTTAAGAGCTGTCAGGCTTGGCTAGCACTTGGATTTATCACCATCCGGGTCTGCCGTATGCTGCTGGCAAGTGGGGTGCACTCTGCCCTTTGTGAGGCCAATTGAACACATGCCCCTCCGTATCTGCATCTGGTGAAACCTAAGGGCTGAGGATGATGCGGTGGCCAGTCGGTACTGCTGGACATTCAAGGCCTGTTTGGACGGTGTTTTTTGCCAATTGCTACTACTGAATTAGCCGGATAATGTCTGCTAGTACTTACTAATCTTTTCTTTATGTGTTATGAATAATGCACTTTTTCAGTACCGCTATTCAAAAGGTGTGATCTAATGGTTTGTGCATCTAATGACCTTAGCATATAATTTGTTTTGAATTTAAGTATGAGTCTCTTCTGAGTACTGTTTATAAAAAACACCATTCCTGCACTAAAAACTGGACACAAATTCATCCTGCCAGTAAGAAAACAAGTCTAAAGCTTTGGTGTACGACACTCGTCACAGAAAATTTTCGTGTTGGTTGTCATTTTCATTCGAAGTTGCCTCAGGGCACAGGATATTTTAGATGCACTAATGTACACTAGGACTGCTGAGGGACTGCATTTTCCTTCTTCACCCATCCGGTCCTTTTCAGGTATCCCTAAAACGATTCTTTGTTTCTTTCACTCCCCTTAGTTTTCAAAGGCATAAATTACAATTTGTTAAATTACGGTTTTAAAGATCTTGAAATATGATCAGCACATTCGTCAGGTTGAAAAATCATCTTTATCTCGTTTACATTTAAGTCCTATGTTGAACCACACTGCCTGGTATCTAAATTTGTCCGATGCCTGAACAGTTAAGCTACGTATATGTATGTGGGATCTTCACTCTCCGCTAAACTTATCTGTGTTCTGCTAATGAACTTCATACGCCTTTCACAGCCTGTTGTGAAATACCTTCTGGCACGCTGTTCAATTCATTTTTCTCTTTGTAACTCTTCAGGCTTTCCCGGCAATCTAATGACATCTCGGGTTGTCGGGTGTTCTGCCGGATATCAGCGTCGTACTTGCACGATATTTCGGTCACGTAGCTCGTGACCTTCATGAGGTGCGACCTGAGACTGCTCCTCGAGTGGACCTGGTCCAGTATTTATGCCTATGGCCTTCCCCCTCCACCAACGGCTGCAGGCGCTTCCTCTGTGGTCTGCGCCCATTCCCTGCGACCTGCTGGAGCGTTGCTGCTCTGTTTTAAGTCCGCTGCGGTTCTAGGTGTTCCCTCTGCGGTCCGCGCCCACCAAACCCGCTCCTGGGGGTTTCATCTACGGTCTGGGGTACCAAGCGTTCCCGCTGCGGTCCGCGCCCGCTCACCACGACCTGTTGGAGCGTTGCCGCTCCGTTTTTCGTCCGCTGCGGCTCAGGCTGTTCCCTCTGCGGTCCGCGCCCACCAGTCCCACTTCTGGGTGTTCCGTCTTCGGTCTGGTGCGCCTGGCAGTCCGTCAGGGGCTCGTTTTCCATCTCCATGTCTCTGGTTCTTCCGTTTGTGTAGTGCTGCAGCTGGCCCCATTGCTCCTTTAACAGTTCCAGAGCCGGATCCCAGGCTCTGCTTAGCTGGTACCCTGTGTCACGGTTCATAAGATCGTCAGCCATTTTAATTTCTATCGATTCTCTTATAACACTGTCCCAAAATCTGGGTGTTTGTGCTATAATCTTAGTATCCTCATACTTCATGGTATGATCTAGTTCTAGACAGTGTTCAGCAATGGCTGACTTAGTCACCTGTCTTAATCTAGTGTGCCTCTGATGTTCTTTGCACCTGATCTCCACAGTTCTTGTCGTCTGGCCAATGTAGGACATGCCACATTGACAAAGTATATTGTAAATCCCTGGTTTTCGTAACACAAGGTCGTCTTTGACACTCCCCAGCAGTCCCCTGATCTTGTTGGATGGACAGAAAACACACTTGATATTGTGTTTACGGATGATCCTACTAGTTCTGGCAGAAATACAGCCAGCATAGGGCAGGTATACCACCTTCTTTGCTTCATCTTGGTCTTCTTCAGGAACCTGTGGTATAGTGGCTGGTTGGAGTGCCCTCTCAATTTGTCTGTCCATGTATCCATTCTTGGAGAAAACTGTTTTGAGACGTTCTATCTCTATAGGTAGATTCTCTTGGTCTGACAGGGCACGTGCTCTGTGGACCAAAGTCTTCAGAACCCCATTCTTCTGTGTAGGGTGGTGACAGCTGCTGGCCTGCAGATATAAATCAGTGTGTGATGGTTTTCGGTACACACTGTGGCCAATTGATCCATCTGCTTTCCTCTGGACTCGTACATCCAGAAATGGTAGCTGGCCATTCTTCTCCAGTTCCATGGTGAACTTGATATTAGGGTGTTCAAGAAACTCATTGAGCCTGTCCATCCCATGTGGCCAGATCACGAAGGTGTCATCCACATACCTAAAGAAGCATGTGGGTTTAAATGTGGCTGTCTCCAATGCCCTCTCCATAAACATGTTGGCAACCACAGGGGACAGTGGGCTGCCCATAGCTACACCTTCAGTTTGCTCGTAATATTGGTTTCTACACAGGAAATACGTGGATGCTTCTTTAGGTATGTGGATGACACCTTCGTTATCTGGCCACATGGGATGGACAGGCTCAATGAGTTTCTTGAACATCTTAACTCATGCCACCCTAATATCAAGTTCACCATGGAAATGGAGAAAAATGGCCAGCTACCATTTCTGGATGTACGAGTCCAGAGGAAAGCAGATGGATCAATTGGCCACAGTGTGTACCGAAAACCAACACACACTGATTTGTATCTGCAGGCCAGCAGCTGTCACCACCCTGCACAGAAGAATGGGGTTCTGAAGACTTTGGTCCACAGAGCACGTGCCCTGTCAGACCAAGAGAATCTACCTATAGAGATAGAACGTCTCAAAACAGTTTTCTCCAAGAATGGATACACAGACAGACAAATTGAGAGGGCACTCCAACCAGCCACTATACCACATCTTCCTGAAGAAGACCAAGATGAAGCAAAGAAGGTGGCATATCTGCCCTATGCTGGCTGTATTTCTGCCAGAATCAGTAGGATCCTCTGTAAACACAATATCAAGTGTGTTTTCTGTCCATCCAACAAGATCGGGGGACTGCTGGGGAGTGTCAAAGACGACCTGGTGTTACGAAAACCAAGGATTTACAATATACTTTGTCAATGTGGCATGTCCTACATTGGCCAGACGACAAGAACTGTGGTGATCAGGTGCAAAGAACATCAGAGGCACACTAGATCAAGACAGGTGACTAAGTCAGCCATTGCTGAACACTGTCTAGAACTAGATCATGCCATGAAGTATGGGGATACTACGATTCTAGCACAAACACCCAGATTTTGGGACAGTGTTATAAGAGAATCGATACAAATTGAAATGGCTGACGATCTTATGAACCGTGACACAGGGTACCAGCTAAGCAGAGCCTGGGATCCGGCTCTGGAATTGTTAAAGGAGCAACGGGGCTAGCTGCAACACTACACAAACAGAAGAACCAGAGACATGGAGATGGAAAACGAGCCCCTGACGGACTGCCAGGCGCGCCAGACCGAAGATGGAACACCCAGAAGTGGGACTGGTGGACGCGGACCGCAGAGGGAACATCCAGAGTCGCAGCGGTCGAAAAACGGAGCGGCAACGCTCCAACAGGTCGTGGTGAGCGGGCGCGGACCGCAGGGGGAACGCTTGGTACTCCAGACCGTAGATGAAACCCCCAGGAGCGGGTTTGGTGGGCGCGGACCGCAGAGGGAACACCTAGAACCGCAGCGGACGGAAAACAGAGCAGCAACGCTCCAGCAGGTCGCAGGGAATGGGCGCGGACCACAGAGGAAGCGCCTGCAGCCGTTGGTGGAGGGGGAAGGCCATAGGCATAAATACTGGACCAGGTCCACTCGAGGAGCAGTCTCAGGTCGCACCTGATGATGGTCACGAGCTACGTGACCGAAATATCGTGCAAGTACGACGCTGATATCCGGCAGAACACCCGACAACCCAAGATGTCATTTTTCTCTTTATTCATCAATGCCATTTACAATGCCCATTCACTACTAAGCAATTCCATTGCTAGTTTTGAGTGTGCATGATGGCAATTATGAAGGAGTAAAAACAAAACAAAACCAAAACCTTCACCTAAGACACATTTCCAGATCAGAGTCATGTTTGTTGAAAGAAGAAATAAGAAAATGTAAGAAAATTTCAAAATAAAAATGAAATGGGGAAGGTGCCAATGATAACGTTCATAGATGACGTAGGCATTGGGTTGAATGGAAGAGAATTGAGGAAAATTGAAGAGAAATAAGATTTTAAAATCCCGTCGATGGCAAGGCAATTAGTGATGGAGAACAAGCTGAGGCTGCAGAAGGATCATCCATTCATTTGTCTTAAGCGATTTCAGGAAACCACGGAAAATTTAGATTTGGAAATAGAGACCACGTCGTCGCCCCCAACTCCCCCCCCCCCCCCCCCCCCCATCCCCGCTCGTCTAAAACAACAGTCGGTAAGATTCCCTCAATGTATAATTGTAGCTGGACATAAGTATCGAATACTTCTTTCCACAGCTTGCACTTTTATAAGCGCCTGCATGGTTTCAGAAAATCGGTGACCAACCACACTGGGCACGTGAAAGACAAAATGCTGTTGACACTGTTGCAGGACGGATAATGGATATCAGGTAGACTCGTACAGTGACCACCACTTTCTCCGTAAATCAGGTCTTGTGCTATGTTCTCCAGGAGATAAATTAAGAATGATGTTTGGATTGCTAAAGTCCTTCTCCTTCAAGTCCTCCATGCCCGAATCGACCACGTCATCGGCATTGTCGCTCCAGAGATACTGGAGTCAAAGTCGGTGCAAACTGGGCACAAACTAGACATTATTAGTATAACTAAAGGCGTCAACGCTGCAGTGTTACGTTTCTATTGAAAAATGTACTCCAGAGCCGTGCGTTTTATTTGTGAGAGGTGTACGTCCATATCATTTTAGGCTGTATTCTGGTGGACAATGAAACTCAGGCAACCTGCAGGCTACGAAGTCAGCGGAACTGCGCTGTGCGCGACATACCGGTGAACTGGCGGTTCCACATCCGGCTGGTGATGGCCCGGCCGTCCCAGATGTCACCACCCTCGGACAGTGTCTCGTTGAGCGCCATGCCCAGCAGTAGCACGCCGTCGTAGAAAGCGCCGATGAAGAAGTTCACCTGCCGACAGCAGCTCACCACTGTTTTACCATGAATGCGCAGCATAAATCAGAGGTAACAAATAGTAAATATGAGATATACGGCTAGCTCCAGATTGTCTGGGTGAGGATTATAAAACCTGCAGATTAGAGTAAGTCACGGTGATATGGTGAATCGGGTGAAATGTGAATTGATTTAATTCTTTACTGCTTAAATAGATGTCACTGTATGTCTGCATGCCAACAGTCTCTGATCGTCTGTGCAGTGTGCACGTGTTGAAAACAAGCTCCGTTTTAAAAAACGTAAGTACTTTGCACAAACCTGTTTTCGATGCTAAATAATTTTTATATGTTGCATGCATTTGTAGATGTTACTTCAGGTAGCGTAGTCCGCGAGGTATTTAGTGATATATTCTGCCTTCTTATACTGCTTATGTACTACATAACCCAGAAATCGTTGCGTCTAGTGTTTTGAACTTCTTGCCGTGTTATTCACCGTTTCACCCACAGCAAATGGGAGAAATGGTGAACTCGGGCAGGGGTGATACGATGAAGGACTTTTCTTATGTGTAAAGCATAAAGTTTTTGTTTAGGTACATCCCAACCAGGGTTTTTGACAAGTCATTAAATGTTAGTATTCTGTTTTATCCGACGTTTCAGTACAATCGTTAATTTAAAAATTACTTTTTATATATATTTTTTGCGAATACAGTTTGGTTTGCCAGTGGTTAGAAAAGTAAATATTCCAACTACCGCCATTGTTCCAAGCAAAGATGCCTACATTTTACAAAAGACATAAAGGATCCACCCGTGCTGATTGGACAGAGGAGCAACTTAACGATGCCGTAAAAGCGGTGCCAAATGGAATGAGCCTGAATAAAGCCTCAAAGGAGTTTCACGTTCCATGGCCAACGCTGAAGAGACGATTAGCAAACGGGTGCTTTATGAAAAAACTTTTGGGTGGACCGCCTGTGCTAACACAAGAATGTGAGAAAAAGTTGATAAAACATATCATAAAATTACAAAACTTGGTATTTGCACCGACAAGGACAGAAGTACGTACCATCGCATATAAACTAGCTGAGAAATATAACCAACATCACAAATTTAACCGAGAAAAGGAAATTGCTGGAATGGACTGGCTACATTTATTCTTAAAAAGAAATCCGGAACTCTCAATCCGCAAATCGGAAGGTGTTTCACAAGCACGGTCAAGGGGTTTAAACACGAAAAACGTTTCAGACTATTTTTCATTGCTGCAGAACATCTTGGTAGAGCATAACCTCAAAAAAATGGTTCAAATGACTCTGAGCACTATGGGACTCAACTGCTGAGGTCATTAGTCCCCTAGAACTTAGAACTAGTTAAACCTAACTAACCTAAGGACATCACAAACATCCATGCCCGAGGTGGGATTCGAACCTGCGACCGTGGCGGTCTTGCGGTGCCAGACTGCAGCGCCTTTAACCGCACGGCCACTTCGGCCGGCAGCATAACCTCCTTGATAAGCCGGGAAATATATTCAACGTAGATGAGGCCGGACTTCAGCTGAATAATAGACCAGGTTACGTGTTGGCAGCAAAGGGGTCTAAGAGCGTTCCAGCGATAACATCCGGTGAAAAGGGTGAAACCATATCTGCAATGAAGCTGCAGTGGAGAGAACGTGTTTTTTACCCCCAGCTTGTGTTTTGAAGGGAAAAAATGAAATGAGCGAGTACAAGGACGGTACGCCGCCGGGTTCCACGATTTTCATGTCACGAAAGTCGGCGAACGTAACAACTGATATTTTTCTTCTGTGGCTGAGGAACCATTTTGCACCGAGGAAGCCTGAAGGAACAGTCGTGCTTTTCGATGGACATAGCTCTCATTGCAGCATCGTGGATACATCAGAGTTTGCAGAAGAAAAAAAACATAATTTTGCTCTGTCTACCCAGCTACACCACACACTATCTGCAGCCGCTAGACAGTGCATTTTTTAAAGCTCTCAAATCCTATTATCACAATGCTTACAATTCGTACATTAAAATGAATCCAAATAGAAAAATTTCCAGACTAGTGTTCGGGGGACTGCTTACACAGGCATGGGTTCAAGCAGCTACGACAGAGAATGCAATATCGGGGTTCAGAAGCACGGGAATCATCCCGTTTAATCCTGAGGTCATCCCCGAATACGAGTTTTTAACATCAGCTTCAGATCAACATCAGGAAAACAACGAACGATGTGGAAACAGACCTACTTGATCTCGACCAAGTTGTTCGCACTGGCAGGAGATACCTAATCCCTCGGAAGAAGCAACTGCAGACGTAGATAACGATCAGGGACTTGAACACAGCCGGCCGAAGTGGCCGTGCGGTTAAAGGCGCTGCAGTCTGGAACCGCAAGCCCGCTACGGTCGCAGGTTCGAATCCTGCCTCGGGCATGGATGTTTGTGATGTCCTTAGGTTAGCTAGGTTTAACTAGTTCTAAGTTCTAGGGGACTAATGACCTCAGCAGTTGAGTCCCATAGTGCTCAGAACCATTTGAACCAACTTGAACACATACAAGTTTCACCACATCTGGGCTGTTCGCAGCGGGCGGAAAATCCACAGGAAAACATGCAGTCTTCATCAGAAGCAACAGATATGACCTGGAAAGTGGCAACAGAAGAATCGAAAATACCCCTGGCAAACTCTTTCAGCATATTTCGCCGATAACTATCCTAGATAAAGTTGCATCTGCAAGGAAGACGTCCAGAGCTTTAGCTGAGGTTTTGACTTCTCCAGAAAACATCGACAACCTGCGAAACAGAAAACGACAAAATGAGTCAGTGAAGAGTAGAGTAAATGCTAAAAAGAAGACCAGAGGAGAAACCGTAACCAAAAGAAAAACCGTAACCAAAGCAAAAACCGTAACGAAAGAGACTACCAAAGAACTTATCAAAAACAAGCAGCCTAAGAAACGAAAAGCGTCTACCACTGACACCGAATCCGACTCGTCGCTGGATATCCAATTGCTAGACGATGATGACGACGCGGATGATGAAGAGTGTTGTTGTGTAGGGTGCGGTGAACTGTACAATTGCACCAAAAAGGATGTGGATTGGATCAAATGTATTAGCTGCCACCATTGGCTGCATGAAGACTGTTCAAAATATGAATCTATGTGTGACGTATGTGGCAAAAGGCAAGGGAAATAAGTTCACCATTTCACCCAAAGGGCATTCGCCATTTCACCCATATTCATGGATGAAATGGTGAAATTGATAAAAATAAGTATTTTTTTAAACTTTTGTAGTACCTTAAAGAGGATATGGTACTGTTAATGTGTTACTTATGTATTTTGTGAAAGGAGAGTGTTTTCATTTTGTTTAAATAAACAATTTCTTGTCTTCTAGGAGGCCCAAATTTTTTGTTCGCTATATCACCCTGATTTACCCTGTGTGTGCACAGACTGGCGATTAAAAAACTAATCGTGAGGTCTATTCTGATTAGAGCAAATACGCTGAGGTGACAAGAGCCATGGGATAGCGATATGCACATATATAGACGGCGGTAATATCGCGTACAAAAGGCACAAAAGGGCAGTGCACTGGTGGAACTGTCATTTGTATTCAGGTGATTCATGCGAAAAGGTTCCCGACGTAATTATGTCTGCCCAACAGGAATTGACGGACTTTGAACGCGGAATGATAGTTGGAACTAGATGCTTGGGACATTCCATTTCGGAAATCGTTCAGGAACTCAACATTCCGCGATCCATAGTGTCAATAGTGTGCCGAGAATGCCACGCTCCAGACATCAACTCTCACCGCAGGCAAATGGTTCAAATGGCTCTGAGCACTATGGGACTTAACATCTGAGGTCATCAGTCCCCTAACTAATCTAAGGACATCACACACATCCATGTCCGAGGCAGGATTCGAACCTGCGACCGTAACGGTCGCGTGGTTCCAGACTGAAGCGCCTAGAACCGCCCAGCCACACCGGCCGGCCTCACAGCAGACAACGCAGAGGCCGACGGCCTTCATTTAACGACCGAGAGCAGCTGCGTTTGCGTAGAGTTGTCAGTGCGAACAGACAAGCAACATTGCTTCGAACAACCGTGGAAATCAATGTGGGAAGTGCGACGAACGTATCCCGCTGGATAACGAGGCGAAAGTTGACGTCAGTGGGCTACGGCAGCAGACGACCGACGCTAGTGCCATTGCTTACAGCACGATTTCGAATGCAGCGCCTCTCCTGGGCTGGCGACCATATCGGTTGGACCCTAGGCGCTTGTAAACCGTCGCCTGGTCACATGAGCCCCGGTTTCAGTTGTTAAGAGCTGATGTTATGGTTCGAGAGTGACGCAGACCCCACGAAGCGATGGACTCAACTCGTCAACAAGGCACTGAGCAAGCAGGTGGCTCCATAATGATGTGAGCTGCATTCACATGGAATAGACTGGGTCCTCTGGTCAAACTGAACCGACCATTGACTGGAAATGGTTATGTTGCCCTATTTCCATTTGCGACCATTCATAGGCTTCATGCTCGCAAACAACGGTTGAATTCTTACGGACGACAGTGCGCTTCGTCACTGGGACACAAATGTTGGTGATTAGTTTGGAGAATACTCTAGAAAGTTTGAACGAATGATATGGCCACTCATATCGCCCGACATGAGTCTCATTGAACATTTACGGGATGTAATGGAGAGGTCACTTCGTGCAGTTGTGGACGCCAATAGAGGCAGCACGGCTCGGTACTCCTGCAAGGACTTCCAACAACTTGTCAAGTCCATGCGACGTGAGCTGCTGCACCATGACTGGCAAAAGAAGGTCTGACACGATATCCGGGAGGTATCCCATGACTTTTGTCACCACAGTGTATTTTCGTTTAGAATACAAATTTCCGGTTGTGAAGATATAGATGAGTGAACATACGCGAGGGTTTTAATGCGGTGAAACAACAGCAATAGTGTGATTCTTCAATTTCTCCCGACGTATTTCTTGCTCGAACAGTCCACGGGTGTACGCCGGTCCATAGTGTCCAACGGGCACGATATTTAGGCTATCAGACATGTCGCCATCGTCAGGTTCGCGACATGTCTGAATGCCGAAATATTGTGCGTGTTGGACACTGTGGACCGGCAGTACACCCCTGGATTGTTCGAACCACAATAGTGATTAAATACCAGCTAAATTAAGCAGATACAGTAAAAAAGAGAAATGTGTTCAGTAAAGGAAGGGGGCGAAGTGAGGTGATCGAGGTCGTCATCCTCACGTACACTGAGCCACTGGAGTGCATTCAGCTGCTGTTCGAGTATGTAGGGCGAACTTCGTTTGACTGTAGGGATGTTTTGACTCCGAAAATTTCGGAACGTCATCAGGAAAAAAGAGAGTGGAAAACAAGAGCAGAAAAACTGTATGATTTTTTTATGAAGGTGATATGACAATATGTGGTATGAAGTACAGTGTGTTTTAACTGTAAATGCGTAAATAAGTCGTCAGTTTCCGGTGAGTAACGGATAAATAATGTAGTGGGATTTTGAATGTGACGTGTAGTATGTATTGTAAACACAAAAAACACAAGTTACCACTAACAACTCCTGTGTTTTTCACGATTTGGAAAATTTATTTTACTTTCGCTTTGTGACCCGATACCTTGCCTGTCGGCTCAATCGTCAGTTGCCAAAGGGAAGGAAGTCATGTGCGCCATCTGTTTGTGAATCATGTAAACACTGTTATGTGGGTTATCGTCTTTTCTGAGGCCGACATTGGGGACCAGTACTGCAATAGCAGTGAAAACCACGCAAAATCCACATGCAGACTAGCCCACATACCAGGACAAAGACAGGTAACTAGCCGCGCATGTTTGTTCCGGGTCTGACTCACTCGTAACTCGCAAGATAGCACGCTGCACGATACGCTAAATCGCAGTTTGTCTTACAAAGGTGTGTGTCAACATTCTCCGGGAAATATATGTAGAGAAGTGCCGAGTAGATGTTTCTCCTACTGCCAGTCGAACGTATTAGGTGTAAACATTCGTATCGCACACATACATGCATCGTTTTCATTTACTTGCCTTTATACACTGTTCAAAATAGCTACTGGAACAGGTGTATCAACGTTCTGTACGTTAAATCATTGTGGTCGTACTGCATGGCTTGAGTTCTTTTCTTTTAATGCAGGTGACAATGAGTCTATTGGTTGTGTTATGCGTTGCAGTTTCAGGCGACCTCTCACAAGCAAGTGGATACCAGTCCCTGTTTTTTCTGGTGAGGTAAACAAATGACCGTTGGCATTTGTGGACATTGTATTCAACCAAGCAGATGCATTGCAGCATCTTAATTCACTGCAAACTACACAGGTGATATGCATGCTTAAAAAAGGATGACGTTTTGGTCGGGTTGCTGTAGATGCCAATGCCTGTCCAAGTGTCTTCATGTTCTGGTCACACTTCGGGGAGACAGGTCAGTACACGAGTCGAGTTGGACAATGTCGCCGACGCATTATAAAACGACGTTCAGACCTATATGTGGCCACCTCTGCGTTGCAGCGACGTACTGATATTGCCAGATCACTGCTAGACGATCTCAGAAGGACCACTGGAGCCGCTGTATGCGATGAGACTGTAATGAACAACTTACGAGAAAGCTTTGCGACACGGATGTCGTGTCTGAGTATCCCGCTTGACACGACATCTTGCAGATCGCCTTCAGTTCTGCCGTTCCCCTGTCAAGTGCAATCTCTGGAGACGAGTCCAGATATCGTCTGACGCAAGTTGATGACCGTGTTCTTGTGTGGTGACACGAGGTAAGCGGTATCTGCCAAATGTTGTCCAGGATATCGTCAGATTTCCAAGATTCTGAGATTTTATGGGCAGGATTCACTGTTGACAGCCATACAGATCTTGTCGTTGTCCATGGTTGCCTTATAGCCAGGAAAATCCTATTAGATCATGTGGTGGATGCTGCATACGACGGTGGGCCCGAATTCCTTCTCATGCCAAGGTCTATGTGGTAGGCGTCACCAGGGATGTGTTGCAAAGCATGAACACTGAAGCAATGTTATGACTGGCGACGAGTACCGACTTACACCCCATCGAGAATGTGTCGGACATGTCTGACAGATGTTTGCATGGTCATCCTGTTCCACAGCACACTCTCCAACATCTCTCGTGGGTTCTCCTTCAAGGGTGAACTCTAAAGACTTATACAGCGCGTGTCCCGTATGTGTCACGAGTGATAATCGCTTATGGAGTGCATACACATTATTGAAGCTCTCAAAGTCTAATGAAAATCACCAAAGATGACCGGATGAATGATTGTTTCCACTTTGTTTTCGAGACCTGTCAGACATTTCAGTTCTTTCTCTGGAATCCACACTGAGGGTGTCAGACCAGACGACGATTAATCATTCGTTCCATGGTCTTTATTACACAGCTCATTAAGGCAGCACTTTGGTAACTACTGGGACAAGTGCGGTCCTTTCCTGGTTTGAGGAGAGGTATCAGAATTGCCTCTCTCCACGAGTTAGGAAAATTAAGTGTCTGCTATATAAGATTAAAACATTCGAGAAGGATTTCCCTTGACGCTGCTGGCCAATGTCGAAGCATGCACTACCGGATTTGGCCGTGACTGGGTGCAGTATCATGAGAAGATATATTTGATTGCCTCACGCCAGGACCGACCCAAGATACCTAGGATCTACCAAATATATCTACTACCGGCCATAATTTTAGATCCAACTCACGTAATTTCATTTAAAAAGCCTCTATTTTATATTAAATTACATATAAAATTAATAAAATAAATATTTTTCTTATCATGTTCACTTGCTATAAAATAATTATTTCTTCATACAAAAGGGGAACGTAAGAAAATAAATCTATTTTTTTTTTATAAAAGGTACACCTAAGAAAAAAGTTTAATTCATTCTCACAAAAGCTAATTCATTTTAAAAATTTTGCTGGCTCTCCAGTTCAGAGTATTTTATTATTTAACTGAGCAGTCAGAATTATGTGTATATGTATGTACTGAGCTGCAGACCTAGAAACGACGGAGAGGCTTCGTCCCCACGACAGGCTGCAGCAGTCCACTCACCCTACTGCTGCCCCACACCGAACCCAGGGTTGCTGTGTAGTTCGGACCCCAGTTCGAGCGAATGATTTGGCCAACCATATCGTCGGTCATGAATCCCACCGCATCGAAAATTTATGGAACAAAGTCGAGAAGTCAGTTCGTGCACAAAACACTGTATCAGCAACACTTCGTTGTGGACGGCTATAGAGGGAGCATGGCTCAATATTTGTGCAAGGGACTTTAACGACTTGTTAAGTCCATGTCACGGCGAGAAAAACGAGGTCCGACACCATATTAGGAGGTATCCACGAATTTTGCCACTTAAGTTTACACACAGCACTCATACTAACACAAAAGCAACACAATTATAAAATAAAACGGTGTGTTAGCAGATGAGATGTGGAGCCCTTCCATGGAGCTGTAATGACTACCAACTGGCACCTGTTAAGAACTGCTAACTAACTAGCGAATGCTAGCCGCTGTATAGGCGAAGCACCGTTCTCCACTTGATCCATGTTAAAAGCGACTAAAACTCACAAATACAGTAGATGCAAACGTAATACACAATCGCTTAACATCCATAAATTCATTTAGAAACTTTTAAAAATATCTTGGTTAGCTGATGTGGGGGAGGTGACCAAGCAGCGAGGTTTTGTGTTGTATTGTGAACGTTAAGCAAGTTTGCATTATGTTTGCATTTACTGTATTTGTGAATATTAGTCGCTTTTATTATGGCTCAAGAGGGAAACGATGCTTCCCCTTTACAGAGGCTAGCCTTTGCTAGTCCGTTAGCAGCTGGTGATAGGTACCAATTGATACCCACAGCAGCTCCATCTACCAGGTTCACACGTCTTCTGGTAACGCATCATTTTATTTTATAACTATGCTGCTTTTATGTTAGTTTTTAAGGCGAATTAGTTTTCTCATACATGTCCATTATGTTACACATTTCAGAATCTCATATCTGAAAATAGACATGTAGACTGAAACCGGACACTGGAATTAAAAGTAAATATATTATTGCCTTATGGACTGTATATTTATGGCACTGTAAAACAAAATAAACCTGTCACACGTAGACGTTGATACCAGTGTACTTCGCTGAATCCACCAACGTGCAATATGCAACTGAATTCGCGATCATTTCATTGTTGAGTGATACATAAACTTCCAAGCAGTACGTTATGCTGCCAACCGCAAAAACAGAAAATATCAATTTTAAATGCATTTCTACCCGTTAAGCTTTTGTCAGATATACGATATAGCTGTCTCATCTAGAACACACTTCTCCGTTGGAATTTGGCTTCATTATTGGCGGATTAAATTGTTCGCAAAATTAGTTTTACTGACAGGATCAGTGCCTGTGACAGGCGGAGAATGTAAGAGATGAATCTGAAAGACTTGGGAACAGACAATTGAAAAAAAATTTAAAAAAAATAGCAAAAACTTCGTTTTGGTTTTTGTGTCAAGTACCAGATATGTTGGTGTAATTATCGTTTCGCATCTGAATGTTCCCAATCCTTGATTACATCTTTAATTTTATCATAGAGTTGTAACTTCTACATCAGCAAAGAAATTGTCTCAAAATTATAATTACTTACAAATGTATTTCTTTGGAGTGTCCAACATTTAATACTAAATTTCAGTGATCATATTTTCTCTGCCTCGAGATGACTGAGTGTTGTGTGTTCATCATCATTTCGTCATCATTGACTCGCAAGTCGCCGAAGTGGCGTCAACTAAAAAGGACTTGCAGTACGGCGGCCGAACTCCCCCCGCATGGGGCCTCCCGGCCAACAATGCCATACGATCATTTCATTTATTCTCAGCTTGCTAATGTGTTCTTCTTTTGTATCTTATGTGAATAAATGTGTCGGATAGAAAGAAATTATCTGGGAAGTTAAAATGTGTTGCTAATTCTTTAAGTGCTAATTATCGAGCTGTTTCCATCATGTTTGAAAATTTCCCTCGTGGTACATTGCTGCTTTTAATAAATCAACGATGTTTCTTAAACCCCTCTCCGCCATGTTCCATCATAGCACACACATCTTTCTTCAGTTGTCTGTACACCGATGCACTCATTCCACTGCATGAGGCAGGTGAGGCACATCCATAATATACCCAGAACAAGTAAACGTGCCCAAGTGAAATTTTCGCTGAGATACAGTGAAAAACATTGCAAATTTTATGAAGTAAACAAATAATTTTTAACTAGTTATATGAGAGTTATTCCGCCTTTTGTGACTGTAATAAAGTATTGTCTCGGCTGACCCCTTCCGTTTTTATTTAAACCATCTTCAGTGGTCAGTGTATTGGCTCCTTCGTTGTTTCCGTGCTTTGTTCTACACACAAGCGTTGAAACAGCACTGCACTGACATACAATATTTTCTAGTTTTCATGTTATTATCTATCCACATTTACCGCGTGTACTTTGTGTTTTAATCGCTGAAGATGCTTTAAACAAAAGACTCTAGTACTGTCCAAAAGACAGTGTACAGCCCATATTATACGTAAAACTGCAACTTCGGGAGAGAGACCTCCAAAACAAAGAAGGCAACGTGTATAATTTTTAACGTTTATAGCTGCCGAATTATGACACGCAGTTTTGCTTCTTTTAATCGAACTATACAAGTTTCAGTGGCATGGAGCAATGTCTTCGAAGAGAAGTTCAAGACGTAATATGTGTGGAATTTGATGAAACAGTAAGAAGATAACAGCACCACAAACCACAGTGCCGTCGTGAGGGGAGATCTCACGGAGTCTGTCCAGCTGTACCAAATGTAAAAAGCAAACAAGTAAGTCAGGTTCAGTCCCTGTGTTTTATTGTCACGGCCCAAAATGTTGACCCTGGACATTGATACGTACTATAAAAGTAATCAGAGACTGACAACACTGCATGTCGAATTTCATCTGCAGTGTCGCAGTACGCGGACTTGTTATGCAGAATTTCATGTCCTTGGTCGTTGTCAGTGTTTCATTGTAGCTCTCTTGTCTAGGTTCCCTCACCGATAAAAGTCCGGAGGAGTTACTTTTTGTGAGCGTGGAGACTATTTTGTGTTTCCCGGAAGACCGATCGAACGGTTTCCAGATGATCTGTCACGAAGGTCTGTAACTATCTGTGTGGAGTGGGCGAGACATCCGTCACGTTGGTACCAAAGAGAATGTCGCATTTCGCTGGTATATCAACCAATAGGTGCGATAACATATCTACTAGGAACTGTAGCTGTTTGTGGCCGTTCAGAGTCCCGTTAAAATAAAAGGATCAGTGATGTCATTCTTGAATAGTCCGCTTCACAGGATGACTGACCAATCCATTTCCATGAGCCAGCACGGATTTTCAGCTGATCGGTAGTAGATAATGGTGGAAATGTGTTGGACACGGTTTGTAAACGATGACTCACTTGTACACCACATCCTGGGTAGAAGCACCATATCACCTTGCAATTTTCGTACACACCATTCGAAGAAATGTGACCGATCTTGAAAGTCACTTCCACCAATATGTAGATACAGCGATGTATGGACAGGATGAAATGCGTTGGAATTCAGTATTGGCATGGTTGCATTTCTCTCACTAGTTGCTGTTCTGTTTCGTGGGCCTACATTGTTTCTCACGCTTCCATTTTTATAATTTTTTACAATGCTTCGAAAGACAGTGCATGCGGACTTGGCAATGTCACGTTACTTTTCACTGTACGATCGCACCACACTGTCATAAACATTGTGAAAGGCTGAATAGGTTCACGAGCAAAGTGAAAGATGGCTTCACCAGCCGAACACAAGACATATTAGCTTCACCTGCCCAGGTAAACACGCGAACTGTACCAGTGTCACGTGTTTGCTTCATTTTAGCACATTAGGAGAGACATTTGTGGGGCCTCTTCGTCTGGCCGCGGGACACTTACTGTTTGGTCAAGGTCCACACATGTGTTATCCTTGAAGTTCTATTCGAAAGGACTTTGCAGTGCCACAGAAATACTGTATGTCCATTAAAAATAACTGAAGTCCTATAGTGATATGGCAATTATAAAAAGTTAAAAATCACTTGCCACGTCAGATTGTTTACTGTACTGTTTGCTATAAGACCATATCACGAGGATACATTTACTCGTTCTGAGATTATTTGGATTGGGCTGCGTTAAGCTCTCTCACTCTGTGCAACTCAACAACGCAAACAGCGTAGACTCTTGGTAGTGATGAATATTTTTTTTAGCTTTAATCACTCTGTAACCTTCGTCGATCTACTTTCTTGGAGATCCATGGCCTTTCAACCATTCCCGCATCCTCGCATAGTGAACATGACCACTTGAAAGTCACATTATCACTTCGCCATTTTTTACTACTGGCCACGTTTTCACTGAAAGTGGAATGATGTAATGATAAATAGTAGATGATTTCAAATTTGCCTGCAGAAAATACGTACTTGGGGAAATTTGGGATTGACATAGCACGTTTTCTGGCACTCGAGCGACGAAACCGAGGTGTATAGAATTGTGAAGCCAATGTAGGCAATGGAGGAAACAGCAGCACTGCCAACCGTGATGAAAATGGTCTTTCCGTCCTTCCTTATTAGTTTCGTATCGGTAATTTCCACGTAACCTTCGTATATATTATGTACTTTCGATTAGTTCTATGGCCTCTATAGGATGAAGTTCCTGGCAAACTTTCAGTTCACCAGCGTAATTTGCTACCGCCGATAGCCGTGTATCCGTATTGCATTGCGAATACTTGTATATCGCAAATACCTTAATTACGGAATATGTGTCATAACCCTCCCGCCATGAACCATGGACCTTGGCTTTGGTGGGGAGGCTTGCGTGCCTCAGCGATACAAATAGCCGTGGCGCAGGTGCGATCACAACGGAGGGGTATTTGTTGAGAGGCCAGAAACACGTGTTGTTCCTGAAGAGGGGCAGCAGCCTTTTCAATAGTTTCAGGGGCAACAGTCTTGATGATTGACATATCTGACCCTGAAACATCAATCAAAACGACCTTGCTGTGCTGGTGCTGTGAACGGCTGAAAGCAAGGGGAAACTGCAGCCGTAATTTTTCCCGATGATATGCAACTCTGCTGTATGGTTAAATGATGATGGCATCCGCTTGGGTAAAATATTCCGGAGGTAAAATAGTCCCCCATTCGGATCTCCGAGAGGTGACCACTCCAGGGGATGTCGTTATAAGGAGAAACAAAACTGGCATTCTACACATCGGAGTGTGGACTGTCAGACCCCTTAATTGGACACGCATGTTAGAAAATTTAATAAGGAAATGGATAGGTTAAAATTATATATAGTGAGAATTAGTTAAGTTAACTGGTAGGAGGAATAGAACACTTCGTCAGGTGAATACATGGTTACAAATACAAAATCAAATAGGGGTAATGCAGGAGTGGGTTTAATAATGACTTAAAAAAATAGGAATGCAGATAAGCTACTGTGAATAGCATAGTGAGCGCATTATTGTAGCCAAGATAAACACGAAGCCCACATCCACCACAGTAGTACAAGTTTATAAGCCAACTAGCTCCACAGATGATGGAGAGATTGAAGAAATGTATGATGAGATAACACAAATTATTCATATAGTTGTAAGGTGCGGTTTGCTTATTCTTGAATTGAGAACAACTGTGTAAGGTGAAATGACAAGTTTAATGTCGCAATTTTTCTCACAAAATTACACGCTTTTACACAGTTTTCAACTCGACAACATAAAAACAGCACAATTGATAAGGCACCTTGCCAACATCAAAAAGTGAAATAAATTTATACACAACAACGTTAAATATTAACTCTCTGAAAGAACATTAATGCTAAACACAATATTATGAAAGTTTAATTAAAAAGTTTATTTACAAAATTACTCCTACACATACGTTAAGATGGTGGTCAGTAGCTGTGTGGGATTAGCCGAGCGGTCTCAGGTGCTGCAGTCATGGACTGTGCGGCTGATCTCGGCAGACGTTCGAGTCCTCCCTCGGCCATGGGTGTGTGTGTTTGTCCTTAGGATAATTTAGGTTAAGTAGTGTGTAAGCTTAGGGACTGACGACTTTAGCAGTTAAGTCCCATAAGATTTCATACACATTTGAACATTTTTTTGTTGTTCAGTAGCCGGCCGAAGTGGCCGTGCAGTTAAAGGCGCCGCAGTCTGGAACCGCAAGACCGCTACGGTCGCAGGTTCGAATCCTGCCTCGGGCATGGATGTTTGTGATGTCCTTAGGTTAGTTAGGTTTAACTAGTTCTAAGTTCTAGGGGACTAATGACCTCAGCAGTTGAGTCCCATAGTGCTCAGAGCCATTTGAACCATTTATTTTGTTGGTCAGTACTACGAAAATCGTCCTATTCCGGTTCAAAGTTCGGTTCTATTTAGGATGGCAATCAAGTCAACAGTGGATGGTTAGTTAAGTGATAAATTTAAGCGCAAGATTACCCAAGGCCGCTCGTGTTTAGAGTGGACACAAGTTGGTGAAACAACAAAGTTTACACCTCTGCACATGGTATGTACCTTAAGCTGCGACGTGCTGCCGACTGCAAGGCCTCTCTGTCCCAGTGAAATTCCTACAAAACTAATCTGACCTTTGCTGAACTTTCCAGCAGAAACTTTCCCTATGTTTCTCGATATGCGAGAAAACATGTACTCAGCCCTAGTCTTATTATGTGGCGATATACACGTGCATAGTTGGAGCAGCGTGCATATTATAGTGCCCTCTCATTTCTCGCAAGAACAGTTAACTAATTTGGCTGGTTCGTTTCTCCACAGTTGGAGCCAAGTGTTGCTACAACTAATTTCTAGCTGAAGTGCAGCCACTGTGAATGCAGTGTCCAAACAACTTTCTTCTCTGCGTCATACAGAGCATTAAGCGCTCCATTCTGCACTTGACGCCAGTTTAGAGAAGAGTCTCCTAGAAAATTTCTCTCATACCCTACTCATGGCAGAACTCCCTCCTTCCACTTGGGTTCCTTTTTCACGTCACAGCCCTTTTCGACCAATAGGAGCGTTCCTCTTATTTTGTAGAAACTCTCTCTACCAATCGCAATGTCCCTTCTATCAAACTGCATCGAAACATCAGTATTTTTCTCCTTCCTAGTGCATTTCCGCCAATCGAACGTTTCGTTCCCATTCTAGACACCTAAAGTACATTGACCTTTCCATGTGTCATACTCGCTGGACGAAATGAGTCACTGGCTGTTGTTTGTATCCCGTTGGAATCCTGAAACGCAGCTTTCTAAAGCTTTTTCTCTGTCCCTTGTGCAGATGTGCCCCTACACACGGTCCTCTGGCCTGAATCACCTGGCCCGGGGTTGCTGACCTTCATCCTGCCACCCCTTTAAGTGGTTTCCATCGAAATCCCCCCAGTGCGCCTTTGCTATGCCATTGTACAGCTGGCTTTTCAAAATTGAAAGCGACTCGTGTTGCCTGTTCCACCTTCCACTCAGACATGTATTACGTAGGAACGGTGTATTAATTACTGTCGATTGGCTGTCATCTCTTTTTGCATTCCATACTGATAGGCAAATGTTCCCATGACCGACGAACTACGTTAAGTATCTTCACCTTCTCGTTGCAATGTATAAATGTGTCATGTAAGGTACAAATCTGACCATTTATTCTGCCACCTTACATAGGTAATAAATTAAATTGAATTTAATAGTCGTGGGTTGACTAGAATTAGACAGTAGGAAGAGGAAGAGAAGGAAAATAGTAGGTGAAAATGGACTGGGGGAAAGGAATGAATGAGGAAGACAGCCAAAATTTCTTCAGAGAGCATAATAGCTAATACTTTTTTGAGAATCGTGAAAGACGATTGTATATGTGGAAGAGACATGGAGACACCGGAAGGTTTCAGGTTGGTTATATGATGCTAGGACAGCGATTTCTGAACCGGATTTTAAATTGTAAGATGTTTCCAGTGGTAGATGTGGACTCTGCCAACAATTTACTGAATATGAATGGTAGATTAAAACAAAAAAAACTGCAAAAAAAGATATAATTATAAGGAGATGGCATCTGGGTAAACTGAAAGAACAAGAGGTAGTAGGGAGTTTCATAGGGAGTATTAGAGAACAAGTGACAAGAACAGGGAAAAGGCATACAGTACAAGAATAAATGGTAGCTGTGAGAAATGAAATAGTGAAGGCAACAGAGGATCAAAATGGTAAGAAGGCGAGGGCTATTAGAAATCCTCGGGTAACACAAGAGATATTGATGAAAGGAGAAAATAAAAAAAAATGCAGGAAATGAAGCAGACGAAATAGAATTCAAATGCCAAAAAAATGAGATCGACCGGAACTGTAAAACAGCTAAGCAGGAGTGGCCAGAGCTTAAGGAAAGCTGATAGCTTAAGGAAAGCTGATAGGTTAAGGAAAGGCAAAGCTACGTTTATAGCATTTGTAGACTTAGAGAAAGCTTTTAACGATGTTAACTGGAATACTCTCTATCAAATTCTGCAAGTGGCCGGGGTAAAATACAGGGAGTTGAAGGCTATTTACAATTTGTACAGAAACCAGAAGTCACTTATAATAGTCGAGGGACATGAAATGGAAGCAGTGGTTTAGAAGGGAGTGAGAGAGGTTTTAACCTATCCGCAGTGTTATTTAATATCTATATTGCGCAAGCAGTAAAGGAAACAAAAGAAATACTTTTAATACGAATTAAAGTTAAGGGAGAAAAAATAAAAAAAGTTGAGATTAGCCAGCGACACTGTAATTGTGACAGGAGAGGTCTTGGAACAGCAGTTGAACGGAATGGACAGTGTCTTGGAAGGAGGATATAAGGTGAACTTCTACAAAAGCAAAACAAGGGTAATGGAATGTAGTCGAATTAAATCAAGTGATGCTGAGAGTATTAGATTAGGAAATGAGACTCTTAAAACAGTGGATGAGTTTTGCTATTTGGGGAGCAAAATAGCTGATGATGGCCGAGGTAGAGAGGATACAAAATGTAGACTGACAATGGCAAGAAAAACATTTCTGAAGATGAGAAATTTGTTGACGTCGCGTATAGATTTAGGGCCAGGAAGTCTTTTCTGAAAATATTTGTCTGGAGTGTAGTCGTGTATGGAAGTGAAGCACAGACGATGAACAATTTAGGCAAGAAGGGACTAGAAGCTTTTCAAATGTGATTCTACAGAAGAATGATGAAGATTGATGGCTAGATCACATAGCTAATGAGGAGGTACTGAACGGAATCGGGGACAAAAGAAATTTGTGGCACAACCTGATAAGAAGACTGGATCGGTTGGTAGGACACATTCTAAGACATCAAGCGATCACCAACATAATAGTGGAGGGACGCGTGGGGAATAAAAATCGTAGAGGGAGACCAATAGATGAATACAGTACGCAGATTCAGAAGGGTATAGATTGTAGTAGTTACTCGAACACGGAGAGTCTTACACAGGATGGAGTAACATGCATAGCTGCATCAAACTAGTCTTTGGACTGAAGAGCACAACAACAACAACATGTCACATTTATGTGGAAAATAATTCCACTGAATAACGGAACTCGCCGTTTTCAGTACGATTAAACAACTCATTGTGGTGTCGTCACCTGAATTCAGTTTTATGTTATGGGTATTTAAACCAGTCCCGTGTTGTTTCCAGCGGAGTTAGACGCATGTAAACAATGATGCAGCATAAATATGCTGACATAAGCAATATGGGGCGATGACCGCGAGATGCAATGGAAAAGTGTCACCACGTAGATTTTTAAGAACTTACATTGCATGTCCCAGTACAATACCTGGGAATGGGTACTTCGGTTTGATACCATCCACTTTAATCTATTCGATTTGCGAACGGAATGAGGGAAAGATGGTTGTCCATGTATTTCGGTACGAGCAATAATCTCTCTAATTTTGATTCTCACGGTACCTAAGCAAGCTACACGACGGAGCCAGCAGGACTCTTTCATAGCCCACGAGAATAACGTCGCCTTTTTTTCAGATGTTTAAGTTGCCTGACTATCTCTGTGACACTTTCGTCTGCCTATATGGTGCTGATACGATGTCTTCAGCGCACCTACGAATTCCTGCGATGTACTCAGTCGTACCTACCTGATAAAGATTTCAAAACGAGGGAGACCTGGTCGCACTACTGCCTTGAATAAATTTTATTGTGCAGACGAAATGCACATTCAAAAAATACTGTAACACATCTGTCTCTCTTTTGTTTTCACCACGTTTCAGTTTTATATATTCGTCCTACGTCGTACTACTTCGTCATATTACAGCAGGATAATTATATTATTTTGACAGGCCGTAGAAGAATAGCCACATATCTTGTAATGATATACTAACAGCCTCTTTCTCTCTCCTATGGACATTATTTTGTATTTATCCGCATTTACAGGGAGCTGCCAATTAGTACGGTAAGTGAAGATACTGTCGAAGTCCTCTTGTATATCCTTTCAATCATTCAAAGAAGTAGTCTCCTGTAGGCATCACTAGCAGTAAGTGTGAAGTGCTGTCGGAAAGTGACGTGATCCTTTGAGCTACTGCAACACATTTGTTCTGCCGGAAATTCTCCGGCATCTTGGACCAGGTACAAGTAGATACAGAATAACAGATCGCTCTTAATCGTGAGTAGTTAGAAATTATGGAGAATAAGGTCAGAGAAATGGTGACAAGGATGGGAAGGAGAGCCTTGTGTACCCAGGCGCCGGGTGAAGACAAGGGTAGGGAGGAGACAAGGGGCCGCCTTCTAGTTACGATTCGTTACGCAGTTGCAATCCGTTGGAAGTTTCAAAACAGCTCAGTCCATCGCAGAGTGAAAGGTCAGTCCCGATCAACACTGTGAGGCAATGTTTCATTATTGCCCTTTCACCTTGTCTTCAGCTGTTGGAAACTGAAATTTTCGCTGACAATAAGTTTAGCATCTCGCTGAAAAAATTAAAGCAGCAGGGTTTTGCACTTTGCGTTTAAAATATAATATCTGCATCATGTTACGAAAGCGTGTGTTTGTTACTGGACCCGAAACTTATTCTGATTGACGGTGATACTGACAATATGGCAGTAACAGAAACAGTTGTCTCAGTCTTTCATGAACCAATCAGCAGACTACAATTACGCCGCCACAGATGACTATGACACTGACAAAGAAAAGTAGTTGTATGGATAAATGCAACTAAAAATGGCGAGCGGAAAAGCATGACCAATGATGTGCGTCGCAAAAATTCGACAACTGTAATGCGTAAATACTGCCAACAACATTGCTGTCTGTTCCGTCTATGCGACATCAGTAAATGTTAAACTTTTTATGTTCTACGAATATCCGTTAAGAGCGTGTCAACATGTTCAAGCAAATGTGTATCTTTCTTTGGTTCGAGTAGACCTAACGGGAACTGAGACAACGCGGTATCGTGCTTTTCACTTAACGCTGATCTTTGCAGTCTCGGCCACAGCGATTTACAGGGTTCTAAAAGATAATTGTTTACAATGTACCACAGTGCTGTAGGTGAAATCGAGACGAACAAATTGACGCAGGACATTTGTGGTCTACCAGGTCTGGAAGTTACCTCAAAAGCTACCTAAGCTATAGGACATAGGCACCGCTTAGAGTTCGCCTGAAATCTTCCATCAATATTAAAAACAGATTGTTCTTGAACTTGCAAAATGTAAAACTGACGTTTGTGTAAATTTTACTTAAGATATAGTGAATTTTAACAGCATAAAATTAACAATTACATCGTTTTATTTGTGTGGACTTCTTCCTGTTGAACTATGGTGTTTGTGCAGGTTAAGTGTAGACGGCATTGTAAGCGTGATTAGCTTCCGCATAACATTACAAAAGTCTTTCTTCTCCCAACAGCGTCACGAATAGTTTCAGTAACTAATGTTAACGGAAACGCCGCCTAGGCCGGTGGCGTAGGGAAGGGAGACGATATTGAAAGTCTCGCGTGGCGCCGGTGCGATAATAGAAGCAAAAACGTTCCAGTAAACATGGATTCACAATCGGCAGCGAGTGTACGGTTACGAGTCGGCACAGACTTCAGTATGAAGTGTTTAATGTAATACAGTTTGTCTCGATTTCCCCTGCACTAGTCTGGTACATTGTATAGAGTTAGACTTGGCCGATGGGCAGCCACTGCGAGATGACAGCAGCTGCTTTGTCAAAAGCTTCGTCCCACTTTATTTCAATAATACGAAAGAAGAAAATAATAATAATCTTGAAGAGCTTTGTACCTGATGTCAAGAAAAGTTGATAAGATGGTGTGTGATTCCGGAAATAATATTTCAAAGGAAATATCTGAAACTACGTGCTCTTATTGGTGACGAATTCCATGTATTTGAATTACGTTGAAATAAGCTACTAGATATTCTTTCGGACAACAACAAATGAATTTTGCATATATGAAAAACTTGAAGTTTGCTATTCAAAGAATACAATATAGCCGGCCGGAGTGGCCGAGCGGTTCTAGGCGCTACAGTCTGGAACCGCGTGACCGCTACGGTCGCAGGTTCGAATCCTGCCTCGGGCATGGATGTGTGTGATGTCCTTAGGTTAGTTAGGTTTAAGTAGTTCTAAGTTCTAGGGGACTGACGACCTCAGAAGTAAAGTCCCGTAGTGCTCAGAGCCATTTGAACCATTAGTACAATATATTCCATTTGTGATAGTAATTAGAAGCAGATGTGTTTGTCTGAGGTGCTACGAAGCATTAATTGTGAATGAAACATACTAAACGAGAAACACAGCGTAATATCAGTGATGATTAACTGCAGTAACAGGTGACAGCGACCCATATCTAAAAGTACCGGAACGGAAATAAAGCATCTCTCTCTCGGACGTTAACACGGCAAGGATGACAATCTGACGGGAGCACAGTTGACCTTGTCGTGTATGGAAATTTGGATAAACATTTTCAGGGTTCTGTGAGCTTCCAAATACTCCATTTGAGCCCTGCGGGCCTACGCGAGGTCCGTTAGCTGGATGTGGATTAGGCAAGCGACCTGGAACGCCCCACATTCCCCATTAAACGTGATGATCCGGCAGAGCAGTGAAACTGCCCATTAAGTTAAAACACCGATGCGCCATTAAGCACGTTCTTTGCGAACATACGACTGGTCCGAATCCTGCATACGCCGATTGTCCCCACTACGGCCACCATGAAAACTGACGAATTTAACTACGAACTTTCAGTGCTAGGCTCGTAAAGCACCCTGCAATGATTTCGCAACTGGACGTGGTGTCTGTGTGTCACACACTCTGGCACCTGATACTTTATTTTACCCATTTCACCATCTTACTGACGGTATGGTGTTAACACGATAACAGTGACTCTGAAACGGCGGAGGTTTGTATGCGGTAGTGTGCTGCTCAGAGTGCCACTGGACCACATACTACACACGTTGCGTACTATCGGTAACGTGACTTGACTGACAGCATTTGCAGATGACGTGTTGTCTGTCGCTGAGGCAAGTCGAGAGCACTTTCGCTAGTGTAATGCCTGCATTCCGTGAACGACGAGCGCTTGGTGGCAAGATATGAAGGTACATCCTAGATGAATGTCATATAGAGGAGGCAGGGAGAATAGGTACAAAGTGATGCACGTACTACATGCACAGAAAATCGACAATTTCGACTTTTGTTGAAAACAATGAAGGCATACCACCAATATACAGGGCGTATCGTAATTAACAGCGAAAATTGACATGGTAAAAGTATACCGGTGCGGCCATAGAAGCAAAAACGACCTAGTAAGCATGGATTCGCAATCGGAGGTGAGTGTACGGTTGCGAGTAGGCACAAACTTCAGTATGAAGTATTATCCTAGTTAGCACAAATGTGTTTCAAACGTAAACTTTTCGTCTAACGGCTCATCTAACTCAATTCAGATTTCACTCCTAGCCTAGCAAGAAATGGAGCATACAACAGACTGTAAGTGCAAAGAATAAATAAGCAAAGAAATGAATGAAATAAACATCAGGTGCATAGCGAACATTAGAAGGGCTCCAAAATTCTTATCCACAATATACGGTAGATCCAACAGAGTGAATAAACGCTTAGCCATTTGGTAAAGAACGGAACAGAAACAGGACCCAGAAAACTGGAATGGCCTGTCAATTATCGAAGAACATTTACAATTAAAAAATCTGTCGTAGTAGAAACAAAAATCCACCATTACAAGACTGTTACTAACCCAGAGTGCTTTTGCGCGACGGGATTTTTAGTCCTTATCCAACAGGGAAAAACTGAAGAGCTGGAGAAAAAAGAAAAGTTGGTACTAAGGAAAGGTTGGGAGTGGGTGGATGAGAAGAAATAATTGAGTAATCTACGTCCCAAACTGGAAAACTATCTGATGCTCACAGGGAAAGGAGTGTTTGCTTTCAGGATCACTTGATATGAATGACCTCAGAAAGACTCATTAAAATTTTTGTGCCCATTTCGATACAAATACTAAAATCCAATTCAGATGGCTCAACGGAAGTGAAAAAGGATTTACAAAAATAAAGTAACGAAAGCAAAAATTCTAGACAGGCAAACTTTTCGAAACCAGATTAGGAAGCTTGGTGTTTTTCAGGAAAGTATCAGAATGCTCATTGTATAACAGCCGTGCGTGGCTCGTGTTCCCGCCATCATGTTTTTTACACCCTGTTTTTAACGTACTTCCACCTCACTACGTTAATTTTAATTACTACTGTCACTGAGTTGCTGCTTTGCCTGACCGTGAGCGCCGCTAGCAGCGCGTATCGATATATCCCATCTCGTAGTAGCTTTGTTTAACTGCTATTGCTTCACAGTCGTTGTCTGTCGAAAGTCAGTTCGGATACAGAGTTCGGGTCGCGAGTTCGGGTCTGCCAGTCAGTTGGAACGCGTCTGGAGCGCAGCCCGGACCTAAGCCACTCTCTTGGTAAATCGTCGGTCGGTCGTCCTACCGGACGACGCCTTTTGGCTCGCCGATCGTTCATGAGTCGGCTGTGTGTGCGTGTGCATCGACTCCCGATTTGACTTCGTGGATGCTTAGTTACTGTTCAGTATCGTTCAGGTCTCGTGCAAGTGTTTGTCAGGTTGTGTGTGTAGTTGGCGTTATTTCCACTGACGACTATTTTAGATGTAGTCGGCATTCTGAGAGGAGTCGGTCGGTTGCTGCGGACCAGGGAAGTTAACTCCGCGCAGTGCAGTCGGCTGGGTCTGCTGGCAGTCCCTGCGCAGTGTCGGAGCGTGTGTGGAGCTGTCCGATCGCTACGAGCTTCGTGGCTCACCGACCCAGGACGTCAAAGTTGAGTAGGGGTTTCAACTATCCAAGCCACTTTCATTCATGTTGTGTGCTTCGTTTCGGTGGTTCGCTGTTGGGGAGGTTTTCCTGTGGGCAAAAAATGGTTCAAATGGCTCTGAGCACTATGGGACTCAACTTCTGAGGTCATCAGTCCCCTAGCACTTAGAACTTCTTAAACCTAACTAACCTAAGGACATCACACACATCCATGTCCGAGGCAGGATTCGAACCTGCGACCGTAGCGGTCTCGCGGTTCCAGACTGTAGCGCCTAGAACCGCACGGCCACTCGGGCCGGCTGCTGTGAGCAACACCGAGTGTTTCTATTGCTGAAATTTAGCCGCTATGCGGTGCAATTAACTATATTGGTTAACTACAATTTGAGTGCACCACCGGAATTTTCTGCCTTGTTGTCGTTAGTGTTCCGTTTACCTGCCCTGGCCACTAACGTAATTTCAGGCAGCGTCCTTTCCTCACCTGTTGTTGCTGTCCAACATGGTGTGTAGTTTTGACAGCTAATACATATTTCATTGTGGATAATCTAGTTCCTAACCTTTCGTGTTTCATTTCTTATGTACTGCTTGGTGGCAAGCAAGTCGTTGTGTCGGTTGGTCCGTGGCTGTCCCTTAGTTGGGTTCTGACGAATCAAGTGTAGTCGGGCTCACCCCCTGTCTCGCCTAAGTGAAAGAGGGCAGACAGACCTCGCTGGAGGCTTCTGAGTGCCGTTTTCTTTATTGTCCATCTCACCGGTGTTTGTATGTTAATAAAACTTTTGTTTGTTTATGTATTTTCGAATTTTGGAAAATGAATTGGGGTGCCTTAAGCCGCTTAAAACCTTATTCTTGACATTACCCTTTAAGCAAAAACATTGCGGCCTTCTGACTTAAAAGGGTTTTCGTAATTTATTCTAAAATCTTGAAAATTTTATTGTGGGCCTTCAGCCGTTTGTATTGCATCTGTGTTAATTATTTTATTTGCAGTTTTAGCTGCATGTTTTTACCACTTGAGATTTATCTTGTTGCTTTAAGATTTCTTGTTTGGAAGTCTTCAGCCATGAAATAATTGTCTTTTTGAACTTCGTAGTGCTAAAGGTTCGGCTATGTGTCGTTTTGGCTTAAAGGTGTTATTAAAGTATAGTAAATTGCAATTTTGAGTGAACCTGACTGACAGCTTATTTGGACTTTTCCACAATCCTGATCACCTGTAATGCGCAGCGGGTTTAGCGGGCGTCTTAGTAACGACAGATGAAAGAAGAAGTACCGGAAAAACCGAAAATCAGGATAGAAGACAAAATCATGAGCTACGTACTTCACGTGGTCCACACATGGCCGAAATCGTAGAAAGAAGAAGAAACGTGAGGTGCAGGCTGCGTAAAAAACGGGTATGCCCATAGCACTTCATATCCAGCCGTTATCATTCACTGAGGCGTGTTGCTATCGAAACCCGAAGATGAGAAATGTACAAGTGCTCGGTTAACGCACCAACAACGTGCACAACATACACTAACGGAAATGAAAAGAGTTACAGAATGCAACACCAGTCCGTTTTTGATGCAATAAGACAGACAGAGTTACGAATAAAAGAGATGTTTATTCAGTAGGTGTCCGGTTTCGGGATAATACCTATTTTTCGAACCAACCAAGGCTTACAAAGTTAAATGTATGTCCAAAATAAAATGAAATAATGCCGATACATAGATACACATACGTCTAGTCCCAAGCGAACATCAATCAAGTTCGTTGACACATTCAGTAATTATCAAATCAGTCCTATTCTCATATCCAATATCCCCTTACACCAGAGATCCTAACGTTGAAGAAGTATGGATCAAATATCTTTCCGACGGTTCGTGGCGACACTGCTGTAACCTCTGCCCGTGTTTCAGATGTTCTCATCCGTCTATTCGTCAGATCCAGTCGAACTGTCCTACCACCTGCTGGTGTGCTGTAGCGATCCTGGGGGGACGCGCGCCTGTACTGCCTGCCGCGCCTCCCCCCCCCCCCCCTCCCCCCGCCGGCCATCAGTCGCTCTGCAGTCACTGTGCTACACCCAGCCAGCTGCCTGCGCGATCTGTCGCTATGACGCTCCCCTGTCCCTCACGCGAATGCTTTCTTGTCTGAACGATGGTGATAAGCTGCACGTGCGGTGTGGCCAATGTACTACCCTTCCCATATTCCTAACTGACGCCTAGTAAAGAGAATGCCGATGGCAAGGCGGTGGAACGTGGTTTCATGCAGCAGATGTTTAAACATTGAACTGATGACCAGATATGGAATAAGAGCCTCTCCAGTACTGTGAAGAACAGTTGTCTGCGTAATTTTTAACGCGTGAAATTTCAATAACTGTTTTATAAGTTTTGGAAGAATGGACATTTTAGAATTTTCAACATTCATTTCATGTAAGGTCTGCAAAAAGGTAACAATTTAAAGAGATGGGACCTGGATAAATTGAAAGAGCCAGAGGTTATACAGAGTTTCAGGGAGAGCATAAGCGAACACTTGACAGGAATGGGGGAAAGAAATACAGTAGAAGAAGAATGGGTAGCTTTGAGGGATGAAATAGTGAAGGCAGCAGAGGGTCAAATAGGTACAAAGACGAGGGCTAGTAGAAACCCTAGGGTAACAGAAGAAATATTGAATTTAATTGATGAAAGGAGAAAATACAAAAATGCAGTAAATGAAACAGGCAAAAAGGAATACAAACGTCTCAAAAATGAGATCGACAGGAAGTGCAAAATGGCTAAGCAGGGATGGCTAGAGGACAAATGTAAGGATGTAGAGGCTTATCTCACTAGGGGTAAGATAGATACTGCCTACAGGAAAATTAAAGAGACCTTTGGAGAAAAGAGAACGACTTGTATGAATATCAAGAGCTCAGATGGAAACCCAGTTTTAAGCAAAGAAGGGAAAGCAGATAGGTGGAAGGAGTGTATAGATGGTCTATACAAGGGCGATGTACTTGAGGACAATATTATGGAAATGGAAGAGGATGTAGATGAAGATGAAATGGGAGATGCGATACTGCGTGAAGAGTTTGACAGAGCACTGAAAGACCTGAATCGAAACAAGGTCCCGGAGGTAGACAACATTCCATTAGAACTACTGACGGCCTTGGGAGAGCCAGTAATGACCAAACTCTACCATCTGGTGAGCAAGATGTATGAGACAGGCGAAATACCCCTAGGCTTCAAGAAGAATATAATAATTCCAATCCCAAAGAAAGCAGGTGTTGACAGATGTGAAAATTACCGAAATGTCAGTTTAATAAGTCACAGCTGCAAAACACTAACGCGAATTCTTTACAGACGAATGGAAAAACTGGTAGAAGCCGACCTCGGGGAAGATCAGTTTGGATTGCATAGAAATGTTGGAACACGTGAGGCAATACTGACCCTACGACTTATCTTAGAAGAAAGATTAAGGAAAGTCAAACCTACGTTTCTAGCATTTGTAGACTTAGAGAAAGCTTTTGACAATGTTGACTGGAATACTCTCTTTCAAATTCTGAATGTGGCAGGTGTAAACTACAGGGAGCGGAAGGCTATTTACAATTTGTACGGAAACCAGATGGCAGTTATATGAGTCGAAGGGTATGAAAGGGAAGCAGTGGTTGGGAAGGGAGTGAGACAGGGTTGTAGCCTATCCCCGATGTTATTCAATCTGTATATTGAGCAAGCAATAAAGGAAACAAAAAAAAAGTTCGGAGTAAGTATTAAAATCCATGGAGAAGAAATAAAAACTTTGAGGTTCGCCGATGACATTGTCATTCTGTCAGAGACAGCAAAGGACTTGGAACAGCAGCTGAACGGAATGGACAATGTCTTGAAAGGAGGATATAAGAAGAACATCAGCAAAAGCAAAACGAGGATAATGGAATGTAGTCAAATTAAGTCGGGTGATGCTGAGGAAATTAGATTAGGAAATGAGACACTTAAAGTTGTAAAGGAGTTTTGCTATTTGGGGAGCAAAATAACTGATGATGGTCGAAGTAGAGAGGATATAAAATGTAGACTGGCAATGGAAAGGAAAGCGTTTCTGAAGAAGAGAAATTTGTTAACATCGAGTATAGATTTAAGTGTCAGGAAGTCGTTTCTGAAAGTATTTGTATGGAGTGTAGCCATGTATGGAAGTGAAACGTGGACGATAAATAGTTTAGGCAAGAAGAGAATAGAAGCTTTCGAAATGTGGTGTTACAGAAGAATGCTGAAGATTAGATGGGTAGATTACATAACTAATGAGGAGGTATTGAATAGAATTGGGGAGAAGAGGAGCTTGTGGCACAACTTGACTAGAAGAAGGGATCGGTTGCTTGGACATGTTCTGAGACATCGAGGGATCACCAGTTTAATATTGGAGGGCAGCGTGGAGGGTAAAAATCGTAGAGGGAGACCAAGAGATGAATGCACTAAGCAGATTCAGACGGATGTAGGTTGCAGTAGGTACTGGGAGATGAAGAAGCTTGCACACGATAGAGTAGCATGGAGAGCTGCATCAAACCAGTCTCAGGACTGAAGACCACAACAACAACAAAGGTCTTGAACTGTTTACTGGTGACAGTGTCTAAAATTTATGTTACACAAAGCTCTCCAGTGCCATAATTAGAATACCAAAGTACTAATAACACTAAAGAAATATCCATAATAGTTATTCTTTGCGAGACATTTCGATAGTAGAGGTTACAGATGCGACTGGCAGGGTAACAGGACCGAACTGGATTGTTACAGAAAAGGTTCAGACTCTATACGACGAGTGATGCACAGGGTGACAATTACTGAACTATATGGGAAAAACGTATATTAGTTAGAAAATACGGAGTGCACGCTCTTTATTCAACGTCACCAAAGATATTAAAAAAAAAATGGTTCAAATGGCTCTGAGCACTATGGGACTCAACTGCTGTGGTCATCAGTCCCCTAGAACTTTGAACTACTTAAACCTAACTAACCTAAGGACATCACATACACCCATGCCCGAGGCAGGATTCGAACCTGCGACCGTAGCAACAGCGCGGCTCCGAACTGGAGCGCCTAGAACCGCACGGCCACCGCGGCCGGCTAAAGATATTCAGATTTAGGTTATAACATGTTCGATATGCCTTCCATCTTCGGCGAAGATGTGGCTCAGACGAATAGCGAAATTCTGTGAGACCTGCAGAAGTTTCTGAACAACGATGCTGTCGATGGCTTCCTGAATGGCTGTGTTCAGCTCATAAATGGTTTTGGGATTATTGCTGTACACTTTGTCTTTAATGTTGCCTCACGAAAAGGAGTCGCATGTGTTGGATCCGGAGAATACGGCGGCCAATCGAGATCCATGACAGTGGCCTTTGGGTACCCCAGAGGCAGAATGAAGTCCCCAGAGTGCTCCTACAGGTCATCAAACACTCTTCTCCTTCGATGGGGTTGAGTTCAGTCTTGCATGAACCACATCTTATCGAAATCAGGAATTATCTTCCAAAACCTTCACGTACCATTCGGTAGTCATTGGGCCATCGAGGAATATCGCACAGATTATTCCGTGACTGGAAACTGCACACCACACAGTTACCGGTTGGCGGTGAAGAGATTTCTCGATTGCGAAATGCTGATTCTCAGTCCCCCAAATGTGCCAATTTTGCTTATAGTGAATCCATCCAAATGAAAGTGGGCTTTGTCGCTAAACCAAACCATATTCACATCAAAGTCCTGTTCGACATCTCTGTGAACAACTGTGTTAGCCAAACACAACCGCTGTTCCATGGCCATGGGACTTAATGGATGATGGTTTGTGTGGGAAGAGATGCACGTTTTAAGCAACAAATTGTCACAGTGTCTCCCGGTTGATTGCCTACTGTAGTGCAGCTCATCTGATCGATTTCCTGAGGCTGGTTTGAAACACGGCGTTTCTCTTCTCAATGTTTCAGGCGTCTTCACTTTTTTTTAGACGACCGACATTGCCAACACCGTCATCACGAGCGGTATCCGTTCTCTCAAATGATTGTAGCACGTGGGGGCTCAAACCGTACTGATTCCTCGAATGCAGTGTTTAGGTAAACTTCGTTTGTATATTGTCACATATCTAATATCTCAAATTCATCTTGGAATCACGATTCTCCCTACCTTTAATATACTTAAGGTGAAAGCCATTATGGCTTCTTCGATAAGCCCGTTGTCTGTTTGTTTCTTAACCTTCCTCAGTTGCTATTGGAACTCTAATTTCCTTAACGTCGACGAAGTGCTACACCTTCGTTACTAATTTCGTAGCGCGTGTTGCCCGACAGGGCAAGGTTAAAACAAGTATGTGCAACCGGCATAACTGTCCAAATCATAGCAAGAATGCCCAACAGTAAAGAAAGCTAGTCCGAGAATCAGGCATGAATGATTAAACAAATTTAATCATTTGTATTGTATTGTATGTTAACCGGGGACATAGAAAGGACGGAGAGGTTCCGTCCCTGCCGTTGCCGCAGTGGTCCACAACCCCACGACGACTACCGCAGTCCACTTCACCCCTCCGCCGCCCCACGCCGAACCCAGGGTTACTGTGCGGTTCGGCCCCCTGTAGAGCCCCCAGGGAACGTCTTACACCAGACGAGTGTAACCCCTATGTTTGCGTGGTAGAGTAATGGTGGTGTACGCGTACGTGGAGAACATGTTTGCGCAGCAATCGCCGACATATTGTAACTGAGGCGGAATAAGGGGGACTAGACAGCATTCCCCGAGGCGGAAGGAAAACCGCCTAAAAACCATCCACAGACTGGCCGGTTCACCGGACCTCGACGCAAATCCGCCGGGCGGATTCGTGCCGGGGACCAGGCGCTCTTTCCCGCCCAGAAAGCTGTGCGTTAGACCGCACAGCCAATCGGCAGGCAATTTAATCATTTACTAAGGATACCATACAGTGCTCTACCAGATCCAAGTTGAGGTGGCATCTGCTGAAGACGTGTTAGATGTAGAACTGTATTGCATGGATGGCTGTTATTAGTGCTTGTGCAGGGTAGCGTGCCACTGATGAATTTTGAAAGCAACGATGTAACGCATCGGTAAATGATCACGATCTATAGATGACCGAACCATCGGCAAACAATATATAGGCTGCTGCCGAAGTTATGCTGTTGACGTACTTACCGGCATCTTTCTGCCTCGTAAAATAATTAGCCCTAGTATCTTGAAACTTGAAGTAATACATGATGTGTAAACGTGTTGAACCACTTACCTTGAAGCTATTCTCTCCGGTTATAGCAAATTATTCTTCAAAATATGAGCAGAAAATCGTTACACGAAATAAAAAATGCCACAATGTTATTACTTTTCAAAAATACATTTATATACATTTATGTTCGTTGTTGAAACATGAGCCTTGCTTTTATCAAATTCTTTTGCGTTAGTTTCGCTGCGCCTTCTAATTTCTTGGATAATTCGATTATTGTCTCGCAATTTTCCCGTCAGAGTATTTCTTGTGTGGCGAGTGGGAGGCTGTTCTGATTCGCGCGCGCTGCCGTGTTTCTCGCTGCGAGAATAGAGTCGTGGGCTGTGCGGCGGACGGCTGCCGCGGGAAGTCGGCTCCAGCTGACCCGTACTTGTGCAGTTGCGTGCTCCGGCTTGTCACTGCTACAAGCACTTGTGTCTCGAAGGGCTCTGTTAGCATCCTGAAGAGAACACCAGGTGACACTGTGCTAGTTTGAAAATCTGTGGAGCGGTCTCTTATGGACCCTCCGATCTATTGGTGACATTGTGTCAGAATACTGTAGGAGTCTTGCCAATTACACTTACCGTGTTAACTGTAGCTGGTCTAGAGAGCTATACAATGTGCCGGTGGTTTTCTTCTACCGAGTCCTTCAGAAAACGGTCAGAAGTTTTGGGCTACTTGTACTATTTCCGCGACCTGGCTACATCTGAAAGCCGAGTTATGTTTATTCTCATGTCAACGTTTGAACACTGCTGTGATCGTAAGTTGGTCGTATTTTCTTAACATTCAAATTAATAGCTATTGCCAGTAACAAATGTATAATTGACGTCCCTTATGTTTCAGTTATGTTGACTGTTATAGTAACAAATCTGTGTTTCAGGTATTTATGTCCAAAAGTTCTTCTATTTAACACGCTGTAAAGGTCATCTTGACGACTAGTGTTTTGTTAAAAATCCAGGAACCAATCATTTGACAGTGGGGCTTCTACTTACGTGTCATTATTTGGAGCCGGACTCTTAAGTAATCTTAATTTTAGTTTGTCCAGTTGTAAGCTAGCCAATGTTTTAATTGGTCATACTCTAAGCTAGTCAGTGGCGATAATTACTTGATGTTAGTTACAGAAAATCGCTATTTAACTCTAAGCTGTCACAACTGTTTTCTTGGAACTAGCACTGTTTCTAATGACATGAATCAGATCCTACAGGTAAATATTGTTTGAAAAGGCCGTGTGCCTGAGATCTAGGTTATTTAGTGTTTGTGTACTGAAGCTTAAATTTTGAAGTGTTCACTAGCTGAAGTTATGTAATTATTGTTGCTCTTTTAAAAATATGTCCACTCCAGTAAACTTCGCTGTAAAGCCTTTTACAAGTCTTAATAATTTATTTGTGCACGAGCATGTAAGTTTTCTAACTCAGGCCATAACTTGCTATTACCTAAGCTCTTTGAAACTCATGTCAGTTTTGAAACCTTCTTTTTCCTGAATCACAGCCAGTGTGTGTAAAACTAGTAGTATGAGCTTGATTTCACGCATCTTGCGATCAAACTGATCAGCTGTTGATTTGTAACATGGTGTCGAAACTGTAGTATGAAGTGAGGGTATGTGACGTTTAACTGTGAAAGAAAACTAAAATCCAGTCTTCGTCTAATATATCATTTGTTGATAAAATGTGTAATGTAACTTCGGCCCAGCACATTACCACTTCCTTTGCGCCTCTAACACTACAAAAGCCAAGCAAATTACAAACAATGAAAGTAGGATTTATCTAAAGTCTAAAACCTTTAGAAATGTTGTCTTTCATTTATGATTTTTTTTTACTAAGGGACAAATGAGTCATGAGTACTTGAAAGGGCTGCCATGCGAGGTTTTTATCAATCTAAATGTTCTGTTAAAAATCAGGAAGCAGCCATTTGACAGTGGGGCTTCTACTTATGGGTTATTATTTGGAACCAGACTCTTAAGTAATCTGGATTTTGTTCAAAAATGTGTCTGTGAAACCTTATGGGACTTAACTGCTAAGGTGATCAGTCCCTAATCTGGATTTTAATCTGTACTGTTGTAAGCTAGCCAATTGATCATGCTCTAAGCTAGTCAGTGGTGAGACACTGCAGCAATATGCACAACAGCATTTCATTACAGAGACTGTTTACTATCGACTATACGACTTCTCCTACTCTCGCCAGCTAAATAGTCCTTAAGCCGTCGGCACACGGACCGTGCTGTCGAACGTTAATATTGAGCGTGGCGACTTGTGCATACGGTACGTGGGCCACAACGTGGTAAACGCGATCGCAACGCACTCCAGCGGCAGTTGAGGGATGTTTCTAGTTCGTAAATCACACTGATTACTCAACGGGCGAGCGTAAAATTCCCAAGTGAGCTCTATTAAAACGCACATTTCCTCCTTCGTCCACGAAAAGGAAAGTACCATGTCCAGTCAATACGGACACAGGCTTATAAAAGTTCCATTACAAACAGTGCGGTACAAATTTGGAATGCTTCTCCGCATAAAATGAACATTATTTCATCATTCCCACATTTTAGTAAAATCACAAGGTCAGTCTTACTTGATAACTGTTCCTGCACAGTAGCAGAATCTTTGCAACATGTGAGTTACGAAGTGTAAAAGAAAAAGGAGCAAAATATCTTTATACAAGTAGCGCAAGCTGTCCTGTAGATTAAGCCAGTCGAATAAGGTGACCCCTAAAAAAAAGGAACTTATATTTACATAGCATCAAATATTATGGTATATACTTATATTAAACTAATAATTAAGTGTCAGAACCTAATAAAAACGCGAATCTTAAGGAAAAAAAATTGGGAGTGTCAAGTAGCGAACCGCCGCCGTCAATAAAAAATCTTGTTGTTGGAGACTGACGCTACTCCTTGCGCTAAACTAACATCACGTGTAGCGTCTCAAATCACATTATGTTACCCCATGCTGAAACCTTCATCGTAGACATCTTACTAATTGAAATTCAACTATAACAAATTGTACCAAGAACAATGCGTTTTGGGTGGATCTTAAGTGTGTCGCTGCTTTCAAATAGCCTACTCTCATAATATCCAAGTTACAACAATTCTTTTGTCATGAATATGATGTTTCTCACTATTTTATTGGAACGAATAACGCAGTTAACAACTGGTTTTCCAGTGATTCTTAATTTGCTGGTGCTCACAAACGGCACATATAGGTATAGGCTTGAAATGAATGCCAATATGGCGCCTCACAACTCTGTACTGAAGGGAGATGGCGTGCGTGTGACGTAGGTGGCGTTGTGACATCTCATTGGTCAACGCTCAGACGCACGCTCAGAATATCTGACATGCCGGATATTACTCTGCACTTTCGGAAAGACCCCCGAACGTGCTATCCCACGCTATGACGTCAGAAACTCGGCACGCTCAACGCTCAACGTTCGGATGCACGGTCCGTGTGCCGACGGCTTTACTGTATTTTCTCCACTAGCATGGCTCGTAATTCACTTCCATTGGCGACCTGGTACAAAGGGCGGCTACGTTCTTCACGCCTGCATATTAAGAACGGCCAGACGATGCAACACGAAACTGCGCGAGGCCGCAGCGCACCCACCTCCTCGCCCTCGTAGAAGGTGTAGTTGTAGTCGTGCTGCGCCCTGGCGCGCACCTCGTTGGCGAACTCCCGGAACGGGCCGGCCGTCGGCTGCAGCAGCGACACGCGCAGCAGCGCCTCGTAGGCGCGCCGGGCGGCCGCGTCGTGCGCGTCGCCCACCGCCCAGTCGTGGTCGCCCCAGTACGAGCCCTGCCGCACAACAGCAAGCAGCAGAGTGTCAGCAGCGGCCCAGCCGAGGGAGACCCAGCGTTGTAGAATGGCAGGTAGTCAGGGCAACGCGTCACCTACCAGCATGTTGTTCTCAACGCCGCTTCACACCTGTCACAAAAGCTGGAAACCACAATCGCATTGCAGAAAGTCAATCAGAGTAAAGCAGGCGTAATCCACTTCCAGTCACCATCTGCTCAATACGAGTCTTGTCCCTATGCAACACCGAGCGAGGTGGCGCAGTGGTTAGCACACTGGACTCGCATTCGGGAGGACGACGGTTCAATCCCGCGTCCGCCCATCCTGATTTAGGTTTTCCGTGATTTCCCTAAATCACTTTGAAAGGGCACGGCCGACTACCGTCCCTATACTTCCCTAATCCGATGAGACCGATGACATCGCAGTTTGGTCTCTGCCACAGTCACAGGTTAGAATCCTGCCTCGGGCATGGATGTGTGTGATGTCCTTAGGTTAGTTAGGTTTCATTAGTTCTAAGTTCTAGGCGACTGATGACCTCAGAAGTTAAGTCGCATAGTGCCCAGAGCCATTTGAACCAGTTCGGTCTCTTCCTCCAAACAACCCAACCCCAACCCAACCCTATGCAACAACCGTATTGTAAGAGGGAGTCTGATTGTATAAAATGTCGTCCGTTGCCTTGTCACCCTACTCTGAGTAGGAAACCTGCCAGAAAGCAACCAAAGTATAAGAGTTATGTGTAATCCATTGCACAGTTGTCTTCGTCTCCAGCAGGTGTCCAGCCAAAAACAACAACTGTATGTCGAAAGGTATTTAGTCAGGGTAAAGCATAACCAACTGCCCTTTCGAGATCAACTCCCCCCTCACTCCCAGACGGACCACTGACACATCACAATAACTGTCTTGTATGAGGGCAGCTAGTCAAAGTAAAGCGTCAGTCACCCATCTGTCGTGGTCACCCCAGTTGATACCCTACCAAAAACGAATAACCATGTTGTACAGAGGCACCTAATCAGAGTAGAAAGTCACTTTCTGTCCGGCCGCCAACCACCCTACCACCGAGCAACAACCATATTGTACAATCAATAGCCAATAAAACTGTCGCCTACCTCTCAATCGCGGTCTACCCTGTAGGAGCCCTGCTACAAAGCAACAACTATGCAGTACAAGGATGGTACGGGCTATGGGCTTCAACTTAGGCTTATATCCAAGTCGTCATTTCCCCCTCTCCACACATCTAGCCAGTAGGCGATCTGCAGCAAAGTACCAACTCAGCAGTAGAACGGGGACCACATCCGATTCGTCGTCCTCTCGACAGCAGTCCTGTCATAAAGCAACGTTTCTGGTACAGAAGGGCGGTCAGTCAAAGCGTTGCCCACAACCCAGTAAGGATCACGTTCCAAAAAAATGCTTCTGGTCCCCCTTCGTCCTCATAGTGAGTTCTCTTCCAAGGTCATAAATGTTCCAGGAGGACATTTAGTACAGTTATATACAACTGAGTTATGGTCTCCTCTCTTCCCTAGGACATCATGGTGCGTAAGTAACAGTCACGCACCAATCAGCTAATTAGTTCATGAGTAATCTCCATACTACCCAGTCCTAGTAGCCGTTCCTTGTCCTGATCTCCCCCAAATGAGCTCTACCACGAAGCATACGCTGAAAATGCGCTGAATGCCAAACGGGAGTATTTATAAGCAAGGCACTGACAGTGTCAGTTGTGATAAAGTATGCTCTTGCGATATCTTGATGGAGGAGCCGTCCAGTATATTGGACTTACCCTTCCTTTCTCAAACACTTTAATATTCTGGCATGATAATCGATTACGTTTCTTGCAGCAGTAGATCTGGTGATGAACGTCCTGATCAGCCCCATACATGTGTTGTGGGCGAAGAATCATGTGAACTGTTGCTACAAGGGAATTTGTCAACAGACTTAAGCAGCCTCGAAAATCGTTATTGTTTGTGCTGAGCCGGCAAGAATCAGCGTTGCCAGGAGATCAGCTCCGGACGATATGTTAGGAACAGAAAAGTTCCTCGGACCACGGTCACACAACCCGGAAGACTCACCAGCAGCTAGAACTATACCAATTTCTGCTGCTGATGTCGTAGTTAAAAAAGATTCAGATTAAATGGCAATTTACTCTTTAAAATCCGATTAGTGGTTTCGGAGAAATTACAATACGTGGAATTAAGGAGTTATGTATTCTCAACAGAAACCGATTGCTGCCTTAAGCGTCAGGATGATGGGGCGCTCCAACATGACGAAGCTAAGAATGTCTGCTTACAAAATCGGAATAATGGAGGAAAGTTTGACTTGAATCTGGTACTGATCACATTAGGTTATTTGTGGTTGGTCCGACATACCAAGTCGAAGAGAAAGTACGTGGCATCTAAAGGTGGTTCACCAGCTAACTACGGAGTAGTTCTGCTCTTGTTTCTGCCATAGCCTTGAAGAGAAATGCCCACGTAAAAACCTTGAATAGATTTTCGAAAGAGGGAACTGACGCATAAAGCTTGTCAGATAATAACTACACGGTATGGGTTTAATGTCAAGATACACACACACACACATTGCAAAACTACGTCAACAACAGGAACTAGAAGAAAATAGCAAAAGAATAAAAAATTATACTTATGTTATCAAGTCTTCGAGATGCGTCTGGCCAGACTGAAGAGATTCCTTCGATTTAACTGCACGTGCTGCAATAATGCGATACTTTAAATCCTCTTTGGTAGTTGGAACTTGTGCATAGGCTTCGTCTTTGGTTTAGTCCACTTGTATCAAAACAGGAGAACGTGGAAGCCGACTGGTAACACTTTCACGTCCCATCCAGCGAGCAGGAAAGGGCTGGGTCAGCGCTTTCCTACTCACAAGTGAGTAACGAGCAAGGTAATGTTTGTTATGGTACCACATACGACCATATATTTCCCGTGGTGTTCTCGGAGAGCTGGTAGCACTTCGATAATAAATTATAGATATCTTTTATCTATTTAGGCTTCTTCAGTTGATTAGCGAGTAATCACGTAATCTTCAGTAACCACGCACCAAATATTCACACGTGACTGCTTCTGATGTTCAACCAGCTTCAGCAAGTGCGGATTCTCAGTGGCGAAATAATAACGCACATTCCTTACATCCAACTTTTCAAGATCTATGAAGGTCAGCTCATCGGTAAAGTGAATTCCTTGAAGGAAAACCCTGTTTCCATGATGTCCCATCAGAACAGAGTGATATAATTCCATGCGCCTTCTGTAATCCTGCTGATTAAGCTGCAGGTGAGCTGAAACATGATACAGATGGAAACTGTTTGGAGGAAAAGTGAACTACGCCAGGCTGATTTATTCTAGAAGAAATCGCAGTTTCTCTGGTACTAAGATATGGATTACGAGCAACAGCTACCTGAACATCTTTTCCGCTCGTTCTGCTCATCCTCACCACCTCTGTAGTATTCAAGTGCCATTCCAATAACAAGTTTTTGTCTTCCTCGTTGGACAGCGTCGTCAGCATATCTTTGTACTTGTAGCTCCATTGTTCTCTTCACCTTTTTCTGCGTTATCCGTAAGGAAGTAGCATGTTTACTTTTTTGGTTCGGGAAAAATATTTTCCTTTTATTCGTTTTTATTAGATCACTTCTTCTGTCCTTCAGTTCGGTATAAATTTTGCAATTGATTTTAGACTGACTTCCTAATGAGCTGGAGACTTGAAAATCTGAACATAACTCCGCACTGGATGACAACGCAATTTTAACTCTCTTTCTTGTCTGCCTGATCCAACTAGCTCCCACACGAATGGGGCTGGGGATGGAAAGGGTTGGTAACGCTACCCTGAAAGACCAGGATGTTGTGGAGGAATGCGTTCCATATGTTCACTACTCCTTAGATTTTGGCTATTGGACTGCTCGTTTCGACTTTGTTATTCTGCCATACCGCCTCTGTTGTCCGTGCTCCCCTTGTTGCTGTCTTCCTGTTCGCACTCGGCTAGCTGCTGTTGCCGGGCTCTAGCCGGTTTCTGCTGGTTTCTTGAGTCCTACCAGGTCCTGGTGAGATTACGGTCGCAATAGTTCGCAACAATAAAATAATAAGATTAATAGTGAATCGTACATTAGTGACAATTTCATTGCTGCTCGAGAACATAGCCACCCAAGCAAGAGACACCTAGAGAATGAGAAGCAAAAACGACAAGAGGAACTTCAACAGGAATCGGGAGCAATTAAGTCTGCAAGATTAACCAAAAGGCGTTAGCGAGCTACAGAATTTTTCGAAAAGCAGAGCAATGTAGAACGCGCAAATGTTAAGGAACAAAAGCCTCAAGCGAGATCGATTTAGAGGGTGGATGCACATTCCTCCCGTTTTGCCAGTAACAGTCAATGACTTGTTCAAGGAAGAGCAAATTAAACGAACGAAGGGAATATATCTTACCTTGCTATTAACGTGCTTCGTCAAGCTCAAACAACAGCGACTGAGACTACTGAAGAGCGTGTAACTCGACTGGGATCAGCCGTGTTGCGATACTTTGAATTAAGAGCTAGAGAGACAAGTGAGGAATGTGAAGCAAGACTAAGATGTCGACGGCAATCTGATGGGGCAGATTTTCACTGAACCATGAACAGCTTTTCTGACGAATGGCATCTGACGCAAGCAAACCAACTCTAATCATATAGTGAAATATTGTTTGATTGCGCCATATCCACATTTGCGACCGTAACTCACCGCTAAAAGTGATCTGCTCGTTTACCATCGATGCAGTTCACACCTTAAGCGCTCAAAGTGATGCTCCATCCAAGGCATTTTGGAATAACTTGCTACCGAGTGATATTCCCACGGAAATTGCGCTACTAACTGGACCAGAACGATTTTTGCGTCGGTGCGTCAATCCTTACGTCACTGTGATCAAATTTGCTGGCACATATGGTCAATAAGATTTCAGAGAAAATGCAGCTCCGTTTACTGTCGATATGTTGTTATACGTAAACGAAAAGATTCCTGAAATGCTTTCTCTTAAGATCGCAGGCGTACGAATTGTGGAGACTCAAACTACGTAGAAACTGAATGTACCCAGATATTATAACATTTCAACGAATCGTGTCTACAGCGCACTTGATTGGCTTACAGAAAATAGTCTGCTTTACAAGAATGTAAGAGTAAATCGATTTGCGCTGTTAAATACGCTGGAGTTCACCCGCGTTATTCCAGCTCAGCCACAAGGAGCAAATAAATTATATGAAATATGTACTGATGATCAAACTCGTAGTACTTGCGTGCGAATCAATGACACAACGCGAATTGTACATGCTTCCTGGAATAAAAAACTGAAGATATCCTTCAATCCTGACATGCTTGGATACTAAAGTTTCACCATTATCATGGTAAATTCAGTTCGTGCCAGCCTTCCACCAAGCCTATGGGGTACCAATGCTTCAAATTGAAACATGATTTAAGGCTATGGATTTTGCGGACAGATTGATCAGGACACTATAAATCGACCATATGTCTTTCCAACTGATAATTACAGCTACACCACTGGCCATTAAAATTGCTACACCAAGAATAAATGCAGATGATAAACGGGTATTCATTGGACAAATATATTATACTAGAACTGACATGTGATTACATTTTCACGCAGTTTGGGTGCATAGATCCTGAGAAATCAGTACCCAGAACAACCACCTCTGGCCGTAATAACGGCCTTGATACGCCTGGGCGTTGAGTCAAACAGAGCTTGGATGGCGTGTACAGGTACAGCTGCCCATGCAGCTTCAACACGATACCACAGTTCATCAAGAGTAGTGACTGGCGTATTGTGACGAGCCAGTTGCTCGGCCACCGTTGACCAGACGTGAGAGATCTGAAGAACGTGCTGGCCAGGGCAGCAGTTGAACATTTTCTGTATCCAGAAAGGCTAGTAAAGGACCTGCAACATGCGGTCGTGCATTATTCTGCTGAAATGTAGGGCTTCGCAGGGATCGAATGAACGGTAGAGCCATGGGTCGTAACACGTATGAAATGTAACGTCCACTGTTCAAAGTGCCATCAATACGAACAAGAAGTGACCGAGATGTGTAACCAATGGCAGCCCATACCATCACGCCGGGTGATACGCCAGTATGGCGATGACGAATACACGCTTCCAATGTGCGTTCACCGCGACGTCGGCAAACACGGATGCGACCATCATGATGCTGTAAACAGAACCTGGATTCGTCCGAAACAATGCTTTGCCATTCGTGCACCCAGGTGCGTCGTTGAGTACGCCATCGCAGGCCCTCCTGTCTGTGATGCAGCGTCAAGGGTAACCGCAGCCATGGCCTGCGAGCTGTTAGTCCATGCTGCTGCAAACGTCGTCGAACTGTTGGTGCAGATGGTTGTTGTCTAGCAAACGCCCCCATCTGTTGACTCAGGGATCGAGACGTAGCTGCACGATCCGTTACAGCCATGCGGACAAGATGCCTGCCTTTTCGACTGCTAGTGATACGAGGCCGTTGGGATCCAGTACGGCGTTCTGTATTACCCTTCTGAACCCACCGATTCCAGATTCTGCTAACAGTCATTGAATCTCGACCAATGCGAGCAGCAATGTCGCGATACGATAAACCGCAATCGCGATAGGTTACAATTCGACCTTTATCAAAGTCGGAAACGTGATGGTACCCATTTCTCCTCCTTACACGAGGCATCACAACAACGTTTCATCAGGCAACGCTGGTCAACTGCTGTTTGTGTATGAGAAATCGGTTGGAAACGTTCCTCATGTCAGGACGTTGTAGGTGTCGCCACCGGCGCCAACCTTGTGTGAATGCTCTCAAAAGCTAATCATTTGCATATCACAGCATCTTCTTCCTGTCGGTTAAATTTCGCGTCTGTAGCACGTCATTTCGTGGTGTAGCAATTTTAATTTGGAGATCAGAAATCTTGATATTGTAAGATAACACATCCGTATGTTTGGCAATGTCTTTGTTCTTGAATACGATGATTTAAATGGCGCCTTCAGTGGTAGTTTATGTGAGACGGGGAACGATGGAATTAGTTTCCTAAATCTCTGTACTTCGATAAACTGATTGTTCGCTGAACATAATGTTGGAGTTTTGATTGTTACTGACAGAGCGTGTCGTTTCTTTTATTATGATAACAGGTTTCATTTTACCGATTCCCATTCACCCAGGGCAAAGCGAAAAAGCGGAAAACAAAATGGAAATGTGTCATCGAATGCAATACTATTGACGAATTCTTTCGTATTATCCGCCGAAGTATGAATTCCAATGTTGGTAAACAGTTTTAAGTTAATACCATACATGTCGTCAAAGGAGGAATTGTACTAACGGAGCAACGTCACAGACTCAACCATCGATACAATTCCAGCAGAAAATGACCTAGAATCAGACTCAGTAAATGCATCACAATTCGTTTCTGTAGAGACAACTGTAATGGCAGCAACCATCATGGGCAGTCACATGTTAGCGGTGAATTTCAGAGAATCAGAAACATAAACGAAATTGTTCGAAAAAGCTGAGAACAATATTGTGAATGTGAATAGAAAGTTGAAAGCAGAAAAATTTTCGTGGTTCCATCTCTTTTCGCACCGAGCGAGATGGCGCAATGGTTAGCACACTGGACTCGCATTCGGGAGGATGACGGTTCAAACCCACGTCTGGCCATCCTCATTTTGGGTTTCTGTGATTTTGCTAAAAATGCCGGAATGATTACTTTGAAAGGGCGCGGCCAATTTCCTTCCCCATCCTTCCCTAATCCGATGGGACCGATGACCTCGTTCTTTGGTCCCCTCCCCCAAATCAATCAACCAACTTCTTTCCGTATGGCACCAATGGCTTGAACGAGGAGAGCTCGGTAAAAATTGTGCCACTGCATTATTTGCAGCACCGAATTCTAGGAACGGATAGGCGTTGTCAAAAGCGAACTACTTGTTTTAAGCGCTCTCGATGTTAGACCAACTTCGAATGCGGTTGGTGGCTAATGCCTGTGGCAGAGCAGAATGAAGAAAGAAGGTGTTGTCGAGGACTTTCATTTACATTTAAAGAATCTAAGAGGATCCGGATCATGCTGGCGAACAGTTCACAACCAATTAAGTGCATTCATTCGTTGTCTCGGTACTCCAGCTTAACTTACTACCTTAAGCTGCAATGATTTGGACCGGCTTTATTGCGCAAAACTTTTGGTTGCAGATTGCAGACCTGATGAATATCCTAGCCAAATACATCTTGATGGAGATCAGCGTTTGCTTGAATCGTATCTTGTTGTGTTGATCCCATATTTTTCTGGTCTTGTCGATCGTTGCAAGAAACAAACAAACGAAATGAAAATCTTCTTTATAGAAACGTCATTGATTTACGGACATGAATTGAGTTTCAGGACCGAGGAAATCCACACGTCCACATAGTAGTATACTTTGAATAGCCATCTATTGAAACTGCGGGAGAACCTCCGTACATCGACCAAATGATTTTAGACCGTAATTAGCTCGTACAACATGAACCATTTTATTTATAGAATTAATTAATTGATGTACATAACAATGCAAGCGTCCGTGCAAGAGACAGATAACCTAAAAGTGCATTCAGTCACATATTTTCAGTCTTCTCCAAAATCCACAAAACATAGTTGAGGCAGAACGTGAAGATGAAATTACCAACAGGCGCCGGCCGGAGTGGCCGAGCGGTTCTAGGCGCTACAGTCTGGAACCGTGCGACCGCTACGGTCGCAGGTTCGAATCCTGTCTCGGGCATGGATGCGTGTGATGTCCTTAGGTTAGTTAGGTTTAAGTAGTTCTAAGTTCTAGGGGACTGATGACCTCAGAAGTTAAGTCCCATAGTGCTTAGAGACATTTGCACCATTTTGCACCAACAGGCGATGGGAAATCATCATTTCCAATATGTGTGTGCTGCAGTGAATTATTGAACACCGTTACTCGAAGTATCCAGTGCCAAATGACCGGGAGTCTGAGTCGCATCAGAATATTTGTCACCGAATGTGATGGTGTTGGCTAAAGTGCATTAAGAGAAGAGGTCCGTCGCTGCTGTGCTGAGGCAGCAGTTAAAGTGGGCTCATTGGCTAGAGTAGCGCCGCGATTTGTTGGTGGAACAACGCTGCACACGTTATTTAAATTACCAGTTGACGAAGACGGAAGACGGAAGGGAATTTGGGATTACTCACTGGTCACCATTTTCAGGTCTTGCGAAATTAGTGGAAGGATATCAAATTCCTTTTCGTCTACGAAATTTCAATGGTTCCGTACGAAATGTTGTGCATCACCGATTCTCGATTGCGACAAGTGAAAAAGGAGGAAAATGAACCAATAGGCGGTATCAGTATTCTCGTTTTTGGAGATTTGTTTCAGTTGCCACCTATCCGAGGACCACAGGATTCTACCAGCCTGCAAGATTTAATAGCGGCGGCTCATTTGTTGAGACTCTCCTCAGGCTTGTGGAACATGCGACAACACGGCGACGCAAAATTTGCAGATCTTTTCAATGCTCTACGTGTCGTTGAGATGAAGGCCCAACAGTTTGATCCATTGATGTCAAATGTGCTGACAAAGACATCTAGCGATTTTGATTTGGACAGAGGAATTATCATGTATCCAGCTCTCTCTCAAGTTGATGCATACAACAAAGCCGTTCATGAACAATATCGAGGGCACGCAGGGCAAATTTTAGAAATTCGGGCTCAGGATTGCTAGTGCGACATCATGAGAGTTAAAATAGAAGTTGGAAATTTTCAACGGAGCTGGAGTGATGTTTCGCTCAAATATTAAAGTAGAGCAAGGGCTTATGAATGCTGCAGTGGCCGCACGGGATTAGCTGAGCGGTCTAAGGCGCTGCAGTCATGGACCGTGCGGCTGATCCCGGCGGAGGTTCGAGTCCTCCCTCGGGCATGGGTGAGTGTGTTTGTCCTTAGGATAATTTAGGTTAAGTAGTGTGTAAGCTTAGGGACTGATGACCTTAGCAGTTAAGTCCCATAAGATTTCACACACATTCAATCATGCTGCAGTGGGCACTATCACTAAAATATTTTGGCCTTTTTTTCTATCGTGATCAGATGTACTACACCGATATTCCATCGGTTCATATCGACTCGCAGAAATGACATTTTACTTAATGAAAGCCAAGTCGATAGAGTTTCCAGCATTCCGAAATACAGAAAAATCGAGCAAACACAGGTACCACTAATACTATGCTGGGGCTGCACAGCCTACAAAATTCAAGAAATTACGGTGAGCCACCTCAGATCTACACTATTTTCTAAATAGTAGGTATACGTCGCATTAACTCGCATCAGCTCCTTGAATGGGTTACAAATAGAGGGGCTCGATTTTTCAGAATTCACTGGCAACACACCGTGCAATATGTAATGAAGGAGGTGGTAAGAAAGAGACAGCTGAAATCACGCGCACCGTAAGTGACTAATATATTTGAAATTGATAACTAACAAGGATCTAGCGTTAACTTGTTTTAATTTTGAAATAAAAATCTTATAAAAGAATCTTACAAAATTAATTTTGCTTGCTTCTTTATTTTGTTTTTAGAAAATAACAACCAAACAGATTCACATGTTGTGACAACGCTATTCTATTTCAAATATGATCAGATGAAAAGAAACTGAAATAAAAAAATTTAACACATCCATTTTATAATATCATCAAAATGTTTAAAATCCATTGACAAATTTCTCACGCACAAGACGAAAAGCTAAAAGTAATCATTTAAATAAAAATAAATTTTTAACACCACACGATTTTAAATGAAACTAAATATTATAATTCCTTCTAAATCCATATGCATAGTTCTGGAAATTTGTGATTGTGAATTTTTAATAACTATGAAAATACTTGTAAGATTTATAACGGAAAACGTGGGGTGCACACAACTTATAAGAGAAGGTAAACCATTCATACATCAGTTAGTATGTAGTGGGGTAGTAAGGAAGTGAGGTGTTCATGCATCAATTATGTTTTGTGTGCACCCCAATCTTTTCGTCAAATATTTTTATAGCTATTAAAAATTCACAGTCACAGATTTCCAAAACTATTTGTTACATGGTTAGGGATTTTTATGGGACTAGGAGAAATTATTTTATATTTTTAGTCCGATTTAAAAACGCGTTATATTAAACATCTATTTTTATTTAAGTAATTACTCAAACTAACCAGCAGTAGACACACATGAACCACTTGGACAGAATGAAAGATATATTTCCACGCTGCCTCTTTTCTTTATAGCAGCGATCCAACACGTTGTTTCCTCCTTATCCGACGTGACGGTTTTCTTATCTGGGCATCAAATCACGAACTTCCGCGTAAGACAGCAATCTGTTTCATGTTGAATTCTCTTCTTTTTTCTCGCGTTTAGGGCAAATTTTCACGAGGTCGACTTGTTAATTTTTGTATTTGGCAAATTTAGGGCGGCCCGATGTCTCCTTTTTGTGCCACCACTTTCCCCCTAGGACGGAAGCTGAGTATCTTAACTGTCTGCGTCTAGAGTTATCAGTATGCAAGTGTGCTTAAGTTTTCTAAGTGTTTGCTAATCGTGGAACTGACGGGGAACGTGTGTACCACCTGGTGTTCACCTAGTCGGATATGGTAAACCGCCTAAATACCACACCCAAATAGACCGGCACGCCGGTCCCCGTCATTATTCCGCCCTTCTCCCCCCTCCCCCCCCCCCCCCCAAACCCCCAGGTCGATTCGATCCGGGACCGGCGCATTTCCCCGAATGCCAGAAGTAGCGTGCTAACGTGCAACGTTATCCGGGCGGGTCATGTTCATATCCGATAAATCCTTAACAACAGATATTGCAATTACTAGAGTGAAACGGCGTTGATTGCATCGCTTTCAGAACTACAATACTAGCAGCAAAAATTACTGTAGTTCCGTGTAAAAAGCAAAGTTGATGCCGATATCTGTCATTAACGTAGCTACGAAAGGAGAGGGATGACTCTCACAATTCATCGGAGTGAAAATAGAATTACGAAACGATTCTGGAAATATTTGAGGTAAAGGGTTAAGTTGAATCACCCTGACGTTCTTGCACAGTTGACATTGATGATGTTTCTTGTATCTGCAGCAACTCGTGCATCTGACGCTTGTTCCATTGCACCCAGAACCTTTGCGGTGGAAATATCTTCTTTCCCAATTCTGTCGTTCCCAATTTGTCGCATCTCGTAGTCCAGCATTGTACTTTTTTCAACGTTGGTAAGTTGTTCGTATTTCTGAATAACTTGTGGTTGAGGCTCATGGTATCCTCATATATCCCCTTCATGAGGACGTTAATACAGTTGGGTGCAGCGGTTGCCATCTTGTGGATATTGCATTTGGCCTACTTCATGTTTGGATATTTTATGGCTGAAGCTTATTTCTGCAATCAATATATGCGGAAACTGGGCTCATTTGTACGGCCGCCCCTACAGAACTGTTTCAGATGCATCATAAAATACAGTTTAGAAAGAAATGTCACACAGTCTCGATACTTCGCAACTATTCATAACGTTTCTGGTGCTTAAATATAATTTCCGGTATAAAAAGACTCTCTCTGTGACCGATGTTCGAATACAATCAAACAGAAAGCCAGATTTAAAAAAAATTAAAAAATTAAAAAATGAATTTAAACATCGTCTCACTGCCGAGGAAAGTACGAGCGCAATAACACAAAAATTAATATAGGCATTTTTTTCAAATATTACATCTGGAAACGGCTGGGCAGATTACGTTACGAGAAAATTAAAGAAATATCGAAGGGCTTTTGAAGGAAAACATCAGATAAGATGAAGGTATCAAATAGCAGCTACGCCTCTGTGTTTGTGCGTGGAACGAAGAATGACCAGTACACAGGATCTGTGGACTTACGGTAGGTCTTCTACAACTGAGTATGTGATAAATGTTTTAAATCCTGAGAGAAATGTCAAAAACGTAGGGAAATAATCTACAAAAATGTAATGGAAGAAAGAAAAGTGTTAAGACAGACAAGGTGGGCTTCGGTAGCCCTAATAAATGTATCACTTCTCGGTTTATGGCTAGATTTCTATGTTGACTGATGAGTAAGTACAGCAATTGATAACTTTAAAAAACATTTATGTATGCCATTACCGGTGCCGAGCGGGAAAACTCATCGTTAGATGGTGTGCAGTCTTCACCGTACAATTTAATTTTCGTGCTGCAAGGCGTCAGCATCAAACATGAGGTAAACACAACACAATTCAGTGCATAATGCATGCATAGTACGTTAAAATAACGGAACATACGAAAATGTGGCAAAATATCTCTGACGTAACGTCTTCTGTATGTAATATGATAAAAATGTAGTGAGAATGTGTTTGGCGTACCTTTATTATGTTACACAGCACAGATTAACAAATGTGTTACTCAGAATTCCCATTGAGCACATTAGTAGCAGAAACTGAACTCCTTTGCGTTTAACCATCGAGTACGAATGTCTATGGAGTGAGCATTCAGGTGCGCAGAAAGGAATTTTTGTCGCCAACATACATTACAGTCATGTGACTTCGTGGTACTTGGCTATGAAACGTAACTGTTCCTTTCAAGTACTTCAGTTTTCATCTGTAGCAAATATAATTATTCACCGTAGCTGTTGCTAACAAATAAATGCGCATAAACAGTTCAGACACACGTAAAATTAAGGTTCAAATGGCTCTGAGCACTATGGGACCTAACATCATAGGTCATCAGTCCCCTAGAGCTTTGAACTACTTAAACCTAAGGACATCACACACATCCATGCCCGAGGTAGGATTCGAACCTGCGACCGTAAAATTAAGGGTTTGGTCTTGACGTATAACGGAAAGAAATAGTGTTATACTAACAGTCACGTGAGAATTACAATTTGACGTTGGCAGCATGTGCAAGTGTGTCTAACCGACATAGCGATGTCTACACTACCTGAACATGGAACTTCGGCGTATCTGCAGATGCCTGTCATCTGCATCGTTCACCGTGTTGTAGCTAGGTAAAAATGTCCAATAGGTCTGTTGGTGATAAGAAATTCTTTATTTATGTCTAGCTTTTAACTTTATATCAACAAGCGATACAATAATTTGAGTGGAATCAGGACTGAAATGTATTTTCATTTCTCATCCTTTTGTGACGGCTCCCAAACCCAAGGTCCTCGGCGGTGCTTTTGGGGCAGCCACAACAAATTGTATGAAGCGTGGGTCGTGACCAAGATGTTGCTATGTCTGTTGGCCGAAAAATAATTAATGACAAGTATTGTGCCAGCTAGAATGAAGAGATAACTTATCTTTATTTCTGACGAAACGTGCACCAGCAATACAAGTCCAAGTAATATCCAAGAGTAATCCGTGTACAGAGCCTAGTCGAATACAACAGCAAATATCGCACTGGAATGGCTCCGCTATAAACTCCACGAAGGCTAGCAATAGACAACAGACTGTCCGTCTCGGGGCCAGCGCTCCTCCTCATATGCAAAAGGCAGAGGGCGCTGCGGATCCGAGCTCAGCCATGGCGCGACCTCTTCGTCGGCGGTAACGCCCTGAGACGCCGACGGCCGCGACAGGAACTGTGGCCAGCGATGTCACGGTCAGGGCGCGCATGCGCGAGTTGGTTGGTTGGTTGGGTCCGTGCATACAACACATCCTCATGACACTTTATGTTAGCTATGTTGTAATTAGACAAGACACGAAATAAGATTATGTTTGTCTGGCAAGCTCAGACAGCTCAAGTTCGACATCCACACAGTGTAAAGAGACACTACATAACAAATCCAGCTTTTCAGTCGGGTAACGATTGTTTCAAAATACTTCCTACAAACGTGACTTCATTTTGACTACGCAATATCGACGACCGCGTGATACGCTATCGACTTTCGTTAGCGTTCGATAAAGGCCTCTCAGAAGACTTCATGCGCGGTTACAGGAAATTTCCAAAAACACGTCATTCTTCGAAAGATTTATTGTAATTATTGCTATAATAATGATTTATCGACAGTTAATGCCTTCATATAAGAGAGCCCTGTCAAGAGTGAGTTGTTATCGCCAATAATTTTCAAATTAAGCACGAAACGCACGTGTTTTTTTGCATGCCGTTTGAAGGTAACGCAGCATTGAAAATTTATGACACACACGTCACCATTATCATTAAACGTCACTTAATAACTCATCGACGATATAAACCTTCAAGAAAGAGAATGATAACCAAGACAGAAGGTATGCTTAAAAGCGCCAGTCTGCCTTCGGCAGGACAGCGGTTCGGACGCCCTGTCTACGTCCCTGCCTCGTCAGCGCACGCGCTGTGTGGTGGTTCACAGCCGGCTCCGTGCGGCTTACTTCCTTCGAAGCACCATGACATATTCACAACGAAAGTCGACATTGAATTTCGGTTATACGACCGAGTACGTTCGTCCAAAAGCATTATAAACTGGTTTTTACGAGATGACTTCCACATCGGTTACCACGACCTAATACGGATTCACCTCTCCATCGTGAGCAGCGTGGCCTACGTGAAACCGGTGGCCGATTAGACTTGTGAGGACTCTCAGAGGGAAAGCGATCTTCATTTCAGATGGACACACTGGCTCTGTGAAAGTGTTCGAGTTGCCGTCTGACGTGCCAGCAGAGATGGTGATCGGAGCGTTGAGACCGTATGGCACTGTGCTAAGCCATACGGCGGAAAAATGGTCACACTTTACCATGTAGCCCGTTTGAGTTGGGTGCGCCAGATAGGCATCGACCTTACTAAACATGTCTCGTCCTACATCGCGCGGATGCTGTACTATTGTTATCTGCAACGGCCAGCCGAAGACTTTTGCGGGAGCGGACAAGAGGAAAATCTCAGATTAAGCTGTATTCAACGTCACGTCATACAACTGCCGACGGGGGAAGAAAAGATGTCACCTGGCCTAACAGTGATCCCACTGACAAACGTGGGGATCCTTCAAATTGTTCCACCTGATCATCGACTGTCGACAGAAGCGTCGCCTTCAGTCGGCACTGAGTAGCAGGCCACTACAGATGGACATTTTTCACTGCCAGAGAGATTTTCGGCATTGGTTTTGCAATGCGAAGAGAGAATGGCCCTGCAGAAGAGATTTGACACCGCAGATTCGGCGGTGACAACTGATGCTTTTGTCCCTGATGGCAACGACCCCCCAGTCGTTGACGAATACCGACACTCATGACGGAAAACAACGAGCTCCAGTGCGTCGGAAGAAACTTAAACTGGCTCCATCGGATACCTGCAGGACGCAGTCAAAAGAATACGAAGGTCTCGACGGTCACGACGATCCCCAGCAGGCAGATGATATGATTGTCGGTTCCTCTAACGGGATTCGATCAACAGCGGACTCGAATGAGACCTTTCACAATGCCACGCTTCTAGATGAAGGACAGCAGACAGAATTAGCATCTGTCCCTATCACGGACGTACTGCAGCCTTCGGCCGCCCCTTTAATTCTGAGGGATGGCTGCAGCACAAGCCTGCCTGCGTGGGCCGATGATGTCGAGGACGTGATATGTGCTGCAGTAGCTAAAGCGTTTGCAGTTGCTTCACATGACGACAGTTAAATGCCAGTGGACATAGGAGACGGCCCATCGTTGACAGCAGGACCTTCTTCAAGTCTCCCACCTCCCACATTTCAATGCCAGGCCTACTGGATTGGCACCATCATCCTCAGTACCAAAAAACGTTCAAATGTGTGTCAAATCTTATGGGACTTAACTGCTAAGGTCATCAGTCGATAAGCTTACACACTACTTAACCTAAATCATCCTAAGGACAAACACACACACCCGTGCCCGACGGAGGACTCGAACCTCCGCCAGGACCAGCCGCACAGCCCATGACTGCTGCGCCTCAGACCGCTCGGCTAATCCCGCTCGGCAGCCTCAGTACCGTCAGTTCTGAGTCCAAGCTGCAGATGACTCGTGAATTGCTGCGTGCGGCAGATCTCGATGTAGTACTCCTCCAGGAAAAGTGCTTGGTGCAGTTCCTATCTCTTCATGGATGAGAAGTTTATAACGTGCCATGCGCGGATAATGGCAGTGGTACAGCTGTTCTTGTGAAGGAAGACATCGTGATCGATGGTGTGACGTACCTACTGGCAGCATGAGGACTTGCTATCACATATAATGTCGTTAAGATTGTGACTGTGTATGCCCCTCCAGTACAGACAAGAGGAGAGAACGATCGAGATTTTATGTGGAGGGTGTCCTTATTCGAGGTACACTACGATCATATCATCCAAGGGGGCGACGTATCATGCCATCAAGGGATCAAATACCACACTGGTGCCAGAACTTCGTGTTGTCGACACATGGAGGATTATCCATGGCTCAACAGACAGGGGTACACATATGTTACTGGCCATTTAGCGAGTCGCCTTGAACAGGTATGGCCGGTGGCCTTTACAGATCATGATGCCTACCCCTGGACCATCTCCCTCCCACGATAGAGGATGAGGCGGTGCACGTGGAAGGTGAATGTAGCGTTCCTCCAGGATACAGAGTGTCGGCAGAGGGTAGTGGGGATCTGGACGATCTGTGACAGGCAGCATGCGACGTTTCCTTTCACGATTCAGAGGTGGCTCGATTGAGCAAAACTTGCACTGCAGCGTGTGATGATGAATTACGCTCGAGAGGCTATGTGTTGGCAACGACACAACATAGCATTTAATTTTATGCTACTACGGGTAATATCCGCCCAACCACCGCCGCCAAAACGCGTCTGGTCTGTAAAGAGGACTTGGTGCAGGACACTACCAATTTGAGTAGCCAGGATTCTCGTAAATATCTTGACATCGCTATTGAGCAGCATAAGAGGCCAGTAACGGTCAGCTCCCCGTCCAGCAGGTGGCTTGGGGACCAATATAAGGAACCCGTCGACAAATTCAGGTGACATTTGCATTACGGGATCCATTAGTTTTTGGTACACCGTAATCCATCGGATAATTACAACATCACAGTATGTATGATAGAACTCTATTGGGAGACCATCTGGGTCTGCCCCTTTGCTGAGGTTATCAGCAACTGTCGCCGTCAGGTAGAGGTCTGGAGACTGCAAGCAAAGATCATAAGGCTTACACGACGTCGTCTCGAGGGCATGCTTGTGTGCATATGTAACAAGACTGGATTGGGGGTGAACCACAAGCCGTGTATTATATTTTCCGTGAACGTCGCAGATGTCACAGAGTACTGATCTCCGGTGGATATGCCAGATGGCTGCTGCCTGAAAGCCCAAAAGAATATTGCCAAAGCCTCCTTGGATCATTACCGGCGGTTCTATGCTGCAGAAGACCAGGACGCTACGGTGACGGCTAAAGTCCTCCGCTTGCTACCTCGGACCCGCGATGTCAACGCGGCGGCGACCCTCAAGGACGCCATAACGGTGGAGGACGTCGCTGATGACCTCAGCAATGGAGCAGCCAACAAATCGCCGGGCCCAGGTGAGTTCTAACGCACATTCTGTGATGTTGTGGTTATCTGATGTGTTACGATGTACCAAAAACTAAATTTACCTTGCAATGCAAATGCCACCTGGCTTTGTTGAGGGGTTCCTTATATTGGTCAACAAGCCATCTGCTGGATGGGGAGCTGACCATTTCTGGCCTCTTACACTGTTATCAAGATATTTATGAGAATTCTGGCTACCTAAATTCGGAATGTAATGCACCAAGTCCTCTTTACAGGCCAGACGTGTCTTGGCAGTAACAGCAACAAGAAGACAGCACTCAGTGATTACCACAATGTTATCACACTGTCGGAGGCGTATCGTGTGCATGGAGGCTAGTGGTAGTGGACTTTGACCACACTTTTGACAGGGTATGCCACGATTATCTTGAGAACGTGCTGCGACACCTGCCCTTCTCCCAGTGCTTCATAGCCGGCCGGGGTGGCCAAGCGGTTAAAGGCGCTACAGTCTGGAATCGCGTGACCGCTACGGTCGCAGTTTCGAATCCTGCCTCGGGCATGGATGTGTGTGATGTCCTTAGGTGAGTTAGGTTTAAGTAGTTCTAAGTTATAGGGGACTGATGACCTTAGAAGTTAAGTCCCATAGTGCTCAGAGCCATTGGAACCAGTGCTTCATAAACACCGTCATGCACCTTAAAATCAATGTATGTATAGCGAGCAAGATCATAATTCCCTGCTTTGTGAGGCATGGTTGCTCTCTGTCAGTGGTTGTGTATGCCATTGCCATGGAGCCATTGTTACACGACTACGATGCTGGCTGCAAGGACTTACGTTGAGAGACTATATCTTTGTCTGTCCCGAGCATTTGAGGACAATATGGTGTTGTTAGTGCATTCGGTAGACGAAGTCCAAAGATCACCTGACTGGACTTTCAGAAGGGAGCTTGGCCCCATACCCACTCTGGGATATCTTTATGCATGACAGTCGATGGAAAGCACATTACCCACATTCGTTTCCTACAAACATACATACAGATGTCCATAGCAACATGCCAGAATCTTTGGACATGGTACAGCAAGTGGCTTGTATCATCATCTATTTAGCATCGAGGGTACCCCATCTGCCCACCGTCCTCCTGATGCCAAACACGATGACACAGAGTTTACAAGCAGTCTTTGCCACTTTTCCAGGGCGGGAATGATAATGAAAGTGCAATACGACGTGCTCACATTCCCTACCACAAAGGGCGGTCTCGTAATTGTCAATTTGCGGATTAGGGCAGCTGCTTTATGTGTCATCATGATGATGAAAATGTGGAATCACCGCCAGTGCAGCTTGACAGGAACTCTGATTAAAGATTTGGCCCCCACCTCTCATGAACTACCCATTGCAATGGCGCATATTTCACCAATCGAAAGGAGTTTTTGTGGACTTCAATTATGCCAATGCTGGCCTGTCGAGTGAGTGACTGCAAAGGGCCTGTGATCTTTACTTCCATATGATGCGAGGCCATCCCCGAAATCTGACTGAAAGCTGTCTACCCTTGATTACTTGACCAGTGGTCTGGCATTGTTCTCGATTCCAATGCCAGAGCGACCTGGTATTTGGTGATCAACCACAAAAAAATGAATCGCCAGAGACTGCTTTTAGCTGGTTAAAAACTGGAATCCTATAATTAAAATTATTCAGTTACAGCGGAATGGAAGGGGTAATTCGATACTCAATGGTTAGCTCATCTCTCACTTCCACCACTGAGGGCAGCATACACAGCTCGGCTGTCCCGCGCATTTCGTCACCTGGCGCATGCGCCGAAAGACGCCACCACATTCTGCATGAGCGAGATTCAACATAAATATCGTGAACGCGCCTGCGTTCGTCAGTAGTAGTCTACTCACCCGAAAATGGCCAGACGTCTCTGGGCCGAAATATCGTGGCAGTATGTCGACGGGATCCGGCTGCACACCCAAAAATTATTAGAAGAAAACATACGCCAGGAAAATCTCAGAAATTCATATACTTCCTTGCTACAAATATTTCGCTGTTTATTTACGAATATGTAACGATTTTCGAGTGTGTGGTTAGGCGCGAACCTAAGAGTACATTTTTAAATGCTCTGACTAAAACGAGCTGCAATTAAATTCTTATTCTTTCTTCTCACAAATATTTGGCTCTTTATTTCCGGATACGTGGCGACTTCCAAGTGTGTGGTTGGGCAGCAACCTAAGAGGACAGCTTAAATTGCTGCGAGTAAATACATATTCTTCCTTGTCACAAAGTCGATAGTCGACCATGCGGTCGTCGAAATTGCGCGTGACGTCAAAATGACGCCACATTTGTGAAACGTTATGCGTTTCAGTCGGGCAAAATAATTCTTTTACAGATATTCCCATTTATAGGTTAAATGTTTTACATGCACATCTTTGAATATATATATATATATATGTTTGGCTGCAAACCGATACAATAATGCATTATTTTACAAAAGTATAAAAATATTTTTTTTTCTTGTGTGTTGTTTATATTTTTTTTGACAGTGTATTTTTAGCATCTTGCAAAACAGGTTTATACAAATTGTTTTAATTTACAACTTTTTTCTATTCCTATTGTTTAATCGACCTTTGAACATTATAAAGCCTTTTAGACTGTAGCCGTAATGCAATTAACAGGTTTACAGGGGGCGGGCAAAACTAGGGAAACACCAAAAGCACAAGACATTACCTGGCCTAACACGGTGTAGGAAACCCTTTGGCATTCGAAAGTGATTCAATTACTCTCTGAATGGATAAACAGAGGTTCTGTGTGGTTTTCAAGGGACCCTTATAACATTCTTCCCGCAAAATACTGGCAAGTGCAGGTAACGATGATGGAAGTGGACAGCGATCACCCGCCCTTCTCTCCAAAATTGAGCAAAAAGGTTCAATGGTACTGAGATATGGTGGCTGTGGTCTCTAGGGGAGATGCAACAGTTCGACTTCGTGTTCACAAAACCAGTTTCGGGGGACGCGAACTGTGCGTGTAGGTCCCATTTCTACTTGGAACACAGCATCACCATTTGCGACCAAACACTGTAGCATCGGGTGGATGTGTTCAACCAAAATAGCAACATAATATTTGGCAGTAATGCTACCTTGCAGAGTAACTATGGGGCCCATGCAACACCACTATGGTCACCGACACTCGGTCATGTTTTACTCTTGGAAGCTAAATTCGGCCGTAAATTGCAAACATTATGAAACAAGACAAGATGACCTTCTTCTATTGCCCCATAGTTCACATTTTATGGCTTCGTCACCACGTGTTCATGCTACGGGTATTTGTATCAATGCTTGTTATGTTTAGTTCGTGTTGTTTTGGTGCTGACGAGGTTCGGAAATGTGACATCCATTTTATTCAGTGACTTTTACAGATGTCGGTCGCTTATTTTTCGTGAAAATTCTCTTCGGTCTATCAGATCACTCATCACCCACTTCCGTTCACGTTGTGACTTTGCAGGTGTTGTTTTTTAGCTTTCCCTGTATGTGAAATAAATTTCGATACGGTCACTCTTGAAACACCAAACATTTCGACTACTTTGTTTACAGTAGCATACACCATAGGAACACCAACATAGCACACACCATAGTAGCACCAAGAATTTGTCCACATTCTAAATTATTTATCTCTGACGTAAGGCACTCCCAGTTTCACAGAACACTGTTCTTACCACACCTGACACTTGCAACATATTGAGAACGTTGTACACGGTCCGTTCGTGGTCAGAAACAACAGCGCAACTTCCAGCCTCCGCTAGCATCCGCGTTTATGTTCATGCATGCATCTCCTGGGGTGTTCCTACATTTTGTCCAATCCCTTTGTATTAGTAGTAGTGATGTAGTCAATAAAAGAAGTATCTGCATCATACAGGCTTTTAATGTGAAAAAGAAATACATAAATCAACATTAACTTTCAGGTGCCACGCTGATAAACAGTTCTTCAGCTACTCCGTTACGTCTACACCAGTATGACGCAGTGCCACGACATTTACGAGTGGCTGCCGTTCGGGGCAACGTTCTGAATATCGACTTTTAGTCCAGTGGTGTGCTGTTGATAACCAATGTTGCCAGTGGTTTCACATGCCTGTGTGATTTTACTGTGACTCCAGTATCCACACCGGAGAGACATTTGGGTACACATGGGTTATTGTTCCAATGAAGCATTGAAGGAAATAATGTCGGGGGAGAGATTTTTTTCTTTGTTTGTGATTCGAATTTCCTCCTATGTGGTTAGTTTCTTCTGTCATAAAAAACTGAGAAAAATCAATAAAGTAACAGACATTTACTTGATGTCTTGAAGTCGCAACTTTTGACTACAAATATATTACATAGACCAATAAAACTTTTTAATCAGGCAGGGACGACCGATGAAGACTCCAAACATTGACCAGAGCGAAAAAGGAAGTTTGTAAGCAAAAGTTTTAAAAATAGGTGGCTATTTTGTGTACTTTTTGAAAAACAAAAGTTTCGCTCCATCTTATAAGGCGAACCAATGAGTAACACGAGTGTCATTTTCATCACAACAAATAATAATTAGATTTTTATATAACTACTGCACAACTTTTGAAATCGGCAGCTGCCAGCTTTATTAAAATTCGATATATATCAGTCAACAATTGTCGCACTCACACATACACACATACATAAAAAAGATAGCATTTAGAAAAGGAAGTAGCACCAAAGGGCAAAAGCTCAAGAAAGATTTCACTATGTGCTAATAAATGCGGCTATTCCTTCAGGAGTAAGTTTCGATGAAACACTGTCTATCTATAACGTGTTAAACATTAAGATACAAATAAAATATTAATCCAAGTAAATTAATTTTGCTGCTTTTGAAGTACAATAACAGATAACAACGGAAATATCATAGAAGTAAAAAAAGGATCCGGCTGACTATACAAGCATTAACAAATAAGTTACTTACTAACAAATATGGACCATGAACCATGGACCTTGCCGTTGGTGGGGAGGCTTGCGTGGCTCAGCGATACAAATGGCCGTACCGTAGGTGCGACCACAACGGAGGGGTATCTGTTGAGAGGCCAGACAAACATGTGGTTCCTGAAGAGGGGCAGCAGCCTTTTCAGTAGTTGCAGGGGCAACAGTCTGGATGATTGACTGATCTGGCCTTGTAACATTAACCTAAACGGCCTTGCTGTGCTGGTACTGCGAACGGCTGAAAGCAAGGGGAAACTACGGCCGTAATTTTTCCCGAGGACATGCAGCTTTACTGTATGATTAAATGATGATGGCGTCCTCTTGAGTAAAATATTCCGGAGGTAAAATATTGCCCCATTCGGATCTCCGGGCGGGGACTACTCAAGAGGACGACGTTATCAGGAGAAAGAAAACTGGCGTTCTACGGATCGGAGCGTGGAATGTCAGATCCCTTAATCGGGCAGGTAGGTTAGAAAATTTAAAAAGGGAAATGGATAAGTTAAAGTTAGATATAGTGGGAATTAGTGAAGTTCGGTGGCAGGAGGAACAAGACTTTTGGTCAGGTGATTACAGGGTTATAAATACAAAACCAAATAGGGGTAATGCAGGAGTAGGTTTAATAATGAATAAAAAAATAGGAATGCGGGTTAGCTACTACAAACAGCATAGTGAACGCATTATTGTGGCCAAGATAGACACAAAGCCCATGCCTACTACAGTAGTACAAGTTTAATGCCAACTAGCTCTGCAGATGATGAAGAAATAGATGAAATGTATGACGAGATAAAAGAAATTATTCAGGTAGTGAAGGGAGACGAAAATTTAATAGTCATGGGTGACTGGAATTCGTCAGTAGGAAAAGGGAGAGAAGGAAACATAGTAGGTGAATATGGATTGGGGGGAAGAAATGAAAGAGGAAGCCGCCTTGTAGAATTTTGCACAGAGCATAACTTAATCATAGCTAACACTTGGTTCAAGAATCATAAAAGAAGGTTGTATACCTGGAAGAATCCTGGCGATACTAAAAGGTATCAGATAGATTATATAATGGTAAGACAGAGATTTAGGAACCAGGTTTTAAACTGTAAGACATTTCCAGGGGCAGATGTGGATTCTGACCGTAATCTATTGGTTATGAACTGCAGATTGAAACTGAAGAAACTGCAAAAAGGTGGGAATCTAAGGAGATGGGACCTGGATAAACTGAAAGAACCAGAGGTTGTAGAGAGTTTCCGGGAGAGCATAAGGGAGCAATTGACAGGAATGGGTGAAAGAAATACAGTAGAAGAAGAATGGGTAGCTTTGAGGGATGAAGTAGTGAAGGCAGCAGAGGATCAAATAGGTAAAAAGACGAGGGCTAGTAGAAATCCTTGGGTAACAGAAGAAATACTGAATTTAATTGATGAAAGGAGAAAATATAAAAATGCAGTAAATGAAGCAGGCAAAAAGGAATATAAACGCCTCAAAAATGATATCGACAGGAGGTGCAAAATGGCTAAGCAGGGATGGCTAGAGGACAAATGTAAGGATGTAGAGGCTTGTCTCACTAGGGGTAAGATAGATACTGCCTACAGGAAAATTAAAGAGACCTTTGGAGAAAAGAGAACCACTTGTATGAATATCAAGAGCTCAGATGGCAAGCCAGTTCTAAGAAAAGAAGGGAAGGCAGAAAGGTGGAAGGAGTATATAGAGGGTTTATACAAGGGCGATGTACTTGAGGACAATATTATGGAAATAGAAGAGGATGTAGATGAAGACGAAATGGCAGATAAGATACTGCGTGAAGAGTTTGACAGAGCACTGAAAGACCTGAGTCGAAACAAGGCCCCGGGAGTAGACAGGACTCCATTAGAACTACTGATGGCCTTGGGAGAGCCAGTCCTGACAAAACTCTACCATCTGGTGAGCAAGATGTATGAGACAGGCGAAATACCCTCAGACTTCAAGAAGAATATAATAATTCCAATCCCAAAGAAAGCAGGTGTTGACAGATGTGAAAATTACCGAACTATCAGTTTAATAAGTCACAGCTGCAAAATACTAAAGCGAATTCTTTACAGACTAATGGAAAAACTGGTAGAAGTGGACCTTGGGGAAGATCAGTTTGGATTCCGTAGAAATATTAGAACACGTGAGGCAATACTAACCTTACGACTTATCTTAGAAGAAAGATTAAGAAAAGGCAAACCTACGTTTCTAGCATTTGTAGACTTAGAGAAAGCTTTTGACAATGTTAACTGGAATACACTCTTTCAAATTCTGAAGGTGGCAGGTATAACATACAGGGAGCGAAAGGCTATTTACAATTTGTACAGAAATCAGATGGCAGTTATAAGAGTCGAGGGGTATGAAAGGGAAGCAGTGGTTGGGAAAGGAGTGAGACAGGGTTGTACCCTCTCCCCGATGTTATTCAATCTGTATATTGAGCAAGCAGTAAAGGAAACAAAAGAAAAATTCGGAGTAGGTATTAAAATTCATGGAGAAGAAGTAAAAACTTTGAAGTTCGCCGATGACATTGTAATTCTGTCAGAGACAGAAAAGGACTTGGAAGAGCAGTTGAACGGAATGGACAGTGTCTTGAAAGGAGGATATATCAACAAAAGCAAAACGAGAATAATGGAATGTAGTCAAATTAAATCGGGTGATGCTGAGGGAATTAGATTACGAAATGAGACACTTAAAGTAGTAAAGGAGTTTTGCTATTTAGGGAGTAAAATAACTGATGATGGTCGAAGTAGAGAGGATATAAAATGTAGACTGGCAATGGCAAGGAAATCGTTTCTGAAGAAAAGAAATTTGTTAACATCGAGTATAGATTTAAGTGTCAGGAAGTCGTTTCTGAAAGTATTTGTATGGAGTGTAGCCATGTATGGAAGTGAAACATGGACGATAACTAGTTTGGACAAGAAGAGAATAGAAGCTTTCGAAATGTGGTGCTACAGAAGAATGCTGAAGATAAGGTGGGTAAATCACGTAACTAATGAGGAGGTATTGAATAGGATTGGGGAGAAGAGAAGTTTGTGGCACAACTTGACTAGAAGAGGGGATCGGTTGGTAGGGCATGTTTTGAGCCATCAAGGGATCACAAATTTAGCATTGGAGGGCAGCATGGAGGGTAAAAATCGTAGAGGAAGACCTAGAGATGAATACACTAAGCAGATTCAGAAGGATGTAGGTTGCAGTAGGTACTGGGAGATGAAGAAGCTTGCACAGGATAGAGTAGCATGGAGAGTTGCATCAAACCAGTCTCAGGACTGAAGACCACAACAACAACAACTAACAAACAACCACCTTAACGCAGAAACAAGAAACAAATTCAACAGGACTTTTATTTGGAGCATTTTAAGCTGTGGTTGAGAAGAATGCATTCTGGGGAACAAGAAGATAAATAACTATTTAAATATAAATAAACTTTTAATATACCACATTTTTAGGTTGGACTGAGAAGTATAAAATAAGTTCTCCTAGCCCCATACAATTCATAACACCATCCAGATAGTCCTGAGAATCTGTCGTGAATTTTATTTAGCCATGAAAATAATTACAAGATTTATAACGAAAAGCTTAGAGCGCATACAGTAGATTATGGTTAGGAGATGAACTATTCATATTTCTAATATATACTGCATGTACCCCACGTTTTTCATTGTAATTGTAACTAGTATTTTCATAACTCCTAAAAATTCACTATCACAAATTTTCATGAGTCTCTGTATGGTGTTAGTAGTCTGTACAAAGTCAGCAGAATTTATTGTATATGTTTTAGTCTGATTTAAAATGGGATGTATTAAAAACTCGTTAATAGTTAAATAATTATTTTTTGCGTTTTAGTGCTATGCGTGTGAAATTTCTCAATCCGTTTTAAACAATTTGATGAGATTACAACAGAGACACGTGGTGAATTTTAGGATTATTTCAATGTTTCTATATCTAACTCAAGCAATATGTTGCTTCCTCAACCAATATGTTGCTTCCTCCTAGGTATATGTCTGAGAAAACCGTGAATGTAAAAATAAGAGATTCAAGATCACACATAGGTTTATCAGCAATAGTTTCCACGACCTATTGCGACTGGAACAGAATGCGAGGGAAATGGCAGTGATACACAGAGTACCCTCCACCACACCAAAGAAGAAAGCGAGTTAATAATGTACTCTCATCCGGTTCTGAGATACGTTTAAAATTTCGAGTCTGTAGCTTATAAGGAAGTTAGTGTAAAATCAATTCAAAATTTTTTACTGAACCGTCATACAGATAAGAAAGCGATCTAATAACGTGGTAAAAAAAAAACGAGTAACAGAGGTGTACGAATGGTGTAACAACGTGCGCCTTTCGTAAGAGGATTCCTTGCTGCAGACAGAAACATGCTGTAATGTGCTGGCGTAGTTTGGTGCCATGCCATCACACAGACACCACTATAAAACCGTTTGTCGGTGATCAGCATGTTATCAAAATCTAGGGCAGTTTGACGCTCGGTGTGGGTGACATTTCCGACAGCCAGCACATGTTTTGCCATGTGCAAATGCTGGCTGCTTTTGGCATGTGCAAATACTGGCTGCCAAACCACATTGGTCATCGGATCGAGTTGGTGAGTTATCGAGTCTGCGCCCACTGTAGTGTTGGGTTCGACCGTGAGGCCAATACCGCTGCACCATTATGCTGGCAGGACTGCTTACAATGGGATCCAACCACAGCAGCCGCCAGCACGTCCTGTGGTAGGCTCGGCCTTACTAGTGGGCCACATGAGCTCCTGGCCAGGAATGTTTACCATGCAAGGTGGCTCAACGTCGGGACGGCTGGGCGTGGTAGGTGCCGGAAATCTTCAAGCAAGGCTCTGTCAGCGAGGTCTGTGGGTCAACACTCACCATCCGGCGCCCGACCGATGTACGCATGAGTTGTTTACACGCATTGCAGCAATGCGACAAGCAGCCTGTGACTCATTCCCACACACCGACCTCTGGTGGAGAACACCTACTGCACCCCGTAGAAGGGGTGGTGTAAACTGTTACCATGGTTCAACGTCTGCAACAACAATGGCATCAACAGAAAAATGTAAGTAAGTGCCGATTTCCAGATTTTGTATGAACCTCTATGGGTATTTATTTTCTTCTCGTTTCTTTGACTTAGTATTTTGTTTCTTGGTTTTTTAGGTAGTTATAGATGTTGACCAAAAAGTTATTGTGTGGAAAGGTTTGAGTTTAGGAAAAATAAACACCTTCTGAACAAGCTTGCTCAAATGCGAACTGATAACTTAGAATTATATAAGGAATTTGAAGGTTTGAGAGAGGAGACAGGAACACATGTCTTCTAATTCGTCTTCACCTGGCGTAGGTACCAGCAACCCCACGTTAGTAACTTCTTTTTCAGGTAAATAAGGGATGATATTTTGATTTTTTGTAGGCAAGTTACTTTCAGCTGGTAGTTATTAAGTGTGACTCGGCTCTACTCAGCAGGGGATGCTAGGGCATATGTAATATGCCACAAGAAGTTGCGAAATGCTCAATCTTTTCAGGATCTAAAAGAACGATTAATAAAACGTGGAAAAATATCTCTATGTTCTTCTGTGACCAGTTTAGTAGTGTAGCATACAGGAAGAGAGAGCCTGTAAAAAGTTTTGTCGATCTAACTGGAAAACTGAACAATAACACTTACGAGTAAAAAAAAATGTATGAAACCGTCAAAGCTGCTCACAAGTTTGTCTTCATGAACTTATTCTAGTATTGGACCTTCTCAGTCCATTTTCAAATCAACCGCATAAGTCATACAACAGCATCCATTCCGTGGGAACGCTGTTCTTTTGTATGTGGCCGAGTGCAACATATTGTACACAAAACAGTCCTGCATTGAAGCATGCAGCGAAATAATTGTAAATTATATACTGCACTCGGCCACACAGACACACACACTCTCTCTCTCTCTCTCTCTCTCTCTCTCTCTCTCTCTCTCACACACACACACACACACACACACACACGCGCGCGCGCACGCGCGCGCCTTGCCTGCAGCGTCCACACATAATGAATGTTGTCGTTTGAGCTGTGTGGGTGATCTGAAGGAGTAGGAGATTAGTGTTTAACGTCCCATCGACAACGAGGTCATTAGAGACGGAGCACAAGCTCGGACTGGGGAATGATGGGGAAGGAAATCGGCCGTGCCCTTTCAGAGGAACCATCCTGGCATTTTCCTGAAGCTATTTAGGGAAATCACGGAAAACCTAAATCACGATGGTCGGATGTGGATTTGAACCGTCATCCTCTCGAATGTGAGTCCACTGCGCTAACCACTCCGCCACTTCGCTCGGTCCGGTGATTTGAAAATGGACTGAAAAGGTCCGAAACTGGTCATCAGTTGCTAAACACAGACTTCAGCTCTCACGGTTTTCTACAATTTTGTTGAATTATTTCAAGTGGCTGCCTTGTTGCCATCCAGCATTCTGTAAGTAAGAAACATCAGCGTGATAGGTGAAAGGTAGTGAGATACTCGGAACGGTTTCCTCTGTGTGGGTTCCCGCATGCTAGAGTTAGTAGCCCAGCCATAAATGAGAAAAGGGAATGATGGAGCCACTGTGGATCATTCCCAGTAAATATGAGCACTGGATGCCCATGTGCTGAATCAGTGGTAGACCATTGTTGTTCAGCTACTTAGGTGGAATAGTGTTTAAATTTTTACTGGATGTGGAAACACAGGTATCAGTAGCAAGTGAGGCTATACTTGCTGTAAAGAATTTGAACCCAGCCCATTACAGACTAAATGGCAGAGGTGGGGGTAGTATTCATTCACTCGGTTCTTTGCTTGCGTGAAAATAGTTCCCTGGGCTGGCACAGTCATCCTTGGAGTTGATAGTTTGAGTGAACATCAGCCCACAGAGAATCTGGAATCGAATGGCTCGAAGCACTATGGGACTTAACATCTGAGGCCATCAATCCCCTAGAACTTAGAACTACTTAAACCTAACTAGCCTGTGTGCATGTTTCCTTAGACTCGACTTGTAGGCTAAAATACTGCAGGCACAGGGAAGCTAATCTGGGTAGACGTAAGAGCACATTTTTCAGTTAATATGTTGTGTGTAATTGAACCTTCAGCGGAAAATCCGGAACGAAACAATGCACAGGGCTTTGTATGCCATAGTTTGTTTGTTGTATGTAGAAAAGATTGACAGAAGTCGATCAGTGTAAATAATTTTAGGCCAATGGAAGTGGATCTATCCCTATGTGCACTGATAACAAACGTGGAAAAGTTAAAGGAAGAAAAATGGGATTGATATTTCAGTGTAAGGTGTTCTAAGCCTAGACAGTCTGCTGACGTAGCCACATGGTGGGGAAAAGTGTTGTATCTGTTAATGAGAAATAGGGAGATAATGGAAAAACTCTTATTGGAATACTGAGAATTATTCAACCATCTCGGACCACTGACAACTCTGCCAGTAACACATCGTAGTTTTCTCACTGGGAATGAACTGGCAGTGTACAACAAACTATTCCAAGATTCACATCACCTCCAATCAATCATGGACGAATTTATAAACCAATACCTTCGTGACATAATAATGGAAGAGAGTACCAGTTTAGGGGATCATTTTAAGCCAGGAAATATATGGGATAGGACAATCAACAGCCTTAGCTTCTAGTCAGTTGCACAAGGCAGAAAAGAACTACTCGACTACAGCGAACGAGATACTGAACGTGCTTTGTGGTATGAAGGCACCACACATTTTCGTTGGTACCTGTATGGTAGGTATTTCGAAATCGTAACAGATCACACAGCATTAAAATGGCTAATGGACCTTTAGGATCTTACTTGTCTTAGGGTCTTACTTTTTCGTGAGTTTAATTTTGAAATAGTACATCATCCTAGGAAAACACATGGCTATGCTGATGGAAAGCAAAGTACATTGATCAAACTAGAAAACTGAACAATAACAATTATAGGTTATTAAAACTGTAGAAAACTGTCAAAGTTGCACACAAGTTTGTCTTTATTAACTGATACTACTTTTGAACCTTTTCAGTCAGTTTTCAAATCATCTGCATGTGTTAGTACGTACAGTATATCTGCAAACTAGTGGTGTGAGGCTAAGGATGCTGAATGGTATTGCACTGCAAACCCAGTTGTGTGCTGGTGATGATGGATTACACAGACAAACAAAGTGCAGGCGACATAGTATCTAGCCAGCAAGTTTAGATGATAAAGTGTTAAGGCAGATGCACAAGTCTATCTTAGCAGGCATGAAGGTTGTGGAACTACTGAACAATATGTTGATGTGTTGCGGGAAATTATTGGTGGGAGAACATGTAAGCAAGATGTGGAGCAATATGTGAGAAACTGCACAGCCTTTTCACAAAAAGATGAGCTTTGTCATCAGCAAATTGCAATAAACAAATTTTCATAGGCTGACACACAAGTCCAGTTCATTGGTATTGATATTCACAGACCATTCACACAGACATTGGCAGGGTATCGATATGTTTTAACTATATTCGATCACTTTCCACGTTATTTGACCTTGATTGCTATGCTGAACCAAAATGCTGACACGGGAGCTAAGTTAATGGTGAACGACTGAATTTTAAAATCTGGGTACTGGAGACAAAGATAACTAAGTGCGGAACCAATTTCATGTCAGAGTTAATGAAAGAGCTTCACAGGCTCTTGTGGATTCGAAATTGCCAACGAGTGCATTATATACACAAGTGAATGGGAAGACAGAATAAATGCACACAATCATACTGAAAATGCTAAGTCAGCTGCCATAGTGACTAGGACACTTAACAGTCGTATATGATAGCAGCCCATAACTCAAAAGTGCATCAAAATACGGAATGCAGAAACCCTGGAGTGGCAGGAAGGCATACAAAAAGAGAAGGGCAAACTACCCAAATATCACGTTGAGCAATGGGTAATACTGCCAACTTCAATGCTCCAGCGGTATCGAAGTTATGTGGTGTGATAATTTTATTATATTACGAAGTGTGTATCTATCATAGTAACAGTTGTTTGTGAAGCAGTTATGCAGGTTTGTAACAGAAAATATGTTAGCGTTGAGTGTTTATAAGTGTTAGTCTTGGCTATTTAGAATCAAGCTTAAATATCCTTTATAATTATGGACTAAACTTTTGACAATGTTGTCTGGAATACTCTCTCTCAAATTCTGAAGGTGGCAGGGGTAAAATACAGGGAGCGAAAAGCTATTTACAATTTGTACAGAAACAAGATGACAGTTATAAGAGTCCAGGGACATGAAAGGGAAGCAGTAGTTGGGAAGGGAGTGAGACAGGGTTGAAGCCTCTCCCCGTGCTATTCAATCTGTATATTGAGCAAGCAATAAAGGAAACAAAAGAAAAGTTCGGAGTAGGTATTAAAATCCATGGAGAAGAAATAAAAGCTTTGAGGTTCGCCGATGACATTGTAATTCTGTCAGAGACAGCAAAGGACTTGATAGAGCAGTTGAACGGAATGGACAGTGTCTTGAATGGAAGGTATAAGATGAACATCAACAAAAGCAAAACAAGGATAATGGAATGTAGTCGAATTAAGTCGGGTGACGCTGAGGGAATTAGATTAGGAAATGAGACACTTAAAGTAGTAAAGAAGTTTTGTTATTTGGGGAGCAAAGTAACTGATGATGGTCGAAGTAGAGAGGATATAAAATGTAGACTGGCAATGGAAAGGAAAGCGTTTCTGAAGAAGAGAAATTTCTTAACATCGAGTGTAGATTTAAGTGTAAGGAAGTCGTTTCTGAAAGTATTTGTATAGAGTGTAGCCATGTAGGAAGTGAAAAATGGACGATAAATAGTTTAGACAAGAAGAGAATAGAAGCTTTCGAAATGTGGTGCTACAGAAGAATGCTGAAGATTAGATGGGTGGATCACATAACTAATGAGGAGGTATTGAATAGAATTGGGGAGAAGAGGAGTTTGTGGCACAATTTGACCAGAAGAAGGGATCGGTTGGTAGGTCGTGTTCTGAGGCATCAAGGGATCACCGATTTAGTACTGGAGGGCAGCGTGGAGAGTAAAAATCGTAGAGGGAGACGAAGAGATGAATACACTAAGCAGATTCAGAAGGATGTAGGCTGCAGTAGGTACTGTTAGATGAAGAAGCTTGCACAGGATAGAGTAGGATGGAGAGCTGCATCAAACCAGTCTCAGGACTGAAGACCACAACAACAACAACAATTATGGAGTGGACTGTTTGATAATTCAGTATATTCATTCAAAATGATGGGATCTCTAAAAAAGGTTTGTGTGGTTGAAGGTATCTTCATGACAATGCTTCACTGCTGAAGTCCATGGGCAGTAGCACAACAACATACGTCCGCCAAATGCGCGCATGGGTCATTAATACAATCTGTTAGAAAGAAGAGAAAGGCTTCCACTGAGAGCGAGCTGCTTGTAGTGCACCCAGACCCACCACCCTCCATATGAGAACATCCTACACAAACTTCACGATGGAGAAGAACCAAGAAAACATACCGGACTGAAATTAAATCTAATGAATAAATACTAAAAGAAATTTAAGAGAAAAAGGCTGTTGATTTATATTGTCGCAGAAGAAGCCAAGTAGCGCAGTCACCGTAGTGTAGTGGTTGTGATACTAGATCGCTGCATCGAGGGTCGTTAATTCAAAACTTCGGCTCTAGTACATTCTAGAAGTGTCCACAAATGTCAAGAATCATTGTACTGGAATGTTCTGTAACTGTATATATAGCGTATGTGTTCTGGCCGCAGGCAGTTCGCTCCGCGCTCTTGTAGGTGCAAGTGCTGAATACACTTTCGTTAAGTGAAATTCGTCATTCATCAAATTACACCTTCTTGTGCGTGACATTATTCTGGTGGAGGCGCCGGGTATTGGAACTTGTGACAGCGCACATTATCGACGAAACAGTGGCTTTTATCATGCCATGACAGAGCAGCCGTTTACATGGCGAGAAATCCGAGTTTGAGCCATGTTCAACATGACACAGTATATCGGAGACAGAAGAAGAAGGGGACGTTACGATGACAGCAACTGTGTGCCACCACATGAGACATCCTTCCGGGTTCTCTGGTGACGTTGGCCATGATCCAAACAAGTGGCTGAATGTATAAGAGCGTATAGCCAAATTTAACAAATGGGATGACACCGTGTGTTTGGCTAACGTATTTTTCTACTTGTAGGGCACTGCCAGGCAATGGTATGAGAACAACGAGGAGAAGTTCACAAGCTGTGAAGTATTCCAGGCGGAAATGTATTTCGGCGACACACAACGACAGATGTGCAAGGCTGAAGATAAATTGAAGTGCAGAGCACAGCGTTCAGATGAAACTACAGCATCATAATTCAAGACGAGGACATGTATCAAACTCTACTTCTGAAGGCGGTTTCGACAGCAGACGACGTCCTAAAATGGTGCCAATCGAGACAATGCATCAAAATAGAATTACATGCAAGAAGTTCGAAGGGCTTCCAAACGTCGTATCGATGTCTCTGCTGGAGGAAGAAACTGATTTCGCAAGTGTTCTTCGTCAGATAGTGAGAGAGGAAGTTCAGAAGGCACTTGAATTGCACGGCGAGCAAAAAACCGAGACGCTTCAAGAGGTCATAAGGGAGGAAGTGAAACAGACATTGAACCCAATCTCTCGCCCTTCATTTCCCTTTAAAACGGTACGAAAGTCGAGACCCAGGCGAAGTTCCTAGAATGCTGCATGAGGAAACTGTTTGGGCACCAAGAAAGACTGATGTCTGGAGGACCCAGGATAACCAACCAGTGTGTTTCCACTGCAGACGACCTTGACATGAGGTGCGCTATTGTCGAGAAAGGCGGCGGATATTTGATGACGCGCCAGAAGACAGCAGACCGCTCTTAGCCGACGCCGAGAGTTTCTGGACGCTTCAGTCTGGAACCGCGCGACCGCTACGGTCGCAGGTTTGAATCCTGCCTCGGGCATGGATGTGTGTGATGTCCTTAGGTTAGTTAGGTTTAAGTAGTTCTAAGTTCTAGGGGACTGATGACCTCAGATGTTAAGTCCCATAGTGCTCAGAGCCATTTGAACCATTTTTAGCAGACGCCAACTCCTGGAGGACGAAGATGAATACGAAGATGTGGGTGCAGGACGATATAGGTCACCATCGCCGCAAGCTATCCGCTGGAGAGGACGCTTCCCAACACGCCAATCAAGGTTTCCATCGCCGTTTAGAAGGTCCAGCCGATCACCTAGCCGCCGCAACCTGGAAAACTAAAGGGTGCGATCTTCCTTGGAGTTGAGGCCGCCGAAGAGAAAAATCCTCCGCCGTTGATCACTACAAAAATTCTAGGAAACTGCGTCGATATCCTCATGGATTGCTGGCCAGCCCAAACTCTTGAGGACTCTGGAGTATCATATTCAGTAATTTCGGAGAAGTACCGTCGCCAGTTGCAGAAAACCGTATTCGTCGACAGCAAAACGTCTCTGCTGAAGGTGGCTAATGGGAAATATGTAAAACCAACATGACAATGTGTCATCCGTGTGAGTATAAATGGCCATACAAAGCCCCTAGAATTAATTGCCTTACAAGAGTGTAGTCATGATGTCATTCTCGGATGGGACTTTTTGAAAGCTTCTCAAGCAATTATAGATTGTGGTCGCTCCAACATTATGCTAGACGAGATGAGAAACTGTGGACAGGAAGATGCCCGTTCGAGTGTGTGGAGACTATGTATGCTGGATGAAGTGATCATTCCTGCAGTCAGTGCTAGAAAGTTAGCTTTCATGTGTCACACCATGCGTCAACTCATGGATCTTGTAGTGGAATGTGAGAGAAGCATACCACTGAAAAATAGCTTGGTCATTCCGGCCTCTGACGTCTCATTTAAGAACGGATTCAGTGAATTGTGGATAGTTAACTGTCACCGAGGCTGACTGTGAGAAAACTGCATTCATCACCCCTGAGGGCCTGTATGAGTTTAAGATCATGACGTTTGGTTTGTGTAATGCACCACCAACTTTTGAACGAATGATGGATAATGTTCTAAGGCACCTGAAGTGGACGATGTGTCTTTGTTATTTAGATGACATTATAGTGTTCTCAGAGATATTCGATGAACACATAAAAAGACTGAGGGCCGTTCTTAAATGTCTCCAACAAGCCGGACTGAAACTTAATCCAAGAAAGTGTTTCTTTGGAGAAAAAGAAATCAAAATACTTGGGCACCTTGTGTCAAGCGAAGGTGTGCGGCCAGATCCAGAAAATGTGAGAGCTATAACGGAATTTCCTATTCCTAAAAGTATTAGGAACGTGAGAAGCTTCCTTGGATTGTGTTCTTATCACCGTCGTTTTATCAAAAACTTTTGAATCAAACCTAGGCCACCCCAAGAGTTGTTAAAAGCCGATTCTAAATTTATCTGGGGTGGTGCTCAACAAGATTCTTTCAGTGTACTGCGAAAAGCTCTGACGACTGACCAAGTACTTGGTCTTTATTATGAGAGAGCACCTACTGACCTACAGAACTACACACAGATGCCAGTGGGTATGGTGCTGTTCTGGTACAAATTTCCGATGGAAAAGAGAAGGTTGTAGCCTATGCTTCTCGGACACTTGCAAAAGCCGAGAGAAACTACTCAACTACAGAAAGAGAATGTCTTGCGGTGATCTGGGCCATGTGCAGATTTCGACATTATCTCTATGGAAGGCCATTCACAGTTGTTACAGACCATCATTCACTTTGCTGGTTGACAGGTCTTAAGGCTGCAACAGGACGACTCGCCAGGTGGGCACTAAGTCTTCAAGAATATGACATTACACAAAAGTTGAGGAAAACACCAAGATGCCGCCTGTCTCTCAAGAAACCCTGTGCAAGACCATCAAGCCTTTGATGAAGATAGTGACTGTCTTGCTGTACTCCAGGATCTCTCTGCTGAGCAGAAGTATTCCAAGATATGACAAATTATGCTTGCCTTAAATCGGTCAGAGGATGTGAAAGGACAATTTAAGGTAGTTAATGGATTACTTTACAAGAAAAGCTTTGATCCGTTTTGAAAGAGGTGGCTATGGGTGGTTCCTAAACTCCTGCACTTAGATGTTCTACAGACATGACACAACTGAGGCCGGACATTTAGGATTTATCAAGACATACGATAGGATCCGCAAGAGATTTTTCTGGCCAGGTTTATTTAAGAGTGTCTGTCACTATATGTCGCACTGTCGAGAGTGCCAGAGGAGAAAGGCAGCTCCTCAGAAACCACCTGGCCGACTCATACAATTCCACCAGCCGAAACGCCTTTCCAGCGTGTTGGGATTGACCTCCTCGGCCGATTTCCAACGTCTGCTAGTGGCAATAGATGGATTATTGTTTGCACGGATTATCTGACGCGCTATGCCATTACAAAAGCCGTGAAAACAGCCGAAACATTCGAGGTAGCCAAAGTCATCGTAGAAGACATTGCATTAAAACACGGTGCCCCCAAGGTCGTTAATTACGGATCGAGGGAAAGTTTTTCAATCGAATCTTGTGACAGAGACAAACTGTCGGTGCAACATTAGTCGTCACATGACGACTACCTACCATCCGCAAACTAACGGGCTTACTGAAAGCCTTAATAAGACGTTGGCCGAAATGCCATCAATGTTCATCAGTGTTGAGCAGAGCAACTGGGAAGAGGTGCTACCTTTCGTGACGTTTGCCTACAGCACCACGAAACAAGACACCACAGGATTTACGCCCTTTTTTCTGGTGCATGGGTGTGAGGCGACGACGACGATGGACAATGTGTTTCCATTACATCCTGTTGACGTGAACGGCGACTACATCGGCCAGGTGTTAACCAGAGCTGAGGAAGCTCGGCGGTTAGCTCGACTCCGCACGCTGCAGGCGCAAGGAAACGATCGCCGAAGGTATGACGCGAGCCACCGCCCATTTGTCTACCAGCCTGGTGACCTCGTCTGGATCTTCACTCCTGTTCCGAAGGTTGGTCCTCTGAGAAGCTCCTGGACCTTATAAGGTTGTAAGTTGTCTGATGTTATTTACGAAGTTGAAGATTTCGACTCCGACACAAGACGATGAAAGATCAGAGATACGGCCCACGTCCTTCGAATGAAGCGCTATCAGGATCCTGCAACCCAGGGTAAATTCGAAGCTCCAGCGACAGGCAACAAGCGGAAAGATAACGAAGAACTTAGAGGCAATGAATTTCAAAGAAGATCACCGCCAGGGCGAACATCAGTCATCGGGAGTCGGAGTATGCAGGACCGATGACTCCTTCCCGGACTAGGAAAACGTAACATCGAGATGCTGTTCTCTTAAGGAGGGAGCAATGTCGCAGAAGAAGCCGCGGAACGCAGTCGCCGTAGTGTAGTGTTTTTAATGCTAGATTGTTTCGTGGAGGATCATAAGTTCAGAACTCACCTTAACTGAAACATTTTAATTTCTATCTTCGATCCGAGTACATTCTAGAAGTATCCAAAAATGGCCAGAATCATTGTACTGGAATGTTCTGTAGCTGTATTATACCGTATGTGTTCTGGCCGGAGGCAGTTCGCTCCGCGCTCTTGTATGTGCAAGTGCTGAATAAACTTTCGTTAAGTGAAGTTAGTGTTCGTCATTCATCTGCTTACACCTTCCTCTATGTGACAATATTATACAGAGAGGAAAATTAAATTAGTTGGACACCTAATTGGACGTAAAACCGTTTTAAAAAAGCATCATGGAAGGAAAAATCCTTGGAGAAAATCGAGAAAAAAAGCCGAGAACATTGATATTACAGAAATGTTATGAGTGGAATGAAGTGCAGCAACGACAAAGTAAAAATAAAACAACACTTAAGACTTTTTTTACGAAACGTCTGGTAATAAAAATTTCCCTTTCACCTTTCGTCGGTTCTACCATTATCATTTATGGTGTAGGCTCACTGCTTCAGTCCGTCTACGTTCGTGATAACACTGATGTCCAAAATTAAAATTAACAAAAAATAATAACAAAAGTACTAACAAGTGACGAAAATTGATGCCCTCATGTCAGAGTAAAAACTGTTCCGATACTCTAATGTATTTTGGTCACCAGACAGTAGCTGGAGCAACAGAATGCCTTGCGGCTTACGGCTGGAGGCGGTTGTCCAGAGCTGGTGAAGCGCTTACCTGGAAGATCTCGACGTCGAGGAAGACCCAGTCGCCTCTGGTCATGCCCAGTGCGTGCGCCGCCAACATGAACTTCCGCACCAGCACTCCCCGCACGCTCAGGATGACCACTGCAACACGGCCAAACGCGTCACAGTTACCTCACAAGCATCGCGCGTGCTCTGTCATAGACGTTTACCATAGCGCTTACGCTTTTTCCACTTAGAATTTTGTGTGCGCAGCTGTTATCCTCTCTGCAAATTTCGGGAAGCATTCTCAAAATTTATCGTTAATTTATGTGTACATATTGAGCATGAACTCTAGCAATAAACTGCCAGACAGTGATCAGGTTTCTGATACAAGGAGGCTGTAGCGGTAAATCTACTCTCCCTACAGTTTCTTAGTGAAACTGAAGGGAAGAGTTTCCATTTCTCCCGCTCTCGAAAAGATAAAATTCGATCATAAATAGAGACACGACTCAGGCGATGAAGTCTTACAATATATTTATGGGGATGTGGCGTAACAGGAAGGCCAGTAGCACACATACACCAAGGCGACACAAGACATGGAACAGCGATATGCACATATATAGATGGCTGTAGTATCGTGTACACGAGGTACAAAAGCGCCGTGCATTGGCAGGGCTGTCATTTGTACTCAGGTGACTATTGGGGAAAGGTTTCCGACGTGATGAAGGCCGCATGACGGGAACTAACAGGCTTGAAAAGTGGAATAGTAGTTGGAGCAAGACGCAGACAACATTCCATTTGGGAAATCGTTAGGGAATTCAATATTTCTGGAACCACAGTGACAAGAGTGTGCCGAGAATACCAAACTTCAGGTATTACGTTTCACCACGGACAATGCAGTTGCCAACGGCCTTCATTTAACTATCGAGAGCAACGGCGTTTGCATAAAGTATTCGGTGTTACCAGACAAGCAACTCTGCCTGATATAAGGGCAGAAATCAATGTGGGACGTACGACGAGCATAGCCGTTAGGAGAATGAGGCAAAATTTGCTGTTTATGGGCTACGGCAGCAGAGGACCGACGCTAGTGCCTTTGCTAACAGCACAACATAGCCCACAGCGCCTCTTCTGGGCTCGTGACCAAATCGGTTGGACCCTGGACCACTGGGAAACTGTGACCTGGCCTGATGAGTTCCGATTTCAGTTGGCCAGAGCTGATGGTAGGGTTCGATTGTGGCGCAGGCCCCATCAAGCCATTGACCCAGGTTGTTAACAAGGCACTGTGCAAGCTGATGATGACACCATAATGGTGTGAGTTGTATTTAATGGAATGGTCAGGTCCTCTGGTCCAAATGAACCGATCATTGACTGGAAATTGTTGTGTTCGGCTACTTGGACACTATTCGCAGAAGTTCACGAACTTCATGTTCCCAGACAACGATGAAGTTGTCACTGAGTCACATTTGTTCGCGTTAGGTTTATAGAACATTCTGGACAATCCGAGCGAATTATTTGCTCACCTAGTTCGCCTGACATGAATCTTGTAGAACATTTATCGGGCATAATGGAAAGGTCAGTTAGTGCACAATATCCTGCGCCGGCAACACTTCTGCAATTATGGACAGCTACAGAGGCAGTATGGCTCAGTATTCCTGCAGGGAACATCCGACGACTTGTTGAGTCCACACCACGTCGAGTTGCTGCACTGTGCCAGCAAAATGAGGTTCGACACGATATTAGGAGGTGGCCCATGCCTTTAGTCACCTCAGTGTATAACATCGTTAGGCTCCCATTTTGGCTCAAGAGTAGAAATAAGTTTCCATGTGCACACCTGACAAATATATATTATGCAGTGAAGCGGGGTGGAAAGATTGAGGTAATAAAAAATCAATGGTCGTATTTTCTATATGCTTACAAAGAAATTTTGAAGCCTAATGAAAGACACAATTTATTTTTCTGTGACTCATGCGTTCTTCAGTACTTTCTGTGGCAACCTGAGCGGTTTTCTCATTATTATTCTGCGAAAAAATTTTATAATATGATTTTTGTGAACTTCCACAAGCTACATGGAAAAATTATTAACTATCCCATTAAAATAGCACTCTGGCCGCTTTGGGGCTCTCTAGATGCGTAGAAATGGTGGCGAGCGACCATGTGACCTTGACCACCGACGTAAGTAACGGCAGTGAAGTGGTGTGTGCGTGCGTGCGTGTGTGTGTGTGTGTGTGTGTGTGTGTGTGTGTGTGTGCCAGTTGATTACACGGAATCAGCTCAGGAAGATGGGTCGACACTGAAACGTAACTAGCAGAAAGGAGCTACCGTGTTTGAACGTGCCCAAGCCAACACTGCGGATGAAGTTGGCAGATATGTCGGTGTATCAACACGAACTGTACAACACGTCTACCAGGTATATTGTACCACTCGCACCCACGTAACACGGTAGTGGTTGTAAAGAGAAAATGGACAGGATGTACGAGAGACGATTTTGAATCCGACTGGAATTGCACCTGTCAGTGAATGCAGTCCACCTCTACCAGTTTCCGAGATAAAATTGCGAAGGAAAGTGCTTGCTGTAGACGTTCGGACTTTAAGAGAATCGTTCGCAAGCTGAAGGGTCTGAAGGAACGGTTCACCAAGGGGAACGGAAGGACAGAGGAATTATTTTTGAAGAATGGTCGTCGGTCTACTTCTAGGTAAGTGGAGTGGGGAACAGTCGTTCACCCTTCCCGCAACGGCACTTCGGCCGTTATTCGAGCTTCGGTCCCGTTCCCATCTCGGTCGCGCTCGGCCGGACTCGTCCTTTTTCGGGTGACCTCCTAGTTCAGTATCGAGTTGTTCTTCGTTTCGATCATTACACTCGCCCATTCCAGTTCTGCTACAAACCGTTCTTGAATTTTTGGTTCTTTGCGTATTGCATTCAACATCCACGACCGGTCTTTGACAAGTATTTCGTAATTACGTAACTTAAAATAAATATTACGTTATATCTAATACAAACACTGATGAGCCAAAACATTATGACAGCTACTGAATACCTTGTTTGTCCATCTTTGGCACGAAATAAATCACTGATTCTGCACGTCAGCGATCCGACAGTAGGTTTGTGGAGGTATGTGGCATTAGATGTCTACACGCAGGCCACTTAATTCACGTAAATAACGGGCAGCTGATTTGTGTATGCAATGGTGGCACCCAATAGCGACCCACAGGTTTTCCATAGGGTATAATATATCAGGCGAATTTGGACGCCGAGACATCAACATGAGTTAACTATAACGCTCTTTAAACCACTATGGTATGATTCTGGCTCCGAGACAAGGAAGGACATGACTGAATTAAATATCTCGTGCTAGTTCCTTTGTCATCTACAAAGCAAACTATAGCCCTCTCCCTCTCTTTGTATGGAATGATCTCATTTTAAAAGTCTATTTCGAGTCAGCCAGCTACTAGCTACCGTGTACATTTTGTATTCTCTACATCATTATCACGTGACTGGAAATTAATTATTTATTTTCAGTAGTATTTCTGGATAGATCCCTAGTCAGACATTTGCCTTGGAAGGAAGACGTCCCTCACGTGGACTGCATTTCCACAGGCGTTTGCTGGGTAAACGCTGCTTTGTTTGCAGTTCAGTCCAACCACGACCGACAGCGCGCGCAGGCCCAAAAGGACAGGAGGAGATGCAGAGAGAGAGAACATGTTTCGACAGGAATTTCTTAGATGCTTTTGTTCGGGGGATTAGCGTGACATCCGGTCTGTCAGTTGCAGGATCCGAGCGGACACCTCTTGGACACTGGCGCGTGGCACGGCCGCTGACGTGTCCATGCCTTCACGGGGGTTACCAGTGCACCCTGACTCCAGGCAGTCTACGAGGGTTGCGTTCTGGTTGCACCAGTGGATGACTGACAGTACATGTTTTGTAATCGAAAGATTTTTAACATTGTCATTACGTGAGATGGGTGTTTCATGATAGTATTCCTTGAGCAATCGGGATTAAAGAAAGCGATGGACTAAATTACTTCTTTAGAAGACCTGCATCTTTCCAACATGCAGAGAATGATAAGGGAGATCTCTCCCCTGCAAAATCAATTTATTATAAACAAGCAATATACCTTGTGCTATGTAATTTAATTTCCTGTCATGAGATCCTTCCTCTCCAGTACGGAGCTGCCAATTTTCAGGTAGTGCAGGGGGAAGGGGAGGGGAGGGTTTGGGGGTTCATCAGAGGGGGAGGAGTGAATTACATGATCAGTTAAATTATAAAGTCAATGGAACAGAATGAGAGAGGACTATTCGAATCACTGAGGTGTGAAAGTGTATCTGTATCAGTGAGGGAGAGGGGGAGGGTTGCAGGTTTGCTGAGGTGTTGGGAGGAGGAGGGGAAAGGGGAGGGGTGGGGCAACAATGGGTTAAGGACCTGTCATTCAAAAGAAAGCATTATCACCAGCGAGTCATAATCCTCTCAGCAGAGCAATAGGTTAAGGACTTGTCAGTAGAAAGAGAACAATAGGTTTTCCCCTGAATGTAGGGAACCCACAATAACAAACTGTCATGATGTCGTTGTTGCCCTACTACTCTGGGGTACTCAAAGGTGTTTTCTTCCTCATCCACCCTACAGCACAGATGTCGCACCTTCCCGTTTCCATCTGTTTGGCCCAATGAAGGATGCACTTCACGAGACATAGTACATGGATGCTCCTACATCGACCAGTAGAGTGGTACCATGTGAGCATGAAGCCCCTCCCTTCCTGGTAAGGTGGTGTAAGCTGGTAGCATTGAATGAGGATTATCTGAAGAACATGTGGCCAAATGATTGGGGAATAACATGATGTATTGGAATCCTGAATAAAACTAACCTGCTTTCAGAAAAAATGCAAAACTAACTGAATGTCCCTCATAACACTCACATTACTCTCATCATGTGGAACAAGTGTGGAGCTAGTACCACTGTACACCAAGATGTAAGTCACACTTCACAGCTTAACTAGTGGAGTGCCTTCAAGAGTTTTCTCCAGAGTTCCAACGAGATTTTCAGTGAAAGCCCATACCAGCTCTAGTTCTGCTTCGGGTAACAGCAGTCACAACGGCTCCACTGATCACAGTTCATCTGTCTGAGGAGGACAATGCCTACTCCTCAAAGAGTATTGTATTGTGCTCCAGTCTGACTTAGCTTCAAAGCAGGACTACCACGCCAGGAATATAGTACGTAGATCTCTCGAGTTTTTGTATGTCATTCAATAAATGCAGGATTTTGGAAACAAAACTGTGGCAGTTTCAGTAGTTGTGCTTATTGGTATCCACACTCAATGTTTGATTAGGAGCAGCGCTCCTGTTTACACGAAAATGAGCTACACCTATGTGTTTGTTGTCAGGATCCTACGTCAGTGACGAAGTGTAGCCATAACAGCATTTTACGATAATCCTAGTTTACTGTCCTTCAGAAGCTATTAGTTTCGTGTATTTGCATTCTCAATACATGAGCTTTTCTAGGCTGTAATGGCAAGTGGTTGTCAAACAACACTGTTGTCTTCTGTTGTCAATCAGCTTCAGAAATATAGTCTCGGTTACACACAGACTCATAACTTCACTAACCATTAAATCAATGGAGTTTTTCGGATATACATATTAAATCACTTATGAAATCAGGTGCCTCATTCACACTTTGATACTACTTACGTGGCAAGCAAGTATCAAATACAGCTCTGACAATCATATGCTGGAATAGTACTTCTTATTGTTGATAAACATTGTTCAGTGCATGATATTTGGTAAAATAAATTACTGGATAGATTATGAACATAATTCTAAGTTTTAATTAAAAGATGACAGACAATGTGTTTATGCACTCGTTATGCACCCGTCAGATTTTGTTACAGTCACTCTCTGTTTTGTGAAAATGTAATGGGAAAACTATATTAAACAGAAATTAAACGTTACATTTCTGGATTCACAGGTCAGAGCGGATCAGGTTGTGGAAAGGGTCCAAGGTCAATCACTGTTAGTTATACAAGAACACACACAACTTTATTCCTCAAACCAGTGCACAGCTTTCACTTTGAAAAACAAAGATCAATTCACGGCTGAAGGCCTTACTTAAGTAAGATTGCAATATCTTCTCGGCTAAAGGCCGAATTAATATTTCAGATCAGCTAGGGAAATTCTTTAAAAACCAAACATTTACAAATTCCGGCTAAAGGTCATATTAAGGAAAATTCAAGAGAGACTTTAAAGATAAGCCTTTACACAGTACAACAGAGAAACATCTTAAGAAACCTTGAAGTATCCTGTCGGCTGGAGGCCCAAGCAATTACTCAAGAATAATTAAAGACAACCTTAAGATAAATATACCCAGAACACGGCTGAAGACCGTTTCAAGAATTCAAGATAATTAAAGTGAAACCTTACAGACAAGGATTTACATATTAAAGCAACAGATTCTGAAACAAATGCGGCTGAAGGCCTAGACACAGAACAAACAAGAAATTTAAATAAAACAGGGCTGAAGGGCTAATTTCAATCATTAAAACAGCATTAATACACTAGAGAAGGCTAAGCACAGTACTTAGAATATTGCAAAAGTCGAAAACACAATAACAAGTGGTGTTTAGAAAATGCTCCAGGATCGGCCTGAGAAGGTTTCTTATGGGTGTAGGGAAGTGAGTCAGGCAGCCAAGGCTTAAGGTCAGATAAGAGAAGGCAGCACAACCCAGGTACGGTTCACGACCGAACGACTATCTGAGCGATTTCCAACCGTCAGATAAAACTGCGCAAATAATAGAAAATATCGGCCGATGACAAGTAAATCAAAATACCTATACTTCGAACACGGCCTCAGTAAGATCAAGGCATCACACACCACTCAAGACAAGTTTAAAATAATACAGAAAACACAAGTCACAACTGTCAAATCGCTACGGAAGAAGGCTGCGGGTTCGAGGCAAAAACATACATCACTTGTTATCACATGCGTTAACGCCTGAGGAAAGAACAATCCACCAAAACGAAGAAATAGTAAGTCGAGTTTTAAGAACCGGCAACTAATTACTCAACTTGAGGATCCTGCTGCAGAGGAAAGCGAAAAGTCGCTATCGCAGCTAGCGCCTCCAAATGCAACAGCGCGTGCCCGCTGCCAAAAGCCCCGCCCTGGCTTCGCGCTGTGGAGACTGCGTCGCTGCTCAGTTCCAACGAACCAACAAGGTCCAACCACATCCCGACTCGGAAAATGGTGTTCGTCCTGAGGATCCAAGACGTCATCGAGAGAGACGACCGGCCGAGCGAACAACCAACGGCAACCCGCTTTCGCCAACAGCGATCCCGGCGAATACTGACACCATACGGAGCCGACTGTTGCTGACTGCCAACTCTTACCGACTGATAATGGTGTCAGTGCACAGCAGACCACATGTCGCCATCCGACGACCAGCCGACCGACCGACCAACGGTTTTCCATCTGCGTCGACCACGGTCCCGGCGCGTACTTGCACATTGCGGACCTGCCTGCTACTGACTGCCAACTCGTCCAACAGCCGAATAACGACGGACCCGACTCAGTTCACAACCGAAAAGCGACTGAGACTCAGAGCCGACGGACTAACATGCGACTGTCTGCCTTCCGAGTGACTCTGCCGACTCACTACACCGACTCACTGCACCGACTCGTTCCTGTCAGAGCAGAACCCGGAAATACTCGCGGTCGCTCCACAGATAGTAACACGAATCTACTATCGATAGCGCTGGTGCTATATATACAGGGTGAGTCACCTAACATTACCGCTGGATATATTTCGTAAACCACATCAAATACCGACGAATCGATTCCACAGACCGAACGTGAGGCGAGGGGCTAGTGTAATTGGTTAATACAAACCATACAAAAATGCACGGAAGTATGTTTTTTAACACAAACCTACGTTTTTTAAAAATGGAACCACATGTTAGCACATCTGAACATATAAACAAATACGTAATCAGTGCCGTTTGTTGCATTGTAAAATGTTAATTACATCCGGAGATATTGTAACCTAAAGTTGACGCTTGAGTACCACTCCTCCGCTGTTCGATCGTGCGTATCGGAGAGCACCGAATTACGTAGGGATCCAAAGGGAACGGTGATGGACCTTAGGTACAGAAGAAACTGGAACAGCACATTACGTCCACATGCTAACACCTTTTTATTGGTCTTTTTCACTGCTGCACGTGTACATTACCATGAGGGGTGAGGTACACGTACACACGTGGTTTCCGTTTTCAATTACGGACAGGAATAGAGTGTGTCCCGACATGTCAGGCCAATAGATGTTCAATGTGGTGGCCATCATTTGCTGCACACAATTGCAATCTCTGGCGTAATGAATGTCGTACACGCCGCAGTACATCTGGTGTAATGTCGCCGCAGCCTGCCACAATACGTTGTTTCATATACTCTGGGGTTGTAGGCACATCACGGTACACATTCTCCTTTAACGTACCCCATAGAAAGAAGTACAGAGGTGTAAGATCAGGACAACGGGCTGGCCAATTTATGCGTCCTCCACGTCCTATGAAACGCACGCCGAACATCCTGTCAAGGGTCAGCCTAGTGTTAATTGCGGAATTTGCAGGTGCACCATCATGCTGATACCACATACGTCGACGCGTTTCCAGTGGGACATTTTCGAGCAACGTTGGCAGATCATTCTGTAGAAACGCGATGTATGTTGCAGCTGTTTGGGCCCCTGCAATGAAGTGAGGACCAATGAGGTGGTAGCCAATGATTCCGCAGCATACATTTACAGTCCACGGTCGCTGTCGCTCTGCCTGTCTGAGCCAGCGAGGATTGTCCACGGACCAGTAATGCATGTTCCGTAGAATCACTGCCCCGTGTTTTGTGAAACCCGCTTCATCGGTAAACAGGTAGAACTGCAACGCATTCTCTGTCAATGCCCATTGACAGAATTGCACTCGATGATTAAAGTCATCACCATGTAATTGCTGATGTAGCGACACATGAAATGGGTGAAAGCGGTGACGATGCAGTATGCGCATGACACTACTTTGACCCAGTCCACCGGCTCTCGCAATGTCCCGTATACTCATGTGTGGGTTCATGGCAACAGCAGCTAACACACCAACTGCACCCGCTTCTCCTGTGACGGGCCTTTTACGGACCCGTTTGCGTGCTACGACCATACCTGTTGCATACAGCTGGCGGTAGATGTTTTGCAATGTGCGGCACGTTGGATGCTCTCTGTCCGGGTACCGTTCTGCATACACCCTGCAGGCTTCAGCTGCATTTCGTCGACACTCGCCGTAGATGAGTATCATCTCCACCTTTTCAGAGTTCGAATACACCATGGTCACAGTTCCTACAACACTACACTATCATAGACGTCTGGTAACACGGTGTACTACAATTGGTCTGCGTGCGGAGACGAATGCAGAATAACAATAGCAGCAAGCCCTACATGCGGACACTGCGACAGCTAGACCAAACCACAACAGTGCACTACAGCCACACTCGTAAACACGGTCGTCATCGTAAACATGTCCCTGCAGATGCTGCTCGCCGACCGTGGCCCGTGTTTGTTACAACACGCAACTGAACGTCGAAGGTTTCAAGCGTCAACTTTAGTTTACAGTATCTCCGGATGTAATTAACATTTTACAATGCAACAAACGGCACTGATTACGTATTTGTTTATATGTTCAGATGTGCTAACATGTGGTTCCATTAAAAAAAACGTAGGTTTGTGTTAAAAAACATACTTCCGTGCATTTTTGTATGGTTTGTATTAAACAATTACACTAGCCCCTCTCCTCACGTTCGGTCTGTGGAATCGGTTCGTCAGTATTTGATGTGGTTTACGAAATATATCCAGCGGTAACGTTAGGTGACTCACGCTGTATATATATATATATATATATATATAGCTTTTTGAGGCGGCTTGGTGAGATGCATTGAAGACAATCACGTGCAGACATTACGGAATTGCTATCAACACTAGACTAACATGATATCCCCCATGCTCATCCTTGTTATGGCTTGTCATACTTGTAGTATCAACACAGGCAATGTCTTTGCATCTAATGAGCTCCACATTCTAGATCTGCGGGCTTCTTACACAAATAGAAGTCGTTCTTTCCTGTTATTATATCTGGAATGTAAAGTAATCTATAGAAAATATAATTGTAAAATAATTAAAACTATTTTTATAGTGTTGTCTTAAGAGCGAGATCCTAAAGCAGGGTTGATATCTCGAGACGGAACTACAAGTAAGCATAGTCGCCGCCACACGCAACGACGAATAAGAGACGTGGGTGTAAAAAAAGTCAACACAGTTTCCATACGCCGCCGCTGCTGCTGAGGACTGACTTACGTAAGAGCGGAACGCCGTTCAGCCCCACTCTGCAATCTTCGCCGAAGATTACAGCGTCGTCTCTCTAACGAGCCAGCAAAGCGACAGTCGTATTAGAGAGAACTATGTAGCAAAATTTACAGTCGATTGTACTTCGAGAGAGGAGACCATTATTTTGTACTTTATCAAGCGACACGTTACTGTTCAGTAACAGTAATACATACACATACACATGCTTGCTTACACAGTTAAATATTGCATCTTGCTCATGTTATACGAGAGTGGTTTAATATTTTGTAAGTTATACAGTATCAACTCTGCCTCCTCCAGAAGTAATCTAAGAACCCGTCAAAGTGCCGACGTCTGTTATTTCGTTCAGCACGACAGCTTTTATATCTTAAAATCACCTCATCAGCGCCTCATCTTACGTCTGTTGGGCAGTCTGTACAGTGTTTCACATACGACGTGAGTTCTGTTGATATTTAGACGTAAAATTTGCTCAAGCCCAGCTTATAAAACCGATTCTCTCTTCACATATGAATATTTATTTGAACTCATTCATGTTAAATTGATACTATTGAGGTAATGACGGGCAGTTGACATGGTGACTACCATTACACTGCTCATATTTATTACTATTACCCCGAATGCATGCATCAGTTTATACTTAAGGAGTTCATTTCTAATTTTTTAACATCAGTAATGACGTGTGTGAAATTGATTTTATGAACCACATGCCCTTAAGGATCTTTTTATACACTGCAGGACTGGAAGTAAAGAAAGAGTGAAGCGTAAAAGATAATAGAGCAATGAAATTTACTGGTGAGGCAGAATTTCAGTAGAGCATTTGCTGCATTTTTGATAAATAATATAATTATTTCAGCCGCGAAAATACAGAAAGGGTAAAGTTGTGGGCTAAGACTGGAGGAGAGCAAAGGATGTGTGCTTTGAGAAGCTCTGTTATTGGCCAAGCGGAGCTACTTAAGGCGCAGTTGAAACAATATAATTGGTCGCTAAAATACTGGGCTGTGACTGGGAAATCTAACTACGTATCTGTATTCATAAAAGCTCTGTAGTTGGCCAAGGAAGCGTCGATTAAGAACACGTATCTAAAATGTGATTGACCTCGAAATCACCGGGGTGTGACTGGCAGATTTAATCATATGTGTGTTGATTTAAAAGCTCTCTGATTGGTCTATTTATATTGTGGGTACAGTACGCATTTATATACCGTACGTGCATAGGTCCTGAATGTGCGGCAAATAGTAGGTAGCTGTAGTACTGCTTTGTCGTGTTTCTTTTCTCGTTTAATTCTTGAATCACTGCAGAAACGACTAATATGACTGATAAAGGTGTCAGTAGATGTACCGTTGAGAAAAAGCTTAAATCGAGTAATACTGAACTATTGATTGGCGACTCCATAGAGTTCTGTGTGCACAACGACCATATATGTTATATTAAAAGGAAGGTCAGCGTAATATTGATGTTTTATTGATAGCAGAATCGATTTTCGATCACATAGTGATCATCTTCAGTGTTGTGGTGTACAAATTAAATTCAGACAAATGGCTCTGAGTACTATGGGACTCAACTGCTGAGGTCATTAGTCCCCTAGAACTTAGAACTAGTTAAACCTAACTAACCTAAGAACATCACAAACATCCATGCCCGAGGCAGGATTCGAACCTGCGACCGTAGCGGTCTCGCGGTTCCAGACTGCAGCGCCTTTAACCGCACGGCCACTTCGGCCGGCTAACATAAATTCAGACACCAATGAGTTTAATTTGTACACCACAGCACTGAAGATGATCAATATGTGATCGACAATCGATTCTGCTATCGATAAAACATCAATATTACGCTGACCTTCCTTTTAATTTATTACTGAACGAGTTACCAGGGCTCGATGGAGTCCTTATCAGAATCTGTACGGCTTAGTTGGTCCCGATGACAACCAGTATGAAGTACAAAAAGCAACGGTCATGCCATTCCCTCATGGTATCCTGGAAGCCATGGATCAAAGTAAATAGGCGGATTCAGCATTTGTCGACATCCAAAAAACTTTTAGCTTAGTACAGATTTAATGCTGGTCTTAGAAAGTAAGATCGCCCTCCTAAGATCATATCTGTTTTAAAGCCCCCTGGAGGAGATCAGGTGCCCTCGAAACTTCTTGACAAATGATGTTTTATATTTCAGCACATTTACAATAAATTCTCAATCTGTGCACCACTTTATATCGTATTAATTTCTGGCTAGATACTCGTTCATGGTTTTAGCAGATAATACTCGTTATAAATCAGAGCAACGTTTGTCAAAAACTTGAGGCTACTGTTCATGTGGCCCATTTCGAAATTACTTGTACATGTGCCTCATTATGACTGAGACAAGAACGTCATCTAAGACTGCTTCACATGGTTGCGTCTTTTTAATAAACTAGCCAACGAGCGGAAAGAAACTGTGCTAAATGTGTATGTACCTACACTTGAGTTAAGAGAAACTATTACGTAAAATGATATCACTGACAGAATTTATAGAATACGCAACTCTAGCTCACAGTCGTCGATTTTCTGTTAAGAGTTATTTGTGACCTTCGCAGTGTTCCGAAAAAATTCAAAAATATACCTTCAGTCAAGTAAATATATGCTTACGAGAAATAAAACCGAGAGAATCGATTGTTAGAGAGTGGATGCTGTTACCAAAACATATAGAAAGCACAACTGTAGCTTACAACTGACGATACATTCAGTAATGAGGATTATCGTTTCCGCGCTGCACTTTAGCTTTCAAAACTGTAAATAATTCAAAACGTATCATGACGCACACAAGTTGTGAAACAATCAGTGAAAAACAATAAGGAAAAGACACTAACACTATTATTTTGTACGTAAAATGTTAAGGCTCTAACATTTCTAAGCGAATTTATATTGCTCTTAAACGAAAACTCGGAAGTCTGCTTGAATATACAAATAATCAGTCAAAATACTCGCATTTTTCACTTCACTGATTTCATGAGAACTTCTACAGTATCGTCCTATAGAAGAACACCAAAACGAAAAGCTAGGAGTATTATCACAGCACATTTTCCACTTTGGGTAAGAATGTAAAACAGTTTTAATATTCTGTGGATATAATAAAGAGTGACACTTTAAGAGAAAGGCAGCTGGGCAGAGTTAGAGTGGAAGGTAACAGATGAAAGCCTTGTGGAAACGAGTCTGAGCGGTGATGGGAGGCTGGGAGAGAACCAAAGCCGGTCTGCTGTCGCTGGGAGAGTAATGGCTGATGCAGGCAGTCGCTCGAGGCCACGGAATTGCCCGAGGCCCTCCTGGCCCGCTAATGGGCTGCCTCTGAACGGAAAGGCCACGCAAATTATGACGCCGAGTTCCCCACAGCAAAGTCTACGGAACCGTCTGTTTCGTACAGGCCTCACCCTTTACTCTTACTAAAGCAATGTCCTGCTGCAGGAAACACGACAGACTAGAACAGAACGATGTCGTTTCCGTAAGCGTATAGTAATCGCTTTTACGCCTATCTGTTCGTAAACTTACACTTGTTAACTGTATGTCATACTCTTCTCGCTTGTATAAATGAAAGTTACGTGACCGAAACGGTATTCATTCGTGAAACTAATGTCAGATTTTATTTAAGAAGCTTAGATTGTGTACACTGATACCGCAACACTAACTTACGTGATACCAACAAGGATCATAACATTACGATGTGAACACGAGAACTGAAGTACCGAGTTTTAATATTAATTGTAACAGGAGGCCAATGATCCTTATATAGTTCGAAAGGTGCTTTACCACAGATGTGCACGAAGAAAATATAACGTGTGTATGTAGGCGTTAAGAGCGGTAAAAGGAAGCAGGAGCTTTCACATTCATAACACTGATGTTTCATTGTCTATTATACATTAAAATCTCCATCTTCGAAAATTGAGGAGATACCACCCTCTGCCCTGCGCACCGATCAAATGCTGTGGTAGATACTCTATGAACACGAAAATAACAAATCGCATTCTATATGTTTACATGGTTCATTTGCAGTAAAACGTACATACCGGGAAGCTACACTACGACAACTGCAACGTCGATGACGTCAGCAGTGAAAATCAACATATCGTAGCAACAAGGTCTGTAAACGACGTTCTCTATTGGCGTCGTTATTTCTCTTACTTTTCTGTAAGAATAACTGTGTGGTCATTTGCTGCCATCACCAGAAAATTTGAAGTAAGTTCCTAATTATCAATTTCTTCTTTTTCAATAACTAAGACTTTCGAGTTCCCTTATTATGCGGAAACCATAAAAATGCTTGTGGAGTGACGAATCACGGTACACAACGTGGCGATCTGATGGCAGGGTGTGGGTTTGGCGAATGCCCGGTGAACGTTATCTGGCAGCTTGTGTAGTGCCAACAGAAAAATTCGGAGGCGGTTGTGTTACGGTGCATTTTCCCATTGTTGAATCGTCCAATGTTTTCGCTCCTTTCACCAAGCGAGGCGTCGTTTGCCATTTACCGGCGTGATGTGTGGCTTATGAGCAGCCGCTCGACCATGAAATCCAAGTTTTGTCAACTCCCGCCTAACTGTCATAGTACTTGCAGTGGATCCTGATGCAGTTTGGAATTCCTGTGTGACGGTCTGGTAGATGTGTGCCTATTACACATTACGACCCACTTCAACTGTCGGCGGTCTCTGTCAGTCAATAGACGAGGTCGGCCTGTACGCTTTTTTCCACTTCACTATCACAGTGGACCTAGGGATGTTTAGGAGTGTGGATATCTCTCGTACAGACGTATGACGCAAGTCACACACAAACACCTGACCACGTTTGAAGTCAGTGAGTTCCGCGGAGAGCCCCATTCTGCTCTCCCACGATGTCTATTGACTACTGAGGTCGCTGATTTGGAGTACTTGGCAACAGGTGCAGCACAATGCATCTAATATGAAATACGTATGTTTTTCTGGGTGCCCGGATACTTTTGATCACATAGTGTACTTTTAAATGTGCGCTGAACAGAATTACAAGTAATTTTGAGAACTGTAATTGCGATTTGAGGAATTTACACTGCAGGTTTTGTAAAGCAAACCATTTCGCGTCTGAGGTATCTTGATGCGATACAACGGCATTGACATCGTGTTGTCATAGGCGTAAAGTTGATTTGCTGCCACTAATATAAAATTTATTTTTCAACGCTGTGTATAAAAGTCTCCCTTCAAATAATCGAACAATAAAAAAGAAACCAAAGAAATATTTCAAGAATACACGTATCTACAATGTAGTATTTGCCACGGATCAATTCTGCGACTAACATTTCAGACACTTTAAGACACATAATAATTGCCACCACATATCAGATTCACTGACGCGGTTGGTCGGATTTCGATCACAGGCGATACTAATATGTTTAAAACGGTCATTAGTAATAATACATTGCAGACAAGACCAGACAGCGATATTTACACTACGAGTACATCTTTTGGTCAAACGTGCGTAGCTTTCTTCATTTTCAGTGGGCTCTGACAAGACTCCGACAAATCACAGCTTTTCAGAAACAAGATAAAGACGTTTCTCTAGGACTCGTCAGTTCTTTAGTATCCCTCTTCCTCCACCGCTGATTTCTCCTGAGGATTCTCTCAAACTTCTGTCTACTTTAGCCTACTCTTCGTGGTAACTAAATTTTGATCTCCTCCTGGCTATCCCTTAGAAACCAAAACCTGATTTCATATTCTCTGTCTTATCATAATCGAGCTAGTATCCTTCAGTGTTCACAGTCTACCTCCGCCTCTTACGATTCGTGTACATACATCTCATATTGCTAGCTGAAATTTACTGCAGAAGTCAACGAGCCTTTATGCTCTCTCATTCCCACTACCAAGACCATATTCTCGCGTAACCCTGTTTTCTGTTCTTTCCCCACAGCAGGGTCCCATTACGCTGTGTTTATTAGATTTTCGTCCCCAGTTATACATTGAGTTAGTCGTTGGATGTCCTTATATACACCCCCTATCAACTAATCTTTTGGCCGGCCGGAGTGGCCAAGCGCTTAAAGGCGCTACAGTCTGGAACCGCACGACCGCTACGAACGCAGGTTCGAATCCTGCCTCGGGCATGGATGTGTGTGATGTCCTTAGGTTAGTTAGGTTTAAGTAGTTCTAAGTTCTAGGGGACTTATGACCACAGCAGTTGAGTCCCATAGTGCTCAAAGCCATTTGAACCAACTAATCTTTTGATTGTGACATCGCCATATAAACCTGAACTATTGTTGTTGCCGTTGGACTGGCTTCTGTTCTGATGAGAATAATCCCCAGTAGCGGACTCAAATCTACCTTCAAGTTTGTAACGAATCGTACCTCTGCTATACCATTTTCTGGTGGTATTGACAGCAGGCAACGCAGCTTGGTGACCAGAACTAGAACAATACCCAAAAGCATAGGAAAAGTAATTGACTATCCGTCAGGTAGCGATGAGCTTGGTAACGACACCGGCAACGTCCAACATCAGAAAACTCAAAAACTCAGTACGCTTTCATATGGTTTGTTGACATAGAAACAGAGTTCGACAATATAATGTGGCAGAAAAAACCCACAGAAAAATAGGTATACACTACAGGCAAAGAGATATTATACACACTGTAGGAGAGAACAATAAGAATGAAAGACAAAGAGGGTTCTTTTAAAATGTGTGTAAGGCAAAGGTACAGTCCTACTCCTTTACTGCGCAACATGTACATTGAAGAAACAATGAAGGATTCAATGAGATCAAGATTCCGGGGGAAAGGATATGAACAAAAAGTATCGATGATATTGCAATCCTCGGCGGAAGTGAGGAAAATTCATGAACCGTCGTCGAAATGAACAGCCTATTGAGCACTGAATAGGGGTTCAGAGTAAACGATATAGAGACGAAAATGTTGAAGAAAAACTGGAACGATACTGAGGAGAATTTTAACATGCAATTTGGGGGCGACGCAGTAAATGACGAGAAGGAATTCTCATACCTTCGAATCAAAATACATTGCTGACGCAGCAAGACTGTGATAAATAGCAATCTAACAATGGAAAACATGGAATTCTTTCCCAAATTAGTTTCATAGTATCATACATATCTTAATTTGAGAGAGAAATGTCTGAGAATGTACGTCTGGACACAGTATTGCGGTTTTCTCTGCCTCGTGATGACTGGGTGTTGTGTACTGTCCTTAGGTTAGTTAGGTTTAAGTAGTTCTAAGTTCTAGGGGACTGATGACCATAGATGTTAAGTCCCATAGTGCTCAGAGCCATTTGAACCATTTTGAACAGTATTAAGTGGGAGATAATTATAGCCTGCGGGCAAACAGGAATAGCAGAGAATCAAAGCGTTTGAGAAGTGATGTAACGATACTAAAAATTAAGACAAGAAATTAAGAGTTCTCCGCATAGGCGGTGAAAAAAAGGAATATGTGGAGAACCGTTAGTACAAGAAGCGACAATAAAATTGAATTGCGCCAAACATCGGCAAAATTAGTAAGGGAAGTCAGATGCAAGGCAAGTAATTGTGGACGTCAGATGTAAATGCTGCTCTGAGGTGAGATTAACACAGTGTTGGAAATCGTGGCAGGCCGTATCAACCAGTTAGAAGGCTAATAACGAGTTGTGCCCCCCCTCCCCCCCCCCCCCCCCCCCCACCACCACCACAAAAACCAGAAGCAGGAGTTGAGTAAGCCACACAAATTATAAAAATGCATGTACGTATCTATATATACACGTATGTACTACATCTCATCCTAAACCACTAAACTGATTTTAGCCAAATTGGTACACATATCAATTACTGTCTACGGAGAATGAGTGTGGGATAAGAACCACCCATCTCTCAAGGGTTGGGGTGTGGGTGAAAACACAATGTAGCTCACGACACGAGAATACTCATACTTCAGTCATTTAATATTTGAGAATGAGAGCACTTAGGGACTTGCAACAAACTTTACACACAGTTTCAAACCTGCACGAAACTGTCTCTCGCTGACAACCCCAACAAAATGTTGAAGGGAAAAAAGTTTATCAGTTACTACATTTACTCTGTTCATATAGTACAACTGCCACATGAAGCACGACGTTTTAATGTTTTACTTCTATACTGCCCACTGTATTCGTGACATATTTTTGAGACAGTATCCACTTTTACAGTTTAATGTACCAGAAAAATTTCATCGCTGTACACTTAGTTCAGGAGATATGGCATTATAAATACTGGATGCGTGAAAATCTGCCGCATTATGGAAGACGTTTAAATTTAGTATTTCGTTGCGACTAATTCTATTCGCAACACGTTTCGCAGTATTCCTACAAAAATATATCATTGTACGACACATAGTTAAAGAGATGCGATGTCAGATACTGACCCTATTCACAAAACATTTCGTAGGCAGTACGCACATTTACCACTGGATATAATTGAAAAATTACATTGCATAGCAGATAGCTCAGGAGATATGACGCCATTAACACTCAGCTGCATAAAAATGAAAGTGTAGGGCGAAATTCGCTAGACATACAGGTGAAATATGCGTCCAAATACGCATGAAATATGATAACTATGTTTTAAATATATTTGACAAGTGCATATGCGTACAAAGCCCCGGGTAAAAAGTTTATTCTAAGCCCCAGGAACGATTTTCTTAGGTACAAATTTTAGTTATCATCTGTAAAGAAATACCTTAGGAGTAAGAACCAGCATCTTCCTATTGGAGTGAGTGTGACAACGTGGAAAGAGAAACGAGGACGAGGAGATGGACAGACAGCAAGGGGTAAGGAGGAGATAGGCTAAGGCAGGAAGAGGAGGAGATGGATAGAGGGAAGGGGAAACAGGCAGAAAGGGAAGTGAAGGAGATGGACAAATACAGGGGGAGCGAGAGGTAGGCAGAGAGATGTGTGAGGAGGAGATTAGCAGACAGAGAGGGGGGAGAGGAAATGGACAGAGAAAGAGAAGAGGTGCAGATGGACAGAGATAGGGGAGAGGTGAAAACGGACACTGAAAGTCCTTGAACAGGGAGAGAGGAAAGGTGAAGATATAGGGAGAGGAAATGGATAGAGAGGGGTGAGAGGATGGAGAGAAGGAGAGGGGGAAGTGGAGACTGACAAAGAGAGGGGAAGGAGGGATGGATGCAAGGAGCAGATTGACAGGGAGGGAAAGGTGGAGGAGATGAACAGGGGAAGTGGACAGAGAGAGGGGGAAGGAGGATCTGGACTAGTAAATACGTACCCTCACAATGCCGGATACTCAGCTAGTACAATGTGGAATGTTTCATCTAGACTTTATAACTGAACTCTGTTTCATAAAATCCACATCCCATCTCAGATGCGACGGTTTGCAGTTGGTTGCTGAGCCCCTTCAGTGATTCATAAATGATATAACCAGCGACGACAAATTGCTACCCTACGCTAACGTTATCAGTCTGTTCAAAATACTGATTAAGAAATAGATAGTAATCCTAAGTTAGCGCTTGCTTATATAAGGAAACTATGTCTGACCCAAATATACTGCCAAACAGTGCCAAGAAACATGGTTGTCGTATCGTACCGCAGTAAATAAAGAGAAATATGTAAACGTTTTTTACATTACCAATAATAGTCTCAAACTTTGTCAGCTATTGTATTACTTATTTACGAGGGTCACTCCAAAAGAAATGCACGCTATTTTTTTTTAATCCATCTTTTATTCTATATGTTTGAAAGTTTTACAGTGTGTAGATATATCCTTTGGGAACAATATTTTCATTTCTCCACATAATTTCCATCCCTCTCAACTGTCTTACGCCATCTTGGAACCAGTGCCTGTATACCCGCATGGTAAAATTCTGGACCAACCTGTTGGAGCCACTGTTTGGCAGCGTGCACAAGGGAGTCATCATCTTCAAACCTTATTCCACGAAGAGAGTGGCAGTCTCGTTGTGATGCGCTGAGATGTTTCCACAACGAGACTGCCATGCCAGAAGAACAAAGTGAGTGACCATTACAAAACATTTTCATGCAAACATCATTCTAGCTTCCAAAGTGGCATTGCCTCTTACTAAGTTTTCTCTTCTTCCACAGGATAAACACAGCATTTCTGAAAGACTATATAACGTCAGTAGGACCTTATTGTAAAATTGTTTTTGTAATGCCATTTAGCCTGAAGATGAGGTAGTCCCACGAAACATGTCGCTAAATAAATAAGTAATACGATAGTTGACAAAGTTTGTGACTGGTAGCGGTAATTTAAAAAACCTTTATTGAGACAGTCGCGGTTGAAAAATAGTCAAAATGGCTCAAATAAAGAGAAGTTTTGAAACTATCAAAAAGTATTTTCACTCTACTGAATAAAGTAGAATCTCTGATGTGATGCACGTACTTACAACAGAAAATATTAATAATACACCCAAATAATAAGTATGTGTACCTTTCTTCTGTAGTGCTGATTTCATATTGGTCACAGATGTGGCGTTTCATTTTCAGTCTAGCAAAGCTAAGTAAACTGAGAGGCGCTGTGCCACAAGGCTTAAATCTCTTAACGGGATTTACTGATAGATTATGGATGACTTATGGCGCCTTTATTTGCAGCAAGGGCCATATCTGTGGAACATTCCGCCGATCGCGAAAAGGAATTCCCTCATAGAATAAAGTTTCCTAAATCAACAAAAAGATTCAGGTCTGATTGCTTTAGAGTTTTCTACGGCGCTTGTGATGGACGCTAAGAGTCCTAGTTAGGTCGTAGGAGAAAATTTAGTCTCTTTTTTGCCCAAACTGCCAACGTCGCGCGGTCTGGTTGACTACACAGTAAATTAATAAAGGAACGCTGCAATGAGCTCTTTCGCCTTGGCTAGGTACCGACGTAGCTGAACTTCGTCAATTTCCTTGCCGCAGAGACTTTGTCGAGCTGCTGAGCTCTAAGTTATAACAGCGATTCATTTGCAGTAAACAGGCGGAAATGGAGCAGCAATCTTGAGATGTAAATGATACAACTTGTCTCAGACAGAATTCAGTTAAGGCGAGTGCATCGAGTTCTCCCTTTAAACAGTATCAGGCTACGCTTGCGTGAGATCTTACGGCAGTTATCTTAATGAAAATGTAATAAGACTGTTGTATCTGTCACCTTTCTAGAAAGCTTAAAGCGCTTAATAGTAAGATCCCTACTTACAGCGACATGCAGAAACTAGCAAAGGAAGCATATGACAAGCAATAAACTGAGCAAAAGTGGCAGTTCATTGGCCGCAAAGGAGCTCAGGCTCACCTCCCTGGTTAAAAGTGACCTCATCGCCTACAAGCAGCCTGCTTGTAAGGCACCAGATTAATTAAATTCAGACGGAACAGATAAGTGGGGATTAATTCCAGAAGACGAATTAGAATGGACACATCTTTACGTGAAGCAGTGTTGTACTGTAGTTGCGGAGGACTGCACACTAGATGCAGATGTCGGTAAGGATTCTGTTGATTTATTAGAAAAGGAGAAATAAAAAAAATGTACTTATTCGGACGGCCGATTAACTCCGAATTACTCGCATACGGCCATTCACAATTTAAGCAGAGATTACTAACAATTCACAGGTACCATAACTCGCTTTATCTAGTTATCTCGAATTGATAACTGTAACTGCAATTTTCCAGAAAGTTGGCAAAAGGCTTGTCAAATTTACAAAGAAATTTGTATCTGAAAACTATATCAGACGATATTTCTCAAAATACTGAAACGACGCTAAAAGAAATTACACAAACGAAGTCCAGATAAAAGTAAACTAGATGTAGCCTGGGAGGATCACGTGTGAGCGAATTCTCAGCTCCCCCCCCCCCCCCCCCACCCTCTTCATAAATCATTAAAATCCCTGCCGAGCATATACTTCGGCATCGCAGATTCATGGAAAAGTCTAGAGTATGTTTCTACTGACCAATGGACATGAAACGGATATTACTGTTGCTGCTGTTGGTTATGATGAAGTCATTTTAAGAGGAACTTACAGAGAAATAAAAACTTGTTCTCAGAGACTTTACCTGTAAAATTTCTTCAAGTCATCACCATCATCATCGACAGCGATCTGACTTCCACGGCTGGGTACAGTCCTCCCTAGATGCTCCAGTGAACTGCGTTTTCCTGTTGTACGCATCAACCCAGGTCGTCCTTGTGCTCTTTTTGCATCTCCGGGAATCCAGCGAATAACTTCTTTGCTTCCATCCTTTCGCCTAATTCCACGTCTCGCCCATCACCATTTCATTTCCATTAAGACCCTATGTACGTCTATCGTCTGCAGTCTGTTTCCCAATCAGTTAGTTTCTTTTCCAGTCTGTCCTAGTGATTCTCCATTGATCGATGAGTGAGTCGTTATTTTATTGCCTCTCGCATTTGCAGCCAATAGCTCACTGTCATAACTCCAAAGCAGTATTACAAGTTTGTAAAGTTTCCTTTTCAGGAAAATGGGAAGCTTACTTTTGAAAACATGTTTGCTTTACCGAAAGCTCTCTATAGCAATGATGCTGACTATCGCTTATACAACAAGTTTTCAAATGGTTCAAATGGCTCTGAGCACTATGGGACTTAGCTGCTGGGGTCATCAGTCCCCTAGAACTTAGAACTACTTAAACCTAACTAGCCTAAGGACTTCATACACATCCTTGCCCGAGGCAGGATTCTAACCTGCGACCGTAGCGGTCGCGCGGTTCCAGACTGTAGCGCCTAGAACCGCTCGGCCACTCCGGTCGGCACAACAAGTTTTCGGTTACACCTGTTCTTCTCGTTTCCAGTTTAACGTGACTCTTAAAACCGCGCAGAATAACCAGTTCCTGAAATAAACGATTTTCGGTTTTTTATTGCTATTACTTCCCGAAGAACAGAAATTGAAAAGTTCTCACGAAGGCGAAGGAGTAGATGATCACGATCGATACGGGGTTGAGACTGCAGAATAAATCTGTCTCACTGCATCCACCAAAGATTGCGAAGTAGACGGCCGTGGCGACAGCGAGAGCGAAAGGTCACAAGTTGACGACCTCTCTGCACCGTCGCGTTTGGGTGTTGTCAGGTTTTCACCCTGAAGCAACCACAACATTAAGGGTTCATTTATTAATCAAAATTACCTTATCTTCCAAGGAACACTGGCGGTGTTTTCCCCTTATATGATATCAAAAGTTTGTTGTGCCTCCTTCAGTTTTTAATCTTTTAACGCAAATGGAGCACTGTACTTCACTGTTGCCGCACTTCGTAAAATACTTGCAAATCAGTCATGGTGCCATGCTGCAGTACTCCCGATGTCCGAGGACGACAACGAGAAACTACCGTGTAGACGGGTGGCTGCAAGTCTCGCAAACTTCACGTACACGCGTAGTGCATAATAGGCCTCGTCACATGGCGACAGGTACAATATTGTCTCTGGAATCTTTACACCTATTCTTATGTAATGTGTTTGTTGTTAGTTTATAACTGAAGCCGTTACTTTTTTAAAAATAGATTCTATAATAATTCAATATTTCAAAGGTATGCTAATTTTACAAATAAATATTACTCATTTAAAAAAAAAGTTTTATTTAAAAGCCAAAACTTGTAACACTGCTTCTGCAGTAAATTGATATCTCGATTATTTTCCCGGTTATTGGCAAAAAATAAGTAAAAATTGTCATTGAGACGAAACAGATAACGAAAAATACCGGGTATTCAGTACTAAAATACCGGTATCGGCTTTAACTGGTCGGTATTTTTCTTTCCTACTCTATAGAATTTTTTCCCTGTGCTTTTTCTTTGCCGTCCTTACAGGCGTTGTCTTTCAACCGCTCTAAATGCATAAACCACACTGCTTCTAAGACTTCATTTTAAATGTGTACTAATCTGTAGGTTATTAATTATTTTAGTCTTATTTTCATTGATTTTCAGGCTAGCTTTCGAACGTGTAATGCTCACGTCTTTCATTAGTTGCTGAAGTTTATCTGTTCTTGACTCAGTTTTTGTAATCACTAGAAAAACGAAAATGCTTTACACATTTTCCATTTTATTTTTCATAGTTTAAGTGTCGGAAAACTTCCACTGTAACTACTGAGAATAGTTTTTGTGATAAGCAGTCTCCTTGTCTGAAACCTTCCTAATTTCAAAGCTTCAATATACTAACATAAGATGAATCAATGTCTGATTTCTACAGAGCTATAAGTCCAGATTCAGTACAACTTGAGGCAATAGCCCTCTCAAACGTTTGGAAACCAGGCTACGCTGTGATTCGCGCTCGCTGCTCTTTTCTGTAATTCGATCGTAGCTTGCTAAATCCAGCTGGTTCGTTTACCTGATTAAATTATGCGCAATTGGTGGTAACTCCTGTACATTACGTAGGTGTTGTTGATGCGCCTCTAGTTCACTCTGTCTTGTCTGTCTCTCCTCTTGTGAAGTAGAAATTACAATCGTGTCACAATTTTGCACAATTATCTTCATCCGATGATATTTCGTAAACAAATTTCAAATTCACTTTGTCTAATTTTTCCGTCAGCTTTAACATTTTCTGTTGAAACATCATCCCCATCCTTTCTTCCACTTCAAATGATTTTATACACCTCATCTCGTTTTGCTTCTGGCACGTAATTATTTTCACTACCGTTGACCTTCCAACGACAGAAAATATACTGAAATGCATCTCGCGAACAATGCTCGAATTTAAAGAATATTTGGTGAGTTTTCTACCTGTTTTTCGAATGGACATCGTTTCCTCCGTTTGCCGTCTACCGTCTTAAATGATACCAAGTAGTGTCTACCAGATGCAACACCCTGTTTCATTTTCTTCATACTATTATTGTTTTCAATTATTTCGGTTATTAAATTTTCTTTGCTTCGTATATATTCTTCGGAAGCATTTCCAAATAGTTTTATTTAATCCAGTTATCCAATAGATTTCATTTTGTTACAATTGTTTGTTTCAACTCTCACCTTATCTTTGCGTTTGGTATTTCATTATTATTATTATTATTACGATTATAATTATTACTTTCGATCCTCTAATGAGAAACTAGAGCCACTCGTTAGCTTTAGTCTTGTTATCATCCCATAACATCTTTACCTAGTTACTTTTAGTGTATCTTCTTTCTAACATTGTTGGGCTTTTTAGTTCCCTTGTCAGTTGTGTGGGGTGAGCTTATGAGAGTGGACGTTGCGCCTGTGTGTCGTCTGTGTAGCTGCCACTTGTCAACAGCGACTGCCTTCTGATTTCTGCCTGGTGTCGTACGTTGGTTTTTCGGCTCCCGTTTATGATACTGATAATTTTCTTGGTTCATCATGCCTCATCTATTCGTGCTATATGACAATAATATTTCAGACGTCTTTTTCGTGCTATGAAAATAATCGTTCAGGGTACACATTATATTAGAACTTTTGAGCAAGCTGATACCGTCTTGTTTCTTGTTCCCAATATTTTCCGCAGAATCTGTCGTTCCGTTTTCTCGATAACGATTTATGAAGATGTCTCAACTACTCCTACTGAGAGAACGATTCTTTGGCACTGGCGTAGTTTAGCTTTGATGGGTTGGGATGCCATGCTATACATTTTTCAGATCATTAGGTGGGCTCTACGCAATTATTCTGCAAGTGTTTCATGGCTTTGCCATTGTCAGTGGTCCTGACAATTTCATCAAGTTACTGAAGTAATACTGATGCCATATCTCGGTTCGCGTGTTTTTAGTCCACATACGGTGTCCTCTAATAAGGGATTTGGAGGCTAGTGTTGATGACGATCTCGTTAAGCTTTCTCATATCATCTGCAGCAGTCCGGGTTACCACTTCTAGGTAGTCACCAAAGGTAATACTGATTATTTTACTTTTTGGTCTCATATTTATTCCTAAGTGTATATTTCCGTTATATTTTGTAACCTATCTACTAAACGTCTAGACATACCATCACCATACCTTATGCCGGATTTATATAAAAAGATCTGGATAAATTATTCACAAGTTTTATTTTAGACGTTGTGTATGTTGGAGTCTGACTGGTTCAGTTAGTTTTTTTTCTATCCTTACGGCATTCGTGTACTACATTATGTGATCAAAAGTATCCGAGCACCTGGTGAAACTGACTTAAAAGTTCGTGGCGCCCTCCATCGGCAATGCTGGAATTCAATATGCTGTTGGCCCACCCTTAGACTCGATGACAATTTCCACTCTCGCTGGAATATGTACAGTCAGCGATGTCGGTCGGTGAGGCCTGGCACGAAGTCAGCGTTCCAAAACATCCTAAAGGTGTCTATAGGATTCAGGTCAGGACTCTGTGCAGGCCGGTACATTACAGAGATGTTATTGTCGTGTAACCACTCCGCCACAGGCCGTGCATTATGAACGCATGCTAGATCGAGTGGAAAGAGGCAATCGCCATCACCGAATTGCTCTTCACTAGTGGGAAGCAAGAAGGTGCTTAAAACATCAATGTAGGCCTGTGCTGTGATAGTGCCACGAAAAACAATAAGAGGTGCAAGCTCCCTCCATGAAAAACACGACCACACCATAATACCACCGCCTCCGAATTTTACAGTTGGCAGTGCACACTGGGCATTCGCCATACACACACCCTGCCATCGGATCGCCACATTGGGTACCGTGATTCGTCACTCCACACGACGTTTCTCCACTGTTCAGTCGTCCAATGTTTATGCTCCTTACACCAAGCGAGGCATCGCTTGGCATTTACCGGCGTGATGTGTGGCTTATGAGCAGCCGCTCGACCATGGAATCCCAGTTTTCTCGCCTCCCGCCTAACTGTCAGAGTACTTGCAGTGGATACTGATGCAGTTTGGAATTCCTGTGTGATGGTCTAGCTAGATGTCTGCCTATTACATATTACGACTGTCTTCAACTGTCGGTGGTCTCGGTCAGTCAACAGAGGAGGTCGGCCAGTACTTTGTGCTGTACGTGTCCTTTCACATTTTCACTTCACTATCACATCAGAAACAGTGGACCTAGGGATGTTTAGGACTGTGAAAATCTCGCGTGCAGACGTATGACGCATGTGACACGCAATCACCTGGCCACTTTCGAAGTCCGTGAGTTTCACGGAGCACCCCATTCTGCTTTTTCACGATGTCTAATGACTACTGAGGTCGCTAATCTGGAGTACCTGGTAGTAGGTGGCAGCACAATGCACCGAATATGAAAAACGTGTGTTTTTTGGGGTGTCTGGATACTTTTGATCACATAGTGTATATTAAACAGCGTGAATCTGTATCGAGTGATACACGCTGTCTTCCTTAAACTACAAGCTTGAGGACTGCAGGAAACGACTGGTGGTGCTGCAGCACAATTTTTAGATTTCGTATCTGTTCTGACCAGATCTGTTCAAATGGCTCTGAGCACTATGGGACTTAACATCTCAGGTCATCAGTCACCTAGAGCTTGGAACTACTTAAACATAAGGACATCACACACATCCAAGCCCGAGACAAGATTCGAACCTGCGACCTTAGCGGTCGCGTGATTCCAGACTGAAGCGCCTAGAACCGCTCGGTCACAACGGCCGGCGATCGCCGCTGTCGAAAGTCCTCATGATATTGACCTACCTTCAATTTTGTCAGCTGATGTAATTTGGTAAGGAGGACACGAGAGAGTACTTTGTAGTCTCTGGCAGGAGACAAATGCCTCATTAATTTTTTGGGTTCGTCTTGCCTTCCTTTTTGTGTAGATGATGAACAAAACCATCTTTCCTAACTGTAGGATAACTTTGCTTTTCCTTACATTCACTATGATGGCTTGTAATACGTCAGCCATTAGTTTGCCCCCGATTTTGAACATCTCAGCGGTTAAATTGTCTTCCACCATTCCTATGCTTTTTTTTTCAGGTTTAATGTTTCGGTATTGTATCATGTGTCTGTGGAAATTGTACTTTTTCTGTAGCAGATTTGGAGTTGTGTAGTTCCTCGAAGTAATGCATCAGGTTGTCACAATTAGTCTTTCTGTTCGTCTCGAGTGACGTGTCTGGGCAGCGGAATGTAGTACGTGGTGGTCTGTAGTTTGCTAGTTCTGTGATAAAAAATCTGTACAGATTTAGCACTTTATTCTGTCTTGCGTCATTATTAATTTCCTCCCATCTTCTAAACAGGTACGTGCGTTTAATTTGTCTGATTTTTGGATGCATTTACTATATTTTTAAGAAGTTGTGCCAGTTCTTCGAAATTTGGTGGCTATTCAAATTTTTACGGGCTTGGATATGGGATTCCACAGCTCCGTCACATTCTAGGTACCACCATCTGTATGTTGTGATGGTGTGTTGAGTTTCCTTGCTGATTCCTGAATGGTCTCTAGATGGTCATCCCATGTTTGTATACTTATCCACAGTGACTGCATGAATTCCTGTGCATGTTATTTTACACACTCTGGATCGATATATGATTCTTTCATTCCTTTTACTTTCTTCGCACTTGCAAGGTCTTTCAATATGTGGCTAAGAAGCATTCCCAAAAACACTGATGAGCTAAAAATTATGACCACTTGCTTAATAGCGTTAGTGGTTTGGCAGGGAGCATTCTGGCGTACGTGGCATAGGAAACGCAATCTGCAGTACATGATTTATGGCTCACGGTTAACACTGGTAACGAGTTTATTTCAGACGCATCCCAGTCCCCACACCTTCAAAATGCCCTCCACTTGCCTCACCCTCTTTCTTCTAGGCCAATTGAATAGGCGTTAAATAGAGGGAAATTCAAAAGTAGGGGATGGTTCGCTATCCTATTGCCTAACAGAATCACCATAGCATGCATGTTTGCCATATTTATACAAGATGGCAGATGTTCTTTGAGAGCATACTCAAACACTGCCAATCCAAGATAACAGAAGATCAAAGGGTCCCCAAGATGCAGTGAATTGCAATGTGAGTTCGCCTATACGACATGAAAGTGTAAAAATAGCAGGAAATTAAAAATATCCAGCATTTATGACATGTATATTCTAATACCACGTTAGAAAACAATGCTAAAGGCATCCCAAATGCTAAATGAAAAATAGCCCACTGCTTTTATGTTTTTAAACAATGAGCTACTAAGTTTTACAACTACCACAGCAAGACAAGAAGCATGATTTTCTTTTTTACACTTAATAGTAGTCTGAGGTTCCACTGTTGTTAAAGTGAGTGTTTAGTGATAACTGACATACTCAGTTAACATAATTTATGATCCGAAAATTGGGTGGGAAATTAAAAAAATGCGTGATAGTTCACTTGTTAAAACTACTGCTGTTGCATTAGTGTCACAGTGAACATAGGTGAGTGCCAAAATGGATGGAATTGCATTACAGCACAGCATATGCACCAACCCAGAATAACATGTCAAATAAAGGTAGCACTTACCATGTGGAGGTATTTAAACAACGCAGGCTTTTGCCACAGAACAATTAAAATGTGGAGATGCGAGAAAAATTACACTGATATCTGCCAGTTTCATGTTTACCAACTACTGTAGGCATTTTCTTATATTGTCAAAATGTACCACCCAGAGTGGTATGAAGGGATGTAACAGTTTCATCTGTATTCAAACGAACATGCTACAAGTGTGAAGTTTGACAGCAAAGTACATTGCATGCCATAGTGATCAGCAATACACCACCTCAATGGGCCTGGTGGCCAGAGGACATGAACCGTGGCAGCATCAACGCCCTCCCACACCACACAGCCGCAGCCAGGACTACAATGCAATCATACACAAGATGTGTTTCCGTTTGCTTCCAACATCTCACACGTGTTGGAGCCCCGAATTCTCAGCGCAGAGGGAGAGAGACTGTTTCTCGTCGAAAATTGCTTCTAAAGATTCATCAAATGTCTTCTCTACCATTTAGAGCACACCCCCTTGTCTATATTGCACCCCTTAATAACTTCCACTGTTAAGTTAGTACTAATTATGCAGTGCTTAGTATATATTGTGTGCTGAGTAACACTTATCAGGGAGTACTTCAATCAAATCTGACCACTGCATTTGCACGACTGTCATGATAATGTTATTAATGTTTGATATTTGACTCGTGAATGGCTAAACCTCAAGACAGATATAGTTACACACCGCTGAGTATACATCAGCAGACTAGCATTACTTAGTGTAACAACATCTTCACATAAAGTAGCAACACACAATGCAAAGCTACTTTAAGAGTACAGAAACACTGAGGTGTTTTCTAATGTGTCAGGCAAATCCAACACCTTCCATGAAAATCCTGACATGATAGCAAATCCGGCAGTATGTCACATAGCTCCAAATAAATCCTGACATTAAATTAACCAAAGTAATACGATCAACGAGTGAGCAAATGCAATTCCACAGACTAACACAAGAACGCCTAGATGCATGTCATACCTTCCCACTGTGAAACAGACGCAGTTCTGAGGGGAGAAACGAGAACAGAAGCCGAGAGCAGAGCCGTGTAGGCTAGAAGGCCCTATGATAAAGGACACCCACATCGCCAGCCGATCGCTGGGAGGTCCACCTCCCAGCCCACGTTAAAAGATAGAGCCCTCCAGAAGAACAGTATAGATATTACGATAACACTAAAAGGGCCACACAAGTTGCAAGTTTTAACGTGAGACTATATGCGTCTCTGTTATGTAGCAAGCATTAAAAACATTGCCCCACCATGAAAAGTATAACGTTTCTCATTGTATAGACAGAATTTTTGCAGGCGGAGCTTAAGGTTAACATTGAGACCAAGATTGGTCAGTTGAAAACACAGCCAGATACCTTTTTCTTAAACCAACTTAGGTAAACAGTAGTAAGGAGAAGTTCGAGAGAGTTGTTACACTCAGAACTGCAGAAGTCTCATCTGTTACATCCCCTTTTTACGTAATACTAGTGTCGATCGTCAATTAAACTTCGTGGTTTTCTGTTATATAATTATTGAGAAGCCACATCAGCCACTGTAGTTTACGACAAGTTAAATAAATAATTAAAGATAATTGAGGGTCACTGTAGACCATTTTTGATAGTTTTCTCTTTTATGAAACTCAATTTAAAACTAGATTATAGATGTTATATGGCATAGGTCATCCTTCGATCCATTATAGAACTTGGAAACCCCTTCAGGGGATATTCGTTCACATTTTTGTTGAGTGTAGTTGGTTTTTATCATCCTATATTAAAATATTTCCTTTCATCAATAGCGCAATTTATAAACAATGTTTTGTGAGTAGAACAAAAATTCCAATGGTAAACTTAACTGCTTTTTCGCCGTTATTTTACCAGCTAACTAAAAATAGGAAAGCCTTGAACCTCTCCCACTAAATTTAGTTAGTATTAAGATTCTTCTACAGGGAGTGCCATGGAGCTGACGCTGAAATCTTTAAGTATTTGATTATATCATCGATAGTCTCATAGAACAGACAGACACCATGGAGAATGTTAGAGAATGGCCAGGATTATAAAATACCATGATTGAAGGTCGACCCCATGCCTAACTAGGTCAGAAAAATATGTTGTTGAAAAATTTTGCTAACGAATAATTGTTCTGAAAGGCACAAATAGTCGAAAACAAATAGCTGCAACGGATTTGATGGGCCGCCTCCCACGCACGAAAAATGGATATATTTTCATATTTGTGGTTTTGGAACTTACTTCTAAATATGTTACCTTTACACCATTAAAATGGGCAAAGGTCATACTATAAGTAAAGCATTTAGACAAGATTTTCTCAGACAAGTAGGTTGAGTGAAACGAATAATTTCGGATAATGGCCCACAATACAAATCAATGCAATGGCAGAACACATTAAAACAACACAAAATAAAACCCATCTACATATCTAAATACAAACCGAGTGCAAATCCAGCAGTACGATCTATGAAAGACATAGGCACTTTATGCCTATTAATGCAGGCAAAAGACACAACACGTGGGATATATATCATATATCATAACTATTATGACAGCGAACCGATTGTTCTGTACTGACAAGTTACTCTGTAACAGCAATATATGGTCTGAAGATGGACAGCTAGCCTGAAACCGGTCATTGAAATTAAAAATAGCGATTAAAGACTGAAATGCCATATTTTTAATTCAATAAATGTTATAAAGCGTTAAAACCCGTATAGTCATTTTGAAACACTCTGTACTAATCGATTTTGACAAAAAAAATCGTTTCTTTCAGTGTATATTCACTGATTTCGAGTCCATCCCACCGCGAAAGATTTTCTTGAATCTTGCTGTTATTTTAGGGTTGTAAGGTACCCCTTATTTGCAGAGAAGAGTGCATTTCACTTCATTTCCAGTTTTGCTTTTTCACATACGTGAAGAGAATTTATCAGTGCTGCGGTACGTACGAAGTAAGGAGAGAGAGGTAGGTTCCCACGATGGCTAACAGAGGCGGTTGGCCATCTGGCGCTTTCAGAGACAGCGGGATGAGGTGCCGATGACGAAATCACTCGTGACGTCAGCAAAGAGATACGTAGGGAAAGTACATTAATTCTGGAGAGAATCAAATAATTGTTATTAATAAATATCTGCTAGCGAATGTTGCCTTTTGACACTCAGACATTAGGAGTAGTCTATGGCTCATAAATAATACCTTTCAGTAATTTTACAATGCCAGGAAACGTTGATATTAATAAATAAATGAATAATTTTTGCATAACCAAAGATGTACAATCTTATATGAATTATACCGATTGTACGCTCAGGTTACAGACTGTGAGCCATAGTAGACAGTCGTCGATTGGATGGGTTTCGATCTAGTCATGCGGTATACCATGCTACTGAACCGTTAATAGTGAGCTTAAATCGGTGTGATCAAGTTCATTGCACAGTGTTTCTTAAATAAATGTACCATAATGGCATCCTGTGAAACAATTATTTGCAAAGAAAAACATCTTCCCGCTTCTTTACTTAAAGAATAGACAGTAGTGACGGACTTTTCAGAATCCGACGGCACTGCAACGACTCCCCAAGAGGACAGGAAACTAAGAGAGCATCTCCACATAACACGTAGGAAGAGTTCCCACGCGGCAGCTCACTAAGTCAGTTCAAGGACGGTCTGGCTTAACTATCGCAAAAGTCGGGTGAGAAACGGTGGCCAGTTATTCTGTACGCCCCTTATACCACCATCTACGGACTCACAGGCTAAACTGAGACATTTCTGGAGGTTTAGTACGAGTGCGGGGTCCTTGGAGTCAATACGACCCGAAAAGGAATTTGTTCTTCTATAACCTTTAATATTTAAAGTGTATTGCTCTAAACTTGATGATTTTGTTTCTCCAATCATTCTAAATACTTTAAAGCTCAAATGTAAAAGAAAATTGCTTGTCTCCCCCTTAGTAAAATCTAATTTCTTACACTTTTGTTCCTCGTATTAGTATGACCGAGGGGGCTTAAAAATTCACAGGATGTACAAATATCATAGCCAAGCTTTATTTCTACATGCCTGCCGTTTATCTATAACGGGTTTTTATGACGACGTAAATATCTGGTTTCTTATTATTGAAATGTGTGATGATTATGTAACAATGCAAGATGTTGATTGCGTTCAGATTATTACAGCACATTATCGCTAACAGCTGCATTTTATCAACTGTTGTGTGCAGACGTAATTCCCGTATCTATCATAGTAATTTCTTTGTGGCTATAATGACAAAACGAGCTCTTCCCGATTAGCAATTTTAAGCATTAACAAATCCATCTGACTGCTTGGGGATTATTTCTGAAGAAGAAAATCACACCAGCGATGACAACATTCATTCTTCATCCGACTCAGAAGACATTTCACATGCCGATACCCAAAATGACAATGTGCAAGCTTTTCAACCTGTTCTGTCTAAAGACATAGAAATCACATGGAACTTAGAACCTTTTAAGCAAACTCGAAGAGCATCTAGTGCAAACACTATAAAAACGGACTCCTGGCCCGAGAAGATACACTATCGCCAAAGTATGGCATATAAAATTTTTTCGAGTTGTGATGAACGATAATATTCAGAATATTTTGGTGGAAATGACTAATTTTGAGGGTCGAAGAGTTTATGGGGATAGCTGGGAAGCATTAGAGGAAATTACACTTGAATCCTATAGTGGCTTGTTATTACTGGCTGATGTGTATAAATCATATGATGAATCATCAAAGAGTCTGTGGGGACCAGAAACAGACTGAGCCGTTTTTCCACCCGAAATGTCGCTGAATCGGTTCTGCTGCATCTCACGTGTGTTACTTTTAAGTGACAAGTCTGATCGAAGAGCACGAAGAGCAAATGACAAATTTGCACCTAAGAGAATTCTGTGGGATAAGTGGGTAGAAATACTGACAATGTAACCGTTGATGACCAACTGATGGCTTTCCGAGGATGTTGTCCATCCAAACACTATACACCAAGTAAACCTTCGAAATATGGGGTAAGGACATGGACATATTGTGATAGTGGTACTTCTGACGTTTTTAAGGCAGAAATTTGTACAGAAAAACCATCTCGACAAGCACCTGAGAAAAATCAAGAATTGTCATTGATTTGACATACGAGCTAAAAGGACAAAATGTCACATGTGACAATTTCTTAACATCATATGCATTAGGCATAGGACTTCTCAAAAGACACCTTACAATGCTGGGGGTGGGGAGTGGTTAGGAAAAGTAAGCTTGAACTCCCTAATTACATATCAAGTGCAGAAGATGTTCACATGTCAAAGTTGTCTTTTACGAAATTTATCATTGCCGTATCTAATGCTCCGAGGAAGAATGAACAGCTTGTCCTGTTGAGCATAATGCAGAACAGTGAGGAAATAAGCATCAGATACACCTACACATTCAAGACGATAACAGATTGCTGCCAACAATCATCTCACACAATATTATTGATACTTCTACCTTCAATGCATTTGTGCTGTGGAGAGAAATAATCCAGGGTAGAAAGAAACTCTACAAAAGAAGACTATTTCGCAACGAACTGGGAAGACTCCTAGTTACTCTTTACACTGAAGCTAGAAAAATGCTACCACGAAGTGAAAAGTCAACTGCCATTGTTAGAAGAACACAAACAGGAAGTCCATCAACACCAAGCCCCATGGGTGGCAACCAAAAGCAAATATGCCAGATGCAAATTCTGTCCGTCTAAGTTAACTGACGACAAGACATCAATGAGCGCTACCTGCCACAGCTAACAGTACTGATAATACAGGTTGGCTTACCTTATTTTCATTAAACCATAATGTCTGTGTAGAGAGTTGTCGGACAACTAGCCCATAAAATTGCTGTTTTGCCCAGGCGATTATAGTAATCACCATCAGAGCACAGTTGAAACGATATCAGTAACCAGTACCAGCTGCATCCGCACACACTTTCGTACACTGATGACTGCTGTTCTGGATCACACGCCTGTGTTCCAGAAACTACGATGTTGAGGGCTAGCCACGATCAGTCGAGCATGAATATGTCAAGGCGCAATAGTCAACCCTCTCTGAACTATCAAGGATGAGAAGGTGGCCCATCTGTTGGCCTGTGCCTTGCCTGCCCCAGTGTAGCGACATGCCCTTACTGCAGAGTTTCATGAGACAATTGTGTCAGACTATTCTGCGTACCCTTCCCGAGTTCTTTGTGCATTAAGTGACCCCCAAGAGACACATATGTCAGAGAACCAGCACGAATGTAACATTTAACAAATATTTTTTCTAAAAGGTAGATCAGGCTCATTCTTAATTGACTATTTGTAAATGAGTATTTTGTTCATTGACCTTGTTGTGTTATGAATTCCATGTCTCATGTATATTTTGTTAATGTCTTGTGTTGAATGTGGCAAATTTGACATGTTAGGTCATAAGAGCGCGACCAAAAGACCCTTGGTTATGTCGATGTTGTTGTGTAGATATTAAGTGTACACTACAGTTAGGATGGAGTACATTCAATACTCATAGAATTATGTAACTATTCCTGAAACATGGGTAGTCATAGGAAATTTCTCTGATAATTTATTAATAATGTTCAATGTTTAAAACGCCTAAAGCCCACATGCTCAGTTTTGGATTTCGTTGTTTCGTGTTTGGTCAGCACCAAGAGTAATTCAATATCATATGAGGATGCAAATGTACAAACTTTCATTATGGATGTTCTCAATGTCAGTCCAGGAATTACACTTTATATACTACACATTCTTAGACAAATCCGTCTCCAGCCATCCTGATTTAGGTTTTCCGTGATTTCCCTAAATCGTTTCAGGCAAATGCCGGGATGGTTCCTTTGAAAGGGCACGGCCGATTTCCTTCCCCATCCTTCCCTAACTCGAGCTTGCGCTCCGTCTCTAATGACCTCGTTGTCGACGGGACGTTAAAACAACACTAACCTAACCTTAGACAAATACCAATGACCTTAAGTCAGTTACCTCGTAATCTGAATGTTCTACGACAGAACTTAAATGTCAGGCAGAGTAAGTTTTAAGAATATGCTGTTGAATGTAATATTAATTATGACCTGTGAGTTTAGATTTGTTCTTTATTTGTTTGCTGGATCATTTGTCCTTATTGGTTAAGATAGCATCATGTCTAAGGATTTGCCTTCTGCTCATAATCCAGCACTAAGTAATGAGGTTAGGGTATTCTCCTTGGATTTGAATCTGGTGGAGTCAGTGTGGTACTAATAATCAGATGACGCACTAAGGATTGCGGTGTCTCTTGACGTTTGATAATATGGACTGACCTTGAGGCACGCCAAAGGCTGAACAAACTAATCGAGGTGTTGGAGACAAAATTTTGCTTGTAGCTGCACCACTACCTAGCTCAAGAGGGTGCCTTCAGAACAATATTTTAAATAGATTAGCGGTGTTATGTAACACGGTAGACAATTCTGCATGCCACTTAACTCAAAACTCGAATGTGATATTACGATTCAGTAACTGACAACAGGGTGAGTCAGAATGAGAGCTACTGATGAGATGGAATCGCTGTGTCTGGCAGTAGGGTGCCCTCTCTGCTTTCCATTTCTTTCCTTTACTGACATGATGATGGTCTCTCTGGTTTGTGGAAGTCTGCAGAACGCATGTGAATGTACACTGGGCTAGATATGGGTCGGGCGAGCGAGGAACAGACTGCAGAAATGGGACCGATCGGGTGACGGGCTCTCTGAGCGGAGACCGGAACGGCCGTCCCCAGCGTCCTGCCGCACAGCCTGGTGTCTTTCGGATGAGTAGTGCAGCGCCGTGTTTTGAGGACCTCCTTTGACCATAAACATCCGCCGCTTGTAGGAAGCGAGGGCTAAGAGTATCAAAGTCTTGCCTCATAGCAGCTATTTTCAAAAATGGTTCTGAGCACTATGGGACTTAACATCTGTGGTCGTCAGTCCCCTAGAACTTAGAACTACTTAAACCTAACTAACACACACATCCATGCGCGAGGCAGGATTCTAACCTGCGACTGTAGCGGTCGCGCGGTTCCAGACTGTAGCGCCCAGAACCGCTCGGCCACTCTGGCCGGCGCAGCTATTTTCTTTCATTTCTTTTATTTCTCAAGTCCTCAATCGCAAGGCCAAACGCGCAGTTGGCGTTATAGCTTGTGACTTCAAAAGCGTAATGCTGAAGTCGATTTTTTTGTAGTAGGGGCGATGTTAATGCTGTAATTAGCATCTGAACGAGGAGCACTATAGTGGCGGCAGTGCTACTTAGTTTTGCAACTGGCAACTAGCAACGTCTGGTGGGAAGGAATTTGGAGGCCGTAAGTGAATGTCACAATGGTTTAGTCACGGGAGTGTCAACATTAGCTTCCGGTTCGATCGCAGAGGTGTCCACACCAGCTTGCAATTCGGTGGAGGAGGTGTCCGGATTGAACCAGGAACAGAAGCAATGGAGGGTGGATCGAGTTGGCGTTACACTTTGGCTGAGCCTTCAACATCTTCGAGTTGCAACACGGTGGTGACAACTTCGTCTTCACGAAGGGCCTCGCGCTTGTCCAACGTGTAGCTTGACGCAACTTCGTCATCTTTTGAATGAGGATCTCTCGCAGGTCTGGTAGAGTAGCTCAGCTAGATTTCACGCTTTTCGAATCCAGGAAGATCGACGGTCTCCGGTTCATCGCACTTGTACTGAATGTGTGATGTCTGGGGACCGTCATCAGGTTCCAGTCAGTCTTTCCGCCCGGAATTTGCAGGATATATAGATTGCAAATGAAGTGAAATATCGTGTGTCCAGGACCTCCTGTTAGGGAGACTGGTCACCTGGTGCAAGTCCTTTTAGCTGACGCCGCTGTGGCGATGTGCGTGTTGATGAGAATCATATGATGATTAAGACAACACAACACCCATTCCCCTAGCGGAGAAAGTGTCTGACCCAGCCAGGAATCGAACGCAGACCCCTCCCATGACACCCTGCTGGGCTGACCAGTCAGCTATGAGGCACACATAAGATTGCAGTTGTACATCACTAGAGTGTGAATTCTCAAGTGGGCCTATAGTAAATTCATAGATGGGCAAGTAACACCGCTATCAACTTAAACTCATATTTAAATTTAGAAACACAGTTGTCACTGTTTTTATAGCGGAATTTATATGTTGTTTAGTAGATGTGTTTCTGAATAGATTTAAGTGTTTAATTAATCAGTATTTCTGTTTGGTACCTTCACTGTAGTAAGTTAGATGCAATCAACCAGTGTTCAGGGAAATACTTTCAATCACAGTTAATCATATGATGGTGATGATGAGGTCCCATACTCCGAGGAGCGTAGGGGACGATGCGGGAGACCCGCACCGCTGCACGAGGCAAGGTCCTAGCGGAGGTGGTTTGCCATTGCCTTCCTCCGACCTTATCGTGAATGAATGATGACGATGAAGACGACACAACTACACCCAGTCATCTCGAGGCAGGAAAAATCCCTGACCCCGCCGGGAATCGAACCCGGGACCCCGTGCGCGGGAAGCGAGAACGCTACCGCAAGACCAAGAGCTGCGGACAGTAAATCATATAGAAATAAATATTGTTCCAGTCAGGGCTTTAAGGAGTATGCCGAGGGCGGTAATTTCGCGTTATCCACTTAACTTTGTGGCCAATTGAAATTTAAACGGAAGATCTTTAAGAAATGGCCTGCCCACAATTATTTTTGAGAGCTTCGGAATTTAAGGATAATCGGGTTTTACAGTATCAGTAAACATGTTAAAATGTTATGCAGTAAGAAGTGAATTATTAGTTGAAAATACTCGATGTAGCTGCTACAGAGGTCATGGAAAAGAACGAGGAGTGATTGAATGAATATTTCACTCTGCAACAGGCTGTGCTCTGTTTTGAAAGATCCAAGCAGATCAAAACTGTGTGGGGGACTGGGTCTCGAACACCAGATCTTGCGTTTCACAAGCAATGCTCTCGCCAACTAAGCAGTTTAAGCACGTGCCTGTACAGCTGAGCTGGTATGAGAGGCGAGCTTCTGGGTCAGAGTCCCTGCTGGCGCACAGTTCTGATGTGGCAGGAGGCGGCAGTGAGAGGCTGGTCGTCGCCGCCGTGCACTCACCTCGCGCATACATGCTGGCGTCGCGCAGGTACTGCTCCAGCACCTCCTCCTGCTCCTCGTTGCCGTCCAGCTCGCGCACGAACTTCAGCACGCCCTCCTGCTTCAGGCCCAGCTCCAGGTTCTTGCCTGAGTGTGTGACATTATTGCTCATATTTTTAAAAATTTTTTGTAAATACTTTATTGAAACTGTTAAAGCAGAAATAGAGACATTTTGTTTGAAGCGAAATCGATACTGAAACTCTTTGATAAGATTAAAATGAGTGTACATATTAAGAAAAAGGGTGTAATATTTACTGTTAAATATTGTAAATATATCTATTTGTTATAATTATTAAATGTAAAAAGGTGCTATAATGTAATTATGTGTGTAATAGTTACTGGCACTCACTTAGGGCTGTATGAGATATGTATAGTATAAAAGATGGAGTAGTTCCGTCAGGAACGGAAAGCTGTGTAATCGTAGGAAAAGGTGGGAGCGGAAACGACTGGCGCGCTTTGGCAGGCGCGAACAAAGTCAGTCGGTGGCCAGTGATCTTAGAGGCAGCACGTACAGCGCCAGCATAGTGTGGACTGCGCCATATTGTTGCATCTTGCCTCGTTTGGAAACTGCAGTTTATCACGGCCTGGTATGGGGAGAAAAACGGACTGTTGATTATGAGATGGATCACCGATATGAAGAGGAAATAGGTTCGACATGGATAACTGCTCTTGGCCGTTCTGATATTAATGCAGTTGTTGCCACCAACGCCACCGTCGCTGATCGCAGCTTACAGGGTACGACATTTGGGCTGTGTATTATAGTGCGTGCCAGGAAGTTGAAATATGCTTTAAGAATAATAACCATCATCCAAATTAACAATTGTGTCCACCTGATAATTTATCCCGCTCATAAACCAAGCAGGATCCTAACCTGGTAAATGATAATTCCGAGTGACCTGTATTCAGCCAAGACTGTTAAATATTTAATATGTTGTTGACATATCAGTGATTAATCAGTGAGATAATTGATGAATGGAATAACTGAGAATTTCATAATTTACATCGCTATTATTTTCCGTGTTAAAATGATTACGTAAGGTTATGCCACATACGTATTAATGAAACTAAACACTAAGTTGATGATTAATGGTGATAAATAGTAACGTTAAACAGATTATAGTGAATCAATGAAATGTTGAGTACCAAATATGTTGAAGTATGTTGAAGTAGAACCCCCCCCCCCCCTGTCCAAATCTACTTTTGTTTTCATGAAATCAGTCTGTTTGATTAAGCAATTGGGTGCTGTAGTTTTGTTTCCAGCGGCTAAACTTTTCTTGTACTGCTGAACCATCTTTTATCTAAATCTAAAGTGAAGTCTGTTAGGTAAGTAGGGAGATGCAATATTTTCTGCTGACCTACTCAGCTTCATTATGTATGCCTAATTAGACTGGCAAATAATAGTGTACCACCAACTACACATATTGTTATCGATGCAGAATAGTGGTCTAACTACTGTTATTTGCCACACCTCTGAACTAATGACTTGTTTGAAGAAACGAGTTAAACTCTGATGCTTATTCCTTAGGTTAACACACACTGTTATTACACTTGTTTTTGTGGTTTTGCTGTCCGGATAGATAACTGTATTTCTGTTTGTTACATTGCTTATTATTAACAGTATAGTATAAGAATATTACAGTTGGCTTTGCATGGCAGTATGTTTTGTAAACCAATTCAGAGAATACAAAAATACACGCAAGTATTACATCTGGTTTTACATATCAGGATAGTAAATAACACACACAAGTCAAAATTAGGAATATTACAAGTGCACACGCAGCAAACACCACTCGCTGCTCACTTGGCTTGCAAGAGGCCACAGGCTTTCTCTGGATGCACATTCATTATGTGCATTTGTTTATTTATTCATGAACGGAAATTTGTCACGTTTTTTTCATATGAGTGCATAGTCACAGGCATGAAAACTGATATTTAGCGGTGAATATGTACTAAAAACTGAAAATTTGTTCCTGACAGGAAGTGGAAACTAAATTTCCTGTTTTCCTTAATATTATCACTTCATTTCCCCAATACAATTTAATCCTAAAGAGAAAAAAAATTCGCATGATTACCACTGAAACGTAATTAAATAAATCAAAATAAAAGTTCTCTTCTTTCCAACTATGAAGAAATGCAAGGGATCTACAGTATAAGAAATGTGACCTTACTTAATTACTGTACCAAAGCTTTATTCTTCCAGAATGAGATCTGTACATTTTGAAAACTTCCGTTGCAAAACTTCTCTTCCTCTTTGAAAACGAAACTGGTACTTCAAGCGTATTGCTTACTGAAGTCCATCTGCGTACATTTTTTTATAGTCCAGTGAAACTGTCAGAAAAAAAGCCTGTACCTTGCAAAAGGTGGGGTAGAAGATTTTATGTTTTTAACTCGTTCATATTGTTGGAAAGGTTAGAAAACCAAGTTTTGCCAACAAAATTTCTCTTGGGAAAACTTTCTGCAGCCAAAAAACTTCGAAAATTTCGGACTTTTTTCAGTTTTTTCAAAATATCTCAGTTTGATTTGCTCCTATTGCTTTGACGTCTATTTTCCTTTTTAAAGAGCACAAAATTCTCTACAAATTTGATTTATACAATATTTTTCTACTCCCAATATCTAAGGCGCTACAATGCGTAAAAAAATACCAATTTTTCAAATTTCGAGCAAAGTGGCAAATTACCTAATTTTTGAACACTGTTATTTCAGTTTCTATCTGTGTGGTATAAACATATTACTTATCATGTTATTCATTGGAATTTACCATCTCACTCTGCTGCTGGGCCAGGACAAACAGCATCATATTCGGTAACTACGAACACATTCACGTCGGATTGCGTGAAGTTTATTTGTGTTACAATATGTAATACGATTGCATGCACGTGCCGTACATTTTCTACAGTTGACTGACGTTAATGATCAGTTATAAGGAAAAGTATGTAGGAATTGTTCTTTAGCGGACAAAAGCGTATTTATTCTTTGGCGGGCGGAAGGCAATTATCTCTAGCGATTGTTCACAGCGCGCTGACAGCTATTAGCACACAACAATAAGGGTCCTGCAGTTTGGAGTCGCCTCCATTCAGTATATGTTGTGGTGCTGAAAATGAGTATGTCTGACAGGAATTTGTGTTTCATTTGCGAAAAAACTGTGGTGAGTGGTGGATGCAATGTGAAAAAGAAAGGACTGAGCACACTTATCGATTGTAGTGCTAAACGCAGGGAGTCTGCTCACACCCGTGTTTTGAAAACGCTCAGTGAAGTGATAGTGCATGAAGCATGCTACAAGAAGTACATTAATGAGAGAATGATAGCAGCTAGCCTTCGACATCCTCAGGAACCAACAGGCGTGCTACGTCGGTCGCAGGAGAAAGGTCAGTTCTAGTTCAAAGAGAAATGCTTCTTATGTGCAAAAGGAAATTCTGATGACTTTTTAACCAAGCAGGTAAGACTGCCATATGCCAAACGAAATTTTGATGGAGGGTACCTTATCCACAAAGTGCCTTGGGCTCGAAATGTTTGCTTCAAGTCAAAAGCCCAATGCTATGTTTCTTACCTGCAACGTCAATTTGTATCTCAATTTGCTATTGTATTTGATGGGCATCAATGTGAGGGAGACAAATGTAGCACAAAGAATGCTGAGAGGATTCCTAGGTCCAAAAAACATTCTTCGGTTGACGTTGTGGTTGAATCAGAGATGGTGAACCAAGTCCCTCAGGACAAGTTCTTGTGCAACGAATGAAACAAGATGCGTTTGATCACACTTCTTAAAAATGAATTTCTGGAGTGTAGCGTTGAAGTGCACCAGGCACAAGAAGATGCTGACGTTATGATTGTAACATGTGTCATTTCAAGAACGAAAGATTTTGGAAGTGTTGTCATTGTAGGAGAAGATGTTGACCTGCTTGTGCTCATGACCGGTTTGGGGCAAGGCATTGAAAACTTATTTTTCTTAAAGCCAGGAAGAGGAAATGCAGAAGACAAGTGGTTTTCCCCTGCATCTTAAAAGTTTTACAGTGAATATATTCTGTTCACTCACGCCTCTAGCGGATGTGATACAACATCCGCTTTTTTTGGTCAAGGAAAAATTAAGTGCTGCAATGTTGTTGCGAAAAATGAACACCTAACCTCAGCGCTTTGCACGTTCAATAAACCACATGCTACCCGTGAAGAAATAATAACAACAACAGAACAGGTTACTATCGCATTGTATAGTGGAGGTGTCAGCAGTTCCCACACACTAGACCATTTGCGGTACCAGCTATTCGCCAAGTCCTGCCACAAAAAGCAAACTGAATCTTGCACGGTTGCCACCTACACTAGCTGCTACACAACATCATTCGTTGCGGACTTACCAACAAGTCCAAAGTTGGATGGGAAGCTTGAAACATCCTGAGAAATGGGGCTGGAATCACAGTGACCGCGGTCCAATACCCGTTATAATGAGCCAAGATCCAGCACCTGAAGCACTTCTTCACATTGTTTCATGCTCATGCAAGCTGAACTGTGGCGGAGCGTGCTCATGCAGAAAAGCGGTTTTGGAATGTTCTTCAATTTGCAAGAAATGTGTTGGGGTCAACTGTGAAAACGTGCCAAAATTTTTATATGAAGACAGTGAAGAAGATGTGATGGAGGGTGTTGAGGAAACCGCTGACGAAATCAACGAACTTGTTGACGCTGACTCGCTGTTTAAAGAAGAGGTCAATCCGGGATCAACTCTAGGTACAGACCCCGAATCCGTAACTCAAGGTATTTCTGGTGACACTGAGGAACCTGGTCCATCAAAACGTTGGAAGTGATGCTCATATCTGTCTCAAGTGGGCTAATGTGCGATATTACAAGTATTACACACCCAGAACTGTCAACACTTTTTAGTAACTGACAATGCATTTTAATTGTAATAAAGCTACTTATTTTTAATGTCAACTGTGTGGCTGTTATACACAAGAATAATTACCTACCTAATTAGGTTGCATATTGCAGCTAATAATAGTTCAGTTTCCTGAGGCAATTTATTTTGTGTGTGTGTGTGTGTGTGTGTGTGTGTGTGTGTGTGTGTGTGTGTGTGAGTGTGTGTGTGTGTGTGCGTGTGTGTGTCTACGTCTCTTAATGATGTATTTTTATATTTATAGTTTTACAAATACCAAGGCTGAGGTGGCCCATAGTGAACTTCAGGTAGTGATGTAAGAATCACAATAGTTGGGTGCCCAGCAATCCTCATGTTGCATACAGAGAAATTGAATACTTGAAAGTGAGATGGTAAATTCCAACATATAACATGATGTATAATGTATTTATACTACACAAACAGAAACTAAAAGAATAGTGTTCAAAAATAAGGTATCTTGCCACTATGCTCAAAATTTGAAAAATTGGTATTTTTTGAGGCGCTGTAGTGCCTTAGATATTGGGAGTAGAAAAAATGGCAAGAATCGAATTTGTAGAGAATTTAGTGCTCTTTAAAAAAGTAAATAGACGTTAAAGCCATAGGAGCAAATGAAACTGAGATATTTTGGAAAAACGGAAAAAGGCCGAAATTTTCCACGTTTTTTGACTGCAGAAAGTTTTCCCAAGCGAGATTTTGTTGGCAAAACTCGGTTTTCTAATATTTCCAACCACATGAACGAGTTGAAAAAATAAACTCTTCTACCCCACCTTTTGCAAGGTATATCTGCAATTTGACTGGACACTATTATCAGAGCCCCAATAAATGAAGTTCGTCATCTTATAAGGCTATGAGCAGGAAATGCAGATATTTTTCTAAGGATTTTTGTGGCCCTTCGTTATGAAAATTCCGAAGTTTCGCAGTGTGAAATTCCTGTAGTTAGTGATAAAATGTCCTGCCCGCGAAGAGTACGCATTATGACACTGGAAATAAGTATCATGCGAGTTGAAGTATCTCTTGGACGGTAGTGTAGCTAAATTCAGTTTTATTGATAAGGGTCATCTTCTTCACAGTCCATTACCGAATTACCTTTCATACTGACTAAAATATAGACTAATGAATCTAAGATGTTGCAGTGTGTGCAGAAAGGTTTCGGAAGTAAGACAATTTTGCTGAGCTTCTCGTCGCTTGGTACTACGTATTTGTCTCACTACGTCATATCTCGTGGATCTAACCTGCGTACTGAGGAGTAAATTTTTGTTGCTCCAAATGTTTCCCCAAACATTAGGCTCTGAGTGCGCTACCAGGTATGATTGTTAATTTTTATCCTTCTTAACGAAATACTTCTCTGCAGCCGAGTCCCTAACACGCAGTTGCGCTGTGGTGCTCGACTCAGATGTAGCTCGTTCGAATTCCAGCTGTTGACATCACTGGTTTTTGGCCTGAAAATGTAGGAGGGTTGGTTGGCTTACAGTTCCTGATCATATGTCAGAGTCAAGCTGAAAATCTCTCCGCATTGTTGGCGGCGATCCGTCCGTCGACTGGGGACGTTAAGATCGACACAACCCTTGCTGTTATCTGAGAGTTGTAGGTTGCAGCGTGACAATTACTGAACTACATGAAAAAAATGTAAATTAGTTACAAATTACGGCATGTGCACACTTTATTCAAGATTTAAATATCCTTATAGATATGCGGATTTAAGTTATGAAATGTTCGATACACCATCCATCATTGGCGATAATGTGGAGCAGATGAATAGCGAAATTCTGCATGACCCGCTGATGTGTCGGAACACCGATGATGACCTCCTCAAAGGCTGTTTTGAGCTCAGCAATGGTTTTGGGGTTATTGCTGTGCACCTTGTCTTTAATACGGCCCCACAAAAAAGAGTGGCATGTGTCCAGATCCGGAGAATATGGCGGCCAGTCAAGGCCCATGACAGTCGCCTGTGGGTACCTCGGAGCCAGAATGCGGTTCCCAAAGTGCTCCTCCAGGATATCAGACGCTCTCTAACTTCGATGGGGTCGAGCTCCGTCTTGCATGAACCACATCTTGTCGAACTCAGGGTCACTTTGGATAAAAGAGATGAAATCATCTTCCAAAACCTTCACGGATCGTTTGGTAGTCACCACGCCATCACGGAATATCGCTCCGATTATTCCGTGATTGGACATTGGATACCACACAGTCACCCTTTGAGGGTTAAAAGACTTCTCGATCGCGAAATGCGGATTGTCAGTCCCGCACATGCGCTAATTTTGCTTATTGATGAATCATCCAAATGAAAGCGGGCTTCGTCGCTAAACCAAATGACACAGCGCTTATTAATTCCCATCATGTCCCGCGACCAAACGTCCAGTTTGAACCTCCTAATGCAAACCGTTCAGAAGCTATGACGATTTTATTTCATATACTTCAATAATCGCCACCCTGTACATACCGACACCAGGTTCCAAACTATCCCTTCCATTCGTCCTCAAACACAACAAAACGTTCCAAAGCCCGGATAAATTAATTTGGCATGTACACAGAAGCGCAGTCTCGTTCTCGGCGCCGGCCGTGTGGCCGAGCGTTTCTAGGCGCTACAGTCTGGAACCGCGCGACCGCTACGGTCACAGGTTCGAATCCTGCCTCGGGCATGAATGTGTGTGATGTCCTTAGGTTAGTTAGGTTTAAGTAGTTCTAAGTTCTAGAGGACTATTGACCTCAGAAGTTAAGTCCCATAGTGCTCAGAGCCGATTGAACAATTTCGTTCTCGGCGCTAGGTAAATCCACTCCTGTGTTGCGCAGGGGTGATCGTTCTAGTCTTCTCTCTGCTGTAGAGTTTGCATTAGAAGAGACCATCTCAGTGCTTCATGAGCTGGGTTTCATTCTCAGAGGCCACTGACTTGTCGAATCATTGGTCTTACTGAGGTAAACTGAAAATACGATCGCTTGCAGACTCGGTAGCTCTAGCTTAGAGGCTTGCCAGTGAGTAAGTCTATGCTGTTGAATTTTGACTCTCCTGCCGCCGGTTGGCCGCTCGCAGCGGAACTCTTATCACTGCAGTTGTCCCCTCTTCAATTACAAAGCCTGTGTGGGTACGGTATAATTTATTTTGTGCGCTTTCTGCAAGTACTCATCAGTCATCACCATCATCCGCAAGAGACAGATACGCTCTTGACACTTCACAATTGTAGCGAGGAAGGCAACTGTAAACGTGGCCCCCCTCTCCACCACCCCCCTTCCGCCCTTCCCACCGCTGCGACCTTGCTCAGGACGTTAAAGCGAGATTCCCATGTATATACTCCGTTCATCATAAGAATAAACCTGATGTAAACAAACACAAACGCGATGTTTGGTCAGAAGCCGTGGCACACGTACAGTCGTGGACAAAACGAGCGAGACCCCTCGCCTTTTCCTTATGCTGATCCGCACAGCTTCAAAGTCCTCTACACAGCATAACAGGCAAGGCGACGAAGTGCTACCAACATACTATGCACAGGCGTGATATTGACAAACTATCCGAACTTTGTCAGACTGTTTTCATCATGTATAAGACTATATTAATGCTGATTATTGTGTTAAACACAACACGCAAATATAAAAAAATAAATGAAAGAAGAAACTTTAATTAGTATGAACTGTACTAATAAAAATGAATTTCAGCTTATAGAGGTAAGATAACTGTTTTAGTAAGACAAAGTACCCCAAATAGTTACGAATTAACAAATTATCATGGGCATTCGGCCGCGAAACGGTCTGTGTCAACGTTCAGACCAGTCATACTGGATTACTGTTGCTGACCTACCATGAAAGTGTGCAAAATTTGGCAATGCGTGAAGACTCATAACAAAATTCAGTTAAAAATCACTCAGTGCCACACGTAAGTCAGTTCAACTGCTGACAGAAGCGGAAAAAGTAGGCAGTAACAAGTACGTTTTTGACTCCAAAAAGCTCTATGCAACAGAAAGTGCAGATCATTTTGCCATTTTCATTGCGAATTGCCGACCTATTCATGTCTGGGGTAATAATACAGGGCTGATTGCCTGGGTTGTCTGCTAGAGTAGTGAAATGTGTTTGCTACTGCAAGGGAGGTCTGGTTTGTTTTCGGCTCTAATCTCGATGGAAGCAGGTAACTATCAGCAAAGCAATTTTAAAAAATTCGCGCGCCCCCAATTCGTTTTATTGCTACCTTTATTCTCTATCGGCGTCCTGTGGATGTAAATATGAAGATCTTGTAGAATTTCATACTTGTTACCACCTACTTTTTCCGCTTCTGACAACAATTGAATTGACTTACGTGTGGCGCTGAATGATTTTTAACTGAATTTCGTTATGAATCTCCCCGCATTGCTAAATTTGCACACTTTCATGGTAGGTCAGGAAAGGTAATCCACTATGGCTGGTCTTAACATTGACACAGACCGTGTCGCAGCCGAATGCGCATAATATTTTGCTAATTCGTAACGATCTTGGGTATTTTGTCTTACAAAAACAATTACGTTACCTCGATAAGCTGAAATTCATTTTTATTAGTACAGTTCATACTAATTAGCGTTTCTTTTTTCATTTATATCTTATATTCACGTGTTGTGTTTAACACAATAATCAGCATTAATATAGTCTTACACATGATTGAAAACAGTCTGACAAAGTTCGGATAAATTGTCAATTTCACGCCTGTGCATAGTACTCGTATGTTGATAGCACTTCGTCGCCTTGCCTGTTATGCTGTGTAGCAGACTTTGAAGCTGTGCGGAACAGCATCAGGAAAAGGCGAGGGGTCACGCTCGTTTTGTCCACGACTGTGCACTGGTGTTGCACTCTTGGTAGTAATAATATATCTAATACATAAGTAGGACCTACTAAGTTACATTAAATGAAACCTTAAGATATTCAGATGTATTAGCAGCCATTAACGTTTTTCTTAATCACGATTTAGTTATGTAGTTTTTATTTCAAAAATTGTGTATAGTCACAGCCTCTGCACTGTTGTGCTGTGATTGTCGTGCTGCTAACACACAGTATTAAAATGGAGGCCGCTTCCTGTTCTGCAGTGAAACACGTGTGTGGAACACGGTTAAAAAGATTGCTCTTAATGTTTGTCATAAACTTACACAGATGAACGGCTTTGAAGTTTTCCGAGGGACTGTATTACCTACAGTTGAACCTCAAGGCCACATTTGTATTGGCCTATAGCGGAATCAATAGTGTACTATTATGTTAACTCTATGCAATAAATGGTTAGGTGGCTCGAGTCAGTTCCTTTTCTCTTTTAATTTGAGTTACCTACATCTCGTAATTGTAATACATAATGCACGTCTTCTTGTTTTTAATTACGTATAGAACGCGAAATTCGTGTTTTCACTTCAAATATACGTTCTCAATTATCGATATTTTATGAAAGACGCCTAATAAACGTTGCTTACATTAAGAAAACATAACAATTTGATTTTTAATACAAAAATGAAAAACTAAATAATCCTTATTTGGACTATGTCCATCGTTTTATACCACAGATGTAGATATTTGTCGTAGAGACATGAAAAACAGTCATTTTCACAGCATCGAGCACACCGTACAAATGCTGCATTTTTAAATGTTCCACTGTACCATTACAATATGACACCAACAGAACTGATCTGGAGCCAAGTTAACGGATTTGGCCCGTGAAATAACAAGACTTTTAAGCTGCCAGACGTACTGGAACTAACGCACGCAGGTTTTTCACATTGCGAAAGTTGACGGGATATAAAATGGCAAGTCATAAAAGAAGAGGACAGACCGCGGCGCTTGGGTGGCTTAGTGGATTCTGTCGTCGATCGATTCGTTATCAACGTAGTTGGTGACAGTTGCAGTACTGAAATGTGTTTCTCGGATTCGGATAAGGAAGAAGCTAAGAGCGTACCAGACGACTGTAATTAATACCTTCAAAATGGTTCAAATGGCTCTAAGCACTATGGGACTTAACACCTGAGGTCATCAGTCCCCTAGACTTAGAACTCCTTAAACCTAACTAACCTAAGGACATCAGTTACATCCATGACCGAGACAGGATTCGAACCAGCGACCGTAGCAAATTAATACCTTCAGTGGCTTCAAGTACTCAACAGTAAGGTGAAATCCCTGCACTATGCTTTTGCATCACACTTCAGAAAAATTACTGTGTGTTTAAGTTAGGAATTTTCATCACTCGTGTTTGTAATTAGAATACTGTGTCAACTGAGAACGAGAGCATTTTATGCTTTCCGTCTGGTCACCTAATAAGCGCGCGGTAATGCTACAGTTTTGTCGAATATTACTTCATTTTCTTTAAAAATTAAATGACATTCGAAGCTATATTGTTTCTCTGCCCGTCTCTTTTTACGTCTGAACTGCAGCTGCTCACATCATTGCAGGCTTGTTGGACAACTGGTTGGCCAGTGCCGTCGAAGTTCAACGCGCCTCCGGAACCGCGCGACTACTACGGTCGCAGGTTCGAATCCTGCCTCGGGCATGGATGTGTGTGATGTCCTTAGGTTAGTTAGGTTTAAGAAGTTCTAAGTTCTAGGGGACTGATGACCACAGATGTTAAGTCCCATAGTGCTCAGAGCCATTTGAACCAGCCATTCAACGCGCCAGTAAAGCGGTTGTCCCGTATATTATCGGGCAGTCTATGTGCGCGTAACACAGCATAAAACGTACCCTTATAATCGTACTTGACTGCACAGGTCGCAACTTGGCTTTCGCTGCACGTGAAACGATATCCAATGAGATTCAAGCAATGGCGAAAGAATACGTGGCGTACTGTTTACATCAGGTTTATTCTTATGATGAACAGAGTATAGTTCAGACACCCATTCTCTCCATATGTTACCGACTTCTTTAAATTCTTCCTTCTATTATTTCTGAACAGAACAGTTAGACATTCTCCCATGAGATGCGTGAGAATAACATCGCTGTGGGAAAAGACTTGATGATGGAGCGTGCCCTAACATACAGCAGGAATGCGAACCAAGTGATTTAAATTCACCAACATGATATGAATAGAGGGAATATGGGCGAGATCACTGCCACAAGTCATAAATGACATCAATGGAAACCGATAAGAAATAAAAATTTTTAAGACTTTAGTAACCACTAGTTGACAAACTGCATGTTGGCTTCTGTCTAGACGCCTTCGGCCATCGTTCGTTTGATGATATATTCTGACATTTCTGCAGCACAAGTGGCTGAGCTCGACTCCTCAACCAACAATAGAGGATCAAGCTTCGACAATGCCAGCCACTCACGCTCGCTAAAAGTCAGAAAAATCATCAAAGAATATTTGGCCGAGACCGACACAGAAGCCATTAAGCAGTTTGTCGATAAGAAATACCCCACCTGCAGTGTAAATGTAATGTATATGTTGCGACAAGTCGAAATCTGTGGTAGACTGTCACTGGAATCCGTATTTCCTGCTTATCGACAGCAATCACCTGAACTATTATGTTATCTGACCACGCTTTTCATTTTAAGGCGTTCGGTCTTCAGTAATATGATTCCCAGTGATTCCATTCATTTCGTTCCAGAGAAAGTAATGCAATTAAAGTATTTAGATGAATGCCGAAGGCTGCCACAAGACTTTCTCCGTATTCACCATCATTAAATGTCTAGTGGTCATGTGGATTCTTGTTTTATGACATAGGGTGTTTGGCTACCATTTCCACCTGATCCAAGTTCTTTGACAGACGGACATTCATTGGGCGTTTTAGTGCTGACAATGGACGCTTCGGATTGGAATAACTTGCGTTTTCTAGCCAGTCAACTGGTTGATGGTGTATAGTGGAGGCATTCGGAATTCTGAGGAGCGCCATTATCCAGAATATTAATAAACATAAAATGTGAAATTGATATAAACGGTAAGGAAGCCGGGGAAACTCGAGGAGAGAAACCAGCAATGTCCGGCTTATCTGTATGAACTGAAATGAATAATAAACAGGCTGTGTTAAAATCTATTGGGAAATTGGCATAGGTACTACGCACGTAGTCATGGTCAGTAACCTTAGCAGCGATCATCCATTTGTGAGTTCTCCCCTCCCCTCACCTCGCAACAGCAAATAAAGAATTTCCACACTTGGCTTTAAATAAATTTGTGACGGGGGGGTTGGGGGGGGGGGGTGCATGGCAGCTTACATGCGAACACCACAGTAGACATGACGTCCGTTGTTGTCCAGAATTTTCTACTACGCAGACTTGAGGGAAGGCCTAATGGACATGCAGAGTGACATCTATAAAATTATAAAATTGGTAGCATTCATCTTGAGCTTTAGCCATATGAAATCTGCAGCTGGATAGACGGACAGACGCTTTCTCTATACTGTTTTTTTTAATTGGATTTTAACCAGAACGCCATACAAATATCCTCTAGACTTTTAGTCCTCACCTGTATGAGCACAAACTGATCATGCTTGTTCTCTAATGTCTTGCTACCTTCTCTTACTTCGTCGTCTTGTACTGTCCTTACGCCTTGGAACCCAACAAAGAATTTTATCTATTGTGTTTCTGTACCATCTGCATTCGCACCATCTCCATTTTATTTTTGAGTATGGTCACAATTACGTCTTCACTTCACTTAACATAAATTTCATTTTCAGGGCTGCTTTTAGATATGCATTGTTAACTTGTTCCATTCATTGTTGAAATTTAGCTACAATAAAGAGAAACATCGCAACGACATCATCAGCGAAACGATGGCGGTTCAGTTACAGGGTTTGGACAAAAATGTGCCAGCACAGAGCTGTACACACACAGGAACATAAACCAAGCTTGCAGGTGGCGCTGTTGTGCTTAACCACGAACAGAACTTGCCGAATGCTGGCAGTACGTTGCAAATGTCAGTAGTGGTCATAACAGTGTTCTGTGTAGTTCTGTGAGTGAAGCATGTCGGAGCGAAGAGAGTACGCACGTGGGCAAATTGGTGTTGCTCCTACAGTCGGAGCTTCCATAAGCGAGGTAGTCGAAATGTCTGGTGTGTTTCAAGAGGGGCCGTAACGAAGATTTATACCTCCTAAAAAGTCATTCGCTAATTCACAACGCGGACGAAAGTGTGTGTTGAGTGATCGTGAGATGCGATCACTGATGAGGATTGTGACAAAAAATAGGTGGACGAGAACCGGAAAAGTCACTGCAGAACTGGTATTGCACTCGCCAATGCTTTTGGTACCAAAATAACACGAAAGGAGCTCCATAAGCGGAAAATTGCTGGACGAGTTGGAATTCTAAAATCACACATCAATAATGCAAATACCTGTAACAGAAAAACGTAGTGCAGAAGCCATAAAGCGTTGACTGTGGATCAATGGAAGAAAGTAATTTGGTCGGATGAGCCTTGTTTCACACTGTTCCAAATTTCTGGCCGAACTTATGGCTCACATATGCTGTGTCAAGTATACCATGCACACTGATTGCTGCCAAGAACGAGTGGGGTAAAGCAGGGGTTGGGGTTTCGGTGACGTTTAGAGTAGCCGTATCGTGGTATCCTAAGGGCCCTAACTTTACTCTGCAAGTTCGTTTTACTGCCAAAGTTTGTGTTATCTGTTTGGCTGATCAGGTCAAGCCCAAGGTACAACATCTGTTTCCCAATGGTGGTGATGTGTTCCAAGACGACAGGGCACCTCTTTGCACATCTCGCACCATCCAGATGTAGTTGGGTGAGGATGAACTGCCGCATCTCCCCTGGTCACCATAATCAACACATCTCAATATTATTGAGCCTTTGTGATCTATTTTGGAGAGAAGGGCGCGAGGTCGTTAGCCACCTCCATCAACGTTACCTTGCCGCCTTGCCACCATCGTGCAGAAAAAATGGTATATGGCTCCATTGAAAACAGTGGAGGACCTGTATTTATCCATTCCGAGATGACTGGAAGCTGTTTTGAATGCCAGTTGTTTTCCAACACCATATTAGTTATGGTAGTGTGTTGTGTTGTTCGCGGTCCCCTATTTTTGTAGACACCTGTAAATGCCACTGTCACAAATTCCTACTTCGTATTTTAAGTTAGCAAGACATGTTCTAAAATTTTCCTGAAAATCAAATATAATAATTAAAAAGTAAAGTCTGTGGCGCAAACCCATGAGCTTACAGTCGGCCTGACTGCAGACAGAGTTCAGACTTTCTGTTCTCTGTGGCACTAGGCGGGGGAAGTGTTGCGGGTCCTTCGCCCTGGCCCCTTTTATCCATGGGTAAGATCCCCCAGTACCAATTCTGACAGCATACCGAGTTGACCTGGAAACATCCTGGAGGGACTGGAACGACGAAAAATCCTTGTTCCTACCTGGGATCTTCAGAGGTGGAGTCTTGTGCTCTACCTACTAGGCCATCACAATCACCAAATATCATAGAGGAGAATAAATACAAGGTTTTGTAGCTGGATGCAGAACGTTACACAGCAGTGGCAAAAGGGTGGTCCACTAAGCAACCAATCAGCTGGGGACACAGCGGGATAGCATGGCCCAATGGGTTGTGCTCAGCTGTGCAGTCCAGCAATCCAGCTATGCCAGCCCTGGATGGGGCAGGTCAGGTCAGGCTGCCAGAGAAGGGCTGAGTAGACTGCCACATGCACTGTGCATCGCTCTAGCCATGATAACACGTAATACACAATTCACAGTCACTTTTAAATCTTTTCTTTCTTCACCCCTAAAGCTAAGAGGGCTTTCAGCTTATTGCAAATGAGACCCAAGGCTCTCGCCTCTCTCTTCTCCATCATATGCTCTACACTGATAAAATGCCTAAGCCTTCTCCACCTACTCACTTCCTGCAAAACACTATACTCCATTCTACACTCCATCAATCCCAACAACCTTCACAATGCCACCTTAGTCAGTTTAACTGCTCATGCAACCAATGGTTCCTCAAGACAATCCAAATACAGACAATAATTATAAAATGGACCACTTGCCCTGCCTGTCCCCATGACTTCCTCTTAAGCATTTATGACTGTCCTACTCTGCTAACCAACACATTAAAATACCTCACACTAATGCTCAATCGGCAGTTCACATGTAAATACAATTAACCGATCAACGAGCAAAAAGCCCATAGCAGAGTAAAACAGGCAAAACTACTGTCTGGTAAAACGCAGGTTTTGAAACTGGCTGCTGTCTTGTAGACCTACAAAACCTGGATCCCACCTATCCTCTGTTGTGCAAATACTGTCTCGATAGACTTTGTAACCATGGACTCTGCCTCGCTTTCCACATGTCTACCTCTGCCCCCTTGGCTCTTTTATCTTCTGGTCAAATATCCACATCTCCTCATTCCTACTGAATACTTCTACATATAGTACATGTCAATAACCCCATTGTACTGCCCGGCCACCCACATTTTTTTTCTAAATCTTGTATGCTGTCATGCCTATAACAACACATATCACCATTACCATACCTACGCACACTACATGCTCTCTCTTAATGAAGATTCAACCTAGTTGCTCACAGGCGACGAAACCTGCTTATATATTTATTCATCCAATAAATTGTCTGTCCACCTTTCCACATATTTTCCTTTCCATATTGTGATCTGAACCACAACCTAATCTGTAATTCCCTTTCTGTTTCCTATCATGCGCCCTCAGCTCCAGAGCTACAATGCGGCGAACCCACACCCTTCGACCCTCAAGAACACCTAATTTTCCTTCACATATGTATCCTTTCACTGTGTAGGTCTCTAAGCTTTTCAGTAATATGCAGTGCTTCACTTTAAACTCTTCACTTTTCAGCACTATCTTTATATATGATTTGTCATTTTTAATTAAAAAAGAATAAAGCTAATGATTAAATATTTTAATACAATCAACAAAAATTTCCTTTTGAATAACTAAAAACACGCAAATAATTCTCTTTATTTTATTACTTCAACTTTCTATATTTTATACTTGTCTGCAGAGTGGAATATTTGTACCACTTACAGCCAACAGACTCCTGCACCCTCATCCTCTATCCTCTACCCAATATGAGATGAAGGAGATGTAACAACAATAAAGAAAAGAAGTACATGAAGAAATCTCCTCCAGAGAATTCCTAATTGACATTCCTCCCACAACACTCCCAATCCCTGTTGAGATATTTGGCTGAAAATAAGGAAGTTCTACAGTAGCCCATCCTCCTCTCATGAGCTGGAAGTAATATATATGTGTAGCGATAACAAGCCATTAAGGGTTACTATCCTCTGGGCAGCACGTTAGAGGTTGAAGTGTGGAAATTTTGAAATTATGTGAGGTATTTGTAGGAAGACTGTTATGTGCAGAGAAAAATCAACTAACTGAAGTGAGTACACTTTAAGGTACCAGTGATGACAATATCTGAACTTACACCCCTAACAACCAGCCTGTATATATATATTCATGTGACATTTCAGTACAGGGTTACAAGAGAGGCAAATTCCATCTGAAAACTCTTCTAATACTTAATTTTACATTCCATGTTAACAATTTCCTTTTTTAAGAAATGCTTTTGTTGCTGTTGCCAGTATACATTTTACATCCTATGTAGTTTTGCCATCATGTGTTACTTTGCTCCCCAGACAGCAAAACCCATCTACTACTTCTTTCCTAATCCAATTCTCTCACGATCAACTACTTCAATTAGACTACCCACAGGTAATACAGCAAACTACACTTTAGTGCAGCTTTCTCCTAAATGACATGCTTAAGGCAAATGCATGACATCACAAGCCACACAACCATGCCATCATCATCATCAACATGTGACAAGCGAGACCGATCTAATCTATGAGACCACTCACAATTCATGAAGATATACCGCATGAACCTATGAAACCACAAACAATTCATGAAGATATACCACATTTCAAGGAACAATGCCGGCCATTAAAGCAAAATTGCTAGTTACATTTACAGTAATTTAAAGGAAATTAAAACAACTGCCAATCATGTAGGCACTGAGCAGCCTTTATGATGCCATGCTTGAAAGTATCTGAACAAAGTGAAATTTGCATTGCAGTCCAGTACACTACTGTCCATTAAAATTGCTACACCAAGAAGAAATGCAAATGATAAACGGGTATTCATTGGACAAATATATTATACTAGAACTGACATGTGATTACATTTTCACGTGATTTGGCTGCATAGATCCTGAAAACCAGTACCCAGAACAACCACCTCAGGCCGTAGTAACAGCCTTGATACGCCTGGGCATTGAGCCAAACAGAGCTTGGATGACGTGTACCGGTACAGCTGCCCATGCAGCTTCAACACGATACCACAGTTCATCAGGAGCAGTGACTGGCGTATTGTGAGCAGCCACCATTGACCAGACGTTTTCAATTGATGAGAGATCTGAAGAATGTGCTGGCCAGGGCAGCAGTCGAACAGTTTCTGTATCCAGAAAGGCCCAACAGGACCTGCAACATGCCGTCGTGCATTATCCTGCTGAAATGTAGGGTTTCGCAGGGATCGAATGAAGGGTAGAACCACGGGTCGTAACACGTCTGAAATGTAACGTCCACTGTTCAAAGTGCCGTCAATGCGAACAAGAGGTGACCGAGACGAGTAACCAATGGCACCTCATACCATCACGCTGGGTGATTCGTCAGTATGGCGATGACGAATACACGCTTCCAATGTGCGTTCACCGCGATGACGCCAGACACGGATGTGACCATCATGATGCTGTAAACAGAACCTGGATTCATCCGGAAAAATTGACGTTTTGCCATTCGTGCACCGAGGTTCGTCGTTGAGTACACCATCGCAGGCGCTCCTGTCTGTGATGCAGCGTCAAGGGTAACCGCAGCCATGGTCTGCGAGTTGATAGTCCATGCTGCTGCAAACGTCGTGGAACTGTTCGTGCAGATGGTTGTTGTCCTGCAAACGTCCCCATTTGTTAGCTCAGGGATCGAGACGTGGCTGCATGCTCCGTTACAGCCATGCGGATAAGATGCCTGTCATTCGATTGCTGGTGATACGAGGCCGTTGGGATGCAGCACGGCGTTCCGTATTATCCTCCTGAACCCACCGATTCCATATTCTGCTAACAGTCACTGGATATCGACCAACGCGAGCAGCAACGTCGCGATACGATAAACCACAATCGCGATAGGCTACAATCTGACCTTTATCAAAGTGGGAAACGTGATGGTACACATTTCTCCTCCTTACACGAGGCATCACAACGTTTCACCGGGCAACGCCGGTCAACTGCTGTTTGTGTATGAGAAATGGCTTGGAAACTTTCTTGATGTTAGCACGTTGTAGGTGTCGCCACCGGCGCCAACCTTGTGTGAATGCTCTGAAAAGTTAATCATTTGTATATCACAGCTTCGTCTTCCTGTCGGTTAAATTTCTCTTATGTAACACGTCATCTTCGTTGTGTAGCAATTTTAATGGCCAGTAGTGTAGTACAGCGTACATGTTTTTAACTTTCCATAACGCTAATGGACGAATCGGAATCGAATTTCCGCTTTTTTCTAGTTACAAACTTTCCAAAATCAGAAACTATCAGGGCAGCACACAGCATGAAAATAATGAACGGCAACACTTGCACTAAATGCAACTATAAGTAAGAACTGCACTGAATGATAAAATAACTGAATTCTAGCTGAACCAACGGTGTACAATAGTTAGTCGTGATTGAAGAAGGGGTAGGAGACAGCATATCGATAGCTTAATTCTATCAATGGACATGACCATCGATAATGCGTATCGCTTTTTCATCTTGTGGCTAAAAATCAGAATACGTATAAAGGGCGATAAAAAAGTTTCCGTTCGAAGGCCGCACATTCCAGAATTGGTATGCCAGTAACCAGAAACACCGCGGGCACTGAGACTGTGATCCCACCGACGCACCAGGCTGAGCATACTCGTTTGGTAGAACGCCGTCTCCTGCAGCGTGAAGAAGTCCGGAGCTGCCTGCGGGCGCTCGAGTATCTCAAATTTGAGTCTGAGTAACTTCTGCGTTACGACGTTTGCGATATGGCGACGTGCACTGTTTTGATGGAGCACCCCTTGTCACATTACGCCACAACAGCACTCTTTGACAGATAAGCTGTTCTCCGATGGATATCTCACCTGTGTTTCCTCATTGCATGTATGCAACAACGTCTTCAAGTGGAAACTTTTGATAGCCCCTTGTATACTTCAGTTTCACTACACGGCAACTAGGTCGCGCGTAATTTTATCTAGGCAGTAGAGGGGAAAGGGTGTTCCGGAACCCCTGGATACACCCCCCCCCCCTTTAGGCACATCCTTGTATACAGCAGTTGACACAGTCATTCCCAATCATCATGCCATCGACAGGCTTATCAACTGACTGCTTTTCGTAGCTTAGGGCGCAGAGCAGGCAATGTGCCTCACTGGCATGTTGACATCATCAGCAACGGCTACGGGTCATATATTGTTAATAAACTGCTGCAGAAAGATAAGAACAGAAGGAGTAAATTAAACGAAGGCAAAGTGGAAGTGATCACTATGCCGTACTCAAACATTCTCGTAAAAATTCGCTAACGTTTGTAAACTTCACGGACTTCACGATGTGTAAATAGCGCTCCAAACAAATAATCTGGTGAGATACAGCCTGTAGCATGATAACGGTAAAAATAAAAATAAGGCTGACAAATCGCGGGTTTATAAAATACACTGTGCTACCTGTGAAGCAAGAAAAGACAGGAAGAACCGAGATCCAGTCTATAAATCAGAAAAAAGTCTGTTAAACTCTCGTAATCTTGTTGATTTATCAAAACGCAGCTGCTAATAATATTGTAGTAATGATTTTGCTGTTCTGCCTGTTTGAAACTGTATAAATGCAGCTTCTGATTTTCCATACTTTTTTTTTTTTTTTTTTTTACTTGAAGCATCTTCAGTGGCCTCGTACATCTAGGTTGTCACTTAGCGCAGCACGTTTAACTTACGTAAAACGTACATGAACAACGGATTGCTAGAACTGGCCAAAGACATAATCATATGGTTGTAACGTGCATAAACAGTAATTGTCTTGGGCTCACAAGAGTCAATGGTGGTGGAGGCAGGTGGCCAGAAAAGCAAGCATACATGCAGTGCAACACACAGAAACAAGTAATCTAACATACACACTACAAAATGTAGCAGTGTCAGAACTGTATAACACCTACAACTACAATACCAAAATATGGAACTGAAAAGTGACACATGAAAGTGGAAATCTGTGTATATTTAAGGCCACAGAGGACACTGCAGTTAATTTGAAGACTTAAACAACATTTATTCAGCCACAAAGAGAAGTAACCTCCAAGGTTATTTGTGTAATTTCTTCAATCTCTTTAGTAGTATCTTCTACCAAGGACAGTTCAGAAGATCCATATGGTCCGATGGGACCACGGATTTTTAAAGGTAAATTTATAAGGGACAAACAAAGTGAGGACGTTCCTCTTTTCAGTTACTGAATGAAATATGCTCGCATGTGTTGGCAGTCCGTGGTTAACATTATATAACATTAACACTTCAGTCATCATAAACTCTCTGTAGTGGACGCGCTGGTACAAAGGAATGTGCATTCCTTTTCTCAGTCCGTAGAATTTAAGCGATGGGCACCGTGGAAACATTTTCCAATATAAATAACGTAAGAATCTTTTCAACGGCAACGGGAGAGCCGTAAAACATTCAGAGCATTTCAGGAGGAGGAGTGATTTACGAGGCTTTAAGGGAACGATATCCAAGGAAATTAAGAGAGCTCTAACGCACTCTCTGTTTACTTCGCGAGAAAAGTTCGATGTAACTTCTACAGGTAGGCTTCAAACTTTTACGTCCCGGACCTCGTAAAATTCCGGCCTAATCTTACTGAAAAGCCCAGATACAAACAGTTATAAACAGGCGCCTTCCGTCAAGAAACTGAGAAGTTGTGTGAAAATATAAGGGCATTACGAAAAGAAAATTATGTTAAATACATCAGCTGCATAGAGAATGAGAAGTACAATCAATTTAGCACATACCCAGACTGAATCTCTCTTTATGTTTGCTGCAACGGGACCCGTCACTAATCCATCGATAGACTTTGCTACTTCAGTTTAAGTGCTGTGTATATGAAGCTGAGACTCGTTTTCGACTTGAGTACGCCATAACGCGAAACCACAATGCACATCAGTGCATCTTCAGTAACAGAAACTAGTACGTTGTGCTATGTTTTTACGTTTTGTAATGTACACAGTTCTACTTTTGTTAACATTTAAACGAAGTTTCCAATTTTTGCACCACTTTGAGATCCTATCGCGATCTGACTATATATCTGTGCAGCTTTTTTCAGACAGTACTTCATTATAGATAACTGCATCATTTGCGAAAAGTCTGAGGTTACTGCTCGTGTTAATATTGCCTGCAAGGTCATTAATGCACAACGTCAGCGGGAAGAGTCCCAACACACTTCCTTGAAGTTACTTCTACATTTGTCGATGACTTTCCATCCCAAATAACATGGGAGTCACCCCGTATGATCGTACTTCCGATAATATGCATATGTGTGGTACTGAGTCAAATGCCTTTCAGAATTCAAGAATCAGTAATGTACTTAAGTGCCTTGATTCACGGCTTTCATGTCGTGTAAGAATAGCACGAGCTGGGTTGCACACGAAGTCGACTACATTAGTCATTCGCTGTAAGGCCTCGAATAACTATTAAATACTGTCTTATGGTTACTCAATAATGTTAGAACTCACGCTTTATGGGTTCAAATAATCAAGACAGCACACAGGCACGGCGTCTTCTGAACGGCGTTGTAACTGAAAGAGATAGTACTGTTTTCGCAGAGGATTTCAGCCAACGCCACCCAGACGACCCACTCATTACTCATAGTGCGGTGGTGAAATCTCTCGTCAGATTGCATAAAAATGGTTCTGTCACAAACAAACATCAACATCAACATCAACCTCTTCTCAGAAATTGATGTCAGCCGCACGTGAATAATATTCAGTTTTCCTGGTGATACGTACATTGTATGATCAAAAGTATCGCTCCCCCCCCCCCCCCTGTATATAAAGCGAAACTGGCCACTAGATGTCACGAGAGACTTAACCACCAGCAGTGCAAGAGGCGGAGGGGTGGAGTACCACTGTGTGTTGTCAGTGGAGGAGCAGCAGCGGCAGAGTGGATCGGTCGGGAGAGCTCACTGACTTCTAATGTGGGGCAGTAAATGGATGTCACCTGAGTAACAGATCCGTCACTGACTTATAAGCCCTTCTAAGGCTGTCTGAGTCGACTATTGGTGATGTGATTGGAAGTGGAGTTGCGAATAAACAACCGCAGCTAAACCGAGATCAGGTATATCTCATGTATTGACAGGTAGGGACCATCAGGCACTGCGAAGGGTGGTTGTCAAAAATTGCGTGAAATCAGAGGAAGGAATGACTCCTGAGTTCTCCACTTAGCGCATTGATCAGTGCGTAAGGAGTTAAAAGGAATGTGGTACGTTGGTTAACCAGTTCCTCACAAGTTACACACTTGTCTAGTCAGCGCTGGGCGACGCATGGGATGGTGCACAGGCCGGTGCCACTGCAGGGTGGGCGGCTGGAGGCTAGTGGTTCAGAGCGATGAATCGCGCTACCCCTTCTAGCAATCCAATTGGATACGTTAAGGTTTGCCGAATCCCTGGAGTGCGTTGATTAACGGTCGTTACACGGGGGACCAATAATGGGGTGCGTATGTGGTGTTTTAGTAGTGGGATGACTTCCCGTTTTTTTTTTTTTTTTTTTTTTTTTTGCATCTTTCATTCTCTCTCATGAGAGAGAGCGGGTTGGTGTTAGAGCTTTGCTCTTTTCAGCCGTGGGATATTTGTGCTGTTGGGGCTCCATTTATTTGTAATTTGGGAGAAGATGATGATCGATTCATTTGATTCATACTTCCTTATGTTATATGTACTTTATATATGCTCTTTCTTTCTGTCTCTATGAGGGGGTGGTTTTATAATCCCGGCATTTGCCTTACAGGTAAGGGGAACCCCTCTAAAACTTCACCTGGGATTGTTGGTTTCAGTTTAGATTGTCTTCTGGATCTCTTCCTTAATTCTAATTTAGTCTTCTTCTAGTAAGTGTCCAATATTATCTTCTGGTCCCGTCTGTAAGTTAAGTTCGTCAAAATCTTCTTGTGTGTGTCTAATGCATTGTATTATGGTGTGTGTCGGATATTTATATTGATATTTGGGGAAGTCGAAAGTGATGATGTTTTCTTGTAGCAGCTCAGTTGTCAATGTGCTGGAGTGCAGTCTGTTCAGGCCAATCTTGCTTGCCAGTTTGATAAGTCGACTTTTTAGCGTTGTGATTTTTGCTGTGTCATAGACTTCACTGTTTCTTGTATAGGCGCCAGATCTTGTGGCTAGTCTTAGGATGCGCCTCTCTGTACTTAGTATACTATCGCTTTGGTATGCGTTTGCTATCCATACTGGTGCTGCGTATTCTAGTACTGGTCTGATGAGTGACTTATATGTATATACTAGTGTGTCGTTTGGGGCTCCGTTGAATCTGCCTTTGATCAACTTAAGCAGTCCTTCTCTCCTCCTGGCTTTTGTAATCACCTTATCAATGTGTGGTTTCCATGAGAGGGTGGAGTCCATAATGAGGCCTAAATAGTTTGCGTTTTTTGTTGCTTTTATTTCTTGTCCCCATAACTGTAGTCTGACATCTTCTGGTTTTTGTAGCCGGTTTTGAGTGTAATTTCGGTGTCTGAAAACCACCAGCTGGCTTTTAAGGGCATTTGGTTTAATTAGCCATTGGCTGAGCCATTCTTCTAGCCTTTTTAGGTATGTGGTGTTTGTGAGTTGCAGTTCTTCCATTGTTCTCTCATGACACCAATATACTGTGTCATCAGCATATAGTGCAAGGCCTTCATTCCAATGGTTAGGGCGAGGTATGTCTGCTGTGTATATGCTGTATAGCAGCGGTGATAGTATGGCCCCCTGTGGTACACCGGCTTCTGGTGAGAAAGTAATTGAAAATTTGCCTTCTACTGAAACTGCTGATGGTCTATTGTTTAGGATGGTCTTGATAAGCTGGACTAGTTGTCTGGGTACGCCAAAGTCTATTAGCTTGTGGAATAGGCCATTATGCCACACTATATCGAATGCCCTTTCGATGTCAAGATAGAGGGCTAATGCACAGTCTAATCTATTGATGGCTTTTGTTACGTGGTTGACTAGCCTCAGGATTGGATCTATCGTAGAGTGTTTTTTTCCTAAAGCCAGCTTGAGTGTTCGGTATTATATTTTGTTTCTCCGTATGGCGTTGTAGGCGGTTTTGTAGCATGCTTTCGAAGCATTTTCCTATTACGGGTAATAAGGTGATTGGCCTGTAGGATGTCGGTTTGTTGACTGGTTTCCCCGGTTTAGGGATCATAATTATTTTTGCTGTTTTTCATTGTGTCGGAATTTGTCTAAGATTTAGTGCAGCATTGAAAAGACAGTGGAGTGATGTGGGTAGGGCTTTCTTTGGTGCCAGTCTTAAGTGTTGTCTGGTTATCCCGTCCAGGCCGGGGGCGGAGTTTTTGCCTTTATTTAACGCTAGTTCTATTTCTTCGTCTGTTATTTCTTGAAGGAGTGAGGTCTGTTCTTTATCGAGTACCTCTGGGGCCGCTATTATGTTTTCTATTTGTTTGTCGACTTCATTTTTGTGAGAGAAGTTGAAGAGTGGGTCTTCTGGTATTTGATGTGTGTCCATAAGGACTTTTCTGAAAATTTCCGCTTTTTCCTGACTGTCCGTGATTATATTTCCTTCGTTATCAAGTGATGGGTCGTTTCTTGTTTTAGCGCCAGTAATTCGTTTGAAGGTGTTCCAGAATCTTGTTGATTGTTTATGGTCTAAGAATTGGCACGTTCTTTCCCATTTTTGGGCTCTGATTTCCACCAGCTGCCTCTTGACTAGATTGTTAAGCCTGTTCCATTCTATTCTATGTTCGTCTCCTTGAGTTCGTTTCATTTGTCTGTATGTTCTTCTCTTTAATTTGATGGTGGCTAGTATATGTTCTGGGATTCTGCTGAGGCCTGGTTTAATCCTTTTTGTAGGTGCAGTGTCTCTTTCTGCTTGTGTTATTGCGGCTATTACGATTTTGTTATATTCGTTTAGTTCATCTGCTGTGATAATGGGTTCAGTTCCTGGTAAGTTTGTTTCTAGGCTTTGCTGGTATTTTTTGACATCCATGTTTTTGATGTCGTAAATTATTTTTGTGTCTGTGTGAATCTTTGTGGCATTGAATAAGGTTGTTCTTATTAGAATACGAAGATGGTCGCTTGTTATACTGTTTCCAACCCAATGGGTGGTTATTTGTTTTTCAATTGAGGTAGTGAAAAGAATATGGAGGATCCACTGTGATTGATAAAGGTTGGTTGCCTACTGTCCACTCTTTTGATGTTACTTGTTTCAAAGAGTTTTTCCAATGTTCTGCCATTTATGTTGGTATCTGTATCCCCGAACATGGTTGAACGTGCGTTAAAATCGCCCATGATAATGTTTGTGCCTAGGATTGCGTAGTATCTGATGAAATCTTCTCTGATGTTTGCTTTTGGTGGGGTGTACATTGTTGTTATATAGACCGTTTTCCTGGTTTTTGTTTGGGTTCTGAGTATAACAGCCTGTATGTTTTCAAATGTTTCTGGGATATCTATCCGAGTGGCTGGGAAATCTTTGTTGTGTGGAACAGCTACTCCTCCATTCCTGTGTCTTCCAGTTTGCGGGTTGTCAAACCTGTGGCAGGTGAAGTTTTTGATGTCTATTGGGATGTCAGCTGCCTTCGTTTCTGCTATTCCTAGCATACTGATGTTTTCACTTTCAATTAGGTGTTCAATGAGGTTCTTTTTCGTTCTTATCCCATTTGAGTTAACGAAGGCAATGACGGAGCCTTCGGTAGTGTCTTCCCTATCCTTGGTAGCCATTTTGTCCCTGGTGAAACTGTGGGGTCTTTTTTTTTTTGGGGGGGGGGGGGGGGGGGACACTGTGTTGCCTTTCTACTGTTTTCCGCCTGTTTGGGCGACTGCTGGTGCTGCACTTTCGTCTGATTGCGCAGGGGGTATCTTCAGAGTCGTTTCACGAGGTTGCGACTGGGCGTCTCTTTGGGGCGTTAACTTTGGTGGCGCGATTGAGGAATGATATTCTGTAGGCATGTCACTTATATGTACATGCAAAGAGCTCCAGCTTTGTGTGACTGCAATTTTTCTGTTGAAGAATTTCTTGGCTATGTCGTTTATGGCTGTTTCAACTTTGCCCTTTCGCTCAGGTAGTATGTTGATGAGAGCAGTGGTGACAGCTCTAAGGAGGTCGTTAATCTGTACGTATTTCTCGTCGTCGGAATTTGCCTCTTTTTCAGCTGGGGTGTTGATGCAGCGGACTGGGGCGGTGGTTTCAAATGATGCAGGTTCCTTTGGTCTCAGCGGACATCTGACGTCGTTTGCAATGTGTTCTCCTCCGCAGCCTTGACATTTGGGTGTGGAGTCTTTTGCGGTGCAGTTGCTGCTAAAATGCTGACCGGCGCATTTACTGCAGACAGGTGGTTTTTTGCAGTTGCTGGTTAGGTGTTCATAACTGTGGCACTTGGCGCATTGCGCTGGTTGGAGAGGGGGGAGATTTGATGTCTCTACCTCGTGGACCTTGCAGTGCATTGTGAGGTTGTTTGCTAGAAGCGAATCCACCGTTGCCTGGTCGCGGGTGATCACTCGCATTTTTGCGATTGGGTTTCCTGTCGCCCTGGAACGGATTCTGACCACTCTTTCGAATTTTAGATTTATTTCTCTGAGCGCCTCTTCTACGTCGCCTTCTGTCACATCGAAGTCAACTTTAGTGATTACGACACTTAGGCTTGGTGAGAAAGACTTTGGTCTTGTTGATTCTTGGTTTATTTCGGACTGTATTCTCATTTCGGGCCTACAGTGTGTTTTGAGCTTTTTGATTCTGAGTTCTTCGAGATTTGGATTTCGGCTTACTAGGACAGCGCTCCCGTTTCTGTTAAGTTTGATGTCCAAGATTTCCGCGGCGAGATTGACTTGCTTTAGTTTTGTGTACAGAGACTTTGTAGTTTCCTCTTTCTCAAGGTTTTTCAGTCTCACTGCGTATTTCTGGGCATGGGTGATTGGCGGTTCTTTCTCATCCGACGAGGTGTCGCTCGTATGACTTTTCCTTCTCGATTTTACTTTTGTGAAGTAACCGTCGTGTTCATTGCCTTTTATAATTACGCTAATGAGGGGTTGACTGGGGTCCAGCGTTTCCTCAGTAAGAGGGGGCTGGTGCGGCTATTCCGTGTGATTTTCCGGCTGTTGAGTCATGAAGTTTGGTGGTTCCGTGTCCTTTTGTTTGTTTTGCTTCCGTTTCTGTCTTGGCCTTTCAGCTTGCTTCGACACGTTGGGTTTTTGTGTGGCCTTTCTGTCTTGTGTTTATAATCCTACTCGCGGGTTCTATCTCTTGCCCTGATTCTATGCCTTTGCCTCAGTAAGCGCGGGCTGGCCGACGTGAGCGGGGGCCTGACTTACTATTTTCCCTACCTATCAGTCCGTATTCCGGCTGTCCGGAAGACTCGCCCAGCACTACTCAGAAAATAACATCCACGATTTGCTTAGCTTGCTTCCATACATGCGTTAAACAGAGTAGTCTAGGAGCGACGAGTGATATTGTGGCGAACAGCATATACCGACTGCGAGAATCAGACGTTCCCCGCATCTCTATGTTTTATCGAGCCAAAGATTTTGTTGTATGGATTCTTTGTGAAGGAAATGGAGCTATCGGACGTGTGAGAGGATGAGAGAGATTGTATTATTATGAGACGCCATTACGGTGCATAGTAAATGTTCAAATAGTTTTTTGCACAAAATAAAATCCAATAACTAACATCAAGTATTCAAGTTGTGTATATCTCCATACCGAAATTAGTTAATTGTCACGGTACAGATATTACGAGACGTAGATCGCTCGGAGGTGAAGTTTGGAACGACAGTGCGAACCTGCATTTTCCACGGTCAGAGAAGGAAATGGAGTTATCGGACGTGTGAGAGGATGAGAGAAAATGGAGTTATCGGACGTGTGAGAGGATGAGAGAGATTCTATTATTATGAGACGCCATTACGGTGCATAGTAAATGTTCAAACAGTTTTTTGCACAAAATAAAATCCAATAACTAACATCAAGTATTCAAGTTGTGTATATCTCCATACCGAAATTAGTTAATTGTTACGGTACAGATATTACGAGACGTAGATCGCTCGGAGGTGAAGTTTGGAACGACAGTGCGAACCTGCATTTTCCACGGTCAGAATTCGTAGAGATTATCTCCGAATTAATAAACTTTAAGTTGCTAAATTGTTAGACCTATCATCATCACTCATCAAACAACATACCACACAGTTGTACCCAACGATCTGCGTAGCGAGTAAAGGTTTTAGAGATTTCAGGCAGAGCATATAACGACGAGGAGTTTCCACAAGATCGGCGCTGCGGAATACATCTCTTGCTCTTATGTGGTATTTAAAACGAAATATTTATATTTTCCAGGTTTGCAGGAGAGTAAAGATAAAAGGAAATAGGAACTAAGCTAAAGCAACTAAAATCAATAACTAAACCAATAATTAAAATAAAAGCACACATAAAGAATACTTATTTATAACAATAAATAAACAATATTTTAAATTAACTAACCACTAATAATATATTACACAGCGCACCCTGTCACAGAGTAGCCTATCTGAAGCAATGCTTTGTGGACAAAAACATTCCTGCCTAGAGTCCCGACCTGAAACCAATGAAACACCTTTGGGGGTGAATTAGAACGTCAGCTTCGCTCCAAATCTCACTGCCCAGCATCACTAGCTTCTCTGCATTCGGCTCTTTGGGAAGAATGGGCTGCCATCCATCCGCGGACATCAGGCACCTCATTGAGAGCGTCCCCAGCGGAATTCGTCATAAAAGTATGGATGGGTACACCCCGTATTAGTGTCCACTAACAGATGTCTGGATACTTCCGACAGGTAGTGTAGGACGTACAGACTCGATGATGTGGTCGACTCGTTATTCGAATGTAAGTACATTAATTTAGATTGTGTAGACATGTGAAAGCTTTTCTATCAGCGGTGAAATTGGAAACCTTGCACACCTCAGGCAAAGGATTGTTGATGTATGCGCTCGCGTTCCGACTCATGTTTTGCCTGAAGCCTATGACACGAACAATGGGCGAAGTGGATAACAATAGCCTTATAACATGCGTGACTACATCTCTTGTACATACGGTATCATTTATGGGTTATCAATATCATTTGCCTTGTTCTGTACAAAATGCGACATAAGTCGGTAGTGGATAAAACTATGCTCCAATGGTTTTTTTCTTATATTTTTCTATGTACTTGATATATCACATGATAATTGATAAGTCACATGATCTCATTTCCACTTCAGAAATAAGAGTTACATCCAGGACGGCGGCTTTCAGACGGGTGGCCAAGTTGGTATCACAGTCTCCCAAGCGTTACTCCCCTACCACCTCATACTACTCGACTATAAATTTCAGTATATCCGTCTGTTTTCGTTGAAGAAAGGTGGTTCTACACCTTCGAACCACCCCACAGAAATTTCAGAACTCCATTCAGAGCTGTGTAACATTGATACCTTGAAAGCAAAATGAGACATGATCGAAGCAAGAAGGACAGAAAAAAGAGACTAGCAGAGACGAAGAGCATTCCTGGCCAAGACAAGGCTAGTGGTGTCAAATTAATTTTAGGAAGAAATTTCAGATAATATACGCTTTGAGTAGAGTGTTTCATTTTCAATGAATTATGGACTGTGAGAAAACTGAAAAGTAAGGGAATCAAAGAATTTGAAATTTGAGATGTGGTGCTACAAGAAAATGTTGAAAATTAGGTGAACTTGTAAGGTAAAGAATGAGGAGAACCTCCTTAGAATCGATGTGAAAAGAAGCATATGGAGAACACTGGCAAGAAGAAGAAATATGATTATACTATGTCTGTTAAGACATCAGGGAATAACTCCCATGATATTAGAGGGAGCTGTACAGTGTGAAAATAATATAGGAGGACACAGATTGGTATACATTTAGCAAATAATTGGGAACGTATTTTGCAAGTGCTGTCTGAGATGAAGAAGTTGGCACAGGAGAGGAATTCGTGGCTAGTCGCATCAAATCAGTCAGAAGACTACCTTATCAGTTAACCTAATTTTCAACATTCTTCTGTAGTACCACATCTCAAATTTCAAATTCTTTGATTCCCTTATTTCCCTATTTTCTCACAGTCAATGATTCATTACCAAGAAATATTGTACTCAAAGCGTATGTTATCCGAATTTCTTCCTTCCTGGCCTTGTGTTGGCCAGGAATGCTCTTTGTCTCTGCTAGTGTCCTTTTTCTGTCCTTGCTCTGTAGATCATTTCTCATTTTGCTTTCAAGTTATCAGAATACCTTCACCTACTACGTCATCACCAATTTTATGTTACATTTATTACTAATTTCATTTCAGCTACTCCTTATTGCTTTCACTTTACTCTCAGTCCATATTGTGTACTCATTAGACAGATCATTCCATTCAACAGCTGCTGTAAATCATCTTCATTTTATAAGGAAACTTGTCAGTGGCAGACATCCATGTTTAGTATAAAACTCGATACATTTAATAAAGTCAAAATGCGATGTAATAAAACTTTCGAAAACACGTAAATTTTTTTTGGATTTCTCCTCTGCAGATACGAAATACCTTTCTAGATACCCTATGCCAATGAAAAATTTCGAGGAAATCCCAAGGAAGAAACAAAGATAAGCCATTAAACAATTTTTGGGTAACCATAGCTGACTACTGTTTCTCAGTATACAGAAAATTATTTACGCAGGCGACAGTAACATTCGCCATTGAGGTTTGCCGAACACTTTTAAATATCACGTTTACACTGTTGTAAAAGAGATGGTTACAACTTTCACTGAGAGTAGAAACACAAGGTCTGTTCAAACATTCTGGAACTTTGTCGACAGAATTTTTCTACGCTTACCTTTTACTGATGGTGCACGGTCTCCTTCGAAATCTTCTCCTCCACAATTGATACACCACGTCCAATGCCGTTTCCACTTCCTGAAGCAGTCTTGGTATCCCTCTTGCTGGATTCCGTGAAGCGGCGCATGAGAATTTTCTTTTATGCCGTCTATCGTTGCGTCTGCAGGGGCAAGGTCAAAAGAGTATAGAGGGTGTGGCAGCACAGTGGTTTCATTTTTTGTGCAGTAGTCACGCACCAACTGGGATGAATGTTAGGGAGTGTTATCGTTATGCAAGAGCCATGACTTATCACATTTCAGCCTGTTTCCTTCTCATATTTTTCGTAGGCGTCGCAACACGTCCCGACAATACCATCGATTTACAGTTTGTCCCTGTGACTCTAATTCATGATGAACTAATCCTTCAAAGTTAAAGAAAATTATCAGCATGGCTTTGACATTTGATCTGACCTGACGAGCTTTTTTTGGTCTTGGAGAAACTTTCCCGACCAACTATGAAGACTGAACCTCAGTCTCAACTTCGTAACTGCAGACCCACGTCTCTTCACCAGTTACGATTATCTTAACAAACATATCGTTCTCGTTTGCGCGATCTTAAAGCTCCTCATAAATTTCGAGGCGAAAGTCTTTCTGGTCTTGACTCATGAGCTGTGAGACGAACTTGGCGGAAAGACGATGCATTCCAAGATGCTGTGTCAGGAATTCATGACATAATCTGACTGAAATGTTACATTCTTCGGTAACCTGACATGAGCGTCGTCCGTAGACGTCGAAGGACGTCCTGAAGGACTTCTGCCCGCCCATTTTTAAATTGTGTGAACCATTCGTAACGCCGAGTACGGCTCAAGTATTCATCACTGTAGGCTTACTGCATCATCTGACGTGCTCTGTAAGGGTTTTCTTAAGTTTCACGCAAAATTTTGTGCCGACGTGTTGCTCTTCTCACTCTGCTACCTCAAAACTCGCATACTGAGCGATACAACGCTCTACTCAGTACATCACTGAACATTAAATAACAAACATACAACAATGAAACTTCCCACAGTTACACATTAAACAAAGGCGTGTGCAAGGATGCCAACCACATATCGCTCCAACATACCATTGGCGCGAAATTACGAATGTTCTGGAATTTTTTGAAATGACCTCGTATTTGAGCGAATCTTATCAATGGCATTATTTCATTCTTGAACCTTTCTTTTATTTCCGTCATCGCTTCTTCGATGTATAGACTGTACAATAATGGAGAAATATTGTGTACCTGCTCCCCTTTTTGATCGGAGCACTTGGTTATTGGTCTCCCATTCTCACTGCTCCCTCTTGGTTGTTGCACATACTGCGTATTACCCACCTCTACCTTAACCCTATTTTTCTCAGAATTTTCAACATTTTGAATCGTTTTAAGTCAGCGAATGATTTTTCTAGGTTAATAAAGGCTATGATCCTGTCATGAGTTTTCTTATGTCTTGGTTCTATTACGAATGAACGTCATAAGTGCCCTTCTGATGCCTTTACCTTTCCGAAAGCGGAACTGATCGTCCTCTTCAGTTTTCTTTCCCATTCTTCTGTGTATTCTGCCTCTTAGCAAGTGGGATACGTGACCTCATATGCTGATTGTGTGATAGTTCTAGCACTTAACGGTCCTTGCTGTCTTCGGGATCTCGTAGATGTAATGCTTCTCGAAAATTTGATGGTACGTCTCCAGTCTCATCGATTCTACACACCAAACTGAATAGTCGTTTGTTTGCCACCGCCCCAAATTATTTTAGAAGCTCCAAAGGGATTTTATTTAGCCCTTTCACCTTATTTGGTCGAAAGTCTCCCCAATCCGTCGCAGGTCTTCCCAGTCTATGTTAAATTGATCAGACATTTCCCCCTCCTCGTAGAATCCTTCGATGTACCCTTCCACCTATATGCTCTTCCTCTGTGTTTGCAGCTGGACTGCCATTACGCTCTTAATGTTGTCACTCTTGCTTTTAATTTCACCGAAGGTTGTTTTGGTTTTGCTATATGCTGAATGATTCCTTCAGATGACCATATCTTTTTCAATTTGTTCTCATTCTTCTTACAACCATTTCACCTTGGAATCCCTTCACACCCTGTTTGTTTAATTTCTAAGTGACTGAAAATTCACACAACATTTTATATTTCCTTCTTTCGTCCATCGGTTGAAGTGTCTTTTCTGTTCTGTTACTCAAGTTATCTCCACGGTTATCTACCTTGTATCTATGTTCGTCCAACTTCTGTGAAAGCTATTTTTAGATATGTCCATTGTTCTTGAACTGAACTGCGTACTGAAGTATTCATTATCGCTGTATCCACAGCCTCAGAGATCAAATGCATCTCATGATTCCTCAGTACTTCAGCATCCCATTTCTTTACACACTGATTCTTCTGGACGATTACCTTCAGCTTCAGTCTACTCATCATCATTACTAAATTACTGTGATACGAGTCAGCATCTGTGGAACTAGCAACGCTTATTCAGGATATCAAGCGGTGATCACATTCTACTGTTCGAAATACTGAAGATAAATTTTTATTTATCTATCTCACGTTGGACACAAATAAATACATACAACTTCTGTGGACAAATGTGCACAGTGACAACTCGCACAGTCATAATTTCCAGATCTAGCAGACTGACTCATTCGATAGCAACATCCGATGAGTTGTGAATGTACATTATCATTCCTTTGTACTCTCGAAGAAGACAGTCAGTGACGATATGTTGAATTGACTGTAAGGACCTACCATAGACACAATTCGCAGAACGAACCCATCCCTACATCTGCCTTGCTCGCTATGATCGGATTCATGATCATTCACTGATAACTAGGGAGATCGAATCCTTGTGTTCGGATAGAAAGGTTCGCAATTAGATGTTTATTGACTACTGATGACTGGTCGCACTGTATGTTGTAAGAATAGTTGACACTGAAAGAATCACTACAGTGTCTTTGATTATAAGTACCTTGAAATGAAGGGGATTTTGAATATCTCCATCATGTGGGGAGATATCGTGAGAGATACACGCTGTTACGTCTAACAGTTGAAGGTAACAATAGTTATGAAATGTAGAGGAGGAATAATAATAATAATATCGGATTTTAAACAAAGGAAGAAATCAGTTTCCAGCTTCATTCAATGATTATTCTCGAACGATGATGGACCGCCTACATCCGATAACGCATCGGCATTATTCTTCACTTCATCGTATCGCGTGGGGTGTACGTGGGATTTGTCCACAGCGTCCAGCTGAACGGGATCATGCAATGCCGTTAGTGATCGTCTCTAGGATGAGGATGTTAGGCTGGAAGGTCCACCTTAAGATATTCCAGAAGTTGAGGCTGTGCGAGGGAACCCTTGCCCTCCCTATATTGTCATCAAATGCAAAACATAAATATTACTCTCTCACGCTCTCGTCGTAGAACTCTATACTTCGCAATAACAACACACGTACTTCAAGAAGGAATGGTACCAATTTGCACCAACAAAAATGTTTTCCAATTAAACTTGTGAACATCTCGAAGTACTGCCCAGACAGCATAGATGTGCTACCACCCTGAACGAAATTTTCGTTAATTTGACGCATCACTGATCTTGCCGAAGTTGCTGTCTTCAGTTCGAAATTGGTTTCATGCAGTTCTCAGATTAGTCTAGCCTATGTAAACGGATTCGTCCCTGCAAAATAAAAAAATAAAAATTACTGTAACCTATAGCCACTGGAACCTGCTTACTGTGGTCACTCCTTCATCTCCTAATATTCTGGCCCCACACCTTCTTCAATAGCAAAACTCACTATCCTTTGCTGCCTCAGAATGTATCCTATTAACTAAATTTATTAGTCAAATTGTGCAATATATTTCTTTTCTTCCTAATTCGAATCAACACCTCTACATCAGATATCCAGTCTACTTACTACAATATTTCTCTTTTGCAGGAAACGGTGTTCTTGGTATTGCCAGACTGTATTTTACATCTTCTCTACTTCGGCCACCTTCTCTTATTTTACAGCTAAACAGCTAAAGTCATTACATTTAGTGTCTCATTCCCTTGCTAATTCCCTTAGTGTCACCTGATTTAATTCTACTACACTCCGTTATCATTGTACAGAGATCAAAAAAGGTTTTTCATCACCCCAGTTCCCAGAACTCCTGAAGGAAGACGTTGACTGTGGATATTGTATCACAGACACATCCCCTTTGACTGTTCAGAGACGCCACTTGACTCGCCCAAAGATGTAAACAACCGTGCATGAGCAGCGCCTATTAGACGAGGGGTCCGACAGCGAATTCCACCAGGAAGGAGGTACACGGCTCGTGTTGCCTGTAGTTCAGCCACGCCCAGACGGTCAATACCGTGGTTCGATCGCGTCCGCATTGTTACTTTGTGCCAGGAAGGGCTCTCAAAAAGGGATGTGTCCAGGCGTCTCGGAGTGAACCAAAGCGATGTTGTTCAGACATGGAGGAGGTGCAGGGAGACAGGAACTGTCGATGACATGCTTCACTCAGGCCGCCCAAGGGCTACTACTGCAGTACGTGACCGCTACCTACTGATTATGGCTCGGAGGAACTGTGACAGCAACGCCACCGTGTTGAATAATGCTTTTTGTGCAGCCACAGGACGTCGTATTACGAGTCAATCTGTATGCAATGATGTGCAACTTCACTCCCGACGTCCATGGCGAGGTCCATTTTTGCAACCACGACATCATGCAGCGCGGTACAGATGAACCCAACAATACGCGCTGTGGACCACTCAGGAGTAGCATCACGTTCTCTTCACCGATGAGTGTCGCATATGCCTTCAACCAGAAAATCTTCGGAGACGTGTTTGGAGGGAACCCCATTAGGTTGAACGCCTTAGACACACTGTCCAGTGAGTCAGTAAGATGGAGGTTACCTGCTGTTTTGGCGTGGCATTATGTGAAGCCGACGTACGCTGCTAGTGGTCATGGAAGGCGCCTTAACGGCTGTACGATAAGTGAATGCCGTCCTCCGACCGATAGTGCAACCATATCGGCAGCATAAATGCCGTCCTCCGACCGATAGTGGAACCGTATCGGCAGCATATTGACGAGGCATTCTACATGGACGACAATTCGTGCCTCCATCGTGCACGTCTTGTGAATGAGTTCCTTCAGGATAACGACATCGCTCGACTAGAGTGGCCAGCATCTTCTCCAGACATGAACCCTATCGAACATGCCTGGGATACATTAAAAAGGGGTGTTGATGGACGACGTTACCCACCAACCACTCTGAGGGATCTACGGCGAATTGCCGTTGAGAAGTGGGACAATCTAGACGGCGAATTGCCGTTGAGAAGTGGGACAATCTAGACCAACAGTGCCTTGATGAACTTGTGGATAGTATGCCACGACGAATGCAGGTATGAATCAATGCAAGAGGACGTGATGCTGGGTATTAGAGGTATCGGTGTGTACAGCAATCGGAACCATCACGTCTTAAGGCCTCACGGTATGGTGGTACAACATGCAATGTGTGGTTTTCATGAGCAATAAAAGGTCGGAATTTCAATTTTCTGTACAGGTTCCGGAACTCTCGGAAAGGGTGACGCTAAACTTTTTCTGGTGTGTATTACTTTCGCTGATGTTCTTCCTATGACTTCCTTTTAATGCGTATCCATTCCGTTGAAGTTATCTTCAGAATTCTTTGCCGCCACTGACAGAATTTCGAAGTCATTTCGTTTCTTCTTCTGGAATTGGAATACGCTTTTTAAATTTCTCTTCAGTTTCCTTTACAACTTGGTTTACATACAGAATGAATGACACTTTACTATTACCCTGTCTCACTCACTTACCAATTACTCCCTCGATTTCATGTCCTTCTACTTTTATATCTAGAGTAAAAGTATTAGATGACATTTCGCTCCCTGTAGTTAACCCCTGGCGATTTTATCACAAGTGATACTGACAAAAACTTGCCAAATGAATGAATGAAATTCCTTTAGCCTTGTTACGTCTTGTTGATATCTGGTATGAATGTAAAACATGACAAAACAAGCAGCAACTGTAACTGTTTTAATCAACATTAATTTATCGATGAAATGGAAGGTGTATTGAGAGAGAATTGATTCATTGGCACTTAAACGGGGCTAGACAGAATAAGACGCTTACCCACGGTGAGCGAGAAGAGGTCGGATCTGTCGAGCAGCAGGGCGACGTGGCGCCAGCCGAACTGGCGGAAGATGCTGGCGAACACCAGCTTGAGCCGGCACTGGCAGTACGACATGCGCGTCAGCGTCGAGTACTGCGTCTTCTCCCGGAAGATGCCCTGCAAACACCCAGCGCCGACGCGTCACTTACACACACTGCCTGCTGCTCCGTGCTGGATCGGGCGCTCAAAAAACAAAGAATACACTGTGCAAAAAAGCAAGTATTACATATGAAAGGCGTGGTATTTGTTACTGCAGCAACTGGTCACTGGCGGCGTGCACCTCTAGCCGTGGAAACCCCTTCATCTCCTCCTGACCTCAGCAATGTGCGTTTCCTTCGCCCCGATTTATAAGGCTTGGAAATACTCTACCAATACAACACAAAAATCTCATTGCTGACAATTTTGGGTATTAGCCAGTTTCATGAACCTAGTAATCTGGAATCTCTAACGCTCTTAGGATAGCTCCAATCTCTGGTACTTTCTTGCGACTGCCTCGGCAGCTGATCATTGAAATTTTATGAGTGCCACCAAGGAAAAAGCATACTGTTATTTGTTTCGATCTTACACTTCCTCCTCCCTTTCCATAATGTCAACGAATTATTATAAGACCAAGTAGGTGTTTCGTGAAACTATCACGTTATCCTGGAAAACCTTCATCTCAAATGGCGAAATTAAGTATTTGCTGAACTTGCATTTCGAGCTGCACGTTACGAGTAACCATCAGGTGCATGGTAAAGTGTACTTTTCAAGCTGTGCAGGGTATCTCAAATTTGTGTGGTAAAAACTGCACAGATAGTAGTGCATTCTAGAAAGAGAACCTGGAGAAGTGTTTTTTCATAAAACTTCCTTTTATTTCTATCATTGCTTCTTCGATGTACAGATTAAACAGTAGGAACGAAAGAGACCACGTCGCTGTCTTCCACATTTTGTGGGCTCATATTACCGGTCTCTCCCTATAGCTTAACCCCATTTTCCTGAGTTACGAACATTTTGAGTTTTCCAGGTTGACAAATCCTATGAACGTGTTTTTATTTTCCTTTAGTCTTGGTTCCATTATCAACCGCAACGTCAGAACTACTTCTCTGGTGCCTTTGCTTTTCCGGAAGCCGAACTGATCGTCATCCCAACGCATCGACCATTTTCTTTTCCGTTTTCTCTATCTTGTTATTGTTAACAACTTGGTGTATGAGGTTTCAAGCTGATTGTGCGATAATTCTCTATCGCCAGTCTCATACAGTCCACACAGTAACGTGAATTGTCGTTTTGTTGCCACTTAACCGAAAGATCGCAGAAATTCTGTTGGTATGTTATCTATGCCTTCCGCCTTTTTTGACCTTAAGTCTTCCAAAACTCTTTTGAATTCTGATTGTTATACTGGATACCGTACCTCCTCTATATCGACCCCTGTTTCTTCTTGTATCACGTCATCAGGCAGGTCTTCCCCTTCACAAGGGCCTTCAATGTATTCATTCCACCTGTCCGCTCTCTCCTCTGCATTTAACAGCGGAATTCCCATTGTAGTCTTATATTACCACCCTCGCTTTTAATTTCACCGAAGATTGTTTTGACCTTTCTCTATCCCAAGTCAGTTCCTTTTCGATTTCCTCACATTTTTCATGTAGTCATTTCGCCTTAACTTTCCTGCACTTCCGATTTATTTCATTCCTAAGTGATTTGTATTTTTGTATTCCTGAATTTCCTTGAACCTTTTTGTACGTCCTTCTTTGATCGATCAACTGAAGTATTTCTTCTGTTATTCTTGGTTTCTTCGCAGTTGCCTTCCTTGTACCTCTGGTTTTCTTCCAAAATTCTGTGAGTGCCACTTTTAGAATACAATAGCAGAATGTATAAAAGACAGTTCTGCTATTTCTTCGATACCAGTTTGGGAAGTGGAAAGATATAGGCGATATAATATGCGTTACACAAGATATGGATATCTCAATATTCGGATTTCCTGCAAAATGGTGGTATGCGAGCGTCGTTCATGTTCCAGTGCTGCACCCGGAGAGACTTCTAATCCGAAGGCGCGATTTTCAGTGGGCAACGATCAGTGACAACCCTCAAAGATGTATACCGACCCACAAAACGTGCCCAAGAAAGGACAGCGTCCTCAAAGCCGCGTAGTTTGAGAAATTTGCGTTTGTTCTCATTTCCTCGCACACCTGCAAAACGACAAAAACAGTCAACCACCACTTGTAACGAGGGGCCTCCCTCGCTTCGACGAAGGAAGACCATCTGTCCCTTTTGGAGAGACAATACACCAATTCCAACGTACCCTCTACGATTCACTTTGAATCTCCTGCACTGTATGAAATATTTCCCCCTTCAAGTTTAGCTACATTTTGGGGAAAAGGGAGAACTCACACGGAGGTAAGTCTGCTGAGTGCTACGAAAGGGAAACATGTGTCATATTTAATTCTTCATGCTTTCCCGGCGATCTCTTGACATCTTGGATATTCGGGAATCCAGACGGATGTTCGCCTCGTTCTCGCACGATATTTCAACAGCGTGCCTCGGGCGCGGACGGTAGTCGGAACATCCGCGACTGGAGGTGTCCGTTGAAGCCGAGCCTGGCGGGCGCGGACCACAGACGGAACACTCGACTCGGCGCTGACCGATTAGGGAACGCCCAGCTCCTTCCAGGCATAAATACTGGACTCGATCGACCCAAGGACCAAGTCTCGCGGCACGTCGCTGAGATGTTCAGCCGCGAGAAGGACGTACCTGCGCTTGCTAGCGACGCGAAGGGTGTGGCAGATCGCCGTCCGGCCGCGCTTGCGCCGTCGGCGGCCCCATCTGGCCCCCCGCTTACGACGACACTATGGATTTGATGGACACAGCTACGGAAACCTTGAAGACAGCCCCGTCTGCTCCGCTCCCCGATTCTGAAGATGAGAGCTCCACCGCGCCTCAGCCACGCGGACGAAGCGGGAAAAAGAAGAGGAGGGCAACAGCCGTGACGTCCGCTGTTCGCAGCTCGCCGATCGAGAAGAGGGCCGAGCAAGATTTCGCCCCTGACGCCGGCCCGGCGGACTGCCAGACGCATGCAGTCATCGACGACGCTTCCAACTGCCGTCGCCGACTCATTCGACGCGGTCGCTGACGGGCCGGAACAGCTGCCGCGCGATCCTGTACCGAAGAAAGACTCCCATCTTCCGCCGGTGGTCCTCCAGTTTCGGCCACCATATGGGGAACTGCAGAAGTTGTTGCGCAGCTGGACAACGGCCGTGTACACCGTGAAGCCTGCCGGGCGTGACCTGTACGGGGTCACACTCCGCACTGCTGGCGATTATCGCCGGTTCACTCAGGAGGCGTCTGAGCGTGGTATTCCATTCTATACCCACGCTTCCGCAACTGACAAGGTCTCGGAGATTGTAATCCGCGACCTCCCGTTCAACATGGAAGCCGATCACCTGCATCGTGAACTCACTGAGCTGGGCTTCTACATCCGGGCAGTCGTGAAGATGAAGTCGCCTAAATCACGCGATGATATGCCGCTCTTCCTGGTCGTCTGATCCGACACCGTGGAGAACCGCAAGCTCTACCAATTGACGCGGGTCGCCAGTTCGGACCGAAGATCTTCGCTCCCGGAGAGGCCCAGTGCAGTGCTTTCGCTGCGGGGGGATAAATCACGTCGCGCGCCACTGCTCTATGCCGGCGCCCACGCAGGACGTGCGTGCCCCCGTCCGCCCACCGAGAAGCCGACGTGCGCGCTCTGTGGCGCTGCTCACGTGGCCAGTTATCGTGGGTGTGAGGTGTGGAAGCGTGCCGTCGCTCGCCACCGTGGCCAAACACCAGCGCCACGTCCGAAGACGCCAGCAACGAGGCGACCCGGCGTCTCTTTCGCGGCGGCAGCGTCAGGGGTGCCCTCCGTCCTCCCGACAGCGTCGGCCGCTCCCGCCGCATCCGAGGCCGCGCCGACGCCTGAGGCTCCTGCGCCTCCTCCACAGCTGCTAGTGGTGGACCCGGGAGCTGCCTCTCCCGGCGCGTCGGCCGGACCGCGCCCCGCCAACCGCCGGCGCGGGGGTCGACGCCCCGTGGGTACCCAGCGCTCAGCACCGTCAGTCGAGCAGCCCCAAGTGGAGTCTCACAGCGAAGCAGCCACGCCTCCCCCTTCCAGCGACGGGGCCGCGCCGGCTGCCTCCACCGCTGACCTGGCCAACCTCGTCGCGCAGCTCACTGCCCTGGTGACCAATGCCACGAAGTTGATCGAAGTCCTGTCGCAGCAACTCACCGCTGCAGTGCCGATGGCCGCCCTGGCCCCGACCGCTGTCGACACTCAATCACCAGCTGCACCGTGGGCAGCGTTAGAGGGCACACTGTCGTCGCGTGGAATGCCAACGGTGTCCGCACTCGAGCCGGCGAACTTCGCCAATTTCTTTGAGACGAAGCTCTCGACGTCTGCCTTATCGACGAAACCCACCTGAAGCCTGGGGTCGACGTCAGGGCGGCAAACTACTCCAGCTATCGCACCGACCGACTGACGGCGGGTGGTGGGACAGCCGTTTACGTCCGCAATGGCATTCGTCATCGTGTGATACAACTTCCACCACTGGCAACGCTGGAGGCCACTGGTGTCGTCGTTCACACCTCGGCGGGCGCCATCACGGTCGTCGCTGCCTATCGACCGCCGTCTCGTCCACTGGACCCTGCTGACATCGATGCTCTGCTCTCCTTGAGGGAGACTTCAATAGTAAACATGTCTCATGGAACTCCAGGATCACCAATGCCGCTGGACGCTGCCTGCTTCGGGTAGCTTGTGGTGGGGCCGTACGACCCGAATATCTTCCCTGCCCGTGGCCTCCCGGATATCATCGACATCTCGGTCGTCAAGGGCATCACTCATCAGATAACTGCCACGAAGAGGACGGCACTTTCTTCTGATCATGTCCCAGTGGTTTTTGATATAGACCTAGACGCCCTACAACAGCCCAGGAGAGGCATCTCACTTGCTGGCATCGACTGGGACAGGTTTCAAGCAGCCGTGACGGACTCACTCGCCACCGCGCCGCCCCCTGCGGAAGCTGGAGCTGACGCAGCACTTTTGCACTTCGCGGCAACCACGATCGACGCCGCCAACGTAGCAACGCCGCCCCGACCACGCACTCCGCCTGAGTACTCCCGACAGCTGCCGCCGGACATCCTTGCGGCCATCACTGAGAAGAACCGGGTCTACCGGCAGTGGCAGAGGACAAGAAATGCCGACACCAAGCGCCTCCTCAATAGGATGCGTCGGGACATCCGGGCCGCCATTGACAACCATCGCCATCGCGACTGGAATAACAAGGTCGCCACCCTCTGCCTTGACGACGGCACGGCCTGGCGGACGACGAAGCGTTTCCTACGCCGCACGCAACGTATCCCTCCGCTGATGGTCCACGGTCACGCTGTCTGCGAACCAGCTGATGCCCTCGCAGATGCCTTTGAGACTGCGTTTACGCCGATAGAAGACCAGACCGACGCTGTCTACGACCACCTGGTTGCTGACCGGCTCCCACGCTACTTGGAGGCACGCGACGACGATGACGTCATTGACGAGACGACGCCGGAAGAGGTGTCGTCCATCCTGCGTGCCCTGAACCCCAGGAAAGCTGCGGGCCCAGACGAAGTTTCCAACTCCCTTCTCCAGAAATTGCCGCCGGTGGCTGTCACTCATCTCGCCGACGTCTTTAATGTAATCCTACGGTTCTGCAGTTTTCCTCAGTCCTGGAAGCGTGCAGAGATCGTAGCGATTCCGAAGATGGGGAAGGATCTGCGCCAGCCCGCGAACTACAGGCCTATTTGTTTACTACCGACCGTCTCCAAGGTCTTTGAAAGGGTGTACATCAGGCGGCTGCAACGCCACGTTGACGAGGAAGGCCTCCTGCCCGAAGAGCAGTTCGGCTTTCGCAGGGGCCACTCGGCATGTCACCAACTCCTTCGGCTGGTGAAAGATGCGTTCGTCGCCCTCGAGCAGCGCGAGCTCTTCGGCGCGGTGTTCCTGGACGTGTCGCGTGCTTTCGACAGTGTGTGTGTGGCACCGCGGCCTCTTATTCAAACTTTTTGAATTTGGGGTACCGACGTCGCACGTCCGTCTCATCCGTTCCTATCTTGCCGATAGGACCTTCCATGTGCGGGCCGCGCACGGCTTCTCCTCCGTCCGCCGCATCAACGCCGGTGTGCCGCAGGGCTCGGTCTTGGGGCCACTCCTGTACTCGCTGTACGCTTCTGATGCGCCGAAGATCGACCGTGTGCGGCTCGCCCTGTACGCGGATAACACGGCTCTATATACGAGGAGCCTCAATGCCGCCGTCATGCGCCGCCGTCTGCAGCTCGCCGTTGACACCCTGGCAGCCTGGGCAGTCAAGTGGCGTCTAGAATTCAGTGGGGCAAAGACGCACTTCCTGATCGTCACCAGGCGACTCGTTCCTGCAGGTCTGAGACCGCTCACCGTCGGTGGAAGCCCTGTCCCGTGGCGTCCGACGGCGCATTACCACGGCGTCACCATCGACAGCCGACTCACGTGGGTTCCGCAGATCCGCGAAGTGAAGAACAAAGTGCGGTACAGGCTCCGCATACTCTACCCGGTGCTGAACCCCGGTTCCCAACTACCACCACGGCTGGGCATCACCCTGTACAGGGCGCTGCTCCGCCCTGTACTCCAATACGCCGCCGTCGTCTGGAGGAACGCCGCCGACACGAACCTGAAGAAGCTGGAGACACTGCAGAATCGCATCCTTCGGCTGGCCTTACACCTGCCTTACGATTTCCCCACCGCTCATCTTCACGACGTCCCTCTGCTCCGTGACCTCTTCCAGACGGCCGCCCGCACCTTTTACGAACGTGCTGGCCGGTCACACGACGCCAAAATCCGGACGCTGGGCCGAAAACTGCCGCCCAGCGTCACCACCCGCTGGCCACACCTGCTCGCTGCATAGCTAGCACTGCAGAACTGTGCTGAGGAGACACCCAAGAAGACAACCTACACATGAAGGCGCATTACATCGGCATGCATGGGAGGCAAAGCAATAACTGCTGCGAACTCCATCACACGTCGGAGGACAAGTTATCTCCGTGCAGATCCACGCGAGACCCAAGGACCAGTCTCAGGTAGCACCTGAAGAAGACAAGAAGGCACGCTGTTGAAATATCGTGCGAGAACGACTTGAACATCCGGTTGGATTCCCGAATATCCAAGATGTCATGTGTCGCATTGTTTTCAGTCAAAATTCTATAAGTAATATAGGTCGTATGCTGCTGTGCACTGTTATGATGTCAAGTGGTTCGTACATAACTTCTGTGAATATTTTATGTTCATGCCCCGTATCTACTCTCTTAGAATAGCTCGATCGTTTATCGATGATCTAACCAGAAGGGAAGTTTATATAAACAACTGTGTCAGAATCGAGAAACAGATTAAACAAGGGCTTAATGTTAGTCTTTAGTTGCGGAACTTTTATGGCCGAGGTGAAGAAGCACTCTTCCGTTGACACGATTGCTACTTACTTAGAAGATCGTAGCTATAAACTCAACTATTTTCACCGATGACAACCTTTGAAGGAAATTTGAATCGTCTTGAAATAGTTGTTTACGTTCCTTAGAGTTTCGATAAGACGTTGCTTATGATCGTCTTGAAGCAGTCACAGCATAGGCTCGCCCTAATACTTTTAAACGTGCCAGTGATTTTTTCCCAGGGTGTAGCAACTATCTTGAATCATTTGCCTGCTATGTTCCAGAATTAGATCCCTTACTTTATTGTCTGGTTTGATTCAAGTCGCTAGCTGATCCGAACGATTGTCATCACCTGTCGATGTTAGCATGTCTTTCAAACGCTTATACTGAACGTAAGACCCTATGTGACATAAAGTCTTGTCTCCAAAAGTTGCTTTAATATTTGATCGTTACTGCAACGGTTTTCTCAAGTTTAAAATAAAGCAGACACGCTAGTCTCTTAGGTCAACCATTTGAATACCGCAAACTCATGGAAATGATGAACTCGCCAACGACCAACTTAATTACGCAGCTCGCACCCACTTCACACCGTGGTTCAAGAAAGATGGAGATATGTAGCGGCATTAACCATATATGTTCAAAATTAAGCTTTCGGAAACTTCTGAATACCTCTTCGTCTCATACACTGAGTGGGGAGGGGGCATTTTCCACAAGGCCACCGGGATCTACAACCCAACAGTACTACATGACTCTACTGACGAACACACGAACGTGCAGTATAATGGCGGCCTGGCCATTCAAACTGGACTCATCCGACGAGACAGTGGTCCTGTGAATGGAAGCGGGTTTATGTTGTCTGGAGCGACGCAGCCGTGCCCCCAGGGGACAGCTCTGTGGCACAGTACTGTGCTCCGTGGCCGGGCTGGGAGCAGAGCAGGCGCCAGATGAAAGGGCCGGCTCGCCCGCAGCCGCCTCCCGTGTCCCAGCTCCCTGCGGCCACTCCTGTAATTGCCACTGCCGGCGTCCGGCAGTTCTGGCGCCCAGACCACCCAATCACCCATCCACCCACCCACACACACACACTCACACACACATACACACACACACACACACACACACACACACACACACACACACACACACACACACGCAACACTGCCGCGGCCAGCGTTCCAGAAGCTGCACGGCCGATTACGCCATATAAATGAATTAACCGTGGGTGCCGGATCACTAAAGTAATGCGTCCATTTAGCGTAACGGAGAAGGGCAACCGCTCTCGCAGAGGCAATTAGTAGCTCAACCGCGGCCGCTCTCAATTACCAGATAGCGCCGCCACCTCATGGATTCGATTAAAGTGGTATCAGGTACCCAACGGAAGTCCAAGTTGTTGTTGTTGTTGTTATCTCCATCGCAACTGCAAGTTATTGGAACAATAACTGCCTGTCCTAACTAGCAGTACAATTCATTCACAAAGTGACCTATCCTCTTTTTGAAGAGTAAACAACGTCCAGTGTTGTCGCCTGTGTGATCCGGCAAATGTGCGACTTAACGCGATTCCTGCCACCCTCGGTAAAGTAAACGTCTTACTGGCGGACCCAAATCGACACCCTATTGTTCTATGCTTGTGAAAGTCCATTTTAAATATATCTAGCCACATTGTCACCACAACATGAAGTTGATAAATCGCAAGTTCAGTTCTGTTGTTACCAGACTCTGCTCAGAAAATTACGTGCAGTAGAGGACTCGTTCCACGACTTGCACGTTCCCTCGATCTCTGACTTTGCTTAATGTCTGTGAGATCACTCAAATCAGTAGATCTATGTAACAGACACTCCTAATGCAGCGACCTTCATCTGCGACTAATGGAAACCTGCGAAGCTATTCTACACCACCCTAGAGTGAAAGGACGCGGTGGGTGCAAGAGTCAGCACAGGCAAACAGAGCGTATTTTGAAAATTCGGAATTTCACTAGATACCCAAAAAATTTCGGATGCATGTTTACATGGAATTATTTCTTGTTTTGCTGTGAAGAACCTCATTCCCTCCGCAATATCCCAAAAAAATTCCTAAAAGTATGTAATACACCTGCCACATAAACGTTACACGTCTTTCGCCTAAGCTGATGCACTCGTCTTCCAGATGGGAAGCAGTGAAGAAGGATGACCTTCACTTTGTGTCCCATAGAACGCTAGCCCTAACACTGAATGGTAGTCAGCGTTCATCTCCGCGGAGGAAATAAAAAAAAAGCGCCATTCTGTTAGGCAATGTCTTCGTTACCGATTAACTGATTTTTGCGTCAGTAAGTGATATTCTAATCGGTTCTGCCTTATCCATCTCTCTGCTTATAGAATATCCCTTCAATGTTATTCTCATATTAATGTGAAGAAACGTCTCCACAAATGTTATGAAATCACTCTGACATTCAGGTCGCACAGAAATTCGTGAAAGAGATTCTGTAAATTCTGGTAACGCATGTGGGTTAGGGAAATCTATCTCTCCACGAACAGTATACTTACAATTAAGTTTCATATTCGTGTGTACAATCGTAGGCATCTGGAGGACGAGATATGAAGACGATATGACGAGTTGTAACTGTGTTAGTGAAGCTATGCACTTGCACGTGACACTAACGGTCCCCAATGAGCTGGCACAACGGCACAGAGCAGCTGCAAGTCTAACATTGTGTGCCCCACATTTGGCTGGTGCCTGGTGCACTAAGAAGACTGTACGTATCCATTCCGGTGCGAAATGCGTAAAAGAGTCCTAACTACTCCACCTTCTCACTGATTAACAGCCACGTCTGTTTCCAGATAGGTTAAGTTTATCGAATCTGTATTAGTGTTTAACGTGCTCTGCAAGAGCTCCGGTTGTAATTAACAAGTGCGAGGAAAACTAGCGTCCTCCTCATAACATATATTTTATATTGTACTGCAGTAAATATGTAATGTCTCACGTCGTTACACAACGTGGACACAACACCGCTTCCTCACTAGATACGTCTTCAGGAGCCACACTCTTCTGTCAAATTGAACTTAATGTCGAAATCTTCCAATCTGAACCAATGGACGTACGAAAATATCTGACGACTAACATTTACTCTTACACCCTACGGAAATAATCAGTGTGACACACCCACAAAACAATGAGTATAACGAAATACATAAACAGATAAAAACACCAAAAAAATATTATAGGTGCTGCTTTAATGATAAAAAGTAGATACGCAAGTATACGGAAAGTAGATGTGTGTTCGTGTTTCTCAAATAGGTTTACCGGAATAGTTACGCACGGTGTAAGTAAACAGAATAGGTTTGGTGACGTGTTTTAACAGATCAGTGTAGCAAAAGTTCAGAACGACCATAGCGACAGAATGTTGAAATTAAATGAGCGTTTGGCGTCATTGGCCGGGAGGCCCCTTACGGGGCAGGTCCGGCCGCCTTGGTGCAGGTCTTATTACATTTGACGCCACATTGGGCGGCCTGCGCGATGGATGGGGATGAAATGATGATGAAGACATCACAACACCAAGTTCCTGAGCGGAGAAAATCCCCGACCCAGCCGGGAATCGGACCCGGACCCCTTAGGACGGCAGTCCGTCACACTGACCATTGAGCTATCGGGGCGGGAAGAATGTTGATTATTGTGTAATAACTTCAGTGTTAGTGACGGAAATACATTCACGATACAATAGAGCAGTACCAGTCGAATCTTCAGGCGCCGCATTGAAAGAGATCTGAAACCTGTGGAGAGAAAAGGTGGTAAACAATACTTTCTCCGCTAGAAACATAAATAAACTGTCGAAGAGCAGCGAGACGAAACTCAATTCAACGTGACTAACATTCAAAGTAACAAAAGTGTTTACCAGGGTCATATACCAATGTGGGACAAAAGTGAAGCCCATCCATGCCATCAATCCCTTCAGGAGTGCACAGAAGAGTCCGCGGAATTGGATCTATTCCCACGCCTTGCAGAACACTTACGCCGTGATTTCTTGTGCGAGACAACCCCATCTGGTAGGACACGCTGTGTACGCTGGCGGTGTGACAGAATCACTTCGGCAGCAGGAACAGCAGGGTGTTCAAACAAAATACCTGAATCTGCCCACGCTGGACGAGCAAAAGTAATCCCTGCAGCGGCATCATTCGGCACGACAGACGGGACAGAACAACAGGCTCAGCAGGCTCGGCAGGCGACGGGACTGGAACAACGTTGGGCGGCTCTTGCAGTACAAGACTCAGTACCGGAAGCTCCTAAGGCTGCGTACGTGCCTTCGACAGCGATCGACGCAGAGACAGGGTCGCGCGTCGCTGTTCGTCAGACTGCGATATCTTGTGAGGGAGGGGCGCTGGCGGCGACGGATCAGACGCGCCCTACCCCTGACGCGGCTCCATAAGATCGACGCCCAAGGCAGAAGGAATCCACCACCGCTTCAGTCTCCACAGGAGGATGGGAGGCAATTTCGCAATTTGTATCACCACAATTATTGCTAATTACCCCTCCCATAAATCTCATGATTCGGTGGGCTTCCAGAAAGAATTTTATTTACATTTTTGGCGTCTCCTGGGCTTTACTTTTACTTCCATTGTAAACGAGATATTGCGGGACAAAGTGGTCCCTTCGAGCTTGGGGAAAGCCATTCTCATTCCAAAGCTACAGGGCCGTTTAACAGCAGCTGATTTTCGTCCCCATATACTGCACAATTTTGAATGGGAAATCATTTCACGGGCTGTGAACAACAGACTGTCCTTGTTGCTTGGTTGTGTGATTGATAAACATCAGTGGTCGCACAGTTTTATGTCAGATGGTAGAATATAGGTATGTGGTTTCGGTGGCGGCTGTTACATCTATTCATTGTGCTTTTGCGTTCTTACATTTTTCTAAGGCATTTGATGACGTTAGTCAAGCGTATATCGCTGGATATGGTTGGCTTTAACGATCCTGCAGGTGTTCTGCAGGTGTCTAACTTGTACCAGAACATTGCAGCTTCTGTTGTGGTCAATGGACGGCTGACGCCGCCGGTTGTTCCCGTACGGGAGTGCCTCAGGGCCGTCCGCTCCCTCTGCGTCTTTGTTTGTCCTTCCTCTTGAATCGTTGTCGAGTCAAAGCCTTGCAGACAAACAAAAATTACGCGAAGCGAAATGTAGTGTGAGGAGGGCTATGCGAGAGGCGTTCAATGAATTCGAAAGTAAAGTTCTATGTACTGACTTGGCAGAAAATCCTAAGAAATTTTGGTCTTATGTCAAAGCGGTAGGTGGGTCAAAACAAAATGTCCAGACACTCTGTGACCAAAATGGTACTGAAACAGAGGATGACAGACTAAAGGCCGAAATACTAAATGTCTTTTTCCAAAGTTGTTTCACAGAGGAAGATTGCACTGTAGTTCCTTCTCTAGATTGTCGCACAGGTGACAAAATGGTAGATATCGAAATAGACGACAGAGGGATAGAGAAACAATTAAAATCGCTCAAAAGAGGAAAGGTCTCTGGACCTGATGGGATACCAGTTCAATTTTACACAGAGTACGCGAAGGAACTTGCCCCCCTTCTTGCAGCGGTGTACCGTAGGTCTCTAGAAGAGCGTAGCGTTCCAAAGGATTGGAAAAGGGCACAGGTCATCCCCGTTTTCAAGAAGGGACGTCGAGCAGATGTGCAGAACTATAGACCTATATCTCTAACGTCGATCAGTTGTAGAATTTTGGAACACGTATTGTGTTCGAGTATAATGACTTTTCTGGAGACAAGAAATCTACTCTGTAGGAATCAGCATGGGCTTCGAAACAGACGGTCATGTGAAACCCAGCTCGCGCTATTCGTCCACGAGACTCAGAGGGCCATAGACACGGGTTCACAGGTAGATGCCGTGTTTCTTGACTTCAGCAAGGCGTTCCATACAGTTCCCCACAGTCGTTTAATGAACAAAGTAAGAGCATATGGACTATCAGACCAATTGTGTGATTGGATTGAGGAGTTCCTAGATAACAGGACGCAGCATGTCATTCTCAATGGAGAGAAGTCTTCCGAAGTAAGAGTGATTTCAGGTGTGCCGCAGGGGAGTGTCATAGGACCGTTGCTATTCACAATATACATACATGACCTTGTGGATGACATCGGAAGTTCACTGAGGCTTTTTGCGGATGATGCTGTGGTGTATCGAGAGGTTGTAACAATGGAAAATTGTACTGAAATGCAGGAGGATCTGCAGCGAATTGACCCATGGTGCAGGGAATGGCAACTGAATCTCAATGTAGACAAGTGTAACGTGCTGCGAATACACAGAAATATAGATCCTTTATCATTTAGCTACAAAATAGCAGGTCAGCAACTGGAAGCAGTTAATACCATAAATTATCTGGGAGTACACATTAGGAGTGATTTAAAATGGAATGATCATATAATGTTGATCGTCGGTAAAGCGGATGCCAGACTGAGATTCATTGGAAGAATCCTAAGGAAATGCAATCCGAAAACAAAGGAAGTAGGTTACAGTACGCTTGTTCGCCCACTGCTTGAATACTGCTCAGCAGTGTGGGATTCGTACCAGATAGGGTCGATAGAAGATATAGAAAAGATCCAACGGAGAGCAGCGCGCTTCGTTACAGGATCATTTAGTAATCGCGAAAGCGCTACGGAGATGATAGATAAACTCCAGTGGAAGACTCTGCAGGAGAGACGCTCAGTAGCTCGGTACGGGCTTTTGTCAAAGTTTCGAGAACATACCTTCACCGAAGAGTCAAGCAGTATATTGCTCCCTCCTACGTATATCTCGCGAAGAGACCATGAGGATAAAATCAGAGAGATTAGAGCCCACACATAGGCATACCGACAATCCTTCTTTCCACGAACAATACGAGACTGGAATAGAAGGGAGAACCGATAGAGGTACTCAAGGTACCCTCCGCCACACACCGTCAGGTGGCTTGCGGAGTATGGATGTAGATGTAGATGTAGATGATTGGCTGTCAGCTTTAAAATTCTCAGGTTGGAGCCTTACAGTCAGAGTGTATGCCGACATAAGTGAGAAAAAAATTGTTTTAATACATGTTTCTGAATATGACGTTGTGTTTCTCTTGAGTGCAGGTTACTGTAATGGGTATGAGTATGAGTATAGCTTGGTATCACATTTGTGTTGTAGAGAAGTAGAGGCTGAAGCCCAGTGCTGGAACACAGCCTACTTCTGTAAAATACCACTCTAGGGACTACCGCACTTAACGTCTCCGTCTGATGGACAGATGGCGATGAACAATGTCAAAAGTGTTTGCTTCATGAGAGCCCGTGGAGAGATTTGGTATTCAATCCAAGACATTGGTTCAATGTTTTGAGAAACTTTACGCTGCAACTTCTCCTGCTCTTGAAGACTAATTACTGGTGGCGGAATCTACTGTCCCCGCACTCGTCATTGCCAGTGACCGCGGCTACGGAAGTGGGTTCTCTAGCAGTAAACTATCAGGGAGTCGCCATACATGACCCAGGTCTACATTTATATCATTACTAACGTTTTTGAAAAATACAACTCCTAGATATATGTAAACGACAGAATATCTGACGATAAACAAATGATTTAAAAAACTAACCGAAACATTAAATGGCTCGGTAGATTAGTGGGTGAAAGCAATAAATGAAAATTATTAACGAACAAATTCCTGAATCTTATCTGCAGGCATTGCGAATGTTTATGAAAAATATCATCTATATTTCTCCTTTAATTAAAATAAATGTATCATGAAGATGAGAAGTATTATATATAAACTACTAGCTAATAAAAATAAAAAAAAATCACCCACCAGAAAATCGAACTTATGAAACAGATTAGTTCCACTTGTAATAAGAACCATGCCGAAGCGGTACATCAACTGCCTACTCGACTCAGATATTTACAGAAACAAAAGTTGAACCCAGAGTTGGCGCTAGTTCGGAATTCGTTGCCTGTACCTTCTTACAAAAAACGACAGAGAGGTTTCAAAATTGGAAATGCGACGCGAACTGTTAATGTTTTAACCGCCAACTCGAAAAACAAATTTACGTAATCAATTTTCTTTTCCATATTCATCTTTACAGTCCTCGTAGATATTGAGATCTGTGCGCGTAAGGCCCTAGCGTGCCATTAGAGAAGCCAGAATAATTACGCAGGCCATCATTAAAGTGCAACGTCTTGCGGCAATTCGTTTTCTTGATCTGAAGGACAAACACGCTGCAAGAATTCATGCTGAGTTGGTGTTATTATGCAGTAGCAATGCACGACACAGTGGTTGGGCGGTGCAGGCGGCTCCAGTATGTTCCAACGAAGAACGGAAGGGCCGAGCATCTCTTTTTGAAGAACAGGGAATCGCAAGACAACTGGAGGCTCTGGTTCTCGAAGAGTGGAGTACCACAGTCTAGGCGTAGTGGAAAAAGTAAAAATCAGTAATCGATCAGTCCCCAACATCTTGGAGGACACGCACCGTTGCACGAAGAGTAGTTTTGATGAGGTGCCAACAGATCATGCTCGTAAGAATCACACTGTCATAGGAGCATGGTACCGAACACTCCTGATGGGGTTGCGGGGGCCTGTAGACGCGGAACCCAGCGGGAAGCTGTCCCAGACCGTGTTTCTACTGCACGACAACACCCCAGCTCCTGCTGCGCACAACACAGCTGATCCTATGGGCTGCCACACTTTGCTTTACCCTACCCTGTGACGTAGTACCCAGTGACTTCTCCCTGTTCCTCCGGCTGAAGAAACTACTGCGTGAAAGTCATTTACCGAATTACGAAGAGGTGATTTTAAGAGTGAAACTTTCTTGAACAAATTTCAATAAACAAATTTCTTCGCGAAGTCATCCATCGCTGACAATAATAAGTCGAACTGAAGGATGAATAATTTGTAGAGAAAGATAAGTAACACCAATTTTCATGGTCGTAGCTTAATTATTTCAAAGTGATAATACAAACTTTACGACTACGCCTTCTACTATAAGTAAAATTACAAAAAAATTCGATACATATAATTTCACAGTTATAAACTGAGGTTACCAAGTGGCACGAATGAACATATCCTAAAAAATACTAAATTAAGTAGACTTGTAAGATATATTTATAGAACGGGTATAATCATTATTTTCAGCTACATTAAGATGAAGTCTTCATGTATTTATTGCAGGTATTTGAAAGCCTAAATTTATGAGTGAGTATGTGTCCTATAGATATCATGTTGTGTAATTTGTTTGAAAGGGGTGGGGTCGTGTTAATGTTCATGGCATCCGCTGTATTCTCGATGAAGCCACACGAGGCCGCCCGGCACAGACCTGGCAAACACGGTTCTCCTGAGCTGCAGTGAGTTGAGCACCACCGGTGCTGCGGTGCTGTGTGACGCACAGCTGTCGAGGCGGAACAGTCAGTAGCGGACATCCTCTGAGGAACCGCCGCGCCTCAGCTGTACGAGTATATGGCTTATGTAAGCAAGCGGGATTACATCTGGGTAGACATCTCTTTCCCTGCCTGCTCGAGGGACGTCCTTAAACCCTACATTCAATCCAAACACTTCCTGCAGTTGGGGTGGTCCGTTGGGCAGTATTAACCCTCAAACCCCACAGAGACCCCAAGTAGCTAATTGACCTGAGATGTCTGTCAGTACAAAGGAAGCACTAACAATAAACATGTTGAACGTTCTTCGAAAAACTATCTACGGGAATGAAGGTCTTCAGGGGGTGGGCAACGTATGCATAGTATAACAGTGTACTTCTGGTCAATACGACCCAAGCTTCTCAAGTAAACAAGGTCCTACATTCTCATTCGCTTGAAAAAGATGCCATTAACAGCGTCCTACACATTGATACGATATCATGGATATGAACGCCACCAGGAAAGTGAAGGTGTAATTAGGCTCAGGAATTTTATGAAAAGATTTAATTGTGAGCTCGCGAAGACAACAACTTTTATTTTGTCTTCACACTCCCCGAAGTTCCCGCGCGTTTCAGCAGGATTCATCTGCCTTGAAGTTAGGTTTACGTACCTAACGTTCCTATGCGCTGCTTTAAATGTCAACGCTTTCGTCACACCCCCGGGTATACAAAATTCATGCTACAAATACTGGTTTCAGCAGCCCAAGATCAAGGCACCCAATGTATTGCCAAAGCAATAGGTATCGATTGCTCGCCAAAAACTTCCACTTTGGAACCAAGAAAGGGTTGCATCCCAGGAAAAAATATCAGGAATTATAAGCTACACACCACATCTGCAACTCCGAGGCGAAGATGGCATTTAAGGCCACATAGCCACCTACGTTCGTGAAGTCATCCGCCACAGCATTGAAACAGGCTGTACCAGAGACTAGTGTTGGCAGCCGGACAGTGAAGGCTGATAAGAGTACAATGACCTGCATCTGTGAATGTAGATGCAAATATGCGCCACTGGCTACACCAACAGGTTTTGCTCCAACTACAACAATGATGGCAGCAAAATATACGGTTGGGAAAATGGTACACTCTCATGGGAGACGGAGAAAGAAAAATAGCAACATTCGTGTTAAAAAAGCCTTACCAGCGCCCCCAAAATCTAATCTGGCGACGAAAAACAACAGCCCGAAAAGATCTAGCCCAAAACCATCAAATCATTCGATTCGACCTTCGTCCTGTCTGATGAATCACACGATGATCATACGATCGATAGTATGGACGTCAGTGTGACTGATGGAACCAGCGAGCTCCGTTGTAACTCATCACCACAGAGGAAACGACACGGGAAAGTCCGAGTGAAATTTCGCCGCTAGTATGGCTGCCATATGTTAGCTCAGAGGTATGTGTACATACTTGCTGGAGAGATGTTTTACTACATCGTCCACAAAGAGGACACTTTAGTGGAGTAAGAGCTAAAAGGAGATGTCCATTTTTGTAGAAAGCACCTACACTTCTGTCTTTCAAACAACTAGACTACAAGCAGTCGTTATGTCAGTGTAAGGGAGTCATAGGTTGAGAACATGTTTACTCCACCTACATTACATGACGAAGGGAAGAGGCTCTCAGTGAACTGTTTGCTCAATACCCATAAACTATTCTTCCAGAGTGGAGATTTTAACGCACGCAACGTGCTGCGAGGTTCTGCAACTGCCTACCCACGAGGAAGAGCATTTGAGAACCTTCTCATGCCATCACATGTGTCTGTTGAACATGGGACAGAATATGCACTTTGGCAATGCAACAGGGTCATTCAGTCAGTGTTATCGATGCTCTCCAGTTCTCGTATATTGTATTTCGTGGATCGATGATTGTGCTCAAGATATCGCTTTCCGATCTGGATTCACCTGCCGGACAGAGCAGTTCCTGGAAGAAAGCCACGATGGATGCTCTGTAGCAGAGAAAATTTTCTATGTTTTATCAGCATGACAATATCCAGGAATGGGTCGTTTATATCACCGACACGACCCACCACGCCGCTGGCGAACGCCGCTCCGCAATCAGGGCCAGGTGGACGGCTCTGCTTAGGTTCAAGTGCCGATCGACTGCAGAGTATCTCGCATGATTGCAGGTAGCGACGGCGAAACGTCGGGGAGTTATTGGAGAGAGCAAGAGAAGATCATGGTATCAGCTTCTGAACACCATAAACCCAGTACTAACACAACTGTATGGGAGCCCATCAGGAGATGTTCTGAGAAAGGTGGGAGAAGCACAGTGGCTGCTGTAACGAGGAACGGAAGTCTCCAGACCAATTTGCGAGACAGTAACGAAACGGTGGCGGAATATTTTGCGAGAAGTATCGACACTGCCAGCCACGACCGTGCTTTTATAGAATGGCAGCTGAGAAGGGCACTTGCTACTACAGTTTCACCGGTGATGGGAAGAATGCAACTGTCACTTTTTCTTTGGATACTGCCGTGACTGTGGCTCATGACACATCTCCTGCTGACGGTATATTCCATTATAGTATAGTCAAAGCAAGGAAATGCTACTCTTCATTTTTAACTTTATTTTGACGTCACGACACTTTCACAACTCGTAGAAGAACGCTATTTTAATTCCAATTCTACAAACTTCAGTGTTGTTTGAGGAAGCATCTACACAACAGGCACTCCAGCAGATGCATCGCTTAAAAGGCATACTTTTGACATCGAGAAGGTCTACGCTAGTATCTGAAGTCACAAAATCCTTGGAAAGTTCCAGAATGGGGCTTTCGAGACATCTTCGCATTTTTATATGGTGCTTCCTCCAGCTACGCTGACAAAGAGAAAGGTGGCCCATTAAGGCGTTTTAAGTGTCACTGTCTTGGCCATAGCTATTTACAGCGTAACGTCGGCAGGTAAATCTCCCACCCAGAGTTGTCTGAGGGTGACTTCTTTTGTTCCTTCTCCAGCCTTGGAACAACAATTCCTTATTTGTATTTGAGTATTCCATGGTTGGAGGAATGGGCAGAGAAGAGAGGTTATAATTCCTCAACCTAGAAGTCTTAGAGCGTTCCTTTTTAACATGACATTTTAGATAGGCATCACGGGTTTAAAGCGGACTACACTGCTGGTTCAAAACTAGGGAACGCCTTTGGTTACCCTGTTGTGTTCCCCGCACCTACCTCTAGGACATGCTATCCTCGTGAATAGACAGTAATTACGAAGAGCTCCATGCGATCCCGAAAACAATGGAGCAGTTGAGACGTCCTCTGGGCAAAAAGTTCTCATCTCCTCCGATTCCCTTAGTGCTTGCAATCACTGCAGCAGAGGTATGTATCAGAGTAAATAATCCAGTTAATACAGGACAAACTGTTCTCTCTCCAACAGCAGGGGAAGAGACGTCATTCCTCTTGGATATCAGGGGAAACGAGTGAACGGATTGACCAGCCTAGGAACGCCATGTGACACACAATTCCATTCCCCTGCAGACTGTTACTTCGCTGTTGAATCAGAGAACCATGAAACTGTGGGGAGAACCGACTGACAGTGAGTGGGAATAAGCCGTGGCCAGTGAAAACAACTCCGACGTTCGTCACGCTGCGCCGGTCACACTAGCGTGCTGAAGTGGCCCTGGCCGACCTGCTGCGGCGGCACTGCACCTTCTCACATGCCTTCATGCTCGACGATTCTCCGTCTTTGATGCCTGTGGTGTGTAAACTACACTCCTGGAAATGGAAAAAAGAACACATTGACACCGGTGTGTCAGACCCACCATACTTGCTCCGGACACTGCGAGAGGGCTGTACAAGCAATGATCACACGCATGGCACAGCGGACACACCAGGAACCGCGGTGTTGGCCGTCGAATGGCGCTAGCTGCGCAGCATTTGTGCACCGCCGCCGTCAGTGTCAGCCAGTTTGCCGTGGCATACGGAGCTCCATCGCAGTCTTTAACACTGGTAGCATGCCGCGACAGCGTGGACGTGAACCGTATGTGCAGTTGACGGACTTTGAGCGAGGGCGTGTAGTGGGCATGCGGGAGGCCGGGTGGACGTACCGCCGAATTGCTCAACACGTGGGGCGTGAGGTCTCCACAGTACATCGATGTTGTCGCCAGTGGTCGGCGGAAGGTGCACGTGCCCGTCGACCCGGGACCGGACCGCAGCGACGCACGGATGCACGCCAAGACCGTAGGATCCTACGCAGTGCCGTAGGGGACCGCACCGCCACTTCCCAGCAAATTAGGGACACTGTTGCTCCTGGGGTATCGGCGAGGACCATTCGCAACCGTCTCCATGAAGCTGGGCTACGGTCCCGCACACCGTTAGGCCGTCTTCCGCTCACGCCCCAACATCGTGCAGCCCGCCTCCAGTGGTGTCGCGACAGGCGTGAATGGAGGGACGAATGGAGACGTGTCGTCTTCAGCGATGAGAGTCGCTTCTGCCTTGGTGCCAATGATGGTCGTATGCGTGTTTGGCGCCGTGCAGGTGAGCGCCACAATCAGGACTGCATACGACCAAGGCACACAGGGCCAACACCCGGCATCATGGTGTGGGGAGCGATCTCCTACACTGGCCGTACACCACTGGTGATCGTCGAGGGTACACTGAATAGTGCACGGTACATCCAAACCGTCATCGAACCCATCGTTCTACCATTCCTAGACCGGCAAGGGAACTTGCTGTTCCAACAGGACAATGCACGTCCGCATGTATCCCGTGCCACCCAACGTGCTCTAGAAGGTGTAAGTCAACTACCCTGGCCAGCAAAATCTCCGGATCTGTCCCCCATTGAGCATGTTTGGGACTGGATGAAGTGTCGTCTCACGTGGTCTGCACGTCCAGCACGAACGCTGGTCCAACTGAGGCGCCAGGTGGAAATGGCATGGCAAGCCGTTCCACAGGACTACATCCAGCATCACTACGATCGTCTCCATGGGAGAATAGCAGCCTGCATTGCTGCGAAAGGTGGATATACACTGTACTAGTGCCGACATTGTGCATGCTCTGTTGCCTGTGCCTATGTGCCTGTGGTTCTGTCAGTGTGATCATGTGATGTATCTGACCCCAGGAATGTGTCAATAAAGTTTCCCCTTCCTGGGACAATGAATTCACGGTGTTCTTATTTCAATTTCCAGGAGTGTACTACACACCTCATTTTAAACGAAGGTAGAAGCAAATTCAAGTGAGGATGTGCTCTGTTTTAGTGAAACGAGAGTGGTAAGGGTTTTAACATTTTGTTAACTTAGGCTTCTACAGCCGTTGTCACACTGCATAAAATTTTTCTGGGTTTGGGGACCGCAATGTCAACTATAAAATCCCAACGTTTCGGCGATAATTGCAAGAAACCTTCCTCAGGGTGTACTGCTAACTGCTGAATGGACGCTAGTTCGATTACTTATATACTGTGGAGGAGTGGAGTGACTGGATATGAGGGTGAGGCGGTGCCATTGGCGGAAATAGGCGTTTTCCATTCGAGTTTCCTTTATTGGTTGCCATTGGTGGAAATGGGCGAATAGGAAAACGATCGGCTACTGCTGCGTACGAACTGCCTAGTATCGACTAGGTCGCGTCAGCGCTCTGTGTTGCCTCCGCCGCTGAGGCCTACCGCGCACCTGTTGCTTTGCGAGAGCTGTCCTTCCGCAAAGTTCACTGCTGACAGCCTAGACACTGGGAGTCGGTACGCGACTTCTCTATCCACATTGACACTTCACTTGGCTATTTTCAAAGCCTCTCTGATCTTCCTCCTAAAGCTAAACGGCTGTTTCAACAGTACGCGGGCCTCTCGAAATTCAGAATTCATCCTGCACTGTTCCTGGTGTTCTGCCACCGCTGATTTGTTTTATTGTTTGAGACGGATGTATCTCTCACTGCAGATAACCTTTTGCTTATTGGACGCCAGTCTCGCCTCACATACACCTGTCGACATTCACACTCGATTTCATGAACTGTGTCTATTGTATCTTTCGTCGAGCTCAGAACGTCTTTTACTTTGATGTTGCTACGAAAATTCGGCTTAATACCTGCCCGACGGAAAATTTTGCGCAAACGTTCAGTCACTCTTTGTACTTATGGTAGCAGGACGGCGGTCTGTGCTTCGTACTGCAATTCCCTATAGCCCTCCACCTTCGGCCCCATAGTTTTTTGTATCATCCTCACGTTGTAGCCTTTGGCTCCAAAAACGGACCTGAGGTTCTATAGTACAGCTTTTTAGATTGTGTTCATCGCTGATCCTGTAGGGTCTCTTAGTTAAAGTTTGCAGGGCTCATTTCTTTTCGGTGGGATGGTGGTAGGAGGATGCTTGGTGGGTTTTCTATAAACTCTGTGTCCAAGCAGCTCATCAGGCTTATGGCAAACTTCACGTCGAGATAAGGCAATATCCCGGTCTTTTCTGTCTTCATAGTAAAGGAAATTTTGCTGTGCTGTTGATTGAGATGTTGGTGAAAGTTCTGACTCTCTTCTTCTCCGTGTGGCCAGATGACGAAGGTGTCGTAAACGTATCGTAGCCAGCATTCTGGGCGTAAGGGAGCGGACGGGAGTGCTGTTTCTTCGAACGCTTGCATAAAAATGTCTGCTGCGACAGGCAATAAAGGGGAACCCGTAGCTACACCGTCCATTTGCTCATAGAAATCCCCTCTCCACTTGAAGGAGGTGGTCTTGAAACAGTGGCGCACTAGGTCGCCGATATCAGGTGTCATGCGTTCCTCTAAGATCTTAATGGTGTCCGTCACGGGTGTAGTCGTGAATATGGACTTCACGTCGAAGCTGACCATCAGATCCGTACCCGAGACAAGCTTTTCTTCCAAAACTGCTACAAAGTGGGTGGAGTCCTTGACATAAGAACCTATGTGGCTTACTAAATGCCTATGCTTCGGAGCCACTTCTTTAGCTACTTTGTAGGTCGGTGAGTTAATACTGTTCACTGTCGGTCGCAGGGGAAAAGCTTTTTTGTGGACCTTTGGTACACCATATATTCCTGGTGCCTGAGGAACTTGTGGAATGAGTCTTCGAGAGAACAAAAAACTTTGACAAAGTAATTTGTGGTTACTTATGTCTGTTTGTTTTAAAACAGTGTTCAAATAATTATAAATTTAAAGATATTTTGAATTTTTTGAATGTACATTTTTGAAAATAAGCTGCAGCCCATTGGGCATATGAGTAATGGTCAAATAAATATAGTAAACAATTTCATATGCAATTACATAACAGTTTTAAAGCAACTAAAGGTTATATTTATTTTAAAGGTAGAAGGATAGTTGATATAAAAGATTCAATAAAAGTTTATTATTTAGTTACAAAACAGTAGTTAGAAAGTAAATTAAACACTCAAGCTAAAAAGCCTGAGTACACAAATTTTCTAACACAAGTCAGTAAATATATGACAACTACATGACAACTTATTGAAAAATTAATCAGCTTATTAAAAATTATCTAATAAATTACTTTACAAAACAGCAAATGGGAAAACCTTTTTCCAGGTTATATCTCAAAGGCAGATTTAACACCACACTTAAGTCAGTTAGCTAGTCTTCAGAAAAGAATGTGACAAATAAAAACTGGAATTTCATGTTGTTAGATATGATGAAATATTCAAATATACATTTGAATATGATGTAAAAATAAGGAGAATTATGTTATTTGGGTCCAATATATATAGCGATTTGTCAGCTACTGATTTTAAAATAGAGATATAGAGATATAATATCGGTGAAAATCAAATTTTATATCCAACTGAGTTCAGTAATCCACTACCTGAAGTGAACATGAAAGATAAAAAATTTATAACTCTAAATGAATTAGTTGAAACAGTACCTGTTTAAGGTGATTTACTCATGTTTGGTAAAATCATTTTAGAATCAAATGATAATGTTAGAATGGAGCAATAATTTATTAAATTTTTCATCTATATAAATAGAAAATCACACTTACTGTTTGAAATGTAAAAAATCTACTGAAACACATTATCCTCATTGAGTAACAACTAAAAATAGAGGACAAGAATGGAAAATTTTTGTACAGTATTTAAAACTGAAGAGAGTAAGTTTGTTAAAAATGCTTCTAAATGTACATGATGAAAATCTAAACACCATCTCCAATACGCCTTAAAAAGCACTGGGGAAAGTGCTAAGTTGAACAAATCGTTCATCCATGAAGAAATAAATATTGAACTACATAAATTGATGGGAAAAAGTTTAAAAGAAGAAATGTAATTCTCTTGGTTTACGTTATTTACGGTAAGCTGGTTTAGTTGAAATGGATTCAGGTAAAGTACAAGGAATTCCAAAAATAAATAAAGGATATAAATATTTATTAATTGTTATTGTTATTTTTCCAAAATTTGTTTGCATTATTCCAGTTAAAGATAAAAGAGATAAGAATGTAATTGATACTTCTGAAAAAATAGAGATAGAAATCAAAATATTTACAAACAGATAATGGCAAAAGGCTTTTATAGTAAAAGTTTTCAAGAAATGATGAAAAACACAACATTAATCATTATTAAACTTTTACTGAATTCAAACCATCTGTTGTTGAAAGATTTAATAGAACACATAAAGAAATGATGTCGAAAAAATTGGACTTACAAGATATTAGAAATGGACTGATCTACTCTCAAAATTAGTTGATGAAGACAGTAACACAAAACATTCAACAAAAATGAAACATACAAAAATTAAAGGAAATAATTATAAACCAACTCAAGCTGTATCTAATGAAAAAGTGAAATTTAAAAAAGGAGATGAAGTTAGAGTCAATAAACTTAAAGTAATTTTGAAAAATGATACACTGGTAATTGGTCAACAGAAAGTTTTGAAATTGAAACTGTTATTGATTCCAATCCAATAACATATAAATAAAAGGGTCTAAGTAGTGAAGAAGTAAAAGGAAATTTTGGTGAGAATCAACAACAGAAAACAAAATATCCTGATATATCCCTTGTTAAATAAGTTTTGAGAAAGAAAGTAGATAAAGTATATGTTAAATGGTTATGATTTGATAATTCACACAATGAAACTTCCTGGCAGATTGAAACTGTGTGCTGGATTGAGACTTGAACTCGGGACCTTTCTGGAATTCACATAAGAGTTGTGTGAATAAAAGTAATTCAATTTTATAAAATATCAATCTCATGAAGATTTATTATATCATTAATCAATTGTTCTTCTGTATAGTCATCCACAATCCTAGAATAGCTCAGATGGTAGACAATCCTGAAATTTTCCTCCTTTCTTTGGTATAAACTTATGGTGTTAGTATCATACTCAATTATTTACAATTCTTCACAGTTTGGATGTGTATCTACAATTCCAAATAACTAAGTAAATTTCTTCCTTGTACTTACAATCATCAACAAATAAATTTAGGAGAAAAAAGATATATCTTAAATAAGTATTATTATTTAGTAGAACAACATGTGGCTATATTACTCTAATTATTTCATCTTCCTCATTAATTAATTGGCATAAGTTTTGAATTTCTTCTCTTCTTTTCTTCAGAACACATATAGCCATTTCTTTATTGATATGTAATTCTTCAATTTATTCTTATAAATTTTCAGTTGTTGATTGTAGTTTGTGTACACCATATTTTCTCATTGATGGTAAAACTTCATAATAAACCCAATCTTGAAATTGTTCAGGTTCTTTCATTTTTGACTTCTTGATTAATGAATATAAACCTGCTTCATTAGTAAATACAGTATGTTGTTCCAAGTTTGATGCGTATAACTGTTGGCTAGACCATAGTTCTTTGTATTTTTCTTACGTATATTTACTTTTCACATTAGCCTTCAGGGCACCTCTTGCATTAACATATTGCATTATATCACATGAATATTAAGCTTTAAACTAAAGATTATTCTACTTATCAATTATCTCAAGAACTTCTTTAATGTTATATAAAATCCTGTTGTTGTACTGAATTATATTCATTAATGGTGTAACAGCTGAAGTAGATGTACTTGGAACAGGTCCCATTAGTTAAAAACAATTTTTGTTGAATTTTCTGTTTTATATTCAAAAATATAATCAAGGTTCATTAAGGTTGTGATTGTTGTATGTGAATAAGTACTGAAAATTATCAGTTTATAAAAACAAGCTGTAATCATATTTTTGATAAAGAGTGTGTTGACAAATGCTTAACACAATGGAAACTTGTCCGCATTGTAGAAATGTTGTTAAAGAAATATTACCTCAATTTTGATGATGTGTCATTTAATCATTAATCATTTTTAGTGTAATCATTTAAAATATAGGAAAAATTATGCCAACAAAATCTTAAAGATTCTTTCACTTGTTGACATAAAGTTACTGAATTAGTGTTGTAATAAAGTCATAACTCATCTTCACAATTTGGATGTCTGTCTTCAATTGTATACAGTTGCATTCCAATTACATAAGAGTACATTCATAAACATTGACAAACAACTTTAAAAGAATAAAAGTTTGTCTTAAAGTTTCATTAACTGCTTGAGGACCAGCACGAGATAATAACATATTTATTTCTTCATTTCTTTCATTAAACGTTCTGTAGCTCTATCAACTTCTCTAAATTCTAAATGTGATCATCTCACTGCTGATATCACGATGTATTACCACAGAGTCCATGCCGACTTCTCTCTGAGAGACTATTGCTGCTCTCAGCAGCTGTCTCGTCATTGGGTGGTTTGCTAGGCTAGTGCATACGACTCGAGGACTGTGTCGGACTCATGCTGCTAGTGTACATCTATGATAAATGCCCTGTTACGGTCACCACATGTAAAATCTCATGGGAGTACAGTAGCATGTACTGGACGCACCACTGCCCATTTACTGTAACAATCGAACCCTCACACTGATGATGTGGCACAGAAACTGCAACACAATATAAGACTACAGGCTCAATGGTGACTTCTCTTCAAGAACTAATGCCGCCCTTAGGACTTGTCTCGCCATTAGGTGGGTGCTGGGCTATTGAATAAGCGTTGAGGACATAGGTGTGAGTCATTCTGCTAGTGTAAATCTATAATACTGTAGCGGCTATGATCACAGCATGGAACATCTCTTGGGAGTGCAGTAGCCTGTGTCCGATGCACAACTGTCCATTTCCTGTAACCCTTGCACCCTCAAATTGACAATGCGTCACAGAAATTGACTCATGACTGAATACTACAGGCTGCATGCCGATCTCTCTCAAAGAGACTAATGCCGCACTGAGAAGTGGACTCGCCATTAGGAGGGTGCTGGGCTATTGCATAAGTCTCGAGGACTGTCAGAGTAATCCCACTAGTGTACATCTGTGATACTGGCGTGGCTACGTTCACCACATGGAACCTCTCCTGGGTGTCCGGTAGCTTGTATCTGATGCACCAATGCCCGTTTACTATAACACTCACACCTTCACATTGACTATGCGTCATAGAAAGTCAATCACAATGGAATACTACAGGCTCCATGCCAACTTCTATCCAAGAGACCATTGACGCCATCAGGAACTATCCTGCCATTAGGCGGGTGCTGAGCTGTTGCATAAGCCTCGAGGATATCATCTGAATCATGCAGATACTGTACCTCTATGATACCGGTGCACCTACAGTCACCACATGTGAGCTCTCATGGGAGCCCGTAGCTAGTATCTGATGCACCATTGCCCGCTTCCTATAAATCTCGCCCCTCATATTTAAGATGGGACACAAAAATTGCATCGCGAATGAATACTACAGGTCCATTCCGACTACTCTCCAAGAGACTAATGCCACCCTCAAGAATGGTCTCGTCATTAGGTGGGTACAGATCTATTGCATAAGCCTTGAGGACATTGTTGAAGTCATTCTGCTAGTGTAGATTGCAAGGTGCGGTTTTGCTTATTCTCGAATTGAGAACAACTGTGTAAGTTGAAATGACAAGTTTAACGTCGCAATTTTATACAGAACAATGTTAAATATTAACTCTCTGAAAGAAAATTAATCCTAGACACAATATTATGAATTTGTAATTGGAAGTTTCTTTAGAAAATTGTTCCTTCACATAGTATGATGTTGGTCATTACTACGAAAATCGTAGTAATTCCAGTTGAAAGTTCGGTACGATTTAGGATGACAATCAAGTCTAAGGTGGATGGTTAGTTAAGTGACAAATTTGAGCGCAAGGTTACCCAAGGACGCTCAAGTTTACAGTGGACGCAAGCTGGTGAACCAACAAAGTTTATGCCGCTGCACGCAGCATTTACCTTAAGCTGCGACGTGCTACTGACTGCAAGGACGCTCTCTCCCACTGAAATTCCTACAAAACTAATCTGGCCTTTGCTAAACTTTGCAACAAAAACTTTGCCTACGTTTCTCTGTATCCGAGAAAACATGTACTCAGCTCTAGACTTCTTATGTGGCAGTATACACGTCCATGTTTGAAGCAGCGTGCATATTATAGTGCCTTCTCACTTCTCACAAGAACAGTTAACTAATTTGGCTTATTCGTTTCTCCACAGTTGGAGCTAAACGTTGCTACAGCTAATTTCTAGCTGCAGTGCAGCTGCTGTGAACGCAGTGTCTACACAAATTTCTTCTCTGTATTGTACAGAGCATTAAGCGTTCCGTTCTGCACTTGACGCCAGTTTAGAGAAGAGTCCCGCGAAAATTTCTCTCTTGTCCTACTCGTGGCAGAACTACCTCCCTACACTTGGGGTCCTTCTTCACGTCATGGATTTTTTCGACCAATAGGAGCGTTCCTCTTATGTTGTAGAAACTCTCTCTACCAGTCACAATGTTCCTTCTATCAAAATGCCTCGAAACTTCAGTATTTTTTCTTTTCTAGTGCTTTTCAGCCAATTGGACGTTTAGTGCCCGTTCTAGACACCTAAAGTACATTGACCTTTCCGTGTGTCGCACTCGCTGGTCGAAATGCGTCACTGGCTTTTGTTCATATCCCACTGGAATTCCGAAATGCAGCTTTCTAAAGCTTTTTCTCTGTCCCTTGTGCAGATGTGCCGCTACACGCGGTCCTCTGGCCTGAATCATCTGGCCCAGGGTCGCTGACCTTCCTCTCGCCACCCCTTTAAGTGGTTTCCGTCGTAACCCCCGTAGTGTGCCTTCACTACACCATTGTACGGCTGGCTTTTCAAAACTAAAAGCGCCTTGCGTTGCCTGTTCCACCTTCCACTCAAAGACCGGCACTATATAGGAACGGTGTATTAATTGCTGTCGATTGGCTGTCATCCCTTTTTGCATTCCATACTGATAGGCAAATGTTCTCATAACCGCCGAATTACGTTAGGTATCTTCACCTTCTCGTTGTGATGTATAAAGGTCTCATGTAAAGTGGGAATCTGTCCATTTATTCTCCCACCTTACAACATATATGATATTGGCATGGCTATGGTCACTGCATGGAACCTCATCTGGGATTCCAGTAAGTTGTATCCAGTACACAACCTCCCATTTACTACAACCCTCGCTCAATTACACTGACATTGCGCCACAGAAATTAAATTGGAATTGCTTGTGTACATCCATGATACTGGTGCAGATACGGTCACCGCATGGTACCTCTCCTAGGACTCCAATAGCTTGCAACCAATGCACCAATGCCTGAATACTGTAACACTCGCCCTATCACATTGATGATGTGACACAGAAATTGAATCGCGGTTGTATTCTGTAGACTCTATGCCGACCTCTCTCCATGAGGCTAATGCAAACCTTAGGAGTTGATTCACCATTAGGCGGGTGCTGTGCTATTGCAGAAGCTTCGAGGACACTGTCAGACTAATTCTCCTAGTTCACATCTGTGATACTGGCTTGGCTACAATCACCAGACGGCACCTTTCCTGGCAGTCTAGTAGCTTGTATCCAGTGCACCATGTCTGCTTACTGTAACACTCGCACCATCACATTAATGATGCAACACAGAAACTAAATTGCGGTTGAATTCTATAGACTGTACACCGACTTCTCTCCAAGAGAAGGAGTGGACTCGCCATTAAGCAGGTGCTGGGCTATTGCATAAGCCTCAACGACACTGTCAGAGTTGTTCTGCAAGTGCACATCTATGATACGGGCTCGGCTGCGGTCACTGCATGGAACCTCTAATGGGAGTCTAGAAGATTGCATCCAATGCACCACCAACTGTTTACAGTAACCCCGCATCCTCACATTGACGATGAGCACAGAAATTAAATTGTGATTGAATACTACAGCATCCATCCTAACTTCTCTCCAAAAGGCTAATATCGCCCACAGGAGTTGTCTTGCAATCAGGTTGGTGCTGGGCTATAGCATAAGCCTCGAGATCATTGTCAGAGTCATTCTATATATGATACTGTAGCGGCTACGGTCTGCATATGGAACCTCTCCTGGGAATCCAGTAGCTTGTATCCGATGCGCCACCGCTCATTTACTTAGACCCTAGCACCATCACACTGACGATGCGACACAGAAACTTCATCGCGATTGAATTCTATGGACTCCATACCAACTTCTCTCCAAGAGAATAATGCCGCTCCCACATGTTGTCTCGCTAATAGGCAGGCGCTGGGCTGTTGCATAGGCTTTGAAGACATTGTGGCAGTCGTTCTGCTAGTGTACATGTATGGTACTGACATGACTACGGACTCTGTATGGAACCTCACCTGGAAGTCCAGTACCTTGTATGTGATGCACCACTGCTTGTTTACTGTAACCCGCACATCTTCACATTGACGATGCATCACAGAAATTGCATCGTGATTGAATACTACAAGCTCCATGCCGACTTCTCTCCAAGATACGATTGCCGCCATCAGGAGTTACCCAACCATTAGATGGGTGCTGAACTGTTGCATAAGCCTCGAGGACAATGCCAGTAGATTTTATCCAACGCACCACTGCAGGTTTACGGTAACATTCGCACCCTCATATTGACCATGCAACACAGAAATTGCGTCACGTTTGAGTGTTACAGGCTGCATGCTGACATCTCTCCAAAAGACTAATGCCGCCCTCAGGAGTTGTCTCGTCAGTGGACAGGTGCACAGCTATTGCATAAACCTTGAGGACTATGTCGGAGTCATCCTGCAAGTGTACATCTATGTGACTGGCGCGACTATGGACACTGAATTTGAACATCTCCCGCAAGTCCAGTAGCTTGTATCCGATAGACCACTGATCATTACCTGTAACTCTCACCCTATCACACTGACGATGACTGACACAGAAATTGCATCATGATTGAATAGTACAGGCTCCATGCAGAGTTCTCTCTGAGAGACTGCTGCTGCCCTCAGGAGATGTCTTGCCGTTAGGCAGATACTGGGCCATTACCAAGCGTCAAGGCAGTTCTCGCAGTCATTATGCTGTACAGCTATAACACTGGCGCGACTGTGGTCAGCGCATGGAACCTCTCTAGGAAGTCCAGTAGCTAGTATTCGATGCAAAACTGCCCATTTACTATGACCATCGGAACTACACATTGACGATGCGACACAGAAATTGCATTGCAATTGAAGACTACTGGCTCTATGTGGACTTCTCTCTGAGAGACTAATGCCACCCATACTAGTCGTCTCAGCATTAGTTGGGTGCTGGGCTATTGCAATGGGCCTTGAGGATATTGTCAGAGTCATACAGCTAGTGTACATCTATGATACTGGCGCAGCTATGGTCACTGCATGGAGCCTCTCCTGGGAGACCAGTAGCTTGTATCCGATGCACCACTGCCAGTTTACTGTAACCCTTGCATCCTCACATTGACGATACCACACAGAAATTGCATCGCGATTGAATAGTACAGGCTCCATGCTGACTTATCTCATAGTGACTAATGCCCCTTAGGAGTGGACTCGCCATTAGGCAGGCGCTGGGCTATTGCATAAGCCTTGAAAACATTGTCAGACTCATTATGCTAGTGTACATCTATGATACTGGCGTGCTAAAGTCGCTGAACGGAACCTCTTTTGGAGTCCATAGCTAGTATGCGATACACCACTGCCCGTTTACTGTAGCCCTCACACAATCACACCGATGATGCACCACAGAAGTTGCATCACGACTGAATAGTACAGGCTCCATGCCGAATTCTCTCACGAGACTAATGCCCTCCTCAGGAGTTGTCTCACCACTAGGCGGATACTGGGCAATTGTCGAAGTCATTATGCTAGTGTACATATGTGATACTGGCTCGCCTAGGGTCAGTGCATGGAACCTCTTCTTGGAGTCCAGTAAATAGTATCTGATGCACCACTGCCCGTTTACTGTAAACCTCGCAACCTCACAATGTCGATGCGACACAGAATTTGATTCGCCCGACATTGCACTTGAGGATTGTGCAATAGCCCAGCACCTCCCTAATGGCTAGACAATTCCTGGAGCTGGCATTAGTCTCTTGGAGAGAATTCGAAATGTAAACTGTTGTATTCAGTCGCGTGCATTTCTGTGCTGCATGATTAATTTACGGGGACGAGTGTAACAGTAAATGGGCAGTGGTGCATCGGATACAAGATACTTCAAGTATAGATTCCATGTGGTGACCGTAGCCGCACCAGTTCACAGATGTACACTAGCAGAACGACTCGAACAGTACCCTTGAGGCTTATGATACAGCCCTGCACCTGCTTAATGGTGAGACCTATGCTAAGCATCTCTTGGAGGAAAGTCGGCATGGAGTCTTTATTATTCAACTACGATGCAATTATTGAATTGCATCTTCAATGTGAGGGTGCAAGGGTTACAGGAAAAGGGCAGTGGTGCATCGGATGCAGGTTAATGGACTTCCAGGAGTGATTCCATCCGCTGACTTTAGCCGCACCAGTATGATAGATGTACACTACCAAAATGACACAGACAATGTCCTCGAGGCATGATAACAGCCCAGCACCTGCCCAATATCGAGACAACTCCAGTGCACGGTTTTAGTCTCTTGGAGAGAAGTGGGCACGGAGCCTGCAGTATTCAGTCGTCACCCAATTTCTGTGATGCATCGCCAACGCGAGGGTGCATGTGTAACAGACCAGCAGCCGCCCAATGACGAACAACTGAGGGCGGCTAGAGCCTCTTCTAGAGTAGTAGGTATGGAGTCCGCAGTATTCAGTCATTATCAAATTTCTGTGACGCATCGTGAATGTGAGCTTGTGGGTGCTAGAGTAAACGAGCATTGGTGCAACGGATACAATCTGCTGGACCCCCAGGAGTGATTCATGCATAGATTGAACCCGAGCAGTAACATAGACGTACACTAGCAGAATAACCCTGACAATGTCTTCGAGGATTATGACTTTTCGAGAGAAGTGGGCATGTAGCCTATACTATTTAATTGTGATCCAATTTCTGTGTTGCATCGCCAATGTCAGGATGCGAGCGTTACAGAAAACGGGCCGTCGTGCATCAGATACAAGCTAATGCACTACCAGGTTAGGTTCCATTTGAAGATCGTAGCTACGACAGTATAATAAATGTACACTAACATAATGACAATGACAAAGTTTTGGAGGCTTATGCAGTAGCCCAACCTAATGGCAAATGAACTCCTACAGGCAACATTAAACCCTTGGAGAGAAGTTGGCATCGAGCCTGTAGTATTATATCACGATGCAATTTCTGTGTCGCATGGTCAATGTGAGGGAGCGTGGGATACAGAAAACGGACAGTGGTGCATCAGATACAAGCTAATGGACGCTCAGGAGAGGTTCCTTGTGCTGACCATAGCCGCGCCACTATCAGAGGTGTACACTACCAGAATGACTCCGACGATGTCCTCTAAGCTTATGCAATAGCGCAGGACCTGCCTACTGGCGAGACCACTCGTGAGAGCGGAATTAGTCCCTTCGAGAGATGTTGGCATGTATCCTGTACTATTTAAGTGCCAGGCAAATCCTGTGTCGCAGCGCCAGTGCAGGGGTGCAAGGGTTACACTATACGGGCAGTGGTGCATCGGATACTAGCTTATGGACTCCCAGAGAGGATCCATGCCATGACCATAGCCGCGCCAGTATCATAAATGTACACTAGCAAAATGATTGCGACAATGTCCTCGAGGGTTATGCAGTAGCCCAGCCCCCGCATAATGGCGAACCACTACTGAGAGCGGCAGTAGTCTCTTCGAGAGAAGTCGGCATGTGGCCTGTATTATTTAATTGCGATGCAATTTCACTGTCGCATCGTCAACTTGAGGGTGCGAGGGTTACAGAGAACGGGCATTGCTGAGGTGTTGAACAGGCATCGAGGACTTTGTCAGAGTCATATAGCCAGTGTACATCCATGATACTGGTGTAGTTACGGTCGACACATGTGACCTATTCTGGGAGTCAAGTAGATTTTATCTGATGCACCATTGCAGGTTTACTGTAATCCTTGCACCCTCACATTGACGATGCGAAACCGAAATTGCATCACGATTATTACTTGCTTCATGCTTCTCTCCAAGAGATTAATGCCGACCAGAGGAGTAGTCTCAACATTAGGCGGGCGCTGGGCTATTGCATAAGCCTCGAGGGCATTTTCAGAGTCATTGTGCCAGAGTACATCTATGATGCTGGCGCGACTACGGTCACCGCATTACCCTCTCCTTTGATTCCAAAAGCTTGTATTTGATGCACCACTGCCTGTTTACTGTAACCCTCCTACCCTGACATTGACGATGCGACAGAGAAGTAGTATTCCGACTGAATACTACAGGCTCCATTCCGACGTCTCTGCAAGAGACCTATGACGCCCTTAGGAGTTGTCTCGCCAGTACGCAGGTGCTGGGCTATTGCATAAGCCTCCAGAATATTGTCGGGGTCATTCTGCTAATGTACATCTATGATACTGGCGCGGCTATGGTCAGCACATTGAACATTTCCTGGAAGTCCATTAGCTTGTATGGAATTCCCCGCTGCCCGTTTACTATAACCCTCGCACCCTCACATTGACGATGTCATAGAGATATCGCATCGCGACTGAATACTATAGGCTCCTTGAAGACTTCTCTCCAAGATACTACTGCCGCCCTCAGGAGTCTCGCCATTACGCAGGTGCTGAGCTATTGCATAAGCCTGGAGGTCATTGTCGGGGTCATTCCACTGGCATGGCTATGATCAGCGCGTAGAACTTCTCCTGGGAGTTCATTAGCTTGTATCTGATGCACCACTGCCCGTGTTCTGTAACTCACGCAAACTAACATTGACGATACGACACAGAATTTGCATCGCATTTGAATACTACAGTGTCCATGCCGACTTCTCTCGAAGAGACTAAAAGGGCTCTTAGCAACTGTCTCACAATTTGGGGGGTGGGCACTGGGCTATTGCATGAGCCTCGAGGTCATGCTGCCAGTGTAAATCTATGATACCGGCGAGCCTACCATCTCCACGTGGAACGCCCCCTAGGATGCCAGTAGCTTGTATCCGATGCACCACTGCTCGTTTACTGTAAATCTCGCACCCTTGCATTGGTGATGCGTCACAGAAATTGGATCACGACTGAATACTGCAGGCTTCATTACGACTTCTCTCCAAGAGACTAATGCCGCCCTCAGTAGTTGTCTTGCCATTAGGCGGGTGCTGGACCCTTTCCATACGCCTCTAGGACACTATCACAGTCATTCTGCTTGTGTACATGTAAGGTAATGGCGCGGCTACTTTCACCGCAAGGAAACTCTCCTGGGAGCCTAGTAACTTGTATACGATGCTCCACTGCCCTCCCCCTCACATTGAAGATGCGACACAGAAATCGCATCGCAGTTAAATACTCAAGATTCCATGCAGACTTTTCTCCAAGACACACTCAGCATAGATCTCGCCATTCGGCGGGTGCTGTGCTATTGCATAAGCCTCGAGGGTATTGTTGGAGTCATGCTGCTAGTGTAAATCTATGATACTGGCGTGGCTACGGTCACTGAATGGAACCTCTCCTGGGAGGCCAATAGCTTGTATCAAATGCACCACTACACGATTACTGTAACACTCGCACCCTCACATTGACGATGAGACACAGAAATTACATCGTGTTAGACTACTACAGGCTCGTTGCTAAATTCTCTCGAATAGACTAATACCGCCTACTGGAGTTGTCTCGCCATTATTCGGATGTTTGGCTATTGCATAAGGACATTATGGGGGTCATTCTGCTAGTGTACATCCACGATAGTGGCGCGGCTAAGTCACCACATTGAAACTCTCCTGGGAGTCTAGTAGCTTGTATCCCATGCACCACTGCATGGTTACTGTAACCCTCGCGCCCTCACATTGTCGATGTGACGCTGAAATTGCATTGCGATTGAATACTACAGGCTCCATGCCGACATTTCTCCACGAGACTAATGCCGCCCTGAAGTGTTGTCTCGCCATTAGTCGGGTGCTGGGCCATTGCTGAAGCCTCGAGGACATTGTCTCACTCCAAAACGAGTTCACATTTCACTGACAGTAGCCCAGAGTGAAAGTGCCTTTCGTAGTCTGGTTACTGGAATGTCCGTTCACTAAAATTGTATTATTGCTTAATGATTAGATTGGACTAGTAAAACAAATTGTGCTTGATGACAAAATAATACACTTGGTCATCATGGGTAGCACCTTTTGAAGAGTTCTGCGTTAGTCAAAACATATTATGTAGTTTCGTTCTCTGGCATTGGAGGAGAACATTTGCTCAAACAAATTCTTGTTGTTAGGGAAATTGTTGCGTTTTGATGGTACTATAAAATCTCGATCAAGACACTCTTTCCTGCCGTAATGTTATTCTAGACGGCACTGAAGCCTGAAAAGCGGCTCACAGACTAGAAGACATCGCTGTGAGATAGTGGTAAGACTATGGAATCTGATATGACCGTCTATGTTGAGGTATTCCGTGGTATCCTTAACTCGTCTGATGTTGCAGTGAATGTTGCAGTGATACCTTCGAGGGCCCACAGCCTGTTCCCTTGCCCATTCTTCCTAATTAACAGCTCGTGTTCCATCTCTGTCGACCTCGTCAAGTGACGCGACGTTAAACAGCAGTCTTTCCTCCTTCAACCACTGAGAATATCACGGACGCTAATCGGTATCCCGATCAGTGGCGGCAGAACGCTGAATGTTTTTCCGAATCTGGTGGGCAAAGGCGAATCATTTAACAGAGAAACCATTAAAATTGCGTCATGCAAAAAAAGACTCAGATAGACATAGAAGGTACTACATGTTTGGATATGATTATAATTTCAGAACAACCACACGCAGCAGGTACGAACAATGAGATCTGCTTTCTGTGTATAGTAGGAAATATTACACAGCAGGTTTCTCATTAAGAAGTCGTGTTTGGCTGTTAGCTGCTTTTGAGCAGATCATGTTATACCTCTTGAAAGAAGGAGAAAGGTCTAGCAGAGCCCGTTGGAATTTAACAGTAGGAGGTTTGTGGCCTACTGAGACGATATGTTTATCCTCCCACGATGCTTGTGCTTGCATTGGTTGGCATCTCACGAATGTCATGCAGATATGAATTCGGTGGGTTCAGGAGGGCGGTACTCAACGCTACGCATTACCTCAACCACCATAAACAACTAGCGCCAGAGAGGACACGCACTATTCGCTCAGCAGTGCAAAATCGCACAGCTGTTTCTCGTGCCATGATTCAAGGATGTGCTTGTTTGCCGCAACATAAGTGCGGCATTGTCTGGAGCACTACGGACTGCAACCGTTGAATCATCTTCCCTTGTTTGTGTGAAACACCGCCATAAACATACTATAATTGACCACTAGAACCTCATTGAACCTACTTGACGTTATTATCCACCTAGGAAGAGAGAAGTGAAAACTTTTATAGAGCCTCACAAAAGTTGTTCGACTATTTCACTTCGTTAAGTAGATACACTTCTCATTCTAAAGTTTCTGTGGGAGTATCAACAAGTGGTAAACTCGCACCTTTACTGCTAGAACAACTCTACGAACATTTCTAGGATTAAATTTTATTTTTGTGTCGGTTCACGGCCTCTATTTGTTTTGGGAATGAAAATATGGTCCAAGTAGGCTGTATTATGTGTATGATCCGTGCAAGTGGATAATTTCAACTGCGGGTCTTTTTCAAGTTTAAAATACGCTCTTGAAGATGACCGTAGCATAGAATTGGCCAATTGTATGGATAACAAGAAGCACGCAGCCTAGCTGGACCGTGGTTTCATTTTGAAAAATTTTGAGGATAGCCTCAAATCATGTATTTAGAGCTGACCGTCAACTGAGCTGTAGCACTGTAATATTAATGCTTGGAAAGGTCTAGAGGAGGCCTTTATCCAACATTGATGATAATGAAGCAAGGTAGTTTCAGAAAACAATCGATATCATTCCTCAGAGATATCTGTTTGGGAATCTCGAGAATTTTGTATCGGCTGATGAATTTTATGTTGTTTCTTGAAGAGACTAACATATTCTCTAAAGAATTCACATCTCGCTGGCTGGTGTAAGCGCTGGATATCTTCACTTGCGAAGAAATACACCCAAAAAGGAGATACAGACAGAAGAGAGAAGGTCAGGACTAAATGTACCGATGATAAATAAGAAACGACGTTTCCATGCGTCGTGTCCGTGCCTCAGAACACTTTTCCTCCGATCGTCAAAAACAGATACGGAGGCTGTCGAATCTCTCCCACAACCAACAGAACTGGTCCCTCTTCTCCCTGTTCTTGTACCGGCTGCAGTTTCCCTTCAGATAAACACAGTCAGCAAGGTGCTAGTGGATTCATGTGTGAAGACCTCATCCCTATATTTATTCAGGGTCCAATGCTGTCTCCACTCAGCTCTGCAATAAACGGACACAGCCATGAACAGAGAAATGGCTCTGAGCACTATGGGACTTAACATCTGAGGACATCAGTCCCCTAGAACTTAGAACTATTTAACCCTATCTAACATAAGGATATCACACACATCCATGCCCGAGACAGATTCGAATCTGCGACCGTAGCAGTTGCTTGGTTCCGGACTGAAGCGCCTAGAACAGCTCGGCCACAGCGGCCGGCTCACGAACAGAGAAAGCACTATCAGGCGCCTCGCACGCGTGCTGACCACACTGGGTCTCCGAAAAAGCAAGACGCTGCTCTCGAGGTAACCGCGACGATTGCACACAATTGTCTCGCAGACGTGCGTTAATTCCGACCAACTCGTAAAGCACCGTATTGGTCCTCATGCAGAATTGGTGGGGTACACGTAGTTTTTCCTCTGTTTAGGAACTTCCGTCTAATATTTGAACTAATACTTGACGGTCTCAGTAGCATTGTAAGTTTAACTGTACATATCTGACAGGGATTAAGGCGTAAGTATATTATTAATATATACTATTAAAATATATATTAATAAAATTTAAAAATTTACATAAATGGAAAATATATATTATTAAAAATATTACTGAAGCAAGAAACTGCAAAAAGCTACATTTTTTCCAAGAATGATTGATTACACCGTAATTAGTAGCTTATAGCCAGAGAGGAATTATCGGAAATATCTGTATTAGTACACAGTTAACCTGATATACTGTTCATACCGCACAATCCTAGTTGCAGGTTGATTAACGGCTTCCCGAGGCACCAAAAATTTGAGTTCCAGTATTTCATAAAATTATTGACAGAAATCAAAGTACTATGATAAGCTACTTATTAAGAGATATGTTAAAAGTTTGACTCATTTAGGGCAGCATTATATTTAGAAACAGTGTACATGTCTTGAGGCAGACGATATTCATCCAATATATGAGAATGAGGGCACTTATTGAGTTGCAAAAAAAACGTTTACCAAACTTTTTCTCACTGACACCCCTCACAAAATCATGACAGGAATAATGTTTATTGGTTACTACATTTGCGCTGCCCATACCGTAAAACTGCCGCATCAGGCATGGCGTTCTGATTTATTACTTCTTTAGTACTAACTCTATTTGTAACATATATTGCAGACACAATCCAAATACACCACTGAATGTACCTGGAAAATTATCTTATTGTATAACATCTATTTCAAGCGATATGGCGTCATAAACATAGAGATGAGTAAAAAAAAATCTAGCTTTAGCTTAAAATTGAGCGCAAATTACCAAGATCAGAAGTCTGAAACTGTCTGTTGCACTGTTGTTTGATTTTTTAAAGGGTCGGAGGTGGGGGCTCACTGGTTGTGCAATAACTGCTCGCTGCCGCCTGACAATGGACCCAGGCGTGATATGAACCGTCCATTCAAAACGTGTGGCTGGTTGCAGGTTTTCATTTAGTGATATTTATGAAATCAGCCTCAGCGTTGTCGAATCGTTGTGGATAAAATAAGAGTCCAACGACAGCGTTACGGCAAAATTCAACAGGAATGTACACTCTACTCGCAATCAGTGTGCACAGTTTAATGAGTAGTTAAAAGTATAATGAACTACTTTTCATTACCTTCGAATCACTCCCCTATTGTCCGCAGCTCGTGGTCGTGCTGTAGCATTCTCGCTTCCCACGCCAGGGTTCCCGGGTTCGATTGCCGGCGGGGTCAGGGATTTTCTCTGCCTCGTGATGACTGGGTGTTGTGTGATGTCCGTAGGTTAGTTAGGTTTAAGTCGTTCTAAGTTCTAGGGGACTGATGACCATAGATGTTAAGTTCCATAGTGCTCAGAGCCATTTGAACCACTTTTCACTCCCCTATTCTAATCAGAGAGCACTGCTCTTCGAAACAAACAGCACAGTTTCAATGTGGAGGCAAGTATTGCCCGTCATTAGCTGGGAAACTCCCTCCGTTTATGCTTCACTGAAGAACTCTCTTGTACTTTACAGTTGCTTGTATCTTGGACGTACCTCTAATCACGTGTCACGTCGCACCAACACCCGTCCGCCCTTGCTATTCGTCTTCCTACTCCCAAGCGACGCATTTACTTCCAGTCCACAAAATGTGCAGAAGGATTTGCAAGTCAGATGTGTATTCATCTCTCTGGTACTTCTCCACTAGAAACTCTAGCGCTTCTGGGTGTCCTTTACCTGCATTAAAAGAGCTGTCATAAAAACTGCACGGCTGTTAGCGACAGCTCTAAATGTGTTACGTGGCAACGATTTCAAAGGTCATCAACACGAGTGTCAACAACCGTTTGCCATCCAGTGCTGGTTCAAGGTCATCCCTAGGCTTTAGTGCGCTTAGTGATCTTCACGGCAACTACACTGCACTTGAATGTTTTGTAATGTTGTCTTACCCCTTATCATCGGGTCTTGGCCTTAGTCTTATCCTTTCTCTGGGAATTTTCTAAGGAACTCCCTTGGCCCATACACTTTGCTTTCGGTTGGCTGCATATCCCCTCGAGATCCATTTCGTTTTATTGACACTTGTAATTACGTGTTCCCCTCCACTGTGGTCCTACGCCCTTACTTTTCCTTTCTCTTATAGTAATTTCCAACATGCAAACCTCTATCGCTTGCTAAGCAATCGTCAGCTTTTGAGTGGTTTGTGATGTTGTACTGCCATAACTCAAAACTGGTACTCCACACACAACATAAACTATCTGCTTCATGCAATTCAGAATTTAGTTTTAAAAATTCTATTTGGTTTACCGGAAGAGCTGCAGCCCCTTGTTAACCTTGTATTTGTTTCTGTAGCTGACCATGGAATCATCGTTTTTAACTGCCCTAAATGCAAAAACCCATAAGCCGGTTCTACGACTTCATTGTTAAATTGTACTATTTTCTTTTAAGTATGTTGAATTTACCTTATTTTCTTCTATTACTTGATGACGTTTATCACTATTAGAGGGTGGCAGCTCAGTGTTATCGTCAATACGAAAGTGATAATTGCAAGGATCCGCCTTCTTGCAAGAAGACAATTTCGTTTTACTACCCAAACCTCAGAAATTTGTAGAAATATTTTTGGGTAATAAAACAAAACTGTGGTGTTACAAGGAGGCGAACCGTTATAATTTATTATTATCTTCTGAAAGTACGTGATAATAGCTTAAATTCCATTATTACAGATAAAACTGAAGTGGTTCATATTTTTTTCTTTTAATTTCGTTGCGGTATTAATTCCAGTTCCAGTCGACGACAAGGGCATTACAAACTAAACTCAAGCTCAGAAAGAAAAGACTGGAAAATAATTTGGCCCTATTCTTTTCGTAAACACAATTGCACCAATGGCATTAAACACTTTAGGGAAAGTATGCAAAGCCTAAACACAGACGGCTTTTCGTTCGTCTGAAAGACAGTCCTCTTGAATGTGTGTGCAGTGTCTTACCACTAAACTAGCTTGCTCGGTTAGTTGGTCCGGAGTGTAGTTCCAGCTCTTGCGGAGGCATAGAGTGGTTACCAGAAAACTAGATCACGACTGGTGAATTCCACGCTGAAGCCCAGATCCCACGCACTGTCAACCAACTTCCATGTTGTGTTCTGCCGGATTTGTCGTTGGGCGAGACTGCAGAAGAACACACCTGTCTCCTGGCGGTTAATACCAGCCTTCTAACCGCAGCGGCAACTCGCTTATCAGTATTCACTATAGCCGACATATTCGTCTCATGAGAATCAGACAACTCTGTTGATATTCAAGACAATTCTCGTTTAATGTTCATCCTCAGTTGCACATTTTTAATTAGATTACACGTTTCGATCACTCAGGATCGTCTTCAGATCTAGCTAGTTGCGTCAGCAATCCCTCTCGTTCATTCAGAACCACATATCACAGTACTCTGATATGTTCTTCCGAAAAGACAAGACGGGTTGCTGATACACCTACTCAGAACTGGAGAACACACTGAATGATCTAAATATTTAATCTAATTGAAATATGCAACTGAGACTGAAAAATACATGAGATTTATGATAAATAGGCTTCAGTTATCACTTCTGCTGTACTCACTGGGCTGAAAGGTGGCGCCTAAAATCCTTCTGCCAAGAAAAAGCCGTTGGCATTACCAAGAATCGAAAGCGTGTCTGACACTTTGCACTTCAGCTGTGAAGTAGCTCAAGTTGAACGGCTCAAACGGAATAAAACTAATTTTATAATACACTTAAAACTGTGTGTTTATTCACAACCGATGTTTCAAAGTTAATAAATCGTAATTCTACAGAGACGGAAGTCGCTGATAAAGCGAAGTCGTGTGACTCACAGTAATGACCAGTAGATCGACCCTGGGCATAAGAGAAGTACTATGTTACCAAAAGGTAAACTTCTGCTTCAAACAAGATGTGTTAAAACATTCAGTACTTGCAGGTTTACATTTCCCAGGATATAAGTACACGCATCAAAAAAAGTTTTGCATCACCCCGGTTCAAAGAACTCCTGAAGATAGGACCTTGACTGTGGATATTGTATCACAGACACAGTCCCTTTGCTGTTCACAGATTTTACTTAATCAGCCCAAAGATCCAAACGACCATGCATGAGCAACGCATATTAGACGGAGGGGTTCCGACAGCCGATCAGTTCCAGTCGTTCCACCAGGCAGGAGGTACACGGCTTGTGTAGTCTGCAGTTCAACCATGCCTAGGCAGTCAATACCGCGGTTCGATCGCGTCAGCATTGTTACTTTGTATCAGGAAGGGTTCTCAACAAGGGAAGTGTCCAGGAGTCTGGAAGTGAACCAAAGCGACGTTGTCCGGACATGCAGACGATACAGAGAGACAGAAACTAGAAACTGTCGATGAGATGCCTCGCTCAGGTCGCCCAGTGGCTACAACTGCAGTGGATGACCGCTACCTACGGATTATGACTCGGAGGAACCCTGATAGCAACGCCACCATGTTGAATAATGCTTTTCGTACAGCCACAGGACGTCGTTCAAAAAATGGTTCAAATGGCTCTGAGCACTATGGGACTTAACATCTGTGGTCATCAGTCCCCTAGAACTTAGAGCTACTTAAACCTAACCAACCTAAGGACATCACACACATCCATGCCCGAGGCAGGATTCGAAACTGCGACCGTAGCAGTCGAACGGTTCCGGACTGCGCGCCTAGAACCGCTACACCACCGCAGCCGGCAGGACGTGGTGCTACGACTCAAACTGTACGCAATAGGCTGCATGATGCGCAACTTCACTCCCGACGTCCATGGCGAGGTGCACCTTTGCAGCCACGACACCATGCAGCGCGGTACAGATGGGCCCAACAACATGCCGAATGGACCGCTCAAGATTGGCATCACGTTGTCTTGGCCGATGAGTGTCGCATGTGGCTTCAACCAGACAATCGTCGGAGACGTGTTTGGAGGCAACCCGGTCGAGCTGAACGCCTTACACACCCTCCAGTGAGTGCAGGAAGGAGGAGGTTACCTGCTGTTTTGGGGTGGCATTATGTGGCGCCGACGTACGCCGCCGGTGGTCATGGAGGCGCCATAACGGCTATAAGATACATGAATGCCGTCCACCGACCGATAGTGCAACCATATCGGCAGCACAAAGGCAAGGTATTCGTCTTCATGGACGACAATTCTCACCCTCAACGTGCACATCTTGTGGATGACTTCCTTCAGGATATTGACATGGCTCGAGTAGAGTGGCCAACGTGTTTTCCAGACATGAACCCTGTCTTGTGACAGCCAGAGCGAGAGCACCAGCAGCAGCGAGTACTGTTTGTATAAAGCGTTTATTTTGCATTCTGTTTACGACCTTCCACTAAGGAAGGGATTCTATTTGTGTTTATCTGCTCTGCATAGTAACTAACAGTTCTTGATAAAACTTTACGTAGTTTTCGTGTTAGATTTCTTAGTGTTTTCTTGATCGTTTAGAACAGAAAGCGCCCTAAAACCGTCTTTTGTTTGTTTCGCGGCCGTTAGCCACTAGTCACTTGAATCAGCAGTTGTCTTGTGACAGCCAGAGCGAGAGCACCAGCAGCAGCGAGTACTGTTTGTATAAAGCGTTTTTGTACTTATTTGCTGCGCTTAGCTTTTAAATAGTTTTTCTGGGAAAACCTAGCGTAGTTTTCGCGTCTCGTATTTCAGTGAGTGTTTCTTATTTATCAGAGTAGCTCATCAGAAGATTATCTTGGGAATTTGTCACCGTATAGAGTAGGGTAAACATAGTCATGTGTAGGGACTGTGGTTGTTGTGAGCGGACGCAAGGAGAATTGGCCACTCTTCGGGGGCAGGTGGAGGCTTTGTCTGTTAGGCTCATCGAGCTCGAGGCGCAGGCGTCGGCTCGTAGTGGCGTTGGAGCAACTGTGGTGAGACCTATGCCTACTTCGGTGGCCTTGGAATCACATGGAACCCCTGATGTCGCTGCGTCTTCCGGCAGTGAGCATCTTACCGGTCAGCCATCACTCCAGGGTGAATGGCGGACAGTGGTGGGCTCGCGCGTGCCTGGCCGAAAGGCGAAGGTGGGATCTGGCCGCGTGGCAGCTGCCTTACCCCTTTCCAACAGGTACGGGGTGCTTCCTAGTGGTGATGACATCGTTTCCGAGCCAGCACAGGATGCCTCGCCTGTTGGGCCAGTGGCCGATTCTCCGGCAAGGTCCCGACAGTCACAGAGGGCGGGCCTATTAGTTATAGGGAGCTCCAACGTTAGGCGGGTTATGGAGCCCCTCAGGAAAATAGCGGGTAGGTCGGGGAAGAATGCCAGTGTGCACTCGGTGTGCTTGCCGCGGGGTCTCGTCCGTAATGTGGAGGAGGCCCTTCCGGCAGCTATTGAACGCACTGGGTGTGACCGGCTGCAGATAGTAGCACATGTCGGAACGAATGATGCCTGCCGCTTGGGTTCTGAGGCCATCCTTGGTTCCTTCCGGCGGCTGGCTGATTTGGTGAAGACAACCAGCATCGCACGCGGAGTGCAAGCTGAGCTTAATATCTGCAGCATAGTGCCCAGAGTCGATCGCGGTCCTCTGGTTTGGAGCCGTGTGGAGTGTCTAAACCAGAGGCTCAGACGACTCTGCGACTATAATGGTTGCAAATTCATCGACCTCCGTTATTGGGTGGAGAACTGTAGGGCCCCCCTAGACAGGTCAGGCGTGCACTACACACCGGAAGCAGCTACTAGGGTAGCAGAGTACGTGTGGCGTGCACACCCCCAGGTTAGAGGGACCCCCCCTTGGGCGAAAAGATAAAATACCTGACGGGTTACCAGAGAGGACATTATCATCGTTGATAAAGAACGTCCGTCCTCAGAGACCAAAAACAGGAAAAGTTAACGTAATATTGGTAAACTGCAGGAGTATCCAGGGCAAGGTTCCTGAATTAGTATCTCTTATTAAAGGAAACAGTGCGCATATAGTATTAGGAACGGAAAGTTGGTTAAAACCGGAAGTGAACAGTAACGAAATCCTAGACACAGAATGGAATATATACCGCAAGGATAGGATAAACGCCAATGGTGGAGGAGTATTTATAGCAGTAAAGAATTCAATAATATCCAGTGAAGTTATTAGCGAATGCGAATGTGAAATAATCTGGGTTAAGTTAAGTATCAAAGGTGGGTCAGATATGATAGTCGGATGCTTCTATAGACCACCTGCATCAGCAACCGTAGTAGTTGAGCGCCTCAGAGAGAACCTGCAGAACGTCGTGAAGAAGTTTCGTGATCATACTATTGTAATAGGGGGAGACTTCAATCTACCAGGTATAGAATGGGATAGTCACACAATCAGAACTGGAGCCAGGGACAGAGACTCTTGTGACATTATCCTGACTGCCTTGTCCGAGAATTACTTCGAGCAGATAGTTAGAGAACCAACTCGTGAAGCTAACGTTTTAGACCTCATAGCAACAAATAGACCGGAACTTTTCGACTCCGTGAATGTAGAAGAGGGTATCAGTGATCATAAGTCAGTGGTTGCATCAATGACTACAAGTGTAATAAGAAATGCCAAGAAAGGAAAGAAAATATATTTGCTTAACAAGAGTGATAGGGCACAAATCGCAGAATATCTGAGTGACCACCATCAAACGTTCATTTCTGAGGAAGAGGATGTGGAACAAAAATGGAAAAAATTCAGAAACATCGTCCAGTACGCCTTAGATAAGTTCGTACCGACTAAGGTCCAAAGCGAGGGGAAAGATCCACCGTGGTATAACAATCATGTACGAAAGGTACTACGGAAACAAAGAAAGCTTCATCATAGGTTTAAGAGTAGTCGAATCATAGCTGATAAGGAAAAGCTGAACGAAGCGAAAAAGAGCGTAAAGAGAGCAATGAGAGAAGCATTCAACGAATTCGAACATAAAACATTGGCAAACAATCTAAACAAGAACCCTAAAAAGTTTTGGTCATATGTAAAATCGGTAAGCGGATCTAAATCCCCTATTCAGTCACTCGTTGACCACGATGGCACCGAAACAGAGGACGACCGAAGAAAGGCAGAAATACTGAATTCAGTGTTCCGAAACTGTTTCACTGCGGAAAATCGTAACACGGTCCCTGACTTCAGCCGTCGCACGGACGCCAAAATGGAAAATATTGAAATAAACGATATCGGAATTGAAAAACAACTGCTATCACTTAGTAGCGGAAAAGCATCCGGACCAGACGAGATACCCTTAAGATTCTACAGTGATTATGCTAAAGAACTTGCCCCTTTTCTATCAGCAATTTATCGTAGATCGCTGGAAGAACGTAAAGTACCTAGCGACTGGAAGAAAGCGCAGGTCGTTCCCATTTTCAAGAAGGGTCATAAATCAGATGCGAATAATTATAGGCCTATTTCGCTTACGTCAATCTGTTGTAGAATAATGGAACATGTTTTGTGTTCTCGTATTATGACGTTCTTAGATAATACAAATCTCCTTCATCATAACCAACATGGATTCCGCAAACAGAGATCATGTGAAACTCAACTCGCCCTATTTTCCCAAGAAATTCACAGTGCCGTAGACACTGGCGAGCAGATTGATGCCGTATTCCTGGACTTCAGGAAGGCATTTGATACGGTTCCGCACTTACGTTTAGTGAAAAAAAATACGAGCTTACGGAATATCGGACCAGGTTTGTGATTGGATTCAGGATTTCCTAGAAGAAAGAACACAACATGTCATTCTTAACGGTTCAAAATCTGCAGATGTAGAGGTAATTTCGGGAGTACCGCAGGGAAGCGTGATAGAACCTTTATTGTTTACAATATACATAAATGACTTAGTTGACAACATCGGTAGCTCCGTGAGGCTATTTGCAGATGACACGGTTGTCTACAAGAAAGTAGCAACATCAGAAGACTCGTACGTACTTCAGGAGGACCTGCAGAGGATTAATGCATGGTGCGACAGCTGGCAGCTTTCCCTAAACGTAGATAAATGTAATGTAATGCGCATACATAGGGACAGAAATCCATTCCAGTACGATTATGCCATAGGTGGTAAATCATTGGAAGCGGTAACGACCGTAAAATACTTAGGAGTTACTATCCGGAGCGATCTGAAGTGGAATGATCACATAAAACAAATAGTGGGAAAAGCAGGCGCCAGGTTGAGATTCATAGGAAGAATTCTAAGAAAATGTGACTCATCGACGAAAGAAGTAGCTTACAAAACGCTTGTTCGTCCGATTCTTGAGTATTGCTCATCAGTATGGGACCCTTACCAGGTTGGATTAATAGAAGAGATAGACATGATCCAGCAAAAAGCAGCGCGATTCGTCATGGGGACATTTAGTCAGCGCGAGAGCGTTACGGAGATGCTGAACAAGCTCCAGTGGCGGACACTTCAAGAAAGGCGTTACGCAATACGGAGAGGTTTATTATCGAAATTACGAGAGAGCACATTCCGGGAAGAGATGGGCAACATATTACTACCGCCCACATATATCTCGCGTAATGATCACAACGAAAAGATCCGAGAAATTAGAGCAAATACGGAGACTTACAAGCAGTCGTTCTTCCCACGCACAATTCGTGAATGGAACAGGGAAGGGGGGATCAGATAGTGGTACAATAAGTACCCTCCGCCACACACCGTAAGGTGGCTCGCGGAGTATAGATGTAGATGTAGATGTAGAACATGCCGTGGATAGATTGAAAAGGGCTGTTTATGGACGACGTGACCCACCAACCACTCTGAGGGATCTACGCCGAATCGCCGTTGAGGAGCGGGACAACGTGGGCCTACAGTGCCTTGATGAACTTGTGGATAGTATGCCACGACGAATACAGGCATGCATGAATGCAAGAGGATGTGCTACTGGGTATCAGAGGTACCGGTGTGTACAGCAATCTGGACCACCACCTCTGAAGGTCTCGCTGTATGATGGCATAACATGCAATGTGTGGTTTTCATGAACAATAAAAGGGGAGGAAATGATGTTTATGTTGGTCTCTGTTCCGGTTTTCTGTGCAGGTTCCGGAACTCTCGGAATCGAGGTGATGCAAAACTCTATTTGACGTGTGCAGCCGTGCTGATGTGAGTTGTTCTTCACTTATTCGTATCAAGTGTAAATGTTATGTGCAGTAATAATTAAAAAGCAGCAGAAGAACTTAATCGTCACGGCTGACAGTTTGCAGTGTTCGTGAAGACCACTTAGCTCCTCACTTTCAGATGATACACGACGACATTGTTACTCTCGGTACAAACGTGCTTTCATTATAAAGTTCTTGGTCAGAGTAGTCAATAGGTAGAGACTGGCCGTAACACATGAAGTCGTTGCATATCAAGGTGGATCTTCGATTCAAGTCCAGTACAGTGTCTGTTTTGCGCTCATTTAACCGGCCACAGAACGATAATTACCATAACGTATGATATGACCATCTGTAGGAACGTATAATTGTGATTAGAAACTACAACTTGTTAAATACATATGAAAATGGCTAAATGTAAGTAAATGTGATTCAGTTTTTTTTCCGGTTAGTGGCTCTTTCATAAAATCTCCGCATGCGCCCCTCAATAAGCAAAAGGCATTAAAAATCAGATTGAAATAAATCAAGAAGCTCTCATGCCACTTTTCGCAAGTTAATCAATTAGGCAGCTGCGTTATTCCATACTGGTAAATGTGGCATAAAGTGAGCATAATCAAGAGCAGAAGACCGTAGTTACTACTTTTTTGGCTACTTAAGTATCTAAAACAGGCTCTAAAGACCTTGATTACTTCCCGATACTGTAAGAAACTTGAAACAATGGCAGCAGTTATGACCATGGACAATTGATTCTCTTTTACAAGAGAATTGTTGCGTAGCTTATCTGAAACGCCACACTCAGCAGCTGAGCCGCAGAACTTCGCAGACCGCCAGCTCCTGTCAGCACTTCTCTCCCATTCACAGACGCGCCCCTGCATGCGCTGCATGTCTTCTAAAGAGCAGAGGACGTACCAGCTGAACTGTTCTTTGAGCCGAAATCGAGGCGTGCGAGGATAGCTTACTGTAAGAACGGTACTTGCAGAAGCCTGCTTTTTATGGATCAAAACTTTCATAAGATTCTCGATAATGTACTGTAGTTATCTTCCATTTTCGGAATAATAAGCCTCTGACGAAGAAATCGAACCGAGTGATTGGAAAAAAATACAGGTCAGTCTTATCTACAAAAAGGGTAACCGAAGTAATCTACAAAACTGTTGTCCACTGTCAATGACGTCTCTGTGTTACAAAGGGTGTCACACCCACGAGTCGTCAGGCGCATTTTATCTTGTGTTTCCGCAGACATTTGCAATTTAGTTCTTGCAATATACAGTTGGAGTCAGCACAAACAAATACTGCTCACCTCGTCTTCCATGCGAAGCCTGGCGTCGTAGGAAAGCACTCGTTTTTCCCTTTACAAACGAAATGCCTCTAAAGTGGAATTTGACGTGCCAGTTCAACAGAGCGGTCCAAAATGAGTCAGTGACGTCTCTGTATTACAACGAGTGTCTCTCCCATGAGTCGTCAGGCGCATATTATCTTGTGTTTCGGCAGACATTTGCAATTTAGTTTTTTGAATATACAGCTGGAGTCATCGCAAACAAATGATGCTCACCACGTCCTCCATATGAAGCTTGGCACGTAGGAAAGCATTCGTTTCTCCGTTTACAAACGAAATGCCTTTAAAGTGGAATTTGACGTGCCAGTTCAACAGATCGGTCAAAAACGAGTCTAGTGCGATATTCCTTCTATCTATATGCGTCATTAACAGGACAGTAAAACACGAAGAACAGCCAGTGCTGCAGCAGCGGCTGAGCAACACGCTTCTTCATGACGGAAGCAGTCAGCGCTGAACATGGCGGTGCAGTCATTGCTGAAGTACTGGCCGTGCTTCGTGTTTTTCTGTCCTGTTAATGATGCATATCGATAAAAGGAATATCGCACTAGACTAATTTGGGACTGCTCTGTTGGCACATCAAATTCCACTTTAAAAGGAAACAAACGACGCTTTCCGTTGCCCCCGGGCGTCGTATAAACGTGATGAGCAGGTTTCGTTTGGGCTGACGCCAGCTCTAAGTTGCAAAAAGGAAATTGCAAATACCTGCAGAAACACCAGAGAAACTGCGCCTGATGACTCACGGGACAGACATTAGGTATACCAGAACAAATTCTGAGTTCATATACGAGGTGCGTTCAAGTTCTAAGGTGATGACTCACGGGACAGACATTAGGTATACCAGAACAAATTCTGAGTTCATATACGAGGTGCGTTCAAGTTCTAAGGCCTCCGATTTTTTTTCTCCGGACTGGAAAGAGATAGAAACATGCGCATTGTTTTAAAATGAGGCTGCGTTCATTGTCAATACGTCCCAGAGATGGCAGCACCGTACGGCAGATGGAATTTTACCGTCAGCGGCGAGAATGAGAACTGTTTTAAATACTTAAAATGGCGACGTTTTCCTTACTTGAACAGCGTCCAATCATTCGTTTTCTGAATTTGCGTGGTGCGAAACCAATTGAAATTCATCGACAGTTGAAGAAGACATGTGGTGATGGAGTTATGGATGTGTCGAAAGTGCGTTCGTGAGTGCGACAGTTTAATGAAGGCAGAACATAGTGTGACAACAAACCGAAACAACCTCGGGCTCACACAAGCCGGCCTGAAGACATGATCGAGAAAGTGGAGAGAATTGTTTTGGGGGATCGCCGAATGACTGTTGAACAGATCGCCTCCAGAGTTGGCATTTCTGTGGGTTCTGTGCACACAATCCTGCATGACGACCTGAAAATGCGAAAAGTGTCATCCAGGTGCGTGCCACGAATGCTGACGGACGACCACACGGCTGCCTGTGTGGCATGTTGCCAAGCAATGTTGAAACACAACGACAGCATGAATGGGACTTTCTTTTCGTCGGTTGTGACAATGGATGAGACGTGGATGCCATTTTTCAATCCAGAAACAAAGCGCCAGTCAGCTCAATGGAAGCACACAGATTCACCGCCACCAAAAAAATTTCGCGTAACCGCCAGTGCTGAAAAAATGATGGTGTCCATGTTCTGGAACAGCGAGGGCGTAATCCTTACCCATTGCGTTCCAAAGGGCACTACGGTAACAGGTGCATCCTACGAAAATGTTTTGAAGAACAAATTCCTTCCTGCACTGCAACAAAAATGTCCGTGAAGGGCTGCGCGTGTGCTGTTTCACCAAGACAACGCACCCGCACATCGAGCTAACGTTACGCAACAGTTTCTTCGTGTTAACAACTTTGAAGTGATTCCTCATGCTCCCTACTCACCTGACCTGGCTCCTAGTGACTTTTGGCTTTTTCCAACAATGAAAGACACTCTCCGTGGCCGCACATTCACCAGCCGTGCTGCTATTGCCTCAGCGATTTTCCAGTGGTCAAAACAGACTCCTAAAGAAGCCTTCGCCGCTGCCATGGAATCATGGCGTCAGCGTTGTGAAAAATATGTCCGTCTGCAGGGCGATTACGTCGAGAAGTAACGCCAGTTTCATCGATTTCGGGTGAGTAGTTAATTAGAAAAAAAATCGGAGGCCTTAGAACTTGAATGCACCTCGTATAATGAGCTATTTCGACGGAATGACTTCATTCATGCTAACTAGTAAGGATTTCGAAAGTGTCGATGTTTCGTAATCCAGCTCGGTGTCTTGGATGGAGGGCTCTCGACAGAAGTTAGTCCAGGCTCGACACAGGGAAGCGTGTTGTCAGCATTGTGCTAATGACTTGGTGGAAAATATTAACAGCAGCATCAGACATTTCACGGATGGTGTCATAATGAAGTGCTATCTGACGAAGCCCCATAAATATTCAGTTTCATCTTGATAGGATTTCAAATTGGTGGGAAGATTGACAACTTGTTTTAAATGTACAGAGATGTAAAACAATCAACTTCACACAAAAATTGGTATTACATGACTACAAAATCAATGATTCAAAATTAGAATCAGTCAGCTCATACAAAAACCTGGAGGTACCAATTTGTACAGATACGAACCGGAATCTTGACATAGGCTCAGTCGGTGGTAAGCTGGGTGCAAGACGTCGGTTCATTCGCAAGATACCAGGAAAGTTGTGTCAGTCTGCAGAGGAAACTGCTTACAACCCGCTTGAGCGTCCCAGCTTAGAATATTGCCCAACTGTATGGGACCCGTATCAGACAGGACTAACACGTGATATTTATCGTACACAAAGAAGGGCTGCACGAATGCTCACACGTTTGTTTGCCTCATGTGAGAGCGTCTCGAGGACTGTGAAACACTTCAACTGGCAGCCTTTTGAAGATACATGCAAAATATCCCTCGAAAGCGAACTTACGAAATTTCAAGAATCAGTAGTATGTGAAGAATCCACAAATATTCTTCAACTTCCTACGCATTGCTCCCGAACAACGGTGAAGACAAATTTAGACTAATTACAGCACGCACCACATACGGGATTCGATCATGTGGTACCACATTACTTAGCCTGTGCCATGCACTTCTGTGGATTGAAAAGTATGTAAGATTTGCAGAATTTACGTTACAGCCACTACCAAAACGAAACGACTGTTAGAAACGAAGGGGAATGAAGACTTAAATAAATACATTTATTTCGGTTTTATAAAAACTAATTTGAAACATGGTTGTAACTCTCAATTGGAGCGAAAAAAGTCTCAAAGGAGTGCATGTTTTACGGAGGGTTAACTGGGGTAATCCCGGAGATATGGACTACTGGATGAGATGGCCAGCTCGCAAGTTTCCAAGTAAACCTCTTGAACACGCCACCGGCGATCTTGTATCAACGTGGCGAACTGCTTCAATGTGAAAATTTTCTTTCCACCTCCAATAAACGTTCTCCACACCAGCGTCATGTTGCGTAGCCTCACTTGTGTGTAGTATTAGTTCAGTCACGTAGCTTACGACCAAAAATATTTTTTTTTTTCAGGCAACTGTCAACAGGACTGACATACTTGGAGAAATTCCAGGTATACTTCGTGCTCTCTTACAGTACCTTTATCTACTACCTGCCCGACCCTTAGCTGAGTTGTCTGCGCGTCTGACTGACAAGCAGCGGCCCCGGTTTCGATTCCCGGCCGAGCCGGAGATTTTCTCCGCTCGGGGACTGACTGTTGTGTGGTATTCATCATCACCTCGTCATCATCGACACGGAAGATACCCAATGTGGCGTCAACTGAAAAGACTTGCAACTCTGCTACCGAACTTCCCCAAGTGGGGACTCCCGGTCATCAATGCTATACAATCATTATTACTACTAGCTTAGATTATGGATCATCTTCGCAGAGGAAGAATATCCATTGTGAGAACTCCAAAGGCATATATGCTGTTTAACTAGGAAAGTAACAATGACGTATATGGTTCAAATGGCTCTGAGCAATATGGGACTCAACTGCTGTGGTCATCAGTCCCCTAGAACTTAGAACTACTTAAACCTAACTAACCTAAGGACATCACACACATCCATGCCCGAGGCAGGATTCGAACCTGCGACCGTAGCAGTCACACGGTTCCTGACTGCGCGCCTAGAACCGCGAGACCACCGCGGCCGGCGAATGACGTATAGTTTTCTGGTTTAATAGCATGTATGCCATGTGAAGTTCTCACAACAGATACCTTTTCCACTGTGAAGATGCTCCATAATCGAAACCGTTTGAGAATAAATGTATTGTAAGACAGCACAGAGTGTATTATGCATTTCTCGGTTAGACGCCTACAGCAACTGTAGCAGCTGTTCACTTCTAAGCGGGCATATCAAATATTATATAGGCTTTGTAAGCATTGTAATTGGTGCATATTCACCAGCAAGCTAAATGCGTTTTGTTAAATGAATTACTTCATCCTGATCAAGTGTTCAGCGGTGTAAATGTAAACAAGGCGAAACTCAAACATGTAGCCAGTAATTTCATACTAAACTCATTAGTGAAACAACTTCGCCCGCAAACAAGCTTCACACGGAGGTCTGAGGAATAGCAAGTGCGGAGACCCTGATAACACGGGGCTCCATCGATAACAATAAAAAGTGGACATTACAATGTTTTCCCTGTTCCAACAACAAACAAGTGAGATCTTCATCAGCAGAACTTAATGTTGTACAAAATAAATCAGTAAGGGATAACTTCAACTATTTTTAAAACTACTACATATATCCAAATAAAGTTGTTAACAAAGTAGTAAGTAAAGAGTCAAATCCTTAACTGTGTGTATGACGGTTTTCGTGGGTAATCAGAACTATAAAATCTTCACTGTTTCTTGTCGCGAAAGAACGCAGCGTAAACGCGACCTCTTGGAAAGGCTGCTCTGTCTAATGAAGTGTTACCTGATATTTGCAATATCGTGGTAGTAATTTACATATGGACTGATTGTCGTGTAAAGCAGTGATCTCTGCTGGCGTCTTACTGTAATCACTTTGTTTAGTCAATGACTGTGCTGAGATGAGACTGAGGAGCTGTGAGGCTGTTATTTTATGCGGGTCGCATTCAAATCAGACGGAACGCAATTCCGGTCGTTCGGGAACTTGAGTGCGATAGTAGATTCTGCACACAGCACTGGAGTCACGTACTGAGGGAATCCCAGAAGAGAACGAAGCCTTTGTGATGCAACACAAAGATACTGAAAATTATGTGGGCTGATAAGATTGAATCGGCGAAGAAAGCAACTGACTGTAGGAAGGGGCAGGATAATAGCAGAAGTGTTAAGACATCAGGAAGTAACTTCAAAGACTCTGAAAGCTTGCTGTACAAGGCAAAAACTGTAGGGAAAGATAGAGACCGGAATATTTCCAAGAAATAATTGAGGACGTTGAGCAGAAGTGCTGTTCTGAGATGATGAGATTGGCGCACGAGAGGACGTCACGACAGAACCCATCAAATCAGTCAGCAGACAACAGGGGAAAAAATATTTAAGCTTTTTGCTGGATACTCACCGAGGACTCGTTCTTCCATTTGTGCAGGCGACCCAGGATTCCGGAGGAGACCGACAGCTGGCCCTCGGACGGCGGCTGCGGCACACAGAAAGACACACATCAGCACCAGAACTAGAGCCGAGCACCACCAGCTGCTTCGCCCCGGCTGGGGCGGCGTGCTTCTCCCTCTGCAAGCGCATCGTTCCCCAGAAAGCACATAACACACAATTTTTTTCCATTCCATTGGCGCAAGGTGGTGCAGCCACCGGTTTTTAATTAATTGCAATCAAGACTGTTTCAATTCTGAAACACGTAGCGTACAATATGACGGAAACTGAAAAACAAATATACTAAATCTACTAGTATGAAACTTAGCCATTTACTTGAGGAAGAAGCTTTTGAGAAGCATTGTGTGGTAGTGAAACATGGACTGTGGGAAAACCAGAAGAAAATCGAAGCAGGCTATGAAATTATCACAGTCTGGCCGTACATTAAGAACGCGATGCGCTGCTACCAGTGTGATCGTTTCAAGCACTCTCGAATGTCTTGTACACAGCCAGCCAAATGTGTAGCCTGTGGTAGGGATGGGCACGAGGGCGATTGTCCGCCTCCTTCTCCCTGGCGGCCATGCCGACTCCTCTCGGGACTGTCCCGTGTATCTTGATGAGCGGGCTGTCGAAGAAATGCGGATAAAGGAAGAAGTGCCTTATCCAGTAGCTCGCAAGTTATTGGCTAGTCGCAAATCCAGCGTTCTCCAGTCTGGTACTTATAGTTCTGTTCTTGCTACCTGTCGCTCCATGGAGGACATGGCAACGCAGGCGCGCGACGTCAAATTCAACACTGAGGTTGTGAAATCGCCCAGTATCAAGGTAGCATCGCCATTCCCCTGTGCAACAAGCCGTCAGACTCTTGCCTCAAGGGGCGAAGCCATCAGCTACACATCCAGTAGGCAGGAAAGGACAGGAGGAGTATTCCCGTGAAGAGTTCCTCCATCCCTCCAGTCAAACAACACCCAAATCTTCCCGTATCCGGAAAGGCTCGGAGAAGTCCACTAAAGCGAAATGGTCTTCTCCTTCGCCACGTGATACTTTAGCCTTGCCGGCCTCCGTGTTGTCGGTGCGAACCATCAACCGTTTTTCAGCGGTGGACTCCACAGACCGACCGCACAAGCAAGGCGATGCTTCTGTGGGTCCCATGTAGCAGGATGCTCCTGCTTCTATGCCATGTAGTAGCTGGCTGTTAGTAGGCAGCCGCCGAGGTGACACCCCTACATCTTTTCCTCATCATGACTCTCCTCCAATGGAATATTCGTGCCCTTCGATGCCACAAAGAGGATTTACGACTCCTTTTAGCAACGCAGCGTCCCCTTGTGCTCTGCCTTCAGGAAACGAAATTGCACCCTCTCGACCACTTTGAGCTTTGAAATTCCCCCTGTAGTCTGGATTCCATCCCATGGGGGCGTCATGCTGCTCATACGGGATGGCATTCATAGACAACCCATCTCCCTGACTACCCATTTTCAAGCTGTTGCAGTTCGCCTTTTCCTTCCTCACTTGACTTTTTCCCTCTGTACCATTTACGTCCCTCCATCATTCGATGTCATCAGGGCAGACTTCCTTCAGCTTATTGGGCAGCTACCTCCCCTATTTTTGCTACTCGGTTACTTCAAGGCCGTGTCCTATGTGAGCGACAGAAGAGAACGACAGCGATCGACTTCTGGATACGCGACACTCCAGCGACAGGCAGCAACAGGCGAAAAGCTTGGGTGTCCTGAGTACGAGCGACCATGTCGCGCTACAAGACGGCTGCTTGGAGGCAACCTGCTGTTTCTATAAAACGGCGTCCATAACCTGTAGAAATACTGTAGCTCAAGAGTAAGGCTACAGAATTAGGTTTACTTAAAAAAAAAATAAACAGAAAAGGAATGCTGTGCATGAAATTTACGAACGGGGGAATTGTAAGCATGCTGTTTAGGTTTTTATGTTACTAACGTCACCTAGCGCTCTGTATGAAAATCACTGGCTGTGCTGTGTGCAGTCTGTGGTTGGTTGCATTGTTGTTCGCCACTGTAGTGTTGGGCAGCTGGCTGTTAACAGCGCGTAGCGTTGCGCAGTTGGTGAGCCGCCAGCAGTGGTGGATGTGGGGACAGAGATGGCAGAATTTTGAGAGCGGATGATCTGGACAGAGACAGTAAATTTGTAAGACTGGATATCATGAACATATATATATGTATATATATATGTACAGGGTGAGTCACCTAACGTTACCGCTGGATATATTTAGTAAACCACATCAAATACTGACGAACCGATTCCACAGACCGAACGTGAGGAGAGGGGCTAGTGTAATTGTTTAATACAAACCATACAAAAATGCACGGAAGTATGTTTTTTAACACAAACCTACGGTTTTTTAAATGGAACCACATGTTAGCACATCTGAACATATAAACAAATACGTAATCAGTGCCGTTTGTTGCATTGTAAAATGTTAATTTCATCCGGAGATATTGTAACCTAAAGTTGACGCTTGAAACCTCCGACGTTCAGTTGCGTGTTGTAACAAACACGAGCCACGGTCGGCGAGCAGCATCTGCAGGGACATGTTTACGATGACGTCCGTGTTCACGAGTGTGGCTGTAGTGCACTGTTGTGGTTTGGTCTAGCTGTCGCGGTGCCCGCATGTAGCGCTTGCTGCTATTGTTATTCTGCATTCGTCTCCACACGCAGTACACCGTGTTACCAGACGTCTGTGATAGTGTAGTGTTGTAGGAAATGTGACCATGGTGTATTCGAACTCTGAAAAGCCGGAGATGATACTCATCTGTGGCGAGTGTCGACGAAATGCAGCTGAAGCCTGTAGGGTGTATGCAGAACGGTACCCGGACAGAGAACATCTATTGGCCTCACATGTCGGGACACACTCTATTCCACTCCGTAATTGAAAACGGAAACCACGTGTGTACGTGTACCTCACCCCTCATGGTAATGTACATGTGCGTCAGTGAAAAAGACCAATAAAGAACGGTTAGCATGTGGACGTAATGTGCTGTTCCAGTCTCTTCTGTACCTAAGGTCCATCACCGTTCCCTTTGGATCCCTACGTAATTCGGTGCTCTCCGATACACACGATCGAACAGAGGAGGAGTGGTACTAAAGCGTCAACTTTAGGTTACAATGTCTCCGGATGTAATTAACATTTTACAATGCAACAAACGGCACTGATTACTTATTTGTTTATATGTTCAGATGTGCTAACAAAACTAACGGGGTTCCATTTAAAAAAACGTAGGTTTGTGTTAAAAAACATACTTCCGTGCATTTTTTTATGGTTTGTATTAACCAATTACACTAGCCCCTCTCCTCACGTTCGGTCTGTGGAATCGATTCGTCATTATTTGATGTGGTTTACGAAATATATCCAGTGGTAATGTTAGGTGACTCACCCTATATATATATATATATATATATATATATATATATATATATATATATATAATAACTTTTGAACACTATTAAGGTAAATACATTGTTTGTTCTCTATCAAAATCTTTCATTTCCTAACTATGCCTCTCAGTAGTTAGTGCCTTCAGTAGTTAGAATCTTTTATTTAGCTGGCAGTAGTGGCGCTCGCTGTATTGCCGTAGTTCGAATAACGAAGATTTTTGTGAGGTAAGTGATTTGTGAAAGGTATAGGTTTAATGTTAGTCAGGGCCATTCTTTTGTAGGGATTATTGAAAGTCAGATTCCGTTGCGCTAAAAATATTGTGTGTCAGTTTAAGCACAGTCATGTATAATTTTTCTAAGGGGACATTTCAGAACCTCCATGGAGAATTTCGTAAATATCATCAACTACAAAGATCACCAGACAAATTCTTCGAAAAGACGTGAATGAGCAGAGGAGCATTCCACTATCTCATCAATAAATTAAATACGAGTGTTTTTTTACATGTTTAACAACTTTTAACAACCGATAAATGCGGAGGAATGACTACGACATGTCTAACTGTGCTAAATACAAACATAAGTACACAGACTGACATTTATGCACAGTGGTTAGGTGTGGTTTATAGTTATCGTATACAGTTCGTGATAATGAAAAAGGAAAAGGTCCTGGGTTCGATTCCGGGCCTTTCTAGTACTTTTACTGACTCAGTTACAATTCTGTATACTAAGTTTTATGTATACTGTTTACACTGCATCGCTAAGTATATTTTTAAGGTCTTGCCAAAGAACTTGATCTTCACACCTATCCCAGTATATCACACACATTTAATTCCTAATAAATTACAGAGAACCATGAAATTTTACAGATATTTGATGTTGCGAACGTAATTCATCAGCAGTCAATGTTAAGGCCAAGCGTTTCTATTACTCTGAATAGTCTGTAGAAGTAAAGCTTACAAAATTTATGAAAAGAAAGTCAAGCGTTTTGTTTATAATGATTTGTCTAAAAGTATGAAATAAAATATTATTAGGGAAACGTTTGGTGCACCTCATTTTCTCTTCATTATTTCAAGCGTCATTCAAAGGCACGTATAACGTTTCTCTGATCTATTAATTTATTTTACAGAAATAATTTCATATAATATTTGACTGATTTCTTTCATTTTTTAATTTCAAGTTTTATTCAGAAAGCATGACCTTACTGACTCCTCATTTGCCTTCCTAACATACTTGACTCGAAGGAAGACTTTTTAACATTTAAATACTGCACCAATATATCTTATTATGTGCAAAATAGCTAGGTCTTGAAGAGATGAAACTTTCGACACTTCATTTACATCGCTTGGGAACAGCTATCCGTGAAATATTTCAACTTTTCATCAGCTTAGTAATTAAGTTTTCCTTAATTACCCTGATTACTTTCAAGCAGTTAAATATTTTCATGCCAAACTGGACTTCATGCTGGTCACTTTGATACCCTGTTTACCTGTTTCTCTCCCTTTGTTTGGTTAGGAAAATTTCGACAAAACCTCATAGTGTAAGTTACAGGGAGTCTTGTTTTCGCTTTGCTCGCGCGTTAACAAAAACGTATCGAGTGTTAATCATATGACAAAATAGTCCTTTCTGCGTGCTGTCATTTCCTAAATTCGTCATTTCGACATCTTGAACCTTCATTCCCAAAACGCAGGAAAGGTTCGGACGCGCCGCTAGCGACCCGTCCGCGGATATAACAACCAATATATAAGAATGAAAAGAGATATCATTCCGGTCTCAACTTTAAATACAATTTAGATATATTGGTTACATTTCATATGCAGTAATATATGGCCTTAGACGAACTATACGGAAGACTACACAATGTGATTTTACCTCTGCAAATTCTTAAAAATTTCTTGCAGCTATGTATTCAAATTCCTGCAGCACGGTAACTATGACGAATAACGAAAATAAATTCAGACCTTTATCGTTTAAAGATATCAAGCTATAGGTTGATGAAGAATCAAATTTTTTCACCGAATAGTTTTCTTAAAATCGGATGTTGAGTAATTCACAGCTGCCGTCGCATCCGCTCCACTGCTTTGCCGAGAAGACGCGTGTGGACGCGCGTGCAGCAGCCACAAGATCCAAACACGTTTGAATTCAAACATCGCCAGCTGCAGCGAGAAACAGGCAGCGACACAGATGTCGCTCACGTAGGACACTTCCGTAACTACACTTGTGGTTGTGTTTTGTCGCCTGGATGCCTATTCTGTATGTTTAGGCCATTGTCCCGATCGTTTCATCAAAAGCAAGGGGCCGCTGATCCGCGCATGCGCACTGCATCGCGCACAGCGCCACGAACACAAAGCGGCTAGCAGACGACACAAACGCACTATTCTTCAAAGTACCAAAAATTGCGTTTACGTTGCCATAACGCATGGCGCCGCATTCCATCGAGCTGACGTGCCCGCCTTCATCGCTCTTGCCTACCCCTTAACAATATCAGGCGCAGGATATCTATTTCCATGATTCGCACCTGAAATACACTCCTGGAAATTGAAATAAGAACACCATGAATTCATTGTCCCAGGAAGGGGAAACTTTATTGACACATTCCTGGGGTCAGATACATCACATGATCACACTGACAGAACCACAGGCACATAGACACAGGCAACAGAGCATGCACAATGTCGGCACTAGTACAGTGTATATCCACCTTTTGCAGCAATGCAGGCTGCTATTCTCCCATGGAGACGATCGTAGAGATGCTGGATGTAGTCCTGTGGAACGGCTTGCCATGCCATTTCCACCTGGCGCCTCAGTTGGACCAGCGTTCGTGCTGGACGTGCAGACCGCGTGAGACGACGCTTCATCCAGTCCCAAACATGCTCAATGGGGGCAGATCCGGAGATCTTGCTGGCCAGGGTAGTTGACTTACACCTTCTAGAGCACGTTGGGTGGCACGGGATACATGCGGACGTGCATTGTCCTGTTGGAACAGCAAGTTCCCTTGCCGGTCTAGGAATGGTAGAACGATGGGTTCGATGACGGTTTGGATGTACCGTGCACTATTCAGTGTCCCCTCGACGATCACCAGTGGTGTACGGCCAGTGTAGGAGATCGCTCCCCACACCATGATGCCGGGTGTTGGCCCTGTGTGCCTCGGTCGTATGCAGTCCTGATTGTGGCGCTCACCTGCACGGCGCCAAACACGCATACGACCATCATTGGCACCAAGGCAGAAGCGACTCTCATCGCTGAAGACGACACGTCTCCATTCGTCCCTCCATTCACGCCTGTCGCGACACCACTGGAGGCGGGCTGTACGATGTTGGGGCGTGAGCGGAAGACGGCCTAACGGTGTGCGGGACCGTAGCCCAGCTTCATGGAGACGGTTGCGAATGGTCCTCGCCGATACCCCAGGAGCAACAGTGTCCCTAATTTGCTGGGAAGTGGCGGTGCGGTCCCCTACGGCACTGCGTAGGATCCTACGGTCTTGGCGTGCATCCGTGCGTCGCTGCGGTCCAGTCCCAGGTCGACGGGCACGTGCACCTTCCGCCGACCACTGGCGACAACATCGATGTACTGTGGAGACCTCACGCCCCACGTGTTGAGCAATTCGGCGGTACGTCCACCCGGCCTCTCGCATGCCCACTATACGCCCTCGCTCAAAGTCCGTCAACTGCACATACGGTTCACGTCCACGCTGTCGCGGCATGCTACCAGTGTTAAAGACTGCGATGGAGCTCCGTGTGCCACGGCAAACTGGCTGACACTGACGGCGGCGGTGCACAAATGCTGCGCAGCTAGCGCCATTCGACGGCCAACACCACGGTTCCTGGTGTGTCCGCTGTGCCGTGCGTGTGATCATTGCTTGTACAGCCCTCTCGCAGTGTCCGGAGCAAGTATGGTGGGTCTGACACACCGGTGTCAATGTGTTCTTTTTCCCATTTCCGGGAGTGTATATAGAAATTTTTACAGTTTCCCTGACCGCATGTTTCCATGCATGCATCATAACGATAGCGTATTTGACTGTATTCTTCAGATTGTTGTAAAAGCCGCATTATGCCATCTTATTCTCATTCACACTGAAATCGTGTTTTGGATTTTACGTTTAGGAAAATGAGTTAGAAATAGCGTGTAGTACCACATTGTACTAATACATCTCTAAAAACACCCGAAAAATCGATTCTGAGAGTTTCAAAGAGTAAGAAGACCTACAGAATGTGGTTATAACTCGCTCCTAGAGATCCAAATGGTTAAGTAGCCCACTTACCTATATGATACGTGAATGATTGGGGTCTTAAAAACATAATTGAAAAAAAAAAACGCATTTTCGAGAGCTCCTGCAGTTCGTCGAAGTTTATAACATGCATGTCATGAATGAAAATGTTTCGTATAAGGTGCTACAGTCTAAAAATAATACGGCGGATATCTTTTCATCCCTGTCTTCTGTTGTTGAGGATTCGATCGCAGATAAATACTTGTGACAAGCAAGATTATGAAGATGACTGCTGCTAGTTACATTCCCAGTAATTTAAGTTGTGCTCTTATATTCCTATATAATCGCATACTCGGAAATCGCTACATATTCGGAAAAAATGGTGAATTAGTTCTGACAAAAAAAAATATAAAGGTCAGTGTCGGTTGTTTCATTAACTATTTCGTTTTTTAAACACAGAAATCACGAAATCATTACTGAGGAAGCGCAATGTTACATATAAGTAATAACGAATGTTGAAGAAAAAACTTACACGAATACCAATGTCTCAGAACGTGTTGCATATATGAACAGGGCAAAAAAATTTGCACCCATCCGTGCGCGAACCCGTGTCCTTTCGAATCGCATTCCCGCGTCCTAAACACTTTTTTTTAAAATCTCATTTTGTTCTATATTGTTCGTTGACTTTGTTCGTGGCGGACGTCTGATAGCACTCGTTCAGGTTGTTCGTTGATCCTTGTACTCAGTTTTTTATTACAGAGGGTAGCTGAACCCCCTGACCGAACACGCTGAGCTACCGTGACGGCTGCCACTTGCCCACTTGGCCACGCCAAACAACACAAACGTGGCGCTCTATTCTCATACTATTGCGTAGAGGAACGTAGGCTGAACTCCTTGCCAAACGGTGCTGCGTAAGTCATAAATGCATGACAGTTTGGAAAGTTTCCAATATGAGGTTTCACATAATTGCTTTCCATTGTTACTTGAAAATTGTAAACATGTTTCGATAATTACTAGCTAAAACATTTGTGGGAAAAAGTACACAAAATAACTAGTAACGTCGGTTCACACTCATGTAATGTATGTAAGCAGAGCCGATGCCTTAATATTTAATGATATTTAAATTCTTATTTGCATTAAAGTAACACGGATTTTGAGAGAATATTGACCGAAAACGTTTTTTTTACGTAATCATTCACAGTAACAACCCACCCTAACCTTATTTCTAACAAAGGAAAATAGTCTATTATGAATTCACTTTCCAACTGGATGCATCCCCTTGTGGTTCTTTAGTAACTCAATCACTAAATCCGGAGCGAAAACCGCTAAATATGTTTAAAATAACAAATTATAGGTGTACATAAACCACAGCTCACCTCACAAATCGACAGGGCCACACCGAAATCCAGAACCTGTCGGTAGAGTTGTCGTAAAATCGGTGGGAGGACGGTTCGGTAACAGGTCTCAGAAGCGTACTGAATAGGATATTTCGATAAAGAACCGAAAATTACGTCACTACCAGACTAACCTACTACACCGATCGGTATGAACGATACAGAACAGGACCCCTGAAGCAGTTGTCCGCTGTCGCTCACGTAGGACACGGCCTAATGCGTATCATACCCTTAGGGCTTCAAATGGTTCAAATGGCTCTAAGCACTATGGGACTTAACATCTGAGGTCATCAGTCCTCTAGACTAAGAACTACTTAATCCTAACTAACCTAAGGGCATCGCACACATCCACGCCCAAGGCAGGAATCGAACTTGCGACGATAGCAGCAGCGCGGTTCCGGACTGAAGCGCCTAGAACAGCTCGGCCACAGTGCTTTGGAGTTCTCCCAGGACCTGTCAGAGAGGTGCCCTCTTGGCTGACCTTCTTAATCAACTTAACCTCTTCTGCCTTAGCACTCGAGCACCCACTTTCCTTTCGACTCCTCACGCGCCTATTCCCATTTGGACCTAGCCATCTGCACTCCCCAGCTTGCCCATCGTCTTGAGTGGTCCGCTCTTTCTCACACCTACGTGAGCAACCATTTCCCGTGTGCTATCCGTGTGCTGACTCCTGCCCCATCCACGTGCACGCCCAAATGGCAGCTTACTAAGGCTAACTCGCAGCTTTACTCCTCCCTGGCAACCTTCGAAGAACAAGATTTCCCCATTTGTGATGACCAGGTGGAATATCTCACAAACGTTATCCTTAGTGCTGCAGAACGTTCCATTCCTCACACTTCTTCTTTACCATGTCGTGTCCCAATCCATTGGTGGACTGAGGCATGCCACGAAGCAATTCGCGCACGGAGACGTGCTCTCCGCGTTTTTAACCAACATCCTACGATGGCAAACTGCATTCATTATAAACGGATCCGTACACAGTGTCGTCGCGTTCTTCGGGATAGCAAAAGAGCTAGCTGGATTTCATAGTTCTTTTAAAAATTCCACCCCTTCCTCTGTCGTATGGACGAACCACGGATGGCTCTGTGGGACCAAGGACCATTCCCCAATTTCCAGCCTGACATTAGCAGACGGTGTCATCGTGGACCCTATTGCTATCTCCAACACCTTTGGCCGTCATTTTGCGGAAGTTTCGAGCTCTTCTCACTATCAACCTGCCTTCCTCCATCGGAAACGAGTGGAGGAGGGTCGGGGGATACCGTTCTCTTCTCCGAATCGTGAGTGCTACAACGCAGCCTTTACTATGAGGAAGTTAGATCATGCTCTCTGTTCATCCCGATCCTCCGCCCCAGGGCCAGACGCTATCCACATTCAGACGTTCCAGCACCTTTCACTTGCGGGCAAGCGCTTTCTGCTTAACACGAATAACCGCATCTGGGCAGAGGGCACATTCCCGGACGGCACCCGGAAGGCACCGTCGTACCCATGTCTAAGCCTGGTAAGGACAAAAACCTTCCTTCTAGCTACCGCCCCATCTCTCTTACCAGCTGCGTTTACACGGTGATGGAATGTATGATTCATGCCCGGCTGGTATGGTGGCTTGAGTCTCGCAATTTATTGGCGAATGCACCGTGTGGATTTCGAGAGCGACGTTTTACAGTTGACCATATCGTTACCTTGTCCATCCATGTCATTGATTTTCTGCGGAAATCCCAGACTGTGGCCGTCCTTTTCGCCAATGGTCCTCCCTTCACAGGAACAAGCTCCAGCTTATTAAGGCTCTCCCGGTGATGTACGTTGCAAGCAGTACTCTGAGACGAAGTGGTTGGCGCAGGAGAGGAATTTGTGGTGGGCTGCATCAGACCAGTGAAAAGAATGATGACTCAAAAAAATTCTGCGAAAGAACTGGCTCACACCACACTCACTCAACCTTTTCTTGAGTCTTGTTAGCCAACCTGGGAGAATAATCACGCTGGACTAATTGTAGAGGTACAGCAGATTCAACGAAAAGCGGCGCGTTTCGGGACGGAGTAGCTTATTAAGCGCGAGAGCCTTATGGAGAAGTTCAGTAAGTGCTAGTGGCAGACGCTAGAAGAACTGCGTCGTCCGTCGCGGGGAAGTTTGTTGTTGGAATTTCGAGAGCGTAGGTTCCAAGAAGAGTCGGGGAGCAGGACTAGCGAAAGGGCATCGGGAAAGTTCGATACAATAGATCTCAGGCTTAGCGACAGCCTTCTTGCACGAAACAGGGAAGATTGGAAAGCGGGAGGGATGTGAGATTGGTTCCAGAAGTCGGTCACTCATGGTTCACTGGCTTGTGGAGTGCACATGTGGATTTTAAGGGAGGGAGGAGGGCGAGGAGAGAAGAGGGATTTTTTCGTGATGTGCTCTTCGAAGTAACCTCCCAGCTAGTCGCCTTAGCTGACACGAGGGAACCACAGAACTCCTGACTCAGGATAACCCGGCAGGAATTTGAACCCCATTGAACCTTGATGCGAGGCTAACGCCTTAACAACTGCGCCACTACTTTCGACGCAAAGTGTGTGTGTATATATATGCAGATCAATACAATAATTTAGTACAGTCTTCTCGGGGTATTCACTTTTAGTTTTCCACCAGTGTACTACGAAGTTTCATCACGCATTTACGTACTGAAGATGCTGCCATTAGTTTGAGTAAGCTTCACACTAGCTATACCAAGGCATTTTGCGCAACGCACATTGCCAAGGCGGGCTTACTTTGTGGTGTCACCGCCAGACACCACACTTGCTAGGTGGTAGATTAAATCGGCCGCGGTCCATTTAGTACATGTCGGACCCGCGTGTCGCCACTGTGTGATCGCAGACCTAGCGCCACCACAAGGCAGGTCTCGTGATACGAACAAGCACTCGCCCCAGTTGTACGGACGACCTAGCTAGCGACTAGATGTACGAAGCCTTTCTCTCTCATTAGCCGAGAGACAGAATAGCCTTCAGCTGAGTTAATGGCTACGAACTAGCAAGGCGCCATTAGCCTTACAGTGATTGTAATTAAAGTCTCCTGTGTATAGTTAGGAGCGATGTACCACAATGATTGATTAAAGATAAGTATTAATCCAGCTACGTACTTTTCTTCATAGCATTAATTACGTAGCCTGTTCCAGTACTTCACGCCCGTCTGCGTTAGTCTAGCGTGCATTTTCAGCCATCTCGATCTACAAGGTGTTGGCCCAGCTGCCGACACATCACATGGCGACGAGTCTACAAAGGATCTTGTGTTTTACTTTGCCCTAATTTATTTGTGTCATGGCTTCGCCACATTCTCCAGATGTACTGTCCGAATTTTATCGCTTGCAGAATCAGCAGACGCAGGCGTTATTGGAGGCCCTTGGACAGCTCGTCCAGGGTCAACGTGCCATTCAAACCGATGCGGCCACCACCGCTTCACCGCTACCGCAGCCACAACCTGCCATTGCATCACCATTTCGAAGTTTTGATGAAACCCACGAGACTTGGCGGGAATGGTCCCGCCAGTTTGCCTTCCACCTCGCCGCCTACAGAATTCAAGGTAATGAGCGGCAGCCGTTTTTGCTTTCTTGTGTCGGTGTGCCCACCTACCGTGTGATAGTGAAATTGTTTCCCCGACGCGACGTAGCAACTCTGTCCTACGAGGAAATTTTGTCTGCTTTAGATGCCTATTTCAAAGAAACAGTTAATGTGGTTGCAAAACGGTATACGTTTTTTCGTACAAAACGTACGGCCGGTCAAACTAATAGGGAGTGGGTAGCAACATTGCAAGGACTTACTAGGGACTGTGCCTTTGACTGTGACTGTGGTCTTTCTTATTCAGATACAATGGTACGTGATGCAATTGCACAGAACGTTTCTGATGTTCGCATACGGGAGCACATTTTGAAACTAGTTAATCCCTCCCTTCAACAAGTGATAGACATAGTGGATAGACAAGACACACTTGACTGTGCTCAGGACTCTTTTGAAACTTCGCCAGCAGTGTGTAACATTAACCGGCCCGCCGGGCGAGCTGCGCGGCCCGGTCAACTGCCATCGCACAAACAAACGCAGCTGCCGCCGCGCTCTAAGCCACGTGTGCCGCGCCAGCCCACAAACGCAGTGAAATCATGCCCGCGGTGTGCTACTAGACATTCGCGTGAACATTGCCCGTCACGCCCAGCTATTTGCTTTTTCTGTAATAGGAAAGGACATGTTCAAAGAGTTTGCCAGAAAAAGCTCCGATCAGACAATCACAATCATTCCAGGCCCTTTGCTTCGCGCCGGAATCGAACCAAGGCCACTCAGGATCGTGGACCTTCGCCCATGGACATTCATGTAGTTAATTCCGATTCGTCCAGTGCCACTTTCTCTAACAGTGACTGTGTTCATCCCACAAAAACTGTGCGTCGACGTCGCCGGACATCACGTCCATTAGCAAGTGATTCTGTACCAGTGTCTATTCAAATTGCACAAAACAGTCGCTCTTGTCGTCAGCAGGACAATAAACTTTTTGTGGACTTAGACTTTGAAGGCAAAGTTATACCATTCCAGCTCGATCCCGGAGCTGCAGTTTCATTGCTCAATCACGACACGTACAAACAACTGGGCGCACCTCCGTTGCGTGCCGCAAATGTTCAGTTAAAAAGTTATTCCGGACAGACAATACCTGTGTTAGGACAGTGCACTCTTTTTGCAACATATAAGGGACAAACAAAACTTGTGTCATTTTACGTTCTTCGTTCTTCTTCTGCAGTGAACTTGTTTGGCTTAGATTTATTTCAGTTGTTTAACATGTCTATTGTAAATAAGGTCCTATCAGTGAATCAAACTGTGCCCACAGACAGTGGTTCTAGTGTATGTGAAGAATTTGCAGACATTTTAGCACCAGGCTTAGGTTGCGCTAAAAACTATGAAGCACATTTGGACTGAAGGTCAACGCGCAACCGCAATTTTTCAGAGCGCGCAATATTCCTCACGCATTGCGTCATGAGGTCGCAAGAACATTCCACGATTTAGAATCACAAGGTGTGAGTGAATGTGCGCAATGCCTCTTCTCTTTCAGCTCCGCTTCATCGCGTACGCCGTAAAGGTGTTCCGTTCGTCTAGACGACGGAATGCGAACGCGCCTTTCGCCAGTTGAAATCGGCGTTGCTTTCTCATACTTGCCTCACGCCTTTCGATCCCCGGACACCCCTTTTGTTGATGGTAGATGCATCGGATTTCGGGATCGGTGCTGTCCTTGCGCACAAAGTTGGCTCGCATGATCGCCCTACTGCCTTTGCGTCCAAATTGCTCTCGTCTGCGCAAAGAAATTACTCGCAGATAAAGAAAGAAGCTTTGGCTCTCGTGTTTGGTGTTACTAAGTTCCATGATTTCTTGTATGGTCGTCATTTTACCATCATCACAGACCACAAACCTTTGACATCGCTTTTTCATCCGAACAAGCCTGTACCTCCGCGTACAGCGCAGAAATTCATTCGCTGGTCTATTTTCCTCTCGCAGTACCGCTACGATATCTTGTATCGGTCCACTGCTAAGCACGGAAACGCTGATGCGTTGTCCCGTTTGCCTGTTGCTGAGGATAAAGCATTCGATTCTTCCGAACTTGCTTGCATGTTCATTGATTCGGATACCGATGAAGTGGTCGAATCGTTTCCGATTGATTTTCGTCGTGTAGCTACAGCCACAGCTGCTGACCCTGTCCTTGCTACTGTTTTGCGTTTTGTTGCTACGCACTGGCCTTTGTCAAGTCTCGGATCGCGGATCCGTTGGTTCGCCGATTTTTGCTCACAAGGAGAGACTTTTTGTTCGACGTGGTGTTTTGTTGTTGCTTTCTGATAATGATCAGTCCAGAGTCGTGGTCCCACGTTCGTTACAGTCCTCTGTTTTACGGCTTCTTCACCAAGGACATTGGGGTATAGTGCGAACGAAACAACTTGCTCGTCAGCACTGTACTTGGTTCGGAATCGATGCTGCGATTACGAATATGTGCTCTTCTTGCATGGCGTGTGCCGAACAACAATCCGCACCACCGCAGAAAGTCTTTGCATGGCCAAAAGCCACTTCCCCTTGGCAACGCTTGCACATTGATTTTGCTGGTCCATTCTGGAATGCTCGATGGTTGGTTCTGGTCGACGCCTTCAGTAATTTTCCTTTTGTTGTCCGGATGTCTTCCACGACGTCCTCCGCCACCATCCAAGCGTTGTCTGCTATCTTTTGCATTGAAGGTCTTCCGCAGACTATTGTTTCCGACAATGGCCCACAATTCATGTCCACAGAATTTCAGTCATTCTGCCAGGCCAATGGCATTCAACATCTGACATCCGCGCTGTTTTCGCCTCAGTCAAACGGTGCCGCTGAACGATTGGTCCCGACTTTCAGGTCACAGATGTTGAAATTGAAAGAGTCGCATTCTCGGGAGGACGCGTTGTTGCTCTTTTTGTCCTCGTATCGCTCTCAGCCCCGCGATGGTCGCTCGCCGGCTGAGTTGCTCCATGGTCGTCCTCATCGCACCTTGATGTCTTTGCTGCATCCGCCGCATCGGGTTCCTGTGCAGCGGCAGACTCCTGCCTTTGCTCCAGGCGACGTTGTATACTATCGCAACTATCGAGGTTCACGGCGTTGGCTCGCAGGGCGCATTCTTCGCTGCCTCGGCCGCGCGATGTATTTGGTTTTGGGGGCCTCTGGTGAGGTGCGTCGGCATCTCAATCAGCTGCGCCTCTGTCGTCGCACGGGTTCTGCCGCTCCCCGTCTGCTTTCAGCGACGGTGCCGTCCGGTCAGCGCCCTGGGGACCCATCTACTGGCTCACCTCATCCCCAGGTGTTACCGACGATGCCTTCCATTTTGCCCCATGGCGACGCGCCGCAGCAGCAGCCGCCGCCACCGCCGGTACTCCCGCCGGCGCCGCCCGCATTCGACGCTTCGCTGCAGTCGCCAAGCGCCTCCCAGGGTCACGTGCCGCCGATCGCTTACCGTGACCAGCTGTCCTCCGCCATGGAACTCCCGCCCGCTCCGGACCACATGACGTCATCGCGCGTCGGCTACCCCGACGCAATGGAGGTCGACCCTTCGGCCCCTCCTGTTTCTTTACGGGCGCATACACCGCATGTTGACGTGCACCCTGGACTAGGTTTTCAGGCGTTTCCTAGCTCCCCTCGGACCGAATGGCCGGGTGCGGGTGGCACAGCCTCGCCTGTTGTTAGGCTCCCCACCTCATCGCATACGTCAACATGGGGTCCTCCCCACGGCGGGCGGAAGCCTTATCTCACGACCGTTCGCCGATTTGCGGGGGAGGAGTGTGGTGTCACCGCCAGACACCACACTTGCTAGGTGGTAGATTAAATCGGCCGCAGTCCATTTAGTACATGTCGGACCCGCGTGTCGCCACTGTGTGATCGCAGACCTAGCGCCACCACAAGGCAGGTCTCGTGATACGAACAAGCACTCGCCCCAGTTGTACGGACGACCTAGCTAGCGACTAGATGTACGAAGCCTTTCTCTCTCATTAGCCGAGAGACAGAATAGCCTTCAGCTGAGTTAATGGCTACGAACTAGCAAGGCGCCATTAGCCTTACAGTGATTGTAATTAAAGTCTCCTGTGTATAGTTAGGAGCGATGTACCACAATGATTGATTAAAGATAAGTATTAATCCAGCTACGTACTTTTCTTCGTAGCATTAATTACGTAGCCTGTTCCAGTACTTCACGCCCGTCTGCGTTAGTCTAGCGTGCATTTTCAGCCATCTCGATCTACAAGGTGTTGGCCCAGCTGCCGACACATCATACTTTATTCCTACCCTAATAAAAGTTTAAGAAAAACGGAATTCGTTGATTTTTGTTGACTTATATTAACAACATAATTACTAAAGAGGACCTGATGCGTTACTAAGGTCCAGAACATGCAAATACTTGTAGCACTCTCTTACGAACATAAACACACTTGCAATAACGTGTATTAGCAAGTGGAGGGTGGGGTTGTTGGTACTTTGTGCCCGCCCTAAAAAGAAGAGTTAAAAATGCAAATTTCGTTAACTGTTGTTGACTTTTACTCACAACATCCTTTTTAAACAGGTACTAATATGTACTTAGGATCCTGAAGCTGAAAATATTGAATTGACAGTCAATGTTGAAAGTGACATCTGCTACTAACACTTAAAGTTTTGGATTAAGTTTCACTGAAAAGTTTAAAACATTTATGGAATCATGTAGAAGAGATTATTAAAAACAATAAATGTTTTTTTCAGAATTTCAAAATATAAGGTAATTGATTATATTGAAATATTTTCAGAAGATGGGCATAAAGTACCCTCCCTCTCCAACCCCCCCCCCCCCCCGCCCCACACACACACCACCCTCTTGGTATTATTTTTCTTGTTTGAAGGTTGATTAATTTTAGTCGCCATTGGCTGTTATGTGAGCTGATGGGTTAGGGTGCGGTTAAGTCTACTAACATTCTGTAGTTAAAGAAAAGTGTTGGAGGCCACAGGCAGCATTTGAAAATACTAATAGTAAAATTCTTTGCATGCAAAATAATTGACTAGACATACACAGTGCCTGAACAGAACATCTTACTTAGCGATGGTCAACAGCATTTACAAATTTTACAAAATGCGTAACACTGTGCAGCCTGTGATATTGTTATTTATTCATCAATGGGAGAAAGATTATCACAGATATATCACATGTCACACATGCTGTCATATAGGTTACGGCTGCCGTTGTTGATCGTTTAGAACCGAAAGCGGTAGCATAATAAATAACAACATCACAGACCGAGCAGTGCTATGCATTTTGTAAAATATGTCATTAGCAATGCAGTTTGCTTTCAGCAGCACCTAGATAATTCAGGTGCAAGTCTGATACCACGGAACGAATTGAAAAGTTGTTCTTTCTTATTTGGAGCAGCTGAAGACGACGCATGTATAAACTGGAAAGGAAAGAAACGGAAGAGTAAAAATGGGCAGGGCTCCTTTTTGTGCACTAGTCATTGTTTCCAAAAGTAAGATTCTGATATGTCAGGGTTCCAATCTTCTACTGGTATTTACTACGCGTTTTAGCAATTACAATGATAAACGAATTTTAAATTCTAAAACCATGCAAAATTTTTCGGTGTTAACTGGGGAAGACAGGAAGACCAATGAGTGCACCTGTTAACAAACTGAAGTACAAACACAAGTCCACTGGACAGGAAAGGTAAATAGGTGGTCGAGGAGAAAGGATTTTCTTTGCTGAATTCCGGCATATAAGAAGAGAGGGAGATGACAAACTAATTGACGCTGGGTAGATGACATCAGAAAACACGCACGAGGAATACGAATGAGTGCAGGCAGCTAAATAACGTAATGCTTGGGGAAGACCCGGAGATTCCTGCCCATTCAGCGGATTCAGACGCCAGCTGGTAGCGTTGATAACTGTCGTTTTACCGTCATAAATATCATCGGACGTCCAAGAAACGGTTGTAGCACTCCGATAAACGGACGATGAGCAATTTCGTACACACTATACAACACAGTTGCGTGCGATGCTCGAGATAAGAATCGAACCAGTGCCATAGCATACAGAATGACGTGTGTGTATTTGATTCGAAAGCTCAATATCTTTTTCAAGTTTTTTGGCGCACATTGCTGTTTGATAAGGCGCTGGTTCAGGAATCTGTGGTGAGTACGGGATTTATCGGCATTCCATTCAGGAACAAACACACGTGTAAACGATTCGTACTGAATGTGTACAAGGAACCTCTTTACGTTCACTTTAGATGGAGCTTCACCCCAAATCTGTTGCTTAAACTCATGAGAAGAAAGCAAGAAAATAAGGATTTAACGTGTCGTCGATGACAAACTCATGAGAGACGGCGTGACTTGGGTGGTAGGAAGGGGACGCTGTGCTCTTTCGAAGAAACACTTCCAGCATTCGCCGTAAGCGGAAACCACGCAAAACCTAAATTTGAAAAGGGCTTTAATCATCTTTCACCCGAATAAAAAGTAGCATACCGTAACTGCAACGAGTAAATGCCTTCTTTATCGTGAGAGGCCCTCTAAATACACGGCTCAAAACAGTCAGGGGAACATGACTTTGGACGTCCTCGTGCTTCACTGAGCAGTAAGTGACGACTCGGTATGCTACCAAATTAAATGGACAGCAAAACATCACTTCATCCTCCATCGTTTGCTTGAAAATAACGGAAATGTTCGACTGGTGTCGGAAACAGAGTGGAAACAATCATTTATCCCCTAATTCTGGGTGATTTTCATTTGATTTTGAGAGCTTTAATAACGGGAATTCCCTCTGTAATCGTTTATCACTGCCTGGCCTATGTGGCATACTCCGTATAAGTCTACAGAAGTCAGCCTGTGGTATCCGTTTCAATTCTTGAATGAGAGTCGGTGAGACTTTTTGGTGAGTCTGTGGTGGAACAGGACGACCACGAACACTTCTGTCAAGAATGTCCCACATATGCACCGTGGGATGTGGGTCGGAACTCATCACTGGCTATTCCATTATTTCAACGTCCAGGTTTCGCAAGACATTCCTAGTCGCACCCCGCACATATGCCATGCCCTGATAAGGAAATCAGGGCCACCACCGTATGCAACAGCCATCTTATGGTCCAACCGGATCGGTTAGATGTACTGCCTCGCGGTAAGGCGACCATGGACAACGACAAGATCCGTATAGGAGTCAGCATCACAGAACCTTGAAAACCTGACGATTTACTGATCAACATTTGTCAAGTACCACTCACGACGGGTCTCCGCACACGAACACATACACTAAGTGATAAAAAGTATCCGGATACCAGGCTGAAAATGGCTTACAAGTTCCTGGGGCCCTCCATCGGTAATGCTGGTATTCAGTATGGTGTTGGCCCACCCTTAGCCCTGATAATAGCTTCCACTCTCGCAGACATACGTATAATCAGGTGCTGGAAGGTTTGTTGGGGAATGGCAGCCCATTCTTCACGGAGTGCTGCACTGAGGAGAGGTATCGACGTTGGTCGGTGAGGCATGGCACGAAGTCAGCGTTCCAAAACATCCCAAAGTTGTTCTATAGGGTTCAGGTCAGAACTCTGTGCCGGCCAGTCCATTACAGGGATGTTATTGTCGTATAACCACTCCACCGTGCATTATCAACTGGTGGCCGATCATGTTGAAAGATGCAATCGCCATTCCCGAATTGATCTTCAACAGTGGGAAGCAAGAAGGTATAGGCCTGCGCTGTAATAGTGCCACGCAAAACAACAAGGTGTGCAAGCCTCCTCCATGGAAAACACCGTAACATCACCGCCTCCGTATTTTACTGTTTGGAATAGATACGTTGGCAGATGACGTTCACCGTGCATTCACCATACCCACACCCCGCCATCGGATCGCCACATTATGTACCGTGATTCGTCACTCCACACAACTTTTTTCCCTTTTTTCCACTGTTCAATTGTCTATTGTTTACGCTCCTTACACCAAGCGAAGCGTCATTCGGCGTTTACTGGGGTGATGTATGGCTTATAAGCAGCAACTTGACGATGAAATCAAAGTTTTCTCACCTCCCCCCTAACTGTCATAGTACTTGCAGCGGATCTTGATGCAATTTTGAATTCCTGTGTGATGATCTGGATAGATGTCTGCCTATTACACATTACGACCCTCTTCAACTGTTTGCGGTCTCTGTCATTCAACAGACGAGGTCGGCCCGTAAGCTTTTGTGCTGTATGTGTCCCTTCACGTTACCACTTCACTATCACATCAGAAACAATGGACCCAGGGATTTTTAGGAGCGTGGAAATCTCTCGTACAGACGTATGATACAGGTGACATCCAACCGCCTGACCACGTTCGAAGTCCGTGAGTTCCGCAAGCGCCCCATTCTGCTCTCTCGCAATTCCTAATGACTGCTGAGGTCGCTGATAGGGAGTACCTGGCAGGAGGTGGCAGCACAATGCACCTAATATGAAAAACGTATGTTTTGGTCGGTGTCCGGATACTTTCGATCACATAGTGTATATCACCTTGCCTCACACGATATCTGGAGTCGTCTGTCAATAACACTTTTCGACAGTGACGTGGTTGTCAACTGATATGAGAATGACAGAAATGAGGAGAGCTGCAAAATGTTTTCCTGTCAAATGAAGTCATCTGGGTCGTTATTAAAGTCCTCTCTCGTGACCTGTTCCTCGTAGTGTTATCGTACACAGCGGCTCCAGTGGCCTTTCTGAGATCGCCGTGCAGTGCTCTGGAAGTATGCTTACGAAGCCGCATAGCACAACTGGTCAGATGTCGGTCTCCACTGGGGGCTTTATCGTGTCGGCGATCTTGTCCAAGTCGCCTTGGGTATTGACCTATCTCCCTGTAGTGTGTCCACAACCTATGAATGACACGTGGAGAGGTATTGGCATCTGCAGCCATATGACCGAAAGTCCATGCTTTTGGATCAAGCAAGCCGGGGTGGCCGAGCGGTTCTAGGTGCTACAGTCTGGAACCGCGCGACCGCTACGGACGCAGGTTCGTATCCTGCCTCGGGTATGGATGTGTGTGATGTTCTTACGTTGGTTAGGTTTATGTATTTCTAAGTTCTAGGGGACTGATGACCTCAGAAGTTAAGTCCCATAGTGCTCAGAGCCATTTGAACCATTTTTTGGATCAAACAGACCGTCCTTGCAAGTTGCACGGCATTAAGATATAGCTTTGTTGAATACAACGTCCACTAGTGAGAGGTGATATCTGTGTATCTCAGCAGAAAATTCTGGGACACCGGTACTCACTTCCTTCTGAGAATTCACCTGATACTATAATGCATAACAAGTCAATAGCTGGTGAGTTATATTAAGTGTTACTTACTCAGAATGCAAAGATCTCAAGCCACGCAATAAGAGCAGAGGTAGCGTCTGTATCGAAACAAATTATCATGTCGGACATGTTCCCCTTATTATTTTGATCGATGTACTTCGGTAAGGAAATGCGACAGCGACATGAATCACACAACACAATTAAAAGTGTAGGAGGAGGTTGTAAAAAATGAACCGGAAAATTTCAATGTATTGAAGCTACAGATTGCCGAAATCATATCAAACGCGGCATCGCGATGTAGACTACACATATACACTTTGAAAAGTTAACGACTCCACATTGAAAGGTCTCGGATACGTCGTAATACAGCTAGAATGTGACATCTGAAAACGAATTTTTTTAGGTAGAAAGAATTCTGCTGCGATCAGTCGGAGTAGGGGGGCGAAGCTTAAATCAAACACAAAAGCAAACATCTGTTGCGTACAGATATGAAGTAATTGAAACTGAATATTGACCGAAGCTCGAAACATTCGTGTATGGCGACGCCCTCGTTCTTTGTTACTTAAAAGAGTTTAATTACGTCTGGATAGCTTTTTCATGTTTTTAACAATATTTCAGAAAGCATCAACCTCAGAAACAGCCTTTTTTATAAAACGTGATGTTCCAAACGGCTCTGATTAATACTTCAAACGAGCTTTGAATAAAAGCAAGAGACACTGTTTCCGGAACAAAATCCCCTGCGGAGGCAGTATAAAATGTAGCGCCATTGCACCAAAACGTGGCCTCTGAACAGGAAGAATGGACTTACACGATTTATACGCCTCAGAGGAATTTCAAAATGGCAAATACTTATTGTCAGTAAAACCACGAAACTGTTGAAGACATTCACTGGGACGGATGCGGAAGCTGGACGAGGCGCTTCTCGTAATGACATCAGAGCCAGCCAGGAGTGGCCTTCTGAGTGAAAATCGCAGTCTTGAAATGTATGCAACAGGTTTTTCACAAGCCGTTAGTGTGAGCAGCTGGGCACACACAGCCGCCTCAGACCGCAGCTGCAGGGGCAAACGGACGTCGGTGGCGGTCACTCGCCTGGCCAGGGTGCAGCCTGTTAGCGGATTATTAAGCTAGCGTCCGATTAGTGCGCCGCTTCTGGTCACCTAAAGTGCAGTCGGTAAGGGCGACGAACAAACTGATGGGGCGTTCGTTTCACAAAAGAGTGTCGACAGACGATGTCTACGTGTTCTAATATACAGTACTTTACATGTTACACAGAGAAGTAGTCAGGTTTGAGTTCTTACAGATTTGTGGGATAATGTTGCGTAAGTGCTTCGTCTGAGGATACTTTTCCATTTTTTTAGGTATGTTAATGCGGGGACTGGGTATGTGCAGCGTTTAGAATGAGTGATGGACCAAAACTAAGCTTGATGTATCTCGTGTGGACTTGGCTACATGACGATCATTCCAAACGATGCCACAAAGATTATTAATATGTGGAACAGCGTAATCAGAAAGTCTTGAAGTATGAAATAAGCAGAAGTATCCGAATGAATTGAATTGCGTTCCGCCCAATTACTATGCAACCCACATAACGTAACTGTCTTGCAGTTCCTCTAATCTCTTTTCGATACAGTCAAAAATGGTTCAAATGGCTCTGAGCACTATGGGACTTAACATCTATGGTCATCAGTCCCCTAGAACTTAGAACTACTTAATCCTAACTAACCTAAGGACATCACACACAGCCATGCCCGAGGCAGGATTCGAACCTGCGACCCTAGCAGTCGCGCGGTTCCAGACTCGATACAGTCACCTGACTACACAAACGCTTACTACAAGACACCAATAGTGGATATAGCTCAATGACGGTACCAATCTAAATGCAAAGTAATATCACGATGACGCAAATATCGGGAAACACGACCCTAGAGATAACACAGTCTTCAGCCCTTGTAAATTGAAATTGATTACAACAAATGATGTTTCAAAAAGCAATTTTCAACATGAAATTTCATGACGAAAATTTTTGTACTGGATAGGAATCTGGGACTCCTAACCTGCAACTACTGTCACTGTTGACCAAGCAGAGGGAAGCCACAAATAATAAAGTGTGTGCATGTTTAAACTTGAAGTAACATGACGTAAAGTTTCTGTAGGACTGGCAATCCAATCCTGTACCTAATCAGTTTGATAACTAAGCACACCCGAATGTTAAATATCAAATTTTTTCACCAATGATGAGATGATGCACTGAAATTACGAGGCAAAGAATTCCGCCTTGCCGGGACTCGAACATAGTACCCATTGTCATCGTTATCTAGCTCCCACATACGTTAAATATTGCATTATTTCAGCAGTGATGTGATGCGCGGATGTCTGAACTAGAGTAACGTGACTAGGAATCAAACCCCAGTCATCTTTGTTGACTATATATGAACAGATGTTAACAACGGAACTGAAGAAGGTAGGAGCGGCATGTTTGAACCTGCAAAATGTGAGGAACACGTGTGAAATGCTTCAGGAACTCGGGTGGGAGTCTCTAGAGGAAAGGAGGTGTTCTTTTCGTGAATCGCTACTGAGGAAATTTAGAGAAACAGCATTTGAGGCTGACTGCAGTACAATTTTACTGCCGCCAACTTACATTTCGCGGTAAGACCACAAAGATAAGAGATATTAGGGCTTGTACAGAGGCATATAGGCAGTCATTTTTCCCTCGTTCTGTTTGGGAGTGGAACAGGGAGAGAAGACGCTAGTTGTGGTACGAGGTACCCTCCGCCACGCACCGTCTGGTGGATTGCGGAGTATGTATGTAGATGTAGAATGGGAGTTGAAACCGACACCAATCGTTATTGCTGACAACGATATGAGAAATGTTGAAAGTCAATTATTTTTCACCTATTGTTTGGTGTACAGCTTGAAGTGACATGCTGAAATGCGTTGTGATCAGGATTCGAACCCAGGCATGTGGCTTTGTTGGAGACATTGAGGAATTTGGAATATTAGGAAAACAACGAAGCAATGGCACTACATCTTCCCGAAGGCGTCAAATTCCACTGAAGGGGAGATCTGAATTCGAATCCCAGTTCATCACCAATATTTTCAACATCACATGTTCAAATACAAGAGGATCTGAATCACGATTGTTTCTTTAACAAAATAAAATTTCTGGTGTAAAAGAGCCTATTGGTGACAGAGTTTCTACATGCCATAACTTTCACTCTGTCATGACCCAGTGAATACCGACGTTGCTCCAGTCCGTAGCGAAGGGACATCGCGTGTAAGGTCCACTCGGAACCACGTTGCAACCCTACGTTGTTCGATTGGAATTACCCGTGTGAAGACAGTCAGTTCGTGCTTTTTAAAAACTGTTGCCTGAAGTGAGAGTTAAATCCAGACTTTGAGCATACAAAGCTAGAATTATTCCAACAGACAGCCCAACTTCACATATGACTGGCTCATGGTTTTGTTCTAACGAAGGGTGCTTCAGACTGTGTGAGGATTCTGATTACCTGGAGGTAGATTAAACCTGTTTAAAAGTTTCATTTCCTGGTTCGTAGACATCGCCTATCTCCAGCTCCCTTCGATACTTAACGCTTACTTTCGACTTGATTTTGTAATCACTGAAATAAATTCACATTACGGTCGCACGTAACTCGATAGGGGACGGACGGAAATCTCTGTTGAAAGTGTTGCTTTCCACTGGGGCTGCAATGGTACTGTATGTATTTAAGATTTAATGGAGAATCTAGCGCAGTGTAAACGCACAGCTGAGAAAACCACCACACTCTTCTCTTTAGTTTTTAAAACATATTCAGTCTCATACAATTGAGCAGGCAATGGCGTTGTGCCCTTTTGTCATGCAGTACACGATGTGAATAACACTGAAATACGGAATCTACCCCTGTAGAGAAAACTTCCTTGAAACTTTATATAGGTGCATACGTTTGTGGTATTTTGTTCGGCTTATCGTCACGTGGTCTGTTATGAGTAAATTTGTTAATCGTAAGAGTTTTATTTGATGCTATAGAACTATACTTCCGCTGAATTATTGAATTTGGTGTAATTGAAGGTTGTTTAAGGTTTAGAAAACGGAGCGTGAAGCGGAAAAAAGGTCTAACATTTGTGATATTTTGTTCTGTTCCGATTTACTAGAGGGTTGCAGGCAGCGGATGCTGCTGGACACATTTATACCGTGTACAGCGTAAGAACATCGAAGAAGTCAAGTCAAAAAGCGGTTTACTCGTTTCAATTACAATCGTTTAGATGTGAATTACTTGGCAGTTTCAAAATCTAATACGCTTGCATGAAGGACGTTTTTATGGTTAACCACCACGGTCCACCCAACAATTGGCAAATGTGAAGAACTGCGACTATTTAATCCTCGTGACACACTTGCATTCAGTGGCCAATATTGGGAAAAAAAGAAAGAAAGAAAGGATGATTATGGATTAGAGAAGCTAGGATTGGGAAGGAAAGATTCCAGCATTTGTCTTAACCTATTTAAGGAATAAAGGAAGAAACAGAAAACTTAAATCAGGATGACCAACGAGGATTGGAACCACTATGTATTAACGTTATAAAAAGAAAATAATGGTTGGGAAAACAAATAAATAAAGATCTGAAACAAAGGCCAGTTTGAGGGCACAAAATGTAATGTTGTGCATCTGGTGTAAGGAAGAAGTTGTTTTGTGTTACAAAATGCATCCTAGGTGTACGTCCATTGCTGTTGGCATCTGTACGAAATTTGTATTTTTTATGGCCTAGTCTTCGGTATAAAATACCAATAGGCTGGTCTCTCTATCGTTGTCTTTATTCATTTATGACCTACGATACAATGTATCTGTTGCGTTTGGCACACCAGCAATTAATTTATTCTTCTTCTTGGTATAAAATGAAAAAATCAATGAAAGCAGTGTCGCTCGCGTTTTGACATTTTATATTTGTTGATAAATGGTTTCGGCCAATTCCTAGGACCATCTTCAGGCTTACACCGCTCTAATACAGTAATAACGCGTATTCATCATAGACGTTGTTAGACTAATTTCCTCCCCCTATACTGAATACATACGATTACTGTATTATAGCGGTGTAATCCTGGAGATGGACCGAGGAAAGGAGCCAATCCGGTTGCCTACAAGTAAAAAATCTGAAAACGCAAACAAGACAGTTTTTGTTAACTTTTAATCTTCTTTAAATATTTTATGAAGTCCGTACTTATTTCATATATTACTTTCAATGGACTGAATAAAATATTATATTGTATTTGTCTGTGTACCCATAAGCTGTCTCTGATCGATGTTAACCTGACATCCAACACGTCAAGGAAGTAGCCTTCTATGTTGCTATCGACAGATCTGCAATGTTGGGATGGAGGTGTATCACTGACAATATCATAAAAGCGGTTGATAGTTGTCATGCTGCAGTACTCGGAGTACAGTTACAAATCCGTGATACGTGACACGTGGTGTTGTAAATTATTTTATGCTGATTCAGTCCTAATGTAAGTATGGAATATAACGCCTGGTTTTGTGTGTGTAATACACTAGAATCTGATAGTTACACTGTGTAATGCATGACATGACGCATGTAAGCTGAATTACTGCGCTGTAATGTGGTTTTGTTAACGCGAGTTGTGTAACTTTTTGTTTATACATGGCGACGTATGCGGACATTGTGATGTTTTTCCACGTTCGTTTATTGCAGATGCCTGAAAATGATTTATGGTAGAAATTAGCTAATCATATGATTTAAAAGAAGAACGTTTACATTACAGCCTACAACGCTGCATTTTCTTTTACGATTTATTTAGAGGCTGTGGTCTTCACAGGAACGGAACATGACATTACATATAGATTGTGCGTGAAACGGCCGTCCTGGAATTAAATGAAAAATTTGGTAACAACTGGAACATCTTAACTCATAAGTTAATTTATAGCCAATAGCATGAAAAATCGAGTGAATTTACCAGGATCATTCTGAACCACACCAGGAAGCAAATCGCCCACCACGTGACTGCCAAATGTGTTCTTCAGTGTTACCAATTCTCCAATGCACGAGCGACAGGAATATACGTTGGCTGCGTTTATGTGTTTCTTGACCTGGCTAGCAATCAGGAAGTTTGTGCTTCGAAGATGGGGACGCGCTTGTGGCCATCACGTTGACTGGGACCCAAAATACCTATAGGCCAGTGAGTTTAATTTGCATTCCTGTGAATACGATTTGCGTCTGAAACATAGTTTCGAATACTATCCAGGTGTGCTGACTGCAACTAGAATATGATCAATAAAGATGAGGGTGAATTATTTGGGCAGTCCTCGCCTTCAGTAACTGTCATATCTATTTTTGTTTTTCTGTCTAAAGCATACTGTGAACTAAAAGGCTTACTGGAGGTAAGTGAACGACTTTTTTAACTTCACCAGACACTATTAACTTAATGAGTGAATAACGGTCTTCCTGATATTATACACTTCAAAACAGTTTTCCTTAAGAAGGTTAATACTGGCACTACCTCTAACACAAATGAAAAGACAACATAACATTTGTTACTGAATGCAGACGTCCTCAAAGAAATTTTATAAGCTGCGAATAACACAAGTAAACAGTGCCAAACAAGAAAAACAAACTGTGGAGGGAACTCTTGCACAGTAACCGAAATATGTTACTCGAAAACCGTGAATAAAATTGAACAAGTGATTGAGTGCAGGGCAAGTTCAGTTACAGTTTCTGATAACATGAAACAAGAAGCAGTTACGATGAGAATGTAGATTAAGAACTGCAAGCGTTGACAGTATTGTCTCTAGTATGTAATTTTTGAGGAAAGTTGTGATGCAGTCTATAAAAGCCTAATGTACGAAAAGTATCGTCTACTCGTAATGATTACTATAGAACTGCTGGTGATGCTTTGCCAAGGACCTGATGAATGAGCTGTTCAATTTTCAGAGAGTTTTAAGAGAGAGAAACCAAAGTGAGAGGAGAGAGGTTCATGTAGGCGAGTACAGGACGGAATTTCTGTGCAGTCTCTCGCAGTTGGCGCATTTGTCGCTTACTTCATTTCTTGGTTTCCAGAATGAAATTTTCACTCTACAGTTGAGTGTGCGCTGATATGAAACTCCTGGTAGATTAAAACTGTGTGCCGGACCGAAACTGGGGACCTCTGCCTTTCGCAGACAGGAGACCTATCGACTCTTTTTTCTTTTTCCACTATAGGCGTTGGCCCCTAACACTCATAATACCCCAAAACCTATCTAACCTCCAAAGCCTCCGATCGTTCTGTAAAAAAGAAGGGAGAAAATGGGTAAAATGCTTTTAATGTAATTTATTTTCTTTTCTCTCTTTTTTCTTTCTGGGATGTCCATTGCAGCCATATGGTGGGGTGTCCAGTTTATCTTATCGTTCATCGAGGGTTAAAAATCATGATTACTGTTAATGTCTCTCGTCAGTCCATCTTCTGCTGTATCTTCAATCCCTTTTCACACCCTGTACACCCCAATGCTCTGGAGCGTTCGTAAACAACACCCCAAGTAATTCGCAAAGTGTGAATCATAAGGAGCCTTTCGACGTAAAACCTTGTAGGTGCTCGTTAAACAGTACCAAAAATCTATCAACTCCGCAACGTCGTCACTAAAAAAGTATGGCAGCGCCTTACCTTTAACCCACACCGTTGGTAAGTGACGTGACGTCCATCGCAGCAACTCCAACATGCGGCGTGTGAGAAGCCAGCAGACGGCAACCGTATCACAAACGAAATGGTGCATATCGAAATCGACAGGGCGAATCTGGGACAGGGGGAGGGGGGTGGGCCTCGGCAAGATGTACAGAGTATAAAAGTTGTCAGTTAGGGGATTTTTCTGTCATTATGACGTTCCACAGCGCCCTCACCACGGTGGGAAGGAAAGGCAAGTGTGTATTACTCCACAACCACTCCCAGCCAACCGCCGGATTTCGGTGTTCTATCACGTTAGCAGGCAGTGTCAGTTGAAAGTAGCGGCAGAAGTCCTTAGAGTGAGTGTGACATTATCCGAAGGACGTAGGTAATGGATCGTACGCAGAACGAGAGCGCGCACTCTGTTTGGAGCGTTTATCATTCCAGTGCTGCCCGCACGTGTGAGCAACGTCAGTGACTCATAATGGCTCTTGAATACCCTACCATCGCTGACGAAATGACCACAGGCCGCCTGGAATTTGGCAGCCACTGTAGTGGGCAGCTGAAGAACGTGTACGCAATGATTAAGTTTCGGGGCCAGGTGGAAGTTCACAGAATGTACCCGCATGATCAAGTGAAGCATTCGAAAGGTATGGAGACGAACTTGCGTGCTGCCGTACGCTGCAACTTCCCGAGGAAGATCAATCCTAAATATTTTATCACTGCGACCGTGATGATGGTCACCGGCCTACTGATAGTCAGTCCTCTGCCCACATGCGCGTAGTGCAACTCCCGCAGATTGATACGGAGGCCAGCCACCTCTCCGTAGCGCTGGAGACGCGCGATCGCCGTACGTATACTTCTGCGACCACGCCAAGAAAACTACTTCTACCGCGTAGGCACAGCATTTAAAATGCACATCACGGAGGCGAACGCCCTTGAAACGATGGCGCAGACCGTGAAAGGCGACGTCGAAGAGAAAGATTGGCAGAGGGCAGACTTACCGCATAGAACGCTCAATACTGGATAATGGTGAGGGGCAGCCATTGAACAGGACAGTGGAAGGGGCATCGCACATGAGAAGGAGAACCACGCCAGCCGGTACTGGGAACAGACCCATCTTCCATAAGACAGCTGCAAGAAACTGTGCTCAACTCGGTCGAACGCGTAGTCTAGGTCAATCACCACGAGGGTGCCTTCTAAACGACACGCCAGCACGAGTGCCACCATATGTCTTTAAAAACTAAACACTGTGTGTATGTTACTGCCACCTTCCACGCGTGTCTGGTCGGCACGAATGGCATTCTTGACAGTAGCGACGAGGCGAGCACGAAGTATGCATGCGAACAGCTTGTAACCCACTAACGTTAACAGCTGAAAGTCTTGCGGTCTGCACCTTCCACTCAGTTTTGGAGCAGGGATTATCAAGCCCTCCAAAAATTCATTGGGTGGGGGGGGGGGTGAAGGGAGGGGGGAGGCCGGAGGCGGACATCAATATCCGGACCCGGGAGTTCGCAGCACAACTGTCGCCGAACTTTCCCCATCAAGTCACACGAGATACTATAAAATTAATTCAAGTGCAAGACCTTGTGTCCTACCCGAAGGCGGCAGGTGCTGCAGGGTGTCTTCAGTGTCAATGTCATTCCATTGAACAGCCAGATAGGGTGTGTGGTAATAATCTGTGATGGCACGGGAGATGGCAGTGTGTATCTCCACACGATACCCATCCGCCACATTAACTGTCGTGATGAGTAGCCTCTTCAAATGTTTCCGTTTTCTGACGAAACGCGTTCCTCTGAGACGGAATCTTTCAGTCTCGCTCGAATCCACGTGCCTTCCAGTCTGGCGGTCATGATCTGTAGGAGGTGTGGTTATATCTGGTGGACAGAACTCAGAAGTCGATCGTTGCCAAAGCCCCATCTCACGCCCACATACCATGAGCGTGTGGCGGATAGCTGGTTTGGCGCTGTGTGTCCACCATCGTATAGCGGAATCGTAGATAATAAGGCCGTCGTTCACATTTGCGCCAGGTATCAGTGACGGCTAGACGACAAACCTCTTCCTGGAGAATGTTGACGCTAAGAGTCCATGGTGATCTACTATAGGTCGTCTGTTCTTGTGGCAGAGACACAGCACAGATGAAGACCAAATGGTTGGTGAATGCAGTGGGCGACAACTCGCTGCAGAATGTCACTGCCTGAAGAACTCGGGAGACGTCTGCCCTGTCCATCCTGGCTGGTGAAGCACGTACATCGATTTCACTCACCATCCATGTATCATGTAAAGGTGGTACCCTGACCGTGAAGTGAAGGGCTGGACACGGGACATGGTGACAGATCTGATCCCCGCCCACCACTAAGTGCTCTGCACCTTGAAACAATGGAGCTACCTCACGAGAGTAACAGACTGTTCACTCTTGACGCTTTGTCACTCCAGGCTGACCGCATCCTTGGTGAGCGCAACGTCATGCTTACTTCCATGCCATTGGTATTAGTATGGTTATACCACCGTCTGCAGTTGGGTTGCCTTAACAAGTGTATTCATGAACATCCATGCGCACATCAGTCCATGCCTCTTGATGAAGCACGACATCAATGTCCACTGCCAGAATCGTGTTCTTGATCAGCAGGATTTTGATCATGGAACTAATTCCATTGACATTGACCGTACCCTCAAATGAATGATGTGACTTCTGATACGATTTATGTCGTATATAAGCATGTTTGCAGGACCGGGAATTCACATTTATCAAACTGATTCATAAATTTGTCTTCATTTAAATAGTTTTTCAGTCATGTACACTTATCTTTCTTTAAAATAATAATTTGTTGGGAGGTCAACTGTTTGCAGTATTCAGTCATCTCAAGGAACAAACAGAGAGAGAGAGAGAGAGAAGAGAGAGAGAGAGAGAGAGAGAGAGAAGGTATCGATTTATCAATTTCCCTACTACTATATTTGTTAAATGGAGTGAAGAGTTGATATCACTCATCTACAAAATACAATTAATTTTTGTACTCTTGCTGTAGATACAAATTTAGATTTAAGAGCCACAACCTTGTTTTCAAGTGTTGCAAAACGTAGGTGAGTAGGAAGGTTTGGTTGTTTTTATTTGTTTGTTTTATTTTATTTATTCATTTCTGTTGAGAGCATGTCCTCGATACGTATTATTCTATTATAGTTTAGTAGGTACCATAAGTTTTCAGGAGCCTATCCTGTAGGTTCAACTATCCTACTTAACGTTTCGTCTTTGTTTTATTTTAATAATTGCAGAGTGGCAATCTGCATTAGTGGGCTAAATGGACCTGGGCGCCTGACAATATTTAACAAATGAGATTCCTCTGATTCTCACAAAATGACGGATAATGTGTAAAGCGTGATCGAGTATTTTTTTTTTTTTGTCAACGCCTTGAGATCCAAAAAACGACACGCCGCTAAATTCTACTTCCAGTAATTCAAAGCGATGAAGCGGGAAGCTGTATTTCCGTAATAACTTTCTAAAAGGATTTCATATGATGCATTTATTTAATAAACCCCTTAAACGATAGTGTCGACACAATTAATTACGATTAACTGAAAACTAAGAATTTCCTGAGGGCACGGTCTTACAACAGAACTAGCCGTTCGTACATTTTCCTTAGCTTAAACACTATTCATTTATTTATTAGGACGATCAATTAAAGGCATTGTAATACTGTTGTAAGAAAGTGCTAATGACCTATAGCTTTTCCTAAGATCTATATTGAAAAAGGCGACTTTCATTAGCAAATATTTATCAAGCAAGATTACCTACTTTACGTCAGACTAACTGGGCCTTCCCTATGTACCGTGCGTTCTTATGTCTAGCAACAATATATGACACCACCGTCCACTGGCAGTGCCATATGACCAACAGCTCCTTTAGTAGGGGTGGGAACTGCGTTTTGCATTATAGCTTTACTGACTGAATGCCGAATAATAGCTGCAGAGGCGATACAAAACTTTAAAACTGGAAAATAAAGAAACAATGTTACAACTGTAATATTGACTGTTGCTATGTATATCATCTTCCTGTGTTCGTCCTGCACCGTTTGGAACTGAAACACTTTTTGAACTTCACCGAGACCATCTAACCTAAAAATACCTCCCAGTCCCATTCAAACAGTCCCCACTACTCGTGTAGCAGCTTCCTGTGTGTAGTGGACCGCTGACCTATTTAGCGGAATACGGAAACCCACCACTCTACAGCGCAAGTCGAGGAATCTGCAACCTACCCGACTGCAGAACTGTCTGATCCTCTCATTCAGACCCTCTTCTCGGCTCTGGACCAAAGACCACAGTCGGTTCTGTCGAGGACTTTACAGACAGCGAGTTCGACAACGTTCCAAGTTGCGTTACGTGTTCCCAGCCCTTGTAATACGTGAGTAGGTCCAGAATAAGTACAATGAAGCCGCACGGGGTAGCCGTGCGGTCTGGGGCGTCCTGTCACGGTTCGCTCAGCTGCCCCCGTCTGGTCGGATGTTCGAATCCTCTCTCGGGCATGGGTGTGTGTGTGTTGTCCTTAGCGTAAGTTAGTTTCAGTTAGATTACGTAAAGGCTAGGGACCGATGACCTCAGCAGTTTGGTTCCATAAGACCTTACCACAAATTTCCAAAATTTTCAATACAATGAACTCGGTGTCATCCGAGAAGAGCACGCGACCCCTCTCGCCGTTGCTCCAGTCCCTGTGCTCCTGGCGCCATCGCGAACGGTGCCGCCCACCTGCAGGTGACAACGGGACACAACGTACCAGTCGTTGGGAAAACAGATCACCCCCAGACTGTCGCCCAGCGTGAGGTTGCGTGCTTTGAAGTCCCGTTAAATGCGTCGACCATTCTGTCTCCTATGAGCAGCAAAAAATTTGGTTCAGAACGCTCTCCGTGCACGTAAAAAAATGGCTTAAAGAATACCAAACTCCAGGGCTTCACTCACCACTCTTCGTCCTTCTTCCAGTTTCCATATGATTCTTGCGTGTGTTAAGTCATCCAAGTGTTGTCTCCGGGCCATGCTGTAATGAAGAACACCACCACAGTGCACTGTAACTGCTCGCTGATTGACATTCACGTTTTTCCCATTCTTCCAACTCCCTCGTTTTGCCAGGGCAGCCCCAACTGGCGCGACCGTCACGCTGATCTCTCGCTATGTGACGTCCGGCTTCTTGCACAGGACTGGGGACCGCTGGCAACATGCTCCCTCAGTTTTATTCGTCTCCACCGATTGTTGATACGTTACTTTATCTATCTCGTCTTTAAGTTTTGCACAGCACTGCATAACACGTTGAACTATGGACACAGGAGTGAAAACCCATGTACAACAATAGATTTATACAGTTATAGTGGTACTCGTACGTATTCAAGATACACTACATACTGTACCCAAATGCCAGAAACATGATACCAGGAAACAATACGGAATTTGGTATCGATCATGAAGTTAATTGCATAACCAGAACTCCTACCACAGCCATGCAGCTTTGTGTACCTTACGATGAACACAATCGTTTCATGCATTCACAGTGTGCTATACAATCTCTATTTTGCCTATTAAAACTGGGACAGGATAAGTCATAAGGACCTTGTCTCGTCTTTCTTTTCACGCTACTTATTTACAGCTCACCCTTCCAACACTGAAAATCATGTCACATCGCCATGTAATTTTCTGTTTCCTCTGTATGGTACACACGCCGAGAGATATAGCCCATGTGAATTTGTGATCACAATAAAAAAAATAGGTTACATACAAAAATAGCTGTTCCTGCTTAACTTCGAAGTTCCTAGCACGATCTCACTTTGTGATAGATCCGGCACTGGTCGACGCAAGTGACGCTTTCAGCCGAAGCTGCCGCTGTGAAAGCGGACAACGGGGCTCAGCTGGAATCAGGGTCTGTGACGCAGCAGGGGGATTACCCGCTCTGGGGGGTCGCGTTGCGAGCACAGGTGATTTGCAGCTGCGTCGCTGGCGCGCCTGCCTGCCAACACCGCCTTTCATTTTCCCCGCTTCATTTGCGTCCAAGCTAGTGGCGTGGGGTAGAATGTGACATTCGATGTCCTTTATGATTAAAGTGGCACAGAGGACGCGTTGTGCATTTTCTTCTTATCGACATAGAACATTAATGACCTTTACCATGTAGCGTCGTACTGTGATGAAAATTATCGTCTCAAATGTCAAATACTAGAATGATAAATATAACATACAACTGAATTTAAAATCAAACCAAGTAAGTCTCATAATTTTAACGCTGTCTCTAAGATATTACGGAAAGCAGAAACACTGATCTCCACTGTCAAAAGTTTGTTCCGTGATTCCTTCTTTGTCCGTGCTAATTTCCTTTTTATGTCCTGACTTCTTCCGTCATGTGTTACGTAGCTTCCAAGGTACCAGAATTCTTTCACTTCATCTACTTCGTGGTCCTCAGTTTTATAACTAATCTCATTTCTGTTACCTCTCTTCACTTTCTTCTTTCTTCCGTTTGCTCTCGATCCATGCTCCGTGCTCAGTAAACTGTTCACTCCACTCAGTACATACTGCAGTTCTTCCTCGTTGTCAATGAGGAAAGCAATGCTATCACTGAATCTTACCGATATTCTTTCACACAACATTTTTATCGCACTCATGAATTTAACTCTACTTTCGTCATAGACTGAACAGTAGGAATGAACGACTGCAACCCTGACTGACACCATTTTTAATGTGAACACTTCATGCTTTGACAATCATTTTCATCATTTCTTCTCGGTTCATGTACGTACTGTATACTTTTACCCGCAGCTGTGCGTATTATGTCACGTACATGGCACACATAATCGAATCTTTTCTGATTTACAGCCTGCGACTCCAGGGAGAACGTTAAATTTATCTTACGCTATCCAGCCATACTTCTTTGATCACGAAACACTTGATAAAAGTACTGGCTCGCTGCAGTGCTCATTCTTGCGAGCTGAGTGACACACAGCAAAAATAAGAGACCAACTGCACTTCATGCTTTTAAATTATTCCAGGTCAATTAGATACAGGACAGAAGAAGCAAAAGATGGTCTTACAACATTTTTACGTATCATTACCTTGTCATCTCCATCCCCATCCCTACGAGTGATGGGAGTATTGTACGACTAGGCTATTTTAACACAAACTATCAGTCACGTATGCACCAAATTCGTTTGAAATTTCTCCAGGCGACACTATTACCCCTTCTCACCACCCACCTAACTGTAGCGCTGCTGCAGGGTACTTACTGTCACAGAAATCATTTTACACGTTGCAAGTGATATGCATGCCAAGTTTGGTAGAAATTGCTTTAGGCATTACGCTGATACACCACTATCTTTGAACACTCTCAGCCCCCCACCCTCCCCCAAAGCGCACACCCACCTAGGCGTGAAACATCCTCTGGACCAATGAGCCTAGCGACCCAAAAAGCTATTGATTAGATACTAATGTTGATCAGAAAATATTCAATTTATCCCCTAATTCACTACTTTCTTCTTCTCCTTTGCATCTGCTTCATTAAACCCAGACGTTACTCCACCTCCCACCACACATCCTGTATCTCTTCCAGCTGCCTTATCATGCCCTCTCCCCCTTCCATCTCACATTTTCCTCCTCTTACACCTGCCCCCCCCCCCCCCATCTTCCTCTTGCGCTGACTACCTCTCTTCACCTGTCTCCTAAATCTCCCTTTTCTCCCCTTTTCATCTCCTCCTCACCTCTCTATCATCACCCCTTCCTGTCTCCTCCTCCTCCTCTTCCTCCTCCTCTTCCTCCTCCATTCAGTCCACATGCCCCTCCCCCTCCCTCTCCAACTCACCCTTCTCTGTCCATCTCCTCCTACCATCTCTCTCTGTACTTCTACACCTACCACCTGTTTCTATCTCCTCCTCACACCGTCTCCTCCTCCCACCTTTGTGTGTCAAATTGCTCCTCCTGTCTGTGTCCATCTCCTCATCCTCCCTTTGTCTATTCTTCTGTCTTCTCCTTCTCCCTCTCTCTGCCATCTCCCTCTCCCCCTCCCTTAGTGAATCTCATCCTTCGCCTATCACTGTCTACCTCCCACTTACCACTCGCCAGCCATGCTTGGCAGCACTTATATCTGTTGGAACACATTCTGATTCTACCTGCACATCATCACCACCATGCAAGGCAACGTGGATTCAGGCATTATAAACAATCTTCACCCCCAATCTCAACCCTTGAGATATAGGTTGTTCTTACCACCACAGTATGCAGTAAGTGTACCAAATTTGACGTAAATCGATCTAGTGGTTTAGAAAATGATGTCGAAAATACGTGAATAGTAATGCATCTCTCTGTCCAACTCTTCCTCCCCTCCATCTCTTTGCTCATTTCCTCCCTTCCAACTCTCTGTTGATTTCCTACTTCCCCTCTCTCTGTCCATCTCCTCATACTCCCTCTGTCCATTTCCTCCCCACTCTTTCTCTATCCTTTTCCATCCTCTCCACACTAAATGTTCATCTCCTCCTCCCCCTCTCTGTCTGCCCATCACCTCCTTCCCCAATATCTGTGTGTATATCTCCTCCTCCCTCTTTCTCTACCCATTTCCTCCATCCCCACACTAAATATTCATTCCTCCTTCCTTCCTCTCTGTTCACCCCTTCCTCCACCTTTTCTCTGTCCATTTCATCCACTTCCTCTCATCATCTGTCTCCTTTCTTTCCTTCCCTCTGGTCAGCTGTGATTGCATACATCCTTGGTATGGAGTCCCAAAGCATCGACTGCACACCGAACAGTAAAACATGGTGAACAGCACCAACGAGGCACTGACCATTGCGGGCAGTGCCATACCTCAAGGCATACCGAGTTCAGTGCTCCCTGTCAATGCTAATTCAATCAGGCGCCCATAGCTGGTCTGCCCATTTCATCGCAGACTTTGAGAGCACCAGTAGTAAGAGTTAGGAAGATGATACTTAGCCTGCATTCTGCAAGGAGTAAGAGTGAACTGCAATTACTCGTAGGAGACACAAGAAGCACTTCGAGTTAAGTTATATTTATTTTATTTTTAGGAATAAAGTGTTATATTAATCTTCAAGTTTTGTACAGATGATTTTGCGCTACCGGACAATGAAAATTCTCATCTTCCCGGTTTGTGTCGGTGTTGACTCTCACAGTAGCCAATACAACATCACAGCACGCCACTAATGTTTCTCTTTTCTTTCAGAGGCACATTGCTACTATTTGTGTTACTTGTTGCGGTTCTCCTCTCTTTAAAATTGCCTCGTACACTGCTTGCGCTTACAGCTCTGGCTGTTGCTGTGTTTGACGTAAGGAAGTTTATTCAGTTTCAGAACAACCACATGTCGCAGCAGCTTATTAATGCATAAGCCCCTGCTGCTTCATCTCGGACACAATAGCCAGCCACGTCCAAGGCACTGCCTCTCTGCATGCCACCGTTCTGATCTTTTGATGCACAACAATAGGAATGGAACGAGTGGTACGCTTATTTCAACGCTCATTTGCTGCACATCAAGTGCAAGGTACTGTCAAACTTTCTTATTTCTTGTCAACGGCCGACACAGGAGTCTGCGCCTTGCTCAGAAGTTATTCGCGACTAATAGGCCAGAGTTGCTAGTTTTTGAAGATTTAGTTTCCACCCTCATTAAGTATTACGAGAATTATGTACAGGTTGCTGCGACTCGTTACAAGTTCTTTCGATTGCAGAAAAAGCCAGAATAGATATATTCAGTGGATCATTGAAATTCAGGATTTAAAACGACAGTGTCGTTATCAATGGAACTGTAGACAGTACTAGAGTGATGCGATGATTTGCGATGCAGTTATGCACAATGTACCAGACAGTAGGATTCGTGAACAATTTCTTAAACATTCAGATCCTGTTTTAAAAGAAGCGTTACAGATTATTGAACGTCAGTACTCATATGACTGTGCTGTGGAAAACATTGAGATTGTTCCCATCTGCATTGTAACCCAAAGTGACAAATGGGTATGCGACCGACCCCCGCGTACAAATAAGCCACCGTTGCGTGGCCAGCGTAAACAACTGTCAACGCGAATTTCTGCTGTGAAATAATATCCCCGCTGCTTTCCCACACATAAAAGACAACATTGCCATCCGTGGAACATGATTTGCTTAGCTTGTGGAAAGCCGGGTCATGTACAGTCCGTGTGCTTGCAACAGAAAAAGAACTCTACCCTCGTTGGCTCTCGTTAAGTGTAGAGCACCTTCTCACTCCGTACACGTAGCTGTTCCTAAACTGGCTACCGGTACTTGTTATGACCAAATTCTGGATGTGCCTTCACCCCATCCAAGTGCTGTACAGCTACAGCCAAACAAATTGCTTGTGAACTTAGTCATTGCCGGACGCTGTGTACGACTTCAGTTAGACACTGGCGCTTCCGTTACATTGCTTAAACGCGCCACTTATGAACTGTTGCGTTGTCCACAGTTGACAAAATCTTGTACGCAACGTACTGCACATAGAGATCAGGACATTCCAGTGCTTGGTACATAGTTTCCCCCGACATTCCACTCTCACACCAGAACAGTAACATTTATGAAGCATTTGAGATGTGGTGCTATAGACGAATGTTGAAAATTAGGTGGACTGATAAGGTAAGGAATGAGGAGGTTCTACGCAGAATCGGAGAGGAAAGGAATATGTGGAAAACACAGATAAGGGGAAGGGACAGGATGATAGGACATCTGCTAAGACATGAGCGAATGACTTCCATGGTACCAGAGGGAGCTGTAGAGGGCAAAAACTGTGGAGGAAGACAGAGATTGGAATACGTCAAGCAAATAATTGAGGACGTAGGTTGCAACTGCTACTCTGAGATGAAGAGGTTAGCACAGGAAAGGAATTCGTGGCGGGCCGCATCAAACCAGTCAGTAGACTGATGACCAAAAAAAAAAAGACTGAGAAAATATTTTTGTTAGATTCATTCCTCCCCCCATGAACCATAGACCTTGCCGTTGGTGGGGAGGCTTGCGTGCCTCAGCGATACAGATAGCCGTACCGTAGGTGCAACCACAACGGAGGGGTATCTCTTGAGAGGCCAGACAAACGTATGGTTCCTGAAGAGGGGCAGCAGCCTTTTCAGTAGTTGCAGAGGCTATAGTCTCGATGATTGACTGATCTGGCCTTGTAACACTAACCAAAACGGCCTTGCTGTGCTGGTACTGCGAACGGCTGAAAGCAAGGGGAAACTACGGCCGTAGTTTTTCCCGAGAGCATGCAGTTTTATTGTATGGACAAATGATGATGGCGTCCTCTTGGGTAAAATATTCCGGACGTAAAATAGTCCCCCATTCGGATCTCCGGGCGGGGACTACTCAGGAGGACGTCGTTATCAGGAGAAAGAAAACTGGCATTCTACGGATCGGAGCGTGGAATGTCAGATCCCTTAATCGGGCAGGTAGGTTAGACAATTTAAAAAGGGAAATGGATAGGTTAAAGTTGGATGTAGTAGGAATTAGTAAAGTTCGGTGGCAGGAGGAACAAGACTTTTGGTCAGGTGAATACAGGGTTATAAGTACAAAATCAAATAAGGGTAACGCAGGAGAAGGTTTAATAATGAATAAAACAATAGGAATGCGGGTAAGCTACTACAAAAAGCACAGCGAACGCATTTTTGTGGCCAAAATAGACACGAAGCCCACGCCTACGACAGTAGTACAACTCTATAGGCCAACTAGCTCTGCAGATGACGAAGAAATTGAAGAAATGTATGACGAAATAAAAGAAATTATTCAGATAGTGAAGGGAGACGAAAATTTAATAGTCAAGGGTGACTGGAATTCGGTAGTAGGAAAAGGAAGAGAAGGAAACGTAGTAGGTGAATATGGATTGGGGGTAAGAAATGAAAGAGGAAGCCGCCTGGTTGAATTTTGCACAGAGCATAACTTAATCATAGCTAACACTTGGTTCAAGAATCATGAAAGAAGGTTGTATACATGGAAGAAGCCTGGAGATACTAAAAGGTATCAGATAGATTATATAATGGTAAGACAGAGATTTAGGAACCAGGTTTTAAATTGTAAGACATTTCCAGGGGCAGGTGTGGACTCTGACCACAATCTATTGGTTATGAACTGTAGATTAAAACTGAAGAAACTGCAAAAAGGTGGGAATTTATGGAGATGGGATCTGGATAAACTGACTAAACCAAAGGTTGTACAGAGTTTCAGGGACAGCTTAAGGGAACAATTGACAAGATTGGGGGAAAGAAATACAGTAGAAGAAGAATGGGTAGCTCTGAGGGATGAAGTAGTGACGGCAGCAGAGGATCAAGTAGGTAAAAAGACGAGGGCTAGTAGAAATCCTTGGGTAACAGAAGAAATATTGAATTTAATTGACGAAAGGAGAAAATATAAAAATGCAGTAAATGAAGCAGGCAAAAAGGAATACAAACGTCTCAAAAATGAGATCGACAGGAAGTGCAAAATGGCTAAGCAGGCATGGCTAGAGGACAAATGTAAGGCTGTAGAGGCTTATCTCACTAGGGGTAATATAGATACTGCCTACAGGAAATTTAAAGAGCCCATTCGAGGAAAGAGAACGAATTGTATGAATATCAAGAACTCAGATGGGAACCCAGTTCTATGCAAAGAAGGGAAAGCAGAAAGGTGGAAGGAGTATATAGAGGGTCTATACAAGGGCAATGTACTTGAGAGCAATGTTATTGAAATGGAATAAGGTGTAGATAAATATGAAATGGGAGATATGATACTGCGTGAAGAGTTTGACAGAGCACTGAAAGACCTAAGTCGCAACAAGGCCCCGGGAGTAGACAACATTCCATCAGAACTACTGACAGCCTCGGGAGAGCCAGTCCTGACAAAACTCTACCATCTGGTGAGCAAGATTTATGAGACAGGCGAAATACCCTCAGACTTCAAGAAGAATATAATAATTCCAATCCCAAAGAAAGCAGGTTTTGACAGATGTGAAAATTACCGAACTAACAGTTTAATAAGTCACGGCTGCAAAGTACCAACGCGAATTCTTTACAGGCGAATGGAAAGACTGGTAGAAGCTGACGATGGGGAAGATCAGTTTGGATTCCGTAGAAATATGGGAACACGTGAGGCTATACTGATCCTACGACTTATTTTAGAAGCTATATTAAGAAAAGGCAAATCTACGTTTCTAGCATTTGTAGACTTCGAGAAAGCTTTTGACAATGTCATCTGGAATACTCTCTTTCAAATTCTGAAGGTGGCAGGGGTAAAATACAGGAAGCGAAAGGCTATTTACAATTTGTACAGAAACCAGATGGTAGTTATAAGAGTCGAGGGACATGAAAGGGAGGCAGCTATTGGGAAGGGAGTGAGACAGGGTTGTAGCCTCTCCCCGATGTTGTTCAATCTGTATATTGAGCAAGCAGTAAAGGACACAAAAGAAAAATTCGGAGTAGGTATTAAAATCCATGGAGAAGAAATAAAAACTTTGAGGTTCGCCGATGACATTGTAATTCTGTCAGTGACAGAAAAGGACTTGGAAGAGTAGTTGAACGGAATGGACAGTGTCTTGAAAGGAGGGTATAAGATGAACTACAACAAAAGCAAAACGAGGATAATGGAATGTAGTCGAATTAAGTCGGGTGATGCTGAGAGAACTGGGTTAGAAAATGAGACACTTGAAGTAGTAAAGGAGTTTTGCTATTTGGGGAGCAAAATAACTGATGATGGTCGAAGTAGAGAGGGTATAAAATGTAGACTGGCAATGGCTAGGAAAGCGTTTGTGAAGAAGAGAAATTTGTTAACGTCGAGTATAGATTTAAGTGTCAGGAAGTCGTTTCTGGAAGTATATGTATGGAGTGTAGCAATGTATGGTAGTGAAACATGGACGATAACTAGTTTGGTCAAGAAGAGAATAGAAGCTTTCGAAATGTGGTGCTACAGAAGAATGCTGAAGATTAGATGGGTAGATCACATAATTAATGAGGAGGTACTGAATAGAATTGGGAAGAGGAGGAGTTTGTGGCACAACTTGACTAGAAGATGGGATCGGTTGGTAGGACATGTTCGAGGCATCAAGGGATCACCAATTTGGTATTGGAGGGCAGCGTGGAGGGTAAAAATCGTAGAGGGAGACCAAGAGATGAATACACTAAGTAGATTCAGAAGGATGTAGGCTGCAGTACGTACTGGGAGATGAAGAAGCTTGCACAGGATAGCGTGGAGAGCTGCATCAAACCAGTCTCAGGACTGAAGACCACAACAACAACAGAGATTCATTTGACTTGTTTGCTCTTATTTTCTGAACAATGAACTTTTGTTTCTGCTTTCAACCAAAATATAGTGTTATTTAGTTGACTTTCCTGATTTCTTTTCTGAAGGACTTGACAGAGGAAATAATTCTGTGGTGCATGCTACAGTGAAGGACACTGTGCAATCAAAGTTTCGGGCCGCGTCCCGTCTCCAATACTCTTGGAGGCAAAGATGCAAGTGAACGTAGAGAATGGCAAGATAATGGCGTTATTGCTTCCATCCAGGCTAGTGAATGGGCTTCTCCCTTAGTCATGTTAGTAAAGCGGAAGACTTTGTATTGACTTTAAATCCACTGTAATCCAAAAACAGTATCTGAAATTGACTGCAATCCAAAAACAATAACCTGTTGCCTCGGGCTGAGAACATAGTGGACAGGCTTGGTGTAGGCAGCTGTTTTTCAAAAATTGGCTTACGCCATGTATTTGCAAATTCCGTTAGATGAGGAGTCTCAGAAAGTGTGTGTGTGGTCAACACACATTTAGGGTTGTCCAAATTTTTGCGCTTACGATTTGGCCTACCATATTCCGACGCTACTCAGAACATCTTACCGCAAAAGTTATATTCTATTCAAATTACTTGGGCAGTATTGTGGTGTCATGACGCCCAACGGAGGAACGTATTAGTAGCGTTCGTACGCTTTTTCATGTGCTTTCAGCTGCAGGTCTGAAGCGTCGCCTGGACAAAAGGGCCTTTTTCAGACTGAAATTCAGTAATTACGCCATATTCTTAATAAGCAAGGTGCTCATTCCCTTCAGTCACTTTTGTTGGCCATCCGTGAACTCCCTGACCCGCAGAACGTGACGGAATTGCAGTCTCGGGAAGTTGATATATTATATCAGGCCGATACCCATCGCAGCGCAGATCGCGGTTCCGTTGCATCGTTTGCGCTGGAAGAACGTGCCTTTTGTGTGGACCACAGTTTATGGTTCAGGAATTTAAACAGTTTTGTACGGCCAATCGTATCACTCACTTTACCAGCGCTCTGTTTCATCGTCATTCGAATGGAGAGGCTGAACTACTTATGCTTACATTCAAGCAGCAGATGACCAAACTGTCTCCTGCACACGGGAACAGGCGTTGCTGTTCTCCTCACGAAGTACCGCTCCCAGCCCCGTGACGGTCCATCGCCGGCGGAGCTTCTAGATGGCTGGTGCAACTGTACGCTGCTCCAGTTTCTGCAACCACTGCAGCGCAAGGGGCCTCCCATGTTCCGAAAAATATCGCTTTGTGCCTAAGGATTCTATCCTTTTCAGAGCTTTTGCTCGCACCAGGCACTGAGAGAGAGCAGCGATTCTTCGAAATTTGGGCGCTTGCATGTATTTAATCCTGCTGGGCTGCTGCACCGCCATCAGAACCAGATTCGTGGTTGTCGCTTGCGAGATTCTTCCGCAGATTTTCGGTCCCAGGTCCGCATCCTACCGGGATTTTGTGGCCAACACGACCGACCCCGGGTACCTCTTCGGCACCGCCTGCGGAACAGAGTTGAACACACGGCCTACGCCGTCGCAGCAGCTCAACTTCCCAGCGCTCGTCCAGGCGCCCGCCGTGGGCCCTACGCCGTCCCCAACGTCATCGCCGACCTCTCCGTTTTCCGTCAGCCCGGCTCAGGTGTTTCCCGGCCGATGTCCCGTCCGGAGCTCAGAACGGAGGTCAGTGCGCAGCCGGGGGATCGACGCCGGTCCAAGTTGCGGCTGCCGGCTCCTGTCTCCCCCACCCACGTTGTCGTATGACGACTCCCTACACGACAACGGTGCGGAATTTGGGGCGGGGTAGGAGGGGGGGGGGGGGGAGGAAGAACGTGGAGCCCTAAAACATCGATTGTACACCGACCAGGGCAGCGGCGCGCCGCGATACGGAGTCAAGAAGGCCCTAACCTGTGCGCCAATGGAAATGGTTCAAATGGCTCTGAGCACTATGGGACAAAACATCTGAGGTCATCAGTCCCCTAGAACTTAGAACTACTTAAACCTAACTAACCTAAGGACATCACACACATCCATGCCCGAGGCAGGATTCGAACCAGCGACCGTAGCAGTCGCGCAGTTCCGGACTGAAGCGTCTAGAACCACTCGGCCATTCCGGCCGGCCCAATGGGAAAAGCGTGCAGCGCCACACTTCCAGGTAGACGCAGTTCAGCGCCCCCTTTCAACGCTAATTTAACCAGCCGCGCGTAGCTGGTCGGCCGAGTTCGGTCGCAGACGTCGAGAGCACCACCACTATTAGCAAGACGATACTTAGCCTGCGTTCTTGCCAGTAGTAATAGTTAACAGTAATTGCTTGTAGGAGGCACAAGCGGCAAGTCAATAAGTTTTTCATAATGTGGGGCCACAGGCATAATATATTTCTTTAAAGTCAGTACCACCATTTGACTGTTGTTTATTTACAGTGTTACATATACACATACACAATCATGATTTCGACTTCAAAGTGCCATTATCAATTGTTTTAAGTGTTATAAATGGTATGCCATCTTAGGCAGTTTATAACACTTAAAGCACTACTGTGTCAAAAATACGCGAATCGCACGATGTGAACTCAGATATGGAATTTTCAACCACTAATGACGGTAAGCCATGTCACCACTACGAAGGTTATTCTTACATAGTGAAGAGAACTAAAGAAGATGATGTCACAGTGTCGTGAAAGCGCGGAAAACCAATCTGCTCCGCCACAGACATTCTCAGCTTGGCCTAAGATTGAATTCCTATGGCAACGAGTGCCCATAGACTTTGCAGGACCTTTTTGGAACACTTGTTGGCTCATAGTGGTAGGCTCATTCAGAAGGTTCTTATTTGTGGTGACTATGGCTTTTACCACATCACGTAGTACCATTCAAGTGTTGTCCTCCATACTTTGCGTTGAAGGTTTGCAAGAAGTACTTGTGCCAGACCACAGTTCAGTTCACGTGGTTTTCAACAGTTATGTGAACGAAATGGCAACCGTCATCTAACGAGTGCTCCGTTTCACTCCCGATCCAACAGAGAAGCAGAACGCATCGTACGCACTTTTAAAGAACAGATGGCCACGCTTGGCACCACTCACGCACGGGAACAGGCGCTGCAACTCTTTCTGGCCTTTTATCGCTCCCACCCAAGACACGGACCGTCACCGGCGGAACTTCTGCATGGCCGACGCCATCTGACGCTGCTACACTTGTTACACCCACCGCTGCGCCCGGCGCTGCAAGTGGTCGGCAAGTATCGCTTTGCGCCCCACGAATTGGTCGTTTCAGGGCTTATGGCAACTTTGGGCGCTGGGGAAGAGCTGTGATCCAGGAGCACATTAGTTCCTTTATGTGCCTGATTGCAGGTCCCGATGGTTTGCTGCGCCGCAACCAGAACGAAATTCGCGCGTTCCATTTCCCCTGTGATTCTGCTGCTTTTGTTCCCCCAGATTCACGGCCTCACGTGTCAGCGCGGCCTTCGCAGCCGACCGCTGGTGCCACCAGGATGAGCGGATGGACGATAGGCCCTCGCCCCTGCCGTGCCCACTCTTTCACTCGATGGACCTGGACCCGCCATAGCAGGCACATCGATCAGTTGCTATGGTGGATGCAAGAAAGTAAGTTGTCAGCTTATGCCATCAGAGACGGAGACTTGCTGGATTTTTTTATTACTGGAGGGGAGAAAAGCGATATGGTCTTTTCGAGGAACCGTCCTTGCATTTGCCTAGACCTAGAGTGTACTAGGAAACCATAGAAAACCCTAATCTAGACGGGCACCTCGGTGGCTGAACCCGGTCCTCCTGAATGCCAGTCTACTGCATTTGGCATTAAAGCACTTCGCTCAGTGCTTTAGTAGAAAAGACAGATGAAAGTTACAAGGTTTTGTGAAAGCGCAGAACAGATACCTTTAGGTTATATCTATGAAAATCGCACCCAGTGATATACGCGCCCAACCAGAAATGTGTGAGATTCGCGCCAAATACCTGCTCCCTTTGTGTCGGGCTTACCCGCTCCCGGGCCGTCCTAATCGCCCTAAATTACCCGCTCCTCGGACACAGGGACCTGCCCCCCGGTACTAGGCACAGCCGCCGACTGTCTGATACACAAACACAGCCTTAGTGCCGCTCTGGCTGTCGAAGAGTGCCTCCAAAACAGAAACCGTGCGTGTTGTCAGCTTTGAGCAAAATGGAAATTATTTTCCTTGTACTTCTACTTCCTGACTACCATTGTGTTGCTTTTCCCGAACGCTAATTGTTATTCTTTGACACTACAGGTGTACCATTTTTGGAAAAACGTGGGTTACGCAGACGTTCACTGTCATCTCTGAGCACCATTTACTCCTGTACAAATACACTTCTCCAAGGCTATACTGTCAACGAAAGAAATTTATAGAATTATTTCTACTTGATGATTAATGTTAGACTTCATTAGCTAAAATAACCCACAATAACTTAAATTTTATATATAAATACAGACTATATATCCACACATATTATAAAAATGTATGTATGTGTGTGTGTGTGTGTGTGTGTGTGTGTGTGTGTGTGAGTATGTGTGTATGTGTTTGCCACATCTCCTCCTAAGCCACTCGACGGATTTCAGTCAAACGTGGTAATATCTCTTTTATTGTCAACCAGCAATCACTGTGGATAAGTTCCATCTAGCTACCATAGCTCAGGAGATAGGACTTCATAAACAATGAGATCCATGAGAAACTGCTCAGCATGCACTACGTTTAAATTTGTTACTTCACTGCTACTAACTCTATTTGCATTAAATTTTGCAGACAATATCCAAATGCACCTACAAAATATTATAATGGATTCGCTCACAGTTCGGGGATATGAGGTCATAAACACTGAGATGCGGGGAGAAAATGGCACACCATGTATGAAGTTTTAATACTTTCATTCTTTACTAGTGAGACACTCTTACAGTTGATTAAACGTAAGGAAATTGCTGACACATAGAAGCGCTTTTGACAGCTTTCAAATAATGCACAAATTGCTGTAGGATAAAACGGAGCTATGAAGGGGCTTTGCCATAGAGACATCACAAAGTCGCTTTGTAGAGAAGCGAAGCAGCTGCGTCCAGCTTACAAAAACTGTCCGGAATATTAAACTACAAACATACTTCGTTTTTTGTTTTTGTTTCTAATAGAAAACTGACAAAATGAATACCTGAACAATGCTGGGTTTGTCAGCTGATATACACATCGCCGTCGCCGCCGCCAGACCGTCATCGCCCCGGGGCACGCCCTCAGGCACGAACGTGTGCCTTGGCAACTGTTCTTCGGAAGATGTTCCTGTAGCCTCGCAAGCCACATGGCGGCGTACGGCCGAGAGTATGTGGCCCTCCACAGTCACAGCTCCCGGATCACCTCTACGTCCAGCGTCCTACCTCCCTCCCCACTGTGAGTCTCAGCCTCACTACACGACAACAGTGGGCGTCTCAGGGGGCAGGAATGTGGCTTGCCTAAGCTGCCGCACAGCACATCAGGTGGCAAAGAGGTTGCGCGAAGATCGATAGTAGGTGCAAGCAACGCACCCTCAGGCCTGGACGTGTGCCCTAGCATCAGTTTTCCGGAAGATGTTCCTGTTGCCTCGCAAACCATAAGGCGGGGTACAGTCGGGAGTAGGCGGTCCTCCACAGTCATGGATGCCGCCTCATCTGTATATCCGGCGTCCTGTCCCTCCCCGACTTTCCCCGACCACTGTCGTTCCCTTCCTCTTTACATGACAACTCTATGGCAACTCGGGGGGGGGGGGGGGGGCGGGGAGGAGGAGGGGGGAGGATTGTGCTGACGTAAGCTATCGCCGGTCGGCAAAGATGTAGCGCGAAGATCGATAGTAGGCGCTGGATCAAGTTCGCCTATCACCAGAGGGGCTAGACACACCGACTATCAACACGCCGCCAGCGCCCTCTCGACAGCACGTATTTTGGCCACCGCCACTGACCAGGGGCCTCAGTGATGGGCTCATTCATCCAGTTGGCGTCTGTCAGTCCACTCACGAAGTGGGTATAGTTCATCGCAGTTTACGACAGTACATACCGACCAGATTAATGACTATAGCGAGACTCCAGTTGAAAGGTGGCTACACTGAGCCACAGCGCCAGAGATTGCGCCAAAGAGTTTTATTCCGTCGCCTCCACTGGCAGTGCTTGTCGAGGACTCGTAGTAGTCAGTGCTTGCTGAGATGTCGTAGTGAAAAGATCTTGTCGAGAGGTCGTAGTAGGGAGTGCTTGCTGAGATGTCGAAGTGTAGAGTGCTTGTTCCATGTTTTATGCAGTTGTTTGATGGGATAGACAGCAGATGTTGTTCTAATGGAGATATTGTAACGATCAGAATGCTTTTAGTCAATATATATGAAGGTAACAAAATTCTCTGTTTTTTTTCATTATTTTAATGTCGTAAATAATGCGTCATTACAGGTTCAGTCAACAAAGCATCTGGCTTGTGTTCTTGTATTAGAGAGTAATTCTGGTTTTCTTGCGCAATTATAGTATTTCTATTTTCTTTTAATTACTTCAGTATAAATGGTATTTAAAATTTCTTGTCTTGTTGAAGAAGAACCGTGCCAGATGTGTACGTTGAATCACACTCGCACACACAGAACAATTACACTTGTGTTATTGTTTCGTAGGTTTTATAGTTGCTGGGGACTTAATTAATTAATTGTGTTAACGGAAATTTTCATTTCATTCTTGTTGTTGTTCTATGCAGTCAGATTGCGTACAAAAACTAGTCAGGGCCAACCGTTTACGAGACTACGTAATCGGACATACAACTACTAAAAACCATAAAAGTATTTGCATTCATTAATAAATAATTAAGCCCCCATGCACGTGGCGACCGCTGCTTCGGATCGTCCCTTGGAATTCTTCTGATTGTAAAAATAGTAGACAGTAGTATTGTTGTAGTAATTTGTAGTTTAGTAATTGTAGTCTATTTTGCATGTGTAGATTTGGTAATTGTCATTCTTCTAATGGTATTTTTTTCAGAATTTAATTTTGTTGTCTTGTACGCGTTTGACAATTTAGTGCAATTATTTCAATTGTTCGTTAATCGTGTTTGAGGGAAACATTTCGTGTGAATGATATTGTTGATGATAAAGTGTCATTGTGTGTAATTTTCATATAGTGACGAGTTTTGTATATTTTGTAAATGATTACGCGATCAATGAAAAAGGCAAAAATGATGAATAGTGAGAATGACGAAATTGTTAACATGGCGAACTCGCCAACACAAGAGAACAGTGTGATGAATAATAAAGTTGAAAACAATTTAATAAGTCGGGAGAATAGTTCGGAACCAATTCAAAACTTTTCACAATTAGAAAATTTTCAGAATTCGAGATTAACGACAGAAGATTCTGGAATAGTATCGAATACAGATAGCCTTACAGCTATGACGAAGGAAGCTGGTTTTGTGGGAAATGTTAGGGGCGAAAGGAAACTAGTTCATATGGAGCAGTTGATGGGTGCAATATTAAATTTGGGGTCACGGTTAGACTCACAAATGGGAACAATTAAAACAGAGATAGGAACAATTAAAACTGATATGGGAACAATGGAAACACAGTTAAGATCTGAATTAAAAACACAGATGGGAACTTTGGCAACACGGTTAGAAACTGATATGAGAACAATGGAAACACGGTTAGATTCACGAAGAGGGACATGTTTCAAAAACATGAAAGATGAATTAAAGAAAGAAATTAGAGGAGAAGTACAACCGATTTTGAGTTCTCACAATAATAGATTAATTGCAGTAGAGATTAGACAAAGGAACAGGATAGAGAACAGGAAGAAAGATGTCGCGTGATAGTACAAAAATTTTCAGAGTTAAATTTACAACGTGCACACGACAAGGAAGAAATATTTGAAAGAATCGAGGAATCCGTACCAAATGACAGATTAAATAACCTAACACAACAATATGAACAGTTAACTACCAAATGTGTCAACACTGAAACCCGAGTCGCGACACTTACGGAAGACGTAAATAAACAGAAAGAAAAAATAGGTGACTTATCGGAAAGAATTGAGGAGATTTCAGATAAATTGACAAATCTTAGTTTACATGGGGACAGAGATTCGGATGATACAGCTCCATTGCCATTTGCGGAAACTGAAGAGTACCAGAACATAAATAAACATGTTGAAAATCAGGGAAAATTTAATGAACGTGTTAAAAGGGAAGTTGAGGCATTACAAAATCAAGTCAAACAATATGTCGTAAATAATGCGTCATTACAGGTTCAGTCAACAAAGCATCTGGCTTGTGTTCTTGTATTAGAGTGTAATTCTGGTTTTCTTGCGCAATTATAGTATTTCTATTTTCTTTTAATTACTTCAGTATAAATGGTATTTAAAATTTCTTGTCTTGTTGAAGAAGAACCGTGCCAGATGTGTACGTTGAATCACACTCGCACACACAGAACAATTACACTTGTGTTTTTGTTTCGTAGGTTTTATAGTTGCTGGGGGACTTAATTAATTAATTGTGTTAACGGAAATTTTCATTTCATTTTTGTTGTTGTTCTATGCAGTCACATTGCGTACAAAAACTAGTCAGGGCCAACCGTTTACGACACTTCGTAATCGGACATACCGCGACTAAAATTAAAAAAAATATTTGCATTAAAATAATAATTGAGCCCCCATGCACAGTTCATAATAGCAAGATTACCGATATTGTCTGCAAGAGGACTATTACTAGTGAGCTTGTACCACTAAACATGTACTCTATTCAAGACAAGTAACGGATTCTTGTTCTTGTAAATAAAAAACTGTCCCTTACTTCCTTGCGGTACAAGACGGTACACATTCACCTGCTGCATGTCGTAAGTTGGATCGGGCAAGACAGCCTCCTACCCAACAGATTTATGTTAATCTGGTAGCCACTATAGATGATGAAGAGACCTCCAATAAGCTTTTCGTAGAAGTGCAAATTGCATTGAAACCAGTTCAATATAAGTAGACAATGGCGTAGCCGTGAGCATTCTGAATTACAGTACCTACTTCAAGAAGTACTCGTGGTCTAGGGGTGGCGTCCTTGATTAATACAAAATTTACTCGGTCCCGGGCCCGAAACCCGTCAACATTTAAATTTTGATTAATAATCAGCATTGACGGCCGAAGACTTCCGGCATAAGAAGTCACCCTCATTCTGCGAACGGTCTTGTCAAGAAGGCGGAAGAGCGGACGGAGGTTCGCGGCACTCGCTTGTCCTTGGGGTGGGAAACTGCCCCTAAAGGCGGAAGAATCAGCAATAATCTCGGCATGAGGATGCAGCAGGCAACGAAAACCGTTGCATAAGAACAGGAATGTAGGGCAGAGAGTGTGTTACTGTGAACAGTTCAGTGATAGGTTTGTTCTTATCAGAATCGACAGCAAACCAACGTCGCAAGCTGAAGAGAAAGACAAAGCATATTAGGATATTAAGAGGGCAATACAGTGCGTAAAGGGAGACGAAAATCTAATATTCACGGTAGACTGGAATGCAGTTGAAGGGAAGGAGCAGAAGAAAAGGTTACAGGAGAATATGGGCATGGGACAAGGAATGAGAAAGACTAATTGAGTTCTGTAACAGGTTTCAGTTAGTAATAGCGAATCCTCCATTCATTAATCGCAAAAGGAGGAGGTATACTTGGAAAAGGCCGGATGATACGGGAAGATTTCAGTTAGATTATGTCATGGTCAGAGATTCCGAAATCAGACAGTGGATTGTAAGGCGCACCCAGGAGCAGATATAGACTCACATCACAATATAGTAGTGTTGAAGAGCAGGCTGAAGTGTAAGACATTAGGAAGAATCAATACGCAAAGAAGTACTATGGAATGACGAGATACGTTTGAAGTTCTCTAAAACTATAGATACAGCAATAAGGAATAGCTCAGCATGCAGTACAGTCGAAGACGAATGCACAGCTCTAGAAAGATCCATCACAGAAGTTGGAAAGAAGAACATGGGTACAAAGAAGGTAACTGCGAAGAAACCATGCGTAACAGAATAAGTACTTAATTTGATCTATGAAAGGAGGAAGTGCAAAAATGTTCCAGGAAACTCAGAAAAACAGAAATACAAGTCGCTGAGGGATGAAATAAATAGTAACTGCAGGGCAGCTAAGACGAAATGGCTGCAGGAAAAATGTGAAGAAATCGAGAAAGCAGTGATTGTCGGAAGGACAGACTCAGTATACAGCTTGCGAACGCTGCTTCCACAGGTTGAAATCCCAATAGTTGGTGGCCCCGTGCCTCGCTCGGTTTGATCCACAAAGCAGATAGTTACTGCAATGGACGCATCTGATACAGGCGTCGGGGCGGTCCTGGTTCGCAGGGAGGCGGATGGCTCTGAGCACCCGTGGCATCGAAAACACTGACACCAACACAGGTACTCTCAAATAGAAAAACAAGCACTGGACATCATGTTCGCATTAAAAAAGCCCACGTTTCTGTTTGTGACACAAAATTTCATCTCGTCACATACCATAAACCGCTGATTTCCTTATTCAATCCAGCAAAAAAGATTCCACACAGGACCGCTCACCGCCTGAAGCGCTGGGCTTTATTTTTGACGCGCTACTAGGATGATATTCGCTTTCGCAACACGACTAAGCACACCAACGCTGATGCCCTCTCCTGCCTCCCATGGGGATCCGATCCAGGTTAGACTAAGAAGAGATTCTGTGTTTTCATATCGATGAAGAAGCAGAAGCCGTCTCAGATTCTTTTCCCGTTACCAGCTCACAGGTCGCAGACGCAAGCGGTAATGACGAGATACTCCAACAAGTCCGGAGTCACATACTTCATGGGTGGCCCGAACGACAACCTCTCATTCCTTATTCTTTACGTCAGCATGTCCTGCAGCTATTGTACCAAGGTCACTGAGGGGGGGATTCCAGAACTAAACTCCAGGCTTCCAGGTTCACTTACTGGCTGGGCATGAACCAGGAGATTGAACTACCTACCCAAACATGTCTATCCTGGCAAAATCAGCAGGCAGTCCCAAGACATTCATTTGCTTCTTGGCCCCCTATGTTCTCTCCCATGGGAGCGGATACACATTGATTTTGCCAGCCGGAGTGGCCGAGGAGTTCTAGGCGCGTCAGACTGGAACCGCGCGACCGCTACGGTCGCAGGTTCGAATCCTGCCTCGGACATGGATGTGTGTGATGTCCTTAGGTTAGTTAGGTTTAAGTAGTTCTAAGTTCTAGGGGACTGATGACCTCAGAAGTTAAGTCCCATACTGCTCAGAGCCATTTTGAACACATTGATTTTGCCGGGCCGGTGTTTAACGCCATGTTCTTGATTGTGGTCGATGCTTACTTCCGATTTCTGTATACTGTCCGCTGCAGTGCCACGTCAATCACCAACACCATCTCAGCCTTAGAAAAAAATTTTGCGATTGAAGGTCTACCGGAAGTGCCCGTTACTGACAATGGTCCACAATTCCGTAGTGAGGAGTTTCGTGATTTCTGTGCCCAGCATGGCATTCGCCGCATTCTAACGCCCACCTTCCCCCCTTCCAATCACAATCTAATGAGGAACCTGAGAGGATGGTCCGCACTTCCAAAACTCAGATGAAGAAATACCTCCAGGACCACTCCACTACACTTTCTTTTTGAACAATTAGAGGTCCACACACATCAGAGACAAACGTCCTGCAGAACTTCTCCATGGGTGGCAGCCCCGGACCCTCTTGAGCCTGCTCATGCCGAAGACACAGCCAGCACTACTATTGCCTGCTTCCGTGTTTCGCCCTGGGACCTTGGTCGGCAACCAGCCTGGATTCTGACAACTATCTTCCAGCACCAGGGCCGGCAGGTTTTCGGGTACATCTTCCGGACCAGGAGGTTTGTGACACACCAATCACATTCGTCCCCGCCTAGCTTCCCATTAGTTATTTTCATACCCCTCTCCAGACCACTGTTACCAGTCACCTAGTTTCCATCCCACCCCAAGCCGCCCAGACAGTGTAACAATGGACTTATAATTGCCTTTTTCCCATAACCAGCTGATCACACACCAACAAGAGCGACTTACCACAGACATCGCCCAGTCCCAGAGGCTGCCCATCCCGGACTACAAATATCTCCCGGTCACCGACCAAGAGTAATTTCGGATGAGGATGAAGACACGCTGCTGATTGCTCCTGCTCCACCGGCTCCATTGCCAAGGTCAATACCATACAACGTTCGTCCCCAGGCGGGAAGTGTGCTCCTGTGCCCCAAATCACCAGCGCCGCTGAGGACTCGGAGGAGGGCCTCATGGATGTGGCGTTCGATCGCAGCAGATGCTTCTCCGCTTCCCCCAGAGGAAGGGATGTGGTGCCCACCACTATTAAGGTTCCGCACCGAGCAGTGGCGCGCTCCATTACACGTGGCGATAAACGCATCGTTGGGCGCACATCTGCTTGCGCGGCCGGCTGCTAATTTCGCAAGCCGTCTTCGTGCGCGCGCTTCAAACCACAGCTATTGGCCACCCACAACACTCAGGTATTCGGCGGCTAGAACTTGTAGTCACCCCAGCCGCCGGCTTCATTAATTACGGAGCCTTATTTAACGCCGCTTCTGACGTCTACAGGATAGTTCTCATCGTGCTACGTTCTACTCAACAACTCGGAAGTGCTACGCTGTGTTGGACATGCTGTTCGATGTTGATTTGGCAGCTTAGCTGGACTTAGAATACTAATGCTATACTGGAACTTGGATTTCAGCGTTCATTGGGCCTAGTATGTCAACGGACCTTTGACTCCGCCGGAATTCTACATTTCACTGGTACTTCCTTGATATTGGTATAACCACCACCAATTTATATAATTTTCCATAAAGTGTTAATCTACAACTTGGCGCTTGGTAATAGAATTATTTGTACCAGTGTTGTATCAATAAACCGTATAACGGTGATATATTTATTGTATTGTTACTGGTTATAACATCTTCCAAATGTCTTTCAGACTGACTGCCTTCTAAATCGACTCCAAATTCTTCTTCTAGCACATCACCGTACTGTTCCTTCCCTCATGAGGGGATTCACTTTTTTTTCCACCTATCTGCCGTTTTTGTCTTATACGCGTTTACACATTGATTTTAACTAAACCCAAAACTGATTTTTGTAGATGCTGAATCTGTCCTTCCGACTACCATTTCTATTTCGATTTCTTCACAATTTTCCCTACAGGTATTTCGCTTAGTGAATGTTCCAGCTTCTTCCGTGCGCAGTATGTAACTTACACGATAAAATTTTATTAAATAAGAATTTTAAAATGTTGTTACTTACTCTTTGCTTTTTGTGTACACTTATTTATTTCCCGTATTTGCTCTTTCTCTCTCTTTCTCTGTTGTTTACAGGATTCTATCTTTGGAAGCATCACTTCACAGTCCATTTTGCTAGATGCTCGCAGAGCCTGCGTTGAGTGGAGTGAATTTGTATCTGCAGTTAGTTGTATGAAGGAAGGAATTGTGGGCGGAAAAGACTTCTCCTGCGTCTATCTGTATACCCTGTCGTTTACGTTCTGTATGTAAACAGTTCAATTGTTTTCGCGTTGCCTACATTATGCGGAAATAACAGAAACAAAATACTTTGTGTGTGTGTGTGTGTGTGTATGTGTATATGTGTGTGTGTGTGTGTGTGTGTGTGTGTGTGTGTGTGTGTGTGTGCGTGTGCGTGCGTGCGCAACATCAACACTCATTAATCTCAGTCCATCGCTGCTGAAACCAAGTTCACCCTCGACACATGTTCTAAACGTGTCCCATGAGCGCTTTTTCATTTCAATAAGACAGATATAAGTGAAATATGAAAGAAAAGGAATTGGATTGCCTCTACATTAGCATTTCATCGGTTCCACTCTGTCAGAACGATATGACTACTCAATCAGAATGAAAAGCTAGCTTTGGCTTCCTCCGTACCGATCATAGCAGTGCAATTACTTGAAATAAGAAGGTAATGGAGATTTATGAAAGCTAGGCCAAGAAGAATACTCAAAAGTTAGTATAAATTTGTTGAATGTGTGGGTCTGGTGAAACCCTTTAGGCCAAAATAAGAACAATTTACACAGACAAACAAGTAACCCACAACATCCAGAAGCAGCAAGTAAAGTCGAACCTTATGAAAGGCATATACGTGATAGGAATATAGTGAAACAGAAGTGCTGCTTATAGCTAACTTTCTTTAACCCGTATGTTGAAGTACGAATCACGCACGTGAACCCAAATTTCATATTAGGAATAAAATTTCATTGGCAAGAGATACACTATGTGATGAAAAATATCCGGACACCATAAAAAACAAACGTTTTTCGTATTAGGTGCATTGTGCTGCCACCTACTGCCAGGTACTCCTTATCAGCGACCTCAGTAGTCATTAGACATCGTGAGAGAGCAGAATGGGGCGCTCCGAGGAACTCAGGGGCTTCGAACGTGGTCTGGTGATTGGGTGTCACTTGTGTCATACGTCTGTATGCGAGATTTCCACACTCCTAAACATCCCTAGGATGCTGCCAGGTCTCACCGACCGACATCGATACCTCTCCTCAGTGCAGCACTCTGCGATGAATCCCCCAAGAAACCTTCCAGGGCCTGATAGAACGGTATGCCTGCGAGAGTGGAAGCTGTCTTCAAGGGTAAGGGTGGGCCAAAAGCATACTGAATTCCAGCATTACCGATGGAGGGCGCCATGAACTTGTAAGTCATTTTCAGCCAGGTGTCAGGATGCTTTTGATCACATAGTGTATAAAACAGATTTGGTTCTCATTTCAAAAATATGAGGACATAAACTAGGACTGAAAGATCAACAGCTAGATATCTGTCACTGTACTACTAATGGATGCCATTTGGATATATCTGAAGAGATTGAAAATTTTACCAACTTAAAAAATACCCAAATCAGGTAATTAATGTGCAAGGTTAATTACACAACAGAAACTTTTTGTAAGTCTTTTCTGATTTGTTATTATGATTTGTCCCCTTTTTCTTGCCTTTTCCATTCTAGCGGTTGATTTTCTGCCGGCTCACACTTGTCTAGTGGTAGTTTGATTTATCAGCTCTTCCATGCGAAACTGTTTAGCGTAGCTGCACTCGCGACCACCACCAACCAGTTCGCTACTCGCGGATCGCGTCTGCAGGGAGGCGTCATCTATCCAGTTTACCTACACAAGTAGTTACATAATTTTATATTGGTTTTGACTTAGAGAAGAGTTTTTCCACTATAAGTTTTGGGAATATTTTTAATTTTGTATTTGCGATTTCACAGTTACCAAATACGTACAAGTAGTATTACGTGCTTCACTGAAGCCTTCAGGTCCAACGACCAGAAAACAGGTACGTTCACAATGAGTGCACCTCGCCTGGAGTGTTCTTTTGTACTTTGGCGAGTTACTATGTAACGCATTCAAGTCGGCGTAATTGTGTATTGTATATATTAAGAGTCCACCTTTTTTCGTTTTAAACCGATCATCTGATGATGGTTTATTAAGAAGTCAAAACTGGTCATTTCTGAGCCGAGGCTGAGGAATGCAATAACAGACTTCTTTACCGGACAGCTGGTATGTCTCCCTTAGGCAGTATACCTACATTGTGTAAGACTGCACGTGCTTCATACTGTTTTTGTAGTGACTTCCATGTGGCTGACGTTACACCTTTCGACCCTACAGACAACATACGAGAAATAAACTGAAGCACTTGGAATGGCCTACATCTGGCGAAGGTCTTCTGGTGGTTTTCCTCAGTTCCCAGTAATTACAGGGACTCATATGCGATTCCTTTCTGTTCTCAGTTGGGAACCCCTACAGTCGCACTACCGGCTCGTCTGATAACTGGCTGAAAATAATCGCCACCCCTAAAAGAGCTCTCTCTGCCACTTGCAGTGCACAAAAAACAAAAGACACTGCGACCTGTAATAATGGAAGGAAACCCGCGGTGGAGGGAATATATCTCCTCGTTGTGCCTCAACTTCTGCCTGGCGCTGGAGATGACGGCTGGGGCAGAGCAGTCGTCCACGTGTGGGGGCAGGCAGCCAATCCGCGGCCAAATCCCCTGGCGGCAGCCGTTGGCACGTCCGGGGCAGAAGACCCGCGCCCCTGCGGGGTTCACGAGTTATGCACTCCGCCATATATCGTCGGCAGACAGGGCTGGAGCGTCTCGCGGCCCACGGCCGGCCGAGTTCCAGGCGCCTCCTCTTCTGGCACGGAGGATGTTAAGCCTACGCCGTCCAACTCATGTGTGACGTCATTATGATAGGAGCCGTTTATCGACTTTCGACTTTTGTTCGAGAAGCTACTGCAGTAGCCAATCTAGCAGATGAATTAAAGGAGCAGCCTACTAAAAATTCAGTTGCACAGAGTACGGAAAGAGTATGTGCGCTAGCGTATTTTGACGAATCCGGCATCTACGAACAGCACAGTCTCGCGATATGTCTGATTTTTCAGCCCGCTTAGCCGTGCAGTGGACCCGGGTTCGATTCCCGGCCGCGTTGGAGATTTTCCCCGTACGTGGACTGGCTGTTGTGTTATCTTCCTCATCATCTCATAATCACCGACAGCAAGTCGCCTAACGTGGAGTCACCTGACTTGCAACCCGGCGGCCGAACCTCTCCGGTTGGGTTCTCCCGGCCAACAATTCCACACGACCATTTTTTGCTGTTGTCAAAACTAGAAATAAAATAACACGGATGCTAATAGTAACATTCGTTACAGTGAAGGGAGGAGGAAGAAAGGTGCCAGTGCGATTTATTTGCTCTGAGACACATCATAATGCAAAGTTAACTTCTTATATAGTTTCGGTGTTCATTGTGTACGTGATCGGCACAGCGTTATGTTGGAAAAAATGATCAAAAAGCTGCTCCTCCTGACATTATTTCCAAATGCTTCTTTATATCAGTAAAATCTGAAGTTCTCTTAACGTTCCTCTACTCTCCACATGTTTTGAAATTTGCATAGTATTTCCTTTACAGTAGCTAATTTCTGCACATACTGACTGTCGAGTGAAGTGGTTTGAAAATATTAAACTGCTTGTAAAAATGATCTCTGCCCCATCTATAACATTGAACTACTAGCAGCGGTACATTATGTTCTCGTGTGTCAGGACATACTGCTTAGCTTACATACATAGTCATTAGTCATGCCCCAAATTTTCAAGGTTGTGACGAATATCCAAACTACGTTCATAATACAGAAATGAGTAGTACAGATGATAACAAAAATGGTAAATGCATAACTTCGCTTAAAAGTCAGAAATGTTGACTTACTTTTGAATGTAATTTAACTCTTGCATATATAACAGGGGTCTTTTGGACCCGGCAGGCTCCAATTTTATCAATGAACTGTCTAAAATTTTTTAAAATTTTACAGTTAGTGTAATCGTTACAAGTGCAACTGAATTTCTTTAGGAGAAACGTCACTTGGCGCAAATCAGATTAGTTATTTTTCTTTATTAATTTCGTGATCTACACGTGTAATGCCTGACAGGTTTTTTTTAGACCGCTTAGCGAACAAATAATATTTTAATAACTTGTTCATCTTTGGTCTTAATGGACATACCATGTTGACACGATAACTGACAACTATTAACAGTTCGGTACACGTACAGCTGTTGTTGAAAAGTGAGAAGTACTGAAAAACCTGCAACTTAGTATACTTTAGGATAGCAAATTGTTTCAGGTGAGCATAAGTTTACTTTTATAAATAGTATTATTGTACAAGGTATGTTTACCCTTTACTTATTGCATGGGTTCCGTATAATTGTCAGAAGCATCAGATCATCATCTGAAGTGAGCACAAGTGACCAGGATTTAGAATCAACATTTTCTGAATCGATTGAAGCTGAGGGTTTTTTTTCAATAAGCAAGATAACTGTGATTCAGACACTGATGGTGGGCAGGATGACAAATCCTTATCTTCTGGTTCTCCAAGTGAAGGAAGACTACTGAAGTGCTCAGAGCCATTTGAACCATTTGAACAAGATTTAAGAATTAGTACACGTTACTTGATTGGTGTTAAGCACGGAACTTGAGAGTGGACATCATCGAAGTGAAGTACTCAATTGGTTACTGTAATAAAGTGTATTTTAACCACGTGTGCATTTTGTGTTCTAGTAAGAGGAAACCAGCTACCCACCAATCGTGTCACCCTCTCCTCGTCCAATCAGGAACTACAGAACGTTACAAGAGGGCTCAGCCACAGCAAATATCACACAATAAAGGAAGGTCGCAATAATATAATAAATATCTTCTCGTTCAGTGTGTGCCACGAAATCCATCATAATTTGATAATATTACTTTAATAAATCGCTGATTGTATTTTTTCTGTGGTAGGGATCTCGGAGACCCCTCTCACACATTTTTGTGAGTCCAGCCACTCATACATCCAACTGTCAAAGAAAGCTATTGTTAACATTATGTTCCAAATAATAAAATAAGAAGATTTGCTTCAGGACAAGGTACATACGTTTTCATTGAAAAGAAATTACATATCATTTGATGCGTTTCGTAACGGCTGTGGTCACCGCAGTGCGTCGTCATCAAAATAACAAAGACACTGCAATACGGTATTTATCTGCCGATACCGGGCAGGCGACTTTCAAGCACAGCACCTGATCTGTACGGGAATACACATCATGGACGTGCGAGTACAGATCGTAGACGTATGGGTTGATGACATATGGAAATTTGGGTGTGGCTGTGAGTCATACACGGATAGCCAAATTGTTATAACCAGGAATAACACAATAACCTCGATCAGTCTGGTTTATTAAATCACAAATCACTTTTTAACAATTATGTTAGCCAAGCGTCTACCCAGGCTCACACTCAGAAGTAATGCATAATTAATGTTTGGTTATGCCAATGTCCAAATGTGCATAGTGGGGTGCACGTCCCATAATTATTCCCAAGTCCAGTGAAGTTCACTCTCTCCAAGTGAAGTCGGAAGATTTTCGCCGAGCAGCCAGGTAACCTCGAGTGGTGCGGCGAGTCATCCACAAGCAGCTGGAACACGGCGTACTGCACTTCCCGATGAGAACTGTCGTTTGCGGCGGCGGCCGGGTTTATATAAGACTTGCTAGTTAATGGAGCCGTCGGCTGGGGTCGCTGTTTCCGGGGAAAACCAATCGCAGTGTTTCCTGGCGTAGCCAATTGCTGTGTGCTGACAAACGCGCGCGCGCGAAGGCGGCCAGCGATGGTAGCCGCGAGCCGCCCAGAGAAGTGCGGCCAGCGATGTATTTCTCGGCCACGTTAGGGAGCGTGCGTGTGAAGACGGCCAGCGATGGAAGCAGCGGGCCGCCCAGGGAAGTGCGGCCAGCGATGTATTTGGCGGCCGCGTACTGGAGCGCGTTGTTCGGTGTTTGTTAGAAGTGGTGTATACCACACAAATGGTAAGGTGACCGCTCCCGAAAAGGGGGAAATTCGGGTTCGAGTCCCGATCCTGCACAAGTTTTCACTGTCGTCATTCCATTCTACCACTGGTGGTAGTCATTATTCGCAATTGCGAATTCATATGACGTGTTTCGCAGCGGCTGTAGTCGCAGCAGTGCAGCCTCATCAGAATAACATAGGCATTGCAATATGGTTACTTGGAAGATGTGACTGCAAAAGTGCTATTTCGTTCAAACTACCTTGACGATATTTTAGTCTCATGTCGTACACCAGAGGAACACACTGCCAATTTGCATACACTTTTTCGAGGGTTTTCAGGAGCAGGACTCAAGTGTCGCCTCGAAAAGTGTGACTTTTTACAAACTGAACTACAGCACTTAGGTCATGTGTTAATGAGTCCGGGTGTGCACCTCCTTCGCTCTCATTTTCTTGCTATCCGTCACCTGCCATGTCCCTCGTATTGTTTTTGAACTGCCGTTAGTATTGGGCGAGATAATATACTACATTCGGTTCGTATTCAGTACCGCTCAGATCGCGGCTTCATTGCACAGCTTGCGTCGCAAAAATGAATCTTTTGTATGGACTAAAGACTGTCAACAGGCATTTCAGTAACTCAGAAATGCTTTGCTCAGTGAAGCATGTGTAGTGCATTTTCACCCTGCCAAGCCAGTAGTTTTGCAAGTTGACAATTCTTCCTACGGAATCGGCGCTGTGCTTTCGCACAGAACTGGTGCACAAGGCAGAGCTATTGCTTTTGCCTCAAAGCTGTTAACTCAAACTCAGTGCAGTTATTCACAAATTGAAAAAGAAGCTCTCGCTATTGTGTATGGTGTCACCAAGTTCCATCAGTATTTATATGGTCGTAAGTGCCATTTAGTGACATGTCACAAGACTTTGCAGTCCATATTTCATCCGCCAAAGCCGGTTCCTGCACGAACTGCTCATAACTTGCAACGATGGGCTTTGTTGCTTCTGCAGTGTCAGTATGAAAGTGTGTACGGGCCTACGGCAAAGCATGGCAATGCAGACACCCTATCTCCCGATAGGCCCAGACTCTGATTTTTATGCATCTGCCGCATTTTGTTGCCATATCGATGAGCATGACTCTGAATTGCTGGAATCTTTTCCCTTGCAGTACAGAAAAATAGCACAGGCCACGGATGCAGGCACAGATCTCAAGATTTTGTTGCGTTACACTCACAAGTCTTGACCACGTTCATTGAACAGTACCCAGAACTCAGTTGTGTGCCGGTATTTTGCAAGTCGATATAATCATTCAGTTCAACACGTTGTGATTATAGTTCAAAATGACAGTGGACAATCGCGTGTGTTTATTCCCAAAGTGTTGCAACAGGACGTGTTGCGATTGCTCCAGCAAGGACATTGGGGAATACAGCTAGCGCGACGGCACTGTACTTGGCAGGGCGTGGACACCCACATTGAACAGAAGACGTCACAGTGTCGCGGATACGAGGAAAACCAATCTGCACCACAACAGACCTTCTCAGCTTGGCCTAAAACTCAACAGTCATGGCAACTAGTGCACATTGACTTTGAGGGACCATTCTGGAATACTCCTTGGCTCATAGTGGTAGACTTTTTTAGTAAATTTCCATTTGTGGTGCCTATGAACTCTACCACATCACGTAACACCATTCAAGCGTCCTCCTCCATATTTTGCACTGAAGCTTTGCCAGAAGTACTTGTGTCAGACAATAGACCACAGTTCACTTCACGTGACTGTTGAGCGGTGGCGCCATTCAGTTAGTAGACCTGTCTCGCGCCACTGGCTTTGGTGTAGTATCGACTATCCCTCTTGCGGCCCCAATGTCAATATCTATGAGGAAGAGTTGGTATCTGTGGGCTGTGTCCTTCGAAGGTCTTTGCTTGCCGATATATATATACGGGATTCACTGGCCCAAGAGTGAGGCACGAATTTTGGGGATTGGCGATAGCGTCGCGACAATAGGTTTCACGAGGTCCGAGCGGCCGAAGCCACGAGCTACGTAAGGAGGGCCTGCGCAGAGCGAAGATACCGCAGTACTTCACCGGGGTCAGCGTCGACTACAAGCAGCAGGCCGACATCCCGTCTGTCGGTTGGCAACATTCGCGTCGGACGACCGTTCGTGGCCTGGCTGCCCTCTTCTACGTGGCTTTCATCGGCACCACTCAGTAACCACTGCGCCGTACAGTGGATCCATGGAACTGCTTGCTGATAAAGGGGAGTAACGTTCTGTAATCCTAGTGGTGATTGCCTACCTGGCCTCCTTATTATTTTCTAGTTTGTACCCGACCCTCAGAGTTTTACACGGCCGGCTCTTTGGTCGTAAATATAGACAGTAGTATTGTGCCAACGCACTAGCTGTCAAAATGGCTCTGAGCACTATGCGACTTAACTTCTGAGGTTATCAGTCGCCTGGAACTTAGAACTAATTAAACCTAACTAACCTAAGGACATCACACACATCCATGCCCGAGGCAGGATTCGAACCTGCGACTGTAGCGGTCGCTCGGTTCCAGACTATAGCGCCTAGAACCGCACAGCCACTCCGGCCGGCCACTAGCTGTCTTTTGAAGATTTGTCTCGCTATTATATTGCCTTTCTTTTCTGGTTTGTACCCTATCATTAATGTTCAAATTAATCTTCTCTTGGTCGTAAGTACAGCCGGAACAATTGTACTAAGGCACAGGTTGCCGTTAAACAAAAGAGGGATCTTGTGATTATATTTAGCTGTTAACGGGTTCAATTCATTGATTGCAATTGCATTTCTCAGTCATTAGTTATAATCTGAACAAACGGTTGTACTATGCTGTTCATTTCTGTGTTTGAAAGACCGATTCACTATTGGTGTATTTTAGCTGGATCTTGTGGTTCCGCTGATTGAGTTCTCTTGTAACAAGTGTTCAGAAGTAATGTCTCAAGACGTTCCTTCAGAGCGGTCTTAATAACTGACAATCAGTTTGAAAATATTAACAACCAACTGTCACCAGGGCTTTAGTCAAATTAAAATTGTCAGAAGGGACGGGTTGAGATCTAGTCGCACCTTGGTTGCCTATTGAAATTAAGAGGTTCGTTGTTTTGAAGTAAGCCTGATCATTGTCATATTGTTTGCTAATCTGGTTAACCTTTATGCACAGGAGCGCATCTTAACCCCGAACCTTTCGACATGCAGCTTTCAAATTAAAAGTTGTATCATCTGTTTTGAATTACTGAATCACTCTTGTCATCAATGGCTCTTATATAAATTCATGTGTTGCAGAAGGGCATTTAATAAGAAAGATTGTGTCCAGAGCCGTAGTAAACACCGCTGTTTCACCCGATAACAGACGGGCTGCAGGTCCTGCCGTCTTGTAATCGTTGTCTATTGTTTGCGGTTTTGCGGTTCAGGTTGAGCACTTCAGATTTCTTTTGCAAAGATTAAAAGCTTATTCAAAAGAATTTTGCAAATTTGTTCATTTTGTTAAAGAAAATTTTATGCTTAAATCCTTCGATTGTTTGCAAAACACAGTTTATGTATTGTTAAATAAACAGTTTGTGTGAAAAGAAAGTTATATTTGTGGTTCCTCCCTTCCACGTTTTCCTTAATTCCAGTAAGTATCACGTATCAACTGTGAACAGTTTTGTGAATTAAATGGCATTCGTAATCCAACAAGGCTCTCTTTTACCCCCAATCCAATGGAGAAACAGAACGCTTCTTACGCACTTTTAAACAACGGATGGCCACGGATACACGGGAACAGGCGCTGCAACGCTTATCCGCCTCCTATCGCTACCACCCACGAGACGAACCATCACCGGAGGAACTTCTGCATGGCCGCCACCATGGGACGCTGTTACACTTGCAGCACCCACCACAGCATCCAGCAACTCCAGTGGTCCGCAAATATCGCTTTGCGCCGTGGCCGCTGGGAAAGAGCTGTGATTCAGGAAAGCATTAGCTCTTTTATGTATTGAGTGCAACGTCACCACAACAGAACCAAATCCGCGCTTGTCATTCGCCCCGTCATTCTGCTGCTTCTCTTCCCCCACATTCACGGCCTCGCGGGACCTTCGCAGCCTACCGCTGGTGCCACCAGGGCACCTCAAGAGGAGCTGATGGACGATGCGCCCTCGCCCCCGCAGTGCCCACTTGTTCACTCGATGGACCTGGACCCGCCATGGGCGTCGTGGTCGCCGTCGTCGTCAGCGCCCCAGGACACACCCTCAGGCCTGGATGTGTGCCTCGGCAGCAGTTTCCCGGAGGATGTTCCTGTTGCCCCGCAAGCCAGATAGATGGAGGTGTACTGTCGGGAGTACGCCGTCCTCCAAAGTCACGGCTTCCAGCTCATCTCTACATCCAGCGTCCTGCCCCCCTCCCCACTGTCATTCGCAGCGTCACTACACAGCAACGGTGTGACGTTTCAGGGGAGAGGAATGTGTTGGCGTAAGCTGTCGCAAGCACATCAGTCCGCAAAGAGGTTGTTAGAAGATCGATAGTAGGTGCAAGCTACGCGACTATAAGGAGAGAGGCCAAAAACAGAATTGCAGGCAACATGCCGCCAACGACCTCTCGACTGCCAGTATTTAGATTGCCGCCGCGCAGCAGATGGCTCAGTCAGGCAGTAAGTCATCCACTGAGGCAATGAGTCTGGTCATCAGGCTCAGCCCAGTGGGAGCCGCACCCACAGTTACCTCAGTCTCCAGCTCAGAGTTAGTCACTACCTGGTTACCAGAAGAAAAGTACACAGCGAGACTTGTATTTCACCAGCAAAGAGGCTAACATGGACTATTACGGAGAACTTGTACCACAACACCCGGCCTTTCTTAAGTTAAGTAGCTCTTTGTTTATGTGAATAAAGAACCCTATTATTAAGGCGTACAGTTGTGTTACAGAAAGAGGCTACTGACCACTAAACAATTTTCTCTCCTTGCTTCCCCTGATACAAGCCTACAGTGACAACGAGAAGACACAAGAGATATGATGTACGAATATGACGTGAGAACAGAACGAAGCACGTGGTAATGACAGGATCGAAAAAGAGATATTGAGCTCCTTGTTAACCTTACAGAAGGTGCATAATGAAGAATGGTATACTTTCCAGCAGGAGACTGTGTGGTTGAAAACTGCATAAATTATAAAGGTTTGTTCAGTTTTCAGTGGCCACCCACACGCACACATTCACTGACACACACAACACACTCTTATCTACACACACACACAAAATTAAAATTTTTGTGTAGGAAAATTAACATGAACACTTCAGAAATAAATTAAAATAGCTTTATTGCCTGTGTTGAAGGATTTTAGGGAAGTTTCCTTCGGTTATCAGGTGAGTACTGGAACTGGCATTCCGGAACCAAGTACTCACAACTGGTCTTCCCTCTGCCTCAATCCCAACCTACAATGACACTTGGCTCAAAACCACTGGGTTTCCGTAATGGTCCTCATCTCACACAGCCCGTTCCATTACTTGGAGTACAGAAATAAAAGTCGGAAAAGAAAAATCAGCTGGGGAGAGACACCGTTGCTAGAAGTTGAGATGTACAAGAGAGGACTAGCGCTGGCGACTTCGTGTTACATGCCGAGCGACACTCAACAGTTTCAAGCACAGCAAGTTAAGGGCTCACGTCCCATCGGTGACAAGATGATTACAGACGGAACGCTAGCGCGGTATAGGAAGAGGTGGCGAACGAATTACCTAAGTTCCTTGTAAAAAAGTGCGAAGAAGAAGCATCCAACTGGCTTGTATGTTTTCACCACCAGTGGCTGCAAAAACTTCTTGCAGGAAGTAAAGCTAGACAATAAAAGTTTTGTCGATCACTAATCTTCGAATAATTCCTCTAATACCGTTTGTAATAAAAATACGGCATGACCCAGGAGGAATGGCGGATATTTCAGCATATAACATGAACGGTCATTCGAAGCAACATAGTTTATTATACATGGGCTGTAAAATGCATATCATCACAACTATGACCACTTCCTCATCTTGCATACTTGGTTCATCTTCGCTACCCTGAAACACATCTTTTCTACTGAAAGAGTGCTCATAGCTCTTAAGCTATGCATTTTAGAGCCCATGTTTAGTACAGAATTTTTTCTTCTTTTCATCGATGTTACCTTCCCCCAAAATATGGAAACCAAAGACTGCAGTGGAAGAGCTTTGTTTCTCAGTATAGAGTATGAAGAAGTGCTCATAGCTCTTAAGGTATTCGTTTTAGAGCTCACATTTACTATACTTTTTTTTTTGCTTCGAATGATCGTTCCTTTCACATCCTTGAATATTAGCCATTCCTCCTGGGACACCCTATGTTTTGATAAGTATCGTTATGGACGCCACCTTTAATTCAAACCACTGCTTCGACGGAAATCCACATGCCACAGTGCAGAAAAGTGTCCAGTATCGTTTCTGTGCGAAGGAGTGGCCAGATGTGTTCGAGGCTCGGTTATTTGGAGCCTACTGTCTCAATGAAGTGTCTTAACAATGTTCGTGTATGATGGCTGTTAGCTTTGTGGTGAAGAAAAAAAACAAAATATAGCTATTCACGCAAAATCCGTCTTCTCTGACATATTTGTGCTTTTGCGCAATTATTAGTATTGTATTTCTTACAATAAATGTTTATCGTAACATAAGTCGAGTTAACAGTTTGTAGTAGAGCCGACTGTCGTTCACCTCAAGTCGAGCCACTGTAGTGCTGGCTGTTCCAGTGTTCCCTTTACCAGTCCAGTTCGACAGCTGTTGCTGAGTCAGTTCTTCAGAAAGGCGAGACAAATAACTTGTTCCTCACGGTGCCTTGCCAGACTCCTTCAGCTGTCAGCACCGCACCCTGGACTTGAGCGCGAATCAAGTTAAGGTTGGTAATTACTTTCCTAACATCAGAGGAGCAACGTCCTCTGTCATGAGCACCAGGACAAACATTTTACGGAGGAAATGGCTTAGAAAGCATATTTTAAGCGCATTTTATTATGAAAAAAGACGATCAATAGTCTATTTGAAGAACGGAAGGAAGAAGATGGTATAACGTCCTGTCAACATCGGATTGATTCAAGAATGGGGAAAGAAATCGGCCGTGCCCTTCCAAAACAATCAACCCGGCGTCTGCGTCGCGCGATTTAGGGAAATCATAGAAATTCTAAATCCGGACGGTTGGACGTGGATTTGACCAATCATCCTCCCGAATGATAGACCAGCGTGCTAACCAGTGCGCCATTCCGCTTGGTGACCTGCTCGAATGAGGCGCAATAATATCTCTGGCATATGAGTATTCTGCTGATAGATTATTCGCCAATACTGCAGTTCACGCTGCCTAAGCTCTTCGTTCAGCTACACTGCTCTGCTGCTCCGTTCATGTGTGGGAAAGCGACGAAACTATCCGAAGTTGTGTTTCCGTCGCAAGACTTCCAGATAAAGCCACCATTGGAGCATTGTCAGACGGGCACGCCGTGAGACTGCTCATCCAAAGTATTCGCCCATGGGATACAGGGCGTCTAACGCAAGGCGAATAGACTTGTGTAGCACGGTGTAACTTAATAATCGATTATAAGAGTAAAGTCGGTCGCGACACCTCAGAACGAAAATTTTTGTATAATGTGAATTCCCGATTTTTATACATAAGACGTATTTCTGACAAAAATACAATATTGCTGAGCGCTTAGTAATACCACACACACAATATAATCTTTCCGAAGTAGTATTACAATAATCCTGCAAGTAATCTATATTTAGAATGATAAATAGAGTTTAATTTATGACCCCATACTTTTGCTGACATGAATTGAGAATAGATAGCAACTAAGGACCATAGTAGGGGAAAAGCTTTCATTGGGCTAATTCCAAAATTCTATCGCGTAACAGATGAAGCTGCTGTTTAATATTCAAATTCAATCTGAAAAGTAATTTTTATCAAATAGATGCTGCAGGACAAAATACCATGATTTAAACATGCAGCTGCAATCCAAATCCATCAGTTGAATGCATGTAATAAAACATAAATCTATATTTTAAAACAGCCATAGCTTCTAAGAGTAGTTTTGGAATGAAAACGAAAATTACTTTAAATTCGAGAAAATTTTATTTATTTTATTTTTCTAAGATGGCAGACAGGTTTAAGGATATAACCACATTAATATAAATTCAAACAGATTTGACGTGCAACAGAGAAGTTGTTGTAAGTTATTCTCATACAAAACAAGAAAGAGCTAGTCGGCCTTTGAACAACGTGATTATATTATTAAATACATTTTTATACTTTGTTTTGTGACAACTCATCCCTTAAATTGGTTCGAAGAGTCATTTACTTAAGCAAATTTTTTGTGGACACCATGCGTCATTTAAGGGTGAATTGATGTTGTGGTAGGTCAGGCAAACCTACAGTGCTTTTATTGTTGTAAAATCTAACCAAATATAGGTTGATAACAGTGTGTAAGCATGTCAGACGAGAGCCACGTCCACCCTAGATGACCCGCTTAGAAAATAAATGCTGAACCATGAAGACATGTTTTATGTATCAATATTTACCTACACTATGTGATCAAAGTATCCGGACACCACCCAAAACATACGTTTTTCATATTAGGCATTAGACCGAGAGAGCAGAAATTCAGTTGATGGTGGCGTGGCGTGCTTACTCCTGTTAAAAGTAGTTTACCTTGCAGTGATATTGAAGGAGATAGTTACTGTGAGTTAATATGGGTAGAAGCTATACCTGAAACGGGAATAAATTAATAATTGGTTCCTTTTACCCACTCTGCGACTCAGATGAAACAGTTGCTGAACAGTTTGTGATTAACTCGTGAAAAGATTTCCACTTAAAAATTAATTACACAGGTGCATGTGGTTTCCATGACGTTCAGTGTTAACAAGGCAAAACAAGGAATAACTATGTAATAAATAAATAAAAAATAACACAGTGCGGCTCGGAGCCATGGAACTGTCGTAGAGTCTACACCACTGTACGGCGGAATGTACATCACCCAAAAATATATGTTTTTCATATTAGGTGTATTTTGCTGTCACCTACTGCCAGGTACTCCACATCAGCGACCTCAGTAGTCAGTAGACATCGTGAGAGAGCAGAATGGGGCGCTCCTCGAAACTCACGCACTTCGAACGTGGTCAGGTGATTGGGTGTCACTTGTGTGACACGTCTGTACGCGAGATTAGCACACTCCTAAACATCCCTAGGTCCACTGTTTCCAATGTGATAGTGAAGTGGAAACGTGAACGGACACGTGCAGCAGAATAGCTTACAGGCCGACCTCGTCTGTTGACTGACAGGGACCGCGACAGTTGAAGAGGGTCGTAATATGTAATAGGCAGAGATCTATCCAGACCATCACACAGGAATTCCAAACTGCATCAGGATCCACTGCAAGTACCATGATAGTTAGGCGGAAGGTGAGAACAGTTGGATTTCGTATTCGAGCTGCTGCTCATAAGCCACAAATCAGACCGGTAAATGCCAAGCGACGCCTCGCTTGGTGTAAGGAGCCTAAACATTTTACGATTTAACAATGGAAGAACGTTCTATGGAGTGACGAATCACGGTACACAGCGATGACAGGGTGTGGGTATGGCGAATGTCTGGTGAACGTCATGTGCCAGCGTGTGTAGTGTCAACAGTAAAATTCGCAGGTGTGGTGTTATGGTGTGGTCGCTTGCACCCCTTGTTGTTTCGCGTGGCACTATCACAGCACAGCCAACGTTGGTTTTAAGCACCTCCTTCCTTCCAACTGCTGAAGAGCAATTCAGGGATGGCGACTGCATCTTTCAACACGATCGAGCATCTGTTCACAATGCACGGCCTGCGGCGGAGTGATTACACGATAATAACAACCCTCTAATAGACTGGCCTGCACAGCGTCGTGACCTGAATCTATAGAACACCTTTGGAGTGTTTTGGAACGCCGACTCCGTACCAGGGCTCACCGACCGACATTGATACCTCTCCTCAGTGCAGCACTTCGTGAAGAATTGGCTGCCTTTCCCAAGAAACCTTCCAGCATCCGATTGAGAGTGAAAGATGTCATCAAGGCTTAGGGCCAACATCTTATTGAATTCTAGCATTACCGATGGAGGGCGCCACGAACTTGTAAGTCATTTCCAGTCTGGTGTCCGGATACATTTGATCACATAGTGCAGCTATAAAAGCTGACAGCGTAAGTGAACTACGTGACCAGAACCTGGAGTCAACTGCAGCGATGAGAGTCACCACATTACACTGTGCAGCAAAATTAAAGAAACACTGTTTCGAAGTCTCGTAATTGCCTCCCAATGCGTTGCGTCGGTTTGAAATTTGGCTCGGAGGTACCTACAGCCTTTCTCCGGAATGGTGCAAAAGCTTGGCGCCCTGCCACGTCATCCCCGGGCTGTACGAAGTTGCAAACAGTGGAGAGGTCGACAAATCGGAAAAAGACCACTGGTCACAAGTTCGTGTGACGCGTAAGGTACGCCAGTGATGTCGCATTGGCACCAATTTGCTCGCCAATTCTGTTCAACGCCACATGTGACGTGTCATCACCGCCTCTCTCACCATTCCACCCATTCTTTTGACGCCTCTGCGATGGAGGTCAGAATCACGATGCCGAGTATTGAAATCACGCGTTTTCCTTGTGAGTGGCCGACGAAAATATTTTAGACACACCACCGCTAAGAATCGAGACGAAGAGGCCTCAGGAGGAGTAATACAGGGGACAAACGAGACCATCTCTTCCCTTGTGTCGTTGATTCCCACACATCTCGCGGTCGGAAACAATAGTTCGCAGGAAGGCGTTCTTGACAACCTGTGACACGGCTGACACCATCGGACTTTTGGACCCTTCTCTGAAGACATTGTGGATGGCATCGCCATTAAAAGTAATCGCACCCCTTTGAAGTGCAGTGCGATCGCAAATTTTGCTATCGTGTACAAGGTGGAACCACTAGGGTTCGTTGAAAACCGTGCGACGAAATTTTAACGTGACCCGAAGTAACAAAGGGTGCTTTTACCTTCCCTTCCCTTCTGTTTTGCGTCCTCCTTCGCCGTGATTACAGATGGGTGATGCAGTGACACATGCGTGCATGAAACTTCAAATGGTCCGTCTAAGACCCCCAACTTCGGCGAAACCCTAGGCGGCACCCGCCAACCTTTACTGAGATTTTTAAAAATGAACGTCCAGAGACAGAAGCTGTAAAGTAGTCAGAGGCGTTTGCAAGCGGGCAACTGGAACGGCAGGAGTATTAAGGATGGTGTCTGGAATGTATTCCTCGGGAGCTCATAAGAAAAACTGGGTTTCGCATTCTGGCGTCCAGGGGCGCCAAAAGAAGGATGAAATATGGGTGAGAGGGACTGTGACGATCTTCGCATCGTGTGACACATCCACGGTGGCGTTAGACAGAATTGTGTGGTAAAATTTGGGGGAAATTTGGCATCATTAACCTTCCTTTGATGCCACACGTACTTCTGAGTTCGCTGTCTGAAACGTCGTCCAGCCCGACGGTGACCTCGCAGGGCGCCACGCTGTTGCACCGTTACGGAGGACAGCTGCAGGCACCTTAGAACTAAATTTGAAACTTAGACACCGCAATGGGAGGCAACGGGATTTCGAAAAAGTGATCCTTTAAATCTGTTAAGCAGTGTATATTGAAAAAATCGACAAGCTGTATTTGAGGAGTTGTGACGCGATACTGAACAGGTGCAAATGGTTCAAATGACTCTGAGCACTATGGGACTTAACTGCTGTGGTCATCAGTCCCCTAGAACTTAGAACTACTTAAACCTAACTAACCTAAGGACATCACACACATCCATGCCCGAGGCAGGATTCGAACCTGCGACCGTAGCGATCACGCGGTTCCAGACTGTAGCTCCTAGAACCCCATGGCCGCTCCGGCCGGCTATACTGAACAGGGATCGGACTTATTAATACACCCCAAGCGCAGCTAAGGCCACACTCGGAGAACTTTTTAAGTTTGGCAGACAGCGGGTGGCTTGTCTCTATGCTTGGGCATCTCGACACGAGAGGTATTAACTGAACGAGTCGACTCGCATATATTATAACGCCAATCTGCACTCCTTCAAAACGGTGGTAAATAAACTGGCACAAATACACTCGAACAAATTCTGCCTTTTGCTCAAAAAACGAAGAATGTCGTATTTTTGGAAACGAGTTTGCTATCCAGAATGTTCAAACAAGAAAACCCCATTCGTCACAGGGAACAGCACTTCATATATATATATAACCACTCGCAGAGGGAACAGAAAGGAAATCAAAAATACTCAAATTACGCCATTTGGTGTTATGGATTTAATTTATTGTGTTTTGCAGTTAATTAGAATTTCGAGTGTTTGATGCTACCCTTTATACAATCCTATCATGTACTTTATATTTTCCTTTCATGTTTCACTAAAATATCCCTGAACACCTTACTCAGTGCAATTGTTACTGCCTGCCATAGTTTCTACTTGTCTTCATTCTTTCTTGGGGGCCGATTTCATTTAGATACGTTCTAGTTGTATTCTTGAGACTATTCGACTTATTGCAATCTACCTACTCCCAGGCCTTTGCACAGGAGTAGTAAGGCAACAGGGATGTCGCCCCAAAGTAGGTCACCCCAGACAAGGACGTCGCCCCAAATCCAAGATGGCGGCCGTGACGCAAGTACGTGACGTCACGTGACGACAGCTGATGACGCGATGGACGTTAGCTGATGAGGCGAGTACCGTTATCAAAAAATGGCGGGAAGATAGGTCAATTGGGCTACCTCCACTAACCTAAGTCACCCCATCCTACGAACTCGTGAGAAGTTTGAATTTTGGCGGGAAGACTGGTCAATTGAGCTACCTATACTAGCCTAAGAAAATGCTGGTTAAGAAAGGGCAGTTTGACTACATCCACTACTCTAAGTCACATCGTCCTAGGAACTGACCGGAAGTTTGAATTTTGGTGGGGAGATATGTCAATTCGGCTACCTCTACTAACCTAAGAAAATGTCGGCAGAGATATGGTACTCAGGCTACCTCCACTAACGTAAGGCACCTCTTCCTAGGAACTGGACATAAGACTTTATTTAAACAATTACAACCAGTACCACCATCTATTTTGTTACCCATCCTCTTGGAAAATTTTGTTGAGCAGAGTTGATATGATGTCGCCCCCCACTAGAGCCTGCTCATTTAATTCGATTATAATTAAACTGTATAAATTTATTTAAATTTCTTTGTTTAAATTTATTTAAAATTGGTTAAATTTATTATCTACCTACAACATTAGTGTTGTGTTACCACCACAAGAGGTTGATATACCAGTTTCTCAGTCCCTTAGTATCTTTGTTACATGCACTCATTCAGCTCTCAACACAAGTCCTTATTTAAACAATTACAAACTGTACATCCATCAAGTGTGTTCTCCATCCTCCTCGAATTTCGAATTTTTTGCTCTAATAGTTTACATTCAATTCGAATATAATTTTTATAAATTTCTTTAAAATCGTTTAAATTTATTATCTACCTACAGTATTAGCTTCGTGTTACCACCGCAAGGGCCGAGATATAGATAGCTGTATTACATACACTCATTCAGCTCTGGAAACAAGTCTTTATTTAAACAATTACAGCCACTACCACCATCAAGTGTGGCCGTTGTCCAAAATTGCGGCTTTTGGCGGGAAGATAGGTCAATTGGACTACTTCCACTAACCTAAGCCACCTCGTCCTACGAATTCGTGAGAAGTTTGAATTTTTGGTGGGAAGATAGATCAACTGAGCTACCTAAGAAAATTGTGGTAAAGAAAGGGCAGTTGGACTACCTCCACAGACCTAAGTCACATAGTCCTAAGAACTGGCCGGATGTTTGAATTTTGGTGGGGGGGGGGGGGGGAGGTAGATCAATGGGGCTACCTAAGAAAAATGGCATGAAAGAAAGGGTATTTGGGCTACCTCCGCTAACCTAACCGCCGGTCGGTGTGGCCGATCGATTCTAGGCGCTACAGTCTGGAACCGCGCAACTGCTACGGTCGCAGGTTCGAATCCTGCCTCGGGCATGGATGTGGGTGATGTCGTTAGGTTAGTTAAGTTTAAGTAGTTCTAAGTTCTAGGGGACTGGTGACCTCAGCAGTTAAGTCCCGTAGTGCTCAGAGCCATTTGAACTAACCTAACCCACCTCCTTCTAGGAGCTGGACGTAAGTCTTTATTTAAACAATTACAAGCAGTACCACCATCAATTTTGCTAGCCATCCTCTTGGAAAATTTTGCTGAGCAGTGTTGGTATGGTACCGCCCCCACTAGAGCCTGCTCATTTAATTCGAGTATAATTTCTATAAATTTGTTTAAAATTCTTTAAACATCTACAAATTTGTTTAAATTTATTTAAATTTGTTTAAATTTATTATCTACCTACAGCATTAGTGTTGCGTTACCACTACAAGAGGTTGAGATATCGATAGCTGTATTACATGGACTGGACATAAGTCTTAATTAAACAATTAAAAACAGTACCACTATCAAGTGTGCTCGCGATCCTCCTCGACTTTTGAATTTTTTGCTCTAAGAGCTTACATTCAATTCCAATATAATTTATTATCTACAGCATTAGTTTCGTGTTATCGTCACAAGAGGCTGCGCTTCGCGATATGTCATGTTGTCGCGCGCTGGTACTACGAACAACACTCGACTAGCCTACTCTCACACTAGTTGTCCCCCTGCTGGGCACAAACATTTACACTTTCTATCGCCCGCCTGCGTTCGTCACCTGTTGACGTATGGCGGCCACTCAAATATTCACACTTTCTCTAAGAAAACTCAGGTCCGCCTGCGCCAGCCTTACGTGAGGCCGAAGTCCCACAAAGCTTTACATAGGTAAGGAAAGGGGTTCACTATTCTTTCAGCTACCTAGTTTCAATTACTTTTAAAAGTCAGTCCAACCACATTTCCTACATACATCGAGGGACGTATGTCACGTAGTTTATTACGCTGATACAAAACACTCACCCTGCCGGTGGTCTGGAGGGAGGGAAAATAGGTGTGAAAAACGAAACAGCATGTTCTGGGCTGCTGGAGAGAGGAAGGATTGTACTTCATTTATTTTTTCGACAATTTATTAAGCTACGGATATCAACTAATTCATTTATTACGCCGATGCAAAACACTCAACATAAATGCTTGGAGTCACAATACACAGTTTACAGATCTCGAAAGTACTCCTAAATAATGCATTACGATGATGTGCAGAGACGCAAACAACTCGTAAATTATGAGGTCTTGCAGTGTCTAGCTCACTACTCTCGCATTCGGGAGACGCCCACAACATTTAAACACCGGAAAATAATTCAATGCACAAACACTCAGTGCAAGTAAAACCTATCAACCACTCGAACCCTGATTCTACTGGGTGGAAAGCCTAACGTATGGAAACTCTGGCGATGCCGGAAACTGACCCAAATATCCCTCCTAATTACATTATTAATCACAATCGGTCATAATTACACAACTAAATGCACACCGTTGCTTAAGGACGGTTTAAAATCGCAAAAACTGACTATACAACTCACCTTATCATGCTTCAATTACACAACTATATGCACAGCGCTGCACAAGAACCGCAATACTACGCAAAAAACTGAAAATCGTTTTATCCTGCTTGGAAAAAAAACATTATACCACTCGAAACCATCGACAGAAACTCTCAAACTCTACTCTACGCCTACATGCTAGGGGAAAAACTTTCAACTCACTAGATCCTGCTGTTCGACTGAGATGAGTTCAAAAAAGTCTGTTAGTTCCAAGCATATACCATTTATCGCTGTTTGACGTCAGAGTTCACTACACACACACCCTAACCGAAGCCAGTGGGAGATACTTGTCTGAAAAGACTGCCTTCTCATCCACATACAATCACAAACTACGTGATCGAGCTACTGTGCTCGGCACCTGCCTCCCCGTAATGCCTCGCCTCAAAAGCCCCGCTTTCCCCTTCAAGTGCATCCTGTTCGTCCCTAATGCCTACGAATCATAGCTGTCACAGCCCCACAACGAATCGCGTTCGCAGACTTTGTTTTTACGTCACGCAGTACGCTCGAGCAGGGCCGGACGAGAGTTACCCTTCAGCGCCCGATTACTATTATTTATTTAACATAAACTTCGCTCCTATGGTAAAGCAAAACATTTCCGATCACAGTAAATGTTCTATTTTTCATCAAAATAGATAAAGTCCAGTTTTAAGAGCAAAAATCTATATAGTTTTTCACGTTCGACTTAGAAACTCATCACCTCTCCGAACACATTTACGTATAAACCGATATTTCCACTCACGAGTACATATTTCCGTGATTTAGCAGATTCCAAATCACGCCCTATAATTTAACAAAGTCAAATAACGTCTTTTTCATGTCTATACAACCGGAAAACGTGTCTTCCACCTGCTAGATGCACACTCCACAACAGACCTCCTCTCAACTAAATAAAGAAGTCAAATGCGGAGAAACACTCTACCGAACAATTTACAAGTTAACAGAATAATAACCCAGTGCAAACACACATCCATATTCAATCTTGTCGAAAGCTGTCCAACACATACTGTGTATTAGTTCGCTATTCGGTCGTCTAGACGACTACACAGTTAAGTCAAATACATTCCCGCACTGCAACAGCCCTCTCCGTTCGGATGGCCTCCCAGTGTCAGCGGGAAATTCGAATCATCCCCACCACAGACCCCACATAGACAGAATCATCCAACCAAATCGATCACTTATATATATATATATATATTTGATCGCTGTACTTACAACTGAATGACACTCGACAATGAGCTAAGAATCCGAAATACACCCTGCTTACGGCTCTGGAAATAGAAATATCTGTACCGTTTTATCACTTGACATACTCTCCCCTTTGCTGTCACAGTATTCCACATCAAATCCAAGCCTTCCTTACCACTTGACGCAGTCATGTCCTTTGCACACATCACAGAACACAAGCACATACTTTATAAACCAGATTCTCCCAATTTAGAAAACTATTCTGCTAAGGACCCGGTATTTTCAACCTTCAACCCCCCCCCCCCCCCACCCACCCAAGCCACTGCGGCTAGATATTTATCCAGTATTTGTGAAATATTCTCTCTCTCTCTATGCCATGTCAGAGGTTTCGCGATATATCGAGTGGACTATACGCGATGCTTGATTGAGAAGGATCGCAAACAGTGGATGATGTCGTAAGATATGTACATCTCTAGTGCTACGCCATCCCATAGAAATGCAGTATCCGATTTTGAATCAAGTCCTCGTATTCATGCACATAACTGCGTAGGATCCTATGGAGAAGTCCTTTATTACAGCCACTAATGAATCATATTTATAGCACTCTCATATCTCGAAACGACTCACCTTTCTCGAGCCGATCTGCTACAGTAAAATCTCAACCTCGTTTTAATTAGCCCCCATGCAACTGCAGCCATTTCTCCAGCTTTACGAATCTCATCGTTCCAGTTTAAATCGCACTGAGTAGGTAGGAGTCGGGGGAAAATACATCTCCTACCTTCTGCAACCCATGTAGAAACGGGCTAAGCTGCGTTACAGTGACATGGCAGGGTTTTAACCACTCGATGAAAACCAGAACTGCTAGAAGGACAATGATTTTTTCTACGGTACTGCGGTGCGCCCTCTCAAACTACGTATAAGTACTACAGATCTGCTCCATTCACATCTATCTTCGTTGTTCTGTACCATCCAACAGAGAAATATAACCAACTATAAAAGCTCCACTAACTTCATCTGATAGACAACTCGATAAGATTTTCACACCATTTCTCTCCCATCATATATTGAATACTAAATACTGCATACGTGCAGTCATCGACCACATGCGACGGTCCTATTAAATATACACGTTTTGATCAACTGCACACCTCAGTTTAAAGTTTCACTATCTGTACTGTAGGACAATGATCGTATCCCGATGACTATACTGTAAGTCGCAAGAGATGCGCCCTGTGACCATGTTTCGTTGTTTGAAACATTAATTTTTCTGCTCTAACATGCTTTGCACACTGTCAAACATGTTATTTATTTTTTTCCCACCACGACTTCGAGGTCTGTGTCAAGTTCTAAACTGACATTAACACAGCCTCTCGCAGAAAAGTAGACCTCGCACAGTGGCGCGATTGACGTCAGTTGATGACGTGAGTAGTGCTACCCATGACCCCGGGAGAGTGCTGCGCCTCCCTGCCAAGCCTCCAAGTTTGAATTTTGGAGGTAAGATAGGTCAACTGCGACAACTCTAGACTTCGCACAGTGATAATAAATTTTTTACTGCTGCTACTATAACACACACTCGATGATATTTAAATAAAATTCACTAACAAGATAACGAAATTGAAATATTTTTACTGCGTTCGCGTGGGTTTCCAAACTACAGTCCGAATCTGATTGCTGTGTATTCCATTTCGACCGTTTCCTCACATTGCAGTCATGTACGTGATCACTGTTTCAGTGCTAGCATCCCCCGGAAGGAGTCGCTCCTCAACTGCAGCCATCGGAAAAGGGTTATAACTGAAACTGTACAGGAAAGGGCTTGGTCTATTCATAAATGAAAAAAAAAGCCCATTAGTGGTCCTACCAGATCGACCACTCACAAATACTGATCTTCTTAAGTTTGTTAGAAACAAATTCAACATACCAACATTCCCAGGTGTGTTCATGCGGGATGCATTACCGAAGACTATGTGGAAAACGTGAATGTTGTATTGTGAATTTAGATGTTGCTGTAGCCCTCGGCACACATTGAGTATCATATGTCATGAAAAATGCGGTTACCGTCTACTATTTTGACATTTACAACGATACTTCACTCATAGAAGACATGTGTTTTACAATTGTAGGCGCTATCGGGACTATAATACATACCTCTGTGGACATCTGCGCATCATGTTCTCTTGGCATTTACAAAGAAGAAGAAGCATGCTATGTAAGGAAGAGCTTTAAACGTTCCTTCATCAGTTGAGGTTCAGATGCAATGTCGTACACTTTGACGTTAAAAGAACAATAATAATAATGGCGTGTGACGAGGGCCTCCAGTCGGGTAGAGCGTTCGCCTGGTGCAAATCTTTCGATTTGACGCCACTTCGGCGACTTGCACGTCGATGGGGATGAAATGATGATGATTAGAACACAACACCCAATCCCTGAGCCGAGAAAATCTCCGATCCAGCCGGGAATCGAACCCGGGCCCTTAGGATTGACAGTCTGTCGAGCTGACCACTCAGCTACCGGGGGCGGACAAAAGAACAATCATCTGTATTGTGTGCAAATTACTTCCTGCCAATTGATTTGAGCATTGGTGAATGGAGTATTGCATTAACTGGACTGGAGACGCACAACAGCATCCCAAATATCACTGAGACTAACAACAAAATGCATCTGGATATTAATGGTGAAAAAGATATTGTGGAAATAGAACCAGGTGCATAAGATATCGACTATTTAAACGAAGTCTTAAAACAGTCTGGAAAAGGTATTGAACTACGTGCAAACATCAATACACTTAAATCTGAAATAAGGACTGTAAATTCAACAATTGAAAAAGGTTCAATATGGCTCCTGCTGGGTTTCACAAACGGGCAGGTTTTGAAGAAGGATCCAGGCAAATTTTACAACTCAGATCAGACTGTGGATATGCTTCACATCAGCACAATCCGAGTCGAGTCTACCTCAACGATAGTCTGATCCATACTATTTACGGATTCTTCCCCTCGGTTTCAATGGGGTATAAAACTGTTGAGACCCCTGCCAATGGAATATACCTTCCAGTCACAGCTCAGACATTGGACTATTTGGAGCTGCGTATTGTAGACCAGAATAACCAACTTCTTGACTTTCGTGGTGAGGAGATCATTGAGTGATTGCATCTAAGACAGGATGGGCGTACGGTATAAAGCAAGTGCACGCAATCCATAGCGTATCACTTCGCCACTGAACAGCAAAGTGATAATATGTGTGAACTACGAGTTTCTTAAAACAATTGGCTTGAAACTGCGCAACGACGTCCTCACTCAACATAACCAGTCCAGTGGAGTATGATGAGACGATTATATTTCAGGAATACTCCTCTCATAAACCTTACGCTTCAACCATATTTAACAAGAATTATGAAATTAGGATTGTCATCTAGCACCAAGATGCACTCAAGCACTCACGCTTCCATGCAGGAGTTCCATATACCTAGAGGGGTCATTCAAGAAAACCGACAGCAGCAATACAGTGGGATCCAAGCTTACACGTAATGCTTTACCATTCCTGTCTCAAGAGATACGCTATGAACTCAATGGGTCTGAGATCGACTGTACACGCAATTTCAGCGTAACATCGACCCTTAAAACATACGTCTCTGCATCACATGCAGATTTGCATAGTTTAGAAAATATGGGATGGTTCATAGACTATCCAGAGGGTAGGGCAGTTGCAGAGTACAAGCGATTTAGTGCATGGACACCTCTAAAATGCTTATGGGGTACTTCGAGGACATGAGACAGATTATTATGAACGGTAAACAGGAGCTCATTCTGGTGTGGTGTGCGATGGACAATAACTCATACATTCAAGGAGCTCAAGAGGAGAATATGATCACAATCAGCAAGATAATATGGAAAATTCCTAACATCAGTGTATCTGATGTGGAGCATTTGAAGCTTTTAAAAGGCCTGAATTCCGGTATATTTCTATCACTGACATTTCACTCGTGGGAGGCTTTCAAGTACCCAGTATTACTGACTGCGAGCAGAAAAATATGGGCTATCAAACTTCTTCGCAGCTAGAGACACCTAGATTCATCATACTTCCGTTTCAGACTGATAAAAGAGGTAATATGGGAAATGATTCCACCATGTTCGACAACTGCAAGTTAATTAATGCCAAAGTTTATCTCAATTCAGAATTCTACCCATATGACAATTTACATCTGCAGTGGAGTCAAAATGTATTCAGTCTAGCTTATGACATGTATGCAAGGTTTCGTGCTTCTTACTATGAAACTGCCTAGAGAGAGGGAGGAGGGTGTCTACTCAGTCCATGTAAGTTCAAGGAGCTTTTACCGATCATTGTAAGAGACTGCTCAAAACAGAACGAGATAATTAAATCTGGACCTATAGATGTGCGAACTGAATTTGAATCTTGGACAATTTTTCCAGATCACACTGCTGCGTATGCTCTAGTTCTACATGACTGTGTTATCAACTGTTGCTCACTCATCGGTGTTGTGCAACGAGCTGCACCATACCTAGAGCATTTCACAATGGCGTCTCAAGGTGTAAACATCATTGCAGATGCTCAGAGTTTCTATGATGGTGAGTGTAGACAGTTCATATTTAAAGATGTTGCGTTTGTAGCAAACACACAAGATGCTAGAATAACAGCGACATTCTCAGCAAACATTGCATCACTGAGGTCTTTCAAGTACGTGAAGTTTACTAAGACATGGAAGAGTGCAAAGTGGTTAACACATTTCTACCATGGAGTTCACTGGGATGATCCTTGCGTACCCTATAAAGATATGATGATGGCGCTTAAATTATGCGATCACACAGATACCATCGACTGTGTGAAGGGGAATGAGAAGATCTCATTAATGCATAGAATCTTTAAGTTTGCTGCTTTTCAAGACCTGGAATTCTACGGGTGTCCTTCTCTACATCGACTCAAGAACATGTACGAAAAAAGTGTTGCTGTGTCTGCTTATGAAAATGTAAAATTACTTTTAAGTTGGAGCAGAAGTAAATGAATTTTTACCTCACAACCTCTGTGTTCATTTCTCTCAACCCTGCTCCTGAAGTGATGATGTACCATTTTTTAACCAATGCTCTGTCTGTGGTTTTCTTCAAGTACAGGAGATATAAATTTAGACATGTCAGCTATATATCTTTGGAAGCAGACATGGTCACGTGCCTTCTGCTCCCATAACCCAATTCTTGCTGCGTGATAGGCGTAACTCGATGCAGCCATTATATATATTTTGATATCTTCCATCTTAAACTTTGCCTCCTCAATAGCACTCCAGCAAAAACTACTACGGTGCTCCCACACCACCACCAGCAGCAGTTTGGGGGGTAAATTCAGTGACGATCACCAAGAAGAATGGACCCTGTGCTGTACTAGGAAGCATTGGGGCATCTATCTTGGCGCTAGACCCGCACCACAGTTATGCGTCATTGCTCAGCAACAGTACCTAGGTGGACACGTGTTTCGACTGGAATTTCTTGGGTTTCGTGTATGAAACAGTTGTCACTGCCTCATCATTGCGGGACCCAAACTAACACCTTATACGTCGCTTCGCTGCTGACGTCGGCGGCGGCTGTGGAGGCGTCGGGTGTCGAGTGGGTGGCAGTGGTGTCAGGTGTCGAGCTTGGGGTGTGTGTCTCTTATTAGCGATCTTTTGTGTAAACTGTATTCCATCAATTTCATTGATCAATAGGATGCTGTGAATTAAAAAAAACTACCCCATACATGTGAAAAAAATCGATTTAATTAATTTGCATGCATTTTTTATATCAATGTGGTGTTAGCTGTACATAGTTAAGGGGGATGGAGGGGGGTGCGTGAGTGGGTGACATGGAGCAGAACAGCAGATTAAATGCGTAACACTGTGTTAATTTGCATAATTTTTATGTAAAACACAGTACAATAGTTAAAGGGGGTGGATGACAGAGAGGAATACGTCAGATATGGCGTTCAAAAGCATGTGAAATTCGGAAAGTGTACCAGAAAATAGTGTGAGGACAACTAATTACTTCAAAAAATGGTTCAAATGGCTCTAAGCATTATGGGGCTTATTATCTGAGGTCATCAGTCCCCTAGACTTAGGTCTATTTGAACCTAACATACCTAAGAAGAGCACACACATTCATGCCTGAGGCAGGATTCGTACCTGCGACCGTAGCAGGCGTGTGGTTCTGGACTGAAGCACCTATAACCGCTAGGCCACAGCAGTCACCTAACTAATTACTTAATTTGGCATGAAAGACGGTACAATAATTTAAGGAAATGGAGGTGACATGGAAAACCACTTAACAGAACTGTAGGTTAGTAAGACTTAGGTCCGTTCTATCCAGCACAGGCTGAGTCCTTTTCCAGCCTATTCCTAGGAATAGGTGGTCGGGTGACTTAGGTTAGTAAAGGTAGCACAAGTGCGCTTTTTTTCCCACCATTTTCTTAGGTTAGTGGAGGTAGCCGTGGTATGTTGCATTGTCCTGATGGAACTTCCCTCCATTTTCTGTGGGAGGAAAGGGGAGGGGGACTGGATTTACCACTAGGTAAGAGGTTAATTAATTCATAAATTTAATTAAGTACTCAAACTGATAAGAGTAAGAGGAGCTATTCCAATAACTCAGACCTGAAAGTGTACCTGTAGCAGCGAGGGGGTGGTGGGGAGCGGGTTGGAGGAGGGGGAGGGGGTGGGGGGGACAATTGTATATGTGCCTGTCAATCAAAAGGGGGGTGTTACGGAAAAGCACATAACAGAACAACAGGTTAAGTACCTGTCAATCAAAGGAGGACAATAGGTTAGCTCCTGAGTGCATACCTGCTCCTGATGTAGGCAACCCACACTAACAAAATGTGCCAGGAAGAAGGTAGCCCCCCTACTGACGAAGCACTGAAGATACCTGATGCAGTCATGGTATTCATAGCGAATTCCGCGCATGTGAATCGTACTGGCGGGTTACGGCGCACGCATTGGGAGGAGACATGCGCGAGGCAGCCAGGTAGTGTGTGCTGCCCTCAGTGGTGAAGTAAGAACAGCATTATTGCTGAGTATCGACAGAGCATGTCGATTCCACTGTTACCGCATAATTTTAATAATTGGATTCCAGTTTTTATCTACGATTCGTTAGATTGTCAGCAAGACATATTTCCACAGATTCTTTAATTACAGAGTCCCAGAAGCTGGAAACCGGTGCTAAAATTTTGGTGTTATTGTGTTCCATTGTATGTCCCACGGAAATGCAATGTTATGCTACTCCTGATTTTATGGGTTGCTGCAGACAAGTGTGTCTTTCGTGTTCTACACAGCGTTCCTGGAGTGTTCGTGTCGTCTGACCTATATATGCCAACAGTCAGAAGATATCCAGAGTGTTACAAAAAGGTACTGCCAAACTTTCAGGAAACATTCCTCACACACAAAGAAAGAAAATATGTTATGTGGACATGTGTCCGGAAACGCTTACTTTCCATGTTAGAGCTCATTTTATTACTTCTCTTCAAATCACATTAATCGTGGAATGGAAACGCACAGCAACAGAATGTACCAGCGTGAATTCAAACACTTTGTTACAGGAAATGTTCAAAATGTCCTCCGCTAGCGAGGATACATGCATCTACCCTCCGTCGCAAGGAATCCCTGATGCACTGATGCAGCCCTGGAGAATGGCGTATTGTATCACAGCCGTCCACAATACGAGCACGAAGAGTCTCTACATTTGGTACCGGGGTTGCATAGACAAAAGCTTTCAAATGCCCCCATAAATGAAAATCAAGAGGGTTGAGGTCAGGAGAGAGTGGAGGCTATGGAATTGGTCCGCTTCTACCAATCCATCGGTCACCGAGTCTGTTGTTGAGAAGCGTACGAATACTTCGTCTGCAGGAGCTCCATCGTGCATGAACCACATGTTTTGTCGTACTTGTAAAGGCGCATGTTCTAGCAGCACAGTTAGAATATCCCGTATGAAATCATGATAACGTGCTCCATTGAGCGTAGGTGGAAGAAACTAAAATGAGCTCTAACATAGAAATTAAGCGTTTCCGGACACATGTCCACATAATATCTTTATTTGTGTGTGAGGAATGTTTCCTGAAAGTTTGGCCGTACCTTTTTGTAACACCCTGTATTGACACCTAAGTGATTCTTTGTACCGCAAAATCGGTAATGACCCAACGAGCCGTATATCCAGAAAGACTGCTACTCTTTTGAACGATAGTTCTTTACCTAAGCAAGTTATCAAGGGACTGAGACCTCACAATGCTGTTGCACCAAGACGGTATTGGCTGCCCAAGATTCACAAGGATGGAGCTCCACTACGATTGATAGTGAGTAACATTGGTGCTTCTACTTATTCGACTGCAAAACATCTGGCCTCCTTATTCAAGCCGTATGTGTGTAAGTGCTGCCACGATATAGGTAATTCCAAGGATTTTATCAATCGTTTGAAGACTGTTAAGCTGAGCAGCTCGGATTTAATAATTAGCTTCGATGTGGTCTCACTTTTTAGCAAAGTGCCTTTATTTGACTCTCTACATCTTATTCGTAACTTGTTCAGTGATTATTTGACCGCTTTGTTTGAACGTATTCTCTCGTCTACGTATTTTTTGTTTAATAACGAAGTTTTTGAACAAACTGACCGTGTCGCCACGGGGAGTCTCTTGTCCATTGTGGTGGCCAGTCTTTTTATGGAAGACTTTGAGGAGAAAGCTTTTGAGTCTGTCGTCATAAAGCCTACGGTTCTTTGGATTTACGTAGATGATACTTTCGTTGTATGGCCTCATGGCAGACAAGAACTGGAAAAATTCCTTTGTCATTTAATCTCTTTACATGAGAAAATGAAGTTTACTATGGAGAATGAGAAAGATGGAACTGTACCCTTTTCAGACGTGTTGGAAGCCCGTAAGAATGATGGGTCTCTGGGACATTCGGTGTACAGAAAACCCACACATGCAGAGCTGTATCTCCAGGCGTCCAGCTGCCATCACCCTGCGCAAACCGCAAGTGTTCTCAGTACTTTAATTCATCGGGCGCTTGTAATATGGATGCTTATAGCCTTCACGAAGAATTACTGCATCTGGAGAAGGTTTTTAAAGAGGATGGCTATACTTCGCGTCAAATACGGAAGGCCATGCACAATTATAATAGCAAGAAGCAACGCTCTGATGAGACTGATGACTATAAATCAACTGCGTTCCTTCCATATGCTGGGAACTTATCTTCTAAAATAGGCAGATTTGCTTAGGAAGAATAATATTAATGTCATCTTCCGTCCACCAGCAAAGAGCGGGGCCTTAGTCGCATCCGTTAAAGCCGATTTACAATAGAGGAGGCGGGTGTTTATAAATTTCCTTGTGAGTGTGGCGCGGCATGTGTAGATCAGACGACACCAATGGTCCAGGAACGCTGTGTAGAACATGAAAGACACACCCGTCTGCGGCAACCCTTAAAATTAGCAGTAGCAGAACATTATATTTCCACGGGACACTCAATGGAATACAATAACACCAAAATCTTAGCATCAGTTTCCAGCTTCAGGGACTCTGTAATTAAAGAATCCGTGGAAATACGTCTTGCCGACAATTTAACGAATCGTGATAAAGGCTTTCAGCTGGATAAAAATTGGAATCCAATTATTAAAATTATGCAGTAACAGTGGAATCGACATGCTCTGTCGATACTCAGCGATTAGACTGTTCTTACTTCACCACTGAGGGCAGCACTCACTACTTGGCTGCCTCGCGCCTGTCACTTCCTAACGCATGTGCCGTAAGCCGCCAGTACGTTTCGCATGCGCGGAATTCAGTATAAATACCATGACTGCATCAGGTCTCTTCGGTACTTCGTCTACTCACCTAACGATAGCCGGACGTCTCTGGGCCGAAATATCGTGGCAGAATGTTGATGGGATCCGGCTGCAAACCCGAAGAAATACGCCGGGAAAACTTCAGATGTCACATATAACAAAATGCATCACCCTTGGAATATACTAAAATTTTCGGGGCACCAGTAGCAGTATCTTCAGAATTACAGAACAGTGTGGTGTCACCGCCAGACACCACACTTGCTACGTGGTAGCCTTTAAATCGGCCGCGGTCCACTAGTACACGTCGGACCCGCGTGTCGCCACTGTCAGTGATAGCAGACCGAGCGCCACCACACGGCAGGTCTAGAGAGACTAACTAGCACTCGTCCCAGTTGCACAGCCGACGTTCATAGCAATGGTTCACTGACAAATACGCTCTCATTTGGCGAGACGATAGTTAGCATAGCCTTCAGCTACATTTGCAACGACCTAGCAAGGCGCCGTGTTCAATTGATAATTAATATTATGAAGCATGTACCGTAACGAGAGATGTTCTACAATTGTGGATTAAAGTTAAGTATTACATCATCTACGTACTTTATTTGCAATTATCAAGATATTGTCCTGTTCCAGACCTCACGCCAGTCAGCGTGTAATTAAACGAGTGCATTTCGGCCTCCTCTAGAAACACAGTGTTGGCTCTTCTGCCAACACTACAAACAGTCTTCACAAATTAGATAACAGATTGCCTAGTCCAATACAGATCAAATCCTCTCCCTCGTGAACTGGTCAGAACTACTTCGATATACGGGTATTGTTAGGGGCTTAAGTGATGCAGCTGTTCCCCGAAAAAAAAACAGGCTCCACTGTGATCGCTTAAGGCCAGTACTCCCTCCGCAGTGCTCTCAGGTCTTGTTGAAACGTAAGCTTTCCTATCCTGAACATACTCTTTCATTTTCTGCTAAGAAATGTAACCACAATCGGACTGTTTAATGATAGTCAAAATGATTGGAATTACAGGTGGAGGGCTGACAATATTATTCAAACCAGATTTGTATATAAAGGACATTTCAGCTGTCCTTATCGATTATTTTCATGCACCCGCACTACATCTACTTACTCGTACCTACTCCGCAGGCCAGCATACGGTGAGTGGTACAGGGAACCCTGTACCATTACTTGTCTTTTCCTTTCTTGAGAGTCCATTTGCAGAGAACCATTTAAAAATTTTCTGAATGATATTATGTTCAATTTCCTCAGCTAACTCTTGTTTGCGGGTGTGATTACCATACTTGTATCATCAGTGAAAAGAACTTACTCTGTCTATTCATGAATACAGAGTGGCAAGTCATTAATATATATTAAGAAGAATAAGGGACACGAGATCGAAGGCTGTGGGACACTATTCTTGATACGTGCCCAGTTACAGGACTCTGCTGATATATGCAGACTATCCGTACTGTTAATTTCAACCTTCTCCATCCTTCCAGTTAAATATGAATTAAACTATTTGTACACTGTCCCATTCCTTCCACAAAACTTAAGCTTATCGAAAGGAATTTCATGATTCACACAGCCAAAAATCTTCAAGAGATCACAAAAAATTCCAGTGGGTGATTTTGGTTATTGAGAGCATTAAATATTTGATCAGTGAAAGCATATATAGCTTTTCCTGATGAAAAGTCTCTCTGAAAACCAAACTGACAGTTTGTTAGTACTTCATTTTTGCAAATATGTGAAGATACTCTTGAATACATTACTTCATCAAGAATTTTGGATAAAGCTGTCATAAGTCAGATTGGGCAGTAGTTGTTAGCATCACACCTATCTTCCTTTTATGCAGTGGTTTAACAATAGCATTGTACAGTCTATCCAGAACAGGGTGCTACTATGCGTGTGACTGAGAATTCTACTCATCTGTTGGGAACAAGATTTTAGTACCATGTTGGAAATGCCATCAATTCCATGTGAGCCTTTACTTTTGAGTGAATTTCATATTTTGATAATTTCAGTAGGAGAGGTCGGTTGAATTTCAATTTTATCAAATTGGCTCTGAGCACTATGGTACTTATCATCTGTGGTCATCAGTCCCCTAGAACTTAGAACTACTTAAACCTAACTAACCTAAGGACAGCACACTCATACATGCCCGAGGCAGGATTCGAACCTGCGACCGTAGCGGTCACGTGGTTCCAGACTGAAGCGCCTAGAACCGACGGCCAAACCGGCCGGCAATTTTATCAAATTGTATAGGTATTGCCTCTTTCATAGACAGCCTTGCATTTTATAATGAACATCTGGGTCCCATATACTCTACAACACTTAAAAAATGATTATTAAAATATTTTCTAACTCTCACGTTCTGTTAACAGATATTTCATTGAATGTGAAAGCAATACAGTCTACCTGTGCTCTCGGTTACTCTGTATCCCTTTTAATAGTATTGAAAATTGTTTTAATTGTTCCAAACTGTTTCAATTTTATCATCAGAAGTGCTAATCTCAGACATAATGCACATACTTTGGGACTTTTTGATAACTCTTCTTAATACAGTGCAGTAGTTTTTATAATACTTGACTGTTTCTGGATCATTAATCGTTCTAGCTATAAGATCCATTTTCCTTTTGTTTTTACAAGATATTTTTATCCCTTTAAATGGTAAGCCATGGCTTTTTAGATGATTAAATTTCACTATTTTCTCAGGTACACTGTTTTCAAATATACTCACAAAGACATCATGAAACAGGTCAAATTTTAAATTAGCATCAGGTGCCCTGTAAACTCATTCTAGTCTAATTGTTGCAAACTTTCCCAAAACTTGCAACTGTTAAATTTTTAATGGAGTGCACTTTTTTGAAGATTTATTGCATTACTTTATGGAGCTATGTTATATACTGTAGTAGCTGTGCATTGTGATCAGAAAGACCATTCTTAACAGGAAAAGTTTTTATTTGATTAAATTTTTCTTCGTCTATAAAAATATTATCTATCAGTGTACTCCTTCCCGGTACTACCTGAGCAGGAAAGTCAGTAACTGATGCCACATTTAAAGAACCAAGTAATACTTCAAAGCGATGCTTTCTGTAAGATTCTTTCAAAAAATCTACACTGAAATCCCTGCAAACAATAATCTGCTTCCCTCTATATGACAACACAACAAAGAATCCAAGGTTTTCAGAAGTAGCTGTAAATTTCCCAATGGGGACCTGTATGCAGCTACAAATATAAAAATGTCATTCTTTAGTGTAAGCTCATAGGTGTATGCTTCTAAATGTTACTCTACACAAAATTTCTCAGTTTCTGAATTTTTCACACTATGATAAATTTTAACATATATGGTAAGAAAGTAAAATGCCGGCGCTCCCCGGAAACGTTGCCCAATCGGACAACGGCCAAATCTTCCACCACCGGAAACCAATGCCCGGACACTAAAAAGTAAAGTAAGTTTAACATACAGGGTGTTACAAAAAGGTACGGCCAAACTTTCAGGAAACATTCCTCACACACAAAGAAAGAAAATATGTTATGTGGGCATGTGTCCGGAAACGCTTACTTTCTATGTTAGAGCTCATTTTATTACTTCTCTTCAAATCACATTAATCATGGAATGGAAACACACAGCAACAGAACGTACCAGCGTGACGTCAAACACTTTGTTACAGGAAATGTTCAAAATGTCCTCCGTTAGCGAGGATACATGCATCCACCCTCCGTCGCATGGAATCCCTGATGCGCTGATGCAGCCCTGGAGAATGGCGTATTGTATCACAGCCGTCCACAATACGAGCACGAAGAGTCCTTACATTTGGTGCCGGGGTTGGGTAGGCAAGAGCTTTCAAATGTCCCCATAAATGAAAGTCAAGAGGGTTGAGTTCAGGAGAGCATGGAGGTCATGGAATTGGTCCGCCTCTACCAATCCATCGGTCACCGAATCTGTTGTTGAGAAGCGTACGAACACTTCGACTGAAATGTGCAGGAGCTCCATCGTGCATGAAGCACATGTTGTGTCGTACTTGTAAAGGCGCGTGTTCTAGCAGCACAGGTAGAGTGTCCCGTATGAAATCATGATAACGTGCTCCATTGAGCGTAGGTGGAAGAACATGGGGCCCAATCAAGACATCACCAACAATGCTTGATGCTAGTACTGTAGAGCAATGAGTCGCATGTCAACACAAGCACCGAAGTCAACATTACCTTCCTTCAATTGGGCTAACTCGCGGTGAATCGAGGAAGTACAGTACATACTGACGAAACAAAAATGAGCTCTACGATGGAAATTAAGCGTTTCCGGACACATGTCCACTTAACATCTTTTCTTCATTTGTGTGAGGAATGTTTCCTGAAAGTTTGGCCATACCTTTTTGTAACACCCTGTATATGGTAACTCCTTCTCTCTATATAGTATCACTACTTACATGTAGTGAAACCTTGTATCCACCTACATTTATCTTTCCCACATTTGTGACTATATGATGTTCAGACAGACATAGTACATCTATTCCATCCTCAGTTTCTAAATCTTCTAAGCAAACAAGAAACTCATCTACTTTTCTCTAAACCCCTAATATCTTGATGCAATAGATTAAACACTATTTTTCACTGTATTTTTATGAGCATCTTGCGATATACTAACACTGTTTTTCATTGTTTTATGAGAAGCATGGGCTGTGGGGAAACCAGAGAAGAAGGGAATCGAAGCATTTGATATGTAGTACTACAGAAGAATGTCGAAAATTAGAGAAACTGATAAGGTAAGGAATGAGGAAGTTCTCCAGGGAATGGGGGAGGGAAGGAATATACAGAAAACACTGACAAGGAGAAAAGACAAGGTGAAATAACTGCCATGATACAAGAGGGAGCTGTACAGGATAAAAACTGTAGATGAAGACAGAGACTGGAATACATCCAGCATATAATTGAGGACGTAGGTTGCAAGTCCTACTATGAGATGAAGAGGTTGGCACAGGAGAGGAATTCGTGTCGGGTCGCGTCATACCAGTCAGAAGACAGATGACTCAAAAATTATAATTATTATTCTAAGTGATTGTGGAATATAATATCGATACATAATAATATGAGTGTAGTGGCAGAGTGCGTGGCTCACCTGGTCGCCCATGCCAGTGATGATGGGGATGTTCCAGTAGGCGGCGAGCCTGGCCACCGGCTCCAGTGCGAAGGCGCACGCTGGCCCGATGAAGGCCATCACGTTGTCCCAGAAGCGCATGTCCGTGGCCAGCCCGGGCGCCATATCGCCGGAGCACGACGGGTAACTGCGGGCAAACACGGGGCTCGTTACTCCACCAGCTCAGTGCAGAAGAGCGCTTCACGCCACTCTGTGACGCACTAAAATAAAATCAGAACTCGGTGATACTACGAGTGAGTGTCCAAAGGCTGGGAAATTACAATTTTGTGCACAAATGATTACGAGTATCCTGAAACACAAGCAGGGGTTCTTTGCACACCGTGAGTTTGCGATTTTTGCGATGGCTGATCTGTGTGTACAAAGTTTTGTTTTAAACTTTGGAAAACGCGCCAGATGTCAAAGCAAGCTTTTAGGCACGACGCATTAGGTCAGATACGTACTTACGACTGGTGTAAATGTTTTGCAAAAGCGGTGAACACCGATTGACATTACGCCCGTACTGCTCGGCCGTCAATTGACATCACACCAGAAAATCTACAGAACGTGAAAAATACGATTCAGCAGTATCGTAGAGAAGCAACCAGAGACATCTGCTACGCTTCTGGGGTCCATTTGAACGTGTTCTGTCAGAAGCATTGGACGTAAGAAGGATTGCGGCTAATTTTGTTCTGCAAGACGGTCAGAAGCAATATCGCATTTAACTCTGCAGGGAACTTAAACAACTTCTTCAGAAAGATCCACTCTTTCTTCCAAATGCTGTCACAGATGAGGAAAGTTTAGTTTACGGCAACCAGCCTGAAACTGAGCAGCAATCGTCCTTGTTCACGTAAGCCAAACTATGCTCGACAAGTCAAGAGTAATATACTTATATTGATGTGGAGTCGCACTATGTCCGTTCGGTGGCTCAGATGGATAGAGCGTCTGCCATGTAAACAAGAGATCCCGCGTTCGAGTCCCGGTCAAGGCACACATTTTCACCTATTCCCGTCGATATATGCGCCCGTCAGCAGCTGAAGGTATTAATATAATTCTAATTTAGTCAAGAGTAACGTTAAGTCTCTGTTGACCTGCTCGTATGATGTTTCTGGGATTTTTTCGAAGTATGTTCGCTGAATTACGAGTTATCTTAGCATCAGATGTACTGGATGTAGCTATACGTTGACATGCTCTGATAACATTCCTGCGATTTTTTCGAAATATATCTACTGAATTACGAATTATCTTAGCATCAGCTGTACTGTGTGTAGCTATACGGTGACGTGCTCATAGCAGATTCCTAAAATTGTTTCGAAATATAATCTCTGAATTACGATTTCTTTTCGAATCAGCTGTACCAGGTATAGCTATCAAACCTTGTGCCGGTCCTGGACTCGAACCTGCATTTCCCACTTGCTGCGAGCGGCCGCCTTGCCATTTAGGCTACCCGAGACGCCCTCGGAACGACCGAGACTTGGATACGTCACGCCGTCTACGTCCTCGTCTCACAGTGTAATCTAATCCTGCCGGTCCGATGAAGGCCATCACGTTGCAAGACGGTAAATAACAGCATCATCTGCAAAGAGTCGAAGAATCGTTTGTGTAGATCACGAACAGCAGAGAGCTTATAACATTTCCCAAGGTAGGATGCTCGGGTAGCTTATACGGTAAAGCTGCCTCTTGCGAAAAGCTGGAAATCCTGGTTCGAGCCCCGGTCCAGCATAAAATTTCATGTGACACCGAGGGGTAGTATTGCCACTTCCAAAACAGCTGGTGCTAAAAGAATTCGCAATTCCGTGAATATCCTTCCAATATGCTTCCGACGGCTGCAGGATCGTCAAGTAAAATGTGCATTCTTGAGATTGTTCACAAAGAAGTCGTCCCTCCTCGTGAGACGGTCGAGTTTCCACCGCGATGTTCTGCGACATTTGAGGGATGGCGTGAGGTGGAAACGAGCACGTCTGGGTACTCTGCAATGGCAACACACGACCGCGTATGGCTTACATTACTCACTAATTTTTTACTAAATATAATACGGGAGTGCTCCCCTAACCGTCGTCCACGCAAGACACAGATGTGATTAGCTCCTCTTCCCCAGTTTGAAAATTAAGTTAAGGGGGCTAGTATTTGGTATAAGATTAAGCGACACATCAACGAACATGACTGCACAAGGTAAGGCGAACTATACTGCTACACGACAGTCAGAGTGATCCCTGGGGACACGAAATATACAAGACTACTACAGAGATAACGAAACAATCAATAACGTTAGTCTCTTTCAAACACTCAACGGTTCGTCATACTCTCACTACCCTAGGACCACCGACTTACACTAACTGATCAAAAACATTCAGACAGATGGCTGAAACCAACTTACAAGTTCGTGGCTCTCTTCATCGACAATGCTGGAATTCAGTGTGGCGTTGTTCACCCTTAGCCTTGACGACAGCTTCCACTCTCGCAGTCATAAGTTCATTCAGGTGCCGGAAGATTTCTTGGGGAATCGCAGCCCATTCTTCAAGGCATGTTGCACTGGAGAGAGGTGTCGTAAGTCGGTGGGTGAGGCCTGGCACAAAGTCGGCGTTGCAAAACATCCCAAAGGCGTTCTATAGGTTTGAGGTCAGGTCTCTGTGCAGGCCAGTCCATTACAGGGATGTTATTATCGTGTAACCACTCCGCCAAAAGCTGTGCATTATGAACAGGCGCTCGATCGTGTTGAAAGATGCACTCGCCATCCCCGAATTGCTTTTCAGCAGTGGGAAGCAAGAAGGCGCCCCGCAAAACAACAGGGGCTGCAAGCCCCTCCATGAAAAACACGACCACACCATAACACCACCGCCTCCGAATTTGGCACTATACACGCTCGCAGATGACGTTCACAGGGCATTCGCCATACCCACACCCTGCCATCGCATCGCCACATTGTGTACCGTGATTCTTCACCCCACACAAGAATTTTCCACTGTTCAATCGTCCAATATTTACGCTCCATATACCAAGCGATACGTCGTTTGGCATTTACCGGTGTCATAGTACCTGCAGTGGACCCTGATGCAGCTTGGAATTCCTGTGTGATGGTCTGGACAGATGTCTCCCTTGTTACACAATACTACCCTTTTCAACTGTCGGCGGTGTCTGTCTCTCAACAGACGACGTCGGCCTGTCCGCTTTTGCGTTGTACGTGTCCCTTCACGTTTTCGCTTCACTATCACATCGGAAACAGTGGACCTAGGGATGTTTAAGAGTGTGGAAATCTCGCGTACAGACGTATGACGCAAGTGACACCCAATCACCTGACCGATCTCACGATGTCTACTGACTACTGTGGTCGCTGATGTGGAGTACTTGGCGGCAGGTGGCAGCACAATGCACCTAATATGAACAAACCGTATGTTTTGGGAGTGTTCGGATACTTTTGATCAAGTAGTGTACATTAGTGCAATACAGTGGTGTACACTGTACGACAGTTCCAAGGCTCCGAGCTGCACTGTCTGTTTTCTTCGTTTTTTTTTTTTTTTTTTTTTTACATAGTTATTCCTTGTTTTGCCACGTTAACACTGAACGTCACGGAATTAATTTATAAGTGGAAATAAATCTTTTCACGGGTTAATCACAAACTGTTCAGCAACTGTATCATCTGAGTCGGAGAGTCGGTAAAAAAAGGTACCTATTATTAATTTATTCCCGTTTCAGGTATAGCCTCTACCCATATTAACGCACAGTAACTGTCTCCTTCAATATCACTACAAGGTAAACTACTTTTAACGGGAGTAAGCACGCCACCATCAACTGAATTTAATTAATCCTTTCTGAAAACGGCTAGTACCTTTGTAAAAATTTTGGCTGAACTTATCTCCGACTTTTGCCAGATTTCTGTACCTCTAATGAAATGAGCTTCAATGTTTTCACTTAGCGCTTGGAGCTTTGGTTTCTTCCCAACATAGCTACGACAGCTTACTACTAAAATACTGATTGTTGAAGGTGTACCCTCGTGCTGTTTTTGATTGCATCCTTTAAAGCTGATTCTCTTTCTGTAGTTTTCTGAGACCCTCTAACATAAAAGAGTGTCCATTTCCATCCACAAAGCTTCCACCAGTAGCTGCTTCTTGTGTGTAGTGGACTCCTGACCTGTTAAGCGGAACCCAGAAACCCACCATCTGATGGCGTAAGTCGAGAAATCTGAAGCCTGCATGGTTGCAGAATCGTCTGAAGCCGGCCGCGGTGGCCTAGCGGTTGTAGGCGCTTCAGTCCGGAACCGCGCGACTGCTACGGTCGCAGGTTCGAATCCTTCCTCGGGCATGGATTTGTGCGTCGTCCTTAGGTTAGTTAGTTCTAATTTCTAGGGGACTGATGACCTCAGATGTTAAGTCCCATAGTGCTCCGAGCCATTTCAACCATTTTTGAATTGTCTGAACCTCTTACTTCGACCCTTCACTCGGCTCTGTGCCAAAGATCCGCAATCGGTCCTGTAGACGATGCTACACATGAAAACTTCGCCTTCATCCTGAAAGCATGACTGCCAGCCCTTAACACTTCAATCAGTCATACGGAAACAGAGACAATATCTTTTGACCCAAAGCGACGTACGTCGTTAGTACCGGGATGAGCCATCACCTGCATCCTGTGCTCCTCATGACATCCGCAAGCACCGGTTTCAAATCTGAATTGACTCCTCCCAGTACGCGCACAGAATGCACACTGGATTCCTTCCCATTCTGACGGACATATCCCTAAGGGGCCCCTCGGTGCAACAATAAAATTTGCCATGTCCATTATAATTATCCGGGCTGTTATGCCGTGGTCGGTTGATGAATTCTGTATCGATTCCCAACGTTTCGTCTCCGACTGTGGGAGACATCTTCAAGGGGGTCTGTAGCTCGATGGAAGGTCCAACACACCCACTGGCTCGCTACTGACTGCAGCTAAATTCCGTGTCCGCGCGCTCCCACGCCGCGGCGTGACGTCACGTGTTTTGAAAACGTCAGTGCATTTGGCCGCTGTCCGTTGCCGTCGATCGCCGTTGCCATCACCCAGTAGTGGACGGATGGTACACATCTTCTTTAACACCGGCATCCATTACCGTTTAATTTCACGCCCTCCTCCTTTCGGTTGAAATATTTGGGTGTTTAGCGATTTCGATTGCCTCCCTGTACAGCCTTTCGTAATATCCGCTTGTGGCCGCTAGTACTTGCGTCTCCTCGAAACGAATATTGTGGTTCCCTGGCTGGAAAGCATGCTCCGCAACAGCTGATCGTTCTGTTTCTCCTCTTCTACAATTTCCCTTGTGCTCTTCCAAACGTTTAGAAACAGTTCTTTTAGTGGTACCCACATAAACATCTCCACAGCTGCATGGGATCCTATACACTCCAGCTTTTTCCAATGGCTTGCGAGCGTCCTTGGCAGGCTTGAGGTATTCCTGTATCTTCCTGGTGGGCTTGTAAATTACGGTAACATTCCGCTTCGTCAAGATCCTCCCTATTCTTTCCGTTACATTTTTAACAAACGGCAGGAAAACCTTAGATTTTGCAGTAACCTGTTCATCAGTATGATTTCTGCGTGGCTGCCTCAACGCACGTTTTATTTCGGCGGACGAATATCCGTTCGTCATTGGTGCATTGTGGAGATGTTCCATCTCAGCGTCGAGCAACTCAGGTTCACAAATATTTCTAGCTCTGTCCGCTAACGTCTTGATAACACCCCCCTTCTGTTGTGGGTGGTGGTTCGAATCCCGGTGAAATAACGGTCCCTGTGCGTGGGTTTGCGGTATACTGAGTGGCCCAAACTACAATTTTCGTTTCTAAAAACAAGCACATCGAGAAAATGTAATTTGCCGTCTACCTCCTCCTCCATTGTAAACTGAATTCTCGAGTTTATACTGTTCAGATGTTCGTGGAACCGGCTTAGTTCCTCCCTACCATGTTTCCACAGCACAAACGTGTCATCCACGTATCGGAAGCATATATTTAGTTTTTTGCTGGCAGTACCTAAGGCCTGTTGTTCGAACTTCTCCATAAAGAAGTTTGCAATTACGGGACTTAGGGGGCTTCCCACAGCTACGCCATCCGTTTGCTCATAAAACTCTTCATTCCACTTGAAGTATGTAGTCGTCAAACAACACTTAAAAAGTTCTGAAATATCAGCAGGAAAAATTCGATCCAGCTGCTCCAATACATCATTAAGTATCGAATTTTTCCTGCTAATGTTTCAGAACTGTTTAAGTGTTGTTTGACGACCACATACTTCAAGTGGAATGGATAATTATAATGGACATGATATTTCCGGCCGTGAAAGTCTACATTTTAATAAAATTTGCCGCAGAACAAATGCGTGTGGTTGATATGTAGTTCAGTACCCTGACGACGGTGGTGAAAATCATTGTTCACTATCGCCTAAACTTTCTTCAGGAAAGGCTGTTTTATTTGCGCTGGGCTGCGTTATTTACTAGAATGTTGTGGCGGCACTTATTACATTCTGTTATTTTAGGAAATTATTGGCTAGTGGTGGGAGTAGAGAAGGGTGGAGAAAATAGCCTCTTCTGGTAGGTAAAGCAAAGTTGCAGTCTCTGAGGTCACACAGTATCGTTTCTTAACGAGTATATGTCCGCTAGCGTGAAGAATATTGTTTGTGCGTGTTCGTCTGTTCCTTATACTCAGCGATGTCTAGGAAGTGTGTTAATTCAGCACAACTTTATCATACAATGTAGGCTTTCACGGCCTGTATTGTCTTCACTTAAAAGTTCCGGGCTGATTGGCTGTGGTCGATGTACAAAACTCTCCCCGGACGTTTCGTCTCCGATTGCGGGAGACATCCTCCGAGGTAAAGCGGCGAAATGCAAAGAGAACTCGAAGAAGCGCCGATGACGTATGCAGTGCACAGGAATCCACTGACCTTCACGTGGCGTCGGCTATGAGACTGTCTCTGATAATGCCGACATTATCGATTGAAAGTAATCGATTGTCACGTTTCCGTTGCAACGTTGACATACATATTTTATCCAGTTTAACACCTTCCTCTTTCGTGTTAAAGCTATTACGGTGTTTATCAATCTCGATAGCCTCTCTATACATGCGCGTATAATAATGCGAGGTTTTAGATACGACGATCGTCTCGCAGAATTTTCTTGTTTACCTCCCTGATACTACGGCCGATTGACCCGTGGAACCCAGGCGGCAATTCCTCTTATTTTCAACCAGACGGGTCTTCACACATCTCTTTGTGGTATCGATATAAAACAATAAACAACTACAAGGAATTTTATATACCCCTGGTGTAGCCAAAGAATGTTGTGCATCTTTTGCCGATCCTAAATATTCTTTTATTTTCCTGGTGGGTCTAAAAAAATACTTTCCACCCCATACTTGCTTAACATTTTCCCAATGCGATCTGTGATCTTACTAATGAAAAAAACATATTTTTCCTCTAAGACCAGTCAATGTAATCATTTTCATTTGTTAAGCAGCATAGACACAACGGTTGCATCTGACATTGAAGAGCCAAAAAACTGGTACGCTTGTTTAATATCGTGTAGGGCCCCCGCGAGGAGATGTGGTGCAACACGACGTGGCAAGGTCTCGACTATTGTCTGAAGTATTGCCGGAGGGCATAGCCACCATGACTCCTGCAGGGCTGTCCATAAATCCGTAAGAGTACGAAGGAGTGTTTCTGGAGCCACTCTGCACCAATTCTGGACGTGTGGGCTGTCGCATTGTCCTGCTGTAATTGCCCAAGTCCGTCCGAATGCACAATGAATGGACATGAATGGATGCAGGTGATCAGGCAGGATTCTTGCGTACGTGTCACCTGTCAGAGTCGTATCAAAAAGTATCAGTGGTCCCATATCACTGCAACTGCACACGTCACACGTCATTACAGAGCCTCCACCAGCTTGAACAGACCCCCTCCTGACATGCAGTGTCCATGGATTCATGAGGTTGTCTCCATACCCCTACACGTCCATCCACTCGATACAATTTGAAACTAGACTCGTCCGACCAGCCAACGCGTTTCCAGTCATCAACAGTCCCATGTAGCTGTTGACGGGCCCTGGCGAGTAGTAAAGCTTTGTGTCGTGCAGTCATCAAGGCTACACGAGTGGGCCTCCAGCTCTTAAAGCCCATATCGATGATGTTTCCATGAATGGATCGCACGCTGACACTTGTTGATTTCTGAGCATTGATATCTGCAGCAATCTGCGGAAGGGTTGCACTTCTGTCACATTGAACGATTCTCTTCGATCGTCGTTGGTCTCGTTCTTGCAGAATCTTTTTCCGGCCGCAGTGATGTCGGAGATTTGATATTTTACTGGGTTCCTCATATTTACGGCACACTCGTGAAATGGTCGTACGTGGAAATGCCCACTTCATCGCTACCTCGGAGATGCTGTGTCCCATCGCTCGTGTGCCGACTATAACTCCACGTACAAACTCACTTAAATATTGAAAAACCTGCCATTGTAGTAACAATAACCGATCTAACAACTGTGCCAGACACTTGTCTTACATAGGCGTTACCGACCGCAGTGTCGTATTCTGCCTGTCTACATATCTCTGTATTTGAATACGCATACCTATGCATGGTACACGCGGCGCTCAGGGACCACAGCACAGCTACGACACCTGAGGATGGGCTTATAACAGTCAGAAACCAGTCGTGTGAAAATAAAGTAATTTACAACTGAAGCGGTATTTTCAACCAGTTTCTTTGGCGCTTCAGTGTATATCTTGAAGCAGACACCATCAAGATTGTTTTCCTCAGGCATTCATGTTGTTTCAGTAAAATGTGATGGCACCATAGAGGTGAAGAGAGAAATCATACATTTGACATATTTTCCTTTAATGTACATATCTTAAGGGATGCGCCAGTTGTCTAGATGCTGCTTCCTGTTTCTGAAATGTACAACCGCACATGCTCAGATGGCAGAGCACTTGCCCGCTAAAGCCAAAGGTCCCGAGTTCGAGTCTCGGTCGGGCACACAGTTTTAATCTGCCAGGAAGTTTCATCCTCCATACAGTTCTGAGTTGGACCTGCCTGACTTTCATATGCTTCCAAAACGTAAAGGACATCTTCGAGAACTTCACTTTGATAGTGACGAAGCGGTGCAAGCAGAGGTGAAGTTTTGACCCCGCCAACAACGTCAAACACTTTAAAATGGCGGTGTTAAACTGGTCTCTCTCTTTCTGTGACAAATGTGTTCGCCGCAGGTTAGTCCGTTGAGAAATAAATATGCAGACATAAAAAAAGAATTTGGAGAATCTTAATAACGTTTGTTTTATTTAAAGCGTTTTAAGAGTTTTCACGTAGAGAGTTGGTTGGGTTGTTTGGGGGAAGAGACCGAACTGCGAGGTCATCGGTCTCGTCGGATTAGGGAAGGACGGGGAAGGAAGTCGGCCGTGCCCTTTAAAAGGAACCATCCCGGCATTTGACTGGAGCGATTTAGGGAAATCTCAGAAAACCTGAATCAGGATGGCCGGACGCGGGATTGAACCGTCGTCCTCCCGAATGCGAGTCCAGTGTGCTAACCACTGCGCACCACGCTTGGTTTTCACGTAGAAAATTCGGAGCATAATTTTCAGCATGCCCTCGTATATGTGGGCTTATGCTGCTGATCAGCTTAGCCGGCCGCGGTGGTCTCGCGGTTCTAGGCGCGCAGTCAGGAACCGTGCGACTGCTGCGGTCGCAGGTTAGAATCCTGCCTCGGGCATGGATGTGTGTGCTGTCCTTAGGTTAGTTAGGTTTAAGTAGTTCTAAGTTCTAGGGGACTGATGACCACAGCAGTTGAGTCCCATAGTGCTCAGAGCCATTTGAACCATTTTTTTTTTTGCTGATCGGCTTTGTGATAGGATATGCTGTCTTTGATGACAGACTTGTTAACTGCTAAGTTGAAAGATGTAGTGCAAGTGGGTGGCTACATTAATTCAGGCCTTGCCCTCATCTCGGCATTAGGCACTTTTTGATCTGCTGACCTTCTGTTCCCCTTGACGAAGCTTGCACTGTCCATTCCATCATGCTACGTGTTAGCCGAAGCACTTCATACAAAATTTTGAAGCCATATGTGATTTGTCACATCTGTCACACGTTTTCTGTTCCTTCAATGCATGCGTTTTGTGGCCATGTTCCTGAAACTTCAAACAACGCAGGGAGTTTGGTATACACGGCCACATTTTTGCATAAATAAAGACTACCTTCATCTTCAATAGAAATAATAAATGCTACATTTTTGATGATCCATGTTGACTCCCTTCGTAATGTTCGGACATCTATATCCGACTATCTCTTCAGTAATTCCTCTGCATCACTGCTTACAATATTTCCCGAATTATGGAGTTTATGCATTTGCACCACAACAGAGAACTCCCAAACCTACAGTTAACTAACCGCTCAGCTTGATGAACGATTATTTTTCCAATAAACAGGATTCCACTGTGAAAACGTTTCACTGCTTTTAGATTCGTAATTCGTAATTCTACTGCTCCTAATCGTACAAAGGCGACATCCTGTCGAATGTTCCTTGTTTCCCTTTACCACTAACACATATATTTTGATACGGACGCTATATTCCAGACGTTTCATACTGGAAGCTGATTGCTCTGCAGGGCTTTCTTTGGGGACTGTCTCGTAGTTTCAACCAACATTCCATCTGACCCATTGAAGGAGTTTTCGTTGTGAGCGACATTCATGTTCGTCCTACGAACCCCAAGACTTAGAAACAAATGCGGTACAGTACGTGGCTCGGGTGTTACTTGCTGACGACTGTATCGCCACATCTCGTTTTTATCACAGAGATCTAGAAGTTCAAGTCAGTATCCTAGTTTCGTGAAGTATCGTTCCATTACTGCTGGTTAGTCGCGAAAACATGCCGAAAACTTACCGTTATAGAATACACTGTGTAAGTAGGCTGTTTAGGTTTTTTTATTGGTAACGCCACCTCTGTATGAAAATTACTGGCTGTGCTGTGTGCAGTCTGTGGCTGCTTTGCATTGTTGTAATACTCGCCATTGTAGTGTTAGGCAGCTGGATGTTAACAGCGCGTAGCGTTGCGCAGTTGGAGGTGAGCCGCCAGCAGTGGTGGATGTGGGGAGAGAGATGGCGGAGTTTTGAAATTTGTCATGAACTGCTATATTTATATATGATGATATCAAGGTAAATACATTATTTGTTCTCTATTAATATCATTCATTTGCTAACTATCCCTATCGGTAGTTAGTGCCTTCCATAGTTTGAATCTTTTATTTAGCTGGCAGTAGTGGCGCTCGCTGTATTGCAGTAGCTTGAGCAGCGAAGATTTTTGTGAGGTAAGTGATTTGTGAAAGGTATAGTTTAATGTTAGTCAGGGCCATTCTTTTGTAGGGAATTTTGAAAGTCAGATTGCGTTGCGCTAACAAAATATTGTGTGTCAGTTTAAGCACAGTCATGTATAATTGTTAAAAAAGGGGACGTTTCAACTGGCCTAACGGTGCTATGGTGTAGACAGAATTTCCACAGGAAGATTCCAGGTGCGTTGTTCCTATAATATGCCGAGTGAAAGCACTTTTTGCAGTATATGTTGGCCTCAAACAATGCAGAATTCTCAGATTTAGAGATTATGTGCAGTTCTGAAATCTTAATCCCTTACATATTAATCTTTTGGACAAAGCCATGACATTACCTGCGGTGCACAATTAATTTCTGTCGCATGTATCCTTTCTGGTCTCACAGTTTTCACAAATGCAGGTTCGTAAGAAGTTATTTGAAGCCAACTGCCGAACGGTTCTACCACCGCCAACATAAAATGCGCGTAACGACCACGAAGATAAGATACGATAAGTTAGGGCTCTGTCTGTTTTCAAGTGGAACAGAAAAGAGAATGACAAGTAGTGGTACATGCATCCACCGCCACGCACCTTACAGTGCCAAGCGGAGTATCTATGTAGATGCAGATGTAGGTGCAGATAATAGTGGACGACTGAGAAAAGTATAGATTCGATTTCCTTTGTTACAGTTCTCTATCTTCTACAACACAGATGGCGTAACATCGGCGAAATTATTCACAGAAGCAGTGGCCAAGAAAGGAAAAATGCATTCACAGAACCAGATTACGGAGTAATCAGTTCGTATTTTTAAGGAATACTGTTTGCGGTTAGAGAAAATTTTAGCAGAGCTACCAGGGAAGAAGAAAACGACAAAATCCCGCAGCTCGGCCGTCTGGAGAGCTCGGCTGCCCCGGGCGAACTTAATTTGCAGCGGCCGGGTTCGCGGAATCCTGTCGCAGCCGCAGGCGCCTCAGCAGATTGCGCGAGCGTCTCGCTTAGTGACGGCCCTGCCGGTAGGTAGCCACGAGGATACAGAGGACATCAGAGTGGTCCACACGGGGGAAAGAATCGTCCCACACCGGACCGCACAGCCTCATATTACAGAGCTGTGATGGTAAGACGGTCGGTTCGTGATGAGTTCTGCAGAACCACAGAGAACGGGAGAGACAGAAGGGCCGCCAGGGTGCTCTCTGCGTCCATCCCACGCCACACGCTCCCGCCGTTGTTTGTCCTGGCAACTAGCAAAGCCGCGGCAAATGTCACTTTGGGCCACTGTTTCTGCTGCTGTCCCGCCCTAGCAAATTTATTTCCTCTCTACCTGCCACGTCGCTTGTTAATGTAGTACCTGAAGCGTTCTGATTGTGCTACTCATAATGAACAGTACAGTGTCTAAGTGTCACCACCATAAGCAAGTTGACAGGTAAATCAGCGCCTGTTTTATGCTCACCCAGATGCACACGCTACCTGTCACGTTTTACGATCTTCCCCTCACCTCCCCGGCTCTCTAAAATCACCACTGCACCAACGAATTACATACTGAGGAATGTGCACTTTGGTTACACCCCAGTACCATAGTCAGTACTCATCCAGTATTCTGAATAACGTTTATCATGGTTTATCTGTGTCAGTACAGTCAACATATGAAAACCAATCTATGCTTGTCTCTAATGATGAGAGTAACTGTGAAAATGAAAATGAATTTGCGCCGTGTGGTATACGTTTTCTTGACTAAAAAACGGTAGGAATTTTACAGTATCCACTGTAGTACTGTTATTACAATCATCATTCACTCTGACTCATATTAATGTTCGACTTCTTCCTATACTCGCTCTTCCTGGACTTTTTCTCCGTGGGTAAACGAGGATGATAAATAACAGCAACAAGGTTTCATTCATAACGGAAATATTTATAGAGACAACTTCTCAATAAATAAACCCTTGTTCAGGCCTATTTCAGGCCTTTCTCCGCACATTTTATCCTGTTTTCATACGGAATTAGTGTACGAGACTCTGTTGCTTCATGTACTATCCTATTCAGTTTTCACTTTGTCGACTTTTCGCTCGCATTGCGTGCTGATCACAGAAGTGGTCAGGAGATAGCTTGCACGAACATGCTTTACCTACCTCTCTGAACCTAACATTTCATTCTTGAAGTACTTTTTTCTGTTAAATGCATCTGGTCTTGAGCGAGGGAACTTTGGTTCGAAAACATGAGAACCCTCTGCATGGTCTGGAATATCTGCCAGTCATTAAGAAGGCAGGCCTCATGCTAGTTGAGAGCACGGGAAGACGGGTGACCCTCTCAGGGATTATCCCCCTGACTCAGCCTCTGTAGACAATGAGCGACGGAATGGAATGCTGATGGCCTCTGGAGCAGAATGGGAAACTACTGTTGGAAGGGATGAGAACTTCTCTTGTTAACAAACCTTTGTATGGAGTCCTTAGCTGTCCACTTGCCGTTATCGTGCTGTATGTGGTCTCTAGATAAATTTGCTCAAGCAGAATATATAACCACTTGCGTGTCTTGAAATTGGCACACTTTGCACTTTCCGAGGGAATACTGTGCAAAGCCCAGCAAAATTTCCGGAATTTTCAACAGTCAAGTCTGGTTGTAGGAACAGGGCGACACTCGTTTGCAGTTCCATATAAACTTATCAGCCAGGACATTACGATCATCTATGTCGTAACTTGCGTGTCCAACTTTGGCACAGATAGCAGTGCCAATGCATCGTGGCATGGAAACAATAAGGCCTTTATAAGTCGCTGGAAGGAGCTGGCACCACATCTGAAAACACACACACACACACACACACACACACACACACACACAAGTCAACTGATTCCTGTAAATTCTGAGGATGGGGGAGATGAGCTCATCCCACGTTCAATTACATCCCAGATGTATTCGTTTCAGTGCAGATTTGGCGGGTTGGGGGCCAGTCTGTTTCTTGAGTCACTCCATCACACTCCTAGCCTTGTGACATGACGCACTACCTTGTGGAAAAATGCCACCACCATACGGGAAACACGATCGTCATGGAGGGGTGTATGTGATCTGCAACCAGCGTAGATACGCTGTGGCCGTCATGGTGCCTTGCACGAGCTCCGCTGGAGCCATGGGTAGCCGTGAATGTTCCCCAGAGCATGATGGAAGCGCCGCAAGTTTGTCTCCATATCACAGTATAGGTGTCAAGGAACTGTTCCTCTGGAAGACGATGGTTTCGCGCCTTGCCATCGGCACCATGAAGAAGGTATCGGGATTCACCAGACAAAGCAACGCTCTGCTACTGCTGCGCCTGGTCAGCCGCTGTGGCCGCGACGTTCTAGGCGCTTCAGTCCGGAACCGCGCTGCTGCTACGATCGTAGGTTCGAATCCTGCCTCAGGCATGGATGTGTGTGGTGCCCTCAGGTTAGTTAGGATTAAGTAGTTCTGTCTTGATGACCTCAGATGTTAAGTCCCATAGTGCTTAGAGTCATTTGAACCTCCTGAACCACTGCGCCAACGTCCAAAGACGATGGCCACGTGCCCATTCCAGTTGTAGTTACCAACATCGTGGTGTTAACATTGGCCTGTTCATGGTCGTCGGTTGCGGAGACTCATTATTAGGAGTGTTTTCTGCAGTGTGTATTCAGACACACTTGTACTCTGCCCAGCATTGTGAGGTTAGTACTGCCACAGTTCGCCGCTTGTCCTGCAATCTGCCCAGCCTACGAAGTCCGACACTTATCCGAGCGGTGGCCGCCCAACTCCACGACGTCTAGTTTGGTTTCGCCAAATGCTGAAAACACTCAGCACAGCACTCCGCGAACAACCCCAAGTCGTGCAGTTTCAGAAATGATTGTGCCAAGCCTCCGGGCCATCACTATCTGCCCTCGGTCAATCTCAGATAGATCGCGTGTCTTCCCCATTCTAGGCACGGACACTACTCTCACTGATGCTACATGCACCGTACGTGTTTCTGACTAGCAGTCATTGCTCACCAGATCACGCTGATATTGCCTGGACGGGTTTATATCGATAGTAAGTCGGAGGTCGTAATGTTATGGCTTATGAGTGTACGTGTATCTCATTGATGGATACATCTTAAAGTTTATGGACGCAGGCAGTGAGTGGACTTCCATATCTCTCGTTGGAAGAGCACATAGGCCCTTTCTGGGACTGTCTAGTAAGAGAATGCCGGGTGCCTTACCGAGGTCCGAAGGCAAACTATCAATACTAAGATTGGACTTCTGATTTGAACTTGGTGACTATACTTTAGACTCGCTGCTCGTACGTGTTTTTCTTGACTTCGGTCTCCTATGAAGTCTTTGAAGTTTCACTTTGGGGCCTAGTCGCATCCTCGACTAGCAATCAGGAGGATGACGGGATCCGAGATCCACAGCAACAGTTAGCAGTGGCCGCAGTTGGACGACACTTGTCTGCAGCCTCCTCGATGGCAATGCCCTCGCACTCGCGACTTTGGAGGTCGCAGATATATTGAAGGAAGAGCAGATCCTGTTTTTTTATTTTTAGTCCTCCTAACTTGATACAAGTGCTTCATACAACGGCAATCTGATTTTTGCTACAAAAACGATATTTTCCGTTAGCCATGCTTTGTTTCGTTGTCATTGGAGCTCATCCGACTGATGACGTTCCTTTATTATTCCTTCTTTATTCAATGACCTGTTGTGTGCTCTACTGGAATTCATACCCTTTTTGTGTAATTTTGAAGTTTAGAAGCACGGTTGAAATTGTAATTCGTGTCCTTAACATGCCTGGACTTCACCTCAACCGCAATTGTCTATGCTGGTGGCGCCCCTGATACCAACTCAGTTTTCTTATCTTGTTTTATAATCTCGACGTTGTCCGCCCCTGGTAGCTGAGTAGTCAGCGTGATAGAACGTCAGTCCTACGGGCCCGGGTTCGATTTCCGGCTCGGTCGGAGATTTTCTCCGCTCAGGGACTGGCTGTTGTGTTGTCCTAATCATCATCATTTCATCCCCATCGACGCGCAAGTCGCCGAAGTGGCGTCAAATCGTAAGACTTGCACCCGGCGAACGGCCTACCCGACGGGAGGCCCTAGCCACACGACATTTCCATTTACGTCGACGTTTATCTGTCCTGAGTAATTTTTGTTCATTGCTTGAATAAAAATTGTTTTACCAGATAAAACTGTCATTCGACAACCATTAAAGTAAATTACTGAACTGAAATGCCCAAGTCCTCCCCCATAAGCAATAGGTGAATCCTATGACGAGTTCAGGTGCACCACTAGTAATTGCTTGTAGCCACAGCGTGTGATCATTCAGCCTGTACTACACATACCATCCAGCGGCGACAGGGTTAACTTTGTAAAGGATCTGTCGCCTACATGTGAGCACTCCGCCAGCAGCGCAGTGCCGTGCGGCAAGTCTGGGAGAGTCATATTCGCTGCCAGTATGCGTGGAGGGTACAAGGATTTTATCAGCCGTGCGCATTTTATCAACTGACTGCATTTTACCTACTGTATTTTTATCAAGATATGTAAACTTTGACTTCATGTAATGTAACATGGCAATCTTATTGCAAGTTTTATAAGGTATGTGGAATTTAGTATTGTATATACTTGGTGAATTTACTTGTAGTCTCCCTCGACCCTTTATTATCTTCATATTTTCCGCTTGGATTAGATCAGATGACGCCAGCATAAGACTGTTCAAATTGGTCATTTTGGAACAATAAAAGTGTCTACACTGCGATCGCGGCATACGAAGTGTGTTCTTTATTTCCAATCATACCGATTGTTCTAAAGAACAGCATGTGTACCAGGCAAAATTATCAAATAAAGTTTTCTATGCGCACGGCAGTTGATTTTACGAGTAGTCTGTAGTTTCATGGGGGATAATCTGTCATTCTTATGATCTGGGGTGATACAATCAGCATCAGTCTAACCTGCGTAGCCACGGGGCACCTGATGAACAAGAAGTAGTCTTCAAATCACAACAGGCTTCTAGCAGCCGTTATAATTTTAACACAGAGGACAGCAAATAACGAAATTTTGCATATCTAACGCGTACATGATTACATTTGCAACTGATATGGGTATATACAGGGTGCTAAATTTAGGATCAAGGCTGCCACCACTAGGAACAATGGCTCTAAGCTAGTTGGGCATCGGCTCGAACTGAGATTGGGTGACAGACGCGGGTTCTCACTGCACGCTGCTACTGCTCTGTGACAGAGTCGATACAGTACAGTGACTGACGAGCTGTGGCGTGCCTCTCTGTCGAGGATCCATGACCAGGTGTATTCACCGGGCGAGGGACCTGGGGAACGTGCTAACAGGCCAACAGTCGAACACCCCCTGTACCGAGATATTTCAGGACAGCACGGGCGTTATGGCTCCCCAGAACCTGTCCACTCCACGTTCATGGGGCAGTCGTTAAATTCCGACTAGTGCAAGCAGCAGTGTCGCAGAACGATGAACCACTGTCTCGACATGCCACGACCTGCTGGCGAATCTCGACATGCACTGGTAGACGCTTAACCTTATTACACGAGGCATAACTCGGTCTTCTCACAAACATACACCTCCCAAATTTCTCAACGAGAAAACAGCTGCACTGTCATCTATGGTATCACGTATCGAAACCACCCTACTGCCGACTCAAAGTTGGTAGTGGAATTTCAAGTTTCCGTCAGATGCCGATGGTGGGATCCGATGGACCCAATGGTACATGCCTCCTGCTGTTCCGTACCACCAGCATCCCCTGGCACCCTGATATAGGATGGCCAGTGGCAGCCACACGACCCACTCGTGCTTGGAGTCTCCCTGCTACTTGATGCTTCGCAAAAGCCGCCTAGTCACAGCTCGTACACCATCTTTCGTGCTTTAGCTCAGACTGCCTCATCCTTTTTGCTGTTTTATCAGCTGGACTCTGCTTCTGCCTGCATTATTTTTAATGAGTCTTCGTATGTTTGGAGAAATACAGTTTAAGTAATTTTTCTGTTTGTTGTGTTAATATCCTGTCCAGCTTTCGTTGGACGACGGTTGCCGCACCTCTGTAGCCCATCTTTCCTTACCATTGTGTACAAAGTAGTACCTGACGTCATCCACATAAGCAGAATCTATATAGCTTTACTACTATCTAATTTGTGCGTTTGAACTGAATTTGCACATCCAAGTAAATAGTACGTAACTTTCTCCCCAGTTCGACGTTTGCTGCATGCTGCCTTCATGATGCTGCATTTTTTAATGAGTAACTTTGTATACAAATACTTACGTTCAACGTTATATTTGTTCCAGTCTACGGAAGACACATGAAGCATGTCCTTAAGTTTACTTACTGAAATGCTACACTACTGGCCATTAAAATTGCTACACCACGAAGATGACGTGCTAAAGGCGCGAAATTTAATCGACAGGAAGAAGATGCTGTGATATGCAAATGATTAGCTTTTCAGAGCATTCACACAAGGTTGGCATCGAAGGCGATACCTACAACGTACTGACATGAAAGTTTCCCTCCGATTTCTCATACTCAAACAGCAGTTGACCGGCGTTGCCTGGTGAAACGTTGTTGTGATGCCTCGTGTAAGGAGGAGAAATGCGTACCATCACGTTTCCGACTCGGAAAATGGTCGGATTGTAGCCTATCGCGATTGCGGTTTATCGCATCGCGACATTGCTGCTAGCGTTGGTCGAGATCCGATGACTGTTAGCAGAATGTGGAGTCGGTGGGTTCAGGAGGGTAATAAGGAACGTCGTCCTGGATCCCAATGGCTTCGTATCACTAGCAGTCGAGATGACAGGCATCTTATCCGCATGGCTGTAACGGATCGTGCAGCCACGTCTCGATCCCTGAGTCAACAGATGGGGACGTTTGCAAGACAACAACCATCTGCACGAACAGTTCGACGACGTTTGCAGCAGCGTGAACTATCAGCTCGGAGACCATGGCTGCATCACAGACAGGAGCGCCTGCGATGGTGTACTCAACGACGAACCTGGGTGCACGAATGGCAAAACGTCATTTTTCGGATGAATCCAGATTCTGTTTACAGCATCATGATGGTCGCACCCGTGTTTGGCGACAGCGCGTAACGCATACTGGAAGCGTGTATTCGTTATCGCCTTCTACATCTACATTTACAACCATACTCCGCAAGCCACCTGACGGGGTGTGGCGCAGGGTACCCTGAGTACCTGTATCGGTTCTCCCTTCTATTCCAGTCTCGTATTATTCGTGGAAAGAAGGATTGTCGGTATGCTTCTGTGTGGGCTCTAATCTCTCTGATTTTATCCTCGTGGTCTCTTCGCGAGATATACGTAGGAGGGAGCAATATACTGCTTGACTCTTCGGTGAAGATATGTTCTCGAAACTTTAACAAAAGCGCGTACCGAGCTACTGAGCGTCTCTCCTGCAGAATCTTCCACTGGAGTTTATCTATCATCTCCGTAACACTTTCGCGATTACTAAATTATCCTGTAAAGAAGCGCGCTGCTCTCCGTTGGATCTTCTCTCTCTCTTCTATCAACCCTATCTGGTACGGATCCCACACTGCTGAGCGGTATTCAGGCAGTGGGCGAACAAGCGTACTGTAACCTACTTCCTTTGCTTTCGGATTGCATTTCCTTAGGATTCTTCCAATGAATCTCAGTCTGGCATCTGCTTTACCGACGATCAACTTTATATCATCATTCCATTTTAAATCACTCCTAATGTGTACTCCCAGATAATTTATCGAATTAACTGCTTCCAGTTGCTGACCTGCTAATTTGTAGCTAAATGATAAGGGATCTATCTTTCTATGTATTCGCAGCACATTACACTTGTCTACATTGAGATTGAATTGCCATTCCCTGCACCATGCGTCAATTCGCTGCAAATCCTCCTGCATTTCAGTACAATTTTCCATTGTTACAACCTCTCGATATACCAAAGCATCATCTGCAAAAAGCCTCAGTGAACTTCCGATGTCATCCACAAGGTCATTTATGTATATTGTGAATAGCAACTGTCCTATGACACTCCCCTGTGGCACACCTGAAATCACTCTTACTTCGGATGACTTCTCTCCATTGAGAATGACATGCTGCGTTCCGTTATCTAGGAACTCTTCAATCCAATCACACACTTGGTCTGATAGTCCATATGCTTTTACTTTGTTCATTAAACGACTGTGGGGAACTGTATCGAACGCCTTGCGGAAGTCAAGAAACACTGCATCCACCTGGGAACCCGTGTCTATGGCCCTCTGAGTCTCGTGGACGAATAGCGCGAGCTGGGTTTCACATGACCGTCTTTTTAGAAACCCATGCTGATTCCTACAGAGTAGATTTCTAGTCTTCAGAAAAGTCATTATACTCGAACATAATACGTGTTCCACAATTCTACAACTGATCGACGTTAGAGATATAGGTCTATAGTTCTGCACATCTGTTCGACGTCCCTTCTTGAAAACGGGGATGACCTGTGCCCTATTGCAATCCTTTGGAACGCTACGCTCTTCTAGAGACCTACGGTACACGACTGCAAGAAGGGGGGCAAGTTCCTTCGCGTACTCTGCGTAAAATCGAACTGGTATCCCATCAGGTCCTGCGGCCTTTCCTCTTTTGAGCGATTTTAATTGTTTCTCTATCCCTCTGTCGTCTATTTCGATATCTACCATTTTGTCATCTGTGCGACAATCTAGAGAAAGAACTACGGTGCAGTCTTCCTCTGTGAAACAGCTTTGGAAAAATACCTTTAGTATTTCGGCCTTTAGTCTGTCATCCTCTGTTTCAGTACCATTTTGGTCACAGAGTGTCTGGCCGATCCACCTACCGCTTTGACATAAGACCAAAATTTCTTAGGATTTTCTGCCAAGTCAGTACATAGAACTTTATTTTCGAATTCATTGAACGTCTCTCGCATAGCCCTCCTCACACTACATTTCGCTTCGCGTAATTTTTGTTTGTCTGCAAGGCTTTGGCTATGTTTATGTTTGCTGTGAGGTTCCCTTTGCTTCCGCAGCAGTTTTCTAACTCGGTTGTTGTACCACGGTGGCTCTTTTCCATCTCTTACGATCTTGCTTGACACATACTCATCTAACGCATATTGTACGATGGTTTTCAACTTTGTCCACTGATCCTCAACACTATCTGTACTTGAGACAAAACTTTTGTGTTGAGCCGTCAGGTACTCTGTAATCTGCTTTTTGTCACTTTTGCTAAACAGAAAAACCTTCCTACCTTTTTTAGTATTTCTATTTACGGCTGAAATCATCGATGCCGTAACCGCTTTATGATCGCTGATTCCCTGTTCTTCGTTAACGGTTTCAAATAGTTCGGGTCTGTTTGTCACCAGACGGTCTAATACGTTATCGCCACGAGTCGGTTCTCTGTTTAACTGCTGAAGGTAGTTTTCAGATAAAGCACTTAAAAAACTTTCGCTGGATTCTTTGTCCCTGCCACCCGTTATGAACGTTTGAGTCTCCCAGTCTATATCCGGCAAATTAAAATCTTCACCCAGAACTATATCATGGTGGGGAAATCTACTCGAAATATTTTCCAAATTATCCTTCAAGTGCTCAGCCACAACAACTGATGAGCCAGGGGGCCTATAGAGACATCCAATGACCATGTCTGAGCCTGCTTTAACCGTGACTTTCACCCAAATTATTTCACATTTCGGATCTCCGTCAATTTCCTTCGATACTATTGCACTGTCCAGCCTGTCTCTGCGGTAAACATTCCAATCTGAGTTTAGGATTTCATTACTGTTTACGTCTGGTTTCAGCCAACTTTCTGTCCCTAATACTATATGGGCTTTGTGACCGTTTATTAATGAGTATACTGGAGTATCACCCGGCATGATGGTATGGGGTGCCATTGGTTATACGTCTCGGTCACCTCTTGTTCGCATTGACGGCACTTTGAACAGAGGACGTTACATTTCAGGTGTGTTACGACCCGTGGCTCTACCCTTCATTCGATCTCTGCGAAACCCGACATTTCAGCAGGATAATGCACGACCGCATGTTGCAGGTCCTGTACGGGCCTTTCCGAATACAGAAAATGTTCGATTGCTGCCTTGTCCAGCACATTCTCTAGATCTCTCACCAAGTGAAAAGTCTGGTCAATGGTTGCCGAGCAACTGGCTCGTCACAATACGCCAGTCACTACTCTTGATGAACTGTGGTATCGTGTTGAAGCTTCATGGGCAGCTGTACCTGTACACGTTATCCGAGCTCTGTTTGACTCAATGCCCAGGCGTATCAAGGCCGTTATTACGGCCAGAGATGGTTGTATGGGTACTGATTTCTCAGGATCTATGCACCCAAACTGCGTGAAAATGTAATCACATGTCAGTTCTAGTATAATATATCTGTCCAATGAATACCCGTTTATCATCTGCATTTCTTCTTGGTGTAGCAATTCTAACTGCCAGCAGTGTATTTATAACGCCATTCACATGGCTCTTTAGTGTTATGCCACTCAGGTCATTTCACGAACACACTTCTTTACTGTTCATGCAAGCCACACTTAGTAATGATGAAAAAGACTAACAATGTAAATTGCTGTAAACCTTCTGCTGTCAGTTGAATAGGTGACCCGACACCAGCAAATTTTATTCATCCAGTATGGTAAACACATTTTAAATTAATTACCTGTCATCAAGTCTATTGTTACTGAAAGCTATATCTCAACTTTTGCTAAAATATTGTAACTAGAAAAAATCATTTGTTTTCATTAAGCACTTCTTTGAATTTTTAGCATGATGTTTTCGCAAGAAAACGAGAATATTTTCCTGGCTTCCTCTACACGAAACACATTTTGGAGCTACAAGTTCCCAGAGGTGTACTTAACAATACACTATAGCAGACTGGATATGTGTAGGGAGCCTTGTGGTTAGATGATCAATTAAATGTAGGGTAAATTTTGTTTTTACGTACTGGTCCCTGTTTCATTTGTTAAAACGTTCCCTAGCAGTTTGTTTCTGTCCAAAAATTGGTGAGCAGCTTTCTTTAGTGTCTAATCTGAGAGATTTTGTGGGATGTAAATACAATACAAGGTAAGCTAGCAATTCCCAGTGGTCCACTCCTACCGACCCTGACTCTCTTTCCATCTCTCTTACACACAAACAAACGCGCCGGCGCGTACACTTGGCATTAAGTAAGCATATGACAATGATGTTAAAGAGGACCAGTATTTAGTTATCTGGTTACTAAACAAACCAGTCGTTTCACTATTTTCCTTTTTTGAGTCATCTAACTGGTTTCATGCTGTCCACCAAGAATTCATCACCTGTGCCAACATTTTCGTATCCAATAGCTCTTGTACTCTACGTCCTCAGTTATCTGTTGCTTGTTTTCCAACCTCTGACTTTCCTTGCAGTTTTTACACTCTACATTTCTGTCTGCTACCATGGAGATTATTCCATAATGTCTTAACACATGTCCTATCATACTGTCCCTCCTTCTTCTGTTTTCCATTCCTTTCTTTGTTGATTCTGCGAAAAAGCTCCTCATTCTTTATCTTATCAGTTCACCTAATTCTCAACATACTTTGGTAGCAACACAACTCGAACACTTCGAATCGCTTATGTTCCCGTTTCCCCACTGTGCATGATTCACTACCATACGCAAAAATTTCTTCGCCGAATCAACGCCTATGTTTGATTCCCGTAGACTTCCCTTAGCCAAGAATGTCCTCTCAGCTTGTGCTAGTCCGCTTTTCATCTGCTAGTCTGCTTTTTCCCCCTTCCTTGGACCATCATTGTTTGTTCTGCTTCGAAGATAGAATAGTTCCTTAACTTTGGCTACTTCGTTATCACGCTCTGGTGTTAATTTTCCTCGTAATCTCATTTCTGCTACATCTCACTACCTTTGACTTTCGTCTGTTTACTCTCAATCCATATTAGACTCCTCATTCTATTCAACAGTTCCTGTAATTCTGCTTCACAGTCACTGATGATAACAATGTCACCAGCATATCCTACAACTGATATCCTTTCTCCTTGAATTTTAATATCACTCTCGAACATTTATTTTATTTCCATCATTGCTTCTTCGATGTTTAGATTGAAAAGTAATGGCGAAAGACTGCATCTCTGTTTGACAAATTTTTTAATTCTACACTTCGTTCTTGGTCTTCCAATCTTATTGTTTTCTCTTGGTTCTTGTACACTCGTCTTTGCTATAGCTTACTCCTATGTATCTCAGAATTTCCGACATATTACACTATTTCAATTATCGAACGCTTTTTCTAAGCCGACGAATACTATGAGCGCGGATTTATTTTTCTTCAGCCATGCTTCCATCATTAAGCGCAACGGGAGAACTGGCCCTCTGGTGCCTTTACCTTTCCTAAAGCCAAACTGATCGTCGTTCGTCCATAGCCATATCACATCCATAACATTTGTGGACTGGACTTGTAGCATACCTCTTCTTCTAATCCACTCAGTGCTGATAGGCGTTTCGCTAAGTAAAGAACCCTTTTTCAAAATTTCCCATTTCTTGTCCAATACTACCGGAAAGAAGATCGTCCACTAGCTTGGATGCACAGACCTTCTTCTTCCTCTCATATTAATCTGTCACAGTGCTGTTGATTTTAGACAATATTCTGTTTTAAATAGTTTTTCGAATATAAAATTCCCAAATCTCTATTTTCCAGCGATTAGTAATCAAACATAATGTTTTTTACTAATCTCACAACCGATGTTAAACAACTGCTTTTCATGAAATGCACACTGCTCGTGCAAATATTGGAAAGACTGTTGCTCCTCTTCAGGAACCACACGTTTGTCTAGCCTCTCCACAGATACCCCTCCGTGTTGGTTGCATCTACGGTACAGCTGTATGTATCGTTGACGCAGTTTGCACTGGTTTGATTTCAAATAAAACTAAACACAACTACAAAAAAATGACGAACTGTAATACGCAATACATCGGATGTGCTGCAACGTCAGTAAATCAACACAAGGATTGAACTTCAGTCTCCATGTTAACTTTCGTAAAACCAAATAACTAGCACAAACCGCTGAAGATACGATCCGTCCAGATTACAACATCTGCATCTGGGATTAATGTGAAGTACTTCCCTACCTGGCTAACATTTTCTCTGAGCACGGTTGTTGTTAAAAAGCCTGAGGATTAGGACTGACGAATCGCATGCCTTCAAAAGACTGACGTAACGAATTTTGTGGAATAAGGACTTCCATATGCAGACAAAAAACATTGTGATACATGTTACAGAGATCACTTGAATTATTTCTTTATCGAAACGATGTGGAATGAGTCAGTTTACAGGATGTACAGGCTATTTCACTATTAAGTGTAGGTACAAACGAAAAGGGTGAGTAGACGACAGTGAAACAGTCAAATAATCCTGGTAAACATAGGTCCAGAAACCAGTGACTAACCCCGATACAACATGTTCACAAGTGTAGTCATGCCAATGTTAAAACACTGTTAGTGTCTAAGGTTACGTATATTTCGAAATACTGTAAGTGAGGAGTAAATTAAAAAGTGATAAAATGTTCTCATTCAACTTTATTTATTTATTTATTTATTTACACGTCAAGTTCCGTAGGACCAAATTAAGGAGCAAATCACCAAGGTCATGGAATGTGTCCACATGACATTACAACATAAGAGTAATAACAGATAAAAGTAAAATGCTTATGAATCCAAAAAAAGTCAAGCCATAAGTATAAGTAAACACAGTCAACAATAAAATATAAGAATCATATTGAGTTTTCAAGGAACTCCTCAGCAGAATAGAAGGAGTGACACATGAGGCAACTCTTCAGTTTTGATTTGAAAGCGCGTGAATTACTGCTCAGGTTTTTGAATTCTTGTGATAGCTTATTTAAAATGGATGCAGCACACCTTTCTGCACAAGATTTAAGGAAGTCCGATCCAAATGTAGATTGGATTTCTGGCGAGTATTAACTGAGTGAAAGCTGCTTATTCTTGGGGATAAGCTGATATTGTTAACAAGGAACGACAGTAAAGAATATATCTATTGACAGACCGATGCCAAAATACCGAGACTGGTGAAGAGGTCGCCAAGAGGTTCGCCAACTTACGCCACTTACTGCCGAACCGGTCGTTTCTGACCCAAAAATATCGTTTTAGAAAGAGAAGAGCTATTCAAAATATAATACCATACGACATAAGCGAATGAAAATATGCAAAGTACACTAATTTTCGATCATTTACTTCAGATATCGTCCGAATAGTAAAAATGGCAGCTTTTCACGACAACTTAATATCTATCTGAACATCTAGAAATTTGAACTGTTCAATTTCACTAATCACATGCCCATTCTGTGAAATTAAAACGTCGGGTTTTGTTGAACTGTGTGTTAGAAACTTCCAAAATTGAAACTTATTGTGATTTATTTTAGTTTCTACAACCCCGGAACTTATGTCATGAACTGCACTATTTGAAACTGAGCCAATGTTGCACACAAAATTCTTTACTACCAAGTTAGTGTCATCAGAAAACAGACATATTTTAGAGTTACCCGTAATAATAGAGGGCATTTATATAAATAAGGAACACGAGTGGCCCCAACACTGATTTGACCGTACCCCACTCAGACCCCACATGACGGCCATTCTCTACGCTGAATAATGACATTTTGCGTCAGTCCAGATACCTAAGCACTGGTCGTGTTTCGCAGCGCCATGGCTTTCCAGGTACGACGACTTCAACCCGCTGGATATTTTTGTGTGATAGTATTAAAAAGCTTATGTGTATTCCAGAGATGTTGACGGTCTCGATAAACTCAGAAAATTCACTATGGATGGTTGTCAATGTATTGAGAACACGCCTGAGATTTTAAAAAGTCTACGAGCGGTGATGAAGAGACTTGCGGAAGCCTGCCTTCACATGAACGGTTCCAATGGGGAAGATATGTATGTAGCGTGTCCGCTCTCATGTGCATATCTGCAGTTGGACTCTCGGGTACCTTTTTATAAGATGTTCACATACCCAGTCGCAATACGTCGTATCGGGCAAATCACTGGTTTCTAGAACTAGAGTTATGAGGATTATTTGCTAATTCATTATCCTCTACTGGCCCCTACCTTTAAACCTACAATAGTCAAGCATCCTGTATACAAGTGACATGTTTCACAGGATTGGCTGCTTACAAGTTCCTAAATGGCACACTGGCCTACCTTTAGCACATTAACGATTTTATGAGCTATCAATTTTTAAGCAAAAAAACCTATAGAGTAAAAAGAGTTATCCAAACGAAACGATTTTAGATTAAATTCAAAAACTGTCAGTCATTTATGTTATTGAGTGATAACGGTCATTCTTTTTTTCTAGTACTGTGGGTATGGACATTTCAGTTGCCATTCAACGCTGCTTTACACCTGTGAAGCTTGTATCCTTAACACCTAAACATAAAAAAGACAACACTTGAGTGACTTCACGAACATTGAATTAGTTTTATTATCAGCATCAAGTGGGAGGTTCACGTCAGCTACATCCACGTTTTGGGAAGAGTGCGTAACAAGTGTTTTAAAGCCATTGTTGCTGGACATCACCTGAAATGTTTGGGGCATGTTCGTTCTACGAATATTGCCATACTTCCTGTCGATGTGACTTAAAGTGAACAGCCCCTGTCGATCAGTTATGAAGCGTTCTAAAGACCATAATAGTTATATATAGAAAATGTCGTGCATAACATTGATATCTTCGAGGAACTCGTCCATTATCCTAACTGCTGTTGGTTTCATACAAGAGGAACGCCGCCCATGTGAACAGGACAAATGATGAATGCAGAAGCTTTCCTACTGTACTTTCCTGTCAGAGAATACGTGTGTCTCCACAGATCCACACTAAATTCTGGCAGTATAATGTAGACTAGAGATGGAAGATGGGATACTCTAAGCATTACAGAGCACTGAAAGATCCTAAGGCACATGGAGTACACGTCAATCTCCAGAATTATAGACATCCTTGGGAGAACAAACCATGACAAAAGTATTTCACTTGACGTGGTTCTAAAGACGGCTGATTCCGAAAGATGTAAATATTACAGAACCATCAATATCATTTGCTTAGTACTGACACGAATTATTTGCAAAATAATCGAAAAACTAACAGCAGCCTATGTGGGGGAAGATTCATCTTAGGTTCAGGAAAAATGTTGGAAGGCACGATGCAATACTGACCCTACGACTTAGAAGTTATATTTTTTTTAAAAAAACTAAATGTATATGTAGCATTCGTAGCTTTTAACAATCTTCACCGAGATACGAGTTAGCAGGAATAAAATACTAGGAGCGAAAGGTTGTCTGGTTCTACAGAAAGCAGATCGTAGTAATAAGACAAGAAGCCTACGAAAGGGAAGCTGTGTTGAGAGGAGAGTAAGACAGGGGTATAGCCTGCCCCAAATGTTATTCAGTCTGTCTGTACATTGAGCTAGCTGCGAAAGAATCCATGGAAAAATTTGCAAATAAATTTCAGGGAAAAGAAATAAAATCTTTTAAGTAAAAACACTTGGAAGAGCAGTTTATCGGAATGGGCAGTATCTTGAAAAGAGGTCTTAAGATGAATGTTAACAGAAGTAAAATGAGGGTGATGGGAAGTACTCGAATTACATCAGGCGATGCTGAGGGAATTAGATTAGGAAATGAGACAGTAAGATCAGTAGAAGAGTTTTGTTATTAGGACAACAAAATAACCGATGATGCTCTAACTAGAGAGGACGTAAAATGTTGATGGACAACAAGTAAAACACTTTTGAGAAAAAGAACTACATGGGTATCGGATCAAAAATCGTCAGTTTGGTAGTGGTGGTAACTCGTTAGAAGGTGAGGGGAGAGGGACCTGGAGGAGAACACCGAAGTCTGACTGCCCTGAGCAGGTTCAAGAGGATGCAGATTACAACAGCTTCGCACAGATTAACGTGGAGACAGTCTTCGGAATGAAGACAACAGTCGCGGAAACGTTTTACTAGGCCCACCAGCACTTAAATTACAACTGGTAGTCGACGAGGCACGAAGCAACTGTCAGCCGAGTAATGCACAGAGTGGGGTCAGTGAGCGGCGTGACCCCAGCAGCTGCAGCGGTGGCCAGTGCGCGCCGCGGGAGGCAGCGATGCAGCACGACCCCGACGCGTGACGTCACAGCCCGGCGCGCAGAGGCAGCGGGCGCCCCTCAGCCCGCCTGATACGAGGCTGGCTGGGGCTGTGATGCTATTCCCAGCATCCTGCCATGGGGGAAGGCGCGGCACGGGTGCTTCGATAATTGTTCCTTGCAAATGGCTCCGATAAAATGAACGATCATTATTTTCTGCAGTGGTGACTCGAAAGAATTATGACTGCTTCCATAATATACGTATCTAGCTCTCTGTTGTTTGACCGCAGCAGTCCTTTTTATGCTTTGTTAGGTTGGCAGCGACTGGATAAGCAACGTGATTTCAACACGCTAGATTTCCTTCGTCGATTTCCGTCTCACCCGTATTCTAAATGCCTGTCCTCACATATCAAATACCTATCATCATACCATCGCTTCAGTACTATATCAGGTATTAGTTGAAGCTTCGCATAACGTTAAATCTTTCTCCATCTCGTTCTCACGACTTTTTTCCTCTCACAGCCTCGTCTTCATCTCCGAGTAGCACACCCAGCGTCGTCAAATACGTGTTGGATATTTTCTAAGGAGGATATGACCATGAGAAAAAGATTGAATAACCAACAAAAGGATAGCGTTTTGCCAGTCGGGCCGTGGATTATCAGAAGTCTGAACGTGGTAGGGAAGCCAGGACATCTGAGAAAGGAAATGGTACGGCTCTGTCTAGATTGGGCGCTGATGACCCCGCTGTTTAGCGCCCGTAAACCTCAAACACACACACACACACACACATACACTCAGTCTAGATATAGTGGGTCTCAATGACGCGAAATGGAAAGAAGACAAGGATTTCTGGTCAGATGAACATAGGGTAACATCAATAGTAGCTAAAAACGGTATAAAGGGAGTAGGATTCGTTATGAAGAGGATGGTAGGCTAGACAGTGAGTTACTCTGAACAGTTTAGTGATAGCATTGTTCTCATCAGAATCGATAGAAAACCAACATCGTCAACGATAGTTCACGTATACGCACCTACGTTACAAGCGGAAAATAAAGAAATAGAGAAAGTATACCAGGATAATTCAGCACGCAAAGGGAGATGAAAATCTAAACGACATGGGGGACTGGGGGGCTTGTAGGGGAAGGTGTAGTATAAATGATATGCCTACTGGTATTACGGGTAAATCTAAAATACTTCTGTTTGCTGATGACTCTAGCTTGATAGTAAAGGGTGTTGCGTGCAACACTGGCTCGGTTTCAAATAGTGCAGTTCATAAGTTCATGGTTTGTAGGAAATAAACTCAGTTTTTACAGTTCTAACACACAATTCAACAAAACTCGACGTTTTAATTTCACAGAATGGGCATATGATTAGTGAAACTGAACAGTTCAGATTTCTAGGTGGTCAGATATACAGTAAACTGTCGTGGAAAACCCATATTGAGGGTCTTGTTCAAATACTTAATGCCGCCATTTTTAATATTCGAACGGTGTCTCCAGTAAGTGATCGCTCGACACGAAAATTAGTTTACTTTGCCTATTTTTATTCCCTTATGTCGTATGGTATTATATTTCGGGGTAACTCTTTCCATTCTAAAAGGGTATTTTTTGCTCAGAAACGGGCGATTCGGGCAATAAGTGGTATAAGTTCGCGAACCTGTTGTCGACCCCTGTTCACTGGCATGCGTATTTTGACGATGGCCTCTCAATATATATATATATATATATATATATATATATATATATATATATATATATATATATATATATATATATATATTCTATACTGTCATTTCTTATTAACAATAACAGTTTATTCCCAAGAATAAGCAGCTTTCACTCAGTTAATACTCGGCAGGAATCCAAGCTGCATTTGGATCGGACTTCCTTAACTCCTGTGCAGAAAAGAGTGCAGTATATTGCTCAATCCATTTTTAGCTAGCTACCACCAGAAGTCAAAAATCCTAGCAGTAATCCACGATCTTTCAAACTGAAACTGAAAAGTTTCCTCATGGGTCACTCCTTCTATTCTGCTGAGGAGTTCTTTGAAAAGTTAAGCTGATTCGTATGTTATATTGTTCATTGCGTTTACTGTAACTTATGGCTTGACATTTTTTGGGTTCATAAACATTTTATTTTTATGTGTTATTACTTTAATGTTGTAATTTCATGTACTGACACGTTCCATGAGCTTAGAGATTTGCTGCTCAGTTTGGTCCTTTGGAACTTGTCGTGTAAACAAAAATAAAAATAAACTCTTACCGATTATTATGCACTAGATGCGAAGAGTAAGAGAGGGGAAAGACTAATGGTGTTCTGCAGTAAACTGTAGCTGGTAATAGCGAATACTCCTTTCAAGAATCACAAGGCAAGGAGGTATACTTAGAAAATGCCGGGTGGTACAGGAAAATTTTTAACTACATCACGGTCAGGTAGATAGTGGATTGTAAGTCGTGCGCAGGAGCAGACATAGACACAGATCACAACTTACTAGTGATGAAGAGTAGGCTGAAATTCAAGAGGCTATTCAAGAAGAATCAATGTGGAAGGAAGTGGGATACGAAATAATTAAGAAATGATGAGATGCATCTGAAGCTCTCCAAGGCTATAGATACTGCGATAGGGAATAGTTCAGTAGGCAGTTCAGTTGAAGAGGAATGGAAATGCCCGATAAGGGCAATCACAGAAGTCAGAAAGGAAAACATAGGTAGAAAGTAGGCAAGTGCGAAGTAACCATGGGTAACAGGAGAAATATTTCAGCCGACCGATGAGAGAAGAAAGTACAAAAATGTTCAGGAAAATTCAGGAATACATTAATACAAGTCACTTTTGAATGAAATAAGTAGGAAGTGCAGGGAAGCTAATACGAAACGGCTTCATGGAAAACGTGAAGAGCTCGAAAAAGAAATGATTGTTGGAAGGACTGACTTGGCATGTAGGAAATCAAGAAAACGGTGGTAATGTTAACAGTGCAATGGAGAGAGCTGATAGGTGGAAAGAGTAAGTGAAGTGAAAGGATATCAATGATAAGATTTGTTGATACACTGCTATACTCATTGAAAGTGAAGAAGAATTACAGGATTTATCGAATGGAATGAACAACCTAGCGTTCACAGGATATGGACTGAAGAATGGAAAAAGCGGACAAAATAGAGATATTCGAAAGATGAGTTTTTAGAAAAAGAGGTGGTACAATGCAAACAACATAAGGTCGGGCAGTGAAAAATATGGAGAAGATATATCAGACTGACAGAAGTAATGGAAAAACTTAGGTTAATCTTCTTTGGACATGTAACAAACAAATAAAACAAATATTCCCGTGTTTTTGCAAATGGAAGAAAACAATAGTATCGGTTGCAGAATTAAGGAAAGAAACAGAAAGTAACAATATCAGTTATTCAGAAATAACTATAAGAAATTATTTTAAGAATAAAATACTACATTTAGAATGTTTTAAGGGAAAAGAAAATATAAGAAATCGGGAACAACATGGAGGGAGGAAAGGAAAACCACGTTGGGATACTTTAAAGGAGTACTAAAAAATAAAAAATAAAACAGGAAACGACATACGAAGACGAGATACTGAAGTTGTTGCCCAGTGATATTTGTTTGACGGGAGGAGCTAACAATGATAACACTGTTCTACAAAAAAAAACTTTTTCTCTATTTCTGATAAAAAATATTGAGATCTTAGTTGTATTTTGAGTGCTGAATTGAAAACTGTTTTCGGTTTTTTTCTGTCAGGGATAGTTTATGAGTAATCGCAATTTTATTTCTCTTTTCAGTTTCTGATATAGTGCAGCAAACGTGAGGTGAAATTCAACATACAAATGCACATCTTTATGATGTTATAAGTTCATCACATTAATGGAGGGTGGGATCTAACTTATAACACAGTAACGTTTGTGTATACACTTTGAAGCATTTATTTGACATGAGAAATTACAGAAAATTGACAAACAATGAGCCACTGCCTTGTAATGCACATCACTTTTTTCTCTTGTATTGTGAATCTTTCTTCTCTCGAATGATATTCTAGCAATAATCTGCTAACATAGAAGGTACCCACTTCCCTTCATAGCGCCTTTCTATGGTAGAAATGTCTTTATGGAATCTTTCCCCATGTTCATTCGATACGTCACTACAACCCTCTGTGAAGTAGTCCAGATGAGAGTCCATCATATGTACCTTCAAAGACATATTGCACCCCAAATTCTGATATGCTTTGATCATATCCTTCACCATTGCTTTGTAGTTAGTAGTTCTTCTTCTTCCGAGGAAGTTTTCTGACACCATCTTGAAACAGTCCCATGCAGGTTTTTCTTTATCAGTTAAACATGCTTCAAAATTTGCACCTTTCTGCAGCTCCCTGATTTATTTTTGCAGCTGAAAGACGGGGGAATTTGGTAGCTAGATATGCAAACCCACAGCCTGTTGGATCCATGGCCTTCACGAATTGTTTCACCAGGCCAAGTTTGATGTGAAGCGGTGGAAGTAGTATATATTCAGGAGCTACCAGACTTTCACGTTGTACATTCTTTTCGCCAACTTTCCATCTTCACCTAGGCCATTTCTTTTTCACGTAGTGAGAATTTCGGTCTCGACTATCCCACTCGCAAAGAAAACAGGCATACTATGTGTACCCTTGTTGCATTCCCAGTACCATAGCAATTACCTTGAAATCTGCACATATTTTCCATTTGTGTTCATTGTATTTTAATGAATTTAGCATCCTTTGTACGAATTCGTAATTAAAGCTACTGGAACAGAGGGTATTTTATTTCCGTTATGGAGCGAAACACCCTTCAGACTTGTTTTCGATGCATCTATGAAAAGTCTCCACTCCTGTGAAATATAAGTGAAGTTCAGCATTTTCATCAGGCCAGCAACGTCATTGCAAAATGTCAGTGCTTCGTCAGTTGAAAAATAAGAAATAAAGGCTTGTTCTCTGTGCCTGAACACACTGATTTTAGTACTTTGGTGCAGCAGATTACACTCTTGTAATCTTGAACCAAGCAGCTGCACCTTTTGTTTACTTAGTCCTAGATCACGTACTAAATCATTTAAATCTGCCTGTGTTAACAAATGTGGCGATGCCTCACTTGTGCAGTGATATAAAGAATCATCATCTGTGATTTCTTCAGTACTACTTAATTCACTGTCACTCGGAATTTGACCTCGAGTTCTTGAAGGTACTGGAAGGTTGTCGGAATGCTGCACTTGCATTCACACTGAAGGCAGATCTGGGTAAACAATGTGCCTCTTTGACTTTTTGTTTGTGAAACCCTGAATTTTTGTTAGACACAAATAACAATCAGTTACATGGTCCTTAGGCTCCCTCCACACCATGGGAACAGCAAACAACGCCACATTCTCTTTACCTTTCCATCACCGAATTAGTTAGCAGCAACATGTAGCACAACAGAAATGTGGTGCCCATGGTCTCCTACCTCTACTCCAAAGTAATGTTTGTATGCTTTCTTTATGACTGAAGAAATGTTCTTCCTATTTCTGGCAAAAGTGAACTTCCCACAGATGTAGCAGAAGTTGTCCGGCTTATATTGACCTCCACGACGACGTGGTATTTCTGCAAATTTAAAAGTACCACTTTGGTAATACACCTGTATTAAATTAATAGAAGGGAACTAGAGGAACGCTGATGTGTAAAAACAAGCAGTCGTTTTACCTTCAGCAGCAGGCTCAATCAGTTTACACACAGGAACTAAAAAATTCAACCGTGCTCGGAAATATGGCAGACAGTTACTTGTCAGCCAAAACACCCACTCGTTAAGACTGACAGATATTGCGGCTAACACCACTGTTGTAAACTCAATGCACCTGCCCCTAGGAGGCGTGAAGCTTTACTGCCGACGCAGCGACCGGCTGTCGCCGTTCGAGTTAATGAGATATTTCAGGTGGTCTTAATGACATAGGTGTGGCGGGGGATAACCTAATGATGTCTGATTCTTCCCAACTGTTGTTGCACAAGAAATTATCACGTTCTATCACTACTGGATGCGGCAACATACCCGTATTTCTCTATAACGTCTCTGTGTTTGCCATGAATTGTGAATATACATATATATGCATATTACATAAAAAGTATCCCTGACAACGATATTTTGTTTACATATTTGAATTTCCTACGGTAAAATGGTCCTGAAGCACATACTTTAATATCAGAAATAGAACCCATGTCGAACAGTGTAATACTTACATCCACAATTCTTGCCTAGCTTCCGCAGACGGTCAGCAACACTAGCTGCCGACGACACGACAACAATTAAACGGATGGAAACTCTCAAGGAATGCAGTGAAAGAATTGACCTTCAAATATTCTTCGAAGGACACAAATGCAAATGATAAAAACATGCTACTCAAAAACTGACCACAAACCGAGTGAGATACATACTTCGAGTACCTAGGCGAAACTTTTGAACCTACAGGGGGGCAAAGTGGCAAAGAAAGAGAGTGTACAGTAAAATCTACAAGATCCACAACAAAAAATGTATGTCCATGTACACAAAATGCAGGAATTATTACACAGGTATCAAAAATGAAGTGATGTGCGCTAGTGACATAGTTACACTCGACATAAATGATGATCTGGAAAGTATGCTAAATAAAGAATGCTAAATTCTAAGGAAGAAACTCAATCCCAAAAGAGCAGAGGATAAATACAGACTACAGTCCCAAAAGGAGATTGGAATTTTACGAACATATCCACAGACTCCCAACAACAAGACTCACAAAACTACGACATACGTAGAACGTCCCAAAACCATACAGTGGTTGCGGCAAGTCAACAAGGATTTAGGAATGGCTCACAAAAGCCCATCACTCATTTTCAATAGAGAGCTACACAAACAAAAAAACTACCAGGAGGAAGCTATTGCCATAGAATGAAATCACCACCAAACAAGGAATAAATTGGTCTCGAGACAGAAAAAGAATACATATAATAAAAAGTAGAACTGCTTCGAAACCCCGACGTTCACCACGAATGATCTGGTAAAACGATGATATCTCAAGTCAGGATATGTGCATTAGTTAAACGAGCCTGAATCCACCTTACGTGAACAATGTTTCCCAATTTTCGATTGACTTTAGTAAGTTATTTCGCCTCAGATGCTGTGCTCAAAACGTATGTTTTTAGAGATTCGATACACAGATTAAGGCCTGTGTTTGGTACCAGTAGATTTCTCTTGGCCCGCAATGCCCTCTTTGCCTGTCCTGTTTTTTACGTCGTCCATGCTACGTGTATCATGGGTTACATCGTTAAGTTTCACACTGGTCTCATGTTTGCTACTTCTCATTACTTTCGTATTTCTTCGACTTACTCTCAAACCATATTTTGCAATCATTAGACTGTTCATTCAGTTCAACAGATGCTGCAATCCTTCACTTTCATTGGGGATAACAATGTCATCGGCGAGTCTTATCATTAATATTCTTTCGCTTTGAATGTATGACCGGTGCACAGCATTATTTATAGTGAACCTAGGACTATCGGGAAACGGAAAAGAAGGAAATAGGAGCGTTCTAAATGTAGTGCTAAGGCTGTTTCAAAATTAGGTAGACTGATAAGATAAGGAATACGGAAAGTCTACAGAGAATCTGGAAGGGAGGAAGGAAGATAAAAACAATGCTGAAAATACGAAGGGGCATGACGATAGGAAACGTATGAAGTCATCAGAGAATAGCTTCCAGGCAGTAAAGGTAGCTGTAGTGGGTGAAAACTATAGGGGAAGACAGAGATTAGAGTTATTTTTTTATTTATTTTTTAATCATCAGTCTTCTGACTGGTTTGATGTGGCCCAACACAAATTCCTCTCCTCTGCCAATCTCTTAATCTTCGAGTAGCACTTGCAACCTACATCCTCAATTATTTGCTGGCCGTATTCCAGTCTCTGTCTTTCTCTACAGTTTCTACGCGCTACTACTCCCTATAGTACCATGGAAGTTATTCCGTGATTTCTTAACAGATTTCCTATCATCGTATCCATTCTTCTTGTCAATGATTTTCATATATTCCTTTCCTCTCCGATCCTACCTTATCAGTCCACCTGATATTCAACAGTCTTCTGTAATACCACATATCAAATAACGCGATTCTCTGCTGATCCTGTTTTCCCACAGTCCTTGTTTCACAATCATACAGTACTGTGCTCCAAACGTACACTTTCAGAAATTTCGTCCTCAAATTAAGGCGTTTGATACTAACAGTTTTCTCTTGGCCATGAATTCTCCTTTTTTCCGGGTCTGGTCTGCTTTTGATGTCATTCTTGCTCCGTCCGTCATTGGTTATTTTGATTCTTAGGTAGCAGAATTCCTTAATTTCATCTACTTCGTGACCAGCAATCCTGAGGATTCCCTGAGGATAGGAATTTCATCAGAGGAACTTATCATTGATATGCTTTCACCTTGAATTTTAACTTCACCCTTGAACCTTTCTTTTATTTCCGCCATTGCTTCTTCTATGTGCAGACTATACAGTAGGGCGAAAGACTACATCTCTATTGCACATCATTTTTAATCCGAGCACCTCGTTCTTTATCGCCATTCTTATTATTCCCTCTTGTACATGTATATTACCCGTCTTTCCCTACAGCATACCCCTATTTGCTTCAGTATTTCTAACATCTTGCACCATTTTACATCGGATAACGCTTTTTCCAGGTCGACAGTTCGTATCAAAATGTCTTGCTTTTTCTTTAGTCTTGTTTCCACTATTAACCGCAACGTCAGAACTGCTTCTCTGGTGCCTTTACATTTCCTAAAGCCAAATTGATCGTCATCTAACACATCCTAAATTTCCTTTTCCTTTCTTCTGTATATTATTCTTGGCAGCAACTTCCATGCATGAGCTGTTAAGATGATTGTGCGATAATTCTCGCACTTGTCGGCTCTTGCCGTCTTCGTAATTATGTGGATGATACATTCCGAAAGTCAGATAGTATGTCGTCAGACTCATACGTTCTACACACCAACAGGAATAGTCGTTTTGTTGCCACTTCACCCAGTGATTTTAGGAGTCCCGATGGAATGTTATCTACCTCTTCTGCCTTATTTGATCTTACATCCTCCAAATCTGTCTTTCGGTTCTAATACTGGATTACCCGTCTCTTCTAGATCCATTCCTGTTTTTTCTTCTATCACATCAGACAAATCTTCCCCCTCATAGAGACCTTCAGTGAATCTTTCGACCTATCTGCCATCTCCGCCGCATTTAACAGTGGAGTCCCCATCGCACTCTTAATATTACCACCCTTGCCTTTCATTTAACGGAAGGTTGCTTTGACTTTTGTGTATGCTGAGTCAGTCCTTCCGACAATCATTATTTTTTGATTTCTTCGCATGTTTCATGCAACCATTTCGTCTAAGCTTCACTGCACTTTCTATTTATTTCATTCTTCCGCGACGTGTATTAATGTATTCCCGAATTTTCCTGAACTTTTTTGTTTTTCCTTATTTCATCGATCAACTGAAGTATTTCTTCTGTTACGTATGGTTTCTTCGCAGTTACCTTCTTCGTGCCTAAATTCTTCTTTCCAATGTCTGTGAAGGCCCTTTTCAGAGATGTCCATTCCTCTTCATCTGAACTGGCTACTGAGCTTTTCCTTATTGCAGTATGTATAACTTTAGAGAACTTCAAGCGTATTTCTTCTTTTCTTAGTATTTTCATATCCCACTTATTTGCGTATCGATTTTTCTTGCATAACCTCTTTAACTTCAGCCTGCTCTTCATCACTTCATTATTTTGCGCTGTATAAGTGATAATTAAGTATCCAGATACATGTAAGCATTTCAGTCCAACCATTATGGTATAGTGTTTTAATTCTGTATTTGTCTAGTTTTATTTCTTGTTGTACGCGTTTTTAGTTCAACCATATTATGTTTCGGTTTTATTCTATTTAAGACATTTCTAGCCCATTCTGCCTCATGGGTTGTCCAAGGTAAATTTGCTAAGTCGTTCTATTTTACCTGTAAGTGGTTCTACATATTTAGGAACTTTTTTTAGCTTTGTCATGTATTTTGTTTTTTCAGCTGCTATTCTGAATCTAGTTCCATTGGGTATTCTATGCAAAAGATTTATTTAACTGTTTCTGTCGGATTATTAATATTATATTATTGTTATCATTCCTTATCAGCTTCATAATATTACACTCTTGAGTTTCGTACCTGAACGTCACAATGCTTGTTTCTTTACTCTTGGCTCATTGACACGAAGATACAACGTAATAAAAGTAAAATAACTATTGCACTGCTTTAGTACCGTTTTCTCTTCGTCGTCAATTATATACCTATGGTTTCTAGCCATTGTGAACTTTATACGGATGGTAGAAGGTTCAAAGTGATGTTCAAAAGAATGGTTCAAATGGCTCTGAGCACTATGGGACTCAACTGCTGTGGTCATAAGTCCCCGAGAACTTAGAACTACTTAAACCTAACTAACCTAAGGACATCACACACATCCATGCCCGAGGTAGGATTCGAACCTGCGACCGTAGCGGTCGTGCCGTTCCAGACTGTAGCGCCTTTAACCGCTCGGCCACTCCGGCCGGCAAAAGTGAAGTACTTTTAGAATAGAAGCCAATGTCTAAGGGGAAACATTTCAGATGATATGAGGTTTTGAATAGGAAAAGCATGTGAAGAACCTGTTTACAAACCGCTTATGTTTGTGCGTTGCCGATGGTGAGATGACGCTACACTGAAAAATAATACAAAGTTGTTTCCGAGGTCATTTTTCCTATGGGACTGGTTAAAGTTGGTATATGAATTCCCACTACAAACTGAAGAGGAACCGGTTTGTAGGGCCATTGCTGTACAAAAGCCAACGGGGGTATTTGAGAGAGTGTGAAGTACACTATGTGATCAAAAGTATCCGGGCACCCCTAAAAACATAATTTTTTTCATATTAAGTGCATTATGCTGCCACCTACTGCCAGGTACTCCATATCAGCGACCTCAGTAGTCATTAGACATCGTGAGGGGGCAGAATAGGGCGCTCCGCGAAGCTCACGGACGTCGAACGTGGTCAGGTGATTGGGTGTCACTTGTGTCATACGTCTGTAGGCGAGATTTCCACTCTCCTAAACATCCCTAGGTCCACTGTTTCCGATGTGATAGTGAAGTGGAAACTTGAAGGGACACGTACAGCACAAAAGCGTACAGGCCGACCTCGTCTATTGAGTGACAAAGACTGCTGACAGTTGAAGAGGGTCGTAGTGTATTATAGGCAGACATCTATCCAGACTACCACACAGGAATTCCAAACTGCATCAGGATCCACTGCTAGTACTATGACAGGCGGAAGGTGGGAAAACATGGATTTCATGGTCGAGAGGCTGCTCATTAGCCACACATCACGCCGGTAAATGCCAAACGACGCTTCGCTTGGTGTAAGGAGCGTAAACACAGGAGGATTGAACAGTGGGAAAACGCTGAGTGGAGTGGCGAATCACGGTACACAATGTGGCAGTCCAATGGCAGGGTGTGGGTATGGCTAATGCCCTGTGAACGTCATCTACCAGCGTGTGTAGTGCCAACAGTAAAATTCGGAGCCGGTGGTGTCATTGTGTGGTCGTGTTCTTCATGGAGAGGGCTTGCACCCCTTGTTGTTTTGCGTGGCTCTATCGCAGTACAGGCCAGCATTGATGTTTTAAGCACCTTCGTGCTTCCCACTGTTAAATAGAGATTCGGGGATGGCGATGGCATCTTTGAACACGATCGAGCACCTGCTCATAATGCACGGCCTGTGGCGGAATGGTTACATAGCAATAGCATCCCTGTAATGGACTGGTCTGCACATAGTCCTGACCTGAATCCTACAGAACATGTTTGAGATGTTTTGGAACGCCAGGCCTCACCGACCGACATCGATACCTCTCCTCAGTGAAGCATTCCGTGAAGAATGGGCTGCTATTCCCCAACAAACCTTCCAGCACCTGATTGAACGTATGCCTGCGAGAGTGAAAGCTATCATCAAGGCTAAGGGTGGACCAACACCATATTGAATTCCAGCATTACCGATGGAGGGCACGACGAACTTGTAAGTAAGTCATTTTCAGCCAGGTGTCCGGATACTTTGTATCACATAGCGTATAATAGAGAGGCGGCTGTCAGTTCGAACAGTGGCTTTGACCTTAATCTGGTTCTATAACGTATGAGTTGAGTTTGTTATGCCAATACAAAATTAAATATTCTTTTACGACTATTAGTTCCTTAATTGAAATACTCAGTTCAGGACAGAGTAATATTTGTCTCTATACGGTTGGGAATCATGGAAGTGATTCAAGTAAGCATAATGTACGAGTTGTGTTAACAACACGAGCGACATTTTGTTTTGGCACCCCAAAGGCGTATTACCGTATCGCGATGCTTGGATTTCAACATGTATCAGGAGGACAGGCATGTACGTGTCAACAAACGAAAAATTTATAACGTGAAATATAAAATAAAAATAGTTGGACCCCTTGTCCAGAACCTTCGGGGAGCAATGGCTTGGAAGTGAGGATAGAAACTTATTTTACGTCTACTGATCGCTGTTTTTACCATCTGAAACTGCCGAGGTAATAAAAACAGTGAAAGACAGACGGAAAATGTCCAGTTGTCATAAATCATGACACTCCAGATACATCCACCATGACGTTCTTCAGAGCAGTGGCCAGAGAGACAGAGATGTCTGCGTCAACGTTCTTTACTTAAGTAATCTTGTTTTCATACTTCTTTCCTAGTATCTGGAATCCTCATACCGTAACAAAAAAATTCGTTGCTGTTGCTGTTGTATGATGTTCAGTTCGAATACTGGTCTGATACAGCTATCGATGACCGTATATCCAGTACAAACGTCTCTGCATAACTATCGCAGCCTACATAAATTTGATCCTGATTAGCCTAGTTAAGCCTTGGCCTACCTTTGCAGTTGTTTCCCCCACAATTTCTCCCTTTGTCAAGTATACTATCAACAGATGCCTGCTTCTAATCACGCTGTGCTGCAGTTTCATTCAGCTTCTTCATTAATTAGTCGCTCTACAAGTCTAACCTTCAGCGTTCTTCTGAAGCGCCAGACTTCAAAAGCTTCTGTTATCTTCCTTTTGTACTCTCTGTAAACCACGTTTCACTTCCTTACGAACCTATATCCCATTCTCAATTTTATATGCTTTCTGCTTCAGCCATTGTCACTCAGTTTGCTTCCAAAAAATTAATATGACCCACCATTATTACTCTGTTCACTCATAAGGGAACCTCCCCATCGCACCCCCCTCAGATTTAGTTATAATTTGGCACAGTGGATAGGCCTTGAAAAACTGAACACAGATCTATCGAGAAAACAAGAAGAAGTTGTGTGGAACTATGAAAAAATAAGCAAAATATACAAACTGAGTAGTCCGTGGGCAACATAGGCATCATCAAGGGTACTGTGAGTACAGGAACACCGTGGTCCCGTGGTTAGCGTGAGCAGATGTGGAGCGAGAGGTCCTTGGTTCAAGTCTACCCTCAAGCGAAGAGTTTACTTTCTCTATTTTTGCAAGTTATGATCTGTTCGTTCGTTCATTGACGTCTCTGTTCACTGTAATAAGTTAAATGTCAGTGTTTTGCGACCGCACCGCAAAACCGTGCGATTAGTAGACGAAAGGACGTGCCTCTCCAATGGCAACCGAAAACATTTGATCCAGGAAAACACGTCTGATATATTCTATACGACACTGGTGACGGCATGTGCGTCACATGACAGGAATATGTTGTCGACCCACCTAACTTGCACACTTGGCGAATGGGTAAAAAGATTCTTCTACCTTGCCCGATTTAGGTTTTCTTGTGGATGTGATAATCACTCCCAAAAAAGTGATGAAAACATAAGTGTGTGTCACATAAACTGCAACAAATGAATGCAACAGTTTCACAGTCGCACAGTTTTCTCTGTGCTTTGTCAAAACATATGTTTTTAACGTTTTCGAATTTTTCCATGTGTAGGCCGTCAAATCCTGCATCCGTCCAAGCAAATCTGAACATGTCCTGGAATTTTGGAGAGCGAAATTGATTATGTGTGAGTGCCTGAACTCTGATTATTGTCTGAAAATAAAAATTTAAATTTTTTACTGGAGGGAAGACTTGAATCAAGGACCTCTTGCTCCGCAGCTGCTCACGCTAATCACGGGACCACGGCGCTCCTGTGCTCATATTACCCTTGATGTTGCCTATGTTGCCCACGGACTACTCAGTTTGTACATTTTGCTTATTTTTTCATAGTTCCATACAACTTCTTCATGTTTTCTGGATTGATCTGTGTTCAGTTTTTCAAGGCCTATCCACTGTGCGAAATTATAACTAAATCTGAGGTGGGTGCGATGGGGAGGTTCCTTTGTCAGTATTATCTAAGCTTTTTTAGCTATTTTCACTGGTATACTTACTTATGGCGAATTATTTCGGTTGATAATACAGAGGTGAAGTTTAGGTGGCATTAGTGACACTGGTTCGTAGACACTGAGGTGACAAAAAGTCATAGGATAGCGATACGAACAAATAGGGATGACGGAAGTATTGAGTACACAGGGTATAAGGCGGCAGTGCATTGGCGAGGCTGTCACTTGTACTCAGGTGATTCATGTGAAAAGGTTTCCGCACGACTGGAATTAACAGACTTTTAAAGCGGAATGGTAGTTGGAGATACACGCCAGGGACATTCCATTTCGTAAATCGTTAGGTAATTCAGTATTCCGAGATCCATAGTGTCAAGAGCGTGCCGAGATTACCAGGTTTCAGGTATTACCTCTCACCATGGACAACGCAGTAGCCGATGGCCTTCACTTAACGACCGAGAGCAGCGGTGTTTGCGTAGAGTTGACAGTGTTAACAGACATGTACCACTGCGTGACATAATCACAGAAATCAGTGTGGGACGTACGACGAACATACCCGTTGCTGCGAAATTTGGCCTTAATGGGCAATGGCAGCAGACTACCGACGCGAGTGCTTTTCCTGACAACACGACATCGCCTGTACTGCCTCTCCTGGGGTCTGACCACGTCGCTTGGATCCTAGACGCTTGGAAGACCGTGGCCTGGACAGATGAGTTCCTATTTCAGTTGGCAAGAGCTAATCGTAGGGCTCGAGTGTAGCGCAGACCTCACGAAGCCATGGAGGCAAGTTGTTAGCAAGCTGGTGGTGGCTCCATAATGGTGTGGGCTGTGTTTACATGGATCCCCTGGTCCAACGGAACTGACCAGTGACTGGAAATGGCTACGTTATGATACTTAGTAACCATCTGGAGCCATTCATGGACTTCCTGTTCCCAAAAACCGATGCATCACGTCACTCGGCCAAAGTTGTTCGCGAGTAGTATGAATAACATTCTGGACCATTCAAGCGAGTGATTTGGCCACTCAGATCGCCTGACATGAATCCCGTCGAACATTCATTGGGCGTAATCGAGAGTTCATGCACAAAATCCTGCACCGGCAACACGTCTATAGAAGCACCGTGGCTCAGTATTTCAGCAGGGTATTTCCAGCAGCTTGTTGCGTCGACGCCACGTCCAGTTGGAGCACTACGCCGGGCAAAAGTAGGTCTGGCACGGTATTAGGAGGTACCCCACGATTTTTATCACCTCAGTGTATACCGTAGCTGCTACGATAGGCTGTTTGGATCTTCTATATTTACAGCTAACCTCGCCCTTCTACCTGTCAGTGAATGTGTCTAACACAATGACTAGTCCTGGTTCTAATAGGTTTGGCTACATTTGTCCTAAGTTTTTGACTAAGGACGAACCCAGCAATATTACAGATTTCGTGCAGAAAATATACTTCCCATATTATGGGAAAAATCTTGTCGGTCAGGGTAAGTCATGGGCATAAGGTATGCTATGTAAGTTATATCTCATAATTTATTAGTATAAAAAGCCAAATGTGGAACTAACCTGTAGATTTGCTGTTTCAACGATATCAGGGAGCCAATAAATCACGTTAGCGATTTTTACTGCTGTTGTGTTCAAGTTTCTGGCTGCAAATTAAAAAATAAGAAAAAGTAAGAAGTTTCCCTAGCATTTCGTTTGCTTTTTGGCGAGTAGACTAGGGACCAGATCTTCTTGTTCCCAAATCACCATAAGTTTTTTTCACGTCATACTAGATATTGTATACCTGGAAGAATCCTGGAGATACTAAAAGGTATCAGATAGATTATATAATGGTAAGACAGAGATTTAGGAACCAGGTTTTAAATTGTAAGACATTTCCAGGGGCAGATGTGGATTCTGACCACATTCTATTGGGTATGAACTGCAGATTGAAACTGAAGAAACTGCAAAAAGGTGGGAATTTAAGGAGATGGGACCTGGATAAACTGAAAGAACCAGAGGTTGTAGAGAGTTTTAGGGAGGGCATACGGGAACAATTGACAGGAATGGGGGAAAGAAATACAGTAGAAGAAGAATGGGTAGCTCTGAGGGATGAAGTAGTGAAGGCAGCAGACGATCAAGTAGGTAAAAAGACGAGGGCTAATAGAAATCCTTGGGTAGCAGAAGAAATATTGTATTTAATTGATGAAAGGAGAAAATATAAAAATGCAGTAAATGAAGCAGGCAAAAAGGAATACAAACGTCCCAAAAATGATATCGACCTAGTAGATAGTGTCGGAAGTTCCATGCGGGTTTTCGCGGATGATGCTGTAGTATACAGAGAAGTTGCAGCATTCTAAAATTGTAGCGAAATGCAGGAAGATCTGCAGCGGATAGGCACTTGGTGCAGGGAGTGGCAACTGACCCTTAACATAGACAAATGTAATGTATTGCGAATACATAGAAAGAAGGATCCTTTATTGTATGATTATATGATAGCGGAACAAACACTGGTAGCAGTTACTTCTGTAAAATATCTGGGAGTATGCGTGCGGAACGATTTGAAGTGGAATGATCATATAAAATTAATTGTTGGTAAGGCGGGTACCAGGTTGAGATTCATTGGGAGAGTGCTTAGAAAATGTAGTAGGAGGTGGCTTACAAAACACTCGTTCGACCTATACTTGAGTATTGCTCATCAGTGTGGGATCCGTACCAGATCGGTCTGACGGAGGAGATAGAGAAGATCCAAAGAAGAGTGGCGCGTTTAGTCACTGGGTTATTTGGTAACCGTGATAGCATTACGGAGATGTTTAATAAACTCAAGTGGCAGACTCTGCAAGAGAGGCGCTCTGCATCGCGGTGTAGCTTGCTCGCCAGGTTTCGAGAGGGTGCGTTTCTGGATGAGGTATCGAATATAATGCTTCCCCCTACGTATACCTCCCGAGAAGATCACGAATGTAAAAGTAGAGAGATTACAGTGCGCACGGAGGCTTTCAGACAGTCGTTCTTCCCGCGAACCATACGCGACTGGAACAGGAAAGGGAGGTAATGACAGTGGCACATAAAGTGCCCTCCGCCACACACCGTTGGGTGGCTTGCGGAGTATAAATGTAGATGTAGATGAAGTGCAAAATGGCTAAGCAGGGATAGCTAGAGGACAAATGTAAGGATGTAGAGGCTTATCTCACTAGGGGTAAGGTAGATACTGCCTACCGGAAAATTAAAGAGACCTTTGGAGAGAAGAGAACCACTTGTATGAATATCAAGAGCTCAGATGGCAACCCAGTTCTAAGCAAAGAAGGGAAAGCAGAAAGGTGGAAGGAGTATATAGAGGGTTTATACAAGGGCGATGTACTTGAGGACAATATTATGGAAATGGAAGAGGATGTAGATGTAGACGAAATGGGAGATAAGATACTGCGTGAAGAGTTTGACAGAGCACTGAAAGATCTGAGTCGAAACAAGGCCCCAGGAGTAGACAACATTCCATTAGAACTACTGGTGGCCTTGGGAGAGCCAGTCATGACAAAACTCTACCATCTGGTGAGCAAGATGTATGAGACAGGCGAAATACCCTCAGACTTCAAGAAGAATATAATAATTCCAATCCCAAAGAAAGCAGGTGTTGATAGATGTGAAAATTACCGTACTATCAGTTTAATAAGTCACAGGTGCAAAATACTAACGCGAATTCTTTACAGACGAATGGAAAAACTGGTAGAAGCGGACCTCGGGGAAGATGAGTTTGGATTCCGTAGAAATGTTGGAACACGTGAGGCAATACTAACCTTACGACTTACCTTAGAAGAAAGATTAAGAAAAGGCAAACCTACGTTTCTAGCATTTGTAGACTTGGAGAAAGCTTTTGACAATGTTGACTGGAATACTCTCTTCCAAATTCTAAAGGTGGCAGGGGTAAAATACAGGGAGCGAAAGGCTATTTACAATTTGTACAGAAACCAGATGGCAGTTATAAGAGTCGAGGGACGTGAAAGGGAAGCAGTGGTTGAGAACGGAGTGAGACAGCCTCTCCCCGATGTTATTCAATCTGTATATTGAGCAAGCAGTAAAGGAAACAAAAGAAAAATTCGGAGTAGGTATTAAAATTCATGGAGAAGAAGTAAAAACTTTGAGGTTTGCCGATGACATTGTGATTCTGTCAGAGACAGCAAAGGACTTGGAAGAGCAGTTGAACGGAATGGACAGTGTCTTGAAAGGAGGATATAAGATGAACATCAACAAAAGCAAAACGAGGATAATGGAATGTAGTCAAATTAAGTCGGGTGATGCTGAGGGAATTAGATTAGGAAATGAGACACTTAAAGTAGTAAAGGAGTTTTGCTATTTAGGGAGTAAAATAACTGATGATGGTCGAAGTAGAGAGGATATAAAATGTAGACTGGCAATGGCAAGGAAAGCGTTTCTCAAGAAGAGAAATTTGTTAACATCGAGTATAGATTTAAGTGTCAGGAAGTCGTTTCTGAAAGTATTTGTATGGAGTGTAGCCATGTATGGAAGTGAAACATGGGCGATAACTAGTTTCGACAAGAAGAGAATAGAAGCTTTCGAAATGTGGTGCTACAGAAGAATGCTGAAGATAAGGTGGGTAGATCACGTTACTAATGAGGAGGTATTGAATAGGATTGGGGAGAAGAGAAGTTTGTGGCACAACTTGACTAGAAGAAGGGATCGGTTGGTAGGACATGTTTTGAGGCATCAAGGGATCACAAATTTAGCATTGGAGGGCAGCGTGGAGGGTAAAAATCGTAGAGGGAGACCAAGAGATGAATACGCTAAGCAGATTCAGAAGGATGTAGGTTGCAGTAGATACTGGGAGATGAAGAAGCTTGCACAGGATAGAGTAGCATGGAGAGCTGCATCAAACCAGTCTCAGGACTGAAGAGCACAACAACAACAACAAGTAGATATTTATAGTGATACGCAATCCGATGCAGATGAACAAGTCGCTGATGTGTTTCACTGAATTTTCAACAATTTATAATCAAAGTTATTTACACAAAGATAGCTAAACGATAAGCTTACGTCTTCGGACGTAACGAATGAAAAACTAATCCGCTTGGTCCAAGCGCAGAGAAGAGAATCTCTTAGCAGCATGAAGATCGAAAATACCCTAAGTAATCGTAATGCAACTACAGACAGTATGGCGACACAAATGAGGAATATATGTGTAGGTATGTACAGAAAGACAGCAGACACTTTCTCAGGTGTTTTAAACAGATAGTTTTGATAAATGTATTTGGAATTGTTTACAGTTATTTGTGCAGGAGACGGTTAATAAATTTTTCTGAAAGTAATATAAAGTTTTGTTTACTTACATTGTAAAAACACTTCCACACAGTGTCTACCCATGCTTCAGAAATGGGTACTGAGAGTTTTCGTTCCTCCTGTGGTGAGTTTGTGATTAACAAGCATTAGAGGAATGATCAGGATAATTCACAGGGGTAAAGTAAGGTATGTTGTGTCTGTGTTGAATAGCTTAGAAATCTGTGCTTAACAATGGTTGTTACGGAAACCTTAACACACTATTAATAAAGTCAGTTATTCCCTTCACGCCTGAAATATATTTAAATATATTATGTATGACCCTAAGCTAAAAACGTGGCTTTACTATAAAAAAATGTTTCTAATGTAAATAACATAGGTGGGCAAGAGATCAACATTAATCAAGTATAAATTTACCAATTAATGAAATAACTGGCAAGGTGTGAGCATTGTTCCAGAATAAAATGGCCTGGAAAAAAATATTTGAAGCCTGCAGAGAGGAACATTTCACGCAAGATCCTCTCAAATCTAAAAAAAAAAAAAAAAAAAAAAAAAAATGAAAAAAATTTCTATTGTCACGTTCACTCATTAAGCTGAACATAATGAAACAGTTTGTGAATGGCTTCTTCAAACATATGGAATGTATTTAAGTGCTTCTACGAGAACATATACCATTTAAGGGAATTTTGAAAAAGACCAGTTGTTGGACCTGATATTCGAAAAATGAGCCCGAGTCCAACTTTGAATCAAGAAATGTCTCTAAGTGAGAAAGAGGCTTCGTTATCATTCGAGGAGATTGTAATTGAGCTCTTAGGCGTCAAAAAGCATGCACATTATATTTCTGTTGCTGTCAACGTGCTGTAAAAGTACAAAAATTAGGTTGTTTGACAAGCCTGAGCCTGCTTGTCGCTTCACTGAAAATTTGAATGATGTTGGTGATGAACAAGGTCAGTGTTTTCATCAAAATATCAGAGTGATGTAAAGACGATATCAGGACCACTTTATTCCAATTACAATGGAAGTCGTTTGTGAAGCCACTTAATCGAGGCCTACAACATGTAGTTTATGGGAAGAAAAACCTATAGTAAATGCTTTCAGGAGATGAGAGAAAAGAAGAATAATTCAATGGATAGTTAATTCCCATTTAACAACGAGATATTTTTTTGTTTTTTGGTGTCTGTTCTTTATTCATATTGAAACTTAAACTACTTTTATTTCATATACACGTATTTGGTAACTTAAATTTCACAACGAATCTATTGTGTGGCGTACGTGTTGGAAAGAATCAGATGTCAGTTATGGATTCAGTGCCTATGAAATCCTAACAAGAAAAAACTAATATTTCGTTGGCATTTGTAATAATAATGGTGGTTTCTCTATCTGGTGTTCCAATCAACAAGCATTTTCGCGTTATGCGACCGCGTCATCACATTGCGGTGCTGATCACCATTTCGGACACTGTTTCCAGTGACCTGCACCATCGTGGCCTCACTCTTCCAGTAGTGATAAGGACGTTGATCGACATAAATTAACAACGCGGTTACATAGCTTACAAATTTTATTGGTAACAATGATGAACAAATGATAACAATAATAACAGTTACGGTTATAATAAACATTAATTCCAGTTGCGTTTTGCGGATATGAGTCGCACACGGTACAACCTGCAGTGAATTTGATCATCGCACAACTCAGGGGGATGGACAGAATAATAGCCGTCCACGCCGCAGAGAGCGACATCGCTGCTGTTTTTCCAGTTTTATTCAATAATTTTCGTTGGGGCCAGGCGCAGCCCCATTTTATATCGCAGTTTAAACAAAGTGTGTTTGTGTGTGTGTACCTCTGCAAATACTGAGTTCCGCGTGTACAGCCAACGCCACATGCGACATGGACAGGCCGTGAATATTTCACAAGCAGTTCCAGATATCGGACACAAGGTTTCTAGCATATGTTCATTTGTAAAGAGCTGAATACTTTGACACATAATTGTGACTAATTAATTTTCTCAGGTTGATGTACTGAACTGATCTTTCTAATGGAATGACGGCATTAAATAGCTCTTAATATGGGACATACTTTGATACAACGTTTTCGCATGATGAGACTGAATGTCTTCGCAAAAAAAGCCGAAAGTTAACTAAATAGTACGTCCCAGTTAGTGTACTTTCCTCTTCAGTGCGTCGTCGGTACAGCACAGTACGATGGAAACTGCGTCAAGCTATCAGTCTTTGCCTTCCTTTAGATAACCCGTTCACTATGAACATTAAATATCTTTTTTAACCTTTTCAAGGCCTATCGATGTATGAGAATCGATTGCAGAGTCCACTTGAAAACGGAAATTTGCTTAACTGTGTAGACAGATCATGAAGTTTCGTAAAGAAGAATACGTATCCGTTCTTGTCGGTCATCTTCTGCAGATGTTGCTTCGTCACTTGTTCCTTTAGCGAAACATAAGAAGTTTCCACGTTGCGTGTGGTGTGTCGTATAACAGGAGACTATTAATGTGTGGGCTGCATGAAAACCATTTTTGCTATGATTCTGAGTTATCATTTGTAGTTATACACACAAGCTGAACAAAAATTCGAAATGTTTTTCAGTTTTCTTTGCCGCGTCGTGTTTATTCGTGCACTCACGCTTTCAACGACTTTCCCCGTCGTCGCCTTTAGAAGTTAATTGATGTACTAATAGGCCGTGAGTACTTTGGTAGGTAGTTGGGCGAATTATGTCATGGAGACGTCACAAAATTCCGAAAATTCCATATGATTTTTTTGTGAAGTTCCTTTAATGTGTTACGTAGTATCCTACTTCGTAGTGTAGTTCAGCAGTTTGTAATTAGTGTACCTCCTGCCAGTGCCTTCCGTATGTGAAAGTTGTCCGTACTGTAAGTTAGTGATAAGCGCTCTCCTTCAATTTTAATATTCTTCTGCCCGATTTTAGTTAGATGGTTGCCGCAGGTTTTTCAAATGGGGAGCAAACGTTCTGTGGGAGCTACTACTTTTTAGAACTAATGAGAGCCCGAAGAAGTAGTACATTTCGATATGTTTATACTTAGTGAGTACTTTGTTAGTTCATTCGTAGTTTTTGCCGTCAATAGTGGTACGCCAAAGCAGTAGTTTTTGCCGTCAATAGTGGTATGTCAAAGCAAAGAATGTCAGTTTAGTTCAAGAAACGTTTGAATTTTTTATGACACTTCACGCTAATAATCATATGTATAAGGGGTATCTAACAGTTTCCGTCTGAGGGCGTTGCTGCAGACTATATGCAACGAGGCGCGACTCCGGAGGGGGTGTTTAATTCCCGCCATGTGGTGAAGGGGCTAGTGTGGCATTGGTGTCTTTCCGACGTGAGTGCGGTAAATGCGGAATCGTGAACTATGGCGACGTTGTTACCAAATGCGTCCAAAGAGGACCAACGTGCTGTTAATTTTTTCCTGGCTGCTGGAGGACAAACGCCAGCACACATCAGAAAATGGAACATGTGCATGAGACAGAACGTGTATCGAAAACCCCTGTTGTGGAATGGTGTGACAACTTCATGCTGCTCCACGATAACGCATGACCCTGCCCTAACGAGGAAGCTACGCAGACACAAGTGGGAGACATTCGAACATCCACCTAACAGTACTGATCCCTCCCCAAGCGATTAGCAGCGAGGTCTAGGGGTACCTTGTCACGGTCCGTGTGGCTCCCGCCGTCGGAGATTCCAGTCCTCCCTCGATCATCGGTGTGTGTGTGTTATCCATAGAGTAATTTAGTTTAAGTTAGATTAAGTATTGTGTAAGATTAGCGATCAATGACCTCAGCAGTTTGGTCCGAAAAGACGTTACCACAAATTTCCAATTTTCCCAAGCGATTATCTCGCCTTCAGTCATTTAAAGAACGCCATGTAGAGTCAACGATTCCTGTCGGACGTAGATGTGCAGCAGGCAGTCACGGACTTCCTCGCGCAGCAGGACACGATGTTTCACCAAACGGGTATCTCCAATGAGGTGCGTCGGTTGGATGATTGCCTCGACGCTCACGTCGATTTTGTCTGATTGCCATACCGATCCTGGACAGTAAAGAACAGGTAGGAGATGAGGTACTGGCAGAAGTAAAGGTGTGAGGACGGGCTGTGAGTCGTGCTTGGGTAGCTCAGATGATGCCGGCACGGTAGCTCAGCGTGTTCGGTCAGAGGGTAACGTGCCCTCTGTAATAAAAAAACTGAGTTAACAAAGCAACAACGAACTTAAATGGATGTCTTACGACGTACGCCCCGAGCAGAAAAAAACAAAAACAAAAAAACAAAAACAAAAAAAAAGAACAAAAAAAGATGGTAGAGCACTTGCCCGCGAAAGGCAAAGGTCCCGAGTTCGAGTCTCAGTCCGGCACATAGTTTCAATCTGTTAGGAAGTTACATATCAGTGCAGACTCCGCTGCAGAGTGAAAATCTCATTGTGGAAATATCCCCCAGGCTGTGGCTACGCCATGTCCTCGCAATATCCTCTCACACTCCGCTGCAGACTGAAAATCTCAATCTAGTGAAGAACAAATTTTCTGAATAACTTTTCAGGGTCCGAATTCCACTAGGGGTTTGAAATTACAGATCAAAACTGTCACCGTTTTATGCACTTGCTTCGAAAGACTTCATTTCGCTCTTCTCCAGAATTTCCAGTGTAATGTGTTCATGTGGCCTCAGAAATGGAAAGTATTTCTTTTGCGTTATGATTATCTTAGCAGAAATCATATTGCAATTAGGTAAGAAACGAAGGCACGTCCTTACTGCAGCGCGCTCAGATAGTTGAAGTTCGACATCCACTTTAGGTGGAGACCACTGATGCTACGGTTAAGCGCAGTATGACTTCTGAATGAGGAAATCCGAATGAAATCTATTTTCGCTTACTTGTTTTGTTAAGACCAGAACCAATTTTTCTGTTCAGGTGGAATATTAGTTTTACTATCGTCAGTTGCTTTACATGACCGTCCTATGGAACCAAGCTGTTCAGCTTTCCTATTTAGTCAGCACGGTGACAGTCTCTGTCTAATTAGAGATGATTTATTGCTCAGTCTAACATACATTTTTTCTACTTCTAGATAAAAGTCGGCCGTTACAGATTAGAGAGAATTGTCAGAGCATGTGCTTCGGTAGGTGCCGAAGTGATAAGAAATACTACTCAATCCACGGTAAGAAGATTGCAGCACTGCACTGATACCAGTGGTCATCACTTCGAACACCTTCTGCAAATGGACGTTCATGCAACCTTTGTGGCCCACGTTGACCTTCAAAGTACTTACTGTTACAAATCATTGGATTCGTCTCGATAGCCGCTATCAGAAAATAAGTACCAAACTATAGCACCTCATTTAAAAAAAACAAAGTTGACATTCATATCTCTGAAGTGACCCCACCTAGCAACAAAAAACCAACGTCATATGGACCCGGTTGTCCCATGTAACTTTGGTTTCACAACCTTTTCAGCTTCTATCATATTTTCGGAGTTACTCTTGGTGGCAATAGTTAGTGACCCATCCTGTATATAGAAATGCGTTTTTCCGTTGAGAAAATTTTCTTTTCCAGGTTAGCAATACTGAGTGCAATTCTCACTTCATCTTGGGGCTCTTTTCCTCTGATTTCCGTAGTAGATATCACATCCTATAGTAAAGAAACAGACCGCCCAGAAAAGTGGAGCCAAGGAATGGAACGAGATGTTGGTGAAATTTAGGAGCCTTTTAACTTAGGTTCACACAATGCTTAACAGAAACATTCGTTGACTGAATGCCACTACGTACGATCATGTTGTGTCACCGGAACATACATTCAGTGTGACTACACACGCTGTAACAAGGAGACCTTTAAAGCAGCAACCAGTCGCCGACGCGTCGTTGCTCGTGCTGACACCTCGCTGTTCGTGAAGGGCATCCGTCCTGCAGCTGCCCATATCGTTAGTTGTTTGGATTATTTGCAGTAGTGTGAAACCAAAAACAAATTTTCTGTATCGTCGCAGTGATTGACAAAAGAGGAGGAAGAGGGGCAGGTACAGTGTGCACCTCCACACTACAGACTGTCTGACTAAGGAGACTGATTGTGTTCTCGGGCAATGATTTATGACACTTATATAAAGAAACACCACCTGTTATCCGTATTTCCCCTCTACTCTCCTCCCCTCTCCTCCCCTCTTTCCTCTCTCTCCGTTCCTTCCACAGTAGGCCATTTATGCTCCTATCCAATATTTTCAAGTCAAGTTTATAACTTAATTTTTATCTTAATGGGAATAATTTATTGCACACAATTTACCCTTTTCTTAGTTACTATAATTTGTGATCCAGAATTGATACCTGATAGCTGTATATTCAGCCTCATCTCATCAGCATAGTTTATAATGCAATATGATCATATGAAATGGCCTGGGAAACAGAACGTAACGAACCCAACAACGAATAATTTGAATTTGAAGATCAATCAGCGTCACTATCATATATGGACGGCTGAATTTTTCTCCAACTCAAAAAAATAGGTGTTCCAATTTCCATGGCACTGCAGTCACTACCACCACTACCCGTCCAAGCTTAGAATTTGGAAAATATGCCATAGGCATTACCAGGACAGTATTAAGTATAAAATGAAAGATAATTAACAATTACTGGTGCATTATAACTTTTTGCATTGTTAAACAAGGTTCAGAAAAAGTGAACACTGTAACGAGCTCATGTTTGCATTATCAGTACTAGATGTGTGTTTTATTTGCCATTAAAATACGTTTCGCTGCACTTGCTGACAGGTTATAATGCTTCAACGTTGTTAAAGATGAACTAGAAAACGTGTCTCCTTTAAGAAACAAACGTCAAATACTAGACACCAGATAGATGTTAGTGTGAAATACTTCATGTCAACGGCACAGCTGATAATTGCTGCACAGAGAGAGACGAGCCTGGATGCGAGATGCCGCATCAAGGGCTCTGCTCTCTGATAAAGCTCTTGGCTGACAAGCCCAGTGTGATATGCAGCGGTCGGCGGCACCAGCACAGTGAAGATACAGCGGCAGCGGTGGGCAGCACGCTGCAAAGGGGCGAGACGAAGTAAGGCGGGTTGCTGCTTCTCTCTCTAGGCGCTGCCACCGCATCTTAGGAGGCTGAGGAGTGTGCCTCCAGCCATGAGGCAGCAAACTCACCACGTGTATCCACACAAGCTTCATGAGCCCACTTATCTCTGCTTTACATCTTTCACTGCATTGGCCGCTCTTACCTTGAACAGCATGTCTAATTCTTCGTCTATACATTATATAGACCTCACACACCATCTGCAGTCTGAGTAATATAATACATGATCACCGCCAGTTTGCTACTTCATAAGTGCGATGGATCTAGACAAACGGACGATCCAGTGCCTGCATTCCCTGTTCCCAAATACAGTACTCTGACAGAGGTGTCAGGAAATCTGTAGTGCCTGTAAGCACATCTTGCAGGATGTGTGCACGCTACATAACGCCTACCATCAATGTCTGAATTCCATACACTTGAAGAGTCCTTCAGACATCCCACGATGGAAAGTCAGTAAATTTCTATTGTCTGGTGAACTACATGTAAGGCATGTCTGCTGGATATAACGCACACTGACAGTGGGTTCATTAAATACGTAAGGAGGTTTTCACACAAATCATGCTAAATTTGTAACATCCTCTGGAGCATATGTGTATTAATATGGTAAGGCACGATAAGGCAGGTTAGTGCCTGAGAGCACTGAACAATACACTTGACTTTCAGGCGAATCAGCCCAAACATTAAGCTGCGCTTCCTGCACTCGCTACGCTTTATGAGTGTACCACATCAGAAACTTGATGAAACCATGCATGGGGAGGACATGAACCTGACTCGAGCCGTACATCCCAGTGATCACCAGAGAAGACGTGTCGAGTAGTATCTTCCATCAGCGATCGGGCACCGAACAGCTGGTAAAACATGTTGGTGAAACCACTCGCGATATTCTTCGTGTTACTTCTACAGGAAGACACAGCCCTCACCTTACGTCAAAAACTGGGCGCTCTGTTGGAGGTACACCCTCGCGTGTCTGTCACATGTCCAGCAATGGCAAAGGGCTGACAGATTTGGCATCAACCAAAACCCAAGCGTAATGGGTCAGCAAAAGCGAGAAGCCTAACTTATGATTTGACGGAAAAATCTGAAGATTTGACGTTTACAAAGCAAACAGCGTAGAACAAGACTCGCACATGAAGTTTCAGAGTCAATACAACAACACATAACGCGCGGTCTTTGGACATCTTTTGACTACGTAGTGTACATGCAAACATTGATTCACCTGACAGCACACCCTAACGGCCACACACAGCATAAATTTATGTTCTCGGAGCAAGCCACTAGCCTTGTACTGGGAGTGTTATGAGGGAATGTTATTCGCTAAAAATATTAGTAATATCCTGCTGTATCTCCAGACAGAATCAGCCTGTGCAAAAAATGATACAGAAGGATGTAGAAAATGTAAAATTGTGCTCTTAACGGGAATTTGTTTTTTCTCTTCGGAGAACATCCTCTCAGCAGCCTCTAATACATGAAAACAGAAGCAGTGTATAGCACAAAATTATCGAACTGTATTATAATGATGTAAGTCCCATATCTACTAACACGAATGTGTACACGCAAAGGGCTGGTGGTTAAAAAGTTGAATACCCGGTTGCATGCGATGAAATTATTTGTTGCTAACAAAGTCTTCACACTATTAGTTATTGTTGTCCACAACTGTCCGGACTCCATACTAAACAATTGTTTATTGTGATCGCGGATAACAGCGGATGATGTTGTGGTTGGTGCCACCCTCTGCGCTGCAGTCGCACAGGAATTATTCATTCCTCTGCAATCGATGAATTCGCTGTCTAAATCTTGCGTGACTGTAACGGGGGCGGCACATTGTCATGAGAGAGTACATACGTTACGCCCGCCCTGTTGGCCGTGCGGTCCAACTCGCGGCTTTCCGGGAGGGAAGGAGCGCCTGCTCCGCGGCACGAATCCGCCCGGTGGATTTGTGTCGAGATCCGGTGAACCGGCCAGTCTGTGGATGGTTTTTAGGCGGTTTTCCATCTTCCTCGACGAATGCGGGCTGGTTCCCCTTATTCCGTCTCAGTTACACTATGTTGGCGATTGCTGCGCAAACAACTTCTCCACGTACGCAAACATTGGGGTTACACTCGTCTGGTGTGAGACGTTCCCTGGGGAGTCCACCGGGGGCCGAACCGCGCAATAACCCTGGAGGCGGAGGGGTGAAGTGGACTGCGGTAGTCGTCGTGGGGTTGCGGACCACTGCGGCTGCGGCGGGGACGGAGCCTCTCCGTAGTTTCTAGGTCCCGGTTAACATACAATACAATACAATATATACGTTACACGTCAGACTCATACCACGGTGATTGTGGCATGATGGGAACTATTTTTACATAGTGGCATCACCTACATTTCGTGTTACAGACTTAGCTTGCTGTTCCAGCTGGCTCTGCTTTGCAACTGCACATGCTGGAGTAGATACGCGTGTGCAAACTAATCACACTTCTACATCCAGTTGCACATTGCCTCCTTCAAAAGCGTTCTCTAATGAAATTGGGAAATCACAACGCTCTTATTCTAGGAAATGCAAGCAATAAGCGTCGACGTATAGGTAGCATGCTGGAAAATTACAATTTGCGTATAAATGAGGTTGGTTTCAAACCTTTCACAAACTGTGCCGTATTACTGCCTAATTGTGTGGTATCTTTATATGGCTGGACTAACGTGAGTAGTTCTAGTCCACCTATGTACACATACCACAGTGAATGTGAAGATTAAACTTATGTTAACAGAATTTCCCACGTTCCATGAAAAAATGGAATGGGAATACAAAACAATTTTCCCATGAAATTAAAAATATTACGATATTTGAAAGTACCATGTTCCTCTCAATGGATATAAAAAACGTACGCAATAACATACCCATAAAATGAGCTATTAATATCATAAAAGAAGAAGGTTCCTACTCCTTTAAAACGCTAAGTCATACCTTGGCCAGCCTTCGGTTATTCACAAGTTATGGTTTATAACGATGGTCCTGATGTTAACACTGTCTTTAAGCAGCATTTACGGTGTAAGCATAATCTGAGGATGGTTCCTTGTAAACCGAAACTGCTTATCATCTAGCTGTTCTTACACTGTACTGCGATCAAGACAAAATTTATGATAAATAATATGCATCACTTTGTCTTCCTGGCCTGGCGATGCCAGGCCTTGCAAATAAATGAACCTCATTAGGGCTGTTTCATCGAACGCACTCTCTCCCGTATATCCAAACTCAAATCGATAAATGCTGAAAGCGAGCAATACTGGTCGACCTTTTCGCCAGAGAAGAAAACCACGCTAATTCGGTTGGGCCCAAATCGGAGGCGGGCGTGGGAGCACTTCATCCCGTCTGATCGCTCCGGAGTGAGATACGTCACAGAGAAATGATTGATCTCACCGACCGCAGCTCACTGCTCCGCTTCCAGCATCTCCCGGCCTGAATACTCTGGTGGCTCTGCGCACCAACGCAGTGTCTGTCGCGTCTGACGAAATAGTGCGTTAACTGCACGCACCCTACGTTCTCGCAGATGGATTCCCGTCTACTCAGGTAACCAGCAGCAAAGCACCCCTACCCACTGAAAACGTAGGCGGCACCGCTTACTATTGTCTCCCGTTGGTTCATACACTGCATGATGACACTCACAAGGAGATCGTTTCATCTGCTAATCATGGATGTTTATGAATCTTATGTACGCTGTAAAGGGACCTGTACTAAGTACCCTGTCAGCAGCTTTTCGTGCGACGGCCTCCAGTTTCCGGGTACATCAATGCTGAAGATTTGTACACGGGTCCTACATTTATGTATTCATTTATTTACACGTCAAGTTCCGTAGAACGAAATGGAAGAGAAAATCTCCAAGGTCATGGAACGTGTCACTACATGAAATTACAACATCAAGTAATAACAGATGAAAACAAAATGTTTATGAAACCAGAAAAGTCGATCCATAAGTTTAAGTAAACGCAATCAACAATACGACAAGAATCACTTTAATTTTTCAAGGAACTCCTCGACAGAATAGAAGGAGTGACCCCATGAGGAAACTCTTCAGTTTCGATTTGAAAGTGCGTGTATTATTGCAAAGATTTTTGAATTCGAGTGGTAGCTTATTGAAAATGGATGCAGTTACAAGGAAGTCCGATCCAAATGCAGTTTTCATTTCTGCTGGGTGTTAACTGAATGAAAGCTGTTGTTTTTTTGTTGTAATAAGCTAATATTGTTAACAAGAAATGACAGTAAGGAATATATCTATCGAGAGGCCAATGTCAAAATACCCAGACCAGTAAACAGGGGTCGACAAGAGATTAGTGAACTTACACCACTTATTCCTCGAACCGCCCGTTTCTGAGCGAAAAGTATCCTTTTAGAATGGGGAGAATTATTCCAAAATATTATACCATACGACATAAGCGAATGAAAATAAGGAAAGTAGACTAATTTTCGAGTCGAACGATCACTCAATTCAGATACCGTTCGAATAGTAAAAGTGGCAGCATTAATTATTTGAACAAGATCCTAGCCGTGGGCTTTCCACGACAGTTCACTATCTGTGTGAACTGTTCGCTTCCACTAACCATATGCCCATTCTGTGAATTTAAAACGTCATGTTTTGTTGAATTGTATGTTAGAAACTGTAAAGTACTGTGAGTTAGCGTCAGTTTATTTTCTACAAGCCATGAACTCAGGTTATGAAGTGCACTATTTGAAACCGAGCCACTGTTGCACACAACATCCTATACTACCAAGCTAGTATCATCAGCAAACAGAAATATTTTACATTTACTCATAATACTAGAGTACATAAGGAACAGGAGTGGCCCCAACACTGATCCCTGGGGCACCCCCCACTTGAATGTACCCCACTCAGACCCCACATCACAGCCTTTCTCAATATCGCGAATAATGACCTTTCGCTGTCTGTTGCTGAAGTAAGAGGTGAACAAACTGTGAACTACTCCACGTATTCTGTAATGTTCCAGCTTCTGGAGCAATATTTTGTGATCAATGCAATCAAACACATTAGTTAAATCAAAAAAATGTGCCTAGTGTTCGAAACCTTTTGTTTAATCCATCCAGTACCTCACAGAGAACAGAGAATATAGCACTTCCAGTTGTTAAACGAATTCTAAAGCCAAACTGCACATTTGATAGCAAATCGTGTGATATAAAATGATCAATTATCCTTACATACACAGCCTTTTCAATAACTTTAGCAAACACGGATGGCATAGAAATAGAACATTGTCTACATTATCCCTTCCTCCCTTTTTATAAAGTGGCTTGACTACTGAGTACTTTAACCGTTCACTAAACGGACTATTCCTAAAGGAAAAATTACAAATATGTCTAAATGCAAGGCTAACATATGCAGCACAGTGCTTTAATATTCTGCTAGGCACTCCACCATAACCATGAGAGTCCTTAGTCTTCAGTGATTTAATTATTGACTCTGTCTCCCCATTGTCTGTATCACAGAGGGGTATTTCAGACATCAATCTAGGAAAAGCATTTCCAAAGAAAGTTATATGATTCCTTGTAGAAACTAATTTTTATTTAATTCACCAGCAGTGCTCAGAAAACGATTGTTAAATACTGAAATACTGTATATGTATCTGATTTATCAGTAACAGAAATATTTTTACTACGAACTGACTTTATATCGTCGACCTTGTGTTGCCGAACAGACACTTACTTCACACCTTACCACATGGTTTTAATTTTATGCTGTGAAATAGATATTCTACTTGCATACCACATACTCTTTGCCTTCCTAATAACATTTTAAGCACCTTACAATACTATTTGTAATGGGCTATTGTAGCTTGATTGTGAATACTTCTAACGTATTGATATAACTCTCGCTTTGTTCTAAATGATATCTTTATCCCACTAATCAGCCACCCGGGCTGCCTGTTACTGCTAGTAACCCGTTTAGAACGTACTAATGGAAAGCAACTCTCAAAGAGCATGAGAAATGTGTTAAGGAAAGCATTATATTTATCATCTATGTTGTTGTTTTTCTGGCGGTCTTCAGTCCCGAGACTCTCTAAGAGCATGAGAAATGTGTTACGGAAGCATTATATTTATCATCTATGTTGTTGTTTTTCTGGCGGTCTTCAGTCCTGAGACTGGTTTGATGCAGCTCTCCAGGCTACTCTATCATGTGCAAGCTTCTTCATCTCCCAGTACCTACTGCAGCCTACATCCTTCTGAATCTGCTTAGTATATTCATCTCTTGGTCTCCCTCTACGATTTTTACCCTCCACACTGCCCTCGATGTCTCAGAACATGTCCTACCAACCGACCCCTTCTTCTAGTCAAGTTGTGCCACAAGCTCCTCTTCTCCCCAATTCTATTCAATACCTCCTCATTAGTTATGTGATCTACCCACCTAATTTTCAGCATTCTTCTGTAGCACCACATTTCAAAAGCTTCTATTCTCATTTTGTCTAAACTATTTATCGTCCACGTTTCACTTCCACACATGGCTACACTCCATACAATTACTTTCAGAAGCGACTTCCTGACATTTAAATCTATACTAGGTGTTAACAAATTTTTCTTTTTCAAAAACGCTTTCCTTGCCATTGCCAGTCTACATTTTATATCCTCTCTACTTCGACCATCATCAGTTATTTTGCTCCCCAAATAGCAAAACCTATGTACTACATTAAGCGTCTCATTTCCTAATCTAATTCCCTCAGCATCACTCGACTTAATTCGACTACATTCCATTATCCCCATTTTGCTTTTGTTGATATTCATCTTATATCTTCCTTTCAAGACACTGTCTATTCCGTTCAACTGCTCTTCCAAGTCCTTTGCTCTCTCTGACAGAATTACAATGTCATCGGCGAACCTCAAAGTTTTTATTTCTTCCCACGGATTTCAATACCTACTCCGAACTTTTCTTTTGTTTCCTTTATTGCTTGCTCAATATACAGATTGAATAAGATCGGGGGGAGGCTACAACCCTGTCTCACTCCCTTCCCAACCACTGCTTCCATTTCATACCCCCCGACTCTAATAACTACCTTCTGTACAAATTGTAAATAGCCTTTCGCTCCCTGTATTTTACCCCTGCCACCTTCAGAATTTGAAAGAGGCTACTCCAATCAACATTGTCAAAAGCTTTCTCTAAATCTACAAATGCTAGAAACGTAGGTTTGGCTTTCCTTAATCTTTCTTCTAAGATAAGTCGTAGGGTAAGTATTGCCTCACGTGTTCCAACATTTCTACGGAATCGAAACTGATCTTCCCCGAGGTCGGCTTCTATCAGTTTTTCCACTCGTCTGTAAGGAATTCGCGTTAGTAGTTTGCAGATCTGACTTATTAAACTGATAGTTCGGTAATTTTCACATCTGTCAATACCTGCTTTCTTTGGGATTGGAATTATTATATTCTTCTTGAAGTCGGAGGGTATTTCGCCAGTCTCATAAATCTTGCTCACCAGATGGTACAGTTTTGTCAGGACTGGCTCTCCCAAGGCTGTTAGTAGTTCTAATGAAATGTTGTCTACTCCGGTGGCCTTCTTTCGACTCAGGTCCTTCAGTGCTCTGTCAAACTCTTCACGCAGTATCATATTTCCCATTTCATCTTCATCTACCTCCTCTTCCATTTCCATAATATTTTCCTCAAGTACATCACCCTTGTATAGTCCCTCTATATACTCCTTCCACCTTTCTGCTTTCCCTTCTTTCCATCAAAGCTCTTGATATTCATGCAAGTGGTTCTCCTTTCTCCAAAGATCTCTTTAGTTTTCCTGTAGGCAGTATCTATCTTACCCTTAGTGAGATAAGCCTCTACATCCATACATTTGTCCTCAAGCCATCCCTGCTTAGCCATTTTGCACTTCCTGTCGATCTCATTTTTGAGACGTTTGTATTCCTTTTTGCCTGCATTTCTCCTTTCATCAATTAAATTCAATATTTCTTCTGTTACCCAAGGGTTTCTACTTGCCCTCGTCTATTTACCTATTTGATCCTCTGCTGCCTTCACTATTTCATCCCTCAAAGCTACCCATTCCCCATTCCTATCAATTGTTCCCTTATTCTCTCCCTGAAAGTCTGTACAACCTCTGGTTCTTTCAGTTTATCCAGGTCCCATCTCCTTAATATCCAGCCTTTTAGCAGTTTCTTCAATTTTAATCTACAGTTCATAACCAATAGATTGTGTTCAGAGTACACATCTGCCCCTGGAAATGTCTTACAATTTAAAACCTGGTTCCTAAATCCCTGACTTACCATTATATAATCCATCTGATACCTTGTAGTATCTCCAGGATTCTTCCATGCATACAATCTTCTTTTATGAATCTTGAACCAATTGTTAGCTATGATTAAGTTATGCTCTGCGCTAAATTCTACAAGGCGGCTTCCTCTTTCATATCTCTCCCCCAATCCATATTGACCTACTATATTTCCTTCTCTCCCTTTTCCTACTCTCGCATTCCAGTTACCGATGACTATTAAACTTTCGTTCCCTTCACTACCTGAATAATTTCTTTTATCTTATCATACATGCCATCAATTTCTTCGTTGTTTGCAGAGCTGGTTGGCATATATCTATGTTATCGGCACTATAAACATCCTCTCACTCTTGTTCTCTAACAAGGTTTCAAAAACACTAATTATGTTTCGGTCGAACGAATGTAACACAGGGGCTAAGGTCCAATTTTTTACTGTGGCAGTATGGATTCAAAACCCGCCTGTGCTCTCTTTTCTTTCCAATTTCACCGTACAGGGCATCATTTAGTAGTATGTGCCATACAAAATTATTTAAAATTAGTCATTTTCGCTGTAGTAATTTCGTAAATAAACCAGTCATTACACCACACTTTCTGTCCGCCTCGTCATCTGCTGTGTCGGCTTGGATGGATGCCAATCGATGGGGTCTGGGTTCAATTGCGGGCCATGTGGGGGAATTTGCCTGCTCGGGGACTGCTTGAGGTGCTCTAATTATCATCATTTCATTATCACCGACACGTTAATCGCCTAAATGGTGTCAAAGGAAAAGACGTTCACCCGACAGCGACGCTACCAAACGACAGAAAGAAAGAAAGCACACTTTCTTCAAATGTCTCTTTCTCTAGCCGGACGGGGTGGCCGAGCGGTTCTAGGCGCTACAGTCTGGAACCGCGCGACCACTACGGTCGGAGGTCCGAATCGTGCCTCGGGCATGGATGTGTGTGATGTCCTTAGGTTAGTTAGGTTTAAGTAGTTCTAAGTTCTATGGGACTGCTGACCTCAGATGTTAAGTCCCATAGTGCTCAGAGCCATTTGAACCATTTTTTCTCTTTCTCTGTTTCAAAATTCCAAACATTTGGGCAGCTCCATAGAGCTAGCAACGATGGACGTAGTATTATCAGCGGTGGAACAATTCCACATACGGATGGAAGCACTCATTTTTAATTTTGATCTCAGTTATGAAATTAATGCCGATCAAAGCGGCTACCAGTACAAATCGATGTGCAGTAGATCGCTTGCGGAACATAGAGCGAAAACCGTTTCTTTGGAAAAAAAAAAAAAAAAAAAAAAAAAAAAAAAAAAAAAAAAAAAAGAGATTCGGACAAGATTAGAACATTCTTTCACAGCACAGAATAATATAAATGCGTAAGGAAAGATACTCTCCTACGTTTCACAAGGCATGGCCCACATCTCAATAGGAAAGGGAAGGGTAAACTGGCAGGGTTGTTAGCGAACTCCATAAGGGGGGACACAAGTACTCATGGATGTACCTCTTTTTTTAGACTAATACCAGTGTCCAATGAGAAGTTCAGGCAGTCAGTTGCTAAAGAGGTCCTAAACTCACAAAAATCTCACAACAGAAAAGTAAATAATAATATTACCATATTTAACCAAAGTATTGGTGGATTATAGAAGAAAGTATATTCTCGCAAAAGTAAAGTAAAAAATAATGTTACCATTTTTCACCAAAATATTCCGGGATTGAAGAATAAAGTAGATGAGCTCCTGGTTTGTTTAGATGACATTGAATCTGATAATGTCATAGATATACTATGCCTGTCTGAGCATCACATTGTATCTGCTATGGAAAAGGTAAATATCAGTGGTTATAAACTAGCTGCACATATGAACAGAGAGAGTAAGGTGGGACGAGGAGTTGCTATATATGTCAAAAGTTATCACTGTGTAGAAAGCTTAGATCCAAAAAAGTTTTGTCTGGAGCAACATATAGAAGCATCTGTCTGTCAACTTAAACTGAAGGAGGGCTCTTTTATAATTGTAACAGTCTATAGGTCACCTTCAGGAAACTTTCATTTATTCCTGGAAAACTTGGATGCCTTGTTGTGCTATCTGTCAGATAGGGGAAAGCAAATTATTATTTGTGGGGACTTCAGTGTTGATTCACTGAAAGAGTGTAATAGAAAGAATGACCTGAAATTCTTGCTCGGTTTTTTCAATTTGTCATCTGTAATTAATTTTCCTACCTGGGTAGTAAAGGACAGCAGCACATTGATAGATAACACTTTTATAGACCAAGATAGGTTTAAAAACATAAATTCTTGTCCAGTTGAGAATGGGCTTTCTGATCATAATGCTCAGCTAGTTACAGTGTATGAGAGAGCTCCATCCACTAACTCAAAACCAACCTCCAAAGTTTTGCATTCAATTAATGACAGAAGAATTAGAAATTTCAGAGAAAATCTTCAGCAGTTAGACTGGGATGAGGTGTACAAAGAACCTGATGCTAATTTAAAATATAATCGATTTCATGATACACTTGTAAGAGAATATGAAAACTGTTTCCCCAAGAAAGTAGTTAAATCTAATTATAAGGAACCATGCAAAAAACCTTGGCTTACTAAAGGAATAAAAATATCTTGTCACCACAGAAGGGAACTGTATCTAACAACAAGAATGAGTAATGACCCAGAAACAGCCAAATATTATAAAAAATACTGTGCTACATTAAGAAAGATTATTAAAAAGTCCAGAAGCATGTGCATCATGTCTGAGATTAATACCTCTGATAACAAAATCAAAACAATTTGGAATATTATTACAAGAGAGACAGGGCGACCAAGAGTACAGGTTGACGGCATCACCATCAAAGCGAATGGAAACTTGATTAACAACAAGCTGGAAGTCGAAAACATTATGAATAATCATTTTTTAAATGTTGTAGAGAAAATAGGATCTAAATGTTCATTAGAAGGAGCAAGGCAGTTAATGGAAGAGGCCTTACCCACACCATTTGATACAATTGAAATTCCACACACCTCTCCTTCTAAAATTAGGAAGATAATAAACGCTCTCAAGAATAAAAGCTCACATGGAATTGATGGCATTTCCAGCAGGATAATAAAAGCTTGTTCCCAAGAAATAAGTGGGATTCTTAGCCACATATGTTACAGCTCTCTGAAGCAGGGTATTTTCCCAGATAGACTGAAGTGTGCCATATTTAAACCACTGCATAGAAAAGGGGATACGTCTGATGTCAACAACTACCACCCAATCTGTCTTCTGACTGCCTTATCCAAAATTCTTGAAAAAGTAATGTGTTGTAGAGTAACTTCACGCCTTTGCAAAAATAAAGTTTTAAAAAATGTCAGTTTGGTTTCCAGAAAGGTTTTTCAACGGAAAGTGCTATATATACTTTCACTAATGAAATATTAAAAGCTCTGAGTAACCAGAAATCACCCGTTGGGATTTTTTGTGATCTATCAAAGGCTTTCGATTGTGTAAATCATGGAATACTTCTAGATAAGCTCAAGTACTGTGGTATGAATGGGACAGTGCTCAAATGGTTTAAATCATACCTAACTGGAAGAGTGCAGAAAGTTGAAATAAACAGTTCTCATAATATGCAAAAAACTGGTGATTTCTCAATCTGGGGAACAATCAAGAATGGGGTGCCACAAGGTTCGGTCTTGGTTCCTCTGCTGTTCTTAATATATATTAATGACTTGACAGTCTATATTCACAAAGATGCAAAGCTGGCACTTTTTGCCGATGATACAAGTATAGCTATCACACCCAAGAGACAAGAATTAACTGGTGAAATTGTAAACGATTTTTTTCAGAAAATCATTAAGTGGTTCTCTGCAAATGGGCTCTCATTAAACTTTGACAAAACACAGTATATACGGTTCCACACAGTAAATGGAATGACACCATTAATAAATATAGACTTTGATCAGAAATCGGTAGCTAAGGTAGAATATTCAAAATTTCTAGGTGTATGCATTGATGAGGGGTTGAACTGGAAAAAACACACTGAGGATCTGCTGAAACGTTTGAGTTCAGCTTCTTATGCTATTAGGGTCATTGCAAATTTTGGAAACATACATCTGAGTAAATTAGCTTACCATGCCTGTTTTCATTCTCTGCTTTCGTATGGCATCATATTCTTGGGTAACTCATCATTGAGTAAATGAGTATTCATTGCACAAAAGTGTGAAATCAGAATAATTTCTGGAGCTCATCCAAGATCATCCTGCAGACACTTATTTAAAGAGCTAGGGATCTTCACTGTAGCCTCACAATATATATATATATATATATATATATATATATATATATATATATATTCACTTATGAAACTTGTTATTAACAATCCGAACGAATTTAAAAGTAATAGCAGTGTACATGGCTACAACAATAGGAGAAAGGATGATCTTCACTACACAAAGTTAAATCTAACTTTGGCTCAGAAGGGGGTAAATTATGCTGCCACAAAAGTCTTTGGTCACTTACCTAATAGCATAAAAAGTCTGAGAGATAGCCATATAGCATTTAAAAGGAAATTAAAAGAATTTCTTAATGGCAACAGGTTCTACTCATTAGATGAATTTTTGGATATAGTAAGTGGGTAATTTCCCCAACCCCCACAAAAAAAAATAAAAAATAAAAAAAAATGAGTGTCATGTAATATTTTGTGTAATGTAATATCTTGTATAGACACCTTTTATTAAGCTGACACGTTCCACTTCATTACGAAGTGTCGTATTCATGATCTATGGAACAAGTACCAATCTAATCTAATCTCTAATCCTTATTTGTGCACAAACCATCCGGGGAAATAGATCAGATATTTCAACAAAGAATTGGCGGGTTGGCTCATGAAACAAAAAATTTAATTGTGACCTGCACAAAATCGGAGTAGTTCACGAAAGTGCTGAACGAAGAGTTTTTACAGCGTGTCTTTCTCCTGAACGTGGGACAGGAAAAAATTCATTAAATTATTGATTCGTGTGGAGGGGTGACTGATCAGACACTTTATGATCAAATCGTTGTAGATGAAAGAAAACCATGCACCTGCATCATACAAATTATACCACTCAAATGTACTCCTCTTTGCAAAACCCGTTATTATTTTTACAGGCAGGTTAAATTTAGCACGAAGGAAACTTAATATCCTCACAACTTATTAAAAACCAATAGAGAAATCACTTCAAGGGAAAATATAATAAACATACATTCTTTAATTCAGTATCAATTTCTTGCACATGCTTTCACACGAATGATCAAATGCGTGTGGATCGCAGCTGAAGTAAATCGAAGAGAGAGTAAATATTGTTGATTTAAACGAACTGTGTTTTCTGGTATCGCTTCTGAAAAATCCGTGTGCGTGCAAGGCAGTAGCTTCGTGGTGCTCCACGCATTTGTGTTTTGGTTGCCTTTACGGCAAATATCATCCGCAGTTCTGTTCTAGACTATTCTGTAATCTATTCAGTACCGAAAGTAATGCACATCTGAAGAAAGTTTGTTGTAGCGACTGATCTATTAACGAAGTTTCTATGGCGAGAATTATTATTTTGGAATAATTTTGGATAATGTAAACTATTTAATGATACTGAAATTTGAAAAAAAGCATACGGGCAGGCTTTGCACGGTTACCGCTAGCGTGTTAGTCGTGAAATGCGCTAGTTCCCTTTGTCCAAACTTTCATTCCCATTCTCTTTGTTTCGATTCCACACACGGCTTTGGTCCAAACTTAGATTCCCGTGAGCATTGTTCTGGTCTCAATTTTTTACATTAGTTGCTGTTCCTTCGTATAGAAAGTTATTTTACATAGAGCAATCACTGCTGTTACTCGCATATTGCTTCCTCTCGCCCATTCAGTTCCCGACGCAGCGACATTCATCCACCTCTTCAAGAGCTGCTTGTGATCTTTAAACTTCAGCAATCCTGCGTGTCTACTAGCTGCCGACACCGTTATTTTAGTTTTGTTTCTGCCTATGTGTATGCTACACCCATCTTTCACCACACGTTCAATTGACTGTGCCTGTTGACTTTCGGCGACTACTGCTGTCATTACCGAACCGTGCGGTGCTAATTTCTGTCCATGACTAACAATTCTCTATAATGGGCTCTTGCACCTCTCCGGTCTGCTTCGTATAAAGAGAATGGATTGCCCTTCCGTACCAGCGGTTGATGTCTGTCTAGAACGTAAAACATTTTATTCCATTCTGCATTTCAGATCCTCTCCAAATCAACGAACGCAATAAACGTTTCAAAATCATTCTCGAATCTGCTCTCTATAATTAGGCTAAGTACTGCTGGAGCGCCATTACTTTTTCCCGTAGGTGGGGCATGTCCCACTCAGTGGGAAAAAGACATCGCCCGACTGTCTGTAAGAACAAAAACCTACACTCACCAGTCAGCAACTTATCTGCTGTATACAAACCCTGTAATACATTGTTATGATCAACAGACAGCTTACTTACGCAAATTCAACTTACTTAGCAGATTTCAGCTTAGTTTATATAAACACCACAGCACAAACATTTCACTACCTAAGGAAACCGATGATCTGCAATAGGTTCGCTACGACAGTACTGACTAAATTAAACTTCAGTATGGTATTTTATACTGTCAACGTTGATACAAAATCTGCCGTTAGTACAGTAAGGTGATTTGAAAACTACCTGAGAAACAGACAGCAGAATGTTGTCTATGAGAAACAAAAGTCTTCAGCGAAGCATTTTATCACAGAAGTGCCACAGGGGTCATGCTTGGGATTATCATTGGCCTCTTCGCATGTCAGTGGTATTTCGTAGTTTCCAGCATCTTGTAAATACCATTTCTATGCAAATGACACAATTGAAGATATTATTAAAGTCGTCGTCTAGCAGAATGATGATTTGTCTTCAGCGCCAAAATGGGCATGGACTCTGGGGCTTAAAAACTAATGCTAAGAAGTCCAAGCAGTTTCAATATGCTAGTAGAAATTAATTACTTCCGATTTCCGTGAATATGCTTCCTATTTTTTTCGAACATATCCCAATATTGTGTAAGAAACCGGTGAGGTCGTGTATAACTTTGGGGGATCCCCTCTACTGGGGATAATATACTGTTGTCGAAGCAGGGTGATTTCCGTTTGGTTCTATACCGTCCACAAGTTAAGGAATTTCGTCTAGTTGTATACACTCCAGAAGCTTTGTAACTTTCTTCCGAAGGATGTGAAAAACAAAATTGTACAGTTACTCGTTCTGCCAAACCTCAGCTATTGGCACATTATTCAACACGTTACGAGAAGTGAAATCTCTGAACGGCTATAACTAACCACTAACGCTTGTTTGCAACATCCGTGAGTTTGACCATGTTACTGCGTTAAGACCTGACAAATTATGTTACTTCCATACCCTAAACGTATTTAATCGGTTACTTAGTGCGAATTTGCCCCAGTACCAAAAACTAAAGACCATTTACCTGTCATCTCAACACAAAGGCAGCATATTCTCTCACGTATCTAGTGTCCTAGGTGTGTCTATCTGTAACACAAACCCATTCGCCAACTCGTAGGTGTTTCTGATGTCCGTCTCTGGAACAAACTATCCTGCTCTCTGCGCCCTACGCTATGGCCAGTGCATTAAGGAAATACCGCTGAAACACTTCATTTCGTCAAACTTTTCTCTAAAAAATTAACGTTTACAGCAAGATCTCTTTCGTCAAACATGGAAGCAGAAGCTCCCATCTTCCCCCTTCTTCGTTACTTTCGCTTTTCGGTTTTCAACCAGTCACGCGACTTTCTCTCCCATCCACTTCATCGGCTGGGTTTTATCCCATTCCTCTTTTCCTCCCTCTCCGATTACATGTTTCACGTCTGTTGCTGCGAGTGCCCGCAATTTCGATCTACTTGCTTGTAATAATTTTTGTTGTTCTGTTTTCATGAACGAATATACACTCCTGGAAATGGAAAAAAGAACAGATTGACACCGGTGTGTCAGACCCACCATACTTGCTCCGGACACTGCGAGAGGGCTGTACAAGCAATGATCACACGCACGGCACAGCGGACACACCAGGAACCGCGCTGTTGGCCGTCGAATGGCGCTAGCTGCGCAGCATTTGTGCACCGCTGCCGTCAGTGTCAGCCAGTTTGCCGTGGCATACGGAGCTCCATCGCAGTCTTTAACACTGGTAGCATGCCGCGACAGCGTGGACGTGAACCGTATGTGCAGTTGACGGACTTTGAGCGAGGGTGTATAGTGGGCATGCGGGAGGCCGGGTGGACGTACCGCCGAATTGCTCAACACGTGGGGCGTGAGGTCTCCACAGTACATCGATGTTGTCGCCAGTGGTCGGCGGAAGGTGCACGTGCCCGTCGACCTGGGACCGGACCGCAGCGACGCACGGATGCACGCCAAGACCGTAGGACGAATGGAGACGTGTCGTCTTCAGCGATGAGAGTCGCTTCTGCCTTGGTGCCAATGATGGTCGTATGCGTGTTTGGCGCCGTGCAGGTGAGCGCCACAATCAGGACTGCATACGACCGAGGCACACAGGGCCAACACCCGGCATCATGGTGTGGGGAGCGATCTCCTACACTGGCCGAACACCACTGGTGATCGTCGAGGGGACACTGAATAGTGCACGGTACATCCAAACCGTCATCGAACCCATCGTTCTACCATTCCTAGACCGGCAAGGGAACTTGCTGTTCCAACAGGAAAATGCACGTCCGCATGTATCCCGTGCCACCCAACATGCTCTAGAAGGTGTAAGTCAACTACCCTGGCCAGCAAGATCTCCGGATCTGTCCCCCATTGAGCATGTTTGGGACTGGATGAAGCGTCGTCTCACGCGGTCTGTACGTCCAGCACGAACGCTGGTCCAACTGAGGCGCCAGGTGGAAATAGCATGGCAGGCCGTTCCACAGGACTTCATCCAGCATCTCTACGATCGTCTCCATGGGAGAATAGCAGCCTGCATTGCTGCGAAAGGTGGATATACACTGTACTAGTGCCGACATTGTGCATGCTCTGTTGCCTGTGTCTATGTGCCTGTGGTTCTGTCAGTGTGATCATGTGATGTATCTGACCCCAGGAATGTGTCAATAAAGTTTCCCCTTCCTGGGACAATGAATTCACGGTGTTCTTATTTCAATTTCCAGGAGTGTAGATTGTGTTTCTTATTTCCACAAGGTTATAAATAAAGTTTTAAGTAAAACCTATTGAAAAATGTTCTAGTAACGAACGCAATTTAAAATATGTAGAACGAGCGGTGAGGTGTAACAAAACTTAACGACACTAATCTTGCAACGATAAATAGATAAATAAACAATTTTGTTGTCGTAGTGGAACGACAGCGATCGTACATAACAACACAACGAAAGAGGCAGTCCACATCGCAATAATTATTTATTTATCAATTCCGGATGATTACTCAATCAATAATTATTGCGATCTGCATTGCCTTTTTTCGTTAAAATAATAACTAGCTAACCACATTTCCCAGAGTTTATCTGTTGTTCAGTTAATAGACTTTCAGTTTCCCATTCTGCTGTCGTGTAAAGTACTCTTTTGGGCATTTTTGACGCATGTGATACGAAACTGATTGCACAGTAATATTCAAGTAATCGAATAATGGAAAACTGAGGAGACAAGATGAGGATAAGTGGCTATGGTAACAGAACGACGGAGGCGTACACTGAAGGAAAGTGATTAATGTACACAAGGAAACAATCGTCACATAAATGAGGTTATTAATCACTATAGTTTAGGAATAATGTCCCTGACTGTCATTCGAAAAGACCAGGGTTCCGAGTTCGAACCCATCTGTGGCTTAAATTTTGAAAAAATACCATCGGCAATGGTGGTAGAAGATTTATGATATAAGAAGCCGCACTCGTTCTGTCAACTGCCTTATCGAAGAGGTTGGAGGACCGGAAAGAGGCTCAGGTAGCCTCTTGCCCTTCGTATTGGGAAATAGTCCCTCAAACGAAGAAGAATCATGAGGATGCTGAAGGCAATGGAAATCACAGGTAATGTGACCTACAATAGGAAAATGTCTCATACTGATCTCTCCATTGGCAAAAGATTCCAGATTTGGATCTGCGGGAGGAGACTACCGAGGGACATGTGATCATGAGAAAAACACTGAATTACAAACAAAATGGCGGAGCGTGAAACGTCACAAATCTGAATGTGGTAGGCAATTATAAATCTGAAAAGGGAAATACGAGGGCTCAGTCTGGATAACAACAGCGTCTGGAAATCGTGTAATGATAATAGGATTTATTATGAATGCATATGTATAGAGATTGGGGCTAAGAAATGAAAGAGGAAGCTGCCTGGTAGAATTTTGCACAGAGCACAACTTAATCATAGCTAACACTTGGTTTAAGCATCATGATAGAAGGTTGTATACATGGAAGAACCCTGGAGATACTAAAAGGTAGATTATATAATGCTAAGACAGAGATTTAGGAACCAGGTTTTAAATTGTAAGACATTTCCAGGGGCAGATGTGTACTCTGACCACAATCTATTGGTTATGACCTGTAGATTAAAACCGAAGAAACTCCAAAAAGGTGGGAATTTAAGGAGATGGGACCTGGATAAACTGAAAGAACCAGAGGTTGTTCAGAGTTTCAGGGAGAGCATAAGGGAACAACTGACAGGAATGGTTGAAAGAAATACAGTAGAAGAAGAATGGGTAGCTTTGAGGGATGAAGTAGTGAAGGCAGCAGAGAATCAAGTAGGTAAAAAAACGAAGGCTAGTAGAGATCCTTGGGTAACAGAAGAAATACTGAATTTAATTGATGAAAGGAGAAAATATAAAAATGCAGTAAATGAAGCAGGCAAAAAGGAATACAAATGTCTCAAAAATGAGATCGACAGGAAGTGCAAAATGGCTAAGCAGGGATGGCTAGGGGACAAATGTAAGGATGTAGAGGCTTATCTCACTAGGGGTAAGATAGATACTGCCTACAGGAAAATTAAAGAGACCTTTGGAGATAAGAGAACCACTTGTATGAACAACAAGAGTTCAGATGGAAACCCAATTCTAAGCAAAGAAGGGAAAGCAGAAAGGTGGAAGGAGTATATAGAGGGTCTATACAAGGGCGATGTACTTGAGGACAATATTATGGAAATGGAAGAGGATGTAGATGAAGATGAAATGGGAGATACGATACTGCGTGAAGAGTTTGACAGAGCACTGAAAGACCTGAGTCGAAACAAGGCCCCCGCAGTAGACAACATTCCATTGGAACTACTGACGGCCTTGGGAGAGCCAGTCCTGACAAAACTCTACCATCTGGTGAGCAAGATGTATGAAACAGGCGAAATATCCTCAGACTTCAAGAAGAATATAATAATTCCAATCCCAAAGAAAGCAGGTGTTGACAGATGTGAAAATTACCGAACAATCAGTTTAATAAGCCACAGCTGCTAAATACTAACACGAATTCTTTACAGACGAATGGAAAAACTAGTAGAAGCCGACCTCGGGGAAGATCAGTTTGGATTCCGTAGAAATTCTGGAACACGTGAGGCAATACTGACCTTACGACTTATCTTAGAAGAAAGATTAAGGAAAGGCAAACCTATGTTTCTAGCATTTGTAGACTTAGAGGAAGCTTTTGACAATGTTGACTGGAATACTCTCTTTCAAATTCTAAAGGTGGCAGGGGTAAAATACAGGGAGCGAAAAGCTATTTACAATTTGTACAGAAACCAGATAGCAGTTATAAGAGTCGAGGGACATGAAAGGGAAGCAGTGGTTGGGAAGGGAGTGAGGCAGGGTTGCCTCCCCCCGATATTATTCAATCTGTATATTGAGCAAGCAGTAAAATACACAAAAGAAAAATTCGGAGTAGGTATTAAAATCCATGGAGAAGAAATAAAAACTTTGAGGTTCGCCGATGACATTGTAATTCTGTCAGAGACAGCAAAGGACTTGCAAGAGCAGTTGAACGGAATGGAAAATGTCTTGAAAGGAGGGTATAAGATGAACATCAACAGAAGCAAAACGAGAATAATGGAATGTAGTCGAATTAAGTCGGGTGATGCTGAGGGAATTACATTAGGAAATGAGACACTTAAAGTAGTAAAGTTGTTTTGCTATTTGGGGAGCAAAATAACTGATGATGGTCGAAGTAGAGAGGATATAAGATGTAGACTGGCAATGGCAAGAAAAGCGTTTCTGAAGAAGAGAAATTTGTTAACATCGAGTATAGATTTAAGTTTCAGGAAGTCATTTCTGAAAGTATTTGTATGGAGTGTAGCCATGTATGGAAGTGAAACATGGACGGTAAATAGTTTGGACAAGAAGAGAATAGAAGCTTTCGAAAAGTGGTGCTACAGAAGAATGCTGAAGATTACATGGATAGATCACATAACTAATGAGGAAGTATTGAATAGGATTGGGGAGAAGAGAAGTTTGTGGCACAACTTGACCAGAAGAAGGGATCGGTTGGTAGGACATGTTCTGAGGCATCAAGGGATCACCAATTTAGTACTGGAGGGCAGTGTGGAGGGTAAAAACCGTAGGGGGAGACAAAGAGATGAATACACTAAGCAGATTCAGAAGGCTGTAGGTTGCAGTAGGTACTGGGAGATGAAGAAGCTTGCACAGGATAGAGTAGCATGGAGAGCTGCATCAAACCAGTCTCAGGACTGAAGACCACAACAACAATGTATAGAGAGATACGTCAGAGAGGTAATTTCAGTCTTTCAGTGACAGCTTTTTTTCTAATCAGAATCGACTACAAACCAACACCAACAAACATTATCCAGGTGTATACGGCGACGTAAAAAGCGGAAAATGCGATAGAGAGAGAGAGCATGCGATGGCATTGCACGAGTAACACAATTTAAAAACGGAGGTGGTACTTTAGTAATCAGAGGGATTAGAATGCTGTCGTAGGGAAGGAACTGAACATGGTGTTACGGGATAATATGAGCTCAGTAGTAAGAATAAGTGGCAGGAAAGAGAGCAGTTAACGTCAAGTGGTAATAGCCAATGCATTGTCCAGAAAAGGCCTGGAGACACAGAAAGTTACTAACTTATTACATCATGATGAGGCATACATTCCGATATCAGATATGCGAGTTAAGGCATACCCAGGAGATAAAGACCAGACTGTAGCTTAAAAGAATCGTCAGGAAGACTGTATGTGGAGAGAAGTAGGACACAAATGTTACGAGCAATGATGACTTGTGTTTGACACTATGCAAGATTGCAGACACTGCGGTAATGAATACCACAAAAGGTTGTTTAGACATACAGTAAGAATGTACTTAATTCATTAAATAAAAAATTAGAGACTATTGCAAATCTCTGTGACCTGCCAAAAGTCTTTGGCTGAGTGAGTCACAGCATTTTCTTAAGTAAATTAGAATATTATAGTGTCACTGGCAGTGCTGCAAAATCTTTCCAGTCTTACTTAACTAACAGGAAACAAAAGTTGTCGTTCCGAAATACCTGTGGAGCAAGCAATCAGTCTTCATCTGAGTGGGGATTAATTACTTGTGATGTTTCTCAATGTTCCATCTTAGATCCATTGCTTTTTATTATGTACATTAATGACCTCTTGTACATCACATTTCCTGATGATAAGTTTGTTATGTTTGTAGATGATACAAACGTTACAATAAATAGTAAGTCAAGTACAGATTTAGAAATGGCTCCAAATCAAATTTTCACTGACAATAATAAATGGTTTAAAGCCGATTTACTGTCATTAAACTTTTAAAAGACCCACAGTACGTACTTAGAACCTGTAAGAGATTTCTTTCCAGCATACGTAAATCATATGAAGACATGGAGACAGAAGAGTTTGACAGTGTTAAATTTCTTGAATTACAAGGTTACAACTCGATAGTAGATTCAGTTGGGAAGCGCATACCGCAGAATCGCTGAAGCCCCTGAACAAGTCTGTATTTTCAATGCGAATGATGTCAGATGAAGGAGATATACATATTGAAGAAAACTTGTATACTTGCTTACTTTCATTGTGTTATGTCATATAGGGTCATATGTTTATGGTAACTCGTCAAACAGAACAAAAGTTTCCAGAGTTCAAAATCGTGCAATGAGACTCATTTGTGGTGTAGATTCACGAATGTCACGTAAAAACCTGTTCAAGGAAATGGGTATTCTAATCACTGCTTTTCAGTATGTTACTTCCTTGAGAAATTTTTGCAAATAATATATCTCTACTTCCAACAAATAGCTCAAAACATAGTTTCAAAACTAAAAGTAAGAACAATCTACATAAAGACCTAAAATCACTTACTTCGGTCCAAAAAGGCGTCCAATAGTTAGAAACACACCTTTTCAATAAATTGCCACCAACTATTAATAACTTGGCTTCATATAAAGCTGAGTTTATAAAGAGTCTGAAAGACTTTTTGGCAGGCGACTTCTACTCTATAGATGAGTATCTTAACAGAAACTGTTGGACCATCTGAATTAAAAATGTCTGGTATTTCAGTTCTGACAGTACTTCATCCCAACAATCAGATCGGGTATTTTGGGAACTAAAACCGAATCTAATCTAAACGGTAGGAGAGTCAGTTGAAAAGGAATGGAGGTCTCCGTTTACAAGGAAGGTAACTACGAAACACGTTGCGTAACCGAAGAAAAATTTCAACTGATCGACCAACGACGAAAGTACAAAAATGCTCAAAAAAGAATAACAATACAGCAGTTGAAGTTACTTTAGAATGAAATACATACGAAGTCCAGAAAAGCTAAGACGAAGTAGCTAGAGGAAATATGTGAAAAAACCGAGAAGTGAATGGTCGTTGGAAGGAAGAATTCAGAATATAGGAAAGTAAAACAGTATTCGATGGTGTCAAAAGCAAGAATTTCACAGTTAGACGTAGAGGAGACAGTGTATAAACATACAGAGAACAATGGTGTGTGTTGGGGGGGGGGGGGGGTTAAGGGCGGGAGGAACTAACCGCTGACTTGATAGAACAAGAGGCCGATTTGGAAGGGATAGTAGATCAAGTGTCAAGGAGTTTAAAAGAGCTCTGGAATACTTGCTGTTAAATAAGGCAAACGACATAGACAACTACCCTTCGGAATCTCTGTAAATAAAAAAAAAGAAACAATTGGGGAAAAGCCAACCAAACAGGTATTCAGTTTCGTTTGTATACTCTATGACACTGGAAACATACCTCCATGTTTTCAAAAAATATAATTCACACAATAATGTTATCTTGGAACTATTCTATTTGGTCCGTGTTTGCATAGAAAGCAGTAACATCAGAAATTGAGTCCGCCTTGATGCAAAACACCCCGTTATTCGTTTATGTCTTTATTATTCCAAACTATTTTCGGCGAAAAATATCACCATCATCAGTGGGGTTTTTTAATTTAAAACCTGCAGAAAGTGGCATGATTGTACAAACACAGTAAAACATTATTACATTTTTACAATTCGTCTTTCGAAATATACTTTTCTATTGGTACTTTCATGCTACCTTATTTATCGTATGTTACAGCATGTTTTAAGCAATTATTGGCGCTGTTTGCGACATATTTTCTGTGCACTTCCCCATCACACACAGAGGCATAATAATGAACAGAAGTCGTCGTAATTCGCGCTACAGTTTTTCATGGCCTTTCTCGTCACATGCGATACGTCTCTCGCGACACACGCGAACAGCAAGATGGCGTAATATTCTGGATCAGAAACAAAGCGCATAAGTTTTGTTTTTCTGTGTGCAAAAGCAGCCACATAGCATCTAGCGAACGTGAGTACACGAATAGCTAAGCAACAGCTCGGTACACACCAAGTAACTAACTGGTTTCCACAACACTACCACAACCCCAAGTATATACTGCTGACATACGAAGTTCACCTTTTAGTATTTGTTTACTAACAGCCGCTCACATGGTTGCAGATGACATGATGTTCGCTAAGTAAAAAAGACGGCAACAGAAAAAACAGAGCACAGAAAATATGTCGCGAACAGCGCCAATAATTGCTTAAAACATGCTGTAACGTACAATAAATAAGGTAGTATGAAAGTACCAATAGAAAAGTATATTTCAAAAGACGAATTGTAAAAATATAACAATGTTTTACTGTGTTTGTACAACCATGCCATTTTCTGCATGTTTTAGATTAAAAAACCCGATTGATGATGGTGATATTCGTCGCCGAAACTAGTTTGGGATAATAAAGAAATAAACAAATAACAAGCTGTTTTCCATTAAGGTGGACTCAATTTCTGATGTTACTGATCATCCACACAATTCAAAAAAATGGCAAGCGCAGGCAATTATTGATCAATCAGCTTAACACATAATGCATCAAAGTTGCTGCCAAGAATATTATACAGAGGAATGGAAAAGGAAGTTAAAGATCAGTAATATGATGATCAGTGTGGCTTTCGCAAAGGTTGGAGCACCAGAGAGGAAGCTGAGTGTGGAAGGAAGTTTTAAAAAGTCAGTACTCCTACTTAGGGTTTATCGGCCTAGAAAAAGTGTTGGACAATGTAAAATGACGCAAAATGTTCTAAATTCTCAGAAAAATACATGTAAACTATAGAGGAAGACAGGTAACATGCTATAGGTATAAGATGCAAGGAGGAGCAATACGAATGGTAGAAGAGCTAGGACTAATAAGAGTGTAAGACAAGGATGCAATCCTTCTGCCCTGCTGTTCAGTCTGTACATCAAAGAAGCAATCAGGACAATACAATAAATATTCAGGAGCAGGATTAAAATTCTGGATGAATGAATATCAACAACAAGAGTCACTGATGATATTGCTATCCTACGTGAAAGCATGGAAGAATTACAGGGCTTACACCACTGTATACATATATATAATCTTTTAACACAGTGAAAATGAAATTAAAGAATGGAAATGAGTTGGACACAAACTTAGGAAGGAAATGTGGCTATTCGCTTGCTGAAAAAGAAGATCTAGCTGAGCATTTTAAATATGATCAAAGTTTTCTATGTTATCACTGCAACAAAGTTAATAAATTAAGGTAAAGCTCGTTTATTATTTTATCTCACTCACACAGTTTTTGATTAGATTACATGTTTCGATCACTGTTCAGATCTAAAATAAAGTAAATTATATGTGTAGCATCTAATATTTTGCAATAAATAGGAGGGACTGGAATTGTACATAAATGTAGAACTTTCCTAATTAGTTGTGCCTGAAACCCATCTTGTCTACTCAGTGTCATATAAAATCTAATTAAAAACTATGCAACTGAGATGCAATAACAAATGAGAACTTTTTTAACTGTCTAAACAATTGCTGAATATCTAAAGTCGATCATGTCGACTGTAGTGAACGTTAAGAAAAACAGTGTTCAGTGACGAAACTCTAATGGCTAATTTATGCAGAATATGTAGGTTAGTGACAAGGAACATAGTAAGTGTGAAAAAGCCCGAAGGTACATGTTTGTAGATATGATTCGAGAAGCTTGCAATTCTGTACTATAACTGACACCAAGTGGATCAAAACCACAAAATCGCAAAAAAGATAGTCTGTTTCCAACTGACAGGATGTTGGCACTGGACAGAGAAGAGTTTAGCAAGTGCATTACCTTTAAGCATACTGTTAAGGACTGCGCCCAAAGCCTCCTGCGTGGGGCATGGAAGGAAGTGATAATTGATGAGCTTAGGGGAAATACTTTTCAGGAAATAATGGTGATGCAGCAGGATGAACTGTAGATGCACTTAGAAACTCATATTGACTATTGCCTGCTTTGGAGCTGTTCATGGTTTTTGAAATGATCCGTCAATTCACAGTGCAGGGGACAACTTCGTCTTATTCCACTATTCGAGACTGAATGAACCAAAGGCGCTCGCCTTGGTATATGGGCTTCGACTGAGGACGCTTGAAAAGATTTTTCTTCCCCTTTTATCATTGCGTGTGTGTATATGTGTATCTTGCTGCAAGCCCTTGTCCACAATACCACGCGAAATTGGCGGGAAATTCTTCTACAGCCGCTGCTGGCAGAATTGCCTGCGATGTACAAGTGTATACCTGCTGAGGAAGTTGCACACAGATACGTAGTATGAAGGGACAGGGTAGCACATTGTCACTGACGTGTGGGAAGAGTTGTATCCTACCAGTCTACAACCGTATAGCTGCTGAAGAACTTGTACACAAATATGTTGTAAGAAGGGATAGGGCACGAAACTATCACTGAAGTGTGGGAAGGCCAATACAAGCTGCCACAACTGACGGGAAGTGCTTAATGACTCTACTTACACTTTAACTATACTTGTGTGTTGAAGTGAAAAACTACCATTTGTAAACAATGTGATTAGTGTACAACATAGATAGCTGGAGCTGCATGACATCGAAGTTATGAAACGAGAACTGAGGTATCTGGCAAAGGCAACTGTAGCTCGAAAAAGAAGAAGCAATTGCAGAAATGCGAACAGGGTTTACATATAGCTTTAAAAAGGGGGAAATCTGGTTATGACTGGGGTACTATTAGCAGTTACGGTAAACAGTAATGAAAACTGGGCACATGTTGGAGTACTGGCCAAAGTAAATACAATTGTGTGTCCTGTGGAGAAAGTGGTCTGAGGATACATATATAGGTCTCAGTAGTGGAAGGACAGTGTATAATAGAGACGTGGTGTCAAGACAAAACTGTCATATCCCTCTATGCATGAGCACTTAATTCTACCTAACATCAGACCATGACTGCAGTTATGCCAAGAGGTCCCCCTACATGTCGTTAAGCATAGTAAGCCATACAAAATAATGCATCTTGAAAGACACAGAGTGGTATAGTAATGACTGAGTCCAAATATTTTGGGGGCCAGGATACTCAATGACGCTGGCCTTCCTGGCCGCCCTGGGTGACATTTAAGTGTCGAATTCTTCCAAAAAAGCCACTGAAGTCGCCGCTATAAGTCTACAAGCACAAGAACATTTAGGGTTGTGGTCTGACTTTCTGGCACACACAAATCCTTAGGGTTACACACATATAGGACGTTTCGACGTTTTGCGATTTGCAAATTCCTGCAGAATACTTCCTATTCAACATGCAGTTACGCATTCTAAGCCGTCTAAATAATATATGCAGTGTCCAGAGATTTGTAGCTCAAGATGGCCAACACCTAGAACGCCAAAATAGTGATCATGTACCCGGGTGCAATATGAGGAATCATTGCCCTTGGTTTCTATAAAAACGGAATACTTACTACACTGGAACATGAGATTCAGTGTTTAGGTCATAACCTGAAGACAGCTGTTTGCAAATGCTCCACGATGTCGCAGACTCTTCCAGTTTCCATATGTTGCGATGTCTTCCACATTCTTGTCAGTAAGAAAATCGCCTCTGTCCTTTATTTCCAGCAACCTGTGTGTGTTGTGGGAGCAGCACATCCCACACTATTCTATATCCAGCTTTATGTGAGAGCCAATGGATCGAAAAGTGTTAATGACGGTTTAGCACCTTACACAGACCAAAGTCATGGTGTGAAAAGAAAATATATGGCAGTGTATGAAGCTATAGTCATAAACAGCGTAGGCATGTTACAGCAAAAAAACAAAAAAAAATTATCTCACTGCTTACAAAACTACAACACAGGAAGCCTCTGCTGCGAATGACAGTCTGTCGGACATGTTCTTCTCCCAGTACAGGCGTCAAAACCGTAGACAGGTCTGTGGAAGGGACTTGGATCACTGGCCACCTGATCCAGTGGATCAATACATGTATATTTAATGGGATCACCACATAGGCTCAATAGTAACGCATGGATACTACTTGTTTCCAATATGTTGGACATGGTAAAAGTGTTATCGAGTTCTCTTCCAGCTGACGTTAGCTAAGTTCTAATTGTTCGTAATTTTACTCTGTTGGATGTTGTAAAAACAATGAGGAGAGAGAGACGTGAAAATGATTGCTATTGAATGTAAAAATAATTGTGGTTCTCTCCTGACAATTGAATAGATAACATCAAAGATACTATCCCATTTCATGTGTCTGAAATTCATATAATACCCATGTGGACGACAGTTGATTTACAAGACTTGCACATACACTAATTCTGAACACAAATTTGTCCATCACTCTGAAAGAAATCAGGTGTATCTGTTCTTATGGAATATTGGCTATTTTGTTATCATCACGAATGTGTGTTTCTTTTCAATAGCTGGTCGCTTATAAAAGTTATGTTGACGTTGACGATATCTGTTCCTATGAAAATTTCTGTCACACAATAGCTTAATAGCATAGATGTTTTGATAGATTGAATATATTTGGAGATTAAAGTTCTCACTTGCACTCAGATGGATGCTCCGAAATAAGGACGTTCAGTGGTGATCGGTAGTTTTCACGACAAAATAGTGAAAGTTTTCGATTCATTTAGGATGTGTCATTGATTTTATGCACAGTAGACATGTACAAGAGATGTGTCATAAGTTAATAGGTTATAAGACATGTGGTTACATAGCTCTGACCTTGGCAGTCTGCTCAACCATCATCGACAACAGTATTGTAGACCAAGTTTGTAGTTTTACTCAGTTGGATGATACGAAATTACGAGGAAAGGGAATGTAAATTGTTGCCATGCATTAAAATGACTGTGTTTTTTTTTCAAAATGCGAATAGATAGCACCAAACTGCTGTTCTATATTCATATTTGTGTGCCTGAAATGTATGTAATACCCACATGCTTAACAATTTATTTATAAGTCTTCTACAGACACTAATTTTGGGTGCTTGGGGACTATGGCGCTGCCAGAAGTGGCTAATGACACCAGGTGCGGGGGACAGTCAGCCTAGTTGCTGTCGCAGCATAACATAGTCGTTGCTATTGTGGTTTTTAGTAGCGACCGCCTGCAGCGACCTCAACAGCCACTGGTCACGACGCCAAAGCCTCTGCCGAGTGCAGCCCTGGAGCCGCCTCTTCCTACCAGGATATGTAGCCAAGGGCTGGTCTTTGCCCAGTCTGTGATGAATAGTCAAGTGTTTTGCTGTTGTTTCAGGGATTGACGTATCCCAGAATACGTTTCATTTCTGCAGACATGAAACAGCCTGTAACATTGTCAACCCAACATGAACCAAAGCAGAGCATCACCAGCAGATGGATCTCTTTGTGTACTATAAGCGAGAGGTTATAAAAGGCTTGGAAAATAGTATCTCTGCCTATGGGAGGGTACAGCTGCAGACTGGAATCAATATATCATTGTCAACTGAACGCCGACCAAAGCAGAGCACCTGTCATGGATGGATCTCTTTGTGTACCATCAGTGAAAAGTTAGAACAGGCCTGGAAAACCAGTGGGGAGGAGAGGGATGGAGGAGGGGAGGTAGGAAGGGAGGTAACACAGATTATAAGCTGCTTAGTGTGCATCCACACGTCGAGGTGAAGACACACGCACTGTTCCAGTGGAAGGTTTCTTTTTTTTCTGATAGCTGTGTCATGTTATTACACTTTTTTGTCTTCCTGTAGAAGCTAGGCCAGGATGCTCTCGCAGCATAATATAGGTATTGCTATTGTGATTTTTTATTGTTGTTCGCTTCTATAGAGGATTACATCATTCTCTTCTAAGATACACTGGTACCACTCACAAGAGAAACACATGTATCCGTACAGGTGTGTTTGCTCAATATTGCTTATCATGGTGTTGTTTGGTCCAACCAGCCTTATGATATGGGCAGTATGTGGAACTTGATATCTAAGTGTATGTTAAGGATTTTTGGGTGGTTAAGCGCTTATTTTGTAGTACATTCAGGGGAAAACTCAGTGTTCTCGGTTCAGTTTTCATTGTGGCAAACATAAGAATCACACTTGAGGAATACACAATGGTGATACTGCATGCAGCAAATGAATGTCGATGTTTATTCAGCCGCATTTTTTAGGTAAATTGGGTGACATTACAGTTGAGCTGTTAAGAACTGCAGAAGTTTAGGCAGACCTGCAGTTTGTTAATCCAAGAGGAGCAAGTAACCTGTGTAAAATTTCTCCACTGTTTATTCCTCCACTGTCTGTATAGAAGAAATGCTTCTCTTTCAACACTAACATCCCTCAAAGATTGTGTGTGCATATTCTATATGGACCAGGTTTCAGCTACCCATGGATGAACATAGAGCACTGCCAACAAAGTATTTTACTTTGGTTGAAGTTTCCAGGTAACAGAAATAAGGATGACATTCTGTCAGGCAAGCAGAATATCTCATTTTTTCATGGTATGAGAACACATGTACACACAAACACACACACACACACACACACACACACACACACACACACACACACACACAAACACACGCATGCATAAAACTGTTATTCGACATAGTGGAGCATCTGAAACCTCTACCAAACAGTCTCTGGACAGAAACTTCCTGGCGGATTAAAACTGTGTGCCGGACCGAGACTTGAACTCGGGACCTTTGCCCGGTAGAGCACTTTCCCGCGAAAGGCAAAGGTCCAGAGTTCGAGTCTCGGTCCGGCACACAGTTTTAATCTGCCAGGAAGTTTCATATCAACGCACACTCCGCTGCAGAGTGAAAATCTCATTCTGGAGTCCCTGGACACATTATATTAAGACGTAGAATTGATGCAGGCAATGACGGGCTATAACTGCAAGCAGCGGTGGAAGGCAACAAATGGGACACTGCTCTCCGTCTGTCATGGGCAGGTGGACAGATTGTCCCACAGTAAGATGACAAGACCTGGCATATCTCAATTAAGTAAGACATATTATTACAAGATTTCCCTTTCATTGGGCTGAATTTACTGAGGACCACTTTCAGACAGTGCCAAAACATCCAGAATGTATAAAAGTACGCTGCTATTGAGCATCCAGTTCTTCATCCATGACGGATAGCCAGGTATTTGGCAATTGTTCCAGGGAGGCAGTCTTTCTGGGAAATACGTTTTAACAACATGTGGGAAGCGTCCTGTTGTGTCTTTTTATCTCTTTGGCTGATTTCTGCACATTGGAAACACTGCCAGCAAATTGATCTCTTTGTGTACCATCGGCGATAGATTACAAACGGCCTGGAAAACTGGTACTCCTTGCTACATGGGGTGGGGGAAATGTGACGGACGGAGGATGGGAGGTAGGAAGGGAGGTAAGATAGGTTCTAAGCTGCTTACTCTGTATACACACATCGAGGTGAACACATATGCAGCTGCCTTCACCCTCTCCTGACGAGATCTTTTGGAGTTTTTTTGTGGTAGCTGTGTTATTAAAATGATTTTTCTCAATTCTCAGTGCACATGTTGCGTTATGATTCTTCGTGTACAGGTGATTGTTCCTTCACGATAATTTTGATCTTTAATTAGAGCCATGAAGCATTTTCTGTCAGTTGTGGTAGTGTGTATTGGCCTTCCTACATTTAAGTGATAATTTTCTGCCCATTCCCTTCTTAACATGTCTCCAGTTATAAGCTCCTCAGCTACTACACGCTTGCAGCTTGTGGTCCTGCGGTAGCGTTCTCGCTTCCCGCGCCCGGGTTTTCGGGTTCGATTCCCGGCGGGGTCAGGGATTTTCTCTGCCTCGTGATGACTGGGTGTTGCGTGATGTCCTTAGGTTAGTTAGGATTAAGTAGTTCTAAGTTCTAGGGGACTGATGACCATAGATGTTAAGTCCCATAGTGCTCAGAGCCATTTGAACCATACTACACACTTGTAGATAGATAGGAGGTAGTTCTTCCAGCAGTGATTGTAGGGTAATTTCTCGCCAATTTCAAGTGGTATCGTGGAGTAGCACATGCAATAAAGTGAACATACACAGACATATCATTGGAAAGGGGAACAAAACCCCTTACAAGTGCCCTCAGTTGAGCCCCATACTCCAGGACAAGCATTTCTGGTTCATTAAGTCTTGGGTAGTGGAAGGTCGAGGTTGTGTCCCACGCTGACATTTCAAAACATGTGAGCAGTACCAGCACAGGCAACAATCACTATAAGTTGTGAAACGCTTCAAAAATGATTCAAATGGCTCTGAGCACTATGGGACTTAACATCTGCGGTCATCATTCCCCTAGACTTAGAACTACTTAAACCTAGTTGACCTAAGGACATCACACACATCCATGCCCAAGGCAGGATTCGAACCTGCGACCGTAGCGGTCGGGCGATTCCAGACTGAAGCGCCTACAACCTCTCGGCCACAACGGTCGGCAAACGCGTCTTCAGTCAGTCCTGCTGCATCACCATTATTTGCTGAAAAGTATTCCCCCTATGATCATTCATTATCGCCTGTTCCTTTTCGTCATATAGGAGGCTACAGGTGCAGTCCACAGTTGTGTGCTTACAGGAAATACACTTATTAAACTCGTCTCTGTTCAACACCAACATATCGCCAGTTGAACACATTGTCTCTCAAAAATAAAGACAGACCTTCCACTCCAACCTTTTCTCTTCAAGTCACAAGTGGAGGAGCTGAAAGGAGGAGCCCTATTTCCCACAAAATGACTAAATAAAGAATATACAAACTGACTTTTACAAAAAAACAATATATTATTATGTCCTCTGCAATGTAGCTGACAATGATTTGTATTTGTTGTCATGAGGTACTTCAACAACTCTGCACATACTGAGCATTTCCAGCCAATTTCCATGTGGGTGTGAGGAGGTGGGGCAAATGGGTGGGGAGGGGAAGGGTAGAATGGATGGGGATGGCTGGAGATTTCCCAGTAGATAGGGCAAGGGCTGGGGATTTTCTGGGGGGGGGGGATGTAGGTCAGAATTAAACTGGGGAGGGGGTGAAAAAAAAGTGTCCTAGGATTGGCATCCCTTTTGAACAGAGTAGTAGAGGAGGAAGAGGAGGATCAGAGTGGTGGAATATCCCCAGGGCCTCATAAACCAACCCCCAGTGGAGTCTTAAATCAAACTGCATAACAGTAACTCAATGGGAGGATGAAGATATAATTGCTCCCAAATGTATGATTGGTCCTGAATGCATGCCACTCCCATAAACAAAATGTGCCTGACCTCTCTTTAACCTATAACTCACATAGATATCAAGGGAACATGTTTGAAAACTTGAATGATACTTGATACATCACCATAGTATTGCTATAGCGGTTGTGGCAGACTTTGTATTCATTTGCGACCTATGCTAAGCTCATTGACCTATGTCAGTTACTTTGACCTAGGTCCTACTACACTTCGTTGGCATTCGTGATGTTATATGAACCAGGTTACTGGCCTTCCCTTGTCCTCGAATGTGTTACATAATAACGCCCTCCCCTACCCTTTGTCTTCCCTGTTTCAACCCCTTGTGCTTAAGATTGGGTGTCTTACTCCCTTATCCAATATTTTCAGTAGACATTGCACTTAAAACACCACCCAGCTGCTTCAGGATCTGTAACGTGGAGTAGAATTCCTGTTTTACTGATGTGAACACGCTGTGCTCGTTTTCTCCATTAACCAAACTCAGCGGGATTTCTTGTATGCAGTATTAGGCACAGCTGAACATAGCTCTTAAACTGAGAATAATAACATCATCAAGTAAGAGAAAGAGGTTATAAAGTTCTTTTACACATTGATTCAATGTATTGTTTGTAGAGAACAGCAATAAATTTGAATACTAACTTATGTTAAAAATATGCATTCCATTACTTTATGTACAATAATGTATTCCAAGTTAATGAAACAGCAGAATAGCGAGTAGCTATAAATGTTATTACTAGCAGAATCTACTTTATTTTTAAAAATGCTGTAGCATCACGAAATTTATTCCATATTTATTAGCCGTATTCCTCAGTGAAGAACCAACTATTATTTACTTTGCTGCTTCGATATGTGTTTCTTTCACCGTTGTGCATCTTCTTTTTGTAATCTTCAAATTGCCTTTACAAAAAGTCAGATCGGGCTTCGGTCTTTTGAAGTATTTCGATGGATCACAGCTCTGAATTTTGTCATGACCAAACATTTCTTCGGTGAGGCTGCTTGCAACACTGAATGAGAAGAACAAGATTTCCAAAATATTCTGATACTAAAATATTTCGATGGACTATGATCACAGCTCTGAATTTTGTCATGACCAAACATTTCTTCGGTGAGGCTGCTTGCAACACTGAATGAGAAGAACAAGATTTCCAAAATATTCTGATACTAAAATATTTTTTTGAGAGTATTGCTAGTAACATCCTCAGTAAGGGGTGGTTACAATTAAACTTTCGCTACTGGGGAGGTCCCTAACGAAGACGAGTCATCGTAGGTCAACGAAACTTCGTGAAAACATTTTTCAGGACATTTGAAAGAGAATTAGCGAAAAAACCACTGAAAGAAATACATTTTAATGTTCGTGTGAGACGACAACATTTGTTACCTTATAACATTCTTATGTTCCAGGTTACATACAAACGTTGCTCATTGTAAAATACACCTGCATCCATGACAGCCTGGAAGTTTGTACGGATACCATTTCACAATTCTTCGCAGCCCTTTTCGAATGGTGGACCATAAATGTTCAGCAGTCGTAACGCAGGTCGTGCAGTGCTTGAATGCACATTGTGTCCAGCATTCTCATCCATGGCAACGGTAACTTATTCCACATTTTTTGGCGCAATTGACTGTCGGCCTCTCCCAGAAGCAATTCTCGAATCGCCTGTTAATTCGAACTTTCGAATCACGTTCTTCGAGCCCTGTGTCGAAGGAGGGCCTCTCCGTATTCGTTTAATGTGTCGATATTTGTGAAGAGCAGCATCCCTTTTGCTGTTGTTCTGATAAAGTAGCTTCACGAGTAAACCCGTGCTCGTCTTGTCCAGACTCACGCTGACTGTCTGCAACCGTAATGCAGACTGGTGCCTGTGACTCAGTCTTACATCGCCGTACCACTAGCAGCGCTTGACGGCAGGCCGTGACACTAACATTGCCAACAACGCAAATCCTGCAGCACACTGTCTGATCATCATTTGTATAATTTTGGGTACCTGCACAGTGAATAGTTTACCGTCTACACAGGGTGAAGTAGCGAAATTTTAGTTACAACCACGCTTTACATTCTGAAAGTGAAAACGTTTATGTATTTCTACTTGAAAAAATCTCTAGTTGGCACACTCAGAGGACAGTAGCAGCAGCAACACCACCAGCAATGACTTAGATACACTACTGGTGGTCTCGTATTTATATATATTTTCCTAATGAATCAACATTTTTTGACGAATTCCTACGAGCAAAAATACTTAGTCAGCGAGTCAGTTCTGTGGTAATCTCCCATATACTGTATCACCAACTAGGCAAAAATGATTGTGTGCTTTTCTCTGAACAACTTGAGACATATTCCACTAGTTAGCCTCTGAATAAGACTGTGTTTTAACTTTTATGTACAGTGTGGCGCACGAAATGTGTTACCAATTGTTTCTTTCACAATTTACGACGCACATTAGATATCCCGCTGGGATCTCTACAGCAGTACCAGCAGAGCTTGGAAAAACAAATGAGTTACGAAATGACGTGAACTTCACAATACTGCCGCTAGGAGACTTGTAAGCAGCAATGGCTGACAATGGAAGACTGACGACACAGCAAAGATCGGCAATTGTGTTTCTTTTTCATGAAACGAAAAGCCTTGTTGTGACTCAGAGGCGTTTTCGACAACAGTTTAAACACACGATGGGTTCCTTGCAAGAAGACCATCCAGACTTTGTACCATAAATTTGTACAGGAAGGAACAGTATTGGAAGCGAAGCGCCCTCGGCCTAGGCCTGTTTGTTCGCCGGAGAATATTGAAGCGGTACGGGTTGCCGTACAGAGAAGTCCCGGGAAATCGTGTAGAAAGGCAGCAGTGCAACTGGGAAATCCAGACGCTCCGTTCAACGCATTCTTAAAAGTGACCTCCATTTGTACCCATACAAGATGAACTGTGCACAGAAGTTCACTGAAGAACACAAGCAGCAGAGACTACTGTTTGCTCAGTGGGCAGAGGATAGGGAAGAAACTCTCAACAACGTTTGGTTTTCAGACGAGGCGCATTTTCATTTATAGGGTGTGGTTAACAAACAAAATGTACGCTTTTGGGCCACTGAAAACCCACACGTTCTTCATCAATGACAACATTATGCTCCGAGGATTACAGCGTGGCCAGCAATTTCCAGTCTCGGACTTACTGAACCCTTTTTCTTTGAAGAAACTGTGAACAGCGAGCGTTATTTGAGCATGCTTCGCAATAGCTTCATTCCACAGCTTCTTGCTCCTGCCTTGCCCTTCAACACGCAGTGGTTCATGCAAGATGGAGCAAGGCAACATACTGCAAACACTATGTTGGAGTTTTTACACGAGCATTTTGACATGCGGATTATTTCACTCAGGTTTCCAGGTCCCCCGATAGTCCAGACCTCAATCCGTGTGACTTTCTTCTGTGGGGGTACCTAAAGGAAAAAATTTTTCCCGAAACGTCCACGTGATCTAATGGAGCTCAGAAGACTTATTCTTCAAGCTTGCAGTGAAATTCCGGAAGACATGTGCCGTAGGGTAATCACTAACTTCAGTGTTCGTTTGTAGGAAGTTAGGAAAATAAATGGTGGACATATTGAGCATGTGCTGAGTTAGAACAAATCTCCATGGACGGCTCTTCCTTGTAGTATAAGTTCCTTTGAGATTGTATTGTCAATAAAGTTTATATTCAAAAACAAAGTGGTAACACATTTTGTGCGCCACTCTGTATATGCAGTGTGTTTTCTAATGTAGGTTGATTAACTTCTTTTTCGGAAGTAGAACATTTCCTGTTAATAAATATTCAAATGTTAAATGTAACATTTTGATGAATTCATGTCAATAATATTTTATTATTTACTTTTTAAGAATAACAGAGATACTGGTTATGGTTGTTGTTTGAAAAAATGTGTAAAATTAGGTATTTTTAGGATTGCACATGTGATGCACCTCTGGCCCTCATCTGACTGTATAGCGTAGGCTGTATTGTAATTTTTTGTTCGCTACTTGACATCCAGTTTCTCTTTTCGTTAGGCATGAGCTCTCAGACTGATTCAAGACCCGGTGCACCCCTGTGGGTTCCTATGTCTCGTGTGATTTCTCTGTATTGCGTTCTGCACTCACATTAATCAAAAAATTTCTACTGTTTAGAAAGGTCTTCCCACACCCCTCCACAAACACCGTCCCCTCCACCTTGGCTATGTGGTATTAATTTTGTGATCAAGTTTTAATCTCTATGTCTACATTTTTCATCAAAAAATTTCTACTGCTTAGAAAAGTGACCCCCTCCTCTCCACAACCGGCCCACTCCCCCGTGTCTCCCATTGGGTATGTGGAATTAAAAGTCATAAATTTTGTTCAAGAGGAATGCATGTCAGTGTTATAATATATTTTGATATAGGATACTGTGTGAGGTTGGTATTCTTTTTTACACTGCATCATTTTGTGAGCTGATGTTTACTTGCTAGTATATGCTATATTGGTTTTTATCTGTTAACATAACAAAATCGTAGCCAAGTAATACAGGGCTATTACAAATGATTGAAGCGATTTCATAAAGTCACTGTAGCTGCATTCATTGACATATGGTCACGACACACTACAGATACGTAGAAAAACTAATAAAGTTTTGTTCGTCTTAAGCCGCACTTCAGGTTTCTGCCGCCAGAGCGCTCGAGAGCGCAGTGAGATAAAATGGCGACAGGAGCCGAGAAAGCGTATGTCGTGCTTGAAATGCACCCACGTCAGTCAGTCATAACAGTGCAACGACACTTCAGGACGAAGTTCAACAAAGATCCACCAACAGCTAACTCCATTCGGCGATGGTACGCGCAGTTTAAAGCTTCTGGATGCCTCTGTAAGGGGAAATCAACGGATCGGCCTGCAGTGAGCGAAGAAACGGTTGAACGCGTGCGGGCAAGTTTCACGCGTAGCCCGCGGAAGTCGACGAATAAAGCAAGCAGGGAGCTAAACGTACCACAGCCGACGGTTTGGAAAATGTTACGGAAAAGGCTAAAGCAGAAGCCTTACCGTTTACAATTGCTACAAGCCCTGACACCCGAGGACAAAGTCAAACGCTTTGAATTTTCGGCGCGGTTGCAACAGCTCATGGAAGAGGATGCGTTCAGTGCGAAACTTGTTTTCAGTGATGAAGCAACATTTTTTCTTAATGGTGAAGAGAACAGACACAATGTGCGAATCTGGGCGGTAGAGAATCCTCACGCATTCGTGCAGCAAATTCGCAGTTCACCAAAAGTTAAGGTGTTTGGTGCAATCTCACGGTTTAAAGTTTACGGCCCCTTTTTCTTCTGCGAAGAAAACGTTACAGGACACGTGTATCCGGACATGCTGGAAAATTGGCTCATGCCACAACTGGAGACCGACAGCGCCGACTTCATCTTTCAACAGGATGGTGCTCCACCGCACTTCCATCATGATGTTCGGCATTTCTTAAACAGGAGATTGGAAAACCGATGGATCGGTCGTGGTGGAGATCATGATCAGCAATTCATGTCACGGCCTCCACGCTCTCCCGACTTAACCCCATGCGATTTCTTTCTGTGGGGTTATGTGAAAGATTCAGTGTTTAAATCTCCTCTACCAAGGAACGTGCCAGAACTGCGAGCTCGCATCAACAACGCTTTCGAACTCATTGCAATGCTGCGCCGAGTGTGGGAGGAACTTGATTATCGGCTTGATGTCTGCCGAACCACTAAAGGGGCACATATCGAACATTTGTGAATGCCTAAAAAAAACTTTTTGAGTTTTTGTATGTGTGTGCAAAGCATTGTGAAAATATCTCAAATAATAAAGTTATTGTAGAGCTGTGAAATCGCTTTAAGCATTTGTAATAACCCTGTATGTCCTAGCGGACTCATTTTTCGGCAGTTACGAAGCTTTGTAATACACCAAATTTCACCAGTGTGGCCTTACCTGATGTGTTGACGTCGTTAAATGGTTTTCTACGGTTTAAAGTGATTTATTTTCTGCAGTGACTATGTATTTTAGATCACAAACGTCGCCGTATTTGGAAGTTCACGATCTAGCTGACTGACATGGCATTGTCTTTGTTTCCTCCACTGTTAGGCCTAGTTACATCTCTTACTGCGTTACTAGCTGTCGAAGTGGACTTGCTTCATGACGAAAACTATCGTCCACTGCTATTATTGTTAGAAATTTTTTACGTATTATGGTGGGCTTGAAAGGGCAAATAACTTTGGTTCAAATCATGGTATCACTTTCCTACAATTTATCCCAGTAAGTCATATTTCCCTTTAAACTGTGTAATCTCTGATAGTTTGATTTATTCGTTTTAGGCAAAACTTGATAATGATCACTGACCAAAACTAGTTACGATTTGTGCAAAATAAATGACAGCTGAAGGTTACACTCTGAATTTCAACATGTGTTATCTACATTTCTGAACGGTTAAGACGGTGCAGGGAGCATGGTACTAGTGGCAGGTGCCTGCCTGATGTCTACCAGCGGAAACAAGAAATTGATTTTCAATACTTCGTTTAATAACAGACCACATTTAAAAATCTAAATTTCTGTCAACCACTCATTCAGAGATATAGTCTTACGCTGAAAGTTTAACACACTAAGACAAGTATTACAAAAATTATGGATTCTTATTTATTAGTAAAGACCGCAACAATTATTTATAATCGTGATAACTTAAGCAGTTGGCCATCTTCTGATCAAATATGACGAACAGAGCTGTGTCTAATCACCGTGTCGGTAGCAGACCTGACTAAGGATCGGACACTGATATCTTTGTCATCTTTTATCTGGAGGATCTCTAGCTGTTTTAGCCGATATTGGTCATGAAGATTAGAAATTATTTCTGCGATATTTACTAGTAATGGATTATGTATAAGAATTGGTAACTTTCAACATTTATAGGTCGCTTCTCTCCGTCTGACTATGTCAAGAAACAACACACGTATTGCAGTCAGGATCTATGCACTTGTGTGTCACGAGGGGCACCGAAAAGCTACGCAACACACGTGATGCCCAGAAGACTAATGTTTGTTGTGGCTAAATGCTCGATATGGTGTTAGGCCATTTACCTTCGTAGAGAAATCCATAACGGAAAAATGTTTACTTGGATGTTCTCGAACGGTTCCTATTACCACAGATCGAAGAAGTGCAGCCTTATATCGTCTTAGAGTATGATGGTGCAATCACACATTAGCCTGAACGTGTATGCTATGCGGCACGACGCGTTTCCTCAGAGGTGGCTTGGCTACGATGGCAACATCGCACGGCTGCGATCTCCCGGCGTCACGCCTCTAGATTTCTTTTTGTGACATTACGTCAAGAATCGCGTGAACACGACGCCAGTGAGTGACCTGCTACTCTTCATGGACGAACCATTGTAGCAATCAGGAATGTTCATGTTGCAATAATGACTCGCGCATGGGCAGAAATATACATCTAACGGTGTTCTATGAATGACTAGTGGGGCAAACAGTGAAATTCTGGCATAACAGAAAAAAAAACTTTGCGACCTGCCAAACGTTTTGCAACAAATCACGATGCTACATCTTCAATAGTTTCCAAGCTACGATTTTTTGAAATGATATGAAACTTCATGGACACTACAGATAGCATTTCTATTTCAGGTCATTAAAAGTGTTGATATATGAGTTTCTGCTACAATATAGGGACATTTGGTGTCCTGAAACCTGTGACGGGTAACTCATTCAGGATGTTTTGATTCTTAACATCAGTATCATTAGCTATCACTGCAGAAGATGAACAATCGAAAGAATGTGCTGTGTGTGTGAAGACATGTGCGTAAGCTCAAAGACGACCACTGTGTCATAACAGAAGATGGCGTTTCCTTCCGCGGGAATAAGGACGTGAAGTTGCATTGCCTCTTAGTATGTTTTGGCAGCTGATTGCTTTAGCCGTCGTGACCCGGTACATGGAAACTGCTCAGAAGTGCTCTGGCGCGGTACACGACTCACTCGCGCACTTGCAGACTGAACTGTGTACCGTGGACCAGTGGAAGCCATTCTGGCTGATTTATTCCACATTCAGCGAGAAGCGAGAGACTAATTTTGTGTTCCAGGTAGCAATTACGCCTCATGCAGGGACAGCCAGGATTATTCCGGGCCTCTTGTTCAGGGAGGTCCGGATGACCACTTGATTGCGTCCATTTGCACCTATTCAGTGCTCAATTAATACAGTCTGTCTCTTATTAGCATCCCTTCACATACAGTTGCCGTCACTGGTGACAAAATAATGCAGTCCTTCCCGTGTGCGGGGTTAATATTTCATTTAGAGGTCAGCACACATAGAGAAATTTTTGTATGTTCAGGGTTAATTTTTTGCGTCTCATCAGTCATAGAGTAAAGTACCTCACAGTGGGAATATCTTCCCTAGGAAGCTGCATCGGTATGGCAACAAAAACAGAAACTTAATGAACCCATCGAGTAATGTTAACATGAATCTTCACAAAACTGACCTAGTGAGACAAAATACATTAAAAATTTATGTGATAATTTGTTATTTTTAATAATGTGCAATACAGAAAAAAGTACCTGAATGCAAAATTGAGTGAGATAGTGAACTTCTTCAAATTCCCATCTTAGATAGTAACGTAAATATATCGTTACTCTAGATAGTTTAACCTTGTTACTTTATCTTTGACGAGCGTCATTAACTTTACTGTTAATAACAGAGGTATATTTCGAATTGGCGAATGTCTTTTGTGCTATAAACAGAAATGTTGATAAATATTTATCTACTGATTGTAAATCAATATCACGATTATTAACGATTCAACAAGCAAAACATAGTGTCTGCCAGTACGTGTGTTCGTCTTTCATTCGGTTATAATAAAGAAAGCTCCACAGCGAAACCTAAATAAAAATTTCAACTATAAAAGCAGCATTCATAAATTACATGTTTAGCTACGGAGGCTGATTCAGCTGCGTCAACCGAGGTCGTTTTTTGCAGTCCGCACTATTCGCACTCTCAGAGTTTTGAACGACAAACCGTAAAAACTCTAAAAAATACACGTGAGGATTGGCCGTCAGTTACATGGTGTTTTCGGACCGAGATATACCTTGCTTCTGCCTTACATATCGAAGTGTCTTCAATATTTCTTTGTGTAATTAGAGGTTTACTCATTAATGGTTTAGTTGTCTCTCTAGATTTATTCAGTTTACAGTACTTAACCTGTCGTAAATGTTTCAGCAACGTTACCTTATAAAGTGTTATTAGCAAATGAAATTAACAGGGAATATCAAAGTGAGAAGCATGGAAGTAACAACTTTCCGGTATGTAACCTCTTATTCCAGGTTAAGTACCATAACCAGAATAAACTTATAGAGACGTCCAAAACCTGTAGGACTGCACCATGAATTACACAAAGAAAGATTGAAGAAACTTGGATAAGTATGGCGGAAGTAAATAGTCCAAAAAAACCTTATACCTCAAGGACAACCCTGTCTTGTATTCCGTTTGCCAACAATCGCTCAAAGCTCTGAGAAGGGACTCGTATGGACTAGGTTGGTATCGCCTGTCTGGATACCGTTCCTGATACAGACATGGCGTGGACTGGACAAAATGAATCGGTAGGTTCAACTGAATCACCATGTATATGAATTCTGACGTTACGCATCTAAACCGTTGACGTTACTGAGGAACTATATGTCGTGGCATACTAGTACGCGACTTTTTTCCAAGACTGGATCGTCACCTTAAGCTAATACAAGTTTCATCAGACTCGACGGAAAGTTAAAAAATGGTTCAAATGGCTCTGAGCACTATGGGACTTAACATCTATGGTCATCAGTCCCCTAGAACTTAGAGCTACTTAAACCTAACTAACCTAAGGACATCACACAAGGCAGAGAAAATCCCGACAGAAAGTAATGCACCGATTTTTTTCCTCAGCTGAAAACAATGATACGAATGCCAACCGTTACATATGTTTTGTTTGAAGTCTCCGGAGTGAGCGCGTCAAGTTTCCGCCACTTCCGACTGATAGCGTAGCTGCAGGACAGTCTCAAAATTGCGTCTGTAAGTGATGAACGTTACAAGCAACGTACCGTCATCGAATTTCTCACAGCAGAGACAGAAACTGTGGGGAATATTCGCAAATACTTGTGTAAAGTCTATGGAGCATCTGCTGTCGACAGAAGTACAGTTGGTCGCTGTACACGGAGGGTGAGGTCATCAGGAGGCGGTTAAGCTGAGCTTCTCGATTTGCAGCGGCCGGGGAGACCGTCTACGGCTGTCACACCTGACAAATTCAAATGACTCTGAGCACTGTGGGACATCTGAGATCATCAGTCCCCTAGAACTCAGAACATAAGGACATCACGCATATCCATGCCCGAGCCAGGATTCGAACCTGCGACCGTAGCGGTCGCGCGGTTCCAGACTGAAGCGCCTAGAACCGCTCGGCCACTACGGCCGGCTCACACCTGACATGTTGCAACGAGCTGATGTTGTCATTCGCGAGGACAGACGCTTTACAACTCGGCAGTTGGCATTGCATCTGTCAATCAGCAAAGGAAGTGTGGATGCAATTATGCGTACTCTTGGGTATTCAAAAGCGTGTGCAATAAGGGTTCCGCATTGTCTAACGCTGGATCACAAAGTGCACAGAAAAAACATTTATCTCGATTTGCTGCAACGTTTTGAAGCTGAGGGAGAGGCCATCTTGTCCCGGATTTTGGCAGGTGATGAATCCTGGGTTCACTATTTTGTGCCCGAAACAAACCGACAGTCAATGGAATGGCGCCATTCCCACTCCCCACAGAAGAAAGTATTCAAAGCAACTGCTTCCGCCGGTAAGGTCATGATCAACATTCTCTGCACTGTGAAGCTGTGATTCTCATTGATGTGATGCCTAGAGGCAGAATGTCAGAATGTCAACACATCAACAAAACTCAAGACGCCTTTCCGCCAACTTGGGGGCCACATCAAACCCAGGAGATTTTTTGCTGCAACACGATAACGCTCGGCCCCACACAAGTCTGATGACTGCTGAACATATTGGAAACCAGGGTTGGAATTGTTACCCCATCCACCCTACAGCCCTGACCTAGCCCCCTCGGACTTCCGCTTGTTTGGGTCATTAAAGAATACTATTCGTGGAAGACATTCTGAGAAAGATGAGGAGATGATTCACACTGTTAAGCACAGACTCCGCCGCCAGGACAAGGATTGGTACCGACATGGCATAAACGGCCTTGTTTTGCGCTGGAGGAAGGCCGTAGGACGGGATTGACATTATGTGTCAAAATAGGGTGTGTAGATAAAACACCATTCTTTCGTGTGTATAATTCTCATTATGTTCAATAAAGAATTGTCGAAGAAAAAAATGCGGTGCATTACATTTTGGGCAGTCCTCGTATTTAGTAGCAACGGACGAGCATTTCATTACAGACATCTTCCTCAGCCCCGAGCATCGACCCTGTCTGCATCACTAATCGGTTAATATCGGGCACGGTCACCCAGTACCAGTCGCAGAATATCTAACGGCTTCGAGAGGCAACAAAAGTTTGATTTTCAATATTTCACGTAATTACTGACCGAAATTAAGATTTCAAAATATTGTCATTATCTACTCATTAAAAGTATAATCTTACGTTAGGGAGTTAACACAGTAAGAAAAAAGTCACAGTTAGAAACAGTATATACGCTTTGAGGCTCCGTGGCTCACGACGCGCATATTACCCGGACTATATTCAGCCACTATTTGAGAATGGGAGCACTTAGACACGTCCAGAACAATTAACACATAACTTTCTTCTCGGTGACGTCCCAAAACGATGAAAAGTAAACAAATTTTATCACTTAATACACCTTCGTTGTTTATACAGTAAAACTTCAGCAACATGCATATTGTTTTAACTTATTATTAGGGAGTTAACACAGTAAGAAAAAAGTCACAGTTAGAAACAGTATATACGCTTTGAGGCTCCGTGGCTCAGGACGCGCATATTACCCGGACTATATTCAGCCACTATTTGAGAATGGGAGCACTTAGACACGTCCAGAACACTTAACACATAACTTTCTTCTCGGTGACGTCCCAAAACGATGAAAAGTGAACAAATTTTATCGCTTAATACACCTTCGTTGTTTATACAGTAAAACTTCAGCATCATGCATATTGTTTTAACTTATTACCTCTTTACTATTAAGTCTATTCACTTCATATTTTTGAAGACAATACCGGGATATATCACTGAATGTACGTGCAGAATTACATCACTCTACGATTGTACGACACATAGTTCAGGATATATGATTACATAATCACTGAGATGAGTGAGATACTAGCTTTTGCTTAAAACGGAACACGAAGTACCTAGACTTTATTCATTCTATGTTTCATAACTTAGCGACTTACAACAAACATTATACACCACTTCAAACCTTCTGTAAATTTTAACTCTCTTACTTGCTCAGGGGCAAATATTGAACACCTTAACCCATTTGTGAAGCAATAAGACGTATGAAGCTCTTTTGTATATGGGAGCTCGATACTTTAGAGTTTAGAGGATCATTGTTTACTCTCTGAGCGTCCGTTTACAAAAAGCGCTCGCTTTACGAACCGGTGAAGTCCCTTGTGGTTAGACGCGACATAGAGCGTACAGTAGTATGTCACGCACATATCGTCACATCGTCGAGTTCAGTAAGCAAATCTTCAGTCATTGCTTTCTCCGAGGCCGCTGCGTCATAATTATGTTCTTTATCGAGTCGCTGCAAATTATGGGCAATGCTGCTTGCTTAGCCAGCACTGATATCCAAAACAGTGATTATTTTAGTTTCCAGAGATATTCGTGTTCTCCTACGCACGGTCTTCAATCACGGCAATGTTTTCGTTCGTCCCCACGTAACGAACTGAGTGTCTCGCACAGGAGTTACGTGTCCTTCAGACTTTTCACACCACTCGTGCACTTGATGCAGGGATACAGGTGAGCCACTGCACTGCATTTTCATCCTGTAATGCATGGCTCCGTAGTTCACAGATTCACTATTCAAAAAACATATCAAAGAAACAGCAAATATCATATTGATCGGCAACAAACATTTTCAGCTCATTTTCAGTACCCTAGAAATGGATCTACAGCAACAGGCGCATGACTTTCTATCCTGTAAGGTGTTTTTTATTACGAATAAAAAATAATTATCAGTTTTAATAAATAACAAAGAATTTTCAGTTTTAAAATAATAAGTGATATAATAGTTGTAAATATGTTAAGACATGCGAAGTAATGAGACAAATTTTAGTTTTATTATATGGTTAATCAACGGTTCTTATGACTACTCTTGGGTCGTTTGGGACTAAAATTACTACGTTCATCTTTAAACCTCGACGTTCTGCACTGGTACCTTCACACACTTCCTTCGCTACCCGACTGCGCATTCCGTCTACAGACCCGCTACCGTCTAAACTCCATAAGCTGCATCTTGAGTGATGCTGCTGATATGGTCCAACCAATTCTGGACTCTACGTCCAAAGACAGCAAAGATTTCACCTGCACTAGAAGTCTGAGACGCTCCACATATTCCTTTAACTCATACACGTTGCACTGCAGCGCAGAAGTATTGTTATTGAAGAAATATCACTGCGTTCTCATTCTTATCATCCTTTCCAGTTGTTAGACAGCGCTATTGAGGGGCGTTAAGATCGTTTGTACACAGAAGAGGGACTAAGTTTAGGGTTTAACGTGGCGTCGACAACGAGGTCAGTTGAGATGGATCATAAACTCGGATAAAGCAAGGCTGAGGAAGGAAATCAGATGCTTCCCTCTCAAGGGAACGTTAAGGTATTCGACTTGATCGATTTAGGAATACACGGAAAAGTTGCTCTTGAGTCACGATTTTGTCAAATGTGAGTCCATTGTGAGTACTGTTAGAAGGGATGGTCGGATTACTCAAGCAGGCCTCAATGTTCATGTCACGTGTAATTACCTCTGCATGAGATTGGCCACCCAAGACAAGCACAGAATGGCCTGATGGCTTCAGAACTCTTCTTTGAGTTCTGTTGTTGTCTAGGTGTCACCTACACTGGAAACGCTCATGACTTGTGCACTGGGAACGCAGTACTTACAATTTCTACGTCTGCCTTTAGGGAAAAAGGGCGACTTCTGACTTGCTCTTGTTTAGGAAGATTTCTACTACTGTAATTGACTGTGCTGTTAGCCTTGAATTGCAGGTGCTGTTAGAGTTGAAAAATTTTGTTTCTGCCTTGAAGAACTTTCTTCTAGAACTTTGGCCAGTTTCTGCATTATTTTTCATTTTTAGCCTTTCTTCCCTCAATCGGCATCGGACATGTGCCGCATCATATATCTTCATCGTCCGCAATAATTGACGCAGAGTTGTAGGGATGAACACAAGGTTCACAACTACTAGTTTCTTTAGAGGAGTGCGCAGTTTGCGCAGACACGACAGTGATGGATAGTCGCCGCTTGCCCTCCTGCGTTCAGGTTTCGCGACGTTGCTCAAAAGTGCTGGTGAACAGCACATGCTCTACTTTCTGTTGGAAGCAATGAGAGACCAAGAAAACTAAAACATGTCGTTTGCAATACCTTACGCTGGTTACATGAACAAATATCACAAATTTTTTTGATTAGAAATGTAAAATCACAATATGATTCTGCGCTCATATTAACACTAACGAATACATTAATCCGTAGTGATCACTTTTTATTTTCAACATGAATACAACATGAATTACAAGGTAAATATATAACAGTGCGAAGACAAGAATCGTAAAAATCTAAGAGACAGTGGGAAACAGATTTCTGTGAAGTCTGCACCGGTTAGTGTATGTACCCCTGCAAGACATTATTATCGTATTTCGAGACTAAAATATTTGTATATAGGAGTATTAAACTTTCCAAAGCCATGGCATTTAAATCTTAATATTTATTAATTGTAGTTATCACAATAAAACTTTATAATCTGAGCAGCTGTCGTTCTTCTTTTGTTCTATACTACAATCTGTAATGCATCATGCACAAAAGACTGCAAATATAGATTTTGCGACTGATTTATGTCACAGAGATTACTAACTCGCATATGTTATCAGTTCTTCATAAATACGTCGGTATAGATGAGGCTGTGAGAAGACGTTCGGGAAAATCAGAACAAACATCTAGAAGCCAGGCCAAATTCCATTACAACGTGGCCGACAACTAGTTTCTTTAAAGACTTTCTATTATATTCTTGTTGTAAGCTGACGGCGAGTAGAAACTCTCCAACAGAAAATTTAAAATGGAGACATCGCTGCTAAAGACAGACAAATAAGCCTCATGCAACTGGTAATGAAGTTCGCGATTTAGTACGAGCCCACAAAAAGAGCTTCTCGACATTTCCAAGTCATTACAGTCGAAATGTGACTGGAAAGCATCACTGAAGCCATGATTTATCTGTACAGAGTATTCATTACCCAAAACCCTCAAATCACAATCATCTTGAAATTGTATGAAGGAATATTTGAATGTGACTTCCGTTTAAGGTTTGGTGCGCCAAATCCGATACATGCCGACAGGGTGATTTGTACTACATTAAACTTACAATGTCTGAAAATGAAGCAGAGCAGTTACAGATAGATCAGGAGAGTAAATCGCATCACTATAGAACTGAACAAGCCTATAAACAACTGAAAATAACACTACAAGCATCGGTAGTACCACTTTATGTGTTGACTTACAGGAAGTACTATACTGCCCTTTCCTTAACGCTTTCAAGTATGTACCACCAAAGGCAATACGCATGTTACAATTCTGCTGTTCACAGCTTGGGTACAGGGCATGCTTCTATTTATTTATGGCATCAATAAATTGTCAAACGGGACTCTAAGGAAATTGCATCGTGTATATTGAAACATATAGTAACATATTTTCAGAACCTAATCCATGGTTAAGGAAGGACATTATATTTTGGACAGACCGTTGTGCTGATCAGAACAATTGGTGCAGTTATTCTCTATATGTGTATTTCAACTGTAGTGAGTATTTTACAGAAATATGCCATAAATTTATGGCGTCTAGCTTCTTATCGTGTGACAATATTGCCATCACTAAGCATCACAAAAAGTTATTTAAACCTATGGTTCCTGAAGACTAGAAACATCTTATTGCTAAATCTCAGAAGAATAGACCGTTCTCTGAGACGTAAAGGAGTCAAAACGGCTTCAACGACTATTAGTGAATGATGGCTGGACTAAAACATCGCAAACTGAAAACAATAGATTTTATGGGGCTCAGAATGTCCCAAGATGACCCTGTTTCATTCTGCACAAGGTTGTCACACAACATTCTGCCACCATGAAACTGTCACCCAGTGTTTCCGCCTACTTACGAGTTACTTGAATCTGATCTGTTACCAGTCTTGTACCAGACGTTGCTTCTGATCAGCGTAGAGCAAAAAGTAAATCTGGCAGCTATGATTCATTTCATGGATAAACAAGAACATGGTGACTTCTCCAAATGAATCTACTACATGTATATTTCAATGCGTGGAAATCAGATGAAAGCCTGTTTTGTTAACGATCAACAGCAGATTTGACGTAATTGGCTGTACTGCAACATTACTCTGTTGATGGGCAAATAAGAACACCAACACATTCACAATAATGTTCTATCCATTGTGTGTTACGTTTTAGAGTGTGCTTTGTCACATATGTTGGTTACTGTGTACTGTTTAATGCTGTACAATATGTTTGTAGTAATACGTGTCTGATTCTGAAATGGCTTTTGTTACTGTGTGATTTTTTACTCATTCCCACAAATGGCAACATCCAATACAAGTCACTGTTGCTAATGGATGGCTTGTGTAGCCCCCATATTGAACTGCCACACATGTTACCTATGGCAAAAGGTGAACCAGTAAATTTTGTATGTGTGTGTTTTTATAAATAATAATTTGTTGCTATCATACACTGGTACAAATAACTTCAATTTTCATCAGATATATACCTCAGACATATACCTATCCTAGTGAAAATGTTTCCCAGTGTCCTAAAATTATAAAGAACTATAATTTTGAAAAGTTAATCTAGCCAAATAATGCGTTTTTATGTTGTTGTTATGGTCTGCAGTCCAAAGACTAATTTAAAGTACTTTTCCATGCTAGTCTATGGTGTGCAAGTCTCTTCATTTCCGAGTAACTGATGCAACCTAAATCTCTCTGAAGCTGCTTAGTGCATTGATCTCCTGGTCTCCGTTTACGATTTTTACCCCCCACGCTTTCCTCCAGTACTAAATTGGTTATCCCTTGATGCCTCAGAATGTCTCCTACCGATTGATCCCTTCTTTTAGTGACGCTGTGCCACAAATTTCTCTTCTCCCCAATTCTATTCAGTACTTCCTCATTACTTATGTGATCTACCCATCTAATATTCAGCATTATTCTGTAGCAATACATTTCAAAAGCTTCTTTTCTCTTCTTGTCTGAACTGTTTATCGTCCATGTTTCACTTACATACAGTACATGGCTACACTCCATGTAAATACTTTCAGAAAGGACTTGCTGACATTTAGATCTATACTCCATGTTAACATATTTCTCTTCTTCAGAAACACTTTTCTTGGGATTGCCACTCTACAATTGATATCCTCCCTACTTCGATCATCATCAGTTATTTTGTTTCCCAAATTGCAAAACTCATCTACTACTTTCAGTGTCTCATTACCTAAAATAATTCCCTCAGAATCACCTGATTTAATTCGACTACATTCCATTATTCTTGTTTCGCTTTTGTTGATGCTCATCTTATATCTCTCTTCCAAAATACTGTCCATCCCATTCAATTGCTCTTAAAAGCCCTTTGTTGTCCGTGACAGAATAACAACGTCATCGGCAAACCACAAAGTTTTTATTCCTTCTCCCTGGACTTTAATTCCTATGACAAATTTTTATTTTTTTTCTTTACTGCTTGCTCAATAAACAGAATGAATTGTATCAGGGAGAGGCAACAATCCTGTCTCATTCCTTCTCAACCACTGCTTCCCTTTCGTGCCCCTCAACGCTTATCACTAACATCTGGTTTCTGTACAAATAGTAAATAGCCTTTTGCTCCCTGCGTTTTATTATTCCCACCTTTAGAATGTGAAAGGGAGTATTACAGTCAACATTCAGTTAATGTTGTTTCTGAAACATTAAATTTAAAGTATTCAGGAAGTTCCAATTTTGCTAAACTCCACATGTTAATTACTGAATGAAAGGAAACATCTGTTTAATGAAAACGTTAAAGGAAGAAAGTTATTTACTTAAAAACAAAAAATTAGCTAATTTGAGAAATAATGCAAAGTCAAGTCGTATACTGAAAGTGGTTACAAGATACTGCTTAAATCCAATTCTGTAATCAAAACAGAACTCAATCATTTAAATTTGTCTTATTTTTCTAACTATGTTCGGTGAAGGTTTCATAAGCGTTGAAAGTTTTGGGCATTCGCAGTAAAAGTACTGTTAAAGTGCCACCATCTGCTTAATTGCTGAGATTGTGCATAAATGTAAGAATGATAATTTCAAACCACCTGTCAATATTGTTTAGTACCATAACATAGTGATTTTGTTTAACAAGCTTAGAATAAGAACTTGCTCAATTATATGGACCCCCTATTTCTCTTTCCCAAATTTGAGTAATACCTCCACAAAGAATAGGGCAAGCATTAAGGTATCTGGGTACTGAAGTAAAATCCCTCAGGAATTGACAATGGACGATTGAAAGTTTGCTGCTGTGCTGTTCATGAGAAACAGGTTCTGTTTCCCTGAGTACAGTGAGATATATATAAAATAGCAAATCAGAATTATATTTTCGAATAACCAAGTGAAGGTAACATCATGCCTACTTAGGCAAATGACCAATCATAAATAATCTTAACCACATCAAAGACGTAGAACTAAAAGGTTACTGATTCAGTCTGTGATTGCCTGTAATTTTACTCCATACTGTTTTCCCTTCATGATACAAACTAATAGTCTCAGACTAGTGTCCATTAGACATACACTACATGGTCAAACAAACTTAAATTCCTCTGAAAGGGGTAACATTGTGTAGGAAATGTAAGACATAAGATCTACTTTGGGAGTAACTTGTATAGGAATTCTTAAAAAAGTTACTGATTCGAACATTCTGGCAGGAGGGCACATTTAGAGAAGGTTGCACAAGAGTAGTGTTATACTTTTCTCTGTGTGACAGAAAGTTTTAATGATAATCATGGTTTTCTACTGTGACAGTATTAACAATACTATAAAAGAGTTAAATTTTTTATTTGCCGCCGTGTGACAGGACTTTTTGGAGGCTAATGTCTGTCTGTTTATTCAAAGCGTTCTTCTGTGATATGTTTGTCATTATGACACACATTTTAATAAAAGGATACTGAAACCAGGACAAAGTCGGTAGAGGTACAAATTGTACAGTTTCATGAACATACTACAGTAACCACCAGGAAAATAAACGGGAAATTAAATTAGTACCTGTGGTTCATACAGTATTCAAAAAATAGGAAACAAAAGGCAGGCAGGCAGGAAGTACAGAATACAGCAGAACAGGGGGATACAAGGAGAAGATTGGACAGCAGGAGTGTCAGCAAGTAACTGTGATAATCAGTGTACAGAGGAATCTAAATTACAGCAGCAAAATTTTGTAGGCAGTGTTCAATATGAGTGTCAACATTTTGACATGTTGAACCTATCACAGATGAAGAAAGAAACTTTGGAGTCAGACGAAAAAGAAGCAGTTGTGAAAACAATTGAGAACCAAACAGACAGGCAAAGATAGATTTGTGTAGAGTACTGCGAAGTTTAGTAGCACAAACTAGTAATATTAATGGAAAACTTCAAGCAAAAGCAAGTAATATGAACGAACAGCTTAAAGAACAAACTAGTAGTATAAATTACAATACAAAGCACAAGCTAAACGAGTGAAGGAATAAGGAGGTACAAATTATGTATAAACCTAAATAACTCTGGATATTGACCGATTATATAAACTGAAAGTAATCATTAATTGAGCCAATAAAATTATCAACATAAAGAATGAAGTGGAAACCTTAAATATCGGTTACAAAGAAGTAGAAGAGAGTCTAGAACAGGAATTTATCTGTATGATGTAAAATGACGGATTATCTGAAGTATTTGAAGGCTACCACATCAGGAGCATTAAAAGCTTAGACCAAATGCTAGAGAAATTTAGGAAACTTGTCAGTGAAAAACCTGATTTAGATACAGTTCAAAGAGACGAATTGTCACAATTCTCAAAATTATAGGCCTTTCACGTAATCCTGGAAGGGTAACGAGTTTGAATACCATATGGAAACACAAACACATGAACCTTCTTTTGTTTGTCCATATCCAGTACCATAAAACAAGCTGTTCAAGAAGAAACTGACGAAATGATTGGATGAGAAATCATTGAACACAGTAACAGTGATTAAATGCTGCACTGATTATTGTAAGAAAAAGGGATGGAGGAGTGTGAATAGTTGTTGATGTCAGGACAGTGAAGAAAATTGTGAGAAGAGAAATATATTGGCCAGAATCAGACGAAATTCTCTAAAGATTCTGTAACATATGACAGCCATTTAATGACAAATCGCGCTTTATACTGAATTTCAAAAATGCATCGCTTTTCTCTTTTGCTGGAAAGTGTTATCATTGCAATGAGATACAGATACATTTAAACATGTCGAATTCCATGTTTACTCGTGCATTAGACTGAGTATTAGGAAGACCTTTAAGTACAAAATTCACAAGTTATGTAAATGATTTATTAATAGCTTAATGTCAAATGTTAGAACACGTATTCATTGCTCTACAAAAAGGGGTTATGATTTTGAAATTTAAAAAGTGTGAATTAATGAGGCAAGAAACAAAATTCTGAGGCCATACCATTACCGCTACTGAAAGTCTGAAAAGCGTAAAGCCAATGAAAAACTTTCTCAGAATTTATGTGAATTTTACAGAAAATTCGTAAATGGGCAAGCATTTAACAGTCAAGCTTGAAACTGTTTACTGAGAAAGAACTGCACTTTTATTTGAACTAGTGAGTGCCAAAAGGATTTCAAAGAAATAAAACGAGAATTGTTAACAAACTATGCTCTCCATTATCCTGATTTAGCTTTACCATTTTATATCAATAACGATAGTAATAATTATAGGACAGTAGAAATCTTTCAAGGAATCGAAAAGCTAGAAGAAATAATCCAAAAAACAATTGCTTTCACTTGCGGAACTTTAATGAAGTATGAACGAAAGTAAATTAAGCATTAGCCTTAATTTGGCGATTGAAGATAATTCGCAATTATTTATGAGGTCACAGAATAATAAGACATGCACATCGTAAAGCACGTGCATTTTTGAAGGATTGCCGAATAACAAACCAAAGATTATAGTGTTGGGCTTTATATTTCCAACAGTTTGATTATGAAATACATTACGCAAAAGGCACAGACAACCTGTTTTCACATCAATCTTCTGGCTCCTAGAAGATAAATATCAATTTATCAAGTAATACCACGAGGAAGGAACTTTTAAAATGCTTTATTTTTAAAAATGTTTCAGGTAATAACAGAATAGATAATGTTTATAGAAACATAAAAGCTTTCAGAATGAAGATGATGTATGGAAATTTGTTTAAATTGAATCTGATAGTTCAGAATATCCTCAAATATCGAAGTATTATAAAATGTTTAAAGGAGTGTTGTACAGGGGAAAGGGAAGCAGTAGAGAAGAATGGCAATTTTGCTGGCCATCTCAACTTGAAGTAGCCTAAGAACATTGTGGACAATAAAAAGTAGAATAAGAAAATATCAAGTTTAATGAGGATACACAATAACACTCTTAAAAGTAAATGAACGACGAAAATTTTGTGATAGTTGCCAAAGACGTTAGGTAACTAACAACACAGGCTCCTATACATGGATTAAGACCAAATAATAACCTTTACTTACTATCAGTAGACTTTGAGAAATTTCATTTATATATTAGTAACTTAAGATGTATTTTCAAAATTTGTAAAATTATACCCGATAAGAAAAACTTCACCTACAGCAGTGTTTAATAAAGTGTTAGAATACTTTAAGGAAATAGGAACAATAAAACAGTACTGTCAGACAATGGATAACAGTCTATTGTTAAACTACAGTTACAGATTATGGAGAAAAAGGAGTACAAGTATCACACATATCGTTAAACCTCACATCTAGTAAGCCTGTGGAAGGTTATATGAGAGAATTTGGAATATTATATAGGACTTGCAGTTATTTAAATCATAGAACTTGGGACAAATTTATTACAAATTTTGGAGTAATAATGAAAAAATTACAAAATGAATGCACTGGTTTCACGCATGACAAAATAATGTTAGACTACAGAAGCAAAAGCTTAATCGAAGAAATATTTGGGTTTCCATCCAGAAAAGAAATATTTCTGGACAAGGAAAAGGAACTGGAACAGGAAAGGAGACGCTAGAGCTAAAAGAAATGATGAAAAGTAAAAAGTGGTAAGTTCATTATAGGTGAGTTAGTTCTCACTAAAACATGTGAGAAATCAAGTGAAGTAAATAATGAAATATATATACCTCAGATCCAAAAAATCGTTGGTCACAAATATAATCAACCAGGAAAATATGTAACTAGGACTGAAGAGGACCATCAAATGATGAGAATTTTATATATAATGGCTCTTTGTAAATAAGGGTGATTTCACACCCAAATGCATATTTTATATTATACCTCACATCCAAAAAAATTATTGACTAGGAAGACATGTAACTAGAACTGAATAGGACTGTGTAATGATTATAGTTGTACAATTATTGTGTTATGTTATAATGTGAAACACAAGAGTTTCAGATTTCGATATATATATAAATATGTAAGGAATCCCAAAGTGGCACATAGTGGACAGCTAAGAAATGTTTTGTACAGTATGGAATCACATAGCAAAGAATGGACTGCCTAATTTATATATATAAGGGCCAGCATCAGGTCTGTGAAATGCAATAAGACAGAAATGTGTTAAACTGAATGCCTAACTTTTATAAAGAGGCAGACAAGATTTGTGCAACAAAAATATTTGTTTGTATATCCTAAAACAAAAAATGGACTGCCATCATATCTCTATATGGGGCAGCATGAATTTATGATTCTCGTAAAATTTGTGTTTGTATGTAAATAATTTTGCTTATTAAAATTAAATTTTCTGAGTAAAAGTGAAGTGTTTTGGATATTAAGTAGATAAATGATATGTGTGATACATAAGAATGTTATTTTTAAAGAGATTTGTGGTTAAAGATAACACAGATGCAGTTTTCTGTTACTGAATTGACACCTGTTATGAAACATCATGCAAACAGGGACATATGAACACAATTCTCCATTATGTATATATAACCTTATAAAAATATTTTACAGCCTACTTTATAAGATTCGGTCGTAAGTTTTATGGCTTATATATTAAAGTAAAGAGGTTTGTACAAATTTGCTATAAAGTACATTTCTGTCTAAACTACAACAAGAAGAATTTGTAAACCTTTTTTGAAAACAATTTATTTCTGAGTAAGATAAATGTGTTAAAACAATATTCTCAATTTGGAAACTGGTTCATGCTGAGGGCATTAAAGTTGCCTAGGTGGAATATAATAGAGGTACTAGCAATTCCTCTCAAATGGAATGGAAAAGCACGATGGCAACTAGGTGTAATGATTTGCCATACTCCAGCTAAGAAGAACAAGGAGGAAGTTAGTATCTACGCATCAGTGACAGAGGCAACATATTATGCTTAGCATGATAGTGGCTTACACATCAATCGTTGAGTAAATAGCCTCAGATGAAAACTGCTGTTTTATAGCAGCATGGTATGCGCAACTTGGCTATATTGCATCATAACATAGTAATTTTGGTTATCTAACTTAAAATAACAACTGACTCTCAAATCTAACCTATAGAGACACCTCATGGCAGTTTTTCTTTGTTATACTTGAATAATATGACTTTCACAAAGCATAGAGGAAGTGTGTAATTTCTCTGAAAGGAAAGAAGCAGTTGTGCTGTACATGAGAAACAAGTTCTGATTTCCTAAGTGCAGTAAAATATATACCAAACAGCAAATTACGATTTCACTTTAGAACAACCAAATGAACTTAACTTCATGCATGATTAGACTAGTGACCACTTATAAATAGTCTTGACAACATGAAAGGCCTGAAACCAAAAGGTTAATTTTTCGATCCATTATTACCTCTAATACTGCTCCATACTGGAATGCCTTCAGATATGAAATAACAGTCAAACACTTGCATCTATTAGTCATACACTACATGGTCACACAAACTTTTAAATTTCTTTTGAGAGGGGTAACTTTAATTTAGGCAATGTAAGACTTAGAATCTACTTTGGGAGTAAATTTTTTGGAAATTCTTAGAGAAGGTACTGATTTGGACATTCTGGCGTAAGGCTACATTTAGAAGAGAAGCTTACTCATACTTATACTTGTCTCTGTGTGACTTGACGTTTTAATGTTAAACATGGTTTTTTCCTGTGACAGTACTAATAATACTGCAAAGAGTTATATGTTATAACTTATGCTGTCATATAACACTTGTGCTAGTGTTCTGGGCAGAGCTTTTGGGCCACACCCTTCCCCCTCCACTCACCCCCTTCAGAGCTGCCCATAGACCAGAGGCACTGCCAGTGTCAGGTTGGGCATACTTGATACAAATGTTTTAGATGCTGAGACTGACTACAATATGTATGTTAATGTCATTGGAAATTTTGATATGCTAGATTGTTCAACAGTGTTTCGTGGTGACGATTTTGATTTTGCATTGACTCGTGTTTTTCAACCTTCTCAAGCCTGGTTTACTGTTGTTGTCGTTCATCTTGATACAGCGTTCCGTTCTTTGGCTACAACTTCGAAACTTTCTCTCCACATGATTTGATGATGCTTTGTTTGTGGGGCCCTCAACTGTGCAATGATCAGCGCCTGTACAAATTCCCAGTTTTCACACAGTCCAATTTTTTCACATTCTAATCTAACCACTGCCACGAATGATGATGATGATGATGATAAAATGATGAGGACAACACAAACACTCAGTCCCTGGGCAGAGAAAATCCCCAACCTGGCCAGGAATTGAACACAGAATCCTGTGATCGAGAGGGAGCCACTAGACTACGAGCTGCGGACTCCAAATGATTTAATTGGGTACTGGACATTTATGATGATGCCATCTGAAGATTCTACAGGAAATTATTTTTCAGGAACTGTTCTTACTGATAAACCTGTGTGTATTCGTACTCATGATATGTGAGAACTGTCAAATGATGCATTTTATTTGCTTTTATTAGAGGTTATGGAATGAATATGAAATACAAATTGGTTGGTGATATGACTGTGTATAATAGTGTTTGAGACCTGTAGCGTCAGCCAAGAATTGGTCACGAGTTGGTGATGTCACATGCCGTTAAATAAACTACACATTGAGCTTTTCAAAAGCTTAGAAGTCATTCCTTCTTTTCTTCTTTAGCCTCCCTGGGGCATACAAATGGCCTTGACACATTAGGCAACTGGGAATACTAGACGGCCTTGATCATGGGTATTAGATTACACATCCTGCCCACACACCTCTCCCTGTCCCCTAAAGCCTGCCCATGCACAAATATATGGTACATTCAAGGTAACGACACCACAATGGAATCGAGTATGGTTCTGTGTATGCACAGATATGTCACCACGTGTCTCTTGCCACACCACGCATGTGCGTCCACAGCCACCACGTTCTTTGACCAAAGAAACATTATTTAGCGATGCATTTTCCAAAGATCTCTTTAATTTTCTGTCTTTCTGCTAGTGATATGTGCTTCTAATTCCTTACATATGTCCTTTAGCCATTCCTGCTTAACCATTTTGAGCTTCCTGTCAGTCTCATTTCTTGGACGTTTGTATTCCCTTACTCCTTCTTGAATTACTTCATTTTTATATGTTCTCCTTTCATCAGTTAAATTCAATATTATTTTTGTTACTCAAGGATTTCTTTTAGCCCTCGTTTTTTTTACCTACTTGATCCTCTGCTGCCTTCACTATTTCATCTCCCAAAGCTACCCATTATTCTTCTACTGTATTCCTTTTCCTATTCTGGTCAATCGTTCCACAACACTCTCTCTCTGAAATTCTCTACAACCTCTGATTCTTTCAGTTTATCCATGTCCCATCTTCTTAAATTTATACCTTTTTGCAGTTTCTTCAGTTTTAATCTACAGTTGATAAACAATAAATTGTGGTCAAAGTACGCATCTGCCTCTGAAATTGTCTTACAATTTAAAATCTTGTTTCGAAATCTGTGTCTTACCATTATATAATCAATCTGAAACCTTCCAGATTCTCCAGGTCCCTTCTACATATACAACCTTCTTACATGATTCTTAACCCAAGCTTTATATGTGATTAAATTATGCTTTGTGCAAAATTCTATCAGGCAGCTCCCTCTTTCAGTCTGTTCCCCAATTCCACATTCACTTACTATTTTTCTTTCTCTCCCTTTTTCTACTATCAAATTCCACGTCCCATAACTATTAAATTTTCGCCTCCCATAACTATATGAATAATTTCTTTTATCTCATCATACATTTCTTCAATCGCCTCGTCATCTGCGGAGATAGTTGACATATAAACTTGTGCTACTGTGGTAGGTATGGATTTCCTGTCTATCTTGGCTTCTGTAATGCGTTCACTATGCTGTTCGTAGTAGCTTATCCACTTCCTATCTTTTATTCATTATTAAACCTACTCCTGCAATCCCTCTTATTTGATTTTGTATTTATAAACCCGCATTCACCTGACCAAAAGTATTTACCTGACCCGAAGTCCTGTTCCTCATGCCACCGAACTCCATTAACTCCACTACCCGTAACTGTAACTTATACACTTCCCTTTTTTAATTTGCTAACCTACCTGCCCGATATTACACGCTTCGATTTGTAGAATGCCAGTTTTCTTTCTCCTGATAATGACATCCTCTTGAGCAGTCCCCATCCGGAGATCTGAATGGGGGCACTATTTTACCTGCAGAATATTTTACCCATCATTGAACCATATAGTAGAGCTGCATGCCTTCAGGATAAAATATGTCTGTAGTTACCCCTTCTCTTCATTCAGTCACAGCTCCAGGACATCAACGCCGTTTTGGTTGATTAAGGCCAGGCTGTTGGCCCTGCAGCAAACGTACAAGTTTATATCTGCTGTTATCGCTTTCTTCAAACAACTTCCAAGCCCTGTCCTGAAAATATCCAGCGCCGTGGAGGACCCTGCGGAAAGCTGAGACACTAAATAGTGTACCTGAGCTATGTATGTGTTAATAAGAAAAACATCAACACTATCTTCATACAGTCCATTTATGTGTATGTGTTTTAGCGCTGGCTTTGGCATTTAATGTTATGTATGTTACTATTTGCAAGAAGAATAGTTTTAGATATCCTGGCTGGTCTGGGACTCTGTATCAGAGATGGATAGTAAAAAGTAGTAAACCACACCACGTAGTGTCAGCAATAAGAGCATAATTTTGCATAAAATATGGAAAATATGTAAAAAGCTAGAAAATGTGGAACTGTGGAAATAACGGAAAAATGTGGAAATATGTGGGAAAATGGTAAAAATGTCAAAAATAGAGTAAAACCAAGATATCTAATCATAGATGCTGTCTGGATTATTACATGGGACGAGTTCGAAATTTGTGACATAAGCAGGGCAAAGCGTCTGAAGATCTCCTTGAGACTTTCCTAGAAAGCCACAATTTATGTACTATTAGAATCACAGCACCATTTACTCCAAAAACGAGAGAGGCCTGCGCTAAATGTCACAGACCACTGGAAAGAAATATATGGAGTTTGTTATTTATACAGATGAAGGGAGAAACTTGACAGATGGAATATTCGGAATAAGCATTAGAGCATTAGAGAAGGGTTTTGAGTCCTTAATGTGTTAACTAGATACAAGAGAGGGATTGGCACCACGTGTGCTTTAATAGCGGAAGGACAGTGCATTCTAGAGAGACAAAGTGACAAGATGAAATAGCCATTCTCCCGCTCTTTCAGTGTGAATGTGGAAACAGAGTTGTTATTTATTTGGATATTGAATATTGTATTCTACCCCAGTATGTGAGTTGCAAGTTTTATGTATTTGCAATCGTAAAATATTTGGATGCAATACAAGGAGGTGTAATTCGATAAATGGAAAACGTTACACCTGGAATACATGTTGATGATACTATTGATGAAATTACGATAAGTTTGCTGATATGCGATGAAGGGGCTCTGTTCACAATATGGGTGGCATACATTTTATCTGCTGACATAGATTAGTAACTACCACTATTGCTTGGTGTTTGACCAACTTTTTAAAATATTAATCTTAAATTTAATCATTTTTTCGGTTGTTTTCTCTGGCAGTATAAGTTTTAGGAAATATATTACTTTAGACACATATCAATTGATTGTTATCGTGGGGAATTAACACACATTGGATGGACAGGACTCTGGAGATGCTGTGACCTCGATTCCTGTTAAAACCTCATCGCTACTGTGGGAGGGTAGGGCTCTCACTCCTGAACTGACAAGGTCTCTCGATGTCTCTATCTCAGGGCTATCACGTATGCTGATGGCCAGTCACCATCCTATGGTTTTAATGTTTAATATTGTACCATCATGCATTTTTTAAATAAACAAATACACTTTTGCTATAAAGTGGATCCTGTCAACATTTAAATGAGTGTTAGAAAAGCCGCAGAAACGCATTTTAGGTGCTGTCTACATGCTGTGGTTTTTGAACCTGTTACTGCACATGAATAAGCTGTCCTGTTCAGGTGGGGATCTAATGCGAATCATTACCTGACTGGCTTTAGTTTTAATTATTTATTGTATAAATCGATTACAGAAACTCGAAGCATTGGTGTGCTCATATAAAATAATGTATTCTGAGATGTTTGCTGTCGAGGATGTATAAGCATACGGAGGGTCAAATATCAGATTGTCCATATTATTATAACAAAATCGCAGAGTCGCTCACTGCAGCAAACGCTGTGGCCAGCACAGACATACAGACCAGAGGCGCCAAACGCGTGGGCAGTACTCGCAGATAACGTGTGTGAAATGCTGTAATCCTCAAAGTCTAGACAAAATATTCTTTCTTTCATCACCTGATATTGTTGCATTCCACCACCACTCTCGTAGTGGGCCATTGTGCATACCTCAACTGAAATATAATACTACATTTGAAAACATCAATATAAATGAGGTAAGGTGGTGTTGGATATGCACTGTTGCAAGTTGGTGTGTTGCCGCCTAAAAACCATAGGACTAGATATAAGCAGACTAAACTCTTATTGGCTGAAATAAATAAAAGAATGCGGTTTCTGGCTATAAGTGTGAGGTGTTTCAGTCCAGTTTGAGATGTGCTAGCAGGAATACCAACAGTGCCAACAGCATCGGCAGAGATGAAACCATATTATGTAATGGATTATGATGATTGTCCTTCAGGCGCTAATACGTGGCGCGAATTAGACTCCAGTGATCTTATAGGTACGTATTTAAGATGATTTTTTCCGCGTGTTTGTGTGTGTTCTACGTGGCTGCAATCTGATGATGAATTTCTTCTTCTTCTTTTTCTTCCCTTGCAGGTATGATGAATTTACGCAGACTCAATCTTGCATTGGCAATAAAAACTCCACCACCTGACCCGATAATGATTAGTAAGATACCCCTGCCTGGTTTGTCGGCAGTGTATTTGCCACAACTGCAAACGCAATCACATCCCAGTTTGTCATCATCAACATGGTATGAGCTGATGACACCAGCTCTTTTTCCAATCCAGCCGCGTTCTCCGCGATCTGTAACATTTCTCAATCGTCATGGACGTTTGCGTCATTGATTCTGGGCCTACCAGGAGCAGCGCCCCGGCATGCTATGTTATGGACCACATTGGGCTACTTTGTGGGTGCTAATGCTTTTAGAGAGAGGATCTCATCAGACCATATTGAAAACTGGAATATCAGCTATTAAGATCCTACAAATTTGCTTGATACCCACCAAGGCAGTTTAGAAATATTTCTGCCCAAAATCATCGGTGATCTGAGGTATCCTACCATTGAGTGTAAAACAGTGCTGTACTCTGAGCTGATGCACCTCCAAAAGAGGACAGCGATGCTGGTGAGGAGAAAAGCGTCATCCTATCCTAATTGGGGGTAAAACCGGCTTGATATCAAGAGCCAATTCAATCACAGAATGGTATGGAACACGTTGTTAAGAGTGTCATACTCCGCCATTATTCGGAAATGCGGGAAACAGGGTTTCTTTAAGGCATTCAGCTCTGTCTACTCCATCTAGATGTATACTCATTTGTATTTTATTCAACTAATTATCGGTTGACCAATTTAATATCTCTTTCGCAAGATATTGGCTCTAAATAGGCGCCGGCCAGGGTGGCCGAGCGGTTCTAGACGCTACAGTCTGGAGCTGTGCGACCGCTACGATCGCAGGTTCCAATCCTGCCTCGGGCATGAATGTGTGTGATGTCCTTAGGTTAGTTAGGTTTAAGTAGTTCTAAGTACTAGGGGACTGATGACCTCAGAAGTTAAGTCCTATAGTGCTCAGAGCCATTTGAACCCCAGCTAAACAGGCACACGTTAACGTCTGTAATCTGGATGAATGGGGTGAATGTTGCTTGAGTAGTCACTTCTGGCTTGTACTACAAATTACGCAAATCATACACAGTTTTCAAGTACATACAAAAAGTTTAACGTCCATAAGTATTACAATGTCAAAGTCTCCTCCTTCCTTGTCAAACTCCAGAACTTACCAAACTTCGAGAGGCAGAATCCACAATATTAAGCCCATGTTTACAGCCTGTATGTAGAAAATAGTGAGCCAGAAGAAGAAGATGGTCATGAGCACGCAGTGCAGAGAAACAAATCAAGCAACTTTAAAAATTAGCTGGTCATCACCCCATACAAGTAGATTGAGTATCCTGTGAGGTACTTGGTGAGGCACCTGTCTGATTGCTTGAACCAGGAGCCAGTATGTGCGGAAATGCCTACCGAGTATAAAAACTTCTTAACGTTTAAGGGTGCTCACCACCAAGACCGATGTCCCTTCATTGTGTATGCAGAAATTCAGTGTCTCCATCCTCCTGTGGCACATTGTGAAGGCAACACCACTGCTTCTGATATCACCTTCATAGAATGGTACACGCTGTATGGGGCAGCGTATCCTGTTGTATGCTATTGTGACAGCAGTCACAGTAAGCTTGAATCGTACTTTGGGGTAATCCTGCAAGATGGTTGCTCTCTGTGCTCGAAGACAACACATAGGAAGTTGATGGGATTTATACACTACTGGCCATTAAAATTGCTACACCAAAATGAAATGCAGATGATAAACGGGTATTCATTGGACAAATATATTATACTAGAACTGACATGTGTTTACATTTTCACGCAATTTGGGTGCATAGCTCCTGAGAAATCACTACCCAGAACAACCACCTCAGGCCGTAATAACGGCCTTGATACGCCTGGGCATTGAGTCAAACAGAGTTTGGATGGCGTGTACAGGTACAGCTGCCCATGCAGCTTCAACACAATACCACAGTTCATCAAGAGTAGTGACTGGCGTATTTTGACGAGCCAGTTGCTCGACCACCATTGACCAGACGTTTTCAATTGGTGAGAGATCTGGAGAATGTGCTGGCCAGGGCAGCCATCGAACATTTTCTGTATCCAGAAAGGCCCGTACAGGACATGCTACATGCGGTCGTGCATTATCCTGCTGAAATTTAGGGTTTCGTAGGGATCGAATGAAGGGTAGAGCCACGGGTCGTAACACATCTGAAATGTACCGTCCACTGTTCAAAGTGTCGTCAATGCGAACAAGAGGTGACCGAGACGTGTAACCAATGGCAGCCCATATCATCACGCCCGGTGATACGCCAGTGTGGCGATGACGAAAACACGCTTCCAATGTGCGTTCACCCCAATGTTGCCTAACACGGATGAGACCATCATGATGTTGTAAACAGAACCTGGATTCATCCGAAAAAATTACGTTTTGCCATTTGTGCACCCAGATTCGTCGTTGAGTACACCATCGCAGACGCTCCTATTTGCGATGCAGCATCAAGGGTAACCGCAGTCATGGTCTCCGAGCTGATTATCAATGCTGCTGCAAACGTCGTCGAATTGTTCTAGCAGATGGTTGTTGTCTTGCAAACGTCCCCATCTGTTGACTCAGGGATCGAGACGTGGCTGCACGATCCGTTACACCCATACGGATAAGATGCCTGTCATGTCGACTGCTAGTGATACGAGGCCGTTGGGATCCAGCACGGCGTTCCGTATTACCCTCCTGAACCCACCGACTCCATATTCTGCTAACAGGCATTGGATCTCGACCAACGCGAACAGCAATGTCGCGATACGACAAAATCGCAATCGCGATAGGTTACTCGTAAAATCCGACCTTTATCAAAGTCGGAAAGGTGATGGTACTCATTTCTCCTCCTTATACGAAACATCACAACAACATTTGACCAGGCAACGCCGGTCAACTGCTGTTTGTGTATGATAAATAAGTTGGAAACTTTTCTCATGTCAGCACGTTGTGGGTGTCGCCACCGGCGCCAACCTTGTGTGAATGCTCTGTAAAGTTAATCATTTGCATATCACAGCATCCTGTTTGTTAAATTTCGCGTCTGTAGCACGTCATCTTCGTGGTGTAGCAATTTTAAAGGCCAATAGTGTAACATCAACGTATTCATGGCCAACTCACAGAAGAAAGATGTCTAATACAAGAAGACATTGGATTGTAATATTCGGGGCTGCCACTGGATTGGAAAGGGAAACTCCACTTGGGGACCATTGCAACCTAATGGAAGAATTCAGCTGCGCAGACTACACTGTAAGCATTTTGAAGTACAATTGTCCGGGCATATACTTGTTTTCTTAGATGATTTAAATGAGTATGATGCCCAATTTCTCGTAGAGGACTTCGGTGGTTTCGGTTTGAAGGATTGTTTCTCCGCGCCATGTCACTCGTGGAACGCAATGTTAAGGAGATGCTTATTGACACTGTACTGTAGAAGGATGATGACATGCTGATCTTCTTCAAACGTAAGATTCGTAGGGATTTTAGTCAGTGCGCACAAAAGCATGCGAATGTGAATAACAAGTGAATGAGTGAGGAGGGGTTGTGAGCATCCTACGATTTCAGTAACATCCTTTACTTGGATGCAAATAACCTCTGCAGGCAAGCCATACTGCAGCTTCTGCCAGTTGGAGGGTTCCGATGGATGTCCACTTGGGAAATCGCCAGACTGACGGAAAAATTCGTAAATGAGGCTGAGAATGGTAGTAAGGGATATGTCCTGGAGGCAGATATCCCGCCCACCGCGAATAGCCGCTCGGTCCGCAATGGATGATTCCGTGGAAATGTTCCATCCCAAACCTGCTGACAACGCTGGGGAACAAGCGTACACACACCTGCAGCACAGTAACCTCCAGGAATGTCTCAGGTTGCCGATGAAACCTGTTGGAATCACCTGCGGCATCTCCTTCGACCAGTCGTGCTGGCTGGAGTGCATTGATTTAAACACCGAAGGGATGGAGTCCACGACGTGTCCTTTCCAAACAGATTTTAGCAGATTAGTGAAGAATTCAATTTGCGGAAAGACAATGGAAAATATTAGGGAATACCATGAAATTCATTTTAGTTTACCTTTGTCATGGGCTTTTTGGTGCAAGGGATTACATCGCCTGGCCAAATTTGAAGCAGGCCTCCATCTTCAATAATGCCCTAGCTGCTGTGGAGATGGCTAAGATTTAGTGTAGTTCACGAAGCCTATCTTCATCGGTATGTATGTTCTGGACCGTCCCAAACTCCACATTTACTGTTTTCGCTATTAGTTTCCGAAACCAAACTTCGCTAATCCCAAATTACTCTATATGACCAAAGACAGTTTCATCTGCTGTGTGAGAGGCTGTGAACCATAGGAAATAATTAGGTAGTCTAGAAACATCCGACATGTCTGAATGTACGGCCGATAATCCTTATGGTATAACACTTCAAAATAAGAAGCTCATCTGCCTGATAAAAGACGAGGTGAATGGGTTGCAGAGTGGGGAGTTTGTGGGGCTCAGGTCATAGAATAACACGTACCACATAAGTGAAGGTAAGAACAGTAAAGGGCTAAGTTTGTTCATTGTGCAGCCTCAAAAGTTCTCACGACTGACGACTACGTGATGTGCTTGTTCGAGTTCACTAACACCGCTTCACGTGTGGTGTCTGAAATAGTCTACACAGCAGCTAAAATTATGTCTGTTGAGTTAGGACAATAAACGGTTCTCTCCAGCACTTCCACCATTCTTTGAGTGACTGTCTATGTGAATATTTGTAGTGGATGTGTGTGTGTGTGTGTGGGGGGGGGGGGGGGGCTAGCTGAATGAACCACTTGACAAACGTGTGTGTGAGTATGCTTGTAAGCCGGCCGTGGTGGCCAAGCGGTCTAGGCGCTACAGTCTGGTATCGCGCGACCGCTACGGTCGCCGGTTCGAATCCTGCCTCGGGCATGGATGTGTGTGATGTCCTTAGGTTAGTTAGGTTTAAGTAGTTCTATGTTCTAGGGGACTGATGACCTCAGATGTTGAGCCCATAGTGCTCAGAGCCATTTGAACCATTTTTTTTATGCTCGTAAATATTGTATACATACGAGGTCTGTCTGAAAAATTCTCGGCCTCCCCAGGGATCGGAGCACTACACGCATAATTTGTATCCCTTAGGTCATTTGTTGCAATATGCGCAAAGCTGACGGTAAGATGATGTTAGCAGTGCCTCAGGTGCATGGCCAGACCTGGTAAGGAATGGGAGGAGGTTGACCGTGAAGTTTGAATACTATGACTAGTGTAATAGGACACCGGAAGTAACATCATCAGTGACCTAGGAAGTGACCCAGAATGATAGACCAATTGCGAAACACTGGAAGTGATTTCATCAGTGATCTTGAAACTGGCCAAGAAATGTCACTGCTATCCTATTGCCTATTCCCTGGCTCCTGTTCCTGAACTGAGCGTGCTATGTGGTTTACCTATCCCGCTATCCAATGGTCTCGAACTCTTACTACTATCCTACTTACCTGGGTATTCATTTGTCTTAAGAGAGATCGTCACAAAACTGCTGAGAATTCCAAACTTACAGATGCTGCCCTGCTTAAGTGTGATAATAAAGTTTCGAGAAGCGATTCTAAATATCGCTCTTCTAGGAACTGCGAAGTCAGGATTAGACTAATCCTGCGTGTGTAGAGGCATCTAAGTTGCCACTGGGCAACTCAGACTCTCCACACGGATCCTTCAGCTTGAGCGGTAGCTCTCCATATTGATTCCTTGTGGTTTGTGGTGGGTGGTTTTATATGCTGGCCAGTTGCTGAAGGTGGCTATCTCATCTTTTGGTGATTTTTACGCGGTGGTTTCCTGGTTGGAGTGTGGAACTGACCATCACATTTTTTATTCGACAGGAAGATTCTTTCTTGACTATAAACTGTTTAATTTGCATATGATGATGATGACTGGTTTGTGGGGCGCTTAACTGTCATCAGCGCCCCTACAAAGTCCCAAATTGTACACAGTCCAATTTTTACATATTCCAATCTAGCCACTGTCACGAATGATGATGATGAGGATGAAATGATGAGGACAACACAATCTCTCAATCCCTCAATCCCTGGGAAGAGAAAATCCCCAACCCAGCCGTGAATCGAATCCGAGACCCCTGATCCAGAGGGAGCAATGCTAGCCACTAGACCACGAACTGCGGACTTAATTTGTAAATGCAGCTAGGGAGGAGCAAAGGCAAAATTAAAAATAAAAGAAATAGAGTTAAACGAAATTGAGCAGTGGCTGGCTCAAGTCATGCCTTTCTTTTATCGTTAGTTGCAGTCCAGTAGTGTCTTATTTCTTCATCGGTTACCGCCATAGCGGTGTTGTCTTCTCTCTGTGAGTGGCAGCAGCAGCGTGTATCGATACTAGTACTGCTGTACTATGTTTGGTGTGGCGGACAGATTTTCCGGGTGTGGTGTGTGCGGCGGTCGGTCGGTTGGGGCAGAGCAGCTGGGAAGTCTCCGTGGCGCGCGGTCAGGCCAGAGCCGGTGGCGGCGTGCTCTCTGTGGTTGGGGTTGTGAGGCACTTCTGGCGAGGGTTACGAAGTCCGACGCCCACCGATCCTGGACACTAAAGTTGAGTACTCACTTAACCTACTATCAAGCCTCAGCTGCTATCACATCTCATCGTTTGATCCTGGTTGTCGCTTTCTGGGAGATTCCCACGAGCAACAACGTGTGCGCATTTAAGTCGGCTAGAATTACAGTCATCTTCCTGTGTGGTGTTTAACTTAAATTAATTCTTTCCTTCATTAATGAAGTGTACCAGCGGTATCTTCTGCCTTGTGGCCGTTGACGTTCCGGTGACCTGCCCTGGTCGTTGACGCAGTTTTTCGCAATGGATTTTCCTCGTCGTGATGATGCTGTCCAGCACGGCGTGTAGTTCGACGGACGAAATGCTGTTGCTAGTCTTGGGCATTTATTCTGACTTGGCTGCATTGGGCACCAGTATCCAGAACGTTGTGCTATTGACATCTTGTCGCTTTGCTCGTCAGGTGGAGCAAAACCGATCTTGTTGGTTGGTTTGTCAGCTGACTTTCGGTTGGGTTGCCTTCCGATTACGAGGTTGTCGGTCTGCCTGCCTGTTTCACCTAAACGTGCGTTAGTGTTACCTTCCCAGGCCAATCCTTGGAACCTTCTGAGCAACGCTCCTTGTGTTTCACATAGTGATTTCCTGTTTAGCCTTAAGTACTCTTCAGCAGAGTTTTAGCTTATTAAAATTGCAAGGCTTTTCTACTTAGGCGTTAAACCATAAAAAAATTGTTTCTTCTTTGATATTTGGCCTTCAGTCGAGTTTCAGCCTTTCAAAACTTAAAATTGAAAATTCCATTTGCCTAGGCATTAAGTCCTAAATTGGTTTGAAGTTGGTATGTGGCCTTCAGCCGAGTTTTCAGCCTTTTCAAATCAATAGCTGAAAAATTTTTTCTAGGCCTTAAGCTGGAAGAAATATTTTCTAGTTTTTGAATGGCCTTCAGCCGAGTTTTCCAGCTTAAATTAGAAATTGGAAATTTCTTTGCCTGGGCTTTAAGCCGTGAGATTGTTTGGGTTTCGTATGTGGCCTTCAGCCGAGAGTTATGTGAAGTATTTTAAGATAAAGCCTTTAGTTGAAATTTAGAAGCTCCTTCCTTTAGGCCTTAAGCCGTAAAATTGTTTTCTGAATGGTGTGTGGCCTTCAGCCGAATTTTAATCTCACTTAAATTAAAAATCCTTGTCTTGCCCTTAAGTCATAAGATTGTTATTCTTTAGTATGAGGCCTTCACCGAGTTTTAGACAAAATATTTTGAGATAAGGGCTTTAGCCTTTTCAAAGTGAGAGCTCCTCTTCCTAGGCGCCAAGCCGTTAAATTTTTTTCTTGATATGCGGCCTTTGAAAATCTTTGTCTCGGCCTTAGGTCGTAACACTGTTTTTGATTAATGTGAGACCTTCATCCGAGTTCTGTGGGGAAAATTTAAGCTAAGGCTTTCAGCCTATTTATATTGAAGATCAAAAATCTTTGTCTCGGCCTTAAGTCGTAACACTGTTCTTGATTAATGTGAGGCCTTCATCCGAGTTCTGTGGGAAAAATTTAAGCTAAGGCTTTAAGCCTATTTATATTGAAGATAAAAAATCTAAAGAAGTGAAACCTCCAGAAGAACTCCTGTACCTCAAATCCTTGCTTAGGCCTTGTGCCCTGGATTTTCGACGTGGCCTTCAGCCGATCAAAATTAAATCAGAGGAGGTCTTTCGTCAAAACCTTGTGAGTTTTGATTCTTGATTGTGTTATTGCTTGTTTTAAGAAATTTATATGTTGACTGCAACTGACAGTGACCTATTTTGGACCGTTCCCACAAATATAGCCGCATCCGCACTGTCCTGCTAGCCCAGGGATTTCAGAAATAGTCACAGATTTATTTGTTTTGCAAGAGAGTATAAGAATAAAAAAAGGTGTAAAGTAGCGGGCAATGAATATCTTATGAAAACATACTTGAGAAATCGGATGAAGAAGATTACACGGTGGACTCTGTGGGTATCCTTTAGATTCTGAGGAAAGAGTGTAAACCAACCGGAGCCTGCCTAAAGACATTCTACACAAGATTTTACTGTCTTCATTTGTGACTGGAAGAGACGGAAACCATTAAACACAAGTAAGATTTCCCTCGCGAAACGTTATATCCTCCATACTATTGGCCTCATCATGTCAATGAATGTTCTATAGTCTTTTGGACAGTGAATGTACAAACGTAATAATTTCAACGTTTAAGTTCCCGAACGGTATATTCTTCGATTGGGTTGTCTTGCCGACGCAGTACGCTACTTCACTTTGCAAACCAGTTCTCTCATGAGCTGCTCAGATATTACTCGAATCGTCAAGGTCGCACTGTAGTACTGCACAGTACTTGGAACGAAGCACTTTAACCTACAGTCGGGTACCAACCATCGATGGCAAAGCAGACTCTCTTAGAAAAGATCTGTGAATGAGTAAACAAGAAAAATAAATATCATGACAGAGAATTTTTATGTGTAGTGGTACACGGCACTCACATATTGAACAATAGAGGACCTTTTCTCATGCACTTCACGGTAATTTTCAAGATTACTGTTTTACATGAAAATTTAAAAAGCAGAAGTATACGTGTCTCTTGCTTTACTTTCAAAAAGTTGTTGAAATTAATGCAGATGCCAAGCGGATGCTCATCCGGCAGATTTAAGTATTCATGAGGCAATTTGTCGTGGACGAATCAAACGAGGCATAGCTCGCTGTTCTCGGACATAATATCATTGGAAAGCTTGGAGAAACATTCTCCAGTTTTTCTGTATACGTAGAATATTTAATGTTCGAACTCGTGTAGTATCATCACATCGTGACCGTTCCTTCTTTCAGTTCCCTATTATACAGACAACATTTCCTTTGGTGTGTTAGTAGAAGGAAGAATGCAGAGATGAGGACAGTTAGTTACGATCTGCTACACAACCACAGGATGATCTGCTTCTTTGATTACTTGCTCAGACGAAATATAGCCTTCTTCTGGATAACAAACATTTAAAAACTTTAACAAATGACATAGCTTTCAAAAGGAAAATATTGTAAATGAACAGATCACAAATGGGCATGCATCCGACCAAGATAGATTATGAAGGACATTTTCAATATTATCAGTTAAACAATATTTTAAGAATCAGCACAAAGTGTTCATTTACAATATTTCATTTACAATATTTACATTTTCAATGTAACTTACTTTGAATTACAGAATAATTATTTTATATCTATATGTCGAGATTAATTATAAACAACGTAGTGTACAGTTAGCGAGAGAAAATTTTGGACGATTTACTTCATAGTCCGTGAAAGAAAACATACGATTACCATTGATTTTCAGAAAAAGGAACATAATTCATGAAATACAGTAATTTGGTCATAACAACCTCCCATGGTATTTAATTAGCTAAAGGGTTGCTTAACACAGACAACAATGCAAAAATGATGGCACAAGGGTACTACTGTAAGTATAGCTAGCCTCATGCTCGAGACATGTGAAACCGATGGGGCAGGGCAAAGACAGTGTTATTTACTCGCACATTTTCAAGTAGCCAAGCATGCTAGGATTCAACAGGCGATATCAAATCCGATAAACCATTACAATTAAACCAACTGGATTATAAGCAAGCTCCGTGTTGGCAACAATGCATGAAAATCTATGAAAGAAAAACCATAGAGAATTCTTTACGATTATAGATAGTCAAGTAATCGTTCCACACGCAAGAAGTATAACATAAGTTGATGAGCCCAAGACAAGGGGCACGTGGTAAGGACTGCCCACCGAGACAATGTCCAGCATTGAGGAAAACAGCGCAACTTATGTGAAATGTGCAAAAGAAGAGTGTCACACCATGACAACAATAGATCACTGAGGGCGCTAGCCTTTACACTTAATCAGCTCAGGATGAATTTAATATGACCATGGTAGCACTTTCCAAAAACTGGTTAGTAGATTTAAAATGATGATAATTCCGGAAGGGTGATCCCCATAACCCTCGTGAACAAAAACGCATGTAGTAAGTAGTTAAGCGACTTGTGAGAGACTAAGTGCAAAGTACCGTTGATACTTGTGACTGAATTTTATAATGGACAAAGCCCTCCATACCAGACTGCACTCTTCACGTAAAACTTAAATGAAAGAAACCAAAAATGTAATCGCTAAAGACTTTCTGTCGAGTTATGCCACCCAAATAAATAGATTAGAGACCGCTACATGTTGAAATAACTCAAATCGCTGCGTGACTCCAAGACGTAATAGTAATCTCTACGGAGCGTTACGTTATATCCACACGTAGGGGACAGGAGTGCTTGAGCGTTGGGCGTTTTCGCAGGTCGTGTCCTAACAGGAGGTTGAGGGGAGGGCGGACCCGTTGCCAGCAGTGTCAACCTCTGCCTAGGGGCGTTTTGACGGAAACGATACATCTCTAGCCTGATCTTAGCTCGCTACTATACTGGACTACAAAAGTGCTGTTAGGTGGGAAGAGCTGTTATCTCTCTGGTTCCCTGTGAAACTTTCACTCATCCAAACGTTAAATAGAGTGCTCATCTTTTTCTGGGCAGTTTTCTGTTGAAAATATGCGAAATTTTTTGTGGGATATCGTGGAATATTCCCGCTTCAGCCCCTATAGTTTCTTGAAATTCCGATAGGTTGCGCATACGTAGCCTTGAAAACGACGTCAGTAACGGAGTTGAGCTGCAAGCTGAGTTTCTTTTGGCGGAAAACCAGAACATCGCAGACATTCACAGGCGCTTGCAGAGTGTTTACGGAGACATGGCAGAGAACAAAAGCGTGATGACTCGTTGGGCGAGGCGTCTGTGACATGGCAACAGAGTTGCACAAACCTGTCAGATCTTCCGCAAGGCAGCCGGCCGCATGCAGCTGTAGCTCCGGCAATGTTAAACGTGCCGCTACTCTCATCCGAGGTGATCGACGGATCACAATCAAACAACTCGCTGCTCAACTGGACGTCTCGGTTCTTAGTACTGACACACTCATCCATCAGTATGGGAATAATCAAAGGTGTGTGCCCTCTGGGTATCTCGTTGCCTAACAGAATATCATAAAGAGCAACGAAGTGCGTATGCCAAATGCACTCAGTGGGAGGGGGATGACTGAGAGTGGGGGATTATCGACTGAGCGGTTTCGGCTCGTATCGATTTCTCTTCGGGGCGACTTCCTCTGCTTGCTTTCTCCTGCGGTCGTCCGGTGACGCTGCCGCGGCCGGTGGGCCGAATTTTCGCGGCGTGCGCGTCTCGTTTGGACAGCTCTGGGAGGAACTGGGGCTCCGAGCGGAAGCGGTCGGGACGACGGTTGGCCGATGGTGCGGGAAGTCATCAAACACTCCGTTCTGCGAGAGGCAGGTGGCTATTGGTTTTCCATCGAAAGTGCGTTGCCGCTGCTGCCCATTGTGTTGCCTTGTCGTCGAAGTGACCTCTTCTTAACAAGCTATGAGTTGGCGATTCACACGCAACCTTTTTCCTTGCCTATGATTTCATACGGAACGACCGTTGGTTGGTCGGTCGGACGTCTCTGTGTACGATGTTCATTGGGTCTTTTGGCCCCTTCTGTGTTCATTGTGCCCCTGATTACTTGCAATTGGTCGCTGTTGCTGCACAGTGACTAGTTTTAGTATTATTTGAGTTGTCTGTGGTAGTGTTTTTTGGTGGATCTGTGAAGGTTATCAGTTTTGCAGGCTGCGCTGGTCAGCCATATTGTATGCTGACCTAGCTCCTGGTTATCATCCGGCCAACAAAGTGTTCCGGTGTGCCTCTCCAGCCAGCCGACTTGGCGATGGGAGAGATAGCGGCCGCAGTTCTGGGCGGAGGACGGTACCAGCACCTAATTGGGACCGCTATTCCGTGCCAAGTTGGGATTGTGGGTCATCGGTTACTTAAGCACTCATGTTTATAGCTAAGTTCAGTCCTCTGATCATTTTAATTTCCCATTCTTCGTTAAATTTGCCCTTTTCTGCCTTCCCCTCCCGGAATCAAGCCTCAAAATAGCACAAATCGGACAGTTTCAAGCCATCAGACAGTTACTAAATTTAACCAAATTAAAAGTTTAGTTCACCACACACACACACACACACACACACACACACACACACACACACACATATATATATATATATATATATATATATATATATATATATATATATATATATATATAGGGTGAGTCACCTAACGTTACCGCTGGATGTATTTCGTAAACCACATCAAATACTGACGAACCGATTCCACAGACCGAACGTGAGGAGAGGGTCTAGTGTAATTGTTTACTACAAACCAAACAAAAATGCACGGAAGTATGTTTTTTAACACAAACCTACGTTGTTTTAAATGGAACCACGTTAGTTTTGTTAGCACATCTGAACATATAAACAAATACGTAATCAGTGCCATTCGTTGCATTGTAAAATGTTAATTAGATCCGGAGATATTCCAACCTAAACTTGACGCTTAAAACCTCCGACGTTCAGTTGCGTGTTGTAACAAACACGGGCCACGGTCGGCGAGCAGCATCTGCAGGGACATGTTTACGATGACGACCGCGTTTACGAGTGTGGCTGTAGTGCACTGTTGTGGTTTGGTCTAGCTGTCGCAGTGTCCGCATGTAGCACTTGCTGCTATTGTTATCCTGCATTCGTCTCCGCACGCAGACCAACTGTAGTACACCGCGTTACCAGACGTCTGTGATAGTGTAGTGTTGTAGGAACTGTGACCATGGTGAATTCGAATTCTGAAAAGGCGGAGATGTACTCATCTATGGCGAGTGTCGACGAAATGCAGCTGAAGCCCGCAGGGTGTATGCAGAACGGTACCCGGACAGAGAGCATCCAACGTGCCGCACATTGCAAAACATCTACCGCCAACTGTATGCAACAGGTGTGGTCGTAGCACGCAAACGGGTCCGTAACAGGCCCGTCACAGGAGAAGCGGGTGCAGTTGGTGTGTTAGCTGCTGTTGCCATGAACCCACACATGAGTACACGGGACATTGCGAGAGCCGGTGGACTGAGTCAAAGTAGTGTCATGCACATACTGCATCGTCACCGCTTTCACCCGAATCATGTGTCGCTACATCAGCAATTACCTGGTGATGACTTTAATCATCGAGTGCAGTTCTGTCAATGGGCATTAACAGAGAATGCGTTGCAATTCTACCTGTTTACCGATGAAGCAGGTTTCACAAACCACGGGGCAGTGAATCTACGGAACATGCATTACTGGTCCGTGGACAATCCTCGCTAGCTCAGACAGGTAGAGCGACAGTGACCGTGGACTGTAAATGTATGGTGCGGACTCATTGGCGACCACCTCATTGGTCCTCACTTCATTGCAGGGGCCCAAACAGCTGTAACATGCATCGCGTTTCTACAGAATGATCTGCCAACGTTGCTTGAAAATGTCCCACTGGTAGCGCGTCGACGTATGTGGTATCAGCATGATGGTGCACCTGCACATTCCGCAATTAACACTAGGCTGACCCTTGACAGGATGTTCGACGAGCGTTTCATAGGACGTGGAGGACGCATAAATTGGCCAGCCCGTTCTCCTGATCTTACACCTCTGGACTTCTTTCTGTGGGGTACGTTAAAGGAGAACGTCTACCGTGATGTGTCTACAACCCCAGAGGATATGAAACAACGTATTGTGGCAGCCTGCAGCGACATTACACCAGATGTACTGCGGCGTGTACGACATTCATTACGCCAGAGATTGCAATTGTGTGCAGCAAATGATGGCCACCACATTGAACATCTATTGGCCTCACATGTCGTGACACACTCTATTCCACTCCGTAATTGAAAACGGAAACCACGTGTGTACGTGTACCTCACCCCTCATGGTAATGTACATGTGCGTCATTGAGAAAGACCAATAAAAAGGTGTTAGCATGTGGACGTAATGTGCTGTTACAGTCTCTTCTGTACCTAAGGATCCCTACGTAATTCGGTGCTCTCCGATACACACGATTGAACAGCGGAGGAGTGGTACTCAAGCGTCAACTTTAGGTTACAATATCTCCGGATGTAATTAACATTTTACAATGCAACAAATGGCACTGATTACGTATTTGTTTATATGTTCAGGTGTGCTAACAAAACTAACGGGGCTCCATTTAAAAAAACGTAGGTTTGTGTTAAAAAACATACTTCCGTGCATTTTTGTATGGTTGGTATTAAACAATTACACTAGCCCCTCTCCTCACGTTCGGTCTGTGGAATCGATTCGTCGGTATTTGATGTGGTTTACGAAATATATCTAGCGGTAATGTTAGGTGACTCACCCTGTATATATATATATATATATATATATATATATATATATATATATATATATATATATATATATATATACTTACTTTCTTATCGCGAATGGACCCAGAAGGATCACGCAAAGCTTTCTGACGTCGTTTCTTCCATACTTCTTTCATTCGTTCTCCATGTTTTCTTTTCCTTTCTTCTGTCCATTTTGTTCCTGGTCTCTTTAGTGCTTCCTTCTCCGACAAAACAATCCACTATATATATATATATATATATATATTATATATATATATATATATATATATATATATAATTTGATGAAAAGTATCCGGACACCCCCAGAAACATACGATTTTCATATTAGGTGCATTGTGCTGCCACACACTGCCAGGTATTCCATACCAGCGACGTCAGCAGTCATTATACATCACTGCTTCCGATTTGATAGTGAAGTGGAAATGTGAAGGGACATGTACAGCACAAAAGCGTAGAGGCCGGTCTCGTCTCTTGACTGGCAGAGACCTCCGACAGTGCCGGCCAGAGTGGCCGAGGACTTCTAGGAGCTACAGTCTGCAACCGCGCTACCGCATGGATGTGAGTGATATCCTTAGGTTAGTTTGGTTTAAGTAGTTCTAAGTTCTAGGGAACTGATGACCTCAGATGTTGAGTCCCATTGTGCTCGGAGCAATTTGAACCATTTTCATCCCTCGACAGTTGAAGAGACTCGTGATGTGTAACAGGGAGACATCTATCCAGACCATCACACAGGAATTCCAAATTGCATCAAGATCCACTGCAATGTCAGTTAGGCGGCAAGTGAGAAAACTTGGATTTTATGGTCGAGCGGCTGCCCATGAGCCACACATCACGCCGGTAAATGCCAAACGACGCCTCGCTTGGTGTAAGGAGCGTAAATATTGGACGACTGAAAAGTGGAAAACGTTGTGTGGAGTAACGAATCATGGTAAATAATGTGACGATCCGATAGCAGGGTGTGGGTATGGCGAATGCCTGGTGAACGACATCTGTCAGCGTGTGTAGTGCCAACAGCAAAACTCGGAGGCGGCGCTGTTGTGGTGTTGTCGTGTTTTTCATGGAGAGGGCTTGCACCCCTTGTTGTTTTACGTGATACTATTACGGCACAGGCCTACATTGATGTTTTAAGCACGTTCTTGCTTCCCACTGTTGAAGAGCAATTCGGGGATGGCGATTGCATCTTTCAACACGATCGGACACCTGTTCAGAATGCATGGCCTGTTGCGGAGTGGTTACACGACAATAACATCACTGTAATGGACTGGGCTACACAGAGTCGTGATATGAATCCTATAGAACACATTTCTGATGTTTTATATTTTGGAACGCTGACTTCGTGCTAGGGCTCACTGGCCGACATCGATACCTCTCCTGAGTGCAGCACTCCGCAAAGAATGGGCTGTCATTCCCCAAGAAACCTTCCAGCACCTGATTGAACGTATGCCTGATAGAGTGGAAGCTGTCATCAAAGCTAAGGGTGGGCCCGAACCATATTGAATTCGAATGAGGTATTTACTCCTTAAATTGTTTTGTATAATATCTTGATCTATTTCTGTTAAAGTATTTTTTTAATTTTATTCAAAGAGATTATTTCTAAGCCTTCTGGGGCTCTGTTTTATCTTGACCTTGTCTTAGTACTTAAAAATTTCAAGACAATTTCTAAGGCTTCTGACGCTTGTTGAATATTGATTTTGATATTGTTGCAAATTTTTTAAAGAGAGAATTGTAAAGTAAATTGTAAGCCTTCTGACGCTCTATGATTATCGATGTTGATCTTTTGAAACTTTTTTCTTAAAAAAAGAGATAAATTTCGAAGCAAATTTTTAAGGCCTTATGGCGCTCTGTGATCATCGGTTGTCGTTAACTGGCTTTTCGCTTCATTCCATTGTTAAGGAATACGTTAAATTTTTTTCTCGAAAGTAACCTAGATGTTGTCAAGCACAAGTAATGCTGAACCTGGAGCCTGGCCCATCCACGAATTCCTGCCGCCGCCAATGAAAGAATGGTACCATGCTAGCATAAAGCCCTCTCAGTAAAAAGGTGTTGCACATCTTATTGAACGCTCCTAGTATTTAATGACAGGGCAGGTAGTTCACTGGTTGCATTCGGGAAATTATCGCTAATACTTCCCGCTGCTTGCACTAACCATACTAAATCAGTGTAACAAATAAGTAATTTGTAATACGTACCAACTGGAATTCTGTTCCGAAACATAACGTTTCCGTTGCCAAGACGTGGATTAGTGGTTTTATATTTTTACTTATACACTCCTGGAAATGGAAAAAAGAACACATTGACACCGGTGTGTCAGACCCACCATACTTGCTCCGGACACTGCGGGAGGGCTGTACAAGCAATAATCACACGCACGGCACAGCGGACACACCAGGAACCGCGGTGTTGGCCGTCGAATGGCGCTAGCTGCGCAGCATTTGTGCACCGCCGCCGTCAGTGTCAGCCAGTTTGCCGTGGCATACGGAGCTCCATCGCAGTCTTTAACACTGGTAGCATGCCGCGACAGCGTGGACGTGAACCGTATGTGCAGTTGACGGACTTTGAGCGAGGGCGTATAGTGGGCATGCGGGAGGCCGGGTGGACGTACAGCCGAATTGCTCAACACGTGGGGCGTGAGGTCTCCACAGTACATCAATGTTGTCGCCAGTGGTCGGTGGAAGGTGCACGTGCCCGTCGACCTGGGACCGGACCGCAGCGACGCACGGATGCACGCCAAGACCGTAGGATCCTACGCAGTGCCGTAGGGGACCGCACCGCCACTTCCCAGCAAATGAGGGACACTGTTGCTCCTGGGGTATCGGCGAGGACCATTCGCAACCGTCTCCATGAAGCTGGGCTACGGTCCCGCACACCGTTAGGCCGTCTTCCGCTCACGCCCCAACATCGTGCAGCCCGCCTCCAGTGGTGTCGCGACAGGCGTGAATGGAGGGACGAATGGAGACGTGTCGTCTTCAGCGATGAGAGTCGCTTCTGCCTTGGTGCCAATGATGGTCGTATGCGTGTTTGGCGCCGTGCAGGTGAGCGCCACAATCAGGACTGCATACGACCGAGGCACACAGGGCCAACACCCGGCATCATGGTGTGGGGAGCGATCTCCTACACTGGCTGTACACCACTGGTGATCGTCGAGGGGACACTGAATAGTGCACGGTACATCCAAACCGTCATCGAACCCATCGTTCTACCATTCCTAGACCGGCAAGGGAACTTGCTGTTCCAACAGGACAATGCACGTCCGCATGTATCCCATGCCACCCAACGTGCTCTAGAAGGTGTAAGTCAACTACCCTGGCCAGCAAGATCTCCGGATCTGTCCCCCATTGAGCATGTTTGGGACTGGATGAAGCGTCGTCTCACGCGGTCTGCACGTCCAGCACGAACGCTGGTCCAACTGAGGCGCCAGGTGGAAATGGCATGGCAAGCCGTTCCACAGGACTACATCCAGCATCTCTACGATCGTCTCCATGGGAGAATAGCAGCCTGCATTGCTGCGAAAGGTGGATATATACTGTACTAGTGCCGACATTGTGCATGCTCTGTTGCCTGTGTCTATATGCCTGTGGTTCTGTCAGTGTGATCATGTGATGTATCTGACCCCAGGAATGTGTCAATAAAGTTTCCCCTTCCTGGGACAATGAATTCACGGTGTTCTTATTTCAATTTCCAGGAGTGTATTTCGACATGTTCGAGAGAGATTAAAAAATTTTTCAGAAAGTCACTAACGGCTTTTATGGGTGATAGTTTACACACTGAAGATTGAGTTTCGTTTAGGAATATATACGGGGCATTTCACCTGCTGCGCAAGCGCTTTGTCCGACATTGCAGTAGCAGTAAGGAGGGTTCTCATCGCCGTATACGCTGCAGGCCTTCCTTGGACGCCGGGAGAACGCGTATTGGTTTCAGCGAAATTTGCCTAGCTACGAGCGGCCTTAGAATTAAATGTGGGCAGACTGCTGCGCCATGTAATACTTCAGACCGATACGCCAGCCACCAGCAGCGTCTAATCGCAGAGCTGTACACAGACTACGGCTTAAACCTTACAATGCAACGGCAGCACTTCACCCGGAGAGTTCAGATGCTGTCGTTTGGCATCAGTAGGGTAGCTGGAAAGTGAAGATTGTGCGTGAGGCAGGGACATTATTCTGATGAAGCGTGGTTGTTTTTATCAGTGTACGTAAACTCTGAGAATAAAAAGTTGGGACACAGTAAAAGCAGTAAAGAGCTAACAATGATACAACAGTTAATAACCGCAGCCAAAGAAACAGTGGATGGTACGTTAATCACAACGTGAGAAGTGAAAAAGTGGGAAAACTACATCAACATTAATTTGCTTAAGAAAAAATGTGGTAGGGCAAATAAAGTGGCCTGGAGAATAGAGTTCCATGGTCCAAAGAAACACAGCAAATACAGTACTAAACTATCACAAATGTTGAAAATGATCACCATTTATCTCTTGGCAGTTCTGGGCCCTAGTCAGCAAGCTGCTGAAGGCTGATCGAAGCTGGACTGCTGGAATTCCCGCAGTCTCTTCCGAAATGTTCTGCTGCAACTCTTGAGGACTGTGAAATTTGTTGCGATACAGCTTAGAATTGAGATCCCCTCCGCACAAGGTAATCGCACTCTGACACATCAGGTCAGCTAGGTGGCCAACTGGGACCGCAAGTAGCCTGCTGCTCCAGTTGGAGTACTCGTCCGCACGATCGACGGGATGCGCAGGTCTGTTGCGACAGCCGTCTGGTTGATTCAGTAGGACACTGAAGCATCTTCTGGTGAACTGCAGCCACATTTTCTGGTGTGCTAATGTGTTTTGACTTGTTCAGATCCGATCCTGTGTGACGCTATTTTCGGACAAAGCGTTCCATGGAACTGATTGCTGGCACTTTGACACCAATAAACTTCTCAGCAATTGACCACTTCGTTTGCACGACTTTGTTGTAACGTAACTTTCCACAGCGAACACCCGCTGCTCCACTGTGACCACCGTCGCCCCCTTTACGCTGCTCCTGTCACTCTTGACACAGCCGGCACTACGCTGTGAACCGGTGTGGATCACTTGGCGGGCGTACACGTAGTGTGGGCGTCACAGGCCGTGCTTATAGGCATACATTGACGTCCAGTCGTATCCAATCGTCCCGGCCACTTTTATTTGCCCACCCTGCATATACATATCAACGCATGAACCAATATTTAGAACCCAGTACATAGTGATTTTTAACCGTGTCGTTTGTGTCCTGTTTTCTTTGTAACTGTCAAATAACATCTAAAAGTTTTTCTTCAACATAGTTCATTTCTGTGGTATTGAAACAATTGTCATTCAAAAACGTTTCTTGTCTATTCACTTTCTTATTTATACACAGTGTAAGCTTTTTTTGTTAAGGTGTTGTAAAACCCGTGTACTGGTTTGCTTTCAGCTTTCAACGTACTCAGAATTTCAAAACTCTGTACTCGATGCAGTCAGCTGTTCACTGACATAACCGATTCACACGCAACGTCGCTGGCGACTCCTTCACACCCTGACGTGTGACGTGTACCCACCACAAGTAATCGATTTCGACAATAAAGTCGCCCGTGTAAAACAAGCTTCACATCGTGAAGCCTGATTGGACGACAGGTTTACAAAATGGCGTACTTCAGATCCAGTTTTCACGTTGAAACAAACGTCACTCTCTGTAACTTGTGAATGTGAACCTGAAGCTTCATCGTTCCCTGTGTCACACATAACTATCGGTTTCTGCCAGGCTCTTCAGAAACGGAATTTAGTGCAAACCAGGTAGCCGTGGACCACATGCACACAGACACGCGCCCGCACACATTCACAACAGCGCACTCACGCACAAACTGGTGTTCTCATCAATTATATTAAAGTATATTAGCTTAGCATCTGCATTTGTGGTGGAATTATCATTCCCATGACCCTAACATTATCAGAAGGATAACTAACTTGTCTCACAATCAGTGAAATTGTTGTTTAATGAAGAGCCACACCCGTATGGAAAGGATCAGCTGTCTAAGGCAACTAATGTCTTGATAAAATGGAGATGAGACATCACTTGACAATTATATTACCTTGTGGGCGCCACTAAGCTTACGAATTTGCTGTCCTACTTGCGATCTTAAAAACAGGCTACGAATATTAAACTTTGATTCTGATAAGATTTAAAGCATTTCCTTCTGCGTTACAGATCCACATATACACGTTGACCCACTGGTTATTTTTGTTTTATTTCATCCTTTTACTGTTTAATTCAGTTAACTATATTTGCGGCTGTAAAGATTCTTACGATTTCCTAGGTATTATGGTCAGTTTTTACTTGAATCATAGCAACGTTGCTCAAAGCTTGAAAATTTTTGTAACCAGAACGAGAACTATCAAGTGTGAATTCTTCAGTTTACTTTGACCATATACCATGTCAGAATAACACCGAGAGAAGTTTCTGAAGCTTTCAGGCTTAGCACTTGGATGGGTGACCTTCTGGTACGCCGAGCGCTGTTGGCAAGCGGGGTGCACTCAGCCCTTGTGAGGCAAACTGAGGAGCTACTCGATTGAGAAGTAGATGCTCCGGCCTCGTTAACTGACATACGGCCGGGAGAGGGGTGTGCTGACTACATGCCCCTCCACATCCGCATCCAGTGACGCCTGGGGACTGAGGATGACACGCCAGCAGGTCGCTACCGTTGTCCTTTCCAAGGCCTGTTGGGACGGAGTTTACTTTTAGTTCACAGGAGTGTGGAGGGTTTCTGACAGTAGGTTTATCAAGAATATCTACTACTTTTTTGTTTGCTAATAATTGAACTCTTGTTATCACAGGTAGTTCCTTACGTCTGTTATCACATTCCAGCTTTTTGTAAGGAAACTGCTCAATAGAGGAGCACTACAATATACTCAGTTTTGGCGCCATCATGTAAACAATAGACGTTCACTCATGACTAATAAGTCTCCGTGCAGAAATAAAACTCCAGTAGACTGGAGTAGAGGCATGTGCTGTGAGTGATCCGTTTGAAGTTAGAATGTGGCGCATATAAAATGGTTTAAAATGGCATCTGCCTAACATGCCAATCTCATGAACGTACGTGAAAAGGCCTTGAAAAGAAGTTAGCAGTACTTAAGTACATCCTGTTTAGTTCTGCTACTATTTTCAGTAAATGTTAACAAAACGAATAATCACTCTCATTATATAGTTTCAATTGTCTCATGACAAATGCAGCGCTAGGTCATGTAAGAAAGTTACACTAGAATGAATTTTTCACTGTTCAGAAGACTGTGCAGTGATGTCTAAGTTACTGGCAGATGAAACCTATATGCCGGATCAGGACTCGAACCCAGGACCTTTGCCTTTCGCGGAAAGTTCTCTACCAGCAGCGCTATCCGAGTGCGACTCACGACCCACCCCCACAGCTTTTCTTCCGCCAGAATTCAGTATCGAGGCTTAACGTTTGCTCTGTCAGCAGCCAACATCACATCAGTTCTTCAGAGACGACTAACAGAGAATAAAATGGACAAATTGTTAGTGAGAGAAGGAACCGTTTTGCAGAGGACAGACGACCCTGCTCCCACCGTCCACCAGGAGGCAACGCAAGCGCTGCTAGAGGCCGTGGGCTGCGCAGACATAATTCTCTTCCGAAAGAAACGTGATCGAAATTAGGCCCGGCTCTACCGTGGTGCCGAGTAGTATGTAGGGCAGCGATCGGGCCAGACCAGACCTTTTCGCTCGAAGTGAGTATCCTCGGCCACGCGTCGATCCCGCAAGGATTCCCTCAATCAGAATTCTGATCCGAGCCGCCAGCCGCCAGTTGTAGATTTAGAGTGTTTGTGTCCTGAGCTAAGAAGCTGAGCTGGGTCGTGGCAGACTTTTGGACTCGTAAATTTATTCCTGTTTAACTGCCAAATCACTACAAACGGGTTTGCTTCTTATGGGAGTTTGTGGACATTATTTCTCCCTAGGGGAGTCTTAATTTACTAAACTTAGTGTGACAATCCAACCGACGATCAGCTGCCAGAAGCATTATTGCTCTGCTTCAAGAACAACTTTTGTTTCAATACACACTGGAGCGGATGTGCTATTCATCTTCGATAAATAATCTTGTTCAGTCATTGTTACCTGGCTACTTTTCATGCAGCCACTTGCAGACATGTCAGCTGGCAACGATGTTACATGTGTTTTCCACTTGACAGTACTCTCGTAATGACGCTGCTTACGGCGTGGTGAAACCGGTGGATCCCTGTGCCCAGCTGTTGATACTGCTTCAGCAGATGCAGTGCACTCACAAACTCCCGATCAAGTACCTGGCAGCCATCTCCACGTCGCCTCCAGAAATCTCCCTCCTCACAGCATTCGGCTCCATGGTGAAGAGTTTCTGGTCAGCGCCACCAGCTTCCCAGCTATTCGACAGGGAGGTCGAACCATGAGCGACACACGTTGCATGCAAGTAGCGGCCTTTCCTCGTTCACAGCGTCCCATATGAAAACCATCGGTGCGACTACTAAATTCGGATGCAGAGCTCAATACGCTTCCAAGTGACAAGTTGAATACTTTGTGTGTCACGTGAACGTAGCAGCACCCCAACACAAGATACAATCATACAGACAACAGATATCCCACATAAATGGTTTACCTTGCGAGTGCCGTTTTTAGTCCATTAACCCAGAGTGCAAACAATCATATGCCGCTTCTTTCTGTTAGAGATATGACTTTAGTGTCTGCCGCGGATGATGGTCTTATAAATGATCTCTTGAAACTCAAGTACCCAACTTCAGAAATTTCGCTTCCCATCATCAGGGCTACCCTAAAGGAACCCGTATAAGTATTTTCAACTGCTCTAGCCCAGTTATGTACACCTGACCTATCAGACACAACCCCCCTAGCAGCGTTTTTAACAGCTTCTTTTCTGTAGGCAGTGTTTTATCAGTCATCTGTAACACCAGTGACATTATTGGCACACCTCTTTTGCGAAATCTAGACACTGAACTGGAGTGTGTCAATCAACGTCAGTGGCCTGTGTACACGTGGACTCTCCAAATATGGGAGCAGACAACATGGCCGAACTATACCCAGATGTAGCATATATTCAATCAGTGTTACCACACGTCACAGAAAGTCTATAATTAACTGTCAAAACCAAAAAATGATAATTTTCCTGCAGATAAATACAGGATCTTCCACGATCATGATTGACTGGGAATAAGTTACAGATGGGATGAACTCCTCTCCATCCGTTGATACCTCAATGCGAAATTATAGCAGTGATACTATAAAATTTAATGGACATTTCGTAGCCCAAGTACAGTATCAGTCATACAACTTCAAGGCAAAGATTTTGGTGGTGGATGCCGCCAAGGCTGTCAGTCTCTTAGACGTGGACTTTTGTAAAAAAAAAATTAAAAAAATGGTTCAAATGGTGCTGAGCACTATGGGACTTAACACATGAGGTCATCAGTCCCCTATAACTTAGAACTACTTAAACCTAACTAACCTAAGGCCATCACACACATCCACGCCAGATGCAAGATTCGATCCTGCGACCGCAGCGGTCGCGCGGTTCCAGACTGAAGCGCCTAGAACCGCTCGACCACACCGGCCGGCAGGTGATCTAATCTAAGATGACGGCGTATCCGGACATGGGCGTCGATATGGTGTAACAAAAAACGAGAGTCATCTGACCAGATGACACGTTTCCGTTGGAGCACGGTTCAATGATAATGATCTCGTGTCCACCACTGCAGTCGTACATGACGATTTCATTGGGTCAGTATAGAAACACACAGGTGTGGAAGTGCAGCAGTGTCCCATGTTCAACAATGTGTGCTGAATTGTGTGCACAGAAACACTTCAGTACATTTTCTGATTGTGTGGTGCAACCATTATGTAGTGGAAAAGGAGCAAAAGATCTATATTTTTCCAGATAAGATGGTTGGTTGGTTTGGGGAAGGAGACCAGACAGCGTGGTCATCGGTCTCATCGGATTAGGGAAGGATGGGGAAGGAAGTCGGCCGTTTCCTTTCAGAGGAACCATCCCGGCATTCGCCTGGAGTGATTTAGGGAAATCACGGAAAACCTAAATCAGGATGGCCGGACGCGGGACTGAACCGTCGTCCTCCCGAATGCGACCAGATAAGAGTCAGGACGTAATACGAAGTACGATTTGTGTCGAAAATAATACTCATTCAGAGAATGGGCACAAAAGAAGAGGAAAAAATTTGTATCTAATGACATTCAGTAACGAGAGTAACGAGAACTTTGTAATGTGTAAGTTACCGAATACACGCGGTACAAGACTTAGTCGTTATTCTTACAGCCCTACTGGTGACCTCGTGGCGTTAAACTCCAACGTCCATTGGCTGCTTCTTAGACGATGCATTGCAGGACAACGCCCTCACAGTGTCCTAGCGCTCCTCGTCAGAGAGCACGGCGAGGTCGCCGTCTGGAAGATCACTCTTCTGCTGCTCGTCTAGAGCGTTAATAGCCGAGTTAGCGGAGACCCAGAGGGCCGGGCAGACTTGGCCAACGTAATTAACTAGCCGGCTCTCCGCAGATGACACCAGCTATTGATCCGCCATCGGCCCGCCCGGTCTAGCAAAAGTTTTAGCGGGCCAAGCGGCGTTTGGCGGCTGTCTGCTGTGTCACCTGTTCACATCCTCACAGCAAGTCTCCAGATACGCTCTGTGTGAAACAGAGCTCAGCATCGGAGGGTGTACAACAGCACACACAAACATGACACTCATCGACGAGCTTCATCTTAGAATGAGTTATCGGAGGAGAACTTTCTGAGATCCGAGAATGATCACAGAGGCCGTTTATGTGCGTGAGTTTCATAGAAACATTTTCACAAGTAGCCATGTGATAGTCATGTGGCAGCGCCTAGGACTGGAGAGCAGAATGTTTCCAACCATTTCTCACCCCATTCTCAGACAGTATGCGAGGAGAAATTTTCTAGATATTCCTTTGAATCAGGCCATATTTCATAAACATATGCGGCAAGCAGTGTAAGCTGCAGTGGGTGTAAGTTGGAAGTGGCGCGCTGTCGAGCGCCATGCCACAAGTGACATTTAATGTATTTCTTTCATTCTTTCGTACCGGTACGCCTCTTAGCTCATCCCTATCTGTACCCCGCAAGCTGGCATACGGTGCGTGGCGTGGCGTCCTTCTGGCAACATTACAATTTCCCTCTTTCCGGCTTCCATTCGCGATTGGTTTGTTGGAAGAAAGATAGTCGCTAGGCGTTCGTATGAGCTCTAACTCCCCTGGTTCTCCCGTCTTGCTTATTGAGCTAAATGTTGTGGAAGGAAGAAGACTGGGTGAACATTAATAAAACCAAGAAACTGCAGGGACAGATTGCTAACGGGAAATCGAGGAAGAAAAATCCTATGGAGGTGTGTCCGAAAATGGCCGGTGTGCGTGCAACAACAAATCGTCCCGAAAGACAGTACAGAGCTGCATCGCATCCACATGACAACAGACGTTCAAAGTGTCCTTCATGGGATTGCAACCGACAGGGATAGTGGCGCTGTCATGCAGGATACATGTAATCCTGCTTTGGCTTACACCATGTTTGTTGGCCACTAGCCTGCAACTTGTGCCAGTGTTCTGAATATCCTGTAGAACCAAGTCCTCTAAATCTGGTGTACGCACAATCCCCGCAGGTCCATCTGTCTAAGAGGACCTACAAACGTTGTGTGCTGTTGTTGGTGTCTGTCAGGGTACTTGTTTTGGTGCAGCCGTGCTGCCTCTTGACCGTTTCCAGCCCCTTAACAAACAAAGGACACACGGTACGTGACGGACGAACTTTCGCCATCTACCGTGACAATTATGCATTTCCGGACTCCTGTTTTCATCCATTTACAGTCAGGAATTCCTCCCTGCAGTTCGCCGGTTTTATTAATGCTGAACCTGTATAGCTCTCCCTGGAAGGAACGATCTCACAGTTTTTACAATAAGCCTCTCCGATATCCACAACGCTTCTCTTGTCGTGTTCGATACAGGATTTGTTTAACATCTCTGTAACTCCCTCGTGCTCACTAACCGATTCCTGAAAGGGACGTGCCACATTTCGTTGAACCTGCTCTACCTTTTCTATTAATTTAATCTGGTAAGATTACAATACGGATGAGCAACACTCGAGAATCGGTCGATTAATTGTTTCAGCCACTTTTATCGTGGATTATTTACGTTTCCTTAAGAATTTTCCAGTGTATCTCAGCCTGGCATCCTGTTTCCTACAACTAGTTTCATGTTACTATTTTACCTTGTATCCCTTCCAATGGTTATTCATAGGTATTTCACATTTCTTACTACTTCCAATGATTTATCGGAAATAATATTATCCATCAGTAGTGGACCGCACCGCCTTTTTATCCACAATGTGTTATATTTTTAGTTGCGTTCAAGGGTGCACTGCCAGCCCTTGTAGCGTTTCCTCAATTTCGTTTCAGTTTTCTGGCGTTGTAGCATCCCGACGTGCAGCAGCGACGTTCGACAACAACCTCTTCTAGCTTCTGACAACACCTTATAAATCCTCCTCCTCTTGAATGAAAGGTTAAATGCTATTTGTTTTACGCAATTAGCAAGAAGACGAAGCGGAATTATCTTAATGACGGGAGTGGGGTAAAATCGATACAATCAACGATTCTTGGTCCGTTACTAACAGACTGAGTGAGACCATGAAAGAAATATTAGTATTTAGACGCTACTATCTGCTTTGCGCGGCAATGCTTCTTTTAAAAGGATCTGATTCCGCGAAACGAATTTTGAACAAACGTAGGTTCTTTTATTGACTGTGCAATATGCGTTTTAAGGCAAGAGCCATGGCGGTCGATCAATGTCGTCACAGTTTTAGTAACACCGAAATTCATTCGGCTCTCACAGTTATCAGCGTGTGAAAATATTTAATGGAATGTTTTGTCAGGAAATATTAGTAACATTAAATGAATGTTATACAGCTTTCCAGCATATGTAATTAATTTGAATGGTTCAACAACGCTACCTTCTGCTTTCTGTGCAGACAGAAAAGGAACCAAGAAGTAAATCAATGACACAAAAAGAACTGAGTTAGACCTACCAACTATTTTAAAACAAAAATGTAGCGACAATATTACACAGAGATTATAATTTCTGCATCATTTGAGGTGTTGGGAAGCTGTCGATTCTTTTTCATAACGTCCTATTACAGCGTCAGTTGCCAGGTACGTCGAATAGATTTGTGGTGTCACTGCCAGACACCACACTTGCTAGGTGGTAGCCTTTTATTCGGCCGCGGTCCGTTAGTATACGTCGGACCCGCGTGTCGCCACTATCAGTGATTGCAGACCGAGCGCCGCCACACGGCAGATCTAGTCTAGAGAGACTCCCTAGCACTCGCCCCAGTTGTACAGCCGACTTTGCTAGCGATGGTTCACTGTCTACATACGCTCTGATTTGCAGAGACGACAGTGTAGCATAGCCTTCAGCTACGTCATTTGCTACGACCTAGCAAGGCACCATATTCAGTTTCTATAATTACTTCAAGAATGTATTCTGAACAGATAATATTGTGAATCATGTACCGTCAAGAGCGACGTTCGTCATTAATGGATTAAAGTTAACTATCAAACTAATTACGTCCGCTTTCTGAATTCTCATTCCTTGTCATGTTCCAGACCTCACGTCAGTATAGTTCTTCCCTCCTCACGACAGCCTGCGTGAGCTAAAACGCGTGCATTTCGGCCTCCACTCGTAACACGGTGTTGGCTCTTCTGCTAACACAAAAACATTCAACACTGTTAGAGTTTAAGCTCGCAACAACAGGTATGGTTGAAAGTATGGTTGGAAGTAACGAAATTTTACTTATTTTTCGCGTACACGGTATTAGTAAGAATACACTGTTAAATTATTATGTGATTTGGGAGCAACAGGGTGCGAATCTTAGTACACGGAACTGTCACCTCCGGCATCAGTAATGACTAACAGAGCGGGCGCCGAGTCGAATAGAGCTGCTGCTTTAGCTCCGCCTCAGCACAATATTTCCACGAGACAGAGACGGCCAAGTGCGATCGTCACATGCTGTTTTTGCTCACCGTTGTAGGCGCTGGCTCGCTAATAAGCGCAGGCGCCAAGGAACGCAGACATAACGTCAGCGCAGACGACGTCAGCACCTAACACTCTCTGCCGGGAAAATGGGCCGCGGACTCGGCACGCAAGGCGCGGAAAAGCGCAGACTCAAGCTGTGGACCCCAGGGAACGTCCGCGGCCACACCGTTGCTTCTCGCCTTTAAACGCTAGGCGCAAATTGAGACGCTCATAGCGGCTGTGGCGCGGCGCGGCGCGACGCGGCCCAGAGCGCATTTTTGTAACTTCACAGGTTGAAATGGGACCGCGGAAATTGTGACGCGACGCGCCTTCGCCAGGTCGCGCGACGTTGTGGTTGTGGTTGTGGTAGCGTTTCTCGCGCCGCACGCCACGCGAGAGCCCTGCGGAACGGGTGAGGAGTGGAGCGCGAACGCAGTCCTGCCATGTGCTCACTTCGGCACGGCGCATATGGGCAGTGGAAGTATTGCCCATCTGAAAAATACAGCCTTACTGTATACTGAATTTTACTGTTCCTAAGTAGTGTTTCGTTTTTCGCCGCTTAAGCACTCCATCTCTTTTCGTTAGTAAATATTAGTTTTCTGTTACATATATCTGTATAGTGTTTTGTTTTGTTCATTATTTTGTTAAGAACAATGCGCAGATCAATAACTGGTGAACCATTAAGCACTGGGATTATATATTCTGCCTCCACAATGTTTTCATATCGTAAGAAGAGACCGATGATACATCGTGAGGGTAGTGAATAAGGACGTACTGAATATTATAAAATCATGTGATCTAGTAGCAAGGTAGGAGAGCCAAACAAGGTTATCTACTTGCTGCCTGTTATGCTGACGAACCTCTACGATCTGTTACAAATAGTCGAAAAGGCGTAATCGCCGAAGGTTCAAATGGTTCAAATGGCTCTGAGCACTATGGGACTCAACATCTGTGGTCATCAGTCCCCTAGAACTTAGAACTACTTAAACCTAACTAACCTAAGGACATCACACACATCCATGCCCGAGGCAGGATTCGAACCCGCGACCGCAGCAGTCGCGCGGTTCCGGACCGCGCGCCTAGAACCGCTAGACCACCGCGGCCGGGATCGCCGAAGGTATGACCCCTTTGTGGTCCTGGTAAAAAGCGTCCAAGATCTGAAGTACATAAGTTCCACTATCAGTACTTGGATATGGATATCATAAGAGACATTATACTAGGTCCATATGGACATCACATTTCCACTGCAAGCTAGAAACAGCAGAAAAGCACTCACGAAGAACAATGTTGTAAGTGGCTCATCTTGACGAGAAAAAGCATTTCAGCATTAATAAACTAATTATACATCAGGCTACACAAATAAAGAAGTGATCGGTATTATTCCAAAAGTACGAGTATCCGGAATGAGTGCGGTGATTTGACGTATTTAATTTGTTGATATCTATTGCTAACAAAGGCAGATCCACTTTCATAACAATGTTTCTCGAACTATGTGAACTCTTCCTCTCATAAGGCACACCTGACTAGCTTCCACATTCCTCTCGCGCGTATTATTCTCAGCTCCTGACAATACACTGACCATTGTATTGAGCGAGGGATCAGTTGCATACTTTTCTCAATAACAACTATTTTATTCGCTAATCACGCACTGTCAGTTTGCAAGCCGTAAGTGAGTAACCAGCATCTGACATGTGTGTGTCGTTCTGCCTCAAAGGTACGGCACGGGGTCCCGGGTTCGATTCCCGGTGGCGTCAGGGATTTTCACCTGCCTCGATATGACTGGGTCTTTGTGTTGTCCTCATCATTTCATCATCATTTATGAAAGCGGCGAGACTGGACTGAGCAAAGGTTTGGAATTTGTACGGGCGCTGATAACTGCGAAGTTGAGCGCCCCACAAACCTAACATCATCATCAAAGGTACGCTCGTCATTATTTTAATACTTCTCAGATAAAAGAAAAGAATAAAATCCCTGGGTAGGTTTCTGTTCCAGTCGTTCAGTGTTGAAAATACGATGTGTTACGGGGATTGAACCAAAATTGGTGATTTATTTGTGTGTGAATTAACTTTTCCTCATTCGAAAGAACATGATCATTTATGAGTAATGCCCACAGTCTCTTGTTAACATGTTTAATTGTACTTCTTTTGCTAAAACTAAGTATAATTTGCACAAACTCATCTCGCAGCAGCTATTGCAGCGGATTTCTGAAACAGAGTGCCTCATTAAACAAGTAATTGGCGATCAGAGAGCTCAACAGCTTCCGAAAAAGCTCTGTGTCGGTTTGCAGTAACACAAGAGAAAAAATTTCATGTTTATTTTCATACTAGGAAACTCTCGTTTCACTAGCTGCCGATAAATCTTAAAAAATTACAGTCAATGGAAAAAAATGATATAGAAAGTATAGCTTCTGATATATCGCCATAGATGAAAAAGTTTCGTTTGTTTACGAACTGGAAAAATACTCCGCTCCTTGTATGCTATCGTTCGCCAAAATCTCGTTTCGATGTCTAGAGCGGATTAAGAGATAAGAGGGATGTTGTGAATGATTCATTCTCGCGGGCGTGCGGTCGGCACTGAACGCGCTGCACAGGATCCATTTTCTCGAAACCGTAGGGAGATACAGACCTCCTCCAAAGTCTAAAGAAAAATTCAGTATCTTAGCTAAATTTCATACCCAGCAACATATGGTGTAACACGCACCAAATGCTAAATCATCGCAACCCTATTTTTCAATGCAAACTTTTCGAATTTTGCCCTGTGTCTTACTAAAATATGTATGTCACAATATGTATGGCCGTTAGCGAGATGATAAGCACATCACCACGAAGCTGACATATGTCGCTAAAAGTGAAGCAAAACTCAAATATTTTTACTGAATAGTTTCTGTAAAATTGCCTGAGGAAGATTACAGGTTTCGCGCGGTTCGAGTTTGTCAGCACAGCGCGTCGTCAATCGGCGTATGCGACGTGTGTGTGTTCGCGTGTCAGTACTCGTTGGACCAGCCTCGCGCGTGCGGAACGCGCGCGTCAGTCTGTAGTGTCGTGTCACGTCACACCTGCTATAGCAGTCTCAATTTGCGCTTACAAGGGGAGGCCGCCAATTGTGAAATTCAGATTCGATTCATACTGCGCATAATAAAAGCTCATGGCCAAAGGTGTAATGTGGCAAAGCACCAAGATGCACTTCTCAGCCGTTGTCGAGAAATCGACAGTTAAAAGAAACCGTTGCGGTGAAATGCTCTCTACGGTTAACAATTTTCTACAGCGGCGTGGCGCAGCGGTAAGCGCTCAGGTTAGTAATCCGAAGGTCGCCGGATCGAATCTCGCGCCATGCAACTTTTTTATTATTAGTTTTTTGTAATTCATATATATATATATATATATATATATATACTATTAATGAATTGATTATGTATGTTGGTGAAAGCGGATCGCTCTCCAATTGTACCGCCTCGATTTTTCCCTTTTTTTTAACAGGGTGTACCAAAGCTCTCCCGTCCGCACTGATTTTCGACGATGTTATAAGTTGCGCTAGGGACCGCATCTACCTTCTTTCGAAGTTAGCACGCAACTACGCTGTTATGCAGCGGCTCGTTTCGGCCCATTCAACATCTGTCCTTCAAGTGTAACGAGCGAGTAACGGAGTTTATATTTCATACCTGCCACAGCAAATTTGTGTTCGTGGTGTCAATATTCTAATTCGAACGTTTGACTTACGCTATACGTATTCGTTTCGGAATATCGATCGTTTCTACGTCTTCCGTTAACTATACGTGCATAACATTATGAAGATAATTAATAACATTTGTGAAATACAACTTTGTTTGCGGAAAACATAATGATGTTCGAAGTCGCCAGTTTTTCCACGACAAACGACTTTCGACAACTTATTACACGCATAATTGTTGCAATTGATTGCCGGGAATTATATATATATATATATATATATATATATATATATATATATATATATATATATATATATATATATATATATAAATTCCCGGCAATCAGTATATATATATATATATATATATATAATTCCCGGCAATCAGTATATATATATATATATATATATATATATATATATATATATATATATATATATATATATATATACGAATTACAGAAAACAAATACTAAAAAAAGGTTGCTTTTTTTAGTATTGTTGTAATTCATATATATATATATATATATATGTATATTTATATTTATATGAATTACAACAAACAAATACTAAAAAAAAAGAAGTTGCATGGCGCGAGATTCGACCGGCGACCTTCGGATTACGAACCCGAGCGCTTACCGCTGCGCCACGACGCTGTAGAAAATTATTGATCGTAGAGAGCATTTCACCGCAACGGTTTCTTTTAACTGTCGATTTTCTCGACAACGGCTGAGATGTGTATCTTGGTGCTTTGCCACATTACACCTCTGGCCATGAGCTTTTATTACGCGCAGTATGAATCGAATCTGAATTTCACAATTGGCGGCCTCCCCTTGTTAGCCTAACTGTCCTGGGTTTGAATCTCCATCTATGTTAACTCGTTGCATTCGTTTGCAAGCCAGAAAAATCTGTTGTTGCCGAACACCGTCTTGAGAGAGGACTCGACAAGATCCACGGAGAACATGATCCTCTCGTGCGCGTCCACGTCATGGTACCGCATCATGAAAGAAGCAGTCGACTTAATAACAGAGACATGGGATTTCATCCCACCAAAGCACGGCAACTATCACTGGCAGCACCGTGGCACCATCGGTCGCAAACAAACGAATCCAACGAGTTAAACACAGATGGGGAATCGAAGCCAGGACCGTTAAACGGCACGCTTTAGCTGGATCCGCGGCTTGCGGCTGGGCCTCCATGTGTTGATAATGTGAAGACCGCGTGCACTTTTCTAGCGAGTCAGCGCGTAAACTGGCGATCCGCAGCAGCAGGCTACAGTCCCAACTGAAGATGACGAGCAGCTGCCCCGTGGAAATATCGCCAACTTTAGACTATACCTCGGGACACAACGCACGTGAACCTTTCAAGTAGCCATTATGACGGGAAAGCTTCAGTCTGCACATGTGGTACCTCTACGGGCAGCAGATGGTTAACCGGACATATGAGTTCCATAAACTTCGTAACAAGAGAAATAGACTTATGCTCTCTCACGTTTTTATGGGAATGTCTGGACCAGCAGACAAAACCGACGGTTGGCAAGTTTACCCACTATACAGACTCTGCGGCCTCTACGAGGACTGAATAACGAGCCAGCAAAACACTGGTGAGAGATACAACCTGCTTGGGAAGAATCAGACCCGGGTGGCTGCCATGGGTGGACAACATTATGCGATCGCTACGGAATGGACGCGGCAGCCCGTCACGCCAAGTCAGATTTCCAAGACCCATCGCCTTAGATCGGAGGAAGATAGACCACTCAGACGAACTGTAATCTCACAGACATTCCACTGAGTGACGCTGCGACATTAATGTTGCAAAATGGACTAAATTTGACGCACACTCCAAAGACTTTGCCCATCAAGATTTTATCAGTGCGTTGAGCAGGCTGATTTGAAACTTTCCAGGGAGACTGCTGAAGAAATCGGACGAGAGACTTACGGAGCCGTAACTAGGATGCTCGAACCTAATCAGAGCGTCAGCATTAAAAAAGGAACATCATTTTGATAACTAAAAGAAACTACAGAAATACTAGTCTCACCTAGTTACGACGCTACAATACTGTCTGCGAAATCTTATTTTGGCAAGACAGATTTACTGGAAGTCCCGGCATATCGTCGTCTCCCAAAGAGCTCCACGGATGCAGAACAACGGAAGACATCTGGCTTACTCAAATCCAATTACTTTGGTGCCCATCTTAAATTTTTCTACCAAGACTTTATGGCCCACCATTTATACGTAAAGGAGGAGTTCCCCATCGATCCAGTGTGAGCTTATCTTTTGAGTACTTCTGCAGTGAAATGTGAACACCATATTCGGAAGTAAAAGCCGGCCGCTGTGGCCGAGCGGTTCTAGGCGCTTCAGTCCGGAACCGCGCTGCTGCTACGGTCGAAGGTTCGAATCCTGCCTCGGGCATGGATGTGTTTGATGTCCTTAGCTTAGTTAGGCTTAAGTAGTTCTAAGTCTATGGGACTGATGACCTCAGATGTTAAGTCCCAGAGTGCTTAAAGCCATTTGAACCATTTCGGAAGTCAAAGTTTTTATGGGGTAACTGAAGAACCTGCACCACTGAAGAACCGACGCATTAGTGAGGCTCGGCATGGTATCTTTGTTCACACGAGTCCCTCTGATGGATTCACTACAACTCATAGCAGCTAAGGTGGTACAAGCCATCTCACATCCTTCCAGACATTTATTTATCTCTATTCACTTTTTATTTGACCATCGATTTTGAGCAAACACACAGTGTAGTTCTTTGCCCCTCATAGCAGCTAACCTTCTTATGGGAGACGTCAAGGGTAAAGCAGTTCAGTCGGTGAAGCCGACTCCTTGGGTCGCAGAATGGTCGGCAGACCACACACACAGTCCTGTGTCTATAAGCTACGAGTTGCCATCACTTGCCCTAATGCTGCTTTATACTCGGACTCCACCTGCTTCAGGCCGAAAGAGCTTATCAGCAGAGCTTCGCTATGTATGCTCTGTGTTTGTCGAGAATGGGTACTCCGATAAGAAGTTCCGCAATGCAATTCGAACAACATGCAGTAAACCTTGAGAACAGCCTTAACAAACGGAGTATGATTTTTACCCTAATGTTGGTGGTATGCCTTTTAAAGAGCAGGTGTTCAAGAATAAGAGTGCAAATGATGATGCGTTCCGCTGAAGCCGACCTAGATCTGAGGAGGCTAGTAGTGTATAAACTCCGGTGCCAGTGTGAGAAGTCTTACATTGGGCAGACGTGTCGCACTGTTAAAGACAGATGTGATAATCGTAGGCGTCGTTCTACATTGGGTTAGTCAGAAAATTGTGCTGTTGCTGACCACTGTCTTGACACGGGACACGGGACGATGTATGGAGAGCCTGAGATCCGCTCCTTCGCCTTCTTCTACTGGGGTCCATCATTAAGACAAATGAACAGAGACTCGAGATTGTTGTTGGTTGTTTTTGGGGAAGGAGACCAGACAGCGAGGTCATCGGTCTTATCGCATTAGCGAAGGATGGGGAAGGAAGTCAACCGTGCCCTTTCAAAGGAACCATCCCGGCATTTGCCTGGAGCGATTTAGGGAAATCACGGAAAACCTAAATCAGGATGACCCGACGCGGGACTGAACCGTCGTCCTCCCGAATGCGAGTCCAGTGTCTAACCACTGCGCCACCTCGCTCGGTGGAGACTCGAGATGATGGCACATAATATGAGAGCTTTGTGCCAACATTAAGTGCTCAAGAAATAGTTTTATACGTTTGGAAATGTATATTTGCTGCTGGGTTCTTACTTTTAATGGTACCTAACGGCATAGTAACTGTATATTCTGGATAATGAAGCCCCTAAACATGTTGTGGTAAATACATAATACATTTTCAACAACTGAAGCGTAACATTCTCGGTACTGATTCATGAAAAAGTTGTACGATGGCTTCACAAGAACTAATCTAATAAGTTCATTTTTTGTCTTTTTTATCAGTGTCCTTTTTCTTTGATTTCTCTGAATATTGCTCATTACGTTTGTTTTTATTCCCTGATATTTTTGTTACTCCCCACCACATTTGCAACTTCACTGGTTTTAATTTATTCTTTTACTGTTCTCCAAGGATCCACGATTCACGGATTTAGCTTAGATCACACCAAATAAATAAGCCGACATTTTAATCTTATTTCTGTGCTAAGACTCTTTATTTCTACATTAGTTCTTAATCATTAATTTTAACGTCTGACGTCTGGCTGCTGTTTTGATTAGTGAATGCACTACCCAAATAGCATAAATAGTGCACATGTTTCAGTTATGTTCACTGTTCTAAAGGTAGTTTTCAAAGGCTTATTTAGTTTTTGCTTATCACGTTTTTGTTTCATTTGTATTTAGCTTATTGTTGGCTAGGGCGTCCAGCAAAATCTGTAGCACTTAATTTTGTGGATTGGCAGGAGCCAACCCACGGAGTTTGGAGGAAGCCGAAAGGCACGCGTTTAAGCTCACGCAGGCTGGCGTGAGGTCTGGAACAGGACAAGGAAATGAGACTAACAAAAAACGTACGTAGCTGCTGGAATACTTAACTTTAATCCATAATTGGTGAACATCGCTCTTGACGGCACATGTTTTACAGCATCAATAGTAACTGGTAATGGCGCCTTGCTAGGTCGTAGCAAATGACGTAGCTGAAGGCTATGCTAACTATCGTCTCGGCAAATGAGAGCGTATTTTGTCAGTGAACCCTCGCTAGCAAAGTCGGCTGTACAACTGGGACGAGTGCTAGGAAGTCTCTCTAGACCTGCCGTGTGGCGGCGCTCGGTCTGCAATGACTGATACTGGCGACACGCGGGTCCGACGTATACTACCGGACCGCGGCCGATTTAAAGGCTACCACCTAGCAAGTGTGGTGTCTGGCGGTGACACCACACTTAATTCGTATTCTTTTCAGAACCTCTTAACATTCTAAGCATTAAAAGGTTGACTCTGTTTGCAGATTTACATTTCATTACGTCATGTGATACCATGCGTTGGGGTAATTGACATTCAAAGGTAAATTTTTCCATCTGCACTACAAATTGTATGCAGAGTAAATTGAAGAACGTATTATAGAAGCCTGTTCAAAGATATGTTTCTCAGTATATTTATTAGTTAAGAAACATCAGGACCGTTTTTAATTTATTCGAGGCACATAAGTAATCATTGTTCTACAGAGTAGAACGAATTCCATCAAACTACGGGTGTGAGTGATGAAAGTGGTACTGGCCAGCAGCTGACAAATCTTGGGACATAATAAATGGAAAAAAGAAGTGCTCCGACAGAAATCTTTTAGCTTAGCAGGAACGTGGCTACATCGAATTTCACCGAAAAGTCCCAGCATGTCGACCTGACGACTAACGCTGGAGGACACTGATTCCATTTCCTTTCATTGAATTAAACTGCGTCTGCGACTGGGACACATCGCATCGCAGCAGTGACTGGCCAGAGGCTTCAAGGAGAACGTCTGAAGACTCTGGAAGCAATAAGCCGGTACGCTGTCCCACTCGAACTGTCAGCGCTTGTACTGATTCTTCTAATAGCAGCTATATACCATTAGAATGAAGAAAAAAATTTTAGTTGCAGTTTCTTTAATTTCGCGACTCTGTTGATAAACTCCTAGAAGCCTAGACTAACCTCATCATCTCCTAATTTTTTTATTATTTCAAGTGGAAATTACTGTTGTCTGTAAATGAAATAACTTTCACTAAATAACCATGACACTTTCTGTAATTCTCGTGTTAGACCTTTACTGAATATTACTATTCCCAGTCTTTCCCAAAGTCCTCATATTTATTGAATTTAGCGTCTTATATCGTTTGGTAACTTTTAAAAATCTTGATAACTACAATTTGAGCCTGAATTTTTACTTGACAATAAATTGTTTTAATTGTGTTAAGAAGAACATTTATATATATGTATATCTGGTTCAGATTATGTATTGTATTTTTATGTCAGATTGTCAAAAACTCAGGACTGAACATCTCCAAACGGCATTACCAAATCAAAGATGGAATAACGTACGAGGTAAATTGTATGTTTACTTCACGCCTCTATTAGCTGCTAATTGATTTGTTAATTTTTCATCAATGTCTGTCACTATTGCTGTGTCTTCATAAGTACTATTACCTACCAGTAATACATGTGAGGAGCATCCTCGGAGTTGAATTCTATTCCATAGCTCTTCGACAAAAGCGTTGTCACATGCATTCCCGAAGTCTATGAAACCAAAGTGCGTTTCAAGGTTAAATTCTCTTTACTTTTCGGTTATCTGAGGTAAAACGAAAGTTGTACCGATAGTGGAGCGTCCTTCCTAAAAGACATTCGCTGTTTGGTGAACGTAATATTACATTACTCTACTATCTTTGACTCTGGAAACAAGAAATTGTCGGAACCGCGCTGATGCTACAGTCGCTGGTTCGAATCCTGCCTCGCGCATGGCTATGTGTGATGTCCTTAGGTTAGTTAAGTTTAAGCAGTTCTACGTCTAAGGGACTGATGACCTCAGATGTTAAGTCCCATATTGCGTAGAGCCATTTGAACCATTTTTTGAACAAGAAACTGTAAATACTTCTCTCATGCAGTCAAGGGTTGAGTAGCAAACAGTCATCTAATTTCTATCTAAGCTCGAACAGCTGCTGCATGAGAGCGCCAGCTAACGACCCTCGAATTTTCTTTCTTGGCCAACTACATCATGGCGGTTACAAATTCTCACGGGAGTCCAATATAAAATACTTTCCAGCTATACTCCCACGTAAATCTATTACATCGGGAGTGGAAGATTACTGAAAAAAAAACATTTCTTCCACAACTCGTGGAAGAAACGGCGGTAATTCTGCTTTCTAATTTCAATTTCAATTGTGATCCAAACATGGACAGACAGATTATAAAATTGGTTCTGTCTGATTTTCACTTACACTTCACTCGTTCATTTCGGTTGTGAAAACGTCTTGAGATAAAGTAAACATCGATAACTTAGGTACTATGTCAGTCAAAAACTGGTTCAAATGGCTCTGAGCACTATGGGACTTAACTTCTAAGGTCATCAATCACCTAGAACTTAGAACTAATTAAACCTAACTAACCTAAGGACATGAAACTTCATGGCAGATTAAAACTGTGTGCCCGACCGAGACTCGAACTCGGGACCTTTGCCTTTCGCGGGCAAGTGCTCTACCAACTGAGCTACCGAAGCACGACTCACACCCGCTCTCACAGCTTCACTTCTGCCAATATCTCGTCTCCTACCTTCCAAACTTTACAGAAGCTCTCCTGCGAATCTTGCAGAACTAGCACTCCTGAAAGAAAGGATATTGCGGAGACATGGCTTAGCCACAGCCTGGGGGATGTTTCCAGAATGAGATTTTCACTCTGTAGCGGAGCGTGCGCTGATATGAAACGTCCTGGCAGATTAAAACTGTGTGCCCGACCGAGACTCGAACTCGGGACCTTTGCCTTTCGCGGGCAAGTGCTCTACCAACTGAGCTACTGAAGCGGGACTCACGCCCGGTCTCACAGCCTCACTTCTGCCAGTATCTCGTCTCCTACCTTCCAAACTTTACAGAAGCTCTCCTGCGAATTTGATACTGGCAGAAGTGAAGCTGTGAGACCTGGTGTGAGTCGTGCTTCGGTAGCTCAGTTGGTAGAGCACTTGCCCGCGAAAGGCAAAGGTCCCGAGTTCGAGTCTCGGTCGGGCACACAGTTTTAATCTGCCAGGAAGTTTCGTATCAGCGCACCTCCGCTGCAGAGTGAAAATCTCATTCTGGAACCTAAGGACATGTCACACATCCATGCCCGAGGCAGGATTCGAACCTGTGACCGGAGCGGTCTCTCGGTTCCAGACTGTAGTGCCTAGAACCGCTCGGCCAACCTGGCCGCCTATGTCAGTCAGATTTTAAAGTGCTTATAATGCGTGGTACCAAATGATCCAGCAATGCAAGTGTCACAGGAACAGCGTTGAAATCATTTGCTCTGACACATCAGTCTATGTAAATAAAAATGTAAATGTTCGTTTGTTCAAAATCGTGTGTCTCTGAAAGTTCTTGAATGTCTGTGTGGTGTGCATACTATAAGACCTTCAGTACACACACCATCGGATTATTTGACTTGTCGCTCTAACGAAGTAGGCGAGTGTCAGCAATATGTCCCGTGGTCTTATTGTGGCGTGTTTATCTTCTGCTGTTAGGTCAGACGATAGAAATGCCACTTGCACGCTTAGAGTACCAGATTGATGGTGACCAGCTTTAAACAGAACTCGGTTAATTTTCACACACATTTATTAAAATAACAAGCATAAAAATTACTTAACTTGGTTCTGGTTGCTATTTACAATTGACAATCTGAAGTTCCTTTGGTATTGGTACGTTAATCTTATTCTCACATATATCTCTGATACTTAACAAAAGTGTCTATAGAATTATCATCATGGCTATGTGCAGGAATATGGTAATCTTATTAGGCGCAGACTGAAACTTGACTACAGACTGGAACAGACAAATGTAGAACTCGTACAGACTGGTACAGACTAATGCAGACTGACTAATCGGCGGTCTGTACACTCATTATAATACTTCGCGTGTTCATGTATCACTGCGCGAGTGTGATCCGAGAGGAGAAAAGGTTCTACGTTAGCGGCAATCTCATTGGCTGCGTTACATATTAATACGCAGATCGGCGGAAGCAGAATTTGGTCCGTCTCTATGGCAGCGCCATCTCGTAGTGCGGAGACGGACGAGCGCTGCGCCTGCGCTGTTGTGCTTAGCGGGGCGCGCTCTAGTGGGAAAGTTGTGTACGCGCTGACTACGCGGAACTATGTACACAACAGACTGCTTTGAAATTTTGACACAAGGTAGCACCGTGATACAGGCGTATTTTAAGCACATATTTAACTTTTTAACATTTTTTTGTAACAACATTTCTCTTTTATAAAATGTATAAAAGAATTATATTATTATATAACAAAAAAGTAGTCATATAAAAGCATACGCGTATTTGAATGTAGCGTTGTGTTAAAATTTCAAAGCATTCGGTTAGAAAGGTTCGACGATTTGTGATTAGGAACATTTACAGTCTCTAAAGTACAAATGTAGATGTTCGTTTCTTCAAAATCTCTCAAAGTTCTTCACGGATTATTTTGAAATTTTGAAACAATTTTACGCTAGAATAAACGTGTTTATAGACCTACTGGACCGATATCTGGTATACATGTAATATATGTGTAATAAAAGAGTAAGCGTTATAAAAATGTAAATGTTGGTTTGTTCAAAATCGTTAGTCTCCGGAAGTTCTTGACAGATTGCTTTGAAATTTTGATACAGTGTTCCAGTGATATGTGTGTTTGTTTCTATTTACCTATTTTTAAATATATGTATTACACAAATTTATATGAATTTAATAATATCGAAACGTTGTAATATATACTACAGTGAAACGTTGTTAACAGACAGGAAAGTTGTACTTATGGTGTACTGGTTTATGATTAGAATACTACTACTGCTACTACTACAACTACTACCTCAGAAGCTGAATTTGCAGTAACAGTAGACAAGGTTCAAGGTCAGAGAGAGTGAGGAAGCGGAGGATTGGGAGGAAATGGACATAGAAATCTGGAAGGGGAAGAATGACATAGAGAGGGGGCAGGAGAAGGTGGACAGAGAGGGGGGGCGGAGGTGACGGACGAGACAGGGGAGGGAAGTAGATTAGGACATATATCCAATTCCCATATATAGTAGAAATGGCTGCATTCTATTTTCTTTCTTTTCCATTTAAACAGACTGAGCAACAACAAAGCTTGGTCTGTTACAACTAGGTAAGATTATGAAATTTACGCCTAAACTACGGAAGTACAACCTGCGCAGAAACAGTGCATCACTTAGAACAAATTACGAGGGTTGGAACTTAAATGGTGGCAACTATTTATTCACAACCAATGCAAAAGAGTTACATTTTTGCAAGTTTTCTTGTCCTTCAAAGTAGTCACCAGCCTTGTGTAGAACCCGTTGCCAGCGATGTGGAAGGCGTAGTATACCGTTACCAGAGCCTGTACTGTAGATGGTGCGAATGGAGCGGTCTACTGCCTGTCGAATCTCTAGAACAGTTCTGAAGGGAATGCCACGAAGTGGTTCCTTCATCTTCGGAATCAAATGAAAGTCACAAGGACTTAAGTACGGGGAGTATGGTGGATGGTGCAGTACTTCCCAGTCCCATCGACCGAAGAAAGAAGCCGCAGCTTGCGCTGTATGCGCCCGAGCATCGTCGTGCAAAATGATGGGTGTTTGCGCAGAATGTGTCGCCGCTTCTTTCGCAAAGCTGGTCGCACATGATGCTCCAAAAACAAACAGTAATGCTGTGCATTGACGGTCTGCCGTGGAGGAACGTAATGCGTTAGGATAACACCATCAGAGTCGTACACGAGAATCACCATAACTTTAGACCGCTCCATTCGCACCATCAACAGAACAGACTCTGCTAACGTTATACTACGCCTTCCAAATCGCTGGCAACGGGTTCTACACAACGCTGGTGACTACTTTAAAGGAAAGAAACAGGTGAAAACATGTAAGACTTTTGTATCGGTTGTGAATAAATAGTAGCCACTATTTAAGTTCCAACCCTCTTATAATACATACGGTTACACACTTGGCATCTGAATTGATTCACAGCCAAGAGGTTATGTTGCCATTCTGTGTAAAGAGATAAGGAGACCCACTTCCATGCGACCATGAATTTCTCTAAAAATGGTTCAAATGGCTCTGAGCACTATGGGACTTAACATCTGACGTCATCAGTCCCGTAGAACTTGGGACTACTTAAACCTAACTAACCTAAGGACATCACACACATCCATGCCCTGGGCAGGATTCGAACCTGCGACCGTAGCGGTCGCGTGGTTCCAGAGTGAAGCGCCTAGAACCGCAAGGTCACACCGGCCGGCTATGAATTTCTCTGCAAAGTACATTAAATGAAGTGTTCTTAAGATAGAAGTCTGCATTTTTGACAGCAATATGTCTCTATTTTAATAACAGAGAGCCGTGTACAACGTGACGATTAAGGGATTTCGGACACAGTGTTGCAAATAACTGTATATTTGCCGAGGGTCATAGACTGAACATCCGCCTTCCTGATTTTAAATTGACGAATTGGTCATAGCTCCGTGTTTCCATTTGCAGGAACAAAATCAGACAAAATCGCGATAGAGAGCGACATTTTTTGAAGGAGCCTGTTATTATGCTCGTGTATGTATGTGTGTGTGTGTGTGTGTGTGTGTGTGTGTGTGTGTGTGTGTGTGTTATTTAATGAAGTATTGCCATATTTTGATGCTCTAATACGTTGCTGCTTCAGATATTGCCTCGGTGACATAAGGTTTACAACCCGAAATATGCAAACAATCCTTAATCGCTTATAGACCGATTTAGACGTAGTGTATAAATACAGCATGGCGGCCGATGTAGGCGCTACGAGTCTTCAGACACGAGAGCACTACGCTCGAAGCCCACCGTCCTCCCTCCCGGTAGCACAGAGATCTCCGGTAACAAAGTACCCAACGATCCTCAGAGATGATGATGTGCAGTTCGCTCCCTCGCACACAATCTCGGCGACCTGCTGCTCTCCAGACGTTCTCGCCCCGGATCGGCTGCCGGCGCGTGTAACGGCGCCTTTGTCGGCCATGAATAATGCAGCCACGGCGGCGGCAGAGAGGGCGCAGACGCCTGCCCGCCGTTGCCGTGTGGGCGGCGCCGGCTGCTCTGCACTGCCTGCTCTCAGCAACTGACTTACCGCTCCCAGCTGAGGCAGTTCCCCAGTGACTGGTTCCGTGGCTGCCGGATGCTTCGTTAGACCACAATAACAAGCCACCAGATCCAAACTCTGTTTCCGGAAAAATGTAACGCTAGCTGTTAGTCAAAGAAAATGAGCGTTGGGTTAGAGGCAGCGATCCCTCACTTTCATCCAGAGGGTTCCTAGTGGAGGCTGTTTGCCGTTGAGTTCCTCCGAAATTGGAAGGAAGTGTTGTTTTTGTCGTGTGGCCGAATTCCTACATCTGCATACGTACTTTGTAAGCCGCCGAATGGTGCAGGGCGAAGGGTACCCTGTACCATTATTAGCCAACGCCTCTCCTGTTCCATTCGCAAACAGGGGGAGGGAAAACTACTGTCTATATGTTTCCCTAATAGCCCTAATCTCTCTAACCCTATATACGCGGTCCTTACGTGAAATGTCCCCCCCCCCCCCCCCCCCCATGAACCATGGACCGTCCCGTTGGTGGGGAGGCTTGCGTGCCTCAACGATACAGATAGCCGTATCGTAGGTGCAACCACAACGGAGGGGTATCTGTTGAGAGGCCAGACAAAGCAAGAGTCTGACTAATCTGGCCTTGTAACACTAACCAAAATGGCCTTCCTGTTCTGGTACTGCGAACGGCTGAAAGCAAGGGGAAACTACAGCCGTAATTTTTGGTGTCCTCTTGGGTAAAATATTCCGGAGGTAAAATAGTCCCCCATTCGGATCTCCGGGCGGGGACTACTCAAGAGGACGTCGTTATCAGGAGAAAGAAAACTGGCGTTCTATGGATCGGAGCATGGAATGTCGGATCCCTTAATCGGGCAGGTAGGTTAGAAAATTTAAAAAGGGAAATGGATAGGTTAAAGTTAGATATAGTGGGAATTAGTGAAGTTGGCAGGAGGAACAAGACTTTTGGTCAGGTGAATACAAGGTTATAAATGCAAAATCAAATAGGGGTAATGCAGGAGTAGGTTTAATAATGAATAAAAAAAATAGGAGTGCGGGTAGGCTACTACAATCAGCATAGTGAACGCATTATTGTGGCCAAGATAGACACGAAGCCCACGTCTACTACAGTAGTACAAGTTTATATGCCAACTAGCTCTGCAGATGACGAAGAAATTGATGAAATGTATGAAGATATAAAAGAAATTGTTCAGGTAGTGAAGGGAGAAGAAAATTTAATTGTCATGGGTGACTTGAATTCAAGAGTAGGAAAAGGGAGAGAAGGAAACATAGTAGGTGAATATGGATTTGGGTTAAGAAATGAAAGAGGAAGCCGCCTGGTAGAATTTTGCACAGAGGATAAATTAATCATAGCTAACACTTGGTTCAAGAATCATGAAAGAAGGTTGTATACATGGAAGAATCCTGGAGATACTAAAAGGTATCAGATAGATTATATAATGGTAAGACAGAGATTTACGAACCAGGTTTTAAATTGTAATACATTTCCAGGGGCAGATGTGGAATCTGACCACAGTCTATTGGTTATGAACTGTAGATTAAAACTGAAGCAACTGCAAAAAGGTGAGAATTTAAGGAGATGGGACCTGGATAAACTGAACGAACCAGAGGTTTTACAGAGATTCAGGGAGAATATAAGGGAACAATTGACAGGAATGGGGGAAAGAAATACAGTAGGAGAAGAATGGGTAGCTTTGAGGGATGAAATAGTGAAGGCAGCAGAGGAACAAACAGGTAAAAAGACAAGGGGTAGTAGAAACCCGGCACGGACTTCAATGCGAGATGCCTTTAATAGGTTCCATAACGAAACATTGTCTCGAAATTTGGTAGAAAATCCAAAGAAATTCTGGTCGTGTGTAAAGTACACAAGCGGCAAGACGCAGTCAATACCTTCGCTGTGCAGTGCCGATGGTACTGTTACCGACGACTGTGCCGCTAAAGCGGAGTTATTGAACGCAGTTTTCCGAAATTCCTTCACCAGGGAAGACGAATGGAATATTCCAGAATTTGAAACACGAACAGCTGCTAGCATGAGTTTCTTAGAAGTAGATACCTTAGGGGTTGCGATGCAACTCAAATCGCTTGATACGGGCAGGTCTTCAGGTCCAGATTGTATACCGATTAGGTTCCTTTCCGATTACACTGATACAATAGCTCCCTACTTAGCAATTATATACAACCGCTCGCTCACCGATAGATCTGTACCTACAGATTGGAAAATTGCGCAGGTCCCACCAGTGTTTAAGAAGGGTGGTAGAAGTAATCCATCGAACTACAGACCTATATCATTGACGTCGGTTTGCAGTAGGGTTTTGGAGCATATACTGTATTCAAACATTATGAATCACCTCGAAGGGAACGATCTATTGATACGTAATCAGCATGGTTTCAGAAAACATCGTTCTTGAGCAACGCAGCTAGCTCTTTATTCGCACGAAGTAATGGCCGCTATCGACAGGGGATCTCAAGTTGATTCCGTATTTCTAGATTTCCGGAAAGCTTTTGACACCGTTCCTCACAAGCAACTTCTAATCAAGCTGCGGGCCTATGGGGTATCGTCTCAGTTGTGCGACTGGATTCATGATTTCCTGTCAGGAAGGTCGCAGTTCGTAGTAATAGACGGCAAAACTTCGAGTAAAACTGAAGTGATATCAGGTGTTCCCCAGGGAAGCGTCCTGGGATCTCTGCTGTTCCTGATCTATATAAATGACCTGGGTGACAATCTGAGCAGTTCTCTTAGGTTTTTCGCAGGTGATGTTGTAATTTACCGTCTAGTAAGGTCATCCGAAGACCAGTGTCAGTTGCAAAGCGATTTAGAAAAGATTGCTGTATGGTGTGGCAGGTGGCAGTTGACGCTAAATAATGAAAAGTGTGAGGTGATCCAGATGAGTTCCAAAAGAAATCTGTTGGAACTCGATTACTCGATAAATAGTACAATTCTCAAGGCTGTCAATTCAACTAAGTACCTGGGTGTAAAAATTGCGAACAACGTCAGTTGGAAAGACCGCATAGACAATATTGTGGGCGAGCCAAAAGTTGTGTTTCATTGGCAGGACACTTAGAGACACTAAAGAGACAGCTTACACTACACTCGTACGCCCTCTGTTAGAATATTGCTGAGCGGTGTGGGATTGACGGAGGACATCGAAAGGGTGCAAAAAAGGCAGCTCGTTTTGTATTATCACGTAATAGGGGAGAGAGTGTGGCAGATATGATACGCGTGTTGGGATGGAAGTCATTAAAGCAAAGATGTTTTTCTTCGCGGCGAGATCTATTTACGAAATTTCAGTCACACACTTTCTCTTCCGAATGCGAAAATATTTTGTTGAGTCCAACCTACATAGGTAGGAATGATCATCAAAATAAAATAAGAGAAATCAGAGCTCGAACAGAAAGGTTTAGGTGTTCGTTTTTCCCGCGCGCTGTTCGGGAGTGGAATGGTAGGGAGATTGTATGATTGTGGTGCGATGAACCCTCTGCCAAGCACTTAAATGTGAATTGCAGAATAATCATGTAGATGTAAATGTAGATGTAGATGAAACCCTTGTGTAACAGAAGAAATATTGATTTTAAATGACGAAAGGAGAAAATATAAATGAAGCAGGCAAAAAGGAATACAAAGTCTCAAAAATGATATCGACAGGAAGCGCAAAATGGCTAAGCAGGGATGGCTAGAGGACAAATCTAAGGATGTAGAGGCTTATCTCACTAAGGGTAAGATAGATACTGCCTACAGGAAACTTAAAGAGACCTTTAGAGAAAGGAGAACCACTTGCATGAATATCAAGAGCTCAGATGGAAACCCAGTTCTAAGCAAAGAAGGGAAAGCAGAAAGGTGGAAGGAGTATAAACAGGGTTTATACAAGGGCGATGTACTTGAGGACAATATTATGGAAATGGAAGAGGAGGTAGATGAAGATGAAATGGAAGATATGATAATGCGTGAAGAGTTTGACAGAGCACTGAATGACCTAAGTCAAAACAAGGCCCCAGGAGTAGACAACATCCCATTAGAACTACTGACAGCCTTGGACGTGCCAGTCCTGACAAAACTCTACCATCTGGTGAGCAAGATGTATGAGACAGGTGAAATACCCTCAGACTTCAAGAAGAATATAATAATTCCAATCCCAAAGAAATCAGGTGTTGACAGATGTGAAAATTACCGAACTATCACTTTAATAAGTCACAGCTGCAAAACACTAACGCAAATTCTTTACAGACGAATGGAAAAACTGATAGAAGCCGACCTCGGGGAAGATCAGTTCGGATTCCGTAGAAATGTTGGAACACGTGAGGCAATACTGACCCTACGAATTATCTTACAAGGGAACCTCCCCATAGCACCCCCCTCAGATTTAGTTATAAGTTGGCACAGTGGATAGGCCTTGAAAAACTGAACACAGATCAATTGAGAAAACAGGAGGAAGTTGTATGGAACTGTGAAAAAATAAGCAAATTATACAAACTGAGTAGTTCATGGGAAGATAGGCAACATCAAGGACAGTGGTGTCGTGGTAACGTTAGCAGCTGCGGAACGAAAAGTACTTGGTTCAAATCTTCCATCGAGTGAAAAGTTTAATTTTTTATTTTCAGTTTATGTGACAAACTCTTATGTTTTCATCACATTTTTGGGAGTGATTATCACATCCACAAGGAAACCTAAATCGGGCAAGGTAGAATAATCTTTTTACCCATTCACCAAGTGTACAAGTTAGGTGGGTCGACAACATATTCCTGTCATGTGACGCACATGCCGTCACCAGTATCGTATAGAATATATCAGATGTGTTTTCCTGTGGAGGAATCGGTTGACCTATGACCTTGCGATCAAATGTTTTCGGTTCCCATTGGAGAGGCACGTCCTTTCGTCTACTAATCGCACGGTTTTGCGATGCGGTCGCAAAACACAGACACTAAACTTATTACAGTGAACAGAGACGTCAATGAACGAACGGACAGATAATAACTATGCAAAAATAAAGAAAGTAAAATTTTCACTAGAGGGAAGACTTGAACCATGGACCTCTCATCCTACAGCTCCTAACACTACCACGGGACCACAGCTCTCCTTGGCATATACTCTCCATGATGTTGCCTATGTATCCCATGGACTACTCAGTTTGTATATTTTGATTATTTTTTCACAGTTCCACACAACTTCTTCCTGTTTTCTCGATTGGTCTGTGTTCAGTTTATCAAGGCCTATCCACTGTGCCAACTTATAACTAAATCTGGGGGGGGGGGGGTGCGATGGGGAGGTTCCCTTGTTAGAAGAAAGGTGAAGGAAAGGCAAACCTATGTTTCTAGCATTTGTAGACTTAGAGAAAGCTTTTGAAAATGTTGACTGGAATACTCTCTTTCAAATTCTGAAGGTGGCAGGGGTAAAGTACAAGGAGCGAAAGGCTACTTACAATTTGTACAGAAAGCAGACGACAGTTATAAGAATCGAGGGGTATGAAAGAGAAGCAGTGGTTGGGAAGGGAGTGAGACAGGGTTGTAGCCTCTCCCGATGTTATTCAATCTGTATATTGAGCAAGCAATAAAGGAAACAAAAGAAAAATCCGGAGTAGGTATTAAAATCCATGGAGAAGAAATAAAAATTTTGAGGTTCGCCGATTGAATAGTAATTCTGTCAGAGACAGCAAAGGACTTGGTAGAGCAGCTGAACGGAATGGACAGTGTCTTGAAAGGAGGGTATAAGCTGAACATCAACAAAAGCAAAACGAGGATAATCAAATTTCGTCGAATTAAGTCGGGTGATGTTGAGGGAATTAGATTAGGAAATGAGACACTTAAAGTAGTAAAGGAGTTTTGCTGTTTGGGGAGCAAAATAACTGATGATGGACGAAGTTGAGAGGATATAAAATGTAGACTGTCAATGGCAAGGAAAGCGTTTCTGAAGAAGAAAAATTTGTTAACATCGAGTATAGAGTTAAATGTCAGGAAGTCGTTTCTGAAAGTATTTGTATGGAGTGTAGCCATGTATGGAAGTGAAACGTGGACGATAAATAGTTTAGACAAGAAGAGAATAGAAGCTTTCGAAATGTGGTGCTACAGAAGAATGCTGAAGATTAGATGGGTAGCTCACATAACTAATGAGGAGGTATTGAATAGAATTGGGGAGATGAGGAGTTTGTGGCACAACTTGACTAGAAGAAGGGATCGTTTGGTAGGACATGTTCTGAGACATCGAGGGATCACCAATTTAGTATTGGAGGGCAGCGTGGAGGGTAAAAATCGTAGAGAGAGACCAAGAGATGAATACACTAAGCAGATTCTGAAGGATGTAGGCTGCAGTAGGTACTGGGAGATGAAGAATCTTGCACGGGATAGAGTAGCATGGAGAGCTGCATCAAACCAGTCTCAGGACTGATGACCACAACAACACGTGAAATGTACGTAAGCGGCAGCAGAATCGTTACGCAGTCAGCCTCTAAAAGCCGATTCTCTAAATTCTCTCGATAGAGAGAAAAGAGTGTCTCCCTTCCTACAGTGGTTTCCATTTGAGTTCCCGAAGATTCTCCTAATACTTGGGCGTTGTTAGTACCTGCCGGTAACATCTCTAGCAGCACGCCTCTGAATTCAATGTATACCTGTAATTCAACCGGGCACAGATCCTAAACACTCGAACAGTACTAAACATTGGATCGCACTAGTGTACTGCATACGGTCTCCTTTACAGATGAACCAGATTTTCCTAAAATTCTCCCAGTAAATTGAAGTAACCGTTCGCCCTCCTTACATGCTTATTCCACTTCATGCTGCTCTGAAACATTACACCTCACGTGACAGTGTCAATCGGCACCGTGCTTAAGCTGTACTCGAACGTTATGGCTTTGTTTCTTGCAATTTCTTGCAATTTCCTACACTTGCAGCTAGCTGTCATACATCGCAACAGACACCTGTCCATACACCACAGTATCATCAGCAAACAGCCGCAAACTGCTGCTTACGCTGTCCGACAGAACATTTACGCGTATAGAGAATAACAGTGGTCCTATACAACTTCCCTGGGTGACTCCTAACGATGCCCTTGTCTGCCGTCGAGGACAACATACTGAGCTCTAACATCTCAGTACACCCATTCGTGATCGCATTTAAGTTCTTTATGATCTCTTTTATTTTATTTTATTATGATAATTTTTTTTATATACCAGTCGACTTGATACGGCCCGCCACGAATTCCTCTCCTGTGCCAACCTCTTCATCTCGGTGTAGCACTTGCAATCTACGTCCTAAATTATTTGCTGGATGTATTTATTCCAATCTCTGCCTTCCTCTACAGTTTTTGCCCTCTACAACTCCCTCTACTACCATGGAAGTCATTCCTTGATGTCTTAGCAGGTGTCCTAGCATCCTGTACCTTTTCCTTGCCACTGTTTTCCACATATTCCTTTCCTCTCCGATTCTGCGCAGAACCTCAACATTCCTTACCTTATCGGTCCACCTAATTTTCAACGTTCGTTCGCCTGTTGCACCAAATCTCAAATGCTTCTTCTGTTCCGGTTTTCCGATTGTTTCACTACGAAACAATGCTGTACTCCAAACTTACATTCTCGGAAATGTATTCCCCAAATTAAGGCCTATGTCTGATACCAACAGACTTCTCTTGGCCACGAACGCCTTTTTGCTATTGCTAGTCTGCTTTTTATGTCCTCCCTGCTCCGTCCGTCATTGGTCATTCTACTGCCTGGGGGCAGAATGCCTTAACTTCACCTGCTTCGTGACCTCAATCATGATGTAATGTTTCTCGCTATTCTCATTTGTGCTACTTCTCGTTATTTCGCCTTTCTTCGATTTACTCTCAGTCCGTATTCTGTACTCATTAGACTGTTCATTCCATTCCGCAGATCATGTAATTCTTCTTCACTTTCACTCAAGATAGCTACATCATCAGCGAATCGTATCATTGATATCCTTTCACCTCGTATTTTAATTCCACTCCTGAACCTTTCTTTTATTTCCGTCATTGCTTCTTCGATTTACAATGGGGCCGAACGAATATATCCCCGTCTTACACCTCTTCTCGTCCGAGCCGTTCGTTCTTGGTGCTGCACTCCTATTATTCCCTCTTTGGTCATGTACATATTGTACGTTACCCGTCTCTCCCTATGGCTTACTCCTACTTTTCTCAAAATTTAGAACATCTTGTACTATTTTACATTCTCTAACGCTTTTTCGAGGTCAACAAATCCTACGAACGTGTCTTTTTTTCCCCTACATCCGCTCTACCATTATCAAACGTAATGCCAGAATTGCCTCTTTGGTGCCCTTACCTTTCCTAAAGCGAAACTGATCGTCATCTAACACATCCTCAGTTTTCTTTTCCACTCTTCTGTCTATTATTCTTATAAGCAACTTGGATGCATAAAATGTTAAGCTGACTATGCGATAATTCTCGCACTTGTCAGGCCTTGCGGTTTTAGGAATTGTGGATGATAATTTTCTGAAAGTCAGATGATATGTCACCAGACTCATACATTCTACCGTGAATAGTCGTTTTGTTGTCACATCTCCCAATGATTTTAGAAATACTGATGGAATGATTTCTGTACTTTGTGTTTTATTTGATCTCAAGTCCTCCAAAGCTCTCTTAAATTCTGATTCTAATACTGGATCCCCTATCTCTTCTAAATCGACTCCTTGTTCTTCTGTCACGTACAAAATCTTGCCCCTCATAGAGGCCCTCAGTGTACTCTTTCCACCTATTCGATTTCTGCATTTAACAGTGGAATTCCCATTACACTCTTAATGTTAATACTCTTGCTCTTAACTTCACCGCGGGTGATGAGTCAGTTCTACCGCCAATTATTTCTCATGCAGCCAAGTCGTCTTAGCTTCTCTGCCCTTCCTGTTTATTTCATTCCTCAGCAACATGTGTTTCTGTATTCCTGAATTTCCCTGAACATTTTTGTACTTCCTTCTTTCAGAGATTAACTGAAATATTTCTTCTGTTATCCACGGTTACTCCGCAGTTACCTTCTATATACATATGTGTTTCTTTTCAACTTCTGTGATTGCCATTTGTAGAGATGTCCATTCCTTTTCAACTATACTGCCTACGGAGTTGTTCCTTATTGTTGTATCTATAGCTTTAGAGAAATTCATGCGTACCTCGTCATTCCTTAGTACTTCCGTATCCCATTTCTCTGCGTATTGATTCCTCCTTACTAATCTCTTCAAATTCAGCCTAATCTTCATCACTACTACATAGTGATCTGAGTCCACATCCGCTCCTGGGTAATCATTACAAACCACTAACTGACTTCGGAATCTGTCTGACCGTGATGTAATCTAACTGAAATCTTCCTGTATCACTCGGTCATTTCCAGGTATACCTTCTCCTCTACAGATTCTTGAACAGCACTCTGCAGGCCGTCCTACCTGTCAGAGAGAACTGCAACTCTGATCACTTACATCCCCACTGAAATTGTGTTTGTGTACGAAATTACACTGGCATTCGACCATGCCTTCCGAGTACTTAATCTTTTTTGCCTGGTAGTGTATATTACCTATCTTTGCAGCGACGAGAGTTTTGGACTGGGGTCATACTCCTGCAATTTTCTATGTAACGGAATGTGCGTGTGTGTGTGGTAAGATCTTATGGGACCAAACTGCTGAGGTCATCGGTCCCAAAGCTTACGCACTACTTAATCTAACTTAAGCTAACTGACGCTAAGGACAACACACACACCCATGCCCGAGGGAGGACTCGAACCTCCGACGGGGGGAGCCGCTCGGACCGTGAGAAGGCATCATAGACGGCGCGGCTGCCCCACGCGGCGTGTAAACGAATATGTGAAAAGGAGTCCAGAGGTTATGCTTTCGCTACGTACACTAAGTTTGATGCCAGTGATATCATTTGTATTTGAACAGAATTTCTGTGGGCTTCATGAGAGTCCTGCGGATAATATTCTACTACAGCATTTTAACAGATAAATACGTTTCATTTAGCATTTCCCTTTGCTTTGTTTCACACCTGTTGAGCAGTAGTCGCTGTTACTTTAGTAGTCTCCGCACAGGGATTGTACACCATGGGTGATCCTTACCTTCATGAAATGTTCTACAAGGCATATACAATAATAAGCAAAGACTTCAGTCGACCCGTGGTCTAGGGAAAGCTTCATTGATTCATAATCAAAACGTCCTCAGTCCCGTGTTAGAAACCCGCCACCGCTTAAGATTTGATCAATAATCAGCATTTGTGGCCGAAGACTTCCGGTATAAGAAGTTACCCTCATCTGCCAACAGCCTTCTCAAAGAGGACGCAGGCCCTTGTTATGGGAAACTGCCCCTAAAAACGGAAGAATAAGCAATGATCAACGGCATGAGGATGCAGAAGGCAATGGAAACCACTGCGTAAAGACACATAACGTGTATCTACAGGACAAAATGGTTCAAACGGCTCTGAACACTATGGGACTTAACTTCTAAGGTCATCAGGCCCCTAGAACTTAGAACTACTTAAACCTAAATAACCTAAGGACATCACACACACCCATCCCCATGGCAGGATTCGAACCTGTGACCGTAGCGGTCACGCGGTTCCAGGCTGTAGCGCCTAGAACCGTTCGGGCGCCCCGGTCAGCACACAGGATATTTTGCCTGTAATTGAAAAAGTGTCCTGATGATCTACTCATCGGCAAAAGAATACGGAATAGTCCCCTATTCGTATCACCGGGAGGGGACCGCCAGGGGGATGAGACTCTGAGAAAAAGATTGAATAATCAACGGAAGGATAGCGTTCTACGATTCGGGGCGTGGAATGGCAGAAGCTTAAATGTGATAGCGATGCTAGAAACCGGTCAAATGAGTATAGGGTAATATAAATATCTGCAGAAAATGTTATAATGAGAACAGGATCAGTCAGGAATAGGAAGGTAGGACATAGAGTGTGTGTTATTGTGAACAGATCAGTAATAGGGTTATCCTTACCAGAATCGACAGCAAACCAACACCGACAACGATAGTTCAGTTACATATGCGGAAGTAGCAAGCTGAAGATGAGGACATAGAGAAAGTATGTGAGCATACTACAAGGGTAATCCATTACAAAAAGGAAGAAGAAAATCTAATAGTCGTGGGGGACAGGAATGCAGTAGTAGGGGAAGGAGTAGAAGAAAAGGTTACAGGACAATACGGGCTTGGGAAAAGGAATGAGAGAGGGGAAAGAATAATTGAGTTCTGAAATAAAATTCAACTAGCAATAGCAAACACTCTGTTCAAGAATCGGTAGAGGAGAAGGTATAATAGGAAATGGCCGAGTGATACAGGAAGATTTCGTTTAGATTACATCATGGTCAGACAAAGACTCCGAAATCAGTTACTGAATTTCAATGTGGACCCAGGAGCGGATCTGGACAGATCACTATGTAGTAGTGATGATGTGGTGTCACCGCCAGACACCACACTTGCTAGGTGGTAGCTTTAAATCGGCCGCGGTCCATTAGTACATGTCTGACCCGCGTGTCGCCACTGTGTGATCGCAGACCGAGCGCCACCACAAGGCAGGTCTCGAGATACGGACTAGCACTCGCCCCAGTTGTACGGACGACTTTGCTAGCGACTACACGGACGAAGCATTGCTCATTAGCCGAGCCAATAGTTAGAATAGCCTTCAGCTAAGTCCATGGCTACGGCCTAGCAAGGCGCCATTAGTAACATTGCATGTATCTAAAGAGTCTCACTTGTATCGCCACAATCTCCAGATGTACCAAAAGGATGGATTAAAGTTAAGTAGTACAGAAGCTACGTACTTTTCTTTATAGCATTCATTACGTATCCTGTTACAGACCTATCTCTTGCCTGCTAAACGCATGCCTTTCGGCTACTTCTGTGGCGTGGCTGTCTTGCTACGCCACAACAGTTGGCGACAAGTCAACGGAAAGGGTCTTGTTCTTTCTAATCGCTTACATTTACTTGTGTCATGGCTTCGCCAGATGTACTGTCCGAATTTTATCGCTTGCAGAATCAGCAGACGCAGGCGTTATTGGATGCCCTTGGACAGCTCATCCAGGGTCACCGTGCACTGCGAAACGACGCGGCAGCCGCAGCTCCACCGCTACCGCAGCCACAACTCGCAGTTGCACCGCCTTTTAGGCCGTTTGATCCAGCTAAGGAATCATGGACGGAGTGGTCACGCCAGTTTGGATTTCATCTCGCCGCCTACAGAATTCAAGGTAACGAGCGGCAGCCTCACTTATTGTCGTGTGTAGGGGTGCAGACGTACCGTGTGATAGTGAAATTGTTTCCCTGACGCGACGTAGCAACTTTGTCCTACGACGAAGTTTTGTCGGCATTGGACGCCTATTTCAAGGAAACAGTCAATGTCGTTGCAAAAAGGTATGCTTTCTTTCGTACAAAACGTACGGCCGGTCAAACTAATAGGGAGTGGGTTGCAACATTGCAAGGCCTTACAAGGGACTGTGCTTTTGAGTGTGAATGTGGACTCCCTTATTCAGATACAATGGTACGTGATGGAATTGCACAGAACGTTTCTGATGTTCGTATACGGGAACAGATTTTGAAACTAGTTAATCCCTCCCTTCAGCAAGTGATAGACATATTAGATAGGCAAGACACACTTGACTTTGCACAGGAATCATTTGAAACTTCGCCGGCCGTGTGTCAAATTAACCGGCCCGCTGGGCGCGCTGCACAGACCTATAAACTGCCCTCGCGCACGTCCACGCAGCTGCCGCCACACTCTAAACCAGGTGTGCCGCGCAAGCATACAAATGCAGTGAAATCATGCCCGTGGTGTGCAACTAGACATTCGCGTGAGAACTGCCCGTCACATCAGGCTATTTGTTTTTACTGCAATAAAAAAGGACATGTTCAAAGTGTTTGCCAGAAAAAGCTCAGATCAGACACTCTTCATCATTCCAGGCCCTTTGCTTCGCGCCGGAATCGAACCAAGAATACTCAGGCTCGTGAACCTTCGCCCATGGACATTCATGTAGTTAATTCCGCTTCGCCCAGTGCCACTTTCTCTAACAGTGACAGTGTTCGTCCCACACAAAGTGTGCGTCGACGTCGCCGGAAATCCCGTCAAGTCGCAAGTGCTTCTGTACCAGTGTCTGTTCAAATTGCACGAGAAAGTCGCTCTTGTCGTCGGCAGGACAATAAACTTTTTGTAGACTTGGACTTTGAAGGCAGAGTGATCCCATTCCAGCTCGATACCGGAGCTGCAGTTTCATTGATCAATCACGACACGTACAAACAACTGGACAAACCTCCGTTGCATGCCGCGAATGTTAAGTTACATAGTTATTCAGGTCAGAATATCCCTGTGTTAGGACAGTGCACTCTTCTTGCAACATACAAGGGACAAACAAAACTTGTGTCATTTTACGTTCTTCGTTCTTCTACTGCAGTGAACTTGTTTGGTTTAGATTTATTTCAGTTGTTTAACATGTCTATAGTAAATCAGGTCCTATCAGTGAATCAGACTGTGCCTTCAGACAGTGTTTCCCGTCTGTGTGAAGAATTTGCAGACATTTTTGCACCGGGCTTAGGTTGCGCTCAGAACTATGAAGCACATTTGGAACTGAAAGTCAATGCGCAACCGAAATTTTTCAGAGCGCACAATGTTCCTCACGCATTGCGTGATGAGGTCGCAAGAACATTACACGATTTGGGATCACAAGGTGTGATTGAATGTGCGCACTGCCTCTTCTCTTTCAGCTCCGCTTCATCGCTTACGCCGTAAAGGTGTTCCGTTCGTCTGGACGACGGATTGCGAACGCGCCTTTCGCCAGTTGAAATGGGCGTTGCTTTCAAATACTTGCCTTACGCCATTCCATCCCCAGAAACCCCTTTTGTTGATGTTAGATGCATCGGATTTCGGGATCGGTGCTGTGCTTGCGCACAAAGATGGATCGCATGATCGCCCTATTGCCTTTGCGTCAAAATTGCTCTCGTCTGCGCAAAGAAATTATTCACAGATAGAGAAAGAAGCTTTGGCTCTCGTCTTTGGTGTTACTAAGTTCCATGATGTCTTGTGTGGTCGTCACTTTACCATCATCACAGACCACAAACCTTTGACGTCGCTTTTTCATCCGAACAAGCCTGTACCTCCGCGTACAGCGCAGAAATTCATTAGCTGGTCTATTTTCCTCTCGCAGTACTGCTACGACATCATGTATCGGTCCACTGCTAAGCACGGAAACGCCGATGGGTTGTCCCGTTTGCCTGTTGCTGAGGATAGAGCATTCGATTCTTCCAAACTTACTTGCATGTTCATTGATTCGGAAACCGATGAAGTGGTCGAATCGTTTCCGATTGATTTTCGTCGTGTAGCTACAGTCACAGCTGCTGACCCGGTCCTTGCTACCGTTTTGCGTTTCGTTGCTACGCAATGGCCTTTGTCAAAGTCTCGGATCGAGGATCCGTTGGTTCGCCGATTTTTTGCCCACAAGGAGAGGCTTTTTGTTCGACGTGGTGTTTTGTTGTTGCGTTCTGATAATGATCAGTCCAGAGTCGTGGTCCCACGTTCGTTACAGTCCTCTCTGTTTTACGGCTTGTTCACCAAGGACATTGGGGTATAGTGCGAACGAAACAACTTGCTCGTCAGTACTGTACATGGTTCGGAATCGATGCTGCGATTACGAATATGTGTTCTTCTTGCATGGCGTGTGCCGAACAACAATCCGCACCGCCGCAGAAAGTCTTTGCATGGCCAAAAGCCACTTCCCCTTGGCAACGCTTGCACATCGATTTTGCTGGTCCATTCTGGAATGCTCGATGGTTGGTTCTGGTAGATGCCTTCAGTAATTTTCCTTTTGTTGTCTGGATGTCTTCCACGACGTCAACTGCCACCTTCCAAGCATTGTCTGCTATCTTTTGCATTGAAGGTCTTCTGCAGACTATTGTTTCCGACAATGGCCCACAATTCATGTCCTCCGAGTTTCAGTCATTCTGCAAGGCCAATGATATTCAACATCTGACATCTGCGCCGTTTTCGCCTCAGTCAAATGGTGCCGCTGAACGATTGTTCCGGACTTTCAAGTCACAGATGTTGGAGTTGAAAGAGTCGCATTCTCGGGAGGACGCGTTGTTGCTCTTTTTGTCATCGTATCGCTTTCAGCCCCGAGATGATCGCTCGCTGGCTGAGTTGCTCCACGGTCGTCCTCATCGAACCTTGATGTCTTTGCTGCACCCGCCGCATCAGGTTCCTGTGCAGCGGCAGACTCCTGCTTTTGCTCCAGGCGACGTTGTCTATTTTCGCAACTATCGCGGTTCACGGCGTTGGCTCGCAGGGCGCATACTTCGCTGCATCGGCCGCGCGATGTATTTGGTTTTGGGGGCCTCTGGTGAGGTGCGTCGGCATCTCAATCAGCTGCGCCTCTGTCGTCGCACGGGTTCTGCCACTCCCCGTCTGCTTTCAGCGACGGTGCCGTCCGGTCAGCGCTCTGGGGACCCATCTACTGGCTCGCCTCATCCCCAGGTGTTACCGACGATGCCTTCCATATTGCCCCATGGCGACGCGCCGCCGCAGCCGCCGCCGCCGCCGCCTGTCCTCTAGCCGGCGCCGCCCGCAGTGGACGCTTCGCTGCAGCCGCCAGGCGCCTCCCTGGGTCACGCGCCGCCGATCGCTTCCAGTGACCAGCTGTCCTCCGCCATGGAACTCTTGCCCGCTCCGGACCACATGACGTCATCGCGCGTCGGATACCCTGACGCAATGGAGGTCGACCCTTCGGCCCCTCCTGTCTCTTTCCGGGCGCATACGCCGCATGTTGACGTGCACCCTGGACTAGGTTTTCAGGCGTTTCCTAGATCCCCTCGGACCGAATGGCCGGGTGCGGGTGGCACAGCCTCGCCTGTTGTTAGGCTCCCCACCTCCTCGCATACGTCAACATGGGGTCCTCCCCACGGCGGGCGGAAGCCTTATAACACGACCGTTCGCCGATTTGCGGGGGAGGAATGTGTTGTTACCGCCAGACACCACACTTGCTAGGTGGTAGCTTTAAATCGGCCGCGGTCCATTAGTACATGTCTGACCCGCGTGTCGCCACTGTGTGATCGCAGACCGAGTGCCACCACAAGGCAGGTCTCGAGATACGGACTAGCACTCGCCCCAGTTGTACGGACGACTTTGCTAGCGACTACACGGACGAAGCATTGCTTATTAGCCGAGCCAATAGTTAGAATAGCCTTCAGCTAAGTCCATGGCTACGACCTAGCAAGGCGCCATTAGTAACATTGCATGTATCTAAAGAGTCTCACTTGTATCGCCACAATCTCCAGATGTACCAAAAGGATGGATTAAAGTTAAGTAGTCCAGAAGCTACGTACTTTTCTTTATAGCATTCATTACGTATCCTGTACAGACCTATCTCTTGCCTGCTAAACGCGTGCCTTTCGGCTACTTCCGTGGCGTGGCTGTCTTGCTACGCCACAAGAGATGAAGATCAGGCTGAAGAGATTAGTCACGAGGATCAATACGCAAAGAAATGGGATACGGCTAATGAATGACGAGATACGCATGAATTTCTCCAAAGCTATAGATACAACAATAAGGAATAACTCCGTAGGCAGTATAGTTGAAGAGGAATGGACGTCTCTATAAATGGCAATCACAGAAGTTGACATACGCATATAGAAGGTAACTACGAAGAAACCATGGGTAACAGAAGAATTACTTCAGTTGATCGCTGACAGAAGGAAGTACCAAAATGCTCAGGGAAATTCAGGAATACAGAGATACATGTCGCTGACGAATGAAGCTAAGATGAAACGGCTGCATGAAAAATGTCAAGAAATCGGAAAAGAAATGATAGTCGGAAGAACTGGCTCACACATACGAAAATCGAAACAACCGTCGGTGAAACTGAAACCAAGGGTGGTAACATTAAGAGTACAACCGGAATTCCATTGTTAAATGTAGAGCAGAGGGCGGATAGGTGGAAAAAGTACATCGAAGGCCTCTATGAGGGGGAAGATTTGTCTGATGTGATAGAGGAAGATACAGGGGGTCGATTTAGAAGAGATAGAGAATCCAGTATTAGAATCAGAATTTAAGAGAGCTTTGGACGACTTAACATCAAATAAGGCAGATCGGATCGATAACATTCCATTACAACTCCTAAAATACTTAGCGGAAGTGGCAACAAGTTGGTGTGTAGAATGTATGGGTCTGGCATTATACTGTCTGACTTTGCATTATACTGTCTGACTTTCGGAAGAATATCGTCCATACAATTCCGAAGACTGGAAGAGCTAATAAGTGCGAGAATTATCGCACAATCAGCGTAACAGCTCGTGCATCCAAGTCGCTGACAAAAGTAATGTACAGGAGAATGGAAAAGAAAGTTCAGAACGTGTTCTATGACGACCAGTTTGGCTTTAGGAAAGGTTAAGGCACCAGAGAGAGAGAGCTGTGACGGCGCGTTTGATAAGGGAGGCTCCGCTAGAGAAAAGTCAAGAAACGTTCGTAGGATTTACTGACCTCAAAAAAGCTTTAGACAATGCCAAATGGTGCAAGATATTCCAAATTCTTGGAACAATAGGGGTAAGTTGTGGTAACATACAATATGTATATGCAAGAGCCAAGACAGAATAATAAGAATGGACGACAAAGAACGAACTGCTCGGATGAAACAGGGTGTAAGACAGGAATGTAGTCTTTCTGTAGTACTGTACAATGAAGAAGCAATGACGGAAATAAAAGAAAGGTTCATGGGTGGAAATGAAATTCAAGGTGAAAGGATATATATATATATATATATATATATATATATATATATATATATATATGGTGGTCCATTGATCGTGACCGGGCCAAATATCTCACGAAATAAGCATCAAAAGAAAAAACTACAAGAAACGAAACTCGTCTAGCTTGAAGGGGGAAACCAGATGGCGCTGCCGGCCGGTGTGACCGAGCGGTTCTAGGCAATTCAGTCCGGAACCGCGTGACTGCTACGGTCGCAGGTTCGAATTCTGCCTGGGGCATTGATGTTTGTGACGTCCTTAGGTTACTTAGGTTTAAGTAGTTCTAAGTTCTAGGGGACTGATGACCTCAGATGTTAAGTCCCATAGTGCTCAGAGTCATTAGAACCATTAGAACCTGATGGCGCTATGGTTGGCCCGCTAGATGGCGCTGCCATAGGTCAAACGGATATCAGCTGCGTTTTTTTTATGGGACCTCCCCATTTTTTATTAGATATTCGTGTAGTACGTAAAGAAATATGAATGACTTAGTTGGACCACTTTTTTTGCTTTGTGATAGGTGGCGCTGTAATAGTCACATACATATAAGTACGTGGTATCGCGTAACATTCCGCTAGTGCGGACGGTATTTGCTTCGTGATACATTACCCGAGTTAAAATGGACCGTTTACCAATTGCGGAAAAGGCCGATATCGTGTTGATGTATGGCTATTGTGATCAAAATGCCCAATGGGCGTGTGCTATGTATACTGCTCGGTATCCTGGACATCATCCAAGTGTCCGGACCGTTCGCCGAATAGTTACGTTATTTAAGGAAACAGGAAGTGTTCAGCCACATGTGAAACGTCAACCACGACCTGCAACAAATGATGATGCCGAAGCAGGAGTTTTAGCTGCTGTCGCGGCTGATGCGCACATCAGTACACACAAATTGCGCGAGATCGGGAATGTCAAAAAGGTCAGTGTTGAGGATGCTAGAACAACATCGACTGCACCCGTACCATATTTCTATGCACCAGGAATTGCATGACGACGACTTTGAACGTCGTGTACATTTCTGCCAGTGGACGATGACAGATTTTTTGCACGCGTTCTATTTAGTGATGAAGTGTCATTCACCAACAGCGGTAACGTAAACCGGCATAATATGCACTGTTGGGCAACGGAAAATCCACGATGGCTGCGACAAGTGGAACATCAGCGACCTCGGCTGGTTAATATATGGTGCGGCATTATGGGAGGAAGGATAATCGGCCCCAATTTTATCGGTGACAATCTAAGTGGTGGAATGTATGCTGATTTCCTACGTAATGCTCTACCGATGTTACTACAAGACGTTTCACTGCAAGACAGCATGGCGCTGTACTTCCAACATGATGGATGTCCGACACATAGTTCGCGTGCGGTTGAAGAGGTATTGAATAGCATATTTCATGACAGGTGGATTGGTCGTCGAAGCACCATACGATGGCTCGCACGTTCACTGGATCTGACGTCCCCGGATTTCTTTCTGTGGGGAAAGTTGAAGGATATTTGCTATCGTGATCCACCGAAAACGCCCGACAACATGCGTCAGCGAATTGTCGATGCATGTGCGAACATTACGGAAGGCGAACTAGTCGGTGTTGAGAGGAATGTCGTTACACATATTGCCAAAAGCATTGAGGATGACGGACATCATTTTCAGCATTTATTGGATTAATGTGGTATTTACAGGTAATCACGCTGTAACAGCATGCGTTCTCAGAAATGATAAGTTCACAAAGGTACATGTATCACATTGGAACAACCGAAATAAAATGTTCAAACGTGTCTACGTTCTGTATTTTAATTTGAAAAACCTACTTGATACCAACTGTTTGTCTAAAATTGTGAGCTATACATTTGTGACTATTACAGCACCATCTATCACAAAGCGAAAAAAGTGGTTCAGCTAAAACATTTATATTTCTTCCCGTACTACAAGAATATGTAAAAAAAAATGTGGGTTCCTATTTAAGAAAACGCAGTTAATATCCGTTTGACCTACGGCAGCGCCATCTAGCTGGCCAACCATAGCTCCATCTGGTTTCCCCCTTAAAGCTAAACAAGTTTCGATCTTTGTAGTTTTTTAGTTTGATGCTTATTTCGTGAGATATTTGGCGCGGTCACGATCAATGGACCACCCTGTAAATAGTTATTTCATTGTAATCAAATACGGATCGAGAGTACATCGAAGAGCCGGCCGCGGTGTTCTAGCGGTTCTAGGCGCTCAGTCCGGAACTGCGCGACCGCTACGGTCGCAGGTTCGAATCCTGCCTCGGGCATGGATGTGTGTGGTGTCCTTAGGTTAGTTAGGTTTAAGTAGTTCTAAGTTCTAGGGGACTGAAGACCACAGATGTTAAGTCCCATAGTGCTCAGAGCCATTTGAACCATTTTTACATCGAAGAAATACGAAAGTAATGAGAAGTAGCAGAGAATCTTAACATCAGGATTGATGATCGGGAAGTAGATGAATTTAAGGAATTCAGCTACCTTGACAGGAAAATAACCAATGACGGACGGAGCAAGGAGGACATCAAAATCACAGTGAAGAAGATGAGGAACACAGAAAACATTACAAACTCTGAAATCAGTCACTGTAAAAACAGAACACGTCAGGAAAACCACATCATGTGGTAAAAAGCCATGAAATAAAAGACCACCGATAATGCTGCAACTGCAGTGAAACACATTTGGGATAAAAAAACGGTGCTTTGCTACAGGTGGACCCCACCCAATAACATATGTATTTGCAAGTCAGATCATACTGTGGACACACAGCCCATCAGCACAGTCTAGTGTAACATTGCAACGAGCTCCTGTCTCAACGACAGTCTTGATTCATGCTATTTACGGCTTCTCCCCTCAGTTGCAACCGGGTGTAAGATTGTTGAGACACCGACTAATGCAGTACACCTTCCAGTGACACTTCAGACATTGGACTATTTGGAGATTAGTATTGTGGACCAGAACAATCAACTTTTTGAATTTCGTAGTGAGGAAATCATTGTACGATTGCATTTAAGGCAGAATGGGCGTACAGTATACAACCAGTGCCGAACAGCAAAGCGATAATCTTGTAGAGTATGATGAGCGAAAGATTCGTCAGGAATACTTCTCGCATAAACCTTACGCTTCAACAACATTTAACAAGAATGATTAAATGAGAATTTTCATCCGGCGCTGACGCTTCCATGCTAGAGTTTCATATATTTGGAGGGATCATTCAAGAAAACCGACGGCACCGCTACAATGGGATCCAAGCTTACACATAATGCTTTACTATTCCTGTTTCAAGAGATACGCTGTGAACTCAGTGGGTCTGAAAGTACCCAATGTGAGAGTAACATCAACCCTTAAAACATAAGTATCTGCATCGCCCACGGATTTGTATGGTTTAGAAAATGCGGGGTGGTTCATAGACGATCCGGTGGAGACGGCAGATGCAGAGTACAAGCCATTTACTGCAAGCATACCTCTAAAAATACTTGTGGACTACTTTCAGGATGTAAAGCACATTGTTATTAATGCTAAACAGGAACTTATTCTGGTACGGTGTGCGACGGATAATAACTCTTATATTCAAGGAGCTCAAGAGGAGAATATGATCACAATCAGCAAGATAATATGGAAAATACCTCATATCAGCGTATCAGACGAGGAGCGTTTGAAGCTTTTAAAATTTCTGATTTCCGGTTCATGTGTATCACTAACATTCCGCTCTTGGGAGGTTTTTGAGCACACAGTGCTACCGACTGCAAGCAGACAAACATGGGCTATTAAAACCTCTTTGTAGTGAGAGACAGCTTGATTCATCATACTTGCGTTTCAGTCTGATATAAGAGAGAATATAACAAATGATTCCACTGTATTCGACAACAGAAAGTTATCTAGTGCAAAAGTCTACCTGAATTCATAATTCTATCCAAATGACAAATTACACTTGCAGTGGGATGAAAATGTCTACATATGACATGTACACGAGGTTTCGTACTATGAAAGTGCTGAAGGAGAAGGAGGAAGTTGTCTTACTCAGTCCAAGGAAATTCAAGGATCTGTCACCAATCATCATAATAGACTGATAGACACAGAACGAGATAATTAAGTGTTGACCTATAGACGTGCAAATTGAATTAGGAAGTTGTGTTACTCAGTCCAAGGAAATTCTAGGAGCTGTCACCAATCATCATAATAGACTGATAGACACAGAACGAGATAGTTAAGTGTTGACCTATAGACGTGCAAATTGAATTAGGAAGTTGTCTTACTCAGTCCAAGGAAATTCAAGGAGCTGTCACCAATCATCATAATAGACTGATAGACACAGAACGAGATAATTAAGTGTTGACCTATAGACGTGCAAATTGAATTAGGAAGTTGTCTTACTCAGTCCAAGGAAATTCAAGGAGCTGTCACCAATCATCATAATAGACTGATAGACACAGAACGAGATAATTAAGTGTTGACCTATAGACGTGCAAATTGAATTAGGTTGTCTTACTCAGTCCAAGGAAATTCAAGGAGCTGTCACCAATCATCATAATAGACTGACAGACACAGAACGAGATAATTAAGTGTTGACCTATAGACGTGCAAATTCTATTACAATCTTCAGCAAATTTCCCGAAACATAGTGCCGCGTACATTCTAGTTCGACATGACCGTGTGATCTGTAGCTGCCCGCTCACCGGTGTTGTGCACTGAGCTGTATAAATGAACAGGTGCTGTGCCATACCTAGAGCATTCCATAATGGCATCTCAAAGTGTGAACACCATTGCAGACGCTGGGGGTTTCTGTTATGGTGAGCGTAGACAGTTCATATTTAAAGATGTTGCATTCTCTGCATGCACAGAAGATGTCGGAATAATAAAGACATTCTCAGCAAACATTGCATCACCGAGGACTTTCCAGGATGTGAAATGCGCTAAAATACGAAAGAGTGCAAGGTGGTTAACACATTTTTACCATGGAATTCACTGGGATGATCCTCGCACACGCTATAAAGGTATGGTGACGTCCCTTCGATTGTTCGACCTCAGTGATACCATCATCTCCGCGAAGGCGAAGGAGAAGATCTCATGCGGAAGGAGAAAATCTCACAAATGAGGCGAATCTTCAAGTTTTCTGCTGTTCAAGACCTGGAATTATGCAGGTTTTCTGCTCTCCATCAACTCAAGAAGATGAAGATGTGTGACAGTAGCTTTGCTGGGTATGCTTATGAAAATGTAAAATTACTTTTGAGTGAGATGAGAAATAAAGGAATTTTTGCTCATAATTCTTGTATGATTTGTCTTCACCTGGTTCCAGCTTTCCTAGTGTACTGTTTTACCCAGATACTATGTCTGTGGTTTTCTTCAAGAACAGGAAATATAATTTCAGATATGTTTGCTATACGTCTTTGGAAGCAGACGCGGTCACGTGCCTCCTGCTCCCAAAACCCAATTCATTCTTCACGATCGACGTAATTCCATGCAACCATTCTACGTATTTTGTTATTCTCGGTCTTAAGCTTCACCTCCTTAATAGCACTCATCTTCAGAAAAACTAGCGTCGTATGTAACTGCACAGTCTTTACATATATACATATATAATGCAATAGGGGAAAGCTTTCTTGTAAATAACAACAACAAAGACGTATGGTAACAAGTTTTTTCCTTTATTCAGCTCACACAAATAAAAATCAGTTCATGAGATTACAGTTCAGTTCTGGAGGCACAATATAGTTCTTGAGGTCCAATTTGACTCTATTTCAATGCTGAGATACTTTTAACTTAAATGCTATGACAGCAACACTGGTCGAGAATTTTTTTTTCTTTTACAGTGACAAAGTTCACTCTAAAAACTAATGCAGATATAAGTTTACTACAGCTAAATTCCACAGTTCCAATAGCATAACTTTTAGAATAATATTCATGGACCTTGCAAACTTAGAATTTAATTTCAGCAGCCCTAATAGCAAAGATTTTTACAACAATAATAATTCTAATGGACTGTGAGCTATATTGGTACATTTAAAAACTAGTCTGACTTGAAACGGCTAGAATCAGGTGAAAGCGCCGGCCTGGGTGGCCGAGCGGTTCTAGGCGCTTCAGTCTGGAACCGCGTGACCACTACGGTCGCAGGTTCGAAATCTGCCTCGGGCATAGATGTGTGTGATGTCCTTAGGTTAGCTAGGTTTAAGTAGTTCTAAGTTCTAGGGGACTGATGACCTCAGATGTTAAGTCTCATATTGCTCAGAGCCATTTGAACCATCAGGTGAAAGCGTTAAAATCTATTCTATTTACAGGAGCACATGGTGCGTAGATATATATTTAGAGGTGCACATACGTTACATATGAATAAATAAATAGACAACTATCTTTTTTCTGTTTAGCCATTTTTAAAATTTTTTGTTTATGCTTTTCAACTTTTTTCTTATACATACAGGATGTGTGTATATATAACCCATTTTTTGTTTTTGGTCTATGTGTGTGTATATACATGCATACATAGTACACATAAATATTTACACAACACACACACACACAGAAAAATCACTTACACTCTGATAAAAGTGTCATACTATTACTCTGTAGACGCTCTCTCTTCCACACTCATTCTCTCAGAGTGCCCCGCCCATTCTCTCGCTACAGGTGAGTAGTGTGAGTACGGGAGAGTTTCAATGCCATCATCACGAATAACCATTTTATCGTCATGAAGCGAGGGGATGATTTTAGACTGTAGCGCAGTGTTCACCTCGTGACCTCTCGGTCGAATACTAGTCTGCCATACCACATGGGGCGGCTGCGGTGCAGCAACGCGAGCACCGCTGTACAGGCACCCGAAATAGTCCTCGACAGAGATGGCTCTCGATATCATACGATGCACACACGTAGCTTGCTTCTGGGTGGCACCTTCCAATGGGCGACCTACAAACTCCACAGTCGGCAGTCCAACCGCCTCTTCCTCCGTAAGGCCGAAACTTTTTTGTTTTGAGGAACAATACCATAAGGATTATCCGCTGTGTATGAGGACATGTAGAATTCATTACCATGTACCTCATTTCTTCGTATGGATTGCAGCTCTATACCCAATAGATGAAGCTATCTGTATCCATATAAAGTAACTGAGGATCTGCGAAATGAGTGGAATTTGTATAGGCCTAGTATGCACATCCCCACATAAATAAGTTTCGTAAATTCTACTGCAGTTTTCGCCATCTCCACAGCAGCAAAGTTCTTATTCAGTATGATGACACTCTTTAAATCTGATCTGGCAATGCATTTTATTACGCCATACCACCCATTCCGTTCGGTTCTAATCAGAATTCACGTCTTTATCTCAAATTCTCCATTGTTTTACCGAAAATTATTCATTAATTTGTAAAAATCTTTCTGAAAGTCATACGTCGCGGAAACTCTCTACCTCGTATTTAAATCAATGTACTCCTTCACCCAGGGGTACTGCTTGAAGGAGACAGCCTCAGTGATTCTAACCAGCTCCATCCCCAAGCTCAGACACTGTTGTAGATTACGATAATGAATAATGTATCTCCGCTTATCCTCCAGCGTTGTCATCAGTTTTGGTGTGGAGCCTCTTCGCGGAACTAGTTGCTCTGGACACAGCAGCAAATCGGTGTGAACATCATGCAGGCTAATAGGGTATGTGAGTTCTGCCTCCATCACATACCCTACATCAGAATCACCTGCGGCCGGCCGGTGTGGCCGAGAGGTTCTAGGCGCTTCAGTCTGGAACCGCGCGACCGCTACGGTCGCAGGTTCGAATCCTGCCTCGGGCATGGATGTGTGTGGTGTCCTTAGGTTAATTAGGTTTAACTAGTTCTAAGTTCTAGGGGACTGATGATCTTAGATGTTAAGTCCCATAGCTCACAGAGTCATTTGAACAATTTTTGAGAATCACCTGCCGTACCCCCATGATTTTCCAACTAATTCCTTGCATTCGTCTTCAGGCTTGCATCGAATCCCACCAATCGGCAGTGATTGTTGAATGACGTGGCTGTATAAGGGTGGGTTGGGTTGTTTGGGGAAGGAGACCAGAGTGGGTCATCGGTTGCTGTATAAGGTATATATATCCAGGTACATTATGTAACTCGAATGAAGGGATGTGTTGAACCTATCACCCATCCGTGGGTTATATGCCATTGTTTGCCTAAGTACACATCGGAAAACTCCCCAATGAATCCTTCATGTCCAAAATTCGATATCGCACTTCGTTTCCTTCAGCATTGCGTCCCTTGACAATCCAGATGCCATGTAATAAAAGGCGGGATCCAGAGAATATGTGGCCATGCGTAGACTCCGGAATTCCTCTAAAACGTCCGCAAGTAAGCACACGTCTGTGTCCATGAAAGCCGTGCATACTCGCCTAAAGTGGAGATGTTGAATTCCTGCTAAACATTCACGGCATGCTCATACTCTGCGTCACTTATGGCATCACCTGTAAGGTTGCTGGACGATGCCGTTATGTCGGGTAGCCTGTTTCGTTGAGTTTTGCCGCACCATCCACATAATCATATGGGACAACTCCCTAGTCATAAGTTTTCCTCGTCGGAAAATGCATCTTTGGTGGTATGCATATCCCGCCGAGTTAGTTTCAGTGAGTTTCTGGAGTGGCGCCTGTATAAAACGTAGCGTGTCAAGAAAGCGCATCGTAATTCTTGGTGTCATTCATTTTGAGATGAAATATATTTCTCGACGTTCTCGGGTAGGTCACTAACCTGATTTTTCTCCTTGTCGAAATGAGCCAAATGCTCAACTAGAGAGTAACCGTCATATCCATTTAAATTATAGAAGAAAACGGGTATGTACATTGATAGCACGTATTGTGAGCTGCGCCAGGGAACTTCCCCGTAAGATGACAGTGGTCCCTACTGTCTAATGGCAGCCTAAAAACATGACAGACAACATCGTTGCTGTACAAATCTTCATTCTCCTTCGATTTGGCCATGAGAACGTTGTTGCTGTAAAGCTTTTAATCCTCCCATGAAAGATTTTTGAGGTCAGTGAGCAACCAAACTGCAGGATGATCCCCGACATAAGACTTGTAATGGTTAAGACTCGAATCATAGGATGCTGCAATTTCGTACGCTGCCGCATATGGCAGGTGTTTTCCTGTAAATGTGGTACGTGAGGTCGTGGGGTCACCTTCACAGGGGGTCACAGGAACGAGAAGGCATTTAAAATCGTCACACTACAAACGGGCATCGCTCCTGGTGGTGAGCATTTTTAAACTTCATGAATTTTGTTTTTGTTACCGGGTCCTTGGAAGCGCAGTCTCCTGGATGTGTCACCAATAACTTGTCTGAGGAAAAGGCAATGAGGCACCTCAAGCTAATATGTTGTTTCCTCTTATTCATATGGGAGGCGAGAAGCATGGACATGTCTTTCATCAAAGATAATGATAATTATCACTTTCAGAGAAGAGTAGCATGTTTACATGGATCTTTCACTCATCGGCAAATTCTGAGAAACAGGGCACACGAGAATATGCTTGTCCGGGTCATGAGGCTTGCTTTTCCTCTCCAGGCCATATACATAAACCGGTATTACGGTATTCTGCGCCTCAAATTTAGGTATGTCCTGGATCTTATGGGGAACTCGATACCCTCAAAGTTATAACACCCACGAGTACTATCACCTACATGGTATGTACCAAAATGCTCAGGATGATCAGTAAGATTGGGATTTCTCTCGTTAGACAGGATTGACCATGCAGAAAAAGCCTGATCCTGTCTATTTTCGACATTAATGCAAGCCTGCTCATTAGTAATATCCTTAGGGAGCTTGATATACATAGACCCTCTATTTACCGGGCCACAGGACATTTGTTGGATGTCCGGATGTTGTATTCGGCTGAGTGATTTAGGTAACCCTCTCACTTCCACCTTGGAAAATAGAGCCAGTAAGGCACTCAAAGTGGATTTACGAAACCACTCGGTGACATCCTCCGCGTTATCACATCATTTCCCCCAAAGATAATGAAGACTTGTCTCCTCATTGCTGGAATCAACTTTGGGACAGCGGGGTGGAGAAAGGGGAGAGGGGGGGGGGGGGGGGGGGGAGTGCGACAGTTCGACGCAGAGCGCCGCACTGCATTTAATGGCGGGATGCTGTGGGTCGTTGGCTACCTTGAGGAGCTCGTTTTCCACGACAGAAAAAGCGGCCTTAGAAAACCGATAGGGTCGCGCTATCCTCCTGCTGGATTCGGGATCCTCGTGAACGAGTTTCGATCCTCAAAGGCGTCTGCAATCAACTAGTTTTCTAAATGCGGTATGGTCTCTGACTGGATGCCCTTGACTAAAAAGGACGGGAGAGGGCACTGCCACAAGCCACATGATCATCTTTATTACTATTACTACTACTACTACCACTATTACTACTAAGACAAGGTGAGGTCTATACCGTCGATGATGAGGTAGGTGAGGTGGTGAATGGTACCCGCCGTGGCAGACATATATTTCTTGGGCGATGGTTCTGACGAGAAGGACGAGGTGGCGCTGCCAGGTGAGGCCAATGGGAGGAACCTGTCTGTGGCTATGGTTCCTGATGCTGTTGCTGCGCTGCAAGCCTGACCCGGTAATCTGACGGGCGGTAGCTCGTTGGTCCGCCCACGGACGCCAGAACAGCGGTGCTGGGGCAACGGGGGCGGCGGTGGCGGCTTCCCTTGCGGCGACTAACGGCGCCCCTCTAGGCGATGTGTGCCATATCGGACACCGATTTGGCGAGGAAGAAGGCTTAACCACCACTGGTGTGGGTACCACGTTGTGCTGCGGAGATGCGTCCACTGTAGGTGAAAGAAAAAAACATAATTACAACGTTTGCTGTAAGAAAGAAAGAAAGAAAGAAAGAATACAGACGATCGCATGGCTATAAGCGGAATGAGTAATCACCTTTCCTGCGCTGGGTCCACGGCTTGGGCAGTTCATCAGCGTCGTCCAATATTTCTACCACCTCTTCAGGGAAATCATCCTCCTCGTCTAAACGGGCCAGGTCGCGCTGCCTTTCCAGCTCTTCATCTATGTCCATTTCCCCGAGCCATTCAGATATCTCCTCCTCGCCAGAATCGATATGATGCAGTAGCCTCCAGCACTAGTTGCTAGTTGCAGGCTTTCCACCTGAGGAGAGAATTGCAGTGGCCCAGCCTCCTGCTACTCCTTCTTCTTCTTCCCCTCCTCCTCCTCCTCCTCCTCTCATCTACCCTCGCAATCCAGGATTAAATCCTGGTCTTTCGCTATAATATAAGGAAAAGAAACTGAAGTACCACCGACAACTTATTAACATACTACATTTTTTCCCCACTTTCAACACCGCAACCATATATTCACAAAACAAATTATTTACTTGCGGAGCACTTCATGCTCTTATTGTTCTACAATGAAACGTCGTTTGCCGTAACACTGATGGTGTCTGATGTCTTTGAAGGCTTCATCTTCAACAACAAACAGACGCACACAAAACTAAAGATAAGGAGTGGAGCGGTATGGTTTATATAGACTCGCCGATTTGGTGGGAAATCAGTCAAGAAGGCTGGTTGATGGCTCCTGCACAGGAGCCAATAGGACTGCTCCCCCCCCCCCCCCCCCCCCCCCCGAAGAAGATGAATGCTGCTCAGAGCACACAGACAAGCTGGTGCTGGTCTGGTCGGCAGCGATACTCGTACAGCCAGAGAAACCCTGCTTCCGCTCTGGACTTCACTCTGTAGGGAGCTGTGGCCCCTGACGGACACGTCGGGCCTTTGCGAGGCCCCCAGTTACGACCCTGCCTCGTGTAGGAAACTACTGTGATAGTGTATTTAACAATATTTTGCAAGATCGTCGGAGTTTCGACGCGTTGTATTTGCGCTCATTTATGTTTGCGATGTATTTTTGCAAGTCTATTTTGCCGTAATTTATTTACATTCCATACGTACCGGAGAAGACAAAATGGTTCAAATGGCTCTGAGCACTATGGGACTTAACATCTGAGGTCATCAGTCCCCTAGAACTTAGAACTACTTAAACCTAACTAACCTAAGGACATCATACACATCCATGCGCAACACAGGACTCGAACCTGCGACCGTAGCGGTCGCGCGGTTCCAGACGCAAGCGCCTAGAACCGCTCGGCCACACCGGCCGGCTGAGAAGACAGCGCAATGTTTTGTGTGCTACTTTGTATGAAGCAAAAATTTTAAAGCAAGAGCTGCAAATGTATTGGGTAGTTAAAAACTTTATCAAAGCTGAGTAGTCAAGGAGACAGAGAAGTTTCACAGGTTTGCCGCGATCTTTTCGTTTAGAGCCTGTGTGGTGGTATACATCGCAAAAGTGAAGCAAACTACTGTGCAGTGATCTTTTTGAAAGTGAGTTTAGAGATACATTCAATTGGATTTAGTAACTCTTGAAGTAGCTCGTGCTCCAAGGAAAGGAAAGGCTGTGGTACTTCCCAGAAAAGCGAGCGAAATGTCTCAGGGACCGTTTAACAAGTGTATCGCGAACTTTTTAGAGTCTGTGTTCAAGTGTGGCAGTGGTGGTAATCCTCAGAATAATACGAGTAATTGTTTAAATACTCTCACGTCATCTGTAAAGCTGTCTCTCTCTCTCTCTCTCTCTCTCTCTCTCTCTCTCTCTCTCTCTGTTTGTGCAGTGATACATTTAGTCCCTGTGACATCTTCAAGCTATGTGCGTGACAATATTCTGAAACACCAGATGCAATAACTCCTGAAGCAGTTCGTGCTCAATGGCAAAGGGTATCCAAGCGCCAAAGATGGCAAGGTGGGCGGCGGGTACTAGCAACGCGATAGGAAGCGCTTAGCGAGTGGCGCTGCCACATTTTGTTTTGTATCTACAGACCCAACCATCCAACCAACTCGCGCACGCGCGCCCTGACCGTGACATTGCTGGCCACAGTTCCTGTCGCGGCCGTCGGCGTCTCAGGGCGTTACCGCCGACGGAAGAGGTGGCGCCATGGCTGAGCTCGGGTCCGCAGCGCCCTCTGCCTTTTGCATATAAGGAGGAGCGCTGGCCCCGAGATGGACAGTCTATTGTCGATTGTCTATTGCTAGCTTTTCGTGGAGTTTACCGCGGAGCCATTGCAGTGTGAAATTTGCTATTGTAGTCGACTAGGCTCAGTACACGGATTACTCTTGGATATTACTTGGAATTGTATTGCTGGTGCACGTTTCGTCAGAAATAAAGATAAGTTATGTCTTCATTGTAGCTGGCGCAATTCTTGTCATTAATGATTTTTCTGCCAACAGACACAGCTACATCCTGGTCACTACCCACGCTTTATACAATTTGTGGTGACTGCCCCAAAAGTACCGCCGTGGCCCTTGGGTTTGGGAGCCGTCACAGAATTTTGAACATGCCACCATGACGTCGCTGTGATGATGCGACATCTCCAATTCGCCATCTTGAATAAATCCGGCAACAATTCAAGGTGAGGCCGTGCCCACTTTTCCCTACTCCTGATGTTAATTGTATCATCTGTGGGGCGCATTTCTTCGAAACTCACATAATTACTTCGGCGCATCCTGCTGCTGTTATCATATGCGCTCACTCGGTCCATTTAAAGTCCTGCTAAAGCCCTCACTCATTCTTCCATCAAATCGTTCTTCAGACTGACGTGTCATTGTCTCACATAGTCCCACGCATCCCTGCATTGCTCTTCGCGGTGCTTAATTTTTCATCAGAGTGCTTCAGAATTTATTTTGAATGCACTAGTTATAAAATCGACTAGTGTGACTACTGTACTTCCATTGGCCTGTCAACTAAATTTAACAGTGGTTAAATTTCGAACGCGGTGGAAAGTTTTTTTATTTATCATCGTTATTCTATTCTTGTTCATGCAGTAGGCCCTTAGATCTGTAGCGAATTTTGAAATTGAGCTTTCCATCTTCTCTTTTTCATCGCTTGGCTTTCTAGAAGAGAGTCAGCATGGTCTGTACGGTCCTAACTTATAACTATTCACTAGTTGGCATTCGGGAGGCGACTATTGTGTCAGATTTCTAAATAGGTGAGGAATATTTGATTCAGTGATAACTATTACGCAAATGATCAAAACGTTAGGTATTCGGAATATTTCCAGACTAATAATAGTATTAGATGTCTGCAACAGAACAGATATTCATCTGATTCCAGTATCTTCCGTAAGTTTTTTCCTCAAATTCTCCATAGATCATCCGAACACCTGCACAAAAATAGTTTGAAGTGAATTATGCCTTACTCATTATTCCTGTAAAGGTCCTAAGACATAAAATACACCATTAGTGGGTAACCCATTTCTTTTGTTTTAATAGGATATTTGAAACGATGCCTAGACTCGCTTGTCTCGTAATAAAGCTACAGTGACGACAGAAAGGTGATTATGGTTCGTCTTGACTGAGCAGCAGTATTATGATTGTAATATAAATAGGAGTGCAAGTCCGTGGCATCCAGGAGAAAACAGACGGTACCCAAGTGAAGCAACGCCTCCACTGCAGAGCGAAGATATGATGCTTGCATCTTCCTGTGTGACTTTTTCTCTCCCCAGTATATTTCACTGCTGATAGACATTAATGTATCTCTCCACTCAAGGGACTAAGAGGAAGTTATGCGTAGCCAGAAACTACTCACATTAATGAGAAAGTCCGTTCAAAAGCCGTCAATGTAATTAATTAGCGTGACATACTGAGCATCTACAGCTAATTACGAAGTAGAGAGGTACTAATTCATGCTGTAGCATTGTCCCAGCTGACTCTGTCAATGTTGTGCATTCAGTTAATTACCAGGGACATTCAACAACAAGCCATCAATCAAATTATAGCAACACGACAGTAACATATTCCCAATAGTGCAGTTTATGTGATACAGTTGTTTTATCGGAGACTGACTTAACTAATGATTAAAAATTGGAAATTACAGGCTATAAAATTGTATTTTACATCATTAACATTTGTTGACGAAGTTTCTGGTCTCTGAAGAAATGGCTCCATCAGAAATCCATCTAAATCTCAGACCTTTAGATAGATTATTTGAGCTTCTGCAAGTAATCTAAGAAACTGAAAAGTGCCGCAACAATTTGTTAAATGGTCAAGTTGAGTGATGGACAATTGCTTCAAATATTTCTTTGAAACTCTCTGTGCTACGAATCCAGTAAGGACGATTTCTGGTAACATGTGACCTAAGAAATTGTCAGAAACTTGCGTGTGTGTTGCGACATGGCAAATTTCCTTCTTAAGAAAAACTGTGCTAGGGTAAAACAAGACGAAACGTTCGTACGTACCAAGTCATTTAACCATTCACTGTGAAGACACCTTGTGTTGAACGAGTAAAAACTATAGTATATCGGTGAATCCGACAGATGTTTGGAAATCATCATGGATCAGTCGTATTAATTCGTTATCCCAGTAACAATACATGCAATGAAAGGAAGTCGGAGTCTTGCAAGACATATGCCAAGACAAACATACGCTGATGTACTTTCAGACGGGAAAGTTGATTTACTTTAAAAACAGTAATGAGACAAAAACACTAACTGAATGTATAAACTAATGAATGTAAAAGCTGATCATTCAACAGTGGAGATAAGGACAGTTGATGCTTGAGATACATTGATTTACCTTTTTAGATGTCATAAGACGAAACTGGTGAAAAACTTCAGTTGGGGACCAACAACTGAGTTACTAAAAGAGCTTATCGAACGAGAGACTGTCTACAAAATTCTCAGTTATCAGCCAACACTAAAAGGGAAAACGTACGGAAGAAACTGAACTGCAACGATCATAAGCGGAGAAGAAGAAACGATAGAGGGAAGTATTACTCAAAAATATAAGAAAACAGTTAGAAACAAAAACTACCGGCTGAAATAAAAAAGTACAGCAAGTGATATGTACACACTCACTGGTCAATGGACATCGGCAAAATTTTGCAGTTAACGTTATGTCAGTCATTACGTAACGTCCAGTATCAAAGCAAGGAACACTTGGGAGCAGCTGATAGGAACGGACTCACACGTAAACCCAACTCGCACATTTCTCACCTACAATCCCGAAAGTATTTGACTTATAACTAGAGGTCGCGGAGTGGGACTCACTGGTGTGTGTGTGTCACAAACTGTGTCGGCATAGGCGGGCACATACCCCTTTCAGCTCCATAGAATATCTCTCCTGAGTGGGCCACAGGAAAAGGTAAAGCGCTCTCTAAAGATTTTCGAGTAGAGTGAGGGATTGTTTTACAATAATTTTCAAGTTAGTGGCGAGGTGCTCCAGTCAAGCGCACTTTGCACCAACTGCACCGGCTTGGATTCGATTCTCGTTGCTACAGTGCTTTTTTTAATTTTCTTTTATTCCTCGAAATGTTAAACTATCGATTATAAGATTAAAAAGTATTTAAACAGTTGAATTTATACTCTTCAAACTAAAATACTCTTTCAGCTAAGATTAAGTTAATTTAATAAATTAATATATTTAAACAAGAATTGTTTATGGTTCCATAAAGTCGGCCCTGACTAGACCTTTATCCATATAGTTTGTAACAGTCTTTACAGTTGTAAATAGCGTCTCGCCATGTGTCTGCATTGATTTTCCATAAAAACTACCTATTTTATCGGAAAATGGAAATCCAGCAAGCCTGTTCTGTCAGTGATGTGACTGGTGAGGAAATCGGAACTACAACTTTTTATAAAGACTTTTTGAAAAATTCACCAGTGCTTATCACTATGATTTTTCTGTTTCTAAAGAAAAAGTCATGGTCACCGACAATGCCACTGCGTCTATGGTTTCTGTAGCAACAACTACTGGTCCAGAAATTTCAGAGTAGGTTACTGAAATTACGTATGATAATTTCATACTAAATAATGGAGATATTAAATTATACATTAAACTCGACGAACACAATCTTTAAGACGAGGCATGCGAATTTTCTCATTATCTCTCTCTCTCTCTCTCTCTCTCTCTCTCTCTCTCTCTCTCTCTGTTTCTCTCTGTCTCTCTCTCTCTCCCTCCCCCTCCCTCTACACACACACACACACACACACACACACACACACACACACACACTTTGCGACAATTGCAACAAGTTCCATCTTGAAATACAAACTACCTCGGCAAGTTCCTCTCGTGCTTCGGCTTACTTGGCTGGTAAGAAGAAAGTGATCGATTTTGCTGATGTTCATCCTAAACAGAAGTTCCCATGATTCCAAGCAAGATTCCCAGTGTGGAGGATGTGGCAGTAGAAATGACTAAATTATGTTCGTCACCGCCGAAACATCGAAAGATTTCAGGACGCACAAGGCTGTTATGAGCAAGTGACAACTAGAACATTACAACAACGGACAATGACAGACCCATTTCCATCTTTGTCAGAAATATAACAATTTATTGCTAGTGATACCTGGGTAAAAAAAACATCAGACGTAAACATTCAGGAAGACTGCGAATCATCGCCAAAATTCCTCTGCAAAAATGATATTTCAAGTTTGGAAGAGACGGCGAAAGCAACAGAGAAGCTTTGTGCTCGGACAAGACATATAATGGCAAATTTCAAACTAGATTATATAGTAACAACCACCAGACTGGATACCAGTCTGAGTCAGCGTATTCATTAAAACACAAGAGTGCAAAGACAGTTTACGTGAAAAAACTCAAACCCTGCAAAACCACCCACTCTTACACAGCACAGTGCAGCTTAATCGCTTCAGGGTGCAAATGGTGCAAATGGCTCTGAGCACTATGGGACTTAACATCTGAGGCCATCATGCCCCTAGACTTAGAACTAATTAAACCTAATTAACCTAAGGACAACACAGACATCCATGCCCGAGGCAGGATTCGAACCTGCGACGGTAGCAGCAGCGCGGTTCTCGCTTCAGGGAAATAGTGTTCCCCTTTGTATGATTATATTATGGAAGAGCATGGGAATAAATTTGGTCCTCGAATTGCTGGTACTGTCAAGAAATTGGAAGAAGATAATAAGAATGTTGTCGTTACTTTCTCCAAATAGGAAAACTGATAAAAGAGCCGTACGCAAAATTCTGGGAAACAGCAATAAAGCCACATTTGCTAAGAATAAATTCCATCTCTTGGTGGATTCGCGTGGCGGCAAAGCAGATTTGACATTGCATGATGAGGAAGACGAAGTAACTCGTACTATGAAGTTCATTCCAACCCGAATGTACTCCTCTTGTGCAACCCAGTGCTGTATATTTCTACCATCGAGTCAAAAATTTAATGAAAATCCTACAAAGTGTGTCTGAAAAGCTACAACAAAAGCGACAATTATCGTCAACAGAAGATGCAGTTAAAGTACATTCATCCTTGCGGAATCAATTCGGTGCTCCTGTTTCATCTCAGTGATTCGGTATGCATCAAAACTGAGGGATGAAATACCTTCATTAAAAAACCGTGAATGAAGTGTGCTTTCCACCTCAGCATATTCCGGTAAAAACGTCCTTGCTCAAAATTTGCTTTTATGAAACGTGAATGGAGACCCGTGCGCTGTTACCGAACACGGTGGCACAAAGTTTAGTATACTAGCATCGCATTCTGGAGGACGACGGTTCAAATCCGGGTCCGGCCATCCGAATTTAGGTTTTCTGTGAGTTCCCTAAATGCGGGTGCGATTTCTTTGAAATGGCACGGCCAATTTCCTTGCCCACCCTTGAAACAATCAGAATTTGCGGCTCGTCTCCAGTGACCACTAGCCGACGGAACGCTAAACCCTAATATTCCTTCCTTCCGTGCGTTGTTTCGATTTGTGATCGAAAGCGCGATGTAACCTGTTTGCCTGTACCTGGCCTGCTTCGAATGTCGCCACAGGGCTTCCACGCGCTGCGCCGCGCTGACTCCCGGGGCTATGTATGCAAAACGGGTCAAAAATATTGAATATTTTAGACCACCAGACAGCCCTGTAACATGTTATAACTTTTGTCTCCAATTTTCATAGTTTTATGCGTGCTGCAAATTATGTAACAGCTATCTTGTTTCAACCAATATGAAGTGCCACACCTTCTATTCTACGCTAGTCTGTACTTGTTTGCGATATTTTATTATTTCCTGCCATCAGAGAAGACATCAATTTGGTATAGAAGGCTGTCGGCTCATTTGCGATGCGATTAACTACGATTTATAAAAGAAATGCACACATATTGGAACACAAAACCCCGAAGAAAGCTTTAATAACATCACCGACAAGAGACACCCAAAGACAGCATTTTCCTCGTCTACTGTTGTTAAAATTTATGATGCCCGTCTAGTCAGTGATGGTAACACAGGAAGGATCAGGACCTTATGAGATTAGGATCTGGAACGTCAGTGAAGCGTATTGCAAAAAAGACACACCAGAAGGATCACACTAGAAGAAAACAGCTACATGAAGGACAAAACCACCAAATGTATCATTGTGGCCACATTAAGGTTCTGGCATAAACACTATTTGTGGTATCGATAGTAACGATGCCACATAGTTTCAAAGGTTGGCACTACCACGAGACACCGACGGCAGCGCCCTCTAGCTGGTGCTGTGCAGCTCTAGGATCTCCGATACAGATTGTGCCCATTTCATCAAGTGCAGACAACCAGGACACTTCCCTTCATCTTTGCTCTACATACGACGGGTCTAAGACTTCGCATCTGTGCAGAGTTATGTATTCTTTCTTGCACCAGTAAACCACCTTTACTCACTGCCGTACCGACGTAATTTTCCTGCTCCTGCTCCTACCCACGCGCATTTCCCTCAAGTTTCATTTTCGATGTGCAAGAAACATTTTCTGCTGAGCAGCAATAGATAAAAACGTGGAGTTTGCTACAGACTTTGTACATACATACATCAAAAGAAGTTTAGCATCACCGCAGTTCTCAAAATTCCTAAAGATAGCCGTTGACTGTGGATATTGTATCACAGACACAGTCCCTTTGACTGTTCAGAGATGCCTCTAATCCCGCACAAAGATGTAAACAACCATGCATGAGCAGCTCCTATTAGACAGACGGGGTCCGACAGCCGATCAGTTTTCAGTCATTCCACCAGGAAGGAGGTACACGCCTCTGTCATTAAACCATACCTAGACGGTTAATACCCCTGTTCAATTGCGACCGATTTGTTACTTCGTGCCAGGAGGTGTCCAGGAGTAAGGGGGTGAACCAAAGCGACGTTTGGAGATGGACATGCCTCGCTCAGGCCGCCCAAGGAATACTGCTGCAGTGGATGGCCGCTACCTACGGATTATGGTCCCTAGGAACCCTGACAGGAACGCCACCATGTTGAACAATGCTTTTCGTGCAGTGACAGGACGTCGTGTTACGACTCAAACTGTGCGCAATAGGCTGCATGATGCGCAAATTCACTCCTGACGTCCATGGCGAGGTCCATCTTTGCATCCACGATACCATGCACCTAGGTACAGATGGCCTCAACAACATGCCGAATGGACGGCTCAGGACTGGCATCACATTCTCTTCACCGATGAGTGTCGCATATGCCTTCAACCAGACAATCGTCGGAGACTAGCTTGGAGGCAACCCGGTAATTTTTTTATTTATTTATTTGTTACCAAATTATAGACCTGTTACCTGATGTGTAAAACAGGTCGTACATCCTACAATTTTCGTTTTTCATCTTTTTACAGTTTTCTTTCCTTTTGTTTCATCTACATTTACAAAGAATAATACTTTTCAAAATAACAATAATTTAAGGTTGAAATATAAATAAAATTTTGTTGTTTTTTAAGAATATACAACCCGGTAAGCCTTACTGTCCAGCGAGTGCAGCATGGTGGTTCCTGCAGGTTTGGGGTGGCATTGTGGGGCCGACGTACGCCGCAGTTGGTCATGGAGGCTCCATAATGGCTGTCCGATGCGTGAATGCCATCCTCCGACCGATAGTGCAATCATATCGGCAGCAAACTTTCGAGGCATTCGTCTTCATGGACAACAATTCGCGCCCCCATCGTGCACATCTTGTGAATGACTCCCTTCAGGATAACGACATCGCTCGACTAGAGTGGCCAGCATGCTCTCCAGACATGAACTCTATCGAACATGCCTGGCATAGACTGAAAAGGGCTGTTTATGGACGACATGACCCACCAACCACTCTGAGTGATCTACGGCGATTCTCCGTTGTGGAGTGGAACAATCTGGACCACAGTGCCTTGATGAACTTGTCGGTAGTATGCCACGACGAACACAGGCATGCATCAGTGCAAGAGAGCGTGCTATTGGGTATTAGAGGTACTGGTGTGTACAGCATTCTGGACCACCACCTCTGAAGGTCTCGCTGTATGGTGGTACAACATGCAACGTGTGATTTTCATGAGCAATAAAGAGGGCGGAAGTGGTGTTTATGTTGATCTACATTCCAGTTTTCTGTACAGTTTCCGGAACTCACGGAACCGAGTTGATGCAAAACATTTTTTGATGTGTGTACTAAAATATAACTTCCTGTGGTAGAATATTTTTCTAGTGAAATACAAATAAATTTAAAAAATTGTTGCAAGAGATATAAATCTGATATTAAAAAACTAGTGCACAGATTTGTTTATCTAGTTGCTAAGACAAGCCTACCATGTTTCGAAAGTGATAGGTAAGGCAAACCTTTGAGAAAATGTTCCTCATGCGATAGTACATGCTGTAAAAGTATCCAACAACGTCCTGATCAACTTATTTGACAAAAAATTGAAAAATCCCGAATTGTAACCAATAACATTGTGACAGCATGTGCAAAAAGTGATTCACTTACCTCTCAAACAGTGAAAGTTACGTCAGCTTATGTACACGTGTTTTCTCATACATGCCCCCTTAACCATTGCCCGCATCAGCTCGCTCTCAGTCGTTGACCACCGATCGCTGGAGGAAATCCATCTAACAGCAAGAGCTGTTAGTTATGTGCTACATGTGCGCTATAAGGAAATTCCGGAGCTGAGTATCACTTTGAACGAGACTGTGTGTTGCTACGCTGCCAATTTACACGCCTAAGAAACACGTTGCTAGACGTTTAGTGGAAGACGCCCTTGGTATCGTCTGTTGTTTGATACTTAGAGAAACCACGGGAAAAGTGGAAAGGCTGAAAATATGGACTTGTTTGGTGATCATCTTAACGTGTAGACTGTACGAGCTGCTATTCAGAGGTATCCTCTGTGGCATAGGGTTCTTTTTACTGTGTGTTTTGGGCTTAAAATTAAACCCAGTTCTATTTAAAGAGAGTTTACTAGTCGTCCTAGATTACATCGATAAATTTTCATGTCATTATTATTTCCTTTTGCACGCTTTGAGCCCTGTTGATAATAAATCAAGCTTGTAGAATGCTTAAAGTTTCTGTCTACCCGTGTTAAAGGTATTCCTGTCTATCAGGTTCGGACCCAATCTGTATTTTATCAATACTACTTGCGCTGGTAGTCAGGATTAATTTTATTACTCGTTGTTGAAGACAGCCGGGCGTTGTTGTTTAAGTGTAATTTGTACACCGCCGACCATTAGTTCATAGTTCTTTTTTTACTCTGGCTTATTGCCTCTTTCGATCTGATAACTAAAAGTACATTTCTTGAACACCTAGCCGGCCGGAGTGACCGAGTGGTTCTAGGCGCTAGTCTGGAACCGCGCGACCGCTACGGTCGCAGGTTATAATCCTGCCTCGGGCTTGGATGTGTGTGATGTCCTTAGGTTAGTTAGGTTTAAGTAGTCCTAAGTTCTAGGGGACTGATGACCACAGCAGTTAAGTCCCATAGTGCTCAGAGCCATTTGAACCATTTGAACACCTGTTAGTTGGAATATTTATTTCTCTTAGTTCGTACCACATTTTGTCCAGTCTCTGGTGAAACAGAATCACCAGAGTTGTTCAACTTGGAATTCTAACGATGTACTGCTTATTTGCTAGCATTGATTTCAATTACTCGAACTTCGTGTGTTACACCAATACACCAATACATAACTACTTGTAGCACTCTTCAAAATTCAAATTATTTTTTTTTCTGGCTTTTGTGGCTTGGCACTTTACCACTCCCTTAGCCTCACTTACTACGGTGTTTCACATGTTGTGCTAAACCTTTGCGTTTTAAAACTTTCTTTGACGATTAGCACCCTAAAAAATTCAAAATTTTCCTTCTAACAATAAATTAAAAGTGCTGAGTACTTCTAGAATTCTTCTTTCTTTTATAACTTCACCCATTTATGAAAACTAACTGTTTAAATATACTAGTTAATTAATGTGAACTATAATGGATGCATTATTTTATGTATAAAATGAACTGTTTAAACATATTTAATTTTTATAATTAATAGTTTAACATCAAGAGGAATGAAATACAATGAAAAAAAAATCACGAAAAGGTAGTAGTGAGAATTTAACACAACGAAGCAAGTTACCAGGAAGCGTGCTTGACCGCTGCGCCACACCACTGACTAGAAAATTTAAAAAAAAAGAAAAAACTACCCTCACATTCTACACCAATGTCTATAGAGATAGTTTCATCTATTCCTAAGGAGCACTCCAGTATATTGTAGGTACTTGAAAGTTGTAGCTACCTACTTCAGCTCACTTAGTTTGAGACAAGTCAGTGAGTACGGTCACTCACCCTTCCCTTGTTAGTACCGCGCCAATGACGTTAACGAAAGTATGATATGTGACTTCGTGGTGAGGATGCAGCACCTAACGTCCTGGTGGGTCAAAAACAAACCTAGAAGTAACTTCAGGCATGCCTCAAGGAAGTAATCTGGATGCTTTGCTGTTCATGTTGTAATTTATATTAATCATCTGCAGACTAAATTAACAGCAACTCCAGTTTTTTTTTCAGGTGATGCAGTTACGTATAGTTAAATACTACGAAAAAAAGTCGGATGAATCGAGTGTTTTGTGAGGGAGAAAAGAAAACACAAATAAATACAGAACGTGGAATAAACATTGATAGGGGCTGAAACCTACATCTGACTGTGGGAACCAGTTTCCTCGGTTTGAGGGTGGAGGATCTCTGATGACACTTCATGATGATGACTAACATTTGACTAGGACGTACAGAGTGTGTCTGCTGAGTGTGGCTGGTGATCCTGGATGTTAGAGGAGTTGTGTGTGTGTGTGGGGGGGGGGGGGGGGGGGGAGGAAGCGACTGCAGCACCGTGAAAATTGAAACAACTGTTTTCTTCCACAAGCAGGTTGGCAACGTTGCATAGGAAAAGTAGGTCATGCAGCGATGCATGCTCCTCCAGCTATGGAATGTATATGCACTTGAAATAGCTCCCACAGTCGTTACATCATTCCTGTACTGGTAGGGGGGATCACCTGTGTGGCTCACCTCACAGTGCTGCTGCTGGAGTATGAGAAATGGCTTCGTACTGCCATCTTGAATTATAAATCTAACACAAGTGACCCAAATAAGCCTGGCAACCATATGGGCTGCACAGTTAGGTGTGGCATTAGAAGGATAAGAAAGAACCCATGATTTCCCAACATTTTAAACTTGGGACAAGTGGGTTAGGTGCACAGTCCTGGATTCTAAAATTAGCAGGACAGACCTACTTCCATCATCTTGCATAGTGACGCCAGAGGAATCGGTAAAGGCTGGAGGCTAAATCTGATATTGTTGCACAATGTCATTTGCGTCAGTCCTCTCATTTCTCCCCTACTGGTGGAAGGTATTGAGAATTGTGCATCAGAAGAAATCTACATTGTATTGCATATCTTTAAGCGTCCTCAGAAAATAAAAACTCTGTGCTAAGGTAGAGCTCACGCAAAAAAAGTCGTTCCGGGATGGATATGCATTCTCGTCCCAAGTAGTGGGCGGGTCCATGCCGATGTTCCAAAGGGATGCGCTCCCCAGAGACGACTGTCACTTGTTGACCTGTGCACTTCCAGAATTCCCAATGCTAGCTCTAAACTGTATAGTACCACACTGCAGTCCTCATGCATGATATCTCCAGGAACAGTTCTTCGTGATGAGGCTGATATGGTTTTATGCCATGCCATTAACTTTACACTGGGAAAGGCAAACGAGTAAGCAAAAATGTTATTAAATGGTTCACCACAAAGAATTTCAGGAACAACTAGCTAACTATGAAAATAATGGAGGAGAGAGGAAACATAGCTGCAAGAACTTCCCAAGACTTCACTACGCGAAGAACGGCGAAGGAGAAGAAAATTTTATGTTGAGTTATATTGACGAACAGGTTGTCAATGAACTGACAAGTAATTTAGCACGTGAAACTTGTTCATTATTTTACAATGTCAGCATCGTTGTAAAGGGCATTGTCCACTACACTGTACTTTTTCACTCCTTTCATGTTTTACAAGCTTTCCTTCTGTTAGTGCATGGTGAAACTTATTTGGCTTTGGATCACCCACTGTTTATGCTACTATTTGTTTTCCGGTACTGTAGTGAGAAACTATTGGCACTGAACGCCTATGGCTAATTATTGGTCGTATAAGATAACCTGTTAATATCACCGGTTGTAGTCTCGCTAGCTGTTGCTTACAAGTTATGCAAGATGTTTTTGTGCCGGATGCGTTTGTCCAACTGCACTTTTAAAGCACGGCGGTCGTTCGGAACGGTGCTCCCACCGTTACCTTTGTTCTCTCTGGGTGTCTGCACAGATATGGCAAAGTCATTTTGGGTTCAAATTACATATCAATGTCATTAACTTGCGTAGTATATCTTATGTGAAACATTACTGTTATGAAAATGGTATTCATCTAGATCCGAAAATAATTTTAAATGGTTAGTATATGTAGCTACGGGGAACAGTAACACCAGCTGTGCAACCTTCTGGTAGTTTGAGCAGTCTCTTTATAGTTTTAGTCCTGCTGCTATACAGTGTTTCCAGTTTAATTTGAAAATACTGTTTTTTTAATGTACCCGAGTTAAAAAGTACGAGGGGTCTTCATTAAGTGTTGCAACATTTTGTTTCTCGAAAGCTCGTTGGTTTTATTGAGGATTCCAGTACACCATATTATTCCCCACTCTTTTTGTTTTCAACTTCACCTTCGTTCAGTTCGATCACGTTACGCCACCTTACTGAGAGGGCCAGTATGCCCACATGGTACCACACTACTGGACAACGTAAGAGCCTACGTCTTCCTCTATCAACAACAAAAAAAAAAGGTTCAAATGGCTCTGAGCACTATGGGGCTTAACATCGGAGGTCATCAGTCCCCTAGAACTTAGAACTACCTAAACCTAATTAACCTAAGGACGTCACAAACATCCATGCCCGAGGCAGGATTCGAACCTGCTGCCGTAACGGTCGCGCGGTTCCAGGTTGAAGCGCCTAGAACCGCTCGGCCGCTCCGGCCCGCCCTCTATCAATAAGCTCCCCATCATTCATGTACTGCTTCCCATTGTTTACATCCTTCATATCGCCAGACAGTTGGAAATCGGAAGGTGCGAGATACGGGCTGTAGATCTGGATGAGGAAGAACAGTCGAATGAAGTATTGTGAGCTCCACTTGGGTGTGCAGAACTGCTTGAGGCCTTGCGTTGTCGTGGAGAAGGAGAAGATGGTTGGCATGCTTCTTGTGACGAACACCCTGAAGTTGTCTTTTAATTTCCTGAGGCTAGCACAATACGCTTCAGAACTGATCGTTGTACCATGATGGAGGGCATTAAACAACGCCTTCAGAGTCTCAGAAGGTAGTCGTCACGACTTTACCGGCAGAAGGTGCGGCTTTGAACTTTTTCTTCGGACAAGAGGTGGTGTGGCGCCACTCCAAGCACGGAATCCACAATACGGGCAAAAGACTGCTTCCCTAAGATACACTTTTCTACTCGAATACTTCGTTGTTGTTCTTCCATTCATGTTGTTCCCTCTTGATTCTTGTACATCTTGCATATTACCCATTTTTGCATTTAACTTAGACCTAGAGTTCTGAAAATTTCGAACCTCTAGCATCACTTTTACGGTTCTGTACGTCAATCAGTAAAAACGGAGCCATTTACTTTCTGTCTGACTATCCACGCCGGCCGGAGTGGCCGAGCGGTTCTAGGCGCTACAGTCTGGAACCCTGCGACCGCTACGGTCGCAGGTTCGAATCCTGCCTCGGGCATGGATGTTTGTGATGTCCTTAGGCTAGTTAGGTTTAAGTAATTCTAAGTTCTAGGGGACTGATGACCTCAGAAGTTAAGTCCCATAGTGCTCAGAGCCATTTTTGTCTATCCACCCGTTAAGATTCCTTATTCTCTGGAATGAGTAGAGGTATCAACTTCAAATTTACATCACAAGCTAAAATCTCGTGCCTTGCAGGTGTAAGAAGAATTTAAGCTTCTAAGTCAATACAATCAATAGATACGATTATTTTTTGTATCTTAAACTCTCTTATCTAACCATAAATATTACCTCCTGTTGGACTAGAACTATGAAATTTGACAAGAAGCAAAGTTTCACAATAAGAGTAAAGGAAAAAGAAGATGGTAAAATTGTTAGTTAGATATCAAATAAAAAATATTTTTTGGCATTACACAGTTACATTGCATTTATAACCTGCCAAAAATCACAGCAACTACTATAGACATTTTAATCTATTTATCAGTAACAGCTAGAGGAAGTTTGTATACATAATTTACAGTTATTTCACGCAAACTGGCTGAGCTAGGTGCAAGTGAATTTCCCTTCCACTGTGAAAACGGTGTCCCTGCATTATAAGCGGTGCTACGCACATGGCGGCACGGCTGCCACGCTACGCTAGCACTAGCGTCCAAGGTCCTTTAAGAACTGCTTATTCTACGTACAAAAATTCCCTGACAGGTTGTGCCTAAGACACGTACACTGACAGATGTTTCAAAGAAAAGTAATGGTAGTAACTGATGCAGGCTTCCACTTCCATTCGTTGAATCATTAGCAGAACAAGTTGACATTTGCGTAACATGAATAGCCCTATGGACGGCTGTACCGTATTCATTTCTGGAGACTTCTGTGAAATACTACCAGTAATCGCAGCTGGGACGAGAGCAGACGAAGTAAACGCATCTGCAATTTCTAATTCGCACAGTTAATAAAACTCCAAAATTAATAAAATAATTGAAAAATTTAAAGAATGAATGACAAATTGCACAAAATTTTAAATCTAAGTCTTAAAATGAAAACATTCTGGTGAAAGTGTTGGAATTGCAGTGACCGATATTTTCCCATTATCAATGTCGATAACTACCCGCCACGGTAGCCGAGAGCGCTAATGCGCTGCTTCCTGGACTCTGCTAGGGGCGCTGGTCCCCGGTCGAATATGCCCGGCGGATTAACGACGGGCGCCGGTGTGCCGGCCAGCTTGGGTGTGGTTTTTTGGGGTTTTCCACATCCCACAAGATGAATACCAGGCTGGTCCCCACGTTTCGCCTCAGTTACACGTCTCACAGACATTTGAACTCGTTCGCACTCTTTCATGGCTTACACTAGACGCAGACAGCTGTGGTGGACTACTTACATCCCGGGGGATTCGGGGTGGCGGCAGGAAGGGCATATGGCCACCCTTTGCAACTAGCGCTGCCAAATCCATCATAACGAAGGCCAACCCCGCGTTGGCGCGGGACAAGGCCCAAAGCAAAAGAGAAGGAAATCGATGTCGATAACAGGCAAAAATATTCGAGATTCTCAATTCCTGGGATGGACGAACTATTTATGTACACTATTAAGTTTGTAAAGAAGCCTCAGAGCAGGAGTCCTACACGCACTTGTCCAATTTTTTGCTTTAGTCAAGTTGTGCCATAATGACATTTTTACCCAAATTAACAAATTCACGAATTGAAAAACTCTCGGTGGTTTTTTCTGCTGCAGTGTAGCCCAATTTTATTTCGAAAGCAGCTGCATAAGATTCCGTTCATATAATGTCATAACCAGCGAAATAAGTTATGAGTTTGATTAATTAGACGACGCACATTCAAATCTGACGCCTGTCCAAAAAAAAAAAAAAAAAGAAGGAAGCAGGTAGCCTTCCTGAATGTTTCGGGCGGAGGAGTATGACCTTTCAGACCGTCTGTCCGCAGAGATAGAAATAGCAGCGCAGTAGAGTGGAGTGGTCACGAATGCCGCATCGCTTCAGCGCTACGAGATGGAGAGACTGATCGGAGTAGCACAGTGTGTGTGTGTGCGTGTGTGTGTGTGTCGCCGCTCTGTCTAGTGGCCTTGGGACCCGGCAAATAACCGCCGCGTCGGATGCTCTGGGGAGGGCGTGAGGAGCCGTCTCCGATCCTCCCCAGGCGGCAGGCGGCTGGCCACGCCGTCTCCATGCATGCCAATTCCTACTCAACAGAAAATAACGTAATACACACAAGAAACACTGGGAAAAACAGCAAATCTTTGCTTCATGCCATGTCGCTGATGTGCTCTTCTGCCCGAAGACTGGTTTGAGGCAGCTCTCCAAGCTAGCCCAACTTGTGGACGCCCCTTTATCTCTGTATAACTGAACCTTTCATTCACTGGAACCTGTCTTTCTGTGTACAAGCATTTTGATCTCCCTCTGTAATTGCCTCCCTCCACCCCCTCCCGACACACACTTCTCTCAGTTAGCAAAGTGACGTCTCAGGATGAGTCGTATAAACGATTCCCTTCAGTTGGTCACGTTGTACCATAAAGTGTTTCTCCGCAGTTCGATTCACTTTCTCCGCAATTCGATTCACTTTCTCCGCAATTCGATTCACTGTCTCCTAATAAGGTATTCGATTCGCCCGTCTGATCTGCAACATTCTCCTAGAGCACCATATTTCTAACTTGGTACACCGTTCTCGGGGTCTTTCGCTGTGTCATGTCTGAATAAAATCTTCTCAGATTTGAAGCCGTGCAGCTTAGAATAAAATTCTCGAGCTTCCGATGACTATCTCCGCCACCGTGGTCAGGAATAAAACCGTTGGTGGGCTTTGGATGTCGAAGCGAAACAACGACAGATCCTTGACGCCTGCAGAGAGGCGGGAGCGGCAGTTTGAAACGTGGCGCAGGCCCCTCACGCCTGACGTCACTCGGTTACGCAGCGGGCCCGACCTGCCGTCAGCGGTGCCCAACTCATCTCCCGCGCACCCATTGTTTGGACTCTCTCTGATTAGTACCAGAAGCTGCAATCTTGCCTCTACAGGTTGGAGAAAAGCTGTGTCACAAAATTTTAACCCTCGGTAGTTGATGCCAGTAGGAACCAAAATAACTAATGTTCTGTGTATCGACAACGCACCATTTTTAAACTACGGAAACTTGGCGCCACGAGCTCCGATTGGCCATGGGATTGACCTGCTGCCATTCGTCTGCTGACCGGCAGCGCTATGGTTTTCGGTTCATACATGCAAACGTCCCTTGCCCCGTCACTGCTCCAACGTGATACGCACACGTGTCGAATAGGTCTTGCTGTTTGCCTCCACCTCACGTCAGAGGCACGTAAGCTTCGCTTCGGAGCACACACGCGTCACATGCGATTTAGTCGTACAGTAAGCATGGCGGCAGAGTATTCATTTGAAGAACAAAGACATATGGTTTTTGTTTATGGGCTAGCCGACAGTAATGCTCATGAAGCTCGACGGTTGTATGAGGAACGGTACCCAGCAAGACGCCACGCCACTCACACCCGCAAACGCGTACAGCAATTCACCAGCACCTTGGCGAAACAGGCTCATTAGCGGGATATCGTGGTAATGCTGGAAGACCTCGAACACGACGGGATGCTGCGTTTGAAGAGACTGTTTTCGGGCGCTTCGAGGAAGCACCTTCGACAAGTACTCGAGAATTTGGACACGACATGGGGGTCACTCATGGGTTAATCTGGGAGGTTTTAAGGGATGATCCATTTAGTTTCCACCCCATCCAAGACCTAAATCCTGTGACGGACTAGGGTTTTGCAACTGCTTTAGGCAAACAATGTCCTAGCTACAAAAAAAGCCCTTTTCAAGGCCGACGCAATTTGTAAAAGACTCTCTGTACGCGAACTAACAGCTGTTGACGGGTTTGTTCCCGGTAGGCCTTATCATGAAACTACAATGGATGTATCGGAACCCCAGTGGATTCGCCCCCAGGCCCACATAGTGGAACGCTGGCGTGCTACCACCGAGCGGACGGACCGCCTTGGATACATCTCGATCTCCGGCAGGCAAAGCATTCACGGCCATGCGTTGTCCAGAGCATTCATCAAGAGGGCAATCGCGCGGCCAATCGGAGCGCGTGGCGCCAAGTTTCCGTAGGTTAAAAATTGTGCGATGTCGACCTACCTAACATTAGTAATTTTGGCTCCAACTGGCATCAGCTACTCAGGGTTAAAATTTCGTGACACAACTTTTCTCCACCCTCTATAAAAGGAAAAACAGTGCACAGCCCCGGATGTCAGTAGTTTTAGACACGACGATGAGGAAGACATCGACAGCTCGATAATTTTATTCAAATTGACGTTGCTTGAAAACCGAGAAGATTTTATTTATGGTACACGTTTGATGTGCATCTCCATGTTTCACGACGCAATAACTGCTCCATTATATTTCAGGTGCATTCGCATAATTCCAGCGTATACCGTTATTAGAAAGCTAAGCATAATAATCGGAGCGCGTGGCGCCAAGTTTCCGTAGGTTAAAAATTGTGCGATGTCGACCTACCTAACATTAGTAATTTTGGCTCCAACTGGCATCAGCTACTCAGGGTTAAAATTTCGTGACACAACTTTTCTCCACCCTGTATAAAAGGAAAAACAGTGCACAGCCCCGGATGTCAGTAGTTTTAGACACGACGATGAGGAAGACATCGACAGCTCGATAATTTTATTCAAATTGACGTTGCTTGAAAACCGAGAAGATTTTATTTATGGTACACGCTTGATGTGCATCTCCATGTTTCACGACGCAATAACTGCTCCATTATATTTCAGGTGCATTCGCATAATTCCAGCGTATACCGTTATTAGAAAGCTAAGGATAATAGTGATAAGAAGTAACAAAAGGCAGGTAGGAGCAACCATAGTGCTTAACAGTAAAGATTTCCTCGCAAACCGCAGTTCTCCTATTAGCACAAAAAAGAATTGTCTCCTCCGAAGAGGCGGGTTTGCCAAAGATAACAAAAATCTTTGCGTTATGTTCTTAAAGTATTACTTATGTTTTCGCTGCCATTGCGAAGAGAGCTTAGTCTCTACGTCCAAGTACAACGTTAATCACAAAGACGCCTTTTGAACACTGGTTTGTAGGATGGATTCCCACATCCTCCGAAGCAGTTCATACACAGACTGCAGTCGCGACATCGTTCATTGTGTCACTCAACGTTTCACCAAGACAGGGGAAATAGGCGTCTTAAGTCAGTGTAAAGTCGAGCAAGAGTAACAAATCCTAACAGGAAGGGAATTTGCCTTTAACTGCACCACGATGCCGACGATGGAAGCAATACTGTTGTCTCCAGATCGCACAGATGCCTCAGGATTTTCGGGTTCCCGGTAAACTATGTGTAGGATGCTCAGGTGGCTTAGTCTATAAGTCAGACATCATGTCAGACATTACGTTCGAAAACTATCGACACAAATGCGTCTGTTGCGCAGTCATAAACATCGGGAGTGTAACTCAATTACTTGCTCTACAGAGATTAAATCTGTTCCAGTTTGCTAATTAACTAATCGCACATTCGTCTGCAGGGAGGGAACAAGCCGGTGAAATTGTAATGACATGGTGGAAAGAGACCATTAGGTGGTAATGGAGTACTGATGCGCACAGGCGTGGTGTTTCATGGGTGTTCAGAGTTAAAAATTTTAACTGATACTTGGAAGAATACTATTAATGACCAGCGGTTCAGAGACCACATTCCGAGGGCTCGTCATGATGCAGCTGGAATGTATGGATTGAAGGCCGACTTCTCGTAAGTGGCCTTCCATCCTTACGGATTCTGTACAGTGTCTAGCACTACATGATCTGTTTCCCCATTAATAAACGAATGATGACTGAAATTAGCCTGATTCACCACCTTTCTTTCCAGCCACTTTTCTCCAGCGCTCTGAGATGTTGGAGTTTTTTAACAGCGCACTTTTGGGTCATACTTAATTATTGAAAGTCACATTGTTGGTTCACTGATCTTTTAGACAAAGAATATACTTATGTTAACTGTACAGAAAAATACGCATTCATTTTCACGCACTTATTTGCAGAAATCTTGTTTCCATATATCGAATCGTTTGTGAAATATCTATGTGCCAACGGCACTTGAAACAAGTCCACAAGCTATAGTGAAAAATATCGACAGAGTTGCCAAAATAAAAAGTTTCGAGCCAGCAAAATCCAGACGGCGAATAGATAATTAGAATTCGAATGTACGGATATTCTCAGCAAAATACCGGGTGGTTATAATTAAACTGTCCATACTTTAACATGCTACAACACGCAAAGTAATTGCCGTATGAGAACCAAATTTGGTAGCGTTTATGTCAAGGACACGGGGAAGAGAAATAATGCAGACTCAATACAACTGAAACACTTTTAATGTGCTGCTACAGTACATCATACCATTGCGTACCGGTACCATTACTGCTACAACAGGGGCTCAATAATCCTTTCAACCGGCGATATGGACGAAGTGCAGCTGCAGTATTACTATTGTTTTGATAATAGTGCTTCACCAATAATGCCCCGCTCCTTTTGTCCAAACTCGTGTTGACACGTCAACACGTGCAATGCGACTGCTCAGATGTATGGGGCTATGAATCACGATGACTGATCACGGCATATGGTGGCCATAATTGGAACTGAACGGTTGCGTTATGACGCATCGAAATTATACACCCCACACGCTGCACATTAATGTTGCCAACGTGTTAAATAGGGAAAATTTAATTATAACCACCAGGTACATCGCGCATACAACCTTGGCGCCCGGTGGCCCGTTAGGTGAGGATTTTTAACATGAAGTTAAACTCTAGTGGCCTCTCCGATCACCTGACCTCTCTACCTATGGAGCAAGTTGCAGGGTCAGGGGTCTTCAAACAATGGCCATACACTGGCAGAGCTGCAGCAGGGTAATGAAGGCGATGCTGCAGTTATTCCCAAGTAGACCTGCGACGCGCGTCTCACAGTTTGATAAATCGTGCACAGCGCTATATCTGCGTCATCGGTTGCTATTTCTGAAGTCTTCTGGAAAGAGCAGTCTCCCTGTTTATTAATCTCGATAAATTATTTGGTATCAGACCTACATTTTCTGCGCTAACTGTATTGTGGCATTCTTTTCAGTTATTCAGGGGAGAAAGAACTAATTCTGCAACTATGTTTGTTCCCAGAAACGACAGCATTGCTCACGAGTAGCTTTAGAAAATTAGTCTTTCACTTGCTGCGAACAGTAGTGGTATCGATGCAGTTGCTTGGGGAACGCAGAGACTGCCGGTCACTAACTTCACACTACTCTGACGGGTGCGATGAGCTTACCACATTTCAGATAGATGATCATTATTTTTTCGACCAATAATAATCATCTGAAAACTGGCAGTCATTTGAAGGTCAGCGAGAAACTGTCATCTCATTTAAATTCACACAGACCTCTCAAACAATAAACGCATTGAAAATTGTTGGGCGGTTGTTAGCCTAAATACTAGTACGAGGGTGATTCAAATGATAAGTTTATAAAGTGCAGTGGAATTCCTAAAAGTTGAACTACCAGTTTTGCTGTTGGCAGGAGGTATCGTTGTTTCGATAAATAACTAACACTAGGCAGACTGTTGTTGCGTCACAAAAATAGTGTCAGTGCAAATAGTGCTCCCCTATTATCGGCTTCCATCGCGCTGAAGCAACAATATGTGACACATTTGTAAGTAGTGAGGCTGTTAAACCTGTGGAATTTAAAGTCAGGATGAAAGCACAGCACGGCGATTCTTGCATGTCCCTGCACCAAGTGTACACTTTTCAAAGCAGTGTAACTTGTGTGGCAGTTGCCTCGCGCATGGGCCAAGCACATCCCGTGATGACGAACGAAAACACTGTCAAGATTTTACATATTGGTGTTGGTTCAGAGAAGGCTGACAGATCATAGAGTTGGTGCCTGTGTGGAACGTCTGTGTCGATTCTAGTTGAAACGTAATGGATATCTGCACAGAACTGTTACATGAGATGAAACCTGGGGTCACTGTAGCCGACCGTAAACGAACAGATACAGCAACCATTGGCGCCGTAGCTCTTCGCCAAAACCAGAAGAGTTCCGCATTCAACCATCAGCCGGAAAATCATGCACATTTTCTTCTGGGATACAAAAGGACTAATTTTGGAGCTTTGCATGGAAACAGGATTTTCACTGACTAGTAATTCGTACTCAGATCTACTATGAAGTAACTTCATCCTCCAATCATGAACAGAGGACGAGGACTTCTGATAGAGGTGTTTCGTTGTAACTACTAGTTACTGCTCGTCCCTGTACGGTCCGTTCAGACGTAGCAGCAACACGGGATATGAAGTCTGAATGTCTGGAAAACCCACGTTACTGACCAGAACTAGCCTCGAGTGACTTCCGTGTGTTCGGACGGCTGAAAGAAGTGCTGGGAGGCGGGCGTTTCAAAAGCGATGAGGAGGTGAAAAACGAGGCGTACAAGTGATTGCATTCACAAAGAAAAATTCTTCTCGTGAGGCATCCACGCACTTACGATGTAGTGGGAGGCGTGTGCTACACATCATGATGACTGGTTCGAAAAATATTTATCAGCAATTTTTCATTTACATAGCAGCTTTTCAGCTGAATGAACCTTTTATAAAAATGTGTACACATTTGCGAGCAACTCGCTCGAGAACGACTGATGTGCCCTCTGGCAATAAACTGACACTAAGAGCCCCGCATAAGCACTGCGAGAGCCACACTTATCGCGAGTTCATACGCTCTTACGAGCAAGTAATAGCCATTTCCTTCACCGCCGTGTGGCGTTAATGAATACCGCTGCTTACGTGTGACAAAATGCTTCGGCACGCGGGACCAGCTATGTGGCCTCGCAGTGAAGCTGTCATGCGGTGTTTTACTTGTGGCAGGCTGCAGTGTTTTGCGGTCTAGGAGCGCTCTGTGGGTGGAGCAGCAACGTTTAATGGGGCGCATACCGTCTTCTGTTGCCCACACCAGCAGTGAAGGTGTTCCGGAGCTCTAACCGAACATGACACCGTGACCAGACCATACAGCCCCATGAATTCTCTTTATATTCAGGCACTGTTCGTGTAACGCTACCAGGTCATCGAGTATGGTTGACATTTGCAGAACAGATGATTGTGGTTCACTATTCTAATTAATAACTATGACCGTCGCCTAAATGCGAATTTAGCTAATGTGCATTCTACACAGCCGCCTTAATTCTTCAGATGAAAAGTAGTTGACTGTTTTCCTTTCTGTTTACATTGTTAGCCCGCAATATTTTCCCTCCTTACATGTAGTATTGTATCAGTTCGTTTGCGTACTTTATTCGATATGAGTTCGCGATTGATGATTGGTGATAGTATAATTTATTATTTTTTTGGTTGGTACTGGGTACTGAGAGAATGGTACAAGGACAATCCAAAGAGGATAAGAATTGGAAGTGCAAAAGATGATATTAGCTTAAACTGCTTGGGATTCGCTGATGATCTTGCTCTCCTAGCCAACACCGTTCAAGAAGCCAGGCAACAAGTGAAATCACTACAAGAAATAGCAGAGAAAGTAGGCCTTAGAATATAATTTGAAAAAACGGAGATTATGCTAACTGATCCACCACTAGCAAACAAAATTACAATAGGAGAAAGGGAAATCAAAATTGTTGATAAATTTAAGTATTTAGGCGAAATAATAGCATACAATCTAAATGAGAAGCCATCATGGCAAAATAGAATAAAAAACTGAACTATGCAAATTACATTACCAAAACTACATACAACAAAAAAGCCTATCTATAGATGCAAAATTAAAACACTATAAAACAGTTACACAACCAGAAATAACGTATGCCGCTGAAACTATCTTCAAAACAACTAATACAGCAGAAATTGAGAGAATACTAAAAATAGAAAGAATAATAATTAGGACGTATAAATAAACAGTATAAAATAAATGGACATTGGAGAATAGCATCAAATGAAACAGTATATAAGAAAATAGAACCAGTCATGAGCACAATCAGGAAGAAACGCATCTCATTCTTTGGACATCTGATGAGAACTCCAGAAAACAGAATTAGTAAAAAAATAATACAAAAATTGTGGAATAGCAAGAGCGACATTAAATGGATCACAGAAATTAAGGAAGATATAAAAGAACTTCAAATTACAGTAGATGACCTAAAAAACAAGACAGAGAAAACCAGAATACTGCAAGACCCGCAAACCAGACTACAAATGAAAATCAATAAAAGGAGTACAGGAAGAGTTGTCTCAGATGAAGAAAGAAAGAAAATATCCGAAAGAATGAAGAAATATTGGGCAGAGAGAAGAGCAAAACACCTTTCATATAAGAATAGCCTCTAATAATTATATTACCTAAATATATTAAGTTATTGTCAAACCAAATTGTATCCATTTGTAACAACTTTTTTAGAACTTTGTATTTTTGACTACAGTGGTCCAATGAAGGCCATAAAATAAATAATAATAAAACTGGGTAGTACGACGCACTACCATTTTTCTGTAGTGTTGCGTGCCTGGGAATTAATTTGACCTGGAAGCAGACAGCAGTGAGTGGTGACTATTACGCATTCCCTAGGAGACGGGGATCGGCACAAAGGCAGTACGCAAACGTGGACGTGACGTTTTCCACCTAGAGGGATGGTGTTAATACTCCACAGAGAACAGTGTGCAGGCAGCGGCCTTACGTCTTAAAGGCCGGTCTCACTGTGGCGGGGGCGGTGAATTTAGGCTAGACGCACTCCTGCCACTAAGAAACAGTCAGAGGCTGGCAGCTTAGGGTGGAGAGTGACAACATCTTAACACGAGAAAAAGGCGTCCTTTTAGTACGGAGGAACGGCGGACGTGAGTTAACCTTTTGCCGATCTTCTCACGAGAAACGGCGAACGACGATTACAGCCAAAAAGCAGAGAAGTGAATTTGATTAGCAGTGTCGTTATCCGTAGGTGGAGATTTGAAATGTTCTAGAACAGTGCTCTTTACGGAGTACGAACTGCTGGCAGCTTCATGACCCTTGTAGTGGGAAGCATAATTTTGAGCCGGCCGAAGTGGCCGTGCGGTCAAAGGCGCTGCAGTCTGGAACCGCAAGCCCGCTACGGTCGCAGGTTCGAATCCTGCCTCTGGCATGGATGTTTGTGATGTCCTTAGGTTAGTTAGGTTTAACTAGTTCTAAGTTCTAGGGGGCTAATGACCTTAGCAGTTGAGTCCCATAGTGCTCAGAGCCATTTGAACCATAATTTTGTGACGGACATGAGGATTAATTGCAGGTAGAGAAGAACATGCGGATGTTGACGGGCCCTCCTGGAAACCGGCATATGGCGTGAGAGGACTCACCCGCGTGTGTTGAAAGAGGACAGAGCACGCAGGTCACTGACAAGAGCGCCAGTGAAGAGTCTCACTGTCTCGCCATTAGGAGATGTTTAAGTCGTTTCTCTGTAAGCAGTGCGGCGATTCTTTGCTTCTCTGTTGACACCGAGGCACACCGAAGTACTTTTTTGCTCCTGGCTTACGAGCAAACTGAAATCTCGACTCGTGTTCTGTGGCGTACTGAGGTAGTTCCAGCTCTAGCAGTTTTTGGACGCTCTTTTACGTCCACTGAGTAGACAGAATTTATAGGTATGCAACGTAAATCCTCTGCACGGAGATCGACGACACCGAGTGGATCAGCGCTGCAGCACCACGTCAACCCGCCTCGTAATCGATGACAGCTCGTGGGCTTGTGGTTAGCGTTGCTTTCGATCTCAGCCATGTCGGGGATTTTATCCACTTAGTACTGGATGTATGCGTGTCTTGTCCTCATCATACCTCCATCATCGAAACGCAAGCCGCCGAAGTGGCGTCAAATAAAAAGACTTGGTACAAACGGCCTGCATAGAGCCTTGAGAGTGATGATCAAACTTTGGCCGTGCAACACCTCTCTCGCACTTCCCAGATGAAGAGCCATTCATTGCCTCCAAGTAACCACGGGAAAAATCATAGCCAAACTAAGAGATGGGGGGGGGGGGAATCACCGATGAGTTTTCCAACAGCTTTTTTGACCTCCCTCGTCGCATTGCGGCGGTTGAAAGAGTAGCCAAGGATCGCCCGGGCGCCAGCCGTATCAGTGAAAGCTGGCGATTAATAATGACAACAGTGTGAGCCACCGTAAGAGCCACATGATTAAAAGCGTACTAAAATTGCCTGTGAGCTGCTATATGCAGACCTGTTAACAAAAATGCATTACTTAGTAGCAAAAACACTCCACACTTATACTGGTTGCAATAATATCAGCAGGTGTTGGACGTTAAAATTCTCCCACAAATACTCCTCTCGCACATCGTTAGAGCTCCAACAACACAATGTTATTGATGACAGATCACAAATCAGAAGGCTAATGGTTATGTAAGGAACGATAGCAGTCTACCCGCATAGCGATATTTTATAATGTCTACCGTAAAAGGACAACAAGGCTCTGAGACAAGTTTTCAGTAGCTTGTGTCATGTTTACCACCGTGATAGTGCTCATTAAAAAAAATCGTTATTACAACGTATGTAGTGTTACAATACGATCGACATACACTATGTGATCAAAAGTAGCCGGACACGTGGCTGAAAAGGACTTACAAGTTCGTGGCGCCCTCCGTCGGTAATGCTGGAATTCAATATCGTATTGGCCCACCCTTAGCCTTGATGATAGCATTCACTCTCGCAGGCATACGTTCAATCAGGTGCAGATTTCTTGTGGAATGGCAGCCCATTCTGCCCTGAGTGCTGCACTGAGGAGAGGTATCGATGTCGGTCGGTGAGGTCTGGCACGAAGTCGGCGTTCCAAAACATCCCAAAGATGTTCTATAGGATTCAAGCCATGGCTCTGTGCAGGCCAGTCCATTACAGGGATGTTATGGTCGTGTAAACACTCCGCCACAGGCCGTGCATTGTGAACAGGTGCTCGATCGTGTTGAAAGATGGAATCGCCATCCCCGAATTGCTCTTCAAGAGTGGGAAGGAAGAAGGTGCTCAAAACATCAATGTAGGCCTGTGCTGTGCTAGTGCCACGCAAAACAACAAGGTGTGCAAGCCCCCTCCATGAGAAACACGGCCACACCGTAACACCACCGCCTCTGAATTTTACTGTTGGCACTACACACGCTGGCAGATGACGTTCACTGGGCATTGGCCATACCCAAACCTTGCCATCGGATCGAAACATTGTATATCGAGATTCGTCACTCAACACAACATTTTTCCACTGTTCACTGGTTCAATGGTTACGCTCATTGCACCAAGCGAGGCGTCGTGTGGCATTTACCGGCGTGATGTGTGGCTTATGAGCAGCCGCTTGAGCATCAAATCCAAGCTTTCTCACCTCCCGCTTACCTGTCAAAGTACTTGCAGTGGATCTTAATGTAGTTTGGAATTCCTGTGTGATGGTCTGGATAAATGTCTGCCTGTTACGCATTACGACCCTCTTCAACTGTCGGCAGTCTCTGTCAGTCAACAGACGATGTCAGACTGTACGCTTTTGTACTGTACGTGTCCCTTCACGTTTCCACTTCACTATCGCATCGGAAACAGTGGACTTAAGGATGTTTAGGAGTGTGGAAATATCACGTACAGATGCAAGACACAAGCGACACCGAGTCACCTGACTACATTCGAAGTCCGTGATTTCCGCGGAGTTTCCCGTTCTGGTCTCTCACGTTTGACTACTGAGTTCGCTGATATAGAGTACTTGGCTGTAGGTGCCAGTACAATGTACCTGATACGAAAAACATATGATTTTGGGTGGTTCGTATGCTTTTGATCACATAGTGTATCACAAGACAGACTCATCCAGCGTTTCCTATGAGGAAGAAAAAAGACCAATGATCGACCAATGTGTTTGCCGATTGCTGACCATCTTCGTAGCAGTGACCCGTTTGTCACTGTGCCATACTGTTTGATAAACCAATATATGTCCTGACACTCTTTCTAAGTACGGTACTGAGATATTGTTTGCTACCATTACCGAACAGTCCATTAAAAACACAGTCTTCCCAACATGTGCACATCCAGCTAAAATATATTAAAAGTATAGAATTTTAGGAGTCATAATCAGAAAAGGCATCACAATCAGTGCCATAGGAGCGAGCATTAGTCACCGCAGTCGACAATCTGCGGCAATTTTAATAGGTCTCATCTGCGAACATGTCCTACACGAATCAGGAGGCATAATGTATTCTATATCGCAACCAACCAGAGCCTCTAGAGTACACGCGTAGTCGTCCTTTGCATTCTCAGGTTTACTTTCACTAGAATTTTCCGTACTGATTTTGCTTTCAATGGTCATCTGGATGTGTAACATAGAACACCGCCAAGATACAGACCGCAATACTATTGTCAGGACCCCGTTTGGTGTTTTGTGTAACTGTTTGTCAATCGAGTCTTGTGGGGAAGGACATGCATCCACCCAGTCATATCTACATTAATTCCAACTATGGCAGTGTGTTGACCCTATGTCAGTCTTACGTCTTTTATTCATGTGTCATTTCGCTGTTATTGTGTTGGTAAACCCCTCGAATGCACATTTCCACTTTAAATAATTAGAAATATCAAAAGATTTAAATTTATCAGTGTAATCCGTGATTTACGTAATGGGAAAGTAATCTGATCGCAGACGTTGACATTAGAGGAAGTTTCTTGTTTTACATCTACGGGAATACGGAGGAATCATAGTTTAAAATAAGCAATGAATGAGTACAAAAAAGAGAGAAACGAATGGTACAGTTGCTACTGCAAACAGAACACGACGGCGAAGAAAGCACCCAGCAGCCAGCACCCTAGCACTTCGGGCGCCCTCCCCTTTGGCCGCCTGCCCTCTTTGTGGTCGGCCTTTGCCCGGCACCCACTCTGGCTGTGCAACTTTGAGAGCCCACCACGTCTCTCTCTCTCTCTCTCTCTCTCTCTCTCTCTCTCTCTCTCTCTCTTCTGTTAGCTGCAAACACCGAGCCATGAGATGGAACACTCTTTCCTTTACAAATCGGGCACCCTCATTCCCGATCATTTTACGTCAATCAATGTTCATTTAAAAGGAGTAAAGTACGAGTGGACGTTCCTAGTGCGAAGGCAATCCCGCACACATCTAAGACTTGTATGACTGTGTATTGGAGTCTATAGAAGTATTCGGATTTTTCTTTTTCGTTGTCGCCATCAAATGTTATTGATCATACAGCTTGCAAACACACTACCGAGTGCTGTCTATTTGTAATCCGATGGCACCTTAGTCATCGAGTTTAAGCATTGGGAAGAACATTCTTCCCTTCAGCTGTCATGATAAAGCCTGACGGAAATTCATATACTGTATTAATGAAAACATATACGTGAAGCGAAACCACAGCTTCTAAATTCTACAGTTCAACCCATTTACTGTGTGCATAGTGCTGCTGCACTGTTATGCATTAATGTATTACGCTAAATATCACCAAAGCATACTCCAACCTATATGCAGGCTAGTCAAATACGAAAGGCGATAAATAAAAGTGTGAATTCTGCTCCATATTTGTCTCCTCCCATTTTAATGAGAGTATGCCTGTACAATGAAACTGTTTAAACTTGCAGTGCATCCAGCCAAACAATTTATTGTTTAGTTTATTAATTAATCATAGCAGGCGCGTTAATATATATTTTCCGTTGTTTGTAGTGTTATTATACCCACAACATGTATCAAAGTATGGGAACAGCCATTAAAAATAAAATAAGCAAATGCTTAACATGTGTCACATACAGATTTTGGTTGTGCGTCTGTAACAGAACAATTTTTGTTACACATTGAATATAATTATTGGGCTCATTTCAACAAATTTTAAATATGTGTTTCGGATATGACGTCTCACTAAATTCAAGAAGACGATCCGCTACATCTGGAGACACGAAAAGCAAAAGAAATCTGTAAGTGAAAGGTTGCGCAGACTTCGTACACTGATGAAATTTATTAGTAACACTTTCACTGCCTACGACAATTGTATCACCTTTTGAGACTTAATTTGCAACATGTAATGCTGCATTTGCCAACGACGTTACAATGTGTCGGTTATACAATACAATTAGTTAGGTGTCTTTAGTAATCAGCAGCAGAAATTTGGTCATCAAATTTTCCAAATTGTGTTTTTTTGTGGTATACAGATTAACATGATACACTCATTAGAGTTAGATGTTCATTCTCCTGTTACTGTCCTCTAGCTGACCATTGTGGTCAAGCATTTTAAAATCTCCGCTATGCAGAAACGTTCTTTCGACCTGCCTGAAAAGTCTTCTACAGATTTTCCATGGTCAGTGTATCTCTATCTCTTACCGAAGAGACAAAGAAGCTGGTGCACCTGAATAATATCGTGTATGGCCCCCGCGAGCACGCAGACGTGCCGCAGCATGACGGGCATCGACTCGACTAATGTCCGAAGTAGTGCTGGAGGGAAGTGACAGTATGAATCCTGCAGGGCTGCCCATAGATCCATAAGAGTACGAGGGGGTGGAGATCTCTTCTGAACAGCACGTTGCACAGCATCCCAGATATGCTAATATTGTTAATGTATGGGGAGTTTGGTGGCCAGCGGAAGTGTTTAAACTTAGAAGAGCGTTCCTGGAGCCACTCTGTAGCAATTCTGGACGTGCGGGGTGTCGCATTATCCTTCTGGAATTGTTGAAGTCCGTCGGAATGCACAATGGACATGAATGGATGCAGGTTATCAGACAGGATACTTACGCACGTGTCACCTGTCAGAGTCTTATCTAGAGGTATGAGGATTTCCGTATCACTCAAATTGCACACGTCCCACACCACTGCAGAGATTCCACCAGTTTGAACAGTATCCTGCTGACATTCAGGGTCCGTGGAGTCATGAAGTCGTCTCCATAGCCGTGTAGTCCATCCGCTCGGTACAATTTGAAACCAGACTCGTCTCACCAGGCAATATGTTTCAAGTGATCAACAGTCTAATGTTGCTGTTAACGGGCCCATGCGAGGCGTAAAGCTTTGTGTCGTGCAGTCATCAAGGGTACACGAACGAGCGTTCGGCTCCGAAAGCCCACGTCGATGATGTTTCGTTGAATGGTTCGCATGCTGACACTTGTTGACGGCCTGGTATTAAAATCAGCAGCAGTTTGCCGAAGGGTCGCACTTCTGTCACGTTGAACGATTCTCTTCAGTCGTCGTTGGTCCCGTTCTTGTAAGATCTTTTTCCGGCCGTAGCGATGTCGGAGATTTGATCTTTTACCGAATTCCTGATATTCACGGTACACACGTGATATAGTCAAATGTTCAAATGTGTGTGAAATCTTATGGGACTTAACTGCTAAGGTCATCAGTCCCTAATCTTACACACTACTTAACCGAAATTATCCTAAGGACAAACACACACACACACACCTATGCCCGAGGGAGGACTCGAACCTCCACCGGGATCAGCCGCACATCCATGACTGCAGCGCCCTAGACGTGATACAGTCGTACGGAGAAATCCCCACCTCATCGCTAGCTCGGAGATGCTGCGTCCCATCGCTCGTGCGCCGACTATAACACCACTTTCTAACTCACTTAAATCTTGAAAACCTGCCGTTATAGCAGCAGTAGCCGATCTAACAACTGCGCCAGACACTTGTTGTCTTACATAGGCGTTGCCGGCCGCATCGCCGTATTCTGCCTGTTTACATATCTCTGTATTTGAACACGCCTGCCTATACCATTTTCTTTGGCGCTTCGGAGTATTTTACCTCGGCGATCATATAAGGGGCAGTTTAATATTTCAAAAGTAATCGCCGTAAACGTTAATATACAGTACTGGCCCTTAAAATTGCTACACCATGAAGAAATGCAGATGATAAACGGGTATTCATTGGACAAATACATTATACTAGAATCGACACGTGATTACATTTTCACGCAGTTTGGGTACATAGATCCTGAGAAATCAGTACCCAGCACAACCACCTCTGGCCGTAATAACGGTATGGATACGCCTGGGCATTGAATCAAACAGAACTTGGATGGCGTGTACAGGTACAGCTGCCCATGCCAGCTTCAACACGATACCACAGTTCATCAAGAGTAGTGACTGGCGTATTGTGGCGAGCCAGTTGCTCGGCCACCATTGACCAGACGTTTTAACTTGGTGAGAGATCTGGAGAATGTGCTGGCCAGGGCAGCAGTCGAACATTTTCTGTATCCAGAAAGGCTCGTACAGGACCTGCAACATGCAGTCGTGCATTATGCTACTGAAATGTAGGGTTTCGCAGGGACTGAATGAAGAATAGGGCCACGGGTCGTAACACATCTGTAGTGTAACGTCCACTGCTCAAAGTGCCATCAATGCGAAGAAGAGGTGACCGAGACGTGTAACCAATGGCACCCCATACCATCACGCCGGGTAATACGCCAGTATGGCGATGACGAATACACGCTTCCAATGTGTGTTCATCGCGATGTCGCCAAACACGGATGCGACCGTCATGATGCTGTAAACAGAACCTGGATTCATCCGAAAAAATGACGTTTTGCCATTCGTCCACCCAGGTTCGTCGTTGAGTACACCATCGCAGGAGCTCCTGTCTGTGATGCAGGGTCAAGGGTAGCCGCAACCATGGTCTCCGAGCTGATAGTCCATGCTGCTGCAAACGTCGTCGAACTGTTCGTGCAGATGGTTGTTGTCTTGCAAACGTCCCCATCTGTTGACTCAGGGATCGAGACGTGGCTGCACCATCCGTTACAGCCATGCGGATAAGACGCCTGTCATCTCGACTGCTAGCGATACGACGCCGTTGGGATCCAGCACGGCGTTCCGTATTACCCTCCTGAACCCACCGATTCCATATTCTGGTAACAGTCATTGGATCTCGACCAACGCGAGCAGAAGTGTCGCGGTACGATAAACCGCAGTCACGACAGGCTACAATCCGACCTTTATGAAAGTCGGAAAAGTGATGGCACGCATTTCTCCTCATTACACGAGGCATCACAAGAACGTTTCACCAGGCAACGCCGGTCAACTGCTGTTTGTGAATGAGAAATCGGTTGGAAACTTTCGTGATGTCAGCACGTTATAGGTGTCGGCGCCGGTGCCAACCTTGTGTAAATGATTTCGCGTCTGGACCACGTCATCTTCGTGGTGTAGCAATTTTAATGGCCAGTAGTGTCTTTATTTCAATGTGAGACAAGATGGTCAGTGCCTTCATGGAATAATGTTTGCGGTTGCCTACGGAACCATGATTGTACATTGGCGTGCACCTCTTCGTCTGAAGCAAATCGACAGCCTATAGAAATCGCGCGGGGGGAGATCGGGATGGTACGGGGAATGTGTAAGGGCTTCCCAGTGAAACTGCTGTGGGGTATCCGGAACAATCTCCCAACAAAATGCCCACCAACATGTTGCCAAGGTTCTCTCGAGTATGGTGCAGGTGTTTCGCTGGGAAGCCCTTACACATCCTTCATAGAGTCGCGATCTCTCCCCATGCGATTTCCACATTTTTGGAGTTCTGAAGAATGAAATTCGCGGCCATCGATTTTCTTCGGAAGAAGTGGCGAATGCCCCCAAGTACAACCGCGGATCCGTAGGAGGCAATCGCTACCATTTTTCTTGAAGAAGTTGACTGTCTTTTTCAGAGAGGGATAACTGTATTTACATTTATGGCGTTTAATTGTTAAATAATAAACAGTTTCTTAGCTTTTCCCATCTGTTTCGTTTTCATCTGATTGCTCGTATCCGCTTTTCAAGAAAAAGCTAAAGAGCGCTAGGTTGTGTCGAACACATTCTCCAAGGAATGTAGAAGTCTGAAGCAACTTTGTGTTTGTCTTCCTGTAAATCCCTCACTGCAGAATAATTAATACTAACCTCCTTTCTTGAAACTGAGGAGTTTTCTTTCTGGTTTTCTTCTTCCACATGTTGCGTTAGAAATCACATATAATTAGTTTTACGCAGTCAGTATCAGATAAAAGTTACAGTTAATGCACTATGTATTACTTATAAGCTTAACAACTTGTTTCTCCATCAAGATAGAATGTAATGAAATGAACCTATTCTGTCGTAGATAGGAGCTGACAAATTTCTTCTAACCCGAACAGATTTCGTCTCTTTTCTAATCCTCACTAGTCTGCTGCAGCTATCCGCTTCATGTGTCTATACGTTCTCGATCTAAGCCTTATACATGTGTAATGGAAGACAGTGTTTGAAATCATATATTTTCTTTTTACCTGGCGGTTCTTACGTTCTTTTTTATTTATTTATTTATTGAAATATGAAATCGCACCAGTGCACACGCATAGATGTCAGCAGCTGCTGACTCATCCAGAAGGGGGGTTATAAAATCGGGACGAGCCACTCTAGAGAATTATATGTAATGAACCACCACAGCAGTTGTTCAACACTTTCCTCTTCTTAGAACATGCTAGCAAGTCTGCAAACAAAAAAAAAATTGTCCAATACATATTACAAATCTTTTCGCCTACTGATTATTTGCTGTTACACAGACATCCTCTTTTTCATTGTTGCAGAATCTGCACTGACTCATGTATCACACATGATCAAAACAGAGAGGCTCTCGTCAAAGTAACGGATCGTGAGGAAAACTCGATACGCGAGGCAACTATCAAAAACAAACCTAAGTCTGATATATATGTCACATCTTCCACTTAATGTTAATTCCTGAAACGTTTCACAAATCCTCTTCCATTCTTCTCTTCTCTCCTGCAGGCATTTGTTGTCCATGTTAATTCTTGAAACGTTTCACAAATCCTCTTCCATTCTTCTCTTCTCTCCTGCAGGCATTTGTTGTCCATGTTTCCCTTTCAGACATCATTTCTGTGTCAGACATCACGATACCTATGAATGCAGCTACGTTGTGTTTCCTAAGACATGCTTATTCTCATTCAGTGTTGCAGGAACTGCAGACAGCTAGAGAGAGCAGTTACTGCCACAAACACAGCCGATCAGTCATCTTGCAACCCAGACGAGTAGCGTACAAGCCAGAAAGCAGCTGTCCGACCGAGCAGCTGTTGAAAGACTGCAGTGATCGAAGTCTCTTTGTAGGCTGAACTTCATCGAGTAACCTAGTAACATTACTGCATTAGAAAAACTGGTAAACCAGCATGAAAACGCACTAAATTGGAAGCGACCAGTGATCGTGAATGGGTTGATGTTGAGTCTGCATTTAGCAGTAAAACACGTACAGCTGAGATAGCTATTAGGGTTAGGTTTAAGGACCCTATTCCTTGGATGCCTATTATCGTGGTTCTGAGAAGAGATTTCATCTAATTAACAATCCTTTTAAAATTAGGTTTTCACTGGGTTGCTTGCTTCTCTTGTCCAAGTCAGGTGAAGAAAAGCAAATGTATCTTCATGCAGACAGTGCATGAAATAGTGAATATTTGTACTCAACTTACGTTACTGATCAACAGTTAAAATTACTTTTGGAGAGAGATATCCAATCGGGTGTTGAATGATACAATTCAGTTGCGAGATAATGTAATTGAAAATGAAGGAATTTATACAGGAGTATAGACGAAACTGTCAAAAGGGGTAGCAGATAAGTAGACAGTAATAAATTTTTCACTCACATAAAACTGCCAGTTTTGAGTGGTCAATGTTAGCAAGTTTATATCCTGTAAATAAGAATGCAGTCTGTCAGTTTAATTTGCCATTTCCCCGATGCAAGTAAATTAAACTTAACCAACATACTGTTATCTAGGAGGTGAAACTCGATCAAATTTTCGAAAAACAGAAAGAAAGCATATCCGTAAGCGCCTATGGTAAGCAGTCCTCTAATTATGAATGGATGGTCATGTTTTACAAAAGAGATGAGAAAGAAGTTTGGGTTGTATAGCTACATATCATAAAGCAATGTCGCAAGAAACGTAAATCTATTGATGCTGTAAGTAGCTAATATAGATCTATATCACTTCTATTACTTGAACTTTTTGAGATCAGAACCCAGCATCACTGCTTGTCGCCGTCCAGTTGTAGAATGTGAACGCTGTCTGCACCATTTTCATTGCAAAAGTTAGAGACTGCTCAAAGTTCAAACCAGTCAATGGGGTGACGCATAGCGGAAAGAACGTGTTTGTAAAATTTGCCAAATTCAGCATATTGTAATCTATGCTGATATGGGATGCATTTTAGAACCCATTGCTACTTGCAGCCGTAGAAGTGACTCTGGTCCATACTCTGATCAGGTACATTTGCATATAACACTCAGTATTGCCTTCTAATTACACGGTGGCTATGACCAGCGAGCCGGTCGCTGTGGCAGAAGGGTTCTAGGCGCTTCAGTCTGGAACCGAGCTGCTTCAACGGTTGCAGTTTCGAATCCTGCCTCGGGCATGGATGTGTGTGATGTCCTTAGGTTAGTTAGGTTTAAGTAGTTCTAAGTCTAGGGGACTGATGACCTTAGATGTTAAGTCCCATAGCGCCCAGAGCCATTTGAACCATTTTTTTATGACCAGCGATACTCAAACTTTAAATTGCACGGAGAAAGCGGTTGCATGAAATGGATCACGGAACAGTTCTATGAACTCGCTGAGATTGTGAAAGACTTTTTATCGTGAAATAAAAGTTGGAAATATCTCCCTAAGAAGAATTAGCCACATTTGCTGGAAACCGTTTGAGGAAGGCAGTATTAAACATAGTGATCAGTGCCGTTTCCTCAGAGCGTACTCAGGTGAAGCATATCCCAGTTGCAATGCAACTACAGACCCCACTATGCAGTCCCCAACGTATTCCACAATCTGAGTATTCCCGGTCAAAAGACATCAGCTGGTGACGAAGAAATTAAATGAAATGCAGATTGCATTTCTCTTCTGCCATCTAATATTGAAAAATACTGTGGTGTCACCGCCAGACACCACACTTGCTAGGTGGTAGCCTTTAAATCGGCCGCAGTCCGTTTGTATACGTCGGACCTGCGTGTCGCCACTATCAGTGATTGCAGACCGAGCGCTGCCACACGGCAGGTCTAGTCTAGAGAGACTCCCTAGCACTCGCCCCAGTTGGACAGTCGACTTTGCTAGCGATGGTTCACTGTCTACATACGCTCTCATTAGCCGAGACGACAGTTTAGCATAGCCTTCAGCTACGTCATTTGCTACGACCTAGCAAGGCGCCATATTCAGTTACTGTGAACGTATTCTGAACAGATAATATTGTGAATCATGTACCGTCAAGAGCGACGTACATCATTAATGGATTAAAGTTAAGTATCAAACTAATTACGTCCGCTTTCTGAATTCTAATTCCTTGCCATGTTCCAGACCTCACGTCAGTGTAGTTCTTCCCTCTTCACGCCAGCATGCGTGAGCTAAAACGCGTGCATTTCGGCCTCCATTCGTAACACGGTGTTGGCTCTTCTGCCAACACAACAAATACAAATCTTTTACAAAAAGTGTTGCGGTACTGCAGCAACAGAGGAGCTGCAATATGAATTTCTGATTCAACGATTTGCTAAATTTGTTGACGTATCCACTCAAAAAGTGTGCATTTTACCTGAAATCACATGAACTCAAGATAATAAGGAAATATTTTCCAAATATCGAGAGTTTAACCTAGGGAATCAGAAAGAAATTTTTTCCTGTATGTGAACAACAAATCGATTTTACTGGACAGTCACCTGTCCTCAGTCTAAAAGTTTGAAAGCCGAAATAACAGCCGACCGGGATGGCTGAGCGGTTCTAGGAGCTACAGTCTGGAACCGCGCGACCGCTACGGTCACAGGTTCGAATCCTGCCTCGGCCATGGGTGTGTGTGATGTCCTTAGGTTAGTTAGGTTTAAGTAGTTCTAAATTAGTTTAAGTAATATGTAAGTCTAGGGATCTGATGACCTCAGAAGTTAAGTCCCATAGTGCTCAGAGCCATTTTTGAACCGAAATAACAGGCGAAACGATAGTAGATATAGAAGCCAAATACCAAATACCATGCAGCGAATGTATATTCAACTGTGAAATACTTGGAGGCTATTCTAATTTACATTTAAAAACAGACGTGACACACCTTGCTGACATGTACGGAAACTTTCGCGGCCTTTGCCTTAAAACATATGAACTGGATTCTGTGTAATATTACATTACTTTGCCGGGCATGGGGTGGGATGCTCTACTCAAAATTACTGAAGCAGAATTACAGTTTATAACCAATATCAAAAAACTCTAGTTTGTTAAAAGAGGTACTAGAGCCGGCACTGTCCATTGTTCTTGCACATACGCGGTATCCAGCAACAGATCCATGGCCGGTAACAATGACAAAATGGACAAATCTTACTTCTTATACCTTGATGTGAGTAGTCTGTACAACTGGGAAACATGGCAGCACCTTCCACTGTCAAACTTTGTATGGATTTCTCCATAGAGTGTTGAAACCTTTCAAGTGGGAAACATACCAGACGATGTCAACGTAAGGTACTGTGGATCTCGACTATTCAGATGGTACTAAGGAATTTTATTCAGGTATTCTCATATGTCTGGAAAAATGTCACTACCATCCGATAGTATGAAACCCCTAACGCTAATTTTGACCGTACATGATACGGAAACGTAAGTTATTAATTACAGAAATTTGAAACTGTTTACGACACAAACTGGATTTTCGCAAGTTTTATCGAGTTTTACAATTTACGTGAGGTTCCTGGATAAGATTCAAGCACAATAGTGCTTTGTATGAATACCTAAGGGACCAAACTGCTGAGGTAATCAGTCCCTACACTTACATATTACTTAAACTAATTTATGCTAGGAACAACACATACACACACCCATGTCCGAGGGAGGACTCGAGCCTCCGGCTGGAGGGGCCGCGCAATCCGTGACATAGCGCCTCAAACCACGCGGCCACTCTGCGCGGCCACAGATCTTTTCCAGTACTTTGCAAAAATTATACGATTTATGTGGCAGATGCGAGACATTAGGCAACCCACCATCCTGGGAAGGCAGACATGGAGCAACTTCGTCAGTTGGCAAACCTAATTTTCAGAGAGGTGTAATTTTTAACTAAATTTTAGGTGGCGCTGATCTGAGCCACCTTAATGTAGCCTAGTATAAACCTACAGCAGTAAGAAGAAAACCCTCTTTTTCGACTTTCATCACGCATACACGTTAAACAGGTTCCAGGAACAATATGTAAAACTGTGCTACACAGACACCAATAGCTTAATCTTTCAGATTGTAACCACAAACATGTACCAGGATATCAGGAACGATAACCATACATTATTTGATACTTTCAGTTACTCTGGAAATAACTGCTACGATATTTCACTACTAATTTTTGATTAATGAAAGATGTACTGAGTGGTGCTTATCACAGAATGTGTCAGTCTACGAGCAAAATTGTACGCACTCGACATCGAATCTCTACCCATAATGCACCGAGCGTAGGGTACAGGACAGTCCCCTGCCAACAGGTTAACCATTGATGGTTACAGGTAGTGTGTGCAAGACTCAGAAGCAAAAACAAGATGTTGTTACTACTATTAAACAATACAAAATGAATTATCTGCAGAAGATTATAAACTTTTTATAGTTTCATATAAGGTGAATACATGGACTTGAGGTCAGTAGCATGAGAAAAAATTATGATCATGATGGTCACATTGTAACTGATGCGAATTCGCATACAGATTCTTGATTGACTCGATTAAACGCTTTGGAAATATGTTCACATTACCTTGAGTTCAGTTTATTTCACTTATGATGTATACTTCTCCGATAAATCTGAAATTTGTGTAATTTAATTTATGTGCAAGAAATACCTATTGTAATCGCGCAGAAAGTGAATGTGCGAAAAAAATGTAAACCCAATGAAATTAAAAATAATGTACGATTTAAAGCTGAATATCCCTTGTCGTAGCTGTATTGTATTTAATAGATTATGCTGAATGGTGTATGTAAATCTGTACAGTCAGCAAGCATGTAATTGTTTACATTGAAGCATCTACGAGCTCTTATTGAATTAATGGATTTAGAATTGTATTACTTATTGCTCCTCTATTTTTTAGGATCACAGCATTTTGCTGTATTCATCTAATTGTTGACGCTCGCAAATAATGCGATGGGAATAACCTTCAGAAGAAGGGCACTCATTGCCCGAAATTGGCAAAGAAATTGCTTTTCTTTTGTGCAAGTGGTTGCTTTTCATTTCGTGGTAATCAACTGATTACCAATGACAGCTCCGCCAATGCACTGACGTTTTACACCTTGTGTACGCGACATAACCGCTCTCTGCACATGTGGATATCGCTATCCCATGACTTTTGTCATCTCGGTGTGCGTCCGGGAGGTGCCTGCTGTCCACATTCATTCTACGGGCAGAGCTGCAGTCATCGGCCTTGTATCCTGAGTTATGCCACACTTGTGACACCTCATTTTCAGTTGGAATTCCCGAAAGAGTGGTAGACATGTTGCCAGAGAGGAGTCGTTAAGTTTCAATAGCTCATTTATAAAGTCGTCATGCATGGCCAAAAGACAACGGTGACATTGTGCACCATTGAGTTCACACGTGACTGTTTGCGTTTCGGATTTGAACACTGAATACCTTGTAACTGAGCGATCATTTCGCAGTAGCTTTTGCCGTTATTTTCATGACAACTAAAAAGTTATGTGACTTGCGGCCCCATGAATCAGAACTGTTGGAGCAGTCTGTACATCTCAGCATCGGAGTAAGCTCTAATTGAAGTGTGATACCACGGGCGATGAAACGGTGCTGAAACCGTGCTGTGTAATTTTCCCTCAGTTCTGCTTTCATTTCGGAGCTAGGCAAAGGCAGTAGCACTGGACAGAAGCCTTTGACCGTGGTGTCAATCCATGGGAGGCAATTGTATGTTTCCGGCCTTGTGGTAACGCTGGCCATCTTCTCCAAGAGCAATTCCTGTGCTTGCTGCTTGTTTCGAAACAACGAAAGCACTTAAGTGGTCATGTCCACATTGGTTGCAGCCATAGTGAAGCGGCGAAAGCAGTATTAGTGTAAAAGCCAAATGGCACGAAAATTTTGTAAATTACTAACTACTTCGAATTTTCATAAACTTCAGGCTCGTATAACACTGTCGCCATTAACTGTACTAACCAGAATGAGGACACACACGTAAATAATATTTCCAGGTAATACTAATAGATGACTTTTTAAATAAAAAAACACAAGTAATAAAATCATTCACAATTAGTATCCCCAAGGATGAATACCATAAATTTTGAACATACACGAGGTGTGGTATTCCTGATTCGGTTTTGAAAAGGAATTATAAGTCTCCGGGGTCACTTGTTCCTCGGTGGTAAGTGATGACTGAAATTATTCGAAGTCTATCGTCTATCACCGACGATAGTTACATGATGCCATCACAAAATCAAAGTCAAGCAGTGATCCTCCTCGCATGGTGCTGCAGTCAGAATTGGCGGCTCTGTGGTTGGACTGCCACTTAAGAACAGGCTTGGCCCATTGATGCTTGCTTTGTTCCAGTGGACATGTGATCGGCGGAGGCAAAAAATCCACTATATGTAGCGACGCCTGCGGTCATCCAAGCATCGTGTAGACAGAGCTGTAGGACACAGTTCTGCCCTTACTTTTCACTAACATTTAATCAAATAGAAGAGACAGTGAAAAACAACCCTTATGACAATAACAGTCTCAACATTACAATGAAGCTGAGATAGGGATTCAGACCTCAAGTGGAGGAGTTGTGAGTTCATGTTCGCGTTAATATATTCTAATGTGAAAATGGAACTTTTCGGACAATAAGTAAGTAAATATTTGTGAATAGTACGGGATAAATCGATTTTTAGAATTGTTAGGCGTCTTGACACGATCTCACAATTAATTGGAACTACTTAGTGCTAAACAGCATAAGTTACAATATCGGGAAATTTTGCACAGTAGACTGCTACAAGAGACTGCGTCATATCAGAACTGTTGTATTATATTTCGAAGGAACGACTGCGGCAATAAGGCATCGAAATAATTCGACAGAATAAGTTGAAAATTTGTTTCGGACTGGCACTCGTGACCGAATCTCCCGCTTAACGGAACGGTTCTCAACCACCTAGGTCCATATTCTCAACAGTGTCCACGCTAGTGGCGTCCTCTGTCCTTTCACCTGCTTGCTCGCTGCGAGTTCTGTATTCCCGCAAAAGGCTCGCACACCGGCACTGAAGTTAACAAGGCAATTCCTCACATACTAGCAATACGAAAATATCTCTCACAAAATTTCGTGCTGCACATATTTCGAGCAGTAAAAAGACGTTAAAGACTGACGATGTAGCAACACTGTATTGTAGCTACCTCTGTCAGGATATCTACGTAGCGCTGTGCAGTTTAAGCCTGGGAGGTGTTTTGAATTAACATGCAGGAAGCTGAGGGTTCGAATCTAGATCGAGGTTCATTTGTTGTTATTTGATAAGAGTAGTCTGTGTGGCACGGTATCTGACGTCTTAATCGTCACACAGCGCGTGCAGTGGGACTTGCACAAACCGTCTACGGTTACGTACTACGAAAACAGAAATGAAAATACAATCGTTGTTTCACACCTCTCCATATATTAGATTCCAAACTTGTTTTGTGTGTACCCTCCCCCAACGGACCCATCGAAATTATTTGCAAAGTGCGTTGCTACCACTACTGGTGACGTCAGGCCTTAACGAAATGTAATGCACCTGAACTAGGCAAGAATAATGGTATTAACCGATGGGACCGTTGGGGTAGAGTACACACAAAACAAGTTTGGAATATGGTAGCTGCAGTGATGTGAAACAATTCGCGTCCACAACGATTGTATTTTCTTTTCTGTGTTCGTAACCACAAACGTTTTGTAGAAGACCCAGTGTACCCATTGTATGACGATTAAGACGCTAGATACCGTGCCACACAGACTACTTTTAGTGAATAAAAACAGATAAGTGTCGACCCAGAATCGAACCCTCAACCTCAAGCATGCTAATCGAAAACACTATCCAGCGCACAAACCGCACAGAGCTACAGAAATATCTTGTCACAAATAGTTACGATACTTGTGTTTACAGTGTTGCTAGATTGTCAATCGTTAACGTCCATTGACTGCCCGAAATATGCACGGGACGAAATTTTGTGACAGACATTTTTGTAATGCCGTTATGTGAGGAATCGCGCTACGAAGTTCGAATGCGTGAATTTTTCTGCACGTGTGTGTGTGTGTGTGTGTGTGTGTGCGAACGGGGTGTGTGTATGTGTGGTGTCTCATACATGTAGTAACTCTCTTATTGCGTTGTTGTTTGCTATTCTGTTCTTGAAACAGTTTTACAAACCAGTAGTCAACATAACAAAAGGAAAAGTAAGCGACGATTCGTAGTATTCGCTACCCCTTATGGCTGATGAACAGTTAAAGAGAAATTTGTATGACATTATTGGCAGAGACCCCCAAAGGGTCGTTCAGCCTCCTTGCGAACAGTGACCTTTCCCTCGCAAAGTTTGAGTGCGTGTCTGGAATGGATCTATCCATTGTCGATGAATGCGTGAAATGTCACGTTTCTGTTATTATGGGGAACGCAGCATATGGAGGGGGGAAGGCAGGTGTTGGCGCGTTCTCCAGTTTGTCTCATGCAGCACCTGGTGGGTCGGCAAGCTTAACATTCGCATCCGAAGGGCGCATGACATTCGACAGTGTCACGTGCCCTCGTTCCAGCAAGTGCGGTGATTTATTTATTTAAACGTCAAGTTCCGTAGGACCAAACTGAGGAGCAAATCTCCAAGGTCCTGGAACGTGTCAGTACAATTGCAACATAAGAGTAATAACAGATAAATACGAGGGTTATTCCAAAAGTAAGGTCCGATTGATTGCCAAATTGAAACCACAGTGAACATCAGAAATGTTTTACTTGTAACAATTAGCTACACCTTTCAGCTACTTCTCTACGTAGTCGCCGTTCTGACTTAGACTTTTGTCATAGCGTTGTACCAACTTTTCAATAGCCTCATCATAGAAGGCAGCCGCCAGTGCTTTCCGCCAATTCTCCACGCTGGCCTACACCTCGTTGTCTGTGTCAAAATGTTGTCTTGAAAGACAGCGGTTCATGTGACCAGAGATGAAACTCAGGGGGAGACAACTGCGGACTGTATTGTGGGTAATCTAACATTTCCATTTGAAAACGATGCAGGAGCATCTTCATTGCCCCTGCAGAATGCGGCTGAGAATTGTCGTGAAGACGAAACAGCACGACAGTTATGTAATGTTGGCTGCATAGCTTCAGGCGAAATTTCTCACCAGGCCCTCGTACTTGGCGGCAGACACTATTTTCTAGACATCTTTACGCACTCACTGCGAGCTCAGAAATGAGAAGAGCGACGTGATGCTAACTGGGGTTATACTAGAGACACTACCCAACACATCTGTGCAAAGCTTTATCGGATTTTCAGAGTCGTTTCCATTTCGCAACCGATCGGACCTTACTTTTGGAATAACCCTCGTATAAAATATTTATAAACCCGAAAAAAGTCAATCCATAAGTTTAAGTAAACGCAATCAACAATACAACAGGAATCAGCTTAATTTTTCAAGGAACTCCCTGACAGCATAGAAGGAGTGACCCATGGGGAAACTCCTCATTTTCGATTTGAAAGATCGTGGATTACTGCTAAGATTTTTGAATTCGAGAGGTATCTTATTGAAAATGGATGCAGCAGTATACTGCACACCTTTTTGCACAAGAGTTAAGGAAGTCAGATTCAAATGCCGGTTTGATTTCTGCCGAGTATTAACTGAGTGAAAACTGCTTATTCTTGGGACTAAGCTAATACTCTTAACAATAAATGACAGTAAGGAATATATATATTGAGAGGCCAATGTCAAAATAACCAGCCCCTGAACAAGGGTCGACAAGGGGTTCGTGAACTTACACCACTTATTGCCCGAAACTGAAATTGCCAAAAATATCCTTTTATAATGGGAAGAGTTACCCCAAAATATAATACCATATGACATAACCAAATGAAAATAAACGAAGTAAACTAATTTTAGTGTCAAACGATCACTCACTTCAGATACTGTTCGAATAGTAAAAATGGCAGCATTAAGTCTTTGAACAAGATCCTGAATGTGGGCTTTCCACGACAGTTTACTATCTGTCTGAACACCTAGAACTTTGAACTGCTGAGTTTCACTAATCATATGCCAATTCTGTGAAACTAAAACGTCAGGTTTTGTTGAATTGTGTATTAGAAACTGTAAAAATTGAGTTTTACTGTGATTTAGCGTTAGTTTATATTCTACAAGCCGTGAACTTAGGTCATGAACTGCACTATTTGAAATCGAGCCAATGTTGCACAGATTATTCTTTACTGCCAAGCTAGTATCATCAGCAAACATATTTTAGAGTTCCTGTTATCCTAGAAGGCATATCATTTATATAAATAAGGAACAGAAGTGGCTGCAACACTGACCCCTGGGGCACCCCCTACTTGAACGTACCCCACTCAGACCCCACATCACAGCCGTTATCAACATTGTTAATAATGACCTTTTGTTGTCTGTTGTTAAAGTAAGAGGTGAACCAAGTGTGAGCTACTCCTCGTATTCCGTAATGGTCCAACTTCTGGAGCAATATTTTTTGATCAACACAATCAAATGCCTTAGTTAACTCAAAAAACATGTCTAGCGTTCGAGACCTTTTGTTTAACCCACCCAGTGCCTCACAGAGAAAAGAAAAATAGCACTTTCAGTGGTTAAACGACTTCTAAAGCCGAACTGTTCTTTTGAAAGCAAATCGTGTGATATAAAACGACCAATTATCCTTACATACACAGAATTTTCAGTAACTTTAGCAAACACTGATGGCATAAAAATAGGTCTAAAATTGTCTACATTATCTCTTTCTCCCTTTTTATAAAGCGGCTTTGCTACTGAGTACATTAATCGTTCAGGAAACTGACCATTCCTAAAGGAAAAATTACAAATATGGCTAAATACAGGGCTAACATCTGCAGCACAGTGCTTTAGTATTCTGCTAGGCACTCCATCATATGCATGAGAGTCCTTAGTCTTCAGTGATTTAACTATAGACTCAATCTCCCCCTTGTGTGTATCACAAAGGAGTATTTCAGACATCAATCTCGGAAAGGCATTTGCCAAGAAAGTTATATGATTCCCTGTAGAAACTAAATTTATATTTAATTCATCAGCAATGCTCAGAAAATGATTGTTAAATACTGTACATGTATCTGATTTATCAGTAACAGAAATATTTTTACTACGAACTGACTTTATATCGTCGACCTTGTGCTGCTGACAAGACTCTTCCTTCACAACTGACCACATGGTTTTAATTTTATCCTGTGAATTAGCTATTCTGTTTGCACACCACATACTCTTTGCCTTCCTAATAACATTTTTAAGCACTTTACAATACTGTTTGTAATGGGCTACCGTACCTTGATTGTGACTACTTCTCACATTTTGATATAATTCCCGCTTCGTTCTACATGATATCCTTTTCCCACTAGTCAGCCACCCGGGTTGCCTACTACTTCTGCATGCTAATTGCTTTCAATTAGCATGTTTCATTAGAACATTGAAAGCAACTCTCAAAGAGCACGAGAAATGTGTTAAGGAAAGCATTATATTTATCATCCTTGTTATCAGCACTAAAAATATCCTGCCACTCTTGTTCCTTGACAAGATTTAAAAAAACTCTCTATTGCTGTTGGATTAACTTTCCTACATAGTTTGTAATTACATGTGACATTTGTTTGAGTACAAAAGCCTTTTAGTGTGAAGATTTGTGTATCACGGTCTGAAAGGCCATTCATTCCTTTACTAACAGAATGCCCGTCTAGTAATGAAGAATGAATAAAAATATGGTCTAAGGCTGTGCTACTGTTCCCCTGCACCCTACTTGAAAAAAACCCAATCTGCAGCAGATCATATGAATTTAGGAGACCTACCAACATCCTTGCATCATCATATACAAAATTTATATTGAAGTCACCACATATTTCTGGTAATTCCTACAAAATGAATCAAAAACCCTCTCCAGCTTGATCATAAATGCTCTAAAGTCAGAGTTAGGGGACCTATAAACAACAGCAACTAGAAGTTTAGTTTCACTAAATTCTACTACCCTTGCACAACATTCGAATATCTGTTCGATGCAGTGCCGGCGTACGTCTATGGACTCAAGTCTCAAGTGGAATCCTGTTTTTTCTTTTTCTTTTTTTTTTTTTTTTACGTACATAGCCACTCCCCCACCCTACAAGGAACTCCTTGGGAAACAACCAGCTAATCCGATTCTAGTAAAGGAAGCCTCTGAATTGTTCAGTTATTTAAGTGCTGCTCCGATTCTTTATATTGGCTAGATGTGTGATTTTGCTGCGAATTATGTCTGCTGTTATAAGGAGATAAGAAAATTATTTGCTATTAATTAACAGAATTAGATACCGCAACAGCTGTGATTAAAAATGTGACCTTGAAACGAATTAACGTAAAATCTTCTTCTTGACTTACACATGTTAGAGACACCAGTCCATTCCCTGAGCAGCTTATACAATGTAAACCACCGTTATCCCTTCAAAAGGGCCGCCATTCAGTCTATTATCATTTTAATGTCGACCTTACATTGATAAAACATGGGGTAGAATACTCGAGATTCACGTCTAAAGTGTGAAGGAGCGAGACGTACGGATGGCATCAAGTAACAGCCTTAAATGTATATACTCGTATTTTAATTGTTATGGTGTAAGAGGGAGAACGAATGTTTCGGAATCCTGGAACAGAGAGGCAGCGGCGAGAGGCAGGTAGGAGAGACAGGCAGTCGTTAATTTTCCTCTCTGGCACTTGACGAAAATACGCACAGCATGTTAAACTCTGTACTCTGGACGCTACGATGGGGCAAGCAGTGTGCTATAAGTTGGGACCATCAGTAGGTGCTGGCCGGCAACCAAGTTCTTCAAGAATGACGGTCAAGTCCCGTTACTGACAATGATCTCACACACCGTGGGCTGTTTGTACCTTTACTCGGAAAAGGAAATCTTAAGCCAGCATTCGAACAACATAACTAGAATTGTAGATCAGTTAATGTGAATCAGTAGAAAAGCAAACAGCAAACTGCACCTTCTAATGGTTACTCCTCTGCCGCAACGTCCATTAGTCACCGAAACAGTCATCTAGAAAATGCATCACAAAAGGATACACCATATGATAACGAAGTAAAACTGGTCGTACTATTGGAGAACGTCACGATGTTCATGGAAGCGGTCATTTCCTCCCGTCTAGTACAAGGGTAAGACGTAAATTGTAGACTCTTGGTTCACTGGAGCGAATAGTCACTCTAGCCGAATTTAGGCGTGGTGAGAACGAACAGGCAATATTTCAGTTGTTCTTCCAGCCATCGAAGCTGGACGCTCTTAGCTAAATGATCAGTAACATGGTACCGTGGTCAGCTGCAATTGGTTGTACCAGCAGATTTATATTTCAGACGTGAAGGAAGGTGATACAAAAGCAATGACCATATTCAATACATACACTACTGGCCATTAAAATTGCTACACCACGAAGATGACGTGCTACAGACGCGAAATTTAACCGACAGGAAGAAGATGCTGTGATATGCAAACGATTAGCTTTTCAGAGCATTCACACAAGGTTGGCACCGGTGGCGACACCTACAACGTGCTGACATGACGAAAGTTCCCAATCGATTTCTCATACACAAACAGCAGTTGACCGGCGTTGCCTGGTGAAACGTTGTTGTGATGTTACTTATAATCACTGACTGCTGTTATCCCATCAGACATTATGTCTGTTTTTGCAAAGTTGTTGTGATGTCTCGTGTAAGGAGGAGAAATGCGTACCATCACGTTTCCGACTATCAGCTCGGAGACCATGGCTGCGGTTACCCTTGACGCTGCATCACAGACAGGAGCGCCTGCGATGGTGTACTCAACGTCGAACCTGGGTGCACGAATGGCAAAACGTCATTTTTTCGGATGAATCCAGGTTCTGTTTATAGCATCATGATGGTCGCATCCGTGTTTGGCGACATCGCGGTGAACACACATTTGAAGCGTGGATTCGTCATCGCCATACTGGCGTATCACCCGGCGTGATGGTAAGGGGTGCCATTGGTTACACGTATCGGTCACCTCTTGTTCGCAATGACGGCACTTTGAACGGTGGACGTTAAATTTCAGATGTGTTACGACTCGTGGCTCTACCCTTCATTCGATCGTTGCGAAAACCTACATTTCAGCAGGGAAATGCACGACCGCATGTTGCAGGTCCTGTACGGGCCTTTCTCGATACAGAAAATGTTCGATTGCTGCCCTGGCCAGCACATTCTCCAGATCTCTCACCTATTGAAAACGTCTGGTCAATCAATGGTGGCTGAGCAACTGGTTTGTCACAATACGCCAGTCGCTACTCTTGATGAACTGTGGTATCGTGTTGAAGCAGCATGGGCAGCTGTACCTGTACACACCATCCAAGCTCTGTTTGACTCAGGCGAATCAAGGGCGTTATTCCGGCCAGAGGTGGTTATCCTGGGTAGTGATTTTTCAGGATGTATGCACCCAAATTGCGTGAAAATGTAATCACACGTCAGTTCTAGTATAATATATTTGTCCACTGAATACCCGTTTATCATCTGCATTTCTTCTTGGTGTAGCAATTTAGTGACCAGTAGTGTATATAAGTGAAGCAGAGATGGTGGGAATTAAGAACGGTGAAATAAATTGTTGAAATTTTACATCAATTCAAGTCTTATCTCAGAATGAATAACAAACCCGATCGACGTTTATATCGCCAGAAGTACTTTGACGAATTGTGTGTGTTACGGCTAGTCTCCTTGTATGCCTTGTTCCCTCGCGCCAGCAGCTAAATGCAACGATAGTTGTACAAATCTTCACACCATGACTGTTAAATAACTTTACAAGTGGCGAACCTGCCAGGATCGAGAGAGAACCGACGTCAGATGTGAGCAAAGCTGGAAGGAAGTAAGAATTAACGCAGAAATCTGGCAGAGCTAATATCAGCGAGTTTTCTCGGTTAAACTGTTATATGGAAAGTGTTGTGGACATGGCGCGTTCAGTTTTATGAAATCCCCCTGTCGCTTGTAGGACGGGTGCGTGGATTCCAGAGCGAGTCACACACAATGTAGAATGGTGCGTTCCATGAACACAAAGTAAACAATATTCTCTGAACTAAAGTCAGAAGAAAACTAATATTCTGTTTTGATGTACTACTCGAAGAACAGTTGCCCACTAGTCTCTAGGCTGGCGGTTTCTGTCCATACACTGTTCTGTTTCTAGTGAAGAGTAACCAATGTCTATCTATCGGACACTGTATCTCATTTGAAGACTTGGAAATACGACGAACGTTTTTCACGAGTTCCCCAGCAAGATTCGGGTTGACTTACAACTTGCGACAGACAAGCCGGCCGTTATGGCCGAGCGGTTCTAGGCGCTTCAGTCTGGCACTGCGCGACCGCTTCGGTCGCAGGTTCGAATCATGTCTCGGGCATGGATGTGTGTGATGTCCATAGGTTAGTTAGGTTTAAGTAGTTAAAGAAATGTCTCTGAGCACTATGGGATTTAACATCTGAGGTCATCAGTCTCCTAGAACTTAGAACTAATTAAACCTAACTAACCTAAGGACATCACATACGTCCATGACCGAAGCAGGATTCGAACCTGCGACCGTAGCGGTCGCGCAGTTCCGGACTGAAGCGCGTAGAACTGCTCGGCCACTGCGACCGGCGTTTTAGTTGTTCTAAGTTCTAGGGGACTGATGACCTGAGATGTTAAGTCTGAATGTCTGAAAATACAAAATCAAATAGGAATGGTGCAGGAGTAGCTCTAGTACTGAATAAGAGAACAGAAATGCAGGTGAGGTACTATGAACAGCACAATGGACTCATTATCATAGACAAGATAGACACAAAGTCAGCAAGCAATGCAACTGTAGAGTGTTACGGGACAGGTTTTTTCAAAACTGCTGCATAACCTTATTAATAAATCATTATCAAATAAGGATACCCAATCTATTTAAATTTTTGACGCTGTGTGAAAGTATACAAGCAATTAAGTCTAATGCCAATGATTGCAGATAAAAGTGACAATGTTTCCTTTAACTCTATACGGTGACGTGTTTTTGTTCTGTTCTTCTGCTACTTGAAAGACCAGAAAAGTACTTGCGAAAAACACAGTAATAACAGAGTTCAAGTAACTAAAGTAGTATTAACTTGACGGCGCTGAGCTGATTTCTGCTTTTCTTGCGACAAGGGGAGGGTAGGTAAGTTTAATCAGTCGTTGTCCTGAGTCTCAAATCTGAGGGTTTGGAGGATTGATTTGTTTGTAGGTTGACTTATACACAGAATATTACAGCAACCAGCCACTATTTACAATGGTATTTATTTATTTAAACAGGACCAATACTGATTTAGAACCAAGAGGTTCATCTTCAGACGGCTAGTGCACTTTTTACATTAAATTTCGCCTTTTGCTTCCCCACCTGACGAAACTTCCTTGGGGTGGTGGCGCCGATGAGGAATCCGCGCCATTATGTAGCAGTGCAGCTTGCTCATCGTCTTGCAACAGCGAAAACTGTATTATGCACTATTTTGTATATATACAGGGTCGTCCATTGATCGTGACCAGGCCAAATATCTCACGAAATAAGTGTCAAACGAAAAAACTACAAAGAACGAAACTTGTCTAGAGCTTGAAGGGGGAAACCAGATGACGCTGCCATAGGTCAAACGAGTATCAACTGCGATTTTTTAAAATAGGAACCCTCATTTTTTATTACATATTCGTGTAGTACGTAAAGAAATATGAATGTATTAGTTGGAGCACTTTATTAGCTTTGTGGTAGATGGCGCTGTAATAGTCATAAACATATGGCTCACAATTTTAGACGAACATTTGGTAACAGGTAGGTTTTTTAAATTAAAATACAGAACGTAGGTACGTTTGAACATTTTATTTCGGTTGTTCCAATGTGATACATGTACCTTTGTGAACTTGGCATTTCTGAGAAGGCATGCTGTTACAGCGTGACTACCTGTAAATACCACATTAATGCAGCAAATGCTCAAAATGATGTCCGTCAACCTCAATGCATTTGGCAATATGTGTAACGACATTCCTCTCAACAGCGAGTAGTTCGCCTTCCGCAATGTTCGCACATGCACTGACAATGCGCTGACGCATGTTGTCAGGCGTTGTCGGTAGATCACGAACGATAGCAAACATCCTTCAACTTTTCCCACAGAAAGAAATCCGGGGACGTCAGATCCGGTCAAAGCGCGGGCCATGGTATGGTGCTTCGACGCTTCGACGACCAATCCACCTGTCATGAAATATGCTATTGAATACAGCTTCAACCGCACGCGAGCTGTGTGCCGAACATCCTTCATGTTGGAAGTACATCGCCATTCTGTCATGAAGTGAAACATCTTGTAGTAACATCGGTAGAACATTACGTAGGAAATCAGCATACATTGCACCTTTTAGATTGCCATCGATAAAATGGGGCCGGCCGAAGTGGCCGAGCGGTTCTAGGCGTTTCAGTCTGGAACCGCGCGACCGCTACGGTCGCAGATTCGAATCCTGCCTCGGGCATGGATGTGTGTGATATCCTTTGGTTAGTTAGGTTTAAGTAGTTCTAAGTTCTAGGCGACTGATGACCTCAGAGTTAAGTCCCATAGGGCTCAGAGCCATATGAACCATTTGATAGAAAGGGTGCCAATTATCCTTCCTTCCATAATGCCGCATCATACATTAACCCGCCAACATCACTGATGCTCCACTTGTCGCATCTATCGTGGATTTTCCGTTGCCCGCTAGTGCATATTATGCCGGTTTACGTTACTGCTGTTGTAGAATGACGCTTCATCGCTAAATAGAACGGGTGCAAAAAATCTGTCATCGTCCCGTAATTTCTCTTGTTCTGAGTGGCAGAACTGTACACGACGTTCAATGTCGTCGCCATGCAATTCCTGGTGCATAGAAATGTGGTACGGGTGCAATCAATGTTGATGTAGCATTCTCAGCACCGATGTTTTTGAGATTCCCAATTCTCGCGTAATTTGTCTGCTACTGACGTGCGGATTAGCCGCGACAGCAGCTAAAACACCTACTTGGGCATCGTCATTTGTTGCAGGTTGTGGTTGACGATTCACATGTGGCTGAACACCTCCTGTGTCCTTAAATAACGTAACTATCCGGGGAAGGGTCCAGACACTTGGATGATGTCGTCCAGGATACCGAGCAGCATAAATAGCACACGCCCGTTGGGCATTTTGATCACAACAGCCATACATCAACCCGATATCGATCTTTTCCACAATTGGTAAACGGTCCATTTTAAAACGGGCAATGTATCACAAAGCGAATACCGTCCGCACTGGTGGAATGTTACGAGGTACCTCGTACTTATGCGATTCTGACTATTACAGCGCCATCTACCACAAAGTGAAAAAAGTGGTCCAACTAAATCATTCATATTTCTTTACGTGCGACACGAGTATGTAAGTCTGCAGCTCGTGGTCGTGCGGTGGCGTTCTTGCTTCTCACGCCCGGGTTCCCGGGTTCGATTCCCGGCGGGGTCAGGGATTTTCTCTGCCTCGCGATGACTGGGTGTTGTGTGATGTCCTTAGGTTAGTTCGGTTTAAGTAGTTCTAGGGGACTGATGACCATAGATGTTAAGTCCCATAGTGCTTAGAGCCATTTCAACCATTTTTTTGAGTATGTAAAAAAATGGGGGTTCCTATTAATAAAACCAGTTCATACCCGTTCGACCTATGGCAGCTGCATCTAGCGGGTCAACCATAGCGCCATCTGGTTTCCCCCTTCAAGTTAGACGAGTTTCGTTCTTTGTAGTTTTTTCGTTTGATGCTTATTTCGTGAGATATTTGGCCCAGTCACTATCAATGGACCACCCTTTATATATATATGCACATGAAGTAAGGAAACGCACACTAAGAAATGAAATGAGATGTAACAGCCACAGTTTAACAGACCCTCATACCACGAACAGCAACTAGCGTGGCAGACATTAGCTCTTATCAACCGTTTGGCTGCTGTGGGCGTGTACACACACCCTTCTACGCCGTTCCCCAGGTGTGGACGTGTACACACGTGCCGCTTGTGTTTTCCCACTTTTTCCACAGTACCGTGGACGCCTGAATGCGTCCTGAGCCGCCGACCTCCCACTGCTGCGGACGAGTTACTTCCATATCTCGGCGAATAAAACAGTTCAGAGCATTTATGATACATCGTATGTGCCTCACTGCGATCTGTCATCTGCAGAAACCTCGTTTCGATCACGATGCACAAGGACGTGAATGGGCACGTCTCGCGACCGTCCTACTTTTGGATATAACTCGTGAACCAAATGAGACATCCTTCTGCAGTCGATTTCAAATAAAAATTCTATATTTTCTCTACATTCAGTTCACTGCACTGAAGTCAACTGCAAGAAAAGTTTTACCTCTGCGAAATCGTTAGAATTTTGCGCAAAGTTTTACTTAATTTTATGCAGCACAGTGACTTTGTCAGACAACGAAAAGAAATGTAGTCCTTTATCAAACGAAGACATTCTGAGATCAATTGTTTAGTTTTTTTTTTTAAAACGATGAGAAATTTTTCATATCTGCCGGAACGCCGTCTCTCGGCACAGGCATTTGGCGAACAGTACAGCCGTTACAAAAGCAGCCTCAGCACGAATGCAAAGATCTCGTCTGTAGCAGCGAAAGGGTTAATTTAAATAAGCGATTCTAAGACGGCAGACTGGTCCTAAACTGCAAGCGTTACTGGAGTGTCACAAGAGCGTCGAGTTCCCAAGACACTTTGCGTCCACTCCAGTCGGGGCGTCGATTTGGCGTGGCTGAGGCGGCCCGCTAGCGGCCCTCTCTCTCCCTGGGGGTGCGTCTGCCGTGACGCAGCCAGCCGCCACACAATCGGCTGATGGACGCTGCCCTCCCTACTGTCCTATTCTCGCCGCGACCCCCAACCCCAGCACCCCACGCCGTGACCGTGACGACTCTGCGTCGCGCCCCCTCAGCCCTGACCTTGCTGCGCGGATAGCCGTTGCACTGGCAGCTGTCTACTGGCGATGAAATCGTAACTCTGAAGCTGTTGGCTCTCCCATTTCTTTCAACTTAACCCTTGTGTACCCGTACTAGGACAATCGCCGGAGGCAACAATCCACAGTACTTTTCATCACACAATAGTAGAAGGCACCCGCCTCTGATGTTGCCAATGCAAAGATAATCGACAAGCAAATACACTCTTCGTATTCCGCTGGTGGAAGAAGATTTCAGTGCCATAACTGAGAGGGTGAGACGCAAAGGCGAACGTGTCCAGAATTTAAACCAAACGAGATACAAAGGGGAATGGTACGTATAGGATAAGCAAGGCCTAGAAATATCACGTAATTAAAACGATTTACGACGTGTCTCTTAATACAAGTCCTGTAAAAATACATGGTTCAGAGCAAAAACTAACCTGTCAGCATATACGTTTCGCACACACAAGATCTAGTCCATCATGGCCAATAGGAAGCGCTGATTAAAGTCACGTGTTTTAAATTCTAGTCACACATGGTTGTTCTGTTAAAAAAATTCATCTCACTTTTCCATTTCGAACTTACCTGGTGATCTCTTTTTAAAGGTGAAAATTTAACGAGATACGACCTGGATAAACTCAAAATACCAGATGTTGTAGAAAGTTCCAGAGAGAACATTATGGAACGATTGACAAGAATGGGAGAAAGAAATACAGTAGAAGAAGAATGGGTATCTTTGAGAGATTAAATGATTAAGACAGCAGAGGATCAAGTTGGTAAAACGACGAAAGCTAGTAAAAATCCTTGGGTGAAAGAAGAGATACTGAATTTAATTGATGAAAGGAGAAAATATAAAAATGCAGTAAATCAAGTAGGTGAAAAACAATACAAACGTCTCAAGAATGAGATCGACAGGAAGCGCAAAATGGCTAAGCACGGATGGCTAGAGGACAGATGTAAAGATGTAGAGGCATATATCGCTAGGAATAAGACAGATACCACCTGCAGGTAAATTAAACAGACCATTGGAGAAAAAGGAACCAGTATGAATATCAAGAGCTCAGACGGAAAACCAGTTCTGAGCAAAGAAGGGAAAGTAGAAAGGTGGAAAGAGTGTATAGAGGGTCTATACAAGGACAATGAATTGAAGGCAATATTATGAAAATGAAAGAGGACGCAGATGAAGATGAAATGGGAGATACGATACTGCATGAAGAATTTGCAAAGCACTGAAAGATATAAGTCGAAACAATGCCCCGGGAGTAGACAACATTCCAGTAGAACTACTGATAACCTTGGGAGAGCCATCCATGACAAAACTCTACCATCTGGTGAGCAAGATGTATGAGACAGGCGAAATACCTTCAGACTTCGACAAGAATATAATAATTCCAATCCTAAGCAAAGCAAGTTTTGAAAGCTGTGAAAATTACTGAACTATTAGTTTAATAAGTCACGGCTGCAAAATACTAACGCGAATTCTTTACAGACGAATGGAAAAACTGGCAGGAGCCGACCTCGGGGAATATCAGTTTGCATTGCGTAGAAATACTGGAACACGCGAGGCAATGCTGACTCTAAGACTTATGTTAAAAGATAGATTAATAAAAGGAAAACCTACGTTTTAGCATTTGTAGACTTAGAGGAAGCTTTTGACAATGTTGACTGGAGTACTCTTTTTCAAATTCCGAAGGTGCCAGGGGTCAAATACAGTGACCGAAAGGCTATTTACAATTTGTATAGAAACACAATGGCAGCTATAAGAGCCGAGGGGCACGAAACGGAAGCAGTGGTTGAGAAGGAAGTGAGACGGGTTGTAGCCTATCCCCAATGTTATTCAATCTGTATATTGAGCAAGCAGTAAAGGAAACAAAAGAAAAATTTGAAGTAGGAATTGAAATTCATGGAGAAGAAATAAAAACTTTCAGGTTTGTCGATGACATTGTAATTCTGTCAGAGACGCAAAGGACTTGGAAGAACAGTTGAACGGAATGGACAGTATCTTGAAAGAAAGATATAAGATGTAATTCAATAAAAATAAAACGAGGATAGTGGAATGCAGTCGAATTAAATTAGATGATACTAGGGGAATTATATTATGAAATGAGACACTCAAAGAAGTAGATGAGTTTTGCTATTTGGGGAGAAAAATAACTGAATATGGTTGAATTAGAGAGGATAGGAAATGTAGACTGGCAATGACAAGGAAAGCGTTTCTAAAGAACACAATTTTGTTAACATGAGCATAGGTTTAAGTGTCAGGAGGTACTGCCTGAAAGTTTTTGTATGGAGTGTAGCCATTTATGCAAGTGCAACATGGACGATAGTAGTTAAGACAAGAAGAGAATAGAAGCTTTCGAAATGTGGTGCTACAGAAGAATGCTGGAGATTAGCTGGGTAGGATCCGCAGCTCGTGGTCTTGCGGTAGCGTTCTCTCTTGCCGCGCACGGAGTCCCGGTTTCGATTCCCGGCGGTTGGTTGGTTGGTTGTTTTGGGGAAGGAGACCAGACAGCGTGGTCATCGGTCTCATCGGATTAGGGAAGGATGGGGAAGGAAGTCGGCCGTGCCCTTTCAGAGGAACCATCCCGGCATTTGCCTGGAGTGATTTAGGGAAATCACGGAAAACCTAAATCAGGATGGCCGGACGCGGGATTGAACCGTCGTCCTCCCGAATGCGAGATTCCCGGCGGGGCTAGGGATTTTCTCTGCCTCGTGATGACTGGGTGTTGTGTGTCTTTCATCATCATTTTATCCCCATCGACACGCAAGTCGCCGAAGTGGCGTCAACTCGAAAGACTTGCAGCAGGCGAACGGTCTACCCGACGGGAGGCCCTAGCCACACGGCATTTCCATTTCCATTTAGATGGGTAGGTCACGTAGCTAATGAGGAGGTACTCAATAGGACTGGGGAGAAGAGAAATTTTTGGCACAACTTGACAAGAAGAAGGGATCGGTTGGTAGAACACGTTCTGAGGCGTCAAGGAATGACCAGTTTATTGTTGGAGGGCAGCGCGGAGGATAGAAATCATAGAGGGAGACCGAGAGATGAATACACTTGGCTGATTGCAGTACTTACTCGGAGATGAAGAAGCTTGCACAGGATAGAGTAGTAAGGAGAGCAGCATCAAACCAGTCTCTGGACTGAAGACTTCAACAACAACAACAGAGAAACTTCTACGAAAAAACGCCAGCAATTGTGTGAACAAAGGAATATAATGACGTCTACCAGTCTATGGGTGAAGTAAGAAACCTAGGTCGAGATTGGAGAGTGACAGACGTGAAATCCTTATCTAACGACCAACGAAGTTTAGATATCTTAAAAGAGATGAAAAGAATTTCCATATAAAATTACGAAGCTATAGGGAGCATTCTCATTCATCTGGAGGTAACTGCATTCTACAGGTCCCAGAAATATGTGCAAGAGCTGAAGTCCCTTCTGAACGACGAATGGACCATTATGAAACTCTTTTCTCAACAATAGGGTGAAGTACTTCTCAGTCACCCGATCTCAGATGACAGGAAGAAAGATATTGATGGCTTACTTAAAACAATTTTCAAAGAAAACTGTCGAAACCTAGAGGCATTAAGTTGCTATACATTAATCGTTGATGATATACCCATGTTGTTCAGCTGAGAGGTAGAGCAAATTGTTTGTGAGTATTTAGAAGATTCTGATTGATATGTTTAAGCATAAATCTTACCCAAATAATTTTGCTAATAATAGGTAACGCCACTGGTATATCATTGTATTCTGTTAGGCTGATTTTAAATATTTTATACAGTTGTGAAGTCACAATAAAATCAGAATTTTTGGAAAACACTGACAAGAAATATCAATGTTACTTTTGTCACTTTATATTTTTTCCACGATATCGTCTACAACATTGTTACAAGTACGTAATATGATTATTTTAGCTAGTATTATACAATAAGATATAGGTTATTTTGAAGAAACAAGATATTTGCTTTGGAAAATCATTCAAAGCCGAACATGTCCATCTGGTTCACGCAGATGAGAACATGTCCATATTTAAATGTACCTTTTAAAGGAATATCTGCACTGTAGATTTGATTTATAGGAATGAACTGCCTTTTAATACAAAAGTAATTGTATTCGCATTTCCAATATGTTATTTCCATTCATATGTATGAGTGAAGTAAATTTTGTGCCAATTTTGAAAAACGTTATTTGGTGGACACGTTCGTCTATGCATGTCACCTTCTCTATTAGGTCGGCAATGGGGTGAACACACAATAGTATCTGGTCGCCAGAGTTTACGCTCCTGTCTTTGTTTAAAGCCGGTACTTCTTCGTAATGCTCCATGAAGTGAGAGCATTTAATACTGCACATGGTAAGCCATTCGTTCGCTGGTACAATACGTTGGACAGTTGTCTTGGTACTACTCGTGAGGTGCAAATTCTGTGCCGGCAACGAGGTTTCGCTTTTCTCTTCAGTAACGAGCAACACAGACAAAGGACGACACCACACAGCACAAGCGCTGAGCACATTCATCCATACGCTGCGTACACACTGTCGACACTATCAACTCCTCGTTGCTGTAGGTCTAATTCCTACCCTTCCAAAGAAACATTCGAGAGAATTCTGGCTTAATGATACACGGAGTCTGTTGATTCTTAATAAATGCTTTCGCACTTTAAGTGTTGTCACCAGTGGGTTTTGTTTATTATTGTGTCTCATGTTAAGATCCCAGCTGTTTTGAGCAGCTAGCAGGGACCATAATTTATACAACTTGTCATGGTTTTTGTGGCTGTTCTCTTGTATGACGCTGTGTTAGACGTATTAAAATATTTATGTTGTTCATTGTCGGTGTTTAAACACCTACACACTAATTTTATTTTATCGTGAAAACAAATAGCTTCTGTCGTCAGCTTCTATATTGTTGTAGCTTTTATTATTACAGCTTTTGTTTATTGATGTTTCGCATAGTATTATCCGTTATATTGTGATGTTGGTTTTGTGCGTGCCATACTCGTTACAAGTAGTAATTACAACACATGAGCTCAGGACAGCAACCTTGTGGAAAATCTGAAGTTCCAGGAAGATTAAAACTGCCGAACATAGCATAGCGCCTTTCAGCAATAATTCTGAGATGAATGTAGGTCAGAGAAGGAACTGGTTTGAAACATGTACTGTGAAGACAAACATGCTCTAGTAAAAAACAACAATTGAGATAAGGTGACAAAAAAAGCGTATGTATTAACAGTCTAAGCAGAGAGAGATGTAGGAAGAGTTAAAAGAAATCTGCATCGAAAAATCATAATACGGAAACATTTACAAGATACAAACGGTAAGATGTTAACTGACGAAAAGTAAATGGATGGAATATTTTCTCCTATAGCGATCTGTGAAAAGCTAAAAGAACTTTTTGACCTTACGGTTACTGACGCAGAAGCCCGTACATTTACGAAAAAGGGAATGGAGGAAACAGTTAAATAAGTATGTGAAAATAAAATCACCACTTAAGTAATAAAACTCTGAGGTAAATAACTTAAAGAGAAGGTCATCACCTTCATGAACCAAATAAAGCAAGGAGGAAACCACGTGGTTGTTTGAGAAAATCCATAGTCTGCCTAAGCCTGCCCAATTTTTAAAAAGGATAATTCATTCGTTTATGATGACTATTGCGTTGGTAAATACCAGACAAAAGAAGAGTGTTCTGTAACTGTAAACTAGATGCTATCAACAGCTGAAGATATAAAAAAATAATTGCACAGATTTTGTTGGAAAACATCCACATTGACCATCTATTTATCTTGGGAGTACTGAAAAAGCCTCAGAATTAGATATTGCTAATCAGTTACTTTTACTGCATTTCACCACTTAATCAAACTTCTGTCTGGTTTGATCTGCCTTGTCACGAATTTCTCTCTTGTGTCAACTTATACATCCCAGAGTTGAATATTTGAATATGTACCCAACGTCCTCAGTTATTTATTAGACATATTCCAATCTCCGTCTCCCCTACAGTTTGAACCTTGAACAGCTCCCTCTAGCACCATGGTAGTTATTCGCGGATTTCTTAACACATGTCGTATCATCCACCCCCTGCTTTTCGTCAGTGTTCTGAATATGTTCCTTCCTTAGCCGATTCTGCTGAGAACCTCTTCATCCCACATGTTATCAATCCACCTAATTTCTAATATCTTTCCACAGTACCACATCTCAACCGCATCGATTGTCTTCTTTTTCGGTTTTCACACAGTTCATGATTCATGCTGTGCTACAGTCTGGAACCGCGCTACTGCTACGGTCGCAGGTTCGAATCCTGCCTCGGGCATATATGTGTGTGATGTCCTTAGGTTAGTTAGGTTTAAGTAGTTCTAAGTCTAGAGGACCTCAGATGTTATGTCCCATACTGATTAGAGCCATTTGAATCATGTTTTGATATCAGGAAGCCTTAATTACGTGTGCATTCAAAGGTCCCAAATTTGATGATAAATTTATCGCTATTCTCATTTCTGCTTCTTCTCATTACTATCGCCGTTCTTCAGTTTACTGTCAATCCGTATTCTGAACTCACTACACTGTTCATTCCATTCAACAGGTTCTGTAATTCTTCTTCACTTTCTGTGAGGACAAGAATGTCATTAGCGGTTCTTGACATCAATATCTTTTCATGCTGAATTTTAATCCTACTTTCCCACCTTTCTTATGTTTTCGTCATTGCATCTTCGATGTATACATTGAAGAGTAGAGGCGAAGGTCTGCACTTCTCCTTTGCACATTTTTTAAGATAAGCTCTTCGTTCATAGTCTTCCACTTCAGTCGTTCCTTCTTGTACATACCTCATATTCCGCTTCTTTCTTTTTATCAAAATTTCGAACATATTGTACCATTTTACACTGCCACGTGCTTTTTCGATATTGATAAGTCCTATAAACGTGTTTCGATTTTTCTGAAGTCTAGCTTCCATCACCAGTCGCAACGTTGGAGTTGCCTTTGCCTTTTCGAAATCCAAAATAATCATCATCTCTGATCGTCAGTTTTTTTTCATTCTCTGTACATTACTCTTGCCAGCATGTTGTACCACCATACAGCGAGACCTTCAGAAGTGGTGGTCCACACTGCTGTACACTCCGGTACCTCTAATAGTCAGTAGAACGTCCTATTACATTGATGTATGCTTGTATTCGTCGTGGCATACTATCCACAAGTTCATCAAGACACTTTTGATAAAGATTGTTCCACTCTTCAACGGTGATTCGGGGTAGATCCCTCAGAGCGGTTGATGGGTCACGTCGTCCATAAAAAGCCATTTTCAATCTATTCCAGGCATTTTCGATAGGGTTTATGTCTGGAGAACATGCTGACCACTCTAGTCGAGCAATGTCATTATCCTGACGGAAGTCATTCGCAAGATGTGCACTATGGAGGAGCGAATTGTCATCCATGAAGACGAATGTCTTGCCAATATGCTGACGATATGGTTGCACTATCGCTCGGAGGATGACATTCACGTACCGTACAGCCGTTACGGCGCCTTCCATGACCACCAGCGGCGTACGTCGGCCCCACATAATGTCACCCCAAAACAGCAGGAAACCTCCACCTTGCTGCACTCGCTGGACAGTGTGCCTAAGGCGTTCAGCCTGACCGGGTTGTCTCTAAATCCGTCTCTGACGATTGTCTTGTTGAAGGCATGTGCGACACTCATCGGTGAAGAAAAATTGATGCCAATCCCGAGCGGTCCATTCGGCATGTTGTTGGGCCCATCTGTACCACGCTGCATGGTGTCGTGGTTGGAAAGATGGACCTCGCCATGGATGTCGGGAGTGAAGCTGCGCATCATGCAGCCTATTGCGCACAGTTTGAGTCGGAACACGACGTCCTGTGGCTGCAGGAAAAGCATTATTCAACGAGGTGATGTTGCTGTCTGGGTTCCTCCGAGCCCCAATCCGTAGGTAGTGGTCATCCACTGCAGTAGCAGCCCTTGGGCGGCCTGAGCGAGCCATGTCATCGACAGTTCCTGTCTCTCTGTATCTCATACATGTCCGAACAACATCGCTTTTGTTTGAGACGCTGGACACTTCGCTTGTTGAGAGCCCTTCCTTGCACAAAGTAACAATGCGGACGCGATCGAAGCGCGGTATTGACCGCCTAGGCACGTTTGATCTACAGACAACACGAGCCGTTGTACATCCTTCCCGGTGGAATGACTGGAAGTGATCGGCTGTCAGACCCCCTCCGTCTAATAGGCACTGCTCATACATGGTTGTTTACATCTTTGGATGGGTTTAGTGACATCTCTGAACAGTGAAAAGGATTGTGTCTGTGATACAATATCCACAGTCAACGTCTATCTTCATGAGTTCTGAGAACTGGGATGATGCAGAACTTTTTTATGTGTGTAGATTCTACACATCAGTTTCAATAGTCGCTTGCTTGCCACTTCCTCACACTGGAGAAATGTTGTCTCCCTTTTGCCTTGCTTATTGCAAGATTTCCAAACCTCTGTTAAGCTCTGACTCTAATACTAGATCAGCAATACTCCATTTCAACTCCTATTTCTCCTTCTGTCATGTCGTCGGATCCTACCTCTTGCGCGGACTTCTAACCTACTCTTTCCAGTTGCGATCTTAAAGTTAACGTAATCACTTTTCGTTTCAACGAATGTCGTTTTGACTTTTTTATACTCTGAATCAGTCCTTCCGATGACCATCGAATTTTCGTGTTGTCCACATTTTTTCTGTACCCATTTCACCTTGGCTTTCGTTTCTGAGTGATTTATATTGCTGTATTACACTTTATCCTGGACGGTTTTGAACTTTTTATTTTCGTCACTACTAAATTGTGATGCGAGTATATATCTGCTCCTGAGTTTGCCTTACCATCCAATATCCGTTTTCGGAATCTCTGTCTGACTATGATGTAATCCACATGAAATTTCGCCGTGTCTACAGGTCTTTCCCAAGTATAATTCCTCCCTTGAAGTTTTTGTACAGTGTATTCACTATTAATACATGAAATTTTATGTATAATTCTATTTTGAAATAATTTCTACTGCCTCGGCAACTTTCTTATTAATATTTAAGTGCAACGAAGCGTTTCAGCAGCGTGCTGCTATCATCAGGTGCATTCCAGTAATATGTACATTATATTAACCTTAAGTGCCATTTGTTTCATTTGTTGTGTGCAAGTGAGGTTATATACCAAAACAGAATGATTTTGGTTGGAAATTTAGTTGTCTCACACAAAGAGCACAGTGACAAACACATCATAAATTAACACTAAAAAGAAAAGGAAATGAAACTAGTGACATATCAGGTTAATGTAAGTACTTGTAACTGGAATGCACTGATGCTGGCAGTATGCTGCAGAAACATTTGACGCCAATTAAATGTTAGTAAATTCTTGACTGAAGCTGTGGAAATTGTGCCATAAATTTAAAATACAACCGCAGCCGCAAAACATTCCATATAACTCATAAATTTAGGAACTCGTCTCTCATTCCAAGTACCAACCCCATATTTTGCCGTAATTCACTCTTCTATTCAGTCCCATAATTTTGTGTTCCTGTTCTCCATGATTATTATTCATATTCCTTTACATACTGAATTATCAGGCAATATCGTTGTTTACTTTCTCCATCTTCTGCTTGTGACGTCAGTACATAAACTGAACTATTGCTTATGGCGTTGGTCTCCAGCCGATTCTGATAGCAACACTGTCACTGAACTGATCATAGTGACCCACTGTCTGCTCTACCTTATTATTCATAGTTAATCCCATTCCCGTTATACCATTTCCCGCTGCTGTTGATATTACCCTACACTCATCTGACCAGAAATCATTCTTCTTTCAGTTTCACCAACTCTACCACACGGATTATAAGAAATTCAGTTACTCACTTACATAAGTTGAGCATATGAAACGTGTTTACTGAAAACATTCCGCAAGATTATAACTATTGGACGTTACTTTCAGCTCTACGAGGTGAATACTAGCTCTGATAAGGGCATGCAATAACGCTAGTACTATTCACTCTAATGCAAGAAATTTTGACACAAGTAAACTTGAAGTAGTAGGAAGAAAATTAGAATGAGCAAATCTGTCCCATATATGCAGATTCCATGGTCCTGATTTAGTTGCAGCTAGCTCTTAATTTCGGAAAATGTAAGTCAATGCGAATAGGAAAAACAAACCTGTAGTGTTCGGATACAGCATTAGTAGTGTACTGCTTGACACAGTCTCGTCGTTCAAATATCTGGGCGTAACGTTGCAAAGCGATATTAAATGGAACCAACATGTGAGGATTGTGGTAGGGGAGGCGAATGGTCGGGGTCGGTTTATTGGGAGAATTTTAGGAAAGCGTGGTTCACCTGTAAAGGAGACAGCACGTAAGACGCTGGTGCGACCTATTCTTCAATACTGCTCGAATATTTGGAAACCTTACCAGGTAGGATGGAAGGAGGACATCGAAGGAGTTCAGAGGAGGACTGGTAGGTTCGAACAACACGCAAGTGTTACAGAGATCCTTCAGGAACTCAAATGGGAGTACCGACAAGGAAGACGACGTTCTTCTCGAGGAAAACTACTGAGAAAATTTAGGGAACTGGCATTTGAAGCTGACCGCCGAATGATTTTACTGGCTCCAACAATCATTTCGGAGCGAGAATGTCGAAAATAAGGTACGAGAAATTACGGCTCCTGCGGAAGCATATAGACAATCGTTTTTCCCTCCCCCTATTTGCGAGTGCAACAAGAAACTACTAGTAGTGGTATGGGGTACCCTCCACCACGCACCGTGCAGTGGCTTAAGGAGTACCTGTGTAGATGTAGTGAAAGAAGACAAAAGCTCATTGACGTCAGTAGTACGTACCAAAACATTGCACTAAAAGAAGGAATTCAGATAAGTGAGGAGAATAAAGAGTGTATTACAATCAGTAAGTATGACGATAGAAAGGCACCTCAAACGGTCAATGATTCGATATTCAGAAGGACAGAGAGTTTTAATTCCTGGAAAATATTTTCATCTAACACACAGCTATAAAACCGAAGTTAAGATCAGGCAGTCGACAGCAAACAGAGCCTGTTATGGTCTAGCACGTAAAATCAGTAAGATGAGAGGGATGAAGGTTTAATAATAGACTACACCAGTGTTCTATTCAACCAGTAACTTTCTGGTAGACAGATGAACATAAAATGGGCCACCAGTTTTGTAGTGTTTATACAAAACATCAATCTTGTGGCAGACACTAGAAGAGAAAGTGGTAACTTTTGAACGGACAGTTCCAAGAAAAGTTTTACACCACCACCAAGCACAAGAGTGAAAAATATTAAAACAGTAATCACTGATGGATCAATACTGACAGCGCATCACTATGCGGAGAATGATATAGAGGACACTTAATTGGCAAGGTCATGTAGCGAGGACTGCAGAAGGTAGATACATCCAGAGAAGCAGTGGTCTGGAGCTGGAGATTAGGAGGTAGCCAAGAGATGCCGCTGGCAGGGAGTGGGTGGAAACAAACAGCCACTGAAACTGTGAAGCACGAATGTCGAGCAAGTATATGATCAAGTAGGCCGAAGCTAACAGCAGTTAAGAAAGTTCATAAAGATTGATGAACCCTCTGCCAGGCACTCAAGGATGAACTACAGAGAAATGATGTAGATGTAGGTCTCTGAAGTTCATTACGATATAGAAGTCTTGAAAATCCCGAAAAACTGTGCGAATTCCCTAATGTGAATTCAACAATTGTTATTGCATTAGGTTGGTGCATAAGCTCGTAGCGTTTTTCTTTTGCATGTTGGTATTCCGGTTGCTATGAGTTTATTTATTGACTTCCCTTTTTTATTTGTAGTTCATTGTTGCCATTCGAGTTTACATATTGTCATTTTGTCATAGTGTGTGGAGCTGTGGGTGCTAGAAAATGGAGTTCCAAGTGGAGAAATCGGAACGTTTCAGATATATTCTTCTGTTTGAAATCAGTAGAGGGGTGGCAGCCGTGGAGGCACCCAGAAACATTTGCGCCGTGCATGGGGATTATCCAGTTGGACAGAGCAAGGCAAGAAAATGGTTTACTCGTTCGAAGGAGGCCCGTTTTGAGATTAGTGACTCTCCCGAATCAGGAAGACATTCGGAATTTCGCGAAGATCCTTTAAACGTATCAATCCACAATGATGAGCGATAGCGTACTCGAGAACTGGCAAATGTGAAGAAATGTGATCATTATACCACTGTAAGCCAAAATCACAAAAATCAGCAGGTAGCCATACGTGCTTCTCTGCTTGTTCGTGTTCAGTTGGCTAGTGAAGAACACGACCATTCCTATCCCGTACCATTACCATTGACGAGGAATGGTGCCTTTATACCAGCATAAGGAAGAAAACAAAATCGTTGACACCAAACAAAGCTACAACTTCCCGTACGAAGACCTGCGCACATCCACAAAAGATAGTGAAGACACTGTCAGTCCCTCTTGCTCCATTTTCTACATCTACATCTACATCTATACTCCGCGAGCCACCTTACGGTGTGTGGCGGGGGGTACTTATTGTACCACTATCTGATCCCCCCTTCCCTGTTCCATTCACGAATTGTGCGTGGGAAGAACGACTGCTTGTAAGTCTCCGTATTTGCTCTAATTTCTCGGATCTTTTCGTTGTGATCATTACGCGAGATATATGTGGGCGGTAGTAATATGTTGCCCATCTCTTCCCGGAATGTGCTCTCTCGTAATTTCGATAATAAACCTCTCCGTATTGCGTAACGCCTTTCTTGAAGTGTCCGCCACTGAAGCTTGTTCAGCATCTCCGTAACGCTCTCGCGCTGACTAAATGTCCCCATGACGAATCGCGCTGCTTTTCGCTGGATCATGTCTATCTCTTCTATTAATCCAACCTGGTAAGGGTCCCATACTGATGAGCAATACTCAAGAATCGGACGAACAAGCGTTTTGTAAGCTACTTCTTTCGTCGATGAGTCACATTTTCTTAGAATTCTTCCTATGAATCTCAACCTGGCGCCTGCTTTTCCCACTATTTGTTTTATGTGATCATTCCACTTCAGATCGCTCCGGATAGTAGCTCCTAAGTATTTTACGGTCGTTACCGCTTCCAATGATTTACCACCTATGGCATAATCGTACTGGAATGGATTTCTGCCCCTATGTATGCGCATTATATTACATTTATCTACGTTTAGGGAAAGCTGCCAGCTGTCGCACCATGCATTAATCCTCTGCAGGTCCTCCTGGAGTACGTACGAGTCTTCTGTTGTTGCTACTTTCTTGTAGACAACCGTGTCATCTGCAAATAGCCTCACGGAGCTACCGATGTTGTCAACTAAGTCATTTATGTATATTGTAAACAATAAAGGTCCTATCACGCTTCCCTGCGGTACTCCCGAAATTACCTCTACATCTGCAGATTTTGAACCGTTAAGAATGACATGTTGTGTTCTTTCTTCTAGGAAATCCTGAATCCAATCACAAACCTGGTCCGATATTCCGTAAGCTCGTATTTTTTTCACTAAACGTAAGTGCGGAACCGTATCAAATGCCTTCCTGAAGTCCAGGAATACGGCATCAATCTGCTCACCAGTGTCTACGGCACTGTGAATTTCTTGGGCAAATAGGGCGAGCTGAGTTTCACATGATCTCTGTTTGCGGAATCCATGTTGGTTATGATGAAGGAGATTTGTATTATCTAAGAACGTCATAATACGAGAACACAAAACATGTTCCATTATTCTACAACAGATTGACGTAAGCGAAATAGGCCTATAATTATTCGCATCTGATTTATGACCCTTCTTGAAAATGGGAACGACCTGCGCTTTCTTCCAGTCGCTAGGTACTTTACGTTCTTCCAGCGATCTACGATAAATTGCTGATAGAAAGGGGGCAAGTTCTTTAGCATAATCACTGTAGAATCTTAAGGGTATCTCGTCTGGTCCGGATGCTTTCCCGCTACTAAGTGATAGCAGTTGTTTTTCAATTCCGATATCGTTTATTTCAATATTTTCCATTTTGGCGTCCGTGCGACGGCTGAAGTCAGGGACCGTGTTACGATTTTCCGCAGTGAAACAGTTTCGGAACACTGAATTCAGTATTTCTGCCTTTCTTCGGTCGTCCTCTGTTTCGGTGCCATCGTGGTCAACGAGTGACTGAATAGGGGATTTAGATCCGCTTACCGATTTTACATACGACCAAAACTTTTTAGGGTTCTCGTTTAGATTGTTTGCCAATGTTTTATGTTCGAATTCGTTGAATGCTTCTCTCATTGCTCTCTTTACGCTCTTTTTCACTTCGTTCAGCTTTTCCTTATCAGCTATGATTCGACTAATCTTAAACCTATGATGAAGCTTTCTTTGTTTCCGTAGTACCTTTCGTACATGATTGTTATACCACGGTGGATCTTTCCCCTCGCTTTGGACCTTAGTCGGTACGAACTTATCTAAGGCGTACTGGACGATGTTTCTGAATTTTTTCCATTTTTGTTCCACATCCTCTTCCTCAGAAATGAACGTTTGATGGTGGTCACTCAGATATTCTGCGATTTGTGCCCTATCACTCTTGTTAAGCAAATATATTTTCCTTCCTTTCTTGGCATTTCTTATTACACTTGTAGTCATTGATGCAACCACTGACTTATGATCACTGATACCCTCTTCTACATTCACGGAGTCGAAAAGTTCCGGTCTATTTGTTGCTATGAGGTCTAAAACGTTAGCTTCACGAGTTGGTTCTCTAACTATCTGCTCGAAGTAATTCTCGGACAAGGCAGTCAGGATAATGTCACAAGAGTCTCTGTCCCTGGCTCCAGTTCTGATTGTGTGACTATCCCATTCTATACCTGGTAGATTGAAGTCTCCCCCTATTACAATAGTATGATCACGAAACTTCTTCACGACGTTCTGCAGGTTCTCTCTGAGGCGCTCAACTACTACGGTTGCTGATGCAGGTGGTCTATAGAAGCATCCGACTATCATATCTGACCCACCTTTGATACTTAACCCAGATTATTTCACATTCGCATTCGCTAATAACTTCACTGGATATTATTGAATTCTTTACTGCTATAAATACTCCTCCACCATTGGCGTTTATCCTATCCTTGCGGTATATATTCCATTCTGTGTCTAGGATTTCGTTACTGTTCACTTCCGGTTTTAACCAACTTTCCGTTCCTAATACTATATGCGCACTATTTCCTTCAATAAGAGATACTAATTCAGGAACCTTGCCCTGGATACTCCTGCAGTTTACCAATATTACGTTAACTTTTCCTGTTTTTGGTCTCTGAGGACGGACGTTCTTTATCAACAATGATAATGTCCTCTCTGGTAAGCCGTCAGGTATTTTATCGTTTCGCCCAAGGGGGGGTCCCTCTAACCTAAAAAACCCCCGTGTGCACGCCACACGTACTCTGCTACCCTAGTAGCTGCTTCCGGTGTGTAGTGCACGCCTGACCTGTCTAGGGGGGCCCTACAGTTCTCCACCCAATAACGGAGGTCGATGAATTTGCAACCATTATAGTCGCAGAGTCGTCTGAGCCTCTGGTTTAGACCCTCCACACGGCTCCAAACCAGAGGACCGCGATCGACTCTGGGCACTATGCTGCAGATATTAAGTTCAGCTTGCACTTCGCGTGCGATGCTGGTTGTCTTCACCAAATCAGCCAGCCGCCGGAAGGAACCAAGGATGGCCTCAGAACCCAAGCGGCAGGCGTCATTCGTTCCGACATGTGCTACTATCTGCAGCCGGTCACACCCAGTGCGTTCAATAGCTGCCGGAAGGGCCTCCTCCACATTACGGACGAGACCCCCCGGCAAGCACACCGAGTGCACACTGGCATTCTTCCCCGACCTACCCGCTATTTTCCTGAGGGGCTCCATAACCCGCCTAACGTTGGAGCTCCCTATAACTAATAGGCCCGCCCTCTGTGACTGTCGGGACCTTGCCGGAGAATCGGCCACTGGCCCAACAGGCGAGGCATCCTGTGGTGGCTCGGAAACGATGTCATTACCACTAGGAAGCACCCCGTACCTGTTGGAAAGGGGTAAGGCAGCTGCCACGCGGCCAGATCCCACCTTCGCCTTTCGGCCAGGCGCGCGCGAGCCCACCACTGTCCGCCATTCACCCTGGAGTGATGGCTGACCGGTAAGATGCTCACTGCCGGAAGACGCAGCGACATCAGGGGTTCCATGTGATTCCAAGGCCACCGAAGTAGGCATAGGTCTCACCACAGTTGCCCCAACGCCACTACGAGCCGACGCCTGCGCCTCGAGCTCGATGAGCCCAACAGACAAAGCCTCCACCTGCCCCCGAAGAGTGGCCAATTCTCCTTGCGTCCGCTCACAACAACCACAGTCCCTACACATGACTATGTTTACCCTACTCTATACGGTGACAAATTCCCAAGATAGTCTTCTGATGAGCTACTCTGATAATCAAGAAACACTCACTGAAATACGAGACGCGAAAACTACGCTAGGTTTTCCCAGAAAAACTATTTAAAAGCTAATCGCAGCAAATAAGTACAAAAACGCTTTATACAAACAGTACTCGCTGCTGCTGGTGCTCTCGCTCTGGCTGTCACAAGACAACTGCTGATTCAAGTGGCTAGTGGCTAACGGCCGCGAAACAAACAAAAGACGGTTTTAGGGCGCTTTCTGTTCTAAACGATCAAGAAAACACTAAGAAATCTAACACGAAAACTACGTAAAGTTTTATCAAGAACTGTTAGTTACTATGCAGAGCAGATAAACACAAATAGAATCCCTTCCTTAGTGGAAGGTCGTAAACAAAATGCAAAATAAACGCTTTATACAAACAGTACTCGCTGCTGCTGGTGCTCTCGCTCTGGCTGGCTAATCGAGATTAGATTATTTGTTACTTGAATTTCGCACATCGCTTTTCCTGTTTTTGTCAATGGTCTTGATTTGACCTTTTCCATCCTACATATGCTTCTTTTTATTAAGCTTTCATGAACTCTCTGAAGTTCGTTCTTGTAGGGAGAGTTAAACAGAATCACAGCACAATCTTTATTTCTGTTTGTAGGTCCTTTACTAACTCTCCTCATTAAATTTGGGAATGGCAACGTCATGTGGAGAATCGTTGGGAAATGGTGTGGAACTTGGAGAAGATAAAAATATTAATATAACAATATATCTTATAACTGTTAGAGTAAATATGAACACCTAAAATTAAACAACAGAAGATAATGATACGGAGTGCGGGTTGGAACTTCAGTCCACACCAATACTCCGTTCCGCCACGACCTGTGATGTCAGTTGTAGGTCAGAATCCACAAAGCCCAATGGGAATAAAAGAAATTATCAAAATGCACTGAGATACGGATTATGACACTTGCTTTGAGGTTTTAAGTAGGAAAAACTAGATACCAAATAATTTTTCCTTACCTTATCAATATAACGTTATAAATATTGCAATATAAATGCGAAAAACAAGTTCCAGCACATTACTGGCACGATGTACAAAGACATGTTCTTTTAATATACGTTTTTACTGCCATGTCGTTTGGATAGTAATTCGTGACGTACACCCCTTTGCAGCCAAAATCAAGCATCAAGTGGCTCTGAGCACTATGGAACTTAACATCTGAGGTCATCAGTCGCCTAGAACTTAGAACTACTTAAACCTAAGTAACCTAAGGACATCACACACACCCATGCTCGAGGCAGGATTCTAACCTGCGACTGGAGCGGTCGTGCGGTTCCAGACTGAAGATCCTAGAACCGTCCGGCTACATGGGCCGGCTTGTTTTGTTCCATCCCATGGTACTATCCCCTCTTGGGGTACTCCTAGCTGAAACTGACTCTCTGCTTCAGATTGTATGAATATGAATAAATTTATTTTTATGTCACTTTGAAACTTGGAAAGCGGTAACTCATTTAACATGATCTTTACAATCAGAAGTCCAAGTGGCAGTAATTTTACAAAATTCTTCTGTTCCATGCAAGAAACAGTAAACAGGTTTCCCTACATGGCACCAAACTGCGTGCATCTCTATTGTATGTTGCCTTCTGGAAGGACGTTTGGGACCAAGAGTTTTACAGGTATTAGTTCATCTTATCCCGACATAAAAACTGGAAGTGTTTATTTCTGCTTTTGTGATCGGTAGCCACAGAGTACAGAACCATTCGTACGATATCGAAGACGCAATTCCCTGATGCCTACACATCGCAATTAACAGAGAGGTATAAAGCACGCAACGCCGTAAAAAAGTGCTGGCGCTAGGGAACTGGCGTGCCGAGTCGTGTCGTGTCCTGTGCGAATGTCACCGCTGCGCAGTGCCACGGGGCAGCGCGGCTCTAGTTTACATGCAAATACCGGCTGCCTCTTAATCAAGCAGACAGACACAGAACCACTAAACAAGCTCCATCAAGTGAGGGCTGTTCAGTCCTTTTGCTCTTCTTTGCCGTCTCATCACCAACAAAGTCGTGCAAATGGGTAAAATTCTGAAGTTTTACAAACAGCAAGAGAAAAGCAATTTTCTAAGTTACGTATACAATGCAAATGCGAATTTCGTGTTGAATGTCAAGAGCGCTCTCGGGAAACTGCTATATGACCAAGACTTACCTTTGTAATTCTTCAATAATGAGTTGAAAGTATCACTGTGATTGGAAACAAAGTATCAGAAGGGTCTGGAAGGTCTCGGGAAGCAAAGTGCAGAACAGTTTGGCAAACCTCTGGGGGAGTAAAACCTGTGACGTTCCTGAAGCAGGTATTGTAGCACACAGAAAATATAAAATAAAATAAGCTACACATAGTGACTGACTTAGGGTTTATGTTGTGTCGGTATCTGGGCCGACACCGTGAAGTTGAGATGGCTGAAAATGCACGCTAGACTAACGCAGACGGGCGTGAAGTACTGGAACAGGCTACGTAATTAATGTTAGGAAGAAAAGTACGGAGCAGGTTTAATACTTAACTTTACTCATTCCTTGTGGTACATCGATCTTGACGATACACAGAAGACTTTAAGTACAATCACTGTATGGCTAATGGCGCCTTGCTAGTTCGTAGCCATTAACTTAGCTGATGGCTATTCTGTCTCTCGGCTAATGAGAGAGAAAGGCTTCGTACATCTGGTCGGTAGCTAGGTTCTCGTACAACTGGGGCGAGTGCTCTCTCGTATCACGAGACCTGCCTTGGTGGTGGCGCTAGGTCTGCGATTACACAGTGGCGACACGCGGGTCCGACATGTACTAAATGGACCGCGGCCGATTTAAGCTACCACCTAGCAAGTGTGGTGTCTGGCGGTGACACCACAGTTTACTGCAAGTAATGAAGTGATAGGGCTTCTACTGTAACACCGTTCCTATTACCCTCACCTATGGTCTCACTTTTAGCGACGTTGTTGCCTTAACGTAACTTTTAGTGAAAAATTGCTGAAAAAATCCGAGAACGCATAAACAGCCCCATTCAGAAAGAGCAGAAAAATATCCCACGTATCTTCCTCCGCTCCATACAGTCTAATCTACGTGTAGGACTCTGATTTAGAAGCAACAAATTTCGATCCCGATGATGTTATTTCTTTGTAATTTTGAACAGTTCCGTTATTTACGTATTTTATAAGTATTGTATAGGTTTATGAGATCACATTTCCGTGTCAAATCAGTCTGATCTTGTCAGTTTCAATCCAAATACGGTAACTTCTTGTTCTTTTAGTTTTTTGTCACTTTCTCACTGAATGTTTGCCCGTGCGTACCAAAACTTTACATCTCATATGATAGAGCCCCGAGCCCCGGAAACAGGTCTCCCATAGGGCTCAATTTTAGTTCCACTCCTATACCTTATATATATGAATGACCTTTCACTTAGCCATTACAATCAAAACTGGTGCTTTTTGCAGACGACACTAACGGTATAATAAAACCCATTAGAAAGGAATAAATAAGTAGAGTCATACCAACTGATGTAGCACTCGTCCATGAGTATGAGTCAGTAAGTAGCGTAGACTGCTCCGTATTTTGGGCATAAATGATGACGAAAACTTGATATGGAAGAAGTATATTACTGAGATTCTCAAACAATTCACGTTCAGCTACTTTTGCTCTTAGTACAGTTGCTAATCTTGAAAACAAACGTATCAACCTCCTGGCGGATTTTGCACTTTCCACTCATTAATGTCTTACGGAATAATTTTTTGGGTTAACTTCACTTAGAAAGAAAGTATTAATTGCACAATAGCGAGCAGTAAGAATAGGCGGTGTTGAATCACGGACGTCATGAAAGTACCTCTTTGGGGAGTTAGTCATTTAAACTGCGCCATCGCAATACATATGTTTGCTAATGAAATTCTTCATAATTAATGACCATACCTACAACACTAGAGAAAAAAAAAGACCATTAGTACCAATTGTTAAAGTTGTCAGTAGCTCAGAAAGAAGTTCGATGTTGAGTAAAATTTTTTTTTGATAATTTGTCCAATACCATAAAATGTCTGTCAGGTAGCGAAGCAAGTCCCGAATCTAATTTAAAATCATTTCTTCCGGACAACTGCCTCCATTCCATTGACGAATTCGAAGTTAAAAAGTGGTAGCCAGTAAAAAAAGAGAAAAAGTGAAGTTGCATGAGTAGGACTAAGAATAATAATGTGTTCATTAACGTTAACAGTAATCAATGTATACATATGCTGTAAGCTGACTCGTTCCACTTCACTTCGATGAAAGAATCGTTCAAATGGTCTTTGGAGGATATAACTAACTATCCATTTTTCACGTTATGTTCGCTACTTTGGAGCTTCCAACATCTCCCGCATCGACAACGATAGTGCACAATACATAATGAATGTGTTTCTTCATTTCAGTTTCTCAATTAGTGCTAATAGAGAAAATGATTGTTCAATACTGCACTTTCTAAATATTGCACAAGTCTTCGAGAATCTTCGAGAGGCTGCTGTGATCGGATTTAGCCTCTGTATTGGTGGAGACGACGTTTGAGTTGGAGGCTAACGCCAATTAATTGGCAGTCTCCGTCCATATAGTGTAAGTTTTATGAAATGAAAAATAGATGAAAAATATGGCAATAAGAATAATTGCAATTGCTTCAAGTAAAAATACTTGAACCCTATTTGTTGCACACTGCACTTTACAGAAAATGGTGTGTTAAAATTCTTCTGCTGTTTCTTACCGTATGTACCGGTTTAGCCTCTGCTGAAATAATTCTTTTTAGTTTCTTGCGTAATAGTTTATGAAACCGCTCTTCATTATAGACATATATATGTAACTTTCAAAGAAGGGATATTTTCAACTTGACTGAGACGTATTTATTTCCAGTGCTATAAACACACACTACTGTTCAGTTAAGCAGTCACAATAATAATTTATTTTGCTAATTCTTCATTGCTGTTTGCGAAACTGATGCTGCATGATGCTTTGTTGGCTTTCTTAATGTTATCAGAATTATCCGGAGTCATTATGCAGGTAAGGATAGGTCTAGTGTTGATCTACTGTGCACATTTTGCCTGACCGTGGTACCTGAATGATTTATATATGTTTTTGATGTGTTTTCTATATATCTGTACACTGCATATTACTGCATTACTGAGACTTCATATTGCTTTCCATATAATGACGTCATATTCTTCTTGAAAAATTATTTCACATCTAGGTTTGCAAACATACTTCATTGCACGAGGGTTGCCCAGAAAGTAATGCGCCGCATTTTTCTTCAACAATTCTTCATTGAACATAATGAGAATTAAACACACGAAAGACTGGTGTTTCATCTACACACCCTAGTTTTCCAAGTAATATCCATCCCGTTCTGTGACCTTTCTCCAGCGCGTGTACGCCCTGTCACTACCAAGCCTTGAATATCCAAGAGAGCGGATAATAATATCCACACTTCCTCTGCTGATTGACAGATGCGGCGCCAACTGCCGAGTCGTAATACTCCTGTCCTCGCGAATGACAACATCAGCTCGCTGCAACATGTCAGGTGTGACAGCCGTGGGTGGTCTCCCCGACCCCTGCTAATCGTGGAGCTCCGCCGAACCGCCTTCTGATGACCTCACCCTTCGTGCCCAGCGACTAACTGCACTTCTGTCGACAGCAGGTGCTCCATAGACTTCGCATAACCGCTTGTGAATATTCCCCACAGTTTATTTCGCTGCAGTGAGAAATTCAATGACGGCACGTTGCTTGTAACGTATATAATATACAGACGCCTTTTTGGAACTGTCGTGCAGCTACACCATCTGTCGAAAGTGACGCAAATTTCGCGCGCTCAGCCAGGAGACTTCAAATAGTTCTTACGTGACGTTTCGCATTCGCAGCATTGTTTTCGACTGAGAAAAATAAATTCGGTGCACTTCTTTCTGGGCACCCTCGTATTAAAAAATTCACTTGTTTCCTACTGGAGCTCCCTTTTTTGAAAGGATTTCCCTCGTAATTAATACAGTCTACTCTGTATAGTACAATCTCTGACTGGCAGATCGATAAACCCTCATCTTTGTTCTCGAACTGCCTGAATATGAAAATAGTTTGCTTGAATAATACCATAGCGATGAAGGCATTTACCAGAGATTGTAAGATAGTTGATTTTGCCCTCGTACAAACATAACTGCCTCACCCACTGAAGGCGAAACCAATGACCAAAGGCGAACAATTGCAAAATCAAGTGGTAATTAATTATTCAAATGTCTTGTAATAAATATTAATATAAAGTACCAAATGCATTTGCTGTAGAAAAATATACAAAGACAATTTAACTGAGGAAGTATTGTGCCATTGTTTGACACAACGTAACAGTAACTTTCATTGTGACTGCGTCGATGATTCATTACACAGAGCGACTTTCCCCTGTACACTCATAAACAAATACACTAGGCGTTCAAAATTTATCTGTTACGTATTGACCCAAAAGGGCTTTAAAAATATTTCCCATTGGCAGTTTCTGGCTAAGGCCTGGGAAACGTTTCGGCTGATTATAAGGCAGAAGCAGGAACTGCAAGCCGGCCGCGGTGGTCTCGCGGTTAAGGCGCTCAGTCCGGAACCGCGCGGCTGCTACGGTCGCAGGTTCGAATCCTGCCTCGGGCATGGATGTGTGTGATGTCCTTAGGTTAGTTAGGTGGCTCTGAGCACTATGGGACTTAACTGCTGAGGTCATTAGTCCCCTAGAACTTAGAACTAGTTAAACCTAACTAATCTAAGGACATCACAAACATCCATGCCCGAGGCAGGATTCGAACCTGCGACCGTAGCGGTCTTGCGGTTCCAGACTGCAGCGCCTTTAACCGCACGGCCACTTCGGCCGGCGTTAGTTAGGTTTAAGTAGTTCTAAGTTCTAGGGGCTGATGACCACAGATGTTAAGTCCCATAGTGCTCAGAGCCATTTGAACCAGGAACTGCAAAACACCTCTCACAATACTCCCAGTCGGACCTCGCTGCGGAGCGCCACGATGCTCGTCTCGTCCAGCATTTCGCAGAAAAATTCCTCACTGTCCGAGGACCGTTAATCCAACAGAATAAACAAACAGCTGTCTATTTAAACTGCGGAAGTTTGATGCTGCTTTGCGGTAAATTTATTACATCAATTCCCCTAATTTTGAGTAGCAGGTTACATATTTTCATCCTTATTTCGTTATTCGATTGCAAATATCTTGGCTACAAACCACAGAGTACCTATTTCGCTAAAGATGCTTCGTTGAGTATGTTGAAGAAAAATTAAATGCAGTAAAAATCTAAGTTTGAAATAAAAATTAGTTCTACACGACGCAGTATTGGAGATCAATTTGGTGTAATTGACACGAACATCGCATTAGGAACGAACACTCCACTGACAGTCGCTACGTATACCACGTGCCAAAGAATTCCCGCGTGGACGATTGAGTGTGACAACTAGTTTCCTGTCCATAACTGTCGCGTATGTCTGTGATGTGATGTGAATGTGAACGTGAAAAATGCATGTGGTGCGCTTACATAAACACTATCTGGTGAAATGAGTCACCGAACTCATCTAAAACTGTATAGCTGGACTGCAATTAATTTTTACCAAATATAATAAGAAAACGTAGAATTATATGCTCCATAAGCTGTCCTGAAAAATTCTGTACTGTGCCGTGCAGTGGACAGTGCTACAATACGTGACGTCACAGTACTTGACTTACAATTCCAGCACACAAAAGTAACAAAACAAAAATTCTACACAAAATTACAAATAGAATTTTGAAAGAATAGATGCCCGAAATGCTTACATCATATTCTGAACACTAATTGATACGTACGCGGAATGTAACACTGCACAGTAAGAGTGAAAACGTCTTCATAAGATATGAAATTTGAACTGAATTTTATCTCAACTCATCCTGAAGATGGAAGGCTTAAATGTGAATGATCTTACTGTGTCCTGTCTCTGACTTGAAACTCGTCCCAACAAACTTTTGTGACTTACCTCGCGGCAATGGAAACTCGGTACTGCTCGCAAAAATGAATGTTGTTAACATGCAGCGAAGCAGCGAACCAGCTGAAGAAAATAAAATCTGCCCAAGTGCAACGTCAGGAAATGCAACTGTACTAAGCACATCATAGTTTATTTTCAGTGAGTGTTCATTAAGTGCAATGCAGCAAAATACAATTACAAAACAAATGTTCGTGAGGAGTCAGTGGAAGTGGATGGTCTGAGTGATCTAGAGGAGACTAGCATTCAAAAACTGTATTGTAAAACTCTAATTCCTTAACGATTTTAACAATCTCTGAAAAATCCATTCCTTATAAAAAAAAGACAATTCTGCGATGTAATTAGTTCTTGAAATGGTAAAGGAGTGATGAATATATAGCAGTGAGTGCAAAGTATGTGACCAGCTAACTTTGCTGAATCTCGTCTCGACAACCAAACTAACTCACCAAAACTAATAAAGAATATCATGGTAAAAATTTGTCTCTTTTAAATTCATCATAAATGACACGCGAGCTACTACTGCAGAGGAATCATTACCTGAATGTCATCACACCTCCCAAATCAGCCTTTACTAGACCATATTTCTAAAAAACAACTTCATCTGCATTTACAACAGCGTGTTCTGCTAATTATTTCCTAACTGCTCGGCAGCGTGACCAACGCCCGACTCTGTCCCTCAATTCTCACTGAAAAGCTCCACCGTCAACGACAAGGAAAATCGCCGGTAATTTTATGAGCTCTGCTTTGGCTAATAGTGGTTTAGCCTTACACTTCGAGTGTATGCCACTCCCACAACCACCTTAGAAATATACACGTTTCTTAAAGAGCTGAGAAGTATGATGAAAATGGATAACGTTTCTCTTACTCGTACCATTATAACATTTATAACTGCGTGGCATGTAACGTGTTAGGTTGACTTACTTGTTTTACGTATCAGCTGATAAAGACCCCAGATCGAGGAACAGCTGCTAAGAACCTATCAAAGCAGGATCTTGCTAGTTACCTCCTCCGTGAGCGGCTTGCACTTTCTTAGGCTGCTTTCCACCGTGCCTGGCGTCTGCCTTCTGCACAGTTTTATGTGGTCCTATCGCCCTAAATCGCTCCGGACAGGTACTCCTGGATTCTTAATCATTGCTATACACTATAGTGCTTGATCACTGAGTTTGTAGTCAAACCTATCTGTGCTGTCATCTGTTTAAGAAGATTACGTTCTGATTACGTTTGTTAGGGCCTGTTGCCAGTCTTACCGCCGGTCATCTTCCCCTTCAGGTCTTCCTGGATTTCCCAATAACTGTTAAGGGTTCTGTTGTACTATTTTGTGTGTGTGTGTGTGTGTGTGTGTGTGTGTGCGCGCGCGCATGCGTATGCGTGCTTGGAGCTTACGGGAGACCAACGGCGAGGTTATCAGCGCCCTTGCACTCATTAAAACAAAGCGAACGCGGTTAAAATCTCGAAAATTGTTGCACACACACATGCAAAAAGTAGCTATACATTGTATTAAAACACAAGGAAAATGACAAGGGAGGTAAATGAAAGGCACAGACAAATGTTACTGGCTCACTACTTACAAACAGTAAGGGTGAGCCAGTACTATCTCGCTAAAATCCTGCTAAAAATTAACGACAATTCACAAAACTTTAAAACACTAAAGACACGCGTTTGAACATTACCTAGAACAGAGGGCAGATCCGTCGCCAAATTTTTGGCGACCCGCTGCTCGAAAAGTAAAATGCAATCCAATAAAATGTTCCGCACGGTGATTTGTGCGCCACAGGCACCCCACACTGGACGGTGCTCTCGCCGCAGCAAAAGGCCACGCGGCTTAGGGCTGTAGCGTGTGCGAAGACAAGCAAGGAGGACATTCCGTCGACGTGGCTGGAGGGAGGCGTGCCTCGGCCGCGTTGTGGGCTTCCCTAGACGGAGCTTATCATCCGTCACTTCAGCCAGTCATCCTCCCTTCGACTCTTATACAGGGTGGTCCATTGATCGCGACCGGGCCAAATATCTAACGAAATAAACGTCAGACGAAAAAACTACAAAGAACGAAACTTGTCTAGCTTGAAGGGGGAAACCAGATGGCGCTATGGTTGGCCCGCTAGATGGCGCTGCCATAGGTCAGACGGATATCAACTGCTTTTTTTTAAAATAGTGACCCCCATTTTTTATTACATATTCGTGTAGTACGTAAAGAAATATGAATGTTTTAGTTGGACCACTTTTTCCCTTCCTGATAGATGGCGCTGTAATAGTCACAAACATATAAGTACGTGGTATCACGTAACAATCCACCAGCGCGGACGGTATTTGCTTCGAGATACATTACCCGTGTTAAAATGGACTGTTTACCAATTACAGAAAATGTCGATGTCGTCTTGACGTATGGCTATTGTGATCAAAATGCGCAACGGGCGTGTGCTATGTATGCTGCTCGGTATCCTGGACGACATCATCCAAGTGTTCGGACCGTTCGCGGGATAGTCAAGTTATTTAAAGAAACAGGAAGTGTTCAGCCACACGGGAAACGTCAACCACAACCTGCAACAAATGATGATGCTCAGGTAGATGTTTTAGCTGCTGTCGTGAATGATCCGCACATCAGCAGCAGACAAATTGCGCGAGAATCGGGAATCTCAAAAACGTCGATGTTGATAATGCTACATCAACATCGATTGCACTCTTACCATATTTCTATGCATCAGGAATTGCATAGCGACGACTTTTAACGTCGTGTACAGTTCTGCCACTGGGCACAAGAGAAATTACGGGACGATGACAGATTTTTTGCATTCGTTCTATTTATCGACGAAGCGTCATTCTCCAACAGCGATAACGTAAACCGTCATAATATGCACTGTTGGGAACCGGAAAATCCACGATGGCTGCGACAAGTGGAACATCAGCGACCTTGGCGGGTTAATGTATGGTGCGGCATTATGGGAGGAAGGATAATTGGCTCCAATTTTATCGATGGCAATCTAAATGGTGCAATGTATCCTGATTTCCTAAGTAATGTTCTACCGATTTTACTACAAGATGTTTCACTGCATAACAGAATGGCGATGTACTTCCAACGTCCGGCAAGTAGATCGCGTGCGGTTGAAGCGGTATTGAATAGCATATTTCATGACAGGTGGATTGGTCGTCGAAGCACCATACCATGGCCCGCACGTTCACCGGATCTGACGTCCCCGGATTGTTAATGCATGTGCGAACATTACGGAAGGCGAACTATTCGCTGTTGAGAGGAATGTCGTTACACATACCGGCATTGCCAAATGCATTGAGGTTGACGGACGTCATTTTGACCATTTATTGCATTAATGTGGTATTTACAGGTAATCACGCTGTAACAGCATGCGTTCTCAGAAATGATAAATCACATAGGTACATGTATCACATTGGAACAAGCGAAATAAAATGTTCAAACGTACCTTTGTTCTCTATTTCAATTTAAAAACCTACCTGTTACCAACTGTTCGTCTAAAATTGTGAGCCAGATGTCTGTGACTCTTCCCCCCCCCCCCCCCCACATGAACCATAGACCATAGACCTTGCCGTTGGTGGGGAGGCTTGCGTGCCTCAGCGATACAGATAGCCGTACCGTAGGTGCAACCACAACGGAGGGGTATCTGTTGAGAGGCCAGACAAACGCGTGGTTCCTGAAGAGGGTAAGCAGGCTTTTCAGTAGTTGCAGGGGCAACAGTCTGGATGATTGACTGACATGGCCTTGTAACACTAACCAAAACGGCCTTGCTGTGCTGGTAATGCGAACGGCTAAAAGCAAGGGGAAACTACAGCCATATTTTTTCCCAAAGGCATGCAGCTTTACTGAAGGGTTAAATGACGATGGCGTCATCTTGCGTAAAATATTCCGGAGGTAAAATAGTCCCCCATTCGGATCTCTTGGCGGGGACTAAAGACGACGTCGTTATCAGGAGAAAGAAAACTGGTGTTCTACGGACCGGAGCGTCGAATGACAGATCTCTTAATCGGGCAGGTAGGTTAGAAAATTTAAAAAGGGAAATGGATAGGTTAAAGTTAGATATAGTGGGAATTAGTGAAGTTCGGTGGCAGGAGGAACAAGACTTTTGGTCAGGTGATTACAGGGTTATAAATACAAAATCAAATAGGGGTAATACAGGAGTAGGTTTAATAATGAATAAAAAAGTAGGAGTGCGGGTAAGCTACTACAAACAGCATAGTGAACGCATTATTGTGGCCAAGATAGACACGAAGCCCACGCCTAGTATAGTAGTAAGTTGATATGCCAACTAGCTCGGCACATGACGAAGAGATTGAAGAAATGTATGATGAGATAAAAGAAATTATTCAGGTAGTGAAGGGAGACGTAAATTTAATAGTCATGTGTGACTGGAATTCGATAGTAGGATAAGGAAGAGATGGAAACGTAGTAGGTGAATATGGATTGGGGGTAAGATATGAAAGAGTAAGCCGCCTGGTAGGATTTTGCACAGAGCATACCTTAATATAGCTATTACTTGGTTCGAGAATCATGAAAGAATGGGAGAAGCCTGGAGATACTGACAGGTTTAAGATAGATTATATAATGGTAAGAGAGAGATTTAGGAACCAGGTTATAAATTGTAAGACATTTACAGGAGCAGATGTGGACTCTGACCACTATCTAATGGTTATGAACTGCAGATTAAAACTGAAGAAACTGCAAAAAGGTGAGAATTTAAGGAGATGGGATCTAGATAAACTGAATAACCAGAGGTTGTACAGAGTTTCAGGGAGAGCATAAGGGAACAATTGACAAGAATAGGGGAAAGAAATACAGTAGAAGAAGAATGGGTAGCTTTGAGGGATGAAGTAGTGAAGGCAGCAGAGGATAAAGTAGGTAAAAAGACGAGGGCTAATAGAAATCCTTGGGTGACAGAAGAAATACTGAATTTAATTGATGAAAGGAGAAAATATAAAATACAGTAAATGAAGCAGGCAAAAAGGAATTCAAACGTCTCAAAAATGTGATCGACAGGAAGTGCAAAATGGCTAAGCAGGGATGGCTAGAGGACAAATGTAAGGATGTTGAGTCTTATCTCACTAGGGGTAAGACAGATACTGCCTACAGGAAAATTAAAGAAATCTTCGGAGAAAAGAGAACCACTTGTATGAATAACAAGAGCTCAGATGGAAACCCAGATCTAACCAAAGAAGGGAAAGCAGAAAGGTGGAATGAGTATATGGAGGGTCTATACATGGGCGAGGTACTTGAGAGCAATATTATGGAAATGGAAGACGATGTAGATAAAGATGAAATGGGAGATATGATACTACGTGAAGAGTTAGACAGAGCACTGAAAGACCTAAGTCGAAACAAGGCCCCGGGAGTAGACAACATTCCATTAGAGCTACTGACAGCCTTGGGAGAGCCAGTCATGACAAAACTCTACCATCTGGTGAGCAAAATGTATGAGACAGGCAAAATACTCTCAGACTTCAAGAACAACATAATAATTCGAATCCCAAAGAAAGCAGGTAATGGCGGATGCGAAAATTACCGAACTATCAGTTTAATAAGTCACGGCTGCAAAATACTAACGCGAATTCCTTACAGACGAGTGGAAAAACTGGCAGAAGCCGACCTCTGGGAAGATCAGTTTGGATTCCGTAGAAATATTGGAACACGTGAGGCAATACTGACCCTACGACTTAGCTTAGAAGCTAGATTAAGAAAAGGAAAACCTACGTTTCTAGCATTTGTAGACTTAGGGAAAGCGTTTGACAATGTTGACTGGAATACTCTCTTTCAAATTCTGAAGGTGACAGGGGTAAAATACAGGAAGCGAAAGGCTATTTACAATTTGTACAGAAAGCAGATGTTAGTTATAAGCGTCGAGGGACATGAGAGGGAAGCAGTGGTTGGGAAGGGAGTGGGACAGGGTTGTAGCCTCTCCCCGATGTTATTGAATCTGTATATTGAGCAAGCAATAAAGGAAACAAAAGAAAAATTCGGAGTAGGTATTAAAATCCATGGACAAGAAATAAAAGCTTTGAGCTTCGCTGATGACATTGTAACACTGTCAGAGAGCAAAGATTTCGAAGAGCACTTGAACGGAATGGACAATGTCTTGAAAGGAGGATATAAGATTAACATCGACAAAAGCAAAACGAGGATAATGGAATGTAGTCGAATTAAGTCGGGTGATGCTGAGGAAATTAGATTAGAAAATGAGACACTTAAAGTAGTAAAGGAGTTTTGCTGCTTGGGGAGAAAAATAACTGATGATGGTCGAAGCAGAGAGGATATAAAATGTAGACTGGCAACGACAAGGAAAGCGTCTCTGAAGAAGAGAAATTTGTTAACATCGAGTATCGATTTACGTGTCAGGAAGTCGTTTCTGAGAGTATTTGTATGGAGTGTAGCCATGTTGGAAGTGAAACATGGACGATAAATAGTTTGGACGAGAAGGGAATAGAAGCTTTCGAAGTGTGATGCTACAGAAGAATGCTGAAGATAAGATGGGTAGATCACATAACTAATGAGGAGGTATTGAATAGAATTGGGGAGAAGAGGAGTTTGTGGCACAACTTGACGCGAAGAAGGGATCTGTTGGTAGGACATGTTCTGAGGCATCAAGGGATCACCAATTTAGTACTGGAGGGCAGCGTGGAGGGTAAAAATCGAAGAGGGAGACCAAGAGATGATTACACTAAGCAGATTCAGAAGGATGTAGGCTGCAGTAGGTACTGGGAGATGAAGAAGCTTGCACAGGATAGAGTAGCATGGAGAGCTGCATCAAACCAGTCTCAGGACTGAAGACCACAACAACAACATGTCTGTGTCTATTACAGCGCCATCTGTCACAAAGCGAAAAAAGTTGTCCAACTAAAACTTTCATATTTCTTTACATACTACACTAATATGTAATAAAAAAATGGGTGTTCCTATTAAAAAAAAAAACGCAGTTGATATACGGTTGACCTAGGGCAGCGTCATCTAGCGGGCCAACCATAGCGCCATCTGGTTTCCCCCTTCAAGCTAGACGAGTTTTGTTCTTTGTAGTTTTTTCGTTTGATGCTTATTTCGTGAGATATTTGGCCCGGTCACTATCAATGGACCACCCTGTAGACACGGGGCGCTTCGCCCGCTTTCAACAATGTCTTTCAATTGAGAACGCTGTGTTCGATATACTGTAAGTGCAATTTTTGTGAGCTAGAAATGATATGGAGCGTTTCCCGGGAATAAAAACCCACAATATAGAACTGGACCTTGGTTTCTAAGGCCGTGTGGATTTCTTGAACTAAAACAATAATGTAGTTTTCATTTGGTCCGTCCTTACGTAATGCTTGCTGAGTCTTCAAGACGGGGTCTTCGATCTATCCACGTTGCAGTACTGTGGTGATTTACCGCCATGCAGAACGTTATGTACTTCCAACCAGGATGAATTTTTGATTCTCGCTTGATTCGTACATCTGTGACGATAGCTTCGTATTTACTAGACGCTTGAGGAGCTACTGAACTTGATGTTTTGCCAGCGTTTGGCGACCATATCGTCACTTAGACAACAACGGAAGTGAAACTAGTCCTGCTGAAGGAGTGCATCAGAGAGAACTGTTGCCTCTAAAGAGAAGACAACTACAACGAATTTTGTATAAATATAGCGTTCACGAAAATAGTGCAACAGGAAGAGCAAATACAAAATCTTTGATAATAATTTGGCAGTTTCAAAGCTCACGAAAATAAAAACAATTTAGTGGTTAATGGAAACTTCTTAAAGTGCTTCTCAGGTATTGGTCGTTAGAGGGGGGCCTTTTTCAGGGTCGTTTAGTGAAATAGACACGCAAGATCCCCAAGAGAGACGTGTGTTTCGTCACGGATTCCTTCAGCGCTCACGAGAGATCGTTACACTCCAGTAGCAGACGCTGCCCTGATGGGAATCTCAGAGGAATTCGAGCCCGTAGAAAGCTTACCGAATCGTCCCACCACGCACTAGCGAACTGGAAAGTTTGAAATGATAATGACACTAGAAGTGAGGCGACTTGAGCAGTAGATGCAGGTGTAATGTGATCTGCAGAATCGAGTTTTACACTGACTTTCCAGTAGCATCCGCATCAAGCTGCAAAACGCTAGAGGAAGCATACAAACCAATCTCTCCTTGCGAAAATTCTCAAATGGTTTAGGGGTCATGTGTGCTGCCCAGTAAACCTAGGGCCGCAACAGACGGAAATGTAAATTCTTTGTAAAATTTTAGGTTACCAGCTTCCGACTTGCTACATGGCTCTGTTGATGGACGTCACAGCCACGAATACCTGAGGTAACATGCCAATGAGCCCATCTGTCTGAACGAATATCGCGACCTGCCGTTATGGTGTGGATAGCTTTAGACTCTAACAATGAATTCGATTGGTCATCATCAACGATGAATACGTTTTAGATTTCTTCAAAAGTGATCCTACTTACCTTCGTTCTGTCTTTTACGTATTGTAGAATGTGAATGAACCTGCTACGGAACCACTATAACGTAGCCATTTAATCGCATTACTGGCATATGAAAACGTAAGTCGTGAAGTTGAGGGTATTATATTGAATATGGAACGGATGTTTATCTTAATTTTAACAGCAAAAAGCTTCATAATTTTGCACGAAATAAATTTTGTAGATAAATTACACTATTTATCGTAAAATGAAACAGCGTTGGTCGTAGACACTTCCGACAAGATTTATCTTATGTGAGGTTTCTATATAAATTCCAGGTTTTCCTTTTGACGAGTGATACAAAAAATCTAGACTCCGCTACTTTCATGACGTGATCTTATATGATTTTTCATGCAACGTTAGATGGTATGTACTTCTCATCAGTGTAGATTGGCTGGATAGAAGCACTACAAACTCAGCGTGTCTCTCTGTCGCAATACAATTTCATTTTCCAATGTAAATGAACTTAGGAAGATAATATTTAATATCAAGCTGTTTGTCAGACGGAAAAGCTCGGCATTCAATGCAAAGCATTTCAAACTATGTTTTAAACGCAACTCCTCACATTCTACATGGTTTACAGTGTAATTGTATCACTAAGATGTCCGGAGAATGCAACACATTCGACAGTATTCCGAGAGCATCTTCATTGAGAGGAAAATCCATGACTACATTCTATAAATGTTGAGGGCATTTTTCCCAACGATGGGACTGTATCTTCCAGGATCATGTGTCCCATTTTGTCCGTGTACTTGACCATATAATAGCTGAATTCTCTGTCATATTTCGTCAGAACATTACAATAATATCTAATAGAACACTTTCTTGATATTTTGTTCCCTTGATTTATTTACTTATGAATACGTTTTCGGGTTCAAAGGCGTTCACCTGAAAATGTTTCCATTTCGGTTAGTACTTGGGTTAAGTTCATCATCTCCATCGTATGATTAACATGGGAATGTGATCCATACTGCCGGCCGAAGTGGCCGTGCGGTTCTAGACGCTGCAGTCTGGAACCGCGAGACCGCTACGGTCGCAGGTTCGAATCCTGCCTCGGGTATGGATGTGTGTGATGTCCTTAGGTTAGTTAGGTTTAAGTAGTTCTAAGTTCTAGGGGACTGATGACCTCAGAAGTTGAGTCCCATAATGCACAGAGCCATTTGAACCACTTTTTTTTTTATCCACAGTCGCAGAACCTTTACAGGAATAAAATTTATAAACACATTTACTTCGAAACAACAACACTTCAAATTCAGAATGGGTAATGTTCCATAATGAATTTAGTAATAATGTACATCTGCTGAACAATTTCATGCCGTAAAAATTATTTGTTTTATCAAATCAAACGCGTCAGAAGGTGACCAAAAAGCTCTAAGGTAAAAGATCCTGTTGTTTTGTTTCTGGTTCGTGTGACACAGTATTTCAGATGTACATGTATTTCTGCTTCAATGCCTTGAGATGTCAAAAGCTGAAACAATGCCTCAGAGATATACAAGTACCAACACAAGTTGGGGGCAAGAAAAATCAAAGCTAGGTTTTGCGTTCAAGGGTGAGCGCAGCTAGACAGCCGGTGGCGCCAGCCGGGCGACCGAGGCAGTCGCTTGGGACGAACTCCGTCCATCCAAGAGATTGAATCCACACCAGGTCTCACTCCGTCTGCACGACACTACACACCTCTAGTTCTAGTCCCACTTTCGTAGTTTCTTTCTTTCGTGTTGGTAGTTTCATCGATACAATACACTTTTGCTTATATGTGACTGTTTATTTCAGTTTTTATTCCTTACTGTAGCGGAATTTTAATACTGTACATTAATCACTGTTCACACAGAACTGACGTGACGTCACAACACACAGTATACTGCTGTGCCACCGTGAGCTACCGTTCACACAGGATGTCACAAATTCTACCTACTGGCATAGTTTACAATACACCGCCAGCTAAGATGATTCGGACGGGCAGTAATCTGTTAGTGCAGGTAATGGTATTACAGCTGAGGCAAGCGTCAAGGAGAAGAAAACCAAATCTTGAAAACGGTTTTCACGCAGCAGCAAACTGAGGGCAACAAAACGCCATTATCAAAGCAATATTACTCGAAAACGGAAATGCTGTCTCCTGTCCCACCACAGTTGCGGCTATCCATTCCTAATTTTAACACAGCTAGCTGCACTGAATCTCTGTGTAGTTAGATGGTAGACCAGCAGAACTGGATTACGATAGGACAGGGAGCAGGCGTAATATTTCTGGCTTTACAGCCATCATATTGGGCTACAAGAAGCTCTTCCTAGAGCAGTTGAGAAGACAGCTGTGGCAAGATGACGTAATGTGGTGTGAGCTACCGATGACAGAGGGTATCGTGAGAAAGACCGCCTAGATTGTGGTTCTCCTCCGGGATTGGCTGCTACATTCGAAAGTTCCGCGCCAAAATCATAATCTTACGTTATTAATACTAAATAGCGTATTTACTTGCATTTCAATGTAAAGCACCTCTCAGTAGAGTGCTATCATTCCATTATTTCACAGGTATTAATAACCAGCAGAATAATAAACAACTGCTAAACGAAAAGGTAGACGAAGCACTTCGGTGATTTCGGATCGTGCCTAACTTGGATGGCATGCGAAGTGGTTCGGCTGTAAGATCAGAGCTAGTTCGGCAGTGTCGCAGGACAGACATGTTGTCTGCCGTGGTCGATGGCAGTTCAGACTTGTCAGTAAGCTGTGGTTTGTTAACAGAGCTTCTTCGGCAGTGTCAGAGGACGGACGTGTTGTCTGCCGCGGTATCAGTTAAGACTTAACCAGCAATGTCTAGTCTGTGAATGTGAGAGCGGTAATGACGTAAATACTCAGTTCATTAATTTGTTGAAGAATAGGAGTTATTTGTGACTCTAAAGTGGAATGTATTTGTGCAGTTTCTCGTGTTCTGTTAATGAAAAGCGAGTGGCATCTCGTATAAACAAACTGATTGGAAATTTAATTACTTCTAAAATAACAGTTCCTTGAGACGAGTTCTTACAGCCTCAAGATAACAGATTCACGACCTTCGTAGTGTTTTCTGCGCAGGTTCAACAACTATAGAAGACTGCAGGTTGGTGAATGTTTATAAGGACTTATGCAATCCACTCAGGGCGGTGAAATCAAATAGGCACCTCGCGTGTACTGCAATCTTAATACAAATGATCAAATGCTTCAAATGGCTCTGAGCACTATGGGACTTAACATCTGAGGTCATCAGTCCCCTAGAACTTAGAACTACTTAAAGCTAACTAACCTAACGACATCATACACATCCATGCCCGAGGCAGGATTCGAACCTGCGACTGTAGCGGTCTCGCGGTTCCAGACTGAATCGCCTAGAACCACAAGGCCTCCCCGGCCGGCAAAACAAATGAGATCAGTGGCACGTGATCTGTGGTAAAGCAGAGGAGGCATGAATGTGAGAAATATTTTTGAGTGAACGGGTTTAATCGTACGCACGTATGTATCGCGCACTCTCTTTCTCCCACTCTCTGGCCCAGGCCAGTGTCTAGGCAATATGTCGGCCCCAAGCTATTGTATAGTCGAGGACTGCAGGCATTGCTGTGATAGTCGGCTTGTTATGCCCTCCTTCCTTCGTTCGTCGTATATTATTTTACCTCCAAAGTAACAGAATTACTTCATTCCGTCTACTTCGTGATCACCAACTTTGATGTAAAGTTCATCTCTAATTTCATTTCTGCTACTCCTCATTATTTCCTTCTCTCATCGATTTACTTTCAACCCATAATGTGAGCTCGTCACACAGTTCGTCAGATTCATGAGATCCTGCCATTCTTCCCCACTTTCAGTGAGGATAGCAGTATCGTCAACAAATCTTATCACAGACGATTTTTCACCCTGAATTCTAATCCCCACTCCTGAACCTTCCTTTCCTCCATGAGAACGTCCCCTCTGGTGACTTTTACATTTCCTAATGTCAAATACATTATCATCTAACAGATCTCGAATTTTCTTTTCCATTTGAATTGTACCAAACAAGAAACAACTACTGAAATGCGTATGTTTAATTTCATTGTAAATTCACATTGATCTGAATATACGAATAAAACGAAAATGGGGCGAAGTAGAGTGGAGGTGTTGGGTACCATGCAGAGTCGAAGTTTGACCTAGGTGGCAGTAGTAACAAGGAAGCATCATCAACTTGACCAAGTATTTTATGGAGAAAGAAGCACACTCGCAAGATATCAGCATAGATCAGGTGCGAGAATTTGGGCCATAATGCTGACAGTACGCAGTTGAGAGCTGCTGGCAGTACGGCTTTCAAACTCGGCGTGCAGCAGCCGCTCCGCCCCTCTGTGGACGCCTGGTGCCCGAGCGCCACGTACCGTGCTGTGCTGTGCTGTGCTGTGCAGCGAGTTGACAACCAGAGGGAAGAGAAAAGGGGGGCGGGGGTGCTGCACACACCTGCTCAAAGTGTGCTGAAATCTGGTTCGAGAAAAAATGTTATTCTCTGCGAAAAATATTGAGTACTAAGGTTGCGTAGTATATCAGCCTCACACAAATGTATATTCTATATTATTTTAACAGTATTCACAACATTGATATTCTGCAGCTATACAAGGCGGAGAAAAATTATGTGACGAAGCTTTAACCCTGGATAGCTGATGCCAGTATGAGCCAAAATTACTAATGTTGTGTAGGTCGACAACGCAGCATTTTTAAACAACGGAAACTTGGTGCCACGCGCTCCGACTGGCCGTGAGAGTGCACTGTTGCCATTCGTCGGTTGACGGGCAGCGCTATGGTTGTGGTTCACAGATACAAACGTCGCTCGCCCCGTCGCTGCCCCAACGTGATACGCACACGTGTCGAACAGGTCTTGCTGTTTGTCTCCACCTCAACGTCAGAGACCATCGGAGCGCATGGCGCCAAGTTTCCGTAGTTTAAAAATAGTGTTTTGTCGACCAGCACAACATTAGTAATTTTAGTTCCTACTGGCAGCATCTATCTAGGGTTAAAATTTCGTTACAATTTTTCTCCACTCCTTATATACCCCTCAAGTAAACCTATGAAACTGAAGAATTATTATGGAATGAAGTTTATGATTTTCGATTTGAATTTAACCATCCCAGTCACGTTGAAGAATGGCGCATCTCCTGAAAATGCACTTCATATTAACAGTGCCAGCTTCAAAGCCCAAAGAAAATAACCCACAACAGCAATGGTAATAATTAAATAGCGCTACTTGCTTATTTAATTATGCACTCGTTGGTTTCATTCACTTCGTGAATCGCTACCTGAAGAAACAAAATATCACTGACACCAGATACAGGTTGGAAACGGCGCACTTTCACACGAAGAACAGAGCATGTTACCAATGTCGAAACAGTATTTCAGAAACATCTTACATTACTTCGTGCTCGGAGGTTAAACGGCTGCAGTGGGGCGGAGCGAATGACAAACAACCGATTGCTGCGAAAACTTAAAATTTGTTTTTTCAGTAGGTCGTACTTGCGTGCCATCGGAATGCATGTGACAGCCTGCGTACCTAATATCTTCCAAAAGAATGGGATTTTCCAGAACTCATACCTGAGATTCCACTGGCGATAAAAAGTTTGGGTCAAATGTTCTGGATAGTCCTTTGCGGAGACTGCTTCTATAACCAACACAAAAATGGTCCAAATGGCTCTATGCACTATGGGACTTAACATCTTAGGTCCTCAGTCCCCTAGACATAGAACTACTTAAACCTAACTAACCTAAGGACATCACACACATCCATGCCCGAGGCAAGATTCGAACCTGCGATCGTAGCAGCAGCGCGGTTCCGGACTCAAGCGCCTAAAACAACTCGGTCATAGCGGCCGGCACACCCAACAGAAAGATAATGTTAGTGTCATTATCCTACAGTACAGGTTCAAAGTATGAATATTACCATACACACTTCCTTTTGCTTAGGCAAACGGTGTCAGTTGGTTGGTTGTGTTTCCGAGATTCAAAGTTATCCTACTTCCAAACTTAAAATACGCAAGTGATTCCCGTGTGAGGCAAAAACGTAGTTTATAAAGTGACTTAGTACGGAAAAATATGCTGTAAACTGACTCTGTCATCATCTGGGGACCCCATGTTGTAGTACTGAAGAACTTGCTGTAACGGAGAGTTCTGACACACTTCTTACATAAATTTACTGAACAATACATTTCTTTTCATGGGGGTTACATGCGTTGCTATAGCAGGGAAAGGAAGGGACTCAGCGGAAAACCCTCCTATCGGAGCACAAAAAGTGGAAATATGTTCCCGTTTATTTAAAAGACGCTGACTTAAAAGTGTAGTACCAAATGCCATATTCTGCCTTACTCACAACCTTTAAAAAATTTCCCAAACATTTTCGTACGAGACCATACTCGCGTTTTTTTTTACTGAAAGACAAGAAGACAGTGACGGTGACAGACAGACAAGTAAAAAATACTGGAAAATAGTAGACAGTGATTTTGCTGTAGAAAGAGCGACAGAGACACGCCACTGTTAGAGAAAGGGAGGTATGCAGAGCAGAAGAACGCAGTTGACAGTGATAGAGCAGTGGTACGAAAAGAGTGAAGGAGAAAGTGCTGGGAGGGGGGGGGGGGGGGGGAATGGAAGAATAAAGTGAAAGAAAAAGAGGAAGCGGGTGAGAGCCGCTGATAATGAGAGACAATCTCTGTGACAATGACAACAAAGGAGGGAGAGATAGTGACAGGAAAAGAGACAGCGGCCGTGTGAAGGAAGCAATGAGGTATTACCAGGAAGAGAGCGCAAGAGGCAGACAGTGACAGTGCGAGGAAACTGTAGCAGTAGGACACAACGAAGGGCACTCCGGCTGTGACACGGGACACAATGACAGAGACACACAAAGGGATAATGGCAATAAGTTCTGCTGAATCGGTGAGTGAGAAAGGACAACTGGGAGTGGAAAGGGCATGAGTAACTTAGAGCGGTGGACTAGTGGCTGTGATTGTGTTATAGTTTCTGAGAGTCTGAGGTGAGTTCCGTATATATATAAACCAGTGATGTCCTCGCATCCCAAAATTTTTAAAGATGCTGAGGTAGGTAGAATAAGGCAACTCGTACCCACCTTTCAGTCAGAGTATTTTAAATAAACAGGAACATATTCGCATTAGGAGCATTTTTTCCGCTGATCAGAATTGCGTTCCTAATTTTCACCGGGAACGACTGCTGGGGCTGATATTTTGTAAGTGTGGTCTCTTTTCCCTACAGCATGACGTTGAGATGGCGACGTTGGCTTGTAAGCGCCATGGCTGCGCCACTGCTGGTCAGCGCACGTGTCTGTCTGTCTGCAGCGTATGGCAGGATGGCCGACGTAACTGGAGCTGCCGCGCCACGTAACGGATAGCGCGGCTGCCAAGGTGGGCCGGTCGATAGCGCCGTGCACTGCACACCTTAGTAAATAGAGAGGAGCGGCCGCCAGAGGGGTCTATAGTGTTCTGGTAAGATGAATGCACCACCGGGAAGTTCGCGCTTCTCACAGCGACAAATTCTTCGTTAAGATATGAAATGCTTCAGTATCTGTGTTTTGTCTCCGAAGGATCTCGATTAAGAGTAGCCCTCCAGAGCAATGCGTGGTAACGGTTGCAGCACTAACCTCGAAATTTTCCGCATAGCTGAGCGTCAATTTAACCTCGCCGAGTTGCGAAATGTCTGTCTGCGATGCCTTACTAGATCGGCAGATCTTTTCTGTCGCGGTGTATTCAGTTGTCTGTATTTTGTTGATATATTTCGCAAAGCTCGCTTGCATTTAGAGTTTCTTCCTAACAACGCATAACTTGATTCGTTCAACTATCCTCAAACTTCGTCTTTGAGATGGCATTTAGAAAACACAAAATGAGAATGAATGAATGAATGAACAAACGAACGAAAGAACCAGCTGTGAGATGAATCGGGTGTGCTTGCCATTACCCTATCGACGGTCTATGTTTTTCTCTCTCTGCTATTCAAAAACAATGTTTACTAATCTGGACAAGTGTAAAACATCAGCACACATTCGTTTGAGATGGAAGAAGCAACTGCTCACGATCACAAACTGTGCAACAGTAGCGTTTCCACTGATGTCTCTTATAAACGTAACAACCTCCAACCCATTCTTTAAGTTTGAAATAATTGAGAATATAATCATTTCTGGTCATAACTCTTGTAGTGAAGCTCCGATTCATCATTCAAATCTCGTCAGTCGCGTCACATGAAATTTTCATAAAAGCATATTATTATACAAGGTCGCCGTAGTGGCGTCAAATCGAAAGACTTGCACCCGGCGAATGGTCTACCCGACGGGAGACCCTAGTCACTCGACATTTATTGGTTCAAATGGCTCTGAGCACTATGCGACTTAACTTCTAAGGTCATCAGTCGCTTAGAACTTAGAACTAATTAAACCTAACTAACCTAAGGACATCACACACATCCATGCCCGAGGCAGGATTCGAACCTGCGACCGTAGCGGTCGCTCGGTTCCAGACTGCAGCGCCTAGAACCGCACGGCCACTCCGACCGGCTGACATTTATTATTTATTTATTATACAAGGTGTAATGTCTGTAAGTGCAATTGTTTCTATTGATACCAGGGGGTAATTTACTGAACAACATTACATCAGTATTTACGTCACTTGCAGACTAATAATTATAACTATTACGAATGGTATGCTTTTAGGTTGGGCAGTACGTCCTCTTTCGCGTGGCACATGCAAGCCTTTAATATCTATCTTACTGTGGGCAGCGGGTCAGGTATTGAAATGAGAACGCATGGACGGACAGGCGTGACAGACGTGGTGGTGCTAAGTTCGTATGGGACCAAACTGCTGAGGTCATCTTAAACACTACTTAATCTAACTTAAACTAACTTACGCTAAGGACAACACACACACCCATGCCCGAGGAGGACTGGTACCTTCAAGGGGGGAGGGGGGGGGGGTAGCTGCGAAAACATTGGCAAGGCGCCCAAGACCATGCGGCAACCCCGCGCGGCATTTCATGGTCGTAGTCCAGTTTGCGGGGCAGTTACGACCATAGAGCATGTTACAACCGTGCAGATAGCAGCAGGTCGTAAATTTCGTGACATGTTTGTGGGATGACTGTCCGTCACAGACAAAAAATAACCAACACACTGATATGTGTACAAATTAAGGTACCCCATATAAAAATATTTGCGCTTATACCCGTTACACCGTGTGTATGAGATTACATTACTGGTTATTACAATTGTAACAAGAGGAAGGATAGTAAAAGCAAATTTTACTTATTATCCATAGGATCAGTAGATCACTAAATTTGTAGGTGATATCAGAGCATACAGGATGCGAAACTGAGTACAAGAACTTGCCACATCTGATAGCAGCAACGGCTTTAATTGAAGACACACTTTAACCACTGAATTTTGTTTCTTGAAGTTTTCCCATTTAATCGAATATTCCAAAATTTTTCGGGAGTGCATCCAGGATATTACACTACTGGCCATAAAAATTTCTACACCTCGAAGATGACGTGCTACAGACGCGAAATTTAACCGACAGGAAGAAGATGCTGTGATATGCAAATGATTAGCTTTTCAGAGCATTCACACAAGGTTGGCGCCGCTGGCGACACCTACAACGTGTTGACATGAGGAAAGTTTACAACCGATTTCTCATACACAATCAGCAGATGACCGGCGTTGCCTGGTGAAACGTTGTTGTGATGCCTCGTGTAAGAAGGAGAAATGCGTACCATCACGTTTCCGACTTTGATAAAGGTCGGATTGTAGCCTATCAGGATTGCGGTTTATCGTATCGCGACACTGCTGCTCGCGTTGATCGAGATCCAATGACTGTTAGCAGAATATGGAATCGATGGGCTCAGGAGAGTAATACGGAACACCGTGCTGGATCCCAGCGGCCTCATATCACTAGCAGTCGAGATGACAGGCATCTTATCCGCATGGCTGTAACGTATCGTGCAGTCACGTCTCGATCCCTGAGTCAACGGATGAAGACGTAGGCAAGACAACAACCATCTGCACCAACAGTTCGACGACGTTTGCAGCAGCATGGACTATCAGCTCGGAGATCATGGCTGCGGTTACCCTTGACGCTGCATCACAGACAGGAGCGCCTGCGATGGTGTACTCAACGACGAATCTGGGTGCACGAATGGCAAAAAGTCACTTTTTCGGATGAATCCAGGTTCTGTTTACAGCATCATGACGGTTGCATCCGTGTTTGGCAACATCGCGGTGAACGCACATTGGAAGCGTGTATTCGTCATCGCCATACTGGCGTATCAACCGGCGTGATGGTATGGGATGCCATTGATTACACGTCTCTGTCACCTGTTGTTCGCATTGACGGCACTTTGAACAGTGGACGTTACATTTCAGATGTGTTACGACTCGTGGTACAACCCTCCATTCGATCCCTACGAAACCCTACATTTCAGCAGGATAATGCACGACCGCATGTTGCAGGTCCTGTACGGGCCTTTCTGGATACAGAAAATGTTCGACCGCTGCCTTGGCCAGCATATTCTCCAGATCTCTCACCAATTGAAAACGTCTGGTGAATGGTGGCCGAGCAACTGGCTCGTCACAATACGCCAGTCACTACTCGTGATGAACTGTGGTATCGTGTTGAAGGTGCATCGGCGGCTGTACCTGTACACGCCATCCAAACTCTGACTCAACGGCCATGCGTATCAAGGCCGTTATTACGGCCAGAGGTGGTTGTTCTGGGTACAGATTTCTAAGGATCTATGCACCCAAATTGCGTGAAAATGCCATCACATGTCAGTTGTAGTATAATATATTTGTCCAATGAATACCCGTTTATCATCTGCATTTCTTCTTGAAGTACCAATTTTAATGGCTAGTACTGTATAACTCTTGTGCTGATATTGACGATTTGACAAATAGCGAGACATAAATGCACTGACTTATTGATTGGCGAGAATCTTTAGCCTCTTTGTTGAGACCTTTTGTCGGTACATGTGAACATCATATTCATAGTCCACCAGATCTTATTTTCAGGTTAAAAACTCTGAAACTTAACAGCTATGATTTGTTGGTAAGCTTTGAAATTGTTTCCCATTTACATAAGAAGCTTTGTTGAATCTCTGTCATTGACATAATTAACATTAATTAAGCATCTACTGACCTCCGCTCACTTTTTATTTGATAATATTTTGAATATATTGACGATGTTGCCACAGGCAGTCTCCATTTAAATGGAGAATTCTGAAGAAAAAGCACTCTACTCTGCAGTTTTAAAAGTATGTAGATGACACAATCATAGTTTGGCCCCATGGCCACTTTCATGTACATCTAAAACCCATTCATGAAAACGTAAAATTTACGATGGGTATGGAAGTGAATGGCTTTCCACCATTTCTGGATGTGTCAGTTCGACGAAAGGAAGACGGGTTTTTTGGATATAGCGTTAACCGGAAGCCTAACCATAGCGACTTATACTGATACTTACAGGCCTCTATCTGGCGCCATCTTTCGCAAACTACGAGTGTACTTTAGTACACAGGGCTCGTGTAGTGTCCGACCCTCACAGCTTACAGAGTGTATTGGTACAAATGGATGAAATATTCAGTGAGAATGGGTATACAAAACATAATATGAAGAGAAACCTGCATGCGAAAACACCACACCAAAAAAATGAAGAGCAGGAAGAAATAGATATAATGTCAACAGACTTTCTGCCGTATGTGGGAAATACACTGTGTGATCAATAGTATCCGGACACCTCCGAAAACATACGTTTTCCACGTTATATGTCGCAGGTTCTACTCCTGCCTCAGGCATGGATGTGTGTGATGTCCTTAGGTTACTTAGGTTTAAGTAGTTCTAAGTTCTAGGAGACTGACGACCTCAGATGTTAAGTCCCATAGTGCTCAGTGCCATTTCAATCATTTGAACCTGTGGTGTCACCGCCCGACACCACACTTGCTAGGTGGTAGCCTTTAAATCGGCCGCGGTCCGTTAGTATACGTCGGATCCGCGTGTCGCCACTATCAGTGATTTAAGACCGAGCGCCGCCACACGGCAGGTCTAGTCTAGAGAGACTCCCTAGCACTCGCCAAGTTGTACAGCCGACTACGCTACCGATGGTTAACTGACTACATACGCTCTCATTTGCAGAGACGACAGTTTAGCATAGCCTTCAGCTACGTCATTTGCTACGACCTAGCAAGGCACCCTATTCAGTTACTATGTCTTCTGAACAGATAATATTGTGACCCATGTACCTTCAAGAGCGACGTTCATCATTAATGGATTAAAGTTAAGTATCAAACTAATTACGTCCGCTTTCTGAATTCTAATTCCTTGTCATATTCCAGACCTCACGTCAGTATAGTCCTTCCCTCCTCACGCCAGCCTGTGTGAGCTAAACGCGTGCATTTCGGCCTCCTCTCGTAACACGGTGTTGGCTCTTCTGCCAACACAACAGAACCCACAAATATTAATGGATGAAACAACGGATACATGAACAACTTCATATGTGAAACCTAACACCAAATGAGTTTCTTTTCAATTTGGGTTTAGGTTAATAAACCGTACTGCCAACAACATGATTCAAAGATGAAATCATCTCTGTACAGAGATATCCCATATAAAATGTTTGAACAATAATTTAAAATTAATTGACAGTGTCCACATCGATACAATACGGATATCTAACAGATCTTGATCCATCAACTATAGGCAAAATAGAATATTAAAAAGAACTCACCAGAACTGGGTACCATAGGCTTGGGAATTCGAGTGTTTATGCAGCCGTAGGTAGAATATCATATTTCATACACGAGTACACACGTTACTATCTAGTATAAAACAAAAAAGTGCTTCATATATTTGAGGATCTTCATGAAACTATAGAGTATGAGCACTTTCACAAGGTTTCAGTAAACAGTTTTGCCATGTTTAGAAGCAACTGTGGAAAAATAGCAAGTGGTTTTCATCTCGTTTCTTCTGAAGGTTGCAGAAAGTATTGTACTTTATGTATATCTGATGTAAGTGGGCAGAAGGTGAACCATGGTTAGTGCACTTTCGTATCAGGATGAGTTTATAATTAACGATGATAGCGTTCTAACGAGTTTAGCCGCAGCCGTACTATGGGCTTGATTATTGTTGTCTACAGTGTTTCAAAGAGAACTTCACAACTTTAAAAATTCATAAAAATTTATTGAAAGATGATATAGAACTGGGTTTAATGTTACTTTGTACGTAAACACATCAAGTTTTCTTCTTTTTCAATTTTTTTCTTTTTCTTTTTTTACCTTAAACTAGAGATGTTGTATATCGCTTCTGTTGCTCATCCTGCACACATCCCATTGAAAGTCAATTTATTCCCAAACTCGTTGTAGCATTTCAGGTGTGACTTGCTCATTGGTGACGTAAATTCTTGCTCTAAGTTCAGGTAGAGAAGCCGGCACCGGAGGTACAAACACGATATCCTTCATGAATCCCCATTAAAAAATCGAGTGGTATCAGGTCTGGGGAGAGTGGGAGCCATGCAGTTGGCACATCACGGCCAATTCATTGACCTTGAAAGCGGTCACTGAGAAAATCTCGGAAGTCAGCCAGGCAGTGGGGTAGTGCACCACCCTGCATGCAGTAAATATTTCGTTCTTCGGTCATCCTGATCGATCTGTGGTACTAAAATTGTTATAACATATCCAGGTACAGTATCATGTTGATGGCTGTCCCACAGAAAGAAAGAGGCCAAACACATTGTCCCTGCTTAATACACAAAAAACGTTCAGTTTAGGCCTATCACGAACATGTTTCAGTGTTTGAAGTGGACTTTTGCTGCCCCACATCCAACAGTTATTTGTGTTAACGTTGCCACTTAAGTGAACAGGCGACTAGACAGAAAAGATGATTTTGTCCAGAAAATGTTCATCGTCATGTAACCGATTTAACATATCCTGACAGAAGTTCTTGCAAGCAATTTTATGTCTTTTATTGCTTGTACGATCTGTATGGATTCAGATGCAAACGGTTTCACAACACACGCCAAACAGTCGTATGTGGGATTTGCAGTTCGCAAGATGCACGCCGGGTCGATTTCGTAGGCCTCAACGACGTCGTGAGACGTGCTTGGACGACCTGATGATTTCCCATGTCTTACCGAACACCCTGTTTAAAAAACATTTATGCCGGTCATAAATTGTAGGCTTACTAATAGGATCTTTAGAGTACTTAGTACGGAAATAACGTTGAACTGTTGTCGCCGTCTTCGAGTCTTCCAACAAAAACACGCAGCCAGCACGCTCGGGTCCAGTGAAGGCACCCATCTTTACGGTGCGACTCGGCATTAGCGAACTACGCGAGATAAAACTTGATGTATTTCCCTACAAATAGACACTACAATCATCTCTGTAAGTACTATGAATTAATTTATATGAATTTTCAAAGTTGTTAAGTCCTTTTTGGAACATATAATTGATTTATAACTCAAATATTATGTGTAGCTGTTTTAAATTCAATATAACTATTAGAGTGACTGTTAAAGAAATTTCTGCACATTGTGCAAGGAGTTACAGAACTCCCTCCTTGTGAACGCGAGTCAAAGTTCAGATGGTTCAGATGGCTCTGAGGACTATGGGACTTAACTGCTGAGGTCATCAGTCCCCTAGAACGTAGAACTATTTAAACCTAACTAACCTAAGGACATCACACACATCCATGCCGAGGCAGGATTCGAACCTGCGACCGTAGCGGTCGCGTGGTTCCAGACTGTAGCGCCTAGAACCGCTCGGCCACTCAGGCCGGCGCGAGTCAAGTGCATAACGTCTCACATAAGAGTCTTCCGAAGTGACTATTTTCTTTTTTATGCAAGTGAACGTCTTCATATATTTCTAATTTACATCGTTCAACGTCTGGGTTACCAGCTGGTCAGAAACGACGCCGATATTTCTGGTAGCAGTTGGTCATCGCTTCCGTATGCCGCACATACAAGTTATATTATGAATAACGACCCTGCCGATAACCCGATAACTACTTCTACGATGTAATCTGCAGTTTCCTCTTATTCATCAGACCGAAAGATTATTCAAAAATACGAACGTCAGAGCAGCGAGATAATTAGTTCTCTCACTGGTATCAGGATCATGGGCGGTGTTGGCAGGATTTAATTTCACGGCTAAAAGCGATCCGACGGACGCTTTGGAATCCAGTTTTGCCCACCAACGAAGAAAATCAAATTAGGATTAAGAGCGGAGCAATAGCAGCACGGTCGCTCCTTTTAATTGGATATGGCTTAAGACCAATATTGACGATATTCAGTTCAGTCTACGATTTGTCATTACGTAAACATTAGTCAGGAACGGAGGAATTGTTAGCTGTTGTTTAAGTGAGCACAATAAAAAGCGCATCGTTTTCTTAGGACAAGAGTCATCCAAAGGTGTCATTTCGGTCGAAGCGTGTAAACTGAAGCTGTCGGTCGTTCTGCATCTATGTTTCCTAGTGCTTTATAATAGATTACCTGTCTTCCCCCATTCCGTTTATATTTTTTCCCTTTTATGCATCATTACTTTATTTTTACACTTATGTAGCAAATATATAGCTCTTTTCTTACAGCTTGTGTATTTGATGTCTGGGGGGCATTAACTTCCCTTAAAAGTTTCATTTGAGTCCACTGTATTTACTCTTTCTCAGTTAATGTTTAAGATTTGCTTCCACAAATTAGAATAGGAGCAGCCATTGCTTTATAAACTTCTAGTTTGTCACTCACTTACTCACCCACATACCATTTGAAACTTATTAGTAACCTTGTTCAATATAGAAGGCCAAGTGCAATTTTTGTGATGATCATGGCTGGTTACCGTTGCTGAAACGTTTACATGGAAGTAATAAAATGAAACGTAAATTATGCTTTTGCATGTAGAAAAAAAAAGCTCAGCGATCAGACTGAATTGATTCTTATCGTCCACGAGAGCTACAAATAAATAGACTCGACAGCAGTCGGCCGGTGTGGCCGAGCGGTTCTAGGCGCTTCAGTCTGGAACCGCGCGACCGCTACGGTCGCAGGTTCGAATCCTGCTTCGGGCGTGGGTGTGTGTGATGTCCTTAGGTTAGTTAGGTTTAAGTAGTTCTAAGTTCTATGGGACTGATGACCTCAGATGTTAAGTCCCATAGTGTTCAGAGCCATTTGAACCATTTGAACTAGACAGCAGCCGTCACAAAAGCACTTCGTGGACACTGGAGATGTTAACCAGCATTGCACTTCCTTGTACTCGTGGAGAGAACACAATCCTGCAGTTGTTCTTGAAGGGACACAACACAAATCGTATTTGAACGATACAGTGTCCACAGGAAGATTACTTGCAACAATGGGAATAGGGGCGTAACCAAGATGAATGTGGAAAATGGACTGAAAACCCATTCAGGCTGATTATTGTACCAAAACATTGGTCAAGTGTACGCATTCGATATGAATCTAGCAAGTTTGGAGAGCTATAAGAGCAGGTGTATTAATTTTTTGTATAGCTGTTTTTTTTTTTTTGTTAATTTAGTTGTAGTATGCTACATTGATTTATGCTTAGGTGGTGTCTTCCACCATACTGTAAAGGAAAAGAGAAACAACGTTTACTCTATTCTCTTGCTGCTTGTTCAACAAGACACAGACAGTGATCATCCATTGGTCTAGAACGCAGCGTTACATGGAGGAGGTTGTAATAACCCCACCCCTTCCCCACACGTCACCAAGGACGGTATAAGAGGAGTAGAGTATGACTGACCGTGCATTTCCATCCGAGGTTTGATGAGACTAAGAAAATGCGACTATCTTTGTGAGTCGTGGAGCAGGACTCTTCCTGCCTGTTTTGCCGAGAAGCTGTCACAGTTTGTGTCCCTCGCAGGATTCGGGTTCTCTGTAAACTGCAATTGTACTTCCGGTGTTTTTAAGTGATGAAGCGGGAAGCTATAGTAGTTACAATAACGTTCAAAAGGGATCCCATTATGACGCATTTATGTACTTAACACCTTCAGCTGATAGTATAGATTCACTTAACAATGATTAACTGAAAACTAACCATTTCCTGAGATCATGGTCTTAACACACAACTTGATAGGCGACTGCCGGCTACGGCACACAGCCTCTACCTCGTACTTACGGTCGTGATATTTCGTAGCTGTTCACACATTTTCGTTAGATTAAACAGTATTCAGTTTTTTTTTTTAAGATGATCGATGTCTGGTGTTGTAATATTGTTGTAAGGAAGTGCTTATGACCTCTTCTAATATCTGCATTGAAATAAAAAGAATTTTAGAAGCAAATATTTATTAAGCAAGATTACTTGCTTCGCGCCAGAATAGCTGTGCTTTCCCTACATACGTTGCCCCTCACGAATCAGGCGTTCTCAAGTGTAGCGACAGCGCTACACACCACCTTCCACAGGTAACGCCAAATGGCCACCGGCTCCTTTAGCCAACGTGGGAACTGAAATATTACTGCCGATTTGTGCGTTCTGCAGTAACGCTTTACTCATTGAATGCTACATGATGCCTACAGACGTGATACAAAATTGTAAAACTGGAATATAACGAAATGAAACGTGACTTCAACAAGTGGGTACCTTACAAGGTACACTTTTGCACCTGCCACTCATCCCTGGAAAGCTGCGGTCACCGTGGCACCCATGTCCATGGGTGCCGCCGACCACCAACGTTGGCCGAAGGTGATCGACCTCTTCTCATCAGCACGCGACTACGGGCGCGGTCACACTATAGCCAAACTTATCGCACTAACGTACGGACTTCGGACAGCAAAAGATGAAATCGGATCGATTTGTTTTCTTCAGTCAAAGCGACCGACGTTTTCCCGCATGAAATAAGGAGCGTGAGAAACTGATAAGTTTAGTCCAAGGAAGAGTGAGTTTGTGGCGTCCTGAGGATGAAAATATCATAATCGGTATATAGTTCGGAATCTATTGACTGAAATCGGAGGTTTATTGGAAACTTCTAAGAGGCAAAATCTTCATTGGAAATTTTAGGGATAGATTATAACCTCAAAAAATAATTTGTTCAAGTGAAAATAGTGGCGCAAATTATATGTTACCCTACTGTAGTGGATCTTTCTTGTGGTAGGTTGGCATTAATTGTCAACAAATTATTATTACTGCTTACTGGATTTTTATGCAGTAGGGCTGTTAATATTAAGTGGTTGGCAGACGTAGTGTACGGTATGTATTTCCAATTTTCAGTGCTTTAGGTGTTCAGGGTATCTTACGCTTAAGTTTGTGCTTGTCTTTCACAGGGAGTATTTTATGCCAAACTATATGCTTGTCTTTCACACGAGTGCTGAATGGCAGTCTTTGGAAGTTAATTGGCGTACGTCTCCACGACTTTAAATAAATACAGCGAAATGCAGTGTTGGAAAAAATGGAAATGTCGTGTGGCTAGGGCCTCCCGTCGGGTAGACCGTTCGCCTGGTGCAGGTCTTTCGATTTGACGCCACTTCGGCGACCTGCGCGTCGATGGGGATGAAATGATGATGATCAGGACAACACAACACCCAGTCCCTGAGCGGAGAAAATTTCCGACCCAGCCGGGAATCGAACCCTGGCCCTCAGGATTGACAGGCTGTCACGCTGACCACTCAGCTACCGGGGCGGACAATGCAGTGTTGATAATTTGCTTTTCGAGATTACCACGAATTGTCTCGAGTTTGTAACAGAACGTTTCTCTTGTAATCTCATATATTCATTAAACTTGTCTGGTTATTCCGATAACTGTGGACGGAGTGTACAGTATTCGTCACGTTCTTTTCGAGACAGGAAAGCTCATTCACTTGTATTCGCCGTCTTTTTAATAGGAGAAGCTGCTATTCAGTACTTGTCTCTGAATACAGAGGTGTCATGGCATCCATTCTACCCTAAGAGGTTAAAATGTAACGTACCACATACACAGAATACATTCAAACGTAACCTAAGCTAACCTGCTTGACCGTGCCAAAAACTGACGAAGGAGATCGGATGCACTGTGACACATCTGTAAGCCAATGTTGTCTGGCTACCTCTGGCGACGCTGTCTGATGACCATTGTCGGTGCCGCAGTGAACGCAGCCAGCCGCTGAAGTGTGGCGCCTAGGGTGAAGCGCGCACAGCTGCGTGCGGTGCCCTCTGCCCTGCTGCCCTCCTGGCCCAACGTAATGCGAGCTGACCGGGTACCAGCTGGTCCCGGCTCAACAAGTGGTTCTCAGTCGAAAGCAGCGCGCCTGTTGCCGAACTGAGACGTTCTGCGCAGTGAAAGGGCTACTACCACAACTATGGTCGTTTTGTGTGCAGCACCGCATATCCGACCGGACCGGATGGTCGACCAAAAAACAAATTTCAGACGAGGTTACCGGTGTTACTTCCTGCGGTATGTGAAATGAATATCGAAACAGCTATTCAAATTCACTGTACCTTGAAATCCTTTTCCTCCAACTTGTATTGATAATCAAGCATTTTAATTGAACTGAAATGATTATTTCGATTTACTGCTTCATACGCCGATGCGTTCAAGATGATACTAACGTCCAGATTAATCAGGCCATCTGTTAAACTTTGGCTGGCTCTGACCACTATCGCACTTAACATCTGAGGTCATCAGTCCCCTAGAACTTAGAACTACTTAAACCTAACTAACCTAAGGACGTCACACACATCCATGCCCGAGGCTGGATTCGAACCTGCGACCGTAGCAGTCCCGCGGTTCCGGACTGCAGCGCCTAGAACCGCACGGCCACCACGGCCGGCTGTTAATCTTTGCGAACCTCATTTCAGTCACTGGTAAGAAGAGATTTTAGGCAAGACACCTCAACAACGTAAATATCTAATAAGTAAAACGTATCTTACACTTTTACATGAACGTTTTTTCCTCTTTAATCATGGATACCTGTGAAAATTGTACTTGACAGATATGTATTTAGTGGGATAGTTCATGACGGAACGGACCCTCCATGATCTTCTAAGGAAACGAGACTGATACATAATATGTCTTTAAAAAGCATAGACCTATAGAAAGTTGCGAAATAAAATGCGTTTGGCTGTCAAGAGGACAATGCATGAAGCTAACATAATGCTAACTCGTATACATGACTCCCATCTCATCAGATGATTACAAAACTATTAAAACTATTTGTTTTCGGCGCTAAGCTATTACTTTGGTGCCTTCCACTGTAGGCATAAGTGGGATATTATCCTTGATATTTAAATGTTTACTGTGCTGACGAAATTATTGGCAACCACTATAGTAACATCATTTTTGATAAAATTATTTGGAATTAACGATCTGTCTGTTAACTAAAATTAGAAAAAAAACAGTCTAGATCTCAAAGTCATTTATTACAAACATGACATGTTTCGGCCTCTAGTAGAACGCCGTCTTCAGATAGTGCACCATCCGGTTGACGATGATGACGCTTGCAATGGCTGTGCTGAGTCCAGTCGTAATACTGCTCAGCAACTACGGTCAGCACAGCTGTTCCAAGCGTCATCATCGTCAGTTGGATGCTGCAGTATCTGAAGATGGCCTAATACTAGAGGCCGAAACCGCTTATGTTTATTACTGTAATGACTGTGCGAGCCAGACTGTTTTTACTAATATCATTATGGTAACAACTTCATTCCCGTACTGCGAACCGACCAACAAGTACGTCGGCCAACAACTTTCGGAGTTTACATTACCTCATTTTCTCTACGCACACACTCGAAGAAGACACCAATTCATTACTGTAGAAAATTAATAATAGTAATAATAAAAATAATAATAATAATAATATGATGATGATGAAGAATAGTGATAGCATCGTATAAAAAGGACTTTATCTGAGTATACGTTATTTACTAATCAGTGTCTTCTGAATTTAAAACATTCATGTCGAGTAAAAAGTTTTATTATGTGTCGATTATTGTTTCTTGCACTCAGCAGCCAGTTTAAGCTGATGTCATATAAAAGTTACATGACGAAACAGTTGCGTTACTACTTCTCCTATAATATAAACCTCTGGCGGTAAATATTCAAACCATCTTTAAAATTTAAGTTATGCGAAATATGGCAGTAGACTGCAATAGAAATTAATGTGTATTTTAGTAAAGTTGGACTGGCTACCATTACCTTCGGTCTATTTCTCACAGGCTTGCTCTGTAAGTATAATTTATCTTCATTATTTTATTTCCTACTGCATGACAATGTTTTGAGGTTCGTTTAATTCACTTGACTAAACTGACACGCCGCAGTCTAAATATTGCTTCAAAGTACTTCTTCCTTCCCAGTTATATAAACTATTCCTCCATTAACGTAGCTCCCTCATCTCACTCCATCTTTTCACTCTAAACTCTGTCATTCTCCTACCTGGATCATAAATCACAGATATTAATTTTGACCTCACAGGCATAGCATCTTATTACATATAACACAAAATTTCTATTAATTTTGCACAAAAATAAAATAAAAGGAACATATTCACAAATAAAGTTTCATGCACTTGGATACAGTCATTCATATTTTATGTTTGAGTTAACAAAAGCAATAAATTAAAATATATTAAATTTACATTGAAAACAAAGACAACTAGCACTAGACGGAATGCTGATGAATTAACACATACTAATCACATACGACAAAAACCTCTGTCTCAGAGCCCTCAGTGACTGAAGTAGCAGAATATTTTCGAATTACCACTCAGGAAAACCAAAGGCACTATGGTCATATTTACAGGGTATTAGTGGCAGCAAGTATATGTCCTCAAGGAACTGAAACTGAGGGTAGCAAGCCAAAGTAGAAATGCTAAACCCATTTTCTAACGTTCCTACAGAAAGTAGAATCTAGGAATATTGTCTCAATTTAATCCTCGCATCACTACAGAGATGAGTGGAAGAGATATTAGTGCCAGTGGCATTAAGATACAGCTATAATGGTTAAAACTGAACAAAGCTCTATTGTGTGATGGAAATCCTGTCAAATTCAGTACTGAAACCTTGCCCAGTGGTTGGAACAAAGCACAGGTCACACTCCTCTACAGGAAGGGTCACAGAAATGATCCTTAAAACCACCTTCCAGTACCCTTGACATCCATTTATTATAGAATGTTAGAACATATTTTGAACTCAAATATAACGAAGTAAGTCGAGCAGAATGATCCCCTCAATGACAACCAGGATAATTTTCGGAAACGTCGATCGTGTGAAACCCAACTCACGTTTTTCACATGACATCTTCAAAGCCATGAATCAAAGCAGTTGGGAAGATACGTTATTTCTTGATTTTCAAAAAGCATTTGGCTCAATACCATACCTACGTTTATGATCCAAACAAAGACTAAAGGTTTTTGGCCTTTTCCTTTGAAGAACTATATTTTGTATCTTTGGTTTGAGGTGCAGCGTTATACGAGAAATATCAACTTTTGAGATGCCTCTTAGCAAGCCATTATATCATTATAATCGAAGTTGTACGAAACGCTCATCAGCATCTAAATAAAATTATAGCTTGAAACTTTTGCAGAGAAGATCATCCTGGTTCGAGCATCATGGAGGGGGGGGGGGGGGGGGGGGGGAGCGTGCAACGAAAACACATGTGAAAACACAGGTTAGATATTTTGAAACTATTTGATTACTCTGAGAAAAGAAAGGAAGATTAAAATCAACGCGTGTGCATATTTTGCGGAATATCGAGGCTTTTCTTATTCCATTCTTATGGACAGCACTGCGCTCAGTTCGTACGCTGAAAGCTTAAGTCATAGTCTCTCGAGAGTGAGCACGTAGTTCTCCATTGTGACTCAAAGTTCAATCGACAGGGGTTGCAGATCATGAAATAAGTTAAGTAAATTGATTAACTGTTGTGTTTAGCATTGTGTCAACAAATTAGGACATATACAACGATGGCAATGAGTTTCAATGCGGGTTATCAGCAGCACTAACACATCTTGAATGTGATGCATTTTCGTTGCTGTGTGTCAAGAAGTTTGATTCTTTAAAAAACCAAGAAGGCATCACGTCGGGTCGGTACGTCGAGTTGCTCAATGTTTTTTTTTTTTCTGCGTCTCACGGCTTCTCACAACTTTTCGAGACCTTATTCCAACGCAATGCACTACATCGCACACCGCCAGACAAAGCTTCTTTTATATGTGATTTAAGAATCGAATGCAAAAAATTCAGCCAAGAAGATTGTTTAAACCAGAAAGGAGACTTCAATAAGGGATTTGTTGCGTCCCAGCTGAGATGGAAGGAGAACTAGGACCCTCAGCTGACATATTGATGAATCATCAGTTGAGTATAGAATAGTACGTCAAAAATACAACTGCTACTCACTTCTGCGACACATGCACCGGACTCATTGGCTCTTGGAGGCAAATTTCCCTGTAGCTGGGCGGTAATGTGAATTGTTAACTACGAAGGGAAGTAGCAACACACGTTTACGTAAACATACGTGCAAATGTAGACTGCAGCAGCATGTTGAAAATTCTCGTCAAACACAGCGTGCGCGCGTAAAGAACCTTGTCATGCAGTTTAACGGAGCCTCTGTGCTCGGCTTTACTGGATTACCCACAGCTGTAGCGCGGAGCAACAGAGATATAGTTCAAATGGCTCTGAGCACTATGGGACTTAACTTCTGAGCTCATCAGTCCCCTAGAACTTAGAACTACTTAAACCTAACTAATCTAAGGACAGCACACACATCCATGCCCGAGGCAGCATTCGAACCTGCGACCGTAGCGATCGCGCGGTTCCAGACTGGAGCGTCTAGAACCGCTCGGCCACCCCGGCCGGCCGCAACAGAGATAAAAGTACCATAAAAGCACCATTAAAAATGTGTGACAATAGTCTCCAAATGTACACATGTAACTAGACGCGCAGTGGGAGACTCGAGTGGTTACCAACCATGGATATCTGTGACTATGAGAGGGACCAAACAAGAATACTCCAACACACGTAACGGTGCCTAATAACAGACGAGATGTACCATATCTCAGAAGAAGCCCGGGACAGCTCCAAACGAAACGTCACGGATGAGATGCGGACCAGCTGACCCACGATCTCTCACTCAGATACACACACTCTGTATATTCTGGAAGTCATATTCCGTGATTGCTCAGTTTTTCTCCTATCAGTTTCCGCTTCTCCGTATACTGATGTACTACCAGAACATACTGTAGTTTGTAATTGCGAAATGTCTCTCTCTTCTCCCCTCCCTCCACAACTTCTAGTTGTCTCTTGCATTAGATTCCTTCCATAGCTCTCTATTAGTTAATGAAATGATGCGGGTGTTGAGCCAACGGACAACAAAGGCCGGTTCCACCACCCGTACTTAGATTTGCCTGTGGTATGCTTAAATCGATTAACGTGCATTCCGGGATGACAATTTTTTAGAAAATATGAGTGATTTCCTTTTCATCTCTCATCTTATCCCAACTTCTGATCTGACTCTAATAACCTCGGTGTCTACAGCAAATGAGACTCCCTTTTCTCATAGTTCTGCTGACAGTTTGTGGTGTTTAACCACTCAAGACGCGTTGTGCCGTGGGGTGCAGAGCCCCTGCATTCCGATCGCAATCGGCTACTCGGTGGTCTTCTGGAGCGAGGATTATGCGCCAGTTTCTCCGGTAGCGTATGTTACTCAACTTTCTTCTCAGTTCCAGCCCAATCAGAAGGCTGGTTATATTCATTTCCCTCGAATTTTCCAGCAGGGGTGAAGGTAAGTGCAGAGTTCAAGAGTCAGGCAGCGTTTTTTTGACTGTGAGCAACAAACCCCGATAACATTAGGCAACTAACGTGCAGGAAACCTTTATGCAATCCTACATTGGTGTCCGTAGTTTGTTCGAGATGATTGGGAAAACCCTGAACACTCCAAACATTTGATAAATGATTGAAACATTAACAGATTTATTTACACTACATACGCTACAGTAAAATCATATATATCTTTTCTATTACTGGTTGTCTCTGTTCCACTGTGTCTAGGAAATATTTCTGTATGGTCGTTGAAATGTTAATAACGTCTTGCAACGTTCCTGTCTGTCGCACTGAGAGTCACCGATATATGGGAGGTCGGTGTGACGCGCCGTAAACAGATGCGTGGACGAATGCAATGGTATGCAGCAAGTAGCGGCCAAGATGGTCTGCCCTGGTTACGCCTGTAGCATCATCCCGCACTTGTCAGTTGCAGGATGCTTCCCGCCTGCCACTGTAGCAGCGATACAACGTTTCTCATTAGAGACAACTCTAAATGATTGCACGACAAGCTCATTGATTGCGAACGACCTTTACGGACAGCGACGTTTAATAAAGGATAAAATACTGAGATATCACAATTTTATAATAAGCTGACACACACACACACACACACACACACACACACACACAGACAAAGAGAGAGAGACAGAGAGAGAGAGAGACATAGAGAGAGGGGCGGGGGGGGGGGGGGGGACGAAGTTGACTCCAGCAGAACTTACGATATATTTAGTGGAGGGCTGAATCAAACGCAAGCAGAATGCTTCTCAGGCATTGATGCTTCTACCACATGTCGTCAGGTGAAGAAACACTCTACCAGCAATTAAAGAGTTTCGTCTCAGAAGTACTCTGAAATGAAAAAATTAGGAGTACCAAGAATTCCGGAGCACTGAGGTTCAAAATCCCGTCCGGTCATCCAGATTTGCCTTTCCCGTAATATCCATACGCAGAGATATTCACCTACAACTTGTACGCAAATTGGAAGTGCTACTGATGTGTGGTTTGGACAGAATGCACTGGTAGTTAGCGACTCATGTTGTTAGCCAATCAGCAGCCAGTCCGTCCCCGGATGTGACGCTGCAGTCTTTTTTATGTGGGGAATGCTGAAAGACGCTGTACACAAGGACATACCAATTACAACCGATGATGTGGAACGACGTATTACTGCAGCTTGTTGCGACATCTCAGCTGTAGTGCTACCACGTGTGCAGCAGGCCTTCCATATCAGACTCGAAGCGTCTATTTCCGCTACCAGTGGTAATTTTTAACACAAGCTGTGACGGTTATTTGTGTCGTTACTGGTCAGAATTCATATAACTAGTGTGTGCACCTGTGTTGTTCTTTAGTATGTGCTACCACAGGTATTGTACAAGTGTCGATGTGGGAAATTCTCAAAATACATCTCATAAATGGCTCGCATTACAGTCCTGCAACAACCACCACTGGCATTGTTATTTTCCCAACGTTTAGTCTGGTAATTCAACAGGCTTTGTTTCATTTAAAAACATGTATGTTTGTACAAAAAATACACATTCTAAGTTTTATTACAAACTGTTTATTGGCTAACAATACGAACATCTGTCTAGCAATCCATTCTCTGAAAACCGCACGTCAGTAGCACATTCCATTTCCGCAGTATTTGTGGAGCTTGTTTTAGGTGTTTAACCCTTTGAAGGTGGCCGGGTAAAATACAGGGAACGAAAGGCTATTTATAATCGGTATAGAAACCAGAAAGCAGTTGTAAGAGTCGAGGGGCACGAAAGGGAAGCAGTGGTTGAGAAGGGACTGACACAGGGTTGTAGCCTATACCCAGTTTATTCAATCTGTACATTGAACAAGCAGTAAAGGAAACAAAAGAAAAATTTGGAGTAGAAATTAAAATCCAGGAGAAGAAATAAAAACCTTGAGGTTTGCGACGACATTGTAATTCTGTCAGAGACAGCAAAGGACTTGGAAGAACTGCTGTACGGAATGGATAGTATCTTGAAAGGAGGCTATAAGAGGAACATCAACAAAACCAAAATGAGGGTAATGGAATGTAGTCAAATTAAATCAGGCGATGTTGAGGGAATTAGATTAGGAAATGAATGAATATAGTAGATGAATTTGTTATTTCAAATGGTTCAAATGGCTCTGAGCACTATGGGACTCAACTGCTGAGGTCATTAGTCCCCTAGAACTTAGAACTAGTTAAACCTAACTAACCTAAGGACATCACAAACATCCATGCCCCAGGCAGGATTCGAACCTGCGACCGTAGCGGTCTTGCGGTTCCAGACTGCAGCGCCTTTAACCGCACGGCCACTTCGGCCGGCGAATTTGTTATTTGGGCGGCAAAATAACTAAGAATGCTCGAAGCAGAGAGCGTATAAAATATAGACTGCCGATGGCAAGGAAAGCGTTTCTGAAGAAGAGAAATTTGTAAACATGAGTACAGATTTAAGTGTCAAAGTCTTTTCTGAAAGTATTTCTATGGAGTGTAGCCATGTGTGGGTGTGAAACACAGACGATCAACAATTTAGACAAGAAAAGAATGGAAGCTTTTGAAATGTGGTGCTACAAAAGAATGCCAACGGTCTTGCCGCAGTGGTAACACCGGTTCCCGTCAGATAACGAAATCACCAAAGTTAAGTGCTGTCGGGCTGGGCTAGCACTTGTATGGGTGACCATCCGGTCTGCTGAGCGCTGTTGGCAAGTGGGGTGCACTCAGCCCTTATGAGGCAAACTGAGGAGCTACTTGATTGAGAAGTAGCTACTCCGGTCTCGGGAACTGACACACGGCCGGGAGAGCGGTGCGCTGCCCATATGCCACTCCAAATCTAAATCCCGTGACGCCTGTGGGCTGAGGAAGACACAGAGGCCGGTCGGTACCTTTGTTTCTTTATGACCTGTTCGAGAGGAGTTTAGTTTACTTTAGCTACAGAAGAATGCGGAAGATTAGATGGGTAGTTTACATAACTAATGAGGAAGTAGTGAACAGAATTGAGGAGAAGAGGAATTTGTAGCACAAGTTGACTAGAAGAAGGAATCGGTTGGTAAGTCACGTCTGAGGCATCAAAGGATCAGCAATTAAGTACTAGAGGGAAGTGTGGAGCGTAGAGATCTTACAGGGAGAGATGAATAAAGCAGATTCACAAGGATGTAGGTTGCAGGCTTGCACAGGATGGAGTAACTTTGGTGAGCTGCATCAAACCAGTCTTCGGAGTGAAGACGACAACAATCCTGTAAGACAGATCGTGAGTCTGAAAAAGAAGAAGGAAGGATAGGATTTAGAATCTCTCCGACATCATTACAGTCAGGCATTCTTTCGAAAAGTTTCACGGATGGGGGAGGTAATCAGCAGTGCTCTTTCAAAGGAACCGTAACGACATTGACCCGGAGCGTTTTTAGATAAATCACGGAAAATTTGTATCTGTACGTCCGGATGCAGAGTAGAACCGTGTCCTCTCGAGTGCGAGTCACGCGTTAACCACTGCGCCACCACACTCGGCGCCTGTGTGTGTGTGGAGGGGGGTGGGGGAGGAGGGGGAGGGGGGAGGGTCCTGACAGCAAAGTGGCGCTCGCACTTGAGGCGGCCGCTGCTATCACATCTTTCCCAGCGCCGCGCGCGCCCACTTCCCGGCTATTCTGGCGCTAAGCTAAGCGCCGCCCCAGCACGGCAGCCAGCAGTGGGCCGCAGTGCTGCCATAGTCCCTATACTACAGCTGTACGTCCAGTCTTTCTGCCAAAGGCCGCGCCTGCACGCAGCGCTAGTATCGTGGTGCGAAATGAAAGCGGTCTGATCCACGTGCTGTGCATTTATTTATTAGCACAGCTAGTCTGTGCGACTATTCGAAACAAAGCTGCGAAAGCACGCGTGTTTCAGTTACACAATTGAGCTAATAAATGAAACTGGAGAAACTAACGAACAGAATGAAAGGAATCTGCCACAAGAGAAATCTGTCAACTTAGAATTAAAAATCTAACGTTTCAAACAATATTCATTTCGTTATCTAACATTTACCATTCGCACATTTAAGTACTGCTAGTACCCTACTGGAAATGAAATTTTCAGAACAAACCACGCCTTGATGTTTGGTGGTTGAGGAAGTGTCATTCAAGAGCAAATCGTTTTTGCGTGCAGTATTCACGGCGTGAATGCTACACTTTATGTTGAATGACAAATTACGAGGGTTAGAACTTTAATAGTGTCAATTATTTATTTACAGCCCATATAAAATAGACATGTGTTTCAAAGTTTTACTGACCGTGAAAGCAGTCACCAGCGTTGTGTATAACCTGTTGTCAGCAATGTGGAAGTCGTAGGATACTCTTAGCAGTGTCAGTTGTGTTGACAGTTCGAGCGGCGTGGTCTATTGCCCGACGATTTTGTAGCAGTTCTGAAGCAAATGCCGTGAAGTCGTGGTCGTGCGGTAGCGTTCTCGCTTCCCGCGCCCGGGTTCACAGGTTCGATTCCCGGCGGGGTCAGGGATTTTCTCTGCCTCGTTATGACTGGATGTTGTGTGACGTCCTCAGGTTAGTTAGGTTTAAGTAGTTCTAACTTCTAGGGGACTGATGACCATAGATGTTAAGTCCAATAGTGCTCAGAGCCATTTGAACCAATTTTTGATAGAAGTGTCGCTTCTAGGGGACTGATGACCATAGATGTTAAGTCCAATAGTGCTGAGAGCCATTTGAACCAATTTTTGATAGAAGTGTCGCAAGCAAAGGGCGACATACAAACTATCCAGTCTTCCTCAGAATAGACGAACACAAGACTATGCTACATAGAGATTGCTAATGATAGAGGCTACGTTGCTTCAGATAACGAATCGGCTAACGTTGAAGCTGCTTTGAAGTGGGCCGCCACCAGTAGGGCGCGGCGCTTATGTCCTCTTCACCTAGGGGCCGCTGCTGTAGCGTTGTCGTCCTGGAGAGGAGTCAGTCAGCTCACCTCTTCTCAGAGCCGTCTCTTCGCTGTCGTTCCCGACTGGAGTGCAGGCGCTGACTTTACGCCGTAACATTTTCTCTTCTCTATCATTTGATACATAGAGGTCGCCTGCTCGTGCCCATACGTATCTGCAGGCTAATCTGAAGAACTGCTGTACAGGTTTTGACCCGGTTTCGACTAAGATATACAATGATTCATGGGGAATGTTTTTTTAAAATAATTAATTAAGATTTAGTACGAACTGTGTCAATTAATATGAACTGAAGTTAAGTTGTGGAAACGATGCCATAACTTGGAAGAGCAACAGTGCCTCCAGCACATGTGGTCTAGCGGTTGAATGGCCGAGCGGTTCTAGGCGCTACAGTCTGGAACCGCGCGACCGCTACGATCGCAGGTTCGAATCCTGCCTTGGGCATGGACGTGTGTGATGTCCTTGGGTTACTTAGGCTTAAGTAGTTCTAAGTTCTAGGAGACTGATGACCTCAGAAGTTAAGTCCCATAGTGCTCACAGCCAGAGCTAGCGGTAGAGTGCGTGGTTGAAACAAGAATTCGTGAGAGAAAATCCTGGTGTGGTCAAATCTTTTACCCCGGTAATGAAAAGATAGCAACCTCATATGAAATAATCAAATATTTTTAACGACTAATTCCCCTGTAATCGTTTTGGAACAACTGCATAGCTAAATTACATGCGACTCCAAATATGTAATGTTTTGTGTTTTTATACTACAAAAAGGTTTTCGGAAAAACTACTTCAGCAACTTGTCTTCGTCTGCGCAGAACATTCTTTTAGTAGTGTAGCAGACGATTCAACTTTCAGCTTTCTGCTTTCCTTAAATCAAACCTAGATGCACACATGATTCTTTGCGTGGCACGCCGAAGAACTCTGTCACAAAGAGTCCTCGACAAAGAACTGCGGCAGTAAGTATCGACAGTGCATCATAGTGAGTACTATGCTTCACAAGAAGAGAGCTGTAACACAAGCTAAACGGGAACATCATGCTTGTTTTTTCTTATTTTTTTTATTTCAGCTGTGTTACTTCAGCTAGCCTCTGATGTACATTGGATCATTCACATACACATACATCCTCGAGTTGCATACAATATTTACACTGGTTGTTAACATACTACTTATACTGCAGTGAGCTCCCATCATTGTCATGAAACGTCACACCAAAAGCCAATTCAATATTAAACACGTAACTTTCATGCCTTCAGACAGCTTTCCTGCCATGCACACTTGCACTGTGTAAGTTATGTCAAAGATATGATTTTCAATTACTTAATGTTGCTTCCTGAAACTTATTCATAAGTCTAGGCAGTGGCGTGCTGACAAAATGCTCTAGGCCACATGGGTGGCCTGAGCATAGTTAATGCTCTAGGCCACATAGGTGGCCATAGTTACTGGATGCTATCCTTGTGAGGCTGGGGGCCGAGTCGCTAGGACTATGTAAACTCAAGTCCTCTGCTCGCTTATGTCTGCATGTTTTGGCCAATCTCAAGAACTACTGTGGGAACTTTGATACGGATCTTGGTAATTTGTAGACTGATTTATGAACAAACTCAAGTCTACTGCTCGCTTTTGTCTGTATTGGTTGGTTGATTGGTTTGGGGGAGAGGACCAAAGAGTGAAGTCAGCAGTCATATTGGATTAAGTAAGGATGGGAAAGGAAGCCGGCCATGCCCTTTCGAAGGAACCATCCTGTCATTTGCCTGAAGTGATTTAGGGAAATCACGGAAACCCTAAATCAGGGTGGCTGGATGAGGGTTTGAGCCTTTGTCCACTCAAATGCGAATCCAATGTGCTAACCACTGTGCCAACTCGCTTAGTCTCTGCTGTACATTCGGCCTAATCTCAGGAACTACTGTAGAGATTTTGATACCGTTTCTACCAATAGGTAGATCGATTTACTAGCTGCGGTACCCTGCTTCGCTCAGTGAGTTGATATGAGATCATGTGGTAGTTGAAATAAAAGGATAAACTTTACAGTTGTAAGGTAGCAGATTGAGTGAATGTCAAGTTCCCACCTTACATGAGATATTTTATATGTTGTAACAAGTAGTCACCTGACATACTTCAGCGATAACGAGCAGATTTGCCTATTGAAATGTACACTATGTAATGTAAAAGGACGACACTCGATTCGACGGCATTAACACACCGAACCCAAAACTTGAATGTCAATTATCAAAAGGTGGAAAAAGCTGCTGGAGGAAACGTTTTAGTTTGTGAGCAGACATGTGTTGTGACGTCACAATCCAAGTACAACGGTATGCTTTAAAAAAATTGTTCAAATAGTTCTGAGCACTATGGGACTGAGGTCATCAGTCCTCTAGATTTAGAACGACTTAAGCCTAACTAACCTAAGGACATCACACACATCCATGCACGAGGCAGGATTCGAACCTGTGACCATAGCAGCAGCGTGGTTCTGGACTGAAGCGCCTAGAACCGCTCGGCCACACCAGCGGGCTCTTTTAAAAAGGGGTTGGTGATTCATGGCAAGAGGGACAACAAACGTGGTGATACATCAAGGAGAGCAGGTAGCAGGTCAGCGGTGCTTGCTACAGAGAAATGCTTTAGAAAACTACGTTCGGAAATTTCCAGATGGATAGAAACAGACCAGTGATGCACTTGATCACATGAAATGCCCGTGGTGCACACGTGGTGTACGTGTGTAACTTTTAGGCGTCAGGAGTGGGCAATAGATGTCCGACTGGCTGGAATTAACTCGGAAGGAGTAGAAAGGGCGAAATTTCGATGCAGTTTGAAGGCAGCCCCTTTGCGATTGGCAGAGATTGTTTCCACAAGATGAAAGTAATGCTCCCATTAGTCTGAAAAAGCCACGACATGAGGCACGAAAGAACAGAGATGGGGGACAGTTTTCTATAAAAGACACAAGCCCGGAACTTCGTGGACTCTCCTCTGAACCAGCGTCAAGTGTAGAAGAGGGTGCATCACGCTCTGTATGACGCCAAAAGAGGAATTTTGTGTGAACACTGCGTTCACTTCAGCTGACATTCAGCTAGCAATTGGTTGAAGTGTCATTGAGCTCTAACAGTGGAGAAACGAACCAGCCATGAAGTTAATTGTTCTTGTGAGAACTGAGAGGGCATTGAAGTATACACGCTGCTCCATCCATGCACGTGTATATCGCCATATTTCCAGACTATGGATGAGTGCATGTTTTCTCGCCTAGCTGCTGATAAAATCAGTAAAGATTTTGATTGACTTTTTTATAGTATTTTCAGAGGGCGAGAGGAGCCCAGCAGGCGACATCTCATCGCTGCTAAGATAAATGCCACTAGCAGAGGCGTAAACTTGTTGGTTCACCAGCTTGTATCCACTGTTAACTCTAGTAGCCTTGAGTAATCTTTTGCTCATCCTGTCACAAAAACTAACCACCCTCCATAGACTTGATTGTCATCCTAAATAGTACCGAACTTACAACTGGAATGGGATGATTTGTCGAAATATTGGCCAACTTCTACTTGTTAAGAACCTTCTATTTAAATTTGATATTGTTGTGTTCAGTGTAATTTTGGCTAAAAGGACGTAGTGCGTTATCTTGACAAATTTCCTAGCCCTGTCATGTCACAACATATGTAAATTCGTGTACTTCTTTGACAGTAATTCTGAAACTAAACAATTTGTGTACAGCTAAAGGCCAGTTTGCTCTGTCCTAGAATAAGGGTCGACTCCTAACCCCAGTTACTGATTCTAGAGGCGCTAATGCACTCTCAGGGTGTTTTTGCTGATGTCTGACAAACGTGAAAAGGAGTGGAGTGTCAGAAAGTATAAGAAGTAAAAAAGTATTCTTGAAAACATATTCCAATTATTTACAATAATGTTAAAGTATAAGAGGTAAAAAATTTCATTGAAAACATATTGTAACTATTTACAATACTTGTTTATTAACAACAATTTTCAATTTTTATCTGGGGTGTATATGTAAATTTTTTCGACTTTCCTGTGTGACACTAAGTTACATACAGCTGAGCGTGAGAGATGCAGGAGTCTCTGAGGCTGATGCCGCAATATTTTAGAGTTTGGTCTTGCGTTTTACTAATTGTAAAACTGTAACCTAATTTGAATGGAAATTCCGATCTTTTAAGTTGGCATGGTAATGTAATAGAGATCAGTGGTATTATAGGGATAAATAGTATGCATCCTTTGTACTTTCCAGTCATATGTTCGGCTCTGTGATATCATTCGATGGATATTTGACGATTGTCCTGGTTCCCTTACATAACTTCGGCGAGTTGAGTTTTCTGAGCACTATGTTCGGAAATCCAGTTTTAAGTCGACTGTAGTGTATTCGCATTCCTGGTACCTCCGAAGAGTTTAGAAATTGTGTGTGGAAGATCACACTTTCTATAACGTTTAACATCGTTTCGATCGATTTGCATATTCTCTCTTCACCGGGAATTTTATTTTTAATATTAAAATTGATATCGCCAACAATATTATATTTAGTTATCAGAATTGCTCCTTCAAATAGCCGTTCCGGATGGGTGTAGCTCTGAACAATGTTTGAATAAATTTGATCGATGATTTCGGTTTCAGAAGTGGCTATGTTACAGAAATCTCTGTTCAGTTTAATGAGGCAGTAATCTGGTCAGTGAGTAGAGCTCCTCCCATCACGACAGAGCTTCCTCGCAAGTCTCGTAATGTTCTATCCTCTTTTACGTTTGGGTATTGTCTCAAATATAAATAAAACCAACTTTTTATTAACAAGTGCACTCAATACGCTTCAAACACTTTTCTCACTTTATTTTCACTTTTTATTCTGTCACTCTATCGCTTTGACTATTCACACTTCACTGTTTGTTTGTGTTCACTTACTGCACTACTGTTTCGGTTCCTCCCTTCGACACTGATAAGAAACTGACGTTCTAACCCATGACGGTTCTTGTTTTACATTACCCACTGTGTAGTCACACCAGTGGCGAATCCCAGAACATTCTAAAAGGCTTCGAATGGTCCACAATGCTCCAGAACATTCTATGAAATTCGGGAGTGTTCTCGAATGTTCCACAATGTTTGGGATGATCCTTAACATTCTGGAATCTTCACTAGTATTCCAAACTGTTCCCGAACATTTTACAATATCCCGGATCATTGTGGAATGTTCTCAAATACTCTCGAAGGTTCTGGAATGTTCTAGAAATTTCTGGCAAAACCTCCAGCACTTATATTTTGAAAAACACGTCTTTGAGGTAAAAACGGGAACCTTCTTCATGGATGCGGTATAGAAGGCTACCACACCACTCGATCGCACAGGGACTCGTTTCTGACTTTTAGCGGCACGCACATTGTATACTTACTTATACACTGAATCGCCAAAGAAACTGGGATAGGCATGCGTATTGAAACACAGAGTTGCGTAAACGGGCAGAATACGGCGCCGCGGTCGGCAACGTCTATATAGGACAACAAGTGCCTGACGCAGTTGTTAAATCGGTTACTGCTGCTGCATTGACAGGTTATAAAGATTTAAGTGTGTTTGAACGTGCTGTTATAGTCGGCTCACGAGCGATAGGACACATCATCTCAGAGGTAGCGATGAAGGTGGGGTTTTTCGGTACAACCATTTCGCGAGTGTACCGTGAATATTAGGAATCCGGTAAAACATCAAATCCTCGACATTGCTGCGGCCTGAAAAAGATCCTGCAAGAACGGGACCAACAACGACTGAAGAGAATCTTTCAACGTGACAGAAGTGCAACCTTCCGTAAAGTGCTGCAGATCTGAGTGAGGCGCCATCAAGAAGCGTCAGCGTCCGAACATTTCAACGAAAGTTCATCGATACGGGCCTCCGGAGCCGAAGGCCCACTCTTGTACCCATGATGACTGCACGACACAAAGCTTTACCGCCTCACCTGGGACCGACATTGGGCTGTTGATGAGTGGAAACATGTTGCCTGGTCGGACGGGTCTCGTTTCAAATTTTATCGAGTGCATGGAGATGTAGTGCTAGGGAGAGGATCTCATGAATCCATGTGCCCTGCATGTCAGCAGGTGACTGTTCAAGCCGGTGGAGACTCCGTAATGGCGTGAGGCCTGTGTAGTTGGAATGATATGGAAACCCTGATACGTTTAGACACGACTCTGACAGATGACACGTACGTAAGCATCCTATCTGATCACCTGCATCCATTCATGTCCATTGTGCACTCCGTCGGACTTGGGCAATTCCAGCAGGACAATGCGACACCACACACGTCCAGAATTGCTGCAGAGTGGGTCCAGGAACACTCTTCTGAGCTTAAGCACTTCCGCTGCCCACCAATCTGCCCAGACGTAAAGATTATTGATCATATCTGAGACGTCGTGCACCGTGCTGTACAGAAGAGATCTCAACCCCCTCGTACTCTTACGTATTTATGGACAGTCCTGCACGATGATTCTTGGTTTCAGTTGGCTCCATCACTATTTCAGACGTATCGAATCCACGCCACGTCGTGTTGCGGCACTTCTGCGTGCTCGCTCTGGCTCTACACTGGTACTCTACAGGTGTACCAGTTTCTTTGGCTCTTCAGTGAATAATATGTATTGATTAATGTTTCGTGCAGCTTCACAGAACTGTGATGAATTAATATTAACGGCCGCTGTGAATACGATGTCATTGCCATCTAGTGGTGAATGGCATAATTCGCAGCGTGGTGTGCTGGTGGACGATCGAGTGTGTCCGTTTGACCCTCACCGATCCCTGCAAGCCTGTTCATTTTCACGGATCAATTCAATGTTGTCCAGTACGGTCACGAACTGACGTGTAACTAACTTACATTAGGCCACTAAGCCGCAAAAAACTGTTATTGCCAGAATGTATACGCCTAAATACACTACTGGCCATTAAAATTGCCACACCAAGAAGAAATGCAGGTGATTAACTGGTATTCATTGGACAAATATATAATACTAGAACTGACATGTGATTACATTTTCACGCAATTTGGGTGCATACATCCTGAGAAATCAGCACCCGAAACAACCACCTCTGGCCATAATAACGGCCTTGATACGCCAGGGTATTGAGTCAGAGCTTGGATGGCGTGTACAGGTACAGCTGCCCATGCAGCTTCAGCACGAAAAACAGTTCATCAAGAGTAGTGACTGGCGTATTGTGACGAGCCCGTTGCTCGGCCACCATTGACCAGACGTTTTCAATTGGTGAGAGATCTGGAGAATGTGCTGGCCAGAGCAGCAGTGGAACCTTTTCTGCATCCAGAAACGCCCGTACAGGACCTGCGACATGCGGTCGTGCATTATCCTGCTGAAATGTAGAGTTTCGCAGGGATAGAATGAAGGGTACAGCCACGGGTCGTAACACATCTGAAATGTTACGTCCACTGTTCAAAGTGCCGTCAATGCGAACAAGAGGAGGGAGAGATTAGTGTTTAACGTCCCGTCGACAACGAGGTCATTAGAGACGGAGCGCAAGCTCGGATGAGGGAAGGATGGGGAAGGAAATCGGCCGTGCCCTTTCAAAGGAACCATCCCGGCATTTGCCTGAAGCGATTTAGGGAAATCACGGAAAACCTAAATCAGGATGGCCGGAGACGGGATTGAACCGTCGTCCTCCCGAATGCGAGTCCAGTGTGCTAACCACTGCGCCACCTCGCTCGGTGAACAAGAGGTGACCGAGACGTGTAACCAATGGTACCCGATACCGTCACGCTGGGTGACACGCCAGTATGGCGATGACGAATACACGCTTCCAATGTGCGTTCACCGCGATGTCGCCAAACACGGATGCGAACATCATGATACTGTAAACAGAATCTGGATTCATCCGAAAAAATGACGTTTTGCCATTTGTGCACCCAGGTTCCTCGTTGAGTACACCATCGCAGGCGCTCCTGTCTGTGATGCGGCATCAAGGGTAACTGTAGCCATGGTCTTCGAGCTGATAGTCCATGCTGCTGCAAACGTCGTCGAACTGTTCGTGTAGATGGTTGTTGTCTTGCAAACGTCCCCATCTGTTGACTCAGGAATCGAGACGTGGCTGCACGATCCGTTACAGCCATACGGATAAGATGCCTGTCATCTCGACTGCTAGTGATACGAGGCCGTTGGGATCCAACACGGCGTTCCGTGTTACCCCCCTGAATCCACCGATTCCATATTCAGCTTACAGTCATTGGATCTCGACCAACGCGAGCAGCAAAAGTAGCTATACGATAAACCGCAATCGGGATAGGCTACAATCCAACGTTTGTCAAACTCGGAAACGTGATGGTACGCATTTCTCCTCCTTACACGAGGCATCACAACAACGTTTCACCAGGCAACGCCGGTCAACTGCTGTTTGTGTATGAGAAATCGGTTGGAAACTTTCCTCATGTCAGCACATTGTAGGTGTCGCCACTGGCGCCAACCTTGTGTGAATGCTCTGAAAAGCTAATCATTTGCATATCACAGCATCTTCTTCCTGTCGGTTAAATTTCGCGTCTGTAGCACCTCATCTTCGTGGTGTAGCAATTTTAATCTCCAGTGGTGTATATCTTCTTCTTCTACGCATTGTGTAAGATCTCCTGCCACGTTTTTGTGTCTGCTTGTGAAGACTAATCTCAGGAATTGCTTTAGGGATTTTGAACCGTTTACACTATTAGATAGACTGATTCAGGCCGGAACGGGAGACGCAGTAGCTCGCGGCACCCATCATTGACACAAGGTGCCACTCTGACCGCCAGATACATGTATGACACGTACAGCATTGGTGTCTCCTCCTGTGCACTTCACTGACTCTCTTGCTAATATGAAAGTGATGATGATGTTATCTGGTTGTGTAATCTCTGATCAAAATTCTATGCAATGGCGCGTAAACTAGATTACACTTAAGCAACACACCCTGGCAACTTATGTACGAGCCCGTCCTCCTAGCTCCCTCTCGTACTATGTAGCGCGGAGAAGTCCAACTTTTAGAAACTATAGAGCTCACATGTAATTGTTACCGTCACGGCTGAGGAAAGATTATTGCACATTCTCGAACAAAATAGAGAACCGTGTCTCATATCAATGTAAGAAAATATGTAATAGAAGGTTTATTTCAAAAAATCTTTCAGATTTTAGACTCTATCGAAAGATCATTGCTGTATTGTACATAACACGTTGCAGTTGTCGGCTTGCAGAAGCTCTTCACAATGTCATCAACTTATAAAGACGCCCTGGAAAGTTAGAAACATCGCCGCGCGGGATTAGCCGAGCGGTCTAAGGCGCTGCAGTCATGGACTGTGGGGCTGGTTCCGGCGGCGGTTCGAGTCCTCCCTCGGGCATGGGTGTGTGTGTTTGTCCTTAGGATAATTTAAATTAAGTAGTGTGTAAGCTTAGGGACTGATGACATTAGCAGGTAAGTCCCATAAGATTTCACACACATTTGAACACTTTTTTGAACTTGGAAACATCGACTATTTTATCCCTCAAGTAACCCCAAACGTGGCTGAAAGATCCTCCAGGTTTTCACGACGTATTAACAAAGTGTTGTATAAACTAACTGTTTTAGTTACCCTCCCTAAATAATATCCACCAATAAATTTGGATCGGGTGAATGGGCAATTAATGGCATTGATCCTCTACCACCTATCCATCTATGAGGCATACATAGGTCAGCCCGTTTCAATCAATAGGGCTTAATATGCTGGATCCACACGGAGCATCAACCTTATCTTCTAAGTCAAGGTTTGAAGGTATAAATGTGTTCCAGAACAGGTTGACTGTTATTGGTAACATCACATGTACTGTACCAAACTTTCACTCATAACTCCAGAAAGAAGAGTTTCCGGATAGAGCAATCCTCCATTGCAGACATCAACACAATTTCTCGCAGCGTGACGTCTTGATAACGGGGATCGACCAGCCGCGGATTATTTACTCGTTAAAAATGGCACAACAAAGCCAGTTAAGGCATTCATTTGCACCAGACAAAAACGGCAAAAGCAATGAGGAAAATGCTTAATTTTTACTCTAATCTGATGTGACAAAAAGGTAGAACATTCTGTACAAACAAGACACGTCGTTGCCACATGTGTTTATACGAATCGTTCTTCAAACTTGTTATTTGTATCTTCTTCCACCAACAGTAATGATGTTACTGTGTAAACAGCAAATGATGGCTACTCTAGTCTAGTGTAATCATATTTCAAGACAGTTTCACAATGTTTCCTACAGCTCATATCATATCTTGGATGTATTCTACTAATATCACAATAGATATTTAGTAAGATTATTGTCAGTATTATTTGTGTGCTTTTACAACTGCAATTTTGTATTTAAACGGATTGTTTTGTATCTGTTTCATGTTGTGGAAGAGTGCAGTAATAGGAAGACGGCAGCATCTTCGGCGCAGCAACCAGGCATCGAGGTGACCGCTATTGTCCATCAGGTGAAGGTCATGAGCTATCCATGGACTTAAAACAAAAGAGAAGAGAGATGATGCTACAGACTTAACGGTTCACATTGTCTTGAAGCCAGAGTGGTGGGCCCGGGTTCCCGGGTTCGATTCCCGGCGGGGTCAGGGATTTTCTCTGCCTCGTGTTGGCTGGGTGTTGTGTGCTGTCCTTAGGTTAGTTAGGTTTAAGTAGTTCTAAGTTCTAGGGGACTGATGACCACAGCTGTTAAGTCCCATAGTGCTCAGAGCCATTTGAACCATTTGAACCAGAGTGGTGGGTGGGCCTGCCGACGTCTTAAGTAGCACAAAACATTTGCAGACTACTGTTTACAATTGCTTCTTGTTCATTATTTCTACTGTGTGCGCGCTACAGCTGTTTTAAATACTAAAAATTACGCTGCGTCAGAAAGGCAATTGCAAACGTTTTTCTGTTCTTGAAAGCGTATTTGCTCTAGTAATACGACACATTTGCGCTAGTTAATGTAATTTGTTTTTAATGATATATTTCGTATAACCAAGAAGAGAAGGCTGTGATGTGAAAAGGATGCTTTCGTAATCCATTAATGCCACTTTTACTGTATTTGAAGCTGGAACTCCGAACACCAGTTCTTGTTTGCTTGCTTTGAACACTTAAGCACGACTTTCTAATGCTCACCTCTGCAAAAAACTTAACCTACTGTTCTTTGTTAACCCATAAACATGTGCAGTGAGCAAAGAAGCAAGGCCTGCAGTCGTATCTTGTGCGTGTCAACGAAGTGAACGGTTCTTGAAATATCAAAGAAACTGAACTGCATAGAGGTATATCTCCACGCAGAATAGAGTTCTTGTTTTATTAGTCAGTGCATTAGTCTCACTGTAGTTTATACGTCTTTTCACTCTGAAATCTAGCCTGTGATGCGTCAGTCAGTGTGTGACCAATAATAAACATGTTGCAGCATTGTGAAGTACTGTAAATGTGATTAAAGGAGTGGTCTCAAAGGCTTAGACCCCGCAGACTGGATATTTTGCTTTAACGTACAGAAGCCATTTATTTAAATAATGATGACCTGATCTGTGTAACATATGGGCCCACATTTCTAACAGAAGCCTATTTGCTTCTTTTCCCGGAATATCTCTCGCCAGTAAGTTTTCCAGGAGCAACCAAACATATCATCATTTTGATCATCTACTTCATTTAACTTTTGGATATAAGCCTATAGCATTCTTTGTGATATACCTATGGTGAATGAGTTTCATGTTCCAAGTATCATTTGTATAACAATGTAGAGCGAGTCATTCTATATTAACATCATTTTTTGTAAATTGTCCTCCACGCTGATAACTTGTTAGTTTTTCTTGTTTCTAAATTAAAGACATACATGTTAGTAATTCCTACCGATCACTATTTTCACATTTCAGTTTAGTTTCAAATTTAACGTTGACGTTTGTCAGGCATTCTATATCAATGGGTGAGTGATCAAAACTTTTGGTTGCAGTATTGTGAACACCTGTTTCTGCTACAGACAACCATAATGTGCCATAATGAATGTAATTTTTTTCTTCTAGTACCGTAATGACGTGCCTCGTTATCCCTGTTAAAGTGCAGTGGAATATTTACAAGAAACTTCGTGAGGGAATTAACTTTCTGTGAAGCGGATAAATTTTTATTCACATCGAGAGCAGGCGGGCACGACGAAAAGAGTACCGTACTGTGAGTTTTCGGCCAAAGCCGTCTTCAGAAATATATATATATATACGTAAACATGACAGCTGTGTTCGGCTGTTCTAGCCAAAAAGTTTTTCAAAGAAGGGGGAAAATGTAAACAATGAATAATTGTCGGCAGAAGAAATTTGGAACTTGAGATGCTGCACCAACAATCAGCGCATTCACGCAGCCGTTGTTGGGCGGGAACAATACCTTTGATACACCGCGGCTAGGAAGTGGGGGCGTTTGCGGTTTCTGGTGGAAAACACAGAAAAGAATAAAAGTAAACACCTCAATCACAATTCTTGTATGCAAAAGAAAATATTGCTTGAACGGCTCCACTTACGAATCAAAGGTGATTCCTTTACGATCGGATCGATTAGAACACCAGTAAACGACACAAGATGGCATTTGTGATGGAACAACTACGTCTCCACACAACCAAAGCACAATCCTCTGTTTGGGATACGACCAAAAAAGTCTGTAGATATCCCCATTGGTCTAAAGTGGACACGGGCATGGCAGACATCGCGGGGAAGAATCACCACGGTGAATCATGGAGGTCTAAATGCGGGGGAACCTAATGTTTTAGCCAATGTAAGACGGCGGACTTCGGGTTCAAGTTTGTGACGTAATGATAACTCCCTTCCTTTTTTACCTCCATTGTGTTATCGCCCTCTGATTCAAATAAAATAAATCTACTTAATTCTATCTAATAACCAATGACCTGTAGATTAAAACTGAAGAAACTGCAAAAAGGTGGGAATTTAAGGAGATGGGACCTGGATAAACTGAAAGAACCAGATGTTGTACAGAGTTTCAGGAAGAGCATAAGGGAACAATTGACAGGAATGGGGGAAAGAAATACAGTAGAAGAAGAATGGGTATCTTTGAGGAATGAAATAGTGAAGGCAGCAGAAGATCAAGTAGGTAAAAAGACGAGGGCTAGTAGAAATCCTTGGGTAACAGAAGAGATACTGAATTTAATTGATGAAAGGAGAAAATACAAAAAAGCAGTAAGTGGGACAGGCAAAAAAGAATATAAACGTCTCAAAAATGAGATCGACAGGAAGTGCAAAAGATCTAAGCGGGGATGGCTAGAGGACAAATGTAAGGATGTAGAGGCTTATCTCATGAGGGGTAAGATAGATACTGCCTACAGGAAAATTAAAGCGACCTTTGGAGAAAGGAGAACCGCTTGCATGAATATCAAGAGCAGATGGAAACCCACTTCTAAGCAAAGAAGGGAAAGCAGAAAGGTGGAAGGAGTATATTGAGGGTCTATACAGGGACGATGTTCTTGAGGACAATATTATGGAAATGGAAGAAGAGGTAGATGAAGATGAAATGGGAGATATGATACTGCGTGAAGAGTTTGACAGAGCACTGAGAGTCCAAGTAGAAACAAGGCCCCGGGAGTAGACAACATTCCATTAGAACTACTGACAGGCTTGGGAGAGCCAGTGCTGACAAAAATCTATCATCTGATGAGCAAGATGTATGAGACAGGCGAAATTCCCTCAGACTTCAAGAAGAATATAATAATTCCAATCCCAAAGTAAGCAGGTGTTGACAGATGTGAAAATTACCGAACTATTAGTTTAATAAGTCACAGCTGCAAAATACTAACGCGAATTCTTTACAGACGAATGGTAAAACTGGTAGAAGCCGACCTCGGGGAAGATCAGTTTGGAACACGGGAGGCAATACTGACCCTACGACGTATCTTAGAAGAAAGATTAAGGAAAGGCAAACCTACGTTTCTAGCATTTGTAGACTTAGAGAAAACTTTTGACAATGATGAGATGAATACGCTAAGCAGGTTCAGAAGGATGTAGGTTGCAGTAGGTACTGGGAGATGAAGAAGGTTGCACAGGATAGAGTAGCATGGAGAGCTGCATCAGACAAGTCTCAGGACTGAGGACCACAACAACAACAACAACCAAAAAGTAGCTTCAGTGTTGTAGAGGGAAATGTAATGATAGTCAGTTCAGTTCTTCTTCTTCTTCTTGTGACCAGTTACGACCTACATCGATGTTATGGTAAAGAATACCTTCAAATAAAACACATCTCTGAAAGTGAGAAGTGGTTTATTTACCTGTCGGGAAGCTGAAGTAAACATTTATGTGAAAGAAAGTTATTTGCTTTTGAATCTGATTTTCTTAGAAGGAGAGTAATTTTTCTTCACTATTAAGTTTTGGTGAAGTTCCTACAATTATTGAAGTTCGATGTGAATAAGTTATCGATATTTAAAGGCAAGAGCAGAGATGTCAACTTCTGAGAAGTCTCAAAACTTTTATGAAACTGAAGTTAGGCAAATGATTAATTTTTATCTCTCTCTACTTCCGGGCTTGCAGAAAGTTAATTTAACCAGTTCACTAAAGTAATTCAAATTCTTTGTGGTGCCTCCCCTGGAAAAGATGTCTGAAACGGTCAAGGTGAATTACTGTACGTAGGCGATCGAAAGTTTTCTTCAGCTGGGTATTAGGTACGACGTCTACTGACGTTGTCTGTTCAGGTAATAACATCCAGTAATGGGAGTGTGGCACCGAAATACTATGATACTTGATTTATTCTTTTATAATGGACCGACGGCTAAATTTATAATCAGTTTTATCATTCCTTAACCTAAATATAACCTTCGTAAAGTATATTCTTATGTTTTACATAGCTGTTTTTGTGGATATCAACTTCGTGGGTGAAACAAGGGTACCTAGAGACAGTGTAAACGTTGTTTTGCCTGTAACGTTTAGTATGATTCACTGACTGTATTTTAAAGTGGAGGGAGAGAAACATCCCTGAATTTTCTTAGTCAACTGTGGGAAAATGGCCAAAAACCGTACCTACGTCGGCGAGAGAACAAGATCAACTGTCGATAATGAAGCTCTCCGCCCTTACGCGGACCTAGTTTGCCATCGGCTGGCTGCTTACCCAGTTTGTACGCGCAGCAGTTGGTTGCTCCGTGGTCTGAAGAGGCACGTGTTACCTATCCACGGCACGTGCCGAAGGTACCTCCAGCTACAACTGGGCTCTTCATCGCGGCTACCAAATTAGCAAAATAGCTTTGCTGATTACCGTCATTACCATACGATCAACGACGAATACCGTGCTCGCATGGTGCTCTCTAGAAGAGATCACTGCTGCCAACTAGCGGTCATTCAACATGGTATGTGCCGATCGCCTGGAGTATTGTCTTAGGGTATAGGTCATTGCTCCCAACTGCAAGTATTCTCAGCTCCAGCCACAATATCGAAGACGTGGTTAGCTATTTGAAGACGTGTAAAACAGGAGAATATTATTCTAATAAACGTTCAGGACGTCTCGTCCATACGAGAGAGACTAGGTCTCCGTGCATTTGGTACAATTTCCTGACGTTGCGATTTCCCTTCATACGACTGCATCGTCTGTGTAGAGTCTCGCTGAGCTCCTGATGTTGTCCACCTTACTATTTGTAGAAGGCACAGTGGGGCCAATAACGCTCGTGTGACACACGTGTAACCATTTCTACCTGTTAACTACGACATACTATTTTTACTGGCAAAGCAATCCTCACTAATGTTACAAAGACTTTCCGGATTTCCAGAATATCGTAGTTTGTTCACTAGGTAAGTGATGCATGATAACGAACACCTTCATAGAGGCAATGGACACAGGACTTGCAGCCTTCTAGATCTCAAGGACGAATAGAGGCAGCTCAATTCCACAAGATTTTTGTTTGTGAATTCCGTGTTGTCACATACGGTAGAGATTTTATAGTCTCCAAGATGTTCATAAGACACCAACATAAAATGACGTCCCACAGTTTTACATATTTCTACATCAACAATATAGATCTAGAGCTACGCGTATCTGTTCGATGACCTGTCTTGAGAACTCAAATTACCCCCGCCTCTTTCCGGCCTGGATGTCCCATGTGTCCACCCAATAGCAGAAAACAAGAAATGCACATCCAAGCTTGTCGCAGAATCATATGAGTCCTTATAATGACTCCAGGCCAAAAGACTGCTCCACGCTGTGTGCGAGGCGGGTTGCCTCCACCAAATCAGCCAACGGCTGAGGAAGGGTCGGCAACGGCGTGCAAAACTGCACGCGACCACTGTTTGCTGCATGCTTGTGGGCCGCGGCTCGGTCCTCTTGGCTTTCCTCTGTTCTTTTCGGAAGCACTTCATATAGCGCGACATTTCATTTAGCAACGCGTTATGAAATTTTTCTGTCTACATGACATCGTTCATTTCGGCAAAATCGTGATGTCAGCACGGTTTACGGTTCACTGTTTTGTCATGGTATAAAGGAAGCTCACAGGTCCAGTAGCTCTTTGCAGAAAAAGAAGCAGTGTAGTGATGCACCGTCACAAGCCTTTAAAAACAAACGGGAATAAGAGAAGGATGAGAATTCTCAAATTGTATTATGCAGTAGTATAATCGAAGGGTACCGTTAATTTTTGTGGAACGACGTTACAACACTATGAAGAAAGCATTTAAGGACTTAGCTGAAACGGTAAACATAAGTTAAAGTAGCGCGTTCTGGTCCTAAACGGTCCAATCGGTACCGACCGACCGCCATGACATCCTCTGCCAGTGGCGTCATCAGATGCGGTATGGAGGAGCATGTGGTCAGCACATCGCTCTCTTGGTCGTTGTCGGATTTCTTGACCTTGGAATCGCTACTAATCGGTCGAGTAGCGCCTCAGTTGGCCTCATGAGGCTGAATGAACTCCGTACCAATCGTCTCACCAAGGAAAAATCCCTAGCGATACCGGGAATCGAGCCCGGGTCCCCCGAATGACAGTCAGCCACCTCTCAGCAGTGAATGACGATCGACACTTGGGATTCATTGTTCTGATCATCAAGAAGTACTTTGGGCTAAATTTTCAGGCATAGAGGACGTGATGAAATTGATGATACGAATAGCAAATGTCTTGAAGTCGCATTCATTATTGCACTAGCAGTCGGAAAGTTTTCGATGCAATCTTGTACGTATTACGCCCAGGCTGTGCGCTGCTGGGTTTTTGTTGTTGGTAGCGTTCGTGTCATGACTTGCCGTTAGACGTCGATACTGGTAGGGAGGCGTAGGGTTGAAACAGAAGCACAGTCTGCATAACAACTATAGTCAGTCAACGTGTGTCGGGGCACGATACACGAGTAAAGCTGTTTTATCAAAACAGCAGGAATAGTGTTGCTGATCTCCGCGAGTCTTGGCCTATTAAGGAAACACAAGGAGGTCCTCTTTCTGTACCTGCGTTGCTGAACATGTGTCGGAAGTTCGAATTAACTGATGATTTGGGAATTAGTTTCTTCAAGTAGAGAAAGTTTAATTATACCTACCCTGTACGTTGGTTACATCGAGGCACATTTCTCGAACGATATTTCCATTCAAAAACCAGCTCCTGTTGATTTTCTGAAGGAAAAGGAAAGCAGGAACGAAAATTAGAACATCGGGAATGGATTGGACACCTAGCATTTTCGGTGCATTTGACTGCACACTACCCACAGAAGGCACTGCAAAGTGAGAAACTATTTATTCCTGGTTTGATGGGGATGCATTTAAAAAGAAAATTGCATTCTGTACGAGACAACTTTCGACAAAAACGCCATTCATTTCCTGAGTTCGCTGACATTAAAGAAAATTCGAGTTTTGAAGAACTGTATGCGGCCTTGAAATAAATACAGGGATAGTTTTCTAAACGTTTTGAGGATATTGCCAGTCTTACATGAGTTTTCGAGCTGTTTGCGAGGTCGTTTACCATTTCAGTTGGAAGCATCCCTGTCCATGCGCAGACTGAACTGACTGATCTGCAGTGTAATTTCTGTTTCAAAGACAAGTTCTTTTACATCAAAACTGTCCAGGAAGTCTACATTGTTTTCTTCGAGAACACTCTCTGCGTCTCCATTATTCAGTTGTTAATATGATGAATTATTTCGATAAACGTATATGTGTGAAACGCATTTCTTCATCATGAAACTAAATAAGTCACGATTACGTGGCAACCTGAAGGCGAAAATCTGTTCAGATGCCTGCGTCTGTCCATATGCCGACAATCTGTACCAGATAACAATTATATTATGTCTCCGGCTGGCCAAAAATTATTAAATAACACTGAAAATTTGTTTCCTTTGAGATCTGTGTTGTTGAGACATATGAATTACGAACCAAGTCGTGTCCCATCTACGTGCTGCACATTCGCAGTTTTCCCTCTTCGCCGTCCCCATGCTCAGACAGCGTGACATGGTGGTGGGGGATGTGCGAGCAAGATAGCTATGCAATCATGCAAGAGCACTGCTTGTGTGCTGCATTCTTGGCCGTCCATAGTCTATAGGGACTGGGGATGGCCTCTGAATTCCGGAGCCACGCATCATTCGAGATGAATTTAAGCTACACTCTGCAGCTGTGTGCACACAGAGTGCTCAAGAGCCTCCGGCAGACACTGCTTTTCGTATGGAACGCGACTTTACAACAGATGTAAACAGTGCACAGTTGTCATCCTTCTCGATGTGCACGGAGGGTGCCATTACTCCCCTAGCACCGGAGTTCCCAGTGACCAACGAACCCTCCCTCTGGGCTCGTCCTAATTTTTCGTGCAAAGCGTGGTCATATTTTGGAAACCAAGCTGTCTGTGAGCATTTGAATGTTGTGGCGGTGGATGTATCACTAGTGGCGCGGGAATGTCGGAATACCACCTTCCATCAACATGAGTAGCGTAGGTCAGATACGGAGCTGACTGTGTGTCTAATGATAGAACCTATAGGGACAAGTGACTCCCAAACGAGTCTGTACTTAAATATTAATTGTGAGGCTAACAGAGTACCATTGCACCTATCGGTACGAAAAAGTAGCGACATAGAGTGCTTCAATTTTCTCTTAAGAACGGAGACTGCTCCATGTCCAGCAACAGTTTTAGTTTTTACTTTGTGAGCATAGCTTTCAGGATCGCAATGATATCTGAGGTGCTGTAGTTTTTTCCCTCGTGACTATTCGTTTACGAATATCAATCATTGTCCGTTGTATATGAATGCAGGGTTCATCAGAATGAAAGACTTTTTAGAACAGGAGATGATTTGCCAATATGAAAGTTATCAAGTTATCATAAGGATGTGAAATCCATTATCACCATCTGCATTTGGAGATAAGGCTGTAAAAGATTTTAGTTAATAGTTACGGAATGGTTTTATTGATTTAAAAAAAACTGAAACAACTGAGATGATGTTATTAGGACACACTTCAGGACTTGCCCTAAGAGATTGTATCGTCAGCATGGATAGTACAGCAGCCGGTATCCTTCACACTGCAGGACAAAATAGAGGATGTTGAGTGACGATGAAAGAGCACATGGAACTACTGGACTCTTTCACACAAACAAGCAATGCAATTGATAAATCCTCTTTCACGTGGATTCTTTCACATGGCAACCATTCTAAGATAAGCACGATCTCACTAGTCTAGGTCAGAAACTTAAAGTTATTCATAAGCTGGAAATAAGTTTTCCATGTAAATGAATTGGAAATATTTCTGTCTTCTCTCTTGTACTTCCAGTTTTGTATGGTATCAATTGATTTTTGATGGTATAAGCTTGCTTGTTAACACCAGAACATTTTTGTTTATTTGTCTCTCTTGGCATGTTCGTACAAGGTATGTGCACAGTAGCTATTTCCTCATATCAGTGAGGATTTTTTGCATAGTATGATAATGACGCACGTTGCATTTTTAGTCATTTCCTGACTTCAAATAGTTACTTGCTCATATATCGGCAGTGCTACTTTTAAACTTTAATATGCATCTTTTATTGGTCATCAGCCGTTTGACATACATTGCTGGATAAAGGTTACCTCCATACATGCATTAAAACCTTCGTCTACAAACAACTATCTTGCACTAACATGTTACCTAATGTTATCTTACTTCAGATTGATACTCTCAGAACTTTTTATAGTTATGACAGATCCCCTGCTTGTCTCAGTCAGTGCGCACATAAGACTTTTCACTACATTTGTCTTCCTGTTATGACCTGTACCATCCATGCTCTTCAAAGTAAAGAGGCCTAAACCACTGTACCGGTACTCTGAATGGCAAATTTGCTCTGAATGTCGTGAAAAATATTTATGATAGTGTATAGTTCAATTTTTATATACGTGGCCATTGCTATCTATTTTACTTTTTTGTATATTACCTGTATCACCAAGTAGCTATTGACAGTAACATAATCACGAAACATTCAAATCGCTTTTTCTTATTACACTTTACTGCTTTGTCTTCATCAGGACATCTCCGGATTTTGTCGATGCGCCGCCTGTGCTAGATTATGTCGAACAAGCAATAGGTGTTCATGCGCGTATGTGTTGGAGCACTCGGAAAGAAGAATATTAGGGCCTAATATCACGTCAACGATGAGGAATTTGAGGCGGAGCGTAAGTTCAGCTCGGACGGAGGTATTCATGACGGACAGAAACAGTCTGAAAATCTTGTAAGGGTGTTGCAGGGAAAGTTGTGCTGAGAAGTAAGTGTTATGAAAAAATTCGGTGTGTTGAGGCGATTCTGAGCTATTTATCACTGAAGCTTGCCAATGCGGTCGTTCCGTGCGCAAATCCAAGCAGCCTGCCCGAGACAGTTCCCCAAACTTGTTCTTCGTTTGTTTCCGAACACACGTAGCTAATTCACATCCAGCTTAAATTTATCACTTCCGTCAAAGATTCCTTTTAACTGGTAAAGAGCATTTCAACAAGTGGAAACTCGCTGACTCACAGATGTCTGTGTTACCTCATTTTACAGCGTGCAAGTGCTTGAATTTGCATGCGCGACAACCTGACTGGCTAACTTCAGTGTTAAATATCTCGCAAACGGTGGAACGTTTGAATTATTTTTCCTAAAATCCTCAGCGCAGTCTCACCTTCAGCACCCATACAAGTATTTCAGCTGTTTCTGAGCACACTGTATAAGGAGATTTGTCGTATCCTTTTCAAAGAAAACATTTAAGGGTTCGTCTGCAGTTATTTAGGGAAACGACAGTAGACGTAAATCTGGATGCCCGGATGGGATGTTGGTCCGCACTCCTCCTGAGAGCAGCGCCATAACCGTTCTTGGAAAAATCGAGTTACGTTAATAAAAAAGAGGAACGCTGTGTGGGTCACTTTTGACTAAAACTTCACCGTGTCGACGAAATGCAATTTGCAGTTATTAGCTTTGGATCTGAAGATGACTTCTGGCAAGAGTCGAAACGAGCATTCCCAAGAAACATAAATTGTCACCTATTCCGGGTTTGTCTTTCGTTACTGTACACCTATTATATTTTTAAGCCGAGCTGACAGTTGACATCCCACTTAGTGAGGGGTTTTATTGATATACTGAAAGTTGTTTCGCAAGTTCGGAGTTGTGGTATGTGATCTTAAATTTTTCATCTTTTACAGCATGAGATTGTCTGATATACACTTTTAATTCTTATGTTTGTTTAATCTCAATTACTGATTTGATGTTGGCACTAGCCAAAACGACGTTATAAATGAAGAAATATATTAAGCCATCTGGATGGTTTTATTCATAAAGTATAAAAAGTGGTCGCGGTGCTTATCGCGCGTTATGTCTGAAATTAGGTTAAGTAAGGAATTGCGATAAGGACCATTTTCCTTAGCGACGTAGTGCAGTGGCAGGACGATGGGCCCGTATTCCAGAGGGCTTTCTTTCAAATCTCCGTCCAGCTTTCCAGGTTTAGGTCTTCCATAGTTTCCATGAATCACGTAAGCCAAAAGACACGATGGTTTCTTTGAAAAGGAAGTACAGCTACATATATTGTCAGCAAGCCGCTGTAAAACGCAGGTCGGAGAGTACTTCGTACTAATATTGTCGATGCTGATCTGTTATATTTGCATAATGATCCAGTGAAAAACGACTGTCTAGATGGCTCCGCAATTATTCTAATCTCTGTTAGCTAATGCTCATGATCTGTGTGCGAGATATACACTCAGGTAGCAAAAGTCATGAGATGCCTCCTAATTTTGATTTGTATATAAGTACAACATAACTTCTGCACAATTTCAGTGCAGTAATGTGTTCACTGAAAATTTGTGTGTGTGTGTGTGTGTGTGTGTGTGTGTGTGTGTGTGTGTGTGTGTGTAAGTATAATCTAACTTCTGCACCATTTCAGTGCAGTAATGTGTTCATTGTAAATAAGTATTACAGTAGTTGTATTACATGTTTATTACCTTATAAATAAATAAAAAAACTTTTTTATTTTAAATTCAGTGCATTAGTATTTGTAAAATGACTCTTTGTGTTCATTAAAAATGGCGATCATTCCACTTGGGACCTGTGGATTGGTACATTAGCTTACTTGTTGTAGTTGTAAATATTTGTCGTGTATTGTTGTTTTTCTGACTTGTTCCACATCCTGGAGGACCTCCTCACTACGGATCAATTGGAATGAAAGTAAATCTAATCTAATCTAATCTAATAGTGTGTCGGACCTTCTTTTCCCTGGCGTAGTGCAGCAATTCGACGTGGCATTGACTCAACAGGTCCTTGGAACACCTCTGCAGAAATATTGAGCCATTCTGCTTCTATAGATGTTCATAATAGCAAAAGAGTTGCTGGTTCAGGATTTTGTCAACGAACTTAACTCTCCATTATGTCCCACAAATGTGCAATTGGATTCATGACGGGTGCTCTGGGTGGTCAAAGCATTCGCTCAAATTGTTCAGTACGTTCTTCAAAAAACTGCGAACAACTGTGGCGCTGTGGCATGACTCCTAGTCACCCAAAAAAATTCCTTTTTTCGGGAGAATACCACAAATGGTTGCAAGTCGTCAACAAGTAGCCGAAAATAACCGTTTCCCGTCAATGACTGGTCGACTTGGACCAGTGGACTCAGACCATTCCACGTAAACACAGCTCACGCCGCTATGGAGACACCACCAGCTTGTACTGTGCCTTGTTGACCACTTGGGTCCATGGCTCCGCGCGTCTGCGCCACACTCGAACTCTACCATCAGCTCTCACCGATTGAAATCGGAACTCGTATGAGCAGGCCACGGTTTCACAGTCGTCTAGGTTCCAATCTATTTGGTCGCGAGCCCAGGAGAGGCGCTGCAGCCCATGTCGTGCTGACAGCAAAGGCACTCGCCTCGGTCGTCTGCTGCCACAGCCCCTTAGCGCCAGATTTCGCGGCACTGTCCTAACGGATACGTTCGTCGTACGCCCCACAACAACTTCTGCGGTTATTTCGCGCAGTGTTGCTTGTCTGATAGCACTGACTACGCAAACGTCGCTGCTCTCCGTCGTTTAAAGACCTCGACCACGGCGTTCTCCGTGGTGAGAGACAGTGCGTGAAATTTGATATTCTCAGCACACTGTAGACACTGTGAACCTCGGAATACTGAATTCCCTAACGATTGCCGAAATAGAATGTTCCGTGCGTCCAGCTGCAACTGCCATTCCGCGCTCAGAGTCTGTTAATTTGAGTCGTGTGACCGTCATCAACGTCAGAAACATTTTCGATTGAATCATATGAGTGCAAATAACAGCTTCGGTAATACACTGCACCTTTATACGTTTATAGTTCCATCTGTATTGTGCCGGCCGGTGTGGCTGAGCGGTTTTAGGCGCTACAGTCTGGAACCGCGCGACCGCTACGGTCGCAGGTTCGAATCCTGCGTCGGCCATGGATGTGTGTGATGTCCTTAGGTTAGTTATGTTTAAGTAGTTCTAAGTTCTAGGGGACTGATGACGTCAGATGTCCCCTAGGGCTCAGAGCCATTTGAACCGTCTGTATTGTACATGGCTTTAGACAGTACTGTTCACTTGATGGAAGCAGCGTAATGGTCGCACGGTCCTCTTCGAATACCTGTGCTCTACATTTACTCAATAAGGTTCCCCGAGAACTACGTCGTCTTTCTTGCAAGGATTCCCTATTATGGTCCCCGAGTATTTCTGTCACACTTTCGTATGCGCTGTACCGACCTATCAGCTTCCTCGCAGCTTGCGTCTCAATGCTTCCAACGCTTATTCTCATGTCTGCTTGATGAGGACTTTAAACACTGGAAGAGTACTCTACAACTGTTCGCACTAGCGCACTGTATGATCACCTTCACAGATGCACCGAATTTTCGCGGAATACTGCTACAAATTTAACAAATAAATCTTCCACGCTCTTTCCTTAAGAGTGATTTTTATGTACACGCCCAGCTCCTTCATGTTAACTCTAAATTCTCATATGATATGACGCGCGCATGCATTTATCCACATTCGAAGAGAGCTGCAGTTCATTACTGCATTTGATAAGTAAATCTTCCACGCTCCTTCCCTAAGAGTGATTTTATGTATACGTCCAGCTCCTTTATGTTAACTCTCAATCCTCATATGATATGACGTGCTCCTGCATTTATCCATATCCGAAGAAAGCTGCAGCATTTGAAAATTTTGTCCAAGGCGTTCTGCATTTCCTTACGATCGTCCACCGACGATATTTTCTTATAGATAACAACATCTTGAGCGAACAATCTAAGAGAGGGTGGGCAAAAATATGGGAACACCACGAACAACACATTATCTTGCCTAATACGATGTGGGAAACCCATTGGCATTCCATGTAGCTTTTAGTCGCTTCGGAGTGGACAAATACTGGTCGTGCATGGTTTCCACGGAAATATCGTTCTTCCTGGAAATTGTGGCAAGTCCTGATTACAATGATGGAGGTGGACAGCGATCGTGCACCCTTTCCTCCTAAGTAGTTCACAAAGACGCAATAACATGGAGATTAAGTGGCTGTGGTGGCCAAGGAATGTGCGGAAATTCATCTTTGTGATCACAAAACCAGTCCTGGACGAAGCAAACCTTGTGGGCGGGGGCCCTGCCGTCTTGGTACACAGCGTCACCGTTACGAAACAAACATTATGTAATGAGACGGACATGATCAGCAAAGTAATTCTCAGCAGTTATGCTACCTTGCACTGGTCCCATGGAATACCACGATATGGTTGCACAACTCATAACCAAACCGCGGGCTGTATCGCTTCGCGACTTAAACTCGGCCAGAAGTTGGAAAGAGAGTGAAGATTCATCCTAACAGATGCTCCATAGTTCATCTTTTATTACCACGACGTTTTCCTCGTACTGGCATGTGCACCACTGATGAGTGGTTCTGAGGTCCGGCAGATCCCTGCTTAAGGAGCTCTTTGCTTTGTTTTGGCACTGGCATTGTTCGCGAGTGCGACATTCATTCGTCACAGTCCTCTCCAATGACCGCCCGTCATGATAACTCAACACATACTTTCGTTTTCGTTGAGGATTCACGGATGACCTTTTTCCGCTTTCCCTGTATGCGGTGCAAATCTTCAGTACGATTACAATGAAATGAAAACCCTTAGCTTACAGGCGTAGACATACGTCAACGGGGACAGATGAAAATGTGTACTCCGACCGGGACTCGAACCCAGGATCTCCTGCTTACGTGGCAGACGCTCTATCCATCTGAGCCACCGAGGACACAGAGGATAGTGCGACTGCAGGGATTTATCTCTGGCACGACTCCCGCGAAATCCACATTCTCAACGTATTGTCCCGCACTACATTCGTAGTGCCCGCGCCCATTTTACTCATTACTCGTGGTGCGTTGCCGATTCCCATAAGAGTTCGGGCACTGTTTGTGCATCCGCACAGTAGAAGAAGATGGTCAAGTTTCCGGTTAGCCTTAACTATATATATACTAAGATGGTATCTGTTCTTTCAGACAGAACAGATACCGTCTTAGTACACATATCTTCGGCACGATGCCTGTTGAAACACCAAACACTTCAACTACCTTGGTTACGGTAACACCCAGAGTACGAGCAGCGACGATTTTACCAATGATGGGATTCACTTAGCTCCGACTTAATGCACTCAAAACTACAAAGAATACTGTTACGACTACGACCGACGCTTGCAAGGTATTGAGGGCGTCTTACAAAATTCGTTCGCGGTCAAATACAACAGCGCAACCGGCGGGCGTCGGTAGCATTTACGTTCAAGCGTGCATTTCTGTAGGTGTTCCCATGTTTTTGACCAATCCCTGTATAGTGCTTCTGATCCAATGTGATAAATAGTTTACGTACAGCGAGAACCCTAGACGCCCCAATTTGCGTCCTTAGAGCACACCAGATGTTACTTCTGTCAAACATACGCCGTCAATTGTATTTCATTGGTTCCTATTACTCAAATATTGCTCGAGGGAATCACATCATGGCACCTTGGTTGGGACACGATACTGTGGCAGACTGGAACGTCTTTCCGAAATGAAATTCGACGGAAACTCCTTTTCAGCCGCATCTGTCTTTTGCAACGTGTGGCCGATTTCCTCACCTTCACTTCTCCAGTCCGGGCCGGTGCTCCGTCTTAAAATGATCCCGCCATCAGTGTCATGTCAGACCCCGGTCTCTCGTGTCTGGACTGTTTTCTAGTAAATTACTATACTATTGGTTGACGTTATCGATCATTCTAGGTAACTAGTGTATCTGGTGAAACGGGAGTAGGATTCTGCGTACTCCTCATTCATGAAACAAGCTTGCAGTGCATTCAGGAGCCATGGTTCGTCTGGACGGTCAGCCCTCGAGACGGTATGGGAAGTTACCTTTGAATGGTCCGCTATTTAGGTTTTTTATTAGGCTGTTTCAGATGGAAGGTTCTTCCTTCATCATGAACTAAATAAAAGTGGTTCTAATGTAAGGTAAAGGACACTCCATTCAACAACATATCATTCGTTTAACACAACTGACCCTTCAAATCGGCCTTTATGGACTCTCCTCGGGTTTTCGCACTTGGTTTGCTTTTTAAAAGTTATCCGCAACATTACTAAGATTTATTAAAAGTCAGAACCGTACTCTCAGTGAAGTAATAGTTTTGTCGGAGATAACATCCCTGAAATAATCGCACCAAATGTGATACCGAGAACACTGTAGAACTTGTTTTGGCACTTTCCTTAAAAAGTATTTTGAAGCAACTGCGGAATTACAGTCGAATTCAGAGAACTAGTTACATTTAAAAGACGATTTTTGAATTAACATTAATTCATTACAACACCCATAATATGCATTGATAACTCTGAAGATATTTAATAAAATGCATTAATAACTTTCAAGACAAAATTCGATTTCAGATTTGTAGTCTACTAATAAAATGTGTTAATTTTGATATCAAACTCATTCTGTTCTAAATTTATTTTTACACTTTATAGTAATTTCTTTGTTTCTCTCTTTTTATCCACTGTACCCCGTGTCAAACCGGTTCGACGCATGGGAATAGAACTGCCAATCATAGATGACGGTACCCGTATTCTATTTCGGTTCACTGAATTATGTTTAAAGTGGACATTAAGTATCATTTGAAATTGTATAAATCATAATTAACTAAACAACGCCACCATCGTCTTACTTATGGCTTGGTTGACTGCATTACAATAACGTCAGAATGGATCTGAATTAAAACTGCTGCCTGGACAGTCATTGAACATTTCTCTAGGGTTACGCCAGTTGTTAGATATACGTTAGACAACTCTTAGGTAGCACAAAGCTGTTTCATACTGGCCAAAGAAGGAAATATTGAAAATGTGCAGAAGCTGACATTAGCAGTTAAAAAACATTGGAGGGTGGAAACGTGGAAGAGTAAATGGGACAGTAACGATATGGGTCGAGCAGTATACTCTTTTTTCTGGAACATTCTGGGCAAGATAAAAATTACACCACATCGATTCCCGTCAGGACATGGTGCATGTTTCGAGAGGTGGCGACCCACATATCCCACTCACACTGGCCGGCTCAGCCTCACGCAGGCAGGTGCCTGCGAGCCTGGAAGTCGTGGCGACCCACATATCCCACACACACTGGCCGGCTCAGCCTCACGCAGGCAGGTGCCTGCGAGCCTGGAAGTCGTGGTGACCCACATATCCCACTGACACTGGCCGGCTCAGCCTCAGGCAGGCGGGCGCCAGCGAGCCTGGAAGTCGTGGCGACCCACATATCCCACTCACACTGGCCGGCTCAGCCTCACGCAGGCAGGTGCCTGCGAGCCTGGAAGTCGTGGTGACCCACATATCCCACTGACACTGGCCGGCTCAGCCTCAGGCAGGCGGGCGCCAGCGAGCCTGGAAGTCGTGGCGACCCACATATCCCACTCACACTGGCCGGCTCAGCCTCAGGCAGGTGGGCGCCTGCGAGCCTGGAAGTCGTGGCGACCCATATATCCCACTCACACTGGCCGGCTCAGCCTCAGGCAGGCGGGCGCCTGCGAGCCTGGAAGTCATGGCAACCCACATATCCCACTCACACTGGCCGGCTCAGCCTCAGGCAGGCGGGCGCCTGCGAGCCTGGAAGTCGTAGCGACCCACATATCCCACTCACACTGGCCGGCTCAGCCTCAGGCAGGCGGGCGCCTGCAAGCCTGGAAGTCGTGGCGACCCACATATCCCACTCACACTGGCCGGCTCAGCCTCAGGCAGGTGGGCGCCTGCGAGCCTGGAAGTCGTGGCGACCCACATATCCCACTCACACTGGCCGGCTCAGCCTCAGGCAGGTGGGCGCCTGTGAGCCTGGAAGTCGTGGTGACCCACATATCCCACTCACACTGGCCGGCTCAGCCTCAGGCAGGTGGGCGCCTGCGAGCCTGGAAGTTGTAGCGACCCACATATCCCACTCTCACTGGCCGGCTCAGCCTCAGGCAGGCAGGTGCCTGCGAGCCTGGAAGTCGTGGTGACCCACATATCCCACTCACACTGGCCGGCTCAGCCTCAGGCAGGCGGGCGCCTGCAAGCCTGGAAGTCGTGGCGACCCACATATCCCACTCACACTGGCCGGCTCAGCCTCAGGCAGGTGGGCGCCTGCGAGCCTGGAAGTCGTGGCGACCCACATATCCCACTCACACTGGCCGGCTCAGCCTCAGGCAGGTGGGCGCCTGCGAGCCTGGAAGTCTTGGTGACCCACATATCCCACTCACACTGGCCGGCTCAGCCTCAGGCAGGTGGGCGCCTGCGAGCCTAGAAGTCGTAGTGACCCACATATCCTACTCACACTGGCCGGCTCAGCCTCAGGCAGGCAGGTGCCTGCGAGCCTGGAAGTCGTGGTGACCCACATATCCCACACACACTGGCCGGCTCAGCCTCAGGCAGGCGGGCGCCTGCAAGCCTGGAAGTCGTGGCGACCCACATATCCCACTCACACTGGCCGGCTCAGCCTCAGGCAGGCGGGCGCCTGCGAGCCTGGAAGTCGTGGCGACCCACATATCCCACTCACACTGGCCGGCACAGCCTCAGGCAAGTGGGCGCCTGTGAGCCTGGAAGTTGTGGCGACCCACATATCCCACTCACACTGGCCGGCTCAGCCTCAGGCAGGCGGGCGCCTGTGAGCCTGGAAGTCGTGGCGATCCACATATCCCACTCACACTGGCCGGCTCAGCCTCAGGCAGGCGGGCGCCTGCGAGCCTGGAAGTCAAGGCGACGCACATATCCCACTCACACTGGCCGGCTCAGCCTCAGGCAGGCGGGCGCCTGTGAGCCTGGAAGTCAAGGCGACCCACATATCCCACTCACACTGGCCGGCTCAGCCTCAGGCAGGTGGGCGCCTGCGAGCCTGGAAGTCGTGGCAACTCCAGACTGCTCTGTCGCCTGCTGCTCATCGCTTAACGTCTGTGGACAGTAAGTTCTGTTGACATCATATCTGTAAACGGCTATATGAGGCTCCAGAAACTGGCGTATAATTAACGATCTTACAAATAAAATGTCTGGGAGACTCTAGTAGAATGTAAGGAAAACCATCGACGTGGGCTTCCGAGGGCGCCGCGTGTGCAAAAGAGAGACTAGGACCCCACAATGAATGCGAGTGAAGTTCGAGTGCTCGGTAGTGAAACTGAACGGGTCAGTGACGACACTATGCTTGAGAAACTCACTGCTTTACGGTTAAGTGTCCAAATCGTCGGCATACACTTTAATGTCACCAAAGCAAAGAGAGAGCGACAGAGAGAGAAAGGATAGAAAAAAAAGCTGTTATCATATCTGTCATAAGTCAAACACTTATTTTCTGTGCAAAATTCAGTTGTAAATTTACTGTGCAGAACAGTGCTCCATAGTGAATTCCAACTAAAGCCCCTTCACTGCTTCGCAGTCTGGGCACCAAACGCAAGAACGGATAGAAATGGAAACAGTAATACGAGGACGTGCTCGAAAGTAATGCAACAGGATATTTTATGTGAAGAGTCTCAAAGCCTTTTAAGTAAAACAAATTTTATTAACACTCTACGTCTCTATTCTTCATGTTTACATATTTATTTCTCACAATAGTCACCCTGGCGACTAATAGGTTTTTCCCAGTCGGACCAATTTGTTGCTGAGGCCAATATTTGATTTTGCTGATGGAGGCAGAAGCACACCTGTGCTTGCACCACTTCATCGCTACCAAACTGAAGTCATCGAAGGTGTTCTTTAAGTTCAGGAAACGGCTGAAAATCGGACGGGGACAAGTTGGGATAGTATCGAGAACGATCGATGACAGTGAATCAATGGCGCCGGCTCATTGTAGACGTGGTATGATATTGTCATGGTGAAGGGGACGCTACTCCATGTGTGGATGAAATCTTCGACATCGTGCTACCTGTTTTCTGAGTGTCTCTCACGCACTGACATTGTTACGTTACACACTGCCACGTTACACGTTGCAATTCGTAGCCCTTCGGCGACAGAGGTCTGCAGTTTGAATCACCAAAGCGGGAAAGTCGACCGAGTAGTATGCGTGACATGTAAAGCCTTTAACGATATTGGAAACACCAGAAAAAAATTCAGAGGCATTATTTTTCAGGACGCCCTCGTACAATGTAGCCATCTAGCATTGGGGTGTAAACTTGATGAATACTCGCAGTACAAATTACGTGGCTGTTGCGATGGGAACTCGCCAATTGCTAATTTGTATTTTTCCTTCCGTTTTATTACATAGTACTGAGATGTCTTCTATTTTTCTGCATACTTCGTTTTTTTTTTTTTTTTTTTTTTTTTTTTTTTTAAAGATTAAGCAGTAACAGAACTACGTTAGTGCAGTTCCTGTGTTGTTAAAAGAACACTGCACTGCGGTGATTGCAGCCGTTATGAAGAATATGAATTGAATTTGATGTTGCGAACATGACAAGCAATATTTGTATAAGAGAATGAGGACAATGAAAATTTGTGCTGCGCCGGGACTCGAACCCAGATTTCGCTCTTTACTCGAGTGTTCGCCTTAACCGCTTTGGCTTTCCGCCCACCAGTCGCAAGCAGATCCAAGCTTCTAGATGTCGTCGTTCCTGCCCAACAACTTGTACACAGATTATGTAACTCCCGTACAGGGGAGGAGATTTTATTTCAGAGCAGCTGGTCTGTGTCGCCGGCCGCGGTGGTCTAGCGGTTCTAGGCGCTCAGTCCGGAACCGCGCGACTACTACGGTCGCAGGTTCGAATCCTGCCTCGGGCATGGATGTGTGTGATGTCCTTAGGTTAGTTAGGTTTAAGTAGTTCTAAGTTCTAGGGGACTGATGACCCCAGATGTTAAGTCCCATAGTGCTCAGAGCCATTTGAACCATTTTTTTGGTCTGTGTCGCCGGATAAATATGATATTACAGTGCCTGTAATGATAAGAAGAAGGAGTCTATGTTCCTTCGGATATGCATGCATGCATATCGTATTTATTCGCCAGTACCAGTGAACGAGTTTCAGTTAAAATGCCCTCCCCTGTATGGGAATGCGTACGAGCGCAGGTTATCACGCAGGAACGGTGACATATGAAAGTACGGGCGTGGCTGTGAATCGTACACGGATAGCCAAAGCAGTTGATGTGACACCTCGCATGAAGTGGGAAATCCGGGTTCAGTTGTTGATTGGCTGATTTGCGGGAGGGGACCAAACAGCCAGGTCGTCGGCCCCGTCGGGTAAGGGAAGGGTGGGGCAGGAAGTCGGTCATGCCCTTTCGAATGAATCATCCCGCCATTTGTCTGAAGCGATGTAGAGAAATCACGGAAACCCTAAATCAGGATGGCTGGACGCGAGTTGGAGCCGTCGTCCTCCAGGATGTGAGTCCAGTGTTCTGACCACTCCACCACCTCGCTCGGTCCCGGTTTCAAGTCCGTGTGTGGCACAAATTTCGACATTCCCTCATACAGCTCACGGTTGCTGGTATTCGCAACTGTGAACATATTTCATGTACTACCAGAACTGTCAATCTTTCGATAACTATCGTATTTTCAAACAAAATTGTATACACAAATCGTGAACAAATACATCAATTTGATATCATTTTGTAATTGTAGTTGTAGTTGTTAGTGGAATGTAGGACATGTGGTAGCATCATTCAGGAAAAAAATAAATTACTTAATAAATAGTTACAAGAACAGTGGAAATAGCACCAGGTAGTGATTTGGTTTGACAGCATCGAATTATATTACCATTTATGAGATATGATGAGGTGGCAGCTATATTGACGAGCAGCAAAACCTTGTTTCTGATTGAGGATAATAATAATAATAATAAACAAACACTATGTAAATATTTCGTTTTTCATTGAAACATAAAGACCGCCTCGGACATGGCGCGAAGCTCGTGATATACATTGCTGGGCAAAACAAAGTTATAAGTACGAATCCAAATACTGGAGTTGTGGATTGGGGAAGCTGCTGCTGAGGACTGGCTCTGTGTGGCACAGCTAGGCTGCGTCAGCAGAGCAGCGGTCCCCTCACCTGGCCTGCACCTTGTCGAGCTGTACGCCGTGCGGCGCGAGGTACTTGTCGTTGATCTCCTGGAGCGCGAGGTCGACGGCGGGCCCGCAGCGCTCCAGGTCGAAGGGCGAGTCCAGGCGCGACGCCATGAGCACGCCCACGTTGTAGTGCACGTGGCTGTCGGGCCGCAGCAGGCCGCCGCGGCGCGGCAGCGGCCACCGGTGGGCGCCGCGCGGGCCCACCCGCACCGCCGCCTCCGCCGCCGCCACCAGCAGCGCCGCCGCCACAGCCGTCCAGAGAACCGCCGCCGCCGCCGCTGCCGCCATGACGACTGGCGCTCTCCGGACGCCGCGCCGCTCGCCTCACGCCGCGACGCCGCGCCGGCAGCTGCGCGCACGCGCGGAGGCGCAGGGCCGCTTACGGCGCTCGCCTCGGTGCGAGGGCCGTACTGACGTGATGGCAAGTTAGGCCTCTGTCGGGGGTCCAGTACAGAGGGTCAACAAAAACGGACTGGAAAATAAGGGAAAGGAAGACAGATTAATATTTCAGCGCCAGAGGTACAGTCGTGCTCAAAAGTATCCGAACGACCTGAATCGCATTTCGCCTGATTCGCATACAAGCATCCTAACGCAGCTGTCAATCAGGTCCTCTAATCGCTCCTCGGTACAGTCGTTTGACTATTGAAAATGGTTCCAACAAGTCACCACTAGAAAACACTGCTCTGTATAGCAATAACTCAAGATGTAAAGTAATACCACGATACTACAAATATCAGGGAACACCTTATCACAGATAAGACTGTCCTTAAGGCTTGTAAGCTCACATTTATTACAATAAATGACGTACCTGAAATGTTACCACTCTCATTATTACGTCAGATAGGTAATTTACGTAGTAAGTTTGTCGTATTCATGATTTCCTCTTCAAATTAACATACCGTACTTATTATTTAACACAAAATTACATTATAAATTTAAATTTTTCACGAGCTGCTAGTTGAGAATATGTATAAACTTCTAATGACACGGTGAACTGTCTCGTTCTGCATATGGATTCAAACCCAGGTCATACAGACTAAGCAGAGATTTCGTGACTGGCGAAAACTAACAGACATTCCTGAGTAGGCATACAGAGAGTGATATACCTCGATTTCAGACAGTATCAGTTAGGAAATATCAACTTTAAATTACATAACGTAAATATTTTTAAGGGACGTGAATTCCCACCCAGCCTCTGTTGCCCCTGTCAACGAACTACGAGAGATGTCAAATATTGATTCTTCACAAGTAACTTACTAGAAATGCCGTGAGGTAAAGCTTTGTGTTGGACAGGGATTCGAACCCAGAACCTAATCGGATTGTTATCGAAGCAAAATCAATTGTGACGTATCGGATTTTCTCGGAAGTAGTAAGATGTTTTAACTGAAATTAAGAGACGAAACATTAATTTATTCCTTCCCAGGACTCCAACCCGACGCCTATCGCTCTTATACTTTAGAGAAAACGAACGTTAAATATGGGTTTGTTACACCAGCAGCGACATGTGAGCATGTTTGAACTAGAAATAATATGACGAAGAGTTCAGTGCTGACTAATAATCGAACCCCACACATCTCATTGTTGATTACACACAAAGAGACATCAGCTACCGAAATTTTCTCCACCAGCAGCTCGGAATAACATCCTTGAACTTATAGTGATCTCGCAAATAGTTCTGTGCCTCACTGAGAGTCAAAAACGTCAGATATAGATAGTGTTGACAACGAATGAAAATACACTAAAAATCAAAAATTATTATCCACCAGCAGATATGTGTTCTCAGGCTAGAGCTTGATAATACATAATGAAAACTTTAGTGCCAGGCCATGATTCGAACTCATTCACGCGCAATATGTGGAGATGTAGAGGAATCTGCAGTTTTGAACAAACAACAAATTGTAGTCGAGCTGTAATGTCGCGAAGGGATCAAATTACGCGATAAGGGCGGTCTGAGTTGCAATCCCAGTTCCGAACCAATTTTATCGACATACAGAAGCTCAAATAAAAGATGGAATAAGTGTCCTGCGACCCTACATAGCGTTTGATTCGTCACTAGCAGCAAATATTTAGTATAAGAAAGGTTACTGGTGATACAGTTTCTACATGTCGCCACTGCTGACTTTATTGTGGTTCAACCTAACGTCTACTTGGTAGAGAAGGAATATCATGTTTAATGTGGATTTCAGACCACAATGCCATTATACCTTCTTCACTTGGCGTAGCCAGAAGAGAATAGAATCTGTCTCTCCCTATCAAAAATCATCGGCAAAGAATTCAGACCATGAGTATATGAAACTATCAGCAATCCAACAGACCACCAAACCCTCTTCTCTGCGGCTCATTTTTCTATTGTAAGGCCGTTGCGCCACAATGGATAAGAATTCTGACACACAGGCTTCCTGTAGTGGTTTGCAGCTTGTTCAGTACTTTCATTAACTTGGTTGACCTAATCGCCATGAACTAGCTGCCTCGGCTACCCACTGCATACATTCGTCTCTATTTTGTAATCACTGAAATAAAATCACGCAACTGCCGCCTACACAGAACTGCCAACAGTGTAGAACTCAGACACTTAAATAGGAAGTGTTCCTTTCCACTTGAGCTACTCTATTGCGCTATCTGTTTGTTGAAAACATCGTGCAGTGTAAAAGAAAAGCTGTAAATGTCTGTTTCTCAGAAGTCTACATCCGGCCGTATGCATTATCTCACAACACTGTGGAATGCGGAAGTTCTGGAGGACTTTTTGTTGACTTCTCGAGCTGCTGTAGCTACGGTTCAGATAGTAGTACAGCGGTAAGTGCAGTGCACTGTACACAAAACGTCGCCAGGTTCAAATGCATTCACTGCTACATTTTTAATAATGCAATCCTGCTGTCTGCTGAAGTTATCAGTCTAATGAAACTTTGATTATAATTCCCTTCACTTCTCAACCCAAAACAGTCGCATGTGGAAAAAGGGCCAACTACTGCGACATTTTGTTCTTTTCAGGTTTAATAGACGACCAGGCAGCAGATGCATCTCGAAACTTTTGGATTATGTTTGGGGAGAGCGCATCGTGCCAAAATACGTCAGAAAAGTATTTTTTGCATTATCTGTGGTGTGGTAGTGGCATTTTATTCTTCTTCAAACCCTGTTTGACAGCATTAACTCAGAACAAGTTTACTACATGCATGTAATCAATAAACTGCATGTGCATTGTCAGACTGTTATAGATAACATCAGAGAATTCGCATATATCGTTGATGATTAATTTCTCTCTCATGTTTACTATTGTTTAAACAACACTAAAAGAAACCCTACGAAAATTGTGTGCTTTATTATAAGAAATGAAATAAATTTACCTATGATAACCTTACGACGAAAGGCTGTTTAAATAAAGATGAACATGTGTTTACAAGCGTGCCTCTACCGAACCGAATTAGTAAAATACTACTCACTTGGATTTCGATTGGGTCTGTGTTTAATTGGTACGCTGTGTCATACTCAAGAGTTATGCAAATGTAGCATTTCATAAATCAAGTTATGTATTCCTAGAAACCTAAAATATGATTGTTAATGACGGAAAGAGGCATTAACTGTTGTGCAGCATTATAAGCTTATTCACCATTGCACTATGAGCCGAAAATATTTTCTTACGCTTTCCTTATCGATGTTTGATCCGACTGCTTGTAGCTCTTTCACCGAAGGGATAGAAACGTCAGAGTCTGCGAGACTGGAACTGCAAACAAGAACAGACGCTCTTTTACAGATCAGCATGTTACCACAGAGCTAGCGAAGACGTACGAGTCTGACACTCATATTACGAGACCAATAGTGACTATAACACGTAAATCGCTATTTAAACAACAAGGTTAGTTGCGATTGACACGTGCAACGACTTTCCTGGGCTGAAAACCGTAAATTTACAATCTTTTGTTACACCTCAAGCGATAATAACTCAGATTATTCAATGGAAATGACTGGAAAACTCAAGTGAACTTTGAGGCTTAATTCCGCGCATACCAGGAAGTATCGCGTCTGTAACAGAGTTGCCAAACATACCTTGCCTTGTTGCCAAATCTCTGTTACAGTATCACAAGGAAGAAGACGAACCGATGTGTTCGTACAGAGGGCTGGGAAGTGACCATAGTTGGCATCTCAAAGACGCGGCTGGCACGGCTTGGAATACGTCTGATTCGCATTTCTGTAACTAGCTTTAGGGACTGGAGCGTAATTACTAATAATACTTAGAACTGACTGTAAACTAAGCATCATAAATCAGCAACTCTCATAGTTGATTTTATATTTCTTTCGTAAGTGTACTCAAAACCAAGAAACCCATTTCATGGACGTTTTCGTGCCTGGCCGATAGTCGAGCACAACAAACAAGAAAAATAAATAACAATGTTTGTGTGTGTGTGTGTGTGTGTGAAGAGAGAGAGAGAGAGAGCGAGATAGAGAGAGAGAGATAAATATAAAAATGAATGAGGGAGAGAGTAAATAATTGTTGTAACGAAATGGCATCATGGTATGTAAAGAAATCTTTCATTAAAAAGACACGTTGCACATCAATATGAAATGTCATATTTATGACCTATGGAACAAATATTAATCGAATCAAATCTAATCTAATCTAATCTAATCATATTGCTGACTAGCCATGAAGAGTCATGAATTACCGAAATTTTCGCCAACATCAGTAACCAAATCTAAACTTGAACATAAAAGAAACAAAGTGTGCATGCATTTAAAGATGAAGTGCATGATATGAAGTTCTGTGACGGATATACGAACCCAACACGTAATCGGGTTGTTAATGAAGTAAAATCAAATATTATGTATCGGTTTCTCTTACCATCTGCTAGCTGTTTCAATCTAAAATATGGTTACAAATTTTTGTGCCTGAGGGACAATCGAACCGCACAACTTCCGTCCTTCTTTATCATTCACGAATGTAGCTTAAGTATCAATTGGCTACTCACCAACAGTAAGATGTGTGCGAGTTTGACCAGATATTCCGACACCTATTGCGAATGTTGGCAACACATAAACAAGACATTAAAAATGCGTGTTAATTTTCATTAGCACGCCGGTGTGCACGTGATAGCGCTTGAAATGAAATTATGAATATTTTTGTACTGGATCAGTATTCGGACCCACATACTTTCCTTTGGAGGAGACCTAGAAGAGACTGCAATCTTGGGAAAAGGAATGAAATGACTGAACTATACTGTTCCGAGAGATTAAGATCCTCGAGAGAGGAGATACGAATTCAAATTACAGTCCAGCCCCAAATTTTTCAACGTCTGTAGTTCAATTAAGTACAAGTAAAATAAGAGCCCTGTTCCTTTAAATGGCTATCGGTTCATCAAATAAAATAAAATTTTCTAATGTAAGTAAGTTTACCGGTGACACTATTTTTGTTTACCATGACTTGCGCGTAGGTCATTTCCCAACGTAAACCGGCACTGCCCAGTTGGTAATGAAGGAACGTGATGTTTCAAAAAATTGTTCAAATGGCTCTGAGCACTATGGGACTGATCTTCTAAGGTCATGTGTCCCCTAGAACTTAGAACTACTTAAACCTAACTAACCTAAGGACATCACACACATCCATGCCCGAGGCAGGTTTCGAACCTGCGACCGTAGAGATCGTGAGGTTCCAGAGTGTAGCGCCTTGAACCGCGTGGCCACTCCGGCCGGATGGAACGTGATGTTTAATGCGGATTCTGATTTATAACGTCGTTCTCTTGAGGTTACCAGACGTAAAGTAAATTTGTTTGTATCTCTTAAAAGTAAATGCCAGAACCCACGCATTGAACCTGTGATAGTTCATTCCACCAGACCATTGTGGCAACATTTCCCAGCCCCAGGAGTGTGCTGTAACGGATGATATGCTTAGCTTACAAAATTAGTCACGGTGGAAAAAATGCAAGTCTATTAAATGGTTAAGTAGAAGCAAGCTTCTGACGCGGAGATTGTGGTATTCTTACGTCAGCAGGCTGTAATGACTCTTCTTGGCATCATTGCCTCGATGTGAAGCCATTTTGAAATTTTCACTAATTCAGCAAATTTCTTAGTTCGAGAAAATCCATTGTGAATTGTGGAGTTACCGGATAATTCGATTATTACCAGGTTTTAAATTGTAAGACATTTCCAGGGGCAGATGTGGACTCTGACCACAATCTATTGGTTATGAACTGCAGATTAAAATTGAAGAAACTGCAAAAAGGTGGGAATTTAAGGAGATGGGACCTGGATAAACTGAAAGAACCAGAGGTTGTACAGAGTTTCAGGGAGAGCATAAGGGAACAATTGACAGCAGTGGGGGAAAGAAGTACAGTAGAAGAAGAATAGGTAGCTCTGAGGAATGAAGTAGTGAAGGTAGCAGACGATCAAGTAGGTAAAAAGACGAGGGCTAGTAGAAATCCTTGGATTACAGAAGAAATATTGAATTTAATTGATGAAAGGAGGAAATATAAAAATGCAGTAAATGAAACAGACAAAAAGGAATACAAACGTCTCAAAAATGAGATCGACAGGAAGTGCAAAATGGCTAAGCAGGGATGGCTACAGGACAAATGTAAGGATGTAGAGGCTTATCTCACTAGGGGTAAGATAGATACTGCCTACAGGAAAATTAAAGAGACCTTTGGAGAAAAGAGAACCACTTGTATGAATATCAAGAGCTCAGATGGAAACCCAGTTCTAACCAAAGAAGGGAAAGCAGAAAGATGGAAGGTAGAGGGTCTATACAAGGACTTGAGGACAATACTATAGAAATGGAAGAGAATGTAGATGATGATGAAATGGGAGATACCATACTGCGTGAAGAGTTCGATAGAGCACTGAAAGACCTGAGTCGAAACAAGGCCCCGGGAGTAGATAACATTCCATTGGAACTACTGACGGCCTTGGGTTAGCCAGTCCTGACACAACTCTACCATCTGGTGAGCAAGATGTATGAGACAGGCGAAATGCCCTCCGACTTCAAGAAGAATATAATAATTCCAATCCCAAAGAAAGCAAGTGTTGACAGATGTGAAAATTACCGAACTATCAGTTGAATAAGTCACAGCTGCAAAATTCTAACACGAATTCTTTACAGACGAATGGAAAAACTGGTAGAAGCCGACATCGGGGAAGATCAGTTGGGATTTCGTAGAAATATTGGAACACGTGAGACAATACTGACCTTACGACTTATCTGAGAAGAAAGGTTAAGGAAAGGCAAACGTACGTTTCTGGCATTTGTAGACTTAGAGAAAGCTTTTGACAATGTTGACTGGAATACTCTCTTTCAAATTCTAATGGTGGCAGGGGAAATATACAGGGAGCGAAAGGCTATTAACAATTTGTACAGACACCAGATGGTAGTTATGAGAGTCGAGGGGCATGAAAGGGAAGCAGTGGTTGGGAAGGGAGTGAGACAGGGCTGTAGCCTATCCCCGATGTTATTCAATCTGTACATTGAGCAAGCAGTAAAGGAAACAAATGAAAAATTCGTAGTAGGTATTAAAATCCATGGAGAAGAAATAAAAACTTTGAGGTTCGCCGATGACATTATAATGCTGTCAGAGACAGCAAAGGACTTGGAAGAGCAGTTGAACGGAATGGACAGTGTCTTGAAAGGAAGATATAAGATGAATATCAACAAAAGCAAAACGAGGATAATGGAACGTAGTCAAATTAAGTCGGGTGATGCTGAGGGAATTAGATTACGAAATGAGACACTTAAAGTAGTAAAGGATTTTTGATATTTGGGGAGCTAAATAACTGATGATGGTCGAAGTAGAGAGGATATATAATGTAGACTGTCAATGGCAAGGAAAGCGTTCCTGAAGAAGAGAAATTTGTTAACATCGAGTATAGATTTAAGTGTCAGGAAGTCGTTTCTGAAAGTATTTGTATGGAGTGTAGCCATGTATGGAAGTGAAACGTGGACGATAAATAGTGTGGACAGGAAGAGAATAGAAGCTTTCGAAATGTGGTACTACAGCAGAATAATGAAGATTAGATGGGTAGATCACATAACTAATGAGGAGGTATTGAATAGAATTGGGGAGAAGAGGAGTTTGTGGCACAACTTGACGAGAAGAAGAGACCGGTTGGTAGGACATGTTCTGAGGCATCAAGGGATCACAAATTTAGCATTGGAGGGCAGCGTGGAGGGTAAAAATCGTAGAGGGAGACAAAGAGATGAATACACTATGCAGATTCAGAAGGATGTAGGTTGCAGTAAGTACTGGGAGATGAAGAAGCTTGCACGGGATAGAGTAGCATGGAGAGCTGCATCAAACCAGTCTCAGGACTGAAGACCACAACAACAACAACCGTCATTATTACTATCATTTTCTTCATACCGCTGCTGGAGCACATGGGCCTGAACATCATTTAATGCCTTTTTGTCATTATAGAAGTAGTTGTCCAAAAACAGGCTCTTTCCCTGTCTACGGAATTCTTTCATGTTAATATCAAACATCAGCAAACCAAAAGCAATGGGATCTTACTGCTTTCCGATATACGTCGCTGTCAGTTCTTCCTCATGATTTGGTCGACGTGACCTGTTTCAAGTTGTGTAGGACAGAGAATGTTTTAGAAAATCAACCTTTTTCCTTTGCAATCAGCAGAAAGATTTTCATTCTAAGCTATCCAAGATGAAAATATTTCAATATTAGTTCAAATTTAATATTCGCTTCTGTAATGTGGGAAAGTATTTCACAGTTGCAAAACCCGCATCTGGCCCATTGACCTTACACTTAGTCGCTGACCATAAATTCTAGCTCAGAGTGACACCAGTTTAAGTAACCTAATGTAGCGAAGACTGTTTGCCAGTGCTCTTTCTCACCGGAAAATACGCAGTTAACCCTTTGGGCTCCATAAGTACATTGTAACAGTAATTTCTGTGTGTATGCAATGCATACGGATTGTAGAATTCAGTGGTGCTCTCTCTTCCACTTCTGTATACAATATGCCTGATCTAAAAGGGCCCTTTGTCAATACAGACCTTGGGCAGTGCAACATCATACTGACAACAGTAATGTGCTTTTACTAACAACCTCGCTGTTCGTTTTACCTGATTTTGTAACCATTTAAATAAAACAACATGACCTTCCAGTGTACGTTTTTCCTCATAAGACGCATAATTGCAATGAAGATTGAAGCATCAAAGAGAGACCATTTATGTTGTTTAATTTTTCTCCTTTTCTTTTTATGCAAACTTGAAGGCACTGCATTCAATTCAGTTCTCTTTACTTTGGTGCAGGGGCGCGCAAGTGCCAACGCAGGCACAAACAACGGAACCTTAATTCTAATGCCTAGCAGAAGCTCCAGTGTTGGCTACATGGCGGCAAAGTGTTAAATAGCAAGTCTACGAGTACAAAGGTCTCGGCTTCGGTGCCTGGTCAGTCCCACGAATTTTATTTCCCCTCGTTCAGTGTTTGTTGCCGTGAAAATGTGGAGATGCATCGTGGTCCGAAAGCCACGTTAAACTGTAGGTTCCTCTATTAACTGTCTAGGCAAGTCAACTCAAAGGTCGGAGGAAAGCAACAGCATACCACCTCCAACAAGACCCTGCCTATTAAAGCACTGTGGTGTTCAATCCAATCTTCTAACCGATGACTGCTTTACTTTACTGTGGGTTCCAAAGTTAATGATCTACAGGTTATTAACATTTTTGTGTTTTCATGCTGTAGCTCTCATACCAGTAAACGTAAGTAACCGGCCGAGCACGTGTGCTTTCTGTTGCCAGATGTCGTATTAGCTAGTCTCGTGTTTTACCTCAAGACTAAGGTCGTAGTCAAGATAGTCAAGACTGATGTACTTAGGCTGCAGTCAAGACTTCCTCCGGCAAGTGACGTAGTCTACAATGTTGCCAGATCGAGCATATTGCCGGACATAGAATTCTGAGGGGAGCACGACTGTATTGTCCACCTTACATCAACGACTCGCCGGTCAATTACTTTGTCTAAGACTGTATCTACAACACATATTGCACGCTGAAGACTCAGAAGAATTACAAAAACAAAATTAGTTTATGAGAACAACGTTAACTATGACGTTCGAAGTATTAACAGTATTGTGTACGTGTGTGTAAACGCCTTCCACTGCCCACTCAAGGAAGACAAGGATACACAGTCTAGCTACAGTATTATAAATACGCCTCAGTTTGTGGATGAACTCAGACAGGTTGATAATCATTTTGAATATTTGGAAGTACTGTACCCATTGGTGTGAAACTCGTTTTCACCAATGATTCCCACAGCAACAGGAACAGTACTTGTGATACCTCTTAGACAAAATACTTATGCAGTGCTATAAGACGAAAAGATCAACCTGACACAAACTGTGGGAAGTTTGTTTTACAACCTTCGTACCTGGATAAAGAGCTTTTCCTATTTGAGATATCTGTGAACGTTGCTGCATAAGACGATTTAAGAAGAAACCAAATTCCTTCAGCTATGACAATCTCTAAAGAAATCGTCTTAACGGCACTAAATCGTTGTTTCTGAATCGTTTACCAGCCGTACTCTGCCGCATTTCGCTGGTTGGAAGGCGCAAAAAGCTTACTGACAAATTTCACAAAAAGAAAAGGGGGACGAAATGTCTCCCACTGGAAGCTCACATTGTTTTATTTAAATTATTACAAAATCAGGTAAAACGAACAGTGAGGTTGTCAGTAAAAGCACAATACTGTTGTCAGTACGATATTGCACTGCCCAGGGCCTGTAATGATAAAGGGCCCGTTTAGATCAGGCAAATTGTATACAGAAGTGCAAGAGAGAGAACCTCTAAATTCTACAATCCGTATGCATTGCATACACACAGAAATTACTGCTACAGTGTACTTATGGAGCCCAATGGGTTAATTGCGTATTTTCCGGTGAGAAAGAGCACTGGCAAACAGTCTTCGCTACATTAGGTTACTTAAACTGGTGTCACTCTGAGCTAGAATTTATGGTCAGCGACTAAGTGTAAGGTCGATGGGTAGGATGCAGGTTTTGCTACTGTGAAATACTTTCCCACATTACAGAAGCGAATATTAAATTTGACCTAATATTGAAAAAATTTTCAACTTGGATAGCTTAGAACGAAAATCTTTCTGCTGATTGCAAAGGAAAAAGGTTAATTTTCTAAAACATTCTCTGTCCTACACAACTTGAAACAGGTCACGTCGACCAAATCATGTGGAAGAACTCCAGAATGAGATTTTCACTCTGCAGCGGAGTGTGCGCTGATATGAAACTTCCTGGCAGATCAAAACTGTGTGCCCGACCGGGACTCGAACTCGGGACCTTTGCCTTTCACGGGCAAGTGCTCTACCAAGTGAGCTACCGAAGCACGACTCACGCCCGGTACTCACAGCTGTACTTCTGCCAGTATCTCGTCTCCCACCTTCCAAACTTTACAGAAGCTCTCCTGCGAAACTTGCAGAACTGGCTCTCCTGAAAGAAAGGATATTGCGGAGACATGGCTTAGCCACAGCCTGGGGGATGTTTCCAGGATGAGATTTATACTCTGCAGCGGAGTGTGCGCTGATATGAAACTACCTGGTAGATTAAAACTATGTGTCCGACCGAGACTCGAACTCGGGACCTTTGCCTTTCACGGGAAATGCTCTATCAACTGAGCTACCGAAGCACGACTCACGCCCGGTACTCACAGCTTTACTTCTGCCAGTATCTCGTCTCCCACCTTCCAAACTTTACCGAAGCTCTTCTGCGAACCTTGCAGAAATAGCACTCCTGAAATAAAGGATATTGCGGAGACATGGCTTAGCCACAGCCTGGGGGATGTTTCCAGAATGAGATTTTCACTCTGCAGCGGAGTGTGCGCTGATATGAAACTACCTGGCAGATTAAAACTGTGTGTCCGACCGAGACTCGAACTCGGGACCTTTGCCTTTCACGGGCAATGCTCTATCAACTGAGCTACCGAAGCACGACTCACGCCCGGTACTCACAGCTTTACTTCTGCCAGTATATCGTCTCCCACCTTCCAAACTTTACAGAAGCTCTCCTGCGAAACTTGCAGAACTAGCTCTCCTGAAAGAAAGGATATTGCGGAGACATGGCTTAGCCACAGCCTGGGGGATGTTTCCAGGATGAGATTTATACTCTGCAGCGGAGTGTGCGCTGATATGAAACTACCTGGTAGATTAAAACTGTGTGTCCGACCGAGACTCGAACTCGGGACCTTTGCCTTTCACGGGCAAGTGCTCTATCAACCTTTTTTTTTTTTGTCGTTTTGGTACCTCGCCTCTCACAGCTGTTTATAGTGCCTGTCCTTTTGATAAGGGCGAATTCCGAGCGTCAGCTTTCACGTCAGCCGAGCTAAGTTGGGACATGCTACAGGATGGTCTGCGAGGAGCAACGACGAAGAAAACATTAATTTAACAGCACGCGGCTCACATACTCATACGAAGAAAACTAGCGCCACTTGCGGTGGCCGGGAATCGAACACGGATCAACTGCTTAGAAGGCAACTATGCTCACCATTTTTTTTTTTATGAACCCATTATCAATCCAACTTTCTTTTTTTTGTATTTGAACTCGCGACTTTTTTTATTTTTTATTTATTTGTAGGTTTTTTACTTTTTTTATATTTTCCTGGACCTCTTCCACTTCAGGCGTTGGCCCCTATCATCCATATCACCCCCAAAATCCTATCTAACCTAAAAAATTAAAAAAAAAGAAAATAATAATAATAAAAAAAAATCTGTTGCCACCGCCACTTTCACCCTAACTTAACCTACTTTTTTATTGATTTTTTCATTATTTTTTTCTTAAATAATATATAAAGGAACTGAATAAATCTTCTTGCCGTGACAATCTGTCCAATACCCGTGAAACAGAACAACACGAAATCAATCAAGCACTTCTGATTTGTTTTATGTTACGGCTTCTGGCAAAATTAGGTTTCCTGAGGCACTTTCACCTGTTGTACTATAAATGTGGTGTCACCGCCAGACACCACACTTGCTAGGTGGTAGCTTTAAATCGGCCGCGGTCCATTAGTACATGTCGGACCCGCGTGTCGCCACTGTCAGTGATCGCAGACCGAGCGCCACCAAACGGCAGGTCTCGAGAGACTTACTAGCACTCACCCCAGTTGTACGGACGACTTAGCTAGCGACTACACTGACGAAGCCTCGCTTATTTGCAGAGAAGATAGTTAGAATAGCCTTCAGCTAAGTCAATGGCTACGACCTAGCAAGGCGCCATTAGCATTACATTGCATGTATCTAGAGAGTCTCACTTGTATCGTCAAGAGCGATGTACAACAGTGATGGATTAAAGTTAAGCATTCCAGCAGCTACGTACTTTTCTTTATAGCATTCATTACATATCCTGTTTCAGATCTCACGCCAGCCTGCGTGAGTTTAATGCGTGCATTCGGCCTCCTCTCTCAAGTAGTGTGCGTAGTGTTGGCTAACTGTCAACACTACAATAAAAATAAATAAATAAATAAATGCCAACTTAATTATAATGAAGCACAATTAGTATCGACTCGCTGTAGTGTTGTGTACCAACCAAAAAAAAAAAAAAATTACCTCTTCATTATGGCAAAGTGTGAAGTAAGAAATTTTGAAACAAAGCTTTGTATTTTCGACTCGTTTTAAGGTTGTGGTGCTCTTCCATTATATACTGTATGTACTCTTCTATACTCGCATGTGTATTCGTAACTGCAAAATATGCAAACTGGCCGATAATCCAAGCATAGCTATTGTGCTTTGTTGCAGGAAAGAAATGCCAGTCTGGTTGAAGTACATCTTGAAGTGTTATAGCAGAGTCTGTGGTTCTAGTAATTATTGCGAGTTTTTTTCTAGTCCAGTTCCATACGTGGTATTGGTCGCGGCAGATGAGAATGTGTGCCAAGGTATCTACAGTATGGCAATGATCGCAGTACGGACTGTGCTTCATTTTGATATTGTGCAACTTTTCACCTGTGGGGACCTTCTCGTTCACAATGTCATACCACGTGGACACTACTTTGGAGTGGAAGATGGGATTGTTAATGTTTTTCCAGACGTTACTCCAGTTGACCGCTGGATATTTCGCTTCCATTGGGTTTTGCCTATGGTGTCTCGTGAGGTGGTAATAGGTCCTTCTGGTGTCAAGCAGCTGTGAAGTATCTTGAATATAGCTCATTTCCAGGTAGTAAGTCCGGACGTGATCGAGTTGAGCGCTGATGCGACCAACATCGACTGGGGCCTTTTTGCTCGTTGGGGCTAACCTGTTGAATAACGTTTTCGTAATTGTCGGATGGGGTGACTGCAGTATTTTGCGGATTCGGTCCATATATACGGCAGTGCATTGGTTCTTGATGTCTTTGACGCCCAAACCACCAGCGGCGCGGGTTAACACTATGGTTGGCATGGCGACTTTAAAGATGTTTCCGCTCCATATGAACCAATACGTTGCAGCTAAAAGCTTTTGCGCTGTATCCTTGGGTACTGGTAACACTGCTGCGATGTGATATATTTTGCTTAGCGCATAGCTGTTAATCAATAGAGCTCTCTGTACCCGATTGAGCGTTCTAGTTTTGTGTTCACGGAGAGTAGCCCTGAATATATGTAGTTTATGGTCCCAGTTGGCTACTGTCATCTCTCTTGGGTTGGCCATTAGAATCATACCTAAGTGGTTCGTCTTCTCTGTTCTTTGTAGCCATGTTCTTTGAATGGTCTCCATATGGGGTCCGACAGGTAAAATTTTCGATTTTTGTTCATTGAGTTTGGCTCCGGAAGAAGTGGCGTAAGCGTGGATTATTTGTTGAACGACTTCCATTTCTGAGTGCGTGTTAACTACTACACTGACGTCATCAGCATAAGCGTGACACACGGTTTTTGTACCCAACACCTGTAGACCTTGTAACCTGTGATGCAGGTTTAACAGTAACGGTTCTACGGCGATTGCGTATAGTGCCATAGAAAGAGGGCAGCCTTGTCTCACTGATTGCTTGATCGGGACTGGTGAACTTAGCTGACCATTAATTTTGATTCGAGAGGAAGTGCCGACTATACATTTGCGTATGATCTGAATAAAATGAGCACTGAATCCCATCCGTTGCATTACAGTTAGTAGAAAGTGGTGGTTGATGCGGTCAAAAGCTTTATCGAAGTCTAAAAACATGAGACCTACATTGCATTTGCATAGCCACGACAAATATATTATGTCTCTATATTCACATAATGCATTCGACATTGATCTCCCTGGGACAGCACTCATTTGATAAGGGCCAAGTACTTTCGGCAGTACCGTCTTCAGTCTACAGTTTATGAGTCGGGTGAAGATTTTATAGTCGGAATTGAGGAGTGTTAGTGGTCGAAAATCCTTCAGCGTAGCGCTACGTGGTTTTTTGGGGATCAGTACAATCATTCCTTCGGTAAACTGAGATGGCATCTGCACGTCTCCCAATAATTCATTGCATATTTTGGTGAATTCCGGTCCTATGATGTGCCAAAAACAAGCATAAAATTCTATGGGCAGGCCATCTAAACCAGTAGATTTCCTTGTAGGCGAGTCTTTGATTATGGCACGTACTTCTTCCTCAGTTATGTAGGCTACAAGGTCGGCGTTGTCAGTCGGATGGACCGTGGATTGAATGTTGAATAAATGCAGCTCACATGCCGTCGCGTCAGTCGCCGATGCGGAGTAAAAATCTGTATAATGTTGCACCACGTAGTTTTTTACTGTGACCTGTTGATCGTATTCGTTCCCCTGTTCATCACTGAGAGTGTGGATTAACTTTTGTTTACCTCCCTTGGCTTCCTGTATCACGTGATATACGGACGTATTCTCCTGCGTCATTTCAATCGGAGGACGCGATCGAACTTTTTTCCCCCTCTAGTGATTGTCGTACCAACGCCGTTATTCCTGCTTTAGTGCGTTTTATTCTAGAGCTGTTTGCTACTAATCCCATGGGGTCATCATATAGTTCGCGGAGGCAAAGAAAGTGATACTCCAAGGTGCGTTTTCGCCAGTACGCTTTCATGCGACCATATCGTGCGATGCATTTTTTTATCTGTAGCCACCACATTATGCGTGTTGGATATCTGGATTGCATCCGAAGACAACACTGCCATGTAGCATGGACCTCCTGTTTCAGTACTGCGTCCTCCAAAAGTGACACGTTTAGCTGCCATACGCCCCTTCCCAGGAATGTTTTTTGTTTAGTATGCTTCGCGGTTATATGAAATGCGCAGTGATCCGAGAAGTTAAGAGGCCAAATTTCACAGTCAGTTACATTATGGATAAAATCTTTCGTTACATACAGCCTGTCTAGTCTGCTTGCCGAAGTACTGGATACGTACGTGTATCCTCGGGTGTGCGGGCGAAGGTGGCACCAAGCATCTATCATATCTAGCCCGTTGATTAACAGCAACAGCTCCTCACAAAAGATGAAGTTCGGGATTTGATCTTCTGGACGCAATACGCAGTTAAAATCTACACCCAAAATTATGTGCAGTCGAGGATCCGTTATTAATGGGACAAATTCGTCCCGGAACAGGTTGCCCCTTGCTCGTTTTCCGCTGAATCCAGAGGGAGCATATATATTAACAAGAATCAGATCATATATTTGTGCAGTTATGCCTCGTCCAGATTCAAGTATTGCTTTTGCTGTACATGGTATGCCGTGTTTGAACAGTATTCCTGTTCCACATTCATTGCCTATGTTTAAGATCGCCTCATATCCGTTCACATCCGCTATTTTGGTCGTAACTACCTCTTGTAACATCGCTATGTCAATGTCGGCGGCATATAAGTAGTCCTTCACAGATTGTAACTTTAGGTCCGAAACTATTCTGTTTACATTGAGCGTGGCGATTTTATACGCCTGCGTCATTCGGTAGTCCAACTAAGCGCATTCAGTGTCGTCAGACCGTGCTGTCCCCATATCAGTTCCGCAGCGGTCAACAGTGTCCTTTGGTTCTTCAATTGGAGGGGCGAGGTTCATCTGTACGTCCTCATTCGGGTTGGGGATGTCTGTTTTTCCGATGTCTACCACGCCTTGCTTTCCGCTTCGATCTGTTTTAAGAATTTTTTTTGGTACAGGAGAGTTTTTTCTCCAGTTCTTGAGTCTCTGCAGGGCTCTGTTTTCGTGTTTGTCGTTTAGGTTTCACCGGCTGCTGTCTGATGTTGTCTTCCTCAGCATTCTTCAAATCTTCTAAGCGGGTGGTGTTTCGAGCTAAATTGTCGACCGTGCTCTTGGTGGATGATGGTGTCAATAGAGAAATCGGTTCACTATGAGGTTGCACATTCCGGGATGGTTCTTGCATGTCATTCTCAACAGCGGAGGAATCGGATAATTTGCTGTGGCTCCCAATATCTTTCGGTGTCTGTTGTGTTGAAACCGTTACAGCTGTCACGATTTCCTTAGGTTCGGGTGGACTAGCTTCTGTTGTGTCAGTGGTGGCAATCTGGGCTTCTTCTCGGGTTGTATGGTTCTCCGTGTTCACATCAGGGCTTGGGGTCAGGACTTGTCCGCGGGCAGCCGTAGCGTAAGTCGCTGGCAGCGCAGTCATAGCCGCCGGTCGCGGCGCCTCGCCAGCCGGCAGCTGCGCCACTCGCCGCTGTAAACACTCCGCGTGGACGTGGCCGGGAGAGTAGCACGCCGCGCACGTCCTCGGCTGGCCGTCGTATATAACGATACCTCGGTATCCACAGACGCTGATGTATGACGGTACATGTTCGTGCAAATCGACCTTTAATTGCCTCACACCGTTGAGAACTTGGAATTTGCGCGCGTTGGACCACCGTTCGGTAACATTGCTGAGAACTTTACCGTACGGCGCTATCACTGCGCTTATTTGTTCCGCCGGTTCTCCGAATGGTAGTTCGAATATCCTGATAGTTCGTATTCCAAACCCTGCATGCGTTACGGTGACTTCGCCTACGTTTCCATCACAGTGTTTAAACTTCATAATTCCTCCGCAAGACTCAACTATTTTGTCACATAAGTTAGCATTCCTCAATTTCACAAATACAACGCTGCTCACTATCGAAAGATGCATTCCAATGACATCGTCTGAATCAACTTTCACTTCGTATTCCAACCAATCTTCGATTTCGTGTAGTTCAGGTCGGGCGTAATTACGATCAAACGAGAATTTCAAAGTATCTTGTCTGTTCAAGTGGGCCATCACGGATTCATATTTCAAATTCCAATATGCGTAGAAGTTCTGCAACGATGCAAGAAGCACTGCGACTTACCACGCCGAAGCACAGCAGACCGCGGCGCACGAAACTCAGCACACGTCCGCACAGCACGGCTGACGCGGCGAGACTGAGCTACTGAAGCACGACTCACGCCCGGTACTCACAGCTTTACTTCTGCCAGTATCTCGTCTCCCACCTTCCAAACTTTACAGAAGCTCTCCTGCGAACCTTGCAGAACTAGCACTCCTGAAAGAAAGGATATTGCGGAGAGGTTCGCAGGAGAGCTTCGGTAAAGTTTGGAAGGTGGGAGACGAGATACTGGCAGAAGTAAAGCTGTGAGTACCGGGCGTGAGTCGTGCTTCGGTAGCTCAGTTGGTAGAGCACTTGCCCGTGAAAGGCAAAGGCCCCGAGTTCGAGTCTCGGTCGGGCACACAGTTTTAATCTGCTAGGAAGTTTCATGTGGAAGAACTGACAGCGACGTATATCGGAAAGCAGTAATATCTCATGGCTTTTGGTTTGTCAGTATTCGACAGCCATTTCTAGGCGCAAGTAAATGATGAAAGACAGCGCGTTTTTATTATCAAGTGACATCTTCAGCAATTACTTCAGTTGTAATGAAATATACGAGTAATTGCTGATGCTTAATATTAACATGAAAAGAATTTCGTAGACAGGGAAAGAACCTGTTTTTGGACTACAACTTCTATAATGACCAAAAGGCATTAAATGATGTTCAGGCACTTGTGTTCCAGCTGCTATATGAAGAAAATGATAGTAATAATGACGGTAATAATCGAATTATCCGGTAACTTCACACTTCACAGTGAATTTTCTCGAACTAAAAAATTTGCTGAATTTTTGAAAATTTCAAAATGGCTTCACATCGTGGCGATGATGCCTAGAAGAGTCATTACATCCTGCTGACGTAAGAATACCACAATCTCCGCGTCAGAAGCTTGCTTCTACTTTGAAATGTCCCCTTAGAAAAATTAATTAATTACAGTGCTGATAAACCTCTTACATTATTTGATTTTCAAACAGCTGAGCAGAACTGAACGCACTCATACATTTCGCCCTATACCTATTCTGATCAACACTAAACTGACACACAATATTTTTAGCGCAACGGAATCTGACTTTCATTAATCCCTACAAAAGAATGGCCCTGACTAACATTAACCTATACCTTCCACAAATCACTTACCTCACCAAAAATCTTCGTTACTCGAACTACTGCAATTCAGCGAGCGCCAATACTGCCAGCTAAATAAAACATTCAAACTACTGAAGGCACTAACTACTGATAGGCATAGTTAGCAAATTAAAGATTTTGATAGAGAACAAACAATATATTTACCTTAATAGTGTTCAAAAGTCATAATACATATAGCAGTTCATGACATCCAGTCTTACAAGTTTCAAAACTCCGCCATTTCTCTCCCCACATCCACTACTACTGGCGGCTCACCTCCAACTGCGCAACGCTACGCGCTGTTAACATCCAGCTGCCCAACACTACAATGGCAGACAACAATGCAAACTAGCCACAGACTACACACAGTACAGCGTGATTTTCATACAGAGCGCTACGTGGTGTTACCAATAAGAAAACCTAAACAGCCTACTTACATAGCCCCCATGCTCCCCACAAAAAATTTTACAAATTGTTTTGGGCAGTGGTAATACAGATTTGAAAAAATTTTTCATAGTTACAGTAACAAAGAAATCAAATTCACACACTTATTGATAGAATGTTGGTCAAAAGCTAAAATTTTCTCACAGTCCATAAAGACAGTCCTGATCATTCATCACAGTAAAATTGCAGTGTTTCTTTTTTTTCTCAACGTCTGAGCAGTAAAAGAGAATGCACACGGAAGTAGTGGATTTCCATGCAGTCTTGAAGAAGTAGTGTTGTCCTTCTGATGGAAAGACAGTGGTGACTCTTGACATGCAGACAGGTAATGGGCCACAACAGTAGAGTTAGTCAAAATTGAAGAATATTGGTAGAAAGGTCATAACAGAACAGACCACTGTAGTCTTGTTAGAGATTACGGTATTGGTGGACCACCAGAGGTGCAGACCCACTGTAGTCCTTGTAGAAACAATGGTATTGGTGGGTCATCAAAGATGTAGACCCACAGCAGTCCTTGTAGAAATAATGGTATTGGTGGGTCATCAAAGGTGCAGACCCACTGTAGTCCTTGTAGAGACGGCCAGCAGCCATCTGTTGCAACTGTGCAGGTGCACAATCACCATCGAAGAGTCTTGCAGAGAATTAGCAAGTCCATAAACCTCCACTTGTGCACTCACAAAATTTTTGGAGTTGTCCTTAGAACCAGCAATGCTGTTATCCAGTCCCTTGCTGAATTATTAACACACGTGCAAACACTAATAGTCCCTACTTCTCACATATTGTCCATATACTATGACCAACAGAAACATGTGCAGTGAAATGTAACTTACAAGTTACTTCATTTGATGAACTGGTGTCAATTACAATTTTATAACATAAGAATACAATAACAAAGGTACAACATCATTAAAAACATAATAATACAGATAACATTTGTAGTAATACAGGATTTACACATGAGCATTAAAACAAAACACAATAAATAATGTCTAAGCATCTTTACAAGGTAAGTAACATATTATCAGAAAAATTCTACAACATAAATCTTATTAGCTAAACACAGACAGACAGGAAAAACACAAATTACCATAGTGTAATAACACAAAAATACAGGACAGGGTTTGTTTTCAGTGTAACATTTGGTATTGCAGTCCAACCCAAAACTTCATTCCATAGATCTTTCGTCTTGTTTCAACATTTGTTTCCACCAAAAAAAAAAACCTATCCAAGCATGCTTTTTGTGTTTGTATGTTTACATATTCCTTACCTCATTATTTATTTTCCATTATCTTACCTCATCATTTATTTCCAAGGAAATCCTACCTAAACCTGTTGTCCGTAAACCCTACTTTTTTGTTCATATCCTCTTTCAAAATACTTTTTTGGCCAAACCATTTTCGTATAGCTTCTCAATGCATTTCTTCCAATTTATCACAACTTGTTCTCTTATATGGGCTACCCCATCTTAAGCTAACTTAAATCTACTGAGCTCGGATGCTAAACTAAGGGACGAGGCAATTCAGCAGCACAAAACAATTAACACAAACAGCAATGATGAAAAATGCAAATAGGCAAAGCAAGCAGCATAAATTATCAGAGCACATGCAATATTACAAATAATATAAGGCAATGTGCAGCAAACAAGAAAAATAAATCCGTAGTAAAACTGACTTAACAGAGTACTACAAAGTCAAATTCAGTAACACTGTTGTTGTTGTGGTCTTCAGTCCTGAGACTGGTTTGATGCAAGCTCTCCATGCTACTCTATCCTGTGCAAGCTTTTTCATCTCCCAGTACCTACTGCAACCTACATCCTTCTGAATCTGCTTAGTGTATTCATCTCTTTGTTTCCCTCTACGATTTTTACCCTCCACGCTGCCCTCCAATACTAAATTGGTGATCCCTTGATGCCTCAGAACATGTCCTACAAACCGATCCCTTATTCTGGTCAAGTTGTGCCACAAACTTCCCTTCTCCTCAATCCTATTCAATACTTCCTCATTAGTTATGTGATCTACCCATCTAATCTTCAGCATTCTTCTGTAGCACCACATTTCGAAAGCTTCTATTCTCTTCTTGTCCAAACTATTTATCGTCCATGTTTCACTTCCATACATGGCTACACTCCATACGAATACTTTCAGAAATGACTTCCTGACACTTAAATCAATAACGGATGTTAACAAATTTCTCTTCTTCAGAAACGTTTTCCTTGCCATTGCCAGCCTACATTTTATATCATCTCTACTTCGACCATCATTAGTTATTTTGCTCCCCAAATCGCAAAACTCCTTTACTACTTTAAGTGCCTCATTTCCTAATCTAATTCCCTCAGCGTCACCCGACTTAATTAGACTGCATTCCACTATCCTTGTTTTCCTTTTGTTGATGTTCATCTTATATCCTCCTTTCAAGACACTATCCATTCCATTCAACTGCTCTTCCAAGTCCTTTGCTGTCTCTGACAGAATTACAATGTCATCGGCGAACCTCAAAGTTTTTATTTCTTCTCCATGAATTTTAATACCTATTCCGAATTTTTCTTTTGTTTCCTTTACTGCTTGCTCAATATACAGATTGAACAACATTGGGGAGAGGCTACAACCCTGTCTTACTCCCTTCGCAACCACTGCTTCCCTTTCATGTCCCTCGACTCTTATAACTGCCATCTGGTTTCTGTACAAATTATAAATAGCCTTTCGCTCCCTGTATTTTACCCCTGCCACCTTTAGAATTTGAAAGAGAGCATTCCAGTCAACATTGTCAAAAGCTTTCTCTAAGTCTACAAATGCTAGAAACGTAGGTTTGCCTTTCCTTAATCTTTCTTCTAAGATAAGCCGTAAGGTCGGTATTGCCTCACGTGTTCCAGTGTTTCTACGGAATCCAAACTGATCTTCCCCGAGGTTGGCTTCTACTAGTTTTACCATTCGTCTGTAAAGAATTCGTGTTAGTATTTTGCAGCTGTGACTTATTAAACTGATAGTTCGGTAATTTTCACATCTGTCAACACCTGCTTTCTTTGGGATTGGAATTATTATATTCTTCTTGAAGTCTGAGGGTATTTCGCCTGTTTCATACATCTTGCTCACCAGATGGTAGAGTTTTGTCAGGACTGGCTCTCCCAAGTCCGTCAGTAGTTCCAATGGAATGTTGTCTACTCCGGGGGCCTTGTTTCGACTCAGGTCTTTCAGTGCTCTGTCAAACTCTTCATGCAGTATCATATCTCCCATTTCATCTTCATCTACATCCTCTTCCATTTCCATAATATTGTCCTCAAGTACATCGCCCTTGTATAGACCCTCTATATACTCCTTCCACCTTTCTGCTTTCCCTTCTTTGCTTAGAACTGGGTTTCCATCTGAGCTCTTGATATTCATACAAGTCGTTCTCTTATCTCCAAAAGTCTCTTTAATTTTCCTGTAGGCAGTATCTACACTATGCCTAGCAAACAGCAGCAGCAAATGCTAAAATATACCTAGACATGACAAAGGTCAAGCAGAAAAAATATTATGCTATAGACAACAATGCAGATGAGGGAAATGTATATTCACATCTTAATGTCTATGTAATTAATGTGGTGCACCACAAGAAGTTATTCTACCAAAAATTACCAAGTATGTGAAAAGAAAATTCTGTATGCAATTCCTGTAATTGGAAATGTCTTTTTGTGCTCCTTCCTTTTTTTAAGTACATCATAAAGTTATTATTTACTGGATCTGTAGGCATAAAATATTTATATTAGCACATCTATATAATTTTATTTTAACCAATGCTGCAGTGCAGCTAGAAACTAGATATTAAACAAAATGAGCAATTTCTCAACCAGAAAGACAATAGATGTAAAATGTGTCTCATCATTTCATTAGGCATTTTAGTAAATATCATAAATTAAGAGCTCCACAGTGTAATCATATGTTTTCAAGATCGAACGTGTCGTATTTGCAATGCTTTCTACAAAGGAATGTCAATAGCGAGGTTACTGGTCTCTCTTTTTTTTCTACCTAATGGCTTTTTCTCTAGGCGACTCGCACAGCTGGTCGCCCATAACGCATTACATCAAGGTCACTTAGTTTTCTAACCGAAATATTTACGACATCAGTTTGTGCTACAGTCACAGTCTCATATAAAAAATTTCACAGGTCGAGAATTTGCGTTACTAATGTGTAGAAACTAAATCCTATAAATACAACAGTGTCCAAAAAATTTTCGCCGGCATTGTGATACATTCACGCATTTACACACATTTCGTAACTCTTAAAGTATGATTCTTCGTTTCCAACATCCTTTTTCACAAGTCAGAGTCCCTAACCACTACTCATTATTCCTTACCTTATTACACATATAAATTTCGTCGACACTTCTTCAATATTTCATCATAATAAATACGTATCATAATCAAATTCCTCATATAGTATCAGCTTATTGATCATAAACATACCTCAACAGCGTAATACACATTGTCATCGTAATAATAACATCATAAAAACTCAGCCCAATCACAAAAACGTCGTAGGTTTCTGCAATAATTTCGAAACCTAAAAATAATTCTCTGCTCATTTCAATAGTGTCATCTACCTCAAACGTACTTTAAAAATCGTGATCCCATACCAAATACATTATTCAAAGCTCTCATAGTATCACAATCCTTCCGAAAAAATATGAACAGTTCACAAAGTACAGACAAAATACAATTTCATAAGTGTGAAGTTATCCAACTGTGTAATTGCGTAAACATGTGTCACTGACGCAGTAAAAAAAATGTTTGTCTCTCTCAGTTAAATGATCAGATAGCTGTGTAATTTATGTGTTAGAGAAATATGGTACCGAAGTGTAAAGTTGTATAAGCAAATACCATATTAGCTAGGGCTCCTTGTGCATGCCGAACACATGGTACACAAAGTAAGCGTGTACCCCCCTGAGGATTAATGTAATTATAGCCTCAGGTGTTACAGATTACAGCAATGGAATGAAATGTATCACGTAAAACTTTCTTTGTAATTCAAAAATCTTGAAAAATAAATGCTTTAAGTACAAAATTAATCACTCAAATGCATGTCCTGTAGCGCTAAATGTGCATCTTGCTGTAAGATAATTCTGTGGAAGTGTCGTAGTTATCGTCCTCCGAAAGCTAAGTTCTGCAGAAGTCAATGTACTTACCTCATGATAAACAAAAGTGAAATGCTATGCGTATAGATATCGTAGTTATTACGTACATTACCGTGATCAAGAAAGTACTATACTGTAACGTATTGTTGTGCTACAAAAAAGGCTGTCACATTGTTGCTATACCACAAAAGTTACTAATAAAACATGTTTTACTTTCCAGAAGAATTCAGAAAAACTGTGCAGATATAAAGCAGATACAGCACAGAAGCAACAATGTAAATTGTGTCACATTAGTAGCGTCGTGATATAATCGTGTAGCTATCAAAGAAACCAAATGCTAAGCCATCTTTAATCCCACAGAAAGTACTTCAAATAAAGAATGTCTTTTCAAGTAAACCAAAATGTTGCATGAAAATCTCATTAGCAGTGCCAGTATATGTTCTAAGTATGTGAGCCTGTTAGTCGTTATGTGATCGTACAACTAACAAGCAAGAATATACAAATAACAACACTGTGTCGTCTGTTCACTATAACAACGAATTCGTAATTTCTGTTTAAATAAGTTCTCTTGGTTCTTGACTGGATATTTATCTTCAAACATTGTTGCATGGTAACAGTTTCTAATTCTGACAAATTGTACTAGTAGCGAGAAGAGAAAAATTTTATGGCAAAGACTAAGTTAAAAAGCAGATTATGTCTCAATAAACGGTTTTACATGTGAAATGTGGAGCAATCCTTTACTCTTCATAGTACTCAGAGTTTCAACTTGAACGCAATTATTATGCAGTATACGTCGGTAAAGAATACTGGAATTTTTCTCAACGTTAGCATCTATGTTATTTTTCTCTGAGCCAGCCGGCGCACGTGGCTGCCTGCGGTGCGAGTCATTGTCTGTCTCTTTGTTGGCGCGCGTCGTTATTGGGATTAGGAGACCTAACTTCTACAAATTCACCTTGTCGAGAGGGCCCTGCCCTGCTTGAATCCCGCCGGTACTGATGAAATTCAGGTCTGCCGTTATGGTTATATCGTCTGTCGTCATGTCGGTAGTTCCTGTAGTTTCTTTCTTGTCGGTCACATTGTGGAGAATTTCTCCCTGAATCGTAACTGTACGCTGGACTGTTGCATCTAGAGTTTTTCTGTCTCCCTTGATCATAATTATTTTGGTTCCCATATTGTCTGTTTCTATGATTGTCTCTGTGATAGTCACTACCGCAGAGAGGTGATCTTCCCCTCTAATTATTACTACTCTGCCAACGGTTGTCATACGGGTGGTGTCTGTTTTGGTCACGATTTGTGTTGTGAGAATAGCCTTGTTGTGTCCAGTTATTATTTCTTTCATCGCGGAATTGCGACGGATGTGACCTGTAATTGTTGTGTTCCTGTTTCCGCGTTCTGCGATTGTCAGTGTCAATTTCCAATTCTTGTAACAGTCCCTGAAAAGCTTCAATGTCATCTTTGAAACGTCCTGCCCAAATAATATGTCGTAAATGTTCAGGTAGTTTGATTAAGCAAATGCAAATGAGTTCTGAGGTGCTGTATGGGTTTGACAGGTACTGATTCTTGTGCAACATGTCTTCAAAATATTTCACAAGACTGGAAAATTCAGATTGTTCGAAATGTTTCATCATTACGATGCTATGTTTTACTTGGTCTTGTGTAGCTTGAGACCAATATGCTGAGAGGAAGGCATGATAAAATTCTCCTTCACTGTGACAATCGTGAATGACCGATACATTCTTTCAGCTGGTTCATTCTTTAAGTAGCCATACATAAATTCTAATCTGTGCTCTAATGACCAGTTTGGAAGAAAACAATGACAGAATTGATGGAGCCACGCTTGTGGATGAATGTCGTTGCCAGAATCCTTAAATGTTTTGAATTTTCGTGTAGTAATGAACAGCTTATAGTCAAAATCATCGTGTCGGCGAGTAGCATATCGCTCATTGTTACGTCGTGTCGGCGGTTCCATCTCAAAATTCGGTGCACCTTGCCAATTTCTTTCATAATTTCCGAAATGCCCTGTGATATTATTTTGTGGCATTTCCGTATTTCTAAGTTCCTCTTCCCGTGTTGGAGCGCGAGTGTCCTCTGAAATACGTAATTTTTGTATTACTTGTGCTAACTGATCATGTACTTCCCGGATTTCTCTTTTGTGTTACGTGTTAATTTGATTCTGATTTTGTTTGAATTTCTTAATTTGTTCATACTCTTCTGTGTCAGTAATGGCTGCAGGTCTTGTGTCATTCAGATCATCATTTACCTTTGCAGATAAGTTAGTGAACTGATCCGAAAGTTCGGCTACTTTCTCCGATAGTGTACTTATTTCCTCAGTGTGTTTTTCTGAACCAAGTTTCAGAGTGTCCATTTGTGTTGAAATCGTATCTACTGTACTCTTTAAGTTTTCCTGAGTTTTTGCAAGTAGCGTAACCGAATCGGTAGATGCAACTGAGTCAATTTTAGCCCACAAGGTCTCATGATTATCATGAACAATGGTTGGCAGTTCTTTTATGGCTGCTTAGTGATTCTGTAATGCATTTTCATGCCACGAAAAAATAGGTTGAAAATGCTCACAAATTTGTGTTTTTACGTCATTACAGACTTTTTGGCATTTCGATTCAATGTTATGTAACTCAGTAGTTAAATCTTCACGTGTAGTGTCTAACTTTTGAAGCTTTTACTGTGTTTGTCTCTGATTTTGTTCCATTGTGTCTAACTTTTGAAGCTTTTGCTGTGTTTGTCTCTGATTTTGTTCCATTGTGTCTAACTGTTGCTGTGTTTGTCTCTGGTGTTGTTCCATTGTGTCTAACTTTTGAAGATTTTGTTCCATTGTGTCTAACTTTTGAAGCTTTTGTCCCATTTGTTGCATTAATTGTAATAACAATGCACTGGTGTCTGAAACATGTTCCTCAGTGCTATTCGGCAATGCATTTTAACTGGCAATATTCGCATTTTGAAAAGCAGAAAATGTGTCTTGACTTATTTGAGAAAACGGGGAGGACGCAAAACCTGAATCTACAGTATTTGCAAGATTGTGTCCTGCCATTTCGGATTCCTGAGGCAAGTTGTTGCCGACCGATCGATCGATAATGCTTACCTGTTCACTAATTGTTTCACTGCCTACACCATTATTTGCAGCCCGCTCCATTTCCCTATGCACAATTACCAAATTACTACTTTGAACGTTAGTTAATTCATTACACGGTGGTGCTAACACACTGCTTTCGTCTTCACTGTCATTTCTCAGTTTACTTTGGAGCCTAGTATTACTTTTTTCACACGCCATTACTGTCACAATCTTTCACACGACAACACAGAAAAGCACAATTTGAAGAGCAAAATAAGAAAACACATTAACATAGCATTGAAAATAATATCTCGTTAATTGCAGCGCAGCTGCGAAATACTTGGTGCAAATCTACATGCATTCCACAACTGTTTTACTGTACAAGAATGAAAAACTACAACCACAAAGGAAATTCTCTCTACAATTACGCACTAACAATAAACAAAGGCTGCACTAATTCCACAAACTACAAGAAAAAATCAGAAGATTCCAGTGAGGTATCCTCGGCTAAGGGTCGACATATGAAACGTTCCCTTAGAAAAATTAATTAACTACTGTGGTGATAAACCTCTTACATTATTTAATTTTCAAACAGCTGAGCAGACCTGAACGCGCTCAGACATTTCGCTCCTTACCTATTCTTATCAACACTAAACTGACACACAATATTTTTAGCGCAACGGAATCTGACTTTCAGTAATCCCTACAAAAGAATGGCCCTGACTAATATTAAACTATACCTCTCACAAATCACTTACCTCACCAAAAATCTTCATTACTCGAAGTACTGCAATACAGCGAGCGCCACTACTGCCAGCTAAATAAAACATTCAAACTACTGAAGGCACTAACTACTGATAGGCATAGTTAGCAAATTAAAGATTTTGATAGAGAACAAACAATGTATTTACCTTAATAGTGTTCAAAAGTCATAATATATATAGCAGTTCATGACATCCAGTCTTACAAACTTCAAAACTCCGCCATTTCTCTCCCCACATCCACCACTGCTGGTGGCTCACCTCCAACAGCGCAACGCTACGCGCTGTTAACATCCAGCTGCCCGACACTACAATGGCAGACAACAATGCAAGCTAGCCACAGACTGCACACAGCACAGCGTGATTTTCATACAGAGCGCTCCGTGGCGTTACCAATAAGAAAACCTAAACAGCCTACTTACAACTTAATCATTTAATAGACTCGCATTTTTTCCACCGTGACTAATTTTGTAAGCTAAGCATATCATCCGTTACAGCACACTCCTGGGGCTGGGAAATGTGGCCACAATGGGCTGGTGGAACGAACTATCACAGGTTCAACGCGTGGGTTCTGGCATTTACTTTTAAGAGGTACAAACAGATTTACTTTACCTCTGATAACCTCAAGAGAAAGACGTTATAATTCAGAATCTGCATTAAACATCACGTTCCATCCAGCCGAAGTGGCCGCGCGGTTCGAGGCGCTACACTCTGGAACCGTGCGATCGCTATGGACGTAGGTTCGAAAACTATCTCGGGCATGGATGTGTGTGATGTCCTTAGGTTAGTTAGGTTTAAGTAGTTCTAAGTTCTAGGGGACACATGACCTTAGAAGATCAATCCCATAGTGCTCAGAGCCATTTGAACAATTTTTTGAAACATCACGTTCCTTCATTACCAACTGGGCAGTGCCGGTTTACATTGGGAAATGACCTACGCGCAAGTCATGGTAAACAAAAATACTGTCACCGGTAAACTTACTTACATTAGAAAATTTTATTTTATTTGATGAACCGATAGCCATTTAAAGGAACAGGGCTCTTATTTTACTTGTACTTAATTGAACTACAGACGTTGAAAAATTTGGGGCTGGACTGTAATCTGAATTCGTATCTCCTCTCTCGAGGATCTTAATCTCTCGGAACAGTATAGTTCAGTCATTTCATTCCTTTTCCCAAGATTGCAGTCTCCTCTAGGTCTCCTCCAAAGGAAAGTATGTGGGTCCGAATACTGATCCAGCACAAAAAAATTCATAATTTCATTTCAAGCGCTATCACGTGCACACCGGCGTGCTAATGAAAATTAACACGCATTTTTAATGTCTTGTTTATGTGTTGCCAACATTCGCAATAGGTGTCGTTATTTCTGGTCAAACTCGCACGTATCTTACTGTTGGTGAGTAACCAATTGATACTTAAGCTACATTCGTGAATGATAAAGAAGGACGGTAGTTGTGCGGTTCGATTGTCGCTCAGGCACAAAAATTTGTAACCTTATTTTAAATTGAAACACCTACCAGCTGGTAAGAAAAACCGATACATAACATTAGATCTTACTTAGTTAACAATCCGATTACGTGTTAGATTCGTATATCCAACACAGAACTTCATATCATGCACTTCATCTTTAAATGCATGCACACTTTGTTACTTAGGAATGGAGATGTATCAGATATCTTCCGTGATTAGCTCACAGAAACGAAAGGGTCTTGATAGGAGTCCCAGTTTATTACAAAAACTGTGGTCTTTTATTTTCATGTTTAGATTTGGTTACTGATGTTGGCGAAAATTTCGGTAATTCATGACTCTTCATGGCTAGTCAGCAATATGATTAGATTAGATTTGATTCGATGAATATTTGTTCCATAGATCATAAATACGACATTTCATAATGATGTGCAACGTGTCATTTTAATGAAAGATTTCCTTACATACCATGATGCAATTTCGTTACAACAATTATTTGCTCTCTCTCTCATTCATTTTTATATTTATCTCTCTCTCTGTCTCTCTCTCTCTCTCTCTCTCTCCACACACACACACACACACACACACACACACACACAAACATTGTTATTTATTTTTCTTGTTTGTTGTGCTCGACTATCGGCCAGTCACGAAAACGTCCACGAAATGGGTTTCGTAGTTTTGAGTACACTTACGAAAGAAATATAAAATCAACTATGAGAGTTGCTGATTTATGATGCTTAGTTTACAGTCAGTTCTGAGTATTACTAGTAATTGCGGCCCAGTCCCTAGACTTAGTTGCAGAATTGCGAATGAGTTGTATTCCAAGCCGTGCCAGCCGCGTGTTTGAGATGCCAACTATGGTCACTTTCCAGCCCTCTGTGTTTTATGTTCCGTTTTATATTCCTGTTCTGGGATTTTTCTTGACACCCGTCTCCATATGTTACTGAACGGGCGCTGAAAACCTTGCTGTCGTGCGCCCACAAAACCCCTCTACTACCTCTACTACTGTAGGAACACATCGGTTCGTCTTCTTCCTTGTGGTACTGTAACAGAGATTTGGCAACAAGGCAAGGTATGTTTGGCAACTCTGTTATAGACGCGATACTTCCTGGTATGCACGGAATTAAGCCTCAAAGTTCACTTGATTTTTCCTGTCATTTCCATTGAATAATCTGAGTTATTATCAATTGAGGTGTAACAAAAGATTGTAAATTTACGGTTTTCAGCCCAGGAAAGTCGTTGCACGTGAAAATCGCAACTAATCGTGTTGTTTAAATAGCGATTTACGAGTTATAGTCACTATTGGTCTTGTAATATGAATACGAGACATATACATCTTCGCTAGCTCTGTGGTAACATGCTGATCTGTAAAAAAAGCGTCTGTTCTGGTTTGCAGTTCCAGTCTCGCTGACTCTGACGTTTTTATCCCTTCTGTGAAAGAGCTACAAGCAGTCAGATCAAACATCGATAAGGAAAGCGCAAGAAAATACTTTCGGCTCATAGTGCAATGGTGAATAAGCTTACAATGCTGCACAACAGTTAATGCCTCTTTCCGTCGTTAACAAGCATATTTTCGGTTTCTAGGAATACATAACTTGATTTATGAAATGCTACATTTGCATAACTCTTGAGTATGACACAGCATACCAATTAAACACAGACCCAATCGAAATCTAAGTGAGTAGTATTTTACTAAGTCGGTTCGATAGAGGCACGCTTGTAAACACATGCTCATCTTTATTTAAACAGCTTTTCGTCGTAAGGTTATCATGGGTAATTTTATTTCATTTCTTATAATAGCGCGCACCATTTTCGTAGGGTTTCTTTTAGTGTTGTTTAAACAATAGTAAACATGAGAGAGAAATTAATCATCAACGATATATACGAATTCTCTGATGTTATCTATAACAGTCTGACAACGCACATGCAGTTTATTGATTACATGCACGTAGAAAACTTGTTCTGCATTAATGCTGTCAAACAAGGCTTGAAGAAGAATAAAATGCCACTACCACACCACAGATAATGCAAAAAATACTTTTCTGACGTATTTTGGCACGATGCACTCTCCCCAAACGTAATACAAAAGTTTCGTGATGCATCTGCTGCCTGGTCGTCTATTAAACCTGAAAAGAACAAAATGTCGCAGTAGTTGCCCCTTTTTCCACATGCGACTGTTTTGGGTTGAGAAGTGAAGGGAATTATAATCAAAGTTTCATTAGACTGATAACTTTAGCAGACAGCAGGATTGCATTATTAAAAATGTAGCAGTGAATGCATTTGAACCTGGCGACGTTTTGTGTACAGTGCACTGCACTTACCGCTGTACTACTATCTGAACCGTAGCTACAGCAGCTCGAGAAGTCAACAAAAAGTCCTCCAGAACTTCCGCATTCCACAGTGTTGTGAGATAATGCATACGGCCGGATGTAGACTTCTGAGAAACAGACATTTACAGCTTTTCTTTTACACTGCACGATGTTTTCAACAAACAGATAGCGCAATAGAGTAGCTCAAGTGGAAAGGAACACTTCCTATTTAAGTGTCTGAGTTCTACACTGTTGGCAGTTCTGTGTAGGCGGCAGTTGCGTGATTTTATTTCAGTGATTACAAAATAGAGACGAATGTATGCAGTGGGTAGCCGAGGCAGCTAGCTCATGGCGATTAGGTCAACCAAGTTAATGAAAGTACTGAACAAGCTGCAAACCACTACAGGAAGCCTGTGTGTCAGAATTCTTATCCATTGTGGCGCAACGGCCTTACAATAGAAAAATGAGCCGCAGAGAAGAGGGTTTGGTGGTCTGTTGGATTGCTGATAGTTTCATATACTCATGGTCTGAATTCTTTGCCGATGATTTTTGATAGGGAGAGACAGATTCTATTCTCTTCTGGCTACGCCAAGTGAAGAAGGTATAATGGCATTGTGGTCTGAAATCCACATTAAACATGATATTCCTTCTCTACCAAGTAGACGTTAGGTTGAACCACAATAAAGTCAGCAGTGGCGACATGTAGAAACTGTATCACCAGTAACCTTTCTTATACTAAATATTTGCTGCTAGTGACGAATCAAACGCTATGTGGGGTCGCAGGACACTTATTCCATCTTTTATTTGAGCTTCTGTATGTCGATAAAATTGGTTCGGAACTGGGATTGCAACTCAGACCGCCCTTATCGCGTAATTTGATCCCTTCGTGACATTACAGCTCGACTACAATTTGTTGTTTGTTCAAAACTGCAGATTCCTCTACATCTCCACATATTGCGCGTGAATGAGTTCGAATCATGGCCTGGCACTAAAGTTTTCATTATGTATTATCAAGCTCTAGCCTGAGAACACGTATCTGCTGGTGGATAATAATTTTTGATTTTTAGTGTATTTTCATTCGTTGTCAACACTATCTATATCTGACGTTTTTGACTCTCAGTGAGGCACAGAACTATTTGCGAGATCACTATAAGTTCAAGGATGTTATTCCGAGCTGCTGGTGGAGAAAATTTCGGTAGCTGATGTCTCTTTGTGTGTAATCAACAATGAGATGTGTGGGGTTCGATTATTAGTCAGCACTGAACTCTTCGTCATATTATTTCTAGTTCAAACATGCTCACATGTCGCTGCTGGTGTAACAAACCCATATTTAACGTTCGTTTTCTCTAAAGTATAAGAGCGATAGGCGTCGGGTTGGAGTCCTGGGAAGGAATAAATTAATGTTTCGTCTCTTAATTTCAGTTAAAACATCTTACTACTTCCGAGAAAATCTGATATGTCACAATTGATTTTGCTTCGATAACAATCCGATTAGGTTCTGGGTTCGAAGCCCTATCCTACACAAAGCTTTACCTCACGGCATTTCTAGTAAGTTACTTGTGAAGAATCAATATTTGACATCTCTCGTAGTTCGTTGACAGGGGCAACAGAGGCTGGGTGGGAATTCACGTCCCTTAAAAATATTTACGTTATGTAATTTAAAGTTGATATTTCCTAACTGATACTGTCTGAAATCGAGGTATATCACTCTCTGTATGCCTACTCAGGAATGTCTGTTAGTTTTCGCCAGTCACGAAAACTCTGCTTAGTCTGTATGACCTGGGTTTGAATCCATATGCAGAACGAGACAGTTCACCGTGTCATTAGAAGTTTATACATATTCTCAACTAGCAGCTCGTGAAAAATTTAAATTTATAATGTAATTTTGTGTTAAATAATAAGTACGGTATGTTAATTTGAAGAGGAAATCATGAATACGACAAACTTACTACGTAAATTACCTATCTGACGTAATAATGAGAGTGGTAACATTTCAGGTACGTCATTTATTGTAATAAATGTGAGCTTACAAGCCTTAAGGACAGTCTTATCTGTGATAAGGTGTTCCCTGATATTTGTAGTATCGTGGTGTTATCCCAGATCACGTAAGAAACAGATCGCCCGATCGCTTGGTCTAGCAGGCAACCCTTGTCAGGGAACAGCCACCAGGCGGCAACAGCGTCACACCCTTACTTCTGGAATCAACTACTAGATGGCACTCCGTTCTGTGAAATATGTGGCAACAACTGCCGAACACGTGCAGCTTTCCACTATTTGGCATCTGTGAAGTACAGCTGTTTCTGACATGCCGGTGGTAGTGGATTGAGTCGTCATACCGAGGACCTACGAGTATATCAACTCTGGAAGGAGTAGACGAACAAATTCTGAACTAAAAATGTAAAGATTTCCCGTCAAAGATAAAGAAAGGTTACGCGAGTGGATTTTGAATTCAGGTAAATCAGTAAATTAGTTACGAGTAAGAATTAATAAAGAGCCCTAAGCATTCGATCCTATTTAAATTTTGTCGATGTTATATTCGATATAACGTGGAAGCCCTTCCTGTACAAGAATCATACCATATAATTTTTAAATGAAATCTTTGCTGTGTTTTGGACTTTTTAAAACTGTTTATTCACTTCACTATCGTAATTTTGGGTGCAGAGGCATTTTTGTGTGCAATGTGAAAACTGAAACCAATATGACATATGGATAACAAAATGCAAAGCATAGTGTGGTAACATTTGGTAAACAATTTAAGAAGCATTACCTTACAAGACCTTTCCCTTGGTACTTGAAAATGGCTCTAGAGCGGAAATCGCAACAGTGAAATAAATGAATAATAGTCGTCATCTAACTGCTAGACCATCGGTTCCTTTAAATCCTGGTATATACTAGAACGAACGAAGTGAACGAGTGTAAAACCTCGTTTACACTACTGCAAACGAGTATTCATAGATAATTCGCCAATGTTCACTGCCATTCGTCTATACTTGTGAACAAGCGTTTATACTGGAGTGAAGGGAGGAGAATAGAAGAGAACGAGCATAACATGCAAACTATAGACGCTTCCTATTTTAATTTTTATTATCTGTGCGCTAATAATCGTCACACAGCTTTCACTCGAAAACAACACCACTTATAGTAACAGGTCTGCGCGAGTGCGGATATCCCCAGTAATAACTGTGTTGCAGATAAAAGCGTACGTCGGTTGCGAATATTTGCGAGTTATCTTTAAACTGTACAAAGTAAATTTTTATCGTAATTAAGGTTTGCCGTCTGTGGCTCTTCAAAGTTGACACCGCCAAAATATGCTCCAAAAACACGCTTTCACTTGTATATTACCGCGTTTGCAGCCCCCATTCAACAACAATCCAAAATTCATCGTTTTGTGCCATTCTTATATAATTTACGACAAGTTACATGCAAAGTAAAAGAATTTAAATTTGAAATGACTGTCACTGAAATATGTCCAGCCTTAATTCGCATCATAACCGAGTGCGCATTTTGAAAACTTTCTAGTGTTAACCTGCACGTGGAGATCTTTTTTACCACCATAATCCGTATCAGAAGAGCTGTATAGCAAAGAGGAAATAGACGGCATGGAAGGCGAGTGTAAAACCCTTGCGACTGTCTGCATTTAAACAGTAACTCGCGAGAAATGTTTGTGTGTTACTTTTCATTTATTTCATTTCGCATATGATTGTGAGAAATAAACTTGGTTTGTAGAATTACAGGAGCTGATCTACATTCTTAGATTGAAAACTCGCGAAAAACCACAGCCGATCATGAGCTACAGTCAGCAGTGTGGCGAATGCATTTCGCGCGCAGCGCTCTAGCCGAACGCAAGTCAGCGTCATTCGCGTCACCGAAGATACAGCGTTGCCAATTCCGCGACATGGACAGGTCAGTTAGCATTGTAGCGTCGCCTGCGACATCTGTTGACCGACGGGAAAACTATTTTTACGGTTGCCTGTTCCGCCCTAAGGACGGTCAATCTGTTTCTTACGTGATCTGGGGTATTACTTTACATCTTGAGTTATTGCGATACACAGCAGTGTTTTCGAGTGGTGATTTGTTGGAACCATTTTCAATAGTCAAACGACTGTACCGAGGAGCGATTAGTGGACCTCCTTGATAGCTGCGTTAGGATGGTTGTATGCGAATCAGGCGAAATGCGATTCAGGTGGTTCGGATACTTTTGAGCACGACTGTACCTCGGTTATCGTACCCGTCGTCATCTTCTCTCCTGCCTGGAGGAGAAGCCTTTCCCTCGACCCGTTACCGTAAACGCACGTAGTAGTCATAGTCATAACTACCGTGACATTTCATCCAATTAGCACCGTTAAGAAACTTTTACTTCCTTACAGACGTTTGTCGCCAATGTGATTTAAATGGGAACCGAGTGAGAAGTGAAACGACTGCTGCCTGCACAGCTCGCTCATGTGCAACAAATGAATTCCTCCTGCTACCCCGTTACGGTATTGAAGGACAGCAAAAGTTCCTGAACAAGTGGAGCCGACCGGGACACATTGACTATGTGGGCACCATGACTAGTTGGCATCATTTCGTCGAACTGCCGTTAGAATACGCCACAGATCGAGGAGTTTGGTAGCCACAGCACCGTCGTCTATCCATAAACGCATCAGTGCACTCAGGTTGTCGAGTGAGGGAGGTGTGTACTAGTGTTTTACTATTTCTTCTTAATCAAATAAAATTTTGCTTATTCAAGATATTTTGTTGTGCACTCCAAGATAATGCTCTTACTAAACAAGTAGGTACAATGGTTTAAATCCATAGATTAAGAATTATTTTGAGAATGTTTAAAACGTTTTTGGACACAAACTAAAAGAAATCGAATAAGGCTGTGGGGCACAGTGACCCACTTAAATAGGGACACGTTGTCCCACATGGCTAACGTGCACGGTTCTCTTTTTGTAAACAAATACTCTTATATAGTAACTTCACTATGCCCAACGTGGTTAAAGTCTAAATCATATCCAATGCAATTTTTTCATAAGCAGATTCTTTTCTCTCCTCTTTTTAAACCGATAACATCCACGCGAAGTTCGACTTTTTTTCCTTTTGAAGTCTTCGATACATACAAATATACATAACAAATATACTGTGACGTCCCCCCTCCCCTTTTGTTGTGGCTGTTGATGTTGAGCCGCTACTGCTACTGCTACAGCTCTGTCGGTGGAATGGAGACGCGACGCGTAGTGATGGTTGTCCCCGTCGGATAACGTGGAACAGCACCTGAAAATCTCTAAAGAAAATTGTTCCTCGCGTAATGTATGAAAGTCCGTTTGCGAGTCCGCACAGTCTTCTCAGCGATGCGAACTGCTGATTTTAATTGCCTATTATGGTTTTGTGATGATTTGCTATGCCCGGTTGGTTAGTTATTGCAGTATTGAGTGAATCATTCATCACCTGCGTCGTTTCCCACCACTGAAGCGAGGAAAAATTCATTTGCGGTTCAGTATCAGTAGTTGTTACGTTGCTAGGCAGAATTGTTCACTTCGGCACGACGCATATGCAGTGATAATCTATAATGCGATCTTGCTTTCGTGCTTCGTGATATTATTTCGGTAAAACACTCCTCTAAATGCTCAATGTTCATCAAGTCACTCTTTCAATTAAAATGTTCACAGTTAATTAATTTTGATCATCAACTATCACACAGTTCAATTACTGATGGAACCAACGCGTGAGATTTCCATTACTGACGAACAATTTTATTGTTCCTTCTTAGCAATTAGTTTACAATCATCACACCACACGCACACCGATGGATCATATCAATTACGATTCTTTTCAGTTCGGTGATCGTGACAATTACAAGTCCGCGCATCTCTGTCACACAATATTACTTTTTTTAAAAAAGAAACAATGTCGTAGCGTTCCGTTTGTAGTACTATAACAAACGGTGCTCTCTCCCGACTTGATAGCAAGCAAGCTAGCAAGCGACTAACTTTTCCATGATCGAGCGTTGTAGACGCAATGAATTTCCTTTTCGCCGCGTTTACAACTTTCTTTCACAACAAATGTTATGTCTGACATATTACTTTGGACTTAACTTTCGTCGTACTCATTTGTGGTTATTACTAAGATGTTTATTTCTAGCTTGATATCATGACAGACTCAGTAATTATTGAAAATGGTGTTCATCAAAACTTTAAGGTGTTATATTATTGTCAAAGTTGTCGTACCTGTCAGAATAACACTGTTCCCTACTTTAAATTATCATGACATTCTTATTTGGATTTTCGTGTTTCTTGGGGTGTTACAATACCCAATCCTAATACTGTGTGTTGTAGTTTAATTACTGTAGCCTTCCCTTAAGCTGCTTGGCAAAACCGTGGTAGGCGAAAGCCGCCTGTAACAGCTTCTGTTATCTTAAACATCGCATCAGCCGACCAACTATTCTTCCCAACGCCTGAAAAGTCAGGTCATTTGAGAAATCGCAACCAAGAAGAAAGACAGCAAACGAAAAAGAACTTCAGCACATTTGACACAGTCTAGTGAAATATTCATTACAGTGCGAACAAAAATCTTCCACAGACAAAAAAGAAAACAGTTTAAAAAGAAATACCGAAGTTCTGAATAAAAACCTACACTGAAACGCCAAATAAACTGGTAAAGGCATGCATATTCGAGTACAGAGACATATAAACAGGCAGAATACAGCGCTATGGTCGGCAACGCCTATATAAGACAAGAAGTGTCTGGTTCAGTTGTTAGATCGCTCACTGCTGCTACAATGGCAGGTTATAAAGATTCAAGTGTGTTTGAACGTCCTGTTATAGCCGGCGCACGAGCGTTGGGACTCAGCATCTCCGAGGTAGTGATGAGGTGCGGATTGTGCCGTTAATATCATGAATCCGGTAAAACATCAAATCTCCGACATCGTTGCGGCCGGAAAAAGATCCTGCAAGAATGGGATCAGCGACGACTGAAGAGAATCCTTTAACGTGACAGAAGTCCAATCCTTCCGCAAATTGCTGCAGATTTTAGTGCTGCGCCATCAACAAGTCTCAGCTTGCGAACCATTCAACGAAAGATCATCGATATGATGACTGCACGACCCAAAGCTTTATGCCTCGCCTGGGCCCGTCAACACCGACATCGGGCTGTTGATGACTGCAAACACGTTGCCTGGTCGGACGAGACTCGTTTCAAACTGTATCGAGCGGATGGACGTGTACAGGAATGGAGACAACCTCATGAATCCATGGACCTGTCATGTCAGCAGGGGACTGCTCAAGCTGGTGCAGGCTCTGTAATGGTGTGGAACGTGTGCAGTTAGAGTGATATGGGACCCCTGATACGTCCCAGATACGACTATGATAGGTGACAAATATATAAGCATACTGTCTGATCACGTGCATCTGTTCATATCCATTGCGCAGCCCGACGGACTTGGACAATGCCAGCAGGACAATGCGACACGCCACACGTCCAGAATTGCTGCAGAATCGGTGTAGGATCACTCTTATGGGTTTAAAAATTTTCGCTGTCCACCAGACTGCCCAGAAAAGAACATTATGGAACATACAGTACCTCGAATGCCTTGCAACGTGCTGTTTAGAAGAGATCTCCACTCCCTCGTACTCTTACCGATTTGTGGACAGCCCTGCAGGATTCATGGTGTCCGTTACCTCCAGCACTACTTCAGACATTAGTCAAGTCCATGCCACGTCGCGTTGTGACACTTCTGCGTGCTTGCAGGGCAGTACACGATATTAGGCAGGTGTATCAGTTTCTTCGGCTCCTCATTGTAGATGACAAGCAAATAATAGGAAAGCAGGGTCTAACAGTTGCATCTAATTTGTATATCTCTATTGGTGAATAAAAGAGTTTATTTATACATAAAACTGCTCTCAGAATATTTGAAGGTTATTTAATATTAGCCACATCCTCTGTAATAACTAACATATCTTCGTTGTCACAATTATTGTCTACAGACTCGTTACCTGTTGGAAGATCTTTACATTTGTTTCTTTCGCGACATTGCTGCTCGCGTTGGTCGAGATCCAATGACTGTTAGTAGAATATGGAATCGGTGGGCTCAGGAGGGTGATACGGAACGCCGTGCTGGATCCCAACGGCCTCGTATCACTAGCAGTCGAGATGACAGGCATCTTATCCGCGTGGTTGTAACGGATCGTGTAGACACGTCTCGATCCCTGAGTCAACAGATGGGGACGTTTGCAAGACAACAACCATCTGCACCAACAGTTCGACGACGCTTGCAGTAGAATGGACTATCAGCTCGGAGACCATGGCTGCGGATGCCCTTGACGCTGCATCACAGTCAGGTGCGCCTGCGATGGTGTACTCAATGACGAACCTGGGTGCACGAATGGCAGAACGTCATTTTTTCGAATGAATCCAGGTTCTGTTTACAGCATCATGATGCTCGCATCCGTGTTTGGCGACATCGCGGTGAACGCACATTGGAAGCGTGTACCTATTCTTCGTCGCCATACTGTCGTATCACCCAGCGTGATGGCATGGGGTGCCATTGGTTAAACGCCTCGGTCACCTCTTGTTCGTATTGACGGCACTTTGAACAGTGGACGTTACATTTCAGATGTGTTACGACCCGTGGCTCAACCCTTCATTCGATCCCTGCGAAACCAAACATTTCAGCAGGATAATGCACGACCGCATGTTGCAGGTCCTGTACGGGCCTCTCTGGATACAGAAAATGTTCGACTGCTGCCCTGGCCAGCACATTCTCCAGATCTCTCACCAATTGAAAACGTCTGGTCAATGGTGGCCGAGCAACTGGGTCGTTACAATACGCCAGTCACTATTCTTGATGAACTGTGGTATCGTGTTGAAGCAGCATGGGCAGCTGTACCTGTACACGCCATCCAAGCTCTGTTTGACTCAATGCCCAGGCGTATCGAGACCGTTATTAGGGCCAGAGGTGGTTGTTCTGGGTACTGATTTCTTAGGATGTATGCACCCAAATTGCGTGAAAATGTAATCACATGTCAGTTGTAGTATAATATATTTGTCCAATGAATACCCGTTTATCATCTGCATTTGTTCTTGGTTTTAATGGCCAGTGCAACAACAAAATTGAAAGCGATAGGTGTGCCTTTCCTTCCATGCAGAGATATTCTGATGCCGTTAAATGTTCACATTGCGTGGTGACGCAATGTGAACATTTAACGGCATCAGAATATCTCTGCATGGAAGGAAAGGCACACCTTTCGCTTTCAATTTTGTTGTTGCAAGGCAGCACTATGTAACAAATGAAGCTACAGGGGGAGTTACATAGCCTATGTGTGTGCATTGTACAGATAATTTATATATCTCTGTTAGTGGACAAGAGAGGTTGTTTTACGATACTGCTTTCGAAAGATTTCAACGAAGGTTACTAGCTAAATCCTCTATAGTAAATATTGGACCTCTGTTCTGGAAGTGTGATCTTCAAAATCGTTACCCATCGGAACAGTCGCAAACAAACACATCGAAAACCACACAGTGTGTTACTGCACAACGACGCCAGTATTGGCGATGAACGCAGACGTATTTCCATTCTATATAGGCCACAGTTCGAGACATAACATTTGAATCACTACAGGTGAATCTCAGACTGCGGTGCCATGACCATGGTGCTTAATAGCGGCAGAAAGTGGAATTGTGTCGAGCCGCACCGTGTCGATAGGTCTGGGTAGGTCTTTCGCAAGCCATCGTTGGCTCGAGCGGAAGGCGCGAGAATGGAAACAACACGGGGTTTTCCACTGTCCCCACCACGTCGGTCCCACCTCTAACCAAGCTGCCAATGAAAAGTCAGAACCAGAAGGCCAATCAGAAAGCACTATGTTTCAAAAGCGCACACACACACACACACACACACACACACACACACACACACACATGCGCGCTCGCACACATACATGGCTGGCATTAGGACCCTGATGACACTTTCGTTATTCTATTAATTTTCTCGAGTTTTCCCCTTGACACATCTGTGGTGTCACCGCCAGACACCACACTTGCTAGGTGGTAGCCTTTAAATCGGCCGCGGTCCGTTAGTATACGTCGGACCCGCGTGTCGCCACTGTCAGTGATTGCAGACCGAGCGCCGCCACACGGCAGGTCTAGAGAGACGTCCTAGCAGTCGCCCCAGTTGTACAGCCGACTTTGCTAGCGATGGTTCACTGACAAATTACGCTCTCATTTGCCGAAACGATAGTTAGCATAGCCTTCAGCTACGTCATTTGCTACGACCTAGCAAGGCGCCATTATCGTTTGCTATTTATCTTGTGATGCATGTACCGTCAGACCGATGTTTACCATTTATGGATTAAAGTTAAGTATTCCAGAAGCTACGTACTTTTCTTGCTAGTATAATTACTTTACCTGTTCCAGACCTCACGCCAGCCTGCGTGAGCTTTAACGCGTGCCTTTCGGCTATCTCATAGTGGCTTGGCTGTCTTGCCAAGTCACAAAAACATCTGAAAAAGCTCATTCGAAATGCCGGCCGGTGTGGACGAGCTGTTGTAGGCGCTTTAGTCTGGAACCGCGTGACCGCTACGGTCGCAGGTTCGAATCCTACCTCGGGCATGGATGTGTGTGATGTCCTTACGTTAGTTAGGTTTACGTAGTTCTAAGTTCTAGGGGACTGATGACCACAGATGTTAAGTCCCATAGTGCTCAGAGCCATTTGAACCATTTTTTTTCATTCGAAATCTCACCACAGCGAATGAGTTCAAGAAAATGGAAAATGTTATATGATGTTTACCCAGTCTATTTCTAACTTGTAGAATTCTTGGGTGTCTGCCTGGGTCATGGTATTTCAGCAAACAAATTTATTCCCTTGTAAAGAATTGTCATTTTTAGAATTTTGTTTGTTTACTCTTTCTAAAGATGTGTTTACTCTGGTTCTTGTTCCACACTCATGAAGGCTGCCATTTGTGAGACAAATGCCAATGTTTTTGATGTGTGCAACAGATTTGTACATGTACTCACACTGTGCAGTTATACATCCCAAGTGTTCAAATATACACTTACAGGGATATTTTTGGATGTTAGTTTTAATATACCTTTCTGTAGTATGTGTTCATGTTTTTTGTATGGGACTCCTGTAACTGAGTCAACAGATGGAGATCATAAATATATGGTATGTAATTATAAGGAACTGTATGTTACACATTGACGACAGGACACCAAGTCTATAGCATTCTGATGACATTTTCTTTGCTAGCGTATTTGTGTGGACGTTCTACTTCAGCTGTCGATCAGTACTAACAAATGTAAACTTTGTGTTTGTTATACAGCCTACGAAATTTTTATCCAGATTTAATTATATACGTGATTATTTTCTCCTTTTTAGGTATGAATTAATGTTGTTTATCTTTGTATGTTGAGCCTACATTATTGCATGATAAACATCCATTAGAGCTTCATTTGCTTTCTTAACTAGGAATTTTGGTGTTTGATCTGAGACCAATCTTTAAAAATAACTTCAGTTAAATGGAAATGACACTGTCCTCTCCCAAAGAAGTAGTATCCATCATAAAATCCTGAAATCTAAGTATCCTGATGAGTGTGATAACATATCAACGATGTTAATTTTCAGTGGAACATTTCCAGGCTGGCTAATATCTGCTGAAGCTGAGCCTCTTTCCAAGAAGGAGGCTAAAGAGATTGCATCAAAATATTGACCAAGATTACTTTTGGCGGCTTCTTCAAAAATATTTGAAAAGGTTGTGTTTAAACATCTCCTTAAGCATCTGACTGCAAACAGTATATATTGTTAAGTCACAGTTTGGGTTTCTCAAGGGTTCTGATATAGAGAAAGCTATTTAAACTTACAGTCAGAATGTATTTAATTCATTAGCTAATACATTAGAGACTACTACCATTTTCTGTGACCTGTCAAAGCCTTTGACTGAGTCTCTTAAGTAAATTAGGATGTTATGGTGTCACCGACAATGGTGTAAAGTGGTTTCAGTATTATCTTACTAACAGGAAAAAAGGGGGTCGTTGTGAAATACCTGTGCAGTAAGCAGTCAATCTCTATCTGATCGGGAATTAATTACATGTGGTGTTCCTCAAGGTTCCAGCTTGGGTCTGTTGATTTTTCTTGCGTACATTAATGACATCTTGTGTGTTACATTGCCAGATGCTAATTTTGTTTTGTTTGCAGATGATACAAACATTGAAATAAGTAGAAAGTCAAGAACAGATTTACAAATAGCCGCTAATAAAATTTTCACTGACATTCATGAGTGGTTTAAAGCTAATTCACCTTCATTAAACTTTGAAAAGACTAACTACATGCAGTTCAGAACCTGTAAGAGATTTCCTTCCGGCATATGTATAACATATGAAGACATGCTGATCGATGAGTTTGACAGCGTTAAATATCTGGTATTACAACTGTATAATACATTCGGCTGGGAAGGACATACCACAGAATTGCTGAAGCGCTTAAACAGGTCTGAATTTGCAGTGAGAATGATATCAGACGTAGGAAATATAAATATAAAAAACTTGCATATTTAGCTTACTTTCGTTCTATTATATCATGTGATCATATGCTATGGTAACTCATCGAACCAAGCAAATTTTTTTAGCATGCAAAAGCGTGTAATAAGAATGGTTTATTGAGTAAATTCAAGAACATCATGTAGGAATCTGCTGTTCAAGGAATTTTGTATTCTAACCACTACCTCTCAGTATATTTATTCCATAATGAAACTTGTTGTAATTACTATATCTCTATTTCCAACCAACAGCTCAATACATAGTATCAGTATTAGGAATAAGAACAATCTACATAAAGACCTAAAATCACTTACCTTGTTTTAAAAAGGGGTCCCATATTCACAAACACACATTTTCAATAAATTACCAGCAGCCATTAAAAACGTGGTTTCAGATAAAGCAAGGTTTAAAGAGAGTTTGGAAGACTGTTTGGTAGGCAAATACTTCTACTCTGTAGATGAATATCTTAACAGAGACTCTTAGACAAGCTTAATTAAAACATCTGTTGGGTTTTAGTTTTGAAAGCACTTGGTCACATTAGTGAAGATTAGGTAATTTGTGTACGACAAATTTATTAAAAGTGCATAACAATGTTTCATTCTGACAGTGTATCAATTCTGCAAATGTTAGAGGTTAGAGTCTCCTGCAATGTGTTCACCTGTTTTGACAATCTCCTGGCAAATGATCAGGGTGCTACGTATTATATTCAAGTGTTTTATTTTTTTTATGTTATACTTTCTGACGCGTTCCACACCCATGAGAAGCATCCCATTTTTGGATCTATAGAAAGAAAACTGAATTTACAGCAATCTAATCTAATTACATTGTTGTTCTCAACAGCGAAAATAATTTTTCCTCATACTTAACATTGTCTAGAAACTCATTGATGTATATCAAAACAATATTGGTCTTAAAACACTGCCCTCGTGGTTCCCCATGGTAATGTATCTGGAATCTGAAAAATACTTTAGTAAAACCATTGCGTTATTTGATACCAATGCAACTCCAATCTTCGTAGCCTGTTTTCAGATATTATAGCTACAAGGAACAGGACGGTTCCTTAGATTCTTAATGAATCTACTTTTTAGAACAGTGTTACGGTCAACAAGATCAAATGCCTTTGATAAACTTGAAAATATGGCTGTGATACATTCGTCAATGTCTAGTGTATCGCACTACACTTTTGTAAGTGCTGCTAAGGCTGCATCTGTAATTGTATTGCCGGCCGCTGTGGCCGAGCGGTTCTATGCGCTTCAGCCTGGAACCGCGCTGCTGCTATGGTCGCAGGTTCGAATCCTGCCTCGGGCATGAATGTGGTTGATGTCCTTAGATTTGTTAGGTTTAAGTAGTTCTAAGTCTAGGGCACTGATGACCTCAGATGTTAAGTCCCACAGTGCTTAGAGCCATATGAACCATTTTTTGTAATTGTGTTATTCTGGGAAGTGAACTGTGCTTCACTGTAGAGGCTATATTTATTCAAGTAACCCACTGTGTGTTTTTCATAACGCATTTGATTTTCTTGAGAATGATGACAACAGAGAAATGGATCTGCAGTTTGTACATCTTGCAACCCCTGTTTTTACTACAAGCAAAACTCTTGCCTATTTCAGAAAATTTCGAGATGAAAGTCTTTTTGCTATGTCAGCAAATGGGAATTATGTGCTTCGTGCACATTCTTTAAGTACATGGGCTGGCATTTCCTCTATGCCTGATAACTACGTATTTTTTAATTTTTAGTGTCCCATACCTTAGTCAAGAATAATACACAGAGGAACGGAGAAGAACAATAAGGATCATTTAGATGAGGATCATTTTGGATTTAAGAAAGGTAAAAGCATCGTAGAGGCAGTTCACACGTTCGGCCAGATAACGAAATCTAGGAGGGAGAAAACTCAAGACAATTTCATAACACTCGTCAATCTAGAAAAAACATTCTACCATGTAAAATAGTGCAAAATGTTCGAAATTCTGAGAAAAAGAGGAGTACCATACAGAGAATGATGGATAACATAAAAATATGTACAAGAACGAAGAGAGAATAGTAATATTGCAAGACGAAGAATGAAGTGCTCAGATCGAAAGCGATGCTACAAATAGATGTCTTTTACCCCTAGTGTTCAATTTATACTTCGAAGAAGCAATGACGGAAATGAACAAAATGTTTAAGAGTGGGACTAAAAATCAGACTGAAAGGATATCAATGATACCATTTCCTGCTGACATTGCTGTCATTAGTGAATATGAAGAAGGATTACAGGATCTATTGGATAAGATAACAGTATGAGTACAGAATATGAATTGAGAGAAACCAGAAGAAAAGAAAAAGAATGAGATGTATCAGAAATGAGAATAGTGAAAAACTTAGTATCAAAATTGGGTATCGTGAAGTAGAAGAAGTTTAGGAGCTCTGAAACTTTGGAAGCATAATTACCTATGGTGCACGAAGCAATGAGGACGTAAAACGCAGACTAGCACAGGCAAAGAGAGCATTCCTGGCCAACATTGCCCTTAATTTGAGGAAGAAATTTCAGAGGATATACATTTGCTGCGTAGCATTATATGGTTACCTCTCAGCACAGGCAACGCAGTGGCTGGCGGGCTTCACTTACCGACCAAGAGCAGGGACGTTTGCAGTAGTCAGTGATAACTGACAAGCAACACTGCGTCAAGTAACCGTAGGAATGAATGTGGATCGTACGACGAACGTGTCTGTTAGGGCAATGCTGCGAAATTTTGCGTTACTGGGGTATGGCAGCAGACGACTGACAAGAGAGTCTTTGCTAACAACACAACAGTGCCTGCAGCACCTCTCCTGGGCTCGTGACCATATCCGTTGTACATTACACGACTGTAAAACCGTGGCCAGTTCAGTTGAGTCCCATATTCAGATGGTAAGGGCTCATGGTAGGATTCGAGTGTGGCGAGGATATCACGAAGCATGGACCAAAATTGTGAACAAGTCACTGTGCAAGCTGGTGGCGGTTCCATAATGGTGCGGGCTGTATTTACATGCAACGGATTTGGTCCTCTGGTCCAACTAAACAAACCACTGACAGGAATGGGTTGTGTTCGGCTACTTGGAAGCCATTTGCAGCCATTCATGGACTTCATGTTCGCAAACAACGATGGAATTTTTATGGATGACAGTGTGCCATGTCACCGGGCCACAATCGTTCGCGATTGGTTGGAAGAACTTTCTGGACATTTCCAGGCGAATGATTTTGAAACCCAGATCACCCGACATGAATCCCATGGGATATAATCGATAGGTCAGTTCGTGCACAAAATACTGCACCGGTGACACTTGCGCACTTACAGATGGCTGTAGAGGCAGCGTGGCTCTACATTTCTGCAGGGGTCTTCCATGAGACATCAGGCTGCTACAGCACGCCGGACAAAAGGAGGTCCGACACGTTGTTGGGAGGCATCCCATGACTTTTGCCACCTCAGTGCATCCTGAGACGAAGTGGACAGCGCAGGAGAGAAATTCGTGGCTCGTTGAATCAAACCATTCAGAAGATTGACTGTCTGCATACAGGTTGATTATAATTGAAGTTAAACTTTCAACCGCTGTAGAAATAACACCACTGATCAGAATGACATCAGATTACAACGTAATATTATCGGAGAAGGGGGAAAACGTATGGCAGAAGGAAAATAAATACTTACAAAATGTAGCAATAGATGGCGCAGTAAGCCTTATAATTTAATAGTGGTCTACTAGAAATGACAGATCAATCATACAACAATGTCTAAGGTGTACGTGTGACGTTAAACAAACTGTACTACTCAGTGCGCGTGGGTGTACGGGTGTGATACTGTTAGTTACTTAAATCGGTTTTTAATTGTCCTGGGGCGAAAAACCGCATAAAAAGCATCAATCAAAATCAAATCTGATTATTAATTTCCGTATGACTGGCGCAAAACATGTTCAATATGCTGTCCACTGTCTTCTGCAACAAGTTGAAATCGAGAAATAGCATGTTCCACAACTGATAGAAGTGTTTCCGGGGTCAAGTAGAGAATGTGTTGCGCAATGCGTGTCCTCCATGCAGCTATGTTTGCAATCGGAACACTGATCACAAGATCTTTCAGATAGCCGCACAACCAGAAATCACACGGATTAAGATCAGGTGATAGAGACGGCCAGGCTGTAGGGAAATGGCGGCTGATAATTCTACCATTTCCGAAATGGCGCTTCAGAAGCTGCTTAACAGGATTTGTAATGTGCGGAGGTGACCTATCTTGCATAAAAATGGTCCCATCCAGACATCAACGGTGATGGAGAGCTGGAATGACGTGGTTGTGCAGAAGACACTCATAGCGTTTACCAGTGACGGAGCAGGTTACAGGACCGGAAGCACTTGTCTCTTCGAAAAAGTATGGGCCTATGACAAATGATACCGTTATCCCGCACCACACAGTGGCCTTTTCAGGATGAAGTGGTACTGGTTGATGTGCGTGTGGATTTTCCATTGCCCATATTCGACAGTTCTGTATATTGGCATATCCTGTCAGATGGAAGTGGGTTTTGTCTGTCCACAAAATGTTCCACGGCCAATCATTGTCCACTTCCATGCGAGCAAGAAAATCTAAAGCGAACGTCTCTCTTGCTGGCAGGTCAACAGGAAGCAACTCGTGTAAGTGAATGGATAGCAAAGAAGGATGTTTCGTAGGATTTTACGCCCCATGCTCACGGGTATGTCCAGTATTCGGGAAATTCTCCGTGCTCTACACGTTTGAACACCACCACTCGTCTCCTCCTGCATTGCTGTGGCCACTGCTACCACTGACGTCGAATCAATTCGTTTCCTCCCTGTACCAGGTTGCACACCAAAAGAACCCGTCTTTTCGAATTTCCGAATCATTTTCTCCAGACCCACGGTAGTCATCAGACCAACGCCTTTTTTCAAACACTTCAGTGTCAGGAACTTCTGCATAGCGACGTGAGCACAGTCACCATTCTTGTAATACAGTTTTACAAGCAGAGTGCGATCCTCCATTGGGCCAGCGACGGAGCGAGCACAAGGCGTAATGCTGCTGAGACAGTTCAGGAAGAAATGGAGACTATAGCGGGTTCGTCTATGCACGGGGAAGTCAGTGCTCGTGCAGTCGCACTTCGCACCAGCATTCCATACACTACTGTTTGGTTGGCACTGAGGCGTACCCTGCGATGCCATCCGTACAAAATCCATCGGCATCATGAACTGTTACCTGGCGATTTAGTGAATCGGAGGGCATTTGCGGTGTGGGCGTTTCAAAAGATGGCGGAAGATAACGATTGGTTGAGTAACGTGTTGTGGACCGACGAAGCTCATTTCACGCACAGAGGGTCTGTCGACGCCCACAACTGCAGAATTTGGGCTACCGAAAATCCTAGAACTGTCGTGGAGACTCCACTGCACGACGAGAAAGTCACGGTATGGGTTGGATTTACCACATCTACCGTTATCGGGCCTTTTCTCTTCGAGGAAATGCGTGATTCTGTTTTTGTAACTGCTACCGTGACGGGTGAGAGGTACGCCGATATGTTACAGAATCGCATCATCCCCAGCCTGGCTGATAAACACCTGCTGGAACGTAAGATGTTTATGCAGGATGGCGCTCCACCCCATATTGCTAGACGCGTGAAAGATCTCTTGCGCACGTCGTTTGGTGATGATCGTGTGCACAGCCGCCACTTTCGTCATGCTTGGCCTACGAGGTCCCTGGACCTCAGTCCGTGTGATTATTGGCTTTGGGGTTACCTGGTGTCGCAAGTGTATCATGATCGACCGACATCTCTAGGGATGCTGAAAGACAACATCCGACGCCAGTGCCTCACCATAACTCCGGACATGCTTTACAGTGCTGTTCACAACATTATTTCTCGACTACAGCTATTGTTGAGGAATGATGGTGAACACATGGAGCATTTCCTGTAAGGAACATCATCTTTGCTTTCTCTTACTTTGTTATGCTAATTATTGCTATTCTGATCAGATGAAGCGCCATCTGTCGGACATTTTTTGAACTTTTGTATTTTTTTGGTTCTAATAAAACCCCATGTCATTCCAAGCAAGTGTGTCAATTTGTACCTCTATCTACATTATTCCGTGATTTATTCAGTTTTCAACTTATACTGACTCTTTGATCACCCGGTACTTCCAACATGATGAATGTCCGGCACATAGCTCGCTTTCGGTTGAAGTGGTATTGAATAACATATTTCATGACAGGTGGATTGGCCCGCACGTTCACCGGATTTCTTTCTGTGGGGAAAGTTGAAGGATATTTGCTATCGTGATCCACCGACAACGCCTGACAACATGCGTCAGCGCATTGTCAATGCATGTGCGAACATTACGGAAGGAGAACTGCTCGCTGTTGAGAGGAGTGTCGTTACACATATTGCCAAATGCACTCAGGTTGACGGACATCATTTTGAACATTTATTGCATTAATGTGGTATTTACAGGTAATCAAGCTGTAACAGCACGAGTTCTCAGAAATGATAAGTTCACAAAGACACATGTATCACATTGGAACAACCGAAATGAAATGTTCAAACGTAACTACGTTCTGTATTTTAATTTAAAAAACGTACCTGTTATCAACTGTTCGTCAAAAATTGTGAGCCATATGTTTGTGACAATTACAGCGCCACCTACCATAAAACGAAAAAAGTGGTCCAATTAAAATATTTTTATTTCTTAACGTACTACATAAATATGTAATGAAAAATGGGGGTTCCTATTTAAAAAAACGCAGTTGATATCCGTTTGACCTATGGCAGTGCCATCTAACGGGCCAGCCATAGCGCCATCTGGTTTCCTCCTTCAAGTTAGACAAGTTTCGTTCTTTGTAGTTTTTTCGTTTCACGCTTATTTCGTGAGATACTTGGCTTGTTCACGATCAATGGACCACCATGTAGATACCGCAATAAGGAATAGATCAATAAGCAGTACAGTTGAAGAGGGATGGACATCTCTAAAAAAAGGCACTCACAGAAGATGCAGAGAAAAATGGAGACAAAACTATAGGTACAAATAAGATAGCTGCGAAGAAACCACGGGTAACAGAAGAATTATTTCAGTTAATGGATGAAAGAATGAAGTACAATTTACATCATAACACAATCTGACTGCTTTAAAATTAACTCAAAAGAATGGCCCTGAATTAGAAGAAATCTTAACAATAACACATACATTTCACAAGTCACTTACTTCACCAAAAATCTTTATTACGTCAACTACAGCGGTACAGCAAGCACCAATACAACCAGCCAAATAAGAGGTTCTAGCTACTGTAGGCCATAACTACTAATATGCACGTGGTTAGCAAAGGAAAGATTTTGTTGCAGAGCAAACAATGTATTTAACAGATTTTATCTTATTCATGTGACAACCAGTTCAAAAATAATATAATCGTCGGTGACATCCAGTTCAAAAATTATATACTCGTCTGTTGTTGTGGTCTTCAGTCCAGAGACTCGTTTGATGCAGCTCTCCATGTTACTCTATCCTGTGCAAGCTTCTTCATCTCCCAGTACGTACTGCAACCTACATCCTTCTGAATCTGCTGAGTGTATTCATCTCTGGGTCTCCCTCTACGATTTTTACCCTCCACGGTGTCCTCCAATACTAAACTGGTGATTTCTTGATGCCTCAGAACATGTCCTACCAACCGGTCCCTTCTTCTTGCCAAGTTGTGCCCCAATTCTATTCAATACCTCCTCATCAGTTATGTGATCTACCCATCTAATCTTCAGCATTCTTCTGTATCACCACATTTCGAAAGCTTCTATTCTCTTCTTGTCCAAACTATTTATCGTCCATGTTTCACTTCCATACATGGCTACACTCCATACAAATACTTTCAGAAACGACTTCCTGACACTTAAATCTATACTCGATGTTAACAAATTTCTCTTCTTCAGAAACGCTTTCCTTGCCATTGACAGTCTACATTTTATATCCTCTCTACTTCGACCATCATCAGTTATTTTGCTCCCCAAATAGCAAAAATCCTTTACTACTTTAATTGTGGCATTTCCTAATGGAATTCCCTCAGCATCACCCGACTTAATTCGACTACGTTCCATTATCTTCGTTTTGCTTTTGTTGATGTACGTCTTTTATCCTCCTTTCAAGACACTGTCCATTCCGTTCAACTGCTCTTCCAAGTCCTTTGATGTCTCTGACAGTATTACAATGTCATCCTCAACGTTTTTATTTCTTCTCCATGGATTTTAATACCTACTCCGAATTTTTCTTTTGTTTCCTTCACTGCTTGGTCGATATACAGATTGAATAACATCGGGGAGAGGCTACAGCTCTGTATCGCTCCCTTCCCAACCACTGCTTCCCTTTCATGTCTTTAGACTCTTATAACTGCCATCTGATTTCTGTACAAATTGTAAATAGCCTGTCGCTCCCTGTATTTTACCCCTGCCACCTTCAGAATTTGAAAGAGAGTATCCAATCAACATTGTCAAAAGCTTTCTCGAAGTCTACAAATGCTAGAAACGTAGGTTTGCCTTTTCCTAATCTAGCTTCTAAGATAAGTCGTAGGGTCAGTATTGCCTCACGTGTTCCCATATTTCTGTAGAATCCAGACTGATCTTCCCCGAGGTTGGCTTCTACCAGATTTTCCATTCGTCTGTAAGGAATTCCCGTTATTATTTTGCAGCCGTGGCTTATTAAACTGATAGTTCGGTAGTTTTCACATCTGTCAACACCTGCTTTCTTTGGTACTGGAATTATTATATTCTTCATGAACTCTGAGGATATTTTGCTTTCTCATACATCGTGCTCACCAGATGGTAAAGTTTTGTCAGGGCTGACTCTCCCAAGGCTGTCAGTAGTTCTAATGGAATGTTGTCTACTCCCGGGGCCTTGTTTCGACTTAGGTCTCTCAGTGCGCTGTCAAACTCTTCACGCAGTATCATATCTCCCATTTCATCTTCATCTGCATCCTCTTTTATTTCCGTAATATTGTCCTCAATATTGTATAGACCCTCTATATACTCCTTCCACCTTTCTGCTTTCCCTCCTTTGCTTAGAACTGGGTTTCCATCTGAGCTCTTGATATTCATGCACGTGGTTCTCTTCTCTCCAAAGGTCTCTTTAATTTTCCTGTAAGCAGTATCTATCTTACCCCTAGTGAGATAAGCCTCTATATCCTTACATTTGTCCTCTAGCCATCCCTGCTTAGCCATATAATCGTCAACAAAATTAATTCTCCATGACGGACAGGTCCAGGCCTTCCGCTCGCGCTAACGCTTCGTACCTCTAACCTCGATCACTGCTAATTATTAACTCAAACCTCTACCACTGCTGACTATTAACTTCCAACTGCCATCACTTCTGGTTATTCACTTCAGACTGCGAGTCCGAGCAGCCACAGAGTCTCTTACGTAGGACTCACAGCGCTGTCAGAGTTATTAACGCAGCATATCGCGCTGCCAACATAGAAACATTACAATAGGCTACTTACATAGAGCCCCTGTTCCTTCCAAAAAATTTTACAAAGCGTTTTGGGCAGTGGACAAGACTAATTTGTTAAAAAATTTTATGTTAACAATATCAAATAGATCAGATGCAACAATTAGTAATTTACTGTTGGTCAGTAAAGCAAAAGGTGTCCTCCCAGTCCCTAAAGACAGTCCTAATCATTCATCAGGAGAGTAGTCTATGAGAGTTTTATGCACAAAGTCTGAGCGGTAAAAGAATTTGCACCTCGATGCAGTCTTGAAGAAGTAGTGTTGTCCTCCCAACGGAAACACATGCTGACTCTTGACATGAAGACATGAAGGTTGGTAATGGGCTAAAACAGAGCAAACCCACAGTATAATCAGTCGAAGTCTTGATGTGTATTGGTAGAATTGGTAGGTCACCAGAGAGCAGACGCACAGTATTCCTTGTAGAGATTGTTATAGTAATGGGCCACCAAAGGTGCAGACCCACTGTAGTCCTTGTAGAGACGGCCAGTAGCCATCCGTTGCGATTGCGCAGGTGCACAATCACAATAGAAGAGTCCTGAGGATAATGTAGCAAGTCCATGAACCACTGTTTGTGCACTCATTAATTATTATTATTATTATTATTTGTAATGTCCTTAGAAAGCACTAACACAGTCATATAACCTCTGAGATTTTATAGAAGGTGTACAACCTTGCTTCCGCCGTTTTTCTGATAGGTGGCGACAACGGTAAGTAGCGGTCGAAAGAAACACATCGCAGACGTCAGGTAGTTAGGTTGGACCTCGGTCAACATAATCTAAATGTTGAAATGCGTGTCAGTTCTTAAGTGGCCAAACTGCAGGTGTCATCGGTCCCTAGACTTACACACTACTTAAACTAACTTATGCTAAGAACAACACACACACACACACACACACACACACACACACACATGCCCGAGGGAGGACTCGAACCACCGGCGGGAGGGGCCATTCAGTCAGTGACATGGCGCCTCTAACCGCGCGGTCACTCTGCGCGGCAACATAATCTCATTCAAACATTGGTCGATTTGTGTCGGCATCCTAAAGTTGTTCATGATTGAAAATGTCAGTTTACGATCCAAATTCTCGTCATTTGCGGGAGTTGTTACTGTTTTGTTTCAATATTAAAGAAGCAGTGGCTGAGTCTCGTCGAATGCTCTCAAGTACATATGGTAAGGAAGCTATTAGTGAAAGAACTTGTCATGAATGGTTTCAACGCTTCAAGAACGGTGATTTTAACGTCGTAGACCGGCATAGTGAAGGATGAGAGAATGTTTTCGAAACATGCAGAATTGGAGACATTGCTGAGTGAAGACTCACGTCAAACTCAAGAAGAATTGGCACGATTAGCAGGAGTGACACAGCAAGCCATTTCAAAACGTCTCAAGGCTATGTCCATGATTCAGAAAGAAGGAACTTGAGTCCTGTGTGAGCTGAAACCAAGAGACGTTGAACGGCGTTTGTGTGTTTGTGAACAGTTACTTCAGAGGCAAAAACGGAAGGGATTTCTGCATCGCATTGTGACTGGCGATGAAAATTGGGTTCATTACGATAACCCTAAACCCAAAAAATTATTGGGATATCCAGGACACGCTTCCACGTCTACGGTCAAACCGAATATTTATGGTTCCAAGATCATGCTCTTCATTTGATGGTACCAGCTCGGTGTCGTGTACTTTGAGGTGTTAAAACCAAGTGAAACAATCACAGATGCTCGTTACCGAATGCAGTTAATGCATTTGACCAGCGTACTGAAAGACAAGCGGCCGCAATACAGCGAGAGGCACGGTAACGCACGACCCCACGTTACAAAAGAGGTCAAAACGTACGAGGAAACGTTAAAATGGGCAGTCCTACCCCACCCGCCGTATTCTCCAGACGTTGCTCCCTCTGACTATCACCTTTTTAGATCAATGGTGCATGGCCTGGCTGACCAACACTTCGGATGTCATGAAGAAGTCACAAGTTGCATCGATTCGCGGTTCGCTTCAACAGATGAACAATTTTTTCGACGCAGAATTCCTACACTGCACAAAAGATGCGAGGAAGTAGTGGCCATCGATACATGGGTAACCAATTTGTTTCATTAAAGCCTCAAATGTTGTGGAAAAAACGGCGGAAGCGAAGTTGTACACCTTGTACGAGTATGACCAACAGACAAATGCGTGCAGTTAAGTGAGCCCCTATTATTTACTTACATTGCAGAACTGGTGTCTATACAATTTCAATTTTACAACATACAAATTCAGTCACAAATGTAAAGAAAACATCATTACAGTAAAGAACGTGATAATACAGATAACATTTGTTGTAATACTGGCCTTACAAAAAGAATAGCAATTATGACATATCTAAATAAATGAAAAATGATAATATCCTTAGAAATATTAATTTGACACATGAGCATTAAAAGAAAAGAGAATAGAATAAAAAATGTCTGAACATCTTTCCAAAGTAAAAACAGGTTAGATTTAAGGATAACAGTATTCCTCATCATAGTGAACGCAGCTTAGTATTAGAAGGAAAAAAAATCATACCAAATTTATCAGGTAAACACACAGACACAGGAAGAACACAAACGCATAAGGGTACACATAAACACATAGCGGAATAACACAAAGTAAAAGACAGGGGCTGTTTTCAGTTTGACATTTGGTGCAGCAGTACTTGTGGTGAGCATTTTGTACCTCTTTTTAATATTTTTTTTCAATAGTACCCTTCATACTGATCCCTCTATAACTTTCAGCCAACACTACTTCATTTAATTCTCTGAGATCTCCTTAGTTCAACAGTTGTTCTTATAAAAGCCCTGTCTATCTGTATTTATGCTTTCATGTATTTCTTACCTCATTTGTTTATAAGAAAATCCTACTTCACAAAATAATTGTTATTATACAATACTCTTTGGTCAAACCTTTTCCTTATAGCTTCTCAATGCATTTCTTCCCAACTCATCACTTCTTTCCCTCTTAAGCTAACTTAAATCTGTTGAGCTCAGATATATGAACTAGAGAACGAGGCAGTGCAGCAGCACAAAACATTTAACACAAAAACCACAACGAAAAAAATGGAAATTGTCAAAGCAAGCAACATTATATCTAAATTAGCAAGGCAAATGCAACATTACAACTAATATAAGGCAATATGCAGCAAACAAGAAAAATAAATCAGTGTTAAAACTGGCTTATCAGAGTAATACAAAGTAAAATTCACTATGACAGTACGTGACAAATAGAAGCAGTAAATGCAATAACATGAGAGAGCACAAGCAGAAAAAATATTACAGTAAAGACAGCAATGCAGATAAGGGAAATATCTATTCACATTTTAATGTCTATGTCACATCTTATCACTAAAGTGGTGCACTACAAAAACTTGTTCTACCAAAAAATTACCAAGTCTTTCAAAAGAAAATTATGTATGCAATTCCTGTTACTAGTCCTTTCAAGTGCTCTTTCGTATTGATCTTTCCTTTTCAAGTGCTCTTTTTAAAGAATGTGGATCATAAAATTATTATTTAATGGATCTGTTGTTCACATTTGCATATGTATTAACTTTTGTTTTATAAAACCAATGCTACAGCGCAAATATGTACAAAGCAAAGCGTAAAAACATCATTCACTAGCCATATAGCATTTCATAAGTCAGTAAGAAGTCTCTTAACTCTCATAGAAAGATACTTGTCATAATCAGCAGTGTAGATGTAAGAATATTTCTCATCCCTTCATAAGCATTTCTGTAAGTAGCACAAGGTATGAGCTCCAAAGCGTAATCATATATTTCCAAGTGACAGTGTGTCGTGTTTGTGGTGCGTTCTGTAAAGAAATGTCAATATCGAGATTAACGGCGTCTCTTTTCTGCAGGTATACGAGCACTTGCGGAAGTACGGAGAGCTTCAGAGCAGTACAAGTAACGCTAAAAGTCCACACAACGTGGGTATATTTCAAAGCAGCTAGCGTACAGCTGGATGCTGCAGAGCATTACCTCAAGGTCACATACACTTCTTGCGAAAATATTTACGGCAGCATTTTGAGCTATAATGACAGTTTGATACCAATAAAAAATTTCCCAGGTTGAAAAATTACAGTGGAAGTGTGCAGAAACGAAATCTCATCAATAACAGTGTCCAAAAATTTCTGCCAGCATTGTGGTACTCACATTCACATATATACTCACATCTCATAATTCCTGGTGTCCAACATTCTTTCTCACAAACCAGAGTCCCTAACCCCTACTCATTATTTATATACATATATGTTGATACTGCCTCAATACTTCATCATAATAAACACATGGCGTAATCATATTCCTCATATAGCATCATCTTATTGATTGTAAATATATCTAAACATCATAATACACATCATCGTCCTAATAAAATCATCATAACACACCAATCAAATCTCAAAATTGTCGTAGCTTCCTTCAATTATCTCAAAAGCTCTAAAAAAATATTCCTCATATAGCATCATCTTAGTGATTGTAAACATATCTCAACATCATAATACACATCATCGTCGTAATGAAATCATCATAACACACCATCAAAACTCAAAATTGTCGTAGCTTCCTTCAATAATCTCAAAAGCTCTAAAAAATATTCTCTGCGTGTTTCAATATCATTTACCTCAAACGTACTTGAAAAATCATGATTCCATAGGAAATACATCTCTCAAAGCTATCACATTATCACAATGGCTCTGAAAATATATGTGAACAATTCACAGAATTTCCTAAATGCGAAGTAATCGAACTGTGTAATTACGTAGGCATGTGTCACTGACGTGGTATATGTTCATTTCTCTCAATAAAATGACGAGATAGCTGTGTAATTCTGTGTTAGAGAAATATGGTACTGATATGTAAAACAGTGTTAGCAAATACCATATCAGCTAGGGCTCTTTGCGCTTGCCACACACATGGTACATAAAGTAGGTGTACCCCCATGAGGAATAAAGTAATCATATGCTCAGATGTTACGAATTAAAACTGCAGAATGAATTGTATCACCGAAACCTTCTCTGTATCATAGTAGTTCAAAAATATTTCTTAAAAATGTTCCAAGTACAAAAGGTAATCACTTAAATGCGTGTCATGTAGCGCTAAACTGTACTTATTACTGTAAGAAAATTTCTGTCAGCGCTTAGCAGTAAAAATGTGCCAAGTGTCGTAGCTATCGTCGTTCAAAAGGAAAGTTCTCCAAAAATCAATGTACTTACATTTGTCATATACAAAAGTAAAGTGCTATGCGTATAAATGTCGTAGTTATTACGTTCATTGCTGTGACCTTGAAAGTACTATACTGTAAGGTATTGTTGTGTTACAAAAATAACTCTCTCATTGTAGCTGTGCCACAATGGTCATTACCAAAACATTTTCTACTTTCCAGAATAACGCAGAAAAACTGTGCAGACACAAAATAGATACAATGCAAAAGCAATGATGAAGATTGTGTCACTCCTAAGTAGCGTACTAGTATAATCGTGTAGCTGTCAAACAAACCAAATACTGTGCTGTCTGAGACCTCTCAAGAAGTACTTTAAATAAAAATGTCTTTCCAAATAAACAAAAATGGTGCAGTAAAACCTCCTTATCAGTATATGTTCCAAGAATGTGGACTTTATAGTCAGCCGGACGTTGTGGCCGAGAGATTCTAGGCGCTTCAGTCTGGAACCGCACGACTGCTACTGTCGCAGGTTCGAATCCTGCCTCGGGCATGGATGTGTGTGATGTCCTAAGGTTAGTTAGGTTTAAGTAGTTCTAAGTCCTAGGGGACTGATGACCTCAGATGTTAAGTCCCATAGTGCTCAGAGCCATTTGAACCATTTGAACTTTATACGTAATTGACGTAATTATGCAGCTAACAAGCAAAAATGTACACACAAGAAGACCGTGTCATCTGTTCCCCATGAAACTGGACTCGTAAAATTACTGTATTAATTGATATTCATGCCAGCTACGTTGTCAGTTTCATAGGTACGTTTTGTGGCTGCCTGCAGTGCGAGTCATTGTCTATTATCTCTTTGTTGTCACACATCGTTACTGGGATTTGGAGATCTAACTTCTACAATAGCAGATTGTCGATAGGGCGCTGCCGTATTTGAATCACACCAGTTCCGATTAAATTCAGGTCTGTCGTCATGACTATAGCGTCTGTCGTTTTGTTGGTAATTTCTTTCTTGTCGGTTAAGTGGTGGAGAATCTGTCCTGGAATCGTAAGTATGAGGTGGACCGTTGTGTCTGAAGTCATTTTGTCTCCCTTGATAGTAACTGTTTTGGTTCCCATATTGTCTACTTCTACGGTTATCTCTGTCATAACCACGGAAATCTGATCTTTCTCTATAACTATTATTTTTCTGCCAATGGTTGTCATACAGATGGTATCTGTTTTGATCACGATTTGCGTTATAAGAGTGACCTCATCGTGTCCTGTTATTATTTCTGTCGTCACGGAATTGTGATGGATGTGACCTGTAATTGTTATTTTCCTGTTTTCGTATCATGCGATTGTCTGTGTCAATTTCCAATTCTTGCAACAGTCCCTGAAAAGCTTCGATATCATCTTTGCAACGTCCTGCCAAGATAAAATGTCTTAAATGTTCAGGCAATTTAATCAAGCAAACACGGATGAGTTCCGAGGGACTCTACAGATGTGACAAATACTGATTTTTGTGCAACATATCTTCAAAATATTTTACAGGACTGGAAAATTCAGACGGTTCGAAGCGTTTCATAGTTATAATGCTGTGTTTTACTCGATATTCAGTAGCCAGAAAGGAAAAAAGGGTAAAAATCTCCTTCACTGTGACAGTCGCGAATAACCGATCGCATTCTTACAGCTGGTTCATTCTCTAAAAAGCCACGCATAAATACTAATCTATGTTCTAATGACCATTTATGAGGAAAGCAATGAGCAAATTGATGAAGTCAAGGTTCTGAATGAATGTCATTACCGGAAATCTTGAATGTTTTAAATTTACATGTACTGATGAAGAGCTTATAGTGAAAATCATCGTGTCGGCGAGTCGCAAATCGATCATTCTTACATCGTGTCGGTGGATCCATCTAAAGGCTCGGTTCACCTTCCCAACTCCTTTCAAAATCTCCAAAATACCCTGTGTTATTACTTAGTGACTTTTCCGTAGTTCTAAATCCCTCTTCCCGTGTCGGAGAGCGAGCATCCTCTGAAGTATGTAACTCTTGTATTACCTGTGTCAATTGATCCTGTACTTCCCACAGTTCTCTTTTGTGTTGAATATTAATTTGATTCTGATTTTGTTTGAATTTACTAATTTGCTCGTACACTTATGTCACTAAAGGCTACTGGCCTTATATCATTCAAATCATAGATAAATCTGTTAATTTCCCCGAAAGTTCGGCTACTTTTTCCGATAATGTGCTGATTTCCTCTGTGTGTTTTTATGAACCACATTTTAGAGTATCTACTGCGTCCTTTAGGTTTTCTTGATTTTTTGCAAGTTGCGTAACCGATGGGTAGATGCAACTGAGTCAGTTTTAGCTTGCAAGGTGTTTTGATTTTCCTGAAAAATAATCTGCAGTTTTTTATGGCAGCTTATTTATTCTGTAATTTGTTTTCATGACGCGGAAAAATAGGCTGAAAATGCTCACAAATTTTTGTTTTTACATCTTTGCAAATTTTTTGGCATTTCGATTCGATTTTAAGTAGCTCAGCGGTTAAACCTTCATGTCTTTGTTTAAGCGTTTGCTCAATTTTGTCAAACTTTTGGAGTTGCTGCTGCATTTGTTTTTGATTTTGTTCCATACTGTCTAACTTTTGAAGATTTTGTTCCATTGTGTCTAACTTTCGAAACTTTTATTCCATTTGTTGCATTAATTGCAATAACAATGTATTAGTGACTGAAACATGTTCCTCTGTGTTTTTGCAATGCATTTGCACCGGCAACATTCGTATTTTGAGAAGCAGAGAATGTGTCTTCACCTAATTGAGAAAAAGGTGTTGACGCAAAACCCGAATCTACCGGTATTTGCAAATATTTTGTTCTGTCATTTAGCATTCCTGAAGCGAACAGTTACCGACCCATCGATCGGCTATACATCCCTGTTCACTGATTGTTTCACTGCCTACACCATTATTTATTCCCTGGTCCATGTCCCTATGCACAATTACCAAATTTTGTCTCGAACATTTGTTACTTCATTACAAGGTGGTACTAATATGCTACGCTCGTCTTCACTGTCATTTCTCAATTTTCTTTGCAGCCTAGTGTTACGTTTCTCACACACCATGATTATCACAGTATTTCATACGATAAAACAGAAAAAAACTTAATTTAAAAAAAAGAAGACACGTTAAAATTGCACTGAAAATAATAAATATCTAAGTTGCAAACGCGACAGTAAGATACTTAATGCTAATCCACATGCATGTCACAACTACTTCGATCATTACAATACAATACAACAATTACAGCAACTACAAAGGAGAATTTCATATACAATTACGCACTAGAAATGAACAATAACTAATTTCTAACCATGCACTAATCATTTGAACTACAAGAAAATCAGAAGATTCCAGTGAGGTATCCTGGCAGGGTTGCCAGGTGAAACTTCTTAATATGATTTTACTTATACTGGAGTAACTAAGAAGGTGAAACTTCTTTATTTCATTTTTTTTTTTTTTAGAGATTGACACACTGCCTCTTTGCTTCTCTTTATCATTTCAACACTCACCTACGGAATTTGTCCTGACAAACACAACTCAAACTTCTCCTATTCATTAATTGCCCACAACAATCAAGGTTTACGCGATTTGACTGCTTTAAAATTAACTCAAAAGAAAGGTCCTGAATTAGAAGCAACACATACGTTTCATAAGTCACTTACCTCACCGAAAATGTTCATTACATGAATTATAGCGATACAGCAAGCACCAATACAGCCAGATAAATAAAAGATTCTGACTACTGTTGGCTCTAACTACTAATAGGCAGGTGGTTAGCAAAGGAAAGATTTTATTTCAGATCAAACAATGTATTTAGAAGCATTTACCTTAAACCTGTGACAACCAGTTTAACAATTATATAATCGTCTGTGACATCCAGTTCCCAGAATTATATAATTGTCAACAAAAGTAAATCTCCATGACGGACACGTCCAGAGCTTCCGCTCTAGCTAACACTTCAGACCTCTAACCTCCGTCACTGCTAACCGTTAACTTCCAACCTCCATCACCGCTATTAACTTCCAACTGCCAACACTGCTGGCTGTTCAGTTCAAACTGCGAGTCCGACCAGCCACAGAGTTATTAATGCAGTCTATCGTGCTGCCAACATACAAACATATAAACAGGCTACTTACACAGGGAAATTCAGGAATACAGAAATACAAGTCACCGAGGAAAGAAATAAATAGGAAGTACAAGGAAGCTAAGACGAAATGGCTACATAAAAAATGGGAAAATATCGAAATAGAAATGATTGTCCGAAGGACCGACTAAGTATGTAGGAAAGCTAGAATACTCTCTAGGGAAATTAAAGCAACAGTGGTAACATAAAGAGTGTGACGGGAATTCCACTGTTAAATGCAGAGGAGAGAGTGGATAGGCAGAAAGAGTACATTGAGTGGCTCTATGTGGGAGAGGATTTGTCTGATGTGATAGAAGCACAAAAAGGAGTCGATTTAGAAGAGGTAGGGGATACATTCTTAGAATCAGAATTTAAGAGAGTTTTGGAGGCCTTAAGATCAAATAAGGCAGAAGTGATAGATCACATTCCACCAGAATTTGTAAAATCATTAGGGGAAGTGGCAACAAAACGACTATTCATGTTGGTGTGTAGAATGTATGAGTCTTCCGACATACCATCTGACTCTCGCAAAAATATCATCCACAAGAATCCGAGGACGGCGAGAACTGACAAGTGCGAGAATCATCGTACAGTCAGCTTAACAGCTCATGCATCCAAGTTGCTCACAAGAATAATATACAGAAGAATGGGAAAGAAAATTGAGGATGTGCTAGATGACGATCAGTTTGGCTTTAGGACAGGGAAAGGCACCAGAGAGGTAATACTGAAGTTGCGTTTGGCAATGCAAGCAAGACTAAAGAAAAATCGAGACACGTTCATAGGATATGTCGACCTTGAAAAAGCATTCTACAATGTAAAATGTTGCAAGGGGTTCGAAATTCTGAGAAAAATAGGGATAAGGTATAGGGAGGGATTGGTAACATACAATATGTACAAGAGCCAATTGAGAATAGTAATAGTGGACAACCAAGAACGAAGTTCTCGAGTTAAAAAGGATGTAAGACAGGAATGTAGCCTGTCGCCCATGCTGTTTAGTTTGTACATCAAAGAAACCATGATGGAAATTAAACCAAGGTTCGTTAATGGAATTAAAATTCAAGGTGAAAGGATATCAGTGATACGATTCGCCAATTATACTGCTATCCACAGTGAAAGTGAAAAAGCATTACATGATCTGCTGAATGGAATGAACAATGTAATGAGTGCAGAATATGGATTGAGAGTAAATCGAAGAAAGAAGAATATAATGAGAATTAGCAGAAATGAGAACAGCAAAAACTTAACATCAGGATTGATGATCACGATGTAGGTGAAGTTAAGGAATTCTTTTTACCTAGGCAGTAAAATAACCAATAATGGAAGGAGCAAGGAGGACATCAAAAACAGACTAGCACTGGCGACAGGGGCTTTCCTAGCCAAGAGAAGGCTACTAGCATCAAACGTACGCCTCAATTTGAGGAAGAAATTCCTGAGAATGTACGTTTGGAGCACGGCATTATATGTTAGTGAAACATGGACTGTAGAAAAACCACAACAGGAGAGAATCGAAGCATTTCAGAGGTGGTGCTACAGACGAATGTTGAAAATTAGGCATACTCATAAGGTAAGGAATCAGGAGGTTCTGTGCAGTACCGGAGAGGAAAGGAATATGTGGAAAACATTGACAAGGAGACGGGACAGGATGGTAGGACATGCGTTAAGAGATCAAAGAACGACTTCCGTGGTACTAGAGTGAGGAGTAGAGGGTGAAAACTGTAGAGGAAGACAGAGAGGGGGACACATCCAGCAAATAGTTGAGGACGTAGGCTGCAAGTGCTACTCTGTGATGAAGAGGCTGGCACAGGCGAGGAATTCGTCAGAAGAGAGACGAGTGAAAAACAAATAAAGAGAGAAACAACCAACAGGGACGAGATCAGACGTAGTCAATACATATCAAATTGCTAATTAGCACAGCACATTAACGTAGCATCAAAATTAATATAAGAAATTGAAAAATTACAATAACAAATACAAAATTAGACAAAAAATTTAAACTTAAAATGCAAACATTATCGAAAGTCTTGCCATTCCCGGGACCGATACTATATCTCTAACAGGCAAAAATCGTCGAGATCCTCAATTCCCAGGATGGTTGAACTATCTGCACACATAATTAAATTTGTACGAAACACTCGAAGTGCTAGTCCTCCGAGCACCTTCCGGTTCTTTTTATTGTTTGGTGCAGTACTGGCTTTTAAAAAGTAAAAAAAATAAAAGAAACAGTTGTGCCTTAGGCGTAAACTGTTCTTGGTCAGCACTTTCACTCTTAGCTCATCACTTTCCTCTCGTTGAAAAGTAATATCTGAAAGACGCACAAAGGTTGGACTGCACTGACTGGCCTAGAAAAATCTTTTGATAATGAACAGACCAACAAAGGGTGGGAAAAGTCGAAAGAAATAGAGTTGGATCAAAGACTGTTAAGAGTTTTTATGAAATTATATCAAAACAAGACAGCAATGGAAGAATTGGGAATAATTGGACAGAAGAATTGGAGGTGATAAAGCGTCTGCAGCAGTGATGTGGGAATGATTTCCAGAATCGTGTACACTCTGTCAGTGGGCACAGCATCTAATCCTCGCCAACCCGAACTTCTTCTCTAGTGTTCTATTTATCGAAGAATGTTCCTTCTCTATCAAAGAACAGGTAAACACAAGAAACATACATTATTGGACCAGACAGGTAGAACATCAGCATCAATGGAGAGTTAACGTCTGGTGTGGGATGCTTGGCACTACAATTGATGGCCTTCATTTCATCAATGGTGGTCTAAACGGCACAGCGTATGCCAACTTCCTCAACGAATTCTTCTTCCTCTTCTGGATGAAGTGTGGTTAAGAACCAGAATGCATATGTGGTATCAACACGATGGATGTCCAGCAAATAATGCCTTGCCTGCACGTCGTGGTCTGAACCGAAGGTATCCTGCCAGATGGAGTGGTCGAGGAGGAACAGTTACTTGGCCTGCTAGATCTCCTGATTTAAATTCTCTGGACTTTCTTCTTTGGGGATACATTAAAGACGTTGTCTATCGCGATAATCTAACAACTCCAGAGGACATGCAGGAACGTATCGTGCTTGCTTGTAATGCTCTTCAGCAGACAACAGTGGAAGCAGTAAATAATTCTTTCATTAAACGAGTGCACCAGTGTATCGACGTCCAGCGTCATCATTTTGAGCACATCTAAATGTTCTACTCCCGGACAATGGTACAGGAGAGCCAATGTCAATTTTATGTTATGTTTTTACTTGGTTTTCATTTGTTTTCTGACAGCTCCAGGAAGTAGACAAGTTTGTGATCCCGGGCTCAAAGTCAATGTTGTGTTGTGTAATTAATAACGTTGTGTTTCAGCGAATGGTACTTTATGATACATTTTTGAATACGTTTTTAGAAGAGGAAATGAATTACCGAATTAAAAATACAGGGTGCCATTTAAAAAAAGTCATCCCGCTGTTCATATCTTTGGAAAAAACTAAGCTACAACGAAGGCAATCATGCTGATTGATGTCTCCCTGACTGCTAAGGAACATTTGTTCGAAAAATTTTGTAATTTGCATCTGGACAAACATTTAGGGTGGTCAAGATATGTGTGACACCCTGTATAGTGATTGATACGGCTGCATTATTTCTCGTCATGATCGCAACTGTTAAGTCTACAGTGTAATAGAGTCGCAAACAATGACTGCTAGAAATTCAACAGTAATGATTAAGAAAGCCGTACCCAAGAAGGTAGCTGTGAAGAAACCATGGGTAACAGAAGAAATACTTCAGTTGATTGATGAAAGGAGGAAGTAAAAACATGTTCCGGGAAAATCAGGAATACAGAAGTACAAGTCGCTGAGGAATGAAATAAATAGGAAGTGCAGGGAAGCTAAGACGAAATGGCTGCAGGAAAAATGTGAAGACATCGAAACGGATATGATTGTCGGAAGGACAGACTCAGCATACAGGAAAGTCAAAACAACCCTTGGTGACATTGAAAGCAACGGTGGTAACATTAAGTGTGCAACGCGAATTCCACTGTTAAATGCAGAGGAGAGAGCAGATAGGTGGAAAGAATACATTGAAAGCCTCTATGAGGGTGAAGATTTGTCTTATGTGATAGAAGAAGAAACAGGAGTCGATTTAGAAGAGATAGGGGATCCAGTATTAGAATCGGAATTTAAAAGAGCTTTGGAGGACTTATGGTCAAATAAGGCAGAAGGGATAGATAACATTCCATCAGAATTTCTAAAATCATTGGGGGAAGTGGCAACAAAACGACTATTCACGTTGGTGTGTAGAATATATGAGTCTGGCGATATACCATCTGGCTTTCGGAAAAGCATCATCCACACAATTCCGAAGACGGCAAGAGCTGACAAGTGCGAGAATTATCGCACAATCAGCTTAACAGCTCATCCATCGAAGCTGCTTACAAGAAAAATATACAGAAGAATGGAAAAGAAAATTGAGAATGCGCTAGGTGACGATCAGTTTGGCTTTAGGAAAAGTAAAGGGTGAGAGAGGCAATTCTGACGTTACGGCTAATAATGGAAGCAAGGCTGAAGAAAAATCAAGACAGTTTCATAGGATTGGTCGACCTGGAAAAAGCGTTCGAGAATATAAAATGGTGCAAGCTGTTCGAGATTCTGAAAAAAGTAGGGGTAAGCTATAGGGAGAGACGGGTCATATACAATATGTACAACAACCAAGAGGGAATATTAAGAGTGGACGATCAACAACGAAGTGCTCGTATTAAGAAGGGTGTAAGACAAGGCTGTAGCCTTTCGCCCCTACTCTTCAACCTGTACATCGAGGAAACAGTGATGGAAATAAAAGAAAGGTTCAGGAGTGGAATTAAAATACAAGGTGAAAGGATATCAATGATACGATTCGCTGATGACATTGCTATCCTGAGTGAAAGTGAAGAAGAATTAAATGATCTGCGGAACGGAATGAACAGTCTAATGAGTACACAGTATGGTTTGAGAGTAAATCGGAGAAAGACGAAGGTAATGAGAAGTAGTAGAAATGAGAACAGCGAGAAACTTAAAATCAGGATTGGTGGTCACGAAGTCAATGAAGTTAAGGAATTCTGCTACCTAGGCAGTAAAATAACCAATGACGGATGGGGCAAGGAGGACATCAAAAGCAGACTCGCTATGGCAAAAAAGGCATTTCTGGCCAAGAGAAGTCTACTAATATCAAATACCGGCCTTAATTTGAGGAAGAAATTTCTGAGGATGTACGTCTGGAGTACAGCATTGTATGGTAGTGAAACATGGACTGTGGGAAAACCGGAACAGAAGAGAATCGAAGCATTTGAGATGTGGTGGTATAGACGAATGTTGAAAATTAGGTGGACTGATAAGGTAAGGAATGAGGAGGTTCTACGCAGAATCGGAGAGGATAGGAATATGTGGAAAACACTGATAAGGAGAAGGGACAGGATGATAGGACTTCTGCTAAGACATGAGGGAATGACTTCCATGGTACTAGAGGGAGCTGTAGAGGGCAAAAACTGTAGAGGAAGACAGAGATTGGAATACGTCAAGCAAATAATTGAGGACGTAGGTTGCAAGTGCTACTCTGAGATGAAGAGGTTAGCACAGGAAAGGAATTCATGGCGGGCCGCATCAAACCAGTCAGTAGACTGATGACAAAAAAAAAAAAAAATCCCAAGTTCCAGGAAGGAGAGAGTGCCCCCTCTTGCCCTCCCCGCAACCCCCACCACTCACCACTTTTTGCGGATACTTATTCCACTAACTTCGAACAATTCGCAAGTCACGCATAGTTTAAAATACGATAACACACACACATAGAAGAAAAAAAGGTGGCCGTAACTCCAGCCTAGCCAGGTGGGTTGCGAAAAATTGAGTGTAAGAGTAGCTGGAGAAAATATCTCTGTAGCACAGTTCCTGACACTGAACGTCAGACACTTAACGGTGAACCAGGGCAAGCTCATCAAAGTCGTTGTATTTGGCTTCCCATTGAAGATGACAAACATATCAAAGAAGAGCTGGAAGCGATGTATAGCTGGCACGGTAGCTCAGTGTGTTAGCTCAGAACGTTAGCTGGCCTTTGCAATAACTGGATGAATGGATCATCGGTGAACTTCAAAGGGTGTTATGGGACGTCCGCACCTAACAAATGCAATGGAAAAAAAGCACCGGTGGCGCAGTCGTTAATGGAACTGCCTACTGAACAGGACGTCCCGGTTCGAATCCAGGACCGCCACACATTTTCACTAGTCGCTGCTTATTCCGCATACAGTCCCTAGGCAGTTGACATCAAAAGGTCCTCTCTTCCGTTTGCTTTCCTATCCCCCGACCGCTCTCGATTTTCAGTTTACGTAACACTTCGTTTTGTTGTCATTGCCAAAAGTAGTGCCAGCAAGCAGTTCTAGAGACCGCTATTATCACGGAGTTCAATCAAAAGCCGCGAGAAGGCAGTTCCTCCCGGACGCAGGTAACGGCAACGGCATCGTCCACCAACGAGTGTGGCGAAGCGTCGCGAGGGCGCAGCACCTCTTAGCCCGCCAAAATGATGCAGCGGTGTGGCCCCCAGCTGATGGTACAAACTGGCCTCAGAACGGGACGTACTCCGCCGAAACTTGTGCGTTGCAGTTGTAGACGGACTCCAGCTGACAGTACAAATCAGCGACAGCACCAAGGATGGGCAGTTCACCGGGCTTCCATGAACTGTCAACTAACATAAGACATCGCCGACAGCCGAAGAGCGTCGCAACATCAGTAGCTAAGCAAAAGAATCTCGACAACTTGGTTAATATATTGGCTGGTTTCATCGAAATTATCCTCGATATGTTCGAGGACCTCGAAGGGTCTGTAGAAGGAAATGTAGACCTAACAACATCGATGGAGGACTCGGCAGCCAAGTTTGTTTGTATATTACATGACGACGTAACCTTTTGACCATCGAGAGGCACTCTTGAACCAACAAATTTCAAGGCGTTGCTGTCACACACTGGAGTTACCTCTCTGGAAGCTGATTTAAGTGCCAAAAAATGTGGTCTGGAAGTCAAGGCTTACGAACACCAGAAGACGTTGCCTACAACCATTGGCTAGATGTCGCGATACTTAAGTGAGCGGCTTCCGTGATCCGACCATATACAACCCCATCCCACTCCCCCGAACAGACGCCTCCAGACGCCTTAAACGTCACGACAGTCAAAATGGGGCATCGTTTATCTCCGCCACCACCAGAGCTGTTATGTTCTCAGACCACATCCTAGTGGTCTTTGAAATGGAAATAGACGCCGCTCCGTGTAGCACAGTGGTTCACGATCTTTGTGATACTGATACGCCGTGTGTGATCAGATCTTAGCTAGTATCGGCCGGTTTATTTAGGGCCTAAGTAACCTTTATGAAAAAAATTCTTCGAACACATCCTTTTTTTTTAAAAAAAAATGATGAAAGACAATTGATATTTCGCTTTTGGGTGTGTTATTACACCAGTGCATTGCGATTTCTGTCTACAACTCCTTCTGAATAAATGAAGCTATCTATCCTCACTGGGAGTAGACGCTAAAAAAACCTGCTTCCTCTGCACCACTCCTCTGCCTACTGACATTTGCCTCACCCGCACCCTTCTCCCCCTCCCTCCCCCCTTTTAAAATCTGACAAATTAAAACGTGTGCACTACACCTAGGCGGACTGTTTGCAAATCACTTGTTTGTTTACTCCTTACTTCTGAACTGACAGTTATTGGAAGGCTTCTGGTTGTCAATGCTTTGTCGCTGACCACTGGCACTAATAACAATAAGAATAGTAACAGTGTAGGCCCTGTATCAGTATAGTGCCCATTAAATTGTAACTATTGTGTTGTGTTGTCAGTTCATTTATTGTTGCGAAGTAAATAATGAAGCAAGTTATGGTCTGCTGCGGGAACCAAGTACAACTTGGAGAAGGCGTCTACATCAAATATTTAAGCGTATGTGGTATAAATGTTACAGCTCTACTGTCATAGATGTATGGTACAAAGCACCAAGTATATCTGTAGAGGATGGACTGTGTAAGGAAGATGATGTTCATAAATTTGTGTCACAAAATGCGCACAACAAAGTGTCACATGTTGATTGCAGTGTGGGAATCGTGTTCCTCACTTAACATGACAGGTGGATGCCGTGAGTCTGATAGGTGTGGAGGGTAAAACGGATAGATAAAGAGCCTGGGAGCAATGAAACATGAAGATACCCGAATACAAAACAGTTACTCTATTGGAACGTTGACAGGCGCTGTTAAATGCAGAACACATTTACAAAAATTAGTTGCCACGAAAGTGTCTAAGAACAAAAATTCTCAGTTTAGTTGCTCCGGCAATGCCCACCACTGACAAAGGCGTTACGAGCACACACGTGGAGTGCCCATCGTCCATGCGTGGCGAAATCAGTTTACATAACTTTTTAAGACGACATGTGAAACATAGTTTATCATCTTGAGTCGTAGTAAACCTAACTAATCTAACAGGATGGTCAAGGAAATGTGTAAATACAAATAAATGAACTTGGAGGAACCGTGACCAAAGCAAGTGCAAAAATGCAACTAAGCGAACTTGGGGTACACAGTTGAAGCTAATGTAATAAACTTGGGGATTTCAGTATCTAACGGTCGCATGAGGGGCTCCGCAGTGACTTGCGAAGAGTTCACAGGAAAGAGGTCGGATCTCGCCACTATAACTGAACGGTCTCCATGAAACGGAAACTCCATGCTCTGCACACGAGACCGCGAGGTGTGAGCTGAATAATGTTGCCCTGAAGTATGGTATGAATCTCGCCTACTTGTTCTCCATAGGCCTTTGGAGAGCCTGCGGTGCAGTTCACGTTTCAGACACACAAAATCGACTCACTACTGACGTCTTCATTGGTCTGCTGCAGCACGAGATCATCTGTTAGAACAGACGAGTGGCTGTCACGAATGCATAGTAGTGTGTCGCCTCAGTAGTATTATTGGTAAAGTCTGCATTCAGTATTACGGTATTAAGAATAATTTAGTTTCGTAACTGAAATAGTTTGAACCCTTTTATTGTTACCCCTCAGAAAATGACATTTTACCCCGTGTTGGGAACCACTAGTGTAGCAGAATGGAGTTGGACCTATGGGGAACATCCGGTGGAAAGTCTTCAGACACGAGAGACCGGATGGCTGCCACAATGGACTTCACTAGTGACCTACAGACTGAGGCTACAGATGCAGCCCGCAGCGCCCCTCATAGGGTGCAGCAACGGCCGCCATGGCGACGTCACTTGCTGGAGCCGCGCCTCAACAGACACAGGCACGGTGTTACTCGCTGACCACGTGTTTCCATGAATGCATAATAACGATAGGATATTTGATTGTGCTCTGGAGACTGTCATAAATCCCATGTTACACTATGCGATTAAAAGTATCCGGATACCTGCCAGAAAACGAATTACAAGTTCGTAGCAGCCTCCATCGGTAATGCTGGAATTCAGTACGGTATTGGCCCACCCTTAGCCATGACGATAGCTTCCACTCTCGCAGGCATACGTTCAATCAGGTGCTGGAAGATTTCTTGCGGAATGGCAACCCATTCTTCACGGAGTGCTACACTGAGGAGAGGTATCGATGTCGGTCGGTGCGGCCTGGCACGAAGTCGGCGTTTCAAAACATATCAAAGGGGTTCTATAGGATTCAGGTCAGGACTCTGTGCAGGCCAGTCCATTACAGAGATGTTATTGTCGTGTAACAACACCGCCACAGGCCGTGCATCGTGAACAGGTGCTCGATCGTGTTGAAAGAGGCAATCGCTATCCCTTTTGTGGCGGCGTTCGTGGCGACAAACAATTCGCTGTAGAAACGGCTTACGAAGTCACCGCCACACTTTTAATAGCGGGCCGACCGGTCCGCTGGAACAGTGAACAGAAAGATGAAAACCCAAACACTCTGATTAAATAAAAGTCGGTACTTATCTTTATTAACGAAGATACAGAAACACAGTAGTGAACTCCGTGTCTATAGAGATCTGTCTAGTTCGAGTCGGAGCGGCTAGGTCAGCGTCGGCTGACGACAAACAACAACTCTGCTGCGATGAACACACAACTGACTAGCAAGTACACAATTCGGTGGCGAGTATACAACTGAGCGGCGAATACAGAACTGTCCTAGCGCTCGCGACTCCAGCGCTTAAGAAACCAGAAGCCAGCGGTGGCGCGCGCAGACTTGCGGCGATTTCCTGTCTCGCTGGCGCTGCTTATGCGGACGGCGTCCGGACTTTGATGCTGCCAACCTTTTGGCAGCGGGCTCGGGTGGCATTACTGGCTAGGATATAACACTCCTCCCCCCCAAATCACCGCACCGTCGTTGAATAATGACGTGGCGAGCGTCGACGGCGGGGGAGGGGTCGGGCCGCATGCGTAGCAGAAGAGACCGGGGCGGAGACTGTTGTCGGTGGCAGTCCCCGGTCCGCACCCCAGCATTGGCTGCGCGGGGCCTCGGGAAACACCGACTGAAAACCGAGGTCAGGGTGCACGCCTGTGACCACGGGCGCAGATTCTGGTACTGGACGCGACGGGGCGTCGGGACCCACGAAGAGAGGCAGCGTCTCCTGACGCTGCGTCGACGGCTGCTGAGTGGGCGCCGGACAAGGCGCTGCGGTGTCAGACTCCTTGGGGGTGCCCAAGCAAAGCGGCTGCAGGACAGGCTGCACAGCCACCGCTTGGGAAGGCAGCCCGGCTGAGGGGTCGACGTCCATCAGCTCCGAAGGCTAGGATATAACAATCCCAGCATTGCTCCTCAACAGTGGGAAGCAAGAAGGTGCTTAAAACATCAATATAGGGCTGTGCTGTGATAGTGCCACGCAAAACATAAGGGGTGCAAGACCCCTACATCAAAAACATGACCACACCATAACACCACCGCCTCCGAATTTAATTACACTCCTGGAAATGGAAAAAAGAACACATTGACACCGGTGTGTCAGACCCACCATACTTGCTCCGGACACTGCGAGAGGGCTGTACAAGCAATGATCACACACACGGCACAGCGGACACACCAGGAACCGCGGTGTTGGCCGTCGAATGGTGCTAGCTGCGCAGCATTTGTGCACCGCCGCCGTCAGTGTCAGCCAGTTTACCGTGGCATACGGAGCTCCATCGCAGTCTTTAACACTGGTAGCATGCCGCGACAGCGTGGACGTGAACCGTATGTGCAGTTGACGGACTTTGAGCGAGGGCATATAGTCATATAGTGGGCATGCGGGAGGCCGGGTGGACGTACCGCCGAATTGGTCAACACGTGGGGCGTCAGGTCTCCACAGTACATCGATGTTGTCGCCAGTGGTCGGCGGAAAGTACACGTGCCCGTCGACCTGGGACCGGACCGCAGCGACGCACGGATGCACGCCAAGACCGTAGGATCCTACGCAGTGCCGTAGGGGACCGCACCGCCACTTCCCAGCAAATTAGGGACACTGTTGCTCCTGGGGTATCGGCGAGGACCATTCGCAACCGTCTCCATGAAGCTGGGCTACGGTCCCGCACACCGTTAGGCCGTCTTCCGCTCACGCCCCAACATCGTGCAGCCCGCCTCCAGTGGTGTCGCGACAGGCGTGAATGGAGGGACGAATGGAGACGTGTCGTCTTCAGCGATGAGAGTTGCTTCTGCCTTGGTGCCAATGATGGTCGTATGCGTGTTTGGCGCCGTGCAGGTGAGCGCCACAATCAGGACTGCATACGACCGAGGCACACAGGGCCAACACCCGGCATCATGGTGTGGGGAGCGATCTCCTACACTGGCCGTACACCACTGGTGATCGTCGAGGGGACACTGAATAGTGCACGGTACATCCAAACCGTCATCGAACCCATCGTTCTACCATTCCTAGACCGGCAAGGGAACTTGCTGTTCCAACAGGACAATGCACGTCCGCATGTATCCCGTGCCACCCAACGTGCTCTAGAAGGTGTAAGTCAACTACCCTGGCCAGCAAGATCTCCGGATCTGTCCCCCATTGAGCATGTTTGGGACTGGATGAAGCGTCGTCTCACGCGGTCTGCACGTCCAGCACGAACGCTGGTCCAACTGAGGCGCCAGGTGGAAATGGCATGGCAAGCCGTTCCACAGGACTACATCCAGCATCTCTACGATCGTCTCCATGGGAGAATAGCAGCCTGCATTGCTGCGAAAGGTGGATATACACTGTACTAGTGCCGACATTGTGCGTGCTCTGTTGCCTGTGTCTATGTGCCTGTGGTTCTGTCAGTGTGATCATGTGATGTATCTGACCCCAGGAATGTGTCAATAAAGTTACCCCTTCCTGGGACAATGAATTCACGGTGTTCTTATTTCAATTTCCAGGAGTGTATAAGTACTACATACGCTGGCAGATGACGTTCACCGGGAATTCGCGATACCCACACCTTGCCAGCAGATCGCCACACTGTGTAGCATGATTCGCCACTCCAGACAACGTTTTTCCACTGTTTAATCGTCCAGTGTTTACGCTCCTTACACCAAGCGAGGCATCGTATGCCCTTCACCGGCGTGATGTGTGGCTTATGAGCAGCAGCTCGACCACGAAATGCAAGTTTCCTCACCTCCCGCCTAACTGTCACAGCACCTGCACTGAATCCTGATGCAGTTTGGAATTCCTGTGTAAAGGACTGTATAGATGTCACCCTATTACACATTACGACCCTCTTCAACTGTCGGCAATCTCTGTCAGTCAACAGACGAGGCTGACTGTACGCTTTTGTGCTGTACGTGTCCCTTCACATTTCCACTTCACTATCACATTGGAAACAATGGATGTTTAGGAGTGTGGAATTCTCGCGTACAGACGTATGACACAAGTGACACCCAATCACCTGACCACGTTCGAAGTCCATTAGTTCTGCGGAGCATCCCATTCTGCTCTCTGACAATGTCTAATGACTACTGAGGTCACTTATATGGAGTATTTGACAGTAGGTGGCAGCACAATGCACCTAATATGATACTTTTCGAAATATCAGTTAGGAATGGTGTGTATCACATGGTACAAATACATCTATAAAAAATTGTTTAAGAGAGTGTAAAAAAAAAAAAAAGAGTGTACAGAGAAGTGGTTGTAACTCGTTCCTGGAGATCCAAATAATGAAGTACCTTACTTCTCTATATGATACATCAACGATTTAGGTCTTAAAAACAAAATTTAAAATACGCATTTTCGAAAGCATGTGGCGAGTGCAGCTATTGAAGTTCGTCGTATTTTATAAGATGCATCTGATGAAGCAAAATGTTTCATACATCGTGGAACAGCCTAAAAAAATTATGGCAGGGATCTTTCAACTCTGTCTACTATTGATAAGGATTCTAACGCAGATAAATACAGGATGTTTATAAATGAATATCGAGGTTTTCATCGCTTTATAATATTTATTATATTAATCTTACAGTTATAAATGATGTGTCAAATGAAAGAGCAACTCAGTTTTACCAAGAACCTTATAAATGTTCAATGATGGTCAATGTGAACACCATTTGTCACACGGCACACATCAAGTCTATAGCCGAGTTCTTCCCAAACGTTGATAAGTGTGTCCTCAGTGATTGTAGCAGCAGCTGCTTCAATCCAGTTTCTTAAATGAGGGAGGTATGTACACACGATACTTGATGAAACCCCAAAGGAAAGAATCGCATGGCATTAGGTCAGGTGAAAGTGGAGGCCATGCAAAGCTAGTCCCGTCATTGGGCCCCTTGCGGCCTGTCCAGCGCTTGGGTACAGTGAAGTTCAGCCAATCCCAAGCGCACTGGAGCCAAACACAACTGTTTGAGTTTGCTCTTTGGTTTAACATACCATTTATAACTGTAAGTTTAATGTAATAAATATTATAAAGCGTTAAAAAACCCCGATATTAGTTTATAAAGACCCTGCACTTGTGACAAGCAAGAGCATAAAGATAATTGCTGTTAGTTTCATTTGCAGTAATTTAAGTTGAGCTTGTAGGTTTCTGTCTAACCACACACTTGGAAAGCACTACGTATTCGGAAAAAAATGGTGAATTATTTGTAACAAGAAAAAATGAATGCTGATTCACGCACAGCAATTTCATGTGTAGCAATTTCATCTTTCATTTCTTAAGCATACGGAAGTCACAAAATCGGAGATACTCATTACTGATAAAATGCGCTCTTGCATGTAAATGAGAACGAATATTGAAAAAAAAAAACTTTCACGAACAACAAAGTCTCAGAATGTGTTACAAACACGAAGACGAAGAAAAAAATTTCATAGCGGGATACGGAAATCGGAAATTTGTGGTAAGGACTATGGGATCGAACTGCTGAGGTCATCGGTCCCTAGGCTTATGCACTACTTAAACTAACTTACGCTAAAGACAACACACACACCCATTCCTGAGGGAGGACTCGAACCTCCGACGGGGGGAGCCGTGTGAATCGTGACCAGACGCCTAAGACCGCTCTGCTACCCCGCGTGGCTGGGATACAGCTGTACGTCCTTTAGCACTATAGTTCCTCGCCTTAGCCACTTTTTTTGCCTTAACCACTTTTTTTATTTCACAAAAACAATAACAAAAAAGGTTACCTTAATACGAAATGACCTAAATAATGTGATAGCTAATTGCAGTCATCAACTACAGAATTCATAGAATGAAGATCAATATTCAGTCATTAACCGTAACACACATTTAACATCTTCACTGTCACCTTCTGCTGGTGGCAGTTCAGCTTGCATATTATCTTCTCCTGCAGCCTGAGGTCTCTCTTCATCAATTCCGAGATACAAATAATCATTCAATGAATCCTTGACGTGTGCTCCTAAGTGTCCTACAGGGAAAATTCTGTGGACAGAAGAGCAGTGTCGAACAGTAACATCCCAAAGTCCTTCACTGCCTTGCCTTGTTTGTCAGTCTCATCCTTCTAACAGCATCCTTTGTAACAGACACCAGATGTTTTCCATCATATTCTTGTATTTGCTGTACTACTGATTTATTTTTCATGTCTGACCTGTGGGGGAGGTCAGGGTCAGGAATGCGCCACGGAAGTAGTGGGGCCAGTCCGCGGGCGGGGCACTGCTGGTGCTTCGTGGCCTTGCACCCCAGCCTCCATGATGAATCCACGTGTCCCTGTGTCCCTCACCTATACCCATTCTGTTGAAGACAATTCGGAGGATATTTTTACTGTAGTTCAGACACTTAAGCGATTTTTCGATAAGTTTCCATACACATTTTGTATTCAATATGTTGCCCGACCGGTTAGCCGTGAGGTCTAATGCAGGGCTTTCCGGATTGGGAAGGACGGCCAGGTCCCAGGCACGAATCTAAACGGTGAAGCTGGCCAGTGTGTGGATGGATTTTACGCACTTTTCCAACTGCCTCGGCGAATGCTGGCTGGTTCTCCTTATTCCGCCTCAGCTACACTATGTGAGCGATAGCTGTGCATTCTCCATGTATGCGTACACCACCATTACTCTAGCATGCAAACATATGGGTTAGACTCGAGTCTCGAGTGGTGTGAGACGTTCCCTCGGGGTGGGGGTGGGGGGGGGGGGTGTCCACTGGGGGCCGAACCACACAATCACCCTGAAAGAGTGGTTCGGTGTGGGGTGGTGGAGGGGTGAAGTGGAGTGCGGTATTCATCGTGGGGTTGTGGACCACTGCGGCTACGGTGGGGAAGGAGGCCCCCAGTTAACATACAATACAATATGTTCATCGCTCCCAATGTTGTTAAAAATGAAGCTTGTGTATTTGCCCACTAACCAAATCACCCCTGCACGCGGACGATACGTTTGTGTGCAGTGGCACACCATGACTGTCCACACGAAGCAGCTTTCCCAATAAAAATGAAAAAGGCAGACCAGCAATGGCTGGACACTAATGCCACAACAAGAAACACGGGAGTTCACAAGAAGAACTCTAGAGCACGCTCTAAATCTACTACAACATTGTCAATGAAGCTAAAGCTTACTAACTTGCTGTTGCAGACACTATAACAATGAAGGTGGTTCCATTACTATCTGTTGGACAAGCCGTGTACTTTGTCGCCTGTTGCCAGAAACATGTTGCATCGGATTCAAACGTCTGACCGACATGTTAATACTGCTGGAGGACCTCATTTAGGCTACTTCCTATACGCTACAGACCATGAACGTTCAGTCACACTTCTGCTATTTGCACAACATTGGACAGTTTTAACATAAAAGGAATTACATTGCAGATCTGCCAGTTCCATCTACAGACTCACAGGGGAGCTTTCAACGGAAATGGCAGCCGGTCTCCAAAACGGGTCTTCAATCTACTTCTATAATACTCTGAGCAGTGCCGCAATGGATTGTTCAAAATTCGTATTTTTTTTAAAGCTAGTGATCTTAGGGACATGGACGATGTTCGTTGTATGGAATTGTCAAGTCCCCAATGCGATATTCTGTTTAAATGTATCCACATTCGCCATGAAATTAGAAGTAATGTTGCTCCTCGCCTTACAATGTCTTACTGAGGCTAATCTGCAGCCATCTATGTTTAAAATCCAAGGTCTGCATCCATTACGGATCATCAAATTTTCGTTCTTCCTTTCCTTTTTTCCTTTACAAATTCAGCAATAGCGGGTCTTCAATCGACAACTCGTCCCAGGCATGTCCTTTATTTAGGAGTCTTAGGAATCTCATACAGCGAATTCCTGTCTCGTGCAACCTCGATGTGTGAAATGCAGAAGCAACCAGCTCAGGAAGAAAAGCACATGACCACGAACGGCAAAAGATACAGTATGCGATGAAATGTATCGGAACACCTCTACGGCTGTGACCGCTATATGTCATAAGAGACGGATCTACCAGTATTAAAAGCGGCTGGGAGTATTGTATTGTTCATAGAGAAGGCGAGGAGAGCTAAGAGACATCCATGTGGAATATTCATTAGATGTCTTCTCAGTAACGATGCCATCAGGGGCAATTCGACCCCTCTAAAGCTGTCCAGTCGACTGTTAGTGTGGTGGCTATGAAGTGGAAACGGGAAGGAACAACATCAGATAAACCAAGACCATGCAGACTGAAGTGTTGGCAGAAGAGCCAACACTGTGTTGCTAGAGGAGGCCGAAATGCACGCGTTTAATTACACGCTGACCGGCGTGAGGTCTGGAACAGTTAAGGGAATGAATAGTAGCAAATAAAGTACGTAGTTGATATAATACTTAACTTTAATCCACAATTGGTGTACATCGCTCTTGACGGTACATGTTATAATCTCAATATCAAATGCTATGGCGCCTTGCTAGGTCGTAGCAAATGACGTAGCTGAAGGCTATGCTAACTATCGTCTCGGCAAATGAGAGCGTAGTTGTCAGTGATCCATCTCTGGCTAAGTCGGCTGTACAACTGGGGCAAGTGCTAGTAAGTCTCTCTCTCTAGACCTGCCGTGTGGTGGCGCTCGGTCTGCAATCACTGACAGTAGCGACACGCTGGTCCGACGTATACTAACGGACCGCGGCCGATTTAAAGGGTACCACCTAGCAAGTGTGGTGTCTGGCGGTGACACCACACAGACCTCATGTACTGGGGGACATGAGGGCGGTTGTAAAAAATGGGATGAAACCAGCGGGAAGAATGATCCGTGTGTTCGAAAGTGGTATCAGTAGTAGCTCTAGCGGAATGACTGTGCGTAAGAGGTTAAAAAGAATGGGATGCAATGGTTATGCAGGTCCTGATAAGCCATCCATTTCTGTAGTCAATGATAAACGATGCTTGAGGTGGCGTAAAGAGCGACGCCACTGGAGAGTGGATGACTGGAAATGAGTGACCTGGAGGGATGAGTCGCGCCACACTGGCGGGAATCCAATGGGAGGGTTTCGATTTGTGGGAGTGCCTGGACAATGTTACACGCCACCGTGTGTAGTGTCAACTGTGAAGTACGGAGCAGGTGGTTCTGACGTATGGGAGTGTCTTCCGTGGTTAGGGTGTGGTCCGCTTATTGCCCTTAAGGAAACGCTAAGCTGGAACGATACGAACACATTTTACAGAACTGTCTATTGAGCAAAGCAGAGAAACACTTCGGAAACAATCATCGTTATCAGCATGACAGTTGTACTGGTGATACAGTGTGGTGCTGGATTGAGCTGTGAATGGACATAAACATTCAAAATTTCATTTAACCATTACATAAAATATGAATGTACGAAAACTTCGCTAAAACAGCTTTAATTTTTTAAATCCATTTCCTGGGTAGTGTAACATCCAAATTATAGAAACCATAATGAACACCCTTTTTGTTACAAAAGGAATTAGAAAAATCAGTCATCCTGACACTGATGACAAGTACTAACAACAAAATTTAGACTGTTGACAGTTTGATTAACAGGAATGTTATGTAAATACTAATGCCTATCATAAAGAAAGGACTGAATGAAAGAATACCATACGATACAAAACAGAAACTTTAAAGAAAGAATTCAAAAATTGCTATTTACGAAGGTTAAAGCCCAGACCATAAAGTGACCAAAGTAAGCATTTATCCTAGAAGAGAGTTGTAGCCGCATCTAGCTATAAGTTCGCTGTGACTACAGTGTAACTCAGCAGTGGAGATGTTAACTTCACTTCTCTCTTGTACTCTTTCAGTAGTAGTACGCATGTTAAGCGCTACTAGATTGTTTTAAAACCGATCTGAAGTTTAAAAGTTTTACGGTTGGAAGTATTAGAAGTCGGACTGAAGTACAATCATCTGTACCGTTTAGTCAGATAACGGGATAGTTGATACATGTAACAGAAAAATAACTCGTATGATTACTGATTTGTGATAGGACTTAGCCTTCGTGATATTTAATAGTCATGAACATCAAGGGACACAGGAAGAGACTGATCGGCGACATAAACTCAATTATTAGACTTGAGTAGGCAACAGGTAACGCAATCACGAAGAACTTACAATTGCGCCGTGTTGTCAGAAGGTATCGTCAAAGTCAGAATTGTTGATGCTAACATACTCAATTCCCTGAACGAAAAACCGGTGTGTGTGCGCTCAAAGTTGGGACAAATAATTACGAAGAACAATAAACTTTACTTCAACTTTAATTCTCCATTTAAATGTTCACATATGTGTGAAATTTTTATGGGACTTAACTGCTAAGGTCATCAGTCCCTAAGCTTACACACTACTTAACCTAAATTATCCTAAGGACAAAGACAGACACCCATGCCCGAGGGAGGACTCGAACCTCCGCCGGGACCTAATTCTTCGTGTCGCATACATCATTTAAAGGGCATTTAAAGTGTATTTGTGAAATTAACTGATTCTTCGGATAACGTAAAAGTGAAAAGTGATTTAGTGACAATTTAACTCTAAACAGCAATAAGTTCACACCGAAATACGACGCATTCTGAACACTACTCAAGGGTATGTTATCTCTGGAATTACGTTATGCAGTTGTTGAATACGCGATGTAGCGACGCCTTGACAACGGAATAATAATTAACAAGTCAATATCATCGCAAAATCATGCTGTGAGATCGGCTTGGGTGATGGGTTGATGATTCCAGACATTATATTTTCAACGTTTCAATACTCATTCTCAAGTCGGGCGTAAGAACTACTGTCAGCAAGTTCGCGTAAACTGCAAAGTCTGTCGCGAACACCCAAAGGACTTTTGGTTATCATTTCAGATCAAGGGAGTGATCGCGTTATCGAGTGGTGCAGTCGCTATATTTATAAGTGGAGAAGATCGATAATTAATTACAAGCAAGGGCGGCGCACACACTCGAGACGTTGATATCAGTTTTGAGAGACAGCATCTCAAAAATAACCAAACCGTGCGAGGAGTTTGTTTTTATAGTTACAGACTGGCGTTGTTGTGATCGACGGACGCCGTTCCACGTCTTCTCGACGGGGACAACCATCACCATGGGGCCGAGACAAAACCAGACGTCACAGTAGCCAAAATAATAACAAAGAGTTTTTAACAAGATAGGCTTCCTCAATAGAAGCCATTCGCAAGAGTCATAGAAAATAACTAAAACCAACTTAATTCTGCAAATCCTAAGGAATAAAAGCAATAATAATCAAAATATTGAAAGCAGGGAATAAATTTACCCTATTACACCCAATGCAATGTTTCTAGGAATCCCGACTACTCGATTCGCTAAATAAGCAAACAGCTCGTATTAATGAGTTTTATTACAATTAATCAAATACAATACTTAACTTTGGCAATTACACACATGTGTCGCAAGCAAAGAGCGTCTTACGAAATAGTCTTTGCAGTAACTGTTGATCTCTGACACAAATCTTTCCTGAACTGCTATCGAAACGCCTAACGTTGACGTTACTGTTCAAGTGGCTATTCTTGAAGCTCCTATCGAACTGGGCCGTCACGTCACCAGCCGGGCGAGGCGCTTATGTCCTCTTCACACAGCGGCCGCTGCTGTCGCTTTGTCGTCTTGGAAGGGAGGACGGTCAGTGTGTGACTGGCTGACTTTTTCCCGCAGTCTTCTCTTCCTTGCCGTTCCCGAGAGGCGTGCTGCCGCTTCACGCTAGTGCGTAACAAAATATTCAACAAAATAAAAGTTCAACAGAAGTTAATGGAGCCCATGCTCCTGATGAATTACACAATGACAATTAATTAAAATTACCGTGTTGCCAGAGAAATGTCGAACGGTCTATTACACACAAATGTACTCATCTGCAAGACAAACAGAATTTGGTTCACGAAATACCGTAACATAAACCGGTAATTTAACTTCAACCTTGTGGTCAAATTCAAGCGTGACAGGTCAGTGACATAAAAATTTGACAGCAGTGCAAATTGGCATTATCAACCTAACACAGAGTAACTGAACAAATACGCCACACAGTACTACTGTCTGCTTCCAGTAAATAGGATGCAGCCCGTGCAACAGGCAGACTTACAACATGCGTTGGAGCCTGGAGACAACCGCACACAAAACAGATACACACAGAACAGAAGTTCCCAAGGGTCGGCCTCGAATTCAAACACTAATGCTTTCTTAGGTGAGAGTGGCAGTGGGCCTAGCAATTCTCAGTCCGACGGCAACCCAACCGATAGACAGTCAACACACCTAGAAACAGGATAACTTCCGCTCCACCCGACCAGCACACAACAGAGTGTTCAATAGAAGAACGCAGAAGGTATCGGCGCCCACAACGAATTTCACATTCGGCCGTCAAACTACACGCTGTGCTGGACGGCCACAACACGACGAGGAAAATCCACTGCCTGAATTTAGGTCAATGGCCATGGCATGTAACCGGAACGTTGACGGCCACAAGCATCAGATTACGCTGGTGCACCACAATTCAAAAATAATCAAGTTAAGTTAAACTCCACAGGAGGGGGGGCTAGAATTTCGCCAACTTGAAAACACAAGTTGTTGCTCGCGGAAAAGTCCCAACAGCACACAACGAAATTCAAACTACACAAGGTGAACAGCTGGGGCTGGCTGGTAGATTAAGTAAAGACTCAACTTTGGTGTCCGGGATCGGTGAGCCACGGACCTCGTAGCAATGGGAACAGCACCACACACTCCGACCACCCATGGAGGCTGCCAGCGGGCCCGGCCAGACACACCCCATGGATATTTCCTCACTGCTCCACGCCAACCGACCACCTGCCCACACACGAGACAGCCGGAAACTATAAGCGCGAGGCCAAAGGTAGTACAAGGTTCAAATGGCCCTGAGCACTATGGGACTTAACATCTATGGTCATCAGTCCCCTAGAACTTAGAACTACTTAAACCTAACTAACCTAAGGACAGCACACAACACCCAGCCATCACGAGGCAGAGAAAATCCCTGACCCCGCCGGGAATCGAACCAGGGAACCCGGGCGTGGGAAGCGAGAACGCTACCGCACGACCACGAGATGCGGGCGGTAGTACAAGGGTGCGAATATCGATACACTCTGATGCTGCCACTTCCGGAGGGAGAGGATAACAGCATAATCGCGATAACCGCGGGAGACTAATCACAGAGTATCAACCAAGGTTTAATGCAAAGCATAACACGTGCCAGCCAGGGCTCACGGAGTACATCGAGAAAGTTCAAAGAAGGGCAGCACGCTTTGTGTTATCGTGAAACAGGGGAGGGAGTGTCACTAAAATGATACATAATTTGGGCTGGACATCATTAAAACAAAGGCGTTTATCGTTGCGACGGAAAATTTTCACGAAATTGCAATCTCCAACGTTCTCCTCCGACTGCGAAAATACTTTGTTGACAACAACCTACATAGGGATAAATGATCACCACGGTAAAATAAGGGAAAACAGAGCTAGCATGGAAAGATATAGGTGTTCGTTCTGTCCGAGCACTTTACGAGATTGGAATAATAGAGAATTGTGAAGGTGCTTCGAAGAACCCTCTGCCAGGTACTTAAATGTGATTGCAGAGTATCCACGTAGAGCTAGATGTAGATGTAAAGGCTAACCACAGTACACACACACACACCAGTAAGCGCAGAGGACAGACTTGATTTACTGAACTCAACGGACGTGCCTCACTTGCGTCCATCAAACACCACTATCTTATAGCCAGCCGTCCGCCAGTCAACGACTACCCAAGCGTGCCTTCCACTGCTTCCCGTCTGACCGCTCCGCAACTCTCTTCCTTCTGGTGGTCGGCGTTCTTCTCTGCGACATCGAGCGTCCTCTTCTCGTGCCACAGCGGACTGGCGTGGCTGATCCGCCGCTGCCAGAGCCCTCGCGCTGTGGCGCTGGAGCGGCCTCACCTGTGTTCGCGCAGCCTTTGAGATTACCGCCCACGTGTGACTTGGTTACGGCGCAGCTGCGTTCCCTGTCATACAAGTAGCGTATGTGAGGCAGTGGTTTCTGGACAATAACATTCCTGAAATGAACTGGCCTGCTCACAGTACGTACCTGAAACGCCGTTGTGACATGTCGGAAATTCGTCACACACGCCAGCCTCTAACATGACTACCTAGTCTCGTTTCGGCTCTTGAGGAATAATGGACTACTATTCCTCCGCCGACATGCAGACATCTCACTGAATGTGTTTCCGGCAGAGTTCGAGACATCATAAAGGCGAAGGCTGGACACACTAACAGCTGTACAATTAGTTTCGATCAGATTGTTTACATTCGCAAACAGCGGCCATAACCATCCAGCACAGCAGCTCCAGTGTCGGCCAAGTACTCCTGAGAACAGAAAGTATGAGCCAAATTCAAGGGACAACAAGAACAAAGACAATGGTAGGAAGACGGGAAACGAGAACAAGAACCTCACAAGACACGTTTCTAACAAACACAGAAAGTACATAAGCGCAACACGAAACAGCAACAAAGATAATCAAAAGACGACCACAAATACGAATGCAGAGGCTGTGTGACAAAAGAAAAAGCAGTGAAGGGAGATTAATACGAACGTTAATGCAAAGGTTATCCTAACTTCAGTAATAACTAACGATGCGCCCCCAACTGCATCAGAAGCTGATACGAGTCATTTCCTTAGTGGGGCGAGGAATTACACCGTTCACAGCGTCTTAAAATAAACAACAATAAACCACGAACTAGATACCTCTGCATATACATCTGGAACTTCCACAGAATTACAATTTCTAAGAGTCACCGAACATATGCAACTTAACCAACAAAGAACTGACTCCACTTACATGTCGTGAAAGCGTATGATAAGTACGGAGACTGTGTCAAGTGGTGAAAGTATGAGACCAGATCTCTTTATCTGTCTGTTATATACACTAAAGGGCCAAAGGAAGTGGTGCACCTGCCTAATATCGTGTAGGGCTCCCGCGAGCACACAGAAGTGCCGCAACACAACGTGGCGTGGACTCGACTGATGTCTTAAGTAGTGCTGGAGGCAATTGACACCATGATTTCTGCACGGCTGTCCATAAATGCGTCAGAGTACGAAGGAGTGCAATCTCTTCTGAACAGCAAGTTGCACGGCCTCCTAGATATGCTCAATAATATTCATGTCTGGGGAGTTTAATGGCGAGCGGATGTGTTTAAAATCAGAACAGTGTTCCTGGAGCCACTCTGCAACAATTGTGGGCGTGTGGGGTGTTGCTTTGAGCTGCTCGAGTTGCCCACCTCCGACAGGATGCACAATGGACATGAATGGATGCAGGTTATCAGATAGGATGTTTATGTACGTGTCACCTGTCAGAATCGTATCTAGACGTATGAGGGGTCCCATATCACTTCATCTGCACACTCCCCACTCCATTAATATCGCCATCCGCTCATCCATATTTAGGTTCCCCACATTTCCCTAAATAGCCTAAGGCAAATTCCAGGATGGTTCGTTAAAAGAGCTCGGCCAGTTTTCTTCCACATCCTATCACGGTCAGAGCTTCTATCCATGTCTAATGCCACCATTGTCGATATGGAGTTAAACTCTAGTTTTGTGTTGGTTTTTTGGGGGGAAGAGACCAAACTGCGAGGTCATCGGCCTCATCGTATTAGCGAAGGATGGGGAAGGAAATCGGCCGTGCCCTTTCAAAGGAACCATCCCGGCATTTGCCTGGAGCGGTTGAAATCACGGAAAACCTAAATCAGGATGGCCGGACGCGGGATTGAACCGTCGTCCTCCCGAATGCGTAAACTCTAGTTTTCCTTCGTTCCATATCCTGGAATTGCCTTAATAATATCTGCAACTTCTTAGCGTTTCGTTTATTTGTTTAGTCATCAAGCCAATTTGGCTCTGTCCATTCGCCAAGATAAATCAACATACAATGTCCGTAGCATTGCTCCTCTGTATACCTCAGCTGTTAATTCGCCATCAATGTGCGTCAAATGTGTGGAACCAGGACAGAGGCGGTAGCTGAAAGCAGTGGGAGATGACCGTCGGATCTGGGAGATCGATAAATGTTCCGGCCATTAGTTAATTGTGTATTGTGCGCCCTGGCGACTATCTTTTGAACCGCAATATCATTTTAGAGTTACGTATTAACTAATGAGATTACACTCGTAACGGAAGCGTGTGAAACAAACATATTTCTTCTCTTTCTTGAGCTGTATGTCCGTTTATGCAGAGTGGTATTTTTGGCCCTAAAATCGAGTCTCAGTTGTTTTGTGGTGGATTCACGACCTCGTAATCTTCGTCAAATTGCTCATTTATAATATATGCATCACGTTTAACCTTCAAATATTCCCAGAAAAGCATTTCTAGCGCTGCCCCGTGTTCCAGCATAACGACAAGCTCTGGCACGCTAGAGCAGAAAACGCTATGAGACGACGTCAGCCAATTGTTCGCTGATTAGGAGGACACCACGACTGGAGGGCCATCTAGACGAAGAGAATAAAAGCGACGCGCCGCTGAGCAGTTGCCGGTCTAGGAGACCGGCACTAGAAGGGCCGCGTTGGAAGACGAGCCGTCGTCCCAACAGTCTACCTGAGACTCGTGCCTCATATTAATTTCTTGCATGGAAATTGTATATCGAAGGACATCGATTATTTTCATGTCGCCAATTGCCGGCCGCGCTGGCAGAGCGGTTCTAGGCGCTTCAGCCCGGAACCGCGCGACTGCTACGGTTGCAGGTTTGAATCCTGCATCTGGCATGGATGTGTGTGATGTCCTTAGATTAGTTAGGTTTAAGTAGAACTACTTAAACCTATGGGACTGATGACCTCACATGTTAAGTCCCATAGTGCTCAGAGGCATTTGAACCACTTGAACCATGTCACCAATTGCTTCAAAGTATTGTCAATTCAGTCTATTGTAATAAACATAAATAAGATTTGATTGTATGTTGTCTACGTATCCGAGGAAATGGCTTCATAGGCACCCTATAGTACACGAGTGAGCAGGATCCCACACCATGTACCTCGCTATGTATCTACCTCAATTCCAGTTTCTGAACGACCAGAGCATTGTTCTCATTAGAAGCACAGATAACTCAAATTACTACTGGTTAGTATTGGCGACATTCGAATGCGACATTCGACGTTCGAATGTTTAGAAGACATTTAGCTGTGTAATATCTAAGCAGCCGAGTACATGCAGTACGTAGAGGATTATGGGTCTTGTTGAGGTGGTGAAATGTTTCTGACATTCCTTATGAAGAACAAAACGCTACATAAATTGACCTGGAGCGGAATTATTGCTATAACTGACTGTGTTCTTTCAGCAGAAAATTTTAAAAACGTCTACGTGGTTCTCACAAAAAGGTACGGAGGGTACCAAACGAGTCACATACTACTTCACTGCATCCTTTCTCAAATGGTTCAAATGGCTTTGAGCACTATGGGACTTAACTTCTGAAGTCATCAGTCCCTTAGAACTTAGAACTACTTAAACCTAACTAACCTAAGGACATCAAACACATTCATGCCCTATGCAGGATTCGAACCTGCGACCGTAGCGGTCGCGCGGTTCCAGACTGTAGCGCCTAGAACCGCTCGGCCACTCCGGCCGGCATCCTTTCTCAGGTGACGATAAAAATATAGAATGCAAAGTAGTATATAATGATCTCTTCATGTATATTATGGGTGTACATATGTAATAATAATTGTACAATGTTAAAAACGCTGCTGGATAGTTAAATGCCGGCCGGTGTGGCCGAGCGGTTCTAGGCACTACAGCCTGGAACCGCGCGACTGCTCCGGTCGCAGGCTCAATCCTGCCTCGATCATGGATGTGTGTGATGTCCTTAGGTTAGTTAGGTTTAAGTAGTTCTAAGTTCTGGGGGCCTGATGACCTCAGATGTTAAGTCCCATAGTGCTCAGAGCCATTTGAACCATTTTTGATAGTTAAATAATAGTTGGAGAGAAAGCGCTCCATTCACTGTATAAAACAGTTGCTTGCACTGTGTCATCAGCATGATTGAAGAACACTGAAGATATGCTCAAGAAATGTGAGATATGAATCTGAAATGCCGTTCCAGTATATCAGGGATACACAAAATGTTCAGAATGGAAACATGTTCTTTAGACGATACACTTTGTGCAGATTTTACCGTCTTTTACAATCTTGTTACTACAAAACTAAACACTACATTGTTTCCGAACAGACCCCGGAAGGCCCAATGGTAGCGGCAGACCGCCGTGTCTTCCTCAGCCTAGTGCCGTCACTGGATGCGGATATGGAGGGGCATGTGGTCAGCACACCACTCTTCCTGCCGGTGTAAGATTTCCAGCATCGCCCGACAGACCGGATGGTCACACTTCCAAACGCTAGACAAGCGCAACAGCACTTAACTTCGGTGACCTGATGGGAACTGGCGTTACCACTGCGTCAAGGCCGTTGACTGTCACTATCCAGGTCAACTGATTTCGATAGCAACGAGAAAATTAAAGGAATCATATCTATCTAGTGTAGTTGTATGCGAGAAATGTAAGGAAATAATTGTGAGTGCTAAGTATCGCAGGTGATTAGCGATAGTGACCGTAAGTAAAGAAGCTTTAAGAGTCCTCTTTTAGTAAGAATGTAATGGGCACTCTGAATAAAATTTGTTCCTTGACTGTCGGCTTGGGAGCATGCAGGGGCAGGGTAAATACATGACGTCATCGTGCCCCAACATTCTGATAAACCATATTCCCTTCTTAACCACAACGTTCCCCTAACTCCCCTCTCCTCTCCCCCTTCCTCCTTCCTTTCCCTTGTAAGTCCCTTTCCTAACCTCCAGCCCTTTCACACAGTAGGCCAATCAAGGAACCTCTGAGCAAAGACACATATTTAGCTCTGCCAATCACAGTTCTGGTTTACTGTCCTGTAAAATTTATCGTCTTTTCACTAAGATGTGCCCCTTCTTTAGAAACAAGTCAGTCAAAGAGCGTCCTACGGCTAGAATGAGTGAAGTCACATGACGCCAAACTCGTTTAGAGGGAAGCCGTTCCATGAAGACTATCATATGTCTTAAATAGGTAGTTGTGTACATGCGTGAAGGAGGTAGATATTCTGTTGCCATGCAGGTTCAAACTACTGTGATAGGTATGTTGCTGTTGTCGTTGTGGTCTACAGTCCTGAGACTGGTTTGATGCAGCTCTCCATGCTACCCTATCCTGTGCAAGTTTCTTCATCTCCCAGTACTTACTGCAACCAACATCCTTCTGAATCTGCTTAGTGTATTCATCTCTCGGTCTTCCTCTACGATTTTTATCCTCCACGCTGCCCTTCAATGCTAAATTTGTGATCCCTTGATGCCTCAGAGCATGTGCTACCAACTGGTCCATTCTTCTCGTCAAGTTGTGCCACAAACTTCTCTTCTCCCCAATTCTATTCAATACCTCCTCATTAGTTATGTGATCTACCCATCTAATCTTCAGCATTCTTCTGTAGCACCACATTTCGAAAGCTTCTACTCTCTTCTTGTTCAAGCTATTTATCGTCCATGTTTCACTTCCATACATGACTACACTCCATACAAATACTTTCAGAAACGATTCCCTGACACTTAAATCTATACTCGATGTTAACAATTTTCTTCAGAAACGCTTTCCTTGCCATTGCCACTCTACATTTTATATCTTAGGTATAGGTCACAAAAAACACAGATATATATTATGTTAGTTTTTCAATACATGTTCATAAAATGTCAACAACAAATGTGTTGACGTCTAATAATTGCGTTTTCAGTCAGTGTGTTACATTTTCGTTATCGCAGCATATCTATAACACGCATAACGATATCAGTTACTGCTACAATCTTTTCTGTATCCAAAACACATAGGTTCTCTTTTCAGTACATTGTATTAACATCATAGATAGGTTACAATTTGAATTTACATCAGTTCTAGTTCTATGATATGTAGACTTCAGTTTCGGTACGTTACATCCACAACCAGTAGGTTACAATTTCGTTTTCTTCCACAACCCATGTTTTACTGCAAAATCAATTTTAAATCACCATCTATTGCGCACAAAGCTGCTGACCATAATAGTGCTCACTTTATCAAAGAATAAGAAGTGTTTATTGCCTTTTGCCGATAACGCCAATTAACATTGCTTTATAACGGAAACTGTTTAGATATTGTACGGAATTATATAGCGAACAGACAGTTTATCAACCTCACTTAATTAACATATTCGCTAATCACCTCTATTTAATTCCTTTTCTGAAGATAATTTCACATCCTTTGCTGTATGTATTGTCTTTCAGTTTCGAAAGTGTGCAGTTTTGCTCTCAGTCCTGCGAACTCTTTAATAATGTCTGTCGAAAATTCACATTTCATTAAACTCATTTTAGTTTTATTGACGCATGGGATCTTATGTATGTCCGCCCCCGGTAGCTGAATGGTTAGCGTGACGGATTGTCAGTCCTCTGGACCCGGGTTCGATTCCCGGCTGGATCTGGGAATTTTCTCCGCCCAGGGACTGTGTGTTGTGCTGTCCTCACCATCATCCTATCATGCTCATCGACTGCAGGTCGCCGAAGTGGCGTCAGATTGAAAGACCGGCACCCGGCGAACGGCCTGCCCGACTGGTGGCCCTAGCCATACGATTAAATAAATAAATCCTATGAATGTTATTATCAGGGTACCCAATGTGTCAGATCACCCAAGCACATCACTTTTAATAGCATCTTCAATATTCGAAGTAGTTACATATTAAGCTTCTTGTATGTGTGTAACACATTTTAATATTTTTGCCCTCGAATTCCTTCAACATACAATCACAACAAAGATCTACAAGAAGCATCTTACAGATATCTAAAACTGCCCTTCCTACAGCTAACTGTCAGTCAAAAATAATGTTAAGTTTGCTTAATTCAATACTAACTAAATTTTCCTTAAATAGGACACTACACTTGTGATCAGATCAGCATGTCCATACCTACTTTCCTAATGTGTTACGAGGTTCACAACTTACTTTTCATACGTACTGCGTGGTTGTACCAACAACAGTGCTATACATTAAATGGAAAAAATTCTTATCGAAATAGTTTTTAACGTTATATGCGTTTCTCAGCATTATTATTGATGTACTATCCATGGAGCTTGAGATACCAATAATATCTAGTGAGTTCTCCTTGGATATGATCGTTGTTTACACTGTTTTAATTTTCTGTAGCGAATCACATAAATTTTTATCTTACAATGGGGAAATCAGCTTCTTTGGCACTCCTAGATTGTTTATGCTTGCATGTGTTATAATGGTAGATTCGAGTGTAATTCATGGACTCGTCAGGATACAGAAATCTACTGATAAATGTAACCCATGTCAGAGTCGTCAGAAAATGAAGCACCTACAGTCATCCTTATGATCTGATTTATTGTGTAGATACCAGCTTAAACCGGCGGTTGGGGCGCTGCCGTCACAGTTACAGACACTCTGCGCATATCAGTTATGGTGGCCACAATGCAGTATATATATATATATATATATATATATATATATATATATATATATATATATATATATGTATATATATGGATCGCGATAACCCCCTCAGCATCAACTAAGGCCTTAAGATGGTGCATTGAAGAGTCGAAACTGGTATGTGCACAGTAAATAAGGTCATAAGGACGGTTTGTAGGCGTTTCATTTTCTTGGTATAGCAAACAGCCGCGGTCCCCATGACCTCCCTCCAGGCAAAAGGATGGACAAACAAAAAAATGTCAGAATCATCTGGTATGATCACCGACCAAAAGAGTCTCCAGGCAGGTATGCAAAACGAGAGATGCAATATTATCAAATATACGTTTCCTCGTTATTTTGATTTGTAAGCGAGTATGAACTTATTTTGTCTGTGTGAACAGTGACCAATGTCATCTCTGATGCCACACTCAACGAACTGTAAGTTATTCTGTGTCTGTAATAAACTGCAAGGTGAGATTAGTATTTTTCAGCAAAGCATCCCATGCTAAATATCCTGAAGTAACATAACGGGCTAGACATAATGCAGACGCCTGGAGACAAAGTGCATGCAAATTTTCAAAGACAACGACCAATAGCAAAACAATAGTTTTCAATTATAAGCTGGAGTCATCACCTAAACTCTTAAATACATGCCACAAATTGCATTCTCTTTGTAACCAAATCATTTGATAATTGAGACCAAACTGCACTTTGCAAGTTGGTGCATTACCCTTCCCCCACGTTCGAGTAGTCAACTTGTGCTCTCGTCATAATGTAAACGGACTGTCCGTCTATGTTCTTATAGGCTCTTTATTTAAGACCTGGGTGTTTAATTAGGGGTACTTTCAAGTTGTCACCTTCAAGTGGCCACGACTCCTCTAGATCAATGGGGTGAAGTATAAATGGCGGTAAGTTAGCCCTTTGGTGTGACCTCTACCACCAGTCTCCCCACGGCTTTTCTGTGGGTGGTAGCCATCATCACAAGACGGGCCTGGCATTCACAATCTGTATATTGGTCGATCAACATCATCATGAACCATAAGCAGAAGTCAGCCACCTCCTTCAAGAGGAATAAAAAGACTAAGGAGACGGTCACATTTGTATGTATGTACTACTAACCCACCCATCTCTCTGGTCAATATTATTGTGCTCTTTTATCACACAGGACAACGAGACTCTGTTTAGGAACATGTAAGGAATTCATTTTCACATTATCAGTGTGTTAAAATACATTGCACAGCACATACAACTGTATTATAAACCTTCTCTCACTCCTCCAGATATGTATAAGTTACAAAAATCACACGCTGCAGGTCATGGACACATACAGGACATCTACACATGCTGCACCACACACTGCCGCACTGCTCGCTGTTCTCGGCTCCCAGTGCTGCCATAGCTACCACACTCCTGCATCTGTCAATACACACGAGGAAACAGATTGTCCACCGATAAGCGCCCTACCCACCCTTCCACTAGCCAGATAAGATGAGACATGTACCTACAAGTTGTCCACTGCCGAGCCAAGAGGGGGCTGCATATAGCTTGACACCGTATGTAGTAGTTAGTGGCCGCAGGTCTTAGGTGATATTTATTCCATCAGAAAGTTATTGTTTTATGATGTAGCTGTAACGATGCCTCACAACCACATGAAAATTCCAATAAAAATATTTTAACGTAAGTACAAATTAAGCATTCGAGTATATTCTACTACTGTCAGCTCCATACAGCTTTCCCATATATACTGTGAACTCCATACAGTTTTTCCATACTATGCTATGCTCCATACTGAAGTGTGTGACCAATGTACACTACGCCCACCTGTTCCAGCATCATGATTGGCCATGCCTTAATGGCGCTGTAAGGTGGGTTAATGTTGGGTTGGCAATGACTCTGACAGTACTTAACTTCGTACATGTTGCTATGGTGCCTGTTCGGACTGTCAGTGGATGGGGTTTCACTATACATTGCCTACACCTGAACAGAACTAGAAAGGGAAGATTGATACAGCTGATTCATGAAAGTGTAGGAGGTGGATCTCAGTCCACAAATGGTCAAATAACTGTTGTCATGTGTAGGAAGAATAGTTTATTTTGTAGGATAAATTCAGAAAACAGTTTCCGCTACCCAAAGAATACCCCCACCAGTTTAAAAAATTCTGAAACAGTCACTCTCAGGATTGATTCCAACACAAGAAATGAGACAAGTGGTAAAGAAAATAAACAACAGGAAATACTAAGATGGAACATTTCACAGACTTAACAGTCATTCATCAAAATATGAAATCAGTAAAAATAAAGTACAACGATTTGTAGTTGAGCTCCTGTCTTTGAGTTTCACGGTAGTTTGTGTCACAGAGCACGGGTATTGACACACAGAAATCCAAAGTTTAGCATTATTCTTGTATGAAAGGACAGACTCTCAGTGCCAGATTAGCTGAAAGGGAGGAGGATCACGGATTTATATATAAAAAAAGGAACATAGTTCACATAGAGACGTGATTTTAGTACAGTAAGCGAAGGCAAGTACATTGAAGAGCCAAAGAAACTCGCACACCTGCCTGACATCGTGTGGGGGCCCTACGAGCACGCAGAAGTGGCGCAACACCACGTGGCATTGCCGCGACTAATGTCTAAAGCAGTTGTAGTGGGCACTGACACCATGAATCCAGCAGGGCTGTCCATAAATGCGTAAGAGTACGAAGGGATGGAGATCTCTTCTGAACAGCAAGTTGCAAGACATCCCAGATATGCTCAACGATGCTCATCTCTGTGGAGTTAGATGGCCAGCAGTGGATTTTATATTCAGATGGGTGTTCCTGGAGCCACTCTGTAGCAGTTCTGGACGTGTAGGGTGTCGCACTGTCCAACTGGAATTCCCCAAGTCCGGAGGAATCCACAATGGGCATGAATGGATGCTGGTGATGAGACCGGATGTTTGCGTACAGGACACATGTCACAGTCGTATCTAGACGTATCAGGCGTCCTATAATCACTCCACACACCACACATCATTACGTAGCCTCCACCAGTTTCAACAGTCCCCAGCTGACATGCAGCGTTCATGTGTTCATGATGTTGTTCCCATACCCATACACGTCAATCCACTCGATATAATTTGAAACGGGACTCTTGCGAGCAGGCAACATGTTTCTTGTCATCAACAGTCCAATGTCGGTGTTGACAGGCCCTGGGGAGGCGTAAAGATTTGTGTCGCCAGTCAATAAGGGTACACGAGTGGGCCTTCGGTTCCGAAAGCCCATATCGATGATGTTCTGTTGAATGGTTCGTACACTGACACCTGTTGATGGCCCAACATTGAAAACTGCAACAATTTGTGGAAGGGCTGTACTTCTGTCACGTTGAACGGCTCTTACAGGATCTTTTTTTGGCCGCAGCATATCGGAGATTTGATGTTTTGCCGGATTCGTGACATTCACGGTACACTCGTGAAATGGTCGTACGGGAAAATCCCCACTTCACCGCTACCTCGGAGATGCTGTGTCCCATCGCTCGTGCCGCCGACTTAGCACTACGTTCAAACTCACTTAAATCTTGATAGTCTGCCACTGCAGCAGCATTAACCGGTCTAACAACTGCGCCAGACCCTTGTTGCCTTATATAATTTTTGACGACCGCAGCGCCGTATTCTGCTGTTCAAATATCTCTGTATTTGAATACGGACGTCTGTACCAGTTTCATTGGCGCTTCAGTGTACTTTGAAATATCATCTACTTAATTAACAGGGTATCATATCACCAACAAATTAATCGTCTTCTGTTTCTATTGATCTCAAGTATTAGTCTGAGCACCTTTTCAAAAAAATTAACAGAAGTCGTAGTCAAAGACACAAGCTCAGAGGCCAGTATAATTTTGTGTGAAGATATAAAGGAAAGTATCGTAAATGAAAGTAGTAGTGGTGGCCGAGCGGTTCTAGGCGCTTCAGTCCGGAACCGCGCGACGGCTACGGTCGCAGGTTCGAATCCTGCCGCCGGCCGGTGTGGCCGTGCGGTTCTAAGCGCTTCAGTTTGGAACCGCGTGACCGCTACGGTCGCAGGTTCGAATCCTGCCTCGGGCATGGATGTGTGTAATGCTGTCCTTAGGTTAGTTAGGTTTAAGTAGTTCTAAGTTCTAGGGGACTGATGACCTCAGATGTTGTCCCATAGTGCTCAGTGATAAATATTCTTCAGAATTTTGACATGTCCCTATTCGTCAATAGTACAACAAGAATTACTACAATGACTCCATCAGTAATTGACCATGTGGCCACAAAAGTGGACTGGGAAAAGTGTGATGTAGCTACTGTATAAGAGGTCTTGAGCTATCGGACCCTTTCCCATTTCTGCCAAATAATAACTCTGTGAATGGAAAAAAAATCCCTTAACTGCAGGCCTACAAAAGGCATTTATCAGAAATCAAAATAGAACATTTTTCAAAAGAACTAGCAAACCCAAGCCGAGATGAAGGCTATAGAGAAACGAAAGTAAATGTGGAATTCTGTGAACTCTCAAATTGTCTAAGCAGAATGTAAAAGACATTACTAAAGATACCGACGTCAGTATCAGCGCCTCACAAAAACAAGTGGAAGACAACAGGTGTTAATAAGTCCTCCCAAAACCTCAGGTACCTCAGTTCAATGAAAAAGAGTCTTAATGAGCCAGATTTATTAAATTTTTATCATAGCTACAAACAGATTTATAGGAAGGTGTTAGTTTCTCCCCCCCCCCCCCCCCTTCCGCCCCGATCAGACGTTCGACTCCTGTCTCCAGCATGGATGTGTGTGTGTGTTGTGCTTAGATTAAGTTAAGTTTAAGTTACATTAAGTAGTGTGTATGCCTAGGGGTCGATGACCTAAGCAGATTGGTCTCATAGGAACTTACCACAAATTTCCAGATTTTTAATTCAGCTACACAATTTATTATACAATCTATCAAGGATTACATCGGTCCATTAAGTCTGTAATCAATGATTTAAACTGACACAATATCTGTATCAGTCTTCCTCGCCGTGGCGTGAGAATTAAACGAACATTTGATAACTAAGTTCAGCATTTCTGCTATTGCTTTCCCTACCTTCAGTTCTGGATCAACTCTCATCCATGAGTGAAGGATACAAACTTTGGTGCCACTGGCAACATCTCAAAATATCAGAATATCTGTAGGGCTCTTTCGAGAAGATTCAACAATGGTGGTCATTTAAGGGCTCACGTATTACACTTTTGACAGACGAACTTGCTTCTTTCAATATCTGTCTGTGTATAGCACAGTGCTTCGTTTTATATGCAGCACGCAGTAGCCGCTGTTTCTTTAGCAGTTTCTGGTACCATGGAGAGTTCCTCCCATTACAAAGTGTCCTGTTAAGTAAGTATATGCTCCTTCGCAGAGCTAAATTTTGCCGGCCGGAGTGGCCGAGCGGTTAAAGGCGCTACAGTCTGAAACCGCACGACCGCTACGGTCGCAGGTTCGAATCCTGCCTCGGACATGGATGTGTGTGATGTCCTTAGGTTAGTTAGGTTTAAGTAGTTCTAAGTTCTAGGGGACTTATGACCACAGCAGTTGAGTGCCATAGTGCTCAGAGCCATTTTTTTAGAGCTAAATTTTACAAGTTCCTCCTTGAGATGTGACACCGTTGCCTCTTCATCTAGTTTACTGAACATATAAACGTATCTATTTGTTTTAGTTGTCTTCTGTAGTCGAGTAATCATTGTTACTAGAATTGCTACATTGTCAGTGATAGATTGACAGGAATGGGGGAAAGCAATACAGTAGAAGAAGAATGGGTAGCTTTGAGGGATAAATAGTGAAGGCAGCAGAGGATCAAGTGGGTAAAAAGAGGAGGGCTAGTAGAAATCCTTGGGTAACAGAAGAAATATTGTATTTAATTGATAAAAGGAGTAAATACACTACTGGTTCCGGCCGAAGTGGCCGAGCGGTTCTAGGCGCTTCAGTCTGGAAACGCGCGGCCGCTACGGTCGCAAGTTCGAATCCTGCCTCGGGCACGGATGTGTGTAATGTCCTTAGGTTGGTTAGGTTTAAGTAGTTCTAAGTTCTAGGGAACTGATGACCTCAGATGTTAAGTCCCATAGTGCTCAGAGCCATTTGAACCATTTCAACACTACTGGCCATTAAAATTGCTACACCAAGAGGAAATGCAGACTATAAACCGGTATTCATTGGACAAATGAATTATACTAGAAGTGACATGTGATTACATTTTCATGCAATTTGGGTGAATAGATCCTGAGAAATCAGTCCCAGAACAACCACCTCTGGCCGTAATATCGGCCTTGATACGCCTGGGTATTGAGTCAAACAGAGCTTGGATGGTGTGTACAGGTACAGCTGCCCATGCAGCTTCAACACGATACCACAGTTCATCAAGAGTAGTGACTGGCGTATTGTGACGAACCAGTTGCTGGGCCACCATTGACCACACATTTTCAATTGTTGAGAGATCTGGAGAATGTGCTGGCCAGGGCAGCAGTCGAACATTTTCTGTATCCAGAAAGGCCCGTACAAGACCTGCAACATAGGTCGTGCATTATCCTGCTGAAATGTAGGGTTTCGCAAGGATCGAATAAAGGGTAGAGCCACGGGTCGTAACACATCTGAAATGTAGCGTCCACTGTTCAAAGTGCCGTCAATGCGAACAAGAGGTGACCGAGACGTATAACGAATGGCACCCCATACCATCACGCTGTATAGCGATGACGAATACACGCTTCCAATGTGCGTTCACCGCGATGTCGCTAAACACGGATGCGATCATCATGATGCAGTAAACAGAACCTGGATTCACCCGAAAATATGACATTTTACCATTCGCGCACCCAGGTTAGTCGCTGAGTAAACCATCGCAGGCGCTCCTGTCTGTGATGGAGCGTCAACGGTAACCGCAGCCATGGTCTCCGAGCTGATAGTCCATGCTGCTGCAAACGTCGTCGAACTGTTCGTGCAGATGGTTGATGGCTTGCAAACGTGCCCATCTGTTGTCTCAGGGATCGAGATGTGGCTGCATGATCCTTTACAGCCATGCGGATAAGATGCCTGTCATCTCGACTGCTAGTGATACGAGGCCGTTGTGATCCAGCACAGCGTTCTGTATTACTCTCCCGAATCCATCGATTCCACATTCTGCTAACAGTCATTGGGTCTCGACCAACGCGAGCAGCAATGTCGCGATAAGATAAACCGCAATCGCCATAGGCTACAATCCTACCTTTATCAAAATCGGAAACGTGATGGTACGTATTTCTCCTCCTTACACTAGGCATCACAACAATGTTTCGCCAAGCAACGCCGGTCAATTGCTGCTTGTGTATGAGAAATCGGTTGGAAACTTTCCTCATGTCAGCACGTTGTAGGTGTCGCCACCGGCGCCAACCTTGTGTAAATGCTCTGAAAAGCTAATCATTTGCATATCACAGCATCTTCGTGGTGTAGCGATTTTAATGGCCAGTAGTGTATAAAAACGCAGTAAATGACAGAGGCAAAAAGGAATACAAACGTCTCAAAAATGAAATCGGCAGGAAGTGCAAAATGGCTAAGCTGGGATGGCTAGAGGACAAATGTAAGGATGTAGAGGCTTATCTCACTAGGGGTAAGACAGATACTGCCTACAGGAAAATTAAAGAGGCCTTTGGAGAAAAGAGAACCACTTGTATGAATATCAAGAGCTCAGATGGAAACCCAGTTCTAAGCAAAGAAGCGAAAGCAGAAAGGTGGAAGGAGTATATAGAGGGTCTACATCTACATCTACATCTACATGATTACTCTGCAATTCACATTTAAGTGCTTGGCAGAGGGTTTATCGAACCACAATCATACTATCTCTCTACCATTCCACTCCCGAACAGTGTGCAGGAAAAACGAACACCTAAACCTTTCTGTTCGAGCTCTGATTTCTCTTATTTTATTTTGATGATCATTCCTACCATTGTAAGTTGGGCTCAACAAAATATTTTCGCATTCGGAAGAGGAAGTTGGTGACTGAAATTTCGTAAATAGATCTCGCCGCAACGAAAAACGTCTTTGCTTTAATGACTTCCATCCGAACTCTCGTATCATATCTGCCACACTCTCTCCCCTATTACGTGATAATACAAAACGAGCTGCCCTTTTTTGCACCCTTTCGATGTCCTCCGTCAATCCCACCTGGTAAGGATCCCACACCGCGCAGCAATATTCTAACAGAGGACGAACGAGTGTAGTGTAAGCTGTCTCTTTAGTGGACTTGTTGCATCTTCTAAGTGTCCTGCCAATGAAACGCAACCTTTGACTCGCCTTCCCCACAATATTGTCTATGCGGTCTTTCCAACTGAAGTTGTTCGTAATTTTAACACCCAGGTCCTTAGTTGAATTGACAGCCTTGAGAATTGTACTATTTATCGACTAATCGAATTCCAACGGATTTCCTTTGGAACTCATGTGGATCACCTCACATTTTTCGTTATTTAGCGTCAACTGCCATATGCCACACCATACAGCAAACTTTTCTAAATCGCTTTGCAACTGATACTGGTCTTCGGATGACCTTACTAGACGGTAAATTACAGCATCATCTGCGAACCACCTAAGAGAACTGCTCAGATTATCACCAAGGTCATTTATATAGATCAGGAACGGCAGAGGTCCCAGGACGCTTCCCTGGGGAACACCTGACCTCACTTCAGTTTTACTCGACGATTTGCCGTCAGTTACTACGAACTGCGACCTTCCTGACAGGAAATCACGAATCCAGTCGCACAACTGAGACGATACTCCATAGGCCCGCAGCTTGATTAGAAGTCGCTTGTGAGGAACAAGCGTGAAGAGTTTGACAGAGCACTGAAAGACCTAAGTCGAAACAAGGCTCCGGGAGTAGACAACATTCCATTAGAACTACTGGCAGCCTTGGGAGAGCCAGCCCTAACAAAACTCTACCATCTGGTGAGCAAGATGTATGAGACAGGCGAAATACCCTCAGACTTCAAGAAGAATATAATAATTCCAATCCCAAACAAAGCAGGTGTTGAAAGATGTGAAAATTACCGACCTATCGGTTTAATAAGTCACGGCTGCAAAATACTAACACGAAAATACTAAGACGAATGGACAAAACTGGTAGAAGCCAACCTCGGGGAAGGTCAGTTTGGATTCCGAAGAAATATTGGAACACGTAAGTCAATACTGACCTTACGACTTATCTTAGAAGAAAGATTAAGGAAAGGCAAACCTACGTTTCTAGCATTTGTAGACTTAGAGAAAGCTTTTGACAATGTTGACTGGAATACTCTCTGTCAAATTCTGAAGGTGGCAGGGGTAAAATACAGGGAGCGAAAGGCTGTTTACAATTTGTACAGACACCAGATGGTAGTTATAAGAGTAGAGGGACATGAAAGGGAAGGGAATGAGACAGGGTTGTAGCCTATCCTCGATGTTATTCAATCTGCATATTGACCAAGCAGTAAACAAAAGAAAAATTTGGAGTAGGTATTAAAATCCAGGGAGAAGAAATAAAAACTTTGAGGTTCTCTGATGACATTGTAATTCTGTCAGAGACAGCAAAAGACTTGGAAGAGCAGTTGAACGGAATGGACAACGTCTTGAAAGGAGGATATAAGATGAACATCAACAAAAGCGAAACGAGGATAATGGAATGTAGCTGAATTAAGTCGGGTGATTGGGTAATAAGACACTTAAAGTAGTAAATGAGTTTCGATATTTGGGGAGCGAAACATCTGATGGTGGTCGAAGTAGAGAGGATATAAAATGTAGACTGGCGATGGAAAGGAAAGCGTTTCCGAAGAAGAGAAATTTATTCACATCGAGTATAGATTTAAGTGTCAGGAAATCGTTTCTCAAAGTATTTGTATGGGGTGTAGTAACGTATGGAAGTGAAACATGGACGATAAATAGTTTGGACAAGAAGAGAATAGAAGCTTTCGAAATTTAGTGCTACAAAAGAATGCTGAAGATTAGATGGGTAGGTCACATAACTAATGAGGAGGTATTGAATAGAATTGAGGAGAAGAGGAGTTTGTGGCACAACTTGACTAGAAGAAAGGATCGGTTAGTAGGACATGTTCTGAGGCATCAAGGAATCACCAATTTAGTACTGGAGGGCAGCGTGGAGGGTAAAAATCGTAGAGGGAGACCAAGATATGAATACACTAAGCAGATTCAGAAGGATGTAGGTTGCAGAAGGTACTGGGAGATGAAGAAGCTTGCACGGGATAGAGTTGCATGGAGAGCTGCATCAAACCAGTCTCCGGACTGAAGACCACAACAACAACTCCAGTTTCAACATGGGTATCTTGCCGTAAGATTGAATATGTTCTTCCCATTGGTGATCTTCCGAACTATTTGTTCGTAGAATACAGTTGGTAATACTTTATAGAACGCCTTGTCACATGTATCACTTACAAAACTGTAACAATCCCAATCGATTGTTAGCTACTTAAAGTCTTCTTAATGATGAAAGTATGATTGGAGAATATACATACTAAAGAAATGAAGTTTTCTCTAAAGTTTACGCTTACACCTGGGAGTTAGGTCCGTGGTCGGTAGAAGAAACCAGCCATACGTTTGTATCCACCAATGATGCTTATTTTTACTCAATCAATCTCGCATGCATTTTTACCTTCTATCTCGTTGGATTTGCGTTTCTTGTCAACTACGACAAGTAAATAGCCCCCATCTTGACGATGTACAGCTAGATTTGCCCCAAAATCGCACTGGTTCTAAATTCAGGTTTTTGCCAGCTGTCTGCATATACTGTTTTTTAAGATTGCTTCAAGCTCTCAGACTTCGTTCAAACGCTTCGGCAATTGATCTAAGCTTTCAAACGTTTAATCTGTGGCGGACACTTCACTGGGTCTTCAAACAGTTCATTGGCAGTTGGTTATTTGCATTTCTGAAATTTTTAGGTACTCTGAACGTCACAACCTCTGGAGGACAATTTTGAATTTGCTGATTACTAATGGCCAGTCTATGACCAGAGTGGCTGTATCACTGGAAGATGTGCTTCTATTGTCATCGCTGCTTGGCAGCGAGGAGCACTGGAATTCTATCGTTAGAGGAGTAGTGAGACACGCCGAGCAGAGAATGCGTGGCAATGTAGATGTAAAAGTAAGTGCACCTATGTTTAAATAAAATGATTTGTGTTTGAATATTGTGAAACATAGGAGTAAGATTCGTTTACTGATCTACCGGTGGAATGAAGTGAGATGTAATGAGATCAGAAAAGCATATGAAGTGGAATGAAGGTAATATAGTTTGTTTAGCTGCGTTGCAGTCGCCCTTAGTTTTGAACCATTGTTGAATGAGATCGTTCATTCAAGAATGAGTAATTTTCACTGTACAATATTTGTCGTGTTTATTAATTATTTGTCCAACATTTGTGAGAGTAAGAGTAGGATGTCAATGTTACCCTTTGTCAATGTTAATGAGTGTTGTAACATGAATTTCATACAAGTAATAAACAGTCTGTTAAAGAAATATTTCACCTAAGAGCATTGTCCACATCCTCGATCAAAGCCCTTTTTATTTAAAGAGTGTCTCACATAATGATGTGTATAAAAGAGTTTATTTGTTGTCTGCAGAAGTTCACTAAGCTCTCACCAACTGTAGTTATAAATTTGCAGCACAGTGTTCCAAGCAATTACAGTACGAGGTAAGATATTTTCATTCCAGGATCAATTTTCTACGAAAATCGTCAATGCACAGGAGCCAGTATTTTAATTAAAGAGATTAATAGTAAATTTCAGGATTTAATCAGTTTGTACATTTTTTTAGAATGATTATAAAACAGGGCCTAATACATGTTTTATTCACGCATGCAGATATATTTGGTTTCTTTCGCAGTTGGAAATGCGCAAAGACACCCAAGAGCTAAACAACAGCAAAGGTACGACCAACCAACCAATCCAGTACGAGTTCAAAAACAAATGAAAATGACTTTTAAAGGAAACTTTCAGTCTTACACTTATACTTCCGTGTCCTCCACGGGGTGAGCGTAGAGTTCCGCGCATGTCGGCAACATCAAGGCGATATAGTCACGTTACGTTCGTGTGACGTTTTGTTTACATTTTACGCTAATGCAGAAATTTTAATATTACACGTTCCTGCTCTGTTTTCACAGTTTACTACTAACAGTAGTGGAGCAGTATTGCTAATGCTAAATATGTAAATCTAAATGCGATACGGAAGGAAAAAATACTTTTCATAAGTAAGGACCCAGAGGCCTAGTTATAGTTTTCATAGACGTAAGAGGCACTTAATACAATGTAACAAATAATTGCTATCACAGGGGTAGTTTATGCATGGCCATATATCTGCGATACAGGTTCTGCTAACTTTATTTGTAATGATATTAATCAATGTCTGTGATGATCTAGTAAGACAATCTATTAAAGAATTAACTGAAGATATTCACAGTCATCTGAAAACTTGAAAGATAATTCATCAGTCGGGTGGCTCCGCATATTGTTCTGCGGGCCAGGTACCGAAGCTTCTAGCTCGTTGCGGAGGCTAGAACCGTGCATAGACCGTGTACTGCAGGCTTGACGTAGTGATTCAAGCTCCTTATCACTCCGGCCCGATGTACTGAAATCTCTTATGGTACATCAATGGAATAAAAAGTCAGGAAATTCAAGCTGAGTTAGCATCAGTTTCGTGGGTCGGCTATTATTCTAATCTTCTCAATAATACAAGTATTTCTTGTCACAGCATTTAATAAAGACAAAAATGATTCTTCTAGATAATTAAAACAATTGGAGTCATGTGCTGTTACAGAATTTCCCGATGTAATAACTGGTTCATTGGTTCACGGGCGTCGCGTCGGATAATGCTGTGAAAGCTGCGCAGTACTCGAACGAGACAGATGCTCATCATCTTCAGGTGCTTACTGACATGTTGCTGTAGTGGCTTTCTAGAAAAGCGAATGCGCCAAGGGCTGGGGCTATAACGTCACCACAGACGAACCATAGAGCACGTGATATTCAGTACCGCCGCCAGAGAAACGGGTCATTATCGCCGCATGCGCAGCGCGGAGAAACTGCGGCCCAGAGCGCGCTCACGTGCAGTGCTGGCATCCAGTTTAAGTGTCATGAACCCTGCTTCCCCTCTGTGTTGACTCGGATTCGTTCCTCTGCCGCCGACGATGTCTTAGTGCCGTCATTGCTGGTTCCCATGCCTTGTAGAAAAGAAATCCCTTGTCTGTATTAATCAGATCCTAGCTTATACGTCATTTCGACTGCTTCTTTAATGATGGAGTCCCATTACGTACAGGCGGATGAAAGGACCTTTGTCTCTCCGTAGTTCATGCTACATCCCGTGTCAAGACAATATTCATCAACAACAGACTTTCCTGGCTGACCCAATCTGGTATGACGTCAACATTCAGCGCATCTACCTTTTACAGTGCGACACGTCTGGCCAACGCATGATTACCCAAACTGGCACTGGTTTTTATACATTCTTAGTCTCTTTAGACATGTGCTGTCTTTAGCAGAACCCAGCATCGTTTGCACTCGCTTTTGTTAAACATCCTGCTTCATCATTATAGAAGTAGTCGAATTAGGTACAAGTAACGACCTGATTAACAGAGTCACGGGATGTCAACTTAGCAAGACATGGGCACGAGCACTGGCGGCAATACCGCGTCTTCGGCGGCAGACGAATGAATCCGAGTCAACACAGACAGGGAGTCGGAGTGGGAACATTTAAACTGGAGGCCAACACACTGGCTGCGCGCGCCGTGGGTCACGATTTGCGGCCTCGTTCTTCCTGTGCCGCGGTTGCGATGACAGTGCCCGTTTCTCCAGCAGGGGCACTGAATGTCGCCGTGCTTTATGATTCGTCTCTGATGACCTTACAGTCCCACCACTAGGCACCTGCGCTTTTCTAGCTAATCAGCGCTAATATTGGCGAGCCACGTCAATAAGCATCTCCACCCTGGCCAGGTGGTCTTGTCCATTGGCTTCTACCCTGATCTGTGGAAAACCTCCCGGATCCTGATGTTCCGACAAACCGCCATCTGCTGTCTCCTCATACCGTCCAATCAGCCTTACCTCGGTCTTCAGCAACGTCCTGGAATCCATCCTCACCCGACTCATCCACCAGCACCACTTCCTTCCCGCTACCCAATGTGGCTTTCGACAGCCCTTCTCTGCCGATGACCTTCTCCTTCACCTCACTCAACTCCTCTCTGAACAACTCAGCTCCCGTCGCTCCGCCATCTTCCCCTCCCTCGACCTTGAACGTGCTTACGACCGTGTATGGCATTCCGGTCTCCTCATCAAGCTCCAAACCTTCGCCCTTCCTATTAACTACGTCCGTCTGATCGGGTCCTTTCTTTCACAACGCCCTTCCTATGTCATCATCCATAACACGGAATCCTACACTTTCTACCCCTCCTCCGGTGTGCCCCAAGGTTCCGTCCTCTCCCCTCTTCTCTACCTTCTATATACGGCGCTCATGCCGCCACCTTCGCCCCCCATCCACCTTCTCAAGTACACCGATGACACTGCCTTCCTTGCCCTCGCTCCCACCCTGTAATACTCCCAACACCTTCTCCAATCCCATCTTGACTTGGTCATCACTTGGTGTAACCAGTGGTTGCTCAAGGTCAATCCTTCGAAGACCCAGGCGATGATCGTAGGCAAAACCACCTCTTCCTTCTGTCTCCTTGATTTCTATCTCATCATCTACAGCCGTCCTATCAATCTCATCCCCACCCTCAAGTTCCTTGGCATCACCCTTGACCGTCACCTCTCCTGGATCCCCCATAAACAGACAATCCAAGCCAAGGCATGCTCCCAACTCCACCTCCTCAACTCCTTTCTGGCCACACATGGGGTCTGGACCCCACCATCATCCTCCGAGTCTATAAATCCCTCATCCGCCCTATCCTCCGCTATGCCCATTCTGCCTAGATCCCCATCCCTCCTACCTTCTACAAATCCCTTCAAATCCTGGAATGCCATGTGCTCCGCCTCTCCTATCGCATCCGCCTCCCCTCCCCCACACAGATCCTGTATGACCTAGTTCTGTTCCCACACCTCCTCCTTTTCCTCAAATGGATACAGATCGTCTACACCTCCCACAAATTTGATCCTCATCACCCGCTTGTCTCTCTGATCCTTTCCCACCCCCATCTGCTGCCGTGCCTGTACTCTGGTGACATCCCACCTGCTCTTCATCTCTCCACACTCCATACCTGTGACCAAGGAGGCTTCCACCAACTTCCCTCCCTGATGATGCCCTCATCCCTTCCATCTACCCCTCCTACCAACTTTGATCCTCCCCTTCCTCCCCCTTTGTTTTTCTCCAGGGCACCCTCTCTCCCTTCTGTCCCTCCTCTCCTCCTCTTTCCCTCCTCCCCCACCGGGCTTCCCCTAGCCCCCTTCCTTCTTCCCTCCCCCCTGCCTTCTCCTCTGCCACTGTCATCTACACCCTACCCCTCTCCCTCCTACCCACGCCTTTTCCCTTTGGCAGGTCCACAGCTTTTTATGTGAACAGTGAATATTCGTGCGCCGGAGATCGTCGCCAGTGTCTGTGTGTATCTTTGTGTTAGTGGTTAAGTGTCTCTACGTTCGTGCTCCACCGTTCACATGTGTAATTTCTGTCTTCCCTGTTTGTGAACAAGTGCTGAACGTTTTTTATTCCGACATTGCGCCTTTGAACGACAACATGTATTTTAATATGTCTGACTACCGTTTTTTATCCACCATGTTTGTTTTGTTTTTTCGTCTGTCATTATGCTATATGTGTTATCTGTGGCCGAAGAGTGGCATAGATAGGCCGCTGCCGGCCTATCTTTCTTGTGAAGGTGTTTAAATAACAATAAAAAAAAATCAGTAAGCATCCGAAGTCGACGAGCTGCTGTCTCGTTGAAATATTGTGCAGCTTTCACATTATCCGACGCTATGCCCGTGAACCAGTGAAGCAATTGGAGTCATACTACTGTACAAAGTTAATGAGACGCAGTAAACAAGGAGTGATCGCATAGTGCATGGATCGCATATCAAGCTACGTCGTAGTGACATATAGTCTTTGGTCTGCATTTGAAAATACATTTAATAACAGGTGTAGTCACATTTCACATTCAAGGTCAATGTCATATCAATTCATAAATGTTACACGATAGTTGCTAGTCAACTTTGTTGTATGCACACAGGTTTCCAGTTGTGTTCATCTACAGATGCGATTCGTTTATGGCAGCCTGAGATATTTACTGTTATACAGTTTTCAAACCATAATGCCGATTTTAAAGTAGTCGCAATAGAAAGCCTATGCTACTAAGGGAAAAGAAAGAGTACGTGTGACGAGTATTTTACTCCTAAGAGTAAGCGAAAATTTAAAAAGTTGTGCCAGGAAATAAAAACGAAACAATTTCGTCTCCAAAATAATTGAAAGTGTATTCAGAGGAGCCTTGCAAAACAGTGCCCCCTGTTGGGGGCAGGGGGGGAGGGCGAGACTCTCGTGCGTGTAGCTATGGTAGTATAAATGTTCGTAGGGTCTATTCATTATTTCATAATGTAGTAGACATCTACACACAAAACGCGCCAAAAAGCGGTAAAAAATAAATATCATTGTGGGCTCACCTATTATAATGGAAACAATGAATAAAGAAACATAGATAAATATGACACACAAACATAAATTTATAATTAGCTCATGTCAAAGCTACAAATTCGACGTTTTTCGTGCACATTGACTTTAGAGAACAAGCAGGCTATTTATCAACACCACCACTGCGTAATTTCTTAAAACTGACGCCCAGCAATGTGATCTTGTGGGTACAATAACAAAAAATCGGTGGCTCTTCCATCTTTTCTTGCAAGTAAAAATAAACATCAAATCTTAGGCATTTGTCGCAGTCAGTCAGAGTGTCCTCGCGTTTATCTCTTCAAGGTTTTAAGGCAAGTTCATTCCAGGTATCGAAACCAAATTATTAAGATGCCTACGAAACACCTGTACAAAATCCATGATACTTTTGAACGTAATCTTTGTGTGCTAGCGATGTTACGACAGTGCAGCGTCTCAAACACCATTTAAATTATGTCTCTGGTCTAGCTTGATACGCTAGAATCGACCAGCAGTTAAAATGAATGCGGCACAACTGGTGGTCGCTGGAATGTACCGACTATTATGACACGACTGTAAATGCTACAGGTCAGTCTGTTACCACAACCTTTATTTGGCGTTCACATTCACTGGCTTCGCCAACTCACAACTAAATTATAACATTTCAACCTAACCTAGACCCTGGGTCAGCTACAGATTAGTCTGTTTCCGCAGCCAAATCAACCGATTTCAGCAGGACAGATATCATTTTAGCGCCTCGTCCAGAAACGCAGCGCGGGTGGTTTCAATCTCTGCCATCGTATATACTTTTGCTCGCTGACTTCGATGACGAAATTTTATTGTGTGTTGAACCATTACCAAAATTTGTGATATTATTCATATTTCTTTACATTATCATCAACGAAGATTTATGTTATAGTGTACTATTTTCTGTTAGTTTCAATGAAGATGCATATATATATATATATACGCGCTAAGCTAAAGCAGGAAGGCTTGAGGTCTGAAACAGGATACGTAATGAATGCTATAAAGAAAAGTACGTAGCTTCTGGAATACTTAACTTTAATCCATTCATTCGGTACATCTGGAGATTGTGGGGATACAAGTGAGACTCTTTAGATACATGCAATGTTACTAATGGCGCCTTGCTAGGTCATAGCCATTGACTTAGCTGAAGGCTATTCTAACTATCTGCTCTGCAAATGAGCGAGGCTTCGTCAGTGTGCATCGCTAGCTACGTCGTCCGTACAACTGGGGCGAGTGCTCGTCCGTATCTCGAGACTTGCCTTGTGGTGGCGCTCGGCCTGTGATCACACAGTGGCGACACGCGGGTCCAACATGTACTAATGGACCGCGGCCGATTTAAAGCTACCACCTAGCAAGTGTGGTGTCTGGCGGTGACACCACATTCCTCCCCCACAAATCGGCGAACGGTCGTGTTATAAGGCTTCCGCCCGCCGTGGGGAGGACCCCATGTTGACGTATGCGACGAGGTGGGGAGCCTAACAACAGGCGAGGCTGTGCCACCCGCACCCGGCCATTCGGTCCGAGGGGAGCTAGGAAACGCCTGAAAACCTAGTCCAGGGTGCACGTCAACATGCGGTGTAGGCGCCCGTAAAGACACAGGAGGGGCCGAAGGGTCGACCTCCATTGCGTCGGGGTATCCGACGCGCGAAGGCGCCATGTGGTCCGGAGCGGGCAAGAGTTCCATGGCGGAGGACAGCTGCTCACGGGAAGCGATCGGCGGCGCGTGACCCAGGGAGGCGCTTGGCGGCTGCAGCGAAGCGTCCACTGAGGGCGTCGCCGGCGGGAGAACAAGCGGCGGCGGCGGCGGCGCTTCTCCATGGGACAAAATTGAAGGCAGCGTCGGTAACACCTGGGGATGAGGCGAGCCAGTAGATGGGTCCCCAGGGCGCTGACCGGACGGCACCGTCGCTGAAAGCAGATGGGGAGCGGCAGAACCCGTGCGACGACAGAGGCGCAGCTGATTGAGATGCCGACGCACCTCACCAGAGGCCCCCATAACCAAATACATCGCGCGGCCGAGGCAGCGAAGAATGCGCCCTGCGAGCCAACGCCGTGAACCTCGATAGTTACGATAGAATACAACGTCGCCTGGATCAAAAGCAGAAGTCTGCCGCAGCACAGGAACCTGATGCGGCGGGTGCAGCATAGACATCAAGGCTCGATGAGGACGATCGTGGAGCAACTCAGCCGGCGAGCGACCATCTCGGGGCTGAGAGCGATATGAAGACAAAAAGAGCAACAACGCGTCCTCCTGAGAATGCGACTCTTTCAACTGCAACATCTGTGACTTGAAAGTCCGGACCAATCGTTCAGCGGCACCGTTTGACTGAGGCGAAAACGGCGCGGATGTCAGATGTTGAATGCCATTGACCTTGCAAAATGACTGAAATTCTGCGGACATGAATTGTGGGCCATTGTCGGAAACAATAGTCTGCGGAAGACCTTCAATGCAAAAGATAGCAGACAACGCTTGGATGGTGGCAGATGACGTCGTGGAAGACATCCGGACAACAAAAGGAAAATTACTGAAGGCATCTACCAGAACCAACCATCGAGCATTCCAGAACGGACCAGCAAAATCGATGTGCAAGCGTTGCCAAGGGGAAGTGGCTTTTGGCCATGCAAAGACTTCCCGCGGCGGTGCGGATTGTTGTTCGGCACACGCCATGCAAGAAGAACACAGATTCGTAATCGCAGCATCGATTCCGAACCAAGTACAGTGCTGACGAGCAAGTTGTTTCGTTCGCACTATACCCCAATGTCCTTGGTGAAGAAGCCGTAAAACAGAGGACTGAAACGAACGTGGGACCACGGCTCTGGACTGATCATTATCAGAACGCAACAACAAAACACTACGTCGAACAAAAAGTCTTTCCTTGTGAGCAAAAATGGGCGAACCAACGGATCCTCGATCCGAGACTTTGACAAAGGCCATTGCGTAGCAACAAAATGCAAAACGGTAGCAAGGACTGGGTCAGCAGCTGTGGCTCTAGCTACACGACGAAAATCAATCGGAAACGATTCGACCACGTCATCGGTTTCCGCATCAATGAACATGCAAGCAAGTTCGGAAGAATCGAATGCTTTATCCTCAGCAACAGGCAAATGGGACAACGCATCGGCGTTGCCGTGCTTAGCAGTGGACCGATACAAGATATCGTAGCGGTACTGCGAAAGGAAAATAGACCAGCGAATGAATTTCTGCGCTGTACGTGGAGGTACAGGCTTGTTCGGATGAAAAAGCGATGTCAAAGGTTTGTGGTCAGTGATGATGGTAAAGTGACGACCATACAAGAAATCATGGAACTTAGTAACACCAAACACGAGAGCCAAAGCTTCTTTCTCTATCTGTGAATAATTTCTTTGCACAGACGAGAGCAATTTGGACGCAAAGGCAATAGGGCGATCATGCGACCCATCTTTGTGCGCAAGCACAGCACCAATCCCGAAATCCGATGCATCTACCATCAACAAAAGGGGTTACTGGGGATCGAATGGCGTAAGGCAAGTATTGGAAAGCAACGCCGATTTCAACTGGCGAAAGGCGCGTTCGCATTCCGTCGTCCAGACGAACGGAACACCCTTACGGCGTAAGCTATGAAGCGGAGCTGAAATGGAAGAGGCATTGCGCAGAAAGCGATGCTAATAGTTAATTTTACCCAACACACTCTGTAGCTGCTTCAAATTCTGCGGCGACGGCAAGTCTTGTATGGCACGGAGGTGCTCTGGACTCGGATGTATGCCGTGGGCATTGATTACATGTCCCAGGTATGGTAAGTCACGAGCAAAAAACACACATTTGTCCTTCCGCAAGCGAAGACCATTTTGTCGCAATACCTGAAATAATGTTCGTAGGTGTGCTAAATGCTCGTCTGCTGTCTTTCCGGAGATCACAATATCGTCCAGATAGTTCGCAGCAGTAGGGACCGACGCACAAACAGTTTGTAAATATTGCTGAAACAATGCAGGGGCGGATGCACACCCGAACGGCAGTCTTTTGAATCGGTACAAACCAAGAAGCGTGTTAACCACCAAGACGCGCTGGGATTCGGCGTCCACTGGGATTTGCAAGTACGCATCTGCTAGGTCCAACTTCGAAAAGTATTTACCCGGTCACAGTTTATCAAAAAGTTCTTCCAGGTGGGGTAAAGGAAAAGTTGCAGTCACTAGTTGTGGATTCACAGTGGCCTTGAAGTCCACACAAAGTCTCAATTTTCCGGAAGGTTTTGGCAAAATTACTAAGGGTGAGGCCCAGAGAGAAGCTTGCACGCGTTCAATTACACCTTGTGATTCTAAATCGTGTAATTTTCTTGCGACCTCATCACGCAATGCGTGAGGAACATTGCGCGCTCTGAAAAATTTCGGTTGCGCGTTGACTTTCAGTTCCAAATGTGCTTCATAGTTTTTAGCGCAACCTAAGCCCGGTGCAAAAATGTCTGCAAATTCGTCACACAGACGAGAAACACTGTCTGAAGGCACAGTCTGATTCACTGATAGGACGTGATTTACTATAGACATGTTAAACAATTGAAATAAATCTAAACCAAACAAGTTCACTGCAGCAGAAGAATGAAGAACGTAAAATGACACAAGTTTTGTTTGCCCCTTGTATGTTGCAAGAAGAGTGCACTGTCCTAACACAGGGATAGGCTGTCCGGAATAACTAGTGAGCTGAACATTTGCGGCACGCAACGGAGGTTTTCCCAGTTGTTTGTACGTGTCGTGATTGAGCAATGAAACTGCAGCTCCGGTATCGAGCTGGAATGGTATGACCTTGCCATTAAAGTCCAAATCTACAAAAAGTTTATTGTCCTGCTGACGACAAGAGCGACTGTCTCGTGCAATTTGAACTGATACAGGTACAGCATCACTTGCTAATTGACGTGATTTCCGGCGACGTCGATGCACAATTTTTGTGGGACGAACACAGTCACTGTTAGAGAAAGTGGCACTGGACGGAGTGGAATTAACTACATGAATGTCCATGGGCGAAGGTTGACGAGCCTGTGTGTCCTTGGTGCGATTCCAGCGCGAAGCAAAGGGCCTGGAATGATGAAGAGTGTCTGATCTGAGCTTTTTCTGGCAAACACTTTGAACATGTCCTTTCTTATGACAGTAAAAGCAAATAGCTTGGCGTGATGGGCAATGTTCACGCGAATGTCTAGTCCCACACCGTGGGCATGATTTCACTGCAGTTGTATGCTGTCGCGGCACACCTGGTTTAGAGCGTGGCGGCAGCTGCGTGGACGTGCGCAAAGGTAGTTTACCGGTCCGCGCAGCGCGCCCGGCGGGTTGGTTAATGTTACACATGGCTGGCGAAGTTGCAAATGATTCCTGAGCAAAGTCAAGCGTGTCTTGTCTATCCAATATGTCTATCACTGATTGAAGGGAGGGATTGACGAGTTTCAAAAGCTGTTCCCGTACGCGAACATCAGAAACGTTCTGTGCTATTGCATCACGTACCATTGTATCTGAATAAGGGAGTCCACATTCACACTCAAAAGCACAATCCCTTGTAAGGCCTTGCAATGTTGCAACCCACTTCCTATTAGTTTGACCGGCCATACGTTTTGTACGAAAGAAAGTATACCTTTTTGCAACGACATTGACTGTTTCCTTGAAATAGGCATCTAAAGCAGACAAAATTTCATCGTAGGACAGAGTTGCTACGTCGCATCGGGGAAACAATTTCACTATCACACGGTACGTTTGCACCCCTACACACGCCAATAAATGAGGCTGCCGCTCGTTACCTTGAATTCTGTAGGCGGCGAGATGAAATCCAAACTGGCGTGACCACTCCGTCCATGTTTCCTTAGCTGGGTCAAACGGCCTAAAAGGCGGTGCAACTGCGAGTTGTGGCTGCGGCAGCGGTGGAGCGGCGGCTGCCGCATCGATTGGCAGTGCACGTTGACCCTGGACGAGCTGTCCAAGGGCATCCAATAACGCCTGCGTCTGCTGATTCTGCAAGCGATAAAATTCGGACAGTACATCTGGCGAAGCCATGACACAAGTAAATGTAAGCAATTAGAAAGAACAAGACCCTTTTCGTTGACTCGTTGCCAAAAATGTTGTGTCTAGACAAGACAGCCTAGACACAATGAGAGGAAGCCGAAAGGCATGCGCTAAGCTAAAGCAGGAAGGCTTGAGGTCTGAAACAGGATACGTAATGAATGCTATAAAGAAAAGTACGTAGCTTCTGGAATACTTAACTTTAATCCATCCATTCGGTACATCTGGAGATTGCGGCGATACAAGTGAGACTCTTTAGATACATGCAATGTTACTAATGGCGCCTTGCTAGGTCGTAGCCATTGACTTAGCTGAAGCTATTCTAACTATCTGCTCTGCAAATGAGCGAGGCTTCGTCAGTGTGCATCGCTAGCTACGTCGTCCGTACAACTGGGGCGAGTGCTCGTCCGTATCTCGAGACCTGCCTTGTGGTGGCGCTCGGTCTGCGATCACACAGTGGCGACACGCGGGTCCGACATGTACTAATGGACCGCGGCCGATTTAAGGCTACCACCTAGCAAGTGTGGTGTCTGGCGGTGACACCACAATATATATATATATATATATATATATATATATATATATATATATATATATATATATATATATATAGGATGTCCCAGCTATCTTGTCCACCCAAAATATCTCTGGAACAGTAACAGCTATTGGAAAACGACTTTCACCGGTATCAATGTAGGGCTGGGGCCCATGAATGTACATATTTGGAAACATTCTAAAACGAAAGCATATGTGTTTTTAACACAAACTTTTGTTTTTTTTAAATGGACCTCCTATATTTTTTCTTCAGCAGTCCATAGCATGACAAAGCACATACACAATGGCGTTGATTGCATCGCAATATTCCCATTACATCCCGAGATATTGAGACGCGAAGTTGACGCTTGAAACACCCGACATGCGCACCTAGCGCACGTCCTGAGGCTCAGGCGTGAACCCCATGCTGCCCGTAATCGCAATGTGATTGACATGTGTAATCACACCTCCATACTTATCAAGAGGGACACTTACTTGTCAATCACATCGCGATTACGGGCAGCATGGGGTTCACGCCTGAGCCTCAGGACGTGCGCTAGCAGCGCATGTCGGGTGTTTCAAGCGTCAACTTCGCGTCTCAATATCTCGGGATGTAATGGGAATATTGCGATGCAATCAACGCCATTGTGTATATTCTTTGTCATGCTATGGACTGCTGAAGAAAAAATATAGGAGGTCCATTTAAAAAAAACATAAGTTTGTGTTAAAAAACACATAGGCTTTCGTTTTAGAATGTTTCCAAATATGTACATTCATGGGCCCCAGCCCTACATTGATACCGGTAAAAGTCGTTTTCCAATAGCTGTTATTGTTCCAGAGATACTTTGGGTGGACATGATAGCTGGGACACCCTGTATATATATATATATATATATATATATATATATATATATATATATATAAAATGATTCTAATTTGTATTCTCTTTCAAAATAAATCGCAGACTTTACCAGCAAACTTTCAGTAACACTCATTTCTGTTGCATTACGATTTATTTTGCCTTTCATTTTGTTAAAGACAAAATTTTACGATTTCCGTTCATTAAATAGGCTGGTAATAGTTTCATAAAGACAGAATTAGCAATTTTAGTTCAAAATCTAGAGTGCGTGTCGTCGTGATGTATACTGACGGCACAAATGATCATCTGAGTAGGGATGGACAAACGATACTTGCGTACGAACGACCTCGAGGTTTCCCGATATGCCACAGGGCTCGATACAATGTCGAGTGCTGCTCGAACAATGAGTGACACGTGACTCACGTGGCACGAGAGAAAACGATACCGAGAAGATAAAAAAAATTGCCTCAAGAACAAGCTATAGCACTGTCTGATCTATGACAGCTTCGTGAAACGTGGGTGGGATTATCAATAAATCCTACAACCATGCAAAGTCCTGTTGTATTTGAATTAATTTAAAATAAGAGTTCACAAACAATATAACGGAAACTGCATATAAATATTTATGGTGATTATTTCTGTAATAGTAAGACACAAAAGTTAAAGTATTGTCATTGAGAAACATTACTCGACTCTGATCCCAATATAATGTTGTATTTGGTTATTAGAGACTATAATAGTTTACCAAGTGCGTTGCAAATGAGCATTTAGATCCCAGTTCATATATCAGAATAACATGTGGCTGTGATTATTTATTTATTTATTAAGAGCTGTGTCTATCTATGAGCTGCACACCGTAAGAGACTACTGTATGTGCGTCACGGTTATTTTTATGATTAAAGCCCATTGTATATGAATAACAGTATGGCACGTTATTGAGATAGTACAAACCGAAGTCTGTAGGTTGTGTGGCGATCCAAAACTCGTATAAAGTCAAAGATTTCCAGAACTGTGAGGCCAACTGCTAAAACAGTTCGAATTTTTTCAAGCACAATACTAGTTCTATGGCTCTGAGCACTACGCGACTCGCCTAGAACTTAGAACTAATTAAACCTAACTAACCTAAGGACAATACACACATCCATGCCCGAGGCTGGTTAGACTGTAGTGCCTAGAACCGCACGGCCACTCCGGCCGGCACTAGTTCTGTGAATGTGAATGATCACTCAATAGACCTTTGTACTCTAAGGTGTCGTTTACAGCTGTCGTTATGTGTGTTGGTTGGACAGCCGCCTAACCTATAACAGAACGAAAAAAATCTGACGTAGTCTACCATTTCGATATAAACTAATTAGATAGTCAATGATTACTGTCTACGTACAAGTTGCTCCTTAATAAACTGTTACCAGCTGTGGCAATATACCAGTCACGTTATTCGACTACTGTCCACTAATAGATAGTAGTCGAAGGCCGTGCGGTCCGCTGAAACCAGTGACCTCACTTGTGGAAACGTGACTCAGTTTCATTTGTTTCAGACATCCTGCTGTGTCGCCGCGCATTACAAAAACAGTGCAATATGTATTCCACCGTTCTACTTTTAGTAAATTTACTACTGTTACTGAATTTTTCTCCCACATCGTGGAGCCTTCTGGTAATGAAAAAGGTGAGTTCACTTTCGTGCTTCACTTTTAGGGTAGCTCTGTTCCACTGATAAGTGCTGACATTTGCTCAGTCATAAAGCCTACAGTGACTACGTAGTACGGATTAAACTTTACGGAAGGCCGTCCATGGGCTGTGCTTGGTTGCGATGCAAAGCAGATCTTGACAACGCGTCTCCGCGTGAAGTTGAAGCCAGGATATGGCAGGATAGTATGTTTTAGGGTAATTTCCAAGAATGTTTGCCTATCCAAGCTGCAGGGTGCAAACGATATATATCGAACATGCGATTCTAAATTGATCACGTGACTGTGGTGGCGTCCGTTATGAGAATGTTTATAGTGGTCACTACAGCAACGACAAAAGAGCGTTACTAAAATAGTTGTAATTACAAAGGAAACGACTTAACATCACTCGTCGTCGACGTTGTCGTCATGAGAAAGTCCATCTGATGTGTATTCTACGAGAAGCATTGGGAAGCATTCCCTTCTTGCCGTACTCGGAGTAGACTCTGCCAGTGTCACCCAAAAATATGGGCATAATGTCACGTTTCCGACAAAAATTCAAACAATTATCTACATTGCATAAGCATGGAATTAGATTCTTACACGTGAGGCAATCGCCCGAAGAAACGCCTTCAATACCAGACATCCCACTCACTACCGTCATAAGTCGTTTGGGTTTTCCTAGCATCTCACAAATAATTTATCATAACGCCCGTCACCACAGTCGAGTGATCGATTTAGAATCGCACGTTCGATATATATCGTTTGAGCCCTGCGGCTTCGATAGGCAAACATTCTTGGAAATTACCTGTGTTAGCCAATAGTAAGCTGCGAACTAGATACGTCTTCACGCCGCTGACACACGAATTAGACGCATTCTGTGAACGGCCTTTTCTTCACATTCAGATTGTGTTGCATTTTTTACTTTTGTGTCATTAATAACATTTCAACATAAACATACAGGTAAACATCTACATGTATCCATAAATATCTACATATACCCGAGTGTCTCTCCTAAGTGTCATTCAACGCATTTGGCAGAAACCTGTAATTCCGTTTCAGCAGTGTGTTAGATGCAGTCGGTCCAGAACTGCTCACCACACGTTTCATGCGATGCTCAGTCTCAATGTAAAGCGTCGATCTGCAAAATTATTTTTTAATTGATCCATTCGATAGAGCAGTCTCAAATTATTGTGGTGCGCAATTCGTGTAATCAGTACAGGGACTGCAAAACACGAAAGATAACCACTAGTCCAGCAGCAGCTCTTGTGCTGCCCTGCTCTGCACTGGCTTCTACTGATGTGCAGCAGTGGTACTCAGTCGCTGCTGGGGTACTGGCTGTTCTTGCTGTTTTATTGCCCCTGTTAACACATAAAATTGAGATTTAAAAATCATTTTGTTTGTAATGGGAACGAAACAACCGCTTACCACTGACAGTGGGCATCGCAATAAACATCTGAAGAGCAATATTTGTTTGGGTCGACAGCACTTACACAATTCTATATTGCACATATCTGCCTAAACACGAGAGAAAATGCGCCTGACGATTCTTAGAAGCATCACCCGCATTTGTACTTCTGCGTTGACTTATTATTAATGATTTTGTGTTAAATACCAATCTTGGCTGAGGTGGCAAATGACACAAACTAGTCTTGTGTGGATAGTCCTTCTTCTTTCTCGAAAATTCAGTTTCATAGCAGTCTTGCAATTATTATGTGTGGGTTGTCGTTACGTTAAGTAATTAATATTTCTTCCGCAATCTAGTCGATCATTGGCTACACATTCAGTTGTTCTGTCACCATAACTTCTCATGATCACTGTCGACAGGCGTTACCAACATACTCTTCGTGGGAAGTCTGTCCTAAAACTTACTCAAATGCGTTTATTCGGGACACGGTATTAAGTGTACCGGGTATGGAACCTTTGCTCACTAAATTGACTAATGACAAATCTTCTCGTTGTTAACTTTATCTCGTGGTTTTCTCTACAATGTCAACTCTAATACAAAGCAAACTTTGTTTGAGTTTTATAAAAGGGTATCTGACTGACCAGTTTGATAATTCGCTGTTTATTTGGAAATTGCGAAAAATGTGTACATATAAGGCGAGGAATAATTACGCGCTACGCCATGCATGTACATTTCATCGTCAAGTAGTTATACCATTAAGTGATCATTGGTATTATTTTGTTCTGCGGAGTTTTGTCAGTGGCCTCGATAGAAAATGTTTCTGGCCTACCCTGCCTGTAGCATTTACATCGGATGATTTATGTTACAGAACGATACGGTAGCGTTTATTAATGTGACTTCAATAACATTCTCTCCAGTAACGATTCAGTTCAATTAGCATGTGCCACACGGATTTCTTCTGATATTTATCTCACTATCTATAACCCCTGCAGTCAACAGACGTTAAAGGTTTTTATGAATCACGTACCTGTAATACTATACCTCGTCGGGTTTAATGTGAGAATTATTTGGTTCACCGACCTGTGTGACCAAGCGGTTAAAGGCGCTTCAGTCTGGAACCGCGCGACAGCTACGGTCGCAGGTTCGAATCCTGCCTCGGGCATGGATGTGTGTGATGTCCTTAGGTTAGTTAGGTTTAAGTAGTTCTAAGTTCTAGGGGACTGATGACCTCAGATGTTAAGTCCCATAGTGCTCAGAGCCATTTGAACCATTTTTGAATTATTTGGTTTCCCAAATAAACAAAAGGTATACAGGTTTAGTTACGAATAAGATTCAATTTCTTATATTTGTGTCATACTTTTTTCATTACTGTCACATACGTAATATCGTTGCTATACATCTAAATACTCGCCTGCTTTGTCTAAATATGAACTTGATTTGAACTCTAATATCCCTAGTACGGAACTACCAGAAGTCAGAAAATTCCAGGTCACTAGCGTTTTGTGTGGGCACATTCCATCTTAGCAAGCAGACAACAGTGTGTGTAAAGGCAAAGGCCCCGTGTTAGAGTCTGGGTCCGGCACACAGTTTTAATCTGCCAGGAAGTTTCATATCAGCGCACACTTTGCTGCAGAGTGAAAATCTCATTCTGGGAACAGCGTGTGTACTTTGGCAGTGAGGCACCTATTGTTGAATACTGTGGTTTCTTTGCTGCATGGAGGCTGTAATTGTTACAATTACTGATGACGTCAAATGGCTTTCTTACAATATCAGTTACCGCTGATACTGCTACTCTTAACGGTTATTTATGTAACAGGTATATATGCATGGTGGTTAGCTGCTGAAAGTAAATCATTATCTGAAGCGTCTTATTACCTTATTACTGAATGCTGAATGACACGAAAATATGTTGCTTTGTTCGAACGGTGTATTAAATTTTGGTCAGATTTTGCACGGAAATGTCGAGAAATGTGGTGGTGACTGATAATTTACTACGTAATTTTTATAAGTATGAGCTAACACGCTTGGGAATTACTGTACCTAAAATTCGAAACTATATCATTTCCGCCAGTTAACCATACAAGACAATTAACTGAAATGATGCTCAGCATTGCTATGCGAAATATTCCGTTTAGGGGTTCCTGTTAGTGCGGTAATAAGGCTATAAATGAACTTATAATACATGCTCACTTCCATATATTGAAGTACGCGGTTTTTTTCTGTAAGAATATATAATTCCACGTTCATTATATTTTTCTAGAATTCCATACTTTTGCATATTGCTACGAGTTTAAACGTTAACAAAAAATGGCTTCATGGTAAGACAGCATACTGAGTGAGTACATCCAACCAACGCATTATCTCGCTCTTTTCAGTCGAAAACCTCCACAACACGCCAAATACTAAAATAATATGGCATATAAAAGAACCAAAGAGAATATTGAAGCGTAATGCCAACAAAATCTAATGCTTTCAAGAGAATATTTAAGCGTACTAACGACAAAATCTAATGCTCTGATTTCACATTTGATAATTCAGAGAGGCACATTCAATTAGGCCTGCAATCCCATAAATTCCCGACTCCGGACGATGACTTCTGAAACGCCGGAAATCCTAGGCAAATCGGATTACTTTTCCGGACGCACTGTCTACTTGGCCTACTTGGCCCACTTGGCCGATGGCATGCTTTCGACACGGACGTGCGGAGTGAAACATACACTTGCCGAATCGGCTTTCCTGTTCAGAATCGTCTCGCTAGCGGAGCTGAGGCTCGTTGTTTGCAATTGTCGTCGCTTCTCATTGTTCTCTACAAACAAATGCGAAAAGTGTGTGTGTGTGGGAGAGCGTCTAAGCGTGGTTGCAGCTGGTTTTTTAAGATCAAATTAAATGATCGTATGGCATTTATTGGCCTGGATATCCCCTTCGGGGTTCGGCCACCGTATTGCGAGTCTTGTTACTTGACGCCACTTCGGCGTCTTGCCTGTCAATGGTGATGAAAATGATGATGAAGGACACGCAACACCAAGTCCCTTTCCGGGAATCGAACACGGGCCCCCTTGCGTGGTAGACGATAACGCTACCGCTGCGCTACGGATTTTTTTAAAAGATAAAACGAACGAAACGCCTAAGCGTCAGTCCTCATTTAACGAATTTTAACTAAGAGTTAGTAGAATCTATTTATTTCCAATCAATAGACTTTCTCCAGTCAAAATTGGTCGGTGGTTACCCCAAGGATGTCACTGGACGCCATTAAAATAAGTATAAAAATGGGGAAACCCAGACGTTTTCACTGAAGGCTTAACGCTTAAGAGCGCTGTTTTCAATGTTGGAAGAAATGCTATTCCTGTGATACTACGGGTGAAAACTCTTAGAGAGGACCGTCACACCCGAAGTACGTTCCAAGGGAAAAAAAGACGCAAAACAAAGGAATTATCCGAATGGGAAGGAAATCGGTGGATGTGATGTTCTATATGTATGTACAGATAAATAAATGATTACAGTTTCAGAAAACTTGGATGATATATTCAAGGGAAAGAGCTACACAAAGTGGCCAATAACGCGTTGGTCCACCTCAGGCTCTTACAAAAGCTGTTCTTTGGCTTGGTATTGATTGGGATAGAGTTGCTGGATGTCCTCCTGGGAGAGATGGAGTCAAATTCTGTCCAACTGTCACGTTAGATAGTCAAAATCCCCGAGCTGGTCGGAAGACCCTGCCCATAATGCTCCAAACGTTCCCAACGGAAGGGAGATCCGGCAACCTTGCCGGTCAAGGTAGGATTTGGAAAGCACGAAGACGAGCAGCAGAAACTGCGGACGGGCGTTATCTTGCTGAAATGTAAGCTCAGGATGGATTGCCATGAAGAGCAACAAAGCCTGACATAAACTTTCGTCGACGTACTGCTGTGTTGTAACGGTGCCGCAGATGACAGCCCGCCCAGGGCGTCTCCAGACACTTCATCCGCATAGAATCTCATCGACTGGAGTATAATTGTCGGCAATGAGCCCCGATGAGCAGCAAAGACGGTCTGGACACGCCCCCGACAACGCTGAGATACCAATCTGACTGTGGCCCACAATACTGCCGACAGCCATGAGTGGCGATCTGGGGTGGCACATCGTTTCACAGCAGGGCTCCTTTGGTTGGCATTCGCTGCGTTCTTACAGCACAGCTATACGTTGACGATATTCTTCGCCCCGTTCCGTAGTCCTTCGTGGCAAGATAATGCCAACCCATACACGGCGAGAGTTTCTACTGCTTTCTTGGTGCTTACCAAACCCTGTCTTGGCCGGCAATGTCTTCGCATCTCTCTCCAACTGAGAACATATGGAGATTATGCGCAGGAATTCTGAAGATCTTACGCACCAGCTGGACAGAATTTGCCACGATATCCATCCGGCGGACATCCAACAACTCTATCGATCTATGCCAAGACGAATAACTGCTCGCATAAGGGTTAGAGGCGTTTCAACGCTTTATCGACTTACTCAATTTTCGAAGCCCTTTCTCTTTAATAATCACGCAATTTTTCTGATATTGTGATCATTCGTTTACCTGTACATAACATCACATTTCCGTCCCATTCGGATAATTGAATAATTCACTATTTTGGAGCGTCTTTTTTTTCCTTAGGATGTATTACGGGCACTGCGTTTTTTCCAACACTGAGGACCACGTATTATTATAGGCACGGAACTCGAATTATCAACCTTAGCGCTATGCAAATGGTTTCGGAAGAACCCTGATGAGGGACACCTACAGTCTCCAAAGTATCACCGTTGACGAAACACGTAGACGATACCACCACTTTTGACGCCCATGCCCATTGCATATGTATACAATATATATCATAAGTTTGTCAAGCTGTGTAATGAAATAATCTTTTCGAGCACTGGAGTTAAATCACATTAAGTACTCATACGATGAAAGAGAGGAGTAAAATTAATAGGCAAAGTACAAAAACCATACAGCTTCAGAAAGACTTTAGCACATTACGTCCCAATACAAACCACCGGTAATAATATCTTGGGCTGAAAAATAGGTGAAATGGAGTTTAATAGCGCATCCCTACCTTCTGACATGAAATTATTAATACGATACCACAACTCATAAAACTGAGATCGTGTACAAAATGAAAATTAAAAGGCAACTTTTTCTGGGAAAAATAACATTTGACACTCTACTTATCTGCGACAGATAAATGTTCACATTTCGATTATTGCAGGGTAACTCAAAAATATTGAGCAAAGGAGTAAATATACATTTTTATTCATTACGAGTTAGCAGTTTTTTTTTCCATCTAGCCCAGAATTAACTATGTTTCTTACTTTAGAGCAAGGCTTCGCCGATCTTTTACTACTGCATACCACTTGTCATTTTTAGAAATTTGGGCGTACCGCTCTGGCTTGTTCACTTTCTATCGAACCCTCAAGTGAGGGGGTTTGCGGATGTTTCGGTGACGACTGCCACAGTAGCGTGGGAGGGGCATCTTGCTCAGTGCTGACAACATGCACACTGTACGATTTCTGCGTCGTGCCGATCAACCAGGATGTATGGTGGAAATGTGACCCACACAAGTATCAGGCGTGCATTTTGTGGCTAATAATATGAAATTGAATTAAGCCGGTCCTGACACAAATATTCAACCACTAAGAGAGGAACAACATTTAAAATATTTATTACCTTTCCATCTCGATAATATAAATGATTTGCGTAAGAAAGTAGTAAGCTGAATATGGAGTATCGTAAATTAGGGTAAAAAAAATCAGAATCAGTCGGAAGCATGTTGCTGTTTATCTTTAACGAGAGCCTCAAAGTCAGGTTCGATTGAACTCGGCTCTCAAGTCTTCATTAAAGTGATGTCTCTTTCTATATCTATTTTTAATGTACAACAACTCAGATATGGAGAAAAACCGTCTATCACACACGTACATGGTAACAAACGGCACCAAAAGATGGATAGTATGTTTGAAAAGAGAAGGGTATTCTGTTTTGTTCCTATCCAAAGAGAAAGTAGAATTGGTTTTTGAGAACATCTTCATGAATTGTCACTAGTCGTGTCGACGAAAGTTTTTTTGTGATTACTTCTTCCGGTACTTCTGAAATAGATTATCCAGTGATATTTTATACAACATTAGGGAAACTGCTTTTCAAAACTTCTTTGAAGGACCTGTGTAATTATGTCTCAACTAAATCTTTCAAGTTTGTTTGTCTGTCGAAAATTATTTGTAGGGAATGCGAAACTATTGGCTGATACTTGTGAACTGAAAAGTGTCAACGTTCTTTTGAAAGACTACATTTTGTTACCCTCTAAGAAACCTGTTGTTCCTCATCCTTGTAGGTAATATTCAATGTTTGAAGCCTGTCAAAGACATCACATAAATAGTCCAGTCCTGATAATCACTGATCACCAGTGAAAAAATTCTTCTGGTCATTGTTTTTGTCGTTGAGAAACAAAAACCTCAGATAGTTTAAAATATTCGTTTTAAAATCTTACCGGTATTTCAGTATGAAGAAGTAAAGTTATAAATTTACCTCACATATCTTCACACACACCGTATGTCATGGTCTAGCGGTAGCGTTCTCGCTTCCCGAGCACGCGGTCCCGGTTTCGATTCCCGGCGGGGTCAGGGATTTTCGCCTGCCTCGAGATGACTGGGTGTTGTTGTGTCGTCCTCCTCATTATCATCATCATTCATCCCCATTACGGTCGGAGGAAGGTAACGACAAACCGCCTCGGGTGGGACCTTGCCTAGTACAGCGGTGCGGGTCTCCGGCATCGTCCCCCACGCCCTGTCAAGGAGTATGGGACCTCATCATCTTCACACAACAGCGTGAATAGCCGTTAGTTTAGACCAGTCGCCTTTATGAAGTTTATAACCTTTACAGCGTCTGTGAGAACAATATGAAGAGTTTTGGGCGTATCCTTAGAAGCTAATGCCTCTCGGTGTACTATACAGTGTGTGCTTCGACAGCGGTTTCAGCTTTCTTCAGTTTTGCTTCCAACCCTATTATGACGCCATGCATAGCCTTCCCTGCTATGTACAAATATCAACATATTTTTTTCCAAGCAGTACCTACTTTAAAAAAAAGTCAGTCGTTGTCATAATGTTTTCTGCTGTAGCACTTGACCCAAGCGGTCTGCATGATAAAAACTCTTCTCTTGTATCTTCACGAGAGTCAAAGCATGCACGATATTCGTTACATCTGTACTCTCGTATGTACTAAGAGTGAAATAAGTGCACTCTTACAGTTGTAATTGTTGTATAGCTAGAGAAGGCCGAAATGCACGCGTTAAACTCAAGCAGGCTGGCGTGAGGTCTGAAACAGGATACGTAATGAATACTATAAAGAAACGTACGTAGCTGCTGGAATACTTAACTTTAATCCATCATTTGAATACATCGTTCTTGACGGTACTTATAAAGAATATAACTGTCAATGGAGCCTTGCTAGATCGTAGCCATTGACTTAGCTGAAGGCTATTCGAACTATCTTCAAGCGAGGCTTCGTCAGTGATGTATCGCTAGCCAAGTCGTCCGTACAACTGGGGCGAGTGCTAGTACGTATCTCGAGACCTGCCGTGTGGTGGCGCTCGGTCTGCGATCACTGACAGTGGGGACACGCGGGTCCGACATGTACTAATGGACCGCGGCCGATTTAAAGCTACCACCTAGCAAGTGTGGTGTCTGGCGGTGACGCCACAGTAATAACAAAGTTTCTTCTAGGTTCCGAGGCGTCTTCAATACTCGTTTTTACCTTATTGTTGGATAACGGAACTTCTTGTACTTTTGAGAGGTTTCCCTTCCTTTGCAACCCTAAAACTATCGTGGTGTTAGGCTTTTATCAGGTTAGCATCAGTGTTGATAAAATTTGCCACGTATTTTGACTTCTTTTTTTTTTTTTACAAAACGCGAGTTGTCTTTGAAAGCGCGCAATAGGTTTACCAACTAACTCAGAGTGCTTAGAGGTTTGATGACGTTCTAATAACGAAGGCTTTATGCTTTGATTTAAAAAGGTTTCAACGTACCGCGGACCGAGGAACTGGGATATCATTAGTAAGACCAAACTGTGAGTAGCTCTCATCACGCCTGCGCTTAGGTGTGGTTCAGGTACTTTAACTGCATCCTTGGAGGTTGAGAGGGCTTCCTGGCTTAAATCGCTTCGTGGTTGTCTTTCAACACAATCACGTATAAGTCACACAGTCAAGATAAACTTCACATCAAAGTCGTAGTGGTCAAGAATCAGCTTGCTGTAATGCGCACCCTCCGGTTCCCGACAAAGATATCTTCGTATCACGGTGCCATATGACGTAGCCCCAAACAAAACTACAATAACGGAAGTTTACCGTTCACTGCATGATGACTACTGCAGCGTCACACACTGGTATATCGGAGGGATTGGCAGCAGTTGCAACGCGGCATAAAGATTTTCGAATAACGACCGATCTGATCCGACCCGAGCCGATCAAATTACCGCCAGCGTCAAAAGAAGATGGATCATTCCCGTCCAAGGTAACGACTACTAATGACGGCAGGGGTGCGTCCGAGCTTTCTGTGTCCTACGAACCGTCCGAAACCAACATTCTGTGGTAAATCCACGTTCTTTAATGCTATACAGATGCTAATTCTATGAATCAGTTTTATCACTATCATTTTACTTTAAAAATGCTCTAACGTAGGAGGATAATTTTACTTGCATGCAGTACGTACTTTGTACATTTGTACGAATACGACCTGAAATATCCTTGCGAACAACCAGTGGTACACATACCACCATCTGCGAACTCCTGCTCCGGTCTAAAAAATACGAGCAAATGCTCTCACTTCTGACTAGTTGACACCTATCATAGACAGTCACGTACCTCATCTAAACGTCTGTCTCCCACATGTTTTACTTTGAAGCAGTCATAACGTCATGTCTGTCTGGAGCAGTTTACTAAAATGAACAGTTCGAGAAAACCCACACTTAGCAAAATAATCCCCCAACTACGTAAATGAATTATCTGAGTATGCTTCTCGTTTCCCAGTGCCATAAATTGGTGAGTTCATTACAAATATTCTCTAAGGAGATAACTCACGCTCACCAGATACAGTTCTCACGCAACCATATGCTCTGTTAACAGCCACGCCAATACTCACATATCAGAATACGTCTGATCCTTTAACAAAATACACAATTTTTTGAATGATTTCTTGAAGTCTTCAGCTGCCACCTTCTTTATTTCCTGTACGATTGCACAATTTCGGCGTTAGGCCATTTTCAAGTATTTTATGGATTATTTTTTGGTAACAGTCGTCGTTGCTGCTTTGACATCATGTTATGCTCATAAATTAGTTAGAGGTGTCCACGCTACTTTAGGAACACGTTACTTACGAGCAGTTGTTGCGAAGCTTTGCAGTTGCAGACACAATTCCCGAATCGTTGGAATGGGCGCGGAGGAAATGTGTCGTGGCTGGCTCTTTCGCCAGACTTGACGCCTCTTGAGTTGTTCTTGTGGGAATCCGTAAAAGACATTGTTTATAAAGACGTTCCAACTACACCTGAATATATGCGAGAGAGAACTGTCAGATAATGTGCTTCGGTAAGTTCCAATGTGATAAGGAATACCACCCGATTGCAGCTCTGCATTGATACCAATGGTCATCACTTCGAACACCTTCTGTAAATGGACGTTCATGCCACCTTTGTGATCTTCGTTGACCTTCAAAGACCTTACTGTTACACATCATTGGATTCGTCTCGATAGCCGCTATGAGAAAATAAGTACCAAACTATATCATCCCATTAAAAAAAAAAAAAAAAAAAAAAAAAAGTTGACCTTCATATCTCTGAAGCGACCCCACCTAGCAACAAAAATCCAACGTCGTATTATGGCGTCCGTTGTACCATGCAGCTTTTGTCTCTCAAACTTTTCAGTTCCTTTCATACTTTTGGAGTTATTCTTGGTGGCAATCGTCAGTGACTCACCATGTATATATGTTCTAAATGATATTAGATTTTTCTGAAGGAAATTGCTATACTATAAAGTAAAAAAATGTCAAAGTACGTGAAACATTTCACAAATTGTGGAAAATCGCTACGCTCGTTGTTGAGGAGAGAGTGTGTTCAGGGTGATTTGCTGGCACTGTCAACATGGGAAAACCACTCCCCTTAGGTCTCTCTTCAGCTAAGGAAGGTTGTCGAAACTGGATGTGATTGACGCTGAATTCTGTCGTGCCCCGTTAGGATGGCGCCACTCTTCTACTGGGATAGTTCAAGATTTCCGGAGAGGTTCCTGTACCATTCATTGTGTATGAGCAGCAACGCCTTTCTTTTATAACACCTGAAATGAACATCGCTTATCTGCATGAGGTCTGAGACGGGGCTACCCAGAAAATTGTGTATACAGGCCTCTCTCATCTTTTTCAGTGGGGATGATTTAAAGTTTTCGCCGCCATTGCTGAAAAATATTCAGGTAATGCTTTATCTGCCACACTTTGTAAGTTTGGAAATTTTCTCTCCATGACTCGTTTTTCTCGTACACATAGGATCAAGTGATGTGTAACCCTGTCCTCATTAATTTCCAAAGGTGGCTCTAGCATCGCGGTCGGAGATGAGTCAGGGGCGCTGCGGTCGGTGTGTGTCGCGGACCATGGAGAGGAGGGTGGTTGTTACTGGTCAGTTGTCATAACCTCAGGCTCGGACGAAATATTTTCTGAGAAGAGGGTTATTTCGTTGAGATTTTCTCTTTTCGGTACATGTGGTATTGGTGATTGGTGAGGGATGACAGATTGTAGGCCAATTACTAGTAGAGACGCCAGCTACTTATACGAAAGGAATATCAAGTTGCATTGAATCCATCAGGTAACAGGGTTTCTTCTTTGTGGCTCCACTACCACTTGGTTTGGGCTTGAGATTCTTCACGAATGTACTCCGTAGTTTCCTCCATTTTTTCCATGCATTCAGCCACTGTAACTAACTATATATATATATATATATATATATATATATATATATATATATATATTCTGACTGATAAAGATATAATTGTTTACAAATAAATATTTTTTTCTCACTATATTTTCAAGATAATTATCTTTCCGCTTAACTGTATGATTAATTTAAGGTATTTGACTACAGGGAGTACATTAATTTCGCTTCGACTCTACTTTCATAGGGGGAGAGAGTACAGTTGGGCGAATAGTATCTGAAACCATACAGATGAGATCGAATGAGTTGAAATACGCCTACATAACATGTCTTACAGAAGATCTGTGGAAAAGAACTGCTGAGCGCTTTCAGCCCCTATGGAGCCTTCCAAAATGTATGGGGGCAACAGATGGGAAACATTTTGGCATAGAGAAAATTCCTGGTACTGGGTCGACTAATTTTAATTATGAATCACACCACTCTGTAATACTACTAGGATAAGGTGATGTCGATGGTATTTTAACGATGAGTGAAACTGGGTATGCTGATAAAACAGTGGTGGAGGTATTTTCAGAGCCTCAGCAATTAAAAGCTTTTTATCTAATTCACTATTCAACATACTACCGCCGTCTAAGCTTCCCTTAGAGGACTGTGATGGCTGTGTTTTTTCTTATTACTTTGCAGAAGATGAAGCCTTCCCACTATATCCCGATGTTTACTAAGACCTGACTCAAAACGTACTCTGGACAAAATTAAACGAACTTTCAACTACCGCATAAATATGGGTAGGAAATAAATTTACTGGACGTATGGTATGATGACTGAAAAATTCCAAGCACCGGGTGTTCAGGAAGTGAGGACGATTTTGAATTTGGCGCCGTTTTATCATATAACGGTTGGCAACTGTGTTTTTTCATGTTTGCTATCTGATATCCTCCCCGTTAGTAGCATGATAGCTTTTGCGTGGTGAGCATTGTTGTTTGATGTTTATTTTCGTCATACAGCAGATGGCAACGTATCCAGGTGATAAAAAGTTATTACAAAAACAGTGAAAGTCCCACGGCAACCGTTCGCTAATTGCGTGTGACTCTTGGAGATAATGCTGTTCCAACCGAATCACCAGTTCGGCAATTGATCCCGAAGTTTCAGACCGTGTTCTATCCGAACACAAGAAAACACTGCTGTCGTGCGTGACGAAGTGACCGTGAGCCCCAGAAAATCGGCACACGGTTGAGCTCAGCAAGTGATTTTATCACCAAGTTCACTGCCAGAAATCCTTTTAAATGATCTGAAAATGCATGCTTACAAGATTCAACTTACACAAGAATTGAAGCCTGGATTTTATTGGGAAGAGTCATCTCAAACGAATGTGTGTGAAATCTTATGGGACTTAACTGCTAAGGTCATCAGTCCCTAAGCTTACACACTACTTAACCTAAATTATCCTAAGGACAAACACACACATCTATGCCCGAGGGAGGAATCGAACCTCCGCCGGGACCAGCCGCACAGTTCATGACTGCAGCGCCTAAGAACGTTCGGCTAATCCCGCGCTGCGGAAGAGTCATCTATTTGGGTCGACAAGAGGAGAAGGAGAACTTCACAAAAAGAATAATTTTATCAGACGAGTGGTACTTCAACTTCATTGGGTTTGTCAGTTAGCAGAACTGCAGAATTTAGTGCAACGAAAATCCGCGACTGAGTGTGGAAGATGAGATACATCCAAAACGCACGACTATGTGGTGTGGATTGTAGGCAGCAGGAGTGATCGGCCCGCAATTTTTTAAAAATGGTGAGGGAGCTGCCGTCACTGTGAACGGCGACCGTTACCGAAACATGCTTTCTGATTGGTTTTGCCCTCTTATTGATGAAAATGACGAGTTTTGGATTCAACAAGATGGTGCGACATGTCACACATCCCGTGAAACGATTGCACTGCTGAATGAAAAGTTTGCTGAAAAAATTATCCCTTCGCGGGGCAATCAGGAATGGCCTGCCATATCATGCGATCTTACGCCTTGCGGGTTTTTTTTTTTTTTTTTTTTTGTGGTGATTTGTGAAATCATAAGTGTTCGTGGTCAAACCACAAACACTACACCAACTGAAGGATGAAATTAAAAGGGTTGTTAACTATATCAACCAGATGTTTGTGAACGCTTCATCGAGAACTTCAATGAACGTATAGCTCGTGGATGCGCGGCCTTGGGTGGTCATTTGGAGGATATAATTTTTCATACATAAATGGGAGAATTTACACAATGTTTTTGTAAAAAAAAATTTTATTACGTTTTGTATGTTCTATAGTACTTTAATATTCGTCCCTACTTCCTGGACACCCTCTACTAGGTACTGTGATACCTGTCGGGATAAGGATACGATCGCCGGCCAGGGTGACCGAGCGGTTCTAGGCGCTACAGTCTGGAACCGCGCGACCGCTACGGTCGCAGGTTCGAATCCTGCCTCGGGCATGGATGTGTGTGATGTCCTTAGGTTAGTTAGGTTTAAGTAGTTCTAAGGTCTAGGAGACTGATAACCTCAGATGTTAAATCCCATAGTGCTCAGAGCCATTTGAACCATTTTTTAAGGATACGATCAATAGCATCATGAAATGTGTTTGCCTGCTTCATAACTGCGTTAGAAAGGAGAGATGGATGTTAATACACAGCACAACGAGTGGACCAAAGTGTCAGCATCACTGGCTCTGCGACCCCATTGGCTTTGCCTTACCACCTCGAGCCAAAATACACAACCAGTCTATTGCTAGAGACTGTTTAACATATTATTTTCTGACTTCAATGACATCACTGTCCTGGCATTCGAATTGTTGCATTTGAGAGATACACGTAGGCTTAAATACGTGTTCAATGTGGCCGATTGTGTACTTTCTACTTTAATCATCTTTATTTGTGTATACTTTGTATTAATAATGTAATGAGCTATGGAGTGAGTATGTTATAAAAATAAGACTGGATATAAACACGTGACAAGGTTAGTTCCTTGGCAATCTCATTCCTCGCTTTATCCGTACACTTCCTTCTTAAATATTCTTGGAGGGTGTAGCCGTGTAGCTGAGGATAGTTATACACTCCTCCCACAAATTTTATGTTCAACAACGGGACGAAGAAGTTCATTTTATTGTTATTGCCCTTATTATTCCGCGATACTAAAACAATCTATGGAAAACCTTGAAGGTAATTGTTAACTCGCTATTATTCCCCGTACGATCTGACTTTGTTGGCACTTACTCAATGAAATTAGTGCATGTTGATTCTGAGGCCACGAACTAAATTCATGCATTTGTCTGATCATGTTGTATATAATGTAGTTCTTTATTTATTTATTTTCTTATTTATTTATTACAAGTTGATTTCAGTTATTGCACATATATCTCACGGGCTCTACATTGTTCTGCGTACTAGAAATTATATATACAGGGTGGTCCAAGGATAGTGATCGGGCCAAATATCTCACGAAATAAGCAGCAAACGAAAAAACCTACAAAGACCGAAACTAGTCTAGCTTGAAGGTGGAAATCACATGGCGCTATGGTTGGCCCGCTATATGGCGCTGCCATAAGTCAAACGGATATCAACTACGTTTTTTAAAATAGGAAACCACATTTTTAGTACATATTCGTGTATTACGTAAAGAAATATGAATGTTTTTGTTGGACCACTTGTTTCGCTTTGTGATAGATGGCGCTTTGATAGTCACAAACGTATATGTACGTGGTATCAGGTAACATTCCGCCAGTGCCGACGGTATTTGCTTCGTGATGCATTACCCGTGTTAAAATGGACCGTTTACCAATTGCAGAAAAGGTCGAAATCGTGTTGATGCATGGCTATTGTGATCAAAATGCTCAACGGGCGTGTGCTATGTATGCTTCTCGGTATCCTGGACGACATCATCCAAGTGTCCGGAACGGTCGCCGGATAGTTACGCTATTTAAGGAAACAGGAAGTGTTCACTCACATGTGAAACGCCACCCACGACTTGCAACAAATGATGATGCCCGAGTAGGTGTTTTAGTTGCTACAGCGGCTAATCCGCACACCAGTAGCAGACAAATTGCGCGAGAATCGAGAATTCAAAAGCGTCGGTGTTGAGAATGCTACATCAACATCGATTGCACCTGTACCATATTTCTATGCGCCAGGAATTGCATGGCGACGACTTTAAACGTCGTGCACAATTCTGCCACTGGCCACAAGAGAAATTACGGAACGATGACAGATTTTTTGCACGCGTTCTATTTAGCGACGAAGCGTCATTCACCAACAATGGTAACGTAAAACGGCATAATATATACTATTGGACAACGGAACATCCACGATGGCTACGACAAGTGGAACATCAGCGGCCTTGGCGGGTTAATGTATGGTGCGGCATTATGGGAGGAAGGATAATTAGCCCCCGTTTTACCGATGGCAATCTAAATGGTGCAATGTATGCTGATTTCCTACGTAATGTTCTACCGATGTTACTACAAGATGTTTCACTGCATGACAGAATGGCGTTGTAGTTCCAACATGGTGGATGTCCGGCACATAGCTCGCTAGCGGTTGAAGCGGTATTGAATACCATATTTCATGACAGGTGAATTTGTCGTCGAAGCACCATACCATGGCCCGTACGTTCACCTGATCTGACGTCCCCGGATTTCTTTCTGTGGGGAAAGTTGAAGGTTATTTGCTATCGTGATCCACCGAGAACCCCTGACAACATGCATCAGTGCATTGTCAATGCATGTGCGAACATTACGGAAGGCGGACTACTCACTGTTGAGAGGAATGTCGTTACACGTATTGCCAAATGCATTGAGGTTGACGGACATCATTTTGAGCATTTATTGCATTACTGTGGTATTTACAGGTAAACACGCTGTAACAGCATGCGTTCTCAGAAATGATAAGTTCACAAAGGTACATGTATCACATTGGAACAATCGAAATGAAACGTTCAAACGTACATACGTTCTGTATTTTTGTTATGTCTAGACAAGACAGCCTAGACACAATGAGAGGAAGCCGAAAGGCACGCGTTTAGCAGGCAAGAGGTAGGTCTGTAACAGGATACGTAATGAATGCTATAAAGAAAAGTACGTAGCTTCTGTAATACTTAACTTTAATCCATCCTTGGTACATCTGGAGATTGTGGCGATACAAGTGAGACTCTTTAGATACATGCAATGTTACTAATGGCGCCTTGCTAGGTCGTAGCCATTGACTTAGCTGAAGGCTATTCTAACTATCGGCTCGGCAAAGGAGCGAGGCTTCGTCAGTCTAGTCGCTAGCTACGTCGTCCATACAACTGGGGCGAGTGCTAGTCCGTATTTCGAGACCTGCCTTGTGTTGGCGCTCGGTCTGCGATCACACAGTGGCGACACGCGGGTCCGACATGTACTAATGGACCACGGCCGATTTAAAACTACCACCTAGCAAGTGTGGTGTCTGGCGGTGACACCACAATTTTTATTTAATTGTTACCAACTGTTCGTCTAAAATTGTGAGCCATATGTTTGTGACTATTACAGCGCCATCTATCACAAAGCGAGAAAAGTGGCCCAACTAAAACATTCATATTTCTTTACGTACTACACGAATATGTAATAAAAATGGGGGTTCCTATTTAAAAAAACGCAGTTGATATCCGTTTGACCTATGGCAGCGCCATCTGGCGGGCCAACCATAGCGCCATCTGGTTTCCCCCTTCAAGCTAGACGTTTCGTTCTTTGTAGTTTTTTTCGTTTGACGCTTATTTCGTGAGATATTTGGCCCGGTCACGTTCAATGGACCACCCTGTATGTATAAGGTAGTTTACCTCGTGATGTGCTACCTGCTCGTCACGCTGGAACTTTGGCGTGCACTGCTCGCAACCACTTCGAGACGAGTACGAGATGACTGCGGACCGACGCGTTGTCGGCTGGCTATTCACTTACGTGGGCAGTCGAATTGGGATAGAATCACGTCGAGAATGAGTGCGAACTGACCCAAGTGGCTCTGAGCACTATGGGACTTAACTACTGAGGTCGTCAGTCCCCTAGAACTACTTAAACCTTAACTAACCTAAGGACATCACACACATCCATGCCCGAGCATGCGGACGCGCGGTTCCAGACTGTAGCGCCTAGAACCGCTCGGCCACTCCGGCCGGCCGCGAACTGAACCAGGGTCGTCTCTTGCGTCCTGCAGTGTTACGAGCGTGACGAGCGGACAGCACGTCATGGAGATCATTTACTTTGTATTTGCCCATAAATTTTCTGTATTTTGAATGCATGTAGCGCGGAAACACAATTGCGGTAGTTGAAAAATCGTCTTATATTCTCAAGAGTCCATTTTCAGTAAGTTCTAAGTGAAGCATAGACAATGGTGGTACTTTAAATAATGAATTATATAATAAAATTTTAATTGTTGATGCCCTGAAAATACCTCCATTACTGTTTTTACCAGCATACCTAGTTCCAGGCGTCATTAAAATACCATGAGCATCAGATAATCCTATTAATACTACAGAGTGGTTTGATTTATAATTAAAATTAGTCGAACCAATATTAGGAATTTTCTCTATGCGAACATGTATCCCATGTGTTGTCCCTATACGGTTTGGAAGGTTTCATAGGGACTGAAAGCGTTCAGCAATTCTTCCCCTCTGATCTGTAGTAGGTCGAGTTATGTAGGCGGCTTTCAACTCATTCCATACGATCTGCGTGGTTTCAGATACTATTCGCCCAACTGTAGTCTCTCCGAAACAAAAGTAAAGTCACAGCAAAATGAATGTACACCCTGTGGCCTAATATCTGAAACTAAGCATACAGATAAGTGAAAATATTATATTCAAAACATGTTGAGAAAAACATTTATTTATAAAAAGTTATGACCTTATTAATCAAAAACTATGCATTTAGTTTTCAGTTACAGTGGCTGAATGCAAGTGAAAGTGGAGGATCCCGAGCAGTACGTTCGTGGAGAATCTCAATCCCAGACCGAGTGGTAGTCGAGCAACAAACAAGAAACTCTTATACTTGACAGATGCAATGTAATTTGCTGTTCCTTTCGTATAAGTATCTGGCACGCCTACAATCCTCATTTCTCACCAACACCAGAATGGAAAATTTCAACGAATTAACACTCTTCTCAGAAAATATTTCGTCCGAGCTTGAAGTTATCACAACTGACCAGTAACATCCATGCTCCTCTCCATCATCACCGACACATAGCGACGGCAACACCACCACAGTCATCTCCGGCCGTGATACCAGGAAGACCTTCGGCATTTCGTGAGGATAGGGTGATAGCATCCCCTGATCCCACCGGTAGGGGAAGACTTGTCAGTAAAGGAAAATGTTCAAACTTTCTAAATGCGGAATATTTTTCATGAAAGGCGGTGAAGATTTCATGCATCTCCTCTGAAATAGATGGGAGAGGCCAATGTACACAACTTTCTGATCAGCCTCGTCCCAGACCTCACGGAGACAAGTGATTTTCAGTTGACTTGTATCCCAAACGAAGGGTTGCGCCATCCTAGCAGGACAAGGAAGGATTCAACGTCAACGACAACCAGTTTCAACATTCTTCCATCACTGAAGAAATACCCACGAGAAGTTGTTTTTCCATGTTGTTTTTCCATGTTGACAGAGCCACCAAATCACCTTGAACATTACAGCATTCCCCTTATCACTAGAATTGTTCATTATACAGATGGTCGTGAAAGGAAATACGCAACAAAGGTTTTCTAGCTCCCTCTTGTAAGTCACAACCTGCTTGAAGGATGGCGGGCGCCCACGGCGACTGATAATCGGCCAGTGTGTGGACGGCCCAAGACTTGTATAGGAGCAATGTATACTGCTACGCCACAATACCCAGACAGTCCCTTGATTTTAATTAGATACCTGAAATACACTACCAAGATTCTCATGATCTAGTGTTACGACATGCTTTAAGGGGGGTAGGACGTCAATTGGGCCGACTTGGAGCAGGAGAGTCACCACAGGACATTTTAAAAAAATTATTTTCATATGAAATTTCGTCATTTTTTTCACTTACTATTTGCTGCATTTGTTTCTATAGGTACACTTACCATTGTAAATAAGAGAGATTCTTCGATGAATTTTGCAGAGCATACAAACTATACTTAGAGGTGTATGAAACTCCAGAATTTATTTAATTTATGAAAAAATGAATGAACTGTTACGTTAAAACTTCATGTGTAGAAAAACTCAAATTTTGTAGTTAACTATCTCAATTTTTACCACAGTTTCTAATAGATTTGGAAAATTCTAGAGTTTTCATTAAGGAGTGTGTGTTTAATAAGCATACCAAGTTTGAAAGTAATAGGGTATTTATTTTGGATGTAATAGGTACATTAGAACAGAAATTTGTGTTTTGCGGAAAATGGCCGTTAACGTTTCTGCTTGTATTTGGCATTTTTTAGAACTGTCGAGCACCATAAGCAGGTTCTTTTTTTTATTTTATAAATCAGTTTTCTTCCTTCTCACATTACTATGATGCACTCTTCTTGATTTTATCACCTCCAAAAATGATTTATCTGCTTTCACTACACGCTCTCTGTCTGCCGCATACAAGGCTTTGATGCAGTTCACTCCGAACATAATTCCCATTTTTCTTAAATACACTCCTGGAAATTGAAATAAGAACACCGTGAATTCATTGTCCCAGGAAGGGGAAACTTTATTGACACATTCCTGGGGTCAGATACATCACATGATCACACTGACAGAACGACAGGCACATAGACACAGGCAACAGAGCATGCACAATGTCGGCACTAGTACAGTGTATATCCACCTTTCGCACCAATGCAGGCTGCTATTCTCCCATGGAGACGATCGTAGAGATGCTGGATGTAGTCCTGTGGAACGGCTTGCCATGCCATTTCCACCTGGTGCCTCAGTTGGACCAGCGTTCGTGCTGGACGTGCAGACCACGTGAGACGACGCTTCATCCAGTCCCAAACATGCTCAATGGGGGACAGATCCGGAGATCTTGCTGGCCAGGGTAGTTGACTTACACTTTCTAGAGCACGTTGGGTGGCACGGGATACATCCGGACGTGCATTGTCCTGTTGGAACAGCAAGTTCCCTTGCCGGTCTAGGAATGGTAGAACGATGGGTTCGATGACGGTTTGGATGTACCGTGCACTATTCAGTGTCCCCCCGACGATCACCAGTGGTGTACGGCCAGTGTAGGAGATCGCTCCCCACACCATGATGCCGGGTGTTGGCCCTGTGTGCCTCGGTCGTGTGCAGTCCTGATTGTGGCGCTCACCTGCACGGCGCCAAACACGCATACGACCATCATTGGCACCAAGGCAGAAGCGACTCTCATCGCTGAAGACGACACGTCTCCATTCGTCCCTCCATTCACGCCTGTCGCGACACCACTGGAGGCGGGCTGCACGATGTTGGGGCGTGAGCGGAAGACGGCCTAACGGTGTGCGGGACCGTAGCCCAGCTTCATGGAGACAGTTGCGAATGGTCCTCGCCGATACCCCAGGAGCAACAGTGTCCCTAATTTGCTGGGAAGTGGCGGTGCGGTCCCCTACGGCACTGCGTAGGATCCTACGGTCTTGGCCTGCATCCGTGCGTCGCTGCGGTCCGGTCCCAGGTCGACGGGCACGTGCACCTTCCGCCGACCACTGGCGACAACATCGATGTACTGTGGAGACCTTACGCCCCACGTGTTGAGCAATTCGGCGGTACGTCCACCCGGCCTCCCGCATGCCCACTATACGCCCTCGCTCAATGTCCGTCAACTGCACATACGGTTCACGTCCACGCTGTCGCGGCATGCTACCAGTGTTAAAGACTGCGATGGAGTTCCGTATGCCACGGCAAACTGGCTGACACTGACGGCGGCGGTGCACAAATGCTGCGCAGCTAGCGCCATTCGACGGCCAACACCGCGGTTCCTGGTGTGTCCGCTGTGCCGTGCGTGTGATCATTGCTTGTACAGCCCTCTCGCAGTGTCCGGAGCAAGTATGGTGGGTCTGACACACCGGTGTCAATGTGTTCTTTTTTCCATTTCCAGGAGTGTATATTTCCTGCTTTGCACACCATCATTAAAACATGAAACTGCATCATACACACCAATAGAAAGTGCATTTCTTCCCACAAAAATGGTTTATGGCAATCTTTCCCATACTCATTGGTTAAAACAATGCACGTCGATAGCAGCAGAGAAAGTATCGATGTCAAAGTTCGTTTCACGTACGACAGTCTCTGCCGCAAATATAAACATTCGAACTCTACAGAGCCTAATACACTTATGTCTGACAGAAGAATGTTGTGTAAATGGGTGTGACGCTGCATCTTGATACACTTCAGACCAAATAACGTGCCTTATAATCTCTCAAATATATATGTTTTATACATCAAGCCATTCAGGAAGATGTGCGCTACAAAATAGGCATATTTTCGAAAAATCGAATATTTTTAAATTTTTCGCGTCCGAAGTACCGAATTAAGTGGCTTTTCTTCCTTGTCCGTTCTGAAACTAAATCACTCTTTCAGCAAGGTTTGCTGCTGCTATGATGCAAGACGTGGTTTATTGAGTATAAAAAGTGGTTCCCATACCCGTAAAAGGTGAATGCCCATATTGTTGCCGGCTGGTATGGCCAAGCGGTTCTAGGCGCTTCAGTCTGGAACCGCGCGACCGCTACGGTCGCAAGTTCGAATCCTGCCTCGGGCATGGATGTGTGTGATGTCCTTAGGTTAGTTAGATTTAAGTAGTCCTAAGTTCTAGGGGAGTGATGACCTCAGATGTTAAGTACCATAGTGGTCAGAGCCAGAGCCCATATTATTAATATTCTCACGTCCATAATGTGCATGTACCCCTTTGGATGAATCCTGCCCTCATCAGCTGTGCACGAGGAAGTAGCAACATTCTCAGAAAAGATATTTTTTCGCAGGTTCCACATGACTTTCTAAATGTGGAGCTTCACGTTAGTTTCGCCAGCGAAAATGCACCTGATAACAGCGGCACCGAAATAGGTAGCTGAGAGCGATGATTATCTCAAAAATTTTGTTGTATGATCCGAAACAGCACAGAATTAATTTTGTTTTACTGCATTCGTCCGTTATAACACGTCCGTGGATGGACGCTCAAACAGTTGTGCAATAGGTGCGTGAATGCAGAAAATAAAAATTAGAGTAGGAATGGTTAGGGGATCGAGTGTGTTGCGAAAAGGCCGGAAATGGTAGTCCACGTTCGCCAAACCACGTACTGAAAAACAAGACCTGCTGGAGGTGATATTGAACCTCTATCAAAGTATCGCCGGCCGGAGTGGGCGAGCGGTTCTAGGCGTTACAGTCTGGAACCGCGCGACCGCTACGGTGGCAGGTTCGAATCCTGCCTCGGGCATGGTCGTGTATGATATCCTTAGGTTAGTTGGGTTTAAGTAGTTCTCAGTTCTAGGGGACTGATGACCTCAGAAGTTGTCCCATAGTGCTCAGAGCCATTTGAAGCATTTAAACCTCTATCAAAGTATCAGCTAAATAGCAGTTGAATTTTACACCACAGAAAGACAGTCGTTATAAAAGAAGCGTCTACAAAATACTGCGGCCCACCAAGTTGTTTCTTTGAATACTCCTGCTACAGTCCTGAGAAGGAAACGCAAATAACTCAAGATAAAGTGTTTTCTTGGCAGGTAGCTCTTCTGCGTCGGCTGCGACAGCACTCCGTCTACCATGCGGTCGATTACGGCTTCCAGCAGGCTACGTGCAACCTTTGCGACGCTTCCAGGTTCTCAGTCTAGGACGTACACGAAGCTGCGTCGTTAGGTGGCGATGTCGACGCCTGACATCACGGCATGCTGCGCGGCGGTTCTCCACTGCAACGGTGTGTCCACCAAGAGCTGCAGGGAGCTGCAGTGGCGACAAGACAGAGGGGCAAGTGGGGAGTCGAGCCACCGCTAGCCGAAAGCGAACGCTCCCTGTAAGTCAAGTCGCCAGTTTAAAGACAGAAACAGCAAGGTACCAACATCGGCAAACTCACGCGTGAGGCGTGCGGAATTCAGCGTAGAGGCTTGAAGACCGACGAAGGCAAATACAGTTTCCGCAGGACGCCGAGCGGGATGTAGGCAGTACGGAAACGGTTATTGTGCAGGGGTGACTCAGTACTGGAAATAATGACCGTGTTGTTTAATGCAGTTTCCATTTACTACGAGTCCGTCCATGAAGAATGAGCTATACAACGGGCAGTCTCATCACCCACACGGTTGGGAAGCAAAAGCTGAAAAGTATTGGAAGGGAACTGATATTTCAGTGTAAATACCGAATAATACACTGAAGTGACAAAAGTGATACGATAGCGGCACACACATATGTAGATAGCGGTAGTATTGCAGACACAAGACATGAAACTGCAGTGCACTAACGAAGATGTCATTTGTATTCAGGTGAGTCATGTGAAAAGGTTTCCGACGTCATTATGGCCCTCCGACGGGAATTAACAGACTCTGAACGCGGAGTGGTGGTTGGAGGTAGATGAGTGGGACATTCCATTTCGGAAATCGTTAGGGAATTCAACATTCAGAGGTCACAGCATAAAAAGCGCGCCGACAATAGCACATTTCGGGCATCAACTCTTACTGCAGATAATGCAGTGGCCAACGGCCTTCACTTAACAACCGAGAGCAGCGGCGTTTGCCTACAGTTGTCACTGTTATCGGACAAGAAAGACTTCGTGAAATAACTGCAGAAATCAATCTCGGACGCACGACGAGGCTAGTTGGCTATGGTAGCGGACGACCTATGTGTGTGCTTTTTCTAACAGTACGACATCGACTGCAGCGCCTTTCCTGGGTTCGTGACGATATGGTTGGATCCTGGTCAGATGAGTCTCGATTTCAGAGCTGATGGTAGGGCGCGAGTGTGTCGCAGTCATGAGGTCAAGTTGTGTAAGCTGATGTTGGCTCCGCAAGAGTGGGCTGAGTTACTGGCTCCTCTTGATTTTCGGCTACTTGGACGCCATTTTCAGCCATTCATGGACTTCATGTTCCCAAACAACGATTGAATTTCTATGGATGACGAAGAGCCATGTCACCAGGCCACATCTGTTCACGATTACTTCGAAGAACATTCTGCACAGTTCGAGGGAATGATTTGGCCACCCACGTCGCCCTACATGAATCCCATCGAACATTTATGGGGCATAATCGAGATGTCTGTTGGGGCACAAATGTCTGCACTCGCAACGCTTTCGGAATTGTGGACGGCTATAGAGGTAGCATGGCTCAGTATCTGCTCAGGGCACTTCCAACGACTTGTTGACTCCATGCTACGTCGAGGTGCTGAACAACGGCGAGCAAAAGGAGGCCCGACATGATATTAGGAGATATCCCATGACTTCTGCCACGTCATTGTATAGTGGCAGAGACGGACGTGAGTTACAAGAGACAGAGGAACATGGTCTAAGGCAAACAGGAGGCCTTAGACGCATTGCCCGAGGCTGACTGCTCGGGAGCAAAGCTAAAATCCGCGAAAGCGTAATCTCACGGTCTCTCTCTCATCCTTGCTGAATGGTTTTCGTGAAAATGGTGACCTACGCCGTTTCTCCATACGGAACCTATACTGCCCTCGGACTTTGATGCATCGATTCAGCGCTAACACAGCATCACTTGTACTGGGCTATAACGACTGTTAATAAAAGTAACATCTTAATAACAAACAAAAAGACAATAGAATATATTAATTTGCACGGGGTCCGAAATTAAACTGACGTCAGGGGTTTACACGTGTAAAAAGACAGCTACAGTTATTATCTGAATGTCAGGTTGCCTTTACACTGAGATCATTCCAAATATTAGAAATACATCTGACACGCTGCAACAGAGAGGTAGTTCCAGTAACTGACCTAAATTGTTTTCAGATTATCTAGTCTGTTAATTTCCCTGACAGTTTTAACATAATAAGTCGTAAGACCTTATCACGCTATAGCAGTATCATTTAGAGCCTTCTCCTCGAATTCCCTACACAGGTTTCTTCTAATTGATTGCAGAACTACGTTATAAACAAAATTTGTCAGGTGCGAGTAGCACTCTCGCACCGAGGCTGCCGCACGAGCTTAACTATGTATACAGACAGTTCATCCATTCTGGGAATCTTGAATCTCGACCATCTTCACCTACTACTGTCACTGACACTGGCGAGATATCCGTCCCAGGGATTCTAAGATTTTCGAGAGTATTTTAATATCCATAATATAAATGTAATATAAAGTCGTGTAGGAGGCAGGCGACCTTTATTGCAATAACGAGTAGTTCCCCATTCATGCTGACTCGGTCGTACAGGTAAAAGGCAAATATCGGCATACTTGAAAAGCCATATGTAAGTATATTAATCACTCCTGGATATCTGGTGACGGATAAATTCCGAAACGCGCCATAAGAGGAATAAAGTCATTCCTTGTCTGATCTTTGACTTTTACCATTGTGGTCCAGTCAGCGTCGGATAACAAATGACAAAATGAAATGATAATTAAATAGACACCCTAGCTGCAAACAGGCGTTGATATACTTCACTGGGGACATGTTGAAAATGTGTGCCCCGACCGGGACTCGAACCCGGGATCTCCTGCTGTTTGCAACTAGGGTGTCTATTTAATTATCATTTCATTTCTAGCAAAGCTGCATGGTCATCCACGGTATGTGTTCATTCGGGAACAGATACTACCGTCATATATAGTTAAAATATGGCTTCCCGGCTATTGACCTTCTTGTGTGAACGCACACGCAATGCCCGAACTCGTACGGGACTTGGTAGATTAATCTGCCACGAGTAATGAGTATGATGGGCAAACATCTATTAGGCGCACTACGAATGTAGTGGTGTGGACATGTTGGGAATGTGGATCTCACGGGGAGCGTGCAAGGGATAAGTCCCTGCAGACGCACTATCCTCTGTGCCCTCGGTGGGTCAGATGGATAGAGCGTCTGCCATGTAAGCGGGAGATCCCGGGTTCGAGTCCTGGTCGGGGCACACATTTTCAACATGTCCCCAGTGAAGTATATCAACGCCTGTTTGCAGCTGGGGTGTCTATTTAATTATCATTTCATTTCTAGCAAAGCTGCATGGTCATCCACGGTATGTATTCTTTCGGGAACACATACTACCGTCATATATAAATGACAAAATAAATATTTTCGTCGTGTGATATAATTAAAAATCAACAATTTTCGAAATTTTTCCTCTACTTATATTGTGAAACCTTACTTATTTCAAAATTTCATCAGTGTACATCAGCGAGAAGTATGCTATAGGTTTTGATGACTGACTGTGCGAGTATCAAAACATATGATACAAATGGCCGTTTGTTTTGACTTAGTTAGGATCTTTTGCTTTGGTTGTACTTCTTACTGCCTAATTCCATGATTCTAGGCGAACCTGGAAGTACCCTGTAGGCTTTGATGAGTGATTATATGTAAGCTGAAGGCGGACGGGGAGAGAGGAAAAGAACGGGAAGGAACGAGGGCTCACGACAATGATAGGCCGCGGAGCGTAAGTCACGAAAGCAGGTGTGACCCGCTCGTCGCCCAGCTCAGCACACAAACTACGCTTCTGCACCTGTTAACTCGTAATTGCGTGTTTTCGTACAAATGAGAAATGCATGTTCTACTGTGAATGTGGAATCAACGCTCGATGCCACACTTGTTGGGGGTTGCAGTTATCGACCGCGGTCCGTATTAGTGTCGTTGTACCCGCGATTCTCGACCAGCGCCGCCAGCACCGCTCCGCGGCTTGTGCCAAGTTTCTAGCGAGCCCTCGTCCACTCTTGCTCGGGACGTCCAGTAGTAAAGTAGCATAGCCTTCAGCTGATAGGAAGCAACCTCTTACAAGGCGCTTGGTAACGTATGGCCTAAGAGAGGGCTCAAATTATTTTTAACAACGACTTCTAATTATTTTAGTCGTTGCAGATCCAGACCATGCAGCCAGGCACCATGACTCGTTCGTGGTCGTCGTTACAGTGAATCCGCGATTGTGGAATCTGATTGTTTATTAGTCCTACAACGATCGAAAGTCCATATGTCTAATAATTTGCTATGTGTAATAAAATTTAATAGGTTCGATGGGGCACTACATCTTGTATGAAATGAGGACTGTTAAGCAATAGAGACTAAATGCTATAAACGAGCTGTTATGCAGAGCATAGATCTTAAATTACAGCTACTGCACAGTTGTATATTTTGTTGTAATACTAGTAATCAGTAAGACTTAATAAAAGCAGATTTCAGTAGAATATGCAATTCTCGTTCGAACGTAGACACCCAGTTACGATTTAACATGATAGTAAGTGCATTTCGTCTGCTGAGCTGAGCGAGCGAGGTAGCTCAGGCCTACCCTCGTGACGTAAGCGCTGCGGGCTGCCTTTGTCGTAGGCCTCGGGAAAGGAACTTCTGCATCGGGACGTCACTCGGAACGGCGGCGACGAGTGAAAGTGTGTACTGGACCGGGATCAGAGCCCGCGTCTCCCTCTGTCTAGGAGGTGCGTTAACCACAGTGTCGTCCACGATACAGTGTTAGCACAGATGCGCAGACTATCTCGGCACTGCTCAAGGACGGTGCACATCCCCACCGAGCGCCACCTGCCCGCAGTCCCTGTTCATTTCCTTCGGACGTGTCCGAAAGAACAAACATCACCCATTCATATAATCTGATGAGTGAATTTGCGAGTACTAAAACTGCGAGTGTTAAAATATGTGACATAAATTGCCGTATATTTGATTTGAATCACTTTGAAGCTCAGTTTTTTACACTGTCATGGGACCACAGACTACAGTGTATGACAAATTTCAACTCGATACGTCTGTCCGTTCTTGAGGAAAACGGTTTCCAACAGTCGAACAGACAGACAGACAGGCGAACAGCAAAGCGCTCCTTTAAGGTATGTGTGGTTTCTGTTTCTTCACACATGTCCGAAAGAACAGACGCCAGATTTATATAATCAAGGCGATGACGGCCAGTAATCTACATCTACATCCATACTCTCAAGCCACCTGACGATGTGTGGAGGAGGGTACTTTGAGTATCTCTATCGCTTCTCCCTTCTATTCCAGTCTCGTATTGTTCGTGGAAAGATAGATTGTCGGTATGCCTCTGTGTGGGCTCTAATCTCTCTGATTTCATCCTCGTGGTCTCCTCGCGAGATATACGTAGGAGGGAGCAATATACTTCTGGACTCCTCGGTGAAGGTATGTTCTCGAAACTTCAACAAAAGCCCGTACCGAGCTACTGAGCGTCTCTCTTTCAGAGTCTTCCACCGAAGTTTATCTATCATCTCCGTAACGTTTTCGCGATTACTAAATGATCCTGTAACGAAGCGCGCTGCTCTCTGTTGGATCTTCTCTATCTCTTATATCAATCCTACCTGGTACGGATCCCACACCGGTGAGCAGATTCAAGCAGTGGGCGAACACGTGTAGTGTAACCTACTTCATCTGGTTTCAGCCAACTTTCCGTCCGTAGTACTAAGTTGGCATTGTGATCGTTTATTAATGAGAACAGTTCTGGGACCTTTCTATAGACGCTCCTGCAGTTTACTGTTACCACATTAATATTGTTATTCTCTATTGCAGTTTGCCTACTACTAACTTGCCGCGTCTCAGGATGGGTCTTGTCGGGCCTAGGGAGTGAATTCTCGAACCTAAAAAACCCACATGTGCACTCCATACGTACTCCGCTACCCTTGTAGCCACTGCCTGCGTGTAGTACACGCCTGACCTATTCAGGGAGATCCTACATTTCTCCACCCGATAGTGGAGGTCGAGAAATTTGCACCCTAGATCTCCGCAGAATCGTCTGAGCCTCTGGTTTAAGCCTTCCACTCGGCTCCAAATCAGAGGACTGCGATCGGTTCTTGAAAGGACACTACAAGTAGTTTGCTCACATTTGGTTTCCGTCTTCACCAACTCCGCAACTGCCTGTACGGACTGAGAATGACCTCTGAACCCAGATGGCAGGTGTCATTGGTGCCGACATGAGCGACAATTTGCAGTCGGGTGCATCCAGTGCAGGGCCTACTCCGCATCTCGGATGAGACCCCCCGGCAAGCAGAGTGAACACTGGCCTTGTTTCCCGACATTTCCGCTGTTTCCCTAAGGGGCTCCATCACCCGCCTAACATTGGAGCTCCCGATCACTAATAAACCCCTCGCCCCGTGTGCCTGCTCGGACCTTGCTGAAGGAGCGGCCACATGTCCACTCACAGGCAGAGCGGGCGATGCCACATGGCCAGCCTCCACATTGACCTTCCGCCTCGTGCGACGCGAACGCCGCTGAACCCGCCACTCCCTTTGGGGAGAGGGTAGCCCATCCGCGCCCGGCACCGGCGAAGATGTCTCGACAACAGGGACCGTGGGTGAAGCATGTAACACCTGGGGTGTACCACGCGACGCACCAGACTCCCCACTGCCGCTACACTCCCAGGCAGCAGCCTGAAGACGACTGACCGCGGCCATCGGCACGTTCAGCTGTTCGCACACAGTGGCCAGCTGCTCCAGCGTCCGTACACAGTAGTCACACATCCTATCCATCCTAACAACAATTTACTGTAGAGAGTTAATCAACTTTTAACGAGACTGCTAATTCACTAAAGGCGGCTGATAGCTTACTAAACTGTGGTTACTAGACACTTCTTGTTGGAAACAATGAAAATAAGCACTACCTTTCTCTGGACTGTATTCAAAATAAACACGAAATCTATGGAACACTATTACTAGTAATCGAAAATTAAAGCTTCCTAAAAGCAAAAACAAAATGGGTCTGAGCACTATTGGACTTAACAAAAGCAAAAACACACGGAAAAAGAAGTGACAAGTAAGAGAAACACAGTTAATACTTAAGTTTACATAGCTTGCTGCACAGCAGATGTGAAGCAGACGGCAGTTACGAGGACACTTCAGGGGAGCGAAAACTAGGCTCTAACTCTGACGGGAATCGGCGAAATGCCGCGGATAATGAACATAATGGGCAAGGGGCTCTAAGTTCGTAGTGTACGGATGAGTTGGGAAGTTGGGTTAGAGGGTCGCGAGCCAGGGTGGTCAGTGCAGTTGCGATAAGCACTGTGTCCGGACGGTTCAGGGGTCCGAGCGACTGCCTAGTAAGCAGCAGACCCGGGGTTGATCCCCCTCTGGCAAAAGTTTCAACTTTCTCCACTGATTTACGTCAGTGCTCACTCGCAGCCAACGTCTGTAACTCATGTGTGTCTTCATCCTATAAGAGTTCCGTTTTTAACGATTGAGGCACGGAACGGTAAAAACGATGCATGAATGCAAACAGCCACACCACGGGGCATGCGTAATAAAATATTCAATGAGACTGAAGCTAGGTGAATGCATAACCACACTTGCCATCAACATCAGGCGATAGTCACTCAGAGTGAAGTTGTATAAAATTATTTATGTTGCACTAACGTCTTTTGTCAAATCTAATCGATCGATGCCTTTAAGATATCCTTTACTAACGTTGTCCACAGGTTAAGCAGAAATTGCTGATCGACACTTCAGCGCTGGTGTTGAAGAAGAAGATGCCGTTTATGGCGTTCATAATAGGCGACGACGGGCTGGCGTGTTCGGGCACCATTCCCTCGCTGACCACCGTTCTGACCACGGCGCAGTGCATCACCGGTGACAAGAAAATGAGTGAGTCGGCGCTGTTAGCCTTACTGTTATACTTACCTGCCGTTTGATCATTAGTAATTCCTCGCGGTGTCCCAGGGAGCGTAAATGTGACTGTAACGAAAGATACGTCATAAGGTAGATATGTAACATTAAACCATCTATTATTTCTTCGTGTTTATTCATGTATCCTCTTCGGGTTATAGCCTTTAGGCCGTCCCTGACATTGGACTTGGTTTTTACACATACTATTTTCATCATAGTACTTGGAAACGATTATAAAGTAAACGTTGTTGTAGTACGATGGGCTGCGACGACTGCTTTGATCAAGCCCTCCACGCTGTTCTGTTTCTTGCAAATACTTTGATCTCTGTGTAACTACTGAAATCTTCAATCATTTGCATCTGCTTACTATAGCCAGGCGTTTATCTTCCTCTAAAGTTTTTAGCCCCCACAGTTCCCTGCATTACCAAATTTTTCACGCCACGCGATGTGTCCTATCAAACAATCCCTTTACTAGTCAATTTGTGCCATAAATTGGAATCGATTTACAGCCTCCTTATTACTCACTAAATTTACCTACACAGTGTTCAACTTTCTCCTGTAGAATCACTCTTCAAAGGCTCCCATTCTTTTCTTGTCTGAACTGTTTATCGTCCACGTTTCACTTCAGCATCTGACTACACCCAAGACAAATAACTCCGAAACGATTTCCTAAAATCTAAATTTATGTTCGCTATTAACAAATTGCTCTTTTCCAGAAATAATTTTCATTCTATTGGCAATCTGTAGATTGTATCCTCGCTACTTTCATCGTCATTTACTTTGCAGCCGAAATATCAAAACTTGTCTACTACTTTAGTGTCTCATTTCATAACATAATGGTTTCAGAACCACCTGATTTGATCAACTACTATTCCATTATCCTTATTTTACTTTACTTTTTTTTATGTTCACCTTATAACGCCATTCCAAGGCGGGTAACACTCCATTCCGTTCAACTGTTCTTCCCAATAAATTGCCGTCTCTGACAGAACTATAATCTCATCAGCATATCACAGACTTAATTTCTTTTCCTCGAACTTTAGTTCTCTTTCCTACTTCCTTTCCTTTACTGCTTGCTCATTACTCAGATTGAATAGCATCGGAGATATGCTACAACCATGCTCCTCAATGACTTGATTCCTGTGTGATGTCCATAGGTTAGTTAGGTTTAAGTAGTTGTAAGTCTAGGGGACTGATGACATCAGATGTTAAGTCCCATAGTGCTTAGAGCCATTTCAGCCTCTCTTCAATTTCTTCTCCTTTGACACTTGTAACAGCAGTCTGACTTGTGTACAAGTTGTAGATAACTTTCCGATTATCCTATTATTTCCCTTTTGACTTTCCTGTCAACTATGGCAAACGATTTCTTTAAATATGCAAATGCAGTGAACGTAATTTTGACCTTCTTCACCCTATCTTCTAAGATTACAAATGTACCTCCTCACGCAATGGTGCAACCCGACTATAATATGGAGAGCAACATTAAGGAACTCAATACATTTTACTACTTACTCAGACCCATATAGATATTTTCTATCTTGTACTGTCATTATTATTATTGTTACTATTATTATTAACAGTAGTAGTAATATTGCTACTATAATTAGCATTAGTTCACAGTCAGTATGGTTATCCCACTGGGCGGTAGGTACATTTAAATCATTTTGTTACTATTTACAAATTTTGCAGAAATGTTAGAATCTTTTCGACATCTCACATGAAGAAAATAATTCATTTACAATTCGGTAGCGTTTATAATTGCAGTATAGTGACGTCTCATTAATGACTTAACTCTTACAATATTTTTCATGCATTAATCTCAACTAAGCCCTGGATAACGATGTAAAAATTGCACTTTCAGCACTCCGACGTATTTTGCAGATATTATAGACTACTGCAACATCTTCGCTGTGACGAATAATTAATCTACGACCCATTTTTTTATTTTTTTTATACTGTAGAGCCATCTGTTGGAAACCGTGAGATCTACTTACTCATTGTACAACCAACGACGTAAGGCCCATTTCAACGCTGGAGCCATTTATCACTGTGGTACAGGTACTGGTCGCACTAAGGACTCTTGTACCGTGGAGCAGTCTGATAGCGATAGGAGAAAGTAGGATGTGAAATTGGACTCCCATGAATTTACGTTTTCAGGGTGTTTGAGGTAGAAAACTCATTTTCGAAAAACAAGAATTCCTATTCTTTGTAATCAAATGTTGGTTTTCAATTATGTGCCATGGTGAATGATATTTAGCTTTAAATCAAAGTTACCGATATTACTGGGGTACCAGCCGGTCGTTAAACGAATTTTTGGAAGTCAGTAATGGAAACATAGTTAGCGAATATTTCGGCAGTCCATATACTTTAAGATAAGTATTTGACTGGAGAGGAGGACACTCGGGGTCGGGGGTGATTCAAATAAGATTTGCAGAAGCGCAAGGGGGGGCGGGGGAGGGGATGTCCTCCCCAGTTTGACCTCGACGTGTGGCAGGATATGATGATATCTGGAATGACCTAAAACATACTGAAATGCTGATACTGACATCGGCGAAATATGACATGCGGAACAGCGTAATTTTGTCGTAGCTGAAAGGTCTGTTCTAACGGTCAGTTAAATGTCAACTAAAGCCCACATTGCTCTATTATTCATAGCGCAGTGTACTTCCGTTAATGGTTATGTATTGTCTACATTTTCTTCCAGTCAGACGTTATTGTTTCCTCTCTTTCACAATCTGAATTTTTACGGAATTGTCGCCAAAATAAACCTGCTCTTCACCTTGTCACCCAGTCTACATCTAATAAGCCATCCACACATCAATTCAATTGTTCTAAAGTTCGCACAGTACACATTTCTTCCTCTGTTTCATTTTCGCTCTGATCTATTACCTGTATATCGCTCTTTTTTTTCGAACAATCTTAGTTACTTAAATCTGTAAATATGGTCTTCTTCTTATAGCTTTACATCAAGTAAAGAAGTTCCTACTTTATCTTCAGTCTCTGAATCTTAACATTTCGCTATACTTTCTTCTGGCTCGTGTAGTATTTACTGAAAAAATTTTCAAACTGTATAATGTTTTCACTTTAATGGAAGGAGTTAGTTTCATATTTTTGTTTCATTCATGGCCATTTCTTCTTTCTGTTAACTTTCAGGTCACTTTGAATAAGAGGTGGTGATGCATGCAACATTATCACTAATTTCACCTGCCACAAATAATATCAGTAGTTGAGTCTCAACATCTTGTAGAGTTCTAACACCATTCACTTTGAATCGTCACCTGCTATTCCACAATCCAAAATTACGACTGTTTCAGCCATATGCTCTGCCACAGCACTTCTTTGGAAAATTTCTTCATCATCCTGAACTGTTGCTGTTGCATATTGTCGTATCCATGCCCAAGATAATCTTGAAATTTTTTCAGTTTCACTTTGGGAATACATCTACATCTACATCTACATCCACATCTACATCTACATCTACATCTACATGATTACTCTGCAATTCACATTCAAGTGCTTGGCAGAGGGTTCATCGAACCACAATCAAACTACCTCTCTACCATTCCACTCCCGAACAGCGCGCGGGAAAAACGAACACCTAAACTTTTCTGTTCGAGCTCTGATTTCTCTTATTTTATTTTGATGATCATTCCTACCTATGTAGGTTGGGCTCAACAAAATATTTTCGCATTCGGAAGAGAAAGCTGGTGACTGAAATTTCGTAAATAGATCTCGCCGCGACGAAAAACGTCTTTGCTTTAATGACTTCCATCCCAACTCGCGTATCATATCTGCCACACTCTCTCCCCTATTACGTGATAATGCAAAACGAGCTGCCCTTTTTTGCTCCCTTTCGATGTCTTCCGTCAATCCCACCTGGTAAGGATCCCACACCGCGCAGCAATATTCTAACAGAGGACGAACGAGTGTAGTGTAAGCTGTCTCTTTAGTGGACTTGTTGCATCTTCTAAGTGTCCTGCCAATGAAACGCAACCTTTGGCTCGCCTTCCCCACAATATTATCTGTGTGGTCTCTCCAACTGAAGTTGTTCGTAATTTTAACAACCAGGTACTGAGTTGGATTGACAAGCTTGAGAATTGTACTATTTATCGAGTAATCGAATTCCAACGGATTTCTTTTGGAACTCATCTGGATCACCTCACACTTGTCGTTATTTAGCATCAACTGCCACCTGCCACACCATACAGCAATCTTTTCTAAATCGCTTTTCAACTGATACTGGTCTTCGGATGACCTTACTAGACGGTAAATTACAGCATCATCTGCGAACAACCTAAGAGAACTGCTCAGATTGTCACCCAGGTCATTTATATAGGTCAGGAACAGCAGAGGTCCCAGGACGCTTCCCTGGGGAACACCTGATATCACTTCAGTTTTACTCGATGATTTGCCGTCTATTACTACGAACTGCGACCTTCCTGACAGGAAATCACGAATCCAGTCGCACAATTGAGACTATACCCCATAGGCCCGCAGCTTGATTAGAAGTCGCTTGTGAGGAACGGTGTCAAAAGCTTTCCGGAAATCTAGAAATACGGAATCAGCTTGAGATCCCCTGTCGATAGCGGCAATTATATTGTACTTATGCAGTTCACTGTTCGAAAGTTCCTCTCTGTTCGTATACTTCTCTCAGTTTATCCTACGAGCATATTTTTTTCACCGGAGATTGCCTGCTTGCGGCAGCCACGTGTAAAGGCTCTAATTGGTGTTAGAGTAAATACAGGTTGGATAAGTGCTAGGTCAAACAATATGCCGGTTATCGGAAGGAGTTAAATGAATCTTCACACGCAGTAACACTATCGAGCCACTGTTTATAACACTGCAAACTGCTCTTTTTCCCAACATAAATACAAACATCTTAGCATTTTGGCTATTCATATTCTCTGAACTATGCTATCAGGGATTGATGCCAGCTGCCGTGTGGTTTATGGAGAACATCTACGGTGAAGAAGAACGTGGGGGAGAACTAAGTGGAAACATATTATTAAAGTAACTTCTTTCGTGCTGGGCACACTTCTTGCATAAGATCGTAACATGACACTTTAAAAAAAAAAAAAAAAATAGGCACACGACAAGCTTGTTTCGACATTTCTGTCATTTTCAAATGTTCCTGTTGACATTACGTATATACGGCAATACAGCAAGCATTTAGATCTACCAACAACTTAAAAAAAAGCTCAGATCAGGAAAAAGTGATATCGCTATCTTTTCTAACGCAGGTGTGTACAATTGTTTTTACACTGATCAAACAGGACGAAGTTCTACAGTAAAACTTAAAGAACACAACATAAGTTCCGGAACCAACCAATCAAGTTTTAACCTACGCTTAAGAAATAAAAACCACAGAGTGAACAGAATCGAAAATGCTTTGCAAATTCTACATAGAATATAAAAAGGTCAAACAGTGAACATTTTGGAAGAACTAAATATTTGTGTGCACAGAAATAGGTATCCGAATGACATCCTAAACGAGCAAATCAACCTCAAACATTAAAATTATCTGGGAAATTTAAAGACAATAGAAAAGGAAGAGGGATGAACACAACACGATGAACAAAACACAATAGACAACGTCAAGATCACACATCTACGTAATGAAAATTATCTCTAGCAAATGATGTATCTGACTGCCTAAGATGTAATATACCTATAAACAAATGCATGAATGGAACGATCCGTCATTTGACAGCTTTTAAAAATAAACCGAAATTTCTATAGAATGTAAATACTTGACCTATATTAACAACGCAGTAAACACAAGAAATTGCGTTCCAAGATGTTTTATGGACGTTACTGCATCTAGACATAAATTACATAGACGTATAATAAAACGTTTTTTAAATGTAATATCAACAGTAACACTTGAAAATGGCACAAATGCCGAAACAACCTTGTAGTGTACCTATGTACAAATAAAAATAAATGAACTATTTGCAGCTAATTTTGTAAGAATATAAAGAAGTTACTATTAAAGCCATAAGTGATGGTGAAGATATTGCCAGTACTCCCCAACAGCGAAGCCGACAATAGACGGTACGCTGCAGTTCGATTAATGATGAGGAGAACCAGAGTAGCGAACCATGCAACCGGACTGTGATGTACATCGAACTGTGAAATGAAAAACACAATAAATTTATGTTCTGAACAACGGCAGTGATCGCAAGAACGCCATGGAGCAGATCAAGACAGCAAGAAGTAAATGTCGCAAGAAGTAACGTTGTAGATTTGCCTAGTATTGCACCAGCACAATTTTTGGAGGTAGTTGTTGTATTTTTGAGTGTAAAATAGCATGTGAAACTAACTTTGCTGGATCTGTATCTTACATATTTATGCAATTCAGTTAGTGATTGTTAACATTGTTCCACTGCAAATTATTGTTGTGGTACAAAGAGAAACATCGAGATAAATAAGAACCTCGATCACAACAAAATGGAACAATTAGACACATCTACGGAACCAACGTTTTTTGATGGTAGTGAATCCGGAGAGGGAAATAATATTTCATACAGTACTGCACCTTATTCAGGGTCGCCTAAGATCGACAAACGGTGGTTGTGATATAACACTACAAAATCACATTAAAGTATTAATGAATCTATTAATAACGGAGAAGGATGAACTATAGGCACAATAATTAAAACAGGAATGGGAATGGGAGACGCAACGGATAAGAGAGACGAAGAGCTTGAAGAAATTCTTAAGTCAATAAGAACTTACAGCCAAACGGGAAGAATTAGTTATAAACAGTCAGAAGATAGTTATCGATTTAGAATGACGACTAAGAAAACCAACCTTAATGAGTGACAACTATGGAAAAGGATATCCGGGCGAGTGCGGGTTCATCAAAGAGGGAAACGCCGCAGTAGAAAGGTTAATACCAGCAGCGCGTAATAGCGTCACCAAAACAGAGAACACCGTAGCGAAAAAAATGTCATGCCTCTATAAGCAAATGGTAACAGCAAGGAGCGTAAACGCCAAGGGCACTATCAGGACTGAAGACGTCAAACAGGAATGCATTATAGAGAAGTTAAAGGCAGAATCGCGTACAATCCACAACAGAATCATAATCGTAAGCCGTCACGTCTCTCCGTTAAAGAGAATCGACAAATCTAATCCGGAAGCCAGAGTCCAACCTCTCGCATTTGTAGTTAACTTCAAAGAACGCTGGCCTACCAGTTTCCCGAAGGATGAAAACCTGTGTTTTGTATCAGGAAAGCTTAAGGGAGACACAGACGAGTGAAGTATGTACGTAGGACCGACAGTAAAAAACTTGCAGATTTTGAGGCGACGTTCCTGGAGAAATACTGCTCGGAGGAAAACGAAATAGATTTAAAGCTGACGTTACTGAGTGTCTACGGTTACCGTCGATGGAGTTGAATGGAACTACGGTACATGAACTGCAATTACTCTTCTGTTCTGTTGCATTTCTCTCTGTATTCATGCCTCTCCAACTTCGACTTGTAATTTTGACTTATACCTTTAAGCAAATTTCAGCTTCTTAGTGTGTGGTGGGGTTCCTGGTACACTGATTTTAACTGATTCTTACGACCCGGCTTTAACGACGTCTTTACTGGTTCTACATGGAACCTAAAACGGTAATTAATTTAACAGTGCAACGGATCACGCTAACTATACCTTAACCAACACATTCATTATAGAGGCCAGTAACCGACAGGTTTTTCATGACTGTAGTTAAACTACTATTGACTTCTCTTCCATTAAAGTTTTAATAATTCCTCCTGCAGTCTCTTACTTTATTCTTTTCGTTGGGGTCGAAGACATCTGTGCCGTTGGGTTCTCCCTGCTTTTGAGTTATGTACCTGTCTCCTTCCGCTCTCTTTGGCTGCACATCAGCTATTCCTCATGTATTTCGTCTCTTCCGATTCATTCCCTTTTGGTTGCTACACACATCCACTAGACCTCTGTTCTCCTTCGAGTTTCTCGTTTTTATCACAATAAAAAATCAGCGTCTCTCTTCTTTGTTTGATCAGCTTCAAAACTGCTTCAATATATTAAACGCAAATTCGTCGCCCTTGACCAAAAAAAGATATGCTCTCTTGGTGGAAACCAGTCTTCTCCATACCCACAGAAGTTTCCCATTATTACCCTCATTAGTTATGGATTTCCTATACTTCGATCTTTGCTCTGATGAAACACATAACTTCCTCATGGCAACAGAATTTTTTACAGATACTCTACTTTGAACAGCTGAAATTCGTAGCCCAACATAATTCGTAACTAACTGAATGGCGGTCCTGTGTGTAGATTATTTGACTCAAAATAATGTTACCCTTTATCTACTCCTTTTCATTTTCTCCTGCTTACCACCTTGTTAACCACCTCCGTATATGCCATGAGCCTCTCTCCCTGATTGGCACCCTAATAAATGACATTCTTCTGACATTCACAAACCTTCCCTACGGCTTCAGTGGTCTGTGCACTGCTTAGCAGTTCCTACTACGTTCACATCAATGCTGCTGAATTCCAACCATTCCGTTTTCAAGCCTTTTGCTAACATCAACAACATCTTGTCTGACACCTTCAACTTCTTGTTGAAGTGATTCTGCTGCTGTCTCACTTCCCGTTACCACTGCAACTAATCTCTCCTCAGTAATAGTGATTCTCTTCAAAGCGCTGGTTAATGACCCATTTTTTTTCGTTTATCATATCTTTTAATTTCTGAATCACATTTAAAAGATTCTGCCTGTGTTCATATGAACCTTGCCTCTGTTCCTGCCTCATTTCATTTGTGCTTCTCTTTCTGTCTCGTAAGTTTTCCGCTCTGTGATGTACTCCACGAGTCTGAACGGATGGCTTGCATAGCGTTTGTTCTGTGCCTGCACGGCAGCACAGCACTTACGAGCGAGCAAGAAATGGCGTATCTGTTGCAAATCACAATGAGTAAGAAGTCACAAATATCAGAACAACGTTACAGAATCTGACTGCGATTTCAGTCACAACTAGGAGTCGCCAGATAGAATTTAACATTCAACGCCATGTGTAATCTGTTGGCTGAATTTCGCACTTATTTCTGTGAACCTGGCGTTTTACTACCGAGTCTAGATGCGATTTCAGTGAAAAATCTCAAGTACCAAAAATGAAATAGCGCAGTTAACACATGCAACGGCTCGACACACTGTCGAATCTGACTGCAATTTCTGTGACGAGTCGCAACTAGAAGTCGCAAGTAGCAAGTAAAAGGGCAGTTCACATTAGATTCCGTATGCCATCTGTTGACCTACGTCCGTACATCGTTCTTAAGAACCTTTTGTATCACGATATGGATGTTTTACATACTTACGGTTGAAGAAATGAACCAAGAAGCTAATTTGCTCAGAGAAAAAAATTATATTCGGTTGAGAACTGGTGCAGTCAACGAATGTGAATGCCTAATAAAGGTTGCGCTAATAGATAGATCTATATTGTAGAATGAAATTTTCGAGACTGATTTAAACACACTTTTCCACATAAATGTAAAAACTTAAGGGTAATTTCAGAAAACAGGTAATGGATAAGGCTCTTATGAGTATTTTGATGCACATTACACGCATGTATCGTACATAAATTACTAAAAATACAATCTGGCATCCAATATGTAACTTTTACCATATGTTTAACAACTGTATTCACCAGATGGATATTTTTTCCCCGATAGTACAATACACAGTTAAACTTTTGTCTTTATTTCCTATTATTGCATTTTCAAATATTGCACTAGTAGTATCCCCAATATGAACGTTTAACTGTAAGATCAGTACTTTCGCCGGCCGGTGTGGTCGTGCGGTTCTAGGCGCTTCAGCCTGGAACCGCGTGACCGCTACGGTCACAGGTTCGAATCCTGCCTCGGACATGGATGTGTGTGATGTCCTTTGGTTAGTTACGTTTAAGTAGTTCTAAGTTCTAGGGGACTGATGACCACAGATGTTAAGTCACATAGTGCTCAGAGCCAATTGAACCATTTTTGAATCAGTACTTTGCACTGTTTTATCTTGCACATCATCAACCTTGAAACACGCAGCCTTCCACCGTAACCTAGACCTTGGGTTACGCTACAGGTCAGTCTGACATCGCAACCAAAATTTCAAGGCGAGACTGATGAACGTTTCAATATAATGAAGCTTCAATATTTACGTAGTTAAAAGCTCAGTGTCCGAAGTAATAGCTGTATTGAGTGGCAAAAGAATTACAGTACACTACAAAAAAGAAGGAAAAACATAGCGAACAGTGTGAAAAACTTCTAAATGCAACATTGTGCTTTTGTGTCGGTAATGAAATGGTAGTGCACCTCCAGACCAGATGAGAGGAAACGCAGCTCACTGAAAATCACCCCACTGATGATGCGTTATAACAAGAAAAACCGAAACGCGTATGGGGAAAAACAAATTAAGTTGTAGCAAGAAAAGGTGGTTTTATTGTTGCTGACTGTTTTGTTGATATGAAGTTTTGTCTGTGGGCTAGCGTATCTTTCATATATCATGTAACAGCTGACGAAGAAGCGCTGGATATATTAACTATACCTTTTCACATAACTTTTTGTGAGTTGGGTTATTGAAACAGTAATCTTAGGTAATGCTAAGTAATCGCTTATACAGGCGAGAACGTATTTCTTGACTGTGTTGACGAAATTCACATCTTACTTCCGACTAATAAAGAGTAATATCTGCGGTGAGAATTCGCAGAAATCGCGTAAAGCTGAGAAATCGCAGAAGTCACAGGAATCGCAGAAGTCGATGAAATAGCGTGAATCGCAGGAGTAGTTAAAATCGCAGAAGTTGGGGAATAGGATTACTGGAGTGCGGAGGGATACAAGTTGTGAGTTCGTTAGCTACGATTAGTAACTGCACAAATCGCAGCTGAGAATCGCAGTTACCTAAAAGTAGCATTCACAGAAGTCACTGATATCGGAAAATCGCAATTTAGCCCCTACATAACTGCGCTCCTCGTGGCCAGCCGGTTCGACTGGGCTGATAAATCCCTGAGTTTCCACGCCATTGTCCCGAAATTCTACCTGTGTTGCGTCCCTTCTTCCTGTCCTTGACATTGGCTGAGACTCCCGTCCAAGTCACCTATTACGATAAGTTCCTGCCCTCTAGCTAACCTGCTGTACTCGTCTGCGCTCTGTGATTCCTCCATAGTACCAAGACTTTTCGCATGCGACCTTGTAAGAATAAGTGCATCAGCTAACCTACATGCTTGTAATACACGCGCTATTGCAATACTTAAAAGACACGAGCACCATCACAATAAATTCCCTCCTTAGCATACAATTATTACTAGTAATGCTTACATCACACAAAAGAACATAAAAATTATCCTCCAAAATAGTAACATACAGACAGTATAATACATTTAACGTATCAAAATAAAACGTTTTCTGAACTACAAAACGGAATTGTGCCTGAATAAACGATAAGTTGTTATTAGTACAAAACACTGTGACTCTTTGCAGATAGACCTGCAGCTCCAACTAAATCGTAAGCACAGGTCACGACGTGCGTAGTACTGTAGGTGGGATTAGACTGAACTGATATTTTTGTGGTCTTCATTCAAAAGTCTGGTTTGATGCAGCTGACCATGATACTCTAACCTGTGCAAGCCTCTTCATCCCCGAGTAACTACTACAACCTACATCCTTCCGAATCTGCTTAGTGTACTTGTCTTTTGGTCACCCTCTACGAGTTTTACCCCCCATGCTTCCCTCCAATACTAAATTGATGATCCTTTGAGACATCAGACTGTGTCCTACCAACCGATCCCATCTTCTAGTCAAGTTGTTCCACAAACTCCTCTTCTCCCCAATTCTATTCAATCCCTCCTCATTAGTTATGTGTTCTACCCATCTAATCTTCAGCATTCTTCTGTAGCACCACATTTCGAAAGCTTCTATTCTCTTCTTGCCTAAACTGTTTGTTGTCGATGTTTGACATCCATACATGGCTACACTCCATACACATATATTCAGAAAAGACTCCCAGACACCTAACTCTATACTCGATGTTAACAAATTTCTCTTCTTCAGAAATGCTTTCCTTGCCATCGCCAATCTAAATTTTATATCCTCTCTACTTCGACCATCATCAGTTATTTTGCTGCCCAAATAGCAAATCTCATCTACTACTTTAAGTGTCTCATTTCCTAATGTAATTCCCTCAGTACCACCTGATTTAATTCGACTATGTTCCATTATCGTCGTTTTGCTTTTGTGGGTGTACGTCTTATATCCTCCTTTCAAGATACTGTCCATTTCAGGTTTTTATTTCTTCTCCCTGGATTTTAATTTCCACTCTAAATTTTTCTTTTGTTTCCTTTACTGCTTGCTCAACATACAGATCGAATAGCATCGGGGATACGCTACAACACTGTCTCACCCCCTTCCCAACCACTGCTTCCCTTTCATGTCCCTCGCCTCTTATAACTGCCATCTGGCTTCTGTACAAATTGTAAAAGCCTTTCACTACCTGTATTTTACCCTTGTCACCTTCAGGACTTGAAAAAGATTATTCCAGTCAAAATTGTGAAAAGGTTTCTCTACGTTTACAAATACTACAAATGTATGTATGTCTTTCACTAACCTCTCTTCCAAGATAAGTCGTAGGGTCAGAATTCCTTCGCGTGTTGCTACATTTCTATCGAATCCAAACTCATCTTCCCCAAGGTCGGCTTCTACCGGTTTTATCATTCGTCTGTATAGAATTCGTGTCAGTATATTGCAACCGTGACTTATTAAACTGATAGTTCGGTAATTCTCACACACATGTCTGCCCCTGCTTTCTTTGGAATTGTAATTATTACATTTTTCTTGAAGTCTGAGGGTATTTCGCCTGTCTCATACATTTTGCTCACGAGATGGAAGAGTTTTGTCATGGCTGGTGCTCCCAAGGCTATCAGTAGTTCTAACGGAATGTAGTCTACACCCACGGCCTTGTTCCGACTTAGATCTTGTTGTACTCTGTCAAATTCTTCACATAGTGTCATATCTCTCATATCATATTCATCTACGTCCTCTTCCGTTTCCATAATATTGCTCTCTAGTACATCACCCTTGTGTAAAGCCGGCCGAAGTGGCCGTGCGGTTAAAGGCGCTGCAGTCTGGAACCGCGCGACTGCTACGGTCGCAGGTTCGAATCCTGCCTCGGGCATGGATGTTTGTGATGTCCTTAGGTTAGTTAGGTTTAACTAGTTCTAAGTTCTAGGGGACTAATGACCTCAGCAGTTGAGTCCCATAGTGCTCAGAACCAACCAACCCTAGTGTAGACCCTCTATATACTCCTTCCACCTTTCTCCTTTCCCTTCTTTGCTTAGGACTGGTTTTCCCTCTGAGCTCCTGACATTCACACAGGTGGCTCTCTCTGTTCAAAGGTCTCTAATTTTCCTATAGGCGCCATCTATCTTACCCCTAGTGATATACACTTCTACATCATTACATTTGTCCTCTAGCCATTCATCCTACGCCGTTTTGCACTTCCTGTCGGTCTCATTTTTGAGACGTTTGTATTCCTTTTCGCCTGATTCATTTACTGCATTTTTATAGGTTCATCTTTCGTCAATTAATTTCAATAGGATTTCTACTGGCCCTCGTCTTTTTACCTACATGGTCCTCTGTTGCCTTCACTATTTCAGCTCTCAAAGCTACCCATTCTTCTATTCTTCTTCTACTGTATTCCTTTTCCCTGTTCTTATTAATCGTTTTTTATTCGTTATTAAACCCACTCCTACATTACTGTTATTTGATTTTGTATTTATAACCCATAATCACCTGACCAGAAGTCTTGTTCCTCCTGCCACCTTTCACCGAAATTACCTAATTCACACGATATCTAACTTTAACCTACCCATTTCCCTTTTCATATTTTCTAACCTACCTGCCCGATTAAGGGATCTGGCATTTCGCGCTCCGAACCGTAGAACGCCAGTTTTGTTTCTCCTGATGACGACGTCTTGCTGAGTAGTCACCGCCAGGAGATTCAAAAGGAGAACTGTTTTACCTCCGGAATTTTTTACCCAAGAGGACACCATCATCATTTAACTATACAATTAAGCTACATGCCCTCGGGAAAAATTACTACTGTAGTTTCCCCTTGCTTTCAGCCGTACCAGCACAGCAATGTTGTTTTGGTTCATGTTACAAGGTCAGTTCAATCAACCGTCCAGACTATTGCCCATTCAACTACTGAAAAGGCTGCTGCCCTCTTCAGGAACCACACGTTTGTCTGGCTTCTCAACCGACACTGGTCCGTTATGGTTGTATCTACGGTACGGCTATCTGTAACTCTGAGGCATGCAAGCCTCCCCACCAACGCCAAGGTCCATGGTTCATGGGGTAGGTACAGGAATTGCTTTTATTCTCCTATTCTTTCATATGTCCTCCAGTATTAGTGCCTCTGTGACTTATACCTTTATGCAAATGTAGACTTCTTACTGATGTAACCATATGGCAAAAACTCTCCTCTTTGGGTTCTATCAGTGGCCAGAATCTTGTTCAGATATCTCTAATGGTTTACAAGAAATGAGGGATGTTACGAATATTCCATTCTCGTGCTCTTGCGATTTGAAGTGAACATGCAACTTGAAATCCATTTTCCCGCTATTGGAGACAGATAGAGGTCTCCTCCCAAGTCTAAAGAAAATTTCAGTGTCAGCTAAATTTCAGTTGCAGCAAATGATGGTGTAATACGCAGCTAATGCAAAGTAATAGTGACCTGTGTTTTTTTCATTCTAATGTTTTCGAATTTGCTACATATATAGCAAAAATCGCACTAGCTGTGACCCCAAACGGAAATGATGAGCATTCTGCCATTAAGCTGACATATAAGGCTATAAGTACAGAAATAAAGTTTTTACTGACTATATTCTGTAAGATCGTTTGAGAAAGACTGCAGGGCGTTCACCTCAATTCTGTCGGTGCTGCGCCCCATCAAACGTGGCCTGCTAGTGTGACGTCACACCGAGCAGTCTTCTCTTTAGATGGCGCTAGATTCATGCACGTGAACACTGTCCACCACACAAATTACGTTTTATACGATAAGGATGGCCACCTCATCCAGTATCTTCGTGTTCAAGAAAGATGAGGTGGATTGACTCCATAAATAAAACCTAATGCGAAGTTTAAAATCTTAAGTACATTAATGAATTAGTCTCTGATGGTCTGTCATTCCATACCAAGGGATTAAAGCACACTACTTGAATGAGCATGTGGTAAGTAACACACCATGGCCGAAAACATGAAGTCCCTTAGGATACACGAAGGCAACTCACCGAAAATGACCAAGTTATTACGTAGGACTTGGCTAAGGGCCATCAAAATCGTAATACTGTACTTGAAAAATGAAACAACATCTGAATCACTGTCCATTTATTTACCACGTAGCTTCTGCTACACACATACTCATACCTCACATATAAAGAAACAAGTTAAATACGAACCAGAACTCTCACAAAAGGAGTATCAAATTTTTCAGAATCACTTTTCCAAACATGAAGACAATTTAAGACACTCAAATACATTACGTGGACTTAGAACATATTTCATATGGACATATGATGAGCACTGAAGTTCCAGGACTAGACACAAAGAAATTACCCGAAACTGATAAAATGACTGAATAAAATTAGTCTGAACCAGTTTCAGTATTCTTTAGTAAATATTTAACACGATTAATCATCCATAAAACTTTAAATTTCAACTTGTTAATCTCCGCTCATAGAACTGGCGCAAATTCTAATCTGCTGTAAACCTTGTGAGAAAAAAACCGCATAAAACTAAAATTTCTCCCACAAAAACTACAATATTTCTAATAATGAAATAGCCCGACAGGTTCTCTCAAATGAACGAATTTTTTCGACAGTTATCTACAAAATGGAATGCATACATATTGTCCAACACTCATTCTCTACCATCACAACCACAATTTGCCTGTTTCTCTACACTGAGGTGACTTTAGGCATGGTATAGCGATATGCACATATACAGGTGGCGGTGGTACCACGTACACACAAGCTATAAAAGTGAGTGCATTGGTGGAACTCTCATTTGCACTCAGGTGATTCAAGCGAATATGTTTCCGTTGTGATAATGGCCGCACGGCGGAAATAAACACACACTGAACGCGGAATGGTAGTTGGAGTTAGACGCACAGGGCACTCCATTTCGGAAATATTCTGGGAGTCACGGTGTCAAGTGTGAGCTGACAATACCACATTTCAGCCATCACCTCCCTCCATGGACATAGCTGGGGGCGACAGCCTTCACTTAAAGACGAGAGCAACGACGTTTGCATAGAGTTGTCAGGCAAGCAGTAATGCATGAAATAACAGCAGAAAGCAGTGTGGGAGGTACGAACGAATCCGTTAGGACAGTGTGAAGAAATTTAATGATAACGAGCTCTGACAGCAGACGACAGACGCGAGTGCGTTTGCTAACAGCTAGACAGCGGTTGCAGCGGCTCCCTTGGGCTCGTGACCATACCAGTTGGACCCTAGACGACTGGAAAACCCTGACCTGGTTAGATGAGTCCTGATTTCATTTTATAAAAGCTGAGGGAGCGGTTTCAGTCTGTCGCAGACTTCACGAAGCTATGGGGCAACATTGTCAGCAAGGCACTGTGCAAGCTTGTGTTGGCCCCATAACGGTGTGGGCTGTGTTTACATGGAATGGGCTGGGTCGTCTGGTCCTGCTGATCCGATCGTTGACTGGAAATGATTATGTTCGGATACTTGGTGATCAGTGGCGGCCATCATGGACGTCTTCTTACCAACCAACGATCCCATGTCACGGGGCCACAATTGTTCGCAATTGGTTTGAAGAACATTTTGCACAATTTGAGTGAATCATTTGGCCATCCAGATCGCCCGACGTGAACCTGAGCGAACATTTATGGCACATAATCCAGAGGTCCATTCGTGCGAAAAATCCTGCACTGGCAACAGTTTCGCAACTATGGACGGCTGTAGAGGCAGCGTGGCTCAATATTCCTGCATTCGACTTACAACGACTTGCTGGATCCATGCCCGTCGAATCGCCACACTACGTCGGCCAAAAGGACGCTCGACCTCATGCTATGAAGTATTCCATGGCACTTGCAACCTCAGTGTATACCATAAAGATGATGACGATTAAATCGTCTTTAAGACTTCCCTGATTACAATGACTCTAAAAGACCCGTTACGAGCAAGATCGGCAACGATGTAACTCATTTGTATACCTTTAATCCACCATACCACAAGAGCTCCACAACAGCGTCCGCATCTCAGGTCAGCTTGTCCAACAGTGACCAAGCATGGCGGACTTCCGGAGATGAAGTATCCTTGTTCGAACTACTTGGAAGGGATCGTCTCCTTTTGGGTGTTTTTGGCTAGTACCTCATCTTTCCATATGCGATCACAATCAAGCTTCATGTAATCACACGCCCATGGCAGCAAGTAGACAGGAAATGGCAAGTGTGATAAATTTGAATAAAACACGGGTGGGTCCATTTTCATGTCCACATACCATGTTCTCTGAGTGTAGAACAGAAAAATTCTTGTTATGCCACAGATTACCACGAAAACCAATCCACTGGCACTTAAATAACATTGGCATGCAAAGGTTGAAATGGAGTGTATTGAAAGTACCGCTTCAAATGGTCCAAAATACCGAAGAGAGAACGTAGGAGGAAGGAATTCACGGCGGCGAGGAAAGAATAATACCAGAACAATATGGGAAAGCAGAACGGATAAAAAAAACTTCTCACCAAAATCAAATTTGTACTGAAGAAGAAAAGACACAACGCATGTTACGGTGTGAAAAGAAACGGAAAAGGTAAAAGACAAGCTGCGAGCTTCCTTATGTAGTGTAGTAGTAGAAGCCGGAACGTACTGACGTTTGTTAAAAAAAAATGAATTTATTAACCTTCAAAATGATAGTTGTAATGAAAAAGGGCTACAAACGCAGGAATGCTGGGAGAAAATAGATTGCGTGGGGTGAAACTGAAGCTCTGTCAGCAGGGCCGGATGATAGTGTATGGTGGCTTGGAGCAGGGCTTACCCTCCTTAGTCAAAGCAAACTGTTTCAAGGACTAGACTGCAACTCTGCACAGTTGCACTACAAATCTGATGACTCACCGCCACTGCAGTGGGCACGGCTGGTCGTGAGCTATGCACATACATCGTGCCAAGTAGGTTATATCGGGTGGAGCACCCACCCTGTTCCGCTCGCATCACCTTAGCTGTCAGTGTTCATTCACAAAGACCACGCTCCAGTAGCGCCGATGACTACCTGCTACTGCTCCACCACTATGGAGGAGGAAATATATTGTAATCTAATGAGAAAATATTTACATGCACTACATGTCGAAGGGAATTACAAAGTTGAAGGAAAGAGTGTTCAAATGTCATGATTTGTTGAAGCATCAGACAGACGCACAAATGCCAGTACATCACAGTGTCAATATCGTAACCATGACAGCAAACAAAAAGTAATATTAATCGGTGAATTAGTTGTTTCAGACAATATAAAGACAATAAATATTAATTAGTATTTATTAACTTGCTGAAGAGTTCAATAATCTACTTTTATTTATTTTTTACTACTACTTGTTCCATAGATCAAGAATACGACACTTCGCAATGATTTGGAACGTGTCAGGTTAATAAAAGGTGTCTATCCACGATATTACATTACACAAAACATTACATGACACTTAATATTTTTAATTTCTTTGTGTGTGGAGGTGTGGGGAAATTACCCACTTACTATATCCAAAAATTCATCTAATGTGTAGGAGGAGTTGCCATTCAGAAATTATTTTAATTTCCTTTTAAATGTTATATGGCTAACTGTCAGACTTTTGATCCTATTAGGTAAGTGACCAAAGACTTTTGTGGCAGCATAATTTACCCCCTTCTGAGCCAAAGTTAGATTTAACCTTGAGTAGTGAAGATCATCCTTTCTACTCGTGTTGTAGCCATGTACGCTGCTATTACTTTCGATTTCGTTTGGATTGTTAATAACAAATTTGATAAGTGAATATATATATATATATATATATATATAATTATTATTATTATTATTATTATTATGTGCGATTGGACCCATACGGATCACGCAAAGCTTTTCCGATTCAATTTTTTAATTCTCCAAACTTCTCTCATTCTTTCCCCATGAATTCTCTTTCTTTCCTCTGTCCATTTTGTCCCCTGTCTCTTGCAAACTTCATTCTCGGGTTGTACTTTCCAGCTATTGATTTTTTGCCTGTATACATTTCTGTTTATAACTTCTGAAGAATTTATTTGTGCATTTGCTAGATCTGTTTTGGTTTCTTTTATCCAGGGTATGGTTTTCAATTTTTCAATGTATATTAAAATTTTGTGGGAGAGTCTGAGTGTTGGGAGTCTGTGGATATGACCGTAAAATTTTAGTCTTCTTTTCCGGATGTCTGCGGCGAGGTTACATAATTTTTCTGTAGTTTTCCGAGACTGTAACCTGTATCCATCTTCAGTTCTTTTTGGGCCAAGAATCTTTCTGATAATTTTGCGTTCCTCTTTCAGGATGCCTTCCAGGTCGCCTTTTCTATGGAGTGTGAGTGTTTCGCTGGCATATAGTGCTTCGGGCTTGATTACTGTATTGTAGTGTCGTATTTTTGAGTGAATGGAGAGACACTTTTTATTGTAGATGTTGTGGGTTTTCCAGTATGCTCTTTTCAGTTTTTGCAGTCGAACTTTTTGTGCAGTTTTCTCTCCCCCTGTGGGTTCTAGGACCTCGCCTAAGTATTTAAAGAATGGAACTCTCTCAATTTGTCCATATATTGTAGTCAGTTTTTGAGTTTCAAATTTTGAGCAGATGAATTTGGTTTTTTTGGAAGGAAATTTGTAGCCCAACTTTTTCGGCGCACTCTTTGAGAATGTCTATCTGTTTAATTGCTGTGGTCTCGTTTTCTGCTAGAATGGCCACATCATCTGCAAATGCCAAGCATGAAATTTTAATACCATCTTTCGATCTTCCTAGTTGTATAGGCTTCCAGTAATTTTGATTCTTCAGTTCTTTTTCCCATTCTCGGATGACTTTGTCTAAGACAAGGTTGAAGAGGAGTGGAGACAAGCCGTCACCTTGTCTGACGCCGGTTTTGATCAGGAAGGGCTCTGATATTTCACCCAGGAATTTTATCTTAGAAGTTGTGTTTGTGAGCGTTTCTTTGATAAGGTTTAGGGTTTTCGGATCGAGTCCTAGCTCCTCAAGGATAATAAAGAGAGATTGCCTATCGATTGAATCATAAGCCTTTGCGAAATCAACAAAGGAACAAATGATCGGACTGTTTCTGACTGCTTTGTATTTTAGTGTTGTCTTCAAATTGAAAATTTGTTCTGCACAGGATCGGTGAGAGCGAAAGCCAGCTTGGTATTCACCAATACTGTGTTCGAGTTGTTCTTGTGTTCGTTGAATAAGACAAGCTGAGAGGATTTTATAAGTGACTTGGAGAAGGGAGATTCCTCGATAGCTGTTTATATCTGCCATGTCTCCCTTTTTATGCAGTGGATGAATTAGGGCGCGTTTCCAATCTTCTGGTAGTTTTTCTGTCTGCCAAATGTCTGTGATGATTTGAGTGAGTTCTTTGAGGGAATTTGGTCCAAGATTTTTAAGTAGTTCTGCAGTGATATTATCTTCTCCGGATGCCTTGTTGTTTTTCAGTCTATGAATATGTCTTTGGATCTCCTCTAGTGTAGGTGGTGGGGATTCTGGATTTGTGTAGACAGCAGTTTCTTGAGGGAATCTTGAAGAAGGTTCAGGGCAATTGAGGAGTCCGGAAAAGTATCTCGCCAGCTCCTCACAATTTTCCCGATTTGTGAGCGCTAGTTTTCCATCTGGTTTTCTGAAACATAGATTTCGTGAGCCGTATCCATTGATTCTCCCAGAAAAGGTCTTATAGAAGTCTCGTACATTATAGTTACGGAAATTTTCTTCAATAGACTCACACTGTTCCTTGAGCTACTTCCTCTTGACTTGTCTGATTGTTTTTGCCACTTGTCTTCTGGTGTTGTGGAAGTGATCTAGATTTTCTGGGGATTTTTTACTGTTATACTTCAGAAAGGCTTTCTTTCTTTCTTCCAGCGCTTTTTCACATCCAGAGTCCCACCAGGGGTATATATATATATATATATATATATATATATATATATATATATATATATACACTCCTGGAAATGAAAAAAAGAACACATTGACACCGGTGTGTCAGACCCACCATACTTGCTCTGGACACTGCGAGAGGGCTGTACAAGCAATGATCACACGCACGGCACAGCGGACACACCAGGAACCGCGGTGTTGGCCGTCGAATAGCGCTAGCTGCGCAGCATTTGTGCACCGCCGCCGTCAGTGTTAGCCAGTTTGCCGTGGCATACGGAGCTCCATCGCAGTCTTTAACACTGGTAGCATGCCGCGACAGCGTGGACGTGAACCGTATGTGCAGTTGACGGACTTTGAGCGAGGGCGTATAGTGGGCATGCGGGAGGCCGGGTGGACGTACCGCCGAATTGCTCAACACGTGGGGCGTGAGGTCTCCACAGTACATCGATGTTGTCGCCAGTGGTCGGCGGAAGGTGCACGTGCCCGTCGACCTGGGACCGGACCGCAGCGACGCACGGATGCACGCCAAGACCGTAGGATCCTACGCAGTGCCGTAGGGGACCGCACCGCCACTTCCCAGCAAATTAGGGACACTGTTGCTCCTGGGGTATCGGCGAGGACCATTCGCAACCGTCTCCATGATGCTGGGCTACGGTCCCGCACACCGTTAGGCCGTCTTCCGCTCACGCCCCAACATCGTGCAGCCCGCCTCCAGTGGTGTCGCGACAGGCGTGAATGGAGGGACGAATGGAGACGTGTCGTCTTCAGCGATGAGAGTCGCTTCTGCCTTGGTGCCAATGATGGTCGTATGCGTGTTTGGCGCCGTGCAGGTGAGCGCCACAATCAGGACTGCATACGACCGAGGCACACAGGGCCAACACCCGGCATCATGGTGTGGGGAGCGATCTCCTACACTGGCCGTACACCACTGGTGATCGCCGAGGGGACACTGAATAGTGCACGGTACATCCAAACCGTCATCGAACCCATCGTTCTACCATTCCTAGACCGGCAAGGGAACTTGCTGTTCCAACGGGACAATGCACGTCCGCATGTATCCCGTGCCACCCAACGTGCTCTAGAAGGTGTAAGTCAACTACCCTGGCCAGCAAGATCTCCGGATCTGTCCCCCATTGAGCATGTTTGGGACTGGATGAAGCGTCGTCTCACGCGGTCTGCACGTCCAGCACGAACGCTGGTCCAACTGAGGCGCCAGGTGGAAATGGCACTGCAAGCCGTTCCACAGGACTACATCCAGCATCTCTACGATCGTCTCCATGGGAGAATAGCAGCCTGCATTGCTGCGAAAGGTGGATATACACTGTACTAGTGCCGACATTGTGCATGCTCTGTTGCCTGTGTCTATGTGCCTGTGGTTCTGTCAGTGTGATCATGTGATGTATCTGACCCCAGGAATGTGTCAATAAAGTTTCCCCTTCCTGGGACAATGAATTCACGGTGTTCTTATTTCAATTTCCAGGAGTGTATATATATATATATATATATTGTGAGGTTACAGTGAAGATCCCTTTCTCTTTAAATAAGTCTCTGCAGGATGATCTTGGATAAGCTCCAGCAGTTATTCGGATTACACGCTTTTTGTGCAATGAGCACTCCTTTACTCAATGATGAGTTACCCCAGAATATGGTGCAATACGAAAGCAGAGAATGAAAATAGGCGTGGTAAGATAAATTGCTGAGATGTATATCGCCAAAATTTGCAACGACCCTAATAGCATATGTAGCTGAACTCAAACTTTTCAACAGATCTTCAGTGTGTTTTTTCCAATTCAAGCCCTCATCACTGCATACACCTAGAAATTTTGAAAATTCTACCTTAGCTACCGATTCCTGATCTAAGTCTATATTTATTAATGGTGACATTCCATTTACTGTGTAAAACTGTGTATAATATGCTTTGTCAAAGTTTAATGAGAGCCCATTTACAGAGAACCACTTAATGATTTTCTGAAAAATGTCGTTTCCAATTTCATCCTTTAATTCTTGCCAGTTGGGTGTGATAGCTATACATGTATCATTGGCAAAAAGTACCAGCTTGGCATCTACATCATTATAGAATGGCAAGCCATTAATATATATTAAGAACAGCAGAGGACCCAAGACCGATCCTTGTGGCACCCCATTCTTGATTGCTCCCCAGGTTGAGAAATCACCAGTTTTTTGCATATTATGTGAACCGATTACTTCAACTTTGTGCACTCTTCCAGTTAGGTATGATTTAAACCATTTGATCGATGTCCCATTCATACCACAGTACTTTATCGTATCTTGAAGTATTCCATGATTTACCAAAGAAAAGCCTTTGAGAGCTCACAAAAAATCCCCACAGGTGACTTCTGGTTACTCAGAGCATTTAATATTTCATTAGTGAAAGTGTATATATATATATATATATATATATATATATATATATATATATATATATATATATAGCATTTCCGTTGAAAAACCTTTCTGGAAACCAAACTGACATTTTGTTAAAACTCTAATTTTACAAAGGCGTGAAGCTACTGTACAATACATTACTTTTTCAAGGATTTTGGATAAAGTAACCTATACAATATGGCGTATACAGGAGGTTATGCATGTACCTCTCCCATATCTTTCAACAGACAAGACAAAAATGGAGAATGGATAATGGCTGTAACATTCTTTTAAATTTTCCGCAATACGCCGAGAGCGAAAATAGGTGCAACAAGATTTAAAACTCACATGCAAAGCATCTATGGATGCCTACGATATCTATTGCAGAGGTTCTACTGACTTGATATTATATTGTACATAATGTGGGAAGACATTTTTGCTTCTTGAACATGTCTCCTGCCATTCTAGTACCAGTCACATTACTATTTATTTGAGTCTTTGGGTAAAGGTCATATCACTTTTCTTACTATTTCTTTCCTAAAGCTTTGTTCAATGCTTTATTCTTTCATTTTCTTTGATTTTGTATTAATTGAAGATTATACAGATAAGAATGTATTGAGATTCAAAGTTGACATCTCGTTAACACACAGAAAAATATTTTTACAAACTGAGTGACAAATAAATATGAAAATGAAAGAAAATGAATTTACAGTAATAAATCTGTTTCGTTCAGCACACAATATTTCAGTAAAATTAACTTTTCCTTGTAGTAGTACATAGGTTATTGTTGTTGTGGTCTTCAGTCCTAAGACTGGTTTGATGCAGCTCTCCATGCTACTCTGTCCTGTGCAAGCTTCTTCATCTCCCAGTATCTACTGCAACCTACATCTTTCTGAATCTACTTAGTGTATTCATTTCTTAGTCTCCCTCTACGATTTTTACCCTCCACGCTGCCCTCCAATACTAAATTGGTGATCCCTTGATGCCTCAAAACATGTCCTGTCAACCGATCCCTTCTTCTAGTCAAGTTGTGCCACAAACTTATCTTCTGCCCAATCCTATTCAGTACCTCCTCATTAGTGATGTGATCTACCCATCTAATCTTCAGCATTCTTCTATAGCACCACATTTCGAAAGCTTCTATGCTCTTCTTGTCCAAACTGTTTATCGTCGATGTTTCACTTCCATATATGCCTATACTCCATACAAATACTTTCAGAAATGACTTCCTGGCACTTAAATCTATACTCGATGTTAACAAATTTCTCTTCTTCAGAAACGCTTTCCTTGCCATTGCCAGTCTACATTTTATATCCGCTCTACTTCTACCATCATCACTTATTTTGCTCCCCAAATAGCAAAACTCCTTTACTACTTTAAGTGTCTCATTTCCTAATCTAACTCCCTCAGCATCACCCAACTTAAGGCGACTACATTCCATTATCGTCGTTTTGATTTTGTTGATGATCATCTTATACCCTCCTTTCAAGACACTATCCATTCTGTTGAATTGCTCTTCCAAGTCCTTTGCTGTCTCTGACAGAATTACAATGTCATCGGCAAACCTCAAAGTTTTTATTTCTTCTCCATGGATTTTAATACCTACTCCAAATTTTCCGTTTGTTTCCTTCACTGCTTGCTCAATATACAGATTGAGTAACATCGGGGAAAGGCTACAACCCTGTCTCACTCCCTTCCCTTTCATGTCCCTCTACTCTTATAACTACCATCTGGTTTCTGTACAAATTGTAAACAGCCTTTCGCTCCCTGTATTTTACCCCTGCCACCTTCAGAATTTGAAAGAGAGTATTCCAGTCAACATTGTCAAAAGTTTTCTCTAAGTCTACAAATGCTAGAAACGAAGGTTTGCCTTTCCTTAGCCCGCATCTCGTGGTCGTGCGGTAGCGTTCTCGCTTCCCACGCCCGGGTTCCCGGGTTCGATTCCCGGCGGGGTCAGGGGTTTTCTCTGCCTCGTGATGGCTGGGTGTTGTGTGCTGTCCTTAGGTTAGTTAGGTTTAAGTAGTTCTAAGTTCTAGGGGACTTATGACCACGGCAGTTGAGTCCCATAGTGCTCAGAGCCATTTGAGCCATTTTTGAGCCTTTCCTTAATCTAGCTTCTAAGATACGTCGTAGGGTCAGTATTGCCTCACGTGTCCCAGTATTTCTACGGTATCCAAACTGATCTTCCCCGAGGTCGGCTTCTACTAGTTTTTCCATTCGTCTGTAAAGAATTCGTGTTAGTATTTTGCAGCTGTGGATTATCAAACTGATAGTTCGGTAATTTTGACATCTGTTAACACCTGCTTTCTTTGGGATTGGAATTATTATATTAATCTTGAAGTCTGAGAGTATTTCGCCTGTCTCATACATCTTGCTCACCAGATGGTAGAGTTTTGTCAGGACTGGCTCTCCCAAGGCCATCAGTAGTTCTAATGGAATGTTGTCTACTCCCAGGGCCTTGTTTCGACTCATGTCTAACAGTGGTCTGTCAAACTCTTCATGCAGTATCATATCTCCCATTTCATCTTCATATACATCCTCTTCCATTTCCATAATATTGTCCTCAAGTACATCGCCCTTGTATAGACCCTTGTATAGAACATAGGTTATATCATATTTAAAATTCGTTTTCTTTTCACAGAATCATTCCACTTACTCTATTTACTTCTTTTATCCACTCATGGTGTTGGATTGTATTTTCACTCTGGATGAGAAGTTTCTTGATGCTGTTCCACTGTTTAGTAATGCTTTGTCGAAAACTAGGAAAACCTCAAACTGAGCCTTCGACTTCATGAGGTATTTAATCATTAATATTTGTTTGGATTTTTAATCACAATGCTTCGTGACATGCAAAATTTTTGGTAAAATTTGCAACAGCATTATTTGATACAAATCTTATTTTTCTGTTGTTTTTTAGTATTGTCCATTTTATTTGTTAGTGAAGCTCGATTACAAGATGTAACATAACGTAGGGAGGTAGTTGTAGTAGCTGTATTTATTATCGGTGTAGTGTGGTCTGGAACCTCAGTCAAAGCTATGACTTGGATCAGCATAGGACCCTCGGGACGCTTAAGCCTACAGTTCCCATAATCATCAATCACCGGATGGCAGGGTAAGAGAAACAATCATACCATAAGAATCAATAAATAAGTAGAAACAATACGCTTCTAAAAGCTAAACAGTGTTACAGTTCCAAAATTCTTTTAAGCGGAGGCAGCGGTATTCATTCTCCTGAAAATCCTCTTAACCTAGCATAGACTGAAATAATGACGATCCAGGTAAAGCTGTGTGCAGAACATCTCATTCGACAGTGGCAAAAGATTTTGTCTGCTGGCTGAAGCAGTTTCCAATCCATTATCTCATGACTCAGACCAGAAGTTACTGTTAACTGTCCATAACGTCGAAAAGAACATTCACACATTGTTCTTGCAGATCGTTAATCACAGTATTGGCAATTTCCTATTATATTTAGATAAGATGCTTAGTGCAAACAGTTTACCACTAACAATGTAGTCTGGCCAGTTTGATTGTCGTCTCAGAGTCGATTGCACAGAACTGATACGTTCTTAGCAGTTTTTGTGTGTGGTATATCCATGTGCGCCCTTCATGACGTATTAGAATTCGTGTTGATGAACAGTTTTGCACTCACCACACATCAACGTGTTTTCCCATTCACACTATCACTGTCATTGATTTACGGAAAGTGACCATTCCCAGTTTTAAGAATGCATAACGGAAGTCTAGTGTACATCACTCACACTTTACTAGCTGTTCAATCACAAGTGATTCACTCAATCAGTGATCATGTACTTATACTGCCAATCTGTAAATACAAGTTGATAAGGCTTACATTGCATCTTCACATAAGAAAATTTTGCACTCTCATCTTATATCACATATTTAATCTACGATATGATTAATTAAATTTACTGCACTAGTATTACAAACTCACCTACTCTTTAAGAAGTAATGAATAAATTGCACCTCTTTTTCTGAAACCTTATTTTTTTAGACACACCTTTAACTGGCAAATTATGCACAGGTAGTTGTTAAATACAGAACATAGGCATGCAGTGTGATCAGCGCTGGGAATTATTCATGGATTGTCTCTTTAGAGGTACATTTTAAAAGTGCTCAACAAAGGTGTGCAGGTGCCACCGAGGGTGTTGCCAAACTAGAGAGCCTTAGAGGAACACTTCGCTGTTTCACTCATGCAAGTATCTATGTCGCACCACCATGTTATCACGCCATAGGAGGGCGCAAAACAGGATTGCTGAGAAAGCACGAAGACTCTTTTCTGCTTCAGATAATGTTCAAAATTCGTCAAATGGTTTTGAAGCGTCCTTAGTGGTTCAACCCTATATACCAGAGCAAACATGGCTTTAGTACTACTTTCCAAAAGGGTCAGATCACGTTCACTGGGACTACAGCCTCACATTGTTCTTAAACAGGGCTGAATCGCCGGGGTATCTCTTAGCGACGTCCTACGTTGCCGAGATCTCCATTCTATTGCACAGTGCGCTGCTGAAACGTCCTTTGTCACTACGAAATGTAAGTAAATGACTGCCCCAACACAAGGAGTGGTTTCATTAATACCCTTTATGCCACCTCCTGAGGCATTATCGTATGAGTTTTGAATGGCGTTGGGTCTGAAATGTTTTCCTCAGGCACCCATAAGAACACCACATGACTTCACGTTTGGCTGTCGTAGTTGTAGCCTTCTTCGGACTGGTATCAAGAGAAGGAAATAACGTCGATGACAGTGCTGCTATAACAGAGTTACGAAACACAGCCTTCCGAAATTCCTTCACCAAAGAAGATGAAGTAAATATTCCAGAATTCGAATCAAGAACTTCTGCCAACATGAGTAGCTTAGAAGTAGATATCTTAAGGAGTAGTGAAGCAACTTAAATCGCTTAATGAAAGCAAGTCTTCTGGTCCAGAATGCATGCCAGTTAGGTTGCCTTAAGAGTATGCTGTTGCAGTAGCTCTATACTTAGCAACCATGTACAACCGCTCGCTCAACGAAAGATCTGTACCCAAAGAATGGAAAGTTGCAGAGGTCACACCAATAATAAAAAAAACGCAATAGGGGTAACCCCTTAAATCACAGGCCCATATCATTAATGACACATGCAGCAGGAGTTTGAAACATATATTGTGTTCGAACCTTATGAATTACCTCGAAGAGAAAGGTCTATTGACACACAGTCAACACGGATTTAGAACAATGTTGATGTAAAACACAACATGCTCTTGACTCACACGAAGTGTTGAGTGTTATTGACGAGAAATTTCAAATTGACATCGTATCGCTAGATTTCCAGAAGGCCTCTAACACTGTACCTCACAAGCGGTTAGCAATCAAATTGTGTGCTTATGGAATGTCGCCTCAACTATCTGACTGGGTTCCTGATTCCCTGTCACAGATGTTATAGTTCGTAGTAATTAACAGAAAGTCATCAAATAAAACAGAAGTGGTTACCGGCGTTCCCCGAGGTAGCGTTATACGCCCTCTGATGCTCCTTATCTATACAGGGTGGTCCATTGATCGTGACCGGGCCAAATATCTCACGAAATAAGCGTCACACGAAAATACTACAAAGAACGAAACTCGTCTAGCTTGAAGGCGAAAGCCAGATAGCGCTATGGTTGGCCCACTAGATGACGCTGCCATAGGTCAAACGGATATCAACTGCGTTTTTTTAAAGTAGGAAACCCCATTTTTTATTACAAAAAATGGTTCAAATGGCTCTGAGCACTATGGGACTTAACTTCTGAGGTCATCAGTCCCCTGGAACTTAGAACTACTTAAATCTAACTAACCTAAGGAATCAAACACATCCATGCCCGAAGCAGGATTCGCACCTGCGACCTTAACGGTCGCGCAGTTCCAGCTGGAGCGCCTAGAACCGCTCGGCCACCCTGGCCAGCTTTTTATTACATATTCGTGTAGTACGTAAAGAAATATCAATGTTTTAGTTGAACCACTTTTTTCGCTTTGTGACTGATGACGCTGTAGTAGTCACAAACATATGGCTCACAATTTTAGACGAACATGTGGTAACAGATAGGTTTTTTAAAATTAAAATACAGAACATAGGTAGGTTTGAAAATTTTATTTCGGTTGTTCCAATGTGATACATGTACCTTTGTGAACTTATCATTTCTGAGAACGCATGCTGTTGCAGCGTGATTACCTGTAAATACCAGATTAATGTAATAAATGCTCAATGCATTTGGCAATACGTGTAACAACATTCCTCTCAACAGCGAGTAGTTCGCCTTCCGTAATGTTCGCACACGCATTGACAATGCACGGATGCATGTTGTCAGGCGTTGTCGGTGGATCACGATAGCAAATATCCTTCAACTTTCCCTACAGAAAGAAATCCGGGGACGTCAGAATCGGTGAACGTGCGGACCATGATATGGTGGTTCGACGACCAATCCACCTGTCATGAAATATGTTATTCAATACCGCTTCAACCGCACGAGAGCTATGTGCCGGGCATCCATCATGTTGGAAGTACATCGCCATTCTGTCACGCAGTGAAACATCTTGTAGTAACATCGGTAGAACATTACGTAGGAAATCAGCATACATTGCACCGTTTAGATTGCCATCGATATAGTGGGGGCCAATAATCCTTCCTCCCATAATGTCGCACCATACATTAACCCGCCAAGGTCGCTGATGTTCCACTTGTAGCAGCCATCGTGGATTTTCCGTTGCCCAATAGTGCACATTATGCCGATTTACGTTACCGCTGTTGGTGAATGACGATCAAGGTCGTAGCCATGCAATTCCTGGTGCATGTAAGGGTGCAATCGATGTTGATGTAGCATTCTCAACACCGACGCTTTTGAGACTCCCGATTCTTCGTCTGCTACTGATGTGCGGATTAGCCGCGACAGCAGCTAAAACACCTGCTTGGGCATCATCATTTGTTGCAGGTCGTGGTTCACGTTTCACATGTGGCTGAACACTTCCTGTTTCCTTAAACAACGTAACTATCCGGCGAACGGTCCGGACTCTTCGGTGAGGTCGTCCAGGCTACCGAGCAGCATACATAGCGTTTTGATCACAATAGCAATACATCAACAGAATATCGACCTTTCCGCAATTGGTAAACAGTCCATTTTAACACGGGTATGCCAATACCGTCCGCACTGCCGGAATGTTACGTGATACCACGTACTTATACGTTTGTGACTATTACAGCGCCATCTATCACAAAGCGAAAAAAGTGGTCCAACTAAAAAACATTCATATTTCTTTAGGTACTATAATAATATGTAATAAAAAACTGGGGTTCCTATTTTTAAGAAACGCAGATGATATCCGTTTGACCTATGGCAGCGCCATCTAGCGGGCCAACCGTAGCGCCATCTGGTTTCCCCCTTCAAGCTAGAAATGTTTCGTTCTTTGTAGCTTTTTTGTTTCATGCTTATTTCGTGAGATATTTGGCCCGGTCACTATTAATGGACCACCCTGTATAAACGATTTAGGAGACTATCTGACGAGCTGTAAAAGTTTGTTTGCAGATTAAGGTGTCCATTATCGTTTAGTAAAGTCGCCAGAACGTCAAAACAAACGGCAAAACGATTCAGAAAAGATATCTGTACGATACTAAAAGTGGCAATTGTCTCTAAATAATGAAAAGTGTGAGGTCATCCACATGAGTGCTAAAAGTAACCCATTAAACTTCGCTTACGCGATAAATCAATCAAATCTCAATGTCGTCAGTGTTGCTAAATACCTAGGAATTACAGTTATGAACGATTTAAATCGGAAGATCCCATAGAAAATGTTGTGGAGAAGGTGAGCAAAAGACTACATTTTATTGGCAGAACACTTAGAAGATGCAGCAGATCTACTAAAGAGACTGCCTACATTACCCTTGTCCGTCCTCTTTTGGAGTACAGATGCGCAGTGTGGGATACTTACTAGATAGGATTAATAGAGTAAATTGAGGAAGTTCACAGAAGAGCAACACGTTTTGTACTACCGAGAAATGGGAGAGAGAGTGTCACTGAGATTATATAGGGTTTGGGGTGGACATCATTCAAATAAAAGCGTTTCTCGTTGCAGCGGGATCGGCTCATAAAATTTCGATCACCAGCTTTGTCCTCAGAATGCGAAAATGTGTTGCTGAAGCCGACCTGCAGAGGGTGAAATGATCATCATAATAAAATAGGGAAAATGAGAGCTCACACGAAAAGATACAGGTGTCCGCTTGTTATGCGCGCTGTTCGGGAGTCGAGTAATGGAGAATTAGTGTGAAGATGGTTCGTTGAACCCTCTGCCAGGCACTTTAGTGTGAATCGCGGAGTACTGGTGTAGATGTAGATATAGAATGGGTGAGATAAAGGTACGGCACGGGTGTTGACCTTCCCAGCATGTGACGCGTCCACCGAGTCGTTGGGCAAAGTTTTGGTGAAATTTGATGCCAGTTTGATATCGTTAACCCACCACACGTCTCACATGAAGTTTTGAGTTCTGGCCCTTTTTTTGCGTGTGTTGCCACCCTGGGGTTGACGTCATAGGGCGCCACGCCTTTGCTCGATTACAGATGAAGGTAGTGGGCACCTTACAGCCAAATTTCACACTTCTGGGTCGTAATGGGGGATGTGACTCTTTGAAATGTTTGCGTAGGTATGTTTTTTATAAAAATTATTTTTTGTTGTGGCTTAACTTTGGTATCCTGTAATTTTCTCATATCTCCAGATGGTACATTCTGTGTGTCACACGCTTCATCAGTATGATTTTAAACTGCGAAGATTGTTCATTTCAGTGTGGTGTACGTTGTAAACCTCCAGGTAGGCAGGAAAATGCATCTCCTACAACATTATTTTCAACCTTCATCATCACAATCATCGTCATGATTCACACAACAGCCCTTTGTGAGACTTGGCCTTCTGTGGAAGATCATTCCATTCATACCTGTATAGTACCGAATTATTCAAATTCTGGATTTCAATTTTCCCTATGTCTTCCCATCTTAGCTTTGATCTACCAACTCTCCTGATTCCTTTCAGGCAGTGCACTGCATATGGTATTAATCATTCTGTCGTTTGCTCTCAGTACATGCCCTGCTGCTTCGAGTCTTTTAATCTTAATGTTGCTGAAAATGTCTGGTTCACTGTACAGATCATATAATTTGTGGTCGTATCTCTTCCTCCATTACCATTTTTCTTCTACTGGTCCAGATATTTGTCTCAAAATCTTTTTTTCGGATGTGTCCAGTTGCTTTTCATCAAATTTTGTTAAGTCCTTGTTTCAGCACCATATGTTAGCACTGGGGTCACTAAAACTTTAAACAAAAGAGCTTTAGTTTTCGTGAATAGCATCTTAGATTTCAGATATATTCCGAGGCCGCTGTTGGCGAACAATGTTAGCCTTTGGATTGCAGAACTGACATTGTTCTTATAGTTTACTTCTGATCAAAGGTACATGAAGGTGCACACGACATCAAATTAAAATGAACCAATTTCTGTGGGTGGAGGCTGACCTGGATAATCTTTCTTCATAACAGGCGTATTGTTAGTTTGCCTTTCATTTAACTATATGTTCATCTTTCTAGCAGCTCTTTCAAGACTTGTTAAGGCTTCCTTGATTGCTCTTGGGGTTCTTGCAGTTAAATCGATATCATCTGCAAATGTCTGCACCTTAACTGGTTTTTAGAAGATATTCCCTCTTGTACTGATTACTGCATCTGTTATAACCTCTTCCAAGACTATATTAAACAGAAAGCAGAATAATGAGTTTCCTGTCTTAGTCTTTTTTGTGGTCACAGCACTTGATAACATGTTCTGTATTTTAATTCGCCTCCAGGTGTTTTCCATAGTAGCTTTCACTTAAGCAATCAGTTTACCAGGAACGTTTAACTTTTTCACTGCTTTACACAGATCCCTCCTGTCAATACTGTAGTAGGATTATCTGAAATCTAGAAAGAGGTGATGTGTATCAGTCCCAAATTCTTTGAATTGATTTAGTATTTGCCCTTTTGTGAAGCTGTCCTTGAATAAACCAACATTGACTGCCTCCAACAGAATTTTCAACATAGGACATGGGCCTCTTAAAAAGGATGTTGGAGAATATTTTATATACTGTAGGTAATACGATATTTCCCCTGTAGCTGGAGCACTTTTTAATATCGCGTTTCTTGTGTACTGGGCGTTGGATACCTACATTTCAGTGAACAGGGATACTTTCATCTATCCAAATTCTTAATCACAAGCTTAATTACAAATCTTAGACAAACTGTTTTCCCCCATTTCTAATCAGTTACGCCTGTATTACATCCATTCCTGGGGCCTTGTTATTCTTCAGCTTCCACCACTTCCTCTGAAGTTGGTACAGGCTGTTTTGTTTCTGAGTTCCTTGTGTTTACAGACGGTAACACGCTTTCGTTCTCAGCTGTGCCATCATCCAACAGCTTATCAAAGTGTTGAGCCCATTTTCTACATATTTCTTCATCACTGCTCAAAAGTGAATCATCTGCATTTCTACATAAATTCGACCTTGGCTGGAAATTCATTTAGCTCTTATTTAACTTGTGTCCGCAGCTCGTGGTCGTGCGGTAGCGTTCTCGCTTCCCGCGCCCGGGTTCCCGGGTTCGATTCCCGGCGGGATCCGGGATTTTCTCTGTCTCGTGATGGCTGGGTGTTGTGCGATGTCCTTAGGTTAGTTAGATTTAAGTAGTTCTACGTTCTAGGGGACTGATGACCATAGATGTTAAGTCCCATAGTGCTCAGAGCCATTTGAACCATTTAACTTGTCATAAAAAGTTCTCACTTCATTCACCCATTTCAGACGTTCCATTTCTTTCATGTTCGTTCTTTTTCTTTTTTTTCGGAGCCTCTTTCCTTACATGAGATCCACGTACCTTCCTGGAATTAGGCATTCGGCTTCTGATTTTTTTTTTTTTTTTTTTTTTTTTGGTGAAAGGTATTTCCATTTGGAGATTTCCACATCCTTTCATTATATTTTTGTGATTAAAAGTTCTACTGCATTACTATACTTCCTGAAGAAGCAAAGTGTACAGGTCTGACCTTACTGTCATTTGATTTATCATGTATACCGAATTTTCCATTAAAAGACTGATATTCACCTTCTTTTCCTATTTTAGCATTTATGTCTCCTAAAATTATAAAAAACTATCTTACAGTCTCTTCTAGGGCATTCAGTGTATACTTCATGTACCGGTACATCATAAATTCAATCCTTCTCTTCTGTGCTCTTCTCTTCAGGTGCGGCATGAGCACAGTTAAGACTTTAGCCGAAAACTTCTATTTGATTCTCAGTCTGCACAAACTGTATGATTTCGCATGGAAGTCCGTAATGAGATGTTTTTTCGTTTTATTTACAATAAAACTAGTATCAAACATGTGAAATTTCTATTGGCAGCTGTAAAAAATCATGTGAACCTTCTTCTCCATCGCTCCCTCACGAAACTGTCCCACCTCTTGAACAGCAGTAATATACAGACGGTACTCATCCAGCAGTTAACTCCAGCTGCATAGACAGTTATAACATTCCATGACCTCAGTCTCGAGTCCATTTGGTATCTGCCATTTCGTCGTTAACATGCCAGGTTGGGTATTACTTCGTTAGATTTCGAAAATTTTAATTTTTACAGTTTGGGTTGTGAGCCCAACGCCAATCCCCAGCGATCCTGGAGTCCACTGTCTTCTGTTAGGTTGGCTCCCGTAGCTTATGGGTCACCACCTGAAAACGTCGGTTACTCGCTTTGCTAGCCTTTACAGAAAGTTGAAAAAGAGAGAAAGTGAGAGGGAGAGATACCTTATCTTTGTTACCATAGATGACGTGTCACTGATCTCATTTGTTCTATGACTGCAGTACACGCGAGGTGCCTATTTGCTTCCACCGCCCCAAGTAGAATGCGTAAGTCCTAATAAATATTCACCAGCTTGCAGTCTTCTATATAGTCTATTCACCGAGAGCTGGGACGAAACATAAGCAGTGTCACGTGAGCGACTACACTCGTTTCCAGAGAAAGCATTCGGTGTTAACGTGATACGTAGGGGTGTGGAAAATCCTTGGCGCACGCTTTGCAGCTGGCGGCGTTTGGCTGGCTGCCGAGCTGTCACCGTGAGAAACATGGGCAACAATGTACGAAATAAATTTAACAACAATGTTAAAATAATGTTAAACTGAGTTCATTCTGTAGAAGCAGATTTATTTTCATTCAGGTTGCTAACAAAACGCTCCATTCAAACACAAATAATTGTTAATTGTAATAACAATACCAGTAATAATAATGATAAAGGGCGAAACAAGGTTCACTCTGTCGAACTTGAACTGTTTTCATTGAGGTTTATAACAAATCGCTCCTCTCTCTCCTCTACAATGCAGTCTAATTTCCACATTTGAGTTTCCACGTTTTCTACGACATGGAGGACGCACTTGTTCCAATCCTCTGCAGTCACTGTTCTTACTGCTTCTTCTATCAGTACTTTAACTTCTGGCATTTTGCATGTTTTGTTTTTCGCTGACTCGATGGCGTTTAATTCACAGTGGTACGGAGGAATTCTGAGAACAGTTTTTCCTGCATTCTTCGCCATTTCATTTATTGCGTATTCGTTGTGCGCTGTTCTGTGATTTTTAACTATATCTAAAAGATATTTCTTCAACATACCATCTTCGAAATCGATGTTTTTAGATTTTAGACACTCTGATATTTCGTGCTTATTGGAATTCGCATTGGTAACTTTTTCTTTTCTCCCAGAATGGTACGGCGCTTTATCAAGAACAATAACTGCATTTTCCTGAAGCCGAGGAAGAACATCTTGAAACCATTTCTCGAAGGTTTCAGCGCACATCTCCTCATGATAATCTCCACTTTACTTGGATTCGAAAGTCCACAAACATCCTTCAACGAACCCTGCTTTTTCTGCCAATATGTGCGATAATCAGACGTTTCCCTTTACCTGATGGGCCTTGCTTCCGGTGGATAATCCGGACAGCAACGCTTGTTTTGAGGAATTTATAGTGTCATCTACCCAGACGTAACTTCGAGTATGTCCTGCGCTCACCCACGTCTCGTCCAAATAGTAAATGGGTCTGCCTTCATCCCTCAACCGTTTAATGGTTCGAAGACAACGCCGCCTCCATAAAATGATGTCATCCCTGTCTATTAATATGCTATCGCGCCCACGCCGGACATATTTGAAATTCATTTCTCTCAATAACTTATAAAATGTAGTTCTCCGAAAATTGCCCAGATCTGCATCTTCGTTCACGACTGTAAGCACTTTATCGATTGTTGGCACTTCGTTACGATAAAAAAAATTCGTGTACTTTCCTTCGTATCACATTTCTGTCGAAGTCATCAACACTTTCAGAAAGTTTCTGTCGTAATTTTCCTTTCTTGGGAGACTTCAAAGACTGTGTGGCCTTGTACTCACGTATCACACGATACACTGAAGAATGTCCAGCACCTGTAGCTGCAGCTGTTTTCGAAACAATGTCACTCATCGACTGCTCTGGATGTAACAGTTCCGTTTTATACACATTAAGCACCATGTGCTTCTCAGAAGAACTTCTTTGCTCGCTTCTTTGGTGGACTCAGAACTGACACGTCGACCTCGCTCGCTGAATCCGTGGATGACATAATGAGGACAGCCGTATGTGATGCTAATGAAATAAGTGAATATATAAAATAAGAAACCATGCGATGGTATTGGATGCGCACATAAACAGTGAATGCTCAGCGAGACTACAAACACATATACTTACTCTAATAATCAACAACTAGTCTTTCAAGCGTCTTTACAGATGAACTTAAGACATCCTGAAATCGCCGCTGTACAACACCCACTAACGAGCTCACACCTGCAACTGAGACGGCCACACTGACTGAGCGCCGCGCCTGCGAACTGCACAATGCATCGCTCATAAAGGACAAACGGTTGCACCCATCGCATTCGAACAACTACAAAATTAAATTCAAATCTTTCTGAAACTTTTCTCGCTTACACCCCCACAAAAAAATTTAAAGGGGGAAAGTTTGTCGCTTACTATATTTCGGATGATGATTTGGTAAAAGTTCTGCATCGGACGTGAGATTTTAATTTATTACTTCACAATTACTGACTCTATTGGGCATAAAATTTGCAGTCGTCATCAGAACGTAGTACTGAAGGCAATTATAAAATTATTTTGCTGTGACACACACAGTATAGGAGATATGGAGTGATGAATATAGAGTAACGCGAAAAAACAACTTTTCCTGAAAGCTTAAATATTTCTCTTTTTCAGTGACAATAAATTTTAATGTAATGTAAAAAAGGTGTCAGAAGGTAGTTCTCGGATCACATTATCATGTTCAGGTGCAAAATTATAAAAAACACGACTTTCATTTTTTAATTTCTGACGCCCCTGCCTTGTACACCCCTCCGGCGGCAGCGCTGTGGTCACGCGCCTTGCCGTGTTTACAGTACGTCTCTTGTTTCGGTGAATGGAGTATAGTTCTTGTACCCTGCACGGTTAACAGCACGTAGGTCTTGAATCTGTTATCTTGAGGCTGTAACAACTCTTAGCGAGGAACTGTTATTTCAGAAATGATTAAATTTCCAATCAGTTTGTTTTCATGGGATGCCGCTCGATTTTCATCAGCAGAACACGAGAAACGGCACAATTACATTCCACTTTAAAGTCACAAATAACTTTTATTCTTCAACAAATTAATGAACTGCATATTTCTGTAGTTAGTATTGAAGGGTATGTGCTGAGATTCGATCAGGATAGAGCCAGTGAAAAATGTCGATAGCTCCCAACTGCAAGGTTGGACGAGTAGCACATCTTCGAGTAGTAAGATCTTTGACAGTTAACAGAGCAAGGTGCACACCGTGAAAGTTTAAATAGTTGTGAGGAGATGCGCACAGACAGCAGACGTGTTTCGAAATGGAGCTGGATGCCTGCAGGAGGCAGCCAGGTCGTGACAGCATCAAAGTAAGAATTGGCGCTATGCACATAATAAGCTATATATTGAGCGAAACTCGCCACATACCTGAGGAAACTAGACATAATAATTAATAAAATAGGTTTTCTTTGGTTAAATAATGTCGAAAAGCTAGATAGAAATCCCATTGTTGATGCAATAAGCATTTTGTGAAACGTTTTTTTAGTTTTTCACATGCGCCTTAAAAGTTTGAACAATAAATATTTTTTAGATAAAATTAGAGTTTCATCTCACACCTTATGTCGTTCTCCGCATCCTGTGCTTGCATTGAACCAAGAGGTACATTAAAGTAAAGTTCCCACGAGTAAAGCTAATAATTTCATTTATCAGAGTAAAATAACCTATATGCCATTGCACAGTTGGCAAACTATTCAGATCACGACAGAATTTTTATTAAGTAACAAACAGGGCCAAAATGAGTAAAGTTATCTAGAATGACAATTTTATGCCATTGCACAGACGCAGTCAGATGCAGGTTGGTGACTTTCATTTATTTTTACCACTAAACTTTCATGCAGTCAGATGTGTATTTTGAGTCTTAATTTTCCAACAATATTTTCATGCAGTCAGATAAAGTTCAGTGTTGTGGTTGGCAGGAGAGCCAACACCGTTTTACTAAAGGAGGCCGAAATGCACGAGTTTTAGCTCACGCAGGCTGGCGTGAGGTCTGGAACAGGACAAGGAAATTAGAATTTAGAAAAATGGATGTAGCTGGTGGAATACTTAACTTTAATCCATTAATTATGAACGTCGCTCTTGACGGTACATGATTCACAATATCAATATTAAATGAATAGGGTGCCTTGCTAGATTGTAGCAAATGATGTAGCTGAAGGCTATACTAAACTATCGTCTCAGCAAATGAGAACGTAAATAGGCAGTGTAGCATCGCTAGCAAAGTCGGCTGTACAACTGGGGCGAGTGCTATGAAGTCTCTCTAGACCTGCCGTGTGGCGGCGCTCGGTCTGCAATCACTGATAGTGGCGACACGCGGGTCCGACGCATAGTATCGGACCGCGGCCGATTTAAAGGCTACCACCTAGCAAGTGTGCTGTCTGGCGGTGACACCACATTCCTCCCCTGCAAATCGGCGTACGGTTGTGGCATAAGGCTTCCACCCACCGTGGTGAGGACCTCATGTTGACGTATGCGACAAGGTGGGGAGCCTAACAATAGGCAAGGCTGTGCCACCCGCACCCTGCCATTCGGACCGCGGGGAGGTAGGAAACGCCTGAAAACCTGATCCAGGGAGCACGCCAACATGCGGTGCATGCGCCCATAGAGAGACAGGAGGTGCCGAAGGGTCGACCTCTATCTGGCCGGGGCACCCGACGGGCGAAGACACCAAATGGTCCGGAGCGGGCAAGAGTTTCATGTCAGAGGACAACTGGCCACTGGAAGCGATTGGCGGCGCGTGACCCAGGGAGGCGCCCGGCGGCTGCAGCGACGTGTCCACTGCAGGCGTCGCTGGCGGGAGAACAGGCGGCGGCGGCGGCGGCGCGTCGCCATGGTTCAAAATGGAAGGCAGCATCAGTAACACCTAGGGCTGAGGCGAGCCAGTAGATGGGTCCCCAGGGTGCTGACCGGACGGCACCATCGCTGAAAGCAGACGGCGAGTGGCAGATCCTGTGCGACGACAGAGGCGCAGCTGATTGAGATGCCGACGCACCTCACCAGAGGCCCCCAAAACCACATACATAGCGCGGCCGAGGCAGCAAAGAATGCGCACTGCGAGCCAACTCCGTGAACCTCGATAGTGGCGATAGTAGACAACGTCGCCTAGAGCAAAAGCAGGTGTCTGCCGCTGCACAGGAACCTGATGCGGCAGGTGTAGCAAAGACATCAAGGTTCGATGATGACGACCATGGAGCAACTCAGTCAGCGAGCGACCATGTCTGGCCTGAGAGCGATACGAAGACTAAAATAGCAATAACGCGTCCTCCCGAGAACGCGACTCTTTCAACTTCAACATCTGTGACTTGAAAGTCCTGACCAATCGTTCACCGGCACCATTTGACTGTGGCGAAAACGGCGCGGACGTCAGATGTTGAATATAATTGGCCTTGCAGAATGACTGAAATTCTGCGGACATGAATTGTGGGCCATTGTCGGAAACAATAGTTTGTGGAAGACCTTCAATGCAAAAGATAGCAGATAACGCTTGGATGGTGGCAGATGACGCCGTGGAAGACATCCGGACAACAAAAGGAAAATTACTGAATCAATCTACCACAGCCAACCATCGAGCATTTCAGAATGGACCAGCAAAATCGATGTGTAAGCGTTGCCAAGGGGAAGTGGCTTTTGGCCATGCAAAGAATTTCCGCGGTGGTGCTAATTGTTGTTCCGCACACACCATGCAAGGAGAGCACATATTCGTAATCGCGGCATCGATTCCGAACCAAGTACAGTGCTGACAAGCAAGTTGTTTCATTCTTAATGTCCTTGGTGGAGAAGCTGTAAGACAGAGGACTGTAACGAACGTGGTACCACGACCCTGGACTGATCATTATCAGAACACAACAGCAAAACACCACGTCGTACAGAAAGTCTCTCCAGGTGAGCAAAAAATCGGCGAACCAACGGATCCCGATCTGAGACTTTGACAAGGGCCATTGTGTAACAACAAAACGCAGAACGGTAGCAAGGACAGGGTCGGCAGCTGTGGCTGTAGCTACACGACGAAAATCAATCGGAAACGATTCGACCACGTCATCGGTTTCCGAACCAATGAATATGCAAGCAAGTTCGGAGGAATCGAATGCTCTATCCTCAGCAACAGGCAAACGGGACAACGCATCGGCGTTTCCGTGCTTAGCAGTGGACCGATACAAGATATCGTAGTGGTAGTGTGAGAGGAAAATACACCAGCAAATGAATTTCTGCGCTGTACGTGGAGGTACAGGCTTGTTCGGATGAAAAAGTGATGTCAAAGATTTGTGGTCTGTGATGACGGTAAAGTGACGACCATACGAGAAATCATGAAACTTTGTAACACCACATACGAGAGCCAATGCTTCTTTCTCGAACTGTGAATAATTTCTTTGCGCGGATTACAGCAATTTGGACGCAAAGGCAATGGGCCATCGTGTGATCCATCTTTGTGCGCAAGCTCAGCACCGATCCCGAAATCCAATGCATCCACCATCAACCAAAGGGGCTTCTAAGGATCGAATGGCGTAAGGCAAGTATTAGAAAGCAACGCCGATTTCAACTGGCGAAAGGCGCGTTCGCATTCCGTCGTCCAGACGAATGGAACACCTTGACGGCGTAAGCGATGAAGCGGAGCTGAAATGGAAGAGGCATATGGCACATATCTGTTACAGTAATTTATTTTTTCCAGCACACTGTGTAGCTGCTTCAAATTCTGCGGCGAAGGCAAGTCTTGTATGGCATGAAGGTACGTGGGACTGGGATGTATGCCTTGGGCATTTAGTACATCTCCCAGGTATGGTAAATCACGAGCAAAAAACACATATTTGTCCCTCCGCAAGCGAAGACCATTTTGTCGCAAGACCTGAAATAATGTTCTGAGACTGGCCAAATGTTCTTCTTCTGTCTGTCCGGAGATCACAACATCGTCCAGATAATTTGCTGCAGTAGGGACCGACGCACAAACAGTTTGTAGATATTGCTGAAACAATGCAGGGGCGGATGCACACCCAAATGGCAGTCGTTTGAATTGATACAACCCAAGATGCGTGTTAACCACCAAAACGCGCTGGGATTCTTCGTCCACCGGTATTTGCAAGTATGCATCTGCGAGGTCCAACTTCGAAAAATATATACCCGGGCACAGTTCGTCAAAAAGATCTTCCGGGTGGGGTAAAGGAAAAGTTGCAATCACTAGTTGTGGGTTCACTGTTGCCTTGAAGTCCACACAAAGTCTCAATTTTTCCAAAGGTTTTGGCAAAATTACTAAGAGAAGCCTGCACAGGTTCAATTACACCTTGTGATTCCAAATCGTGTAATGTTTTTGCGACCTCATCACGCAATGCGTGGGGAACTTGCGTGCTCTGAAAAATTTTGGTTGCGCATTTACTTTCAGTTCCAAATGTGCTTTATAGTTCTTAGCGCAACCAACGCTCGGTGCAAAAATGTCTGCAAATTCTTCACATAGACGAGAAACACTGGCTTAAGGCACAGTCTGGTTCACTGATAGGACCTGATTTACTATAGACAAGTTAAAAAACTGAAACAAATCGAAACCAAACAAGTTCACTGCAGAAGAAGAATGAAGGACATACAATGAGACAAGTTTTGTTTGTCCTTTGTACGTTGCAAGAAGGCTGCACTGTCCTAACACAGGGATCTCTTGACCTAAATAGCTAGTTAACTTAACATTTGCGGCATGCAACAGAGGTGTGCCCAGCAGTTTGTAAGTGTCTTGATTGATCATAATCACTTGCGACTTGACGGGATTTCCGGCGATGTCAACGCACACTATTTGTGGGATGAACACAGTCACTGTTAGAGAGAGTGGCACTGAGCGGAGTGAATGAACTACATGAATTTCCATGGGCGAAGTTTCACGAGCCTGAGTATCCTTGGGTCGAATCCGGCGCGAAGCAAAGGGCCTGGAATGGCTGTGAGTTTCCGATCTGAGCTTTTTCTGGCAAACACTCTGTACACGTCCTTTTTTATGACAGGAAAAGCAAATAGCTTGGCTTGATGGGCAATTCTCACGTGAATGTCTAGTAGCGCACCGCGGGCATGATTTTAGCACTGCATTTGCTTGCCGGCGTGGCATACGTGGCTGAGAGCCTGGCGGCAGCGGCGCGGCCAGGCGCGAGGACTGTGTACTGTTCCGTGCAGCTCGCCCAGCGAGCTGGTTAACCTGACACACGGGTGGCGAAGTTTCAAATGATTCCTGAGCAAAGTCAAGTGTGTCCTGCCGATCCAATATGTCCATCACTTGTTGAAGGGAAGGACTGACTAGTTTCAAAATCTGTTCCCTTATACGAACATCAGACACGTTCTGTGCAATTGCATCACGTACCATAGTATCTGAATAAGGGAGTCCACATTGGCACTCAAAAGCACAATCCCTAGTAAGGTCTTGCAAGGTTGCAACCCACTCCCGATTAGTCTGACCTGCTGTATGTTTTGTACGAAAGAAGGTATACCTTTTCGCAATTACATTGACTGATTCTTTGAAATATGCATCTAATGCAGACAAAATTTCTTCGTAGGACAGAGTTGCTACGTCGCGTCGGGGAAATAATTTGACTACCACACGGTACGTTCGTTTGCCGACCGATGATAAGAGACAAGGCTGCCACTCGTTACCTTGAATTCTGTAGGCGGCGAGATGGAATCCAAATTGGCGTGACCACTCCGTCCAGCTTTCCAGTGCAGCATGAAAAGGTCGAAAAGTTGGTGCAACAGCGTGTTGTGGCTGCGTTAGCGGTGGAGCGGCGGCTGCCGCATCGTTTTGCATTGCATGTTGACCCTGGACGAGTTGCCCAAGGTCATCCAGTAATGCCTGCGTCTGCTGATTCTGTAAGCGATAAAATTCGGACAGTACATCTGGAGATTGTGGTGAAGCCATTACACAAGTAAATCAGGGCAATATCGATAAGAACGCGGTTTTGCATCGTCGCCAATGTTGTGGTTGGCAAGAGAGCCAACACCGATTTACGAAAGGAGGTCGAAATGCGCACGTTTTAGCTCATGCAGGCTGGTATGAGGTCTGGAACAGGACAAGGAAATTAGAATTTAGAAAAACTGACATAGCTGGTGGAATACTTAACTTTAATCCATTAATTATGAACGTCGCTCTTGACAGTACATGATTCACAATATCAATAGTAAATGAACACGGTGCCTTGCTAGGTCGTAGCAAATTACGTAGCTGAAGGCTATGCTAAACTATCGTCTCGGCTAATGAGAACGTAAGTAGAACCATCGCTAGCAAAGTCAGCTGTACAACTGGGGCGAGTGCTAGGAAGTCTCTCTAAACCTGCCGTGTGGCGGCGCTCGGTCTGCAATCACTGATAGTGGCGACATGCGGGTCCAACGTATAGTAACGGACCGCGGCTGATTTAAAGGCTACCAACGCCATGAACCAATGACCTTGCCGTTGGTGTGGAGGCTTGCGTGCCTCAGCGATACAGATAGCCGTACCATAGGTACAACCACAACAGAGGGGTATCTGTTGAGAGGCCAGACAAACTTGTGGTTCCTGAAGAGGGGCAGCAGCCTTTTCAGTAGTTGCAAGGGCAACAGTCTGGATGATTGACTGATATGGCCTTGTAACAATAACCAAAACGGCCTTGCTGTTCTGGTACTGCGAACGACTGAAAGCAAGGGGAAACTACGGCCGTAATTTTTCCAGAGGGCATGCAGCTTTACTGTATGATTAAATGATTATGGTGTCCTCTTGGGTAAATTATTCCGGAGGTAAAATAGCCCCCATTCGGATCTCCTGGCGGGGACTACTCAAGAGGACGTCGTTATCAGGAGAAAGGAAACTGGCGTTCTACGGATCGGAGCGTAGAATGTCAGATCCCTTAACCGGACAGGTAGTTTAGAAAATTTAAAAAGGGAAATGGATAGGTTAAAGTTAGATATAGTGGAAATTAGTGAAGTTCGGTGGCAGGAGGAACAAGACTTTTGGTCAGGTGAATACAGGGTTATAAATACAAAATCAAATAGGAGTAATGCAGGAGTAGGATTAATAATGAATAAAAAATAGGAGTGTGGGTAAGCCACTACCAACAGCATAGTGAACGCATTGTTGTGGCCAAGATAGACACGAAACCCATTCCTACTATAGTACGAGTAGTACAAGTTTATATGCCAACTAGCTCTGCAGATGATGAAGAAATTGATGAAATGTATGATGACATAAAAGAAATTATTTAGGTAGTCAAAGGAGACGAAAATTTAATAGTCATAGGTGACTGGAATTCGAGAGTAGGAACAGGGAGAGAAGGAAACATAGTGGGTGAATATGGATTGGGGGAGAGAAATGAAAGAGGAAGCCTTCTGGTAGAATTTTGCACAGAGCATAACTTAATCATAGCTAACACTTGGTTCAAGAATCATTAAAGAAGGAAGAAGGTTGCATACATGGAAGAATCCTGGAGATACTAGAAGGTATCAGATAGATTATATAATGGTAAGACAGAGATTTAGGAACCAGGTTTTAAATTGTAAGACATTTCCAGGGGCGGATGTGGACTCTGACCACAATCTATTGGTTATGACCTGTAGATTAAAACTGAAGAAACTGTAAAAAGGTGGGAATTTAAGGAGATGGGACCTGGATAAAGAACCAGAGGTTGTACAGAGTCTCAGGGAGAGCATAAGAGAACAATTGACAGAAATGGGGGAAAGAAATACAATAGAAGAAGAATGCGTAGCTGTGGGGAATGAAGTAGTGAAGGCAGCAGAGGATCAAGTAGGTAGAAAGACGAGGGCTGGTAGAAATCCTTCGGTAACAGAAGAGATATTGAATTTAATTGATGAACGGAGAAAATATAAAAATGCAGTAAATGAAGCAGGCAAAAAGGAATACAAACATCTCAAAAATGAGATCGACAGGAAGTGCAAAATGGCTAAGCAGGGATGCTTAGAGGACAAATGTAAGGATGTAGAGGCTTATCTCACTAGGGGTAAGATAGATACTGCCTACAGGAAAATTAAAGAGACCTTTGGAGATAAGAGAAACACTTATATGAACAACAGTTCTAAGCAAAGAAGGAAAAGCAGAAAGGTGGAAGGAGTATATAGAGGGTCTATACAAGGGCGATGTACTTGAGGACAATATTATGGAAATGGAAGAGGATGTAGATGAAGATGAAATGGGAGATACGATACTGCGTGAAGAGTTTGACAGAGCACTGAAAGACCTGAGTCGAAACAAGGCCCCCGGAGTAGACAACATTCCATTGGAACTACAGACAGCCTTGGGAGAGCCAGTCCTGACAAAACTCTACCATCTAGTGAGCAAGATGTATGAAACAGGCGAAATACCCTCAGACTTCAAGAAGAATGTAATAATTCCAATCCCAAAGAAAGCAGGTGTTGACGGATGTGAAAATTACCGAACAATCAGTTTAATAAGCCACAGCTGCAAAATACTAACACGAATTCTTTACAGACGAATGGAAAAACTGGTAGAAGCCGACCTCGGGGAAGATCAGTTTGGATTCCGTTGAAATACTGGAACACGTGAGGCAATACTGACCTTACGACTTATCTTACAAGAAAGATTAAGGAAAGGCAAACCTACATTTCTAGCATTTGTAGACTTAGAGAAAGCTTTTGACAATGTTGACTGGAATACTCTCTTTCAAATTCTAAAGGTGTAAGGGGTAAAATACAGGGAGCGAAAGGCTATTTACATTTTGTACAGAAACCAGATGGCAGTTATAAGAGTCGAGGGACATGAAAGGGAAGAAGTGGTTCGGAAGGGAGTAAGACAGGGTTGTAGCCTCTCCCCGATGTTATGCAATCTGTATATTGAGCAAGCAGTAAAGGAAACAAAAGAAAAATTCGGAGTAGGTATTAAAATCCATGGAGAAGAAATAAAAACTTTGAGGTTCGTTGATGACATTGTAATTGTGGTGTCACCGCCAGACACCACACTTGCTAGGTGGTAGTTTAAATCGGCCGCGGTCCATGTAGTACATGTCGGACCCGCGTGTCGCCACTGTGATCGCAGACCTAGCGCCACCACCAAGGCAGGTCTCGTGATACGAGAGTGGACTCGACCCCAGTTGTACGAGATCCAAGCTACCGCCCAGTTGTACGCGAACCTAGCTATCGCCCCAGTTGTACGAGAACCTAGCTACCGCCCAGTTGTACGCGAACCTAGCTATCGCCCAGTGGTACGAAGCCTTTCTCTCTCATTAGCCGAGAGACAGAATAGCCATCAGAAGTTAATGGCTACGAACTAGCAAGGAGCCATTTGTATCAGTGCCTATAGCTTCGAGTATTCAAGAGAGATGTATTCCAAGGAATCAATAAAAGTTAAGTAAAAAGCATCTACATACTTTTCTTCTTATTCATTCATAAGTTCTCATGTTCCAGACTTCACGCCCGTCTGCTTTTTGCCGTTCGTGCACTATCGGCCACAGCGTTAGTTTAGCATTCCTTTTCAGCAATCAACTCCACGGTGTCGGTCCAGCTACCGACACTACAGTAATTCTGTCAGAGACAGCAAAGGGCTTGGAAGAGCAATTGAACGGAATGGATGGTGTCTTGGAGGGAGGATATAAGATGAACATCAACAAAAGCAAAACGAGGATAATGGAATGTAGTCGAATTAAGTCGGGTGATGTTGAGGGTATTAGCTTAGGAAATGAGACACTTAAAGTAGTAAAGGAGTTTTGCTATTTGGGGAGCAAAATAACTGATGATGGTCGAAGTAGAGAGGATATAAAATGTAGACTGGCAATGGCAAGGAAAGCGTTTCTGAAGAAGAGAAGTTTGTTAACATCGAGTATAGATTTAAGTGTCAGGAAGTCATTTCTGAAAGTATTTGTATGGAGTGTAGCCATGTATGGAAGTGAAACATGGACGGTTAATAGTTTGGACAAGAAGAGAATAGAAGCTTTCGAAATGTGATGCTACAGAAGAATGCTGAAGATTAGATGGGTAGATCACATAACTAATGAGGAAGTATTAAATAGGATTGGGGAGAAGAGAAGTTTGTGGCACAACTTGACGAGAAGAAGGGATCGGTTGGTAGAACATGTTCTGAGGCATCAAGGGATAACGAATTCAGTATTAGAGGGCAGCGTGGAGGGTAAAAATCGTAGGGGGAGACCAAGAGATGAATACACTAAGCAGATTCAGAAGGATGTAGGTTGCAGTAGGTACTGGGAGATGAAGAAGCTTGCACAGGATAGAGTATAATGGAGAGCTGCATCAAACCAGTCTCGGGACTGAAGACTACAACAACAACAACTTAGCAAGTGTGGTGTCTGGCGGTGACACCACATTCAGTTCAGTCAAATACACAGTCAGATGCAAGTTTTATTAAAGATTAAAGCAATCACATGCAGTTTAGTCTAGTTTAAATAGACAGTTTTTATTAACAACACTTTCAGTATCACGCTGTTCCCAACTATATATCCAAATAATCATAAATTGCTAATAAAATCTTAGCTAACACTGACCGCGGTAGACCACATGTCTGTTAAATTCCATGGCGTGGATGTGGATGCATCGGACTTTCTCTGCCTCGTGATGACTGGGTGTTGTGTGATGTCCTTAGGTTAGTTAGGTTTAAGTAGTTCTAAGTTCTAGGGGACTGATGACCATAATGTTAAGTCCCATAGTGCTCAGAGCCATTTGCATCGGACTTGGTGCGGATATGCGGTTTTTCCTGTGTTTGTTAGTACACTTACACCAGCAGGAAATACACCCACAGGGTCTCATACTATTCCTTTGACCTTCGTTTTCGCCCTTAACGTGAATTATTTCAAAATGAAAATCTTGCTGAATTTGTGACCATCTGCCTCACGGAGCTTGCTGCTCGATAGGAAGGTTACAGCTTCATGATCAAATATATTTTGGTACGACTCCCTGTAAGGTAATAATTCAACTTTTGAAGACCCAGGTTACTGCGAGGGTTTCTAATTCAGTTTTTCAGCAAACTCTCTCTCAGTAAGATAAACTTCGAATTGAAAACTCTATACTGCAATTCATAGTTTTGCTGTCTACGTTCCTTACTTGAAACACAGAAGCTCTGATGTCGATGCAGGAAATATTAGTAGCAAGGCAGATCGCAAGCGACGTATTTGGGTCATAGAGCACATTACATGTTGCTATAGCATGTTCTATTTGTCGAATACCACTTGTCAGTTTTTCGACCACTACCAAATTACTTGTTCAACAGTTGATCTGCTTAAAATTTTCGAGCACATTGGATGTTTATATACCAGTTCTAATTTTGTGAAATGCCACTTGTCAGTTTTTTAACCACTGCCACAGTACTTGTTTAACAGATTATCTGCTTAAAATGATCTGCAGAATGTTGCCAGCTTAAGGAAAGATTTTAACTGTTGCTTAGTCTGAGGGTTCAGAAAGTTTTCTATTCCACTTACTTTATCATTCTATGGAAGTATACCATGAGGTGTAATTGAATGTCTCAAGAATATGTTCTGCCTGTGCTCAGACTGAGTTTTGTTAGCTGGCAGTAACACCAGCTTCCATAAACCTGCATTGTACCTTTTGCTTAAAATCAGAAGTATTTTGCCATCTTTGCGTCACTGTTAATAAGTACCTTCAAACTGGGTTACCCTGTCAAGTATCTCAGGTTCTAGCATGGACTCAAGTGCTGTAATAAATCCATCTAAATTAATGTTCAAGACAAACGGTAACACCTTAAATTCATAGGTTCTACTTGCACAGACAAAGAGTGTACATTTCCTTGACATCTCAGCTAGCTGAATCTGCCAGTAGGAGTATTGGATGTCAATGCTAAATAGCAATTTCAACCAATGGAAATTTTCCTGTCTGATCCAGACTGCCAAAGCTACACTGTTACTAGCGCTGTCATCTAAAACAAATACAACGTTTGAAACTTCCTGGCAGATTAAAACTGTGTGCCGGGCTGAGACTCGAACTCGGGACCTTTGTTATTCACGGGCAATTGCTCTACCAACTGAGCTACCCAAGCACGACTCACGCCCCGTCCTCACAGCTCATTTAGGGCGTGAGGGATGGTCTAAACCATGAGCGGCGAGAGGGAAGCACTTCTTCTTAGGCTGTAGGAGTGATTGCTTCGTTTCATGTCTGCAGCATTGTGCTCTATTAACACTACAGGTAACCTCTGCCTCTGATCGTGCAAAGTGAGTTTAGCAGGTGCACCACTGACGAAAGACATTTTGTGGTGACCGTGAAGTCCACACTGATTTAAATTAGTTTCTGGCATTCTTAAGTCATCCACACCCAGCAAGTTCAACTGAGTATGCACTTTGGCAAGGGAACTGATGCATGCATGTCCTCGTCTGGGTCTGATCCTTCATTCACATAGCTGATTCACCAATCAATTATGAATCAAGTGAACATAGTTAATTTCCTTCCTCATCATCATCTCCATTGCAAGTTTACCATCCTTTCCCAAGGTATAATTATGTACATCGATATATTTCATTTGTAAACCTCATGAAGCTAATACTTGGTTGTTTAACCCTTTATGTCTTCAAAGCGAAGTCCACGCATTTTAGTAAGTCACAGGTCTTTACAATGACCATTTGGTTCATTCCTTAGCTAGATGTAACACTATTCATCATATATTTGTCAGGTATGGTGCCTATATTTCGTGTTCGGCCTAAATTCATATGTCTAATACAACTGTCAGTAGCACAAATTTTGCTTAATAATTCACGTTATTACATGGGACACCGGTTTCACGTCTCAATACCATTTCATGATATGATTAAAGCTCAGATGCAGCTTTACCACAGCTTCCGACCGGCCTGCTTGAGCTAAATTATATTAGGAAAGTTTAGCGGCCGCGCACAGACAACAGAGTGTGCTGTTTGTCCGAAATTTCTCTCGACATGTATCTTGTTTTAACGATAAAGCGTCTTGGTTTCTAGAAATATCTGCTTGTCTTACGGATATAGTCAACTGCGTGGATGAAATGTCTGATGCACAATTTAAGATTCCGGGTATTGACCTTGCCATTAGATCAATAGTTTGATAAACTGATAATTTTATTGTTAACCTTGAGTGGTAAATGAACGTTGTCTGTGGGTTGAAATCTACGTTATTTTTCTTAGATCGATTCGTCTATAATTGTTTAGCTATTCTTTAATAACATCAAAGTTAAAAAAAGAAATTTCGTAATATTCTTGACCTTACTATTGGACAAATAATATATTTGCTTGCACTCCCGGACGAACTATAAGACATTATATTAATCTTTGAAAAGGAATGCAGAAGTTGCAGGCTCAGAAATACACACATAAAAAAAAGTTTAACATCACCTCGGTTCCGAGAGTTCCGGAACCTGTACAGAAAACTGGAATAGAGTCAACGTGAACATCATTTGCGCTCTTTTTATTGCTCATGAAAACCACAAATTGCATGTTGTACCACCACACAGCGAGACCTTCAGAGGTGGTGGTCCAGATTTCTGTACAGACAGGTACCTCTAATACCCAGTAGCACGTCCTCTTGCACTGATTCATGCCTGTATTTGTCGTGGCATACTATCCACAAGTTCATCAAGACACTGTTGGTCCAATTTGTCCCATTCCTCAACGGTGATTCTGCGTAGATCCCTCAGAGTGGTCGGTGGGTCATGTCGTTCATAAACAGCCTTTTTCAGTCTATCCCAGGCAAGTGCGATAGGGTTCATGTCTGGAGAACATGCTGGCCAGCCTAGTCGAGCGATCTCGTTATCCTGAAGGAAGTCATTCACAAGATGTGCACGATGGGGGAGGGAATTGTAGTCCATGAAGACGAATGCCTTGCCAATATGCTACGATATGGTTGCACTATCGGTCGGAGGATGGCATTCACGTATCGTACAGCCATTGCGGCGCCTTCCATGAGCACCAGCGGCGTACGTCGGCCCCACATAATGCCACCGCAAAACAACAGGGAACCTCCACCTTTCTGTACTCGCTGGACAGTGTATCTAAGGCGTTGAGCCTGACCGGGTTGCCTCCAAACACGTCTCCTACGATTTCTGGTTGAAGGCATATGCGGCAGATATCGGTGAAGAGTATCCTGAACGGTCCATTGAGCATGTTGTTGGGCCCATCTGTACCGCCCTGCATGGTTTCGTGCTTGCAAAGGTGGATCTCGCCATGGACGTCGAGAGTGAAGATGCGCATCATGAAGCCTGCTGCACACAGTTTGAAATGTAACACGACATCCTGTGGCTGCAAGAAAAGCATTATTCAACATGGTGGCGTTGCTGTCAGGACTCCTCCGAGACATAATCCGTAGGCAGCGGTCATCCACTGCAGTAGTAGCCCTAAGGCGGCCTGAGCGAGGCGTGTCATTGACGGTTCCTGTCTCTCTGTACCTCCTCCATGTCTGAACAACATCGCTTTGGTTCACTCCGAGACGCCTAGACGTTTCCCTTGTTGAGAGCTCTTCTTGGCACAAAGTAACAACACAGATGTGATGGAACAGCAGTATTGACTGTATAGGCATGGCAGAACTAGAGACAACATGAGTTGTGCACATCCTTCCTGGTGGAATGACTGGAACTGATCGGCTGTCGGATCACCTCCATCCAATAAGCGCTACTCATTCACAGTTGTTAGTAGTAGAGTTACCTCCGTTATGGTGCATTTTGTTAGTGCAGGTTGCGTACATCAGGGCTAGGTATGCACTCAGAGGCAAACCTATTGTTCTCCTTTGATTGATAAGTCCTTAACCTTCTGTTAAGGGCTTTTCCATGTCACCCCCATTTCCTTTTGATTGACAGGCACTTAACCTATTCCCCCCCCCCCACCTGTTCCTCCCCCAACTCCCTCCTCCCTCGCTGTTACAGGTACACTTTCTGGTCTGAGTTATTGGAATAGGCCCCTCACTCTAATCAATTTGATTGACTACTTAGTTAAACTGATCAATTACTTGACCTCTCTGGTGGGAAAGTGCCATGCCCCCTTGCCACGCCCTCCTGGTGGGAAGTTCAAATTCCAGCAGGACACCGCAACCTCTACTAAGCTAAGAAAATGGCAGGGAAGAAAGGGCACCCCCACTATCCTAAGTCACCTGACCGCCACCTCTTCTTAGGAATTCCTGGGCAGAGACTCAGTTGATCCATAATTTGGAGGGTATTTGATTGTGGTGTATGAAATGTTGTTTAAACAATTTAAACAATTTGAAGGCATTGTATGGAATATATGGAAATTGGTGGAGAGGAAGGATCTCATAACAGGAAATTCAAGGTTATATTTTTTATTTATAAAATAATCTGTTTGTGGGGGTGGGGTTTCTCTTGCTCATCATTCCCTGCTGTCTGGCAATACATAGGTTTTGTAATAAGTAATTACATGGAGCAATCATGATACATAGCCTAATGTTCGACACTACACTGGGTGTCTTACCCTAATGTTTGGGGCTTTGTCGGCACTTAACCTATTGTTCTGTTAAGTGGTTTTCCATGTCACCCCCATTTTCTTAAAATATTCTACCGCTATTGATACCAAATTAAGTAATTAGTTGTGTCCTCCCACAATTTTCTGCAACACTTTTCGAATTTCACACGCTTTTGAACGTCATTTCTGGCGCATTCTTCTTTGCCACCACTCCCTTAAATTTCTGTGCTGCATTTTACATAAAAAATATGCAGATTAACTTAGTCTTATGCATATAACCAGCTGTTCTGCTCCATGTCACCACTCACGTTCTCCCTCCCATTAACTATTATACTTCTAACACCACATTGATATACAAAATTTATGCAAATTAATTAAATTGGTATTCTTCACATGTATGGTGTAGTTTTTCTTAATTCACAGCATCCTATTGGTTGGTGAAATCGATGAAATATAGTTTAAACTAAAGATTGCTAATGAAGTAACACATCCTGCCACTCGATGCCTGACGCCGCCGCTGCCACCGCCGGACACAAGCCAGTGTGAGCCATCACTCTCACACACTGCAGGTGAAATTTGGGTCTATTTTCGTGTAGGCAGTGGCCAAAGCACCGAGGATGTAAAAATATGCTGGCAATGGGAAGGAAACCTTGTCTGAAACACCGAAGTTTTGTAATATGAAACAGAAATTCATGTGTTGGGCAGTAGTTTCTGAAATTATTTGTCTGGAGCGTACTCTTCTATGGGAGTGATGCGTGGGCGGTTGAAAATACAGTAAAGGTGAAAAGTGAAAGTTTAGAAATGTGGTACTAAAGAAGAACATTGAAGATTAGTTGGGTAGACCGCTTAACTAAAGAAGAGGTACTGAATCGAATTGGGGAGAAAATATGTTTGTGACAGAAGGAAGTGCTCAAGGAATCATCAGGTTGGGTAATATAAGTAAAGAAGGGATAAAAAATTATAGTGTCTGACCGAAGATTGAGTGCAATAAGCAGGTTAAAACGCCCATGAGGTAGAGATGCAGAGATGAGGAGGTATTCACAGGAAAGACTACCGTAGACAGCTGCAACAGTCTCATTTTTCGATTGCAGATCACAAACAGCAACAAAAAATTGCATAAAGAACAGTCGGGTACAGTTACGTTTAATAGAGATCTCAGTAGAAAAAGACTGTGCGCTTGACAGATCGTAATTCTGTCAGAGACGTTAAAGGACTTGTAAGAACGGTACACAATAGAATCCCATCACAGCGTTACAGTAAAGCCAACTCTAACATGGAGTTTGTGAATCTGTAGTCACACGTTGGAGAAAATTTGTTGCTGCTCTTCTTAGTTATCTTTTGATACTATTGTCCCCGTTGTTTTAAACCACGCTTTGTCCGTAGCCCTGTATATTTAGGTGATAGAGCCGTTTCCATATACTGTTTTGTCATCATCCTGAGGTAATGCTGGGAATGGTGGGATGTGGCGCTGCTCTCTCTAACCGAGATTTCTTTGTACAGTGGCTTGGGCGGGTACGAACCGCCTACGGAAGAGGCCGGACTTCGCGCCTCCCACCCAGCACCGCTCCATAGCAAAAATAGTTGTACCGGACGAATACTATGTGGAGATAGACGACATTGGCGTCGCTTTCTTGCGAGTACCCTGGAACCAAGACGACTACGTTAAGCCAATTCAGATCTGGATTCAAAATAAGCTGTAAGTATTTACTTTTATTTCCTACTGTGTGTTAATTTAGTGTCGTAGCAGTATACCTTTTCTTTATAAAATGCCGTCAACTTAATAACTGCTACTTAACAACTTACTCTGCATTTTAGTTTTGCAGTGGGAAAGTGTTTTCCTCTTGGGAATGCATGGAATTTTTTTAACATCTATCGGTCGTTATGCTATTGTGTATTGTATTGTGATGTTGTATTAATCGATCAGTTTTCGAAACAAATCTACACAGTCATATTTTTCCATATTGTTGTTGATGCGACCGTCATCCTTGTAAAACAGAATGGTGATTCATCTTGTACCTTTTGCATCAAATCTCTAGTTTTATTACCGCATGACTTTCGACATTGAAAAATCTGGAACATTCAATTGCAAGAGTGTCTGTAAATGAATCAACACCAATACTATTAGGTTTATCTTTCATCACAATACAGTATGCAAATGTAAAAAATACGTCAATAACAATCAAATAATATTTGTGTTTTTAACATTTGAAAAATGCAGAGTGCTACGGGCTGAAGTAAGTTGTTCAGACACGCAATAAATAATCTCATACACTTGTATCGCCCACTGATTTCTGATATAATTCGCATGTTGAAGGACTGAGCTCTCGTATTTAGAAATGGAATCGTGAAGCAATCGTGATTATACTCTACGAAAGTAATTTATGTTATAATACTTCTGGGGATCATATCTATACCTGCATCGATATTCTGCAAACCACTGTGAAGTGTATGGCAGACGGCATTCCCTCTGTACCAGTAATTATGGCTGTACTCCGTTCCATTCACGAATGCAGCGGGTGACAAACGAGCTCTAAATGCCTCCGTGAGCGCTGCCATTGATCTAATTCTACCTTCGCAATCCCGACGAGGGTTCTAATATAATCCTGGATTACACATTCTAAGACCGTTTCTTGAAACTTTGTAAGGAGCCTCTCTCGCGATAGTTTGCCTCTATCTTCAGGCGTCTGCTAGTTCAGTCACTGCACAAACTCCGTGTCAGTCAGAAACGGGTCGGACAAATCTGTGTATCTTCGTGCTGCCCCACTCTGCAGACGTTCAGAATCGTCTGTTATTCCTGTTTGGAAAGGATCCCATACACTGGAGCACTGTTCTAGCATAGGACGTACGAGTGTTTTGTAAGCAATCTCCTTGCTACACTGATTGCATTTCCCTTGTATTCCGCCTACGAAACGAAGTTTCCTATCCTCTTTACTCATAACTGAGCCTATGTGATCGTTTCATTTGAAAACCTTGCACTGCTTTATACTTGTGAGTTCGTAAGGGGCTAGGACCTGGGTTTTACTGCATTGAAACACTATCCCTGTATATAGAAATTGATTCATATGTTAATAAATATAATCTGACTATATTTGTATTTAAGTTACGAAGGAGGACAGGGGTTACAGAAGTTAAACCGAAACAAACTTCAAAAATATAATCCTGGTAACATGTCTGACTCAGCTGCTTGCTGTGTGCGTATATGAACTACACATTATAGGCGATGTAAACGATTACGGTTTATAACGTACCACAGTGGTGTAGGTGAACTCAGAGGGAACAGTTTAATGTGTGGCACTTGTGTTCTGTCAAGTCAGGAAGCCGCCACATAGTGGCTTTGTACAAAAGTCACCTTTAAGCTATAGTGCTCCCCGGATTTTTAGTATGCTCTCGCCCTCTTATTAACTTTCCGTTTTCAAGAAGGGACGTCGAACAGATGTGCAGAACTATAGACCTATATCTCTAAAGTCGATCAGTTGTAGAATTTTGGAACACGTATTACGTTCGAGTATAATGAGTTTTCTGGGACTAGAAATCTACTCTGTAGGAATCAGCATGGGTTTCATGGGTTTCGGAAAAGACGATCGTGTGTAACCCAGCTCGCGCTATTCGTCCACGAGACTCAGAGGGCCATAGACACTGGTTTACAGGTAGATGCCGTCTTTCTTGACCTCCTCAAGGCGTTCGATACAGCTCCCCACAGTCGTTTAATGAACAAAGTAAGAGTATGTGGACTATCAGACCAATTGTGTGATTGGATTGAAGAGTTCCTAGGTAACAAAACGCAGCATGTCATTCTCAATGGCGAGAAGTCTTCCGAAGTAAGAGTGATTTCAGGTGTGCCGCAGGGGAGTGTCGTTGGACCGTTGCTATTCACAGTATACATAAATGACCTTGTGGATGACATTGGAAGTTCACTAAGGCTTTTTGCGGATTATTCTGTGGTATATTGAGAGGTTGTACAATGGAAAATTGTACTGAAATGCAGGAGGATCTGCAGCGAATTGACGCATGGTGCAGGGAATGGCAATTGAATCTCAATATAGACAAGCGTAATGTGCTTCGAATACATAGAAAGAAAGATCCCTTATCATTTAGCTACAATATAGCAGGTCAGCAACTGGAAGCAGTTAATTCCATGAATTATCTGGGAGCACGCATTAGGAGTGATTTAAAATGGAATGATCATATAAAGTTGATCGTCGGTAAAGCAGATGCCAGGCTGAGATTCATTGGAAGAATCCTAAGGAAATGCAATCCGAAAACAAAGGAAGTAGGTTACAGTACGCATGTTCGCACACTGCTTGAATACTGCTCAGCAGTGTGGGATCCGTACCAGATAGGGTTGATAGAAGAGATAGAGAAGATCCAACGGAGAGCAGCGCGCTTCGTTACAGAATCATTTAGTAATCGCGAAAGCGTTACGGAGATGATAGATAAACTCCAGTGGAAGACTCTGCAGGAGAGACGCTCAGTAGCTCGGTACGGGCTTTTGTTGAAGTTTCGAGAACATACCTTCACCGAAGAGTCAAGCAGTATATTGCTCCCTCCTACGTATATCTCGCGAAGAGACCATGAGGATAAAATCAGAGAGATTAGAGCCCACACAGAAGCAAACCGACAATCCTTCTTTCCACGAACAATACGAGGCTGGAATAGAAGGGAGAACCGACAGAGGTACTCAAGGTACCCTCCGTCACACACCGTCAGGTGGCTTGCGGAGTATGGATGTAGATGTAGATGTAGCACCACATTTAGAAAGCTTCTATTCTTTTCTTGTCCAAACTATTTACCGTCCACGTTTCACTTCCATACATGGCTACACTCCATATAAACACTTTCAGAAACGATTTCCTGACACTTAAATCTATGCTCAATGTTAACAAATTTCTCTTCCTGAGAAACGCTTTCCTTGCCATTGTCAGTCTACATTTTATATCCTCCCTACTTCGACCATCATCAGTTATTTTGCTCCCCAAATAGCAAAACTCCTTTACTACTTTAAGTGTGTCATTTCCTAATCTAGTTCGCTCAGCATCACCCGACTTAATTTTACTACATTCCATTTTCCTCGTTTTGCTTTTGTTGATGTTCATCTTATATCCTCCTTTCAAGACACTGTCCATTCCGTTCAACTGCTGTTCCAAGTCCTTTGCTGTCTCTGACAGAATTACAATGTCATCGGCGAACGTTTAAGTTTTTATTTCTTCTCCATGGATTTTAATACCTACTTCGAACTTTTCTTTTGTTTCCTTCACTGCTTGCTCAATATATCTGCGTCTATTCTCATGCCAACGGCTTGTTCCAGATGAAAACTACGCCTTAAGGACGCCAAAAAAATTACATAATAACGAAATTTTTTTCTGATATCTGTCAAATACAAAACCAAGTCGTATGCAGTGGTATTGCAATGCTGTTTAAATGCGGTGCGTTCGCACTTCCCCTCTCCTCTCTCCAAGTTTTCAGACAGCGAGCCGCGGTGGTGGGGGGAGACGTGCGCTGTGGCAGCCTGCACCAGGCACGGCCCGTGGGCTGAGGCCTTGCGCTGACCTGATGTAACGCTCCTGCGCGTCCCTTGCTAATTTCCCTTCAGGAGTAGAGTTGTGTACCGGGTATGAATTGTTGATGTTGAACAAACCTCCACACTTTTGCGTATGCTTCCTCTTGATACACGAGGCAACATGTTTCCCAACTACTGACGTTACTCTCACGGCCTCTGTTTTGGTTTCTTTAGAAGATAGCAACTCGAACGTCTTGTGTAAGGGGATAGGTGCAACATCATGGACTGTGGGGAAACTGGAACAGAAGAGAATCGAAGCTTTTGAGATGTGGTGCTACAGAAGAATGATGAAAATTTAGTGTAGTGGTAAGGTAGGAATGGACTGGTAGGGTAAAGAGCGGGGAGGTTCTCAGCAGAATCGGCAAGGAAAAGAATATATTGAAAACATTGACAAGAAGAAGGGACAGGATGGTAGGACATCTGTTAACACATCAGGAAATAACTTCCATGGTACTAGAGGGAGCAGAGGGTAAAAACTGTAGATGAAGACAGAGACCGGAATACATCCAGAAAATAACTGAGGACATAGGTTGCAAGTGCTATCCGCAGATGAAGAGGTTTGCACAGGAGACGAATTCATGGCGGGCCAAATCAAACCAGTCAGAAGACCGATGACTCAATAAATAAATAAATAAATAGCATCCTGAGTTCTCGCCCGATCCTGTCTTCCATGTACAGGTCGCCTGCCTTTACGCATTCACAGTCAAGTGGACAATTAGTGATAGTTCTACTACTTCCTGTACTTGTGGTGCCTGTGGTTACTCTAATACATCTCTCCATAGCACTCCCAACGCAATTTGCTGCAGCTTCCAGTCGCTTTACAGTAAAACTTTTTTGACACTATAGTCACTAAAGAATTAGAAAAAGGCATTAATGTACGATAAATGCAGGCATTATACACTTTTGCTGAAAGGGAAAACTAAATGAGACACGATATGAAATAACTGCAAATGAGAAACTGTAAATCAGAAACACCGACGTATACTAAATATGTTAATCACAATACACTTAATTTCCGAAAACTCTCAAAATATGCATTTATTCACGTAGATATATATTTTAATTCAGAATAATTATCTGAACTACGATACTACTCATAAAATTGTATAAAGCAGGAATGTTGATTACAACTAACGTTATAAAACAAAATATGCCTTTCGCGACATTCGGAGTAAGAAAATATACAACATATCACGAATCACTTACGAATTCTACTCTCTTGATACTTTCTACAATAGCGTGCCAAAGATTAACGCTGTGGCATAAAAACAATGTAAAAATGTGGAGCACAACAAAGCATATCATCTGCTTAGGGCAGCTTACAACGTTCGACATGAGTAGAACAGTACAGACATTTGTCTGGAGTGGGAATAAAGGCGGCGTACAGACATCAGAGTGTCTTCTAATAGCTTTTTAACATTTCTGTTTCTATTACTAGAGATGAAAGTCACAATTACGAATTTGCTCGTTGGACATACCGATTTCACAATTACACTTTAGGAAAAGAGCCACCGGTAATAGACAACACAGTAGTGCGGAAAATTATCTATAATAATCTAAGTGTGAAAAATTCTGGCCTTGTAACACTAACCAAAACGGCCTTGCTGTGCTGGTACTGTGAACGGCTGAAAGCAAGGGGAATCTACAGCCGTAATTTTTCCCGAGGGCATGCAGCTTTACTGTATGGATAAATGATGATGGCGTCCTCTTGGGTAAAATATTCGGGAGGTAAAATAGTCCCCAATTCGGATCTCCTGGCGGGGACTACTCAAGAGGACGTCGTTATCAGGAGAAAGAAAACTGGCGTTCTACGGATCGGAGCGTAGAATGTCAGATCCCTTAACCGGGCAGGTAGTTTAGAAAATTTAAAAAGGGAAATGGATAGGTTAAAGTTAGATATAGTGGAAATTAGTGAAGTTCGGTGGCAGGAGGAACAAGACTTTTGGTCAGGTGAATACAGGGTTATAAATACAAAATCAAATAGGGGTAATGCAGGAGTAGGTTTAATAATGAATAAAAAATAGGAGTGCTGGTAAGCCACTACCAACAGCATAGTGAACGCATTGTTGTGGCCAAGATAGACACGAAGCCCATTCCTACTATAGTACGTGTAGTACAAGTTTATATGCCAACTAGCTCTGCAGATGATGAAGAAATTGATGAAATGTATGATGACATAAAAGAAATTATTCAGGTAGTCAAAGGAGACGAAAATTTAATAGTCATAGGTGACTGGAATTCGAGAGTAGGAACAGGGAGAGAAGGAAACATAATGGGTGAATATGGATTGGGGGAGAGAAATGAAAGAGGAAGCCGTCTGGTAGAATTTTGCACAGAGCATAACTTAATCATAACTAACACTTGGTTCAAGAATCATTAAAGAAGGAAGAAGGTTGCATACATGGAAGAATCCTGGAGATACTAGAAGGTATCAGATAGATTATATAATGGTAAGACAGAGATTTAGGAACCAGGTTTTAAATTGTAAGACATTTCCAGGGGTGGATGTGGACTCTGACCACAATCTATTGGTTATGAACTGTTGATTAAAACTAAAGATACTGCAAAAAGGTGGCAATTTAAGGAGACGGGAACTGGATAAAATGACTAAACCAGAGGTTGCACAGAGTTTCAGGGAGAGCATAAGGGAACAATTGACTAAAATGGGGGAAAGAAATACAGTAGAAGAAGAATGGGTAGCTTTGAGGGATGAAGTAGTGAAGGCAGCAGAGGATCAAGTAGGTAAAAAGACGAGGGCTAGTAGAAATCCTTGGGTAACAGAAGAAATATTGAATTTAATTGCTGAAAGGAGAAAATATAAAAATGCACTAAATGAAGCAGGCGAAAAGCAATAAAAACGTCTCAGAAATGAGATCGACAGGGAGTGCAAAATGGCTAAGCAGGGAAGGCTGGCGGACAAATGTAAGGATGTAGAGGCTTATCTCACTAGGGGTAAGATAGATACTGCCTACATAAAAACTAAAGAGACCTTTGGAGAAAAGAGAACCACTTGTATGAACATCAAGAGCTCAGATGGAAACCCAGTTCTAAGCAAAGAAGGGGAAGCAGAAAGGTGGAAGGAGTGTATAGAGGGTCTATACAAGGGCGATGTACTTGAGGGCAATATTGTGGAAACGGAAGAGGATGTAGAGGAAGATGAAATGAGAGATATGATACTGCGTGAAGAGTTTGACAGAACACTGAATGATCTACTTCGCAACAAGGCCCCGGGAGTAGACAACATTCCATTAGAACTACTGACAGCCTTCGGAGAGCCAGTCCTGACAAAACTCTTCCATCTCATGAGCAAAATGTATGAGACAGGCGAAATACCATCAGACTTCAAGAAGAATATAATAATTCCAATCCCAAAGAAAGCAGGTGCTGACAGACGTGAAAATTACCGAACTATCAGCTTAATAAGTCACGGCTGCAAAATACTAAACGCGAATCCTTTACAGACGAGTGGAAGAACTAGTAGAAGCCGACCTCGACGAAGATCAGTTTGGATTACGTAGAAATGTTGGAACACGTGAGGCAATACTGACGCTACTGCTTATTTTAGAAGCTAGATTAAGAAAAGGCAAACCTACATTTCTAGCATTTGTAGACTTAGAGAAAGCTTTTGACAATTTTGACTGGAACACTCTCTTTCAAATTCTGAAGCTGGCAGGGATAAAATACTGGGAGCGAACGGCTATTTACAGTTTGTACATAAACCAGATGGCAGTTGTAACAGTCGAGGGACATGAAGGAGAAGCAGTGGTTGGGAAGGGAGTGAGACAGTGTTGTAGCCTCTCCCCGATGTTATTCAATCTGTATATTGAGCAAGCAGTAAAGGTAACAAAAGAAAAATTCGGAGTAGGTATTAAAATCCATGGAGAGGAAATAAAAACTTTGAGGTTCGCTGATGACATTGTAATTCTGTCAGAGACAGCAAAGGACTAGGAAGAGCAATTGAACGGAATGGACAGTGTCTTGAAAGGAGGATATAAGATGAACATCAACAAAAGCAAAACGAGGATAATGGAATGTAGTCGAGTTAACTCGGGTGATGCTGAGGGAATCAGGAAATGAGACACTTATAGTAGTAAAGGAGTTTTGCTATTTGGGGAGCAAAATAACTGATGATGGTCGAAGTAGAGAGGATATAAAATGTAGACTGGCAATGGCAAGGAAAGCGTTTCTTAAGAATGGATATTTGTTAACATCGAGTATAGATTTAAGTGTCAAGATGTCTTTTCTGAGAGTATTTGTATGGAGTGTAGCCATGTATGGAAGTGAAACGTGGACGATAAATAATTTAGACAAAAAGAGAATAGAAGCTTTCTAAATGTGCTGCTTCAGAAGGATGCTGAAGATTAGATGGGTAGATCACATAACTAATGAGGAGGTATTGAATAGAATTGGGGAGAAGAGAAGTTTGTGGCACAACTTGACCAGAAGAAGGGATCGGTTGGTAGGACATGTTCTGAGGCATCAAGGGATCACCAATTTAGTATTGGAGGGTAGCACTGAGGGTAAAAATCGTAGAGGGAGACCAAAAGATGAATGCACTAAGCAAATTCAGAAGGATGTAGACTGCAGTACGTACTGGGAGATGAAGCAGCTTGCACAGGATAGAGTAGCATGGAGAGCTGCATCAAAACCAGTCTCGGGACTGAAGACTACAACAACAACATTTTGCATGGCGAGCGCACTGTTCCTGACGGAGTAAACAAAATAGCGCAGGGAAGGAAGAATTCAAGTGTCTCAATTCGTATGGAAGCGTGACAGCGCGTGCACTTTACACGGAATTGCGTCTTCACCTCTCCTCAGCTCTGGTACAAAATTTTTCTCGTATGTCGGCTCCAATTTTGCCTTGCCATTTAGGGGAAATTTATAAACAGAACACTAATTATCGACGTCGAGCATCATCCCATGTGGTGACACAACTAGTGTTTCCACTACAAGTGTAAGGTCTAATGGTTATTTTTTCCCTTTTTTTCAAAAATGGTATAGTAGCAACGCGTGCTTCATGATCCAGAGAGCGCGGGATCAAATCGCGTTCAGACCACAACTTTTTCATTATGATTTTTAACGGAGCATTCACTCTCGCGGATGTTGGAGTGGCCACGAAAGACATGTGCTTTGGATTCCACGTTAAACTGCAGGTGTCCAATTTCCTATTACGTAACTGGGGAAGGTTGGGGGCACGTAAGCAGCTGCAGTGGTGTCCAGTTGAAAGACCTGAAAGAGGCCTGTTGGGTACACCAGACAGAATTCTCTTTTGCTCGTACTTGTTAGCTTGTTTTCTCCAGTGAAAACCAGGCTTAAACTACACAAACATTTTTTTGGTGACTTCACATCGACAGTTCAATTCTTGCACATGTTATTCTGATACAAGTGGCTAACAGAGAAAATAAAATCATGGCACTGTTTGATGTCACAGACGACTTCCATCAATGAGAACTTGTAATTTGTTGAAATGAAATGTGTCTTGCAGTACTACATTCCTTTGAGCCGTTCCTTATAATAATGTTTGAATGTTGTACATTCGATTATCAGTGAAAGACCTCTTTGTTTATTCCCTGTAGTCGTGACAAAAATGCGAAGTGGTTATTGAATGACAAAAACAAACATTTTTCTTGCACCAGGCACACCGGAGACAGGAAAAATTGGTGCAGTCAGGCACTTAGCAGTAACCACTAGTTTTATTTAGGCAGACTTGGGACAGAGTCAGAAATGGTGCCAGCCGTTGTTCTGCATACTGCGCTGCATACCAGGCGTACTTCATCAGATTCGTAAAGCGTGTGGAAGAAAACTGGCAATGCACAAATGAATGGAGTTTAAGAATAATGTTCCGCTGATAAACCTGAAAAATGCTTTACACTGTCGAAAAAATTGTTTATCGACAGGTCGAATCGCACTAGTAGCTCCAGGCGGAATCCACATTACATTTACAGATTTTTCATCGTCTCCCACAAAACCAGAGGCGTAATAGTAATGGAAAATATCATAAAACCTGTCAACAAAGTCGACAGCGAACTAAATGTCCAGACCATGAATCCAACAACAGCAATGAACTAGTTTCTGCAGCTGGTAGGAATACGTTTCCAACGAAATGTTGAAAATTATTCTTTCCCGTTTTACCAGATTTTGGTACTTCGATTACATGATTTTTGCAATTAAACAGTCCATTTTTTTTATTTTTGGTCCTCATTTGCCTTGCTGTTCTTGAAGACAGATATACAGGTACGGAAACAGTAAACGACTCAGACTTATTACTGGCATTATCGTATATGAATGTGTCATTGCATTCATTGACTGGCCAACTTACTACGTATTCTTTTCACCCCGAAATGATTAAGCGCCGTGTACACGCAGTTCTTTCAAGAAACCTGGCTGATCAGCGTCATAAACAGCAGTTATGGAATGACAGCAAGTTTCGTCTTTACGACAGCTACGAATTGCTCTATAGCATAGTTTATCACTGGCAGCAGCTCTACTCTTTTTCGTGGCGTAAACCTTGTAATTTAGCGACTTCCTGTTCTGTATGATTTCTTGAACCTTTGTAGCAGGGTCGACGAAGCCTGGAAATTAGCAGTGTTAATGTCAGATGCAACTCGGACGGCCCAGTATCGGTCTCCATCGGTAATAGTGCATGTACTCTCACGAACAGTTCTAAATCTTTCGAATATTTTTTCATTCAGATGGTTTCGGCTTTCCATTTGGCGCATATTTCTTACTTCATGTAATTCATTCTTTCATTTGTACAGTTCACGCTCCGATTTTATGAAAAGAAAACACCTTTCCTCACTGCGTAACTTCAAGCGACTTTTCTCTCCTTCGTTTAACCAATATTTCACTGTCTTTTCTTTGGCGCTGAACTGTTGCAGTACGTGTTTTTTTTCAGGCTTCGAAGGTAATCTCCTTCAGAAGTGTTAATGGCACAACTGACGTCGTCCGAACCACAATTGATGGAATTGTCACAGTTAGTTCCGATTTCTTCTAACCTAACCACAAATTCAAACGAAATGTCGATATCATTCGAATGAATGTCAAGAAAATCAAGTAACATATGACACATATGTACGTCCTCAAGAGAAGTAGGTGATTTCGGCTGGAAACCACGCTCTTAGTATTTCATCATTGTTAAACTGAGACCGTTGATTGGATTCCACATTACTGTGAAACTGGAAGAAAGAAAAGGTGCTATCAGCAGGTATGCCTTACGAAAGCACAATAAATGGTAATTCAGCTTCATTTGTATTGCCACTACTTACCAATAAAGCAAAAAGCAACAGATAATTTCTAATAGGGGCCAATTCGAGAGAATAGTAACTGTGTACTGTAGTGTCAGAGAAACTATCAACGAACGGTAATCTGAAATGTCTTTACAAATTACGATCGGGTTGTATCGTGTTTCATGTTTACAAATTTACCACCGACCTCGGCTGTGTGTGTGTGTGTGTGTATGTGTGTGTGTGTGTGTGTGTGTGTGTGTGTGTGTGTATGTGCGTGCGTGCGTGCGTGCCTAGTTGTGCATGCGCAATTGCTACAGCGCCAGTAGGGGTGTACATTTCTACTGCCGTCTTCTTCCCGTGTAATAAATTTCAGGGTAGGTTTCGACATGTCTTATTGGACCATTCCCTTGTAAGATCTGTAAATTTCTCTTTCTTCCTTGCTGTTCCCATTGTATATTAAAACCCTGGCTGACGATAGTGAATTAAGATTTTTCTCTGTTGAAGGAAATATAGGAAGTGAAATGCCCTAAAAAATACTGCTCAAATACTCAGTAAGATACTAGAAAGTTTTCAAAGTTGTGCAAAGACTGGGAACTAGTTTTAAAAGTTATGAAATGCAAAGCTATGAGCTGCACAAAACGAAGAAATGGAATATCCTATGAATTCAATATCGACGATGCACAACTAGAATCAGCCAATTCGTACAAATGTTTGGATGCATAAATCTGTAGTGATATAAAATGTAACAGGTACAGAGGCTCAGTCATAGATAAAGCAGATGGGTCATTTCGCTTCATTGCCAGGATATTAGAAAAATGTACTATGTCTACAAACGAGATGGCTTACAAAACAGTGGTGTTACCTATTCTAGAACTTTGCTCAAGTTTGTATGACCTTACCGAAATAGAACTAACAGAGGGTGTTGAACATATAGAAAAACAGGCGGCATTGAAGGTCACAGGTTTATTTGACCCGTGGGAGAGCACCATGGAGGTGCTGAAAATCTTGAACTGGTAGACGCTTCAAGAAAGAGGCAAACTGTCCTTTAAAGTCTTGTTTACAAGTTTTGGTGTACTGGCTTCAAGTGATGAACCCAGAGATTTAATACATCAACCAGCGTACTGCTCCCTTAAGGATTGGGAGGAAGAGATTAGATTAATAATTCCAGACACACACGCATTTTAGCGACCATTTTTCCGTGCTCCATAGGAGGCGTAGAAACACTATTAAATGGCTGCAACTGGAAGTTCAAAATGGCTCTGAGCACTATGGGACTTAACATCTATGGTCATCAGTCCCCTAGAACTTAGAACTACTTAAACCTAACTAACCTAAGGACAGCACACAACACCCAGCCATCACGAGGCAGAGAAAATCCCTGACCCCGCCGGGAATCGAACCCGGGAACCCGGGCGTGGGAAGCGAGAACGCTACCGCACGACCACGAGATGCGGGCTGCAACTGGAAGTAACCAGTCCCTTAACTTCACAGTGATTTGCAGAGAAGACGTACGGAAGTAGAATCTGACGAGTGGACTGTGGTGTTTCAGACTGCCGTTCGACTTCAACGTTCCCCTCCAGGTGGTCGGCTGGGGTTATGGGAATCAAACCGGCCTGGACCGCTACCTTCGCCAGACGGTCATGTACGTCGGCAGCAGCATGATTTGTCCCACGACTGCTCTCCAGCATCTGCGGCAGCTCATGTGCAGCATGGATATCTTGCACAAGGTATTCGCATTCTCGATACCTAGGCAGCGCCTCATTAGAGAAACTTTTCCCAACTCTGATCTCTTTGCCTGTCATTCAAAAAGCAATAATGTACACATTTGTAGAAACACTGAAAAGGAACAGAGCCAAAGCAAAACTCTTAATTCATACAATGTAGTCTCTCTCAGTTAAGACCTCCTGGGTGAGACAGCCTGGTAAAACTATTCCCTGACGTTTCGTCCCCGACTGCGGGAGATATCTTCAGAGATATAACGCAAAGTCATCAAGGGCTCGAGACGATCCCAAATTTATAGAGCTTATCGGTCTCACAAAAATATATATCGAGAATAGCAAAGCATTTCTACAAAGAAACTGATGGGATGGGCGCGGGCAGCCTTCTTAGCCCAGCTGTTGCCAACATATTTACAGAGATTTATGAACAATGGGCATATGAGACAGTCAATGAAAGGCCAGTTAATTAGTGCACCTATGTGGATGATACGTATGACAAAAGTCACAGAAAAATACGTATTTGATTTCTTTTTGTTAGGTATTAACTTAATCTTAACAATGTATGGACACTATATTTAATATAAGTTTTTTTCTGTCTCATACTCGTCTCTCAGATAGTGACTTCGTATAAAATTTGCAAAACGCGTATAATTGGAATTAGACGAAATTTCGTTTTCCAATATTAATAAATACATTATTGAAGGGTGAATTTATAAATACCTTTTATTTTACATTGTAATTATGTGTCCATTGGCTTATACACTGATGAGCCAAAGATACTGGTACACATCTCTAATAACATGTAGCCCCCCCCGCCGAGCACACAGAAGTGCCGCAACACGACGTGATATGCATGATATGCACTTGACTAATGTGTGAAGTAGTGCTGGAGGTAACTGACACGATGAATCCTGCAGGGCTCTCCATAAATCCGTAAGAGTAGGGGGTGGAGATTTCTTCTGAACAGCACATTGCAAGGCATCCCAGATATGCTCAATAATGTTCATGTCTGAGGAGTTTAGTGGCCAGCAGAAGTGTTTAAAATTAGAACTGTGTTCCTGGACCCACTCTGAGCAATTCTGGACTTCTGAGGTATCGCATTGTCCTGCTGGAATTGCACATGCCCGTCGGAATACACAGAGGAGGTAAATGGATGCAGGTGATCAGACAGGAGGCTTACGTACGTGTCACCTGTTAGAGTCGTATCTAGACGTGTCAGGGGTCCCAACTGCACACGCCCCACACCATAGCGGAGCCTCCACCAGCTTTAACAGTACCCTGCTGCCATGCAGGGTGCATGGATTCACGAGGTTGTCTCCATACCTGTACACGTCCATCCGCTCGATAGAATTTGAAACGGGACTCGTCCTACCAGGCAACATGTTTCCAGTCATCAACAGTCCAACGTCGGTCCTGACGGGCCCAGGCGAGGCGTAAAGCTTTGTGTTGTGCAGTCATCAAGGGTACACGGATGGGCCTTTGGCTCCGAAAGCCCATATCTATGATGATGTATTCTTATCGAGTTATCAGCCGAGTGGTGGCGTCGTCTTGTCGCAATGTTTCGATGAATTTCATACCCATCGTCTTCTGGCGCCACCACTTGGCTGATAGCCCGAGAAGAATTCGCCGAAAAAGACTGAAATCGCATACACACCTATGTTTCGTTGAATGGTTCGCACGCTGACACTTGTTAATGGCCCAGCATTGAAATCTGCAACAATTTTCGGAAGGGTTTCACTTCTGTCACATTAAACAATTCTGTTCAGTCGCCATTCCTGCCGTTCGTGCAGGATCCTTTTCCGGCCGCAGCCACGTCGGAGATTTGATGCTTTAAGGGATTACTGATATTCACGGTACACTCGTGAAATGGTCTTACGGGAAAATCCTCACATCATCGCTACCTCGGAGATGCTGTGTCCCATCGTTCGTGCGCCGACTATAACAGCACGTTCAGACTCACTTAAATCTTGGCAATCTGTCATTGTAGCAGCAGTAACCGATCTAACAACTGCGCCAGACACTTGTAGTCTTATACAAGCGTTGCCGACCACAGCGCCGTATTCTGCCGGTTTACATATCTCTGTATTTGAATACGCATGCCTATACCAGTTTCTCTGGCGCTTCAGTGTACTTCTTTCTCCTTGAAGTATCTAATATAGCATTGTCTCTTCTGAAATGTCAGTTGTAGGTCTCAGTGAAACGACCAACGGTAGTCTTGCGTACTTTTATTCCATTCCAGTGGCACTGATACCGTCTTTTTATCATGGTGATTTCCTTAGAAAAGCACTCACCCTGTTGCTGTCTGACATCACCCAAATATCAGAGAAAAAAATCAAGGTACTTGGTGGAGAAGTTAATCGTGAGACTCATTAAGCAGCCTAAATGATTGAATTATTCAAGCACATTGGCTACACAGAAAATATTACGTTGGTTCTTGTTTCGCCTAATAACCTAGTAACATATTCTTTGAATCATGATCAAGCCTTCCTGTAAGCCACAGCAATTTTCAATTCAGAATTGAAATCTAACATAATTTTTCGAATGCTAGGTTCTACAAATACATCGTAATTCAAACTTGCTTCTGATACATAATGAATTTTTTCACTGAGATGCTTGGAATGTTGTCCACCTTTCTAAAAGCCTTTCACGATATTTTTTCATTAAGCGCATTATGTGTGATTGTTCTTTATTGATGCGCAGAGTTCTGGAGCAAAATGCTTTCTCTCCAGCCTTCAGAGATTTCCTTGCTGATGAGTATGTTTTAGACCAATGTTAATTTATCACAGCACAATCTTATTCACGCAATAAACGTATTACCTCAAAAACACCGGCGGAAAATTAAAATTTTTACACGAGAACACCTTGACTGAAAGCTGCTATAAGGATGCTCCAGTGTTCTACGCCTGTGAGATATGCTGATAAAATCTTTTCTGTTCCTCAGTCACATATACCTGTTAGATGTCATTACTCACCCTCGACAGTAACGCAACAAGAAAACTGATTAACACTATTTAATAAGACAGTCATTTATTAAATGACATACAAACATTGCTCTCTTTCTCTCTCTCTCCTTCTCTCTCTCTTCTTTCAGGTATGAACCACTGTTTCTTTCTTTTCCTCCACATTTCTCGATGGTTCTCGCTTCGCTTTTCTGTGCATGTGGCTCCAGGCTTCTTCATCAGTTTTTCATGAATACTTTGGAATCTTGCAATTTCTTTTTGATTGGCGACCGTTCTCCAGTTTCTTTTGGAGTTATCTATGGCCCTTCCAATTGCTTTGCACTCTGTGTTATCCACTTTCACTTTCGAAAACAGGTGAACAGTCGTTTTGTTAGTCTATTGAGGCTCACCCTTTGAATGTGACCAAGGAAAACTATGCATCTTTTCCGTATCATATGTGTAATTTTTTTGAATGTGAGTATGAAGTTGTAATGTATTTGCTCTATACCTAGTCCCAAAATTTTCCTAAGTATTTTTGTTTCTGTGATTTCCAGGGCATCCATCATCGCCTTCTTATCTAGAGTGAAACGTTCTGCTGCGTAAAATACTTCTGGGAGGATTACTGTAGAGCAGTGTCTATATTTAGCATTAAGGGACATTCAGTACTTATTACATACAGCCTAAGTGAACTAGAACGCTGTTTTCATTACATTAACTCTTACTTTAATGGCTTCTTTCTCTGGAATTTCTTGTTCAATTACTCTCGAATTTCTTAGTTCTCTCAATTTTTTCACGTTTATTTCTCATTAGCTTGGGGGCTACCTTTACGTTTGTCACACGTTTATTTTCTCAAAGGAAATTTGAAAGCCTGTTTTTTCAGCTTGTTGTTTCAGTAATTCTGTGTGCCCACAGGCTATTTACATTGAGTCTGGGCAAAATAGCTTGATCCTTTGCAGACATGTGTTCAATTTTGTAGCTTAATCGAAGTCCCTCATTGATTTGACTCTCTCTTAACGACATTCGACATGGACTTATGGCCGTTTGTAGAACACGGTTAAAATGCAGCAGAGAGAGACCATCTCCTCGTCTGTCTGTAGTTTCACTTTAGAGTAGGTGTTTGTTAGAGTTTGTTTATTAGAGCTGTAGCGTTACTATTTAACTCCTGCTCGTTCAGAATTTCAAACAGTGAGTACCTACCGACTGCGTCATAGCCTTTTCTGAAGTCAACAAAAGTGACTACGAAATATTTAGATCTTTTCTTGAGATACATTACTAATGACTTTAAGTTGAGAACTGGCTCTGAATACGATCTATTTTTTCTAATATCAAATTGATATTCTCCAGTGTAAGGGTGGAGCAGTTGTTCTGCCCTAGCTATTAATGCTTTTGATAAGATTCTGTAGGTATCCCATCTATCACCTGCTTGTGAAGTGGGTAGATCAAGCCTGTTTTCAAATCTTACGGAGTCTCTCCTGTTAACCAAAAATTTCGGACGATTTAGGTTAGCTTGTTCAGGGACCAGTTATTTAGATATTTCCAGAGTTCTGTAATTGTGGAATCCTCCAAAGGCGCTTTATTGCTTTTGATGAATTGGACGATTTCTTTGGTTTCCTATTTAGTTTCCGTATACGAAGTCGGGTACCGAGTGTGTTCTCGTGTAAAGTTAAATCTTCATTTAGAACATTCACAATTTCGTAAACTTTAATACGTGCCTTCAGGATGCTGTAAGCGCTTCATCAAGTTGATGTAGCCATATTTTTGGGAGATGCTCATTCGTCGCATCTGCACACAGAGGATAATTTTGCACGATTGCGAAATGTCATCTACATTCTTTGTCGTCAATCGCTATGTCGTTATTTTTGTTTGTCACGGCTACAGTTTTGAAGATCAGCGAAAATTACGCAGTATTTCTTTCAATTCCTGCAACTCCTCGGACTCTGTTTGCTTCATTGACTACCCTGCTTTGTATCTGGCATCATATCACTTCAAGTTTGTCTATTACAGCTCAGACAATGCTTTCCGATTTCTCCTACTGATTTCGATTTGTGCTTGCTTGACGCATAAAAACGAATGCGTATCTTCTGTGTCACACTCTGGTACGGGTGTATTCTGTCAGATTCCCCTTTTCTGAGTACCAGGTTCCTCTCAGTTGCCATAGCAAATGTGTCAACTTTTCCCACGACGCCGCCGACCTCAGTCACAGGTGTCTGCAGTGCAACTTTTTGTCGTGCCACCTATTGACTCTTGCAGTCACGTTTCTAGTCTTGTTACGTACACATCTTCTTAATTTGTTCACTATATGGTGTCATCCGGACATGAACCATCAATTCATGCTTAATGGCCATTACATGGTTCCTGAAACGCTCAGCTATGTCCCAAACACCGTGCTGTTACCACTTTCTTCTGAATCGACTGAATAGCCACTTAATTCTTAGCAACAACATATTCCGTTTTGGCTTCGAGTTCATCAAAATCTCCTATTTTGATCGCCAGTTTTTCTATCCTGCTCGTCGTTTATTAATGATCACTGTCTACTCATCTCATTTCTTACAATGTTTGCCTATTTTGTTGTTTAGACTCAACCAGTCAGCGAGTATGTTGAAATAGTCAACTCAGGCCGGTGAGGCGATTCTAGCAGGCTGTACCCTTGTCTCAATACACGTGCTCACATCTAACGGCCTCGTGGCGGAGTGTTATTAATGTCAGAGATTAATTCATATGACTTCAGGTAATAAAACGGTCTACTCGCAAATACTTTCATAAATTTTCCTCCAAAGAAATGTACACACGCCCACAGTAGAAGTCAAATTAAGACAATTTTGTTGGTCAATACCAGTAATAACACAAACAGAATCTTGCCATCCTGAAAGAAATAAACTAGTGATAATCACACACTATTATAGTTACCCGTTTTACACAAGGAAAAATCTCAGGCAGGAAGCCACGCGAAAGGGGGTAAACACAATTTCACTTCTCTTTGGGAATTATATTTCTTATGGGAGATTACACTTTAAGATGTGCTTCTGAACACATAACATTCTCTGATTAAAAGCCCGTCTTATTACAAGAATAATCTGGCCTGATAATCGAATTACTGTATTTCATAGTACAGTATCAAACGGCACCACATCTCTTAGCACAATATTCAATGAACAACGATTAATAGCACAATGAATAATGCATGTGCAGGCGAGCAATCATCGAAGTTAACGTCTCGAAGGAATTCCAGCTTTTCCTATACAGATGATTCCTATTTCTATTCAGTACTTTGGCAATCATCGGCTCCCCATTCTAAGCGTACTGCTCTCTTGCGAGGAACCTGACTTTGATGGGAGAAACCATGGCTTAGGTGATCATTTACTTGGCCAACAGGGTGTCTATTTCATTTGTAGTCGACGTTTATTTTCTTAAATTCCGTGATTTGGCGGGAAAAATTTGGGGCACCTTTAACACATTCATTATACAAACCGGTATATAAATTATCGGATTAGAACAAATGGCTCATGTTTGGTTAACCTTCTTACACAGGATATGACTGGGAATGGACAACGAAACTGACCAGTGGCTGATTCACATTATTAGCCCACCCCATGTTCATCCACGTAATAAAATTGTCGGCAAACATATAGGCTATAAGCTAGGGTGGGATAGCTGAACAAAGAGCGAGCGCACTGTCTAGCTTGTGAAATTCATATCAAACACACATCCATATCCACAGGATCGTAAGAACTGAGGAAAATGATGACTGAAGTATGATGCACATAGCATCGAGTTATTTGTTATACACAGACTGAAATGTTCTACACAATGGAGAGCACCACTGCTTGATAGCTTTGAAACCATGTGCATCTGGGCTAATGGGGGACGAAAACGGACACGATAATAACAAATAAACAAACATAAGGATGTATTCAAATCGTCTCAAAAACTTCTCTTTTATCTTTACTGGTGGATTAGTTTAATATATAATCAGTGTGGCTGTGGGTGAAGCCCATTCTAAATACACACAGCCATGAATGACAAGCTCAAATAATTCTCAGAACAATATAGGCATTGGTTAATATTTCACTCGACGTTTAGTGACTCGTTGTATCCAGAATTTAATACATACAACATTGGAGAATGCTATACTTTGACAGCTGTGAAACATGAGCACGTGGGATGATGGTCCTGCTGTCCTCAGAGAAACCAACACTAGAATTGACTGAAACTCATTTAAAAAACTTAAACTTATTTGTTACGCTGTAGAACTACCTTAAAAGCACTCCGTCTTCAGGCCACTAGTGGTCTACCGCAACCATCCGACCGCCGTGTCATCCTCGAAGGAGGATGTGGATAGGAGGGGCGTGGGGTCAGCACACCGCTCTCCCGGTCGCTATGATGGTATTCTTGACCGAAGCCGCTACTATTCGGTCGAGTAGCTCCTCAATTGGCATCACGAGGCTGAGTGCACCCCGAAAAAATGGCAACAGCGCATGGCGGCCTGGATGGTCACCGATCCAAGTGCGGACCACGCCCGACAGCGCTTAACTTCGGTGATGTCACGGGAACCGGTGTATCCACTGCGGCAAGGCCGTTGCCCGTAGAACTACCATAATTCAACAACTGTGGAAAAACGAAAACATGAATCGGCGGTGAACAAAGATGGGCATACTAGTCGCGATGAAGGAAATGCTAAAACTGAATTAAGTATACCCGAATTCCTATGTGAACTATCTGTTACAGGATATTAACTAGGTTCTAATACCTAAGGCATGTGATTCGTAACCACGTACCGGTGGTTCAACATTGCACAAAGCAGTCGCGATCAGACTGCACTCTTCCAACAGAATTTACAAATATAACCGTAATCTGATGGCCTCATGGCACTTTGCTAACATAGATAACCCTGAAAGTAAAGGGATCTCTCGATATTATTAGTAAAAAACTCATTCCAATACCTGAATCCACAAAACGAGTCAGATGCTCTATGCTCTAACAGATCAGTTACTGACTTAGAACTTCAGAGACCGAATGCCAATTATCAGGGTCTCTGAGAAATGGCTCCGTATTCAAAATAATGGCCGGGGGGGGGGGGGGGGCAGGAAAACCTGTTGGTTGGCGGTGACCAAGTATAGAAATATGACAAGATAAAGTTCGATCCATGGTATATCTTTGAAGCATCCTCATTGTCTTTCTCCTTTTCTAAACTTTCGCATGAAGTTTGGTTAGCAATACCGTGCTAGTCGGGCTCTGTGGTTGCCTGGCACAAGCGTCGAAACTTACAGTACACTCGTTTTCATGCAGTGAAGTGAATTAATGAACAAGTTGGTCCATTTCTTCTCCACAGGCCAATGGTTCACAGAACAGTTAACAAGAGAGTCAATGTTGTAGGTACGCAAATCTCATCAGAAGTTGTATTATGGTCTAGTTTCGAAATAATTGGGATGGGGAGTATAGCGCCCATATGATTGTTATACTGACAATCAGTTCACTGTAGTGCAATGACTGTAGAACGAGTGGTGAAGAGACTGACTCAGGACGATAGTGTGGTAGTAAGAGCAGGTGCAAGTCGTTCCAGAGACCTACACTACGAGTTATTTCGTAGGATTGTTTGACTGACTCTTATGAGTAGACAGATTACGAGAGCTGGAATGCGGGCATAAGTTACAGGTGGAGTGTCATCACCAACAAATTAATGGAACTACATTGAGCTCGGGAGAGAGGATATCACAGGCAACGGTGATTTGAGTGGTTTAGGTAGAGAGTCAAACGGGACACTGAATGACGTGTGTGTAGTTAAGTGATGAGTCTCACTGATGTCTAAAGCGGTCTGATCAACGCTAACAAGTATGTACTACGGCGTTGTGGAAGCTCACAGGCAGTAATGATTCCACACCTTCACCTGCCCAGGTCCTGACATTACGGTGCGAGCATAAAAACGGGATTAACTTGATAATAGTTGAAGGGAGGCAGAATTTTGTCAATTTGTGGCAAGAACTTCTAACCGTGTTGTCATATCCTTCATCACGAGGACGGGATATTGCATATTCCAGCAGGAAAATGCAAGACTCCCAACTGCATTTCAGACCACAAACATCTTGAGGAGTGTATGGATCCTGGACTGCCTTGTCCTTTCCCCATAATGTATGTTTGGTATATAATGGGAAAGATGGATAACTTCATACCAACCTCCAGCCATCAGCGTTCGTGATCTGACAAAGCATGTGTTTCAGGCATGGCAAAAATTCGTCAATATGTTTAGAGTCTGCTTGCTTCCGTGCCATAATGAATACACGAGTATATCTATGCTCCTCGGGGCAAACCTCATACTGAAGTATGTAAGTTTAATGTAAGTTTCCGAATGTAAGTTTAAGCATTAGAGACCATTTATGAGATGATTATCTCCAGAAAGTTTGATAAATATGAGACTGGTGCTTCACGGTGTAACACTCTCCGTTTCCGTCATTGTGGACATGAAATATGAGTCGCTAAACTCGAAAAACATGCAGTTGTAACTGTAGGAAATGTTGCGTGTATCATTTTTTGTTTTGATTCTTGTTATTGTGTTAGCATTCAGCACAGAAGAAACTCCACAGGTATTAACCGCTTCCATTACAAAAGAGCGTTCGTATTTGGCCCATGTATTGCATTGTACTATACATCGCAATACATACTAAATTCATTCACGGCAATAACAAATAAACTTAGTGTTATGATGACGACGAACGAATCGTCGCCAATGTGAACGACTTCTCTGCATATATATAAGGTTTGTCAGTGAAGTCGATAAGGAGCTGGCTTCATGGTCTGGGTCTGCAGCCACTAAAACAATTAGAAGTCGTTGGTAAAAAATAATTTATTGTACTTAACTGGTGGTACAGGAGTCTTCATAGTTAGGAGGAATATAATTATAAACATAGAGGTGTAGAGGCATCATATAGGCCATACTTTAACTAAGCGCTTCGTTAGAGGCTGCTTCCTATCAGCTGGAGGCTATACTACTTTCCTACTTGATGTTCCGAACAAGAGCGGCCGAGTGCACGCTAGAGACTTGTTGCAAGCCGCGGAGCGGCGCTAGTCGCGACCCACTGATCCAGCGATACTGGTACGGATCGCGGTCGATAACTGCAACTCCTAACAAGTGTGGTATCGAACGTTGATACCACACATTGGATAGGACGAATTATTTTGGTAGCCATGTGTTAATGAGGATGCTCGATGTACATTATAAACAGGCGTCGCATCCTCTCTCTTGCATTAAAGTAATCCTTTAGTTGTTGTTCCATTTCAGCAAGAGAATGCTTGTATACTTTTTTCCTCAACAACTTCCTTGAAGAATTTGCCTGGCTATTAGCCTAACGAGTTTCCATTGTTTTCAGACTATATGCAAGGGCGATCATGGAGGCGCAGTCGTGTTTGAATTTCCGACGTTGGGTCACGTACAGCTGGGAGTCATCAAGTCTCAAGAGCCGACTCAAGGCGAAGCGCGTCGCGAACGGAAAGCTGTTTTTGATCCAGACAGGACGGATGAGTCGTGCCACGTGCCAGCGCTTGCCAACTTGTTTATGTACACCGGCTACTACAGGTAATGGTGCCTCGAGCGAGGCTGCAGTAGGGGTCTTGGAGACTGCGGCCTCGTGTGGTTTCGGTATCCTCACACGTCTAGTTATGGAAGTACTGACTCATATTTCTTATCTTAAGTTTTCGGTTGTTTCTGTTGTGTCTAGACAAGACAGCCTAGACACAATGAGAGGAAGCCGAAAGGCACGCGCTTAAACTCACGCAGGCTGGCGTGAGGTCTGAAACAGGATACGTAATGAATGCTATAAAGAAAAGTACGTAGCTTCTGGAATACTTAACTTTAATCCGTAATTGTATAAAATCGCTCTTGATGATACATTAATAGAATCTCAACATCAATTGAATACGGCGCCTTGCTAGGTCGTAGCAAAGGTAGCTGAAGGCTATGCTAACTGTCGTCTCGGCAAATGAGAGCGTATTTGTCAGTGAACCATTGCTATGAACGTCGGCTGTACAACTGGGGCGAGTGCTAGGAAGTCTCTCTAGACCTGCCGTGTGGTGGCGCTCGGTCTGCGATCACTGACAGTGGCGACACGCGGGTCCGACGTATACTACCGGACCGCGGCCGATTTAAAAGCTAACACCTAGCAAGTGTGGTGTCTGGCGGTGACACCACAGTTTCAACCAACGGTGAGTGGCTTGCCATGTTGGCAAATCTGTGTCTAACAATAATGGAATGCGAGTAGATAATGTTGTTCGTGGCTGGCAAAAAAGTAATAGCGTCTCGCAGTAGAACAAAGTTTTTCTGTTCACGGAAGTTGTAGCGTTCAGTGCCTTCAGACAAGAGACAGCATTCAGTGCCGAATGAAATCACGATGATTATTTCCATATCGATAATGAAGTTTGAGTACGTTCTAATATGCTACGGTAGTTACTGTGAATACTATCAGTCTGCATCAACTCTAAAAAAAAAAGTTGTTCATTTCCAACATTAAATAACAAAATTCACACCTATGAATGGTAAACACACTCACATTCGTTAGCAGTGAAGAGAAAATAATTAATGTAGCGCTGTTCAGCTTCTAATAGAAGCACATAGCGTCATATGAGATGGAAGCGATGTGTCGACTACGATGTCTGCAAAAAGATCTTCGAAGACGCTGCCTCCCCGCCATCGGGAGGACTACGGTGAGCGTTTTTCAGATTCTATAGCGGAACAACGAACTTTAAGAAATAACAATGTTGAATAAGAAGTGATGATTGAATTTTCATTATTGACAATGTGATTTCAATTATGGTAGTGTTGTCGAGTTCAAATTAAAAATCAAGATAAACCATTAAAAGGTAACTTTTGAGGTGGACACTCTAGTTGTGTTTTCAAGGCACTATAGAATCCCTAAATTGGTTCTCTCCTACTATGTGATAGGGTCGACTGAGCAACAACAAATACCTCTGCAAGACAGAGTCCACTGCGATGTAATGAGAATTACTTAATATGACACGCTTAAGCCACAATCCAGTCCGTAGCAGTAGTTGCTGTGTCGAGATGTTGGAGATCGCTGAAATACTCGCACATGCCACACGCTCATATCGCGATGTCCTCACACAGTGCACCAATCCCCTCATACAGCCCCAGCACCAGCACTCAGACGTCACGGTTGTGGACGCACATGTATGCCAGAGTGCACCACCCCCCAGCCATGGAGGACCCTGGGGGTGATTCGAGTAATAGGAATTCGGATGTTATAAATACATCCGGCGCCAATATTTGCCATTCATCGATACTGAGTTGCTGAAATTTATGCAGAGAATACATGCAATGTACGTGATCACAGAGGCAGCCCAACGCAAGCTGAGTATTAGTTCGCTATAGAGCAATCGCGATGGCGCCGCCGCTGGGACTCGCCCCAGCAGCTGTGGGCAGGAACTGACTAATCGGCCAGTCGGAACTTTTCTTTGTATCCGCCATTTGTGAGAGCCTTAAGCCGGAAATGCCCATTTGTTCTGGCAATGGCTATGTCTACCATGCGCCTTGCATGCCAAACAATGTCATCCTAGGAAACCATTGGCTAATTTATCAGTGTAATTACAATTAAATATTAGAATTTCAGACCCAATCAGATGACATTCTACAATGAGCGAAATATTGGAAAAACCGCCCCCTGACGGCTGTGGCTCTGGAAATATCAATATCCACATCCCTTTTATTATTGGACATAGTTGTAGTTTTACACATAAAGTCCTTCATCTCAGTTTTGGATGTCGGTGTGTTGAACTCGCAATCTACCATGTCAAATCTGTACCTCCTTCACGATCTGACATAGTCATTTTTCTTTGCACATGTCAGAACAATGACCGCAGTATCTTTACAACCCTACACAAACCTTATAAGCCTGCTAGGTATAACAAATCTACCACACAGTTCCTACTAAGTATAATACTTGATCTATAACAGAAAGCTGGTGGCACCAAACAATACTGAGCAAAAATCTGCAATGGATGGACATGCCTCTTTTGTTTTTCATTCGAGTAGTACCAGTGTGTCTTAGGAAGACAGACGTAATCGTCTTATAAGCGACCCGCTATTAAAAACGCGATCACAATGATCATTTTACTGCCCCCATGGATAATAAGTGATCCTAGTTCTACAGACACTCAAAGTATCGCTAACGATATCCTCGTTAACAACTACACACACTCTATAAATCGAGGTATGGTATTACTTCCAGATGAAGTGGTCTTCCACACAAATACAGACCGTAGTATTAACAGACTGAAAGTGTGGCTGCACATCACCAGTGGGCCGGCCGGGGTGGCCGAGCGGTTCTAGGCGCTACAGTCTGGAACCGCGCCACCGCTACGGTCGCAGGTTCAAATCCTGCCTCGGGCATGGATGTGTGTGATGTCCTTAGGTTAGTTAGGTTTAAGTAGTTCTAAGTTCTAGGGGACTGATGACCTTAGAAGTTAAGTCCCATAGTGCTCAGAGCCATTTAAACCATTTTTAAACCATCACCAGTGGTGTAAGCTCATAATAAAATCATCCTTATCACCGAATTTAGAAAGTAATTCAGCTAGAGAAAGTGGTATTAAACTGATATTTGCAACTCCCTCTTGCTGTTGCTAGACATCCCCCAGGCTAACAAACGGTATTTGTAACGCATTCTATTGAGTCGATATCATGTAGATAGTATAACTTAGGTTCTTTCATATATCCACAGGATTATAGACAAGGAAGTATGATGCTTGACTGAGAATAATGACATACAGTAGATGGCGTACTACGTGAGGAATCACTTAAAAATACAATGATTGATTGGGGTCATAAGAAATGTATAAAATCCTATGACTAATACACCGACTTTTCACATCTATAGTGTTACGCATTCTGGTAGAAATGCTATCTGCAATGTGGAATCAAGTTTCTCCATTCAACCACATACGTGTTTTGGATTCTATGGAGATGTCTCAATTGTTACAGCCACTAGCGAATCACATTTGTGGTACTCTCATATTTAGAAACGAGTCACCTTTTTCGAACCTGTCTGCTAAGGATCCCATATAGCAAAACTCCAGCATGGTCAGTCCCCCTGCGTCTTGTTATTGTTCCTCAGTCTGTTCCTGCCCCCCCTGCAACTTTGCCAATGTAATCGGTCCAATTTAAGTCGAAACTGTGCAGGAGATGGGCAGCGCTGTATCTAAGACCTTCTGCATCCCGTGAAGAAACAGGATGTGTTGAGTTAATGCGACAGGACTATTCGGTGGAAATGGGAACATGTTGTCATAGCTCTGCCAACCATGCACAATGAGAAAGGCCTGCGCCAAACGAAGGTTTCTCCTGCAACATCAGGTATCAGAAAAGACATTATTAGGAGTTATGGTGGTGTTTCTTATCAGGAACATTAGGAAGATTCCATGTCATGTGGGAACTGGAAGAAAGATAGGGATTTTGCTACTGCTTTGCAGTGAATCTCCAAACTACATACAGGTACTGCAGCCCAAAGGAGATCTACACCTCCCGGGGTGCATTCGTTTCTGTTACCCAAGCTTTCCCTTTATCCTTGTTATATTGTACCATCCAAAACAAAAAAAACAACGAAATACAAAAACTTCGCTAAAATCATCTGGTAGAGAACTTGAGAAGATATTACTGCACTCTCTCCTTCAATACATCGAAAACAAATAGTCTGCACGCTGATATCAAGCATATGTGGTGATCCTATTAAATATATTGATGTTGGTCCCCTGGAGCAGGTGGCCAGTTATCGGAGTTGCTTGTACGGAACTGTGTAGAGTTTGATCACCTGTACTGTTGGAGAACCATATCCCACAGACTATCAATCGCAAGAGATGGTCCCTGTGTTGCTCCTTCATAAGCAGATCGATACATTGTTTTTTCTGCTGTAACACATCCAAGCATTGTACGATTACACCTTTATACACTGCCATACATTTTGTTTCTCCACCACTGCTTCGAGATCTTCATCAGGTGCTAAACTGACATAAGCATGTTTCGATCCACTACCTCTCGTAGAAAGCTGGACATTGTATGGAGTAAACTATGCTGCTTCCACAACACACAGGGTAGTTGAAACAAAAATATGGAAGACATCGCAACATATAGAAACTGAGAGAGTCTGTGGCAATTTGGAGCTTTTCCAAACAGCTGCCTGAAAGTGTTGACCTTTACATTTAATCTCATCTTTCACATGATGGGGTAGCATATGTCTAGGTGTTCTGTTTCAAAGAGACAAAGGGCATTGATTCCTTATTAACCAGCCATGGATGTTGATGTGGATTGGCAGGAGCCAGTCCACGGGGTTTGGAGGAAGCCGAAAGGCACGCGTTTAAGCTCACGCAGGCTGGCGTGAGGTCTGGAACAGGTCAAGTAATGAATACTAGCAAATAAAGTACGTAGCTTCTGGAATACTTAACTTTAATCCATAATTGGTGAACATCGGTCTGACGGTACATGCATCACAAGATAAATATCAAATGATAATGGCGCCTTACTATGTCGTAGCAAATGACGTAGCTGAAGGCTATGCTAACTATCGTCTCGGCAAATGAGAGCATAATTTGTCAGTGAACCATCGCTAGCAAAGTCGGCTGTACATCTGGGGCGAGTGCTAGGAAGGCTCTCTAGACCTGTCGTGTGGCGGCGCTCGGTCTGCAATCACTGATAGTGGCGACACGCGCGTCCGACGTATACTAACGGACCGCGGCCGATTTAAAGGCTACCACTTAGCAAGTGTGGTGTCTGACGGTGACACCACATTCGTCCCCCGCAAATCGGCGGACGGTTGTGGTATAAGGCTTCCGCCTGCCGTGGAGAGGACCCCATGTTGGCGTATGCGACGAGGTGGGGAGCCTAACAACAGGCAAGGCTGTGCCACCCGCACCCTGCCATTCGGTCCGAGGGGAGCTAGGAAACGCCTGAAAACCTAGTCCAGGGTGCACGCCAACATGCGCTGTATGCGCCCTTAGAGAGACAGGAGGGGCCGAAGGGTCGACCTCCATCGAGCCGGGGCACCCAACGGGCGAAGACGACATATGGTCCGGAGCGGCCAAGAGTTCCGTGGCGGAGGACAACTGGTCACGGGAAGCGATCGGCGGCGCGTGACCCAGGGAGGCGCCCGGCGGTTGCAGCGACGCGTCCACTGCGGGCGTCGCCGGCGGGAGAACAGGCGGCGGCGGCGGCGTCGGCGGCGGCGGGTCGCCATGGGGCAAAATGGAAGGCATCGTCGGTAACACCTGGGGCCGAGGCGAGCCAGTAGATGGGTCCCCAGGGCGGTGACCGGACTGCACCGTCGCTGAAAGCAGACGGCGAGCGGCAGAACCCGTGCGACGACAGAGGCGCAGCTGATTGAGATGCCGACGCACCTCACCAGAGGCCCCCAAAACCCGATACATAGCGCGGCCGAGGCAGCGAAGAATGCGCCCTTCGAGCCAACGCCGTGAACCTCGATAGTTACGATAGTAGACAACGTCGCCCGGAGCAAAAGCAGGTGTCTGCCGCTGCACAGGAACATGATGCGGCGGATGTAGCAAAGCCATCAAGGTGCGATGAGGGCGACCGTGGAGCAACTCAGCCGGCGAGCGACCATCTCGGGGCTGAGAGCGATACGAGGACAAAAAGAGCAATAACGCGTCCTCCCGAGAATGTGACTCTTCCAACTTCAACATCTGTGACTTGAAAGTCCTGACCAATCGTTCAGTGGCACCGTTGGACTGTGGCGAAAACGGCGCGGACGTCAGATGTTGAATACCATTGGCCTTGCAGAATGACTGAAATTCTGCAGACATGAATTGTGGGCCATTGTCGGAAACAATAGTCTGCGGAAGACCTTCAATGCAAAAGATAGCAGATAACGCTTGGATAGTGGCAGATGACGTCGTGGAAGACATCCGGACAACAAAAGCGAAATTACTGAATGAATCGACCACAACCAACCATCGAGCATTCCAGAATGGACCAACAAAATCGATGTGTAAGCGTTGCCAAGGGGAAGTGGCTTTAGGCCATGCAAAGAATTTCCGCGGTGGTGCGGATTGTTGTTCGGAACACGCCATGCAAGAAGAGCACATATTCGTAATCGCAGCAACGATTCCGAACCAAGTACAGTGTTGACGAGCAAGTTGTTTCGCTCTCACTATACCCCAATGTCCTTGGTGAAGAAGCCGTAAGACAGAGGACTGTAACGTACGTGGGACCACGACCCTGGACTGATCATTATCAGAACGCAACAGCAAAACACCACGTCGTACAAAAAGTCTCTCCTTGTGAGCAAAAAATCGGCGAACCAACGGATCCTCGATCCGTGACTTTGTCAAGGGCCACTGCGTAGCAACAAAACGCAGAACGGAAGCAAGGACAGGGTCTGCAGCTGTGGCTGTAGCTAAACGATGAAAATCAATCGGAAACGATTCGACCACGTCATCGGTTTCCGAATCAATGAACATGCAAGCAAGTTCGGAAGAATCGAATGCTCTGTCCTCAGCAACAGGCAAACGGGACAACGCATCGGCGTTTCCGTGCTTAGCAGTGGACCGACACAAGATATCGTAGCGGTACTGCGAGAGAAGAATTGACCAGCGAATGAATTTCTGCGCTGTACGTGGAGGTACAGGCTTGGTCGGATGAAAAAGCGATGTCAAAGGTTTGTGGTCTGTGATGATGGTAAAGTGGCGACCATACAAGAAATCATGAAACTTAGTAACACCAAATACGAGAGCCAATGCTTCTTTCTCGATCTGTGAATAATTTCTTTGTGCACACGAGAGCAATTTGGACGCAAAGGCAATAAGGCGATCGTACGAACCATCTTTGTGCGCAAGCACAGCACCGATCCCGAAATCCGATGCATCCACCATCAACAAAAGGGGTTTCTGGGGATCGAATGGCGTAAGGCAAGTATTGGAAAGCAACGCCGATTTCAACTGGCGAAAGGTGCGTTCGCATTCCGTCGTCCAGACGAGCGGAACACCTTTACGGCGTAAGCGATGAAGCGGAGCTGAAATGGAAGAGGCATGGGGAACATATTTGTTATAGTAATTTATTTTTCCCAGCACACTCTGTAGCTGCTTCAAATTTTGCGGCGAAGGCAAGTCTTGTATGGCACGGAGGTGCTCTGGACTGGAATGTATGCCTTAGGCATTGATTACATGGCCCAGGTAGGGTAAGTCCCGAGCAAAAAACACACATTTATCCTTCCACAAGCGAAGACCATTTTGTCGCAAGACCTGAAATAATGTTCTGAGATTGGCTAAATGTTCTTCTTCCATCTTTCCGGAGATCACAATATCGTCCAAATAATTTGCTGCAGTAGGGACCGACGCACAAACAGTTTGTACATATTGCTAAAACAATGCAGGGGCGGATGCACACCCGAATGGCAGTCGTTTGAATCGGTACAAACCAAGATGCGTGTTAACCACCAAAACGCGCTGGGATTCTGCGTCCACCGGTATTTGCAAGTACGCATCTGCGAGGTCCAACTTTGAAAATTATTTACCCGGGCACAGTTTGTCAAAAAGATCTTCCGGGTGGGGTAAAGGAAAAGTTGCAATCACTAGTTGTAGGTTCACTGTTGCCTTGAAGTCCACACAAAATCTCAATTTTCCGGAAGGTTTTGGCAAAATTACTAAGGGTGATGCCCAGAGAGAAGCTTGCACACGTTCAATTACACCCTGTGATTCGAGATCGTGTAACGTTCTTGCGACCTCAGCACGCAATGCGTGGGGAACATTGCGCGCTCTGAAAAATTTCGGTTGCGCGTTTACTTTCAGTTCCAAATGTGCTTTATAGTTCTTAGTGCAACCAAGGCCCAGTGCAAAAATGTCTGCAAATTCTTCACATAAACAAGAAACACTGTCTGAAGGCACAGTCTGGTTCACTGAGAGGACCTGATTTACTATAGACAAGTTAAACAACTGAAACAAATCGAAACCAAACAAATTCACTGCAGAAGAAGAACGAAGGACGTAAAATGACACAAGTTTTGTTTGTCCCTTGTATGTTGCAAGAAGGCTGCTGTGTCCTAACACAGGGAGCCCGTGACCTGAATATGTAGTTAGCTTAAAATTTGCGGCACGCAACGGAGGTGTGCCCAGCTGTTTGTACGTGTCGTGATTGATCAGTGAAACAGCAGCTCCGGTATCGAGCTGGAATGCTATCACGTTGTCGTTAATGTCCAAGTCTACAAAACGTTTATTGTCCTGCTGACGACAAGAGCGACTGTCTCGTGCAACGTGAACTGACACTGGGACATAATCACTTGCGACTTGACGCGATTTCCGGCGACGTCGACGCACACTATTTGTGGGACGAACACAGTCACTGTTAGAGAGAGTGGCACTGGGCAGAGTGGAATGAACTACATGAATTTCCATGGGCGACAGTTCACGAGCCGGAGTATCCTTGGTTCGATTTCGATTCCGGCGTGAAGCAAAGGGCCTTTACTGGTTGTGAGTGACCGATCGGAGCTTTTTCTGGCAAACACTTTGAACATGTCCTTTTTTTATTACAGAAAAAGCAAATAGCCTGGCGTGACGGGCAATTCTCACACGAATGTCTAGTAGCACACCATGGGCATGATTTTAGCACTGCATTTGCTTGCTGGCGCGGCACACGTGGCGGAGAGCTTGGCGGCAGCTGCGCGGACGGGCGCGAGGGCTGTTTACTGTTCCGTGTAGCTCGCCCGGCGGGCCGGTTAACCTGACACATGGGTGTCGAAGTTGCAATTGATTCCTGAGCAAAGTCAAGTGTGTCCTGCCGATCCAATATGTCCATCACTTGTCGAAGGGAGGGATTGACTAGTTTCAAAATCTGTTCCCGTATACGAACATCAGAAACGTTCTGTGCAATAGCATCACGTACCATAGTATCTGAATAAGGGAGTCCACATTCACACTCAAAAGCACAATCTCTAGTAAGGCCTTGCAAAGTTGCAACCCACTCCCGATTAGTCTGACCGGCCGTACGTTTTGTACGAAAGAATGTATACCGTTTGGCAACTACATTGACTGATTCTTTGAAATATGCATGTAATGCAGACAAAATTTCTTCGTAGGACAGAGTTGCTACATCGCGTCGGGGAAATAAATTGACTATCACACGGTACGTGGCCACTCCGACGCACGAAAGGAGAAAAGGCTGCCGCTCATTACCTTGAATTCTGTAGGTGGCGAGATGGAATCCAAATTGGCGTGACCACTCCGTCCAGCTTCCCAGTGCAGCATCAAATGGACGAAAAGGTGGTGCCACAGCGTGTTGTGGCTGCGGTAGTGGGGGAGCGGCGGCCGCCGCATCCTTTTGCATTGCACGTTGACCCTGGATGAGCTGTCCAAGGGCATCCAATAAGGCCTGCATCTGCTGATTCTGTAAGCGATAAAATTCGGACAGTACATCTGGAGATTGTGGCGAAGCCATGACAAGTAAATTACGGCAATATAGTTACGAACGCGAATTGGCCTCGTCGCCATATGATGTGGATTGGCAGGAGTTTGGAGGATGCTGAAAGGCACGTGTTTAAGCTCACGCAGGCTGGCGTGAGGTCTGGAACAGGTCAAGTAATTGAGACTAGCAAGTAAAGTACGTAGCTTCTTGAATGCTTAACTTTAATCCATAATTGGTGAACATAGGTCTGACGGTACATGCATCACAAGATAAATATCAAATGATAATGGCGCCTTGCTAGGTCATAGCAAATGACATAGCCGAAGGCTATGCTAACTATCGTCTTGGCAAATGAGAGCATAATTTGTCAGTGAACCATCGCTAGCAAAGTCGGCTGTACAACTGGGGCGAGTGCTAGGAAGGCTCTCTAGACCTGCCGTGTGGCGGCGCTCGGTCTGCAATCACTGATAGTGGCGACACGCGGGTCCGACGTATACTAACGGACCGCGGCCGATTTAAAGGCTACCACCTAGCAAGTGTGGTGTCTGGCGGTGACACCACAGATGTAATCACTGTTTCAGTGCTGGACACCCCATAGAAGGTGTTGCTCTCCATCTGAAACAAGTGGTGTGAGTCAACCAGTATGTAGTAAACAACAGCATATCACTGGATGGATGGGATGCAAAAGACACTGTAGATATGGGCAATGTACTATAATAAGCACCACAGTTGATAGTGTGATCCGTTTTAGCAATTTTACCAGTTTTTCTGCAATTTCAACACCGACCAATGACACGGCAGCATGCTTCCTGATTTCTGTATCATCACCAAACCACCCTTCCGTTACTTTGTGGACACCATATGCTAGATGGTAATGGTGAATGTAAACAGATGACTGTGCAGTACGTCCATTCATGGTTAGTTCTCAAACAAATACACAAAAGTATACCAGACAGCCTCCTATGCAGTTTGGTTATCTACATATTTCTAGCACTTCGATGACAGTGCATAATTTATGATTACGGTTGGCCATATTTCCCTATGTGGATGGGAGTCACGGAGTATTCTCGCATTCATAGGATATAGTTGGAGATTGAAAGGTCTCCTCACATTGTATTTGACCAACCATCCATACAACAGTGTCGCTGATTTAATTTTCAGTTGACCAGCGAGTTATACCCACTATATTACACGTATTTTAAAGGAACAGAACAAGCTAACTCCGTAACTGCTCTTCAGTGAAGACCATTATTACATACGGCACCCATCCAAGTGCAGAATGTCTCTCAAGATACCCAGATTCACACTTGCTGAGGAGGTTAGCACCCCTTACTGGTGTACTGTAGACTTGAGAGTGTTTGTGATCACATAAGAAGAAACGTGTGGTTTACACATGATGGAGCTCCAGACAGAGAGAGTTTGAAGCGTTTTACGTAAATCAACTGTGCTACCAATTCTAATGTATATTTTTATTTTATTATTATTATATTATTTATTTTATTTTGCATATGGCTCGCTTCAGTCTGGAACCGCGCGACCGCTACGGTCGCTGGTTCGAATCGTGCCTCGGGCATGGATGTAACCATTTTTTAGCGGATGGCTAGCCGCGCGGGAATAGCCGAGCGGTGTAGGGCGCCGCAGTCATGGACTGTACGGCTGGTCCCGGCGGAGGTTCGCGTCCTCCCTCGGGCATGGGTGTATGTGTATTTGTCCTTAGGATAATTTAGGTTAAGTAGTGTGTAAGCTTAGAAACTGATGACCTTAGCAGTTCAGTCCCATACGATTTCACACACATTTGAACATTTTTTACCGTATGGCTAATACAGACATGCCATAAAGTTAAATAACATATACATATGTACAGTCATGCTCAAAAGTATCCGAACGACCTGAATGACATTTAGCCTGATCCGCATGCAACCCACATAACGCAGCTGTCTAGCAATATGCTCTGTATCGCAATAACTCAAGGTGTAAAGCAATACCACGATACTACAAATATCAGGGAACACCTTATCACAGACAAGACTGACCTTAAGGCTTGTAAGCTCAAATTTATTGCAATAAATGACATACCTGAAATGTTACCACTCTCATTATTACGTCAGATAGGTAATGCACGTAGTACGTTCGTCGTATTCTTGATTACCTCTTCAAAGTAACACACCATACTTGTTATTTATCACAAAATGACATTAAAAATTTAAGTTATTCACCAGCAGCTAGTTGATAATATGTATCAACTTCAAATGACATGATGAACCGCCTCGTTCTGCCTATAGATTCAAACCCAGGTCATGGAGACCAAGATTTCGTGACTGACAGAAACTAACTGCCATTTCTGAGTAGGCATAAAGAGAGTGATATACCTCGAATTTAGAAGGTATCAGTTAGCAAATATCAACTTTAAATTACATAACGTAAACATTTTTAATGAATGCGAATTCCTACCCAGCATCTGTTGTCTCTGTTAACGTACTACGAGAGATGTTAAAGATTGCTTCTTCACAAGTAACTTACTTGAAATGGCGTGAGGTAAAGCTTTGTGCTGGACAGGGATTCTAACCTAGAACCTAATCGGATTGTTATCGAGGCACAATCAACTGTGATATATCGGATTTTCTCGGCAGTAGCTAGATGTTTTAAGTGAAGTGACGAGACGAAACATTACTTTCTTCCTTCCCAGGAGTCCAACCCGGCACCTATCGCTGTTATATTCTAGAGAAAACGAACGTTAAATATGGGTTTGTTACACCAGCAGTGACATGTGAGCATGTTTGAACTAGAAATAACATGACGGAGACTTCAGTGCTGACTGGGAATCGAATCTCACACATATCGTTGTTGACTACGCACAAAGAGACGTCAGCTACTGAATTTTTCGCCACCAGCAGCTCGGAATAACATCCTTGAACTTACAGTGATCTCTCAAATACTTCTGTGTCTCACTGGGAGTCAAAACCGTCAGATATCGTTATTGTTGACAAGGAATGAAATGCATTAAAAGTCAAAATTAGTATCCACCAGCAGATAGGTGTTCTCATGCTAGAGCTTGATAATACGTAACGAAAAATTTAGTGCCGACCAGGATTCGAACCCATTAACGTGCAATGTGTGGAGATGTTGAATAATCTGCAGTTTTGAACAAACAACAAATACCAGTCGACTGTATTGTCACGAAGGGATCAAATTCCGCGTTAAGGGCGGTCTGAGTTGCATTCCAAGTTCAGAACAAATTTTATCGGCATACAGATGCTCAAATAAAAGATAGAATAAGTGTCCTGTGACCCTACATAGCGTTTGTTTGGTCACTAGAAATAAATAACTAGTATAAGAAGGGTTACTGGTGATAGAATTCCCACATTTCGCCACTCCTGACTTTATTGTGGTTCAACCTAACGTCTACTTCGTAGAGAAGGAATATCATGTTTAATGTGAATTTCAGACCACAATGCCATTACAACTTCTCCGTTGGCATAGCCAGAAGAGAATAGAATCTGTCTCTCCCTATTAAAAATCATTGGCAGACATTGGAATCGAACCCAGACCATCACCCTAGCAACCTATCATCAATCCATCAGACCACCAAAACCTCGTCTGTGAGACTCATTTTTCAATCATAACACTGTTGTGGCACACTCGATGAGAAGTCTAACACACAGTCTCCCTGAAGCGGTTGGCAGCATGTTCAGTACATTCATTTACTTGGTTGACCGAATCGCCATGAACTAGCTGCCTCAGCTACCCAGTGCATACATTCGATTCTATTTTGTAATCACCGGAATAAAATCCCGTAACTGTCACCTACACAGAACTGCCAACAGTGTAGGATGCAGAAATTTAAATAAGAAGTGTTCCTTTCTATTGAGCTACTCTATTGCGCTATCTGTTTGTTGAAAACGTCGTGCAGTGCAAAAGAAAAGCATTAACTGTCTGTCTCTCAGTAGTCTAGATCCAGCCATATGCATTATCTCACAGCACTGTGGAATGCGGAAGTTCTGGAGGATCCATTGTCGACTTCTGGAGCTGCTACAGCTATACGACAGCTCGTAGCGTAACGGTAAGCGTCGCGCGCCGCATGTAAGACGTCGAGAGTTCTATTACATTCGCTGCTATATTTTTAAAAACGCATTTCTGCTGTCTGCTGAAGTTATTAATGTAATGTAACTTTGAACGTAATTCCCTTCACTTCTCAACCCAAAATAGTCGCATGTGGATAAACGGCTAACTTCTGCGACATTTTGTTCTTTTCAGGTTTAACAGATGGCCAGGCAGCAGAGGCTTCTCGAAGCTTTTGTATTATGTATGGGGAGAGCGCATCGCGCCAAAATAGTCGGAAAAGCATTTTCTACATTTGCTGTCGTCTGGTAGTAGCATTTTATTCTTCTTCAAATCTTGTTTGACGGCTTTAACTCAGAACAGGTTTTCTACATGCATGTAATCAATAAACTGCATATGCATTGTCAGAGAATTCGCATATATCGTTGATGATTAATTTCTCTCTCATGTTAAGTATTGTTTTAACAACACTAAAAGAAACCTTACGATAATTGTGCTCTGTATTATAAGAACTGAAATAAAACTAGCCACGATAATCTTATGACGAAAGTCTGTTTTATTAAAACTGAGTATCTGCACACAAGCGTGCCTCTATCGGCACGAATTAGTAAAACACTTAGATTTCGATTGGGTCTGTGTTTAATTGGTATGCTGTGTCATACTCAACAGGTATGCAAGTATGGCATTTCATAAATAAAGTTATGTATTCTTAGATACCCAAAATTTGCTTGTCAGGAGTGGAAAGAGGCGTTACCTGTTGTGCAGCACTGTTAAGTTTTTCGCCGTTGCACTATAGGTTGGAAGCATTTTATTGCGATTTCCTTATCGATTTTTGAGCTGACTGCTTGTAGCTCTTTCACAGAAGGGATGAAAACGTTACAGACAGCGAGACTGGAACCGCGACCATGACAGAGGCTTTTTCACAGGTCAGCACATCCCCACACACCTAGCGAAGAGGTATGCGTTGGGCCTTCCTCTTACGAGGCCAATAGTGGCTAGAACTCGTAAATCACTATTTAAAGGACGAGATTAGTTGCGATTTACATGTGGAACGGCTTTGCTGGGTTGAAAACCGTATAGCCGCAGTGGCCATGCGGTTCTAGGCGCTACAGTCTGGAACCGCACGACAGCTGCGGTCACAGGTTCGAATCCTGCCTCGGGGATGGATGTGTGTGAGGTCCTTAGGTTAGTTAGGTTTAAGTAGTTGTGAGTTCTAGGGGACTGATGACCAAAGAAGTTTAGTCCCATAGTGCTCAGAGCCATTTTTTTGAAAACCGTAAATTTCAATCTGTTGTTACACCTCAATTGATAATAACTCAGATTATTCAATGGAAAGGACAGGAAAAATCAAGTGAACTTTGAGGCTTAATTCCATGCACACCAGGAAGTAACTCGTCGATCACAGAGTTGCCAAACATACCTTGCCTTGTTACCAAATCTCAGTTACAGTACCAGCAGGAAGAAGACGAACGAACCTATGTGATCGTACAGCAGGCTAGGAAGTGACCATAGCTGGCGTCTCAAAGACGCGGCTGTTACGGCTTGGAATACGAAATGCGTCTGATTCGCATTTCTTTAACTAGGTTTAGGGACTCGAGCGTAGTTACTAATAATACTCAGAACTGACTGAAAACTATGCACCATAAATCAGTAACTCTAATAGTTGTTTTCATACTTCTTTCGTAAGTGTACTCAATACTAAGAAACACATTCACGGACGTTTACGTGCTTCGCTAATAGTCGAGCAGACCAAACAAATAAAAATAAGAAAAGAATGTGTGGGTATGTACGTGTGTGTGTGTGTGTGTGTGTGTGTGTGTGTGTGTGTGTGTGTGTGTGTGTGCATGTTGGAGAAAGAGAGAGAGAGAGAGAGAGAAATAAAAAAGAATGAGAGAGAGGGTAAAAAATTGTTGAGTACCGGTATGTAAAGAAATCTTTCATTAAAATGACACGTTCCCCATCATTACGAAATGTCATATTCATGATCTATGGAACAAGTATTAATCTAATCTAATCTAATCATATCATATTGCTGACTAGCCTTGAAAGGTCATGAATTACCGAAATTTTCGCTAATATCAGTAACCAAATCTAGACTTGAAAATAAAAGACGACAGTTTTTGTAATAAACCGGCACTCCTATCAAGACCCTTTCATCCCTGTTAACTAACCACGAAAGATGTCTAATATACCCCCATTTAGAAATAACGAAGTGTGTATGCATTTAAAGATGAAGCGCATGATGTGAAGTTCTGTGACGCCGATACGAACCCAACACGTAATCGGGTTGTTAACTAAGTAAAATCAAATGTTATGTATCGGTTCTTCTTACCAGCTGCTAGGTGTTTGAATCTAAAATAAGGATACAAATTTTTGCGCCTGAGCGACAATCGAATCGCACTCCTATCGTTCTTCATTATCGTCCACGAATATAGCTTAAGTATCAATTGCTTACTCACCAACAGTAAGATGTGTGCGAGTTTGTCCAGAAATTGTTGGCAACACATGAACAGACATTAAAAATGCTCGTTAATTTTCACTAGCAGGCCGGTGTGTACGTGATAGGGCTTTAAATGAAATTAAAAATATTTTTGTACTGGGTCAGGAATCGGACCCACATACTTACCTTTGGAGGAGACCTAGAGACGATTACAGTCTTGGAAAAAGGAACGAAATGATTGAACTATACTATTCCGAGAGATTCAGATCCTCGAAAGAGGAGATACGAATTCGAATCACAGTCCAGTACCAAATTTTTCAACGTCTCTTGTTCAATCAACTACAAGTAAAATAAGAGCCCTGTTCCTTTTCATCAATTAAAATAAAATTTTCTAATGTAAGTACGTTTACTAGCGACAGTATTTCTATTGACGATGACCTCCACCTATGTAATTTCCCAACGTAAACCGGCTCTGCCAAGTTGGGAATGAAGGAAAGTGATGTTTAATACGGATTCTGGATTATAACATCTTCCTCTTGAGGTTACCAGAGGTAAAGTAAATCTGTTTGTGCCTCTTAAAAGTAAATGCCTGAACCCACGCATTCCACTTGTGATAGTTCGTTCCACCAGACCATTGTGGCCACATTTCCCAGCCCCAGGAGTGTGCTGTAACGGATCATATGCTTAGCTTACAAAATTAGTCACGGTGGAAAAAATGCGAGTTTATTAAATGGTTAAGTAGTAGCAAGCTTCTGACGCGGAGATTATGCTATTCTCACGTCAGCAGGATGTAAAGACTCTTTAAGGCATCATAGCCTCGATGTGAAGCCATTTCCGTGCGGTTCTAAGCGCGTCAGTTTGGAACCGCGTGACCGCTACGGCCGCAGGTTCGAATCCTGTGTCGGGCATGGATGTGTGTGATGTCCTTAGGTTGGTTAGGTTTAAGTAGTTCTAAGTTCTAGGGGACTGATGACCTCAGTAGTTAAGTCCCATAGTGCTCAGAGCCATTTTTTAAAGCCATTTTGAAATTTTCTCAAATTCAGGAAATTTCTTAGTTCAAGAAAATGCACTGTGAAGTGTGAAGTTACCGGACAATTCGATTATTACCGTCATTATTACTATCATTTTCTTCATACTGCTGCTGGAACATGTGCTTGAAGATCATTTAAGGCCTTTTGGTCATTATAGAAGTAGTTGCCCAAGAACAGGTTCTTTCCCTGTTTACGGAATCCTTTTCATGTTAATATCAAACATCAGCAATTACTCGTAGATTACATTAAAACTAAAGTAATTGATGAAGACGTTACTTGATAACAAAAGCGCGCTGCCTTTCTTCAATTACGTGCGCCTACAAATGGCTGTCGAATACTGCCAAACCAAAAGGCAAGAGATCTTACTGCCTTTCGATATACGTCGCTGTCAGTTCTTCCATATGATTTGGTCGACATGACCGTCTCAAGTTGCGTATGACAGACAGTGTTTTAGAAAATCAATTGTTATCCTTTGCAATAAACAGAAAGATTTCATTCTAAGCTACCCACGTCAAAAATTTTCGCAATATTTGTTCAAATTTAATATTCGCTTCTATAATGTAGGGAAGTATTTCACAGATGCAAAAATTCGCATCCGACTCATTGTCCTTACACATAGTCGCTGAACATAAATTTTGGCTCAGAGTGACACCAGTTTAAGTAACCTAATGTAGCTAATACTGTTTCCCAGTGCTCTTCTCACCGGAAAATATGCAATTCACTCATTGGGCTCCATAAGTACACTGTAGCAGTAATTTCTGTGTGTATGCAATGCATACAGACTGTAGAATTTAGTAGTGCTCTCTCTTCCACTTCGTATACAATATGTCTGACGTACACGGGCCCTTTATTATTACAGGCCCTGGGCAGTGCAACATCATTTTGACAACAGTAATGTGCTTATACCGACAGCCTCACTGTTCGTTTTAGCTGATTTTGTAATCATTTAAATAGAAAAACATGATCTTCCAGTGGGAGACATTTCGTTCCCCTTTTCCTTGTGTGAAATTTGTCAGTAAGTTTTTTGCCTTCCTACCAGCGAAATGCGGCAGAGTACAGCCAGTAAACGATTCACAAACCACGATTTAGTGCAGTTAAGACGATTTCTTTAAAGATTGTCATAGCTGAAGGAATTTGGTTTCTTCTTAAATCGTCTTATGCAGCAACGTTCACAGATATCTCAAATAGGAAAAGCTCTTTATCCAGGTACGAAGGTCGTAAAACAAACTTCCCACAGTTCGTGTCAGGTTGATCTTTTCGTCTGAAGGCACTGCATAAGTATTTTGTCGAAGAGGTATCACAAGTAGTGTTGCTGTAGCTGTAGGAATGATTGGTTGAAAACTAGTTTAATACCAGTGGGTACAGTACTGCTAAATATTCAAAATGATTATCAACCTAAGTCTGAGTTCATCCACAAAATGAGGCGTATTTATAATATTGAAGCTAGACTGTGTATCCTTGTCTTCCTTGCTTGGGCATTGGAAGGCGTTTACACACACGTTTACGAGGGTAATCCCATAAGTAAGGTCAACTAAGCGACACGCATGTGCCAACGCAGGCACAATCGAGAGATCGTTAATTTTAATGCCAATCAGAAACCTCATCAGCAGCTGCATGGTGGCAAAGTGATGAAGAGCAAGACTACGCATACGAAGGTCTCGAGTTCAGTCCCTCGTCAGGCCCACGATTTTTATCTGCCATTTTACACTTATTTCCCATCAGGCAGTGTTTGTTGATTTGAAAAATGCCGAGTTGCACTGTCGTCCGATAGCCATGTTATTCTGTAGGTTCCCATATTAACTGGCTAGGAAAGTCAACTCAAAGGTCGGAGGAAAGCAATGGCATATCACCTCCAACATGACCGTGCCTATTAAAGCACTGTGGTGTTCAAACCACTCTTCCGACTGATGACTACTTTACTACGGGTTCCAACGTTAATGATCTTCGGGTTATTAACATTTTTGTGTTTTCATGCTGTAGCTTTGACACCAGTAAACGTAAGTAACCGGCCGAGCACTGTCACCGTTCGAGTTGTCAAGGTGGTAGACGACAATGCTGTCGACCCCAGTTACAATCTTGGTCACGGCTATGTTTCAGTCGAATACCTCTATGTGACTTTCTGCGTATTTCAAGATATACTTTTATACACTGGGTACGCATCCAAATTGATATCTGACACAGCTATTTTAAGCTGCATGAGTCAGATATGTTTACCGTGCAATATATCGGACAACAAGTCAGTGCAGCGAAATTTCGTTTGTGTGTTGCGCATGATGCAAGAAATATTAGTGTTTTGCTTGCTTCTGTGATAGGTTTCACCCCACTGCATGCGAGCAAGCTCACGAATAGACTGTCTATAACTGGAATTACGCTATAGTATATTTAAAAGTTTTATTTTTGCATTATGTGTCCCAATGAAAATAACTGTAAACAGGTTATATGCCTACTTGCCTATTATTAGCGCTTCTCGGTGCTTTCCTCAAAAAAATAAAAAGAAAAAGAGAGAGGGAGACAGAGAGAGAAAACAGAAATGTATTTCAACTATCAGCTCGGTGACGCCATGTTCGTTTCATGATGTAAAGCAATAATAGTTGTTAGGTAATATCTCGTTGTACTAGCGATATGTATGGCTACAGGGTTTTTTTCTTTTCTCTCTACAAACAACCAGAACAGAATTCAGTAACAAAGTGGTAAGAACACCTATGCAGTGGGCCAATTAAACACTCAGCCTTTCTTTGGAAATTTTTTAATCGTCTGTAATGCAGTAAACATGCTTGATTACTGATTTGTTATTACTACCATTTTTATTGTTATTCGTCACCTCACAACAGCTTTCCTATCACTCATTGCTGCCGATGCACGTAACGAATGGATCAGGATGAATGGAATGTGGGGATGTTTCGTCACGGAGAATATACACATTTATCTCGGCGTCTTGTGTTCAGGGTAATATGAAAATCTCAATAACAGAAGACGACAATGGGACGCCGGTGATACAGGCAGTAACGCCCAACTACTTCTATCGACTTAACACCAGTGAAGAAAAAAAAGAAAAATTCGGAGTAAGTATTAAAATCCATGGAGAAGAGATAAAAACTTTGAGGTTCGCCGATGACGTTGTAATTCTGTCAGAGACAGCAAAGGACTTGGAACAGCAGTTGAACGGAATGGACAGTGTCTTGAAAGGAGGATATAAGACGAACATCAACAAAACCAAAACGAGGATCATGGAATGTTGTCGAATTAAGTCGGGTGATGCTGAGGCAATTAGATTACGAAATGAGACACTTAACGTAGTAAAGGAGTTTTGCTATTTGGGGAGCAAAATAACTGATGATGGTCGACGTAGAGAAGATATAAAATGTAGGCTGGAAAAGGCAAGGAAAGCGTTTCTAAAGAAGAGAAATTTGTTAACATTGAGTATAGATTTAAGTGTCAGGAAGTCGTTTCTGAAAGTATTTGTACGGAGTATAACCATGTATAAAAGTGAAACATGGACGATAAATAGTTTGGACCAGAAGAGAATAGGAGCTTTCGAAATGTGGTGCTACAGAAGAATGCTGAATATTTGGTGGGTAGATCACATAACTAATGAGGAGGTATTGAACAGAATTGGGGTGAAGAGGAGTTTGTGTCACAACTTGACAAGAAGAAGGGATCGGTTGGTAGGACATGTTCTGAGGCATCAAGGGATCACAAATTTAGCATTGGAGGGCAGCGTGGAGGGTAAAACTCGTAGAGGGAGGCCAAGATATGAATACACTAAGCAGATTCAGAAGGATGTAGGTTGCGGTAAGTACTGGGAGATGAGAAGGTTGCACAGGATAGGGTAGCATGGAGAGCTGCATCAAGCCAGTCTCAGAACTGAAGACCACAACAAAAACCATGACGACAGACAAATTGGCATCTAGCTCTATTTTGATTATAATTCGTTAGCCTTCTTGCGACCTCGTTTTAATACCTCGTGGGAGCAGGCATAACATTTTGCATTTTGAACACCGAGAAATAACACACAAAGATAGTAGATGAAGGGATACAATGAAACAATCAGACTCATTGCGTGGATCCAGTTCATCATAAGAAAACAAGAGGGAAACATTACGAAAGCAATGGATACTCTGGTTATCATTCATTCTTTGTATAGATCTGAAGATGAAAAAGCGCAGATCTCGACAGTGCCCGCATCTACACTTTAGTTTCTGTCTTAGTGGGCATAATAATTAGTTTCTTCTCTTCTGAATTTTCAAATAAATTGATTATCACGTGGTACAGAATAATTAGTTAAATGTGTATCTTACAGCTTCCATTCGCACAAAAATTTTTCTACATTCTCGTGAAATTCATGAAATTCTACTTGTATGATCACAAGGCTGCACACAGATGCAATCGATTTCTAGGTGCAAAGTGTTTGTTATCTTAGTTTTCGTCTCTTCTGCCGCTCCCTCTTTCTCTCCCTCGCTCTCTCTCACACACAAAAACACACACAAACACACACATGCACACACATGCACACACGCACACACACACACACACACACTCACACACACACACACACACACACACACACACACACATTCTTTTCTTATTTTTATTTGTTTGGTCTGCTCGACTATCGGGGAGGCACGAAAACATCCGTGAACGTGTTTCTTAGTATTGAGTACACTTACAAAAGAAATAAGAAAACAATTATTAGAGTTACTGGTTTATGGTGCATAGTTTTCAGTCAGTTCTGAGTATTATTAGTAACTACGCTCGAGTCCCTAAACCTAGTTAAAGAAATGCGAATCAGACGCATTTCGTATTCCAAGCCGTAACAGCCGCGTCTTTGAGACGCCAGCTATGGTCACTTCCTAGCCTGCTGTACGATCACATAGGTTCGTTCGTCTTCTTCCTGCTGGTACTGTAACTGAGATTTGGCAACAAGGCAAGGTATGTTTGGCAACTCTGTGATCGACGAGTTACTTCCTGGTGTGCACGGAATTAAGCCTCAAAGTTCACTTGATTTTTCCTGTCATTTCCATTGAATAATCTAATTATTATCACTTGAGGTGTAACAAAAGATTGTAAATTTACGGTTTTCAGCCCAGCAAAGCCGTTCCACGTGGAAATCGCAACTAATCTCGTCCTTTAAATAGTGGTTTACGAGTTCTAGCCACTATTGGCCTAGTAAGAGTAAGACCCAACACATACTTCTTCGCTAGGTGTGTGGGGATGTGCTGACATATGAAAAAGCCTCTGTCATGGTCGCGGTTCCAGTCTCGCTGACTGTAACGTTTTCATCCCTTCTGTGAAAGAGCTACAAGCAGTCAGATCAAACATCGATAAGGAAATCGCAAGAAAATGCTTTCATCTCATAGTGCAACGGTGAAAAACTTAACAGTGCTGCACAACAGGTAACGCCTCTTTCCACTCCAGACAAGCAAATTTTGGGTATCTAGGAATACATAACTTTATTTATGAAATGCCATACTGGCATACCTGTTGAGTATGACACAGCATACCAATTAAACAGAGTCCCAATCGAAATCTAAGTGAGAAGTATTTTACTAATTCGTGCCGATAAAGGCATGCTTGTGTACAGATACTCAGTTTTGTTAAAACAGACTTACTTTCGTCGTAAGGTTATCGTGGGTAGTTTTATTTCATTTCTTACAATAAAGTGCACAGTTTTCGTAAGGTTTCTTTTAGCGTTGTTAAAACAATACTAAACATGAGAGAGAAATTAATAATCAACGATGTATGCGAATTCTCTGATGTTATCTATAACAGTCTGACAGTGCCATGCTGTTTATTGATTACAAGCATGTAGAAAACTTGTACTGAGTTAATGCTGTCAAACAAGGTTTGAAGAAGAATAAAATGCCACTACCAGACGACAGCAAATGTAGAAAATACTTTTCCGACTATTTTGGCACGATGCGCTCTCCCCATACATAATACAAAAGCTTCGAGAAGCCTCTGCTGCCTGGCCATCTGTTAAACCTGAAAAGAATAAAATGTCGCAGAAGTTAGCCGTTTATCCACATGCGACTATTTTGGGTTGGGAAGTGAAGGGAATTATGTTCAAAGTTACATTAAATTAATAACTTCAGCAGACAGCAGAAATGCGTTTTTAACAATATAGCAGCGAATGTAATAGAACTCTCGACGTCTTACATGCGGCGCGCGACGCTTACCGTTACGCTACGAGCTGTCGTATAGCTGTAGCAGCTCCAGAAGTCGACAATGGGTCCTCCAGAACTTCCGCATTCCACAGTGCTGTGAGATAATGCATATGGCTGGATCTAGACTACTGAGAGACAGACAGTTAATACTTTTCTTTTGCACTGCACGACGTTTTCAACAAACAGATAGCGCAAAATAGAGTAGCTCAATGCAAAGGAACACTTCTTATTTAAATTTCTACATCCTACACTGATGGCAGTTCTGTGTAGGTGACAGTTACGGGATTTTATTCCGGTGATTACAAAATAGAATCGAATGTATGCACTGGGTAGCTGAGGCAGCTAGTTCATGGCGATTCGGTCAACCAAGTAAATAAATGTACTGAACATGCTGCAAACCGCTACAGGGAGCCTGTGTGTCAGAATTCTCATCGAGTGTGCCACAACGGTGTTATGATAGAAAAAAGAGTCTCATAGACGAGGCTTTGGTGGTCTGAGATACAGACTCTATTCTCTTCTGGCTATGCCAACGGAGAAGCTGTAATGGCATTGTGGTCTGAAATTCACATTAAACATGATTTCCTTCTCTACCAAGTAGACGTTAGGTTGAACCACAATAAAGTCAGGAGTGGCGAAATGTGGGAATTCTATCACCAGTAACCTTTCTTATACTAGTTATTTATTTCTAGTGACGAAACAAACGTTATGTAGGGTCACAGGACACTTATTCTATCTTTTATTTGAGCTTCTGTATGCCGATAAAATTTGTTCTGAACTTTGAATGCACCTCAGACCGCCCTTAACGCGGGATTTGATCCCTTCGTGACAATACAGTCGACTAATGTTTGTTGTTTGTTCAAAACTGCCGACTCCTCAGCATCTCCACACATTGCGCGTTAATGGGTTCGATTCCTGGCCGGCACTAAAGTTTTCATTACATATTATCAAGCTCTAGCATGAGAACACCTATCTGCTGCTGGACACTAATTTTGACTTTTAATGCATTTTCATTCCTTGTCAACACTAACGATATCTGACGGTTTTGACTCCCAGTGAGACACAGAACTATTTGAGAGATCACTGTAAGTTCAAGGATGTTATTCCGAGCTGCTGGTGGCGAAAAATTCAGTAGCTGACGTCTCTTTGTGTGTGAGGTTCGATTCCCAGTCAGCACTGAACTCTTCGTCATATTATTTCTAGTTCAAACACGCTCACATGTCGCTGCTGGTGTAACAAACCCATATTTAACGTTCGTTTTCTCTAGAATATAACAGCGATAGGTGCCGGGTTGGACTCCTGGGAAGGAAAAAAGTAATGTTTCGTCTCGTCATTTCACTTAAAACATCTAGCTACTGCCGAGAAAATCCGATATGTCACAGTTGATTGTGCCTCGATAACAATCCGATTAGGTTCTGGGCTCGAATCCCTGTCCAACACAAAGCTTTACCTCACGCCATTTCAAGTAAGTTACTTGTGAAGAAGCAATATTTAACATGTCTCGTAGTACGTTAACAGGGACAACAGATGCTGGGTAGAAATTCGCATTCATTAAAAATGTTTACGTTATGTAATTTAAAGTTGATATTTGCTAACTGATACTGTCTAAATTCGGGGTATATCACTCTCTATATGCCTAGTCAGAAATGACGGTTAGTTTCTGTCAGTCACGAAATCTTAGTCTCCATGACCTGGGTTTTTAATCTATAGGTAGAACGAGGCGGTTCATCATGTCATTTGAAGTTGATACATATTGTCAACTAGCTGCAAGTGAATAACTTAAATTTTTAATGTCAATTTGTGATAAATAACAAGTATGGTATGTTACTTTGAAGAGGTAATCATGAATACGACGAACGTACTACGTGCATTACCTATCTGACGTAATAAGTGGTAACATTTCAGGTATGTCATTTATTGCAATAAATATGAACTTACAAGCCTTAAGGTCAGTCTTGTCTGTGATAAGGTGTTCCCTGATATTTGTAGTATCGTGGTATTGCTTTACACCTTGAGTTATTGCGATACAGAGCAGAGTTTTCTAGAGGTGATTTGTTGGAACCATTTTCAATATTCAAACGACTGTACCAAGGATTGATTAGAGGGCCTGCTAGACAGCTGCGTAATGCGGGTTGCTTGAGAATCAGGCTAAATGCAATTCAGGTCGTTCGGATACTTTTGAGCACGACTGTACATATTTACACACCAAAAACTTAATTTGGCTTTACAGCTGAATCTCCTGTCCTTCAATCCAGCGCTCTGCGTCTGGAGTTGCTAGCAGGAAGTCTTCTCCGGCACCGTGAAAGGCTCGAAACCTGCATTCACTGACAGTGTGGTGAACAGTCTGGTATGGAGCCCCGCTGTCACAGGCTGGATCAGGCAGCTTCTTCCACTTAAAGAGACCATCCCTGCATTGGCCATGGCCGGTACGCATTCTGTTGAGGGTAGTCCAGGTCTTGCATGGTAGGTCGAATCCACTTGGAACCTTAGCACCTGAGAAGATGTTATGCAGGTGCACATCTGTCACTGCTTCCCACCGACCTTTCCATTCTTCAAGGAGTTTAGAATTCTTAGCAACCTTGTCAGCAGCATGACGCAGAGTTGGATGGCGTGATTAAGGTCTCTTACGATTTAAAAGTGGCAGGCCGCTATGCACAGGTATGTTAGCATTCCTGGAGATCTTGTGGAATTCCCTCATATGGGGAGTACATCTGCGTAGATCAAGAGGCATTGTAACGGTTAACAGTGGAAACCAATAAACTGGAGTAGATCTGATTGCTCCAGATATTATGTTCGTTGTCGTATTCAGCTGGGTGTCAACAAGCCTTCTATGACGACTGTTCATCCAAACAGCTGCACAATACTCAGCACTTGAGTACACCAAATCCAGAGCTGAAGATAGCAGGATTGTTGCTGAAAATCTCCAGGTAGTTCCGCATAGCTTATGGAGGATGTTGTTTCGAGTCCCCACCTTTTGAGCTAAGTTAAGAAGGTGTTGTTTCAAGCATAGTGTACGGTCCAGGGTGGCACCAAGATATTTTGGGTTCCAATTATGATGAAGAATTTTGCCTCTGAAACTTACTTCCAGTTTTACGTTTGCCAACCGCTTATTTAAATGGAAGCATCACACTTCTGTTTTACTCACACTGGGTGGCAGTCTCCAGATTATGAAGTAATTGTCCAATACAGACAGGCCATTGTTTCGAATCTCTTCTGTTGTCTTCATTTCCTGGTGTTGTACAGCTAGAACCAGGTCATTGGCATAGCAAAATATTCTGGACGAAGTGTCAGGTATATCAGATAGATATAGGTTGAATAGTAATGGTGAGAGAACTGATCCTTGGGGCAATCCGTTCTGTAGCTTCCTTTCCTTACTTATGTTGCCTTCAGTGGCTACCTTTAACTCCTGATCGCTTAGCATGCTGTTAACCAGTCGAACCATTGTTCTGCAGGGTATGATGTGGGGAAGTTTGCAAATAAGGCCTTCCCCCACACAGTGTCCAAGGCGGCAGTTAGATCAACAACGCCACAGATGTTTTTGCTTCATTTGGTATCCTGGCTCTATGAAGGATATGAGAGGCAATACTTGGTCGCAGCAGCTACGCCCTGGTCTGAAGCCTGCCTGATCAAATGAAACATTCTCTAGGGTAGCACTACTTATTCTGTCATATACTAGCCTTTCAAAAAGCTTGTAGCAGCAGCTAAGTAAGACAATGGGGCGATAGCTTTCCACCACGTTTCTGGGTTTGCCAGGTTTGAGAACAGATATTATTATCTTGGCCTTTTTAAGCTCCAATAGAAGTTGACCAGTCATCAGGATGTCAGTGAAGAATTCTGCCAGCCATATCTTAGCGTTACCTCCCATATGGATAAGGAATTCTGGACGGATACCATCGAATCCAGGCGCCTTAAGAGGTTTGAGGTCCTTCAGTCCAGAGTCATTGTGTAAAACTGTGAAGGGATGGGCATACTCAGACGAAGGAGATGCCATCTTTTTCAGCTCACAAAGCTGTCATCTGATATGTCTTGTATGTTTCTTGTCAGGAGACACTTTGAGGTAGTAATTATGTGGGAAGCAGTTTAGTTCTGGTGTTACTTCAGAATTTTTTCTGCATTCTGGTGCACTTCCTTCTAATCTTCTCAGAAGACTCCATGCTTCCCTGCTCGAGTGGGCAAAGTCCATATTTTTTACTTTTTCTGCCCATTTCTGCCCCCGAGACATGTCCAAGCTAGGCAATAGTTCCGCAGCTATCTCTGGGTGACCACTTTGCTGGAAGTTTGGTACAGTGTTTCATTTTCGTTATTCCATTCTGGAACATATTCTTTTTGCTATCCTCTCGGCATACACTTTTTAGCTGTTGCTGTTACTGCACCACTGAAGCGTTGATAGTTCTTATGTGATGGTGGGATCCAGCGAATGGTCTTATCCAGTTCCAGTGAGAACTTCGTCCAGTTAGCTTTCTGGAAATTCCATCGAGCACGCAGGGTTGATCATATGACAGGAACCGTACAGCCTATTTGTGTTATTACAGGTCTGTGTTGGCTGTGAGGAAAGGCATCTATCACTTTCCTTGTGGCGTTGATGGGAAAGCCACTTTCGTTGCAGCTAACAAAGCATAAGCCAGGATTTGAATCCTTGCCTCAAGCAGCTGACCTGAAAGTGCCTTGATCTTTTGCATCAAACACTAGATGAAGATTATTCTCTTCAACCCATTCTGCAAGCATGCTCCCATTTTCATCATTCTGAGAGTTCTTCCAAAGTTCGTGGTGATTATTGAAGTCTCCTACGTAAATTACAGATATTCTGCTGCGTGTAGGACAAAATCGGGCCATATTGTTTTGGGTGGTTTGTAAACATTTCTAATAGCAATACCGTGCAATTCTATGACAACTGTATCTATATCTGGCTCCACACTGACAGAAATCAGTGAAGTTTCATTTATGTTGTTGCGGACATTCGTAGCAATTCCATGCACCTCATGGTAAGTTGCACCAAGTGCAGAATACCCAGGAATTCGACCTCGGCTTCAGAATATTTCTTCGCTGGAAACGCGACTTTCCTGAATGGCGACAACATCGATATTGTTGTTCAGAAGAGCTTTAGACAGGTCGTCACGCTTTGCCCTGCTAATGCTTTCGATATTCAGTTGAAGGAAACTGATAGTTGGTCCAATGTCTCTTGTTAATGGGCTCTGAAAAGAACTGTTCCTGCTATTTAGTTGATATGTCATTGCCAGGGGATCCTATGGATAGTGTGACTGCCTATAATCACTGTTGCTCAGTTAGCACCACCCAGGAGGCACGTGTAGGGCATTTTAAGGTTAAATCTACGGACGTGAGCAACGCAACGTCCCTCTAAAGTATTGTTCTAGCGTCTGGGTCAGTACCTAGAAGGTATCGGCAAGAGAGAAGTGATCGCAGAACGTAAGCTCGCAAACTCCTAAGGCTACATGGATCTGCATTAAACACGCTAAAGTGTTAAATCCATGTGGTTCCCGAAATTTTAGTCATTTGGAGTGCAAATACTCTAATGCAGGACATACATGTCCAACATCTGACATACAGGCACCCTGCTAGTTTGATATCCACTGACTGTGGTGGCAAACGTTAGGATGATAAAACTACTTTCTTCTACACCATAGAAGAACATAAATCGTTTGTGACACGTGCACAATATAGTTTTCTAAAGGCATATAGCGCCCATTGTTCACATTAGATTATGGTTCAGAAATTATGCTATTCTCTCATCAGTCGTATAAAATGGTAGTCATAAACTGAAAATATCTCCTACAGGGAAAAAGACAAATGCATAGCAGCAGTGTTTAACATGTGAAATTACATCCCATGCTACAACGACTCTGTAAACATGACAACTGTCAGGCAATTGTATACATAGGGTTTGTAGTACCTCACAAACACCTGTTCTAAGTTAGAATCACTGCAGTTATGAAACTGAAGACTCAATTCTTGTCCAAGATGTAGCAGAGAAATGGAATACTTTGCATACATCTTTGTTCGTCTTGCAGAGAGTGCTGAAATAGGTTTTCCATGATCGACATTATTCACCACACACACGTGTTGAAACCCCTCTGTTGACTGTGGTAAGCAGACATTTGCTGCTAACAACTGCAGGTAGGTAGCGCTCTAAATCACATACAGAATACGCAGCTGTATACAAGTCGATCGAAATTATACCAGACAACTGAAATTATTAAATGCGAGATAAATTACCTTCAGCAATATCTCCCTATCTCTAGAATGCATCATCAGCCTACCATTAAATCATACATCGTTACAGCTCCCCTCAACCAATCACTCCACCTACTTTCTTTCATCCTTTAACTCTGATCAATGTCAGTTTAGAGGCAGAGAGCATCAAAGACAGCAGTCAACTTGCAGGTATCACTATTACCTCAATAGACATACAGTAGAATGTTGTTAAAAAAGTGTACAGTAATTGTTCTGTGAGGTATTTGTTAGATGACACTGGATGGTTGTGATTGGTAGAGAGTACAGAGAAGTACATTGTAAATACAGTTTTTTAGGGTTTAAAACATCTAAACAGTCTTGCACTGGGTCAGACACGCTATCCATTCTATTCTGTAATGGTGTATTGCACTCCCCCAGCTGGTAATACAACCCCCCTTAACTAAGGACACTTTACAGAAATCTATAATGTGTGATTCTTCATTTTCTCCAGGGTATTTCATGACTAAATAAATCTCGGGTGAACAGACTGGTGTGAGTGTACAAAGGACACAATATTTCGGCGGTCGACCTTGTTTCCATCATCAGGTGTGCTGATGTACTGCCAAGGTTCGCTCGCTGTAAGACACTGGCGACGTATGCCAGGTGTAGAGGCAGTGTAAGCAGCTGAGCTGCTGTTCCTGCGTTGACCTATGGTGTTGGCAGTGGGACCTATCTTGACGAGCTGTCCTCAGTGAGCTACTCTGGCTGTAGAGGGGCTCTTTCTATCTTCATCGGGACTACGGGAGAGAACTACTCCCGCAGTAGGTCGGGCCAACGTGTTGTCAGCCTGTGGTGGACCTGTTGGCCCATCCCACTAATTTAGTGGCTGCCAAAGTGTTCTGAATTGTTATAGAACACCCTGCCGATTTGCCGGAAGCGATCCTGCAGGGAAGGGATGCCTGCTTCCTCGTGGAGCAGCCTCGTTGTGTAGCGATGCGGCTTGTGGAGCGCAAGTCGCAGCGCCCCATTTTGGATCCGTTGGTGGGTCGCAATGTGCGTCGCTCCTGCGTTACCCCACTGAACGGCCGCATATTCCAGAACCGGCCGTACCGAGGCCAGGTACACGGAGAGGCCGTGGCGTGGAGGTAGTGTAGACGAAGGGTTGAGCAGCGGGTACAGCGCACGTAGTCTCCCCACTGCTCGCCCTCTGACATCGCGGACGTGGGGCAGCCACGTAAGGTGCCTGTCCAGTGTGACCCCGAGGTATTTGCCGGTCCGCAACCATGGGATGGGCCCCCCACGATCGCGACCGGCGGCAGGTCAAGAGAAAGCCTTTTCCTGCTGAAGACGACAGCCTGGCTCTTCGCAGAGTTGTACTTTAGGCGCCCGTTCGTGGACCAGGCGCCCAGGACGTCACATCCGAGCTGGAGGCGGCGGCGCATCTCGGCCGCATTCATGGTGCCGTTGAACAACTCAGTGTCGTCAGCATAAAGCGCTAACTCGACGCGTTCCACCTGCGCGGCGTCGGCGGTGTGCAGGGTGCGCAGCAGGGGCCGAGGACCGACTCCTGCGGCACTCCCGCTCGATTCTGCCGGTCGGTGGAAGTGCCGCCATCTGCTCGGACGTGGAATGTGCGTCCCGAGAGATAACGGGCGCAACGGGACCACGTGTGACGTCGGTACCCCGTGTACAAAAAGTTTGTACACGAGGCCGCCGTGCGACACACACTCGAAGGCCTCGGAGACGTCGAGAAGCACCGCCCCTAGGTACTCCCGCGTCTCCAGCACTCGCATCGCCTGCTCCACGAGGCGCAACAGCTGCTGAGTGGTTGAGTGGTCGCTCCGGAACTCGAACTGTTCCACGGGGATGAGCTGCTCCTCCGTCACGTGGCGTAGCAGCCGCTCCACGTACAACCTCTCAAATACTTTTGAGAAGTACGGGAGCAGCCTGATCGGTCGGTAGTTCGCTGCCTGGCGGGGGTCCTTACCGCTCTTGTTGAAGGCAACCACTTGCGCGTGTTTCCACGTGGAAGGGAAGGTCCCAGAGCGGAGGATGCTGTTGAAGATGTCCGCCAGAGACTGGTGTACCTCTCGCGGTAGCATCCTCAACAGGCGGTTGGTGACCCCATCCGTGCCAGCCGCCTTCTTGGGGTTGACGCGACTGAGCTGTAGATCTACTTCTGCAGGCGTCATCATCTCAATCTTGTCGTCCTCCTCACGTGAAGCGAGGGAAACCGGCAAACGGTCCTCCACTAGCAGGACGTGGTCGGCATCGACCACGCCAGCAGTGGGTTGGTAATTGTCCACCATCGTGTCCCCGATGATGCTGGCTCTCTCATCTGGCTCGCAGACATCGTTCGCACCCATATGGAGGGGCGGGACTCGCTGGTGACGACGAAGGAAGCGCTTGGCCGTCCCCCAAGCACTGCCACCCGTCGCCGTTATGGTGGCCACAAGTCCCGCCCAGTCACAATTCCCGAATCTGGAGCCGCGCCCTGCTGAGGCGGCGCTTCGTCTCGGGCAACCACGTGACCTGCCACTCCCGAAAGAGGCGATTCTTGTGTGCGATCGCCTCTAAGATGTGTGGCGAGAGTTGGATCGACATCTCTCGCGGCCGTCTCGGCCGTCTGCGAGTGGCCGCCTCTGTGTCACGTGAAAATGGACAACGCGTCGTCAGCTCCTTGCACGTCTGGATCGGGCGCGCTCTCGAGGCGGTCTAAGATGTCGGCACGAAATCGTGCCTCATCTATGCCGCGGAAGTTGCGGCGGTCAGTCGGCATAGAGGCACCGACGACGTTCGTGTCAAAGACCACCGGGAAGTGGTCGGACGACATGGCGCGTCTAACGGTGCCAGACGTGAAGTGCCCACCATTTAGTAGCCGGCCGGGCTGGCCGAGCGGTTCTAGGCGCTACAGTCTGGAACCGCGCGACCGCTACGGTCGCAGGTTCGAATCCTGCCTCGGGCATGGGTGTGTGTGATACCCTTAGGTTAGTTAGGTTTAAGTAGTTCTAAGTTCTACGGAACTGATGATCTCAGAAGTTAAGTCCCATAGTGCTCAGAGCCATTTGAACCGTTTGGTACGGCGATGTCGAGCACATCTGACTGGCCGCGATGGTGGAAGACGGTGTGGTGGTAGGGCCCCAGTACTATCGCACCATGCCGTTGTGTGGCGCGAAGGAGGCGGCGGTCGCTGGCGTTGGTGATGCGAGAGTTCCACTGCGTGTGTTTGGCGTTCCAGTCGCCCGCAATGAAGATCTTGCCACGCAACGCCAGCAGGGCGTCCAAGTCAGCCTCCTGGAGTAGTCTCCTCGGCGGCCTGTATGCCCCAACGAAAGTGATAACCCCGCCGTAGTGGTGACAGTCACTCCAGTGGCCTCCATTGCGGCGAGGGGCGGGATCTGGACTTCGTGATGTTTGAGGGACGCCTTGACATAGATGCCCGTCCCGCCACCGTGGGTCAGCCTGTCGGTACGGCAGCACCGGTAGTTGGCCGCCTTGGCATGAAATCCTGCCTTCAGGAAGGTCTCGCACACGATGCAAATGTCAATTGCCTCGTCGAGCAAGAACTCCCTGAATTCCTAAATTCCCCTTGCTGGGGGACCAAACTGTTCGCGTTGAAGGAACAGACTGTGAGGCCATGTATATGGCGATTATCCATGGCTGGGTGAAGTAGCAACGCCGGCCCGGGGGGCCGCCGTGACCGCGGTGACGAACACCTGGAGTTGCTCTAGCAGCTGGCTTAACGACCGCAAAAGCAATCGGAGCTCAGCTGCGTCGGGAGCCGAGGGGCCGGTGGGGGCCGCTGGGGCGACCTCCGCCACTGGGGCGGCTGGTTGCAGCCCCTCCGTAGAGGTTGACTGCCGTGTAGCATCGGCACCGGTCGCAGTTGCGGCGCAGCACGAGCTGCCAGCTGCTGCCGCGGCAGAGTGTCGGCGGCAGTCCATTGCGCAGCGGCAGGGGTGGCCCAGTCCGCGCACCGGCGACGCCTGCGCGTGGGTGCCGGGGTTGCCACCTTCACGGGCGAAGCTGTGGACGGCCCAGTCGGTTGCTGCCTCCTGCCAACGTCCGGCTTCGAACGCTGGGTGGAGGAGGTAGGTGGTCTGCCCTTGGAGCAAAACTGGTGGACGGGTGCACCTTACGGGAAGGAGCAGCCTTGCCCCGTTTATGGTTCCGATTCCTTTTGAAGTCCGAACAGCCTCTGTAACTGGCAACGTGCTGCCCGCGGCAGTTTCAGCAAGTCGGCTTTTCTTCTCGGGCGAGCTCGCAGGACTTGCTCTCGTGCTGTCCCGCGCACTTTACGCAGCGGGGCAGCATGGAGCAGTATCGGGAGACGTGGTCCAGCCTCTGGCATGAGAAGCACTGAGCCCTCTTACCTTTGGCCCGAAGAGGTTCCACCTCGACCTTGACACGGCCGACTCGCTGCACCTGGAACATCTTCTGGTTTTCCAGGTTGTCAACGAGGACAAACTGGTACAACGGTATGTCACGGTGAGTGCGAAGGGACCTCATCATTAACAATGTTTCATTGTTCTTCTCCTTCTCCTGTCATAGTGTTCCTCTTTGTGCACTATAAATAGCTGAGGGTCGTGACGAGTAAAACCTCCTTCTCTGGTTGTGTCAAAAGTACAATGCAACAGCTGGCGAAGAGAATGGCAGAGATTCCGCTGTAAGTTACGGGATTAATATTTGCTTTTGCCCAAACACCCACCCTTGTTACTTTTATTTATTTCTTGCTATTTCTTTTTATATGCTACATTAGTGTGTGGACTTTTGACTCAGGACAGACGCTACTACTGAGACGAGTATGTTATTTTGTAAGCAGCGTGTAATGCGAATTCCTTACAGGCATGGCTTTTGCATCACAACACGGTTCTCTAATGCGCGTTATTCAGTCACAGAGCGAGCAAATCCAGCAGTTGCTGTAAGCCGTGAAGCAGCTCACTCAACAACAACAACACAAGAAATTACAAGCAGCACAGCAGTTTATCCGCAGCCTCCTTCAGCCACTCCATCATTCTGCACTTTTAACAAACACCATGAGGACTGCTCGGATTACTTGGCGCAATTGATCAATCAAATGGAGGCACACCAATTACAAAGTACGTAGATCAAAGCATTTTTCTTTCGCTGGTAGACACGGAAGTTTACAGGCTCATACTGAAATTGTTCCTTGGCAAACAATCAGAGTAGTTAGAGTTTGAGGCTCTAGTTAGCAAGTTATCTACTTAATTTGATGAAGAAACACTCCTGGATTCTGCAACGTTCAAATTTATCTGAACTCAGCGGGCATCAGGTCAAACCCATAAACAGTTGATCATTGAATTACAAGGTTTAAATAGGCACTGAAAATGAGATTTTCACTCTGCAGCGGAGTGTGCGCTGATATGAAACTTCCTGACGGATTAAAACTGTGTTCCGGAGCGAGACTCCAACTCGGGACTTTTGCCTTTCGGAGGCAAGTGCTCTACCACCTGAGCTACCCAAGCACGACTCACGCCCCGTCCTCACAGAATCAATTCTGCCAGTATCTCGTCTCCTACCTTCCAAACTTCACAGAAGCTCTTCTGCAAACCTTGCAGAACTAGCACTCCTGGATGAAAAGATATTGCGGAGACATGGCTTAGCCACAGCCTGGGGATTGTTTCCAGAATGAGATTTTCACTCTGCTGCGGAGTGTGTTCTGATATGAAACTTCCTGGCAGATTAAAACTGTGTGATGGACCGAGACTCGAACTCCGGACCTTCGCCTTTCGCGGGCAAGTGCGAAAGGCAAAGGTCTCGAGTTCGAGTCTCGGGCCGGCACACAGTTTTAATCTGTCAGGAAGTTTCAGGCACTGCAAATTTTTGTCTCGTTGTGGACAATGATACAATAATGTCTTGTTGCGTGGCACTATAACTCAAAATATTTGTGACGACAGAATTCCTGCTTCTCTTTTGAAACAAGCTAATCCTTCTTTAGATACATTGTTACAGTTACAGTTAATTGATGCTCAGGACACTTATGTTTTAGCGAAGTGCGAGATGAAAATGTCAAATATTAACTCATTATATGGTGACGGTGTTAGAAGTGCTGCCGAACGTAAACAGTCCCGTACACGCCCGACTCGCGTAACACAGCGTGTGAGGATACATGCGGAGACAAAGAGCGCCATGCCACCCCGGAAGAATGCCGGTAGACAGAAAAACATAGAAAAATCATGCCCAAAGTGCTTTATTTGCCACAAGCGTGCTCAGTGCCCAAGTCGTGACGCTATTTGTTATTTTTGCGACACGAAAAGTCATGTTCAGTCAGTTAGTATGAAAAGGTTGGTTGGTTGGTTTGGGGGATTAAAGGGACCATACTACTACGGTCATCGGTCCCTTAGCATGAAAAGATGCGTGGACAGCAAATTCCCAAGCAACATACCACTAAACCAGTTCAAATCATTAATGTTATCACGGTACAGCCAGCCAGCGAACAGTGCGACCACGTGTCTGTGGTAAATGTTGTGAAAGTTAGCCCAAGTACAAAAGTTAGCGAACACCAGTCAGGTGGTTTTCTTGTGCCACACGAGTCACGCCGACACAAACATAGGTCCTCGATTAAATCTTTGCCCACTTCGTCTGTCATGAATTGTAGTAGCTAGCAATAATAGGCAGTAAGTGATAGTTCTCTCTTAGATGTGGAATGTAGTTGGGACAGAGTGTTTATGACTTTGACAGTAAATAAGAAAGATGTCAGACTGCAAGTGGACACTGGTGGCTTCAGTTACACTTCTGAACAAACTTACTAATGGACGATTAGATTCACCAGTACTCAGTCCTGCTACACATCTGTTGTCAGCTTATAACGGACAGGAAATTCCAGTTTTAGTATGCCAGCCACCCATCAAGCTGTAAAGTCAGTTGTACTCACTGTGCTTTCTGCCAAATGTTTGCAGAATATTTCTGGCTGAGATTCTTTTGAAATTTTCGGATTGTCAGTCCACAAGTCAGAGTTGCAAATTTCAACAGATGTGCCTGCTGATAAGCTTCAAAGCTCTGTGTGACAAATTTAGTGAAGTTTTTAGAATGGTGCCCATTCTTCCAACAACTTTTCAGCTCATGTGTCACTCAAAAACAATGCACAAATAAAGTTTTATCAAGCTGGGAAAGTGCCCATTGCCATTAGAAAACAGGTCGCTGAACAATTACGCCAATGGCAAGCTGATGGGGTCATCAAGCCATTCGTTGCAAGTCAGTGGTCTTCTCCCCAGTAGTCATCCTTCACGAACCTTCAGGATGTCTTCAGTTATGTGTTGTTTTTAAGCTGACTGTGAACTCTCAGTGGCAGACACGTACCCTTTGACCCATCCAAAAGAACTGATGGACAAATTAGGTGAGGGTCGTTATCTTCCCAAGACAGGCTTAGCGGATGCTTACCTCAACTTGCCTCTGGAGGACTACTCAAAAAAGTGTTTGCTTATTAACACTCACTTCATGTTGTTAGAATTTCAATGCTTGCCTTCAGGAGTGCCTCAGCACCAGCAACCTTTCAACGCTTTTTAGAACAAACGACTGCCAAGATGCCTTCTTGTTCAAATCATCTGGATGACATTGTCCTGCCTGACCGTTCTGCAGAAGAATATTTACACAAGCTCAAGTATCTTTTCCAAGTAATGTTATCAGCAGGCCTCAAGTGTCGCAAAAATAAGTGCTTTATTTTCCACAAGGAAAGAAAATATCTGGGACATGTTATTAATGTGCAGGGTTTTCAACCCACTCAGACTCATTTGCAAGCCATCAAAGATTTGTCAGCTCCCAAAAATCTAAAAGAATTGTAAGCAGTGTTAGGCAAGCTGAACTACTACTTCAAATTCATTCCTCACACGTCTCAGACTGCAGCTCCACTTCACAAGTAACAGCATAAGGATGTTCTATTTGCATGGACCACTGAGTGTCAGATGGGTTTTGATCCGGCTACACCAGTGGTGCTAGGAGTCGATGCTTCTTCTACTGGCCATTCCGTCGCATTGTGTCACATCAGTGGATGGTCCAATAGCATCTTCTGACTAAGACTCAGGAAAGTTACAGTCAGATTGAAAAAAGAAGCGTTGGGCACCATTAATGTGTAACCAAGTTCATCATCTCCTCTATGGGAGGTAGTTCTATTTGGTCACGGATCATAAGCCATTCACTTCAATCTTCCACCCAGCAAAGCCTACCCCTCCCTTCCCCCTCCCCCACGCTCAGGGTGCAGAAATTGGAACAGTGAACTTTATTGCTGTCGATCTACAACTACAAAATCTTGTACTACCTTGCAGCTCTACATTCCAACGCCAATGTGTTGTCAAGGTTATGGGTGGACAAGGATGATCAGTTCGACTCCTCTAAGGCGTTGTGTTGTCAGATGGATGCTCTGGACACTTCCAGAGTTGACAGTTTCCGAAGGACTTCCATTACATTGCGCAGGAGGCAGCTGTGGATGCAGATTTAAGCATTGTTCTGAATTAAATCTGCACACCCACCAACAAGGAGTACCAGGTCACTGCTCATAAGGCTTTGGAACCAGCGTCCCCTCTGAGACTCCATGATCCTGCTGCTGCATTTCTTTTTACAGATTCAATATGCAGTCAAGAGCCAGGATCATGGCTACCTACAATGGATAAGATTGCGTATCAGCCAAAGATGCTTCCCATGGAAATGGATGTACCCTCGTCTCTGATGCCATCATCACAGTAAACCAAGTCGCTGTGGGCGACACCGCTGCTCCCTGCCATCTTTCTCTTGGAGGGGCCTTCCAGCATTCGAGAATCCGGCGCTGGATGTCGACATGCACCCACCCTGCAGTTGACCAGGAATTCCTGTGGAGACTCACGGCGAATGCTGGAGCATGGATGAGAGCATGTTTCCTGCTTCAGTGCTGGTTCCTGTCTCATCTGCTGCCCCTGCACCCAGACCTGCCATATGCGGTCAGTTCGCACTGCAACTGTATGTAATCTTAGCCAAGAGGTTTTGGGGGAGCGGGGAGGGGCGGGGGGAGGAGTGTGGTGTCTTAAGCACAGGAGGCTCCTCAAAGCAGCACGACAGGTGTCGATAGGTTGACAATTTGCTCCAGAGACGGCATATAGCCCAGCGATTGCCGCAACTTGAAGCTGCAGTGGTGGCGCCGCCTGAGAAGTGATACTCACTGGCGCCACAGCAGAGTGGGCAGTTCCAAGTCAGCTCGACTACCGAGAAGACTTCCTTCTACTTGTGTACTTCACGGTGCATTGCTTGCGTCTAGTGAGTCCACACAAGCCCATCTTCAGTGAACACTGTAGTGGGACAGGAACTGTTTACTCTCAAGCCTTAGCTTCTAGAAAAGTTTCTGAACTTCAGGATTTTCTGCCTGAGCTGATTTGTACAATGTTAAGTATTCGTCAGTAAACGTGTATGTTCTTCTCACCAATCATTGTCAGTGTTTCGGTGTTCTCCTCACTCTCCTCTCATAGGGTTTCCCTCAGCGCACTGTAAATTGCTGAGGGTGGCGACGAGTAGAATCTGCTTCTGTGTTTGTATCAAAAGTATAATACAACAACTGGAAAGACTCAAAACGCAAATGAATGTATACATAATATAATCTGAACAACGTTACCGAAGGATATGTTTGTATCCAAAAGATAAGTAGAACTAACTCTTCTCAGTTAAGGTTGCTGTCTGAAGCAAGAAGAACAACAGAGAACACTCCACCGTCAGCAATAAGGATATGAAGGAGCAAAGTTGGAGACGAGCAGAAATCGAAAGAGAAGGCCAAACGGTGCCCAGAATTTGAAAAAAGAAGACGAAATTCATTCATCGAGATCGACGACCAATCAAGCTGAGGAAGCTTAGAAGAGAGCAGAAAGAACAACTTACAGCCCAGGCGGTTTTTAAAGGAATGGCCAGGGAGTGATTGTGTTGTGTAACTTTGACTGCATTTATATCTAATTTGTGAAACTGAACCTTCAAATATAACTTTTTCATAGCATATATTCCATTACAAAATGAAATTTTTAGAGAAAACGCTCATTATCACTGCTAACAGTCCTAAGTATAATTTTGAAAAAAAAACAAATTTTTAAAAGGAAATATTTATATGTGAATGTCTTGATTATTTCAATAAAAATATTCAGAACTTTGAAAATTAATTTTAAAGTCACTACCAAAGACATCCAAAGAAGCTTACAGAAAACTGTTTGTCTATGTTGTTAAATATAGTCTTCAGTTTTTTGAGCTCATTAAAGTAATTTTACTGTATAAGGGAAGATTTTAAAAAACCTCTTCAACATAAAACAAAATAATGGCTTCTCAAAAACTGTTGGATAGATCAAGTTGTAATTTTGTAGTTGTATTTAGCACGTTTAAAATTTGAGACCAATTGATAATTAGGGAAATAGGAACCCTATCAATTCTGGGAACAATGCTGCAAATTCGAGCTCTGCTTCTACCCCATAGATGAGGCCAGGATGCTTCATCACTTCCGCCAGCCGCCTGTGTGAACTCCGGATGGCTTCAGAACCCATGCGACAGGTGTCATTGATGCCGACGTGAGCCACAACTTGCACACGACTGCACCCCGCACGCTCGATAGCTGCAAGCAGGACTGCCTCCTCGCTAGGATGACGCCCGCTGGTAGGCACGGCCGACATACCCAGTGCACACTGACTTTCTGTCCAACCCTGAACACTATCTGTCTAAGGGGTCCCGTAACGAGCCTAACATTGGAGCCCAACATAACTAGCAAGCATCTCCCCCTGTGTGCTCGCTCGGATCCTGCTGAAGGAGAGGCCACCTGTTCACTCACAGGCTGAATGAACGAGACCAGACTTACATTTCCACATGGCCTCTGCTGTGAGGTTGGATCCACTATGACTGGTGCTCAAGGTGACACGGCAGCAGAGCCTGTGGGTGAAACAAGCGACACCTAAGGTACCCCATGCGACGCGCCAGATTCTCCGCAACCACTACAGCCCGAGAGAGCAGCCTGAAGGTTCCTGCATCCGCTCACAGCATGCCTGCATCGTACCCATCCTAGTAAGAGTAACTGAAGAAGTAAACTATAAAAGCAGACAAATTCCGAGTTACGGAATTTCCTACCCTCCCGATGTGTCACCAATGGACGCTGATTCCTCAGTCAGCTATGTAACTGGTTGTTCAGAAGAGACGAAAACTTAGCTATAGACTGCCTGAACTTACCCTTACAAAATGCGAGCTTACGCCTCGCTACCACAAAAACACGCACGTAATTTAAGAAATACACTAGGAGAAAAACACAGGAAAAGATAGACACTTAACTTGCCACCCTGTAGACGGGAATCACTCGAGAGCTGGGGCCTGACTGGCGTGGCTTTCTAAAATGTTTGAAGAACTGAGAGTAGCTGTGATGACAGGGTGAGCACTCCCAGTATAGGTTGAATTTGGTGGGATGAATTCATCAGTTCAAAATCAAATGTAGTTATTTATTGAGTTACAGTTTATTCGATCTCCAATACTGTTAATTCCACTGGCAGCATACACAGCTTAAAAACATTCTGTGTACAGTCGCCATTCAACTTGAAAGGCCCGAGTGTGTTTCCGTGGGTCAGATTATCTCTCTGACGATTGGTAAAATCTTTCGAAGCTGAGCAGAATGGGTACGACGATCAGTATGTGCCGACTTTATATGAATATTCCCTGTTTGCCAAAGAATGATTTCATGGAGTCAACTCAGTGATAATGTTTCTATACCCACTTTTCTACGCCAGTCATTCAACGTTGTGAACGCAAGCAAGCCAGAGAAGGCATTAATAGTTTGAGAATCAGTGGTGATCATTAGAACCTGCGTCACTGCAGAGAACTTAGTTTCTGATCCTTGTATCTTCATCTCTGATGGCATTGTCCCTTAGTTGTGCTCTTTCTCTTGCAATTTTTCTTTTTTAATTGATGTAAATTTGAGGATGTTGCAAATATTTGGAGCTTATTACGTTTCCAAGGCCATACACATTACTGTCCTTTATCAATTGTGAAATAAATTTAAATTTCACCCCCCAACTGTTAAAGAAGCATAACAATGATTTTATTTTGTTTTGGTACTTGCAGCTTCATTCGACAGAAGGGTGCTTGAAATATAATAAACGTTACACCTCATGGGAAGAAATTGAGTGTTCGTTCTTCCCCCACGTGTAGTCCACCATCTTCCCTCTCCCAGTGTAGGATCACTCAAAATAACTGTGCTTATTCGAACAGAGACTGATGCAATGCATTTTCTGTCCCATGATGTGAAGTCATGACTCCCAAATTCAGTTGCATTTTGAAATATAATTTAATGGGTTGTATTCATTAATGATCTCACATGACATTGAACGACAGTGGTAAACGTAAAATAGAAAAGAAAAAGAAATCCCAAAAAGAAATCAGCGACATCTGAAAGGATCTCCGATATTACAGAATTTTTCATTGGCAGTTAGGAGTGAAGTGGCCAGTTGGTAAATTTCTGCTCCAGGGGTTACGCATTTCAGATCTGCGTAGTGATCAGCAACATTAAAAGACGGTATTTCCTTTGTGGCATTTGTTGTTGTGTCATAATGTTTTTTTTTTATTTACTGCCACTTTTTATTTGGGGTGAGTGGAATTAAATATTTTGTGTAACATGAGAAAACTATTAATCGTAAGTACCGACTACTGTTCAATTGTCGGTAATTACTTTACTGGGTAGCTCAACTGGGAGTTTATTTCACATTTCTGCTCTGACGTGCATAGAAGCACACTGTATTGAAGTAAGAAAGGGCGATGAGGCAGAAGGTCTCTCACACTAGGAAGGAAGACAGACAGCACTGAGTTGCGGGTTCCGAGATAGGAAATGGAACAGATTCACAAAACGTGAAACTGTAATTATATATCTTAGAGAGCAAAAGTAGCATCAAAAAAATTCTAAGAGAGCTAATGGGAGTTAGGTCGGAACTAAAAACAATAAATAAATGACGAGAAGAAATAAATAAATACATTATTGAAGTAAATAAGAATGTATCTTAGATAAATAGAAAGGCTTCTGACGTGACATAACGGCAATCTAAAGTGACAGAGAGGATTTAAAAGTGAATGTTAATTACAAAAAGCGAACTCACGGTGCGAGGCAATGCAGTACCCATTGTTAAGGTACAATTACGAAGCGATTTATGAAACCTTACATCAAGAACGCAAAGACGTAGGAAAGGTGTCAGAGGGGTTGGAGTTGCTCACTACCGAGGCTGAACAGCTTACGGTCCGTAAACTGAGGACTGTGACAGCCCTTATCCAGTCGCAGTAGGCGGCAGTGCAGAAGCTCAGTCACTGGTACTTTTGAAACAAGAGATAACGCTGAAGTGAATACGGGGAACAGGAATGCAACGACAGAGACTCAGCAGCTCGCGAGACAATCAGAAGAGTGCAGGACGTAGGCGCAGGTGGTGTCAGCAGAACCGGAAACAAACGTCTGCGGACTGAATGCGGGAAACAGCACCATCTGGAGGAGAGCTTGTGCTGAATCCGTGAGACACCCGAGTGTGCAAAACAGAGCGAACCGGAAACGCTGATTGATTCCAAAATATCCAAATTAGGTGGACCGACTCCGGAAATAATATTCGTGCCGAGCGGGAAGACAAGGTAGCAGGAATCCATCTGTTAGAAAATCAGGAGTTTGATACTTACAGAAACGAGGAAGAAACTGGTTTCGTTATTATCACCGAAGAAGATGGCAGCAATGAGTGGGAAGATCGGTATGGGTGACGAGTCGGAATCAGGCGAAGATGACTGTGAGGACCACAGTGGGACAGATGATGGAGGGCGCACATTATTCGACCAGATTTGCGTAAGTTGGTAGACGAACTGTTACTAGCACCATGCACTGACGACGACGATGATTGCAAACAGTGGCAGAGCGAGAACAACGACGAATTGGACTCAAGAGATTGTCAGGGCCAAAGAGGCAGAGAAGGAGAGCAGGCAATTTTGTTCGTGAATTTGGAACAAAAGAAGACGGTGGTGATCCGTGGGGTAATTTGTTTCACGAAGAGCCGAAGTCGGAGGACGCAGAAAACGACGCTGCTGCGAATAGCGAGGAAAAGCACGTGCGTTTGCGTACCAGTTCAGGAGGAACAGGGCATAACCGAACAGGGAAGGAGGCTCCCAACGACAGCCAGTACTGGGAAGACTGCTGCACTAAAGAGTCAGAATGGGTGTATATCGCCGATCAGTGGTACCGGCTCATGAATTCACGAAGTTCTGGGAACTGACCAGGGGCACGGAAGTGCGTCGTAAACTAAACAGTAGAAGGATATCCGTGTCGTCGAAAACCAGTTTAGACGAGGTAGGAGAGTGTTGTTGTCTGTTATCTGAATTCGGTATCTGTACAGTAATTAGAATATCGTTTAACGATAAGGAGAGTAGTTGTATTCTGAGAACCAGACGGCAGGTTTCAATGCTGAATAATGTGTTTTTCTTATTTAGGGCAGCAGCACAATAAATCTGATATAACACCATGGTTGTTAGAAACATGCACGGGAACAGTTGCCTAAAACAATTAATTTTTATTAACGACTGTCTGTTTCGATATTTATCGCCTTTGTCAAGTACCTGCGAATATAATTTTAGTGAGGCGGTCTGTGAATGTGAATCTCGTTTACATTAAAGTGACTATATTGTTCTCACATCTACAGTAGTGTGACGTCCAAATTACATCGTCAGTGAACTGTCTTATAACTTTCAATGTTTTATTAGATGGTAAATGACGCAAATACATTGAAAAACATAAGTAACGTAATATTTTATTTATATTTACGTCATTTACCATCTAATCAAAGCATTGAGAGTTATAAGACAGTTCACTAACGACGTAATATGGACGTTACATCATTCTAGATGTGAGTACAATATAGCCGCTTTAATATAAATTACATTTATATTTATACACGGTCTCACAAAAATTGTATTCGCAGCTACTTGACAATGGCGATAAATACCGATACAGCCTGTCCTTAATGTAGATAACTACTATAAACATCTATTCTGGTGCATCTTTCTAGTAAGTAATAACAGTTTTGTTGAGTCATTGTAGTACAGAATCAGCTATCATCTCACAAGGTACGAGAAAGAGGCAAGCCGAAATTATTTACAAGGCCACTGAAAAAATACAACGAGCCACGAAACAGGGATGGGAACAGTCAGAAAGGTGCCATTCATAATATATGCCCGACGGGAGGGGACCATGACTTAGTGGAGACACATCGTTTGTCTAGAAAACAATAGTTTCTTGTGCAATTAATTTTTAACGTGTACAACAGAGCATTCAGAATACATAGAGTTCTTCACCTAAATGTAGTAGACGCCGTGCACAAGAAAATCTCGTCGCGTGCATCACGTACCGAACATTAATAAATTTCTAGATTAAGACAAGAATCTAGTAGGCAAATGCATCGAGAAGTTACAATAATTATAGCTGGTTGTTGAGTGCATACATCCTTCTGCCGGGAAGTAATGCGTGAGTTAAATTTTGTGTTTTGTCCATGAAAATATTATAAGTACTTAGTTGCTTGAATATTTGAGAGGTGCAGCAGGCAATGGGATTTTCTCTGTGTTGTTATAATCTTTATTGAGACATGCTGATTCCGTTTTAAAGAGGAAGTTTTGCTGAGATGACAATGTTAAAGAACTGAGATATGAGTTATATATACGAAGGAGATTTTTGTCGATATTTTTTAAGGAACACAGACAAGTGTCTGCTGGAGATGCAGACGTAAGTACCATCTAGAGTAAAATAGTAGTTGCAGAGGTAAGTTCCTGTCATAAGTAGGCATCAATCTTCGGTGCAAATAAGTTGAAGCCCTGTGACTAATGCTCATACTTCTTCAGAGATGATTAAATAAGATGTTCAGGGAGTGAAGTCACCATGTGAAGTTTCTCCATGCAAAGCGCATTGAAGATAGGAAACCTGTAGTAACAAAGACAATGTTAAAGTGTTTCAAAACTATCTAGAGTCACCAAGAATGGAGAAACGCTTAATTACAAACGCTAGACGATAGGTATATCCAAAGTAAAATGTTTTTCAAATGAGAGAGCAACATATAAACCACATATGTGCTGCCAAATGTAACTCTTTCTTCTGTACATTAGCAAAAAAATGGTTCAAATGACTCTGAGCGCTATGGGACTTAACATCTGAGGTCATCAGTCCCCTAGAACTTAGAACTACTTAAACCTAACTTACCTAAGGACATCACACACATCCATGCCCGAGGCAGGATTCGAACATGCGACCATAGTGGTTGCGTGGTTCCAGACTGAAGCGCCTACAACCGCTCGGCCACTACGGCCGACTGTACAGTAGCAAATTCATACAGCTATGAAGCATTATCTCTATGATTTTGTGTTGAGCATTATCGAATGTACGACACTTTTGTTAGTGTTCACAGAAATGAGCATAGGAACCACATAGAAGGTTGATGTTCCCTCTTCGTCATCCCCTTTTCTTTCATTATATTTGCCCCTACCCTTCAGTTCCATATGATATCATCAATCCACATAAGCCACTAAATTATGTTAGAATGTGCAACGGAATTTGGAAATTATAACTTCACATTATGGGACAGAACATGAATTGCATCAGAATTCTCTGTTCAAGCAAGCATTATTCTTCTGTCAACTCCTTGAAATGAAGTGCCGAAAAAATTAAATTAATGTTATGCTTCCTTAAGAGTTGGGGAATGAACTTTCAATAAATATCAATATTGGTGAAAGACAGTGACGCGGACCCCCTTGGGAAAATAATAAGCTCCAAATATTCAGAACATCCTCACGTTTTCATAAATTAACAAGTAAAAATACAAGAGAAACGAGCACAAGTAAAGGATAACGGCATCAGAGATGTAGATACAAGAATCACAAACTAAGTTCACCATAGTGACAGAGATTCTAATCATTACCACTGATTATCAAACTATTAAAGTCTTCCCTCGTTTTTTTGCATTCACAACATTCAAAGACTGGAGTAGGACCTGCGACACGGCAACATCATTACTAAGTAGACCCCTCAAATGCATTCTGCGGAGAACAGGGAGATTTCAAAAAAGTCGTCACACATCACATTTTAGATGTTGACCCTCGTACTCACTCTGATCATCTTCGAAAAATCTGACCAACCACTGGAGAGATAATTTGATCCACGAGAACACACTCAGACCTTGTTAGTGGAAGGGCAACCAATCACATTCCCTGCCAGAGGGTGTTAATACTCTTGGAGGTTAAATTAATCTAACTCAATAAACACCTGCATTTGATTTTGAAATGATGAACTCATCCTACCAAAGTTCAATTTATAATAGGAGCGCACACACGAGCACGTGTTACTCACCCTGTGATCACAGCTTCTCTCAGTTCTTCAAACATTTTAGAGAGCCACCTCAGTCACTGCTTGACCCGCGCGCCTGTACAGGTTGGTGACATTATTCACCCAATCACGAATTGCCTTGGTGGCGTCAAACGTTTTGTGCTTTGTTCCTAGTGACGCCTACCTGACAAAATTCGATCAGAAAAATCAGTGTAATTTTATTTCCAATTCCCACTTGTGCTATAGCTTGGCCATTGACAGGGTGTACTTAGTAAGAAGAGTGGGAAGCGAATTACCTACAGCTATCTAAGGCCACAAGCCAAAAAGTAAGATTCAACTGAAAAGGGCAGATCTCTACAAAGAAGAAATAACCAGCTAGTCGGAATCTCTACTTACAAATAAATGCCCGAAACTCACCCTTCCACAACCTTTAGAACTTTTTCTTGAAGTAAAATATGGTAAAAATGATGCTGATGTGAAATACAGTGAAATGGAGTTAATGTACAATGACTCCATAACAAAGTTTCTCCCAACTCTCATATTGTGTAATGTAAAAAACAGTAGATTAACCAGCTAGACTGTACACACACACACACGTACCCAGTGATCTCAGGCCCTGCAGGTGACCTCCTGCTTCCATAATTTTTTTTTTTTTTTTACTCCGTCCCTCCAGGTGTCTTCAGTCCCCACAGCTCTCAGGCACATCGCCAGGTCATCCATCCGGCGCTGCCTCGGTCATCCTGTGGGGGGGTCTCGTGTTTGCTTTCTTCTCAGGTGTCTTTTTCACATGTCTTTCTTCTGGCATACGGGCTATATGGCCAAGCCAATGGATGGATCCTTTTGCTCTTCAGCTTCTGTAGGATAGTTGATGATTGCGTCAAGTGGTATATTTTCTCGTTCTCCCCTCTCCTCCATTTTCCTTTAACTAAAATCTGTCCCTATATCTTCCTCATTATTCTTCTTTCAAATATTTAGTTTCTTTTATCGTTCAGTGATGCCCTAAGGTCCTGAACCATACCAGACTGCTGGATGTAAGACTGTCTTATAGATTCTCATCTTAGTGTTCGCTAATACTGAACGAGAGATGAGTGTCTCCGTGAGGTAGTATATGCATTCATTTCCACCGCTGTTCTTTCCTTTATGTCCATTTCTATGCTGATGTCACTGGTAAACCAATGTCCCACCTATTTTTGAACTGGTGATGTCTCTTGAACCTCATGCTATTCGTCTCAAGAAATTCTTCCTGCTCTTGTCTTTGCCTTAACTGCATGAAGTCCTTTTTGTCTTGATTCACCTTTAGCTCAATCTCCTGTGCATATTGTACATTTTCTGGTGCATTTCATTCAGTTCATGGTTTTATTCATTTCGTAATACTATGTATGCACATACGAGGCGCTTTCCATAAGTAATGCGACCAAATTCCTAAAAAATCTTATATTGAATATATTCGTACAAATATCAAAAATTTTCAAAATAGTACCCTTTTGCGTCTATACGCGTCTCGAGGTGGTATTTCCATGCCTGGCAGGCATCCTGGAATGCCTTTTCCGGAATGTCCTTTAGAGCTTATGTAACATGCGCCTGGATGCTTTGAATCGTGTCCTAATGTTTTCCTTTCATGACTCCATTTAGCTGAGGAAACAAAAAAAGTCAATGTGAGCCAGGTCAGGACTGTAGTGAGGCTGGGGAATCAAGGGGGTCTTGGTCTTGGCCAGGAAGTCGTTGACAATGAAGGCGCTGTGACTCGGCGCACTGTCGTGGTGAACTTTCCACGTGTCCTTGATGTCGCTTCGGCAGCGCGAGACCCTCCTTTTCAGTCTTTTGAGCACTTCCAAGTATAAAGTTGAGTTCACTGTAGTCCCGATAAGTACGAATTGGTGGTGGACAAGGCCTCTGACGTCGAAGAAGACAGTGAGCGTGGTTTTGATCCTGGACTTGCTCATGCGTCCCTTCTTGGGATGGGGCGACGCTGGGGTGTGCCACTCTGAACTCTGCCTTTTTGTCTCAGCCGGCCGGAGTGGCCGAGCGGTTCTAGGCGCTACACTCTGGAACCGCGCGGTCGCTACGGTCGCAGGTTCGAATCCTGCCTCGGGCGTGGATGTGTGTGATGTCTTTAGGTTAGTTAGGTTTAAGTAGTTCTAAGTTCTAGGGGACTGATGACCTCAGAAGTTAAGTCCCATAGTGCTCAGAGCCATTTGAACCATTTTTTTTTTTTTTTGTCTCAGAGTCGAACTCAAAAACCCACGACTCATCACCAGTGATAACTGAGTTTAAAAAATGAGAATCACTTTCACACATTTCCAACATTTCTCGGCACCGAAGTACTCGCCTGTGCTTGTGTTCGTCGGTCAACACTTTTGGGACGAGTTTGGCCCACACCTTCCTCATGTTCAAATCTTCGGTCACAATGCGGAAAATGCTTATTTTTGACATGTTTAGAGTTTGTGCTATCAATTGAAGGCTCAACCGTCTGTCAGAGTTCAAACAATCACGCTCACGCGTCACATTTTCGTCGACTTGTGCCGTTGATGGCCGTCGACTGCGAAGTTCGTCAGTGATCTCCTCTCGGCCCTCCATGAACGACGTGTGCCATCGGAAAAATTGTGATTTGAACAAGCGATGCTGAAATAATGGAAACATTTAGGTGGTGGACTTCCCAAGTTTTACGCAAAATTTGATAGCGTACCGTTGCTCTACAGAATGGTCCATTGTGCCGTGTTGCATAAACTCTAAACGGGGTTGACGGAAATGCACGTCCTGACTCTCTGGTAGGTCGCAGCCGAATGAGACAAAGAGCGTTTGAAGCTAACACCACCCTCCACTTAGCCCAGCCGGTTATTACACTTGGTGGTGTACCGTTGCGTCAGAAAGAAATTGGTCGCATTAGTTATGGAACGCAGTCTGTATACCGAAAAATGTGCATTATACCGTTTTCGATGCTGCAAGATCATAAGCAGTCTGCACTTGAAAGTAATGACGCGGATTCTTCATCGTAAGCAACCGAAAATTTGTTTACATCACTTAAAATCGTTGTGCGACACTACTGCAGCTAAAAAGACATTGTCTCACATCTTGTTTTGGTTGTAGGGCACCACCACCACAAGGAAATTTTGTCAGTTGGGCAAACAAAAGGCGAAATCTAATGTAAAACGTGAACTAACCGTGTGAAGACGAATCCGTCGGTTCGAAGCCGGTAACGGCGCTGTTTAAATAAATAAATAGCATTGTAGAGAGTGGCTCGCTGCTGCAATATTCTGTGTAAGAGTCAACCTATATTTTGTACACAGCCACGGGCTCAAAATGTCAGTTTTTGACAAAATAGCATTTCCTCCTGTCTCTGTTATTCTGAGTCACGCGGTTGTGTTTTCTGTAGCGTTTCATGCATTTGAGGGCCGTGTAACATTTTAAAGCTATTTCTTAGATATGGTTAATTCTTCAGTTACACAGATATATGGTGAGTATAATTGTGTACATTTTTGAAACTAGTTTTATAATGTGTGGCTGACTAAGCCTTATCATCGATACTGCACCACCGTATACTTTGAAACGGAACGTCTTCTACGATGGGTCACGTGATATTTACAAGCGAACTGAGTTTCTTCAATGTCTTCCTTTGTCATTAAACTGAAAATTTGTGTGATTAGCTATTACTTTTATTTCAGAAAGTTTTTAACTTATAACTGTGTTTTGTTAATACATGTTTTTCAAAATGTTCAAATGTGTGTGAAATCTTATGGGACTTAACTGCTAAGGTCATCAGTCCCTAAGTTTACACACTACTTAACCTAAATTATCCTGGGGATAAACACACACACCCATGTCCGAGGGAGGACTCGAACCTCCGCCGGGATCAGGCGCACAGTCCATGACTGCAGCGGCTCAGACCGCTCGGCTCATACCGCGCGGCATACCTGTTTTTAATAGGATTTCGCTTACTGGTTGCTGGTGTGTTAGTAGAGTAGTAACGTAGCACATAGATTATCAAACACATGTTGATAAGATATTATCGACTGCAATACTTTTAAATTCGAATAGAATACTTGTTTTTAAGTACGAGGTCTGTTCAAAAAATTTCGGAACTTTGTCAGAAAATTTTTCTACGCTTAGTTTTTACTTAATGTGCATGGTCCCCTTCAAAAAACTCTCCCCCACAATTGATACACTGCTCCCAACGCCGTTTCCACTTCCCGAAGCAGTCTCTGTATGCTTCTTGCCAGATGGCGCAAAGTGCTGTCTGCGCATTTTCTTTTATCTCGTCTATCGTTGCAAATTTTCGTCTTTGCAACGGAGTTTTCAACTTCGGAAATAGTAAAAGCCTGCACGGGCCAGGTTTGCGTGGTACAGAGGATAAGGCAGCATAATGATTTCTTTTTTTTGTGTAAAATGGAAATGGAAATGTCGTGTGACGAAGGCCTCCCGTCGGGTAGACCGTTCGCCTGGTGCAAGTCTTTCGATTTGATGCCACTTCGGCGACTTGCGTGTCGATGGGGATGAAATGATGATGATTAGGACAACACAACACCCAGTCCCTGAGCGGAGAAAATCTCCGACCCAGCCGGGAATCGAACCCGGGCAGTCTGTCGCGTTGACCACTCAGCTACCGGGGGCGGACGATAGTCACGCGTCAACAGGGGTGAATGTTCGGGGGTGTTATCGTTATGCAAGAGCCATGAGTTGTCTCGTTCACATTTTAGACCGTTTTCTTCTCACATTTTCTCTTAGGCGTCGCAACACGTCCCGACAGTACCATCGATTAACAGTTTGTACCTGTGTCACGAATTCATGATGAACTAATTCTTCAACGTTAAAGAAAATTATCAGCATGGCTCTGACGTTTGATCTGACCTGACGAGCTTTTTTTGGTCTTGGAGAAACTTTCCCGACCAACTGTAAAGACTGAACCTTAGTATCAACATCATAACTGCAGACCCACGTCTCTTCAACAGTTGCGATTATCTTAAGGAACATATCGTTCTCATTTGCGCGATCCTAAAGCTCGTTATAAATTTCGCAGCGAAGGTATTTCTGGTCTTGACTCATGAACTGTGAGACGAACTTGGCGGCAAGACGATGCATTCCAAGATGCTGTGTCAGGATGTTATCACATTATCTGACTGAAATGTTGCATTCTTCGGCAATCTCTCGGACTGTCTGTCTTCGATTGGCACGAGCAATTTCGTTGACGTTTCTGAGATGAGCGTCGCCGTTAGACGTCGATGGGCGTCCTGAAGGAGGGTGATCTCAAACTTCCGCCCACCCATTTTTAAACTGCGTGAACCATTCGTAACGCCGAGTACGGCTCAAGCATTCATCACTGTAGGCTTCCTGCATCATCTGACGTGCTCTGTAAGGGTTTTCTTAAGTTTCACGCAAAATTTTGTGCCGACGTGTTGCTCTTCTCACTCTGCTATCTCAAAACTCGCATACTGAGCGACACAACGCTCTACTCAGTACATCACTAAACAGTGACTAATAGACATACAACAATGAAACTAGCGGCATTTACACATTAAACACAAGTGTGTGCAGGGACCCCAACCACATTGCGCTCCAATACAACGCTGGTGCGATATTACAAATGTTCCAGAATTTTTTCAACAAACCTCGTATATAACGATGTTGTATCTTGGAACAGTCCTCCACATTTGGAAAAACCTTCCTTCTCTGGAGTAATTTCTGTAATTTGAGAGAGAGACTGCATCACATACAAAGTAAGTGCTATCGTATCAAAAATGAATGAGAAAACATGTAAAACTTCTTTTACAGGGCTGCCTAGAAGCGAAAGTATGAAAATTACAGTAGTTTCTATAATCGTTATGATAAATTAATGTGTGTCACAGTCACAAAGAACTAAAAGAAAGAACCATCGCACTGCGTTTGTGTAGTTATTAGCAGTGTTGCCTTAGCCATTAGACTGTACATTAGCGGATGTGCACACTATGGCATGAGCCAGTACGAAAGTGTTTTGCTTTTGCCACAGGAAATGGATACTAGAAACCATACCGGACTTGCCGACTCTGGAAAAGGACTGGCCCACTCCTAATTTCACCAGGCCGTCGCCATACGCAACCGCCCAGGAGGATCTTCAATTGGTGAGTGGCAAACTTTCAATTAAAAGTGTGTTGCCGTATGGAGGACATAATGATAGACATTCCTGGGGTTATGAAGCAGCTGAATGGGTTGGAAATAAATAAATCGCCAGGTCCTGATGGGATTCCAATTCGGTTTTACAGAGAGTACTCTACTGCATTGGCTCCTTACTTAGCTTGCATTTATCGCGAATCTCTTGCCCAACGTTAAGTCCCACGTGACTGGAAAAAAGCGCAGGTGACGCCTGTATATAAGAAGGGTAGAAGGACGGAAAATTACAGGCCAATATCCTTAACATCGGTTTGTTGCAGGATTCTCGAACATATTCTCAGTTCGAATATAATGAATTTCCTTGAGACAGAGAAGCTGCTGTCCATACATCAGCACGGCTTTAGAAAGCATCGCTCCTGCGAAACGCAACTCGCCATTTTTCCACATATCTTGGGAACCATGGATGAAGGGTATCAGACGGATGCCATATTCCTTGACTTCCGGAAAGCGTTTGAATCGGTGCGCCACTGCAGACTCCTAACTAAGGTACGAGGATATGAGATTGGTTCCCAAGTATGTGAGTGGCTCGAAGACTTCTTAAGTAATAGAACCCAGTGCGTTTTCCTCGATGGTGAGTGTTCATCGGAGGTGAGGATATCTTCTGGAGTGGCTCAGGGAAGTGTGGTAGGTCTGCTGTTGTTTTCTATATACATAAATGATCTTTTGGATAGGGTGGATAGCAATGTGCGGCTGTTTGTTGATGATGCTGTGGTGTACGGGAAGGTGTCGTCATTGAGTGACTGTAGGATGATACAAGATGACTTGGACAGGATTTGTGATTAGTGTAAAGAATGGCAGCTAACTCTAAATATAGATAAATGTAAATTAATGCAGATGAATAGGAAAAAGAATACTGTAATGTTTGAATACCCATTAGTAGTGTAGCGCTTGACACAGTCACGTCGATTAAATATTTGGGCGTAACGTTGCAGAGCGATATGAAGTGGGACAAGCATGTAATGGCAGTTGTGGGGAAGGCGGATAGTCGTCTTCGGTTCATTGGTAGAATTTTGGGAAGATGTGGTTCATCTGTAAAGGAGACCGCTTATAGAACACAAATACGACCTATTCTTGAGTACTGCTCGAGCGTTTGGGACCCCTATCAGGTCGGATTGATGGAGGGCATAGAAGCAATTCAGAGGTGGGGTTTGATCATCACGCGAGTGTTTCGGAAATGCTTCAGGAACTCGGGTGGGAGTCTCTGGAGGAAAGGAGGCGTTCTCTTCGTGAATCGCTACTGAGGAAATTTAGAGAACCAGCATTTGAGGCTCACTGCAGTACAATTTTACTGCCGCCAACTTATATTTCGCGGAAAGACCACAAAGATAAGATAAGAGAGATTAGGGCTCGTACAGAGGCAATTAGGCTGTAAATTTTCCATCGTTTTGTTAGGGAGTGGAACAGGGAGAGAAGATGCTAGTTGTGGTACGAGGTACCCTCCGCCACGCACCGTATGGTGGATTGCGGAGTATGTATGTAGATGTCGATGTTTCAGGTTTTTTGCTTATTCCACTTTCTAGAGAACTATTTCACTTAGGCTCCGTGGAAGGACCATTACAATCGCTCGTCTGCTGCAAATCTGTATTTTGTTTTTATGCCGTGATCCATATCCTTGAGAAAATCATCACTCAGGATCTTGTAAGAGCACAGCGTCTTTAAAACTTGGCGAGTCTGACATAGGATACGCTAGCCGGCGGGCTTGACTTTCATATTTTTACTACAGTATTGTTAGTGTCTGTTTGAGGCGGCTGCTGCACTGTCGTGTCGCTCTGACGTTGCTCAAGCCGCGTCCGCAGCTGCCGCCTCCGCTCTGCGCTGCGCCTGGTGACGACACGGGGAGCGCTTGGGTGCACCGTGGCTGTCCGGTGCGGACGTCATACCTGGCGCGGCCATTTCTTTTGTCAGAGGGGGACGCTTGCAGAATTGAGGAAAAAAACTTATTTTACTGTTGATAATTTATTCTAAAACAAGGACATGGTAACAATGTATTAGTTATCTATAATTTGAAATAATCAACATTAGATCGCGGTTGCAGACACATTTGTTTTATATTTGTCGCCGGAGGAAGTCAGTTTCAAAATGTCAGGTCTAGTTTTCAAGGAGGGAAAAAACTTATCACATGATTTATTGATGTTAGTCTTCATAGCCAAAATGGCTTTCAAAAGCGCTACTGTTAACTGTGTTTTGTCACTTGTCCATATCTTATTCATTAGAGAAAAAACTCTTTCGACAGGTGTGTTACTTCCAGTAAAACATAAATATTATACGAAATTTCGTACAATTCAGACTGTTGTCGAGGAAATGTGTGAGCAACTCTAACCAACGGTCTTCAGCAGCAACACTCTTAGCGTTCCAGCTTGATATTTTTCACCTGTGACGTAGTTGGAAGTAAGCGAAAATCCATCGAATACGAACGTATCTTGGTCGCCGCTAATAAATCCTTGTGTAATCAGGAAATCTGTCACATTCTGTATTTCTTCCCACGTAGCTCTTTTTCTCAAAGTTTTATATTCAAACACTGCGAAGTTTGCATTGAACTGACACCACTGATCCAAGTATTCTTTGCTCATCTTACGAAAATTAACCGTCGCAGTTTCTACACCCTGAACGACAGCGTCAGTTCCTTGTAATTTTATTAGATCACGGACGGCGTGAGGAATAAAAAGCGAACTCTCTTTACGTGCCAAGTTATCTAGGAGACACAATTTCCTTTGTACATTCTACAGCAGATATGCATTGTGCTTCAATTTTTAGCGCCGTCTGATGGAAAGTCGCTGCCTGTGCACACAAAAAGTATAAACGTCCCTCAGAGTTGGGATTTTTCATATTTGTCCATTTATTCATGCTCAGAGAATGGCTTTTTAAGGGCTGAAATATTTTTAGAACGCTTTCAAGCGCCGGCATTAACGCGAGCCATCTGGTTTCGTGGTAGCCCAGCAGTTTCTGATACTCACTGTCACTGGAATCAGAGAACCCTTTCAGAGCTTCCATTCGAAAGCTGTAGACACTGTGACACATACGAACTCCACATGGAGACAATTTGAAGCTGTTTGCATTGGGTTGTATATATATATATATATATATATATATATCCACATGGAGACAATTTGAAGCTGTTTGCATTGCGTTGTATATATATATATATATATATATATATATATATATATATATATATATATATATATATATATATATTAAACTATTATCCAGTCTTTGCCTCATATCTCATTCTTCGAGAAGTCCACATATGCCGTCGCTGTTTCGCTGCACGCCATCAGGTCTTGGGCACACTGGACTCGCATTCGGGAGGACGACGGTTCAATCCCGCTTCCCTAAATCGCTCCAGGCAAATGCCGGGATGGTTCCTATGAAAGGGCACGGCTGACTTCCTTCCCCGTCCTTCCCTAATCCGATGAGACCGATGACCTCGCTGTTTGGTCTTTTCCCCCAAACAACCCAACCCAACCCATCAGGTCTTGGGCCGTGCACGCTCTTGGATAGTTTACTGGCGGACACTGAAGCATGTGGTTCATGATCTGGATGTTCCCACACAGACGCAAAGCACTTTCGCTAATTCCGCACTTGTGCAGATTTTTGTTACATCTGCCTATTCCTGAACGCAACCTGTTCAGGGTTTTCCATCTCTCCCACTCAAGTTCCGCACCTGGTATTAGCACTTCCTCAGAATCATGAGACCATTTGGTACTCATGTAACGGATGACGTTGATCTTGGACATGTTTCGTTCGTTCAGTTCTGCTCTGTATTGAACGTCGGATATTTGGCGGAGCAATTCCTGATAAGGACTATAGGTGTTCTACTCTTGTTGGTTTAAGACATCCTGTAATATGTCTACACGTCTGGTTCAGGACATGGTCCAGTTTGTTTGTGTGCCAGATCGCTCCCAGACAGGACTTGCAAACTCAGCAGCAGAGTAACAGAGTGCCATTGCGGTGGTGCATAAAACTTTTGGATTACCTCCACATTTTGGTGTTTTTAGCTTGCCAAGTAAGTTATTCTGTGATTGGACTTTTGCCCTGCTCTTCTCAATGTGCCACTTGAATGACAATGTCCTATCAAGAGTAACTCCCAAGTACACTGGGAAAGGGCAGTGTGTTAATCGTGTGTCATTCCACCAAACATTCAGTTCTCGCTTCGCCTCTCTGTTGTTAAGATGGAATAGGCAAATATGGGTTTTACTTGGTTTGGGTCTAAGCTGACTTTTATTGTAATAGTTGGTGAGATTTTCCAGGTTCTTAGCTAGTATTTCCTCAATATCCTCGTAGTTTGAGGCCTGAACAATTATTGCCCTATCATCAGCACTGAAAGATCTTGACCGGGAACTAATAGGCTGGTCATTTGTATAAATATTGAATAACAGGGGGACAAGAACACTGCCCTGGGGAAGCCAATTTTTTTTGTAGTCGCCATCTGCTCTTGTTACCCTGGAACTCAACGAAATGTGTTAAATAGAACTGATTTGAGTACAGCAGTGAGTTGAGGGCTTTTTTGTTGTCTTTTGCACTTTCGCAATGAGATTTCTGAGGTTGATGGTATCATATGCTGCCGTCAAATTATAAACACCACCCCTGTAGAATCAGATTTTCAATCTGCAGCGGAGTGTGCGCTGATATGAAACTTCCTGGCAGATTAAAACTGTGTGCCCGAACGAGACTCGAACTCGGGACTTTTGCCTTTCGCGGGCAAGTGCTCTACCATCTGAGCTGCCGAAGCACGACTCACGCCCGGTACTCACAGCTTTACTTCTGCCAGTACCTCGTCTCCTACCTTCCAAACTTTACAGAAGCTCTCCTGCGAACCTTGCAGAACTAGCGCTCCTGAAAGAAAGGATATTGCGGAGATATGGCTTAGCCACAGCCTGGGGGATGTTTCCAGAATGAGATTTTCCCTCTGCAGCGGAGTGTGCGCTGATATGAAACTTCCTGGCAGATTAAAACTGTGTGCCCGACCGAGACTCGAACTCGGGACCTTTGCCTTTCGCGGGTAAGTGCTCTACCACCTGAGCTACCGAAGCACGACTCACACCCGCTAGTCACAGCTGTACTTCTGCCAGTATCTCGCCTCCTCCCTTCCAAACTTTACAGAAGCTCTCCTGCGAACCTTGCAGAACTAGCACTCCTGAAACAAAGGATATTGCGGAGACATGGCTTAGCCAAAGCCTGGGGGATGTTTCCAGAATGAGATTTTCACTCTGCAGCGGAGTGTGCGCTGATATGAAACTTCCTGGGAGATTAAAACTGTGTGCCCGACCGAGACTCGAACTCGGGACCTTTGCCTTTCGCGGGCAAGTGCTCTACCATCTGAGCTACCGGGTGTGAGTCGTGCTTCGGTAGCTCAGATGGTAGAGCACTTGCCCGCGAAAGGCAAAGGTCCCGAGTTCGAGTCTCGGTCGGGCACACAGTTTTAATCTGCCAGGAAGTTTCACCAGCCCTGTAGCTAGTCTTTTCTCAAATCCATCTTCAATATACTGGGTTAGACTGAGAGCTTGACTGGTACACGATTTGCCACGCCGAAATCCCGCTTCCTCTTTTATTAGGATGCCCTCAATCAGCTCTTTGAATCGATTTAGTATCAGTCTTTCAAAAAGTTTGTAAGTTTTACACAACAGAGAGATCGGCCGATAACTCGTAGGATTTTCTGGGTCCTTACCAGGCTTAAGAATTGCAATTATTTTTGCCTGCCTCCAGATTTTAGGGATTCGTCCTGTTGCCCAACAGCAGTTCATAAACTCCAACAGCCACAATTTAGAGAGAACACCAAGATGTATCAGCTGTTCATTTTTAATATAATCCATGCCTGCAGCCTTCCCGATCTTTAAACTTTTGATTGCTTCGCTTAGTCCTGATAATATAAAAATGTGATCGAGTGTTTCATTATTTTCTTCCTGGGAAGCATTTAATTTTCTCGTATGCCCTTTTTTCAGCCTGTGTTCCGCTTTACCGTTTTTCAGCAACTGGGAGCCGATTTGGTTTGCTGCAACGCCAACAAAGCCTGGTGTACCTGCAGATATACCATCTAGCTTTTCGAGCAGTCTGCATGCTTTCCGACTACTGTGGGTCATGTTAATGCTTTCTACAGTGTGTTGCCATTTCTGTCTTCTATTTTCAGTCATTGCTGTATGACTTCTTCGCCCACCTCCATTGTTTCTGGGGAGAATGGGTTGGTGTCATAGAGATCACAGCAAGTTTCGTATTTCTCTTTTTTCTCTTCGCTGTAGCCTGGAATGTACGATTTTCTACATCCTCTCAGTATACTCTGCTGTGCACAGTATGTTACAGCTTTAACAAACTCACTGTAGTTTTCTGGTAGAGGTTGAAGGAATGAACGCTTGTTGTCCACTCTATTCGAGAAAGCTTCCCAGTTAACTTTTTGGATATTAAATATATTTCGAATGGGAAACTCTGATGGCTGTATCAAAGGGCTGATTATGCAGAGTATTGGCCGGTGCTGGGACTTTGGGATGGGATTCAATACGAGCTTTTGGTATATGTTCGCAAGAGTATTACTAGTGAAACATAGATCTGGATTATATCCTCTTTTCCATCTGCCGCTGTTGAATGATGGAGGCTGTTTTGGATCGTGGATGAAATGGAATTGTTGTTTTCAACCCACTGTTCCACTAGTTCCCCATCTTTGTTAGTTTATGTATACCCCCAGGGCACATTGTGACTGTTGAAGTCTCCCATTATTATATCTGGTATATCCTTGTTCTTCCCCAGGGCTATAGTGAACTGATATTGTATGTTGGGTGGCTTATATACAGAGCGGATGTTTATGTTACTACGCTATTCTGAACATTAGTTCTACCTTCTGTGATTTTGAGATCGTTCTTGACAAAAATTGCACTTCTGTATTGGTTATGGGGAATCTCTTTGATTAGCTGCATGCCAGGTATTCTTGTCCTTGTGGAATCTGGTCCTCTATGCGTTTCCTGGAGGCACAGAAAGTCGCACCTATAATCCTTGCACAAATTTGAAGTAAGATCTTGTTTTGCATGTGACAGTCCTGCATTGAATGAGATAATTGTCAGTGTTGGCTCTGAAAGGAGCCTTTTGTGATCTCTCATTTTCCGCACTCTCATGAGGTTTGTAGTCGCTGGGTAGAAAGGTTAGCCAACAAATGCCATTGTCCAGGGGATGCCCGAGTGGATTTTCTCACTCTTCTTTTAGGCTCTTTCTTTGTCCCCCAGACTGCATTGTGAACTATATGGTTTCCACTTCCAATCCCAATGAGTTGCCTTCTGAGTGACAGCTTCAATTTTGCATAAATATTAGTACAACCTTTTCTATTATTTCCTTCAAAATTGCATTAGCATAATCTCCACAAGATGCCACAATTTTCTTATTTAAATCAATACACGATAACACGCCCTATAAATAATCGACAACAATATCTAATGTCTCACAAGGCTGCTCTCGAAACTCTAAAATCTTGACTTTTAGACTTTCATAACGTAAAAAAATATCGAATCAAAAAAGGGAATAATTTCACTTAGCCATGATTTTGTAGTGGCAACTTCTACCAACGAATGTATCAGGATGACCAAATGTAGCGGGAAGAGGTAGAAGGCAATGTATTAAGGGTCGTCCGAGCTTTCCAAGTGATTTATTGTTTCCAACTACAGTGTCCCCATTCCTCCCGATCTGTGTCACCAGGTCCCGCAATGCTGAGGACACCACTTCTCTGTCTGCAAAATGGCTTGGCGTGGAATGGCTTGGCGTGGAATGGCTGTCTCAATGACCTGTACACACACTGTTGTGTGTCAGCCTTGTACAGCAGCCGAGTTGCAGCGTCGTCAGGATGCCGGCAGTCAATTCAGTGGTCTGCGTCCCTGCCGACTCAGCGCCGCTCAGTGTGAGCCGCAGGCGGCCAGCTGCGTGCTTCTCGCCGGCGTGGCTGAGATCATCGCGACATCAAGGACCCGTGATCTGGCGTCCGAATGTGCGGCCCTCGCCTCGGGATGCCTCTGCCATGTGTTGGAAGCCAGGACGACTGCCCGTGGTAGCGAGCTGTTGAGTGGCCCGCCGCTGGCTAGCTACAGACCGAGGGTCGGCCTCAGAGGGTCGAACCAGTGACCCGCCGTTTACTGGAACACTGGCGCCCCATCTGCTGCTGCATGTAGCTGGTGATGTGACACCCCCCGCTGTCCAGGAGAGCTGCCACACTTGAATGAATCTCGTTAGAAAGCCGCACCTATTTATATGTGGCTGTGTGCCTCTGTTTTGCCATATGCGCTGCTTTGCATCGCGTACTCGTAACACACTAGGTTGGCCAGTGGGCCCGTTCTGCCTGTGATTTTCTACATGCAAAACCGCTACGTATACCCTTTCAGCAATTTGATGCCCTGTGGCCTCTGTTCTACTTCACAACTCTTGGTATGCGTAACTCACTGCAATCCGGCCCGCAATTGGCTGTAACTTGCACTCAGAATATTGCACAAAATTAACTTTGCCTATCCTAAACGGTGGTGCCGCTACAATTTCAAATAACCGTTAATAAAGAAATGCAATGGGCTTGACGAAGATGCTCTCTCGATTCATCCATCACCATAGATGCCAGCACATTTACAACAATACCCAAGTATTTTTTATGAGCACATCAAAATTTTTTCTCAAAACATGTTTGAATTAAATTAGAGGCACAGTCATTTTAGTGATAGCTGTGGTTTTCTTGAAGTGTGTGATACGCCCCTGCAACTTCTACTGCAGCTACATCCAAATTCTTCGAAGTCGGTAAATCGTTTATTTTGAAAAAAAAAAAAAAAAAAAGCAACCATTGACTAGCTGGAAGCAGCAGCTTGACCAGAGAGCCTGTGTTTTTCTGATTTTAAATGTTTCTCAATATCGCAGGCACCACCATGACCAAGATCAGTACGACACTTCTCACAGGTAACATCTGATGCAACACTGTTTTGTTTTATAAATGGATGCTTATTTTGCAAAAAATATTAAAGGTACACTTACCTTTACACATTTTTCTAATGTTACAAAGACATAAACATGAGGTCGTCGAATGAGTTGTTTGATTGTGTGCGTGCGCCCGTACATTCCAATATAAACTAAAACTGGCGCATGTCAAATTCCCACTCGCGCGATGTGATTGTTGGCTGAGTTGAGCGGCATCTCCCTCGCTCTCGCCATGTTACTCGTCCTCTGTTCTCTACGCCGCCGACCCTGCAGCCGTAACTGGCGCGGTTCGAATGTGACGAGTATAATAGGCTGGTATGGCCGAGGGGGGGGGGGGGGGAAATCTCTTTCCAAAAGCGGGCTCTTTTTGCTCTGGCTCGGCACAACGGGACAGACAACCTGAAAGCAGGACTTCCCCGCCGACAGAGGGACATATGGTTACTTTAGACTCAAACTGCACGATCTGTGAAACAATGAACAAGTTCCGCGCAGTGTCGGTACATCAAAGGAAATGGCTTGTTTGTGCCCAGTTCTGTTCGGAGAGCGTTCCTCTTTCATCATTGCTAGTGACCCACGCTGGAACACTATTACAGAACTACGAATAGTCTGCTCCATTCTGCGCGTTTCTGGGCTGCTGTGCCCCGTCTTGCGATGCTCTGCGCCGTGCGTTTGTGCGCTGAGTTAACGTCTCGGGAAAGAGTCGCGGGGTATGTACGCTTGAATGCTAAAGTGGGAAGTATTCAGCAGCCATATCGAGGGGTATGTTGTTTGATACATACACGTTCGTGAGGCGATGTGAATTCGAGAGTGTTTTGTGTTGAACAAAAGTAAGTTTAAAGGACTGTATGTCATCTTACACGCTTCACGCGAATACCCACTGTTACCGTGGATACCGCCACGTGAAATAATTTATAGGCGAGTTTGCTATACTTATAAATCAGATTCGTACCGAATCAGCACGAACAAACTGTGGCTCCATTGAAATCAATGGACTTTAATTTGTGAATTTTGTCAGCACGAATGAGGACATAATTAGACGTGTTCTGTCGTTTGGAGATTAAGAAACTAAGTCAGTGGACATCGTCTTTTATTGCAGGGGATACTGGTCATCACTAGTTATTACTTTTTTGTGTGGCAGTTAATTACAGGCACAAGGTTTGAACAGTTGCCCACCGTAATCTGTTTGTAAGTATCAGCCTTTCGAAAGATCCCATTGCCTAAAAATTAAACGCACTGTAGTGTTTCGAAATAAGAGGGGATCTTGGAGTCTGTGGACCACAGAGTATGTGTATCTATCAGTCTATCCATTTACTTATCATCTGTAAAAGTACAGGTATTGTAGATGTTTCGACATAGGGTTTCTTTTCGCCACGGCTATCGAAAACTTTTCACTACATTGTAAACCAAAAGCGACCTGATTTTACGATGTTTCCAAGAAATCACCCTAATCTGTGAACTGTTTCCACTCGTTGCTATGTGGTTCTGTGGATTTTGCGTTCGTCGGATACGAGGAAAAGATAAAAGATTATCAGCCTGGCAGCGGAAGGCTAGGACTTTTTAAGATTTAAATGCATTTACGTTTTTCCAATGAGTATGTTGCAGTCCCAGATTGAGGTTATAACAGCTCTATAAAATAAGAAACTTCGTTTTATCCAATTATCCAAAGCTCCTCTGACGGCTAATTTTTCTAATAGATGTGAACAGACGGAAGGCCGACAGTGCCATTTGCGGCGAGAAGGACGGAAGTTCCGATAATTCCTGCATTAAATCTTCATTACCGAGCCACATTTGTTGGCAATTGTATCGTTCTGATGTTTCTCTCTTTGTATTTAGCTCTCTCCTTGTACGTAATATTTCGCATTTTCTCCGCGTTACTACAGAATGGTGTGCTCTCGGGTACTCGCTGGAGCTGCTAATTCCATTTTACATACAATATTTCGTGGATCCTTGATGCCTCAGAACATGTCCTACCAACCGATCCCTTCTTCTGGTCAAGTTGTGCCACAAACTTCTCTTCTCCCCAATCCCATTCAATACTACCTCATTAGTTATGTGATCTACCCATCTAATCTTCAGCATTCTTCTGTAGCACCACATTTCGAAATAACGCTTGTTTTACACTAAGCAGATTCAGAAGGATGTAGGTTGCAGCAGGTACTGGGAGATGAAGAAGCTTGCACAGGATAGAGTAGCATGGAGAGCTGCATCAAACCAGTCTCAGGACTGAAGACCACAACAACAACATTTCGTGGATCGACCCAGATACTGCGAGCTACATTCTTACGAGTAGTCGCTGCTTCGTCTACTATCAGACTGTATAGTTTTGTTAGTGCCAGTTTCACTACCAGAACATCATCTTATAATGGAATTACGCGCAAATGTTAAAGATTCTGGATCAAAGTAATGAACCCTTTATGTTAACTGAATCTTACGTCTGTTCTTCGTAGAACAACAATATAATAAACGAAAGCTATTAGTTTGTTTTTGTTCTACAGTGTTACTTTTATTGCGTTAACCGCTTTTCGGCTTACAAGCCTTCTTCAGACATTTACTGAATATTGTCACGAAATACGTTACAGTGTTTGTAAACAACATGGAAAGAGACATAGAAACGTACAATAAGTAACATCTTTGACAGTGTGGTGTTAATGCAATGTAACAAGTAAAAAATTGAACAGCAAATAAATAAAAAGTCGAAATCCGGTTAACTCATTAGAAATAATACTGTAGAACAAAAGCAAACTAGTGCTTCTCATTTATTATAATTAACCCTTTAATTATAAGCAATAAAAGCGTTCTTAAAATTATAGTTTAGTTAGCGTTGGCGCTCGTTTCGTGTTATCGCGCAATAGGGGTGAGTGTGTCACTGATATGATGACGAGAAAAAAATGGTTCAAATGGCTCTGAGCACTATGGGACTTATCATCTGTGGTCATCAGTCCCCTAGAACTTAGAACTACTTAAACCTAACTAACCTAAGGACATCACACACATCCATGCCTGAGGCAGGATTCGAACCTGCGACCGCAGCAGTCGCGCGGTTCCGGACTGAGCGCCTAGAACCGCTCGGCCACACCGGCCGGCTACGATGACGAGCTGGTGTGGCAGTCACTGAAACAAAGGCGGTTTTCTTTGCAGCGAGATCTATTTACGAAATTTCAATCACCAACTTTCTCTTCCGAATGCGTAAATATTTTGTTGACACCCACCTACGTGGGGAGAAATGACCATCATAATAAAACAAGAGAAATCAGAGCTCGAACTGAAAAATTTAGGTGTTCCTTTTCCCCACGCGCCATTCGAGAGTGGAATGGTAAAGAATTAGTTCGAAAATGGTTCGATGAACCCTCTGCTAGGCACGAAAGTGTCAATTGCAGAGTAACCATGTAGATGCAGATGTAGATGTTTGTCAAATTAACATAAATATAGGTATTCACATAAAAAATGTTTCACAATTTTCTCTTGTGAAGCGCCACGGTGTAAGCACTGGTAAACCAGAGACAGTTCACTTCTGTGGTACTCTGCAAACCACGCCTCTTTGTCATGTGGAGTCGACATGTCTGGCACATTCATTTATTACGACGCGGGTACTCCAGTGTACTACACAATGCAAGCTTCTTTGACGGTACAACTGCAGACCTAGGTGCTGAATAATTTACCCGTTTAGCTAAAAAATGTATGGTTTCTAACAGTTGCTCTTGTTGTTGTCATACACATTGTTTCCCTGTAAGCCCTGCAACGGCATCAGCTGAACTCCTTCAAACTCATTCTGTCTTCAGAAGATTAAACTATCAAGAACTACAACCACAGGAAGAAAATACCATAATATTCAACGCCACTTTTCGTTGTCACTGTCGGATGTTGCTAACTCCTCGATTCCATAGCTGAGGACATGAGATTACTGGACGGTTACTTGGCGTAGTAACAGGCTTAATCAATACATAATTACCTTGTTAAATATGAAATTTGATTCTTAGTAATGACGTGCGACACACAAAACGTAAATTTAATGACACATCATCACTTAACATCAACTAAAACTGAACTTATCTGAACAAACAACAAAGAATTTACTGAGAGCGGAGCACAGAGGAGGCGTGAGCTGTGAATTGTGTTCTTAAAGCCAGGAAAAATTATTCCAAAACCGAAGAGTAGAGGTGTTCGGTAGGTCAGTAACTACCAGTACACGTCATGGTCCGGCTGTCAAACCACTAGTAAACTAGGTAATCGACATGAGAAAAGTGTCTTTGCAATAATCAACAGCAAACAATGAGTTAGGAAGTTTCATATCAGCGCACATTCCGCTGTAGAGTGAAAATTTCATTCTAGAAACGTCCCCCAGGCTGTGGCTAAGCCATGTCTCCGCAATATCCTTTCTTTCAGGAGTGCTAGTTCTGCAAGGTTCTCAGGAGACCTTCTGTAAAGTTTGGAAGGTAGTAGACGAGGTACTGGAAGAAGTAATGCTGTGATGACGGGGCGTGAGTCGTGCTTGGGTAGCTCAGTCGATATAGCACTTGCCCGCGAAAGGCAAAGGTCCCGAGTTCGAGTCTCGGCCCGGCACACAGATTTAATCAGCCAGGAAGTTTCATATCAGCGCACACTCCGCTGTAGAGTGAAAATTTCATTCTAGAGTCATACCGATAGATCGATCAGGTATTTGACTGCAGAGGAATGACTGAAAACGAACGGTGGCGGGATGGATTCAGAACAGCAGTGGGGCAAGGAGAGCGGCCACGGGTCTGTGTGGGACCTCTGACAACAGAAGGTTGTACGATATATTGGGAACAGTGAGCGGGATTCTGTGGTTTTCAGCAATGAGAGCCGTTCTTTATTTATTTCTTTATTTATTTATTTTGACGTCAAATCGATGATAACGTGGCCATTAGGTGACGCTGTGAAGTGTCACAGGAAGCCACGATTTTCGGGACACATATCTCGCCAACTCCTGGTATCACGGTTTATGGAACTATTGTGTATGACAACAGCAATGATTTGGATGACTTTTGAAGTGAGGCTATTGCCCGTCTGTGCGTATAAAAATGGGTATAATCTCTTGTCACACACTTCATGAGTATGTTAGCAAATGGTTTGTTACAGCAGGATAATGCAAGAATCGACATTCCAGCTTACTTCACAAACGGCTCCAGGAAAGAATGTTTCTTTAACTGACGTGCCACAGTCATCAGGTTCACCATGCACAGAGGATGTCTGTAGTGGGATGGGTGGACATATACAGGGTTATTACAAATGATTGAAGCGATTTCACAGCTCTACAATAACTTTATTATTTGAGATATTTTCACAATGCTTTGCACACACATACAAAATCTCAGAACTTTTTGAAGGCATTCACAAATGTTCGATATGTGCCCCTTTAGTGATACGGCAGACATCAAGCAGATAATCAAGTTCCTCCCACACTCGGCGCAGCATGTCCCCATGAATGAGTTCGAAAGCATCGTTGATGCGAGCTCGCAGTTCTGGCACGTTTCTTGGTAGAGGAGGTTTAAACACTGAATCTTTCACATAATCCCACAGAAAGAAATCGCATGGGGTTAAGTTGGGACAGCGTGGAGGCCATGACATGAATTGCTGATCATGATCTCCATCACGACCGGTCCATCGGTTTTCCAATCTCCTCTTTAAGAAATGCCGAACATCATGATGGAAGTGTGGTGGAGCACCATCCTGTCGAAAGATGAAGTCGGCGCTGTCGGTCTCCAGTTGTGGCATGAGCCAATTTTCCAGCATGTCCAGATACACGTGTCCTATAACGTTTTTTTCGCAGAAGAAAAACGGGCCGTAGACTTTAAACCGTGAGATTGCACAAAACACGTTAACTTTTGGTGAATTGCGAATTTGCTGCATGAATGCGTGAGGATTCTCTACCGCACAGATTCGCACATTGTGTCTGTTCACTTCACCATTAAGAAAAAATGTTGCTTCATCACTGAAAACAAGTTTCGCACTGAATGCATCCACTTCCATGAGCTGTTGCAACCGCGCCGAAAATTCAAAGCGTTTGACTTTGTCATCGGGTGTCAGGGCTTGTAGCAATTGTAAACGGTAAGGCTTCTGCTTTAGCCTTTTCCGTAAGATTTTCCAAAGCGTCGGCTGTGGTACGTTTAGCTCGCTGCTTGCTTTATTCGTCGACTACCGCGGGCTACGCGTGAAACTTGCCCGCATGCGTTCAACCGTTTCTTCGCTCACTGCAGGCCGACCCGTTGATTTCCCCTTACAGAGGCATCCAGACGCTTTAAACTGCGCATACCATCGCCGAATGGAGTTAGTAGTTGGTGGATCTTTATTGAACTTCGTCCTGAAGTGTCGTTGCACTGTTATGACTGACTGATGTGAGTGCATTTCAAGCACGACATACGGTTTCTCGGCTCCTGTCGCCATTTTGTCTCACTGCGCATACGAACGCTCTGTCGGCAGAAACCTGAAGTGCGGCTTCAGCCGAACAAAACTTTATGAGTTTTTCTACGTATCTGCAGTGTGTCGTGACCATATGTCAATGATTGGAGCTACAGTGAATTTATGAAATCGCGTCGTGACCATATGTCAATGAATGGAGCTACAGTGAATTTATGAAATGCTTCAATCATTTGTAATAGCCCCGTACTTTGATAGCAGCCGTTAGCCACAATGAACTGACGCAGCACCTGTTTGGGTATGAAAACAGGACGCTCAAGACGACATTCGAGGCTGTCTGTGCCCATGCCACAACGAACAGAAGAGTGCGTTCGTGCCTGTTGGTTCACACCTCATACTGATGTTGATGAAGGATATCGGTTCCGAATGGAACGAAAATTTAATAGTTTAAAACTCGTTGTGAGGTGAACGAGTTAAGGAAAGTTTAATAAATGTAGGACCTCTGCTCCATGTATAGCTCATTCCATTTTCATCAGTCTGAATCAGGTGAAAATAACGTGAATCCGTTGGTGGGTGTTAATGTAGCTTACATCTGGTGTAATGAGTTTGTGAAGGAGCTCGCAGATAGCAAAGCATGCATCGGACGCTTGGCTGTGGCTTTAGGACGGATAGGGGAAATGAGATAAGAAAGCAGTGAAACTGTAGTATGTTGTAACAATGGAATATCGCATATCTTCAAGCAGTTTAAATTTCATGCATTTCAAGGGAACGAGAGCATTGCACCTATCGCTAGTTTTGGCGATTACAGATTAAAGATGCGTGTGGTATAACGATTAAACGCAGCCTCTGACAGTGTTACCGTAGATTAATGTAGCGTAATGCTCAAACATTATACGTATAGCTCCAGGAACTAAGTGATATAGGTAGTACTTAACGACAAATGATCATTCGCTAAAAACTGAGCCGTTATAGGATCGCTTTATCATCCCTCTGTCTGTGCGACTGTTAAAAGCGCTTTTTCTCAGGAATGGGTCGACGTACCAACGTGACAATTAAGCCACATACTGAGGTATGTAAAACATAAAAGTTTCTAAGTCAATGCAATCGACAGATAGGCCCATTTATGTCACATATTTTCTTACTCCCAAACTACGTCATGAAAACTTAAAGGGTGCTTCTCATTGGCCTACAAACGTAAAATTTGGCGAAAAACAAGGCTTCACAGAACAACCGAAGGGAAAATCTGAAAACTGTAAATTTGTAATTATATCACACGAAAAAGATTTTTTTTGTCATTTCTTATCTGACTCTCTGTCTCTTCGGCCGTCTGTTAAGACTGCTTCTTCGCAGGATCGGGTACACGTATCAGGTTGAAATGTGTGGCACATACTAAGGCATACGGTCCCTTGGCGGTGTAAACCATTGGTGCTTCTTAGCCGGTGCAGTCAAAAGATATGCGATTTATGTCACATAGTTTGATACCGTACTTGCAAACTCACTCATCGAAACCGATGGGCTGCTTTCTGTTGGCCTAGTGTCATGAAATTTGGCAAGAACGAGGGTTCCACACAACAATCAAAGGCAAAAACGCGAAAATTGCATCACGCAAACAAAAAAACGTTTTTCTCATTTGTTATCTGACTGTGTCAGACGGCCCCCCTGTTAAGCCCTCTTTTTCTCAGGGAAGTGTACACATATGAAGTTGAAATTTGTGTGACATACTATGGTCTGTATTCCCTTGGTGATGTAATAAATATAAGCGTCTAGGACTATACAGCCAAGAGGTACGGCCATTCAGGTCACATGTTTTTATACTCGCAAACTCACTCACCAAAACCTTTAGGGCACTTCCTGTTGGCATAGAATCATGACGAATAGCGAGGTTTAACAGTACAACAATAAGAAAAAAAATACGAAAACTGTAAATTTGTAGCTATATCACACAAAAAAGTTTTTCCTAGTCTGTTCTTCCGTCTGTTAAAAACTCTTTTGGTCAGGAAGAAGTAGATTTATCAAGTTGAAATGTACGTCACACAAAGCTCTATGGTCGCTTAGCAGTGCAATAAACGTCAGCTTCTAAGTCAATGCATTCGAAAGATATAACCATGTATGTCACAAATTTTGATTCAAACTCACTCATCAAAACCTATGGGGTATTTCCCGATTACCTAGAATCATGAACCATGGCAATACGGAAGCTTTTCCAGTACAAATAAAGGAAACAATCCCAAAATCGTTAATTCTTTTGTCATCAGTTATCCGACGTCAACCTTGAAATTAAAACAGTCAGTAATTCTGCATTCAGGCTGATTTGCTGGCAACGGTAAAAGTCAAATAGCAGAAAAGGAAAGAGTTTATTGCTCACATGAGGAGTTTCGGAATTTATCCGTTAAAATAAGCGTATATCAAGAACTTGACACTTCGCTCTGAAAGCATTACTCTTTATTTATTGAAATAAATTATTTCCTTAACTAAATTACATACGTGATAGTTGTGTAGCTAAGGACGGCTGATGTAAAGCTAAGTAAATTTATCTTAAATTTTCTTTCAGCTACAGCAAGAAATGTATGGTGAGGTTGCGGCCGTGGAGGTGGACTCGGACGAACAGGACTTGTACGCGGGCGACGACGAATATTACGCCCACGATTACTCGGGCCAGTGAAAAGAGGTTGGTTTTAGTGTGAGAGAAAACTGTGCGGACTAGGTGTGGACGCCATAAATAAACGTGTCTTACATTTTCGTTTAAAATTACGTGTAACAGTCCAGCCGCTCAGAGGAAACTGTTGTTAACTCGCAGCGTCCGGGGACGTTCATCCCTATGATTCACTGAATGATGAAGCTTGTATCACATGTTTTTGAAAATTACTGTTTATTCATATACGCGTATATCCAAATTAAAAAAAAACTTTTTCAGAAACTTTTTGTCTCAATAAATAAAACTGTTTTCATCGACATACATTAGTTGTACCTGTGACAGGCCACCATAGGATTTTTTAAACTTGTATGCTCATCAACGAGGGGAACTGAGATAGAATGGCGGATACAGGTACTTCAGTAGGAATGGAATATCGATTTTCGAACACATTTAAGCTTTGCCTTTTGATCTCTCACCCCCCCTCTTTCCTTCCCCTACCCATTCTGTACAGGGCACGGCCGACTTCCTTCCCCATCCTTCCCTATTCCGATGAGACCGATGACCACGCTGTCTGGTCTCCTTCCCCAAACCAACCAACCAACCATTCTGTACACCCTTCTCACGTCAACTCTCCACGCCCGTCGCTTTTCCAGCACTCAGTCAGCGAGCTTCCTACAGCAACGTTGGTTGGGGAATGTGATCATTTTCATCCGGTGCTTGTTGTTTGTGACTGAGTAGCATCCACGTAGCTTCAAACAGGTATTCGTTCTGTTCTGGTAAGTACAGATCAAAGGAAAACCAGTGCGATATGTGGCCCATAACATAGCTAAATATACTAAGGAAGTTTTTCCTTACGTTGTCAAACCAGATCAGTTGCGTCTCTACTATATTTAAAACCAGTACGTCACAATTTGAGTTTACGTGATTTCTACCACCTAAAACACATACAGTTTCTTAATACATCCACAGCCAATGTCGTTTATTACACAAAGAATTTTTCAAAGTAAAAACTTTTAATGCCTAGACCGTAATTTTCCTATTTTGACGTGTCTTGTCAGTCTGGTGGCCGTGCAAAGTTGTCATATTATCCTTCAATTTGTACGTATTTCATAAAGATGACTACGTTAAACGCCACGTAGGAGCATTCTTGAGTAAGCCAGGCTATGGAACAGCTGGCAGTTTTTGGAACTGTTGCAACATACTGTTCTCACGATAATAACTGTTATACTATTGAAAATATCCAGCTTTTGATTCAACTTCTACTCATGCAACTGGACAATTTCATTTACGACCGTCAACCTACGAAATAGCTGACACGTTTGGAACACCTGTTCCACCTCGTACAATGGTTACTGTCAGCCATCCATTGCCATGCGTAAATGTATCGTTAATGTCGATGCTGAAGTTCAGTTACATCCACAAAAAACTGCAGGTCCGTCCAGAAGAGAGTGTGCAGCCACTGATTTAATTGTATTCTTCTTTTTGTCTGCAGCTGAAGTTGTCATTTCGACATCTTCAATGGTCTTATATATTGTCTGTCTTGCACGACGCCGTCTCCTTCTGTAGCGCATGCTGGCGGCGTTCAATGCAGTTGCCTGTGCGACAGCAGCAGCGCGTATGAGCCGCTGGCGCGGGAACGCTCGCTTATGTAACCGCGAGATAAGCGCTCTGTAGCGGCCGCTGTAGCAACTCGTCCCCACGCGTTATCAGCCCCGTGTTAAATAGCCTGCACAACTCGGCGGCTCGGCCCTAGTAATTTTAAGGGCCGAGCCTGCTGCTGGCGCGGTGGCGTTGGCAACTACATACTCTTGTTGTTTTGGTACTGTTGCGTGGTTTTGCATGACTACAGCTAACGATGCTTTCCAATGCTTATTCACCGCCTTGTCATATTTTGAGCGATCTGAAGATGGTTGCAGGTAGAAACTATTTATTGAGCTTTAATTGTGATAGGAAAATTGCGATCTGTGGATTAAAAGTTTTTGCTTTCAATTTATTTTTATTTTATTTTATTTTTTTGCTTAATGAACTACATTAAGACCGCCGTCTCTCCCTCCTGACCGTTAGGCATCACTACAGCCAATGTGTTAAGTTTCCACCATCATACTACACTTAGGCTTCAGTTTCAGAAATTGTTACCTTTACAACGAGTGTTTTACTACTAATTAAATTTTAAATAGCTTCCTGTTTCGTATACGGTTGGTGACTAGCAATGTCCTCTCGAAAATGACCTCACACTACAGTGCGTAGTTTATCGTGGGATGTGAAGCATTTATCATCTTTTGCCAATAATGCTAATTACACTGTTTTATACTAAAAACCGTACATAACTTGGATTGAATTTTATTCTAAGCATTGGATTTACCATCATTTAATGCGGTACACATTTTCGGTGGTCATCATTCCTTAGTGGATCAGTAGTGCATGTCATCACAGCATGGTGTCATATGGAAACAACAGAGGAAGATTCACACTGCACGCTATTTATCATAACGGAGCTCTATCGTGAATGCAGTTATTGCGTGAACTGTTTTCTTTACATTGTTTAGATTGGAAGATCTGTGAGTGTTCTACAAAGCCATGATCTTCTTTTTAGTGTCAAACTGCCGTTTCGTTATTCCGTGACCTCTTACAGGTGAAATTACGATGGAGCCGCAAGAATTACTGCCGGCCGGGGTGGCCGAGCGGTTCTAGGCGCTACAGTCTGGAACCGCGCGACCGCTACGGTCGCGGGTTCGATTCCTGCCTCGGGCATGGATGTGTGTGATGCACTTAGGTTAGTTAGGTTTAAGTAGTTCTAAGTCTAGGGGACTGATGACCTCATAAGTTAAGTCCCATAGTGCTCAGAGCCATTTGAACCATTTGAACCCAGGAATTACTGTATTTAAGCAGTAAGGAAGAAATGGTTATCGAGAAGTCACAGAAGAATTTAACTCCTTACTGGGATTCACGGGTGAATTTTTGTTGTGCTTAATTTGTTAAAGCAGATTAATTTTAATGGCGAAGAGTGCATGTTATGGTGATTCTAAGTGCATGTCATCAAATGCTTCTTCGGAAGGCTACCTTCCTTACGTTCACATGGCCGTACATTCCCTCATTAGTATTTGTTAGTAATAATACAAATCAGTCTGGCTGCAGTAGTCAGTTCCGTTTTCTGCTGCAAAACCTTTCAGTTAGTTGTGCCTATTGAAAAACGACTAGAAATTTCCTATAGTTCTAACCCGTAAACAAAAACTAAATTAGTAGTAGCTAACATATCAGCACATCCCCCAAACATTAGGCTATCTGCAGCAATCTGATGTTTAAAATCCGCGTCAGTAACGTAGCGCGTAATACTCTGAGGGTGATAAAAATGCTTCTGATCTTACAATGCACAGGTAAGCTAACTATATTTCTTTAAGAGTATCGATAGATTTCCAGAAAATCGAAAAATTAATGAGTTCATGAATATAGGAAATGGAAAAACACAAAATTCTTGTTTTCGGGTATTTATAGTATATCAACAGATAAAAATATTAAAAAAACTGTGAACACAATTGCGTAATGTTAAAATTGTATCTTAGCAGCTCTTTCTGCAAACTATCTTCATTCCTGGATCTGAATTTCAGATACGTATAAGTGCCCCACGCTTCCTTCATAAGCATATAATTAAGTTGTTTGACAATGACTGTGTACATATGTTTCTGCTATTATTCAGCACATAAGTGGTAGTTTTTAACTTTATTCACACTATCAGGTTTTGTGGATGAACTGAGACATTGACTTTGATATAATAGTTGAAACAGAGAGATGCAAAAAGTCCCAATAGATATCCCATGAAAAACACTATCATTTCGAATAGTTTATAGCCAAACAGAAATAAATTCAGTGCTCGTACTAATCACAGACATTTATTCGCTTATCGATGTATGTTCGGCGGCGATGACACCATGACGACTTCTCCGCAGTTTAATTATGCCAAGAGCCAGATTCTGTACTTTGTCCAAATTAAAACCATTATCTCTATTTAATAAATTATTGTTGTTGTTGTTGTGGTCCTCAGTCCTGAGACTGGTTTGATGCAGCTCTCCATGCTACTCTATCCTGTGCAAGCTTCTTCATCTCCCAGTACTTACTGCAACCTACATCCTTCTGAATCTGCTTAGTGTATTCATCTCTTGGTCTCCCTCTACGATTTTTACCTTCCACGCTGCCCTCCAATGCTAAATTTGTGATCCCTTGATGCCTCAAAACATGTCCTACCAACCGATCCCTTCTTCTAGTCAAGTTGTGCCACAAACTTCTCTTCTCCCCAATCCTATTCAATACCTTCTCATTAGTTACGTGATCTACCCACCTTATCTTCAGCATTCTTCTGTAGCACCACATTTCGAAAGCTTCTATTCTCTTCTTGTCCAAACTAGTTATCGTCCATGTTTCACTTCCATACATGGCTACACTCCATACAAATACTTTCAGAAACGACTTCCTGACACTTAAATCTATACTCGATGTTAACAAATTTCTCTTCTTCAGAAACGATTTCCTTGCCATTGCCAGTCTATATTTTATATCCTCTCTACTTCGACCATCATCAGTTATTTTGCTTCCTAAATAGCAAAACTCCTTTACTACTTAAAGTGTCTCATTTCCTAATCTAATTCCCTCAGCATCACCCGATTTAATTTGACTACATTCCATTATCCTCGTTTTGCTTTTTGTTGATGTTCATCTTATGTCCTCCTTTCAAGACAATGTCCATTCCGTTCAACTGCTCTTCCAAGTCCTTTGCTGTCTCTGACAGAATTACAATGTCGAACCTCAAAGTTTTTACTTCTTCTCCATGAATTTTAATTAAATTTAATAAATTATTAGCTAATCTAATCTCTATAGCTTCCTTGAAGATAGAATCCCAAAAGGAAGAGCTAGGTGTTAGAATCTTGACATCACTGTAGTTTATGGAATGCCCTGTGTGAACACAGTGTCCGCAACAAATCGGTAGAGCATTCAACGTAAAGCCTAGAATGCAGGTATCTGATGGGGAAGAAGATAGTAATTCCTTCAGATGAAGTGCTTCTTTTTCCCTACGTAGGTGCTCTTTCCTTGGCCGTATTCTCGAGAAACACTGGGGTAATGTGATCTTCCGGCCCCCCACGAAGATTGCAGCCTTACTCGGCTCTGTAAAGGACGATTTATTGCTTCGTAAGGCGGGTTTGTATCAGATTCCTTGCGGAAATTGTGAGATGTCATACATAGGTCCAACAACATGCACCGTTCATGACATATGTGAGGAACATCGAAGATACAAACGCTTATTACGGCCAGACAAGTCAGCTGTGGCCTTATCAGTCCACCTAATTTTCAACATTCTTCTGTAGTACGACATCTCACCGAGCGAGGTGGCGCAGTGGTTAGCACACTGGACTCGCATTCGGGAGGACAACGGTTCAATCCCGTCTCCGGCCATCCAGATTTAGGTTTTCCGTGATTTCCCTAAATCGTTTCAGGCAAATGCCGGGATGGTTCTTTTGAAAGGGCACGGCCGATTTCCTTCCCAATCCTTCCCTAACCCGAGCTTGCGCTCCGTCTCTAATGACCTCGTTGTCGACGGGACGTTAAACACTAACCACCACCACCACGACATCTCAAGGGCTTCGATTCTTTTCTTTTCCGGTTTTGCCAAAGTCCATGTTTCATTACCACACAATGCTTTGCTGCAGACGTACATTCTCAGAAATTTCTTCCTAAAATTAAGGCCTATGTTTCATACCAGTAAACTTCTCTTGGCCAGGAATGTCCTATTTGCCAGTCTACTTTTTATGTCATCCTTGCTCCGTCTGTCATGTGTTATTTTGCTGCTTAGGCAGCAGAATTCCTTGACTTCGTGATCATCAATCCCGATGTTAAGTTTGTCGCGCCTTTCATGTCTGCTACTTCTCATTACTTTCGTCCTTTTTTTTTTTTTTACTCTCAAACATCATTCTATACCCAGACTGTTCATGCGATCCAACAGGTGCCGTAATACTTCTTCACTTTCACTGAGAATAGCAAAGTCATCAGGGAATCTTATGTTTGATATCCTTTCACTGTGAATTTTAATTCCACACTTGAACCTTTCTTTTACTTCTGTCATTGCTTCTTCGATGTATAGACTGAACAGTAGGGACGAAAGGCTTCATTCCTTCCTTACACCATTTTTAATCCTTCCTTCGTGGCCTTCCACTCTTATTATTATTCCCTCTTGCCTCTTGTACAATTTGTGAATCACACGTATTTCCCTATAGCTTACCCCTATTTTTCTCAGAATTTAAAACATCTGGTACCATTTGATATTTTCGATTTTTCGAATAGCATGTTCACGTTTCCAGAATGTAAATCGTAAAAGGACCAACACGATTGAGGAATTCACTGGACATAAATCAGAAACTTGTTTCTGGAAATTAAGTATGTTCAATGATCATCGATATTTACAAAGTATCGATAATGGGAATTTAAACACCGATGAATGAATTTCGATACCAATGTACTTGAACTATCGTAATATGGATGAGAAATATAAAGTATCCACCAACTATGTTGACAAACAACCAGGTTTCTTGCAACCACTGTCAGTAATTTGACGCTATTTAATCGAATCTTTTACTAAATATGTCTCATAACGACAGTTGTGTACTGATTAACGAAATAGAAATAGCTCTTGGAAGAAAATGTCATACATGGCGTTTTTATTGAAAGATTTTTATAGCAGGGTGCAGTGATCAAAAATATCATTAACTAACGTGCTGGTGCACCAACCACGCAGAAAGCCACAGATATCGTAGGTATGGATGATGGTAGTATCTTGTTTTTCAGTCTTTGGAAGCGGATATTCGCGAAATTTGCATAGAAAAGTACCTCGTAAGAAGTGAAGTAATCCCAAAAATTAGTGCGGAGAGAGTATGAAGAGTACCATGGTGACAGAATCATAAATCCCTTACTACTAGTTGGATAAATTAACATATTAGGCGTATCAGTGTTGCTCGAGCTTGGGTCAACACTCCCCTTCAAGATCCTTTAGCGTTTAGAAGGCAATTAAAACCATCAAGGAGTTCCTTGCAGCTGACGATATTATTGTCAGCGAGTATGGGCCACACGTTGATACATTACGGAAAAACAGGAATCAAATATGATTACTGAAGTGAATATTACAAAATAGCATACGAAAAGAACAATTTACAAACTGGAACAATTCATCTCCAGTGTGAAAGATCACCTTCTATCTTAAACTAAGTCCATTAGAAGTCATCATTGATACTTCCTAACCAAAGCAAGAAATAATTGTACGCGAAGTATTTGAGCTGCATAACGATGTCGTCAGCTTCTGAAAGACAGTTTCCGAAAGACTGTCCCAAAAAATATTAAATGATATCTATCAGTAATGCAATACATCGTAGCCGAAACCTCACTCAAAAATGTTATTTTTACGGCCTGTACACAATATCCTACAGGATATGCAGTTTTAATTAGTGTTCTATTTGCGGATTAATAAATATAATGTTGGACATATTTGTGTGTTACTTTTTACGTCGTTCTATAAAGTGATTATTTAATATCTACGTTCAGAATTCGATTATTATCGTCCATCAATGTAAGCAGTATATGTACGCCGACTTTGATTGGTAGTTAAGTTTCCTCCACTAGACGGCACAGCTATCGTGGCGCAGCAGCCGCTGATGATGGCGGGAAGTTAAGAAATTAAAGATGAAGGCTGCCATGTCCTCTTATATATCACATGACCTATCACGCGTCTTCTATCACGTGATAACCTACAGCCACCTTACCTATCACGTAACATCCTACAAAGTTCTTTTCGCCTTCACCTCTCACCACTACAGCAAGTGTAAGTGCAGTATTCAAACGAAACAACCGATTAGTGGAGCATTTTAGTGGGCATCGAAATGAAATTCCACTGTAGCCTTAGAGTAGTATCCTAGCTTTGCTCAAAAGTATCCCAAAGATAAAATTTTTTGTGCATTACACACAAAAGTATTTACTCATAATATTAGTAAAGAGTGTTATTTGTAGCGTAGCTTTTCCATATCTGAAGTACATCAGCAAAACAGACACACACACACACACACACACACACACACACACACACACAAATGGCGCCATGTTAGAAAATAACATTGCAAACTACGTTTTGATACGTTGTTAAAAATTGCTTACGTCAAATTCTGTACTGTCTCGTCAGCAATTCTCATCTCACACCTGCGAATGCCGTTGAACACTATACAGTATTCGTTATGGATTATAAGAAAAACAAATGCTCTCCGTAAATAGTTAAAAAATCAACGTAAACTTAGGAAATGTGGTTAAAAAATTAAAAATATGTAGTTGCCAAAGAAGAATTTTGCTTCCACCATTATTTCTCAATGATTCAAAATGTCAAGGAATTAACCGCTGCTTTATCACCTATTGCCTCCCTTCACAACAGATGACTGCATCTGTAGATAGTTTATATCTTGCCAAGTGTCATAATGTTAATTCAGCGTCTAAACTGTCTGCAAAATGCATCAGCATCATAAAAAATGCAGTGTTTACATTAAGAACCTCAATGCGATTTTTCACACACACACAATCACACACACACAGTGGTATACATACATACGTAAACACACATGTATATACACACCGATTAATTGGTGCTTCAAGCATGAGTGTGAACTCTGACAATACTATTTTCGTGTCTAAAAAGATGAGGATAAGAAATTACCACCTAGCAAGATAGTTTTTAGGCCTACATTTGATTTAAGGCACAATGGATCTTCAAATTTAATATTTCCACCTCCAAATTGTTCTGTGACGCTTATCATGTCTAATAATGGTATTTCGAAGTATAAAATACGCAAAGTGCAGCAGCACTTTGTCATTCGTGCTTCAGAGAACGAACTGACATGACCTAGCGTTTCTACAAGTATTTCGGTGATGTATCATCTTAGCAAGCACCAGTTTAGGTGCCAAAAACGAAGCGTATATTCTACACTACAAAATATAATCGACAATATTGCCGGTCAATTACTGTTTTTTATATGAGTAGCGTTCAATAAGTAATTCAACACATTTTTATGGAAGCAGGTCGGTTCTGTTCGCTATTCCAATACGCTATGTTACTCCCCACTCTTTTGGCCACAAAATCATATTTTTCAACACAATCTCCGTTCAATGCGACGGCCTTACGTCACCTTACTGTGAGGTGTTGGCTGTATGCCCACATGGTACCACTCTGCTGGGCGAAAGCGGAGCCAACTTCTTGTTACGTCAATAATCTCCCCGTCATCTACGTGCTGCATCCTGCGAAAAGCATCCTTATTTGACCCATATGGATGGAAGTCGAAAGGTGCAATAGCCAGGCTGTTGAGTGCATGAGGAAGAACAATACAGTGAATCCTATAATGCCCCGTTCACAGAGTAGGAGCTCCTCAGTGCCCTTGCACATTGTCACGACACAGCTCCTGGGCCTGATCGAATCCACAGCCAGATGTTTAAACATATCTCATCTGACTACAAGAGACATATCTTCCATCGCAGTGGCGGGAGAGCACCATCATTCCGATGCTCAAAGCCGGTAAAAACTCACTTGATGTGGATATCTATCGGCCCATCAGCCTCACCAACGTTCTTTGTAAGCTGCTGGAACGTATGGTGCGTCGGCGGTTGGGTTGGGTTGGGTCCTGGAGACATGAACTCTACTGGCTCGACGTCAGGGCGGCTTCCGCCAGGATCGCTCTACCACCGATAATCTTGTGTCCCTCGAGTCTGCCATCCGAACTGCCTTTTCCAGACGTCAACACCTTGTTGCCGTCTTTTTTGACTTCCGTAAGGCATACGGCACGACCTGGTGACATCATATTCCTGCCACATTGTATGAGTGGGGTCTCCGGGGCCCGCTCCCGATTTTTATCCAAAACTTCCTGTCGCTCCATACTTTCAGTGTCCAAGTTGGTGCCCCCCACAGTTCCATTCACATCCAGAAGAATGGAGACCCGCAGGGCTCTATATCGAGTGTCTCTCCATTTTTAGTGGCCATTAACGATCTAGCAGCAGCTGTCAGACCCTCTGTCTCACCTTCTCTGTATGCAGACGACTACTGCATTTCATACTGCTGCTCCAGTACTGGTGTTGCTGAGCGTCGCCTGCAGGGAGCCATCCACAAGGAGCAGTCTTCCGCCATGAAGACGTGTTTCATCCAATTCTGTTCATCCGGAACCAGCAATTTACCTTAATGGCGATACACTCACTCTAGTGGAGACATATCGATTCATAGGTCTGGTTTTCGATGCTCGTTTGACTTGACTTACTCATCTTGATCAGCTTAAACGGAAGTGTTGGCGGCACCTCAATGCCCTCTGCTGCCTGAGCAACACCAACTCCATGCTGCAGCTCTACAGAGCCCTTGTTCAATCCCGCCTTTACTATGGGAGTGTGATTTATAGTTCGGCGGCGCCCTCAGCATTGCGTTTGCTCTACCTGTTGTCCCATCGTGGTGTTCGACTAGCGACAGGAGCTTTTAGGACGAGTCCGGTGACAAGTGCACTGGTGGAGGCTGGAGTCACTCCGTTGAAGATCAGACGTGCACAACTGCTCGTCAGTTACGTTGCACACATTCATAGCTTTCCTGAACATCCTAATTACTGTCCTCTTTGCCGGCCGTAGTGGTCGTGCGGTTCTGGGCGCTACAGTCTGGAGCCGAGCGACCGCTACGGTCGCAGGTTCGCATCCTGCCTCGGGCATGGATGTGTGTGATGTCCTTAGGTTAGTTAGGTTTAATTAGTTCTAAGTTCTAGGCGACTGATGACCTCAGACGTTAAGTCGCATAGTGCTCAGAGCCATTTGAACCATTTTGAACTGTCCTCTTTTCCCAACCACGCCGCTTCACCTCCCGCATAGGCTGCCTAGGTCAGGGTTAACGATTGCTGTTCGCATGCGATCGCTTCTGTCTTCCCTTCACCACCTATCCTCAACGTCCATTCACATACACCTCCGTGGTGTAGTTGTAGGCCGAAGCTTCGCCTGGACGTTTCGCATGGCCCTAAGGACTCCGTTAACCCTGCGGCTCTCTGCTGTCACTTCCTCTCGATTCTTGAAGTGTTCCAGGGCTCTGAAGTGGTTTACACTGACGGCTCGATGGCTGATGGCTACGTCGGCTTCGCCTTTATCCACAGAGGCCATACTGAACAGCATTCCTTGCGCGATGGCTGCATTGCATTCACTGCAGCGTTCGTGGCGATATCTCATGCACTTCAGTATATCCGTTCATGCCCCAAGGAATTGTTTCTTCTGTGTACTGACTCCTTGAGCAGCCTACAAGCTATCGACGAGTGCTACCCTCGCCATCCTTTGGTGGTGTCCATCCAGGAGTCCATCTATGTCCTGGACTAGTCCTGTCATTCAGTGGTGTTTGTCTGGACCCCAGGACACGTCGGTATCCCAGGCAAGGAACGAACTTGCTGAAAGACTGGTCAAACAGGCTATGTGGAAACCACTTCTGGAGATGGGCGCCTCTGAACCTGATCTGCGTTCTGACTTACGCCACAGGGTTTTTCGGCTTTGGGAGGTGGATGGCATGACAGTACGCACAATACTCTGCTATTTATTAAGGAGACTACGAATGTGTGGAAGTCTTCCATGCGAGTCTCTCGCAGGTAATCAGTTGTCCTGCCGGCTCCGCATTGGCCATGCTTGGGCGACCCACAGTTATCTCCTACGCCATGAAGACCCGCTTGAATGTGGGTTTGGCGCCCAGTTGACAGTGGCCCATATTCTGGTGCACTGTCCCACATTGACTGCCCAGCGACGTAATCTTGGGGTACCGGACTCGTTGCCGCTCATGGCTGATTTAGTTGTAAATTTTATTCGTAATGGTGGGTTTTATCATTTGATCTAAGTTTTAGCTCATGTTCTTTGTCCCTTTGTGTCCTCCATCCTAGTGCTTTTAGGTTGTAGGTTTTAATGTGTTGCAGAGTGGCTGGATTTTCCTTTTTATTCTCGTGGTCGGCCAGCCACTGTAATCAGCTTTCTTGTTTTACTCTCTTCTGTTTCTAGCGTCTCTCTGTTTTCTTGTCCTCTTGTGTTCCTTCTAGTGTTCATTGCCTTTCCTTCGTTTCTGTGTTTTTCCTTTCCTTCCATTTTGTGTTATATGTCTAGTCTGTTTTGTTCTAACACTTGTGGCATTGTTTTATTAGGAACAAGGGGCTCATGACCTCATACTTTGGTCCCTTCCCTCCTCTTTTAAACCAGCCAACCAACCAATCCCCCACCGCTTCTTACACATTGCGCCCAAGTTTTGTGTCCGCCCTTCCCTAACTTAATGCCCATTTTTTAACCGTTTACTATCTTCTTTGGTTTGCCATTTGTGCTATCGGCCGTTTTAGCAAACGACGCGAGGGCTGTCGACTGCGTTTTAGTTTTTATCCGTCGTAGCAATATGGGGAAGAACATTTAATTTTTAGTTCTGAACCTCCATTGCTGTATGCTGCCTTCTATAGCCGTTTCATCACATTCCTGCTTTTATCTGTCTTATTACGTCACTTAGGATTGATGTAAAGTAGTTCTAACTCCTCTCTTAATGTTCTATAGTTTTGACTTGGGCGTGTATGACTCCAGTTGTTTTTGCGCCCCAAAACAAAACAATAAATAGTGAGCCATACAGTTATGGCCTGAATAAGATTTGGATTAAGTTCTGGGGATATTCTCCTTGATATGTAAATTAAAACACTCCATTTAAACTGCTTTTAGCAAATTGCCGTTACATTCTCAATGACATTTTTACCCAGAAAGACTAATTCAGTTCATATTACTCGAATAATTCCTATATTCACGGTAAGTACATAGACTTTCAACGTGCGATTTGCGCTACGTGACAGTGGCATCGATGAGTGAATAATGAAATTTAATGTCAAAAGCATTTTACAGGACGTGCCGAGGGTTTCACTCTACGATCAACTGTTTCCTCCAGCGACCAGATGCCTTGACAAACTACGACTTAGAACACTGGGAAGTCCCTCGCGGAGTGTCTACTGTTGCTAAAATGTGTTAATATTCTGCTGCTTTCCCGTTCACTTCATGACCTTACGAGTATCGTCGCACTCATTGTCAGACTGCATTGTTTGTTTTTCCTTGCGGGATTGGTTATGGGCTATTCGACCTTTCTGCGTGAAACTTCAACATATAAGCACAAATCTTATTATTTATTACTTGTATAACTGACTGTTACATGTACCCTCCCTTAACTGACAGTTCGTACAGTTGCCCAGTTTGTATCAGATTTGATTGTCTCGTTTGTTTCCTTAGCACTGTAATCATGTATTTTTAGGAGGAAACACAGGAAAACTTTATTGCCATTTCTCATCTCCCACAACTGTTACAATGAATGTAACATCAACTGACTACACGTGTCTTACTCTTATTTTTGCTTGCAACTAACAGATTTTTGTAACTGCTTGAAAGTAAATTTTTAAATGACTTAAATTATAAACATGCACTTCTCATTTGATGTAGCAAACAAAAATGTACAGTCTCTAAAAGTCTTAGTGGCCTTACGTACCCTAGGACAATGGTGAGAAGTGCCAGGATGTCTAACGCTAAATGCAAGTGTTCATCTACAACTACTGGAAAACTCAAGGCTGTTCATGTGTCGCTTTACACTCCGTTTCGGCCCCATGAAGGTCTGTAGAAGTCGATAGCATTCATGACTATGACATTATGTTAGCCAGCTGCAGTGATCTAATAATTACTTTAAGTATTATAACAGCGCTGATTTTGGTATATACCGCCAAACTGAATGATGGTCTACGTCTTCATAAAGCTCTTCCATGATAATGCAGTAATTCGGCGTGTCATTTCTACTGCAGTACCTGATTGATTAATTGTCACAGAGCGCCTGCGTTGGCAGGCTGGCAGCTATGCTGATACATCATGAGTGAAAGAAATTATGCCCTCTCAGCCTTGGTATCGCCCCTACTATTAGTGTTAGTTAAACATTGTTTCAGTTTACAATAGTATCGATATTCCGCATCCCTAAATTGGTGGGGAAGGGAGGCAGACTTCAATACGTGATAACATGATCTGCTTGTGGGGACAGGCTTGTGTCCCCACCCATGAGACTGTGACAGGGCCCAGTTGGCATTGTCCTAATTAATAGGTGTGAGAGATTTCAGGGCACTCTTACTTCTGATTCGGTATTATGCCGCTTCATGTTCTTACAGAATATGATCTTTACTGCGATTTGACTTCATACATTATGATGAAATGGTGGGCAGTAGTTAATAGTCTTGTTTGGTGCTCTAGGGAATTAATGACAGTAAGCTTTACCTGCGTTCAAAGGAATAAGGTGCCGATTTAAACGACTATAGTAAAATCTGCGGCGATGGTGGACCCAGCAAAGTGCGTTTTTTGTGCGGAACGTTTGGAGACATTTCCGGACGACCGAGTATCGCCGTCTGATTGTGAAGACACATTTAGTTGGCGCCAGATGCGAGGCACGCTCGTCCAGGTATACAGACTAGTGCCGAGAAGTCACCGCTGCAACGGCCAGTGCACTGTAGACTGGCAATAAAGCACAGGATGGGCCCTTGTTAGAGAGGAAGCTGACAAAAGACCTGTGAACGTCCTGCGAATTTCCGTGAGACAACGCCACTGGCGCCCAGACGTCCAGACTGTTTCAAAACATATTTGTGAAAGCACGTGGCTTTTGGCGAGTTTATGGCTGTTCTTTGGAAACTTTGAAATGGATGCAACAGGGGAGATCATCATCATCATCATCATCAGCCAATTCAATCATTAAATGATGTGGCCTTTTCGAGTCGTGGATTCAGGTAGGCTTTCAGCAGTTTTCTCCAAGTGGAACCGTCTTGGACAGTTCTCTGCCAGGTGTTACCAGGGGAGATAACAAGCTGTTTATGGAGGGCTGTGCTTCTATCCTGAGCATTTTGTTAGTAAAAGACGTAGCAAATGGCTACAAAGCTGAATCTTTTTTTCCTTTTTCTCGCAATTAACTTTAAAGTCTCTGATTGGGTAAATTGGTGTTTGCCGAGCAAAAGCCGCTCTCCCAGCTAAGAATGGCGGGCTCCAGCTCGTGACTGGCTTGTGGCTTGTGCCAAAGTGGGGGGGGGGGGGGGGGGGGGGGAGGGGGAGTCTAAAATGTAAATGTGCTTTTGGTACCGAGCTGAGGAGGAAGTGAGCAGAAAGGAAGAAGACACTCTTGTACTGGCGCTTTGCAAGTAAAGAACTGCAGGTCTCTACCTAAAAGTTGAGACTTGTGTACTTTGCTAGTGTGACACTTGGAGCCTGTGCCAGTCACCTTCTGAACCGTCAGAGGTATGCTTATATCATCATGCTCACAACGAGTGAAGAGTGGGTATACTTATTTGTCTTGAGTCGGCCGTCTAAACGTTTGACATATTCCTTCACACACAGTCGTAGCATGGAGTCAAATTGACTATGAGACTGGGAAACTTAATAGTATTCGGTTGCTCGGAGGCACTGCTGCAGATCTGAATATAAACAAAAACACTATTATGTAGATTGACAAATAAATGTTCAAGAAAGAAAAGGAAGCTGGAAAAACATCAAAGATCGAATCTCTGGTGGAAGGGGGGACGGGGGAGGGGGGGGGGGGAGTGGGCGTTGTATGGATAAGCGGATTACGTATATAGATTCACTCGCTAAGGATGCGGTACGACTTGATATTTAGGCTTTTCCACGGCAGAAAAGAACATAAGACACTCAGCAAGTTATTAGAATCTTTTTTCTTTCTTTCAAGTTTTGACAGTTCTGGTCGACCTAGCATCTCGTATTGCCATTTCTGTGGCCGACAGTGTTGGTGGAGAGGGAGGATATACTGCAACGCGATGTCGCGGGACTGGACATCGCCGACTAACATAAGTAGAGCATCATGGAGAAAGTGTGGCAGAATGAAGCCGTTTGGAAAATTCAATCAAAGATATAATTATTTCGTCAAATAACTACAGTGATAGTTACAGTGATACTTCGAGCATCTGTAACGGCAACGATAGTGATGTCAATGGAGTTCCATTATCACCATAGAAATGAAGTACAGTATAAGTGGATTCAGCCGAATGTTTGAAGGGCGCAGTTCGAATGGGAAGAAACTATATTACGAAATTATATTTTCTTAAATTTCCACATTTTAATAAGCAGATCGACAAATAACTTCACATGAAGTTCGTCGCAGTATTTCAGTATGTATCACACATAAAAAATATTACAATTTTAGTAATTGCTATACTTTTGAATTACCTTTTTATATTCTATTGTTCATTCTCCAAATAACGGTTGTATTTATGATACAGCTCTATCTTAACTTTTTGTTATTTTAGAAACAGTAGGACAGATCGGTACTTGACGCGCGAGCAGACCATTGAGTTCATTTTTACTGAAATTATCTCGTGTTAGGAAATTGTGACACAGTTCCAGTTTGGGGTGGATGAAAATATGATGCATTTCTAAGACCCAATGCGCTTAATGTGATCACTTAACCTTCAATGCAAAAAAGTTTCCTGCATGTCGAACATTCGCTAATGTCGTCAGAAAATTCATTTTTGTAAAAGGAACGTATATCGTCTTACTAATTTGTTGCCGTAAATAAAAGTAAAGTGAAAACACAGCGCAGCTCTTGCTGAATAGAGTGATGCCAATTCCATGTTTACACATTGGAAGATAGGGCTGGGCTTACTGCACTCGCGTTGGAGTGTGCTCGACATCTGTCGATACGCCGAATCCTTCGATACAGTATCGAGCCTCTTCAATAATCACGTGACATTCGGCTCACGCGGTCCAAGTGCGAACTACCAGCAACAACAAGCTGTGGCTCGTTTAAAATTGACATTTTGGCGAAACTCAGAAGGAAATAGCGTCAAATCTTACCACTGTACAAATTCCTGTTGTATTTGAATAAATCTGCAGTAACAGTTCTCATACAGTACGGCTATGTACTTAACGCTAATTTTTAAGTAAAGGTGACCGGCAAAGGTGAAATCGCTGTTCTCCGAAGAAATTACCACACTGAACCCAGTACAGCACTCTACTTGTTTATGAGACACTAGTGATTTACCAAGTTGATTGCAATACAGCATTTCAGTCTTTGTATAAAAACCTTCATAATAGTAGGTGAAACTTTACAAATTAGTTTGAAAACAAGGTGGAAACATTCAGCTGAAACAAGGAAGAAAATTAATCAAGAATTAAATGTCCGAATTTACGAAGTATTGTACGATAGTCCTTTGCCTGTGTTGTTCAAAATTACGATGCAGTGGTCCTTTGGAAAAGCATGAGTGCATACATCGTAGTTCTGAACACACAGACACTGCGGTATCGTACTTATTCATCAACATCGGGCACAGGACTGGCAATTAAAACGTCTCCCTGTACGGGAATATACGTAATGAACGAACGAGTGCAGCTCGCAGACACACAGTTGATGGCGATGGAGGTTTGGGTCCCGCCGCGGAGCGTGCTCGTATTGCGTAAATGTACGAGGTGTGTTTTTTTAAGTAAGTACCGTTTTGAAATTAAAAAAAGACGTGCCAAGATATCTCAATAATTTTATTTTTACATGAAAGCCTGTACCTTAATCTACTTTTCTACATAATTCCCGTCAATGTTGAGGCACTTGTCATAACGTTATACCAGTTTTTGAATACCCTCCTCATAGAAGTCTGCTGCCTGACTTGTTAACCACTGCATCACCACTGTTTTGACTTCATCATCGCCTTGAAGACGCTGACCACCGAGGTGTTTCTTCAAGTGCAGGAACAGATGGTATTCACTGGGCGCAAGATTGGGGCTGTACGGAGGATGATCTAGAGTTTCCCATCGAAAAAATGTGATGAGATCTTTGGTCTGATTCACCACATGCGGACGGGCATTGTCTTACAGCAAAACGATGCCCTTGCTCAATTTCCATGGACTGTTGCTTTGATTCTGGTGTGACGTAAGCCACCCATGTTTCATCGCCCGTAACTATTTGGCTTAAGAAATCATCACCGTCGTTGTGGCACCGCTCAAGGAAAGTCAATGCACTGTCTAAACGTTTGGTTTTGTGCACATCCGTCAACAATTTCGGTAACCAACGTGCGCACAATTTTCGGTAATTCAAGTGCTCGGTCACAATGCCATAGAAAACACTACGAGAAACATTAGGAAAGTCATCCCGCAAGGAGGGAATCGTAAAGCGTCTGTTTTGTCTCACCTTATTGTCCACTTCCTGCGCCAAACTTTCACTAACGACCTAAGAACGCCCACTCCGTTGTTCATCATGCACATTTGTGTGGCCATCTTTAAATGCTCTCACCCACTTTCTTACCATTTCATCACTCATAATGTTTTCTCCGTAAACTGCACAGATCTCACCATGAATATCGATCGCTTTAAGGCCTTTAGCACTAAGAAATCTTATAACAGCCCGTACTTCACAGTCGGCGGGATTCACGATTATCGGAGGCATCTTAAACACTCAGTACACAACGTAAACAAGGAAGAATCAGACTGTAATGGCGTCAGTGTGTAGATTAAGGTACAGGCTTTCACGTAAAAATAAAATTGTTGAGATAACTTAGCACGTCTTTTTTTTAAATTTCAAAACGGTTCTTACTTAAAAACCACGTCTCGTATAAGGCCTTTAAACCTTGTATCACACATGCGCAGACAGCTGAGAAATTAGCAGCTCCAGAAATAAACCGTTTGTACTTATTGCTTCTTGATTTTTCCAATATTTAACGAGTTGAATAAGTAAATGCGGAGTGGAAACCCCAAGATGTGGCTGTGAAAACCATTGCAGACTGTAATCTAAAACATGAACTTGTCATTAATGTAGGAGAAAGTGAATTTCACTTTCAAAATCTCAGATACTTTAAACTGTTAAAAAAAGTAATCCACCGTGAAGATACTTCATCAATGGCTAAACCTAAACTTCTTGAAAGTGGCATTAAGATATTCAAATTAAGTTGCCTAGAGTTCTACACTGAGGCCACAGTTCACATGTGTCAGCTTCTGAAATGCGAAACAATCGCTATCGTAAATGTTCCTTCATGTTGTGTTGATCGTTGTTAATTATTATTCTGCTTCCAGATTTCGTCTTCAGTTGTAATGAGAAGCCAACGAAAACCGTCAGCCTACAAACGTACATCCAACGGTAAGTTGGGACTTCAATTCAGTGTAACATTCACATGCGCGCATTTCACGTTTATTTATATTTCCCGACACTTGCAGAAAAAGGCGTACTAAAAAATGACACGATTTTAGAGAAATGTTTAATGCAGTGTATCACTAAAACAGTGTATTTTCGTAATACACAAGTATAAATACGAAAAGAACCATATATCGTACGTTAGTTCTGCACAAATACGAATGCAAATGTAACTGGTGGTCCGAGAATCTATTACAAGGGCAAAGATGAAACAAAAAAAAAAAAAATAAATAAATAAATAGCTTACAGCAGCGCTCGAACCATCGTCCATGATAATTATTATTATCATTCATTCCTAGAGTTTCCTGAAGTCTTTTACCGCCAGTGCATTATTAATTATTGACATTTAATCATGAAAAATCGTACCAACGGTGACGTGTGTATAATAAATCTCCAGTGTGTCGAAAACGACCTTTAAGGCCCCTTCACACGCACCAATTTATCGGCCGACAGACCAATTTCGTGGCACCCTAACACATCCCGACCGGCTGTACTCAGTGATTACAGAGCCGACCCGTTGTTTTGTTTTGTTTCCCCTAAGTTCATTGAACTATAACTACGAGATCCCGCTTGGTTTTACACAGAAACAAAAACGGGGGTCTGTCTTGACTGTGTCAGAGGTAACAAGGCCAAACAAAACCGAGAGAAAGCTGTGAGCAAAGAAGTGGCTAATGCAAGGAAAGAAATTGGCCCACATTCTGTTACTTAAACACCTGGGAGCCTATGAATTTCGTAATTATTTAAGAACGGATGAATCACGCATTTCGGAGATGCTGAACGTCATCAAACCATTCTTAACAAAAAAAGTAATAATGCAGTCGTGGCAGAGGGTACATGGTTATAATGTTATTATTAATTTATTTATGGCTGTGGCATAAAAGATGACATGTAAATTTAAGAGACTCATTTCATGTTCGAGAAAGAAAGACTACACGTAGTGGTGACGCATATCATCTAATAAATACGACAGGTGCATAAGAAATGAAGCATTTAAGAGCTGTTAGAATTAGAAAAAGTCCCAACTTTGCTCATCATAGCAGAGATCTTGAATATAGGTTGGACTTTTTAACACTTACGCCGGCCGCGGTGGTCTCGCGGTTCTAGGCGCGCAGTCCGGAACCGTGCGACTGCTACGGTCGCAGGTTCGAATCCTGCCTCGGGCATGGTTGTGTGTGGTGTCCTTAGGTTAGTTAGGTTTAAGTAGTTCTAAGTTCTAGGGGACTAATGACCACAGCAGTTGAGTCCCATAGTGCTCAGAGCCATTTGAACCATTTTTAACACTTACAACAATGAAGCAAGTAGATATTATGAATTAAAGTCCATGGAATGCCGATATTTCCGTTTTTAGATTTCGTTTTGACTAGTATCGGCATTAAAACCTGAAAACAGAAATACAGAAGGCCGACAGACTTCATCTCTCTATGTACCATACGAAACCAGACGGATTCCTTAAAAAATGAAACAAGTGCTTCATTTCTTGCATCACTATTGCTATACTCCTCGCACTATGTGGTTCACAAACATCTGAATCCTTTATCATCCTCTAAAAACTCCGTCAGAGTTTCGTCCGCCGCACACCCTGTCATGTATATCAGAGCAGTATTTAATCCCGCGCGCAGTGACAAAACGCGAGCGGTTGGCACAACAGCGCTACACACGACACGTTCGCTGCGCCGGGTAAAAAAAAAGAACGGAAATGAGCGTAGGCATTGCGGGCCTGGAGTCCCCCATTCGAGGGAAGTTCGGCCGCAGAGGGCAAGTGCTTATTGCATTCGACACATTGGGCGACTTGCGCGTCGGAGATGGGGATGAAATGATGAGAAGGACAACACAACGCCCAGTCGCTGAGCGGAGAAAATCTCCTGCGTCAGTCAGGAATCGAACTCGGGCCCCTTGCCCTGGCAGTCTGCCGTGCTGACCACTCAGCTAACGTGGGCGGGCACTGCGTCAGGTAGTCAGGGGGGTTGGCTGTCGGCTGGCGCTACGCGCCCGACAGCCTGGCGCTACAAGTTGGTCGGTCGGTCGGTCGGTCAATATACCGACACAGGTCAAATTAGACGGTCGGCCGCTTGGTGCTATTGGCGAGTGACGTGGTCTGGCTCACTGCCGCGACCTACGAAACAAAGGGTTGTGAGTCATTCCGCTTCGTGACAGTGACCGGTAACGTTTGTGCGATTACTGAAGAATATAGTGGGTCAGTGTGTGCTTTATTATTGTGTCTATAGTGTTGTAGTTGTCTCAGTAGAGTTGTTGTGTCAATAGAGCAGTTTTTGTGGCGGTACAGTAGTTGGGTGTTAGTTGTGGGGTCAGTTTGTATCAGTACTGAAGTTTTTGTGTCAGTAGTTTTTGGTGTGGGTTGTTTTTCGTGCTTGTGGTTTTTTGGTGTGTGTGTGTGTGTGTGTGTGTGTGTGTGTGTGTGTGTGTGTGTGTGTGTGTGTGTGTGTGTGTGTTTGCTCTTTATGTGGGTTGTTTATGGATGTGGGTGGTTTTGCTATTTTTTGTCGGTTTTTTTGGTCCCAGCACTACAGTGTTTCTCTTTTTCTGCAGGGGAGGGACGACACTTCCAGTCCGACAGCCACAGTAAGTCAACTCCCTTATGTTTCTTGTAAATCGTATTTTGCAGTGCTGTTAAGTTCTTGATCAAGTAAACCAATTACTGAGTGAAAAAGCTTGAACTAATAAGTCCACATTGTTTTGAAACATTTGATGTATGCAAAACAAAAATGGACGTTGTAAGGTCTTCTTCAATCATTAAAACTTCCCTCTGAGAGAACTTGCATAATAGGGTGCTCATTCCGAATATTTTTTTGACAATTAATAGCAAAATGAATCTATATCCCTGTTGAGATTTGTTGGATGGTTGAAATTTTTTAATCAGCAGTGGTTGCGCTGTTTATTTTTGCTTTCTGTTTTATTGTGGTTGGTAGGTGTCGTGTATTCTGATTTACCATCTTTGGTTAGTTATATGGGAGACTTTTCGTTTATTGTACAGTGGACTTCGTGTAACATCGGATAAGTAAGGTTGCATGACGGATTTGATGAGTTCACTGTGTTGGTTTTTGGTACTGTGTGCTTCGTTTTAGCTGCCAAGTGGGTCAAGTTTTAGTTTGGGTTATTAGTATCTTTTGCATCACTTAAGTGATGTGGGAACTTTCATACGATTCAGCATATGCACACCACAGTTCGATGCATAAATATAATAAAGTTAACATTTTACAAAATATTAAAAATCAGAACTATTGCATTGGCTTTACACGTGCTCTGACGACTTGCATACATGCAGTGCACTTTGAGAAACAGTTATCACGTCATTTACAGTTAACAAAATATAAAATTTAGAATGAGAATAGCATGACAGAACGATGAAGAAAATAAGTGTGTCTTAGTGCCACCAGGATTCAAACTCATTTGTTATAAAAACATTTAACGGACAATTTTGAAAACTGTCTCAAATTTTCTCTCGCCTTCAATTCCGTTGATGCAAATCGACAGAGAATTACACAGCTTTATTCCATAATGGTTCAAATGCTTTTGAGTTTTCGTCTTTCTGGTTCTTTCTGCATGTAGAAGTCCGCAGCTCGGGGTCCCGGGTTCGATTCCCGGCGGGGCCAGGGATTCTCTCTGCCTCGTGATGACTGGGCGTTGTGTCTTTCATCATCATTTCATCCCCATCGACACGCAAGTCGCCGAAGTGGCGTCAACTCGAAAGACTTGCACCAGGCGAACGGTCTACTCGACGGGAGGCCCTAGCCACACGGCATTTCCATTTCTGCATGGATTATTACTTCTACGTGCAGATTATTACTTCTAAGTTTATTGTAGTTAGGTAAATCTGAATACATACGTAAACTACGAAAGTGTGCTCTTGTATACAGTACACTTTTGAATATTTACAATGATGGTTCTGTGAGTATTTTTAACTGCACGTGCGTTCTTACTTAACTAGCTGGCAGTCGATGAGTTTCCTAGTTATAAAAGGTGCCGCCACCCCGCCCTCCCTCCCCCCCCCCCCCTAATCTTTGAAATTCAAAGGGTTTTTTTTTTTTTTTTTTTTTTTTTCGTACAGGCCGCCCTGTTGGTGACACAACTCAGACCACCTGGTCATGGCTGCCTTCATTTCAAGAATAGTTGAAAATTAAAATTAAATAATTCTGTATCTCGAAGTCAAATCCCACTGCAAACCAGAAAAGTAGACACATTTGAAAACGGGCGCTACTGGTAAGGTGCGCTGTTGGACAGTGTAGTGTGGTTTGTCCGCTTTTACTTGATCTTCGTTGCCCTAAATTACACTAATTCCGGCATTGAATGTTGTTGTAGCATGAAAGATGATCTGTCAGTTTAACAAACTCGTTTCTGATTCTTCGAAGAAGAAAGACAAAACATGGAGGTGGCGCGCATCATCTAATAAATACAACAGATACGTAAGTACATCCTGTGGCAACTGTCCGAACTGTAAAAAAGAAGTCCGGCACTTCGCTACTCGTAGCACAGAACATGGATATAGTTTGGACGTTATAAAACTTTAACACTGAAGCAAGCATGTTTTATGAATTGACGTCCATGGAATGTCGATATTTCGGTTTTTATATTTGGTATACGATAAGTATCGGAAATAAAACATAAAAAGGGAAATACTGAAGATCGTCGTAGTTTTATTCTATGTGCCTCATGAAACAATATCGATTCGTTAATAAAAATGAAAAGTGCCTCATTTATTGTACCTGTGTTGCTATACTTGTCGTACGACATTTACCTCAAAGCATCTGCAGTACTTAAATTTCTCCAGAAACTCTGTCCTTAGTTCCCCTGTTATTGCATTATTGGGGATTACGGAAGTGTCCGATTCCACCCGTCTGCTTTGACCCATGACCCCATTAATAGGCGGAAAGAACTATTCTAAGCGTCTCCAATATGGCGCCTATGATGTCACTACATACACACGGCAACAAACACGAAAATACGTGTAAATAATACAATAACATCTCCCTCCAAAAATAATCTAACGGGACAACCAAGGGAAATTGGGGATTTTAGGGAGGGACAATCTAAAACAGTAAAAAACCCTCACCACCATCCCAAAACACAAAACGACGAACAAAAAAACAATTATAAAATCTACAGGAATCGCACACTTCCCTTGACCTATACAGCTCAACCGCAGCGTACGATACCAAAACAGCGACGCCTACAGCAAAAACTACGAAAATTGGAAACAGAATTTCCCGTGATCAGCTGACGATACCAAAACACCAATACTTACATATAAAACTACAAAAATTGGAATCGGTCATTTCCCTTTACCTATATAGCTCTTTATTGATACGAAAAAATCCAACACCTACAACTACGAAAACCAAAACCACAACACTTCAAAAAGTCAAGTCAAACATCCATACGCAAATTAAAACACATTCAATACACAATAAATATACAGAACATTACAACTCGAGAAAAATAGACCAAAAAAAAAAAATTACGTACCACCAACAAATTTCGGTGCTGCAAAGGAGGTCGGCAATCCAAAACGCACACGCACAGGGCGCCATCAAAAACACCGAGACGACATCCACAAACACAACCAATTCATAAAGTCCGCGCCATAATGATGTCACACACCACAGCACCCATGGGGTCAAAGCAGACGGGTGGAATCGGACGCTCCCGTTGACGCCATTATTGTGTGGTGGTGGTGGTGGTGGTGGTGGTGGTGGTGGTCGTCTTGGTCTTTCCAGGAATTATGAACTCACTACATTTCAATCCGTTTCCTCCTCACATTTTCACGCAAGCGTCGTAACGTCCCGATAGTACCACCGATTAACAGTGTGTCCCTGTGGCACGAATTCGTGACGAACTAATCCTTCAGTGTCAAAGAAAACAGTGAGCATGGCTTTGGCATTTGACCTGACGATTTTTTTTTTTTTTTTTTTTTTTTTTTTTTTTTTTTTTTTTTTTAGAAACTTTTCCGGCGCATTGTGAAGATTGAACCTTGGTCTCAACATCATAACCGTGGACGACGTCTCATCATCACTTACGATTCTCTTAAGGAACATCTCGTTCTCATTCGCGTGATCCAAAAGCTCTTCATAGATTGCGAGGTGAAGGCCTTCTGGCCTTGACTCATGAGCCGTGTGATGAACTTGTTGGCAACACGATGCATTACAAGATGCTGTGTCAGGATTTCGCGACATGACCCAACTGAAATGTTACATTCTTCTGCAATCCTCAGGCAGTCTATCTTCGACTGCCATGCACAATTTCGTCGACGTTCCTTACGTGAGCGTCGTCGGTAGAAGTCAAAGGCCGTCGTAAACGAGTGTCGTCTTTAACTTCCGTCCTGCCATTTTTAAACCGTGTGAATCATTCACAGCATCTATGTGAAATGCTTCTTCTGCAATAGTTAGTAACTAGCAAATATCCCGGAGGAACACACAAGTCTATTTCAGACTCTTTCATCCAGTGTTCATTGATACACAATATACTGCAGTTAATTTTATCAAGCCAGTACTGCAGTTCATTGATTTTACCACGAAGTGATTGTACGTTTATATGTAGAAGGAGAACATTGTTATCTCCACAGAAAGGTATTTTGATGTCACAAGGTCTTGCATGTTCAATTATTTTCACCGATTGATCTAAAACAACACAGTTATCTGAATTAATTACTTTGCTTCAGTTTTCCCTTAACGTGGTTTCAACCCTTCCTTCCCCTGTAACGTTGTATTGCCTAAAAAAGGAGGTCCATAAGTATCCCCAGAAATAGTCTTTTAAAACTATAGTCAGTTGCGTTCTTGAATTTCATTTATAATTTTGCTTATCTCGTGACAGAAGTTTTTTACCATGGTAATTCAGATGCTCACCATGTTCAGTGTGCAGATTCCTCGCCAGTCTGTTAATATCTACTACATTGCATTTTGCGTAAATAGAGCATAATTGTTTTATTCTAGTGTTGGTTTATCAGATTTCTTTATTCACACACGCATTATACATGAGGTCGTGTCACAACAGTGTGTTTCGTCATATTTACGTTCAAAAAATCCCTCAAACCTGTTATGCACTTTCCGGCTTCGTTATGAACTACGTCGTCGGCATCCGTCACACAATGTCACTGTTCTTCAGTGTATTCCCGTGTTCTGAGACACAGTCAATAACGTTTTTGGTCGTCGCGCCGGCTTTCACGATGCCAGTTGCACACAAATCTGTATCCATTTCCTGTAAAATAGTAGCTAGCTTACTCTCGTAATTGTCCGCTAGAAAAAGCACGTTGCATTTCTTTGCCTGCTGCCGACAATAGCCCGTGATTTTGATTTTACCGTCTGCCATTTTAATTTGATTTTCCTGTTGAATGTAATGTTCATTTTCAATGTTTATGGAGTTGCTGTTGCCTTCTGATAGAACACTGAACCTATTTATACATACGAGACCGGTTTTGTTTGATGAATTTTGTTGTGAGAAAGTTATCTTTTTACTCACTCTGGTAGGCAGTTCTTGAGAAACGGGGGAAATGTTTGAATGGTTTCCGCACATTTGATCAGTATTTACACTTGGAACTGTGTTTGAATTATTAACACACTTCTGGCCGTTAGGCATTATTTTCCACTATTGCGCTATGACGGTTTGTGTACAGGAACTTCAAATCATTAGTTGTTTTCCGTATTGCATTTTTACCTGGTATTTTGCTTGGTGCCATTGTTTGTAACATAGACATAGATGTAAATATACTATAGAAAGTTAGTTAATTATAAAGCAAAAAATAAATAAAAGAAAAACATACCTAGACTTAACTTACAAATCAACTTTCCCAATCTGCATTTTTAAGGAATGCAAATTATCGGATGTAAAATAAAATAATAAATGCTGAGTAACAAAGTAAAATCTAATTTTCAAATAGGCCTACCAATATTTTCTCTACATAAGCATTCCATTATCGAAGGAAAAAAGTAATGCTTGACGTTAGACTTGAGCCTTAGGTAAATTTAATACCTAAAAAGAAATTGTGTCAACTTGCCTTTGGGTAGAACATTCAACTAGTGATAAACAAATAAAAATACACCTACACAGCAACAAAGAAATAGTATGTATTTTAAATTTTTAAAACATTCTTCTGAGTATTGTGTCGTCGTAACTGCCGTCTGCTTCACGTTTGCTGTGCAGCGAGCTACCTTAATTTAAGTAGTAACTGTATTTTTCTTACTTAACACTTCTTCTTCCGTGTGTTTTTGCTTTTAGGAAGCTTTAATTGTCGAGTGCTAGTAATAGTGTTCCATAGATTTCGTGTTTGTTTTGAATACAGCCAGAGAGTCCCTTTAGTCAACCATAGTGCCAGTAGTGCTAGTGTTTTTCAATACAGTCCAAATATAGATAGTGGTATTTTCATTGTTTTCTACAAGAGGTGGCTAGCAACCACAGTTTAGTAAACAATCAGCCGCCTTTAGTGAATTAGCAGTCTAGTTAAAAGTTGATTAACTCTCTACAGTAAATTGATTTCTCAGGATTGGATGGGATGTGTGACTGCTGTGTACGGACGCAGGAGGAGCTGACCACTGTTCGCGAACAGCTGAACGTGTTGATGGCCGCGGTCAGCCGTCTTCAGGCTGCTGCCTGGGTGTGTAGCGGCAGTGGGGAGTCTGGTGTGTCGCATGGTACAAACCAGGGTTTACATGCTTTACCCACTGTCCCTGCTGTCGAGACATCTTCGCGGGTACCGGGCGCGGTTGGGCCACCCTCTCCCCAAGGGGAGTGGCGGGTTCAGCGGCGTTCGCGGCGCACGAGGCGGAGGGTCATTGTGGAGGCTGGCCGTGTGGCATCGCCCGCTCTGCCTGTGAGTGGACATGTGGCCGCACCTTCAGCAGGGTCCGAGCAGGTACACGGGGAGAGGGGTTTATTAGTTATTGGGAGCTCCAACGTTAGGCGGGTGATGGAGCCCCTTAGGGAAATAGCGGAAAGGTCGGGGAAGAATGCCAGTGTTCACTCTGTCTGCTTGCCGGGGGGTCTCATCCGAGATGTGGAGGAGGCCATGCCGGGGGCGATAGAGAGCACTGGGTGCACCCGACTGCAAATTGTTGCTCATGTCGGCACCAATGACTCTTGACGTCTGGGTTCAGAGATCATCCTCAGTTCGTACAGGCGGTTGGCGGAACTGGTGAAGGCGGAAAGCCTCGCTCGCGGGGTGGAATCTGAGCTAACTATTTGTAGTGTCGTTCCCAGAACCGATCGTGGTCCTCTGGTTTGGAGCCGAGTGGAAGGCTTAAACCAGAGGCTCAGACGATTCTGCGGAGATCTAGGGCGCAAATTTCTCGACCTCCGCTATCGGGTGGAGAAATGTAGGGTCCCCCTGAATAGGTCAGGCGTGCACTACACGCCGGAAGCGGCTACAAGGGTAGCGGAGTACGTGTGGAGTGCACACGGGGGTTTTTTAGGTTAGAGAAGTCCCTCCCTAGGCCCGACAAGACGCCTCCTGAGACGCGGCAAGGTAGGAGTAGGCAAAATGCAACAGGGAATAACAATATTAATGTGCTAATAGTAAACTCCAGGAGCGTCTATAGAAAGGTCCCAGAACTGCTCTCATTAATAAACGGTCACAACGCTCATATAGTACTAGGGACAGAAAGTTGGCTGAAACCAGACGTAAACAGTAATGAAATCCTAAACTCAGTTTGGAATGTATACCGCAGAGACAGGCTGGACAGTGAAGGGGGAGCGATAAGAAGTGCAATAGTATCGAAGGAAATTGACGGAGATCCGAAATGTGAAATAATTTGGGTAAAGGTCACGGTTAAAGCAGGCTCAGACATGGTAAATGGATGTCTCTATAGGCCCCCTGGCTCAGCAGCTGTTGTGGCTGAGCACCTGAAGGATAATTTGGAAAATATTTCGAGTAGATTTCCCCACCATATTATAGTTCTGGGTGGAGATTTTAATTTGCCGGCTATAGACTGGGAGACTCAAACGTTCGTAACGGGTGGCAGGGGCAAAGAATCCAGTGAAATTTTTTAAAGTGCTTTATCTGAAAACTACCTTGATCAGTTAAACAGAGAACCGACTCGTGGCGATAACATTAGACCTTCTGGTGACAAACAGACCCGAACTATTTGAAACAGTTAACGCAGAACAGGGAATCAGCGATCATAAAGCGGTTACTGCATCGATGATTTCAGCCGTAAATAGAAATATTAAAATAGGTAGGAAGATTTTTCTGTTTAGCAAAAGTGACAAAAAGCAGATTACAGAGTACCTGACGGCTCAACACACAATTTTTGTCTCAAGTACAGATAGTGTTTGACGATCAGTGGACAAAGTTCAAAACCATCGTACAATAATCGTAAGGGATGGAAAAGAGCCACCGTGGTACAACAACCGAGTTAGAAAACTGCTGCGGAAGCAAAGGGAACTTCACAGCAAACATAAACATAAGCATAGCCAAAGCCTTGCAGACAAACAAAAATTACGCAAAGCGAAATGTAGTGTGAGGAGGGCTATGCGAGAGGCGTCCAATGAATTCGAAAGTAAAGTTCTATGTACTGCCTTGGGAGAAAATCCTAAGAAATTTTGGTCTTATGTCAAAGCGGTAGGTGGATCAAAACAAAATGTCCAGACACTCTATGACCAAAATGGTACTGAAACAGAGGATGACAGACTAAAGGCCGAAATGCTAAATGTCTTTTTCCAAAGCTGTTTCACACAGGAAGACTGCTTCTCTACATTGTCGTACAGATGACAAAATGGTAGATACCGAAATAGACGACAGACGGATAGAGAAACAATTAAAATCGCTCAAAAGAGGAAAGGCCGCTGGACCTGGTGGAATACCAGTTCGATTTTACACAGAGTACGCGAAGGAACTTGCCCCCCTTCTTGCAGCGGCGTACCGTAGGTCTCCAGAAGAGCGTAGCGTTCCAAAGGATTGGAAAAGGGCACAGGTCATCCCCGTTTTCAAGAAGGGACGTCGAACAGATGCGCAGAACTATAGACCTATATCTCTAACGTCGATCAGTTGTAGAATTTTGGAACACGTATTATGTTCGAGTGTAATGACTTTTCTGGAGACTAGAAATCTACTCTGTAGGAATCAGCATGGGTTTCGAAAAAGACGGTCGTGTGCAATCCAGCTCGCGCTATTCGTCCACGAGACTCAGAGGGCCATAGACACGGGTTCACAGGTATATGCCGTGTTTCTAGACTTCTGCAAGGCGTTCGATACAGTTCCCCACAGTCGTTTAATGAACAAAGAGCATATGGACTATCAGACAAATTGTGTGATTGGATTGAAGAGTTCCTAGATAACAGAACGCAGCACGTCATTCTCAATGGAGAGAAGTCTTCCGAAGTAAGAGCGATTTCAGGTGTGCCGCAGGGGAGTCTCATAGGACCGTTGCTATTCACAATATACATAAATGACCTTGTGGATGACATCGGAAGTTCACTGAGGCTTTTCGCGGATGATGCTGTGGTGTATCGAGAGGTTGTAACAATGGAAAATTGTACTGAAATGCAGGAGGATCTGCAGCGAATTGACGCATGGTGCAGGGAATGGTAATTGAATCTCAATGTAGACAAGTGTAATGTGCTGCGAATACATAGGAAGATAGTTCCCTTATCATTTAGCTATAAAATAGCAGGTCAGCAACTGGAAGCAGTTAATTCCATAAATTATCTGGGAGTACGCATTAGGAGTGATTTAAAATGGAATGATCATATAAAGTTGATCGTCGGTAAAGCAGATGCCAGACTGAGATTCATTGGAAGAATCCTAAGGAAATGCAATCCGAAAACAAAGGAAGTAGTTTACAGTACGCTTGTTCGACCACTGCTTGAATACTGCTCAGCAGTGTGGGATCCGTACCAGACAGGGTTGATAGAAGAGATAGAGAAGATCCAACGGAGAGCAGCGCGCTTTGTTACAGGATCATTTAGTAATCGCGAAAGCATTGCGGAGGTGATAGATAAACTCCAGTGGAAGACTCTGCAGGAGAGACGCTCAGTAGCTCGGTACGGTCTTTTGTTAATGTTTCGAGAACATACCTTCACCAAAAAGTCAAGCAGTATATTGCTCCCTCCTACGTATATCTCGTGAAGAGACCATGAGGATAAAATTAGAGAGATTAGAGCCCACACAGAAGCATACCAACAGTACTTCTTTCCACAAACAATACGAGACTGGAATAGAAGGAAGAACCGATAGAGGTACTTAGGGTACCCTCCGCCACACACCGTCAGGTGGCTTGCGGAGTATGGATGTAGATGTAGATAAGAGATAACTCTCCTAATAGTTAATAGATGATACAAAGAGCAAATGGAATATGTTTCGTATTCCTCCAGAGATGGGAAGAATATATAAAAGAGCTATATGACAAAAATAGCAAACCAGAAACTCTGGAACTTGAATCACACAACAGTGTAAGTGATGAAGAGAAAGGACCGACCATCATAATGGAAGAAGTAAAGTCTGCCATTGCTGCAATGAAAAATGGCAAAGCAGTAGGTACAGATACAATACCGGGAGAAATACTAAAATGCTTGAACCACAATGGAATAAGAGAAATATTGAGGTTATGTAATAAAATATGTGACAGTGGTGAATGGCCTGAGGACTTTTTGACAACAGTAATGATACCATTGCCGGAAAAACAAGGAACCAAGAAATGCAGCGAGCACAGGACAATCAGCCTCATTTCACATGCAGCCAAAGTGATGTTAAGAATAATTAATAAAAGACTTGAAAAAGTAATAGATTAGAATCTCGACGAGGAGCAGTTTGGCTTTAGATGGAATACGGGCACCAGAGATGCAATAGGGCTCCTACGAATCTTGGGAGAAAGGTTTATTGAAAAAGGAAGAGACCTATATATGTGCTTCATCGGTTTAGAAAAGGCATTTGACAATGTGGTTTGGGACAAGCTGCCGACTATTAAGAGGGAAAAGAGTGGATTGGAAAACCAGAAGACTTATAAACTCATTGTACCTTAATCAAAAAGTTTCAGTTAAAGTGAGAGGAGAAAGTACAAACTGGATCAGACCAGGGAAAAGGAGTAAGACAAGGATGCTGTTTATCACCTACTCTTTTCAACCTGTACTTGGAAAATATGATTGACCAATGCTCATTAGATGACAAAGGAGTAGAAATTGGAGGAAGAAGAGTAGGGTGCTTGAGATTTGCTGATGACATGGTCCTTCTAGCCACAGGGGAAAAAGAATTATAGGATTTGGAGGACACCATTGCAACTAACGGAAAAAAATATGGAATGAAAATTAACACACATAAAACAAAAGTATTGGCAATAGGAGGAAATAAAAATTGTGCTGATTGGAGAAACACTAGAACAGGTGCAAAATTTTAAGTATCTTGGAAGCAGGATAGACACCGACTGGAAGTGCACCACAGAAATTAAAACAAGGATAGCAATGGCAAAAGAGGCGTTTTATAAGAAAAGGAGAATCTTCTGCAGCGGTATGGACAGAGAACTCAGAAAGAGACTCATAAAATGTCTTGTATGGAGTGTTCTTCTATATGGCACTGAAACATGGACTATGAGGAAAAAAGACAGAGAAAGGCTGGAGCCTTTTGAGATCTGGACATGGCGGAAGATGGAAGGAATAAGTTGTATGGACAGAGTAAAAAATGAAGAAGTACTGAGAAGAGTGGGAGAGAAAAGGCAGTTACTAGATGTAATAAAGAGAAGAAAAAGAAATTGGATTGGGCATATATTAAGAAACAATGACGGACTGATAAAAACAGTTTTAGAAGGTTATGAAGAAGGGAAAAGGAAGCGAGGAAGGAAGAGATTCCAGATACTGGATGACATGATGGACGGTACAACATACAGCAGCCTTAAGAAGGAAGCAATGGATCGCAGAAAATGGAGAGGCAAAGGACCTGCTAATATAGCAGATAACTGATGATGATGATTCCAAAATAAGTTTCTGCCTCACATGACGCAGTTACAGCATTTATTCTGACCAAATGTAATGAACATGAACATGTCGCACGCAGTACAAAGTATGCTAACTTATCTTCGTGCCAATGAGGCTGAATACCTTTGCACTTTCCAGTAACATTAGCCCCCTTGTTGTAAGATTGGGCCTTGATAGTTTTTTTAATCCTGGCCCATCATTCCTGAATTTCTATAATATTACTTCAGAAAGTGCCTGTCCTGTCTTTCAGACACTTTTCCAAATCTGTGCAGCTGTTCCATTGAATCTCACATATCTGATAATTTGTGACATTACTTCCATCAGGGTCCAAACAAACATGATTGAAAAGTATTTTATTTTGTTAATATCACTTACTATTTATTCCTTATTTTGCATATAATTCTTTCCAAAAACTCACCTTGGATGCCATATGAGAAGTAGTTGACTTGACATTTTTTGTGACAACCTTTCAACTCCCTCAGTTTGGCGTGATAATGAGACAATGTTGATGGTGCTTAAGAACTTCCTTTAATTTGGGGCACCAGAGTCAAGATGTTTCATCTAAAGCTTTAAAATGGGTGCCTCGTTATGCCAAATACAGAATCATATTGACAGTTACAACTAAAACTGATTTACAATACTTCTTTTCATCTGATATTTGTTGCTGTAACTCTTTATCAATGCCACCTTTACATGGAGATGCCTCTAATGTTCACCAAGAGCAAAACTATTTTTTGGGGCTCAATTCGTTTTCGTACTCTGGAATTTTCTTGTTTAACTTTCACCACATCCTTGACCATAAGAGAGAGTTTGCTCAAATAAGTTATTGTTAAATAGTTTGCATGATTTGCAAAACCAAGCATTTTTAATTTTTTTAATTTTTTAATTTTTTAATTTTTTATTTTTTTATTTTTTATTTACTGTACGCTAACCAACAGCAGCAGACCTTTTGTCCATTAGTAAGCTGGTTTACTAAACTACTCTTTTGACAGTTTTCTTCCTTCTTTAAGGGAATCACTCAGGTTTGGTTCAGTTTTGCGTTTGCTTCATGCAAGGTACCATGACAGCCAAGGAGTATCATACACTGATTGCAGACCATGTACACTACTTCATGACAGTCAAGTTTGCCAACGGGAGTGGTATTTTCCAGTAAGATAATGTGCCGTGTCACAATGGCAGGAGTGTGATGGAATGGCTAGAGGAACACATTGGTGAGTTCCAATTGATGCACTGGACCTATAATTCAACAGAACTGGACCCAACTGAATACATGTGGGAGGTGAAAGAACGTGGTGCCAGAGTTTGTCCCCCTCCTCCCCTCAGAATTTACAGAAATTAGGTGACTTGTGCATGCAGATGAGGTGCCAACTCCCTCCAGCAACCTACTAAGGCCACATTGCTTCCATGTCATGATGCATTGTTGTGGTTATCTGTACCAAGGATGGACATACTAGTTATTAGGTAGGAGGGCATAGTGTTCTTACTGGATAGTGTGTCTACATTAATTGAGCTTACCTAGTTTATTTGTGCCACTTCGTTGCCTTCCCCTTGTTAGTAGTGGCCGGAAATACGGAAGCGTCCGATCCCGCCCGTCTGCTTTGACCCATGACGTCACAAATATGGCGGAAACAACCATAAACCACGATTCCAATATGGCGCATATAAAGTCGGTACGTACACATTATGAGGACGAAAATACATCTACAAATACAGACACACGTTCCACAAAAAGCCTAATGACACTAACGGGACAAGCGTGGGAAATTGGTGGGTTTTTGGGTGGGGACAAACTAAATATAAACAAATTTAGACAAACACTCCCATACAAAACCACGCAAAACGACGAAAAAAACCGACATCACAAAACTCCCAAAATACCACTGTCATCTGGAATCGGACACTTCCGTTGACCGATGTAGCTCAACAGCAGCTCCCGATCCCATAAGTTAGGATCAAACACTTCCCTTGGCCTATATAGCTCAAAAACATCTCCTGATACCAATATCAACATACACAGCCACACATTGGGATCAAACACTTCCCTTGACCTGGGCACTGTTAATTTTATCTGTCATATACATTCCTGAACAAAAACAACAACCAATTAATTTTACTAAAATTACCACACGATGTATAGCCAACAACACTAAATTAACCTTCACACAAAATCATTAACTCACTGAAACGAATTCCACTACCAACACAGCTGACACTTGAACAATTCTGGATAATGAGCAAAAGCAAACTGAGCCCATTACACAACAAAAACGAAAATCGTGAACATACCACCAGAGAGGAGCACAACAAACCACAACACAACACCTAAAAACATCCCACACTCACAAACCAAACTCCGCGTCATCATGACGTCACACTCACACTCACACTCACACTCACTCTCTCTCTCTCTCTCTCTCTCTCTCTCTCCCCCTCCCCCCTCATGACCACTCTAACACAAAATAAACCACCCACCCCAACCTGAGCGGCAGCCACCCACCCACCCAACTACCCAGACCACCCTAACCAACCACCTTCGGCCTATACATTTTACTCACAGCCTGTAAGAAAACCCGAACAACACAATAGCCCTTGGGGACACTCTTCCGCCAACAGTACTTATCTAAATGAGACTGAAGGTTGGAAGAGCACCTCTTCCCCTCCCAAGAACTGACTTAATCGCCGCCCCCCCCCCCCCCCCCACATCCCCTCTGTTGTATTGATACAAGCCCCCGTCTCATAATTCTTGAACTCTAAGCTACGATTCACTACTAAATGATTAAATCACCTCTCACCCAACCCCCTATACGAAGAAAAAGCATCAGAAACTACTGTCTACCCCAGCTCTATATATTCCTCAATTAACCCCACTAATTCGGCCTTAGACCTCCCTTTCACAAACCCAAAAACACATTTGGAACACCCAACCCCCGGAACAACAGCCCCCCACACCCGGAGACCAGGCACAGACTTACCCCTCCCATTTTTCCTTTTCCCAAACTATGACTTCTCCACCTCCACAACCCTCCCCCCTTGCCCCCCCCCCCCCAAGCTTACCCCTGTACTTAATAAGCTCTGAACACAATTCACGATGAAAAGAATACCAATCAAGCACACTCCTCTCACTCACACCAGTCTCATGCGCACAAAAACTGTGTGGGGATCTATAACAAAAGTAATAAGTAACCAATACAATCTCGCGTATGCCCAACCTGGACTTCTCGAACCAGGTAACACACCGTATGGAATGCCAAATGTCGTTTTTCTGACAGTGCCACATATAACCGTCCCTGGTCTGAGAGGCCGGAACTTTAGTCAACTTCATTTCTTCATACCAAACACTGCATTTGACCACCTTGGCAATTAAGCCAGAAAGCTGCAGAAGCTTAATTAGCTCTAAAGGGGTGTTCCCCATCATAGCCCTCAAACGGGAACTATTAATCTTATCTGTCATATCCGTTCCTGAACAAGAAACAACCACCGATTAAATTTAATAAAAATACCACACAACATACAGTGATCATCACTACATTAATCTTCACACAAAACCACAAAATTGTTAACTCACTGAAACTAATTCCCCTTCAAACACACTTGAACAATACTTGAGACTGAGCAACAGCAATCTGAGCCCAATACACCAAACAAACGAAAATCCACTAGAGGGCACAACAAACCACAACACGACGACATCTACAAACACATCACAATCGCAAACCAAACTCCACGCCATCATGTCACACACAACAACATCCTTACGCCATGGGTCAAAGCCGACACGTGGGATCGGATGCTTCTGTCTACCCGTAGTGGCCATCATAGCCATAGCCCACTATCCAGTGTACCGCTGTTCCATGAGAGAAAAGTTCTGATACAACTGTTCACTGTGCTAATCATTTAATACACCAAAGTTCTCTAGGAACACATCAAAGTGGAAGTAAAGGAAGTGCATTTCCAGTGCCCTGTTGCAGCCAATGTCTTTAAAGCATGAATGAGTTCATCCACAATGTCCATGTAATTTTCAGGTCTCCTGTTTGCCAAGAACAATGCTGCTATGTTAACAAGAACAATGCCATGCATGGAGCTGATCAGGGATAGTGGACTCAGTAAGTTACCCTCAACAGATGGTGTATCTGTGCACCGATGAATATCCACTATGTGTTCTTTTCTGTTCTGAGTCATGGAAACTTCTTACACAAATGCTGAAATCCTGCTTCATTCCTGTGCACATCCTTATCGAATGTTCAGTGATTGAAGAACAATATTGTTTGGATTCACTAGAGCTTCTTTGCCAGTATTCTTTTACCAAGGCACCAGAACTGCTCATGGAGGCCATTTCCTGTATGTTGTTTTTATCTTGTCTGACTGTCACACTTACACAGTTAGCAGTAAGTCATGCTTATTGTTATTAATGTAGTTTACAATGAGTATCAGTGGATGGCTTTTCATTACTATTGGGTAACAGCAGTGCCTTCAGGTTTGTCTCAAAAAAAGTCTCCACTTTTTCTATTTATATGTAACGTTCAGGTCATCAAAGAAATTGTCAGTCACTGCAGAATGTAATGTTGGCTTGCCTTCCAATGTCGGCAAGGAGATTTCACTGCTGCAGTCATAAGGCCAACAGTTCAGCATTATGCTTCGGAAGATCTAAATCCCTAATCAGATGAGGTCACACTACGGGATTTTGTGTGGTTTCCTGGTGACGATGTTGGTGTAAATGTAGGGTCAGTGTCATTGGTGGATCATCACACTTTTTTGGCCGCATTTGTCAGTTCAGAGTCATTGTTATCAATGCTTGATGGTGGTGCACATCAGGGAACTGGAACTGGCAATCCTTTGCAATGAACCACAACATGAATGAACAAAGTGAACAAACAAAGCATAAGAGCATGCACCCGTGACAAATGACAGTTAAACTTGTGTCTGGTTTTTACATTTGACATTGCTCATGTGACAAAATGGTGGACATGGGTCATGGTGTATAGCAGTGTTGCCATATTGCACTGGAAGTGTCCACCCCACTCACTCGGTGCAGAGGAATTCTTGTCACAATGCCTTTGTCTGTAGTTCTTACAATGTTTCATACTTATGACTGTGAAATGTAAACATCTTATTTACTTGTAACCCTTAGGTAGGAGACAATTTTAACCTTGATATTCATGCTCAACATATCTACGTCTACAAGGCAGCTACTACCGTTTCTGTGAAAAATAAAAAGTGAAAATTTGTGGACCAGTGTGATTTAAGTAATCTGATAATTAATTCACCCACTTTCTAAATTTTCTTGCAACCAAGTTAGCATTAACTGTCATTAGTACATGCAAAATCAATTCACAGTTAACGTTCTGGCTGTTGTGGCATGGGTGTCGCAATACCACTGTTCAAACAAAATTAACAGTCCATGTAAACAGCACAAGTGCAGGGAAGGCATTATGTATTTAAATGTTGTAAAATGGACAGAAATACACACAAAAGTATTTCTAGTTAGTTATTACTAACACAACATAATGTAAGCTTTAGCTTCCACTGCAGTTGGTTTAGTTCTTTTGTTTATCTCCCCCGAAACCATAATAGCCATTCTAATGCTTCTGCCCATCATGGTGCCCTCCTTAACTCTGTGCCCAGGGCAGCTCAGGCCTGCACCACCACCTTAAAAGCCCCCTCCCGATCCATCACTGAGGGCAGGAAAGTTGTTGTTGTTGTGGTCTTCAGTCCTGAGATTGGTTTGATGCAGCTCTCCATGCTACCCTATCCTGGGCAAGATTCTTCATCTCCCAGTACCTACTGCAACCTACATCCTTCTGAATCTGGTTAGTGTATTCATCCCTTGGTCTCCCTCTACGATTTTTACCCTCCATGCTGCCCTCCAATGCTAAATTTGTGATCCCTTGATGCCTCAGAACATGTCCTACCAACCGGTCCCTTCTTCTCGTCAAGTTGTGCCACAAACTCCTCTTCTCCCCAATTCTATTCAATACCTCCTCATTAGTTATGTGATCTACCCATCTAATCTTCAGCATTCTTCTGTAGCACCACATATCGAAAGCTTCTATTCTCTTCTTGTCTAAACTATTTATAGTCCATGTTTCACTTCCATACTGGGATGCACTCAGTATGAATACTTTCAGAAATGACTTGACAGGAAAGTAGCCAGCAATATATTATAAACTTTTGAACTGAGAGGATAAGGATGTATTGAACATATTGATAAATGGCTCTGAGCACTATGGGACTCAACTGCTGAGGTCATTAGTCCCCTAGAACTTAGAACTAGTTAAACCTAACTAACCTAAGGACATCACAAACATCCATGCCCGAGGCAGGATTCGAACCTGTGACCGTAGCGGTCTTGCGGTTCCAGACTGCAGCGCCTTTAACCGCACGGCCACTTTGGCTGGCCGAACATATTGATAAACAACCACCTTCTCAATGATAGAGAGGTATGAAGGACATTTCACATTGACTCGTCAGGAGTTTGCATCAGTTTTGCCATATGTGGAAGACAACCTAAGAAAAGTAGTTAACCACAATATCCAGTCACTAACAACATATTTTGGGAAAGGGGCTGTATGTAGACCAAGATGGAATAAAGTACTTTGTGTGACAGCAGTTTTTTCAATTGTTGTTAATACTTGCAAATTTTATGAAAAATTTTTCGAAAACTGTTGCATGTGACAAAAAATTAGCTTCATGAGATTCCATACCAATTTTCATATATCCTAATGTATTTTATGCAAGGATCATTCGATAAGTAATGTGTGATGGTTTTAATCATGATTTCAATAACCCTATTCATTCCCAACTCTTGGGCTATAAAACTGTGCTTCCCAACAGAGATTCTGTTCAGTTCTGTGGCATTACACCACCTTAATGTGAGTCCATATGCTGTAACGGTAGCCCTCTACTAGTCTGTCTGGGCAGAGTTCTTCTTGCATCAATAACTTTCTGATCATTACTGTAGTGCTTCCAGGGAATTCATCCTTCAGTGGGCCAAAGAGATCAAAGTATGAAGTTGTGAATTCTGGCCTGTATGGCAGATGGGAGAGAACAGTCAACAAAGTTTTATGGTCTCCTCTCAGGTGCACAGACTTTGGTCTGGCCACATGTTACAGTGGAAAGGAGAAATGGGTTTGCATCTTTGTGGCCACAAGCACAGTGCAGTCATTTATTCATTAAATTTGGAGGAGGTTGTTGAATAGAATAATGCCTTCTGCCTCCCAGTTGACAGTAGCTATGACTTCACCAGCTAAGGGTACTCTTTCAAAATACCTCTTTGAAAGAGTTGCATTGTACCAGAATGTGGATTGACAATTTGTTTCTGGCTGAACAAGACGAATCCACATTTTGACATTATTGACAATGTTTCACAAGTCACCGTCAGCCTCATAATGAGCTTTCATGTTGATGCTCTTTGGTTAGGCATTGAGGAACATGATGGCCACAAGGGTTAGAAACTGGTAGACAGTTGTCAGCTCTACTGGCAGACATGAAAAGGTGAGCACCGAGTTGTTTGATAGTTACTCGTTGATTACCTTGAATAAGTGTGTCTGCACGAAGTTGTGTATAGCCGGTCATTCCGTGGTAGATAACAAAGATATCCTTCTTCGTGGTCTTTGGATGAATTTTCTCAGCAACTTACCACTCTTTTTATCCACTTCCTGGTGTCTGTACCCCCCAGGGGGTCCACAACTCTTTCGTGGATACGTGCGTGGCGAGCACGGGGCCCCGAGCCATTGCAGCCTTCTTTCTCTCCCGGGCTGCATTTCCTTCCCTTCCCCTCCTTTCCCCTCCATACCCCTTTCCCCTCGCCCTCTCCTCTCCCTCTATTGGTGTCCTTGCTTATGTTGGCCCCCGCTATCCTCCTGGTTCTGTTGGTTTTACACTCTGGCTTTGTTGCGTAATCATCTCCTCCTTTTGGCATTCCTTGGTCCCCCTCTGGGGTTTGACCTCCATTCCAAAATTTCTCTTCCGTAGTGTGAGCCATTTGGGGAAGAGCACCTTACCTAGTGTCTCCGACGTGTGCCCTCCTAGTATATTCCACCTTTTCTTCTACGTCGTTGTCTGATGCTAGGGTGCATAGCCAGCACGGTAGCCAGCCCGTGTGGTGGGGTCGCTATGTACCCTTTTGGTTGAGCCCCCTGAACACACAGGGATCACACTTCTGATACCTGAGCTGTGACCTCCTCATGCATGCCTTGGAGTGGTTGCTCGTCATCCTGGAGCATCGGAACTCCCGGCAATGGCCGCCGTGCCAGACGGCCCTTGCTGTGGCTGGGTGGCGCCCGTGCGGAGAGCCCCTGATCGGAGTGGGTGGTATCAGGGCGGACGCTATGCAGATGAAACGCATAAGGGTTCAAACCTCTGGCCGCTCTTCTGTGGCCGTCTCTCTGCGTGGTACTGATTCCTCAAGTGCTGCTTCTCTTGCCCCTTCGGCCTTCCCTTCCGTGGCTACCCCCTGGGAGGAGGGTCAGGCCCGTCGTCTAGGGGCAAAACCTTTCCCCCGTTATCTAGTTTGTACCAGGACTGATGGAGATACTTTCACCAGTGTCAAACCTTTATTCTTTGCGGAACACATTGAAGACAAGTTCGGCGAAGTGGACTCCCTGAGCAAGATGCGGTCGGGTTCATTACTGATAAAAACTGCTTCGGCTGCCCAATCTGCGGCCCTTCGTGCCTGTACCCATCTTGGCACAATTCCCGTGTCCATTACCCCTCACCAGTCTCTAAATATGGTACAAGGTGTGATTTTTCACAGAGACCTCATCCTTCAAACTGATGAGGAACTTCGGGACAATCTCGGACGGCGGGGTGTTCACTTTGTTCGTCGTGTTCAGAAGGGTCCTAAAGATAATCGTATTGATACTGGTGCCTTTATCCTGGCCTTTGAAGGGGATACCCTTCCTGAGAAAGTTAAGATTATGGTCTATCGCTGTGATGTGAAGCCGTACATCCCACCTCCTATGCGGTGTTTTAAGTGCTTGCGTTTTGGCCACATGTCTTCTCGCTGTACCCAGGACCCTCTCTGTGGTGACTGTGGACGTCCACTCCATGAGGGGAGTCCCTGTGTTCCCCCTCCTGTATGTGTAAATTGTCATGGTAGTCATTCTCCACGTTCAGCAGATTGCCCAGTCTATAAGAAAGAAAAAAAGATACAGGAGTATAAGTCTCTTGATCGTTTAAGCTACACAGAGGCCCGTAAGAAATATGCACGATTGCACCCTGTGTCCATGACATCTAGTTACGCCTTGGTTACATCTTCATCCCTTCCTCCCCCTTCCTTACCCCCGTCCCGGACCCCTCTCCTTCCCCCCTCCCCTGCGGCTCCCACACCTTCTCCTCTGGGCGCCGCTCCCCCTCCCCAGCCGGAGAAGTGTCCCACTCCTTCGGCATCTGCCGGTCAAGGGCGCCTCTCCCGGGATGCCCCTTCCCGGCACCTTCCAGGTCAAAGGTCTGCTGCAGCGCGGCGACCGCGAGAGCCGCGGTCTATCGGCCCCCAGGTCGCCCGGTCTCTTTCTGTTCCTGATCTTGCTGCAGCTGGCTCCATTATGCCACACAGCCCTCCTCGATCTCAGCCTGAAAAGAAGAAGAAACATAAGTCCCGGGACAAAGAGCCTCTGGTGTCACCGGAGGTCCCTTCCCCGGCTTCACAACCGGATTCTGACCTGTCGTTTATGGATGTCGCCCCCTCCTTGTCGGTGACGGGTGGGGACCCGGCGGTATGACTGGATTTAGCGTGTTCAGCCCTCATTTAAACCATCGTTCTGTGGTTCTCCAATGGAATTGTAATGGCTACTATCGTCACCTTCCGGAATTGAAATCCCTTCTTTCGTCCTACTCAGCAGCTTGTGTGGTTCTCCAGGAATCTCATTTTACTGATGCTCACTCACCGACCCTCCGTGGGTTCCGTGTTTTCTGTCGAAATCGGGTCGGACCCTTGCGGGCTTCTGGTGGCGTTTGTACGTTGGTCCGTACAGACATTGCTAGCACGTGGATTCCTCTCCAAACTACATTGGAAGCCGTTGCTGTTAGGGTCCACTTAGACTCTGCAGTCACAGTATGCAATCTTTATCTCCCTCCTGACAGGACTCTTACACCTGCTGCCTTAACCACCCTTCTTCAGCAACTTCCTCCTCCCTTCCTCCTCCTTGGGGATTTTAATGCTCATCATCCTTTGTGGGGCAGTGCCTTTCCATCTAGACGAGGTCTTTTTATCGACCAATTTATTGCAGACCACGACCTGTGCCTTCTTAATGATGGCTCCCCTACTCATTTCAGTGCTGGTCATGGTACCTTTTCTGCCATTGATCTTTCTCTTTCTTCTCCCTCTCTCCTCCCTTCATTACACTGGTCGCCACACGACGACCTTTGTGATAGTGACCATTTCCCGTTGATTATCACGCTCCCTTCCCGCTCCCCGATGGAGAGGTTACCTCGTTGGTCTTTCCACCGCGCCGATTGGCCTCTATATACTGCACAGGTCAAGTTTTCTCCCTCTTTGTCGGGTTGTATTGATGACGTCCTACGTGACGTGTCTGACGCGATTGTTCGCGCTGCTAACCTTGCTGTCCCGCGCTCATCTGGACAATTTCGTCGTTGGCAAGTCCCGTGGTGGAGTACGGCCATTGCCATTGCCATCCGTGATCGCCGTCGAGCTTTGCAACAGTTTAAGAGGCACCCATCTGTAGCCAGCCTTTCTACCTTTAAGCGCCTTCGCGCTAAAGCCCGTTATTTAATCAAACAGAGCAAGCGGATATGTTGGGAACGATTCGTTTCTTCCCTTGGTTCCACTGTCCCTCTGTCACGGGTATGGGCTACACTTCGCTCTCTCCAAGGTTGCCATCGGCAGTCCACCCTCCCAGGCCTTCACCTCCCAGATGGCATTTGTACGGACCCATTAGTTCTCGCAGAACATCTTGCGACCCATTTTGCAGTGGCATCAGCGTCGGCCTCCTATCCAGCTGCTTTCCTTCATCAAAAACAGCAGGCTGAAGCTGTCACCTTATGTTTCACCACTTGTGAGTCAGAATCTTACAACGAACCTTTCACTGAATGGGAATTTCTTTCTGCTCTATCTGCTTCTCATGATACAGCTCCTGGCCCAGATTCCATTCATAACCAGCTGCTTCAACATCTCAGTGCTCCGCAACGGCACCATCTTCTTCGGGTGTTTAACCGTATCTGGCTCCAGGATGACTTCCCTTCTCAGTGGAGGGATAGCATTGTGGTTCCTGTCTTTAAGCCTGGTCAGAACCCCCTATCTGTTGACAGCTATCGGCCAATTAGTTTGACCAATGTTGGTTGTAAGTTACTTGAACGGCTGGTAGCCCGTCGGCTCACTTGGGTCCTCGAATCTCGGGATCTATTGTCACCAGTGTGGCTTTCGAGAGGGACGATCTCCAATCGATCATTTGCTTCGCTTGGAATCCGCAGTTCGGCAGGCTTTTTCCCAGCGCCGCCATTTGGTTGCAGTGTTTTTTGACCTTCGCAAGGCCTATGACACGGCCTGGCGCCATCACATCTTACTAACCCTTCATCAGTGGGGTCTTCGGGGCCCAATCCCGATTTTTATCCGCCAGTTCCTGATCCATCGGTCATTCAGAGTTCGAGTTGGTACTGCTTTTAGTTCTCCACGGACCCAGGAGACGGGCATCCCACAGGGTTCTGTCTTGAGTGTCCTTCTTTTCCTCATTGCTATCGATGGACTTGTGGCCTCTGTCGGTCCCTTGGTCGCCCCTGCCCTGTATGTGGATGATTTCTGCATTTGGGTTAGTTCCTCCTCGATGCCATCTGCAGAACGGCAGCTCCAGGTGGCTATACGGCGTGCCTCTGCATGGACCCTCTCCCACGGGTTTCAATTCTCTCCTTTAAAATCGCGGGTGGTCCACTTCTGTCGCCGTACTACGGTCCACCCTGATCCAGAGCTCTATCTCGCTGCACAAAGATTGCCTGTGGTTCCACAGTTTCGTTTTCTAGGTCTTCTTTTCGACAACAAGCTCACTTGGCTGCCCCATATCAGACTCCTGAAGGTAGGATGTTTCCGTAAACTCAATGTCCTTCGCTTCCTTGCCCACTCCTCCTGGGGTGCGGACCGTTCCCTCCTCCTCAGTCTTTATCGTGCTTTAGTTCTGTCACGTTTGGACTATGGTTGTCAAGTTTATGGTTCAGCTGCTCCTTCCACGCTGCACGTGCTGGATCCAGTCCACCATCGTGGTATCCGTTTGGCCACCGGTGCCTTCCCTACTAGCCCTGTTGATAGTCTCCTGGTTGAAGCTGGGATCCCCCCCCTTTCTGTTCGGCGGTCCCAGCTTCTGGTGTCTTATGCCCTTACTATCCGTTCTTCTCCCGCTCATCCTTCCTATTCTATCCTATTCCCAGACCATGGACGTCGCCCGCCTGACTCCCGCCCTCGGGCGGGTTTACCGGTTGGGCTGCGCCTTGCGTCTCTTACCCGTGATTTTCGGCTTCCTTCTTTGTCCTGTCTTCCTCGCTCCCTCCCCTCCACCCCTCCTTGGTTAGTTCCTCGGCCTCGAATTCGGATGGATCTCCGCCGCGGTCCGAAAGATTCCATCCCCCCGGTGGTGTTCCGTTCCTTTTTCCGCCAAATTTTATGGGAGTTTCGGGATGCTGTTGTTTTTTACACTGATGGCTCTAAATCTGCTGATCATGTGGGGTATGCCTTCACGTCCTTTGTTGGAACGGAAAATCATCTACTGCCACCCTCATGTGGGGTGTTTACTGCGGAATTGATGGCAATTTCCCAGGCCCTTACCTTTATTAAACAATCCCAACACAACCGCGTTTTGTTATGTACGGACTCGATGAGTGGCCTTCTTGCTATTGACCGGTGTTTTTCGCGCCATCCCTTGGTCTCTGCCATCCATGACCATCTCGCTGATCTTCACCGTGCTGCTTGTTCCATTGACTTCCTATGGGTCCTGGGCCATGTGGGTATCCCGGGTAATGAGCTCGCTGATTGTTTGGCTGGGGGAGCAGTTACTTACCCCCCGTTTTCTGTAACCCCTCCTGCAGCGGATTTACGGCTTCACATCAAATCCCACTTTGCACAGTCATGGGCCAATTCTTGGGAGGCTACTCCACTGTCTAATAAACTTCGTGCCATTAAGGTGAATACAGGCCCATGGCGTTCTTCCTTTAGCCTCTCCCGCAAGGACTCGACCACACTGTGTCGTCTCCGCATTGGCCATACCAGGCTGACCCATGGTTTCCTTTTGCGTGATGAGCCACCCCCGATATGTGGTTGTGGAGCCTTCCAGTCGGTGGCCCACATTTTGGTTGAATGCCCCCTTCTTTTGGCTCTGCGTGCTAAGTACAGACTCCCCCACACTTTACCTTTGATGTTGGCTGACGATTCCCGGATGGTCTGTCTGGTTCTAGGTTTCCTCCGGGAGAGTGGTTTTTATTCTCAGTTTTAAAGTTATTAATCTCCCTCTGGTGTTGGGGCAGGGCGGTGAGTGTTTGGGTGTCTCCCACTGTAGGCAGTGTTCAGAGATTCCCGATTCACCTCCCTGACCGGAATCCTCTTTTCTTTCCCTTTTACTCTGTTTTTACCCCTTCTTTTTAAGGCTTGGTTAGTTTTTCTATTCCCATACGTACTTTCTGCATTATAGCAGTTGTACCTTTTAAGTCACAGGTGGTCTTGCCTATGCTGTTTCAGCATAGTGTTGGGTTCGTTCTCTTGCCAACTTCCCTCATTTGTTTTTACTAATGACAACGTGACTGCCCTTTTACGTTTCCCCTTTATCCGTTTTATTTTTCTGACTATACTGAGATGTCCCGTTAGCAGAATGGAGTCTATTTGAAACAAGGGACTGATGACCTTGCTGTTTGGTCCCTTTAACCTCAAACAACCAACCAACCAACCTGGTGTCTGTAGATGGCTGTGAGTATTTGTGACAATCTGGTTTTTTGCAGAAATGTATTTGAAAACTGCTGTTTGCTTGTAATGTGGCTAAGTTCCAGTGCACCATTTGGAGGACCAATTAAATAGTGCTATCTGATGGGAGTTGGTGGAAATAAGAGATGATACATGAATGTTTAAGGATGTCACAAACTAAACTCTTTTTTTTTTGTGTAAATATTTAAGGAAGAACATCACTTTCTTTATGTTTTAAGATGGAGCATGTGGGGAGAAAGAGGTGGTTATCATGTTTGCTTGAATTTGGAGTGAATGGTTTGGATTCAATCAGTTGTGGACAGTCAGTGTCACTGCTCAGGCTGTTACCACCTTCAGCTTGAAACAAAATGGCAGTCCACTTTATGGTATAACTTGATTCTTTAGAAGTAGTATTTTTAGAGAGTACTTTCAGCTGGTGAATTGATGGCTATAATCAACTGGGTTTGTGAAGGCATTACTCTACTTGATGACCTCCTCCTGTGGTTAAACAATTCACTCCAAAATCTGTTAGGATACTGTGCCACCATGTTAGAGCAATTTTTTATGTTATTCATCAGCAAAGTAGCTGGCTGTCCTCTTGCAGGCTTTTGATACAAAATGAAACTGTTTCCCATAGCAACATCTCCAAAGTTGAAGCAACTTCCTATCAAATGTGATTGTAAGTGATGAAGCCTTTTGGGAGAGCAAACATGTTTTGCAAACTGAACTTTAAAAAGCAAGTCTTGGAAGTCCCAAGAAAAAGAACATTGGTCACATGAGCACAGAGAGAAGTTTCAGAGAATGCTTTTGATAAAATATGTGTTACATCCAGAATTTTCTTTAATCACAAATATAAAAACTGGATCTGCAAATCCGATAACTGTTGCAGTGTATACAGTAAGCTTAGAGAAGAAAATCACTGGTGGTTGTAAATTATTGAGGAGTTTCCATCGGCGAACATGGTCCCTCCACCAGGATTTATTCGATGCCATGTATTTAAAGTGAGATGATGATTCATAGATAAGTTCAGTAGCAGAATTAATTTCTTCTCGTGGTTTGAACAATAAATGAAATGTACCTTGCATCAACATTTTTATGTAATTTGATTATTCACAGCACTTACATATTTCTTATTTGAAATATTTTGTGCAGGCAGTGCTGGACTACATTAATAAAGGTTGAAAATTGTACTGTGTAATACATAACTGTGCTCCTTTATTTTTATTAGAGACAATCAATTTGGTCACAAATCTGATCAGTTGTAACAAAAGAGAATTGCTAACAACAGGTGTATACAATTATTATACTGAGTGTCTTATAAAACCTTATTTTGACTTTATATACATTATAGGCAGTATGTCATGTATATGTTGCACCTTAATGCTTGCACAGTTGCAATACATGATGAAACTCTCTGTTCCATTTAATACTGCTACCCATATGTAACAGTGATGTAATGTAAACATCAAACATGTTGTGGCAGTCCTTAAGTTTTGACTGACTTTTGCAGAATGTAACACTGGCGTAAAGATCATTTTCATTTTGACAGATTTCTTGACAGTTTTACATGCAAACATTCTACCTTCAATTTTGACTTAACACACATGCCCACATAATGAGGTTTCCAAATTTCTCATACGTTTGCCAAACTAATGATCTGCAATAAAAGTCAAATCAAGTAAATGTTTGTCATTGCAGGATTCAGCCAATAACATGGGATTATCCTCAGTACCCTTACAGACACTCTTAAAATACAAATCCACCAACTCATCTCATTTGTTTTTGTATGCTTTCTTTGTCACAGTTTCGTGAATTTTCTCAAATATTTTGTTACCTTGAGGAGCATATAAGTCTAAATTAGGTCAAATTTCGTCAACATCAGAATTATTTGCCTCTAATTTGGCATTATTACTTGAAAAATTTTATTGAATATTTTACAAAGTACTTCATCCTTCATTACAAATAAGTTACAATCCTCCTTGTATAATACCTTGTGTACTTGAATAACAACAATGGAAATTCCTGGATGGAGCAATATGTAGAACAAGGGAAAGGCAATCACTCGTATATAGCAGATCGATGCGTGGAGCACAGAAACATGTAACAGAAAATGGCACTCACACTAGCTCTTTCGCTAGCAATAGTACACACAGTCTTACACACTACCACACACACACACACAAATACACACTCCTGTGGCCAAGGGAAGACTTACTGATACTAGTTTATTGATGGAGGCATGGAAGGGGTGGCAGGAAAAAAGTAAGTCTATGGACAGGTAACTCTGCAGCCACGCAACAAGACAAAAAGAATACAGAGGATAGATGAACAAGAGATGTTTGAGTGGGGGGGGGGGGGGGCAGAGGGACAGGGGAAAGGGAAAAGGAGAGAAACTTGAAAAATTAGAGGGATAAAGGGAGGGTGGAGAGAAGAGTGAAGTGTTGAAAGAGACGGTTAGGGGGGAAGAGGGGGTAGGGGAGAGGGAGAATGCCCATGTGAGAGGGAGGAGGGAGAACAGTGGTGGGTAAGGCAGTGCATGATCTGGACCAAGAAAGAGTGGTGGTGACAGAAGAGAGAAGGGAAAAGGCAAGATGAGGCAGAGGAAACAGGTTAGCAGATGCTTAGGGCAGAGGGATTGCGAGAGTGGAGGAGTTGTTGGACAGACAATTGCCAATATTCCAGTCAATGAACACTTTGTACCGTGCATGAAATATGCAACAATTTTCGATTTCAGGAAATTGTTAGTAGTTAGGAGAGAAACGTACTAAAATTCCCCACCCCTGAGAGGTGAGCCAAAGGTGGGAGAGGGTGGAAAGGACCCATTTTTTGGCTTTTCGCTTACATCTCGGAAAGAGTACACTGTAGAAAAAATATTCTGAATAAATATGAAAGGTAATTAAATTTCTTATAAAATTGTTGCAATACATATTTGTTGGACTCCTAGTGGTTTTAGAGAGACACATTATAGAAAATTGATGATTTTAGAAAAAATAATTTTTGCCTGACTTTATCAAATATTTGCTTGTAGTGCTTTCCAAGATAGTTTTTCAGAAAAATTGTCAGGGACAAAGTTGGTAGAACATTGAATTTCATTTTTTTAGATAGACTTTTGCCACTTTATCTCCAACCAATTGAAAGTTGCAGAATTTCCATGATGTGTGCTCAATTTTGATGTTCCTCTAGAAGTGGATATATTGAGAACTTGTAGCATTTTAACTGCTGTAACTTGCTGTCATGATGAATAACACCACTTTAACAATGGACATAAGGCAACTGCAATAATGGCCCCCAATTCAAGGCATCCTCCTCCCACGACTTCTGTCAGGCCAACAGTATCAAACATATCTCTAGCCCACCTTTCCACCCTTCCTCCTCTGGTGCAGTGGAGAGGCTTGTCCCCACATTGAACCTTTTGACTGCTGAAGGCACACCACATGCTTATCTCGCTGAGTCGCCGAGGCATGCAGTGTAATTCGTTGACCTGTGCTGCATGCCTGTCTCTTGGAGCCTCTGGGACTGGATTGGCCCACGATGCTCAACCCATGCTGTGCTGAATATTTCTTGGCTGAATACAACTTACGCAGAGCCGGCGTGAATTTTTGGCAGCTTTGAGCTGTAATATCTTGGGTAATAGTTTTTGTAAAGAAATAAAATTGTACAACTTTGTGTGTTCTCTTAAGAATAATAATGAAAAGAATTTTATGAGCCATACTGAGCCACAAAATTGTAGGTAAATCAGCCAAAAAATAGGTGCCTGAAAAAATTTCGAAGTTTGACTTCTTCCATCTCTTGAACTGATACTATGAAAAACGTGAAACTTGGCATGTAGTAACCTAACAACACAAGGTTCTTAAATATGTTTCATTTCCATGTTGTGAGACTTGTGGTCAACATGTACACCTCTCTCTTATCATACCGTTTTCTATAAAGAACCTTTCAGTGGACCTAAACTCAGTTTCTCCTCATTTTAATTTCTTCTGCAGTTTTGGCATGTTGAGCCTGTTCTTACAAACAGTGCCACATGTGGCTATTCCATGGTTGTGAAGTCAGAGGAACATGTCTGGGCTGCAGTACCGGTTATTGACATAGAGTATGACCCTGTTCCAAATGTGGTCCTATAAGAGTTGCCACTATGTCGCCAATTTTTCCCAAATTGTGGAACCCAATTTCTGTTGTTGCACCTGTATATACAATAAAATCAAAAATATACCCAATCTGACAGTCATACAGTACAAATTTCTTTATTCTGAATCTACTTCACTTGGTTGGAATAAATTACTTAAAAGTTAATCATGCTTTGAACAGCAAGAGACTTTCATCTATACAAAGTTTGTGATGTGGGTGAAATGAATTATGAAACATCTTACGAACATTGTTAACAATCATTTTAATTTTATATAGACTGTCGCCTCTAGTACTCAGAGTTATCACTGAAGTGTAACATTCTCAGAAGTAGACAAAAACGGTCTCGGGACATAATTTTGCTGAAAACTGGTGTGTTCAAAAGTGTATCTCTGGACCTATAATCACTTAATTTTAACATCTTAAGGGGAGCTAGAATGATCCATCTCCTCCTTGTTAATTTCAGCAAATAGAAGGAACATTTTTTTTCTAAAACCATTAAACATATTGCTCTGAAATTTGGACTACATGTTCAGTGAATATTTCTCTACAAAGTTATAATGCTATGTTAAGAAATATTTATTGGTTTTTGTTTTACAATTTTTTAAACAGATGATTATTTTTTTCTCTTAAGTTTTGCACTTTTTCGTCTATAACTCTTGAATTATACAATATTTGTTTACAATTTGTTATAAAAATGAAGGAGAAGAAGTAAACAATATTTTGTGTAAATTTCATTGGTATACTGTTATCAGTTTTTGAGAAAATGTTCCTCAAAGGTGAAAATTTTAAAGTTACGGGAAAAGGCTTCCAAAGTTTAATACATTCCTTCCCCATATGATGAATTATCAGCATCCTCTTCCTTTTCCAGTTTTAGTTTCCTTTTCAACGGTCTTTTCTTCCCTTTTGCTGCATGTTGTAGGCTTTTGTCTCTTCTTCCTGCTCCTCTCAGTCTTTTCTTCAGCAATTAGGAGCATTATGGAAATGGTGTTGTCCTGGTTGGAAACCTAAGAGTTTCAGCACATCACATTTGATAATGTTTCCTTCATTGTATGTTGCCACTGCGTCATACACTCCAAAATGCAATGTTTTATCTGTATAAACACTCTTTTGGGAATCCTAATCCAAATTAAATTATTTACACTTTCATTTGGATTTTGTATTTTCCCATGTAAACACTTTTCCAATAAACTTGGCTGTGATAAGTCTCTGAATATGGGCTTAATTACATCAATTACAGCATCTGGCAAATTGTTTTTATGGGCATATTCCTTTCCTGATTGGTACTTACACCATGAGTAATTACCTGTGGGGCACAGTGTGTGTTGTGTGTGCTCATTTGTTGATGCTGTATGAAAAACTAATGCCCATACTAATCTCCTCATATGCTCAATGCTTCTTGTATTTTGCCTAATTGCACACCCATTATACCTCTGCAACCTATCAATTGCTTCCTTTGTCAATCTTCCTCTTCCTTCAAGGGTCTTACTGTCACTAAGCTTCTGGGATCCTAATGTCTGCTTTAGTTTGCACAAGCAAGGCCCCATGCGCTTCTGCACACGTCCAATGTACTCCTGTTTTTTTAATGTGAATTTTATTGCCATAAGGTTTGAGTTCCTCTACAGCTTTATATCACTTAGAATCACCATCTCCTAGATAGTTAGTGTATTGTACATAATACCACTCTTGTGATCTGGAAAAAATTGCTTTCACTGCAGGGCAGAAAGACAGCTCTGCGTGTATACACATCCGTAGTGCTCAGGTAGCTGTGACTCAGTGCAGCTAAACTCATCCACAGCAGTGGGAAGGCTGATGGCGCAGGATGCATAAATACTTCCTTAGCGCTGTAGGGAAGACCCAAGGCCACATGTATACACATCAGGGGCACCAGGGAATGGCGAGGCATGATGAGTTAACACGTATGCAGCAGTTAAAGGTTTAAACAACAGTTGACGAAGACTGTAGAAACGTCTCCAACCACGTCGGCCTTCACCCTGTTCTTAGGCACCTATCACACCACGCCAATTGACAGACATAGTCCGGCGGAGCTCCTCCATGGGCAACAGCCATGGACCCTGCTCCATTTGCTGATGCTGTCCCCCTCCCACCTCCACTTCCAGCTCTCTGAGCTTTACGGCTCCGGCGCGGCAGTGTGGGTCCATGTGTACAGGAGCAAGGCAGGTTCGGTGCCCACCATGGTCGGCATGGCCCATGGGTGGCATGTGATGTCAGTGCAGGCGTCAAAATGGTTGTAGTGCCGCCGTCATAACCAGCTCCACCAGCGTACCCCCACGGGACTCCCGCTGCTGCTGCCGCAGTCGCTGCCACCGCCTTCTCCTCCTCTGCTACCTCCTTCGGGTACAGACGTGGTTCTCAAGTCGCCGCCACTGCCCCTGGTTGCTGTCTCCCCATGAGCCTGCCGCTGGCCCTCTCAACCCCAGGTGGATCGGTGGCTCCCTCTGGACTCCTCAAAAATCTCTTCCTCCCCACCAACGGTAGTTGACTGGCCCAGATCTTCTTTCATCTGCCAACCACCGCAGCACCATCCGGGGCATTTCCATCGCTATGCACAAGTTTCAGGGGGGAGGGATCTGATATCGAGCACCACAGGTTTTGAATCTGCAACAGATGGCATGGACCTCGATTACCTCTAGAGGTCTCTGCAGCCATCGTACCATAAACCATGACTGTGTGTGCTCCTGGCCCACATATAAGGTGAGGGTACCACTGTGGAGAACATGGTCCCAGCATACCCTCTCATGTATTTAAGCGCCTGCCTCTCACTCAGCAAGGCAGTCTGATATTCTCATGAGTCTCTTGATATCTAGCTTACAGAAATCATGTTTACTTTGCTTATTTCCATGTATGAGTGGACATTGTTGATTTCATGAGGTTTTTGCTTGTGACCCCTTTGCTTCTTGCGTGTTGTTGTTCTTGATGTCTTGTTCGGTTGTCTGTCATTGAGTGTGTCCATCCTTTCTGTAACGCAACTTCACACTAGCACAGGAAAGGTTCAGATAATGGAAGGAATTTTAGGTAAGCTATTAAAATAATAAGACCAAAATATATTTTACCAAGCAGCAATATTTAAACAACCACTATCAAAGCAGTCAGACTCCAATAAGCCTCGTACTTCAACTAGGAAAATAACTAGGCCAGAATATAAGTTTTGGTCTTACTCCAAGCCAGCATCAACCAATGAGCTCACAATTAAAAACAAAAATAACACAGCATAAAAAGTTTCAAAGATTCTCATAAAAAGTGTAGTTAAATATAGAAATCTCTAAAAGAAATTCAGGATGACAAGTATATGACTTAAGAGTTAACTTCTGGAATAGTTCAACACAGGATCATTAAATAACATTAAGCAAACTGCTGGTTTTAAAATTAAGCCACCACTCATGCAACTACAAATGCATCAAGAGATAGTGATTATAATTGGAACCATATACTCAAAGCAGGATTACACAGCTTTCCCTTCATTACACATGAACTGCCACTCTTGGTATGACCCCTTTTACTCTTCAACAATCAACAGGCCCACCTCGCCTGTCTCCTCAGGCAGGTCATTGTACACATGGGAGAGAACACAAAGTAACAAAACAAGCTTCTAAAATACGCAAACAGATGGTGTTAATTCAACAAGCCTCAAAAACATGTCTGTATGTGCTTCAGGGAATACAGGCAAGACAATAATAATTTAAACTATGGCCTGGAAAACTTCAAGCAACCAATTGGTACAGTAAATAAAATAAAAGAAATTTAACCACACTTGACAAACCATCAAAACACGGCATTTCACTACTAAGGAAATCGTTCAGGACTGGCAGATGGCAACTACCTGTAACACAGAGTGAAGTAGCCAACAAGAATTTCAAATGAGACAACAAGAGGAAGCAATACATTAAATCACATTGTTACCACAGTTCATGGAGTGAAATTTTGCTCACCCAAAAAAAAAATTAAAAACATATCCATGGTTCCAATGGCATTGTGAGCAGAAACAAGGCTATCCACTCAGTCCCATCCACCAATGAATGTCAGAATCACCAATTCCAGTACCAATTGTCTCAGTTCTATGCATTGCCAGCTTATACTGCCGCCCAGTTTGCTTCCAAACACAGTGTATGCACGACTCACACCTCCTAGCAGCACCATGTTCACTCACTCTTCATGCCTCACCTCAGGCACATGCTATATAGGCAAACTTTATGCCAGATGGGATCGATAACCGCTAGGTTGATGTGCACACATCACTTTCCCATTCGTCCATCTTGTTTGTTCGCGGGCCGCTCCCGTTCAGTCCTGCCACACTTTCATTCACGGCGACTGGAGCGGTTTCGGTTACAGCACAGTCAGAGTTGTTGTGAGTGGGTGAAGGGGCAGGGTTGGGGAGGGGGACGTAGTCTCAAAATGACTTCTGTTTATTTTTCTTGATTTTTTGCTGTTCTCTTTCTGTTTGCAGCTCTCACATCCTACACATTTCTGTGGCTTGTAGATATCGTGAATTAAAACACATTCACGTAGTCATGGAAGACTAAAATATGTTTTTATTTTCAGTTTCCTGATTTTATTTTATTTCCTTTTTTTTTACCATTATCTTGCAGAAAAATGAACCTTTTTATTGTTTCGATAAAGAAATGTAGCTTTCATTAATCTTTCTGCAGAGGAAGCTAATTTATTTGAAATGAAGTGTTTCATCCCTCACTATTGCCTAGTTTGAACTGTTCGTTGAATTCCATGTGCATGTTTCCATTTTCCGGCAAGTATGGCATAATGCCTTAATAAAGGAGCAACACTTAGGTAATACAGTACTGGTACCCCAAGAATACGCATCCCTACAACCGCACTTAGAACATAAATACTAGGTAGGAGCCTACTTCAGTGTGAAACTGGACATACAAATTTGCTCTTTAAGCCAAATTATGCACTTCAATATGGTTTACCCTCCCAGGGGGTCCACAACTCTTTTGTGGATACGTGCGTGGTGAGCACAGGGCCCCTAGCTATTGCAGCCTTCTTTCTCTCCAGGGCTGCATTTCCTTCCCCTTCCCCTTCCCCTCCTTTCCCCTCCTTGCTCCTTTCTCCTCGCCCTCTCCTCTCCCTCTCTTGGTGTCCTTGCTTATGTTGGACCCGCTATCCTCCTGGATCTTTTGGTTTTACAATTTGGCTTTGTTGCATAATCAGCTCCTCCTTTTGGCATTCCTTGGCCCCTCTCTGGGGTTTGACTTCCATTACAAAATTTCTCTTCTGTAGTGTGAGCCATTTGGGGAAGAGCACCTTACCTAGTGTCTCCGACGTGCGCCTTCCTAGTACATTCCGCCTTTTCTTTCACGTCGTTGTCTGATGCTAGGGTGCATAGCCAGCACGGTAGCCAGCCCGTGTGGTGGGGTCGCTATGTACCCTTTTGGTTGAGCCCCCTGAACACACAGGGATCACACTTCTGATGCCTCAGCTGTGACCTCCTCATGCATGCCTTGGAGTGGTTGCTCGTCATCCTGGAGCATTGGAACTCCCGGCAATGGCCGCCGTGCCAGACGGCCCTTGCTGTGGCTGGGTGGCGCCCGTGAGGAGAGCCCCTGATCGGAGTGGGTGGTATCAGGGCGGACGCTATGCAGATGAAACACATGTGGGTCCAAAACTCTGGCTGTTCTTCTGCGGCCGTCTCTCTGCGTGGAACTGATTCCTCAAGTGCTGCTTCTCTTGCCCCTTCGGCCTTCCCTTCCATGGCTACCCCCCTGGGAAGAGGGTCAGGCCCGTCGTCTAGGGGCAAAACCTTTCCCCCGTTATCTAGTTTGCACCAGGACTGATGGAGATACTTTCACAAATACCAAACCTTTATTCTTTGTGGAACACATTGAAGACAAGTTTGGCGAAGTGGACTCCCTGAGCACGATGCGGTCGGGTTCGTTGCTGATCAAAACTGCTTCAGCTGCCCAGTCTGTGGCCCTTCGTGCCTGTACCCAACTTGGCACAATTCCTGTGTCCATTACCCCCCACCAGTCTCTAAATATGGTACAAGGTGTGATTTTTCACAGGGACCTCATCCTTCAAACTGATGAGGAACTTCGGGACAATCTCGGACGGCGGGGTGTTCACTTTGTTCGTCGTGTTCAGAAGGGCCCTAAAGACAACTGCATTGATACTGGTGCCTTTATCCTGGCCTTTGAAGTTGATACCCTCCCTGAGAAAGTTAAGATTATGGTTTATCGATGTGATGTGAAGCTGTACATCCCATCTCCTATGAGGTGTTTTAAGTGCTTGCGTTTTGGACACATGTCTTCCCACTGTTCACAGGCCCCTCTCTGTGGTAACTGTGGATGTCCACTCCATGAGGGGAGTCCCTGTGTTCCCCTTCCTGTGTGTGTAAATTGTCATGGTAGTCATTCTCCACGTTCACCAGATTGCCCAGTATATAAGAAGGAAAAGAAGGTACAGGAGTATAAGTCTCTCGATCATTTAACTTACTCAGAGGCTCGTAAGAAATATACACGTCTTCACCCTGTGTCCATGACATCTAGTTAAGCCTTGGTTACATCTTCACCCCTTCCTCCCCCCTCCCCTGCGGCTCCCACACCTTCTCCTCTGGGTGCTGCTCCCCCTCCCCAGCCGGAGAAGTGTCCCACTCCTTCGGCGTCTGCTGGTCAAGGGCACCTCTCCCAGGATGCCCCTTCCCGGCACCTTCCAGGTCAAAGGTCTGCTGCTGCGCGACGACCGCAAGAGCCGTGGTCTGTAGGCCCACAGGTCGCTCGGTCTCTTTTTGTTCCTGATCTTGCTGCAGCTGGCTCCTTTATGCCACACAGCCCTCCTCAATCTCAGCCTGAAAAGAAGAAGAAACATAAGTCCCAGGACAAAGATCCTCTGGTGTCACCGGAATTCCCTTCACAACCGGATTCTGACCTGTCGTTCATGGATGTCACCCCCTCCTTGTCGGTGATGGGTGGCGACCTGGCGGTATGACTGGCTTTAGTGTGTTCAGCCCCCATTTAAATCATTGCTCTGTGGTTCTCCAATGTAACTGTAATGGATACTATCGTCACCTTCCAGAATTGAAATCCCTTCTTTCTTCTTACTGGGCAGTTTGTGTGGTACTCCAGGAATCTCATTTTAGTGATGCTCACTCACCAACCCTCCGTGGGTTCCGTGTTTTCTGTCGAAATCGGGTCGGACCCCTGCGGGCTTCTGGTGGCGTTTGTACGTTGGTCTGTACAGACATTGCTAGCACGTGGATTCCTCATCAAACTACATTGGAAGCGGTTGCTGTTAGGGTCCACCTAGACTCTGTGGTCACAGTTTGCAATCTTTATCTCCCTCCTGACAGGACTCTTACACCTGCTGCCTTAACTGCCCTTCTTCAGCAACTTCCTCCTCCCTTCCTCCTCCTTGGGGATTTTAATGCTTATCATCCCTTGTGGGGCAGTGCCTTTCCATCTAGACGAGGTCTTCTCATAGACCAGTTTAGTGCAGACCATGACTTGTGCCTTCTTAACACTAATGATGGCTCCCCTACTCATTTCAGTGCCAGTCATGGTACCTCTTCTGCCATTGATCTTTCTCTTTCTTCTCCCTCTCTCTTCCCTTCATTACACTGGTAGCCACACGACGACCTTTGTGATCGTGACCATTTCCCGTTGATCATCACTCTCACTTCCCGCTCCCCGATGGACAGGTTACCTCGTTGGTCTTTCCAACGTGCCGATTGGCCTGTATACACTGCACAGTTCGTGTTTTCTCCCTCTTTGTCAGGTTGTATTGATGACGTCCTACGTGACATGTCTGACGCGATTGTTCGCGCTGCTAACCTTGCTGTCCCGCGCTCATCTGGACCATTTCATCGCCGGCAAGTCCCATGGTGGAGTCCGGCCATTGCCACTGCCATCCGTAATCACTGTTGAGCTTTGCAACACTTTAAGAGGCACCCATCCGTAGCCAGCCTCACTACCTTTAAACGCCTCTGCACTACAGCCTGTTATTGAATCAAACAGAGCAAGTGGATATGTTGGGAAGGATTTGTTTCTTCCCTTGGTTCTACTGTCCCTCTGTCATGGGTATGGGCTCCACTTCGCTCTCTCCCAGGTTGCCATCGGCAGTCCACCTTCCCAGGCCTTCACCTCCCAGATGGCCTTTGTACAGGCCCATTAGTTCTTGCAGAACATCTTGCGACTCATTTTGCAGTGGCATCAGCATCAGCCTCCTATCCGGCTACTTTCCTTCGCCAGAAACAGCGGGCTGAAGCTTCCACCTTATGTTTTACCCCTTGTGAGTCAGAATCTTACAATGAACCTTTTACTGAATGGGAATTTCTTTCTGCTCTATCTTCTTCTCATGATACGGCCCCTGGCCCAGATTCCATTCATAACCAACTGCTTCAACATCTCGGTGCTCCACAACGGCACCATCATCTTCAGGTGTTTAACCGTATCTGGCTCCAGGGTGACTTCCCTTCTCAGTGGAGGGACAGCATCGTGGTTCCTGTCCTTAAGCCTGGTAAGAACCCCCTATCTGTTGACAGCTATCGGCCAATTAATTTGACCAATGTTGTTTGTAAGTTACTTGAACGGATGGTAGCCCGTCGGCTCAATTGGGTCCTCGAATCTCGGGATCTATTGTCCCCTTACCAGTGTGGCTTTCGAGAGGGACGGTCTCCAATCGATCATTTACTTCGCTTGGAATTCGCAGTTCGGCAGGCTTTTTCCCAGTGCCGCCATTTGGTTGCAGTGTTTTTTGACCTTCGCAAGGTCTATGACACGGCCTGGCGCCATCACGTCTTACTCGCCCTTCATCAGTGGGGTCTTCGGGGCCCACTCGCAATTTTTATCTGCTAGTTCCTGTTCCATGGGTCATTCAGAGTTCGAGTTGGTACTGTTTTTAGTTCTCCATGGACCCAGGAGACGTGCATCCCACAGGGTTCTGTCTTGAGTGTCCTTATTTTCCTCAGTGCTGTCGATGGACTTGTGGCCTCTGTCGGTCCTTTGGTCGCCCCTGCCCTGTATGTGGATGATTTCTGCATTTGGGTTAGTTCCTCCTCGATAGCATCTGCAGAACGGCAGCTCCATGGAGCTATACGGCGTGCCTCTGCATGGACCCTCTCACACGGGTTTCAATTCTCTCCTTCAAAATCGCGGGTGGTCCACTTCTGTTACCGTACTACGATCCACCCTGATACAGAGCTCTATCTCGATGCACAACAATTGCCTGTGGTCCCATAGTTTCGTTTCCTGGGTCTTCTTTTCGACAACAAGCTCACTTGGCTGCCACATATCAGACTTCTGAAGGTAGGATGTTTCCGTAAACTCAATGTCCTTCGCTTCCTTGCCCACTCCTCTTGTGGTGCGGACCATTCCCTCCTCCTCCGTCTTTATCATGCTCTAGTTCTGTCTTGCTTGGACTATGGTTGTCAAGTTTATGGTTCAGCTGCTCCTTCCACACTGCATGTGCTGGATCCAGTACACCATCGTGGTATCCGTTTGGCCACTGGTGCCTTCCCTACTAGCCCTGTTTGATAGTCTCTTGGTTGAAGCTGGGATCCCCCCCCCCCCCTTTCTGTTCAGCGGTCCCAGCTTCTGGTGTCTTATGCACTCGCTATCCGTTCCTCTCCCGCTCATCCTTCCTATTCTATCCTGTTCCCAGACCATGGACGTTGCCCAGCCGACTCCCGCCCTCGGGCGGGTTTACAGGTTGGGTTCCGCCTTGCGTCTCTTTGCCATGATTTTCAGGTTCCTTCTTTGTCCTGTCTTCCTCGCTCCCTCCCCTCCACCCCCCGTTGGTTAGTTCCTCGGCCTCGAATTTGGATGGATCTCCGCCGAGGTCCAAAAGATTCCATCCCCTCGGTGGTGTTCCATTCCTTTTTCCGCCAAATTTTGTGGGAGTTTCAGGATGCTGTTGTTTTTTACACTGATGGCTCTAAATCTGCTGATCATGTGGGGTATGCCTTCACGTCCTCTGTTGGAATGGCAAATCATCTGCTGCCACCTACATGTGGGGTGTTTACTGCGGAATTGATGGCAATTTCCCAGGCCCTTACCTTTATTAAACAGTCCCAACACAACCGAATTTTGTTATGTACGGACGCGATGAGTGGCCTTCTTGCTAATGACCGGTGTTTTTTGCGCCATCCCTTGGTCACTGACATCCATGACCATCTCGTTGATATTCACTGTGCTGCTTGTTCCATTGACTTCCTTTGGGTCCCTGGCCATGTGGGTATCCCGGGTAGTGAGCTGACTGATTGTTTGGCTGGGGGAGCAGTCACTTACCCCCCCGTTTTCTGTAACCCCTCCTGCAGCTGATTTACGGCTTCACATCAAATCCCACTTCGCACAGTCATGGGCCAATTCTTGGGAGGCTATTCCCCTGTCTAATAAACTTTGTGCGATTAAGGTGACACCAGGACCGTGGCATTCTTCCTTTTGCCTCTCCCGAAAGGACTCAACCACACTGTGTCGTCTCTGCATTGGCCATACCAGGCTGACCCATGGTTTTCTTTTGCGTGATGGGCCACACCCATTTTGTGGTTGTGAAGCCTTGCAGTCAGTAGCCCACATTTTGGTTGAATGCCCCCTTCTTTTGGCTCTGCGTGGTAAGTACAGACTCCCCCACACTTTACCTTTGATGTTGGCTGACGATTCCTGGGTAGTCTCTCTGGTTCTCGGTTTCCTCTGGGAAAGTGGTTTTTATTCTCAGTTTTAAGGTTTTTAATCTCTCTCTGCTGTTGGGACAGGGTGGTGAGTGTTTGGGTGTCTCCCACTGTAAGCCGTGTTCGGAAATTCTCGATTCACCTCCCTGACAGAGATCCTCTTTTCTTCCCCTTTTACTCTGTTTTTATCATTTTTTTTAGGATTGGTTAGTATACTTTTCCCATACGTACTTCTACATTCTAGCAGTTGCACCTTTTAAGTCACCGGTGGTCTTGCCTCTGCTGCTTCAGCATAGCGTTGGGTTCGTTCTCTTGCTGACTTCCCTCATTTTGTTTTTTACCATTGACAACATGACTGCCCTTTTACGTTTTTAGCCTTTTCCCTTTTATTGTTCTGACTTTCCTGAGATGTCACATTAGCGGAATGGACCACATTTGAAACAAGGGACTGATGACCTTGCTGTTTGGTCCCTTAACCCTCAAACAACCAACCAACCAATATGATTTACAAAACTCTGATGCTTTTGGAGTTTTCTGATGTCCTTATTCTGTTATGACATACTGTAAGATCTGTTACATACAAACATTGTAAATGTTCATGTGAAGATCACTAAGCAGGTGGAATTTGGTCAGTAGTATTGAATAAAATTTTAGGTTTTGAATATGACAGATTTAGCAGAATTTTAGAAATCGGCCTTCTGTGAAGCACACTGTTTTTTGATCACAAATGTTTCAACACTTGCCTAGTACCACCTATAGGCTTGACATTATTTCTTAATTTGGGTTGTTTATCTCTTAAATTTACTGTGCACCTTCCTTCGCTAAATTATAGACTGGCAGCACACCGTGTTTTATCATTGTAATTTCCCACAAGGCTTTATATTTACTCCTGGAGTAGAACATAAACTGTCAGTTATACAGTTTCTTAGCGTCATAGATAACCTTCTTAAAAAAACCTATTGTCTTTAGTTTTGGTGTACAGGAACAACTGTCCTCCTCCTCCCCCCTTCCCCCTCCCTCGCCCCCTCCCTCGCCCCGTCCCTCGCCCCGTCCCTCGCCCCGTCCCTCGCCCCGTCCCTCGCCCCCCCTCCCTCGCCCCCCCTCCCACGGCCCCCCCTCCCTCGCCCCCCCTCCCACGGCCCCCCCTCCCACGGCCCCCCCCTCCGTCGGCCCCCCCCACGGCCCCCCCTCCGTCGGCCCCCCCCTCCGTCGGCCCCCCCTCCGTCCCCCACCCCCCCTCCGTCCCCCACCCCCCCTCCGTCCCCCACCCCCCCCTCCGTCGCCCAACCGCCCCCCTCCGTCGCCCAACCGCCCCCCTCCGTCGCCCAACCGCCCCCCTCCGTCGCCCAACCGCCCCCCTCCGTCGCCCAACCGCCCCCCTCCGTCGCCCAACCGCCCCCCTCCGTCGCCCAACCGCCCCCCTCCGTCGCCCAACCGCCCCCCTCCGTCGCCCAACCGCCCCCCTCCGTCGCCCAACCGCCCCCCTCCGTCGCCCAACCGCCCCCCTCCGTCGCCCAACCGCCCCCCTCCGTCGCCCAACCGCCCCCCTCCGTCGCCCCCCCCCTCCGTCGCCCCCCCTCCGTCGCCCCCCCCCCTCCGTCGCCCCCCCCCTCCGTCGCCCAACCGCCCCCCTCCGTCGCCCAACCGCCCCCCTCCGTCGCCCAACCGCCCCCCTCCGTCGCCCAACCGCCCCCCTCCGTCGCCCAACCGCCCCCCTCCGTCGCCCAACCGCCCCCCTCCGTCGCCCAACCGCCCCCCTCCGTCGCCCAACCGCCCCCCTCCGTCGCCCAACCGCCCCCCTCCGTCGCCCAACCGCCCCCCTCCGTCGGCCCCCCCCCTCCCCCTCAACCCCCTTCCTCACACCCAAGAAATGTGAATTCCTTCTAATTAGCTATTTACTGTGCTGTGTGAATGCAAACTTGATTGTAAATGATAGGTAACAGTATGGCCCAGTCATACGACTGAAATGCGATGAAAGGTGTAAGAGCAGAGTAAACACCAAGCAGGCCTCCCTACATAACCTTAACTGTGCATGCATGGTCATGCTTCTCTTCTAGTACACTCTGGCAACTGTTCATGTTCAAATGGAGCTATTTCTAACAGGTTGTGGCAAAATATTGCTAATTGTGACTTGAGGAGCATTACTTTCAAAGTAAATTTCCTTTTATTCAAGATGAACCATGTTACAAGTGAGAATGCGGGATGAATTTCTTAAATCTCATTTGCCTCTTATTCACTTTGAGGACCTGTCACTTGGAAAAATTTGAGGCCCAGACGGCCAACCATTTCTGTCATTATTTAATATTTTACTGGCACATTTGTGTTTGATACATTTTAAAGGGTAACACACATGAAAAGGGGCCAATATTCTATGGAAAAGCTTAGTGATGCTTTCAGCTTTGCTGTATGTGTATTAATTTAAACAATTAGTTTTACCTGTTTGTGTGTTAGTGCTACCTAAAAGTGATGTTGCTACTGGCTAACTACATCACATATCCTATGCTCTAAGTATCTGCTGTCATAGGCTGGTGAGATCACACAACATGAGGTATGATTGGCTGATAAAAGCACATCGCAATCTCGATTTCAGTGATTCGCAAACTAATGTGCTGTATGTGGCAGAATTTGTATTTATCCTTTCATAATAAGAGAAGCAGGGGTCTGATGACCTCAGGAGTTAAGTCCCACAGTGCTCAGAGCCAATAAGAAAATACACAGTGTACATGTTGCTGTGCATCAAAGATCTTCCCAAAACACATTTTTTCACTGTTTTATTTCCTTAAGTGCCAGGAAGTTCTTTAGCAGTGTATAAAACGTTCATCATTGAAAGGATTGGTGAATTTTACATCTTTGGGGGAAATTTACTGTCATTTAACACAGAAAGTGTCTTTTCACACTGCAAGAAGCGTATTTTCACCTGGGGAAATCCAGGAAATTTTTCTTCTTGCCCCTGTATATACACAAAACAGACTTCTTCCTTGATTACTCAGTCCCCACCCCCTGCCCCAACATAATCACCTTGAGAAAGTTTTGGAGGGATTGGGGGAGAGAATGTACATCCTTCAAGAAGTTCTCTTGGTGGCTAAGTGTTGTCATTGGACACTTCACTCTGAATACCTTGCCTAATTGTCTCGGCAGCTTTTCACATGATCTTGACATGCTCTGCTTCCTCATAATTTTCCTTATCATATCAAATTTTGGTTAACAATTTGTACCCAGTGTTTCTACATCAAATCATTGCTACCTTGGATCTGTTGAACCCTATGATAAAGAGTGTGATTCTCATATTTCCTCAACAGTTCAGTTATGATACTTCTCCACTCAGGTCAGTAATAGTGCACATAATTTCATTTACTGTAAACTAAGTATTCCCCTCCAGTAACTAACCAACCATTTCAATAGCATTTGAAACACAGTCTTCATTTGTGAATGTTTACAGTTTCTGGTATAATGGCTTCAGGAAGTCCGACTCACATTCATCATGACATGCAGCCTCCTCTGCAACTAAAAAAATTTAGGGAGAAAAGACAATCCATCAGTTCATCCCCCATTGATTGTGTCTAGCTTCAGCAGCATCCATATTCATTACTTGTATGTCAGCTTTGTTGTGTTCTTTTGTGATGTTAGTAACCGAAAATCTCTTATGCCTCTCCTTGAACGTCTTTTGCTCACCCTTAGCACCTTTGGTGCAAAAGACACACTTTGTTTTGGAACTGAATTTTAATTGTTTGGATCTCAAACTTGCAGGCTAAGATGATTCAGAGGACATTGAAGGAGCCTGTCTGTCCAAATAAGCATTGATGGATTGCAGTCTGGTGTGAGGGCCTTTTCATGTCCAGTATGAATGAGAAGGGCATTACCATCTCTTCTTGCTCTACTTGCTTTAATGACTGATAGTAGTCCTTCTTTGTCACTGTGGAAACCCCACCACCTTAAATTGCTTCATTACACAAAAAGAATCTAATAGCTGTAACATGCTCTACACTGTCAACATTTGTGTAAATTAAAAAATTTATAGAACAGATGTATGGCAACGAAACAAAACAAAAATGCTCAACTCTCAACAATGAACATTTGAAGTGAACTGAAGATAAAGGGAGTGAGTGAGAACCCCACTCTCCTTCACACAGTCTCTCAGAAGAAGCCATGTGGTTGGCCATTGTTGTTCCTTGAAGGGCTTCCCCATTGTTAATGCGATCCCGTGTTTGAGGTATGGGCAACTTTGACGGCATCTCCATTGCTGACGAAAAGCAGTGTTCCTCGACTCTAGCACCTCAAAAAACCAATATGTTGTCTTGAATGCATATTTTCTTCCATTTCTGAATTACTATTGGTCCATTTAAATACACTCACTATATGAAAAGTCACTTTCAGTATATGATTCCTAATGACATAATAAAAGCTTTAAATTAAAAAAAGTTGTTTCAAGTGCAATAACATTTTGTCCATTGTTAAATTGATGTTATTCATCATGATCACAAGCTACAGCAATTAAAATGCTACAGGCTCTCAACATGCTCGCTTGCAGAGGGACATCGAACTAGAGCATACAGCATAGAATTTCAGTAATTTGGATTTGTTGAAGACAAAATTGCAAATTTTTATATGAAATTGAATGAAATTTGAGGCCCTAATATTTTGTCCATGACAATTTTTCTGAGAAACCATATTGGGAGGCACTACAAACAAATGTTTGACAAAAAGAAAGAGAAAAAAATTCTCCCTTCTAGCTCACCTTACAAGGATGGGAACTTGTATGTTTACCTCCTAACGGTCAATAAGTCAAGAATTGTTATATATTCTGTACACTCTACACTCCTTTTGAACACTCAATGACTGGACTACAACTAAATAGTTTAGAGAAATGTGTGCTGTTAGGGAGTATCCAAATGGCCCATATAATGAAGCAGTTGTTGAAGTCATTTGTGTTGCAATGTGAACATTTGGCAGCTGGATGATCAATTTGCAGTATGCCACAGTTTGGTGGTAGCCACACCCATCCATCTAAGTAGACAGTTGTGAGTAGACCTGTTGGGCCCATGTATGTGGCTGCTTTCACACATGGCCCTGTACCATTGCTGCTGTGGCTTCCACAGATGGTGGGGCTGTACAACAGAGGTTTTTGACATTGAATGGTTGGCAGCTGTCAAAGTGGAGGTCGTGTTTGTGGTTGGTGCTCTCGATACTGATAGACTTAATTATGGAGCAGTGTGAGACGTCGAGATCCACATCTCGGACAGTGGGGCTGTGATTTGAGGTGGACCGCGTGAAGCAAATTTTCAAACCCTCTCAAGTCCATCTTTATACAGGATTGCTGGGGAACTCAAGCAGTTCCTCAAGACCTTAGTTTCATCCCAAATTCAGACACCAGAATCCACCTCCCCATACCTATTCAGTATAAAGTGTCAGACTGAAAACACCTTCAGCTGTCTATATTTCAGATTACATTTTGCTTATGTAATCAGTTTTGGTATTTCAACATACCATCTACATGCTGCCTGGCTGACGTGTGTGAAGAATCTGACCTTGTGTGCAATCGAGAGGGAGGTCAGCATACAGTAACTGGTATCTGTAGACTACTTTTTTAACAATGTGATCCCTTCATCGGTCAATCATAGATTGATGCACAATAGTCAATTACAGATCGATAGACAATCAAAATGGTACAAAGGCAGTCTGGGGATACCAGTTGCTGAATGGTGTCCCCTATTTAAATTGCACCAGAGGTTGGATTCTTCTTACATGTTGATCAGGGCACTTGAAATTGTTGTACTGAAATGGCAAAACTGGTCACATAAGTAAAATAAAATCTGAAATATAGATGGCTGAAGGTATTTTAGATTTTATGTTTTGTTTTGGTTTGGGAATAGGTGTTAAGTTTGTGGAGGAAAGATTGTCCTCTGGTGTGAGTCGAATCATGAAAATGCCATTACTGAATCTGAACCAGACAGGAGGTTTTATCTGTTGACTGGATGAGGAGGATTCGTTCAGAATGCCCAGAGATAAGATAACATAGGATGGTGTCATGCAGAGTACTTATGGCAATACCATGGATTTGTTTGTTGATTTGGCCTTTGAAAGTGAAATAATTGTGGGTAAGGATGTGGATGTCTACAAGGAATAGGAAAGAGTAGTGAGCTTTGTGTCAGGAAGACGTTAGGAATGTTAGTGTTCCATGGTTGAATGGCCATTGGCAGGTATATGTCAGTGTAAAAGAAAGTTATATCAACAGTGACTGGCAAGGGGTCTGGCTGTAAAGGGACAGGAACTGTGGAGTGGCAGGGAAGCATGTGAGCATTGTCTTGAATGTAGGACAGTAGGTTGTTTAAATAATTTGGAGGTGTTAGCCAACAGAGAAACAAGTTTATTTTATAGTAGCACTGTGCACTGAGCCACAATGGGTGACAAGTAAGGAGATCTGTGGGGTTGTGTTTGTGGAGTTTGGGGAGTCACTGGTGTGAGGAGGGAGGTGGATTCAGGTGTCAGGTTTTGGGATGAAACTATGGCCTCAAACACCTGCTGGAGGTCCTGTAGGACTTCTAGACTAGGATCATGATTGTTGGGTTTGTGTACTGAGATTTCAAAAAGCTGGCAGAGACCTTCAGCCAAGGTCACTGAGATTTCTGAACCTTAGTCTGAGGGAAGGATGATAAGGTCCAGATTGGTTTTCAAGTTATGAACTGCCATGTGCTGCAGAGGACTGATGTTGAACTCACTGGGACCACTTTAGGAAAGGAAAGTGTCATCAGGTTATAAGTGAAAATTCCTGAAAATTATAAATCACACATCTGCTTTCTAAAATTGTGTTGGGCACATAGTATCCCACTTAATGGGCTAACCATGAAAGTTGATATCTCAAGATTTTACCCATCCGACTGTAAGAGCCTTCACCTTTTGCAATTCCATCAGTCCCTCACCCTCAGCAGTCAGGTCCTTTGCAATCATACACAGCTTGAGCTATTACTTGACAGCCTCTACTATTTTCAAATCATCATTTTACTCACTGACCCCAACTTCTTGAATGGCATCAGTGCGATAGAAACTCTTTCACTCAAACTGTTGGAAAAGCTTTCCCAGCACCATCTGTGGAAGCTGTCCCAGCTACTTTTGTCTTAGGCCTCTGTGTGACTTCCTAAGGCCAATAAAAAGCTTTCCAATGTGATCTGAGACTCACATAAACTACTTTTAGCTCCTCATCAGTGCCTTGCTGTCTTACCCCACCTTCCATATCACTAAAAAGTCCCTTCACCCTCCATGAAACACATTACTTCTGAACACTCAATCTGTAACATTCTTTCTGCTGCAGCTCTGATCTCTGTAGAAGTCTCAGTACTTTCTAAAGACCTCACATGGCCCCAAAACTAATGTCAACCATGCAGGACCTTTGAAAGACCTTCTTTCCTTCACTTATTCTTTGCAGTGAAAACAGTTTTTTGCTAAGCATCTCACTGACACCAGCCATGCAAGGCACTGTAGAGAACCTCCTTTACAGCAGTTCTGTGCTCCCTCCAACTTTGATCATCCTCATTATCCACCCAAACCCCTGGTAATATGAAGTGTGATCAGAGAAAAACAGGAAATGAATTTTTTTAGCAGCAGGTGCTGATGTTACAACCATTTGATGTAATTTGTCCAATGTCCTGATCTATTGTAACAGGCATTGTGACATTGAAACACATTCTGAATTGTCAGTCAGCATCCAGAGAGGCTCCAGTGAGGATGTGTTTACTGTGTCTGTCTCAAACCATGGATTTTGAATGACATGTGAACATTAAGATCTTTTTCAAGTTTCAAAAATGTGACAAACTCATGAAATGTTGAAATTGGTTATGGCAGAGACGCAGTAACTTGAAAGACTGTTTAAGAGATTGATTTGCGATTTAAATGTGGAATGAGTGTATGAAAGATGAGCAGTGTTAGGGACATCCGTTAATCTCTAAAACAGAAGAAAACTTGCAGAAAGTGAGAAAAACTGATAGTTCAAACAGGCTCATAACTATTGTAGAGCATGCCAAAGAACTTAGCATCTTGTACGGATCTGCAAAAACCATTTTAACAGATAATTTTCAAATGAGACTTGTTGTTGTTGTTGTTGTTGTTGTTGTTGTTGTGGTGGTCTTCAGTCCTGAGACTGGTTTGATGCAGCTCTCCATGCTACCCTATCCTGTGCAAGTTTCATTTCCCAGTACCTACTGCAACCTACATCCTTCTGAATCTGCTTAGTTTATTCATCTCTTGGTCTCCCTCTACGATTTTTACCCTCCACGCTGCCCTCCAATGCTAAATTTGTGATCCCTTGATGCCTCAGAACATGTCCTACCAACCAATCCCTTCTTCTCGTTAAGTTGTACCACAAATTCCTCTTCTCCCCAATTCTATTCAATACCTCCTCATTAGTTATGTGATGTACCCATCAAATCTTCAGCATTCTTCTGTAGCACCACATTTTGAAGGCTACTATTCTCTTCCTGTCCAAACTATTTATCATCCATGTTTCACTTCCATACATGGCTACACTCCATACAAATACTTTCAGAAAGGACTTCCTGACACTTAAATCTATACTCGATGTTAACAAATTTCTCTTCTTCAGAAATGTTTTCTTTTCCATTGCCAGTCTACATTTTATATTCTCTCTACTTCGACCATCAGTAGTTATTTTGCTCCCCAAATAGCAAAACTCCTTTACTACTTAAGTGCCTCATTTCCTAATCTAATTCCCTCAGCATCACCCGACTTAATTCGACTACATTCCATGATGCTCATTTTGCTTTTGTTGATGTTCGTCTTATATCCTCCTTTCAAGACAATGTCCAGTCCGTTCAACTGCTCTTCCAAGTCCTTAGCTGTCTCTGACAGAATTACAATGTCATCGGCGAACCTCAAAGTTTTTGTTTCTTCTCCATGGATTTTAATACCTACTCTGAATTTTTCTTTTGTTTCCTTTACTGCTTGCTCAATATACAGAACGAATAACACCGGGGAGAGGCTACAACCCTGTCTCACTCCCTTCCCAACCACTGCTTCTCTTTCATGTCCCTCAACTCTTATAACTGCCATCTGGTTTCTGTACAATTTGTAAATAGCCTTTCGCTCCCTGTATTTTACCCCTGCCACCTATAGAATTTGAGAGAGAGTATTCCAGTCAACATTGTCAAAAGCTTTCTCTAAGTCTACAAATGCTAGAACTGTAGGTTTGCCTTTCCTTAATCTTTCTTCTAAGATAAGTCGTAAGGTCAGTATTGCCTCACGTGTTCCAATATTTCTACGGAATCCAAACTGATCTTCCCCGAGGTCTGCTTCTACCAGTTTTGCCATTCATCTGTAAAGAATTCGTGTTAGTAAATGAGACTGATGAGTGCAAAATTTGTTGCCAGGCTTTTGAGTCATGAATAGATGGAAAATTGTGCCAATTTTAATGAAATTGAAGGATTGTCAGCAGTTAACTCCAGACTTAGTGTCCAAAATTGAGAGAGAGTGAGAGAAGTGTGTGATCAAAGTTCATTCTAACAGGAACAACTGTAAATTTAGAATTTTACAAGGCTGTACTGCAATGTTTGCAAAAGATGGACTGAGAAAGGGACCAGACAGATGGGCTGGTGGCTTCCTTCTTTATCATGACAATGTGCCATTCCACACCTTGGCTTTTTGATTTGTGAGTTTTTTGCCAGAGGTTGTGTTCCTGTCTGCCTACATCAGCCTTGCTCACAAGATTTAGCACCATGCAGCTTCTGGGTATTGCCTAAAATAAAAACTGTACTTAAAAGAAACCATTTTGACACCATTCCCAACACTGAGTGGGCCATGACAGAGCAGCTGAAAGCCCTTCCAAAAGCAGCTTTCCAGAAATGCTCAGCCACTGATCCAGTGTTGGGATAAGTGCATTGGTAGCGAAGTACAGTACTTCAAAGGAGATTAAAGCTTGTTACTTTGATTCTAATAAAATTATTCACCATATTTTTTTGATCACATCTCGTATTTTAGAAATTCATAACTTTTAACCTGGCCTCACCTTCCTTTCCTTTCCTAAATTTTTCTCCATTAGTCTAACATCACTCGCATGGAACACACTGCTAACCTGAAAAATAGTAGAAATCTTTTCATCCTTCACACAGGTAAAGGCTTCATCACAGAGGTCATGAATCATAGTGACTATGTGGCTGAGGGTCTTCACCACTTCACCAACATTCTGACATCTCTGTATACTGACCTTACAGTCATGATCCCATACCAGAAATCCAGCTGGACCTCAAGCAGATTCCCAAGGCCTAAGGTCCATACCAAAACCTGACACCTGAATCCGACTCCCTACTCACACCAGCAGTCTGCCCCCCCCCCCCCCCCCCCCTGCTCCTACGTGCCAGGCCATTCCTGCACTACCACCTCTTACGTACTTCACAGACATAACCCCATAGGTCTCCTTAGTGGTCATTTTAATTTGGCTGTGTGCAATGCTCCTACAGAATGAATCTCCAAACTATAGTCTGTAACTTTACATTCTATATTCAAGGCATAGATCACTTTCTTCCAAACCTCCCCACAGTTTCTGTCCTGCTACCACCAGACACGTTGCTGGTCACCATGGATGTGACATAATTATATGCCAGCACTATCTGTGCTTGTGACCTTGCAGCCATGGAACACTAACTTTCCTAGTGTTTTCCTGATACCAAATTTGTAAGCCCTCATCACCAGTTTTGTAAAGGAGTTGTTGCTACTTTGTGGACTTCTTGGGGGGCCAATTGCCACTACTGTTAGGGTATGCTGAGTTCGTGAGTTCGTGAAATGGCTTCTGGTGCAGTACACTGCTAAGACAATTTCTCCCTGCCTCAATTACACAGCTATGCCACAGGGTCAGGTAACAGGATAGTTTAACAAAGGTTCTAAAAGACAAGACTCCAACAAATTGATAACAAAGTCACACAAATGAGTTAAAAAATTTACTTATCTTTGTGACTAGTTGAATAATGAAGTTTGCAACACTACTTGTAATATAACACAAAAAAGGCCCTCAATGGCTAAATGGAAATAATTGTAGGTAAACTTCACACTAAATAGCAAATATCAATTTACAACTACTGTCTGTTTACTTCCAAGGGTTCACTAACAGACATTTCCTGTCTCAGTCGTGGATGATGATCTATAACAAAGTAGGTGAGAGCTACTCTTCTATCTTCTGAGTAGGTTTCTGTCCATTGGCATCTGGTCATTGGAGGATTGCACTCGGTCAGTAATTGGCATAGACAAAGTCAATATCTTCATCCTTAGTGCTGCCCATAGTGCTGGTGGACCACATGAAAGTGGTGAGTTTCTCTGGCACTGGCACCAGCTCATATCTTTTCACCGATGGTGCCTTTTCCCCCGGCTGTGACTTGTTCAGATGCCACAGCACCAAACTTCAGGCAACCCTTTACCCTTTACTCCACAACACTTGTTCCCGACTATGTTGCACTTGGTCCTGGTCCTTGGTTGACTTTGTCCTATCTCAACTCAATGAACCATCATATTACATGTCTATCTCCACATTTCAGATAACTCCATAAATGCATCTATATGTATTAGAGTGCCAGTCACCAACCGTATGTCCACATTGATAGTTGTCACCTATTCCATATCAAAGTCTCTTCCTTACAGCCTTGCCATCTGTGGACATTGCATCTGTAGTGGAAAGCAAGAGTTACCAAATGAACAGATAACCTTACCAGGATCTTCACTGATGTACAATATCCTATCCTGCTCAGCTGTAAACATCTCTCCTGTGCCATCTGCTACTTCGACACCAATAAACCTGTTAACCAGCCAAAGACCAGCACTCCCTGAATCACACATGTAACCCTAAGCTCAACAAGCTCAACCACATTGCCCACCAGAGCTTACACTACATCTGGTTACACCTGAGATGAGGGATACCCTACCCAAAATCCTACCTTCATCACACACTCTAGTCTTTTTCCACCCATCTGACATAGATAATACATTTGTTGGCTACTTTGACTTTCTTTTTTAACTCTTCTTTCTCTACAGTTAGACATATACAAGTTGTGTAGGTTGGCCTCTGTCTTTAACACTGTAATAAATCTCAAGACCAGATGTGTTTCTTTTTATTTTAAAGCATCTTTAGTGGTCACTGTAATTCACTGTGAGTAACAAAAAGAAGAAAAACTGTTTATTCTAATGAGTAAAGCATGTGAACACTTGTTAAATGACCATTGAAGATGCTTTAAAGTAAAGCAAAATTTGGTCTTAATATGATGCGGATTACTATTGCTAAAGATGGAAATTAACCTATACAACTGGAATATCTTGTCGATCCCCATTAATCTTACTCTCAAATCTGCATCCCACAGGTCAGTCCCTTGTCATCTGAGGTGCAAGACCTGTCCTGTGCATCCACCCATCCACACAGCCCAGTCACAGGCATTTCATCATCATCTTGCACATCACCTATGGCTGGTGCCACTTCTTGCTACCCATTTTCAATTTTTTCCAATACCACCTGTCTCCTGCTTCTAGTCTTCTGGCATCAATCATGTCCCAGACCACTTGATTCCGGATGCTTAGATCATCCATACTTTCATCTTGCCACAGTGGTCCATTTCCACACTTCCTTTAGTCATCAGCTATCATCCAACACTACCAGATGTCCACACCATTTTACATGTTCCATACCTGTGGAGTCTATTACTGATTTATTGATATGTGTGGCCTCTCTTATGTTGGTATTTGGTTCATGGTACAACCTAGACCAGGCTGGAGATTTTAAACTTCATGTCTAAAAGTCCATCTGTAGTGCAAGGAACTTGTTTCACTGACACTTGTTTATGACCCACATTTCTGTTCCATACGAGTTTCCAACAATTGAAAGATTTGTCACCTTTTTGATTGTTTTTATTTTGTTTTTTCTGAAGGACTGAGTTCAGTTGTCTTGTGGCCACCCTACCCTGCCCTACTTTGTTATGTCATTTATTTATTTATTTGTTTATTTATTTACTGTTCCGTGGGACCAAATTAAGGAGAAGTCTCCATGGCCATGGAACGAGTCAATACATGAAATTATAACACGTTATTAGAAACAGATAAAATGAAATATAAAAAAACATTCAGGTGACAAGTCGTAAGTTTAAATAAAGAAAATCAACAATGTAACACTGGAATTTGCTTAATTTTTTAGCTCTTCCAGGAGCTCCTCGGCAGAATAGAAGGAGTGAGCCATGAGGAAACTCTTCAGTTTAGACTTAAAAGAGTTTGGGCTACTGCTAAGATTTTTGAGTTCTTGTGGTAGCTTATTGAAAATGGATGCAGCAGAATACTGCACTCCTTTCTGCACAAGAGTCAAGGAAGTGCATTCCACATGCAGATTGGATTTCTGCCTAGTATTAACTGAGTGAAAGCTGTTAACTCTTGGGAATAGGCTAAAATTGCTAACAACAAACGACATTAAAGAAAATATATACTGTGAGGGCAATGTCAGAATTCCCAGACTATTGAATAGGGATCGACAAGACGTTCTCGAACTTACACCACATATAGCTCGAACAGCCTGTTTTTGAGCCAAAAATACCCTTTCTGAATCAGAAGAATTACCCCAAAAAATAATACCATACGACATAAGCTTGTGAAAATATGCGAAGTACACTACTTTTCGTGTTGAAGTGTCACTTATTTCAGATTCTGTTCTAATGGTAAATAAAGCAGCATTTAGTTTCTGAACAAGATCCTGGACATGAGCTTTCCACAACAGCTTACTATCTATCCGAACGCCTAGGAACTTGAACTGTTCCATCTCGCTTATAATATGCCCATTCTGTCTGATCAAAATATCGGTTCTTGTTGAATTGTGAGTTAGAAACTGTAAAAACTGAGTCTTACTGTTATTTTGCATCAAATTGTTTTCCACAAGCCACAAACTTATTTCATGAACTACATTATTTGATACTGTTTCAATATTACACACAAGATCCTTCGGTACCAAGCTGGTGTCATCAGCAAACAGAAATATTTTTGAATCACCTGTAATACTAGAAGGCATATCATTTTTATAAATAAGAAACAGCAGTGGCCCCAGCACCGACCCTTGGGGAACGCCCCACTTAACAGTGCCCCATTGTGACTGAACATCACTACCACTCTCAATATTGCGGAGAATTACCTTCTGCTTTCTGTTCTTAAAGTAAGAGGTGAAACAATTGTAAGCTACTCCCCTTACTCCATAATGGTCCAACTTCTGCAGTAATATTTTGTGGTCAACACAGTCAAAAGCCTTTGTTAAATCAAAGAAAACACCTAGCGTTCACAACCCTTTATTTAATCCATCCAAAACCTCACAGAGAAAAGAGAATATAGCATTTTCAGTTGTTAAACCATTTCTAAAACCAAACTGAACATTTGAAAGCAAATTATGAGAATTTAAGTGCTCCAGTAACCTTGTAGATACAACCTTCTCGATAACTTTAGCAAACACCGATGGCATAGAAATAGGTCTATAATTGTCAATATTATCCTTGTCTCCCCTTTTATAAAGTGGCTTCACTACCGAGTACTTTAATCGATCAGGAAACCGACCACTCCTAAAGGAAAAGTTACAGATATGGCTAAGTACTGGGCTAACATACATAGAACAATACCTCAGTATTCTGCTAGATACCCCGTCATATCCATGAGAGTTCTTGGTCTTTAGTGATTTAATTATTAACTCAATCTCCCTCTTGTCAGTATCATGGAGGAGCATTTCAGGTAACAGTCTCGGGACACTTTTTTCTAAGAGCGCTATATGATTCCCTGTTGGGACTAGGTTTCTATTTAGTTCACCTGCTATATTCAGAAAGTGATTATTAAATACTGTACATATATGTGACTTATCAGTAACATGGACATTCCCACTACGCACTGATTCTATATCCTCGACCTGTCTCCGCAGACCAGCCACTTCCTTTACGACTGACCATATGGTTTTAATTTTATCCTGAGACGTAGCTATTCTATCTGCATACCACATACTTTTTGCCTTCCTAATAACTTTTTTAAGCACCTTACAATACTGTTTGTAATGGGCTGCTGCATTTAGATTCTGACTGTTTCTAACGTTTTGATATAATTGCCACTTTGTTCTACAAGATATTCTTATCCCTCTAGTCAGCCACCCAGGCTGCCTGTTTGTGCTAGTACCCTGTTTTGAATGTTCTAATGGAAAGCAACTTCCAAAGAGCACGAGAAAAGTCTTAAGAAAAGCATTATATTTATCGTCTAATGTATCAGCGCTATAAACATCTTGCCACTCTTGTTCCTTGATAAGGTTTACAAAGGTCTCTACAGCAACTGGATCAGCTTTCCTAAACAGCTGATGACTATATTTAACACATGTTGCAGCACAAAAACCGTTTAGAGTTAAAATTTGTGCATCATGATCTGAAAGGCCATTCACCTTTTTGCTAACAGAATGCCCTTCTAGTAATGAGGAATGAACAAAAATGTTGTCTATGGTTGTTCTACTGTTCCCTTGCATTCTTGTTCGGAAGAATACGGTTTGCATAAGATTATATGAATTAAGGAGGTCTACCAGCATCCTCTTCCTTGCACAATCACTTATACAATTAATATTGAAGTCACCACATATAACTGACTTTTTGTATTTCCTATAAAGTGAACCAAGAACCTCCTCTAGCTTTAGCAAAAATGTTGTGAAATTGGAGTCTGGGGATCTACAAATAACAACAGTTAGAAGTTTAGCTCCATTAAATTTAACCACACCTGCACAACATTCAAACACCTTTTCAGTGCACTACTTTGAAACATCAATTGACTCAAATGGGATACCGTTTTTCACATACATGGCTACTCCCCCACACCGCAAAGAGCTCCTCGAAAAGCTGCCAGCCAACCTGTATGCTGGTAAAGGAAGTCTCTGAATTATTTCCTTATTTAAGAAGTGTTCCGATATACCAATAATTTCAGAGTCAACATCTATAAGCAATTCACTAACTTTATCTCTAATACCTTGTATATTTTGATGAAATATACTAATTCCCTCATTACTCGGATACCTAAGCTTTGTCAAAAGTGGTTCTTTTGTTAGAGAGACTTCCCTTAAGCAGGAATACCTATCAGCTGACTTCAATCTAAAAAAGGTGCAGCTCTAACACCCACTACTGCAGAAATTTTCCCATCAGTGATCCCACCAACCCCACCTATGCTGTCATCTATAAGCTTTGCTAACCTCCCCTTCCCATACCTGTTGAGGTGCAGGCCATGTCTAGTGAAACCCGTCCTGCTGATAGACTCCACCGACACCACTGAAATGTGACCCATGCTTTCTGTCATCAGCGCACCCCAAAGTCTCATGTTATTACACCTGACGGCTGCATTAAGATGAGGCTGATGGTGACGCTGAAACAGTTCCATGAAATGCACATTCGTGTTGCCAGTCTGAGTGGCTATCTTTTCCATCACTTCTTCTGTTTGTCCTCATAGCCCACTGGTGTTAAATATTTATATCTCATGACCTTACATGCTCCAACTTTCAGGTCCTCTATGGTACTGTTGCCAACCTTCAGATATTAGATTTTTGTCATGCTTATTGTGAGGCCCTATCTTTCATACACCTCTGATAATTTCCAAAGCAAATACTCAGCATCGTCCTAGTCTCCTCCTGCAGTGACCTGATCACTAGCAAAGAGAAGGGTGTACAAAAATTCATCACCCATAGGGACTCCCATGCCTCCAAATTTGCTCCTCCGGGCTTTAAGTGCTTCCTCCACAAGCATTCGAAATAGCATCAGTGCTATGCACACCTTTGGCAAAGCTGTTTTGTAACAGGAAACTTGGGTGACACTAAATTTCATACTTTGATGGTGCTCACACAGTTCCTATAGAAATGTTAACATATTTGATGAAAAGAGTTCACATGCCACTGTTCTTCATTATTGTGCACAAATCTTTTTGTGGTATAGTACCATAGGGCTTCTATAAATCAATGAAAACAAAATGGGTCTCAAGCTACTGGAAATTCTCTTCTCTTTTATATTCTGTAATGTGAATATTCTAGCAATACATGAGTGCCTTGGACTAAAAGTAATTAAGGCAGCTACTATGATTTTGTAAGATATCTTGGCTTAGTTGTATAATAGGGTTTGGAGAGGAATCAGGTTCCTACGGAAAGGAAAAAAAGTCAATTATTAATTCAATCTATAAGAAGGGGAATAGGCAGGATTGTACAAATTACTGAGGCATAAGTGTGACTCTATCAATAGGGTCTTTATGTAAGAGTGTCTTAAAGAAAGAACAGACATGGAGGCTGTAATATCTGAAGAATACAGGCATTTACTACTGAATAAAAGGCAGGGCCACATGAGAAAGAATCCACATTATATATTAGCTGTGTTGAAATTACTGTACAGCATCATATGATGGGCATAACAAGTATCCAACGGTCTACTCGCATGAATAGCTACCAGCAAACTAGCAAACCATCCAGTTGTTGAACATGCTGCAAACCATGACACAAATGACTTCAACAACTGCTTCACTACATGGGCCATTTGGATACTCCTTTCCAGCACAAGTTTCTCTGAACTGGGCATTGTCTCTCAAACATGTCCTGCGCTCCCACATTCCCACTGCCCCCCTGCGGGTTCGGCGGTAAGAATAGGCCCGCGGTATTCCTGCCTGTCGTAAGAGGCGACTAAAAGGAGTCTCAAATGTTTTGGCCTTAATGTGATAGTCCCCCTTGGGGTTTGACCTCCATTTTTCAAAATTCTAGAGAAGTACGAGCCTTTTGGGGAAGGACACCTTACATGGTGTACCACTGGTCCTAAGTGCACTAAGACCTTGGCACTCAGCATTGCACCGGCGTTGTCACCATACCCATTATTCCTCAAATTGGGCCTAAACGCCTGATGGGTTGTCCAAGTTATGCCCATAGTGATTCTCCATCTGCACCAGCGATCATGATGGACTTTCCATGGCACCAGAAATCCAGCACGGTAGCCAGCCCGTTGTGGTGGGGTCGTCATGTACCCTCTAGGTTGTAGCCCCCTGACAACACAGGGATCGTACTGCCGATACCTGAGCTGCACCCTCCCCACGTTGGCCAAGGAGTAGATGCCCGTCTCCTTGGGGCATCAGGACTCCCGGCAATGGTCATCCTGCCAGGTGGCCCTTGCTGCGGCTGGGTGGCGCCCGTGGGGAGAGCCCCTGGTCGGAGTGGGTGGTATCGGGGCGGACGTTTCGCACATGAAACGTCAACACGTATCAGGTCGCTCTGCGGCCGAGTCTTCCAAAAGAAAAGGTACCGTTTCTAGTTCTGGTTCTCCTGCCCTTTCCCCCTTGGCCACTCCATGGGAGGAGGGACAGGCCCGCCGGCTTGGGGCGAAGTACTTCCCCCGCTATTTGGTCTGTTCTCGAACAGATGGGGGGACGTTCGCCACCTCCAAGCCCATGTTCTTTGTTCAGCACATTGAGGACGTCTTCGGGGAAATCGAGGCTCTCAGCAAGATGCGATCAGGGTCCGTTCTTATCAAGACCACCTCTGCCACACAATCGGCGGCACTCCAGGCGTGCGACCGCCTAGGGGACATCCCAGTCTCCATTGTCCCACATCTGGCACTAAATAGGACGCAGGGGGTTATTTTTCATCGTGACCTCCTGCTACAATCTGATGAGGAGCTCAGGGCCCACCTGGAGCGCCGCGGCGTGCATTTCGTCCGGCGAGTCCAGCGCGGCCCCAAAGACCGTCGCATCGACACCGGGGCCTTTATCCTCGCCTTCGAGGGGGACGTTCTCCCAGAGAAGGTAAAGGTGATGTGCTACCGGTGCGACGTGCGACCTTACGTCCCGCCTCCTATGCGCTGTTTTAGGTGTTTGCGCTTTGGGCACATGTCGTCCCGGTGTGAGGCTGAGCCCCTTTGTGGCGACTGTGGACGTCCTCTTCGTGAGGAACATACTTGCACCCCACCACCTCGGTGCCCTAATTGTCCTGGCGTCCACTCGCCTAGGTCCCCAGACTGCCCCGCCTATCAGAAGGAGAAAAAGATACAAGAAATCAGAACCTTGGATCGGCTCTCTTATTCTGAGGCCAGGAAGAAGTATGACCGCCTTCATCCCGTGTCACTGGCCACTTCGTTTGCCTCAGTTGTGTCCACTCCTTCCGCTGTATCCTCACCTCTATCCTGTCCCCCCTCCGCCTCCTCTGCCCATCAGGGGGCTCTGCCTCCGCCTCCCAAATCCCTCCCTTCCACCTCCTCCTCCCCCGCGGCCCTTACCCCCCCTGCCCCAGGGGCCACCCTTCCTCCTCCTCCTCCCCCCACGCCACCTGAGAAGCGATCCTCTTCTCAGGCGTCCATCAGGGAAACGTTCCGGACCCCAGCTTCCGAGGTCCGGCGTTCCAAAACGGACCCCACGCGTGAGGACCTTCTTTGGGTCCAGCCCACCATCCCTGTGCCTCCTCGGCCTTCCAAGAAGGCCTCCAAGAAGAAGTCTCTATCCCCCTCTCCACCCCGGCGCGTTTCATCTGACGCTTCATCCGTGAGTCGCTGCTCCCGGCCGTCCTCAGTTTCACCGGGACGCTCTGCTCCCAGGCGTTCCGCCGGCCTTTTGTCGGCAAATGATGCGGCCCCTCCTACACAATCAGGGACAGCGGCCGCAGCTGGCGACGAGTCGATGGAACCGGATCCGCCTGCCGTCGGTTGTAGCGTTGTTGCCTCGCAACCTGGCCCTCCGCGGCCATCGAGGTGACCAGCTCTTCCCCGTCTCGTTCCCCCAACTTTTTGACTAGCAATGGCGTTGTTTCATTGGAACATAAGAGGTATTCGATCTAATCGGGAGGAATTACAACTGCTACTCCGCCTGCACTGTCCGCTCGTCCTTGGTCTCCAGGAAACCAAATTGCGCCCGACTGACCGTATTGCCTTTTCCCACTATACCTCGGAGCGGTATGACCTCGCCCCTGTGGACGGTATCCCAGCTCATGTTGCTGGTTCGGGACGATGTCTATTACCATCCCATCCCATTGACCACCCCACTCCAAGCAATAGCTATCCGCATTACTCTTTCTGCTTTTACTTTTTCAGTTTGTACCGTCTACACTCCACCGTCATCTGCTGTTAGTCGGGCTGACATGATGCACCTGATCGATCAGCTTCCCCCGCCGTTCTTATTGTTTGGCGACTTCAATGCCCATCATCCTCTTTGGGGCTCTCCTGCGTCCTGTCCAAGAGGCTCACTCTTGGCGGATGTCTTCAACCATCTCAATCTTGTCTGCCTCAATACCGGCGCCCCGACTTTCCTCTCGGACTCTACTCATACCTACTCCCACTTGGACCTCTCGATCTGTTCTACCACTCTTGCCCGTCGGTTCGAGTGGTATGTCCTTTCTGACACCTATTCGAGCGACCACTTCCCCTGTGTCGTTCGTCTCCTGCACCACACCCCATCCCCACGTCCTTCGCGCTGGAACATACTGAAAGCTGACTGGGGACTTTACTCCTCCCTGGCGACCTTTCCGGACCACGATTTTTCCAGTTGTGACAGTCAGGTCGAATACCTCACGGCTGTTATTATCCATGCTGCCGAACGTTCCATACCTCGTACTACTTCTTCTTCACGTCGCGTTTCCGTCCCCTGGTGGAACGAGGCTTGTAGGGACGCTATCCGTGCTCGACGACGTGCTTTACGCACCTTTCGCCGCCATCCTACGTTGGCGAATTGTATTGAATACAAACGACTCCGAGCGCAATGCCGTAGAGTCATCAAAGACAGCAAAAAAGCTTGCTGGGCCTCTTTCACGAGCTCCTTTAACAGTTTTACTCCCTCTTCCGTTGTTTGGGGTAGCCTGCGCCGGCTGTCGGGCATTAAGGCCCACTCCTCAGTACCTGGTCTGACCTCAGGTAATGAGGTCCTTGTTGATCCTGTGGCTGTCTCCAACGCCTTTGGCCGCTTTTTCGCGGAGGTTTCAAGCTCCGCCCATTACCATCCTGCCTTCCTTCCCAGGAAAGAGGCAGATGAGGCTCGGCGACCTTCCTTCCACTTGCTGAATCTGGAAACTTACAATGCCCCCTTTACTATGCGGGAACTCGAACGTGCGCTTGCACTGTCCCGGTCCTCTGCTCCGGGGCCAGATGCCATTCACGTTCAGATGCTGGCACACCTTTCTCCGGCGGGCAAAAGCTTCCTTCTTCGTACCTACAATCGCGTCTGGACCGAAGGTCAGGTCCCCATGCGTTGGCGTGACGCCGTTGTTGTTCCTATACCCAAACCCAGGAAGGATAGACACCTTCCTTCTAGTTACCGCCCCATTTCTCTTACAAGCTGTGTCTGTAAGGTGATGGAGCGCATGGTTAATGCTCGGTTAGTTTGGATTCTTGAATCTCGACGACTACTTACTAATGTCCAATGCGGCTTTCGTCGCCGCCGCTCTGCTGTTGACCACCTTGTGACCTTGTCGACATTCATCATGAACAACTTTTTGCGAAGGCGCCAAACGGTAGCCGTGTTCTTCGACTTGGAGAAGGCTTATGATACCTGTTGGAGAGGAGGTATCCTCCGCACTATGCACAAGTGGGGCCTACGCGGTCGTCTGCCCCTTTTTATTGATTCCTTTTTAACGGATCGAAAGTTTAGGGTACGTGTGGGTTCCGTATTGTCCGACGTCTTCCTCCAGGAGAACGGAGTGCCTCAGGGCTCCGTCTTGAGCGTAGCCCTTTTTGCCATCACGATCAATCCAATTATGGATTGCATTCCACCTAATGTCTCAGGCTCTCTCTTTGTCGATGACTTCGCGATCTACTGCAGTGCCCAGAGAACATGCCTCCTGGAGCGCTGCCTCCAGCGTTGTCTAGACAGCCTCTACTCATGGAGTGTGGCAAATGGCTTCCGGTTCTCTGAAGAGAAGACGGTTTGTATCAACTTTTGGCGATATAAAGCGTTCCTTCCGCCATCCTTACATCTCGGTCCCGTTGTTCTCCCATTTTTGGACACAACTAAATTTCTAGGGCTCACGTTGGACCGGAAACTGTGTTGGTCTCCACATGTCTCTTATTTGGCGGCCCGTTGTACACGTTCCCTTAATGTCCTCAGAGTTCTTAGCGGTTCATCTTGGGGAGCGGATCGCACTGTCCTGCTTCGCTTGTATCGGTCCATAGTCCGATCGAAGCTGGATTATGGGAGCTTCGTCTACTCGTCCGCTCGGCCATCCCTCTTACGCCGGCTCAACTCCATCCACCATCGGGGGATACGTCTTGCGACCGGAGCCTTCTACACTAGTCCTGTCGAGAGTCTTTACGCTGAAGCTGCCGAGTTACCATTGACCTACCGGCGCGACATACTGCTGTGTCGGTATGCCTGCCGGCTGTTGTCTATGCCCGAACACCCCTCTTACAAGTCCTTCTTCGCCGATTCTCTCGACCGTCAGTACGGGTTGTATGTGTCTGCCCTGCTGCCCCCCGGAGTCCGCTTCCGTCGCCTGCTTTGACAATTGGATTTTGCCCTCCCTACCACCTTCAGAGAGGGTGAGAGCCCGACACCACCTTGGCTCCAGGCTCCGGTTCGTATTTATCTCGACCTCAGCTCCCTCCCGAAGGAGGGTACTCCGGCTGCAGTGTATTGCTCACGGTTTGTCGAACTTTGTGCTCGACTTGCTGGTCACACCTTTATTTACACCGATGGCTCCAAAACTGACGATGGTGTTGGCTGTGCCTTTGTCGTCGGGACCGCCACCTTTAAATACCGGCTCCTTGACCAATGTTCCAGCTTTACGGCCGAGCTTTTAGCTCTCCATCAGGCCATTCAGTATGCCCGCCGCCACCGCCATTCATCGTATGTACTCTGCACTGACTCAATCAGTGCTCTTCAGAGCCTTGGGGCTCCCTATCCGGTCCATCCCTTGATTCAACGAATACAGCAGTCCCTCCATTCTTTCGCTGATAATGGCAGTTCTGTCAGCTTTCTGTGGGTCCCCGGACATGTAGAAGTGCCTGGGAATGAGGCTGCGGATGCTGCAGCCAAGGCTGCAGTCCTCCAGCCTCGGCCAGCCTCCCATTGTGTCCCGTCATCTGACGTTTGTGGGGATGTATGTAAGAGGCTTGTGTCCTTGTGGTGGGATGCTTGGTCATCCCTCCAAGGAAACAAGCTCCAGGCAGTAAAACCGCTCCCAACTGCTTGGACAACTTCCTCCCGACCATCTCGGCGCGAGGAGGTCCTTCTGACCAGGTTGCGGATTGGGCATTGCCGGTTTAGCCACCGCTACCTGCTCTCTGGTGACCCAGCCCCGCAGTGCCCTTGTGGTCAGGCATTAACGGTGCGCCATGTTTTATTGTCGTGTCCCCGTTTTAGTCAATTTCGTGTTGTCCTGTCCCTGCCATCTACCTTACTGGATGTTTTAGCTGATGACGCTCGAGCAGCTGCTCGTCTTCTGCATTTTATAACTTTAACTGGCTTGACCAAAGACATTTAACCTTTTTACTTATTTCATCTGCATCTTTGTCAGGTAGGTCCTTTTGATGTCCCCCCATCCCCTTGAGTTTTAGCAGGTTCCTTGTGCTCTAACACCAGTGACTGGGCGCTAATGACCTCAGCAGTTGAGCGCCCTTAAACCCTACCAAAAAAAAAAAAAAAAAAACATTCCCATTGGACTAAACTTCCATTAACCAGTTCCCACTGCCTCACCTTGTCTTTTTCCTTCTCTCTTCTGTCGACCGTAGTGGTCGCGCGGTTCCAGTCTGAAGCGCCTACAACCGCTCGGCCAAACTGGCCAGCTCTAACCTAACAAATGGATAAAGTTTCATGGTGAATCATTACATTTAACAAAAGATGAAAATAAAACTGAATTTACTATCAAAGTCTAACACATTTCCATTACTGAAACTTACCTTAACATAGGGGAACAAGGGAATTGTCTGAAGTAATTTACAATTATGTTGATATTATGTGTCAATGTTTATATGTTCATAGATATGTAACACCATCTTTCGATGTACAGCACATTCAATAGTAACAGCTTGTTTGTACTTGTCACAAAGTTTGCAAGTGTCTTTTTGAGTGACATGAAATGCCAGGAATTTTTTCTTGATGAAGTGTACTTTCCCATTGATCTTCACCAGGTGACTACCCACTATTGATTTTCTTTACTGTTTGACTATGTTTACCATTGGTACTAAAAGTGTGTCAAGGAAATACTGTTTACATAATTGTATTGTTTTCTAGTCTATTTAGTACCAATTACTCAAAGGTAGTTTTCTCCTTTTTCTTCTTCTTCTACCTTTGTGTGTCATCCTTATTAACACAGATAAATAAATCCACTCCTGTAAATATTTTAATTACTTAAATCTGACATTGTACAAGCAGTTATTTAATATAGATTATCTGAAGATTTGTGAAAAACTATATTATGAAAAATATAGTGCTACCCACCATAAAGATGACATGACACATTGAGTTGCAGACAGGTACAATGAAAAGACAATTGTGCATTTAGCTTTTGGAAAGTCAGTTATCTCTCTCTCTCTCTCTCTCTCTCTCTCTCGTAAGCTACCTCATACACATGTGACAGCTATCTCTGGCAGCTCTGTCCAGAAAGCAACTTTCATGTTGAATAAAAGCAGCAGTCCAGAGTGGACACAGAAGGTGGAGGGATAGCAGGATGCAAGTGAGAGGGGTAAGGAGAACAAGTTCATGTTAGCATTTTTCAGGGGGTTTGAGAGGTGGGGGGAGGAGAGTATTGGGGAAGGGCAAAAATTGGGTGGGCATTTTGCCAGAGAGTGGTTCACAATTTAGATGAGGGGACATGTTTAGCTAGGTGGTAATAGGGCAGATGGTATGGAAACTGTTTGGGTGGAAGGTGTGCAAACAGTAGAGTACATGGTGGAGGAGAGAATCCAGATGGCCTGGGCTGTGAAGCAGTCAGTGAAATCAAGCATGTTACTTTCAGGTGCATGTTGTGCCATGGTTTGTCTTCTTTGCTCTTTGCTGTAGGTTGATGGTGGCCATTAATTCTGGTGGACAGCTTGTTGGTAGTCATACCAATAAAGATGGCCATGCAATAACTGCAGCAGAGCTGGTATATGACTCAGCTTCTTTCATGGGTGGCCCGGCCTCAGATTAGATAGGATAAACATATGACAGGATGGGAATGGGAAGTGCTGGGAGGGAGGATTGAGCAAGTCTTACGCAGAGATATAGTGCCTGTGTGTTGGGGTTGGGATTGGGAGAGGGACAGAGACTAGGATGTTGTGGTGGTTGGCTGGGTAGCAGAAGACCATTTTTGGAGTGGTGAGAAGGATCTTGGGTAGGTTGCCCTTCATTTCAGGGAACAATGATAGATAATCAAAACCCTGACAATGGATGTGATTAAATTACTCCAATGTTGTCTGGAAGTGGGTGACGATGGGACTACTTCTTTGTAGCTGGTTCTTGTAGCTGATTGTTGGATTTGGTGGGAGGATTTGGGGGTGTGAGGGGAAATGTCATGGGTGATGTGTTTGCAGATGAGATTTGGTGGGGGACAGTATCTGCCTGTGAAGGTCTTTGAGAGTCCTTCAGTATACAGGGCAATGGAGTTCTTGTCACTGCAGAGACCCAGGCTTTATGGGAAGGAGTCTTAAGTGTGGAAGAGATGGCAGCTGTCAAAATTCAGGTACATCTCCATGGCACAGGCATCCCTGTATCCCCTCTGCTCTGTCTCCAAGAGAACTGGTACTGTGCAATCCCTATTACATACATCACACCTCTGAAATTGAATTGCTTGTTTTCCAACAGTTTAAGATAATTCCAAACACCACCTCCATAAGGTATCCAGCCTGCTGGCATCCTATTGCCACCTTGGGGCACCATTACTCCAACCCCTATCCTACGTACATTGTTCCCTCTTGCCAACACCTCATTGCACTCAGATCCTGCCTATGAGAACTTTTCAGCTTGCCACATCACCAAAAATTCCCTACCAGCACTTGACTAAATCTAGCATCATAACATTTCCATAACACTGTTATTAACCTTTCCACCAAAACCATTGGTTCCACCCAAGTTTCAGTCCTATACAAATTCCTCACAATTAGCCATACACCCAAGTTCAACCATAATGGACTTGTCAAAGAGATGCTCTGGTGACCACAATGGAAACACTTCTTTACCACCACTCCCTCCATCCAAAGCCAAACCATTTCCAACATTGATCCCTGCCTCTCCCAGATCATACCACTACCCAACCATGATCCTCTACCTAACCACCTACTGATCATCTTCCAGGAATTCCTTATTTCCAACTTGGTCTTACCATATTTCCCCAGGGCCCTTCTAAGAACACAAACCTTTCAGCTGAAGAGGACAGCCATTCACAACCTCAAAGCAGGTTCTCACCTTGTATTCCTACCTGCAGTCCAAAGTTCCAGCACTGTTGTCATGTATCTCAGTGACTATGTGCTGGAAGGCCACACCAGTTTTCTGACTGCTCTACCTATTAAACACTGCCAGAGTGATATCATTCCAGAAGTCCAACATAACCTGCAGTCCCTGCTTAAAGCCTTAGGCCCTTCCCAGACCCTCTCACCTGAACCTATTTCCCTCCTAACCCCTGTGACACTCCACACACCTGCCTACTATGTGCTCCCAAAATCCACAAACCCAACAATCTGGGACACTCCATAGTAGCTGCTTATTATGTTCCCACTGAAAGTATTTCAGCCCTCATCGACAAACACCTCCAACCAGTTGCCCAAAATCTAGCCTTCCACATTGAAGATACCAACTCCTTCCATCACAGACTGCACACCATTCCCACTATTTTATGTCCTCGATACCTGCTCATCACTATTGAAACCACTTCCCTAAACACCAATGTCTCTCATGCCTATATTCCTGTTGCTATTGAACACTACCTCTGCCAATGGCCTTCTGTCTTCAGTACACTAACTCATTGCTCATACGCCTTACTAGCTTTATCCTAAACACAACTACTACAACTTTGAAGGGAAAGTATACAAACAAATCTGCAGCACAGCTGTGGGTACCTGCATGGCACCCTTCTATGCCAACCTTATTAAGGACCATCTAGAGGAAATCTTCCTAGCCACCCCAAACCCCTTGTCTGGTTTAGGTTCATTGATGGTATCTTCATGATTTGAACTCGAGGCCAAGACACCCTACCCCATTTCCGTCACAACCTTCTCTCCCATCTGCTTCACCTGGTCCTCCTCAACCCAGAATGTCACTTTGTGGATGTAAACTACTGGCTGTCTGATGGCTCCATCCACACCTCTGTTGACATTAAACCCACCTACCACCTCAATACCTGCATTTTGACAGCTGTGATTTGTTCCACACAAGAGAATCCTTGCTATCTGGGGGCAGAATATTTGCAGTGACACAAACTCCCTTGCCCAGAATACTGAAGAGTGCACAAAGGGCTTCACAGACAGACACTGTCCCCCACACCTAGTCCACAAATAGATCTCCCATGCCGTTTCTCCTCAAACCCCCAATTCTCCCACCGCTCCCAAGGATCAGCTACAAAGGAGCATACCTTTATCACCAAATAGTGCCCTGGGCTGGAACAAATGAGCCATATCCTTCATCAGGACTTTGAATATCTATCATTGCGCCCTGGAATAGGGACATCCTTCCCCTTCTAAAGTGGTGATCAATCACCTGTTCAACTTTCACAACATTCTAGACCATCCCTATGCAACTTCCAATCCCAACCCCTTGTCACAGAGATTGTAGCCCTGTGGAAGGCCTGTCCAGTACGCCCATCCAGTGTTTCATGCATCAGACCTGTCACAGGCTTATCCTATGCCATCAGTGGCTGGGCCACCTTTGAAAGCAGTCATGTCATATACCAACTCTTCTGCAATTATTGCCCACTATTTTATATGGGTTTTACTATTGATGAGCTTTCCACCAGGGTGAATGGCTACCACCAAATTGTGGCCAAGAGAAAAGTGGACGACCCTGCTGCACAACATATAGGTGAACATAATGTTCTCGATGGCAATGGATGCTTCACAACTTGAGCAATCTGGATCCACCCCTTCTCCACTGCCAGATCATCCCAGCCTCAACAGTCTACCTGTTTCATAATATTATCATTCCAACCTGGACTTCCCATTATTAGATTATGAAAACAGTGCAATTAGTGCTGGCAGTCCTTATTGGAGAGTTAATTGCCTACTGTTATTTCCCCATTGTACTATATTTAGGTCTCACCTGAATTTCTTAAACATCATGCACAAGCTTGGTTTATAGCTTCAGGTCTTGTCAATGTCTTCAGAATTTTCTTCACTTCCATTTGTTGTTTGTGGGGTGTATCAATTATAATCGTCTGTGTTTCTGGCCTCTTAGCATCTGTGGAGCTTCAATTATTGTCATCATGTTCAGCAGGCTCAGAAGGTGTTGTGTGATCTTCTCTTCTAGAGAAGAAAAGTATCACATATTATTGAATAAGCCTTCAGCTGAGATAGTAACTGACGAAGTATCAATAGACCTTATTATAAATTTCATCAAAAATTTATATTATACAATATTGAGTTTAGATCTACTTCAGTGGTCTACCTGATAGTATTAGTGTGTTCTGTATTTCATGGAGTGTAGGCTAAGCTGTCAACAGTCACTTCCGTACTTTTCTGTCTATTGTAGAAGTGGTCTTCATTTATATCTGAAAAAAATGTGGGAAAGTAAAACAGTCTATACTTCAGTTTTGCCTATGGCAAAAGAGCTAGACAGCTATCAGCTTAAAGGCATTTCTGTTAATAGTCCAAACTGTGTATGTCAAATGTAGTGAAGATGATAATATTAGAAGAGGCTCAGAATCTGTAGCAGATAAGTAAACAGTGTTCAGACAATTTGGAGAAAGTAGTAGCGCGCGCACGCACACACACACACACACACACACACACACACACACACACACACACACCAAATAAAAACAAAAAATCTTAATTAGAAACCTCCTGCTTGAAGTAACTTATCTTCAAAGTTGTGTTCACTAGGATGATACTCCCAATCTTTGTCACTCCCACATCACACTCCTTCACTACTGATATTGTCTAAGCATAATACCTTGTACAAAAACTCATCATTAGATACGTTTCTCTCTTCAGACATCATCCTCAAGACTGGGTTTCCATGACAAAGCTTAGTAACAAATTGGTGTTAGTCTGGCTTAGGTCACTGAATCTAAAGTTTTTAGATTTCATTCAGTAAGACAAGCAAGTGCTGTTACCTTTTGTACTAGAATGGTACTATGATTTATATCACATTTGGACCTAACAGAAAAAGTGATCATGAGTTCATATATCATGTTAAGCCACTTTCATGAAAGTTACTTACACCAGTTTGATTATTAACCAACCATATGGGGAGGCAATGTGAAAATCAGTGTCCGTACAGCTTTACTCACAGTTTCCACATACATGTAGTTCATGAACAGACTGCATGCTGAAATATCAGTGGATCTAGCTTTACCATTTTTTCCATTACTCAGATCATAGTCTTCAGCCATTAAAGTCTAATGGCTTTCCTTTCTTGAAAATTCCCCACACATTGCTAGCTCCTGTATCTCAATCCCATTTGCATAAGGTTTGCATTCTAAAACATGTTTGAAAGATTTTGAAACTCTACCCCTAAAATAATCGAAAATATATGTTATTAAACTAATCACTGTGTTCAGTATTCAGTTTATTAGCACAATGACAGTATTTTGACAACACAGTAATGCCAATGACCTTTCTGGTGTCAACACTGGTACCTGTACCACCACCACCACCAGCACCACTATTGGAGGTATGATCCTTTCTTGTCAGGTGCCTTTGAGAACTACAGTGCATAGTTGTAAAAGTCAATTAGAAAGGTGATGTAAGACGATTCATTACACCACACACAACATAGCCCCTGCTGCTCTGTACAGACCATACACTAACCTTATATTCTCACTGTAAATGTAGTGTCATTGATTTTCACTGAAACCAAAACCATCTTGGGTCCTTTACTCTCCATTTTGTTGAAACTATGAAATTGCTAGGGCTCATGCTTGATAGGAAACATTCTTGGTCCTCCCACATGTCTTACCTGGCAGCCTGCTGTATGCGGACTGTGTGTCCTACGTGTGCTTGGTGGTACTTCTGGGGTGCCGATCAAACCACCCTCCTCCGTTTGTATCAGTCCCCCGTCCATTCAAAACTTGTCTATGGTGCTTTATGCATTTGCACATCCATCCCTCTTATGCCATCTCAACAATATCCGCCGTATGGCATCTCTTTGGCCACTGGTGTCCTTTACATTAACCCAGTTGAGTCATATGCAGAAGCTGCTGAACTACCACTGGCCTAACACTGTGACTTTCTCCTCAGCCGATTTGCATTAAGTTAGTCTTCCCTGCTCAGCAATCCATCCTATACCCTTTTCTTCAATGACGTCTTTGATCGCCAGTATGTTGTATGTACCTCTCCTGTTACCTCCTGGAGTTTTCTTTCGACTCTTGCTCTGGCAGCTTAACTTCACACTACCTGCCAATTTTTCGATTGGTGTGAACCCTTCACCACCTTCGCTTTGTGCAGCATCCCATGTTCATCTTAGCCTTCATTCAATTCCTAAGTAAACTATTTCAGCCTCGCTCTATCACCTTCAGTTTCATGACTTTTGCACATAATTTCGTGGTAGTACGTTTGATATCGGCTTCTGGAACACTGCTCAGTATTTTCAGCAGAGCTCTTCACCCTGTATTGGGCCATGCAGTATATCTGATGACACAGGCTTTTCAATTGTGTCATCTGCTCAGACACCCTCAGTGCACCCCCACCCCAGTGAGTCCACAACTCTTTCGTGGATATGTGCGTGGCGAGCATGGGGCCCCGAGCTAGTGCTGTTCTTCCTTTCTGGGCTGCCCTACCCCCCCTTCCCCATCCCTCCTCATCCCCAATCCTCCCCCCCCCCCCCTCCTTACCTCCGTTCACATTCCCTCTTCTTGGGAGTAATGTATCGAGCCTTTGTCTGGAGACAGATGTTTGAACACTCAGAGATCCTGTTTCCTTTGTTTTTCCCCATTCTCATGCTTTCTATTGGTCTTTCCCTACATTCGCTCTTCTCCTTGCTTTCATGCCCTTACTTCTCTCTCTGCCCCATCTCCTTGCCCTATTATCTTTGTCTTCTTTTCCTTGTCCTATTCTCTGCTTTGGCATTTGAGACTCTTTCTTCTATCCCTCTCTCTCTCTCTCTCTCTTCTCACCTCCCTGTGTGTGTCTGAAGGCCGACCCATGCATTCTCATGCATAGCTGGTGACGGGGTAATGCGTAATTCCCTGCCCTGGGTTGACAAGTAAGGTACGCACGTACCCCCTGGTAAAGGCCAGGCCGAGGGAGGGGTGATTGCCTGATCTGTTACCTTCCAAATGTGCCGATTGGTCCCTCTGTCCATTTCTTGGGAGGTGTGACCTTAGGTGTGGACAATCACCTAAGGTGGGAGTGCCCTCTGAAAGGGCCCCAACAAGGAAGGAGCATGCCATTGGAGATGCTGGCAATCATGGGGGATTCATCTGCAATGGATTTTTCTTCTTCTTCTTCCCTGTCTTCTGCCCAAAAAAGATAGCTAGATGCAACTCCTGTTCTGAAAATTCTACCACCAGCACTGAAGTTTCTTATTGTCACAAGATCTGATGGTCATGATTTCTCAGCAGTCAACCCTTTCGTCATTCAGAAGGGTGTAGATGCGATTGCAGGACCAGTGAAATCTTGTACTCGGTTGTGCAACGGCACCTTGCTGTTGGAGACAGAGCGCCTTCCAGGCCCAAAAATTACTTCAGGCCCCTCTCTTACATGCATTCCCTGTATGGGTGGAGGTCCACCGCACCTTGAATTCGTCACGTAGTGTGGTGTATACCAAGTCACTTGATGGATTAATTGATGAGGAGATTCTGTCTTTCCTCTCTGATCAGGGAGTGACGGCCATCCATTGGGTCGTGAAAAGGGTCGACAAGGACCTCATACCAACCCGAACCATATTCCTGGCATTTGACAATGTTGTCTTCACGAATTAAAGCGGGTTATGAGATCATTTCTGTTCGGCCGTATGTACCCAACCCTACAAGGTGTTACCAATGTCAGCGGTTTAAGCATACATGGCAGTCTTGTTAAAGTGTTGCTAAATGCGTTACCTGTGGCAGGGACGCTCATAAGGGTGACTGTCCACCTCTGTCCCCTCGTTGTGTCAACTGCATGGACATCCATGCTGCCTCCTCTTGCGACTGCCCCATCTACAAGGATGAGAAAAGTATGCAGGAAATTAGTCAAAGAGAAGGTGTCGACCTTGGCTGCTTGCAAGTTATTCAATGGCAGAAAGCCCACTGTGCTTCCGGCAGGTAAATACAGTACCGTTCTCACCTGTCCTTGGCCTACCAGGGATGTAGCTACACAGGCATGCGATCTAACATTTAGCGATTCGGTCGTCAGATCGGCCAGTGCCAAGATCGCCTGATCAACGTCTCCTCTTCCTCCCACCAATCCTAAGGCTCAAACATAATCATCTGCTACGGCTAAGACGAGGTCCTCTAAGCAAGATGCTCGGACCTTCAAAAAAGAACTGACACGTGAAGATTTCTTGCGTACCCGAACTTCACAGCCATCAACTGTTCGTTCGACCAAAAGTAATTCTTCAAAAAAGACTCATAGTAAAAAGAGTTCTCCATCTCCGCTGAGGTACGTTTCTTTTCCCTGCACTGCCCAGCGGTTGCCACCTAGTGGTTGCTGTCCTCGGCCATCTTCAGTTTCACCAGGCTGCACCGCTGGTAGCCAGTCATCTGGGCTTTCACTGGTGGAGGAAGCTACCCCTCCTGACCACCTCAGGAAGGTGGCAGACGCAACTGTTGAGTTGATGGACCATGACTCACCACCTATCGATTGCAGCAGCAGTGCTCCCTCAAAGCCAGGCCCTCAGCGGCCATCGAGGTGACCCTTTCTTGTTTCCCTTTTTCTTTCTTTTGGTTTTCATAATGGCATTTCTTCAACAGAATATTCGCGGCATTCGATCCAACCGAGAGGAACTAAAATTGATCCTTCGAATGCACTGCCTGCTTGTCGTAGGTCTCCAGGAAACGAAGTTATGCCCATGCAGTCATATTGACCTAGCACACTATACCTCCGCACGTTTTGATGTACCCCCTGTGGCAGGTATTCCGGCTCACGAAGGGGCCATATTGCTGGTTTGGGCTGATGTCTACTACGATCCAATCACATTGCACACAAATCTGCAGGCAGTTGCCGTCCAAATTACTCTCCCCACTTTCACATTTTCCATTTGTACTGTTTATGCTCCATCATTGTCTGCCTTTACTAGGACAGTCATGATACATCTGATTGCTCAGCTTCCTACACCATTTTTGTTGATTGGAGACTTCAATGCCCACCATCCCCTTTGGGGCTTTCTAGCATCCTGCCCGAGAGGCTCCCTCTTGGCAGACCTTTTCAACCACCTCAGTCTAGTCTGCTTAAATACCGGCACACCTACCTTCCTTTTGGGCGCAATGCATACCTATTCCCACTTAGACCTTTCATTATCCACTATCCAACTTCGAGTGGTATGCTCTGTCTGACACATACCTGAGCGACCATTTCCCCTGCGTAATCCATCTCCTGCATCACACCCCTTCTCCACATTCCACTAGCTGGAACATATCCAAAGCCAACTCGGGGCTTTTCTCCTCCCTGGCGACCTTCCCTGATCAGGACTTCTCAAGCTGCAGTAGTCAGGTCACGTACCTCACAGGCATTATTCTCACTGCTGCTGAATATTCCATCCCTTGTACTTCCTCTTCTCCCTGTCGAGTCTCAGTCCGCTGGTGGACTACGGCATGCAGCGATGACATTTGTGCTCGGCGACGTGCTTTATGCACCTTCCACCGCCACCCTACAATGGCGAACTGTATCAGTTACAAACGACTCTGTGCACAATGTCGTCGTGTTATCAGAGAAAGCAAAAAGGATTGCTGGGTGGCTTTCACCAGCTCATTCAACAGTTTTACTCCTCCTTCGGTTGTCTGGGGTGGCCTGCACCGGCTATCTGGCACCGAGGTCCACTCCCCGATTTCTGGCCTGACTGTAGCGAATGAAGTCCTTGTGGATCCTGAGAATGTCTCCAATGCCTTCAGCTGCTTTTTCGTGGAGGTTTCGAGCTCTGCCCATTACCATCCTGCTGTCCTCACCAGAAAACAAGCGGAAGAGGCACGGCCACCTTCGTTCCAGTCTTTGAATCTTGAAAGTTACAATGCCATCTTCACAGTGTGGGAACTTGAAAGTGCACTCGACCGGTCTGGGGCTTGATGGTATCCATTTTCAAATCCTGAAGAACCTTTCTCCTGCAAGTAAAGGCTTTCTTCTTTGCACCTATAATCACTTCTGGACTGAAGGTCATGTTCCCGCACCCTGGTATGAAGCAGTTGTTGTTACCATACCTAAACCAGGAAAGGACAAACACCTTCCTCCCAGTTATTGCCCCATCTTCCTTACCAGCTGCGTCACAAGGTGATGGAGCGCATGGTAAATTCTCGATTGGTTTGGCTCCCTGAATCTCGATGCCTTCTTACCAAAGTCCAATGTGACTTTCGTCGGCGCTACTCTGCTGTTGACCACCTAGTTACCTTGTTGACCTTCATTATGAACAACTTTTTGCATAAGCGCCAGACGGTGGCTGTATTCTTCGATTTGGAGAAGGCTTAAGACACCTGTTGGAGGGCGGGCATTCTCCGCACCATGCACGCTTGGGGCCTTCGCAGCCACCTCCCTCTTTTTATTAATGCATTTTTAATGGATTGAATGTTCAGGGTATGTGTGGGTTCTGTTTTGTCAGATGCCTTTCACCAGGGGAATGGGGTGCCCCAGGGTTCTGTTTTGAGCGTGGCTCTTTTTGCCATAGCTATCAATCCAATAATGGATTGCCTTCCAGGTGACGTTTCAGGCTCCCTTTTTGTGGATGACTTTACGACCTACTGCAGCACTCAGAGAACATGTCTCCTAGAGTGCTGTCTTCAGCATTGTCTAGACCATCTATATTCCTGGAGTGTCGCTAACGGTTTCCATTTTTCTGGTGACAAAATGGTCTGTATGAACTTCTGGCGTTACAACAGTTTCTTCCACTATCCTTACATCTCAGTCTCATTGTTCTCCCATTCGTGGAGAAAACAAAATTTTTAAGTCTTACATTTGACAGGAAACTTAGCTGGTCTCCACATGTGTCTTACTTGGCTGCTCATTGTACCTGTTCCCTAAATGTCCTCCGTGTTCTCAGCGGTACGTCATGGGGAGTAGATCGAATGGTCCTGCTTTGCTTATATCGGTCCATTGTCCAATCAAAGCTATATTATGGGAGCTTTGTCTAGTCTTCTGCCCGACAGTCCATCGTACACTGTCTAAACTCTATCCACCGTCGGGGGTTACATCTGGCGACTGGAGCATTCTACACCAGCCCTGTTGAGAGTCTGTATGCCAAATCTGCCAAATTACCACTAAACTACCGGCGTGATATGTTTGATAAACACAAGAGATATACATAAGAGACTTCAGTCACCAGTAATGTATTCTCCTTCACTATTTACAACAGACTGCCAAAATGGGGACTACTTTACCATTCTGTGCTTGCAGAAATCACGTAGTTTTGAGGCAAAGAACTTGCCAAGCCATTTTCAGAGTGCGCTTTCATCAAGAAAGAAAGAAAGTAAGTAAGTTCCTTGAAGCTTGTTAGGCACAGAGCAGGAAAGGTGAAAACCTGAGTGCAGTAGATAATCTGAATAAGATAGTTCCAGAATGACGTCCGAAACCAACTCCTGTATAGTACTTTTTGTCAGTCTAGCAGAATGCTGGAGGCTGCTGTTATGGAGCAGCATCACTCCATACAGTCTTTCTGGTCATTGTTCTTGGATTGGATTTGTAAGAAGTCTTAGTTGTTGACAATGAATGTCTTTTCCTTGTGAAGCTTTTGTTGATGTGTGCAGATCTTTGTATGGGGAGTTGTTGTTTTGTCTAGACTAAACCATTCCTTTCTATTCCTTGTGTTAGCATAAAGAAACCATTTCTTGTCACCAGTGGCGATACAGGACAGGAATGGTTGGTTTTCTTCATGAACCAATTGAAACTGATCAAGCAGAGAGGCGCACATCTCCACCTGCTGACTTTTGTGTTGTTGGCTTGGAGAACATGGTACTCATACACCCAGGTGCATGCAAATGTAACATATGGTGGAATGGTCACACTTAATTATATTTCCCTGTTCTCGAGTACACTGATGTGGATCATTGTGGGTTAGTGTGGTTAAATGGTCTATATTAAACCCGAAGGACTTCGTGAACATGGAGTGTCACTAATGTCAAAACGATCATCCTTAGTACGAGAAAAGCATTTTCTTGCTGTGCTGTGTCCAACGGCATTAATACCATACATGGCACAAATGTTCCTGGCTGTCTCTGCTGCTGTCACCCCTCAGTTGAATTCAAACAGAGGAATATGTCAGAAATGTTCTCTTGGCACTCAATTTTCTAGTGTCCACAGCTACACTCTCCATCTCCAACTGAAAAATGACATTATATAAACTTAACATGCAATGGTGAACCACAAATAAATCCATAGCAATTGGAATAACAACATGCAAAACACAGATGCAACAAAATTATACCTCAACCTAATACCTACTAAGTCATGGCGTGCAGGCTTAAGTACAATACGGTTAAGAGACCATAAACAAGATTTCCGGCTGGAGCTGGTACATGGTTATATAAGATGCAGTCACCCACTAGAGTTTTATGTTGCAGGTGATAAAGGTGCTGGACTGAGGTCGGGGTCCTCAGATGGGGGCACAGAACAGCTGAACTGCACACTACCCAAATTAGCACACGTACCAACAACTCTGTGTCAGTGGTGGCAGAGGTATAGTAAAGTGTGTGTAACTACAAACCCTCATTGTTTTGGGGGAAGAGCGACCAGATTCCGGTGCTTCTGTGGTGCACAGTTGTTGACACATCCATAGTTTTGAAGTGGTCATCTCAGGTGCGAACAGTTCCCATTTTGCGTAAACTGCTGAGTAGGAATGAATGTCATGTGAGTGCAGACACACACACCTTCTGGCCTCCCCTGTCAGAGTGGTGCTGTGAACTGGAAAGCTGCAGTGTCTGGAGGTAATGTAGATGGTGCCAGCGGGTGGACGTCAGTCACCATTCTCAGTGTAGCAATGCATCACTGTAGGAGGCACCTGCAGACACACAAACTTCAGTGTCCTCTCCACTGAGAGAAGCCACTGCAGCTTGTGGGGACCAGTCCACTGATGAAGCAGCCAGAGACCGCATTGGGAGGGTGGCCAGACATGGTCCACATGGCATGCTGCCCACAGTGAACTGCAATGACTGCAGATGAGGCACCCCCATGGTGGTTAGTAGGGAGCATCTTTGCATTCCAAGGACAAAGCCAATCATAGTGGTGCACCACCAGCACACATAAGCACGCACTGTCAACACAAGCGCTCACAACAGCTATGGACAGAGCCTGTATTCCGTGCGGATAGATACTAGTGTTACGGGCATCCCTGTCTCGCAGCAGGAGGGGCAGCAGTGTTTGCAGCTGCTGGCTGTGTGTGTTTGGACCTACTCTTGCCCACAGTTGGAGTTTTTCAGTAAGAACTGAGAAACATGTGAGGACCTCCTTTATCAGAAATTCCATGATGTATTTGCCCATTTGAGATTCGATGGTTTGTACAAGATGTTTTGCCTCACCATTGGAATCTGGATGAAAGGGAGGAGCCACAATGTTTCAGAGCTTATTGTGTGAGCTAAAATAATTAACCCTCCATCGGGCGCGGCTGTTCAAATTGATACACCTCGAAGTTCACTGTAAATTATTTGCCAACGAGTGGCAGCACTGATGCCAACTCGCTAGTAGCTAGCCTTTTCCAAATGCTTGTCATTGTTGTGTGCTTCAGTGTCGATACGACTGCCCTGTTGTCGATATATGTGCTGATTGATCAGTTTGATACACTGCGCCAATTCGTGTTTCATTTCAACAGTTCATTTCTTTGGTTATCAACATAACTTAGTAAGTAGTACAATGTTAATATACAATGTGTAATGCACTTATTTTCTTTTTGAACCATTTAATCATCAGTTAAGAATGTTTGAGTATCAGGTATCAAATTGATACACTGTGCTTGACTGTGTTATTTTATAGGGATTTTATCATTTTAGGTGTGAGACACTTGATCATGGCAGGCTACAGTAAGATGTACAACCTCCTTGACCCAAATAATATTGCAGAAATACAAAAAAATGTTGTTCCAAGAGGATAATGATGAAGTTCAAAAGGGTTTTGAAGATGAAGTAGACACAGATTGTGATGACGCAGCTGAAGTTAGGCAGGAAGATTCAGAAACAGAGGAAAATGACAGTGAAAACAACGAGGAAGTACTTGAAGAAAGCCAGCATTATTATACTGGAAGGGGGGAACAGTTCACGGTGCTCTCTGTTAATCTAAACACTTCTGTCTTGCCATGACTTGGCACTCTACCTCATGATTGATACCTGTCTAGAACATGTGCAGATGAGCCAAGTGTTTAGTTTGGTGGCCTTTCTGATGGCCACTAAGTAACAGGTTGAGATCTTCCCTAAGTAACATTGTAAGAACTACGACGAGGGTAGTACCCTCTTCCATTGGGAAGAGAATGACACCATCTAACACAGAAAGATGATGATGGAAATTGTAAAAGATCCAAAAATGGCCAGACAGGTGGCCTGGCAAATAGTGAGGCCACCTATTTCATATTGTGCACACAACTTGTTTAAGCCCTGGCTCCGCAGCTACTGCAGGTGCAGTCCTGGAGCTGGTAGAGGAAAAATTATCATGCCTCTGTCTATAGCTGAAAACCCAACAGATATTGCTAATCAGAGGTGGATGGAGCCGTAATGGGCACTCAGAGCAATGTATCAGCATTTGCATGCTGTGACGTGAGGTGGAAATTTTTTTCTTGATAAAAGTAATCCATGATATTGAAAGGCGATGAGTGGATTTGTCAGCTAAATCAGATGATGGGTTAAACAAGGAAACTGACAGACTGACATGTGGCTAAATGGAACTTCATTGCATATTAGAATAAGTAAAATTTTTTTGGTGCGTAAACTACTATAAGGGCATCTTTATTGAGTTGTGAATAGTGATGCTGTGCTAAGTTAAATGCTTTAGATGAATAAATGCTAGGTTGCTCAGAACCGTTTGCATGACATTTGGGCAGAACAGCCACCACCCCATTCTAAGATGTGCCTGTAGGCAAGACTAAAGATTAACCAGGATGGAAATTTGCAAGATGAGGAACAGAGCATAATTTGTTTTAAAGTTCCACAAAGGTGTACCCACAGGTGAGAGACTGCTTAAAAGGAAAAACTTTATAAAGTAACTGGTGCAGAGGTGTCCCAGAGTGGCTGCACCTGAAATAAACTGGTGATAGAATGCTATCGTTCTGAGGAATGCCTGTAGTTCCCACAAATTGGTTGGACATGTCAGGGCTTTAGCAGTGGTGACATGCTATTCTGGACTTGCACATTGTTCGTGCAAATTGTGTGTCCAAGGTATACAACAGAGGATGGGAAAAATGTGTGTCACTTAGATTACACTTCAGACACTGTTCAAAATGTTAGAGAGAGACTGAAGGTTACGTAATTGTTATTTAGTTGAAGTGCCTGTTACTGCAATATTGTGGGAACAGATGACTGATGCAGCAAGCAACATCGGCCATATGATTCTCTGGTGAGCACTGAAATTTTGCTGTGGGCTGGCTACTCCAAACATTTAATGTTCATATTGACAAAGACCAAAAGGCATGCTTTCTAGGAGCAATTACTTCACTGTGTCCTTTAATGGAACCTGCAGGGAGACCATACCCCAGACAGTTTGGGAAAAGGATTAGTGCACTTTCGCAAGTAACTCATCAGCTCGTGGCAGGAGGTATGTGTCAATAACAGGACTCTGATAAATTTGATGTCCCCACAAAGCTGGAGGTGACACACCTGTGTTTTTGATGATCATTAATGGTGTAGCCCACTCACTTGTCTAAAGCAGTTGAATTATGCCTAGTGACTCAACAGATTCAGTTTGTACTCAATCATGTAAGAACGTGAAAAATTGCGGCCAAGCCAAATTGTTAGATTGATGTGTGCTGTGAAGTTGTTCACACACCGTAATCCCAAAGAAACAAATCTGAAAATTCAGAACACAATTAATCTAGGTCTTGATAAGGAACCAGATCTGACGAAAGATACATATTTTCATTAATAGAAAAAAGCAACAAAAGTATGCAACCCAAACAAATTTTCAGTGTCAGTATCATTAATAAACAAATACAAATCTGCAGTCCGTTCAACCATGTAAGCTGTGGTGGACAGAAATTGAGTGAGAACTGGAATTTGCTTGTTTGTTTGTAGCTTCCCACATACCATTTGATTGTTGCTGATGGTGGGGCTGATCTGTGTGTGGGTCTGAGAGCAGAGGAGTGAAACGGTTGATCTGGTGTTCACTTTTGGAGATAACAGTTTCTTCAGCACAAACACTTCAATAAAAAATTCATTCTAACCTGCAGACAGTAATGAAATAGAATAAATATCAACGTCCATTTATATTGAGGAAGGCTGGGTGTAACAAATTGAAGCCATGTGGATTTTGTTGTCCCACAACTCTCACCATTTGGGGCAAGCAGCCTCCTCATGCCACACAAAGTGAGAGGGATTTCTCTGAAGTGCCACAGGGTCTCCTTCTCATTGTTACCATCAGGTTTGTCATCTCAGCTAGGCTTTTCAGTTTTAGGGGCAGTGACTTCTGCATCATCTGGTGAGTTGGTGCCATAGGCTGAAGCGGTTCACTGTATATGATGGTGATGTCACCTGGTGCTTTGATTTGGGAGGGTACTGCATGGGGGACTTAAGAGACTGAATGGTTTTAAAACTTCTTCTGACGACAGATCCTCACATCACAGGGTTTTCTGATGAATGTCCTTACCAGGCACTAGGGAGACATTCACATCATGAACTGTAAAGTCTGCGTAAGATTGGAGCTTTTAGTAACAAAGTGACATTTATGGCCCTCAAACACTTCAGCTCCACTACCTAATTCTGAATAGACTGATGTGACTGTCTGTGTTACTGGTAAAACTCTACATGAGCGACACTGATGTTGATGCACTCATTACTGTAAGATGATGCCAAACTACACATTTCATCAAAAGTGTGAGGCCAGTTCATTTAAAGCACAACTATTGTAGCACATGACACTGGAAAGATGTTGACTTCTGGATTAGTTGCATAATGTCCCTGTTAATATCATGCTTACGTGATGCTGTTAATGTTCTGAGAAAAAGGATGTTTGCCCCTACACATAGCTACATGTACGTCCAATGAATATTACATATTTTTCTGCTGTGAGAGCAAACTGTGTTGGTTTCTTCCATGCATTTCACATGATCCACATATTTACTTACTGGTTACACAGATTTTGTCATAATTAAAAGTAAATAGTGACATGTGTAAAAATATACTACTGGAAAATGAAATTTGTACACCCTCTCAAAGATTTCCAATTCACTCAAGATTTATTGTTGCAACAGTGCATATGGAGTACATGAAATGACTACATTTACAGGTTGGTAGAAGAACTGGTACTGAGGTAACAGATACTGGCCCAAGCTGAATCACTGCTGTTATCATTTAAAGCTGGTTCTTAAAACTTTGTTAACAGCCGTTTCCCAGGGTAGTTTACGTCTACCTTCAAGAATCTTCGAGTTTTTTCCCCTTCAGTATCTCTGTGAAACTCTCTCACAGATTAAACAAATTGGTGACCATTCATGCTGCCCTTCTGTATATGTTGAATATTCCCTGTTAGCCCTATCTGGTATGAGACCCTCATAGCAATATTCTTGGATGGGTCGCATAAGTGATTTGTAAGCAATCATTTTTGTAGATTGATTGCACTTCTTCAGTACTCTACCAATAAAGTGAAGTCTACCATTTGCTTTACCCATGACCCTCATTCAGTTTCCAGTGACTCATTGATGTAACAGTCCAAGGAAATTCCACTCTTTAGTTTTGTGGATTGCAAAACATTCCATTTCTAAACATTAAGAGCAAGTGGCCAGCCTCTGCACCATGTAGGAATCTTATCAAGGTCTGACTGAATATTTATCGAGCTTCTCTCATGTAGTACTTCATTATATGTAACTGCATCATCTGAAAGAGGTCATTAATACACAACATGAAAAGCAGGAGTCCCAACACACTTTCCTGAGGCACACCCAACATTACTTCTATGTCTGAAGATGACTCTCCATCCAATATAACATGCTGTGTGCTCCCTACCAAAAGCTTCTGATAAGCTTCAACAAATCTATTTTCTCACTTGGAGTGGTGCCCTTGTTGAAGTTTGCACTTTACAGTGCTGCACGTGTGATACAGCCATTCACTGTAACCCTGCAGGCAGGAACACTGTCTTCTGTCATCCAGCCAGTTGCATCCTTCACTTTCTTTAAGGTTTACAATTACCCTTCAGTGTAATAATAAGTCTAAATGCAAATTGTGTTATCCAGACAGATGAGCTCCTAGAATTTCCTGCAGCTAGTAGCCTTTAGAATTCGAAAACCTGTGCCCCTCGTATATGCCCTGTGACCGTTTGGCGCTGATCAAAGCAATCAACCCTGCTGTCACTCAAATTCTGTCTTTCTGCATTTGCTTCCAATTGCTTGGGAAGTGCAGACTGACCTATGATGCATGTCTTCCCTCTATCTGATGTTACGACAACAAACTATGGTGGTTGATGATGACAAAGTGTTGTATTTTAAAAAAATGTTACATTATGTCAATAAAAATTTTCTTTGGTGTTCAAAACCCTTAAAAGTATGTACATCAACTACATATTAAATTGTAAACTAAATCAAGATAGTTTGTTTTTTGTTCTTGCATGAGGGAATGGTGTAATTTTTATCAAAATCACACCATTTGGTTTAAGGAATATGGTGGTGTCTACACTAGTCCCACAGACTGGTCAGGTCACCCTATGATCTTATTTGATACCTCAATATAGCCAACAAGTCTCCTGTTCATTTATTACTATGCTCCATCATTTGATCAACTGATATACACAAAAATGCTATGGACAACAGATTTCATTACAATCTTAAGCTCCACCTTCCGGCCTATTCAGATAATGTGGTCAACACTGTTTATGAGAATCATTCAATTAATGCTGCCAAGAATGCATCAGTATGGAAATATGGCAATGACACAGCTAAGGGCAAATTTCTATCCAGTATAGTATGTGGTGCAGCCTCCACATGTGGCAATGCGGATACTGACTCTGGCATCCAGTCCATTGTACACATGGTGAATATTGTATGCTACACCTGCCAGACCTGTTCTTGTAATTCTGTAAGAGCTCTTGGGACAGGAAATGACTCGTGCCATTTGTCAACCATCATCTCCTGCTCAGGCTCCATTGGGGACAAGTGTGGAGAAAGTGTTGGCCAGAGAAGTTTCTGCATGTCTTGCAGAACATGTTGAGTTCTATGGGCACTGTGTGGGCTAGCATTATCCTGTTGGAATGACACATCATTTTCCTGCTGCAAGAATGGCAAAAGAACTGGGCTAACAATGTTCTGACTGGACAGAGCAATGGTTCACATCCCTTTCAAAAATGCAAAGATAAATGAGAGTTGTAGTTTATCACAACCCTGACCATAAGGCCTGTTGTGAGACCAGTGAGCTATGAATGAAATGATTTTACGAGACATCACTCACCAGTACATGTCATACACGCAAATGAGTATGACTTGCTTGCAGGCAGAATCTGCTTTAATTGTTGAAGTCTATGATGATGCTTGATAGCATGAACAGCGCAAGTCCACGTTGTGCCATGGGTGGAAGATAGGCTAGCCACACTACTAATAACCAGTTTGCAACAGTTCATGTTGGCACATACGGGCTCACAAGCCCTCGGTGTGGCAGATAAACGATCTGCCACTGTTCCCCTTACCATATGTATGTCTAGACAGATGTCTGTTCTGTGTGTAGGTCCAGGATTTCTTTCATGTGAGTGACACGATGAGTGAGGTGGTGCAATGGTTAGCATACTGGACTTGCTTTCAGGAGATGATAGATCAAACCTGCATCCAGCCATCCTGATTTAGGTTTTCCATGATTGCCTTAAAACACTTCAGGCAAATGCTGGGATGGTTCCTTTGAAAGGGTATTTCCGATTTTCTTCCCCATCATTGCCTAATTCAGTGGGACCAATGACCTTGCTGTTTGGTCACTTCCCCCAGATCAACCAACCAAACAGTGAGTGTGACAATATTCACATGACCACTGACAAGAGTGTCGTTGCACAACTGACACAACACATCCAGTCAGTCTCCTCTTGATGACATGCAACACACAAAGGCTCTGTAGTTTGGAAGTTTATCCCAGATATTTTTAGCATACTATAAAATAACACCATAGACCATCTATTCAGATAATTTGGTCAACACTGTTTATGAGAATCGTTCAATTAATGCTGCCAAGAATGCATCAGTATGGAAATACGGCAATGACACAACTAAGGGCAAATTTCTATCCAGTGCTTGCACATCTAAATGACATAGTTCAATCCAGAAACTTCCACACAATGTGAGTTTATGGAAAGTTGCCTGAACTCATTATCTGCATACATAGACATGTAAAGTCTGCTGTGCCATTTTGATTTCATTGGTGGACTAACTGATCTCTATTTCGGTGAAAAAATTACAAGATTTGAGTTAGGTGAGATAACAGCATTGCTCCAGCAGATTGCCACAACCTTGGATCTCTGCTTATTACGCTGGCCACAGTAGTTGCGAGGACCACTTCACATACAAGTGGTGGAAATTGGGGTCTCCATACCTGTACTGAGGGATTGCCAATCAATGCTTAAGTGTTCTGGGATAATTTTTCTCTTGTTTTTCAAGCACATGAAGTGTCTCAATTATGAACCCTGCATAAATGCCACGATTATTGGCTTATCCCAAGCACACAATATCGAGTACTGATACTGCCCGGTCTCTGTCATGCCCCCTTCTTGCCAGACATTGGAAACATTTCGTATGCACACTAACATCTAGTGTAAATTACAATGGGTTTATTCCTCATGTTTAATGAGAAGCAATCAGATAACAAATTAATTTCCATTAGAAAAAAATCAAATGCTGCTAGCTGACCCAATCTAACACTTCTACAAGCATATTTGATAAGACTTACTGGCAGTGCATTATTTTTTCATCCTCTGCAGTAACAGTTTATTCAGCACAAGATGGTATGTGCAAACTTGCAACGAATGAGATCTGAAATTAAGCATATTTGACAGATTTTTCCAGTCCTAATGGTCTGTCTTATATCTATGACATGTATCTTAGGTGGCTATCTGGACCTTCACTTCTGCAAGCTACCAAAAGGCAATCCTTCAAAATTATGGAGGGGCAGAAAGTTTAACATAAATTATCATTGTTCAATTGCAAACAGATGTGTCTTCTTGACTGAAGTAATCCCTTGTTGTTAATCTAAATACCCAATCGAACTGAAGAGCCAATAACTCCTTAGTCTCCATGACCTCAAATAATAAGGCGAACAAGGTTATTTTATCACATCTCCTGCGCATGGATCAGCCAAACAGTATGGGTACAGGGCTGTAGAAATTTTAAATATTCAAGTTGAATGACAGTTGCATTACCCTGTATTTGGTTCTTAATAACTAATAGCTGGAACAGATACTTGTCTGAAAGTGCACCTGTTCTGATGAGAGACATATCTTTTTAATAGCTTGTGAGATTGGGTGAAAGAAAAAAATATATCTCTAGTGAAATTTTTGTGTTTTTCAAGCTTTTTGACACTAATATTGCAGATATGATAGTTTCTCATACAAGCAAATATACTGACAACCTTATAACAAACTAAAAAATGTACAAGAGCTTGTATAGTCACGGATCGGCATTAAATTATGGCACTATTTGGCATTTTATGTTTGACAGGTATAGAGAAAGGTCAGCATATGAATGTAAAAGAATTTCGGGAATCAGGCAGTACCATATGAATATCCTGAATGCCATAGTGAGCTACGAGAGATTTCTGCTTGTAATGCATTGTATGAGGTTTGCTGATATTTCCACTCCAAATGAAAGGAAAAAACTTGACAGCATAACTGCTGTCAGAAAGTGTTCACATTCCTTTGCAGTCAACCTGAAGTGATTCTATAATCCTGCTGATTATGTGACAATCAATGAAATGTTGACTGGGTTTAGAGGCCGCTACTCCTGGACCCCATATTTACCACACAAACCCACAAAATATTCAATTTAAATATGTGCCATGAGTGACTGAAAGAAGTTTTATACCAGTAATATTGAAGTATATGTAGGAAAGCGGCTAGATGGACCATTTCTAGTATCAAACATCCCAGCAACAATTGTAGAAAGGCTTGTCAGTGACATCAAAGGTACATACAGAAATGTCATCATTGACAATTGGTATACAAGCTGCCAGTAGTGGACGACATGTTGGAGAAAAAATTGACCATTCTAGGCACTCTTCACAAGAAGGAAAGGGAGATACCTCCTGAATTTTGCACCTAAGAGGCAAACCTGTAGAGTTTCAAAATTATGCTTCCAAGCTAATAAACCTCTTGTCTGTACCCAACAAAAAGTAATTGTTAGCTGATACTCCTGTCCGCAATGCATGACATGAATGATATTGACCCCAAGGTGAAGTTCAAGATTGTAATGAAATCTGTTGTCCATAGCATTTGTGTGTGTCAGTTGATCAAATGATGGAGCAGAGTAATAAATGAACATGAGATTTGTTGGCAATATTGAAGTATCAAATAAGATCATAGGGTGACGTTACCAGTGTGTGGAACTAGTGTAGACACCACCCTATTTCTTAAACCAAATACAGAGAAGAGCAGCGCATGAATGGTCACCAATTTGTTTAATCTGTTTCCTTCAGTATCTCCGTGAAACTCTCCCACAAACTGGAAGATTCTTGAAGCTAGACGTAAACTACCCTGGGAAATGACTGTTAACAAAGTTTTAAGAACCAGCTTTAAATGATAACCGCAGTGATATGCTACAACACCTTACATGTCGCACAAATACGGATCGTGAGAACAATATTAGAATAATTATTGCATGCAGAGAGGCATTCAATCTGTTGTTCTTCCCACGCTCCATACATGAATGGAACATGAAGAAACGCTAACTAGTAGAATGGGACAAACCCGCTGCCATGCACATCATGGTGGTTTGCAGAGTACAGATTTAGTTTTTGCTGTAGAATTAGAAGCTGGCTATGAGTGACAAGGACTTGGCACCCCAATGTTCGGATTGAGGACTTGCTCTGAATCAAAAAAATGCGGGTTTTTAAGGGACAGTGGTAGCAAACTATTTCTCCATACCTGTAGTTTGCCAACCAATCCACTGACACTTCATGCATTGTCCGTTGTGGCTTTGCACTTCCCTGGTGTCTCTGGCTTACAAGTTTGTATCCATTCTCTTCTCCTACTCATTTGGTGGTGACGTTTCTGTCTGTCATATTAACTCCAAGTTCTGTAGTAACGCCATTCAGCTGAAACCTGAACGTCACTGCCCTTCCTATTAAAACTAGCAACAACCATGTTCTATGTCATTTGACACTACCCTGAGGTGTCTCGTGAGTGGGAAGTGATGTCGCAGCACTGTTACCCATTTCTCATCTCATTCTAACCTGTGTAAACTCACTGAATTGCAATTAGCATAGGGAGCAGGATTGATACTTGCCCATGATAAGATATTTTGTGTGTTTGTGAGTGGGTAAGTGGATGGCTGTGTGACCAGCCATCTTCTGAAGTGACACTGTTCAGCAGAATCTAGGCGGTGGATGGAGTTGCCATTTAATTCTGTGAAGTGAAGCTTCTCCCCTGGGACAGTTGCTGAGAGTGCCTGTTATTTGGAGAACTCTAGGAATACTATTTACCTCTGGTATCCTAAATACTGTCACTCTGCCTGCTCTCTGCTTTGTGTCTCTGATTTCCTATCCTGGAGTTCCAAAGCTGACTTCCAATAGCCTTCAGTTTAACATTGTACCAGTCAATATGTTGTCAATATATGACATAGAGTAATTTTTATGGTATTCTTTTCCTGAATTGTGAGATGGATTCCAAATCTGTTGCATAGAGGTGAACCTTTATCTTTTGGGATTCTGTAGTTCAGTACATCAAATATATCATTAATGACTTCAGTAGGGTAACCCTTAGTGTCTTTGCATAGAACACACTTCAAGCACTGGACTGTTCATTATGAAAATAGGCATGATGTCATCCTTACATCCTGCCTTTCTCAACCAGTTAGACTGAAGTTATACCTCATTAATGCAGTTTGTTACTGTTAGGTCACCCTTTTGATCAGTTATGAGGAACATGGTACAGAAACTTCTTAATTTCAGTTCATTACTTATTTTTATTTATTTTTTTACTTAGCCATCTGTGGACATTATAAATATATGAATGTATTGAACTGACAACATCAATATTTTGTTGTTATATGTAGCTAAACATTGTGACATATAAGTTATTTACAATCATTTTTGCTCCTTATCAAAATATTGTGAAACAAAAGCTGTTTACAATCATTTTGTACTAAGGAATTCACTTACAGTGTAAAAGCAGTGTTCCTGCAAAAACAATTTAAGATTTTTCCTAAAGCTGTACATGTTATCTGCTTTTTATTTTCTGCAGCAGTTTATTACACAGTTTTACACCTTCATACAAGAAGCTATTTTGAGTCTTATGTTTATTCTTCCTGTCTAGGTGAAGACAGTGACTTGTTCTTGTACTATAGTTATGAAAGCTATTTGTGCTATAATTTTCTATATTTTTCTTGATGTACACTGTGGTTTGGAATATATATTCACAAGAACAGTTAGAATTTTTAACATTTTGAAAAGTTCTGTGCAGTGGGCCCACTTACTGCTTTTTTTAAAACTCTAGCTGCTCTCTTTTGCATGTTAAATACTGTTTGTAAATTATGAGTACTGTTTCCCCAGAAAATAATACCATAACTGATTACTGAATGAACATAACTTAAGTATACAGTTCTCAAACATTCACTACTGCATGTGGATACAAGGACTCTAAGTGCATAGCATGTTGTGGATATCTTTTTTGAGAGTTTCATATCATGTTCATTCCAATTCATTTGGCTGTCAATGTGCAACCCTAAGAATTTTATTGTGGGTACATCATCTATGGAGATGTTATCTAGTTTTAAATTTGAGGGACTCTGTTTTCCGATCATTCTAAAGCATATTGTATTTGTTTTATTTATGTTGAGAGTTACTTTGTTTTCCTGACACCATTTGTGAACATCCCTCAGCACTTCAGTAGAATTTTCCAACATTTGTGCTGGTGTCTTACTGCTGATTACTATGTTGCTGTCATCTTCAAACAATATCTTCTCTCTGTAATAACTTCAAGTTGAAATATGGCATCCCGGCTATTACACAAGTTGAAAATATGGTCACTATTTTTTTATAAACTTAAATTTGCCATATTTCGTGACAGTACCTTTTCCATTAGACGTTTGCAAGCAAATATAAGTCTTGGCTTCAGTTGTCTAAGTATGATTCCACAATGCATCGTTGTCGGCTGCAGAAAATGATGTGGTTCAGCGTGTTTCTCTCATTTTGGTGTTTCAAATACAGTTTCTTCCAATGTAGTTTCTTCTTTTCAGATAATACAAAAATAATAGTTAACATAATTCAAAATTATTTATGACTTCGACCTTCACATTGTTCTTCCGTCAACACACACCAAGAGTTAGCTTCCGACTCTGACTGACTATAGTCAAAGACTACTCCAACGTCAAGGATATTTTGCACAATCAGTTTCTTTGCTATTCTTCGATACATTTTCTAATAGTAATCAATATGCTTTTACTCTCAAAAACAGAAGTAAATTAACATATAATAAGACAAACTATAATAAATTCTGACAAAAATATAAGAAAACATTTTCAATTCAGTATCGACAAATACGGTAAAAAAATAACATCTCCCAGATCCATTACAAAGTTCAACAAATATATGTCAAGGAAGACGCAATGCATGAAAGTTACAGATCAAGTAAACAGAGTAAGACGTGTGTACACTTTAACAGTCAAATCATAACTGAGTCCAAGTCTAGCAGCCGCTGGCTGGCTGGCCACTTAGATGGCGCTGCTGCTGCATGGTTGGCAGACAGCGCCGCATGTAGAGGACCTGCATAACTGCATGGCGGCACTTTGAAAGATCGGCAAGTCACAACACTTTTTCCCCCTTCGACTTTTTTGCACAGGTCTTAATGGAGATGGCCTGTAGATTGCTAACATCCATAGGTGTTGTTTGACTGGCAGTAAAGTCTCGAGGAGGAGGCTTCTTGTATGGATGGAAGTGTCCCCGATGATAACGGGTCAAGATGACAGGAGACGTGGGGGTCGAATCTGCTGGGGACCTGTTCACGAATCTGCCCATTGCAGCAAGTCTGGTTGTTACAACAGGAGACATGGATGATGTGTCCGCGTCCATAGGAGGAGGAGGCGAGTGGAGTTGCTCCGACAGATTATGGTAATCTGGTTCCTGCATGGGTACGTCTCCTGGTGGCATCAGTTCTTGTGCTGGCACCGATATGATGGTGAGAGGACTGCTTTGTTAGTAATGAGAGATTCCAGTATCCCGAGCGTCAGGTAGAGCCGAAGGTGGTGTAGCGGCATCCAGAACAGGTGTTACCTGCACATGAGGCTGAAGCTGGTCCGAATGATGCACTGCAACACCAGTGTCCATCTGGATTTCATACAGGCGTCGGCCACGGTGTCGTAAGATGCGGCCAGGATTCCATTTTGGCTGCCTGCCATATCCCCGTACCCATACAAGGTCGTCGTCGGTGAACTGGCCAAGTGAAGGCACCCACGGCCGTGAGGTGGAAGTCCACAGAAGATGAAGTAGCGTGTGGGGCTGTTGGCCGTGTAAGAGCTCAGCCAGGCTGTGGTGGCCCATGGGGGTGAAACGGTAAGAATCCAGAAATTGAAGAAGCGCATCATCATCATCAGCAGAAGAAATCAGGAGTTTCCTCATCTGAGCCATAAATGTGCGGGCCAGTCGTTCAGCCTAACTGTTTGACTGTGGATGGGATGACGAGCACAAAAATCCGCAAAATCGGAAGAGGCAAATTGCGGCCCATTATCAGTAACAAGAGTAGATGGAAGGCCTTCCAAAGAGAAAATGCGAGCTAGAGCTTTGTTGGTTGCTGCGGTGGTAGGTGATGTGCAATGGACAATGCAAGGAAAGTTAGAGTAGGCATCAATAACGAGAAGCAAATAGTACCTAAAAAAGGTCCCACGAAGTCAGCATGAATACACTCCCAGGGCTTCTCAGGCGAAGGCCATGGTGACAAAGATGACTTAGGGGCGGTGGCCTGTGATGCACAAGGGCCACAGGCAGCGACCATGTGTGTGATTTCAGAGTCGATGCAGGGCCAGTACACATGACAGCTTGCCAGAGATTTTGTGGGAGACACACCCCAGTGCCCTTGATGAAGAAGGTGCAAGACCAAAGCACGCAAAGATGGAGGTACCACAACACGTGGTGAAGCATTTTCGGTGGAAATGAGGATAACACCATCCCTAGCCGCGAGGCAGTAACGCAAAGTGTATTAGTTCCGCAATGGATCAGAAGTCTTAGCGGATGGACAATCTGGCCAACCCTTCTGAATAGAGTGTAAAACCTGGGAGAGGGTAAGGTCAGAAACCGCAGCAGCTGCCAGCCGGCACTCGGTGATAGGGAACCCATCCACAACCCGCTGCTTGGCAACATCCAGGTGGAAACACAAAAGTTCATCCATATCGAATGCCAGATCAGGACCCATGGGAAGGAGAGAGAGTGCATCAGCATTCACATGTTGAGCTGTTGGCTGGAAATGAATCTCATAATTGAAATGAGACAAGTAAAGAGCCCAATGCTGGAGGCGGTGTGCATCCTTGTCGGAAAGTGACGTTGATGGATGAAACAAGGAAACAAGTGGTTTGTGATCCATAACAAGATGAAGTTTGGATCCATGGAGGAAAACACCAAACTTATGAAGAGTATAAATAATGGCCATAGTGTCTTTTTTAATTTGAGAATACTTTTGTTGGGCATCTGTGAGCGTTTTGGAGGCATAAGCAATGGGTTGTTCCGAACTGTCAGAAAAACGATGCGCAAGGACTGCACCAACTCCGTATTGAGAGGTGTCCATGGCAAGAACGAGATGTTGGCCAGGTTGATAAGTAGCCAGGCATGGGGCATGTTTCAGCATAATCTTCAGTTTCTGGAAAGTCGCATTGCATGTTGCGGACCAGTGAAAAGGCACGTTTTTATGCAACAGGCGATGCAACGGCTGAGCCACCAAAGCAGCAGATGGTAAAAACTTGTGACAGTATGCTATTTTCCCCAAAAAGGCCTGCTGTTCCGTAACAGATGTAGGGCGAGGAAGGGCATCGATTGCAGCGACGGTTTGCTGAAGCAGACAAATACCATCCCGAGAGAGTTGAAACCCCAAGTACGTGATAGATGGCTGAAAAAATTTTGATTTCTGAAGATTACACTTAAGACCGGCTGTCTGTAAGGCATGAAAAAGTGTGCAGAGATTTTGAAGATGTTCCTCAGTGGTGGAGCCAATGTCGTCCTGGTAATTTATACACCCAGGGACAGTGAGCAATAATTGTTCCAAGAATCGCTGAAAGAGAGCAGGGGCGCTGGCAACCCTGAATGGCAATTGTTGGTATTGATAGAGGCCGAAAGGCGTGTAAAGGACCAGAAACTGCTGGGAAGCAGTGTCAAGAAGAAGTTAGTGATAAGCTTCTGACAGGTCAACTTTAGAAAAATACTGGCCTCTAGCAAGTTTAGTTAACAATTCTTCAGGTTGAGGCATAGGGTAAGTGTCGATAAGGCATTGAGCATTTACAGTGGCTCTGAAATCGCTGCAGTGACAAATATTGCCATTTGGCTTAGCAATGATGATGACAGGAGAGGACCACTCACTGGAAGTGACAGGAAGCAAGATCCCTGAAGCAGTGAGATGATCCAGCTCACGTTTGACCTGATCACGAAGGGCCACAGGAATGGGCCGAGCCAGAAAAAACTTAGGCTGAGCAGTGGGTTTGAGCGTGATATGAGCTTCAAAGTCGTTTGCACGGCCTAACCCAGGAGGAAAAGGGACAAAAATGTCATCGACAAGGAATCCAATTGAGCATAAGGAATAGCATGAGAGACAATATTGACAGAATCATCTATGGAGAACCCAAAAACGCGAATGGCATCGAAACCAAAAAGATTCTCTGCATTACTATGGTTGACCACAAATATGGGAACAGTGCAAACGACAGATTTGTAAGATACCTCAGCATCAAATTGTCCCAAGAGAGAAATCTTCTGTTTATTGTAAGTCCGTAATTGCCTAGTGACAGGTGACAGGATTGGAGAACCCAACTGAAGATACGTCTGAGAATTAATGATGATGGCAGCAGAACCAGTATCCACCTGCAGGCGAACATCTCGACCAAGTATTTGGACAGTGAGGGATAACTTCCCTGAAAGGGAAGAAGTACAATTGACAGACAACACAGAAGCAGAATCTGCGTCATGTTCATGAACATCATGTATGTGGTCGGATTTGCAAACGGATGACACATGACCCATTTTTGCATTTGTGACACAAGGCCCAACATTGTGGACAATCTTCTCGTGAATGTTTCGTAAAACACCGCGGACATGAAGGAAGTTGTTGTGGGTTTTGCTGCAGTTTCTTAGAGGTTTGTTTACGGTTAGACCAAGGCTGCACTTGGGAGCATACTGCAGCCATGTCAGCCAGTGGGGACACGCCACACGCTTCATCAACATCACACAGAGGTTGTATTTCCCCAACATTGCCCCATGCCTCTATTTGCGCTCCAGCAGCACGAGAAATTTCAAGACTGAGCTATGGATAGGACTTCATCTAGAGTCGGATTTGCCAAGTGAAGGGCACATTACCTAGCTTCTTTGTCGGGTGCCAATCGGATAATAGCATCCCATACCATGGAATCTGTGTAGAATTCTTTGTGAACTTCAGTAACACATTGACACTTTCTACTGAGACCGTGAAGTTCAGCAGCCTAAGTGCAATAGGATTGACTCGGTTGTTTTTGACAACGATAAAAGGCAACACAAGAGGCTACCAAATGTGTTTGCTTTTGAAAATTGACAGACAGAAGTGAGCACATTTCAGCAAAGGACAAAGACGCAGGATCTTTCAAAGGAGCCAATTGCGACAACAACCGATACATTTGAGGTGAAATCCATAAAAGGAACAGAGACTTACATGTTTGTTTGTCCGCAACATCAAATGCCAAGAAGTGCTGTCAAAGATGTTTTTTGTAATCAGACCAGTCTTCCACCATCTCGTCATAAGGCGGAAAAGTAGGTAGAGACAACAATGAGAGAGACCCTGCATTTGAAGCCGCGACGAAATCACGAATCGCGTTTGTGAGAAGCATTAGCTTTTCTTTGAGTCCTTGCAATAGTTGCTCTAAAGTAGCCATGGAAACATGTGGGTCAACAATGGAAAAGAAAAATCCCATCCTTGTCACCAATTGTAATAACTTCAAGTTGAACAAATATATTTCAAGGAAGACGCAATACATGAAAGTCATAGATCAAGTAAACAAAGTAAGACGTGTGTACACTTTAACAGTCAAATCATAAATGAGTCCAAGTCTAGCGGCTGCTGGCTGGCTGGCAGACAGTGCTGCATGTAGAGGACGCACGTAACTGTGCGGTGGCACTTTGAAAGATTGGCGAGTCACAACACTCTGCATGGCTGACATGTTGCAGGAAATCATTTATATACACCAGAAATAATACAGGGCCTAGTACACTTCCTTGAGGGACCCCAATATTGATATATTATGGATCAGACATATGTTTCTCAATGTACTTTGATCCACTGGAGACATGTGTGATCTCTACTGACTGTACTGTTTTCAAGATATGAACAAAACCATTTGAGAACCACTCTTCTTACTGCTAGTGCCTATAATTTATGCTACAGATTCTGGTGGTCAACTGTATCAAATGCCTTAGACAGGTCTAGGAAAAGGCCAGTTACATAACTGTTCTCATCTAGCGCTTCTGAAAATGTTTTTGTAAATTGTGCTATTGCAGATTCTATATCTCTACCAGGCCTGAAACCATGCTGGTCATTGCAGAGGAGGTTGAATTTGCTTAGATAGCTCAAAAGCCTGTTTTTCATTATTGTTTCTATCACTTTGGAAAAACATGACAATAGGGCTATTGGTCTGTAGTTCTCAATGTTTTCTACGTAACCTATCTTGTGAACTGGTAAAATTTTGACATGCTTCAGATAGTCAGAGAAGCAACCAGTTTTGAAGGATTCATTTATGAAATCTGTTAGTGGAGGTTTGATACCGTTTATGCATTTTTTGAGCAGACACATTGGGATTTCATCTAAACCTGCTGAGTTTTTTGTTCTTTAATTGCCTTGCAACATTGCATACTATATCAGTAGTTGGAAGCAATACCATTGAGTTTGCTATGTGCTTCTGTATTGGTTGATTAGCACCTTTTGAAAAATTTTTCTGTAAGTTTGTTGTAATGCTGCTAAAGTAGGTATTCACATAAGTTGCTAATTCTTTCGGGTTACTTTCTAAGTTTTCCTTGTGTCCTGCTTTGTGTGTTTTTACCTCTCTGCTTCACAGTTACTGTTTCTTGTTTCACTACAGCCCATGTAGCTTTACTTTTATTATTGGCTAAATTTATGAACTTATCATTGGCTGACTTTTTTCTTTTTTTTTTTTTTTCTATTAAGTACCCTCCCATAGATCTGTTTGTAGTAGTGCAAAAATTACTGGATCACTATCGTCCTTTTTAATGGAGTTTAGGTATTTACAAGTTTGAGCACTTTTTCTAATTTCTTTAGTAATCCATTTATTGTTGGTGGGTGTTCCAATGGGAATTAATGCTTTGGGGAATGTTTCTTCAAATTTTAATTTAAACTCAGACATAAAATTGGAGAACTTGCTATTCACTTTAGTTTTTATGAATACTCCTTCCCAACTTTCATGTGCTAACTTTACGGAAAACTCTTGCAAAGCTGGTGGAGAGTAGGCTCTTTTATATACATGCAGTTTTGATTCTTTTTTTACACAAGCTTTTACTTTTATAATCTTACATAGATGGTCAGACAGTCCCAGATTTTTGACAAGTACATCACAGTTTTACAGTTTTCTCTGCCAATATCTGTAGCTATATGGTCAATGGTAGATGATGAATGTGTGGTTATTCTAGTTGCACAGTTGACTAGTGATGATAGACCAAAACTATGTAGGATATTCATAAATGTGTTACTGGTGTCATCTGTTTTATTTGTATTTATGTTACAGTCCCCACACAAAAGGATATTATGTTTCAGAGTCAATGCCAATTCTAGGCTTTGTATAAGTTTTGAATAGAATATCTCTAAATTAGCGCTGGGAGAATGATACACACATAATATAGTTAGTTTCTTGGGCATATTTATAGCAACTATCTATATTGCTGACACTTCAAAGTCTCTGTCTACACTTAGCATGATAATATCATTTCTGACTTTAAATTCAATGCCATTCTTAACATAAATACAATACCTTTCATTGTGTTTCTGCAATAAGAACATGCTTGGACATATGAGGGTAAATTAATATAGAAGATTTCACTTTCTTTACACCAGTGCTCTGTAGTACAGATAATAATGCTGTCTAAGATTTGTAACTTGACTTCCAGCTGTTGCACTTTGTTTTTTACATGCTGTTTAATGTTACTTATGTTGGTTGCTTATTTTTAGTCATATCTGCAATTAAAAAATCCTTCAGATGGTGAAGAGGTGTCCTTTTCCATCTACTTGCTGCCCCATGGATGGTTGTTTCCATGTCTGCTGCTGCTCCTGCTATTGCTGGGATTTCTGCTGTTACTGCTTTCTGTGATGCTGCTGTTGATGATGATGCTGTTGTTGGCATTTTTGCTTTGATTATTGTCTGTACTGCTGCATTTTGTGTAACTGCTATTGGTTGTGTTTGTTTTGCTGCTTTTTTTGTTGCTGGTATCATCTGTGATGAGATGGCTTCTCCATTTTGAGTTGATACAATAATGGGCATGATGATGTTTTTTGTGTACATCATCTTCTAGCATTTGTAGACTTACAGAAAGCTTTTGACAATGTTGACTGGAATACTCTCTTTCAAATTCTGAAGATGGCAGGGGTAAAATGTCGGGAGCAAAAGGCTATTTACAATTTGTACAGACAGGAGATGGCAGTTATGAGAGTCGAGGGACATGAAAGGGAAGCAGTGGTTGGGAAGGGAGTGAGACAGGGTTGTAGCCTCTCCCTGATGCTATTCAATCTGTATATTGAGCAAGCAGTAAAGGAAACAAAAGAAAAGTTTGGAGTAGGTATTAAAATCCATGGAGAAGTAATAAAAACTTTGAGGTTTGCCGATGACATTGTAATTCTGTCAGAGACAGCAAAGGACTTGGAAGAGCAGTTGAACAGAATGGACAGTGTCTTGAAAGGAGGGTATAAGATGAACATCAACAAAAGCAAAATGAGGATAATGGAATGTAGTCGAATTAAGTCGAGTGATGCTGAGGGAATTAGATTAGAAAATGAGACACTTAAAGTAGTAAAGGAGTTTTGCTATTTGAGGAGCAAACTGATGATGGTCAAAGTAGAGAGGATATAAAATGTAGACTGGCAATGGCAAGGAAAGCGTTTCTGAAGAAGAGAAATTTGTTAACATTGAGTATAGATTTAAGTGTCAGGAAGTCGTTTCTGAAAGTATTTGTATGGAGTGTAGCCATGTATGGAAGTGAAACGTGGACAATAATTAGTTTAGGCAAGAAAAGGATAGAAGCTTTCAAAATGTGGTGCTACAGAAGAATGCTGAAGATTAGATGGGTAGATCACATAACTAATGAGGAGATATTGAATAGAATTGGGGAGAAGAGGTGTTTGTGGCACAACTTGACTAGAAGAAGGGATCGGTTGGTAGGACATGTTCAGAGGCATCGAGGGATCACCAGGTTAGTACTGGAGGGCAGTGTGGAGGATAAAAATCATAGAGGGAGACCAAGAGATGAATACACTAAGCAGATTCAGAAGGATGTAGGCTGCAGTAGGTACTGGAAGATGAAGAAGCTTGCACAGGATATAGTAGCATGGAGAGCTGCATCAAACCAGTCTCAGGACTGAAGACCAGAAAACAACAACAACAACAACACCCCCCGGGGGGTCCACAACTCTTTTGTGAATACGTGCGTAGCGAGCACGGGACCCCGAGCTAATGTGGCCCTCCTTCCTTTCCGGGCTGCATACCCTCTCTTTCTGCATCCTTCCCCATCCCCCATCTTCGCCCCCCCTCACCTCTGGCTCTTTCCTTCCCTTTCTCCCCATCTGGGAGTATGGTTTGTGCCTACGTCCGGAGACGGACGCTCGAAACTGTTACAAATTCCTTGCTTTCTACACTTGCAAGTCTTCGTCCTTCCTCTGTCCTTCTCTTTTCCTTCCCTCTTCTCTTTGCCTTTTTCTCCACTGCGGCGTTTGAGACCCCTCTTCTTTCCTTTCCCTTTCTCTTTTTTCCTCCCTGTGCGTGTCTGAAGGCCGACCCACGCACTTCCATGCGTAGCCGATGACGGGGTAACGCGTAATTCCCCACCCCGGGTAGACAGGTAAGACACGTACGTACCCCCTGGTAACGGCCAGGCCCAGGGAGGGGTGATTACCCGAGCTGATACCTTCCGAAAGTGCCGATTGGTCCCTCCGTCCGTTTGTCGGGAGGTGTGATCTGAGGTGTGAACAATCACCTAAGGCGGGAGTGCCCTCAGAGAGGGCCCCCACAAGGGAGGAGCGCGCCATTGGAGACGCCGGTAATCATGGGGGATTCTTCCGCAATGGTTTCCTCACCTTCCACTATGTCTGCTCACAAGTGTAAGTTCACTGAGTCTCAGCCACAGACAGTTCTTCCATCGTTGCCACAGTTCCTTGTTGTTTCTCGGTCTGACGAAGGTCACGACTTCTCCACGGTCAACTCTTTCATTATTCAGAAAGGTGTCGATGCAATTGCAGGTCCTGCAAAGTCTTGTTCCAGATTATGGAATGACACCCTGTTGTTAGAAACAGTCAGTGCCCTCCAGGCACAAAAATTGCGGCGTACCTCACTACTACACACCTCCCCTGTCCGGGTGGAACCGCACTGTACTTTAAATTCCTCGCGCGGAGTCGTTTCTACACGCTCCCTCGATGGATTGTCTGAGGAAGAAATTCAGCACTACGTGCCTGACCAGGGCATAATGGCTGTTCATAGGGTTGTGAAGGGGGTTGACACGAACATCATTCCAACCCGCACCGTCTTCTTGACCTTTGACAAAGTTCAACTCCCATCGAAAATCAAAGCAGGCTATGAGATAATTTCCATTCGCCCTTACGTCCCAAACCCTACGCGTTGCTATCAGTGTCAGCGGTTCAATCACACCAGCCAGTCCTGTTCCAATCCGGCCAAATGTGTTACATGTGGCAAGGATGCCCATGAGGGTGCTTGTCCTCCTCCATCCCCTCGCTGCATCAACTGTATGGGTGACCACGCTGCTTCCTCTCATGATTGCCCCGTTTTTAAGGACGAAAAGCTCATCCAGGAAATCAGAGTGAAGGAAAAGCTGCTCGAAAATTATTCGCCAGCCGACAGCCCACCGTGCCTCAGACAGGAAAATACAGCACTGTCCTTGCTTCTCCTCGGCCAACAAAGGAGGCAGCCATGCAGACTTGCGACCTCACCTTTAGTGCCATGGTCGTCAGATCGGCCAGCGCAAAGATCGCCCGTTCAACCTCACCACTTTCGCCTGCCCACTCTATGGTTCGCCCATCATTGGGTTCTGCTAAATCTTGAGCCCAAAAGTCAGACACCAAGACTTCGAAAAAAGAGCATACTCATGAAGAGTTTTTACATACTGCAACTTCCCAACCATCGGTTCCTCCTTCATCTAAACATCATACTTCCAAGAAGGCTACAAAGAAACCCAGTTCATCTCCTTCTCCACCAAGGCGTGTCCCATCTACAGCACCACCTGGCGGAAATCGCCCTCGGCCGTCTTCTGTGTCGCCGAGGCGCACTGCTGGCGGCCGATCAACCGGCCGATCGCTGGTGGCAGGAACTGTCCTGAAAAACCTATGGATCAGGATCTTCTGCCTTCGGCTGAATGCCATTCCATGCTGTCGATCGCAAGCTCTGAGCAGTCGTTGAGTTGACAGCGACATTGGTCACATTCCTCCATTTACTGTTCACCCTATGTCCATTATCCACTGGAATATCCGCGGCATTCGAGCCAATCGGGATGAATTGTTGGTCCTCGTACGATCCTATTCGCCGGTCATCTTCTGTCTTCAGGAAACAAAGCTGCGTCCCCATGACCGCTTTGTTCTCCCTCATTTTCAGTCTGTCCGATATGATCTCCCCTCTGTTGAAGGCACTCCAGCCCATGGAGGACTCATGATTCTTCTCAATGATACTCTCCATTATCACCCAATCCAATTAAACACTTCCTTCCAAGCTGTCACCATCCGTCTTTCCCTTTCTGGATACACGTTCTCTCTTTGTACTGTATACATTCCATCATCCACACCAATGGCACGAGCTGATCTCCTTCATCTTCTTGGTCAGCTTTCACCCCCTTATTTGCTAGTTGGGGACTTTAATGCCCACCACCCGCTTTGGGGATCTCCACATCCTTGTCCAGGTGGCTCACTATTGCTAGACGTCTTCCACCAAGCGGATCTAGTTTGCCTCAACACTGGGGTCCCTACATTTTTGTCTGCCTCCACGACAAATTTATCTCATCTGGACCTTGCGGTTGGTACTGTTCTGCTGGCTCGGTGCTTCGAATGGTTCGCCCTTGATGATACACACTCGAGTGACCACTTTCCATGTGTCCTTAGACTGAAGCCTCAACTGCCATATATGCGCCCGTGACGCTGGAAGTTTGCCCAAGCCGATTAAACACTTTTTTCGTCTCTAGCGACATACGATGACCGTCACTTTCCCAGCGTCGACGATGAGGTCAAACACATTACCAACGTTATTCTTACAGCTGCGGAAGGTTCAATACCACGCACCTCCTAATTGCCCCGGCGCCCCCCAGTTCCATGGTGGAACGAGGCATGCTGTGACTCAATACGTGAGTGGCGACGTGCTCTCCGCGTTTTCCGCCACCATCCTACTTTGGCCAACTGTATCTGCTATAAGCAGCTCCGTGTGCGATGCCGTCGTGTCATCCGCGATAGCAAGAAGGCAAGCTGGAAATTCTTTATTAGCTCATTTAACACCTTCACTCCCTCCTCGGAAGTTTGGAGTCGGCTTTGACGGTTCTCAGGCGCGCTTAGTTTCTCCCCGGTCTCTGCGCTCACTGTCATGCATGATAGATTAGTGGACCCCGTCGCAATTTCTAACTCATTGGGTCAGCACTTTGCTGAGATTTCGAGCTCTTCAAATTACCCGCCAGTGTTTCTCCCAAAGAAACGTGCAGCGGAAGTGCGACATCTTGCTTTCTCCTCTGGAAATCACGAATGCTACAATACTGTTTTCTCCATGCGGGAACTGCAACATGCACTCTCTTCTTCTCGCTCCTCCGCCCCAGGACCGGATGGTATCCATGTCCAAATGTTGCTGCATTTATCAACCCATAGTCTGCGTTACCTCCTTCGCCTTCATAATCGAATTTGGACTGACAGTACTTTTCCCAGACGATGGCGGGAAGCTATTGTCGTTCCTGTTCTGAAACCTGGAAAGGACAAATATTTCCTCTCTAGCTATCGCCCCATTTCTCTCATGAGTAGTGTCTCTAAGGTTTTGGAGCGTATAGTGAATTACCGTTTAGCGTGGTGGCTGGAATCCTGCAGTCTTTTAACACCTGCCCAATGCGGATTCTGAAAGCATCGTTCTGCAGTTGACCATCTTGTTGCTCTCTCCACTTATATCATGAACAATTTTCTCCGGAAACGCCAAACAGTAGCAATATTTTTTGATCTGGAGAGAGCATACGATACCTGTTGGAGGACAGGCATCCTCTGCACACTGTTCTCTTGGGGCTTTCGAGGTCGGCTGCCCCTTTTTCTTCGCGAATTTATGGCAGAGCGCACATTTAGGGTGCGGGTGAACATTACTCTCTCCCGTACTTTCTCCCAAGAAAACTGGGTACCCCAGGGCCCCATGCTGAGTGTTGTACTGTTTGCCATTGCCTTAAATCCAATTATGGATTGTCTCCTTCCTGATGTCTCGGGCTCCCTCTTTGTGGACGATTTTGCGATCTACTACAGCTCTCAACGGACCAGCCTTCTTGAACGACGTCTTCAAGGATGTCTCAGTCGCCTCCACTCTTGGAGCATTGAAACCGGCTTCCATTTTTCTCCCAGTAAGACCGTTTGTGTTAATTTTTGGCGACGTAAGTCGTTTCTTCTGCCCTCCTTACATCTAGGTCCTGTCAACCTTCCGTTTTCAGACGTCGCTAAATTCTTGGGTCTTATGTTTGACAGAAAACTGTGCTGGTCCTCCCATGTTTCCTATCTTTTGGCTCGCTGTCTGTGATCCCTCAACACCCTCCGTGTCCTGAATGGTACCTCCTGGGGAGCGGACCGAGTGGTCCTTCTCCGCCTCTATTGCGCCTTAGTGCGCTCGAAATTGGACTATGGAAGCATAGTCTACTCCTCTGCTCGGCCGTCTATTCTTCGGCGTCTCGACTCTATCCACCACCGTGGATTACGCTTAGTGTCTGGAGCTTTTTACACCAGCCCTGTGGAAAGCCTTTATGCTGAGACTGCTGAACCTCTGCTGTCCAATCAGCGAGCAGTCCTTCTGAGTCGTTATGCTAGCCATCTGTCTTCCATGCCTGCTAATCCAGCCCATGACATTTTTTTCGACTCCTCCTTTGATGTATGGTATGCAGGCCGCCCATCCTTCCTACTACCACCGGGAGTCTGCTTCCATCAACTGCTCCATTCCCTTTCCTTCCACTTTCCTAAAACCTTCTTGACAAATTGGGGTACAGCACCGCCTTGGCTCCGTCCCCGGATCTGCCTGCTCCATAACCTTTGTCAGTTTCCCAAGGATGGTACCCCTTGACTTGTTTATCGTCGGGCATTTGCTGCTCTATGTGCACAAATGACAGAAGCCACATTTATTTACACCGACAGCTCGAAAACATCGTTAGGCGTATGGAGTGCCTATATTGTTGGCGACACCCCAAATCACTTTCGGCTTCCCGATCAGTGTTCGGTTTATACTGCGGAGCTTTACGCTGTTCTCCAGGCTGTCCACTACATCCACCGCCATCAGCGGATACAGTGCGTTATCTGCTCAGATTCTCTCAGCTCTCTCCTCAGTCTCCAAGCTCTGTACCCTGTCCACCCTCTGGTCCACCGGATTCAGGACTGTCTGCGCTTGCTCCACCTGGGGGGTGTCTCGGTGGCATTCCTCTGGCTCTCAGGACATGTTGATGTGTGTGGAAATGAGGCAGCCGATATTGCAGCCAAGGCTGCAGTCTCTCTTCTTTGGCCAGCTATTCAATCGATTCCCTTCGCCGATCTACAGAGGGTTTTATGTCGTCGTGTTCTTCATTTATGGCACGCACATTGGTCGACACTTCCCCATAATAAATTGCGGGACGTGAAAGCTCTTCCTTGTGCTTGGACCTCTTCCTCCCGAACGCGTCGTCTGGAGGAGGTAATTTTAACTAGACTCCGGATAGGGCACTGTCTTTTTAGCCATCGACATCTTTGAAGTGGCAATCCTCCCCCACTCTGTCCCCACTGCTCTCAACTGTGGACGGTAAGACACCTTTTAATTGAGTGCCCCTATTTTAATCCGTTACACTCCCGTCTACAGCATTCGCCTGATATATCATCGATTTTAGCAGATGACACGCGCTCAGCCGATCGCGTTCTCGAGTTTATTAGTGCCAGTGAAATTACGTCAGTCATTTGAAGCTTTTTTGGGGACAACCACCCCTTTCTGTAGTGGATTTTTAAGCCTTCTTTCTGCTTTTTGTTTCTCCAATTTTATGACTTTCATTCCCATTGCTGCTGGTTTCCTTTTTCGGTTTTTTACTGTTTCCTAAGTCATGGACCGGGCGCTAATGACCATAGCAGTTTTGCGCCCTAAAACCAAAACAAAAAAAAACAAAACAGCAACAACAATAATCTCAGCCATCCGATTTATTCTAAAACCTATGAACTTTTTCCCATGAATATTTAAATGCATATCATGCCTAGTGAAGTGTTTCCTTTCCAAGAATTTCACGTCTAGGAACTTAGTGTTTCTGTATGCTTTGCATATTTTGTGAAATTGCCTGTTGGCCTTAAAATTTCCTCGTTGACACAGGACGTTTCTATTAGGTCATATCTGTGTGGTATTCCAGTCACTATTACACTTTCATTTTTCACTGTATCTATGGTTTTCCGGAGGTCACAGATGGCACTTTTTAGTTCATTGTAATAAACATCGTTTGCAACATGAATTATAACCAAAACCCAATTTTCTTATGTAGTGTTATTATGCTGTATGTTCCTTATAACTTCGTTCATAGGGACCCCAGGTTTTACATAGCTGGTAGCTCTAAGATTGTGTTTGTTTTGCAAGATTTTTGCGAGATCGTGACCATGACTGTCTGAGTAAACAACTAACTTGGATTTCCTGAGATATGTATTTCCGCCATTACTGCCTTTTGGGGCAATGCTTTTTCTATATTTTCGTATATCAGCAATGTCTGTTATTTGGCAGTCATTATCATTAAAGTCTTCCTTGTTTGCTTTTACACCATCTAGAATGGCAACATTGTTCTGTGATTTTTTAGACCTAGGCATGCTCAAAGCACTTGCTGATTCACAGTTTTTGTTTTCAAGAGGATTCCTCCATACTTGCTTTAGATTTTCCAGAACTTCTACATATTTTCTAGCTGCATTTATATCGCAATAAAGCCCATGTAACACATTTAGTTAAATTTGGGCACTGCACATTTCCGTTGCTACTTGGAGACCGTTACACAGTTGACCACAATCGCATGAGATTTTAACAGAGTTTAATTTCACAAAAAGTACCATTTATGCATCACTGAGCATGCTATAATCCCTCTTTCCACTATAATATCACATGAACAACACTTTACTGATGATAATAACTCAAAATTTACGGAGCAATTTACCACAGTTTGTATATATGCCACCATCTTGACTCTGTTACATAGCACAATACCTCTATCAGTGAAATGGTTCTGCAACAATTTTAACAGATGTGACATTCAAGGAAATGCCTCTGGCCTTGGTTAAGAAATTGTTGTATTTGTATCAACACAAACCTGAATATTTTTGACACCCATATCTTATGTCACACCTACAAAAATTGTTGCACATTCTTTGACAGCCTTAGTGGAAGTCAGAAGAAAACTGCTAGTCATAACTGTATAGTAATTGTAATAACCTGTGGTTCCTTATACAATGTGTGAAGCATGGCAATCTGAACACTGGAGTGAGGTAATGGAGTGCTTGTGATGTTAAGAAGTACAGTCCAATGACCTTCGGTCAGGCATGCACGTCCAAAGCAACAGTGCATCATACTTCTGAACTGCACACAACATGACTATCTCCTAACACCAGGTAAGTGACATTTAAATTAAAATGTGTATGAATTAAAATATTTCACCCGTACAGGAGAGTACATAGTGAATGTAAGAGTGAGAGTTGAAGACACATTGTTGACAATAAGTGGAAGTTTGGGTGTGCCCACGAATCGTGCTTGTATAGGCTAATGGTAAGGCTACCTTGTGCAATATGGAGAAATCTGGGTCAGAGTCCTGGTCCAGCAGAAATTTTCATAGTTGTCATTCCGTTATACAACTGATGGTTGTTCATATTTGAAACAGTGAATACATTTCATGAACATCGGAGTGCCGACCTACAGGTATGTCCTCCAGTGGTAAATGTGAGAAATCTACAAGGATACCAGGTCAGCATTTAAATTTGGATGTATTTGTAAAGTGTTTCACTGCATGGTAAAGGAATTCGTTGCCTCCGCCAATAATATGTTGCATTCTTTTAGTGCCAGTTCTTCCTCTGCCTCCCTTTCTCGTGACATTGGAATCGCAAAATATCAACCAGTTACAGTCTGCCTGAATGTGAAGAACTTTCAACCTGATGACATTTATACAGAATTGGAAAATGAATTTTCACTCTGCTGCAAGGTGCATGCTAATTATAAACTAGAAATCTTCTGACGGATGGAAACTCTATTCTAGACTGTCTTGAACATGGCATCTTTAGTTTTTAATGGCAAGTGCTCTACTGACTGAGGTATCCAAGCACGAGTCATGAATATCGCTCACAGGTTTACTCCTGCCAGTGCCTCATCTCGTACATGATTACTGAAGTTCTTTTTCATAACTTATGAGACTACCACTCCTGGAAAAAAGGATATTTTGGAGGTACAGCTTAACCACAGCCTGAGGGGTCATTTCCAGGCGTAGTCGTACCAAAACATATGCAGGAGAAATTCTGTGAAATTTGTAATGTAAGAGATGAGATACTCAAGGACATCTGTCTATGAAGGAAGGACATGAGACGTATTTGGATAGCTCATTTGGTAGAGCCCTTTATTATGAAAGGCAAAGTTTCTGGATTTGAGCCCCAGTCTGGCACACAATTTTAATGTGTGAAAGTTGTCTTGAGGACAATTCAGAACCTCACTCATGATCACGTCATAACATTCTGATCTCACCTGTACCCTCATCAAAGGATCCTTGCTCAGTTCATGATCTAGATGGAGTGAGAAACCTCAGTCAATGTGTTCTGATATCTTGTCTCAAAACACAGCTTTCAAACCATGTTTTTGTTGTGGGCTTCAGTCCAAATACTGTTTTGATGCAGCTGCTCTTAATAACACAAAAATACCATTTACACTCAGTCCTATTTTTGCACCACTGAAAATGCAATACTACTTGGTGTTAATTTTAAAGATCCATTCCTAAAACTGTGTATGTGACAGCTTATGTCGTTGGTATGTCTGGGCCAACCTAATTAGCACTGAATTTTTCTCCTTCCCACAATTCAAACTTCTCTTTCTCCACAGTTGTGGCCATAACGTCAATTATTTTTTGTGACAGAATTAGCGAGGTTTCTTATCTTCAGACTTACCACATGTGATATCGCTTATAACCAGAACACTGCTTCATACAAAACAGCAAGAACTCGCCTACAAAAATAATCACAGGGTGAATGACTTTCTGGGATCTGTATCAGGTCAGATTAAAGAAAGATTCAGAAGCAGGCTGCAAGATCTTTTAGCCATAGGTTTGAACAACATGCAAGTATTATAAAGACTGGGAAGTTAAATGAGACTCCCTAGAGGAAAGGTGACTTCTCTTTTGAGGAACACTGTTGCAAAAAATTTAGAGAACCAGCATTTGAAGCTGACATAACAATCCTACTGCTGGCAGCATACATTTCACATAAAATGAGAGAGAGAAATTAGGGCTTGAATGGAGCAATTCAGATAATTGTTTTCCCCTCACTCTGTTTGTAAGTGGAACAGAATGGAAATGACTACACGAGTTACGGGATACCTTCAACCGTGCACTATACCATGGCTTGCAGACTATGTATGTAGGTGTAGATGCATACAAAATGAAACAACGTATATTAGATACTATCCCGTTATATCTTCATGATGTAAAAAGTGATTGCTACTGAGTCTGCTCTGTTTAACCCATCTGGTGGCTAATGGTGCTCCCTCTGGATCACATGGTCCTGGGTTCGATTCCAGGCACTGTTGGGTATTTTCTCCACACATTGACTGGGAGTTTGTATAGTTCTCATCATTTCGTTATCATTCATGAATGTGGTGAGATTGGACTGAGTAAATTTAAGGATTTGTACAGGCACTGATAACTGCCCAATTGAGCACCCGACAAACAAATTATCATCATCATTATCTCTTCCACCCTGACTGTTGACTCCACTATCACCTGTGTCATCATCATTGTAATTGTTGTTGTTGATGTTGTTGCTTTTGTTGTTATGAGGTACTGTCTCCCACAGGATTATTTCCTCGGTCTGCAGTTCCAATCTTGACAAACTTTTTCTACTCACAGCTATTTCTACTGAACCTCCTGCCATAATTGTTGTCATTGTGCATTTGTGGGTTCTGAGGCTACTGATCTTTGAATCATACTTACACTCCTGGAAATGGAAAAAAGAACACATTGACACCGGTGTGTCAGACCCACCATACTTGCTCCGGACACTGCGAGAGGGCTGTACAAGCAATGATCACACGCACGGCACAGCGGACACACCAGGAACCGCGGTGTTGGCCGTCGAATGGTGCTAGCTGCGCAGCATTTGTGCACTGCCGCCGTCAGTGTCAGCCAGTTTGCCGTGGCATACGGAGCTCCATCGCAGTCTTTAACACTGGTAGCATGCCGCGACAGCGTGGACGTGAACCGTATGTGCAGTTGATGGACTTTGAGCGAGGGCGTATAGTGGGCATGCGGGAGGCCGGGTGGACGTACCGCCGAATTGCTCAACACGTGGGGCGTGAGGCCTCCACAGTACATCGAAGTTGTCGCCTGTGGTCGGCGGAAGGTGCACATGCCCGTCGACCTGGGACTGGACCACAGCAACGCACGGATGCACGCCAAGACCGTAGGATCCTACGCAGTGCCGTAGGGGACCGCACCGCCACTTCCCAGCAAATTAGGGACACTGTTGCTCCTGGGGTATCGGCGAGGACGATTCGCAACCGTCTCCATGAAGCTGGGCTACGGTCCCGCACACCGTTAGGCCGTCTTCCGCTCACGCCCCAACATCGTGCAGCCCGCCTCCAGTGGTGTCGCGACAGGTGTGAATGGAGGGACGAATGGAGACGTGTCGTCTTCAGCGATGAGAGTCGCTTCTGCCTTGGTGCCAATGATGGTTGTATGCGTGTTTGGCGCCGTGCAGGTGAGCGCCACAATCAGGACTGCATACGACCGAGGCACACAGGGCCAACACCCGGCATCATGGTGTGGGGAGCGATCTCCTACACTGGCCGTACACCACTGGTGATCGTCGAGGGGACACTGAATAGTGCATGGTACATCCAAACCGTCATCGAACCCATCGTTCTACCATTCCTAGACCGGCAAGGGAACTTGCTGTTCCAACAGGACAATGCACGTCCGCGTGTATCCCGTGCCACCCAACGTGCTCTACAAGGTGTAAGTCAACTACCCTGGCCAGCAAGATCTCCGGATCTGTCCCCCACTGAGCATATTTGGGACTGGATGAAGCATCGTCTCACGCGGTCTGCACGTCCAGCACGAACGCCGGTCCAACTCAGGTGCCAGGTGGAAATGGCATGGCAAGCCGTTCCACAGGACTACATCCAGCATCTCTACGATCGTCTCCATGGGAGAATAGCAGCCTGCATTGCTGCGAAAGGTGGATATACACTGTACTAGTGCCGACATTGTGCATGCTCTGTTGCCTGTGTCTATGTGCCTGTGGTTCTGTCAGTGTGATCATGTGATGTATCTGACCCCAGGAATGTGTCAATAAAGTTTCCCCTTCCTGGGACAATGAATTCACGGTGTTCTTATTTCAATTTCCAGGAGTGTATTTAGGAATCTTCACCTTTGATTTCCAGTTATTTGGTCTGTATGGTTGTGGCAACACCTCTAGCTTCCATTAGTAACTGAAGAATTACGATCAAAAATTCAAGTTGTAATACTCCAGTTTTTTGTAGAAACCTTTGAAGTGTTTAAATATTATCTTTGCAATAGCTTGCTTGTATAATGTGCTTTAACTGTAGATGAGACATTAAAAAAATTATTGTAAGTGCGCCCCCCCCCCCCGACACACACACACACACACACACACACACACACACACACACACACAAACAAACAAACCTATTATTTTATTTCTTTTACATGTCGCTGATATTTGATGTCTGTCTGTCTGTCTGTCTGTCTGTCTGTCTGTCTGGTTAGTAAAATTAGGCATCAGACAGTACTAAGTAGCCAGTTTGAGAGGGTGAACTTACTCCCAAGGTACATGCATCGACATATAAATTTCTGCCCATAAGCCTAAGATGTGTGAGACTATTTTGAAAATTGCTCCTTTTACACATTAACAGCCTTTGCAAAGTGTTTCACTGTGTTTGTGTGCAGCCTATAAATGAGCAGCAGCAGGCTGCCAGTGTGACAGCAGTGCAGCAGATAGTGACATATGTAAGCTGTCCTTTTATTAATCCGACTATAATTGCAATATCCTGTCTCAAAACACAGTTTCCAGATTTTGTCCTTGTTAAAGAAAGCTGCATCAAACCATTCTTTTGACTGAAGACAACAACACACAGATACCATTTACTGTCGGCTCTATTTTTGCTGCTGAAATTGAATATTGCTTGTTGTTCACTTAAATAATCTACCCTTAAAATGGTTTGTTGGGTAAGAAGTGCAATAATGAGAAGTTGCTGCTAACTTTGAACTACATGTGGCAATGACCTAAGTAATTCACATTCAAACTTTCCTCCTCCCTCACAGTTGTGAGGGGGGGGGGGGATCTGACACCCTTGGCATCTTCATGGAGTAGCATTCTTCACTTGTTTTATTTCTCTTTAATTACTTTAAAGTGCTGGAGCACTAGAGGGCTTACCTGCTGTGGCAGTAGGATCTGACAAGGAGCCAGCAGCTGTGGGACCTGTTGTCCAAGTCTCATTCAGCCATTGGCATTTGTCAGGTCACTGTGCAACCTACTGCTTTTGTTCATAGTAACAAAATTGTAAAGTGAAATTAGGCAAATGAAACTACAGCAGTGTCTTTGTTCTCCAGTGGTTTTATAGTAACAAACTACATTCTCAGAGTCTATGCAATGCTGTTAGTTTTTGGGGAATACCAAGTGGGCTGTGGCATGAATGGGAATTCGGATTGAGGAGTGAAGCATGCAAGATAGTCAGTGTGGTTATGCAAAACCACTTTACTAGGTTATTAAATTCAGTGGTTAGCACATCTGCCTAATGAGCAGGAGGCCTGGGTTCAAATCCTGCCATCCATAATTAATTTTCATTCATTTCAGTCTATATATATATATATATATATATATATATATATATATATATATATATATATGAGTCACAAGTGAAAGTCAATGACTAAATTGCAAAACACAAATAAATGTCAAATATTAAACCGGATGATATGCTATTAGGCTAATAGGACAGAGATGTACTGATAACTACAGAGGCCAGTGTAATAAATGTAATTTGAAATAGCAGTGCAGTCAGAGAAAGAGAAGCATGTACAGGCACCATTGAACATATGCAAGTGTCCTTGTGCTATACTACATTGACAGGAACGAATTCCTCACATTTAATAGTTACTGCTGAATTGCTATTAAATACCAAAAATCAGTATTCAGAATGAATACACATTACCAAGTTGCAAACTAATGCACTGAACACTTCAGCACACAGATGACACATTGTACACTGAAACCCTTAATACCTTACGCAGCCAAGAACAGCGACCAAAAATGACGATACATGCTCTACCTGCTCCCTCCTCATCTGTCTTGTCAATGACATTCTTCATCCACAGTTAGCGCTTGCCTGACCACCATTCCAAATTTAATATGGATTTTCAAATATTGCAAATATGAAGAGCACAGTTGTTCAGATAGTAGTAACTGAACACCATTTCTTTGTAGGTACATATTGTTACATTTTAGATTCTGCATGAACTGAAAATGTGATAGTTACCCGGTAGACCATTTTTACTCTTCTCTTATTTTATTCATTTATCTTAATTGTAAATGTTAATCCACAAATTTCTGATTTTATGAATATAAAACCAAAAACATGTTAAATTTGGTAAATAATCGAGGTACTGCTAGTGACATGGACACGGTAGTGACACAGGTCAACACCATAGAGATGGGAAATAAATGCTACTATTTTTTCCAGGTTTAAAAATAAGAGAGGAAGGTGAGAAATAAAGTTTTTGTGTTTCACATTTGTTAATTTGGCTCCCACACTTTGCTGATTGCGGAGGTGAGGGGGGTGATCGTGAACGCAGTTGACATAAAATGTTCAGCCACATTTTGAAAGCTCCTACTCTTCTATCATCATTGAGCACAATTTTTTTTTGTTTTGTACAACAAGAAAATAATGCTCACATTAAAAGCATTGTCTGCATCAGGATCACCATATTTTTATTATTCCTCTTAAGAATTTCAACCACCACCTGCTCTCATCTGATATTACATAGAAATTTTTCTGTTAGATGCTCACCACCTAAATCTCTCTCAACAAAAATTATCACTATTTTGCTGAGATATTATTTTTGTTGTACTGTTATACACTGAATTTAAAAATCACACCCTTCAGTTGGTAACTCTCAGTGGGTTTGATCTTCTGTTCATTAGTTACCAATTTAGTAAGAATGAAAGTGTTTTATTATATGTAGCAATATGATATTCCAGTAACAGCAAAACTTTGCCGTGGAAAGTGCATCACCTCCAGTAACTACGTACTTCCTCTCCCAGTGAGTGAGTGACTGACTGACTGACTGACTGACTGACTGACTGACTGACTGACTGACTGACTGACTGACTGACTGACTGACTGACTGAGTGACTGACTGAGTGACTGACTGAGTGACTACACGAATTGTGAATGCCACAGTAAAATTTTCAATGACTTTTCTGCACCAAGGAAAAATAAATGGAATGAGAACCAATGTAGAAATTTCACTTAAATCAGAATGATGAAGTATCAGTGGCTCACACAGCTGGTTTTTAATTAACTTAAACGCTTCTTGATATTCCTTATTCCATTTCCAAATGGAGATAGACTTGTTAAGATAAACAAATTTGAGGTTGAAAACTTGATAGAAATTGCATGTACTGTGTGACTTTCAGTTGTCTACAGTATTTTGGTGCAGGAAAATTTCTCACTGGTTCCATTTTTGTCAGATCAGATTTGATACCGCACAGAGAAACCGTGCCCAAGGAAATTGTTTCGTGACTTGGCAAATTATTATTAATCAACCTTTAATGTGACTCCTGCTCCACTAAATGCTTAAATTACGTAGCATCGAATGTCTAAATGTTCTCCCTAAAGGCAGCACTAATTAGAATATCACCTACATAATCTGAGTGTGTCAATAATTCTTCTCTTACAACTCCTGTAAGTGCTCTCATAAAGGCCGCTGATGCTACTGACAGACCGAAGGGTATTCGTTTAAACTGGTAACACCTTCCACTCCACAGAAAGCCTGTATTTTTCCAGCTATACCTTCATCTTCCAGATGGTCACATTGTACAGTAAACCACATCATTGCTCCATGAGCATCAGTTAGTAAATGCACACTGCCATTCCTTTTCGCTACAGTGTGGATTGGATTAGAACATTCACTGTCTGAGTGTTAAATTACCAGATTCTCCCACATACCCTTAATTACTTTATTTAATACTGCTTTCTAGGGCAAGGGTACTGGATACAGTATGCTATGGAATGACTCATGATTCTTAACTACAGTTTTACAAGTGCAGCATCTGATCAGACCAGGTGTTTTTTAAAATAGATTGACATAACACCTTAATATTTCTACCTGTTCCTTCCATTTAGCTACAGGCATGTCCACTAATGTTTGAATCGTACTGTGAGTACTAGCCAGAGCATCTTAATCATCATTATTCTTCTGGAGCTCAGTGTCTTCCTCAGAGTTGCAGTTCCCCCTTTTGTTGAAAACGAATAAGCTCATATTTATGATTGCAGCACCCTAACCGACTGCCTTGATGAATCCTAAAACACTCTCCCCTCTGTTCCCTCCACTAGTCAGACAGAAATGAAGTGTAGGAGAATGCATTTACAAAGCTATTCAGAAACAGTCAGTGGTGAGAAATAAACTGATATTAAGTGATCCAAAAATGAATACCCTCTGCTCACACATACTTTTCTGAATTCTGAATTTTAATAGTGCCTGGCCTTAAATTATACAGGGTACTTTTCTGGCTCCATATTATGTGAAAATCAACACCTATTTCTTTCAGGCACTGTTTATATTGTATATGTTTCACAGATTTTGTTGTTGATATCAGGTAATGCAGCACATTTTTTACCCATTAGAAGTATTTTGAATATTTTTGAATTTGCTTAGGGTTATTCCAAAAATTTACAAAGAAATTGATGCAATTTTTTTCCCCAAAATGCTTCCTCAAATTGAGGTACCATTTAATCCAATGCTATACATTTGAAGGAGACCAAATTTTTACCAGATATGCATCATATGATGGCTGAGGTGCTAGACCTATTTAATTCTGCCTATTATGTATATTATGAGGATAAAAATATCATATATTACATTTTAACTTTTACAATTTTTATCATCATAAAAATTTTACATTTTCTATAATTTAGTTGAATCTGCAATATAGCTTAGGTCTACTACCTAACTATGGACTATTGGAATTTAAAGAAAAAAATTAGAGCAATGCTACATAACTTTAGGAAATATTCGTACCTGAAATCAGAAAAATACAGCTTGTGGGAAATTGTGAATGAAGATATGAGTCCAATTAAATCATGCCCCAGAACATTCCTGAAGCATATTCTTCGCCCTGCAGTATTTCTTCATTTTCAAGCTTCCTCTTGTCTTTCCTTTTAGCACTTCTTGCTTCTTCGGTAACTTCAAGAGCTGAATCTTTCAGCTTCATGCACCCATTGTCTGTCACACACACAAGCAATTGATCTCCCATATTAAATCCACACTTTATGCCTAAATTTCTCAGGACTTCCAACCTTCCTATCACTCCATCATTGAAACATATCACTGCATCAAGTACACCAACTTTTAATGTATTTAGTCTTACAAAAACATTCTTGGGTAATCTTTCCCATATGCAATGGTTGAAACTTTCATTTGTATTCTGAGTGCCCACATGAAGACATTTACTAAGCAAAACAATGTCACTCAGATCTCTAAAAATAGGTTTTATTTCATTCATAACAGGCTCAGGAAGAGAATGCTTATAATGCTATATTTGACCACTTTTTTTTGCTTCATTGTAACCACACCAAGAATCTGCTCCTCTAGGGCAAAGTCTGTGCACAGCGTGGTAATCTGTGGGCAACTAATGAAACTAGGTGGCCCATACAGCATTTCTCATTGCTGTAACATCTTCAGAGTTGTTATGGACTGGTCATTAGACGACCTGCACCTCTGAATGAAGGTCTATTTCAGTTTCTGTCAATCTGCCTTGGCGAGAGATTTTCCATCCGATAGCAACTTTCCTTTCCTTTCTCTTCATAGCTTCCTCAATCTAGCACCCATTCTCTTTTGCATATGTCCACAACACTCTAGTTTTGTTACCAAGGTATCACCATAAACATTGAACTCATTAATTTTGTTGAAAGCTTTAGAGTCGGCATCGCCTAGGTAGTTCGTATATGTAACATTATAAATGGGCACCAACCTCTGAAATTTTTTTAGAGCTCCATCACACTCCACATCTCCACTGTAACTACCACAAATCTTAGAACACTGATGTTCAATATGTCCTTCAGTGTTACTATAGCAGGTGTGGCAGTACTTAGATATGCATTCATTATCAGCAACTTTTCTATTCTCAAGAGAAGCACCACTTAAAACACCATTCAAGAAATAATGTCCTCAACGTTGCCATGTCCCATCATGTGCAACAGCAATGTCTCTGCGTACACTAATATTTACAGTTTCTTCTACCGCCCGTTTCATAGATGCTTTAGACACAACAGTCAAGGCACTTAAAAGTATTTTTATGTACTTGTTGAACCTAGTTTGAGGAGGAGGAAGGTCCATCAAACCACAAAATGTTTGAGTAGCCTTTTTCCCTTTTTGTCTTGATGACTGGGTGTTGTGTGATGTCCTTAGGTTAGTTAGGTTTAAGTAGTTCTAAGTTCTAGGGGACTGATGACCATAGATGTTAACTCCCATAGTGCTCAGAGCCATTTGAACCATTCCCTTTTTGTATTGCACACATGTAGACACTAACTTCAGAGTCACACCATATGAGTTACACACAATGTTCAAAGTCATTTTTGAGATTATTTATTGCGGGATGTACACAGAACAACTACTTTTGTTGCTAAACCCTTCCTGTTACTTTGTTGTTCAGTTATTTCCAGACAGCCTACACCATCTCACTGTTTACATATCGACATTTCCTTTATGAAAGAAGATAAGATGCCCACATCAGCAACAACAAATTCACTACAAACAGCATCATTATTAACACAATAATTTGAAACACTGGGGAGGTGTGGTGGAAGTTTCTTCCCCAAAGAAATGATAACATAACTTATTTTCAATAGTGTGGCTTGCTTTGTCGTATATGTAGCACTTGGGCAACAAACATTCAGTAACACATGAGAAAACTGTTTCAGCAAAACGAATGTAAATACTAACAAAGATAATCATTTACAGACACTAGAAACCTGCACTGTTACTAACACATACAGTGTATCATACGAATAATCACTGAAACCAGAAAGTTCACAGTTCTTTTCAAAATAATACTGGTTTTTGCAATAGAAATTAAGGGGGCATGGTGGCATACATGTAGATAACTTTAAAATTTGCTATATATAGATAATTTTTCATTTGAAACCCCATAATGTATATATATCAACGTAATCGGGAAAGACTATAGAATTTAATAAAGTCATTAAAAAATGTCGATTTTTCCACCATTTATAAGTACCCGGTATCCTTAATGGGTTTACTTTGATTGCATATTACCATTGCTGTAAACAAATAATTAACAGGAAATACTGAAAATGCAAGGAGGTAGATTTTCTGTAATAGGTCCCGTTGTCCTCAACAAAATGGCTGTTACATCCGTAATTCAGCATATTTGGACTTCCACAAAAGGCATTGAAATGTATTTATGATTCTATTTTTCCTCCCTCTATAAATATTCTTCCATTTCAGTGAAAGGTTTGCAATTGGTAGTGTTCATTGTGACTTCTGACCCATTTCTGACAACTTCAGTTTTGGAGTGATCCATTTCCAAAACTTCATTTAGTTTACTGAATCACAACTTCTCATATTATGACTTTGGATTGTGGAAATTCTGGCCATTGGTTTTGCACTCTTTCTCTGGCATATGTTGGAATTTTTGGTTTTTAATCCTGTTGTTTTTCACAAAACCAAAAGTTGTTTATGAATTTGGCTTAAAATTCTTCACCTTTGGAATAATTTTTGGTTACACAAATGCTCCAGGTATGTGCTTAACATTACATGTGGCTAATGCAGGTGTCTATTTTGCCCTGTTTGGTTTAATGTCTCTGAAATTAACATTGATAATGGAACTCATATAATTGTAGATAATGGAACTTTCAGGACAATCAAAAAAGGCCACAGGATGTATGCCTTGGTTGGGTTCAACAAAGTTCAAACATTTGTCTCCACTTTGCTTAATGCTGCATTAATGTTGTGCAGTAGAAGCTCTCTCTTTATTCCTTCAACACTTCCTTGTAGGGTATGAATTGCTGGTGGATTTCGTCTTCTCCAGTACACTCTACCGCTCACCCACAACCTCTACTGACCTTTTTCACCGTGTGCACCACCACTCACCCACAAACTCTACAGACCTTTCTTGCCACACAAGCTACTGCACATTAATACTGTCAGAAATATTAGATTCGAAGATGTATGGTACTTCTCTCTTCATTAGATACAGTGGTACTTCGCAACGATGATACCAGTTCCTAGCCATATTCCTCTTGCATGTCATATATTACAACATAGTGATTGAAGAAGAAGTCGTCTACTTTAGTTTTTAATAGATATTAACTATTCCATAAGATTTTCAGCTCACTGGGATGGAGGTCGAAAATTTTTACAGTAGCGCACACAGCATCTGTCTGCAGCAGAGGCAGTGTACGTAATTCTTTTGTTTAGTGTCACACCTGTGAATTGTTGAGTTCTGTCACCAAGGATCCAGTTTCCAGGAACACGATACATTACAGAAAATAAGTGTCGAGAAGCAGTAGTAAATATTCTCAGCTGGCTAAATTATTTGGAATGGGAGTTTCAAGTACTCATTCTATATATGGCTATTTTCACTGCTCAGTAGGGAGATTGTAATTTGATTAAGGAAGTGTCCCCCAGGACATATTTCTATGTGACACCGTGGAGTGTACAGAAGCAGAATAAGCTACCTGTCTGACCCCTTCATCATCCAGAATGAGAGAGCGAAAGCTGGTGAGCTGACACTCTCCTCAGTCTGATAAATATGACATTACGTGTGTGATTTGCAGTGGATGTCAATGCCCAATAAGTTGATGGTATCAACTGATTATGTGCTGGTTATTCAGTGTCACTGAGTGTTTGTCTGGCTTTTTGTGACTTCATGTCAATTGCATAAAATTTATCATGTTTAGTTTGTCAGGAAGGGAGTTAACGAACCTGATACAGAATTTTGGTGAAATGTCATTGCAGGCTGTGTTTGACAGATGTTCTGTTACAATGATGCTGTCATCTGTAAACATGGTACATTTCCACTACTCACCATTCACTACTGCAGTCAGATCTTAGCGTAAATCAGACACACTGAATGACTCAGAAGGACAGAAGGTGTTTCTTTACCCAAACACTGTTCTGGCTGTATTACTAAATGACTAATCAGATTCATTACACACAGTTCCAGTTGCATGTAGCCTATAAAAGTGATTTCTTTGATTTTCAGTATTTCATACAAATGTGGTGTGAATTTAAATCCCTGCCATAATTTAGTACTTATATCTTACAACAAAACTTTAACCCTGTAGGACGAGTATTACAGTCAGAAACTGTGAGTGTATGTCTTGCAGCAGTGTAGCTCAAGTTGCACAATTTATACACACTGTATATATCCAATATTTCATAATGAGAGCACTTTGTGATTTCCAAAAACTTCAAACATAATTTCAAACCTCTCCTAAATGCTCAACGTCAGAGCATAGTTGTGCATTTGCAGACCAGTCAGAAGTATGAAGTTGTTTTATATATTGTAGTTTGAGTCTTTAAACATACTGAATATGATTTATGTGGAAGATATTTGCAATGCGTCATAATTTGAGCATAGTTTTACAATAATGTGGGTTATCACTCGTGTCTGAAATTGTCTTCTGCAGATGTAACAATAATATACATCCTAAATGATTACAAAGTACTATTAGAAATTTCACATCTAAGTAATGGATACATGTGTTTGCTGAAATGTATTGTGGCATTGTCATAATAATCTGAATGGTAGTAGTCGGTTACATTAAAACTTGAAAAAGTAGTTCATGATCTACATACATTTCTACTATGCAGCAATCTTTCAAGAATGACACAGCACCACATCAGTATTATAAAATATGCATCATATTAGTATAGTCAAGCATGAGATGGCAGTTGTGAGTGACTGGATATAATTAGTCTCCTCACTTCATACTGGTATTGCTAACATTCCAGTAACCGGATTTATACCATTTTGGTCTATTTTAGAATGTAAGATTCAACTGACTAATTGGCACAACAGAAAACTATGTAATGTGCCTCGGCATACAGTATTGGAAGACTTGTATATTGTTGTTTTTTTTTAACGTATCTATGGTGGAAATTGGAACAGCTGATTAATCCCTCATTCTGTGTGTTGATGTTACTGATAGATTTGATTCGTTGTGGTTTACACTTGATGCAGTAAGGTTCTGAGGTGAAAGGATAGGATCTTCATTCTTGAGTTATACAAGGTTTGGATCTTTTCACATACTGTACTGCTCCTTCCTTTTGTATTTGATACAGAACATACTGTTGTTCATGTGTGCCTTTGTGTGTGGGCTGTTCATTATCTGTATATCACATCTCATAGAACATGGTGCATATTTTTCAGTACAGTCTACAATGGACGATGTTTTCCTTTACAAAATGATTATCATATTTAGAGGCTATGGTCGGGCATATGATCAAACTTATTAAATGTAGTTACAATAACTGCAGGTAAAGAAAGTATGGGAATTTGTTAATGACATTGTAAATATGTTTGTTTATTCATAGAAAACTTAATTTAGCATAATTTAGAAACGCACAGAGGAATTTATGGAATGTTATATTTATAATATTACTTGAAAATACAGCTCTTCGGTTGCACAGGTAAAAAATGTTCAACCTTACCTAGGTTTCAACTGCTCTAAGGAAGCCTTTGTCACAAGTAAAAAAATTTTACATTATATTTACTATGTGTTAGGTAACCTGTGTATACAGGCAATTACCATATTTTGTGTTGGTTAAGTTGTTATCTGAGCATGTTCATACTGTTACCACAATAGAAGTATGTTTTCTTAAAATTCTAGTATATCTCAACTTTGGTATTTCTGTATGATACTTTTCTACATAATGACATTCTGCATTTATAACCCAATGTAGGAGGGGCATTCACTAAGTAACGCAACATATTTCTATTCCTGGCCAATATCAGTTCGAAAAAATGTGCATGAAACATTTTCAGATACGATGAAACTATAGGGGCTGAAGTAGGAATATTCCACAAAGTTCCAATAAGTGGCAGCACTATTTTTGCCTTAAAAATTGTCTGTAACAGAGGTATGTTCTAAGCAGGGACCTGTTGAGTTTTCAGTACAAAACCATACCATCGCATAGTCACTTGCAGAATATCTACAGGGACCTGGTAGTGGAAAAAAGTGTGCCATTCGCGCACACAGTTGTGACTCCACAATGTTGGAACATGCAAATACTCTGATTGTGATCGGGCAATCACAACGGATGGAACACCGTGCTGCCCAGCTTGGACATCTCTGTTGTTAGTGCAGACACAGTTGTCCACCAGTTAGAGTACTCAAAGATGTGCCCTGCTCTGTTCCACCAGACTGGAGACGGGAAAGACCAACGAACGACGATCTGTGCCAAACTGTCTGTGCATTAGGGGGGTTATAGTGATAATTTTTGTCGAACATTGTCAGACAGTGAAACACTTTGAACTGAGAAACAAAACATCAATCCATGGAGTAGCGCCACATCACCTCCTCTGAAGAAAAAGTTCAAAGCTGCATCCTCAACCAGTAAAGTCATGGTGGCGGTCTTCTGAAATTTTGAAGTTGTTATTCTGTGTGCTTACCTCTGTCATGGTGTAGTGTTTTGCACTACCATCAGGAAGTTGAAGAAATGACTTCAGCATGTACATCACCACAAAAATGGAAATGAACCCTTCTCCTCTCCATGGCATCTCAAGACCACAAGAAGTCAACACACCTGAGAGGAGCACACATAATTCAATGGGACAAAGAAACAAAAGCCAGAAGCTGCAATATCCAGACTGTTGGGTGGACAAGGAAGAACTGTCCATTGAAAGACGCGCTATGCAGAAAGCAATGTGTGGATGATGAGGCAGTTGTTGAAACAAGAAGATGGCACCAATGTCAATCAATAGAATAGTGTCACAGAGGCATACAAGCCCTCCCAGTAAGGTGGCATAAGGCCATCAAATTGAACAGAAATTATGTTGACAACTCGAGTTTTGTATTTAAGATCATAGGAAATAATACGGAGTAATGGAATCCTGAATAAAACGAACCTGCTTTCAGAAAAATTGTTGCATTACTTACTGAATATCCCTCATATAATTAATTGAGCATTTTAGACAATCCAGTGATCCAATTTGGTAATGTGGGATGTACTTTTTTGTGTATTATGGTCGTCTCAAACAATCTGAATACTTATTTCAATTGTAATAGGTGTCAAGAAATTTTTTCTAATGCTTATTATTTAATGTTAGCTGAGGTGTAGCCTGTTGTGACTACAGAGGCTTGTTAGATGTTATATTTCATTAATGTGTCTGTGTTGTAAAAAAAGTTCAAAAAATTTAGTATCAGTAAGGTACCAGTTACTTGGAAGGAATATCTAACAGCATATATCAGTGCATAAAGTGCTGTTACATTTTTTGAATCATTTAATGTTGCACTTCTGTATATTTATCCATCGTTAATTGTGTCATGACCAAAGAATGTACTTGTGATGTTAGAGAACATTGTATTGTGCCAACTTGTTGGCTCAGCATAAACATGTAAATTTCACAGTATTAAATTTGATGTGACCTTTGGTTTTAAATATGGTCAAATACCACTTGCCATAAACAGAACAGTCATGTGTGTCTCACTATCACCTTTCTAGAAACGTCTGACATTACTTCCACTTACTTGTGTCAGACATATTCTGTTTCCTTTTCTGTCGGTCTCTCTTGGCCAACTCTTGATCTTTTCGACCCCGATGGTATTAGGTTGCGAGGCTAGAGGGTGTCTTTCATTTTCTTTATTTAATCTTCTCTCTGATGGGTGGAGGATCTGCTCATGTATTGAAGAACAAGAACAAGAGGAAGAGGAGGAGGAAGTGGTTGTGATACTATTTTGTATCTCCTCAAAGTGTCTGGAGAAACCTTTAGTAATGCTTGTAACAGAACAGAGTGACGACTGTGCTGTGGTGGAGCATTATTAAATTTCTGTGGAGTTGTGCAAAATGCTGGACATTCCTGATGGACACACAAGTAATTTGGACGTGCCAGATGTTTGGAGAAGACTGAAATGAAAATGAGGACAGGACTCTGTGGTGGAGCAGTGTTGAAAGTACATGAGGTATTCCTGTATCTCCTCACAAAAGAGTATCATCTTACTAAACAGCTTCACAGATGCTACTGTGTTCAGAGTTGGGTCTCTCATCCCAGATCTCATGGATGTCTGCCCTGATCTATCATTTGTATTTTGGTGTCCGCTACTGGGAGAAAGATAATTGTCATCATGTGTGAATGTTCTTCAAGGCCACTAATAGGAAGATGACACGAGGTCCAGCCAGCATTGCCAGATGGCTGAATATACTTTACCTGCAGCCTATCACTTGGGAAAGGCACCAAACACGCTTTCTCCAGCCCTTTACATGCCTCACCTTCCCAAAAAATGTGCATCAGCATTATAAAAACCAGAGCACAAATGTATGAAGGGTAGTTCACAAGTGTTGTCGACTACAAGTTGTGGATTCTCCATCACGCATTGACATTGTAGTTACTCACAGCACATCATATTGGTCTGAATGCAATGTTAAGTGGTTGTAGATATCACTATTGTCTGGTGTGGAAGGAGCCAGCTTAAAATAAATATTGTGCAAGCTGCCAGTGTTCACCCGGCACTGCAGATGTGGAATTCCCTTCCAGATGTTTTAAAACACACCCAGTGAGACCTGGTGTGGTTAGGCAGGATCCCATAACTTCAGAATTAAATGGATAAAAGAAATGGTAATTTTGGTCATTTATTTATTTAGTCTTAAATACCATATGTTCTGGGGATATTTTCATTGATGTTACATACATTTGATATAAACTTTTCAATCTGTTGTAAAACTGCCACAGATTTCCCTTGCTGTACCCAGGGCATGTCAGAATTCCTATTACAGGTGTGTAAGAGTTACAGAAGGGGCTTTGTACATTTCCAGACATGGATTCATTAATGTAACCTGGTGGATAAAGTTTGCTCTAGAACCTCTCTGTAATAGCAATTGTGACAAACTCCGGATTTTTAGTGACCAGATGGATGGCATGTGTTGAGTGTAGACTTACTGAGGCTCAATAGTCACAGAAAGCTTGCACTTAAGAAGCTTTGCTTTAGTCTTACCTAATGGATATAAATATGCAATAATACAAAAACAACATTATTCTGTGAAGTCCAAACGATTATTTGTTTAGATATTTTTGTAGAAATATTACCCTAGTTTGGAGTTGTCAGTTATCGACTTCCATGTTTCCCTTATAAATTCAGTATTACAGTGACAAAGAATGTGACTGAAACACAATAGGTAATATTACAATAGTTAATTCATAAATATGTTCAGAGTGCCTGTGCTGTTAGCAAGAAAGTATATATGTCACACTTACTCTGTTACAACAAACTTTTTTGTTGTTCACAAGTATACACAGCAGTTCATCTTCTGACAGGTTTGCAAGTAAGTTAATGAGCTAAATGTTTCACTTAAAGCATAAATGCAAACATTTGCTGAACATTTTCTTCCTCACATGCTTGAAGTGTTCAGAAGTCTGTAAGTGCACTCATCCTGAAATACTCAACAAATAATGTTACACTACCTCAACAAGCACACTGTTTCCCAATGTATTACTGGCCAATATCTACTCGCTAAGACACATCATCTTACGTAAAAATGTCTTGTGTTAAAGTCCAATAATAATTAAGCAAAATAATTTTGTATTTCCTGGAAGGCATTAATTAGGTAACTTGTGACTGGTACTGGGTTCCTGGATATACAAGTGAATCTCCAGTATCACAGTTTGAGTTAACTTGAAGGTCAGTTACTGGAATAACATTAATTTAATAAGTGATGATGTCTTTCGTTGTTATGTAAGTGACTTCTGTGCATACAAAGTTAGTTTCACAATACTGTCTGATTGTAAAGTGACTTATTATGTCCAAAAAGCCTTGAGTTATTAATATAGTGCATCTTCATTTGGGTGCTTATGCGTTTTTATCACACTAGCCATTGGCTACAGCAGTGTCCATGCATGTCCACTCTATGCACATTTCTTACTTAATGTGTCAGAATTTTGGCTACATGAACATTGACTAGTGTAGATCTTGTTTGTGTACATGGTTGTTGGTGATCATAAATCATTAACTCAATCCATTAAGTTATGGCTAATGTTAGAAGCAATTCCCTGGTGTGGAAGGTTCTTCATTCTCCTATGTCATATCTTTACTTCATCACGCATTTCATTCTTCTTGTGATACTGATCACTGCAATACAGGGGACCAAGAATACAAAGTGTCTGTTAACTGTTATTGTTTGAATATGAACTTCTGTTAATGACTACAGGACTCAGAGCACATCAGTGTGGACTACCACAATCCAAAGACCCACAAATACTGTCAAAAGAGTGAGACAGCTATGTCCAGAAGTGGTTCTTCCATGATTTACTAGTAATTATATTGGGGGATCTGATCGGGTTATTACCAAGACAGTGAGCTGCAGTAGATTTGATTTAGCAGTTTACTCACATTGACTGGTTGCCCTGCAATGTAGGGGAAGTTCGTGTACTGCTATGACATGTTTCCGCACTTCCATTCTTTCATAGTTCCTGTCTCTTACTGTGATTCTGTACCTTTACAATTGAAATGAAGGTAAAGAGCTGGAGTGTTTCTCTACAATTTTTCTAAATACTTTTAATGTGGCTGTTTAGAGACACTCCTATACTCATTTTCCATTATGGATTAAATGTACTAAGCTACCAGTGGGAATAAATGGAATCGGTACCAATGTAGAAATTTCTGCTTAAATCAGGATGATGAAGTACCAGTGCTTCATGCAACTGGTTTTTAATTAACTCAAATGCTTCTTGATATTCCTTATTCCATTTCCAGATGGAGAGGGACTTGTGAAGATAAAAAAATTCGAGGATGAATACTGTGATAGAAATTGCACGAAATGATTTTCAGTTGCCTACAGCATTTTTGTGCAGGAAAATTTCCCACTGGTTTCATTTTCAGCAGATCAGATTTGATTCCACACAAAGAAATTACATGCCCAGGGAAATTATTTTGCAATTTGGCAAATTCTTATCCATCCTTAATGTGACTCTTGTTCCACTAAACACTTAAATTACATGGCATAGAATGTCTAAATGTTCTCCCTAAAAGCAGTACTAATTAGAATTCCACCTACATAATGTTAAGTGTGTCAGTAATTCTTCTTTTTGAACTTCATTAAGCCCCGTCACTGATGATACTGACAGATCAAAGGCCATTCTTTTAAACCGGTAACACCTTCCACTCCACAGAAAGTCTGTGTTCTTCCAGTTGGTCACATTGTACAGTAAACTGCATCATTTCTCCATGAACATCAGTTAGTAAATGCACACTGCCATCTTCTTTTGTTACAGTGTGGATTGGAATAGAACATTCACTACCTGAGTTATAAATTATCTGATTCTCCTACATATTCTGAATTGCTTTATTAACTACTGCTTTCTAGAGCAGGGTACTGGGTACAACTTGTTATGGAATGACTCATGATTCTTAACTTGAGTTTCACAATCGCATCATCTGATCGGACCAGGTGTTTTTAAATCAGATTGACGTAACACCCTTATATTTTTACCTGTTCATTCTGTTTAGCTTCAGGCATGTCCACTAATGTTTGAATCATACTTCGAGTACAAGTCAGAGCATCTTAATCATCATTATTCTCCTGCAGACCAGCATCTTCCTCAGACTTACTTAAAGATGCAGTTCCCAAGCTCATATTTACAAATGGAACACCCTAATTGTCTCCCGTGATGAATCCTGAAACTATCTCCTCTTCTGTTCCTTCCACTGGTCAGACAGAAATGAAGTGTGACAGAATGCATTTACAAAGCTATTCAGAATCAGCCAATTCTGAGAACTAAACTGATCAAGTGATCCAAAAATGAATACACTCTACTTTTACATACTCTCCTGAATTCTGAAATTTAACATTGCCTGGCCTTTGGCGGGTTTACATTGATTGTTGACAGCAATGGCAATATGCAAATGGTTAACAGGAAATATTCAAAATGCAAGGATGTAGATTTTCTGCAATACCTCCTGTCTTCCTCGTATGAAAGGCATTAAAATGTATTCATGTTTCCATTTTTCCTTCCTCTATAAATCCTCTTTCACTTCAGTGACAGGTTTGCACTAGGTTGCGTTTTGACTCATTTCTGACAATTTCAGTTTCTGAGTGGCCTGCTTCCAAAATTCATTTAGTTTACTGTATCGTAACTTCACATATTGTGACTTCGGCTTGTGGAATATCTGGCCTTCGGTTTTGCACTCTGTCTCTGGCATATGTTGGAAATTTTTTTACTTTTAATCCTAATTTTTTTTTTTCACAAAACCAAAATTCTTTTAAGAATGTGGTTTAAATTCTTCACAATTGGAATAAATTTTGGTTAAACAAATAACCCAGATAATTGCTTAACATTACATGTGGCTAACACACGTCTAATTTGCCCTGTTTGGTTTAATGTTTCTGAAATGAATGATTGAAATGTTTTAGCTGTTTGAACCCACCCAAGGTGAACACCCTGTGCCCTTTTTTGATTGTCCTGAAAGTTCCATTATCTACAGTTATTTGAGGTGCATTGTCAATGTTAGTCTCTATTTTGTTTAATGCTGCATTAATCTTGTGCAGTAGAAGATCTTTATTTATTCCTTTTCACCCTTTCTCACAGTCTGTGGATTGCTGGTGGATTTTGTCTTCTCTAGTATGCCCTACCACTCACCTACACCCTCTACAGACCTTTCTTGCCACACGAGCTACTGCACATAGATACTTGCTAGCCACTTTCCTCTTTTATGTAGCTGGTCTACATTATTAGTATGACTGTTGTTTGACAACCATGTTGATAACATGCTTAAACAGTATCTTTCCTTGAATTTGGCATTTGGTTCAGCTAATGCCTTCATTGTTGAGTTGACATGTTTTAATACTTGGTCTCACATCTGTAGACGATGGCCCTGGTAAAGAGCTTTTGTTGTGATGATGAGTCATTCCTTCCCTGACTGGTATGTACTTCTCATGTAGTCAGGAGATTAGCCAGTTGTGTTGGTTTTGTAGTACCACCCAGAGATTACATGAAGGGTCCTTTAAGGTTGACATGTGGACATGTGAAGCTGCATTGCTCCCTGAAATACTTTTATTAACCTTTCGTCAGTTATGAAACTTGTTAGGTATATCTCATGTTGGATAAGTAGTTTATAAACATACTGTACAACACAGTCATTAAAGATACAGTTATGGAATAGTAAATAACTATTCAAAACTGAACTATATAAGAAAACTACATAAGGTTTTCAGCTCAATGGGATGGAGGTTGAAAATTTTTACAGCAGCATACATGTAATCTCTCTGCAGCAGTGACACTGCACATAATTCTTTTGCTCAGTGCCACACATGTGAATTGCTGAGTTCTGTCACCAGGGATCCAGTCTCTAGGAACAAGATTTTCTGTAGTGGATTAAACATAATAAGTGTACCAGTGGGAAGCTCTTTCGTAGCCTCTTACAGCCAAACACCACTGCATTTTGTAACAGGCCTACTCTCCACTGTATCACCCATAAGGAAAACTCAGTTGCAGTGAATGTTTGTACACAACAACAGAAAAACCTACATAAGCCGAAGTCTTGTTGGCGGATGTGGTTTGCCAGACTGCTGATTGGACTCGTGGAGCAGTTAACAACCTGTTGCAGCTTCTCGCTGTGTTCAACTTTTATTAGAACTATCAAACCCTCAGCAAATAAGATACCTTTATGTTCTTCTACACTTATTTGCATTTTGTTCAGCTGCTTTGCCTTTTGGTCACTTTACCTAGAGTATCATTTACTAATGACACTGTAATACGCAGAAAAGTGTCATCGTTTAGGGACTCTTGGAGGATACATGTTGACTTGGACTGAATTTCTATTTAGTGTGATGAATGGCAGCTTGTTGTACATGTAAAAAATGTAAGTGAATGTGGACTATTAGGAGAAACATGCCATTAAGGCTCAAATACAGTATCAGTACTGTGATGCTTGACACAATCTACATCCACATGACCAATCTGCAATTCAGAATAAAGTGCATGGCAGAGGGCTCGTCGACCAACTTTCAAGCTATCTTTTTCTGTTCCACTCATGGACAGCATGCGGGGAAAAATGAACGCTTTAATCACACCCTGTGAGCTCTACTTTATTTGGTGATGACGATGATCATAATCATTATTATTTCTCCCAATGTAGGTGGGTGCCAACAAAATATTTTCACACTTTAGGAGAAAACTGGTGATTGAAGTTTCATCGGAAGATTTCACTGCAATGAAAAAGACCTTGGTTTTAATTACACCACCCCAATTTGCTTATTATATCCATGACACTGTCTCCCCATATTTCACAATAATACTAATTGAGTGGCTCTTCTATGAACTGTTTTCCTCCGTCAATAATATCTGATGCGGATCTCACAAAGCACAACAATACTTCAGAACATGGTGGACAAGCTTGATTATATGCAGTCCCTCTTGTAGACCTGTGGCACTCTCCAAGTGTTCTGCCAATAAATTGCAGTCATTGGTTCGGTTTCCTCACAACATTGTCTATATCATCATTCCAATTTAATTCATCTGTAATTGTAATTTCTGGGTATTAAGCTTAACTGACAGCCTTTAGATTGATGTATTGTGAAACCAAAATTTAGTGGGTATCCCCTTGTACTCATGTGGATGATCTCATTTCTCCTTATTGAGAGACAATCACCAGTCTTCACACCATACAAATATTTTGTCTAAATCATCTTGTATTTTGTATTGATCATCTGATGACTGTACATGATGGTAAATGACAGCATCATCTGCTGACAATCTAAGAGGACTGCTCAGATTGTTTTCTAATTCATTTGTGTAGATCAGGAACAGCAGACAGCCTATAGCACTCCGGTGGAGATCACCAGATATTGCTTCCATTTTACTTGATGGCTCTCCATAAATTATTATGGTCTACGACCTCTCTGACAGGAAATCATGAATCCAGTGCACAACTAAGATGTGACACATAACCATGTAATTTTTTAGAAGTTGTGACTAAGGAATAGTGTCAAAAGCCTTTTGGAAACCCAAAAATACAGCAACAGTTTCAATCCCCCTGTCAATCGCACTTGTTACTTTGTGGAACTAAAGTGCTAGTTGTGTTGCCTTGTTTCACGAGAAAAACATTTTCTAAATCAATGCTGACTGTGTATCAACAGATTGTTTTCCTGGAGTGAATGGGTGTGTATGATTACTAATTATGGAGTTACTGTATCAGCATGCTCTGAAACAAACCTGAGTGGTATACAATCCGGACCAGAGGCCTTCTTTTATTAAGTGATGTAAGCTGCTCCTCAGTATGGAGAATGCAAACATGACTAACTTACTAGCAGGTAGTCGTTCTTGATTTGAATACTGGAATATTTTCTTGTTTTTGAAATTATTTCAGCAAAGAAAACTATGCTTTTTGTAACTCAGCTTTAGTGTCACTTCATAAGTAACATCACTATTGATATCGCACAGTGAAGGTATTGATTGCATGTTGCTGCTGTTGTACTTTACATATGACCAGAACCTCTTTCGATTCTGCCAGTTTTAATGGCAGTTTCATTACAGAAACTACTAAAAGCCTCTCACAGTGGGATTTTACATTGTTTTACATTTGGCATGAATTTCTTCATAGCTTATAGTGTTCTGACCTGTTTTGTGTACTATGTGGGATCTCTTATTCATTTATTTAGTACATAGCTCTCATCTGCCATTGATTCCATTTATTTGTATCCATGACGTCCTGTCTAGGCCTACATAGTCAGATCAGTAGTAGTTCAGGCTGTCTCTTAGAAAGGTGTCAAGTGCATTTTTATCTGCTTTTCTGTATGTATACTTTACATTTATTTTTGTGTGTGTTTGGTTCTTACAACATTTAGTCTCACTGCAATAAGTGCATGGACACTAACCTGTGTATCCATCATAATGCTCCCTATTTGCTCATTATTATTTGTTGCTAAGTAGTCAACAATGCTTTTGCAATAATTTACACTTAAAGTGGGCACCTGAACTAATAATTATTGTTGTAAATACTTCTCTGAGAAAGCTTTTGGTATGATCTCAGAAGACATACCTAAAATCGACCTGCGATGTGTATTTTAGCAAACATATGGAGGCTAGATTGAAGTCATCACCATCTGTAATTGTATAACTGGGGTACCTTCTTCGAATGACTGAGCTCTTCTTTGACCTGTTTAGCAGCTCATTCAGGTGGTCGGTTAAACGAGCTATGTAATTATTAATGTGTTCGAATTGTCAAATATAAACTATCCATACTAACTCACAGGAACCTGTCTACATAAATTTCACTACACGGTAAATTACTGCTGACAGCAATAAACATTCTACAACCAACTGTATTAAATCTCTTCTTAATGAACACAGTTCAGTCCTCAGTAAAATTTTTGGCTGAAATTACTTGTGCTTTTAGCTATGTTTCCATACCTAAAACAATTTGAGCTTCAGTGCTTTCTATTAGCTATTGGATCTATGGATCTTTCCCAACACAGCTACAATAATTTACAGTTACAATACCAACTGCATCTAAAACTACCTTCATCCTGTTTTTGCCCTGCACTCTTTTAAACTGTCGCCCTTTCTGTAGCTTACCAAGACCCTCTAACATAAGAAGCCAGCCATTCACCTCCACACAGCCCCCACTATCCGAGTAGTCACCTCCTGTGTGTAGCGGTCCCCTAACATATTAAGCATAACCCAGGAAACACACCACCGTAAAGCGCAAGTCAGAGAATCTGCAGACTGAGTGCAGGACTGTCATAGCCCCTAATACAGAGCTGAATTTGTGGTATGTTTCAAAGGACCATGGTAAATTCTGTCATGATGATATTGATAGTGAGCTCCACCTTCAAATAGCAAGACAGGCAATCTTTACCACATTAGCTAGCCACCCAAAAGCAGACACACTGTGTGTGTTGATTTGCATCAGATCAGTGTTAGTACCGACATGAGCCACCATCAGCAATTGACCGAAACCTCTACTTGTCATGGCATCCAGAAGCACCTGTTCCACATCAGGAATAAGTACTCCTGAACTTTCATGTAGGCTTGACCACAGAGTTCTGCAACATTAGTTGGTCCAGTCCTAGTGTTCTATTGCATCCTCAAAGTCATTGCCAGATTTCTTCACTGTAATAGGTCTTCAGCAGTCCCATAAACATTTTATCCAGTGGCTGGATCTTACAGGTGCAGTGAGAAGGGAGTCTAACAAAGTGAACATGGTGAATCCTACTTGCAGATATGAGCCTCCACGCTTAGGTGGAGATTTGCTGGTAACACAGTTCTACATGCTAATTTCATTGTAGCTACCTCCTTCTCTGACTTAGCCAGCCAAAAGTGTCATCCAAGGGACATTGTGGCAGCTTTCAAATATTGCATTTTTTTCCTCACTAATTTAACAGCTTTTGCCATTTGATCAGAATCCAGTTTCTTTTGTTGCTGTTGGTCTTATGACACAAATTTCTTGTGACTGCTAATAGAATCCCCTATGTTTTTCGTTAGCTCAGTAGTATCCAGACTATATTTTACCGTAACTCTTTAAAATATATGAAACCGCTTTGAACACAAGAATTAAGGTTTAAACAGCCATGTGAACATGGATGGGGTTACGGAATACTTGGAAGACAGCCGGTTCATAACCTCCCTCAAATAAAATCTGACTTTCCCATTCGCTGGATGAATAACTTGTAGAGCCTTCATGGGGAGTTACAAAATTGACTTGCCTTATAAAATTACTATCTGACCAATTCCTGCTCCTCAAGGAGCTTTTACCTATAAATACTCCTTCAGTGTTTTTTGTAAGTGGTGAGCCAGCCACATACACCCCTGTCTCTCCTAGTTTTCCTCTTGTATCAGTAGTGTTTTAATTGGCAGTTTTTGAACATCTCCCCACTATCATATTTTTTCCATGTTGTGAGCAACTGTGGTTGAGCATGTGAACACTCACACATAACGTACCACACCTGTATCAATCAGCGGCTGAATGGGGCAGCCAAAGGAAGAGTGGCTGATGGGCAGCATCGGGGTCTCCTAGCTCTTGCATCTGATAGAGCTGCTGCCACTCTGCTGACGAGAAGAAAGAAAGTCAGTAATTCACTGATTCATCCATCCATCCATCCATCCATCCAACTGTCCAGAGATTTCACTATTTCAGTTAGTAGTATTGCCTTGGACGTATAGTGTGTGGGAATTTTCTACAACAAACAATTGGAGAGTGAAATGTGGAAAGAATGAGAGACAGAGGAAGGAAGAGAATTGGAGTGATGGATGACATATGAGAAGATGCACATAGAAACAGATCATCAGAACAGGACAGAAAGACAGACTCCAGTTTAAATCTGTCATAACACAGATCCAGCATTACTCCATGTGTACGATGAAACAGTCCTCAGACGACAAGCTTCCCGAGGTTATTCGGGGTTACCTCTTCAGTATTTTGGCATAAGGGGTCTGTGCTTTCCAGTAACTCATTTCAGAGTTATTACATTCCATTTGCTTTCATGGCAGATCAGCTCAGTATCTGCATTGCACTAAAAATATCACAACATTGCGAATGCTGAAGATGTGTGGTGTGCATTTTGTTTATGAACAAAACTCCTTTTCCATCCATTAACAGTACTCTCTGCTCACAGCATAATGCCCACCTTACTCTTCAGCCTTTAGCTCACAACCTCCAGGGGACTTGCCGCTCTTTGGTGGGTTCATGCTTGGCTACCACGGGCTCCCAGCCTTTGCAGCATCTTTTCCCTTTCGTGCTGCATGTCCATCCTCTTAGTATTATTTCTCCCATCCCTTGGGGAACATCTCTGGTCTGTTTTTGGGAACGTTGCACAATGTCCACAGCTGACATACAAACAGTCTCACCACTGTTTTTCATGCCCATTTTCTTTCCTTCATTAACCTTCTCCTACACTGGCAATAATGGGGGATTTCCTTGAAATGAGCCAATCATCATCTTCACAGTCCATGTCTACCAAACACAAATGGAATGAAGCTCCCAATTCAAAGACTCTCCCAGCTGCATCACAGTGCCTTGTTGTTTGATGTAGTGAAGACAGACAATCCTTTGCAATGGTAAATTCGTTAATTATTCAGAACGCTGTTGATGCAGTTGCCAGTCTTGTGAAATCATGCTCTCATTTACGGAATGGCACTTTGCTTTTGGAGACTACTTTGATTCTCAAGTGCAACAACTGCTTGCCACTTTGCTACTCCACAGCAACCCTGTTCGTGTCTAGGCCCATAGGTCTCTGAAGTCTTCCCATGGTGTTACTTGCACTAGGCTGCTCGACAGTCTGACGGAGGCTGAAATCCAAATTTACGTCTGATCAGGGTGGCATTGCAGTCCATTGGGTGACAAAAAAAGGTAAATGCCCACAAGCACTATTTTTCTCATCTTTGTTAGAGTGGGAGAATCCGTCCAGGTTCAAAGCAGGCTATGAAGTTTTCACAGTCTGGCTGTACATTATGAACCTGAAGGTCTGCTCCCAGTGTCATCGTTTCAACCACACTTTGTCTTGTTGACAAGCAGCCAACTGTGTAACTTGAGGTAGGGATGCTAACAAGGCCTATTGTCTGCCACCTCCTTGACGCTGTATCTACTGCAATGGTGATCGTGGCACCTCCTGTCGAAATTATCTCTTATGTTCGAAGGGCAGTTGTCTAGGAGATCTGGGTAAAGGAAAAAGTTCCTTACCTGGTCAGTCACAAGTTAATGGCTAGTCAAAAACCCTGCATCCTACTGTCAGGCACTTACAATACAGTTCTTGCTACATCTTGCTCCATGAAGGACATGGCCATGCAGACATGTGACCTCAAATTCATCTCGGAGATTGTGAAAGCTCCCAGTGTTATGGTAGCATCACCATCCCCTCATCAACCTGTGCAACAAGCCATCAAACCTTTGCCACATGAGACCGATGACCTCGCTGTCTGGTCTCCTCCCCCAACAACAACCCAACCCCCCCTGCCACTATGGGAGAAGTCACCAGATACACAACCGACATGCTGGAAAAGACTGAAGAAATACTCCCATGAAGACTTCCTACTTCCCTTCAGCCAACCAACATCTGAGACTTCCCCTACCAACTGGAAAGGATCAAGAAATATGACAAAGGCAAATGGTCTTCTCCTTCACTGACTCAAAGATCCTCTTCAATGGTGACGTCATGTACTACCTTCACCAGAGCACTGAGGTGAAACCTCCTTGATTTTTTTTCCTCATCATGATTGTCCTCCAGTGGAATGTTAACGACTTAGATCCAACAAAGATGATTTATGGCTTGTTTTAGAATCCCATTATTCACTTGTACTCTTTGTTCAGGAAACAAAATTGCATTTTCACGATTTGCATTTCATCTTGGTATCTTTTGACTTTCCCCCCAATATCGGCATTCCATTGTCTGGGGGATTGATGCTGCTCATATGGGATGATGTACAAAGTCAACCCATCAACCCATCTCCCAGACTACCTGTCTTCAAACTGCTGCAGTTTGCCTTTTCCTTCCTCACTAAATCTTTCCCCCTCGTACGCTTCATATCCCTCTATATTCGATGTCACCAGGGCAGACTTTGTCCAGCTTATTGGGTGGCTACCTCATGCATTTATTCTACTGAGGACTCTGAAACTTCCTGGCAGATTAAAACTGTGTTCTACTCGGGCTCTAATGTGCATCATCCCCTTTATGGTTCTCCCAGAACCTGTCTGAGAGGTGCCCTCTTGGCTGACCTTTGTAACCAACTTGACCTCTTCTGCCTTAACGTAGGACCAACCATGTTCTTATCAGACTGCTTGCACACCTATTTCCATTTGAACCTATCCTTCTGCACTGCCCAGCTTGCCCATTGTCAAGAGTGGTCGGTCCTTCATGACACCAACTCGAGGAACCATTTCCCGTATGCTATCCGATTGCTGAGTCCTACTCGACCTGCGCTCATCCACAAATGGCAGCTTCATAAGGCTGACTGGCAGCTTTACTCTTCCTTGGTGACCTTCAACAACAAACATTTCCCCAATTGTGATGCCAGATAGAATCTTACAAACATTAACCTTATCACGGCTGAATGTTCTGTTCTCTGCTCTTCGTCTATATGATGCATGTCGAACACCTTAGTGGAAAGAGCTTGAAATTTCTGCAAAATGGCGACCTATCACCCTGCCTTCTTCCATCAGAAATGAATGGAGGTGGCACAAGTGATACCGTTCCCTTCTCTGAATCGTGAGGCACAATGCTGCCTATGCTATGAGGGAGCAATAATCTCTTGTGGACAAGCACTCTCTCCTTAGTACGTGCAACTGGGCAGGGTGCACATTTCCCAGTCACTGGTGTGAAGCCATTGTCACACCCATACCTAAGTTTGGTAAGGACAAACACATTCTTTCTAGTTATCACCCAATTTCTCTTGCCAGATTCGTTTGCAAGGTGATGCAGCATATGATTTATGCCTGGGTGGTATGTTGGCTCTAGTCTGGCAATTTACTAACCACTGCACAGTGTGGATACCGAGCACACTGTTCTGCAGTTGACCATCTCATCACTATGTCCACCCGTGTTATGAGTGGTTTTCTGCAGAAATCCCAGACTGTGGCAATGTTTTTCGATTTGGAGAAAGTCTACGATATCTGCTCCATGACTGGTATCCTGTGCACTCTCTACACATGGGACTTCCATGGCTGCCTGAACTGTTTCCATGAGGAATTTTTCAAAGACTGAGTTTTCAAGGCCCATGCGCGTTCTGCCTTGTGAGACATGTTTATCCCTGAAAATGGTGTTGCTAAGTATTCCTTCCTGAGCATTGTCCTCTTTGCTATCGCCATTAACCCTACAATGGTCTGTTTCTACTGGGTACCTCTGCTTCCCTTCTTGTTGACGATTTTACCATCTACTGCAGTTCTCCACAGACCAGTCTCATTGAGCGGCATCTTCAGTGATGTCTGAATCGTCTTTACTCATGGAATGTAGACAACTGCTTTTGTTTTTCCACTGACAAAACTGTCTGCATGAATTTCTGGCAGTGCAAATGGTTTCTCCCACCATCTTTACAACTTGGGCCTGCTGCTCTTCTGTTCATTGAAAGTACAAAATTTCTCAGGCTCCTACTTGATAGGAAACTTCCTTGGTCCTCCAGTTCGTCTTAGCAAGGAGCACGCTGTATGTGATGCCTCAGTGTCCTACATGTCCTTAGTGGACTTCCTGGGGAGCAAATCGAAGTACCCTCCTCCGATTGTACCAATGCCTTGTCTGGTTGAAACTAGACTATGGGTGTTCTGTGTATGTATCTGCAAGTCCATCCTCCTTACACCATCTCAGTACTATCCACCATAGTGGCGTCTTTATAGCCACCAGCATCTTTTACACTAGCCAGGTTGAGTGTCTGTATGCAGAAGCTGCTGAACTACTGCTGGTCTCCTGCCATGACTTTCTCCTCAGCAAGTATGCATGCCCTTTGTCTGCCATGCATGGCCACCCATCCTATGTCTCCTTCGATGACTCCTTTGATCGCCAGTATGGGGTGCATCCCTCTTCTGTTACCTCCTGGAATTCGTATCTGGCTCTTGCTCTGGCAGCATAATTCTATGCTCCCTGCAACTTTCCCAGTGGGTGAGAAACCTTCATCACCTTTATGGGGTGGCCCATGTTCACCTTGGCCTTCATTTTCGTTCTAAGGTCACTACTTCAGCCTCACTCTATCGCCCTCAGTTTCATGACCTTCACGTGGAACTTTGCGACACTGATGGTTCCAGATTGACCATGGTGTCGGGTGCGCCTTTGTCATTGGTGCCAATGTTTTTCATTATTGGCTTCCGGCGCACTGCTCAGTATTTACAGCAGAGCTCTTCACCCTGGGGTGTATCAGGTCACAGAATACATTCGGCGACACAGGCTTTTCAGATGTGTCAGACACTCTCGGCCCATCCCTTAGTGCAACGGTTGCAGGAAAACTGTAACTTGATCACTCTTGATGGAGCCACTGTGATGTTCATGTGGGTTCATACTCATGTTGGTGTGGCAGGAAACAAGGCTACTGATGCTAGTGCCAAGGCTGCAGTCCTTGTGCCTCAGCGCACTGGTTCTTACATTCCCTCTGTTGATCCCTGTGTTGTAGTCTGTCAGGAGGTGGTGTCACTTTAGCTTCACTGGTCCTCCATTCAATGGAATAAGCTCTGGGTTATTAAGCTGCTCCCTATGGCTTGGACAAAATACTGTCAGCCCTCCGTCCATGAGGAGGTCATTTTAACTAGGTTGTGTATTGGGCACTGCCTTTTAAGCTATCGCCATTTGTTAAGTAGCTATCCCCCAGCATGTTGTGGACATTGGGTGCAACTTTTAACTGTCAGCCATTTCCTGATAGAATGGCCTTTTCTTTAACAGTTCCTGTTTGAGTCTGCCATCTGAATTATTACCAATTTTAGCGAATGACAAGTGGGCTGTCGGCCGCATTTTACTTTTTATCAGTACAAAGAATATGGTGAAAACCATTTAATTTTTGTTTCAGGACCTCCATTTCTCAATGTCATACTTTATAGACTTTCCTCCATGTCTCTGTTTTAGCAGTCTTCTCTTCCATCGATTGTGATTAGAGTGTAGTCATTTCTACCTCCTCCCTTTTGTCTTCATGTTCTATAGTTCTGATATGGGCACATATCATTATAGTTGCTTTTACACCCAAATACAAAACAAAAGAAAAAGAAACGAACACCACACAAATTAATGTGTAGAAAGCAGGAGTTTTGAAATCAGAGTGAAAGATGCAATTTCCATTTGCGCATGGCAGCAGGGGTACTGAAACTCATACAGGGACTTCTGAAAACACGATTCTGGTCTGCTCTTAGGCCATTTGAAGTGCTCCACATTTTTCAGTCTATCGTGTGGATCTCATTGTAAGATTTTTTTCTTTTACTTTTTAACATGTCCTCCATATGTGATTAAGACTTATTAACAATTCAATTTGGAGAGTGTAAAATGAATATGTTGCTTGTGCTGAGCTAGACATTCACTTACATGTGTTAGACAGCAAATGATAGTGTGTCTGCTGAACTTGATGAAAGACATGGCAGTAAGAAACCAAATACTGGGTTGATGTACATGTTTGTAGCATTTTTCCATGTTTGATAAACACAAGAGATAGACATAAGAGATTTCAGTCACCAGTAATGTATTCTCCTTCACTATTTACAACAGTCTGCCAAAACTGGAGCAACTTTACCATTCTGTGACTGTAGAAATCATGTAGTTTTGAGGCAAAGAACTCGCCAAGCCATGTTCACAGTGCCTTTTCATCCAGAAATAAAGGAAGTAAGTTCTTCAGACGTTGTTAGGCAGGGATAAAATGGTGAAAATCTGAGTGCACAAGATTAAGTGAATAAGATGAGTCTGGAATGACTTCTAAAACCAAATGCTGGAGGCTGTTATCATGGAGCAGTATCATTTCATACAGTCTTCTTGGTCATTGTTCTTGGATTGCATCTGCAAGAACTCTTAGTTGTTGACAATGAATGTATTTTCTTTGTGAATCTTTTGTTGATGTTTTGTCTGGACTCAATCATTCCTTTCTTTTCCTTGTGTTACCATAGAGACACTATTTCTCAACACCAGTGATTATGCAGGATAGGAATCGTTGGTGTTCTTAATGAAACACTAGAATCAGATCGAGGAGTGTGGCAGAGATGTACACATGCTGATTTTTGTGATTTTGGCTTGGAGCACACAATACCTGTAAAAACAGTTTTTGAATATTCCCCTCTGCATGCAAATGTAACATATGGTCAAATGATCACACTTAATTGTATTTCCCTGTTCTCGAGTACACTGATGTGGTTCATCATGGTATAAGGTGGTTAAATGATCTTTATTAATCCCAAAGGCCTTCGTGAACATGGAGTGTCACTAATGTCAAAATGATCATCCCTAAAACAGCAAGAAAATGCTTTCTCATACTGTGTAAAAATGGCATTATTCCCATACATGGCACAAGTGTTCCTGGCTGTCTCTGCTGCTGTCATCACTCATTTGAACTCAAACAGAAGAATGTCAGAAATGTTCAGATTTCTTCTGTTGGCACTCAATTTCCTAGTGTCCTCAACTACACTCTCTGTCTGTAACTGAAAAAATGACAATATATAAACCCAACAAACAATGGTGAACCTCAAATAAAAAATAAGCAATAAATAAATCTGTAGCAATTGGAATAACAACATGCTAAACAAACGAAACCAAATTATACCCGGACCTAATACCTGTTACGGTAAGCCATGGTGTGAAGGCACAAGTACAATACAGATTAGAGACCATACACAAGGTTTCCAGCTGGAGCTGCTATGTGGCTGTATAAGATGCACTTGCCCACTAGGCTTTTGGCTGCATGTGATAAAGGCGTTGGACAGAGCTTGGGGTTCTCGGGTGGGGGCATACAACAGCTGAACAGCACACTACCCAAAGCAGCACACGTACCAACACACTCTACATTAGTAGTGGCAGAGGTACAGTAATGTGTATAATACTACAAACATTCATTCCTTTGGGGGAAGAGTGACCAGATGCCAGCACCTCTGTGGTGCACAGTTGTTGACACATCCATAGTTTTGAAGCAGTCATGACAGGTGTGAACAGTTCCCATTTTGCATAAACTGCTGAGTAGGAATGAATGTCATGTGAGTGCAGAGATGAACACCTTCTGGCCTCCCACAAGAGAGTGGTGCTGTGAACTGGAAAGCTGCAGTGTCTGGAGGTAACGTAAGTGGTGCCAGCAGGTGGATGGCAGCCACTGGCTCAGTGTAGGAGGCAATGCATCACTGTAGGAGGCACCTGTAGGCACATCAATGAAACTTCGGTGCCCCCTCCCCCCGCCCCCACCACAATAAGAGAAGCCACTGCTGCTTGTGGGGACCAGTCCGCTGGCAAAGGAGCCAGAGACCACATTGGGAGGGTGGCCAGACATGGTCCGGATGGCATGCTGCTCACAGTGAATTGCGATGATGGCATATGAGGCACCCACATGGTGGTTAGCACAGGGGCATCTGTCCCACCCTAGGACAAAGCCAATGACTGGTAAGTAGGCGTCGAGATTGGAGCAGCCAAACCAATGTACAATGTGGATTTTGTAGGCGCCGCTCTGCTGTTGACCATCTGGTTACCTTGTCGATCTTCATTATGAATAACTTCTTGCAGATGCGCCTGACCGCGGCTGTGTTCTTTGATTTGGAGAAGGCTTACGACACCTGTTGGAGGGCGGGCGTTCTCCGCACCATGCATACATGGGGCATTCGCGGTCGCCTCCCTCTTTTTATTCATTCCTTTTTAATGGATCGACAGCTCATGGTACGTGTGGGTTCTGTCCTGTCAGATACCTTTTGCCAGGAGAATGGGGTGCCACAGGGCTCAGTTTTGATCGTCGCTCTCTTCGCCATAGCGATCAATCCAATAATGGATTGCCTCCCAGCTGATGTATCAGGCTCCCTTTTCATGGACGATTTTACCATCTATTGCAGAATGCAGTGTACGTGTTTCCTGGAGTGCTGTCTTCAGCGTTCTCTTGACGGTCTTTACTCCTGGAGTGTCGCCAATGGCTTGCATTTTTATGCCGAGAAGACAGTCTGTATTAACTTCTGGCGCTACAAAGAGTTTCTCCCACCGTCCTTATGACTCGGTCCCGTTGCTCTCCTATTCGTGGAGACGACAAAATTTTTAGGTCTTACATTTGACAGGAAACTTAGCTGGTCTCCACATGTGTCATATTTGGCTGCCCGTTGTACCCGTTCTCTAAATGTGCTCCGTGTTCTCAGTGGTATGTCGTGGGGAGCGGATCGAACCGTCCTACTTTGCCTATATCTGTCGATCGTCCGCTCCAAGCTGGATTATGGGAGCTTCGTATACTCCTCTGCACGGCCGTCCATCTTACGCCGCCTCAACTCCATTAAACATTGGGGTTTACGTCTTGCGATTGGAGTGTTTTATACTAGTCCCGTCAAGAGTCTTCATGCTGAAGCTGGAGAATTGCCACTCACCTACCGGCGAAATATACTGCTTTGTCGGTATGCCTGTCGGCTACTGTCAATGCCCAACTACTCGTCTTATCGTTCCTTTTTTGACGACTCTCTCGACCGTCAATACGGGTTATATGTCTCTGCCCTGCTACCCCCTGGGGTTTGCTTTCGTCACCTCCTTCAACAACTTGATTTTTCACTCCCTGCAACCTTTAGAGTGGGCGAGAGCCACACGCCACCTTGGCTCCAGGCTCAGGTTCGCGTTCACCTTGACCTCAGCTCGCTCCCAAAGGAGGTTACCCCCAGTTCGGTATACCGCTCCCGTTTTATCAAACTTTGTTCGAAGTTGATTAATATGACCTTCATTTATACAGATGGCTCTAAGACCAATGACGGTGTTGGGTGTTCTTTTATTGTCGGGGCACACAGTTTCAAATTCCGGCTCCATGGCCATTGTTCTGTCTTCACAGCTGAGCTATTTGCCCTCTACCAGGCTGTTCTTTACATCTGCTGCCACCGACATTCTGCTTATGTCATCTGCTCAGATTCCCTGAGTGCCATCCAGAGCCTCAGTGATCCGCATCCGGTTCACCCTTTCGTGCACCGAATCCAACACTCTCTTCAGCAGCTGGTGGACGATGGTTCTCCGGTTAGCTTTATGTGGGTTCCTGGCCATGACGGTATCCCTGGGAACGAAGCTGCAGATGCCGCGGCCAAGGCTGCGGTCCTCCAGCCTCGGACAGCTTCTTGTTGTGTCCCTTCATCAGATTGTAGCAGGGTCATTTGTCGGCGCATTTTATCTCTGTGGCATGCCGATTGGGCTGCACAACGGACAACAAGCTTCGGGCCTTGAAACCTCTTCCCGTGGCTTGGATGTCCTCCTCACATCCTTCTCGGTGGGAGGAGGTCGTTTTGGCCTGGTTACGAATTGGACACTGGCGGTTCAGCCATCACCATCTGCTGACGGCTGTACCGGCGCCATTCTGCCCATGTGGGCAATTGCTGATGGTCCGCCACATTTTAACGTCCTGTCTGGATTTTAATACACTGCGTCTTGATCTTGGCCTGCCACGTACTCTAGATGCCATTTTAGCAGATGACCCAGGAGCAGCTGCTTGCGTTCTTTGTTTTATCAACTTGACAAACCTGTCTAAGGACATTTGATTATGCTGGTTTTTTAATCCTATGCCAGTCAATCTGTCTTTTATCGTGTTTTCCCTTTTAGTTGCTGTTTTAAACTTGTGCCTCACGGTGCATTCCTAACGTAGTCTGGGCGCTAATGACCATTGAAGTTGTGCGCCCTAAAACCACAAAAAAAAAGGCCAATATCAGTGGTGCACCATGGGCAGTCATCAGCAAACAGTGTGTTCACACGGCACACACACTAGCTACAGACAGTGCCTGGAGTCCATAGGGATAGATAGTGGTGTTCCGGGTGCCCCTGTCTGGCAGGAGGGGGGGCAGCAGTGTTTGTAGCTGCTGGCTGTGTGTCTATTTGGACCTACTCTTGCCCATAATTAGTCATTCAGTTAGAACTGAGAAAAATGTGAGGGCCTCCTTTGTCAGCAATTCTGTGATGTATTTGCCCATTCAAGTTTTGATAGTTCACACGAGATGTTTTGCCTCACCACGTGAGTCTGGATGAAAGGGAGGTTATTCTGCGATTGAAAATAATTAAAGGATTTATTCAAAATTGAAGCACCGTTGCCCAAAAAAACTGTACAAGGTAGGCCTCTGACAGAAGAAATTATTGACAGTTGGATATGCTGTGTTATATGGCCAACAAGCAATATAAAGGCTTGGGAAAGGCACTGACAACCAATAACCAAAAAGTGACTTTAAAGTAAAGGTCCGATGAAGTCTTCATGGATTCTTTTGCAAGGTAGAGTGGTGTCTGGCTGAGGGGACAAAAACAGTTCACAGTGCCCTCTGCCAATCTAAACACTTCTGTCTCACCACAACTAGGCACTCTACCTCATGATTGATACCTGTCTAGAACATGTGCAGATGTGCGAAGTGTTTAGTTTGGTGGCGTTTCTGATGGCCACTATATAACAGGTTGAGATCTTCCCTAAGTAACATTGTAAGAACTACGACGAGGGTAGTACCCTCTTCCATTGGGAAGAGAATGACACCATCTAACACAGAAAGATGATGATGGAAATTATAAAAGATCCAAAAATGGCCAGACAGGTGGCCTGGCAAATAGTCAGGCCACCTATTTCATATTGTGCACACAACTTGTTTAAGCCCTGGCCCTGCAGCTACTGCAGGTGCAGTCCTGGAGCTGGAACAGGGAAAACTATCATGCATCTGTCTAAAGCTGAAAACCCAACAGATCTTGCTAATCAAAGGATGGATGGAGCCATAATGGGCACTCAAGGCAATGTATCAGCATTTGCATGCTGTGACGTGAGGTGGAAATTTTTTCTTGACAAAAGTAATCCCTGATATTGAAAGGCGATGAGTGGATTTGTCAGATAAAGCAGATGATGGGTTAAACAAGGAAACTGACAGATTGACATGTGGCTAAGTGGAACTTCATTGCCATATTAGAATAAGTAAAATTTTATTGGTGCATAAACTACTATAAGGGCATCTTTATTGAGTTGCGAATAGTGATGCTGTGCTAAGTTAAATGCTTTAGATGAATAAATGCTAGGTTGCTCCGAACCGTTTGCACGACATTGGGGCAGAACAGCCACCACCCCATTCTACGATGTGCCTGTAGGCAAGACTAAAGATTTACCAGGATGGAAATTTGCAAGATGAGGAAAAGAGCACAATTTGTTTTAAAGTTCCACAAAGGTGTACTCACAGGTGACACTGCTTAAAAGGAAAAACTTTATAAAGGAACTGGTGCAGAGGGTGTCCCAGAGTGGCTGCACCTGAAATAAACTGGTGATAGAACGCTATTATTCTGAGGAATGCCTGTAGTTCCCTGGACACTGTTCATATAAGTTTTGTATCCAAGATACACAACACAGGATGGGAAAAATGTGGTTCAGTCAGATTACACTTCAGACACTGTTCCATATGTTAAAGAGAGAATGAAGCTTACGTAATTGTTCTTTAGTTGAAGTGCCTGTTACTGCAATATTGTGGGAACAGATGATGCAGCAAGCTACATATGATGCTCTGGTGAGCATTGAAATTTTGCTGTGGGCTGGCTACTCCAAACATTTAATGTTCATACTGACAAAGACCAAAAGGCATGCTTTCTAGGAGAAATTGTTCCACTGTGTCCTTTAATGGAAGCTGCAGGGAGGCAATACCCCAGTCAGTTTTGGAAAAGGATTAGAGCAATTTTGCAAGTAACTCATCAGCTCATGGCAGGAGGTATGTGTCAATAACAGGACTCTGATAAATTTGATGTCTCCACAAAATTGGAGGTGACACACCTGTGTTTTTGATGATCATTAATGGTGTAGCCCACTCACTTGTCTAAAGCAGTTGAATTACGCCTAGTGACTCAACAGATTCAGTTTGTACTCAATCATGTAAGAATGTGAAAAAGTGCGGCCAAGCCAAATTGTTAGATTGATGTGTGCTGTGAAGTTGTTCACACACCGTAATCCCAAAGAAACATATCCGAAAATTCAGAACACAATTAATCTAGGTCTTGATAAGGAACCAGATCTGACAAAAGATACATATTTTCATTAATAGAAAAAAGCAACAAAAGTATGCAACCCAAACAAATTTTCAGTGTCAGTATCATTAATAAGCAAATACAAATCTGCAGTCCGTTCAACCATGTAAGCTGTGGTGGACAGAAATTGAGTGAGAACTGGAATTTGCTGTTTGTTTGTAGCTTCCCACATACCATTTGATTGTTGCTGGATGGTGGGGCTGATCTGTGTGTGGGTCTGAGAGCAGAGGAGTGAAACGGTTGATCTGGTGTTCACTTTTGGAGATAATGGTTTCTTCAGCACAAACACTTCAGTAAAAAATTCATTCTAACCTGCAGACAATAATGAAATAGAATGAATATCAACGTCCATTTATATTGAGGAAGACTGGGTGTAACAAATTGAAGCCATGTGGTTTTTGTTGTCCCACAACACTCACCATTTGGGGCAAGCAGCCTCCTCGTGCCACACAAAGTGAGAGGGATTTCTCTGAAGTGCCACAGGGTCTCCTTCTCATTGTTACCATCAGGTTTGTCATCTCAGCTAGGCTTTACAGTTTTAGGGGCAGTGACTTCTGCATCATCTGGTGAATTGGTGCTATGTGCTGAAGCGTTTCACTGTATATGATGGTGATGCCTGGTGCTTTGATTTGGTAGACTACTACATGGAGGACTTAAGAGACTGACCAGTGTTAAAATTTCTTCTGAGGACAGATCCTCACTGAAAGGGTTCTCTGATGAATTTCCTTGTCGGACACTAGGCAGATGATCATATCATCAACTGCAAAGTCTGCGTAAGATTCTGTGGAGCTTTTAGTAACAAAGTGACACTTACAGCCCTCAAACTCTTCAGCTCCACTACCTAATCCCGATAAGACTGATGTGACTGCCTGTGTTACTGGTAAAACTCTACACGAGTGACACTGATGTGGATGCGCTCGTGACTATAAGATGATGACAGACTACACGTTTCATCAAAAGTGTGAGGCCAGTTCATTTAAAGCACAACTGCTGTTGCACACATGGCAGGAATCTACAACAATAACAAACCCTTAAATTTCTTTGTCCATTATCCTGATTGCAATGAGGTGTTGGTGTAGCTAGTTTTCACAAGTTTCGCTTCATCGGCAGAGTCGTCGTAAGACAGACATAAACCATGGTGGGTGCACCTGTGATGGTGGAGCCTGAACCATCAACATAGCCACTAGTTTTCCTGAGGTGGTCATGGTAAATTGCTACTGCCAGTCAAGTGGTTGAGGTACCACATTCATAGGTAAGATAAAGAAACAGTCACAGAAACTAAGTGCTTGAAAGTTCTACTTGTTTCCACTTGTTTTCTAACTCTGAACACAATAAAATGTGCGGCTGTTAGAAATGGACTAGTTAGTGAGTAAGGACATGTCAGCATAAGTATGAGATAGGTGGCTATATGAGAAGGATTTGTCTGCCAGAGGCAGCTCTGTTCAGCTGCAGGCAATAGAGGTGCAGGATCGAGATCAGTGGCTTCTGTTCGGGACACAGAGCAGGTGAACAGTGCTGCACCTCCACCACCACTATTGCTCATTTGAGTAGTGCAGTGTTAGGGTTTCTACAGACTTCATATATGATTTCATTCCATATGATACAGGATCTGGTTTCACCACATGATCTGTGTACTCATGTAATTTTGTTCCTGCTCAGAAATCTGTGTTTGGACTGCAAGATTTAAATGCATTGTAAGTAAATTGCTCTTATTGACACTGTTCTCTTTTGCATTTGATTTTCATACTTTCTCATTTGTAATGGAAAATTCCATATTGGCTATTTTTGATGGAATATATATATATATATATATATATATATATATATATATATATATATATATCTAAAAAGAAAGATGATGAAACTTACCAAACAAAAGCGCTGGCCTTTACAAATGTCTGCTTGTGTCTGTGTATGTGTGGATGGATATGTGTGTGTGTGCGAGTGTATACCTGTCCTTTTTTCCCCCTAAGGTAAGTCGTTCCGCTCCCGGGATTGGAATGACTCCTTACCCTCTCCCTTAAAACCCATATCCTTTTGTCTTTCCTTCTCCTTCCCTCTTTCCTGACGAGGCAACCATTGGTTGCGAAAGCTAGAATTTTGTGTGTATGTTTGTGTTTGCTTGTGTGTCTATCGACCTGCCAGCGCTTTTGTTTGGTAAGTTTCATCATCTTTCTTTTTAGATATATTTTTCCCACGTGGAATGTTTCCCTCTATTTTTTATATATATATATATATATATATATATATATATATATATATATATATATATATATATATATATATATAGTATATTTCCTCACAGAGTGGATATGGAATTCTGCTTTTGAATGGCTTTAGTTCTTGACATTGAGTCTGCTTTACAATCTTGCTGACTAAATCATTCTTCCATGTAACAGCTAAAAATGCAACAGTAGTTAAACAAATGTGTTCACATGTTGCTGGTAGGAGCCACAAAGAGTACATTTTAGTAGAAATGAAGGTACAACTATCATCCTACTCTGATGAAAATTTCAAAGAAAATAATACATTCTATTAATAAATCAAGTTCACAAAATTTTAAAAGTCAAAACGTAATTTGAAAGGAGCAGTGGGGAGCACTGCCTTTAGATTTTACATGTTATTATTAATGTTTTATTTCCCTCTTATTTCTAATTATAAAAAGACACACAAAATTCAAATTAAAAATATGTAGTTGTATTATAAAGCGCAATTAAAATGAATAAAATTGCACATCAGAGAAATATACCATCCAAGGAGTTGCTGCAATTAGTCTGCAGGTTACCTAATTTTGACAACAAGAACTCATTAGCAGATTGCTTTTTAGATATTATTAGCAGATTTCATAATACCTGTATGGTACCCACATGAAACTTTGGTATTAAATACCTTTCACATTAACGGGAAGCTGGATTATAAAAGTAGTTTTTGCTACTACAATTTGGCATGTAGAAAAGAAAACCCACTGTGCCTCATGAATTAAAAGTTCAGCAAAGAATACACTAAAAGATACAGGCATGTAAAAATGTTATAAAAAATGAGAACAACTCCAGTATTAAATTAAAATATTTTTGAAGTCCCTCGATTGTGCAGAAGAGCCAACAACTCGCTTTCCCACGTATGTCATCAGCTGTGTGACCACAAGCAGGGTGGGGTGAGGTGTGGCCCAGTGAACAGCAGCAGAGTATGCCACAGCCAATGTGTCAGAAAACCCATTAGGGCTAAATTCATTATGTTCTTTCAACTTGGTTTGTGGAACACTGTTTTTATGGATAAATAATTCTAGGTGCTCCAGTATGTATAGGGTATGTCCTATTGGGGCTCTAGAAAACACTTCTGTGCTTCCTCTCAGATGACACAGCTTATGCTTCTCGATTTGTCAGTGCATCTTCAATGCACTCTCTCTCCAGTTGTAGCAGTGCTCCATAAACAGCGTAATGAATTTTTTTTCTCTGTTGGTGTTTTATAAAACTTGTCATAAGGGTTGCAGTTTATTTTGTACATTCTGAAATACAGCATTTGTTGCATTTATTTCCAGTTTTGTGTCTCATATCCCTGGGAAACATCCCTTCCCATATGCTTGGGGATGTGTTTTTTGTATATATTACAGCGAGTTTGTTCCTGATCTGAAACCTACACCATTACAACTGTAAATCAGATTTGTGCTGCTGCAATGTTTGGCATTCCAAACAGTCACCTCATCCTGAGAAACTAATGTCATTATGAGCAAATACCCTCGCTGGTATGTGACAAATAAGTAAAATATTTTAGGCCCCACAGGAAATGCAGTTGGAAGCTCTCTCTGTATTGAGGAACACACTACTGATGCTCTATCACTGATGTTTTACTGTGCAGATCCACTCTGCCGAGCACAGGGGCTGGTAGACTGTGAAATGCTCATTGAGGAATCCAGACTGATCTGGGAGTAAGGTATTGGTGTCTGAAATGAATTGTGAGCAACTGTATTCCAATATGTTAAATTCCGCATAACGAAACAAGGAGAGCAGTTGAAGTAGAACTTGGGGGAAAGAGCAGGTCATTTTGGACTAAAGGAATGGTGATGAGTTGAGCTGACTTAAACAGAGGGGAAACAGGATAAATTAAGGTTGTGGTTGTATAGTCTCATAAGAAGGTAACAACAGAATGGGGAGGGGGTTTGAGAGGAGGAGCCATAATTCAATTGGGCCAAGGTATTTCTTGGTAGCATGATGCTCAGAGTGCATCCAATGTCCCATCTTCACTGTGTTGAGTGTCCATCTTGATTTTCTGTCCTCATTTGACTTACTCTTCTAATTTATAATGCAGTTGGATTCATAAAAGAATCTACAATATAGAAGGTCTTAAAGTTTGCAATCTTAGGGAGCCAGTGGGCCTTGCTTGTGGCAGAAAGGTTGAAGGGGAGAAAGAGAGGTCATGGAAAAGAACTGGTGAGGTTTAGAAAAAAGGGGTGGAGTTGGGAGAAGTTGGGACTCTTAACGCTGCCCCTTAATGGGACCTCTGTTTTGGATGACTTTTGCAAATTCTACCACTTTTCTTACACCTCAATAGGCCTTTTCCATCACCCATCTTCCTTCCCCTTCGACCCTTCTGCCAGGAGAGGAACCACTGGCTTCCAAAGCTTGCAAACTGTAATACCCTCTATATGAGTGTTGGTGAATAGGTTTTTTCAGTTGCATTATATTTTCAAAACCTGATTATTTTCTTCTGACAACTGTGATTTTTTACTTCTCATTATCATTTACTAGGTGAATCTGAAATTAAAATTAATATAATGGAAGGAAACATTCCACGTGGGAAAAATTATATATAAAAACAAAGATGAGGTGACTTCAAATATGTCTGCTTGTGTCTGTATGTGTGGATGGATATGTGCGTGTGTGCGAGTGTATACCTGTCCTTTTTTCCCCCTAAGGTAAGTCTTTCCGCTCCCGGGATTGGAATGACTCCTTACCCTCTCTCTTAAAACCCACTTCCTTTCGTCTTCCCCTCTCCTTCCCTCTTTCCTGATGAGGCAACAGTTTGTTGTGAAAGCTTGAATTTTGTGTGTATGTTTGTGTTTGTTTGTGTGTCAATCGACCTGCCAGCGCTTTTGTTCGGTAAGTCACCTCATCTTTGTTTTTATATGAAATTAAAATTACATTGATTAGGCCATAATTAGTGGTTTACTTTCTTTGAACAGGCTAAACTGTTCTAACATAGTTCTTTCACTGCTTTCTGAGGAATTTTGCCAGCTTCAGCCAATATTGGCTTTTCATCCAGAAAGCGGATGCTTTGCTCCTGTAAGGATTGCTCACATGAGACTCAAATTACATTAGAATTATCCAGTCATCATTGTCAGACAAGTGCTGCCATTCCATTGAGTTAATGCAGGATCCCCAATCTGTGGGGACAGTAGCTTCATGGTAGATTCAGTAGATTCAGTATCAAGTACAGGTGCAAGACACTTAAGTAATGAAACAGAGGTGCAATCAGCTATCTATTATGTTAATCGTGTGTGGGATGGCCTCCTCATATTTCCCTACCAGGTTATTACAATTCTCAGAGATTGCAATGTAAGTTCATTTCACCATCCTCTCAGCATCATCTTCAACACTGACAAGATGTGGACTTCTGGATTAGTTGTATAATGTCCCTATTAACATCATGCTTACATGATGCTGTTAATGTTTTGAGAAAAAGTGTGTTTGTGCCTACACATAGCTACATATACATCCAATATATATTACGTATTTTGCTGCTGTGAGAGCAAACTGTGTTGGATTCTCCCATGCAATTGGCATGATCCACATATTTACTTCAGGTTTATACAGATTTTGTCATAATTAAAAGTGAATACGGACATGTGTAAAAATATACTCCTGGAAAAAGAAATTTGTACACCCTCTCAAAGGTTTCCAATTCACTCAAGATTTATTGTTGCAACAGTGCATATGGAGTACATGAAATGACTACATTTACAGGCTGGTAGAAGAAGTGGTACTGAGGTAACAGATACTGACCCAAGCTGAAACGACCATTTTAGTACGTGGTGCAGCCTCCAGATGTGGCAGTGTAGATACTGACTCTGGCATCCAGTCCATTGTACACATGGTGAATATTGTATGCTACACCTGCCAGACCTGTTCTTGTAATTTTGTAAGAGCTCTTGGGACAGGAAATGACTCGTGCCATTTGTCAACCATCATCTCCTGCTCAGGCTCCATTGGGGACAAGTGTGGAGAAAGTGTTGGCCAGAGAAGTTTCTGCATGTCTTGCAGAACATGTTGAGTTCTATGGGCACTGTGTGGGCTAGCATTATCCTGTTGGAATGACACATCATTTTCCTGCTGCAAGAATGGCAAAAGAACTGGGCTAACAATGTTCTGACTGGACAGAGCAATGGTTCACATCCCTTTCAGAAATGCAAAGATAAATGAGAGTTGTAGTTTATCACAACCCTGACCATAAGGCCTGTTGTGAGACCAGTGAGCTTTGAATGAAATGATTTTACGAGACATCACTCACCAGTACATGTCATACACGCAAATGAGTATGACTTGCTTGCAGGCAGAATCTGCTTTAATTGTTGAAGTCTATGATGATGCTTGATAGCATGAACAGTGCAAGTCCACGTTGTGCCATGGGTGGAAGATAGGCTAGCCACACTACTAATAACCAGTTTGCAACAGTTCATGTTGGCACATATGGGCTCACAAGCCCTCTTATTTGTGGTGTGGCAAATAAACGATCTGCCACTGTTCCCCTTACCATATGTATGTCTAGACAGATGTCTGTGCTGTGTGTAGGTCCAGGATTTCTTTCATGTGAGTGACACGATGAGTGAGGTGGTGCAATGGTTAGCATACTGTACTTGCTTTCAGGAGATGATAGATCAAAACTGCATCCAGCCATCCTGATTTAGGTTTTCCGTGATTGCCTTAAAACACTTCAGGCAAATGCTGGGATGGTTCCTTTGAAAGGGTATTTCCGATTTTCTTCCCCATCATTGCCTAATTCAGTGGGACCAATGACCTTGCTGTTTGGTCACTTCCCCCAAATCAACCAACCAAACAGTGAGTGTGACAATATTCACATGACCACTGACAAGAGTGTCGTTGCACAACTGACACAACACATCCAGTCAGTCTCCTCTTGATGACATGCAACACACAAAGGCTCTGTAGTCAGATGTGCTTGACAAGTGAACTTACTGCACTTTATAGAAACCTTCATCTTGGAGTTGCCTTTTTTCCTTCCACACACATGGTAATGGCCATTCTTCATCTTCGCTGATGGCTCTGGTGTGTCAATGACAGCTTGTGAAGGGAGTTTCCTTCTTAAAAATTCGGACATCGGTCCTCAGTGATTTGAAAAATAGTTTGGAAATCATGTGTTCATTTGTCAATGCAAATGCTAAATTCTTCAGAAAAGTATATCAGATTTTGACGGTTCCTTTTGGTTTTGAAAGTGAATTCAAAATTTGGAAGTTTATCCCAGATATTTTTAGCATACTATAAAATAACACCATAGACCATCTATTCAGATAATTTGGTCAACACTGTTTATGAGAATCGTTCAATTAATGCTGCCAAGAATGCATCAGTATGGAAATACGGCAATGACACAACTAAGGGCAAATTTCTATCCAGGGCTTGCACATCTAAATGACATAGTTCAATCCAGAAACTTCCACACATTGTGAGTTAATGGAAAGTTGCCTGAACTCATTATCTGCATACATAGACATGTAAAGTCTGCTGTGCCATTTTGATTTTGTTGGTGGACTAACTGATCTCTATTTTGGTGAAAAAATTACAAGATTTGAGTTAGGTGAGATAACAGCATTGCTCCAGCAGATTGCCACAACCTTGGATCTCTGCTTATTACGCTGGCCACAGTAGTTGTGAGGACCACTTCACATACAAGTGGTGGAAATTGGGGTCTCCATACCTGTACTGAGGGATTGCCAATCAATGCTTAAGTGTTCTGGGATAATTTTTCTCTTGTTTTTCAAGAACATGAAGTGTCTCAATTATGAACCCTGCATAAATGCCACGATTATTGGCTTATCCCAAGCACACAATATCAAGTACTGATACTGCTTTGTTTCTGTCATGCCCCCTTCTTGCCAGACGTTGGAAACATTTCATATGCACACTAACATCTAGTGTAAATTACAATGGGTTTATTCCTCATGTTTAATGAGAAGCAATCAGATAACAAATTAATTTCCATTAGAAAAAAATCAAATGCTGCTAGCTGACCCAATCTAACACTTCTACAAGCATATTTGATAAGACTTACTGGCAGTGCATTATTTTTTCATCCTCTGCAGTAACAGTTTATTCAGCACAAGATGGTATGTGCAAACTTGCAACGAATGAGATCTGAAATTAAGCATATTTGACAGATTTTTCAAGTCCTAATGGTCTGTCTTATATCTATGACGTATCTTAGGTGGCTATCTGAACCTTCACTTCTGCAAGCTACCAAAAGGCAATCCTTCAAAATTATGGAGGGGCAGAAAGTTTAACATAAATTATCATTGTTCAATTGCAAACAGATGTGTCTTCTTGACTGAAGTAATCCCTTGTTGTTAATCTACATACCCAATCAAACTGAAGAGCCAATAACTCCTTAGTCTCCATGACCTCAAATAATAAGGTGAACAAGGTTACTTTATCACATCTCCTGCGCATGGATCAGCCAAACAGTGTGGGTACAGGGCTGTAGAAATTTTAAATATTCAAGTTGAATGACAGTTGCATTACCCTGTATTTGGTTCTTAATAACTAATAGCTGGAACAGATACTTGTCTGAAAGTGAGAGACATATCTTTTTAATAGCTTGTGAGATTGGGTGAAAGAAAAAAAATATATATCTCTAGTGAAATTTTTGTGTTTTTCAAGCTTTTTGACACTAATATTGCAGATATGATAGTTTCTCATACAAGCAAATATACTGACAACCTTATAACAAACTAAAAAATGTACAAGAGATTGTATAGTCACGGATCGGCATTAAATTATGGCACTATTTGGCATTTTATGTTTGACAGGTATAGAGAAAGGTCAGCATATGAATGTAAAAGAATTTCGGGAATCAGGCAGTACCATATGAATATTCTGAATGCCATAGTGAGCTGCGAGAGATTTCTGCTTGTAATGCATTGTATGAGGTTTGCTGATATTTCCACTCCAAATGAAAGGAAAAAACTTGACAGCATAACTGCTGTCAGAAAGTGTTCACATTCCTTTGCAGTCAACCTGAAGTGATTCTATAATCCTGCTGATTATGTGACAATCAATGAAATGTTGACTGGGTTTAGAGGCCGCTACTCCTGGACCCCATATATACCACACAAACCCACAAAATATTCAATTTAAATATGTGCCATGAGTGACTGAAAGAAGTTTTATACCAGTAATATTGAAGTATATGTAGGAAAGCAGCTAGATGGACCATTTCTGGTATCAAACAGCCCAGCAACAATTGTAGAAAGGCTTGTCAGTGACATCAAAGGTACATACAGAAATGTCATCATTGACAATTGGTACACAAGCTGCCAGTAGTGGAAGACATGTTGGAGAAAAAATTGACCATTCTAGGCACTCTTCACAAGAAGGAAAGGGAGATACCTCCTGAATTTTGCACCTAAGAGGCAAACCTGTAGAGTTTCAAAATTATGCTTCCAAGCTAATAAACCTCTTGTCTGTACCCAACAAAAAGTAATTGTTAGCTGATACTCCTGTCCACAATGCATGACATGAATGATATTGACCCCAAGGTGAAGTTCAAGATTGTAATGAAATCTGTTGTCCATAGCATTTGTGTGTGTCAGTTGATCAAATGATGGAGCAGAGTAATAAATGAACATGAGATTTGTTGGCAATATTGAGGTATCAAATAAGATCATAGGGTGACGTTACCAGTCTGTGGAACTAGTGTAGACACCACCCTATTTCTTAAACCAAATACAGAGAAGAGCAGCGCATGAATGGTCACCAATTTGTTTAATCTGTTTCCTTCAGTATCTCCGTGAAACTCTCCCACAAACTGGAAGATTCTTGAAGCTAGACGTAAACTACCCTGGGAAATGACTGTTAACAAAGTTTTAAGAACCAGCTTTAAATGATAACCGCAGTGATATGCTACAACACCTTACATGTCGCACAAATACGGATCGTGAGAACAATATTAGAATAATTATTGCATGCAGAGAGGCATTCAATCTGTTATTCTTCCCACGCTCCATACATGAATGGAACATGAAGAAATGCTAACTAGTAGAATGGGACATACCCTCTGCCATGCACATCATGGTGGTTTGCAGAGTACAGATTTAATTTTAGTTGTAGAAGTAGAAGCTGGCTATGAGTGACAAGGAGTTGGCACCCCAATGGTCAGATTGAGGACTTGCCCTGAATAAAAAAAACGTGGGTTTTTGAGGGACAATGGTAGCAAACTATTTCTCCATACCTGTAGTTTGCCAACCAATCCACTGACGCTTCATGCATTGTCCGTTGTGGCTTTGCACTTCCCTGGTGTCTCTGGCTAACAAGTTCGTATCCGTTCTCTTCTCCTACTCATTTGGTGGTGACGTTTGTCTGTTATATTAACTCCAAGTTCTGTAGTAACGCCATTCAGCTGAAACCTGAACATCACTGCCCTTCCTATTAAAACTAGCAACAACCACATTCTACATCATTTGACACTACCCTGAGGTGTCTCGTGAGTGGGAAGTGATGTCGCAGCACTGTTGCCCATTTCTCATCTCATTCTAACCTGTGTAAACTCACTGAATTGCAATTAGCATAGGGAGCAGGATTGATACTTGCCCATGATAAGATATTTTGTGTGTTTGTGAGTGGGTAAGTGGATGGCTGTGTGACTGGCCATCTTCTGAAGTGACACTGTTCAGCAGCATCTAGGCGGTGGATGGAGTTGCCATTTAATTCTCTGAAGTGAAGCTTCTCCCCTGGGACAATTGCTGAGAGTGCCTGTCATTTGGAGAACTCTACGAATACTATTTACTTCTTGTATCCTAAATACTGTCACTCTGCCTGCTCTCTGCTTTGTGTCTCTGATTTCCTATCCTGTAGTTCCAAAGCTGACTTCCAATAGCCTTCAGTTTAACATTGTACCAGTCAATATGTTGTCAATATATGACATAGAGTAATTTTTATGGTATTCTTTTCCTGAATTGTGAGATGGATTCCAAATCTGTTGCATAGAGGTGAACCTTTATCTTTTGGGATTCTGTAGTTCAGTACATCAAATATGTTATTAATGACTTCAGTAGAGTAACCCTTAGTGTCTTTGCATAGAACACGCTTCAAGGACTGGACTGTTCATTATGAAAATAGGCATGATGTCATCCTTACATCCTGCCTTTCTCAACCAGTTTGACCTAACAGTAACAAACTGCATTACTGAGGTATCTCTTTTGATCAGTTATGAAGAACATGGTGCAGAAACTTCTTAATTTCAGTCCATTACATAGCACAATACCTCTATCTGTGAAATGGTTCTTCAACAATTTTAACAGATGTGACATTTAAGAAAAAGCCTCTGGCCTTGGTTAAGAAATTGTTGTATTTGTATCAACACAAACCTGAATACTTTTTACACCCATATTTTATGTCACACCTACAAAAATTGTTGCACATTCTTTGACAGCCTTAGTGGAAGTCTGAAGAAAACTGCTAGTCATAACTGTATAGTAATAACCTGTGGTTCCTTATACAATGTGTGAAGCATGGCAATCTGAACACTGGAGTGGGGTAATGCAGTGCTTGTTATGTTAAGAAGTACAGTCCAATGACCTTCGGTCAGGCATGCACGTCCAAAGCAACAGTGCATCATACTTCTGAACTGCACACAACATGACTATCTCCTAACACCAGGTAAGTGACATTTAAATTAAAATGTGTATGAATTAAAATATTTCACCCGTACAGGAGAGTACATAGTGAATGTAAGAGTGAGAGTTGAAGACACATTGTTGACAATAAGTGGAAGTTTGGGTGTGCCCACGAATCGTGCTTGTATAGGCTAATGGTAAGGCTACCTTGTGCAATATGGAGAAATCTGGGTCAGAGTCCTGGTCCAGCAGAAATTTTCATAGTTGTCATTCCATTATGCAACTGATGGTTGTTCATATTTGAAACAGTGAATACATTACATGAACATCGGAGTGCCGACCTACTGGTATGTCCTCCAGTGGTAAATGCGAGAAATCTACAAGGATACCAGGTCAGCATTTAAATTTGGATGTATTTGTAAAGTGTTTCACTGCATGGTAAAGGAATTCGTTGCCTTCGCCAATAATATGTTGCACTGCATGGCAAAGGAATTCGTTGCCTCTGCCAATAATATGTTGCATTCTTTTAGTGCCAGTTCTTCCTCTGCCTCCCTTTCTCGTGACATTGGAATCACAAAATATCAACCAGTTACAGTCTGCCTGAATGTGAAGAACTTTCAGCCTGATGACATTTATACAGAATTGGAAAATGAATTTTCACTCTGCTGCAAGGTGCATGCTAATTATAAACTAGAAATCTTCCGACAGATGGAAACACTATTCCAGACTGTCTTGAACATGGCATCTTTGGTTTTTGATGGCAAGTGCTCTACTGACCGAGGTATCCAAGCACGAGTCATGAATATCGCTCACAGGTTTACTCCTGCCAGTGCCTCATCTCGTACATGATTACTGAAGTTCTTTTTCATAACTTATGAGACTACCACTCCTGGAAAAAAGGATATTTTGGAGGTACAGCTTAACCACAGCCTGAGGGATCATTTCCAGGCGTAGTAGTACCAAAACATATGCAGGAGAAATTCTGTGAAATTTGTAATGTAAGAGATGAGATACTCAAGGACATCTGTCTATGAAGGAAGGACATGAGACGTATTTGGATAGCTCATTTGGTAGAGCCCTTTATTATGAAAGGCAAAGTTTCTGGATTTGAGCCCCAGTCTGGCACACAATTTTAATGTGTGAAAGTTGTCTTGAGGACAATTCAGAACCTCACTCATGATCACGTCATAACATTCTGATCTCACCTGTACCCTCATCAAAGGATCCTTGCTCAGTTCATGATCTAGATGGAGTGAGAAACCTCAGTCAATGTGTTCTGATATCTTGTCTCAAAACACAGCTTTCAAACCATGTTTTTGTTGTGGGCTTCAGTCCAAATACTGTTTTGATGCAGCTGCTCTTAATAACACAAAAATACCATTTACACTCAGTCCTATTTTTGCACCACTGAAAATGCAATACTACTTGGTGTTAATTTTAAAGATCCATTCCTAAAACTGTGTATGTGACAGCTTATGTCGTCAGTATGTCTGGGCCAACCTAATTAGCACTGAATTTTTCTCCTTCCCACAATTCAAACTTCTCTTTCTCCACAGTTGTGGCCATAACGTCAATTATTTTTTGTGACAGAATTAGCGAGGTTTCTTATCTTCAGACTTACCACATGTGATATCGCTTATAACCAGAACACCGCTTCATGCAAAACAGCAAGAACTCGCCTACAAAAATAATCACAGGGTGAATGACTTTCTGGGATCTGTATCAGGTCAGATTAAAGAAAGATTCAGAAGCAGGCTGCAAGATATTTTAGCCATAGGTTTGAACAACATGCAAGTATTATAAAGACTGGGAAGTTAAATGAGACTCCCTAGAGGAAAGGTGACTTCTTTTTTGAGGAACACTGTTGCAAAAAATTTAGGGAACCAGCATTTGAAGCTGACATAACAATCCTACTGCTGGCAGCATACATTTCACATAAAATGAGAGAGAGAAATTAGGGCTTGAATGGAGCAATTCAGATAATTGTTTTCCCCTCGCTCTGTTTGTAAGTGGAACAGAATGGAAATGACTACACGAGTTACGGGATACCTTCAACCGTGCACTATACCATGGCTTGCAGACTATGTATGTAGGTGTAGATGCATACAAAATGAAACAACGTATATTAGATACTATCCCGTTATATCTTCATGATGTAAAAAGTGATTGCTACTGAGTCTGCTCTCTTTAACCCGTCTAGTGCCTAATGGTGCTCCCTCTGGATCACATGGTCCTGGGTTCGATTCCCGGCACTGTTGGGTATTTTCTCCAAACATTGACTGGGTGTTTGTATAGTTCTCATCATTTCATTATCATTCATGAATGTGGTGAGATTGGACTGAGTAAATTTAAGGATTTGTACCGGCACTGGTAACCGCCAAATTGAGCACCCCACAAACAAATCATCATCATCATCATTATTATTATTATTATTATTATTATTATTATTTGACTGTTGACTCCACTATCACCTGTGTCATCATCATTGTAATTGTTATCGTTGGTGTTGTTGCTTTTGTTGTTATGGGGTACTGTCGCCCACAGGATTATTTCGTTGGTCTGCAGATCCCACCTCCACAAACTTTTTCTACTAATAGCTATTGCCACTGAACCTACTACCATAATTTTTGTCATTGTGCATTTGTGGGTTCTGAGGCTGCTGATCTCTGAATCATACTAATTTAGGAAAATTTCTCTTTGATTTCCAGTTATTTGGTCTTTATGGCTATGGCAACACCTCTACCTTCAATCAGTGAATGAAGAATCACAATCAAAAATTCAAGTTGTAATACTCCAGTTTTTGTAGAAACCTTTGAAATTTTTAAATATTATCTTTGCAATAGCTTTCTTGTATAATGTGCCTCAACTGTAGATGAGACATTCGAAAGATTATTGTAAGCCAACCCCTCCCACACCTCCTTTTTTATTTCTTTTACATATTGCTGATATTTGATGTAGTCTGTCTCGTTAGTAAAATTAGGCAGCAAACATTACTAAGTAGCCAGTTGGAGAGGGTGAATTTGCTTCCAAGGTACATACACAGACATATAAATCCCTCCCTGTGAGCCAAAGCTGCATGCCCTCTTTGTTTATTTGTGTTTTTATTTATTTACACATCATGTTCCATAGGGCCAAATTGAGGAGCAAATCTTCAAGGTAATGGTATGTGTCAGTACATGAAATTACAAGTAAATGCAGTCAACAATGCAACAAGAATCAGCCTAATTTTTCAAGGAACTCCTTGACAGAATAGGAGTGACCCATGAGGAAACTCTTTAGTTTCGATTTGAAAGCGCATGGATTACTGCTAAGAATTGTGAATTCGAGTGATACCTTATTGAAAATGTATGCAGCAGTATACTGCACACCTTTCTGCACCCAAGTTATGGAAGTCCTCTCCAAATGCAGGCTGGGTTTCTGGTGAGTATTAACTGAGTGAAAGCTCCTTATTCTTGGGAATAAGCTGATATTGTTAACAAGGAATGACAGTAAAGAATATATATATATATTGAGAGGCCAAGGCCAAAATACCCAGACTCATGAACAGTGGTTAACCATAGATTTGTAAACTTCCACCACTTATTACCTGAACTGCCCATTTCTCAGCCAAAAATATCCTTCTACAATGGGAAGAGTTGCCTCAAAATATAATACCATACAACTTAAGCAAATGAAAATAAGCATAGTAGACAAATTTTTGTGCCAATCAGTCAATCACTTCAGATACCATTCGAATTATAAAAATGGCAGTATTAACAAAATCCTGAACATGGGCTTACTATGACAGATTACTATCTATCTGAACACCTATAAATTTGAACTGTTCAGTTTCACTGATCATATGCCCATGCTGACAAAGGTGTTAATGGCTGAAAGCTATAATTGTGTGAATCTTTTTGTTGTGCCTATCATGACTCAGCATCTCCTTCTCTGGTATTGTTACAGTGCATCCTGAATTTTACATTGTTTGATTAAAACTTAGTCTTACTATGATTTAGTGTTAGTTTATTTTCTACAAGCCCTGAACCTAGGTCATGAACTGCACTATTTGAAACTGAGCTAGTGTTGCACACAACATCCTTTACTACCAAGCTAGTGTTATCAGCAAACAGAAAAAATTTAGAGTTATCCGTAATACTAGAGGGTATATCATTTATATAAATAAGGAACAGGAGTGGCCCAAACACTGATCCCTGGGGCACCCCACTCAGATGCTACATCACAGCCATTCTCAACATTGTGAGTAATGACCTTATTCTGTCCGTTGCTAAGGTGAGAGATGAACCAATTGTGAGCTACTCTCCATATTCCATAATGGCCCAACTTCTGGAGCCATATTTTGTGATCAAAACAATCAACTGCCTTAGTCAAATCAAAAAATATGCCAAGCGTTTGAAACCTCTTGTTTAACCCATCCAGTATCTCACAGAGAAAAGAGAATATAGCACTTTCAGCTGTTAAATGACTTCTAAAGCCGAACTGTACATTTGATAGCAAATCGTGTGAAATAAAATGATGAATTATCCTTACATACACTGCCTTTCAAATAACTTTTGCAAACACTGATGGCATAGAAATAGGTCTAAAATTATCTACATTACCCCTTGCTCGCTTTTTACTGAGCAGCTTTACCACTGAGTACTTTAAACATTCAGGAATGAGACCATTTCAAAAGGAAAAGTTACAAATATGGCTGTATACAGGGTTAACATGTGCTGCACAGTACTTTAATATTCTGCTAGGCACTCCATCATATCCATGAAAGTCCGTAGTTCTTAGTCTTAAGTGATTTCGTTATAGACTCAATCTCCCTCTTGTCTTTACCACTGAGCAGTATTTCAGACATCAATCTCGGAAAGGATTTGCCAAGAAAGTCATATGATTCTCAGTAGAAACAAAATATTTATTTAATTCACCAGCAATGCTCAGAAAATGATAGTTAAATACTTTATGTTACTGATAAATCAGATAAATGTAAAGTAGTTCACAGTAAAAATATTTCTGTCATCGACCACCTGCTGCTGACCAGAAACTTCCTTCACATCTGATCATATGTTTTTAATTTTATTCTGTGAATTAGCTACTCTATCTGCATACCACATACTCTTTGCCTTCCTAATAACATTTTAAGCACCTTAGAGTACTGTTTGCAATGTTCTACTGTAGCTTGATTGTGAATACTTCTAGTATTTTGATTAATCCCCTCTTTGTTCTACAAGACATCCTTATCCCATTAGTCATCCCATTTATAATGTTTTAATGTCAAGCAACTCTTGAAGAGTGTGAGAGATGTGTTAAGGAAAGCATTATATTTGTCATCAGTGTTATCGGCACTAAAAACATCTTGTCATTCTTGTTCCTTGACAATGCTGTTAAAACGATTCTGTGTCTTCAAAAATATTCTATTACTGTTGAAGAGATTGTAATATATGTGGACTTTTTCTGTTATATAATTTTATTCCTCTTTAAATTCAGAAGACACAACCTTATTGGTCCTTAGTGCACTCACTCTACAAATGTACTTACTCATTTATCATGCCCCCCAGGGGGTCCACAACTCTTTTGTGGATATGTGCGTAGCGAGCACAGGACCCCGAGCTAATGTGGCCCTCCTTCCTTTCCGGGCTGCATACCTTCCTTTTCCGCATCCTTCCCTATCCCTCATCTTCGCCCCCCGCCCCTCACCTCTGGCTCTTTCCTTTCCTTTCTCCCCCTTTGGGAGTACGGTTTGTGCCTACATCCAGAGACGGACGCTCGTAAATGTAACGCATTCTTCACCTTCTCTGCTTGTATGTCTTCATCCTTCCTTTGTCCTACACTTTTCCTTACCTCTTCTCTTTACCCTGCGGCATTTGAGACCTCCGCTGCGGCATTTGAGACCTCTCTTCTTTCCTTTCCCTTTCTTTGTGTTTCCCTTTCTCTTTCTTCCTCCCTGTGCGTGTCTGAAGTCCGACCCACACATTTTCGTGCGTAGCCGGTGACGGGGTAACGCGTAATTCCCTGCCCCGGGTAGACAGGTAGGACACGTACGTACCCCCTGGTAACGGTCAGGCCCAGGGATGGCTGATTACCCGAGCTGATACCTTCCGAAAGTGCTGATTGTTCACACCTCAGGTCACACCTCCCAACAAACGGATGGAGGGACCAATCACCTAAGGCAGGAGTGCCCTCAGAGAAGGCCCCCACAAGGGAGGAGCGTGCCATCGGAGACGCCGGTAATCATGGGGGGATTCTTCTGCAATGGTTTCCTCATCTTCCACTATGTCTGCTCACAAGCGTAAGTTCACTGAGTCTCAGCCACAGACAGTCCTTCCATCGTTGCCACATTTCCTTGTTGTTTTCGGTCTGACGAAGGTCATGACTTCTCCACGGTCAACCCTTTCATTATTCAGAAAGGTGTCAACGCAATTGCAGGTCCTGTGAAGTCTTGTTCCAGATTACGGAATGGCACCATGTTGTTAGAAACAGTCAGTGCCCTCCAGGCACAAAAATTGCTGCGTACTTCACTGCTCCACACCTTCCCTGTCTGGGTTGAAGCACACCGCACTTTAAATTCCTCATGTGGAGTCGTTTATACATGCTCCCTTGACGGGTTGTCTGGCGAAGAAATTCAGCACTACGTGTCTGACCAGGGCGTAACGGCTGTTCATAGAATTATGGAAAGGGTTGACACGAACATCGTTCCAACCTGTACTGTCTTCTTGACATTTGACAGAGTTCAACTCCCATCAAAAATAAAAGCGGGCTATGAGATAATTTCCATTCGTCCCTACATCCCATACCCTACGCGTTGCTATTGGTACCAGTGGTTCAATCACACCAGCGAGTCCTGTTCCAACCCAGCCAAATGTGTTACGTGTGGCAAGGATGCCCATGAGGAAGCATGTCCACCTCCGTCCCCTCGTTGCATCAATTGTATGGGTGACTATGCTGCTTCCTCTCGAGATTGCCCCATTTTTAAAGACGAAAAGCTCATTCAGGAAATCAGAGTGAAGGAAAAGGTGTCGACCTTTGCTGCTCGAAAATTATTCGGCAGTCTACAGCCCACCAAGCCTCAGACAGGAAAATACAGCACTGACCTTGCCTCTCCTCGGCCAACAAAGGAGGCGGCCATGCAGACTTGTGACCTCACCTTTAGTGCCACGGTCGTCAGATCGGCCAGCGCAAAGATCGTCTGTTCCACCTCCCCACTTTCGCCTGCCCACTCTATGGCTCACCCTTCATCGGGTTCTGCTAAATCTCGAGCCCACAAGTCGGACACCAAGACTTCGAAAAAAGAGCATACTTGTGAAGATTTTTACATACCCCAACTTCATCTAAAAATCATGTTCCCAAGAAGGCAAATAAGAAACCCAGTTCATCTCCTTCTCCGCCAAGGCGTGTCTCATCTACAGCACCACCTGGCGGTAATCGCCCTCGGCCTTCTTCTGTGTCGCCGAGGCGCACTGCTGGCGGCTGATCAACCGGCCGATCGCTGGTGGTAGAAGCTGCTCCTGAACAACCTATGGATCAGGATCTTCTGCCTTCGGCTGAATGCCGTTCCATGCTGTCGGTCGCAAGCTCTGAGCACTCGTTGAGTTGACGGCAACCTTGGTCACATTCTTCCATTTACTGTCCACCCTATGTCCATTATCCATTGGAATATCCGTGGCATTCGAGCCAATCGGGATGAATTGACGATCCTCCTACGATCCTACTCGTCAGTCATCTTCTGTCTTCAGGAAACAAAGCTGCGTCCCCACGACCGCTTTGTCTTCCCCCATTTTCAGTCAGTCCGATTTGATCTCCCCTCTGTTGAAGGCACTCCAGCACATGGGGGGCTCACGATTCTTCTCCATAATACTCTCCAATATCACCCAATCCCCTTAACACTCTCTGTACCAGGCCTATTTTATGCACCCGTCCCTAGAAACCGGGCAATTTTACCAATATTAAAAAAATTACTGCATCAAATCTACTGTTTGGATTGTGGCAAATTTGGTACCATCTTGAAGCTGCACATTTCTACTTTAATTCTGAGTGAAAGAAACTACTTTACAATGCACAGCTTTAAGGTACAGTTATAGAAATCACTTAGATGTTTTAAGAATTTAGAAAAAGTCATACGAATAAGGGAATACAATTGTGATTTATTTTTAACCAAAATTGTGGCACTACATTACATGTTTCTGATAGTATACAGTATTACATATAAATTTCACACAGAATCATATTGTTTTTTAGTGTGGAAAATTTTAAAGCAAGGTTCCAGGCAGAGTGCAACGCCACACTGTTCACATTCGTATCGTGTCTCTTTGCGAGAAGCCTTGCCACTCTGTTTCTTGCTCCTGGAACTGCACACGTGACACACACGAGCAGCATACTTCTTAGTAGTTGCAGGTATGTGCTGCAAAAAATGTCTCTTTGTTAGCCGACCTACAGTTCCTTCATTTCTTGGAATGAATTCAAGTGTGTCGTCTTCAACAAGCTGAACTGCAAGCACTGTTATAAAGTCTGTTATTGTAATTTTCTTCCTGTGCACTGCATTGTACAGCCAAAATGCATTTGATACTCCCATAAGCAGCAAATGGAAATATAATTTTCGCCACCATTTCACAGTTCTGTGCTGGAACGGATTGTACTGCAGGCGTTGGTCTCCAATATCCACTCCAATTTTATTGAGGTTGTAATCAAGTACCTGAAGTGGTTTCAATACTACAGACCCATTTCTCTTAGTATGCGTACCAAATGTTGCTTGATGCCTTGTAGACAATGTATACACATCTCTCTTATCTTTCCACTTCATTGCCAATACATTATCTTTACGCCGAAAAGACATTTCGCCCTTTTTCAGCTTAGCAGATACTAAATCTTTAGGCAATCCTTTCCTGGATTTGTTCACAGTACCAACAGCTCCAGTGCCTTTCTCTGCCAGTTGCTGAAATAGCTCTGGACTGGAATAAAATCGATCTAAATACACAGTGTGGCCTTTGTTCAGCAAGCTGCTGTCAGACAACAATCGCAAAATAACCGCAGACGAAGAATTGTCAACAATATGCTTACCAGCATAAACTTCAAAATTTACAACATAGCCACTACTGGCTTCAGCAACAGCATATACTTTCAGTCCATACTTATGAGGCTTATTTTGCATGTAAACACGGAAACTCACACGACCTCGAAATGGGCAAATTCCTTCATCAATTGTCACTTTTTCTGAGGGACGATATGCCTGGATACATCGCTCCTTCAAATTATTATAATATGGCAAAACTTTGTAAAGTGGATGAAATCCATCTTCGCCTGGTTTTTTCTGATTTGAATTGTCAACAAGATGCAAGCATGACAGTATCTGAGTGAAACGCAAACGGCTCATGACATGGGGACAAAAGTTACAACTAAGAACAGGATTAGTGCTCCAATGGTCCGCAATTTTGGGCTTTTTCGAAACACACATGTGGAAAATAATACCCAAGAAACGCCTCATCTCACTTATAGTCACTGGCTTCCACGAACTCAAAACTGAATGGGGCTTCAGATTATTTCCTCTTCTTTTCTTCTGTATTGTCTGTGATGCATACAAATTTGTCTGTCTCTTGAGTTCATTTACGTCACTGTCAGTAAGGAACACTTTACTGCAATCCAGTACAGAACTCGACTCATCAATATCCACTAGTATCTGCCTGGGTGTCGTGTTGACAGGCAGAGGTCGGTAGGTGTCAACTGCAGTCCACTCACTGTCTTTCGGATACGGCACAGCTGCTGGATTTGAAGCAACACCTTCAACATCATTCTCGTCTTCATCTGAAGACAAACTGTCATCAATCTCGTCTTCTAAAAAGAATATCACATTATGTGTAACTACATACATCGTTTACACATGTTCAACAGATATGTGCGTACTGCACAATTACGTGGAAAATTCGGAAATACGTACCTTCAAACACACCATTGCATTCAGAATCGTCTGAATCACTCTCTACATTATCCAGAGTGTCGCTATGATTGATCAAATCCGCAATTTCTGCGTCTGATAAACCGCGCCGAAACATGATGACAAACAACTGAATGATATACAGACTGAGAACGCAAAGATAAGTTTTAACATGAATTACAGCGCTGCCGTGACATCTATGGACGCATTTTGTTAATAAACATCTGAAAAACGTATAGCGCTGGCCAAACCCGTAGAAATAACGTTGCAGTGTTTTGAATGAAATTAAATGTAGCGGCCCGTAAATTTTACGGGCTTGGTGATTTTCGCGCGATCCCAGGCCCGTAAATTTTACGGGCTTGGCGCTTAGAGTGTTAAACACTTCCTTCCAAGCAGTCGCTGTCCATCTTTCCCTTTCTGGATACACCTTCTCTCTTTGATGTGGACGATGGAATGTATACAGTACAATGGCACGAGCTGATCTCCTTCATCTTCTTGGTCACCTTCCACCCTCCCCCCTATTTGCTGGTTGGGGACATCAATGCCCACCACCCACTTTGGGGATCTCCACATCCATGTCCGTGTGGCTCACTGTTGCTAGACGTCTTCCACCAAGCGGATCTTGTTTGACTCAACACTGGGGTCCCTACATTTTTTTCTGCCTCCACGACAAATTTATCTCATCTGGACCTTGCGGTTGGTACTGTTCCGCTAGCTCGGCGCTTCGAATGGTTCGCCCTTGCTGATACACACTCGAGTGACCACTTTCCATGTGTCCTTCGATTGCAGCCACAACTGCCATATATGCGCCCGAGATGCTGGAAGTTTGCCCAAGCCGATTAAACACTTTTTTCGTCTCTAGCGACATACGATGACCGTCACTTTCCCAGCGTCGACGATGAGGTCAAACACATTACCAACGTTATTCTTACAGCTGCGGAACGTTCAATACCACGCACCTCCGAATTGCCCCGGCGCCCCCCAGTCCCTTGGTGGAACGAGGCACGCCGTGACGCAATACGTGAGTGGCAACGTGCACTTCGCGATTTCCGCCACCGTCCTACTTTGGCCAACTGTATCCGCTATAAGCAGTTCCATGCGCGGTGCCGTTGGGTCATCTGCAATAGCAAGAAGGCAAGCTGGAAATTCTTTACTAGCTCATTTAACACCTTCACTCCCTCCTCGGAAGTTTGGAGTCGGATTCGACGGTTATCTGGCGCGCTTAGTTTCTCCCCGGTCTCTGGGCTCGCTGTCGCGCAGGATACATTAGTGGACCCCGTCGCAATTTCTAACTCATTGGGTCAACACTTTGCTGAGATTTCGAACTCTTCAAATTACCCGCCAGCGTTTCTCCCAAAGAAACGTGCAGCGGAAGTGCGACATCTTGCTTTCTCCTCTCAAAATCGCGAAAACTATAATACTGTTTTCTCCATGCGGGGACTGCAACATGCACTCTCTTCTTCTCGCTCCTCCGCCCCAGGACCGGATGGTATCGACATCCAAATGTTGCTAAATTTATCAAACCATAGTCTGCGTTACCTCCTTCGTCTTTATAATCGAATTTGGACCGACAGTACTTTTCCCAGACGATGGCGGGACGCTATCGTCGTTCCTGTTCCGAAACCTGGAAAGGACAAATATCTCCCTTCTAGCTATCGCTCCATTTCTCTCACGAGTAGTGTCTGTAAGGTTTTGGAGCGTATGGTGAATTACCGTTTAGCGTGGTGGCTGGAATCCCGCAGTCTTTTAACACCTGCCCAATGCGGATTCCGAAAGTATCGTTCTGCAGTTGACCATCTTGTTGCTCTCTCCACTTATATCATGAATAATTTTCTCCGGAAATGCCAAACAGTAGCAATATTTTTTGATCTGGAGAGAGCATACGATACCTGTTGGAGGACAGGCATCCTCCCCACACTGTTCTCTTGGGGCTTTCGAGGTCGGCTGCCCCTTTTTCTTCGCGAATTTATGGCAGAGCGCACATTTAGGGTGCGGGTAAACACTACTCTCTCCCGTACTTTCTCCCAAGAAAACGGGGTACCCCAGGGCTCCGTGCTGAGTGTTGTACTGTTTGCCATTGCCTTAAATCCAATTATGGATTGTCTCCTTCCTGATGTCTCGGGCTCCCTCTTTGTGGACAATTTTGCGATCTACTATAGCTCTCAACGGACCAGCCTTCTTGAACGACGTCTTCAAGGATGTCTCGATTGCCTCCACTCTTGGAGCATCGAAACCGGCTTCCGCTTTTCTCTCAGTAAGACCATTTGTGTTAATTTTTGGCGTTGTACGGAGTTTCTTCCACCCTCCTTACTTCTAAGACCTGTCAACGTTCCGTTTTCGGACGTCGCTAAATTCTTGGGTCTTATGTGTGACAGAAAACTGTGCTGGTCCTCCCATATTTCCTATCTTTTGGCTCGCTGTCTGCGATCCCTCATCACCCTCCGTGTCCTAAATGGTACCTCCTGGGGAGCGGACCAAGTGGTCCTTCTCCGCCTCTATCGCGCCTTAGTGCGCTCGAAATTGGACTATGGAAGCATAGTTTACTCCTCTGCTTGGCCGTCTATTCTTCAGCGCCTCGACTCTATCCACCACCATGGATAACGTTTAGTGTCTGGAGCTTTTTACACAAGCCCTGTGGAAAGCCTTTATGCTGAGACTGCTGAACCTCCGCTGTCCAATCGGTGAGCAGTCCTTCTGAGTCGTTATGCTAGCCATCTGTCTTCCATGCCTGCTAATCCGGCCCATGACATTTTTTTCGACGCCTCCTTGGATGTAGGGTATGCAGACCGCCCCTCCTCCCTACCACCACCGGGAGTCCGCTTCTGTCAACTGCTCGATTCTCTTTCCTTCCGCTTTCCTAAAACCTTCTTGACAACATGGGGTACAGCACCGCCTTGGCTCCGTCCCCGGATCTGCCTGCTCTGTGACCTTTGTCAGTTTCCCAAGGATGGTACCCCTTCACTTGTTTATCGTCGGGCATTTGCTGCTCTATGTGCACAAATGAAGGAAGCCACATTTATTTACACTGATGGCTCGAAAACATCTTTAGGTGTAGGAGTGCCTATATTGTTGGCGACACCCCAAATCGATTTTGGCTTCCCAACCAGTGTTCGGTTTATACTGCGGAGCTTTATGCTGTTCTCCAGGCTGTCCAATACATCCGCTGCCATCAGCGGATACATTATGTTATCTGTTCAGATTCTCTCAGCTCTCTCCTGAGTCTCCAAGCTCTGTACCCTGTCCACCTCCCGCTGCGGGTTCGGGGGTTAGAATAGGCTCGCGGTATTCCTGCCTGTCGTAAGAGGCGACTAAAAGGAGTCTCACATGTTTCGGCCTTATGTGATGGTCCCCTCTCGGGTTTGACCTCCATCTTTCTAAATTATTCCGAAGAGCGAGCCAATTGGGGAAGGGCGCCTTACATGGTGCACTGTATCCGTCATGCAATTAGACCTTTAGCCGTCTTTCTCGTCGTTGCAATGGTGTCCCGCTCGTTTTCGATCACTTGGGCGATTACCACGCTGCACTCTGCAGTGTTTCTTTTAACTGCGACGACGACCTTGGCCATTTTTGCACCTAAGATCCAGCACGGTAGCCAGTCCGTTGTGGTGGGGCCGCCATGTACCCTCTTGGTTGTAGCCCCCTGACAACACAGGGATCGCTCTACTGATGCCTGCGCCGTTAACTCCCCACGTATGCCAAGGAGTAGATGCCCATCGCCCTGGGGCATCGGGACTCCCGGCAATGGCCATTCTGCCAGGTGGCCTTTGCTGTGGCTGGGTGGCGCCCGTGGGGAGGGCCCTTGGTCGGAGTAGGTGGCATCAGGGCGGATGACCCGCAATGAAGCGTGGTACATCATCTCTCGCTGGCGGCCAGCCGTCAGCAGTCTCTAAGCGTTCCAAAGCTCACTTTAAGGCTAATGTGTATGACCCCAAATCGTTCCCCTCACTGGCCACACCATGGGAGGAACGAAAGGCTGTGAATGAGAGCGAGAGATACTCGCCCCAGTATCTAGTCTGTACCAGAGCTGACGGGGACTCGTTTGTGTCTGTGAAGCCTCAGTTCTTTGTCGAACATTTAGAGGACAAGTTCAGGGAGGTGGAGGGCTTGTCCAAGATGCGGTCTGGATCGGTGTTGATAAAAACGGCATCCTCTGCCCAGTCACGGAGGTTGCTCAATTGTGACAAGTTGGGGGATGTTTCCGTTAGCATCACGCCGCATAAGAGTCTGAACATGGTCCAGGGTATTATATTCCACCGGGATCTTCTTCTGCAGTCCGACAATGAATTACGCGCCAACCTCGAACGACGAGGTGTTCACTTCGTCCGGCGCGTCCATCGGGGTCCGAGGGATAATCAGGTCGCCACCGGTGCCTTCATCTTGGCCTTTGAGGGTGATGTCTTACCCGAAAAGGTTAAGGTGATGGTTTACCGTTGTGATGTGAAACCATATATCCCTCCTCCGATGCGGTGTTTTAAATGCTGGAAGTTCGGGCACATGTCATCTCGCTGTACTTCCAGCATCACGTGTCGGGATTGCGGACGTCCTTCGCATCCTGATACTCCATGTGCCCCGCCTCCTATCTGTGTTAACTGCGGAGAACACCATTCCCCCTGCTCGCCGGACTGCAGGATATTGCAGGAAGAACGGAAGATAATGGAATATAAGACCTTGGACCGGCTGACCTACACCGAGGCTAGACGGAAATATGAGAGGCTCCATCCTGTGGCAATGACGTCAACCTACGCCGCTGCTGCAACGACGGTTCTCCCGTCATCACGAATCAGCTCTAAGATCGGTCAGCATCCACCGGCCCCCTTGCTTGTGGGGGGCACTTCACACCCTGTTGCTCCTGCTCCATCTTCTCCAGGAGCAACACCCTCCCAACCATCGGGGACATCAGCTCCCCCTTCCCAGCCGGAGAAGCGTAAGACTTCTTCGGCTGCTCTCGCCAGGAAGGGATCCCTTGGGGACCTCCCTTCGCAAGTTCCGACCAGTGGCAAAGCGGACACCCGCAAGTGGTTGAAACAACCGCCAGTCCCTGGTCGTCGGGCCTCGTGGTTGTCGTCTGTCCCTGAGACTGACCCAGTGTCACTGTACGCGTGTGGATGCCACAGGCTGTTACCGTCTGCAGTCTTTACATTCCACCGGATGGTGATGTCTCGCAGCATGTCCTGGCTGCACTGGTCGCCCAATTGCCGCCACCTTTCTTGCTCTTGGGCGACTTCAACGCCCATAACCCTCTGTGGGGTGGGTCAGTGGCAACAGGTCGAGGCGCTATCGTTGAGCATTTCTTGTCGCAGCTCGATCTCTCGCTGTTAAATGATGGTGCCTTCACACACTTCAGTGTGGCGCATGGCACCTACTCCGCCATTGACCTTTCAATCTGTAGCCATAGCCTCTTACCGTCTGTCCAATGGAGTGTGCATGACGACCTGTGTGGTAGTGACCACTTTCCGATCTTTTTGTCACTACCACAGCGCCACTCTTCTGGGCGCCCTAGCAGATGGGCTATGAATAAGGCTGACTGGGACTTGTTCTCCTCCACTGCCGCTTTTGAGCCTCTCTCTACCGATGACATTGATGCGGTGGTTCAATCGGTCACCACCGGCATCGTTACTGCCGCCGAATCTGCCATTCCCCATTCCTGTGGGTCCCCTCGGCGGAAGGCTGTGCCTTGGTGGTCGCCTGAGATCGCTGAAGCGATTAAAGGTCGCCGGCGGGCGCTCCAGCGTCACAAGCGACATCCCTCCATCGACCACCTTATCGCCTTCAAACGGCTGCGTGCGCGGGCCCGCCTCCTTATCCGCCAAGGCAAGAAGGAGTGCTGGGAGCGGTATGTGTCCACAATTGGCCTCCATGTCACTCCATCGCAGGTCTGGGCCAAGATTCGACGCGTCTACAGCTATCGGCCACCTGTCAGCGTCCCTGCACTCTCACTGAATGGAGCAGTTTGTACTGACTCCGACGTCATTGCAAATCGCTTAGCAGAGCATTTTGCTATGAGTTCCGCTTCTGCGAATTACCCCCAGGCCTTCCGCTCCATTAAAGAGCGGATGGAACATCGGAGCCTTTCGTTTCGCACCAACCACCCAGAATCTTACAATGCTCCATTTAGTGAGTGGGAATTTCGCAGTGCCCTCGCTGCTTGCCCTGATACCGCTCCTGGGCCAGATGGCATCCACTGTCAGATGCTGAAACACCTTTCAGTGGACTGCCAGCGGCGCCTTCTCGATCTTTACAACTGTCTTTGGGTCGAGGGGGAGTTTCCGTCGCAATGGCGGGAAGGCATTGTCATCCCCGTTTTGAAACCTGGAAAGAACCCTCTGGAGGTGGACAGCTACCGTCCCATTAGCCTCACCAACGTTCTTTGCAAGGTGCTTGAACGGATGGTGAGCCGGCGCTTGAATTGGGTACTGGAGTCTCGGGGCCTTCTGGCTCCATCTCAGGGTGGGTTCCGTAAAGGCCGCTCCGCCGCCGACAATCTGGTGAGCCTGGAGTCGGCCATCCGTACTGCCTTTTCCCGCCGTCAGCACCTGGTCGCTGTCTTTTTCGACATGCGGAAGGCGTACGATACGACGTGGCGTCATCACATCCTTTCTACGCTTCATGGTTGGGGTCTTCGGGGTCCTCTGCCGATTTTTATCCGCAATTTTCTGTCGTGTCGTACCTTCCGCGTGCAAGTCGCGGCCTCATATAGTTCCTCCCACGTCCAAGAGAACGGTGTGCCACAGGGTTCCGTTTTAAGTGTCTGTCTGTTTTTAATAGCCATTAACGGCCTTGCTGCGGCCGTGGGAAACTCTGTCTCCGCTTCCCTGTATGCTGACGACTTCTGCCTTTACTACAGCTCTACTGGCATTGCAGCTGTTGAACGTCAGCTACAGGGCGCTATCCGTAGGGCGCAGTCTTGGGCTGTAGCGCATGGGTTTCAGTTTTCGGCAGCCAAGACCTGCGTTATGCATTTCTGCCGGCGACGTACTGCCCACCCGGAGCCGCAGCTTTCTCTCAACGGCGAACTTCTTTCGGTGGTGGAATCACACAGGTTTTTGGGGGTGGTTTTCGATGCCCGGTTGACTTGGCTGCCTCATATCCGGCAGCTCAAACAGACGTGTTGGCGGCATCTCAATGCACTGCGATGTTTGAGCCACACCCGCTGGGGAGCCGACCGCTCTACCCTGTTACGGCTCTACCAGGTGTTAATCCAGTCCCGTCTGGATTATGGGTGCCTGGCATATGGCTCAGCATCCCCGTCTGCGTTGCGGGTGCTGGACCCAATTCTCCACAGCGGGATACGCCTTGCCACTGGTGCTTTCCACACCAGCCCTGTGGACAGCTTACTCGTGGAGGCAGGTGTCCCTCCACTGCGGTTCCGACGCCAACGTTTGCTGGCCGCTTATGCTGCCCGTGTTCTAAGCTCGCCCGGGCATCCTAACTATCGTCTCCTGTTCCCGCAGTCAGTCGTCCATCTGCCGGAACGTCGGCCACGGTCGGGTTGTCCGATCGCCATACGCGTCAAGGAGCTTCTCTCCGGGCTTGGGCTTGTCCCTGTTCCACCTCCTTTCCGGACACCTCTGCGTACACCCCCGTGGTGCGTTCCTCGCCCTTGCCTTCGGCTAGACTTGGCACAGGGCTCGAAGGACTCAGTCCCTCCAGAGGCCTTCCGCCGCCGCTTTTATTCCATCCTGGCCACGTATCAGGGCTCTGGCATTGTTTACACCGACGGCTCGATGGTTGCTGGTCGAGTCGGTTATGCGCTCACTCTAGGGGACCATTCCGAACAACGTTCCTTACCGACTGGCTGCAGCGTTTCCACTGCTGAGCTGGTCGCCATCTTTCGAGCCCTAGAGTATATCTGCTCCTGCTCAGGTGAGTCCTTCGTTATCTGTAGCGATTCCCTGAGCAGTTTACGAGCACTCGACCAGTGTTTTCCTCGTTCCCGTCTGGTGATGGCTATCCATGAGTCCCTGCATACTCTTGCGCGTTACGGCCGCTCTGCGGTCTTCGTGTGGACCCCAGGCCATGTTGGGGTCCCCGGCAACGAGAATGTTGACCGGCTGGCGAAAGAGGCGACTAGTGCACCATCTCTGGACGTTGGCCTCCCGGAGACAGATTTGCGAGCGTTCCTACGCCGCAAAATTCTGGACCTTTGGGATGCTGAATGGCGCACCCTGCCTTCACGCAACAAACTTTGGGCCATGAAGGGGGCTACCGGTGTGTGGCGCTCCTCCTTGCGGGTCTCTCGCAATGAGTCTTTTGTCCTCTGCCGGCTGCGCATTGGGCACACTCGGCTTACGCACGGCCACTTATTGCGCCGTGAGGACGCGCCTCTATGTCGCTGCGGCTCCGTTTTATCCGTGGTTCATGTTTTATTGGAGTGTCCGTTTTAAGCTGCGCTCAGGCAGTCGTTCGCACTGCCTGACTCGCTCCCTGCCCTTTTAACAGATGACTCGGCTATGGCTGACTTAGTTTTACGTTTTATTCGGGCAGGGGGTTTTTATTCTTTAATCTGAGTGTTTCTATTTTTATCTTATTGTTTTGTGTTGATTCTGGCCTTTGGCCTCCGGTTTTCAACTGATTTTTTAATGTGTTTCAAGTGGTTGGCTTTTCCTTTTTTATTTCTCTGGTCGGCCAACCACCGTCACACTCTGTGTGCTTTTAGTTCGTTTTGTCTGGTCTTTGTCTCAGCTTCTCTTGTTCAGTGTCGTCTGTGCTCTATTCTGTTACTCGTTTTTTATTCTCTGTGGGTGTTTTTTAGTACTTGGACAAAGGGACCGATGACCGTAGCAGTCTGGTCCCTTTAATCCCCCAAACCAACCAACCAACCCTGTCCACCTTCTGGTCCACTGGATTCAGGACTGCCTGCGCTTGCTCCACTTGGGGGGCGTCTCGGTGGCGTTCCTCTGGCTCCCAGGACACGTTGGTATCTGTGGATATGAGGCCAGCTATTCGATCGATTCCCTTCACCGATCTACAGAGCGTTTTATGTCGTTGTGTTGTTCTTTTATGGCACGCACATTGGTCGACACTTCCCAATAATAAATTGTGTGATGTGAAAGCTCTTCCCTGTGCATGGACTTCTTCCTCCCGAACTCGTTGTTGGGAGGAGGTCATTTTAACTAGACTCCGGATAGGGCACTGTCTTTTTAGCCATTGACATCTTTTAAGCGGCGATCCTCCCCCACTCTGTCCCCACTGCTCTCAGCTGTGGACGGTAAGACACCTTTTCATTGAGTGCCCCTATTTAACTCTGTTACGCGCCTGTCTACAGCTGTTGCCTGATTTATCGTCCATTTTAGCAGATGACACATGCCCGGCCGATAGTGTTCTCGAGTTGACGTCAGTCATTTGAAGCTCTTTTTGATGACAACCAATCCCTTTCTGTAGTGAATTTTTGAGCTTTCCTTCTGCTTTTAGTTTCTCCAATTTTTTGAGTTTCATTCCCATTGCTGCTGGTTTCCATTTTCGTTTTTTACCGTTTCCTAAGTCACAGACTGGGCGCTAATGACCATAGCAGTTTTGCGCCCCAAAAGCTCACGATAAATGACTTTTGTTTTGGTTTTGGGTTGTCTTGGTTTCCTGTTCCCATTTCATGTAAAATTGACATTTCCTTATGTAACAGTTTATCTCGATTTGAAATTCAAATGTGAGCATCAAAATCTCATATTGCTCAAACACATATGCATCCTGCTTGTGGTTGAACTCTGATTTGACTTTAAGTATAATATTTCCACAAAATACTTCACTTTTATGTGTAATGTGTGGAGCTAGAACTCCCAGAACCCAACCTGCAAGAGTGTTCTTGCTCGACTGTCGCTGTGGTGCACTAGATCATCTCCATGTGCCAATTTCTCACTTCCAGAATGATGGGCATCCCAGTGTGTGCTACCACTGTGCTGCAGCAAGGAACTGTAACGACAGTTTCAGTCCTTCAAGTGCAGGATTGATATCCATAACCTTACAATATGCTTATAAGTTCTGCAGGACTGTATGGATTGTTGGAAAGGTGATTTTCTTTTTGTCAACCACATACTGGAAGAAAAATGATTTTTACTCTTTTGCAGATTGTTTGAATTTTCTAGGTGTGGTGGTAGGTGAGACATATGCTTGCATTGTGGGTGACCAGGCTGAAAGGAACATTGTACAGGAATATTCTCTGTACATGAGCACTCAGAATTGAGAGGCCAGATATTTGCAGCAGGTCCTCAAACTCCAGCTTGTGACTCATGGCATAGGGAGTCAGTGAGTAATCTGAGGATGTGTATCATTACCAGAATTCCTGATCTTCCATGTACCAAAGACCATCACTTGCAGACCAAGATAAAGTGTTCGTCATAAAAACCACCAGTGTCATTCTTGTAAGTTTCCTTGACTTCCTGAAATGAACTATAAATCTGATTTTGGCCATTATGGGTGGTTCTTTTGAAAGTCCACAACTGTGAAATCAATGGGTTCATTTGTAAATAACTTCCCTGCTGTCAGTAAGCATTTTGTTTTATTCATATGTAACATGGTGTGTTTTGGGAAATGACGCTTGCCATTGTTTTAGCTTCCTATACAGACAGAAAAAAAACGTTGTGCTTTCCACTGAAGACATCACACAGTGGTAACTCATGCCATCTGCCCAGTTTTGGATGGAGCAACATTGACAAATGTAGGTTCTGAGTCTGATGGTTAAGGGAATCTGACCTCTGGGGTTGCTGGAATAACATTGTCTTGAGTTTTCCTTTTTTTTTTTCTCTTCAACAGCTTTGAAGGATTGGGACTCTCAAAGGACTTACCCTGTGGGGGTAGGAACTGAAGAGGAGCCGGCAGCCCTAGGACCTGAAGTGTGTGACTTCTTCAACCACTCCATGTCTAGTGTTCACTGTTCCATCGACAATGAGGTCATTAATCTTCTGTTCTTCTTTACTGTCACTGACTTGTGTGAGTTTGCTGGTCTGGGGATTCCCACAGAGGGGGCCCTGTAAAGGGAGCTAGTCACTAGTTGATACTGGAGGATACTTTGTGTGGGGAGGTGATGTCCCCAAATATAGTACATAATAAAGATATTTCTGGTGATCTAGCCACAGTTATGGCAGAACGCAATATCTTTGATATGGTATGAAAATAATAGTACTTCTTCTAAGCTCCATAATACGACAGGCAAGCAAAGACCTGAAGTGGTCTGATTTTACATTCGTTAACTAGTGAACCACATTTTGAAGATTGGAAAGTGGGTGGGTTTTTGTCAGCAGTTTCTGCATTATGCTTGATACTTATAAAAGTGTGCTCATGGCAGAAAAGTTACTGGTCATGAAGCTACAGTCAGATGAAAATATCTGTGTTGAGAGATGGCTGGAGCCTCAGGGCCACTATCTGATATATTTGGTTTTTACACTATGCCAGATATTCTTTATATGCCACCTACTCCAGACGAGATCTCTAACTGCAGATGGCACTCAATTACAGCAATGCCCTTCTGCTTCAGCAGACATTTCTGAGAATTCCAGTGCCCACAAACAGGCTGGCAACTACTTGTCCAAACTGTTGCCACCCAGTGCAAAATGACATCAGTTGTGTGCGCCCGCGTCGTGAGGGGCTGCCACTGTGTATGATTATTATGTGATGTGACTGCTGGAATGGCAGTGATTTGCTATAATTTTTATAACAGAGACAGTCTTAGCATGGCAGTTCACTCCACCATTCCTGTATGACACTTCTGCTGTAGTAGACACTTGCAACAAGCAAGAAATGGAATTAAACTGTATAACAAGGATGAGACTGGATCACTGCACACAGTGTGGTCAGTCGTGGGATTTGTTGTGTGTCTAGAGGAATTGGAAGGGTTGTTCTGCAGCTGGACAAATGGCAAACCATCTGGCCTTTATTTCTAGTTCTGTATCATTTGTATGTGTTGTTGTCTCCTAGTGCATTGCCTCTGTTCTTGAAATGTCCATGATTAACTGAACCAAATTAGTTGGTGAGTGCATAATTAGGTGTGAGGGGAGAATCATATGGGTTGGAGTGTAAATGGCTGCACAAGAAGAACAGTGCCTCCAGGTGCAGGATGTCATTCCTGCAGTGTTGAATTTGCAGTTTCAATTGCAGCCCGAAAAGGCTTAAAGAATTTCTTGTCAGACAGCTATACCTTACGAACGTCACGTTATGGTGTGTTCAGCATACTAATGTCATGCTTATCTGCACATTTTATAACTGCCAGCTCATTATGAATAGCGTGGCCATCCACAATTAAGACGAATGGATTCGTTCCTGTTGACAGAACATGCAGTTTGAAATGCTACACCCATTGCAAGAACACGTCCCGATTCATCCACCTGCTTTCAGGAGCTCCACCAAAAAGTATAGCTTTTGAACATACCATCAATGGATTATCTTTATTCCATTTCTTCTGAGGAAAAATGAAAATTGGAAAGTGCAGGCATAAAATGGATAGTTACATCCACTGTGGAAGTTTGTGTTAATACCCTACTGTTTTGAAAAAGTGAAACACTGAGAAATGTGATCGCAGTGAAATTAATACTGCTGATTACAAACTTGACAGTACACACACAATTAACACTACAGACATGTACCTGCACCATGACTGTGGTAGTTCAGTAGGGAGAAGTGCCACTGCTGAGCTGCCATTGGTGTCCGTATACCTCGTGGTATGGAATCAAAGAGCACGTGAACATGTTGCTGGGGAATACTCTGTCAGTTTTTAAGCACATCTACAAAGCATCAACTGTGGCTGCAGGAGGCCTGAATGTAAAAGTTGTCACCCATCGAACATATGTGGGATATGGTCAGTTGGCATGTCAGGTGAACGAACAAGCAACAGAAGTGACGGCACCATTCGTTCTTCGAAGATGAGTTTCACATTCCTTGCTACATTTAGCCAGATGTTGTCATGCTAAAATATGGCATGTGGAATGGCTTGCATTAGGGCTGTAAAACCTCCCTGATTTAGTGGTAACTGTTCACACAGTCCTCAAAAAATAGGTGACGAGATCACATGTCGCAGGCAATGCTGCCCCAAACCTTCACAGTTAACAATTGTCCACTTAGCCACTTAGCCACTCACCATACAGTCTGCATGACTGGCTTCACAACAGCGATTTCGAAAGTGCAAGTGGCCATTACTGTGGGACACCTAGTGGAATCTGGTATACATACGAAGGCAAATTCTTGCCACCTGATGTCAATTGTTATTGAATGCTTGTATGTTGCAAGTGACATCGTGGTGGGTGGGGTGATAGATCTTAATAACTGGAACTGTTTGCCACGTTTTGCAATGTGCAACTGTGGGGTATCACAGTTGGATGATGATCCTGTTTTCCCATCACTTGCACTGTCAGGAATATCACATCACAACGTCTGTCTTTCCAACATAATAGTATCTCCTTCAAAATGTTGGTCGAACAGGTTTGACAGCTCCTGTGCAATGTGTGTTGGAACTGTGTAATCTGAGGGTAGGTCTGGGTCACCTCCATCATTCATGTTCGTACCAAAGCATGGAGATTACACAAAATTTTGGTAATCTCATTGTCATATCTTATCTTCACAACATCAATATAGAACAGTTGGACAGGCCTGTCCCCAGATTCATTCTTCACTAATAACACCCAGCACAAGTAAATGTCACTACTGTACAATGTGTGTACATGAGTGCCATCTTCCATGCATGTGGCCTCTCATGTGACCTCACAACGCACGTGAGATATACTGTTTGTCCGTCTGTGGCTGCAAGTATTTCTGGTGTGTGGTAGGCTGCGTTGTCTTGCACTCCCATTTTTCTGTGGGATACACATGGTTAGTCAAACATGTTTAACATTTGTCCTTGTCTTTTGAAGCTAATTCTCTCTCTCTCTCTCTCTCTCTCTCTCTCTCTCTCTCTCTCTCTCTCTCTCTCTCTCTCTCTCTCTCTCTCTCTCTCATGTGGGATACTCATACCACGTTTATCACATACTGTCATTACACATATTGCAGTCAGACATCTGAATCCAAAACGACATATTTTAGAATTTCCACCATGATAAGTATTAGCTCCATAAAGTGTGTCCCAGTCTACAGTATATTACCATTATCATACTTCTAATCTTCTTTAAACAAGTGACTTTCAATGCAGAAAGTTAGATATAGTTATTAGCCTACTAGTGTGTTGCAAGTAGACCCCTACATTACATGTCGAGAGGTTGTGTGAGACTGCGAAATGCCATGGTTTGCACAAATTGCTTTCTTTACAAGCCTGTTCACCTCTCAGTGTCTCTCAAAAGTTCTAAGAATTAAAGAAGCAGTTGGTTTGTGATGGAAGGAAATTTATCACAAACTGGACAAGATACGGGATCTCCTGATATTTTCATACTGTTTTCCTCTATTATCCCTTATCTCCTTAAAGTTTGGCACTTACCAAGCCATGCAAAAAGAGAAAGGTGGTTTTAAAATACTATACATAAATAAGAAAATTGAAAAAACAGTTGTTTGTTAGAACAATGGTGTGTAATTGGAGAGGTAAAGAATGTTTCAGTGGTATGTGACCGCCATAATGTAACATTTTTAGACAGAGCTCTTAAAATGTTCAAAACATGTTCAGTAGACAATTGTAGGCTTAAAATTTTTGTGTGCTTTATATATTTAATCAACAAACATGTAAACACTCACATAATATGTGGTCATTGGCAATGAAGTTTGATGGGAGAGATGGAAAATTTTTTGCCGCAAATGAAACTCTCATTTGCAAGTAACTCACTCAGCGCCAACACCACAAGCATTGTGTATATGATCTCGCTCCAAAGGACAGGCATTTAAAATAGTTTGACATACGCACTGTGGTTAGTATTTCCTGGAATTCAAATGTATACTCTCACCCAATGCATGGACCTGCATTATCTTCCTTACTTCAATAAAGGTAAACAAACTTCATCCTCGATTGCACTTTACCTGGAGAAAAGGCAGAGCAGAGAAATGTGCTGCACATTTCTGATGACAGCTATCTTTCCACACTGCAAGTTTTCAATTAATGTAATTTATGCTTTTCAGTAATTTCATAGATGAATTGATCTTCGCCTTGCAGGCTAGTGTGTAAAGCTATCAAATGTCCTGTAATATCCAATGAAAACAGAGGTCAGCAACCCACGGTAGATATTCTATTTTGTGGTGATGCCTTCTTTTGACTAGAAAATCCCAATAAAACAGATTTGAAAGATCAAAACTACTTTTCAGGACATTTCTGAAGCTAAGCCATCAGATTCCACTGTGATTTAATTTTTCACCATACTCATCCCCAGTGTGAACTAAAATTTTCTGAAACTGTCAGAGCATCAAAAGTGAGATCTCAAATAACTGACTGTCAAGAATGTTTATTGCCAATGATCATTCAGCATGAAATAGGCTTTGTTTTTTGTACAAATCACAATAAAATTTTCTGAAGCCATTTTCAATTAATAGAGAGGTTTGATATACAAGGAATTTGTAAATACCATACATGGTAAGGCAGTGAACATAGTGTTCCAAGCTAACACATACAAAATATACTGATACAGTGATTAAAGAATGTTGTATATTGTTTATATGAAATTATTAATTGTATGTGGACAGTGCAATTAGCTATCTTACATGCTAATAACCATTGTACATTATTTTGTTTGTTGATAGGACACCATAAGCAGAATAAACAATGGATGTTGCCAATTTTATAGGCTGATCTCAGCACTACTCAGATCATGAGATCTTGCAGATAGAGAAATGTGTTGTCCAGTAACCAATTGTGCAGTCTTTCCTTAAAAAAGTGTAATGGCATGGCCCGAGCAGTTCGTGATAGTAATTGAAGAGTTTTATAGTATTCACCTTGTGTTAGACACAAGGAGATGTTAATCTTTATCCTGGTATGTCATCATCCACCTTTATTCTAGTATTGTAGTCACAAACTTCTTACCTAGAAGAATTTTTCATGCCATTTTTATCTGTATATAGTACACAGATATGTACATGTTTACCAGGCTCATATTACCGTCTGTTGTAAAGAGACGACGACAGTGCTCTCTGGGACTTGTTTCACACATTATGTGTTATTTTTTCCTGTATTCTATGAATTTTGCCAATGTATGAGGGTGTCTCATCAAATGAGGAGGCCATAAGTAATATGCGATTGCAACAGTCCAAAATATATTAGTCTCAGGAAGTCAATAATAATCACGTCTGTAAGTTCCCAAAGCAGATAGGAGACCCTCAAAATCTTTTTACATACCTGACTAAAATGTTCTTAACAGTTAAGTTTGGAATCGATATGCATTCCTAACAGTTGTACAGATATGTTTTCTGTGGCATTGGGTGACCATAAAAGAAGCTGTATTGTTTTCTCTGGATTATGGAGTAATTTATTTAATGAGTACCAGTGGATGGCAGATTTGAGTGATTCCTGTTTACTGTTAAGCAAGGCCCCTGTGCGGGCCGGCCCCTGTGCGGGCCGGCCCCTGTGCGGGCCGGCCCCTGTGCGGGCCGGCCCCTGTGCGGGCCGGCCCCTGTGCGGGCCGGCCCCTGTGCGGGCCGGCCCCTGTGCGGGCCGGCCCCTGTGCGGGCCGGCCCCTGTGCGGGCCGGCCCCTGTGCGGGCCGGCCCCTGTGCGGGCCGGCCCCTGTGCGGGCCGGCCCCTGTGCGGGCCGGCCCCTGTGCGGGCCGGCCCCTGTGCGGGCCGGCCCCTGTGCGGGCCGGCCCCTGTGCGGGCCGGCCCCTGTGCGGGCCGGCCCCTGTGCGGGCCGGCCCCTGTGCGGGCCGGCCCCTGTGCGGGCCGGCCCCTGTGCGGGCCGGCCCCTGTGCGGGCCGGCCCCTGTGCGGGCCGGCCCCTGTGCGGGCCGGCCCCTGTGCGGGCCGGCCCCTGTGCGGGCCGGCCCCTGTGCGGGCCGGCCCCTGTGCGGGCCGGCCCCTGTGCGGGCCGGCCCCTGTGCGGGCCGGCCCCTGTGCGGGCCGGCCCCTGTGCGGGCCGGCCCCTGTGCGGGCCGGCCCCTGTGCGGGCCGGCCCCTGTGCGGGCCGGCCCCTGTGCGGGCCGGCCCCTGTGCGGGCCGGCCCCTGTGCGGGCCGGCCCCTGTGGGCGCGGCCGCGCTGCCCTGAACCTCTGCGACGTCGCACCACGCTTCCAGCTGTTGACCTGCTGCGTGAGAGACTTCATACGATTGAGCAACGGACAGGACTTCCTCGAGGGAAGGGTTTTCTAACTGCAGGGCCCGTTGCCGGACCTCCCTATCAGGGTCCGAACAAACAATGACGTCGCGTACCATAACGTGGGCGTACGACTCTAGCGACTGCTCCGCGACAAAATGACACTTGCGACTAAGACCGTGCAGGGTAGCGGTCCACGCCCGGTAAGACCGATGGGGCTGTTCCTTGCATTGATAGAACTCGACTCTAGCCGCCACAACATGCATGCGGCGGCGATAATATGAAGACAGCAATGAACACAATGCGTTCAAAAGACAAGGACGAGGGTTCCTGCAACGGCGCTAGCTGCCGCAAAACTAGATACAGCGAGGGAGATACCCAAGATAAGAAGAGAGCACGACATACCTCCACATCGGCAACATGAAACGCCTGGAAATGCTGCCGAAGGCGATGTTCATATGCGTCCCAATCCTCCGCCGTCTCGTCATACGGGGGAAAGGGAGGAGGGAATGGCGCCGGAGCAGACGGCGTGGAGAGCAACGCCGGAAGCACTTGTTTCATGGTGGCCATGAGTTCCGTCTGCTGCGCAACCAAAACTCGCATGAAATCCTCCATGCCGTGGAGAAGCTGCGAAACCAGAACAACGACGCAACACGCGAAAGAACGACCCTACTCGTCGCCAATTGTGTAGTAACACTGTTCACGTTTACGTCGCACTTCACTTAGCGTAGAACGGGACCGTGTCCTAGGCATGCCCGATGTTAACTGACTGGACACGGCCCGTGCTGCCGGAGTTGTTGTTGTCATGCCGGCAGAGGTCGCGTCCGAATTCTCGCGTGCCCTCTGGTGGACGGGACTCTACTTGCGGCAACTACCGTCCGTGACGCGCCGTGCCAATGTGCGCCTCCCGCGATCTTTCTGGTGGCTACTACAGTAATATTTACATGTCATCTTAAGAATTCCAATGCTATTATTGTATGTTGATGATGGTTTTGTAACTCATCTTTATTTCATGTGTAGTTGATTTGTTTTATTCCAACAGATGTCTGATGATAGCAAACGCCAAAATGTCTTTCTGCATTCAGACTATACATAATTTTAAATTTTTGCACACGCTCTTTAAAACCATATCGCTTGTCTTTCAGTTCTATCATATGGATAGGAAACTTAGAAGAGTAAACATAACAATTGTATTATAATCATGCCTTCATGTTTTTATGCCCCTTCATTATCCATGGATTTTATTAGATACTGTGTAAACTTTGTGTTCTTGAACCAAAAGTGATCTTATAACTCCTTCTGTCTTATTAGGTAATCATTTTTAGGTAAATGAAAAGGTAGAGTGAGCACATTTTTCTATTAATAACTGTAACCAAGCAGTCAGTGTAATCTGAAGTTTATTGATGATAAACAATCATGTGTTATAAGTCTTGTGCTTTGGAACTCTCCCCATTTTTTCACTCTGTATGAGTATTTAACTCATAAATTTATGGGCTTCATATATTTTGTTCTGAATTTGTTTTGTGGACACTATTGTGTTTGAGTTGTGAATAGTTCTGTTTCCAGTCAATCATTGTGCACATGGAATAATCACATGCAGTCTCAGATTACTATTCTACTTTAGACAAAAGGGGGAGAGGAATGTTAATATCAGTAGGCCACCAGCACTAAAGATAATACTGACACTTCTAAGAACATTCGTGTGTTGTCTTGAAATCTAATGTCATCATCCATATGCTTAGTAATCTTTAGTTACATGATAGGAGTATGTCTGGACTCATTTATTGCAAGTCTCTTCTTAATATTAGATACTTATGAAATATTGGACATATAATTTATTACTGTATTAATATATGATTTCATTGTATTGCACTTGAGTAGGTTCAATTTAATGATTAACTATGCCATTTGATGTTGTTGTTGTTGTTGTTGTTGTTGTTGTTGTTGTTGTTGTTGTCTTCAGTCCTGAGACTGGTTTGATGCAGCTCTCCATGCTACTCTATCCTGTGCAAGCTTTTTCATCTCCCAGTACCTACTGCAACCTACATCCTTCTGAATCTGCTTAGTGTATTCATCTCTTGGTCTCCCTCTACGATTTTTACCCTCCACGCTGCCCTCCAATACTAAATTGGTGATCCCTTGATGCCTCAGAACATGTCCTACCAACCGGTCCCTTCTTCTGGTCAAGTTGTGCCACAAACTTCTCTTCTCCCCAATCCTATTCAATACTTCCTCATTAGTTATGTGATCTACACATCTAATCTTCAGCATTCTTCTGTAGCACCACATTTCGAAAGCTTCTATTCTCTTCTTGTCCAAACTATTTATCGTCCATGTTTCACTTCCATATATGGCTACACTCCATACAAATACTTTCAGAAATGACTTCCTGACACTTAAATCTATACTCGATGTTAACAAATTTCACTTCTTCAGAAACGCTTTCCTTGCCATTGCCAGTCTACATTTTATATCCTCTCTACTTTGACCATCATCAGTTATTTTGCTCCACAAATAGCAAAACTCCTTTACTACTTTAAGTGTCTCATTTCCTATTCTAATTCCCTCAGCATCACCCGACATAATTAGATTACATTCCATTATCCTTGTTTTGCTTTTGTTGATGTTCATCTTATATCCTCCTTTCAAAACACTGTCCATTCCATTCAACTGCTCTTCCAAGTCCTTTGTTGTCTCTGACAGAATTACAATGTCATCAGCGAACCTCAGTGTTTTTATTTCTTCTCCATGAATTTTAATACCTACACCAATCTGTATATTGAGCAAGCAGCAAAGGAAATAAAAGAAAAATTCGAACAACATCGGGGAGAGGCTACAACCCTGTCTTACTCCCTTCCCAACCACTGCTTCCCTTTCATGTCCCTCGACTCTTATAACTGCCATCTGGTTTCTGTACAAATTGTAAATAGCCTTTTGCTCCCTGTATTTTACCCCTGCCACCTTTAGAATTTGAAAGAGAGTATTCCAGTCAACATTGTCAAAAGCTTTCTCTAAGTCTACAAATGCTAGAAACGTCGGTTTGCCTTTCCTTAATCTTTCTTCTAAGGTAAGTCATAAGGTCAGTATTGCCTCACATGTTCCAGTGTTTCTACAGAATCCAAACTGATCTTCCCTGAGGTTGGATTCTACTAGTTTTGCCATTCATCTGTAAGGAATTCGTGTTAGTATTTTGCAGCTGTGACTTATTAAACTGATAGTTCGGTAATTTTCACATCTGTCAACACCTGCTTTCTTTGGGATTGGAATTATTATATTCTTCTTGAAGTCTGAGGGTATTTCGCGTGTTTCATACATCTTGCTCACCAGATGGTAGAGTTTTGTCAGGACTGGCTCTCCCAAGGCCGTCAGTAGTTCCAATCGAATGTTGTCTACTCCGGGGGCCTTGTTTCGACTCAGGTCTTTCAGTGCTCTGTCAAACTCTTCACGCAGTATCATACCTCCCATTTCATCTTCATCTACATCCTCTTCCATTTCCATTTGATGTTGGTGCTTCTTAATTACCATTGGTTTTATGCAAAGGGTTCAATGTTTAGAAAGAGTATGCACACTGTACATACAGTTCAGTCACTGTCGGGGTTGGTGTTATTTTTTTTTAATTCCAAAATTCCCTTCATTTAATTTCATACATTAATAAGTATGTGAAGGTGACTATGTCATCTCATTGGATATTGAATTCTGTTTGTTACATTGGCTTTTCTATTATGGCCTTTATGTAGTACCATGAGTGTGGTCTGTGAAGGAAACTAGAAGTAATAAATAAGGATTAGAAGATAGTATTGTCATGTATTTTTGCAAACCAATAACTTTGGGCAGATTGCCACTGTTTCTAAGTAATGTCCGTGTGTGAATGTAAAATGTTACTGCCAATAGATGGAGATAAAGTAATTTTGTCTACCAATTGTTCCCTCACAAACACCACAGAAGGGTACCTATCATCATAGACTCCAACTTCCACTTCCTTTCTAACCTATCCCAACCTACCTCTCCTGCTTGAAAAAGGAACTACTAATTACAGAATCCATGGTTTTCTTAGTTGTATTGTTCCTTTGGTACCATTAATGTGTTTAATACATACCCTGATAGACTTTAACAATATTAACAGACACAGAAGTTTGTGTAAACAGTGTTTGTAACACTTGATAATTTTTCATGTTCACTCTTTAATATATTGCAAAAGTTTTCATAAAGACTTTTCAAAGTAGTTCTTAAAAATGGAATTTGCTGTGTGCTTGATCTGGAAAAAATTGTTCCTCAGTACAGAGAACTCTTTGAAGTATTTGCATTCCACAAGTTTATCATCACTGACATTCGTATTATTAATCAATTGAAATCCCTCTCTCTGAAAGGAAACTAATATAATGTGAAGTATTGTTGAGATTTTGAAATTACAGTGTTAGTTCTTACAAGCACTGTAACAACACCTGTTACAAAAACTCTCTGTACTTATGAGAATGGGTAAATGGCAAACACAAAAACTGGTTTACAGTTGAATTGTTATGAATATGTTACTTTTTATGACCAGATCAAGCAACTTGCCTAGTTATTTCAACTATAACTGAGATTAAGAAAATTCTAACTCAAGATGTTTTTATTTTTAGCTAAGGTGTAACCTGCATGTATCTTTCATTGTGTAATGATAAAAAACTTTCAGTGTCTAATAGACTGTAACTTATAAGAAGTATCTGCATGCTGTAGGCTGTAAAAGCTACTTATTGAATAATGCTGCTGATTTATTTGTCAGCATCATTACTTTGTAAGCAATAATATAGATGGGTAGTTAGACTAGAATTATTTCTTTAAAAAAATTGGCAATCCTTGGTATTGCAATGTTTCTCTGATGCAAATAGTCTGCTAGTAACTGTTAATGAAGTCTGACTTTGCTTCCACTTACTTACCGATCTTGTTTTCTTTTCTGTCCGCCTCTCTTGGTCAACATTTCCTCCCCCCCCCCCCCCCCCCCCCAAACCCGAGTGGTATTAGGTAGCAAGGCCAGAGGGTGTCCTTCATTCTCACTCTTCAGTCTCACCTTCCTAGGGGGAGGGGGGGGGCTGCCTTGGGTGTGGAGAAGGGGAAGCCAGTGTTCCTAGGGAACAAACCCATCAGAGAGAGCCTGGTCTTCCAAGCTGGGTGTTATGTTTTCAAGTTGGTAAATGATCCATGTAAAAGTCTTCACATCCAAGGATTATTTTCAGACCTGTGACTATGAAGGCCAAGCAAGAGATTGTGAGGTCAGAACAAGCCCTACTAGATGTGTAGACAGCAGTGTCAGTATGATAATACACTCACAAAATCCCTGATTTAGGAACAAAATTTGAATCATAGTTGGAGATGTTTCTCTGCATCAGTAAATGCAGTGGAGAAAGAAGCCTTACACATCACAAAGGACCCTTTTCAGATGAATGTAAACCTTGTCAAATGCTAACTGTTGCTGACCTTGGAGGTGTCATCACTAATAGAAATACCGGAGAATATTAGAATCATGTAATTCCCAGTTACTGCAATTACTACAGGGACAATCCTGCACAGCACTGAAGTGACCTTGATGGCTAGTAAAAAAATGAAAGTGAGACAAGAGCAGGCTGATGTTTTATATACAGCACAATACCACTGGAATTTTTACTCACAAGCAAAGTAATTTTGTGGTTGCTAGGTGCAAAGAGAAGACAAAGTGAAAACGAGGATAGAACACTGTGGTGGAACATTCCTGAAAGTATCATACTGCTTTGGGAGGAAGTACACCAGTATTTATCAGCAGTACACAGCCTCCCAGTTGGTACCATGTTCCAAGTTCTCTCTGTCTCGCGCCTCATGGACGTGTGCACTAATTCTCATCATTTGTATTTTGGTGACTATATCTGAAAGAGTTGTGATCATTTGTCACTGTAGAAAATCTTTCTGCTGATATGCCAGCAGGAGTATGAGAAGTAGTCCAGCCAGAACTTCAACAGCAGTCTTTCACTTGGCGAAGAAGATCATAGTGTCGGTCTTTAGTGGCATTGGGCTATTACTTCTGCCTGACTTGAAAGCACACAGCTTACAAGATACCCAGTGAAAGATGCAAGCTGTAGGCTGGCACCTCAAAAATGGAAATCCATTCCTGACGATTTGTGGGCCTTTCAGCGAGACATAGTTGAGTTGACTCTTTAAGTACAGTGACGGTTTAAGGACCAGTGGTTCCAAATTTGGTGACATTCCCCACCCTCACCCCCACTCCCCTCTCTCACATAATTAATAATGTTGTCTACTGCTTCTGTATTTAAATCACTGTTATATAAATAATCAAGTAAAATTTCATGTTGAATATGTATGTAAAACTGAAATTAACTGTCAGAGCTCCTAGTAATGTATTTTTTTTCATTTATTTTGTCAGTAATGTAAGTGAAAATTAAAGTAAATCCATTACTTTATCACATGACTGTAACATGGTTAAATATGCAATATTTGAGTCATATAGTACTGTCACTAACATGTCAAAAACTTTCAATTTGTAAGTGCAAATTTTCTCACCAATACAGAAGATGAAATTTTTGCCACCAGATGCTGGTAATATGTTAGACATTTCCCTCCTCTTCTAGCATTCTAATTACCCCACTTGAGGGTATATTTGGTTGGGAAATCTGTCAGCTTCATATCCATATAGTTAGGTCTTTTCTCCAGAAGTTTTAGCCAATGAGTTAGTAACTTATACTGATATTTGTTTCTTGTTTCATAATCATGCTTGAACAGGTTATCCTCAAAGTTGTGGGTTTTGGTTAGAAAACTTAATTGTCTCATAGATACAGAGGCCAGGAACAGTCATAAGATCAAGGGTCTTGAATAGAGGTCTGCACGATTTTCTTTTTCCTGCACCTGACACGGCTCTAATGTTTTTTTTCTGTAGCCTGTTTTCTCTGATTCTCAAAGTATTATGCCATATCTAATCACAGATACAAAATATGCGTGACATACAACTTTTTTGACTGGTGTTTCTGTTATACTGCTTATAACATTCATTACAAATATTAGACTATTTAGATGGTGATACATGGCACTACATGGTCTGTACATGATAAATTCTTATTCAGCATAACACCTAGAAATTTGGTACAGTCTGTGGTGGCAAGGTGATTACCACAAAACAAGTTGTACAGGGTATACTAGAAATACCGTATGTGAACAAAGTGAATGATTTGTGTCTTTGTTAGATTTAACTTCAGACCATTATTTCTCACCCAGGCCTCGCTTCCAGCCAGAGACTGTTGCAAAGAAGGGAAAATTTAATCAGTCATCTTCAGCAGACTATTGCTGTAGAGTCATACGCATAAAGAATAGTGCCTGAATTTATGTTAGTCGGCAGGTCATTTATATAATACAAGAGCAATATTGGCCCAAGGATGGAAAAAGACAGAACAAGGTGTGTCACATAGTAGAAACTGGTAAGAGATTCTTCTCAAATTAGATCTATTACTATTCTTTGTTTCCTGTTTAATAGGTAAGATGACATCCATATCAGCAAATTTTCACTAAAACAATATGCTTGTAGCTTGCGAAGTAGTAGTTTGTGATCTATTGTGTCAAAGGCTTTACTTACGTCACAAAAGATGCCCAGTACATTCATATTTTCATCTACGCTGCTACTAATTTCTGTAAGAAGTTCATTAATGGCTTGCACAGTGCAGTGTCCTATTTTGAAACCATGCTGATTGTTCTGGATAATTTTATGCAGATTATAATAGTTAACTATCTGGTTACATGCAGCTCTTCCAAATATTTGGGAAAATATTGATAACAATGAGATTAGTCAATAATTACTCACTTCATCGTGTCTGCCTTCTTTGTAAATGTGTCATATTTCAGTATACTTCAGTCTATTAGGAAAACATCCTTCCTCAAAAGATTGATTCATTATAAGGAACAGAGGATGTGTAATACTATGGGTGACTGCCTTTAAATTCTGTAGGCTGGGATGAAATTCCTACAAAAATAATAAATTTTTCAAGGACTTGATGATATTAGCTACTTTAGAATAGGATATACAGATGCATTTAAATTTAGTGGGATTACATAAACTGGAAACAGGATACACAATTGGCAGTGAAAGTTCATCAGTTTTACATGAATTTATGAAGTGGCTGTTAAACACTTCACAGATCTGTGTTGGGTCCCAAACAGTCTCACCTTCAACCACCAGTTCAAGTTTCCATTGTCTGCCTTTTTTGGTACCTATTTCATTCTTTGCAATAGTCCTTATTGCTTTAGACTTATTTTTAGCATTTGAAATGTAATTATTATTCACCAATTTTTTGCTTGTCTGACAACTTTGTCAAAGATATTCTTATATTGCCTTACATAATTTAAGAATTCTGGGTCTCAATTGACTTTCACCTAAATATGAAGTTCTCTTTTCCTCATGCTTCAAATCTGAATACCCCTTGTTATCCATGAACCCTTCTTAGGTGTGTCAGTTTATGTAGTTACAAACGGAAAGCATTCATTGAACATCATCAAGAAGGCCTCCAGAAAGTTATAGAAATTTTCACTTACTGAGGACTTAACCTCATCTCATGACCATTTACTGCTGACTTTATTCACGAACATTTCTATATTTTCTTGTCTAAGATTTCTGATTTTCCTATTTGTGTGCTTTGGGCTAACACAGGGTATGGCACTAATAGAGCACTGTGGTCTGAGATCCCTAAACTTACTACACATTTTTCTGTTACTCTGTAGTTTAAGCTACTAGCAATGTTATCTATGCAGGATGCCGACGAAACAGTTACCCTTGTCATTTCTACAAAACATAGAATAAAACCATGTGTGGACATCAGCTCCTTCATCTTAAAGGCAAATTTGTCATTTTTCTCACATCTGTAGTGAAATCAGTTTCAAAAACAATTTTCTTACATAAATTTTCAGTTTTGAGTTGATGGAGTAAATTTTCAAGTTTGACCAGAAAACTGCAGGGGATAGAGTAACCAGGGGTACGATATATGCTGAATATCAGCTTGTTGTTGTCCTTAAGTTCTATGCAGCAACCCTCAAATATATGTTCTTCATTTAAATTACTAAAATTTTGCTTAATTTGGAATTTTAGTGATGAATGAACCAGAATACATGAACCACCATACCCATGGTCCCTACAGAAGGTAGCTGTTACTTGCTAATCTGTAAATTTGTTCAATAAATTTATATTTTCATCTCTAAGGCAATGTTTGCTTAAGCAAATAACCTTTACAGTCATGAAGCTTACTGACCAGATTACTTGATAAACCTTCAATATTCAAATGCATAATACAATTATTATTTGCTATTCTAGATGTGATGTCATCAAAATTATCTACTCTAAACTGGTCAGACACAACTTTATATAGATTACTTATCTTAAGGATTTTAGTAGAAACTGGAATGAAAAAACATTAAGATGGCATGGTGGTGAAGTTTTTCTCTTGTTATGAGTGGCTCATATTGATTCTTCTGCAGTAGTTTCTTCTGTTGATGTTAGTTCTTCTGTTGTTGCTTGTTCATGTGATGATGATAGTCCTGATTCTGGTGATGCTGATGCTGCCACCACTTTCGATAGCGGCTCTGTTGTTGTCTCTGATGACGATGGTTCTGCTGTTGATTGAGATGATGTTGCTGCATCTGTAGTTCCTGCCACATCTGATGAAGATTGTCTTGCTTCAGTCAATGCTGGTCTTTCTGCCACTGGTGGGGCCTGATGATGGTGGTTATATTTATGATATTATAGTGTTTTTTTTGTTGCTGCAGTTTTTGATGGTTTCATTGCTGTAGGTGGTGGTGGTTGCTCTATTATTATTTGTGGCTGGCATGGTATTCTTGAGTCTGCTGTTGCCATCAATGTCTCCATAATTTTAGAGCTGAGAAGCCTCTTCCCCTTTCCATTTAAGTGCATACCTTGTATTGTAAAACTGACTCTCTCTCTAGGTAGTTAACAGGTAGAAATTGAGCATTTTCATGCAGTTTGCATGTGTTCTTGAACTGTTTGTTGGCTTTCATGATTTCTTTGTTTACACATGAGTCATTTATGAGGTTGTGTCTGTGTGGAATTACAATGATCATCATTGTTTTACTGTGATTGCTATCCAGTATTTCCTTTAAGTTTTCGACGGCACTCGATAATTCATTTTTGTTAATAACATTGGCTCTCCCCACTATTACTGTGCATTCATTTGCGTTTGAAGAAGTTCTGGCTTATATGTTTTTTTGCAATTTTATGCATAGATACTCATGATTTCACACAACTAGATGCATTTGTACCATGTTCATAATGTAAAATTTTTGAGAGTCCATGTCCATAGCTATCCGAGTGTATGTTTACTTCAGAAAATTAGTCCTACTTGTTATATGATGTGAAACAGATGCCGTCAATCATGCAAAATAATGGCAATTCACTTGGCACAGTTATTTGAAATACAGAACGCCAGTTACTCTCGGGGGGAAATAATGATCTCAAGATGTATAGCAGTCAGTTTGTAAGCTTTTGACATTGTTTTTAGGTGAGTGCTCAGTTTCTTTTTGCATTTATTTTAGTTTGAGCAAATTTTTCCGTTGATAGAATGATTTTTAAAATTTGAACAATATGGCCAGGTGTGGGATGTGGTCACATTAGAGTTTCCAAACACACAGGGCTTAAAATGTGAGACAATGTATCAGAAATACGTCCCACATGATAACTGTTGCTTCATGATAGAACTGGCCGTTAGCAACATCTGAGGTAACAAAATACCATCAGGCAGAATGCACTAACAGCTTCACAGGGGAGACTCAGGCACTACCCACTGCACACAACAGCTTAGCTGCCGCAATACGGCCCTGCAAGAACACAACTCTGGCTCTCATTGTTACACGATGCCATCTTATGCTGAAGCCAGCTCAGACGTTGTATTAGGTTAACCAGTGTCTGTTCATAGCTGCCAACAGCTTGTGACCACACCTCCCAACTGTGTGAAAACAGCCAGCAGACACCACTACCACCAGACCTATGGCATAATAGAAGATAGCACAAAGGTGCAAATTGATGTGTTACCCACATGCCACATGGCCTATCCTCCCCCATAGAAAAGCAGGCTCCTTCTCCCTGTTCTCTCACAGCAAGAAGGAAACTAGTCACGTTCTTGACCAGAGATATGTGGACTTGAGATTTTTCCAGCCTGCATGTTCTGGACCAAGAGACTGACTGTATTAAGGACCCTAAAGACTTGACAGGGGCTGTCAAAATGCGGGCAAGGCTTATTTGAACGTTGTCTTTTTACCCTGCCCCCCTCAAACTTCAAAATTATGAATGAACACCTTATCCCCTGGCTTAACCTCAGAGAAGTGACATCCTTCATTAAATGGCGTGCCTCTCTGGAGTGAGAGTTCTATGTCCATACACACTGGGAATTCATGGGATAGCTTGACACGGAAGAGGCTGTAGTGGCCTTACTTGCCTCGCAGTGACCAGAGTTAAAAGCCGGGCTTAACCATTTAAGTGAGGCATTCTGTCTTCACTGAGAATGCTGATGAAATACAATAAGAATTGACTTGAGACTCAGCTTAACTCTCTGCAAAGGAGGGTTGCAGATACTATAGTATTGTGGTGGAATAATCAATGCAATTCTCAAAGCAAAACCTCCTAAAATGATGCAAAGCTAACGCTGCACATTATCTCTAACAATTGATCTTGGAAGGCCAATAATGGAAAATATTTCAGGGAAATGCCGAATCTTTAGACTGGCTGTGACGCCAGTATTTAGTACAAGCCACACACAACTCGAGAGCATCCACGACAACCGGGATATAATGGTCATCATCCCATGTCCTAGGTCAGGGACAAATGTAATTGATGGACAGGTTGTCCACTGGGTTAATTTCCTTCCCGGAATGCAACATCACCACCTGAGAATTAAGATTAGTCTTGGATACCTAGCTGCTGTGACATTAGCTCACTAACCTCTAAACCACCTGACACAAGGTGGGGCAGGCGAGGTGCTCCCTAATCTTAGAGTGTTCTGGCAACTGCTAAATGACTACCTGCTGCAGAATTATGGAAATAATAGGAAATAGCAAGAGTTGGTTCAGCTGGAAAACAAATCTCGAAACATTTCTCACTCCTGGCTTGGTGGCATACAATGCCCTTCCTTACGCTGTAACCCGTCACACCACACATCAACCGAAATGGTGCAATGGTTACCACATTGGACTCACATTTGGGAGGACAACAGTTCAAACCCATATCCACCATTCTGATTTAGGTTTTCCATGATTTCCCTAAATTGCTTCAGGCAAATGCCAGGACTGTTCCTTTGAAAGGCCACAGTGGACATCCTTTCCCAATCCAATGGGACCAATGACCTTGCTGTTTAGTCCCCTCCTCCAGAGTACAAATGTCGCCTACTTACCTTCCGGAAGCTGCTGCTTAATTACCTTCAAGAAAGGATCCTGGCTCTGTTCTCTCTCAAATTAGTCAAAAACTCGGGAACCTCTCAGAGGACAGCCATTGTCCAACTGGACTTCTCAGCATATGGACTACCCTTATCATTCTTACTACCTTAAGCGAATATGCAACTTAATGCATCACCTACTGAATTATTGGTGCCCCTTATGTGCCTAACAGTGACGCAAAAGGCTGGTATTTGGACAGCCAAGTGGGCAATATGTCCGGTCCTTGTGGACCGAGCTAGGACCCAACTTAAGGCTTGGTTATCAGTCTGCAGATCAAAATGCTGATGTTAAAGATAAAAATGAAATCTCTCCAAGGCAAACAACACTGCAAATACCTCCTACTCATAAACAGAACATTTTAGCTCAGATGGGTAGAGCGTTAGAGATGAATAATGTATGGGAGACAGAATAGCAAAATCTCAGTATGCACAACAAACTGTGAGCCGTTAAGGGGACCACGAATGTGTGGAAGTCCTTGATGAGGGCCTCTCGCAGGGACTGCGTGATTCTCTGCCGGCTCTGCGTTGTCCATGCCTGGCTGACCCACGGCTATCTCCTGCGCCATGAAGACTGACCTCAGTGTGGGTGCGGTGCCTGGTTGACAGTGCCCCGTATTCTACTGCCCTGTCCTTTGGCTGCCCTGCAACTTCATATCAACCGATGATACGTTGTCTGCTAAACTCAATGACAACAAGTCTGGCAACCAAAGATGGTCTTACGTTTCATCTGTGAGGGTGGATTTTATCATTTGATTTGAGATTAACGCATGTCCTTTGTCCCTCTGTGTCCTCCACCCTAGTGCCTTTATGGTGGAGGTTTTAATGTATAGCAGGGTGGCTGGCTTTTTCTTTTTATTTACATGGTTGGCCAGCCATTGTAATCTGCTTCCTTGTTTTACTCTCTGCTAGCTGTTACTTGCATCTCTCTGTTGTTTTCGTGTCCTCTTTTGTTCCTTTTAGTGGTATTTCCTTTCTTTCCTTTTTGTGTCTCGTCTGTTTTATTCTCACACTTGTGGCATTGTTTCATTAGGAACAAGTGACCAATGACCTCGTAGTTTGGTCAACTAACCAACCAACCAATCAAATTGACGGTTGTCAAGGATTCAACCAACTCAATGTTCGCAAAACTGCCCTTTGATAGATTCTCTCCTTCCTGTTAGGTTCTTTTGCATCAGTGTCTGTCATATAATACTATTCTAACATTTCATTTCACATTTTGGGGGTGGGTCGTCTATGTGCTACTGGAATTAGAATCGAAGGCCTTTCTTGATGGCACCACAATTATAGATATAGCCTGCAGATAGGGGCTGTATAGAGGATGTGTAACGGCTTCCCAGCGAAACTTCTCTAGTGTAGTTAAAACGACGTTGACAACATGAGGAGTCATCCTTTCACACTCTCCATGCATTCCCGATCTCTCCCTCCATGCTATTTCCATATTTTTAGAACCATGAAGAGGGAGCTGTGGTAGTGTCAATTTGCTTAAGATGAAGAGGTGCACATGTTGGTACAGTAATTCTTTTGTAGGCAACTGCAGTTATTTTCCATGAAGGTACCGACCATCTTATTTCACAGTGGGATAAATGCATATCTGTTGTAGGGCCTACTTTACAAATAAAAAACGATTTTTTAATTTTTCTCTCTCCCTCGTTATTGTTATGTAGTATGCCATAGAGTACAGGTGTACGATGCCAAAGGTTATGTTTCAAGCCGTTACTTTTGCGGGTGGTGTGAAGAGGAGTTGGATTGCTGGTGCTAGGTTTTCGCACCGAAAGCAAGATAACAACACAGAGAGGCAACACCTTGATAACAATGCAACAATTTGAACTCCACTCTGCCGTGTTGAACGTCAAAACAAAAAGGGATAGTGTAGGTTAATGGTGGACAATATATCAAGTAACTATGAATTAACGTTCAATTTCAGCATCTGCAGCCAGAAGCTGCATTACATGTGATCATAGCGTCTGAGCACGGGATATACAACGTCTTTCAGCAGTGAGTGCAACATGTAAAAAGAAATACTCTCGACGTTGTTGATCAAATGGGAGAAGGCTGTCATAATATTGATAGTGCTTGCAAGTTGCAAATATGACTTGTATAGTCCGAAATCAAATTCGTGTATTCTAAAAGACAGTGGTTTAACTTTTTAACTAGAAGTTTAACCGCATTTTTATGCAGTATACATAGTTTTCTGAGAACTAAGTCAACTGTTTTTATTCTTTACACTTACATATTCAGATAAAACATAGTTATACGTGGTACTGAATCTTAAGGGTTTCGTGGTTTTATGAACATAGAGGTGAACTTATCTTCGTATCTGGTCGAGGCCACTAGAATGTCTGACATGGCATAAGTCATAAAACAAAAATTTAATACTAGCTGCAAATGTTTCAAGCAACAAGTTTGTTTGCATGGCAGTTCAGACACCATTTTGTTGTTGCAATCTATTTTATTTATTCTACACGCTTTTCTCCTTTTTCTTTAAGGCATCTTCTGTGGATTTAAGTTTGAATAGTTTGGATATGGGATACTTAGATTAGTACATATTTCACTTTTTTTTTTTTTTTTTTTTAATTCCTTCTTCTGACCGAAATCTGCATTTGCTCTCACCTGGTCGTAAATTAAATGTCGTACTTTCACTTCACTTGTAAAAAGTTGTCATATTCTCAAGTCATTTTCTTTTACCTTAAGCTATATGATGTTACTGAGAATGACGGACGTCTTTGTCAGGACTCTCCAACATCACAAATTTCTGGAAACATTTCCGAAACGTCAGGGGCACAATGTCTTTAAGTTTCACTTGTGACTGGAACTTAGCTGCCGAATGGAAGGAACAGCGAATTACATCTTCGTTGTTTGAGTAGGTGATACATTTTTTGCTGCTGAAGCAGGTACTACTCCAGTGATTGTTTTTGTTGGATTCTGGGAATTTTAAATCATTTATGGTTTCACATTAGGAAATGTGCTTCACAAGCAGGAATGTTTGTAATTTCCTGTGAGCAGAGTGTTACTTGTTTCAAATTGTAGCTTGAAATTATGACATGAACCCTTCGAATGCGAAGTATGAAGTTCGAATTACTTCATGAAATAATCTTCATATCCTTTTGTACACCGGTAATAGTTCGGCAAGATTTGGATTTCTATAACAAGTAGATCATGAAACAAATACTGAAGACACCGCCTACCTAAATTGTTCATTCTTAATTATTTATTTTATAAACTTACAATCATCTAACAACTTAGTAGTATATTCGTCTGGCCAGTTGGGTTAGGTCGTAATGTACCTGATCGGCGAGTTAGAGTTACTGTATATGTTCCACTTGACATAAAATTTACCTCGCTTATTTCAAGTTCGAATAAAAGTTCAACGCTTTGCTACATGTAATGTATATAAGAACAGATTTTTTCGGTATCTTTTTTCTCTTAAATCTGTTTCTGAAACTTTGAGGTTACATATAATATGCCTCCAACAGATTTTGAAAGTTTCCTCTGTTTGATGTATCATCTGTACAGTAAAGGGTGTCCTAACGAACAAGGACAATGAATCGAGCCTGAATTTTCTAGTCCTTGTCTTATTCTGAATGTACGCAATGGATGTTTTAGGATTTGAATATTTGTTTGTATGTGATAGTCATAGCTGAAGATGGCGTGTATCCTGTGGTCCTCCGCTACAATCAGACGTAAATTAGCTTCTACTGCAGCTGCTGGACATTAATATGTGGATTTTGTTAACTGCAGGTAACTAGACGCGCTGAGCCGCTGAAATCAATCAAGGCGTTGGGTATAGTTCTACAAACCACTTGGATTCCATGTTCGCTTACCGAGCGAGGTGGAGCAGTGGTTAGCACAATGGACTAGCATTCGAAAGGACGACGGTTGAATCCCGCGTCCGCTCATCCTGATTTAGGTTTTCCGTCATTTCCCGAGATCACTTTAGGCAAATGCCGGGATGGTTCCTTTGAAAGGGCATGGCCGATTTCCTTCCCCATCCTTCCTTCATTTGAGCTTGTGCTCCATCTGTAATGACCTCGTTGTCGACGGGACGTTAGACACTCTTCCCCTCCTCGTCCTCCTCCATATTCGCTTGACAGTTGCGATATCTCAACACACTCGAGCAGCCGTATCATAGAACGATAAAAAGCAGTCTCCTTAGGTCAGAACCCTGCCGCTGTTGTTTTCTAACGCTTTACACGAGGCATAGTACGCTCTTCTTACAAAAAGGCACCAGATGTCTTTTACTCTATCTCCTCCTTCCTCTCCTCTCTGTCAGAGGTGGCAGGAGCAAATTAACAATCTGCTCCTCCTCCTCCTCCCCCTCCTCCTCTTTGTGTTCATCTCCACCTCTTTTATTCCTGTCTCCATCCCCACCTCTCCCATCTCTCTGTCGATCTGTTCGCACTGCCTTTCTCTGCCCATCTCCTCCTTCAACTCTGTCTATTCATCTTCTCCTCCCCCACACATCTGCCTGTCTCTTCCGCCATCTGCTTGTTCTGCCGTCCATATCTTCCTTTCTCCTCGTTGTCCATCTCCTTCTCTCCCATATCTCTGTCAATTTCCCCCGCTCATATATCCTCTTCCTATCTATCTGCGACTAAATCATCCTCCTCCCACGCCATCTGTCCATCTCCTCATCCTCCCTTCTCTTTCCACGTTATCACACTCAAACCAATAGGAGGCTGGTGGTTCTTACCTTTACAGTATTTCTTTCCAGACTTCAATATGTGTATCAAGTTCGATTGAAATCGTACTAGACGTTTAGGATGAGTTTTTTACCCGTGGCTTTGCTCTCATACGCAAATGTCAAACATATTTCACACAAAGTTAACGTATTTGACACGTATTTTTAGACATATTTCACCAGTATGTCTAGCGAATTTCGCCCTGCAATTTGATATTCACGCAGTTTAAAAAATATGACGTATGTCCTGAAATATGCGCTGTGCAATGATGTAGTACTGGATGTACTTCGAAAATCGTATGTCCCTGCTGCCTGTTAAATGTGTTGCGAATAGAGTTAGTAGTAGCAGCGAGCAATAAACTTGAATACGTAAGAAACTACGTGCAAGATATTTAGTGTTGTTGACGTTGTGCCTCCTGAATTACCTGTCGTACAATGATATCATTTAGCAGGTACATTCACCGGTATATGTGACAATTTTGTGTGAAATTTGTAAAGTAGTAGTAAATACGTCGTCATGCTTTATGTGGCAGCTTTACTCCATGAACAGCGAAAATGTAGTAAGCTACAAACTTCTTCCGTCATTTTGTGGAGGTCGCCAGCGAGAAGAAGGTTAGTAAAGGTTTGAAATTGTGTTTAAAGTTTGAGATTGAGAACACACTCAGCCTCGTAACAAACGCTGGAAAACTGAACTACGGATGTTCTCGCGTCGAGGGTTACACTACTTCTCAACTCCACCCCAACCCCTTTGTAGATAGCGATTTTATGTAGACAGAAAATATATGTGTAGCAATCTTGTTTGATTTCAAATTACTGGACTGATTTCAGATTTAGGAAATGTGGAACATACGTACATATTTTCTTATAATGTGTATGAGCGTCTGCGTTGAAATGCTCTCTACAACCCAGAGTGGAAAAGCGAATGAATTACTTCGACCCAAACATGCGGTATACACCATGCATATTTGACGTTTGTTGCATGTCGTCTTCGTGGTGTGGAACTCCAGTGGCCATCAACGTACTTTGCTGCATGCCTCTATTTTCAGCGCCGACCCCCTTTTCTGCATACAGTTTTACTTTGTCGCAAATACTCTTCTGTAGGACATTTAACAACTGCAATAGAATTTACTCCTCGTGGGAGCTTTGCATTCATCTCGTGCTCGACGTATGCGCGTGTTCGTTGCAAATCAGATTTTCAGCTGGCAGGGATGGGTCCCTTTGTGAGAGTCAGGCGTGCAGAAATGCAGAGAGAGATCAGAACAATTCGCTCTGGGCAGTGCAGCGGTGTGTGCCAAGATCTCGACCGGGGGCTCTCGAGACGACAGCAGCAGGGCAGCAGGGGTCTCGTTGCCTTTGTGCGGTAGCGAGGTTCCCTCCCTCCCCCCCCCCCCCCCCCCCCCCACCGAGGGCAGCACGGCGCACGCGAGAATGCAGACTGCAGACTGCAAATCCTCTCTCATCCACGTGCGCTATTGCTCTCGTCCTGATGTAATTCGTTATTTAGTGCAAAGTGCTATCGGCGTAGCAAGCAGTAGTCGTGTTCAGCCATCCCGCCTTGCATCTGGATTATTCACGTCCAGTAACAATTGTCGGCCCATCATGTAGTTGGACGGCTCGTTGGCAAGGAAACTAATTCGCGTTGATGAAGCGAATCATCTGTCTGTTAAGAATGCCGTGCTGTGTCCTGTTTTCAAGGAACTCATCCATGCAGCCCTGCGCATAAGGGCACATACCTTCAGCTGTAAAAGTACCAGCAGCTTCGAGCGTACTTGAGGGAAGTATTATATGGTCATTATTGCTCAGAATATACACTGACCGAAAGAAAACGCAACAACAAAAACAATTAATGAAATTTCAGGAGTACGTCCGTCTAGGTTTACATTAAATTTATTAATATTGCAAGTGCGAGAGAAGCCACCGCAGATGTAAAATTCTCGTGCATTAATAAAACGTGTAACCGCCAGAAAGCTGAAAGCAAGCATGTAAACGGAGATCCTGCACCTGTGCAACACAGTACACACACGTTTGTCCTGTGCAACAGTCAGGGGACTCCGTTCCCAAAGTGTTAATGCTGGTTGTGGATGGCACCGGAGCTGTCGTCTGATCAAGTCCCTTACGCGGTCTACTGGAGACGGACTGATGATCGAAGTAGCAACGTATCGGCACTGGGTGGGTTACAACGGCTGTGGGATGGGGGGCGTTATCGTGTTGGAAATCACCCCCTGGAATGCTTTTCCTGAATGGGAGCACAAAAGATTAAATCACTAGATGGACGTAAAAATTCGCATTGACAGTGCGTGGGATAACCTCGAGAGTGCTGCTGTTACAGCAGAAGTCACCCCAGACCACAATTCCAACAGTAGGTCCAGTGTGTAGCTTGCAAACATGTTCGGTGCAGGTGCTCAAATGGCCTCCTCCTAACCGAGACACGGCCATCACTGGCACCGAGGCAGAACCAACTTTCCTCAGAAAACACAACAGACCTCCCCTCCAATGAGCTCCCGCTTGATACTACTGAGGTCGTAAATGGCGGTGGTTTGTGGTCGGTGGAATGCACACTTCCTTCAGGGAACAGATCTGTAACAGTTCGTCGTGTCAATGTGGTGCCAACAGCTGCTCGGACCGCTGCTGCAGATGAAGTACGATGCGCCAGAGCCGTACGCCGAACATGAGGGCTCTCCCCTGACGTTGGTGCCACGTTGCCATCCAGAGCCCGGTCTTCTTGCGAATGTACACTGGACAGCACAGAAAGTGGACTACCCCTGAATGCGAATCTGAGTGCAGTCGACCAACGTATCACAGCATAGCTCTGTCGCGGGTCCTCCAAACCATCTGTCGTGAAGACCAGTGTTCTCTACTAGTCTCTTGTGATATCCACTGTCTATAGCCAAACGACTGTACTGTAGTCAGTCCAGATCTAAACTAATAATACGTTTTCTAATATTTGTTGTACGACGGTATTGGAGATGAGACAGCTCTTAATACTTCTGCATTGTCACTTATTGTAACGAAGTTTTAGTTTTTATCGTAAGATTTCTAAATTAATGACACGAACAGTTGTTGGTCGCAATACAAATTTGAACCCACTGATAGCCAAACAAAGCTTGCTTGTCTGATCGGTATTTTACGTCTGTTTATGCCTAGTCGAATGTCGAAGTGTTCACCAGTATCAGTTTACTAGGACGAACGTTCGAACGTGGAAATAAATGACAATACATTTAGCACTGAACCCAGAACTCCCATGAAGCTTAAATTTGCCCCTGAGAAGTCACAACGGAAGGTATGTAATAAAGTTCGACGCACAAATGTGAAATGCCATGAAGTAAATTTCTAGTGATGGAAAACGCACTACCTATATGAACTGTTAACTAAGCACAATCACATGTGAGATATTTAATATGTTCACCATCAGCGTGCTACTCGAATTATAATCGACGATTCAAATTACATTTACATGGCAGGTTTTGGAATCCGGCACATTTCTCTATTGTCTCATAGGCGCGAAGAGACTCTAAATACTCATTGTTTCTCACCAGCACCGAGATGTCCACGTTTGACTAGAAGTCATGCAACGAATAGTTCTGTGCTGCCTGGGGCTCCAGCCCTCTGAATATCATCGTTCCTGACCCCAAACGAAAGGGAGCAATTACATAATTCCCTTTCAGTAATAGTTATGATCGCGCCAGTCCTAGAGACCTCGAGGAGTTTGGCATCGTGAGGAAACAATGAAATGATGGGACAGAATCACCTCGAAGGGTTCAAATCAAGAGAAGAATTAGAATCGGAGCTCAAGTCCCAGTCCATTTCCAATATTTTAAAAACCTCAAGTTCACTGGTCATGTAGGGTCATAGGACCTGCATTTCTGTTTTTCAATCATTCGTGAACTAAAACATCATCACTAGTGTAAGAAAGCTTCCTGGAGACAGAGTTTCTGCAAACAGCGATTTCCGCCTCTCTCAGCCGAAACTAATCCATCTCTGCAATAGTTCCGAATCAACATTAAATATGTCCATTCGCTATCGACTGGAACAGTCCTGCGTTCTATACTTGACGTTACTGGAGGTGAGCAGGGTATGCTTGTGCCTATTAAAATGTACCCCCATCAGGTATCGAACCCACATCTTAGCCATTACAAGCTAGACTCTGTACAACCAAACACCGAATTTCAAATGTTAGTATAATGTTATTTATCATAATGTGGTGCACAGCACACGATGCAAAAATGTCGATTTTCACGTGAGTTTTTGTGAATAATTGGTTGATGTCCTAGTGGCCAGCGTCATGCAATGAGAACGCAAAGCCGTGAATCCAGCCCATCCTTATTTCTTTTTTAAGCTGTGTTCCGTCTTTCTGTTGACGGCATCAGTCTGACAGAAGGTCAGAGACAGTTTCATTCGTCTTCTAACCAGCCAGTAGTACACCCACGAGCCCTTTCACAAACATGAGTGGATGACAGAGAAATCTTTCCGGAACAAGTTATTGCAATGCATCAGGCGTAGAACCTGTGGTCTTGAACGGACTTCCCTGCACTCCAGTTAGCAAGTATAACATAGACAGCAGATTATTTGCAGCTCTTGCGTAAAAGTAACGTACCTTGTCTGTATAATGTGAATTATCTGTGTCGGTGAAAGGGGGGGAGAGGTTGGCCGACGGGGATGGCTTGCTCAACGAAAATGTTGATGCCTCGTAAAAAGTAAGAGACAATAGCTCGCAGTTCCAAAGTGACGTGAGAGTAACATTTCACCACCTCTGTGACAGAGCTGCAAACAGCTATATCGAACTCAGAACCAATCTGTATAAATTCTTTCATCATTAGACGACTCGCAGTGTCTTATAACCAGCAGATCTAATGGAACTGCTACTGAAAATACACAAATCTGTTAATGAAATCCTATCACTGGACAGACTTAACTGTGTTTCTTTCAGCAATTACTCGCACAGCAACATTGTCGTACTTACATTGTAGTCCATAAATCGATGACACACCACAGTGGAATTCATTCATAACCTTTATTGGTATACTAGGAATATATGAGGTGAAACTTCAGAGGTAATTACCTCGTCATTCCAGGAACTAACAAAACTATCACAGCGTCACGAGACAAGTTTCACTATGTTGGCCTGTAGAAACACGATCGTCCTGCTCCGAATATGGTACCCCATTCAAGAAAAACATGTCATGGCCCTAACAGTTTACGAGTGCTTTTCTATGGAGTATCGTCTCAGTTGTGCCCCGCTTTCGTGATCTCTTTTCTGAAAAGTTACAGTTTGCAGTAACTGATGGGACGTCACCTAGTGAAATGGAAGTGATGACCGTGATTCCGCAAGTAAAGTGATGTAGACCTCCTGTTATTTGTCTGTGATATATTTAAACTATTTATCAATCAGAATATTACTCTGATTTGTGGCGTGTAGTGCTTCCGGCTAATAACGTCCTCAGAAGAGCAAAGCGAGCTTCAAAATAACGCTGAAAATAATTTTCACGGTGCAAAACGTGACAGTTGTACCTACATAATAAAATGTGTGAGGTTCTCCGCACGATAAATCAGTCTCATTTAAAATGTTGTCGATTCAACTACATATCTATGCGCTACGATCACGACTATCTCGAATTGGATTCATGTTATGGAAGATATTGTGGAGAAGGAAACCGAAAGAACGCTTTTTATTGGTAGAATACGTAGAAGATGCAACACATCTAGTTAAATGACCGCCTGCAACATGCTTGTCTGTCCTCTTCATGAGTATTCCCTCGCAGTATGGGTCTCCATATGAGGTAGGACTGATGGATAACATCGAAAAAGTTAGGAGGGCAGATAGTTTTGTCTGATTACGAAATAGGGCAGTGTGTGTCACGGATATGGTAAACAGTAGCTATGGAAATCATTGAATCGTAGGCGTTTGACCTTACAGCGAGGTGTTTTCCCTAAATCCCAGTTGCCAAACTCGTCCGCTGAATGCCACAGTATTTCGCTAACAGCGACATACTTAGGAGACATGACCAATGTGATAAGAGACATCAGTGCTTGCACGGTAAGGTTTAGAATGATATAGAAGGGCAATTGAGGTGATAATGTAAGAAAGGAGAGAGAGAGAGTGAGGGTGAGAAAATGGAGGAGAAATTAACAATGAATAAACGTAAGACGAAATCGTTGGCAAATTTTTGGAGGACGGAGGATGTATAAATCTGTGGAGGGGAAGAAAAAGGTGAATTATAAATAACACAAAATACTTACTGAGGATTATTTTGTAAGTATCTAGTTTAGTATTTAACGAATTGTGTGTGACTAATTTAGATTTTTATTTTATTTGTACTGTTTGTTCAAAAGAAATTTATTTCAATTAAAAAGGCAACTCAAAGGAAAATTTACTTTATTTTATCTATTCTCAACTGATCTTTCATTGCCCCTAAATGAGGAAAAATGAAGAAAAAGACGACATAACAAAACGTTTTGAGGACTCCAATATTGCATCCAGAATCCCAAATTATAGTGTCCTTGTGTCAGCCGTTCGACGTAGCAGCCTGAAAAAGTAACTTCCTTCCAGACTCTAAGAACGCAGTACCAAGGAGGTTCAGCTGTAACTATTTGGCTTCATGGCCAGCTCTCTGTTAACTTTCTAGCAACGTCAGCCCAGATTTTTCCCATAGATTTCATATCAGCAGCCTGTGGCGGCCAGACCATGACATTGACGCCAGTCGAGGACAGCTGCTGCTGAACGAATGCAGACTTGCGAAAGGGCGAATAGTCTTCTGGCAATGTGAAGTTCCCTTCTCTGTACAGCAATAGCGCTCACGGAAGCATCACATTCTCCAATACGTGACAGTACTACTCGCTGTCGAGAGTTCCTTCTGTCCTGTGAAGGATTCCTGCTCCTCTCGCAGAATAGACCCCCAGCAAGAAACAGATAGCTGCCCACTTCTCCTCGTCGTGGTTACATATTCGCGTTGATGGCGAGTCCCTTGCTGCCTTAAAACGATTCTTGGACCGTCATTACTGATGGAGACATCTCATCATCAGTGAAAATGATGTTTTCCCACGGTGCACTCAGATGGAGCTCTGCAAATACCAGTACTGTCTTCGCTGAACTCTCGTTTCGGGACGAATTGTCATGTCGGCAGGCCAGTGTTCCTCCGCCTAAGGTGAATCTTGAGAGTGGAGCCGGGTTAGTTAGTCCTCCACCACAACTGCTTAGCGTTCAGAAGGGGATTTTCTGTGCTCTTAGACACTAGCTCCCTGTCCTCGTCCTGTGAGCTCACTCACCTCCTGCTTGAGCTAGGAGATTCATTGATAGTGCCTCTTTCGAGGTAATCCCTCTGCCATCTCGTTGCAATGGTATGCGGCACGCCATACCTCCTGTCAGCTTCTCTTCAATAAGAGCTTGTTGATTTGCCCCAGTGAGCCGTTGAAACTGACGGCCTGATGTGAATTTCTGCTTTTCGCTCTCAAGCAAATACCGCGAGAGGAAGTAAACATACGAGACCTGTTCAGAAAGTAAGCTCCGATTGATTGCCACATTGAAACCACAGTGAACATCAGAAATGTTTTACTTGTAACAATTAGCTACACCTTTCAGCTACTTCTCTACGTAGTCGCCGTTCTGACTTAGACTTTTGTCATAGCGTTGTACCAACTTTTCAATAGCCTCATCATAGAAGGCAGACGCCAGTGCTTTCCGCCAATTCTCCACGCTGGCCTACACCTCGTTGTCTGTGTCAAAATGTTGTCTTCAAAGACAGCGGTTCATGTGACCAGAGATGAAACTCAGGGGGAGACAATTGCGGACTGTATTGTGGGTAATCTCACATTTCCATTTGAAAACGATGCAGGAGCATCTTCATTGCCCCTGCAGAATGCGGCTGAGAATTGTCTTGAAGAAGAAACAGCACAACAGTTATGTAATGTTAGCTGCATATCTTCAGGCGAAATTTCTCACCAGGCCCTCGTACTTGGCGGCAGACACTATTTTCTAGACATCTTTACGCACTCACTGCGAGCTCAGAAATGAGAAGAGCGACGTGATGCTAACTGGGGTTATACTAGAGACACTACCCAACACCCCCCCAGGGGGTCCACAACTCTTTTGTGGACACGTGCGTAGCGAGCACGGGACCCCGAGCTAATGTGGCCTTCCTTCTTTTCCGGGCTACATACCCCCCCCCCCCACCTTTCCGTATCCTTCCCCATCCCCCATCTTGGGCCCCCCCCCCCTCACCTCTGGCTCTTTCCTTCCCTTTCTCCCCCTCTGGGAGTATGGTTTATGCCTACGTCCGGAGACGGACGCTTGTAAATGTACCGCACTCTTCACCTTCCTTGCTTGTATGTCTTCCTCTTTCTTCGTCCTTCTCTTTTCCTTACCTCTTCTCTTTACCCTTTTCTCCGCTGCGGCGTTTGAGACCTCTCTTCTTTCCTTTCCCTGTCTCTTTCTTCCTCCCTGTGCGTGTCTGAAGGCCGACCCACGCACTTCCATGCATAGCCGGTGAGGGGGAAACGCGTAATTCCCCGCCCCGGGTAGACAGGTAGGACACATACGTACCCCCTGGTAACGGCCAGGCCCAGGGAGGGGTGATTACCCGAGCTGATACCTTCCGAAAGTGCCGATTGGTCCCTCCGTCCGTTTGTCGGGAGGTGTGACCTGAGGTGTGAACAATCACCTAAGGCGGGTGTGCCCTCAGTGAGGGACCCCACAAGGAAGGAGCGCGCCATCGGAGACGCCGGTAATCATGGGGGATTCTTCCGCAATGGTTTCCTCACCTTCCACTATGTCTGCTCACAAACGTAAGTTCACTGAGTCTCAGCCACAGTCAGTTCTTCCATCGTTGCCACAGTTCCTTGTTGTTTCTCGGTCTGACGAAGGTCACGACTTTTCCACGGTCAACCCTTTCATTATTCAGAAAGGTGTCGACGCAATTGCGGGTCCTGTAAAGTCTTGTTCCAGATTACGGAATGGCACCCTGTTGTTGGAAACACACAGTGCCCTCCAGGCTCAAAAATTTCTGCGTACTTCTCTGCTCCACACCTTCCCTGTCCGGGTGGAACCGCACCGTACCTTAAATTCCTCGCGTGGAGTCGTTTATACACGCTCCCTCGATGGATTGTCTGACGAAGAAATTCAGCACTACCTGTCTGACAAGGGCGTCACAGCTGTTCCTCAGGTTATGAAAAGGGTTGACTCGAACATCATTCCAACCCACACTGTCTTCTTGACATTTGACAAAGTTCAACTCCCATCAAAAATCAAAGCAGGCTATGAGATAATTTCCGTTCGCCCTTATGTCCCAAACCCTACGCGTTGCTATCGATGTCAGCGGTTCAATCACACCAGCCAGTCCTGTTCCAATCTGGCCAAATGTGTTACGTGTGGCAAGGATGCCCATGAGGGTGCTTGTCCACCTCCATCCCCTCGCTGCATCAACTGTATGGGTGACCACGCTGCTTCCTCTCGAGATTGCCCCGTTTTTAAGGACGAAAAACTCATCCAGGAAATAAGAGTGAAGGAAAAGGTGTCGACCTTTGCTGCTCGAAAGTTACTCGCCAGTCGACAGCCCACTGTGCCTCAGAAAGGAAAATACAGCACTGTCCTTGCTTCTCCTCGGCCAACAAAGGAGGCGGCCACGCAGACTTGCGACCTCACCTTTAGTACCACGGTCGTCAGATCGGCCAGCGCAAAGATCGCCCGTTCAACCTCACCACTTTCGCCTGCTCACTCAATGGCTCACCCTTCGTCGGGTTCTGCTAAATCTCGAGCCCAAAAGTCAGACGCCAAGTCTTCGAAAAAAGAGCATTCTCGTGAGGAGTTTTTACGTACCGCAACTTCACAACCATCGGTTCCTCCTTCATCTAAACATCATACTTCCAAGAAGGCTACGAAGAAACACAGTTCCTCTCCTTCTCCGCCAAGGCGTGTCCCATCTACAGCACCACCTGGCGGAAATCGCCCTCGGCCGTCTTCTGTGTCGCCGAGGCGCACTGCTGGTGGCCGGTCAACTGGCCGATCGTTGGTGGCTGGAGCTGCTCCTGACCAACCTATGGATCAGGATCTTCTGCCTTCGACTGAATGCCATTCCATGCTGTCGGTCGCAAGCTCTGAGCAGTCGTTGAGTTGACAGCACCCTTGGTCACGTTTCTCCATTTTCTGTTCACCCTATGTCCATTATCCACTGGAATATCCGCGGCATTCGAGCCAAACGGGATGAATTGTCGATCCTATTACGATCCTACTCGCCGGTCATCTTCTGTCTTCAGGAAACAAAGCTGCGTCCCCATGACCGCTTTGTTCTCCCTCATTTTCAGTCCGTCCGATATGACCTCCCCTCTGTTGAAGGCACTCCAGCCCATGGAGGACTCATGATTCTGCTCCACGATACTCTCCATTATCACCAAATCCCCTTAAACAGTTCCTTCCAAGCTGTCGCCGTCCGTCTTTCCCTTTCTGGATACACGTTCTCTCTTTGTACGCTATACATTCCATCGTCCACACCAATGGCACGATCTGATCTCCTTCATCTTCTTGGTCAGCTTCCACCCCCCTATTTGCTGGTTGGGGACTTCAATGCCCACCACCCGCTTTGGGGATCTCCACATCCTTGTCCACGTGGCTCACTATTGCTAGACGTCTTCCACCAAGCGGATCTAGTTTGCCTCAACACTGGGGTCCCCACATTTTTGTCTGCCTCCACGACAAATTTATCTCATTTGGACCTTGCGGTCGGTACTGTTCCGCTAGCTCGACGCTTCGAATGGTTCGCCCTTGATGATACACACTCGAGTGACCACTTTCCATGTGTCCTTAGACTGCAGCCTCAACTGCCCTACATGCGCTCGCGACGCTGGAAGTTTGCCCAAGCCGATTGGACACTTTTTTCGTCTCTAGCGACATTCGATGACCGTCGCTTTCCCAGCGTCGACGATGAGGTCACACATATTACCGACGTTATTCTCACAGCTGCGGAACGTTCAATACCACGCACCTCCGAATTGCCCCGGCGCCCCCCAGTTCCTTGGTGGAACGAGGCATGCCGTGACGCAATACGTCGCATTTTCCGTCACCATCCAACTTTGGCAAACTGTATCCGATATAAGCAGCTCCGTGCGCGATGCCGTCACGTCATCCGCGATAGCAAGAAGGCAAGCTGGAAATTCTTTATTAGCTCATTTAACACCTTCACTCCCTCCTCGGAAGTTTGGAGTCGGCTTCGACGGTTCTCAGGCGCGCCTAGTTTTTCCCCGGTCTCTGGGCTCACTGTCGCGCATGATACCTTAGTGGACCCCGTCGCAATTTCTAACTCATTGGGTCAGCACTTTGCTGAGATTTCGAGCTCTTCAAATTACCCGCCAGCGTTTCTCCCGAAGAAACGTGCAGCGGAAGTGCGACATCTTGCTTTCTCCTCTCAAAATCGCGAAAGCTACAATACTGTTTTCTCCATGCGGGAACTCCAACATGCCCTCTCTTCTTCTCGCTCCTCCGCCCCAGGACCGGACGGTATCCATGTCCAAATGTTGCTGCATTTATCAACCCATAGCCTGCGCTACCTCCTTCGCCTTTACAATCGAATTAGGACCGACAGTACCTTTCCCAGGCGATGGCGGGAAGCTATTGTCGTTCCCGTTCCGAAACCTGGAAAGGACAAACATCTCCCCTCTAGCTATCGCCCCATTTCTCTCACGAGTAGTGTCTGTAAGGTTTTGGAGCGTATGGTGAATTACCGTTTAGCTTGGTGGCTGGAATCCCGCAGTCTTTTAACACCAGCCCAATGCGGATTCCGAAAGCATCGTTCTGCCGTTGACCATCTTGTTGCTCTCTCCACTTATATCATGAACAATTTTCTCCGGAAACGCCAAACGGTAGCAATATTTTTTGATCTGGAGAGAGCATACGATACCTGTTGGAGGACAGGCATCCTCCGCACACTGTTCTCTTGGGGCTTTCAGGGCCGGCTGCCCCTTTTTCTTCGTGAATTTATGACAGAGCGCACATTTAGAGTGCGGGTGAACACTACTCTATCCCGTACTTTCTCCCAAGAAAACGGGGTACCCCAGGGCTCCGTGCTGAGTGTTGTACTGTTTGCCATCGCCATTAATCCAATTATGGATTGTCTCCTTCCTGATGTCTCCGGCTCCCTCTTTGTGGACGATTTTGCGATCTACTACAGCTCTCAACGGACCCGCCTTCTTGAAAGACGTCTTCAAGGATGTCTCGATCGCCTCCACTCGTGGAGCATCGAAACCGGCTTCCGTTTCTCACCCAGTAAGACCGTTTGCGTTAATTTTTGGCGACGTAAGGAGTTTCTTCCGCCCTCCTTACATCTAGGTCCTGTCAACCTTCCGTTTTCCGACGTCGCTAAATTCTTGGGTCTTATGTTTGACAGAAAACTGTGCTGGTCCTCCCACGTTTCCTATCTTTCGGCTCGCTGTCTGCGTTCCCTTAACACCCTCCGTGTCCTGAATGGTACCTCCTGGGGAGCGGACCGAGTGGTCCTTCTCCGCCTCTATCGCGCCTTAGTGCGCTCGAAATTGGATTATGGAAGCATAGTCTACTCCTCTGCTCGGCCGTCTATTCTTCGGCGTCTCGACTCTATCCACCACCGTGGATTACGTTTAGTGTCTGGAGCTTTTTACACCAGCCCTGTGGAAAGCCTTTATGCTGAGACTGCTGAACCTCCGCTGTCCAATCGGCGGGCAGTCCTTCTGAGTCGTTATGCTAGCCATCTGTCTTCCATGCCTGCTAATCCAGCCCATGACCTTTTTTTCGACACCTCCTTTGATGTTGGGTAAGCAGGCCGCTCCTCCTCCCTACTACCCCCGGGAGTCCGCTTCCGTCAACTGCTCCATTCTCTCTCCTTCCGCTTTCCTAAAACCTTCTTGACAACTTGGGGTACAGCACCGCCTTGGCTCCGTCCCCGGATCGACTTGCTCAGAGACCTATGTCAATTTCCCAAGGATGGTAACCCTACACTTGTTTACCGTCGGGCATTTGCTGCTCTATGTGCACAAATGACGGAAGCCACATTTATTTACACCGACGGCTCGAAAACACCGTTAGGTATAGGGAGTGCCTATATTGTTGGCGACACCCCAAATCACTTTCGGCTTCCCGACCAGTGTTCGGTTTATACTGCGGAGCTTTACGCTGTTCTCCAGGCTGTCCACTACATCCGCCGCCATCAGCGGATACAGTACGTAATCTGCTCAGATTCTCTCAGCTCTCTCCTAAGTCCCCAAGCTCTTTACGCTGTGCACCCTCTGGTCCACCGGATTCAGGACTGTCTGCGCTTGCTCCATCTGGGGGGCGTCTCAGTGGCGTTCCTCTGGCTCCCGGGACACGCTGGTATCTGTGGGAATGAGGCGGCCGATATAGCGGCCAAGGCTGCAGTCTCTCTTCCTCGGCCAGCTATTCAGTCTCTTCCGTTTACCGATCTACGGAGCGGTTTATGTCGCCAAGTTGCTCATTTATGGCATGCGCATTGGTCAACACTTCCCCATAATAAATTGCGGGAAGTGAAAGCCCTTCCTTGCGCTTGGACCTCTTCCTCCCGAACGCGTCGTCGGGAGGAGGTAATTTTAGCTAGACTCTGGATAGGGCACTGTCTTTTTAGCCATGGACATCTTTTAAGCGGTGATCCTCCCCCACTCTGTCCCCACTGCTCTCAGCTGTGGACGGTCAGACACCTTTTAATTGAATGCCCCTATTTTAATCCGTTACGCTCCCGTCTACAGCTATCGCCTGATCTATCGTTGATTTTAGCAGATGACACGCGCTCAGCTGACCGCGTTCTACAGTTTATTAGTGACAGTGAAATGACGTCAGTGGATATTTAAGCATTCCTTCTGCCTTTAGTTTCTCAAATTTTCTGACTTTGTTCCCCTTGCTGCTGATTTTAAATTTCGCTTTTTTCCTGTTTCCTACGTCACGGGCTGGGCGCTAATGACCATAGAAGTTTTGCGCCCTAAAACCACAAAAAAAAAAAAAACTACCCAACACATCTGTGCAAAGCTTTATCGGATTTTCATAGTCGTTTCCATTTCGCGACCGATCGGAGCTTACTTTCTGAACGCCCCTCGTATTTACGTCAAAAGGAGCTGTAAAGATGGAGCGACGCACTGCAGGCGTGCTGGTCCGCTGCAGGCGAGTGGTTGCTGCTGGCCCGCCCCCGCCGGCTCGCTTGCTTAGGACTCGCGTCGGGCTGGCCGACCGGCTGCAGTCTGGTGCCTGGCTGGCCCACGGCTCGCCAGCTGTGGCTAGTACAGGACCAGGCCACAAAGCCACCTTCGACCCTTGAAGGAAAAAACGTTTCGTCTACCCTACCCAGACATGTAGTGCAAACTAACACGGCTATAGCTATTTTGCTGTAAAATGAAGAAGCACATCTACTTCTAACGTTTCATTCAGGTATTCAACGAAAAAAAATAAAGAATTCACCGAGTAATGGGATAAAGCTAGCACCACACCACTACGCAAGGTTGTCAGATTTATAATCCTCCCTTAAAATATTGTTCTGTTAAGGGGTTTTCAAACCCTGAGGGACAATCAATTCTTCTGAGAAAGCCTCCCCTCCCCATTCCCCTTCCCCCTCGCCTTCCCGCCACTCACCCCCCCCCCCCCCCACCCCCGCTCTGGGAATTCCACTCACCAGTAAAAGCACATTCAGGCCTGAAATGCTAGAATAGCCCTTCCCACTACATCAATTTAATGTGCAAATTAATTGTAAATAGTCTTCACGGGTGCGCCGCCGGATGACGTTGTGCAAATCCCACAATATTTCTTCGGAGCAACTGTCCGACATCATCAGGTGGTTGAACCTCGCTGGTGGCTAGGTAAGACTGACAAGAACCGCATGTCGACGCCGCTGTATATAGACCACGTGCGTGAAGATTGCGCAAGCGCGGGAACCACGCATGCGCAAAAATTTGCAGATAGATGGCGCAAGACTCAAACGCCCTCTGCTGGGAAACGCAGAGCGGCCGTTCTGCGCGTGCGCTGACGCTGTGTTTAGTAACATGCTGCCAAAGTTATGACGGGTCTATTATCGAAAACTCTTTGCTTTCTCGTCGTGATTTAACAACGGCCAATGCAGGGTTCCAGGCTGTACTCAACCCTATTAACAGGGATGCGGGATTTCAATTATCAGCTGTATGGATATGTATTGCTTCCTTAATGATGCAAATTAATTAAATATATAATTTAACTCACCCTTCCCGCCCCCCTTCACCCACCAGGAAATTGGCGGGAAAATGACTCAACTTATTGACTAACTGATGGGCAATCGATTGGCGAGCCTCCTGGGGGAATGCACACTTCGGCAGGTCTGTGTTTGACTACCACAGGGCCCTCAGTTGTTGCAGCATCTTTTCCCTTCTGTGCTGCATGTCTACCCTCTGGCTATTCTTTTTCCCCTCCCTTGGGGAACATGTCTGAGATGTTAATTGGAATGTTCTGCATTTTAGTGGTGGGACTGTTTGTACGACTCATCCACAGTTTTTCGTAACCCTTTTCCTTCCTTTGTTACCTTCTCCTCTTGTTCCTCCACTTTGGCATTTGAGGTTGTGCATTCCTGACAGCCGGCCCACGCATTTGATATGTAAGAGGTGGCTGAGTGACTCGTAATTGCCAGCCCTGGGTCGACAGGTAGGGTACAGATGCATCCTCTGGTACAGGCCAGGCCCAGAAAATAGTGTCTGCCTGAGCTGCAACCTTCCCAAATTGCCGATTGGTCCCACTGTCAGGTGTTCGAGAGGTGTGACCTGAAGTGTGGACAGTCACATAAAGCGGGTGAGCTTCCTTTTGAAGCCCCCCCCTCCTCCCCCCCCCCCCCCCATGGAAGGAGCGCACCATCATGGGGGATTTTCTCGCAGCGAGTCAATCAGCTTTACAATCAACATTCAAGAAATGTAAACAGAGTGAGGCTAACTATTCAAAGACCCTTCCAGCTCCACCACGGTTCCTCTTCATTTCACGTACTGAAGACGGTCAGTCCTTCACTACAGTTAAACGAGAACACGATTCCACAGGGCCGGCAATGGCATGAACAACTTTCTGAATAATAAACTGATTACGAAATTGCCCTTTGCCTTTGGAGACAACTTCTGATTGTCAAGTGCAACAACTGCTTGCCACTTCGCTTCTCCACGGCATCCTGTTCGTGTCGAGGCCCATAGATGTCTGGATTTCGGCTTCAGTCAGACTGTCGAGCAGCCTAGTGTAAATAACACCATGGGAAAAATTCAGTCTTACCTCTCTCATCACGGTGTCATCGCTGTCCATTACCTAATGGAGAGGGTAGATTAATTCTTAGTACCCATCCACACTCCTTTTCACACCTTTGATAGTGGTGCTTCCAAGATCAAAGCAGGCTGCGAAATTATCACAGTCCGACCATAAATTCCGAACCCAATGCGCTGCTACCAGTATCATCTTTTCAACCACACCTGAACGTCTTTTCATCTCCCAGACAAATATGTAACTTGGGGTAGATATGCACATGAGGGCACTTCTCCGTCTCCTTCTCCCTGCTGTATCAACTGAAATGGCGGCCATGCCGCCTCTCGGGATTTTCCCATGTATCTTGTTGAGTGGGCTGTCCAGGAGAGGCCGGCCGCTGTAGCCGAGCGGTTCCAGGCGCTTCAGTCCGGAACCGCGCTGCTGCTACAGTCGCAGGTTCGAATCCTGCCTCGGGCATGGATGTTTGTGATGTCCTTAAGTTAGTTAGGTTTAAGTAGTTCTATCTCTAGGGGACTGATGACCTCAGATGTTAAGTCCCATAGTGCTCAGAACCATATTTTTGTCCAGGAGATCGTGGTAAAGGAAAAAGTGTCATTCCAAGCTATTCGCTAGTTACAAACCCTGTGTACTCCTGTCCGGCACTTATCGTTCAGTTGTTAACTCTCGCGTCGTGAAGGACATGGCCACACATACATGCGACCTCCAGGTCATCTTTGAGATTGTGAAATCGCCCAGTGTCAAGGTAGCATCGCCATACTTCCGTCCAGCTATGGAACAAGCCATAAAACTCTCGCCTCAAGGAGTGAATCCACCAGCTACACAACCGGTAGGCTGGAAAGGCAGTAGTAGTACACCCGTGAAGACTTCCTACGTCCTTCCAACCAAACACCTGAGTCTTCCTCTGTTGAACTGCTTGGAGCCTTTCTGGTTAGCAAAGGCAAATGGTCTTCTCGTCTGCCGACTCGAAGATCCTCTTCGATTGTGTTGCTGCATTATACCTTAGCCTGGCCAGCCTCCATGCCGCTGGTGTACACAAAAACCGTTTTTCTGCGTTAGTCTCCACAGAACGACAGCCCAAGGAAGCCGATGCTTCTGTGGACCTCATGGAGCAGGATCCTACTGGAACGTTCATGGCCTTCGGTCCCACAAAGAGGATTTATGGTTGCTTTTAGCATCACAGCGTCCCCTTGTAATCTGCCTTCAGGAAACAAAACTGCATCCTCACGACCGCTTTGAGCTTTCATATTTCTTCCCAGTTCGTTTTGGCCATCCCCTGAGGCTTCAAGCTGTTGCAGTTCGCCTTCTCCTTCCCCACCTGAGGTTTCCCCTTCGTACAATTTATATCCCTCAATCATTCCACGTCTCCAGGGTAGACTTGTTTCAGCTTATTGGCCACCTACCTCATCCATTTCAGTTACTCGCTCACTTTAATGAGCATCATCTCCTTTAGGGTTTTCCCAGGACCTGCCAGAGATGTGTCCTTTTGGCTGATCATCTTAATCAACTCAACCTCTTCCGCCTTAACACTGGAGCACCCATTTTCCTTTCTAACTCCTCACACATTGTTCCCATTTGGACCTATCCTTCTGCACTGCTCAGCATGCCCATTTTCTTGAGTGGTCCGTTCTTTCTGATGCCTACTCGAGCGACCATTTCCCATGTGCTGTCCGTTTGCTCACTCCTACCCCACCTGTGTGCACACCCAAATGGCAGCTTACAAAGGCTGAGTGGCAGGTTTACTCCTCCCTGTCGATCTTCGAAGAACAAGATTTCCCCAGCTATGATGACCAGGTTGAATAACTCACTAACGTTATCCTTACTGCTGCAGAACATTCCATTCATCGCACTTCACCTTTAGCACGTCGTGTCCCAGTCCCTTGATGTAGCTCTCTCCAATTGTGTCGTGGCACACCTCAGTCCACCATGTTCTTAGTTCATCCCAATCCTCTGCCCCAGGACCGGATTCAGATGCTGCAGCTCGTTTCTCTTGTGGTTGTATGTGTTAAGCTGAAAGTGCTTGCCCACATTTGGGCAGAGGGCACATTCCCGGACTTTTGCGTGAAGCCACTCTCATACCCAAACCTAAGCCTGGTAAGGACATAAATCTTCCTTCTAGTTACCACCCCATTTCTCTCATCAGCTGCTTTTGGAAGGTAATGAAACGAATGATTCATACCCGGCTGGTATGGTGGTTCGAGTTTCGCAACTTACTATCGAATGCACAGTGTGGATTTCGAGCGCAGAGTTCTGCAGTTGACCATCTTATTACTTCATCCACCCATGTCATGGTCCGCAGCTTGTGATCTAGTGCCTAGTGTTGCTGCCTCTGGATCACAGGGTCCCGGGTTTCATTCCAGGCCAGGTTGGTTACTTTCTCTCTCCAGGGACTGAGCATCATCATCACCACCACGACTTGTGAGAGTGACTAGATTGAATTTTGAAAAGAAAATGGACTGTGTAAAAATTGGGACTTTCTATGGGCGCTGATGACCGCGCTGTTGAGTGGCCAACAAACCAAACAACATCCTCTTTGCTATCGCCATTACCCCTGTAATGGCTCGTCTCCCGCCAGGCAACTCCGAATGCCTTTTTGGTGAAGATTTTGCCATCTATTGCAGTTCTCCACAGACCTGTCTCACTGAGCGACGTCTTCAGCGATGTCTTGGTCGTCTTTACTCGACAATGGCTTTCGTTCCTCTACCAACAAAACCGTCTGTGTGAATTTCCGGCGCCGCAAATGGTTTCTCCCACTACCTTTACTACTTGGCCCTGTTGCCCTTCCGTTCGTTGAAACTGCGAAATTCCTGGGGCTCTTGCTCAATAGGAAACTGTCTTTGTCCTCCCAAGTGTCTTACCTGGCAGCCTGCTGAACGAGATTACTCAATATACTGTGTGTCCTCAATGGTACTTCCTGGGGTGCCTATCGAATCACCCTCCACCGTTTGTACCGGTCCCTTGTTCATTCGAAACTCGACTATGGGTGCTTTGTTTGTGTGTCTGCACGTCATCTCAGCACCATTGTGGCATCCGTTTGACCATGGGCGCCTTTTACACTAGCCTGGTCGAGAGTCTGTATGCTGAAGCTGCTGAACAACCACTGTCCTACCATCGTGTCTTTCTCCTCAGCAGGTCACACATCCCATGCCGCCTCCTTCGATGATTCCTTTGCTCGCCAGTTCAAGGCGCGTCCCTGTTCCCTCTTCCCTGTTACCTCCTGGAGTCCGTATTCGGCACTTGCTGTGGTGACTTAACTTCACATTACCTGCAACTTTCATAGTGGGTGTGAATCCTTCACCACCTTGACTTCATGAAGAGGCCCATGTTAAACTTGGCCTCCATTTGCTTCCTAAGGACACTACTTTAGCCTCGATCAATCGCCTTCAGTTTCACGACCTTCGCATGGAACTTCGCGATAGTACCTTTGTGGTCCTCCCTTCACGGGAATAAGCTTCGGCTTAGTAAGCCTCTCCCAGCGCCTTGGACGACCTCTTCTCGGCCCTCCCGCCGGTAGGAAATTATTTTAACTTGGCTGCGTATTGGGCACTGCATTTTTAGACATATTTTGCTAAGTGGCGTTACCCCACCATTTTGTACATTTTGCTCCCAAATTTTAACTGTCCGCCACTGCCTGCGGGAATGCCCCTTTTTTTTAGCAATTTACGTTCCTGCTTGGGTTTGCCTTCTGATTTATCAGCTGTTTTAGCGAATGAATTTGTAGTTTTGGGCCTCCATTTCTGTATGGTGTTTTTTCGCCCTTCAGCTGTCTCCTATTCTGACCATTGGGACTGACGTTTATGAACACAAACACAGAGAGGAGTTAAACGACTAGTCTTGACTTGGGCGCGTATTAGCCCAGTTGTTTTTTGCGCCCTGAAGCAAAACACAACCACAACGAAGTCGTGGGTTGTGCATCTCTATCACTGTGCTAAGGTACATCCTGATCCGGAGCTTTACCTCATACGCGAAGAACCACAATCAAATGCTGAGTTTATTTCTTGTGCCTTATTTTTGACAACAAGCTAACTTGGTTTCCCCATATCTGTTGGCTGTCTTAATAAACTCAGTGTCCTTCACTTTTCCTTGCCCACATTTCTCGGGTCACAGACTGTTTGACCCTTCTGCCTCCTCATTGGGCAATAGTTCTGTCCAGTTCGGACTATGGTTGACAAATTTATGTATCAGGTGCCCCTTCTACGCTGCTCCTCTTGGACCTGCTTCTTCTTCGTAATATCTATGTAGCCACCAGTGCCTTCCAAACTGTCCCTGTCGATAGTCTTCAGGTTGACGCTGCGATCTCTCCTGTTTTGGTATGATGGTCAAGCTCATGGTTTAGTGATAGTACTATTCACCCCTTCCCTCCTCACCCCTTCCTATTAATTTCGTGGCTTCAGAACTTCGGCCCCTTGCTGTCCATCATCAGGTAGGTTTACCAGTTGGGCTCTGCTTCGCTTCTCTGCCGAAATTTCCTTCTGCCCTCCTTGTCTACAGAATACTGCTTAAACAATTTTTGGCAGACAAGGCAAAGAGTGAAATAGTCTATTTAAACATCTTACGGGTATCGTACGTGAGAAATTCCTTCCAAAACAAATGCTACTCCTCTCCCCAACCCTCCTAGTCTCTCCCCCCCCCCCCCACCCCCTGCACCGTCCTAGTCTCTCCCCTCCCACATCCCCTGCTCATGAAGACCTGGCATTCGGCTGTCAGAATATAGGGATGTACTGGCTGAGTACAGCTATGAAAAGTCTGTAACGGATGGAAAAAGGCATTCGAGAAATAGGTAGTGTGCGTCTTGTGCCATACTACCCCCTTCCCCCCCCCCCCCCCCCCCAACTGCTGTCGGTGTATTGGAAATATTTCCTCACTCTATCAGACTCTTTTTTTTTTTTTTTTTTTTAATTAATTAAATCGATACCCTTTGTGTGCAGCTAGATTTTTCTTTGCATCCAATTGGTGGATACTAGGACTGGACAGTTGCGGGATCAAAACTATACCTCTTTCCAGACCCTACTCTTCTCTCTTCCAGTTTCCGCTCTCTAGCTTCCTATTCGTGGATACTGGAACAGTTAGGTCATCCGGTAGAAAGTTGATTACGTTGGAGATGGAAGAAAATTTCAGGTTTCAGAGGGACTGATGATCTCTGCAGGAATTTAATGTTGCGGTGTGGTTTCCAAAGTACTATAGTATTCTTTAATTAGTTCTCTACCCTACATTTGGAAGGAGGAAGAGGAAGTGCCTACTGAGTGATAGGGCAGAGACGACGACGACGACGACGAAGACAGCAAAAAATACCTCCACAAGGTAGTCAACTGCGATGCATTGAGTAGCATTAAATGCCACTCGGTTAAACGACGATCCAATCCGTAGTAGTAATTCTCACAGCTACAAATTAGACATCACTGAAACATTCGCACATCCCAAGTTCTCATTTTCTTATGTCCACACACACTGCGCCAGTCCTCTCAAACACTGCCTGCGCCAGTGCTCAGAGGCCACAGTGGTGCATGCACGTGTGTGCAAGAGTGCACCACTCCCGCCCATGGAGCGCATCTGGAGATGAATGGCTGGAATTAGGTGTTATCAATACATGCAGCGAGTAACCGATATTGAATCACAGTTTTGGAGGGGATGGTACATGCAACACACGTGATCATGGAGACAACCCAACGCACACTGAGCATTAGTTTACTATTGAGCTATCCAGAGCACACCGCCACCGTGACTTGCCCTGCAACTGTAAGAACTGACTAGTCAGCCGGCCGGAATTCTTCTTTGTACCTGACACTTGCAAGATCCTTAAGCCGGAAATACCCATTTATTCCTGCCACTGGCTACCTTCACTATGCACCGTATATACCAAACAGTGTCGTCCTAGGAAACCAGCCACATATTTATTACTGTAATTACAATTAAATATTAAGATTGCAGCCCCAATCTGATGACAATTCACAATTAGAAAAGTATCAGAAATACCAACGTCTGATGGCTGCAACTCTGGAAATACAAATTTCTATCTCCCTCTTATAACTGGGCATAATTTTCCGCGTAAAATCCCTCACATCCCTGGTACTCCTTATGGCCATTGGTCCATTGAAACCGCAATCTCCCGCGCCAAATCCATACCTTCCTTATGACCGGGCATTGTGCCCATTGTTCCGACACGTGCAAAGAAAATGACTGTCTCTTTACACCCCAAGACAAGCCTTAAAAGCCTGCCGATCACAGCGAATGGGTCACACATCCCCTACTAATTATAATAGTTCGCCAATAACTGAACACTGGTTGCACCAAACAATAATGAGCGAAAATCCGTCGTAGATGGACATGTCTCACTTGTTTTTCTTGCAAGTGGTACCAGAGTGTCTTAGGAAGAGAGATGTAATCTTCTTACAACAGACGAGATGTTAGTAACATGGTCTCACAATCGTGTTCTTGTCATCCTACATAAAAAGCAGTCTTGTTACTACAGGCACACATAAGTATTGTTAACGACATCCATGTTGGAAACTATGCTCGGTTTATAGATCGTGGCGTGGTATTGCTTCCGAATGAAGTAGTCTTCCACACAAATACCACGACAACGAATATAGCCATTGGGTATTAACAGACATAATGTGTGGGTACACGTCGTCAGCAGCGTACGCTCTTAGCAAAATGATCCTTACCAACGAATTTAGAAAGTATTTCGGTTAAGGAACGTGTTAAGCCGATATTTTGCAACTTGATGCAGCTAGACGTCTCTCATGCAAACAAAGAGTGTTTGTAATGTCTTCTTTCTCGATACCATGTAGACACCTTAACGAAGATTGTGCGATATATCCATGGGGTTAAAAGACAGGGAGGAGGATGATTGAAGGGATTCCTCAGAAAGCACACCACCTATTGTATGTGATCATTCTCAGTCTAGCGTTGCACTTTTTAAGTCGTGAAATGTACAAAATCCTGTGACAAGTATGATGGCTTCTCAGTATTACGATTTTTTTGTAGAAATTCGTGTCAGCGATTTGGAATAGGCTTTCTCCGTTCAACGACATACTTGCATTGTATCCTATGGCTATATCTTAATGATTACAGCCACTAAAGAATCGAAAAAGGTGACTTGTTTGAAGTTACAAGAGTGCCGTGAATATGAACGTATTTTCTAAGGACCCCATACAGCAAAACCCCAGTGTGGTTTTAGAAAATCCCTCTGCATGTTCTAACTGTCCCCCAGTTCCTGCTCCACCCTCACTGCAGCTTTGTCCACGTGATCGGTCCAACATAGGTCAGAACTGAGGCGAAGTCAGAAACTGCTCTATCTAAAACCTTCTGCATGCCACGGAGAGATAGGGTGAGCCGAGTTAATGCGAACGGACTGTATTCCCAGCACCCTGCAGAAATGAGAACTTTTTTGTCACAGTGCTGTCAACTGTGTATATTGTGTAAGGCCTGCTCAAAACGTAGCTTTCTCCTGCGAGTTGGTGGAAAAGACAGGTGGAAAAGACAGGAAGACTCCGCATCAGTCTTAACTGCTTGTACTAATTTTCCCAGTTGGAATCATATACGGTAACTTGAAGGAAGATGAGGGTTTTGCTACTGCATTGCAGCACATTGCCTTTGGACTGTAGTACCTGTGCGTGCACGTAGTTTGGCAATCTGACTCTCTCAGAGTGCATTCATCTCTGTCACCCAAATACTTTCTCTATCCTTTTTTTTTTGTACCGTCCAATAGAGATCAACTAGGAAGTATAAACACTCCGCTAACCTCACCTAGTAGAGAACGCGGTAAGAAGTTACCGTGTCCCTCTCATCTGATACGTAGAAAACAAATGCCATCTTTGTGCTGACATCGAGCGTATGTTTGGCGATCCTATTATTCAGGTATTGGTCGACTGGAGCATGTGGCCTGTGACCAAAGTTGCTTGCACAGACCTGTATAAAGTTTTGTCGCCTGTATTAGAGGAAGACCACATGTCAGAGAATATTAGTCACAAGGCACCACTTCTCTGATGTTCTTTGATAAGCAGTGTGATAAAGGGTATTCTCTGCTGCAACAGATCCAAGTAGTATATGACTACAAATCTGTATGGCGATGTACATTTAGTTTTTCCACTACAACTCTGTGTCACGTGCTAAACCAACATTTCGGTCCATTGGCTCTCACAGAAAGCTGGACATCACATAGTGTAAACCATGCTGCTCCCAGAAAACCCAGGATGGTTGAAAAAAGACAGAGTCAGTGTATCTTATTAACAATGCAGAAGAAATCACGATGTAAGGAAACTGGAAACGCTCCGCAATGGCAGAAACTTTTCCAAATAGCTGCCCAAACGTGATGACCTCTTAATTTAATCTCATCTTTAACACTGATGGGGTGATGGGTACGGGGAGGGGGAAGGGGGGGCGTGTATATCAACAGGAACTTCTCAGGTACCAATATGAAACGGTTGCTGCCATCTGGCGCTTTGTTCGGGGTTTAGTGCAACATCCAGTATGTGTACTGCACAAGTCAGTTGGCTATGTGGCAGCTGAAAGTCTTCGCAGAGCCAGAGGAGACATTGTGCAGCCTGGGAATGTGGGAATACACAAAGTGGCCGACCTGGCGAAGAAATCGGGGGTGGGGGTGCAATGCCCTGAGGTCAGTGGGAAAGATTTTTAACAATTTAATTACGTGCAGGTGGGTATGTTGACAGTATTTCTTGAATGATTGGAATAAAAAAGCACTGCAGTTGTTTAAATAAACGACACTGCCTTTTCACCCTCAAAATATTTGGCAGCAGTGTACCAAATACTGTTTATGTAATTTTCCATTAAATTCTTTGGAATATAGTTTATTTATTTATGTAAACACTGTCTTTTATTATACATATTGTTTAAACAAACGATATTCACAGATTGCCTTGTGTACCAGAAATTGTTTAAATAAAATTTCATACATTGCATTCGATTCCCCACCAAATGGACAATCAACTCAGTCTTTTTCCCGCCGATTTACTGATAGGGGAAGGGCTGGGTGGTTTCCCAGAGGGGGAGAGTTTAATTAATTTATCGATTTAATTAATTAGTCAACCAGGTTGATTGAGTGGAAGGATAATTTTCGAATAACTGAGGACTGAAAGTGTACTTGGATTGGGGAGGGCATTTCCCAGAGTGGTGGGTGAGGAGGGGGAAGAGGGTGGAGGTGTGCTCATGCTTTCTCTGCAGGACAGATAATCGCCAGGGGGGTCGCAAACCACTTACCAGAACAATAGATTAAAGGAGGATTGTAAATTTTGCAACCACGCTAAGTGGGGTGATAACACCACTCCATTTTAAATAAATTTAACAACAATGTTGTCAGCTTTACCCCACTACTCTGATCATAAACGTTTCTTGTATGCGCTTTGCATTAGGTCTCGCCTTCAGAAAATTGTTTTCTTTTAAAATCCGCTTGCAGAATACATGATTTGCAGACAACCTTGCCAAATAATTATCTACATAATATATCATTAAATTTTGTGCGCTTACAAAGTATACTGGATGTCTCTGAAGCAATAAGTGCTGCAAGACGTAAATTACGTTCGGCTAAGGCACATCATTCACATCACAATGATACACGATTACTCTGAACCCTTCACGAAACACTGCACTGTGAATTACAAACAATTGGTCCAATTTACCGAACGTTCTATTCAAGTATGAAGCTCGAGAAGAACAAATAGGAAAATCTTTGTGAGAGTTATAATTTCTCTTCTGTTATTACGCTTGCAATATCGTCTTCTGGACCACAGCGGCAATAAAAGGTGTTTGCATTTGGCGGAGGAAGATGGTTTGGATATGGAAATAACGAGCTGCAGTGGGAAAAGCGTTTGTTTTAATACTGAGTCCCCAACTCTTCCCTTTGCCTCTCGACCGACCCCTCCCCCAACCTAATTGATAGAAGGAAAACGACGACGATACTCTATTCCCTAATTCGCTACACTACAAAATAAGCGGCCTTCTTTCAATGTTTTCCATGTCCTTCGTTAATCCCATCTGGTAATGATCGCACAATACTCAGCAATATTCCAGAAGATATTGCACAACCGTAGTGCTGGAAGTCACCTTCGTACACTTCTAGGGTGTTCTAAGGGTTGCATCTGTAACATGTGTTTAGTCTTCGTGATGTTTCCCAGTTACCTTGTTCAGATTTGTAACCCCTAGGACTTTCGTTAGACCTATAACCCTCGAATTTGTATTGCGAAGTACATATTGATTTCTCGAAACTTGACGAAACCTTCTTAGTAATTATGTGAGTATCTTCACTGTGAAAAACGTGACAATAAAGTGTGTGATGTTCTATTTTCAACCTTACTTCGCAGCTCGCTTCGCTCTTCAGACGACACTACTATCTGGCAGCATAACCCCACAGAGCGTAGAGAAATGATCTGATTTTGATATACGCACATCAAAAAAAGTTTTGCATCACCTCGGTTCCGAGGGTTTGGGAACCTGTACAGCAAATTGGAATAGAGATCAACATTAACATCATTTCCTCCCCTTTTATTGCCCATGAAAAACCACCATTCAGCGAGACCTTCACAAGTGGTGGTCCTGATTACTGTGCACACCGGTACTTGTAATACCCAGTAGTACGTCCTCTTGCAATGATGCATGCGTGTATTCTTCGTGGCACATCATCCACAAGTTGATCAAGGCACTGTTGGTCCAGATTGTCCCACTCCTCAACGGCGATTGGGCGTAGACCCTTCAGAGTGATTGGTGGGTCACGTAGTCCATAAACAGCCTTTTTCAATCTATCCCAGGCATGTCAGATAGTGTTCATGTCTGGAGAATATGCTGGCCACTCTAGTTGAGCGATGTCGTTATCATGAAGGAGGTCATTCACAAGATATGCACGATGGGGGTGCGAAATGTCGTCTCTGAAGACGAGTGTCTTGCCAATATGCTGCCGATATGGTTGCACTGTCGGTCGGAGGATGGCATTCACGTATCGCACAGCTGTTACGGCGTCTTCTATGAGCACCAGCGGCGTACGTAGGCACTACATAATGCCACCCCAAAACATCAGCAAGGTGGAGGTTCTCTGCTATCACTGGACAGTGTGTCTAAGGCGTTCAGCCTGACCGGGTTGCCTCAAAACATGTCTCCGATGATTTTTGGATATGCCTTCAACCATACACTCATCGGTGAAGAGAACATCATGCCAATCCTGAGTGGTCCATTCGGCATGTTGCTGGGCCCATCTGTACCGCGCTGCACGGTGTCCTGACTGCAAAGATGGACCTCACCATGGACGTCGGGAGTGAAGTTGCGCATCATGCAGCCCGCTGCGCACAGTGAGCACGACGTACTGTGGCTGCACGATTAGCATTATTCAACTTGGTGGCGTTGCTGTCAGGGTACCTTCAAACCATAATCCGTAGATAGCGGTCACCCACTGCGGTAGTGGCCCTCGGACGGTCTGAGCGAGGTTTGTCATCGACAGTTCCTTTCTTTCTCCTCCATGTCCAAGCAACATCGCTTTGGTTCACTCCCAGACGCCTGGACTCTTCCATTGTTGTGAGCCCTTCCTGGCACAAATGAACAATGCGGACGCGATCGAACGGCGGTATTGACCGTCTAGACATGTCTGAACTACAGACAATTCCTGGTGGAATGACTGGAACTGATAGGCTGTCGGACCCCCTCCAGCTAATAGGCGCTGCTCATGCATGGTTGTTTACATCTGTGACTGTTCAGAATGTCACTAAACTCGACGAAAGGGACTGCGTCTGTAACACAATATCCACAGGCAATATCTATCTTCGGGAGTTCCGGGAACTGGGGTGATGCAAAACTTTTTTTGATGCGTGTATTTAAACTATTTATCAGACAAATAGCAGAAGGTCTACATCACTTACGGAATCACGGTCATCACTTCCATTTCACTAGGTGACGTCCCACCAGTTACTGCAAACTGGTTTCGTGATCTTTTTTCTGAAAAGTTACAGAGCACAACTGAGACGATACTGCATAGAAAAGCGATGTGGTTCTAAGTAGCTTATGAGGAATGATATCAAAGTGCATTTTGGAACTCTATTCGCATGACACACTGCATATAGGGGATCTCAAATTGATGCCATATTTATGAATTGCCAGCTGTGTTTCACGTGAGTGATGCGTTATAAATCCATGCTGCTTTGGAATAAAGAGGTAATATAGAACTAAGTATTTGTTGACACGCTCTGCTACATGCAGATGTCAATGAAATGAAATGGATCCGTAACTCAGTGGGTTATGTTTATTCTTGTGTATGTATTGCGGTGGTTTCGTGCGGCTTTCCATTCTTCTACCTCACCATAAACACCAGATTACTCCTCATGACATCGTAGGAAAAGTAATTAAGCCGCTGCATGGTGGATGCATAAGACGTACTCGTAAACTGTTAGCACATTCAAGTGAGACATATGATACGATAAAGCCGTTAGTACAATTTCCTGCCGGCAAAATGGATTTCTTCCTCTGTCTTTACATGTTGGATCTGTTCCTCTTCCTTTGACTGAAACTACCGAATTCCTGAGGATCGTTCTAGATAGAAAGCTTCATCCTGCCAAGTGTCTTACCTGGCCGCCCGCTGCACCCAGTCCCTTAAGATCCCTCAATGCCCTACGTGTCCGAAATGGGCCGGCCTCGGTAGCCGAGCGGTTCTAGGCGCATCAGTCCGGAACCGCGCGACTGCTACGGTCGCAGGTTCGAATCCTGCCTCGGGGATGGATGTGTGTGATGTCCTTGGGTTAGCTAGGTTTAAGTAGTTATAAATTCTAGGGGACTGATGACCTCAGATGTTCAGTCCCATAGTGCTCAGAGCCATTTGAACCATTTTTTTTGTCCGAAGTGGTATTTCCGGGGGACCGAATTGGATCACCCTTCACCTTTTGTACCGATCCCTTCTACGTTCAAGACTATATTATGTGTGTCGTTTATGCGTTCACACGTCTGTCCGTCTACTATTATTTGTATATGTGAATTATGTTCCACATAACATGAATAAAGTATAATTGGTACATTTTGCAGACGATACTAGACTGAAACAAATCGAATAAGAAACAAACTAAGAGAAGAAAGTGTTAACGTTATTTTCTAAAAAGCTGCCCAACAGTCCTCTGAAAGTTTACTCTGGTTTAATTCTGAGAAAAATAAAAGAAAACTATATTCTGTTTTGTACAACAAATGGAGTCGAACCAACGATTGATGGAGTCAGTAGATAGGGAATAAAGCCGTTCCACTACATAATGGACAAGGTGAAGAAATTAAGAAAAATTTTAACTTCACGCTAGCACAGCCACATTATACTGCAGAGAAGAGCAATCAGCACTGTAAGTCAGTTGCAGCAACGAGCACAGGTTGCTACATCAACATCAGCCACTAGGCACAATTTACACTATCAACGAAACGTCAACAATGAGATTCAGACAGAGATACATTCGTTATCTTCAGTTCAACTGAGCAACAGGCTATATGTTGGATACAACACCCAACAGAGACTTGACACGGCAGTTAAGAACCTGTAACTGACGAGGATCGCTGACAACCATAAAGAAGCGGGACACATTCGGTCACATGTTACATCGGACTTGCTGACCAGAGGCGCCGAGCCAACAGGAGTCAGCGGAATTATTGGTGTGTCTCCATGTTAGCGTCGGATGACGGCTACTACCAGTAACACGAACTGTAAATACGAATAAATAAATATATAAATAACATCTCGCTAATCTGGTAGATTTGTTTTTTTCAGAGGGCCTGCCTGGAGCAAAACATGATTATCTTCTCATTTTACTTCTCAGACATGTTTTGCCAAAGTTCCGGCATCATTAGTGCGTTTCCTTGCTACCATATGCTGTGATTTTCCTGGATTTTTATGTTATTGCAGTTCTTTTCTTTCTCAGTTTGACATATTTTCTTATTTCCCCATTACCTTTAACTAGGTAACTTTCGCTGGCCTATGTTTGATACTAGTAGATACCTCTTAGTTAGGAATGCTCTTTTTGCCAGTGCTAGTCTGCTTTTTATGTCCTCCTTGCTCCGTCAGCTATGAGTTATTTTGTTGCCTAGGTGGCTGAATTCCTTGACATCGTGATCATCAATCCCGATGTTAAGTTCGTCGCTGTTCCATTTCTGCTACTTCTCAATACTTCCGTCTTTCTTCAAGTATTATTCTATACTCGGACCGTTAATGCGATTCAGCAGGTCCTGTAGGTCTTCCTCACTTTCACTCAGAGTAGCAATGTCATCAGCGAATCGTATCATTGATGTCCTTTCACCTTGAATTTTAATTCCACTCCTGAACCGTTCTTTTATTTCCATCATTACTTCTTCAATGTACAGACTGAATCGTAGGGGTGAAGGACTACATCTCTACCTTACATCCCTTTTAAGCCGAGCACCTCGTTGTTTGTCGTTCACTAATGATTCCCCCTTGGCTGTTGTACATATTGTAAATGACCCGTCTTTCCCTACAGCTTATCCCCACTTTTCTCAGAATTTCCAACATCTTGCACAATTTTACATTGTGGAACGCTTTTTACAGATCGACAAATCCTATGAAGCAAGAGTAAAGGAAACTGAAGAAACGTTCAATCATCAACCACAACGTCAGCATAGCCTCTCTGGTGCCTTTACATTTCCTAAAGAGAAACTGATCGTCATCTAACCTATCCTTAATTTCCTTTTCCATTCTTATGTATATTATTCTTGGAAGCAAGTGGCTGCATGAGCTGTTTAGCTATTATGTGATAATTCTAGAAATTATCGGCTCTTGCGTTCGTCAGAATTGTGTGGACGATATTTTTCCGAAAGTCATGTGGTATTTCGCCAGACTCATACATTCTACACACCAACGTGTTTACTAATTTTGTTGCCTCTTCCCCAATGATTTTAGAAATTCTGATGGGATATTATCTATCCCTTGTGCCTTCTGCTCGTCCTCGAAGGCTCTCTTAAACTATGTTTCTAATAGTGTATCCCTTATTCTTCTAATTCGACTCCTGTTTCCTCTTCTAACACATCAGACAAATCTTGCCCCACTCATAGAGGCCTTCAGTGTACTCTTTTCACTCATCCGCTCTCTCCTCTGCATTTAATAGTGGAACACCCGTTGCTCTCTTAATGTTACCACCATTGCCTTTAATTTCACTGATGGTTGTTTTCACTTTCCCACATGCTGAGTCAGTCCTTCCGACAATCATTTCCTTTTCGATTTCTTCACAGTTTTCATGTAGCCATTTCGTCTTAGCTTCCCAGCACTTTCTATTTAGTTCATTCCTCAGCGACTTGTTTTCCTGTATTCCTGAATCTCCTTGAACGTTTTTGTGCTTCCTTTTTTCATTAATCAACTGAAGTATTTCTTCCGTTGCCCATGGTTTCCTCGCAATTGCGTCCCCTATACTTACGGTTTCCTTTTCAACTTCCGTGACTGTCCTTTTAAAAGATGTACATTCCTCTACAACTGTACTACCTACCCAGCTATTCTTAATTGCTGTATATACTGCATATAGAACTTAAAGCGTATCTTGTCATTCCTTAGTCTGTATCCCACTCCTTTAAGAGATCAGTCAGGAAGAATCAGTACGCAAACTTCAGGCTACTCTTCATTACTAGGTTGTGATCTGAGTCTATATGTGCTCCTGGGTACAACTTACAATCCAGTGTCTGTTCAAGAATCACAGGAGGAGGATGAGGTATACTTTGTAAGGCCCGGGTGGTACGCGAAAATTTCAGTTACATTATATCATGGTCAGATAGACATTCAAAAATCAGAGTATTCACTATTTCTAGCCGAAATTTATTACAGAACTCAATTAGCCCTTCTCCTCTCTTAATCCTTGTCCCAAGCCCATATTCTCCTGTAACCTTTCCTTCTGGTCCTTCCCCTACAAGTGCATTCCAGTCTCCCATAACTATTACATTTTCATTTCTCTTTGCGTATTGTATTACCCTTTCAGTATCCTCATGTACTCTCTCTCTCTCTCTCTCTCTCTCTCTCTCTCTCTCTCTCTCTCTCCCACCACCACCACCACATTTTCATCTTGCGATATCTGTTTCTATACCTTAAGCCTTTGCATTATTGTCGGTGTTGGTTTGCTGTGATTCTAATAAGAATGACCGTATCACTGTACAGTAACAGCCTGTGTCCTACCTCCCTGGTCATAACGAATCTTACTCTCTTTGTACCAATTTGTGCTGCTGTTGATATAACCCTAGACTGGTCTGACAGAAATCCTTGGCTTCTTTCTGTTTCACTTCACTGACACTTACTATATCTAGATTGAGCCTTTGCATTTCCCTTTTCAAATTTTCTAGCTTTCCTACCACATCAAGCCTCTGACATTCCATGTCCCAAGTAGTAAAATGTTATTCTTTCGTTGGTTATTCAATATTTTTCTCAAGCTCACCTACCAGTTGGCAGTCCCTCCCGGAGAACCGAATGGGGGATAACACTTTGTCAGTTACAGGCCACATGTCCTGTGGATACACGTTGTGTGCGTCTTTAATGCAGTGGTTTCCATTGCCTTCTGCATCCTCACTGACCCCTACTATATCTAGATCGAGCGTTTGCTTTTCCCTTTTCAAATTTTCATTGCCGATTCTTCCGTCTTCATGGCTAGTTTCCCAATCCCAAAGACAAGAGAGTGCCCAGAATTTCTGTCCGCTCTTCCGCCCTCTTTGACAAGGTCGTTTGCAGAAGAAGGTGACTACTTATGCCGGAAGTCTCCGGCCGCCAATACTGATTATTAATCCAAATTTAAGCGGCGGCGGGTTTCAAACCCCAGACCGACGACTAGAGGGTCCAAGAACTCACGGAGCCTTACCAGCAGTTGTCCTTTTCACGGCAACTAAAGAAGGCAACGAGGGAACTGACACTGGTACGCAGGTACTCTCCGTCACACACAATAAGGCGGACTGAAGAGTGTAGACGTAGGTAAGAGACTTTCTACTGGCTTATCTCTAGAAATTATCGGATAACAAGAGTACATGGAAGATAATCTGTACATACCTACAACATCGAACATCGTCGATGATGTTTCATCTGGTACCCAAATTATTCAATGCCATGCGGCTTTTCGCCGATGATGCTGTAGTATACAGAGAAGTTGCAGCATTAGAAAATTGCAGCGAAATGCAGAAAGATCTGCAGCAGATAGGCACTTGGTGCAGGGAGTGGCAACTGACCCTTAACATAGACAAATGTAATGTATTGCGAATACATGATAGCAGAACAAACACTGGTAGCAGTTACTTCTGTAAAATATCTGGGAGTATGCGTACGGAACGATTTGAAGTGGAATGATCATATAAAATTAATTGATGGTAACACGGGTGCCAAATTGAGATTCATTGGGAGAGTCCTTAGAAAATGTAGTCCGTGGACAAAGGAGGTGGCTTACAAAACACTCGTTCGGCCTATACTTGCGTATTGCTTATCAGTGTGGGATCCATACCAGGTCGGGTTGACAGAAGAGATAGAGAAGATCAAAAAAAGAGCGGCGCGTTTCGTCACAGGGTTATTTGGTAAGCATGATATCGTTACGGAGATTTTTAGCAAACTCAAGTGGCAGACTCTGCAAGAGGGGCGCGCTGCATCGCGGTGTTGCTTGCTGTCCAGGTTTCGGGAGGTGCGTTTCTGGATGAGGTTTCGAATAATTGCTTCCCCTTACTTATAGCTCCCGAGGAGATCACGAATGTAAAATTAGAGAGATTCGAGCGCGCACGGAGGCTTTCCGGCAGTCGTTCTTCCAGCGAACCATACGCCACTGGAACAGGAAAGGGAGGTAATGACAGCGGCACGTAAAGTGCCCTCCGCCACACACCGTTGGGTTGCTTGTGGAGTACAAATGTAGATGTAGTTCATAACGATTGGCCTGATCAAGTAACTGTCCTATATATTCTTATCGTCCTCCGTTTAGGCATTAGACACATCTTCTCCTTCCAGTACACTATTGACACACTTCTTGCATCTACACTTAAAAACAAAGTTAACATGTCCATGTTACCCGACCTTACGTGTGCGGTAAGCACAGCTGCATCGCGAATAGTCGCAAGGCGTGCAGGTGCAAATACAGCCTAAGTGGAGGCAAGCGTGTAGGTGCATTCCTCTTTCTCAACATTTGCGCGTGAGTTCTCCAATGACACGTAGAGAGAAGCACACACGCTTCTGCAGTGATCGAGCTGCAGCCGGTGGTTAAATGTGCCTGTGTGACTGGCCAGAGGGCAGTGAATTTGCCTACCAGGTGTGTTGGCGGTGTGCGACGACGAGGCTGCAACTCCTTTTTTTCCTTTATTGTTATTTTAATACCTGTACAATCAGGTAGGCTGTCAGCGGCATGCTACGCCACTCTTCAGCCATAGTGTTGACAATAACAGTACACAGAATGGAGAATTTGAATGAACATAATGACGGGCAAAAAATAGTGGTCACAGATACACAAAAAACACGGAGTCGTTCACACTCGACGATAACGACACTGAAAACACGTTGACACGGCGCACATAACACTGATGAATCCGACGGCACAAGTGAACGTAGAAGCGTGACAACGGACACTAGAAACACAAAACGACGTCACACACACGAGGCACTGATGGCGATGATCTCCAGTGCGCGAAAGTCCATGTAGCGTGTGCGAGTCCGTGGACCTGCCAAGAGGGGAAGAAGGGTGAGGGGAGGTGGAGAGGGTGGAGAGGGGAGAACAAAGATGCCAATGGCTGAGGAGATGGGAGGAGGAGTAGAGGGACAGGGGAGGGGAGGCCCGGGGGAGGAGTGGGGAGAAAGGGAGGAGGGAGGGAGGATGCCCAAAGGAACAGACACTGAAAGAGGGAGGGAGGATCAAAGTTGGTAGGAGGGGTAGATGGAGGGGAGGAGGAGGAGGACATCATCCGGGAGGGGGAGCTGGCAGAAGCCACCTTGGGAAAGGGTAAGGAGGATGGAGAGATGGAGACCGGGTGGGACATGGGAATACAGGTGCGGCAGCGGGCGGGGGCGGGAGAGGATGGGCGAGACAAGTGGGTGAGGAGGATCGAGTTTGCGGGAGGTGTGCAGAATCCGTATCCTTTCAAAGAAAAGGAGGAGGTGGGGGAACGGAATGAGATCATACAGGATCCGCGTGCGCGTGGGGGGGGGGGGGGGGGGAGACGGGTGCGATAGGCGAGGTGGAGAGCATGGCGTTCAAGGATTTGAAGGGATTTATAAAAGGTAGGGGGGGCGGAGATCCAGGCCGGATCAGCGTAACAAAGGATAGGGCAGATGAGGGATTTATAGGTGTGGAGGATGGTGGAGGGGTCCAGACCCCACATACGGCCGGAAAGGAGCTTGAGGAGACGGAGTCGGGAGCATGCCTTGGCTTGGATTGTCCGGTGATGGGGAGTCCAGGAGAGGCGACGGTCGAGGGAGGCGCCAAGGTACTTAAGGGTGGGAGTGAGGGCGATAGGACGGCCATAGATGGTGAGATAGAAATCAAGGAGGCAGAAGGAAGGGGTGGTTTTGCCTACAATGATCGCCTGGGTTTTGGAGGGATTGACCTTGAGCAACCACTGGTTGCACCAAGTGGTGAACCGGTCAAGATGGGATTGGAGAAGGTGTTGGGAGCGCTGCAGGGCGGGGGCAAGGGCAAGGAAGGCGGTGTCATCGGCAAACTGGAGAAAGTGGACGGGGGGTGACGGCGGCGGCATGTCCGCCGTGTACAAAAGGTACAGAAGGGGGGAGGGCGGAGCCTTGGGGCACATCGGCGGAGGGGAAAAAGGTGTAGGAATCTGTGTTATGGATGGTGACGTAGGAAGGATGGTGGGAGAGAAAGGAGCTGATCAGACGGTCGTAGTTAATGGGAAGGGCGAAGGTTTGGAGCTCGAAGAGGAGACCGGAATGCCATACGCAGTCATAAGCACGTTCGAGGTCCAGGGAGAGGAAGATTGCAGAGCGACGGGAATTAAGCTGGTTGGAAAGAAGATGAGTGAGGTGAAGGAGAAGGTCGTCAGAAGAGAAGGACGGCTGAAAGCCACACTGGGTAATGGGAAGGAGGCGGTGCTGGCGGAGATGCTGGTGGATGCGTCGGGTGAGGATAGATTCCAGGACCTTGCTGAAGACTGAGGTAAGGCTGATGGGATGGTAGGAGGAGACGGCGGACGGCGGTTTGCCAGGTTTAAGGAACATCAGGATACGGGAGGTTCTCCACAGGTCGGGGTAGTAACCGGTGGACAGGACTACATTGTAGAGCCTGGCCAGAGTGGAGAGGAAAGAGACAGGAGCTTCACGAAGGTGACACGATCGTGACCAGGAGCGGTGTTGCGTTTTGTGCGGAGTGTAGCAATGAGATCCTGTGTAGTGGTAGGGGCATTGAGTTCCGTGTGTGCAATGTTGTCCAAGAACTGGAAACCAGGTGCGAGGGGGACAGAGGTGTCAGTTAGATCACGGACATCTGGGAAGAGGGAGTAATCGATCTGGGGACCATCGAGGATGGAAAACACATCAGAGAGGTAGGAGGCAAAGTGATTGGCCTTACTAAGGGTGTCAGGGATGGGGTGATCATCATGTAGAAGAGGATAGTAGGGGGAGGGTTTAGTTCCAGTAAGGCGACGGAAGGCTGATCAGAACTTGGACGAGTTGATAGGTAGGGTAGCATTTAAACGGGTGCATGTCTGTCGCCAGTCCCGGCGTTTCTTAGCTGCGAGCAAATTACGAATGTGTCTCTGGAGTTGCCGGTGGCGTCGTAGTGTGTCCGGGTCACGCGTGCAGAAGAAGGCATGGTAGAGACGGCGGGATTCACGGAGGAGGACGACGGCCTGTGGCAGTAAGGTAGGACGGTTGGGGTGGATGGCGACAGTAGGGACGTGGGCCTCCACGGCCTCAGACAAGGTCTGCTGGAGAAAGGAGGCGGCATGGGTTACATCGCCAGGGTGGTGGTAGGTGAAGGGGTGGCTATCAACCTGGGTGGAGAGGGTATCCTGGTAGGCATTCCAGTTGGCATGGGAATAGTCATGACGAGGATCGGGGCGGGGGCGACGACTGTCTGAAATGGTGAGGAGGACAGGGAGATGATCGCTACCAATAGGCTCCAGGACGTCTACCGTTATGCGGCCAAGGAGGTTGGGGGAGGAAAGGATAACATCGAGAGTGGAGTTGGATTTGGGACGGGTGTGCTGGGGGATGGGGATGAGGTCGCCTTGAAGGGAGGAGAGGAACCGATGCCACCGCCGTAACTGGGCGGCGGAACGACTATGGACGTTGAGGTCGGTGGCGATCATGTAGAAGGAGAAGGTACGGTCAATGTGGGAGAGGAAGTCGAAGGAAATAGGGGCGTTAGGGCGGACATCGATGGTGGCGCAGGTAACAGTAAGGCTGGGGAAGAAGAGACTAAGGATCAGGTGTTGAGTGGGGTCGGGAAGGAGAGGTTGGAGCCTAACGAGGATCTGGCGGTGGTGACCAATTGCAACTCCGCCACGCGCAATCGGGAGGGGATTATTGGAGCGGTGAAGGAGATAGGGTGAAGTTGGACGGTGTGGTGGGGTTGGAGGAAGGTTTCATTGAGGAGGAAGGCATCCACGCGGTGGGTGGCAAGGGTGTGCAGGAAGAGGTTCTTGTTGGCGGGAAGGGAGCAGATATTGTTGAAAAGGATACGGTGCTGTCGCGCCATGACAGGGATTTCGACGAGGGTGTCAAGACAGGAGAAGGTGAAATGGGTCTGGTTGTTGGAGTAGGTGGCGTACATTTTTAGTTGGAAAATGGAACAGGTGGCGAGGGATATCTGTTGGAGGGTGTGGGGGCGCTGAAAGGGATGAACATTCTAAAGAACGATGGTGAGGAATCTGATGATGTCCTCAGCGGTAGGGGGTGGGCGAAGGGAATTGCTGGGAGGGGTGGGGGCGTCCAGAGGACGGACAGGGACGGTGAGATCAGGAGTGGTCGGAGGGGGTCGGGCTTTACACTTTTGGGAGTAAGTGGGATGGGGGAGATTGCAGGTATTGCAGGAGGGAGGGGATTGAAGGTTAGGGCACTGCCGGAGGAAGTGCACTTGCCTACAATGCGGGCAGGTGGGGGCCTCGTGGCACTCGGCTGTTGGATGTGCGTTATAGCGCAGACACCTCTGGCAGGGCAGGGATTGAGGAGGGGAATGGGAGGGGTCGACCTTATAGCGCTGATTGAAAAGGAGGGCACCCTCCTTTAGGAGACGGCCAGCCCCACCTGCCTTATGCGGGTTTTCTCCGAGGACGCCCCCTCCATTGACCGAGTTGATAATGCGGCGGACCGCCCGCACCTCCAGTGTGGGATGCGCCTTGGGCTCCGCCAACACCTCCTCCTCCGTGATCGACGGACTGAGCCGAGTGATCACGGCGGTGAGGGTCGGCGGGCGACGTGGAGGTTGGGGTTGGCGGGTAGGAGATGGGGAAGGAGCAGGGGTGAGGGAGGCATTGGGGCCAAAACGAGTGATGGGGAGGCGGGAGAGGATGTCAGTATGGAGGGTTGGGCTCGGGGAGGAGATGAGAATGGAATCCCGCCTGGGAGTGAGGAGAGAGATGGAGGGACTAGGGAAGTGTTGGCGGAGGAGGAGGGAGAGATTCCGGGCCTCGAGAAGGGAAGGATCGGGACGGGAGAGGAGGTATTTGTATAAAGAGGGGGGGGGAGTCGGGGTAGGAGTAGTCGGGGTAGTCGGAGGAGGAGTCGGGGTCGTAGGGGCCGGAGGGGCGAGTCGGGGCCGGAGGGGCGAGTCGGGGAGACATCCATGGCATCCTGGGAGGCGAAGGAGGACGGGGCGGAGCTTTTTTGGGAGTGGAGGAGGTGGTGGTGCCACTACACTAGGGCGTTTAATGGCGGCAGAAGGGTGGGTGGTGACATGAGGGACGGGGGCTATAGGGAGGTGGCGGGAAGGGCAGGTCCTGGCGTGGACGCTGCAGTCGGCACTGGAGATGGTGACGGCGACAGTGGTGGCGGTGATGGCGAAGGCGATGGGGAGAGTTGGGCATGGGCAGTTGCCCGACGGGCCACCACCCTAGCTGGAGCTGCAGTGACAGGCTGGGGGAGCGGCGGAAGAGATCAGAGGGAGAGGAGCGGGAGGAAGAAGCTGGAGAGGGGGCGACAAAGAGCGATGGCGAAGGGAGAGTGAGAAGAGGAGGGATGGAAAGAGGGGGCTGTGACTGGGCACACCACGTAATGGTGGTGGTGGCGGCGGTGGGGGAAGTATAAACTGTGGTGGTGGTGGTGGTGGTGGTGGTGGTGGTGGCTGACATGACGACAGGGATAAACAAAAATGCACAGGACGAAAGGAAAGGAAAAATCTGAGGACAGACGAAGACGGATGAAGACGAAGACGGATGAAGACCAGAGTCCCATGCTGCTGGCGCTGGCGCTGGCGCTGACAACGGCTGGCAGGAGTACCGCAGCTGCTGCTGCTGCTGCTGCCGCGGACGGGGCAGGGGCCTCTGCCGCTGCTGCTGTAGGGCTGGCCGGCTGTTGCCAGCTGGATCGCTGCTGCCAGCTGGACTGCTGCTGCTGCTCGGCTGGACCGCTGCTGCTGCTCGGCTGGACCGGGAGGGGTGATTGCCTGAGCTGACACCTTCCGACCATGCCGATTGGTCCCTCCGTCCATTTCTCTGGAGGTGTGACCTGAGGTGTAAACATTCACCTAAGGCGGGAGTGCCCTCTGAGAGGGTCCCCACAAGGAAGGAGCGCGCCATTGGAGATGCTGGCAATCATGGGGGATTCCTCCGCAATGGATTTCTCTTCTTCTTCTCTTGCGACTTCTGCCGCAAAACGGAAACTTGACCAGCCACCAGTGACAAAAGTACTACAGCCTGCCCCACAGTTCCTCATAGTTTCTCGATCTGAGGACGGAAAGGATTTTTCCTCTGTCAACCCTTTCGTTATGCAGAAGGGCGTAGATGCCATAGCCGGATCTGTCAAGTCTTGTACCAGGTTGCGTAACGGTACCTTGTTACTAGAAACTGAGAGCCCCTTTCAGGCACAAAAACTGCTTTGGGCCACACTCCTGTACACGTTCCCTGTACGGGTGGAGGCTCACCGCACTTTGAATTCGTCTCTTGGTGTGGTATATACTTGAATCTCCTCGTCAGTCAATCCGTCGAGTGATCTGTCTTTCCTCGTTGAGCGTGGCGTGACGGCTGTCCATAGGGTCATGGAAAAGGTCAACAATGACCTTGTACCGACTCGGACACTTTTCTTGACCCTTGATAGTGTTCAGCTGCTGTCGCGCATCAAAGCTGGCTATGAGGTTATTTCTGTTTGCCCCTATGTCCCGACACCTACGCGCTGCTACCAGTGTCAGCGTTTTAATCACACTCGCCAGTCTTGTTCCAATGCGGCTAAATGTGTCAGTTGTGGCAGGGATGCCCATGAGGGTGACTGTCCACCTCCGTCTCCCCATTGTGTGAACTGTCAGGGTGACCATGCAGTATCCTCCCACGACTGTCCCATCAACAAGGAAGAACGCTGTATACAGGAAATTCGGGTCAAAGAGAAAGTGTCCACCTCGGCTGGTCGCAAGCTATTGCTATTTGCTAGTAGGAAACCCACGCTGCTCCCAGCGGGGAAATACAGTACTATCCTCGCCTCTCCTCGGTCTTCCAGGGAGGTGGCGACGCAGACATGCGATCTGACCTTCAGCACCACGGTCGTCCGTTCGGCCAGTGCTAAGATCGCGCGGTCGACGTCTCCTCTTCCTCCCGTCACCCCTCAGACACATGCACCTTCATCAGCTTCCCGCCAAGACGAAGACCCAGAAGTCAGAAGTGCGGGCCTTCAAGTAGGAACCGTCCCGTGCAGACTTCGTACGTACCTCGAAGTCCCAGCCATCGACCAGTACTTCCACTAAACGACCTTCCAAGAAGGCTCATAGGAAGCACAGTTCTCCTTCTCCGCCACGGCGCATTTCTTCTCCTGCGCCACCCAGCGGTTGCCGCCCCAGGCCGTCATCCGTTTCGCCTGGCCGCACCGCTGGTAGCCGAACATATGGCCGTCCACTGGCGGAGGAAGCTCCTCCTCCCGGCCATCTTAACGAGATGGCCGATGAACCTATAGAACCAATGGACGATGACTGTCCGCCTACTGATAGCGGCGGCAGTGCTCGCTCGAAGCCAGGCCCTCAGCGGTCTTCGAGGTGACCCCTTCTTGCATCTTCTTTTTCTTCTCACGATGGCACTTATTCACTGGAATATTCGCAGTGTTCGCTCCAACCGAGAGGACTTGAAGTTGCTGCTCCGCTTGCAGCGTTCGCTCGTCGTAGCCCTCCAGGAAACGAAGCTACGCCCATGCGATCAAATTGCCTTGGCACACTACACCTCTGTGCGTTTTGACCTACCCCCTGTGGCAGGTATTCCGGTTCATGGAGGGGTTATATTGCTGGTCCGGGATGATATTTACTACGATCGCATCGCATTGCACACCGGGCCTGCAGGCAGTTGCCGTCCGAATAACTCTCCCCACTTTTACATTTTCCATTTGTACCATTTACACTCAATCGTCGTCTGCCGTTACCAGGGCAGACATGATGCAAATTATTGCTCAGCTACATGCACCATTTTTTTTAAATGGAGAGTTCAATGCCCACCATCCCCTTTGGGGCTCTCCAGCATCCTGCCCGAGGGGCTCCCTGTTAGCAGACCTTTTCAACCAGCTCAGTCTTGTCCGCCTCAATACTGGCGCCCCCTACTTTTCTTTCGGACACATCTCACACCTATTCCCATTTAGACCTCTCTATATGTACTACCCAACTTTCACGCCGTTTTCAGTGGTATGCACTTTCTGATACGTATTCGAGCGACCACTTCCCGTGTGTTATCCATCTCCTGCATCATACCCCCTCTCCGTGCTCAACTAGTTGGAACATCTCCAAAGCCGAATGGGGGCTCTTCTCTTCCAGGGCGACCTTTCAGGATCAAACCTTCACAAGCTGCGACAGTCAGGTCGCACACCTCACGGAAGTCATTCTTACTGCTGCTGAATATTCCATCAATCACACTACTTCTTCTCCACGTCGCGTACCGGTCCCCTGGTGGACCGCAGAATGTAGAGACGCTTTACGTCGTCGTCGACGTGCTTTACGCACCTTTAAACGCCACCCTACAGTGGCGAATTGTATCACTTATAAACGATTACGTGCGCAGTGTCGTCTTATTATTAAAGAAAGCAAGAAAGCCATCTGGGCTGTTTTCACAAGCACATTCAACAGTTTTACTCCTTCTTCTTTTGTCTGGGGTAGCCTGCGCCGGCTATCTGGCACTAAGGTCCACTCACAAGTTTCTGGTTTGACGGTCGCGAATGACGTCCTTGTGGTCCCTGAGGATGTCTCCAATTCCCTTCAGCCGCTTTTTCACAGAGGTTTCGAACTCCGCTCATTACCACCGTGCCTTCCTCCCCCCGAAAACAGGCAGAGGAGGCTAGGCCACCTAACTCCGCACCTCGAATCGTGAAAGTTATAATGCCCCTTTCACCATGCGGGAACTCGAAAATGCACTTGCCCGGTCACGGGGGTCGGCCGCGGTGGCCGTGCGGTTCTAGGCGCTCCAGTCCGGAGCCGCGCTGCTGCTACGGTCGCAGGTTCGAATCCTGCCTCCTCGGGCATGGGTGTGTGTAATGTCCGTAGGTTAGTTAGGTTTAAGTAGTTCTAAGATCTAGGGGACTGATGACCACAGCAGACGAGTCCCATAGTGCTCAGAGCCATTTGAACCAACCCGGGCACGGTCCTCCGCTCCAGGGCCTGATTCTATTCATACTAAGATGCTAAAGAACCTTTCTCCTGCGGGTAAAGGTTTCCTTCTTCGTACTTATCATCGCATCTGGATTGAGGGACAGGTTCCCGCATGCTGGCGCTAGTCTATTGTTGTACCGATTCCTAAGCTGGGGAAGGACAAGCACTTGCCTTCCAGTTATCGACCCATCTCGCTTACCAGCTGTGTCTGTAAGGTGATGAAGCGAATGGTTAACTCTCGTTTGGTTTGGTTGCTCGAATCTCGACGTCTACGTACCAATGTACAATGTGGATTTCGTAGGCGCCGCTCTGATGTTGACCATCTGGTTACCTTGTCGACCTTCATTATGAATAACTTCTTGCGGAAGCGCCCGACCGCGGCTGTGTTCTTTGATTTGGAGAAGGCTTACGACACCTGCTGGAGGGCGGGCATTCTCTGCACCATGCATACATGGGGCCTTCGCGGTCGCCTCCCTCTCTTTATTCGTTCCTTTTTAATGGATCGACAGTTCAGGGTACGTGTGGGTTCTGTCCTGTCAGACACCTTTCGCCAGGAGAATGGGGTGCCACAGGGCTCAGTTTTGAGCGTCGCTCTCTTCGCCATTGCGATCAATCCAATAATGGATTGCCTCCCAGCTGATGTGGTAAAATCGTCAACGGAAAGGGAGCCTGATACATTTTACCACATACTGCAGCGCGCAGCGTACATGTTTCGTGGAGCGCTGTCTTCAGCGTCCTCTTGACCGTCTTTACTCCTGGAGTGTCGCCAATGGCTTCCGTTTTTCTGCCGAGAAGACGGTCTGTATTAACTTCTGGCGCTACAAAGAGTTTCTCCCACCGTCCTTACGACTCGGTCCCGTTGCTCTCCCATTCGTGGAGACAACAAAATTTTTGTGTCTTAGATTTGACAGGAAACTTAGCTGGTCTCTACATGTGTCATATTTGGCTGCCCGTTGTACCCGTTCTCTAAACGTGCTCCGTGTTCTCAGTGGTACCTCGTGGGGAGCGGATCGAACCGTCCTACTTCGCCTATATACTTTCGATCGTCCGCTCCAAGCTGGATTATGGGAGCTTCGTATACTCCTCTGCACGGCCGTCCATCTTACGCCGCCTCAACTCCATACAACATCGGGGTTTACGTCTTTCGACGGGACTAGTATAAAACGCTCCGATCGCGAGTCTTCATGCCGAAGCCGGTGAATTGCCAATCGCCTACCGGCGCGGTATACTGCTTTGTCGGTATGCCTGTCGGCTACTGTCAATGCCCGACCACCCGTCTTATCGTTCCTTTTTTGACGACTCTCTCGACCGTCAATACGGGTTGTATGTCTCTTCCCTGCTACCCCCTGGAGTTCGCTTTCGTCGCCTCCTTCAACACCTTGATTTTTCACTCCCTGCAATCTTTAGAGTGGGCGAGAGCCACACGCCACCTTGGCTCCAGGCTCAGGTTCGCGTTCACCTTGACCTCAGCTCGCTCCCAAAGGAGGTTACCCCCGGTTCGGTATACCACTCCCGTTTTGTCGAACCTCGTTCAAAGTTCATTAATAGGACCTTCATTTATACAGATGGCTCTAAGACCAATGACGGGGTCGGCTGTTCTTTTATTGTCAGGGCACAAAGTTTCAAATATCGGCTCCATGGCCATTGTTCGGTCTTCACAGCTGAGCTCTTTGCCCTCTACCAGGCTATTCTTTACATCTGCCGCCACCGACATTCTGCTTATGTCATCTGCTCCGATTCCCTGAGCGCCATCCAGAGCCTCAGTGATCCGTATCCGGTTCACCCTTTCGTGCACCGGATCCAACGCTCTCTTCAGCAGCTGGTGTACGACGGTTCTCCGGTTAGCTTTATGAGGGTTCCTGGCCATGTCGGTATCCCTGGGAACGAAGCTACAGACGCCGCGGCCAAGGCTGCGGTCCTCCAGCCTCGGACAGCTTCTTGTTGTGTCCCTTCATCAGATTGTAGCAGGGTCATTTGTCGGCGCATTTTATCGCTGTGGCGTGCCGATTGGGCTGCACTTACGGAGAACAAGCTTCGGGCCTTGAAACCTCTTCCCGCGGCTTGGACGTCCTCCTCACGCCATTCTCGGAGGGAGGAGGTCGTTTTGGCCCGGTTACGAATTGGACACTGCCGGTTCAGCCATCGCCATCTGCTGACGGCTGCGCCGGCGCCGTTCTGCCCATGTGGGCAATTGCTGACGGTCCGCCACATATTAACGTCCTGTCCGGATTTTACTACACTGCGTCTTGATCTTGGCCTGCCATGTACTGTGGATGCCATTGTAGCGGATGACCCAGGAGCAGCAGCTCGCGTTCTTCGTTTTATCAACTTGACAAACCTGTCTGAGGACATTTGATTATGCTGTTTTTTTTTTTAATCCTATGCCTGTCAATCTGTCTTTTATCGTGTTTTCCCTTTTAATTCCTGTTTTAAACTTGTGCCTCGCGGTGCATTCCTAACGTAGTCTGGGCGCTAATGACCATTGTAGTCGTGCGCCCTAAAACCACAAAAAAAACACGATATCGACCTTTTCCGCAATTGGTAAACGGTCCATTTTAACACGGGTAATGTATCACGAAGCAAATACCGTCCGCACTGGCGGAATGTTACGTGATACCACGTACTTGTACGTCTGTGACTATTACAGCGCCATCTATCACAAAGCGAAAAAAGTGACCCAACTACAACATTCATATTTCTTTACGTACTACACGAATATGTAATAAAAATGGGGTTCCTATTTTAAAAAAAACGCAGTTGATATCCGTTTGACATATGGCAGTGCCATCTAGCGGGCCATCCAAAGCGCCATCTGGTTTCCCCTTCAAGTTAGGCGAGTTTCGTTCTTTGTAGTTTTTTCATTTGATGCTTATTTCGTGAGTTATTTGGCCCGGTCACTATCAGTGGGCCACCCTGTATATTTGCAGAAAGATGCGTGAGTGCGCTGCGCGAGTAGTGGATAAAATCCTTGACTCTGTTTTACGTAATCTGTGGCGTGCATTCTCGCCACGGTCAATTCTGCAGCGCCGGGCCGCTCTCATTAGAGGCATATTAGCGAGCATTTGAGTAGTCATAGGAGATAATCTGATATTTATGAATCTAGGAGAAATTGTCTATACCTTTGTAATGTTATTATGAAGACAACTTGATTAATTTATTATTTGTATTCATGGAGAAGATATTTATGAGAATATGTCAAGGTAATTCATGTACAGACAAGTATGAAATGTTCATTTGGATGAACTATAATTAAAGAAAATCGCTGTGCCTTAAAGCAAATCATGATTATTATTAGTTATTTAATGTGACCTCTTTGTTTTCATAATGACATAAACTACAGTTATTTCACCCAATTGCGTAATTTTTGTAATGAGAGAGAATTCAGTAGTTGTTAGTCTCCTGAACTGTACAGTCTTCTTTGAAATTAATCAGACTTTAGTTTTTCAACAACGATTTTCTTTGACGTAAAACCCTCCTCCACCGTTACTGACAGTTCTGAATATTTTGTCGTGGGTGCATTGCACCTAAAGTCACACACAACAGCGCGGGCATACGCGCGCGCGCCCATATGCCCAGACACACACACACACACACACACACACACACACACACACACACACACACACACACACACCCTCGCTGAGACCGTCACGACAATCTTGAAAGCAGAAGGTGCCGGTCAAGCGACGGCAGCCCGCACCGCCAAGCTACGCAGGTTTGTCGTCCCTATACCTCTTGAAAAGAAAGAGGGAAAAAAAATAGTGGAACCGTGAAGGCACACTGCAGACTCGCTCTCGTTCACACTTGAGTATTTGATGTGTTCTCCCCAAGTGTGCCCGCCTTTGGCGGTTTCTACTTGTTTTTATGTTCTGAAGAAGAGTGGGGTTTTCTCGGTATTTTTTGGCACTTTCAGGACTTGTAATCCCTATGGATTCTTGGTTCTTCTATTTGTCCTTTTTTTATTGTTAGATTTTCGTTTTTGTCATTCTACATGTCGTCTTGAAATCTTGTCTATTTATTTTTGTTTTGAAGCTCGTATTCCATTTCACGACGAAGAGCACCGTCCTGGATGTCTTCTTCGGTAGAATTTTGTAGTATTGTCCAGATATTATAGATTTCGGGACACTATATCTGTGCCATGGTTATGGGTCTATCTGGCAACATCTGTGAGTTGAAGAGTTCGTTCTCTGATGCAGAAAAAAAGTGTTCCAAAATTTTGACTCCATGTTCTTCGACTTTTTACTGTAATGTATTTTTCATTTAATTCTTGATGGATTTCGGTGATCCTCGTCCATCGAGGTACAGCGAGGGACCATCTCAGGCAGGTATTGCGTAATATTTGGAATTTTTATACTCACTGTGCAGGTTGTTCACCACGCAGCTGCTGCTGCGTAGATGATTGTCGGTTGGATTGTCGGTCTACATAGTTGTATCTTGGTTATCGTATTTAGTTCTCTACTTCTGAAAAATGCTATGAGCGTAATCATCATTCTCCGTGCTAAACGCTTCCGTTCTATTGTGATTTCTTTAAATGTTTATGCTTGGTCGAGATGAAATGCTAAACATTTCGTTTTTGTGCTCCATGGGATTTTCTTTTCTGCTATTTGTATTTGTGTTCGTAGTCTTGGTTTTCGTTTTCTGATGATAAATATTGCTGCCGTTTTTGTTGCATTGAAAGTAATTTTATTCGGTTGTGCCAATGTTTCCATAACATCGATCTCTCTCTGTGCTCTCTCTATTGTTGTGTCAATGCTGCGTCGAGATGTTTGAGCCTATACGCGGACGACACAGCCTTTCAATGTGACGTTTGGTAGAGTAGGTAAGTCATTGATGTATAGGTTGAATAATATAGGCGAAATGACAGACCCTTGTAGTATTTCTGCTTCTGGAGTCTTAGTGGGTAATCTCTTGCCACCCATCGTAACGAAAAACTGTCTGTTTTGTAGAAAACTGTCGATCTTAATGTAGCAGGTTGGTAGAGGAATTGTCTGATTGTGTTTAGCTATAAAGTTTTGTTTCCAAACTCTGTCGTAAGCTTTAGCTATGTCGAAGAATACCCTGCTGTTCACTCACTGAGGTTAAAGTTGTTATGGGTGTATTCTGTGACGCTAATTAATTGTAATTTTGCTGATAATTTGGATGTGGAGCCGAACTGTTATGGCCGCATAATATTTTCTTCTGTTAGGCAGAGGTGTAATCAGTTAAGGATGATTCTTTCCAGGATTTGATTCCATTATTACATCTTTATAAGCATAACTGAAATGAAAATTTTGGTTTTCTGTCCCAGAAAATTGACAGTTGTTTGTTTTGTTTAGTGAGGGACGTTTACTTTATTTTGGTACAAGACTATATTAGGAAGAAGACTTAGCAAGCAAGTAGACGGAACACTTAGTTGCCATCATAACTGCAAAATTATAAGCAAGTTTACATGTCAGTTTTTTCCGAAATCACCCTGAAACGTTCTTAAACTAAAACAAGACTGTAACTGATTATTAATAAAGATTAAAAGTTGTCAGCTGAATTCATTCCTGTTTAAGACAGGTATTTCAAGGGAAAATATAAATTGGAAAACTGCACTGGTCGTTACGTTTAACTTAGGGTTGCCATGCATATTATCTCTAAATGCAGTTTGAGAACCACTCAACACAGCTTATTTAAAGTTTGCTGCGAGGAACAGAAAACCAGCAGCTAGATTCTTTACATTCAAAATGAACACATCAAGAATAATCTTGTATGTGTATTTCCTTTATCTCCCTGCAAGAATAATAATGAGTCCTAAATAAGAGGAAACTTTGTTACTTTTTATTGGTATAATCATCAGATCAACATGATTGTGAGTCGTGCAGGCTATATCATTAAATCCATCCGTTTTGCTTCACTTGGTAAGATCGTAGACTGAAGTGGTAGAAATAATCTGAAACCTCTGGACATTTTGTTATTGCTCTAATGAAATCTATTCGTTGGAAGCTGAAGTTGATGGACACGGCAAGAAGACTAACGCCCATCATCATCATCATCATCCCAGAAGCTGACCAAGCATGACTCTCCTGTTATCCTTTACCGACCAAAAATAGAAACGACACTCATTGATGAACACCAAACCGTGTTCATCAAGGTCTCAGCTGACTCTGTCTATTGTCTGTGTTACGGTGATAACGCTAGAGTCACTTGAATGACGTCAAAGATTCATACCAATTAGAGAAGTTAACCCAACTTTCCGTAGTCTGTTTCCGACGGATGTTTGTGCCCGACTGTCCCCTCTGCCTAAATGTAAACTATTGTGACCCCTCTGTTTGGCAGACGTAGCCGAGCAATCGTACAGTCCACTCCTGGTGTGGATCACCTGAACGAGCTGTGCCTGCTTTGACTGCGGCACTGTTGTATCGCACATACAGCACTGTATAATGCAGTGACTGCATTTCTCGTAGTAGTCTCAGGACGTCTCTGTGATGTTCTCACGCCTCTCTTGTCAATGATTCGATATTTCTCAGAGTTCAAAGGTGGTGCTACGCGGCACTTGCATGTCTTGTGAACAGCCAGTCTTGCGAATCAGGACTGTCCTTTTCTGTACTGATGATACCGAAAATAAACTCGCTTAGGTGTGAAACCCTAACATTATACTTAAATTACCTCTTCTCTGTGTGGTAACAGTTCGATTTTGAAAGTGTTCATGGTATAACACTTTTTCCGTCAGCGCAATTCAGACGATTCGTTCTGACGAATGTACTGCCATATCTTCTTAAAGCAGCGCTTCGTACTGACTTACCAATAGACAAACATCCTCTGTTTTTCGGAATCGGATGCTCCGACATCTCGTGTCTCACTTCCTTAAGTACCGATCTCTCATACGAACAGCACTTTTCTGACGAAATTTTTGTCACTCAGTGCAACAAATTCTTCTCTTCATAGCTTTATTTTTTGGTGTGGGACTCGTTCTCTAATTCTATTCGTTTCCATTACACCTGTTCAGTTTTCATGAAATTACTTTGATGGAAAGTCCAGCACTACGTGTCTTTCGAGCGGGTACATAACCGGGCGTAGCATGATATATGTGGCTCAACGGTAATAACAACACGGAATACGATTTGTTTTGTGACTGGTAAACAGGACATACATGGTCAAATGGAAACGTAATTATACAGGGTGATTCAAAAAGAATACCACAACTTTAGGAATTTAAAACTCTGCAACGACAAAAGGCAGAGCTAAGCACTATCTGTCGGCGAATTAAGGGAGCTATAAAGTTTCATTTAGTTGTACATTTGTTCGCTTGAGGCGCTGTTGACTAGGCTGAAAACCAAACTACCCGAGGCAGCCCGTGACAGAGCACTTCATCACTGGCCTCCAAGAAGCCTTGATCTTACCCCCTGCGATTTTTTCTTATGGGGGTATGTTAAGGATATGGTGTTTCGGCCACCTCTCCCAGCCACCATTGATGATTTGAAACGAGAAATAACAGCAGCTATCCAAACTGTTACGTCTGATATGCTACAGAGAGTGTGGAACGAGTTGGAGTATCGGGTTGATATTGCTCGTGTGTCTGGAGAGAGCCATATTGAACATCTCTGAACTTATTTCTGAGTGAAAAAAAACCTTTTTAAATACTCTTTGTAATGATGTATAACAGAAGGTTATATTATGTTTCTTTCATTAAATACACATTTTTAAAGTTGTGGTATTCTTTTTGAATCACCCTGTATTATATCCGATGACCTACAACTTGACAATTCACATTCTTTGTCCTCTCTTTGATAATCGTGGTAGAGGTGCTTAGCAGGTGCTGGGTGCTCAACTCGCTCATCGACACCTGAGTTTGACAAATTAAAATAGGCCAGTACCAACAGAAATTACCTTTGGGCACCTGTGTCATGCGGAATGGATTCTGACTCCTGATGATTGGCCAGTGACCCTCTCAATTTCAAATGTTGTAGAAATATGATAATGCAGGTAGATGTACAGTTCTATCATCCAAGTACCTTTCTGTACACAGCGCCAAATTTTCACAGCTCCTTAGTAAATGTACGTTCTGTGACTTCTGATAACAAGCGAGCGCTGGCAATAGAAAAGGTGGATCATCTGTTTCGTTTCCTTATTAGTGCATCGCCAGTAAACCCCGATTCTTTAGATATTCAATCTCTTCTGTATAAAACAGTTTAAAACTTCTGATTACTTTACAAATGTGATCAAGTGATACATATTTGACGTTAAGCATATAAGGGAGAGAAAGTTTAAAATAATTTGAAAGGGTTTCTAATGTTTGTTGGAAATCGCTAAGTTTTCTCATTATAAAACAAAGGATGAATAAAGTCTGAGTAATTTGCGCAGCCGTGAGTTAGAAACAGCGGTGAGGACTGAAAATGTGCGCCGAACTGGGATTCGAACCCAGGCTCTCCTGCTTACTGGGCAGTTGAGTTAACCACTGCGTGGGGACTGCGGATGGGTAGCGCTGTGTGGGAGTGTAGACCCTGGTTTAGTGTCCCAGTCTGGCACACATTTTAACTCGTCACCGCTGATTTCGCATAAAATCCCTACACAGCTGAAATAAATAGTCCCCTTTCCTTTCTCCTATACCCTTTCCTTTTTTTCCCCTCTACCCTTTCCTTTTTTCCCCTATACCCTTTCATTTTTTCCCTTTTTCCCTTTCCTTTTTTTCTCTTTATCCTTTTCTTTTGTCCCCTTTATCCTTTTCTTTTGTCCCCTTCATCCTTTTCTTTTTTTCCGCTTTACCCTTTCCATTTTTTTCCTTTCTCACCTATCCACCTTCACTTTACATGAGATGTAATAGTTGGCTTACGTGATAAACCTTTAACATAAGTTTAGGCCTAAACCTTATAACGAGTTGATGATGACAGCATTTGAGATTTTTTCATTTCCATCACATAATGTAATTATTGATCGGAATTGAACTACAGTGCCCATGGAAGTCGTAAGAATGGCAACCTGCAACTAGCACCGAGCACCACATACCGTGAACTATGTCGCTTATGTAATATGGTTAAGAAAGCACGCTAATAGTGAAACGGATGAAGGAAGTGTTAACAACATACATACATCGTACACTACAAGCAAGGGAAAAGTGCTTTCACAATAAAATAAATTTGGCATGCTGTCAGTCACTGACGTGTGAAAGACATTAAATATAATAAATAAATAAAGGACGTGGAAATGTTAAATAGTAAATTCAGTTTTAATTTTCATGCTTTGTTAAATATAAGAAATTCCATGCAGCATAATAAAACCTTTATTTTTAATTTTTTGTTAAATTTTACATTTTACTTGCAAGTCGGCTCGCGATAAAATAAACATTGTCATCGTCGATGACAACTGAAAGCCGCTACCTCTAGTATTTTGATGATTTGGATACAGAATGTGACATCTTATATTTGCAGCACATCATCAGTAGTGTTTCCAGTTTAATTATTTGCTTACGAAAGAAAGCCATATCGTACTTTGCAAGTATCCGAAAATAAGAAATTCGGTTCTTTCCTTCTGCACTTCGGAGCCAACAAGGATCAGCCTAAACAGGAAAGATAATTTCAGCTCTGTCCCCAGCGAGCGCTGTGGCGAAAGCATCAATGTCGCGCTCACATTTTGGTCTCTAATACGGCTTAGTTCCGTTGAGTACCCGGGGTACAATGCATGAACTTCATTAGAGCCTCTCGCATTAAGGGATTACTGAGCTCTTTGAAGAGAGGCTAATATGAATTACTTAGGTTTCTACTTCGCTTTTCATTATCGATTTTGGTGTTCGGAGAAAGGGAATGTCTAACAGATATTTAACAATATAATTTGTGAGGGAGTGCACCTACATACGGAACTGATGTGGTATTGACATCTACCAAATATTTGCCTGGAAATACTTACACAAATGCATGTATGAAACACCGTGGCGCAAGTGGTGTAGGGGAAGGGCTCCATAATGGGGTATTTTTTTACTTCTTCAGCAAACGCAATAATTGTGTTTTTGATGTGATTAATTTGATAGGAAGTAAAGCAAGTAACGCAATGGTTAAATAATCGCAACATATATTCAGTCTGTTAAGGGGCTCCGGAAAGGCTCAAAATCATGAAAAGTTCAATTTTTACTGTTTTGCTTTTTCTGAATCTGCAGACTATTACCTTTTTAATAGATATATAATTTATTCAATTCCGAAGACTACAACTATTTTTAAATTTTTTTTGAAATGTGTTCTACATGGGCGTGACCCACTGTGGCGCTGTTAAACTGCTGTCAAATGGTGTTATTATTAACGTCCGTGTTCATCAGGTACATTTTAGTGATGTGAGATAAACTGTGTGTTGTGGCTAACCTGTGATGGGTCAATATATATCGCTGGTGTGATTGTCGATTGTTTCATGTTTCTTTAATCTGTCGTTATCTCGAAAATATTCGTAATTAATTCTGTTTCTTGAGTCTCTGCTTTGTTGAAGCATAATAATGAGTAAAAGTAAAGTTATTAGAAAAGCTCTGAAGGCTTTTAAGAAAAGGGAAATGTTGGAAAGCCAAAGGTATGTGTTATTACTGTAAACAATAAAGACGATAACCAAGTGAGTGAACCTAACCTCTCAAGTACACCTGCCCATAGCAGTCAAAGTGGGAAAGAAAATTCTTCACAGAAGAAGCTTGGTTCAATGAGTGAAAACAATGAATGTTTTATGGGCGAATCGGATGTGAATGAAATATTTGATATGTCGGTTCTCAAAGGAATTTTTTCAAACTGTGTAAGATGTATTCATTGTAGTGAAGTTGGTCTGGAACTCTCCATAATAAAGCACGTAGGACTTGCTAGTGAAATACAACTGAAATGTGATAAGTGTTCATACATGACCACCTTTTGGAACAGTGTTGCAGTAACTGCAACTGAAGAAAATGGTAGCAAAATCTACGAACACAACATTAGATTTGTTTATTCCTTGCGTTCAGTTGGTAAGGGTGCTACTGCAGGTGCAATTTTCTGTGGCATCATGAATCTTCCAAATCCCCCAACCAAGTTTACGACCTATAATAAATTAATAGGGTCTAAAGTAGAAGATGTCTGTATAGAATCTATGAAGAACGCTGTGGAAGAGGCAGTAATGGAAAATAATGGTAACAGAGATTTGACTGCAGCGTTTGATGGTACCTGGCATAAACGGGGACACACATCTCTTCATGGTGTAGTATCTGCCACCAGTATGTATACAGGGAAAGTTTTAGATGTAGCAGTAATATCAAAGTATTGTAGATGTCCACAAAAATATAAAGGTACACATGAAAGTAATTGCAAAGCTAACTATAGTGGCAGTAGTGGAGGAATGGAAGTGGCTGGTGTTGCCAGTATATTCCAGCGTTCTGAGGCGTGTGATAAAGTGTGATATGTTAATTACCTTGGTGACGGTGATTCTAAAAGTTTCAAACATGTTAAAGGACTGAAGCCCTATGGTGATGATGTTGTAGTGCAGAAATCTGAGTGTAATGGACACGTACAGAAGCGAATGGGAACAAGACTTCGGCGACTGAAAGCTTCGTACAAAAAACAAAAACTCAGTGATGGTAAAGGGTTGGATGGGAAGGGCAGGTTAACTGACAGTGTAATTGACAAAATACAGAACTATTATGGAATGGCTATTAGGCAAAATACACAAAGTGTCGACGAAATGAAGAAGGCTGTTTGGGCTCTTTTTTTCATACTTCTTCAACTGATGAAAATCCCCAACATAGCTTGCGTCCCAAAGAAGAAGACAGTTGGTGTAAATATAACAAAGGATTGCTAACTGGTGAAGTGTACACTCATAAGCATAGTCTGCCTCATGCAACAATGGAGGTGATAAAACCTATTTTCAGAGACTTAGCAGCACCTGAACTGTCGAAAAAGTATATTCACGGAAAAATTCAAAACCCCAATGAAAGTGTAAATAGTGTTATGTCGTCGAGAATCCCCAAGACTGTATATGTTGGAATAGAAACACTTCACTTTGGTGTGTATGATGCTGTTGCGACTTTCAATGATGGCAACATTGTAAGGTGCAAGGTATTTAGAAATATGGGAATGAAGATAGGTTCTAACATGGTACGAGCGATGCTTGCTTTAGACAAGGAACGCCTCCGGGCTGCAGACAGGGCTGTAAAGAGTCTAGAAATACAAGCAAGAGTAAACAGGAGGAGGAACAAGAGAAAGCTGTAGGAGGAGTTTGCAAAGGATGAAGATAATCCATCCTATGGACCTGGAATGCACTAAAAAGTTAATCCAATCTTTGTCGCTCGATTCCCAAAACTTTTATTTTCTCATACTAATTACATGTTTTCTAAGGATCTTCCAAACATATTTGTTTCAAACTTTCAGTAAATGTTACACAGTACCTTCTGCATAATTTAACACAGCCTTTTTCCAAAAAACTGTTTATTTTTGAATATATAAATAAAAAATTGCAAAAAAATGTTGTGAATTTTCATTACAATTGAAAAAAAATCATCTTTAATAACTGAACTAAAATTTTGCAAAATCCCTGTTTTAAGTTGTAGCCCATATTCCAATAAATAATCTGTAAAAAGTTCAACCTCCCACCTCAAATACTTTGTGAGGAAAGATGTAATTTATAAGCGTTATTTTAACATTGCAAGTATAGGGCGTTCCGGAGCCCCTTAAAGAGAATTTATCAGAAATGTTTTATTTGGCTTGAGGTACAATGCCGAGCGGGCTAGGGCGCTGCAGTCGTGGACTGTGCAGCTGGTCCCGGCGGAGGTTCGAGTCCTCCCTCGGGCATGGATGTGTGTGTTTGTCCTTAGGATAATTTAGCTTAAGTAGTGTGTAAGCTTAGGGACTGATGACCTTAGCAGTTAAGTCCCATAAGATCTCACACACATTTGAACATTTTTTGAGGTACAATGTGGTCATGCACTATAAGCCACGGCTTAAAATAAGTGGAAAACTCATACATTATGAATAAAATCTATGGAACATAAACATAGGGCTAATAAACTGAACATCCAAATAAACACATATGAAAGTAATTTTTCTGTTTACAAGCAAGTATTTTAGGCTTAATTTTTTACATTTAAAACAGGAAAATACTGTGTAAGCTTAAAATAATAAAAGCAATTTGTTGCTTTTGGTCTCTGTTGCCACAGTCTTCACACAATCAGAACTGGACAATACTTTGCGATAGATATGACGTTGTTACCATCGAAACGAAGATGAATTCTCAGTTCAACACGTCTGCCTGATGCTGACTATGGAAGTGTTCTGAGTATATACTCTAGCGAAATTTCGCCTGCATCATCTACTACAGGCCTTAAAAATTTTCCACTTAATCATACTGCCACGCACCTGTGAAATTTCTGTGAGAGGTGAGTCACAAAAACAATCTTTAAAAAAACAGGTTTTGGTGAAATTTGGAGCAAAAACAATTGTCCAGAATGTAGTGCTTCCTGTGCGTATGTGCCTATACCAAATAAAGTGTCCGCTTCATTTTTCCTATAGCAAAGCCATACATAGGAGTCATCCACATTCATGTCGCTGTCGCTATCATCACACAGATTATTTGGACTGGAGGCACTCTCTGAAGTAGAGCCGTCTATAATTTTCTTCTTAGTTTTCTTCCTTCTGCCTTTTAAGTGTTGAACCTACGAGGAAATTGCCAAATAATTGGAACGCAATTTTTATACTATTACTGTGATTTATCTACATGTGTGGTGCTATATTTGTACCAAGCTGTTGGCAATGTTGTTGAATAAACTGAAATCAAATAAAAGGAAAGATATATCTTATTTAAGATCTGGAAGGTAGTGTTTCAGATAGTAGCTAAAACGTAATGGTTTCTCAATTTCCGTGTCAGATTGGAAATTATTTTTTTCCTCTGTAATTTCATTATGTCGTAGCCATGGACCACGTTTGGTTTCTCTTCCCCTGTGATACATAAGCGTGTTGCTCATCCTCTCCGACAGTCGTTTAGCAGCTGTAAGCAAAGCCTTTGTGTTTTTTGTTGGCTTCGAACAAGTTTAGAAATTTTGTATTTTGACATAACTGTCATCAAGGAGTGTGACTGAATGAAACATGAAATATTTGACACCACAAACTGTCGTCAAAACACAGCCCATCGAAACTAGTTACGTAACCTTTTAACAATTTCATTGTTTTAGTGAATGTGGCTAGCCGACCGTTTGTGATGTCAAATAAACATTGTAAGTTTAAGAGTATTGAAAATGTGTGTTCGAGTCTAGAATAGAGTAACTTTGATATGGGTCATGTGTTAACGTGTTCCGTTGGAAATAACATATTAACCATGTCATTGTCAAAATAACATGTTAACAGATAAAACTTCTTATGTCCGTTTGGAAGTAAGTGGCTTTTGGTTTATGTTACGATTTCATCAGACAATTCGCAGTAGCCTGTAATGGGCGCATCCCAGATACAGTAATGTTAAACACATTAATTATCGGCGTCAACTGACTGCTTGCAGCGCCCTTTTCTATAGAAAATTTCACCAACAGCCGCTTCGATAGGCCACAATATATGATAAACATCTACCAGATCTACCATACCTACGGCGGTTATCTGTTGGTGACGGTGGTGCACAAACATGGCAGTTAGTGACATTACAAATAACCGGGCGCAGCAGCAAAACTCTTTTAGTCGTCTGAAACGTCGCATTCCATCTAGTGAATTATTCTAGGCGCTGCAGTCCGGAACCGCGGGACTGCTACGGTCGCAGGTTCGAATCCTGCCTCGGGCATGGTTGTGTGTGATGTCTTTAGGTTAGTTAGGTTTAAGTAGTTCTAAGTTCTAGGGGACTGATAACCTAAGATGTTAAGTCCCATAATGCTCAGAGCCATTTGAATTATTCTACAATTACTTTGAGGTCCGATTGCTTCACTAGATCAAAACTTGCTACCACCCTTTGAAACTTGTCGAATGTTTCGGTTAATGGTATGAAGAGGATTGTAATGTTGTTCAAACAAATATGTTCCACTGGTGATATTATGAGCCATGTTCCTAAAAAGATTAGTTTGAATGACAGTTACTTGTTACCAATGTTGGTAATTTTCTTCGTGTTCGTATTTTTTTATTTTCTTTATTTTCTTTCCATTGACAACATCGAAGTCCAATAATACTGTTCGACATGGGCTCTATTTCTGATATTAAAGTACGTGCTTCTAGACCATTTTACCGTGGGAAATTCAAATATATAAACAAATTATCGTTGTCAGGGATACTTTTTGTGTAATATGTATATATATGTATATTTACAATTCATGGCAAACACAGAGACGTTACAGAGAAATACGGGTATATTACCGCTTCCAGTAGTGATAGAACGTGATAACTTCTTGTGCAACAGCAGGTGGGAAGAACCAGACATCATTAGGTTATCCCCCGCCACACCTATGTCATTAAGACCACCTGAAACATCTCATTAAAGCTTCACGCCTCCTAGGGGCAGGTGCATCGAGTTTACAACAGTGGTGTTAGCCGCAATTTGTGTCAGTCTTAACGAGTGGGTGTTTTGGCTGACAAGTAACTGTCTGTCATATTTCCGAGCACGGTTGAATGTTTTAGTTCCTGTGTGTAAACTGATTTACCTTCAGCACCAGGCTCAAACGACTGCTTGCTTTTACACATCAGCGTTCCTCTAGGTCCCTACTATTAATTTAATATAGGTGTATTACTAAAGTGGTATTTTTAAATTTGCAGAAATGCCACGTCGTCGTAGCAGAAGTTGTCCGGCTTATATCGACATACACATCTGTGGGTAGTTCACTTTTGCCAGAAATTGTATGCTTTCTTTATGACTGAAGAAATTTTCTTCCTAACATTACTTTGGAGTAGAGGTAGGAGACCAAGGTAAAGAATGGGCACCACATTTCTGTTGTGCTACGTGTTACTGCAAACTAATCTAGTGGTGGAAAGGTAAAGAGAATGTGACGTTGTTTGCTGTTCCCATGGTGTGAAGGGAGCCTAAGGACCATGTTACTGATTGTTATTTCTGTCCAACAAAAATTCAGGGTTTTACAAACAAAAAGTCGAAGAGGCACATTGTTTACATAGATCTGCCTTCAGCGAGAATGCCAGTGCAGCATTCCAACAATCTTCCAGTACCTTCAAGAGCTCGAGGTCAAATTCCGAGTGACAGTGAAATAAGTAGTACTGAAGAAATCACAGATGATGGTTCTTTATATCACTGCACAAGTGAACCATCGCCACATTTGTTAACACAGGTAGACTTAAATGATTTAGTGTGTGATCTAGGACTAAGTAAACAAAAGGCGCAGTTGCTTGGTTCAAGATTGGTGCAGTAGATTATACTCTTGTAAAGTACTAAAATCAGTGTGTACAGGCACAGAGAACATGCCTTTATTTCTAATTTTTCAACTGACGAAGCACTGACATTTTGCAATGAAGTTGCTGGTCTGATGAAAGTGCTGAACTTCACTTATATTTCACAGGAGTGGAGACTTTTCATAGATGCATCGAAAACAAGTCTGAAGGGTGTTTTGCTCCATAACGGAAATAAAATGCCCTCTGTTCCAGTAGCTTACGCTAGTTTGACAAAAGAGAATTACGAATTCGTACAAAGGATGCTAAAATCATTAAAATACAATGAACACAAATGGAAAATATGTGCAGATTTCAAGGTAATTGCTATGGTACTGGGAATGCAACACGGCTACACAAAGTATGCCTGTTTCCTTTGCGAGTGGGATAGTCGAGACCGAAATTCACACTACGTGAAAAAGAAATGGCCTAGGCGAAGATGGAAAGTTGGCGTAAAGAATGTACAACGTGAAAGTCTGATGTGAAGCCTAGTATATATTCAGGAGCTACCAAACTAGGCCTGATGAAACAATTCGTGAAAGCCATGGATTCAACAGGCTGTGAGTTTGCACATCTAGCTACCAAATTCCCCCGTCTTTCAGCTGCAAAAATAAAGAAAGGTGTATTTGTGGGCCCACAAATCAGGGAGCTGCAGAAAGATGCAAATTTTGAAGCATGTTTAACTGATAAAGAAAAAACCGCATGGGACTGTTTCAGGATGGTGTCGGAAAACTTCCTCTGAAGAAGAGGAGCTACTAACTACAAAGCAATGGTGAAGGATATGATCAAAGCATATTAGGATTTGGGGTGCAATATGTCTTCTTTGCAGATACATATGGTGGACTCTCATCTGGACTACTTCACAGAGAGTTGTAGTGACGTATCGGAAGAACGTGGGGAAAGATTCCATAAAGACATTTCTACCATAGAAAGGCGCTATGAAGGGAAGCTGGTACCTTTTATGTTAGCAGATTATTGCTGGAATATCATTCGAGAGGAGGAGGATTCACAATACAAGAGAAAAAAAAGTGACAATCAATGAGCCACTGCCTTGTAATGCACATCAATTTTCTGTAATTTCTCGTGTCAAATAAATGCTTCAAAGTGTATACACAAAGGTTACTGTGTTATATGTTAGATCCCACCCTCAATTAATGTGATGAACTTATTCGACAAACAAATGCACATCTCTATGATATTTCACCTCACGTTTGCTGCACTATATGAGTAATCGCAATTTTATTTCTGTTTTCACTTTCTGATAAACATCCCTTACAGAAAAAAAATCAGAAACAGTTTTCAATTCTGCACTCAAAATACGACTAGGATCACAATACTTTATCAGAAATAGAAAAAAAGGTTTTTTTTAATACACTCCTGGAAATTGAAATAAGAACACCGTGAATTCATTGTCCCAGGAAGGGGAAACTTTATTGACACATTCCTGGGGTCAGATACATCACATGATCACACTGACAGAACCACAGGCACATAGACACAGGCAACAGAGCATGCACAATGTCGGCACTAGTACAGTGTATATCCACCTTTCGCAGCAATGCAGGCTGCTATTCTCCCATGGAGACGATCGTAGAGATGCTGGATGTAGTCCTGTGGAACGGCTTGCCACACCATTTCCACCTGGCGCCTCAGTTGGACCAGCGTTCGTGCTGGACGTGCAGACCGCGTGGGACGACGCTTCATCCAGTCCCAAACATGCTCAATGGGGGACAGATCCGGAGATCTTGCTGGCCAGGGTAGTTGACTTACACCTTCTAGAGCACGTTGGGTGGCACGGGATACATGCGGACGTGCATTGTCCTGTTGGAACAGCAAGTTCCCTTGCCGGTCTAGGAATGGTAGAACGATGGGTTCGATGACGGTTTGGATGTACCGTGCACTATTCAGTGTCCCCTCGACGATCACCAGTGGTGTACGGCCAGTGTAGGAGATTGCTCCCCACACCATGATGCCGGGTGTTGGCCCTGTGTGCCTCGGTCGTATGCAGTCCCTGTGGCGCTCACCTGCACGGCGCCAAACACGCATACGACCATCATTGGCACCAAGGCAGAAGCGACTCTCATCGCTGAAGACGACACGTCTCCATTCGTCCCTCCATTCACGCCTGTCTCGACACCACTGGAGGCGGGCTGCACGATGTTGGGGCGTGAGCGGAAGACGGCCTAACGGTGTGCGGGACCGTAGCCCAGCTTCATGGAGACGGTTGCGAATGGTCCTCGCTGATACCCCAGGAACAACAGTGTCCCTAATTTGCTGGGAAGTGGCGGTGCGGTCCCCTACGGCACTGCGTAGGATCCTACGGTCTTGGCGTGCATCCGTGCGTCGCTGCGGTCCGGTCCCAAGTCGACGGGCACGTGCACCTTCCGCCGACCACTGGCGACAACATCGATGTACTGTGGAGACCTCACGCCCCACGTGTTGAGCAATTCGGCGGTACGTCCACCCGGCCTCCCGCATGCCCACTATACACCCTCGCTCAAAGTCCGTCAACTGCACATACGGTTCACGTCCACGCTGTCGCGGCATGCTACCAGTGTTAAAGACTGCGATGGAGCTCCGTATGCCACGGCAAAGTGGCTGACACTGACGGCGGCGGTGCACAAATGCTGCGCAGCTAGCGCCATTCGACGGCCAACACCGCGGTTCCTGGTGTGTCCGCTGTGCCGTGCGTGTGATCATTGCTTGTACAGCCCTCTCGCAGTGTCCGGAGCAAGTATGATGGGTCTGACACACCGGTGTCAATGTGTTCTTTTTTCCATTTCCAGGAGTGTAGAACACTGTAATTGTTTTAACATCGAAGTTAAAAACCAGTATTTTAATATCGACAGTGAAATATTTTAAAGTTTACATCGAAATTTTGTAGATATTGCTGATCATCAAAACATACCTATTTCCAAGCTAAAAGCAGAGCCGCCAACGATAGGTTCCTTATTACATTACGTTGGTGCATAAATTAGTAGCATTTCTGTATTGTGTGCTGGTATTCTGGTTCCTATGCGTTTATTTATTGCCATTCTTTATTTGTAGTTCACTGTTGCTGTTTGCTCTCACCTACTGTCGTTTAGAGATACTGAAAAGGAGTGCCCTTTGAAGAATCTGAACATTTCCGATAAATTCTTCTGTTTGAGTTCAATAGAGGGTTGATACTAACGGAGACAGCCAGAAGCATTTGCGCCGTGTATGGGGGTAATGGCACTGGAGGAGGAGGAGGGGGACATTAGTGTCTAACGTCCCGTCGACAACGAGGTCATTAGAGACGGAGCACAAGCTCGGATTAGGGAAGGATGGGTAAGGAAGTCGGCCGTGCCCTTTGAAAGGAACCATGCCGGCATTTGCCTGGAGTGATCCTGGGAAATCACGGAAAACCTAAATCAAGATGACCGGGCGCGGGATTGAACCGTCGTCCTCCCGAATGCTAGTCCATTGTGCTAACCACTGTGCCACCTCGCTCGGTCAAATGGCACTGGACAGAGAATGGCAAGAAACTGGCTTTGCGCTCAGGAACGCCTTAGGAGTTTCATGAAGACGGTTTAAACGCATTAATCCACAATGATTCACAACATAGTGCATCACATTGTCGCTTCTCGACTACTGTGACCCTCCCACCACCATGCGACATTTGTACGCAGTGGGAAAGGTTCAGAAATCGTGTGTCTATGTATCCCATGCTTTACGCCCAAATAACAAAAATCAGCACGTGGCCATGCGTGCTTCTCCGCTTGCTCGTCATCAGTTGGCTCACAAACACCGCCGGCTACTCCTGTCCGCAGCATCTCCACGTACCAAGACCTGCACATGCTGAACGTGGGCAACAGCGGCGTGGGCGTGTGCTAAGAACTGCTTCTGCAGGGTGTAACCATCACTGTTGACATTTATTGTTGGCGACTGAGACTTCTTGCAGAGGCAGTTCAAGAAAAGGACCAGGGAGAGAGCATGAAGTGATGCCACTCCACGATAACGCCCACGAGCTTTCTGCTGGACTGACAAAAAATACCGTACGGGAGTTGGGGTGGGAAGTCATTATTCTCCTAATATTGCGTCCTCTGATTTTCTCCTTTTATGTTCTCTATCGAAAAAAATTCGATCATGGCTCAGCGAGTTCTCCATCTGAAAATCACATTTCTACAGTTGCGGAATCGAAAAGTAATAGGAGCATGGGCAGACTGTTTGCAAACAGTGAATGTGAAAATACACAAGAACATACGTTTTCCATATTAAGTGCATTGTAGTGCCACCTACTCCATATCAGCGACTTCAGTAAACATTAGACATCGTGAGAGAGCAGAATGGGGTGCTCCGCGGAACTAACGGACTTCGAACGTGGTCAGGTGATTGGGTGTCACTTGTGTCATACGTCTGTACGCGAGATTTTCCCACTCCTAAGCATCCCTAGGGCCACTCCTTCCGATACGATAGTGAAGTGAAAACGTGAAGGGATCCGTACAGCACAAAAGCGTACAGGACGGCCTCGTCTGTTGACTGGCAGAGACCGCTGACGGTGGAAGAGGGTCGTAATGTGTAATAGGCAGACATCTGTCCAGACCATCACACAGGAAATCTAGACTGCATCAGGATCCAATGCAAGTGCTATGAGAGTTAGGCAGGAGGTGAGAAAACTTGGGTTTCATGGTCGAGCGGCTCATCACACCGGTAAATGCCAAACGACACCTCGCTTGGTGTAAGATGCGTAAACATTGGACGATTCAACAGCGGAAAGACGTTACGTGGAGTGACGAATCACGGTACACAACGTGGCGATCCGGTGGCAGGGTGTGGGTATGACGAATGCCCGGTAAACGTCATCTGCCCGTGTGTGCAGATGAAGATGGTAGATGATGAAGTCCCAAACCCCTTGATAGAGCGTAGAGGACGATGCGGGAGACCCGCACAACTCTACTAGGCAAGGTTCTAGCGGAGGTGGTTTGTCACTGCCTTCCTTCGACCTTAATGGGGTGAATGATGATATTGATAAAGACGATACAACAACACCCAGTCCCTCTAGGCAGGTGAAAATCCCTGACCCCGCCGGGAATCGAACTCGGGACCCTGTGATTGGGAAGCGAGAACGCTACCGCGAGACCACGAACTGCAGACAGTTTGTGTAGTGCTAGTAGTAAAATACGGAGGCGGTGGTGTTATCGTGTGGTCTTGTTCTTCATAGAGGGGCTTACACCCTTTGTTGTTTTGCGTGGCACTATCACAGCACAGGCCAACATCGATGTTTTAACCACCTTCTTGTTTCCAACTGTTGAAGACCATTTCTGGGATGGCGATTGCATCTTTCAACACGATCGAGCACCTCTTCATAATGCACGGCCTGTGGCGGAGTGGTTACATGGCAATAACATCCCAAAGGTGTTCTATAGGATTCAGGTCAGGACTCTGTGTAAGCCAGTCTATTACAGGGACGTCTTGGAACGCCGACTTCGTGTCGTGCCTCACCGACCGACATCGATACCTCTCCTTAGTGCAGCACGCCGTGAAGAATGGGCTACCATCCCCCGGAAACTTTCCAGTAGCTGACTGACGACAGCTTCCACTCTCGCAAGCATACGTTCAAAGCTGAGGGTGGGCCAACACCATACTGAATTCCAGTATTACCGATGGAGGGCGCCACGAACTTGTCATTTTCAGCCAGGTGTCCTCATACTTTTGATCACATAACTTTTTATCGATTATGAAAGTATCTGAAACTTCCTGGCAGATTAAAACTGTGTGCCTCACCGAGACTCGAACTCGGAACCTTTGCGTTTCGCGGGCAAGTGTTCTGCCAGGAAGTTTCACATCAGCGCACACTCCGCGGCAGAGTGAAACTCTCATTCTGTTACGTGTATTTGTTGTGATTATTAAACTTACGGAAAAACACTACGAAGTTACGCACCAACTTAATATTTGATACTTACCTAGTAATTTGTCCACCTGATTTAAAAAGTGGCCAAGATGTCAACTATCAGCGACATTTAAATAATGTACATCTATCATTCTTATAAAACTACAAAAAGTATATTTACGTTGCTTTTCTCAACGATTAATCGATACGTTTTCCTCGTTTTTGCGGTTAATTATTAAGATAGCACAGTACATATGTAAAGAATCAAACAGAAGTGTAAAACTCCCTTCTCATAAAATAACTGACACAGGATATGGCAACTGAGTGAAACTGGATTTTATATTTCCGTATGCTATTATCGCCTGTGGGGTCGAAATTCAACCAAATGTATCGATCCCATTAAAACATAGCTGCTCATAACATGAACGACCATACGATAAGTCGTTGGACTTGATCCACGACAGAAAGATGTAGAGTATGTTAAAGTTACATATTCCACACGAACTGTGCCTGAAATTCTTGCCTCAGAACTGACCACGCAAATTATGCATTGTAGCTATGAATATTCTTCAAACAGTCCATCCTCTTCAATGATTAGATCCTATAAAGTGATTCCTTGATACAAAGCGTTGAACAATAAATTTTGTATCAACGGTGCATAATTAAAGTTTTCTTAGGACAACATAATGTGTAAACCGTTGGATCATGTAAAACAGTTCGTGTCTGAGGTTACTTTACATTACAAAATCTGCGCATCAAATTCATCAAAACGCTGCTGTAGCTTTCAAAATATTTGAAAGATACACTTAAAAGGTCGCTCAACTCAATTCGAAAACTATTATTATTATTATTATTATTATTATTGCTACTACTACTACTACTACTACTAGTATTATTACCATTAGTATCATCATCATCCTCATCATCATCATCATCATCATCATCATTACAATACCCACGTTAGTCATATTACTTCGTTGTACGCTATACTTCGAAGGAGAATACTAAATAGTGGGACTGAAAGATAAAAGCTACAGAGAGACAATTTTGCGTAGACAAATATAGTAAGGGAAGTGTTAAAAACGAAGAAATTGCGAATTAGGAACTTACTTCAAACTTTGTGGTAACGGCGGCAATCGAATGCAAAGTTAGTTCCGATTAGTTTTAGACAAATGTACACGGTAAGACTGCGCCCCTGTGATCTCTGTATTACCTAGTGTACGGTATACGTCTGGTCTCAGAGCGTGGAACTTCGACATGCCTGCCGATTCTCGTCATATTCATTGTCCCACGTGTCGCAAAGATCGGTGGAATTTTTGTCGACTAATTACACGATAAGTAAAGAATTCTTGATTTCTGGCTTCACTGCATACTGACAAAGTTCGATTCTGCTTCTACATCAACCTTAAAGTACTTTCATTTCGCACTCTCGCGACATCGTGGCTGCCAAGCTGTGATTAGGAAAGAAACGAAATAAGAACACCTTTAACTGGAGCTGCCTGAACGTGACGGCCAGACATCTATGTTCGTCCAAGTGGTATGATGCAGTGATTGGAAAAATTTTACCTGAAAACAAAAGATATGAGCGTATAGTAAATTAATTTCTAAATAGTTTCGTTGTCGAGAAACTCGTTTCAAGACAGATTTTTTAGAACTATGCGGATTTTGTGGCCTTTTTTTCTGTGTTCTTAGATAAGTAAAATCCACAGCACCAATTGAAAAATGTAGAAAGGCAATCGTTACAAATTTTCAAGCCCTATAACTTTAGATTTTACCAAGTATCGGTTAATTTTTGCGTTTCGGATTAGTGGAAAAGTCGTTAAAATCAAGGAGGTTACAAAAAGGGAAGTGGCTGGAGAATACCCTGTATTTTAGAACACTCAGTATAATGTCGTTTATTGAAACTGAACTACACTTCTCCAACAATAACTATACACACACAAAAACAAATAACTTGTAGACGACCATTCATCAAGAGCGTCCGTGAGGTCCGTCTGAGCTGGCCCTAGCTCGGCGAGGAACTGGCTCTACTACTGCAGCGCTGGCCTTAGAAAGCCGGTGGAGGCCGGCGGAGTGCTCCAACTTTCCCTGTATCTCTGAGGTGACCTCTGCAGAAAAAGGTTCGCATTAGTCTCTAGCAAGTTCTGTTCGTTTTGAAGAATCGTTTTCCTCTTCATTGCGCCTGCAACTGTTTGTGGTTGTTATATGGTGCACAGGAGTGTCTTGAGTGTAGTCAGCCTGGCAGGGGCCATCTGTGGCAGACGTAACAGTGGCACTACAGATTTACGTTGTACTTACTTAAAATGCCGGCAGGCCCCTCCCACTTTGGCTTCGAAAGTATCTCAAGACATTAGCAGACTACTGTTTACGAGTGCTTCTTTGTAGGTGGCTTTATTTGTATGTTCTGATGTCACTAATATCTCTCGTTAACGCACTGTATTAGTGCTCAAGAGTAGCGGGGGAGACATTCCCATTGTGCCATCCGTAAATAGGCTTCCTTGCTTTGCATAAGTCATGCAGGGCCATTTGCATGAATCTCACAATGGTTTCTATGAAAGTATTATGTTTAACTTCCTCCCACGATCTTGCGCAATCTAAGCGTGCCCTCTCCGTCTAATGACAAAGACAGCAGCTGGATACGGAACTCAAATGACAGTTAACTGTGATATTACTTGTAGTCGTCTCCAGGTATAGTGTGAAATACAATTAACGGAGGACTGGCAAACTTGTTTTATATAAAATCAATCAGAATATACAAAAACGAGTAAACGAGACGAAAATGATTAATCCAATTATCTTATGTGACCTTCATCAGGCGTCAACTGGTACTGGATGACACAACTACATTATTCGTCTAAAGTGAAAAAACACTGATTAAATGTATTCAACTGAAATTTGTAATAATTTACTTAACAGAAATCATGGCCAGGAATACTGCTGTGCAGAGGTGGTAGTGTTGCCTTATCATGTATGTTATCCGTTTATCGGTCATTGCGAAATCAAGGCCACTTCTTGACTTATTTACGTTTTACAATTTTGAGATAATTATATGTGAAGCCTGTTTCCAAAATATTATTATTATTATTATTATTATTATTATTATTATTATTATTATTATTGGGTGGGACATTACTTACCCAGAGGAACTATGCAAGAAAATCCCATAATCCACTTCGCTGGAACTCTTGCTGATTCATCGGAACCGATACCTCCTCTGCTTACCTTCTGACGCTAGTACCCTTTTCCAACTAGTTTGTTATATCCACATCCTTAAGGGTCAGGAAGAACGGACGATGAATGCTGGGGGTCGTAATTGCCACGTACATTTATTCCAACAACAGGAAAATATACAATGTAGTTCGGATTATTAGTCGCAGTACACGCTTGTTACACGATTGTAGTTTCTGCGTGACGCCAGAACAAGTAGGATCATAGTCCGCAAGAGAAAACAATCCATGTTCTGGGCTGCCGCTCCTGGCTGCGACTCAGCGTTGAGCTCCGACGTTCTCAGTTTAGCCGCTAGATGTCTCGTAGTTTACATGGGGAGCTGCACTTTGATTTCTGCATCTGCAACCGGTAGATGCCTCTGGCAGCTGACTGTAGGATCCAGCCGCCCACGGCAGTTAAGTGAGCACACGATGGAATGCAGAAAGAAGTCTTAAGAGTTCATCCCTTTTAATCTCTCAATAACAATAGTGAGCTTCTGACCACGACCTTTTAGAACTTCTCGTGGAAGTAATATTCGCTATTTCCCTCAGTCTCCGGCCACAACAAGGCATTGCCACCCTAATACAGGGTGGCAATGCTGTGTTGTCAGTCCTGAAGTCAATGAGTAGTACTGAGAAAGAAATAAGAAAACTAATTTTATTACTGGGATAGAAAACTTATAACTCTTGATGTAACAGGAAGCATGCTCTAAGATTTTGACTACTCACTCCAATGTTCTTTCCTTTTTTCTGGTATAAAAACATTCCAGGGTTTGCTTTGACGGATTTCATTTATTAACTAACAACAGAAAAACATAAGTATATCACTTCAGTATCATAAAATGCTGTTCTCAGGGTCCGTAACTCAGACATACGGACAACAAATTTATCCTGCCTTGTTTGCGTTCTTATCGACTATCTCTCTGTCAGAATGTTCAGACCCCTTTTCCTCAGGACGAGGTAAGGATAACTTGTATTTGAGTGTATAATCCGTTAGCGGTTTAAACATTTTATACCGCCAAGTAGTTGCAATCAAAAGATACGGACACTTATGTCAGACATTATTATAGTCGCAGTCTCACTCGTCGACACGTATGAGGTACTTTCCGTTGACCTAGAAACTTAATGTAACACCTTACCTCTTGCCAAATATTACAAGTAAAAGAAGAGTTAGAAAACTGTTAATTTGTGATCTTCATTCCCCCAAAGCTCTTTTAAATTCTCGTTCTAATACTGAGTCCCCTATCTCTTCTAAATCGACTTCTATCACGTCAGACAAATCTTCCCCCTCATAGAGGCTTTTGATGTACTCTTTCCACCCATCCTCTCTCTCCTCGGCATTTAACAGTGGCATTCCCGTTGCAATCTTAATGTTATCACCCTTGCTTTAAATGTCATCGAACGTTGTTTTGACTTTCCTGTATGCTGAGTCTGTCCTTCCGACAATCACTTCTTTTTCGATGTCTTCAAGTCGCTGAGGAACGAAAAAATGTGTACTTCCGTATTCCTGAGTTTCCCGGAACATTTTTGTACTTCGTCTTTTCATCGATCAATTGAAGTATTTCTTCTGTTACCCATGGCTTCTTCGCAGTTACCTTCTTTGTACCTATGTTTTCCTTCCCAACCTCTCTGATGGCCATTTTTAGCGATGTCCATTCCTCTTCAACGGCACTGCCTACTGAGATATTTCTTGTTGCCGTATCTATAGCCTTAGAGTACTTCAAGCGTATGTCGTCATTCCTTATTACTTTCGTATCCCACTTCTTCGCTACTGATTCTTCCTGACTAATGTCTTAAACTTCAGCCTAGTCTTCATCTCTACTATATTGTGATCTGAGGCTATATCTTCTCCTGGGTACACCTTACAATCCAGTATCTGATTTCGGAATCTCTGTCTGACCATGATGTAGTCTAATTGAAATCTTCCCCTATCACCCGGCCTTTTCCAAGTATACCTCCTCCTCTTGTGACTCTTGAACAGAGTATTGGCTATTACTAGCTGAAACTTGTTACAGAACTCAATTGGTCTTTCTCCTCTCTCATTCCTTGTCCAAAACCCACATTCTCCTGTAACCTTTTCTTTTACTCCTTCCCCTACAGCTGCATTCCAGTCCCCCGTGACTATTAGATCTACATTCCCCTTTACGTACTGTATTACTCTTTCAATATCCTCATACACTTTCTCCATCTCTTCATCTTCAGCTTACGACGTTGGTGTGTATACCTGAACTATCGACCTAGCGGGCCAATTAATAGTCACCTTCGACGATCCACCGACCGTGGAAACACGGTCTAATACCTGAAACTTCCTGGCAGATTAAAACTGTGTGCCGGACCGAGACTGGAACTCAGGTTGGAAGGTAAGAGACGAGGTACTGGCGGAATTAAAGCTGTGAGGACGGGGCGTGAGTCGTGCTTGGGTAGCTCAGTCGCTAGAGGACTTGCCCGCCATAAGCCAAGGTCCCGAATTCAAGCCTAAAACTGTATGCCGGAACGAATCTGCCAGGAAGTTTCAAATCAGCGCAAACTCCGCTGTAGAGTGAAAATTTCATTCTACGGTCTAATACATGCCGTGCTTTAATTGAGTAATGCGCTGGGCAGCCGTCATGCTGAAACCGCATGCATACGTTGTCGAACATCTAGTGAGAGATCCTGCAGTGTTACAAGTAGTTCCTCTTCCAAAAACGTTCCCTATTCCCGTCCATTCAACGTGCAGTCAATAAAATAGGGACCAATGAGTTTCTTGCCCATGATGCCACATCACACGTTAACCGCCGAAGCACGTTGATGGTCAACTTTCCATAACCAGAGGGGATTGTCTACACTCTAGTAATGCATGTTATGCCGGTTAACGCTACCATCATGGTTTGTGAATGCAGACTCATCGGAAAATAGAAGCTCGGCAAAGAACGTGGGGGTGTTTTGCATTTGTTGACGTGCCCATTCACGAATAACTATCCGGTTATGGAAATAGGCGCCATTAGGTTATTGATGCAGTAACACATGGTATGGATGATGCAGTATTGTGACAATACTACCTGCAGACGTGTACCGCAATTGCGGTCTAATTGCCGGACGCATGTCAGTGGGTTGTGGAACACTGCCGCTATTACTGCTATTCCATTAGCTTCTCCTGCAACACGTTTGTTTCGTTTTCTACTGCCGGTCTATGCGCTGCCAACAGACATAAAGGTATCATAAACTTGTAAAATAACAAAGGAGAGCGAGCTTTGTCTGGAAAACGCTCGGTATAGAAGGCAACAGCAGCCTCAACATTTCTGCTACATTCTCCGTAAGTCAGGGTCATTTCAATTATTTATCCTGTGGTTCAAACATTACAATACTTGCACAGTGTTCATTTCCTGCATGCCTACCTGTTATTTGGAGAACAGGTGTGGAAGTGGAATATGAATGTTTCGAGCCCATATCTCTTCTTCGTCTGCAAGGGTACTTGAGCTCCGATCGCAAGTACTGCCTGTTATGATACGACGTCGTTTGTTACAAGACCACAGTGGTACGTCGAGTAGTCCCCAGTTCGATATGTTTCTGCGAATGGGGTTCCCAATTAGAAGTTAAGAAATACTGTCCTATCCTACTCTCGCAGCATGCAGGCGGCGTCCCAAGTGCCATTGGACATTCAAGGGCCATTGCGTAGCAAGTCGTAAATTACGGATGTGTGTCCATTTTTTTCTCCGATTACAGTGCCATCTGAGGCGAAACAATAAAATGTTGCAGACAAAACGGATGTAGATTTTGCCGTAGAATCGCAATCTACAATTAAAAAAGGGGTTCCCCCCCCTCCCCCCGCTGCAGCATCTACACACGGGATGGAGTGGTGGGTGGAGTGTGTTATCGTTAAATGTATCCCTCCAAGACAAACAAATTGGAATTATAACTTTCTTAGTCCGATGAGTAGTTTTCGAGGTATTTCAGTGTCTTCAGATAAAATGAACACACTGTACATACAGGTTGATTCCATGATGATAACACAAATTTCCACGGATGATAGAGTAGGATAAATGGATCAATTCGAAGTAAAGGATACTAGCCCGGAAACAAACTATAGGAAATTTTAAACGAAAATTGATCTTACAACTCCGACAGTGAATACTTGTACCGGTAATGTTGGTGTTAACAATGTAGGGTAGGTAACTTTCAGAGTTGCTAGTATGGAACAAAACAAGGAGAAAAAAGGAGGTCCAGTAAACATGGACTTCAAAATGCATACCTAAAGAGCTCTTGTGTTTCACCGTAGCGAAGATGAACATCTCCTCTGTTGAACAAGTGCTTGTAAATCTTAAGTTACGCGTTTTACAGCCCATAATCACCAGAATCTTTTGTCGTGTTTCGGTCCTTAGAACCTCATCCAAAACTGGGGGAGACAAAAGGCATGGTGTCCAAGACATGCACAGGTGCCGGCGACTATTACTTCGTCGCTCCGTAGCGTCATTCGTCTACTTTTTGGGACTTTGGTTCCTATACTCACTTTGTTCCTCAAGACACCTTCTTCATCCCCTCGAAGTTTGTCCGTGTAATTTTCAAACACCCTTTGCCTGGAAACGAGACGTAGCGACATCGAATCTCGGCCGGACAACACATCTCCCACTCTTCGTTTTCCCCTAGGCTTCACCTGTCAACAATGTGAAGAGTCGTCAGAAACACGTGGTTCGAATCCTACGTTCAACTGATTGTTCTCTTTCCCCAGCTGTGATCTGGCGTAAGTTAAGTACACGCAAGTCGGCGAATGACATCCAACAGAGAGCCGTGGACCAGTCCGCTGAGCCCCACGAAGTTATCGTTTCTCTCTACATACACGTAATTCACTTTGTCTAGAACCGTCACAGCGTGAGTGCTACTCGCAGTTATCCGGTTTTGTTCATTGTACGTGACAATGAAATCAGAAAGTTTTTCACTATTAGCTTATTTCATGGAATTACAGAAAAAGATTCTTTCCTCAGTGAAACAGGGATTTATCAGCGCCCTGCACAAATGTGAAACACTCAGATCCAGGCAAACAACTTCGGAAACGGCTTTCCTGGGTTTTGTCTCAGATATATGCCAGGGAAAATCGTTGCTATTGGTGACGGCGCAGGCTCTGTCGTTCTGGGACATTTCTTGTGGTGTCACCGCCAGACACCACACTTCCTAGGTGGTAGCCTTTAAATCGGCCGCGGTCCATTAGTATACGTCGGACCCGCCTGTCGCCACTGTCAGTGATAGCAGACCGTGCGCCACCACACGGCAGGTCTAGAGAGACGTACTGGCACTCGCCCCAGTTGTACAGCCGACGTTCATTGCAATGGTTCACTGACAAATACGCTCTCATTTGCCGAGACGATAGTTAGCATAGCCTTCAGCTACATTTGCTACGACCTGGCAAGGCGCCGTATTCAATTGATATTTATTATATGAAGCATGTATCATCAAGAGCGATGTTCTACAATTGTGGATTAAAGTTAAGTATTATATCAACTACTTACTTTATTTGCAATTCTCAAGATATTCTCCTGTTCCAGACCTCACGCCAGTCAGCGTGTAATTAAACGCGTGCATTTCGGCCTCCTCTAGAAAAACAGTGTTGGCTCTTCTGCCAACACTACATTTCTAATTACAACTGAATCATCTTTTGTCATCATCATCTTCTTGTTTCTTCTTTCTTCTTCTTCTTCTTCTTCTTCTTCTTCTTCTTCTTCTTCAGTCCCTTCTTCCTCTCGAATTCTCCCTTTTGAATGTGAATAGGTCGTTGACGAATGCAAACAGATATCTGTTGGTCCATCTTGGCCATGGGACATCGACTCGTTAAGTGATTGTCATTGTCAATAAAATTCACCAACAGCTGTGTACTTTAAGGTATTATTTTATTGTGAAGGCTACCAGTTTCGGCATTTCATTATGCCATCTTCAGGCTCCTGTACATCTATCCAAATAAACGAACATGTCGTATAGCGCCATAAATCACTGAATATGATGAATTCAGTCATCACACAACTGTATAACGACGCAGTCCTGGCTGCTGCGGCGGAGGCGGCGCGCACTACAGCGCCCCCTCTCGCGGCGTGACGTCACGACGAGCTGGCCGCAGCTTAAAGCCGTCGGCACACGGACCGTGCTGTCGAACGTTAACGTTGAGCGTGCCAAGTTCAACATGCAGCTGAACGCTCAGGAACGATGCGACTTGTGCATACGGTATGTGGGCCCCAACGTGGTATACGCGATCGCAACGCTCTCCAGCGGCAGTTCGAGGGATGTTTCTAGTTCGTAAATCACACTGTTTACTCAATAATTCTTTTGCCACGAATATGATGTTTCTCATTATTTTATTGGATCGAATCACACAACTAGCAACTGGTTTTCAAGTGATTCTCAATTTGCTGGTGCTCAGAAACGGCATATATACATATAGGCTTGAAATGAATGCCAATATGGCGCCTCATAACTCTGTACTGAATGGAGACGGCACAACGCCACCTACGTCACACGCACGCCATCTCATTGGTCAACGCTCAGACGCACGCTCAGAATATCTGACATGCCAGATATTGCTCTGCACGTTCGGAAAGACTCCCGAACGTGCTGTTCCACGCTATGACGTCAGAAACTCGGCACGCTCAACGCTCGGATGCACGGTCCGTGTGCCGACGGCTTTAGGAAGGTGTTGGCACCACGGCCAGTAGACGACCAGGGCGCTCTCGTTGAAGTCGAAGACGGCTCCCCAGCGAGACAGCCAACAGCTGTGCGTGAAGGACCGCAGCTACGATGTGTCACGCCACGACCTTGATGCGGGAAACTGACCCGCGTACTTAGAGTCGCGGACGGCAGACATTGCATTCCCTCAGAACGGTGGTGGTCAATCGGCTTGCCAAGTACCGACAGTGAGGTCTGCAGACAACTAGTGCTGGAAGGCGCCGAGGTCTTACCATCATCAAAGGCGAGGATGAGGCGGCAGAAGGAGAAGGAGAAGAAGAAGAAGAAGAAGAAGCAGCAGCAACAGCAGCTGTAGCAGCAGTAACGGTAGCTCGTGTTGGCAAAGAGCTGTGGAAGTCAAGGTACGAGCGGTACCCAAAAACAAGCGGAATTATTTTAATGGAGAGTATTTTTAACGGGATAAGATATTTTTTTAAAGCTATATAGTCTCAAATCGTTTACAAAACAGATTAATTTGTCCAACCGGTGTTTCCACTGTTAGAAACAGTTTTTGTAATCATCGTTAGAAACGTTCTTTCTTCTTTCTCCTCTCTCTTGACTTCTTCAATGTTGTAAAATCGGTGTCCTTTTATGCCCCCTTTTCAAGCGTGTAAATGAAAAAAGTCGCACAAAGACAGGTCGGGCGAGGAAGGTGCGTGCGGCAGCAGAACCATGCCATTTTTCCACTTTAGCCAAAAACTGTCTAACAGAGATGGCTGTGTGTGCAGGTGCGTTGTCGTGGTGGAAGAAACAGTCTCCTGTCTGTCACAAATCGGGTCTTTTTTGACGAACACTGTTGCGCAATCTTCTTAAAACTTCCAAATAAAAGGTTTGTTTGACGGTGTGACCTGGCGGAACAAGCTCTGAATGAACTATGTCCTGGGAATCAACGAAACAAATCTGCCCTGTTTTGATGCTTGATTTGACATTTTCTTGGACGGGGTGGTGATGACATCTTCCATTCGTGTGTTGCTGGGACATAAACTTAGTACCATGACTCACCACCAGTAATGACCTATGACATAAAATCTGGACTAGTTTCTAGCTATTGTTTCTGAACACATGTTTCAACTCGACTTTTCACGCCAACCCTTTGCATTTCCAAAAGGTCTTTAAAATTCGTAGAGCCCAGCTCCAAGATAACCCACTAATCTCTGACAGTAGATCAGTTTCCCCTCGACGGTCTGTGAGCTCCAAGTCTCGAATTTTTTCGATTTTTTCGTCGATTCGGGCAGTTGATGGACGCCCAGATGAGGGATTGTCATCACTCGACATATCGCCATTTTTAAATCGAGAAAACCATTAGTACACTTCAGCTTCTCCCGTACAGTCATCTTCTTAAGTTATTTCGACACTAAAACTGCTTTAGCAGCGTTTTCACCGAGTAGAAAGCAAAATTTCACAGCTTTACGTTGTTCACCTAAACTTGTTATAAAAAACGAAACAAGAACAAAACAGCGCTAGCAAAAACAATCACTGCAGATGACTAGAACAAGCCAGGTCGACAACACAGGAGACACTGAACTGGCAGCGAGTTTCGCTATACTCTCCTAGCGGCAGAAACGCTTACTACACAAGATCCGTCCACAGCAATGTTATTTAGTTTTTTCTTCTTTTTTTTTTTGTACCCCATCGCAGATGCACTTGGTGCGCTGTACCGATCATCGTACCCTTCCGCAAGGATGACCGAATTTGCCCAAGTTTCCTCAGCTCAGCTCAGCTCAGCTCAGCTCAGCTCTTCAGCACTTAAGCTCGCTTCAGCTATCGTAATTTCGCCTTTCAGGAACTCTTTGCTGCTGTGTCAGTAACTGAATAGGTACTCCTGCATTTCATCTTGGCTTCCCTGTAACACTACGGGCAGTCATCATTATGACGATATCTCATTGTTGCCATGATGTCATTTTGTTATGTTGCTTGCTTGCGTCTTCAGCCCGTCGAGGAAGTAACAGTAGCTTCCGTATTTGCCGTTACTCCATGAACGTTCCTGTCGCTGTGGCATTCATTCTCACCGTTATTTCAGTGTGCCCGCCCATGGAACTGGCATGGAAGAACTTCAACGGTTTCACAATATCCGCCTGTAACATTATTCTAGTATAAAATAACATATTACAGCATAATCTCAGTACACCATAGTTGAAAATCACGAAAAACAAACAAATTACCGCTACTCCAAGAAGCCATACTGAACTCCAATAAACAGTTTTTTTCAGCAAGATGATGCAGGATGTGGGAACGTGCAGTTAAGAAAACAAACCATCTGCTTTCTGCAGACCGTTTGAAGTTTACTTTGTCCAGCGCAGGGAATAAATTAAAAAAACGGTTGTAGCACATATCTGCAAATGACTGTAACCACCTCAGTTCTTATGTAAATTTCCAGTGTATGGCATATCCTCAGTTACACATTGGTAAGCACTGCTGCCGTAAGGTAGCCTGCCAGTGGAAGGTGCGGACCAAATAAGGGTTGATTATCATTCATATCAACATTTTCACTAACGCTTCACAGGAAGAAAAAGAAAACAAAGCTTTACCGACTAGGCCAGTGGTACCTTGACACATTAAGACAAAACTGTTACCGAGCGAGGTGGCGTAGTGGTTAAACACTGGACTCGCATTCGGGAGGACGACGGTTCAATACCGCGTCCGGCCATCCTGATTTAGGTTTTCCGTGATTTCCCTATATCGCTCCAGGCAAATGCCGGGATGGTTCCTTTGAAAGGGCACGGCCGACTTCCTTCCCAGTCCTTCCCTAATCCGATGAGACCGATGACCACGCTGTCTGGTCTCCTTCCCAAACAACCCAACCCAACCCAACAAAACTGTTCAAAAAATTATTTAAAAACAATTACAGATACTCGACCAAACGATGTTATCAAATATTGCTATGAGATCAAATGACAAAAAGTTGTAATGTTAATTCAAATACTTGATCTCAACTTTCCAAAAGTCGTTCATGAAAACATGAAGTTTGAAACTTTTAACATTTGTTGCAAATTTTCCACAAAATACACAAATCTTGTGTGCTGATGGTTACTGTTGTTGAAATATTTACAGCAAATTTCATTAAGAGAAACAATATACTATTTCACCAATTGGAGTTACATAACAGTCTCTTCAAACTTTCGGAGCAACAGTCTTTGTAAAGAAGCTATGGCCTATCTATGCAATGTGTTTGACTACAATACAACAAATAATCCAGGTTTATCTAAAAAGGAGTTCATTAAAACGAAGCAGAACAATTAAAGCAGCCTGATATGAAACCACCACGCCTCGGGCAATGTGATCCGGACGAACGCATCCGAAATTACTTACGGCCGACCCGATACGCTGTTCGCCACCAGTGGGAACACGTCCCGAGACGTGGTGAACGAAGTAGTAGTTTTCAACTAAAACAAGTAAAAATTATGTCATCAGATTACACGCCGGCAACGTAAAGAAAACATTTATGAATAATCGCTAAAAGATAAAGCGTAACTCGTTAGAACTGACAGTGAAGGAATTCAGTGGCCAAAGTAGGGGTGGTTGCTTCGGACATTGTCAGCTTCAAATCACGCAACGAGGCGGAAACGATAAATAATTTACCTTCGCGCGGGACGGAAACAGGTGGAAGGAAGACGCGAACCGTTGGCTGATGAACCTCATCTACGTAAACACAAGCTTGTAATGGAGTATAACCCACCGAATAGAAGCAACAAGATTTTTCCCGGTGAGGCGCATAACCTTGCTGCCTCCAAATAACTACAGAAAATAGCTTGGTGATTTAGTACACAAGGTACATTGAACATGAAGGAAGTTTCCAAAACAGCTTTTGGATAATTACAAATGGCAGCTATTATGTTTTGATATGAGGGACAGTTCCAGTCCCAAAGAAAGCAGGTGTTGACAGAAATTAAACTAATAGTTCGGTAATTTTCAAAAGTCACAGCTGCAAAATACTAACGCGAATTCTTTACAGATGAATGGAAAACCTAGTAGAAGCCGACCTCGGGGAAGATCAGTTTGGATTCCGTAGAAATGTTGGCACACGTGAGGCAATAATGACGTTAAGACTTATCTTAGAAGAAAGATTAAGGAAAGGCAAACCTACGTTTCTAGCATTTGTAGACTTAGTATTCCAGTCAACTTCGTCAAAAGCTTTCTCTGTTTCAAATTCTGAAGGTGGCAGGGATAGAATACAAGGAGCGAAAGGCTATTTACAATTTGTACAGATAGCAGATGAGTTATAAGAATCGAGGGGTATGAAAGGGGAGGAGTGGTTAGGAAGGGAGTGAGACAGGGTTGTAGCCCGATGTTGTTCAATATGTATATTGAGCAAGCAATAAAGGAAACAAAAGAAAAATTCGGAGTAGGAATTAAAACCCACGGAGAAGAAATAAATACTTGGATTTTCGCCGATGACATTGTAATTCTCAATTGTAATTTCTCAAATCGCCTGGCCAGACACAAGAACAGGGAACAACAAGAACAACTGAAGTGAACTGAGTCCAGTACAGAAGCAGCAGGGCATAAACAAGAGCAGTAAGCGAACAAGACAAAATTGCCAGTCTCACAGCGGGGTGGGAGATAAGTCTTCACGACTTCCGCGTTGTCTTGGAACCGAAGCAACGAGCTAAAAGTACCTCACCGAGCGTACAAAACCGCTGCGGGATAACAGTGGAAATACTTGCAGCTGCCTGGAGACGTGTAGATGACGACGATCCACGCTCTCCTGCAGACGTGATCGGCGTGTGCACTCTCGTTTCCGGTGCAGGTTCCTCGTGTCCGGAAGACGCTCAGCGAGAACAACCTGGAAGCAACACTGGCGGTAGAACAAGCAGGCTGCGCGTCACCCAGCGTACCTGCGCTGTCCGTACTGCTTCACTGGCCGCTCCAGCCCGGAAAACGGCCTCCGCGGCACTCTGGCCTGGAGAGGACGTGGCATGTTTGCCCAAGACTGTATTCCACTTGAAGTGACGCGAGCTACCCATCGCTCAACGGTTTAGATATCATTGCACCGATGTCTAACGACAACAGCATTGTAGCGACTTCAGTATTACAGTACTGCTGGAGTAGTAGCACAGTTGAGATTTGTTGGAGAACGGAGAACAATACAGCAGCATTGCATCCATGATGGCTCTGCTGGAGGAATCTTAGGGAGAAAAGGGAATAGATCCAAATGGTGTACTGACTAGGAACATACTTGGCCTATGCAAAAGTAGACAATACTACATGAACAAGTCAGAGTTAATAGTATGGCGATCTGTTCATAATCCTGCCATTTGCGAAATGATTGTCGCATGTACCGCAGTTAGGAGGAAGTGAAGAAAAAGTAGGTACGTTATTTTAGCGAAAATCCGTTTTTACTCGCCTATGGTCACGTAGAACGTGATTGTCGACAAATTTAGTGACGCAGAGAACAATTCAATTCTCAAACGACGACGACGACGACGACGACGACGACGACGACGACGACCGATGTAAAGAGGAACGCTATCACGCATGTTATATTGCACAGATAGAAAAGATGGTGTGAAATAGCACTCATTTCATCATCGTAAAGTACGTAGGAGTGTGTCAAATCGAGTGAAATCCAACGAAACTGTGGAAAACATGACAGGACACGAACTATGAAGGTTCAGCTGTACACATAACAACAACGTTCATACATTGAAAGTATCAGAAATGTACCAAACAGATTTGTCAACCCGGTACAGGAAACATGTAATTGATAATGGGAAATTTTACTCCCCACTACAGTTCACTATACAAGGGATGGCGAGAGGGTTACCCGAGGTCTATGGAAAAAACCTCAGCGGGCCCGGGTTCGAAATCCGCCACCGCTTAAATTTAGATTAATAATGAGCACTGGCGGCCGAAGACGTCAACCTCATTCTGCCAGCGGCCTTGTCAAAGAGGGCGGAGGAGCGGTCAGGGATTTAGGACACCCTCTTGTCCTTGGGATGGGAAACTGCCACAAAAAGCGGAATAATTAGCAATGATCAACTGCCTGAGGATGTACAAGGTAATGGAAAACACTGCATTAAAGACGCGTAATTTGTATCCGCAGGATGTGGCCGGTAATTGGAAAAAGTGTCATGATGACCTCTCTATAGGCCAAAGATTCCGGAATACTCGCCCATTCAGATCTCCGGGATGGGACTGCCAAAAGGGAGGCGACCATGAGAAAAAGATTGATTAGTCATCGAAAGGATAACCTTCTACCAGTCGGAACTGGAACGTCAGAAGCTTGAACGTCGTGGGGAAGCTAGAAAATCTGAAAAGGGAAATGCAAAGGCTCAATCTAGATATAGTAGGGGTCATTTAATTGATACGAAAAGAAGACGAAGGATTTGTGGTCGGACGAATATAGGGTAATATGTACAGCAGCACATAATGGTCTAACGGGTGTAGGATTCTTTATGAATAGGAAGGTAGGGCAGACAGTGCGTTACTGTGAACAGTTCAGTGATACGGTTGTTGTTACCAGAATCGACAGCAAACCGACAACGATAGTTCAGGTATACATGCTGACATCGCAAGCTGAAAATGAAGAGGTAGAGGAAATACCGTATATGAAGATATTGAACGGGTAACACAGTACGTAAAGACAGACGAAAATCTAATAGTCATCGGGGACTGGAATCTTGTTGCAGGGGAAAGATCAGAAGAAAACTCCACTGGAGGAAATGGGCATGGGGCAACCAATGAGAGAGGAGGAAGACTATTACTAGCTGAATCTTATTACAAAACTCAATTAGAGAATACGCTGTTCAACAATCGCGCGAGACGGAGGTGTGCTTGGGGAGGGCAGGGTGATACGGGAAGATTTCAGTTAGATTATATCATGATCAGACAGATGTTCCGAAACCAGATAATAGATTGCAAGGCATAGCCAGGAGCAGATTTAGACTCAGATCACAATGTAGTAGTGATGAATAGTAGGCTGAAGTTTGAGATGAGTCAGGACGAATCAATACACGAAGAAGTGGGGTACTAAGGAATAACGAGCTACGCTTGGAGTTCTCTAAGGCTGTAGATAAAACAATTAAGAATAGCCCAGTAAGCTCTACAGCTGAAGAGGAATGGACATCTGTAAAAATGACAATCAGAGAAGCTGCAGTAAAAAAAAAAAAAAAAAAAACTGTTCTACCGAAGATAATAGCGAGGAAACCATTATTCATGCAGCCATTTTGTCTTACCTTCCCTGCAGCTCCTATTTATTTCATTCCTTAGCGGCTTTTATTTCTGTATTCCTGAATTTCCCTGAACGTTTTCGTACTTTCTTCTTTCATCTTTCAAGTTAAGTTTTTCTTTTGTTACCCATGGTTTCCTCGCAGTTACCTTCTGTAGAACAGTGTTTTTCTTTTATTTTTTATTTTTTATTTTTTATTTTTTTTATATACAGCTTCTCTGATTGTCCTTCTTACAGAGGTCTAGTCCTCTTCAACTGTAGAGCCTACTGGGCTATTCTTAATTGCTGTATCTACAACATTAGAGAACTTCAAGCGTAGCTCGTTATTCCTTAGTACCCCACTTCTTTGTAGTAGTGATGAATATTAGACTGAAGTTTGAGATGAGTCATGACGATTCAATACGCATTGTGATCTGAGTCTACATCTGCTCCTGGGTATGCCTTACAATCCAGATTCTGATTTCGGAACCTCTGTCTGATCATGATGTAATCTAACGATCAGTCTGGCTTTAGGAAAGGTAAAGGCACCAAAGAGGCAAGTCTTACGTTGCGGTTGATGATGGAAGCAAGACTGAACAAAAATCAAGACACGTTGACAGGATTTGTCGAGTTGGAAAATCCGTGCGACGATGTAAAATGGTTCGTGTTCGAAATTCTGAGAAAAATACGCGTAAGCTGCAGGGGGAGACGGGTATTATACTGCGTAATATGTGCAAGAACCAGGAAGGAATAGTAATGGGGGACGACCAAGAAAGACGTGCGTGGATTAAAAAGGATGTAAGTCAGGGATGTAGTCTTTCGCCCCTACTGTTCAAATTGTTCATCGAAGAAGCTATGATGGAATTTAAAAAAGGTGAACGGATATCAACGATACGATTTGCTAATGACATTGCTATGCTGAGCGGAAGTGAAGAAGAATCACAGGATGTGCTGAATGAACAGTCTAATGAGAATTTGGGATGAGAGTAAATCGAAGAGAGGCGAAAGTAATGAGAAGTAGCGGAAATGAGAACAGGGAGAAACTTAAGATCAGGACTGATAGTCACGAAGTAGATGAAGTTAAGGAATTCTGCTATCAAGGCAGCAAATTGACCAGTAATTGACGGAGCAACGAGGACATCAAAAGCAGAATAGCACTGCTGAAAAGGTCATTCCTGTCCAAGAGAAGCCTACTAGTATCAAACACAGGCCTTAATTTGAGGAAGAAATTTCTGATAATGTACGTTTGGCGCTCAACGATGTATGGTAGTGAAACGTGGACGGTGGGAAAAGAGGAACAGAAGAGAAACGAAGCATTTGAGATGTGGTGCTACAGAAGAATGTTGAAAATTAGGTGGACTGATAAGGTGAGGAATTAGGAGGTATTGCGCAGGATAGGGGAGGAAAGGGATACGAGGAAAACAATGAAAATGAGAAGGGGCTGGATGATAGGATATCTGTTAAGACATTAGGGAATAACTCCCATAGTAATAGACGGAGCTGTGGAGGGTAAAATCTGCAGAGGAAGTCAAACTCTGGAATACATCCAACAAATAATTAGGACGTAGGCTGGCATGAAGAGGTTGGTTTGATACGGCACTCCGCGAATTCCTCTCCAGTGCCAGTCAGAAGACTGGATTGCTCTTTCTTCGAGCCCCATTTTTAAGTCATCGAAGTATTGGGTGGTGGCCAGTGGTGCACATGTTGTGTAAGTATAATTAATTCACACGCAAGTTATAAGATTCCATAAATCACCTGTTGTATTGGAAATTTCGATTTATTTTTCTACTTGAAGGAGAGGTTAGTGTCCAACAATTTTGTGCCTATCTCGGAAGGTATAATGCCGTTGCTAGACTGCTAGACACACTCACAAGGCGAACTTGTCATTTAAAAACGAGTATCAGTCCAGCTATCTCACCTTTACACTCTGTAATCTACTTCTATCAGGACCATTTTCAGTATTTTTCGTTAGCAATTGCGGTGCCTGAATCGCGCACACGTGCACACGTGCACACTGCAGTGGAAGCCTAGTTATAACACACAATCTATTCCAGCTAGTCACACACTGTAAGGAAGGCGTAAACATGGTGGTGGGAAATGCTGGGCTATGTGGGGAGGGAGAGCAGTGGCGGGACTGCTCACCTCGGGGAAGCTGCTCGCATGTCGGGACCCCAACTGCTGGGACGGACCGTGGACAGCCACGTAATTCAGCCAAGGACCGCGAAAAAAATGAGGAAGCAGCATTTTCCGTTGACTGAGGCCCGAAGCTCTTTGCTCCAGATACCAACACAACCGGGAGTGCCCGGAAATAAACCCCCCGCCCCCTCCCCAACTCTTCCATGTCAGTCAATGGAGCGCATCTCCTACTATTGTCAAAACGCGGCCTAACAGTGCCGAAGACAGCGGAGTCATATCGTGTTCGGAGTGCCCGGTACCAGCGTCTCTGGGATTGCACCGTATCCTTTGGTCTAAGACCGAAATAGAAACCTTAATACTAGCCTGCGTCTTTGGAGGCAGCTTTTTTGCCCTTCTGCTAACATTACTATTTGGTTAAAATTATGCGCTATGAATCTCTCACGTCAAGCAACGATAGTAAAAGTAAGTTACGAAAGTAGCTAGCCACTCTAATAAATTCTTCTTCAAACTTGTCTCCAACTTCCTCATTAAATTCCATATTTAAGCTAGAAAGCTACAATGAGAGGATGGCAGCTGCTCTATCACACCCATTTTAGAAACTGCTACACCCCTATGCAGCAATGATTGCGGCAGTTAATGATGTTTTCTGTTAACTATGTACCAAGTGATACCACTGTCTTGTTGCTAGAATGCGAAGGTAACGCTGCTTTGAATACAGTTAATCACCTTATCTGATTCCTATTTCATGTCTTAAGTTGGTTACTCCAGGCCCTGAACTGTATTTACATGAAGCATCACTGATGATCGAATGTTACAGCGCCCAGAAGACAGTGGGAAGGTGTATCACTGCGGGATATCCAACATGAGACACTACCGACAGAGAAGCGTGGCGGTGGCGGGAAACTCGAAACACTGCTAACTTACCAAGATGCTAACTTAACCGAAGAACCTCAAAGAAGAGGCGGGTAATTTGGCTCTCACAATTTCATAACCATATAAGATACAACGAAACTGGTCTTCCTTTGTCGGCGTTCCCAGGCTTTGGCCTACGCTAATAATGGAGATGCAAATGAGAGTAATTTTGGGGACTCTACACTCTAAACACAACGCGGAAACATGGGACAGTGACTCGGGGCAAATTCCAGTTGGGCGGAATATTGTGAGGACATGAGATGTGTGTGGAGATACCCTGCGTCTGTGATGTATGTAGACAGCCGCCTAGCAGTCTGATACATTCTGTCTTGCCTCCGAATCAGTTTGAACAAGACAAAATTCATGTCACCCCTGTCGATGGTGATACTGGGCAACGGATTTTGTTAAGGTCGGCATGCATTATCACATTTACTACATATGGAAAACGTGTTTGACGCATAACTTTAAGGCTGAACAATTATTTAGCAAAAAAATAAAATGGAAATGGAAGTGTTTCACTGAAGATCATTTTACTGTTGTATGCCTGCTACATTCCGATCGGTGTACGATCTCTAATAACTAGCGTAATGAAGCATGTCAAGTGGAAAAGTGCAGGTAATTTTCGTGTACATGAAGGATCGTTGGCCAGTTACGCAAAACTTTAGGCTCAAATCGCTGAAGTTCATGGCTTTCAGTGTAATATAACATCATAATACACCAACGTAATGTATATATATTGAAATTTTTTGATAATGAAATTTTCTTCAGTGGGAAGCAACGATCTTATGAAAAACAGAGCGAGAGGAGTTTCACAAGTTCTAAAAGCCGGAAGAAATAGATTCACCTATTTCCTTTACTCAGCGACAGCGTGAATTTGTGGGGAACACCCACAGAAAGACAATATGAATGATAAAAATATAAGTCATTGGACAGAAGTGGTATAGATTTGAAAAAGGTTCGAGGTTGTTTCACGGAAGAGTTACACGATATATGCTACTGATGTAGAAGGTAACGTCGAAAGCTAATTAATGGTGTTAGCGGATAACGCTGTAGTTCAGAACTATGTCGCAAGACCGAAAATAGTATTCGAACGCAGAAATATTCATGGGTGATTTACGCTGTCTCCAGGAAATGATGGATCTCCACGTGTTCCATTTGTAGTATTCGTGGGTGTATTCCGCGTTAGTTTTGAGTTTCGAATGCTATAGCGCAAAGGGGAAAAAAGGTAGTTGCATTGAGTAAGTACGATTCTGAATTATAGCTGCTGGCCTAGGAAGGTTATCGAGTGGTAGAATGCGTCCTTTCAGTCGGAGTAGGTACGTAAGCCTCAGTTACACGTGTTTGGATACACTAATATTGGTGAAAACACGCTTACAGAATTTGAGGAATCTGAGTGGGCCAAGTGGATGCATTTCGGATATGTACTGAAGAGAATTGTAGGCCGGTAACAGTTAATGTTCAATGTAAGTAACACACGGTGTGAAATTGTTAGACCAGGGTCATTCCTGTCTGTTGGCTAATGGTGATGCTTTTTTGTCCCTTTTGAATGTTGTATATAGCCACTGCCACATAGGAAATTGTTTATTTGTTAAGGAGGAGACGGTCACGGCCGAGGAGTGTGACGTAATGCAATACGTCATTGAGAACAAATTGAAAAACAAAAGAACAGTAAAGAAGCAGTTACCGACCGCGCTGATTGAGGAATGGCACGCCATACCACAAGAAAGGTCAAGATGGGAGCACGTGTCAGAGGATGCATTGACGTCCGTTGCGGTAACACACTCTATTAAGAACCATGTCCCGCCCTTTGTAACATCCAAGGAAGCATCATTAATCGCGGCGACTTCAAGTATATTTTGTCTTCGGATAAAATTGTCGTTTCTATTCGTCTCGTAGGGTATTTCTTCCAGTTATCTCTGTGCTTCACTTAGCAGTTGTTTCTGCATGTGGTTCGGATTTCATCGATCTATGATAGCTGGAAATGACAGGTAACGCGGAAGTTTACTTTCATACTTACGTGTTGCATACAAGCGTAGTTAATATGCGACTATATTGTTCGTTTTTCTTCCACGTAATCATTTTGTGAAACCACTCTGTTTTAAAGTGGTGGCTGGACTAATGATTTGATTGATGTTACTAAAGTCTGTTCGTATAGGCTAAATCCATTCTGGACAGTTCCATTCAGCTTCAAGAAGGGTAAACGTTTCCTCGATTGAAGCATTTTAAATGGTTGAAGAACTTGGCGTTCCATTTAATTGCATAGTCCAAAACTGACTTCATATCGATGTACAGTGGCACGTATTACTGGAAAACAAAATTGAAGTCTTCATTGCGCGTTCCAGTACACAAACGCTTGCACGCCACTGCACTTCATTTCAGCTGGCGGTCGCTAGTACGAATCTTGCAGTTACAATCATAGTAAGTGATACGAGTAGCGAGAGAAGATTAAAATTTGCGTGGTAGCGCCTGAGTAGTCACTGAAATAAACCTTAACATCTGTAGAACTCGCTAACTTGTTGATGATTGTTTGCGCATGAATTCCATTTTTACAACATTAACTGCTGTCAGACGCGTTTTCCTTCATTTCCTTGGACTGGTTAGATAGCAGTAACATTGATAGGCTGTATCATTGGGCTCAGTAACGTTACACGTGTGATAATTGATGCACACACACACACGTGCTCAGCATACATCTGCCAAGTACGGGCTTGGTTACCCTGGGGTCCCTGAGCTAGGGACTGGTAAGTGCTGCCAGTCCCCTGTCACCATGCGTTCTGGGCATGCTTCAGCGAATACCACGAGGTGCGATGGTGGAACGTTGTGTGTTACAGAGAGTGGGGATCGTGGCTTGACTGCCGGGATCGCGAGGATGGTAAAAACCTCTCTTAAAAACAGATCAGCCTCAAGGTGTGCTGTGCGCCAATGAGATACATGGATGTTGAACTGGGTCGTTAGACAGAACCCCATGTGCCTTGATAAGTGTTATGCAACTGAGGCTCGGCAGTTTCCTCAGAGGTTTCCCACTATCTGCTGCTGGGACCGGACGGATACTTCAAAGTTTTCTCCGATTTACTCCCCTCCTCTCCCCCCCCCCCTCCCCAGCGGAAAGTGTGGTTTCATTAGTTGTTGGTATCTACAAGCAGCCAACAGGGGTATGCAGCCAGTCCTCCTGATTCCTGGCTTATTCAGAGTGGTGGTATTTATAGTAACAGAACACATGCTGCTGGTCAGAATGTGTTTCTCGTAGCCAAGCAGAAAAAAGGGTAGTTTTGAAAAGTTTTAGCTCTTGCATATCCAAAAGGGCTTAGAGGGAATCTGCGGCTCTTAAAAGTAAGTCAAACGCTTACAAGTTTCCACTAAAAATTTTCCATTTTGCAATTCCCAGCAAGCAGTTAACATCCAAAAAGCTAGATGTCTTGAGGAGTATGCAATAGAGACAGAACTGTACAACACCTTGAACTACATACAGCAAAGGTGTTGTGACTTCCAGGGATCTCATTGACATTCCGAGAGAAGACCTGAAAAATGAGTAGACCCAAGAAGGCACTGTTGATGTACAAAATAAAATGAAAATGGTGGATGGTGATGTAGTGATATCGGACTCTGTCGTATGTGTGGTCAACAGGAAGAAACTTACAGAGAATGTCAAGGAAGGTTTTCTTCGACTGAGCATGCGACCTTATTTCGCGAGCCCTATGCGCTATTTTAAGTGCCAGCACTTTCACCACACTACTTGCGGATGTAAGGGGGAGAAGTCACTTGTAGCAAATGTGGGAATGCTGTCCATGAAGGAGTTGGTTATTCAACTCTAGTGCAGTGTGTCAACTGATCTGCAGATCACCCTGTTTGGAGTAGGGAATGGAATGTCTTTCTTGAAGAAAGAAAGATATAGGAAATGTAAACCGTTAAACGTATTTCGTACGGAGAAGCCATCAAGATCTATAAGGACTTGCAAATATTACGTTTGCTACCTTCTTTGCGTCCCCTCTTAAACAGCCTTTTGTATCCCGCCTGTGAGGCGGCGCGTAGGTAGGAACAGTAAAAGGAAAAGGTACTAATCTCTCGGTACTGCAGACACAGTTAAAGCACCTTTAATAGTGGATAAACATATGCAAACATATTACATAACTTGCAAGGTGGTGCGAAGTTGAAGCGAAGCGTCCTGGCTAGCTGCACCTGATCAAATGAGGTGAGGCAGTCGCGGAGCTCGTAGACCTCGACAGCACCTGCTACAAGGCGCTGTCGTCGGTGTCTCTCGTAGTGCCAACCTAGCAGAGCGGACCTACGTAGTGCATCGTAGCTATCGATACCACACAGCCAGTTCCTGAAACAGATGCTGCTATTGTCAACACTGTACCTGTGCCTACTTGTGCAGTTGTTCTGCTGCAGTTATTTGAAAGCTCATGCCTCCAACCAGTTCTTCAAACAAGGCTTCGGTTGCTGCTGTTGCAGAGGTCCCTGTCCCTCCAAAGATATAACGTAGTTCACTGTTCATTGCTGTCACTCTACTACCACAGCTGTGGTTGTGGCCCCATAGCTACTCAGTCATTGGTTGACGCTTTGTCTTGGATTTTTTGCCCTCAGTTCGACATTTTCAGACAACTGACTTTCCAGCTCTTTTCTCTTACGTATCTCGTGACTCTGCCCCAATTGGATATCAAGGTCCATTAGTTCTGATGAAATCATCTCATCCCAAATTTGAGCCCCCTCTTATGGTAGTCTCCCCTCCCAGGTGGAAAGGCAGTGTGAAAGTGCAACCCCCACCATAAATGGCTCCTATCCTCGGTTGGCACGTTAAGAGATTCAGGACACATGCAGAGTAACTGCAGCTCCTCATTCAGGAATGCCCATAGTGCATGTGTTTGCAGGGAATACATTTTAAAGCGTCTGATACCCTGTGCTATGGAGGTATATGGTGTTATGCAAGAATGACCTGACCTGGAAAGGGCCAAGGGAGGGGATGCTGTGTTTGTCAATAACGCTTCTCTGTCGCTCCCCCCCCCCCCCCCCCCCACATGTCAGAGGATCACAGTTTTCATCTTGGAACGACTGCGTTTACCTGAAATCCTCTGGATGGCTTCCCATATTTCCCTAGAACAAGTGGAAAATTTGATGGATTCTTGGAACGATTGCCCTGACTATTTCCTTGGCTCTCACGACTCGAAAGGCTTTAAAGTTGTCTGCAGTTGGGCAGCATATAATCTGTCTAAGAGCTGCACACCTATCCCATATAGTTGAATGTCACTCTTCAGTCCACCAAGGTACAGATCGCATCCTAAGACGATCTGAAGACTTCGGGATGGTTACGTCACTTCTATAATGGATCACTCACATGATGTGGACCATCCATACTTGGATGCTGTCATGGTATTTGAACAGAACCAGCTTGCTGAACAGCATCCAGTTAGCCCTGCTGGCCACCCATTTTGGTGGGTTCTGTTGGAGCATTCCTTCATGCAGTAGGTTAATGTGGAATGGGAAGGGATCACCATAATGTGATCTATAATACAGCATACAGTCACCGTTGATCTTTATTTTACAATTGCCATTGCCGACCGTCGCCCACAAAAACAGGTACGCATCAGCATTTAACTTCTTCTTTCTTCTAGTAGACAATACAAATGGCATACTTGGAACAAGAGTACCATAAGGAACTTTAGCCAGAAGACCTGTTGTTTCAGAAATACTCCAAGTTTTCCATGCCAAAATATTAGCATCAGGAAACGCTTCAAGGCCACCATAAACAGCATGATTAGCTCTGACTTGCATAAGAGGGAGACCATCCTACATTTTAGAGACTGAGCGAGGTTTGTGGGCCACATTTTTGATTCCATATTGTAATAGTGGCTGCACCTGACACACGTGAAAGCCAGCGCCCTCAACGCACTAAATATCGTAAAGTGCGTTAGCCACAGGTCTTGAGGAGCGGACAGGGCGCTTCTGCTCCAGTTTTATAGGGCTTTCATGCGTCCGAATTTGGACTGTGGCTACACAATGTATGGATCAGATGAGTCACCTTATTTGAAGCCCCTTCACCCTGTCCACTATAAGGGGATTAGGCTGCCGTAGGTGCTTATAGGACCAGTCGCCTATCGAGTCCCTGTCCTGAGGCTGGGGAACCGCCTCTCACCGTCTGGTAGCAGCTCCTCATGGTGCATCAAGCATGCGACTTACTTACAGCTTTGACCTTACCCGCTTTGTGTCATCTCATCGTCTCTGTAGGGCTGTACCATGGGCAGCAACGAGAGGATGTTGTTTGGTGTCCAGTGTTCTTATTCTGTATCACGACTGCAGGCATTTATTACCAAGGTTCTTTATTCATAAGAATACGAAAAGGTACTTAAGCTAGTTGTTGTGGTACAAGCTCTTCTGTAACAGTCCACGTAGCCTCACTGCTGGTGAAGTACAAGTCCTCCATGTACACTACTCTGGTCGCTAGATACTAACTGATGCTGAGCTAAAGGCTGAGCTAACTGCGACTGTGACTCCCACTGGGCTGCGACTGATAACTCGACTCATTGACTCGCTGGATGCCTGACTGACTTGACTGACTCTCCGGTCCGCAGCAGCGATCTAAATACTGGCTGCGAGAAGGTCGTTAGCGGAGCGTTTCTTGCGAGTCTCTTTGGCGCCTCTTCTAATAGGCGCGTTGCTTGTGCCTACTATCGATATTCTCGCAACCCCTTTGCCACCTGCTGTGCTGGCTACAGCATACACCCAAACCAACCTGCACACCATACTTTCGCTTGTCACGTTCTGGAATGCCTTCTCTGCAACTGTCCATGAGCCACAATGCTGTTTTAGGATCTGCGTGCAGCGTGTGCTGAAGTCACTTGGTACGGAGCAAGTACAACCTCAAATCCAGAGTTGTAAATGTCTGCTACTCTGGTTACTGCAGAGGCACGTAGTAATTTTAGATCTGGTGCAGTACACGAGAGACTGCACTCCTGCTTCTGTTTTTCGTGTGGTATTTTAGAGATTTTGTATCAGCACGACAACTATCTAGCTGTCTTTACGAATGGATCCAAACAAGGGTCCTCAGTTGGTTGCTGTGTTGTTTTCCCAGATCGTGTCCTCAAGATTCGCCTTTTTTCTGTGTTTGACTCAGAATTATATGCGATGTTAAGGGCACTGGAACAGTTGAGATGTTCTTCCGGTGCCACATTCCTTGTCTGTTCCGATTCTCTGAGTGCGCTACATTCTGTACTCAGAAGATAAAATAATTCAGAATATCCAGGATGCCATCCTTAAGGATGTGTCTTTCTCCTTGGTACTGCAGTACACGGGTACTGCGGGAAACGGAAGGGCGAATGTAGCAGCCAAGAAGACGTTTCGCAGTCTTCAACTGTTTATGAGCCACTCCCTCGCTGTTGGGCTTCGGAGTCTTGGGTCGGTTGGAGGATGAGTGGCTTGATATGACAGACAATAAGCTCAGTCTACTAACGCCCACAACGCGTCTGTGGCGTACCACCTCCTAGCGAAGTCGGCGGTACGATGTCGTCCTTACTTGTTTTCGCACAGGCCACAGCTCTATGACGCATAGATTCTCGCTCCGGCGAGAGGATACTTCAGTGTGTGGTGCTTGTCGCGTACAGTTAATTGTGCGACGTATTTTATTGAACTGTGTTTTATTTTCCAACCACCGGGCTGCGGCGGATTGGCCAACAGATCTGCCCTCTTTTGTAAGTAACATTCAAACGAATGTAGTTCGAGTTTTAAAGTTTTGTGAATCGTCCAACATATTTCCAGAGATTTCAGGGACATGATTTTAATTTGTTAACAGGGTGACTTGTTCACTCATATTTATAAATAAACTGGAAGCAGTCTTGATCGCATAAATTATTTAATGTGGTGACCGGTTTCGATCTTATTATAAGATCATCTTCAGACCTACAATGAACGAGAATCCTCATAAACATATAAAGGACGAAATCGTATATTGATGAAACAGTACATAACGCTGATACATCATAGATGTCTGCCGGAGACGCTGGCGCATGGGAACCCTCTTGCTTGTGGCTGGTGGCGAACTGCGACGTGAAGAACGCGAATTGGTAATTAAATACTTGAAGCCCCGCCCACCGTCCCCGGTGTAACGTCATGGGTAGCCAATCACTTAAGTTGCATTTCTGCCGCTTAAGAGAGTTATGTGGTAGTTACTATTAAGTCATTACTACCATCTATAGAACTTATAAAACAAGTTACAATCTTATAACTTAGAAAAACAAATTGTAAATAGGTAATTACTGCGACCTAAATAGTGTGGCCCTCTTACCATGTACTGTTATCGTCCAAAGCAAAGATGATAACACGTTACTTTCTTAAGCGGCAGAAACGCAACTTACGTGATTGGCTATCCATGACTTTGTGCCGGAGACGGTGGTCGGGGCTTCAAGTATTTAAGTAGCAGCTGGCGTCCTTCAGGTTGCAGTACACCACCAGCCACAAGCAAGAGCGTTGCCATGCGCCAGCGCCTCCGGCAGACATCTATGGTATATCAGCGTTATTTGCTATTTCATCAATATACGATATCGTCCTTTATATGTTTATGAGGATTCTTGCTCATTGTAGGTCTGAAGATGATCTTATAATAAGATCGAAACCGGTCACCACATTAAAAAGAATGTATGCGATCAAGACTTCTTCCAGTTTATTTATAATAATTATAGATCGCTGTTTCCTATAATAAGAAGTATGTTCTTTAAAATGTTTCACCCATATTTTTCTAAGTAGTCAGCTGGCGACATATTCATGTGCCTGTAATTTATATCCCTCATCGGTTCACATGTATTTTAATTTGTGATTACGCTTCCTCCGTCATTTTAGAGTACGTGCGACAGAGTGGTTGTGTGGTCGATTTGAGTGCATGCGTGTGGAACAGTTTTCGAGTTTTTCGCCACATCCGTTCGTTTTAATGACCGTAAGGCGCTGATAGCCTCGCCGCTGAGACGCCGTAAGACACACACACTTTCTTCAGTTTCTCTCTCTCTCTCTCTCTCTCTCTCTCTCTCTCTCTCTCTCTCTCTCTCTCTGTGTGTGTGTGTGTGTGTGTGTGTGTGTGTGTGTGTGTGTGTGTGTGTGTGTGTGTGTGACTTACCAAACGAGAAAGCGTTGGTAGATGGTAGAAAGACACAATAAAAAACACACAAACACACACATAAATATCAAGCTTTCGCAACCCTCGGATGCTTCATCAGGAAAAAGGGAAGGAGAGGGAAAGACGAAAGGATGTGGGTTTTAAGGGGAGGGTAAGGAGTCATTCCAATCCCGGGAGCGGAAGGACTTACCTTACGGGGAAAAAAAGGACAGGTATACACTGGCGAGCGCACGCACACACACGCACACACACGCACACACACGCACACACACACACATACACATACACACACACACACACACACACACACACACACACACACACACACATCCATCCGCTCATATACAGACACAGGCAGACATATATATATCTCCATAGAGCGTGCACACTGACAGCATTCTATAAATTTGACTGGGTTTAGGCCACATCATGTGTAGCCATGGTATTGAATTCGCTGTAGTGTCCAACGAGCTGTGTTCAACTAGTGAGTAGGGACATGACGAATTGTCCTGTTGAAACATGTCATTTCTTATTTTAATTTTTCTTGATGCTTTTAATTCCCTAACCGTAAAGGTACATTTGGCTGTTTGAGTAAAAACCTGCTGATGACTGAAAGATTTGTCAGTGAAATAAAAAAAAAGTAGATAGTAAGCACAGGGAGCCCTAGTTCGGAATATTTGGAATTGGATACCCTGCTCCAGCATTTGCCTTAAAACGAAGGGAAACCTCCTGAAAACCTCGATCAAAACTGGGGTATGGGAATTATTTCTTAATCTGACTCTGGGGGACAATATGTATCAAATGGAAAATAAGGAAGTCTAGCGTATATACAGGTTGCTTTGTATACATGCTGATTACTTGCTCGACATGTGCATTCTACATAGAATACCCTGATGAATACAGTATATTAATCTGCGAAATGTCAGAAAGGCATGGAGACGTCTGCGAGAATTTCGGCGTAACGTGCACCTGTCATTGGTTTCTGCAACCGGATAACAGGAACACATCCTGGACCATAAGTGAGCCACGTACTGCATTGAAACAATCTTGTTTTCACGCAGAATACAAAGGTCCTTGGGACGTAGACCACTGCCTCACGCGAGCTTCATCGCAGTCCCTGTTCATTGGTCCAGTAACGATATTGACTAGCGTATTCTAGTGATAAAGCTCCGAGTGTGAGGCTAGGGGATGAGTCCGTCTTCAGCATCTGATACTTGCGCGGTGCAGCTGTCTTCATACTGTCCCTAGAAATGGGTTGCAGACGCCTCGCATTGGAGTCGGTGGCAGTCTGAAGATTGGACGTCTCTTCGCCCGTGGAGAGCAAAGCGGGGCAATCGACGATCTACTGTCAAACACTTGTGGTCGCGCTGCGTGGCGGCATACGTGTCTGAAGACATTGTTTCTGTGATAATGAAGGTCTGCCCTATTCACTGCTGGCTTTGCTAAAAAGAATTCTTTTGTAAACTGAGATGTTCAATGACTTGTGCATCTTGCACCGATTACAATCCCACGTTCAAAAGTCCGTCAGCTCGCAACGTGCTGCCAAGTTAACTACAAACCTGTTTATAGCAGAGTGCACAGATACCGGATCCAAGTCTGCCGCTATAAATCGCTTCCAGCTGGAAGGATAGACACACACAGGGAGGAAGGAAGGGACGGAGGAAGGCATGTGGCGAGCCACCTTGCACACAGTGAAGGGCAAAGAGGAGACCGGTGAGATATGGAGTGGACAATGATAAGGCACTTGCAGCAATGCTGTGAGGACTAGTACACAAAGAGAGGAAGTTCCACGTGATATGTACAGCAACAGAGTGAGAGTGAGTGAGTGAGTGAGTGAGTGAGAGTGAGAGGGCGAGAGAGTGAGTGAGAGTGAGAGGGCGAGAGGGATTTATGTTTATGTGATAAACCCTAACCTCGAATATTTCCTCCCTTCACACCTCATCTTTGTTAGTACAAATGAGATCAGTGGCATGTCATCTGTGGTAAGATTGCAGTACATGCAAGGTGCCTAGTTGCTTCCACCGTCCTGAGTGGAACCAAGCTGCAGTCTTCTATAGCCGTTATCCCCTGCGCAGAAAACAGCTCGTAGAACGTGAGACCGTTATCTCTAGGCTGTAATAAACAGCGGGAAACTAGTTTAACAAAACCAATACAAAAGTGAATTATTTATACAAGATGCCAATCACTTTTTATTAGCAGAATACGAGGAACTGCCCAATTACTTGCGATTCGTAAAGTGGCCTATATTCTCTGTGAAATTGTGAAGAATTGGAATTAAACAAATTAATGAACTGCGTGTTTGCATAAATACTATCAAACCGCCTCTCAATTACATGTCCAAAAAACAGATTGCTAATTAAGTTCTTAGACGATAGCGACGACGGCAGACAATATGTCTGTTCTTCGAGACTGGCGAACCAGCTCGGATGGCGGGCGAAGTGGTTCGACTATAAGATCAAAGTTAGGCGCGATCCGAAGGTCTCCACCGGCCCTTTCGTTTAGCTATTGTTCATTATTTCAGCATTGTTAATTACTGTCAGAATAATAGAGTGAAAGCTTGCTACTGAGAGATGCTTTTATGTGAAATGCAAGTAAATCCACTTCTAATACTAATAACAGAACTTAAGCTGCTGCGTGCGGAAGTTGTGCGCCAGGATGATGATCACGGAGGAGGACCACGATCTAGGCGGTCTGTCTCACAATACCCGTACCGAATGAACCATCTGTTACCGATACCTCACACCACCTTACGCCATCTTCCCACTGCTGCTTTCTCAACTGGTGTAAAAAGACAGTCTAATAGCTGTATCGATGGCTGCAAAGCAAAAGATATTACATAGGGAATAAAGAAAGATACATTTACTAGTCTTGCCTAGACCAAAGGTTTCATTTTACAGCCACAGGGTTCATTCCGAAACGAGATTGAGTTTGTGTTCTGGGGATCGGTCACGAACAGGGGTTGGGCAAAATAGGGAAACACCGTGAGAAATGCATGTGGGAATTCGGTAATGATTTGGGCGGCCGTAATGTGGCATAGCATGGTGCTACGGTGACTGCAAATATCGCGTTACTGCCAAGGATTCTCTGTCCATTTTGACTAATAAAGTCCTTTCCCTGGTGGTGCTGTGTCTCAAGACGACGGGGCCCTGCTGACACAGCTCTCATCATACAAGTCTGGTTTTGTCAGCATCAGGATGAATTTTCGAATCTCTTCCAGCAACCGCAGTAACCAGACGTCACTATTATTCAGCCTGTGTGGTCTACTTTGGAGCGGAGATTTCGTGATCAGTATCCATCTCCGTCATCGTTATCTGCACTTTCCAATATTTTGCAGGAGGAATGATATACGATTCCCTTGGAAATCATGCAGGACCTTTATTCGTCTATTCCGAGACAACTGGAAGCTCCGTCGAAAGCGAAGGAGTTTCCTACACTGTATTAAACTTGGTAATGCGTTGTTATTTGTATTTCCTTATTTTTGTCCAATCCCTGTATACAGTTACGCCGACAATGTACCACTCTTTAGGTTCTGCAAAGCATAGAGAACTCTATTACAACGTTTACCCCTCGGAAAACTTTTAGCCACGTTTTACGTTTATGTAATTGTTCCCCTAAAATCATCGGGGGAAGTAGCAACCAAACAACTATTCATGCTGGTGAGCAGAATGTACGAGTCTGGCAATATACAGCCTGACTTTCGGAAAATATCGTTCACACAACTCCGAGGACTGCAAGAGCTGACAAGTGCGAGAATTATCGCACCATCAGCTTAACGGCTCATGCATCCATGCTGCTGACAAGAATAATATGCGGAAGAATGGAAAATAAAACTGAGGATGTGTTAGATGACGATCAGCTTGGCTTTAGGAAAGGTAAAGGCACCAGAGAGGCAATTCTGACATTGCGCTTGATGACAGAAACAAGACTAAAGAAAAATCATGACACGTTCGTTCTTGGTCGTCGACTCCTGGCTCTTGTACATAATGTATATTACCCGTCTCTCCCTATATCTTACGCCTACTTTGCGCCAACTTTCGAACATGTTGCACTTTTTCCAGGCCGACAATTCCTATGAAGTCCTCGGATTAAAAAGGGTGTAAGACTAGGATGTACTCATTCCCCCTACTATGAATCTGTGGAATGAAGAAGCAATCACGGAATTAAAACAAAGGTTCAGGAGTGGAATTAAAATTGAAACTGAAAGGATATCAATCATACGTTTCGCTGATGACATTGCTGTCCTGAGTGGAAGTGAAGAAGAATAAAATGATATGCTGAATGGAATGAACAGTCTAATGAGTACAGAACATGGAATGAGAGTAAATCGAAAGAAGACGAAAGCAATGAGACGTAGAAGAAATGAGAAGAGCGAGAAACTTAACTTCAGGATCGATGGTCACGAAGTAGATGAGGTTACAGAATTATGCTACCTAGGCAGCAAAATAACCAATGACGGACGGAGCAAGGAGGACATATAAAGCAGACACGCATTGGCAAAGAGGGTATTACCGGCCAAGTGAAGAAGTATCAAACATACTGTACGCCTTAATTTGAGGAAGAAATTTCTGAGAATGTACGTTTGTAGCTCAGCTTTGTGTGATAGATAAACATGGACTGTGGTAAATCTGGAACAGAAGACAATGGAAGCTTTGTGCAGAACCACCTCATTACTCACCTTATCAGTCCACCTAATTTTCAACATTCGCCTATAGCACCACGTCTCAGAGTCGGTGAGGAGAGGAATGTGTGGAAAACATGGAAACGGAGAAGGGACAGGATGGTAGGACATCCGTTAAGACATCAGGGAATGACTTTGATGGTACGTTGTCGATAACATCGGAAGTTCACTGAGGCTTTTTGCGGATGATGCTGTAGTACATCGAGAGGTTGTAACAATGGAAAATTGTACTGAAATGCCGTAGGATCTGCAGCGAATTGACGCATGGTACAGGGAATGGCAATTGAAACTCAATGTAGATGAGTGTAATGTGCTGCGAATACATAGAAAGAAAGATCCTTTATCATTTAGCTACTATATAGCAGTCAGCAACTGGAAGCAGTTAATTCCATAAATTATCTGGGAGTAAGCATTAGGAGTGATTTAAAATGGAATGACCATATAAAATTAATCGTCGGTAAAGCAAATGCCAGAGTGAGATTAATTGGAAGAATCCTAAGGAATTGCAGTCCGAAAACAAAGGACGTAGGTTACAGTACACTTGTTCGCCCACTGATTGAATACTGCTCACCGGTGTGGGATCCGTACCAGATAGGTTTGATAGAAGAGAGAGAGAAGATCCAACGGGGAGCAGCGCTCTTCGTTACAGGATCATTTAGTAATGGCGAAGGCGTTACGGAGATGATAGATAAACTCCAGTGGAAGACTCTGCAAGAGAGACGCTCAGTAACTTGGTATGGGCTTTTGTTGAAGTCGAGCAGTATATTGCTCCCTACTCCGTATATCTCGCGAAGACACCTTGAGAAAAAATCAGAGAGATTACAGCCCACACAGAGGCATACCGACAATCTTTCTTTCCACGAACAATACGAGACTGAAGGAAGAACCTATAGAGGAACTCAAGGTACCCTCCGCCACACACCGCCAGGTGGCTTGCGGGGTATGCATGTAGATGTAGATGTAGATACGTTTCGATGATAACATTGCTGTCCTGAGTGGAAGTGAAGAAGACTAAAATGATATGCTGAATGGAATGAAAAGTCTTATGAGTACAGAACATGGTATGAGAGTAAATCGAAAAAAGACGAAAGCAATGAGACGTAGAAGAAATGAGAAGGGTTCAGAAACTTAACATCAAGATTGATGGTCACGAAGTAGATGAAGTTACGGAATTCTGCTACCGAGGCAGCAAAATGAGCAATGACGGACGGAGCAAGGGGGAAATCGTAAGCAGACTAGCACTGGCAAAGAGGGTATTCCTGGCCAAGAGAAGTCTACTAGTAACAAACGTACTGTAGGACTTAATTTAAGGAAGGAATTTTTGAGAATGTACGTTTGGAGCACAGCTTTGTGTGATAGTGGAACATGGACTGTGGGAAAAACTGTAACAGAAGAGAATGGAAGCTTTTGAGATGTGGTGCTATAGAGGAATGTTGAAAATTAGGTGGACTGATCAGGCGAGGAATGAGGTGGTTCCGCGCAGAGTCGGTGAGGAAAGGAATATGTGGAAAACACCGAAAATGGGAAGTATATCAGGGAATGACTTCGATGATACTAGAGGGACATGCATAAGGGAAAACTGTAGAGGAAGGCAGAGATTGGAATAGATCCAGAAGATAATTGAGGGCGTAGGTTGCAAGTGCTACTCGGAGATATAAAGGTTGGCACAGGAGAGAAATTCTTGGCGGGTCGCATCAAACCAGACAGAAGACTGATAACCCAAAAAAATTGTTCCCTATATTCTCGTCAAATGAGAACAAGTCGCTGAAGACGCGTCGAGGCGTGCGGAGAGTCCCCTCACATTAAAACACAAACTGAAGCTTGACGGCGCAAGTTTCGCAGTGCCGCCATTGTCGCGTCCGGGGTTTGGCGAGTACGCAGCACGCAGGGACGCACACTTGGGCCGCGCAGCGCACGCACGCTGACGATACGGCCGGCGACGGAGTCTCCTCACGCAGTGCGTGTCCGTGTCGGCGCCCGTCATTCAGCCGCTGTCACGGTTTTGTTGACAGTGTGCTATCAGGGTGGCGCACGCACCGCCATCTGAAGTTTGCCGTGTCACCGGGCCGTCGGAAGAGGGTCGCTCCCGGGGAGGGCGGGGGGAGGGAGGATACACGACACGTAACGCAACGCCGGCGCACGCCACGCCGCATCGCTGATGGCGACCGCACTGATGGGCTTTTTATCGCGTGTAAACATCGCCTCCCGTGTCTGGCCGCAGCGCTGGAACGCGCTGATAACGCCGCGTCAGCCGCCGATGGAAATGTGCCGTTCCCACACTTAATGCGCTAAATGTCAGCCGGGAGTGCCGCCGTTGTATTTCACAGCGCTTTCTGCGCATAGAATTTTACTCGCCCCCTGTTTGGTTTAGAGCCACAAAGAAGCAGCGTTACCTAAAGATATTCGCAAAAAGTAGCAATTAAATGATAATTTATTTATGGTTCAAATGGTACAAATGGCTCTGAGCACTATGGGACTTAACATCTATGGCCATCAGTCACCTGGAACTTAGAACTACTTAAACCTAACTAACCTAAGAACGTCACACAACACCCAGTCATCACGAGGCAGATAGAAAATCCCTGACCCCGCTGGGAATCGAACCCGGGAATCCGGGCGTGGGAAGCGAGAACGCTACCTCACAACCATTTATTTATGTAGTAAATATTCTGAGTGTGCTTAGTTTTTGCCCGAGGTATATGACGCACTACAGACGGATACAATGCGCCGATGCCATGTTCAAGTAACAAGCTATGCGCCGTTGATGGGGTCATGGGGAACACAGTCGCATTACTAAGAAGGGAAAATGAGCTGTGTCAGATTTGAATCAATTGGCATTTTTGTTAAAACGAGTTGTGTTGAAAAGAAAACCGAAGTTTTCAAATAGCGCGCCAACCAGCAGAGAGCGCGGTCACTGAGCGCACTTAGCGGTACAGCCTGCGTGTGTGTGTGTGTGTGTGTGTGTGTGTGTGTGTGTGTGTGTGTGTGTGTGTATGTGTGTATGTGTGTGTGCGCAATTGTGCTACAAACTTGGCAGTACTTTCACTACAAACACTTTAAATGCTTAGCCAACCATACGGGGAGGACTGTAAGAGACGCACGCAGTGCTAAGAGTGGTTTAAATGTTTTCAACAGGGCAGAATGTTGATTTGGAACGACGTCCAGACATCGAATTGTCACAGACAACAGATGATTGCCATGTCCATAGCGTTCGTGCTTTGATTCGCGGAAATGGTCGTTTAACTTTTCGCGAAGTTGCTTATGAGTTTGGCATCAGCGTAGGATTACACAATCAAATTTTGAGCGAAAAACTTGAGATGCATCGTGTCAAGGCAAAATTGGTACCGCGTTTGTTCACTGAAACAGACCCATCTTGAAATCTGCCAGGAACTGCTTGTTCTTAATGACAGTAACATTCTTAGGAACATCATAACAGGCGATGAGACGTGGGTGTACGGCTACGATGACGGAACGAAGATGCAGTCGTCGCAGTGCATGAACAAAGGGCCACCTCGTCCAAAACAAGTACGCACGAGTCGGTCAAAAATCAAGGTGATGTTCGTTGTAATTTTTTGACGAGAGTTCGGTTCCATGCACCGCTAACATTACATCCGGCATCACGGTTATCCCTACAGCATCTTTTGAGTCCCAATATGTGGAAGCCTGGGACAAAACTTACGATTCTTCAAACAATATTTTATATTAGTTTGTGAGGTTGTGCTCGGCAACTGCAGATGTCTTCAGTTCTCGATTTTTAATGTGCCTTTGATGTTCTGCCCAGCGGCCGAAACGATGCGGATGGAGTGACCGATGTAATTGCTTCCGCACTCACCTGGGCTGTTGTATTTTCCCGACCTCCTAAGAAGGTAAAGCATATACTATGCCCTGTTAAGGACAGTCTCAGCCTGAGAATCCCTGGGATTTACATTTGATGCCCCGTCTTCGCAGTACTCTCCCTGATTTACTGGATGTAGCGGCGCAAAAGAGAAGACATGCAGTCAGTGATTCACCACGTGAATGTTCAGCATTTTTCTCGTTTCCCTTCCTTAGGGAATGCCGACTTGATACCAGGTGACCCATAGACGTTGTTTCGGAATACATACAATTTAGTTGGAGTACTAATAAGCCTGGTTAAATATTGCACTTATTTTTAGGATTTAATATAAATTTTCTTTTGTGTTGTTTTAGAATCTGAAGATGGTCATTGTATGGCCGAAACCGGTTATGACTGTGTCATAAACATGTGACTGCGTCTATAAATAAAAAAAAATTTTTACAACCCTCACACTTGTCCATTAATCAACAAGAAGGTTGCCATAATTCTCACAGCTTACACAACTTGACCTAATATAGGAATGTGAACATATGAAAAAACTTTACTTGATTTGCATCTACCAGTGCAGTGACTAAAAGTATCTGTTCACTAAAATCAAACAGGCCACCAAAAGACCACAAGTTTTAACTAGAAGTACATACGTCATCAGTTATTTCGCGCTGTACGTCTTTGTCACACTACCTTTAAATACGTCATCAGGTACATACTGGCTTTGGTATGTTTGGGTGAAAGAGGTAACCACGTTATAGCATGAAGCAAACATTACACGGTAAAACATTTATATGAAAAATTACACGCCGAGCAGTGAACAAAGCTATCCTTAACCAGCTTACAAATTTTATAAAGTGCCCTCATAGGTATGATGAGAAACGCTTAGATTTTCCCTGGCTCATGTGCAAGGTATTATGTCTGGAAGCTACGATTTATAGTTGCAAAATAATATGTTTCACCCTGTCAGAGACTAACCAAGTGCGTTAGATGCAAACAAATGGTATTTACAGTGCATTCCACTGTGCTCCATGCCAACTGATTCTGAGTGATGTAAACTATTGAACAGCTTACAGAACATGTGATGTGTTTAACAGCATTGGGCAATTTGTCCACTGAGACAATAACAATATATCAAGTTTATTTAATTTTTAAGTGCTCTTTCTAATCAGCAGTTTTTTCTCTGTGCCTTATCACTGTGTTGCAGGAGAATGTAAGTTGAGCTGGGTGTTGGGAACTATTTCTGCTCTGCCTTGGTGTATGAGTACGGGGAGTAACTGTCAGATCGTGTGTGTGGCACGTTGCAAGATGGATGAACTAAAAAAAAAAAAAAAGAACAGAAGCACATTCCTGCTCCTCATAGAGCGTGAGAAGATGGAAAAACGGTCCTTCCCACCAAATTTTTAAGTGAGGCGTCTCATTCGCTTTTCAAGTTTCTTGGTAGAAGCTCCTAGAAGCAGCTGGTAGCTTTCTCTCTTTACAAGGGCGCCAAAAGAGTGTATTCCTATGCCCTCTGCTCAAGGTCTGATCGGAACACACTGTCACGCAGAAAAACGTGACAGGGAACTGGTCAGTTTGGATAGTAACAAATGTGGACATGGAGACGTCTTTTCCGATGGCTAGATCTGTGGGGTCTTGGACAGAGCTGTTCAGATAGCCATGGGGTCTGGGACTATGCAGTCAGGTAAATGTGTTATTGTATAAAGTTCATACACACTGTGTTGGGGAGTAATATGGATTATGAAGAATAACGTTGATACAGACCTCAGTCAGATACCAGTGCGAAATAATAGGGAGCAATTTCGGTGCTTAGAGTATAAGATACATATTGGACACTGCGTATATCAGACCTCCAACAGAGACAGCAGATGGCTGATGAAAGATGCCAGGAGTTGCCGTCGTGAGGAGTTGCCTCAGTCTGCAAGTTGTAATAGTAAGAAACAAGTGATTATAAGCGTGGGTAGCGAAGTATTTTAGACCAAGATGTAAGTAATGTCTTCCCCAGTATACAGGGTGTCCCATTTATCTTGACCACCCTATATACTATATAAATGTTTGTCTAGATGCAAATTACAAAATGTTTCAACAAATGTTCTTTAGCTGCGAGGGGGACATCAATCAGTATGATTTCTTTAAATAGTACCCTGTATTTTTAATTCGGTAATTCATTTCCTCTCCTAAAGACCTATTCAAAAATATATCACAGTGTAACATTCACTGAAAAACAACATTATTAATTACATAACACAACATTGACTTTTTGAGCTCGGGATCAGAAACTCGTCCACTTGCTGGAGTTGTCAGAAAACATATGAAAACCAAGTAAAAACACAATTCAAAATCGATTTTGCCTCTCCTGTACCATTGCCCAGGAGTAAAACATTCAAAGATGCTCAAAGTGGTGACCCTAGACAACGATACACCGGTGCACTCGTTGAATGAAAGAATTATTTACTGCTTCCAGTGTTGCGTCCTGAAGAGAATTACAAGCAAGCACGATACGTTCCTGCATGTGCTCTGGAGTTGTTGGATTATCGTGATAGACAATGTATTTAATGCATCCCCAAAGATAAATGTCCAGAGGATTTAAAGCAGGAGACCTAGCAGGCCAAGTAACTCTTCTTCCTCGACCAATCCGTCTGGCAGGATACTTTCGGTTCAGAACACGACCTGCACGCAAGGCATTATGTGCTGGACATCCATCGTGTTGATACCACATAAGCATTCTGGTTCTTAGCGGCACTTCATCCAGAAGAGGAGGAAGAGTTTGTCTGAGGAAGTTGGCATACGATGTGCCGTTTAGACTAATTATTGGCCCTTATTTCATCAACGGTATAGTACCAAGCATTCCACACCAGACGTTAACTCTCCATTGATGCTGATGTTTCACCTGTCTAAGCCATCATGAGTTGTCACTGGACCAATAATGCATGTTACTTACATTTACCTGTCGTTTGTTTGAGAGGGAACATTCATCGGTAAATAGAACATTGGAGAAGTAGTTCGGGTTGGCGAGGATTTACTGCTGTTCCCACTGACAGAAAAGTACATGATTCTGGAAATCATTATCATGCAGTTCTTGATGTAGGTGTACATGGTAAGGATGGAACCGGTGATGTGTATGAATACGATGTACTCTGGTTTTAGGAATGCCAACCTCGTGTTCAAGCTGTCGTGTGCTCACATGTGGATTCATAGCAAACGGAATCGAATATAGTAACTTCGGTAGTGTGAGTGCTACGACGATTGCGTTGTCCTTTGTTAAAACTTCCCATTTCCTGAAGCGTCGCAACAAGACGAGAAAATATCCATCGGGAAGGTGGGTTCTTGTCAGGTTATCGCTCTCTGTACAGTTCCACTGCCTGCGTAGCATTTCGCTTACCTTCAGTAACAACAATAAAAGAAACGTTTTGTCGATGAAGTTTGTAGGAAGGACGGCCTTTGCTGTATGCCTACTCTACACAACAGTACTTAAAAGGACTAAACTACTGTACTAAATGTACCAGTACATAAGAAAACAGTACTGCAATTACTGTTCTGCTAACTTACATTCCCCATAGTTGAGTAGCATTTCTACCTTCTCTTCGTTGGTGTACATTCTGCTCACACAGCTCTTCAATTGACGATGGTTGACGGAATGACGGGTGTGCATTCTACTTATGTTTACATTTGTTCTCTGTCAACGTCAGAACGTGGATGTGTTCCATTACCCCGAGTATCTGCACTAAGCGCTAGGAGCGTCAACGTCAATGTTGTGTTACGTAATTAATAACGTTGTGTTTCAGTGAATGATACACTGTGATACATTTTTGAATAGATCTTTAGGAAACGAAATGAATTACCGAATAAAAAATACAAGGTGCCATTTAAAAATGTCATACCGCTGTTCATATCTTCGTAAGAAACAAAGCTACAACGAAGGCAATCATGCTGATTGATCTCCCCCTGACAGCTATAGAACATTTGCTTGAAACATTTTGTAATTTGCATCTGGACAAACAGTTATTTATGGCGGTCACGAAAAACGGGACACCCTGTATATACTTCGGTCTCCGGGAGATAACATAAATATTGACTAAATTGAGAGTCATTATTTCGGCTTGCGTCAGCGTCCGGTTTGCTGTCTCATAAAAGTGAGGTCTCGTAATGGTCCGTTCTCCCATTATCTACAAAGCTTTAACTGTCAATGCTCTGTCCAGCTATTACGCGAGCACATCTCGGATGCTCTGTACAATTTTCTTCTTAAGTATCTGTGATATGATTCAGTTTCCGTAACTCATGCTCAGATACATGACTCGTGCTGGCATGGATAACATTACACTCAAATGTAGTATTCATTTCCTTATGGCACACAGCCTGCCTCACCCTGATCTAACTTCCCCTCGGTTTGCACTCTGGTTCCAATTCGTAAGGGACAATAATATGTAGTAATTCTCCATAATTCTGTAGTCGAGTCCAGTGTCAGCCGTTATAGAGAATGTCAATAAATGTCATAGTTTGCAGCGCTCCTTCTTACATTGCCAGATTCTGTGTATCTCTCGTTTATACTACAAATTACATGCAGTGAACTCGCCGTAAGGCTGCGCCGATTTAGCATTCCAGCTCACAGTAATAGATCGAGAATTCTCTCCCTCAAAGTCAGGGCTTAAACGATTCATTTTGGACAAACTTACGGTTAATGACCAGTGAGAAATACAAAATGTGCGATTTATGGTGATAGATGTTGGTGATGTGTCTCGATAGTATAGGAACAACCACAGCTGTTACTAGTTCGCAAGTCCTTACCCATTATAAGCCCCAGATATTTCCAAAGATTTATAGCACAAGTAGTCAGCTTAGATCAATAAGTACTTTTTGCAAATATATACAAAGTAGTATAAGAAACGGTAATTAGGGAATTTAACAGAAACAGTTGCCATAATAGGAAGATTATAAACTACTGCTGGAAAAAGAAGGAATAGATCTGGCATTTCTGCAGAGGAATATAGGGGAGATGGGGAGAAGGAGGAGGAGAGAGTCTGGAAGCAATTAAGGCTATACTGGATCTCTTCTTCGTCCCTTACGTACGTGGTAGACTGTGGCTTACTGGGCTTGCTGGTAACCGGTAGCCAACTATGAACCAGCAACAAGCTTGTGGGGGCCATGTTTTGCTGCCGTTAGTGCTGACGTAAATGGCGTCATTTTTCAGGAACTGCTTGGTTATACAGTCATGACTGTGTCCACAGAGACCAGCACCCTGCGACCACATGCGTCGTGTCGTACCAAGGCTGCTAGCAACGAGGATGCTTAGAGCATGTTACTCTGCTGACGTTAGGCTGCCTGAGAGTTTTAGTGCCGCTCTTATTTTGAGAGTGCACATCCAGATGCTGCTGTTACGTATTCGAGCTTCTTTGAAACTCAGTACCTTGCTGACAATGGACAGAGTGCTCACCTAGTGCTGATCTATTGTTTCATCATGACCAAACACAGTGATTAGGCTCTTCTATCTATGTGCCAAGAGCCCTACCAGTTTTCCCAAACTTAGGCAGAGCCACAGTCAGAGACGTATGCTGTGTACACATGCAGCGTTCAGAGTTTCTACTGCACCCTTAGTGAAAGCTCACAAACCGGTGATCCTGTAGCCACTCTGGTAAACTGAGGGCATTTGTTCGGTTTTCTGCTCAACAATAGAAGAAAGCTTCAAAGGAAGGAGCGCTACGGTTCATCAGTGCTACAATAGATTAGCACAATGGCTGCGATGTGCGAGCAGCGAGGCTGGAGCGTAAACACACTCTTAAGACCGCGCAGGCCGGCCTTCTCGCCACTGCGAGTTCGGATGCCACTTCAGGACAAGTGAATCAGCGAACTCGCGGCTGCGGCGAAGACAGGCAATCCACGGGCCGCCCCTGCCCTCCGGGCTGGCGGTGCGCAGCCGCCCTCCCCCTCGCTCCGTGGCAATATTGCGCTATTCTATTAGCGTGGTCGTGGTGGCCGCGTCACTGCGGAGACGCCGCATTTCCATAAATTACGCCGCCGCAGCTCCCGTGGACATCGACCGTGCCGGAACCCTGAACAGGACTGCAGCGACGCTGGTCGTTCCAGACTGTGTGTCCACTCATACTGTTCTTACTGCTGTCTGCATCTGCGTGTACTTACAGACTGCTTCAGCCTACACGCGATGTGTGGTAGAGGATACGTGACCTGCCAGCCACCCCTCAAAGGAGCTAACGGGACACCTTGGAGGGCTGGTAGGCGACCTCCTGAAGCACTGGTTGCAGGCGGTCGCTAGACGCTCTCACCTGGCAGCACTGAAGCATTCCATACGGCCTGTCGACCGTATGGAATCAGCGTAGTAAACCAGGGTAGACGTTGGAGCGTGACCAAATGGCACAAAAGAACTATCCTGTTTGGGCGACACGTTCAGGATTTGCTCGCAAACTGCAATTTGTTGGTTCATCAACACGGACTCTCCAATCTGTTTACAGGAAACCGTCCCCAATCGATTAGGGTAATTTTACGAACACTGTCCTTATGCAGTGGTACATGACTGCGAATGGTGTACTAAGACAAATGTCAAGCTTCGCGAAAGACAGTTAATATCATGCCAGATAGGAATCGCTGCTCTCAGCGAATATAGGCGCATATCAACCAGTTTGCGAGGGAACATTGAGAAAAAAATAGTCTGCGTTGGACATTTGGAGTCAGGTAAGTCATGAAAGACCATTACTCACACCGGTATATGAAGCTGCATGTCTTCAATGGGAGAAACGACACACAATCTGAGGAGTGGTGGGCTGGAGGCGTGTAGAACGGTGTGGCGAGTCATGGTTTTTCATCTTTTCAGATGATATAAGGGCCATCGATGCATTCGGTGCCTATTACTGTCGGTTGGACTGTCATTAGCAGCATGAGCTAGGTGCTCTGTATCTAAGGCGAGTACATCGATCGTTTGTTACATACTTTTACGGGCTTCAAACAGGAGCGACTTCTGTAATGGGTAGGAACTGTGACTGCTGTGTACAGAAGCGAGTTGAATTGGCAGGTAAAACATAGCAATGTAGTTGTAGAAAGAATCAGTATTGTAGCTGTAAACTGTCGTTGCTGTGGTGGGAAAGCATCAGAACTCCAAGCCCTAACAGAAAACACAGAAGCTCAAATAGTTGTAGGTTAAGGAAAGCTAGTTGAAGCCGGAAATATGTTCAACCGAAATTTGTTCAAACGATCTAACAGTGTTCAGAGGGGATAGATTAAATATATAGTTGGTGGTGGGGTATTTATTCCTGTCAGAAGTAGTTTACCTTGAAGTGAAATTGAAGTAGATAGTTCCTGCGAAGTAGTAGTTTAGTCGGATTGTCAAGTATAACCTCTACCCCTATTAGTTGGATCGTTTTACCGAACCCCAGAATCAGAAGATATAGTAGTTGAACACCTTAAAGAAAACTTAAATCTCATTTCAAACAGGTACCCCACTCATACAATTAAAGACGGTGGTGTCTTCAATCTACCGTCGATATGCTGGAATAATTATACGTTTAAAGCCGGCGGCAGGCATAAAACGTCATTCGAAATTGTACTGCTGTCTCAGAAAATTATTTCGAACAATTAGTCCATGAGCCCACTGGAAGCGTAAATGGTTGCGAAAGCATACTTCACCTCCTTCACCAAAGAAGACGAAGTAAATATTCCTGAAATCAAATTAAGAACAATTGCCAAGATGAAAAACGTAGAAGCAGATATGCTCGGTGAAGCACAGCAGCTTAAATCACCTAACAAAGGCAAGGCCTCCAGTCCAGATTGCATACCCGTCGGGTTCGTTTCAGAGTGTGCTAATAGCTCCATATATAGTAATTAGGTACGGATCTTTCTGTAAGCGAGCGGTTGTATATAGAGTCTTAAAAATTGCTCGAGTCGCACCAATACACTGAAAGGGAAACAGAAGTAATCCGCTGAATTACACGCCCGTATCACTAATGTCGATTTGCAATTGATTCCATATTTATAAATTTCCGGAAGGCTTTCGACACCGTTCCTCACAAGCATCTTCTAATCAAACTGCGTACCTATGGAACGTCGCCTTTGTTGTGCGACTGGATTCGTGATTTCCTATCAGAAAGGTCACAATTCGTAGTAATAGACGGAAAGACATCGAGTAAAATGTAAGTAATATCCGGCGTTCCTCATGGAAGTGTTATAGGCCCTCTATTGTTCCTGATCTATGTTAATGACATAGGAGACAATCTGAGTAGCCGTCTTAGATTGTTTGCAAATGATGCTGTCATTTACCGTCGTGTAAAGTCATTGTATGACCAAATCGAATTGCAAAATGTTTTCGATAAGATATCTGGAAGGTGTGAAAAGTGGCAATTGACCCCGAATAAAGAAAAGTGTGAAGTTATTCACACGAGTACTAAAAGAAATCCGCTAAACTTCGATTACGCGATGATAAGTCACACAAATCTGAAGGCTGTCAGTTCAACTAAATGCTTAATTATTACAATTACAAATAACCTAAATTGGAACGATCGCGTAGATAGTATTGTGGGTTGTTGTTGTTGTGGTCTTCAGTCCTGAGACTGGTTTGATGCAGCTCTCCATGCTAATCTATCCTGTGCAAGCTTTTTCATCTCCCAGTACCTACTGCAACCTACATCCTTCTGAATCTGCTTAGTGCATTCATCTCTTGGTCTCCCTCTACGATTTTTACCCTCCACGCTGCCCTCCAATGCTAAATTTGTGATCCCTTGATGCCTCAAAACATGTCCTACCAACCGATCCCTTCTTCTAGTCAAGTTGTGCCACAAACTTCTCTTCTCCCCAATCCTATTCAATACCTCCTCATTAGTTACGTGATCTACCCACCTTATCTTCAGCATTCTTCTGTAGCACCATATTTCGAAAGCTTCCATTCTCTTCTTGTCCAAACTGGTTATCGTCCATGTTTCACTTCCATACATGGCTACACTCCATACAAATACTTTCAGAAAGGACTTCCTGACACTTAAATCTATACTCGATGTTAACAAATTTCTCTTCTTCAGAAACGATTTCCTTGCCATTGCCAGTCTACATTTTATATCCTCTCTACTTCGACCATCATGTTGTGGGTAGAGCGAAACAAAGACGGCGATTCATTGGCAGAACACTTAGAAGTTGCAACAGATCTACTAACGAGGCTGCTTACATCACACTTGTCCGCCCTGTTCTGGAGTACTGCTGTGCGGTGTGGGATCTGCACCAGATGGGACTGACGGATGACATCGAAAAAGTACACAGAAGGGCGGTCGTTTTGTACTATCGCGAAATAGGGGAGAATAGTGCCGCAGACATGATACGTGAAATGGAGTGGCAGTCATTAAAACAAAGGCGTTTTTCGCTGCGACACGATCTTCTCATGAAATTTCAATTACCAGTTTCCTCCTCCGATTACGAAAACATTCTGTTGGCACCCACCTACATAGGGAGAAATGATAATCTCGATAAAATAAGAGAAATCAGGGCTCGCACAGAAAAATGTAATTACTCGTTTTACCCGCGCGCCGTTCGAGGGTGGAACGGTAGAGAGACAGCTTGAAGGTGGTTCTTTGGACCCTCTGCCAGGCACTTTATTGTGAATGACAACGGTATCAAGTAGATATAGATGAGGCGCTTAACCCGCAATGTTGGGATTTTGTTGCGTGTTCTGCGTACCGTGGTGGACTCATTTTTGATTGACGTTAATATGAAAGAGGATGTTTATTTCAAGATTATCGGTTACCAGTTATAATGCTTTCTTCTACTTCTTCATGATGATTGTGCTGTGGAAACGCCTATCTTCCTAGTGGCACACACACACGCGCGCGCGCGCGCACACACACACACACACACACACACACACACACACACACACAAACACCGGTGAATTGGTGGCTTCAGCTCAGCTCGATGTTGCATACCTAAGGAAACTTGCCCACTCTCTTCTTTGACAAATTGCGACGAACCTTATCAGGGCCAGAGGCACTGTTACGTGGTATGAGCGTGACGTCTCTCATTTCTATTCAATACTAAAATGGCCGGCGGAAATAGTAACTGTCGTTACACCTGAAAATTATTTAAATGTTTTCTCTGGTTTTACTATTTCGTTTGTCTGGAAAAGTAACCCTTTCTGTGATGAACTATATACCTAATAACAGCACCCAATTAAATTGAAACAATAATGACCAGCTATTGGATTTACTTTACTCTGGATTTATGTAAACATTGATCAGATACACCAGAAACTTTTCATTTTTTCGTATTATTACTCACAAACGTCCTTCCCTTACCTACCAACCTTAGGTCTGTTTCCTACATAGTATCGTTTTTTAACGTACTGCAATTTTAGTAAATTTTGTTCCGCCTAGGATCTTATTTACTTCCACAATTTGTTTCTAGACGAGAAATTTCCGAACGAAAACAAGACATTCTACAAAGTTTGTCTTACGGCACTCAGAATTAGACAAAAGTTCAGAGGATTCGCAAGGCGAAAGCCAAGGAAAGATGAAAGGCAGGAAGGGTACAGTTTAATATCCCACCACATTAGTCACTACAGCCTAAACGCTATTTAGAAGAGCATAGGGACGGAAACTAGCACTTGACCAGTACAACTGTCATCACATTCACCGCAATGATAATAGCTCAGTACCATGTCTGCCATAATTTATCCATTACCGGCCATTTAAAGTTACTTACTACGCACGCCGAGCGACATCCTCAATGCCACATTCCACGAGCAATACACACTGAAGCGCTAAAGAAACTGGTATAGGTATGCATACTCAAATACAGGGATAAGTGAACAGGCAGAATACGGTATTGCGGTCGGCTACGCCTATATAAGACAACAAGTGTCTGGCGCAGTTGTTATATCTTGATAACCTGCCATTGTAGCAGCAGTAACCGATCTACGTGAGTTTGAACGTGGTGTTACAGACGGCGCGTGCCAGTTGGGAAACAGCACCGCCGAGGCAGCGATGATGTGGGGACTTTTCCGTACGACCACTTCACGAGTGTATCGTGAATGTCAGGAATCCGGTAAACCATCAGATCTCCGACATCGTTGCGGCCGAAAAAGATCCCGCAAGAACTGAACCAAAGACGACTGATGAGAATCGTTCAGCGTGACAGATGTGCAGCCCTTCCGCAAATTGCTGCAGATTTCAATGCTGGGCCATCAACAAGTGTCAGCATGCGAACGATTTAACAAAACATCACCGGAGCTGAAGACCCACTCATGTACCCTTGATAACTGCATGACACTATGTTGACAGGCCCAGGCTAGGAGTAAAGCACTGACATTGGACTGTTGGTGACTGGAAACAGGTTGCCTGGTCCGACGAGTCTCGTTTCAAATTGTGTCGATCGGATGGACGTTACGGGTGTGGCGCAACCTCATGAATCCATGAACCCTGCATGTCAGCAGGAGGCTGTTCAAGCTGGTGGAGGTTCTGTAACGGTGTGAGTCGTGTGGAGTTGGAGTGATTTGGGACCCCTGATACGTTTAGATACAACTCTGACTGGTGATACGTACGTAAGCACCCTGCAACCATTCATATCCATTGTGCATTCAGACGGACTTCGGCAGTTCCAACAGGACAATGGGACACCCCACACGTCCAGTATTGCTACATAGTGGCTCCAAGATCACTCATCTGAATTTAAACAATTTCGCTGGCCACCAAACTCCCCAGATATGAACATATGAACATTATTGAGCATATCTGTGATGCCTTGTAACGTGCTGTTCAGAAGGGATCTCCAACCCCTCATTCTCGTACGGATTTATCAATAGTCCTGTAAGATTCTTGGTGTCCTTTCCCTCCAGCACTACTTCAGACATTAGTCGAGGCCATACCCACGTCGTGTTGCGGCACTTCTGTTTGCTCGCGTGGGCCCCACACGATATTAGACAGGTGTACCAGGTTCTTTTGCTCTTCAGTGTAAATTCGTCACATCAATGACGTAGCCAACCGGTGGATCCAGGGGGTCCGGACTCCCGCTATCACCTAAAAGAAGTTAAACACGGCTTAGTTGCTATGTAGTGAAATTGAATGATACAGGGAGCGATCAGAAAGTTCAGTTCGAGGGCGTTGCTGCTGCGTATACACAACGCAGCTCGATTCCGGAGCGGGTTATAAGCCACTACCTGCGGCAAGGGGTCCGTGTGCCACTCATCTCTGAACGACATAGATCACGTTAATGCGGAATCCTGAACTGTGGCGAGCGTCGTTGATAACAAATGCATCCAAAAAAAGACGCTTGGCATGCTTCGGAGAATGAAGAATATGTATGGAGCAACATGTCTGTTGAAAACCATCGTTATGGAATGTAGTGACAACAGGTGTTGATGCCTGGAGATAACGCACGTCCCGGTATCGCAAATATCGTATTGCAGAAGTTACGCCAATTCAAGTGCGAGACAACTGAGCACCCGCCCTATAGACCTGATCTCTCCCCATTCGGTTATCACGCCGTAAGTCCCTTAGAAATCGTCGACCCTTCAAGGCCCCTTTCCTGTCTGACGAACATCTGCAGCAGGCAGTTACGCGCTCCCACACGCAGTGTAACACGGTGTTTTACAAATAACGGGAATTTACACCTGAAGCGTCGATGGTGTCATTGCGTCAATACCCAGATGATTTTGCCTGACTGGCATACCAGTTCTGGATTGTACAGCCTTCGAACGGGAACTTAGTGATTGTCACTTTGTAATTTGTTTTTAGTGGTACGACAAAAACCGGATACGATCTATCGATAGTCAACAAGGACATCGATCGGCTTTAATTATCGATATATCGACAGTACCGGCGGTATCGCCGATCCCTACCTCAGCCAAGACCAATTATTGTAAATTGTTGGCCTTGAATGAGTTCAGTTATCTCGTTAACGGTAGAATTGAAGCTGTGAGGACGAGGCGTGAGTCGTGCTTGGGTAACTCAGATGGTAGAGCTCTTGGCTGCGAGAGCACATCTGCCAGGAAGTATCTTAAAACAGTTTTTTCCGGTGTATCTCAAGAGTACTGTTGGGAGACACGTCTCCTTTCCGATCTCACACCTCAATTGCCATGTTGAACGGAGCAAATTCATGCTTGTGCAAAAGCAGTTTCATGCAGAGGGATGGTTTAGCTTAATAGCAATTATTTCTCTGTGTGCTGAGAAAAATGTGGCGTCTCGGAATTATTTCATTATGATCCCAAAATTTAATTTTGTTGACTTTTATCGTTTCTGATGTGTCAACGAAGTCTAGCGCAACTGCGGGAGAAAATACGAAGTTTCCATCGTCTCGAGGGAGTATGCTGTGTCCAATTTACTAAATCAAATATTAAGCTGATTGCGAGGCGGCCCCATGAATAATAATGGCGCGCCCTGGCCGTGCCGGATGCCGCTCAAACAGTGCTGCCACCTGGCGACGTCCCAGGCGCGCAAACACTGCCACGTGCGTCACACGTGACGTGTGGTGCGGACCGGTACGGGATGTGCATATTAATTGCCTCGGATCAGCCTGCCCCAATATTTGTCCAGCCACGAGTTCATACTGGGGCGCAGCTGCGAGTGAGTCTCTTTGCTGCTTTGCCTCCGCAAGTAGCATTTCTGAACTATTACTTTTTTGTTTTCAGATGTACTTAGGGGAAGGACGGGTGGTATCAGACAGTGGATTGTTTCGGAAGAGAGCTGTCCTCAAGCTCTGCAGCTGGTGCCAGCGTCTGTCGCGCCACTACAGTACGAACTACGCAAGAAAGAGGCCACTCGTGAGATTTGAATCAAAAGAATAATACCGTTCTGAGTTACCTTTCCTTGCGAGGTTTACGGTGCATGAGCTTACGAATATTGAGTATTGGGTTTCGGGCAATAGCATTACATTTTTATTACATCTCTAGATAAAACATATTTTTAATGCTGAAGTTGTGGCACTGTGCAGTCCAAGTAATAACATATACGAGTAATCTTAAACTATCGGAGAAAGAAATTTCGTGTTCTACCGCACAAAACGAATAGCATAAACTTACGTGGTTTTTTTTCTTTAACAGCAAAAAATGGAGAAGTCAGGACAAAACCTGAACGGAAATAATGTGAAGGAAGCCGTAGAAGAAGCCAGTCACATTGAAATGACAATCACTGAAACAGTGGGAAATACTCAGTACCGAAATAATGCGTTTTCGCAGACAATTCACTGACGAAAATTACAGTATTGTACCACCATGTTAAGAAGTTACATCTGCAGGATGTGCCTTTGAGTAAATATCAGTTACTAAATCGAGTGTACAGCAAGAGAAAAATGAAAGTGAGTAGAGAAGTTTGCTATAATTTTACGAAAAGATATGAAGACTTAAGGCTCAGGACAGCTGAGTCCAAGGGTTTTGCCTCAGCTTATATAATGTCTCAAAGAATCTGTCAGCCTGTTCCTTTCTGAGACCTGCTGCCTGCTGCAACGTTCACAAACATTCACAATCCAGTTAACGGATTCTTCAAATATAATTACATTTCTGCACATTACATTTTTGAACGGTTGGAGGGGACATGGAATAGTAGACGATGAAAGCCCAAAGGATGGAATGTATAATCACATCTACACCGTTGTATTACGTAAAGCATCATTGTATTCTTTAGTCTTGCCAGTGTGCCAACATAACGTGCCGAAAATATTACAATTTAGAGAAATCTTACCATCCGGCTCTCCCCTATAGGTAACTGCCAACGTTCGTTAATGCAGAAATTACCTTTACTTCACGTCTATGGCCACAAAATTTTTTGTCATCATACTACCGGTTTCGGTCTATAATGACCCTCTTCAGATCTGTTTTTAAAAACATTTTCTTTAAGGCCCCCTTGCATCGATGTACCGAAATGTATTCAGTTCCGTGAGGTACCTTAGCATTACGTGTTCTGACACTCTGAATATATGGATTTTATATATCTCATTTAAGAAAGGTACTGTCTAAAGTTTGTGACGCCCATCATTATGACATTTTCAATTCCTCAAACTCCCGATCATCAGCGATAACACGGACCCGAGACTGCCTTGTTTACCTATGCGCATGGATAATGTGCAATTAGCGTGCGCTTCGATCAGAGTGGCTCAACTTCTTGTAGGTATACCCTTCCCAGTGCTGTACAGGTTCATCAGTCTCGTAAATATGTTCTGGGAGAAGTTGCTTTTTGCGACGAATTCTTCAGTTACATCGAACAGATCATCTGCGTTTTGCTTACTAGAATCACTTACCATCGATGAGCCATTTTAGGTATTATTCAGATCTATCGGTGGCTAGAAAAATACGATCAGCAATGAACTGCTCCTGGCGAGTTATGAAGGGGACGATCGACCGAAGAAAACTTAAATCATTTTGACTTCGAAATTTGAGTTGCTAATTATCGACAATTAAATCCTAGGGAAGGGGTTAGGCAAACATGTAGACAAGGAATCGGCCATTTAAATCTTCACGAGTAGAGTCTCCGGGTTTACCTGAAGATGAAATGGGAAACTACAGAAAGTTATTTCAAGGATCTCCGACTGTGGTATTGCGCCCTACATCATCTACTGACGATAAAACACGAGTCACAGGCATAATATTTGACTGTAAACGAACGAAAATGATCTGTTGTATTCTGTTATAACTAGAATGAATATATTTTCTAGTTTTTTAATAACCGCCCTAAGAAGCAGGGATAATGCAAACTAGGTTACCTCAGCTTGTTGTATTCGCGCAAGAATATCACCTCTCCTTTCTTTTTTCCGTGTAGAACAATTAAATGTTGGCATTGTGACGTACAGGTTGTACGGGAATGGGCTCGTGCTTTCATTTTCGGCGAGTTGATGAAACAGATCGTATTTTATTTCGGCATCAAAAGTTATAAAATGTTCGCAAGTTCTGTATCAGCTCAAACCTCGCACGTGCTACTGCACGAAAAGATTTATCCACACATTATACAGCACAAACACTTCAATGGGCCACCATAAATGTGGTTGGACTTATGGCTGCATTTCGTCTATGGGGGTGCCAACTCATATTCATAGCAATGTTCCATAAAAGTATTTAATATAGATGCAGACAGTATTTGCCTTGTAAATATCATGTACGTACTCAAGTATTTTTAAAATTTCACAAATTCGAGTTTATTTCCAATAAGAACATAGAAAAATCGGAAGTCACAGTTCATAGTTGGTTGAGTTATCTTTCTTTAGAAAACTGTTAGTAGCGGCTTATTCAGCCGCCTCCAAGATGTTGAGAAACTCGGTCAGGCTCTGCAATTAAAGTTCCACAGTATATGAAACTATAATTTTCACGCCAGCCGCGGTGGTCTAGCGGTTCTAGGCGCTCAGTCCGGAACCGCGGGACAGCTACGGTCGCAGGTTCGAATGCTGCGTCGGGCATGGATGTGTGTGATGTCCTTAGGTTAGTTAGGTTTAATTAGTTCTAAGTTCTAGGCGACTGATGACCTCAGAAATTAAGTCGCATAGTGCTCAGAGCCATTTGAACCATTTTGTAATTTTCAGAATGGCTACACACTGAAACCTTACAAGTGCGGCTTGTATCAGACGCAACCTGAAAAATAATAGATATTTTTCTGCATCTCATAAACCTACGTCCGAAAGTAGAAATTCTGAATAATTAGTACACGCGAACTAGCGGCTCTTTCACCGTTTATCGGACGAAACTTTCTTCTAACATAGACTAACACAGCCTGACCGCCTCCAACGGTGACCGAACCTAGACTCTCCTCCAGACTGCGGCTGTTTGACTTCAGTAGTGCTTCAGCGAGATTTCTGGGTAAACTACGGAATGTGAAAATTGCTGACGTCCATCATTATGGCATTTTCAATTCCGCAATCTCTCTGTCATGAGGGAAAACACGGACTCGAGACTATCTTGTTTACTTAAACAAGATAGAAATTTAACAATTTACACACTTATGATACATCAAATCAAACGGAAATTCTCCGAGAAATATTACGCTGTCGTCAATTTTGTTTTAGTTACCATAGTTTATTTATAAACAATAACTTCAATGGTTTTACACCGTTTTCAGATTTATAAGTGTAAATATTGACAAAAAGTTTAAATTCCATTTCAAATAATTTCCTTTACATCTGAATTTTACAGTACTGCCGCTACTTTCAACGCTTCTCTGTTTATTTAGTAAGAAAATCTAGTCGGCCGCGGTGGTCTCGCGGTTCTAGGCGCGCAGTCCGGAACCGCGCGACTGCTCCGGTCGCAGGTTCGAATCCTGCCTCGGGCATGGATGTGTGTGATGTCCTTAGGTTAGTTAGGTTTAAGTAGTTCTAAGTTCTAGGGGACTGATGACCCCAGAAGTTAAGTCCCATAGTGCTCAGAGCCATTTGAACCATTTTAAGAAAATCTGTTTTTTAATTGTGCTAAATCCACTTTTCCGCCTCTCATATAATATGCGAATAACTTAAGTAAATCTAATATCATAGTCCGATACAGCTCTACGAGATGTATCCGCACAGACCTTGTTTGCTATAACCTATTCCTGAACTGTAAAAGTGAATATCTGGGCAATGCAATATGCGGTTATAACAATTACCTTACAGTAACTTATTTTTACAAACTTCTGCGGATATCGAAGGCGCCCTTTCACGTGCGTAATCGTCAATCTTTTCCGCTTCAAATGAGCCTACTGGCAATTCAGTAACACATATGGTTCAATATTCACTAAGCTTTACTTCTACACTGGACGCGAATCATTGTGCTACCCAACAGAAGGGTTTTCCCGCTCACACTTTCACCTTAGCGATCGGTGGAAGTTGTGAGACAGCGCCATCTGTGGAGAATAGTGTGAAACTGGCTGATTTCAGATGTCAACACGAATACGACCCGATCTCAGCCGTCGCCTGTGCAGTCGCGTGTTTGTGATTGCAGAACGGCAGACCAGAGACACTTCACTCAGTGTCCACCAGACAATGCAATAAGTAGAATTACCTGTTGCGTAGGTATACGTTGGAAAGAAACGTACTGTGGGAATGCATTGCTTAAGAAGTTCCGTACTGGTTTTCTATTGCTACACATTGTTAAATATCAAACATCTAGTTTTTGTTGATTTCAACGATGCTTCCTCTGAAACTTGATGATTACCATGAAAAAATTGGATTTTGCTCTGTTTTAATGATAATTAATTTTGTATCACAGCCTAGGTTTCGTGTTATTGGGCTATTTCGTAGAGACCTTAATACTGGCAATGATGTTATTGTGTATACTAGTACAAATAGAAGCAAACCATTTACAAACATCAAAGAAAATACCTGGTACTGTATCCACCAATAGTGTCCCTCAAGACTGTCAACAAGCGATGTGCACTCTTGCTTACTGAAAAGCGGTCTACCAAAATAGGCAATATCTTCAAGTATTTACCAGCCTTCTGAAACAGAGAGACTGCTTTTCTCTGGGGGTAAAAACATCCTTGCCTACAGTCACCTATGAACAGAAATAGAGGCTATAAAATCAGTTACAAAGACTGTGACTAATATTACATAGGAAAAAACGTACAGTAGAGAGAGCATCATGCTTCAAAACAACACCAGACTCTCCAAGCTACTGTAAACACACTCCTGATTAGCGCAGAAATTTCTGGAAATCAGAGACAGTTATATGTTACACGTGGATAACGTGCACTTTGGGTGGAATGGATAGAAGCTGTCTCGGCCGGAAGTGAATGTCACCACCAGACCATCCCGGTATCCTGGATAAGTACTGAAAGGACAAACTGATGTAATGTAAAGGAGTGGAAAGTAACTAAAGCCAAACTCTCCGCAAAACCTATCTCATTTCGAAATCCATCTTTATGTTATGCAACATGATAAATGCATTTGCCAGTAATTTACTTCAGTACTACTCTCTCTCTCTCTCTCTTATTTCGGCGTGATACTCTCGCAGAATATCCTCAGACTTCAAGAAGAATATAATAATTCCAATCCCAACGAAAGCAGGTGTTGATAGATGTGAAAATTACCGAGCTGTCAGTTTAATAAGTCACGGCTGCAGAATGCTAACACGACGAATGAAAAAAGTGGTAGAAGCCGACCTCGGGAAAGATCGGTTTGGATTGTGTAGAAATGTTGGAACGCTTGAGGCAATACTGACCCTACGACTTATCTTAGTATTCCAATCAACATTGTCAAAAGCTTTCTCTAAGTCTACGAATGCTAGAAACGCAGGTTTGCCTTTCCTTAATCTCTCTTTCAAATTCTGAAGGTGGTAGGGGTCAAATACAGGGAGGAAAAGGCTATTTACAATTTGTATAGAAACCAGATGGCAGTTACAAGAGTCGAGGGGCGTGAAAGGGAAGCAGTGGTTGGGAAGGGAGTGAGACATGGTTGTCGCCTCTCCCCAATGTTATTCAATCTGTTTATTGAGCAAGCAGTAAAAGAAACAAAACAAAATAAAAATTCGGAGTAGGAATTAAAATCCATGGAGAAGAAATAAAAACTGACAGAATTACAATGGCATCGGCGAGCCTTAGAGACAGCAAAGAACCAAAAGGAGCAGATGAACGGATTGGACAGTGTCTTGAAAGGAGGATATAAGATGAACATCAACAAAAGCAAAACGAGGATAATGGAATGTAGTCTAATTAAGTCGGGCGATGCTGAGGGAATTAGATTAGGAAATGAGACACTTAAAGTAGTAAAGGAGTTCTGCTATTTGGGGAGCAAAATAACTGATGATGGTCGAAGTAGAGAGGGTATAAAATGTAGACTGGCAATGGCAAGGAAAGAATTTCTGAAGAAGATAAATTTGTTAACATCGAGTATAGATATAAGTGTCTGGTAGTCGTGTCCGAAAGTATCTGTTTGGAGTGTAGCCATGTATGGAAGGGAAACATGGACGATAAATCGTTTAGACAAGAAGAGACTAGAAGCTTTCGAAATGTGGTGCTACAGAAGAATGATGAGGATTAGATGGGTAGATCACATAACTGAGGAGGCACTGAATAGAATTGGGGAGAAGAGAAATTTGTGGCACAACTTGACTAGAAGAAGGGATCGGTTGGTAGGACATGTTCTGAGGCGTCAAGTGACCACCAATTTAACAGAAGTGCAGCGTGGATTAAATCGTAGAGGGATATCAAGAGATGATTGTGTTATACTCTTATTTTCTCAAATATTATACGAATTAACTCAGTCTATGCCTTTTTAAAAAGATGTAGGTTGCAGTAGGTACCGGGAAATGAAGAAGTTTGCACAGGATAGAGTAGCATGGAGAGCTGTATCAAATCAGTCTCTGGACTGAAGACAACGACAAGAACAACACCACTCTCAGATGCAGCGAACATCTGAGGGCAACAGGCATCTTAACCGCACCATTTCTTTCGGTGTGGAGTATGTTTAGAAGAACGCAAAATGCTGAAAAACCTAGCAATAATTTGAATTTCATCGTCACCAAACTTTAAATTTTAAATTACTCAGAACAATCTCCAAAATTAATAGTTGAATACTATATTAAGTCATGGACTATACGGCTGGTCCCGGTGGAGGTTCGAGTCCTCCTTCGGGCATGGGTGTGTGTGTGTGTGTGTGTGTTTGTCCTTAGGATAATTCAGATTAAGTAGTGTGTAAGCTTAGGGAGTTATGACCTTAGCAGTTTAGTCCCACAAGATTTCACACACATTTGAACATTCAATACTACATTACTCGCAAGTATTCGATCCTTCAAAGCACGCATACGAAGAAAAATTCTCCTCTTTTCGATTTTTAAGGTCGCATCGACAAGGAGCTAGTTAAAGAAGGAGCACAAATTCGAGCTGAAGATATAAGTAAATCACCGACTGCGCTGTTTCGTTTGAAAAGAGAATAGTCTGTTTCCTTCTCCATCCTTCAGTAAGTATGGAAAGCTGGGAGGGAAGTGGGACTGCCATTCTGCATAATACTGGAGCAGTTACTTGCATCTGGCTAGAAACGTTTAAAACAAAACTACCAAGAACTTCCGTAATATTCGACGGTTCGTTACGAATAAAATGCATAGTTCTGTTGCGGACCATCCTCCACCTAGTTAAAAGTTTACGAAGTACCCACTCTGTTAAGAATAACAAATTGCACACTAGTTTTAATTTTACAATCTTTTACAAAAAAAAAAATACACTGCTGGCCTTTGTACAGCAGGAACGATAGTAAAATGGCTCTGAGCGCTATGAGACTTAACATCTGAGGTCATCAGTCCCCTAGATCTCAGAACTACTTAAACCTAACTAACCTAACGACATCACACACATCCAAGCCCGAGGCAGGATTCGAACCTGCGACCGTAGCGCGATAGTAAGTAACGAAACTTTATTTTAGGTATACAGTGGAGTAGGAGGGATACATGAATAAACCAGTAAAAAAAAAAAAAAAAAAAGATTTGGGGGTATATCGGGGTGAATTTACCTGGCGAAAGGAAAGCGTATTAAAATGCGGTAAATGGACGAGGACAAGGTGCCCAGAGGGATCTAAAATATCAGATTGGCAGAAAATGCAGATTAATCAAACAGGAAAGGATAGAAGACATATGCTAGGCTGCTTATGCGGGCGTGACTAGGAGAAAGACAGATGCACCTACACGAAAATTAGAGAAAAAGATATCTGTAGAACGATTATACTAAAGAAATGAAGGCTATATCTTAGGTATTTCAGAGCTCTGTCAAATTCTTCCCGCAGTATCAGGTCTCCTATTTCATCTTCATTTTCTTCCTCTTCGCTTTGTAACTCTAAACAAGACCCCTCGATTACACGACATTCCCTGAGATTCTTGGGAGAGCCAACCACAGTGAAACCCTTACACCTGGTGCGCATGTCATAAGTTACGAGACAGCTGAAAATATTCTCAGACAATTTAATAATTGTAGTGGCAACGCGATCAAGACTGACAGAGTGACAAGTACCCCGACGAAAAAAGTCGCAACACCAAGAAGGAATTCTGTAGAATTTTCGTTTATGTCCCACGCGTTTCTATATTTGAAAGAAGACGTCTATAGAACCTCCGCGCCAGTTGCGTAAGAGACGCGCTAGTAGCGCCAGTATGAGGATGCAAATCGGATTCGCTTTAAATACACGCAGTAATGGTCGTGACCGTTACTTGTCTTTGAGACTGGACGTGGTGAGTCGATGTTAGTAAAGAGTGCCTTTAAGGCGACAAAGTCACCATTATCAGCATCTCACGGAGTTTGAACGAGGTCTTGTAATAGGGTTACTTGAAGCTGAACGTTCCTTCGGTGATACTGCACAAAGACTTGGCAGGAATTTAGCCACTTTACATAATGTTTGGCAGCGGTGGTCGTGAGCATGTACGGTTGCAGTACAATAACGAACTGTTACCAATGGATTACTTCAAGAACAGCTCTGAGCCAGACGCACTGTAGTGTGCTTTCCACTGACCCCAAACCAACCCCATTTGCGGCTTGAGTGGTGTCAAGCAGGAACTCATTGGATGGCAGGGTGGAGGTCTGTCGTGTTTTGTGATGAAAGCTGGTTCTACTTCGCTGCCAGTGACGGGCGTGTGTTGGTTAGGAGGAGACCAATTGAAGGACTGTAGCTAACCTATCTGTGTACTACATACCCTGGACCTGTGCCTGGAGTTATGGTCTGGGGTACGATTTCGTATGAGAGCCGGAGCACTCTCGTGGTTATCCCACGCTCACTGACGTCAGTCTGGTGATTCGGCATGTTGCGCTGCCATTCATGAACAGCGTTCCTTGGTGTGTTTTCCAGCAGGATAATACTCGCCCACATAGTGTTGTTGCTCTACAGAGTGTGGATACGGTGCTCTGGCCTGCTCGACCACTAGATCTGTCTCAAATCGGACACATATTGGGCATCATCGGACGACAACTCCAGCGTCATCCACAAACAGCATTAACCGTGCCTGACTTGACCGCACAAGTGCAAGAGGCATGGAACTCAGTGCCGCAAACTGACATCCGGCACCTGTACAACGCACTGCACGCACCGTTCCATGCTTGTATCCAACATTGTGGCGGTGACACCGGTTATTAAGGTAACAACATTCCATTTTTACAATAGCTTATCATGTGATTAATATTGCAAGACCACAGGATAATTTAATCATGCAAAAATGTTACCTTGGCAAAATATATTCCCGAAATTTCATTATTCTACGTTGTGTATGTTTTGGTGTGGCACACTTTTAACCATTAGTGCATACCTTCTTACGCGCTAGGCGCGTGGAGCCTTTTGAAATCTTACATAACGTTGAGTACGACTCTCGTGAATATTTCGGTTCGCTATTCACTTTAAAATCCTATTATCACGACCACACGAAAAGCTACGATTTCTCTGGCGTCACGGTAGCTGGTGCGCGCTGATTGCACTAGAGATCTGTCCGCTCCGGGGTGACGGTACACGAAGGGGCTTCTGTGTATCGTAGGCTGAGCTAGATACCCGTGGAGGTCCACTTGCCGAATTCGGATGGCGGATGTTTACTTTGAGGAGTGTGTCTACGCCAAGTACAGAGTAGCCCTCTGCCATCACGGTATTGTTACATCGCTCCACCTCTTCCTCTATCTACGCTACCAGCTCTTCTGCTGCACATTATTGCAGAATTTCCGTATAGAACTCATGATTTACAGCTTCGGAAGGCCAGTTTTCATTACAAGTAGCTATTACGTTAGTTATAAGCTCCGAAAATGGCTGCTCTGTTGTAGGGTGCTTGGCATCCAGTCCGCTGTATTTAGATACAACGTAACCATGCTTGTAAGGCGATCCAAATGCGAATGGATGTTTGTAATTTTCTTCCGTGTATAGATTAATGTAGTAAACATCCTGGAGGCCATTAATTTTGGAAATTAACATAAACAGAAGTACAGCTCCATACAGGCAAGATCGCTATTGTACAGCATTTATTATGGCGATCGGTTTCAGCAAGCAACGTTACCATCGTCAGATCTGTAAAACATACATCAACCTTTTCAAGTACATTTGGGTCAGATGTAAATGGGTGTAATACAACATAAACATGGAGTGTACACACAATATAACATACCATCTGCAGTAAATTACACTGAATCTTGACGAAGCGCATCTTATACCTCATAATATCATAGAACGGCATTTCATGAAGATGAGAACAATAGTGTACCAGTAAGTCTAACATAAAACAACCATCACATAAAACAACATACATACTGAACTAAGTACGCAAGGTCTTTAGCAGAATGAAGACTGAGATTTTCAATAAATATCATGTTGTTATAACAATAGTAATAATAAATTAATATTATATGAAATGTAAAAGCACCTTAAAAACAGCAGGAACCACTGTACCTTTAATGGATCGCTTAATATACAAGTAGTAAAAACAGACATATTGCATGTTCGTACTATAAAAAAAATACAAAAAATATACATGTCATAAAATGCAGGTAGTATAAAGCCTTGACATCTATACACTGCTGTTCGGTACATCTGAGTAGTTAAGCGAACACGAAGGAACTACAAACACCTCATGTTCCACTCATAACTGTCACAAACACGTCATTGTATAAAGCCAGCTAAGGGATCTCACTGTGTGATTTCTGTACTTACAATCACAATATTTACGGTATCAATATGTAGCTCGACGTAGGGGTACTAGCTTAGTGCTTTAGGTCTTGATGTGAAAGACACAGATGACTACCCCACATATGACAATAGCGTAAAACTGAAACTTATGTAATACAATCAAATTAAACTTGCTCTACGCAATATAGACACAACAGCTACACAAATAAAGCCATGTAGTTGCTACACACAATGCGCACTACATTAAGCTATCAACTTGTAGCTCAAAGCTTAGGTACGAGCAAGAAGTTGATAGTTTAATATAGCGTGTATTGTGTATAGCAACGTAGTTTGCTGAAATAGATCATCATACAAAAATGATTTTTCAAGCTGTACTTCCGTTTCTGAATGTATCTGTAGTGGAGTCTTCAAACTGCTGTTGGAAAAAGAAGTATCGGTCGAAAACAGCTGTCATATACGAAGAATATAGTTTTTGCTTTTTGACTTTCACATCTTACAATTCCAGTGTGTGCGTAACGCATTAACGGCACTCAAAGGTGTAACTTCTTTAATGGGAACGGTTGAAGTACGTTCGAAGCATTTAATCTTTTTATTAAGATTGGGGAATGACATTATTTGTGGGCAACAATCCTAACATGGATATACGTATTCTTTATTAAGATATTTTATGTGTATTATACCAAGACGCTGCTATTTGTCGTAGCATTATTCAGGCACAGTGGGCTGCATTCCCATATATATATACCAGTGGGATTTGAGTACTGTACCGTACCGAGCATAAAAACAGAAATACAGTCCAGTAAAATAAAACCTGCATGATGCACATTCTCATGTATACCGGGTGAGTCATAAATGAGGAAAAATATGTCGAGGACCACAGGCTGCTATGCGTAACACGTGACGCACCGTTGTTAATTTCGTTCTCCGCGGTGTACTGTGTACGTAAAACGACAACACCTGTTAACCATTGAACGAGATACCGACGAGCCTCACGATCACGACATGTCATTCACCCATAGATACAACACATGACACACCAATGAGCTGATATGCATCTGCCAGCGTTTGAAAGAAGCAAGAAAGAACAAATCCCATCGTTATGTATGTGAAATTGTATCAGAACTTGTGAATCACACGTTGCCGGCGGTAAAGGAGTGTACAATCCCATGTTAGGGAATGTGTGTCCTGTAAGCGGAAAGAGTGGTCAACGGTGAAAGTAAAACCGCGGCGTGCATGACGCGTTTCAACACCTCTGCTCAGCTCAATCTGCCCGATACTTGCCGTGTCGACAGCTGCTATCGACACAATACCATGGCAAGTTTCGCAAACGAGGAATACGCCGACATCCACCTCACCCACGGCCTTGCAGATGGAAGAGCTGGCGTTGCAAGGCAACTGTATCACGAGAGGTTTCTTAGCCGGCGCCTTCCATACGGAAAAACGTTTTGCTCTGTGGACAGGCGCTTGATGGAGTATGGTGCATGTGTAAGACATCCACGATTTAGTGGTCGTGGCCGACCGTCGACGTACAGTGCGGATGACGAAGAAAAAGTGTAACAAACTGTTGTGGAGGACCGAACAATAAGCACCAGGACTCTCGCCACTGCAGTCGGAATGTCACAATCTACTGTTATGCGAGTACTCCATAGAAACCATTACCATCCCTTTCGCATGCAGAAGGTACAGGCATTATTGCCGGAGGAGTACCAGGGGAAGCTGGGCTTCTGCAACTTTATCCTACGGCGTGGGACCCACGAGCAACATTTTTCATGAACAAAACTGTTCACTGACGAAGCCTATTTCACGAAGGAGGGTATAGTGAATTCGCATAATTGGCAAGAGTGGGGCTAAGAAAACCCCCACAGCACAGTGATACGAAGGTACCAACAACGATGCGGTGTCAATATCCTGTATGGTATTATTGATCACCATCTCATAGAGCCACATGTGCTACCACAAAAGCTTACAGGAGAGCAGTATCTGCGTTTCCTGGATGCTGCATTACCGGAATTGTTGGAAGACGTTAGTTTGGCATCTCGTATGAACCTGTGGTACATGCATGATGGTGCCCCCGCTCACTTCAGCGACGCCACCTGGACAATGCCTTCCTTCGCCATGGATCGGTCGTGGAGGCCCTGTAGCATGTGCAGCAAGATCGTTAGACCTGAATCCAGTGGATTTCTTTTTGTGAGGCCATCTGAAATCTGTGATTTATGAAGCAGAGGTATTCTGCGTTGAAGGGTGTTGACATCAACAACAATATGCCTGTGATATTACGCATAGAGATACAGGCATGTTGGATCGTGTTCAGCAATCCTTCCTGCGGAGAGTTCAACTTTGCCACACACATCGTGGCCGTCACTTCGAACAGTACTTTTAACTGCCACTGCAGCTTCCTGTCATGTGTTTCTATGTTAGTTTCGATTTGTACAGCTGCATTGTATTCGTTTGTATTAACTGCCACATACCTTTGTAGTTGTATTTTGTGTTCTGCATCTGTGTACTCGTATCTTAAAACTAAGTCTGGGACACAAAAACCCAATTATAAAACATGCATGTACAGTAGTGTAGCCCCTCCTCACGTTCCTTTCCCTGTGCCAACTAGCCACGATACATAATACCGGCCAGCGTAACCGGTACAAGATACATGTGGGCGCTGTCATTGCACGCAGACCGTCGCTTGACTTCGCATGCCTCGCCTTCTCGTGAGCGGCTAGACTACCTGCAACACTCGCATGTTGTGCCCTGTTGACGATCCGTCCCCTTGGCCAACGTCGGCGCACAGTAACACCCAGAAGTCCACATTTACAAATTTTTACCATTCAATTGCATTGTCATTTATTGACATAGGAACATGCGGAAATCGAATTTATGTTTGTAGCTCAGTATGTGCCAATTTTCAAGACATGTAATTCGTCATTTAGGACTCACCCTGTATATGAAATGAATTGCAGTAACTACGAAAAAGCCGGCCGCTGTGGCCGAGCAGTTCTAGGCGCTTCAGTCCGGAACCGCACTGCTGCTACAGTTGCAGGTTCGAATCCTGCCTCGGGCATGGATGTGAGATGTCCTTAGGTTAGTTAGGTTTAAGTCTAGGGGACTGATGACCTCAGATGTTACGGCCCATAGTGCCTAGAGCCTGCCAAGTACGAAAAATTCATTTTCTCATTGGATATCGAGAACACACCAGAAGGAGTCACATAAGTCCCCCCACATATTTTTGCCATATAGCCACAACTAAAATCACTTCAACGATTCAACGACACATTGTCTTTTAGTCTAGTCGGGTTTTCGGTTTTCTTCTGGTAAGTGTGTGTGTGTGTGTGTGTGTGTATGTGTGTGTGTGTGCGTGTGTGTGTGTGTGTGTGTGTGTGTGTGTGTGTGTGTGTGTGTGTGTGTGTGTGTGTGTGTGTGTGCATTTCAATCGTTGTCGTCCTATTTTTAATTTAAGGTGTAGAATGGTGTCCCTTATTTGAATATCAGGTGAAGACTCAGTGAAGTTTTAGCCTTATTTTTGACTCCAAATTTTAGTGGTTACCACATCTGAGGGACCCGATAGCCAGAGCCGAGAAGGCGCTGAATATCATGAAGAGTCTCATTAGCTACAGGTCTTTGGGAGTGGACAGGGTGCGTCTGCTCCAGTTTTATAGGGTTTTTATGGGTTCATGGCTAGACTAAAGATACACAGTATATTGGTCAGTGAGGCCCTTTTACCCGAAGATTATTGATGTCATCCACCATGAGGTGACTAGGCTGGTGTTTACAGGACCAGCCCCTTCTCCAGTCTCTCTGTTGAGGCTGGGTAACCGCCACTCACATGCCTGATGCACTGTTAGGAGATTCCGCCGGGTTGTAAGTTCCTCGCAGTTCGGACTTCACCTGCATATCATACCATTGCTCGTCTGCTCTGGAACGCCTTTTCTCCAACCATACACGAGCAACAGTTCCGTTTGGGATCCGCGTGCTCGTTGTGGAACAAGTAAAACCATGGTTGCTGCAGAGGCCCATGATAAATTGGTGCAATACAGAGACTGCATTATTGCTTCTGTTTTGAATGAGAGATCTGACATTCAATATGAGCGTAACAACTATGTAGCTGTCTTTAGGGATGGGTATAAACAGGGGGGACCAACTGATTACTCTGTTGCTTTCACGGATCGTATCGTCAACGTCCGACTGCATCAATGCTTTACTGTCTTCGCCGCGGAATTATATGCGATCTTGCGGGCACTGGAGCAGCTGAGACGTTATTCCAGTGCTAAATTTTTTGTCTGTTCTACTCCCTGAGTGCCCATCCCTCTCAACAACTTTTGTACCCAGCAAATAAAGCAGTTCAGAATATCCAGGAAGTCTCCTCAAACGACAACGACTGGGAAAGGAGATGCCTTTCTGATCGGTAGCAGAGTACATGGATAGCGCGGAGAACGAAAGGGTGGATCTAGCAACCAAGGTGGTATGTCGTAATCTTCAGCTGCTTCAGTGCGCCAACTCCCTGCAAGCTATAGTTTCTCTGTCGACCTCAGAGTCATGTGTCGGTTTGGGTATGAGTGGCTGGACGTGGCAGACGATAAGCTCAGTCTAATTAAGCCCGCAACGTGGCCGGGGCGTACCTCCTTCCAGCGATGTCGGCGGGACCAGTTTCTTACTCGTCTTCGCATAGGCCACAGAGCTATGACGCATGGCTTCTTGCTCTGGCGAGAGGACCCTCTATTGTGTGGTGCTTGCGGTGAACAGATCACTGTGGGCCACACTGTATTGGACTGTGTTTATTTTCCGACCAGCAGGTCGCGGTGGATTTTACGACGGATCAGCCCTCTATCTCAAGTAATGTTCAAACGAATGGGGCTAGTTTTAAAAGTTTGTGAATTGTCCGACATTTTTCCCAATATTTTAGGGACGTACAGTGGCTTGCTGAGTATCTATGTAGATGTGGGTGTAATGTGTTAACAGGATAATTGGCTCATCCAGGTTTTTTTGTAAGTAGTCGGCCAGTGACATTTCCCTGTGCCTTTCTTTTACACCTGTTGTCGTTTTTTTGTGTTTTAATCTCATGTATAGCTGCTTTTCCTGTCTCTCCGTTGTTTTAGCGCATGTGAGATAGTGATCGTGTGGTCAATTCTAGTGCATCAGTGTGCAAAAAGTTGAGAGATTTTATCAACATTCCCTTGCTTTAATATATCTAAGGGCGCTGACATCCTCGCTGTTGAGCACCCGTGAGCTACACACACACACACACACACACACACACACACACACACACACACACACACACACACACACACACAAGGTGTGATGTGAATGAATTAGAGAAATAGTACAGATGGAAGTTGACAGATGTATACTAAATAAATTAATAAGGTATGATACTGATCCCCCCTGGAACAGAAAACAGGCCCGAACACTATAGCAGAAGCAACTAAAAAAGCAGGCCATTTTAAAAGAACGTGAAATCTACATGACTGGCGAAGTTTTACGGAAGCTCAACATTTAGTGCGAACTTCAATGCAAGATACTTCGAATAGTTTCCATAACATAACTCTGTCACGAAATCTGGCTGAAAATCCAGACATTCTCGTCGAGTGTAAAGTACACCTTGGCAAGACGCAATCAACACCCTCACTATGTGATAACTCTGGTGATACATCTGACAGTGCCACTAAAGTAGTTTTTATGAAATTACTTCACAAGCAAAGACGTAGGAAATGTTCCAGGATTCGAGTTAAGCAGAACTGGTGGCATGAGTAATTTAGAAGTAGATATCGTTGACGTAGTGAAGCAGCTTAAAATACTTCAGAAAGACAAGGCTTCCCGTCCAGGTCGTATAGCAGTCAGTTTCTTTCAGAGTACGCTGATACGATACTGCATGTTTAGCAATATTATACAACCGCTCGCTCGTAGAAAGATTCGTATCAAGAGATCGGAACGTTCCACAAGTCACAGCAATACCCAAAAAAGAAAACAGGATTAATCCGCTGAATTACACACTTATATCACTAACGTCAATTTGCCGTAGGATTTTGGAACACATACTTTGCTGGAACATTATGAATCTCCTCGAAGAAAACGATTTATTGAGAAATAGCAAAGACGGATTCACAAAACATCGTTCTTGTGGAGCACAGCTGCATCTTTATTCTCACTAAATAATGAATGCTATCGTCAGGGGACGTAAAATTGATTACATATCTTCAGATTTATAGAAGGCTTTTGACACCGTTCCTCACAAGGATTTCTATTTAAACTGCGCGCCTGTGTAGTATCGTCTAGTTGCGTGACTAGATTCATGATTTCTTGTCCGAAAGATCACAGTTTGTAATAACTGGTGGAAAGTCACCTAGTAAAACAAGACAATATATAAAGTTCTCCAAAGAAGTGTTGCAGGCCCTCTGTTGTTATTGATCTACATAAACGAGTTAGGAGACAATCTGAGCGGTCGTTTTCGATTTTCTGCAGGTTATGCTGTCGTGTATCGTCATGTGACGTCTTCAGATAATTGCCATTTTTTGCACCATACAGATATTGACTCTAAATGATGGAAAGTGTCAAGTCATCCATATGAACACTAAAAAGAATCTGCTAATGTGAGTTACACGATAAATTACACACAACTAAAGGCTGTAAACTCAACTAAATATATACGAGCTAGAACTACGAGTGACTTAAACTGGAATGATCATATGGATAACGTTGTTCGCAAAGACTGTGATTTATTGGTAGTACGCTTAGAAAATGTAATAGGTTTACTGAAGGGACTGCTTATACCAAGCTCGTCCGCCCACCCGTGCGACACTGTTACACGGTGTGGAATCCGCACCAGATGAGGATCAACGGAGGACATCGAAAAAGTTCAAAGAAAGGTCGCTCGTTTTTTACTACCGCGAAGTAGAGGAGAGAGTGTTTTAATGACTGCTACATCAATTCGTATATCTTATCTGTTCCAAAGGCGTTTTCTGCAGCGGCGGGACCTTCTCATGATATTTCTATCACAAACTCTCTCCTCAGGGTACGAAAATATTTTTTTGGCGTCCACCTATATTAGGAGAAACGATCGTCGTAATAAAATAGGAGAATCAGGCCTCGCGTGGAAAGATTTAAGTGGTCGTTTTGCCCGCGCTGTGCTGGAGTGTGGAACAGTGGAGAAGTAACTTAAAGGTGATTCGAAGAACGATCTGCCAGTCACTTAATTGTGAATTGCAGAGTAATAATGTAAATGTAGATGGAGATATTATGTAACTTAACAGTTAATTGACACCACATGGAATCTCTGCACAGAGTACAGTGAAGTATTATGTACAGGCGACAAATACTGAACTATATGAAATAATATCGTCATGACTTCTGAACGGTTTGCGGTAGGACGTTAAAACCTCTCGGTTGGTCGCGGGGCATGATGGGAATTAGTATGCGCTTTATGATTTGGTTTAGCGACGAAACCCACTTTCATTCGGATCAGTTCGTCAATAAGCAAAATTGGTATATTGGGGGACTGAGAATCTGCATTTCTTGATCGAGAAGTCTCTTCGCCCTCAACGGTTGACTGTGTGGTGTGGAATGTCCAGCCACGAAATAATCGGTGAGATATTTCTTGATGGCACGGCGACTACCGAATGGTAGGTGCATATTTTGGAAGATGATTTCATCCCCATTATCCAAAGTGACCCTGAAACGGAAGACGTCATCTCTTGCTGATGGTCAAACACCATCAGTCTCTAAGCGGTCACAGTCTAATTTCAATGCTAAGAAATGCGACCCCAAATGAAATGCCCCCTCACTGCTGCCCACACTATGGGAGGAACGCCAGACTAAGGATGGCAGTGAAGCTTATCCACCCCAGTACCTCATATGTACGAGAGTTGATGGGGAATCTTTCTTGTCAATGAAAACTCAGTTTTTTGTGGAGCATTTGATGGACAAGTTTGGGGAGGTCGAGGGCTTGTCCAAAATGCAGTCACGGTCGGTCTTGATCAAAACAGCATCCTCTGCCCAGTCACAGGCACTACTCACCTTTGACAAGCTCGGGGATGATTCTGTTTCCATCACGCCCCATAAGAGCTTAAATATGGTCCAGCATATCATATTTCACAGGCACCTTCTTTTGCATCTGCCGATGAGCTGCGTGCCAATTTTAGAGGGCGAGGCGTCTATTTTGTTCGGCTTATCCACCAGGGTCCGAGAAGGCCCGTGAAGGTCAAGGTGATGGTTTACTGCTGTGACGTAAAGCCATATATTCCTCCCCCAATGTGGTGCTTTAAATGCTGGTAGTTCGGCCATATGTCTTCCCACTGTACTTCCAGCGCCACCTGTCGTGATTGTGGACGTCATTCACATCCAAATAATGCCCGTGCCCAGCCTCCCATCTGTGTCAACTGCGGAGAACACCATTAGCCTTGCTCACCAGACTACAGGATTCTCCAGAAAGAAAGAAAAATAATGGAACACAAGACCCTGGACCAACTGACCTACACTGAGGCTGAGAGAAAATATGAAAGGCTACATCCTGAGCATATGACGTCAACCTACGCCCTCACTGTGACAACCGTTCTACCTTGGTCCATTCCACCATGTATAGTTGGCTCTTAGAGCCGTCAGACTCCACCTGCCCCCTTGATATTGGGGGGGGGGGGCATTCCCCTCCCCCCTGTTGTTCCTGCACAACCTACTGTAGGAGCAACACCCCCCCCCCCCTACTCTAACTGTTCGGGACATCTGTCCGCACTTCTCAGCTGGAGAAACGTAAGTCTTCTACAGCTCCTCTCGCCAGGAAGGAAACCCTTGTGTCACTCCCTTCCTAGGTTCCTTCCAGTGGCAAAGCTGGCACTCGCCAGTGGCTGAAGCAACCACAAGGAGCTGGTTGTAGGACTTCACGATCCTCCTCAGTAGGGAGCAGCGAGAGAAACCTACAAAGAAAAAGTCCCCAAGAACCAAGGCACTGTGGTGGCACCCACACCACAACTACCTACAGGCTCTGTGTCTGAGGATGAGGTGGAGATTCTGGTGTCTGCTGAGGACCTAGATCTCGCTGGGCCCTCACACAATGGATGTCGATCACACAGGTACTCATCTGGTGACAGCATATGACCCTGAAGTGTAGACTGCCTCATTGAGTGTTCCATGCCTTCCCAGTCTCACAATCACGTAATACTCCAGTGGAATTGCGGCGGTTTTTTCCACCATCTGGCTGAGCTACAGCAACTATTAAACTTTACGCGTGCTTTCTGCATTGCCCTCCAGGAAACCTGCTTTCCGGCACTGCGGACCCCTGCACCCTGTGGCTATAAGGGATATTACAGGAACCATAGCGACTATAATAGTGTGTCAGGTGGAGTTTGCGTCTATGTCCTGAACTCAGTATGTAGTGAAACTGTGCCCCTTCAAACCCCTATTGAAGCTGTGGCCATCAGGATAAGGACGATGGAGGAAATAACTGTCTCCAATGTATATCTTCCTCCAGATGGTACAGTACCCCTGAACGTATTGTCCTCACTGATTGATCAACTCCCTAAACCTTTCCAAGTTTTGAGAGATTTTAACACGCATAACCCTTTGTGGAGTGATGCCACGCTTACTGGCTGAGGTAGGGAGGTCGAAAATTTCCTGTCACAACTCGACCTCTGCCTCTTAAATACAGGTGCCCCCCACATTTCAGTGTGGCACATGGCACATATTCGGCCATTGATCTCTCGGTTTGCATTCCTGGCCTTCTCCCATCTACCCGCTGGAGAGCACATGACGACCTGTGTAGTAGTGACCACTTCCCCATCTTCCTGTCACTCCCCCGGTGTCATGCCAACAGACGCCTACCCAGATGGGCTTTAAACAAGGCAGACTGGGAAGCATTCACCTCTGCTGTCACCGCTGAATCTCCCCCACAATGTGCCCTCGATGTCGTCGTTGAGCAGCTCACTAAAACGAATATTTCTGCGGCGAAAAACTCTGTCCCTCGTTCTTTAGGGTGTCCCCGGCAAAAGAGAGTCCCTTGGTGGTCCCCGGAAGTCGCTGAGGCAATTAAAAAGCGTCGGCGAGCTACAGCAACATAAGCGGCACCCTTCCCTAGAGCACCCGATAGCATTTAAGTGGCTTCGTGCCCACGTTCGCCAGCTTATAAAACGACGCAGACAGGAGTGTTGGGAGAGGTACATGTAGACCATCGGGTGCCATACATCACCTTCACAAGTCTGGACGAAGAACAGACGTCTTTTTGGGTACCAGACCCCAACAGGTGCCCTGGCATGAACACCAACGGCGTGTTATCTACCGACGCAAACGCGATTTCCGAGCTCTTTGCTGAGCAATATGCTCGAGCCTCTGCGTCGGAGAACTACCCCCAGCCTTTCGCACCCTCTAACGGCGGATGGAAAGGGAAGTCCTCACGTTCCCTACACGCCACACTGAGCCCTATAACGCCCCACTGACGGAGTGGGAGCTCCTCAGTGCCCTTGCACATTGTCCCGACACAGCTCCTGGGCCGGAACGGATCTCTTCGTCCTCTTCAAGCAGATCTGGTGGGATGGAGTCTTTCCACCGCAATGGCGGGAGAGCACCATCATTCCAGTGCTCAAACCCGGTCACAACCCGCTTGCTGTCGATAGTTACCGGCTCATCAGCCTCAAAAACGTTCTCTGTAAGCTGCTGGTGTGTCGGTGGTAGGATTGGGTCCTGGAGTCACGTGGCCAACTGGCTACATGTTCGAGCGGATTCCGCCAGGGTCGCTCTACCACTAATAAACTTGTGTCCCTCGAGTGTGTCATCCAAACAGCCTTTTCCAGGCGCTAACATCTGGTTGCCATCTTTTTGATTTACGTAAAGCATACGACACGACCTGGCGACATCATATCCTTGCCACATTCTACGAGTGGAGTCTCCGTGGCCTGCTCCCAATTTTTATCCAAAACTTCCTGTCTCTCCGTACTCAACGTATCCAAGTCGGTACCTTCTATAGTTCTCCCCGCATTCAGGAGAATGGCGTTCCGCCTTGATCCGAATTGAGTATGTCTTTTTTTTAGTGGCTATTAACGGTCTAGCAGCAGCTGTAGGGCCGTCGGTCTCACCTTCTCTGTATGCGGATGACTTCTGCATTTCGTTATGCTCCTACAGTAGCGCTGCTGAGCTGTGCCTACAGGGAGCCATTCACAAGGCACAGTCATGAGCTCTAGCCCACGGCTTCCAGTTTTCAGCCACGAAGTCGTGTGTCATGCATGTCTGTCAGCGTCGCACCGTTAGTCCAGAACTAGAACTTTACCTTAATGACGATCCACTGACTGTAATGGAGACATACCAATTCTTAGGACTGGTTTTCGACGCCCAATTGACTCGGCTACCTCACCTTCGTCAGCTTGAGTGGAAGTGCTGGCAACACCTCAGTGCCCTCCGCCGCCTGAGCAACACCAACTGGAGTGCAGATCGCTCTATGCTGCGGCAGCTGTACAGAGCCCTTGTTCAATTTCACCTTGACTACGGCAGTCTGGTAGATGGTTCGGCGACACCCCCAGTGTTGCGTTTATTCGACCCAGTGCACCACTGTGTCGATCGCCTTGCGGCAGGAGCTTTCAGGGCGAGTCCAATGACCAATATCCTGGTAGAGGCCGGAGTCTCTCCATTGATGGTTAGGCATGCACAAATGCTCGCCAGTTAGATTGCACAAGTTCATAGTTCTCCTGTGCATCCGAATGGCCGTCTCAAAAAATGGATCAAATGGCTCTGAACACTATTGAACTTAACTTCTGAGGTCATTAGTCCCCTAGAACTTAGAACTACTTAAACCTAACTAACCTAAGGACATCATACACATCCATGCCCGAGGTAGGATTCGAACCGGCGACTGTAGCCGTCGCGCAGTTCCAGACTGTAGCGCCTAGAACCGCTCGGCCACCCCGGCTGGCAATGGCTGTCTCCTTTTCCCAACCATGGCAGTTCATCTCCCACATCGGTGGCCCATGTCAAGGCTTAGGATTGTGGTTTGCGTCCGGTCCCTTCTGTCTGAACTGGATTCCATCCCGTTACCACCTCTCCTTGATGTCCATTTACATACACCTCCATGGTGTACACCTAGACCACGGATTCTTCTGGACCTTTCGCATGGCCCTGAGGACTCCGTTAACCCTGCAGCACTTCCTCTCGATTCTCGACGTGTACCGGGGCCCTGAAGTGGTTTACATCGATGACTCGATGGTTGATGATCATGTAAGCTTTGCATATGTTCATGGAGGACGTATTGAACAGCATTCCTTGCCAGATGTCTGCCGTGTTTTCACTGCAGAGCTGGCGGCCATATCTTGTGCTCTTGAGCACATCCGCTCATGCCCTGGCGAGTCATTTCTCCTGTGTGCTGACTCCTTGAGCACAATACAAGCTATCGACCAGTGCTACCCTCGCGGTGTGCGCCAACTGGGGTGCAGATCGTTCTACACTGCTGCAGCTCTACATTGCCCTTGTTCAATCCCGCCTTGACTATGGGAGTCTGGCTTACGGTTCGGCGGCGCCCTCAGCATTGCGTTTACTCGACCCGGTGCACCACTGTGGCCTTCGCCTAGCGACTGCAGCTTTTAGAACGAGTCCGATAACCAGTGTCCAAGTAGAGGCAGGAGTCCCTTCATTGAAGATTAGGCGTGCAAAACTACTCGCTAGTTACGTTGCACACGTTCGCAGTTCTCCTGCGCATCCGAATTGCCGTCTCCTTTTCCCGACCACGGCGGTTCATCTTCCGCATCGGCGGTCCAGGTCAGGGCTTACGATTATGGTTGGCGTCCGGTCCCTTCTGTCTGAACTGGAGTACTTCCGGTTACCACCTCTCCTCGAGGCCCATTCACGTACACCTCCTGAGGCTCACCCCTATCACTTCTTCTCAATTCTCCACATGTACTTGGGCCATGAAGTGGTTTACACCGACGGCTCGATGGCTGACGGTCACGTAGGCTTTACATATGTTCATGGAGGACATACTGAACAGCACTCTTTGCGAGATGCCTGCAGTGTTTTCACTGAGGAACTGGCGGCCGTATCTCTTGCTCTTGAGCACGTCCGCTCATGCCCCAGCGAGTCACTTCTCCTGTGTGCTGACTCCTTGAGCACAATACGAGCTATCGACCAGTGCTACCCTCTCCATCCTTTGGTAACGTCCATTCAGGAGTCCATCTGTGCCCTGGAATAGTTCTGTCTTTCGGTGGTGTTTGTGTGGACCCCGGGACACGTCCGAATCCCAGTCAACGAACTTGCCGACAGGCTGGCCAAACAGGCTACAGGGAAACCGCTTCTGGAGGTGGGCATCTGCGAAATTGATCTGCGTTCTGTCTTACGCCGCAGGGTTTTGCAGCTTCGGGAGTCTGAATGGCATAACAGTATGCACAACAAACTGCGTGTCGTTCAGGAGACTATGAATTTGTGGAATTATTCCATGTGGTCCTCTCGCAGGTAATCAGTTGTGCTCTGCCGGCTTTGCATTGGCCATACACCACCTCCGTCGTGAGGACCCACCTCGGTGTCGCTGTGGCTCACAAATGACGGTCGTTCACCTCTTGCTGGACTGCCCACTTTTAGGCGCTGTGCGGCAGACTTTTAATTTTCGCAGCACCCTGCCTTTGGCGGCAATGCCTCAACAGCAGCTTTAGTTTTACGTTTTAGTCGTGAGAGTGGGTTTTACGATTGATCTAAGTTTCAGCGCATCTCCTTTGTCCCTCTGTGTCCTCCACCCTAGAGCTTTTAGGGTGGAGGTTTTAACGTGTTGCAGAGTGGCTGGCTTCTCTTTTTTATTCTCATGCTCAGCCAGCCATGGTTATCTGCTCTCTTGTTTTGATCTCTTCTACATGTTTCTTGCGTCTCTCCATGGTTTTCTTGTCCGTTTTTGTCCATTTTAGTGTTTATTGCCCCTCTGCTATTCTTGTGGTTTTCTCCTTTCTTCCAGCTGTGTTTCATGTGTCTCGATTATTTCACTCCCACGCTTGTAGAATTATTTTGTGTAAGCAGAAGAGCCAACGCCGTGTTACGAGTGGAGGCCGAAATGCACGCGTTTTAGCTCACGCAGGCTGGCGTGAGGAGGGAAGAACTATACTGACGTGAGGTCTGGAATATGACAAGGAACGAGAATTTAGAAAGCAGACGTAATTAGTTTGACACTTAACTTCAATCCATTAATGATGAACGTCGCTCTTGACGGTACATTATTCACAATATTAGCTGTTCAGAATACATTCTTGAAGATAGTAATTATAGTAACTGAATATGGCGCCTTGCTAGGTCGTAGCAAATGACGTACCTGAAGGCTATGCTAAACTGTCGTCTCTGCAAATGAGAGCGTATGTAGACAGTGAACCATCGCCAGCAAAGTCGGCTGTACAACTGGGGCGAGTGGTAGGGAGTCTCTCTACACTAGACCTGCCGTGTGGCGGCGCTCGGTCTGCAATCACTGATAGTGGCGACACGCGCGTCCGACCTATACTAACGGACCGCGGCCGATTTAAAGGCCACCACCTAGCAAGTTTGGTTTCCGGCGGTGACACCACAAATTGTTTTAATCGGAATGAGGGGCCGATGGCCTAGTAGTTTGGTCCCCCCCCCCCCTCTTTTAAACCAACCCAACTAACCAACCATCACTATAAAAATTGTGTCCTCGAAGGTGCTCTGCACGTTTTGGAAACAGACGAAAATCGGATGGGGACATCTCGAGATTGTATGCAGAATTACCGTCGACAGTGAATCAAAAGCATCGAATTACCATAAATGGTGGAGCGCTCGTGTGTGGTCTGGCATTTTGCTGAAAGAGCGAGCATTCCATGTGTGTACGAACTTTCCGAATCCGTACTCTCAGTTCTCGGTGGTGTGTAGCGTAACCACGTCGACGCGTGGGAAACCCTCAATGTTATACGCTACAATTGGGAGCGCTCTAGCCGCAGAGGATTGCAGTTTGTGTCAGTGAAGTGGGGAAGTCGACAGAGTAATATGCATGACAAGATAATACGTCAACCGATACTGAGAACAGAATAGAAAGTTAGGAGGCATTCCTTTTTAGCACGCCCTCGTAATACAGTCAATGCAGTTCAATGTCACACGTCAGCGTCATATACTATTTTACACTGAAGAGCCAAAGAAACTGGTAGACCCACCTAATACCATTTAGGGCCCCCGCGAGCACCCAGAAATGCTGCAACACGACAGGGCATGATCTCGACTGATGTCTGAAGTAGTGGTGGAGGGAACTGAAACCATGAATCCTACACAGCTGTCAACAAATCCGTAAGAGTACGAGGGGTCGGAGATCTCCTCTGAACAGCACGTTGCAAGGCATCCCAGATACGCTCATGTTCATGTCTGGGGCGTTTGGTGGCCAGAGGGAGTGTTTAAACTCAGAAGGGAGTTCCTGGAGCCAGTCTGTTGCAATTCTGGACGTGTGGGGTGTCGCATAGTCCTGCTGGCATTACGCAAATCCATCAGAATGCACAATGGACATGAGTGGATACAGGTGATCAAATAGGGTGCTTACGTACGTGTCACCTGTCAGAATCATATCTAGACGTATCAGGTGCCTCATGTCACTCAAACTGCCCACGCCCCACACTATTACAGAGGCTCCACCAGCTTGAATAGTCCCCTACTGACATGCATGGTCTATGGATTCTTCAGGTTGTCTTCGTACCCGTACACGCCAATCCACTCGATACAATTTTAAACGAGACTCGTCCGACCAGGCAACATGTTTCCAGCCATCGACGGTCCAATGTCGGTGTTCACGGGCCCAGGTGAGGAATAAAGCTTTGTGCCGTGCAGCCATCAAGATTATACGAGTGGGCTTTCGGCTCGGAAAACCTGCATTTATGTTTCGTTGAATGGTTCGTACGCTGACACTTGTTGACGGCCCAGCTTTGAAATGTGGAGAAATTTGGGGACGGGTCATATTTCTACGACGTTGAACGATTCTCTTCGGTCGTCGTTAGTCCCGTTCTCGCAGAATATTTTCCCGGCCGCAGCGATGTCGGAGGTTTGATGTTTTACTTGATTCCTGATTTCACGGTACATCCGGGAAACGGTCGTACTGGAAAAATGGCCACTTCATCGCCATCTAGGAGATGCTATGTCCCATCGCTGGTGCGCCGGCTACAACACCACGTTCAAACTCACTTAAGGGGCTCCGGAACGCCCTATACTTGCAATGTTAAAATAACGGTTATAAATTACATCTTTCCTCACAAAGTATTTGAGGTAGGAAGTTGAACTTTTTACAGATTATTTATTGGAATATGGGCTACAACTTAACACAGGGATTTTACAAAATTTTAGTTCAGTTATTAAAGATGATTTTTTTTAATTGTAATGAAAATTCACAACATTTTTTTGCAATTTTTTATTTATATATTCAAAAATATACAGTTTTTTGGAAAAAGGCTGTGTTAAATTATGCAGAAGGTACTGTGTAACATTTACTGAAAGTTTGAAACAAATATGTTTGGAAGACCCTTAGAAAACATGTAATTAGTATGAGAAAATAAAAGTTTTGGGAATCGAGCGACAAAGATTGGATTAACTTTTTAGTGCATTCAAGGTCCATAGGATGGATTATCTTCATCCTCTGCAAACTCCTCCTCCAGCTTCCTCTTATTCCTCCTCCTGTTTACTCTTGCTTGTATTTCTAGACTCTTTACAGCCCTGTCTGCAGCCCGAAGGCGTTTCTTGTCTAAAGCAAGCATCGCTCGTTGTTGTGTTCGTAGATTTTGCTACCATTTTCTTCAGTTGCAGTTACTGCAACACTGTTCCAAAAGGTGGTCATGTATGAACCCTTATCACATTTCAGTTGTATTTCACTAGCAAGTCCTACGTGCTTTATTATGGTGAGTTCCAGACCAACTTCACTACAATGAATACATCTTACACAGTTTGAAAAAATTCCTTTGAGAACCGACATATCAAATATTTCATTCACATCCGATTCGTCCATAAAACATTCATAGTTTTCACTCATTGAACCAAGCTGCTTCTGTGAAGTATTTTCTTTCCCACTTTGACTGCTATGGGCAGGTGTACTTGAGAGGTTAGGTTCACTCACTTGGTTATCGTCTTTATTGTTTACAGTAATAACACATACCTTTGGCTTTCCTGCATTTCTCCTTTTCTTAAAAGCCTTCAGAGGATTTTTAATAACTTTACTTTTACTCATTATTATACTTCAACAAAACAGAGACTCAAGAAACAGAATTAATTACGAATATTTTCGAGATAACGACAGAGTAAATAAACATGAAACAATCGACAATCACACCAGCGATATATATTGAACCATCACAGGTTAGCCACAACACATACTTTATCTCACATCACTAAAATGTACCTGATGAACACGGACGTTAATAATAACACCATTTGACAGCAGTTTACCAGCGCCACAGTGGGTCACGCCCATGTAGAACACATTTCAAAAAAAAATTTAAAAATAGTTGTCGTCTTCGGAATTGAATAAATTATATATCTATTAAAAGGTAATAGTCTGCAGATTTAGAAAACGCAAAAAAGTAAAAATTGAACTTTTCATGATTTTGAGCCTTTCCGGAGCCCCTTAACTGTTTTTGTGAGAAGTGAGAGGGCACTATAACATGCACGCTGCTTCAAACATGGACGTGTATACTGCCACATAAGTAGACTAGAGCTGAGTACATGTTTTCTCGCATACAGAGAAACGTAGGCAAAGTTTTTGTTGCAAAGTTTAGCAAAGAACACTTTACGAAGTTGAGCGCTGGGAAGATACGGGGGACACTCAGAAAACTTAAGAGGCCTGAGCGTTGCCGATAGTGGGTGTACAGTTTCGTGCCATGTGATGTTGGAGCCGAACGCGGAAAGGGTGGCTGCTCCTTGGTTTAAATCTTGATAACCAGTCATTGTAGCAGCCGTAACCGATATAACCACTGCGCCAGACAGTTGTTGCCTTGCAAAGGCGTTGCCGATCGCAGAGCCGTATCCTGCCTTTTTACATATCTTTATATTTGAATACGCATGCCTATACCGGTTTCTTTGGCGCTTCAGTGATGTTCGTCAATGTAGTAAAATACCGAACTACGGCGCGACAGTGGTGGCAAAACATTTTTAGGGGCGTGAAACAGAGCTATATAAGGAGGGCTGCCTTCTTATAGCGTAGTAATTCCAGACACGCAGGGCGAGTTTGCGTCTGAGACGCGGAGTGTGCCCCGCTCGGCACGGCTGGGTGGTGGGCAGGCAGCGCGACGGGTAGACTTGAGAGTGCTCACTCGTTTCCTGAGGTCGCCTTTTACGAGCGGCCCGGCGAGTGCTGTGGCGGCGTCATCTTCGTCCAGAAAGTGGATTATAGCCGCCGCGCTGCGGTCAGTTGCGTCGGCAATGTGAGCGAGCTCAAACACCCGCAAGAAGTGCCATACGCCGACGGTCCGTCCTCTGCCACCTCCCGCTGCAGATGGCAGAAATAAAAGATTAACCGGTAGCTGAGCACGATCGGGGTTTGACGACCGGTCTCGTGGCGAGGCTGCTCTCGGGCTGATTGCGACCGACGAAATGAGATTACAGGGGAGGGGGCGGGGCCGGCCGGCGGGGAAGTCGCCGGGACGTCCGGGAGGCGAGGCGGACCTCTAGAGTCTGGAGCGACCGCTCGTGGGGAGAGCCTGACTGCACTGCACGCGCGGGCTGCTTCGCTGAACGCCTACCAGGTGTAGAACTGAAGGATATAAGGAAATATAATGGTAACCCACATTAGCTATGAATGAAGATATTCAATTGGAAAAGTTTAAAAAATATTTCATTCATAAGTTATTACTATTTTATTATTTATGCAACTGGTAGTCACTGTACAACATCTTAAGCACACAAATCAATGGAAAAAACTACAAACTTTGAGTTAATAAGGTCCAAAACTATCTTTTCCTAGCTGTGGCGAACATATTATGTGGCATACCATTGTTTCCCTGCAACAAACACAGGACAGCTGAAAATTCTCACACTTTATCTGCAGATGAATCTACATATTCATCCTCATTTGTAGATGTCTTCATAGTTTTTATTGCTTTGTAGAATTTGTTATAAATAGGTGGTATCCAGTTCAGAGCAGATATGAGGTCTTGTTTCTTCTTTGAGTCAATTGGAACTGACCCAGAATACTTCTTTTGAAGACTGGTTCCTTCTAAGTTGGTAGGGCGACCTCCTTTGTGTAAACTGACTTTCTGCCAGTCTTCCGCATGAAATGTATTTGATACGAACAAGATTCATGTTTCATTTGCATCGAGGAGGAGCCGTACAGCATCTCGCATAACACCTTGTGCCCTTCTACTGAGATATCCTTATGACTAAATGTAGATCCCATGTCACTGATGCATACAAAATCTTCTGATCACATAACATGGACACGAAATGGTCGCGTTTGGCCACACTTCTTCAACATATCCACCCAGTCCTGAGAGACATATACAAACTGCACATGTCAGCGAACTTACTGCTCCACAACAGGAAAATCTCGATCGCTTGGCACCATGGAATGTCCAGGAAGTCGGAAGTGGTGCTCAATGGGGGAAAAAATCTTCCTTTTGCTATAAGCAGCATCCAAACAAATACAATGTTCCAGTTTTCGTTATGCCCAGAACAGTTGTCTGAAATTGCAATCAACTAATTCCCTCGTATATTGTAATCTTCAAAATACTTCAGTAAGCAGCTGCCTATTTCCTCTTAACCCCATGATGCTACCATTTCATCGCAAACAAAGAAATTACCTGGTGACGATTTACAGGGATGAATGCTGAAGTTATATGTCCACAGTTTCCTCTTATAGAACATTGGACTGTAGAGAGTTTAGGAGTGGAAAATGCCTCTTTTAGATCGAAAGCTATAACATGAAAGTCTTTATAAAAAAACTTCCTTCTCTGTTTGCACTTTTATATTATCTTGGCATGCCTGGGCTATTCTGAGATGTTACTCCTTCTGTATACTAATTTCTCTTAATTTTCCCATGTTGTTTTTTACTTCCAACAATTGCATTTCATTTGAATCACATGTTGCGCAAGTATCTGATTTTGACAGTTTGAATGAAATATTGAAATCTTGGACGAAAATGCGATGTTGCTTATCCAAATATACAGGCTTCGCTTTGATATCAGGACATTACTGGTATTTATCTTTATAGTGGTTGCTACAACTTTGCATGGAATATTCCATCGACACACAGAATTTTTCACCATTATGTTTTCTACTATAATGACTTTTGTATTTTGGAATACCTTCTATATGTTTTTTGACCAATTGAACGTCTTCCTCTGAGTAGGCATGTGATCTATTCTTGTGTTTGCCTCTTCTATCTTCTGGTGGAATAATAGTCCCTGCTCATATTTTGGATTGTATGTTTTCTACTCTACCTCTTTTGTGCTACAAACCATGGATTCTTAAAAACAAAATGTTACAGACATCAGTGCTTCTGCCATCTTTTATAACACTATATTGTACAGTGTTGTTACGCCTGCTAATTTCATTGTCTGTATATTTTATTTTTATGGGTTATAGCTGCGTGGAACCAAAGAAATAAGCATTTTCTCTATCAAAGCCCCCAATGTTCCAGAGTGACTTGTTTATACTCTGTATAAGCTTCTCCCCAATCCGTTCAAACCACTTTTTAGAACATTTACAGGAAATTCCATCTAAATTTCTCACCTGGATCACTGTACCTTCTTTTGTAGTATATTCGGGTCCACTATTCCTTGCAAGTTTCTTCTGTTGTTGTTTGTTCACTAGCTTTTTTTCTTTTTCTCGATGTTTTCATTGTGACATCTTCAATCCTAGGGTCAGTTCTGTTGCGATCCCTTTCATTCTGTTAAAAAAATATTTTTGCATGGATAGTGTAATATTAAAAAATTGCTGTGAACCAATAAAATGTTAACATCAATGATAAGATGAATAAAATGGTAACCCACAAATACGAGAAAATTTCATTTTGTAAACATCCCATGATTTACAGAGGACAATGTAATTGCATTAGAAGACGTGTTGACTCTATCTTCATATCAAGATCTTTTAAAAAAATTTGAATATGGAAATAAAATGGTAGCCAGCAAATAACAATATGATTTAGAAAACAAAACTTACTTGAGTTGCAGTACAATTAATATAAGTAGAATCTTCAATCTCCTCGTTTAAATTGAAATCTGGATCACTAATGTCATCATCGAAACTGTCAGAATCACTGAAATCGCCACACAATTCACTCAAAATTACAAAAATATCACATCTTCGCTCACTACAATCTGCTGTTGCCTCCATTTTGAATTTGTGGGTTACCATTGTTTTTCACCAGTGTATGTGGGTTCCCACAGAAACAAATTAACATTGTGCTGCCATCTGTCATCAATATGATGAACTCTTTACACCACCTAGTGTAGTCCAGGTTAACTATTGTCTTACTGTACTTGGTTTGAAAAATTCAAATTTGAGGGTTACCATTGGCTTTCCCCATACCCTTCAAGTATGAAACCGGAATTTAGTGGCAATAATTAAATGTCTGTTGTTTGAAACTGATAATTTTTTATGAAATATTGTTTATCTCCATTGCCATTTCTGCATTTCTTCCACCACTCCGGCAGGCTATCAATACCAGGCCAAGAAACAGTTCTTCTTTTCTAGCGAACCAGGCAGCGAGCCATTTTCGTACATTTTCAGCCGTTGTTCAGCGAGAGCGAGAGCGTGAGCGTGTTCCAGCGATGCAGATAGACGATAATCGAACAGAGCCAAGTCTGGAGAATAAGCCGCATGCTCCAGTATTTCCCAACTAAACACATGACTTTCATTTAAATCGAGCATTACGTGAAAAACGACCGGAATATGGGCAAAGGCAATACAATCATTTGCTGTTGGTAGAGATCGGTGTTAACGGTGTCATCAGGTTTCGGAAGCTCATGACAATGCTCTGATTTTGGTGGGATGAAAAGCGTGTCATCTGTCTTCCTACTAAAGCGGTTTGGTCTCGCAGTGGATGTCGATAGTTTACTTTGATTCAGGCATGATTTACGATGCTTAGGATCCATTTTTCATCACCTGTCACTATTCGATGGAGAAAGCACATTCTTTTGTATTTGGCGAGCAGCATTGCACAAGTGATCTTTAGTTTTGTTTTCTGTCTTTTATTCAGTTCATGCGGAACCCATTTTCCCACTTTCTGCACCTTTGTCATAGCTTTCAACCGAAGACAAAAGGCTTTCTGGGTCAGCTTCTATTGGTCCATTTCTTCCTGTTGAGTTTGAGTATCATCTTCATCCAATACGACCTGCAATTCGCTGTCATCGAACTTTTTCGGTGGTTTCCAGCGCTCGTCGTTTCTCACGTCAAAATGGCTCTGAGCACTATGGGACTTACCAGCTATGGTCATTAGTTCCCTAGAACTTAGAACTACTTAAACGTAACTAACCTAAGGACATCACACAGCACCCAGTCATCACGAGGCAGAGAAAATCCCTGATCCCGCCGGGAATCGAACCCGGGAACCCGGGCGCGGGAAGCGAGAACGCTACCGCACGACCACGAGCTGCGGACTCTCTCACGTCAAAATCGCCACTTTCGAATTTTTTGAACCACTCGAAGTACTGTATTTTTTTTCCAAGAGCATGTCCGCCGAAAGCTTCGATAAGCATTCGGTGCGATTCTGCAGCAGTTTTCTTCAAATGATAACAGAAAACCAATGCTCTGCGCAAATCGTAGTTCGTAGGCACAGAACGCGAAATGCTTACGGGTTTGAAACAACACCGATGTATGGAACTTGGGTTACTGTGTGTTGACATTCGTCGTCAGCCGTTACAGGAAGCAGATGGCCCTGCAGACGCGGTCTCACGGGCTCTACACTGACGGCCAACACCATCTATAGGGAATTTCCGGTTTTATACTTCTACACCTAGTATATCTCTCCAGCAAGCGATACGCTCTGCATAGGGGACATTAATCTTAAGACGGATGCGGCAATGACAGACAGAAGTACTGGCAGACAAGTGCACTTTGAGTAGATCTTTATTCTGCTTCTTAAGGTGCTACTATTTTAACAAATTTTGATCCTACCACAAACGGTTTCTCTTAGGGAGTGGGACTAAATGTTATTTACTCATCTCCGAAACACTCCATACCCACAATAATTTTGGTTTTTGTATTCCGCAGCTTATATATCTTGCAACGTTCACGTGTGTTAACGTACCTCTGCAATGCCTGTGCCACGTGGTTATCGTCGCCGTTGGCGGCGCAGTGTTTCTGTGTACAAGTCATTGAAGGCAATAGACATTGACCTTGCTGGGCAGTTCAATAAGCAGCAGCTTATTGTTGGTCCAAATGTTTTTCGTGGACTAAGAATGCAGTTCACGTGTGTCAGCTGTGTTTAGAGGCAGTACGTGTTTGACCTTGCCCTTTGTGTGGGGGCAACCATGCAGCCTATGGTGGCCTTGAAGTCTTCCCTGATGCAAACATTTTGGCTTGGAAGACACGGAGTACAGCGGAGAAGTACAGGCCTACTGGCTAAGGATCCCTATGGTCGTTTGTGGCCAGACAAGCCTTTTAATACGTCTACAAGAAGACAGAAGAAGCTGAATGCAGGCGAGTATCTGTTTATATGGGCTGAAGTAGGCAACAACAATTGTAAAATAAAGATAACTTGTGACTGCATGTTGTATTATAGACAATAAAAGTTCCTTATCTCTTTCCGTGTGCTATTTCTGGCTGTGGCCGCCAGTATTTTATCTTGCTAGAAGCTCTTTTTTTTGGTTTAGGGCGCTCAACTTCTAAGGTCATTAGCACCCAGTCACAAACGTTTGTGCACTAATAGCATAGAAAAAACGCAAGGTGGCAACACCGGAAAGTACTTATAAAAACGCAGATAAACAAAATAAAAGAGTTAGATCTGTTTGGACAAGTCCGTCAATGTAATAAAACTAAGGATACGAGCAGCTGCTCGAGCGTCATCAGCTAAATGTTCCTGTAAGGTAGACGGCAGACACAGGACACCACGAGAGTGAATAAAACTTGGACAGGACAATAAAATATGGCGCACCATCAATGGATGACCACAGGGGCACTGCAGAGCGGGGTCACCGGACAACAGGTACCGGTGGCTAAATCGGCAATGCCCAATCCGCAACCTGGCCAAAATGACCTCATCTAGCCGGGAAGGGAGTGAGGAGGTCGTCCAAGCCGTCGGGATCGGTTTGATGGCCCTAAGCTTATTTTCACGGAGAGAGGACCATGCCTCATGCCACAAGGATGAAACGCGCCGACAAAGAACCCCACTAACATCAGTTGATGGGACACAAAACGAAGCTGTCCGAGGCCGGAGGACAGCAGCCTTGGCCGCAGCATCAGCAGCTTCATTCCCAGGCACACCAACGTTGCCAGGAATCCACCAAAAAAGGACACGAGCGCCGGTATCAGCTAGCGGCTGAAAGGACCGATGAATTCGTTGCACGAGAGGGTGGTCCGAATATGGGTCACGGAGACTCTGAATGGCGCTCAAAGAATCAGAGCAGATGGCATAGGGAGAATGAGGATGGCGGCGGATATACTGAACAGCCTGATAGAGAGCAAAAAGCTCAGCTGTAAACCTTGAACACTGGTCAAGGAGCCGGTATTGAAAGATATCACCCCCAACGACAAAGGCACTTCCGACGCCAGCAGTAGTCTTGGAACCATCTGTGTAAATAAAGACGTTATTAGCGAGCCTCGAACGAAGTTCGACAAACCTTGAGCGGTATATCGAATATAGGAATGGGTATGCGTTGCGTCCGAAAGGAAGGTAGGATCACCGGTATTTAAGCTGACTAGATTGAGGTGGTTGAAAAGGTCTGCCAAAAGGGAGCCTCTCGGACAGGATGCTGGAGAGCCCCAAAGGGGATGGTGGGCATTAAAGCCTCCAATCACCAAAAAGGGTGTAGGAAGCTGAGCAATCAGTTGTATCATGTCTGCCCTAGTAAAGGCAGACGCTGATGGAGTGTAAACAGCACAAATGGAAAATGTGAAAGTGGGGAGAGTAATTCGGACGGCAACTGACTGCAGATCTGTGTGCAATGTGACTCGATCGTAGTGGACATCATCCCAAACCAGCAACATGACCCCTCCATGAGCCGGAATACCTGGCACAGGGGGGAGGTCACAACGCACGGAGGTATAGTGTGCACTGCTGCTGCAATAAATGGGTGGTGAGTCATGGTCCATCAACTCAACAGTTGCGTCTGCCACCTTCCAGAGCTGGTCAGGAGGGACAGCTTCCTCTTCCAGTGAAAGGCCAGATGATAGGCTACCAGTGGTGCGGCCTGGCGAAACTGAAGATGACCGGGGACGGCAAACGCTGGGTGGCGCAGGAGAAGAAACTCGCCTCGGCGGAGATGGAGAACTCTTTTTTTCTATGAGCCTTCTTTGAAGAATTACGTTTTGTCGAAAGAACAGTTGACGGCTGTGAAGTGTGTGTACGCAATAAATAATCGCGTGTCGGTTCGTTTTTGAAGGTCCGAGCATCTGATTTAGAGGTCCTCGTCTTAGCAGTACCAGATGATGATGATGTTTGACCCTTAGGGTTGGTAAGAGGAAGAGGAGACGTTGATCGGTCGATCTTAACACTGTCCAATCTGACTACCGAATCCCTAAATGTTAGATCGCATGTCTGTGTAGGTACCTCCCTGGTAGACCAAGGAGAGGCGAGAACGATACTGTAGTTACCTGCTGGAAGGACAGTGGGCATTCTGCTATTGAATAACTTGCAAGCAGCCGAGGTCGGCAGCTTCTCTGTCGCTCGAATTTCCGATATACTTTTCTCATCTTTGTAGACGGGGCAGTCGCGAGAGGAAGCAGCACGGTCGCCCATACAATTGATGCAACGAGGGGACGGAGGTGGACATTCACCCTCATGGGCGTCCCTGCCACAGGTATCGCATTTATCCACACTTGAATAAGACTGCCGCCGGCCTGTGTGGCCGAGCGGTTCTAGGCGCTTCAGTCTGGAACCGCGCGACCGCTACAGTCGCAGGTTCGAATCCTGCCTCGGGCATGGATGTGTGTGATGTCCTTAGGTTAGTTAGGTTTAAGTAGTTCTAAGTTCTAGGGGACTAATGACCTCAGATGGTTCAAATGGCTCTGAGCACTATGGGCCTCAACATTTGAACCGACAAGACTGCCGTGTATGGTTAAATCGCTGACATTGGTAACACCGTGTAGGTCTGGGTACATATGGCCAAACAGAAATTATCTCATAACCTGCTTTAATTCCTGAAGGCAATTGCACATTGTCGAACGTCAGGAATATGGTTCGAGTCGGTATGAGGTCCTTGTCGGCCATTTTTACGACCCGATGGACGGCCGTCACTTCCTGATCAGAGAGGAGAGCCAGAATCTCCTCATCACTTAGTCCATCGATTGACCTTGTATACACCACCCCACGCGACGAATTCAAGGTGCGGTGAGCCTCCACCCGTACAGGAAATGTGTGTAGGAGAGTGGCTCGAAGTAATTTTTGGGCCTGGAAGGCGCCTTCTGTCTCCAACAGCAAGGTACCATTGCGCAACCGAGTACAAGATTTCACTGGTCCTGCAATCGCATCTACACCCTTCTGATTGGCGAAAGGGTTGACTGTTGAAAAATAGTGACCATCAGATCTTGTGACAACAAGAAACTTCGGCGCTGGTGGTAGAATTTTCGGAACGGGAGTTTCACCTAGCTTTCTTTTTTGAGTAGAAGGCAGGGAGGAAGAAGAAGAAGAAGAGAAATCCATTGCGGATGAATCCCCCATGATTGCCAGCGTCTCCGATGGCGCGCTCCTTCCTTGTGGGGCCCTCTCAGAGGGTACTCCCGCCGTAGGTGATTGTTCACACCTCAGGCCGTTCACACCTCAGGCCACACCTCCAGAGAAACGGACGGAGGGATCAATAGGCACGTTCGGAAGGTAACAGCTTACGCAATCACCCCTCCCTGGGCTTGGCCTTTACCGGGGGTACGTGCGTGCCTTACTTGTCTACCCAGGACGGGGAATTACGCGTTACCCCGTCACCAGCTACGCTTGCGAACGCATGGGTCGGCCTTCAGACACGCACAGGGAGGAAAGAAGAGAGGAAAGAGAGAGAGGGATAGAGGGACAGAAGAAAAAATCTCAAACGCCGAAGCGGAGAATAAGACACGGAAAAGAAGACAAGGAGAATAGCGCAAGGAGAATGAGGCAGCGATAGAAGTAAGGGCATGAAAGCAAGGAGAAGAGTGAATGTAGGGAAAGACCAATAGAGGAAGAAAGCCTGAGGATGCAGAAAAACAAAGGAAACAGGATACTGCAGTTTTCAAACGTCCGTCTCCGGACGAAGGCTCGACACATTACTCCCAAGAAGAGGGAGTATGAAGGGGAGGTAACGGGGGGGGGGGGGAGGACGGGGGACGAGGAGGGATGGGGAAATTGTGTAGGGCAGCCCGGAAAGGAAGGAGAACTGCACTAGCTCGGGGCCCCGTGCTCGCCACGCACGTATCCACAGAAAGTGTTTTAGACTTGAGACCCCTGGGGGGGGAGGGGGGGCTAGAAGCTCGCTTTGATGCAGCTTCATACACGTGAAATAGCATACGGTGCAAAAGTGGAGGGAGGTGCAAGCAACAGATGGTACAGTATGTACCACTCCCGTGGAAGAGTCCGCCAATTGTACTGAACTTTCTTCTGGTTGGTCGGCAGATTCGCAGTTTAGGCGCCAAAACGCTCAACTTCTCTCATTAATTATTTATATGTTTTCAGTGTATTTAACGCAGTTTTCAGTATGACAATCTCTCGTGGTTACCCTACGAGACCACCGTCTTTGTTTATTAAATTTCACTAGTTTTGAGAAACATTAGAGTAATGATACTACAACCGAAGTGCTTCGGACACCTTCAGGTCGCTTTGACTAGCGCAGCCGAAGTACTTTGTCTCCCAGGCGCGCCAGACCGTTTCGGGCGTTCGGAAGGTCCGGTCATGCAACTCTATTTCGGGTGGTCTTCAGAGCTAGACGTGTGTCTCTGTTTATATTTTAAATAATCACTAACCAGGGCAAGTGGCATCCCATAAAAAGCTCAATCGCAGGTCCTAGTTCGAGACGACAGCATAGCGGCCTCCGCCGAAGAAGGTCCCACGACCGACGAGCTGTCTTCTGCGTTGGTGACACAACTTTAAAAGACGACAGGTTGGTGGAGAGAAAGGTTAGGGACTCTCATTCAATCTCTTCAGATCTCTCCAGCTTCCAGATCTGACTTCCAACACGACACAGTATAATTTTTTACAAGTGCCCACTGACTTCCTATCCGCCTAACGGAAGACCATGAAGAGCAATGAAGATCCATCTGTGCGAAACTGCTAGTGAATTACGAGGCTGACGGTGAGAGTCTCTTGTAGAACATCGCCGCAGGCATCGCGACGGCCTTCGGGAACTCTGTTGCACCGTGAGGAAGGACATCAAACGAAATACCCCATTCAATCACCTGTGAAGTGTCTTTGCTACCCTCAGGAAATTTAAGAAACTATTTCAGCGTGTCCGTCGGCACAAAGACGCGAACGAACTTCTTCTCAACCAAAGCGCTCACGGAAGTCTGCGCAGCCGAGAATGGCACATAGAATTTCATTGAACAACTATTCCTAATTTACCCAACGGCAGAGACCTCGCACCTTCAGTCTTGCATCTGTTTCGATCAATGAAGGATGCACTCCGTGAAAAGCAGTACATGCAGAGGTTCCTGATGCAGCAACATGTTGGCCCAACATCGAGCGTTGGAGTGGTATCATGCAGATATATAGGTCCCGCAGTAAGGTGGTATAATTCCTTCACACTGAACGGAGATTATGTCGAAAAATAGCGTTTTATACCCAAAAGAATGAAGAATAGTGTAGTGTATTGGAATCCGGTATAAAACCAACCTGCTTTCGGAAAAAAATACAGTGCTTTACCAATGGAACACCTTCCAAGCCGAAAATAAAACGAAGTGACGCACCACTAAGGAATTATCCGAATGAGACGGAAATAAGTAGATCTGATGTACATACAAACAACGACTACAGTTTCTGAAAAGAACTGGATTATTTATTCAAGAGAAGAAAGTTTACGGATTGAGCAACTCAATAACATGCTACTCGACCTCTGGCCTCTATGCAAGCAGTCATCCGGCTTGGCATTCATTGTCACTATATCCCTCAAGAGGGCATCCAGTACCATTCTTCATCAATTTCTGTCCAATTGCGACATTACATGGACAAAATGACGGGCTGGTTTCAGGACTCTGCCCATCATAATGCTCTAAATGTTCTCTGCTTTGGTTATATCCGGCGACCTTGCTGTCCAAGATAGAGTCTGGCAAACACGAACACATGTAGCAGTAAATATCGCATTGTCTCGCTGAAATGTAAGCCCAGTATGGTTTCCCATGACGTACAACCAAATGGGGCGTAGAATATCGTCCACGTATCACTGTGCTGTAAGGGTGCTGCGGATGAAACCAGAGGTGTCCTGCTATGAAAAGAAATGACCCTCGATACAATCATCGCTCCTGGTTGTCGTGCCGTGCGGCGAGCGGCATTCAGGTTGGTATCCCTCCAATGACTGGGGCGTCTCCAGACACTTCTTCGCTCAGTTCGAAGCGATAACGATCACCAAAGACAATTCTTTTCCAGTAAATGCGTATCCAGGTCGTAGTCGTATCTGGTGCCCGACTGTCGCCAGCCATACGGATCGGTAACAAGGAGTCATGATCTGGTGTGGTGCTTCTTTTCACAGCAGGACCCTCAAGTGTAGAAAATAAAATATTAGGACATTCGTTTTTATTTATCCATACTGTTAGATGGGCGTACATTTTATTCTAAGTGTAAGATAAAAAGTGAATAAACGATTTAATAATAGTAATGAGGCAATGTATCGATATATGAAAAAATGTGAGTTGTTACACAGCAAAAGTAAATTAACAGGAAGGAGCTTCCTTCCTCACTAACTCTAGTTTGACATAGGCTTGAGCAACTGGCAAATCTTATATGAGGTATCTACAGGTGACCAAATTACCGGTAGATACTTTTGATGAACATGCCGAGTTATTATTCAGAACAACATTAAGTATATTTTCATGTTGTGTATTTTATGTTTTAGAGATCGTGTGTCAGGAAGAGCACGTGCATTGTTCGATAGCAGTCAGACCGATCACGGATTTCGTCCTTCTGTTTAAGCAATATATCTCTAACAGAAACTGCATCTTTCAGTGCGAAGTCCAATACAATGTTGCCACCATCTGCTTATCGATCAATGGTGCGTTCATCAGCACCCACGCGCTGATACACTCACGGATCAGTAAGTGACAGAAACTTCTTTTTTATTTACTTATTTTTTTCTTGCGGAAATTCATACTGATACTCAACGAGATAATTACATTACTGGCCATTAAAATTGCTACACCAAGAAGAAATGCAGATGATAAACGGGTATTCACTGGACAAATATATTATACTAGAACTGACATGTGATTACATTTTCACGCAACTTGAGTGCATAGATCCTGAGAAATCAGTACCCAGAACAACCACATCTGGCCGTAATAACGGCCTTGATACGCCTCAGCATTGAGTTAAACAGAGCTTGGATGGCGTGTACAGGTACAGCTGCCCATGCAGCTTCAACACGATACCACAGTTCATCAAGAGTAGTGACTGGCGTATTGTGACGAACCAGATGCTCGGCCACCATTGACCAGACGTTTTCAATTGGTGAGACATCTGGAGAATGTGCTGGTCAGGGCAGCAGTCTAACGTTTTCTGTATCCAGAAAGGTTCATAAAGGACCTGCAACATGCGGTCGTGCATTATCCTGCTGAAATGTAGAGTTTCACAGGGTACGAATGAGGGGTAGAGCCACGGGTCGGAACACATCTGAAATGTAACGTCCACTGTTCAAAGTGCCGACAATGGGAACAAGAGCTGACCGAATCGTGTAACCAATGGCACCGCATACCATCACGCCAGGCAATACGCCAGTATGGCGATGACGAATATACGCTTCCAATGTGCATTCACCACAATGTCGCCAAACACGGATGCGACCATCATGATGCTGTAAACAGAACCTGGATTCATCCGAAAAAAATGACGTTTTGCCATTCGTGCACCTACGTTCGTCGTTGAGTACACCATCGCATGCGCTCCTGTCTGTGATGCAGCTCAAGGGTAACCGCTGCCATGGCCTCCAAGGTGATAGTCCATACTGCTGCAAATGTCGTCGAACTGTTCGTGCAGATAGTTGTCGTCTTGCAAACGTCCCTATCTGTTGACTCTGGGATCGAGACGTGGCTGCACGATCCGTTACAGCCATGCGGATACTATGACTGTCATCTCGACTGCTAGTGATACGAGGCCGTTGGGATCCAGCACGGCGTTCCGTATTACCCTCCTGAACCCACCGATTCCATATTCTGCTAACAGTCATTGGGTCTCGACCAACGCGAGCAGCAATGTCGCGAAACGATAAACCGCAATCGCGATAGGCTACATTCCGACCTTTATCAAAGTCGGAAACGTGATGGTACGCATCTCTCCTCCTTACACGAGGCATCACAACAACGTTCCACCAGGCAATTCCGGTCAATTGCTGTTTGTGTATGAGAAATCTGTTGGAAACTTTCCTCATGTCAGCACGTTGTAGGTGTCGCCACCGGTGCCAACCTTGTGTGAATGATCTGAAAAGCTAATCATTAGCATATCACAGCATCTTCTTCCTGTCGGTTAAATTTCGCATCTGTAGCAAGTCATCTTCGTTGTGTAGCAATGTTAATGGCGAGTAGCGTAAAATGTTTGGATTTAAATCCCGTATGTCGTTCCATTGCTTCTGTGATGCGTCCTTCCGACAGCAGACCTTTCATTCATGTACCGTATACTATTGAGTAGATTCTGTTAACATTATCGTTTTCAAATTTGCTCACTGCCCCCCGACGAGGGATACATTACACTGGCGACCGAACGGACGATTTCAAATTTTGCGAAATTTTTTATGAATTGTAACTATTTGTATGAGAAATTACTTCTTTGTTGCATGCTATTTCGAGTACATCGGTGCGACGGCTGATGGGAGGAATGATACAAAAGACGAAAAAAAGAAATGGAAAAAACATATATATATATATATATATATATATATATATATATATATATATATATATATATATATATATATGTGTGTGTGTGTGTGTGTGTGTGTGTGTGTGTGTGTGTCAGCTCATCAAACAACTGTTTATCAGATAAGGACTTTCTCGTTAGCTTCTTAACATCGGATATCACTAATACCGAATTTTGCAGGAGAATTGTCATAGCCAATCACTAATTATATCGGTTTGCAAACTGCGAGGAGTTTTATTACAAGCATTGTTCAGTTTAGAATTTGTGACGTTGAGACGACTGCTGGCGCGCGAATTGTTGTTAAGGTGTCATGCGACTCTAGTTCTTTTTCATTTCAGCGCGTTTTTTCTCGCAAGCTCAGCGATATAATTAAATATTGCTAACTGCAGTATTTATAAGTATGATAGAGCAGGCAAAGGGAGTGAATTAAACACTAAATTATGTCTTAGTATGGCTAAAATTTGTAAACGAAAAACCATGGAATCTACAGTTCAGCCTCTAGAAAAAGTCGAAAACGACCGTATGGAGCCGGACGCCGAAATTGTATTTGCCGCCGCTATTGAAATCGAGGCAGAAATTCATACAGGTCCTGTAGAACCAGTTTCGCAACACCGTCTGTAGCACCAGATCATTTGAATGAATTACTTTAAATTTTAGAAAATATGATAAAAAACAGTTTCGAGAATATGGCATAGAAACAACTATCCAGACTAAAACAATTTCGAGGTTATCACACAGAATATTGACAGTAAAATAGACATCCTAACGAAACAGAATTTCGCGAAAGTAAAGAAAGAAAGAACAGTACGAACAAACAAAAGTTACCCTTGATCACATCGCAAAAATTTCACAGTAATTGGTACTGAGATAAATGCATTACAAGAAGTAGAACGGTCAATACCGCAGATCTTAAAGCAATCGCCGATTGGAGTCGACGCAATGAAAACACAGCAGATCTGTACGAAAACTTCAATACAGCAGCTTACGAAACAGTTTCAAACTTCAGCTACAGAACATGAAAACGAAATGAAGGTAAATTTTGATGCACAGCGTCAGGAACCTAACAGACGATGCTTCGGCATGGTTGAAGGCACAGAAAAAGTATATAAATGATTCCCTTAATACCGAATTACGTGTTGCAGCACAAAATGTAACTCAGGAAATAGTACGCAAATGTAGTACCCATAATAATCACGTGACACATTAAGTGGAACAAGTCAAAACACAAGTCAGCGAGTTACGGCAAGAAGTAGCCGCCGTAAGAAACCAGTATACGAAGAAACAATAGCATGTGTAGGTAACGTTTGTGGTACAGAGACGTAAAACCGAAAGAATGTAACCTCAGAAAATATTTTGAGTGCTGTTTAAATGAAACTAACCGATGGGAAAGATGACGTGATTAAGTTGTTAAAGTCCAATTTGCCAGCATATGTTAAGGTTGGGTTGTTTGGGGGAAGAGACCAAGCAGCGAGGTCATCGGTCTCATTGGATTAGGGAAGGATGGCGAAGGAAGTCGGCCGTGACCTTTCAAAGGAACAATCCCGGCATTTGTCAGGAGCGATTTAGGTAAATCATGGAAAACCTAAATGAGGATGGCCGGCAGCGGGATTGAACCGTCGTCGTCCCGAATGCGAGTCCAGTGTGCTATCCACTGCGCCACCTCGCTCGGTGCGTACGTTAAGGAGAAATTTATAACTGTACAGAACGGTAACGTAACAGTTCCGTGTCAATACTGAATTCGCTGGATCTAATACACGAGGACGCGAAGGGCAGTTTTGGAGCACTGGAGACATCGGCAACCACTGCCCTAGCATCGGCTCGCGCGGCAACTGCGGGCAATCCCACGTCGGACCTGTAAACAACAACAAACCCCCAACATAGCAATAACACTCCTTATTGTAATAAGACGAGGAGGAGGAGGAGGAATGCTAACAGATAGTACTAAGGCTGCAATGGTAATGGAAATCCACCGGGAGACAGTAATCAAAACTGGCAAAATGAGCGAGGAAGAACTTGGGGGCAGAAATACGAGGGTAATGCATCGACCCATGCGATTCGAGTAAATAACGACAGAAGCAGACAAAACAGTAACCAGAACTGGTCACGGAAAAATAATCAGTATTCGATATCACAGTTAAGGAAGAATAGTGGAAGTGACACACGAGTAAACTAAAGCGATTGACAAACCAAAGGCGTCACGGCTTAGCCCTCCATTACGTATCGGGAAATTGTGTGAAGATAGTATAAAAATCGAAAATATAAAAATGCTGTGGTAGAACGATGACCTGTATATTCGAGATGAATTGTGTAGAGATATATGCACGTACGGTAAACAAATGGGAGATTCAGTACAAGCAGCTGTGAGTGGAAACATAGGATTTTCCGCTGTCATAATAATTGGTACCGAGGCCATAACGAAAGTTGTGGATAGCAAAAATGGTTCAAATGGCTCTGAGCACTATGGGACTTAACATCTGTGGTCATCAGTCCCCTGGAACTTGGAACTACTTAAACCTAACTAACCTAAGGACATCACACACATCCATGCCCGAAGCAGGATTCGAACCTGCGACCGTAGCGGTCACGCGGTTCCAGACTGAAGCGCCTAGAACCGCACGGCCACACCGGCTGGGTGTGGATAGCAACTTTTATAATAAGCTCAGTGATAAAAAGTATATACCACCTTTCCTCCTGGTAAACTGGAAGGTTACATCCGCAATTGATGCTAAATCGCAGACTGTAAAATGACAGGCGCAGATATGTGCAACGTGCAGTTGCATTATGTAATAGTAAAGGGCCTAACTGCGAGCTGCAGCCTTGAGGTAGAATGCTTGAGAGAAAGGAACACTGTAATTGACCTTTCTCGTGGTGTGTGGATTTTAAATATTGATGACGAAGAAATAGGTGCAGAACTAACTCATCCTTTGGAAAAAGCGTGAAGCTGGACAAAGAGAAATAGTGAAAATGCTTGACTGGAGGGCTCTAGAACCGTCGATTTCGCCGTACCAAGATCTCCTAATTACATAAAAATGTTACTGCTGCTATTGTTGTTAATTAATTGTGTACGTAAAATCATGTATGTGTTACTGTAAACCAGTAGTAATAGTGGACATGCAATTCGTCTACTTTCTGAAGCATAAGTATGTTACGTTATGATTCATTAATGTGTGAACACAGATAAAAGTATTAAGGACATGTATAATGTTAAGTTGTAATAAGTCTGTGGTGCTGTACCAAGCAACCGATAGCGCAAAATAATTTTCAGTGAACAACGACAGTGAGTTACGCGAACTGACACTTGGATTTCTGCATATAATTTGTTATAGTAAGAAACATTTTATTTCTATGAATATGTATAATTTCAGTATGTATATTTAGTTTACAGTGTGTTCGGAACATCTGTACGCAGAAAAACCATACTGATGAGCACGAGAACTTATATCTGTAGCCCATTTTATAAATCAATAATTTTATTATTGTTATTCTTATTGTAAACGTTGCAATTACACATTTTGTCATTACTTCAGTATTGATCATTATATACTTACATCGCATTTGTTAGAGGTTTAAAGCTGTAGTTAGTATCTATGAGCTAGCGACTGCGAAGGAAGCTGATGTAGACAAAGGACAAAGTGATCTTCACTACAGAGCAATAAAGAAACAAAATGTACCTGTATGTAAGTAGTAACTTGTAAACTGTATTTGTAAATATGTAGGATAAGAGAAAATTTTAGCTGGTAGATAATTAACACTTTTATGATCATTTTTCAAACAAATAATAGATGAAACTATACAGATGGGCTATGACAGCATACCTCTAGACTTTAAGAATCGGCCGGCCGAAGTGGCCGTGCGGTTAAAGGCGCTGCAGTCTGGAACCGCAAGACCGAGACGGTCGCAGGTTCGAATCCTGCCTCGGGCATGGATGTTTGCGATGTCCTTAGGTTAGTTAGGTTTAACTAGTTCTAAGTTCTAGGGGACTAATGACCTCAGCAGTTGAGTCCCATAGTGCTCAGTGCCATTTGAACCATTTTTTAAGAATCATTGACACACCAAGTAGGATGTGGCATGTTTGTGCTATCGTGGTATTTTTCTTGTGCGCACTGTAGCATCCTGTTATTCCTGAATGCTATTTTCGCGGAGGTAAGGGTTTTTGCAATTGTGTGGCTAACGAAGAATGTCTCACTCATTCCCCAAGAATTTCTTGAGACGTATATATGCCTTTATCACAAAACCACAAACTAAAGATAAATAAAATGCGGTGTAGGAAATCTGGCATACGTGTTGGACCGAACGATTGTAAATAAAACGCAAAGATCTCTGATCAGTAGTGGATAGTAATAAAACAAGATTTGCCAGACGAAATTTTAAAATGGTTTCCTCTTTGTAATGTAGCACTTGGTGTTCAAGTCATGTCTGACCTCTGAGTGCGAGTGCAGTGATTGTGTTACCACACGAAAGGACAATCATGAACGCCCGAGTGAGTTCTAATGATTCATAGAGATTAGAATTTCTTGACAAAGCACAGTGAAGAATGCAAAGCAATATAATGTGGACTTACCTTCGGTGAATTGTGGCTTGTGATGTTAGAAGTTAATTCAGGTGCAGATTCTGCAACGGATGAACTCTTCGAATAGTAAGTGAAGCACGTCTGACGACGGTAATGCTGTACACCACCGAACTGTGAACACTACGTACTGCTGTGCCAACCACGTGCAGATAGGCAACGCCGTAAGCTCTCAACGATGGAGTTACCAACGCTCGGCAATTGGCGCATTCGAAATGTGGACTTGTGTAAACACTGTGGCAAGGACGCTTGTAAATAGTGCTTGTGACAGAGAATTCAACGTGCTTGGACACATTCTGGCAATGGACATGACACCTCGTACAAATAAAGAGCTAGGTAATTTCTCTATTGAACGTTCATTTTCTTTTACTTTCACAAACGTATTAATAATGATAATTATAATAATAATAATGAATACTTAATGCAATTCCCGAGCGCCAAAACACGGATCAAAAGTAAAAAAATTAGGCACGTAAAACCAATATATTAATCTATGGAAAGAATGGCAGTATCATTACTACATCACTTTCTTAGATCACAATGTCATAAGTCTTGTTTCGTAGAAAACGAATGCTTGGAAAATTCATATAGCAGTATCAAACTACGGGGGACTCGATCTCAACACGAAGCTGAACCATCTGTCAGTCTGTCGCTCGGGCTGAGTCGCGACCATGTCTGGCCGCAAGCCAGCACCCGACCCCTGGCCAGTCAGAGAGCGGGATGACCCCACCGGGGCGCGTCAGTACACGGCGTCGATACGCAACGATGCTTTGTTCTTCAGAACAAGGAAATATTGATTGCAAAAGATTAGTTATCGAGAACACGAACTATATACTGAATCTCTGTTGATCCATGCTTCCAAATGTAAAATTACATTAACTATTTCGCTATAATACGACAGACATTTCAAGAATATAGCGGACCCCTTATTCATGAGACAAAGAACATAAACTCACTACGAATTCTCGAGCAAATGGTAATAATTGTTATAACAACAAAAGCGGAGAATTACTTTTGCTATTTCATATCTAGTTGCTGCTACAATAGTCAACCTCCTGTTCATTAAAGAAACATTTTATTGTATTATTATTACTACTACATTTGTGTGTAAATATGTTCATTATAAGACACAACCGAGCGAGGTGGCGCAGTGGTTAGCACACTGGACTCGCATTCGGGAGGACGACGGTTCAATCCCGTCTCCGGCCGTGCCCTTTCAAAAGAACCATCCCGGCATTTGCCTGAAGCGATTTAGGGAAATCACGGAAAACCTAAATCAGGATGGCCGATTTCCTTCCCCATCCTTCCCTCACCCGAGCTTGCGCTCCGTTTCTAATGACCTCGTTGTCGACGGGACGTTAAACACTAATATCCTCCTCCTCCTCCTATAAGACACATTTTGTGAAAACAAAATCCGCTCCCGAGTGGGCGAACGCAGCAAATGTTATTGGGCCTTACATAAGTTTCAGACTACTCGAGACTGTTAGTTAAATGCTCAAAGTACGAGGGCGTTCGAAAAGTCCGTGCAAAAATAAAATCTACTTACGTGTTTGAGGTAAACCTTTATTTTTTGACATAGCCTCCTTTTAGGCTTATACACTTCGTCAAACGCTGTTCTAATTTGTTGATCCCTTCCGAATAATAGGAATTGCCCAAGTCTGCAAAATAGCTATTAGTTGCTGCAATCACCTCCTCGTTCGAATAAAATCTTTGTCCCACCAGCCATTTCTTCAAATTGGGGAACAACTAGGAGTCCGAGGGAGGCAAGTCTGGAGAATAGGGGGGATGAGAAACCAGTTTGAATCCTGTTTCCATTAATTTTGCGACCACACCTGCTGAGGTGTGTGCTGGTGCATTGTCGTGATGGAAAAGGACTTTATTGCGGCCCAATCTCCGGCGTTTTTCTTGCAGCTCGGTTCTAAAACGGTCCAATAACGATGAATAACTTGCACCTATAACAGTTTTACCCTTTTCCAGATAGTCTATGAGGATTATCCCTTGCGAATCGCAAACGACAGTCGCCATAACCTTTCCAAACCGAAGGAATGGTCTTCGCCTTTTTTGGTGAAGATTCTCCGTTGGTAACCCATTGTTCACATTGCTTTTTGGTCTCAGAAGTATAGTAATGTATCCATGTTTCATCCACAGTGACGAAACGAAGCTTACAGTCCTGTGGATTCTTCCTGATCCTTGCAACACTTCACACGATTCCGTTTTTGGTCAAGTGTGAGCAATCGTGGAACCCATCTTGCGGATAGCTTTCTCGTGTCCAAATGTTTATGCAAAATATTATGTACCCATTCATTCGAGACGCCCACAGCACTAGCAATCTCATACACCTTAATTCTTCTGTCATCCATCACCATATCATGGATTGTAGGAATGATTTCTGGAGTCGTAACCTCCACAGGACGTCCAGAACGTTCAGCATCACTTGTGCCCATATGGCCACTCTGAAAATTTTCTAACCACTGATAAACTGTTCTAATCGAAAGAGCAGAGTCACCGTAATGTTTATCAAGCTTCTCTTTAGTCTCCTGAGGCGTTTTGCCTTTCATAAAGTAATGTTTAACCACCAGACGAAATACTTTTTCGTCCATTTTTTGACAACAATCGGCTTCCTTGATTCACATGAATGCCGAACACAAAGAAATAGACAAATATGCCTGAAACTTGGTGTGGGTTCTTTCCAAAGATGCTACTAACTAAACATGACATCGATACGTGCCGGTGGTGCCATCTCTCGGACTCTGCATGGACTTTACTAACGCCCCTCGTATATGCTCCAAAGTGACAACTTGTTCATTTGAACCGATATCACATTTACTCTTTGCTGTGTACACGTTTCGTAAATTAACAAGTACCGTCGAATTAGTTACTCTTCGCTCAACCCTGGAAGTGAGGTCGTGTGTAACTGTAAGCTGCAAGATTCAGGGAGGGGGGGGGGGGGGGGGTGAGGGGCGGGGGCAATCAAGTGTATGAAATAAAATACTGTGACATTCTTTTTCATTTATCCATAATAAAACGCACACCCATCGAGGTTAAGATAATCAGAGAATTGAGTTTTCAATTTAGTGAAAAGGCAAGGTAAATAACAAACTGTCAGTTGTTCAACAGTAGAATTTGTTGTTGGCAGAAACTCCTTCCCGTTAATCACTCACGTTTGTTCGTCCTCACAAAGCAGACGTAGGTATGAGCAACTGGCAAACCTTGTACTTCACATTATTCTGAAAATTAAATAGGCATGTTCACCAAAAGTGTCTACCATTAATGTGGTCACCTGTAGGTCCCTCACGTATGCTTTCATGTTGTGTGTTATGCGTTTTAATGATGATGCCTCTGGAAGGGCAGCGTACATTGTTCGATAGCAATCAGACCGATCGCGGATCTCATCTTCCTGTTTGAACATTGTATTCCGAATAGAACCTGCATCTTTAAATACGAAGTCCGACTCAGTTTTGCTACCACTATTTTCTGTAGACATTTAAATAAGGCTTTTCAGGGTCAATCTGCATATCGAACAATGGCACTTTCACAAGAAGCCACGGTGCGATACAGTCAGTACTTTATAAGCGATAGCCATTTCATTTTTTTTTCTTAGAGGAACTCATATTAATACTCAATGAGTTAATATGTTTGGTTCTAAATCTTATACGTCGTACTTTCCTTCTGTGATGTGTCCTTTCGAAGCCAAACCTTTAATTCACGCACTGCATACTATTGAGCGGATTCAGTTAACTTAATCATTTACACAACTGCTCAACTGCTCAATCTGCTGCTGAAGGATACTTAACAGACACCTCTGCTTGTTATCCACGGTTTCCTTACAGAAAAATTGTATGACGACGATATTCTACGCCTCGTTTTCTTGCCCTTCAAGGCATGCTAATCTGAGCATCCATTTCGACTAGGTAATGGCCGAACCTTCAATGCGGGAATTTGTACTGCTTATGTTCGTGGTCGCCAAACCCTGCCTTTGCCGCCGAGGTCGCCATGTCTCTCCCTAGTTGAGAGAGTTTGCAGAATTATGGGCAGGCCGTGCAACCACCTCTCTTTTTTTATTTTATTTTTTTACAGTCTGACGTGCCAAGTGGACAGAATTTTGCCTGATATCCCTCAGGATCACATTCAACAACTCTGTCAGACAACGTCAGGTTGAATAACTTTTTGAGCATAGGAAAGAGATGGACCATTGCGTTATCGATTTGTTCAATTTGTGAAGCTCTTTCTGTTGAGTAAATCATCCAGTTTTTCTGAAATGGTAATAATTTTTTTATCTGTACGTGTACATCACACCTACCGATTTCCGTCTTACTCGGATGATTCCTTCGTGGTGTGACCTTTTCTTAGTGTATATACAACGTTTCTGGACAAACGTGTACAACCACAAGCTCCTACAACTCCAGATTTAATTCCCTGATCCATTCGATCGGTTCATCCGGTGCTTGGTGAACGTCGAGAATCATTCCGTCGTACGCTCGTAGAGGAAAGCCAGTGACGATACGATGGACCGCCTGTGAAACGGCACCACAGCTCGAACTTCCAGCTGCAGCTATTCCCACTTCTGCTCTAGACAGACACATCTGCCTTGTCTGGTCGAATCTGCTTCACCATCTCCATCGACGCCGGGGACGATTTAATGCTTGTATGGAAGGGTTCGTAACTACTTGTTTGTTGACTGCTGATGACGGCTCTCGCTGGATTCTTAATGAAAGATTAACACTGAAAGAGGACCGAGCAAGGTTATTTGCTGTGCGCCACGACGCGTTTATTGATTGAATGGCTAGCTGAGGAGTGTTTAGATTCAGTTAAAGTAGAGCACAACAGTCATTACAGAGCTGTGTTCAAATGAATATTGAGAAAGATATGAAAATAATTTTGTTTAGCAAAAATAACCAGAATTAAATTGCAGAGTATCTTAGTCGACACTATGAATTAGTTTTCAAGTCGAAAATGTGTAGCAAATCTAGCTGGAAATCGAAAGTGTCATTCAATATGCATTGTAGAAGTATGTTCGGTGCAATGTTTTAAGCTGTGGGAAAAATCCACCGTCAGCTAAGAGCCATGTTAAATTACGGTTTCAAAGAGAGCTTAGTCCCAGATTCGAGGGAAGTCGAAAACTAGCTATTAACAAAACATGAACGAAGCGAAAATGAGGACAAGGAGAGCATTGAGAGAAGCGTCGAATGAATTTAAAGATACAAGGGGTGGTCAAAAAATTTCCGTTTGAGAACGTTGCTGCAACGTATATGCAACGTACCGCGATTGCGATGCGGGAGTATCAGCATCGACGTGTAAGCAAGGTATTAATGTAGTATTCGTGTCTTTCCGACGCGTGAACAGTAAATCGGACACGTGAACTAAATGCGTCGAAACAGGACCAACTGCTGTCATTGTCCGTTGGCAGCCAAGAAAGCAAACACAAGCAGACATCCTTCGAATAGTGAAGAAGGTGTATATGGCAGCTCCACCATGATGGATTTGTGCGGCAAGGGTTGCTACTGTTTCACGGTAACGCACGTACCCCTACCGCAAATGTCATAAAGGACAAGTTACGACAATCAAGTGTGGGACACTCGAGCACCCGTCCTGTAGCCTTGCTCTCCCCCCCTCGGATGATAATCACGCCTTCGGTCCCTTAGAAACGTCGATCCTTTAAGGCCATTGTTGTCGGGCAAGGTGTGCAGCGGGCCCTTAGGGTCTTCTTCAAGCAGCGGCACGCCGTGTTTTACCAAATGGATATATTCAACCTGGCGCGTAGGTGAGGTGACTGCCTCAATGCTCTTGGCTAATTCGCCAGATTGGCATACCTATTCTGGACGGTGCAGCCTTCAGACGGAAACTTTTTCATTGCTCTTTGTAAAATTTTGGAAACCGGTCACACAAAAACCTTAAAAGGTTTTGGTCTTAGGTAAAATCAGAGACCATACTCGCAACGAAACAGAAGATGACAGAGAGAAGACTGAATTACCGAATTCGCTGGAGCAACGAAGGGTACTTAGTGACTAGAGTGCCGGCCGGGGTAGCCGAGCTGTTCTAGGCGCTACAGTCTGGAACCGCGTGACCGCTACGGTCACAGGTTCGAATCCTGCCTCGGGCATGCATGTGTGTGATTTCCTTAGGTTAGTTAGGTTTAAGTACTTCTAAGTTCTAGGGGACTGATGACCTCAGCAGTTAAGTGCCATAGTGCTCAGAACCATTTGAACCTTTTTTTTTTTTTGACTGGAGAACAGCGAAGCTCATTTCCATTTCCAAGAAGGGTCGTAGGACGGATGCATATAATCTATAGATCTATATTGCTGACATCAGTCTGTGTAGTTATGAAAGTCTATTATGCTCTGTTGGAGAACGAAAATATCCTCTATAAAAATCTACATCTACATGGATACTCTGCAAATCACATTTAAGTGCCTGGCAGAGGGTTCATCGAATCACCTTCACAATTCTCTACTATTAAAACTCGTATAGCGCGTGGAAAGAATGAACACCTATATCTTTCCCTACGTGCTCTGATATCCCTCATTTTATCTTGGTGATTGTTTATCCCTATGTTAGTTGGTGTCAACAAAATATTTTTGCATTCGGAGGAGAAAGTTGATGATTGGAATTTCGTGAGAAGATTCCGTCGCAACGAAAAACGCCTTTCTTTTAATGACGTCCATCCCAAATCCCGTATCATTTCTGTGAGACTCTCCCCCATTTTTCGCGATAATACAAAACATGCTGCTTTTTTTAAACATGGATTCCGAAAACAAACAGCTTTGAAACCTCAATTCGCGCTGTTCGTCCAGGAATACCAGAACGCTGTAGATATCTAGTTGGTGGCGTGTACCTGCACTTCAGGAGGGCTTGTTGTTTAGTGAAAGGAATAAGAGATCACTCAGCATCGGACCAGATCAAGGACTTGATTCGGGACTCCCGTGGCTCCCAAAGGAACAAAGTCTGCAGATGTGAAGGAATTTCAGGAGTAGCTCAAGGAAGTGTGATAGCACCGTTACTGATACATGCATCGTCTACAAACAACTTCCTGGAGCTTTCGACGTTATCCAATATATCAGATGTCCGTAGGAACGACAGAATACAACAGAATACGGTGGTGAACTGCAGGAAGACTTACAGAGGTCTGACGAGTGGTTCAGGAATTGGCAGTTGATACTGAACGTATGTAAATAATGTAACAGTCAGCGTAAAAATAAGGGAGTAAATCGATTACTGCACAATTACACTGTTCGTGACAGACCATTAGAAACAGTAACTACTATAAAATATTTGAAAGCACTCATCTGGTGCGACCTAAAGCGGATTATCACATAAAACACATAGTAGGAGAAACAGGTACTAGGCTGAATTTCGTAGACGGAACCTTAAGGAAATGCAGTTTTTTCACGAAGGGAGTGGCTTACAAAACACTTGTTCCACCGATACTGACTGCTTCTCTTGAGTCTGGGAGCATTTCCGTCAAAAGGATCGTTTAATCGGCACGAGAGAGAGCTACGGAGATGATCAACAAACGTCAGTGGTAGACGCTCAGCCATGTCTGGCGAACGGTCTGCACAATAAATGACACCATATACTAAAAACACTCATTCAGTTAGAACACTCAATTGATCATTACCAAATTAACTGAGGAAATACAGAACTTGGTCAGGATATATAAACAAATGAAAGGCAGGAGTTGAATAACAAGCTTCAATGCTCGTCCGAGTATAATGAATGAAGGTACATTATTTCGATGCGTACTAACTGTAAATTTCCGTTGGAGGAAGCTACACGACTAACTGTTCAATACAGAAGGATCAAAGCAGATATTCTAAGTCGAATTCCCGGTCCTGACCTACACCGAGGTCTAGTAATGACGACTGAGAAATTGCAGCTGCCCTCGCGGGCGCCCAACTTCCGCCTTTATACAGTGTGGCAGACCGAAACTTATTGTCTCATGAGGCTACGTCCGACAGTAAACGGTAAAGTACACTACTGGCCATTAAAATTGCTACACCACGAAGATGGCGTGCTACAGACTCGAAATTTAACCGACAGGAAGAAGATGCTGTGATATGCAAATGATTAGCTTTTAGCAGCAGTTGACCGTCGTTGTCTGGTGAAAAATTGTTGTAACGCCTCGTGTAAGGCGGTGGCCGAGCGATTCTAGGCACTTCAGTCCGGAACCGCGCGATTGCTACGTTCGCAAGTTCAAATCCTGCCTCGGGCATGGATGTGTGTGATGTCCTTAGTACTACTTAACCCTAACTAACCTAAGTTCTAGGGGACTGATGACCTCAGATGTTAAGTCCCATAGTGCTCGGAGCCACATGAACCATTTTGAACCTCGTGTAAGGAGGAGCAATCCGTACCATCAGGTTTCCGACTTTGATAAAAGTCGGATTGTAGCCTATCTCGAATGCGGTTTATCGTATCGCGACATTGCTGCTCGCGTTGGACGAGATCCAATGACTGTCAGCGGAATATGGAGTCGGTGGGTTCAGGAGGGTAATACGGAATGCTGTGCTGGATCCCAACGGCCTCGTATCAGTAGCAGTCGACAGGCATCTCACCTGCATGACTGTAACGGATCGTGCAGCCACGTCTCCATCACTGAGTCAACAGATGGAGACGTTTGCAAGACAACAACCATCTGCACCAACAGTTCGACGACGTTTGCAGCAGCATGGACCATCACCTCGGAGACCATGGTTGCGGTTACCCTTGACGCTGCATCACAGAAAGGAGCGCCTGCGATGGTGTACTCAACGATGTACCTGGGTGCGCGAATGGCAAAACGTCATTTTTTCGGAAGCATCCAGGTTCTGTTTAGAGCATCATGATGGTCACATCCGTGTTTGGCGACATCGCGGTGAACGCACGTTGCAAGCGTGTATTCTTCATCGCCATACTGGCGTATCACCCGGCGTGACGGTATGGGATGCCATTGGTTACACGTCTCGGTCGCCTTTTGTTCACGTTGACGGCGATTTGAACAGTGGACGTTACATTTAAAATTTGTTAAGACCCGTGGCTCTACCCTTCAATCGATCCCTGCGAAACCCTACATTTCCGCAGGATAATGCACGACCGCATGTTGCAGGTCCTGTACTGGCCTTTCCGGATACAGAAAATGTTCGACTGCTTCCATGGCCAGCACATTCTCCAGATCTCTCACCAATTGAAAACGTCTGGTCAATGGAGGCCGAGCAACTGGCTCGTCACAATACGCCAGTCACTACTCTTGATGAACTGTGGTATCGTGTTGAAGCTGCATGGGCAGCTGTACCTGTACACGCCATCCAAGCTCTGTTTGACTCAATGCACAGGCGTATCAAGGCCGTTATTTCGGCCAGAGGTGGTTGTTCTGGGTATTGATTTCTCAGGATCTATGCACCCAAATTGCGTGAAAATCTGATCACATGTCAGTTCTAGTGTAATATGTTGGTCCGAGGAATACCGGTCAATCATCTGCATTTCTTCTGGGTATAGCAATTTCAATGGCCAGTAGTGTAAATGCTGGGCCGCGCCTAGCGGCATCCCCAAGTGAAGCCGCGTGTGCTCCACATCGAGACACTGCCACGGCTAACCACACCTTTACGGCAGCATCTTCATTGTATTTTCAAGGAAAATCCTGATGTTTGTATTCTGTTCTTTGCCTTTTTAGGCATTATTTTGATCACACACATGCGACGGTTACGAGAGAGACGACGAGCATAGGGGACAGATTTACTACTGAAATTGCGAGAGACTACGTCCCATGGATAGTTCTGTATATCGCCGGAGTGTCAACCAATACACCGATATAGTTTGTACTACGTACTGTCGTCCAGTAAAATGTGAGTAAACGGTAAGTTACAATTAAGAGCTAACGAACAGACCAGAGGAAACGCAGAACTATGAGCGTCTCTCATTCCAGTAAGAAGCCGGTAGAGCGTTAGTTCGTCATACCAAGGGCCCCAGTTTCGAGCCCTGGCCATGCCACAACGTGGAACAACATGTTCATAACATGTATAAGGACTGTTAGAGCCATTTGAATCTTTTTTTAAACTCATAAGTACTATGGGACTTAACATCAGTCCCCTAGAACGTAGAACTACTTAAACGTAACTAACTTAGGGACATCACACACATCCATGCCGGAGGCTGGATTCGAACCTGCGACCGTAGCAGTCGTGCAGTTCCCGACTGAAGCGCCTAGAACCGCTCGGCCACAGCTGCCGGCAGGAGTTTATAACAGTTGTTATTATTACTATTATTATTAATAATAATTGGGCTTGTGGGATGTAATTGTTATTCTTCTGTTCTGATTGTTTATTCTGTGAAACTAAAAATATACGCCGTCTGGAGTGGCCGAGCGGTTCTAGGCGCTACAGTCTGGAACTGCACGACCGCTACGGTCGCAGGTTCGAATCCTGCCTCGGGCATGGATGTGTGTGATGTCGTTAGGTTAGTTAGGTTTAAGTAGTTCTGAGTTCTATGGGATTGATGACCTCAGAAGTCCCATAGTGCTCAGAGTCATTCGAACCTTTTTTTAAAAATATAAACTCTTGATTTTCTACTTTCAAATAAATAAAGTGAACGCATACTGCTAATAGAAAATGGCTACAAACTCTAAACAGTCCTTGTCCTTGTGACAAAGATGTCCCGAAATAGTTTCACACGCATAATACGGTACAAAAGCTGGCATGACTGAAGCTCGACCGCTGGACACTTGTTATGACAAATTAACGGTCAACCGACTTCCCCACGGCCGCTCTACATGACAGACCCTCACAGTTCTGTTTTCCCTGTGCTCCGAGATCACGTATTACTTATTACTTACCATCTACGCGCGGTCCCTGGACGACAGCACATATCGCAAACTATTTCGGAGTTTTTGTTGACGAGCTGTTGATAAACAACGTTTGGTACTGATCTGACAGTATGAATGGCAGCTCCGCCAATGCATTGCCCTTTCATACCTGTGTACTGGATAATACCGCCATCTACACTCCTGGAAATTGAAATAAGAACACCGTGAATTCATTGTCCCAGGAAGGGGAAACTTTATTGACACATTCCTGGGGTCAGATACATCACACGATCACACTGACAGAACCACAGGCACATAGACACAGGCAACAGAGCATGCACAATGTCGGCACTAGTACAGTGTATATCCACCTTTCGCAGCAATGCAGGCTGCTATTCTCCCATGGAGACGATCGTAGAGATGCTGGATGTAGTCCTGTGGAACGGCTTGCCATGCCATTTCCACCTGGCGCCTCAGTTGGACCAGCGTTCGTGCTGGACGTGCAGACCGCGAGAGACGACGCTTCATCCAGTCCCAAACATGCTCAATGGGGGACAGATCCGGAGATCTTGCTGGCCAGGGTAGTTGACTTACACCTTCTAGAGCACGTTGGGGATACATGCGGACGTGCATTGTCCTGTTGGAACAGCAAGTTCCCTTGCCGGTCTAGGAATGGTAGAACGATGGGTTCGATGACGGTTTGGATGTACCGTGCACTATTCAGTGTCCCCTCGACAATCACCAGTGGTGTACGGCCAGTGTAGGAGATCGCTCCCCACACCATGATGCCGGGTGTTGGCCCTGTGTGCCTCGGTCGTATGCAGTCCTGATTGTGGCGCTCACCTGCACGGCGCCAAACACGCATACGACCATCATTGGCACCAAGGCAGAAGCGACTCTCATCGCTGAAGACGACACGTCTCCATTCGTCCCTCCATTCACGCCTGTCGCGACACCACTGGAGGCGGGCTGCACGATGTTGGGGCGCGAGCGGAAGACGGCCTAACGGTGTGCGGGACCGTAGCCCAGCTTCATGGAGACAGTTGCGAATGGTCCTCGCCGATACCCCAGGAGCAACAGTGTCCCTAATTTGCTGGGAAGTGGCGGTTCGGTCCCCTACGGCACTGCGTAGGATCCTACGGTCTTGGCGTGCATCCGTGCGTCGCTGCGGTCCGGTCCGGTCCCAGGTTGACGGGCACGTGCACCTTCCGCCGACCACTGGCGACAACATCGATGTACTGTGGAGACCTCACGCCCCACGTGTTGAGCAATTCGGCGGTACGTCCACCCGGCCTCCCGCATGCCCACTATACGCCCTCGCACAAAGTCCGTCAACTGCACATACGGTTCACGTCCACGCTGTCGCGGCATGCTACCAGTGTTAAAGACTGCGATGGAGCTCCGTATGCCACGGCAAACTGGCTGACACTGACGGCGGCGGTGCACAAATGCTGCGCAGCTAGCGCCATTCGACGGCCAACACCGCGGTTCCTGGTGTGTCCGCTGTGCCGTGCGTGTGATCATTGCTTGTACAGCCCTCTCGCAGTGTCCGGAGCAAGTATGGTGGGTCTGACACACCGGTGTCAATGTGTTCTTTTTTCCATTTCCAGGAGTGTATATACGTGAATGTCGCTATTCCACTACTTTTCTCACCACAGAGTATTGAATAATCATTTTCGGAGTCTCTGTGTGTATTTTAAGAGGGCACCTGATAAACAAAAAACACGCGGTTTCTCGATCCATATCTCTGTCTCAGCCATCAGTAGCTCTGGAAACGAGATACACAACTTCAGATTATCTTCCCAACAATCCAATTCCGCCACATCTGCTACAGCTTCATTTACGGAGGAATTCATCAGTGAAACTCATCCAGTCTCGTTGATCAACATTTTGTGTGGTACTCGTGCATCTGCCACGTCTGAATTCGCTTCAGGAGGACTAGCTCATTGTCTAGTAGTTAACGACATTGCCTATAGATCACAGGATCCTCGGTTCAGTGATCCAGCAGGAAATCGGTTTCATTCATTCGTAGACTGGATATGCTAATAATTTCCCCTCATATTCATCACATAGAAGCGCAAATCGTAATAGAAGAAAGATATAAAAATACTTGAACCAAGAGACCGAACAACCCCAGCCGGGGTTTCCCGGCCAACAATGCCATATGGTCATTTAATATGTTTAACATCAACATCCCTCTACCAAATTTTATAAGCGAGACAGCCTTTTTCAGATATGTAAAAGAATTTGTAACGAATACAACATTTAGCATTGTGGAAGATGATGAATTTAGGAAGATGGTTTCGTTTTCGAACAAGTCACTGGCACACGGAAACTGAACTCCATGACGGCATTTTTTTTTTTTTTTTTTTTTTTTTACAATTGACAAATGGACTTCTTTAAATAACACAAATTTTGCTGCCATAACTGCCCACTATCTCGATAGGGACACGAAGCTACGTTGCAGTATCTTGGGACGATTGCAAATTTCGTCATGGCGCACTCTCTAAAATAGAACTGACTTCTTAAAAGTAAGAGCCATTCAACTTCAGTGGTTGTTGCCCCTATGCGGTCGCAACTTGTAATCTGGTTCACAATACTTGCTATTATCACAGTATCGAATAAACTGTAAAGTCAGGTGCTCGTTAATTCGAGAGTGTAGTGCAAATATATAAATCACACGTGCAATTTATTTTCATTTCTACTGAATAAATTGAAAGAAACGCAGCCCAAGATGAATTTGCCAGTTTTGAAAGTAAAACAAGGAGGAGTCACAGGAAATCGTTTGTGGACGAACTAGTGCCAAATTCCCTTAATTTCTACTTCACACGTGCCCAGACATAATGAACGTAAAAAGAAGCCAGAGGATAAACGATAATATTACTTCACCTCTTCTACAAAATGAGAGAGGAAAGCAGAATTTTTCGCTAAGGGGGAGATTTCGGCTCAGACCTTTTCAAAATTTATTTCTACGCCTATACCCGGTACGAATTGGCCTGGATAGTTGTAGTATTTGACAGGATTATAAAAAGTACCGAAGAGCAGTGCGTTAATGTGCCGCATATTGTGCGCCTCGTGAGGTTTCTTGATCCTCAAGAACGGCCTCAAAGCTGGTAGATCGAAATGTATTCATGTGTATGATGAAATACTCGATAATATTAGGAGAAGGGTAATTAACCAACTTCAGAAACGTCCCCTCCAGTTTCTTCCATGAGTATTATTCCCACGGTAATAAATTTTGACCTGGTGAAAAACTTCACCAAGAAGTGGCGTAAAGAAAATTACATTGAATTCAAGGGCTGTGGCTACCATTGGTATAGACACCTTAGTTTCGCTCCCAAGGATCATGATAAATGTGGTTATATAAGTCATCTTTATTGTGAAGACAAGAGCTTATGTCGTTTGGCTCTAGAGGTACTTCGCATAACTACGAGATCATGGCATTAACAAAGGACGTTTCCAAAATCAGGACTCAATTTTATTTACTAAAGAAGCTGCTTTGCCCATTGTTCACAAATAATTTCATTCCACGTCAGTGCCTACGTTTGTACATGGCTATCCTTTAAATGGCTAAAAAGCAAAATTTTTTAATGAAATTAAAGTAATATATTCAAACTTTCCCACTTCCATTTTCCTTTTTCAAATCTTGAGGCATAGCAGGTAACCTTCTGAAAAGTTTAAATGCAGTCGGAGTACCTAAGTCCAATATAATCTCATTTTAATTCGCTCAAGACACTATTTATTTAGTTAGAATTTCGAAAATTTTTATCCCACTTGTTTTGAGTGTGTACGATATTTCTGCTGATACTTCCATTTCTTAAAATGAAGATTTTCCATTTTGACTTTTTTTAATCCGTACGGCACCGCACAGTTAGATGAAAAAGGAACGGTGACGGAGTAAACATGATCGAATCCCAAATAAGCGATCGGGCAACTGCGTAGTTCCCAAAGACAAACGAGCATGCCTATCTTCATTTCACCACCAGTAAACGTGGTTCCAGTTCTGCTCACTGTTACTGTCAAAGGCAACATTTAACGTAAATTTTAAACGGGCTGATAATACTTGAAACTCACAGACCTGCGAAATCCAGACAAACTGTAGACATACGACATAATAACAATAATATATGTACTAAATGTACATAAGGCATAACAATAGTAATATCATCATCATCATCATCATCATATACACGAAAATTGCCTGTGAGCATAGAAAACTCATAATATCTTCACTTAGGAATTGTCGGCAGTAACAGTTCAATTCTTTTTTATAGTTACTACAATACAAGTAAAAGGCGAAAACATCAAAATACAATTAAGAAAAAGCACTGAATAAAGAGAAAGAGAGGACAGAGAGTTAAAAAAATGTGGCGAAAACTATGAGTAAGAATAGTGACATTTCAGAATATGTTTCTGGACTTAGCATATCTTGAGTAAGTAATTTTGTCGTCATTCTTGCTACCACTAACACTTAATTTTTGAAACACTGTAAATGTGTAGCTTCTCTGGTGATACATGGCAGGTTATTCCATAGTCGAATGCTTGCAATACGGAAAGATTTGAAACGCTGATGTTACGGAAAGGAACAGAAACCGAGTTACAGTGAAATGTCTCGCGAATGATCATGATCTGGAAGTACTGTATGGTCGTCTTGAGATCTGTTTAAGTTATGTCTTTTATGTGTTTTCATAGGCTACTTCGCTCCTATAACGTCTTACACGAACATCAGTGATTGTAACACACTGTTTCGTTAAAAGTTTGATTGAAATATTTGATAGAAATAAAAATGTTTTCAAATGATTTTCAACTCGTGTCCCGTCATGGGCATTATTTCTGGTTTTTGATCCTTCAGGAGGTAAAAAAAATAGACGACACGAGCGAAGGAGGTCATATGGACATGCAGGTTTTCGAATTGTTTCATTTACAGAATGCGTTTCAAGTCTTTAGACGTGATACCAGCAGAGTTTGTTTGTTGTATTTTATGAAAGCAGAAGGTTATGGAAGAAAAGTGGATGCATGATCGCTGTATCACGTCACCTGGATGCCTATAAAATGTATGACGTGATTTATTTGACCGGTATGAAGGTAATGCAAAATAAGAAAGTAGTACCTGTAATATTGTAAGTCATTTTGTCCTGTCTGATAGTATTTTGTGATAAATATTAGAAATATTTTCCATTAAAGAATACTTTATTTCAATGCGTTCCATGAAAGCATGGAACTTCAAGTGTAACATATATATATACACAGGGGCCATGTTGCTCGACCCTGTTTGTTCTCTGTTTTTCGCCTGTGGGTCCATCTACGTATAACTAGTTCTGTGTGCTTTGTTACAATATATTGTTAATTGAAAGTATCTTATGTTTCCTTTCAAAAATACCTCTGCCTCCACGTGAATTTTATTTCAAGATGGTAATAATATTGCGGTCTGGCTTCAACTACTACAGTGCCGCTGAGTTCGCCATTACGTGTACTAAAATATACTTAAGTTTTTCTGAGCTTCCATCGCAAAGGAAAATGCTTTTATGAATGTTCTCTTCAGTATTAAAGTGTATTAATATTTTGGTGAGCAAGATGTATGAGACAGTCGAAATACCCTCACACTTCAAGAAGAGTATAATAATTCCAATCCCAAAGAAAGCAGGTGTTGACAGATGTGAAAATTATCGAACTATCAGTTTAATAAGCCATTGCTGCAAAATACTAACACGAATTCTTTACAGACGAATGGAAAAAACTGGCAGAAGCCGACCTCGGGGAAGATCAGTTTGGATTCTGTAGAAATGTTGGAACACGTGAGGCAATACTGACCCTACGACTTATCTTAGAAGAACGATTAAGGAAAGGCAAACCTACGTTTCTAGCATTTGTAGACTTAGAGAAAGCTTTTGACAATGTTGACTGGAATACTCTCTTTCAAATTCAGAAGGTGGCAGGGGTAAAACACAGGGAGCGAGAGGCTATTTACAATTTGTACAGAAACCAGATGGCTGTTATAAGAGTCGAGGGACATGAAAGGGAAGCAGTGGTTGGGAAAGGAGTGAGACAAGGTTGTAGCCTCTCCCCAATGTTATTGAATCTGTTTCCTTTACTGCTTGCTCAATATACAAAGTTTTTATTTATTCTCCATGGATTTTAATTCCTACTCCAAATTTTTCTTTTGAGGTTTGCCAATGACATTGTAATTCTGTCAGAGACAGCAAAGGACCTGGAAGAGCAGCTGAACTGAGTGGACATGGTCTTGAAAGGAGGATATAAGATGAACATCAGCAAAAGTAAAACGAGAATAGTGGAATGTAGTCGAATTAAATTGGGTGACGCTGCGGGAATTAGATTGGGAAATGAGACACTTAAAGTAGTAAATGAGTACTGCTATTTGGGGAGCAAAATAACTGATGATGGTCGAAGCAGAGAGGATAAAAAATGTAGACTGGCAATCTTAAGGAAAGCATATCTGAACAAGAGAAATTTGTTAACATCGAGTATAGATTTAAGTGTCAGGAAATCGTTTGTGAAAGTGTTTGTATGGAGTGTAGCCATGTATGGATGTGAAACATGGACAATAAATAGTTTAGACAAGAAGAGAATAGAAGCTTTCGAAATGTGGTGCTACAGAAGAATGCTGAAGATTAGATGGTTAGATCACATAACTAATGAGGAGGTACTGAACAGAATTGGAGAGAAGAGAAATTTGTGGCACAACTTGACTAGAAGAAGGGATAGGTTGGAAGGGCATGTTCTGAGGCATCAAGGGGCTGGTACCGCGCGCTGCAGTATTTGAATCTGCCCCATACGTCCTGGACGTCGAAGACCCATAGAGGTCTCTGCACCATCACGCTGTAAGCTGTGGCGGTGCGTGCCTCCTGGCCCGCTTTTAGTGTGAGGGCGCCACAGTGGAACACGTGGTTCCAGCAGCAAATAGTGGCGCCCCCGAAAGAGTACTTAAGCGCCTGCCTCTCATTGAGGCAGCTCCCGCCGTCTTGATCCCCCTCACCCAGTGGATGCTCCTTTCCTCTCCCGTCCCCGCCCCACTGCCATGCCTTCACTATTGTGTCCCCCCTACCCTCCATCTCTACACCCTTCATCTCCTTTCCCAAGGTGGCTTCCATCAACTCTCCCTCCCAGATGATGCCCTCTCTCCCTTCATTTATCCCTCCTCCTCACTCCCCCTCCTTTCCTCTGTCCTTTTCCTGGGCTCCCTCCCCCCTTCCATGCTCTTTTTTCCCCACGTCCCCTCTCTCTGCCCCCTTCCCCCGAGTCCTTTTTCATTTCTCTCCTCTGCCTCTTCTCATTCCCTCTAGCGTCTGCCCTGCCCCTCTCCACCCTTATGAGTCCTCTCCCTCCTTGGTTCCCCCCCTTTCGTTTCTTTCCTTCCTGCCTTCTTGTTCTTTCCCCTCCTGCAGGCCCCTCCACCCATCTGCCTTTGGCTCGGGAGTGTCATCTTTCTGCCGCCATTTTCGTGCAGTGTTTTACAATGAGTGTTTTACAGTGAGTGTTCCGTGTTGTGTCTTTTGGGAAGAGTTGCTAACGGCCATCATACTGTTGCTGGGTGTGATTTTTTTTATTTCTTGCGAACAGAAAAGTAACATAGTAGACACACAATTAAAAAACATGGCAACAGTCTGGTTTCTGATTCCTGTGTATTTCATTAACATTGGCAACCCTTTTTGCTTTCTGGTTTAAATTTCCGCATTTTTCCGCCATTTTACAATTTAAGTCACCATTTTACCACCTGTTTTTCTTGTTTCTTTTCTTCTTCCGTTTTTAAAAAGTCTTTAGGCTGTAGAGCAGCGTACTAAGCTGCTGCCAGCCCGTCCCCTTCGGGGGGAATTGAAAATCAATAAAGAAAAAAAAAACTGAGGCAGCTCCCACTGCCTTTATACCCCTCACCCCCTGGTTGCTCCTCTCCTCTCCCATCCCCACCCCCTGCCACGGCTTCACCATTGTGTCCCCCGTCCCCCCTACCCTCCATCTCTACACCCTTCATCTCCTTTCCCAAGGTGGCTTCCATCAACTCACCCTCCCGGATGATGCCCTCTGTCCCTCATTTATCCCTCCTATAAACTCTGATCCTCACCCTCCCACCCTTTCCTCTGTCCTTTCCCTTGGCTCCCTCTTCCCCCCTCCTTTCTCCCCCCCCCCCTTCGAGTCCTTTTGTATTCCCCTCCTCTGCCTTTCCCCACTCCCAGTCTCGTCTGCCCTTATGGGTTCTCGTCCTCCATCGGCACCTTTCCCCCCTCCAACCCTCTTCGTTTTTCCTCACCTTCCCCATTTTTATTTTTTCCATCATCTGTCCACGTTCCCCCCACCTGCCCTCGGCTTTGGTATGTCATATTTGCCAATTTTTTAGTGCAGTGTTGAAGTGAATGTTCAGTGTTGTTCGTCTTTCCAAAGTGTTTCGAACAGAAATCATGCTGTCGCTGGGTGTGAATTTTATGTCTCTTGCGAACAGAAACCAGACTGTCGCTGTGTTTTTTAATTGTCTGTCTACTATTTTATCTGTCTGCTTCATATGTATTTCATTAGCATCATAATCCCTTTGTGTCTATGTTTTAAGTTCTACGATTTTTTCCGCAATGTTACCATTTAAGTCTCCGATATTATCGCCTGTTTTTATTAGTTATTATCTTCGTCTTTTTAAAACAAATGCTGTAGGCTAAAGAGCGGCATACTAAGCTGCTGCCAGCCTGCCTCCTTCAGGGGTAATAGAAACTCAATAAGCCAGCCAGTCTAATCTCGCGTCCGTCTGTGGACACATCGCCTCGCGTTAGAGAGCTCACTTACTTTCTTGTTCTGTGTACGAGTGGACGTGTTTGTTAGGTTTCCTTGTGACTCCGTTGTTCGATCTTGTTGTTGTTCGTTCTGTCCTTCGTTGGTCGTGTCCGTCCTCTCCCTTTGTGTTGTTGTTCGCGGGCCTCTCCGCGGGTCCCGCCGCGCTTTCCGTCATTTCAACCCCGCGACCGTCCCGGTCGCAGCTACAACAAAGGGATCACCAATTTAGTATTGGAGGGCAGCGTGGAGGTTAAAAATCGCAGAGGGAGACCAAGAGGTGAATCCACTCTGCAGATTCAGGAGGATGTAGGTTGCAGTAGTTACTCGGAGATGAAGAAGCTTGCATACTATAGAGTGGCATGGAGAGCTGCATCAAACCAGTTTCTGGAATGAAGACCACAACAACAACAACAACAATATTTTGATTACGAAACATATTCGGAGATATAACACCGCAAGGCTTAGATGAGGCCTCACTTCTGATTTAAAATATTTTCAGTTAATTCAAAGGATTAAAAGTTAACTCAATTGTTGAAGAAATAAAGTTAAAAAATTTCATTGCAATGATTTTAAAATACGCAGTTGTTTGTACAAGGCCGGCCGGTGTGGCCGTGCGGTTAAAGGCGCTTCAGTCTGGAACCGCGTGACCGCTACGGTCGCAGTTTCGAATCCTGCCTCGGGCATGGATATGTGTGATGTCCTTAGGTTAGTTAGGTTTAAGTAGTTCTAAGTTCTAGGGGACTTATGACCACAGATGTTGAGTCCCATAGTGCTCAGAGCCATTTGTTTGTACAATTCTTTCTTTCTGGTTAAGATTAGAGGATGAAATGAACTGTTTTCCCAGCAAAGTAATCTGTCTTATCGCTGGTTAGTTGCAGGTTACGTTACGTTGTCATTCGTTGAAAGAGAGCGTAACATTTCCATTAATAATAAATAACTCTTTGCCTGCGGATCGAAATTAAGTGACGGTACGTATATTTAAGACGCATTTCTACGCGCTCAGAATATGCGTGGCGTTCCAAAAACAATATACAGATTTGAATTGCTACGTTACATTATCGCCGTTGTAGGTTGCGACTGACGGCTGCGCACGTATTTCAGACATCACGTAGCAGTCTGCAGTGACTTTTGCGGAATAACTAAATTAATTGAACACCACGACATTTACGCAGAAAGAAGGTAATGGCACAGCTGTTGCCACGACAAAGTAATTATAGACTGCACTAAACGCCCGAAATCTTAAGCCGAGGTTTACAACACGCATTACATCACCGAGAAAGTTTCCCATGTGGGCCGATAGCGATCACGTGACACCTGAGGGCACACCACCGCTGCAAAAGAGCGTATCGGGAAGTAGGAGGCCCCTTTGAAGGACAACTTCAAAGAACAGGAATGCTCCATCAAGAGAAGGCCTTCCTCCACTCTAAGTGGGTGGCCAGTTTTTCAACAAGACATCCCCGGTCACTTCCCTAGAGCCATTCCGGCGAGTGGGATTTGCCATAATATGCGCGCAGACGCAACGGCGTTCGCGAACTTCAAAGGGAGCGTACGGCTCAGCTTATCTGCAGGACAGACAGAAAGACTATAGAAGCACCGCCAACGCTGGCTGTGGAAAGTTAAAAAGACTTTGCAAACGCGTTGCGCATGTTGACGTGTACAGGGACGGCGAAAAGAGAAGGGGGAGAGACTACACGTATTTACAACAGCATGTGCAACTGATGGATACACGAAATACAGGGTATTTCACATTCAGCAGAAATGAAATGTCAGGCGTTGCACTGGAATCGCTGTCGGAGGGGCAGTCACTTCATGCATGGACTCTGGCCGACGACTTCTTACGTTCAGCCGAGGACGAATGAGCAACGACCTCGAATGAAAGTTGGAGATAATAGTGGCGCCACTTAGTACTTCATTTAGCTGTGCCAGTAGCATCTACTCACAGAGCTGAGTACAAACAGAAAGCGAAATAAAGAGTACTAACAGAGCATAGACTGAACGTTGCATATACTATGCGACAAGTGTCAAGCAAGTGGCAATTGCAGACTGTGCATGAAGGAAACATGGAACCTGAAATGCTCTTTCTTCCTTAAGAATCATGTCAACATTTACCGGAGTACGTCAAGTTGCAGAGCAATCTGAGAACCTGATCGCTTACATCAAGGTCCTTTTTGTAAAGTGAAAACAGGAGTGAGGAGTGTAGTTAGTGCAACACGATTAACTGGACAGATCTTTTACAACAAAACCGTAGCTTCCGATAGACTGTGAACGATATACTGCAACTTTTTTCTTTTGAGAGAGAGAGAGAGAGAGAGAGGGGGGGGGGGGCGGTGAAGAGAGAACTAACGTCTAACGAAAACACTTGTGGAGATGGCATGCCGCACCGATTAAGAGCACACGCCAGCAAGGCCTCTATGAAAGTATCATAAGGTTATTCCATATTAAGTACCCTATAGTAAAAGAAACACATCGTACTTACGTAAGTTATAGATCTTGCAGAGGGTACATACTTTCCAGTTGAAAGTGGGACTGTTTATCGAAGGCCACTCCTAACCCTCCTTCACTGGGGATACAACCACCATATGTCTATTAAATCTAACCGACTTTTTCCACTCTGTATTTACTTAAATTAGTTCATTGTTCCACAACTACAGGGGCTGCACGAAAAATACGGAAACATCACAAACACAACACTTCATCATGCTTAATAGGGCGTAGGAATACCGTTGGCATTCAAAACAGCTGTCAGTCGTCCCGCAGTGGATAATTACAGGACCTGAATGACTTTCAAGGTAATCTTACTCCATTCTTCCTGCAAAATAGTGCCCAGTTCAGGTGACGACTATGGAGGTGGATAGCGATCACAAAGCCGTCTCTCCAAACTACACCAATAACGCTTAATGATACTGGTGTCTGGTGGCCGTGATCGAAAGGGGACACAGAAAAATTTACCATCGGGCTCACAAAACCAGTCTTGGACGATGCTAGTTGTGTGAACAGGAGCCCTGTCGTCTTACAACACCACTTCAACATTTCAACACTGGGGCATACACAGTGTACCTTGGTCCGGACCTTACCAGCCAAAATGTTTACAAAACAGTTGGCAGTAATATGACCTGAAAGAGTAACCATGGGGCCCATGGAATACTACGATATGACTACCCAAATCATCATCGAACGCCCTCTATGTGAAATATCTGGCATAGTTTACGTCTGAAGAGTGACAAACAGTATGAATCAACACTCACCTGACCAAATGACTTCCCTTATTAAAGAAAAGTAATGTAAAAAATCATTTAATGCCTATTCCACAGTTTTCAGTAGGCAATTAAAGCACGATGACTAGTTTCGGTTGTTTTCTATAGCCGTCGTTAGATCATTAAACTTGTAATAACACGGTGAACAGGCACTGAAGAACATTAAATCAGTCAAAACGTTTACTGCTATCATTCACTGCTTTATCTCCATGACGCGTTTCAAAGGCTTAAACCCCCATTATCAGGTGGATTTACATTTGTTACTACGACGTGAGTGTGTGTGTGTGTGTGTGTGTGTGTGTGTGTGTGTGTGTGTTGCGTTAAGATTTTTGGGAGGAACTTGTGGGACTGGCTAGTGGAGAAACAAAAAACTATTTCAGAACAAGGTTTTGGATTTCTTTTGACAAAAATTAACGTATATCTAACGGTATAACTAAAATAACTAAAATAGAATACCCCTAGTGGTCACACGTTCCTTTCACTGTCGTAACACATCACATTCATACTGTCATATTTTGTGAACAAATATGGCGTCTGGAAACAATTAGGTGCAAGGATCATATAGCAGAAGAGAAAAATTTTCACAAAGTACAATACGATCCTTGCACCTAATAGCTTCCAGACGCCATGTTCGTTTACATATGCATATAACGTGCTACAAAAGTGAGAAGAACCTGTGACCACTAGAGGTGCTCTATTTTACTTACGTCATTTATGCCGTTAGATATACGCTAATTTTTCGTCAAAAGAAATCCAAAACCATGTTCTGAAACAGTGTTTTGTTTCTCAACTAAACAGTGCGTAACATGACACACACACACACACACACACACACACACACACACACAAACGAGCGCGCCCTCGCGCGTAATAGTAACAAACGTAAATCCACCCGATGATGGAGGTTTAAACCTTTCAAACGCGTCGTGGAGACAAATAAACAGCGGCTGGTAACAGTAAACTTCTTGTTTCACTTAATGTCAACAAGACACGGTAAAGACTAACCTAAAAATGTTCGCATTTGAAATTGAAGAATATCATTAGCTGTAGGCATGCAATGACATGCATTCCTATTATGGGCCAACAAGACTGTTGTTGTTGTGGTCTTCAGTCCAGAGACTGGTTTGATGCAGCTCTCCATGCTACTCTATCCTGTGCAAGCTTTTTCATCTCCCAGTACCTACTGCAACCTACATCCTTCTGAATCTGCTTAGTGTATTCATCTCTTGGTCTCCCTCTACGATTTTTACCCTCCACGCTGCCCTCCAATACTAAATTGGTGATCCCTTGATGGCTCAGAACATGTCCTACCAACCGATCCCTTCTTCTGGTCAAGTTGTGCCACAAACTTCTCTTCTCCTCAATCCTATTCAATACTTCCTGATTAGTTATGTGATCTACCCATCTAATCTTCAGCTTTCTTCTGTAGCACCACATTTCGAAAGCTTCTATTCTCTTCTTGTCCAAACTATTTATCGTCCATGTTTCACTTCCATACATGGCTACACTCCATACAAATACTTTCAGAAAGGACTTCCTGACACTTAAATCTATACTCGATGTTAACAAATTTCTCTTCTTCAGAAACGCTTTCCTTCCCATTGCCAGTCTACATTTTATATCCTCTCTACTTCGACCATCATCAGTTATTTTGCTCCCCAAATGGCAGTACTCATTTACTACTTTAAGTGTCTCATTTCCTAATCTAATTCCCTCAGAATCACCCGACTTAATTAGACTACATTGCATTATCCTTGTTTTGCTTTTGTTGATGTTCATCTTATATCCTCCTTTCAAGACACTGTCCATTCCATTCAACTGCTCTTCCAAGTCCTTTGCTGTCTCTGACAGAATTACAATGTCATCGGCGAACCTCAAAGTTTTTATTTCTTCTCCATGAATTTTAATACCTACTCCGAATTTTTCTTTTGTTTCGTTTACTGCTTGCTCAATATAGAGCTTGAATAACATCGGGGAGAGTCTACAACCCTGTCTTACTCCCTTCCCAACCACTGCTTCCCTTTCATGTCCCTCGACTCTTATAACTGCCATCTGGTTTCTGTACAAATTGTAAATAGCCTTTCGCTCCCTGTATTTTACCCCTGCCACCTTCAGAATTTGAAAGAGAGTATTCCAGTTAACATTGTCAAAAGCCAACAAGAGTAGGACAATATATATTTAAAAACTGCATTGTGAACGAGCCGTGTTCTAAATCATTATCTCAAAAGATGATGGTAATAAAGGAGGAAAATGGGAAGTTCAAATGGTTCAAATGGCTCTGAGCGCTACGGGACTCATAATCTGAGGTCATCAGTCCTCTAAGGATTAGAACTACTTCAACTTAACTACAGCCAAAGGTGTTCTCTGGCGTACGTTGACCACTTTTTTACGATTTGACTGATCTGAAGATGGTTGCCGTAAACAACGGAAACCAATCATTATGCTTTAATTGTGTAGTGAGAATTGTGGTCTAGTCAAAAGTTTTTTTTCATCAAAAATTTATTATTTAATAAATAATAGTAAGACCGCCGTCTCCTCCATGGCAATGTCAGGCTCCACTAACAAATGAGTTTCTTCAATTGATCCATAGTCGAAGGGGCTTTGACACCTCATTTTCCTGTTACGAGCATTTAGGCATTTTCTTCACTGATATCGTTTTGCATATCCAGTTCGCTCGGCAATTCTAAGTTCATTGATTTCCTTCCATGTCGTTTCACTGCTGACAGGGATCGTGAATGCCTAATTCAACCCAGCAGAGAAATCAGCAGCTGTGGTCTTATTTTTCGTTACCATTAATCAACACAAGAAAAGTGCCAAGCCGTTCGGTTCATTCCCTTTCATTCACATTTGATACGGTAATTCGACCATACAAGAGTTGAACTAGATAGGATCTGCTACTATAACACTTCAGACGGATTAATGGATTACAGTGATTGCAAGCACTATTTTCTTATCCTTTTTAACATTCTTGAATGAGCCAGTAACAGGTTAAGTTAAAGTGCTTTCTAGGTAAGCTTTAGAATTCAGAAGTGCTGAATACACGGCACCGGTGATTCGGAAGTGTGTCACGCCGAAACCAAACCCCTGTGGCGCGAGTGAATGCGACGTCTGCACAACTTCTAATGGAGGACTGACATGTAGAAGCTGCCCGCTAGTTATCTTGCGGAAAGTTCCCTTCGCCCCTGGCTTATTGTGCAGTTGATCTCTCGTACCCGCTTCGGACGGTCGAGCTAACAGCATTAACTCCGGACAATGGAATATTTCCGGCAGGAGCCAGCTATCTGGGCCGTACCAAGAAAGGGGTAGTCGACTGATAAGGATTTCCCAGCGGTCCAAGCAACATCACGAAACACCTCTGACCTGTTACACGTTCAGGAGAAGCGGAACAGCTGGCGGACAACCTCAACCTATTTCTACGGCCAGTAATGAGAGGCCAGATGCTGCTTCAAAGTGCACCGATTGGTGAAGCTGATGTGGTGTCAGGAGGATGTAACACGTAGCGATTCCCAGATCATATTTAATTTTTTAATAATAGAATGTATATTCCCAAACTTAACACTCACTGATAGGGATACGATCGTTCATAGTGTTAATCATTCCGTTGCGTACATTTATTCCAGCATTTGGTACTAACGGTGTGCATCGCCATTAGTTCTGTTGGAGATTATGAAGCTCCAGGTGCCTCATTAATTCGTACCACTGATTTGCCCAGTTTAGGAGTGTATGACTGTCCAAAGAGACTGTCAGATGCAAATTCTCTCTCAGCAGACTTTTATTTATGACTATTACTTTCTTTTTCAAATGTTGTATATACTTAGGTTCTTATGTTGTTGCATATTTTCACTGTGTACTCAACACTTTAGTTACCACATGTAGAATATTTTTGGATTAAGGATTATAGTCCATAAAAAAAAGAGTGTAAGCACAAACAATAAAACAGAACTATTCCCTAATTATCGCACATGGGACTACCAGTATTTCCTACGTTTATCATATGATGTTCAATAATAATAATAATAATAATAATAATAATAATAATAATAATAATAATAATAATAATAATAGAATGCCCGTCCACAATGGTAACGCCACTGCTAGCCACACGGAAAGTGATTGAAATCCAAATAGAGGTGTTTTGCAGGATATGCTTCCTGCAACCACCCTAGAAGGAAAACAAAGACAGAGGATGAGATGGTCAGATGAAGTTAACCGACGCCTCATGTTCTGTTATTACCAAGCAACAAACTTAGGAACCAACACAACTGGATACAGATCACAAGTATACACAACATTTATTACCAGATACCCAGAATTAAAATTTTTAACAGAACAACGACTAGCTGATCAGATCCGTGTAATAATCAAAAATAACAGGATACCCCAGTCAGAATTAGAAAACATCAAACTACAAGTACAACAAATACTGGAACAAAATAATCTGCAATCAGAAGAAGAAGAAAATACAGTAATGGACTCAAACATCCCAGAGCAAACAAACCAAGAACAACGCGCATCAATTAAACAATCAGAGGAAAACGAAATCTTAAGACAGCCACCAGAACAAGCACAAATAGAACACGAAGTGACACACATGTTAGATATAGAAGAAAAATTTCAGCTGACATATATAGAATACAAAGACACAAATACAGACATTAGACCATTCTTGCATAGACCATCAAATAACCCACAAGTCGAAACAACAATAACAACAATCAACACAATCATACACAACAAAATAAATGAAAATACAACTATGAAAGGGTTACAACTACTGGTTTATATAGGAGCACTCGCTACACTAAATATACACACTAGGCAGAGATCAGAACAAACCAACACACAGAAGAAACCCACAAAACCAGCATGGCAACACAGTCTACAGATCAGAATAGAAAAACTGGGAAAAGACATCGGACAGCTAACACAGTTTATAAGAAATGAAATATCAGACAAAAACCGAAAAAGGGTAGGTAAAATCTCACAAGATGAAGCGATAGAGCAATTAGATTGAAAGAAGCAGAAATTACAAGCATTGGCCAAACGACTTAGAAGATACAAAAAAAAAGTGAAAATAGAAGGAAACAAATCGAAACATTCAACACAAACGAAAAATTTTACCAGACAATAGATAACACACACATTAAAATTGACAATCCACCAAACATAACAGACATGGAACACTTCTGGAGCAACATATGGTCAAACCCGGTACAGCATAACAGGCATGCATGGAGGATACAAGCAGAAACAGATGCATACAAGATGATTCCACAAATGCCTGAAGTGATAATTTTGCAGCATGAAGTCACCCGAGCAATTAATTCTACTCACAATTGGAAAGCCTCTGGTAAAGGTAAAATAGCAAATTTCTGGCTAAAGAAGTTCACCTCAACACATTCACATCTAACTAAATCATTTAACACTTACATAGCAGACCCATACACATTCCCTGATACATTTACACATGGAATGACTTACCTGAAACCTAAAGCTCAAGCAGACACAGAACCCAGCGAAAAATCACCCCATAACATGCCTACCAACAATAGACAAAATATTAACTTCAGTCATTACACAGAAATTAATGACACATACAACACAGAACAAAATTATAAATGAAGAACAAAAAGGCTGCTGCAAAAGAGCGCGAGGATGTAAAGAGCAACTGATAATAGATGCAGAGGTGACATACCAAGCCAAAACTAAACAAACGTCGCTACACTACGCATACATTGATTACCAAAAAAAAAAGCTTTTGATAGTGTACACCACTCATGGTTACTACAAATATTGGAAATATACTAAGTAGATCCTAAATTAATACAGTTCCTAAACATAGTAATGAAAAATTGGCAAACCACACTTAATATCCAAACAAATTCAAATAATATCACATCACAGCCAATACAGATTAAGTGTGGAATATACCAAGGAGACTCATTAAGTCCTTTCTGGTTCTGCCTTGCTCTGTACCCACTATCCAACATGCTAAATAATACAAATTATGGATACAATATTACTGGAACACACCAACACAAAGTCACACATCTGCTACACATGGATGATCTAAAACTACTGGCAGCAACAAATCAACAACTCAACCAATTACTAAAGATAACACAACTATTCAGCAATGATATAAATATGGCTTTTGGAACAGACAAATGTAAGAAAAATAGCGTAGTCAAGGGAAACCACACTAAACAAGAAGATTACATATTGGATAACCACAGCGACGGCATAGAAGCGATGGAAAAAACATATGCCTATAATTATCTAGGATACAGACAAAAAATAGGAATTGATAATACAAATATTAAGGAAGAAGTAAAAGAAAAATATAGATAAAGACTAACAAAAATACTGATAACAGAATTGACAGCAAGAAACAAGACAAAAGCTAAAAACCCCAGGGGATCCACAACTCTTTTGTGGCTACGTGCGTAGCGAGCATGGGACCCCGAGCTATGTGGCTTTCCTTCCTTTCCGGGCTGCATACCCTCCCTGTCTGCATCCTTCCCCATCCCCCATCTTCACCCCCCCCCCCCCTCACCCATGGCTCTTTCCTTCCCTTCCTTCCCTTCCTCCCCCTCTGGGAGTATGGTTTGTGCCTATGTCCGGAGACGGACGCTTGTAAATGTACCGCATTCTTCGTCTTCCTTGCTTGTATGTCTTCATCCTTCCCTTGTCCTTCTCTTTTCCTTACCTCTTCTCTTTACCCTTTTCTCCGCTGCGGCGTTTGAGACCTCTCTTCTTTCCTTTCCCTTTCTCTTTCGTCCTCCCTGTGCGTGCCTGAAGGCCGACCCACGCAGTTCCATGCGTAGCCGGTGACGGGGTAACGCGTAATTCCCCGCCCCGGGTAGACAGGTAGGACACGTACGTACACCCTGGTAACGGCCAGGCCCAGGGAGGGGTGATTACCCGAGCTGATACCTTCCGAAAGTGCCGATTGGTCCCTCCGTCCGTTTGTCGGGAGGTGTGACCGGAGGTGTGAACAAACACCTAAGGCGGGAGTGCCCTCAGAGAGGGCCCCCACAAGGGAGGAGCCCACCATCGGAGACGCCGGTAATCATGGGGGATTCTTCCACAATGGTTTCCTCACCTTCCACTATGTCTGCTCACAAACGTAAGTTCACTGAGTCCTAGCCACAGTCAGTTCTTCCATCGTTGCCACAGTTCCTTGTTGTTTCTCGGTCTGACGAAGGTCACGACTTCTCCACGGTCAACCCTTTCATTATTCAGAAAGGTGTCGACGCAATTGCAGATCCTGTAAAGCCTTGTTCCAGATTACGGAATGGCACCCTGTTGTTAGAAACAGTCAGTGCCCTCCAGGCGCAAAAATTGCTGCGTACCTCACTACTACACACCTTCCCTGTCCGGGTGGAACCGCACCGTACTTTAAATTCCTCGCGCGGAGTCGTTTATACACGCTCCCTCGATGGATCGTCTGACGAAGAAATTCAGCACTACCTGTCTGACCAGGGCGTAACGGCTGTTCATAGGGTTATGAAAAGGGTTGACACGAACATCATTCCAACCCGCACTGTCTTCTTGACATTTGACAAAGTTCAACTCCCATCGAAAATCAAAGCAGGCTATGAGATAATTTCCGTTCGCCCTTACGTCCCAAACCCTACGCGTTGCTATCGGTGTCAGCGGTTCAATCTCACCAGCCAGTTCTGTTCCAATCCGGCCAAATGTGTTACGTGTGGCAAGGATGCCCATGAGGGTGCTTCTCCACCTCCATCCCCTTGCTGCATCAACTGTATGGGTGACCACGCTGATTCCTCTCGAGATTGTCCCGTTTTTAAGGACGAAAAGCTCATCCAGGAAATTAGAGTAAAGGAAAAGGTGTCGACCTTTGCTGCTCGAAAATTATTCGCCAGTCGACAGCCCACCATGCCTCAGAAAGGAAAATGCAGCACCGTCCTTGCTTCTCCTCGGCCATCAAAGGAGGCGGCCACGCAGACTTGCGACCTCACCTTTAGTGCCACGGTCGTCAGATCGGCCAGCGCAAAGATCGCCCGTTCAACCTCACCACTTTCGCCTGCCCACTCTCTGGCTCACCTTTCGTCGAGTTCTGCTAATTCTCGAGCCCAAAAGTCAGACACCAAGACTTCGAAAAAAGAGCATACTCGTGAAGAGTTTTTACGTACGGCAACTTCCCAACCATCGGTTCCTCCTTCCTCTAAACATCATACTTCCAAGAAGGCTACAAAGAAACCCAGTTCCTCTCCTCCTCCGCCAAGGCGTGTCCCATCTACAGCACCACCTGGCGGAAATCGCCCTCGGCCGTCTTCTGTGTTGCCGAGGCGCACTGCTGGTGGCCGATCAACTGGCCGATCGCTGGTGGCAGGAGATGCTCCTGACCAACCTATGGATCAGGATCTTCTGCCTTCGGCTGAATGCCATTCCATGCTGTCGCTGTCAACTCAACGACTGCTCTGAGCTTGCTACCGACCTTGGTCACATTCCTCCATTTTCTGTTCACCCTATGTCCATTATCCACTGGAATATCCGCGGTTTTCGAACCAATCGGGATGAATTGTCGATCCTCTTACGATCCTACTCACCAGTCATCTTCTGTCTTCAGGAAACAAAGCTGCATCCCCATGACCGCTTTGTTCTCCCTCATTTTCAGTCCGTCCGATATCATCTCCCCTCTGTTGAAGGCACTCCAGCCCATGGAGGACTCATGATTCTTCTCAATGATACTCTCCATTATCACCCAATCCAATTAAACACTTCCTTGCAAGCTGTCGCCGTCCGTCTTTCCCTTTCCGGATACACGTTCTCTCTTTGTACTGTATACATTCCATCGTCCACACCAATGGCACGAGCTGATCTCCTTCATCTTCTTGGTCAGCTTCCACCCCCATATTTGCTGGTTGGGGACTTCAATGCCCACCACCCGCTTTGGGGATCTCCACATCCTTGTCCACGTGGCTCACTATTGCTAGACGTCTTCCACCAAGCAGATCTAGTTTGCCTCAACACTGGGGTCCCTACATTTTTGTCTGCCTCCACGGCAAATTTATCTCATTTGGACCTTGCGGTCGGTACTGTTCCGCTAGCTCGGCGCTTCGAATGGTTCGCCCTTGATGATACACTTTCGAGTGACCACTTTCCATGTGTCCTTAGACTGCAGCCTCAACTGCCCTGCATGCGCCCGCGACGCTGGAAGTTTGCCCAAGCCGATTGGACACATTCGATGACCGTCACTTTCCCAGCGTCGACGATGAGGTCACACATATTACCTACCTTATTCTTATAGCTGCGGAACATTCCATACCACGCACCTTCGAATTGCCCCGGCGCCCCCCAGTTCCTTGGTGAAACGAGGCATGCCGTGATGCAATACGTGAGCGGCGACGTGCTCTCCGCGTTCTCCGCCACCATCCTACTTTGGCGAACTGTATCCGCTATAAGCAGTTCCGAGCGCGATGCCGTCATGTCATCCGCGATAGCAAGAAGGCAATCTGGAAATTCTTTATTAGCTCATTTAACACCTTCACTCCCTCCTCGGAAGTTTGGAGTCGGCTTCGACGGTTCTCAGGCGCGCCTAGTTTCTCCCCGGTCTCTGGGCTCACTGTCGCGCATGACACATTAGTGGACCCCGTCGCAATTTCTAACTCGTTGGGTCAGCACTTTGCTGAGATTTCGAGCTCTTCAAATTACCCGCCAGCGTTTCTCCCGAAGAAACGTGCAGCGGAAGTGCGACCTCTTGCTTTCTCCTCTCAAAATCGCGAAAGCTACAATACTGTTTTCTCCTTGCGGGAACTCCAACATGCACTCTCTTCTTCTCGCTCCTCCGCCCCAGGACCGGATGGTATCCACGTCCAAATGTTGCTGCATTTATCAACCCATAGTCTGCGTTACCTCCTTCGCCTTTATAATCGAATTTGGACCGACAGTACTTTTCCCAGACGATGGCGGGAAGCTATCGTCGTTCCTGTTCCGAAACCTGGAAAGGACAAACATCTCCCCTCTAGCTATCGCCCCATTTCTCTCACGAGTAGTGTGTGTAAGGTTTTGGAGCGTATGGTGAATTACCGTCTAGCGTGGTGGCTGGAATCCCGCAGTCTTTTAACACCTGACCAATGCGGATTCCGAAAGCATCGTTCTGCAGTTGACCATCTTGTTGGTCTCTCCACTTGTATCGTGAACAATTTTCTCCGGAAACGCTAAACAGTAGCAATATTTTTTGATCTGGAGAGAGCATACGATACCTGTTGGAGGACAGGCATCCTCCGCACACTGTTCTCTTGGGGCTTTCGAGGTCGGCTGCCCCTTTTTCTTCGCGAATTTATAGCAGAGCGCACATTTAGGGTGCGGGTGAACATTACTCTCTCCCGTACTTTCTCCCAAGAAAACGGGGTGCTGAGTATTGTACTGTTTGCCATTGCCATCAATCCAATTATGGATTGTCTCCTTCCTGATGTCTCGGCTCCCTCTTTGTGGACGATTTTGCGATCTACTACAGCTCTCAACGGACCAGCCTTCTTGAACGACGTCTTCAAGGATGTCTCGATCGCCTCCACTCTTGGAGCATCGAAACCGCTTTCCGTTTTTCTCCCAGTAAGACCGTTTGTGTTAATTTTTGGCGACGTAAGGAGTTTCTTCCGCCCTCCTTACATCTAGGTCCTGTCAACCATCCGTTTTCAGACGTCGCTAAATTCTTGGGTCTTATGTTTGACAGAAAACTTTGCTGGTCTTCCCACGTTTCCTATCTTTCGGCTCGCTGTCTGCGATCCCTCAACACCCTCCGTGTCCTGAATGGTACCTCTTGGGGAGCGGACCGAGTGGTCCTTCTCCGCCTCTATCGCGCCTTAGTGCGCTCGAAATTGGACTATGGAAGCATAGTCTACTCCTCTGCTCGGCCGTCTATTCTTCGGCGTCTCGACTCTATCCACCACCGTGGATTACGTTTAGTGTCTGGAGCTTTTTACACCAGCCCTGTGGAAAGCCTTGATGCTGAGACTGCTGAACCTCCGCTGTTCAATCGGCGAGCAGTCCTTCTGAGTCGTTATGCTAGCCATCTGTCTTCCATGCCTGCTAATCCAGCCCATGACATTTTTTTCGACGCCTCCTTTGATGTAGGGTATGCAGGCCGCCCCTCCTCCCTACTACCACCGGGAGTCTGCTTCCATCAACTGCTCCATTCTCTTTCCTTCCACTTTCCTAAAACCTTCTTGACAAATTGGGGTACAGCACCGCCTTGGCTCCGTCCCCGGATCTGCCTGCTCCATGACCTTTGTCAATTTCCCAAGGATGGTACCCCTTCACTTGTTTGTCGTCGGGCATTTGCTGCTCTATGTGCACAAATGACAGAAGCCACATTTAATTACACCGACAGCTCGAAAACATCGTTACGTGTATGGAGTGCCTATATTGTTGGCGACACCCCAAATCACTTTCGGCTTCCCAATCAGTGTTCGGTTTATACTGCGGAGCTTTACGCTGTTCTCCAGGCTGTCCACTACATCCGCCGCCATCAGCGGATACAGTACGTTATCTGCTCAGATTCTCTCAGCTCTCTCCTCAGTCTCCAAGCTCCTTATCCTGTGCACCCTCTGGTCCACCAGATTCAGGTCTGTCTGCGCTTGCTCCACCTGGGGGGCGTCTCGGTGGCGTTCCTCTGGCTCCCGGGACACGTTGGTATCTGGGGAAATGAGGCGGCCGATATTGCAGCCAAGGCTGCAGTCTCTCTTCCTCGACCAGCTATTCAATCGATTCCCTTCGCCGATCTGCGGAGCGTTCTATGTCGACGTGTTGTTCATTTATGGCACACGCATTGGTCGACACTTACCCATAATAAATTGCGGGACATGAAAGCTCTTCCTTGTACTTGGACCTCTTCCTCCCGAACGCGTCGTCGGGAGGAGGTAATTTTAGCTAGACTCCGGATAGGGCACTGTCTTTTTAGCCATCGACATCTTTGAAGCGGCGATCACCCCCACTCTGTCCCCACTGCTCTCAGCTGTGGACGGTAAGACACCTTTTAATTGAGTGCCCCTATTTTAATCCGTTACGCTCCCGTCTACAGCTATCGCCTGATATATCGTCGATTTTAGCAGATGACACGCGCTCAGCCGACCGCGTTCTTGAGTTTATTAGTGCCAGTGAAATGACGTCAGTCATTTGAAGCTTTTTTTGGGAACAACCAACCCCTTTCTGTAGTGGATTTTTAAGCCTTCCTTCTGCTTTTAGTTTCTCCAATTTTATGACTTTCGTTCCAATTGCTGCTGGTTTCCATTTCCGGTTTTTTATTGTTTCCTAAGTCACGGACCGGGCGCTAATGCCCATAGAAGTTTTGCGCCCTAAAACCAAAACAAAAAAAAGCTGTAAATACCTATGCTATACCAATATTTACCTACTCATTTCGAGTAGTGAAATGGAGTAACACAGACCTAGAAGCACTCAATACACCTACACGATCACAATGCGACAAATATAGAATACATCACATACATTCAGCAACAGAAAGATTCGCATTAAGCGGGAAGGAAGGAGGAAGGGGATTTATCGATATAAAAAACCTGCATTATGGGCAGGTAGACAATTTAAGAAAATTCTTTCTAGAACGAGCAGAAACTAGCAAAATACACAAAGCAATCACTCGTATAAATACATCGGCTACACCACTGCAATTTCATAACCACTTCTACATAACGTCAACAGATACGAAGAAAGTAAATTGGAAAAATAAAACACTACATGGCAAGCAACCGTATCATCTAACACAGCCACACATCGATCAAGACGCATCCAACACATGGCTAAGAAAAGGCAGTATATACAGTGAGACGGAAGGATTCATGATTGCAATACAGGATCAAACAATAAACACCAGATATTACAGCAAGCATATTATTAAAGATCCCAATACCACAACAGATAAATGCAGACTTTGCAATCAACAAATAGAAACAGTAGATCACATCACAAGTGGATGTACAATACTAGCAAATACAGAATACCCCAGAAGACATGACAATGTAGCAAAACTAATACATCAACAACTTGCCATACAACATAAACTAATAAAACAACACGTTCCCACATACAAGTATGCACCACAAAATGTACTGGAGAATGATGAATACAAATTGTACTGGAACATAACCGTTATAACAGATAAAACAACACCACATAACAAACCTGACGTCATACTCACCAATAAAAAGAAGAAATTAACACAACTAATCGAAATATCCATACCCAATACAACAAATATACAGAAGAAAACAGGAGAAAAAATTGAAAAATACAGCCAACTGGCTGAGGAAGTCAAGGACATGTGGCATCAGGATAAAGTTGACATTATACCAATTATACTATCAACTACAGGAGTCATACCACACACTATCCATCAGTACATCAGTGCAATATAGCTACACCCAAACTTATATATACAACTACAGAAATCTGTAATTACTGATACATGTTCAATTACCCGAAAGTTCCTAAATGCAATGTAACATGTGCCGTACAGTTAAAAGGAAGTCACGCTTGAACAAGGTCCACGTCACTTTCAATTTTTAACCAACATAGCGTCTGAGACAGGATAGAATAATAATAATAATAATAATAATAATAATAATAATAATGCCATATTTAGTGTCTGTTTATCTTCCATGTTTTCAATTTCACAACAAAGCGATTGCACACACCATATTTTTATATACTTTCCAGCTAGTTTTAGGTGCATCATTAATTTTCTGGCGTTGTTGTTTATTATCAATCCATAGATACGACAAGCATCACACCTACAAGAAACACTGGTAGCTCTAGGAACAAAATTTATGATTTTGCATAATACGTGTTAAAGGGTTTGTTATGTTGTTTACAATTAATTCCAGTATCAAAGTATTAGTGTGTAACATCATGTCATATTTCAGGATGTTTATTATAGTCATCACAATTTGTGATTGGTACATAATTGGCAATATTTGCTTATGTAACAACATTATTTTTAATAACAAGTTTATCAATGTTGTGAAACGTGTATTCCTTTATGAACATTTATGCAGCAGTAGTGATCAGTAATATATGTAATTGCTGTGAGTCACATTAAGTCAATTGCTGATTTGACACGTCACTTCGAAATTTATCAGGGAATTACAATTTGAGTAAGGGCAGTTATCAAAATAGTATTGTAACACGATTTCAACTCTAGCCTGGGTAGGGGGATGAATGATTAGACCAACTGGATATTTAATATTCAATTTCTAAAGTTGTTGATAAACGCCAGTCTGCCATAACAGAAATTAGTAACTGCCTTCATCAACATGACCATCTTCAAGGATAACAGTGTCTCTTAGTATCCCGATGGATGTTTTTTGACCTTTATTTCCATGTTCTGGATGGCGCTAATACCTTTTATTCTTTATCTCTTCTCAGGTAACAATGGGCGACTTGGAATAATACTGGTCTTGGTCAGGAGTCTCCTGTAGACATCCTAAGTGAAGGTGCTGAAGTCCTCTGTACAGCAGTTTTTTTCGGTATTCACTCAGGACCAACGCGTCTGACGTCCCAACTACCTTATACATCGGTGGATCAGGAGTGCATGAATGCTGGTTGTGTCTGAGCTGTAAAACTTCGGTGTTGGGTATTCTCTCTCTTTCTCTCTCTCTCTGTCTCTCTCTCCCTCTCCCATGAGATATGAAGGAACCTCCAGAAACAGTGGAGATGGAATCTGTTCAGTCGAGATTCGTGTTCAGCTAGTGTTGTCCATATCTCATAGCTATAGAGAAGGGTGACGATGACAGGAGAGTTGTACACTTGAAATTTAGTTTTTATTGTGAGCAATCCATTGTTCCATACTCCTTTTTTCAATCTAGCCATGGTCGATAATGCTTCTACAATTCTGTTAATAATCTCAGTGTCAATAGGCAAGTCGCTATTTATTGTAGATCCATAGTAAGTGAAGACATCAACTACCGGGAGAGAATTGTCGTCAGTTCTGATGGATGAACTGTTGGTGGTCCTGTGCGCCACGATCGTATTCTTTTTGAAGCTGATGGTAAGACCACAGGTATGTGATACTTTGTTAGTTAGAGACTGCTGCTCATCTTCGGCTTTTTCGTCTAAATATAACAGCTATCGAATAAAAATTGTATTTAATATGGTCTTGGCCTTGAGGAGGGCAATACTGAAAAGATTTCCGTCGGACCCAGTACGTAAATACACTCCCTGCTCACAGCCTTCAAATACAAGTCGCATCAGAAGGGAAAATAATATGCTAATTAGAGTAGGAGCTAAGACATACTCATGCTTTACACGCTATTAACAGATAATGCTTCCGATATTTTACCGGTGTAGCAGATTGTTCCTTCAGTTTTCTCATGGAAGGAGAGAGTTACTTGTATTAGTTTAGGTGCGCATCGAGTCTTCTGCATGAACCTGATGGGACCATTTCTGCTCTCTAAGACAAATGTGTAACAAGAAAAGTAAAAGCAATATAAAATGGCCTCTGCCGTTTGCGGCACTTACCTCGCAGCTGTCCTAGAGAGATCGTCATATTTATGGTTGATCGGCCAGGTCTGAAGCCACGTTCAGATTCTTAGTGGATTCAGTAAGTTAAGATTTGTAATCGCGTTAGGATGACTCTTGCATATGCCTTCCCAGCTACACTTACAATTGACTGCAACAATTACAGAGGCATTTCACTCTTGTCCCCATTGTGTTTATACAAAGTAACAATCTTCGAATTCTGCATATTCACTGGGACGTAAGCTTCCTCCCAGCTACACTACTGGGCATTAAAATTGCTACACTAAGAAGAAATGCAGATGATAAACGGGTATTCGTTGGAAAAATAATATTATACTAGAACTGACATGTGACTACATTTTCACGCAATTTGGGTGCATAGATCCTGAGAAATCAGTACCCAGAACAACCACCTCTGGCCATAATAACGGCCTTGATACGCCTGAAAATTGAGTCAAATACAACTTGGATGGCGTGTACAGGTACAGCTGCCCATACAGCTTCAACACTATACCACAGTTCATCAAGAGTAGTGGCGCGTATTGTGACGAGCCAGTTGCTCGGCCACCATTGACCAGACGTTTTCAATTGGTGAGAGATCTGGAGAATGTGCTGGCCAGGACAGTAGTCGAACATTTTCTGTATCCAGAAAGACCCGTACAGGGCCTGCAATATACGATCGTGCATTATTCTGCTGAAATGTAGGGTTTCGCAGGGATCGAATGAAGGGTGGAGCCATGGGTCGTAACACATCTGAAATGTAACGTCCACTTTTCAAAGTGCCGTCAATGCGAACAAGAGGTGACCGAGACGTGTAACCAATGGCACCCCATACCATCACGTCTGGTGAAACGCCAGTATAGCGATGACGAATGCAAGCTTCCAATGTGCCTTCACCGCGATGTCGCCAAATAGAAACTGGATTCATCAGAAAAAATGACGTTTTGTCATTCGTGCACCCAGGTTCGTCGTTGAGTACACCATCGCAGCGTCAAGCATAATCGCAGCCATGGTTTCCGAGCAGATAGACGACGTTTGCCGTAGCATGGACTAACTGTTCGTGCAGATGGTTGTTGTCGTGCAAACGTCCCCATCTGTTGACTCAGGGATCGAGACGTGGCTGCACGATCCGTTGCAGCCATGCGGATAAGATGCCTGTCATCTCTACTGCTAGTGATACGAGGCCGTTGGGATCCAGCACGGCATTCCGTATTACCCTCCTGAACCAACCGATTCCATATTCTGCTAACAGTCATTGGATCTCGACCAACGCGAGCAGCAATGTCGCGATACGATAAACTGCAATCGCGATAGGCTACAATCCGTCCTTTATCAAAGCCGGAAACGTGATAGTACGCATTTCTCCTCGTTACAAGAGGCATCACAACAACGTTTCACCAGGCAACGCCGGTAAACTGCTGTTTGTGTATGAGAAATCGGTTGGAAGCTTTTCTCATGTCAGCACGCTGTAGGTGTCGCCACCGGCTCCAACCTTGTGTGAATGCTCTGAAAAGCTAATCATTTGCATATCACAGCATCTTTTTCCTGTCGGTTAAATTTCGCGTCTGTAGCACGTCATCTTCGTGGTGTAGCAATTTTAGTGGCCAGTGGTGTAGTTGTGAGAAGTGAGTGTAGGTTTCTGAGAACGACAGACTTGTTACATTTAATAAGCCCTGCAGGGGATCTATCTTTACATGAAAAATTCCCATTACCAAGGGAACCTGTTGCTCTACTGAATTCTTCCATAGTACGCAATCCATTTACTTTTTCCCTAACAACCGAGAGAGGGGCATAGTGGTTAGCAGACTGGACTCGCATTCGGGAGGAAGACGTTTCAAATCAGCGTCGAGCCATCCATATTTAGGTTTCCCGTGATTTCCATAACTTGCTCCAGGCAAATGTCGGGGTGATTCCTTTGAAAGAGTACGGCCGAGTTTCTTCTCCGTTATTGACACAACCCAAGCTTGTGCTATGTCTCTAATGATCTCGACGTCGACGGGACGTTTATCCCAGTCTTTCCTCCTTCCGTTTTCTTCCGCAACTGACATTTGTTTGATGGCGTCAAGTTCATTCCTGCTCACAGCCTCTCAGCTACATACAACTCGACGTAGTGTTCATCCCAGCGTCCCATTTGTTTGTTTTCATCAGTAATGACGTCAACTGTCTTGGACTTCAGAGAAGGTTCTGCCAGTTGGACCAATTTCTTTCTCAGAACTATCATACATTAACTTAGTGGCCCCCGAATCGGTCGTTTTCTGTATACATGCACATAAATCCAGTCAGTAGTTACTTGTACATCTTCTGGATGTTTGATATGCCCTGTTCTTTGCAACTCACAGGTCATTCTGAGATCTTCCACTTGCGTCTCTTTTGTAAGCAAGCAAGGCTCTCTGCCTAGCTTGAATAGCTGGCTTCTTCTCTGCAGAAACTTTGCCTCTGCCAGTCCTTGTTTCTATATTGTTTTATTCCATAGGCCGATACTGCTAAGTTGTAGATGACGCCAGAGAGTTGTGCCCATTTGTTATCAACATTCCTTTCTCCTTGTACAGTTCCTGATAAAGCACTTTCAAAATTCTTCTCAGATTCCTGTTTTCGTTGTGAGTCATAGACATGCGAAATGTGTTGATCCGGGGAAGACCTATCGCTTTGGCGTGGTGATATTTCTTAGGGATGATCCTCATTGTGCGCGCCACAAGAGCGCGCACTATGATAGCTCCGTGTCAGTAGGAAATATCTAGGCGTGCAGGTCTCAGAAATGACAAAGTTGATGCCAGTGATGAGAACGGAGGTGTTCCCAAGACACCTTCTTCGATTATGAAGTTGAAAAAATGTGTTGGCGGCTTTTGTGGACTATGCATTACAGGCTTCCAGCAGACACTGCCATTTTCATTCATTTTTCCCACTTCATGATGACCTAGGCAAGTCGGCCACATGTCATCTGATCAAACTCGAGCATTAAAGTCCCCCAGATGTATAATGATTCGGAGCCAGGTGCTTTTGCAATCCTGTCGCTGAGTAATTCATAAAGCAGATCCTTGTCTTTCATGCTGGATGATAGTGTGGGAGCATACACATAGTGACACTTGAAGAGCACATTTGTAAATAAGAATCCTCACTATTCTACCTTACAGTAGCACAATACATTTCAGGAAGGTGTTTTTAACTGCGAATCCTACGCCGTGAAGTCTCGGCTCTACGTGAGACTTGCTCTGCCAGAATAACGTGTAGCTTGCCTCTCTGATACAGCGCTTTCCGAGGGACGGCAGCAGACGCCGCTTCCAGTGTCCAAATTCAAGCTATGGAACTCTCTGTCATTTATAGGAGTGTTACAAACGAAATCAATCTCTTGGGCATCGTCAATGTACCTTAGATACATGGGTCTAACAATCCAGGTGGCAATACATCTCTTGGGTATCATCAGTGTACCTTAGATACATGGGTCTAACATTCCAAGTGGCAATACGAAATGGTGCAAGCTTTAGTAGTCCCTTTTTGTTTTTAGTTGGTGTGCTATATCAAACTGCCTGTCGAAGATTACTTGTAAGCCCAAAGCACCTCTGAAGCAGTTGGCTAGTGGCGGGACAGCACCTTATTTGCTGAGGACTGCATAGCTTGCGGCGGGTGCTAGCTGTCTCATGAGATGTAAAGATCTCTCTCAACGTCGGAAGTGGCACTTAGCGCTCGTGTCTTACGCCATTCGGACTGAACTTATAACTGGTACCTACCACCTCCCGTGTTGTGCCGATGTCCTTCGGACGTCGCTGAAGTGTCCTCTACATCATGTTAGACGCTTGAGCGATAAATATAAAGGCACTTGTGTCACCCGATCATCACGATATCCAATTCTACCTAAATGACAGTGTCCAGAGGAAAGGCATGCCAATACGTCTGGTGTCACTTTGGTTAAAGGAGCTCTCGAGAGGGGACATAGAATGCGTTCAGCCAGCTATGGCTGCCGCTCCAGATTTTGTTTCAGGGTCCTATCCTTTACTCTCCATACCTCCCGAGGTAATGAGAGGAGGAAAAGGATTGATAGTTGACGGAAATGTGTGGAACGGGATATGTAGGACACAAGATGGGTTGTTGTGGGGCCAACTTACTTGTATTACACTTAATTAAAAATGTACATTGTTGATTTCTTCCTAAATTGTAGAGACGTTTTTCCAGATGATCAGTTACATGAAACCCATGTACTATAGATGTAATCACAAGCAGGTCTACTCTAAACATGTAGTTACTGCAAAATAGGGTATCTTTTAGAGTCATTTATTTGCGGAATTCTTCAAAGCAGGTGGTTGCATCTAAGCTATGCGGAAAAGAGAAAAAAATAGTCACGTATCATAGTGTACTGTGTAGTTAACTTAGGTCCCTCCTTACAACACAATGAAGGGTCATAAATTTTCTTCGGCTTTCCACCACCCCTTCGACAAAACCCTAAAGATGTTAACGTGCTCATGTTAAGTGTCCGAATTTGTTACGGTCACATTTTGTGTTTTTGGTATTTCCACGACTTTGTCACCCCTTGCACGTTGTTTCTTACTAATAAGTAGTTCGGTTTCAACAATAAGTTAACGTATTGAAGCCCAGCACATGTTCTACAGCTCAACCTAAAGCGCTCTTGTAGAAACACGCAATTCACACCGAATTAAGCGGTCTACGAAAACCTTTGGCAATCAACACAGCTTACAGTCGTCTAGGAATGGATGAATACAGATCCTGCATAGCTTTCAGTCCAGTCTCATACCAGTATTCGTGTAAAACGGAGCAAGTTGAGGTAATGATGCGAGAGATGGATACCAATCACGCAGCCTTATCTCGAAAGTAGACCATAAAGGCTCAATAATACTGAGATCTTGTGACCGTCGTGGCTATAGGAGGCGCAACAGTTTATCCTCGTGCTCACAAAACCAGTTCTGGACGATGAGAGCTGTGTGAACAAGGGCCTGTTGGTACAAGCACCACCAGTGGAGAACAAATACTGTAGCATGGGATAGTATCTGGTCTGTCGAAATTGGTAACATAATCCTTGGCAGTAATACGAACTTGCATGGAATAACACTGTATGCCCGCCCAAATCGTCCCCAAACCACCACCATGTTTCTCTCTTTGGACGTAGACTCGGCCAAAAATTGGAAACATTCGACCAAGTGACATTCGTCCATTGCTCAGTAGCCAAGCTACTTCTAGTACCTTCCGGCGCGGAAGTTGACAACGCGCCAGAACAAATGGACGTGATCAGCCTATAGAGGGCTCCGCCTCCGCGGCGGCTATTCACCGCAGCGGCTCTCGCGCAGCGAGGGCGCCACCGCTAAACCACGTGTAGACAGCGGCCAATAGCCGCTCCCTCCGGTTTCGTGTATAGGGCCCGCTCTGCCGTAGTCCAGCATTCGAGGGTTGGATTCCCTCACTTCCTCATCGAGGACTCTCACTGCCTGGGCTACTCTCAGGGTGTATCTTCGACATGGAAGAGCTCCACCATTTCCTTGCGGTGTCGTCTGCTCGCCGTCACTACTGCTCGCCGTCCGGTCCTCCTCACCGCCTGGTCGCCGCCTGCCGGTGCTCGCCGCCGCCTGCCGGTGTTCGCCGCCGCCTGGTCAACGCCTGCCGGTGTTCGCCGCCGCCACCGTTCGGTCGCTGCCTGCTGCCGCCGCCTGGTCGCCGCCGCCGCCGTCGCCGTCGCCGCCTACCGCCACGCCGCTCATCCTCCACCCCCGTTCCCGTCCTTCCTTCTCTCCCAGTCCACCTCACCCCTGCCCCACTTTCGGCTCTAACCACCCCCAACTCCCCCTCCCCTATCACTGTCGCCCCATCGACAGCTATTGACTTTCCGCTGCTCCCTGCACCGCCTCCGACGGGCTCCAAGCCAGCATGGATGTCGGCTCGACGTTCCACAGTCTCTGTGACACCCACACACCCTCCCTCTGCGTCATCCGCTGCTCAGGCTGGTACTGCCCCCCGCTATCTCCCCCTGCAACCCATCCTCCAGCCCCCTCTCCACCCAGTGGTGACCACAAACCTTCAAAGCACCCGAATGTTGACCCTTCCTCCAAAAACTCCTCCAAAAAACCCCCGATCCCCGTGACCCCTCCGCCTCCACCACGCCTGCCACCCACACCTTTGTCCTCTCCAATCCTGACCCTCAATTCCTTGATGCCCGCTCCCTCACCCTCGCCACCCGGAAATATTACCCCAATGCCTCCATCTCCCTTCTGATTCCTCGCAATGACTCGGTCCTCATTACATCCCCCAATGCTTCCTTCCACACCGATCTCCTCTCCCGCATCCCCCATATCCAAGTTGGCCAACATGCAACCGTCACCCCCTACCACACCCCATCCTCTCCCCATCAGCCTCAACCTCCCTGACGTCCGCCAACCTTCACCACTGTGATCACGAAGCTTAGCCCCGTGATCACGGAGGCTGAGGTGTTGGCGGAACTCAACTCCTGGCCCGACATTAAAATCCGCTTGGCCCGTCGCATCTTCAATGATTCCGGGCCGACTTTTCTCATGCGAATATTCACCGAATCCTTGTCCTCCATTGACCACCTCCTCACTGAGGGAGCCCTCACCTACAATCGCCATCATAAGTTGGACCTCTCCCATTCCCCAGTCCAATCCTATCGCTGCCAACACTGTCTCACATACAACAACCACGTTACCTCTGCCTGCAAGAACCCTCCTACTTGTCCCCACTGCAAAGCTTCACACTTCCTCAAGAGTTGCCTCAACTTCATCTCTTTCCCCTCCTGCAAAACCTGTAACGAACCACATCCTACCTACTCCTCAAAGTGTAAAGCAAAACCACCTCCGGTCACCCCTGAGCTCACCGCCCCTGTCCGTCCGGTTGATGACCCCATCCACCCCAACAACTTGCTCCGCCCTCCACCTACTGCAGAGGACATCATCCATTTCATCACCATTGTACTCCAAAACATCCACCCCTTCCAGCACTCCCACACCCTTTCCCAAATCGCCCTCGCTGCCCGTTCCATCTTCCATCTTACCACCTATGCCACATACTCCCACAACCAGGCCCACTTCACCTTCACCACCCTCGTCTAACTCTCCCCTCCCATGATACAACAACCCAATCATATCCTGTACCACAACATTTGCTCCCTGCCCACCTACAAACTGCTCTTCCTCCACACCCTCCTTCAGCACCGCATGGATGCTTTCGTCCTAAATGAAACCTTTCTTCAACCCCATATCTCCCTCTCCACTGCTCCTTACACCCTTCACCGCACCGATAACCCGTACCCTCCGGCGCATGGCGGAGTTGCTATAGGCACCTCAAGCACCTCCCTGTCCGGCCCCAACCTCTCCTTAACAATCCTGCCGAGCATCTCACCCTCAGCCTCTTCTTCCCCACCCTTATCATCACCTGTGCCACCATTTACGTCCACCCTCCCACTCCCATCCCATACGATTTCCTGGCCCACATTGACCGCACCTTCTCCACCTACGTGAGTGCCGCCGACCTCAATATCCACAGCCGTGATCCTGCCGTCTCCAGTGGTGGCATCAGTTTCTCACCACCCTCCAGGGAGACGTGGTTCCCCTGCCTCAGCACACCTAACCTGAATCCAACACCACTCCCGATGTGGTCCTTGCCTTTCCCAACCTCCTTGGGCGCATCACCACAGATGTCCTTGACCTCATTGGCAGTGCCCATGCTCCTGTTCTCCTCACTATCTCTAATGGTCGCCATCCCCACAACGCTCCTCGCCCCGATGTCCCTTCTAAACTTGTCCATGATTACTTCCATGGCAACTGGGATGCCTACCGGACTCCATTCACACCCAGGTTGACTGCCACGACCTTACCCTCCAATCTCCTGATGACATCTCTTGCACTGCTGCCTTCCTGCACCAGACCTTGTCTGACGCTGTCGCCACCCATATCCCCACCAAAGCCATCCACCCTCACCGCCCCACCCTGCCTCCTCAGACCATCCTTCTCCCTTGAGAGTCCCGCCGCCTCTATCGCTCTTTTCTCCGCACTCGTGACCGGGATGCACTTACCTGCCACCGGCAATTACGACAACACATCCGCAACCTGCTTAAAACTCTTCCAAGTTTTGGTCTGCTTTCCACCACCTACTGGGAACCGCCCCACCCCCTAGTACCCTCTCCTCCTTAAAGACCGTCCCTTTCCTGACAACCTCAGTAAGGCCAAGCACTTTGCCTTTCACCTCTCCGATGTTTTTTACATCCCAGATGATCCCCACTTTGATTATTCCCTCTTCCCTGATGTCATGGACCATACGAATACCTCTGTTCCTCCCCTTGCTCCTAGCTTCCAGTACTTGGGTCACACACCACCATCTCAACTTAACACTCCCATCACTACAGAGGACATCAGCCTCACACTCCGCACTAAATGCAACACCGTTCCCGGCCACGACTGCATTACCTACTGCCGCCTCAAACACTGCCCTCCCTCCTTCCTTTCAGTCCTTGCCACCCTCTACAATGTCATCCTTGCCACTGGCTTCTATCCCGACCTGTGGAAAACCTCCCGTATCCTGATGTTCTCCAAACCTAACAAGCCTCCACCTGATGCCTCTTCCTATCTGTCTCACATCAGTGTTCAGTAAGCTCTTGGAATCCATCCTTTCCCAGCGCATCCATCACCACCTTCGCCAAAACCACCTCCTCCCCAACACCAAATGTGGCTTTCGACCATCCTTCTCTGCTGATGACCAACTCCTCTGTCTCACTCATCTCCTCTCCCTCCAGCTTAACTCCCGTCGCTCCGCCATTTTTGTCTCCCTTGACCTCGAAAAGGCCTACGACCATGTCTGGCATCCCGGTCTCCTGTTTAAACTCCAAACCTACGCCCTTCCTATCAACTACATCTGTCTGATGGCCTCCTTGCTCTCCCACCGCCCCTCCTATGTTACCATCCATAATGCCAATTCCCACACCTTCTACCCCTCTGCAGGTGTGCCCCAAGGCTCTGTCCTCTCCCCTCTACTCTACCTCCTGTACACGGCAGATATGCCCCAAGCCCCCCCCCCCTAGCAGTACACCTCTTGCAATATGCTGATGACAACGCATTCCTCGCCCTCACTCCTACCCTCCAACCGTCCCAACGCCTTCTCCAGAATCACCTTGATCTTTTTGCTGCATGGTGTAACCAGTGGCTCCTGAAAATCAATCCTTCCAAGACCCAGGCAATCATCATAGGTCGTACCACTAGCTCCTTCCGGCTTCTGGATTTCTCCCTTACTGTCTGCCCCCATCCTGTCTGCCTCACCCCCACCCTCACCTACCTTGGCCTCACCATTGACCATCACCTCACCTGGATCCCTCATCTCCGCTCCATCCAATCCAAAGCCCACAACCGCCTCCGACTCCTCAAACTCCTCTCTGGCTGGACATGTGGGTTGCACTCCTCTACCATCCTCTACACCTACAAATACTTAATCCGTCCCATCTTCTGTTATGCCAGTCCTGGCTAGATATCTGCCCCCCCCCCCCAAATTCTAAAGGGCCATCCAGATCCTTGAGCGTCATGCACTCCACCTCGCCTTCCGTATACGCCTCCCATCCCCCACGCAGATCCTCTATGATCTCATTCCTTTCCCCATCTGCTCCTATTCCTCGAACGTATCCACATCCTCTACACCTCCCGCCGCCTTGCTCCCCCTCACCCCCTGGTTGCTCCTCTCCTCTCCCAACCCCGCCCCCTGCCACGTCTTCACTGTTGTGTCTCCCATACCCTCCATATCTACACCCTTCATCTTCTTTCCCAACTTGGCTTCCATCAACTCCCCCTCCCGGATGATGCCCTCTCTCCCTCCATTTATCCCTCCTATCAACTCTGATCCTCACTCCCCCTCCTTTCCTCTGTCCTTTTCCTGGGCTCCCTCTCACCCCCTTCCATCCTCTTTTTTCCCCACCTGCCCTCTCTCTGCCCCCTTCTCTCCCCCGAGTCCTTTTGCATTTCCCTCCTCTGCCTCCTCTCATTCCCTCTCGCGTCTGCCCTGCCCGTCTCCCCCTTTATTAGTCCTCTCCCTCCTTGGTTCCCTCCCTTTTCGTTTTTTTTCCTTCCTCCCTCCTTGTTCTTCCCCCTCCTCCAGGTCCCCCCCCCCACCACCACATCTGCCTTTGGCTCGGGAGTGTCCTCTTTGTGCCGCCCTTTACGTGCAGTGTTTTACAGTGAGTGTTCCGTGTTGTGTATTTTGGGAAGTGTTGCGAACGGCCATCATACTGTCGCTGGGTGTGCTTTTTATCTCTTGCGAACAGAAACCAGACTGTCGCCGTGTTTTTTAATTGTGTGTGTACTATGTTACTTGTCTGATTCCTGTGTCTTTTATTAACATTGCTAACCCCTTTTGCTTTCTGTTTTAACTTTCCGCATTTTTCCGCCATTTTACACTTACATCACCGTTTTATCGCCCGTTTTTCTCGTTTCTTTTCTTCTTCCGTTTTTAAAATAAAAGTCTGTAGGCTGTAGAGCAGCATACTAAGCTGCTGCACAGCCCGCTCCCTTCGGGGGGAATTGAAAATCAATAAAGGAAAAAAAAACCCTAGTCCAGCCAGTCTGGTACTCGCTCTGGATTTCGTTTCTATCTCGGCGGTACTGCGTTCTGGTCGTTGCTCTTTGTTGACATTTGCCTGGCTCTGGTTCCGAGTGGATTTACGTTTGGTGTTCGGTGTTGTGGTTTCCACGAGCCTCCGTTGTTTATTTCTTCCTCGTTGTGTCGCTCATAGTCGGTCATGGTCTGTTGTTGTCAGTTGTCGTTGGTCTGTCGTCCGACTCGTCCTGTGTTTACCCGGTGGTGCGTGCTCCACCGCCGCGGCTTCCCCGCCTGGCGGCTCCGATCCGCAGCCCAAGGCGTTAGCGCTGTTGGTTGTTGTTACTACACTACTATGCATTCAGTACCACGTTTTCCTGCTGCGGTCAGTGTTATGACTGACGAGCGATTATGGAAATTCAGTTCACTCTGCAATTCCTTTCTTATCGACCTAAGTTCGTCTTGTTGAGGTGCTCACAGTGTTCCCGAGAGCGACATTGTTATATACTGAAGCGAAACAGAAACTGAACAGGCGTGCATATTCACATACACTGATATGTAAGTAGGAAGTATACGGTGCTGCGGTCGGCAACGCCTATGTAAGACAAGGGTCTGGCGCAATTGTTAGATGAGTTAGTGTTGCTACAATGGCAGGTATCAAGAATTAAATGAATTTAAATATGGTGTTATAATCGGGGAACAAGCGATGGGACACAGCATCTTCGAGGTAGCGATGAAGTGGGGATTTTCCCGTACGACCATTTCACAAGTATACCGTGAATATGAGGAATTTGGTAAAACACCAAATCTCCGACATCGCTGCAGCTGGAAAAATATCCTGCAAGAACGGGACCAACGACGACTGAAGAGAATCGTTCAACGTTACAGAAGTGCAATCCTTCCGCTAATTGATGCGGGATTCAATGCTGGGCCATCAACAAATATCAGCCCGCGAACCATTCGACGAGACAACATCGGTATGGGCTTTTGGAGCCGAAGGCCCACTTTTGTACCCTTGGTGACTGCACGACACAAAGCTTTAACGCGTCACCTGGGTCGTCAAAACCGACAATGGACTGTCGGTGACTGGAAACATGTTCCCTGGTCGGATGAGTCTCGTTTCAAATTGTATCGAGCGGATGGACGTGTACGGGTATTAAGACAGCCTCATGAAGCCATTGGACCTGCATGTCAGCAGGGGACTGTTCAAGCTGATGCTTGCAGCTGGTGCTTGCAGCTGGTGCTTGCAGCTGGTGCTTGCAGCTGGAGTGATATGGAACCCCTTTTACGTCTAGACGCGGCTCTAACAGATGACACGTACGTAAGCGTCCTGTCTGATAACCTGCATCCATTCATGTCCATTGGGCATTCCGACGGACTTGGGCAATTCCAGCAGGACACTGCAACACCCCACACTTGCGGAATTGCTACATCGTGTCCAGGAAACTCTACTGAGTTTAAACACTTCCGCTGGCAACCAAACTCCCCAGACTTGGACATCATTGAGCATATCTGCGATGCCTTGGAATGTGGTGTTCGGAAGAGATTTCCACCCACTCGTACTCTTACGGATTTATGAACAGCCCTGCAGGATTAATGGCGTCATGTCCCTCCAGCACTACTTCAGACATTAGTGGAGTCCACGCCAGGTCGTGCTGTGACACTTCTGCGTACTAGCAGGTGCCCTACATGATATTGCGCAGGTGTACCAGTTTTTTGGCTCTTCAGTGTACAATGACTTTAGCAGCTCTCGTCCACTTATTTTTCATCACAATCCTCTTCAGTAATGACAGTCCTTAATTATCACTCTACACACATTTCCGCCCTCGTTGTGACTTAGCAGGTGATGACTATCCACTTTCCTTGCATGCGGTATAAATTTTCGGGATGGTGCTTCTTGAAACACCAAACGGTTTGGCTACTTTAGTTTCACTTAGTTGTGACTTAATGCACCAACAGCTACTCAGAACACCGCTGTGAACACAACTGACAGCTGCAGCGTACTGACGACATTGGAGAAGTGCTGTTCGTGGTAAACTACAACAGTGCATCCTGCTGATTTGGCTACCATCTGCGTTTATGTTTAAGCACTCATTTCTCTCGTTGATTTGATGTATTTTCCACCCTCTGTAAATTCGACGTCCACAGATCCACGAGACGTAATTTCCGCTCAACATCCCGACGAATAAATACAACAAGGCCCACTTTCATGTCATGTTTTTGATTGTCGGTGTCTTCGATGCCGTATCGCACTGCAGACTGGCGTATGAAATTTGTGCTTTCGAATTATCGCAGCAATTATGTGAATGGATTGATTTTTACTTAACAAACAGAACGTCACTTGCGTGCAGAGAGACCGTAGCAGCGACAGTACTAGAAAGAAAGCGATTAATCTGAATGTGTGTGTGTGTGTGTGTGTGTGTGTGTGTGTGTGTGTGTGTGTGTGTGTGTGTGTGTGTGTGTGAGAGAGAGAGAGAGAGAGAGAGAGAGAGAGAGAGAGAGAGAGAGAGAGAGAAATTATTGGAATTTATTTCAAGTTGGGTGGCATACCACCCGAAAAAGGGAAGAAGAAGACTAATACGACGGTTGAATGAAAAGTAATGCCTCCACCTTCGTTAACTGGGTTTGAATGGGAATAGTTTAATAAATCTAACGCAGAAATAAACGTTAGAATGTGATCTTTAATTACAAATATTCACTTTTCCACATAATTACCAGAAAATTGGATACATTTCTGCCAACGATGAACAAGTTTTCTGAAGCCGTCACGTAAGAAGCCAACACACTGTTTCTACAACCACAGTCCCACAGTTCTCTCAACGTCTTCAGTAGAAGCATAATGATGTCCCCGCAGATCGTCTTTCATTATGGGGAACAAATGGAAGTCAGACGGTGCTAAATCTGAACTGTATGGAGGATGCCGTACGGTGGTGAGATTGTCTCTGAAGTTCAGCTTTGGTGACACGAGAAGTGTGTGATTTGCCAAGCAGTGCAATAATGTGACCCCCACGTTCTTCTGAAATGCTGATTTTGCTTGCAGTTTCTCTCTGAGTGATACGATGATCGTCTTGAATCAGTCTGTCAACATTTTGCTTGTGAAACTCCGTGGTTGCTTTCACAGGACGTCCAACTGTTTGTTTCTCACACAGTTTAAATGTTCCCGCCTCAACATCTGTAAACTTACTTGTCCAAAGACGCACAGTACTCACATCAACACAATCATCGTAACTGCTTTCATTGCCTGATGAATATCCTTTGGGGTGACAGCCTCTGCTGTTAAGAATTCAGTGACTGCACGTTGCTTAAATCGCATTGACCGACCGTCTGCGCAGGGTTCCATACTATACATTGCAACAACACAACCGTTCAAAGCTAAGGCTTCCCGCCAACTGGAGGTGTAGAGAAGAGGCTACGGAGCAAGCCAGTACCTGCCACATACCAATGCTGCCAACTGTTGAAGAGTTACGAAGGTGGAGGCAGTACGTTTCAGTCAACCCCCGTACTTTCATCTGGCGTCTGTTCCTGTAAGGCTGTGAAAACTGGACGCTGTTGAATACGGACAGAAGCCAAGTCATGGAAATGAGTCCATGGAAAACGCTGATGAGTACAAGCTGGACAAACATAAAAACCATCGAGGAGGTACTGAAAGTGATACGTGAGTAGTGAAACATGGTAACAAGTATCCGAAAAAGGAAAAATAAAGTTTTGAACATTAATTGAGAGACGATAAATTTTTAATAGACATGTTGGCAGGGGAAATTTTGAAGATGAAGTCAACGGAGAGTCCAAAAAATCGAAGTAGTAGAAGGTCTCCTTAGTGTTAGAAACTAAAAAAGTAACCAAGTGCCAACGACGACAGCAGGGAATAGGGGAGAATTATTGCAGCGACCTGATTTAAAAGCAGACAAGTTGTCTAGAACGTTAGAAAATGACGATGACAATGGAGGAAATATTTAACAAACTGTAAAAATGTGCTGATATTAATAACGCAAAATCAAATGGTTCCAATGGCTCTGAGCACTATGGGACTTAACTTCTGAGGTCATCAGTCCACTAGAACTTAGAACTACTTAAACCTAACTAACCTAAGGACATCACACACATCCATGGCCGAGGCAGGATTCGAACTTGCGACCGTAGCTGTCGCGCGGTTCCAGACTGTAGCGCCTAGAACCGCTCCACCCCGGCCGGCATTAATAACGCAAACAAAAAGAAAATGTAATTGGAACTTATTCGTAAGTGCACGAGAATTCCAAGCAAGCGAAAACAGCAGCACGCCAGTTAGCAAACAGCGGGTTTCACAGTAGTGAAAAACTTAGAGAATAATGTTCAAAAATTTTAAAGTATCTTTAAATATTGGTATAGTTCAGTAGGTGAATCAAGCTGTAGCTTAGTAACGAAAATAATGAAAATGTGGAAGTAAATCCGTTTATGGTATAAAGAAGGGAGAGCCATTCGGAGATAATTGAGTCACTAACAGAAATCGTTAAACATAAAAGAAAAGCAGTATAGAATGAGATGGCGAAATTGTTCCCAGAATGTCTTCGGCAAGAGAAGTACTGCAGACGGAGCTGGTAAGTGGGTGAGAGCAACGGACTGGCCATCTGGAGAGCAAGTGGTCAGCTGAAGGAGCCACCGGCCAAGAGGGCAGCGCGTCGCTTCCACCACCTACGTCCGACGGCCGTGAGTTTTAATTCTCTCCCCGCCGCAGCCGCCTGCTGTTTACAATGGAAATGTAATTAACGGCCAGCGTGTAGCGAGGAAGCGCGCAGGGGGACCTCACGTGCAGTCCCGTCCCACGTTACGCGCGGAAAGTTTGCCCATCGCGGAGAACACGCTCCGCCCTGCGCTTTGATGAATTTGCCTCTGCAGCATCTGGTGGCGAAAATGCAAATAAGTCGTCTGTCTACTGGACTCGTCACACGCGACACGGCTTGTGAGAGCTGTCTCTCTGCAGCGTCCACTTCACTCCTACAACTTAGCGCCGTCCAGTGAAGAATGTTGAAAATGAGCACAGAAGAAAATGTTGGGAACAGTAGTAAGGTTACTTCCATTGTTTCGGCGATGTCTCTGTATCCTTTAAGAGGGCTATTGGAATAGTTCTGTGTACTAGAGCACGATACGTTTTGTGTGTGTGTGTGTGTGTGTGTGTGTGTGTGTGTGTGTGTGTGTGTGTGTGTGTCCTTTACGATGGGTATCGGATAGGTTCTTTGTACTGAAGCACGATACATTGTGTGTGTGTGTGTGTGTGTGTGTGTGTGTGTGTGTGTGTGTGTGTGTGTGAGTGAGGGGGGGGGGGGGAGGAGGTTCAATTGTGAAGTTATCGCCCGCGCTAGAATAATGGAGACAAATTGGTTGAAATGTGTAAGATGAAAAAAGAAAATCATGTAAAATATAAACAGTTACAACCTCACATGGTCTTTGCCCTTTCCTCACACACACTCATACCATCGTATATGTGAAAAATTAGATACGGTAAAAAATTAATAAAATAACAAAATGAAAGCTACAATAAAAACTCAAGCTATTGTGACTTGTTGAATGCCTACAAAACTGTACAGACCATAAATATCTGGATGAATTAGTAATGTTGGTGCAGGTCGTAAATTTAACAGAATACGTTCGTCTCATCGTGTACTAAAAAGGAGTGGGGAGCAAGACTGCAGGTGAACTATGCTTGCCATAATACAGCGTACAGTCAGTTAACCATTCAAGATGGGGAAGTGGAAAGACTGGAGTCGATTGCGGCTCAAATCTTTCCAACCATCCAAATTTACTTTTTGTGTGGTCTCACTTGGAAAGAGCGTGCCTTGTCATATTCCACGTTCATCCTTCATCCTCGCTTGTCCCCCCCAGCGACAACGCCTCGACGGTGCTTAAAGCTGGGATTCATTTTGAACATTATTTCTGGTTCGTATAATTTTCACAGCAGTCCTTATTCACCTGCAGTATCAAAGTAGCAGAAGTGGGTCAAAACGTCAATCACGAAAATGTGTAATCACAAGAGTGGTCTAAAGCTATCTGTTTGTACCACTCACCGTGACAGTCTACTGAATTGTATCGGCCAACGAGAACATTTAAGCCGCTCGCGACCATTACGTTCCATTAGACATTCTAGCGTACTCGTAGTGACACTTGTCCCTTGAAGCGGGGAGGGAGACCACGTTACTTTAAAGATGCAACACCACAACTGCAGAAGATTCATCAATCATTTCCCCTGCCAAAGCATTTTGGTGTTGCATGGAGAACCGAAATAATACAGAGTTGAACTACAACATGAAGATAGAAACTTTTACAGTCTAACAAATAGATGCAACAAACGTTTTCTGAGTAATGCGATTTCTTTTAAGTTCATTTCTCAACATTTCAGTTCTTAAACTGAAAGTGCTACGCTGCAGCAGCTGAAACGTATACGACAAATGGTCGTTTTCGCACTCGACAGCGAAGCGAGCAGTGAATGTATAAAATCTCTTACGGGACGCGTGCAGCTAACAATAACAAATTCAACATGAGTGAATAGTAAGAAAAATTCCCTAAAACAGCTACACACACACACACACACACACACACACACACACACACACACAAACACAAACAACACTGACTTACACAATTTCGCAGAGAGAACGCAGCTTATTAAAGGGAAGACTGTTCAATTTATCACTTTGTTGTGGTTGAGCTCAGATGGAGGATTGTTTTCATCTACATGTACATCTACATATACATCTACATCTATACTCCGCAAGCCACCTGAGGATGTGTGGCGGAGGGTACCTCTATCGGTTCTCCCTTCTATCCCAGTCTCGTATTGCTCGTGGAAAGAAAGATTGTCGGTATGCCTCTGTGTGGGCTCTAATCTCTGTGATTTTGTCGTAATGGTCTCTCCGCGAGATATACGTAGGAGGGAGCAATAGACTGCTTGACTCCTCGGTGAAGGTATGTTCTCGAAACTTTAACAAAAGCGTGTACCGAGCTACTGAGCGTGTCTCTTGCAGAGTCTTCCACTGGAGTCTGTCTATCATCTCTGTAACGTTTTCGCGATTACTAAATGATTCTGTAATGAAGCGCGCTGCTCTCCGTTGGATCTTCTCTATCTCTTCTATCAACCCTATCTGGTACAGATCCCACACCGGTGAGCAGTATTCAAGCAGTGGGCGAACAAGTGTACTATAACCTACTTCCTTTGTTTACGGACTGCATTTCCTTAATATTCTTCCAATGAATATCAGTCTGGCATCTGCTTTACCGACGATTAATTTTATATGGTCATTCCATTTTAGATCACTCCTAATGTCTACTCCCAGATAATTTATGGAATTAACTGCTTCCAGTTGCTGACCTACTATATTGTAGCTAAATGAAAAAGGATCTTCCTTTGTATGTATTCGCAGCTCATTACACTTGTCTACATTGAGATCAAATTGCCATTTCCTGCACCATGCGTCAATTGGTTGCACATCCTCCTGCAACTTTCGATGTCATCCACAACGTCATTTATATATATTGTGAATAGCAACGGTCCTACGACAGTCCAATGCGGTACACCTGAAATCACTCTTACTTCGGAAGACTTCTCTCCATTGAGAATGACATGCTGCATTCTGTTACCTAGGAACTCTTCAATCCAATCACACTATTGGTCTGATGGTCCATATGCCCTTACTTTGTTCATTAAACGACTGTGGGCATCTTTTCATGCTAGTCTATCCTGTACAAGCCTCTATCAGTGAATAACTATTGCAACTTAAATCGGTTTCTAACTGCTTACCGTAATCATGTCTAAGTCTCCCTCTATAACTTTCACCGTTCATACTTCCCTCCAATAGCTAACTGACTATTCAACGATGCCGCAGGATGTGTCGTGTTACCCGACCCTTCTGAGCATGGCTAGCACACAGGTAACGACATGACATCACATGGCGAATGGAAACGACTGTTGGTTATTTGACCGCCAATTTCCAACAATTTCTAGACTTTAGCTACGAATTTAACTAGGATAGTATAGGAAATGAACGATTTGAATGTCAAGAGCGAGATAACAGCTTGCATGGAAATGACACACCGTGTCTCTTAAAGTTCCCTGCAGATCTTCTTGGTCTGCTCGCTCGTTACACCAGGTTCCCACGTGCCCTAGTACTCAAGACAACAATAAACGTTTCTCTCTCTTTTGAAGGAGGAGTGAGTCTGGTATTCACTGAATAATTTTCCTACTGGGTGCATTTGCTGTAATGCTTGTAGCACATTTTCATTAAGGGAAACAGAGCAGCTAAAAAAAATTTTTGAATTTACGACGCTTCATCTCTTAGAGTGCCTTCAGGATTCCATGCATTACTGGACTAAATACAACGTATTTATTGGGAAAGTGAATCCTGAAGCGAAGAGCCGCCAGTGTATGCTGTATAAAGTTGTGATGCCTGTCTAAAATGTTGTAAAATAAGTTTTGTGCCGTAAATGGATACAAACTAAATCGTGTATTTGTGTCAACAAGATACGAGCGGGAGGATGGGGTCATTTGAGGAAGTGCTTTAACTGTTAGCAACTTCATTCACCACTGTCCGATGTAGTAACGACAACGGTGGACGGTACAGCTGTAACTTGTTCCTACTACAGGTCACACTCTAAACTTCTCCCGGAGTGTACAATGTTGAAATAACTTAGGGGAATACAGGTAGGTGAGTCTTAGAAATCACCTATATTTAGACCCTGTCAGTTTTATAGGGAGCTATGTGCAAGGCAACTGGAAAGGTTTTAGGATTTTCTGCATTCTTTTCTTGACTGTGACAGGCTTTCCACCTGCCAAAATGTCGTCCTTTGTCGAAGACGTCAGCCGGCTGCATTCCCATACGGCATTTGAACGACAACTCGGCATTTCATAATTTGGTTTGCGAAATAGGTTGATGAGAAAAGTTTTCACTTTTCTAAACCTAAATGTTTTGGATTGCCTTTGTTCATTATCATCATATATTAAACAGTCAGTTTTTAAGATAAAAAATTAGATGTTATCAGTAGGCCTCGCGTTATGCTTATCATATAAATGTAATTAAGGACACTAAGAGCAATGAGTATCTTAAACTGTCCATTAACATAGAAGTTCCGTCGTTCCGTCTCTCTTCATACTGTAAAATAAGTCTTGAATGAAACCGACGTTTCTACCAAAGGTACAGTGGACTTCCGCATTGCGCCATTAAGGATATACACTTGCGCTAAGAATACGGCGAATTTAACACACCGTCATTCCTGTGGAAATAGAGCACTGGTTGCACTTGCCACCTGCTATAACAGAAATGAGATCAAAGAGTAGCCGGAATTTTTTTAATTTCGCTGGCTTCACACCTCCGATTTGCAATTTTTTGTTGGGACATATCTTGCCGATGTATGTCAACATTTTCAGCTGTTTCGAACACTTAGTTATACGTATTTTCGAGTACTCGGAGAATTTTTACTTTTGAAAAATATGGCTCCAAGATTCTGCAATAAATTTTGCTTGAAATATGGAATAATGTGCAACACCACATTGAAAGTGTTGACTACGGCTTTTGTGAATCTGATTAAGACGAGACTTTACGAGTGGTATAAACTTTTCAAAGAGGGTGAGAAGATGTTGAGGACGACAACACTAATCACTGACGACAATGTGGAAGAAGTAAAGAAAATAGTTTTGGAAAATCGACGAATCATCATCAGAGAGATTGTTGATGATGTCGGCATGTCCACTGGCTCATGCGAAGCAATTTTCTCAGATGTTTTGGGTATGAAATGTGCAGCAGCAAAGTCTGTTCCGAAATTATTGAATATCGACCAGAAACTACCTCGCATAGACATCGCTCAGAAATTGCTGAACAAAGTCGACAACAATGCATAAGTCCTAAAGGCGGTTATAACAGGTGATGAAACATTTGTATGTGGGTATGACGTCAAATCAAAGTCCCAACCATCCCAATGAAAACTGTCTGAAAGCAAACCCGAAAAATTTCGATATGTTCGATCACTTGTGAAGGTTCTTCTCACTTTTTTTTTGGTTACAATGGCATAGTGTATCATGAGTTCCTGCTTTATGGTCGGACGGTCAACAAGCATTGCTACCTGGAAGTTACGCGCCGTTTGCGTGAAGCAATGTGAAGAAAACGACCAAAACTGTAACAAGACCACTCGTGGAAATTGCGTTAGATAATGCTCCTGTTGACACCTCATTGCTTATTTGTGATCTTTTGGCGAAACAAAACCACTCTACTGCCTCAGGTATCGTATTCGACGGACATGGACCCCTGTAACTCGTTGCTAGTTCAGAGGCTGAGGAGAAGAATGGAAGGACGTAGTTTTTAAGTCATTGATGAAACGGAAACAAAATCGCTGAGGGAGCTGAACATCAAACGAAAAGTGTGTTCCAGAAGTGCTTTCAAGACTGATAACAGTGCTGGCGCGCAAGTGCATTATATCTCAAGGGGATTGCTTTTAAAGGGACAAAATTGTTGTTAATTGATAAATAAAGATTGCGTCTGTTGTGGATGAAGCGGAACTATGGGCCTCATGGTAAAAGGATGACCCGGCTGAGTCACGCAATTTGACTCTTAGACTGATCACAAGGAGTGACATTTATTGCACGCATTGATCACGTAGGCTGACGTGAGGATCAATGAACTATACTTGGCGGGATGTAGCTGGAACATCTTATGTGATTAGAAAGTAGTAGACAGGAATACAATTAAATACTTAGCTTTAATTCAGCATCAGCGGCGAACGTCGGCTTGACTTTGTACAATAATATTTACAAGTGCAGTTATAGACTGAACTGCGAATACCGCCTTACAATTCTGATTGCTTCACACATATAGATCAATTGGCAATGCATGAACTGTATGTGTCGCCTGGCTAGGTTGTAGCTACTGATTTATCTGAAGGGTATGCCAGCTAGCGTCTCTGCAAGTGAGATCTCTGAAGCTATAACAAGTGAACCATTTCTATTAAAGTCGGCTGTACAACTTGGCAGTGCGCTAGCTTGTCTCGTAAGACCAGCCGAGTAGCGGCGCTCGGTCTGCTGGCGTCGACAATGGCGACTCGCGGGTCGGATGTGTAATGACGGACCGCGGCCGATTTGAAGCCTACAACCTAGCCAATGTAGTGCCTTGCGGTGACACCGCAGTATCAGAAAAGCAAAAGCTCACGTTTCGTTTCGATCACACCTTGTAATGTCGATTGACAGTGCAATTTTTCCTCTAGCGCTCAGTATCCAAGCGATGAACCAGTGTGACCTCTCGTACTCTCCTAGCCACCTCCTGAACAAGCCCGCAAGTATTTTCGCTTATCGAATGCGTAGTATAAAGTTACTTTCAGTCATTTGTGTCCTTCATTGTGACGTATCGACTCAGGCACACGTACAGCCTGGAATGGAGCCGTTAAGAACCGGTGGGGCCGGTCGCAGCCTGCACCGGAGTGGCGCGGCGCCTGCAGGGTGCGCTCGCCCGCGGTACGCTCCCTGGGGCCAGCCCAGCCCTGCCCAGCCCTGCACCGCCGACAGTGACTGATGAGCGCGGCGCCCTCCAGTGATGATGATCGATCGCACCTAAATTGATACAAACCCCTCACTGCGGCGCCGCCCCGCCCCAGGCATCGCGATTTCTCGTGCACAGACAGGGGAGTGCGCGTTTTCTTTTTCGAAATCATCGCATCTTCAGATAATGGAGGAGTGCAAAAAGAAACAAAGTAAATATCGATGAAAACACAACAGACGCCCTCAGGTTGCTAGTATCGTTTGGAGGTACACGAGTTAGACTACAATCATGTGGGACACATTAACCTTACTGAAGACACAGTGAACATTACCTCACGTACCACATGAAAGATGTCAAAAAGTAACTTTGTTCATTTTGGTCACAAAAATATAAATAATACGGTAGTTCAGAAGCAGGAACAAAGTGAAACATGATGTTAGTGATCTACTTAAGAAGGTAATCGCTAACACCAGCATAGATTGACGTTTAACTGCAATGAAATGGAATACATATCTTCTGACGCATATGTCTTGTAAGAATGAACATATATTGTCCCAGGGTGGTCAAACAGTTAGTGAAATCCACCATTTTAAATACTTAGTACTAAGGGTACACACACAACCGTCTTGCAACTGTTACGTTAGGAAAATGAATGCTGCAATCTTCACTATAAGAATAGACTTTACACTCTCTCACACTGAAAAGCGAAGGATATTTACTTTGATTAAGCGCGGGGGAATATTTAGTTTCTTTCAGCGCGAACAGATGATTGCTTTGCTTATTTTATTGTTTAATATAGCATCGTACCTTTCGGTAAGTTAGTTCACTCACCAGGAATTTGCTTAAACCGAAAGAAGGCAGCCGCACACATTTGCTGTGTCACTTCACGAACTTCCTGTAGGCCATTAGTTTAATTGCGTCGGTACTCTGCCATCCCTGCACAAAATGGGAAAAGAATTTTTGAGGTTTCGAACTTCTAACACCTCGAGCACATCGCACATCAGGCTGAGGAGATGAACAGTCGGTAGGTCTTTGCGGAGCCGATAATGACAACCTCATGGAAGGATGACACAAAACGTGCAAGCGTATTTCTCTGTTAGCATTATTATGATTTTATGTGTATATACGAACCATGTTATGTCTTAATGTTATCCTCGAAATTACACTAAGATCCGGATAAACTTTTTCAGATCTGACTATTAAAAATTTAAATAAAGCGAGACCCACTAGGTAGCTCAACAGATAGAAACACCACACATTCGCTGGCACATGAGACAAGACCGGTCCTGCTTTACACCCTTGTCATGTGCCGCACAAGAGGCCACAAATCTCCACCTTTATCGCACTGTTCGCGTGACAGTTTCGGCCTACCGTTCCGTCTGGTGTTAGGAACACGACAACGCTTTGTCGCCGTGGATTGCTGGTGGCTTTATCGAGAGTGAAAATTTGTCGATGGCAAATGTTGCCTGCATCCGTCTACATTGCAAGGAACCATCAAGACTCGTTTTAGAGCCGAAAAAAAAGTCATCACTTGATCTATGTTGAGAAGTGCACAGAAATCGAACAAGATCGCAGTGTAGCAAGACTCATCACACAGCTGTACAGCAGAGGTTCCAAACTCTTGCTCTGATGGAAAACCATTTTTATCCTGAAGTTTTACAAAATTAAAAAAAATCTTGTTTTATTCAGTGGCTACCTGAATTTGCTATCTTAACTATTAACACAAAAATCTTAATAAAGTAAAAGGAGGCGATTCGTATCGTCAAAATGTCGAGAAAACGAATTGTTGTTAATAGTTTATCGCGAAGTGGAACGCTAGTGTCCCGCGGAGAACAATTTGAGAAATCTTGTGCACATGAACAGATGGATCCCCAGACACCCACCGTTAGCCAGAACTAGAAAACGATAGTGGCATGAAATGTGAAAATATCAGTGGTTTATTGTCAACGAAAAGTTCAGAGACTATTAAAGGAATTAGATCACTAGTGACATGGGGCGCAGTGAGCAAAATGGCAAATCAAACGCGTTTATGCTGATGCGCATGCGATGTCACGGCGGAGCGTTTAGCGCTCATACTTGTGCGTGGTAGGGTCACATTAATGTGACCACCACCTTTGTTGAACGTCAACGCACAACAACCACTTGTAGATGGCAGGTGGCAGGGCTTGCAATGGAGGGTTTGTAAAGTTGTTGGGGGTATGTGGTCAGCAGTGCAGTCGTTTTCATAATGGGAAAAGTTAATGATTTATCTGACGTCAAAAATGGCATAATCATTGGCTTTCGAGTCAAGAGTGGAAGCATTTCCGAAACGGCTAGGTTTATACATTAAAGCCCTTGCATTTATATATATATATATATATATATATATATATATATATATATATATATATGATGAAAAATGGTTGTGTCCACTTCTATACGTTCCAGTAGATGGCGGTTAGTTTTGTTGTGGTCCATGTGGTTTTGTAGCTCGATGTCTACGTTCTTCAAGTCCACAAAAGCACTCGTATTGTAAATACGTTACTGTGCCTCATTCATAATATTCTTAAATTGCGCGTAGGCCATCACACATGTTACACACTTGATGTTTTTCTGGCCGGCCAGAGTGGCCGAGCGGATCTAGACGCTTTGGTCTGGAGCTGCACGACCGCTACGGTCGTAGGTTCGAATCCTGCCTCGGGCATGGATGTGTTTCATATACTTAGGTTAGTTAGGTTTAAGTTGTTCTAAGTTCTAGGGGACTGATGACCTCAGATGTTAAGTCCCATAGTGCTCAGAGCCATTTGAACCATTTGATACTTTTCGTTGCAATGCAGAGACTATCATTAAGCAAAGATACAAAGATATCATTCATTAAATATCGACAGAGGATGTAAACAGAGCAAAGATCATGTGTGGGATGTGCAAAATATAACATGTTAATAACAGAAAAATATTTTCGCTTTAAGCATAAAGTTAGAATTATAAGAAAGTAGGATGAGTTGTTTTTAGTAGGTTTTTTTCGTAGGATTTTCTTTCCTTCCGTCAATGGTAATTATTGACGAAATACTTCAAAGCTATCCGGTAGCATAAGATGAAATGCTTTGATACCCAAACATCTGTATGTATACATTTATTATACATATACGTCTATTTTATAAGTTAACTGCAGGAAATACAAAATTAAATAGTTCATTTCTTCATCATGATAGTTTATATTTATAGAAATATGTACTGGTATCTCAGACCGCAGTGGTGTGACTGTTAGGGATGCAATTTGTGCTCTATTTCTGAGAACAGCCCAAGGAAATTATTTAGAAAATTTTTATTGGCTATCTCCACCTGTTCATTTAGAATGTGTTGAGGAAAGTTGAGGGTGTGAATATACGTTTCTAGTTTCTCTAAGATGTCCATTTTGTTGCATTCCTTAGTGGTGTGTAATATCTGTAAGTTATTATTAATGGTAGAAATGGCCATATTTGCACATGTGAGTGGCTATTGCGGATTTACTTTAATTTTTTAGTCTAAAGAGATCCATATGTCCTGATGTCTTATACTGAAACTTCTGCCGCTCTGTCCAATATAAAAAGTTTGGGCAATTGCACAAATAGTCGTGTAAACTACTTATTTTTATAGGCATAGGCTGCTGGTTGATGCTGTGATTAATATTATGTAGCACAGTTTTACTGGGGAGGAAACTCATTTGAACTCTTGTCCTTCAGAAAAGATTGGCAGTTTGGTATGAGATTGTAGCTAGGAAGGGAAAGCATGCAAATCGTTCCTTTTGTGCTGCTGGTTGTGAAATTACTGCAAGTGATTTACTACTGGAAGAAAATGATAAGAAGAAACTGGACAAATGGAACGAACAGCCAGCTTGAAAGTCTTAAGGGAAGTCAACAAAGAAAGGAGATTGTTAAAGGAGACGGAAAAAAGAGAAAAAAAATGGAAATGTCACGAGCCGCAACGCTTTCGTGATTAACAGTGCTGAAGGGAATTGCTGTGATAGAAAGGGAAAGGACGACCTCCGAAGAAATACTTGGAAGACGTTGAGAAGAGGACAGGATGTTACAATTATTTGGAACGGAACTGAAGAGAGTGGTAGCATCGACAAGGAATTAGAGTTGTAAATATGTACATGTGGAAAGGAAAACGGTAGAGAACCCGCATCACGATTTCCGGATGGGATTATGTAACTCACTATCTCCAGTTGAGAATCCACTGTCTTGACAAGTGCTCCACATGGCTCTGTTGTGAGGTGGTTATTGAGATTAAGGACAACAATGGCATGTGCCATTTCTAATGAAGAAAATTAAAACTAAAATGAGAAGAGAACACTGTTTAACGATAGGACAGACTCTGTAATTATCAACCACAAAGTCTTCCTTCTTTCCATTCGAACAACGTGGGGATCAATCCTGAGTGCTTGAGAACGGAGTGTGAGATGCTTTGCATGACAGGCATTCAATTCCGCGCGTGACAACAAAAATATTTCATGCTCATCTCATTACCAGCAAGATATTTTTCGTACGTACACCAATTTCCTAGTATCTCCAGCAGCTTGCCCCGTGGACCCCAGAAGCGGAAACGCATTTCCCATTTAGTGGATTGGGCTGTGCGCGTAAATCAGTGGGCAGTCGGGCCGCTGGTGGCACTTAGCGGGATGCCGCGGCCAACACCTGCGGCCCGCCAGCAATGCCGAGTGGCTGCCCGCTGCCCGCTGCGCAGGGGCCCAGCCCCTGCCTAAACGCTCTGGGGGCGGCGGGCTGCAGTTGCTGAGCAGCTCCTGCAGTGCTTCAATACGTGCGTACCATGAGGGTACGCTGGGACAGCTTCATAATAAGTAATAAACGTAGTAAAAGTGGGCTACCCTACGACCAACTTGCAATTAAATAAGGTGGAAGGCACAGTCAGATTTCCTTTAGAATTACTGAAATCATTGGGGCTGTTGGAAACCAAACGACTGTTAGTTTGTAGAAGCTATGGGTTTATAGACATGTCGTCAAGCGTATGGTGAAATATCATTAATGCAAACCAGTAGACAGCAAAGACTGATATGTGTGAGAACTATTGTACAGTCAGCCACAAGTTCGTTTGCGTAGCTATCCTCCGAAGCAAGTACAGAAATACTTGTTTTGTAAATAAAACGTTCTTTTCCAGCTGCCACTTAATTTATTTTTCCCAGACGCGTTTCGCTTTTTTATTGTTCTAAGGCATCATCAGTGGTGTCTATTTTGAGATTATGAAACAGTTCACGCGGTGATTTTTTTATGTAAAAAAGTAATTACTTACGATTTGCTGTGATCTGCGTTTCCTCTCATCTGGTATGGAGGTCGCATTACCACTTTATAACTGAAATATGAGCACAATTTTGAATTCCGGCCTTTTCCACACCGTTCGCCATGTTTTTCCTTCTTTTTTGTGGTGTACTATTGTTCTTTTGCCACTCGATATAACTATTTCTTCCCACACTGCGCTTTTAACCATGTAAATGTTGCAACTTCATTACGTGTTTCTTCCTCTTTGGTGCGTTTACCTACTTATTGCCAACTTAATGACGTTTATGTTCAAAACCAACATCTATTCATCGAATCGAACGAGGTGGCCCAGTGGTTAGCACACTGGACTCTTCATTCGGGAAGACGACGGGTCAATCCAGCGACCGGCCATCCTGATTTAGGTTTTCCGTGATTCCCCTAAAACGCTCCAGGCAAATGCCGGGATGTTTCCTTTGAAAGGGCACTGCTGACTTTCTTCCCCGTCCTTCCCTATTCCGATGAGACCGAAGACCTCGCTGTTTGGTCTCTTGCCCCAAACAATCCTATCTAATCTATTGATGAAGCTCATATCGTGTAGGTTTGTGTGAGACAGAATGAATTGAAGAGTGTGTATGTGTTTTTTTTTTGTTTTGTTTTTGAACTGTTTGATATCATAAAAATAACAAAACTGTATCGTTATTGATCCCACTGACGATGCCTAAGAAACGCGTCTGGAAAAAATAAGTTAAGTGACACCTGTAAAATGCGGTTTTATTTACAAAACAAGTATATTGTAAAATCAGCTTAACCTCTAATGCAGCCAAGTTGCTGACAAGAATATTACACAGAAGAGGTTATGTTACAAGACGGTAAATCTGATTTTGCTTTAAACATATTTAATTAACCAGATAAAGAAGGGTCAGTTCTGCAAAAATACATTGCTAAAAATTTTCCGAAAGACATTACGGCGGTGATCGAATAACCCTTTGTCGCGAAAATCGTCCTAAGTCTATTTGTGAATATGGTATCACAACAGTAGCCGTTTGGCGGTGTTCATATATCTATACTACAGAGAGCTTCTATTCCATTTACACAAAACAGCATCTTCAACATGTCAGCGTTTATAGAGTTGCATTGTCGTCCTAGATATGAAACAAGAATCCACGACAGTGAGCATAGAGTTGAATTGGTCTGGTCTTAAGTGTTGGCACAATAGTTTCAACGTGGAACCCAGTGCGTTTCAATGTTTTCCTTAACTCAACCGACCTTCTCATCGTTTTTTTAAATTAATTTGATATAACGATGTCAGACTTACTGTCTCTTTTTCCTCCACATACCGCACATAAACGGCCCAGTTTTCTGTTGAGAGTGAATTAAAGTTCATGTTCTCATCGCATACATCTATAAAAACTACATCCAAGAAATACAGCGGCATGATAGATTTTGCTGTATAAACCATTCACTGCAGTGAACACGGGACATTACAACAAAGTGACTCTGTCGATACAACAGAATACTGGAATTGTTTCTTTCAATACTCACAGAAATGTTTTTATCACACACCAAAAAAGGTTTTGCATCACCTCGGTTCCCAGAACTCCTGAACATAGACGTTGACCGTGGGTATTGTATCACAGACACAGTCCCTTTAACTGTACAGTGATGTCACTAAAGCCGCCCAAAGATGTAAACAAGCATGCATGAGCAGCTCCTATTTGGTGCAGGGTGTCCGACAGCTGATTCAGTTCCAGTCATTCCACCAGGGAGGAGGTACATGGCTCGTGTTATCTGTAGTTCAACAATGCCTAGGCGGTCAGTACCGCAGTTCGATCGCGTCCGCATTATTACTTTGTGCCAAGAAGGGCTCTCAACAAGGGAAGTGTCCAGGCGCCTCGGAGTGAACCAAGGCGATGTTGTTCGGACATGGAAGAGATACAGAGAGACAGGAACTGTCGATGACATGCCTCGCTCAGGCCGCCCAAGGGGTACTACTGCAGTGGATGACAGCTACCTACGGATTATGGCTCGAAAGAACCCTGACAGCAGCTCCACCATGTTGAATATCGCCTTTCGTGCAGTCACAGGACGTCGCGTTACGACTCCAACTGTGGGCAATAGGCTGCATGATGCACAACTTCACTCCCGACGTCCATGGGGAGGTCCATCTTTGCAACCACGACACCATGCAGCGCGGTACAGATGGGCCCAACAACATGCCAAATGAACCACTCAGAATTGGCACCACGTTCTCTTCACTGGTGAGGGTCATATATGCCTTCAACCAGACAATAGTCGGAGACGTGTTTGGAGGGAACCCGATCAGGCTGAATGCCTTAGACACACTGTCTAGCGAGTGCAGCAAGGTGGAGGTGGCATTATGTGGCGTCGACGTACGCCGCTGGTAGTCATGGAAGGCGCCATAACGGCTGTATGATACGTGAATCCTCCGACCGGTAGTCCAACCATATCGGCAGCATATTGCAAGGCATTCTTCATGGACGACAATTCGCGCCCCAATCGTTCACATCTTCCTTCAGGATAACGACACCGCTCGACTGGAGTGGCCAGCATGTCCTCCAGACGTGAACCCTATCGAACATTACGGAAATGCTTCAGGAACTCGGGTGGGAGTCTCTAAAAAAAGGAGGCGTTCTTTTCGTGAATCGCTACTGACGAAATTTAGAGAACCAGCATTTGAGGCTGACTGCAGTACAATTTTACTGCCGCCAACTTACATTTCGCGGATAGACCACAAAGATAAGATAAGAGAGATTAGGGCTCGTACGGAGGCATATAGGCAGTCATTTTCCCTCGTTCTGTTTGGGAGTGGAACAGGGAGAGATGATGCTAGTTGTGGTGCTAGGTACCCTCCACCACGCACCGTATGGAGTATTGCGGAGTATGTATGTTGATGTAGATGTAGAACATGCCTGGGATAGATTGAAAAGGGCTGTTTTGGAAGACGTGACCCACCAACCACTCTGAGGGATCTATGCAGAATCGTCGTTGAGGAGTGGGACAACCTGGACCAATAGTGCCTTACTGTGCTTGTGATAGTATGCCACGACGAATAAAGGCTTGGATCAATGGGGAGAGGACGTGCTACTGCGTTGTAGGGGTACCAGCGTGTACAGAATTCTGGACCACCACCTCTGTTTGTTGTACCACCATACAGCGAGACCTTCAAAGTGTTTTCATGGGCAATAAAAAGGGCGGAAATGATGTTTATGTTGATATATATTCCAATTTTCTGTACAGGTTCCGGAATTCTCGGAACAGAGGTGATGCAAATCTTTTTTGATGTGTGTATTTCATGAAAAGAAGCTCGTGGTGACATCATAATCTGTAGCGTGACCGGAGGTATGATTCGATAAGCAAACGGATCAGGTGTATTTAATTTACGCGTCTTTCAAATCACACTACCGTACTGAACGTCTTTTAGTATTTATTCATACTTCTGTTCGTGACACCACCGAACACTGATTCTTTTACTTAGCAAAAGTCCTGGTGTTCGATGTGCTGCTTGTCCCAGAATCTATAGCTATTAGTCATTACTTCACTCACCTTAGGCAGTTTTTGACAACGTAGACAGCGACTACACCGATGTGAGGAGTGTACATTAACTTCCAGCTTGCCAGGGTGTCAGGTCAGACACTGGAGGAAGAGAACCCCGTACCACTTCCAAGGAGGACCAAGCCTGGTACTACTGTAATCAGACAGTTTGACTTCTTCTTGCTGACTAAGAAAACATCAGTTTAATTCAAGCACCATATTGAAGAATATACGTACAGAATTCATTGTTGCTGGTACGGAAAATGTGACGTTGACGGATAAAAGTGCTATAGTACATCATTGCTGTAAAGACCTTGTCTCACTAGTAGTTCATCCTATCTTATATTTACTGGGGTGCATTTCACAGCGTGACGAAGTCACTGTAACTTCTGTATTAGGTCACATATAACTGCTACTCGTGTGGGATACTACAATGAGCGTTTCCTCACGTTACATTTGGGGGCAAGTCTGACAGATATGAACTGTACTGGAGAAATTTAATACCCATAGCAGACCAAATAACGACGCCGACCTAAGCATTCGTGTATGTTCTGGCAGCAGAAAGTGGTTAGCGTCTGTTCGCCAAATTTCCGCGGCAGCCACAAATCAGAGTTTATCAGAGCTTCCAGACTGGGTTTTCGAAATTCCCTCGCAACAGACAAAAAATTCTCCGAACTGACAGTGTTTCGTCAGCTTTTCTTCAAATACCTTAAACGACCTATTTCTGTACACTGTCATCTATTATCAGCGCTGGCAGATTGAATATGTGAAATTATACACACAGGGCCAAAAATCAAAAAATGTAGTATATAAATTAAAATTTTTAATTTGTTAATAAACCACAGAGCCCGACCCGAAAAATAATAAGCCTTCACTGGGGGTGCCTCATTTTCTTTCTTAATGGCTTTTGCGTTGTTATATTGATTTACCAACATCGCATCACCAATATCTCACTTCACAACTCGACACCACTGTCCACTACGCCACTGTGAACACACAAATTCTGTGCTGGTGGTTTTGACTTAAAACTCTGGCTATTAACCGGCAAACTATCATTACCACAAAAGCCGATAGACAACCCAGACGTCATTCGCAAAGTCTTAGTGATGTCAACGAGAGGTATCACACGCTGAGTCTAACGCCTCCTACGAAGAATATGTGTATCGATTGATTTGAAGAGAGAGTGTTGTAGATAATATTAAAAAAAACTAATTGTGTGTTGATCCACTAAAATGTCAGATATGACATTAGTAATAAGTCTAGGCAGATTAACACACATCTCCAGTTTCCCCAAGTTTTGCTTTTCCCTAAAAGTTCCCCGACAAAATACTTTTCCCCAAAATAGCAGGAAAACTCAGCGTAGGTAGTTGTGGCAAATATGCCTTGATGTAAACAATCAAGTCTTTAATAATTGTGATGTTCGTCAGATATCACCATAGCAATTAACAGGAAATATATCCGCGACCCTAGGCCCCCAGTAAAGGCACCGGTCAGTGAATTCTGTGGGACCTGGGACATCATGAAAAGAATTAGAGTCGGAGCTTGTCAAACACTTTTGGAAAATAATATATTGGCATACACTACTTAAATAATCCGTACACATCAAAATGACAACAACTCACCGACAAAAACCACTTCAACACACAAACTACAGAATATACAAAGGGAGAACTGCTGTCAGGAGAGGATTATCGGCAATATATTGCAAGGAATATCAGTACTCAGATCAGTCACAGACAGCATATTGTATTTTGATTCAATATCAGAAAGGTTGTCCACAATAAAGTACAAATCAGGAAACGAAAAATACACAGTCATGAATGCACGTGCCCCGACAAACTATCACAAAGGAAGGAAACCACAACAAGTCAAAGACTTTTCGGAACACATGGAGGAAGTAACAAAATATCATAAAGACACGTTAAGCTCTATAAGATGCTACAGCACAAAGTTAGGAAAAAAATACAAGGAAAGCACAGGACCACAAACAGCACACACAAGCACGAACAAGCGTGTGGAACATTTCATACATTATTGTCTAGATTTTAACTTAAAAATTCTGTCAATGCAATTTCAGAAGTCAGCACGAAAGATCACAACCTGAGAAACGCCTGAAACCTCATGGGAAGAATTCCATAGATCTTGCAGACATAACATACAAGGATACAAGAAAAATATTTAAACTTGAGAGCACCCATAAAATTCCTAGCGTCTGACCATCACTTCCTGGAAGTAAAGATTAGGCCACAATAGAACTATTATTGAATATTTTAATAAAAGTTCAGTAGAAATTCCGACAGATCTAATGAAGACAGTTCACAACGCAACGTGTTGGGGTCAGTCTCTCAAGAAAAGCGGCCAAAGATGGTGGAACGTAACTTGTGATCAGACCAATGAACGAAGAGATCAAGAATGGAATAAGTTAAGCAATAACAGAACAACAGAAACAAGACAGGATACCGACAAAGTCCAGAAAGAAACGTCGAAATATATCAGAAGAGTGAAAAAGGCATACGCCAAAAGTAGACGAAATCAGATGGAAAAAGAATTCAAGGAAGTTGCATGAGAAATGTCTACATAATATTAAAAGAAATGCAAAGGTTTATCTGCCACAAAATGACTGCTTCAAAAGCACAGAAAAGGAAGGCAAGACACCTAAAGAAAAATTAAAATTCACGATACATCAAGTCCTGTTTTGAAACCGTCCACAATCACACAGGTAGTGGAGATTATAAAACTAAAAAACAACAGAGCCCCATGAGTATGTGAAATTTTAACACTGATTTGGAAACTTTTAACACCACAACGTCGCAAAGAAAATACTTAAAATTCTCCCAGAAATGTGGATTACTGATAAAATCCGACAGGATTGCGAGTTGATTCATCCACTGCACAAAAAGGGCAACAAACAGACCTGATAAAGAATTATCTCTTTCTTACCGGTGGGTCACAAAATTTTCTTACTCAACAAACTTCAACCACAAGCTCAAACACAGATAATACCGAGAAGGCTTCAGAAAAGGAAGATCCCGTACTGAAATTGAAATGGAACCAGCGAACACTTCTGAGGGCCAGACATGTGAACAGCACTGTGGTCACATGTGCCAACTTCAAGAAGTCCTACGGCTCTTTAGACAGGCAGACTCCCTTTGACACTCTAGAAAAATATGTATTAGACAGAGAAAGTAGGGCACTCATACATCGAACACTCAAGCATAGCACATCAAAAATAAGTTTTTTGGGAAAAAACCATTCAAGATACACGTAGGGATCGGATAAGGAAATGGACTCTCTTACCTGTATTTCATACTCTACCAAAAACAGATCTAGAACTGAACGTCAATTGGAGCAAAGCTGCAACACTTAACACACAACTACGACTCAACTGTGATACTACAGTTCCATTCTTACATTCGCATATGGGACCCTTCATAACGAATGTTATAATTATGTGCTGAAACAAGTAATATTGTAATACTTGAACACTTCTCGATACCATCAAAACGTATGTGGCAATTACTATTGATGTAAAATCATCAAATTTGATAAGAAGCAAGGTTTCTCTGTACAGGAAAAGGAAAAAAACAGAGAATTGTTAATATGTAATTAATGTCATACAGAAATATGTTTTGGCATTTATTGTGAGTCTGTCTAGCTGTTCGTCTGTAAAGATCCCTTTTTCTAAGAAATGGCTGCAAGTGTCGACTTTAAATTGATATAAAATATAAGGAGTACGGTCACGTGGAGGTGCAGCAATTTTAAGCTTCTACGTTACCATTTCTCATCTAAACCTCGAGGATACTTATCGTTGACCTATAATAACAAAACTTGACAAGAAGCAAGATTTTCCCGTACACGAAAAGTGAAAAATCCAAAAGTTGTTAATTGTATGACAATGTTTTTTACCAATTGTTGTCCTTCTGTCTGTTCCTCCATTTGTTAAAATCCCATTCTGCCAGGACCAGAATGAGGTATCAAATTAACATTTCATTAAAAAATACTGAGGCCTTACTCCCTTGGTGGTGCAAATAATTTAAGGTTTTAAGTTAATGCAATCGAAAGATTCCATCACAAGTGTTACACATTTTGATACTCGCAAACTCACGCCTCAAAAGCTACAGATGAACTGTCTACATTCTGGTATGGATCATGCTTGAAAACCAGGAGGTCTTGGGCATGAATCTCGGATGGACGACGCATTTTTGGGTCTTCGTTTTCACCTCGCCTTTCCGTTTCAGCGACGTGAGGAGTCGGCAGAAACAAGTGGTTTGAATTCCATGTTAAAGTGTACGTCTCATTCCGTCGGTTGCGTAACTGCGCTAAATTAGCAAGACGCAGATAGCGCAACAGGACGACTTGCGGAAGGCCACTGAGTCACAAGAAATTATGATTATTATCACCGTAGACAATTACGTTGGTATGGAACCGTCGAAGCACGATTCGAGTCCTAATCACACCTGAACTGTGTTTTAGGGATTACAATGTGCAATCACTCGAACAGCGCAGGTGGACGGGAGAAAATTCAGCGAATGAACTGACCCGCCTATTGCCCCGACCTAAATCCCACCTATCACATGCGGTATGAATTGTGGAAACAAACTTCAGCACGTAAACGCGCACCAACGACCCTGCAGTGGTTGTCAGCCGTGGTGGTGGAGGGATGCCACGCCCTCTATACAACAAGTCCTCCCCACCAACCTTGTAGCCGCCATGGAAGCTTGTGGCAGACAGTGCACTGCTGTCTGTAGAGATCACACACCCTATTACGAATCACGACCCACCCTCTGCAATGTCCAGGAGAGTATCATAAATCGCTGTGATCTCAATTATTGTCTTTGAATAATAGTGTCATTTCAGTTAGTCTCACTGCGTATTTCTTTTAGTTACCATCTGTTCTGCACAGTACTGTGGGTGTTATTTCTATGTACCGTCCAAGTTTCTTGGAGTAATGTTACTTTCGTCCATACGTTTTCCACATGACTGTATATGTCGCGACAAATAAGTTAGTTTCACTGTTGATTTCTCTCCGATGGGAATGACATACTGCGTTCTTTTCGCTAAATCCCTCCACTCTAATCACGTACTTAGCATAATACTCCATACGGTCGTACGTGGGTCATTAAGCGGTTGTGCGCAAATGTACGGAACACCTTTCCGAAGTCCCGGAACACGGCATCAACTAGGGCGCCGATGTCTGCACCATTCTGGCCTCGCGGAGCCGTGTTTCTCAAGAACGTTGTTTACAGAACACGTGCTGATTCCTATTGAGGAGATTTTCGAACATAATACGCAAGCACTGAACATGTTTCAGAATTCTACACGACACTGACGTCAGAGACACAGACCTGTAGTTTTGTGCGTCAGTTTGACGACCCTTTTGAAACCCGGGATGACCTGCCATTTCTTGTTATCACGAAGAATGTTTCGCTATTCCTATGAGCTATGGTACAATGCTGCTAGAACGGGAGCAAGTTCTTTCGCATACTCTGTGTAGAAAATTTTGGAATGATGCTCCAGTGGCTTTTCCTCTATTGAGCGGTATCAGCTGCTTTTCCGTCCCATGGTCACTTATCTCAGTACCAGCAGTTTTTTCGTTCGTGAGCCGCTTCAGAGATGGAATTACAGTGAGACCTGACAGTCAAGGCAGGGCGGAATTCGGTTACGATTGTGGAGGGGCCGTAACTAGGTACTATAGGTTGCCTTTTACATTTGCACACACATAATTTTTTTAATTCCAGACTCAACAATAAATTAAAAAATATCGCACGTTATTAATGAAGGAATAAACAACTGTGTAAATAATATTATTTTCAATGTGTTACAATTTAACAAATCACCATAAAATACAGATACAAATAATGTTTAAAGAAAAAACAAGCGACTGTGACCACATCTGAAGGCCTTACACGCCAAGAATGGCAATAAATTAAGAATGTTTAAGAACTCGCTGAAATATACAGCTTGCAGGTATTGAAATATTAAAAGCTATGTGGCCACAAACACAGCAGACGGTTATCAGAATCGAGGAATGGCAGTAAATAAGGTTTTAAGGCTTACTGCTAAAACACAAATATCGAATTATTTTTTCAAAGTAGATGTCCACAATCACAGCTGAAGGCCTTACACGCCAGGAACGCCAATTATATAAAAAATTTGCTGTAAAACAGCAAGTAAAAGCAAAGGTGAATTAAAAGAAACAAGCAATTGACCACCAAAACGGCGAAATAAGATCATGGTAATCTTGTAACAAAACCCTTACACTGCTAGATTTATTCCAGAAAGCGACAGGAACTATTCACTAGACAAACATAACCTTTAATGTAGGCATTACAAGATTTGGTAATGAACAGTACAATAATAAAACACAAGAACCAGTCACAGACCGTGCTCCAGGAATCGACCTCTGAGAAGGTCCGGCAACAAACACTTTCGTGAGCGATGAGATGGGCAGGCAAGAGTTGTATTCACTTCACAAGATGGTAACTCAAACTAGTGACAGTCTAATGAATGACTAATGATAATCTTACTAGAGCTACCTGACGTCCGATAAACCAAATGCAACGATGGAATAATACGCCAATGACGGAACCGGCGGTCTGCACTACGTCACCAGAATACTGTGCTTAGAGTGCCCAGAACAAGAAAGGGATCACTACCACCAAGTAGAAGAATCACCAACTGGCTCCCAGGGCTGGTAACTGGGGCGTTAGCGGCCACCAGGCAAGAAAAATTAGTGCTGGTTGAAGTTAACAAATAATAACGCAGTGAGTAGTAATAAGAAGTCTGGGACAGTTAATCAGATCCGCCTTCCCCAAGCACTCCAATCGTTGCTCTTCGCCTCAGTGACACTACGAGTAACAACACGAACCCAAGTCACTGGAGACTCGCGAGATGTCACAATGGTGGAGGTTTCTCTGCTTTGACTGAAATGCACTCATCTTAAATCTTGCCAGATCCGGTTTACGACGATGTCGTGCACCTCGTGACCACAGCCCTTCCATCTGTCAGTCCATGCGTGCCGCCAGCAGTCCCGGCGCGTTCCGCACAGCGCGGACCTGGCTCCTCCTGAGAGTAATCGAAAAGAATATAATCTCGACCTTTAGTCCAAGTGAAGCGCTCACCATTATGTAGACAGAAGATTTACGTATGTAAATTACTTTTCGCAATGACATAAATGCCCAGTAATGGGGAAACGAAGAAAATTTAGGCACATTGCTAAACACCCCAGGGGTAACCACGATAACTGTACCGCAAAAGTTGTCCCCACCTATTTCACAGGAGGAGAAAACTTCACGCTTCAACTCAACATATCAGTTCACAGATGGCAGAAAACGACAGTAGCACGGTGCAAGACCTGTCACAGAGCCTAGCCGTATGGCATCGACCAAGGAGATTATTTGATTCATTTTGTCTAAATAAAACGCATAACGAGAAATTAGGGATACCACTGTATACGTAGATTTGACCAGTGATGTGATGGTAATGGTTTCCCGTGACGACTCCTCTTGTGGTGCATTTCGAATTTAATTATTCTGTACCATTGTTTGCTTTCATGTTTTATTTAGTTTCGAGGTATATTTCAGTCTCTCATTGTGTCACAAATGGTGCTGCTACGTGATAGAAATAATTTTTTTTATCGCTGTACAGCTTTCTTTGGTAAACTAGGTTCGTTCTCTTGCTTTCGTGTTCATAATATACGACTATCGTGTTTACAACTGGAGTTATCTTTCACGAATTAATAAAATCGCCTAATGAAACCTTCCTCTTTCATTAACAGTTCAAAATATTGCCAGAAACATTTCATCATGATGAATGGGCAGTCTGATGCATATCACCATGCTCATTACACCCCTGGGCTATGTATACATACGTATCAAAATCCCCACTTATGCCATTAAAAGCCTGTCACACTTTGGGAATACATATTCGAATGCACCACGTATACACCCTCACATACAGGGTGTTACAAAAAGGTACGGCCAAACTTTCAGGAAACATTCCTCACACACAAATAAAGAAAAGATGTTATGTGGACAAGTGTCCGGAAACGCTTAATTTCCATGTTAGAGATCATTTTAGTTTCGTCAGTATGTACTATATGTGGTGTCACCGCCAGACACCACACTTGCTAGGTGGTAGCCTTTAAATCGGCCGCGGTCCGGTAGTATACGTTGGACCCGTGTGTCGCCACTATCAGTGATTGCAGACCGAGCGCCGCCACACGGCAGGTCTAGAGAGACTTCCTAGCACTCGCCCCAGTTGTACAGCCTACTTTGCTTAGCGATGGTTCACTGACAAATTACGCTCTCATTTGCCGAGACGATCGTTAGCATAGCCTTCAGCTACGTCATTTGCTACGACCTAGCAAGGCGCCATTATCAGTTACTATTGATATTGTAAACAACGTACAGACAAGAGCTCCGTTCAACATTAATGGATTAAAGTTAAGTATTCCACCAAGTACCACATTTTGTCTGAAGTCTAAATTCCTTGTCCTGTTCCAGACCTCACGCAGGCCTTCGTGAGCTTAAACGCGTGCCTTTCGGCTTCCTCCAAACTCCGTGGGTTGGCTCCTGCCAATCCTCAACGCTGTACTTCCTCGATTCACCGCCAGTTTGCCCAATTGAAGGAAGGTAGTGTTGACTTCGGTGCTTGTGTTGACATGCGACTCATTGCTCTTCAGTACTAGCATCAGGCACATCAGTACGTAGCATCAACAGGTTAGTGTTCATCACGAAGGTGGTTTTGCAGTCAGTGCAATGTTTACAAATGCGGAGTTGACAGATGCCCATTTGATGTATGGATTAGCACGGGGCAATAGCCGTGGCGCGGTACGTTTGTATCGAGACAGATTTGCAGAACCAAGGGGTACCGACAGGAAGACGTTCGAAGCAATTGATCGGCGTCTTAGGTTCAAATGGTTCAAATGGCTCTGAGCTCATGGGACTTAACTTCTGAAGTCATCACTCCCCTGGAACTTAGAACTACTTAAACCTAACTAACCTGAGGACATCACACACATCCATGCCCGAGGCAGGATTCCAACCTGCGACCGTAGCGGTCGCGCGGTTCCAGACTGTAGCGCCTACAACCGCTCGGCCACACGAGCCGGCGGCGTCTTAGGGAGCACGGAACATTCCAGCCTATGACTCGCGACTGGGGAAGACCTAGAACGGCGATGACACCTGCAATGGACGAGGCAATTCTTCGTGCAGTTGACGATAACCCTAGTTTTAGCGTCAGAGAAGTTGCTGCTGTACAAGGTAACGTTGACCACGTCACTGTATGGAGAGTGCTACGGGGGAACCAGTTGTTTCCGTACCATGTACAGCGTGTGCAGGCACTATCAGCAGCTGATTGGCCTCCACGGGGACACTTATGCGAATGGTTCATCCAACAATGTGTCAATCCTCATTTCAGTGCAAATGTTCTTTTTACAATTGAGGCTTCATTCCATCGTGATCAAATTGTAAATTTTCATAATCAACATGTGTGGGCTGACGAGAAACCGCACGCAATCGTGCAATCACGTCATCAACTCAGATTTTCTGTGAACGTTTGGGCAGGCATTGTTGGTGATGTCTTGATTGGACCACATGTTCTTCCACCTACGCTCAATGGAGCGCGTCATCATGATTTCATACGGGATACTCTACCTGTGCTGCTAGAACATGTGCCTTTACAAGTACGACACAACATGTGGTTCATGCACGATGGAGCTCCTGCACATTTCAGTCGAAGTGTTCGTACGCTTCTCAACAACAGATTCGGTAACCGATGGATTGGTAGAGGCGGACCAATTCCATGGCCTCCACGCTCTCCTGACCTCAACCCTCTTGACTTTCATTTATGGGGGCATTTGAAAGCTCTTGTCTACGCAACCCCGGTACCAAATGTAGAGACTCTTCGTGCTCGTATTGTGGACGGCTGTGATACAATATGCCATTCTCCAGGGCTGCATCAGCGCATCAGGGATTCCATGCGACGGAGGGTGGATGCATGAATCCTCGCTAACGGAGGACATTTTGAACATTTGCTGTAACAAAGTGTTTGAAGTCACGCTGGTACGTTCTGTTGCTGTGTGTTTCCATTCCATGATTAATGTGATTTGAAGAGAAGTAATAAAATGAGCTCTAACATGGAAAGTAAGCGTTTCCGGACACATGTCCACATAACATATTTTCTTTCTTTGTGTGTGACGCATGTTTCCTGAAAGTTTGGCCGTACCTTTTTGTAACACCCTGTATACGGTAAGCAGCTCACAGAACTTCAAGCAACTGCTACAATGTAAAAATCTGACTCAGGAAGTTTATCTATCATAGAGAACCCAGTCATCAGCTAGGTGCCCGGAAGTCGCATCAGCATCCGAAAAGAAAGCTTCAGTATGCCAATGCTAATTCTCCATACAGACAGTGAAACGAAAGTATCTACGTTAAGTAATTACATATCTCGTGCTACGAGATGAATTAGGAGTGACAGAAAGCCGCTGGATCATACCTGTTAGCACTTATGTCGCCCGTGCCCCCAAAAGCTGGAGCTAAGACTTTTTGCGAGGCTCACAAGCTCGAAAGGAGCTTTTAACAGCGGATCTTGTGCTGTGAGAAAAGCTCTATCACTTCAAAAAAGATTATAGACAGTTTCTTCTCGGCTTCAGTAAGCGCACGATTTCGTAACGACTCTGTATAGCTTCGGCAGAAATCGCAGTATTGCTAGGCAACGACACAGGCCCATTCCACCGACTATGCATTGTTGCGAACGGTCTCACAGATCGCCAGTAAACGAGAACGCCGTGAGTTACACAGGCCACGCCGAAATGCTTTATTGGTAACGTTATACAGGGATTTTGTATTCATCACTGTTTGGAAAGGTAAGTCATACAAGAACGCAGATGTAATTAAGCATGGGGTACTCATGATGTTGGTCAATAATTACTTGCTACAGACAGATCTGGCATCATTGTCTAGAACTGAGAGGTAAAAGGTAGTAAACAATTGTGCTGCACCAAAACGGTGAGTGCGTGAAGCACAACCAACACCACCGTCCTACCTCAGCCAAACATCCTGAAGGGAATCCAAGAAAATTTTGCGACTACGTCCTACAAAGCGGGTCTAGTGCTTCTATCCACTCTCTCTTTCACCAGCCTGGTGGGGCAGTAGCAGAGAGCAAAACCGAAGCCGAAGTATTAAATTCCGCATTTAAGAAGTTGTTCACGCAGAAGAATTATACAAGCATCTTGTAGTTTGGACATTGCACAGGGACCCGTATGGAGGATACAGTAATCTGCACCACTGGATGGAGAAACAACTGAATCAGTTGAAACCAGCTGCGTCGCCATGTCCGTATGGCATCCTGATTTGGTATTACAAACTCTACTGGCATAGCCACTTGCTTATTCCGCATATATTGCGAAGCTCTCGTCCAGAGCAAAGTCCCAAGAGACGAAAACACAGCGCAGGTGACGCCTGCGGTAAAACTAGGGTAAAAGAACCGACCCTCAAAATTACAGTCGAATGCTCTAACAAAGGTTTTCTGTAAAATACTTGAACATATTCCCGGTATGACTATAATAATTTTTTTGAGACGGTAGCGCTTCTGTCCATGAATCAACACGGGTTTAGAGAGCTTCACTCGTGCGAAACTCAGATTGTCCGAGATTTCCGTAAATTATTTGACCCGACGCCGCACTGTAGGCTGTCAACCAAGCTAAGAGCATATCGAATAAGTTCCCAGATATGTGAGTGGCTCGAAGACTTCTTTTAACAGAAGTAAGTGTCTCTTCCTCTGACGGAGAGTGTTCATCAGACACAAGAGCATCGTCAGGAACGCTCAGGTAAATGTCATAGGACCGCTGTTATTTTCTATGTACATAAATGGTCTGGCAGACATGATGAGCAGTAATCTTCGGCTATCTGCTGATAATACTGTGGTGTACTGCTAAGTGTCGTCCTTGAGTGACTGCCCAAGGATACAGGATGTATTAGACAAAATTTCCAGTCGGTGTGATGGATGACAGATAGCTGTAAATATAGAAAAATGTATTTTAATACAGATGAGTAGGGAGAATGGACCAATAATGTTCGAATATAGCAATAGCTGTGTACTGCTCGACACAGTTACGTCGATAAAATATCTGGGCACAAGGTTCTAAAACGACGTGAAATGGAATGGGCCTATAAGGATGATACTACAAAAGGCGAATCGCCGTTGTTACTGGTAGGTTCGAACAACCGGTAGGTATTACAGAGATGCTTCGGAAACTCAAAGGGAAATATCCGGAGGGAAGGCGGTGTTCTCTTAGAGAAACAGAATTGCGAAAATTTAGAACAGCGGCATTTCCAGCTGACTGCAGAACGATTCTACAGCCGCCAACATTTTGCGTAAGGACCACAAAGTGAAAAGAATAGTTACTCGTACATAGGTATGTAGACTATAGGTTTCTTCGCTCTATTTGTACCAGAACTAGCTAGGGTCTCTGCTGTTCCATTCGCAGAGTCCCCTCGTTACGCACCGCACTCTGGTTTTCTGAGTATACAGGGTGATTCAAAAAGAATACCACAACTTTAGGAATTTAAAACTCTGCAAAGACAAAAGGCAGAGCTAAGCACTATCTGTCGGCGAATTAAGGGAGCGATAAAGTTTCATTTAGTTGTACATTTGTTCGCTTGAGGCGCTGTTGACTAGGCGTCAGCGTCAGTTGATGCTAAGAAGGCGACCGCTCAACAGAAAGCTTTTTGTGTTATTGAGTACGGCAGAAGTGAATCGACGACAGTTGTTCAGCGTGCATTTCGAACGAAGTATGGTGTTAAACCTCCTGATAGGTGGTGTATTAAACGTTGCTATAAACAGTTTACAGAGAATGGGTGTTTGTGCAAAGGAAAAAGTTCTGGACGGCCGAGAACGAGTGATGAAAATGTAGCACGCATCCAGCAAGCATTTGTTCGCAGCCCAGGAAAATCGACTCGCAGAGCTAGCAGAGAGCTGCAAATTCCACAATCAACTGTATGGAGAGTCCTACGAAAAAGGTTAGTTATGAAACCTTATCGTCTGAAATTGGTTCAAGCACTGTCTGCAGCTGATAAGATTAAAAGAATCGATTTCTGCGATTTTATCCTTGCTCAAATGGAAACAGATGAATCTTTCGTTTCAAAGATTGTGTTTAGTGATGAAGCAACTTTCCACACTAACGGGAAAGTCAACCGTCACAATGTCTGTATATGGGGCACTGAGAATCCGCGGGAAACAACTCAGTATGAGCGTGACTCGCATAAGGTGAACGTTTTCTGTGCCATTTCAGCCAATAAAGTTTTTGGTCCCTTTTTCTTCGAAGGTGCTACTGTAACTGGACTACAGTATCTGGAGATGTTAGAGAATTGGCTGTTCCCTCAGCTCGAACAAGACGCACAACAATTCATATTTCAGCAGGATGGAGCGCCACCACATTGGCACTTATCTCTCCGTAACTACCTGAACGTCAACTACCCGAGGCGATGGATCGGCCGCCAGGCAGCCCGTGACAGAACACTTCATCACTGGCCTCCAAGAAGCCCTGATCTTACCCCCTGCGATTTTTTCTTATGGGGGTATGTTAAAGATATGGTGTTTCGGCCACCTCTCCCAGCCACCATTGATGATTTGAAACGAGAAATAACAGCAGCTATCCAAACTGTTACGCCTGATATGCTACAGAGAGTGTGGAACGAGTTGGAGTATCGGGTTGATATTGCTCGAGTGTCTGGAGGGGGCCATATTGAATATCTCTGAACTTGTTTTTGAGTGAAAAAAAACCTTTTTAAATACTCTTTGTAATGATGTATAACAGAAGGTTATATTATGTTTCTTTCATTAAATACACGTTTTTAAAGTTGTGGTATTCTTTTTGAATCACCCTGTATATGCAAAGGTAGATGAAGGCGTTGGTGTAGATGTAGTGTTGGTGTATCTGTGGGCTGCGACGCTGGAAATAAGCTCATCGACGGCTATGTTTGTATATTTTTTACCACAGCGATCATAGAAATAAAAGCCATAAATGAATAATGATGCACTGTAGAGTAACTACCACAAACTAAGGCTACTATTGGAAGTACACGATAAGCAAGACTGGACAGAAACAAATGTGATTTGCGTAAACACAGCGTGTACTCAGGTCAGGTCACGTAATCGGCTTTTGGAATGTTGTTGTACACAAGTACACTGAGGAGTCAAAGCTATGGTATACCTCTTAATATCGTGTTCGATGCTTTTGCCAGGCTTAGTGCACCAAGTCGACGTGACACGGGCTCAACAAGCTATTGCAAGTCACCTGCGCAGATACTGAGCCGTGTTGTCTCTATAGCCGTACATAACTGCGGAAGAGTTGTTGGTACACGATGTTGTGAAAGAAGTTACCTTTCGATTATGACTCGGACATTGGGGGCTTATTTCAATAGTGGTACAAGCCCATTACCTCCACTTTTCTGCCTATAATGCTTCTGAAATTAATGATCCAAGCAAACAGAAAGAAGGGTTCGTCTCTAGCAAGAAGCCATATGCTTGAATGTTTCTGGTATCTCAACTGCAGATTTTTGAGCGCTCATTTAACTTTAGGACTCTGTACCTCAGAATGAGAAAATGGACTTGTACCACTATTGAAATAAGCCCTTCACATGTTCGATGAGATTCGTGTCTGGCGATCTTGATGACAAAATCACCCACTCGAATTTTTCAGAATATCCTTCAAACCAAGCGTGAACTATTGTGGCCTGGTGACGTGACAAATGACAACTTTGTTTTGGAACATGGAGTCATGAATGGCTGTAAATGGTCTAAAAAAAAAAAACAACATACAATCTTGTCTCTTCATACTTTTCGCATCTCATTTCCGGAGGTGGCAAAATAAAATAGCATAGAAAAGAGCACGTTGTTTTAAAAATTCATTGTTTGACCAAAATTCGGCTAAGAAGTCATAAATGTTGGAAATGGAGATAACAAGAAGTTAGAATAAAATGGGAATAATTTTAAGCGGTGCAATCACAAAGAAGGCGCAAGAGGTATTGTAAAATGTGTTGAGAGATTCGAAAATGACGATATGGGGCTGAATAATCTATTTTGTGAAAGGGAATAATGGAATGAATGCCTTTTTGCTGGAAAATTCTGTGACCGGAAGAGAGGTGGTGGGGTGTCTCAATTCAGTGGAGGTGGAATGTATGATGAATTCTAAAGAGGCCCTATTCAGTAGCAGCGATTATACGAGGGTCGTTCCGAAAGTAATGCCTCCAGTTTTTTTGTTGGTGACTTTGCATGTGGCACCAGGTGTCGTAAGTGTAGTGCTAATGCCTGGACCTTCCTCTTTCATTTGTAGGTGGTTCCATTGTTCTGCGACAGTTGGCGCCAGCAGAGGAGCGTTCCAAATTAGAGTTTGATAGAGAAGTGGATATGAAACAGAGATGTGTGAGTGAATTCCTCACTCTGAAGAAATTGTGCCGATTGAAATTCATCGACACTTGCTTAAGCTGCATGGAGACGATACAATAAACGTGAGGAATGAGGCGATGAATACAGTATTTTCAAGGTGGTGAGAAGGGTGTGCATGACAACCCACGGCTTGGTCGACCCTGAACAGCTGTCATCCCTCGCAACGAATGATGTCTTGATCAACTTATCCATACTGATCGGCTGATAACGACCAGGGAATTGCGTACAAAGCTGAATATCGGCTGTAATTTCGTGGAAACAGTGTTAGAATATCCTGGTTGTCGCAAAGTCTGTGCGAGATGGACCCTGCGGGTGCTTACAGCAGGACAAAAAACTCTTTGAATGGAAATTTATCAGGACCTGCAGGACAATTTTCTCAATAGAATCGTCACCGGAAGTGAGACGTGGTGTTACCACTATGAGCTGGAATCCAAAAGACAGTTCATCGAACGGTGATGTGCGTATTCTTCATGAAAGAAGACTTTCAGGACACAGGCGTCTGCAGGCAAAGTGATGTGCGCAGTCTTATGGGATAGCCAGGGTGTCTGAATTTCCAGGATGAGGCCAGAGAAGAACTTTCGCCGGCAAAATGATAACGCCAGGTACCACAACAGTTTTGCGAGAACACAACTCTGCAAAATTCGGCTGGACTGTCGTAGCACATCAACCTTACGGTTCCGAGCTTGCGCCTTCTGACTGCCATCACTTTGGGCCCCTGAAAGGTGGACTAAGTCACGAACATTTTCAAGACTCGGATGCTATTTTCCAACCTGTAAAGAAATGGTTAGCCGCAGGTTCCGATTTTTACAAGCGCGGCATGCAGGCTCTGGTTCACCGTTAGCAAAAGTGCGTAACGAATGGTGGTGACTATGTGGAAAAATGACACTCTATAGGTGAAGTGTTGCTATATTTAGCTGTGCTGTTGTGATTTATGTATCTCCTGTAGTTTCCATGAATAACAATAGGGGGCATTACTTTCCGAACGACCCTCGTACTAATGTAGATAATAGTAATGTAGATGATTGTGTATTGATGGAAGAAAGTGAAACTTTCTCTGAGGGCAGCCCAGCTGTGCTCTCGTCATCTGTAGATGAATTTTGTGCTATACGGAAATGTGTGAAGATATTTGTGAGGACAGCGTAGCAATGGCCTCGTCAGTTGGTGATTTTTATTATGCATCGCCGGAAGTGGGTGATTTATTGGTAAAGCGATGTAGATATTGAAGCTGCGAAAGTCGAGGCTACAAGTTTAGATACTAGGAGAAAGGATCTGTGCATTTGTTTCTATTGATGGAAGTAAAACGACGACTGTCGAAGGCATGAATTATAAGTGAATGTGGAGCGACGAATGTAATGTGTTAGGTAGTAGATCAGAATGCAAAGTGTCGTAGAAATCTGAGGGCAGAGTAAATGCAGCGTAGACAGAGTTTGCCGGAATTTGGTGTACTGTGGATTCTGATATGGAACGATGCAGAAGCGAAAATATATGCGGTGCATCGGCAAAGATTGACAGAGTTATTGGTGGCGATTTCAACAACGTATCGACGGATGTAGTGGATCACTTAAGTGATGAAGCTTACGAGCTGTCGGTGAATGTTAACGGGATAATTTCTGACAAAATCAGTGATGATTTGGAGGAAATGAGTGAGGTTTTATTTAAGAGAGACAAAGTTTCAAGTTCTGTGGTTAGATGTGGGGATGTTGCAGCTACTGATGTCGTTAATTCGTAAGAACGAGGCAGTGTACTTAATTTTAAAGAGTACGCGTAAAACGATGGATTTTGCGAAAGATTTAAATGCTAGAGATGAATGGAATTTAAAGTTGGTCTGAAATTATAATGTGTACCATAAATATGAAGGAAAAAGGAAGGAACGTTGAAGATCTGTAAACATAATTACATAAAAATGTTATTCGATTTGTGATTGCATCATAAGGAAATTCTCGATTAAGTACGTGAACTTACGTACCCATTTCTCGCCATTTGCGAGAAGTTTTAATTTTCTGCTTTAACATGAAGAAATCTGCGCCTCTGGCTCTTAAAATGCTGGGTAAGACCAATGGTGAGGGAACTATTAGTGGAAGAACGTGCAGAGAATATTTTCAACGCCTTAAGAACGGTGATTTTGATGTCGAAGACCTTCTTCGATCAGTGGCATACAGTCTGGCTGACCAGCACTTTCGATCATATGAACAAGTGCAAAATTTAATCTATTCATGGATCCCCACAAAAGACGCCCAGTTCTTCCGCCACGGGATTGGTATGCTATCCGAAGATGGGAGAATTTAGTGGCCAGCGATGGTCAATACTATGAATCATAATTTTTTTGTAAGTTTTACACAGTAAAGCCCCGAGCTTCGAGAAAAAACGGCGGAAGCAAAGTTGTAGACCTAGTAGTAATGTTACTTTAGTTTACGAACCAATCGTCATGTCAAGTTACATGACCTTCATTTTTTATTTAAAGTGACGTTGAAATTTTGAAATCATTGGCACTGAGTGTTAATGAGCAGTGTTCTCTAGGGGTATCTTTTGATAACCATTGTTTATAGTCAAACGACTGTACTCTACAGCATTTTGGCGTTTAGAGGACCTGCAACACAGCTACTTTATGTTGGTTGCATTCAGCAGTGATCCACTTTTTTGCTGTCAAGTGTACGTTTGGATCGCAGCACTGTACGGCATTGAGACGTGGACTGTGAGATAAGTGAAACAGAGGAGAATCAAAGCATCTGAGGTGTGGTGCTACCGAACAATGCTGAAAATTATGATAATAAGGTAAGTAGTGAGGAGACTCTCCGCCGAATCAGCGAAGAAAGGAATATAAGAAAAACGCTAGCAAGTGGATGTGAAAGGCTCGTAGGACATGTCGTAAGACCTCAGCGAACAATTTCCAGCTTACTGGAGGGAACTGTAGAAGGTAAAAAGTGCACTGGAAGACAGGGGTTGGATTCCCTACAACAAATAGTGTAATTGAGGATGAATATTGCAAGTCATACTCTGAGACGAAAATTTTAGCACATTTGAGGATTTCATGGCGGGTTGCATTTCAAAGTAATAAAAACATTATGAAGTAAAGTTGGAAAGACGTACTACTAGATGCTGAATTTAACAATATTCTATTTGTCTGAATTCAGAAAAAAGGTTGATGTTTAAGTGAATTAATGTGGCTCAGCGATGTGGCTTAGTGGTAGCACACTGAACCGGTTTTCGGGAGGACAGATGTTCTAATCCCGTCGGCCTATCCAATTTCGGTTTACTTTATTTCTCCAAACCTCTTAAACCGAATATAGGAATGGCAGACTTACTTACTAAATTCGAGCTACCTGTCCGCCTCTAACGATCTCGTCGTCGACTGCACGTTAGACCCTAGTCTTCCTTTCACCCCCATAAAACAACACAGTCGTCAAGACTACAACTCTTAACAAATTCTGAGAATTTCTTTCCAAAAACGCATCACGCATACGTTATGGACTGAACTGACAAAGACTGGACGTTGAGAACGCTTTTCCACTGTAGACTGTTGTGGTCTTCTGTCAGAAGATGTGTGGAGCAGCTCCACACGCTAGTATGTCCTGTGTAAACCTCTTCATATTTGCAGAGCTGGTGGTGCCTAAATCCATTTCAGCCTAGCGTAATTATGTGCATGCCTCGCTCTACAGTTTTCACCCCATCCTTCCCCCCAAAAGCCTTCTTTCCATTAACCAGCTGACTACTTCTTGATGCCACAGTAAATGTCCTATGGAGTGAACCTTTCTTGTTGTGTCATAAATTTATTTTTTTCCACAGTTCGGCTCCATAGCTCCTCATTAGGCATTAGATATTACAGATCAAGTCTTCATCATTATTCTGTAACACCACATTTCAAAAACTTATGTTCTATTCACGTAAGAACTGCTTATCGCCCAAGTTTTACTTCCTACAAGGCTTCACTCCAGACAGAGATTATCAGAAATTTCTCAACACGTAAAGTTATATTCGATATTAATAAAGTCCTATGTTTAAGGAACGCTTATCTTGCTACAGATGTGGCCATCATCGTTCATTTTGCTGCAGAAGTAACAAAATTGATCTAAAACTTTGCTATCGTTTCCCCATCTAATTCCCTTAGCGTTGGATGATTTAAATCGACTAGTCGTTTTATACACTGAAGCGCCAAAGAAACTGGTATAGGCATGCGTATTCAAATGCAGAGATATTTAAACAGGCAGAATACGGAGCTGCGGTCGGCATCGCCTATATACACAACAAGTGTATGGCGCATTTGTTAGATCGCTTACTGCTGCTACAATGGCAGATTGTCAAGATTTAAGTTAGTTAGAACGTGGTGTAATAGTCGGCGCACGAGCGATGGGATACATCACCTCCGAGGCAGCGATCAAGTGGGGATTTGCCAATGCGAACATTTCACGAGTGTACCGAGAATATCAGGAATCCGGTAAAATATCAAATGTACGACATCTTTGCGGCCGGGAAAAGATCCTGCAAGAACGGGACCAACGACGACTGAAGAAAACCATTCAACATGAAAGAAGTGCAGCCCTTCCGCAAATTGCTGCAGTTTTCAGTGTCAGCCCATCGACAAATGTCAGCGTACGAACCATTCAACGAAACGTCATCGATATGGATTTTCGAAGCCGAAGGGCCACTCGTGTACCCTTGATGACCACGATACAAAGCTTTACGCATCGCCTGGGCCCATCAGCACTCGGCATTGGATTGCTGGTGACTGGAAACCTGGTCGGACGGGCCTCGTTTCAAATTGTATCAAGCGGATGGACGTCTACAGGTAAGGAGACAACCTCATGAATTCATCGACTGTGCATGTCAGCAGGGTATTGTTCAAGCTGGTGGACGCTCTGTAATGGTGTGGAGCATGTGCAGCTGGAGTGATGTGGGACCCGTTATATGTCTAGAGACGATTGTAACAGCTAACACGTGCGTAAGCACCTTGTCCGATCATCTGCATCCATTCATGTCCATTGTGAATACCGACGGACTTGGGCAATTCCAGCAGGACAGTGAGACGCCTCACACCTCCAGAATTGCTATAGAGGTGCTCCATAATGTTCATGTTTGGATAATTTTGTGGCCAGAGGAAGTGCATATCTCAGAAGAGTGTTCCAGGAGCCAATCTGGGATGCCTCGCAACGTGCTGTTCAGAAGAGATCTCCACCCTCTCATACTCTGATTTATGGACGCCTGCAGGATGCATGGTGTCATTTCCTTCCAGCACTACCTCAGACATTAGTCGAATCGATGCAATGTCGTGTAGCGGCACTTCTACGTCCTCGCAGGAGCCCTGCTAGAAATTAGGTAGGTGTACCACTTTCTTTGGCTCTTCAGTGTATTTTTCGATGTTAATCCTATAATCCTTTTTGAAACTATCCATTCCGTTCAGCTGCTCTTTCAAGCCCTTTGCTGCCTATGAAGTCATCGACAGACTTCAGAGCATCTAATTTTTCTCCCTGGAATTTGACCCTCTTTGATATTTCTCCTTGGTCTTCTTTACTGCTCGTTCAGTTTGAATAAAATTATGGATAGGCTACGAAACTGTCTCACTTCCTTCTGAACCACTGCTTCTCTCTCATGTCCTTCGACTCTTATAAATGCTGTCTGGTTGTATATACGTTGCAAATGCGCTTCTGCTCTCTATATTTTATCCCCATTACCTACAAAATCCCAAAGATTGTTGTCCTGCCAACGTTGTCAAAAGCTTTCTCTAAATCTACAAATCCGACAAACATAATCTATCCTTTATCCAGTTTATTTTCTAATAGAAGCCGTAGGGTCCTACATTTTTTCGTAATCGAAACAGATCGTCCCGAATGTCGGCTGCCACCAGTTCTTGAACTTTCAGTAAATAATTCACATCACGGTTTCGCAACTACAACTTGTTCAATTAAGGATCCGATATACAGAGGGGTCAAAAAATGTATCCACTGTTTAAAAGTCCATAACTTGCAAACTAATTGACAGAGTTGTGTCATTTTTGGTGAAAGTGTAGCTTAAAGTCCAACTTAAAGATATCACTGTAGTGTTCGAAGTGGTCACCATTAACATCCACACACAAACGATGCCGCGGAACTGCAGAACGAACTACTGACTGCAAGGTGTTCAGTTCGATATTTGAACGTGAATGTAGGATGGATTGTCGAAGTTCATCCAATGTGTGTGGCTTTTGTCGATAAACGCCGTCCTTTAGTGTTCCCCACAGGCAAAAGTCCAGAGTGGTTAGGTCTGGTGAACGTGGTGGGTACTCCACAGCACCACTACCGCCTATCCATCTTCCTGGTAGATTTTCGTCGAGATACGCCTTAACACGGTTTTCGTAGTGGGCTGGGGCACCACCTTGTTGAATGTAAACTCTTCCGTCTCCATACAAGTGTCGGATGGCAGGTAAAATGGAGGTCTGAAACTTCTGAAGATACACCTCACCGGTGACTGTGCCGTCAAAGGAGAATGGCCCAATCAAGCCCCGGTAAGACAACCCACACCACACATTTACTCCTGGCCAATTCACGGCTTTGTCTACATGGACGTTCGGATTTTCGGCGGCCTAGTAGATGCAATTGTAGTGATTTACTGTACCATTGAGTTTGAATTGTGCCTCATAAGACCACACAATGATCTCTGAAAACTCTTCATCGTTGCGCACCATGTTAGTAAATCACTCGCAGTGCTCCATTCTACGGTCTGGGTCATCCTGGTTCATTGCGTGTAGCAGTCGTGGGATGTAGCACTTCCACTTTGCTGTCTTCAAAATTTGCTGAACACTTGAGCGACTCACTCCAGTTTCACGGGCGCACACGACGGGAGTTAGCTGGACTTGTACGCAAACAACGATCTGGACGACCTGTAACAGTAACATCTTTAACACAGCCTTCGGCTTCAAATTTGTCTCGATTGCAACGAATCGTTAAACGTGTCGGTGGCTCTGTTTGATACTCATTTCACCATTGCCGTTGAACCTAATTAATGTTTTCGTACTTGAAATACCACTTCAAAACTTTCATCGAATGTAAACCTTGCGCCAGCCATGTTTACTAGAGTAACTAGGTGCAACTAAGAACAAAACACTATCTGGCGACTGTCATCTGACAAAACAAACACGCTTGTGTGGCGATTGCCGGAACTACAAACAATTACACTACCAAAGATGAGACAACTCCGTCAATTTGTGTGCCAGTTGTGGACTTTTAAACAGTGGATACATTTTTTTTACCCCTCTGTATTTCGCACCTGCCCACATCTATTTTCTATGGAAACTGAATTATTACAGTGTGCTAGAAATGTGAAGTCGGTTCGCCTTTCTCATATATCATTAAGTGTTCGATAGAAATTTCTGCTGTTTAATTGCCAGTTAAGACTCTAGCTTTCCGTATATGACGCTGAAACCTGAGGAAGTCTCCCTTTTCAGGTCTCGTGTTTCGGTCTAGGCTGGCACACACACGCTATTGTGGATACGCGCGGCGCGGCTCGTGTGTACAGCGGACAGCCATTATCGGATCGGCGGGCGGCTGGCTTTGCGGGATTTGCGGCCGCACCGGCCAGCGTGCCAGCGTCCGCCGCGTCTAGCCGGACAGGCCGCGTGTGTCGCGCTGCAGTGATGGGCGGCCCCTGTCAGCCCGTGTCTGGCACACGTGCTGTTTGTGCACACAGAGCTGACCCATCACCACAAATCGTTGAACTAGTGCACGTGCTGGCACTTGTGACTGGCATTCTCACCATCAGTTATTTACCAACGGATCTCCTCGTCATCCTGTTCAACGTCTTCTTGTAACTTTTGCTGTGGAGGGCTTATCTTCTTGTCGACAATGCTAGATGCCATTATACTCAGTAACCTGTACCGCAGTGTCACCAGTAACATGCGCGGCCACCACAAGGCTGCACTGGGTGTCAAACAGAGAAAGAACACACTTACTTTCTGTTTACTTGTGTCCACAGTTCTGCAATTTTTTTAGAAAGGCAAGCATTTTCCACTTTACTATTATTAAACATGTTTCTTCATCACGATCGAGATTTCGGTCAATTATGCCATTCTCAAGTGATACTATCAAGGACGTCAAGGCATCGATCCATGTTACTACGTTGCCTATATAAAGCGACGTAACAGATCACATAATACACTACTGGCCATTAAAATTGCTACACTACGAAGATAACGTGCTACAGACAAGAAATTTAACCGACAGGAAGAAGATGCTGTGATATGCAAATGATTAGCTTTTCAGAGCATTCACACAAGGTTGGCGCCGGTGGCGACACCTACAACGTGCTGACATGAGGAAAGTTTACAACCGATTTCTCATACACAAACAGCAGTTGACCGGCGTTGCCTGGTGAAAAATTGTTGAAATGCCTCGTGTAAGGAGGAGAAATGCGTACCATCACGTTTCCGACTTTGTTAAAGGTCGGATTGTAGCCCATCGCGATTGCGGTTTATCGTATCGCGACTTTGCTGCTCGCGTTGGTCGAGATCCAATGACTGTTAGCAGAATATGGAATCGGTGGGTTCAGGAGGGTAATACGGAATGGCGTGCTGGATCCCAAAGGGCTCATATCACTAGCAGTCGAAATAACAGGCATCTTATCCGCATGGCTGTAACGGATCGTGCAGCCACGTCTCGATTCCTGAGTCAACAATTGGGGACGTCTGCAAGACAACATCCATCTGAACGAACAGTTCGACGACATTTGCAGTAGCATGGACTATCAACCCGGAGACCATGGCTGCGGTTAACCTTCATGATGCATCACAGACAGCAGCGCCTGCGATGGTGTACTCATCGACGAACGTGGGTGCACGAGTGGCAAAACGTCATTTTTTCGGATGAATCCAGGTTAGGTTCTGTTTACAGCTTCATGATGGTCGCATCCGTGTTCGTCAACATCGCGGTGAACGCACATTGGAAGCGTGTATTCATCATCCCCATACTGGCGTATCAACCGGCGTGATGGTATGGGGTGCCATTGGTTACACGTCTCGGTCACCTCTTCTTCGCATTGACGGCACTTTGAACAGTGGTCGTTACATTTCACATGTGTACGGCCCTTGGCTCTACCCTTCTTTCGATCCCTGCGAAACCCTACTTTTCAGCAGGATAATGCACGACCGCATGTTGCAGGTCCTGTATGGGCCTTTCTGGATACAGAGAATGTTCGACTGCTGCCCTGGCTAGCACGTTCTCCAGATCTCTCACCAATTGAAATCGTCTAGTCAGTGTTGGCCGAGCAACTGGCTCATAACAATGAACTGTGGTATCGTGTTGAAGCTGCATGGGCAGCTGTACCTGTACACGCCATCCAAGCTCTGTTTCACTCAATGCCCAAGCGTATCAAGACCGTTATTACGGCCACAGGTGGTTGTTCTGGGTACTGATTTCTCAGGATCTATGCACCCAAATTGCTTGAAAATGTAATCACATATCAGTTCTGGTATAATATATTTGTCCAATGAATACCCGTTTATCATCTGAATTTCTCCTTGGTGTAGCAGTTTTAATGGCCAGTAGTCTATTATTAAACATGTTTATCCATCATGATCGAGATTTCGGTCAATAATGCCGTTCTCAAGGAACACTGTCAAGTGTTCAGTGCATCGATTCATGTTTCTATGTTGCCTATATAAAGCGGCGTAACGGATCACATAATAACTGGTATCGAATTATGTCATAACTATGTATGTTATTACACACAGAGAATATGTTAATATGGTTGACAAGAGGACAGTGCCCTATTAATAGCAATGATGCATTGACGCACTTCATAGTGAGCTGTTACTTGAAAACGGCATAACATGCCCAAATCGCGGTCGTAGCGAATAAATTGACTGAATAACAGTCCAGGCGGCAAATTTTGTCTCTTTTAGGAGTAAGGACTTAGTAAAGGTCCGAGCCACATCCGCGACAATAATATCAGCAGCTCGCTTTGGTTGTACGAGGAACCGCGATGGAAGCCTTCAAGGTATTGGTCATTTCTTATTAGTAGGGGAATCAAAGCTGGAGCGTAATGTGATCACTGCAGTACTGTAATTGGCGTGCAGTTGCTAGTGTGGCAGGCCCTAGCGCTCCACCGACCTCTAAACCGACGTATTTAGTACGTTACACGAGGTCCTAGAGTTAGTCTGCGGTTCTTACGTTCTACGTCTATGAACGTACTCCGAAAGCCACCAGCCGGTGCGGCGTCCATGGAGCGATGGAAAAACGACTGATCACGAGCTCTGGTTTCTGTTATCTCTCCTTTGCCGTATTTACGCGAGATCAGGGTTGCTAGCTGTAGGATCGTCCTGCGGTGTCATAAATGCTGATTCTCTAAGCTTTCTCAATAAAATTTCGTGAAGTGAACGACTTCTTCCCTCCAGGGATCGTCATTGGAGTTCAGGGAGCACTACCGTCATACTCGCGTGTTATTCGCATATTCAAGTGTTTATGAATTCCTAAGGGACCAAACTGCTGCGGTCATCGGTCCCTAGATTTACACACTACTTAAACTAACTGATGCTAAGAACAATACACACACACACCCATGGCCGAGGGAGGACTCGAACCTCCGGCTGGAAATACCGCGCAATCCGTTACACGGCGCCTCAAACCGAGCGGCCACTCCGTGCAGCTTATTCGCACGTCCCTGTAAGCAATCTAGCAGTATTCCTCTGTATTGCTTCGCTGTCCTCCTTTAACCCGACCTTGTAAAGATCTGAAATACTCGGGCAGTATCCAGGAATGAGCCGATAAGCATCTCTCTTATAGATAAACTACACTTTCCTAGAGCTCTTCAAATAAATCGAAGTCGATCATTCACCTTCACTACAATCGGCTCTGCGTGATCGTTGTCTTGCAACGCTAAGCATATTCCTTTAATCGACATGACTTTGTCACATAGCCCATCACCAACTGAACGGTATAAGAATGCCTTTCCAACTCATCGGCATTAAATAACATTTTACACATGTAGAGCAAGCTGTTACTGGCCACACCGATTACAAATTGCATCTAAATCATCCCCTGTCCTGCAACTGTCATACAAAGAACACAATGTCTCTCGTGCTGTAGTGTCTTCAGCAAACAGTCGCAGGTTGCGTCTCATTGTATCCATCAGACAGTTTATGTACGAGAACTGTTCGTTTATTAAGATACGATCGGTCGCGAAATGGAAACTACGTTGAAACTCAAAAAGGTTTTACTAGGAACAGTTATCTACACCTTCAACCCACTTCTCTACATAGTCGCCGTTCCGATTTAGACATCTGCCACAGCTTTGTACCACCTTACCGATAGTATTGTCATACAAGGCAACTGTGGTGTCACCGCCAGACACCACACTTGCTAGATGGTAGCCTTTAAATCGGCCGCAGTCCGTTAGTATACGTCGGACCCGCGTGTCGCCACTGTCAGTGATAGCAGACCGAGCGCCACCACACGGCAGGTCTAGAGAGACTTACTAGCACTCGCCCCAGTTGTACAGCCGACTTTGCTAGCGACGCCACACTGACAAATACACTCTCGTTTGCCGAGACGATAGTTAGCATAGCCTTCAGCTACCTTTGCTACGACCTAGCAAGGCGGCGTATTCAATTGATATTTATTGTATGAAGCATGTATCATCAAGAGCGATGTTCTACAATTGTGGATTAAAGTTAAGTATTACAGCAACTGCGTCCATTTTCTAAGATCTCATTTCCTTTTAACTGTTTCAGACCTCACGCCAGCCTGCGTGAGTTTAAGCGCGTGCCTTTCGGCTTCCACTCATTGTGGCTAGGCTGTCTTGTCTAGACACAACAGCAGCCACTTGTGCTTTCCGCCAATTCTCTAGCTGGTTTTCAGCTCGTTGGCCGTGCCAAAATGTTGTCTTTATTGCCAGTGTTTCATGTGAGCAGAGACAGAACTCAGAGGAACTAAGACCGGGCCGTACGTTGTAATGCATACATGCATTCCCTTCACGTGTTTATGCTAAGTATTACGCACATTTATGCGATTGGGAATGCTCAGTAGAAGCCTGATTACATGTAAATCTGACAGTTATGCGTCAGCAAGGAGCATTAACGATAATAAACGATAATATCATAGGAGTCAATGGTGTGCAACCTTAGTAGGGACAAGATCCGACTATTCGGGAGTAGGATCTTACAATCTGAGACAGTGTTCCGAGACAAACTTCCGTCACAATGTCCGCAAACGTGACGTCAGATCAACAGCGACCTAAACGCCCATTGGCTGAAAGTTTTAATATATATATATATATATATATATATATATATATATATATATATATATATATATATATCTCAAACACTTCGCATCGAAAACGCTGCAGGAGCATCTTCATTGGCCTTGCAGTCTGCGGCCGAGAACTGTCATGAAGAAGGAATTGTTTAAAAATTACCTTATATGGGCTGCATGAAATCAGGCGAAATCTCTCAGCAGACACTCATACTTGGCGAGAAACTCTATTTTCTAGGAGTCCTTATGTGTTCACAGTGCTCTCAGAACTAAAAATGTGACGTGACGCTATCGATAGGTATACTAGAAACACTGTCCAACACATCTGTGCAAAGCTTCATCGGATTTTCACTGCAGTTTCCATTTCGCGACCAATCGGACCTTCATGAACGAACAGTCCTCGTATGCAAAAAGTAAGAACAGTTCTGTCACACCCGCCTAGAGCACTCCTGAAGATACCCTCGTCTCGAATAAAAATCTCGCCGTCCAGGACAGCACACTGTCTACTAACACTTAAAAAGCCTTCTAGCCACTCATACATCTCGGAACCTTCGCCGTTTGCTCGGACCTTTGTTGACAGTCTACAGTGTGGCACCGTGTCAAACGCTTTCCAAAAATCTCGAAATATGGAATCTACCTCGTGATTTTTATCCATGGCTTGCTGGATTTCGTACTAGAAAAGAGCAAGCTCAGTTTCACACGAGCGATGGTTTCTAAATCCTGTTGATTTGTGGATAGATGCTTTTGTTTCTTAAGGAAATCAATTATCTTACAACTTAGAATACGCTCAAGAATGTAACAACAATAAAAGCAAACTGACGAAACTGGCGATAAATATATTGGCCTGTATTTTTGAGTATCCATTCTTTTGCCGTCCTTATAGACAGGAGTCACTTGCGCTTTTTTCAGTCGCTTGGAACTTCGTGCTGTACGAGAGATTCGCTATAAACACAAGTTAAGTATGGGCCGTTGCTGAAGGGTACGATCTGTGAAACCAAATTAGGTTCTCATCTGGACTTGGCGGCTCACCTGCTTTCAGGTTTTTAAGATGCTTTTCAACACAACTGATGCATATTTCTATTTTCTCACTATGGGAATTTGTGCACTGGTCAGATAATGGAATCTATGTACTGCCAAAGTCAACGATGCCCAAAAAACTCGAATAGAGGAAAAACTCGTGTGGTTGCTGTGTCGTCGAACGATGCGACAACGTAGGTGGACGATCTCGTAAGTCGGCACTACGAGAGCAGACGGACTACGCCGGCCACAGCACCTTCCGGCCGACGCTGTGGAGCTCAGCGAGTGCCGTCTTGATTTCTGGCCCATTTCTGGCGGTGTGGAAATATCGTTTCTACTACCGAGTGGGCCAGCTAGCTATTGAGACTTTAGATTAGTTACGTTCAGTTAAAGTTTGGATAGCAACGAATATTTGTTAGCTTTGAGATTATACAGAACAGTCATCCTAACTTAACAGGATTAGACATGGACTACGGCTTCACACCTACGTGCTCATCCTAGCGAAAATTATGTATGGATTTGATATTTACTTGTGCTTTTGACTCTATTAAAAATGTTAAAGTTACGTGCAGTAACAAAGTGCTTTACCTCTCCTGCTCCTGCTCGCTTCCTTCATCTGGGCCTTTATTACAGAAGCAGTTCACAGGAGCAGACCCATGCGCCGCCTATCCAGGCAGGATATAAAAGTTGCAAAATATTGTGCAATGGCAGAAAGGAGTGTCTAGAGCAATGTACTAAAAATCCTGGTTGGTGCTTTGTGAGAGAGAGGGTGAAGGGCGGGGGGCCTCTGTCACATCTTTGTATTTCTTCTTGAGTGAACTGAAAACCGAGGCTTCTAGCGTAAACATTTCTTGTACAAAATTAAATTACATTTCCTACAAAAAAGAGCTATTTATTTTTTCTCTGGGACTAACAGATTCCACATTGCAGACGATGGAAAAATAGCAGATTATGAAATATACACTCCTGGAAATTGAAATAAGAACACCGTGAATTCATTGTCCCAGGAAGGGTAAACTTTATTGACACATTCCTGGGGTCAGATACATCACATGACCACACTGACAGAACCACAGGCACATAGACACAGGCAACAGAGCATGCACAATATCGGCACTAGTACAGTGTATATCCACCTTTCGCAGCAATGCAGGCTGCTATTCTCCCATGGAGACGATCGTAGAGATGCTGGATGTAGTCCTGTGGAACGGCTTGCCATGCCATTTCCACCTGGCGCCTCAGTTGGACCAGCGTTCGTGCTGGACGTGCAGACCGCGTGAGACGACGCTTCATCCAGTCCCAAACATGCTCAATGGGAGACAGATCCGGAGATCTTGCTGGCCAGGGTAGTTGACTTACACCTTCTAGAGCACGTTGGGTGGCACGGGATACATGCGGACGTGCATTGTCCTGTTGGAACAGCAAGTTCCCTTGCCGGTCTAGGAATGGTAGAACGATGGGTTCGATGACGGTTTGGATGTACCGTGCACTATTCAGTGTTCTCTCGACGATCACCAGTGGTGTACGGCCAGTGTAGGAGATCGCTCCCCACACCATGATGCCGGGTGTTGGCCCTGTGTGCCTCGGTCGTATGCAGTCCTGATTGTGGCGCTCACCTGCACGGCGCCAAACACGCATACGACCATCATTGGCACCAAGGCAGAAGCGACTCTCATCGCTGAAGACGACACGTCTCCATTCGTCCCTCCATTCACGCCTGTCGCGACACCACTGGAGGCGGGCTGCACGATGTTGGCGCGTGAGCGGAAGACGGCCTAACGTTAGGTGTGCGGGACCGTAGCCCAGCTTCATGGAGACGGTTGCGAAGGGTCCTCGCCGATACCCCAGGAGCAACAGTGTCCCTAATTTGCTGGGAAGTGGCGGTGCCGTCCCCTACGGCACTGCGTAGGATCCTACGGTCTTGGCGTGCATCCGTGCGTCGCTGCGGTCCGGTCCCAGGTCGACGGGCACGTGCACCTTCCGCCGACCACTGGCGACAACATCGATGTACTGTGGAGACCTCACGCCCCACGTGTTGAGCAATTCGGCGGTACGTCCACCCGGCCTCCCGCATGCCCACTATACGCCCTCGCTCAAAGTCCGTCAACTGCACATACGGTTCACGTCCACGCTGTCGCGGCATGCTACCAGTGTTAAAGACTGCGATGGAGCTCCGTATGCCGCGGCAAACTGGCTGACACTGACGGCGGCGGTGCACAAATGCTGCGCAGCTAGCGCCATTCGACGGCCAACACCGCGGTTCCTGGTGTGTCCGCTGTGCCGTGCATGTAATCATTGCTTGTACAGCCCTCTCGCAGTGTCCGGAGCAAGTATGGTGGGTCTGACACACCGGTGTCAATGTGTTCTTTTTTCCATTTCCAGGAGTGTAGTCATAGCTTCATTATCCATCATAGTGATTGGTGGAAACACAACCATATATAGTAATAACAATAAATGAGATAGCCTCAGATTGCAGTTACGGTGTTACAAGTTTTATTGCGTGATCGATTTCGAGGTCTCACACCTGATCGTCAGATATACCTGTGCACAGTTCCCATTTCTCAGCATGGAACATACATACCTTCTGTTATGTCCTCCGGCACTCGCTGGACGACATCCTGTGTTACGTCACCACGTCACCACTTGCGTAAGGAGTATGTGCGGCCATTTGACAAGGCTGATGGCGACGGCCATCTTAAGAGGTTACCGTAGCTGACCGAACTACGTTGTCATACCTTTAACTGACGGTATTCAACTACCAGAGGACATCACGTTACGCGGAGAGCCAAGAAACGAACAAAATGGCTCTGAGCACTATGGGACTTAACATCTATGGTCATCAGTCCCCTAGAACTTAGAACTACTTAAGCCTAACTAACCTAAGGACATCACACAACACCCAGTCATCTCGAGGCAGAGAAAATCCCTGACCCCGCCGGGAATCGAACCCGGGAAAGAAACGAACAGCCTGTCATCACGGCCGGCAGTAGCCAATCATGCAGATCGGGTGTACTCATCCGTGTGGTAGTAAAACCTACCGTCAGTATACACTCAAACCAAAGGCAGTGCAGCGAGCTGACGGAGTCCAAGCCAGAATGCAGTGGCCTACCTCCACTGTCAGTTATCTGCGAGCGGTACCCTGCCAGCGCAGTGGACCTCCAGGAATCCATCTCGGAAAGCGGACTTGAAAGAGTAACAGTCAGGCTCCGTTTGCATCGTCAGATTGTGGTCTTAGTTATTGGAAGTTACCTGCTCCAGGAATTGATTTGTGTTCACTTATACTAGAGGCCTACGATTCATTTGAGTGTTGTATAATAACGCTTATAGTACTCGTTTATGTATGCAATTGTCGCTAACGATACACTGGCGCTTTCATATAGAGATGATGTGCTGCTGGGCAGATAGTCATGTCACAACATCTCCATTATCTATCATAATGGTTGGTGGTAACGGAACAGCATATTATAATAACAATAAATATCCTCAGACTGCAGTTATGCAATGGAACTTGTAACACCGTAACTGCAGTTGAGGCTATTTTACTTATTGTTATTATTAAAATAATGTTTTAATTGTATAAAGTTAATGTTTATTCTTAAATGAAGTGCGTTAGGAGCTACTCTTAAATGTGAGTACCACATCTAAGTGTAGTAGAACTGTGTTAAGGGATAAATTGCTTTCTGGGAGTGTGGCGTTCTGGCGTATGTGGCGAGGGGGCGGGAAGGGGGTTCGAGAGTGGGAGATAGTCGGCGACCTGCCTTCTCTCACGCATCTTGTGTTCATGCACTTCCCTCCTACATCGGTTAGCACACTGAAGAGCGTGCCAACTAGTTCCATTCTCCCTAATTCACTACGTCTCAAGAAGCAAATACATGGTATTTCACAAACATGTTGTTGTGACTTGGCAAGACAGCCAAGTCACTATGAGAGGAAGCCGAAAGGCACGTGATAAAGCTCACGCAGGCTGGCGTGAGGTCTGGAAAATGACAAGATCTTTATAGTAGCAGAAATAGTACGTAGCTTCTGGAATACTTAACTTTAATTCATAATTGGTGAACATCGGTCTGACGGTACATGCATCACAAGATTAATAGCAAATGATAATGGCGCCTTGCTAGGTCGTAGCAAATTTCGTAGCTGAAGGCTATGCTAACTATCGTCTCGGCAAATGAGAACGTAATTTGTCAGTGAACCATCGCTAGCAAGGTCAGCTGTACAACTGGGGCGAGTGCCAGGAAGTCTCTCTAGACTTGCCGTGTGGCGGCGCTCGATCTGCAATCACTGATAGTGGCGACACGCGGGTCCGACGTATACTAACGGACCGCGGCCGATTTAAAGGCTACCACCTAGCAAGTGTGGTGTCTGGCGGTGACACCACAGATGTACCAACCCTTCCACAGCTCCTCACATGAATTTCCGATAAACAGTGTGCAGACATTCCTATGGTGGTGAAGTTTATTTTACACGAAGTGCCTTCACACCACATGGAATACTTATATGAGTCACAAATAATACCAACGCAGGAAACGGATATGGACAGATGCTACGTAAATTTCTTTACATTGTTCTACACTGCTAGAGTGGTAATTGATTCTCAGTCATCCTATACAGCAGTTTTTGCAGCCTTCTGGGAAAGGCAGCTTTCTCCAGTTAGATTGTACTTCCCCTCCATTTCCCATCCAGTTCTCTTATGTGAGTAGACAAGATAATTTCACTGAGCTCGTTTTTATATATGTGAGTACTCAGTTGCAATTTTTAAGTTTTTATGTAAAATAAGTTCCTATAAACAATGGCTGAGAAGTCTACTTTGTAAGTGTAATATTGTCAGTGACCTATGCTGTGTTGGTATGAAGGCGATTTTATAGGCAAATGTGGTACTTATTGTAAACCCATGTAATCGTGTTGTAGTAGCGTTGTGGTGAATTAACGGATGACTAGAAAGTTACTGCACTTACTTCGCCATTAACTGTTTTGCTAGTACACAGCATAAATTTCATTCATTCAGGAACTCTTGGGACTTGTGAAGAGGGCTGCATCGTGTGTATCCACTTACGAAACATCAACAGTGTATTTTGAAAGTGGTGTGAATATAATGGAATGAGACTGATCATGTTCAATTCTAGAACAATGACTTGCTGTAAAGCATTGCAGACTTATGTAGAAATATCTGAAGTTCCATAATCCTAAGGTGACGTAATTCTGTTGCATAGCCTCTGGGTCACTTCAGATGTCGGGAGAGCTGAGTGGGGTAATAGACTTCATATAATTCATGCTATGGAAAGTATTCTAGCCATTGATAGTGGGATAATGAAATCAACATCGTCAGATACATATTGACAACTTGTTACTCTTGGGGCAGTCCCGTCAGTGTGGTAGATTGCTGGCAGTTCCAGCAATAGATCCTTAACAACTGCAAATAAGTACTAATTTAGCAAAATGTAGATAACTCCACTATACAAACAGAAGCTGAGTGACTTTAATTTGTTTACTTACATAAGAGAACTGGACAGGAAAGGCTGTGGAGGTGTAGTCCGCACAACGAAAAGCGAGTAGTGCTCGTGCTGGGTGTGTAAAGCGGCAGGTTTTTGTCACCATACATTTAATATTCTGATAAATTTATATCGATATTAGGTCACTGTTTACTATGCGCAATTGGATTATTAATCATTTATTGCATAGTTAATTAGGGCTGAGCACTGACATGAAAGGTGAAGTGGACCAAGAATTTTTCAGAAGCTGCTATTGACTGAAGAGACGCAGGGAAAAGCGGCGACATTTACTGCCCTGAGAGAGAGAAGAATGTGGTGGTAGCAGTTTATGACGCTGATGAATGTGGAACCCCTGTAGCACCGAGCAGGCTGGAGGTTGTTCTCTGGTGGTATGCAAAAAATTGCAGTACAGCGCACCTGGAGAAACAGCGTTGGGGGAGGAAGAATGCGAAAGGACATCCTTTTATTGCAAAGCAATGTACAGGGTCACAAACGATAGTCATGAACTGATCTAGAAGGAATCTTCTCTCGTGAAGCACAAGAGCACATTACCCACCGAAAATCAGAGATGCTTTTTTGATTGGCGGAGGGCTGAGGATATAGGAGGGTAAATGGAATATTCTAGGAAATCTACTCAATAAAGTATTAATTCCAGATGATTGACTGGCAGATTCATGTCCCATGTAGTGGCCAAGTTTTGTAATTGCCACTGGGATTCGTCCATTGAGTGCAAATGTAGACGTCGCTTGTCCAGGACGGAGTGGGGTATGGAGTGAGCAAGGACTTCCCTCCAGAGATCGATTAAGAACACATCCCTACCGGGATCAACCGAAGACAGTCCCGTTCGAGAATCGAGCTAGAGACTGGAAAGAGTCACTGTGAAGAATGCGGTTGTTAGGTTTTGAAATGTGTTGCTGTCGACATAGGGAGCGTTTCTCCGTGACAGAGTTGTTATTCTGTTTACTTGAGTGGTTCTTCTTTAGATTTCTGTGGAGTCTGGCACACAATGAAGTGGTTCTTTACGGGAGACCACATAAGTTGAATTTTAATTCCTGGCTACTGAGCAAGCAGAAATCTTGACTCGTGTTCTGTCTTATACTGAGGTTCAGCCCTAGAAGTTTGTGGACTACATATTGTCTCCACTGTGTAAGCCGAGAATTGCAGGTATGCCAAGTACGTCATCTGCTCAGCGGCCAACGCCTCAGTACACAGATCATAGGTGCAGTACAATTACCGTCCGAACATCAATAGGTCATATGCGCAGTCTTGTCTTATGTCCGTGAAATAACGAGGGTGAGGAGAGGGGAGGTCTAAAGAAAGTCAGACATATCTTCTGCCAATCTCGATATTACATATAGGATAGAATCCCATAATGTGTACTTCGTATTGGCATATATTTTTTGCTTTCTGAATGTTTTTTAAGACTCAATAATTTACGGTATCTAAGTCATGATACAGTCTGGTAGCATATCGATAGAAATGATTGGTTTGGTGGTGCCAAACTGATGTGAAGTAAAACCAGTACACGATACTTCATTTTATGGAAATCCCTAGGTATAGATTGTCAATGGCAGGGTCACCTTAATCATCTGTAGACGTGAGAATTTCACTGCGGAGAAAAAATTGGGCAACCGCATATGGACACGCCATATTTTACAAACACCATGCGGATGTACAGCGGAACTTGCCTTTACCGGAAGAACACTAGAGCTTCCGCACAGGGTGATGAATAATCACTTTTCCCTCTTATAGAAATTGGCATAGAGTCTGTTCGTGTACGTTTCTTGCTCTAGAATTGTTAATGGCACATATCTGTGTTCCATGGTGTTAGTGTACTTTGTGGAAGATAATCAGCACCCCCCCCCGCCCGCCCCCCAGTCGTGTCTGCCCATTGTGTCACCAGCGATTTATGAGGTTCAGTACAGGGATCCATATAACCTTGCGAAACAGCCTGTATGGTGATGACGTGGGGTAGATGGAATGGGGTATCGCCAGCTAGTTCGTCACTTTGCTGACCTATGATGGAGAGACCATGTCCACAATCGAGTGACTTATCTTCCCTGGAACTTTTGCACTCCACCCCATTCCTCCACCCTGTTATATCCTTAAAAACCAATTTATCCCTTAGTACGTCCACAGCACTTAGATGTGGTACACACATTTAATATTTTTCTTCTTAACCCATTTCATTTGATAACAAACATTAATTTTATAGCAATAAAACACATTTTTAAATTTATTTTCTTCTGACTCCACAGAATTGGTTCAAAAATGGCTCTGAGCACTATGGGACTTAACTTTTGAGGTCATGTCCCCTAGAACTTAGAACTACTTAAACCTAACTAACCTAAGGACAGCACACACATCCATGCCCGAGGCAGGATTCGAACCTGCGACCGTAGCGATCGCGCGGTTCCAGACTGTAGCGCTTAGAACCGCTCGGCCACACCGGCCGGCCCACAGAATTGTATATGTCTTGCAATGACATAATGAAAAGGGTGTAAAGTGCCAGAATACTGCTATAACACTAGTTTACAAATATAAAATTTTTTTCTGCACCTGGTTTGTAAATGGGTGGATTTACCTAAGGATAGTGTGATGAATACACTGGTAAAATCAGTTTTTCTCTATGACGTCACATTTCCTAGATACACAGCAGAATAAAAAATAGTAAGAGCGAAAATTGACACAATTAAGTGAAACAAAAATACACATTCAGAGCGTTTGAAATCAGTACTATTTTGTACGTATATATGGGTGTTGTGTGATGTCCTTAGGTTAGTTAGGTTTAAGTAGTTCTAAGTTCTAGGGGACTGATGACCATAGATGTTAAGTCCATAGTGCTCAGAGCCATTTTTTTACTATATGGGCATGATGTCAATAAAAGGTACAGATTAGTTCTGAAGATATTTTCATCTTTAATCGTCTTTGGTTTTCAAAAAATGCGATGATGGAACTTTTCTTTTGTTTGTCACTTAATCCTTCTCCCTATTAAAACCTCAGCAGTAGTCACCCATTATCGAAAGGCTCCAGTGGCCTTGGTGACGGTGTTCCACGGTAAGAATGTCTTGGTGAAAGCGTTCACCATGCTCATCGCTTGCGGCTCCCAAATCTTCTGGAAAAGAAATCAAGGTGAGAATGTAAAAAGTGAATTTTAAGCGATATTCTGCACCCCCTGTTCTTATAGTTGTCCAACAGATCATTCACAATGGTAACATAGTTTTTGTCTTTTCTGTTGCCCAAAAAGCCTTTCACAATTGCTTTAAAAGAAGACCAAACAGCTAATTGAGTATGTGTTAGTTTGGTATCAAAGGTTGTATCTTTCAACAACATTCTTATTTTCGGTCCAACAAATATACCCTCTTTCACCTTTGTCTCACTTAATTTGGGAAACTTTTCATTTAAGTGATTGAAGGCCTCACCTTCTTTATCCAGAGCTTTTACAAAGTTTTTGATAAGGCCCAACTTGATATGAAGGGGAGGCAAAATGATTTTAATCGGTCTTGGCCAATGGCGTACTGTTCACATTTACGTTTCAGGAACATATGACCTCCTTATAGGCCTTTCCTTGACTGTACAATCGTTCTTGGTGTCACGGCTGACCCAAAGGCAGAAAAAGCAGCAGTATTTCGTGAACTCAGCCTGTAAACCTGAAAGGAGTGCTACAACTTTTAAATCACAGCAAAGGTGCCATTCATGATCCTTATACTTAATTGCCTCTATCAGCAAAGCCATGTCTACTGCGTAAGCCAAAGGTACCGAAAGAAATGCATTGCTATTATGCAGTAGTACTGCTTTAAATCCGGTTTTACTGGAGTCAATAAATAGTGACACTCCTGTGGATTATCTTCTACACCTAGCCGCATCATCAGACCATTGACATATCTACATACTGTAATGCCACAAGTCCGCAGCTCGTGGTCGTGCGGTAGCGTTCTCGCTTCCCACGCCTGGGTTCCCGGGTTCGATTCCTGGCGGGGTCAGGGATTTTCTCTACCTCATGATGACTGGGTGTTGTGTGATGTCCTTAGGTTAGTTAGGTTTAATTAGTTCTAAGTTCTAGGGGACTGATGACCATAGATGTTAAGTCCCATAGTGCTCAGAGCCATTTGAACCACTTGTAATGCCACAATGAAGCATAGCCAAGGCGCAGCAGTTGAATAAGTCAACGTTCATGCCATCTGTTGGATAGTTGAGCAAACAGAAGCACAGTTGCTCCCGCCTGGCGGCAGTCAAATCAAATAGCTCTACGAGTAAGACAGTATCTGAATAGTGCTGCGCTCGGACGACGAAATAAAGAAGCGTTACACTAGGATAATATTATTACGTATAGTAAAAATATTAATTTAATATTAGTTTTATATATATATATATATATATATATATATATATATATATAAAATGACCGTAATTGAATATGGTAATGTTGTGGTATGTCCATTTGTAAATAGAGAACTTGGCAGAGAGTAAATTAATGTTTAAATGTGAGGGTAATCCCCGAGAACACGGACAATGCAGGCTGGCGCGTGAGTTTGGCAGTAGAGAGAGAGATGTGTTCTGGAACTGTTCACATGCAGAACACAGATTACACGGCGCGAAAGTGACGGTTTAAGTACGGTATGGTAAAGTTGCTTATAGACAGTTAAAAGTGAGCTTACAACAAACACGAACTGTATTTATGGTGTGTCCGCAAGTCAAATGGACAATAAGGCTTGCAGGATGCAACATTTCGACGGAGACGGCTTGTGAGCGATATAGTTGCTGTTCCCGCTCAAAGAGCACATGGCACGCCTTGTGGAAGTCTGCGTAATTTACGACGGTCTGCAGCGACCAGCAGCAAGGTATGAAGTGACCAGTGTCTGCAGCTAATGTTGCAATGTGATCTTACTACCATATGAGATCCATTGATGAGCTCACGCCAGCACAAGCAACGAACTAGTAGTTATCGTACGACAGAGTTTTTATGAACAGTGCATTTTATACCGCCGCCATAACAAGTACATTTATCCATAACGAACCAGTTTATGTATTTATCAAGTCAAGTTCTCTACAGTGTAATGTCTGAGTGAAATAATAAGTTTGTGATTCGAAGTGCATTCCATGAGTGTCATCAATTATTTACAGAAAATAGTTCATTATTATCCAAACCCCATCACTGTGTGTGCAGCAATACCAGTAAAAAGGCTATATTACGTGAGTAGCGGCGTATTAATGCAACAAGAGGATATAATCGGAGTTAACGCCGAAAATTTCCAACAAACGCCGGATTATATAACTGACAGAAGACGCCAGGTACTGTGCCACATTAATTACAGTTCAACTCGATGTGGTGGCTTTTCAGTACATTATCAACGTAAAAACTCATTCAGCTTTATTAGAACAAAATGATTCTCAGGTAATGTTTTTGGCATGTCTATAGAACTGATGGTTACTAGTGTTCATTGATTATTCAATTAAAGAATTTATTGCCACCACAGTACTCATTGTACCTTCAGTACAATGCAAATTCAGTAACATTAAAATCATTACTGACAGTTGGTGTACATCAATCTAACTTACAGCAAGTTCAAGTGTTTATCATATGTGTGTGTATATTGTGTTACGTAAATGTTGTTCGCCTGCTAGGCGTGATTAACGTATACCAGTTAGTGCATTCTGTTCAGTCACTTCAAAGGGGTTATTTTTTTTTAATGAAAATCAGAATTCATTTAAAATTCGATTTCTTGTACGCCATTGCCAATATTTATTCAGTAATTCCGTGTAGTAGTCTGGACTACATAGCAAAGCTATTCGGGCTTTTTACACGCGATAGCCGCTTTCCAGACGTCCGATGCCGCATGGTCTAAAAATATTACAGTACATTCGGATAGTGGCATTGCAATACACACATTGTATTCTGCATATCGAAATATTGAGCGAAGGAAGCACCTCTTGATCTGAAACAGGAAATTTTTGTCCCTGGAGCTAGAAGTTTCCGTTGTTGCTGTCTCGACCCCAAGAGTTCACCTTGCTATTTTGAAAGTTTTAGATCGCGAACCAAATCGTTCAATTTCTATTGATTAAAGAGCGGAGGCGAAGTGTCATGATACTGAGGGTAGTACTCTTCTATATGTTTCTTTCTGATTCACTTGACACGGTGTCCGGTTGCGTGTCTTTTAAGTTACAGACAGGAACAGGCAACCCCTCATCATGGGGCACAGGCAAATGCACCGAAGATGCATTTGGATACTTTATTTTATGTCTAGTTTTGCTTGAATGCCCGGAAAAATTTGTAAGACAGTAGTAACAGTCTGAATAATGGTCATTAGGCTCACACCACACCATCGGAACGGCGAATGGCGTGGCTCGGCGATTTCCGTTCAACCACTCGGTTAAGGTTGTAGTACAGGTTATGCAGGCAATATGAGATGCAAAATTTTTATCTTGATCACCAACAGGACAACCAAAATACTATTAACATGTCATCTTAACCAACTCAGTGATCTGTTTTCTTTGGTCTTTTGGAGTGAATTTCCTATACACATAACAAGAAAGCAACAAGATTTACTATTTGACATTTTTCTTAGTGTAAGTTTGAAACACAAAATGTTTGTACTATTTTTCACAGGACACTCTCACTAAGGATCTCATTCAGACAACTGGATTACCACACCAACCATTTACTGACGATTTGTAGATCTTCTAGCTCTCCTCTGCAAATCAAAAACCAAGAATTAAACATCAAAACAGAAGAACAGCAAAAAGCGAAATACTGAATAAGAAAAATTAAAAAATACTTTAAAAACTCAAAAATGCTACGTGCTAGAACATTTTGAAAGGTATGTTCGAATTCTGCACACCAAAATACATACTAGTTGATGTATCACATACCAGATGCAAAATGGCTACTGACAAGTGTAATTGTTAATTGCTAGAGGTCTGAAATTAGCAATAGAACTGTTTCGGCATCATCGCCATCTTCAGGCTATCGGAAACCAAATACGCTTTGTTAAAAGTTGTAACATTATAACTACTTACAATGTGATCGGGTTACGGCGGGGTCAGAGATTTTCTCTGCCTCGTGATGACTGGGTGTTGTGTGATGTCCTTAGGTTAGTTAGGTTTATGTAGTTCTAAGTTCTAGGGGACTGATGACCATAGATGTTAAGTCCCATAGTGCTCAGAGCCATTTGAACCATTTTTTGATCGGGTTACGCTCCATTTAGAGGCTGTTGCACGCAGCGACCGTTATTTTGATTTGTAAATAATAGATTTCAGCTATTAGTCGTCCTTCGGAATTTTTATTGGCAGATCTAGATTTCGGCTAGAAACTAGCCATTCTCAATGCACTATCATTTTTGGTCACTGTATGTAATGCCTGTTGGTCGGGCTTTGTCCACAGTTCATTCTCCAGTTTCAATGCTGCTGTGCATACCTCCGGATCTGGAGCCAGCTGATCAACGAAGTCACGACTCAAAGAGTCAGAGTAATCGTGGGATTGCGCAGGTCGTATTAAATTTGATGCTCAGTCCCCGCAAAAGAGTTACCCAGGAGGAATATTATTGGCCTGACTGTTTGGGGTACTGGTTGAACCTGAGTCATGAGGCAGCCATATGATACCTCTGGCAATAGCAATTAGTCAACAGTGAATCAGAAGAAAATTGCGTCGGACAATAGGAATAGTTTCAATGACAATATGGATGATAATAACAAAGACCTCTTCAATGAATCTTTCGTGCCGTAGAAGACTTGTCCCACGCTTCTTTGACGCTGTTGAAAAGCACAAATGCTGTAGGCTGAATGTGTCTACTGGCGTGTCCACTGGATCCCGGACTAATTCATCCTCCTGTGCTATAACTTCGTCCGACAGTAACTGGAGCGACTTCTGTTACTATTCTCTTTGCCCATTTTGTCGTTCGAGAAGGCTAATTATTGTAGCTCCCATGATGGCGCATATTTTCGTCATCATCAAGTTATGGTTGCGAGGCGACAGAATCTCAGGTAGAGCGAGAAGAAATAATTGATGTCGGAACGACAAGAGAAGACGTAAATGTCGATATAAGACAACCACACCTGCCCTAGGGAAGACGAACACGACGACAGCACGAGAGCAGCAAGTGGAAGATAAGCAAACAGATTCTAAAGAGTGGCTAAGCAAGAAAACTAGATGAAGCCATTACATGATACAGACAGTTCGGAGTTAGATGTAGCAGATGCTCACAACGAAGCGAATACCAGACTGATGAATTGCTGGCTGTGCGGCTGTTTTTACATTATTATGGCCACATTCAAAGTTGCCGGTCTGCAGCTGCGTCGGGCACATCCAGTCATCCAGCCACCAGGTCTATCAATGTGACGTCAAGAAAAAGATTAAGCTGACAAGGGGCAGTTCGTCACAAGACAATACTAGCAGCCTACGCAAGCATATCAAAAAGAAGCGCTGCTGGAAGCTGTCTATGGGGTGTTTTTACTCCTCTTTTAACTTTCAGATAATTCTGCACAAGACACAGGAACACGCTGCTTATTCGGGCTATCAGATTTTCCTACCTCCCCCGCCATCCCCTGGCTTTCCAGTATTTTCTTATTTTCTGGCGTGACACACACTTAGACCTTCCCTTTCCTCGGAAGACAAAACCACTGCGTGGCGGGCATTCGCATAATGGTGACAAGTTGATTTCGGAGGTTGAATGTTTCCTTCGCAATCAAAATGAAGACATCTACAATGAAGGTCTGCACTAAGTCATCTGCCATTCGGAAAAAATTGTCTCCTCGAGTGATGAATATGAAGAGAAAAACAACCACCATCACCAGATATCATAGTCGTAGCTTTTCTTTCTTTTCTTTTTTTCGAGCTAGTAATTAAACTTCATGCTTGCCATTCATAGTTACCTTTTCGAGAAGGTACGATCAAAAGTGAAGATATGTGTTGATCGGGGAATCTGTCAGTGCGTGATACTTCCAGTGACTCAAAAACGATTTCGTTAACACATTGACTAGAATTTATGATTTCTGAACAACTTGCGTACAGTCAGTGAAATTTTTCTGGGTTTTGTGGCCTCATTGTCACTATGAAAAATTATCGACGTTTCGGTCACAGTTGCGAGTGATCTTCTTCAGGGTGTCACTCGCAACAGTGACCAAAACGTCGATAATGTTATATATTGACAGTGAGGTCACAAACCCAGAACAAAATTATTGACTATGACAATGGCCGCGGGAGCCTACGTTTATATGTAACTTACATTTACTCCTTCTATCATTCAAAACTCTTTGACTAAAGAAAATATACCGTGATTTCATGAGTGTTAACAATGTGTCTAATTATCGCTAATTATATGCACGGTGTGTGACGCCATGTATTCAGTTCAGCACCTGCCACTCTATTTCCAATAGTGTTTTGTTAAAAATCAATCTGCAGCGCAGCCAAACCAGTGCTGAATATTCGAATTAAGATTGCTTACAGCCCTCTCTACATTTGCTTTTATCATCTGTGTGAAAACTGATTTATTTGCAATATATGTCTGCTATAGGTTTTAACTGAAGGATATGAAGGATATTCATCTTCTCTTTAGACATTTTCTATTAAATGTTTACTAGAAGAAAGCAAAAATGAAATCCACATCGCGTAAATTATATGGTTTATTTCCACTTTGTTCATGTATGAAACTTTGCGCAGTTCATGTTCATGTTCATGTTAATAGACTTTCCATTCTATATTTTCATATAATTCCATTACTGTGATCGACAGTTGCATTGACTAGTGATAAAGATTACAAGCTCGTACCATGATTAGATGACATTTATAGACAGATTTCAGAAAGACGACGTCTTTATCCCAGACTGCTGTTGACTAAATTACGGATAGGCTGCAAAGCAATTATACTGTCACGCAATAGTTCACCGGTTAACGACTGAAGTCAGTATCCAACGGGCACAATACTTCGTCGGAAAGCGACCCTGCTGCCATCATAGGTGCCCTGCCAACCTGGTCGCCCGGGGCCCTCACGCCACGAAACTTACATCTCTCGCCACCCCCTTCCTCCCCCCTCCCCAAGCTTCTTTCCTCTGAGCTGGCGTTCAGAAGTTCTGAACGCGGTCCGAGCCCAAGTGCGGTTACTACGAGGTGGTTATTACGAACAGACGGTGGTAGCAACCATAGGGAGTCCACCAGTTGTCACCAACATATACATGTGGGGCAATTCGAAGGGGAAGCCCGCGAACCATTTCTACGGACTATGGAAACCTACCAGTTCCTTCCTGCATGTCGACCTTACCTTCGTTATACGGGCACGTGGAAGAAACGACCTGAATCACTTTCTCATGCATCTGAATTCCATAGTCCAGAACATCAATACTGCCAATCAACTGTAACTGGATTGGGCGCACCCTTTTCTGGATGTCCTGGTATCATACCCGTGGCTATCTCTCCCGTTTTTCACTAAAGAGAGCTGATAAGCATAGGCTAAACAGTCCCTACATGAGACCAGTTACATTTTCTAAGTGTCCTGCCAATAAATTGCAGTCTTTGCTTTGCTTTCCCCATAAAATTATCTATTTGATCTTCCATTTCAAGATATTCCTCATTGTGATCCTTAAGTATTTAGGTGAGTTTATGAGTTTATAGCCTTTAGATTCGTTTGATTTATCGTGTAACCGATATTTCGCGGATTCCATTTTGTACTCATGTGGATGACTTCACATAGAGTCAACTGCCACTTTTTGCACCATATAGATTACTTGTCTAAATCATTTTGCAATTCGTTTGGATGATCCGACCAGTTTACAGGACACTAAATAACGGCTTCATCAGAACGCCATCGAAGAGGACTACTTAGACTGTCTGATAAATCATTTATCTAGACCAGGAACAGCAGAGGGCCTATAACTCTTCTTTGGGGAACTCCGGCTATTACTTCTGTTTTACTCGAAGACATTCTCTCAGTTATTATCAAGTGCGATCTTTCTGGAAGGATATCACGAACCAACTCACATAACTCGGGCGATACTGCACAGGCAAGCAGTTTGATAGGAAGTCGTTTGTGAGGAACAGTGCCAAAAGCCTTCCGGAAGTCTGAAAGTGTGGTACCAATTTTACGTCCCTGTCGATATCACTCCTCACTTTGTGAGACTAAGGAGCTAACTGTGTTTCACAAGAACAATACTTCCAGAATCCGTGTTGGCTGTTTGTCAATAAAACGTTTTCTTCGAGGTAATTGATAATGTTCGAGCTCAGTATATGTTCGAAAAGCTTACTGCAAATCGACATGAAAGATATGTGTCTGTAATTCAAAGGATCACTCCTACTGCTTTTCGTGGGAATTGTTGTGACTTGTGCAACTTTCCAGTCTTTGGGTACAAATCTTCGTACGAGCGTGACGTCGTATATGATTGCTAAGTGTGGAGCTATTGCATCAGTATGCTCTGAGAGGACCCTGACAGTTATACTATCTGGATCAGAGGACTGACCTTTAAGTATCGTAAGCTGCTTCTCAGCAGTTTCTGACACAGACATCTAACATGAATCTATCAAGACACAAACATGGATACCACTGATTAGCCGTGACTGGGAATATGATTAGCAAGGCCAGGGAAATCGCAATCAGTCCGATTAAAGAGTAGAAGGCAGAGTAGCAGCGGAAGCGCCGCTAGTACTCGTCCCTAGGGCTGAACGTCGGACAGAACGCCTTGGTGGCAGGTGGAGGGGGGATGCTGGACACACGCCCGCACTTGGAAGCGGACCGCCCTCGGAACATCAGGCTGAGGGAGGGGCGAAGGAGGTGTAAGGCCAGGCGATCAGTTCGTCAGCGGACGTGATGATGGCATCGGGGTCCAGGCCGAAACTTTGTGCTCCTTTGACACTGACATCCAGCCGTTCGCATGTGAACTATTTAGTCACGAATTGCGCTTGCAAAAGTTGAAGAATCGCATCGTTCGTAAATATGGAAGAAGGCCTGACAGATTAGAACCGTATGTGTTAGAGTACAGAGAAAAATGGATTTTCTGTGTTCTAATGGTGGATGAAATGGGGTTCTACATCTACATCTACATCCATACTCCGCAAGCCACCTGACGGTGTGTGGCGGAGGGTACCCTGAGTACCTCTATCGGTTCTCCCTTCTATTCCAGTCTCGTATTGCTCGTGGAAAGAAGGATTGTCGGTATGCTTCTGTGTGGGCTCTAATCTCTCTGATTTTATCCTCATGGTCTCTTCGCGAGATACGCGTAGGAGGGAGCAATATACTGCTTGACCCTTCGGTGAAGGTATGTTCTCGAAACTTTAACAAAAGCCCGTACCGAGCTACTGAGCGTCTCTCCTGCAGAGTCTTCCACTGGAGTTTATCTATCATCTCCGTAACCCTTTCGCGATTACTAAATGATCCTGTAACGAAGCGCGCTGCTCTCCGTTGGATCTACTCTATCTCTTCTATCAACCCTATCTGGTACGGATCCCACACTGCTGAGCAGTATTCAAGCAGTGGTCGAACAAGCGTACTGTAAACTACTTCCTTTGTTTTCGGATTGCATTTCCTTAGGATTCTTCCAATGAATCTCAGTCTGGCATCTGCTTTACCGACGATCAACTTGATATGATCATTCCATTTTAAATCACTCCTAATGCGTACTCCCAGATAATTTGTGGAATTAACTGCGTCCAGTTGCTGATCTGCTATTTTGTAGCTAAATGATAAGGGATCTATCTTTCTATGTATTCGCAGCACATTACACTTGTCTACATTGAGATTGAATTGCCATTCCCTGCACCATGCTTCAATTCGCTGCAGATCCTCCTGCATTTCAGTACAATTTTCGATTGTTACAACCTCTCGATACACCACAGCATCATCTGCAAAAAGCCTCAGCGAACTTCCGATGTCATCCACAAGGTCATTTATGTATATTATGAATAGCAACGGTCCTATGACATTCCCCTGCGGCACACCTGAAATCACTCTTACTTCGGAAGACTTCTCTCCATTGAGAATGACATGCTGCGTTCTGTTATCTAGGAACTCTTCAATTCAATCACCACACAATTGGTCTGATAGTCCATATGCTCTACTTTGTTCATTAAGCGACTGTGGGGAACTGTATCGAACGCCTCGCGGAAGTCAAGAAACACAGCATCTACCTGTGAACCCGTGTCTATGGCCCTCTGAGTCTCGTGGACGAATAGCGTGAGCTGGGTTTCACACGACCGTCTTTTTGAAATCCATGCTGATTTCTACAGAGTAGATTTCTAGTTTCCAGAAAGGTCATTACACTCGAAAATAATACGTGTTCCAAAATTCTACAACTGATCGACGTTAGAGATATAGGTCTATAGTTCTGCAAATCTGTTTGACGTCCCTTCTTGAAAACGGGGATGACCTGTGCCCTTTTCCAATCCTTTGGAACGCTACGCTCTTCTAGAAACCTATGGTACACCGCTGCAAGAAGGGGGACAAGTTCCTTCGCGTGCTCTGTGTAAAATCGAACTGGTATCCCATCAGGTCCAGCGGCCTTTTCTCTTTTGAGCGATTTTAATTGTTTCTCTATCCGTCTGTCGTCTATTTCGATATCTACCATTTTGTCATCTGTGCGACAATCAAGAGAAGGAACTACAGTGCAGTCTTCCTCTGTGAAACAGCTTTGGAAAAAGACATTTAGTATTTCGGCCTTTAATCTGTCATCCTCTGTTTCAGTACCATTTTGGTCACAGAGTCTCTGGACATTTTGTTTTGATCCACCTACCGCTTTGACATAAGACCAAAATTTCTTAGGATTTTCTGCCAAGTCAGTACATAGAACTTTACTTTCGAATTCATTGAACGCCTCTCGCATAGCCCTCCTCAAACTACACTTCGCTTCGCGTAATTTTTGTTTGTCTGCAAGGCTTTGGCTATGTTTATGCTGTGAAGTTCCCTTTGCTTCCGCAGCAGTTTTCTAACTCGGTTGTTGTACCACGGTGGCTCTTTCCCATCTCTTACGATCTTGCTTGGCACATACTCATCTAACGCATATTGTACGATGGTTTTGAACTTTGTCCACTGATCCTCAACTTTTGTGTTGAGCCGTCAGGTACTCTGTAATCTGCTTTTTGTCACTTTTGCTAAACAGAAAAATCTTCCAACTTTTTTTAATATTTCTATTTACGGCTGAAATCATCGATGCAATAACTGCTTTATGATCGCTGATTCCCTGTTCTGCGTTAACTGTTTCAAATAGTTCGTATCTGTTTGTCACCAGAAGGTCTAATATGTTATCGCCACGAGTCGGTTCTCTGTTTAACTGCTCTAGGTAGTTTTCAGATAAAGCACTTAAAAAAATTTCACTGGATTCTTTGTTCCTGCCACCCGTTATGAACGTTTGAGTCTCCCAGTCTATATCCGGCAAATTAAAATCTCCATGGTGGGGAAATCTACTCGAAATATTTTCCAAATTATCCTTCAGGTGCTCAGCCACAACAGCTGCTGAGCCAGGGGGCCTATAGAGACATCCAATTACCATGTCTGAGCCAGCTTTAACCGTGACCTTCACCCAAGTTATTTCACATTTCGGATCTCCGTCAATTTCCGTCGATACTATTGCACTTCTTATCGCTATAAACACGCCTCCCCCTTCACTGTCCAGCCTGTCCCTGCGGTATACATTCCAATCTGAGTTTAGGATTTCATTACTGTTTACGTCTGGTTTCAGCCAACTTTCTGTCCCTAGTACTATATGGGCGTTGTGACCGTTTATTAATGAGAGCAGTTCTGGGACCTTTCTGTAGACGCTCCTGCAGTTTACTATTAGCACATTAATATTGTTATTCCCTGTTGCATTTGCCTACTCCTACCTTGCCGCGTCTCAGGAGGCGTCTTGTCGGACCTAGGGAGGGAATTCTCTAACCTAAAAAAACCCCCATGTGCACTCCACACGTGGTCCGCTACCCTTGTAGCCGCTTCCTGCGTGTAGTGCACGCCTGACCTATTCAAGGGGACCCTACATTTCTCCACCCGATAGCGGAGATCGAGAAATTTGCGCCCTAGATCTCCGCAGAATCGTCTGAGCCTCTGGTTTAAGCCTTCCACTCGGCTCAAAACCAGAGGACCGCGATCGGTTCTGGGAACGATACTACAAATAGTTAGCTCTGATTCCACCCCGCGAGCGAGGCTTTCCGCCTTCGCCAATTGCGCCAACCGCCTGTACGAACTGAGGATGACCTCTGAAGCCAAACGGCAGGAGTCATTGGTACCGACATGAGCAACAATTTGCAGTCGGGTGCACCCAGTGCTCTCTATCGCCGCCGGCAGGGCCTCCTCCACATCTCGGATGAGACCCCCCGGCAAGCAGACAGAGTGAACACTGGTCTTTTTCCCCGACCTTCCCGCTATTTCCCTAAGGGGCTCCATCACCCGCCTAACGTTGGAGCTCCCAATAACTAAAAAAACCCCTCCCCCCGTGTGCCTGCTCGGACCTTGCTGAAGGAGCGGCCACATGTCCGCTCAAAGGCAGAGCGGGCGATGCCACACGGCCAGCCTCCACATTTACCCTCCGCCTCGTGCGCCGCGAAAGCCGCTGAACCCGCCGCTCCCCTTGGGGAGAGGGTGGCCCAACCGCGCCCGGTACCCGCGAAGATGTCTCGACAGCAGGGACAGTGGGTGAAGCCTGGGGTGTACCATGCGACGCACCAGACTCCCCACTGCCGCTACACTCCGAGGCAGCAGTCTGAAGACGGCTGACCGCGGCCATCAACACGTTCAGCTGTTCACACACAGTGGCTAGCTCCTCCTGCGTCCGTACACAGCAGTCACACATCCTATCCATCCTAAGAAATCAATTTACTGTAGAGAGTTAATCAACTTTTAACTAGACTGCTAATTCACTAAAGGCGGCTGATTGTTGACTAAACTGTGGTTGCTAGCCACTTCTTGTAGAAAACGATGAAAATAGCACTACCTGTCTCTGGACTGTATTGAAAACAAACATTAGCACTACTGGCACTATGGTTGACTAAAGGGATTCTCTCTGACTGTATTCAAAACAAACACGAAATCTATGGAACACTATTACTAGCACTCGACAATTAAAGCTTCCTAAAAGGAAAAACACACGGAAGAAGAAGTGACAAATAAGAAAAATACAGTTAATACTTAAATTAAGGTAGCTCGTTGCACAGCAGACGTGAAGCAGACGGCAGTTGCGACGACAGTGGATAACGGCAGGAAATCTTCAGTGGAAAAGGCAATTAGTTCTTGAGAAATTAAAGTATAGGTGACTGTTCTCTGTATGTCAGAGTCGGATACGGCGTGTGAAACTTCATACGAGCCGAGTGTACGGGGTAAGGTTTGCCTTGCCTCGACTTTGCTCGTTCTTCCGGGAAGTAGTCGGTACAGTGCGACTTCCAGTTAGTACTGCGTTCTGGCACTGTTTGGGCGGCACAAATCTTTTCATTTCGGGGGAATAATGATGTTAACGCTGTTTACCCTTCACCGTTGGTTCATGGTTTGAAGGACGTTTACAGTGCCAGTGGACATTTTCACGAGAAGTGGCAGTCGAGGAATCTATCGTCGCAAATCTTTAAAAATGAATGTGAATGACTGAAGAGAGGGAAGAGAGTTCTCAATATCTATTATACTCTCGCATAAGCGAAGGGTACTGCAAATTTGCTAAGAAACTATCTCATAAAACACCATGCAGAAAGAATTTAATGATACAGTTGACAATGAAAGAGCAAAAACTTACGATCGGTAGACGGTATTCATTGTGCAGTACATCAAGAAGCACTTTGTGCTAAATTTTCAGGCAAATAACACTTGAAGAAATTGACGGTATGAACAGTTGCAGCAGTTTTCAGTTGAATTACACTAAGAGTGTGGAGACTTTAGATATTACTGCGAAGAACGTTGGTTAAGTCAAGGAGCACGCCTGGAACGATTTTTCGATTTAAAACTTGATATTGCTGAATTTACGAAGGAAAAAGAAGTGCAGAAACACTGCCCTCAGTGAGACACAGGAAGATGAGAAACAACTTCTTTCTGATATGATGGTAATGCACTTAAAGAGAGATTAGTGTTATACGAGGGACACATTCTGACACAGTTCTGTACCCTAAGGTCAATGGCGTTAAAGAAAACGTGAGGTCTGAAGAAATCTTCGCGGCCTCGAAAGAATTACAAGGGTAGTTTCCTAGACGTTTTGAGGACACTGTCAGTTTTATATCTGTTTCCGAGTTGTTTTCGAGACTGGTTGTCGTTTGAGTTTAAAGAAGGCCTGTGCCTGTGCAGATACAAGTGATTTACCAGCAATGGAATTCCCGTTTTAATGACAAATTCTTTACCGTTACAAGTGTCCAGGACGTTTACATTGCTTTCCTTAGGTAGAGTTTTCTCGTACTCATAGTGAGGCTGAGCAAGTGCTACAGTATTTTGATCTACATGCGAGTGTGAAAGACCTTTTTTCGATTGTGGAACTAAATAAATCACGATTAAATGGCAACTTGAGTGAGAAAAAAATGTGAAATTTTCTGCAACTGTCCGTATGTGGACAGTATGTATCAGATAAAATTATTTTTTATCTTCATCGCACCAAACATAATTAAATAATACTGAGAATTTGTCTTGTTTGTGATATATTTTGTTGAGAAATGCGAAATATAAAACCAAAATGTATGCAGTTATGTTCAGATAGCGTGGTGTGGCGATGAGGAAAGGAGTGATTGTGGCAATGATCATGAGTCTTGCAAAGATTTGTTTCTGATTAACAGACTGACAGAAGAAATAAACGCTATGAATGTTATTGTCAGCTAGAGGAAAATCATTATTTTGTCGCAAAGACAACTAATAGAGAGAGAGCTCTACTGTTCATAAGACCGACAGCAACCAAGTCAGTTACGGCTGACTGGCAGGCATACTAGAAGAAACCACTGGAGGCTGAGACGAGTCGAACAGCAGAGACGAGAAGTGCCTTGAGAGGAAAACCATCCGGCAGGAAAGGGCAACCAGAGGCAACCAGGCCCCTCCCCATCCGCCAGTGGCCACAGGCAGCAACAGGACGTGCAGCCAATAGCAGCGCCACGGTATTTATGGTGGCCGTCCACAAATGTCTGCAGCTGACACAGCAATTACGGCTCGTCAATCGAGCCGCGGTACGTGACGCAGCGGACTCCGTCCTGCCGATAGGAAATTGGTTCTGCTCGGCGTACTAACACTGTTGCGATATCTGCCGGCTACTGCGTACTGACTACGGCATGGCGAGCCGCCTGTAAATCACCTTCAAAGAGGCGGACGACACGTATTAGTCTTTAACGTCTTAAATTTTCTGCCAGCTAACAGGTACGACGTTTTCGACATATTTGCAGCCGACAGCAGTTAACATCCATAGTCATAGCTGCTGGTTGTACGCATACTGCCTTCCCCACTTCTTTCTGTGCTGTATCTATCCTCGGCATGGCTTCGTAATCAATAAACGTAGGGCTCCCTGAAATCTAAATTTCATGATTTGAAGGCGTGTCTGCTCAGAGTGATTGTAACCGGCTTATGAAATGTTTTGTGATAACGATATGTATTTTAAAATTATGCCTTTTTCCGATAAGAACCTTCTGAAGACTCCAGCTATTACCGAATCTAACACTCCTCTTCGTGTGACCACTGGAGTGTTAATACCGCTCAGCATTACTGGTCAGTAACCTCTAAAATTTTATTCAGGGTTTGTGAAAGATTCTGCTGTTACTGACCACACATGTAACAATGTATAAAATTCTGCGTAAATGGTTAAATTTAGTGTTCTGTTCGGTTGTAATGAGTTAGAGGGTTAGATAATTTTTTATTTAATATTGGCCGAAAATGCCACAAGTAGCCTCATAATAAAGTAATTTACATTGAACATACACCTCTTAACAGACCCAGTAAAAGCGCCTACCGCCTCCCAGAGAAGACAATAATATTCGCTGTAGGTATAAACTGCTTGACAGTAAAAGTGAAGCGCCCATAAGACATGGCCAGATGTCGGTGTAACTTTATACATACAGACAAGTATTCAATGGTATGTAAATGATCATGAATGTAATCCTCTGTGGCAGGTAGAACGGCCACCAGTGTTCGTTTGTGTTGTTCGTGTCTACTGTTGTTGCCAGGCCTCGTGGTTATACAGCGTGAACATTAATAAAACCGGCAAACTGCATGGACGGATTGTAATATTTCTGGGTTGGTCAGCCATCATAGACTCCAAGAAGCTGTTCTCAGAGCAATGGAGATGCAAGAAGTATATAGATGACGAAATGTGGTGTGAGGTACATGTGACAAATGTTAGATTGGGTACCATTCCCGTGAGAAACACCGCCTGCATAATGTTACTGGTCTGTGATTGGCTGCTGTGTTCGGAGCAAGGGCGCCAAAACGTTGAAGTATAGTTATTATTAGTTAAACTACTCATTGGAATGACTTCCCTTTTAATATAAATATCTATCAACAACTATCAATCAGTCACTTTAGAATTACTAAAAAAAATTTAAATCAAATTCAAAAGAGTGACGAAATTGCTGACGAAGCACTTCGGAAGCGTTCGGGTCACGCCTTTTCTGGTAAGGTGCGCGAAGTGTTTCGGGCTGTTCGTCACTCTGGATTAGGCAGTCGAGAAGAACGCCCGCATCTCGTGGTCGTGCGGTAGCGTTCTCGCTTCCCACGCCCGGGTTCCCGGGTTCGATTCCCGGCGGGGTCAGGGATTTTCTCTGCCTCGTGATGGCTGGGTGTTGTGTGCTGTCCTTAGGTTAGTTAGGTTTAAGTAGTTCTAAGTTCTAGGGGACTTATGACCACAGCAGTTGAGTCCCATAGTGCTCAGAGCCATTTGAACCATTTTAGTCGAGAAGAACAGACATGTGGTCAGTCGTAGGATGTGTTTCCAATTTTTATTTAAGTTCTTGTTCGTCACTTTGGATTAGGCAGTCGAGACGTACAGTCATGTTGCCTATGGCAGGATGTGTTTGCCAGAATTCAGTATTAGAAGATTAACTCCGGTAGTCATGAGGCACAGACACGTGCCACAAATAGTGTAAAGATACATTTTCGTAAACATTGTGTTTGATCATTTACTTTGCTGTATCAGAAGGTGTTGTATTAAGATCATGTAGTCTTTTCGTGTGGCTATATTAAAATACGCGAGTGGTATCCCAAAGAAGTGATACATTATTTCAGAACAGAACCTCGCTCAAAGTCAGTTTCAGCCTCAAGATACAGAACCTACGACCTGCGTGCTGTTTTCTGCGCTGGTGCATCAACTTGAGGACAGCAGGTTAGTGAACTATAACAGAACTTCGTATTCGACACAGTGCAGTGGAAACAAGTAGGCGCCTCACGTGTACTGCATGCACAGAACAGACGTGCTCAGTGGCACGTCATCTGCAGTAATGCGGAGGAGGTAAAGGAGGATGATCGTTATTAACACCAAAAATCAATTCATTCTTCCTTTTTTGCCGTACATGGAACATCAATAAAACCGGCAAACTGCAGCGACCGATTCGTGGCTGGAAATGAAGGAAAGAAGGTCATATGAACATGCAACCGGAAATGCCTCGTTGCCACGGTACATGGCGCTGACGAATAACAGTACCTCTACCACTTGCCGTGTGTTCTTTGTGTATTGCGGGGCCGGCCGGAGTGGCCGAGCGGTTCTAGGCGCTTCAGTTTGGAACCGCGCGACCGCTGCGATCGCAGGTTGGAATCATGCCTCGGGCATGGATGTGTGAGAACTACTTAAACCTAACTAACCTAAATACATCAAAGTTCTAGGGGACTGATGACCTGAGAAGTTCCATGTTGCTCAGAGCCATGTTTTGTGTTGCGGGCTGTGTGGTGGACGGAGCGCGCTGTAAGCAGCAGAATGGGCTGGTATCCATATCGCGTGCTAACCAGGATAGTGTTCGTGGACGCCCAAGCAGATGCAAACGGCCGAGAGTCAGCACGCGCATACGAAAACAAGTACCCTCACGGACACCAACCACATCACATAACAAAATAAATGGTTCAAATGGCGCTGAGCGCTATGGGACTTCACTTCTGAGGTCATCAGTCCCCTAGAACTTAGAACTACTTAAACCTAACTAACCTAAGGACATCACACACATCTATGCCCGAGGCAGGATTCGAACCTGCGACCGTAGCGGTGGCGCGGTTCCAGACTGTAGCGCCTAGAACCGCCCGGTCACTCCGTCCGGCCATCACATAACATTTCAAGCTCTTTTGGGCGTTTGTGTGATCATGGGCCCTTTCGGACAGACGAACGTGATGGGATGCAGCGGTCTGTGCGTGCACCACAGTTGGATGACGGTTTTCTGCAGGATATTGAGGCGAACTCTGGTACAAGCCCCAGGCAAGCGGCCCACCAACGTGATGTAAGCTAAAGTGCAGTTATGTGTATCCTACGCGACAACCGCCATTATCTGTATCTCCTGCAACGGGGTGACCATCTGTTGCGAAGTCGATGAAATGCACCTCTGTACTGTGTTCCTGGACGTTCTCGTTGCACGCACACCGTCCGTTTCTGGACACATGTTCATGGAATCTTTATCCCTCCATTTAAAGTCAGGAGTCCTTCCCTGCAGTTTGTCGGTTTTATTAATGTTCACCCTGTATATGGAGTTTGTTTTAACTTGAAACAGCTAAATATCTCGAAAAAGACTACTAAATGTGGCGAAAATAACACATCGTATGAAAAAAATGTTCTAGTTGAAAAATTAATTTTACTAAAGGGGACGTTTGTCAGTGCTACAATTTGACACCACCTAACCTGCGTGGGCTGGGTCAACTTAGTACCTTAAACTGGGAATCCGCCAGCTTTATAGCACATCCTGCGCAAAAAATACGTACGGTTTACTCAGACCATTGTTTTCCATTTATGGTCGGTGGCGCGGTAATCGGCAAGTAATATGTGTGGTTGTGGTTGTGGTTGTGGTTGTTTACAATAAAGACAAATTTGCAAATTTGATTCTACATTTCATTTACGATGAAAATGTAAATCAATGTGTTCTGACGGTTGATACTGATGTTCAAAAGTTACTTGAGCGTTGGAACTGCGATTGTACAGCAAAAATAATGTGGCCATACATTGACACTTCTGGCAGATAAGTTACCTGTGTGGTATGGTAGTGTTCTGTTCCTCACAGTGTTGATTGTGGTTTGTTTCCAACCAAAACATCGGACGCTTGATCTCTTTGGCCGTTCTCGAACCACGCCTTCAGGGAGACTGATTCCGGTAAAGGTTCACATCCGACAGCTATATCTCTGTCGATGGCCGCTGCACGGCTACCGGCGGAATACAAACGACAACCACTGTAATATGGTAACATTCCATGAAGTAATTATGACAGGCGCACCTGTCATGACTGCTCATCGAAATCAAGCACAATTGAAAGAAAACAGCCCTTGGTCACTATTTATTAACGAACTAACTCGGTTTCAACACTGCTAAGAGTGTCTTCCTCAGAATTTAAATCAAAGAATGGTCTATAACATGATCACAGAATTATGACTAAAAACATAAGACAGGTTGCAACATGTAACCGAGCAATCACAATTTTTTATCTTAAATATCTTTGTGCCTAATGCCATTTTGGCATATTTATTATTTTATGAATGACATATAAGTACTGCCAGTCTTTCACGATGATTCTGTACTTATACTCTGTATCATAATGTTATTAGTCATAATTCTGTGACCATGTTAAAGACCATTCATTGATATAAATTCTGAGGAAGACACAAGCAGTGTTGAAACCCGGTTAATTCGTTAATAAATAGTGACTGACTGCTGTTTTCTTTCAATTGTAACTATTCACGGTCTCTGAACGTGCGGACATGTATAAAAATTTGAAATTAAGCACCCCACCGGTGAGAGACAAGGGGACTCAGCGAAATAAAGCACTCCAAGCGCCAGAGCTAAGGAGAGTCACCTATATCAGCCATCCCTACTGGCACGGAGACCATTATATCCACGTCTTTGGTCCTGGATCGTGCTAAACGTAGTTTCTAACCGGATATGGAAACGGTTTACAATATTGCACTGCATAATCAAATTTGAAACACTAAAGTAAATTCCATCAACCGTTAGAGCCCGAACGTTTACATTTACATCGTAAATGAAATGTAGAATCAATTTCGTCGGTTCTTAATTTCAAAAACAGACACACTCGTTATTTGTCGATTACAGCGCCATCCACCACAAATGGAACACAATGGTTTGAGTAAACCGTGTGTATTTTTTCACGTAGATGCCGTGTATTTAGTAAGACAGCGGCAAATAATGTGAACACTTTAATTGAGAATGGTTTATTAATAGTTGGTTGTACCCCCATTTGCTCGTAATACAGCTGTGATTCTTCTTGGAATACTGGCGTATAATGATTGTATAATTTATTAATAGTTGGTTGTACCCCCATTTGCTCGTAATACAGCTGTGATTCTTCTTGGAATACTGGCGTATAATGATTGTATAATCTCCAGTGGAATCTTGTGCCTCTCTTCGATCATAACCTCTTCTAACTCCAGTAGTGATGAGGGAGGCGGAAATCTACTCCGGAGTCTCCACTCCAATACCGCCCACAAGGGTTCGATAACTTTCAAGCCCGGGGACTCTGCTGACCAGGGGAGATGCTGCAGTTCAGTTGCGTGCTCGTCCTACCACGATTGTACTGTTCTGGATGCGTCAATGGGTGCATTATCGTCCTCAAATATGGCATCATTGTTGGGAGCAACATTTGAATCATGGTGTGCACCACATCACCTAAAATGTTCACATAATCGCTGGCTGTAACACGGTCTCTGTGAGTAGAGATGGGACCAGTAGAAAATCATTATGTGGCTGCCCGCACCATCACTCTTCCACCTCCATGCTTAACCGCTGGAATCAAGCAATCAGTATAACAGGCATCTTTTGGCGTTCTCCAGACGTAAGCCCGGCCCCCTGTTGTAAATAACGAAATCATTGCCTCGTCGGACCATATGACATTTTTCCACCGATCAGCCGCCCAGGATTTATTATGCTCCTGACACCATGTTTTACACTTCTTTGCGTTGGTTGCCGTCATTATTGCATTAATGGTTTCGGTATAGCACCTCTTCCATCAATATTCGCTTTATGGAGTTCTCGGAGGACAGTGTCGACAGATACGGGGTCTCGAAGATGCCTATTGAGCTCTGCAGTCACTTTAGCCGACATATTTTGGTGTTGTTTTGACACAGTTCGTGTTAGCGTACGACGATCTCTATTATTTAGTTTTGATTTGCGCCCACTACACGTTTACAAGACGATGTCTTTCCAAGTTTTGTGTAGGCTGTGACGACTGTTGAAACAGTTGGTCTTCAAACATTCAATAAGTTGGTTGTCTTGGTTACCGATACTCTAAGTAATCGGGCCCCCACAATCTGCCCTATTTGGAATGCAAATGCCTCTGAATGCAAATACGAGGTGTGCACTACTCGTAAACAATCTGCACTGATGCATAGTCCATATGGAACGCGCACAGTCCAGCGCAACACGTGCATTACCTGCGTTGTTGTCGGTCAAACACAACCATCCTATTTCTCCCAGTGTTCACATTCTTTTTCCTATCCCCTGTACAAAATAGGCCACGCCCATGCGGGAGAGCTGTTTAGGTTCAAATGGCTCTGAGCACTATGGGAATTAACTTCTGAGGTCATCAGTCCTCTAGAACTCAGAACTACTTAAACCTAACTAACCTAAGGACATCACATACATCCATGCCCGAGGCAGGATTCGAACCTGCGACTGTAGCTGTTTAGGAGGTGGCCAGTTGCAGCACAGAGAGATATCCCTTTGCTGTCATTAATTTTTCACCTAGATCTTTTTCCTACCGTGCGATGCTTCGTTTTCGACATACCTAATTGTCTCACGTTAAACAAACACCCTGTATACAGAGCGTGAACGGCATCAAATGCTGAGTGATCTTTGTGAAGGATACAGTGACGCAGTGTACTCGTGTGAGACATGGTTACCAGCGTGTGACAAGGTTTGGAAGGGGCCTCATTGCGGGTCTCCATTTGGCCTACTGGTCGAATCATAAAATTTCCAGTCTAGTGGCGTCAGGATGTGAAACTGGCTGATGTCGGACTGCATGGGACCGCGACGGCTGCCATACTCGACTTCAAGGTACCGGACCTCCAAGTATGACCACCATAATGGAGGATTGGTGTATTCCGCACGAAGTACCTGCTAACGCCTTCAGATTCTGATTCGTCAAATGTAATTTTTAGATTCCCCAAACGTTCCTTGTTTCATTGCCACTCTCAGAAATAAATACTCTCATTTTAAAGTCAACTTATTATATTACCTGAATCGTGTCAGCCAAGTCCTTAGAAGGAGCTATGACAAAGTTATAATAAAAGGGGAGCATCCTTTTTCCTACCAGACTTCTGATGATAATAACTTGAGCGTAGTTGTGTGGTCAGCTGATTATATCCTCTGCCTGGTCGAAACATCAATCACTGTTTACTCTCATTTCATCAGAGCTGCTACGAGTTTTTCAAATTTTGTTAGTAACTTCGAGTTTTCAAACACTAAGGCTTAAATCTACAGAACTTGATGGAAAACTAAGTTGCCTCCCTTCTTTTAATAATTACTTTATTAGGAAGAAGTCATTTCATTAAGTCCCTGACGAAAGAAAACACTTTGTTAGATAGTCAATGTAAAGACGCATTCTTTGCAGTATCTCCAAATTATCATTTAGTACTGAGCCGTGTCGGCTCGTTATATGTTTTTACATCTTTGCCTACTGGTGCGATCCGTCTGTTGAGTCGCCAGGTGGCGCTTCGGTCGCCTGTTAGTTGAATCATTGTCAGTAGTTTCTTGGAGCGGGCTGTTGACCACATGGGCAGGCAGTCGGCACAGTCAGGGGCGCGGGAGAGAGAGAGAGAGAGAGAGAGAGAGAGAGGCAGACTGTCTAAGCGGTCGGTTGTTGGCAGAGCTGTGTTGGTCGGCAATACTTGTGCCTAATGACGACGCAGTCGGTTTACCCTGATTAGGGAGGCATAGTTGCTGATGAGGGAGTTGGAGTGCTGTTCATTTTCGGTGACGTCTGGTCTGCCCTTGGGGGGTGGGGGAGGGTAAGGTACACGTTACACGTGTTCTCCCGTGATGGATTGCCTGTGATACTTCGGCACTCTGTCTCAAGTATTAAATTAAATTTACCATTTGGTGCCTGAGTTTGAAAATATCTGAATGCCATATTTGATGTGTTTGAATATTTATTTTAATTGAAATACGTTCAGTGTCTGATCATCTTATCATTTGGGCCTGAAATTAGTTGTGTCATATATTCTAGGCCGACACGCATATTACTGCAGTGACCATTGATCTCGAAATTGAGATTTATTTGTACTCGAAATCGTTGCTTCCTTTCTAGGCCGCGCCGCCACGCCACTGAGGTCGAAATTGAGACTTACTTGTATTGGAAGTTGTAGCTTTCTTCCCAGTATCATCCTTTTTTTGTCACATTTTGTCTTTTAGGGCGAATGTTTATGCGTAACTGCGCAAGTGACGTATGTCGATCAAAGACTCATTACGACTGCGAGAGAAACAGATTATCTCTGACTTGTGATATAAAAACTCTGTGGATAGTGTGGTGTCACCGCCAGACACCACACTTGCTAGGTGGTAGCCTTTAAATCGGCCGCGGTCCGTTTGATAGTGACGACACGCGGGTCCGACGTATACTGTGATTGCAGACCGAGCGCCGCCACACGGCAGGTCTAGAGAGACTTCCTAGCACTCGTCCCAGTTGTACAACCGACTTTGCTAGCGATGGTTCACTGACAAAATACGCTCTCATTTGCCGAGACGATAGTTAGCATAGCCTTCAGCTACGTCATTTTCTACGACCTAGCAAGGCGCCATTATCAGTTGCTATTGATACTGTAAAGAATGTACAGACAAGAGCTACGTTCAACATTAATGGATTAAAGTATTCTACCAGTTACCACCTTTTTCTGAAGTCTAATTCCTTGTCCTGTTCCAGACCTCACGCCAGCCTGCGTGAGCTTAAACGCGTGCCTTTCGGCTTCCTCCAAACTCCGTGGGTTGGCTCCTGCCAATCCACAACAGATAGAACGTGGAATATTACGTGTACCATGACTTACAGTGTTACAGTTATTGAACTATACTGAAAAACGTAAATTAGCTACAAACTATGGCGTGCAAACAATTTATTCAACATGTAAACGTCTCAGCAGATAATCTGATTTAGGTTACGGCGTGTTCGATATGCCTCCCGTCATTGGCGGCGTTGGGCGCAGACGAATAGCGAAATTCTGCATGAGCCGCTGAAGAGTCGGAATATTAGTGCTGTTGATGATCTCCAGAATGGCTATTTTCTGCTCGCTAATGGTTTTGGGGCTACTGCTGTACAACTTGTCTTCAATGTAGCCCCACAAAAAGGAATCACATCAGATCCGGAGAATGTGGCGAACAATCGATGCTCATGCCAGTGGCCTTTGGGTACCCCAGAGCTAGAATGTGGTTCCCAGAGTGCTCCTTCAGGACGCCAAACACTCTCCCGCTTCTATGGGGTCGATCTCCGTCTTCCGTGAACCACGTCTTGTCAAAATCAGGATCACTTTGGATAATGGGGATGCAATCATCTTCCAAACCCTTCACTTATCGTTGAGGGTGGAGAGACTTTTCGATCGCCAAATGCGGTTCCTCAGTCCCCCATATGTGCCTGTTTTGCTTATTGACGAACCTATCCAAATGAAAGTGGGCTTCGTCGCCAAACCAAACCATATTCACATCAAAGTCCCTTTCGTCAATTCTGTGGACAACAGTGTTGGCGAAACACAAACGCTGTTCCATTGCCCTGGTGCTTAATGGCTGATTGGTTTGAATTTTGTGTGGGAAGGGGTGTAGGTCTTCAACAAGTTGTCGCACTCGTGTCTCCCGGTTGATTACCACCTGTTGTGGAGCTCGTCTGATTGATTTTCTGGGTCTGGCTTGAAACACAGCGCATGTCGTCTCGGTGTTTTCAGGAGTTTTCACCCACTTTGGACAACCGACATTGCCAACAATGTCAGTACGAACAATACCCGTTCTGTCAAACTTGTGAACCAAAATCTTGGTTGTTAGCACACTTGGACCGGTTGTCTTCACCTTGAACTCGGTCGCAAACATCCTCTGACCGGCAGATGGGGTGTTATTGCTCGTACGATAGGCCTCGACAAGCGCTTTATGCTCACGCACTCTGTACTGTGACATTTTGACGTGCAAATGGCCGACAACAACAAGGCGCATAGGCATACCAATTTCCATCATGCTCCGCGGCCAAACGTGCAGTTTAAACGTCTTAACGCAAACCTTTGAGAAGTTAGACAATTTTATTTCATGTTCAATAACTGTCATCCTGCACTTACTTCTGATTTAGCAATGAATAGGATCGCAGAGGAACTATATTTAGCGGCATAGTTGTAAGCTGCCATTTTGAATACGGAATGTAATTAAATAAATAATGATAAAATTTCATCTCTTACAAGAGGATGATGGATATTAAATGTAGCTATGAAGATCATTTTTAAAAAGCTACAAGGTGTACAACTTTGCTTCTGCCGTTTGCCAATAGGTGGCGACAACGTTAACTAGGGTCGAAAGAAACAGATCGCAGATTCAGGCAGTTAGCTTGGACCTCGGTCAACATAACCTTATCTAAGCATTAGTCGATTTGTGTCTGCATCATAAAGCTGTTCTTGATTGAAATTGTCAGTTTACGAGCCTAATTCTCATCATTTGCGGGAGGTGTCACTGTTTTGTTTCAGTACGAAGAAAACAACGGCTGAGTCTCATCAAATGCTCTCAAGTACGTATGGCAAGGACGCTATTGGTGAAATAACGTGTCGTGAGTGGTTTCAACGTTTCAAGAACGGTGAATTTAACGTCGTTGACCGGTATAGTGGTGGAAGTGAGAACGTTTTCGATGATGCAGAATTGGAAACGTTGCTGAGTGAAAACTCGTGTCACACTCAAGAAGAATTGGCACGATTAGTGGAAGTGACAGAGCAAGCCATTTCGAAACGTCTCAAGGCTCTGGGCATGATTCAGAAAGAAGGAACTTGTGTCCCGTGTGAGCTGAAACCAAGAGACGTTGACCGCCTTTTGTGTGTTTGTGAACAGTTGCTTCAGAGGCAAAAACGGAAGGGATTTCTGCATCGTATTGTGACAGGGAACGAAAAATGGGTTCATTACGATAACCCTAAACGCAAAACGTCATAGGGATATCCCAGCCATGCTTCCACGTCGACGGCCAAACCGAATATTCACGGCTCCAAGATCATGCTCTGCATTTGGTGGGACCAGCTCGGCGTCGTGTACTATGAGATGTTAAAACCAAGTGAAACAATCACAGGTGCTCGTTGTCGAATGCAATTAATGCGTTTGAGCAGAGCATTAAAAGACCAACGGCCGCAGTACAGCGAGAAGCGCGATATAGTGATTTTGCAGCACGCCAACGCTCGACCCCACGTTGCAAAATATGTCAAAACGTATTTGGAAACGTTAAAATGGAAGTCCTACCCCACCCGCCGTATTCTCCAGACATTGATCTATCTCACTATCACCTGTTTAGATCAATGGCACATGGCCTGGCTGACCAACACTTCAGATATCATGAAGAAGTCACAAATTGATTCGATTCGTAGATCGCTTCAAAAGATGAACAATTTTTTCGACGCGAGATTCGTACACTGCCCGAAAGATAGGAGAAATCAGGGGTCAGGTATGGAAAATACCTTGAATGATACATGCGTAACCAATCTGTTTCATTAAAGCCTCAAATGTTGGGGAAAAAACGATGGACGCAAATTGTACACCTTGTACAATTTCATGAATGGAAAAATTCGTTTAAGTTTTTGGTTCTTTCAACTTCTCCCTTGTCTGTGGCTATGAAAATTGTTTGGCGTGTCGTAACTCGTAGGGAACTTTGTGTCCTGGAAAATCAGTAAAGCCTGAACAATTTTTTCGACGCGGGATTCGTACACTGCCCGAAAGATAGGAGAAATCAGGGGTCAGGTATGGAAAATACCTTGAATGATACATGCGTAACCAATCTGTTTCATTAAAGCCTCAAATGTTGGGGAAAAAACGATGGACGCAAATTGTACACCTTGTACAATTTCATGAATGGAAAAATTCGTTTAAGTTTTTGGTTCTTTCAACTTCTCCCTTGTCTGTGGCTATGAAAATTGTTTGGCGTGTCGTAACTCGTAGGGAACTTTGTGTCCTGGAAAATCAGTAAAGCCTGCACCACGGTCGTTTATGCTCTATTTTGAGAGATTGATTTCTGGACTTTTATCGAAATTGATACTCAACTTGGACACTGCTTCCCATGCCGCAGAGTGAATACGTCATAGCACCGAGGACGGCTTCCCCACGGCGTACGTTTGTGCCTGTAACTGTTTTAAGAAATTTAAGAGTCAACGACAGCGGAATTTTGCGGACCCACAGAAATTTTATCCCTCGTGCTGGCTTCGACATCGAGAAACATCCCCCAGGCTGTGGCTAAGCCATGTCTCCGCAATATCCTTTCTTTCAGGAGTGCTAGTTCTGCAAGGTTCGCAGGAGAGCTTCTGTAAAGTTTGGAAGGTAGGGGACGAGGTACTGGCAGAAGTAAAGCTGTGAGTACCGGGCATGAGTCGTGCTTCGGTAGCTCAGTTGGTAGAGCACTTGCCCGCGAAAGGCAAAGGTCCCGAGTTCGAGTCTCGGTCGGGCACACAGTTTTAATCTGCCAGGAAGTTTCATTAAATTAACTTGTTATATTTTATTGTAAGATTAGCCGGTTAATCCTCTTAGTAATTCTTGTTATAATATTATTATTGTAATACGTAAAGTTTGGTTGTGGCTAAAGGTCACGCTTACATTGAATTTATTGTCTTGGTCTGAGCATTTTCGTAAGTTCTATGATTATATTGCACGAATTATGTGTCTGCTTTTTGCTCTAGGGTTTTCGAGCTGTTCATAGCGTTTGGAAGCGCTGGTCGGGGATGTTATCTGTTACCCTCTCGGACGTTGCGGACTCCTGGCTTGCTATGGCATCCCTCGTAAGTTTCTATCTTGTAGCAATCGGGCGATTATTTAACCAAAAATGTCCGTTATTCGAAACTGTCTTCCTCACACCTGTCCGGCCGTACGTGCCCCTTACATGTATCCCCTATTTGAATTTTGGTTTTAACGTAATAGTTTTAATATCAGTGCAATGCTCAATTTGTTAAATTATATTTTATTATTTTTCCACGTCTGTATCTTGATTATGGCCAAGGGATTTCTCCGACTGGTCAAATATTGGGTATTTGTGTCGAGAATTGCTCTGCGTTCGTAGCGTAAAATATTAGTACTTAACTAGCCTCATCTCGTCAGATACCAGAGTTTTGTAATTATGTGTTACTATCCTTCTTGTAAGCGATATTCTTTAATGTGAATCACCCTCTTTGGCCAGCCAAATGTTCGAATTATAATCTTCAGCATCACTGCTGTCATTATTTGCCCAGCGCTAAGAGAGTGTTCGAGTTATATTTGATAGTACTACTTGTTTGTTAACCCTTCCAAAATTGAGGCATTTTATTCGTTTAAATTAAATGATTAGTAATCAATTGTTTTATCTGAGGAAATTTTGGTGTGACTGCCTCAGAAATTTGTATTTAATTAGTGTTTGTGGTATATCTGCCGTAAAACATTTTTGGACTCTTGTGAAGTAGCAAATGACTTGTGATAAATGGCCTGCACCTTTCCTTTTACTTGCTTCCTTATACTGGGGCGTCCTTTGACATTTCAAGCACACCACTCTTTCATAGCACTTGACTGTCAGACTGTCAGAAAAGGGATGTCGACTGTCACAAAAGGAATTCGGAATCACTCTACGAACATGTTGTAATATCAGTAACTCAGTGAGAGAGACGACCCTGTAAATTTTTCATTATTTTCCCAAGATATTGGGTTTCTGTTTCTCTAGTTTCTAACTGTTTGCCTAAACACGCATTGTCACGTTCAGAGCAGTGTTCATCATCACGGTTAACGTTTCGTCTAGTGGTAGTTTTTTCATTAGTGGCAATATGTTTTGCTGTGTAGGAGGCCTACTTTCTACTTCTTTACGGTATCATCGTTTTTGTACCGAATATATCTCTCATTATTAGGCCCATTTCTACGCCCTAAACCAGTACCCGAAGATGGCAGATTTAGAGTTGGAACAGCAACAATCTTCTACTTGCGTTTTGAAGCAATGTTAAATAGTTCCGTTTTCAGATCCTTTTCATAAACTGAATCAGTAAAATATATTGGGCGCACACGTGCTTTTTCAACTGAAAACGAATCTGCAAGTTAATGATTTATCTATTTTCGTTCACCTCACTGTTTTTAGGAAACATGTGAAACTTTGTTCGTAACTAATTTTCCTGCTGTGGTTAGTACAAATGGCGATCGTGCAGCAAACCATTATTTTTCGCTTAAAAACTTACTATAAAAGTTTCCTCGGTACTGTGACAATTAAGTGTAACTTTGTATACAATTACCAGTCGCTAATAAAAGTTCACACAGTCGCAAATAACCTGGTTTTTACTCGCAAACGTAGTTACAAGAAATTATGGCAATCGCGGGCTACCTGGCGCTGTTTGGGTTAACTCTGAAGTCAGCGGCGACGCTTTCTACTGCACTCGTTAACCTCGTTATCCGTACCGCACATTGCTGCCAAGATCTTTCTAAATTAGACTCGGTTTCGTAAACAATGAAATAACAGCACATAGGCCTACCCTCTCAAACTGCAAAGTGTCAATCTGTTTTCTAATCCTTCACATTTTTGTCAGACAACTTTACTGACCTCTGACATAAGTAATAATAATCGTTATTTTTTATTTCGTGCCTCATGAGACTTCTTTTACAGCTTTGTAACAATTTTTTTCTCTGGATCCTATGATGACTTGAAATTTCATAACGGTTTGTGACGGTTACACCACGTGCTGTACTTTTGTTGTCGGGAAAAAGATATAGCCAATTTTACTGTCAGTTTCATTTTGCCAAGTTCGTTTTTTGTTTTTCTCTGGAATAACTGGTTAAGAATAAACGTGTGGTTCTCAGCACATTCATGTAAATGGACGACTTTTGTTGTTTCAGATATACACGAAGTTCCCCATTTAGAAATTGCTCTTCAGTTATTGCCTTACTTTTGTCTTAAAATTCCCTCTTATCACTCTTTGTGTATTGTGAAACATACAATAATGCCTTGGGATATGATGATAACCACGTTTACTGTTTCCAGATGTGTAATACATTATGTATAACGCAACAGCAATTTATCTTGACGCTGCTAGTAGAAGATAAGGATGTAGCCAACAAAAATTGATTCTGCACTATTATACACACACCAAAAAAAGTTTCGCATCACCCTGGTTCCCAGAACTCCTGAAGATAGACGTTGACTGTGGATGTTGTATCACAGACATAGTCCCTATGACTGTTCAGAGACGTCACTAAACCCGACCAAAGATTTAAACGAGCACTCATGATCATAGCCTATTAGGCTTAGGGTGTCTGACAGAAGATCAGTTCCAGTCACTCGACCAGGGAGGAGGTACACGGCTCGTGTTGCCTGCAGTTCAACCATGCCTAGACCGCTGTTCGTTCGCTTCCGCATTGTTACTCTGTGTCAGGAAGGGCTCTCAACAAGGGAAGTGTGCAAGTGTCTCGGAGTGAACCAAAGCGATGTTTTCGGACATGGAAGAGATACAGAGAGACAGGAACTGTCATATGACATGCCTCACTCAGGCCGCCCTAGGGCTACTACTGCAGTGGATAATCGCTACCTACGGATTATGGCTCGGAGAAACGCTGACAGCAACGTCACCACGTTGAATAATGCTTTTCGTGCAGCCACATGACGTCGTGTTACGACTCAAACTGTGCGCAGTAGGCTACATGATGCGCAACTTCACTCCCGACGTCCAAGGCGAGGTCCATCTTTGCAGCTACGATACCATGCAGCACGATAAAGACGGGCCCAAAAACATGCCTAATGGACCGCTCGTCATTTGTATCACGTGCTCTTCACGGATGAATGTCGCATATGCCTTCAACCAGACAATCGTCAGAGACGCGTTTGGAGGTAATCCGGTCAGGCTGAACGCCTTAGACACACTGTCCAGCGAGTGCGGGAAGGTTGAGGTTCCTGCCCTTTTGGGGTGGCCTTACGAGGGGGCCGACGTAACGCCACTGGTGGTCATGGAAAGTGCCGTAACGGCTGTACGATACGTGAATGCCATCCTCCGACCGATAGTGCAACAATATCGGCAGCATATTGGCGATGCATTCGTCTTCATGGACGACAATTCGCGCCCCAATCGTGCATATCTTGTGAGTGACTTCCTTCAGCACAACGACATCGCTCGACTAAAGTGGCCAGCATGTTCCCCAGACATGAACCTTATCGAACATGCCTGGGATAGATTGAAAAGGGCTGTTTATGGACGACGTGAGCCACAAATCACTCTGATCTACACCGAACCGCCGTTGAGGAGTGGGACAATCTGGACCAACAGTGCTTTGATGAACTTGTGGATAGTATGCCACGACGAATACAGGCATGCATCAATGCAAGAGGACGTGCTACTGGGTATTAGAGGATCGGTGTGTGCAGCAATCAGGACCACCACCTCTGAAGGTTTCGCTGTGTGATAGTGCAACACGCAATGCGTGGTTTTTATGAGCAATAAAAAGATCGGAAATGGTGTTTATGTTGATCTCTATTCCAATTTTCTAAACAGGTTCCGGATCTCTCGGAGCAGAGGTGATGCAAAACTTTTTTTGTGTGTGTATGTGTGTACTGAAAAAGCAGCAGTAGTGGTATAACTACTGCATAGGTGGCTGCTACAGAAGTCAAACCTAGCAGTAAGGATTTACGGTTAAGACGTCGTAATTTCTTTCAGTGAGCTCGGTGCCTAAGACTGTGCTACATTATGAATCCAAATGTCTTTATTCAGCATTCGGATATTGTTGAATTGTACATCAACAGTATTAACCGGGTGGGTCAGTTGAGTGGTCGAATAAACTCAACGCCAGACCACCTCCGATGGCACCACAACTGGTGTAGAAGATCAGTGTTTAAAAAAAGCTGCGGGTTGAGTAAATCTGTGTCGTACCTCAAGCAAGTCTATGTTTGTAAGGAATTACCATACTTGACGTCACATACTTCTGTCATTTCCAATATTTCGGGCATCTTCACGAACTGTGCATTGCACATTTTTTTATTTCTACAGGGAAGTTGCTTTTCCACGTTATTATTTCAGCGGTGTCAAGAAAACTAACCACGGCAGTAGTGTCTATGGCAACTTTCAATCTGAAAGAAGTTCAGCAGCGAGTAGTCAGGTATAATGCAACTGGTGCGCTACAAAAATGGAGAACTAAATGAAAAAAGAAGTGTCTTGACAAAATTAATCTTCTCCAAATTCCGCGGTCGTGTGCCTCGTTCAGCTTAGGTACGCCCGGCCGTATCGTGCACACCAGACCCCCTCCTCTGCTATTGATTATGTAATTAAAAGTTTCCAGCAGAGCGGGTGAAAGGCATGCCAGTGTTACCACGCGAAAATCCATATACCGTGCGAGCCGCAGCACTGTGCCACGGCCGGGATTTTTTTTTTTTTTTAAATACTCGCTTCAACCGAAAAGCAGAGACAAAAGCATCCCATAAAATAACACGACAAAAACATTCCGCGGTTTTCGCTTGAAGTGCATTACGACTGAGTAATTTAAAACTCTGTTAACGTATTTTGGCGACCCCTTTTTTTTCGCGGGACAAGTGCAATTTAAAATTTAACATCGTGATAAAAATGCTTCAACTAAATGTGACCGTCTGGAACCGTTAGATAACCTTTGTTAAGCGGTATACTGCCCGTGCACTGCTGTACGGTACATTTAACGAATTAGCCATTTCTTGTGTAGTCTACAGCGAACTATGCGAGGTATGATCATTGTTGTTCAGTGCACGCGTACAATGTAGACAAGCATTTCAAATGCCTCAGATAAAACAACGAAATACTACCTGTAGTCCGGAGAACACGATCGCAGACTAACAACGTGGTCTTCTGACAGGTAATGCCTTTGCACATTCTACACAGTACCAAACTTTACTAGGTGTTCGGCTATAGAAATTTCAAGAACGTGGAGTAGGTATTCACGAATTCAAACTTAACTCTATAGGTGATTCATTTAATAAATTCTTGTAAAATTTGCTTATTTCAACTATGTGTATGAAGATCCGTGACGGGAATAATTCATTTAGACGATTAGTGGTCCTTTCATACCAACAGTCACTTTTTTAAATTAATTCACATGACGTGTTTCCAAATATTCCCATAACAAGCTCTTACATATATCATTATAGCAGGCGTCCAAAATTAAGACGACAGGATTCCTTGCAAATGAACGTATTCTCTCGCTCTCCCTCCCCCCCCCCTTCTCTCTCTCTCTCTCTCTCTCTCTCTCTCTCTCTCTCTCTCTCTCTCTCTCTCTCTCTACTCCCACATATACTGTCACCAGTTTTGATTTTGCAGTCAGTTTTCGCAACTTCATTAATAAATCAAATACAGGTGTCAACTTAGCTTTTTAAAGGAGATTAACACTGTTTTCGCAGTCGAAAGATCTCAAATCGTGTAGATCCAACAACAAATTATAGAGAAAAAATGCGTTGAACATCGGGATATTTGCACTGTTGATGTGGTTGCTGAATGCCCCACCACCAGGAAATTTACGCCATTCTTCAAGGAAATTTTCGCCGTACTTGCCTTACGCAATTGTCCTTGAGGAGGGCGAGATAGAGCACATTCTCACTGTCTTCTTGATGTCTAGAGTGCAAATATTGTATTTGTCATTGAACACTCATACGTTTCCAGAAATGATTGTTTATGGTTCCGCTAAACCGTAGTTTAAGGTAGTTCTAGCTTAGCGATCACAACCCGGTGTTTACTGACAGCAGATAGCTGGACTGCTGTTCGAAAAGCGCGGTTGTGTTATACTGTAAATGTGCGTATTTCAATCGCAGTAAGTCCTCTGCCAAAATCATCAACCGTCTGAAGAGTAGGACATCTTCCCTAAAACATTAATACGTACGTTTCTATCTCGTTCGTAGTCCACAGAATACGTTACATTGTCGATTTTGTACGGAAGCTTTACTTTTTATGAAGTTTCCTGAATCATCCGTCGTTTACAACTTACTGCAGTTGTCTGCTATGATTTTCAAGCTTTTGCGCTTTTTTAGAGCACAATCCACTGTCTTCTGTGGTTTATGTAGCAATTTACATGGACTGTTTGGAGTAAGTCTCATCGCACCTTGTGACAGACCCCAAAATGTACACGCAGTTGTTAATATTTCTCAAAAGCCAGTAAATGGGCTTCAAACAATAATCTCAGCGAATGAAGTTCTGTTCTATTACCTACTATGTCGCTTGAGTGCGATAGTACCGGTATCGTATACACAGTCTGTTGTGACTGGGCAAGACAGCCAAGTCACAATGAGAGGAAGCCGAAAGGCACGTGTTAAGCTCACGCAGATTGGCGTGAGGTCTGGAACAATTAAAGGAATTAGTAGTAGCAAATAAAGTACGTAGTTGATGTAATACTTAACTTAAATCCACAATTGTAGAACATCTCTTTTGACGGTACATGTTATAACCACAATATAAAATAATATCAAATGCTATGGCACCTTGCTATGTCGTAGCAAATGACGTAGCTGAAGGCTATGCTAACTATCGTCTCGGCAAATGAGAGCGTAGTTGTCAGTGATCCATCTCTGGCAAAGTCGGCTGTACAACTGGGGCGAGTGCCAGGACGTCTCTCTAGACCTGCCGTGTGGTGGCGCTCGGTCTGCAATCACTGACAGTGGCGACACGAGGGTCCGACGTATACTAATGGACCGCGGCCGATTTAAAGGGTACCACCTAGCAAGTGTGGTGTCTGGCGGTGACACCACACGGCCTAACAAGCTTCCGGCGAGACTGATAGAAGCAGCTGTAATTTATGCCGGTTATTGGCATCGACTTTTTCCAGTCGCTACCAACTTTATAGACAAGACTGTGTTTAATAGGCGCAACATATCGGTAACTAAGAGAATTCCTAAATAAATTGCTCATATTATAAAAACAACACTTAACTCACAGTATCACTTCTGCTCACGTAGAAGTAGATTCACCAAACAGTTTTTTCTGCTTGTTGACGCTAGCAGCAATCAGAAATCAATTAATGCTGTTTGATCTGGTTCGATTTACAATGATGCACGCAGCCGTATCATCCACTTCACCGAGGGTATTCTTATTGTGCGCATGTAACACGCGTACAGCGAACAAAAAAACGCACATTTTAGAAAATCTGGTGGCTTACGCTACACTCTCTGATCAAAAGGTACTTAATAGTGTACATTATTATGTGCTGTGTCCACCTTTCGCTTTTATAACATCTCGAATTCTGCTGGGGACACTTCCAAAGAGGTATCTGAAATATCTATGGAGAAATAGGAGTCGATTCACCTTAAATATATTGGTTCGCTGTGGTTTTCAACAAGGTCGACGTTTTAACTCATCTCAAAGAATTTCTATTGACTGCATATCGGGATTCTGGGCAGGGGCATCCATTTCCAGAATGTTACTCTCCACAACCAATTGACATATTCTGCTTAAACTAAACCGCCGTGTTTTAACATTTAATTGGACATGTAATTAGCCGATTTCACTCCTGTGTAAATTAACTGTGGAGTAGGCGCAACGTTCCCAGACACAGTGCATGACACAGTTAATAAGAATAGTGACACAAACTGACTGACCTGGCAAAGGTCGAAAAATGGCACAACAGCTTGTATACCAACTGCTCCTGCAACAAAAACGTTTTAGCGTTTGACACTCGTTATCGTATCTGCAACGCTTATCTCTTTCAAAATAGCGTTTGGCAACTGCACACACAGGGGAAAATGGCGGCAATGAAGCAAACGTTCTAGAAACGCACCTGGTTATACGTAGGTTGGAACTTACATAGTGGCAACAGTGCTGTGGAGACACTATGCAATGGAATCTAATGTTGTCGCTGATAGCACCCTTGTTGACATACCTACCATACCTCCGAGCAAATGGAGTCGCTCGTCCCACGTCACCGGTGTGCGCACAATCGAGGGAAACATCGTCACTTGCGAGCGAGCGGTCGACCGTAACGGTGTCACTATTTTTTCGAAACAGGAACAACGGAGTTGGATCAAGATTGAATGTGCCAGAGGTCGTACAGCACGACAGTGTCATCAAGGTCTTCAAGAGGAGTGCGAAGAACCGGCATTGCCGTACAGAACAGTGGCAAGTTGGGTAAAAGCATTCAACAAATGTCGGCAAACTGTGGCAGACATGCATCGGGCAGGTCGTCCTAGAGTCTCTGAAGAAGAAGTGTATGCTGTTGCCGCGTTAGTGGACAGTGATCGACCCAATATGATTCCTGAGCTCGTCCACGAAACCGGATTAGCGCATACGACTGTGCTTCGCATTCAGAAGGAACGCCTAGGCATCCGAATAATTGCATCACGATGGGTTCCGTATGGCTTGACGGAAATGCAGAAATTGATGCGTTACGGCGCTGCTCAGACGCATTTGGAGCGCTATGAGCGCGAAGGAGAGGCTTTCTTACGCCGTATCTAACACTGGATGAATATGGGCCACACCGTACGACTCAAAACTGAAACGCCAATCCAACCAGTGGTGTCATTATGGATCGCCGCGAAAGTCGAAAGTGCGTCAGAGCTCCAGCACGGTGAAAGTTATGGTGATTCTCTTGTACGACTATGATGGTGTTATCCTAACGCATTACGTTCCTCCACGGCAAACCGTCAGTGCACAGCATTACTTTTCGTTTGTGGAGCATCACCTGCGGCCACGTTTCCGAAAGAAGCGGCGACACTTTCTGCGCGACCCTCCCATCATTTTGCACGACAATGCTCTGGCGCATACAGCGCAAGCTGTAGCTGCTAAGTTCGGGCGATGGGACTGGGTAGCACCGTACCATCCACCATACTTCCCGGACTTAAGTCCTTGTCACTTTGACTTAATTCCGAAGTTGAAGAAACCACTTCGTGGCATTCGCTTCAGAACTGTTCCAGAGAGTCGACAAGCAGTAGACAGCTCAATTCACACCATCAACAGAACAGGCTCTGCTAATGGTATACTACGCCTTCCACATCGTTGGCAACGGGTTCTACACAACGCTGGTGACTACTGTAAGGACAGTAAGAGGTAGGACCATGTAGCTCTTTTGTATCGGATGTGAATAAATAGCTGCCACTGTTTAAGTTCCAGCCCTCGTATTTATTTTTTAAGGGTCGCCTATCAATAGCGAATTTCTAGGACATAAGTGGCTTTCAATAGCAAGTCACATTGCGAATACAAATCTTCTATTTAATGTAAACAAGAGAACGACTGACAAAGAACAGTACAAAGTAATTTTCTGAAAATTGTTGTAGATTAACAGTAAAATGACTACAAACTGTGGAGGATCCACGTCTGATTGGAAGACTGCAGGGAGCTAAATCATAAGACTCCTGTTTGTGGGAAGCTCTCAAAAGCAAGCTAACCGACACAAAATGATCAACACAGATAACTGACGTACTACGTTATGCTTCTTACATGCTCAAATACGAGCTGCTCAGAAGATGGATTAAGCTACTGTCTGAGCGAAACATACATTCTTCTGGTAGAACACCAGAGGGCGCCAGTCAGCGACAGATAAGAGTATCCTCTCTTTTCGTAAAAGTTCCCCCCGGAACCCTAACCATTCCCACGTTCCATCTGGAGGGGACAGTGATGAATGAATATGATTCCCTTTCTAGGTAAAAACAGGGGAAAGTAAGGGAAACTTCCACTCAAACCTTACGAAGCCCATCGATATGATTCCTTAGGTTGATACTGATTTTGATCAATTTCTCTCCATTGATCAGCACCAACCTCACCGCATCTGGTTGCAGGTGAATCTTTGGATAGGACAATCTATAATTTTTGGAGGGAAGCAACAAACGTTTTGAAATCAGGAAAACGCCAAGAGACCGCCTCTCCTTTGACGTGGAGGATAGAAGGGTCAATTTCATGCTGAAGCAGCCTCAGGAGAAAGCTGTGGCTTCCAGTTTCATCTGTCCCTGTGACAGATCAGAAGCAACGTTGTTCACAATGACTAGTTCGACAAACAGGGCCATTTCCGCAAAAACAGAAAGCACCCGCCCCCTGCTACTGAGACGTCGTGGAAAGCCTCCTCCCAACGTTACGGGACTGTCTGTCTGCTCGGGTCAGCTCCTTTCAAGTTGACAACATTATGGTGATAGCCGGCCGGAGTGGCGGAGCGGTTCTAGGCGCTACAGTCTGGAGCCACGCGACCGCTACGGTGGCAGGTTCGAATCCTGCCTCGGGCATGGATGTGTGTGTGCTGTCCGTAGGTTAGTTAGGTTTAAGTAGTTCTAAATTCTACAGGACTGATGACCTCCGAAGTTAAGTCCCATAGTGGTCAGAGCCATTTGAACCATTATGGTGATGAAGGCAGCACCGGAAGTCGGCATGACACCAAAGTGCCGCCTTTTCGTCTTCTTTTGTAGTGCTTTGCAGCAGCGAGATAAAGACGATGAAATAAGTATAACTCACTGAAGAACGACACCTACTTTCCATAATCGAGTGCCTTGACTGTTCTTTTCTATGTCTTCATTAAAATTTACTTCATGTGGTATGACATATGTTCAGTTTCATCACCGCAGTTATGTAGGAAATAAAAGTTCACAGCTCATTACGCAAATACGTGCAATCGCCCTTGTAGATAATCTCCTATTCATGTTTACAATTACATCTATGTGGGGCGTTGAAAAGAAACGAGCCTGAGGCATAATTACAGAAACCAGTACCTGTATGTCACAAGTATTGACCCTGGCTGTTGGGACACTTGTCCCACTATGACACAAAGTGGTGAATGGCTGTCTCATAAAATTCTCAGGTCTGTGATGTTAACCAGTTCCGCACGTACAGCTGGACGTCGTCGTTTGAGGTACATCGTTCGTCGTTCTTCTCTGACCAAGATGGCCCCCTTCCTGATTCTCTGCCTGCAGTACGGGACAACAGTGAATGCCCGGCGTTACTTGCAAATCTTGGCCACCCATTGTGAGTTAACGAGCATTTCGCCCTCATTTAAGTATATGGTCGAAAGAGGCAGCCTTACAGGAATTGTGAAACGAATCCTGTCGTCCAGGACCGTGTGCCGCAAAGCGCGCAGGTGCGCCACGAGATGGGGAAATTCACAGGCATCTGTTGTGCTGAATGAGGCCAGGCTGATCAGGCCTAAGCGATGTAGTGTGCGAGTGACACAAACGAGAATATACATCATAGGGAAACCCCATAGGAGCTGTTTGTGCCCAGGGCAGCGTAGCAGTGTTAAATATGGCGGTCCTATGATCGGCCATAAAGGCAAACATTTACGAAAACTATTTAATTCTGTAGTAATTCAGGGAATGAAGCCACTGCAATTATAATCTACCACCTTTCTTAAATTCTCATGGTGATACCAACAAAACTTGAATATTAATCATATCTATAATAGTTTAGGATTTACTGTTAAAGTTAAATTAACACGTTTTGTAACGAAGTCTTGAATGCTAAAATTTGAACGCTTTGGTCGATCTTAACAATCGACATTTCATATATGAGCGCATCATTAAAATGACAATGCTGTAAATATCAACTCTGTAGCTTTGTTTGCTTAAAAGATATAGTAAATTCAAATTATCAGTATTTTCAGTTAAGCACCAGATATTTCCTCCACACGAAACACATTGAACGATGACAGCATGACACCTCATTGAATCATTAGGTAATAGAATATTTGTTGTAAAGTTTATTGCACGATAGTTACTTTTGTTCTTTATTTACTTATCAGAATGCACATTGGAGCAAGGCTGCTGGCCATGACAGTCAAAGTTAAGAAGGAAATTGTATTGGTTTCATGTAAAGAAATATGGTTGAAATGGCTCTGAGCACTTAACATCTGAAGTCATCAGTCCCTCAAACTTACAACTACTTAAACCTAACTAACCTAAGGACATCACACACATCCATGCCCGTGGCAGGATTCGAACCTGCGTCCGTAGCAGCCGCGTGGTTCCGGACTGAAGCGCCTAGAACCGCTCGGCCACCACATATGTAAAAGAATTTAACATTTATTATGTAATGGATATTATTGTTACTTTATTTAGAACGTGGGAGTGGTCAAGCTGTGATTAATTAAATATGTTACAATGCAAAATAACGTAGAATAAGATGTAGCCAATCAGATGGACGGCTTCAGGGAAGGAAACTGCACTAGTCAGTTGAGCGACGATGTTCGGCACGCAGGAGACCCGGCCAGCGACGGGCAGTGGGACAGTTCTGATCTAGACACCAAAGGGACAATTAGAATTGATACGCGAAAGCGGATCGTCGGTCATTAGATAGATAGGAAGTGAAACAACTTAGAAAACTTAGAGTTGTGTGGTAACGCGGGACTTAGTCTCTGAGCGGTGAGCAGCTGCGCGCCTGGTGTGAACTCTTAACTTTTCGCGTAGAAAGCGAGGTGGAGTATTCGACTTGTATTTCGCCATGAGATTGTGAATGATCGAACTGTGGATATGTGCTCGAGTGTAACAGTAACTCTAAATACGACCACTTTCGCTATTACTTTGCTTTCTGAATAAACATTGTTCTAAGCAGATCGCAACTGCGTGGCCTATATCATTTATGGGTCGTTAATTTATCTCGCGGTATTACTATTACTGTTATTATACGTTATATTAACTTCGTATGTTTCATACAATTTAGCAAACTTGCCATCAGGCAGACAATTTAACCAAAGGGTCACAAGTGTCTAATTTAGGGCGTGTAATGCGACACGTACCGTTCAACCCCTAGACGAGTTTGATCCAAGGCATTTCGTCGAAGAGGAACCGCATGTGAGCCCGAACATCTTTGCGATGTTAACTCGCTCCTTCGCCAAGCGATCAAATCAAAACGATCAGGCAGTCTCACCCGTGGGCTCATTCTGCTCCACGACAATGCAAAGCAACATCCGGCCAACACAATCTCGGCACTTTTGCAGAAATTGAAATGGGACGTTCTCGGCCACCCTCCATACAGTTCGGACCTCTCTCCCTGTGATTACGCCATTTTTGGTCCCATTACAAAGCCTCTGAGGGGCAAAAGATTCACCTTGGACGACGACGTCCAGCTGTATGTGCGGAAGTGGTTAAATCGCAGCCCCGCGTACTTTATGAGACAGCCTTTCACCGCCTTGTGTCGCAGTGGGACAAGTGTCTCGACAGCCAGGGTCAATACTTGTAACATACGGGTACTGGTTTCTGTGGCTCCTTTCTTTTTGAAGTCCCCTTATACATTTTGAAGTAAATAGTATTGTTTTGGACAGCGTCGCGACATTCTCCTACATATTTACTCTGTACTAAAGCTCAGTCAGGTAAGACCTTTACTATAACTTAATTAAGGTAGTATACTGAGGTAAAACAGCAGTTAAAATTGGAAATCCCTCTAGTTTCCGATGGTCCAGATTTGTTTGACAAGATAATCACCGCAGCTGGGCCTGACTAAAAGAACACGATGTCTTATATGAGAAGTACTTTGCATTTCTCATAAACATGTGCAATAAAATGCTCACCGTAAAGCTGCTACCTTACGGAAAATGAAAAACTAAAGAACTGTGTAATCGTAACATATCGTTACTTCCGTAATCTCGAACTTACGTTAATTGGGCATATACTGATGATTCGTTACCAAGTTATGTTTGAAAGGGGCTCACAGCCAAAACAAACATGTTGAATGACTGCCATCTGTCAAACGGAATGTCGTTGGTTGGATTAAAACTACGCAGTGTCCCTTTATTTGGTAATTATAACTGCTCTGCCTCTGTAGCCATTTTCAGATGAGAAGAGTGCAACTTGTCGAATGGATAGACTTGGGACACAGTCCAAATATTCGTCTATTAGTACATTCATGGAATGTAGTGTGTTAACCGGACCACAAATTACCAAATCTGGATTCCAACCTGAAACCTTGTATTTCGCCTGCAGAGCTCTTGAAGCGGCCATACAGTCAAGTAAGAGACTGAACAGCGTACATTATCATGCATTTTGTACAAGCGTGCACCAATTCCCTTCACCTCAAAACAGTTAATACATGTTTCTACAAGCATGTTTGGGCTTCAAATATGTGGGGCTCAAATGAAGACAATTTACTCGCTTCGTCCGGATCTGACATAGTGAAGCAAAGAAAAAGCCCGAGGCAGGACTGGCTATTGAATCAATATATTGATTCTCAAATTAAATTAGAAGATAATTCCACGTGATTGGTACATCTATTTCAGGATCAGCGCAGATACTTGTTTGAACTTCCAACTAATCGTCAAACTGTTCATTTAAAACAAGCATACATTGATGAGGGAAGCTATACCATGACCCTTGAGGCAGACATCAGAAATTAAATTTCTCGTGAACTGAAGGGGCTATGATGATTCAAATGTTCACCTATACATATTTATAATACGTGAGAGTCGACTAATGCGCCTCAACTCTTAGGCCCACATTCGTAAATACTCTCAAATTTGTCCCTAAATCGTTGGTTCTGGGAGAGTTTATATTATTTATACACGGTGATTCAGCTAACCCTACTTATGGGTTTTCTGCAACATGTAACGTCTTCAAAAACCACCTGCTAGATTTTCATATTCTCTCGCTCGCAACATGCAGAGAGTACTATAGAAAAAATGAACAAGACCTTTTTGTAGGACATTTAATGTAGTTAAATTTTGTACTGGGATGCGTTTTCGTTGGAGACCACGGTTTTCGTGTTATAGAAGAAAAATATATTTGAAGGTTTCTTCTGTATATTTTCTTGAATAATTTCAAAACTACGGCCTGTAGCGAAAACGTATTCCGGTACGAAATTTAACTACATTAAATGTGCTACAAAAATGTTCTCTTCATTTTATAGGACTAAACGTTTGCGCATAGTGAACGAGAGAATATGAAATTCTTGCGTGTGTTATTTGAAGGCATTGCGCGTTCCATAAAACCCACAGGTACGCTCAGATAAATCACTCTGTGTAACATATCACTGTGTAACAGGTCAGCTGCTTGGTCTTTCATATACTCGTACAAACTTTCCAACCCATTTGCAACTGACCTGCTTCACGTCGCTTATACAAGCCTGCACATAGTCGGTACACACCCCGAAGCATATATACGTTGGTATACCAGCGTAATTGAAAATCGATCAAGCGTGAAGTAGCTCGAACAGACCGCATGCTTGAGCAAAATTACCCTACCCAGGTGGTTGACATGGTTAATCATGCATGCCTGTCAAGCTTGCAGTTAAGATGTGTTTACGTGGACGATATTTTAAGACAATATGTGGCTGTAATATTGTTGTAGTGCACTTCGCTGCAATGTAGCTGTAATACACAGCAGTAGTGTGGTACGACCGAGCAATATTGCTGATGGAGCAGACTGTATTGGGTAGCTGCCGAAGTATAGCCCAGACGTTTCTAGTGTTATTCATCAAGAGTGAAACATATCTCGTATAGTCCGTACTGGTATTTTCTGCAAATGCTTCATTCTTGCTCTAAGCCTTGTTTACACTCCCCTGCTCCGGCAGCGCTATACTGCAAAGTCATGTAATTTGAGCGCCGAAACAATTTAATTTCGCTTCCGTACGAAAGATGGTCCGCTTCCTTAGAGACACTCGTTTTCTTTGTTGTCCATAGGTCCGTTGACGTGAGTAAGCGACAGAATTAATTACATTATGAATGTGTTACGTTCATTTATGAACGGAGCTATGGAACACAGTAACTAAAACAAAGAAAGCAAGCTCAAAAGAGGTATTCTCGCTGATACGTCGTTGCAGAAGATTTGCGGTAGTGAGACATTATCATTTTCTACATAACATCTTAAGCTTCATCAACTACATTTCTGTGTTCGTAGGCAGAAATTTGGCAACTCTCGTTTTTATTTTGATATATTTTTTAAAATAACGATCTCTACATGTGTTACTTTTCCTGTGTCATAGCTCTGATTGTAGACGTTCAGAAATGAAATTATGAAATTCGAAGTTGTATCTCTGTGCTGAAGGACAATGTAATATTTATATGAGTATCTAATAATTATTTCAAACTACCTTAGTTAATTCCTTGATTTCTTCCATTAAACCACTGAAAGTAAGAAAAAGCGAATCATATCTATGAGAAGTGCACTTGCGATATGTTTCAACGTTGTGGAAAATGTGTGTATCGAGTATCAATTGAAGGGCACGTTTCGGAAGCATTTACGTTCCTTAAAAGAAAAAACATATAATGAAAAGAATTTTCCAGGTAAAAAGAGTATTTTCAGATGGGACATCTGGCTATAATAAAATTAGCCACCTCCTAATCTTTTACTCTAATGTAAATGGGAACCCCCATCTTCTATTGCAAATTTTGATTATACAGCAATAAATTCGAAGTGTTTAACTAAAATATTTTCTACTACTCGTGGTAGCTGGGATTGCAATCTACAGAGGTCAATCTTATTGCAATTAACAACTAACTCATTTGATGCTACATTAAATTTACCAATAAAGTGATAACTTTTTTGGTCTAAACAGTTTATATTTTTAGTAAAAATTTAATTTAATTTTGCTAATTTGATTGTAATGTAACTCTTGAACTATTAGATATTTGAATGTCTGTTGAATAAAATACGTTTAGCATTATTCAGCAACAACAAAATGTGGACGTAAATTTTTTCTCTACCATCGATGCTTGATTTCAATGAATCGCCTTCATTTCCCTATCGCTGGGCTTGGTTTCGGAGAGTCTGCTAACCTCTCACGATTATTGCTCAAAATGATGACCTTCCATTTGGGTATAGTTATTAATTTTTACTTGGAAGTCACAAAAAATGGTTCAAATGGCTCTGAGCACTATGCGACTTAACATCTGAGTTCATCAGTCGCCTAGAAATTAGAACTAATTAAACCTAACTAACCTAAGGACACACATCCATGCCCGAGGCAGGATTCGAACCTGCGACCGTAGCAGTCCCGCGGTTCCGGACTGAGCGCCTAGAACCGCTAGACCACCGCGGCCGGCTGGAATTCACATACACAACGTAAAAGCATGTGTGGTGTAATTTGTGTGCATGCTTTCCTGATGCGCTCTATCATGTTCGGTCGAGTAGTTGCGACTTTTGATACATTCTGTTTTTAAAATAACAACACAAGAAGAAAAAAAAAACTCCGACACTGTAAGGTCATGTGATCTGGCAAGCCACAGTAGTGGATCAACAGTGCCTGTCCATTAAAATCGCAAGGTAATGTCTCTTTGGTTATTGTGCCGGACAACCATCAACCATCATATTGAAACTACATTTCTGTCACAATATTAGGGATACATCTTCCAATAGATTCGGTAGCTCATCTCGCAAAAAGTTACGAGGCGTTTCTCTGTTCAGGGTGCCTTCTAAAAATAAGGGACGGATTAGTTTGTCCCCTTTGATACCGTACCAAACGTCAAGAGACAAAGGACACTGGCCTACATCTACGTCATACTCCGCAAGCCACCTGATGGTACCACTATTTGATACCTCCAGCCCTGTTCCACCCGCGAACAGTGCGTGAGAAGAATGGTTGTCGGAAAGCCTCTGTACTGTCTCTAATTTCTCGAATTTTCTCCTCGTGGTCAATACGCGAGATGTATGTAGGGGGAAGTAATATGTTGTCCGACTCTTCCTGAAAAGTGTTGTCACGAAATTTCAATAGTAAATCTCTCCGTGATGCACAACGCCTCTCTTGTAACGTCTGCCAGTGGAGTTTGTTTAGCATCTCCGTAACGCTCTCTCGCCAGCTGAACGATCCCGTGACGAAACGCGCCGCTCTTCGTTGGATCTTCTCTATCTCCTCTATCAGTCCTACCTGACAGGGATCCCAGATAGATTAACAATACTCAAGAAACGGGCAAACAAACGCCTTATAAGGCACTTCTTTCGTGGATGAGTTACATTTTCTTAAGATTCTTCCAATGAATCCGAGTCTGGTATCTGCTTTTTCCACTATCTGTTTTATGTCGTAATTCCACTTACGGTCCCTGTGGATAGTTACCCAAATATTTTACGGCAGACGTTGTCTCCAGCTGTTTGTCATAAACGGTGAAGCTGTACAGTAGTGGATTTCTTTTCCTATGTATGCGCAATATGTTACACTTATTTACGTCCAGGGTCAACTGCCAGAGCCTGCACCATTCAGCAATTTTCTCCAGGTCATTTTGCAAGTTCTTACTATCTTCTGGCGTTGCTGCTTTGGTACTGCATCATCTACGAATAGCCTTAAAGAGCATCAGACGCTTTTTACTAGATCATTTATATGTATTGTAAACAGCAAAGGTCCTATCACACTTCCCTGTACTACTCTGGACGTTACCATTACATCTGTCTACATTGTTCCGTTAAGACCGACGTGTTGAGTTCTATCTGTCAGAAAGTCTTGAATCCAATTACAAGTCTGCTCCGGTACTCCTTAAGCTCGTATGTTTTTCATTAAATGGCAATTCGGGACAGTGTCAAATCCCTTACTCAAATCAAGGAACATGGCATCCATCTGAGCACCGTTGTCCACTGTGCCGTGGATCTCATGGAGGAACAGAGCGAGCTGAGTTTCGCAGAATCTCTGTTTGCGAAATCCATGTTGATTTTTATAGAGGAGATGTTCATTTCCGGAAAACGTCTTAATTCTTGAGCATAAAACACGTTCCACAATGCTACAACAGATTGAGGTCAACGATATAGATCTATAATTTGGCGGATCTGTCTTACAGCCTTTCTTAAAAACTGGAATAGTAGTATGGTATTACGCCTTACGGCAGGTCTTGTCATGGGTTAAGCATCTTTTGTCTGTCCATAGCCAGTCTTTCCATTTCTGAATATTTGCCTCCTTTGATATTGTCCAGCATTTGATATCTTCTTTTTCCTCTTCCACTTTTTCCTTCCACCATTCCTTCTATTCCTTCCTTCAATAAACAGTCCCTCCACAAACAGTGAAGTAGTATTAATCAGAATTGGAGAAGAAAGAAACGTGCTGACAGTCATCAGAAAGAAAAACGGGAATGACCTGCGCTTTTTTCCAGTCGTTAGGTACCTTTCGTTGTTCAAGCTATCTACGATAAATAACTGCCAGAAGGGGAGCAAGTTCTTTCGCATAACGTTTATTGCGCATAATCTTCCATCACTTAGCGACACCAAGACCTGATTATCTTCTCTACTACCTTGGCCAACGAGCACGCATGCCGGTATTAATTGTTACAACCGGTTAAACGTGCTGCTGTATTTTGTAACACGAAGGTTACTGCATTGAAGCAGGCCTACAGATGACGTAGTGTACCGTCGAAACTGGTCGCCTAGAAATAAATCTAAATAATGGCGATTGGTATTGTTTTATTGAATGTTGAATGTCGTGTTACGACTCAAACTGTGAGCAATAGGCTGCATGATGCGCAACTTCACTCCCGACGTCCATGGCGAGGTCCATCTTTGCAACCACGACACCATGCAGCCCTGTGCAAATAGACCCAACAACATGCCGAATGGACCGCTCAGGATTGGTATCACGTTCTCTTCACCGATGAGTGTCGCATATGCCTTCAACCAGTCAATCGTTGGAGACGTTTTTGGAGGCAGCACGGTGAGGCTGAACGCCTTAGACACACTGTTCAGCGAGTGCAGCAAGGTGGAGGTTCCCTGCTGTTTTCGGGTGGCATTATGTGGGCCCGACCTACGCCGCTGGTGGTCATGGAAGGTGCCGTAACGGCTGTACGATACGTGAATGCCTTACTCCGACCGATAGTGCAACCATATCGGCAGCATATTGGCGAGGCATTCGTTTTCATGGACGACAATTCTCACCCGCATCGTGCACGTTTTGTGAATGACTTCTTTCAAAATCACGAGATCGCTCGACTAGAATGGCCAGCATGTTCTCCAAACATGAACCATATCGAACATACCTGGAATAGATTGAAAGGGTCTGTTTACGGGTTACGTGACCCACCAATCATTCTGAGAGATCTACCCTGAATCGCCGTTTAAGATAAGGACAATCTGGTCCAAGAGTGCCGTGATGAACTTCTGGATAGTATGACACGACGAATACAGGCATGCACCAATGCAAGAGGACGTGCTGCTGGGTATTAGAGGTGCCGTTGTGTACAGCAATCTGAACCACCACCTCTGAAGGTCTCGCTGTATGCTGGTACAACACGTAATGTGTACTTTTCATGAACAATAAAAAGTACGGAAATGATGTTTGTGTTGCTCTTTATTCCAATTTCTGTACAGGTTTCTGAACTCTTGGAACCGAGGTGATGCAAAACATTTTCTGATTAGTGTATTATCGCGAAAATACCCACAATAACCTATGTTAATTAAGAGAGTTATTACATACCGTCAAATGTAAAACATGCAATACTGTTCGTTTTATTGCATGAGTAGTGTAATTACTGGTAAATCATTTTAAATCATTTCAGTATTTTAAGATGACCACAGTCTTACGGATTTCCAAGGCTCCAAAAATGAATACAGAAGAAATGAATGGTTAATGAATACAGAAGAAATCTAATGTAAAAATGTTATTTGTTGTGAATACAGAAGAAATGAATGGTTAATGAATACAGAAGAAATCTAATGTAAAAATGTTATTTGTTGTGTACGTCAACCGCAAACGTATGGACAGACAGGGAAATGAGAACATAGAAACCCGTTAATAAAGAAAACATTTTCCTCAAGTTCGTCGGGGAATATATAACCACGAAGATCTTGGAGAACCCGCCCATGAACAATAGATGTACCGTTGGTTGGAGAAAGACTCCCGGGTGGTTCGGAGATTTTCTCCAGTCGGGGACTGTGTGTTTGTGTTGTCCTCATCATCTCACCATCATCATCATTCAAGACGTGGCGAGATTGGAAATGGAAGGACTGGGAAGTTGTACTAGTGCTGATGACCACGATGTTGAGACCCCACAAACCAATATCATGATCATCACTGGAGTAAGCTCTCCATCTCTCTAAGAACTTCTGCCTTCCTAAATTCCTTTCCTTCCATTCCAACATTACAACAGTCTCATGAGATTTTCTGTGCTGTATGCCACAGATTCTATGAACGTCGTCAGAAACGGATACTGAGGTAACTGGAATTAAAGAACAGAATGATCCTGAAAAAGTCATTGGCCCCATCAAACAAGGTGATGAGTGCAGAATCAAATATGACAAGGGACTGTAAACATTACATTGAACAGCAGTAACAAAGACGACGCTAATCTTCCACGGTAATAACGCCGAATTGTGTCCACCCCTCCCCCCCTCCCCATCCCAGATGGTGCAAATGATTCAAATGGCTCTAAGCACCATGGAACTTAACATTTGAGGTCATCAGTCCCTTAGACTTAGAACTACTTAAACCTAACAAAACCTAAGGAAATCACACACATCCATGCCCGCGGCAGGATTAGAGCCTGCGACCGTATCAGCACCTAGAACCGCTCGGCCACAGCGGCCGGCTCCAGCAGGTGCAAGTCTTCCGCGTGAACTGATGCAACAGCAGCTAGTGTACCCAGGTGGTCACCCATGCTAGTACTAAACTGATCTAGCGTTGCGTAACTTTGACGTTTTGGAAACACTGGTTCATACGCGATAATCGAAGCTGTTGTACTCTTCTGTGCTTACTTAGCACTGTCTTTGGCGGAATATCGACATACACCAAATGGAGTACACTAGCTGGGAAAGATCCTGAGCGATTGTAAACTGAGCACCGTGACATTCATGACCGAGATAAGTCGGAATGCAGAAACTTTGTAGGTAGGGCAACCACAGCAACGAGTAATCATGCTGGATATTAATAAACCACTTCAGCCGTGTTTACTCCTTTATCTTTAGATCACTACTGGCTTCATGACAGTAAACGCCACATCTTCGGATTAGCATATAAGTAAAATATTAGAGCTAAAAAGGTCAGAAATTTGCACCCAACATTAGTTGTCCGTCAAAACAAAACAGACGGATTCCAATCCAGTATGGTCGACGAGTCCGCTTCTCCGGTTTATACGCTATCGCGAACAGGGAACGCAGCTCCGTACTGTGTCTTACTAAGGCGTGGCTTTTAGTGCCATCAAACCGATAGGGTAAATACAGCTGAAGTGATCTATTAACACTCAAGAAGAATACAGAATGCTTATCGGATCACCAGAGCCACACCACGTACTGTCAGAAATAGCATTGTGTCCGGGAACTGGAGTGAAAACAGAAAAGAACCAAAAAACGCTCGTTGCTCAATGTTGACGTAGTACTGGCTAAGAGGAAAGGTTACCACAACCACGTACTACTGGTCCAGTGTACGACTAAATCGAATGCAATAAGTGGTATAGCAATCTCCTTCCTACGGGCCCCTCTCATCTAGGTCAACTATCTGGCGAAGGAGGCATTTAACGAACAGCAGTATAACATCCTCCGATTTCGAGATGTAGAGGTGGAATCTAGAGCAGGGAGACGGGCAAAGAATGCGCTCCTTTCAATAAATACTACGTTGTGATTCAACCAGTAATTAGAAAGTGACCCTGGTTTCGAAAATTTCTGACGAGTAGGAAGGTTATAACCACCCTGATACAAATGCATGACAACGATAATTAAGATGGTTCCCATTTCTGATACACATCAAGGATAAAACTTTCTGTGACTGTCGGAAGAAAGAAGTAGCGGTAGTTGCTGTTTTCTTATGGTTTCTTTGAACCACAGCAAAGCGGCTCACCTCAAATTATTCTGAAAATGAATGTACCCCATTCAGCAAGTGTTACAGCTGACTATGTAACGAAGATATTCAAACATACAAAGCGCTTTTCGAGTTTTATGGTGGATAGTAAGTGTGTTTCTGAAAGTTTGTCCACTATTAGTGGTAACATTAACAATTTAATCACCAAATGTGTGGTTCTGTTTTTCCACATGCTATTTCATCTACAGTTGTCAGAATTCTTCAGCTGTGCATACTGTAAGACCTTCAGTACACACACAATCAGATTATTTGATTTGATGGTAACATTAACAATTTAATCACCAAATGTGTGGTTCTGCTTTTCCACTGCTATTTCATCTACAGTTGTCAGAATTCTTCAGCTGTGCGTACTGTAAGACCTTCAGTACACACACCATCAGATTATTTGATTTGTCGCTCTGACGAAGTAGGCGAGTGTCAGCAATATGTCTCATGGTCTTATGGTGGCTTGTTTATCTTCTACCGTTTGGTCAGACGATAGAAATGCCACTTGCACGCTTAGAGTAGCAGATTGACAGTGACCAACTTTAAACAGAACTTGATTAATTTTCTCACACATTTATTAAAATAATAGCAAGCTTAAAAATTATTTAACTTGGTTCTGGATGCTATTTACAATTGACAATCTGAAGATCCTTTGGTATTGGTACGTTAATCTTATCCTCACATATATCTCTGATACTTGACAAAAGTGTCTATGCATTTATCTTCATGGCTATGTATAGGAATATGGTAATCTTACTACGCGCAGACTGAAACTTGACTGTAGACTGGTACAGACAAATGTAGAACTCGTACAGACTGGTACAGACTAAGGCAGACTGGTACTGACTGGTGCAGACAAATGCAGACTGAATAATCGGAGGTCTGTACACTCATTATAATACCTCACGCATTCATGTATCACTGCGCGAGTGTGATCCGTGAGGAGAAAAGGTTCTGCGTTAGCAGCAATCTCATTGGCTGCGTTACATGTTAATACGTGTATTGGCGGAAGCAGAATTTGGTCCGTCTCTATGGCAGCGCCATCTCGTAGTGCAGAGACGGACGAGCGCTGCGCCTGCATTGTTGTGCTTAGTGGGGCACGCTCTAGTGGGAAAGTTGTGTACGTGCTGACCACGTGGAACTATGTACACAACAGCTTGCTACTGTACATTTAGTAACTGACATTTATCCCAATCATCCACAGTAATTGAAAATTGTTATAGTCCAGTTAAGGTGGCTGATTTGCACATCTGCATTTGAACACTTGGTTGAGAGGCTCTGTATACCAGGAATGTGGTAACACAACAACAAATAACATTCATTAATAGTACGTTACAAAAGGGTACAATATGGTACGAGGCAACTAAACCTAATATAACAATATCTCAATAACTCTGCCGTCTCTTGGCACAATATTATTGTCACTATAACTGAACGTGATTATGCATGCATTGCTAATTGTCGAATTACTCCATAAATAACAACTGCTAACTGAAAGGTAGTCTTCGTTGAGCTCACTAACTGAGCCAACTACAGGCACTGAAGTGGTCTAACAGTTGAGTCTGAGGGTCCCCGTTTCAGTCCCTGTCGGTAGAAAGATTTCCCTGCCTGCCATCACAAGGCAGAAGCGATGTAGTCCACGGTTAACAGCCCTCCCCGTGGGAGCTGTCCACACTATAGGTAAAAATAAGCGACACACTGGAAGAAATGGCTCGAGTTTGTGACTGCCATCTGGAGGCTGCTGCACGGTGTAGAGGCGCCAAATCAGTGGTTGTGAATGAGTGTTGGGGTCCACTCCCGGTATGTGCTGCTTACTGCTAGCTTGGTAGACAACACGTGCAATAATATTGATGCCCATTGCCAATGTCGATACTATGCTCCCTCTGGTAGCACAAATATGACTGTTGAAGGCAGCGATTACGGTTATAAAACAACGTCAGGACTTGATAGTGACCTACGTGTAGCACGTCATGCATCATGTACGCTAAAGTCGCTTCCTAACAGTCACAACAGTGATGGATGTAATCATATTGACATACGGGTCACTTCCTTTCATCTGGAGTAAGTGCGTGAACCGTTACATGAATGTTATAGACTTTCTAGTTCGGGAGTTGTGTTGTGTAGGGTAACGACCATCGTCGTTAGGACATCTTAGAAAGATGTGAGACCTTCAGAATTTATGTCTTCATGTGTATTTTCAGTACAAGACAGGGTGTACGTGAAATGACAGTATTTTCCTAGTGACTCAACATTTGCTGCATTATCGTGTACTGGACACTATACTGTTCTGTGTCGCGAAGTTCCCGGACGCTCTCTTGAATAGTAACTGTACTCACACATCTATTCTGAACTACGTTCATTACGTTGAAAAATACCAATTATATGCGACACTGCATCCATCCCTAATGAATGTTAAAATAGTGACTGCTTTAGAGTGTAAAGAATGCAGCATACTTATACGTGTGTTTTGTGGTCCCCGTAGAGGCACCAGGCTTTCTCGTGACTGTTTTCACAGTGTATCCTTGCCGCAGACCTGAAGTTACTAAAAAAGTACAGGAACGGGTGCTGTTGCTGGAACTGAAGCTCATTGCTGAGCGATAGACGATGTACATATGTGCACATTATAGGCATTTGAACAGCCTAGTAGACACCATGCTCCCAGTAAATAGGCAAGGAGTATCAGTATAGTGAAAGCTGATATTTTTACCACATAAGGCAAATACAGGGTGACCCAAAAGTCTGTGAACGTTCGAAAATGAACTAGTTCACAAATAATGTAGGTAGACAGATCAGGCTTTACCCACTTGCCTGAAACTAGAAACAAGTGCAAAAACCAGCGAAAAGATGTTGCTGGACGGCAACACATCAGTGACGCTGCGTGGGTATCGTGTATAAAATTAACTGTAATGAGAGTAGTCATATGAGAAAGCAATAGTGTTGCGTTGGCTTTACCAGAAAAGACGCTGTTAGTGAAGTTTTACTATGCATACAAAATGCAGCATCATCATGAGCTGTTATCTACCGATCTTGTGATGCGGAGAGCATTTGCAGTGTAGGAACTTTAAAAAGGGGGTAAGGTGACGATTGATTCCCTAACATGTAGTGGACTGACAAAGCCCATTTAAGACTCTTAGGATATGTCAACAACCACAACTGCAGAATTTGGGCTACCGAAAATCCTAGAACTTTTGTCGAAGCCCCATCACACGACGAGAAAGTCACAGTGTACTATGGATTTACTACATCAATTGTGACCTGACACTATTTCTTACAGGAAAGGCGGGGGGCTGCTTTGCATACTGTCAGTGTGACGGGTGTGAGGGACGCCGAGACGTTACAGAATAGCATTATCCCTAGGCCGGCTCATAAACACCTTCTGGAAGGTAGGATTTTTATGCAGGATGGCGCTCCATGCAACAGTAAAAAATGTCTTGCGCACATTGTTTGGTGAGGATGGCGTGCTTGGTCTTCCACACCCCGAGGCATCAGTCCATGTAATTATTCATTGTGGGGTTACCACCCTTGGAAGTCTGCCACGATCATCAGACGTCATTAGGGATCCTCAAAGACACAACATCCGCGGCGATTTCTCACCATACTTGCTGACACACTGTACACAGCTGTTCGCAGCACTGTCCCTCAACTACAGGTATTCTTGATGAATGACAGCAGACTGAGAATTTGTTACAAGGAAAGTTATCTTTTCTAAACTAAATTATTATGCTAATTATTGCTTTTGAATCATCCTCGGGAACCCGACAGTGCTTTGCAATTGCTAATTATGTATGAGAATTGGATATACGTCATAATCTCTTCTGATTCCTCCCTGTCACCATCTCCTCCTCTCCCTTCCTTTGTACATATCCTCCTCTACCTCCCCTCACTTTGTCCATAAACACCTCCCCCTATCTCTCTCCAGTTTCTCCCCCCTTTCTCTCTATCCGTTTCCACCTTCTTCTTCTCTATGTCTATTTCCTCGCCTCCTTTCTGTTCATATCCTCCTCCACCCACTGTTTGCCATTAAGCCCTGTTTGTCATTATTACAGATGAAACCTCGATTGGGAGTTGAAGTTGCTTTAAATAGATGGCAAAAAGGTTGTTATTGTGGTGTCACCGCCAGACACCACACTTGCTAGGTGGTAGCCTTTAAATCGGCCGCGGTCCGTTAGTATACGGCGGACCCGCGTGTCGCCACTGTCAGTGATAGCAGACCGAGCGCCACCACACGGCAGGTCTAGAGAGACGTACTGGCACTCGCCCCAGTTGTACAGCCGACTTTGCAAGGAAAGGTTCACTGACAACTACGCTCTCATTTGACGAGACGATAGTTAGCATAGCCTTCAGCTACGTTTGCTACGACCTAGCAAGGCGCCGTATTCAATTGATATTTATTATGTGAAGCATGTATCATCAAGAGAGATGTTCTATAATTGTGGATTAAAGTTAAGTGTTACATCATCTACATACTTTATTTGCAATTCTCAAGATATTGTCCTGTTCCAGACCTCACGCCAGTCAGCGTGTAATTAAACGCGTGCATTTCGGCCTCCTCTAGAAACCCAGTGTTGGCTCTTCTGCCAACACTACAAATTGGCGACGAGCTAAATCGCGTTTGTACCAATTGATCTTGCCTAAAATACTTGTGTCATGGCTTCGCCACAATCTCCAGATGTACTGTCCTAATTTTATCGCTTGCAGAATCAGCATACGCAGGCCTTATTGGATGCCCTTGGACAGCTCGTCCAGGGTCAACGAGCAATGCAAAACGATGCGGCCGCCGCCGCTCCACCGCTACCGCAGCCACAACACGCAGTTGCATCACCTTGTCATCCATTTGATGCGGCGATTGAAAGCTGGACGGAGTGGTCACGCCAATTTGGATTCCATCTCGCCGCCTGTACAAAACGTACAGCCGGTCAAACTAATCGGGAGTGGGTTGCAACCTTGCTAGACCTTACTAGGGATTGTGCTTTTGAGTGTGAATGTGGACTCCCTTATTCAGATACTATGGTGCGTGATGCAATTGCACAGAACGTTTCTGATGTTCGTATACGGGACCAAATTTTGAAACTAGTCAATCCCTCCCTTCAACAAGTGATAGACATATTGGATAGGCAAGACACACTTGACTTTGCTCAGGAATCATTTGAAACTTCGCCGGTTGTGTGTCACATTAACCGGCCCGCCGGGCGAGCTGCATGGAACAGTAAACAGCCCTCGCGCCCGTCCGCGCAGCTGCAGCCCAGCTCTCCGCTACATGTGCCGTGCAAGCACGCAAATGCAGTGAAATCATACCCGCGGTGTGCTACTAGACATTCGCGTGAGAATTGCCCGTCACGCCAAGCTATTTGCTTTTTCTGTAATAAAAAAGGACATGTTCAGACTGTTTGCCAGAAAAAGCTCAGATCGGACACTCACAACGATTCCAGGCCGTTTGCTTCGCGTTGGAATCGAACCACGATACTCAGGCTCGTGAACCTGCGCCCATGGACATTCATGTAGTTCATTCCACTCCGCCCAGTGACACTCTCTCTAACAGTGACTTTGTTCGTCCCACAAACAGTCTGCGTCGACGTCGATGGAAATCCCGTCAAGTCGCGAGTGCTTCTGTACCAGTGTCAGTTCAAATTGCACGAGACAGTCGCTCTTGTCGTCGGCAGGACAATAAACTTTTTGTAGACTTGGACATTCATGGCAACGTGATACCATTCCAGCTCAATACCGGAGCTGCAGTTACATTGATCAATAAAGACACGTACCATCAACTGGGCACACCTCCGTTGCATGCCGCAAATGTTAAGTTAAATAGTTATTCCGGTCAGAATATCCCTGTGTTACGACAGTGCAGCCTCCTTGCAACATACAAGGGACAAACAAAACTTGTGTCATTTTACGTACTTCGTTCTTCTTCTGCAGTGAACTTGTTTGGTTTAGATTTATTTCAGTTGTTTAACTTGTCTATAGTAAATCAGGTCCTCTCAGTGAACCAGACTGTGCCTTCAGCCAGTGTTTCTCGTCTATGTGAAGAGTTTGCAGACATTTTTGCACCAGGCCTTGGTTGCGCTACGAACTATGAAGCACATTTGGACCTGAAAGTAAACGCGCAATCGAAATTTTTCAGAGCGCGCAATGTTCCACACGCATTGCGTGATGAGGTCGCAAGAACATTACACGATTTGGAATCACAAGGTGTGATTGAACGTGTGCAGGCTTCTCTCTGGGCATCACCCTTAGTAATTTTGCCAAAACCTTCCGGAAAATTGAGACTTTGTGTGGACTTCAAGGCAACAGTGATTCCACAATTAGTGATTGCAACTTATCCTTTACCCCACCCGGAAGACTTTTTTGACAAATTGTGCCCGGGTAAATATTTTTCGAAGTTGGACCTAGCAGATGCGTACTTGAAAATACCAGTGGACGAAGAATCTCAGCGCATTTTGGTGGTTAACACGCATCTCGGTTTGTACCGATTCAAAAGACTGCCATTCGGGTGTGCATCCGCCGCTGCATTGTTTCATTAATATCTGCAAACTGTTAGTGCCTCGGTCCCTACTGCAGCAAACTATCTGGACGATATTGTGATCTCCGGAAAGACGGAAGAAGAACATTTAGCCAACCTCCGAACATTATTTCAGGTCTTGCGACAAAATGGTCTTCGCTTGCGGAAGGACAAATGTGTGTTTTTTGCTCGTGATTTACCATATCTGGGACATGTAATCAATGCCCAAGGCATACATCCTAGTCCAGAGCACCTCCGTGCCATGCAAGACTTGCCTTCGCCGCAGAATTTGAAGCAGCTACAGAGTGTGCTGGGTAAAATAAATTACTACCATCGCTATGTTCCCCATGCCTCTTCCATTTCAGCTCCACTTCATCGCTTACGCCGTAAAGGTGTTCCGTTCATCTGGATGACGGAATGCGAACGCGCCTTTCGCCAGTTGAAATCGGCGTTGCTTTCCAACACTTGCCTTACGCCATTCGATTCCCAGAAACCCCTTTTGTTGATGGTAGATGCATCGGATTTCGGGATCAGTGCTGTACTTGCGCACAAAGATGGCTCGCATGATCGCCCTATTGCCTTTGCGTCCAAATTGCTCTCGTCTGCGCAAAGAAATTATTCACAGATAGAGAAAGAAGCCTTGGCTCTCGTATTTGGTGTTACTAAGTTTCACGATTTATTGTATGGTCGTCACTTTACCATCATCACAGAACACAAACCTTTGACATCGCTTTTTCATCCGAACAAGCCTGTACCTCCAAGTACAGCGCAGAAATTCATTCGCTGGCCTATTTTCCTCTCGCAGTATCGCTACGATATCTTGTATCGGTCCACTGCTAAGCACGGAAACGCCGATGCGTTGTCTCGTTTGCCTGTTGCTGAGGATAGAGCATTCGATTCCTCCGAACTTGCTTGCCTGTTCATTGATTCGGAAACCGATGATGTGGTCGAATCGTTTCCGATTGATTTTCGTCGTGTAGCTACAGCCACAGCTGCTGACCCTGACCTTGCTACCGTTTTGCGTTTTGTTGCTACGCAATGGCCCTTGTCAAAGTCGCGGATCGAGGATCCGTTTGTTCACCGTTTTTTTGCTCACAGGGAGAGACTTTTTGTTCGACGTGGTGTTTTGCTGTTGCGTTCTGATAATGATCAGTCCAGGGTCGTGGTCCCACGTTCGTTACAGTCCTCTGTTTTACGGCTTCTCCACCAAGGAAATTGGGGTATAGTGCGAACGAAACAACTTGCTCGTCAGCACTGTACTTGGTTCGGAATCGGTGCTGCGATTACGAATATGTGTTCTTCTTGCATGGCGTGTGCCGAACAACAATCCGGAAATTCTTTGCATGGCCGAAAGCCACTGCCCTTGGCAACGCTTACACATAGATTTTGCTGGTCCATTCTGGAATGCTCGATGGTTGGTTGTTGTCGATTCATTCAGTAATTTTCCTTTTGTTGTCAGGATGTCTTCCACGACGTCATCTGCCACCATCCAAGCGTTATCGGCTATCTTTTGCATTGAAGGCCTACCACAGACTTTTGTTTCCGACAGTGGCCCACAATTCATGTCCGCAGAATTTCAGTCATTCTGCAAGGCAAATGGTATTCAACATCTGACATCCGCGCCGTTTTCGCCTCAGTCAAACGGTGCCGCTGAACGATTGGTCCGGACTTTCAAGTCACAGATGTTGAAATTCAAAGAGTCGCATTCTCGGGAGGACGCGTTATTGGTATTTTTGTCCTCGTATCGCTCTCAGCCCCGAGAGGGTCGCTCGCCAGCTGAGTCGCTCCATGGTCGTCCTCATCGAACCTTGATGTCTTTGCTGCATCCGCCGCATCAGGTTCCTGTGCAGCGGCAGCCAACTGCTTTTGCTCCAGGAGACGTTGTATACTATCGTAACTATCGAGGTTCACGGCGTTGGCTCGCAGGGCGCATTCTTCGCTGCCTCGGCCGCGCTATGTATCTGGTTTTGGGGGCCTCTGGTGAGGTGCGTCAGCATCTCAATCAGCTGCGCCTCTATCGTCGCACGGGTTCTGCCGCTCCCCGTCTGCTTTCAGCGACGGTGCCGTCCGGTCAGCGCCCTGGGGACCCATCTACTGGCTCGCCTCATCCCCAGGTGTTACCGACGATGCCTTCCATTTTGCCGCATGGGGACGCGCCGCCGCCGCCGCCACCGCCGCGGCCTGTTCTCCCGTCGGCAACGCCCGCAGTGGACGCTTCGCTGCAGCCGCCAAGCGCCTCCCTGGGTCACGCGCCGCTGATCGCATCCCGTGACCAGCTGTCCTCCGACATGGAATTCTTGCCCGCTCCGGACCAGATGTCGTCTTCGCCCGTCGGCTGCCCCGCCCCGATGGAGGTCGAATCTTCGGCCCCTCCTGTCTCTTTACGGGCGCATACACCGCATGTTGGCGTGCACCCTGGGCTAGGTTTTCAGGCGTTTCCTAGCTCCCCTCGGACCGAATGGCCGGGTGCGGGTGGCACAGCCTCGCCTGTTGTTAGGCTCCCCACCTCGTCGCATACGTCAACATGGGGTCCTCCCCACGACGGGCGGAAACCTTATAACACGACCGTTCACCGATTTGCGGGGGAGGAATGTGGTGTCGCCGCCAGACACCACACTTGCTAGGTGGTAGCCTTTAAATCGGCCGCGGTCCGTTAGTATACGGCGGACCCGCGTGTCGCCACTGTCAGTGATAGCAGACCGACCGCCACCACATGGCAGGTCTAAAGAGACGTACTGGCACTCGCCCTAGTAGTACAGCCGACTTTGCAAGGAAAAGTTCACTGACAACTACGCTCTCATTTGCCGAGACGATAGTTAGCATAGCCTTCAGCTACATATGCTACGACCTAGCAAGGCGCCGTATTCAATTGATATTTATTATGTGAAGCATGTATCATCAAGAGAGATATTCTACAATTTTGGATTAAAGTTAAGTATTACATCATCTACGTACTTTATTTGCAATTCTCAAGATATTGTCCTGCTCCAGACCTCACGCCATTCAGCGTGTAATTAAACGCGTGCATTTCGGCCTCCCTTAGAAACACAGTGTTGGCTCTTCTGCCAACACTAAAGTTATCTTTGGCATACAGGATACGAGAGAGACTTCTACAGCTGCTGGATCGGTGAGGATGGTAGCTCTAATGACAGTATTTTGGATAGTTTTTAATTTCGAACACGAAGAATTGCAACGATTTGGATGATCCCGAATCTTTAGTAATATTCTTACCATAATGTAATAAAGCATAAAGCATGATTTCCTATTTTCTCTTAAAAAGGAGCAAAATAGCACATTATTATGCATACCATTTTTGTTTAAAAATGTATCTAAATCGGAAGACCATATTTGGAAGTTTTCATTTGCTTAATGATTTAAATGTCTTCCTATCGTAATTAAAAGTGACTTTTATAAAGTTAATGAAACGATACATTTTAACAACACAACATAGCATTTTGTTTCCCACAGTCCGTTTTAACAAAAAGCATGACAATTGTTGCTTTAAAAAATTATATAGCCTATGTCTGTAGGCACTGTTGTAAGTGTAACGTTTAAAAATTTGAATTAATTGATCAAGCACTTTTCAAAAATTTTGGTAACAATGTATTCGTATTCTCTATAATATAAGAATATATTTATATATTATATGTATTGACATATATAGCCAGTGTCTGTGCAAATGATTATTGCATTATAGAGTATTACATTAAAATTTGAAGTAAATCGATCAAAAATCTTTCCAGATTTATGTAACAAAGTTTCCCCTTTATAGATTACACATATATTTTAAAAAATATGTAAGCTATATCCATCTCAACATTCATTTTTGTATCGTGAAAAATTTGAATTAATCTCTCAAGAATCCTATATCCATACGAGCGTCTATTACAGAATCGTATGAAAATGTGAAGCAAATTGGTTGAAAACTTTTCGAGATTTTTAGGAACGAAGTTAGACAAGTAAACAGCTTGTCTTTATATATTAATACAGATAAAGTGTCAGATGTTGGTTAATTTTTGCTTTTTTTTGTTGCAGTAAAAGTCCATGTCGTTTCAATAAGGTCAATTTTTACCTCCTGATCTACATTATTCCGTGAAGTATTGAATTATCAAATGTTAATGACGATTACCGGATATTCGCGTTTTCACCTGATATCACAGAGGGACCTGAGGACTTATTGTTGTTCATACTCTTCAATTGGTGATTCCCCTATACAGATGCGTCTACAGTTTTGCTGAGATGTTGACACTATGGTTTAAGCATGCGGACACTTGTCCGAGGAGGACAGAGTTACGGGTAAGCCGTTAAGTGTCGCCCTGCCCGTGCAGAGTTCCGCTGCTCCTGTGAGTGGAGGCGGGGAGCTCTGCTGCTGGACATACCACGTGCGGCTATGCCGGACGGTGGCCACACCTCTGATGTGGCTCGCGGGCGGCTGTTCCCGCGTTAATCAGGCCCGGCTGCTCTGGAATTTGCGGGCGCGTGCAGTGTACGCGCCACCCCATTGATGCACGTAGGCGAGCATTTACCATTGCGGGACGTCCGCGACGTAACAAATCGACGTAACAAATCATAGGAAACAAAGTTCAGTGCCAGTCCAGTACTACTAGTACTAGGAACTGGAGGTGATGAAACAGACGTTAAGTAAAATTTAATGGAAGTGTTTTCATTCACTAATGTTGGAGTTCATGTCTTCCGAAGACAGGTTTGATACAGCTTGAAAGTATCCAATGAAAAATACTGAAATGTGGAAAATTGCGGAAAGTATGTAATGAAACGAAAATAATTTAATTTCGAAAACTCTAATGAATAGAAGTGAACATTGACAGTGTTAAACGAAACTATCTTGGTCCTGGGAATGATCACTTACGGTGGATATACATTACGCGTCGAGAATGTGTTCGTGTCTAGTTTACTCCACGCTGAAACGAAATTTTCTACCAAATGAATTCTGTATTTGGCGCCTGATAATGTGTTATCTGCGACGGAAGTTTAATTCTGTTCGTATCGCCAAAGCTACCAATGACGTAGCTGTTACGACGTAATAAGCCAAAAGAGAAAAGCGCTGTGTTGCGCGCTATAATTTACAGCTTGCCAAGAAAGACAACGCCCTATCTAGTTGTCATTCTGTTCATTTTCTAAGAATGCTCTCATTTCTATAAGTTTCGTATTTTATCCATCGTCAGTAACTGTAATTGTATGAATCTGATTAATAAGCAACCAGTTGTATAAAAGAAATTTAATTCCTTAACAGATTTCGGTCACCTGTTAAGAAATGAAACATCGTTTATGGAACTGTTTGTTGATGATTTTAATTCAATTGTGTCAGTTTCATTTTTAAATTATTAAATCAAAAACTTTTATTAAGAAAAAGAAATGGGTGGAATTTGCTAACACCTTGGACATACAGGGTGTTTCAAAAATGACCGGTATATTTGAAACGGCAATAAAAACTAAACGAGCAGCGATAGAAATACATCGCTTGTTGCAACATGCTTGGACAACAGTACATTTTCAGGCAGACAAACTTTCGAAATTACAGTAGTTACAATTTTCAACAACAGATGGCGCTGCGGTCTGGGAAACTCTATAGTACGATATTTTCCACATATCCACCATGCGTAGCAATAATATGGCGTAGTCTCTGAACGAAATTACCCGTAACCTTTGACAACGTGTCTGGCGCAATGGCTTCACATGCAGATGAGATGTACTGCTTCATCTGTTCAATTGTTTCTGGATTCTGGCGGTACACCTGGTATTTCAAGTGTCCCCACAGAAAGAAGTCACAGGGGTTCATGTCTGGCGAATAGGGAGGCCAATCCACGCCGCCTGATGTATGTTTCGGATAGCCCAAAGCAATCACACGATCATCGAAATATTCATTCAGGAAATTAAAGACGTCGGCCGTGCGATGTGGCCGGGCACCATCTTGCATAAACCACGAGGTGTTCGCAGTGTCGTCTAAGGCAGTTTGTACCGCCACAAATTCACGAAGAATGTCCAGATAGCGTAATGCAGTAATCGTTTCTGATCTGAAAAATGGGCCAATGATTCCTTTGGAAGAAATGGCGGCCCACACCAGTACTTTTTGAGGATGCAGGGACGATGGGACTGCAGCGTGGGGCTTTTCGGTTTCCCATATGCGCCAGTTCTGTTTATTGATGAAGCTGTCCAGGTAAAAATAAGCTTCGTCAGTAAACCAAATGCTGCCCACATGCATATCGCCGTCATCAATCCTGTGCACTATATCGTTAGCGAATGTCTCTCGTGCAGCAATGGTAGCGGCGCTGAGGGGTTGCCGCGTTTGAATTTTGTATGGATAGAGGTGTAAACTCTGGCGCATGAGACGATACGTGGACGTTGGCGTCATTTGGACCGCAGCTGCAACACGGCGAACGGAAACCCGAGGCCGCTGTTGGATCACCTGCTGCACTAGCTGCGCGTTGCCCTCTGTGGTTGCCGTACGCAGTCGCCCTACCTTTCCATCACGTTCATCCGTCACGTTCCCCGTCCGTTGAAATTTTTCAAACAGATCCTTTATTGTATCGCTTTTCGGTCCTTTGGTTACATTAAACCTCCGTTGAAAACTTCGTCTTGTTGCAACAACACTGTGTTCTAGGCGGTGGAATTCCAACACCAGAAAAATCCTCTGTTCTAAGGAATAAACCATGTTGTCTGCAGCACACTTGCACGTTGTGAACAGCAGACGCTTACAGCAGAAAGACGACGTACAGAATGGCGCACCCACAGACTGCGTTGTCTTCTATATCTTTCACATCACGTGTAGCGCCATCTGTTGTTGAAAATTGTAACTACTGTAATTTCGAAAGTTTGTCCGCCTGAAAATGTACTGTTGTCCCAAGAATATTGCAACAAACGGTGTATTTCTATCGCTGCTCGTTTAGTTTTTATTGCCGTTTCAAATATACCGGTCATTTTTGAAACACCCTGTATGACTGATAAATCGTCCCCTTTACCTGGCACTCGAAATCGCTGGACGATAAAAATTAAAAAAAAACCGTCAAATGCACACAAAACAATGTCACAAATATCTTTCGGTTGTTGAGTCGTTTCAGGGTCAAAACAGATTCCAAAAACCTTTCCTCCAGTAATATTCAATTCTCAGCTATTGTCCATTTGTCAAAATTTCTCATCTTCAAAACAGAATCACTTGCTCTGACTCAGAACTCCTCGGCTAAAATAACTGATCACCGTCAGATCTCGCCAAAGGCTCGACTACGGCTCGCTCTCCCCGCTACTGCTGTTCTGCCTACTGCGAGCTTTTTTACTCATTAATGTGTTTCTTATTAGTTAAAGACAATGCATTCTTACATGTCTCCAAGCTTTACAGATATATGTACGGAAACTGAAATCACTGCAGTCGATCTGTTGCACAACTGGCTGCTAAACTCATGCTATGCAAAATTATGTCTCAGTAAATCGATGCATTAGAGTAAATCAATACATTACAAATACAGTCGACAAAGTATTATTCATCCATGAATAAAATTCTTTCATGATATAAGTGACAGATTTCTCTATAATACAAGTCAAACTGATACCTGAAATGTTCCTGTATCGTGCAAAATGGGTGGCATTCTTCTTAAACGAAACTTTCCAGCTCCTCACAATACTCGGTCTTGTGTAAGACACTGCATCTATGCGTAAATACTGCAACCCACATCCGTTTAACCTGACTGCTGCATAATGAAGACTTGGTCTCCCTCTACACATACAGGGTGTTTCAAAAATGACCGGTGTACTTGAAACAGCAATAAAAACTAAACGAGCAGCGATAGAAATACACCGTTTGTTGCAATATGCTTGGGACAACAGTACATTTTCAGGCAGACAAACTTTCGAAATTACAGTAGTTACAATTTTCAACAACAGATGGCGCTGCAAGTGATGTGAAAGATATAGAGGACAACGCAGTCTGTGGGTGCGCCATTCTGTACGTCGTCTTTCTGCTGTAAGCGTGTGCTGTTCACAACGTGCAAGTGTGCTGTAGACAACATGGTTTATTCCTTAGAACAGGGGATTTCTCTTGTGTTGGAATTCCACCGCCTAGAACACAGTGTTGTTGCAACAAGACGAAGTTTTCAACGGAGGTTTAATGCAACCAAAGGACCGAAAAGCGATACAATAAAGGATCTGTTTGAAAAATTTCAACGGACTGGGAACGTGACGGATGAACGTGCTGGAAAGGTAGGGTGACCGCGTATGGCAACCACAGAGGGCAACGCACAGCTAGTGCAGCAGGTGATCCAACAGCGGCCTCGGGTTTCCGTTCGCCGTGTTGCAGCTGCGGTCCAAATGACGCCAACGTCCACGTATCGTCTCATGCGCCAGAGTTTACACCTCTATCCATACAAAATTCAAACGCGGCAACCCCTCAGCGCCGCTACCATTGCTGCACGAGAGACATTCGCTAACGATATAGTGCACAGGATTGCTGACGGCGATATGCATGTGGGCAGCATTTGGTTTACTGACGAAGCTTATTTTTACCTGGACGGCTTCGTCAATAAACAGAACTGGCGCATATGGGGAACCGAAAAGTCCCATGTTGCAGTCCCATCGTCCCTGCATCCTCAAAAAGTACTGGTCTGGGCCGCCATTTCTTCCAAAGGAATCATTGGCCCATTTATCAGATCCGAAACGATTACTGCATCACGCTATCTGGACATTCTTCGTGAATTTGTGGCGGTACAAACTGCCTTAGACGACACTGCGAACACCTCGTGGTTTATGCAAGATGGTGCCCGGCCACATCGCACGGCCGACGTCTTTAATTTCCTGAATGAATATTTCGATGATCGTGTGATTGCTTTGGGCTATCCGAAACATACATCAGGCGGCGTGGATTGGCCTCCCTATTCGCCAGACATGAACCCCTGTGACTTCTTTCTGTGGGGACACTTGAAAGACCAGGTGGACCGCCAGAATCCAGAAACAATTGAACAGCTGAAGCAGTACATCTCATCTGCATGTGAAGCCATTCCGCCAGACACGTTGTCAAAGGTTTCGGGTAATTTCATTCAGAGTCTACGCCATATTATTGCTACGCATGGTGGATATGTGGAAAATATCGTACTATAGAGTTTCCCAGACCGCAGCGCCCTCTTTTGTTGAAAATTGTAACTACTGTAATTTCGAAAGTTTGTCTGCCTGAAAATGTACTGTTGTCCCAAGCATATTGCAACAAACGGTGTATTTCTATCGCTGCTCGTTTAGTTTTTATTGCCGTTTCAAATATACCGGTCATTTTTGAAACACCCTGTATTATCCCCCACTCTTGCGTCCATTACCACACTCACGATTCTTTGATGCCTTGAAATGTACGACACTTCATGTGAACTCTTCCTTTAGCCAAGTTGTGCCATATACTTTTTTGTCGAATTCAGAAATTCTTCGTTGCTCATTTCGTCTACCTACTTAATCTTCAACATTATTCTTGACACCAAGTTTCAAAATATTCTATTTCCTTCGTGTGCCATCCCACGAACCACTTCCGTACAATGCTATTCTCCAGACAAATACTTGCAGTGAAGGACTTTAAGCTCTTAAATTTATATCCAATTTTAACCAGTTTCTCTGTATCATTACTATTAAAGGTCTGCGTTGTTTATATTCATCGCATCAACCAACATCTGTTATTTTGCTGCCCAGATAGCAAAACAAATCTGCCGCATTTTTTGTCTCACGTCCCAACACAACCCTCTGAGTATCACATTACATTATTCGAGGACCATTGTTTTACTTTTTTTGGTGTCCATCACTTAACGTCTCTCCATGGCGCTATCCATCCCGTTCCATTGCTGTCTCTGAAAAAATTTCTGTTTTATCAGCAAATCTTAATTATTGCTTTTCTCTAAACTTTAATGCCCTTTACAAATTCATCGTTTTTTTTTTCTTCACAGTTTTCCAGATATTCAGACTGAATGGCATCGGATATCAGCTACAGCACCGTCTCCTTCTCGACCCTTACTTCTATTCCAAGTCTTTCGACTCTGACGAATTTGGTCTGATTCCTGTACAAATTGGTAATAACCTTCCGTTTCCAGCACTTTATCCGTGGTACTTTCAGTGTTTACTATTCCAGTCAGCAGCATCAAAAGGTTTCTCCAAAGGTACTAATGCTATAAATTCAGGTTCGCCTACCATTAACGAGTCTTTTAAGGTAAGACTGGGGGGTCTGTGTTGCCTCGTGTCTTCCTGCATCTCTTCAGGAGAGACTAATTTTCCCCGAGATATTACAGCTGTTCCATTCCTCTGTAATTAATTTATATTCGTATTTTCCAACTGTGTCTTAGTGAACTGCTAGTTAGGAAGTATTAATACCTCTCAGTATCTGCCCTCCTTATAAAGGAATTGTTTCATGCTTCTTGAGGAGTTCAAGTAGTTCGCCTTTCTCACATTTCTTCCCCACTAGGCAAAATAGTTTTATCATGGTTCTCTATAATTCTGAGGGAATGTTGGCTATTCCATGGCCCTTGTTTCAACTTAAGTCTTTCAGTGCTCTGTGAAACTTTTCTCCCATTATCACATCTTTCATGTAATCTTCATTTATATCCTGTATAGTATCTACAGTATTATCTTGAAATTAATTCCCTTTCTATAGCCCTCCTACTTACGTCTTCCATTCCGCTCCATTGCTGTCTCTAAAAAATTGCTGCGTTATTAGCAAATCTTAATTTGCTTTGTATTAGGTTTCCTTATTAGGGCTTCATACTGATACACCAGTTTTCCTTTTCTCCACAGGTCTCTTCAGTTTCCCAATAGGCAGCAGCTACCATTCCTCTTGTCATTCACGTTTCTGGAGTCTTGTATTGTTTTCTATCAATACCTGTTCAGCTACACTGCACTTCCTGTCACTTTTTAAACACCTAAATTCCTTTTTCATGGCTTCATTTTCTGCATGAAATAGGGATTAAATACAGTTTAATAAAATTATTGTATTAACTGATATAAGAGCAATATATTACTCGACCAAACGAACCATATTCAAGGCTCTAGTGGAAACTAACTTGGTGACGTGACTCGCTACAGTCATGTTCAAAATACATCTACATCTACATCTACATTTACACTCCGCAAGCCACCCAACGGTGTGTGGCGGAGCGCACTTTACGTGCCACTGTCATTACCTCCCTTTTCTGTTCCAGTCGCGTATGGTACGCGGGAAGAACGACTATCGGAAAGCCTCCGTGCGCGATCGAATCTCTCTAATTTTACGTTAGTGACCTCCTCGGGAGGTATAAGTAGGGGGAAGCAATATGTTCGATACCTCATCCAAAAACGCACCCTCTCGAAACCTGGCGAGCAAGCTACACCGCGATGCAGAGCGCCTCTCTTGCAGAGTCTGCCACTTGAGTTTGCTAAACATCTCAGTAACGCTATCACGGTTACCAAATAACGCTGTGACGGAACGCGCCGCACTTCTTTGGATCTTCTCTGTCTCCTCCATCAACCCGATCTGGTACGGATCCCACACTGATGAGCAATACTCAAGTATAGGTCGAACGAGTGTTTTGTAAGCCACCTCCTTTGTTGATGGACTACATTTCTAAGGACTCTCCCAATGAATCTCAACCTGGTATCCGCCTTACCAACAATTAATTTTATATGATCATTCCACTTCAAATCGTTCCGTACGCATACTCCCAGATATTTTACAGGAGTAACTGCTACCAGTGTTTGTTCCGCTATCATATAATCATACAATAAAGGATCCTTCTTTCTATGTATTCGCAGTACATTACATTTGTCTATGTTAAGGGTCAGTTGCCACTCCCTGCACCAAGTGCCTATCTGCTGCAGATCTTCCTGCATTTCGTTACAATTTTCCAATGCTGCAACTTCTCTGTATACTGCAGCATCATCCGCGAAAAGCCGCATGGAACTTCCGACACTGTCTACTGAGTCATTTATATACAGGGTGTCCCAGCTATCCTGTCCACCCAAAATATCTCTGGAACAATAACAGCTGTTGGAAAACGACTTTCACCGGTATCAATGTAGGGCTGGGGCCCATGAATGTACATATTTGGAAACATTCTAAAACGAAAGCATATATGCTTTTTAACACAAACTTATGTTTTTTAAATAGACCTCCTATATTTTTTCTTCAGCGATCCATAGCGTGACAAAGCACATACACAATGGCGTTGATTGCATCGCAATATTCCCATTACAACCCGAGATATTGAGACGCGAAGTTGACGCTTGAAACACCCGACATGCGCTGCTAGCGGACCTCCTGAGGCTCAGGCGTGAACCCCATGCTGCCCGTAATCGCGATGTGATTGACATGCGTAATCACACTTCCATACTTATCAAGAGGTGCGAAACGAATAATACGGTCTGCTGCCATCCTGCGTTAACGTCGTACATTCCAGCAGATATTTATCCCATAGGCTAAGGGTGATGCGGTTCTGTAACATATCTGTGTACCGCAACGTTAGTCACAAAGTTAACTTCGCTTATCGTTAATCCGTTACTAAAAAGGTAATGCCGTTCAACGTTAAAACTTTACTTTACTGTAGATCTAGCGCAAGTGACAGTTAATCATTCACTCGTAATGGTAAAATTCATGTTGATGGTTTTAGTGAAACGAGCAAGTGGACTAAAAGTTTTATCGTTGTTCAGGTAAAAATGTTTTGATTTGGGAAGTTCAGGTAGGACATAGAAGAGGAATGTAAACATGTTTAACCAATTAGTTTTATTATCACATAATTATCAATGTTATGTTTATCTAATGCGTTAAATGACAAATTGTTGCAAACAAATGTTTCTTAACATCACTGGGTAAAATGGCCCTTTGTAGAAACTTCCACTGTGATACCAGCACTACATACTAAACACAGCGTTCACATCTCATGCTCAAAGTGATGCCCATTGGCTTGCATACATAGAGTCACTCTGCGGATGAAGGATGCCCTACTTCGTGCTAATGTTTCCTCTTTGATGGCTGTACAAGCATCAATAATGCGTTGCTTCATGTCCTCTGGTGTTGTTGGTTCATGTTGGTAAACAGCATGCTTCACTGCTCCCCAATGAAAATAATCCAGCGGTGTAAGGTCCGGAGATCGGGAAGGCCACCTAACTGGGCCACCTCGTCCAATTCACCTACCAGGGAACTTACGGTTCAGAAGTCGTCGTCCTCGTAATGCGTTATGTGCAGGGCATCCGTCATGCTGATACCATATGACCATTCTTCGTTTCAGAGAAACGGTGTCCATGAGAACAGGAAGATTGTGTCGTATAAATCTGGAGTATTGTCCGCCATTTTGGATGCCATTTATAAATAAAGGTCCGATAATGGTATCTCCAATAATCTCACACCAAACATTAACTTTCCACGGACGTTGATGTTCTACCTGACGGAGCCATTTTGGATTGTCTGCGGACCAGTAATGCATATTCCTCATATTGACAATTCCTTTGTTGGAGAATGATGCCTCGTCGGTAAAGAGAACATCTGCAAAAAAATTTGGATTAGTCAGAAGTTTTTGCTGAGCCCACCGACAAAATTTTACCCTATTGCGGAAGTCATGTCCATGAAGATCCTGGCGTAAATGAACATGGTAAGGATGAAATTTATGACGTTTAAGAATACGCTGTGCTCTCGATTTCGACACACCAACTTCACGTTCAATTTGACGTGTGCTGATTTGAGGATTCACAGCTATGGTAGCGAGTACAGCAACTTCAGCACGTTCATCTGTGCGTGTTCTAGGACGATGTCGAGGTCTTGGATTTAAGCTTCCCGTTTCACGTAGACGAGATGTGAGACGACCAAACATCCGGCGCGAAGGCGATGGCTTGTCAGGGAATCGTCTTCTGTTCAGTCGTTCTGCCTGAACAGCATTTCGTCCACCTACAACAGGGTACAGTACAGGTATGTAGAGTATGGTAGAAAACAGACATATTAACTTAATAATCATAATGTTCGCTAGCAGTACTATCAACAAAGAAGCAATCTCATAACGTATTTCCCGTCAACGTACATTCTCCATAGATCAGCAGCATTTCTACCATATTTTCATGTGTGTACATTATACTGTACAGTATAAGTTCCACCTCCGTGCCGTCACTACATTACTCTGATGCACGACTACACTGGCAAGCGGTGTACTGCACGCCAAAGCAACAACAAATGGGATGCTCGGAGGGTGGTGGAGTACAGGAGTTTGCATGGGTCGCAAATCATAAACAAAGCGAAGTGGTAACTGTGGCAGTAGTGGGAACTACGTTGGGCACTTGACTAGGTAGAGCCAGGCCCTGCGCGACAGGCACAATGGGTCATATAACGCATTAGATAAACCTTATTTTGGGTGTGCAGGATAAATAAGACAACCTGACGGGTGTACACCGATCGGTACTGGTTCATATTGTGTACGTAGATACGTAAAACGTGAAAGAGGGAAACCATTATGTGCTTATGAGAGTTGATGGCAGCAGACCGTATTATTCGTTTCGGACCTCTTGATAAGTATGGAGGTGTGATTACGCATGTCAATCACATCGCGATTACGGGCAGCATGGGGTTCACGCCTGAGCCTCAGGACGTGCGCTAGCAGCGCATGTCGGGTGTTTCAAGTGTCAACTTGACGTCTCAATATCTCGGGTTGTAATGGGAATATTGCGATGCAATCAACGCCATTGTGTATGTGCTTTGTCATGCTATGGATTGCTGAAGAAAAAATATAGGAGGTCCACTTAAAAAAAATAAGTTTGTGTTAAAAAACACATATGCTTTCGTTTTAGAATGTTTCCAAATATGTACATTCATGGGCCCCACCCCTACATTGATACCGGTGAAAGTCGTTTTCCAATAGCTGTTACTGTTCCAGATATATTTAGGGTGGACAAGATAGCTGGGACACCCTGTATATTGCGAAAAGCAATGGTCCCATAACACTCCCCTGTGGCACGCCAGAGGTTACTTTAACGTCTGTAGACGTCTCTCCATTGATAACAACATGCTGTGTTCTGTTTGCTGAAAACTCTTCAATCCAGTCACACAGCTGGTCTGATATTCCGCAGGCTCTTACTTTGCTTATCAGGTGACAGTGCGAAACTGTATCGAACGCCTTCCGGAAGTCAAGGAAAATGGCATCTACCTGGGAGCCTGTATCTAATATTTTCTGGGTCGCATTAACAAATAAAGCGAGTTGGATCTCACACGATCGCTGTTTTCCGGAATCCATGTTGACTCCTACATAGTAGATTCTGGGTTTCCAAAAACGACATGATACGCGAGCAAAAAACATGTTCTAAAATTCTACAACAGATCGACGTCAGAGATATAGGTCCATAGTATTGCGCATCTGCTCGACGACCCTTCTTGAAGACTGGGACTATCTGTGCTCTATTCCAATCATTTGGAACCCTCCGTTCCTCTAGAGACTTGCGGTACACGGCTGTTAGAAGGGGGGCAAGTTCTTTCGCGTACTCTGTGTAGAATCGAATTGGTATCCCGTCAGGTCCAGTGGACTTTCCTCTGTTGAGTAATTCCAGTTGCTTTTCTATTCCTTGGACAATTATTTCGATGTCAGCCATTTTTTCGTTTGTGCGAGGATTTAGAGAAGGAACTGCAGTGCGGTCTTCCTCTGTGAAACAGCTTTGGAAAAAAGTGTTTAGTATTTCAGCTTTACGCGTATCATCCTCTGTTTCAGTGCCATCATCATCTTGGAGTGTCTGGATATGCTGTTTTGAGCCACTTACTGATTTAACGTAAGACCAGAACTTCCTAGGATTTTCTGTCAAGTCGGTACATAGAATTTTACTTTCGAATTCACTGAACGCTTCACGGATAGCCCTCCTTACGCTAACTTTGACATCGTTTAGCTTCTGTTTGTCTGAGAGGTTTCGGCTGCGCTTAAACTTAGAGTGAAGCTCTCTTTGCTTTGCAGTAGTTTCCTAACTTTGTTGTTGTACCACGGTGTGTTTTTCCCGTCCCTCACAGTTTTACCTGGCACGTACTTGTCTAAAACGCATTTTACGATTGCCTTGAACTTTTTCCATAAACACTCAACATTGTCAGTGTCGGAACAGAAATTTTCGTTTTGATCTGTTAGGTAGTCTGAAATCTGCCTTCTATTACTCTTGCTAAACAGATACACCTTCCTCCCTTTTTTTATATTCCTATTAACTTCCATATTCAGGGATGCTGCAACGGCCTTATGATCACTGATTCCCTGTTCTGCACTTACAGAGTCGAAAAGTTCGGGTCTGTTTGTTACCAGTAGGTCCAACATGTTATCTCCACGAGTCGGTTCTCTGTTTAATTACTCGAGGTAATTTTCGGATAGTGCACTCAGTATAAAGTCACTCAATGCTCTGACCCTACCACCCGTCCTAAACATCTGAGTGTCCCAGTCTATATCTGGTAAATTGAAATCTCCACTAAAGATTGTAACATGCTGAGAAAATTTATGAGAAATGTATTGCAAATTTTCTCTCAGTTGTTCTGCCACTAATGCTGCTGAGTCGGGAGGTCGGTAAAAGGAGCCAATTATTAACCTAGCTCGGTTGTTGAGTGTAACCTCCACCCATAATTATTCACAGGAACTATCCGCTTCTACTTCACTACAGGATAAACCACTACTAACAGCGACAAACACGCCCCACCGGTTGCATGCAATCTATACTTTCCAAACACCGACTGTGCCTTTGTAAAAATTTTGGCAGAATTTATCTCTGGCTTCAGCCAGCTTTCTTTACCTGTAACGATTTCAGCTTCGGTGCTTTCTATCAGCGCTTGAACTTCCGGTACTTTACCAATGCAGCTTAGACAGTTGACAATTAAAATACCGATTGCTGCTTGGTCCCCGCATGTCCTGACTTTGCCCCGCACACGTTGAGGCTGTTGCCCTTTCTGTACTTGCCCGAGGCCATCTAACCTAAAAAACCGCCCAGTCCACGCCACACAACCTCTGCTACCCGTGTAGCCGCTTGCTGCGTGTTGTTGCTGTGGTATCGTAGATCGAGGCCTCCATCACCGGCGTCTCACAACTGTCAACGGAAACGCACGCTTCCGACAGACGCTGACAGCAGTCGGGCGGAGACCCCGCGGATCCAGTGATGCGCGCCCGCTGAGCCACAGCTTCAGCGGCTCCGACTTCGAGCGCCGTTGCTGCCGCGATATAGGGCGGCCGACGGCAGCTACACGAGCCAGACTCAGTCGCAGTCTTCGACCGTCTTCATCTTAGGCAGCCTTTGACATTTTGCTTGTGTTTCCGTAGCAGGAGCCTCACACTCCACGATACTGTTTAGTTCGCATTTTGCGATAGCTGAACTTTATTGCAGGTTGATCTTTTGTAGAGTTTCTTCGCAACGCTTGGAGAAAGGTACAAGTTAAGCAAAATTTCTGTTTACTGTATTTACGTGTTTGCTAGTCATTTCTGCTCGTGTCCAGCTTCCCTACGCCGAGACCTGCTGCAACACTCTCTCCATACCTTTGTTTACGAAGAAGTACACAACAGTTACCTTGTAGTGCGATCGCGGAAAATGCTTTCGTGGGGTACCAGGATGGTCTATTGTCAGCGTCGTTAAATTTATTGACTGTGAGAAGATCAAAGGAATGAAACTGCAGCCAGAAACTCAAGTACTTTTGCTAATAATTAAATTTAAAATTAAAGTTTTAAATAAACTCATTGGCTATTCGTTTTGTATCGAGTCAGCATAGTATGAAGCTCTGAAATACAATTGTGGAAACATCAAGCATTTCACCCGAGTAATGCTGTATTCCAGAGCCTCGTCAAGTGGAAGATGCACGGCAGTTGTGTGTCTAGCGCACCACGACAGCGAGCACACAGCGGGAGGGGCTCGTGCCATTAGAATCACTCCCCCAGAGCAGTAATTCCTCCACTCCCCCTCCCCTCAAGGACGTAATTTGCAATAAAAGTAAAAGAACGCGCGCCGTGCTAGGGTCACGGAGGGCGCCGCGAGAAAACAACCACCTGCTCCCACCACCCACACCAATATACACGACGTACACTCCCCACGTTCCCCTGGCTGCTCTCCAGGTAGCGAATGGACGCAGGGTCAGGAGATATAAGGAGCGGAGCAGATGTGGGAGTGGAGTATCTCACTACGCTTTTGTACTGTGTGATTTAAAATTGCTGGCATTCATCATAAGAAAAACATGAGGATCTGTCGCATTTTATAGTTAACACAATCCAAGAAGAAAAAGATTTTTCATTACTTTGTGTTCGATAACAGCTAAATCTCATAGGGTTTTTTGGCACTGAATCGAATCTCGACCTGAGGTTTCTTTCTGTCGCACAGTTTTGCGATACTTTTACTTCTCTACGAAAAAGATAATTTGCAAAACGTATACACAGAAAAGTAAAACTCTTCACTTTAGAAAACACCGAAAAGCAATATCATGTGACAAAATTAACAGAGTCACAGCTAGAATCAGTCAACACATACAAATGCTTGAGTGTTACAGTTTCCATGCCTATGAAATGCTATCATCATCATGGAGGGTAAGTGTTGGGTAAACAAGGCAGTAGATTTCAGTTCATTGGCAGGATGCTGGGAAAATGCAGTAACTCCACAAAAAACACTGTTTACAGAAAACTTGTATGCTCAGTCTTAGAATACTGCTCAACAGCAGGAAGACACACAGAAGTACTAGTATCAGAGGATACTGAACTTTTACAACGAGAGGCAAAGAGATCGCCCCACCCGAATAATTTAGAGTTCAAGAACAGAGCATTGCGGTTGCTGAAGTTCGGAAGTGCCACTGTTCACAACTCGATCGGTCTGTGGAGATTCAGTTTGGTGTTTACATCGTCCGATAGAAGCAATTTAATACTTACAATACAGTATATGTCAAGATTCATTGCAATTAAACTCATCGTATCATCACCTATAAGAACTCCACGTCGGTAAAATTACTGCAACGGCGAGCGTTTCATGTCTGTTTCAGTGGCTGAGTGGACTGACTAACGGTTTACGAACATAAAAGAAGAGCGTTCGAATTTAACTGCAAGTAAATGTAACTTTTTTATTTAGAACTGAGCGGCTAATATTTTAAACCTTAATTCGCTACAAATTGTATAGTTGTAGGCTTTTCTAGGTTTCACATACTTTCAAAAGATTCCAGTTTATAACAGTGCAATCTTTAAACAAACAGGGAAATGGTCATAGCAAAAATATTGAAATGGATGTATTTATTTGTAATTACTTCTACCACAACTTGGTGTCTCTACAGTTTTCAGCCAAGAAAACGTATCAGCTGATTGTCACACATAATAGGACTGCTTAAAAATGGCTGATCTGAATGTTCAGGAGCGAGTAATATCTCTGTTTGAAATCAGTATTAATGCATTTGAGGCAGGACGTCGTTATGGCGTTGATGCTTCCACAGCAAGGAGATGGATTATGGGATTTAGAGGTAGTGTTGAGGTAGCGAGACGTCCAATATCTGGAAGACCACGTGAAGAATTGGCCAGGGCGCCCCAGAATGCTTCTTTGTTACTCATCCGGGAATTAATGTGAGCTTCATATTTCCCGGGCTCGTCAAGAACTGCTCTCAGAGGATTAAAGGACCATGGAATCAGGTCCCGCCGTGATCTTGCCAAAGAACCGTTGTCTGACGAACAAGCCGTGGATAGACTGGTGTTTGTGAGTTCCTGGGAAGATGTCGATTGGAGGAAAGTCATTTTCTCCGACGAGTACACAATTGAGTCCATGAGGAGAGGTCCTGCTCTTGTTTACCCCACAGATGGGCAACGATATGATGCGCTCTTCGTGGCTACATGAGCTAGAAATGGACTTGTACCTGCGAAATTTTGGTACCGGATGTCTTAAATGGTTGCAGGAAGTATCCATAGCAAGTTCAGTTCACCATGCAATGAACATTTCTTTGAAAAACTTATCATCCCTGGAGTTCAACTTTGGTACCTTGAAGGACGTATCACTTACCAACATGATAATCATCCATTACACACTAGCATTAGGATTCAGAGCTGGTTTCAAAGGAGTGAGAATATTATACAGGGCCTTATGTGGCCTCCAGAGTCACCTGATCTCAATCCTGTAGAGCACGTATGGCCTCAACTTAAGAAGACTCTGCAGGTCAATTGACCACTCTCTCCTTACGGATCTATGAATTCCCTATGGTATATGGTTAATTCTTCATGGGAGAGAACTGCCATGGATGAGGACGTTTCCTATAGGCTTGTCAATTCTACACTTCGGAGGTTCCAAGATGTTCTTGTGGACAAAATACGTCACTTACTGTTCATTTGATTTCATTTTACTGTAAAATTCCTGCATAGTTATTAGGCCAACATACTAATTTCAAACCACAAATCTACTTCCTGCCATATTATTTGTATTTTTGTGAGAGGTCAGGTGAATGTCACCCTCCAAGGAAGATTATTGGTATTTTTATGGAAGATCACATGAATGTTGCCGTCCAAGGAATGTTATTTTTACTTTTATGGGAGGACGATGTATATGGGAGGTCAAATAGATATAACCTTCCATGGAAAACTACGATAGAAATCAAATTATTTACTGAAGAGAATATTGAAAAAAGTAAAAACAGAAAATATAATTTAATAACAGAAAGTAAAAAAAAAATCACGAAACACTTTAATCGCGATAAAATAAATGCTGCTCTGAGGTTGATCCGACACATACTACAGCTACCAGTACAGTAAGCTGACGCACTACCAAGGAACTACCGATCTCTTCGTTTTAGCGTAACGCTTGAATATACCTACCGTAGTTGAAGGACGAATATTAAACTGGAAACAACAGATGCTGAAAGGCACATCTACTCGCTAGTGTAAACCGCGCATAATGACTTAAACGAGTCAACTGAATGGCGTATTTTTCTGTCTTAGCTGAAAAATATATATAGACACCAGGCGGCGTTCGAAGTTGTTACAAATAAATACATTAATTTTCAATATTTTTATTATGACCATTTGTCTGTGTGTTTAAAGATTAGAATGTTATTAAATGGAGTCTTTTGAAGGAATGAGGAACCCAGAAAAGTCTACAATTGCACGATTTGTAGCGAATTATGGTTTTAAATATAACCTGCAAAAGTAAAAAAAAAAAAAAAAAAAAAAAAGAGAGAGAGAGAGAGAGGGAAAACTGACCCCAGATGGATTCAAACGCTCGTCTTTTACGTTCGTAAACCGTCTGCCCGTCCCTCAGGCACTGAAGCAGATGTTAAACACTCGTTGTTGTAGTAATTCTACCGACGCAGAGTGCCTATATTTCTACCATTTCTACGTGCTCGAATAACGATTTTCTAAATAAATAATACGATGAGTTAAACTGCAATGAATTTCGGCATATGCTGTATCCTAATTGGATTTTCTCGTAGGACCATTTCCACGAGTGTACCACAAATATCAGGAATCCGGTAAAACATCAAATCTGCGACATCGCTGTTGCCGGAAAAAGATTCCGCAAGGACAATACCAACGACGACTGAAGAGAACCTTTCAACGTGACAGAAGTCCAACCCTTTCGCAAATTGCTGCAGATTCCAAATCTAGACCATCAACAAGAGTCAGCTTGCGAACCACTGAACGAAATATCATGGACGTGGGGTTTCGAAGCCTAAGGGCCACTCGTGAACTCTTGATGACTGCAGGACACACAGTTTTACTCCTCGCCTCGGCCCGTCAACACCAACGTTGCATTGTTGATGACTGGAAACTTGTTGCCAGGACGGACGGGTCTCGCTTCAAATTATATTGAGCGAATGGACATGTATGGGTATGGGGACAAACTCATGAATCCATGGACCCTGCATGTCAGCAGCGGATTTTTCAAGCTGGAGGATGCTCTGTATTGGTGTCTTAACGGGTCACACGTTCGTATGCTTCCTGTCTGAAAACCTGCGTCCGTTCATGTCCACTGTGCATTCCGACGGACTTGGGCAATTTCAGCAGTACAATGCGACACCCCACACGTCCAGAATTGCTATAGAGTGACTCCAGGATAACTCTTCTGAGCTTAAATACTGCCGCTGTCCGCCGGACTCCCCAGAAATGGAATGCCTTGCAACGAGCTGTTCAGAAGAGATATCCAGCCCCTCATATTCTTACCTATTTATGGACAGCCCTGCAGGATTAATGGTATTATTTCCCTCCAGCTCGACCTCAGATATCAGTCGAGTCCATGCCACGTCGTGTTGCGGCACTTCTGCGTGCTCGCGGGGGTCCTACGCGATTTTAGGCAAGTGTACGAATTTCTTTGGCTGTTCAGTGTAGTGTAGGCTGAAGGACTGCAAATATACTTTCGTATACTATGAGATCATACATCGTGAATTTTGATAGAAAGCTTTTACATCGGAATAGTACACATTACATAGAATGGAAATGGAAATGATCGTATGGCGTCAGTGGCCGGGAGTTCCCAGACGGGAAGTTCGGCCGCCAAGTGCAAGTCTTATCGAGAGCGCCTCCACATTGGGCGACTTGCGCGTCCTCACTGGGGATGAAATGATCGTGGGGACAGCACAACACCCAGTCCCTGACGGAAGAAAATCTCCCACCCCAGCCGGGATTCGAAACCGGTCCCCCGTGCGTGGCATTTCAACGAGCTGGCCGTTCAGCTATTGGGGCGGACACATTACATACAGTTTTATCATGTCACAGTTAATGGAAAAAGTGCTAATAGCAGACCTGCTTAAAGACAGCGACTTATTTAGCCCTTTTTGCTCTACAGAGTTTCGGTTCATATTAGTATCACATTGACAAGAACTGACCCTTTTCCAAACTGAATTCCAGTACCGGTACTGAATACTTTTATTCTCTCACACAAACACTGTAAGCATTGCGTGACGAAAATAATAGTTCGCGTCTTTTACGTTCATATAACTACAACTGGGCCATCACCGTTCTTGTTACTCCACTGCCACAGAACAGACGGCTCTAGCCCTCATGTCGCCAGTGCCAATATGTAATACAGGTGTCGATGTAGTGACAGAACGTTTACTTAAGAAGTCAGGGTGGAAAATAAATCATGCATTTATTCACTGGAATAATGTGCTTCAGTTTAATGCGACAGATGTTGCTTTTTGTCGCACAAGTTGTATGAACTCTAGTTTCATACAAATATGCCGTAGCGAACGACACTTCCAGGAATAATTTACAAACAAATCTGCAACTGTCATCACACGCTAACTACGCGGGTGTGTGAAACTTAAGGACGAACGGAACTTTTCCATGATATGTCACTGCCGTATAAGATATCACGATGAAACTTGCTTATAGGGAGAGAGAACTGCTACACCGTAGCGCAGAAGTTAAGTGAAAGAAACACGCAATGGGACAAACAGAAACGATACTATTATTCACAAACAATAATTACAGTGGTGTCATCAGGATTTATGAGGTCCTCTGGACTTTACGAGAAACAGAACTTGGCTCTCAATAGGACGTGTGATCACTACGGACCGCAGTGCAAGCTCTAAGACGTGCTCCCATGCTGACCACGAGGTTCGTAACGAATTGGTGCAGTAGGGCGCTCTATTCCTCCACCAGCGCGCAGCTGGATGGTCTGTGGTTCATGAGGACGTGCTGCAAAACGTGTCCGCAACGCCTCCTACACATAGTGGATAGGATTTAAGGTGGAGGAAGGGCAGACCAGTCCATTCGTCGAATGTCCTCTCGTTCCAAGAGGTTCTCCACCTGTGTTATTCGATGCGATCGCGCATTGTCATCCCCGAAAATGATGCCAGGGTCGAATGCTCTCCTGAAAAGAAGCACAAGGGCAATCTTCCTGGTTGCAGTAGGCGTTTCCAACTCTCGCCGTATGAGGGTACTTCCATAATCACTATTCAGACTGAACCTTCTCTCATTCGAGAAGAGCACACGACCTCACTCATCGTTGGTCCAGTCCCTATTGACCCGTGACGGCATTATGCTATCTTTGTATCCTGTGACTGACTGGCTTCCCGACAGGATTCAGGGGTGCTGCACTGATAAGTTCGGTTTATCGCTGTTTGCGACTGAGGTAAAGGCTGGACCCATGCCGCGGTTGGCGAGTTGGTGTTGGTAGGAGGCGGCGGGAAGTAAGGACTGGAGGGCCAAACTATTGACATCGTAGCCGTTGAGGCCTCTTAGTGTATTCCATTGTGGTTGAGAGAGTGGACAAGCAATTTGACTTCTGCAGAGTTCTCGCCGTGTGCAGTTTGGACGTCAGCGGCCGGAATAGTGCGTGTGGAGTACTAAAGAAGCTATGGTGTGTTTATTCCTTCAGTGAACCTCGCCTGTGGAGCGTCAAAGATGAGGTAGATGAGGTTTTCTTGCAATTACTATAACCTATATGAAGCCGCGAGTATAACTTAGCTGAACTGCTTAGTGATTTCTATTTATGTGTGCATAGGAAGTGTTGTACGGACAGCTGGTTTGCTAGAATCTCCGAGCTAGTTTCGGCTTACATGAATGTTTACTTAGATAGGCCACTGACTGAAGTGGTAAATTTGTCTTTGAACTGTTCTGCTCCGATTCTGGTGGCGGTACTTAATGTGCGATGGTCTTTACATTGGTTATTCCTTGGCTTCAAGTCATTGCTTGTCTGTTGTAGGTGCTGAGCAATGTTGAATCACCTTTTGATGTTTTAAACTAATGTTCTTTTAAATTTGTTTCAGATTGGTTTAAATCTTGAGGGTCTGCAACCTCAGTCTTATCTGAAAATGTTAAGCCTAAAATCCGTGCCAGGTGGGTAAGCTTGTGTGGCGTCTTGCCCCACTCGTTGCTAGCATGGTGCCTGCGTTCTCGGAATGCTTTACAACAATTCAATCAAATTACATTAGTAGTTTCATTCCCAGAAAGCAAATCGACAATAGTGAACTTGACTATAGCAAATGTCGCTGGCGGGAGGCTCCACGAAAACAACTAAGCAAGTTGCAGACTCGGCCCGATCTAAGCGGTCGAGGCTAGCAGGAGCTGCGTATATATTCACTTGCTGCAGGGGGGGGGGGGGGGGGGGGCACCTGGAGCGGCGCGGTCCGATTCTGCGCATCATTGGTCACCCTTTCTTGACCGCAATCTCTGCTCTTGCGTGCCACCTCTTCGTTCCGACGTTTGTGGTTACGCCGGAACAGCTTGCATCTACTATTCTGTAGTTTCAAAAGAGAAAATGGTTCAAGTGGCTCTGAGCACTATGGGACTTAACTTCTGAGGTCATCAGTCACCTTGAACTTAGAACTACTTAAACCTAAGGACATCACACACATCCATGCCCGAGACAGGATTCGAACCTGCGACCGTTGCGGTCGCGTTGTTCCAGACTGTAGCGCCTAGAACCGCTCGGCCACTCCGGCCGGCTTCAAAAGAGAACTCGATGTCTGTTGGTAAACCTGCTACTCGTTTTCAGAAATGTCTTATCCTTTTATATTAGCAGTTTTAGTGCAGTAACTGAAATTTATGCTTATAATTAAAAGGTTTAAGCCTTATTCACTTTACCGAGCGAGGTGGCGCAGTGGTTAGCACACTGGACTCGAATTCGGGAGGACGACTGATCAATACCGCGTCCGGCCATCCTGATTTAGGTTTTCCGTGATTTCCCTAAATCGCTCCAGGCAAATGTCGGGATGGTTCCTTTGAAATGGCACGGCCGACTTCGTTCTCCCTCCTTCCCTAATCCGATGAGACCGATGACCTCGCAGTTTGGTCTTTTCCCCCAAACAACCCAACCCTCTTACTCACTTATCTTAGAGTTAAGTAATTGCTTAGCGTACGTTGCGCTACTGTAATGCTTTTATTATGTCTTGAAAGACCTGAAGACTTTATTGCCGAAGCTCTTGACTTTAATGACGTAATGTGTATGCTGTCTGTTGATATCCTTCGCTTCTCAGCCTTGACACTAATTGACGCGGCGCCTGCCCGCTTGTACGTTCTCCTGTATTTCGGCCTGTGCACGTACCCGGACGGCGTCTCCGTTGGTCGTTAGCTCTCCCTGGAGATATGATTACAACTGCAGCCAATAATCAAGTTAAATTTTCCGGATATTCTGTTTGATGGGTGGTTCTGAGTAACTGCCTTTTGCAGCTAGCCCTGCCTCGTGATCTAACTTACCAAACCTAAGAATCTATATTCCGTATTTGAGTTGGGTTTATGTGCCGGCCGGTGTGGCCGAGAGATTCTAGGCGCTACAGTCTGGAACCGCGTGACCGCTACGGTCGCAGGTTCGAATCCTGCCTCGGCCATGGATGTGTGTGATGTCCTTAGGTTAGTTAGGTTGAAGTAGTTCAAAGTTCTAGGGGACTGATGACCTCAGATGTTAAGTCCCATAGTGCTCAGAGCCATTTGAACCTTTTTTTTTTTTTGAGTTTATGTACATTAACTATACCTAAGATTTTGAACGTTTGAATTCCATCTGTAATTCACTATTCTTGATAGTGCAGCTTAAACTAGCTTGGTTGCACACTTCTTGTAACTCACTGGAATATTACCAGACTTAAAGTTATAAATTTGCCCTCGTTCTCGGAGGCTTACTTCCCCTGTCAAACTTGTGTCGGTTTTATTTAAGGAAATTTTGGGTAACTTTAACTTGTTGTCTCTTGAGTTTTAAGAGTGGCCCCTGCGGTGTAAGGGTGGCTAGGCCTGCTTATTGTGATAAGCAGGAGCTATTTCAGTTGCTGTGTTTCTCTGTTTTAAATTTGCTTGTGGGAGTGAAGCTGGTTGTTTAAATTGAAATTTCTCTTGTCTTAAAGACTGCTTATGTAAGAGAAATATGCTTTTCATTAATATGTATTAGGTGCAAGATAAGATTGTAGTTTTAATTATCTTTCTGATTGTTGGCATATTTCGAAATAAATTTGTATTTTATTATGGAAATATGATGTACTCAGCCTGGGTTCACCCTTCCACGTCTCCTGTCCTTTGTCGATCCTGTGTCTGGACATTTCACCCATGATGTTGGCACCGTCGCAAACGGTGCCGCAGATATGCGAAATGTCAGTGGTACACAACGTATTGGTCATCGGGCCGTCCATCCCCATGCGTTCGCCATGTTACTTTGGAGCGTGGGACTGTGTGTCTTGCAGTTCTATTAAGTGTGGTTGTAGCAACACCCGCTGTTTGGCGTGGGCCATTTCTTGGCTGCTGCACAATGAAGTGGTCACCTGTTGCTGAAGTTGACCGTGGTCGACCGGTACCTCTCCTTCCATCAGTAGTGCCTGTGGTGGGGAACGCTTCCCATGCAGATAAAGCAATGATGTGAACAATATCAAACATCGGGGCTACATCCGCCACACTTCATCCTTCATGCAGTGTCTCGATGATTCTTCCAGTGCGAAGGTACCCAAATGTTATAATTAAGAACAGTACCCGCAGTGCACTGTTCCTGCTCGAGGATTGACACAATCCTTACCCACACCTTCAACTGCCCGGTGTTGTGCGGTCAACCTCATTTTGCGATGTAATCACACTGAGCTCACACCATGTGACATCCAAATTCCTTTCCAGGTCTGTGAATAAGCTTCCATTCAAATCCACCTTGTAGGTAATATGTCCCGTTACTTTAGCTATCTTGTTCTTATTCTTAGGTTTTGCTGAGCAATGTAGTTAATGACTATAATTTAGTTTCGGCATTGGCTGAATACCTTTTTATGGGGCATCAGTCTTCTGACTGGTTTGATGCAGCCCGCCACGAGTTTCTCTCCAGTGCCAACATCTTCATCTCGGAGTAGCACTTGCAACCTAGGTCCTCAATTATCTGTTGGATGTATTCCCATCTCTGTCTTCCTCTATAATTTTTGCTCTCTACAGCTCCCTCTAGTACCATAAAAGTCTCTCCCTGATTTCTTAATAGATGACCTACCATCCTTTTCCTTCTCCTTGCCAGTGTTTTCCACGCGCGGAACCTCCTCATTCCGTACTCTATGTGTCCACCTAATTTTCAATATTCGTCGTTAGTACCACATCTCAAATGCTTCCATTCTCTTCTGTTCCGGTTTTCCCACAGTCCATGTTTCACTACCATACAATGCTGTCTCAGAAATTTCTTCTTCAAATTGAGGCGTATGTTTGATACTAGTAGACTTCTCTTGGCCAGGAATGCCCCTTTTTGCCACTGCTAGTCTCCTTTTGAGGTTCTCCTTGCTCCGTCCGTCATTGGTTATTTTGCTGCCTAGGTAGGAATTCCTTAACTTCATCTACTCCATAAGCAAGTTTCTTGCTATTCTTATTTCTGCTACTTTTCATTACTTTCGTCTTTCCTCGATTTACTTTCAGTCTGTATTTTGTACTCATTAGACTGTCCATCCATTCAGCAGATAATGTAATTGTTCTTCACTTTCACGTAGGATACCAATGTCATCAGCGAATCTTATCGTTGATACCCTTTCACCTAGAATTTTAATTCCACTCCTGAACATTTCTTTTATGTCCTTCATTGCTTCTTCGATGTGCATGTTGCCTTAGAGATGCAAAAAACAACTCACACAACAATACCTGGTGGAACTGATTTATTCCTCAATCTTGGATATTCTTAACAGACCATAAAGTCTTCACTTTGCTGTTTGATGCGAAAATTTGTTGCTAACTTAAGTAAGAGCTTCGCCACTTACCAACGGCACGTTAAACAGGCTCTGTTGCGCTGTTTTTCCAGTTGATTCACCCATTAATTGTTACTTGAATTTATCATGGTTGTCCAGGATGCAGCTTCTTCATGTATCAGCTTGAACAATGCGTAATAAAGACGATGATAGATCTTCAAGCATTGAACACTGCAGAGTACAGCAATAAATTCTCCTTTAGTATGAGCGTGAAAGCCAACAAGACTGCATTTTGTTGCCTTAATAACTGATTATTGGTAATCAATGTTCGTATTACTGAGCCATAGTCAGTTAGTGCGTAATGATTGCTTGTTAGGCAGAAAATCTGTTTGTTACTTAGAAATATTATTCAAAGAGTACATTATTTGTTGGTTGTTCAGCCGTAAATACGTTAAACAAACAAATGCGACGTTATAGTCCGACACAAAACGGAAGAAATTTTTTCTACAAAGTGGGTAAATCAGTACGATGTCTGGATGATCAATAAATCAGTCTGTTGTTCATGCAGGTGTGAGGTAGGTTCGTATGGTACCGCAACTACGTACGAGAGTCGAGGAAACAGTGAAATGACTGAGAGAAAATTTCAGAGTTGATTTGTGCACTTAGCGCCAGTTTAGATAATTTTCCTTAAGGAGAAACAAATCAGTCGTGGGATTGATGAGGGGTAGAGGAAGAGAAACCACAAAAGCCGGCCGGAGTGGCAGTGTGGTTCTAGGCGCTACAGTCTGGAGCAGCGCGACCGCTACGGTCGCAGGTTCGAATCCTGCCTCGGGCATGGATGTGTGTGATGTCCTTAGGTTAGTTCGGTTTAAATAGTTCTAAGTTCTAGGGGGCTGATGACCTCAAAGTTAAATCCCATAGTGCTCAGAGCCATTTGAACCAAACCACAAAACCGGTCGAAAGCGTTAGTGGAGGAGGCGGTGAGAAAATTGTGACATTACAGCTGACGATGGCTGACGATAAGAACACATCAGCTGCAGATTGTGTGTTGAAGAAACAATGGAGGAAGTCAATAAAATAAACTACTGGAAGCGATACTAATAAGCAATAAATACAAATAGATGCACCTTAAATACGGACAGAAGTATATCATATACTCCACATGCAGCACGAAATTAAAATTTACTATATGAATTAGGCAAGAAAAGAACTCATCTCAACCAGTATAAAAATATGAGAGTGAGATAACCACCAAATCATGAAAAATGATTAAGTAGAAATTGCAAAGAGGTTTAAAAGACACCAAACAAGCAGCAGAGGTCATAGATGGGAGTAAAATACATACTTTGAATGAGTAGTAAAAGATATGAAGAGATGGAGGTACCATCGTATCTAATGAAAACTGATGACGGAAATATAGAGAAGACAGGCAAGTACTACGCTACTCATAGCTACTTGAAAGCATCAGCCGAAAGGGCATCATGGATATTTTCCTTGCACTACAACAAACACCTGGTTACATACACACTTAACAAGAAAACGAGGTTTAATGTATTTCAAATGGTTCAAATGGCTCTGAGCACTATGGGACTTAACATCTATGGTCATCAGTCCCCTAGAACTTAGAACTACTTAAACCTAACTAACCTAAGGACGGCACACAACACCCAGCCATCACGAGGCAGAGAAAATCCCTGACCCCGCCGGGAATCGAACCCGGGAACCCGGGCGTGGGAAGCGAGAACGCTACCGCACGACCACGAGATGCGGGCTAATGTATTTCCTCGTTAGAATAAGAATGAAATAAATAAGACCGTTGAGATTTATTCACAGAAAAGTGCATCCCTTTTAAACTGACACCACGAACATAAACCTGGATATCTAAAACGCTTTTCGTCGAAACTTCAGTTATGAGACTGACAACCTAATTAATTCCAACGCACATTGATGGGATATACAGGTACAGCAGTTAAGACCAGTGACATTAACAATCGTCTTCCAAGTGTACTCAAAAATGAACCGAACGCTACGCCAGCAGCAGTGCCCCTTGGTTGCCATTCGTTTTGAAATTACGTGCAACTAATTTCTTTTATTGAGTGCGACGAAGTCTATCGACAGCACCGACCGTGTCTTACGCACACCCCTCCCTCTCAGCGCCTTAGTCCCGGCTCTACGGGGCCTATTAGGAAGTGCGGCACTGCGTTTATGAGGCCTATAAAATTAGAGATAGCTTCGCAGACATAAATATGCGTTACAATGCTACATAATTTTTAAGTTCCTTTCAGTATTACCTGTTGGTTTAATTTTTGATACATATCGTGAGGTTGCACTGAGTACAGCACAGTGTAAAAGGAGATATCTTGAAATTTGGCATAGTAAATCTTGAGGGCATATAAGCTTCGCACTATCTTCACGACAGTTGCGAAGAACACTCAAAGGAGGAAAAGGAATATTTTTTCTTTTCCCTTTTATCGGGTATCATAGAACAAATGAGTCGCAGGTCATAATCGAAACCTTTACTTTTTATTTATTGCTCTTCACACAAGTAAGAAATACCAACATTATTCCAATTATGTACTACATCTAATACTACTTGATACAACTTATTGTGCCAGAAGCATACTCGCCGCCAGTATTTAGAGAACCGCTAAGGACCGGAGGGCCTGTTAGCTTCAGTTAGTTCGAGTCTGTCGCAGCGAGTGAGTTCCAGCGTGTCACCGAGTTGGAGCCGCAGTCACAGCCACTAACTCAGAATCTGGCAGTACATGGCAACCGTAAAAGTGTTCACAGTGGACTCTGTACTTCACCAACAGTGAGGCTAAAGTGGTCTAGAACAGAGAGCTTGTACCACAGCGCATGGAAGCTTAAGTTAACTACTGTAGCTCTTTGTTTATGCTAGTAAAGAACCCAGTGAATAATGCCGTGCAGTTAGTGTTATAGATAGAGGGTACTGGCAACCAAATATTTTCTTCTCCTTTCTTCCCATGGTACAGCTCACAGAGGCAACGAGAAGACCTAAGACTTACATCGCCAAATTTTAACTCTTTCCTAGAAAACAAACTGCAGAGAGCTTTGGCCACGCATGAAGAGAAGGTGCACCACCAAGCCCCGCCGTGCAGCTATCAGCCGCCTCCTGCATGGCCGGTGAAGCTTCCTCGCACAAGCTCATAAAACACTTCTGCTTGTTCGAGCACAGCGCTCGCAAATCGACTAAGTGAACGCTACTCGGGGTGAGTTATTACTGAACTGAACTATCAACTACAGGAACTAACTGCCTGCTAGAGGCTGTTCGTGGCCTTAAGCGTCCAGCAGTAGGCCTACGTCCGCAATCACGTGGTGTGCAGACGGTAATTGCTTCTTCAATAGCAGCGCCACCGGTTTCCTGATGCGAGCTCTGTTGGGTACTGCCCTCTGTGGCACCTGTCACATACAGTGTATAAACGAGCTGTTTGTTTATGTACAATACTGTGTCCATAACATGTGATGACAGTGATGTATTAGTGAACATGCTCTGGAGAGGTGACATGTACAGGTGATGGGCAGACAAACCCACAGGGTGAAGACATTGCACTGGAAGCACACGTAGTCGGCCAACAGCTAACGTGCAACAGAAACTGTCAATGAGGCATACTCGCATACAAAGGACTTCTAGTATCGTGCAAACAAAGACTGATATTGCAAGAGGACAAATTCCCATATTCCTAAGATTCACAAGAATATGTACACTTAGACAAGCGCGTTACAGTATGACAGTTCTAGGCAATTGTCTGCGGATGTGAATAGAAAGCAGAAAGTGCTACACCTGAGAGAGAAAGCGGTAGTGATACTCAGGTAGCATTACGAGTGGCCGGCCGGGGTGGCCGAGCGGTTCTAGGCGCTACAGTCTGGAACCGCGCGACCGCTACGGTCGCAGGTTGGTATCCTGCCTCGGGCATGGATGTGTGTGATGTCCTTAGGTTAGTTAGGTTTAAGTAGTTCTAAGTTCGAGGGGACTGATGACCTCAGAAGTTAAGTCCCATAGTGCTCAGAGCCATTTGAACCAACCAGTATTACGAGTCCATACTTCAACCTTTTGCACCGCATTTTCTTCTAGTTCCTAAGCAAATTTTCGGCAGGGACATTTTCATTTTGCTCCCAAACCCATCTTTCCATCTGTCGTGTACTTAATGTTTCTGTGTAACCGGCAATTGTTTTCAATCGTAAGAGACACTTGTTTTACTGAAAATTCATAAACGTTAAATAATTTTAGTTGCAACAGGATCCACAACCAAAATAAATATTTAGAATGAAAATAACCTGTTCCACTAAGTGCCGTACCTTGTATTGGAAAATTCTTCTACTTCGTGGTTTTCGCTGTTGTTCTGTTTCGCTTGTGTGTTCGTTATCGAATGTGTGATACTTCCCGTCAAACTGACATATTTGGGTTGCAGGGAAAACTAACGCAGAGTCGTATACTATTAAAATACAGTCAGCTGGCTGGACATTAAAATGAACGTGATGTTAAGAGTATCTTGAATAGCTGTCTCCCAAATGTGTGTCAACCAAATCGTAAAATGCTTGTCATGGTCGCCGATATTTATGCCATGGATCTGATGACGGGAGTATTCTGAAAAGTAATGTAGGTCTACATCTGCTTCTACATACATACTACGTAGCCCACCGTACCGTGCTTGGCGGAGGGTACCTTGCAAAACTACTAGTCGTTTACTTCCGTTCCACTCGCAAATGGAGCGAGGGAAAAACAACTGTCTATATGCCTTCGTAGGGGCCCTAATTTCTCTCACATTATGTTTGTGTCCTTTACGCGAAATATACGTTGGCGGCAGTGGGACTATTCTGCATTCGGCTTCAAATGCCGCTCCACTAATTTTTCTCAATAGTGATCTTCGAACAGAATCACTTCTTCCCTCCAGAGATTCCCATCTGAGTTCCCCAAGCACCTCCTTAATACTTGGGTGATCGAGCCTATCAGCAACAAATACAGCAGCCTACATCTGAATTTTTTCGATTTTTTCCCTTCAATCTAGCCTGTTGAGCGTCCCAAACAGTTGAGAAATACTCAAGAAGGATTCACACTAGAATTCTATACGATTTCTGCTTTACAGACGACCCGACTTTCCTGAAATTCTCCTAATAAAGTCGACCATTTGCTTTCCCTACTACAATCCGTGTACGCTCGTTCCATTTCCTATCGCTTTGCAACGTTACGCCTAAATATTTAATCTACTGTGTCAAGCAAAACATTACTAATACCTTTTGAGCATTACTGGATTGCTTTCCCTACTCATCTGCATTAACTTACATTTTCCTACGTTTAAAGCTAGTAAACCGGCCGCTGTCGCCAAGCTGTTCTAGGCGCTTCAGCCCGGAACCGCGCTGCTGCTACGGTCGAAGGTTCGAATCCTGCCTCGGGCATGGATGTGTGTGGTGTCATTCGGTTGGTTAGGTTTAAGTAGTTCTAAGTCTAGGGGACTGATGATCTCAGATGTTAAGTCACATAGTGCTTAGAGCCATTTGAACCATTTGAAAGTTAGCAACCATTCATCACAACATCTAGAAACTTTGTCTAACTCATCTTGTATCCTCCTACAGTCAGTCAACGACGACCTATTATCTCACACATCGTGGCATCATCAGCAAACAGGCGCAGATTACTGCTGCAGATCATGTACAGAGTGTTTTTTTTGCACCCTGTACAAACTCAAGCGATTCATTGATGGGAACAAAACAGGTGTAATGAACTTATATCCGGAAATGCATGCTAGAGATCATTTATTTAATTTAACATTGTTACAGAGAATGCGGTCTAATACGTGGAGTGGTATCTTCAACTCTCATGACATTCATCTGTGGGATAGTGTGCAGAAACCGCATGTTATGGCGACAGCGAATCATCAGCATCGGTGCAGCCGAAATGTGTGGGCAGGGATAACCGTATTTTGGGACCAGTCTTCCTTCCACGTCACCTAACAGGCCGGAAATATCAGCGTTTCATCTGGGTGACAATTCCTCCCCTGCTACAAAAAGTGCCATTGATGATTCGAAGGGTTATGTGGCTGCTACATGGTGGTGCTCCAGTCCACTTCGCCATTAACGTCCGGAGATATGTAAATCGTGTCTTCCCAGGTCGACACATCGGATGAGGGGTTCCACTTGCAATGCCTGCTCATTCAACGGATGTCAGCCGTGTGATTTCTTTTTATGGGACCATCTCTAAAGTATCGTGCATGCAGAGCTTATTCCAGATGTGGAAACACTCTAGCAACGTATTCATGTTGCCTTTGACGCTGTTCGGATGCAGCCTTTCTGACGTGAACGTGTGAGGCAGAACATGCTATGGCGCATGCACGCATGCGATGAGGCACATGGAAACCATTTTCAACACACACTGAAACTGTGGCTGCGTGGTACAGCGCGTATTAGGTCACAGTCTCTGTAACAATGTGTGACTGAATAAATGGTCTCTAACATGGAAACCATATGATCGAGAATGCATGGAAACCATGCATTTCCGAGCATAAGTTCCTTTTAATTTTTTTGTTCCGCGTCCTCTCATCGATCAATCCCTAGAGTTTTAAACGGTGGAAAAAAAATCACCCTGTCCTATCAGACTTACATACTCTTTGTGTCTGATAAGGCTTGGAGGGCGGCGTAATGGGTTCTATTTCTTCAGAAGTCTTCGAGCCTCTCGGACGCTTTGGAACCTATTCCTTACGCTCGTAGCTTCGTTAAAAGTTTGCAGTAGGCTACCGAGTCAAGTGCTTTTCGGAAATCTAGGGATAGGGAATCTCTCCTGTTGCCCTTCATCCATGTTCCGCAGGTATCATGCGAAAAACAAGAGTAAGCTGAGAAACACGCGAGCGATGCTTTCACAAACTGTGATGATTCGCGGACATATGCTTCTTAGTCTCAAGGAAGTCTATTATACTTGAACCGAGAATATGATGAAGAATTTTGCAGCAAACCGATCTGATGGATATGTGATTGTAATTTTGCGAGGCCTTTGTTTTACCGTCCTCAAATGCAGGAGTCACTTGTTCATTTTATCAGTAACTTAGAACTTTGCTTTGAACGAGAGATTTTCGATAAATGCAAGCTATGTTAGGGGCCAATGCAGTAGAGTAGTCTTTGTAACACCGAAATAGGATTCCATCTGGACCTAGTGAATTATTTCTTTTCAACTCCTCCAGTTGGTTTTCTACATCAGGGACGTGATGATAATCGAGTTTGGCAATCAGCTATTTGTTTTAGCTAGCCTCGCCACAGATCTTGGAAATTTTTGAAAGAAGTAATAAGTGTGTATGTGTCTGTCATTACCGGAACTTTCCAGCTGGAGATCGCAACGCAGCATGCCCCGATAACGTGCCCGTGCATGTGTATCGCAGTGGTTCGGACCCTTAGAACAGTCGGATCATTGGTGAGAAGGACATGGGAGCAATATACTGACATATCACACAGTTGGTTGTAGTGTAATGACTTTAGAGCGAGCGATGAGTCGGGCCTACGGTGTCGCAAGATGAGTGGGCACAGGTCTTACAGGAAGGAGCAAACCACAAGAACATCGGAGCATTGTTTGACTGGATCTAACAGATAGCTGGATGACAATAGTTGAAACCCGGACAGATATTCCAGGCCGACCGCCACCAGGATCAGACAGGAACAGATTACAGGAATCTGAGTGGAATTTATCGCGATAGCATGCGCCCCCTGCCATCGCAATTATGCCACAGCGTCGTATTCACACTGAGTGGTATTCTGTGGTGTCCAGCGATGAGTCTATCGCCTCCAACATGTCCGTAGACGATATGGTGAAAGGTCAAAGGTGACAGCGGTTCTAGTGACTTCTCCAGGTTGGGGCCTCATGGTGTTCAAAATGGTTAAATGGCTCTGAACACTATGGGACTTAACGTCTGAGGTCATCAGTCCCCTAGAACTTAGAACTACTTAAACCTAACTAACCTAAGGACATCACACACATCTATGCCCGAGGCAGGACTTGAACCTGAAACCTGCGACCGCTCGGCCACAGCTGCCGGCGCTCATGGTGTGGGGTCTATTTTATTTATTTAACCTGATTAGATTAGGAGGATAGCCCTCTCCTACATGGGATCAGTTTTGCGCATATACAGTATTTTTTTACACCATAGTTAATTAGGAGAGGACAATAATTTTGATATGATAGAGTGTAATAAAACGGTATTAATAGAATTAAATATTACTTAGACGAGTTTAAAGACTATGTGAATAAAGGTACTGAATAATGCTAATGGTGTTATTGTTAACAGCAGTACCACTATTACTACTGCTTCTGTTAATAATAATAATAATAATAATAATAAACCCCGTGGAGGCCCGGGAAAAGAATAGGCCTCCGGTATGTTCTGCCACTCGCAAAAGGCGACGAAAAGAACAAACCACTAATATGGCTAACCCCCCTTTTAGTGTGATTAGTTGGTTCAGGACAGAACTAACGAAACCTCGGACAAGCGCTGTCATGGTCGGGGACGACGCTTGAACCCTATGCCCGTCCACAATGGTAACGACACTGCTAGCCACACGGAAAATAATTTAAATCCAAATAGAGGTGTTTTTCAGGATATGCTTCCTGCAACCACCCTAGAAGGAAAACAAAGACAGAGGATGAGATGGTCAGATGAAGTTAACCGACACCTCACGTTCTGTTATTACCAAGCAACAAACTTAGGAACCAACACAACTGGATACAGATCACAAGTATACACAACATTTATTACCAGATACCCAGAATTAAAATTTTTAACAGAACAACGACTAGCTGATCAGATCCGTGTAATAATCAAAAATAACAGGATACCCCAGTCAGAATTAGAAAACATCAAACAACAAGTACAACAAATACTGGTACAAAATAATGTGCAATCAGAAGAAGAAGAAAATACAGTAATGGACTCAAATATCCCAGAGCAAACAAACAAAGAACAACATGCATCAATTAAACAATCAGAGGAAAACGAAATCTTAAGACAGCCACCAGAACAAGCACAAATAGAACATGAAGTACCACACATGTTAGATATAGAAGAAAAATTTCAGCTGACATATATAGAATACAAAGACACAAATACAGACATTAGACCATTCTTGCATAGACCACCAAATAACCGACAAGTCGAAACAACAATAACAACTATCATCACAATCATTCACAACAAAATAAATGAAAATACAACTATGGAAGAGTTACAACTACTGGTTTATATAGGAGCACTCACTACACTAAATATACACACTAGGCAGAGATCAGAACCAACCAACACACAGAAGAAACCCACAAAACAAGCATGGCAACACAGGCTACAGATCCGAATAGAAAAATTGATAAAAGACATCGGAAAGCTATCACAATTTATAAGAAATGAAATATCAGACGAAAAACGAAAAAGGTTAGGTAAAATCTCACAGCAAAAAGCGATAGAGCAATTAAATGAAAAGAAGCAGAAATTACAAGCACTGGCCAAACGACTTAGAACATAAAAAAAATGAAAATAGAAGGAAACAAAACCAAACATTCAACACAAACCAAAAGAAATTTTACCAGACAATAGATAACACACACATTAAAATAGACAATCCACCAAACATAACAGACATGGAACACTTCTGGAGCAACATATGGTCAAACCCGGTACAACATAACAGCCATTCACGGTGGATGCAAGCAGAAACAGACACATACAAGATGATACCACATATGCCTGAAGTGATAATTTTGCAACATGAAGTCACCCGAGCAATTAATTCTACGCACAATTGGAAAGCCTCTGGAAATGATAAAATAGCAAATTTCTGGCTAAAGAAGTTCACCTCAACACATTCACATCTAACTAAACCATTTAACAGTTACATTGCAGACCCATACACAGTCCCTGATACACTTACACAAGGAGTAACTTATCTGAAACCTAAAGATCAAGCAGACACAGTAAACCCAGCAAAATATCTCCCCATAACATGCCTACCAATAATATACAAAATATTAACTTCAGTAATTACACAGAAATTAATGACACATACAACACAGAACAAAATTATAAATGAAGAACAAAAAGGCTGCAGCAAAGGAGCACGATGATGTAAAGAGCAACTGATAATAGATGCAGCAACAACTACTGCCAGCAACAACTCAACCAATTACTAAAGATAACAGAAGTATTCAGCAATGATATAAATGTGGCTTTTGGAACAGACAAATGTAAGAAAAATAGCATAGTCAAGGGAAAACACGCTCAGCAAGAAGATTACATATTGAATAACCACAGCGACTGCATAGAAGCGATGGAAAAAACAGATGCCTGTAAATATCTAGGATACAGACAAAAAATAGGAATAGATAATACAAATACTAAAGAAGAACTAAAAGAAAAGTATAGACAAAGACTAACAAAAATACTGAAAATAGAATTGACAGCAAGAAACAAGACAAAAGCTATAAATGCTTATGCTATACCAATATTGACCTACTCATTTGGAGTAGTGAAATGGAGTAACACAGACCTAGAAGCACTCAATACACTTACACGAACACAATGCCACAAATATAGATTACATCACATACATTCAGCAACAGAAAGATTCAAATTAAGCACAAAGGAAGGAGGAAGGGGATTCATAGACATAAAAAACCTACATTATGGACAGGTAGAAAATTTAAGAAAATTCTTCATAGAACGAACAGAAACTAGCAAAATACTCAAAGCAATCACTCATATAAATACATCGGCTACACCACTGCAATTTTATAACCGCTTCTACAACCCATTAGATCACATAACATCAACAGATATGAAGAAAGTACAGTGGAAAAAGAAAACACCACATGGCAAGCACACGTATCATCTAACACAGCCACACATCGATCAAGACGCATCCAACACATGGCTAAGAAAAGGCAATACATACTGTGAGACAGAAGGATTCATGATTGCAATACAGGATCAAACAATAAACACCAGATATTACAGCAAGCATATTATTAAAGATCCCAATTCCATAACAGATAAATGCAGACTTTGAAAACAACAAATAGAAACAGTAGATCACATCACAAGCGGATGTACAATACTAGCAAATACAGAATACCCCAGAAGACATGACAATGTAGCAAAAATAATACATCACCAACTTGCCATACAACATAAACTAATAAAACAACACGTTCCCACATACAAGTATGCACCACAAAATGTACTGAAGAATGATGAATACAAATTATACTGGAACAGCACCATTATAACAGATAAAACAACAGCACATAACAAACCTGACATCATACTCACAGATAAAAAGAAGAAATTAACACAACTAATCAAAATATCCATACCCCATACAACAAATATACAGAAGAAAACAGGAGAAAAAATTGAAAAATACATCCAACTGGTTGAGGAAGCCAAGGACATGTGGCATCAGGATAAAGTTGACATTATACCAATTATACTATCAACTACAGGAGTCATACTACTCAATATCCACCAGTACATCAACGCAATACAGCTACATCCAAACGTATACATACAACAACAGAAATCTGTAGTTATTGATACATGTTCAATTACCCAAAAGTTCCTAAATGCAATGTAACATATACCATACAGTTAAAAGGAAGTCACGCTTGATCAAGGTCCGCGTCACTTTCCATTTTTAACCAGACATAACGTCTGAGAAAGGAATGTAATAATAATAATTATAATCATAGTGATAGTGGCAAATACAAAATAAATTTACATGTGTACAAAAGTGACCTTCTGTGACACGGAGGGTTCTGAGGTAAAGAAATGTAGGTGAACTGCGTCGGGTAAGAGATAAAGGGAAATAATAAAGATGTTGTTGCACGTGACAACGGCCTATGTGGTAACTGTTAAGGGGACGTAGAATGTTCGCCAGCATGTGCCAATAATGGATAACACTATTGCCAATAAATTAGTGACTAGGGTACGAAACGGGTTACTTTTATGGGATAACGAAGGACCCTACACTACAGTTCAAAACATAAATTCGTTGATTAATGTGGGTATCTGTCGATAATTTGGCTGGTCTCCTGAGTTGTCAGCCACGGAGTATGTCTAGGATGCGATGAGAATGCCTACACTTTCATACTCTGCCTGCAGTCTGCAATGTTCGTCAACTTACATATCGCTTGTTTTACGCAAGGCAATATGGCGTTAGCAGACTGTGTTTGCATACAGCAAAGAATGCCAGACTGTATTCGATGATGTGCGGGTTACACATCGTACAGTGTGAATAACAGTAATAGTGACAAATACAAAATATATTTATATGTGTATAAAATTGACCTTTCTCGAAAGGCGAGTTCTGAGGGTAAGGTGCACATCACTACCATATGAAATGAAAGATTAGCAATTTAATACTCGTCGTGCGATGAACATCTTCACAGTGTTTGATAAATATCGTGTTGGTGCTTCACGATATAACATCTGCAGTTTACATCAGTGTGTATCATCGAGGAGAGAATGAATTATCAAAACCAAATGTCAGGTAATATTGGTCAGCTTTTATTGAAAAGGTTAATAATACCAGAAAAAGTTTTAAAAGATCGTGGTGTAAGCCGCGTCTTGCACAAATACACAGCTGAATCACAGTTCCTAATGTATGCCGTTGTGACATGGATGAATTTTGTAAATAATAATAATAATAAAAAAAAGGAACGGACAAGTGCGAAGATGAGTCGAACTCCGAGGTTCTGTACGAAGTGAGTTATGTGTATAGACTATTCCTCGATCCCGGGAATCGACAACCCAGGCTATTTTTGCTTGTAGTCGATATTAATACCGGCATGAATGGGTGCCCGGAATTGCAAGTCTTACGAGATTCTTTTAATTTTAGGTTTAAATCGCACTTGCCCGAAACACACGATGTGTCAGTTCACGACCATTGCAGACTGCGTATGGAAGTATAGGTCTTCTCATCACCTCCCAGACATGCTCTGTGCCTGAAAAATTAGGAGACCAGGCAGATTATCGACGATACCCACATTACTCAAGGAATTTTTGTTTTGAACTGCAGTGTAGGGTCTTGCTTTATCCCACAAAAGTAAGCCGTTTCGTACCCTAGTCACTAATATTATGACCATAGTGTTAACTATTATTGCTACATACTGGCGAACATTCAACGTCCCATTAGGAGTTACCAAAATTGCCTCTGTCACGTGCAACAACATCTTCCTTATTTCCCATATCTCTTACCTGACGCAGACTACCTACATTTCTTCCCCTCGGAACCGGCCATGACATAGGTAACTTTTGTACATCTGTAAATAAATTTTGTATTTGCTGCTATCACTACAAGACCGGTGTTTGTTTTAAACTATTAGAACTAATGTTTATATTCTCTGTTTTTACTTCTGTATTGGTACATTTTTCTGGTGTGTATGTTTTTTCTTCTAAACATAAGCAGTGGTTATTGTAATTATAATAATTATTATTATTATGTGTGACAGAAACAGCAGTAATAGTAGTACTACTGTTAGTAATGACATTAGTAGTCCTTACTCATTAAAACCATACAAGCAATTTTTATCTCTATTAATACCGTTTTATTATAATTTTACAAGTTTTGCAATTTAGCATCCACTGTTGTAATGTTTCATCTATTTTATTAACTTTTGAGTTGTATTAACATATTAGGATAACTGGAAATTGCAGATGCGTTGATTTCCTCTCCTCTCGTCCCTGTTGCGATTACTGTTAAGATCCAACGGACGTCTTGAGAAGGGACGACAGTACTACCGACCATAGGAATATTGTTGTTATGCAACTGTAAAATTGTTCTGTGGAATGCTTCAAAGAATTTTTTGTGCTGTATCGGAACCTGATCGCAAGTACTGATTGTGCAGATCTGCATCATGAACAAGTATTACTGTGCTCTGAAACATTTCAGATGCAGTACGTGTCGTAACAATAGTCTGACAGGGGATGTTGGTATTAAGAATGAGCTGTTCGTAAAGAACCTGCGATGCCAGCGCCGGCGTGGCATAGTAGTCGGGCTGGCTTACGCCTGTCATCGCTAGATGGCAAAGGCGCCGTTTCCACAATGGCAGGGGAGTTTACAAATTCTTGCGCTAATTAGCTGTGTTGACATGAAGTGAATTACATACACAAACCTTCCTCGTGAATCATTCTACATACAACTGACAACAACATAAAATCCCCAACAGTAGTTCCTGAGATTTTAGACAGATTAAGAATGTAATGTAAGTTAGCAACAGCTAAAAATTAATGTGATATAAATAAAAATTAACTGTTTTCGCATTATTTCTTGACTTGCGCTGTGAAACCTTGGTTCTTGCTAAATTTCGTGATTCTAGGTCAGTGGAAAGCACCCTACATGATTCTATGAGTGATACATTCGTTTGCATGGCCATCTTCCGTAGCAGCTGTTAAAATCGGTTACCAGTGGTTATCCGTCTTGAGCATACAGCAGTTTAATTAAAGAGAACTACACGAGACCGGTTTCGCTTTTATTTATAAAGTATCTTCTATGGTTATTTTGCAAACTCGATACATACGTCTGGACACTTTTGGTCGTTATCGATTAAAAAGAGCGTTTCGTTTATAAAGTTGGTGTGCAAGTTACTTACCGTACTTGTTTACATATTCTGCCTCTTCTCTCTTTGATAGCAGAGGCTGATATCGAAAGACTTCGATTCACATATATACTTGGCACTTTTTGCCATTCTGCAGTATTTCTTGCGCTGCGTTATTTACAGTTCACCTTAGTAAACTGCTTTTCATTCTGCGCTGTAACAGTATTTAAGTCTCTGTGTGTCCATCTTTTCAGAGATGTTTGGGGGACCTTAGCTGTTCCTTACAGTATATTAAATGAAACACCTTTCGGCCGCCTAAATTTACAAATTGCTATTTTATTGGCCTACGAGTTTCGACGATATATTACGCCATCTTCAGGGTCTTCAGGGTCCAGCGTTGAAAGGTAAGTTAGATGAACAGTCGGCAGATGGTGAGTGAAATGATCGTAGTATCAAACGTAAATCTACTTATACCAGTCTTTGAATGCTGGCCCCTATTTTGACCGGAACCGAGGTTGAAATTTTCCTAAACGTCGATTAGGCGACCTGAAGATGGCATAATACATACACACACACACACACACACACACACACACACACACACATATATATATATATATATATATATATATATATATATATATATATATATATATATATTTCAGGACACGCTCCAAAACAAACGTTTGTCATATTAGGTGCACTGTGCTGCTACCTACTACCAGATAATATCAGCGACCTCAGGAATCATTAGACATCGTGAGAGAGCGGAATAGGGCGCTCCGCAGAAATCACGGAATGTGATCAGGTGATTGGGCATCACTTGTGTGATACATCTGTACGCGAGATTTCCACACTCCTAAACATCCCTAGATCCACTGTTGACGATGTGATAGTGAAGTGGAAACGTGAAGGGACACGTACAGCACAAAAGCGTACAGGCCAACCTCTTCTGTTGTCTGACAGAAACCGCCGACTGTTGAAGAGGGTCGTAACGAGTAATAGGCAGATATCTATTCAGACCATCACACAGGGATTCCAAACTGCATCAGGATTCACTACAAGTACTATGACAGTTACGCGGGAGGTGAGAAAACTTGGATTTCGAGTGGCTGCTCGTAAGCCAAACATGACTCCAGTAAATGCCAAATGTCGCCTCGCTTGGTGTAATGGGCGTAGACATTGGACTATTTAAGAGTAGAAAAATGTTGTTTGGAGTAACGAATCACGCTACACAATGTGGCGATCCAATGACAGCGTGTGGGTATGGTGAATGCCCGGTGAACGTCATCTATCGGCTCATGTAGTGACAACAGCAAAACTCGGAGGCGGTGGTGTTAAGGTGTGGTCGTGTTTTTCATGGAAGGTTCTTCTAGCCCTTGTTGTTTTGCGTGGCACTATCACTGCACAGGTCTAGATTGATGTTTTAAACACCTTCTTGCTTCCCATTGTTGAAGAGCAATTCGGGGATAGCGATTGCTTCTATAACACGATCGAGCACTTGCACGATTTGTGGCGGAGTGGTTATACGACAATAACATCTCTGTAATGGACCGGTCCGCACAGAGTCCTGACCTGAATCCTATAGAACAAGGTTGGGATGTTGTGGAATGCCGACTTCGTGCCAGGCATCGATACCTCTCCTTAGTGCAGCACTCCGTGAAGAATGTGTTGTCACTCCCCATTCCAGCACCTCATTGAACGTATGCCTGCGAGAGTGGAAGCTTTCAACAAGGCTAAGGGTGGTCCAACACCATATTGAATACCAGGATTACCGATGGAGGGCGCTACGAACTTTTAAGTCATTTTCAGCTAGGTGTCTGGATACTTTTGATCACATATAGTGTGTGTGTGTGTGTGTGTGTGTGTGTGTGTGTGTGTGTGTGTGAAAGTGTGTATGTGTGTATATATGTTAGTGTGTGAGAGAGAGTGTAAATTTCTGAAACTGTCTTGTGTGTTAGGTAGATATGTGAGTGGAAATGAAAGGGGGGGGGGGAGATGGGCCTGGATGGTGGTTATAGGACAGAATCTGGGAAGAGATGACAATGGTAAATGGAGCCTGTGATTATATGTATTTATTTAATGGTACATTTAGTGTTCAATCAATTTCAAGAGTGAAACTTCCTGGCAGATTAAAACTGTGTGCCCGACCGAGACTCGAACTCGGGACCTTTGCCTTTCGCGGGCAAGTGCTCTACCAACTGAGCTACTGAAGCACGATTCACGCCCGGTACTCACAGCTTTACTTCTGCCAGTACCTCGTCTCCTACCTTCTTGAATTTCAAGAGTGTGTGGTTTGCCAAGTTGGTCTGATCATTTATGAGAAGTTTCTTTTCTGTTGTGGATTTTTTAATGTGGTACTTTTCTTGTAAGATAAGAAGTTATTCTGTGGTGTTGTTTATCCTTATGATTTCTATGTCTGTGTCTCTGGTGGTAATTTTAGTTTGGTGTTGGTGCAAGTGTTCTGTAAAAGTTGAATGGTTTGTCCTATATTTCCATGTTTTTACGCTTCCTTTGTATCTAGTGCCTAATGTCCTCCTGGTTTGACCTATGTATCTTCCATCACATGTATTGCACATCAATTGGTATATTCCTGATTTCTGACATAGATCAGTTTTTCCTATCGTTTCTGGGAAGTATTTCTGAACTGAGTTGCTGGTTTGGTGAGCTATTTTTATGCCATGTTTCTTGAAAATTTGGATATTCCGTGTGTATATTTGTGGTTGCATGCCACTGTATACAATCTTTCATTTTCTGTTTTTCTTTTTTTTCTTTTTCACACTTTGTGTTGTTCCTATTCTTGTATTTTGTGTGAGATTTTGTTCTTATGTTGGTGACAGCTGGTTGTCTGTTCTTTTCTTTTTATAGATTTTCTTGTTCAGCTTAGTTACTAAGTTCTCTTTGTATCCACTATTAGCGGCTGTTTGTATTATGGTATTCATTTATTTTTTTTGTAATTGTTTGTATATATTGGTACTGTGTTTAGTCTGTGGGGCATGTATCTATGCGCTGCTTGCTTTCAAGAACTGGGGTGTTGTGATGTCTCATGTATGATTGTGTCTGTTGTTGTCGATTTTCGATTTATGGCAAATGTTTGTTGGCTGTTTTGAATGTTTATGGTGATGTCCAAGAGATTTTATGCTTATTTTGCTCTTTCTCTATCGTAAAATGTATCTTACCATGAACAGAATTTTTGTCTATGTTTGACTGGTCAGTTTTATTGTTTGGTTCATCTATCAGGCACAGATGTAATCCATATCTCCAATCCAGTACGTTGTACCTATTTGGCACTATTTTGCTAAATATAATTTATACAAACGTATGTATCCAATTTTCAGAATAACCACCTAAAGAGATTTATAAATGAAAGCGAAACGCGTCTGGTGTAATTCTCTTCGATTAAACTGCAGTAAGCTCAAAGCGGATAACCAGTAGTAATTGATTTTGTGAGTAATTTTGGGAGTATAAAGAAATGATCGTATCTTTTGATTGCATTGACTTAGAAGCTTAAATTTTTTCGCTGGAAGAGGCCGTAACTTTATTATGTGACATAAATTTCAACTTGATGCTTCTGCCCGTTCCTGAGAAAAAGGGATCTTAATAGTCGGACAGACAGCCAGACAGCTAGATGAACGGACAACAAAGTTAGCATAAAAGGGTTCCGTTTCTATCGGCTGGGTTTCAGAACCCTAAAAATCGGTTAAATGTAAATAAATTCCACTTATTTCTATATACCTGTATCCGTACAGGGCAGCTCACGATGCATTATTGACTGACATAGAGATATTTACGTGTCTGTGTCGAATATAGTGGAAGTACATGACGAAATTTAGCAAATGCATATTGTGGGCGAAAATTCCATACACAGTAGTCAGATAAATACCATGTAGAATTATTATGCTGGTCCAAAGGGTAGTCCAGGCCAAGCACTTACTAATACAACTAGTTGCAGAGATCAGTAATAATGGCGTTCAGTTCTTCCCTCCGTTACTCCCTCGAGGCTGGTAGTAACTTAATACAACGTTTATTACCAGGTAGTGACTGCTCCCATTCCGGTTTAGCTGTAATACGTCAGGAAACTCCGTTAAGCTCCGCGTAACTGCAGCAGGGCAGTGGCCGACATTGCTTCGTCGTAACGACGGCAACCCGCTTAGCTTCCGCGGAATGCGGTAATTCCTCAAAGCGGGGCGGCGCGGCGCAGCGCAAGGCAGCGGGGGCCATTTGGGGGCCTGCAACTACCAGACGGCCTCCACAAGTATGCGGATACGCGCTCTGCGCCCGTATCTGAGAATTAATGGAGTCTCCATATTGTCTGACTTGAAGTAATTCAGCCAGAAACTGAATAATACTGAATAGGACATGGCCTAATTTGTGTTCTCTTCGACTACCGAAATCTGCGGTAATTCGGTCGTACAGCGTGAGCTCTGGAATGAACTAACCATTAACAGCACTCTCCAACGTCTCGATGGTCTAAATTACTCTGAGCGGGAGGTATCACTTTGTAGAAGAAACTTCAACTCCTAATGTGCGGATAAGGAGGTCGATGGAGATATAGCTGTAATCTACGGTACGGTACGGTGTAGTATTATTACAGTAATTCTGTACTCCTTTGAAGCTGTGTTGGACGACTATTGTACGTTTTGGCATACACCTCTGTAAGAATATGTTGCCATTTAGTCACTGTAGACTTACTGACAATTCATTAGTCGTACCATTCCTGCAAAATTTGTTCTAATGTAAGGAAACCATTGTCTTTTTTGCACGCACCTGAGGTTTCAATATTAAGCTCATTACATTTTAGTTAAGGGTGTCGCACTTCTTTCGTCTACTTCCGTAAATCTTTTCATTCCCTCAGTGTTGAAGAAGATATGAGGGTTATTGAAGCCATATCGGTGTTAACAACATAGGACCCGCTTACAGTGACGAAGTAAGGACAATGACCATTTTTACAACCTCTTTCATAATTGCAAAAACTGTAAGAAACTGTATAAGGATATAATTCTCCGGCTCCACAATGGATAAAATATTTCAGTCTCAGGTAGCAGATGGGGAATGTCTCTGTACCAATTATTGCCCAGTTGTCAGTTTTGATGTTCGTTCAGTAATAATCTGACTCAAAAATGTAACAAATTGCACAAATAGTGAGCAGGTGAAAGAATTCGATAAAATGTTTTTGCAGATATAAGCGATGTGTCATTATATTAGTTGTACAAGGAATTGATAACGCTGGGATAAGCCGTGAGTGTACGAGGAATTGGTTGGGCTGGGATGAGCTGTGAGTGAACATAAGTTTTAACGTTTTATTCCACAACATGCATGAATTACAGTTAACATTAAATTATCTACACTATGGTAAATAAAGACAAATATTTAGTGACAGACCAAAGGCTTGCTCAATCAGAAGTAGTTCCAAGAATAATCAGAATCCAATGTGGTAGAACAACCCCCAGAAGATAACAGGGATAAAAATCACAGTATTTGAAAAGAGACATTTAACTTGCACTGGGTAAAACCACGGAATAAAAGCATTTCATCAAGAATATACAATATTCATAGTAAGCTCAAAGCAAATGGAAGAAGGAGGTTAAATAAAGTCGTAGTATACAAGAGACGGAACATTCACAAGAAAAGTTGCTCTAGTTTAATCGTGCTCTAAGGCCTTGTCACATTACAGAATGGCAACAAATCGCAAATACAATTTGGTTCAGAGAATACTGCTGTATGGACAGTGTAGAATAATCGTAACCTCTGCACTCACGAGTTGCTCATAAATCAGTTAACTGCTCTGTAATAACCGACATAAGCACGATTTAAAAGAGCTTTGTAGGACTTATGATTAAATAAACGAGACGGGATGGATAACATGCCATCTGAATTTTCGAAATCATTAGCGGGAATGAGAGCGGTATGCTGACCCCACGCCCCACCTATCCACATCCTCCTCGGAGGATGACACGGCGGTCGGATGGTCCCGATTGGCCACTCGCGGACTGAAGACGGAGTGCATTAGCGGGAATGGCAACAAAACAATTATTCACGTTGGTGTGAAGAATGTATGAGTCTGACGACATACCATCTGACTTTCGGAAAAATATCATCTACGCAATTCCGAAGACTGCGAGAGCTGACAAGTATTGTCGTACAATCAGCTTAACAGCTTGTGCATACAAGTTGCTGACAAGGATAGTATACAGAAGAATGGAAAAGAAAATTGAGGATGTGTTAGATGATTATCAGTTTAGCTTTAGAAAAAGTAAAGACACGAGACAGCCAATTATGACGTTGTGGTTGATAACTGAAGGAAGACTAAAGAAAAATCAAGACACGTTCATGGGATTTGTCGGCCTGGAAAAAGCGTTCGACAGTGTAAAATAGTGCAAGATGTTGGAAATTCGGAGAAAAAAAGGGGTAAGCTGTGGGGAGAGGCGGGTAATAAATAGAATATGTACAAGAGCCAACAGGGAATAATAAGAGTGGAAGACCAAGAACAAAGTGCTCCTATTGAAACGGATAAGAGACAGGAATGTAGTCTTTCGCCCCTACTGTTGAATCTGTACATCAAAGAAGTAGTGATGGAGATAAGAGAAAGGTTGAACAGTGGAATTAAAATTCAAGGTGAAGGGATATCAGTGATACGATTCGCTGATGACTTTGATATAGTGAGTGAAAGTGAAGAAGAGTTACATGATCTGCTGAATGGAGTGGACAGACTAATCAGTGCCGAATGTGGATTGAGAGTAAATCGAAGAAAGACGAAAGTAACGAGAAGTAGCGGAAATGAGAACAGCGAGAATCTTAACATCAGAATTGATGGTTACGAAGTAGATGAAGTTAGGAAATTCTACTACCTGGGCAGCAAAATAAACAGTGACTGACAGAGGAAGGAGGACAGCAAAAACAAACTAGTAATGTCGAAAAGGGCGTTCATGGCCAAGAAAAGTATACTAGTATCAAGCATGGGCCTTAATTTGAGAAAGAAACTTCTGAGAAGGCACGTCTGCAGCACAGCATTGTATGGTAGTGAAACATTGACAGTGGGCAAACCGGAACAGAAGAGAATCGAAGCATTTGTGGTGTTGAAAATCAGGTGGACTGACAAGGTAAGGAATATGGAGATTTTCGCAGAATTTGAGAGGAAAGGAGTATGTGGATAAGACTGATAAGGAGAAGGGACAGGATGATAGCACATCTGTTAAAACATAAGGGCATGGTACTAGAGGGAGCAGCAGAGGGCAAAAACTGTAGAGGAAGACGGAGATAGTAATACATCCAGTAAATAATTGAGGACATAGAAGTGCTACTCTGAGATGAAGAGTTTGGCACAGGAGATGAATTCATGGCGGAGCGCATCAAGCCAATCAGAAGACTGATGATAAAAAATGAAAATGTACACTTGACAGCAAAAAAAGTGGGTCACTGCCGAATACAACCAACATAACGTAGCTGTGTTCCAGGTCCTCTAAACACCAAAACCCCGTGGGGCACAGTCGTTTGACTACACACAATGAGTACTGCAAGAGACTACTAAGAGACCAAAGGTCTTTATGGCAGTCAGTCTAAGCGTCAACTAATATCGTCATACAAAACATATTAGAAAACACGTTCATAGCGATGAGACACCACATAACACCCCATAACACTCACAAACTAACATCAATTACAACAAGTGACATTCCAAAACTTCTGAGAAAACTGATTATTTTACATGTATCGTACAGTAATCATTACTCAAAATTAAATACTTGAGACAATATATGGTGTTACAAAACTGTACGACAATTGGAAAAAAGTTTTTCGCTCTCTTAAAAGGTTTTCCATCCACGTGCTGAAGGTCGCTCAACGGCGAGTGGATGTGGAAACTGGATATTGGACGAACCAGTAGAAAAACGCGATTAATGGCAACAAGGACTCTAAGGAAATCTCAGCATTAACAGCGAATCACCAGTAATATCATTGTTCTCGTAACACATCAACAGCTATGTGTACACAAATTTGAACTTTAAATGACATGAACAACGTCGTCCTTCTGGGCCTGGATTCAAACCCAGCACCTATAGCCATTGCTAACTAAGCTAAGTTTTGTTTGTGCCTTATTGAGACCGGATCACAAGGCATAAAGAGACGTGAAGTATAGACGTTTGCACCAGTATCGGTTATCAATTCAGATACTGAAACTAAATGACGAAAATGTTTGTACTGAAGCTGGAATCCTGTCATAACAGTTACCGTCCTGGGAACTACCCCCAACGATGTTGAATATGGTGTCATTCACAAGGAACAAAGTATGCTCATGTTTAAAATTGAAATGCCATCATATAAAGCTTTTGACAGGGATTCGAACCCAGCACCTAATCTGATTGTAAACGAAGTACAGTCATGCTCAAAAGTATCCGAACGACCTGAATTGCATTTCACCTGATTCCCATGCAATCCAACTAACGCAGCTGTCTAGCAGGTCCTCTAATCTCTCCTTCATACAGTCGTTTGACTATTGAAAATGGTTCCAACAAGTCACCACTAGAAAACAATGCTCTGTGTCGCAATAACTCAGGATGTAAAGTAATACCACGATACTAAAAATATCAGGGAACACCTCATCACAGATAAGACTGTCCTAAAGGCTTGTAATCTCGCATTTATTGCAATAACTGACATACCTGAAATGTTAGCACTCTCATTATTACGTCAGATAGTTAATGCACGTAGTAAGTTCGTCGTATTCATGATTTCCTCTTCAAAGTAACATACCATACTTGTTATTTAACACAAAATGTCATTAAAAATTTACGCTATTCACGAGCAGCTAGTTGAAAATATGTGTGAATTTCAAATGACACGACGAGCCGACTCGTTCTGCATATGGATGCAAATTCAGGTCATGCAAACTAAGATTTCGTGACTGCCGGAAATTAACAGTCATTCATGACTACGCATAGAGAGAGTGATATACTTCGATTTTAGACAGTATCAGTTAACAAATATCAACTTTAAATTACATAACGTAAACATTTTAAACGGTCGCGAAATCCTACCCACCATCTATTGTTTTTGTTAACGAACTACGAGAGATGTTAAATACTGCTTCTTCACAAGTAACTTACTTGAAATGAAGTGAGGTAAAGCTTTGTGTTGGACAGGGATTCGAACACAGAACATAATCGGATTGTTATCCAAGCACAATCAACTTTGACATATCGGATTTTCTCGGCAGTCGCTAAATGTATTAACTGAAATGACGAGACGAAACATTAATTTTTTCCTTCCCAGGACTCCAACCCGGCACGTATCGCTGTTATATTCTCGAGAAAAGGAACGTTAAGTATGGGTTTGTTACACCAACAGAGACATGTGAGCATGTTTGAACTAGAAATAGTAAGTCGAAGTGTTCAGTGGTGACTGATAATCGAACTCCAAACATATCGTTGTTGACTACACATTTCTCCACCAGTAGTACGGAATAACATCCTTGAACTTACAGTGATCTGGCAAACAGTTCTGTGTCTCACTGGGAGTCAAAAACGTCAGATATCGTTAGTGTTGAGAAAGAATGAAAATGCTTTAAAAATAAAAATTATTTTCCACCAGCAGATAGGTGTTCTCATGCTAGAGCTTGATAATACATAGTGAAAAGTTTAGTGCTGGGCCAGGATTCCAACCCATTCATGCGCAATATGTGGAGATGTTGAGGAATCTGCAGTTTTGAACAAACAAGAAGTTGTAGTCGAACTGTATTGTCAAGAAGGGATCAAAATCCGCGATAAAGGCGGTCTGAGTTGCATTCCCAGTTCAGAACCAATTTTAAGCTCAGATAAAAATGGAATAAGTGTCCTGTGACCGTACACAGGGTTTGTTTCGTCACTAGAAATAAGTAACTAGAATAAGAAAGGTTACTGGTGATGGAGTTTCTACATGTCGCCACTCCTTACTTTATTGTGGTTCCACCTAACGTCTACTTCGTAGAGAAGGAATATCATGTGTAATGTGATTTTCAGACCACAATGCCAATATACCTTCTTCAATTGGCGTAGCCAGAAGAGCATAGAATCTGCCTCTCCCTACCAAAAAACATCGGCAGAAGTTGGAATCGAACCGAGACCAACATCGTATGAAACTCTCATCATTCCAACAGACCACCAAACCGTCTTCTCCACTACTCATTTCTCTATCATAACACCGTTGCGGCACACAAGATGAGAATTCTGACACACAGGCTCCCTGTAGTGGTTTGCAGATTGTTCAGTACATTCATTTACTTGGTTGACCGAATCGCCATGAACTAGCTGCCTTGGCTACCCAGTGCATACATTCGCCTCTATTTTGTAATCACCGAAACAAAATAACGTAACCGCCACCTACACAGAACTGCCAACAGTGTAGGATGCAGAAATTTAAATAGGAAGTGTTCCTTTCCATTTGAGCTACTCTATTGCACTATCTGTTTGTTGAAACCATCGTGCAGTGCAAATGAAATGCTGTAACTGTCTGTCTCTCAGAAGTCTATATCCAGCCATATGCACTATCTCACAGCACTGTGGAGTGCCCGAAGTTCTGGAGGATCTGTTGTTCACTTCCAGAGGTGCTGTAGCTACGTTACAGCTAATAGCGTAACGGTAAGCATCGCGCACTGTTGATAAGACGTCGTGTGTTCTATTACATTCGCTACCACATGTTTTTAAAACGCAATTCTGCTGTCTGCTGAAGTTATCAATTTCATGGAACTTTGAACATAATTCTCTTCACTTCTGAACCCAAAATAGTCGCATGTGGGAAAAAGGCTAACTTCTGCGTCATTTTGTTCTTTTCAGGTTTAATAGACGGCCAGGCAGCAGATGCGCTCGAAGCTTTTGTATTATGTATGGGGAGAGCGCAACGTGCCAAAATAGTCAGAAAAGTATTTTCTACATTAGCTGTCGTCTGGTAGTGGCATTTTATTCTTCCTCAAACCTTGTTTGACAGCTTTAACTCAGAACAAGTTTTCTACATGCATGTAATCAATAAACTGCATGGCACTGTCAGACTGTTATAGGTAACATCAGAGATTTCGCACATATCGTTGATTATTAATTTCTCTCTCATGTTTAGTATTGTTTTAACAACACTAAAAGAAACGTTACGAAAACTGTGCACTGTATTGTAAGAAATGAAATAAAACTACCCACGATAACCTTACGACGAAAGTAAGTCTGTTTTAACAAAACTGAGTTTCTGCACACAAGCGTGCCTCTATCTGCACGAATTAGTAAAACACTTAGATTTCGATTGGGTCTGCGTTTAAATGGTACGCTGTGCATACTCAACAGGTATGCAAACGTGGCATTTCACAAATAAAGTTACGTATTCCTAGAAACCCAAAATTTGCTTGTCATCAGCGGAAAGAGGCGTTACCCGTTGTGCAGCATTGTAAGTTTTTCACCATTGCACTATGAGCTGAAAGTATTTTCTTACGATTTGCTTATCGATGTTTGATCTGACTGCTTGTAGCTCTTTCACAGAAGGGATAAAAACGTTGCATTCAGCGAGGCTAGAACCGCGAACAATAACAGTCGCGTTTCCACAAGTCAGCACGTCAACACAGAGCTGGCGGATAGATATGGTTTGCGCATTCCTCTTACGAGGGCAATAGTGGATAGAACTCGTAGACCGCTAGTTACAGGACGAGATTAGTTACGATTGCCACGTTCAATGACTTTGCCGGGCTGAAAACCGTAAATTTACAATCTTCTGTTACACCTCAAGCGATAACAACTCAGGTTATTCAATGGAAATGACACGAGAAATCAAGTGAACTTTGACGCTTAATTCCGTGCACAGCAGGAAGTAACTCGTCGATCACAGAGTTGCCAAACATACCTTGCGTTGTTGCCAAATCTCAGTTACATTACCAGCAGGAAGAAGACGAACCGATGTGATCCTACAGCGGGCTGGGAAGTGAACATAGCTGGCGCCTCAAAGACGCGGCTGCTACGGCCTGGAATACGTAATGCGTCTGATTCGCATTTCTGTAACTAGGTTTAGGGACTGGAGCTTAGTTGCTAATAATAGTCAGAACTGACTGCTACTAAGCGTCATAAATCAGTAACTCTCATAGTTGTTTTTATATTTCTTTCGTAACTGTACTCAGAACTAAGAAACTCACTCACGGACGTTTTCGTGCCTCGCCGATAGTCGAGCATAACAAGCAAATAAAAATAAAAAGAGAATATGGGTGTTTGTGTGTGTGTGTGTGTGTGTGTGTGAGAGAGAGAGAGAGAGAGAGAGAGAGAGAGAGAGAGAGATAGAGAGAGGGTATAAAATTGTTGTAAAGAAATTGAATACTGGTATGTATAGAAATCTTTCGTTAAACTGACTCGTTCCACATCATTACGAAATGTCGTATTCATGATCTATGGAACAAGTATTAATCTAATCTAATCTAATCGTATCATATTGCTGACTATCCATGAAGAATCATGAAGTACCGAAATTTTCGCCTATATCAGTAACCAAATCTAAACTTGAAAATAAAAGACGACAGTTTTTGTAATTAACCGGGACTGCTATCAAGACCCTTTCATCCCTGTTAACTAACCATGAAAGATGTCTGATATACCTCAATTCAGAAGTAACGAAGTGTGTATGAATTTAAAGATGAAGCGCATGATGTGAAGTTCTGCGACGGAGATACGAAACCAAGACGTAATCGGATTGTTAACTAAGTAAAATAAAATGTTAGGTATTGGTTTTTCTTGCCAGCTGCTAGGTGTTTAATCTAAGATAAGGACACAAATTTTTGTGCCTGAGCTACACTCGAACCGCACTCCTATCGTTCTTCATTATCGTCCACGAATACAGCTTAAGTATCAATTGCTTACTCACCAATAGTAAGATGTGTGCGAGTTTGTCCAGAAATTGTTGGCAACACCTGAACAGACATTAAAAATGCACGTTAATTTTCACTAGCAGGACGGTGTACACGTGATAGGGCTTGAAATGAAATTATGAATATTTTTGTTCTGGATCAGGGTTCGGACCCACATATTTACCTTTGGAGGAGACCTAGAGAAGACTGCAGTCTTGGGAAAAGGAATGAAATGATTGAACTATACTGTTCCGAGAGATTCATACCCTCGAAAGAGGAGATACGAATGCGAATCACAGTCCAGCACCAAATTTTTCAACATCTCTAGTTCAATCAAGCACAAGTAAAATAAGAGCCCTGTTGCTTTAGACGGCTATCAGTTCATCAAATAAAATAAAATTTTCTAATGTAAGTTTACTGGTGACAGTATTTCTGTTTACCCTGACCTCCACCTATGTCATTTTCCAACGTAAACCGGCTCTGCCCAGTTTGGAATGAAGGAACGTGATGTTTAATGCGGATTCTGGATTACAACAGCTTTCTCTTGAGGTTACCACAGGTAAAGTAAATCTGTTTGTGCCTCTTAAAAGTAAATGTCTGAACCCACGCATTGCACTTGTGATAGTTCGTTCCACCAGATCATTGTGGCCACATTTCCCAGCCCCAGGAATGTGCTGCAATGGATGATGTGCTTAGCTTACTAAACTAGTCACGGTGCAAAAAAACGCGAGTCTATTAAATGGTTAAGTAGAAGCAAGCTTCTGACGTGGAGATTATGCTATTCTCATGTCAGCAGGATGTAAAGACTCTTCTAGGCGTCATAGCCTCGATTTGAAGCTATTTTGGAATTTTCACTAATTCAGGAATTTTCTTAGTTCGAGAAAATCCACTGTTATGTGTGAAGTTACCGGATAATTCGATTATCACCGTCAGTATTACTATCATTTTCTTCATACCGCTGCTGGAACACATGTGCTTGAAGATCATTTAAGTCCTGTTGGTCATTATAGAAGTAGTTGCCCAAGAACAAGTTTTTTCCTGTCTACGGAACCCTTTTCATGCTAGTATCAAATATCAGCAATTACTCATAGATCACATTAAAACTAAAGTAATTGATGAAGACGTTACTGGATAACGAGAACGCGCTGCCTTTCTTCATTTACTTGCGCCTAGAAATGGCTGTCGAATGCTGTCAAATCAAAAGCCTTCCAGTATACGTCGCTATCGGTTCTTCCATATGATTTGGTCGACGTGACCCGCTTCAGGTTGTGTATGACACAGAATGTTTTATAAAATCAATTGTTTTCCTTTGCAATAAACAGAAAGATTTTCATTCTAAGCTATCCAAGTCCAAAATTTTCGCAACATTAGTTCAAATTTAACATTCGCTTCCATAATGTAAGGAAAGTATTTCACAGTTAGAAAACCCGCATCCGACTCACTGTCCTTACACTTAGTCGCTGGCCATAAATTCTAGCTCAAAGTGACGCCAGTTTAAGTAACCTAATGTAGCGAAGACTGTTTGCCAGTGCTGTTCCTCACCGGAAAATATGAAATTTACTCATTGGGTTCCATAAGTACACTGTAACAGTAATTTCTGTGTGTATGCAATGCATACGGATTGTAGAATTTAGTGGTGCTCTCTCTTCCACTTCTGTATACAATATGCCTGACCTAAACGGGCCCTTTATCATTACAGGCCCTGGGCGGTGCAACATCATATTGACAATAGTAATGTACTTATACTGACAACCTCGTTGTTCATTTTACCCGATTTTGTAATCATTTAAGTAAAACAACATGACCTTCGAGTGGGAGACATTTCGTCCCCCTTTTCCTTCTTTGAAATTTGTCAGTAAGCTTTTTGCCTTCGAACCAGCGAAATGCGGCAGAGTACGGCTGGTAAACGATTTACAAACCACGATTTAGTGCCGTTAACACGATTTCTTTAAACATTGGCGTAGCTGAAGGAATTTAGTTTCTTCTTAAATCGTCTTATGCAGCAACGTTCACAAATATCTCAAATAGGAAAAGCTCTTTATCCAGGTACGAAGGTTGTAAAACAAACTTCCCACAGTTTGTGTCAGGTTGATCTTTTCGTCTGATAGCACTGCGTAAGTATTTTGTGTAAGAGGTATTAAAGTAGTGTTCCTGTAGCAGTGGGAATCATTGGTAGAAAACGAGTTTCACACCAATGGGTACAGTACTGATAAATATTCAAAATGATTATCAACCTAAGTCTGCGTTCATCCACAAACAGAGGCGTATTTGTGATATTGAAGTTAGACTAAGTATCCTTGTCTTCCTCGAGTGGGCATTGGAAGGCGTTTACACACACGTATACGAGGGTAATCCCAAAGGTAAGGTCTCCTAAGGGACACGCAAGTGCCAACGCAGGCGCAAACGAGAGATCCTTAATTTTAATGGCAAGCAGAAACCACAATGTTGGCTGCATGGTGGCAAGGTGGTAAAGAGCAAGACTGTTGATACGAAGGTCTCAGGTTCGATCCCTCACCATCCCCACGATTTTTATGTGCCGTTTTACACATATTTCCCCTGGGGCAGTGTTTGTTGATGTGAAAAATGCCGAGTTGCACTGTGGTCCGAAAACCACGTAAAATTGTAGGTTCCCCTGTTAACTGGCTAGGTAAGTCAACTCAAAGGTCGGATGAAAGCGACAGCATACCACCTCCAACAAGTCCGTGCCTATTAAAGCACTGTGGTGTTCAAACCACTCTTGCGACTGATGACTGCTTTACTCTCTATGGATTCCAAAATTAATAATCTTCGGGTTATTAACATTTTTGTTTTTTCATGCTGTAGCTTTGATACCAGTAAACGTAAGTAACCGGACGAGCACTGTCACCGTTCGAGTTGTCAAGGTGGTAGACGACAATGCTGTCGACCCCAGTTACAATTTCGGTCATGACTATGTTTCAATCGAATACCTCTATGGGCCTTTCTGCGTATTTCAAGATATACTTTTATACACTTGGTACGCTTTCAAATTGATATCTGATAGAGGTGTATTTAGCAACATGAATCAGTTATGTTTTCCGTGCAATATATCGGACAACACGTAAATGCAGCGAGATTTTGTTTATGTGTTGCGCATGGTGCAAGAAATATTTGTATTTTGCTTGCTTCTGCGATAGGTTTCACCCCACTGAATGCGAGCAAGCTCACGAATAGTCTGTCAGTAACTGTAATTACGCAATAACACACTTAAAAGTTGTATTTTTGCATTATGTCTCCCGGTGAAAATAACAGGTTATATGCCTACTTGCTTATTATCGCGCTCCTCTATGCTTTCCTCAGAAAACTGAAATAAAAAAAAGAGAGAGAGAGAAAACAGAAATGTATTTCAAATATCAGCTCAGTGACGCCGTGTTCGTCTCGTGATGTAAAGTAGGGATATTTGATAGGTAATATCTCGTTGTGCTAGCGATATGTGTGGCTACAGGGTTCTTTGTTTTCTCTCTGCAAACAAGTAGAACAGAATTCAGTAACAAAGTGGTAAGAACACCTACTCAGTGCGCCAATTAAACACTCAGCCATTATTGGTTAGTTTGTAAATCGTCTGTAATGCAGTAAACATCCTTGATTATTGATTTATAATTACAACCATTGTTATTGTTATTCGTCACCCCACAACAGCTTTCCTATAACTCATTGCCGCCGATGCACGTAACGAATGGATCAGGATGACTTGAATGTGGGATGTTTCGTCACGGAGAATATACACATTTATCTCGGCGTCTTGTGTCAGGCTAATATGAAAATCTTAATAAGAAAAGACGACAATAACACCCAACTATTTCTGTCCACTTAACACCAAGACGACAGACAAATTGGCGCCTCACTGTATTTTGATTATAATTCGTTAGCCTTATTGCGATCTCATTTTAATACCTCATGGGAGCAGGCATAATACTTTGCTTTTTGAACACCAAAAAATAACACGCAAAGATAGTAGATCGAAGGATGCAAAGAAAAAAATCAGATTCATGGGTGTGGATCCAGTTCATCATAAGAAGACTAAACAAGAGGGAAACATTACGAAAGCAATGAATACGCTGGTTAGTATACATTATTTTTATAGATCTGAAGATGAAAAAGCGCAGATCTGCACAGTGCCCGCATCTACACTTTAGTTTCTGTCTTAATGGGCATAATTTTTAGTTTCTTCTCTTCTGAATTATCAAATGAATTAATTATTACGTGGTGCAGAATAATTAGGTAACTGTGTTTCTTCCATTCGCACCAACATTTTTCTACTTTCTCGTGCAATTCATGAAATTCTACTTGTATGATCACAAGACTGCACATAGATGCAATCGATATCGAGGTGCAAAGTGTTTGTTATCTTACTTTTCTTGACAGGTTGGCAAAGTTGATTTCCAAAGACTTTTTATTGTCCTGAAATAATCTTTTGTAGCAAAGTAACAAGGTAAGTGTTTTATTCGTATATATTTTGTGGGAAACTCTAATAGTGATGGAAGATGACACACCTGAATGTTTGACACAGCTGGTAGGAGAAAACGCTACATAATAACCAAACTGGGGTTATGACACCAGCACAGGATTCTCCTCCTACAACGCTACAGAGCAATAAGCAAATAACTTTTAAGTAAGGTTGTTCATTCTCTTTTAATTAATGAGTCTGATATGCTGCAAGTATTACCAGTGACCCTTTAGAACTAAAGCAGTTACCGGCAAAACGCGATAAGAAATATCCACCGTTTTACTGTAAATTACAATTCACTTGTTTCACACAACCATTATTTTCACTTTATAGTGATGGAAGATGACACACCTGAATGTTTGACACAGCTGGTAGGAGAAAACGCTGCATAATAACCAAACTGGGGATATGACACCAGCACAGGATTCTCCTCCTACAACGCTACAGAGCTGTTCCAAGCACAGCTGAGAATTGGCAACATTGTCACAAACATTTGGCAACACTGTGACAGTGCAATCACTTCCGCGTATGGTACTGAACTGACTCGCTAAATTCACTTGATATTCCCTTTGCATTTGAATGACTCGTGGTATATAATCCTCAAGTAAACTAAGTCACTGAGACCAAAATTTCAATTTTTTTGCTAAAGAAATGCTATTCTTCACATAAGTGACAACTTTTAATATCTTTCACCATGCGTTATAAGGCTGAGCTACCAATACCATGGTGAGAGTGGCGTGCTGCCAGCAGTGTGACCGTAGCCCCCTGGTACCACCCGTGTCTCGTGTTCCATCGGTTAAGAGAATCGTCAGTTATAACTGTGGTAGGGGCAGCGCGTGCGAGCTTTTTTTGTGTATTATTTCATGGAGCTGCGAATTCCCAGAAAAAATTCTGTAACAAAATCAGAAGACAACCTTTACACATCAAATTCTCTCAGTAAGTTGTGTTAATGGTCGTAGATCTCGGGTTTCTGACTGCCAAGCTGCTATACAATACAAGCGTCTCTGAAGAAATTCGAATCGACCGTCAACAATACGACATTCAATAATGTTCTTCACTTAAGACTCCCATGCCAGGGTGATAAGTGTAAAGGAAATAAATTGATTAGCATATCGCAAGAAAATACTTTCAGCTCAAAGTGCAATGGTGAAAAACTTACAATGCTGCACAACGGGTAACGCCTCTTTCCGCTGATGACAAGCAAATTTTGGGTTTCTAGGAATACGTAACTTTATTTGTGAAATGCCACGTTTGCATACCTGTTGAGTATGCACAGCGTACCATTTAAACGCAGACCCAATCGAAATCTAAGTGTTTTACTAATTCGTGCAGATAGAGGCACGCTTGTGTGCAGATACTCAGTTTTGTTAAAACAGACTTACTTTCGTCGTAAGGTTATCGTGGGTAGTTTTATTTCATTTCTTACAATACAGTGCACAGTTTTCGTAACGTTTCTTTTAGTGTTGTTGAAACAATACTAAACATGAGAGAAATTAATAATCAACGAAATATGAGAAATCTCTGATGTTATCTATAACAGTCTGACAGTGCCATGCAGTTTATTGATTACATGCATGTAGAAAACTTGTTCTGAGTTAAAGCTGTCAAACAAGGTTTGAAGAAGAATAAAATGCCACTACCAGACGACAGCTAATGTAGAAAATACTTTTCTGACTATTTTGGCACGTTGCGCTCTCCCCATCCATAATACAAAAGCTTCGAGCGCATCTGCTGCCTGGCCGTCTATTAAACCTGAAAAGAACAAAATGACGCAGAAGTTAGCCTTTTTTCCACATGCGACTATTTTGGGTTCAGAAGTGGAGAGAATTATGTTCAAAGTTCCATTAAATTGATAACTTCAGCAGACAGCAGAATTGGGTTTAAAAAAAATGTACTAGCGAATGTAATAGAACACGCCACGTCTTATCAACAGTGCGAGATGCTTACCGTTACGCTATTAGCTGTAACGTAGCTACAGCACCTCTGGAAGTGAACAACAGCTCATCCAGAACTTCGGGCATTTCACAGTGCTGTGAGAGAGTGCATATGGCCGGATATAGACTACTGAGAGACAGACAGTTACAACGTTTCTTTTGCACTGCACGATGGTTTCAACAAACAGATAGCGCAATAGAGCCTGTGTGTCAGAATTCTCATCTTGTGTGCCGCAACGGTGTTATGATAGAGAAATGAGTAGTAGAGAAGACGGTTTGGTGGTCTGTTGGAATGATGAGAGTTTCATACGATGTTGGTCTCGGTTCGATTCCAACTACTGCCGATGTTTTTTGATAGGGAGCGGCAGATTCTATTCACTTCTGGCTACGCCAAGTGGAGAAGGTATATTGGCATTGTGGTCTGAAAATCACATTACACATGATATTCCTTCTGTACCAAGTAGATGTTAGGTGGGACCACAATAAAGTAAGGAGTGGCGACATGTAGAAACTCTATCACCAGTAACCTTTCTTATACTAGTTACTTATTTCTAGTGGCGAAACAAGCCCTGTGTATGGTCACAGGACACTTATTACATCTTTTATTTGAGCTTAAAATTGGTTCTGAACTGGGAATGCCACTCAGACCGCCCTTACCGCGGAATTTGATCCCTTCGTGACAATACAGCTCGACTACAACTTGTTGTTTGTTCAAAACTGCAGATTCCTCAACATCTCCACATATTGCGCATGAATGGGTTGGAATCCTGGCCCAGCACTAATCTTTTCACTATGTATTATCAAGCTCTAGCATGAGATCACCTATCTGCTGGTGGATAATAATTTTTATTTTTAATGCATTTTCATTCGTTGTCAACACTAACGATATCTGACGTTTTTGACTCTCAGTGAGACACAGAACTATTTGCGAGATCACTGTTAAGTCAAGGATGTTATTCCGAGCTGCTGGTGGAGAAAAAATCGGTAAGTGTCGTCTCTTTGTGTGTAGTCAACAACAATATGTTTGGGGTTCGATTACCAGTCAGCACTGAACTCTTCGTCATATTATTTCTAGTTCAAACATGCTGACATGTCGCTGCTGGTGTAACAAACGCATACTTAACGTTCCTTTTCTCTAGAATGTAACAACGATACGTATCGGGTTGGAGTCCTGGGAAGGAAAAATTAATGTTTCGTCTCGTCATTTCATTTAATACATCTAGCTACTGCCGAGAAAATCCGATATGTCAAAGTTGATTGTGCTTGGATAACAATCCGATTAGGTTCTGGGTTCGAATCCCTGTCCAACACAAAGCTTTACCTCACTGCATTTCAAGTAAGTTACTTGTGAAGTAGCAGTATTTAACATCTCTCGTAGTTTGTTAACAGGGACAGGGATGCTGGGTAGGAATTCGCGTCCGTTAAAAATGTTACGTTTTGTAATTTAAAGTTGATATTTGATAACTGATACTGTCGAAAAATGAGGTATATCACTCTCTTTATGCTTAGTCAGGGATGACTGTTAGTTTCCGTTATCCACGAAATCTTAGCCTGCATGATTGGTTCAAATGGCTCTGAGCACTATGGGACTCAACCTATGAGGTCATCAGTCCGCTAGAACCTAGAACTACTTAAACCTAACTAACCTAAAGACATCACACATATCCATGCCCGAGGCAGGATTCGAACCTGCGACCGTAGCAGTCACGCGGTTTCGGACTGAAGTGCCTAGAACCGCACGGCCACCGCGGCCTAGCGTGCATGACCTGGGTTTGAATCCATATGCAGAACGAGGCGGTTCGTCGTGTCATTTGAAATTCATACATATTCTCAACTAGCTGCTCGTGAATAACGTAAATTTTTAATGACATTTTGTGTTAAATATCAAGTATGGTATGTTACTTTGAAGAGGAAATCATGAATTCGACGAACTTACTACGTGCATTACCTATCTTACGTAATAATGAGAGTGCTAACATTTCAGGTATGTCATTCATTGCTATAAATGTGAGCTTACAAGCCTTAAGGTCAGTCTTGTCTGTGATAAGGTGTTCCCTGATATTTGTAGTATCGTGGTAGTACTTTACATCCTGAGTTATTGCGACACAGAGCAGTGTTTTCTAGTGGTGATTTGATGGAACATTTTCAATAGTCAAGCGACTGTACCAAGGAGCGATCAGAGGACCTGCTAGACAGCTGCGTTATATAGGTCGCATGGGAATCAGGTGAAATGCAATTCAGGTCGTTCGGATACTTTTGAGCGCGACTGTACATAAAATCATTCATTTTAAACATAGCTACCACAAAATATTTCACCTAGCTAGCAATAGCATGACGCAGGAAACTATATTTTCTTGTAAGCGCTGTGCATTAGATGTTGCCTTAAGAAAACATGTATTCAACGACGACAACTAGGCGGAATGTAAAAGTAAACAGGTTTGGCGGCAGCTTCCCCAAATAATAGTATATACTTAGTATATAATACACGTTTTGTGCACCTATAACATGTACTCAGTGTCTTTGAAACAATACGTGCTGCACGACGGAAATTACTTTCTGCTGAGGCACTTCATTTACATCTCAATGATACACGACTACTAGAGAACATTGCTCTTTACGGCAGTCAACCCAATTGTAAATTAACATCATGGTATCGCAGATATTAGGCAACACGTTACTAGGGATGAGTAAGGCCTTAAGGTTTGCAACTAAACATGCTACTCCTAGCTACTGCTGAATATGAAGTTGATTATCAACGTGTCTTCATAACCATGTCTGCAGCGCTCGACTCTCAGTCAGCATAGACGTTTTCGTCACCTTATTTCTAGTTAAACGTGTGCACATCTCGCTGATGGTGGACCAACATTGGACATTTCTCGTCTGTTGCTGGTTACACAACGGTGGCGGTAGGCGCCGGGTTCGAATCCCGGTCAGGCAATACAACTTCAGTCGTCATTTAAGGTTCCAACCCCACTACTGGTGACAAACTGTGTGATATCTACATTTTGATTTTACGTACTTATTCAACAATCCGATTAGGTGCTGGGTTCGCATCCTTGTCCCCAGCATTACATGATGGCATTTCAATTTTAAACATGTGCATCCTTTATTCCAAGACAATGCAACACTATACAACGTCTTTCGAGGTTAATTACCAAGAAGGTAATTGTCATGTTAGGGTTTCTGTTTTCGTACAAACATTATCGTTAATTACGTTCAAGTTGAGAATTGATAACTGATACTGGTGCAAACAACAATATTTGACGTCTCTTTCTGCCTAGTGATCGAGTCTCGATAAGGTACAAAGCTTTGCTTGGTTAACAATGGCTTTACGTTCTGGGTTTGCATCCGGATCCAGAACGAAGACGTTGGTCATGTCATTTAAAGTACAACTTCGTGTACAAGTAACTGTTAATGAGTAATGTGAACAGTGATATTACTTGTGATTCGCTGTTAATGTTGGGATTTCCGTAGAGTGGTTGCCACCATTAATCACGATTTCTTTTAACTGCTCAGTATTACATAAAGTTGATGCGAAACCACTTCCCGTTGAACGTTGAACGACGTTCAGCATGTGTTGGGTAAACCTTTTAGACAGCAAAGAACTTGTTTCCAATTTCCATATAACTTTATAAATCCATATATTTAATTGTGCCTAAGGATTACTGAACGATTTATGTGACGAAACTAGTTGTCCCATAACATTTGAAATGTCACTTATTGTAATTAAGTTTAGTTTACAAACGTTAAGGACCGTCTGATCTCTTCTGTACTATCGTGATGTTACTTTACATCTGGACAGACTGTCACAAAGACCGGTGTTCTGCAGTAGTCTCTAGCGGTACCCATTGTGTATCTTACAACGACTGTACTGTGGAGCGTTGCGACTATGTGCAACACAGACATGCAATGTTGGTTGCAAAGATTCAGGTGCAGCCTACACGTTGGAATTCAGGCGTGACCCACTTTTTTTGCTCTTGAGTGTACATAGTGACCCTTTACGCAGAGTAACGACCCACGTGTGCCACACAACACTAATGCCTTCTTTTTCCTGTAAATGCACACTAAGACAAAAGAATCGATGCAAAAATAGGTGACTTATTCAAAAGACAAATCTTCACAATTTGAGCAAGTCAATGATGCTTTGCCCCATGTCTGGCCCTTATGCATGCAGTTATTCGGCTTGGCATTGATTGATGGAGTTCTTCGATGTCCTCCTCTGTGGCGTCGACAGACACGTATTCACCTCTCATCGGTGCTCAGTTCGAAGCGGGACTCATCACTGAAGACATCTTTACTACAGTCAATGATATTCCAGGCCGAAGACGACTCGGGACAGACCGCGGACAGTGGGGGGATACCAACCTGACTGTCGCCCACCATTCGGACCGAAAACCCTGAGTGACCGTTTGGTGTGCCATTTCTTTTCATAGCACAACCGCTTCGGTTGTCATCCGCGGCGGTTTTACAGCACAGCGGTACGTCAACGATATTCTACGGCCCGTTTGTTGCCCTTAATAGCCGGCCATTCTGGACTCACATTTCAGCGAAATAATACTCACCCGCATACGACGAGAGTGTCTACTGCTTGTTTTGTGCCTCTCAAATCAAGCCTTGACCAGCAAGGTCGCCGGATCTCTCCCCAATTGTGAACATTGGTACCATTATAGACAGGACACTCAACCAGCTCTGGATTTTGACGAACTACCACGGTAGCAGGACAATATTTGGAACGATATCTTTCAGAAGGTTATACAACATCTGCATCAATCAATGCCAAGTTGAATAACTGCTTGCACGAGGGCCACAGGTGCAGTAACGTGTTATTGACTCGTTTAATTTTTACAGCACTTTCTCTTAAATAAATCATCCAAATTCTCAGAAATTATGTTTGTTTTTTGTCTGTAAATGTATATCACATCTACCGATTTCCGCCGTATTCGGACAATTACTTGGTGGTCTTGTCTTGGAGTGTACAGCAGCGGACGCATCTCTGTCAGGAGTAACCACAACTTGCTCTGCACTCATGGCTAAGCTATATGTAAAACTCACTTCCTCGGCTGAAGCCACTGCCCCGTTCCCTCTCTCCAGGAACACCAAGGGACAGACAACTGGACACCAATACAGCACCGGACGTCCCGTTCTTCGACTCTTCGGGACCTTATGCTCATGTTGTTAACCACCAACATGCCCAGGCACATGTTCAACTCAATCCTTTTCGGCTACTACACAAAATTCTGTCTTTCCGTCACACCGTGCTATTCTCGTTGCCGCTGCCGACAGCAGCACCTTCCAGCACATTTTAAGTCGCCGCGGACCTGTGACATCTCGCGGCGGCACAATTGTTGCATTCGTGGAAAACCTACAAGCACTGCACTTACTGTCATACAGTGAATTTTTCTGTTCTAAAAACATCCACAGGAAACATAAGGAATCGATTATGTTTCTTAAAGTAAGTTTTCTGTATTCGTATTTAGTTACTCTATCTTTGTAGGTTATTATTTTTACTGTAAGAGGAATGTGTTGTAATGTATGGTTCAAATCCACGACCGGACATCCAGATTTAGGTTTTCAGTCTCTTCCCTAAGTCGCATCATGCAAATGCTCGGGTGGTCCTTTTGAAGGAGCACTGTCAATCGCCTTCGAAGTTAATAGATATCTGTACTACAGGAAAGTCCCTCATGATATTGCCAGTCTGCACCGTATTTTCTCTCTACCTCGGCCCTTATGCGCTACTTAGCATTACTTTACCCTGTTTCAGTTGACTGTTACCTAATGCTCGCCTTGCCGTGTCCTGACATAGGTGGGAGAGGGAAAAAGGGGTTGCTGATCAGTCTGCGCTCCCGAGCGGTACAGAGCAGAAGGCAAAAGGACAATTCACAGTGAAGGCAATTTGATTGTTTTCTTCTGTCCCAGCCAACACTGGTACTGGCATTTACTAGAAATGCAGGTGGTGAGACTCGGTAGGGAACTCGTTGTGGAGACTCTTGGACAAACAGGGTTTTGAAATAGTTGTTTATTCCAGACAGGACTAACTAATACACTGGAAATACACAGATAAAGCATGAATATCACTGTTACAACAGAAGCCAGTGCAGAAGTCCAAGGAGTGGATTCTAACCACAGTAGCAAACACTAGCAGAATCTTGAGGCAACAACTTAGTTGCTAAACAAAACGTAATGAATGTGACACTGTTCACTGAGGCACTCCAAGAGATAGAGAGAGAGAGAGAGAGAGAGAGAGAGAGAGAGCAGACTTACGTGAAGCTGTACCGAGGCTGGAGTCGACGGACGTGGATTCGGCGCCCAGATCGTCTGACGGAGACCTCTGCCAAAATGCGGAATCTAGGTGTATTAAAGAGTCGCGTGGGGGCACTGTTTTTCCCACTTAAAGCCACCCAGCCGATCCCGGAGGTCTCTTGGAGGTGCCTGCTAATCATGGTTTACTTAGAACCCCTCTACTGCTCCTAAGGCGGGGATGTTAATGCAGTTGCACTAAGTCCGTATTTGGTATCAACATTGTTCAGCTGAAAGCTAACCTTCTCTGCTAAATAAGGCTTGCAACATTATTTTTATACGTCGTTTAGCCCCGCCCCTCGGGTTCCCCGGAGTAAGGACTGCTAGGTCTACAGTTTTTGGCGTTTTCCCTCTCTTTCTAACCCTTGTGAGTCTACTGACGTTGCTGTTCTCAGAGCTGGTATCAGTCTGGCTTTATACACTAGTACGTGCCTGTTGGTTACAAAGTTCTACGGTGGGAACTCACCACAGCGTCTAGACAATATATGAAGTTACATGTTAATTCCTTGAAGAGTAACTAACGCCCTAGGACCGCGTCTGGGGGCGTCTGCATTTTAGCAAAGCTCCCCTTACGGTTTACTTCATGTAACAATATCTCTCCTAGTTTCGTCTGCCCTCAGCATCGTCTCTGCTTCCGCTGCTTGGAACACCTGTCCTCCTTTCTAACAGCTTCAAGATAACAATACTGTAGCAAGGAATAATCAAGCTTTGGAGATCTCATGATCTTTTATTTTTTTCAATTTATCCACATTCCTTCTCCCTAATTTCCTGCCGTTCTGCAATTTATTCGGTTTTAATCTGCTTATCACAACTAATAAGTTTCTTACTAGAGTCCTCAATTGAAACTAAAAATTTTCTAAACATCTTTCTTACCACTACACAGCGCCTTTCAAAGTCTTTGCTACAGAAGTCTAGATGTGATAGATCATAGCATCGGGATCGACTTACGTTAAAGGGAAAATGAACGCTGACGTTTCCTGGAGACGTTAGGCGTCTTTAACAATCGATTAACCCCCTAAGAGACGTCAGGGCGTGTGTGCTCTGCAGCTTTCGTGTTGCCTATAAGCCAGTGATATGCTCCGCGTGGGAGGCTGTAGGCCGACCTTCCAAAACACGAGTATCTGTCTCCACTTAAAGCCGTTCAGTCCGGAGGTTTAATCGTAGAAAACGTCTCTACCAATATACTGGGATCGGTACTGTGCGAACGCGGCATACCAGAACCAGCCAAAAAATAATTTTACCTCGAGCAAACGTTGTTTCCCATGATGTGAGCTGTCAACCCCTAGATGTTTGTCGTAAGCACTGTGAAACATCAGTGTGTGATGACTTTATGATATGGCATCCTCTAAAATATTCCGAAGGTGTAAGTGTGGTTACTGAAAGAGAAACGCTCTGTATTATCTACACAATATTATTCATACTTACCTTGAGCAGGTGCAGTGAAGTTAACCATTTGCATTCATGGACATTATAATGGACAGCGGTGTAGTAATGAATTATCATTGTTACAACGAAATCAATTCCAGACAGAATTTACTACAAATATTCTTGTCCAGCTTCTGGACATGGGTAAATACTGGGCTGATAAAAAGAGACTGATTTCTTCTTGTAGCTTCCGTTATAGGTTTCTACGTGGATGAAGGAGCTACTGTTGAAAATCTTCACGGTAAATGATAACAGGAAAACAGTTGCAGGATAAAGATTTATTGAAATCCTTGACCACGGTTTCGGTATATCTAAATATACCTTCATCAGAAACAAAAATACACTTGAACAGGAAAACACCTTCATTACCAGAAAACTTAGCGACATAACTGAGATAAAAGAAAAAAAAACAAACACTTATAGCTTTAAGTATCATGAAAATTACCAAAGTATTACGAGCACAACAACTTTTAGTCACATACTAAAATCATATCCTGCAGTGGAGGTGCATAAAACAATCGTGCCAAAGGCGTCGTCAGTAGTTAAAATTAAAATATCACCTCCATCTGTACAGCATGATTATTAAGAAATGGTCGATGCGAAGACGGCATACTATCAGTACTTAGCCTGTGAACTAGCTTGAAGATGGTGTGGAAACACTAGGGCAGACAGTTTCACCGAGAGAGGGCACTTGTGGTATCCCGGGATACATATTCACGCGCGTCAAAATTTTAACGCTTATGCTACTTCAAACCCTCTGTCTTAATAAATAAAACATATCAGAACCATTTATAACAATTGCATGCTAATGAAGGTGTCTCCCAGTTCAGGTGTATTTTTGCTTCTGATGAACGTATATTTAGATACACCGAAACCGTGGTCAACGATTTCAATAAATCTTTATCTTGTAACTGTTTGGCTGTTATCATTTACCGTGAAGTGTACCAAGAATGTTTGCACAAAGCTGGGCTTTATGTCTAATCCCCACAGGCGGAACTCTCATATCGGCAGGTCCGCAGCAATGGTTTTATAGGCACTCTTTGCATTTCGCACACTAAACAATGGAGGTGACGCGAGAGGAACGCTTGTGAAACTTACGAAAAGCTTCGGAAAGCTGCGGTAAGCGTACGGTGAAGATGCAGTGTCCAAACGATTCAAGGGTTTCAAAGAAGGCCGACTTGTCTGTGTTAAGCAAGGTGGGCCTGGTATCTGGGCTTCTGCTGCGACTGAAGTCAACATCAACGGTTGTCACTCACATTACTGTTACAGCAACATACTAGACGTCAGTATTGGCTAAGCCGAGGAAGCACATTGCAAGCAAAGACCAAACTTTCTCTTACTGTGTGGCGACTTTATCATGACAGTGTAGGGCCGCACGCCGCAAAAATGTCATGCAGTTTCTGGCTCAACTCAACATTAGCTCTGTCCCGCATCCGCCTTGTACTCCTATTTTGCGTCCTGTGATGTTTTTGATCCCCATCACTAAAGGCAAGCTTCGGAACATTCGATTTCAGAAGTGTGCTCTATGAAAGTGACGCGATTGTCAACGTACTGACAAAGAATGACTTGCAACCATGTGTTCGAGGACTGGCAGAGACGCTATAGAAAGTGGGTTCAAATAGGAGGGGAGTACTTCGAAAAAGATCGTGTAAACATTCAACTGGAGGAATAAACATCAGTGAAAAAAATCAGTCCTCGTAAATCATTAGTGGACAGTTTCAGTAGCTGATGTAGTATTTGCGGAACGTGTCAGATGTAAAGGGCTTTTACAGGGTGTTTCAAAAATGACCGGTATATTTGAAACGGCAATAAAATCTAAACGAGCAGCGATAGAAATACACCGTTTGTTGCAATATGCTTGGGACGACATTACATTTTCAGGCGGACAAACTTTCGAAATTACAGTAGTTACAATTTTCAACAAAAGATGGCACTGCAAGTGATGTGAAAGATATAGAAGACAACGCAGTCTGTGGGTGCGCCATTCTGTACGTCGTCTTTCTGCTGTAAGCGTGTGCTGTTCACAACGTGCAAGTGTGCTGTGGACAACATCGTTTATTCCTTAGAACAGAGGATTTTTCTGGTGTTGGATTTTCACCACCTAGAACAGAGTGTTGTTGCAACAAGACGAAGTTTTCATCGGAGGTTTAATGTAACCAAAGGACCGAAAAGCGATACAATAAAGGATCTATTTGAAAAATTTCAACGAACTGGGAACGTGACGGATGAACGTGCTGGAAAGGTAGGGCGACCGCGTACGGCAACCACAGAGGGTAACGCGCAGCTAGTGCAGCAGGTGATCCAACAGCGGCCTCGGGTTTCCGTTCGCCGTGTTGCAGCTGCGGTCCAAATGACGCCAACGCCCACGTATCGTCTCATGCGCCAGAGTTTACACCTCTATCCATACAAAATTCAAACGCGGCAACCCCTCAGCGCCGCTACCATTGCTGCACGAGAGACATTCGCTAACGATATAGTGCACAGGATTGATGACGGCGATATGCATGTGGGCAGCATTTGGTTTACTGACGAAGCTTATTTTTACCTGGACGGCTTCGTCAATAAACAGAACTGGCGCATATGGGGAACCGAAAAGCCCCATGTTGCAGTCCCATCGTCCCTGCATCCTCAAAAAGTACTGGTCTGGGCCGCCATTTCTTCCAAAGGAATCATTGGCCCATTTTTCAGATCCGAAACGATTACTGCATCACGCTATCTGGACATTCTTCGTGAATTTGTGGCGGTACAAACTGCCTTAGACGACACTGCGAACACCTCGTGGTTTATGCAAGATGGTGCCCGGGCACATCGCATGGCCGACGTCTTTAATTTCCTGAATGAATATTTCGATGATCGTGTGATTGGTTGGGCTATCCGAAACATAAGGGAGGCGGCGTGGATTGGCCTCCCTATTCGCCAGACATGAACCCCTGAGACTTCTTTCTGTGGGGACACTTGAAAGACCAGGTGTACCGCCAGAATCCAGAAACAATTGAACAGCTGAAGCAGTACATCTCATCTACATGTGAAGCCATTCCGCCAGACACGTTGTCAAAGGTTTCGGGTAATTTCATTCAGAGACTACGCCATATTATTGCTACGCGTGGTGGATATGTGGAAAATATCGTACTATAGAGTTTCCCAGACCGCAGCGCCATCTGTTGTTGACAATTGTAACTACTGTAATTTTGAAAGTTTGTCTGCCTGAAAATGTACTGTTGTCCCAAGCATATTGCAACAAACGGTGTATTTCTATCGCTGCTCGTTTAGTTTTTATTACCGTTTCAAATATACCGGTCATTTTTGAAACACCCTGTACGTGGAGGCCATTCACAAATTAATAGCTCGAAACAGTAGTTTGAACTCAATAGCTATTTGAGGGAAATATCTGAAATTTCATAACAGCAATGTCTCGAGGAGGTATAGATGGTTTGAATCGAAAACAGAACATTTTTTTGCAATACTCACAAGAGTCATTGGATATTAAGATTCCATGTTCTGCTTTCTTCACTCATCGTTAAGTTAATAGAACATGAAGGCACATAACGACTATGAGCACACCGTACCTGTCATCCTTAGAAAACTAAGTGCGTTAAGAAAAACAATTATGCTTTCATAATTCCACAAATACTACAACCAATCGCAGCGGCTGAGTTAATTACTTCTTGAGGAGTCGAAAATGAGGGACTGTTACAATGCCGGCGGATGTTTCTGAACTACTTTTTCACTTAGTTGCGAGGTGTGCTATATTGTACACCTTGCAGAAAGTAAAAATGATTCAGTCTGTTAGGAAGCTTCTTTCAACCAGCACCACTATGTAGAGCAATGGGTGCGTACTGGAAAGAAACCCTTGGATATGGTGAACTTCTTTAAGGCATTCCCCCAGGACCGTAAGCCACAAACGTTTGGAAATGGCATGTTATTCTTAGTAGTTGGAGTTTTCCAGTCATTGCGGATATCATCGGTGGTGTCTTAAGAAACAAATTATAGCTTCTTAGCATTAGTTCATTGCATGGTATTTTAATAACAATCCACATTTGTGATGTGAAATAGTTCATGTGCTTTGAGGACTCCATGCCGTAAGCCAGCACAATGATATAAAAGACAAGGCCTCACAAGACAGGAGCTGCTCACTAAAGGTGGACTTTATCCGGCAGGCGACTACCATTTTGAAGATGATGCTAACGCTGAAATGTCACCGACTGGGATAAGTAGAGGTTTCTGTGCTCTTATCAAATTTGCAGGCTTTACCAAAACAAAATGATAACAACAGCCCTTAGCTGGCAGGTTATTAAATACGTAGAGAAACGTTTCAGTTATTAATGTTCCTCAACTTACAGTGAACTGTTATAACTATGTTTCCTCAGATACACTAATCAGCCAGAACAGTATGACCACCTAGCTAATGGCTGGTATTGTCCACTTTTGGAACGGATGAAAGAGGCGACGCCGCGTCTTGACATGAAAGCCATGAGCCTTCGTAAGTCACTGGGGGCGGGGGGGGGGGGGGGGGGGGGGAGGGGGAATTGGCACCACACTTAATTCCCGTACATTCCGGGGAGGAGGGCGATTTGCTCTGCGCCACCATATCACAGATGTGTTCGATCGGGTTTTGGTCTGATGAGCTGGGGAGGGGGGAGGGGGGGGGGAAGGCCTGCAGCAGATCAACTAGAACTCGCCACTGAGCTTCACGAACTACTCCATCACATTCCTGGCCTTCTGATACGGCGCAGGATCTTATTCAAAAACTTCACTGCTGCTCTGAAAGCTGAAGGCTTGGCCACATATCGCACAATTGTTGCAGACCAAGTACACCCTTCAATCTCCCGTAAACTCGTGGGCAAGTTTCTGGAGTATGCTGTTATGGAGCATAATCTGTTAGCAACACACCATTACGTTCCCAAAAAGACACTCAGAACCACTTCCCCCGAAGATGACTGGGTCTTCGTCTTTTGTGGCAGTGAATGAACATCTCTGCTTGCTTGGCTGCTTTGTCTCAAGGTGATAGTGCTGCACCCAGGACATATCTATAATTATTACGTTGATAATGGTGTCACTTCGACTGGCATTACACAGCTGCAATATTTCCGCTGCTGCCTCATTTCAGAGGAGTTTTTAAGTGGGTGTGAGCAGTCGCGGACCCAGTGTGCAGCGACCTTTGCTCAAAATGTTGCGCAAGGAGTTGAAAACCGAGCCATGACTGGCTTTCTCCGTTATGATACGCCAGTCATCGAGCACCACAGACTCCGCTTACCTTATTGTTCTCCGTTCCTTGGAGTCAGGTAGTGCACAGCTCGGTTCTTCGTCGTTCAGACATGCCCGACCACACTGGAAACGTCTGTGCCGCCTACCTACAGCGGCTGTACTGAACAAGGCTCATCATTCCTTCACGATACCGGCTTACCAGATACTACAAGTCTATTGAATTGGATAAGTGGGTACAGAAGCCCACCGCTACTGCAGCTGTATACAGAGTGGTCTATTGATCGTGACCGGGCCAAATCTCTCACGAAATAAGAGCCAAACGAAAAAACTACAAAGAACGAAACTCATCTAGCTTGAAGGGGGAAACCAAATTGCGCTACAATTGGCCAGGTAGATGGCGCTGCCATAGGTCAAACGGATATCAACTGCGTTTTTTAAAAATTGGACCCCCCCCCCATTTTTATTACATATTCGTGCACGACGTAAAGATATATGAATGTTTCAGTTTGACCACTTTTTTCACTTTGTGATAGATTGCGCCGTAATAGTCACAAATATACGGCTCACAATTGTAGACGAACAATTGGTAACAAGTAGGCTTTTTAAATTAAAATACACAACGTAGGTAAGTTTGAACATTTTATTTCGGTTGTTCCAATGTGATGCATGTACCTCTGTGAACTTATCATTTCAGAGAACGCATGCTGTTACAGCGTGATTACCTGTAAATACCACATTAATGCAATAAATGCTCAAAATGATGTCCGGCAACCTCACTGCATTTGGCACTACGTGTAACGACATTCCTCTCAACAGCGAGTAGTTCGCCTTCCGTAATGTTCGTACATGCATTGACAAAGCGCTGACGCTTGTTGTCAGGCGTTGTCGGTGGAATACGACAGCAAATATCCTTCAACTTTCCCCACAGAAAGAAATCCGGGGACGTCAGATCCGGTGAACGTGCGGGCCATGGTATGGTGCTTCGACGACCAATCAGCCCGTCATGAAATTTACTATTCAATAACGCTTCAAAAGCACGCGAGCTATGTGCCGGACATCCATCATGTTGGAAGTACATCGCCATTCTGTCATGCAGTGAAACATCTTGTAGTAAAATCGGTAGAACATTACGTAGAATATCAGCATACATTGGACCATTTAGATTACCATCGATAAAATGGGGGCCAATTATCCTTCCTCCCATAATGCCGCACCTTACATTAACCCGCCAAGGTCGCTAATGTTTCACCTGTCGCAGCCATCGTGTATTTTCCGTTGCCCAATAGTGCATATTATGCCGGTTTACGTTACCGCTGTTGGTGAATGACGCTTCGTCGCTAAATAGAACGCGTGCAAAAAATCTGTCATCGTCCTGTAATTTCTCTTGTGTCCATTGCCAGAACTGTACACGACGTTCAAAGTCGTCGCCATGCAATTCCTGCTCCATAGAAATATGGTACGGGTGCAATCGATGTTGATGTAGCATTCTCAACACCGACGTTTTTGTGATTCGCCAGCACGTGGTGGTCTAGCCGTTCTAGGCGCTCAGTCCGGAGCCGCGCGACTGCTACGGTCGCAGGTTCGAATCCTGCCTCGGGCATGGATGTGTGTGATGTCCTTAGGTTAGTTAGGTTTAAGTAGTTCTAAGTTCTAGGGGACTGATGACCATAGATGTTAAGTCCCATAGTGCTCAGAGCAATTTTTTTGTTTTTGTGATCCCCGATTCTTGCGTAATTTGTCGGCTACTGATGTGCGGATTAGCCGCGACAGCAGCTAAAACACCTACCTGGGCATCATCATTTGTTGCAGGTCGTGGTTGACGTTTCACATGTGACTGAACACTTCCTGTTTCCTTAAATAACGTAACTATCTGGCGAACGGTCCGGACACTTGGATGATGTCGTCCAGAACACCAAGTAGCATACATAGCACACGCCCGTTCGGCATCACAATAGCCATACGTCAACACCATATCGACCTTTTCCGCAATTGGTAAACGGTCCATTTTAACACTGGAAATGTACCACGAAGCAAATACCCTCCGCACCGGCGGAATGTGTTACGTGTACTTACACGTTTGTGACTATTACAGCGCCATCTATCACAAAGTGGTTCAACTAAAACATTCAAATTTCTTTACGTGCTACACGAGCAAGTAATAAAAAATAGAGGTTCGTGTTTTAAAAAAACGCATTTGGTAACCGTTTTACCTATGGTAGCGCCAACTAGCTGGCCAACCATAGCGCCATCTGGTTTTCCCCTTCAAGTTAGACGAGTTTCATTCTTTGTAGTTTTGTTCGTTTGATGCTTATTTCGTGAGATATTTGGCCCGGTCACCCTGTATAGCGTCTACGAGGCAACAGCAGACAAATCCTACTTGATAATGAATACAGGCTGAAGCAATGAATTAAAATTTGTACCAAGCCCAGTATTCGAACCTGGGTCCCTGTTCACTAGGCAGACGCGCCAACTACTGTGCCAACCTGGCCCTGCGGCTAACACAGCTGCACTGATTGACCTATTCCGTCTCCCTACCTAATAGAAACTCCAATTCAGCCTCAGCCTTGGAGAAATTCTAATACATTGCTTCAGCTTATACTCATTAGCATAGATAAAAATGAGAGCATCTTATTACTGGATCCTACTTGATTGACGATCCTCTCTGTTTTATTTACTGTACTATGTGTCTTTAAGTTCTAACAATGCGGACATATACACACTAATAGGCTATGATGGACTTCTTTCCAACGTGCTTTACGGTTCCTCTTCTCTTACAGGATAGAGTTGATTCATAATACAATTTTGCCATATTTTCTTTTAAAGTTTCCTTACATATAACGATTATAATCTACTTAGAGACAGTTCGAAATACATTATGTACTCTTACATACAGAAGTTCATGAAATTATAGAGCCTTAAAATAACAGGATATGCCACCTGACAAGACATGCTGCTCTTTAGGTAAACAAACAAGAAAAGAAGTCTTGGAGTGCATGATTTGGAGTACATAGGTGAAACGATCTTTCCCGGCGAAGTCGTGGGCGAATGTTTCCATTGGTTGTTGGAAATTTGCGTAAAAAGCTTGGAGTTCTTTCCAAAAAATCTATAATTTAAAACGGAGGAACAAGGGATCCATAAAGCGCATCTTATCGACAAGAGCCGATCAGGCCGTTGTGTTGCGTCCCGAAGCTAGGCCCGTGATTGGCGGGAACATGAGGCTAAAGAAAGTATGAGGGGCGAACGGTGGGCACTTGAAGATGGGGCGAGCTTTAGTCTGTATGTGTCGGAGATACTGTTGCCCGGTGGAGTCACCGTGTGTAGTTGTACTACCAGGCAATTGTGCGAAGATGCAGGGCAACTACATGCTGATGTCTTCTAGTTAGGTCGCCATCAGAGCTTTTTCGAAGTGACAGTTCTTTGTCGCAAAATCTTCCCAAATTGGTGAAATGCATGCCACGTGTGTCTTGAGCTAAATTCTTTATACTGCCCTGTCTTAGGTTGACCGGAGTGTTAGTTACCTTCGTTCAATAACTGTAACTCGTATCCATTTTTCACTCGCTCTGCTCTTGCCCCTGCAAAGCAGTTAACGAAATTGTATCACTACCCCGAATTTCTGTGAATGAGTAATAACAACTTTCTCTCTTCTACTTTTCCTTTAGCAACGCTTCCCTCCGTTGCAGCATGTTGGATCAGGAACAAGCTTATAAAATACTCACCTTTATTACCATAGAGGTAACATCCACCCAAACCATTTTGTCTGATAAGTTACTGTCAAGTTTTCGTTTCTTAAGCGGCAGTAGCATTTAAGAACATTGCTTGCTACGCAATTCAGATTTTCTTCACGTGAAAGTAATTGATAATAAAGCCATTGAACTCAATCTTTTACTTCGACCTTCCCCCCTCTCACCACACTAATGTCATTTTCAGAAACATGCTGCTTGTTTGCGTTGCGTTAGGTTAAATAAATTGTTTTACACGTCTTCAGGGCAGAAATTCCTCCTTCTTTCGTCACCCACAGTGTGGCCACTGTACTTATGAATTGCGACACCATCATCATCAGTGGATGTGTTAAAAGAACAGCAGGAATCAGATATTCAGGGATTGCTGTAAAATTTCTGCCTATTTTCAGTCAGATATACAGATTAAGATCACTAGTTTACCATCAGGTCATTGCACGAAAATCACAGCTGTCACCTTGTAACGTCGCTCTGTAAGGTTAGTCCACTGCACTTTACAGTTCTTACTCTCTCTAATGGTTGTCACCAACAGCAGAATACGAGGGTTGCCCGAAGGTAAAGTACAGCATTTTTTTTTTTCTCAGTTGAAAACAATGCTACGAATGCGGAACGTAATGCATGTGTTATTTGAGGTCTCCAGAGTGAGCGCATCAAGTTTCCCTCACATCTGACATAGCGTAGCTGTAGTATAGTTTCAAAATGGCGTCTGTAGGCGATGAACATTGTGGTGTCACCGCCAGACACCACACTTGCTAGGTGGTAGCCTTTAAATCGTCCGCGGCCCGTTAGTATACGTCGGACCCGCGTGTCGCCACTGTCAGTGATTGCAGACATTTTTGCACCGGGCCTCGGTTGCACTACGAACTATAAAGCACATTTGGAACTGAAAGTAAACGCGCACCCGAAATTTTTCAGAGTGCGCAATGTTCCCCACGCATTGCGTGATGAGGTCGCCAGAACGTTACACGATTTGGAATCACAAGGTGTGATTGAACGTGTGCAGGATTCTCTCTGGGCATCACCCTTAGTAATTTTGCGAAAACCTTCCGGAAAATTGAGACTTTGTGTGGACTTCAAGGCAACGGTGAATCCACAACTAGTGATTGCAACTTTTCCTTTATCCCGCCCGGAAGATCTTTTTGACAAACTGTGTCGGGTCAATATTTTTCCAAGTTTGACCTAGCAGATGCGTACTTGCAAATACCGGTGGACGAAGAATCCCAGCGCGTTTTGGTGGTTAACACGCATCTTGGTTTGTATCGATTCAAAAGACTGCCATTCGGGTGTGCATTCGCCCCTGCATTGTTTCAGCAACATCTGCAAACTGTTTGTGCCTCGGTCCCTACTGCAGCAAACTATCTGGACGGTATTGTGATCTCCGGAAACGCCCTATTGCCTTTGCGTCCAAATTGCTCTCGTCTGCGCAAAGAAATTCTTCACAGCTCGAGAAAGAAGCTTTGGCTCTCGTATTTGGTGTTACTAAGTTTCACGATTTCTTGTATGGTCGTCACTTTACCATCATCACAGACCACAAACCTTTGACGTCACTTTTTCATCCGAACAAGCGCAGAAATTCATTCGCTGGTCAATTTTCCTCTCGCAGTACCGATACGATATCTTGTATCGGTCCACTGCTAAGCACGGAAACGCCGATGCGTTGTCCCGTTTGCCTATTGCTGAGGATAGAGCATTCGATTCTTCCGAACTTGCTTGCATGTTCATTGATGCGGAAACCGATGACGTGGTCGAATCGTTTCCTATCGAATTTCGTCGTGTGGCTACGGCCACAGCTGCTGACCCTATTCTTGCTACCTTTCTGCGTGTTGTTGCTACGCAATGGCCCTTGTCAAAGTCACGGATCGAGGATCCGTTGGTTCGCCGATTTTTTGCTCACAAGGAGAGACTTTTTGTACGACGTGGTGTTTTGCTGTTGCGTTCTGATAATGATCAGTCCTGGGTCGTGGTCCCACGTTCATTACAGTCCCCTGTCTTACGGCGTCTCCACCAAGGACATTGGGGTATAGTGCGAACGAAACAACTTGCTCGTCAGCACTGTACTTGGTTCGGAATCGATGCTGCGATTACGAATATGCGCTCTTCTTGCATGGCGTGCGCCGAACAACAATCCGCACCTCCGCGGAAATTCTTTGCATCGCCACAAGCCACTTCCCCTTGGCAACGCTTACACATAGATTTTGCTGGTCCATTCTGGAATGCTCGATGGTTGGTTGTGGTAGATTCATTCAGTAATTTTCCTTTTGTTGTCCGGATGTCTTCCACGACGTCCTCTGCCACTATCCAAGCGTTATCTGCTATCTTTTGTATTGAAGGTCTTCCACAGACTATTGTTTCCGACAATGGCCCACAATTCATGTCCGCAGAATTTCAGTCATTCTGCAAGGCCAATGGTATTCAACATCTGACATCCGCGCCGTTTTCGCCTCAGTCAAACGGTGCCGCTGAACGATTGGTTCGGATTTTCAAGTCACAGGTGTCGAAGTTGAAAGAGTCGCATTCTCGGGAGGACGCCTTATTGCTCTTTTTGTCCTCGTATCGCTCTCAGCCCCGAGATGGTCGCTCGCCGGCTGAGTTGCTCCACGGTCGTCCTCATCGAACCTTGATGTCTTTGCTACATCCGCCGCATCAGGTTCCTGTGCAGCGGCAGCCACCTGCTTTTGCTCCAGGCGACGTTGTATTCTATCGCAACTATCGAGGTTCACAGCGTTGGCTCGCGGGGCGCATTCTTCGCTGCCTCGGCCGCGCTATGTATCTGGTTTTGGGGGCCTCTGGTGAGGTGCGTCGGCTTCTCAATCAGCTGCGCCTCAGTCGTCGCACGGGTTCTGCCGCTCCCCGCCTGCTTTCAGCGACGGTGCCGTCCGGTCAGCGCCCTGGGGACCCAACTACTGGCTCGCCTCATCCCCAGGTGTTACCGGCGCTGCCTTCCATTCTGCCCCATGGCGACGCGCCGCCGCCGCCGCTGCCGCCGCCGCCTGTTCTCCCGCCGGCGACGCCCGCAGTGGACGCTTCGTTGCAGCCGCCAAGCGCCTCCCTGGGTCACGCGCCGCCGATCGCTTCCCGTGACCAGCTGTCTTCCGTAATGGACCACTTGCCCGCTCCGGACCAGATGTCGTCTTCGCCCGTCGGGTAACCCGACGCGATGGAGGTCGACCCTTCGGCCCCTCCTGTCTCTCTACGGGCGCATACACCGCATGTTGGCGTGCACCCTGGACTAGGTTTTCAAGCGTTTCCCAGCTCCCCTCGGACCGAATGGCCGGGTGCGGGTGGCACAGCCTCGCCTGTTATTAGGCTCCCCACCTCGTCGCATACGTCAACATGGGGTCCTCCCCAGGCGGGCGGAAGCCTTACAACACAACCGTACGCCGATTTGCGGGGGAGGAATGTGGTGTCACCGCCAGACACCACACTTGCTAGGTGGTAGCCTTTAAATCGGCCGCGGTCCGTTAGTATACGTCGGACCCACGTGTCGCCACTGTCAGTGATTGCAGACCGAGCGCCGCCACACGGCAGGTATAGAGAGACGTCATAGCACTCGCCCCAGTTGTACAGCAGACTTTGCTAGCGATGCTACACTGACACATACGCTCTCATTTGCCGAGACGATAGTTAGCTTAGCCGTCAGCTACGTCATTTGCTACGACCTAGCAAGGCGCCATAGCCTTTGATAATTAATATTGTGAAGCCTGTACAGTAACGAGAGATGTTCTCCAATTGTGGATTAAAGTTAAGTGTTCCAAGAACTACGTTCTTTCCTTTATGGGATAATTACTTTACCTTGTTCCGGACCTCACGCCAATCGGCGTGAGCTTAACGCGTGCCTTTCGGCTACCTCCGAGTGGCTTGGCTGTCTTGCCACGCCACTACAAACATTACAAGCAGGGTGCCGTCATTGAATTTCTGACTGCAGGGAAAGGAACTGCGGGGAATAGGGAATATTCACAAACGCTTGTGCAAAGTGTATGGAGCGTCTGCTGTCGACAGAAGTACAGTTAGTAACTGGGAACGGAGGGTGAGGTCATAAGAAGGCGGTTCGGCGGAGTTCCACGGTTTTCAGCGGTCGGGGAGACCATCCGTGGCTGTCACACCTCACAGCCACGACCTAGCCCCTTGGACTTCCACTTGTTTGGGCCATTAAGGGTTGCAATTAGTGGAAGACATTTTAGTACTATGAGGTCATTCACACAAGGAAGAACTGGCTCCGCCACCAGGAGAAGGATTGGTACCGACAAGGCATAAACGTCCTTGTTAGCCGCTGGAGGAATGTCATCGGGATGGAGGTTACGCGGAAAAATAGGGTGTGTAGATAAAACACCATTCCTTCGAGTGTGTAGCGAAATGCAGGACGATCTGCAGCGGATAGGCACTTGGTGCAGGGAGTGGCAACTGGTCCTTAACATTGACAAATGTAATGTATTGCGAATACATAGAAAGAAGGATCCTTTATTGTATGATTATATAGTAGCGGAACAAATGCTGGTAGCAGTTACTCCTGTAATATATCTGGGTGTATGCGTACGGAACGATTTGAAGTGGAATGATCATATAAAATTAATCGTTGGTAAGGCGGGTGCCAGGTTGAGATTCATTGGGAGAGTCCTTAGAAAATGTGGTCCATCAACAAAGGAGGTGTCTTACAAAACACTCGTCCAACCTATAGTTGGAGTATTGCTCACCAGTGTGAGATCCGTACCGGGTCGGGTTGACAGAGAAGATAGAGAAGATCCAAAGAAGAGCAGCGCGTTTCGTCACAGGGTTATTTGGTAAGTGCGATAGTGTTATGGAGATGTTTAGCAAACTCAAGTGGCAGACTCTGCAAGAGAGGCGCTCCGCATCGCGATTTAGCTTGCTGTCCAGGTTTCGTGAGGGTGCGTTTCTGGATGAGGTATCGAATATATTGCTTCCCCCTATTTATACCTCCCGAGGAGATCACGAATGTAAAATTAGAGAGATTCGAGCGCGCACGGAGGCTTTCCGGCAGTCGTTCTCCACGCGAACCATACGCAACTGGAACAGGAATGGGAGGTAATGACCGTGGCACGTAAAGTACCCTCCGCCACACACCGTTGGGTGGCTTTCGGAGTGTAAATGTAGATGTAGATTTGTAATTCTCATTATGTTCAATAATGAATTGTTGAGGGAAAAAATGTGGTGCATTAGTTTCTGGGCAACCCTCGTAGAACAGTTGTGGTTGGATTCGGTGGACGGAAATCCTAGAGGGGAATAGCAGATGTTAATCTTTCGCAGAATAGCGACTTCAGCACTAACAGATGTTCATCTGAGTTTAGCTTGATAGTTTTAGAAACCACTTGCTCGGTGTGGTAGCTATGTACTGGACTCAAGTATCTTGCTCGTAGTTTTCGTCATGAGCAGTGATATCTAGCAGTGGAAGACAATGGAGGTTATGAGCAGTGATATCCAGCAGTCGTACACAGAGGAGGGTGAAGTTCCTGGAAGGATCTCTCTTAACGATCTGTGACGGAAGAAGTGACTCCCTATCTCGCAGATGTCCGCTGTCAGCACGGTGCGCTACATTCCGAGTTATGCGACAGCAGAACGCACCCCCGGTCTGTGTCACAGCATTTCATTGTCCATCGTAGGCTGCCCTGGCCGTAGGACTGCCGCCGTCGCTGCTGGAAGGGGAGGGGAGGGAAAAAGTTGCGTGTGGGCACGCCCTGGCTGGCGCAGGCGCGGGCGCGGCCAGCGGGAAGCTGCGGCGGCCAGTAAAATATGCGCATACTTTATGCGGCAGTTATGCGCGGCAAGCAGTGTGCCACTTTGCTTTGAATAATGGAAACGGCTTAGGTAAGCGCCGTAAAAAGCTCGGCGGCGGGGCTGCGGCGCCGACTCAGCGCCCGGCGGCAGCACGACCGGCACGCCACGTCGGGTGCGGCAGCCGCGCGCAGCGGCCTCCATTAAAAGTTTACACCCACTCTCCGCCGGCCGCGCTCCCCACGTCCGGAGAGAGACATGTGCGGCTTACGGGCACCCAGTGTCGAAACAGGTCTCTAAAGGTTTGCTGCTGCGATGGTGTGCACATAAGGAGGCGGGTGCTGTGGTGACGGCCGGTGCCAAGAAGCTGTTCAAAAATGGTTCAAATGGCCCTGAGCACTATGGGACTTAACATCTGAGGTCATGAGTCCCCTGTGACTTAAAACTACTTAAACCAAACCAACCCAAGGTCATCAAACACATCCATGCCCGAGGCAGGATTCGAACTTGCAACCGTAGCGGTCGCGTGGTTCCAGGCTGAAGCGCCTTTAACCGCACGGCCATTTCGGCCGGCCAAGAAGAAGTGCAGCTCGTGACGCTGCAGCTAACAGCACCATTCTGCATCTTCCGTCTCCTCGGGCATGGATGTGTGTGATGTCCTTAGGTTAGTTAGGTTTAAGTAGTTCGAAGTTCTGGGGGACTGATGACCTCAGAAGTTAAGTCCCATAGTGCTCAGAGCCATCTTCAGCCTGTAGCGTGCACCTCTAGTTTTCATGAAAATTTACACTGAGATGACACTATTATGCGATACCTCTTAAACTGAGCTGCCAAAGAAACTGGTATGGCCATGCATATTCAAAAACAGACGTATGCAAAGTTTTAAACAATGCTGGTCGGTTCAGCCACCGTTTCTAAATTGAAATTGAAACAAATGAGCCCTCGATCAGTATTATTTTTTGCCCTGTTGACCAGGTTACCATTTTTTAACAGTGCCTTCATCAGAATTAAAACAATTAAAACGACCTATACCGTAGTGAACCGTGGTAGAAATACTGTTTTTTGAAGAGCGCGCCGCAGCGCGTAGCGTGAAGCAGTCGCCCTCCGTTTCTGGCGGTGGCGCCGCTGTGGCAATCGCAGCTTTGGTGTCTCCCTCTGGTGGGAAAGGAGAAAGGTTGCCTGTTCACGTGCATTTAAGAGGCGCTATGAGCTCGCCAGTCAGGGAGTCTGGGGTCAGTCTGAGCCACTCTCTCGTCCGCATTTGTTAGGCAGTTAGTGTCTGTCTGTCGCGCGGAGTACTAGTATGTCTGTCGTTCGGATCAACCTCTAAAGCCGGCAAAATGAGAGTCTTTCCACTCCGCCAGTAAGAGAACTCAGCGAGAGAACTCAGCCCGATCGGGGCTTACTTCCCGCACCCGAGTCTGCGCGTTAGGCCGCCAGTCTGCTCGAGCTTGCTCAGGCAATGGTAATGAACCGTGGATTTATTTTCAAAGAATATTCGTAAGAATTTATTTTATTTTCTAGCGATTCATCAAGAAAATTAACACATTTAATCAAACTATGTAAGAATGGAAGTAGTTTCCAGGGAGTAACTGATGAAATCATAAGCAAATTCCTTTTTAACAAATGGTAATTTATTTACTCTAATGGTGCCTTAACCTTTTTTTAAAAGAAACAGATTTAAAATCATGAGCAGAAAGCACCCTTTAAATATCAAGTTACAATTTATTCAGTCGCAGAAAGAAACAAATTTTTGACTGTATGAGCTTTCGGGCTGAGAACCTTGCCGCTCCCTTTTGACACGGCCATAGTCACGACCGCTCACAACAACCTCTGAAAGACTACACAGGTGCAAATCTGCAACACACCGGATTACCTTAAAGTAAAAGTTTTAACAATTCACACAAGCACACAAACTACGCACCCGGTAGGAGGGATGGAAATGGTACAAAGCACTAAAATTAAAAGATTAACTTGCCACCGAAGGTGCAACTTGATTTTAACTTCTAAAAAAGTCTTACGGTGGAAGGGTGGCAACTTTATGTACTAAAATGACCATTTAAATAAAAGCCATGAAATGCAATCTTATATAAAATTATACAAGGTTGGCCAAATAAATTAATATGCTCTACAGTACACAGATACCGTGTCTGAAGAAGATAGGCAAGATCAAAACATATTTCAGGAATTAGGCCGTTACACTCCAAGCAATAAATCTGACAAACATGACAGAGGCAGCTCCGACCGACAGTCATACTAGCGTTCCGACCTACAATTTGACCAATCACAAACAACAGAGAATATCGGCCGATGTCGACTAAACCAAGATACCTAAACCTTCTAACTCGGCCTCACCAAAATCAAGGCATCAAACACCACTCAAGACAAGTTTAAAAGAATACGGAAAACACAAGTCACGACGGAAGAAGGATGCCGATTCTAGATAACAACACACACCACTTTTTATCACACGTGTGAACGGCTGAGGAAACAACAATCCAAAAATAACGAACAAATCGTAACAGTCGAGATTTAGAAGGAAGTAACTAATTACTCGAGGGTCCTGCTTCGGAGGAAAGCGAAAAGTCGCTATCGCAGCTAGCGCCTCCAAATGCAACAGCGCGTGCCCGCCGCCAAAAGCCCTGGCCTGGCTTCGCGCTGTAGAAACTACGTCGCTGCTCAGTTCCAACGAACCAACAAGGTCCAACCTCATCCCGACTCGGAAAATGGTGTTCGTCCTGAGGATCCAAGACGTCGTCGACTAAGACGACCGGCCGAACAAACGACCAATGGCAGCCCGCTTTCGCCAACAGCGGTCCCGCCGAATACTAACACCATGCGGACCCGACTGTTGCTGGCTGCCAACTCTTCCCGATTTTCCCCCTTTCCCACCAGAGAGAGACACCTAAGCTGCGATTGCCACAGCGGTGCCACCGCCAGAAACGGAGGGCGACTGCTTCACGCTACGCGCTGCGGCGCGCTGTTCAAAACAGAAATTTTTACCACGGCTCAATGGGATACCTCATAAACTGAACTGCCAAAGAAACTGGTATAGGCATGCATGTTCAAATACAGAGATATGCATAGTTTTAAACATGGCTGGTTGGTTGAGTGACCGTTTCTAAATTAAAATTGAAGCAAATGGGCCCTCAGTCACTATTATTTTTAGTCTTATTGGCCAGTATACCATACTTCTAAGAGTGCCTTCATCAGAATTAAAGCAGGAAAAGACTTTTTTACATAAAAAGTGTAAGTACTGACTAACAGTAAAAGACAGATTCAGTACTTACATGTCACATATAAAATAATTAAAAGGCTAGAATGGTTTTTGTGGTGTCACCGCCAGACACCACACTTGCTAGGTGGTAGCCTTAAAATCGGCCGCGGTCCGGTAGTATACGTCGGACCCGCGTGTCGCCACTGTCAGTGATTGCAGACCGAGCGCCGCCACACGGCAGGTCTAGAGAGACGTCCTAGCACCCGCCCCAGTTGTACAGACGTATTTGCTGGCGATGCTATACTGACAAACTACGCTCTCATTTGCCGAGACGATAGTTAGCATAGCCTTCAGCTACGTCATTTGCTATGACCTAGCAAGGCGCTATTACCAGTTTATATTGAGATTATAATTCATGTATCAACAAGAGCGATGTTCTACAATTATGGATTAAAGTTAAGTATTCCAAGAGCTTCGTACTTTATTTATTAGACTCAATTCCTTTAATTGTTCCAGACCTCACGTCAGTCTGCGTGAGCTTAAACGCGTGCATTTCGGCCTCCTCAAGCAACACGGTGTTGGCTCTTCTGCCAACACATCAGTTTTAGTCACAAAATATATAAAAAGGAATGCGTGAAGGCGAGCCACTATGGGCTGCTAGTACCTGTACAGCCACAGGTTGCAACCTGCAACGCATTCCTTTTTATATACTTTGTGACTAAAGCCCTTCTGTGCTGTTAATTATTTTATATGTGATATGTAAGTACTGTCTCTGTCTTTTATTGTTAGTCAGTACTTTCAAATTTATAGAAAAAGACATTTTTATATAAAAAGTGTAACTATGTTATGGGCCACTTTAATTGTTTTAATTCTGATGAAGTCACTCTTAGAAGTGTTGAAACAAGGTCACTAAGACTGAAAAATAATAGTGGCTGAGGGCTCATTTGTTTCAATTTTAACAGAGATATGCAAACAGGCAGAATACGGAACAGCGGTCGGCAAAGCTTGTATAAGACAACAAGCGTCTAGCCGAGTTGTTATATCGTTTACTTCTGCTATAATGGCAGGTTATCAAGATTTAAGTGAGTTCGATGGTTCAAATGGCTCTGAGCACTATGGGACTTAACATCTGCGGCCATCAGTCCCCTAGAACTTAGAACTACTTAAACCTAACTAACCTAAGGACATCACACACATCCACGCCCGAGGCAGAATTCGAACCTGCGAACCTAGCGGTCACGCGGTTCCAGACTGAAGCGCCTAGAACCGCACGGCCACACCGACCGGCTAAGTGAGTTCGAATGTGGTGTTATAGTCGGCGCACAAGCGATGGGACACAGTATCTCAGAGGTAGCGAAGAACTCGGGATTTTCCTATACGACCATTTCACGAGTGTACCGTGAATATCAGCAGTTAGATGAAACACCAAATCTCCGACATCAGTGCGGCCGGAAAAACATCCTGCAAGACCGGGGCCAACGACGACTGAAGAGAGTCGTTCAACGTGACAGAAGTGCAACCCTTTCGCACATTTCTGCAGATTTCAATGTTGGGCCATCAAAAATTGTCACCATGCCAACCTTTCAACGATTTCAACGAAATGTCATCGATATGGGCTTTCGGAGCCAAACGCCCACTCGTATATCCTTGACGACAGCACGACACAAAGCTTCACGACTCGCCTCGGCCCGTCAACACTGACTGTTGATGACTGGAAACACGTTGCCTGGTTGGACGAGTCGCGTTTCAAATTGTATTGAGGGGATGGACGTGTGTGGGTATGAAGACAAGCCCATGAATCCGTGGACCCCGCTTGTCAGCAGGAGATTGTTCAAGCTGGTGGAGGCTCTGTAATGGTGTGGGGTGTGTGTAGTTGGAGTCATGTGGGACCCCTGAAACGTCAAGCTATAACTCTGACAGATGACACGTACGGAAGCACCCTCTCTGATCATCTGCGTCCACTCATGTGCATTCTGCGTTCGGACGGATTTGTGCAATTCCAGCACGACAATGCCACACCCCACATGTCCAGAATTGCTCTAGTGTCCTGGAACACTCCTCTGAGCTTAAACGCTGTTGCTGGCCACCAAACGTTCCGGAAATGAACATTATTGGACATGTTCAAATGGCTCTGAGCACTATGGACTAGAAAATCTTAGGTCATCAGTCCCCTAGAACTTAGAACTACTTAAACCTAACCAACCCAAGGTCATCACACACATCCATGCCCGAGGCGTGATTCGAACCTGCGACTGTAGCAGTCCCGCGGTTCCTGACTGCAGCGCCTAGAACCGCACGGCCACCACGGCCGGCTTATTGAACATGTCTGCTACACCTTGCAACGTGCTGCTCAGAAGAGATCTCCATCCCCCCCCCCCCCCTCCCCCCTCCTGTTACGGATTTTTGGACAGCCCTGCGGGATTCATGGTTTCAGCTCCCTCCAGCACTAATTCGGACATTCGTCGAGTCCACGTCACGTCGTGTTGCGCCACTTCTGCTTGCTCGCGGTGGCCCTACATGATACTAGGCAGGTCTACCACTTTCTTTGGTCCTTCAGTGTATATCTTGTCCGACTTCCTTTTGAATGGCGCAGTTCAGAAACTCGACTTGGCGCGGACCGAAAAGTCGTTGGAAATTCTCTGCAGAAATCGTGAGCCGTGCTACCTCTATCGCCTTCCTTGCCGGTGCAGAATGTTGTGCACGAACTCACCTGTCGATTATGTTTCATAAATGACACAGGGGATTCATGTCAGGCGATCTCGGTGGCCAAATGCTTCGCTCCAGTTGTCCAGGATGTTCTCCAAAACAGTCGCAAACTATTGTGGCCCGGTGGCATGGCGCATTGTCATCCACAAAAGTTCCATCGTTGATTGGGAACTTCACGAAAGGCTGAAAATGGTTTCCAAGAAGCCAAACGTAACCAGGGGAGCCAACTAATTCCATGCAAACACAGCCACACCATTATAAAGCCACCAGCAGTTTGCACAGTTCCTTGTCCGCAGCACGTGGTCGTGCGGTAGCGTTCTCGCTTCCCACGCCCGGGTTCCCGGGTTCGATTCCCGGCGGGGTCAGGGATTTTCTCTGCCTCGTGATGACTGGGTGTTGTGTGATGTCCTTAGGTTAGTTAGGTTTAAGTTGTTCTAAGTTCTAGGGACTGATGACCATAGATGTTAAGTCCCAAAGTGCACAGAGCCATTTGAACCATTTTTGCACAGTTCCTTGTTCACCACTTGGGTCCGTCACTTCGTGGGGTCTGCACCACACTCGAACCCTGTCATCAGCTCCTACCAACTAAAATCCTTGCTTATCTTACCAGTCGTCTAGGGTGCAACCGATATGGTGAGGAGTCCAGGACAGGCGCTGCAGGCGATGTCGTGCTATTACCAACAGCAGTGGCGTCAGTCGTCTGCTGCCACAGCCCGGTAACCGCACATTTCGCATCATTGTCTTAGTGGGTACGTTTGTCGTACGTCTGAAACTGACTTAAGCGGTTATATATTTATTGTTTTTCTGTTGACACTGACAACTCTGCTGCTGCAGGTCGTCAAGTGAAGGCCGTGTACCACTGTGCTGTTCACTGTGAGGTGTTCTTGGCACACTTTTGACACTGTGGATCTCGGAACATACGACTACCCTACAATGTCCGGAACGGAATCTCCCATGCGTCTAGCCCCAACTACTATTCCGCATTCAGAGTCTGTTAATTTCTGCCGTGCAGCGGTAATTACGGCGAAAACCTTTTCACATGAATTCCTGAGTACAGATGACATCTCCGCCCGTGCACTGCCGTTATATACCTTGCGTATGCGATACTACCTCCATCTGAGCATGTGCATATCACCTCATTGTATGTATGGTGAAGATACTTGGCCACTGTAGTGTCCGTTACCGATGGCACGAAGCAAACGTGACAAGTGCTGTATCAAGAAGCGACAGCGATATTGTATGGAGCCTAGAAACTGATCTCGGAGAGAAAGTTACCGAATGTGGTGCCTCTCTCCGAGTTGCCAATTACCACAGTAGGAAATGTTTGGAATGTGTGGCATGGATGGACACAGAGAGCACTCCGAAAAGTATTATCCATCGTCTTCCTGTAGGACACACCACATAGCTGCCATCTCTCCTACTGATATACTTTTTCTACGGGGTCAATCAATAAACTATTTTCCCAACCAATTTCAATAACAAGCGACAAACACTCACCTATGTTTAAAGGTAATGATTAGGGAAAGGATTAGATTGCTCCAACGCTTCACTTGAGATTTGGCATTTATTGTCACAGCCTTCAGTGCAAACCACACCACACGCAAGTGTAACAATGAGAGAATATTTCAACTGTTAATATATGGTACATAACTTAAAAATTACTTAATAAACAATAGGAATCTACGATTACTCCTTTAAACAAACATACATTTAAGACCATAAACGATAAGTATCAACGGTTAATAAAGTTCCGAAGAACTAGAGCAACGATCACCTTTACAGTCTATGAATGAAGTCAGTAGGTGACATATGTGACACTCAGACGTACATTAAGTGTTACGCCGTGAGGGACGCTCAATCGTTAAGAATTATAACCACAGATTAAAGAAAATTCACCTAATGCAGTTAACATCAATAGCAAATAACTAAGTCACGTCTCAGCAAATGTATCAAAACCAAGTCTTTCAGTTCTATAGCAATGTTGGATCATCGAATACGCCAGACTATCGACACCGAAGGCTAAATTTTACCAACCAGCAATTTCTCCAAACCTAGAACTATAGTGTACAGCTCTTAGGTTATCCACAACTACTCTTATTCGCCTTTCTTGGGCATAACGGTGGAGTAGAGAATTAACCTCTTACTTCATTCTCGTGGAACACTGAGCGGCAATAGACACTCGGGCAACTCTTACCCCAGCGTGGCTCGGGAAAGAGGATGGCTCCACCAGGAGGAGGAAACATTTAACCGAACTGGAAAGGGAACTCGTCTAACATGAGGTATTAACTAGGACGAAGACCAGTTGCCGATTTTTAGTTATTACCCAAAGCTTGCTGGCTAGCGGAAGAAAATTACAGAGCAAAAGGTAGCTTTACTTGTGCTCACAAGAACTGATAACTTCTGAAAATGAGATTCCGGCAGAACTACCTCCGTAGTATGAATACAGGAATTCGGGACTGAGGAGAGCAGGTCAACAACGGTCTCTACGCAACAGACCCAACATTTCAGACAGACCGAGCAACTGACATCAGTCGTGGCTAGCAGGATAACCAAAAAGAAACTCTAGCACTACCTTAAATATAACTAAATAGAGCACTTAAATGCCATGGGGACCAAACTCCTTAACACAAGAATGTGTACACAATAACAGTGACTAAATTTAAATATGCCTACGTACTAAAACACAATAGATATTAGCGAACATTAACATAATCTCGAATTTCAGACATCCTTGTAATTAATTCGCTACAGTTCACTCTATCTCTCCGCCAGACAGTACAAGGTTATTTAAACATTTTACAACGTGCTTATCCAAACAGTGACCTACGCCGTCCACGGGAAAACAACGTCTTGCAGAAGGTCCACAGCCAAAACATTTTTCTTTTTTTTTTCTTTTCTTTACGACGCGCGCCTTAAGTAAGCATGGCGTTCAAATGCACGATCATGCAAGGGGGCAGTAACACACACACAAGGCAATTTCCGATCACAAACTCAAAGCAGGGAAACGTTGCCACACATTTATTAATAGCTCCCACAACACCGAGAGATTGGCCCCACCAGACGACAGCCGTTGCACTAACTAGATAAAAAATCTTACTTTCAGTGACGACACCACCTTCTGGAGGTTATTGGCAGCCGCAGACGGACTTCATAGCTTGCCCAGCCCATGAACGGAAACCAAACGTTGTGCACAGATTTACGGCCTCTTGTGTCCTCACGCCCCGGGTTTTTGGGCCCACCCAGACTTGGCGTAGAGGGAGCGAGCGTCCCGCTGCAGAACGGTCGTCCAGGGCCAAACACGCATCTCAACTGCCTCGTCTGCCCTCGGCACAGCACACAGCCTCTCCTCCCCCCCGGCGCGCTGGCAGCGCGCTCGCGGAGGCTCCGCAACGCCCTCTCGGAAAGCGAAGAAACTCCAAACAGAACCAAGGGAAAAACAGCCTACGAATTATAAATAAATCATTTCTCAACTATCTGACTTCGAGTTTTAAAATGTTCTCTAACGCCTTGTAACAACTGTACTGTAATGCTCCTGTACACAACAGACAACGCAGCTCGTCTTGATGCTGCAACTGTGTGAACATGCTGAAATATTTCAAAAGCAGCGCTGCAATCCATGTAGAGTGCAATGCATGGACTAATTGCAGCAACTCTTCTGCCATATTTTTATACATAGAAATTGCATGATGTAAAAAAATTAAAGCAACAAATAAAGTCTGTAGTCTATTATGTTTGCAATATATTATTAAAACACTGACAAGCTTTACACAGGCTTTCAATTATTCCACGATTTCTATACTCAATAAACACGTCTCTGGCCACAGCAAAGATACGAATATTGTATTACTCTCAATGTATGCATACACATGCCAGACATAATCCCTCCAGTGCAGAAGCAAACAACAAATACGTCCAGCAAAAGTGCAATTACCAAAAAACCTCAGTTAATACCAAAGTCTCGTTCACCGCTATCACTACAGGCTGCGACCTCTCATGTCGCGCGGCTTCTGTCCACAACACACTGCGTCCGACCACTGTCGACTCCCCTCGACAACTCATAGCTTTCTACTACTCGCGACAATAATAAGTCAGACTCGCAGTTTGTATATTTACACAGCGGAATGATAGGCGTCCCACTTTCATAGCGCGAGGTGATTCGACATGTCAAGGAGCAAACGCAAAATTCTTACATAACGAATTTGAGAATAATAGCATGAGGAGTTTTACAAAAGTGGTAGAATACATAAACATAAGTATAAGATTTCATAAGTCATGTATGTAATAGAAAAATTGTAAGCTGTATAATGAAGTCAAGAAAAAATAATTTACAAGTATCATCTTGTACATGTAAGCGCTCATAACTACCCGACATTGATAGTTGTTCATATTTGACGGGATAACAAAACGTTATTTTTAGTTCTCCAAGAGTGTAAAAAAATCTTTCAGTTGTTTAGATAGAAATATTACACAGAATTTCAAATAGGCAAAGAGAGAGAGAAAATGCATACAAGTATCACAGAGCCGATGAGCATCCAAATCTACCTGACATTGGGGGTAGTTCATTTGGCAAGACAACAAAATGTTATTTACAGTTCCTTAAAAAAGTAAAAATCATCTGGCGACAGTAAACCAGGTAAAGAAACAGTTGAGGTTTAACATGATTGTCCGCAGCTCGTGGTCGTGCGGTAGCGTTCTCGCTTCCCGCGCCCGGGTTCCCGGGTTCGATTCCCGGCGAGGTCAGGGATTTTCTCTGCCTCGTGATGACTGGGTGTTGTGTGATGTCCTTAGGTTAGTTAGGTTTAAGTAGTTCTAGGGGACTGATGACCTAGATGTTAAGTCCCACAGTGCTCAGAGCCATTTGAACCATTTTTTTTAAGATGATTCAGGCCCTCATTACACTCATTATGTCCACTGACATTCACACCAAACGGTTAATATATTCATTTGACGACACACAAGTTGGTGATGTAAGCAGACTCAGGGAATCATTACATACTTTATGTCCACTGACAACCACACCGAAATGTTCTGATGTGTCACTCCTTTTCATGTTCCCATAAAGATACAGTACAGAATCAGTAGTAATAGTATAAGGTGCAAGTATACCTTGTTGAGTAACAAATAATTCATGAAGATCATAAAAGTATTGACGTTGTATCTCTTTGAAAAGACCAGCCAACCACATCCCTTAACATCTTAGATGAGCGACATGTATGGTATAAGTGCTAGCAATAAACCTGGAAGTGGAACCCACTGGTCTTCAAAGACCAGTGCACGTCCAGGCTATGAACAGGGAATATTAACCACTTATTGCTAATTCATGTATTGCATATTCATGAATTACAGGCAGTATTAAAACCCACTATGGATACTACACAGACGATTTTGTATTGTTTGTCAAGGTAGTGCCACGCAGCAGACAATTGTTTCTTTGTTGTATATATGTAGTTTATAAACATGTGCTTCAAATTTGAAGCTCATTAGGGATCTCACACTGGGTAACACATTCATCTTCGAGCGTTAGTGTGAAAAGTATAATTTTTTATGTGGTTTCGCCTAAGGCGATTTGTCTCGAGAACAGCCTCCTGTGTTTTTTCATCTGTTTGAATTATTTCTTAAAATCTTCAGCAAAGGTATTGTCACCACAGCAGAAGAACAATGACACTGATTATGTTTTCAGTTTAAAGTAAATTATCGACAGCGAAGTACTGGCGCCCGCCAATATTTTCACATTTTATGAACACGCAGAAACCATCGTCATCTACTCGTACCATGAATTAAATCCAGTATGTTTGTGTTTCTGAGACAGAGGTGATGCATGTGAATGAACATGTCGGTCGCTATGTGTGCAGGGTGAATCAGTTTCCTTGTCCCATTTTGACAAAGGTGTATTTACCTCTTCACCTGACGAGTCAAAGAAACTGACACACTTGCCTAATATCGTGTAAGGGCTCCTCAAGCATGCAGAAGTGCACCAACACGACGTGGCATGGACTCAACTAACGTCTACAGTAGCGCTGGAGGAAATTGACACCATGAATTCCGCAGAGCTGTCCAAAAATCCGTAAGAGTACGAGGGTTGGAGATCCCTTCTGACCAGCGCGTCGCAAGGCACCCAAGATATGTTCAATAATGTTCATATCTGGTGAGTTTGAGGGCCAGTGCAAGTGTTTAAACTCAGTAGAGCATTGCTGGAGGCCTGTCGGAATACACAATGGACATGAATGGATGCAGGTGATCAGATAAGATGCATGCGTATGTAGACGTAACAAGGGTCCCACATCAATCCAACTGCACACTCCGCACACAAATACAGAGCCTCAACCAGCTTGATCAACCCGCTGCTGGCATGCAGGGTCCATGGATTCATAAGGTTCTCTCCAAACCCATACACTTCATCCGCTTGATACAATTTGAAACGCGACTCGTCCGATCAGGCAACATATTTCCAGTCATCAACACCCCAAAATCGGTGTTTATGGGACCAGGAGAGGCGTAAAGCTTTGTGTCGTGCAGTCATCAAGGGTACACTATAACACGCCCCTGCTTCCAAGGATTTGCGAAATTACAAGTTGACAATGACCGTGAATTATGAATTTTGACCCGCGTCGGGATAAGGCATCCGAATCCGAAGTAAATAGTGATTATTCCGCGAGAAACAGGAGACGTTATAACTTGATCGTTATTGAATGAGTAATTTCATTCAATAAAGATCGGTAAATGAAGTAATGGAAATAATTTAGAAATAAATTTTGCCAGTGGAAATTTTACCGAAAGAAATGATTAAGTTGTCAAAGCAATTAAAAAATCGGTCGCCAGCTCAACTGATGAGGACAGTACTGTTAAGTACGTTAATAATTGTGTCAAAAATAAAGTTTACCCTTTTGTAGCGCATCAGGTGGATCGAGAACTTTTACGTAAGTGCTGTGTCAGGCTCAGTAATCGTATAAAACAGTGTCATAACAATCTAACTACACTAATTTTGTTCATAATTTGTCAACTAAGTGCAATTATGACAACACAGATAATTATCTATCGAGATTTTGAATAATGGACTGTCACGCTGTCTTTCAAATTAGGTACTTTGCAAAGTTTATTCTACTAATAATGAAATATATTGCCAATAGTTGATTAACTATGTTTTGACTGATAATTCATTAATTGGAGAATTGTCTGGTGGAATAAGCTTTATAGTTTCATGAAATATCCTTCAATTAACTTCAGCTGAATACGCATTGAAATAAATCTTAATAATCAACTTTATTATTTCAGTCCATTATTATGTTACTACGGTTGGCGTAAGCTTATTAAATGCAACAATTAACTACGATAACCAATCTGAAATTTACTCTTCACCGTGTATGTAAATAATTTGATAATTAACATATTTTCTCTTGATAATGGCGTGACGCACTCGGTTCAATAAGGTAAGGACTGGAAGGAACCTACTTGGTGTCAATAACGGGTGGAATGTAACTGCAACACTTCGATTATAAACTGCTTGTTATTAACTGTTCAACTTCAGAGAAAAGCACAGTCACTGGCAAGCCATCTACAATTTTATCCTACGAAAATTACGTAGATCTTACTGCCCTCGTTGTCGGTGGATCGACGGAAGTCCACGGCAGCGACACAATGTGGCATCGGGCTTTTACTGTTGCGACTTGGGCCCACAGTGCGCTTCACATTTAAGTCCTCGTTTCTTCAGCACTATGCCCATTAATCCATAATAACTTGCCCGCCTTGCTTTCAGATATATCGACCATTACTTTCCCGTCGTACTTAGATCCACACACTAGCCGTTAGATGTAACACAGCTTGGACTAGCAGCACTCGACTTTACTTCTTACTCCGAGCACGGCGTTACTGCTACTACTACCCGCTGGCGCGCTCCCGCGCCCAGCGGCACGACAAAACAATCTCTCTGACTTCAACATTAACTAAATATGCCCTGACTTGCCAGTGTTAAATATTACAAAATTTAAACCTAGTATTTACAATACATGTTTACACTAGACAATACATCGTATACAAACAGTTTCATGTGTTAAGTAAGCGAAAAAACTCATAGCAAGGACTGCATTGTAGCGTCGGCTCCGGAAGCCCATATCGGTGATGTTTCGCTTAGTGATTCGAACGCTGACACTTCTTGATGGCCCAGCATTGAAATCTGCAGCAATTTGTGGAAGGTTTGCACTTCTGTTACGCTGAACGATTTTCTTCAGTCGTCTTTGGTCCCATTCTTGCAGTGTCGTTTTTCGGCTGAAGCGATGACGGAGATTTGATTTTTTACCGGATTCCTCATTTTCACGGCACACTCGTGGAATGGTCGTACGGGAAAAATCCCCACTTCAACGCTACCTTGGAGATGCTGTGTCCCATCGCTCGTGCGCCTACTATAACACTACGTTCAAACTCACTGAAATCCTGATAACCTGCTATTGTAGTTTCAATAACCTTTCTAAAAACAGTACCAGACACTTGTTGTCTTATATAGCGTTGCCGACCGCAGCGCCGTATTCTGCCTGTTTATACGCATGCCTATACCAGTTTCTTTGTAGCTTCAGTGTATATAATAAATGTCATGTATCAGACGTGCTATTTAAACTGTAAAGAAACATCATTTGTCTCTCCCCCCCGTATCTCTCTCCCTTTTTATTTCCCATGGAGATAACGCGATACAACACTCAGATTTTTCTGAGATGTATAATTCACGTGGAGAAGCCTCTGCCTCCGTCAAGTACGATCCCGTACCAAGAAAGGGAGTTTAACTAAATTAATACCATAATTCAAATCGCTGATCCAAACTGTATATGTAACCACGAGTTCAACGACTGTGATCACGAGCCTATTGCTTGATTAATTAAGAAGTCTAAAAATTAATTGTTCATTCATTAACATCAGTTTTCTCCAGCAAACAGAAACCACCAATCGGTTTCCAAAGAAAAGGACCGTCTAATGTTGTGGACGGATCATTTTTCATTTTCACCAATCAATTAAATTACAAAAACCACAAGATAGCGAAGATCATTAAGGTTCGGCCCGGTTACGCTCAAATTTCGCTTGCAGACACGCCGTTGCATAGGGACATCCCACGCTCGTTGACCTGACGTAACAAAACAGGTTACCAAACTTAGATTCCACGAAGTCGGGTGGCCCCATTGGCTAGAAGCAGCAGGGAGTGTCTTTGTCTTCACTATCCCCCCCCCCCCCCTTCACTCCTCCCAGAAATGTTAGCCATAGGAACCAATTTTACTCGGAGGAACCACCCTACTGTGCTGCTTCCGAGTTAACAAAACCACGAACAGACACCATGCATTCATGTAATGGAATCGCGTCGATGGGTGATCGACAGACATCACGAATTCATACAGCTGCCGACAAACGTACATTCTCGTAAATATTTCTCTCGTGTTAATATTCTCTTGACCTGAGATAATCTGCTTCTTTCATTCAGCATTCTATAATATTTTGTTTTCATGGTAGCAAAATTCTTCGACTTCCTCTACTCGATGGGTATCAAGTTTGTAGTTATCCAACATCACATTTCCGTTGCTGCTAATCAATATTCTGTCCCTAGCCTAGTGTTTATTCTCTTTAAAAGGTCCTGCAAATCCCCTCACTTTCATGGAGATGGGCTCTGCCAACACTGTGCCTTGTTATTGATGTTCCTTTAGCTTAGATTTTAATCCACTGATTCTCCGATAGGCTCATGCATACTAAACAGTTGAGCACCCTTCTGGATGTGAACTATTCCCTCTAGGGCTTCTATTGTCATGATACCTTCTTCTTTCTTGTGGATGTCTTGTACTTGTGTTTGCTCTCATCTTTAACATTGTGTGCCTATATGATTAATGATGAAGACAAGGCAATAAATTAAAACGTGTACCACCGCCAGAACTGGAACCCGGGTGTCCAGTGTACCAGGCACATGCATTAGCTGTTACACCACACTGCCACTGCCGCTACCGCAACTGCACGGACTGGCACAGTACGTTTCCCTCCCTGATAGAAATTCCAACTCGCGCCTCAGCCCGTTGCTATTCCCCATCCAAACTCGCATCTGTATTGCAGGCGTTCTCCAATACTAGATAGAATAGCACTTTATCGATGAGCGAAATGTGGTTAATCCTGCTTGTACCTCATGTGCAGGATCACCTGCACATAGAGCTATGCTTCTCAGTCATAATGAGACTCAGATTTATATGCGATAATGATGTAGGCTGAAGCAATGAATTAAAATTTGTACCAGCGCCAGGATTCTAACATGGCTTTACTGCTTGCTAGACAGATGTTTTGGTACATATTATAATTCATTACTTCAGCCTACATCATTGTCGTAGATAAAGGTGAGACTCAATACACCTCAGGAACATCAACTGTATATGATTAATATATTAGCTACGCCTGAGGTACAGGCAGAATTAACCCCATTACACTCATTGTTAAGGTGCTATTCACATAATGGAGAGTCTCGACAATACTTAAGCAAGTTTAGAGGGGAAATTGCAATGGGCTGATGCGTGAGTTAGAATTTGTATTGGTGGCATGGGGGGGGGGGGGGGGAGAGACGCACTAACAGATGCGTCAGGCTGGTACTGCATCTAACATAGTTGAGCAAGCTACTATACCATGGTATATCTACTAGTAATCGGGAGACCTAGGTTCGAATCTAGGCGCTGATGCAAATTTAAAAATGTTTTAATTCATTGGTTTGGTCTACATCGTTATTGTAGAAGAAACTCAATATATCTTGGAAACATCAATTGCATATGATTAATATTTTACTAAAGTTTTCGAATATTTAAGTTATCTAAGTACTTTTCTAGGTCGATAAACTTATGAGTACGTCGATTATTCTTAGGATTTGCTTCCATTAACAAATATAACGTTAGAACTGCCTCTATAGTGCGTTCAGCTTTCCTAAAGTTAAACTGCTCGTCATCTAACAGATCCTCAGTTTCGTTTTGTTGCGCATTTTTTTCAGAGGTGTAACATTCCATGCATTAGCAGTCAAGCTTATTGTGGGACAATTCTCACTTTTATCTGCTCTAGCCATCTTTGGGATTCCGTGGATCATATTCTTTGGAAAGTCGGATAGTATGTTGCTACTCTCGAATATTCTAGACACTAACATGAATAATCGTTTCCTTGCCACGACCGCTAATGTAATGTTGTCTTTTCCTTCTATTCAACAGTTCTGTCTAAATCTGACTCTAACAATGAAGCTCATATGTCCTCCAAGACAAGACCCATTTCATCACCTATCACGTTAAGGCAAAAATCACCGTCTTGTTCAGTGACAAACTGTACATTACAGAACTAAATCTAAAGATGATCTGCTAGTGAGATCGAAACAGTAGTCATTATTAAAAATGTTAACCCAGAAGGTGTTTTTTATTCATTATATCAAAAGGATCACAGTTTCCTGAGACATGTCGTCATCTGAGGTCCACCAAGTTGTCTGACAGTTGCTCGACCAACTGAGGCCTCCAACGCGCTGTCCTGTGCGTGTGACTGTGGAATTCCTTTGGCACTTTCAATGCGGAAGCAGGAATTTTTAAATTATACAAGAGTTATTCTGATTTCCGCATACGCTAAACCCGTCCTTCTATGTCCTTTTCGGAAAGGTAACCTCTTGTCGGGTAAACCCATCATACTGTGTAACAATTTAATGAACGAAGCACAGTCGAGAAAGTATATTTTCGTTTACTATGTTGGCAACACGAACCAAAGTCGGTTCATTACTCTGTCCTCAGCCTCTTCCATTCGTCTCTGGTGCTGACTATGGTCTCTTGGGCTTTCAGGGTCTCTACGTCTTTATTGATTCTATTCATCCACCTCTACGTTTTGGTCTACCATAGCGACTATATCCCTTTATACTATTTCAAACTTTTTTAAGCGTGTCATTACATGCGTGGGCTTCCCACGCCCGGGTTTCCGGGTTCGATTCCCGGCGGGGTCAGGGATTTTATATGCCTCGTGATGGCTGGGTGTTGTGTGATGTCCTTAGGTTAGTTAGGTTTAAGTAGTTCTAAGTTCTAGGGGACTGATGACCATAGATGTTAAGTCCCATAGCGCTCAGAGCCATTTGAACCATTTGCTGAAAGACGCGATATGTTTGCGATACAATATCCTAATACTGTTGTACTAACCTATATGAGACTGCGGTTTCCAAACCAGTTGTGAGTTTCCTTCTGATTTAGTTATTGATACCTACACCAAAGTGAAAAAGTTCTTCACTTTATAGCCACGATCTAGTCTGCGCGTTAGAATGCCCGTTAACTGTAAGTACATGAAATTGACTATCATGTCTCGCCAAACGATCGCAGAACAGTCGTCGTTAGGTTCTTTATATTTTCCTAAGGTTAGTATGACAGATATTGTCTTCTTCCTTTCCCGTTGTGCTTTCACTAGTTTTCTAGCTTACGGTGCTGCGCCTTGATGCACCAGAGAAAGATCACTGCGACCGAGGTCGACAAGTTGGTTTTATTCGATGACAGTTGTTTTACAGTAGGACTCACCGTCATACCCTGAAAATTCTTATACCAACTGAATCTGATCGCAGAAGCCTATTCTCTTACACAGTGTCTCTTACGTTTGCTCCTGAAGATTCGTAGGACATCCAGAGCCAGCAATTGTGTAATGTCGAGCTGCCTACATCGTCTGTCCTGCTTCCACTCTATTGTGTTAGCTGTAATCCGTCCTCTAGTACTTATCGATCTAGGTCACGTTTTTGTCCTCTTGCGAGTGATTGGGGCATATGAAACAGTGCGGTCGCTTGCGGCTCATGGTGAGCTGGGTGGGGCACTAGGCCTTTTGTATGATGGTCCGCGTGGAACAATACTCCGAAGATATCCCGATTAATACGGCCTGAAAAGTGTGTGTGTGTGTGTGTGTGTGTGTGTGTGTGTGTGTGTGTGTGTGTGTGTGTCTGTGTGTGAATGACGTGAGGTCCATCCACGGCTAAATTCAGCAATGTGCAGTACGCTGAAGTGCTTTCACGGGACAGGTTGAACTGTCCTTTGGGGTCCTGCGCATGGTGTATATGTCTGAGACCAACCAAAGACATACCGCGGCGTGGGTGAGCGCCTAACGAAGCGATCAGCACACGTCAGCGAGCACAAGGCGCAACAGTGTCGCTAGCGGTAATGTTCGGGGATACGACGGAACTTCATTCAGTGTTTCCAAGTATTCTGCATATGAGTGACATTGCTACCGATATTGAAGCAAACATATTAAAATAGTCTCTCTGAGATTGTCATTCAGTGCTGACCATCAATATCAACATCAGTTCGTTTCGATATCAACTATGGGCACTACGTCATTGTAAAAGATACACAGCCATTCATTTAATCTCCAGCATCTGTAAGAACAGAAGAAAATATTACTTCTTGAGCGTATCTAGTATGGCAGGAAGAATACAAAATTTGTAATTGGTTTATGAATATCAAACGGTGCGAGATTCAGCAGACAGAGGCGCCACTTTTGGCAACAAGAAGCTCTTACCCAGCTGGGAGTCGGATCGAACTGAGTTTGGGTAACAGATGAGGGTTCGTCATTCCGTGCCGTTTAAACACTACGCAAGTGATCATCAACAACAGTGACTGGCGAGCGGTGGGGAGCCAGTTCTCGGCAGCCCATCACCAATTGGTTCCAACTAGCGAGAGGTCAGAAGAAGACAAGAGGGAGGGAAACAGTTTGTTAAACTTTACTATGTTTTTAATTACTATTAAAAACATTCTTGATCACGATTTATTTAACAAGGTGACCGGTTTCGACCACTACTGTGGTCATCTTCAGACCTACAAGATGTATACAAAGCACTAATTAGAGGGCTACATGCATTAATGAAAATACATAGAGTTATACGGCTATAAAGCTATAAAACGTTGAATTACCATTGAGTAGGAACCCCTTTCTGTTGGAGAATAACAACTGGAGAAACCAGTGCACGTCTTACTTTATATAATGGAGGCTCCACCCACTTCTGACTGCATGATGTCATTATTAACCAATGAGTTATAAGTCGAATTACAATTTAAAATTTCTTAGTTAAAAGAACATTGTCAAGAATTAGAAATAAATATACACTAAACTTAGCTTATTAAACAGCTATTGTCAATTAAAAAGCGTTAAAAATATTTAAATATGTAGGAAAATGAACTTCGGTTTGGCAGTACATGGGTTGCCCTCTCGTGGCCTGTCAGTGAACCATTTGGAACCACTGGTTGCTATGGTGAAGTTAGACGCCGTTGCAAAGATGAAGGAGCAAGCTTTTTCCACTGAAGTTGTTGTAGAGTCGATAGTTGAGCTAGTGGTTGCCATGATGAGGACAAACGGCGATGCAAAGATGTGGCAGCAGGCTTCCTTCCAACGAAGCTGTTGCGAAGTGGAATGGAAAAGACTGCGGCGTCAGACGATGTATTATTGAGCAGCAACTTGTCTTTATTGAAACGAAAAGAGTAAGCTACAATAATCTGTAGCTGATATATATACTACATGCTGCACAAATACGCTACGAAGTAGTTGACCGTATATACGAAGTATTATCTATGAAGTTAGTATGTAGATTACAAGTGCCATTTTTTTATAAGGCATTGCTATTCCTCAAGTTACATACCAGTCATATAAGTAAATAAAATTGAAAGAATTTAAAGTTATAAAATTATTAAATTATGAGCCATTGTCAATAATAAAATAAAACGATTGACTATCTGTTTCAGAATTATTGCTTTTAGGCTTTTAGACTGCTAATTCACAACGTTTTATTTTATTATTGACAATGGCTCATAATTTAATAATTTTATAATTTTAAATTCTTTCAATTTTATTTGCTTATATGACTAGTATGTAACTTGAGGAATAGCAATGCCTTATAAAAAAATGGCACTTGTAATCTACATACTAACTTCATAGATAATATTTCGTATATACGGTCAACTACTTCGTAGCGTATTTGTGCAGCATGTAGTATATATATCAGCTACAGATTATTGTAGCTTACTCTTTTCGTTTCAATAAAGACAAGTTGCTGCTCAATAATACATCGTCTGACGCCGCAGTCTTTTCCATTCCACTTCGCAACAGCTTCGTTGGAAGGAAGCCTGCTGCCACATCTTTGCATCGCCGTTTGTCCTCACCATGGCAACCACTAGCTCAACTATCGACTCTACAACAACTTCAGTGGAAAAAGCTTGCTCCTTCATCTTTGCAACGGCGTCTAACTTCACCATAGCAACCAGTGGTTCCAAATGGTTCACTGACAGGCCACGAGAGGGCAACCCATGTACTGCCAAACCGAAGTTCATTTTCCTACATATTTAAATATTTTTAACGCTTTTTAATTGACAATAGCTGTTTAATAAGCTAAGTTTAGTGTATATTTATTTCTAATTCTTGACAATGTTCTTTTAACTAAGAAATTTTAAATTGTAATTCGACTTATAACTCATTGGTTAATAATGACATCATGCAGTCAGAAGTGGGTGGAGCCTCCATTATATAAAGTAAGACGTGCACTGGTTTCTCCAGTTGTTATTCTCCAACAGAAAGGGGTTCCTACTCAATGGTAATTCAACGTTTTATAGCTTTATAGCCGTATAACTCTATGTATTTTCATTAATGTATGTAGCCCTCTAATTAGTGCTTTGTATACATCTTGTAGGTCTGAAGATGACCACAGTAGTGGTCGAAACCGGCCACCTTGTTAAATAAATCGTGATCAAGACTGTTTTTAATAGTAATTATTTACAAGACATTGATCACTGCTGTTCCCGTAATGCATTCAAAAGTAATTTACTATGTTTGCCAAACATTTGACCGTGTCCGTTGCTGTTTGACGTGTTTGTCAGGCATAGATCCCGTATGACATGTTTGCGAGAAATTTTGATAGGTGTAAAGTTTGACAAGGTGACGGACGTTGTTTGTGACGGTGTTTCGCCACGTATCTTTAGTGAAAAATACTTTATTTCAATTTAGCTCACTGTATCGTGCTTTTCCACAGCTATGGAAACCACGATCAAGTATAACAACGATACAGAGCTGGTAATTAACAAAATGATAGTGGTGTCGCATCTTTCCGAACTGTACGAGTTTATTACACAGGAGAAGGTTAAGAAGAAAACTAATATTCTATGCGTAACGTACGAGTTGGAGTGCCATGAAATACGAAAACGGATTTTCTGTAGGTCTTCCAGGGACGATGTGGAATTGATGTTTCCATTCTGTGGTATTTTAATGTACTGCCATTTGATGAGGAAGTAGTAAAAAATAAATTTCGGCATACTATTGTCTTCTTTTTAATCGTGAAGTCGATGTAACTATAAACAAGTTATTAAAAGTTTCACTGTTCATCTGCGGAAACTTCACTTAAGCATCAGGTTTTCCTTATGGAAAGTGCCAGAGTCAATGGTAGAAATGTTTCATCCGTATTTGTAGCCATTCTCACTAGTGTCATACACGAATAGCGTCTGCTTCAAAAGTGACGTTTAATCGACAAACTTTCCTGGTACGTGTACGGACTTGGTTGACACATCCATGTCTAGATAAGAGTGAATTTGACGAACAAGTTTCCTCTGTTACGAGGATGCTAATAAGTCATCAAGTCTTTCATTGACAATTTGAAGAACATTATAATCATCAGGTTCTGAGAGTAATATTTCCTTTAGCAGAGTATCATGGGTAAATCACTCTCTCATTTTAAGCAATTCCCTTGACCAGCGTCCTCTTTTCTTCTTCTCCTTTAAACACTCTGTTAAAGTCAGTTGCAGAACTGCCCTTGTCTCCATTTGTAGCCGTTCTCATTAGTGTCAAAATACTGACGAACACGAGTAGCATCTGCTTCAAAGAGAGGTTAAACTGACAAACTTCCTTTTTACGTCTAAGGTCTTGTTTGACAAATCAGCGGCTAGACAAGTGTGAATTTGACAAACAAAGTTGATGATCAGTTTGTTTTTAGGAAAGGTAAAGTCACTAGAGAGCCAAGTCTATCTTTGTGCTTGGTAATGGAAACTAGACTTAAGAAAAATCAAGACACGTTCATTGAATTTCTCGACCTGAAAAAACATAATATGGAGTACGCAGCATGGTAAGAAGGCTAATGCGCAATATGTACAGGAACCAAGTCGGAAAAATATGACTGGAAGACCAAGAAAGAAGTGCTGCGATTGAAAAGGTGTTTTAGACATCGAAACAGTGTTTCAATCCTTCAATTGGGGTTGACGAAGTAGAAAAAGTGAAGGAATTCTGACAGCTTACATACAGAGTAAAACTCTACCAACGAAGGAAGGAGGACATGGAAAGAGACTAGCACAGGCGAGGAGGGCACTCCTGTACAAAACAAGTCGACTAGTATCAATCGTTGAAGGAAAAGAAGCGAATCGAAGCTCGTGAGACGTGGTTGAAATCTCAGTGGAAGCTCCAGGATACAACAACTTAACGGGCGGGAGGAAGGTGCAGGCTGAGTTTACGGAAGGCCATTTGTTGCTTCACAATAGTTCGTAATTCTTTATTTAAGAAAATATACTTAAAAACATCAGTAACATATAAACAAATATCAACTCTCACATTGTTTTCAGGACGCCGAACCAAAAGGACCAAACTTACAATAATTTTTTTCGGGACAGGAAATACCTCTTTAAAATAAGGAGTTTAACATTCATAAAAATACAGCTCGAGAGCCCTTTAGGCCTCGTAAGATTTCAACCAGGCAAATATGACTTCACTACAATTACAGAAAGAACATTACGATAACAATTTGAAAACAACTCATTAGATAGTAAACTTCAAACAAGGAAGGTGGCCCTTATTTAGAAAAAAATTACAAGTTCAGGATTAGCATTAAAGTAACTTGAGGGCGTCTTTGGCGCTAGCAGTTTAGCAACCTTCCAAACAGGAAGGTAACAAGATTCGAAATTCACAAGTTCAGCATTTGAAGATATTTTATAACTTAAATATCCAGCATTACAACGGTGATTTAGAACGCCCTTTGGGCACTAACAATTTTGGAACACAAGGTAACAACGTTTTTTAAATTTTACAGCTTTCCACAGTTAAGAATTGAAAGCAGCAATACAAGACAAGGCCGAGCTGTCGGACGCAAGGCTTGGTTTGGATGGTTTAGGATAGTGGTCACCTTGATTTAAACTGAAGTCCGAATGCCGTAAGATTAAGAGCTTAACTGATAAGAGAGACGCGGTGGGAAGGAGGAGGCCGCGCCACCTCAGCGGCTGCCGCTGGGCAGGAGGCGGACGGAGCACCACACCGCACACTCGCACAAGCCTCCGTGGACCCAGGCACTCACGGGGAATCGGCTGGCCACGACCGACTCGGGAAGCCGAGGGCAAACAAACAGGCATATGTATCCTGCATGACTGGACACCGAGCGAGATGGCGCAGTGGTTAGCATACTGGACTCGCATTCGGGAGGACGAGGGTTCGATCCCGCGTCTGGCCATCCTGGTTTAGCTTTTCCGTAATTCCCTAAATCGCTCCAGGCAAATTCCGGGATGGTTCCTTTGAAAGTGCACGGCCGACTTCCTTCCCCGTCCTTCCCTAATCCGATGAGACCGATGACCTCGCAGTCCGGTCTCCTCCCCCAAACAACCCAACCCCATGACTGAACAAACTCCCAAGGTCCAACACAAGAATACCAAATGAAAACCCCGCCCCAGACGCTGACCACACTCTAAATGTTACAATGAATGCATAATTAAAATAATGAACAATCAGTTAATCTTTTAACAGCAAACACCAAACATAGGAATAAATTTAATTAAATAGCCAACTGTTAACAAGACCCCCCAAAACCAAATTCTCTTAAGTAAGCTTAAGAGAAGGAAGAAATGCTTAAGCACTTCAAAATGGCTCTGAGCACTATGGGACTTAACATCTGAGGTGATCAGTCCCCTAGAACTTAGAACTACTTAAACCTAACTAACCTAAGGACATCACACACATCCAGGATTCGAACTTGCGACCGTAGCAGTCGCGCGGTTCCAGACTGAAGCGCCTAGAACAGCTCGGCTAATCCGGCCGGCGTTTAAGCACTAATAGCTAAGCAAAGGATCACAGCAGTGATAAAATTTGCAGCAGTAAAGTAATAAATTCATTTTTTAATAGAAATGATGGATCTCACCAAGACCTTCCAACGATACTGCAGAAAATGAGCCAAAATTCATCGAGGAGCTGGCGTTTGCTTATCACGACCATGCCCGATGTTATAATACATGCACAAGTCGGGCAAGCAGGAACTTTTTACCTGAAAGGTCAGGCTCGTTATTCGACATCCGTGGTCACTAATATATGCCCTAGAACATATTAACACCAAACTACTTTGACACCTAAGCAATAATGACAAGCTCACCGAAATTCTAAAAAATTGCTATAAAGGATACAGTTGAGATACACTCAAATACAGGGTGTAAGTTTTAAGTTGACAAACCAGAATAACTCGAAAAATAAGCTTCACACCAAAAAACGTGTAGGATCCAAAGTTGGCTATTTTCGAGGGGGACATCTTCTGGTGCTAAAATTAGCCCGCCACTCCAGCCCCCTGGGGGTGGGGCAGGAGGTAACTTTAAAATTTCAAATGAGAACCTCAATTTTTACTGCAGAATCAGATCCTACATAAAAAACTACGAACGTTTTGTCTTAACCATTTGTTTCGATTTTTGGTAGTTGGCGATGTAATTCAAGAAAATCCATGTTCTTATTTTTGCGTGGAAAGTGGTTACGGATAAATAAAAACTACTTATCTTCTTCGTAAATTTTGATTCGCTAAAACTAAAACTCTCCCTCTCAACCCTTAGGGTTTGGTTTGAGGGAGAGGAATTAGAGTTTTACAAACGTTGACCCATATATTAATTTTTCCGCAGATTCGGGTAAGTCTTGTTTGATAATTAAAAGTTGTGTGGCCTCATGACTACGAAACAAAGAAATCTGAGTAGCTAACTGAACAGACATCCTACTTAGGAAGTAAATAAGTATTTTTTATTTATCCGTAACCATTTTCCACGCAAAAGTGAGAACATGGATTTTCTTGAATTACAGCACCAACGACCAAGAATAAAAACAAATGTTTAAGATGAAATTTACGTAGTTTTTTACGTAGAATCTGATTCTGCAATAAAAATGGGGATTCCCATTTGAAATTTTAAAGTTGGCTCCCGTCCCACCCCCAGGGAGCTGGGGTGGGGTCTAATTGTAGCACCAGCAGATGTTCCCCTCGAAAATAATCTACTTTGGATTCTACACATATTTCAGGTGTGAAGCAGATTTTTCGAGTTATTCTGGTTTGAACCATGGACCTTGCCGTTGGTGGGGAGGCTTGCGTGCCTCAGCGATACAGATGGCCGTACTCTAGGTGCAACCACAACGGAGGGGTATCTGTTGAGAGGCCAGACAAACATGTGGTTCCTGAAGAGGGGTAGCAGCCTTTTCAGTAGTTGCAGGGGCAACAGTCTGGATGATTAACTGATCTGGCCTTGTAACATTAACCAAAACAGCCTTGCTGTGCTGGTACTGCGAACGGCTGAAAGCAAGAGGAAACTACGGCCGTAATTTTTCCCGAGGACATGCAGCTTTACTGTATGATTAAATGATGATGGCGTCCTCTTGGGTAAAATATTCCGGAGGTAAAGTAGTCCCCCATTCGGATCTCCGAGCGAGGACTACTCAAGAGGACGTCGTTATCAGGAGAAAGAAAACTGGCATTCTACGGATCGGAGCGTGGAATGTCACATCCCTTATTCGGGCAGGTAGGTTAGAAAATTTAAAAAGGGAATTAGTGAAGTTCGGTGGCAGGAGGAACAAGACTTTTGGTCAGGTGATTACAGGGTTATAAATACAAAATCATATAGGGGTAATGCAGGAGTAGGTTTAATAACGAATAAAAAAATAGGAGTGCGGGTAAGCTACTACAAACAGCATAGTGAACGAATTATTGTGGCCAAGATAGACACAAAGCCCATGCCTACTACAGTAGTACAAGTTTATATGCCAACTAGCTCTGTAGATGATGAAGAAATTGATGAAATGTATGACGTGATAAAATAAATTATTCAGGTAGTGAAGGGAGACGAAAATTTAATAGTCACGGGTGACTGGAATTCGTCAGTAGGAAAAGGGAGAGAAGGAAACATAGTAGGTGAATATGGATTGGGGGGAAGAAATGAAAGAGGAAGCCACCTTGTAGAATTTTGCACAGAGCATAACTTAATCATAGCTAACACTTGGTTCAAGAATCATAAAAGAAGGTTGTGTACCTGGAAGAATCCTGGAGATACTAAAAGGTATCAGATAGATTATATAATGGTAAGACAGAGATTTAGGAACCAGGTTTTAAATTGTAAGACATTTCCAGGGGCAGATGTGGATTCAGACCACAATCTATTGGTTATGAACTGCAGATTGAAACTGAAGAAACTGCAAAAAGGTGGGAATTTAAGGAGATGGGACCTGGATAAACTGAAAGAACCAGAGGTTGTACAGAGTTTCAGGGAGAGCATAAGGGAACATTTGACAGGAATGGGGGAAAGAAATACAGTAGAAGAAGAAGGGGTAGCTCTGAGGAATGAAGTAGTGAAGGCAGCAGAGAATCAAGTAGGTAAAAAGACGAGGGCTAGTAGAAATCCTTGGGTAACAGAAGAAATAATGGATTTAATTGATGAAAGGAGAAAATATAAAAATGCAGTAAATGAAGCAGGCAAAAAGGAATACAAACGTCTCAATAATGAGATCGACAGGAAGTGCAAAATGGCTAAGTAGGGATGGCTAGAGGACAAATGTAAGGATGTAGAGGCTTGTTTCACTATGGGTAAGATAGATACTGCCTACAGGAAAATTAAAGAGACCTTTGGAGAGAAGAGAACCACTTGTATGAATATCAAGGGCTCAGATGGCAACCCAGTTCTAAGCAAAGAAGGGAAGGCAGAAAGGTGGAAGGAGTATATAGAGGGTTTAAACAAGGGCGATGTACTTGAGGACAATATTATGGAAATGGAAGAGGATGTAGATGAAGATGAAATGGGAGATAAGACACTGCGTGAAGGGTTTGACAGAGCACTGAAAGACCTGATGGCCTTGGGAGAGCCAGTCATGACAAACCTCTACCATTTGGTGAGCAAGATGTATGAGACAGGCGAAATACCCACAGATTTCAAGAAGAATATAATAATTCCATACCCAAAGAAAGCAGGTGTTGACAGATGTGAAAATTACCGAACTATCAGTTTAATAAGTCACAGTTGCAAAATACTAACGCGAATTCTTTACAGACGAATGGAAAAACTGGTAGAAACGGACCTCGGGGAAGATCAGTTTGGATTCCGTAGAAATGTTGGAACACGTGAGGCAATACTAACCTTACGACCTATCTTAGAGAAAGGTTAAGAAAAGGCAAACCTACGTTTCTAGCATTTGTAGACTTAGAGAAAGGTTTTGACAACGTTAACTGAAATACTCTCTTTCAAATTCTGAAGGTGGCAGGGGTAAAATACAGGGAGCGAAAGGCTATTTACAATTTGTGCAGAAACCAGATGGCAGTTATAAGAGTCGAGGGCCATGAAAGGGAAGCAGTGGTTGGGAAAGGAGTGAGACAGGGTTGTAGCCTCTCCCAGATGTTATTCAATCTGTATATTGAGCAAGCAGTAAAGGAAACAAAAGAAAAATTCTGAGCAGGTATTAAAATTCATGGACAAAAAGTAAAAACTTTGAGGATCGCCGATGACATTGTAATTCTGTCAGAGACAGCAAAGGACTTGGAAGAGCAGTTGAACGGAATGGACAGTGTCTTGAAAGGTGGATATAAGGTGAACATCAACAAAAGCAAAACAAGGATAATAGAATGTAGTCAAATTGAATCGGGTGATGCTGAGGGGATTAGATTAGGAAATGAGACACTTAAAGTAGTAAAGGAGTTTTGCTATTTAGGGAGCAAAATAACTGATGATGGTCGAAGTAGAGAGGGTATAAAATGTAGACTGGCAATGGCAAAGAAATCGTTTCTGAAGAAGAGAAATTTGTTAACATCGAGTATAGATTTAAGTGTCAGGAAGTCGTTTCTGAAAGTATTTGTATGGAGTGTAGCCATGTATGGAAGTGAAACATGGACGATAACCAGTTTGGACAAGAAGAGAATAGAAGCTTTTGAAATGTGGTGCTACAGAAGAATGCTGAAGATAAGGTGGGTAGATCACGTAGCTAATGAGGAGGTTTTGAATAGGATTGGGGAGAAAAGAAGTTTGTGGCACAACTTGACTAGAAGAAGGGATCGGTTGGTAGGACATGTTTTGAGGCATCAAGGGATCACAGATTTAGCATTGGAGGGCAGCGTGGAGGGTAAAAATCGTAGAGGGAGACCAAGAGATCAATACACTAAGCATATTCAGAAGGATGTAGGTTGCAGTAGGTACTGGGAGATGAAGAAGCTTGCACAGGATAGAGTAGCATGTGGAGCTGCATCAAACCAGTCTCAGGACTGAAGACCACAACAACAACAACAACTGGTTTGTCAACTTAAACATTACACCCTGTGTATGACGCATAAGGGCAATTCACACAAAGAGGGGGAGGGCGAATTTTGTAGCTTGAGTACGGAGTGACGGATTACAGTGGGCAAACCTGCCTAATGGGAGCAAGTCCACCACTGGAACACTGGTGTCAAAATCCACAAACAGATGTACCTTACCTAAAGTAAGGTTACCAGGGAAAAATCAATGTGACCACGACACTCACATCAGCAGACGGTAATTCACGAACCCGTATAGTCAGTCGGGCGCCACAGCGTACAGCCCGTCACACCACATCAATACGGCCCAGTACAAGTAGCAGCCCACTTGGACGAGCGGCCGCCAACCGGTCCCCAAAACAACATGCTCACCGTTCGGCGCCCGTTCTTCTCTGTCACTGCCCCACCGTCCAACAACCTGCCTCCAACTTCCTGTAACCAAAGAGCCAACTACCAAAAGACCGAAGCGCCTCCCGGTGGCGTGACAGGAAACGGATCGCGCCATTAAGCAATGGTATAATTCCTGGATAAACAAGCCAACGGGCTCAGTGGTGCTACAGAAGAATGTTGAAAATGAGATAGACTAAAGGAATGATGATGTGCTGGCGGGAGCTGTCGGCAGCACACCGGTTGGCAAATATGTAGCGCGAAGATTGATATTTAGCTCTCGATCAAGCGCGTCTGTCACGAGAGGCCAGAGACAGACTAGCAAACAACACTGCCAACGCCCTCTCGACCGCAGGTATTTAGGCCACCGTCGCTGACTGGAGGGTCTCAGTCACTCAGTCACTGACTCGACTCATTGCTCCAGGTTGTTGTCCATACTGGAACTTGTACTTCACCAGCAGTGACCCTTACGGCGACTAAAGAGTGCCAAGACACATTTCAGAAACTCAAAAATGCTTTGCTTAGTGACTGATGTTAGCGCATTTTGAACCTGCCATGCCAGTAGTTTTTCAAGTTGACGCTTCGTCCTATGGAATCGGCGCTATGCTTTAGCACATAAATGGAGCAAAAGACAGAGCCATTGCTTTCGCCTCAAAGTTGCTCACTCAAACTCATTGCGATTATTCTCAAATAGAAAAAGAAGCTCTCGCTGCTGTGTATGGTGTGATAAAGTTTTTATGGTCGCAAGTTCTATTTACTGACAGATCACAAGACTTTGCAGTCCTTGCTTCATCCGTCAAAGCCTTTTCCTGCACGCTCTGCTAAAAAGTATCAACATTGGGTTTTCTTGCCTTCACAGAATTAATTACAGGCACATATCATTAACGTCGATATGCAGCAGGATTCTGGAACATATATTGTGTTCGAACATTATGAATTACCTCGAAGGAAACGGTCTATTGACACACAGTCAACATGGCTTTATAAAACATCATTCTTATGAAACACAACTAGCTCTTTATTCGCATGAAGTGTTGAGTGCTATTGACAAGGGATATCAGATCGATTCCGTATTTCTGGATTTCCAGAAGGCTTTTGACACTGTACCACACAAGCGGCTTATAGTGAAATTGCGTGCTTATGGAATATAGTCTCAGTTATGTGACTAGATTTGTGACTTCCTGTCAGCCAGGTCACAGTCCGTAGTAATTGACGGAAAGTCATCGAGTGAAACTAAAGTGATTTCTGGCGTTCCCCAAGGAAGTGTTATAGGCCCTTTGCTATTCCTTATCTATATAAACGATTTGAGAAACAATCTGAGAAGCCGTTTTAGGTTGTTTGCAGATGACGCTGTCGCTTATCGACTAATAAAGTCATCAGACGATCAAAACAAACTGCAAAACGATTTAGAAAATATATCTCAATGGTGCGAAAAATTGGCAGTTGACCCTAAATAACGAAAAGTGTGAAGTCATCCACATGAGTGCTAAAAGGAATCCGTTAAACTTGAGTTTCAAGATAAATCAGTCAAATATAAAGGTCTTAAATTCAACTAAATACCTGGAAATTACATTTACGAACAACTTATATCGGAAGGTACACTTAGAAAATGTTGTGGGGAAGGCTAACCAAAGATTGCGTTTTATTGGCAGGACATTTAGAAAATGTAACAGATCTTCTAAGGAGACTGCCTACACTACGCTTGTCCATCCTCTTTTAGATTACTGCTGCCCGGTGTGGGATCCTTACCAGATGGGACTGACGGAACACATCGAGAAAGTTCAAAGAAGGCCAGCACGTTTTGTATTATCGCGAAATATGGGAGAGAGTGTCTCTGAAATGATGCAGGATTAGAGATGGACATCATTAAACCAAAGGAGTTTCTCGCTGCGACGGAATCTTCTCACGAAATTCCAATCACGAACTTTCTCCCCTGAATACGAAAATATTTTGTTGACACCGACCTACATGGAGAGAAACGATCACCACGATAATATAAGGGAAATCAGAGCTTGTACTGAAAGATGTACCTGTAGGTGTTCGTTCTTTCCGCGCGCAATACGAGATTGGAATAATAGAGAATTGTGAAGGTGGTTCGATGAACCCTCTGCCAGGCACTTAAACGTGATTTGCAGAGTACCCATGTAGTTGCCGATGTAGAATCAGTATGAAACTGTGTGCAGACCGACGGCGAAGTATGGCAACGCAGACGCCCTATCTCGCCTTCCGATTTGCCCAGACACTGATTTTGATGCATCTGCCACATCTTGTTGCCAAATCGATGCGCAGGACTCTGAATTGCTGGAATCTTCTCCCTTGCACTACAGAAAAGTTGCACAGGCCACGGAAACAGACCCAGATCTCAGGATTTAGTTGCTTTACATTCCAATGTCTTTACCTTGTTCATTGAACAGTATCCAGAACTCCGTTGAGCACCAATATTTTGAATGTCAGCAAAACCTTCCCCTTCAACATGGTGTGATTCTAGTTCAAAATGATGATTCTAGTTCAAAATGACAGTGGAAAATCGCATGTGCTTATTCCCAAAGTGTTGGAAAAGTATGTGTTGCGATTACTTCACCAAGGACATTGGGGAGTTATTCCAAATACACAGTTAGCGCGCCGACACTGTACTTGGCTGGACATTAACGCCCATGTTGAATAGACGGCATCACAGAGTCCTGCATGCGCGGAAAAACTATCCGCTCCGTCACAGACATTCTCAACTTGGCTTAAGGCTCAATCGGCATGGCAGCGAGTGCACGTTGACATTGCAGGTCCATTCTGGAATACTCGTTGGCTCATAGTGGTAGATTCTTTTAGCAAGTTCCCATTTGCGGTGGCTATGGCTTCTACCACATCACGTAGCACCACTGTTCTCCAAATTTTGCATAGAAGGTCTGCCAGAAGTACTTATGTCAGAGAACAGACCACGGTTCACTTCACGTGGTTTTTAACAGTTTTATGAACACAATGGCATTCGTTATCCAACAAGTGTTCCATTTCACTCCCAGTCCAACAGGGAAGCAAACGCTTCGTGCGCAGTTTTAAACAACAGATGGCCAAGCTATGCACCACCCTCACACGAGAACATGCGCTGCAACTATTTTCCGTCTCCTACCGTTCCCACCCACGAAACCGTCCATAACCGGCGGATATTCTGCATGGCCGCCGCCATCGGACGCTGCTACACTTACTACACCCACCGAAGCATCCAGCTCTGCCGATGGTCCGCAAGTATCGTTTTGCGCCGTGCGATCTTGTTCTTTTCAGGGTTTGTGGCAACCGTGGACACCGGGAAAGAGACGTCTTCCAGGACCACGTTGGTACTTTTATGTACTCGATTGCAGGTCCCGATGGTTTGCAACGCCGCCACCAGAACCGAATTCGTGCATGTCATTTGCCCCGTGATTCTAATGCTTCACTTCCGCCAGATTCACGGCACCACGGGACTGTGCGGCCTTTATAACCGCCGGCTGGTGCCACCAGGGCACCCCAGGGGGAGCGGATGGACGATGCGCCCTCTGCCACGACGTCCCCACCTGCCAACCCGATGGAGCTGAAACTGCCATCTCTGTCGCAGTCGCCATCATCGCCCCAGCACACGCCCTCAAACCTGGACGTGCGACCTTTTCTGGATGATGTTCCTGTTGCCTCGCAAGCCAGATTGTGGGTACGGTCGGGAGTATGCCGTCTTCCACAGTCACAGATCTTGGCTCATCTCTAGCGTCCTGCCTCCCTCGTTGTTGTCATTCGCATCTTCTCTGCATGACAACAGTACGACATTTCGGGGGAGAGGAATGTGCTAGCATAAGCTGTCGCCAGCACACCGCTCGGTACAGATGTAGCACGAAGATCATAGTAGGTGCCCGATCAAGCGTGCCTATCACGAAAGAAACCTGAGTCAGGCGTGCAAGCAACAGGCCGCCAACGCCTTCTCGAACGTCATTATTTAGGCCGCCGCTGCTGATCGGAGGATTTCACTCACTCAGTGACTGACTCGACTCGTTACTCCAGGTTGGCATCTGTCATTATTTAGTGCAGCGTCCAGAAGAGTGTAATAGCAAGAGTACAAATATTGACTCTATTAAAGATAAGTATACTTTCTGTCCATGCAAATAAAGAACCCTGTTAATCCACGTGTCTATTTGTGTTGTAGAAAGAGGATATCGGACACACACATAACATCCTCTCCCTTGTTTCCAAGGGCACAAGAGTCTATAGATGAGATTCTCCATAGAATCGCTGATGAATACAGGATAAGACTGGAAAGCAGCAGGGACAGGATGGATGGAAACGTGCTGCGACATCACGGAGTAACTTCCATGGTGTTAGAGGGAGCTGCAAAGAGTAGAAACTGTGGAGACTGGAATATGTCCAACAAATAACTGAGGAAGTAGGATGCAAGTGCTACACTGAGATGAAGAGGCAGCCACAGGAGAGGAATTCGTGGAGAGCCGCATCGAACCAGAGACACAGTAAAACAGACACGTACAAAATCCGTCCCGCCCTCAACATTTTGCAGTACTCTTCATTACAGAGGCGGAACTTTGGCGCCAGTCGAGTCCAAATTTTTCAGTTGCTTCCATTGAATAGGGAGCAAGGGAATTTCTAAGAGGAAGCATCCGTGGCAAAGGGGAAGCGTCGTTTCCTCGAATCCCACACGTAGGAAAAGGCATCTGTTCCACTTCAGACTTTTGATACTTTTTGGCACTATAAGGATGTTGAAAATCTATTTTCTCTCTCAGTAATCATTATTATAGACTCATTAAACAAAGGACTGCATGTTATCCTAACCTTATTAGCCGCTAAGATGTGCGTACCAAAATTGCTTTTACAAAACAAGCTACGCGATTTTTCGGTTTGATAGTAGTTTTTCTGGATGAGTCATGCTACTTTTTATACATTTCACATACGCAGTACATTGTGAGTTAATTCTTCATAGAACAACCAGTGCAGATCAAAAATAACATACAAAAATTAATGAAATTACACTGCAACACTTAAATATGTTATGAGGGCTTTTTATGAGTCATCAGTCTTCTCACTTGGTTCTTATATTTGCCAACATTCTCATCTCAAGTGGCACTTGTACCCTACGTCCTAATTATTTGTTGGATGTATCCCTTTCACTAACATCCGACACTTCATCCACTGCTGGCTTTAGTACCAAGGAAGTTATTCCTTGCTGTGTGAATAGAAGCCATCCTGTCCCTTCCTCTTGTCAAAGTTCTCACACGTCTCTCTCCTCGTCGATTCTGGGAACAGTCTCCTTATTTTTATCAGCCAAACCTAATTTCGACATCTTTTATAGCACCGCACCTGAAAAACTTCGAATCTCTTCTTTTTGGTTGTCCTACATCCTACAATTCACTTCGATTCGATGCTGTGCTCCAAACGTAAATTCTAAGAAGTCTTTTTCTGAAATTAAGATCGATGTTTGACACTAGCAGACTTTTTTGTTCAAGAATATCCTCTTTGCCTGTGCTATTCTCCTTTTTATGTTCGAGTTGCTTCGTCCATCACATGTTATTATCCTTCCCAGGTAGCAGAACTCATTTACATTGTCTAATACCTAGTCCTCATTTTTCATGAGTTTATCGGTAATGTCGTTTTCCCTACTCCTACTTTACTAGTGCCGTAAATTAAATGTACATCGTTATATGTCATGATCCACCTGATTTACAAAACACTTCAGTCACTCCGACAACATAAAAAGTGAAAATGGTAGGATATAAGCCCTCTGTTCTTATTTGAAGTCTCCGATTAAGATCATCTATTGCAGAAATTTTCATGTCTAAGCTTTCTTTCAGTATTTTGGGACAATTACTGTGAGCAATGTGGACCAGAGAATGGTCTTCTGAAAAAACCATAAGATTTTGGTAGCTGGCAGCAGACAAAATGCAAGCAACTTGTGAAGTCCTACCTATATTTTGAAAGCCCCGTTCACTGAACGTTGACTGAAACTTAACAGCGTCAGGAGATAGCCAATATATGACCGAAACTGGATACAGTGGACAACTTGTTACTGCCTGGCACCAGTTCTACTCCATCTGCAGCGCAACAAACGACCAGCGTGAACTGCGCGACCGCTACGTCCGCAGTTTCGAATCCTGCCTCGGGCATGGATGTGTGTGATGTCCTTAGGTTAGTTAGGTTTAAGTACTAAGTTCTAGGGGACTGATGGCCTCAGGAGTTAAATCCCATAGTGCTCAGAGCCATTTGAACCAGTGTGAACTTTTGAATGAGCCACTAATATTTTGTCCTGCGGGCTTACGTTAGGAACTGTGCGGCAGCGTCGCTTTTTAATATGTTCTTTAAATGGTAGGGTGAACACTGACACAGGTCAACCAAGACTGAACCTATTATCATTGACGTCCATAGTCTGTGTACTGCTATCGAAAGTTCAAGAACTGGCAGTTTGTTTACGCAGACAACGCAAAATGCTTCAAATGGCTCTGAGCACTATGGGACTTAACATCTGTGGTCATTAGTCCCCTAGAACTTAGAACTACTTAAACCTAACTAACCTAAGGACATCACACACATCCATGCCCGAGGCAGGATTCGAACCTGCGACCGTAGCAGTCGCGCGATTCCGGACTGCGCGCCTAGAACCGCTAGACCACCGCGGCCGGCGTAGATAAAGCATATCAGCACATTTTCATTAAGGATTTCACTAAGTCACAATTTCATTTACATAGTTATCGTATTTCTCTAAGTTGTGGGAATGGACCATACTAGCATTCGTTTTGTGTTTTCGTAACCAAAGAAGGAATACGAAGGTGGAATCAAGCATTATAATTCATGCTGGTCGTTTTGTCAGTCATGTTGATAACTGTTGTATATTTATCTACTACTTTGTCTTTACATGGCCAAATACAAAATGATATTCGTCACGTCAAACAAATCCGCTGAAATAATTCAAGGGAAGCAAGAAAAATAAAAGTCTATGGAACAGATTGGCATATAATTTGTGATCAACCGGATGAGAGCAGTTAGATTCAGACTGCTGAAAATCGTCAGCTGCATGATATAATTAGTCTTGTTGATAAGGGTTTCTCTTCACACTTAATTCATTTTGCAGATGAACAGCTACGAATTGACGTTCTCGACACAATTTGCTGTCTTTTTGTATTAGGTAATTCTGTTCCATACTGTTACTTCTACAATAAATTTGGAAGGGACTAAAAAAACATGCACTTAGTTATTGCCTAAGTGATCTCCACGAGTGTGTAACTATTGTATCTATACTTCACTTTCGAAGAAACTCTTTTAGGGTTACATTTCTACGTTCGTAAGTATATTTTCCTTAACAAACGCTTGTAATCGCAAATAATAATACAATCAAGATACCACGAAAGATGCTGAAAATATATGGATAAACATTCCACATCTATAGTTTTATGAATGAGGTGAAAATGGAATATCGGTTCTTCCTTGAAAGAAACGACGTCAAAGAAGGAGTTACGGATACGCTTCCCAGTCCAAATAATATTTTAATAATAAGGGTGTATATCTTTTACATATAGCAATTTCCAGATTTTCCACATAACTGTTGGAGAACAAAATATAATTAAAACTAGGGTCTTGAAAAAGGTAAACGATCTAGATAATTACGTGCTGTTCTAAGACGGAACATTTTTCGTGGCTCTTAATGGGGGCTACCTCACTTGCATTGATTTGCGGCTCGATAGGCATCTGAAAACATTCCAGCCAGCTAATGACACCCATTCAGTTAGGGTCCTATTGGATTACACTATTGTAGAATGTAGAGTCGTTTTTCATAGTTTAGATTTTAGAATTTAGATTTAGCTTTTTTGTGTGCACGTACGACTTACATTCTCTCAGAGTGGGTTTGTTATTTTCCACTCTTTTCAGACCACATCTTACAATCTCCTTCCGTTTTTCTGCCAGGCTCAGTGTTTCATGAATTTTCTGCCCAAAAATGTTTCTGTCTGGCACTTGAAGTAGTGTTAATTGTGTTTCTTCCATACCAACCCGTTTTATTGTTTCAGTTTAAGATTTATTTCGTGTTTCGTGGAATTCTCCAACCAGTCCTTGGTTTCATTCTGTTAATATGCCCGTAGAGTTTTAGTCTGTGTTTTCTCGTATCTGAATAAACATTGGTATACTTTTCAATTTCTTTATTAGCTCTTAGTCTGCTCATTCATTTTTCATTGTATTTTGGACATAAATTTTTTTATGAATATTTTTCGTTCTTTCTTTTACTCATTTTCGCAAGTTTTTCTGTCTTTCCCTAACAGTGATTTAAAATAGCCCCTCACAATAATCACATGATTTTGTAGAGGTCTGCAGATTATATTTTGTATCGTGTCCCATGACTTACTTACTTTTGCTGGGATTGTTTTAGTTCCTTGGTTTCTCGGCATATATGTGCATTTATTAGCATGTAAATTTTAGTTCCCAAGGAGAATGTATTTTTAAGGATTCTTTCATTTGTTTTACTTTACAATCTGTAATTCCCAATATCCAAGGCCGTCCCATTTTTCTCTCATGTTTCCTGATTGGTTGAAATTTTAGGTTCTTGTTCATTAAATATTTCTTCTAACGTGTAGAGCTTTGTTTGTCCCCAGTCAGATTGTGAGAAATAGTTTTTATTTCCTGCTTGAGTTGGCCAGAGGACTTCTGCTTCCACTGATTTCAGATTTATCATCTGTGTACAGACTCCCCAAAATTCGACAGCTAGGTTGGATTGGACTGATGGTGATGGGGGATTTGTTACCTCCTGTGGTAGGCTAATATAGCGATTATTAAAACAATGAACTTGTTGGAAGTGGAATTACAGAATTCAGTTTCTAAGAGAACCCAGAGGTTAAGACTGGAAGGAGTTAGTCCCAGTATTTTAAGTTCAGGCCACACTTTTAGAGAACAGATCCGCACATAATCTCACATGGTCCAAGTCAGAAGGAAAGTGGATTTAGTTTCCTGACATGTATCTTCCGCTAATTCCGCCATGCCGAGATCCAGTTTCTCCGCCTAAACTGCCACTGAGATCTTCACTTATCATCAGGGCAAGTGTGAATCGTAGGGTTCTAGCACCCAAGCTAAGCACACCATGTTTCTTAACCAGGTTGTTACTCCTTCCTCTCTTCCTTTTCCACCTCTTACACGATGAGCCACACCCTACAGCCTTGAGACCTGTAAGAAGGCCTGGAAGACATCTTGTATAGTTTATTATTATGATTATTATTATAACGATCCTGTGAAATGTTAATACTAAGGGGACAACAAATTATATTTGACGTTGCGGTAGGGTATGGGAAGGTGCGGGGGTTGCCCAGAAAGTAAGGCACCGTATTTTTTTTCTTCAACAGTTCTTTATTGAACATAATGAGAATTACACACACGAAAGTATGGTATTTTATGAATAGACCATATTTTTTCACGTAATTTCCATCCCGTTCTATGGCCTTCCTCCAGTGCAAAACAAGGGCGTGTATGCCCTGTCGATCCTTGACCCAGTGATTCACTGTGTGTCCTCAAAACATCTTGCACGACTGGCATCCTTTAACGGCCCAAACAACTGGAAGTCAGAGGGGAGTAGGTCAGGGCTGTAGAGGGGATCGGGTAACACTGTCCAACCCTGTTTTGCGACGTGTTCAGCAGTCCTCAGACTTTTGTGGGATCGAGCGTTATCGTGTTGCAGCAAAACGTCTCTTGGGTTGCTGTGGCGGCGAAGCAGCAAGAAACGCTTCTTGAGTTTTGTTAATGTACTGACATATGCTTCTGAATAAATGGTACCGCCTCTTGGCATCACATCAATGAGAATCACATCTTCACGGTCTTAGAACACGGTGATCATGACCTTACCGGCGGAAGGAGATGCTTTAAATTTTTTTCTTTTGTGGGGATTGGCAATGGCGCCGTTCCATCAACTGTCGTTTTCTTTCGGGCTCAAACTGATGAACCCAGGTTTCATCACCTGTCAAAATCCGGGACAAGAAGGCCTTCCACACGGCTTCAAAACACTGCAACAAATCAAGACAAAATTTTTTCACGTGCTATTTGTAATCCACCGTTAGACACCGCGGAACTGATCTGGCATACACTTTTGAATATCCAAGAGTGCGGACAACTGCATCCACACTTCCTTTGCTGATTGACAGATGCAGGGCGAACTGCCGAGTCGTAAGGCGTCGGTCCACGCGAATGACAACATCAGCTCGCTGCAACATGTCCGGTGTGACAGCCGTGCATGGTCTTTCCCACCGCTGCAAATCCAGCTCCGCCGGACCGCCTTCTGCTGACGTCACCGTCCGTGCCCAGCGACTAACTGTACTTGGGTGTAGACAGCAGGTGCTCCATAGACTCTGCACAAGTGTTTGTGAATATTCCCCACAGTTTCTTTCTCTGCAGTGAGAAATTCAATGACGGCACGTAGCTTGTCGGGTACACCACCTACGGACGCCATTTTGAAACTATCCTGCAGCTACGCTATCTGTCGGAAGTGGCGGAAAGTTGGCGTGCTCACTCAGGAGATTTCAAATAAGATATACGTAAAGTTTCACATTCGTAGCATTGTTTTCGGCTGAGTAAAAAGTGCTGTGCATTGCTTTCTGGGCAACCTTATTATTAACATGATCTATCTCTTTCAAGAAACGAATGCTGCATACATGTCTCCATAAAAGTTACTTTATCGAGACGACGATTACGCCTAACACTGAACGTCTTGAGACGTTAGAATACGAACCGCAGAATTTCTCACAGTCTTTGCTTTATGCTAACAGATTGTTAGTCTGCTGAAATGGGCGGCATTTGACGAGGCGTATGGGCCATAACCTGTACCACTATTTGGTAATTATCGAGTCACAGAGGGCGTTTTCCGCAACCGATTCGCGGACAAATATCGGCGGCCGCACGCCGCAACTCTTTTCCCCGAAACCATCAATGCATCGCGATGTGGTGGAGGCGGCGTCCGCCCTCGGCTCCTGATTTAATCAGGTAAGTGCTCTGGCTGAATGGCGCGATGAGGGACGTTCACGGCCGCTGCTGCCCGGAAGCCGCCGCCGCCGCCCCCGTGAATCCGCTCCCGGCAGCGGCAGCCGGGCACCGCCTCGCCTCGCCTCGCCTCGACTCCCGCCGCCCCACCCACTCCCACCCATTCCCCCCCCCCCCCCCACCTCCAACGCCCACCCGCCACACTGCCAGAGGCTAGTTTTTACCTCCGCCGGCCAGCGGGCGCCCGTCGGAGCCTCCTGAATAGACCGCGGTCCGCTCCGCCGGCGATCTCGTATTTGTTGAACTACTGCAGCGAAAGGAACACGGAGACCACTTAAGCATCCAGACTCTTTTTCAGAAATTGCTTCCATCCCCCCTGGAACTGCTCGACCGGAAGAATCGCCGGCCATTGGTCCGGGCCCTTCTCATTCCGGCATGCGAGCTGCTTGATCTGTGAGCAGTCATCTTCTTCAGTGCTGTACTATGACCTAGGATGCCGACTGGTGAAACTAGCAGTACTCCAGTGCAATGCAGCAACTGCACACATTGTCGATTCAGTTGTAATGTTTCCATTAGCTAGAAAATACACTACTGGCCATTAAAATTTCTACACCAAGAAGAAATGCAGATGATAAACGGGTATTCATTGGACAAATATATTATGCTAGACCTGACAGTGATTACATTTTCACGCAATTTGGGTGCATAGATCTGAGAAATCAGTACCCAGAACAACCACCTCTGGCCATAATAACGGCCTTGATACGCCTGGGCAGTGAGTCAAACAGAGCTTGGATGGCGTGTACAGGTACAGCTTCTCATACAGCTTCAACACGATACCACAGTTGATCAATAGTAGTAACTGGCGTATTGTGACGGCCACCATTGACCAGACGTTTTCAATTGGTGAGAGATCTGCAGAATGTGCTGGCCAGGGAAGCAGTCGGAACATTTTTTGCATGCAGAAATGCCCGTACAGGACCTGCAACATGCGGTCGTGCATTATCCTACTGAAATGTAAAGTTCGCAGGGATCGAATGAAGGGTAGACTCACGGATCGTAACACATCTGAAATGTACCGTCCGCAGTCCAAAGTGCCCTCAATGCGAACAAGAGGTGATCGAGACGTGTAACCAATGGCACCCCATACTACCACGCCAGGTGATACGCCAGTATGGCGATGACGAATACACGCTTCCAATGTGCGTTCACCGCGATGTCGGCAAACACGGATGCGACCATCATGATGCTGTAAATAGAACCTGGATTCATTCGAAAAAATAACGTTTTGCCATTCGTGCTCCCAGGTTCGTCGTTGAGTACACCATCGCTGACGCTCCTGTCTGTGATGCAGCGTTGAGGGTAACCGCAGCTTTGGTCTCCGAGCAGATAGTCCGTGCTGCTGCAAACGTCGTCGAACTTTTCGTGCAGATGATTGTTGTCTTGCAAACGTCCCCATCTGTTGACTCAGGGATCGAGACGTGGCTACACGATCCCTTACAGCCATGCGGATAAGATGCCTGTCACCTCGGCTACTAGTGATACGAGGTCGTTGGGATCCAGCACGGCGTTCCGTATTTCCCTACTGAACCCACCGATTCCATATTCTGCTAACAGTCATTGGATCTCGACCAACGCGAGCCGCAATGTCGCGATACGATACACCGCAATCTCGATAGGCTACATTCTGACTTTTATCAAAGTCGGAAACATGATGGTACGCATTTCTCCTCCTTACACGAGGCATCACAACAACGTTTCACCAGAAAACGCCGGTCAACTGCTGTTTGTGTATGAGGAATCAATTGGAATCTTTCCTCATGTCAGCACTTTGTAGGTGTCACCACCGGGTCAGCCTTGTGTGAATGCTCTGAAAATCTAATCATTTGCATATCACAGCATCTTCTTCCTGTCGGTTAAATTTCGCGTCTGTAGCACGTCATCTTCGTGGTGTAGCAATTTTAATGGCCAGTAGTGTACATTCAGCAGGTGTGATTCTTCAATTTTTCCTGGAGGCGAAGCTCGCCGCGGACCGTGTTCGGATCACTTGGGAGGGGGGGGGGGGGGTGGTGAGGAGGAGGATGGGGGAGGAGATAAAAGCCCGGTGATCTGTTCGTCAGCGCACCTGATGATGGCAACGTGGTAGCGAGCTGAAACCCGGCTATTCACCAGTAAACTCTTTCGTCGTGAATAGCAGGTATTAGCGAGACTCGAAAGGTAGATTGGATTGGCGGTAGATGCCTTACTTTTCACTTTTATTAAAGTTATGGTCATATTCTGGAGTGTATTTAGAAATAATATTTCAGCACACAAAAATAAAACTTCTTCTTGTAATTTTGCCGTCTTACCTCGACATCAGGATAACATTGTAGGCTTATTTATGTCACAGTTACCCATGGAATGTGTTGCATGTAACAAACTTAAATATTTCTTACACAGTCGTAACGTTTCCCCTCATTTTCCGCCACAAAAGTGACTGCAACAATATTTTAATAATTATAGTTAGCTCTGTCATGAATACCATATATCATAAGAATAAGCAACATCATGTCAAGTCGTATTCGAAAAGAGAGTCACTAAATTGCTAAAGGAGGTCACAGTTAACTAACAAATTAGTATTTCTCCATTTGGGTGTTTATTGTAACCCTTATTAACTTAATTTCATTTTGAGAAACAGGTCGACCTCTTTGTTCGGACTTGTCCCGTGGCCATCTGAAGATTTATTCCATCTGCTCTAACTATTTAAGTCGTCCTGACCTTAAGTACGAGACATTTCCAGCTATAGGGGAGAAAACGAGTTGCCTACTCATCCTGAAGAAAACATGGCTCCGCTTCCAAGAGTAGGGTTTATTCTCTAATGCTGTCACGTCACCAACCACGCCTCAGCAATTATCACAGCGTCATGACTTGGTCTTTGGTACGTAAGCTATGTGCTATTAATCATTTCTCTGATGCGCTGCAGCAATCCAGAGTTTACCGTGAAGTTTAGCTTCGTTAAATTCATGGTGATGAAATTTTCCAATAGTTGCTTAGTTTTTTCAATGTACCTTATTTTACACATTTTCTTATCATCTGCAGCTAAACCTAAAGGCTGCGGTATTTAAGATATTGTCGAACAGTTGTTGAAAGGAATCCACAGAATTTCACTATCTAGGTTATCTGTGGCCGGTTCTGGCTGGCCTTAAGATTTTATCTATTTACAACGTATCTTCCGTCTATTTTAGTACTATCTTAACTGACAAGGGGCCAAGCTGAGATTCGTTCCCTTTTGGTCGAAACTGCATCATTGTAACATTACATCTGAAATGTTCTTCCTGCTATGAAATGCTGAATTTGTTAATGAGATCATTGATTCATATGTGCTGGATGTACTCGTATTAAATATTCTCGAAGATCAATAAAGACACTGTTAAGTTTTGTTAATTATTTTCATGATCTAGGCGCTTAGTGGTCAAAATAAATCATTCCTCCACAGCAATTTGGTGTTGTAAGTACACCTTAAAAAAGAGCCGGCTGGCTCTTGTCAAGTAAAAATTAACAAGTCACGGCCATCTCCTCAAACACCATGAAATAAGAAGTCATCGTCATCAGATAACGTCAGTATGAATTTCTGGGATAAAACCTGTCGATATCATCAATATGAACCCCACCGACTAAACTTGTCAACTTGAAAAGTTCTGTCCGCAAAGGTCGCAGCAATGAGATCCGATTGCCATGACTTGTTATCCTATAGTGTCTGAAATGAATTTTTACTTTACGAGAGCTAAACGGCTTTACTTTAACATAGCTTTTCAAAATTAGATGTATCAAGTGTTACACCTCCTTCTGATAAGATAATTTTACAATTATCAATATGTAGATCGAGAGACGTCATAAACCTGTGTCGCGCAACTTGTTGTCTGATTTTGTCATCCACTCCAAGACTATCGCTTTACAATTGCTATGGTCACGATTTTAAAATATTTTCATATCATAATCTTGATAGCTAAAGAGGGATGAGAAACCGAAATTACAGTGAATAAGAAGTAGGCTACCCTTGGCTTTTCCTGAGTAACAGCTTATTCATTAGAAGGGATGTGTACCATCCAGGGTTGTGATACAATTACGAGTGTATTGGATTCTCCGCTTCATTTATAAATCGGAGGACGACTGGTGTATTCAACCCATTCCTCTTCCACTGCTTTAGAAGGCAGGCCCTTTGTCCACGATCAGTTAAATTTTCATGTTCCCGGCTACAGCATAAAATTGCCTGAAATTATCAGTCCATTCCCATATCGATCTTTTTACTGGTATTTACCCTATCAGTAATCTTCAGGTCGTTGTTATATTTGGTTGATCTTCTAGAAATTACCCCACCTTTACCAGAATGTTTTAAAAGTCAGAACCATCTCCATATTCACAATAATACGAAACGTTTTATTGGAACTGAACCTGCAAAGCCTAACATAGGAGCAATGCCATACTTACGTAGCAATAGTTCCTTTGAAAAGCAATATGAATTACTGGAATATCACAGATAAGGTCAAAATATCTCAATAAACGTAATTTGTTTATCCAAAGGAATACCTTTGTAATCGATATTTATAGCCTTTGCACTCATGGAATTTATGACGTATAAAGCTTCCTTGTTACACCGTTTGAAGTAGTATGATTGGGAACTTGAATAAAGAGCTTGTTTGCTTCACTAACACAAGAGAGCTGACTGTGTGAACAGCAACTGGCGCGAATTTCCACACCCACAACAAGCAGCATTTGACACTGTACTTCGTTCATGGTAATAGAACACTAAAGCGCCAAAGAAACTGGTATGGGCATGCGTATTCAAGTACGCAGCTACGTAAACAGGCAGAATGCGGCTTGCCGTCGGCAATGCCTATATAAGACAAGAAGTGTCTGGCACAGTTGTTAGATCGGTTACTGCTGCTACAATGGCAGGTTATCAAGATTTAAGTGAGTTTGATCATGGTGAATGAGTGATGGGACACAGAATCTCCGACGTAGCGAGGAAGTGGTGATTTGCCCATACGACCATTTCACGAGTGTGCCGTGAATATCAGGAATCCGGTAAACATAAAACTTCCGACATTGCTGCGACCGGAGAAAGATCCTGCAAGAACGGGAACAACGACGATTGAAGAGAGTCGTTCAATATGACAGAAGTGCAACCCTTCCGCAAATTGCTGCCGATTTGAATGCTGTGCCATCCGTACAACGAAATGTCGTCGATATGGACTTTCGGAGCCGAAGGACCACTCGTGTACCCATAATGACTGCACGACACAAAGCTTTACGCATCGCCTGGGCGACATTGGACTGTTGATGGTGGGAACACATTGCCCGGTCGGACGAGTCTCGTTTCTAATTTTATCGAGTCAATGGACGTGTATGGGTATGGAGACAACCTCATGAATCTATGGACCCAGCATGCCAGCAGGGAAGTGGGGCGTGTGCAGTTGAAGTGATATGTGGCTCTTGATACATCTAGATACGACTCTGACAGATGACACGTATGTAAGCCCCCTGTCTGATCACCTAATGAGTGCATATTCATGTCCATTGTGCATTCCGACGGACTTGGGGAATGCCAACAGGACAATGTGACACCCCAACTTCCAGAATTGCTACAGAGTGGCTCCAGAAACACTCTTCTGAGTTTAAACACTTCCGCTCGCCAACAAACTGCCCCGACATGGAGATTATTCGGCATATCTGGTATGCCTTGCAACGTGCTGTTCAGAAGAGATCTCCACCCCCCTTTACTCTTAGGGATTTAAGGACAGCTCTGAAGGATTCTGGTGTCAGTTCCCTCCACCACTACTCCAGACATTATTCGAGTCCCTGCCACGTCGTGTTGCGGTACTCCTGGGTTGTCGCGGAGGCCCTACACGATATTAGGCAAGTGTACCTGTTTTTTGTTTCTGCAGTGTATAACGTAAGATCACTGGGAACTGTGCTGTTGTAAAGTGAAATGGTAGTTAGAAATAAGCAGTACTCCAGGTATAAAAACTCGTTCTCCTGTGCCACTTCCCACAAAAATTTGCTTTACCATGGCGTTACGTCGGAGAGATACAAAAGAGAGAATTTAAGCGTTTGTGGGTGAAGCGTTCTGAGGAGCGAGATAATTCATGAAGCTCTTGATCAGAGTTGCGTCGTACCTCACTTCTGAAAGGAGGCCTAATGTTCTCAAGGAGCAGCAGGTCTTACCTCTCGATCTTCACTGGAGTCTTGAGGCCATGTAGTCCTCAGTCAGTTTGCGATTCTTGTGAGTTCGGAAAGGCGTTAACATTTTCTATGCATTTTCATACGGAAACGAAACGAAACCAAAATGTAATGAGTAGGCTCTCAAACCATTAAACAAGCTTAAAGAATTTGTTTTTCGTAGCAAAGAATGTAAACGAAACCTATCGAAAGAAGCAAAACATTGCCATTATGTTTCTAATACACGAAGCGAAATTAGTAAATGCAGATACTCCAGTTAACTAAATTCAGTTGGTAAAAATTAGACTGCGGCGCTTAGTTCTGTCATTAACGCAAACTTCCGACATTACATAAAGCACTTAATTTTTTTTAAAAACTAACAGCTCCGTCTGTTGGTTCTCTTGTGCACGAGTGCTATACTGTGATTGTTAAACATCCGAACTACTAAGTTGAGCAGACGATTTGAAATAGAACTTTGACTCCAGTTATTTTTCCCCGTCTTTCAAGGGAGATGAAATAAAGCGTATATGGCTGCACAAACTACGCTCAAGTATCTGTGAAAAGTGCATGGAAATTGATCTAGCAGGTTTGGAGATTACAGTGTTCAAACAGACAGAGACGACGGTTTTACAGTTTTGTTATGGATAACATTGTTAACCTAAGAAATGCTTTGCCCGGGAAAACTACACCCAGATTTGAAATCTAAAATGTGCATATGAATCACATTTTGTGTGATTTCGGTTGCGACGTGTTTGTTGTGCATTTCATTGTCGGGTGTGTTTAGGGCTCAAATCCCCACATTAACCCAGTTCATCATATTACGAACAAGACTTGCATGCGGACAGAATCGGTAAGCTGTGGCCTCCTATGAAAATTGGCCTTCAGCTCACTGAAAATTGTCAGTTTTTTTATTATATTTGACATAGAATTGCCATCGTATTTATCTAGCGGGTACAGCACTAGAAACTGACCATGGATGTCCTCGGTTAAATAGCAGAGAGATGCGGGGATTTTTTCGCATTCCACTCCCTCCAGAATGGCTCCAGCTACAGTCAGCGTGCTTGCAGAATCAGTGGAAGTTTTCCCGAACAGTGCGAGTAGCCCGCCACCTCTGTCCTCTCATCTCAGCACTGCAGACCTGTAGTCAGGCCAGTTCACCAGTCGTGGGCTGTCCTTCATCCAGTGAAATCTGCACCCAGTGAAATCTGCACCCTGTGAAATTTGCACCGAGGAAAGGTGGAGGAAGAATGAGCTAATCCCCCCCTCCCCCCTCTAGACAGGTAGAACAGCCGAGGGCTCGCTCTGTCCGAACTTACGTGGTGTGCCACGTGCTTTTCCAGGAATATTTTCCGAGTATTCTTACACCTTGTGTAGGTATTGCATTGAATAATATGGTCTACTTTACTCTTAGTTCGAAGCTTACATTCAGTACTGCCCGCTCGAGTTTCGGACTGGTTTTTCTGGCGGTAATAGTTGTTTATTAACAATGATACAGAAAAATACGAATAGGTTTACTGATGAGAGTTCGACGGATATGCATGTCGTCTATGGGTATACTGAAGACTATGGAAAAACAGCACGAAGACGCTATGCTCAGCTGTTGCTGCAGCGACAGCAACCACGTGACAGCGGTGGTTGCGTATTACATATGTAAATATTTTCACGGAAAGAAAGGCAATTGTGGTAACAAAACAAATCATAATTACATTATTACTTCGTAACGTGCCACCAGAGACCATGGGTCCGTTATACCAAAATATTCAGAAAATATTCCTCGACAAACTCTAGATTTTTGTCAGAGGAGTCCGTGTTCATCCTGTGACTTGAGTTACATGAAGCCTCTTCTCTCAGTCTTTTCACTACGTGTGCGCGACCTCTATATTTGACGTATAAACGTCAAAACAATTTTCTTTATAACAATTGCTTTACATCTACATCCATACTGAGCAAACCACTGTTAAGTGCATGTAAGGGGGTACTTCCCATTTTACTAGTTCTTAAGGTTGATATTTTAACATTTTGTGGCTGTGAGCTCAACAACCGTGTGTGAAATTACATAAAATGTAATGGTCAGCCAACAGGTTGCACACAATTTAAGAAAAAACAAATTAACCATGTTTCGCTACTTCTAAGCCATCTTCATCAGAACGGTAAACGTTACCTAGAAAAATATGTAAGGTATAGACAATGTACATAAAATAAGTACATATGTGAAAATTCTCAACCAAAACCAGAAACTGTACGTACATGAGATCATATAATAGCTTGAAAATTTCTGCAACAGTGCTCTCTTCAGATGACATGTTAGTGTTCCATGAGTCAACAATAAAAACCATAATAAAAAAGACAGACAGCTCTCACAGAATGATAAAAACATGGTTGCAAGTGGTGGCACAAATTAATTGCTGCAGTCGGCTAAGACCGGCCCATAACAAAGCGCAAGAGGCCTAAGAAAATGGTTCAAATGGCTCTGAGCACTATGGGACTTAACATCTGTGGTCATCAGTCCCCTAGAACTTAGAACTACTTAAACCTAACTAACCTAAGGACAGCACACAACACCCAGTCATCACGAGGCAAGAGGCCAAGACTAAACGGCATATAAGCCAACCCTGCCATGAAATGGACACGGGGTTCACTAGTGCCATCTAGTATCCACACGCCAAACTTATAGACGTCTACGTTACGAGTAAAATTACATGGCTGTATGTATGCACTAATGACATGTACACTCCTGGAAATGGAAAAAAGAACACATTGACACCGGTGTGTCAGACCCACCATACTTGCTCCGGACACTGCGAGAGGGCTGTACAAGCAATGATCACACGCACGGCACAGCGGACACACCAGGAACCGCGGTGTTGGCCGTCGAATGGCGCTAGCTGCGCAGCATTTGTGCACCGCCGCCGTCAGTGTCAGCCAGTTTGCCGTGGCATACGGAGCTCCATCGCAGTCTTTAACACTGGTAGCATGCCGCGACAGCGTGGACGTGAACCGTATGTGCAGTTGACGGACTTTGAGCGAGGGCGTATAGTGGGCATGCGGGAGGCCGGGTGGACGTACCGCCGAATTGCTCAACACGTGGGGCGTGAGGTCTCCACAGTACATCGATGTTGTCGCCAGTGGTCGGCGGAAGGTGCACGTGCCCGTCGACCTGGGACCGGACCGCAGCGACGCACGGATGCACGTCAAGACCGTAGGATCCTACGCAGTGCCGTAAGGGACCGCACCGCCACTTCCCAGCAAATTAGGGACACTGTTGCTCCTGGGGTATCGGCGAGGACCATTCGCAACCGTCTCCATGAAGCTGGGCTACGGTCCCGCACACCGTTAGGCCGTCTTCCGCTCACGCCCCAACATCGTGCAGCCCGCCTCCAGTGGTGTCGCGACAGGCGTGAATGGAGGGACGAATGGAGACGTGTCGTCTTCAGCGATGAGAGTCGCTTCTGCCTTGGTGCCAATGATGGTCGTATGCGTGTTTGGCGCCGTGCAGGTGAGCGCCACAATCAGGACTGCATACGACCGAGGCACACAGGGCCAACACCCGGCATCATGGTGTGGGGAGCGATCTCCTACACTGGCCGTACACCACTGGTGATCGTTGAGGGGACACTGAATAGTGCACGGTACATCCAAACCGTCATCGAACCCATCGTTCTACCATTCCTAGACCGGCAAGGGAACTTGCTGTTCCAACAGGACAATGCACGTCCGCATGTATCCCGTGCCACCCAACGTGCTCTAGAAGGTGTAAGTCAACTACCCTGGCCAGCAAGATCTCCGGATCTGTCCCCCATTGAGCATGTTTGGGACTGGATGAAGCGTCGTCTCACGCGGTCTGCACGTCCAGCACGAACGCTGGTCCAACTGAGGCGCCAGGTGGAAATGGCATGGCAAGCCGTTCCACAGGACTACATCCAGCATCTCTACGATCGTCTCCATGGGAGAATAGCAGCCTGCATTGCTGCGAAAGGTGGATATACACTGTACTAGTGCCGACATTGTGCATGCTCTGTTGCCTGTGTCTATGTGCCTGTGGTTCTGTCAGTGTGATCATGTGATGTATCTGACCCCAGGAATGTGTCAATAAAGTTTCCCCTTCCTGGGACAATGAATTCACGGTGTTCTTATTTCAATTTCCAGGAGTGTAGTACGCAGATAATGGCCAATATGAAAGTTTGGAAAAGTAGTAAATCATCCTTTTTGTAGGTAATTTTTAATAAAGTAAAAAACTGACAATGACAGTTGTTTAGCTTCCCTCTCGTTCCATTCACGTGTGGAGCGAGGGAATAATGATTGATTAAACGCCTCAGTGGACCCTGTAATTAGACTAAATTAGTCCTCGCAGTCCAAACGGGACCATTACATGGCGCCTTGCGGTATATTCCTCGATTCATCATTTAAAGCTTAGTAGCTAGGCTTTCTCGGGACAGTTTACGTCCATCTTCAAGCGTCTGCCAGATCATTAATATCTTTGTGACACTCTCCCACTGGTCAAACAAACCTGTCTTTATTAGTTCTGCCTTATTCTTTTTCGTTGAATATCCCCTGTTAGTCCTATTTGGTATGGGTTACACACACTTGTGTAATATTCTAGTATGCCTTCTACAGGTGTTTTGTATGCAGTCTCCTTTATGTACAGATTGAATTTCCCTAGTATCTTACCAATGAACTGAAGTCTGCCATCTGCTTCGCCTACGACTAAGACTATCTGATCCCTCCATTTCATTCCCTTACAAATTGTATGAGTTGGCCCACACCAGTTCCGATCCGGTAATATTGCAATGACAGGACAGCAAGTTTCCGTTTTGAGAAGTGCACATATTTAGATCTTTGAATATTTCAAGTAAGTTGTCAGTCTTTTCATCAATTCGAAAAATAATGAAGATCTAGCAGATATTTGTGCGGCTTTTTTAAGATAGCACCGCATTAAAGATAACTAAATCTGCGAAATGTCTGAGGTTACTAAAATGTTTTCTCCAAGATCATTAATATTCAACATTAGCAACATTACCTGGGCCACGCTCATAGTTAACTCTACATCTGCTGACGACTCTCCATTTGAGATAAATTTCATTGACCTCCCTACCAAAATATCCTCATTTAGCTAAATACACGAGGCGATCGTACTTCTGATAGGAATCGTAAATATCGCACTAATTCAGATGCTTTACAGAAATCGTGAAATAAGACACCTACAGGACTGTCTTTCTGAAAGTCATGTGAAAAAAATTAGATTTGGATACCACACGGTCGATGTTACCGGAATCCATGTTGTTTGTCATGGAGAAGATACCTCATTACGACTGAGCTCAGAATACGTTGTGAGCAAATTTTCTACTGAACATTTCTTTTGAGCTTCACATCCCATACGCTTCTTGTAGATGGATAGGACCTGTCCTTTCTTCAAACCATGGGTGCCGTTGTTTTTCATGAGATGTATGATAGACGAGCCTCGGAACGAACCACTCAGGATTTGACCCCACTGCTTCTTCAAGTACTGGTGCAAATGATGGGAGACCTGATGATATTCATCAGTACAAGAAGATGAAACCAACTGGACCAAAAAATAACCTAAATATTGGCACCCTTAATATATTAACCCTCAATGGAAAAAGAGAAGAAATGACAGATGTATTAACTGAGAGGAAGTTTGATATATTGGGATTAAGCGAAACAAAGTGGAAGGGAAAAGGTGAGAAGAATTTGAGAGGAGGAGGAAAACTGTACTGGAATGGGAATAACAGGTATGGAAGAAATGGTGTGGCAGTGATGGTGAATAAGAATGTACAAAGCTGTATTGAAAATGTGAGATATATATCAGACAGGATCATAATCTTAAACCTGAGATTCCAAAAAGAAACACTAAAAGTAATCCAGATTTATGCACCTCAAGTGGGAAGAAGCAGTAGCGAAGAAGAGAAGATTGAAAATGTGTTAGAAAACGATATAGAGAGTGCTAATATAGTGATGGGAGATTTTAATGCACAGGTAGGCAAAGACAGAAAGGGATTTGAGCAAGTATTGAGATGTTTTGGATATGGAGGCAGAAATGAAGAATGGAAAAGACTCCTGGATTTGTGCCAGAGGAATGGAATGAAAATAGCAAACAACTGGTTTATGACGAGAGAAAGTCATGTTATCACCAGATACAGTTGGGATGGAAGAACGAAGAGTGTAATTGATTATATTCTAGTAGATAGGGAATGGGGAGAGAAAGTAACAAATGTGAAGGTAATTCCAAGTGTGAGTGCAGATGGAGACCATAGATTACTGGTGGGACAATGGAAAATGAATCAGTATGTGAAAAATAGAAAACAGAAGAAAGTGATGAGGATACGGGATTGGAAATTGAAGGAGAGTGAATGTGCTGAGAAGTACAGAGAATTAATAACACAAAAATTTCCAAAAGAGGTTTTCTGCGATGTAGAAAAAGAATGGAGTTTATTCAAAGACACTTTAGTCGAAACAGCACAAAAAGTATGTGGCAGAACATCTGGAAAGGAAAAATTAAGACAGACAAGTTGGTGGGATGATACCACAATCCAAGCAGTTAGAAGAAAAAATGGAGCATGGAGAAAATGGTGGAAAACTAAAAATGACGAAGACCATAAAAGATATATAGAGGAAAAGAAGAAGTGCAAAGAAATAGTGGGAACAGCTAAGAAAAAAGCCATGGGAAGAGTTTACAAAAGAACTTGAAGAAGATGTGAAGAACAATAAGAAAATGTTCTAAAATGATGAAAAATAAAAGGAAGATCTCTGGAAAGAACATTTTAAGAAGCTGTTAAACGCTGAGGAGCAGGTACATGAGGAAACAACAAATAATAAAGAAATTGAGAGAAGTTGGGAAGCAGAATTAGGACAGATTACACGGGAAGAAATGGAAAAAGCTGTGAAGAAGATGAATGGAGGGAAAGCCCCAGGACCTGATGAAGTATCAGTGGACATGATAAGAGCAGCAGGTCCAGTGGGAATGGTTCAAATGGTTCTGAGCACTATGGGACTTAACTGCTGTGGTCATCAGTCCCCTAGAACTTAGAACTACTTAAACCTAACTAAGGACATCACACACCTCCATGCCCGAGGGAGGATTCGAACCTGCGACCGTAGCGGTCACGCGGTTCCAGACTGTAGCGCCGAGAACCGCACGGCCACTCTGGCCGGCCCAGTGGGAATGCAGTGGCTGTATAGAGTACTATCAAGCGTGTGGAGAAATAGTAAAATACCTGACGACTGGAGAACAGGAGACATTGTTCCCATCTTCAAGAAAGGCAATAAAAGTCTTTGTAGAAACTACAGAGGAAGGACCCTCATGAGCCATACAGCCAAGATTTTTGAAAGAATTTTACTAAATCGAATAAGTGGAAAGATAGAAAAGGAGCTGAGTGAATAACAGCATGGGTTTAGGAAAGGAAGGAGCACGATCGACCTGATATTTTCTATCCGTCAGCTGATGGAAAAGAGTTGGGAGTATAACAAGAGGGTGATAATGGTTTTTATAGACATAGAAAAGGCATACGACTCAGTTAACAGGGAAAGATTCTGGGATGAACTGAAGAAGATAGATATAGAAGATGGATACATTAATGTTATAAAGACAATGTACGATTGTAGAATTAGAACACCATTGGGGAACTCTGAATACTTCGAAATAAGACATGGACTTAAGCAAGGAAGTATTCTATCTCCTGCGCTTTTTAATGTTGTGATGGAGGGAATGAATAGGGCAGTTAAAGATATAGTAAAAGAAAAAGACATAAAGATGATATTTGCCGATGATATGGTAATATGGGATGATAAAGAGGTGGATGTACGGTTACAGCTTGATGTGTGGAAGGAAATAATGAAAAGGTATGGATTAATAATAAATAAACATAAGAGTGAAGTAATGGTATTTGGAAGGGAGAAAGGAATCAACGGAAATATTACCTTGAATGGAGAACCCCTCAAAGTGGTAGAAAGTTTCACTTATTTAGGGAGTGAAATGTCTAGGGATGGAAGAATAACTAACGAAATTAATAGGAGGTTACAGAAGGGAGGCAATTTCTACCAAACAATAAAACATCTGATTTCGAATAATATAGTTTCAGAAAGAGCAAAACTCCTTATGTATAAGAATTATTACATCCCTATTGTCACCTATGGTGGAGAAACATGGATAACGACAGAAAGGGACGGGAGCAGACTGCAAGCAGGGGAAATGAAATTTCTCAGAGCAATCAAGGGAAAAACAAGAATGGACAGAGTAAGGAATGTAGAGATTAGAAAGGACCTCAAACAAAAAAGTATGAGAGAAGAAACTGAAAGAAAGAGATTAAGATGGTATGGGCATGTTAAGAGGATGCACGGGCAGAGACTCCCCAAAATTATGGATAAACTAAAGATGGATGGGAAAAGACCTAGAGGGCGCCCAAGAACACGGTGGAAAATGGGAGTCAGAATATCTGTTGAAAGGAGAGGTGTGACCTGGCAGCAAGTGGAGGAAGAAAAGTGGTGGGAGGACAGAGCCAAATGGAGAGGACTCGTCAGCACCCAGACCCGGCAGTAGCTGGAGCGGGATTCGGATATACACTCCTGCAAATTGAAATAAGAACACCGTGAATTCATTGTCCCAGGAAGGGGAAACTTTATTGACACATTCCTGGGGTCAGATACATCACATGATCACACTGACAGAACCACAGGCACATAGACACAGGCAACAGAGCATGCACAATGTCGGCACTAGTACAGTGTATATCCACCTTTCGCAGCAATGCAGGCTGCTATTCTCCCATGGAGACGATCGTAGAGATGCTGGATGTAGTCCTGTGGAACGGCTTGCCATGCCATTTCCACCTGGCGCCTCAGCTGGACCAGCGTTCGTGCTGGACGTGCAGACCGCGTGAGACGACGCTTCATCCAGTCCCAAACATGCTCAATGGGGGACAGATCCGGAGATCTTGCTGGCCAGGGTAGTTGACTTACACCTTCTAGAGCACGTTGGGTGGCACGGGATACATGCGGACGTGCATTGTCCTGTTGGAACAGCAAGTTCCCTTGCCGGTCTAGGAATGGTAGAACGATGGGTTCGACGACGGTTTGGATGTACCGTGCACTATTCAGTGTCCCCTCGACGATCACCAGTGGTGTACGGCCAGTGTAGGAGATCGCTCCCCACACCATGATGCCGGGTGTTGGCCCTGTGTGCCTCGGTCGTATGCAGTCCTGATTGTGGCGCTCACCTGCACGGCGCCAAACACGCATACGACCATCATTGGCACCAAGGCAGAAGCGACTCTCATCGCTGAAGACGTCTCCATTCGTCCCTCCATTCACGCCTGTCGCGACACCACTGGAGGCGGGCTGCACGATGTTGGTGCGTGAGCGGAAGACGGCCTAACGGTGTGCGGGACCGTAGCCCAGCTTCATGGAGACGTTTGCGAATGGTCCTCGCCGATACCCCAGGAGCAACAGTGTCCCTAATTTGCTGGGAAGTGGCGGTGCGGTCCCCTACGGCACTGCGTAGGATCCTACGGTCTTGGCGTGCATCCGTGCGTCGCTGCGGTCCGGTCCCAGGTCGACGGGCACGTGCACCTTCCGCCAACCACTGGCGACAACATTGATGTACTGTGGAGACCTCACGCCCCACGTGTTGAGCAATTCGGCGGTACGTCCACCCGGCCTCCCGCATGCCCATTATACGCCCTTGCTCAAAGTCCGTCAACTGCACATACGGTTCACGTCCACGCTGTCGCGGCATGCTACCAGTGTTAAAGACTGCGATGGAGCTCCGTATGCCACGGCAAACTGGCTGACACTGACGGCGGCGGTGCACAAATGCTGCGCAGGTAGCGCCATTCGACGGCCAACACCGCGGTTCCTGGTGTGTCCGCTGTGCCGTGCGTGTGATCATTGCTTGTACAGCCCTCTCGCAGTGTCCGGAGCAAGTATAGTGGGTCTGACACACCGGTGTCAATGTATTCTTTTTTCCATTTCCAGGAGTGTAGATAGGTAGATAGATAGTATGATAGACTGAGGTTCTGGTCTATCTCAGACGGAAAGTGCTAAAGAATCTGATAGGAATAGCATCGGGTGCTGAACCTTTGGTAATTTTACCTTTTACAGCAGTTTCTCAACCCCACTGACTCTAATATCGGTAGAGGTTCGAGAATTATGTACGAGAAATACTCCTGGATAATTCTGAATATCACTGTCGTTATTGAGAATACGTGAGTATTATAAAACTGTGTATTAAGTAATATACTCTGTAAAAGAACAGAGCATTCATTGTAACTTAGTATCGTATCTTAGGTAACAAAAGAAGAAAAAATTTTTTGAGTGACAAAGCATGGCGTTTTTTCATTGTTGTTATTGTTGTGGTCTTCAGTCCTGAGACTGGTTTGATGCAGCTCTCCATGCTACTCTATCCGGTGCAAGCTTCTTCATCTCCCAGTACCTACTGCAACCTACATCCTTCTGAATGTGCTTAGTGTATTCATCTCTTGGTCTCCCTCTACGATTTTTACCCTCCACGCTGCCCTCCAATACTAAATTGGTTATCCCTTGATGCCTCGGAACATGTCCTACCAACCGATCCCTTCTTCTGGTCAAGTAGTGCCACAAACTTCTCTTCTCCCCAATCCTATTCAATACTTCCTCATTAGTTATGTGATCTACCCATCTAATCTTCAGCATTCTTCTGTAGCACCACATTTCGAAAGCTTCTATTTTCTTCTTGTCTAAACTATTTATCGTCCATGTTTCACTTCCATACATGGCTACACTCCATACAAATACTTTCAGAAAATACTTCCTGACACTTAAATTTATACTCGATGTTAACAAATTTCTCTTCTTCAGAAACGCTTTCCTTGCCATTACCAGTCTACATTTTATATCCTCTCTACTTCGACCATCATCAGTTTTGCTCCCCAAATAGCAAAACTCCTTTACTACTTTAAGTGTCTCATTTCCTAATCTAATTCCCACAGCATCACCCGACTTAATTCGACTACATTCCATTATCCTCGTTTTGCTTTGTTGATGTTCTTCTTATATACTCCTCTCAAGACACTGTCCATTCCATTCAACTGCTCTTCCAAGTCCTTTGGTGTCTCTGACAGAATTACAATGTCATCGGCGAACCTCAAAGTTTTTATTTCTTCTCCATGGATTTTAATACCTACTCCGAATTTTTCTTTTGTTTCCTTTACTGCTTGCTCAATATACAGATTGATTAACATCGGGGACAGGCTACAACCCTGTCTTACTGCCTTCCCAAACACTGCTTCCCTTTCAACTCCATCGACTCTCATAACTGTCCTCTGCTTTCTGTACAAATTGTAAACAGCCTTTCGCTCCCTGTATTTTACCCCTGCCACCTTTAGAATTTGAAAGAGAGTATTCCAGGCAGCATTGTCAAAAGCTTTCTCTAAGTCTACAAATGCTAGAAATGTAGGTTTTCCTTTCCTGAATCTTTCTTCTAAGATAAGTCGTACGGACAGTATTGCCTCACGTGTTCCAGTATTTCTACGGAATCCAAACTGATCTTCCCCGAGGTCGGCTTCTACTAGTTTTTCCATTCGTGTTAGTATTTTGCAGCTGTGGCTTATTAAACTGATTGTTCGGTAATTTTCACACCTGTCAACACCTGCTTTCTTTGGGATTGGAATTATTATATTCTTCTTGACGTCTGAGGGTATTTCGCCTGTTTCATACATCTTGCCCACCAGATGGTAGAGTTTTGTCAGGACTGGCTCTCCCAAGGCCGTCAGTAGTTCCAATGGAATGTTGTCTACTCCGGGGGCCTTGTTTCGACTCACGTCTTTCAGTGCTCTGTCAAACTCTTCACGCAGTATCGTATCTCCCATTTCATCTTCATCTACATCCTCTTCCATTTCCATAATATTGTCCTCAAGTACATCGCCCTTGTATAGACCCTCTATATACTCCTTCCATCTTTCTGCTTTCCCTCTATGCTTAGAACTGGGTTTCCATCTGAGCTCTTGATGTTCATACAAGCGGTTCTCCTATCTCCAAGGGTCTCTTTAATTTTCCTGTAGGCAGTATCTATCTGACCCCTAGTGAGATAAGCCTCTACATCCTTACATTTGTCCTCTAGCCATCCCTGCTTAGCCATTTTGCACTTCCTGTCGATCTCATTTTTGAAACGTTTGTATTCCTTTTTGCCTGATTCATTTATTGCATTTTTATATTTTCTCCTTTCATCAATTAAATTCAATATTTATTCTGTTACCCATTTTCTGTTTTTCATATTAGGACAGAAATGCACGGCGATGTTATCGCTGAGAGTACCACTGAAGTGGTGTTCCTAAATACCGTTTTCCTAAAGTCTTTCATCAAAGAAGACGAAGTAAATATTGATGAATTCGAATCAAGAACTGCTGCCAATACAAGTAACTTAGAGGATATCATCGGGGTAGCGAAATAACTCAGATCGCTTAATAGAAGCAAGTCTTCCGGTCCAGAATGTATACCAGTTATGATCCTTCCAGAGTATGCTGGTGTATTAGCTCCACATTTAGCAATCATATACGCTCGACGAAAGATCCGTACTTAAATACTGGAAAGTTGAACAGGTCACACTAATGCACAAGAAGGGAAATATGAGTAATCCGCCTAATAACAGGCCTGTGTCACCGACGCGGCAAAAATATGTATTGGGGCCGGACTATAGACTAAATTATGGGTAGGTGCAAGCTGAAATACTGTTACACCCGAAGAAGAAACTACACACTTGAAATTGACAGTAACGGCAGAATATTTATGTTAGTGTTCCTGCCATTATTTGTATGCTCCTAAGTGGAATCGGATTTTGAAAGATCAGCTTTGAAACATTATACTGTGTCTAGTTTCGGAGGTCTGTAGAGGACGCTTACTAGGCAAATTTTCCTAACAGATTTGATTTTTATAAACATTTATTTGACTTGTTTGTTTTCATTAGCAATGCATGTGGTAGCACGGTCAGCAATGAGTCAAAGCGTTTGTAAGCAACTATTTCACCTCCTCATCTATTATTTCTATGGTGGCTTATGAAAATGGAGTCTATGTTTAGGGAACTGGAGAGCAGCTTGGTTTGAGCTAAGTGTCCACGTCCGTTAGAAGAAAGACATGGACGTCGATGTTCTCAAAAATATGGCGGAGTTCGTCAAAATGAGTTGAATGTGATGACCAACTACACATATAAAAAAAGAGCTTTGCATCACCACCATTCCGCAAGTTCCAGAACCTGTACAGGAAATTGAAGTAGAGGTCAACACAAACATCATTTCCGCCCTTTTTATTGCTCATGAAAACCACAAACTGCACTATGTACCACCATACAGCGAGACCTTCAGAGGTGGTGGTCCAGATTACTGAACGCACTGGTACCTGTAATATCCAGTAGCACATCCTCTTGCATTAATGCATGCCTGTATTCGTCGTGGCATACTATCCACAAGTTCATCAAGGCAATGTTGGTCCAGATTGTCTCACTCCTCAACGGCGATTCGGATTAGATCCCTCAGAGTGGTTAGTAGGTCACGTCGTCCATGAACAGCCCTTTTCAGTCTATCTCAGGCATGTTCGATAGGGTTCATATCTGGAGAACATGCTGGCCACTCTAGTCGAGCGTTGTCGTTATCCTGAAGGAAGTCATTCACAAGATGTGATCGATGGGGGTGCGAATTGTCATCCATAAAGACTAATGCCTTGCCAATATGCTGCCGATATGGTTGCATTATCGGTCGGCGGATGGCATTCACGTATCGTACAGCCGTTACGGCGCCTTCCACGACCACCAACGACGTACGTCGTCTCTACATAATGCCACCCCAAAACGGCAGGGAACCTCCACCTTGCTGCACTGGCTGGACAGTGTGCCAAAGACGTTCAGCCTGAACGGGTTGCCTGCAAACAGGTCTCCGAAGAGTGTCTGGTTGAAGGCATATGGGACACTCATCGGTGATTATCACGTGATGCCAATCCTGGACGGTCCATTCGGCATGTTGTTGGGCCCATATGTACCGCGCTGCAAGGTGTCGTGGTCGCGAAGGTGAACTTCGCCATGGACGTCGAGAATGAAGTTGCGCATCATTCAGCCTACTGCGCACAATTTGAGTCGTAACACGACGTTCTGTGGCTGCACGAAAAACATTATTCAACATAGTGTCGTTGCTGTCAGGGTTCCTCCGAGCCTTTATCCGTAGGTAGCGGTCGTCCACCGTAGTAGTAGCCCTTGGGCGGCCTGAACGAGGCATGTCACCGACAGTTCCTGTCTCTCTGTATCTCCTCCAAGTCCAAACAACATCGCTTTGGTTCACCGAGTGACGCCTGGACACTTCCCTTGTTGAGAGCCCTTCCTGGCACAAAGGAACAATGCGGACGCGATCGAACCGCGGTATTGACCGCCTAGGCATGGTTAACTACAGAAAACACGAGTCGTGTTCCTCCTTCCTGGTGGAATGACTCGAACTGAACGGCTGTCGGACCCCCTCCGTCTAATAGGCGCTGCTCATGCACGGTTGTTTACATCTTTGGGCGAGTTCAGTAACATCTCTGAACATTCAGAGGAACTGTGTCTGTCATACAATATCAAAATCTATCTTCAGGAGCTGGGAACCGCGATGATCCAAACCGTTTTCTGATGTGTGTATGTTATACAGTGACAGTACAGAGACACTAGTAGATTTAGTGGCTGCATGAATAGACAAGTTCGTAGCTGTTAAGCATAGGTTTTTGAGTTCATTTGCACTGCTTTTTTGTAGCGTTTATCCGCACCATTATCCTGGCATCTCTCATTCACACGCTATGTAGCCTAAATTCAGGTATCACATAACTCATAATTTCTATCTTTCAGCAGTGAAATCCTCGCATATATAATCAGGCTTGCCTTCGTGAGTTTCGTAATCAATTTACTGGTTCAGACCTTTTCGTATATGATACTAGCTTCTCGAATGTGGGTCGAGATTTCGCACAACGTTCTACATCCTACTTTATAACTTGTGATTATAGAATGTCTTGCATGTATATTTGTTCTCACTTTAAGGTTTTTGAACGTGAATTGCTATGTTAATAGTAAATATTTTAATTTTACCTGTGTACTTTTCATGCTGTACAACAATAGGTCATTCACATTGCCCTCGTCTAGTAGAATTACGAGCGATTTTCAGTATTACCAAAATGGAAGTTAAAAGAAAATTCCGCTACTGTCAACTCATAATTGCGACGGCTTCTCGCTCATCACCAAACCTCAAGAACATTCAAAATCGAAGTATCCTACAGTACCTCTGGAACGATGTGTGTCAGGAAGCCGATCAAGGTTACCCTCAGTCGGTGAAGACATTCGAGAAATCATTTCTCGTGAACAGTCCTCAGTGACGTGTGCTTCTACCTCAGGTGAAGGTATCCTCCCAGATAGGCAAATTGGCTCTCTGTCTGTATGCAGCCCGTCAGTGTCATCATGTCCTGGGCAAAGTCCTGATTTATTTCCTTTTGTGGTGTCCTCACACTCAACTGCTTTTCATTTACAACAACCAATACGTAATTTTATTTAATATTGTAAAACAGTTAACATTAAATAAAAATGTGGATTAGATGAACAGCCTTTAAAATGATCTGCGGAGAATACCATCATTTCTCTATAGTTGAAGAGACAGGATTTAGTATATATATAAATTACAATTAACCAAGTCGAAAAATGTTACCAATTCTTTACTGCCCAGTTTGCATAATGAGTTATTTGATAAAATTAAAAATGATTTGGTTATCACTATTAGCACTCAACCGCGATTCTTATACATATATTTTAACAACGCGTTTCAAGAGGCAATGCTCTCATCATCAGGTTGTAAAGTCCATGTCATGAAATTAAACGGACTAAAAAGACAAAATACCATCACAAATAGTTGGGAAGTCCATAGAGTAAAAGTGGCCAGGTGTCTCGGAGTAAACAAAAGCGATGTTATTCGGACATGGAAGGGATACAGAGAGACGGGAACTGTCGATGATATGCCTCGCTCAGGCCGCCCAAGCGCTACTACTGCGGTGGATGAGCTCTAGATACGGTTTATGGCTCGGAGGAACACTGATTGCAACGCCACTATGTTGAACAAAACATTTCGTGCAGCCACAGAACGTCACGTTGCGATTCAAACGGTGCGCAATATGCTGAATGAGGCGCAACTTCACTCCCAGCGTACATGGCGAGGTCCATCTTTGCAACCATGACAACATGCCGTGCGATACAGATGGGCCTAACAACATGCCGCATGAACCGCTCAGGATTGGCATCATGTTCTCTTCACCGAAGAGTGTCGCATTGTCGCATATGCCTTCAACCAGACAATCGTCGGAGTCGTGTTTGCAGGCAACCCGGTCAGACTGAACGCCTTATACACACTGTGCAGCGAGTGCAGCGAGTGCAGCAAGGTGGAGGTTCCCTGCCGTTTTAGGGTGGCATTATGGGGGGCTGGTGTACACCGCTGGTAGTCATGCAAGGCGCCAAAACGGCTATACGATACGTGAATGCCATCCTAAAACCGATAGTGCAACAATATCGGCAGTATAGTGGCGAGGCATTCGTCTTCATGGACGACATTTCGCACCCCCATCGTGCACATCTGGTGAATGACTTCCTTCAGGATAACGACATCGCTCGACTAGTGTGGCCAACATGTTCTCCAGACAGCAACCCCATCGACCATGCCTGGAATAGATTGAAAAGGGCTGTTTATGCACGACGCTACCCGCCAACCACTCTGAGGGATGTACGCCTAATCGACGTTGAGGAGTGGGACGATTTGGACCAACAGCGCCTTGGTGAACTTGTGCATAGTATGCCACGACGAATACAGGCATGCATGAATGCAAGAGGACGTGCTACTGGTTATTAGAGGTGCCAGTGTGTCCAGCAAACTGGACCACCACCTCTGGTGGAACAACATGCAGTGTGTGGTTTTCATAACCAATAAAAAGGGCGGAAATGATGTTCATGTTGATCTCTACTCCAGTATTCTCTGCAGCTTCCGGAACTGTCGGAACCCAGGTGATGCAAACCTTTTTTTGATGTGTATATATTCAAGAATGTGAACTACGTAATGTCAGGGTGCTTGCTTCAGACAGCAGAAAACAGGAACTAGCGCTCTGTTTGTCAAATGAGCTCGATACGACGTGCAATAACATATATTCTACAAAACGTCTGGAGTAATCAGGTTTACAAGTGGGGCTCAAAGATACACAAAAAATCAAAAAGCCATAGCCAAATGCACAACATCAAATATCAATATTTTCCCCGATTATGTTGAAAACTTTGCAATAAAAGGGCAACGAACTATTGTTTAGAATCACAAGACAAGAATCAATAGTTGAGCACACGTGTACCTAGCGAACGATCTTGTTCTATAACCCAAACTGTAAAATACACCCAATCGAGTTCAGCACTTTAGGAAAACTCTAGACGAATAAAACAAAGAGGTGCAATCTACACTAACAAATCAAACAAAAGCACATCTTCTAGCAAGGACACAAAGAAAAGCAACATCAGTAGCTGACAAACACAGCCTTACTACTCCAAAAATACTAAGCGTAACAGCGGACCTGGACGTGAACGGGAGGCATTTTTATACCTCGCTCTCAGTGCACACTACTCTTGACCTCCAATACGGAGGAAGTTGTGGTTTTTACCAACATTAACCCAAGCTGTAAAAGTAAATTTATTGGAATATCTGTGATAGTTTATGAATTACAGTATTTTTCCTAGCAGATGTTTTTATAATACACGTTCCCATTCTGGTACCATTTTCAGGTCCATCATCAGTCTAATAGCATTCAACTGTGGCAGGCTGCTGCCAACTTTCATAGGAACACATTATGCCTCTCGTTTTGTAGTTTGCAGTGTAACTGAGGAAACAGAAAAACCGTTATTATACCACATTACTATTTTGTCTAAAAAATACCGCTAAAATTATATACAGAATGACAAAGATAGATCATTTCTGCGATGTATTAGGCATAATACAAAGATACTGTCCCATTCTTCACTTGAGAGAAATTTGGCGAACATGGATAAAACCACTGTGAAGTTATATGTACCTAACGTTCTGAAAATGCAGTTTCGAGAAAATGAGAAAACAATGTTCGCAGTGTTTTTGACTCACCGTATACCTATTTCAGAACATTCCAGCAGCATATGCCTATTTCATAAAATTCCAGCAGCATAATCTTGCTGGCCAGCTGCTTCTTCCTCTGAAGACTTCTTCAGGAGCCTTTTCCTTACTCTGGAATCTTTAGTGGTGGCTCTCACAGCCCTTTCAGCTCCAATTAGTCGCTGACGATCTGGGGTAGTCAGAGCAGCTAACATATTATTTCCTGGCTGGATGCCTGATTTGTCAATTGCTTTTGTCCTGCTGATTACACCATCTTTGAAACAGATGACAGCATCCATAACACCCGTTTTGAGTACTGTCCATCCAACAAACACTGTTTTTGGTACTCGTTGCCACTCGCAGCTGTGTAAACTCTCATTAGGATTTTGTGCACGCCCACGTAGACTTTTAGTAAGTAATTTTGTATCTGCAATGCCCCTGTGTATTGGCTTTATTGTTTCCATGACTGTGGCAAACAAGAAATGTTTATGGTGATATTCCTTGTCTGTCACATGAGCGTGGCTGGATTGCAGATATTTGTTCAAAGAGAGTTTAAGACCAAATCAACAAGTGAAAAGTAGATAAAAAATGCAGTTTTTGAATCGGGATCAAATTGTCTTTCAGATGGTGACAAAAATGTTTTCAAAAATTTGTCATTTAACGTACAGGTCCCCTTAAATGTACCGGCAAAGGCTCAACGGTTATCTCATTTTACTGAGACAAACGGACCTTTCTTTCTAGATCCACGCTTATCCATGAATCAAAAAAGCTGATCCATGTATCTCCACGGATGGAGAATCAAAATCAAACCTCTCTCTTCCAATACGTAAAGGAGAACTTTCATGAAGTAACTAACAATTACAGAGTTCTTACACAATGTAAAACCTCTCGTAAACTATATAATCACAAAAACTTTGTTGTAATTTAGGACGCAAATGTAAAACTTGCCAATGAATCAATGTTACCGTCTGACGGTGGGCTCAAGCCTGAAACTAGTAACAGTGCAATGAAACCATTTCTATAAACTTGTGGCTGGTTGCCGTATTTCTTACCATACAACATACAAAAACAGTTCTCAGAACAAAACAGATAAAATAATGTCAAAAGTAAATCCATCATGGGTCCTTTCTACTGCAAGTTCACGCATACTGTGTAAAATTTCATTATTTCCTTTGCATCTTATGCTTGCAATTTTAAGTTCTAGCACTGTAATTATTCACAAATCGCAAAGAAGGCTCTGCAGTAATACTGGTTGTATCAGTAACTATTGCCACGGAGAATAACTCCGAAAGTATGATAGGCTCCGAGCACTATGGGACTTAACTGCTGAGGTCATCAGTCCCCTAGAACTTAGAACTACTTGAACCTAACTAACCTAGAGACATCACACACATCCATGCCCGAGGCAGGATTCACGCGGTTCCAGACTGCAGCGCCTAGAACCGCACGGCCACACAGTGCGGCAAAGTATGATAGGAGCTGAAACGTTTGTGGGACAAACGTTGAATGGGACAACGTGGGCCGTAATACGACGTTGGTTTTTTGTTGCTAGGTGGCGTCGCTTCAGATACATGAAGGTAAGCTTTGTTTTTTTTTAAAATCGTATGCTATAGTTTGGTACTTATTTTCTGATAGCGGCTATCGAGACGAATCAAATTATGTGTAACAGTAAGGTCTTTTTAGGTCAACGAAGGTCAAAACGGTGACATGAACGTCCGTTTACAGAAGGTATTCGAAGTGATGACCACTGGTATCAATGCAGTGCCGCAATCTTCATGTCATGGATTGAGTGATACTCCTTATCACTGCGGCACTTACCGAAGCACGTGCTCTGACAATTCTCTCTCGTATATCGTGCAAACAGTAAATATTCGCCGTATACGGCGTATCCATCTAACGTGTCATTGACATGTAAACACCATTCTACGGTTTCGCAAAACAACACTAATAGGAACGTCAAGACTAGTATCATCGAATCATGTGAATGTGAATGATGTATTCCTTCGAAGAACAAGTACATATGCTTCTCATTTACGGAGAATGCCAACGGAATTCATTGAGAACTAGAGACTTATACGTTGAAAGATATCCTCAACGTACTCACCCTACACATCGTACAATTATATTTCTGTATGATAAATTGAGAACAACTGGACATTTAACGCACTGGAAACATATCCGGGAAAGGAAAGTTTCTAAAGAGGAAACGGAGATTTCCCAATTACCTCTTATAGTCAGTATTGCCATTTCTCTTCCTAGTGCACATTTGTCCTACTTTTGAAAATATTCGTTCACAGGCCACTGATGTTTCTGTGGTACATGATACTTTTAGAGCTAATTGCAACAGCGCTGGCCACAGCAATTTTCCAGTCTCCCCCCAGTTTAAGGAAAAGCGGTTTCTAGCCAAATTTCTCTCCACTAAATATTCGTCAAGTTAGACAGTTGCCGCACTTGGTCCTGACTTGCTTGAAGCTGACTGATAATTTCATTGAACTCCTACCAGGCTGAAGAAGTATCATGTGTCACAGTGGTAACCGTTTGAGAAATGAGCCCTGCTTTTTATTGCCAAACAACCAACGCTTTCGCTTTTACAATATCCTTCATGTAGCAGTCGTAAAATGTTTTGTCGTCCGCAAATCCTTGCCTTTGAATTGAGAGTCTAGTAACGTTACCTGAGTAATTAGTTTGTTGCTGGAGATAACCCCAAACCACTCTGATAAACCTATAAGCAAATTATCAATCTATGTCTCTACTTCTTGAGGATGTTTTTTATTTTTATCTTTAAAACATTTTGTTGCCATTCGATTAATCTTGCCAAGATTTTCATTTTTAAAAGTTATACTGTTTTCTCTGAGGGCACTTATTTGGTTGCCTCATTTAAAACTTTCAAAACCCTTAAAGCCTGTTGCATTATCTCGCAGTCTGTACTTTTTAAGTTTAAGGGGATAGATTTTACACCGAAAATAATGAGGTAAGAAATTATTGGATCTCTATTGAAAGTAAATCTCTGCAACATTTAGTAAGTAGTAGAGTTCCATTTGGGTGGGACATTTAGTTTCAGTTTCAGTTAGTTTCTTTTTAATTTTCTTGAATTTGAGCTTAAGCAAGGAAAGATAACAAATCATTTGATCTCGTCAATGGTTTTCTGTATGGATTAGTCAGCTGCGTGTTGCGCAGTGACGTTTACAGAATGAGAAAAGTGTGAGATAAGTGGAAGTTTCAAAAGCATGGCAGTTAATTTCGTATTTGACGCATCTTCCGCTATTATGGAAGTGATTTTAAAATTGATATTGTATGTGGGATAACAGACTTCACTCAGTTTGAGACGTTTCCCATAGTATGTCTGACTTCGAATTGTGAGCACTCCACAAGGTATGAGTTTAGTTTACATCCCGGGTTCGATTCCCGGCGGCGTCAGGGATTTTCTCTGCCTCGTGATGGCTGGGTGTTGTGTGATGTCCTTAGGTTAGTTAGGTTTAAGTAGTTCTAAGTTCTAGGGGACTGATGACCATAGATGTTAAGTCCCATAGTGCTCAGAGCCATTTGAACCATTTTAGTTTACGCTTCTCAGCTATGAAATGTGCAGCGAGTGCACAGAAGCTAATCATATTTACACTTGTCCATGCATCATGACTGCCTTAGGGGTGGTCAAATCATTTTTATATATTATTTTAAATATAATCCATTATGGAGTCGAGGTAGCACTTGTCGTTATACTGGTTATCACTGTTAGCATTCAACCGCGATTCTTATACATATATTTTAACAAAGCGTTTCAAGAGACAATGCTCTCATCATCAGGCTGTAAAGTCTATGTCATGAAATTAAACGGACTAATAAGACAAAATACTATCACAAATAGTTGGGAAGTCCATAGAGTAAAACAGAATTAAAAGTATATTGTACTGTGGGTCCTCGTCTTACATTGAAGTTGTTGACACAAGTCGATGGCCGTCCCATAGCTACCAAGTATGCTGTCGCACTGTGCCGGTTCGGGAGCTGTTGTGGACTGACGTGCCGAGGTGTTGTGGCGTGGTTACAGCCGTGTGCTTGACGGTAACGCTATGCTATTGGGCGCCTTATTTCCTTATTGCATCGGTCTGCCATCGTTAGCCTCTCGCAACTCCGTCAGTGACATGCCAATCCTGAACGGTTCATGCGGCATGTTGTTAGGCCCATCTGTATCGCACTGCATGTTGTCATGGTTGCAAAGATGGACCTCGCCATGTACGCTGGGAGTGAAGTTGCACCTCATTCAGCATATTGCGCACCGTTTGAATCGCAATGTGCCGTTCTGTGGCTGCACGAAATGTATTGTTCAACATAGTGTCGTTGCTATCAGGGATCCTCCGAGCCATTAACCGTATCTAGAGCTCATCCACCGCAGTAGTAGCGCTTGGGCGGCCCGAGCGAGGCATATCATCGACAGTTCCCGTCTCTCTGTATCTCTTCCATGTCCGAATAACATCGCTTTTGTTTACTCCGAGACGCCTGGGGCCGGCCGAAGTGGCCGTGCGGTTAAAGGAGCTGTAGTCTGGAACCGCAAGACCGCTACGGTCGCAGGTTCGAATCCTACCTCGGGCATGGATGTTTGTGATGTCCTTAGGTTAGTTAGGTTTAACTAGTTCTAAGTTCTAGGGGACTAATGACCTCAGCAGTTGAGTCCCATAGTGCTCAGAGCCATTTGAACCATTTTTGAGACGCCTGGACACTTCCGTTGTTGAGAGCCCTTCCTGATAAAAGTAACAATGTGGACGCGATCGAACCGCGGTATTGACCGCCTAGGCCTGGTTAACTACAGACAACACGAACAGTGTACCTCCTCCCTAGAGGAATGTCTGATTGACTGTCGGAGCCCCTTCGTCTAATAGGCGCTTCTCATGCATGGTTGTTTACTTCTTTGGGCGTGTTTAGTGACATGTCTGAAGAGTCAAAGAGACTGTATCTTGATACGGTATCCACAGCCAACGTCTATCTTCAGGAGTTCTGCTAGCGTGGGTCATGCAAAACGTTATCTGATGTGTGTAATTGATTTGCATTTGCTTTATAGTCTAAGCCGAAGCAACCCACTCCCATTCTCGTCTCCCACTGATCCCCTGTGACACAAGATTAATTCAAACAATGGTTCAAATGGCTCTGAGCACTATGGGAATTAACATCTGAGGTCATTATTCCCCTAGAACTTAGAACTACTTAAACCTAACTAACCTAAGGACATCACACATATCCACGCGCGAGGCAGGATTAGAACCTGCGACCGTAGCGGTCGCGTGGTTCCGGACTGAAGCGCCTAGAACCGCTCGGCCACCGTGGCCGGCTCACAAGATTAATTGTTGATGGTGTTGAAACAGCAACCAGCCACAAATTTATTTTAAGTTTCTATATTCAAAAGGTACCGTTGCCGGTTTCGAATCATTTCAAATCCTCATCAGACGGCTTTCATGTTGTCGCTAGAACATGTGGTGCATTTTTTCGGATTAATTTGTCCTAAAATATAAATAATACGTCACACAGATGGTTGCGTTACAGATTTCCATTGAGATGTGGCTCACGTGAAACGCCGGTGTGGATTACTTGTTCTCATAGTTATGATCCAGCAGACGACGATCGTAGTTTTCGCCACATTCCCATCACTGCACACATAAAATTGTATAGTTGACCGCTTCAGATTTGTCGTTGAATACATTTCCACCAAAATCCTACCGTTGCACACGTGAATTTGTACACTGAGCGCTCCATATTAGTCACAGAACAGACTTCTGGCATGTACAACAATTTTTTTAATAGATACAAAGTGTGTACAAACATATGAATGTCAAAAAGTGCCCCTATGTCTGGAAAACGAACATATATATGTAACTGAAACGCTTTTACATCAGTACAGAGAGACATTGGTTTTGTGAATATTAGAACAAATATTGCTACACTAATTATAAAGATGTTCCATGTCAAATATTATATACAGGGTGGTCCACTGATCGTGACCGGGCCAAATATCTCACGAAATAAGCGTCAAACGAAAAACTACAAAAAACGAAACTTGTCTAGCTTGAGAGGGGAAACCAGATGGCGCTATGGTTGGCCCGCTACATGGCGCTGCCATAGGTCAGACGGATATCAACTGCGTTTTATTTAAAGTAGGAACCCCCATTTTTATTAGATATTCGTGTAGTGCGTGAAGAAATGTGAATGTTTTAGTTGGACCACTTTTTTCGCTTTTTGATAAAAGGCGCTGTAATAGTCACAAACATATGACTAACAATTTTAGACGAACAGTTGGTAACAGGTAGGTTTTTTAAATTAAAATACAGAACGTAGGTACGTTTGAATATTTTATTTCGGTTGCTCCAATGTGATACATGTGCCTTTGTTAACTTATCATTTCTGAGAAAGCATGCTGTTACAGCGTGATTACCTGTAAATGCCACATTAATGCAATAAATGCTCGAAATGATGTCCGTCAGCATCAATGCATTTTGCAATACGTGTAACGACATTCCTCTCAACAGCGAGTAGTTCGCCTTCCGTAATGTTCGCACACGCATTGACAATGCGCTGACGCTTGTTGTCAGGCGTTGCCGGTGGATCACGATAGCAAATATCCTTCAACTTTCCCCACAGAAAGGAATGTGGGGACGTCAGATCTGGTGAACGTGCCGGCTTTGGTATGGTGCTTCGACGACCAATCCACCTGTCCTGAAATATGCTATTCAATACCGCTTCAACCGCACGCGAGGTATGTGCCGGACATCCATCATGTCATGTAGTGAAACATCTTGTAGTAACATCGGTAGAACATTACGTAGGGAATCAGCATACGTTGCACCATTTACATTGCCATCGACAAAATGGGGCCAATTATCCTTCCTCCCATAATGCCGCACCATACATTAACCAGCTGGTGTTCCACTTGCAGCAGCCATCGTCGATTTTCCGTTGCTCAATAGTGCATATTATGCCGGTTTATGTTACCGCTGTTGGTGAATATCGCTTCGTCGCTAAATAGAACGCGTACAAAAAATCTGTCATCGTCCCGTAAATTGGCCAGTGGTAGAACTGTGCACGACGTTCAAAGTCGTCGCCATGCAATTCCTGGTGCATAGAAACATGGTACGGGTGCAATCGATTTTGATGAACCATTCTCAACACCGACGTTTTTGAGATTCCTGATTCTCGCGCAATTTGTCTGCTACTGATGTGTGGATTAGCCGCGACAACAGCTAAACCACTTACTTGGGCATCATCATTTGTTGCAGGTAGTGGTTGACGTTTCGTATGGGGCTGAACGTTTCCTGTTTCCTTAAATAACGTAACTATCCGGCGAACGGTCCGGTTGCTTGGATGATGTCCAGGATACCGAACAGCATACATAGCACACGCCTATTGGGCATTTTGATCACAATAGCCATACATCAACACGATATCGACCTTTTCCGCAATTGGTAAACGGTCCATTTTAACACGGGTAATGTATCACGAAGCAAATACCGCCCGCACTAGCGGAATGTTACGTGATACCACGTACTTATATGTATGTGACTATTACAGCGCCACCTATCACAAAGCAAAAAAAGTGGTCCAACTAAGACATTCATATTTCTTTACGTACTACACGAATATGCAATAAAAATGGGGGTTCCTATTTAAAAAAACCGCAGTTGATATCCGTTTGACCTATGGCAGCGCCATCTAGTGGGCCAACCATAGCGCCATCTGGTTTCTCCCTTCAAGCTAGACGAGTTTCGTTCTTTGTAGTTTTTTCGTTTCATACTTATTTCGTGAGATATTTGGCCCGGTCACGATCAATGGACCACCCTGTATATATATTATAAAAGGTCCACGAATAAGGAATTTATTGCTAGCGCACTCTAGCAGATGTAACTTCGATGGATTGCTTACCCGCTGCCTGCGATAAGTAAGCTACAATATAATCGCAGACCAGAGAGCAGTGTCGGCTGTAGCAGGAGCAGTAGCAGTAGTAGCTGGCAGTCGGGTGGTTGGGCCGGTCGTGGAGAGCGATGTAGTATAAGGTAAAACAGCCTCGCGCATATGTAATTTGTAACAACTAATTTTGTACAATTCTTATATCAAGTCCCACGTAAATGCTTTTAAAAATCTTTTAATAATAATCTTCCTTATAAAGATAACTTTTGACAATCATTCATTTGAATTTAAAGATTTTGCTAATTTCTCCTATCCATGGTCATCCCTATTATCGTAAAGAAAAATCAGTTGCTTCTTTTTATACATAACAAATCTAGTGGCCTGCATTGCACTGGGCTGTGCCAAAAAAATTTCTCATAGGAGCAGATATGTACGCGTTATCCGGCTACTTCATTGAGGTAAGAATTTTCAATTTGTTCAGAATTATCTTTCAGGGCCATGACGCAGCACTGCTGACGTCCAAAATTTACCCTTTTAAATTCACAGTCAGTTAATTATTGAAAGGTTATATCTGAGCCACAATTTTATTGTGAGGTTAGTCACGTTTTTATTCCGAGGTGACGGAAGTAAACTGTTGGGAGGTTACACTGAATGTGAATGTTATAAATATTTTTGCTGTTGGGAGGCTACACTTGTCGAGAGCCGGCCGGGATCGTAGTTTTTGTGAATTTCCGAGAAGTAGTCAGTCATATATTTGTTCTTATTTACCTAATGTTAAATGTAGTTTACATCTGGCGCAACGCATTTGCTAATTTGTCACTCCTTCTTTCACAGATCATCGGCAATTTATTGCCCTTTGCTGTTATTGTATTTGTTCCATTTTGCTTTGTCTTTGTTTGATTTTGTGCCTACCTTTGACTTGAGAAAACGCCGCGAAAAACTGCAAACAGTACATCGCGATGTGTAATGAGTGAAAAAGGCGAGTTGAATAATTTGACTGATAATAGTAGCGACACTTTAGTATCATAATGATAATCCTACAATTACAGATAATCAGTGCGTACCGACCACTAGCAATGATTTTAATACAAATGATGAACAAACAAATTCAGTTATGTCCACAGTAAGTTTAACGACAATTTATGACGCGGCACGTTCCGTTACAATGAACACTGCCCAGTTTGACACACCTGATTTGCAAAATTTACACATTGAAAAGATCAATGTTTCTAATGAAGATGAACAATGTACTCAAAATACGTCAGATTTATTTGATTCCGATATAGTGACCAAAAGTGCATATCCAATTGGCAAACCTTTTCAGGAATCAGACAATGACCAAATGGTTACACAAAACGTGACAAATGCGGATACACCATCATACAGCACACAGAATAGAGTCGCTAATTTTGGCATGGATCAAGTTATGGTATTATTGCTACAACTTAATGAAAATCTGAAACAGTCGAATGAAAAACAAGACAACAATTATAAACAACTTAATGAAAGTTTCGAACAGTCGAATGAAAACCACAACAGGTCGTTTAAACAAATTGATGAAAAACTTGACACCTCTTTTGAACAGCTTACTGAACCTGATTACAGCCGTTGCGTAGCAATGTCATGAAACTAAAAAACAATTACGGAGGAAACTAAGGCCTGTGCCAGGAATAATAATGAAGAGATACATAATACACATGCTTCCACAACTAAATTACTTAGAGATGAAATCAGTACAGTCGCTAAACAATGTTCAGAAAATGCAGCACAGTTATGCGACTTGCTTAAAGTAATGTCAGCAGAACTTTTACGCACTCTGGATGCGAAGGTATACAAGAAATTTGAGCAACAGAACAGCCAAATTGACGAAAGATTTAATCACCACCTACAAAACAGTTAAATGCGTTACCGTAAATTCATACAGGAACAGAACAAAGTAAAGAAACAAGTCATGGAAACAACTACTGCACAGAGACAGGAAAAGAAGCGTAAGTTGTTTACGAAAGCAAAGACATACATAGACACCAACATCGCAACAGTATCAGACGAGCTCAATACTATGAAACAGTTGAACACTGAACTGCATGATCAAATCTCTGATCTTAAAACAAAAACACTAATATTCAGACTTTGGAAAATAAGTACACAGCAGACTTTCAGACAGTGACCAGCAGACTTCAACAATTGGATTAACACAGGATCCCAATGCTATTAAAGCAGACGTTAAGAAAAAAAATAGAACTACACGTAAAATGCAGAAACAAGTTAATGTCTGTGACACTAAAAATGACGATCAGGTAAAAGCAGTGCCTGAAAAATTTGATGAATTGGCCAGTCGTATTGACGTTATCGAAAATAACAATGACAGCAAATCATACGATACGTCACCAGTTTCGTTCAATCAAACACCCGAATTCCAAAACATACAGCAGACAATCAGGGAGATAGGTTCGTCCAATACAAGAAAATTAGTATTGCATAGATCTATGGACTCATAGAAATACTTACACTTATTCTAGAGCATAATTACTTTAGCTTTTTACAACAAGCTGTACCAACAACATGATGGTTTGGCAATGGGAAGTAGCTTATCTGTGATATTGGATGATATTTACATCAACCATACAGAACAAAAATTTTTTTCAACCAACCAGCAAATCTCAAACAAAATAATCTACTACGGAAGATATGTTGATGATACAATCTTGCTTTTTGATGGTACAAACAATGGAACTGACGCATTAGCAGCAGATCAAAGAAAATGCACAAAAATATTAAATTCACAGTTGAATATGAAACTAATAAGAGGATTAACTTTATTGACCTACGTATTTCAAATAGCAACCATAAACATCAATTTAGTATTTACAGAAAACCTACCACCACAGCTGTCAGTATTGACAACTCATCTTGCCACCCCCACCAACATAAAATGGCATATTTCAGAGCCATCTTAAACTGAATTAAAAAAGAGTACCAATGAGTGACACAAACCAACAAAATGAAATCAATATAATTAAAAAGTGGCTCATAATAATGGATGTAAACCCATAACAGTAGAAAACCTTCACAACAAAATGCAAACAAAAACCACTAATCCACTTAACAGCAATCCACACAACATGCACTCCAAACTAAGTCAGTGTGTCACAGAAGCAAAACCTAAGTATGCTGCTCTCCCATATAAAGGCCCACTATCATACCAAATAGTACTTATTTAACAATAAAGATATCACAATCAGCTTTTCTACAAATAATAAATTACAACAAAAAGTAATACATGATGTAAACCCCTGCAAGAGCACATACCGTAAGTCAGGAATATGCAAGCTCAAATGTGATGCATGACCAAAATTCTACATTAGACAAACAGGCAGAAGTTATGAAATTACATACAAAGAACATATTGATGCTGTGAGCGGCGGGTGGGTGCTATTCTGTCATTCTGCGCAATGGATTAATCTGAGATGTACCCTTTACCCTGTGGCTCCTGGAAGACGCAATTTCCACCCCCACACTACTACAGGAGTTAGACAGACGCTCCTAACATTCTAAAGAGAAATGCCTGAAAAAATTTCAGCAATAAATATCTGCTGAAGTCGTCTGCTGTAAGGAAATGACACAAAAATTCACAAAATTTCATACGTAACTAATGGGATACTTGGGTACTGGAGTAGTGCTAATTAGTGTAAGAAAAACATGAAACTCACGAAAGTTATTATATATTTTTGCAAACATTCTGAGAAATCACAATGGCACTTTTAGTTATGAACTTAACACGTTATTTCCGTGTTCTTTTCGGAATGTGAAGTTACCTCTTAAGGATAGGATTCGCTAATGAAATTTCTATAAAAAGTTTAAGATTGTTATTGACTTGGCAGAATGGCTGAGAGCCGCGCCTACTCAACTTGAATAATTATCCGTTAGAATGTTGCTAGGTATGGTCGAGGCTGTCGAGTGTGAAATGCAGTGAAGTATACTGTTGTGGAAGGAATATGGGGCTCGCAAGAGCTGCAGCGCACCATACCGTAAGCTGTGATGACCACTGTCTCTGCTGCTAGCTGCTGACAAATAAGATAACTCTCGTTCTATCTGGATTGACCTACGCCAATCAAACTCTCCCTATGCCTTCATGAAGTCATTCGCCCATAGTGTAACTATTGGCGTGGTACACTAGTCACATAACCAGTCCACTGCGATGCCACTCAAAAATTCGCTCGCAGGCGTTTAACTATAACTCTGTCTGTTCACACCGCACAATAAGTGTGTCGGCCAACACAGTGAACAACGCTTAATCGCAAGGACTCCATATAGTGTCGCACATCGATTCGCTCTCGACAGAGGTGCTCTCCCAGTGAAGTACTGAGGAGAGACTTGTTTCTCCATCTTTGAGTACACGTACGAGCGCGCACGCTCTCGTTACGTGTTCTCGCTCCAAGAGCGACAACTGAACGGCCCCTCTCCACGGCAGACGTGATGGGGTATATCTTTCGGTCTCTTCCATTACTCCTCCTGCTCAAGGCGTCAGAAATATCGTCTGCCAATCAGCATTGCTCTTCTAAAACGGGAGAATGACATTTCGTTTAAGGCGACCAATCCGGAAATCTGTAGTATCGGCGTTTGGCGTTTGCCGTATCCCTGTGAAAGTCTCTGAAACTGCGTGCTCTGTTTGTAAAGAGTACGTAGGCTGGTCGCTCCCACATAGTGTAGCGGAATTTGCTTTTAAGCCGAACACGGGGTCGTTCCCCCTTTTCACTCAGGCCAACGCTAGCTGTTCTACGGGCAGTCACCGACCAATGTAGATGGGTTGGGACTGGCCTCCTGGCGTGCGATTGCCTCTCTCGAACTAAAAGCTCCTGTGACTGTCGTTTCTTGAATGTGTGTGTGTACGCCAGCCTCGAGTATTTCAACCATGGTGCGCACTTGCGATTTATTAGTTATTTGCATATCGTTTACATGAATTCATACAACATTGACTTTATCTTATCGAGTTTGGATTCGAATGAAGCGTCTTGATGTGCGGAATATGATTGTGAGGGCGGAATATGTAAGCAATGAGGATCAGGAGACCACGACGTCTTACAATGCTTTAGGGCTTGGTAACTTGAACAAATCTGCATTTGCAGCCCATGTTGCTGAAGAAAACCATTCTGTGAGAAACACTGAGAACAACTTAACAATTTTAGACCTAGCAGAAAAGGGAGCGATATGAATATACTGGAAGAAATAGAAATACCTACACACAATAACTGCATCCTAGACTGTATCCTTAATGAACAAACTGCATTGGCTAACACCCCTTTCATGAAAAATTTCCAAAAATTATTTCCCACCATCTGAAGAAAATAGTATTCCTATACATATCTGCAGATCAAGTAGCAAATTTTATTATACATGTTACTTCAATTATCATGATGCTAAATGAAAGTAAATAATGTACTGTCTTACCCATATATATATTTGACATGGAAAATCTTTTTATTATAGTTCAATTCTTTTATCTTGGCGGCTCGCGCATGCCTGCCTAGACGCGGGAGATTGATGCGTTGCCAGTTGCACACGACGCACGCGCCAAGAGAAGCAACGCCATAGTATAGCATAGTTCGCAAGCTTAGGTTTAGGGGGGAGCGCGCAGTTCATGAAGTAAAGCCATCACGGCCGCATTAACCCTTTCGCTGCTACAAAGACGTGCTCCCTGCATTCCGCGCTGTGGGCAATTTTGTCTCTGCACTGCTCGCCTGTGCAGACACATTGTGTTCCGACTGCTTTGACACTCTTTATCATTCGATTCCACAAAAACTATTTGGCTCAAAAAGTAGATTTTTACCAATCTTCTTGACTGATACCTTCCCCCCATAAATGACTTAATTTTGTTTCGATGTTCAACGCAGTTATTATGCAGCATTAAATATAGTAAACCTTTGCACGAAATTTTGAAGAGTTTGCAGAGGTAAACTCCATAGAGTATACTTTCCGGATGGTCGATTTTAGTTGTCACAATGTTGAGAATGAAATGTGGACAAGATACCTATATATTTCATTTAATTTAAGTACCACGTAAGAGTCGTATGTAATATTGAGAAATATTCCACCTTTCGCGACTGTAACAAAAGTTTTACTTACACTGGGCACGTTTGGCTTTATTTTAAAGCACTTCAATCAATCAAAAGGAAGTAGACAAAATACATTAAACAAAACTGTGGACTTAAAAAAACATTAGGACTTGAATATACCGTCTATCAGTGAAGTGCTCAGAGCTATGTCAAATATAATTTGGATGTGGCACACACAAACAGCATTTATTTGCTAAAACACTGATGAGCCAACACAAACATTGAATATTGTGCTACCGCTACGAAAGGTGACTTGGCAATGGAGGACAGAAAATACAGTCCTCTTATGATGCTTCAAAAGAGAGAAACGCGTCTGGTCTAAATAAGTCGCTTATTACAGTTGCAGAAGAGGGATATATTTCAATAACATTGGTAAAACTGCGACTGTGGAACAAAAACAAGAAATAGAACATGAATACCATTGTGTATGTGTCATACCTTTCACCGATGGAAGTGCTTTAAAATAAAGCCAAGCGCGCCGTGTGTAAATAAAACTTTTATTACAGTCGCGAAAGACGGAATATTTCTCAATATTACATACGACACCTATGTGGTACTTAAATTAAATGAGATATTGTTATACAGTAAATATTATATGAAATTTAGGTATCTTGTCCACATTTCATTCTCAACATTGTGGCAACTAAAATCGACCATACGGAAAGTATACGCTATGGACTTTTTACCTCTGCAAACTCTTCAAAATTTCGTGCAATGGTTTACTACATTTAATGCTGCAGATCAAAACAAAATTAAGTCATTTATGGGGGAAAGGTATCAGGAAAGAAGACGTGTAAAAATCAAATTTTTTGGCCAAATAGTTTTTGTGAAATCGAATGATAAGTGTGTCAAAGCAGTGGGAACACCATGTGTCTGCACAGGCGAGAAGTGCAGTGATGACAAAATCGCGCACAGCGCGGAATGCGGGGAGCACGTGTCTGCAGCAGCGAAAAAGTTAATGAAGAGGCAAAGCACTAGAAATTTCATCCAAACGAATAAAATTCGTGAAGTAAGGCACTCCAATATTGTTTTTAAATAAAGAAAATATTAAGCACCACACAAGGTTTGAACTCATAATCTTTCACTAGGCAGCCCAACACCTTAACCGTTCTGCTACCTCAGCTCATCGAACAGTGTAACTCCATATGGACTCTAACACCTCACGCAACTACTTATAAACACTGTTGGTATGACTATGAATTACTCACGCTTCGTCGAAGTACAGTAGGAAATAAACAATTACCGCTGTTCTTTATTGCGAAAAAGCAGCTCGAGAGATTGAAACAAACACCTTTCCATGCTATCGCCTGAATTAGGAGTCTTATTGCTTGTTTGGTTTAATTAATTAATAGAATATGAAGCAATTGGTATAAATAATGCTTTTTCAAACTTTCTGTAAAAGAAAGTCTGCTATCAAGACATTGCTTTTGTTCTATTAATTTATTTATGACTGAACGTTTCTAAAACTGAAGACACTCGTCTGTGCTCTGCACTGCTGTCGAGATCTGGCAACGTCGTTCTCTGTTCATTGGCTGACTGTGTTTTGTGACGTCAGATGCGCAGAACGAACCTAAACTCGGCCGCCAAGATATATGACGCGCACTTTAGTGTAGCTGTACTCGCTCTAATGTTCACAAAATCAATATCTCTCTGTACTGGTGTAAAAGGCGTTCCAGTTACATAAGTGAATATATGATCTTTTTCTATAGATTGATCATCTTTATAATGTTACGATATATCATAGCATTTTTGACATTCATATGTTTGTAAACACTTTGTATCCATCAAAACATGTGGTACATGTTAGCAGTCTCTTCTGTGACTAATATGGATTTCTCAGTGATACAAATTTAAGTGTGCAACACTAGGACTTTGATTGAAATATATTCAACGACAAATCTGAAGCGCCCAATTATACAAGTTTATGTGTGCAATGATGGGAATGCGGCGAAAACTACGTACGTCGTCTACTGGATCAAAACTATGAGAGCAAATAATCCAAACCGGCGTTTCACGTGGGTCACATCTCAATGGAAATCTGTAACGCAACCATTTGTGTGACGTGCTTATAATTATGCATTATTTATATTTTAGGACAAACTTATCAGTAAAAAAATGCACCACATGCTCTAGTGAAAGCATGAAAGCCGTATGACGAAGAACTGTAATGATCCGAAACCGGTAACAGTACCTTTTGAATTAGGGAACTTAAATTTGTGGCTGGTTGCTGTCTCGACACCATCAACATTTGTCTGCAAATAACATCCAAGGTCTCCAGCCATGTCATCATATGACAAAAGTGCAACAAGATTAGTTGATTTTCTCAATTATCACCAACGGTATAGACCAGCTGCTGAAAACGAATCCAGAATTCCATTTTCCACTTGAATAGTTAATTCTTGCTTAGTTTCATCGTTGAGTGCGAGTTGCATGTGGCTAGGGTACTAATGTTAAGTACAGCTGTTGGTTTAAACATAATGAAGGTTGAAAATTGCTAATACATCCTGGGGCAATAAGTGTAAAAAAATTCACTGCACAGGCCTTCGTAATTTTCGAAAGTTATACCTCGTAACGACAAATTTACTGTATCTTGAATTGTAAAGCCTTAAAACTCCAAAACCTCACAGTTAGACGCGTTAGTACTAAGACTGACGTGGAGCGTGAATATTGTTTTATGTTGCGTCAGTGAAAAATACCTTTCGATTTGAAAGATTATTAAATTATGAAAAATGTTATTTTTCACAAGTTGAAAAACGTAGTCATTAGTTTTGCGAGTAGTAATGGTGGGGGAGTCAAATTACTAATTTGTCTCCATTGTGAATACTGCGACTGCCACTGATGTATCTAACGGAAGTTCCAATTTTTTTCAGATCTATGCTGAGAGTTACTGAAAATTTGTAGAGGCAGGCTGTACCAGAATTGCACTGTATATTAGACACGTTTACTTCCATTCGTGCTGAGAATTCAATCTCATGTTTACTGTTGAGTTTACTACTTCAAACACCTGGAATTGGGTCATATTTAATACAATAACTGCACATTTTTGTAAAAACTGATTCTCTGGCCTATCATGATTCTAAAGCAGGCTGACGTACCATGAAGACACAGCTTGTTTACGGCTTGGGGCTCGCGACTGCCTTTAAGTGTATAAATGTCAACTTGCCCGAGCTGTTGCCTTTCAACAAGGCTGACGATTCCCATTGTAAGTCACAATGCGAACTATCTCGGTGGTAAGACATAAGCCTAATGAATGTGGCTGAGTACGGGGCTAACACATGCAGCACAGTGCTTTAGTACGCTGCTACATACATCATAATATCTGTAAGAGTTCTTAGTCTTTAGCGATTTAATGATTAACCGACTTCCCATTTCTCAGTATCACGCACCTGTACTTCAGAAAGCTGTTTTCAAAAGTCTTTCTGTAAGAGAGTTACATGACATCCTGTAGAAACTAAGTTTTAATTTAGCTTACCTGCTTTACTCAGAAAGTCAGAAAGTGTTAACCACTGTTCAGATATATAACTTATCAGTAACAAAACAATTTTTACTACGTATTGACTTTATGTCCTCGTCCTTGCGCTGTTGGCCAGATACTTCCTTCACGACTGATCATATGGTTTGAGCTTTATCCTGACAATTAGCTACTGTGCTTGCATACAGCATGGTTCCTGCATAGCTAACGACTTTTTTAACTGCCTTAAAGTTCTGTTTGTAATGCACTACTGCAGCTTGACCGTTACTGTACCTAACGTTTTGTTATAATTTCCACTTTGTTCTACGTGATGCACTTGTCCCATTAGTCAGTCATTTAGATTGTGTGTTTGCGACAGCACGCTGTTTTGTACGTTCCAGTCGAAAGCAATTTTTCAAAAGCAAGATAATGTGTTGACGAAAATATTGAATGTATCGCCTAGGTTACTTTCACGGTAAACTTTATGCCACTCTTACTCTTTAACGAGGTTGAAAACAAATCACTGTTGCCATTAGATAAACATTGATCATTTGTGACCGGTCTGAGTCGACAGTAGTTAGCCGCTCGATGTGGCCGAGCGGTTCTAGGCGCGTCAGTCTGGAACCGCGTGATCGCTACGGTCTCAGGTTGAAATCCTGCCTCGGGAATGGATGTGTGTGATGTTCTTAGGTTAGTTATGTTAAAGTAGTTCGAAGTTCTAGGGGACTAACGACTCAGCTGTTAACTCCCATAGTGCTCGGAGCCATTTGAACCATTTTTTGACAGTAGTTAACTGCAGGTGGATCATTGTGTTGTGTTTCTTCTGTCCCCGGTGGTTATTGCAAAATAAAAGCAAACTTTTTCACTTCTGGGGCTATGTATTCATAGATGTAACTTACACACGAGGTGACAAAGTTACGGGATAGCGATATGCACATATACAGATGGCTGTAGTATCGCGTAAACATGGTATAAAAGGGCAGTGCATTGTCGGGGCTCTCGATTGCACTCTGGTGATTCATGGGAAAAGGGTTTGTAACGTGATTGTGGCACTATGGAAATTAACAGGCTTTGAACTGCAGTTGGAGGTAGGTGCATGGAACATTCTATTGTAGAAATCCCTGGGTGATTCAATATTCCGATACCCGTAGTTTTAAGAGTGTGCCGAGAATACAAAATTTCAATCGTCATCTTTCACCATGGACAGTGCAGTGGCCGACGGCCTTTGGTTAACGACCGAGGGTAGCAGCGTTTGCGAAGACACAAAAGCAACACTAATTTCAAATAACCGCAGAAATGAATTTAGGACGTATGCCGAACGTATACCTAATAGCAGTGCGGCGAAATTTGGCTTTACTGGACTGTGGCAACAGACGACCAACGCGAGTGCATTTGCTAACAGCATGGAATCACGTGTGCACTGCCTCTCCCGGATTCGTGAACATATGGGTTGGATGCTGTTTTTACAGGTACTGAAACTGATTATTGATTGGAAATGGTTATAGATGGCTACTTAGAGACCAATTACAGTCATTCATGGGCTTCATGTTTGAAAAAAACGTTGGAACTTTTATGGATGACAATGCGCATTTCACTTGGCCGCAGTTTTTCGCTATTGGTTTGAAGAACACTCTGAACAATTCGAGCGAATGATTTGGCCATCAAGATCGCCCGACATGAATGCCATCGAAATTTTATGTCACGTAATCGAGAGGTCAGTTCTTGCCCAAAGTACTGCACTGGCCACACTTTGGCGGTCATGGACGGCTATAAAGGCAGCATGGTTAAATATTTCAGCAGGGCACTTCCAAGGTACTTCCAACGTCTTGTTGTACCACGCCAGGCGCATATTAAGAGGTATCTTATTTTTTTTTTTTTTTTTTTTAATGGCTTTGAGCACTATGGGACTTAACTTCTGAGGTCATCAGTCCCCTAGAACTTAGAACTACTTAAACCTAGCTAACCTAAGGACATCACACAAATCCATGCCCAAGGCAGGATTCGAACCTGCGACCGTAGCGGTCGCGCGGTTCCAGACTGTAGCGCTTAGAAACGCTCGGCCACTCCGGCCGGCTAAGAGGTATCCTATGACTTTTATCATCTCAGTGAAATAGAAGAGTGCGAACTTCATTGCGTTCGTTTTAGAATTCCCTTCGTGATAGAGATACAAAAGAGATGAACTTGTTGGAGATTACGTATACAAAACACTGCAACAGCCAGATGCTGCAAATAGAACAGTTCTTGATCAGGGAGTCGTAGAAGCTGTACATTGTACAGTCGTGGACAAAGCGAGAGAGACCCCTCGCCTTTTCGTTATGCTCATCCGCACAGCTTTAAAGTCTGCTACACAGCATAACAGGCAAGGCGACGAAGTGCTACCAACATACTATGCACAGGCGTGAAATTGAAAAACTATCCGAAATTTGTCAGACTGTTTTCAATCATATGTAAGACTATATTAACGCTGATTAGTGTGTTAACCACAACACCTAAATATAAGATAAAAATGAAAGAAGAAACGCTAATTAGTATGAACTGTACTAATAAAAATTAATTTCAGCTTATCGAGATAATATAACTGTTTTAGTAAGACAAAGTACCCCAGATCGTTACGATTTAGCAAAATATTATGCGCATTCGGCCGCGAAATGGTCTGTGTCAACGTTAACACCAGTCTTACTGGATTACCGTTGCTGACCTACCGTGAAAATGTGCAAATTTAGTAATGCATGAAGATTCATAATGAAATTCAGTTAAAAATCATTCAGTGCCACACTTAAGTCAATTCAATTATTGACAGAAGCGGAAAAAGTAGCCAGAAACAAGTATGAAATTCTACAAGAGTTTCATATCGACATCTACAGGGCACCGGTACAGAATAAAAGTAGCAACACAACATATGGGTGCGAGAGAATTTCTTAAAATTCCTTTACTGATAGTCTATCTGCCTCCATCGAGATTAGAACCGAAAACAGACCAGATCTCCCTTGCAGTAGCAAACACTTATCACTACGTTAGCAGAAAAACCCAGGCAAACAGCCATCTATTATTGCACCAGACATGAATAAGCCGGCAATTTCGCAATGAAAATAGCAAAATCATCTGCAGTTTCTGTTGCATAGAGCTTTCTGGACTCAAAAACATGAATTGTCTACCTTTATGTCACCGCTTATGTGACAATCATTCGGGATGTTTATCGAAATAACAGTAACTGTGGTAGCTATTTTCGTTGTTAGGATTTCGTCACGAAAATCGGTAAAAATGGAACTCTACTAGTCTCACTTTCTTGACGATCCATCTGTCTACCCAACTCTTAAAACCCGTTTACCTCGAGTACGGGTGGACATAATAAGCGGAAATGTATCGCACTTCCTGCGGCGTACGGTCCCTTGGTGGTGTAAAAAAGTGAGCTATTTCAACGCAATCTAAAAATACGGCCGTTTATGTAAAGAAAATTTACACGAAAGGTCAAAAAATGGGTCTAAGAACTATGCGATCAAACTGATTAGGTCATCAGTCCCCTAGACATAGAACTACTTCGACCTACCGAACCTAACACACATCCATGCCCCGGGGAAGTATTCGAACTGACGGCGCAAGCAGCCGCGCGGTCCGCGATATGACGCCGTTGAGCGCACAGCTAACCCGCGCCGGCAAGCTGTTAATATCGTCTGGTGTTGCTAAAAATTTATTCACTCCTGGTGAATGATTTTCGGTGCAGTTCATTTATGCAAGAATAACTAAAATATATTTGATGTTACGGAAGAGGAAGGACACCTAATTCACTTCCCCTTGTTTTTATTCATGATGTTAGATTCGCAATCTGAGCATACGTACTGTCCATAACCACACTTTAGATCCAAGTCATTGTCACAGATATGCGAATACAACACATTTGCTTATACTTGAGGTATTTCGTTTCCCACGAAGTGGTGGCAGACGATGCTGTGGCGTCTTCGAAGCGCAAGTTTCTCCAGTGCTAGCTATCTCAGCACATGAGCTGAGCGAACTTGCATAGTATGTTGGTAGCACTTCGTCGCCTTGCCTGTTATGCTGTGTAGCAGACTTTAAAGCTGTGCGCATCAGCATAACGAAAAGGCGAGGGGTCTCGCTCGTTTTTTCCACGACTGTATATGTGGCCGAAACATAAAGCATTACTTCCAGGATCAGTCTACGATTGTGTTTTCCGATTTTGTAGTGCATCATAAAACTTCTTAGATCTTCGGATATTGACGATCTTCTCTGTTACCGCTGCCCGCTTTGCGACCTCATTGAGTGTTTTTAGCTTAACCTTTAACCTCAACTACCCGCAGGTCCAGCAAGCGTAGACTTAAGGTCTTCCAAAAGCAAGTAAAAAGTATTCACAAAAGCCTATATTATAGTATTCCTATTTCACTGGCGAGTTAAGATGTTTAACGATAACGATACACAGCAGTTGGCGAATCCTTATAATTCTCTCGTAAGTTATTGGGTGAATACTTAGAAAAGCTTTTCTACGTATCTCACATCGTTTGTCTCCAATCAGGACAAAGTAGTTAAAAGATTTCTCATGGCTGATCCCTTTCTCGTTTTTGGGCGATATCTTTTTACGTCTTGAGCTATGATCAGTCTTTGGAAGGAAAGGTCGTGGTCATTCTTGCATTCCATGTTCACGAAATGTCTTAAAGCAAGAGATGGTATTGTCCTCCGCAATAATGCTAAAACAGCCTCTTTGACGTTTGCAGTCTTCTTCTTTTACCTTCGTCAAAACTGCTTTGCCTCTATAGTTCATATGTTCCTCTCCATGAGTTTCAGCTTTCTTCATAACATTTCTTCAATGTACGGAAGAATATGTCGCTCTTTCCTTCGCATAACTATTGGTACAAGCCTCTTCGTCCACTTTCCCAGCAATATTAACATCAACAACACCAATTCCTTGTATGTAGTTGTACCACACGCGATTGAAGCCTCAAGAGCTGCGAAGAAAGATAACCAAAGTTCTGGACTTTGTTCAACTCAAACTTCCTACCTCTGTCTGCATGGCAGGAAACACGGTGGCTCTTGTTGTTTTTGTGGACATTCTGAAAGAGCTACAGTGGAATATGCATTTCTGTATTTAGCTCATTTTTCATCAAAAGTTTTTTCATTTGAAGTTAGCGATTCAGATATATGTTTAACTTGTGTGCGTGTGTGTGTGTGTGTGTGTGTGTGTGTGTGTGTGTGTGTGCGTGTGGTGTGAGAGAGAGAGAGAGTGTGTGTGTGTGTGTGTGTGTGTGTGTGTGTGTGTGTGTGTGTGTGTGTGTAGAATTTGCTTATACTGTTAAAATTTGTGTGTCATGATCTGGAAGGCAGTTTACCCTTTTACTAATCATCTGCATATCCAAGCTTGTAACATACTTACTGACAGTTTGTACTTTAAGGCAAGCTGCCGTCATCGTGTTGAAATTTCTATAAGCAGCATTGTATGGGGATGGGCGTGAGTCAAGCTACTTCATTATAGATGTTGTGCCGTGATTTTTTCGCCACAGCATTCACGTCTCGAGAAGACGCGAAGTGTTGCAGTGACTCTGCAGGTGCCTGGAGATTGCTCCATCTGGGCAGTGGAGTGAGGCACGAACCAGATTCTAATCTTGGGTAAACGGTGAGTTGGTACCAATGGAGGCGAGAGCCGGCAAAGGCAGACTATTATCATGCTGGAGCTAGATAATGGAGCGAGTGACAAGACCTTGGTCTGCTATGTTTTCAGATTGGAATCTGCACAGATGCGTCAAAACTCTGTGATCACCTGCTTAATGTCCACACCTGCACCTACATCTAGATATATACTCCGCAAGCTACCGTACGTCCAATGGAGTAGGGTACCTAGTACCGCTGGTACTCATTCCTTTTCCCTATACACTCGCAAATGTTTCCTTACGACCCCTGACCAACACTATCTTATTTTATAAGTCTGTCCCCTTGTACTTCGGTCAAAAAGGGACTGCATGAAACATGTAAGTTACATCTTTATAAAATGAGTTAGGAACTAAAGAGAACATTTGCAAAAAGATGGTTAAATTTAAAGAAGAAGTTTGTTTCATGTGTCCACCTACGGCCACGCATGGCAATTGTATACAGGGCATCTCAAACATTTTCGGTCAAGTTGAAACAGGTTACAATGGATCCAAAACCGAATACGTTCATACAGGAAAATAATGGTCGGCAATGCGTATTTATTTTATTATAGAGATACAAAAAGTATACCACATAAGAACATGGCAACAGCGCATGAAGTTCCCCACTCCCTCAACGATCCCCGGTGTTTGTTGTGCCAGGAGACAGGCAGCATGGAACCTGGCAAGCAGGTCTTCATGGTTTCATACACCAACGCCATGACGTAAAATCAGAGGAACAAGCTCAGAGGTGCCAGATCCGGCGATCACGCTGGTCGTGGGGCAGCACCTCCCCTTCAATCCAGTGATGTGGGTACGTGTTGTTCAGGTGCACCGTCACGTTGAAACCACACTCTTTTGGGGACAATAAGAGGTACAGTTTCCGATAACTGTGGCAGCACGCCTCGGCGGAACACCCGATAACGTGGTCGAGTTAAACGGGTAGGCAGCAAATGTATTATGTAATCTTGGACAATGCCCGCCCTTACGTTGACAGAGCATCGTTCCGGTGGCCAGTGATGTGGATGGCGTACAGATTGTCGTCATTCAGACACGGCTATTGTGGCTGTTGGAAACGCCATCCCAGGTAAATATGGTCTCATCGATGAACAATAAAAACTGTACGAAGTTCGGAAGTCAGCATTGTGCTGGATAATCCCGTGACAGAAGCTCACACTGGGATCATAATCTATTGGTCCCAGTGCTTGCACACGTTGTGGGGGAATGTAATACGTTTTCCACCAATACTCTTCACACTGGACCCTCCGAAGTGTTTGATTCGCGGGCGATTTGACTGGTGGTTATTGCTTGTTAGTCGGCCACACCATCCAACACCATCTCAAAGTCTGGTGTTTGTAAATTCATTGGTGGAAACGACCTTCTCTCTGTGGCGTGAACGACCTCGTCTCTGGTAACTTGGTATCCACGGATGTAAACTTCTCCAGTTAGGATGGCACATGTTTGAAAAGTGTTCTCTCTACATTCGTGACGGCCGCTGTCGCCGAGCGGTTCTGGGCGCTTCAGTCCGGAACCGCGCTGCTGCTACGGTCGCAGGTTCCAATTCTGCCTCGGGCATGGATGTGTGTGGTGTCCTTAGGTTAGTCAGGTCTAAGTAATTGTAAGTCTAGGGGACTGATGACCTCAGATGTTAAGTCCCATAGTGCTTAGAGCCATTTGATTTTCTACATTTGTGCTGGTTTGCGAGCACTGCCGCACGCATGTCTGCCAACTCTCGTGACGAGTAATATTCCATCTTGGGCTACGCGTCAAGCTCTGCACATGGTAAGACACCTCACCATGAATACATCACAAGCTGTCTGCTGCGTCCGCAGCTCGTGGTCGTGCGGTAGCGTTCTCGCTTCCCAAGCCCGGGTTCCCGGGTTCGATTCCCGGCGGGGTCAGGGATTTTCTCTGCCTCGTGATGACTGGGTGTTGTTCGTATGTTAGTTAGGTTTAAGTAGTTCTAAGTTCTGGGGGACTGATGACCATAGTGCTCAGAGCCATTTGGACCATTTTTCTGTCTGCTGCATATTATAGAGGTTTGTGTGTGTGCGGACAAGGTTACGTGCCGGTGCGATGCGTGCGGTAGTCACATCACACATGTATTATGAGTTGCGTACTCTGTTTGTGTTTGGTGCTCAAGGGTCCACACGGTCTATCACCAGCTGTCATTTCCAGTGTATAACAGTCAATCGCGGCCTTTGCGACGACAGTCAGGCAGAACTACATGCGCTGTTGTAATACATGCATTGGGACTGGCGTCGTCGCTTTGAAAATTAGTATGAGCTACTTTTTTGTTACGCGGTGTACGCTGTGTATGATCATAACACAATAAATATGCATTACCAACCTCTGATGTGGTATAGCCGGTTGTGGACCCACTATCACCTGTTTCAGTTTGACCCAAAACGTTTGAGAGACCCCGTATAGTAAAGAGATTTGACTAATTCTAGGAGACGATCGCATGGGCAACAAAGGTTTCATTATTTGAGCACTGATTCTTGTAATAATTGAGTTATGCATATTTTTCTTTAATTTGTCCAGAAATGTTGATTTTTATCTGTGTTTAAAACATACAGGCAGTCTATTCTATTTTACGATAGGCGTTTCAATATAACTTCTTTCTTTTATTTGCTTGACTGTGAAAAATCATCATTTCTGTCTCTTTCCGCGGTAGCCCATAGTGTCTGCTACAGCGGTACATCTACGCAGATAAACTGACACCTATCTCTTAGGGACAACCGCAAGCATCGACCACTGCCAATCAATCAGGACGCGGGCTCGTACGTTTACGTTTTGACGGCTCGTGCAGCTGTGGACAGAGTACTGTCGCTCCTGGCATCGCATCGAATGGACGTAATTTAGACACCAGCCTAGCGCTTACTTGATGGACGCATTTATTCGGAATCTGTCACAAATACGGTGAGATCAAGGCGGGAGATGTTTTTGTGAGTTACATTTGCGTGTCGAAATAGATTCGCATTCTGCTACTATGCACTGAAATCAGCTGTTTGCGACACACGGAGATTTCTGATGGCTTGGCACTCGATCCCGGATTTCCCGCTCACCACTTCGGCTATCCGTGCACGCACCTTGAACCGATGCAAACTTCCCTCACCGACCTTCTGGTAGCACAGTTCCTGGTTCCTGCAAAGGGAGAAAATGTCATATTGTCATTCTAACCTATCGATAATGATCAATGACTCATCTACGTGGTTAGTATTTCCGCATGATTTGCGTTTATGTAGATTTGTGTTCCTTTCGTGTCGCATTTTGCATTCGAACTTGTCACGGCGAACGTTACGTCTTTGTTCTGTATTTGATCTCATCAGAAGACGTGGTGAACGGTTTCCGCTTCTAATTTACCCATTTGTGAATTCACGTGATTTATAAACAGTTTCTTTCATTCGTAAGATCACGTTTCAGAAACTTCTAACACTATTTCGAATTTTCTTTGTACACACTTCCCTTCACGAGTTCTGCCACGTGCCCAAATCTCCATGTGTGGATAATTAAGATCAGCTTCATAAAAACGTGCAGCATACACCTCCTTTGCAATTAATTCAGGTGTGACGGAGCATATACTCTCAGTGCTTGCAAATACCTACCTTAAGAATTTTACAGCACTTCAGGTAAGGCTATATAACGCAGTGCTTATAGACACATGGCGCGGAAACAGTCTCATTGGAACTTCTTTCTTCCACAGCAGCAGCTTATAGTTTTATGGGTTGTTAAGTAGAATAGGTCAAAAATGACAAATGCATTAGCGCTGTAAAAGTGAAGCCTTTAAGGCACAACTTTGAAGCAGTATAGTACATTATTTGCTGTCAATATTCCAATTTAAATTTCTTCCACGTGCTGTGTCGTCCCAACAAGACACATCCAGGCCAAAAGCACCACAGGCGCGAAGATGTGAGCTGGTGCGAGTGACATAGACACTCGCCACTTGAGCGAGTTCAACCAGCGCCACAGGCTGCGCTGAGGATGAAGATATCGACTTCGCCTCGGCCAGTTGCCGGCCTACTCGGAAGGTATAAAAGCAGCTCTGGCCCACTTGGTTATAGATCATCGTGCAGGGCTGACATAGTCAGGGATCGTCGTTTAGTGAACTCTTTGAAGTGAACAGATAGTTGTCAATTGCATTTGCTATGTACTATGAAGTTTAACTAAAATTATTTGCACTTAGCCATTGAGTGTCTTTTTTGTGTTATATTACATGCAGTGCAGCAGACTTCATTATTAAAAGTGACTAAGATATGCAAACCTTTTAACTTATTTGTGTGACTTTGTTATTGATTTCCTGGAGTGTTGTAGAGCCTTCGTTTACCTATCCTGTCACCTGACCCAGGAGCATAGCTGTGCAACAGTGGCACAGAGAAATTGTCTTAGCTGTGTACCGCACCAGAAGCCGTTACACGAACTGAAAAACTCTGCCTACCCTAATAACAGTCGCAACTCGGCTTCCACAGCACTAGTGACGAGGCCTTTACAAAATTGTCGAGCACGGTTTACAAACACATGTTACTTAAGGGTAACCTCGACGATTGCATGATGCTTTGGGAAAGTTTTCCTATGTCAGAAACATCGTCATACCAGTCAGATCGCGTTATTAATGGGTTATGTCCAGTGTTTAGGAGTATGTTTCAGGGTCCAAACCTGCTTCAGAATATTCTATGAGCACACAGGTTCAGTTTCAAAAGGAGTGGCAGGATCTGAAATTACCATCTGATTTCCCTCCCACGCTCCTTATGGGCTGCCCATACCTGGTGCTTAGTAGGTATGTTGGCAGCTTGCCTTCCACAGCGACAAACAACCTTTCCTAAATCGATAATCCTGTTTGGCAGATTAGTCACAATGAATTACAGATTGGCTATTCGATGTGCATAGTAGCTAACCAGAGCCTTTTTCACAATAACTAAGCTGAGGCTTTGCACTTACCTTTTTGAAATTTACTAGCATCTCTACCACATTCAGGCTTTTGACATACCACATTCCGATCTGCAGAACATTGTCCTTTCGTTAGTTATTAGTTCCATCTTGGTAGTCCCCTCTCGGAGATCCGATTGGGTGGAGTGACCTGGAATCTCACGCCATTGAAACGAATGTCATAGTATTACTTTCAGTTACAGGCCTGTGGATACACATTTTCTGTCTTAAATGTAGTGATTTATATAGCCTTCTGCATCGTCAAACCGTTGATCATCGTTGACTTTCCATCTTTTGTAGGCAGTTTTTCACTCCGAAGGCAACAGAGTGCACCGAAACTATGGCCGCTCCTTCGCCCTTCTTTGACAAGTCCGTAGGTATACCGAAGTTACCGATTTTATGATAATATGAGGCTTTATTCTATTTTAATCTGTTCTTAAAATGGTCATTTTGGACCGAAATTGATAAGTGAGTATCGAGTTTTGCAATTAAAGAAAGAAATTAGCTCGGACGGGCTTTTGTTGAAGTTTAGAGAACATACCTTCACCGAGGAGTCAAGCAGTATATTGCTCCGTCCTACGTATATCTCGCGAAGAGACCATGAGGATAAAATCAGAGAGATTAGAGCCCACACAGAGGCATACCGACAATCCTTCTTCCCACGAACAATACGAGACTGGAATAGAAGGGAGAACCGATAAAGGTACTCAAGGTACCCTCCTCCACACACCGTCAGGTGGCTTGCGGAGTATGGATGTAGATGTAGATGTAGATGAGAACAGTCTTCGGTTCGTGTTCCCCACAAAATTCTCATGATTCCAGTTTAAGTTGTTCGTAATTGTAATCTCTCGGTAATTAGTTGAATCTAGACGCTTTAATTTTATTTTTTCGTATAATTGAAATTTAATGGACTTTCCTTTTGCTCTTATGCAGGACCTGCTAATTTTTGTTGTTTAGAGACAATTGTCGCTTTTTGCACAAAGCAAATATATTGACTAAACCGTTTAGAATTTCCTTTTAATCCTCTGACGACTATCCTAGACATCTGCAAACCATCTAAGAGGACTGCTCAGATTGCCTCCTAAGTTGTTCATTCAAAATTTAATACTGACAACAGCAGAAGGCTTATAAAACTTCCTTCAGAAACATTAAATATTACTCTGGTTTCTCCAGATGACTTCGTGTAAATTACTACGATCTGTGACCTTACTGACAGAACATTACGAATCCATGTCTAATACTCCACTCTACAGATATGCAATTTGATTGGAAGTAGCTAGTGAGGAACGGAGTCAAAAACCATCTGGAAATATCGAAATATGAATAAACTTCCGTTTAGATAGCTTTCATTACCTCGTGTAAATAAATAGCCAGTTATTTTACAAGATCGATATTTTCTGATTTTTTCTGATTTTCCGATCCCAGAAACCTGTTACAAATCAGTGTCAGTTACATGGGCTTATAACTCAATGGATTTTGTTTTCTTGCACTTGTTTCACCCTAACACAAGAAACTTTGCATTTTTAGGTACAGTTATTTCCTCTGGTGAGAGTTTCTATATGACTGCTTAAAACGAAGGCATTTCCGAAAGACACTTAGCAGCTATACCATTTGGACCGGAGGAGTTGCCTTCATTTAAGCAACGTAGTCGCTTTACTACATTGAGGGCATCTGCTTCCAGATTACTGATATTGGCAATTCTTTTCGATTCTGATTCTGGAATATTTATTGCACCTTCATTGGTGAAGGAAACTCACAAGTCTGAGTTTCGTAATTTCGCTTTAGTGGCTCTGTCCTCGGTAACAGTATAACTACCATCACTCAGTGAATGTATTGTTTGCTCCTTGCCCCTGGTATATTTTACTTACGACTGGAATCTCTTTCGAGTTTCTACCACATATCGAGAAGCAGTTCCGTCGTGGCAAGAATGGAAACCATCTCGCATTGAAATCCACCTTAGTTACTGGGCATCGAAAACCATTGTCAGTCTTGGAAATTTTGCACTCTTTTAAAGCTGCTATTTCACTTTCATTACTTATGCAACCATTCCAGATCTTTTTATGTACCATGATGTTTTGTTGCGTCTATTATTAATTTAGTTGGCATAAAACTCTCAACAGCCATAAACTGTATTTCTTTGAATTCAAGCCACATTTGGTCGATGCCTACAGAGCATGGAAGAAATGGAGACCTTCTCATAGTAAGGAGTCAAAAAAGAATTTTTTGTCACTATTTCCTATAACGCTCATCATTTAGTTAATAAACTATAGCGTATTGCACCAATCGGGTGTAAGCAGCTCTGCTGTCATTGGCTGTTGCAGTCAGGTTAATGGCGGACGCCACAATTCGAACAAATACGTTGCCTAAAAAATTGAACATTAAATTCACTCAGAGAAATTACGGTGCACACATGTTTCACACTCACCATAAAGATACTTAAAATAGTAGGCAGTGCTGCAGCACTAAAATTATGAATGAAAGAAATATTCACAGGATTGGCAACAACGACACTAATGGAGGTTAGCAATGTCTACCGGAATAACAAAATTTTGCTAACACGACATTTATTTTAAGGAAGAAGCAAATTAAAGATTAGTTTCTTTGAACAAGTTCCAAATAGAAAATTCACAATTTTAGTAGTTGTTTTAGTCTTTGGTGAGAGCTAAAGCAGCTATCGTTATCTGTTAAAGATGCAGGCAATGAAGTGCGATGTCGTCAGCAACTTATCGTTGCAGACAGCGTGTTGAAATCAGCTTTGTCGAGAGTTGATGCTGAAGATTAATTATCTGACGTGAAAATTTACTCTCCACCCGGCGAAGATTTCATCAGTGGCGTATTATAGACCACTGAAATGTTGGACATTGTTACAGTTGTTGCCAACATTCACCTTTGCACGGGAGATTTATTATGTGTCTCACGCACAACGCTGAATTAACACAGTTTAGGGGTTTTCAAAGTTATTTCGATCGCGGAATTACAGTCTGTTCGTTTTCCACGTGAATAATGCGACCGCGAACTCTCCACTGCTGGGGGTAACATGCACATTCATGATAAACAGTTTTTATACGAATGTGGCACAATTGAAGGTTCATGCACACGGTAGTCAGCGACGCTGCGAATATGCGTTGAAATTATAAAATATTTAAAATGCACACGGCATAATCACAGAGAACACAGTTGTTTTCAGAACACCGTAACTACAACGTAGTCTGTACATAGCTATGTTGTCGTAATTACGCGACACAGTTCGTTTGGTGGTTTTACACAGTCCGATTTTTTAAACGTTTCTACATTCCATTACAGGAAGGAGTAGAAACGTATCTCATCGTTAATTTGTTTCTTTCGCTCCGATTGTTTCAGGGCACGACATAGTAAACACACTTTTATCCTACTTCCGCCTTCTCGGTACAAACATTAGTGCAATGCACGTTCTACTCACAGTGTTCGACCCTCACAATCGATATTTCTTGTCTCCAGCTCTGCTTGTACAATATCTCAGTACACATCTAACTTTACAAATTCATTCCAATCAAAATTAATGCAGTAAGTGATAAAAGAAACAAAATATTTTACATATTCAATAAACAAGAAAATGTAATTACTAATAACTACAAGGGAAATAATGTCAGTTACATATTTTTTTCAACAAACAATTACTCAATACATTGTAGAACAAAAGTAAACATTATGCTATGTTGCCAGAAATTCATGTACAACTACGAAAAAAGAAAGAAAGGAACAAATAAAAGAGAAAAATGCCTCATGTATAGATCGCAACTAGCGATGTCTTTACAAGCTCCGGGCAACTGCACCTTGAAAGCCGCTTATAAACCTGATGAATGATTAGTAATGATGCTATTACAGTTCCCTGTGTGGCAGCCGACACTAGTTTCACTTCTAGCAAATGTATCCACACTGATAATGGTGTATTGGACTCTAAAATTAAATGAACAAGTAACGGAAGGCAAGAACTTAAGGCTCCAACGGCAACGATATGATTAATTATGGAGCATCAGGGAGAATAGGACAATGTCTGGGGACCAAAATTATCGTGGCTTTCTAAAAGTAACCACATCGCATTCCACATCATGCTATGTTGGAAAAAGATTGTGGATTGTAAGGTAGGTGATCAGAATATTTTAGAACTGAAATCATATGTAAAGAAAATAAGAAATTGATGCAAGTCTGAAGTAATTCACATTCTTCACCTGACATGGAATCCGCTAGATTTTCTTGATTCCTTTCAAAACCTGTGATGCATCATAAAAATCGATAAATCGAAATAGCGCCCGTCAAGAAGCTAGGCCGGCGACATAGTATGTAAAGTACGTATAAAACTTGAGTAGTTTGCTACCGTAAGTACCCAAGACTACGAGATCTGTACAAAGTCTTGCGTGTGAGAGGACCTCCCTGCCATATCAAGTGTTTCTTGGACGTTCCAGTGCGTAGAACCCATAAAGCCTAACAAGCCGTTATTCGTGACGTCAGTAATTGCTGTTTCTTCGCTTGTTTCTGAATGTTAACGCTACTAAAAGTTGTACTGATATTGTTAAAACACGAAACGAGACTAAAAGAGCAACTGCGTTGGCACATTACGGCGGTACAGATATATCTGCATACGCTGTTTACGAAATATAATGGATTATAAGCTAGTATTTGTAATATCTCAGTTGATCAAAGAATTATATCCGCCAATGTAGATTTCTTTATTGTGTTAATCAATAATTGAATATAAGCGAAATAGTTGATGAAAGTGCCTAGTAAAAATCATACTCTGTCAGCTTCGGGACTCAAATAGACTCACTTGACACGAAAGCTCATATTTTACGATAAAGGGTTTTTCCTATGCTACGGACTTCAACTTAATTAAAAAAGTTTCTTTGACGGTTCGCGCAGCAGGGGTGGGCAGGAAGCCTAATTGCAAACAAAAAACAGAATTAATGAGAGTTCGCTACGGTGTTGTGTACTTTTCACAAAAAGTAAGGGACGCGAGCAGCAGTCTCACCGGTGTAGCGTGAGCTATAGGCATGTAGCGATGGGCGGACCGGCGTCAGTAAATCCAGCGCGACACGGCGCGCGGCACGTTCCCTAGCGTGGAAATTAAACCTGTGCTACGCCGAAGATACTGTGCGATTTTCGTGAACCTGTTGGCAACGTTCCACGCTTCTATCTGTGGTACAACTTTACCAACAAGCTGGAGGTAGGTATCTCTAAAAACTTCGGGCTGTAAATCGTTGTAAGCAACATCCTCATAAGAACCTTCTTCTTCTTTTACGAACCTGTGTTCCTGCACCGTAAAACAACAGAAGTGCGTACACTGGCCTAGTGTACGGAAAAATACACTACTGGATGTTAAAATTGATACACCAAGAAGAAATGCAGGTGATAAAAGGGTATTCACTGGACAGACATGTTATACTAGAACTGACTTGTGATTACATTTTCACGCAATTTGTGTGCATAGATCCTGAGAAATCAGTACCTAGAACAACCACCTCTGGCCATAATAACGGCCTTGAAACGCCTGGGCATTGAGTTAAACAGAGACTGAATGGCGTGTACGGGTACAGCTGCCCATGCAGATTCAACACGATACCACAGTTCATCAAGAGTAGTGACTGGCGTATTGTGACGAGCCAGTTGCTCGGCCACCATTGACCAGACGTTTTCAGTTGGTGAGAGATCTGGAGAATGTGCTGGCCAGGGCAGCAGTCAAACATTTCCTGTATCCAGAAAGACCCATACAGGAGCTACAACATGCAGTCGTGCATTATCCTGCTGAAATGTAGGGTTTCGCAGGCATCGAATGAAGGATAGAGCCACGGGTCGTAACACATCTGAAATGTAAAGTCCACTGTTCAAAGCACCGTCAGTGTGAACAAGAGGTGACCGAGTTGTGTAACCAATGGCACCCCATACCATCACGCTTCCAATGTGCATACACCGCGATGTCGCCAAACACGGATGCGACCATCATGATGCTCTAAACAGAACCTGGATTCATCCGAAAAAATGACGTTTTGCCATTCGTGCACCCAGGTTCATCGTTGAGTACACCATCGCAGGCGCTCCTGTCTGTGATGCAGCGTCAAGGGCAACCGCAGCCATAGTCTCCGAGCTGATAGTCCGTGCCGCTGCAAACGTCGTCGAACTGTTCGTGCCGATGGTTGTTGTCTTGCAAACGTCCCCATATGTTGACTCAGGGATCGAGAGGTGGCTGCACGATCCGTTACAGCCATGCGGATAAGATGCCTGTCATCTCGACCGCTAGTGATACCAGCCCCCCCCCCTCCCCCACCATGAACCATAGACCTTACCGTTGGTGGAGAGGCTTCCGTACCTCAGCGATACAGATAGCCGTACCATAGGTGCAACCACAACGGACGAGTATCTGTTGAGAGGCCAGACAAACGTGTGGTTCCTGAAGAGGAGCAGCAGTCTTTTCAGTAGTTGCAGGGGTAACAGTGAGGATGATTGACTGATCTGCTCTTGCAACACTAACCAAAACGGCCTTGCTGTGCTGGTACTGCGAAAGGCTGAAAGCAAGGGGAAACTACGGCCGTAATTTTTCACGATGGCATGCAGCTTTACTGTATGGTTAAATGATGATGGCGTCCTCTTGGGTAAAATATTCAGGAGGTAAAATAGTCCCCCATTTGGATCTCTGGGCGGTGACTACTCAGGAGGACGTCGTTATCAGGAGAAAGGAAACTGGCGTTCTACGGATCGGAGCGTGAAACGCCAGATCCCTTAATCGGGCAGGTAGGTTAGAAAATTTAAAAAGGGAAATGGATAGGTTAAAGTTAGATACAGTGGGAATTAGTGAAGTTCGGTGGCAGGAGGTACAAGACTTTTGGTCAGGCGAATACTGGGTTATAAATACAAAATCAAATAGGGGTAATGCAGGAGTCGGTTTAATAATGAATAAAAAATAGGAGTGCGGGTAAGCTACTAAAAACAGCATAATGAACGGATTATTGTGTCGAAGATAGACACGAAGCCCACGCCTACCACAGTAGTACAAGTTTATATGCCAGCTAGCTCTGCAGATGACGATGAACTTGAAGAAATGTATGATGAAATAAAAGAAGTTATTCAGATATTGAAGAGAGACGAAAATTTAATAGTCATGGGTGACTGGAATTCGGTAGTAGGAAAAGGGAGAGAAGGAAACGTAGTAGGTGAATATGGATTGGGGGGAAGAAATGAAAGAGGAAGCCGCCTGGTAGAATTTTGTACAGAGCACAACTTAATCATAGCTAACACTTGGTTCAAGAATCATAAAATAAGTTTGTATACATGCAAGAAGCCTGGAGATACTGACAGGTTTCAGGTTGATCATATGAAGGTAAGACAGAGATTTAGGAACCAGGTTTTAAATTGTAAGACATTTCCAGGGGCAGATGTGGACTCTGACCACAATCTATTGGTTATTAACTGTAGATTAAAACTGAAGAAACAGCAAAAAGGTGGGAATTTAAGGAGGTGGGACCTGGATATACTGAAAGAACCGGAGGTTCTACAGAGTTTCAAGGAGAGCATAAGGGAACAATTGACAGGAATGGGGGAAAGAAATACAGTAGAAGAAGAATGAGTAGCTTTCAGGGATGAAGTAGTGAAGGCAGCAGAGGATAAAGTAGGTAAAAAGACAAGGGCTGCTGGAAATCCTTGGGTCACAGAAGGAATATTGAATTTAATTGATGAAAGGAGAAAATATAAAAATGCAGTAAATGTAGCAGGCAAAAAGGAATACATACGTCTCAAAAATGAGATCGACAGGAAGTGCAAAATGGCTAAGCAGGGATGACTAGAGGTCAAATGTAAGGATGTAGAGGCTTGTCTCACTAGGTGCAGGTTAGATACTGCCTACAGGAAAATTAAAGAGACCTTCGGAGTAAAGATAACCACTTGTATGAATATCAAGAGCTCAGATGGAAACCCAGTTCTAACCAAAGAAGGGAAACCAGAAAGGTGGAACGAGTATATAGAGGGTCTATACAAGGGCGATGTAATTGAGGACAATATTATGGAAATGGAAGAGGATGTAGATGAAGATGAAATGGGAGATATGATACTGCGTGAAGAGTTTGAAAGAGCACAGAAAGACGTGAGTCGAAACAAGGCCCCGGGAGTAAACAACATTCCATTAGAACTACTGACAGCCTTGAGAGAGCCAGTCCTGACATAACTCTACCATCTGGTGAGCAAGATATATGAGACAGGCGAAATACCCTCAGATTTCAAGAAGAATAAAATAATTCCAATCCCAACGAAAGCAGGCGTTGACAGGTGTGAAAATTACCGAACAATCAGTTTAATAAGTCACAGCTGCAAAATACTAACGCGAATTCTTTACAGACGAATGGGAAACTAGTAGAAGGCTTCGGGGAAGATCAGTTTGGATTCCGTAGAAATATAGGAACACGTGAGGCAATACCGACCTTACGACTTATTTTAGAAGCTAGATTAAGGAAAGACAAACCTACGTTTCTAGCATTTGTAGACTTAGAGAAAGCTTTTGACAATGTTGCCTGGAATATTCTTTCAAATTCTGAAGGTTGTTGTTGTTGTGGTCTTCAGTCCTGAGACTGGTTTGATGCAGCTCTCCATGCTACTCTATCCTGTGCAAGCTTCTTCATCTCCCAGTACCTACTGCAACCTACATCCTTCTGAATCTGCTTAGTGTATTCATCTCTTGGTCTCCCTCTACGATTTTTACCCTCCACGCTGCCCTCCAATGCTAAATGTGTGATCCCTTAATGCTTCAAAACATGTCCTACCAACCGATCCCTTCTTCTAGTCAAGTTGTGCCACAAACTTCTCTTCTCCCCAATCCTATTCAATACCTCCTCATTAGTTACGTAATCTACCCACCTTATCTTCAGCATTCTTCTGTAGCACCACATTTCGAAAGCTTCTATTCTCTTCTTGCCCATAATAGTTATCGTCCATGTTTCACTTCCATACATGGCTACACTCCATACAAATACTTTCAGAATTCTGAAGGTGGTAAGGGTAAATACAGGGAGCGAAAGGCTATTTACAATTTGTACAGAAACCAGATGGCAGTTATAAGAGTCAAGGGACACGAAAGGGAAGTAGTGGTTGGGAAGGGAGTGAGCCTGACTTGTAGCCTCTCCCCGATGTTGTTCAATCTGTATATTGAGCAAGCAGTGAAGGAAGCAAAAGAAAAATTCGGAGTAGGTGTTAAAATCCATGGAGAAGAAGTAAAAACTTTGAGGTTTGCCGATGGCATTGTAATTCTGTATATATATATATATATATATATATATATATATATATATATATATATATATATACATATTAGACGAGTTTTGCTTAATGGGAAGCAAACTGAGGATGACTGAATTAATCCATATATATACACTCCTGGAAATTGAAATAAGAACACCGTGAATTCATTGTCCCAGGAAGGGGAAACTTTATTGACACGTTCCTAGGGTCAGATGCATCACATGATCACACTGACAGAACCACAGGCACATAGACACAGGCAACAGAGCATGCACAATGTCGGCACTAGTACAGTGTATATCCACCTTTCGCAGCAATGCAGGCTGCTATTCTCCCATGGAGACGATCGTAGAGATGCTGGATGTAGTCCTGTGGAACGGCTTGCCATGCCATTTCCACCTGGCGCCTCAGTTGGACCAGCGTTCGTGCTGGACGTGCAGACCGCGTGAGACGACGCTTCATCCAGTCCCAAACATGCTCAATGGGGGACAGATCCGGAGATCTTGCTGGCCAGCGTAGTTGACTTACACCTTCTAGAGCACGTTGGGTGGCAAGGGATACATGCGGACGTGCATTGTCCTGTTGGAACAGCAAGTTCCCTTGCCGGTCTAGGAATGGTAGAACGATGGGTTCGATGACGGTTTGGATGTACCGTGCATTATTCAGTGTCCCCTCGACGATCACCAGTGGTGTACGGCCAGTGTAGGAGATCGCTCCCCACACCATGATGCCGGGTGTTGGCCCTGTGTGCCTCGGTCGTATGCATCCTGATTGTGGCGCTCATCTGCACGGCGCCAAACACGCATACGACCATCATTGGCACCAAGGCAGAAGCGACTCTCATCGCTGAAGACGACACGTCTCCATTCGTCCCTCCATTCACGCCTGTCGCGACACCACTGGAGGCGGGCTGCACGATGTTGGGGCGTGAGCGGAAGACGGCCTAACGGTGTGCGGGACCGTAGCCCAGCTTCATGGAGATGGTTGCGAATGGTCCTCGCCGATACCCCAGGAGCAACAGTGTCCCTAATTTGCTGGGAAGTGGCGGTGCGATCCCCTACGGCACTGCGTAGGATCCTACGGTCTTGGCGTGCATCCGTGCGTCGCTGCGGTCCGGTCCCAGGTCGACGGGCACGTGCACCTTCCGCTGACCACTGGCGACAACATCGATGTACTGGGGAGACCCCACGCCCCACGTGTTGAGCAATTCGGCGGTACTTCCACCCGGCCTCCCGCATGCCCACTATACGCCCTCGCTCACAGTCCGTCAACTGCACATACGGTTCACGTCCACGCTGTCACGGCATGCTACCAGTGTTAAAGACTGCGATGGAGCTCCGTATGCCACGGCAAACTGGCTGACACTGACGGCGGCGGTGCACAAATGCTGCGCAGCTAGCGCCATTCGACGGCCAACACCGCGGTTCCTGGTGTGTCCGCTGTGCCGTGCGTGTGATCATTGCTTGTACAGCCCTCTCGCAGTGTCCGGAGCAAGTATGGTGGGTCTGACACACCGGTGTCAATGTGTCCTTTTTTCCATTTCCAGGAGTGTGTATATATATATATATATATATATATATATATATATATATATATATATATATATATATATATATTTCAGTCATCCTCAGTTTGCTTCCCATTTAGCAAAACTCGCCTATTGGTTTCTTTTGCTCATTTCGTAAACTAATTTCTTCAGAATGATTTGGTTTATTCGACTCCACTCAAGTCCAGTAGCATAGTCTTACTTTTGTCGTTGTTCTTTTGATAATATCTTTTCTAGATACTATTCATTCCGTTCAAGTGGCATTACAAGCTCTTCGCTGTCTCTGACGGAATAATAAGGTTGTCGGCAAATCTGATAGTTCATTTTTCTTGCCCCTGAACTTTTTTCCCTGTACCAAATATAATTTTGGCTGTTTTAACTGTTTTATGTACGCAAAGATTGAATATTATGAGGAATAAGCCAAGAACCCTGTCTCGCTCTCTTCTCAACTGTGTTCTTTTCTTACAATTGCAGTCTGATTTCTGCACAAGCTGTAGATATCATTTCACTCCTCTTATCACCACTGAGAACATCAGAATTTCAAAGAGTTTATTTAGGCCGGTATTGCATTATTTGTTTCAAAATCTTGGATCGCTTTAATTGTATGTTTGTCTTTCCACAACCCATCTTATAAGGTATGTTATAATGCTAATACTGAATCTCTTGCTTCTACATTTGCTCCAGAATCCAAAGTGGCCTTCAGAGACGCTTCCCACAGTAAACAAAAAAATGGTTTAAATGGCTCTGAGCACTATGGGACTCAACTGCTGAGGTCATTAGTCCCCTAGAACTTAGAACTAGTTAAACCTAACTAACGTAAGGACATCACAAACATCCATGCCCGAGGCAGGATTCGAACCTGCGACCGTAGCGGTCTTGCGGTTCCAGACTGCAGCGCCTTTAACCGCACGGCCACTTCGGCTGGCCCACAGTAAACATATGTCAAGCTTTTGTGAGCATTGCTGCTTCACAATTTAAAACTGCAAGCAGCAATACTAACATTTAACATTTGCTCTTGTAGCTGGTGTTAGTTCTGCTTGAACTCACTATAAGAGGATGTTTTTGTGGATTACGTCATTTATACGAACAACTTTTAAGCAGCCATTTATTAAAGGCCGTTTTACAATACATTTAGCGCTAAACAATGAAATTAGTTTCCAGAATGAGATTTTCACTCTGCAGCGGAGTGTGCGCTGATATGAAACTTCCTTGCAGATTAAAACTGTGTGCCGGACCGAGACTCGAAGTTGGAACAGGAGAGCTTCTGTAAAGTTTGGAAGGTAGGAGACGAGGTACTGGCAAAAGTAAAGCTGCGAGGTGGGGGCGTGAGTCGTGCTTGGGTAGCTCATTTGGTAGAGCACTTGCCCGCGAAAGGCAATGGTCCCAATTTCGAGTCTCGGTCCGGCACACAATTCTAATCTGCCAGGAAGTTTCAATGAAATTAGTGTTCGGAAAATCATTTTCCTGGTGTCTTGTAAAGTGATTGCCACTCCAGACTTCCGTCAATCAAATGGTTGGTCCGTTGGTTTAAAAGAGGGGGAAGGGCCAAACTACGAGGTCGTCGGTCCCTTGACACTGATAAAACAATGTCACAACTATTGCAATAAGACAGACGAGACTTATAATACAAAACGGAAGGAGTGGAAAAACCCCAAGAACAAAGGAAAGGCAACGAATCCTAAAAGGAACAAAAGAGGACAAGGAAACAACAGAGACGCTAGAAACAGAAGAGAGTAAAACAAGAAAGCAGATTACAGTGGCTGGCCGACCATGAGAATAAAAAGGAAAAGCCAGCCACACATTAAAACCTCCATCCTAAAAGAACTAGGGTGGAGGACACAGAGGGACAAAGGACATGCGCTAAAAATAAGATCAAATTGTAAAACCCACCCTCAAGGATAAAAAGTAAAACTAAATCAGCCAATGACGCGTTGTCAGATAAAATGAGCGGCAACGAGTGCGGTAACCCAAGATTTCGTCGCTGGGCAGTCAAAGTGGGACGGTGCACCAGAATATGGGCCACTGCCAACCGGGCGCCGCACCGACACTGAGGTGGGCGCAAGATGTAACCGTGGATCGCCCAAGCGTGGCTAATGCGGAGCCAGCAGAGGAATACTGACTCCTTGCGAGAGGCCCGCATGGAAGATTTCCACACATTTGTAGTCTCCTTAATGATACGAAGTTTGTTGTTAGTACTGTTACGCCATTCCGTCTCCCAATGCCGAAAAACCCTGCAGCGTAAGTCAGAACGCAGGTCAGGTTCAGAGATGCCCATCTCCAGAAGCCGTTTCCGTGCAGCCTGTTTGACCAGTCTATCGGCACGTTCATTGCCTGGGATGCCGACGTGTCCTGGGGTTCACACAAACACCACTGAACGACAGAACCGGTCCAGGCCATAGATGGACTTCTGGATGGACGCCACCAAAGGATGGGGAGAGTAGCATTCGTCGGTAGTTTGTAGGCAGCTCAAGGAGTCAGTACACACAGCAAACGATTCCTTGGGGCATGAACGGAGGTGCTCAAGAGCACAAGATATAGCCACCAACTCGACAGTGTAAATACTGCAGCCATTGGCCTGGGAATGCTGTTCAATATGTGCTCCATGGATGTACGCGAAGCCGACGCGAGCATCAGCCATCGAGCAGACGGTGTAAACTAATTCGTGGCCTCGGTACTTGTCAAGAATCGAGAGAATGTCGCAGCGGAGAGCCGCGGGGTTGACTGAGTCCATAGGGCCATGTGAAAGGTCCAGGCGAAGTTACGGCCTAGGTGTACACCATGGAAGTGTACGTGAATGAACCTGAAGTGTAAGTGGTAAAGGAAAGGACTCCAGTTCAGAAAGAAGGGATCGAACTGCAATTGGAAGCCCGGACCTGGGCCGCCGATGCTGGAGATGAACTGTCGTGCGTGGGAAAAGGAGATGGTGATTCGGATGCGCAGGAGAACTACGAATGTGTGCTATGTAACTGGCCAGCCGTTGTGTACGCCTGACCTGAAAAGGAGGCACTCCGGGTTCCACAAGGACGCTGGTCACCGGACTCGTCCTTAAACCTCCTGTCGCTAGGTGAACGCCACAGTGGTGCACTGGGTCGAGTAAACGCAACGCTGAGGGTGCCGCCGAACCTTAAACCACACTCCCATAGTCAAGGCGGGATTAAACAAGGGCTCTGTAGAGCTGCAGCAGCGTAGAGCGATCTGCACCCTAGTTGGTGTTGCTCAGGCAGCGGAGGGTATTGAGGTGCTGCCAGCACTTCCGCTTCAGCTGACGAAGGTGAGGAAGCCAAGTCAATCGGGCGTCGAAAACCAGTCCTAAGAATCGATATGTCTCCACTACAATGAGTGGATCGTCATTAAGATAAAGTTCTGGTTCTGTATGAAAGGTACAACGCCGACAGAAATGCATAACGCATGACTTTGCGGCGAAAAACTGGAAACCATGGCCTAGAGCCCATGAACGCTCCCTGTGGATGCCTCCCTGTAGGCGCCGCTCATCAACACCAGTACTGGTGGAGCAGTATGAAATACAGAAGTCGTCTGCATACAGAGAAGATGAGACGGACGCCCTACCATTAATGTCCACTAAAAATAGAGAGACACTCACTACAGAGCCCTACTGGACCCCTTTCTCCTGGATATGGAGGGAACTATGGGAGGTACCAAGTTGGACACCGAACGTACGGAATAGAAGTTTTGGATAAAAATCGGGAGTGAGCCTCTGACACCCCACTCGTATAATGTGGCTACGATATGATGTCGCCAGGTCGTGTCATACGCTTTTCGTAAATCAAAAAAGACAGCAACCAAGTGTTGGCGTCTGGAAAAGGCTGCTCGGATGACAGACTCTAGGGATATAAGATTATCAGTGGTACAGAAACCCTGGCGGAAGCCGTCCTGACATGGAGCCAGTAGGCCTCCTGACTCCAGGACCTAACCCAACAGCTGACACACCATACGTTCCAGCAGCTTACAAAGAACGTTGGTGAGGCTGATGGGCCGATAGCTATTCACATCAAGCGGGTTCTTAACGGGTTTGAGCACCGGAATGATGGTGCTCTCCCGCCATTGCGATGTAAAAATGCAATCGCACCAGATCCGGTTGAAGATGACGAGGAGACGTCGCTTGCAGTCACATTAGAGTTGTTTAATCATGTGATTGTGGATCCGATCTGGTGCAGGAGCTATGTCGGGGCAATGCGCGAGGGCACTGAGGAGTTCCCACTGCGTAAATGGGGCGTTATAGGATCCACCGTGGCATGTAGTAAACGAGATGACTTCCCCTTCCAGCTGCCGTGTCAGAGTGCGAAAGGCTTGGCGATAATTCTTCGACGCAGAGGCTGGAACATTGTGCTCAGAAAAGTGCTCAGCAATCGCGTTTGCGACGGTAGATAACACGCCATTTACGTTAACTTGAGGAACATCTCAACAGGTCAGGTTCCAGAAAACACGTTTGACCTTTGCCCAGACTTGGGAAGATTACGTATGGCGTCCAATGGTCGAGACGTATCTCTCTCAACACTCCTGCTTCCGTCGTTTGATAAGTTGGCGAACGCAAGCACGGAGCTGTCTAAAGGCTATGAGGTGCTCCAGGGAAGGGAAGGGTGCAGCTAATGTCACTGTAGAGATCGCCGACGCTCCTTAATTGCTTCAGCGACTTTCAGCGACCACCAAGGGTCTTTATCCAGGGGCACCCTAAAGAGCGACGGATCGTGTTTTCTGCCACAGAAACGATTGTTGTAGTCACCTATTCAACCATCACATCGATGTTCCCGTGTGGGTGAGATTCAACGGTGACAGCAAACGTGAAGGTTTCCCAGTCCGCCTTGCTTAAATCCCATCTGTGGGCTTGACACCGGGGCAGTGACAGGAAGATGGGGAAGTGATCACTACCACACAGGTCATCATGTGCTCTCCAGTGCATAAACGGGAGAAGTCCTGGGCTGCAAATTGATAAATTAATGGCCGAGTAACTACCTTGAGCCAGACTGAAATGTGTGGCGGCTCCAGTATTTAAGAGGCAGAGGTCGAACTGAGACAGTAAAGTTTCGACGTCTCTGCCTCGGCGAGTAAGCACAGTGACACCCCAAAAGGGATTTTGGTCGTTAAAATATCCCAAAAGCAGAAAATCAGTGCAGTTAATACATTCAGGGACACTACACCATCTGGAGGATGATATACATTGCAGACAGTTATTTCCTACGTCGTCCTTACTCTGACAGCCAAAGCTTCAAGAGGGGTTTGAAGGCTCACATGTTCACTACAGACTAAGTTTAGGACATAAACGCAAACTCCACCTGACACTCGATTATAGTTGCTATGGTTCCTGTAACATTCCTTATAGACAAGGAGGGCAGGGGTCTGCATTTCCAGGAAACAGGTTTCCTGGAGGGCTATGCAGATAGCGTGTGTAAAGCTTAACAGTTGCCATAGTTCAGCCAGGTGGTGGAAAAAACCGCAGCAATTCCACTGGGGACGCATAGAACATTTAATGAGGCAATTTACGCCTCAGGGTCACCTGCTGCCACCGAATTTTTGCCTAAGCAGCCTAGATCCATTTTGTCTGAGGGTCTGGCGAGATCTAGGTCCTCAGCGGACGCCAGAATCTCCACCTCACCCACAGATGCAGAGCTTGGAGGCAGCGGTGTTGTGGGTGCAAACGCAGTTCTCTTGGCTGGAGACCTTCTGTTTGGATTTATCTCGCTGTTCCTTGGGTTTCTCTGGTTTGGAGGACTTTAATGATTGAGTCTCAAGGAATGAGGATGAGCATGAAGCCCTGCGACCAGCTGTTTTTGGGCTCTTCACCGACTGGCGGGTGTCATCTTTCCCATTAGCAGAAAACTGCGAAGGGAGTGACCCAAGGGACCCCTTCCTAGTGAGAGAGCCGAAGAAATTGTATGCTTCTCTGGCTTAGAAGTGGGAACGGACGTCCCTAATGGTTGGGAGTGTGTTGCTCCTGAAGTAGGTTGTGCAGGAGCAATAGGGAGGGAAGTGCTCCCCACCATCAATGGGGCAGGTATAGTCTTCTGGCTCTGAGAGGTGACTGGGTTTGGCAGAGCTGGTAGGGCTGGAACTGGTGCAGCAGCGGCGTAAGACGATGTCATGTGTACAGAATGAAAGTGATCAAATTTCCACTTAGCCTCAGTGTACTCCATGATTTTCCTTTCTTTCTGTAGAATGCTGCAGTCTGGCAGAGGAGGGTGAATGGTGCTCTCCACAATCGACACAGATAGGAGGCGGAGCACATGGAGTATTGGGATGTGATGGGCGTCTGCAATCTCGACATGTGATGCTGGAAGTGCAGCAGGAAGACATATGAGTGAACTTCCAACATTTAAGGCACCGCCTTGGGGGAGGGATATAGGGTTCTACATCACAGCAGTAGAGCATTCCCTTGACCTTGTCGGGTAATGTATCACAGTCAAAGGCCAAGATGAAGGCACCAGTGGCAACCTGGTTATCCCTCGGACCCTGGTGGGCACGCCAAACGAAATGTACACCTCGCCATTCTAAATTGGCACGCAGCTCATCGGTGGACTGCAAACGAAGGTCCCTGTGAAATATGATACCCTGAACCATATTTAAACTCTTACAGGGCGTGATGGTTACAGAAACATCCCTCAACTTGTCTCTAGTGAGTGAAGCCCATGACTCGGCAGAGGATGCTGTTTTGATCAAGGCTGACCCAGATCACATTTTTGGCAAGCCCTCCACCTCCCCAAACTTGTCCTCTAAACGCTCAACAAAAAACTGAGGGTTCATCGTCACGAAAATTTCCCATCAGCTCTTGAACACACAAGTTACCAGGGCAAGTAAGTGCCAGTGCCATCCTTAGCCTGACGTTCCTTCCATGGTGTGGCCAGAGAGGGGAACGATTTGCATAGAATTGAGCCTGTGAACGCTTAGAGACTGTTGGTGTTTGACCACAAGCAAGAGATGATGTACTACCCTTCATCGCATCTCATCCACCCTGATTCCACCCACTCTGACCAGAGGCCCTCCCCACGGACGGCACCCAGCCGCAGCAAAGGCTAGCTGGCAGGATGGCCATTGCCGGGAGTCCCAATGCCCCAGGCATACATGGGGAGTTAACGGCGCAGGCATCAGCAGAGCAATCCCTGTGTGGTCAGGGGGCTACAGCCAACAGGGACCATGGCGGCCGCACCACAACGGACAGGCTACCGTTACTGGATATGTGGTGCAAAGAAGTTCATGGTCATCGTCGATGCAGAACGCGACACAGCATAGAGCATGGTGGAAAACGCACCCAGGAAGGTGTTCTCGCCCAAGAGATGGATAATGAGCGGGACTGAAATGCGACGACGAGAAAGTGGGCTTAAGATCTCAATGCACGATGGACACGATGCACCATATAAGACGACCTTCCTCAATTGACTCGCTCTTAGGGAAAATTTTGAAGAATTGAAGTCAAACCCTACAGGGGACAACCACGTGAAATGTGAAGCTCCTCTTAGTCCCCTCTTACGACAGGCAGGAATACATGGGGCCTCTTGTAATACCTGGAACCGCAGGGGGGGGGGGGGGGGCGAGGGGGCGTCAGTCACATGATTAATACAGTAGATGCGTATCCTATTCGTTGTTTCAGGCTTTATAAATACACTGCCGCGTAGTCTATGGCGCCTTTCCACGGTTCACGCTGCTTCCGCCGTCGGAGGTTCGAGTCCTTCCCCGGGCGTGCGTGTGAGTGTTGTCCTTAGCATAAGTTAGTTTAAGTTAGATTACATAGTGTGTAAGCCTAGGGACCGATGGCCTCAGCAATTTGGTCCCATAGCAACTTAACACAAATTAAAAAAAAAATCACAAATACACTGGCGGAAGAGAAGTAGTAATTAATGAAACTTCGGGAATACAATTGTCTAAGCAACAGTCTGCTATATCGCAAAGGAATGTCCAATAACTCGTAGCCCTATCACACGACCTCGTTCAAATTCAGTGACATGTTGATAATGACGTCTTTGTCGCCTTAAACACATTCTTGACTAGTTTCAACTCACCCCGTCCAATCTCAAAGGTAATTAACTGTCACGATCGTTATTGGTTGTATTTAATGCAAACATCGTTACTGGTTATCACTGTTAGCATTCAACCGCGATTCTTATACATATATTTTAACAAGGCATTTCAAGAGACAATGCTCTCATCATCAGGTTGTAAAGGCTATGTCATGAAATTAAACGGACTAAAAAGACAAAATACCATCACAAATAGTTGGGAAGTCCATAGAGTAAAACAGAATTAAAAGTATATTGGACTGTGGGTCCTCGTCTTACATTGAAGTTGTTGACACAAGTCGATGGCCGTCCCATAGCTACCAAGTATGCTGTCGCACTGTGCCGGCTCGGGAGCTGTTGTGGACTGACGTGCCTAGGTGTTGTGGCGTGGTTACAGCCGTGTGCTTGACGGTAACGCTATGCTATTGTGTGCCTTATTTCCTTTTTTAACCATATCTATTCTGTAACCGTTATTCATCGAATTCTATTAACGGTATTAATTTCATTCTCCCTATCTTACAGAATAGATATGGTTAAAAAACTGTTACGGAAAAGTAATAAGCGCAAAAAGAAAAAACCTGATGGAGAGAAAGTGAAAATTATAACGATGTCATACTACGGAACAGTCTCACAAAAAGATAGCAAATATTTTTAAGCCATACGACGTTAAAATAGCTTTTCAGACTAATAACCTAGTGAGGTATAGCCTTAAGCACGATATTGGCGAGAAGAGAAATAAGTTTGAAAGATCGGGAGTTTATAAGATTCAGTGCAGAACTTGTGATGCAAAATATATAGGGCAGACAGGGAGACCATTCGCGATCCGGTATAAAGAACATAAAGATGCGTTCAGGTTAGGAAATTATGACAAATCAGCTGTTGCGAACCATATATATGAAACAGGCCATCCCCTTAATAGCATAGAAGATAACGTAGAAATATTGCATGTAGAAAAGAAAGGGAGGAAACTTGATTTACTAGAGGAATTCGAGATAGCTATCCATGAAAAGAAACAAAGCAATATTCTAAATGCACAAGATAATTTTAAAAAAATGAGATTTTTTTAGCGGGGTTTTAGAATTATTTTAGGGTAGGTATGCGACTTTAAACTTGTAGCATGTGACTGACAGAGTTGCGAGAGGCTAACGATGGCAGACCAATGCAATAAGGAAATGAGGCGCCCAATAGCATAGCGTTACCGTCAAGCACACGGCTGTAACCACACCACAACACCTAGGCACGTCAGTCCACAACAGCTCCCGAACCGGCACAGTGCGACAGCATACTTGGTAGCTATGGGACGGCCATCGACTTGTGTCAACAACTTCAATGTAAGACGAGGACCCACAGTCCAATATACTTTTAATTCTGTTTTACTCTATGGACTTCCCAACTATTTGTGATGGTATTTTGTCTTTTTAGTCCGTTTAATTTCATGACATAGACTTCACAACCTGATGATGAGAGCATTGTCTCTTGAAACGCGTTGCTAAAATATATGTGTAAGAATCAAAAAAATGGTTCAAATGGCTCTGAGCACTATGGGACTTAACTACTGAGGTCATCAGTCCCCTAGAACTTAGAACTACTTAAACCTAACTAACCTAAGGGCATCACACACATCCATGCCCGAGGCAGAATTCGAACCTGCGATCGTGTCTGTCGCGCGGTTCCAGACTGTAGTGCCTAGAACCGCTCGGCTACCTCATCCGGCGAAATACTGAACACCTTTTTCAAACCTGTTTCACAGAGGAAGACCGCACTGCAGTTCCTTCTCTAAATCCTCGCACGAACGAAAAAATGACTGACATCGAAATAAATGTCCAAGGAATAGAAAGGCAACTGAAATCACTCAACAAAGGAAAGTCCACTGGACCTGGCGGGATACCAATTCGATTTTACACAGAGTACGCGAAAGAACTTGCCCCCCTTGTAACAGCCGTGTACCGCAAATCTCTAGAGGAACGGAAGGTTGCAAATGATTGGAAAAAGAGCACAGGTAGTTCCAGTTTTCAAGAGGGGTCGTCGAGCAGATGTGCAAAACTATAGGCCTATATTTCTGACATCGATCTGTTGTAGAATTTTAGAACATGTCATCTGCTCGCGTATCATGTCATTTCTGGAAACCCAGAATCTGCTCTGTAGGAATCAACATGGATTCCGGAAACAGCGATCGTGTGGGACCCAACTCGCTTTATTTGTTCATGAGACCCATAAAATATTAGAAACAGGCTCCCAGGTGGATGCTATTTTCCTTGACTTTCGGAAGGCGTTCGATACAGTTTCGCACTGTCGCCTGATAAACAAAGTAAGAGCCTACGGAATATCAGACCAGCTGTGTGGCTGGACTGAAGAGTTTTTAGCAAACGGAAAACAGCATGTTGTTCTCAATGGAGAGACGTCTATAGACTTTAAGTAACCTCTGGCGTTTCACAAGGGAGAGCTATGGGACCATTGCTTTTCACAACATGTATAAATGACCTAGTAGATAGTGTCGGAAGTTCCATGCGGCTTTTCGCAGATGATGCGGTAGCATACAGAGATGTTGCAGCATTAGAAAACTGCAGCGAAATGCAGGAAGATCTGTAGCGGATAGGCACTAGGTGCAGGGAGTGGCAACTGACCCTTAACATTACATGTAATGTATTGCGAATACATAGAAAGAAGGATCGTTAATTGTATGATTATATGATAGCAGAACAAACACTGGTAGCAGTTACTTCTGTAAAATATCTGGGAGTATGCTTACGGAACGATTTGAAGTGGAATGATCATATAAAATTAATTGTTGGTAAGGCGGGTACTAGGTTGAGATTCATTGGGAGAGTCCTTAGAAAATGTAGTCCATCAACAAAGGGGGTGGCTTACAAAACACTCGTTCGACCTATACTTGAGTATTGGTCGTCAGTGTGGGATCCATACCAGGTCAGGTTGACAGAGGAGATAGAGAGGATCCAAAGAAGAGCGGCGCGTTTCGTCACAGGGTTACTTGGTAAGCGTGATAGCGTTACGGAGATATTTAGCAAACTCAAGTGGCAGACTGGCAGACTCTGCAAGAGAGGGGCTCTGCATCCGGTGTAGCTTGCTGCCCAGGTTTCGAGAGGGTGCATTTCTGGATGAGGTATCGAATATATTGCTTCCCCCTATTTATACCTCCCGAGCAGATCACGAATGTCAAATTAGAGTGTTTCGAGCACGCACGTAGGCTTTCCGGCAGTCGTTCTTCCCGCGAACCATACGCGACTGGAACAGGAAAGGGAGGTAATGACAGTAGCATGTAAACTGCCCTCCACCACACACCGTTGGGTGGCTTGTGGAGTAGAAATTTAGATATAGATGTAGATGAAGACTCGTAAGAATCTGAGGATTCGAATAGCGAGACGTAGGACTTTCCGAATCATGTATTATGTCTGTGATGTGTGAGCGGATGCAACCTGAAGAGCGCTCGTGTTTCAGAAAAGGTGCAGTCTCCGAGGAGGATGAGGTCTTTGTATTCTAGAAATCACGTACTATGAACAAAGAAACAGCTATTTTATATAGACAATCGTCGGGAAACTATGTATAGTATTACAAGTCATTTCAAATTTTCACTGTATTTATGTAAGATGTATGGCTTCTGAATATGATCAGTACGTCATCGAAACCGTTACAATTAGAACAGTGTTACTGCGATTGTGCCTAATAGAAACAGAAATAATTGTATATTATCTTTTTTTATTTACTTCACACGGGTTAATATTTTTGAAACTTTTGTGATCACCGAGAATTTACCAGAGACACGCTTCTCGCTCTTAAATTCGTACAGTAGGTTGAAATTACGAACTTTTTTAGAACCTATAATCACCTCCGTGACACAAGAAATGCATAGCAGCATTCGCAGATTGCCTCCCAAACTTGAAACGAATTAGTGCCCTATTGTAGATCTGAATAAATAAAAGGGCCCCTACAGTCGCAACGCCGCACCTTTCCTACTTTTGTCCTCATGTTTATTAATGGTTCCAGTTTGGAAGGCTGCCACAGTTTAGGACCTTCATGATACGGTCACTTAGTGTGACATGGTCAGAATGACGCGGCGTTCTCTCCATCATTATTGGCTGACTTCTTGGATGATATGCCACTGAATATTCGTGACGGAATATGGTTTTAGCCCTTAGCGTAATGGCACCATATTGTGACGTTTACATCGTAAATGACGCTTTCTTTTCCGGTAACTTTTATTGAAAGTTATAACACCAGGTCCAGTCGTCTTCAGCGTAAGCTGGCGAGTCATTTAAAAGTCGCTCAAAGACGAGCAACCGTTACAAGTGTAGCGGTGGGGTGCAGTGGGTGCAGAAACAGGTCCCAGTGAGAATGCACGCTGAGAGAAGGAAGGGCTGATAGTAATGTATGCAGCTGCCTCGGCCTCCGAACTGCTAACGACATCATTGTGTCTTCAGCTCGTGGTCGTGCGGTAGCGTTCTCGCATCCCACGCCCGGGTTCCCGGGTTCGATTCCCGGCTGGGTCAGGGATTTTCTCTGCCTCGTGATGACTGGGTGTTGTGTGATGTCCTTAGGTTAGTTAGGTTTAAGTAGACCTAAGTTCTAGGGGACTGATGACCTGAGATGTTAAGTCCCATAGTGCTCAGAGCCATTTGACATCAGTGTAACCATATCTGAAAAAAGTCCACAGTTTAGGAACACAAAATTCAGGGTAAGTCCCAGTGACCATAAACAGATGCCACCCAGAGTGATACATAAATTTATAATAACTACAATTTAATTATTATAAATGGGGATTTTATTGGGATTGCGACCCCTCACGAGAGCTAACGAAGACACGCGAAGTTCAATCCGAAGTCGATGGAGCGGTGACCTCTAGAGCTGTCTGACCTAGGACGCTATATAGTGGAGTTGGGGCCTTCGCAAGTACCGAAAGTGTTCTGTATGATTCACCTTCAGAGAATTCGGTCTTTAACACACCTGCAAGCAAAGTAAACTAAAGCGCATTTTATGTTATTTTGGTGTTATAATGGTGCTAGTTGCGATTTTTTGCGGTTGTTCGTTGATAAATGATGATGATGTTTGGCCTGTGAGGCGTTCAACTACGCGGTCATCAGCGCCCATACGAAGTCCCAAATTTTACACAGTCCTATTTTTTACACCATCCAATGGAGCCACTGTTAAGAATGAGGATGATGATGAAACGATGATGACAATACAAACACCCAGTCCGCGGGCAGAAAAAATCCGCAACCCAGCTGGGAATCGAACCCGGAACCCTAGATCCAGAGGCAGCAACCCTAGCCATTTTTTTTTTTTGGAAGATTTGAAGCAAGGACTTTTTTTTTTTTTTTTTTTTTTGAAAACATAAGAGTTTGTTACATAAACTGAAAATAAAAAATTTATGTTTTCACTCGATGGAAGATTTGAACCAAGGACTTTTTTTTCCACACTGACCACTCTTTTTTTTTTAAGAAGGTGGGGGAGGGCGTGGAAGGCAGAGCGATCAGGGGTCGTAACCCGAGGCCTGGTCGCAGTGTCCCCCTCGTCCGTCAAGGAATCAGGGATGGGAAGGGGAAATTGTTTGTGGGAATTATTGTTTATTTATTTATTTTTATTTACTGTTTTAATACATTCTTAATGTGGTTTTACTTTATACCACAACAAAAATAAATGTATCTAGCACCGCATCGTGCTCTGAGAAAAAGAAAACAATATCTCGGCACGTTCCTACACCGAGGTAATGTATATGGGGAAAACGAAAAAAAAAAAGTGCTTCATACAGGATACAGAAGGGTGTGTCGCTACTCTCCTTACGCTTCATCATCCAGGTACGTCTTCACGTATATCATGTTGTTCCACCGAGAATCGAACGTAGTCATGTCAGCTCACTCAATGGGTATCTTCTCCTACCTGTTGATGATCCAGCTGCGCGGAGGGTCGCGTAGGGCACTCCCTAAGTAATTAGAAAAATACTGTCTGTATTTTGGGTTCCGTACGATCTTGCAATGACGTTCTTGTAGGTAGTTCCAAAAGTCTAATACATCTTTAGGTCCATCGTGAAATAAGTAGTGTACCGCATGCGCACGGATCCACGTGACAGCGTTGGTCTTGGCGCGCGGGAAATACTGTTGATCCGGAAATAGTAGAAACCGAGGTGTAATGTGTTCCGCAGTCACTCGTAGAAAATACGACAAAATTTGTCGCACCAAGCGCCATACGTCTTCTGCCGCGCCACATGTGAGACGGTGTTCGTCCGTGTCTGGTATCCCGCAGTCTACGCAGAGAGGCGATTCCACCATGTTTATCTTGTGGAGGCGTGATCGGGTGATCTGTTTACCATTGACTGTGATGTACCATGTGGATCGGACGGCTGTGTCCAGTGGAATCGCGTGAATCGTCTTCCACACCACCTTCCAATTAACCTGAGGGCTTTTCGTCTCCACGATGTTTGGTGGGCGCCTCTGCTGTAGGACATGATATATATCCCGCGCCGACGCCTGTTTCGTCGGTGGTACTGCGATACGGAAATAGCTGTGTTCAATGTAAAAGTTCCCGAAGTAGTAGAAGGGTGGGGGTATGTCCTGCGTCGTCAGTGGGGGCATAATGGACGGCGGAGCTAAGGACTCCAACAGCAAACCTGTCAAACTTTCCGGGTGGTGGCGCCACAGCTTGATGTGTGAGCTGACATACAGGGACACAGCTCTGTCGTGGACATGGACTAGGCCAAGACCTCCCCTTTCTGGGGGAAGGGTCAGTGACTCATAACTGACTTTGAAGAGCATGCCTGTACTGACGTAGGCTCCGAATGCCGCTAATAGACGTCGAGCCATCAGTAACGGTATTGGGAGAACACGCGCTATGTGTGGAAGGCGCGAAGCGAGGTAAACATTGATGAAGTGTGTCCTTTGGAGAATGTCGAGGGTCCGCAGACGAAGGTTGAAGATCTGGACCCGAATTTGTTGTAATAAGCGGCGGTAGTTAAGAGCCGCGGTGCGCCGTATGTCGTCGTGAAACTCTATTCCGAGACATTTGATAGTGCCACGAAGCTGTAGGGGTTCGACACACGCTGGGGTCAACCCGTCTCCTATGGTCATGGCGACCGATTTGGCGACGTTGAGACAGCTGCCGGAAGCCACACCGTACGTGGTAATCCATTCTAGTGCTCTGTTGACATCATCGCGATTGCGGAACACGAGAACCAGGTCGTCTGCATATGCTGTACAGCGAAATGTGACGTCACGTAGGGTAAGAACGGTGAGGCGTTGACGGAGACCACAGAGGAGCGGTTCCAGTGCCAGAGCATATAGTAACGTCGACAAGGGGCAGCCTTGACGGACGGAGCGGAAAATCGGGAGGAACTGCGAGAGACGCCCGTTAACGAGCACTTTGGAAGTCGCTCCTCGGAGTAGGCGCATCACGACGGCTGTGAATTGCTGTGGGTACTGCATGTGCTGGAGAACGGACGTTAGGTATGCGTGATCCACTCGATCAAACGCTTGGCTAAAATCTAGTGATGCCAGCGCTCCCGGGACGCGGCGTGCCCGGGCTAGGGCTATTAAGTCACGGTATCGACACAGTGCTGTGTGGATGTTGTTGATACCCCCTGGGGAAGTCTGATCTGGCGAGATGACGTAAGGTAGGGTCGGTCGTAGACGGTTTGCTAATAGTCTGGTGAATATCTTCATGTCGCAGTTGACGAGTGTTAGCGGGCGGTAATCTTGTATTCGAGCCCCACCTTTAGGCTTGTGAACCGGTATAATTATTCCTTCTACGAAGATCGCAGGGAGCGGCACCGCGGGGGACATAAGCTCCCGACAGATGTCTGTTAACTTGGGAGCCAGTAAATACTGAAAAGTTCTATAAAACTCCACAGGGAGCCCGTCGGGGCCAGGAGACTTATTCGCCGCTCCTTTACCGATGGCGTCGATAACTTCGTCTTCCGTAATGTCGTTCAATAATTCAGTTTGTAAATCCTGTGGGACAATGCCGTAAACCAGTCGGGTCGGAACATTGAGCAGAATAAAGTCGTCCGTAATGGTCGAAGAAGGCTGCAGCAATATCGCGTTGTGTGGTGTGATGAAGGCCGTCCTCAGTGGTGATGGCATGTATCAGCGCCCGTCTTCGCAGTGTACGTTCTCGGATGACGTGGTACATGGTGGGTCGTTCCGTTGCGAGTCTGTCTTGTGTCCGCGCTCGGACGATCGTCCCTTCGAGGTGTCGGCGCATATGGGCTACGATCTGTGCTTTCGCACGCTGAACTGTCAGCTGTCGTTCCGGTGTGGGTGGCAAGGAGGCGCATTCGCGAAGGACGGTGAAATAAAAATCAAGGGTCTGCCGCCTCCAAGCAGTAGTCTCATGACCATACGTAATAAAGGTTCGCCGTAGGGCCGGCTTGGCGCAGGTTAACCACCAACTAATCGACGTAGGATACGTTGGGAGGCGGCGGACGCACAAACTCCACGTGTCTTCGATGGCGCGTCGACAATCCGGAGAAGCGAGATGAGCAAGGTTTAATTTCCAGGGATGTCGGCTGCGCCACACCCGTTGGCGACGAAGGGTGACGGCACATATATAGGCCTCGTGATCAGAGAAGGCTACTGGCCACACCTCCGCGTCACTCACCGTTGCCGCGAGAGAACGGGAGACGTAAATCCTATCGATGCGACTAGACGAGTGACTCGTGAAATGGGTGTATCCCGGTCTATGTCCTCGGACATGTTCCCATGTATCTACTAGCTGGAGATCGCCGATGAGTGTCCCAAGTTCGGGGCACGGTGAATGGCGTGGCAGCTGATCTTTAGGTGCTTGGGTGCAATTGAAATCGCCCCCTAATATCAAGTCATCGTGCCTGCCCTGAAAAAGCGGTGCTATTCCTTCTGCGAAGAAGAGCGATCGGTCACGACGGCGATTCGTTCCGGACGGGGCGTACACATTGATAAACCGGACGCCTTGCACCGTTACGGCCATTCCTCTAGCGTCGGGGAGATATCTGACTTCGTCCGCCTCGAGGCCCTCTCTGAGGAGAATGGCGACTCCACTGTTAGTTGGCGAGGCGTGGGACACATGAGCCGTATAACCAGACATACCCGGGAAATCTTCGACGAAGACTTCTTGGAGAAAGACAATGTCAACGTCTGCTGCATTGAGCATGTCTTGGAGCAGCGACAACTTCGTACGTGTCCGAATGGTGTTAATGTTGATGGTCGTTAAGCGATAGGTTTGTAGATCGTCTCCTGCGGTGGGGGCTGCCGTCAGTGTCGCCGTAAAAGGTGGGGCCTGCGATCTGCTGGCCGCGTCCGCGCCGTCATCTGTTGCTACTCGGGAGGGGCCGAGGTGTGGGAGGAGAAACCCCTCTCCTCATCCACCACAGTGGCCGTAGAATCGTCTTCAATGTCATCCGCCCAAGGTCCGCAAGTTAACGGTGGCTGCGGCAGAACACTTGTGGACTGAGTGACTAAGGGTGAATCCGCAGTTGTTTCCGGTTGTGTACCAACGGCGGGCGCTGTGCTGGCCATCCGTTTGTCCGAGGGAGCGGAAACGGATTTGTCAAAATCAGACAAAGTGACAGGTGAGGGCGATCTCGTGTCATCCATTCTCCTCGTCGTTTCGTCGGCCGTCCGGTCGTCAACTGGAGAAGACGTCCGTTGGAGGCAATCGTCTGAGGGTGTGTGACGTCGCTTTTTATGTTTTCTCGGTGATCTTTGTTTGCGGACGTGGGTTTCTGAGTCCGAAAGAGTTTGTGGTTCCCGTATAGCATCCCCCTCAGGGAGAAAGGCAGAGGTCGGTACAACCCTAGCGTCGAGTTCCATTCTCTCGTCCGAATCTTCTTGTGAAGTCGATGGGCGGCGTTCTTCAACCCCTGCAGACACCGTAATGGTGTTGGTCAATCCAGGACCGGCGACAGGTGCGCGTTCTAACGCTTCCTGTCTTCCGGGGGGCTTGTCGTCTGTCATGACGGTCGATCGTGTCACCTCTGTGTAATTGAGGGGGAGGGCCGTGAGCGTAGGAGGTGGTGTCGTGTCATGCAATGGAAGTTGTGTAATCCGTCGTTGAATACACGCCGAGCGGACATGACCCTCCTGGCCGCAACCAGAACAAGTACGAGGTTGGCCGTCGTACATTATTATTGCTCGACAGCCACCTATGACTAAGTAGGACGGCACATGTTTCTTTAATTCAATTTTCACTTGTCGGACGCCGTTGAGGACTTGGTACGTCTCGAAGGTGTTCCATTTTTCGGCCACGTGGCTAATTACCGTCCCATAAGGGCGGAAAGCTGAGGTAACGACGTCCGGTGGTACTTCGAAAGGGAGTTCGAAGACTCTTAGTGTGCGTAATCCTAGTCCAGCATGGTCAACAGTAACCTCTCCGATGTGACCATCGGAGTGTTTGAACTTGAGAGTGTTCGCGCATCTGTTCACAACTGCATGACATAACTCGTCATCGACCATCTTGACGTAAACGACGCTGCTTGTGATGGATAGGTGGATACCGATGATGTGCTGTGTGGGTATTTGAACTTCGTCACGGATAAATCGTTCGACTTCAAAGGCTCGTGGTCGTGCGTAGTCGGGCTGGAAGCTGATCTTGATGGTAGCTTTTCTGTACGAATGAGCCATGGCGACTCAGTGTTAACGGACGCGAGTATTAGCTGCGGCGAGGAAGTAAACAAACTACGCGCGCTCGCGACTCTGCCGACGGGACCGCGACACTGCGGACGGGACGTAAACAAGACGTCCTCGCCGCTCACCGGCCGAAAGCAGACTGAGCCATTAGACCACGGGCGCTAGACTGTGTTTTACAAAACTGTGTTTTACATAAAGGTGCACTGTACTACGTATAGCTTTTTGAACCAAAGTCATTCTGACACTTAATTTGGAAGTCGCGGGAGGTCACGGAACCAACAGACAGATGAAGCACTGCATGTGACATAGAACAGTTCAGTGATGGAGCTTCAGCGGAAAATGTCAACCGATACGTGAAATAATATAGACAGACCTATTGCTCCGTACGTCGGTCGGTGGAGAATAACTAAATTATTGTCATCGGTAGCACTGTATTAATGACTGATAGAAGCAGGGAGTCATCTTGCTAACTGCTACGAACTTTCGATATTGCATACTATTAATAGGAACAAAATAGTACCTCTAGCTTTACAACCGCAATGCTACTTTCGAGGAAAGAGGTATATCGGTGCAGATGCTTTAAGAACATGCCCATAGGCGTTGTCTCATTTAGTTGTTCTTATAGGTATGCTTGAGAAATGTCGTTCGCGAGATCACTGTGAAGGCTGAAGAAAGACGTATGTATAGGAGTCAGAACTGAAACACCACACTCCTGTTACTTATTGATCACATTTATCAAAATTTATTGCGTAGATACAATTTGTGTAAAGAAAGTGGTCCCCCCGATAACAAGCCATTTTTGTAGCCAACTACATAATAGACATGAATACTTACAGTCGAATTAGATGAGTATATTTTATATCACTTGCAACACTGAATCAAACATCTGTAAGTTAAAACCAGTCTGTCTCGTATACGTATTCTGATCAAGAGTGGTCTACACACCTATTACTGGACAATGATGAGAGGTGTATCCATAGTTCGCCTGTATGACGGCTTAAACGTTCATTGTGGCATGTTGATGTCTGTAGATGAACAGCAACCCAGTCTTCCTCAAGAACCGAAACTAGAGAAGGCAGTGATATTGGACGCTGAGGCCTGGAGCAAAGTCTGAATTCAAACTCATCCCGAAAGTATTCCATTGGGTTTAGCTGGCAACCCTCAGCAGGCATGTCCATTTCCTGAATCTGATATAACTAAATTTTCCTCAAGACATTTGGGTCTCGTCTTTATCCATGGTAATAATGGAAGCTGAAGAAATGAATTAAAATATGTGTTGTGGCCAGGACTTGAACCCAGATCTCCTTGCTTAGCCATTATGCTACCACAGTATTATAGCCAACACAACTGAATGGACTACCCTAGTATAGTGCCCTGTTAATGGCTAGTATACGTTTCTACTAAACAAGGAGACCTGGGTTCAATTCCTGGTCATAGCACAAATTTTAATTCATTTCTTCAGCTTCCATCATTTCATGAATGTTACTGTCAACAAATTATTTTCTTGTAGGTGCTGCTTTATGACAGGGTGCACTGTCATGATGGTACAAACAATCATTGTGCAATGCATCTGCCATGTACACAGTACACAGTGCTCTAAAATATCTTCATATCCATCCCCACTTAACATTTCCTTAAGGGTAGGAAAGAGACCACATCCTAAGCACTAAAATAATTCTCGTAAAATAACACTACCCCTTCCATATTTCACTGTTTGCACTTTGTATGTTGTGAAACAACTTTTCCTAGGCATTTGCCAAACCCATAGTCTTCTGTCGGATTGCCGTACGGTATACTGCCGTATGGTATAGCTTGATTTATTAATCCAGGTCACTCGTTTCCAGTCATCCATTGTCGAGTGGCGCACCTCTTTACAGCATCATTTCATTGTCTACACAAGTTTGGATTATGAGAAACCACTGGGCATTTATATCCCACTCTATGGAAATCCTTACGAACAGTAATTGTGCTAACCGGACTGCTGTTAGCATTTTGGAACTCGCGAGAGATTCCTTCCGCTGATTACATGCTTTTCGGCAACCATCCTCCACAGTGCTTGACGGTCGGTGTCCGCCAGTACATGATATCTGCATGGGTTTGGTTAAATGTTCCTTGTTCCATCGCACTTTCACTTCACAATCACATAACAACTACTGATTTCGGAAACTGTTCAAGGGTTGTAATGCCCTTAACGGATTTGTTATTCAGGTGACATCCAATGACAAGTCCACATCCGAAGGTACTGAGCTCCGAGCCAGTTTTCTGTTACTGTCTCTCTATTCACAACACAATACACCTCGCCTTCAGTTATATTGGCAGGTATGCCTCTTCTGACATCTAGTGGTCTCTTCTCCGCCCAGAAACTTTCCCCTTTCGCTTTCGCTGTACTTTGAGCTGTTACATAATTCGAGATTTTCTTAAGGAAGATATGCTTGCACTTTTCTTACGCTTATGTGCACCCATATCTGTACTGCAGGTTTCAAACAACTTCATATAAAAGTAATGTATACTGCCTAGATCCATTTGAGAGTTCAAGGACCACATTCGTTAGTAGATTACCTGTAGATGGCATACAATACAGTATATTTTAATTTAATGAGTAACAGCGTATCAACAAGTATAAACTCTTTCCACAGAGACATTTATGTGAGATAACTTCCAGATGTACTAGTTGGCGACTCAGTATTGCCATCATCATTAGGCATGTATCATCCACTGCTTGACATACGAGGCTCTGACTTTTCCACATATGACCTCCTGCAGCCTCTCGTATCCAAGTTTGTCTGCTTTTTTATATCATCAGTCTGTGATTCAACATGGCCGTCTTCTGGATCTTTTTTCAACACAGAACATCCCCCTTACATCGTCCACTATTTCGTATCTCTGTATGGCCAAACCGACAAATGGTGACGTCTGCCACCTTGTTAGCAGAGAGCATCAGTTAGCACGTTACTTCCCTCAATGAAGTTTATTTTAGACAAGACTTAAGCTGTTTGGACTGACCAGGCGCTGTCACTAACTTATGAATACTTCTTTTCCGACGGCTGCGTCAGAACCATCCAGCACTCAGCACTGTTTGCTGCTCTGAGTACGTTCTGACGCAGACGACGGACAAGAAGTATTCATGGGCTGCTCAGTCAAAACAGTTACAGCCATTAACTTGTTTGAGCATTTGACTGAAACAAATTTTATTTGCCGCCTTGGTGAATTTTCTTTCGCAGTCATTAGGCCGCGGTACAAAGCGGTCTCAAATAGGAGCTCAGCAGTCTGAACTGTTTATACGCCCCTACTCAGCTGTCGGGTTGTGCCTGTCAGCTGCCATACAATGTGGTGAACACAGTTTTGCCCTGTAGGACACCCCTTAACTTTAAAAGTAGCCCAATGACAGCGAAACCTTGACCTTTATTAGAAATAGGGGATACTAAGCTCACGTAAAGGCAACAAAAAAGGGACAAGGTTACCTGAAAATAACGCAGGTGAGTTTTGAATACATACACGAGCAAGTGATCAAATACTGACAACAACAAAATTTGTTTCTATCAAAAGTGAGTCCATCTCGCGGTTGGAGGAAGCTTGCGATTGACTGACTGCCTGTGATGAATAAGTGACTTGCACCGAACGAGGTACAATCCGGCGATGCATGAAAGGCGCTTGTTCGGAATCGGCCGCTTTTCAACCGATAATAATTATATGAAGTTATCTTTGGAAACACAGAAAGCAGGCCAAATTGCAATTTTGGAAGTAAAGGTACATAAAAAAACGGTACGTAACCCTACGAAACAAACTATACACAAAGCTTACTCACGCAGATATCTTCATAATAATTCCAATCACCATCGGAAGAAGAAAAAGAGGAACGATTAAGACATTGGTGCACTGCGTTGGAACGATTTGACACCCACAGGAACGACCCTATCGTTCAAGAAGTGCTTACAGAAGAAATGGCTACTCCAACAGGTAAAGAGAGCATTACGTCGTGTATGCTCTGGATCCTCTAGAGAAAAAGAACCAATGGAAAGGAAAGTTTCCCTCCCATTCATAAAAAAACGGTTGCAGATCGCATGAACAGAGTAACAAGAAGACACAGTATCAGCACAGTGTTTAAACAAGAAGGATGGTGAGCGAACATCTGAACACTGCAAAGGACCTAAGCTCATCGCTTGCCACAGCTATAGCATATCCTGCACTAACACCTGGCTTAAGGAACATAACTGGAATTTTCGTCCGGGAGACATGGATAATTCTTCAGTAGTAGTTCATTCACTATCAGCAGGTAACCACCAAGATATTTTCTCTGTTACTAAAATTTTATCAACATCCAGTCATCGCTATGCTAGAATTTATTGAGAGGCCATAGAAATTTAAAAGCACAAAAATAACTTTAACAGGGGAGAATGAAATTAGACAAGCATGGGCGCTACTACCAAGTAAAGCAAACAGCGCCAAATCTTCTCCATAATTAGCTCCATTAACACACGCCTTTTATTTATTTCCAACATCACTTGCAAGCGCTATATATTTTGGCCCCCTTAAACATTCCAGCGGAGGTATCTCTGGAACAAAAATAGATACTGGAAAACGACTTTCACTGGTACGACTGTAAGTCAGGGGCTCACGAAACTATGTACTATGAGAGATTCTACTTTTTGTTTTGTTTTGGTCATCAGTCTACTGACTGGTTTGATGCGGCCCGCCACGAATTCCTTTCCTATGCTAACCTCTTCATCTCAGAGTAGCACTTGCAACCTACGTCCTCAATTATTTGCTTGACGTATTCCAATCTCTGTCTTCCTCTACAGTTTTTGCCCTCTACAGCTCCCTCTAGTACTATGGAAGTCATTCCCTCATGTCTTAGCAGATGTCCCATCATCCTGTCCCTTCCCCTTATCAGTGTTTTCCACATACTCCTTTCCCCTCCGATTCTGCGTAGAACCTCCTCATTCCTTACCTTATCAGTCCACCTAATTTTCAACATTCGTCTATAGCACCACATCTCAAATGCTTCGATTCTCTTCTGTTCCGGTTTTCCCACAGTCCATGTTTCACTACCATACAATGTTGTACTCCAGACGTACATCATCGGAAATTTCTTCCTCAAATTAAGGCCGGTATTTGATATTAGTAGACTTCTCTTGGCCAGAAATGCCTTTTTTGCCATATCGAGTCTGCTTTTGATGTCCTCCTTGCTCCGTCCGTCATTGGTTATTTTACTGACTAGGTAGCAGAATTCCTTAACTTCATTGACTTCGTGAACATCAATCCTGATGTTAAGTTTCTCGCTGTTCTCATTTCTACTACTTCTCATTACCTTCGTCTTTCTCCGATTTACTCTCAAACCATACTGTGTACTCATTAGACTGTTCATTCCGTTCAGCAGATCATTTAATTCTTCTTCACTTTCACTCAGGATAGCAATGTCATCAGCGAATCTTATCATTGATATACTTTCACCTTGTATTTTATTCCACTCCTGAACCTATCTTTTATTTCCATCATTGCTTCCTCGATGTACAAATTGAGGAGTAGGGGCGAAAGGCTACAGCCTTGTCTTACACCCTTCTTAATACGAGCACTTCGTTCTTGATCGTGCACTCTTATTTTTCCCTCTTGGTTGTTGTACATATTGTATATGACCCGTCTCTCCCTATAGCTTACCCCTACTTTTTTCAGAATCTCGAACAGCTTGCACCATTTTATATTGTCGAACGCTTTTTCCAGGTCGACAAATCCTATGCAAGTGTCTTGATTGTTCTTTAGCCTTGCTTCCATTATTAGCCGTAATGTCAGAATTGCCTCTCTCGTCCCTTTACTTTTCCTAAAGCCAAACTGATCGTCACCTAGCGCATTCTCAATTTTCTTTTCCATTCTTCTGTATATTATTCTTGTAAGCAGCTTCGATACATGAGCTGTTAAGCTGATTGTGCGATAATTCTCGCACTTGTCAGCTCTTGCCGTCTTCGGAATTGCGTGGATGATGCTTTTCCGAAAGTCAGATGTTATATCTCCAGACTCATGCATTCTACACACCAACGTGAATAGTCGTTTTGTTGCCACTTCCCCAAATGATTTTAGAAATTCTGATGGAATGTTATCTATCCCTTCTGCCTTATTTGACGGTAAGTCCTCCAAAGCTCTTTTAAATTCCGATTCTAATACTGGATCACCTATCTCTTCCAAATCGACTCCTGTTTCTTCTTCTATCACATCAGACAAATCTTCACCCTCATAAAGGCTTTCAATGTATTCTTTCCACCTATCTGCTCTCTCCTCTGCATTTAACAGTGGAATTCCCGTTGCACTCTTAATGTTACCACCGTTGCTTTTAATGTCACCAAAGGTTGTTTTGACTTTCCTGTATGCTGAGTCTGTCCTTCCGACAATCATATCTTTTTCGACGTCTTCACATTTTTCCTGCAGCCATTTCGTCTTAGCTTCCCTGCACTTCCTATTTACTTCATTCCTCAGCGACTTGTATTTCTGTATTCCTGATTTTCCCGGAACATGTTTGTACTTCCTCCTTTCATCAATCAACTGAAGTATTTCTTCTGTTACCCATGGTTTCTTCGCAGCTACCTTCTTTGTACCTATGTTTTCCTTCCCAACTTCTGTGATGGCCCTTTTTAGAGATGTCCATTCCTCTTCAACTGTACTGCCTACTGCGCTATTCCTTATTGCTGTATCTATAGCGTTAGAGAACTTCAAACGTATCTCGTCATTCCTTAGTACTTCCGTATCCCACTTCTTTGCGTATTGATTCCACCTGACTAATGTCTTGAACTTCAGCCTACTCTTCATCACTACTATATTGTGATCTGAGTCTATATCTGCTCCTGGGTACGCCTTACAATCCAGTATCTGATTTCGGAATCTCTGTCTGACCATGATGAAATCTAATTGAAATCTTCCCGTATCTCCCGGCCTTTTCCAAGTATACCTCCTCCTCTTGTGATTCTCGAACAGGGTATTCGCTATTACTAGCTGAAACTTGTTACAGAACTCAATTAGTCTTTCTCCTCTTTCATTCCTTGTCCCAAGCCCATATTCTCCTGTAACCCTTTCTTCTATCCTTCCCCTACAACTGCATTCCAGTCGCCCATGACTGTTAGATTTTCGTCCCCCTTTACATACTGCATTACCCTTTCAATATCCTCATACACTTTCTCTATCTGTTCATCTTCAGCTTGCGACGTCGGCCTGTATACCTGAACTATCGTTGTCGGTGTTGCGCCTGCTGTCGATTCTGATTAGAACAACCCGGTCACTGAACTGTTCACAGTAACACACCCTCTGCCCTACGTTCCTATTCATAACGAATCCTACACCTGTTATACCATTTTCTGCTGCTGTTGATATTACTCGATACTCATCTGACCAGAAATCCTTGTCTTCCTTCCACTTCACTTCACTGACCCCTACTATATCTAGATTGAGCCTTTGCATTTCCCTTTTCAGATTTTCTAGTTTCCCTACCACGTTCAAGTTTCTGACATTCCACGCCCCAACTCGTAGAACGTTATCCTTTCGTTGATTATTCAATCTTTTACTCATGGTAACCTCCCCCTTGGCAGTCCGCTCCCAGAGATCCGAATGGGGGACTATTCCGGAATCTTTTGCCAATGGAGAGATCATCATGACACTTCTTCAATTACAGGCCACATGTCCCGTGGATACTCGTTACGTTTCTTTAATGCAGTGGTTTCCATTGCCATCTGCATCCTCATGTCGTTGATCATTGCTGATTCTCCCGCCTTTAGGGGCAATTTCCCACCCTTAGGACAAGAGAGTGCCCTGAAACTCTATCTGCGCCTCTGCCCTCTTTGACAAGGCCGTTGGCAGAATGAGACTGACTTCTTATGCCGGAAGTCTTCGGCCGCCAATGCTGATTATTTATCAAAATTTAGGCAGTGGCGGGGATCGAACCCGGGACCGAAGACGTTTTGATTATGAATCAAAGACGCTACCCCTAGACCACGGGTTCCCCACTATGTAAGAAAAAACTAGTTTCCACACAATATTCTGTTTTCTAAACGGAAACACCGTATCGTTTCTTAGCCCTCAATCAATCTTACAATGAAAAATCACATAATAATGGGGTAGGTTGCATCGCAATACGTCAATTATATCCAGAGAAATTGCAAAGCAAAATTGACGCCTGAAATAAACGGAACGCGCCGCTACTGCACAACTCGAGATGCAAGCATGAACTCCACCTCGCTCATAATCGCGATGTGATTTACGTACGCAGTATGACTTTCACTTTTGTCAGCAGGGTCGATAGTAATAATAGGGTTTCCTGCCAAAGACCATGATATTTTGGGTTCACGCTTGTATCTCGGGATCTGCCATAGCGACGAGTTTCAAGTGTCAACATTTCTTTGGAATTTCTCGAAATGTAATTGACGTACTGCGATGCAACGAAGGCCTTTGTGATTTGTCATGTTCTGATTGCATAAGAAAGAATACGGGATGTCCATCAAAAAAAATAAGAAACGCAAGTTTATGTTGAAACCAATATTTGACTACTTTTATAATGTTTCAGAATACTTATTTTCATGAGCCGCTGTGTCACAGTCATACCAGGGTAAGTCATTTCGCGATATCTATTTTCATTTCAGAGATATTTGCGCTGAAACGTTTGAGTTTAATTGTGAAAATATGGGTACTGAAATACGAACAGCTTGTCACAATCACACAACACACCTCACGACAGAAACCATAGCGAACCCAAACAGTATGTGCAGTTAATCCAGTTTCTATAGCAATGACTTCTAACGTATATTCTTCAACTCCACAAGAGACTAAAATAATAGTCTTATGTATCGTCAGTTCACTTATATCGAATATTGCAGTTTTCCTGATCGAAGTTCTTTGCTAACATTTCTTACAATATAACTGGAACGGGAAATCAACGTCGGTCGTTTTATTACTGACTTTCACATATGCCTCCCACGACAATCCGCGTAATTCGTAAAATCGCGAGTGGGGAATAAAAAGTATTCCTAACAAAAGTCTGAACTATTTTCCATAGTACACAGTCTCGGAATTAACTCCCGCCGGGTAAGAATAGTGCACAAACACTTTTTCTGGATGTTCTGTTCTCAACGCTGTGAAAAAAAGCAATAACTAATCGATATCTGCTGCCATGACATTCGCGCGCTCGATATAAACTGAAGAGCCAAAGAAATTAGTGCACCTGCCTCATATCGTGTAGGGCCCCCCGAGAGCACTCAGAAGTGACGCTACACGACATGTTATAGACTCGACTAATGTCTGAAGCAGTGTTAGCAGTGTTGGAGCGACACCGTGAATCCTGCAGGGCTGTCCATATATCCGCAAGAGTACAACAGGGGGGGGGGGGGGGGGGGGGCGGAAGACAACATCTGAACAGAACAACGTTGTAAGGCAACCCAGATATGCTCAATAATGTTCACGTCTGGGGAGTTTAGTGGACAGCGAAAGTGTCCTGGAGGCACACTGTATCAATTCTGGGCATGTAGAATGTCACATTGCCCTGCTGGAATTGCCGAAGTCCGTCGGAATGCTCAATGGAAATGTATGGATGCAGGTGATCAGACAGGATGCTTATGTACTTGTCACCTGTCAGAATCGTATCCAGAGGTATCAGGGATTTCATATCACTCCAACTACACATGCGCCACACCATTACAGAGCCTCCACCAGTTTGAATAGTCCCCTGCTGACATGCAGGTTCCGTGGATTCATAAGGTAGTCTTCATACACTTATATGTCGACCCGCTCGATACAATTTGAAACGTGATTCGTCCGACCAGACAACATGTTCCGAGTGATCAACAGTCCAATGTCGATGTTGATGGGACCAGGCGAGGAGCAAATCTTTGTGTCGTGCAGTCATCAAGGGTGCACGTGTGGGTGTTGGGCTCCGAAAGCCCATATCGATGATGTTTCGCACGCTGCCACTTGTTGCTGGCCAAGCATTAAAATCTGCAGCAATTTTCGGAAGGGTTGCACTTCTATCATGGTCAACAATTCTCCTCAGTCGTCGTTGGTTCCGTTCTGGCATGATCTTTTTACGACAGCAGCGATGTCGGAGTTTTGATGTTTGATTCCTGATATTCACGGTACACCTGTAAGATGGTCGTACGGGAAAATCCCGACTTAATCGCTACTCCGGAGATGCTGTGTCCCATCGATCGTGCACCGACTATAAGACCCGGTTTAACCTCACTTAAATCTTCAAAAGTTGGCATTCTAGGAGCAATAACCGATCTAACAACTGCACCAGACACTTGTTATCTTGCAAGGGCGTTGCCGATCGAAGCGCCGTATTCTGTCTCTTTACATATCTCTGTGTTTGAATACACATGCCTATACCAATTTCTTTGGTGCATCAGCGTATATCGCTTGCAAGTAATCCTGGAAATTACCTCTTCTTTTTAAGCAAATTTTAATGCAACGGCACATATTGTCTAATTCTGAATATTCGATGCAACTAGTTCTTTCTCGCCATCTACTTCAGTGAAGATGGTGTATCCGACCTATGTAAACCTGCTAAAAGAACAAGGTAGAGAAGATTAGAAACTGTATGTAGATGGCTGCTTGGGTAGAGACCTAAATGCCGATAAGTAGATAAGAAAAATATATACAAAACGGCAAGAACCGAGATCTTAGGTGGCAGTCTCATGACGTCAAGACCCTGCTGTTGCGTGGATACTTACAGAAAGATAGTTTTGCTGAACTTATTTAAGTCTGAGACTTTATAGCAGCTCATGATGGCCTCATGACATTTCCAACATTAGGGGACGGAGCGTTGCGGACAAAAACATGCTCTGGTGCTCGTCACGCACGTCGCAAGTATCTTCGATAAGTGCTAGCAGTGTTCAGCGAATATTATTGTTCCTCTCCATTTCCATTCAGCTTTCACTTTTCGAATATAGCTATCAGAAACGTCCTTTGAAGCAAAAGTGTAACCGGAAAATCTATAATTTCACTATGTACAGGCAGTATCATGCATTTTCCGAAAAATGCAGTGAAAGGAAACGTTGGACACGTACGATTTATCCCGCTAGGCGGGAGAGAGCAGCCGGCGCTTTCAGAGTTTCAGCCGCGCGGCAGCTCTGCCGGTGAGGTCCGCTGGAAAAGCGAGAGCGGCGCTCAGTCAGCCAATCAGAGGGGGCGCCGCGTACCATTGAGCGCGCCCGAGGTGTCACACGAGAGTGGCGAGCCAGCTTTAATTATCGGCACACTCACTCGATTGCGTTCCAGTCGGCCGTGAAATTGTCCCTCTCGGCCGCGTGTGTGGTGTGGGCTCACGTGGCAGGCCAGCAGCGCAGGCAGCCACGTGACTCTGCCCGAGCGCGGCCGCCGGCGCTGGAGCGTCCAGGAGGCCGCTGCAGTCGTCCGCCCACTCGCAGCCTGCGTCACTCGTCACCGGCAGTAACGGTGTCTGGAGTACACCAACTGCCCCATCAGACTTCCAGAACTTCTGCAAGAACGTTTGTAGAGCGCTTTTAAACACACTGTCAAAAGTATCCAGAAACCTATAACCGGACATCAGTAGGTTATCGGTGAACCGGGATTTATTTTCAAGAAATATGTGTAAGAATTTATTTTATTTAGTGGCAATTCATCAAGAACATTAACACATTTAATCACACTATGTAAGCTTGGAAGTAGTTGCCAGGGAGTAACTGATGAAATCATAAGCAAATTCCTTTTAACAAATGGTAATTTATTCACTTTAATGGTGCCTAAAGCTTTTTTCAGAAAGAAACACATTTAAAATTATAATCAGAAAGCACCCTCTAAATATAAAGTTACAATTTATTCAGAGGAAGAAAGAAACAAATTTTTGACTGTATGAGCTTTCGGGCAGAGAACCTTGCAGCTCCCTTTTGACACGGCCGTAGTTACGACCGCTGACAACAACCTCTGAAAGACTACACTCGTGCAGATCTGCAACACACCAGATTACTTTAAACTAAAAGTTTGAACAATTCACACAAGCACACAAACTATGCACCCCGTTGTAGGGATTGAAATGGTACAAAACACTAAAATTAAAATATTAATTTTGCCACCGAAGGTGCAATTTGATTTTAACTTCTGAGAAAAGTCTTACGGTGAAAGGGTGTCAACTTTATATACTAAAATGACCACTTAAATAAAAGCCCATGAAATGCATTCTTATATAAAATTATACAACACTGGCCAAACAACTTAAGATGCTCTACAGTACACAGTTACCGCCTCTCAAGATGATAGGTAAGATCAAAACATAATTCAGGAATTAGGCCGTTACGCTCCAAGAAATAAATTCGTTAACACCAAATCCGACAAACATGACAGAGGAAGCTACTAACGTACGGTATATTGATAGAGAGATTACCTTAGAAACCGAACCGCAGGTTGCTCTAACCCGCCCCTACTCCACAAAGGAAAAAACAGACCACCCAATTCATAAACAACCACCTTCCTGCGGGTGGGCAAATGGAGAAGAGTGGTGGGACGACCGCAAAACAAAACTTGGTGACCTCACCAAGAAAGCAAGTAGAATTTAACAATTAAATGAAACAACATATCACCAATCACTGAACTTCTAATAAACTGCGATTTGTGGAGAAGGCCTGGCGCAGCACCCCCAATTCGCTCTCCCGAACCGTCCGCTGCCAGCCGCTTCAATGGACGCAGGAAGGCGCGCTGATCTCCCGTCTCCGGCGTCGCAGCTCGCACCGGCCAGACTGATGTCGTGGGTTGACTCCTGTTCTCTCGTGTCGGCTGCGAAGTCACTACCCCTCGCTATACGCCGCGGCCCACTGGACTCACATGGCGACCTCACATGCGCCGACGTTCAAGACGGACAAGTCATCTTGTGTCTCAGTGCGCGACCGACCGACCGGTCGATCCAACCGCCAATGACCATTGTCTGAGCAAACGAGCAGACTGGCGGCCTAACGCGCAGAGTCAGATGCAGGAACTAAGCCCCGACCGAGCGACCACTCGCTGAGTTCTCTTACTGGCGGAGTGGTAAGACTCTCATTTTGCTGGCTTTAAAGGTTGATCCGAACGAAAGACATACTAGCACTCCGGACGAAAGACAGACACTAGCTCCCTCACAACTGTTGACGAGAGACAGACTTGGAAGCTGGGGACGAGAGACTGACTCATACTGACCCCAGACTAACCCCTGCCCGAGCTCATAGCGCCCCTTAAATGCACGTGAAGAGGCAACCTTTCCGCTTTCCCACCAGAGGGAGACACCAAAGCTGCGATTGCCACAGCGGCGCCACCGCCAGAAATGGAGGGCGGCTGCTTCACACTACGCGCTGTGGCGCGCTCTTCAAAACAGCAATTTCCACCAAGGTTCAATCGAGTATACCGACCCTTCGCCTTAATCGGCATCTACATCTTCTTCTACACTAATACTCTGCAAGTCACCGAACGGTACGTGGTGCAGGGTACGACTACTAATCGTTTCCTCTCCTGCAAACAGAGCGAGGGAAAAACGACTGTCTGTATGCCTCCGTATGAGCTCTAATTACTCGTATGTTACCCTTCGTGGTCCTTAACCGCGATGTATGTTAGCGGTTGTAGAAGCGCTCGGCAGTCAGCTTCAAATGCCGGTTCTCTAAATTTTCTCAATAGTGTTCCTCAAAGATAACGTCGCCTTCCCTCCAGGGATTTCCATTTTAGTTCCTGAAGCATCTCCGTAACACTATGTGTTGTTCTGACCTGCCAGTAACAGGTCTAGCATCCAGCCTCTGAATTGCTTCGATGTCTTCCTTATATACGACCTGGTACGGATTCCGAACGATCGAGGAATAGTGAAGAATAGGTTCCACCAGAGCCCTATATGCTGTCTCCTTTACGGGTGAACCACACCTTTCTAAAATTTTCCGAATGAACCGAACTCGACTATTCGCGTTCCCTGCCACAGTTTTCACATACTCGTTCCACCTCATATCGCTTTACAATGTTATGCCCAGATATTTAAACGACTTGACTGTGTCAAGCAGGACACAACTCATACTGTATCCGAACATTACAGATTTGATATTCATACTCATCCGCATTAACTTACATTTTTCTACATGTATGGCTAGCACACCAACTGAAAAATTTGACTAAGTCGTTTTGTATCTTCCTAGAGTCATCAACTTCGATATTTTACCATACACCATGGCATCATCAACAAGCAACCGCAGATTGTTGCCCACCCTGTCCGCCATATCATTTATGTATATGGAAACAGGTGTCGTATCACTCTTCCATGGTGCAACTCCGGACGACACCCTTGTCTCTGGTGAACAAAATGATTCTGAGCACTATGGGACTTAACATCTGAGGTCATCAGTCCCCTAGACTTAGAGCTACTTAAAACTAACTAACCTAAGGACATCACATACATCCATGCCCGAGGCAGGATTCTAACCTGCTCCTAGAACCGCTCGGCCACCCTGGCCGGCTCTGGTGAACACTTGCCGTTGAGGACAACATACTGAGTTCTATTATTTAAGAAATCTTCGATCCACTCACCTATCTGTGAACTTGTTTCGTAAGCTTAATGACAAACTCTGCTGGGGACATTTTCAACGAGGTGTCTAAATATCTGTTGACAAATGGGAGCTCATCTTTCCACAAGAGATCAAACCGAAAAAGATAGTGATCTTGGATGCTAATCTTGGATGCTAGAGTATGGAACGATTCGATGTTCTAGTCCAGAGCAAGGGTGCTACGTTATTTTCTGGTCGGGTCTCTGGGCAGGCCAATGTGTTTTACGGAAGTCTTTGTCCACAATCCACTGCCTTACAGATGATGCTTTAAACAGGGTGAACTGTGACGCAGTCACCTTCTCAGAACTCTTCCCGTACTCAGCAAAACACCCTTGATGACTGCACGACACAAAGCTTTACGCCTCACCTGGTCCCGTCAACACCGATAATGGACTGCTGATGACTGAAAACACGTCGGACGAGTCTCGTTTAAAATTGTATTGAGCGGATGGACGTGTACGGATACGGAGACAGCCTCATGAATCCATGGACCCTGTGTGTCAGCAGGAGACTGTTCAAGCTGGAGGAGGTTCTGCAGTGGTATGGGGCATGTGCAGTTGGAGTGACATGAGACCCCTGATACTTATAACAACTCTGACAGGTGACACGTACGTAAGCATCCTGTCTGATCACCTTCATCCATTCATGTCCATTGCGCATTCCGAACGACTTGCGACACCCCACGCGTCCAGAATTGCTAGAGAGTGGCTCCAGGAACACTCTTCTAAATTTAAACAATCCGTGCTTGAGTAGCAGAACGTCTGAGTATCATAATTGTAATTTACTACATCAGGAAAGGATATGAAATTGTAACGGTTCCATCTCACTGGCCTCGTCATGCAGTGGCACTTTTTCCAAGCACCAGATCCGACACAAGAGTCCACTTGCTGCGCCGAGCTGATAGGGGCACAGGAAACGCCCGAGTACAAATTCTGTATAGGGATCATAATTACTCGCGAAACAAACACAGCTGAAAGTTTAGGGTAATTGAAGCAGAAAAGTTCTAGTTAACGTCCATAAAAAAGACGTTCGCGAGACACTTGTGAATGTGTGTTTACGAGCCGCCACTGACTCCTATTTAGCATAAATCTAGTCGAAATGTAAGCGTTTCGATTTACTTCCCCATCCAACTGGGCTGCTATAACCAAAGCCTACCTTAACTTTCAAATGGCTCTGAGCACTATGCGACTTAACTTCTGAGGTCATCAGTCGCCTAGAACTTAGAACTAATTAAACCTAACTAACCTAAGGACATCTCACACATCCATGCCCGAGGCAGGATTCGAACCTGCGACCGTAGCGGTCGCTCGGTTCCAGACTGTAGCGCCTAGAACTGCACGGCCCCTCCGGCCGGCCCTTAACTTTCGCAAGTTTGCCAACGTAGTAGGCCTATGTGCATAATGGGGCAGAGACATATTTTGCTCCTGACGCAAGACGGTAACTAACGCGCCAAATGTTCCAATATGGACACGTCAGCGTAAAGCTGATGATACTGCTTGAATTTTTGTCCCAGTATTTCCAGTGCAAACTAAAATAATGCTTTAATTGTAGAATTGGCATTTTCCATTACTAAATGAGAATAATAACAAATAGTTTCCTTTTTATTTCATTCTTTCCACTTAATTTAATACATAGCACATTTTAACTGGGACTTGAGCAGTACATTAGGTCTAGCATTTTCTGCTTTCAGAAAAAATATTTTAAAGATATCAGGAATCACATTAAATGTAGATGAATTGTTTCTTCTTTTATCATTTAGCACGGGAATAAGAACAAATAATTATTTATGTTACAGCTGAATATCTATTTAGTAGCCAGATAAAAGAAGAAACAACCATTTCCCCGTTCACGAGCTTTAGTTTTAATTTTGAATGTCTCACGAAGACCCTAAGGATAAACAACCAATATCTGTGAGCGGGGGAGGAGCGGGAAGTGCTAAATAATATGTCACTTGTGTGGAAAAATGTTCTCGAAGCGGCCATGTCCATCACACAATTAGCATGTTGACCTTGAGTTAGTCACTTTGATGTAAGGCTTTATGGAATTACATGGAAGTGGCTAGGCTTTTTCTCATTAACAATGAAGTCGCTAGTTTATAGAGATTCCAGCTACTTCTCTTATAAACGTATGTTGCCAGAGAAGATAGGAAACTGACTTGTGCAATCTTGCGTAATCCTGTATACACCTGTCATGTAAACACGATAATTGACCTATCAGTCTCATCAGTCGTAATTCAATCCTTCATCTCCTTCTAACTGAACAATACTTGTTATTAACATATCACAAGATATATTTAGGCTTTCCTAAACTCTTAACTTAATATACTTTGTTGACAGACGACCGACCTCTTTTACTCACGCCCTAATGCAGTGCCATTATACACTCCTGGAAATTGAAATAAGAACACCGTGAATTCATTCTCCCAGGAAGGGGAAACTTTATTGACACATTCCTGGGGTCAGATACATCACATGATCACACTGACAGAACCACAGGCACATAGACACAGGCAACAGAGCATGCACAATGTCGGCACTAGTACAGTGTATATCCACCTTTCGCAGCAATGCAAGCTGCTATTCTCCCATGGAGACGATCGTAGAAATGCTGGATGTAGTCCTGAGGAACAGCTTGCCATGCCATTTCCACCTGGCGCCTCATTTGGACCAGCGTTCGTGCTGGACGTGCAGACCGCGTGAGACGACGCTTCATCCAGTCCCAAACATGCTCGATGGGGGACAGATCCAGAGATCTTGATGGCCAGGGTAGTTGACTTACACCTTCTAGAGCACGTTGGGTGGTACGGGATACATGCGGACGTGCATTGTCCTGTTGGAACAGCAAGTTCCCTTGCCGGTCTAGGAATGGTAGAACGATGGGTTCGATGATGGTTTGGATGTACCGTGCACTATTCAGTGTCCCCTCGACGATCACCAGTGGTGTACGGCCAGTGTAGGAGATCGCTCCCCACACCATGATGCCGGGTGTTGGCCCTGTGTGCCTCGGTCGTATGCAGTCCTGATTGTGGCGCTCACCTGCACGGCGCCAAACACGCATACGACCATCATTGGCACCAAGGCAGAAGCGACTCTCATCGCTGAAGACGACACGTCTCCATTCGTCCCTCCATTCACGCCTGTCGCGACACCACTGGAGGCGGGCTGCACGATGTTGGGGCGTGAGCGGAAGACGGCCTAACGGTGTGCGGGACCGTAGCCCAGCTTCATGGAGACGGTTGCGAATGGTCCTCGCCGATACCCCAGGAGCAACAGTGTCCCTAATTTGCTGGGAAGTGGCGGTGCGGTCCCCTACGGCACTGCGTAGGATCCTACGGTCCTGGAGTGTATCCGTGCGTCGCTGCGGTCCGGTCCCAGGTCGACGGGCACGCGCACCTTCCGCCGACCACTGGCGACAACATCGATGTACTGTGGAGACCTCACGCCCCACGTGTTGAGCAATTCGGCGGTACGTCCTCCCGGCCTCCCGCATGCCCACTATACGCCCTCGCTCAAAGTCCGTCAACTGCACATACGGTTCACGTCCACGCTGTCGCGGCATGCTACCAGTGTTAAAGACTGCGATGGAGCTCCGTATGCCACGGCAAACTGGCTGACACTGACGGCGGCGGTGCACAAATGCTGCGCAGCTAGCGCCATTCGACGGCCAACACCGCGGTTCCTGGTGTGTCCACTGTGCCGTGCGTGTGATCATTGCTTGTACAGCCCTCTCGCAGTGTCCGGAGCAAGTATGGTGGGTCTGACACACCGGTGTCAATGTGTTCTTTTTTCCATTTCCAGGAGTGTAATTATCATTGCGTGCTTGACGCGAAGAACTTCACTGGGAAGTTATTCCTTTACACTGATGATGACACAGGAAACGATTTGCGTCTCCTTAATGTATCAGTCGTGCATTACTGTAAAATGATGGTCTGTATACGTGATAGTTGTGCAGTACTGAAAGGGTCTCTCATGGTATTTTAGAGTATACCTGATGATAAATTTAGCTACTGTTAGTAATTGAATGTAAGCGGTTTGGCGCTCAGGCAAGAGATTAGCCCCCTCTAGCTTTCACTGGAGCGCCCAGTCAGGGTTCTAACATTTTCTTTTAGCTCAACTTTCCACGAGTGCCTCATCACGGTTTTAGCGTCTTCCTAGTTGCCTCATCACAGTTTGGGAGTCATAAATCAGCTGTTATTGCTGTTCTCAGCACAGTTGTAATCTGTAGAAGTATAGTAATGCTTCTAAGAAAGGGCCCAGAAGTGCTACGGGTGCTATGCCAACGCCCAGAAGCCGTCAACGCTTTCTGTACACGAATACACACTGTCGACTCATATTAATGTGCCCATGTGTGAAAACCATTAATAGCCTCGTTTTGCAGCGAGGAACGCTGCGAGACGTGCAGGAAGAGAGTCAGTCACATTCTGAAAGGTGCCCACACAGGTGTGGAGCCACGCAGAGTCCAGGGTCATGGCCAACTGAGATAGGTCTCTCGGTTGAGGATCGATGGCGCAGGCAGCCCTATCGAGGAGATCCTACAGATACACGTTTGCGTTTAAATCCGGAGACTTTGCGGCCAGGGGAGTACGGTACCCCCATTGTGGTGCTCTTCGTACACTGGGGGCTGTGTGTTACGTACCGCCCCTGTATCAGGCAGCTGGCGGCATAATTTCATAATTGCGAGACCTCGTTCACTTTGTGTTCCTTGCGGGAGTGTCAACAACCGCGAAGCGAAACGGCAGCGTTTCATCACCTTAAAAGGTCAAGCGGAAAGCAGGACATCAGCGCTTTGCGCCAACTGTGTACCTAGCATCAGCAGAAGCTTAGTGAAGCAATACGACTAAGAAGTATCAGGTCACCTTGCTACGTGAAGTAAGAAGCACCATCAAATGGTTCAAATGGCTCTGAGCACTATGCGACTTAACTTCTGAGGTCATCAGTCGCCTAGAACTTAGAACTACTTAAACCTAACTAACCTAAGGACATCACACACATCCATGCCCGAGGCAGGATTCGAACCTGCGACCGTAGCGGTCGCTCAGTTCCAGACTGTAGCGCCTAAAACCGCACGGCCACTGCAGCAGGCGAAGCTGCATCGCTAGCGCAAGAAGGCGTACTGAATATTGTTACGGACCAGAATGTTGGTATAACAAATGTGTTAAGCAAATTGGGCGCCATATGAATCGCTAATACATTCGTATTCGGAAATCCTATGCTGTCATTACAAGTGACGCTGGGTCAACACCAGCCGATATTTCACGCTATAAATACTCCACCATTTCAGTTCAGAAAGGATCGATGGCGTACAGGACGCGCGTACTCGATTCCCTGACATGGTATTGACGGCTTGTGGCCGTTAGCGTTCCGGTTACCACTCCTGGCCGCTGACATAAAATTCAGGCAGTGTCCATTCCTCAACATGTTGTCGCGGTCCAACTCGTGTGTGTAGTTTCGACAGGTTATGCATACTTGGTTGTGGGCGGCTACGCGTTTTACGTTTTGGATTTGGAGTTCCTTGTGTACTGGTCGGGTGGAAAGCAAGTCGTCCTGCCGGTGGGTCCGTTGACTGTCTGTTGGTTGGGTTGCCGGTGGATCAGATATAGGTGGGCCGACTACCTGTCTCCCCTAAGCGAACGTTAATACTTCAAGTGCAGTCCGACCCCCGGAAGCTTCTGAGCGCCAATGGCTGTATTGCTTTTCTTATTGGAGTTTGGTTGTGTATTTTAATGGCTCATAGCCGGTGGTTTGAATTTGTGTGGTTTTAGTTGGTTTTCAAATAATGGGCCTCCAGCCGTTTTAAAACTGAAAGTTCCTTTCTTGTCAAGTCTTACATTGTTTGGGCCTTCAGCATCATTTAAAATATTTTTCTTTGATAAAGCTTGGATCCTTCTGCCCTTTTGAAAATTCATTGTAGTTGTGTTTTTCAATCTTGGGCCTTCAGCCATCTTAAAATTAAAATTCTTCGCTTCCTAAGTCTTAGATTGTTTGGGCCTTCAGCTTCATTTAACTTTGGGCCTTCTGCCTTTTGAAAATTTATTGTGGTTGTGTTTTAAATCATGGACCTTCAGCAGGTTAAAAAATTAAAGAGGATGTGCCCTTAAGCCATAAGATTGTGTGACATATTCAGTCGATAGTTAAGGTCGGAAATGTGCGCTGTACTGTCTGGGCAACTACATAAAGTTATATGTGTTCCAGTGTAACTGACAGCCGTTCATTTTTGGCCCCTTTCCACAATTCCAACTAGCTGTTCTGTCCTACGGATTTTAGCAGGGCGTCTCACAGCAGTCACGAGTTGTGCGCCGCTGACAGCTTCCATCGCAGATGGGAAGGACTGCGCGACTTGGGCCAGGACACCAGTGATCCTGACACTTCAGCGGAGCCACGGCGTCCACCTCCACGGCAGTCCGGGGTCGGCGCACTTCTCGGCCACACGATAACCGGCGTCGCGGTTCAGAGAGCAGCTAAGGGAGGGGGTCGAGAACCTCCTAGGCCGGCGTGTGTATGCCGCATACGCATGCCCCACCTTCATCGAGTGCGGAGGGTGGAGACGTAGCATCCATTCCAGAGTAGCTGCCAGGCGCTCGCGGCGCACCCGGACAAGCCGCAGCAGAGGACCGCCTTACCATCACTAAGGAGTGATGTATTTGCAGAAATAAATGGTTAAAAGTCACTCTTCTTTTACTGCGCCCACCGGCGTACACAGGTTACAAACACATCCTCTTCCCTGAGGAACCAGCAAGTGGCGAACTGGGAGAGTGCCTCCTGACACACCATCCTTCTGTCACGCTTCCCAACAGGCATGTATGACACGTTGCATTGTTCTGCTGGAAGATGCCATCGTGCTGAGGAAAAACAAACTGCATGTAGGGGTGGACATGGTTGCAAGGATAGATGAGCACTTGTGTTGATCCACTGTGTTCACTCAGGGAACGCCTCAAAAACATTCCCCAGACCATAACGCTCCCACATCCGGCCTGGACCCTTCCGACGACTCTTGCAGGGTGATTGGTATCAGACGATTCACGTTGCACACGCCAACTACCATCTGTCCGATGGAGCATTAATGGTGGTTGCGACTCAGTGGACGTGCAGATGAAGTACTGTCGTGCAAATTCGTCGCAGATGGGCAGCAGTCAACACAGTTGCAAGAACCACGCGCCTGCTGCAGAGGACCATAGCATGCAACGTTCCCCAAACGATCGTTGAGGAGACTCGGTCGTTAGCCCTGTGGTTCATATCGTCGGTCAGTTACTCAACAGGTGCCCATCTGTTCGCCCCTCTGCAACCGTCGTTCACTCCTGTCAGTGTCATTTTGCCATGCATGATATACACTACCGGCCATTAAAATTGCTACACCAAAAAGAAACGCAGATGATAAACGGGTATTCATTGGACAAATATATCATACTAGAACTGACATGTGATTACATTTTCACGCAATTTGTGTGTATAGATCCTGAGAAATCAGTGCGCAGAACAACCACCTCTGGCCGTAATAACGGCCTTGATACGCCTGAACATTGAGTCAAACAGAGCTTGGATGACGTCTCAGGTACAGCTGCCCATGCAACTTCAACACGATACCACAGTTAATCAGGAGTGGTGACTGGAGTATTGTGACGAGCCAGTTGCTCGGCCCCCATTTAACAGACGTTTTCAATTGGTGAGAGATCTGGAGAATGTGCTGGCCAAGGCAGCAGTCGAACATTTTCTGTATACAGAAAGGCCCATACAGAACCTGCAACATGCGGTCGTGCCTTATACTGCTGAAATGTAGGGTTTCGCAGGGATCGAATGAAGGGCAGAGCCACGGGACGTAACACATCTGAAATGTAACGTGCACTGTTCAAAGTGCCGTCAATGCGAACAAGAGGTGACCGAGACGTGTAACCAATGGCACCCCATACCATCACGCCGGGTAATACGCCAGTATGGAGATGACGAATACACGCTTCCAATGTGCGTTCACCGCGATTTCGCCAAACACAGATGCGACCATCATGATGCTGTAAACAGAAAGTGGATTCATCCGAAAAAATGACGTTTTGCCATTCGTGCACCCAGGCTCGTCGTTGAGTACACCATCACCGGCGCTCCTGTCGGTGATGCAGCGTCAAGGGTAACCGCAGTCATGGTTCTCTGAGCTGATAGTCCATGCTGCTGCAAACGTCGTCCAACTGTTCGTGCAGATGGTTGTCGTCTTGCAAACGTCCCCATCTGTTGACTCAGGGATCGAGACGTGTTTGCACGATCCGTTACAGCCATGTGGATGAGTTGCCTGTCATCTCGACTGCTAGTGATACGAGGCCGTTGGGATCCAGCAAGGCGTTCCGTATTACCCTCCTGAACCCACCGATTCCATATTCTGCTAACAGTCATTGGATGTCGACCAACGCGAGCAGCAATGTCGCGATCCGATAAACCACAATCACGATAGGCTACAATCTGACCTTTATCAAAGCTGGAAACGTGATGGTACGCATTTCTCCTCCTTACACGAGGCATCACAACAACGTTTCACCAGGCAACGCCGGTCAAATGGTTCAAATGGCTCTGAGCACTATGGGACTTAACATCTATGGTCATCAGTCCCCTAGAACTTAGAACTACTTAAACCTAACTAACCTAAGGACAGCACACAACACCCAGTCATCACGAGGCAGAGAAAATCCCTGACCCCGCCGGGAATAGAACCCGAGAACCCGGGCGTGGGAAGCGTGAACGCTACCGCACGACAACGAGCTGCGGACAACGCCGGTAAAGTACTGTTCCTGTATGAGAAATCGGTTGGTAACTTTGCTCTGAAAAGCTAATCATTTACGTATCACAGCATCTTCTTCCTGTTGGTTAAATTTCGCGTCTGTAGCACGTCATCTTCGTGGTGTAGGAATTTTAAAGGCCAGTTGTGTATATCCACCACCGAGGCACGTGTACAGTTCACAAAGTTAGCCATTTCGAAATGTTTCCTCTCGGGGACCAAAAACACAATGGACTTCAGACAAACAAATCGCCTCGTTTCCGCCTACACAACGGCTGCGCTGTTGTCCGTTCCCTCCCTCCCCTCCCCCCCCCCCCCCCACCCAAAATCCGACACGCTTTATACACCTTCCATTGCAACGACCGCCTGTGAGTAGTCATAGGCTGTAATCACGTTAATGTGACTGGATGTTGTATAACATGCGTGTAGAGTAATAGGGACGATGTAACGTTATGTTTCTTTGCTGCCTAGGTAACATCTAATGAACTATAGGAAGAGAAAAGGTTCGCATGTGAAGTGGAAATAAGTAAGGACTTTGAACTACCGACTGGCGTCATTCATGAAATGAACAAAACGAGAATTTAAGGACAATTAATGGTAAACAACGCAAGCACAAGGCACTGTCGCCCTACGTTCACTACATGTAATTGTGTGTAAGCGTTCTTCTTGTTTAAAAATGTTCCTCACATAATTTTTGCTGTGTCAAGGGAATCTGTGTCAATACGTTATAACAAGTTCGAAGCAGCCTCTTTTTTAACTTACTGAGAAAGCCCAATATATCTGTAAACTAAGTTATTAAATTATAGTCCTCCCAAGCCTCTTAACGAAGTTTTAAAATGGGAAAGCTTACAACACAGCGACAATTTGTGGGTTTCTGTACCTCACAGTCGAAACACTGCTCCTTTACGCCAGGATTTTCTGACTTACAACAGCCGATCCGCTCGTAATCGCATTAAACTTGGGCTGCTGCAATGAAACCTACCAGGCGAATAAGGCTTTTTAAACACTCGCTTAACTTGTCCTGGACTTCTTCTCCTTCGCATTGGATACTAGCTGCAAGCAGATGTGATCAATGGGGATGAAAGCTCTAACTTCATACGTCTTCCATGCCAGTAGCTGATCTGTTGCTCCTTACAGATAAGAAATTAATGCAATCAACTCCGTTATACTGGAAGGCTGCTATGGAGCAAGAATCGAACAGAATGTAAAATTATTTTTTCCTGCGATAAAAACAAACGGAGTACGTCTTTTGAATTCGTAAACTCTCTTAGAAATTTAAATGTAGGCCTACGTCTAATGTTATTCACAGACATCCATTCTCGAGGCAGGATTAGAACCTGCGTCCGTAGCGGTTCCAGACCGTAGCGCCTAGAACCGCTCGGCCACCCCGGCCGTGTGCTCCGTTTCTAATGATCTAGATGTCGACAGGACATTAAACACAATCGTCCTCCCTTCTTCCTTTAAATTAGGTTTCACAGTCCCAAATGTACTGTCACCAAAACATGAAGTCAATGTTCTGCACAAATTCCGCAAACGTGTGCCCTTTAAGGCCGTTTGTCAAAAAGCAGTTAGTCGCCAACAGTTCCTGCCCAGACACTGATGTCCATCCGTTGCTGCTGCCACGTGCCTATAGCGTGTACTGGTTTCGGTCTTAATTCCATGTAGAACCTGTTATTCCAGACATGTTGCAAGAACATGACGAGATCCTCAAACGCATTCATCGTTACGAAAAGATCCACGCTGATACAGACACCGAAAACTGGTTGCTAAGGTTTTTTGAGCTGGGTGGAGCCGTCTATCAGACAGCGCGGTAAATCTGTGCGACATCCCGACCTTTTACAAGTGCCTGACCGTAGTTGAAAAACATCTAGGCCTGCTCATGGAATGAAAAATATACCATAGCGCTTAACTGAGCTGAAATCATGCGAACTTCAATAAAGAAAATTATAATGGAACTCATCAGTGTCATCTACGTTGATAGATATACAATAATTAGTTTGTAAATTAATTTAAATAAAATTTTTTAAATAATGAATTAATACCTTGGATTTATTGCAAAGTCATCGTTCGTTTATGGGCACGTATTCATACACACATTTTCGTCACCTCTTAAAGTAAGTCTTCCAAATGAATGTTTACCCTAGATAAGCTGCACAGCTTAAACAATTTCGTACTTCCCTTCCCTAATCACACTCATTGTATCAAGGACCATCATTTCGAAAATTATTCTTTTCTTCTTTTTTCCATCCGGATGAATGTTAATTCCATAAAGCTTTCACGAACTTCAGTACGAAATTTTTGTATAGTTTATTGGATGTCAAGCTACCTCATCGAACAACTTACAGATGTCCTAGACTTGAAGGGAATATACACTCCTAGAAATTGAAATAAGAACACCGTGAATTCATTCTCCCAGGAAGGGGAAACTTTATTGACACATTCCTGGGGTCAGATACATCACATGATCACACTGACAGAACCACAGGCATATAGACACAGGCAACAGAGCATGCACAATGTCGGCACTAGTACAGTGTATATCCACCTTTCGCAGCAATGCAGGCTGCTATTCTCCCATGGAGACGATCGTAGAGATGCTGGATGTAGTCCTGTGGAACGGCTTGCCATGCCATTTCCACCTGGCGCCTCAGTTGGACCAGCGTTCGTGCTGGACGTGCAGACCGCGTGAGACGACGCTTCATCCAGTCCCAAACATGCTCAATGGGGGACAGATCCGGAGATCTTGCTGGCCAGGGTAGTTGACTTACACCTTCTAGAGCACGTTGGGTGGCACAGGATACATGCGGACGTGCATTGTCCTGTTGGAACAGCAAGTTCCCTTGCCGGTCTAGGAATGGTAAAACGATGGGTTCGATGACGGTTTGGATGTGGTGGCCATCATGTACCGTGTGTACCGTGATATGCCTACAACCCCAGAGGATATGAAACAACGTATTGTGGCAGCCTGCGGCGACATTACACCAGACGTACTGCGGCGTGTACGGCATTCATTACGCCATAGATTGCAGTTGTGTGCACCAAATGATGGCCACCACATTGAACATCTTTTGGCCTGACATGTCGGGACACACTCTGTTCCACTCCGTAATTGAAAACGGAAACCACGTGTCTACGTGTACCTCAACCCTCATGGTAATGTACATGTGCGTCAGTGAAAAAGACCAATAAAAAGGTGTTAGCATGTGGACGTAATGTGCTGTTCCAGTCTCTTCTGTACCTAAGGTCCATCACCGTTCCCTTTGGATCCCTACGTAACTCGGTGCTCTCCGATACACACGATCGAACAGCGGAGGAGAGGTACTCAAGCGTCAACTTTAGGTTACAGTATCTCCGGATGTAATTAACATTTTACAATGCAACAAACGGCACTGATTACGTATTTGTTTATATGTTCAGATGTGCTAACAAAACTAATGTGGTTCCATTTAAAAAAAAACGTAGGTTTATGTAAAAAAACATACTTCCGTGCATTTTTTATGGTTTGTATTAACCAATTACACTAGCCGCTCTCCTCACGTTCGGTCGGTGGAATCGATTCGTCAGTATTTGATGTGGTTTACGAAATATATCCGGCGGTAATGTTAGGTGACTCACCCTGATAGATAGATAGGCGTTGTTCAAAGGTAACGTGGGGCGTGCATCATGAGCTGTGGTAGTCAGACTTTATTTAGTGTGTCAGGGAACTGTTTTTCTACATGCCTTGGCACTATGTTGGGTGTCCATTTAAACGTAGATATTGCTTTGCATTTACATTGTCCTCCTATGTTACGCCGTTAGCCAATAATGCGTCAGATGCGCATAACTGCAGACGCAACAATCAGTTTGATGGCACGCTGCGCGCCGTTTGGAACTCAGCAGTTGCGTGGGCCCGCCGCCGTAAAGCGATGCCGCGCGTCCCGGACCATACTTTTCAGTGTCTCGTGCAGTGTTCGCAGAGTTTGCGAAAAACCAACCGCACTTGTTTCAACTTGCCGTACACCTTGGCTGTGGGAAGGGAACACTGGGTTCCTTCTAAGTTTACTGCACAAAAGGTAAGTACTGCACTTCACTATTTGGCTTGCAACGGCGCACTGGCCTATATAGTGCACAAACACTCGTACCGTAGCAGGCTTCCTCGATTCACCTCGAAGTAAAAAGGTTTGTGATATGAAACATATTTTTACTTGTCTATTTGCGTATAGCTCACAAGTCACTGACACTAAATAACTCATTGTCACTGGGCAAATATACACTGTCCTGTTCATTATTGTGGTGTGCGTACTGTAAGACCTTCGGTACACACACCATCAGATTATTTGACTTGTCGCTCTAGCGAAGTAGGCGAGTGTCAGCAATATATCTCGTGGTTTTATCGTTCTGCCGTTGGGTCAGACGATATAAATGCCGCTTCCACGCTTAGAGTAGCAGATTGACGGTGACCAACTTTAAACAGAACTTGATTAATTTTCACATACATTTATTAAAATAATAACACGCATAAAAATAACTTAACTTGGTTCTGGATGGTATTTGCAATTGACAATCTGAAGTTCCTTTGGTCTTGGTACATTAATCTTATTCTCACATATATCTGATAGTTGACAAAGTGTCTATATATTTCTCTTCATGGCTAAGTGCAGGAATATGATAATATTATTAGGCCCAGACTGAAACTTGACTACAAACTAATGCAGACTGACTAATCGGAGGTCTGTACACTCGTTATAATACCTCGCTCGTTGAGGTATCACTGCACAAGTGTGATCCGCGAGGAGAAAAGGTTCTACGTTAGCAGCAATCTCATTGGCTGCGTTACATATTAATACACGGATTTGCGGAAGCAAAATTTGGTCCGTCTCTAAGACAGCGCCATCTCGTAGTGCGGAAACGGACGAGCGCTGCGCCTGCGCTGTTGTGCTTAGCGGGGCGCGCTCTAGTGGGAAAGTTATGTACGCAGTGACTACGCGGAACTGTGTACACAACAATTATCCAGTTCGTTCAGAAATAAAACTGTAGCTCATGATACCACTAGCTTGTCTTTTATGATAAATGCCCACGTTCGTTATTTTTTCCTGTGCTTATATATGGAACTATGTCGGCGAACTATTTTGCTCACAATATTTTATTACATAAATTGGTAGGTGATTGTGTTCTCGGAGAGTACGTGCCTCTAATACTACATTTTGCGGTCGCGACACTGCCTGACATCTCACAGAGCATAGGAGAACACGCTTGAGAACAACAGTGCTTTCTAAGTTTATGTCGTACTACTGAAGCAATTATGTATTGAAGTGACAACACTAGGACATGGACGCACTATAAGTGTTTTTTAGAAGTTGTCTCCAAATGAGGCAAAATCTGTTTATTTTCTATCCACGAGTTACTATGTTGTTTGTAACAACGCATGGTACACACATCATAAATAAACAAATAATAAAAAAATAAGAAAATACATACATAAATAAATCACTATATTTAAATTGCTAGGTAGTACAAACAACAGATTAATAATGAAGCTTGGCTGCTGTGCGCTACTGCCTCTAAAGTCTGTGCTGGCGTATATGGTGTTTCTTTGTGTTCATGTTTGTGTTACTTTTTCCTTCCATCAAATATCTTCTGCTCAGATTGGAAAAAATATTATAAACATAGCAAAAAAAAAAAAAAATAAGTGTAATGCATCCCTCTAAAGTCAGCATACATCCTTAGTGTTTTCATACTGAAAAAATAGATTATTAAAATCCTCAGGCGTTACTTTGTGTCAAGTAGTGTATTTCTTAGTGATCTTGGTAATGACTTATTACGTCAATCATTAGTCATAGTGACATTTATGGAACTTAGTGGCTTTTCTCCGCCGATTGAAGTCTCGCAGTATCTCGCCGAGCGCCACCTGTAAATAATTGTTTGTTCCGGCGTTACCTCATTTTTTTCGGCTAGTTGGTTTACTGTAACTTACCTTGTACATACTCCTTTATTTTGTTATAAGAGACGGTGTTATGTTTGCCTCAGTGAACATTCGCTAATCGTATCTCAACATCGTACTTGCATTCAAACATGTATCTAAAGTTGAAAAAAAAAATATCTGTATGACAGTAAGATCACACAAGTTGTTATTCATGAATCCTATCTTTAGGCGCACTTTCCTTAGATTAGGTTACTGTGCGTATGATATATAGTACGCTAAACATTCATTAACAGCTAGAAATCATTTTTATAGTTGTAGCATCCAAAAATGCGATACATTTATAGATAAAACCTCGTGGTGTGGATACGTCAAAAACACACAATACTTTCTCAGCAACCTATAGTGTACTTGCGTCACACATTTATCCTTTGTACCTTAGGGAGTCCAATATTTTTCTGTAACTTACCCTGTACCTTATTGCTTTGATACACAAATGGCATAAAAAAAAAACTTACATCTATATTGTTCCGAGGTCTGTGCTGATTGTTCGCTCCAGATACCTCCGTATATAAACTTAAATTAAAACACCACTGTGACCAAACAAAAACATTCCGTCAAAACTTGCAAGTACACTTCGTGTTAAACATCGCTAGTCACCAACTGTCGCGTATGTCCTAGCTTATCTGTGTCTTGCGTTCTCTTTTTCACAGTAATTTATTTTATACGTGTGCATTAATAGGTATTTCGTGTGATACTTAATTATAGTAGAATTTTTCTTAAGTCTCTGTGTGCATACAGTCCTTTGATCTTACCATTGTGAGGGTATGCAGGTAAATAACACCCGCCGTGCGGAATATGTGCAATTAGGTACGGACCAGTATATTTTATTTGCCACTTACCGTTTTTTTAGCTAACAAGGAAGATTTCACATGAGTTTTGAGTAACACCTTTCCTCTGATTGTAAATCTGGTAACACCATGTAGCTGTTTATCATAATGCTTCTTTCGGGGTTGGGCATGTTATGTGATAGAGATTGATACTTGCCTTATTTTTTCATTTAGGTCTACAGGTTGTCTAGGAACAGACGGGATAGGGTTTACCCATTCATTATTCTCTGTCTTATTGCATATCAGATCAGACGGTGTAACTCCAGTGTCGTATACTGGGAGATTGTTTACCACCTGTTCAAAAACGTTTAAATATTCAATCCACTTAGATTGCTTGTTGGCTACATATGTCCTCATAAACCTGTTCAGTCTCGGAATATTCTTTCGATTGGGTTGGATTGCGGGCTATACCTGGATATCAATATTTGTTTAATCTGTTGTTCTTTCAGAAATTGTTTCCAAGTATGGCATGTAAAATTGGTTGCGTTATCTGATAAGATCGCCTGTGGCTTCCCAACAGACGGGAAGTAGTCGTTTAGCAAACGTCTGATAATAGGCTTAGCTGCAATTGTTGTCGTGGCATACAATTTCACATACTTTGAAAATACATCATATATTCCAATGACATATTTTACACCTCCCCTGGCAGAGGGTAAAGGACCCATAGCATCTATGCATACTAGCTCTAGCGGGTTTTTTGGTAAAATAGGATCCAACTCTGTCTCGAAGTTCAGATTGACAGGCTTAAACTTCTGACAAATAATACAAGTTTTTAATATTTGTAGTGTGCGTCGAAGCATATTGGGAAAGTAGCAGTACATATATAATTTCTTACAGCGCTTGCGGGCGCCGTAGTGCTCCCAAGTGTAGTGAGTATGCCAACTTAAACTTTTCTCGAATGCTTCGGGCACACAAACGCACCGTGTATCGCTGTCCATGTTTCTCCTGTAGAACAATACATCCTTATGTAACCTATAATGCTGTTTTATAGGCAAAGGGTGGTTATTGTTTAACTGGGATCTGACTTTCCTCCAGCGGTCATCTTCTTCCTGTAATTTGGCCATATTATTGCACATATGCGAAAAATATTTCCTAAGTTTAGTGTCCTTGATGAGCATAACTTTAAATTCTGTGTTCTCTTCTATCAGTTCTTCGAACTCGGGTAATCCTTATGGTAATCTTGACAGTGCGTCGGCGATTACGTTATCTTTGCCATTCACATATATAATTTCAAAATCATAAGACTGCAAAAATAACGTCGACCGCGCAAGGCGATTGTGTAGCAACCTACAAGTGAGCAAAAAGCTTAATGCCTGATGGTCACTGTAGAGTCGTACATGCTTGCCAAACAGATAATAGTTGAACTTCTTAAAGGCCCACACAATAGAAAGGGCTTCCAATTCTGTTGTAGAATACCTGCGCTCGCATTCTGATAGAGTACGGCTAGCAAAACTAATTATCTTAACATTGTCGGAGCTAGCGCCTTCGTTCAGCTGAAGTAGACAGGCTCCTAGTCCCGAAAATGAAGCATCCGCCGCTATACAAAAATCTTTGCTCATGTCAGGATGTTATAGGATGTTAGAATTAACCAAAGCGTGTTTTATTTTATCAAAATTGGTCTGGCATTGAGGCGTCCAGATCCACTGTTCGTCCTTCTTTAATAGGCACCGTAATGCGTGGCTATTGAGCAACTGGTTCGGCACGAACCGGCGAAAGAAAAAGCACAAACTCACAACTGCCTTTAGTTGTCGTTTTGTGCATGGTGCGGGAAAGTTTTTTATGGTTAACAGTTTTTCTGGGTCAGGTCTTATCCCTGCAGGTGAAATTATGTGACCGAGAAATTTTATATTTTTGCTCACAAATTTGGATTTCTTAAGGTTAACTGTGACACTATCCTCTGAAAACCTCTGTAGCATACTTTCCAAACGCTCTATATGTTCATCCCACGTAGGTGTTGCTATTAATATGTCATCTATATAAACTGTGAGTTTGTCAAGGAGGTCAGGTCCTAAAACAGTGTCGAGCGCAGTTATAAAAACGCCGGCACTCACGTTCAATCCGAACGGCAGAACACAATACTGGTAGGACCTACCTGCAAATATGAATGCTGTATACTTCCTACTATCAGGTGATAGTGCGATTTGCCAGTACGAACTACGAAGGTCTACACTACTTAAATACTGCACCCCATGAAAACGCTGCAGCTGTTCTTTCAGGTTTTCAGGTCGGGTGGTTACTGGAACTATAATCTTATTAATCTCCCTGGCGTCGAGAACGAGTCCCACCGAATTGCCGGCTTTCTTGACCGCTAGTAGCGGACTGCAATAAGGCGATAATGAAGTCTCTATGATATTCCACGAGAGCATTCTCTTTATTTCTTGATCCACTGCCTCTCTTTGTGGCCAAGGTATAGAATAGGTGTTCTTACAGAATGTGTCGTGTGGCCGGACATCCAAGCTGTACTGATACGTCCTAATGACTCGGGGCCTTTTATCAAACACACGAGCATAGCGTAACAATACACTTCTAAGATCACCCTTCTGTTGTTGTGAGATTTCCGAGCATTCAGATATTTTCTGTTCAATCTCATGCTGCTCTACCTGCTGACACCACAGTTCACTTGAGTCGCTACGTCGTGAAGTATTGACCTTTAGGATTTGGATGTGTATAGTTCGACAAGATTTGTCGTTCCTACTCTTCACTTTTATTAAATCCACACAACAATTCTTCCCGTTAATATACAAATGACACTTTCCAGATTCCAAGTCAATTTTAGCACACTTTTCCCTTAAGAAATCCATGCCGCGAATGCACCGTTCTCTCAACCCTTCTACTACTAGAAAAATTGACTGAAAAACCATGTTTTCAATCTGCACTTCGACCATGGTTTGCATTTTAATTAGCTTGGATTTACCGCCTATGGCTCCTAATATCCTACAATTTTGTATGGGATACGTTGGTAAAGTTGTGTGAATGTTAATCTCTTTAAATAGTGCCTTGGACATCACACTAATTTTCGCACCAGTATCCACAAGGATATGCGTAGGTACTTTTCCTACTACGGCCTATAAACTAGCTTGTACTATACCATCACCTTCACATGACTGTGGTTCTTCCTCCTTGGTCAATAAATCACGCATGTCCGTTTCATCTTGGTACCTGAGCAATTTACTATCATGTCAGTATCGATCGCCTGCATGACTATCTATGGCCACCATTGCGGAGCATAATGAAGCCATGCTTAGTTTAACGCTCCGCGGTTCACATCTGTTTGTGTTTCGTTTGCGACTTCAATTATATTTACCCCTGACGTGTTGTTCCTTAGATGAGTAGTCCTGTCGTGGTTGGCTGTTAACTGGATATTGCCACTGCCTACTTTGGTGATCCCCGTGTGGTTGCGGCTAAATTCAGGTTGGAAATTATTGTAACTGTTCCCCCACTGGTTCCTATTGCCATTTCTGTTCCAGTTACGTTTTCGGTCATCGGAATAACCAGAAAAATTCCTATCACCGTTTTCTCTAGGTCTGGTTGTAGCTGTTGCCGTAATTTCCTCCCGAACTCGGGCCTGGCGTCTGTGCTGTCGGGGCGCGAGCGACAAAAGCCGGTCGCGACTCACAAGGGGAAGGCCTCAGACACGGCCAACTGATTCGACTCAAATTTGGCAAGTCGCTTGTGTACGACCTACAACTAAGGAATCTAAGATATTTTGGGTCAACACCCCCGCGATTTTCAGAAAATCACCCCTAAAGGTTATGACGAGCAATCGACTCAAAATTGTAGGGATCGATAGATAATTGTAAACAGAGCATTTTTCATCATCAGGTATGGGGTCCGCAAACGCAAACTTTTCCAGAAATCGGGAAAAGAAACTTTTACAACTGCCCCTTCTGTAAGCAAACTGGTAAATGCTTTTCGCTGACAGCGCCGGTTGTGCCGGCACGGTAGCTCAGTGTATTCTGTCAGAGGGCTGTGTGCTCTCTGTAATAAAAAAAAGAAAACTGAGTAAAAACTTGAACAGATGTCTTGTGACGTCCGCCCAGACCAAACGCAACGAACTATATCGAACAACAACAAAAAAGAAAAAAAATAGCGCAACGGCCAAGGTAACTGGCTGGGAATCGGAAAACCCGGGTTCGAATCTCCCAGAAACGTAGCAGATGTTATTCTTTTCTTTTGTATTTTTCCATATCTCAATTGATAGGGATAGGAGGGTTAATAAGGTAGGTAAATCAATAAGGAATGATAATAATAAGGTAGGCAAACTAATTTCCCAAGCGCTGTGAATTAGTAAAGTATTAAACTTTTAAGCCTCGTCACATGAAAACAACTCCGAGTAAGAGTGTTGCGAATTCCTCACGGGGGATCACTGATGGCCAACGACGCGACGCTTGTTTACAGTGAACCACGGGACAGAATACACATGGGGAGAGTTATGTTGTCCCGGTGGTCTCTTCGCCATATCATGGTTGTGAACCTGGAAGAGTGAAGGTGTCCAGCACAAGCCTTATAGAAGCCAATTGGAAAGATTTGTTTTCTGTCATTACGCTGCCGCGAACCTCGCGGATACATGTAGTGATTTTACCATCGTTAATGCGCTGAATGAAACACGTTTTGTGAATGAATACAGTGTTCTTCCGTAATTAACATATAACGAGTACTGTATGTAGTTTACAGTAATTAGCTCGTCTGTTTATGCCGTAGTAACTAGTTATTGTTGTGTCATATCTTATCTGAATAATCGAGGATGTATACCCTTTGACTAGCGCTGTAATATATAGTTGGGATCCTGTTACCGACGCTATGTTTCGGTTTGTAAAAGTGTTGCAAGACAGATGCATTATCAATGCACTATCGGAAGCAGGCAGTTCTGTTTCTCGGCGTTCCAGTTTGATAGGAGCGGCTATCGTCGAGCGATTTTTGGAGCTGACGAACGAAATGAGTTTTGTTGATACTGAAGTACTGTACCATGAAGACGAAGCAGAAGGTGATTCAGTGGAAGATATCCCGACTAGTGAATCGTAAAATGGTCATAACACTTTGGAAATCTCCACGTCACTGGGAATATGTGTTTCATCCGTTCACGATGTGTATTACGAACCGGTTACTAAACTATTGAACTACGGCGATATTGCATTCATTAGACGTTCTTGGTGCCGTGAGTATATTTGTTTTGAACGTTTATATGACAAGTACCATCCATCTAGTTGTTCGAAGAAAAGTGAGGACACATAACAGTGACTGGAAGAGACAGTGTAGAGTGACATGGAGTAACATTTTAGTTATTTACTATCATAAGAGATTTGAGAAATTTATTTGCCTACCTTACTGTTATCATTGCTTATTGATTTACTTACGTTATTAACCCTCCTATCCCTCTCAATTGAAATATGGAAAAATACAAACAAAAAGAAAAATATCCGCTAGGTTTCTACGAGATTCGATCCCGGGTTTTCCGATTCCCATCTAGTAATCTTGGCCATTTTTTTTTAAAATCTCATTTTGTTCCATATTGTTTGTTGAATTTGTTCGGGGCGGACGTCCGATGGCAGCCGTTCAGGTTCATTATTGATTTGTGCACTCAGTTTTTCTTTTTTTTTTTTTTTTTTATTAAGAGGGTAGCTAACGCTCTGACCGAGCACGCTGAGCTATCGTGCCAGCATCCACTAATCTTGGCCATTCCGTTATCGGTGCTGTTGGCGAAACGCGTTTAACATGTGGGTACAGAAACGACAGTCGTAAAAGTTCCTTACGTCGCTTTATGGAAAAGTATGCGTTTGCGGACCAATACCTGATGATGAAAAATGCTCTATTTACAATTATCTATCGATCCCGCCAATTTTGAATCGATTGCTCGTCATAACCGTTAGGGGTGATTTTCTCAAAAACGCGGAGGTGTTGACCCAAAATATCTTAGATTCCTTTGTTTTAGGTTGTACACAAGCGACCGGCCAAATTTGAGCCGAATCGATCGGCCGTGTCTGAGGCCTTCCCCCTGTCAGCCGCGCAAGCTACATTGGTGACGCCGAAATGCGGCTGGCGCTGCGCAGGCTGGTTGCCACCGCTGCCACGAAAATTGTTTTGGTGGGCTTCATTTTGCCTGGCATCCTCATTAATTAAATCGATAGAATCTAATACAGATAGGAAATATTCGAGATTGCTCTCTGGTACTTGTACTAATTTTTCTCGTATACTGAACGGTAATTTTGCCTTCAGATGCGCAATACGTCTGTGTGTGTGACGGACTCGTCCCAGAACCGCGTTTTATTTAAGTATTTTTCAAAATACTTCAGGAGTGATCCAAATTTTGGATTGTATTGCTCCGGGTTGAACAAAGCTTTCCTTAATCTCTCTTGCACACCTTGTGACCAATACTTAGATAAAAATGCACCTTCAAATTGTTCTAAAGTCTGACAGTTTACCGACATTTCCATTGCCCATAGGGAACCATCGCCTTGTATATATCCAGTTACATACTGTATTTTTTGATTTTCAGACCAGGTCTTAGGCAACACATTCTTAAATGAGTTTATAAAAATTACTGTGTGGACGGATTTTTTTTTTCTGGGATAAACACTTGGAACTGCCTGAGTTTTATAAGGCTTTCCTCTAATAGGAAAGGCGACAAAGTTGGTTCGGTTGTCGGGTGTCTCTCTCGTTCGTCGCGGTAATGTCGGTTACCGTTACGACCTTGGTTAGGTGAAAACACGGGTACATCGGGATAAAGATAACTGTTTGCCGCATCGTCACTCTTACCTGTGCGTCTGTCATCAAATTCCTCTTCTGGCTGTTGTTCTCTCTCATTCTGTGTAGGGTGTTTACTCTTTAGTAGCTCGTCTACATGTTTTTTCCAGTCAGGTAAGTCCTGTGTCAGAGTCTTTTGTAACTGAGCTAGGTCAGTTTGTAGTTTAGTTACGGAGGTGTTCTGGGAAGTGTACACCTGTTCTACAGTATGAGTTATTGCTTTTTTTAGTTCTGCCTCTAAAGTATGGTTGATATGTTTGTCTTTTTCCTCTAAAAATTCGTCAAACTGCTGTTTTTGTTGTTTCGTCATGTCATCAACTAGGTCTACAGCCTCCTGCATTTTGACACTAAGCTCGGTCTGTTGTAAACTCATAGCTTCAAAATTTTCGGTTAAGGTACGGATCTGTTCTGGCATATCCTTAACTGTGGACTTTAAGTTGTCAATGTCTTGGCTCATGTAATTTAAATGTTCGCGTACCACCTCTATCACTTGATCCGCTACCTCTCTTCTTAACTGGGTCAGTTGAGTCGTCAGGGCCGGCCGCTGGTGGCCGAGCGGTTCTAGACGCTTCAGTCTGGAATCGCGCGACCGCTACGGTCGCAGGTTCGAATCCTGCCTCGGGGATGGATGTGTGTGATGTCCTTAGGTTGGTTAGGTTTAAGTAGTTCTAAGTTCTAGGGGACTGATGACCTCAGATGTTGAGTCCCATAGTGCTCAGAGCCATTTGAACCATTTTTTATTTGTGCTGCAACATTATCTATCTGCGTGGTGACATTTTCTGTGTGAGCGTCCATTTGTGCTGTAACATTTTCTATGTGAGCGTGCATTTGCGCTGTAACATTTTCTGTGTGAGAGTGCATTTGTGCTGCAACATTTTCTACACGTGTGTTAACAGTACCTATCTGAGCTGTGACGTGAGCTGCAAACTGTGACATTAAATTCGTCTGCATCTCTCTAAACATGCGCATGAGGTCTGGTTCTACTGGGTCTTGTTTATTGTCAGTATTCGTGTCTGTTTCTGCAGTCGACATGTTGTCGCCCGTCGCTTGCGACTGAGCACTGACGGTCGCTGCGACTGTGTTTTCAGTATTCGCAGTACTTTCTGCCTCAAGGTTAAGTAAAGGTTGGACTATGGTTTCCTCATCTGACGAACTATTCATGGTTTTGGTTTGAGATCTGAATTTCACCATGCCGATTCACAACTCAGAACAGCGTGCAGCAGAACTTCACTATCACTACAGCTCACACTACACGCAAATAAATCACAGATGGCTTGGCGCTCGTCCGTGGAAATTCACGTAGTAAAATATGTCTCTGGCAAAAACAGAAGACTGATAAATGACTCTTTTCTTTTTCGCGCGCAATTAGTAAATTTTGTCCGCCATCTTGTGATCCATTTACATATAATACCAAATGAACTATTGCAATTTTTTGCGTAAAAAAATGGACAAGAATTTGAAAAAAAGGAACTGATGCGTTCTACGCAGTGGGTCTCGAAAAAATGAAAAAAAAAAACAATCCCACATTTACTTTCAACTAAAGCGTAGTAGTGCTGCTGCTCTTACCTTACGTGTTTTTTTTCGGACCATTTTGTAGTCAGAAGAATTAACATTAAATACTCCAACGCTTTTCTCTCAAAAATTGGTAATTTCTATGGGTTTTTTCTATTTTGGTACGCAGCTCGCGTAACATGCAACAGAAACAATGAGTTGTAATAGCAATAATGGATGGCAAAAATGGCTTAAATATTTCAACTAAAATTTCTACTGATTTTTAATGAAATAATCGTCGTCGCACTCGGTGGCCATTGTAACGTACACTCTCTCTGTTATTGTTTTTGTTTTTTGTTATTGTAGTTGTAGAGATATGAAATTATTGTAGTGATTTGCTTAGTCAGCCGTACTTCGGATTTTTTTGACATTAAATGTAGCCTGAAGCTCGCGTAATAAATACTTCGCGTGAAGTGCGACTTGCGGCATAAACAAAAATTAATTGCGGAGATGCAATCCACAGAATATTAACAGAAAAGCTTTAGAACAATGCGCACGACTGACTAAACACATTCAGAGGGTACGTACATTCGCGTACGAGTGATTGCAATCTGATGAGAAAGCTCTATATTAATTTTTTTGTGTAAAATAATTACGTCGTAACACACTCGGAGATTGGGAGCGTACAATCAGGGTAGAGGCACGTACTTTCTATCATTCCCCGTGGCCTGGGTAAAAGAATTGCAATTATTTAAATTTAAGAATATTTCTTTTTCAATCGGACTCCTATTTTTATACGAAAAGGAAGATTGCAGGTTCTGAATGTCTCGGCAAAAACACATAGAAATTAATCTTAGCGGCCACCAAAGGAAAGTAGTGAGCACAATCACGTATCTCTATCGTTGAGCAGCGCCATCGTAAAGATCGTCGCCTCCATCTAAAATTCGCCTTCTCGAATTAACAGAATAATTTGTACTCCATTGGTATGGGATTTAGGCTTGATCTTGACAGAAATCATTTAACACACACATAGACATGAAACTATACAGTACGTCTTTACGCCAGCACATCAGAACAAAAAGGTAGTTAATACTAGAAGTAATAAAAGAATATCGAAATTAGTCCTTTGTCTCTCAATGATAAAAAAAGTTTTTTAGAGTATCCCTGTGGTATGACAGTCGAACAAATTTTCTTCTTGTATCTTTGATGTTAAATTACAACATTTTTTAGTTCCTTTTCAAGAGCAATATCAGTAACTCACACTGGCTGCCATACAGAACACCAACCTGCAAAGACTTGATCGTTGAGAGGTTATCAGTGGGAGATGCTAAGTCAAACTTCCCATTATATTCAGAATATTATTATTATTAGAATATGCTTATGATTCGACATTTACAGTGTTGAGAAAGCACATTCCATATTCAGAAATTATCGCAAGCGTTACACGGGGACATTAAACAATTACACACGAAATTTATACATTGAGAAGTACATGCACAGACGTTACGCCATTGGAAGTCCCAACATCAGGCTTACGCAGATATAGTAGGTTATTCACAATAGCTTACATACGATTAGAAGTACTAGCATAGGGTTATACATCAAACATAAAGGCTACACATTAAAATTACGTATGTGTCATGGTATAAGAGCCATAGAGCTATCACCTTCAGAAGCATAAATTTCGAAAGTTACAACATCACAGGTAAATGGCAATGTAGAGACAGAGGAAGTGGGAGTGAAAGCGGCGGGCTATAATAATTTATGCCAAGAAAATAAAAAATACAAAAGAACTGAATTATTTGAGTAATCCGACGTTAGTGCTGGTCGTACAAAAACAATATAATTTTCACAAAATTATTGCTGTGAAGTGTTACAAAAAAATAAATGAAAATTAGAATGCCTACCTCAATAGACCTTGGATGAATTTTTAAAACGTGTATTATGCACCCTTTTATAATAATCATATAGTCTGCGTCAACAGACTGGAAACGAGAACATTTCAGAAACACTCATAAACCCCCAAAGCAGACAAGACTTACAAAATTAGAAATATCAGGCTAGTATCTTGCAATGATTACAATAAAACATTTCAAGATTCTAAATAAAGATTTATAAATCCATAAATCCATAAAATTGGTAATATTAAATAACGTTATGGACATGACAGCAATCATAAAAAGGCTAACTTTAAATTTTATTCCACAGAAGAGGCGCTATAGTAATTAAGACAGGCACCAAAAACCAACATCACAATGGTGCATAAGCTGGTGTGCACTTATACGTGTACATACACTTTTATATAGAGACACTTCTACAACTTAGTTAGCCGCGGGGTCCGGGGAACCTTGCTACGGTTCGCACAGCTCCCCCCCACCCCGCCCCCTCGAAGGTTCGAGTCCTCCCTCGGGAATGCGTCTGTGTGTGTGTGTGTGTGTGTGTGTGTGTGTGTGTGTGTGTGTGTGTGTGTGTGGTGTTGTGCATAGCGCAAGTTAGTTTAAGTTAGATTAAGTAGTGTGTAAGCTTAGCGACCGATGACCTCAGCAGTTCAAAAATGGTTCAAATGGCTCTGAGCACTATGCGACTTAATTTCTGAGGTCATCAGTCGCCTAGAACTTAGAACTAATTAAACCTAACTAACCTAAGGACAACACACACATCCATGCCCGAGGCAGGATTCAAACCTGCGACCGTAGCGGTCGCTCGGTTCCAGACTGTAGCGCCTGGAACCGCACGGCCACTTCGGCCGGCACCTCAGCAGTTAGACAATGACAGATTAATTTGTGCACACAGTCCTCTCAAAACTGGTCATGAATCAGCACATAAAATTATGAATTATTCTCTATCAGACAAATCTCAACAAGAGGCAGACAGCACTGCAACGACACTGTTTCTCACAGGATTCCACGATTCTCCTCTCGGTGTACAGCGAACGAAAGAGACAACTGCTTTATGCGCAGCTGCCACAGGTCTGCCACTAGCACGGACCTTCAGACCGTAGCACGTTTAGACTGCCGTCTCCTCAGATGCAGTGTACCAAGTGCGTCTCCCCCAGAGGGACAGAGGGTGAAAGTATCAAGCTGACCTAAGGCCAACAAGGATATCGGATTTTACAGCCAGCACAAAGAAATCATGACTTAGTCTCTACCAGTCCGTCCTGATAGCTGAGTGGTCAGTGTGACGGGTTGTCGTCCTACGGGCCCTGGTTCGATTCCCGGCTGGGTAGGGGATTTTCTCCGCTCAGGGACTGGGTGTTGTGCTGTCTTCACCATCATTTCATACCCATCCGAGGCGCAGGTCGCCCAATGTGGCGTCGAATGTAATAAGATCTGCACCAAGGTTGCCGGACCTGCCCCGCAAGGGGCCTCCCGGCCAATGACGCCAAACGCTCATTTCCATTTCCAGTCTCCACCACAGCCCTAGAATCACGGCGGCTAGTTAGGAGTAAGGTCACTCAGAGGGGAACAGACACTGAGAGAGAGAGACTGTGCAGGCAACGCTCTTCAGTCAAGTAGTCGGGACGGTTCAAGCCACACAGTCTAGCGTGAAGCAAGAGCATTCATTGCTAGGTGACGACGTGTAAACAAACGACAGAGCGAAAACAGTTATCAATAGAACGTTTTATAGGTCATAAACGGCTCAGAAATACGTAATTACAGTAGCTTGTTAATTAGTATCGGAATGTAATTAATGAGTTGTCAGTCAGATTAAAACGTAAGGATTATTGCTTTTTATTTCATGAATATCTCTTATATCGTACGTCTTTTGCATCTTGTACAAAGTTATATAATGTCCTACATATTAAAAGTTAAAATTCTCTTGATAGTAACAGTATAAGATCTGACGATGGTAACTGATGTTTCAGATGGCTAATATTGCTTTGAAATAAGTTGCTTGTAATAGTTCAGGCGTGCGCTACTAGCAGGAAGTGCTAACTATGGTAGCGGAAAACGTTGGCGTTCATTTGAGGGTTTTTCTAGGTAAGAGGACCCCGCCTTGGAATCAGACATGAACTGCCTGTTGAAATCGAAGCTACATGTACCACATTGCCTTGAAAGTGCGCTGATCCCTGCAGATCGGAAACAGAAAAGGTTTGTATGATATTAGTAAACTCCGAGAGCGATCGCGGTACGGTCCCAGATTTAATATCACTTATTGATGTTTATAATACTCAGACAATATTAGGATAGGAAGATTGGCTGAAATTGGAAGAAAATATCAACGACGTCTTAAAATTACGTTTTAACATTTATCGTAGGGATGGGTTAGTCGCTAGTGGTGGCTGCTTACTTATAGTCCACTCAAAGAAGGAAAATTAGCGGAAAAAGTTCGCAAATTTTTGTACAGTGGTTGGGCGAAATTTCATGAACAACACACTAAAAATCTTTACCTGTAGAGTGTGAGTGTTGGGATGGGACTCAAAGTTCACCTTTTCACGTTTTCCATGAATAACCTGAATACCCTAGCTTCTAGAGAAACTGTTTCCCAGTACAAAATTAAAGTACATTGAATTTCTGTTATTTTTTTATCTTGGTGTTGTGACTTGGAAACACAGCCAAGTCACTATGAGGTGAAGCCGAAAGGCACGCGTTTAAGCTCACGCAGGCTGGCGTGAGGTCTGGAACAGATAAGGGAATTTATAGCAGCAAAGAACGTAAGTAACTACTGGAATACTTAACTTTAATTCATAATTGGTGAACATCGGTCTGACGTTACATGCATCACAAGATAAATATCAAATACTATGGCGCCCTGCTAGGTCGTAGCAAATGACGTAGCTGAAGGCTAACTATCGTCTCGGCAAATGAGAGCGCAATTTGTCAGTGAACCATCGCTAGCAAAGTCGGCTGTACAACTGGGGCGAGTGCTAGGACGTCTCTCTAGACCTGCCGTGTGGCGGCGCTCGGTCTGCAATCACTGACAGTGGCGACACGCGGGTCCGAAGTATACTAACGGACCGCGGCCGATTTAAAGGCTACCACCTAGCAAGTGTGGTGTCTGGCGGTGACACCACACTTGGACTAATAGTTTCCGCGTCACAAAAGGTGTAAAAGCTACGATTTTTAAAGAAACAGTGTTTTAATGGTGTAAAACTAATGTTTTACGCCCAATGAGTTTGGAAATAACAAAAAATACAGTGGTTACTATAAAACAATATCTTATCTTCAACTTTAACATTTCAAGAATCAACAACTCTATCACCATGATCTTCCAGATCTAGCAACGGTGCACCATTTGAACACATTCCCCATGTGCTGCAAACCGTTGAACATATAATTCCTGCTTCCCACCATCCACATGTTCCCCCGCACCGAGTAGAAAATCGGCAAAAAATGTTATTCAGTATAGCTTCAGGTACAACAGGGGTCTTTGGTAGTCAATGCAAAGAGCGATCCGTCCTCCCCTCGCTTCCGTCCCCTTTCAATCGGCAGTAGGGGTTATTGAGCCACTGTGGCATCTGTAAGTAAGTAACCAAACATCAGTAAGTAACAAGAAATGGTATTATAAAAGTAATTACATAAAAACGGACAATTAATAACATTAATTTATCCGTAAATAAACTCTAGAAGGGTGCTGAAGTGCAGCTCCTATGGTTGGCGGTGCTGAGGCGAGGTCTGGTTTTGGCTTCGTTGATGCCTTTAAGAATGAATCATATCGGAGCTTCTTAAATCTTGCTATATTCATTCGCTTGATGCATTTCTAGAAACATCTTCTCAGCAGGATGTGCGACCTCCTCTGGTGGCGTCGAGGGGTTATTGAAGATGTCGGATATTGTCTTCGTTTCCCTCGGTATCTTACTGAACAGCTTAACCGTTCCTCCTTTGTTTTTGTCGTAAATTGCGGAGTTGTGTCACACCTGCTAAAGGCGTGGGACAGGAGGATGGTTTCAGCAAAAGGATGTTGCTGGAGTTTATTTGTTGAAAACAATTTGGATTCAGCCTTTCTCTTACCTGGCTCTGAAAAGCAACGAGTCAAACAGTTGTCGACACCTCCCCTTATTATCGAGGCAGTTTGGTGCACGGCAGCTTTACCTAATGCACATCTCACTAATGTACCGTCAGCATTGCCTGTAGTAACTACTGTTTCTGTTCTCTTTGCTATCATCTTGTTACTAAGGAGTGCGATAAGCCTGGTTTTGTTCTTTTCGTTTTCGAGAAAATGCTCTTGTTGAACAGTGACAGTCGTGCTTTCGTTAAAGTTGATGTCAACTGAAGTATTTGGAAGACCCTTCTCTTCTGCTCTGCTCGTTTTGTACTATTGACATCACCATAACTGTTATATCCTAGCCAGTAATGCCACCCGAGCCCGCTGCCAAAAGGTTGGCAGCATCAAAGTCCGGACGCCGTCCGCATAAGCAGCGCCAGCGAGACAGGAAATCGCCGCAAGTCTGCGCGCGCCACCGCTGGCATCTGGGTTCTTAAGCGCTGGAGTCGCGAGCGCTAGGACAGTTCTGTATTCGCCGCTCAGTTGTATACTCGCCACCGAATTGTGTACTTGCTAGTCAGTTGTGTGTTCATCGCAGCAGAGTTGTTGTTTGTCGTCAGCCGACGCTGACCTAGCCGCTCCGACTCGAACTAGACAGATCTCTGTAGACACGGAGTTCACTACTGTTTCTGTATCTTCGTTAATAAAGATAAGTACCGACTTTTATTTAATCAGAGTGTTTGGGTTTTCATCTTTCTGTTCACTGTTCCAGCGGACCGGTCGGCCCGCTATTAAAAGTGTGGCGGTGACTTCGTAAGCCGTTTCTGCAGCGAATTGCTTGTCGCTACGAACGCCGCCACAAAACTGGCGACGAAGACTTCCGAACTCGTGTGGAGGGCTGGTTCAACTTGTTTCCGGTTATACTAATTATAGCGATAAAATTTTGGATGCTGGTTTAATTTGTGTTCACTATGTCTGCCGACTTACAACAGTTGATCTTGTTACAGAGTCAGCAAATACAAAGTCTGGTGGAAGCAATCGCCAAACAAGCGGCTAATCCTCCAACACAAAAGGAACAAGCACAGGCAGCACCACCTTTCCGTGCTTTTGATGCATCACGAGAAGAATGGCGAGAATATTTCGCGCAGTTGCAGGCGCACATGAGAGTCTACAAAATCGCAGGTACTGATCGGCAGCTTTATTTAATTTCCACTGCAGGCGTGGAAGTCTATCGACTACTTTGTAAGTTGTTCCCGGAATCCAATCCAGAAGCTTTAGACTATGACGTTGTTGTTAACAAGCTTGCTGAGTATTTCGAGTCGCGAGTTCATGTGGCAGCAGCCAGATTCAAGTTCTTCAGATTAAAGAAACTGCCACATCAATCTAATAAACAGTGGTTAACAGATTTACGGGGCCTCACCCGTCAGTGCCGATTTAATTGTGTGTGTGGAGCTTCCTACAGTGAGGTCATATTACGAGACGCTATTACTCAAAACATTGCAGATTCTCGTATTCGTGCTGCTATCTTAAAGTTGCCTGACCCGTCATTAGAGACTGTGATGAACATCATTGAAGCCCAAGATACTTTTGACTATGCTAAGTGTGAGTTAGATCAGCCATGTATTTCTCAAATTGCCTGTGCTAAGCAAGTTATGTCACGCCCGCGGTCCCACCGGCAGAGTCAGACTGTAAACACTAGCCGGCCGCGTCATGTTAAACACATTCGTCAGCCGCGTGTGCAAAATGATAGAGTTAAGTCTTGCCCTAAGTGTGTTCTTGCTCATCCTCGTGAACGTCGCCCGTTAAGAAACGCGGTTTGTCACTTTTGTCAAAGGAAAGGACACATCCAGACTATTTGTTTGCGTAAACGCAAGAACAATTCTAGTGCTGCCCAGCCCATGGATATTCATGTTCTTCAAAGCCAGCCCGCCCAGAAGGTCGCGTTTAAAGACTCTTCCACGGTTCGTGGGGGTAATAAACTTGTTCGCAATAAGCCACCCACCCAGCCCTCTGCTATGCGACCCAAGCGTAATTCAAACGCTGTAAAACGTAATGTAAAGACTGCAAGTGAAGCGGGAGTTGTTGTTCCACCCGCCCAACCCACGAGTTGTCGTAAGCAGCGAACACGCGCTAAACGCGCTGATTTTGTGTCTTCCGCCTCCACTGCACCGATCCAGAGACAGTGTAATAAACTATTTGTGAAGCTACGCATCCAGGATAAGACCTTCAATTTTCAATTAGACACTGGTGCGTCTGTGACTCTCATAAATAGTGCTACGTATGCGGCTATCGGCCGCCCTAAACTTTCAGCGGCAAAACATTCTTTGGCTACTTATAGTGGCGAACAAATTCCTGTGTTAGGTGTATGTAGCGTGCCAGCCACATTCCGTGGCAATACAGAAACAGTTTCATTCACAGTGCTCCGCGCTACAGATAGTGTAAACATTTTCAGATTAGACTGTTTTGACTTGTTTGGCCTGTCTATCCAAGACAATGTGTTGCAAATTAATTCTGTTGTTGTTCCTCCAGACAGCATAACCGATTTGTGTAAACGATACAGTGACATCTTTAAAGACGAACTAGGTTGTGCTGCGAACTTTGCCGCTCATATTACGTTAAAAGATAATGCTCAGCCTCGATTTTGTCGTGCTCGTCCAGTGCCTCACGTCCTCCGGGAACCTGTAGAAGATGAACTTCGTCGTTGGCAAAACAACGGTGTTATTCAACCCGTTTCAGCGAGCCAGTGGGCTTCTCCCTTAGTTATTATAAAGAAACCGTCTGGCAAGTTACGTTTGTGTGCTGATTTTAAGTCAACAGTTAATCCTCAGACTGTCATTGATTCTTTTCCTTTGCCTAGACCGGACGAGCTGATGGACAAGTTAGGGGAAGCTCGTTTCTTTTCCAAAATTGATCTCCGTGAAGCATATTTGCAATTGCCCCTCGACGAGCAATCACAACAGTATTTTGTCATAAACACGTCGTTGGGGTTGTTCCGTTTTCTGCGTTTGCCTTTTGGTTGTGCGTCAGCTCCAGCTGTTTTTCAGCGTTTTTTGTCACAACTTCTGGCTGATGTGCCATCGTGTTGCAACTATTTAGACGATATTGTTGTGTCCGGTCGGACGCCTCCTGAACATTTCCGTAATTTGGAGTGTTTGTTTAAAGTGTTGTCTCAGGCAGGCCTACGTTGCAACATCGATAAATGTTCATTTTTCCTTACGGAGCTGGAGTATCTGGGACATGTTATTAATGCTCAAGGCATTCATCCCTCCCAGTCACATTTAGCAGCTATTCGTGATTTGCCCGCCCCTCGCAATCTGCATGAATTGCAAGCAGTTCTTGGCAAATTGACGTATTATATTAGGTTTATACCTAATGCATCACAGATTGCTGCACCGTTGCATCGTCTCCGCCGTAAGAATGTTCCGTTTGTGTGGTCAGCTGATTGCCAATCAGCCATTCAGCAGCTTAAAGAGGCTTTATTGAATGATCGTTTTCTGGTCCATTACGACCCTAACAAGCCTCTGGTGTTAGCTTGTGATGCCTCTTCTTTCGGCCTCGGTGCTGTGTTGTCTCACCGAGTCGGTAACACCGAACGTCCTATTGCGTTCGCATCTAAATTGCTAAACAAAGCTCAGTGTAATTATAGCCAATTGGACAAGGAAGCGTTGGCTATTGTGTTCGGTGTCACAAAATTCCATCACTACCTCTATGGTAGACCATTCTATTTAGTAACAGATCACAAGCCCCTGACGGCACTGTTTCATCCGTCTAAACCAGTTCCTCAGCGGACAGCTCAGAGACTTCAACGTTGGGCTCTTTTGTTATCACAATACCAGTATGAGATACTGTATCGCCCTACAGCTCAGCATGCAAACGCTGACGCTCTTTCTAGATTGCCGATTGCTGCGGATGATGTCTTCGATTCCTCTGACGACTCTTGCCATCAGATTGACGCCGATGAGCATCAATCCCTCCGGGATTTTCCGATTGATTATCGTCAGGTGGCACGTGAGACAGCTACGGATCCTCATCTGAGTTTACTATTACATTTTGTTCAACGTGGTTGGCCGTCCAAGGCAAAGGACATATCGGATCCTGTGGTTCGTCGCTATTATCCGCAACGTCATCTGTTGTCTGTTTCGCACGGAGTTTTGCTGTTACGCACCGAGAATGACCAGCTTCGTGTAGTGGTTCCCCAAGTGCTCCAATCCAAGGTCCTCGACTTGTTGCATCAAGGTCATTGGGGAGTGGTCCGCACCAAGCAGCTTGCCCGCCGTCATTGTACATGGATCGGCATTGATAAGCAGATTACGCAGATGTCTACAGATTGTTCGACGTGTGCCGAACACCAAGCTGCTCCGCCTCAACGCTATTTTGAGTGGGCACGCCCTGTCGGTCCCTGGCAGCGAGTACATATTGATTTCGCTGGTCCATATTGGAATTCTCGTTTGCTCATCGTGATAGATGCGTTTAGTAATTTTCCGTTTGTTGTGCCCATGCAGTCTACAACGTCTGCACAAACTATACAGGCGTTGACTTCAATTTTTTGTATTGAGGGTCTTCCAGAAGTTTTAGTGTCTGACAATGGTCCACAGTTTACCTCTGCTGGATTTGAACGTTTTTGTTCTGCCAATGGCATTCGCCATGTTCTTACTCCGCCGTTCCACGCTCAATCGAATGGTGCAGCGGAACGTTTTGTACGCACATTCAAGGATCATATGGACCGCCTTCGTGCTACGCACTCTCGTCAGCAGGCCCTCATCACGTTCCTGTCGTCGTACCGGACCATGCCACGCGACGGCCCTTCGCCTGCGGAGCTTCTCCACGGCCGTCGGCATCGCACCCTACTACGGTTGTTGCACCCTCCGGATCGACCCGCCGCTTCTGAGCATCGCACGCGTTTTCAGCGCAACGACGCCGTTTTTTTCAGAGTTTATCACGGTCGCCGTCGTTGGGAACGTGGTACCGTGATAAGTGTCCAGGGTCGCGGTTCTTATACTGTTCAAGGTGCTACTGGGGTGCACAGGAGACATCAGAACCAGTTGCGCCACGCTGGCCGCCCGGATTCTGCCGCTCGTTCTTTGTCCACAGATTTGGTCCGCGGCGGGTTCCAGCCGCGCCTTCAGACTTCGCTGCGGCCCCCAGGGCAGCAGCAGCAGCCGTCGCCGCTACCACGCCGACAGCCCGTCCCGTTGATGCCTCCCGCGCAGCTTCATCCGGGAGCGCCCCAGGTGGTCGCTCCGGCGCCTGCGGTCCCTCTTCAGTCGCCACCGCCTTCGGAGCTGATGGACGTCGACCCCTCAGCCGGGCCGCCTTCCCAAGCGGTGGCTGTGCAGCCTGTCCTGCAGCCGCTTTCCTTGGGCTCCCCCAAGGAGTCTGACACCGCAGCGCCTTGTCCGGCGCCCACTCAGCAGCCGTCGACGCAGCGTCAGGAGACGCTGCCTCTCTTCGTGGGTCCCGACGCCCCTTCGCGTCCAGTACCAGAAGCTGCGTCCGTGGTCACAGGCGTGCACCCTGACCTCGGTTTTCAGTCGGTGTTTCCCGAGGCCCCGCGCAGCCAATGCTGGGGTGCGGACCGGGGACTGCCACCGACAACAGTCTCCGCCCCGGTCTCTTCTGCTACGCCTGCGGCCAGACCCCTCCCCCGCCGTCGACGCTCGCCACGTCATTATTCAACGACGGTGCGGCGATTTGGGGGGGGGAGGAGTGTTATATCCTAGCCAGTAATGCCACCCGAGCCCGCTGCCAAAAGGTTGGCAGCATCAAAGTCCGGACGCCGTCCGCATAAGCAGCGCCAGCGAGACAGGAAATCGCCGCAAGTCTGCGCGCGCCACCGCTGGCTTCTGGCTTCTTAAGCGCTGGAGTCGCGAGCGCTAGGACAGTTCTGTATTCGCCGCTCAGTTGTATACTCGCCACCGAATTGTGTACTTGCTAGTCAGTTGTGTGTTCATCGCAGCAGAGTTGTTGTTTGTCGTCAGCCGACGCTGACCTAGCCGCTCCGACTCGAACTAGACAGATCTCTGTAGACACGGAGTTCACTACTGTTTCTGTATCTTCGTTAATAAAGATAAGTACCGACTTTTATTTAATCAGAGTGTTTGGGTTTTCATCTTTCTGTTCACTGTTCCAGCGGACCGGTCGGCCCGCTATTAAAAGTGTGGCGGTGACTTCGTAAGCCGTTTCTACAGCGAATTGCTTGTCGCTACGAACGCCGCCACAAAAATAACCATCAAATACCACAGTACAGTTTCTTCCATAATGTTTGGGCACATAGGCTATGTTCTGATTGCAAAGTGCAGGAATATTGCTGCACACATTCCATTTCACACGGTGTAGAAGGAAGCCTCCATCTATTATTTGCAACATCCTCATCACTCTTCTTGGCAGTGACTGTTCTTTGGAAAATTGTCAGAGGGTCCACTGTCACTGTTTCACCGTGCACCTTTATGGTATGGTTCATGCTAGCCAAAAACATCACCACACACTTCTTAGATTGTTGTATGTCACCAAAATTACAACCAATGTAACTCTGCATGGTTCTGGTACCAATTTCTAGGGCTTTTTAACTATTTATTTTTGAGTTTCCGCTTCCCGTGTAGAGAGAGACATTAGTGAATTCATTTTTCGAAAAGGAGGATGGTCGCTGAACCGCACACATATATTTGCCTGGTTTTCTCCATCCCTAATTTGGTGCGACACCCAGAGGTCAACATGCTACCCCCACTTGAAATGTCACTCCAGTGAACTCCTCTAATGATGACCAGATGGTGGTTGCTCCAGGAGATCCACCAACCCACTTTGCTAGAACAGAGAGAGTTATGCCTCTTCCGTTTAAAACCACCTGAGGTTTTAATGGAGCACATTACAGTCTGTTCCATGGTCATTTATGAGCGAACCCCTGCCCAAGAAGATGCAGTTCTATTTATAGAGGAATAACCCTTAACTGCAAAATCATTGAACACATTTGGCCGGCTAGTTTTTAATGCTATCATTTGTTACAGGTAAAGATGGAGACATTTTGCGTACTGAAAATGACCACTTGCATGGAAGAATGATATCATTTTCTGAACACACGCCAAATGGCCATTCCAATCACCATGAGGTTCAAAATCTATGAACTTCTTCATTAACGAAACCATGTTAAAATTTATTTAAAATTGATGCCAGACAATCATTTCCCTCAATTTTTTGGACAGTAAGATCTTTATTGCTGAAAATGCTCTTCTTTTCTTCTTCTGAGTCACTAGTGTCCTCCAGAATGATCCGAGCTGAAACAGCTTGAACAAGTCAGTGTTCTCTAACTGCTCTGCTGTAAGCATTTCCAGTTAACTTCTTTTCAACAGAATTTACGGCATAAACTATCCTTAACACTTCTTTCAGCCCAGATCCTGCCATTGTGTGACCGATGCACCCCTGAACGACATGAGTGTATGAAATCCTCCCACTCTTACGGAAATTATGCCAGACAGGATTTCTCGAGCCTTTTTGTACAGTGGCTGGTCGAAAGTAAAGAAACAAATTACGGCACCTTGCTGCTGGCTATCGTTAGCAGCATATTGTAAAGCTGCATACATTGTATTGTAGTCATTTGGTAGTGAATTAATGAATGGTAGGAAATTTGCTGTGCTTCTTCAACATTAATTGTGTTGCTGAGAGACTGCATAAGTCCCTTCCACACAGGAACTGCTGATACTGGTGGAATGGTCTGCACAGAATGAATCCATTTAACACACATTCACAGCATATCTGGCGTGGTAGGTTTTAATACGTCAGATGGAATGGCGTTTAAATGTCTAAAGCTCCATGGCATCCAGTTTGCATAGTTCTGTTGCAGAGGGAGCCGATTTAACCTCCTGGACCTCTTCAGATGGTGGGACAGCTAAGGCTAGGATGATGATCAAAGTTTTGGATCCAAACGTCCTATGAATGAAGAGTGCCACAGCATGTAGTATAGGTGATATGAATGATCGAGGGCGAATAGCAGCTATGAGGGCATGGGATATAGATGTCAGCTGTTATTTAATTTTCTGTTTTACCCCATTTTTCGCCGATATGCAGTCCATGAAGACATGGGGTTTACGATGGCCACTTCCTCAGCTTCACTACAGAATTTGTCACAGGATTTAAAAACAGAAATATCATACCCCATGGACTGTACATCTTCTAAGGTTATAGTGGAAACTTCCTTTGCAATTCTTTCCCTTCCTGCCTGTTCATATTTGCAGTTTGAAGATTACCATGCATCATTTAAAACTTTTTCACCTGAACTGCGAAAGTACATGACAGTTTTTCTGGTGCGCATTGTGCTGATAACAATACCCTCCCCGTCCTTTTCTCTCAGTCTGTCCATGACTGCTTTCATATGAGGAAATCTTCTGGAAGCTTGCCCCAAGAACTCGTCTAAGGTGAACTGGCAGTCATCACTCTCCTCTGTGTAGTAGAATATTGACGCATTCATTTTTCACCCTCAGGGCGTCCACTCTGTCTACATTTAGACAATGAACCTATGAAGAACCTTTTGTAGCAATCCTCGTAAAACCCTGCATCTGCAGCGTGTAGGTTGCTAACGGAATGGATACGTGTTCGATGGTATCACCCCAGTCATCCTTCCTCTCACGTGCGTGAACTAAAATTGTATTATCGTAGCTGAAGGACCGAACACTGTAAACTTCTTTTAGGTTGTTTCTTCCGTTTATCAAAAAATTCATCATCATTTGCTTCTGCGCAAAACCGACAGTTTTAAAATAAAATTTCGCTTCAGCTGATCTCAATCGTTAACTCCAGCTGATGAATCCTCTATAAGAGAGTCTCTTAAAAGTCTTTTAACTGAATGACCTCCAGTGTACTCTTTCCTGCAAGAAGCGTGAACAACACCGCCTGTCTTGTTTCTGAACCCTTCAGATTGCTCATCTTTTCTCAAATAACTGGCATTTAGCATTTCCCATCAATATTGCATAGGTCACTGACAACAACACACTAACAGTTCAAACACTTCTCCACCATTGTTTATAGCAACATATTTCATGTACAAACTCTCTTAATCACTTCAAATAACTAATAACTTAATAAAATGAATTCCAAATATAAGACAGTGTCTGCTGCAATATTTAATAATCAATAAGGCGTTTCGTACTCCTCGCACACCAACATATAAACTTCATCAAGTCATGACGTAATTGTTACATGAATCTTTCGATTCGTGAACCTGTCTAAAACATTAAACGGCACAACAACAAACAATCGACGTACAAACATACCGTATAATGATAGAGGGAACCACTGAACTCACTCAACAATTTTGTCCTCTCACGTAACTCAACTGGACAGAATATGCTGTGTGTAAATTGAAGAGCGTGCACTTCTCGTCGTGGAGAAAGGGGCCTTTCCCAGAAAAAAGCCGCAACAAACGTACATTGTGCCCAACAATTAGTTTCTACCTACCGGTGCAGGTTGATGTGCAGAGATCCACCGTACGTGTAATTCTATTAGTAAGTAATATCTGTATTCCATTTAGTGTTAATGCATTTTTGGAAAATAAACACTTCTAACAGGTGTCCTCGTGCAACGCATTTTGTGAAATATCAGAAATCCCCAGCTGCGTCTGCTCACTGAATCACCAGTGATTTACAGGGTGCTCTGTGGAAGGGTCGGTATAACTTGGTGAAACATCCTGTAGTTGCTTCTTGCGACGTAATGGGGTAGGTGGAATGAGAACTCAGTAACTAGCTCTTCGTATTGTAGACGCAAAAATAAGGGAAGTGCTTGACATCATTCCGCGTCATGCATTTCATCATCTTATACACTCCACCGCCCTCCCCCCCCCCCCCCCCCCCAGAAACCCCACCCTCACACACTGCCACCTGTCACATACTCAGAACAAAATTTATCCCTCAGTACTATGCTACTGTAAATACATGAGTTACAGCCATTTAATATTTGGTCTTAATGGACTTCATTTAACAATAAATATAAATTTTATACCATTAAAACATTGTTCTCGTAAATTCGCTATTTTTCTATTCGTTGCAACGGTCCTTATTGTCATAGAGAAAAAAGGAATAGGACGTTTTTTGTAGGAAATTCAGCGCATTTAATTTTGTGCTGGGAAACATTTTCACTGGAAACCACAGTTTTCGAGTTTTTCAAGAAAAACGTAAAAAGGTGATCCTTAAACGTCCCCCCCCCCCCCAACCCCAAAGCTCCCGTCCTACAAGCAAGGATTTTAGTACGTTGCTCCCCTACCATTATACAAAAATTAGGAACTTCACGAAATTTTTCGCCCAATCGCCATTTTTTGGTCTTCGTTGACTGGGTTATTATTGCAGTAAGGAATTCAGTGGGTATCTAGTGAGGTTATCAAGGATTGTGAATCTGGGTGAAGTTAAGCGTCAGAGGTCCGTCAAAAATGGCAACCGGATCTTTTATATACCACCTGCGCAACATACACAGTAAACCTGCAAACACCTCATGGTCAAATCTCTTTTTAAATGTGTGCTACTGAGTTCCTGGGTCAGTTGACACTTTTTGGTGGCATTTTCGGGGCGCCACACTACAAAGCAAATGTGAGGCCGTCAACCTGAAGCGCCGCGATGATCGTCGGCTCTAGCGATTAGTTTTTGACGTGGGAAATGTGTATCATTGCATTATTCTCCATGGTGATTGATGGTCCAGTATGGTAAGACACATGGCGTCTGTTTCGAGCAGCTCAAACGCATCTGCGAATATCTCGCAGTGACCACGTGTCTTTGGCAGTGTGGGGCTGGGCAGCAAACATCATGCTGTCACTTATCCTCACATTATTGGTGTGTGTCGCGCCATGTCCTCTTTTATTTGGCATGGTCGCGCTAACGAAAGACGTTACCGTTGGTTGAAAATCAGGAAAGCACCACAAAAGGAGGCCCCAGCTAATTGGGAGAAGCTGTGGTTGGGGGGTTAACGCAGCAAGAATCGCCGCCCAGACCCTACAGTAAGCAAAGTTACCAGTCGTCGAAGCTTCATCGCCTCTGTGAGGGTTGTATAGTAACACAGCCGATGTATGGAACCCAGGCTGTAGTAAAAACGACCAGAGTTGCCACACATCTTGTGCTGGTACGGGATTCCTCTCTGTACTAAGCGACAAGCACTGCTGGCCTGGAAAACCACCGTATCAGCCACCGGCTGCAGCGAGATATGACAAGTATTCCACGCTAGTCACAATCCTGACAGGGTCATCTAGCATCAAAGACGCCACCTCTGTTACCTGCGGAACTGTGCGTTCGTGTTGCTGTAGAGAGCCGAAATGGTGCGTTCCAGCTGGAGGGGTCAGCTAGTGGCTGCTGGTTGATGCTGAGGTTGGTTCTGGTCCACATAAGATATCTTTAAGGTCCTACGCTGAATATAAGAGAGAACTTCATCGCCTGCTAGCAGCAGTGTATCGTGGGTCGCTGGGGCTACGAAGAGAACTCAGCGACTCGAAAAAACCACAATGTTTACATTTTCCAGAAGGGCCGTAAGATAGACGCACATAATTTAAGCCTATGTCGCTGACGTCAGTCTGTCATAGAATTACGGGGCAAGTTTTGCGATCTCGTTTTATGAGGTGTTTGTAGAAGAAAAATCTCGTCCATAGAAATCCACATGGATTCTGCAGACCAAGAACTTCGGAAATTCTGCACACTCTGTTCCTCCATGAGATCACAGGGGTGTAGACAACGGCGCCCAGGTTGATGCCGTGATCCTCGACCACATGAAGGCATTGTATACAGCCCGCATTGTTAATTTAGTGAGAAATGTACGAGTTTACGAAGTACCGAATCAGATTTGCGACTGGATTCAAGACTGTCTTGCAGGTACGACTCGACACGTCGCTCTTAACGCAACAAATTTGATATATATGAACGTAATTTCAGGGGTACTCCTAGGAAGTGCGAGAGAACCATTACTGTTTACAATGTTTTAGTTCGAGGTAATGTCCCATCGTCCAGAAAAGACAGAGTCGAAAATTAGAAGTGAAAACCTTTATGATACCTTTGAGCGTGGCATACGTGTGCCGGAATCGTTGTTGTTAAGATTCTAGAGTAGGCAACTTTCAGAGTTGATAGTATGAAACAAAACAATAAAAACACGTCCAGTAAACAAAAATGGTTCAAGTGGCTCTGAGCACTATGGGACTTAACATCTATGGTCATCAATCCCCTAGAACTTGGAACTGCTTAAACCTAACTAACCTAAGGACATCACACAACACCCAGTCATCACGAGGCAGAGAAAATCCCTGACCCCGCCGGGAATCGAACCCGGGAACCCGGGCGCTGGAAGCGAGAACGCTACCGCACGACCACGAGCTGCGGACGTCAAGTAAACAAGGGCCGTAAGAGGCATACTAAAGATGAGCACTTGTTCATCTTCATACTGTGAAAAACATATCTTGTACTGCAAGCTCTTGGTTTCCATAATTTTCGAGGAGGTAGTAAGGAGCGAAACAAGAAAAATGTGCTTTAAATGTGTGCCCTGAAATGCATAGCTTAATAACTACAGACATTTGTTCAGTAAACAAAACGTGTTCCACAGTAGCGAAGATGATCAAATACTGGTAACTCTTACGGTATGCATTTTCCTCTACACTTCCTCTTGTTTGAGTCATATTACTAGCTCAGAAAGTTGTCTACCCTGCAGTTGTAGCAACAACAGTACCGGTACATGTATTTCGCTGTCGAAGTATCAGGAAGATTTTCGGTTATGACTTACGATTCTGTCGTTTCCTAGCACGGAATCTTAGCTCAAATTGATACATTTAACCTGAAAGTTTGTAAAATCATCCAGTATAAATGATATGGTAGATAACATCGGAAGCTCCATGAAGCTTTCTGCAGATGACACGGTCGTCGGGTGGGTTGCACCGTCAGGAAGAGCTGCAGACAATTGTTGAATTTAGGAGGAACTCGCGGCTGAACCTGAACGTAAATAAATGTAATATACTGTGCATTAATAGGACAAGAATTCGTCTACCACACAATTACACTATTACTAACAAAACTGATAGAAACAGTTACTACCGAATATATATAATTTAATTTCTATAATAATATTTTTACATAGAAGATAATCTTTGATCCCTATACATGCTTCTACTTGCTCATTAATTTTACGATGTTTTGTGGTCGTTAATAACAATGGCATTGTAGATGTAAAGTAGGATGTACCCATACCTCTGTTATATACCTCTCCAATCTGAAAGGTACGATAGGCAAGGATATCCATACAATTAAAACTCTCAAGTCCTGGAACTGTTTTAACTTCTTCACCATTATACCACACTAGTGCAATAGTTAACCAATCATTACCACACTGCGCAGCGTCAGCTTTGGTAAAGATGAAATTCAGTGCACACACACAAAATATATCGGGGTCCTGCAATGTCACTTGCGGTCCAACACCACTAGCTGTAGTAATCTACAAAAAGTCTATAGCCTTGCAAACGTCTTCCAAATCTCCGGTAACGGGGCATCTTCTGTGTGAGCGTTCCAGTGCTGTTGCACGAGCGGCTGTACGAAGACTGACGCGTTCCTAACAAAATCATTACTATAATAAAGCGTACATCGAAAAGCAGGGGCTCAAGGAGGCAACATTTTTGCCTATATAAGTAATGTTGATGCGGCGCAGTGTGGTAATGGTTGGTTAATTACTGCACTATTGCGGCACAATGGCAAAAATGTTAAAACAGTTCCAGGACTTTAGACTTTTAACAGTAAGGATGTCATTGTCTATCGTACCTTTCAGACTGGAGAGGTATATAACAGAGATATGGGTAAATCCTACTTTACATCTACAATGCCACAGGTACTAGTGACCAGAAATAATCGTAAAATTAATGGGCAATAAGGAGCATGTATATGATCATAGGTGAAGTTGTATGTAAATGTATTAAACTTGTTGGCGATGTAACACATTATTACAGAAAGTAAATAAAATTTCCCTATTCCCAAGAAGTAACAATCTCGCACGACCTCAAGTGGAATGACCAAATAAAATAATCGGTATGGAAAGCAGATGCCAGGCTAAAATTCGCCGGAAAGATCTTAAGGAAATGTACCTCATCCACTAAAGAAGTGGATTACTAAACACCTGCTCTACCAATTCTTCAATATTGCTCATCAGTCTGTGATCCTTAACAGGTGGAGTTCATAGAAGTCATAGAGAGGATGCAACGAACGACAACGCCTTTCGTCACGCGATCGTTTAGTCGGCGCGAAACCGTTACGGAGGTGCTCAACGAACTCCAGTGGCAGACGATCCGAGACAGGCGTTTTTCATCACGTATACGTTTACTGAAGACACTCCGAGGGAGTACGATCCAGGAAGAGTCGGTGAACGTTTATGTTCCCACCACATACATCTCGTGAAATGACCACAATGAGAAAATTCGAGAAATTAGAACTAATACGAGGTCTGCCGACAATGATTCTTTGAATGCGCCATTCGCGAATGAAACTGGAAAGCGTGGATCAGACAATGGTACCAAAAGTACCCTCCACCACAGACAGTACGGCGGCTTGCACAGTAAAGAAGTTGATGTAGATAATTACAGACGATGAGGGAAAAGAATTTTGTACGACTACGGTACCAGCCCGAAGGAAAGTAATTTCCATAATGGAAAGACACACAAGTGATTACTGACAACTGAGCACTGGTTTATTGGTGAACGATGATTTCTTTGCTATTAAGGGAACGCCTCCCATCCACGCATTGCAGTGCGTGAGGAGGGGCGGAGCCATCGAGGGGGGGAGGGAGGGGGCAGCACGTGGAGAGGCTGACAGGCGCCAGGAGATGCGACCAGATAAGCTTCCTGCCGGAAATTAAAAAAAGCCGCGGTATCTGCCGGTGGTGGGGGCTGCTGTGGGCTGTGGGTAGTGACAAGAGGGCGTGGCGGCCGCGATAAGCGGACAGCCAGTTTGGCGGCCGAGGGGAGGGCGCCGGGGCCAGTGTGTGTGGGTGTGTACTGCAGTGTTGTGTTGTGATGTGGAGTGCTGTGTGCTCACCTCTCTTGCGCGATAGCACGGCACGGTTATTAGAGCGGTGCCCGCTAATGACTAGGCAGGTGAGCTACCGGGAGGGGCTGTCTGTACACTATGCACGCGAGAAGCGGGACCGCAAAGAAGAGGGGAGGTAACAGGACAGGTTTGTGTGTGTCTAGCAGCCTGCTGTTAGCAATTAATGTCTACACAGCTTATAAAACAAGAAAAAAGCCATCAGAATATCTAACAGAAATTACTAAAATTCACGTAAAAGACAAAGACTATGTTTCATAGCAGCATAACTGCAAACCATTAGAGACGAATTATAGTGATTTGCTATAAAAACTTTAGATGTTTTTTCTCTTATGCCAGAATTTCAGTGTGTGCTTCACTCATCGCTGGTAGATGATCAAGGTGATAGTCGGGTTCCGCCACGGTAAGGGTAGGTATTGGAGCGTCCACAATTCTCATTGCTTCACTGATTCGTGCACGAACGATGGTAATGGTACTGACTGGTGTTATGCACACTCGGTCCTTGACGTAACCCCAAGGAAGGAAGTTTAATGGAGGTACATTGGGACAGCGTGATAGGACCATCATGAATAATCCACCTGTCAGGAAATGCGTCATTTAGAACATCTCTCAGGTTCAGACTCCAATGCGATGGGCATCGACACGCTGGGAGATGATGGAAGGCTGCAGCTCTTCGATCTGTGGTAGCAAGACCAGTTAGAGCATGTGTAACGGAACGTCCCCCTCTAGTATTACGTTTCCTCAACGGTAGTTCTCGATACCACTATTATTATTTGAGATTTGGACAGGTCACTATTATCTCAGACGCTTTTCTGAAAACTTAAATATAATTTTATACACAGTATGTTATATGTCGAGGTAAATTTTATGAAAAGGAATTAATTTATAAAATATTTTAGTTTCGATGCTGTAATCGGTAAGTACTAGTTCTGAATGTACAGTTAAAATTATTTTAGGCACATTTGAAATTACGAATTATTTGCACACTTAAAATTTCTATTATTAATTACACAATCCTGTACTGATTACTATGTTTATTTCTGGATTCATTTATGAAATTATAATCTAAATTAATAATGTAACCAAAACTAGTAGGTATTCATTTGTTAAGAAAAATTGTAAACCCTTCGGAATACTGTAAGAGAGTCAAAATCTGGCCTCTCGTGTGGTCGGACGTATTTTCGTATAATAGGTGCGAACAGTGTGATTTCGCGTTTGTTAATGCGAAAAAAACAAAATACTCTATGATATACTAAAATGTGAGGAAAACGGTGGAACATATATTTACGTAAAAAAATTCTGCAACAACCATCTTCCTATTTATTTAGTTCAAACCAACCGCGAGAATCTGATGTTAGATTTTCAGCTTCGAGAATCAGACCCCACGACAAGAAGAACTAGATCCATCGCAACATGACAAGCTAATTAATCTTGAAAGTTTATTGTAATCTTCGCTCCTCTCAAATCTACATAAAAGACTTTGCTCATTAATTACTTGGAATGGGCATTGTTTCATGCGGACGATAGATGGATGAAGGAAGTGAGGTGGAGATTACACATGCCAAAGAAAATATTTCCTGTTATAGTTTTCTCTTTGAAAGCTAATGAGCCTATCACACTATGGCGCACTACGCCAAACCAAACATTAGGGTTCAGACTATCGCTGATATATTCACGTATTTTGTATGGGTTTCCTAATGTTGTGTTAATTCACATGTCCAGAGCCATGGGATGTTACTTCATGTGAAAAGAGGCAGTGTTTGAGAGGGTAATCGTACCCAGCATCTACGCATAACGCAGAGGAGTCCGTTTCGTATGGGGCTTGGAGCATTTGCACTGTGTACTCAGAAATGTAAAATATTTTAAGTAGCTTTTATGGAGTGTTGATCTTAATTTCCGCAATTGGTCTTGCGTTGAAATGCGGCTTACACTTTGGCAACACGTGCTTGAGACATAGGGTGACGTCCTGTTTATTTTAAGCTCTTGAATCACCTCATTATGGCCGTGTTTGCCGGTGTTGCTCCCCCATACTGGTACTGCGAATCCCGCAAATACCGCCGCAACAGAAGTGGACTCATCAACCAGGTGACAGAACTCGCCTTCTCCTGGCCTGTCGCAATTGAGTGCACCACAAGTCAGATCAGCAACAAATGGCAAAATGAAACGGCGAGAGAGCTGCTAAACGTTTTAAAATAGACCAGTATTCTTTTTCTCTAACAAAGTTATAATTTTTTGAAGTGATAGCAGTTATTTATGGGCATCGTGTACCAGTACACTTTTGCTCTGGTTGGATAGTTACATGCACTTTGCACACTTTATTGTGATAACATCGAATGGGCCCATTTACAGAATTTTAAATTAGATGTTATTTAAATATGACTGTATGTTTATCATTCACAACAGAAAATAATATTTAATTTGATAGGACAAGTGAATATGGTCACCCCCTTTAGAACGTTGTAGACAGAGTGCAACTGGCCCCAGACTGTTATATGAAATCCGTTGGTGACGTAAGTCATGGCAGTGCAGTGGTGTCAATGTGGTAGTTGGTTGAATGGAATCAGAACTGCGAGTTGGATCTAATTGGAGACGTGGCAGAATAGAAGAAATGAAGTATCGCGTTCGGACGCGCCCATCATCACACCATCAACGAAGTTCTCCGATCTGTTATTGGACTGTCTATCCTGTCTGAAGGCAATGGTGCCTCACTCACAGCCACGTAACACGGCGTAACAACAATGGCAGTAAAAGAATCCTGACAGACAGGGAGCGGTGACTACACACCTTGTAATGGCAATCGATAATCGATATTGAAATCCAGTGGGAATTGCTGCTATCAATGAATGCAGGTCCTTGTCAGCCAGTTTTCTAGCGAACAGTGACAAGGGAACTGCACAGACATTTCGAGAGGGGGCACCTCACAAAGGCAATTGCTGACAGCGCCACGTGCAGCTACTCGCCTTCAGCCGGCACAGAAAGCGGACACTAAGCTCATTTCGCGTAAACAGTGACGTCCAGCGAGCTGCACAGTTTTGTCTCTTTTTCAAATGATGCAAGACAAGGCGTGCACCGACGGCGCAATGAGGTGTTTCACTCGCAAGTGTGTGAAGGGTGTGGTAGACGTGGGTGTGTTTCTGTGATGTTTTGGGGGTGTTTGTCGTACTATGGATTCAGATCGCCGTGAACATTTAGAAAAGGGGTTATTTCAGCACCCTCTGTGAACATTCGTTGTCCTTTCCTCTGTATTTTCATCATGAATAAGCTGTGGACACTGTCGACATCATCCACTGTCACAGGGTCACGCTTGTACGTTCTTGTTTTGACGAACACCGTCAACGTATGCATCTCGACTAGTCTGCGACATCACTCGATCCTACTCAGACATAATATTTATTTTTTACCAGACCATTAGGCCCTCTTACAAACAAACAGGCTTTCTACATATTGTACATTGCGTATGTTACAGTATCCATGTCATACTAAATTTCGAGGGTTAAAAATTACTGTAGTACAGATGAGAAAAATAAACATGCAATTTATACCAGAAAGTAACGCACCACATTTTGTTTTTTCTCAGCCGAAAACAAACCTACGTTGCGAAACGTTGCGTATGTATTGTTTGAAGTCTCCGGAGTGAACGCGGCAAGTTCCCGTCGCTTCCGACAGATAGCCTAGCTGCTGGACAGTTTTAAAATGGTTTCTGTAGGTGATGTACGCTACAAGCACTCATTGAATTTCTCACTGCAGAGAAATAAACTGTAGGGAATATCCCCAAAAGCTTGTGCAACGTCTATGGAGCATCTGCTGTTCACAAAAATACAGTTAGTCGCTGGGCAAAGTGGGTGATGTCATCAGAAGGCGGTTCGGCGGAGCTCCACGATTTGCAGCGTTCTGGGAGACCGTCCACGGCTGTCACACCTGACATGCTGCAGCGAGCTGATGTTGTCATTCGCGAGGACAGACGCATTACGACTCGGCAGTTGGTGCTGCATCTGTCAATCAGCAAAAGATGTATGGATGCAATTATTCGCACTCTTGTGTATTCAAAAGTGCGTGCAAGACGGATCGCACACAAAAAACATTTGACTTGATTTATTGCAACTGATGGGGAGACCTTCTTCTACCGGATTGTGACAGGTAATGAATCCTGGATTCACCATTTTGAGCCCGAAACAAAACGGCAGTCAATGGAATGGCGCCTTTCCCACTTAGAAGAAAAAATTCAAAGCAACTGCTTCATCCGGTAAGGTCATGATCACTGTGTTCTGGGACTGTGAAGGTGTGATTCTCATTGATGTGATGCCAAGAGTCGGTACCATTAATTCAGAAACAAATGTCATTAACAAAACTCAAGACGCATTTCCGGCGACTTCAGCGCCACAGCATCCCATGAAACGTTTTGCTGCAACACGATAGTGCTCGGTCTTACACATGTCGGTGGACTGCTGAACACATCGCAAAACAAGATTGGACAGTGTTACCTCATCCACCCTACAGCCCTCTCCTAGCTCCCTCGGACTTCCACTTATTTGGGCCATTAAGGGATGGCATCCGTAGAAGACATTTTGAGGACGATGACGAGGTGATTGATGCACTGGCTCCGCCACCAAGGCAAGGATTGGTAACGACAGGGTATATACGCCCTTCTGTCGCTCTGGAGGAAAGCCTTAAAACGGGATGGAGATTACGTGAAAAAAACGGGGTGTGTAGATAAAGCACCATTCTTTCGTGTGTGTAATTCTCATTACGTTCAATTAAAATGGTTCAAATGGCTCTAAGCACTATGGGACTTAACATCTGAGGTCATCAGTCCCCTAGGCTTAGAACTACTTAAACCTAACTAACCTAAGGACATCACACACATCCATGCCCGAGGCGGGATTCGAACCTGCGACCGTAGTAGCAGCACGGTTCCGGACTGAGACGCCTAGAACCGCTCGGCCACAGCGGCCGGCTGAATTACATCACAGTAGTGGATTCTGGGTAGAACGAATAATTTCACGAGTTGGCGTTTCATTTTCTGTGGAAATACGTTCCGAAACGTTTTGAGGGAAAACAGGCAAGCGAAAATTTTCCGTCATATGGAGACAGTACTCTTCGTTCAATTTAAATGCTCATCCAAAATTACACCCAAGTTCATCACTGTTTTTTGGTATGGTTTTGCGGTCCAGTCAAGTTAAATGGTAGACAGTTGATAGAGGAATTCTTAATTTAATAATTTGTGATGGTATATTAAGATTACTTGCGGCATTTTTGCATTTAGTTTAAGCCCCTGGTTTTCGCCATTGTTACCACTGAAGACAGGTCATTATTCATTTGTGCAGTTGCATTATTCATATCTTTAGCTCTGGCTTTTAAGTACAGATGGATGTGCTCGGTATATAAATAATAATTACAGGAAGACAGAAGCGATGAAACACTACTGACATACAACGAAGTGGGGCTAATACCGATCATAGGAGCCGTACGGTAATCCCGAAAGAACGCGTTTCCAGGACTCTTTTTCATTCCCACAGGCAAAACTTTGCTGTCTGTTTTTCAAGTAGCTGTCAAACCACTTCATGGCACTATCTGGGAAATTTAGCTGTCGCATTTTTCTGAAAAGTATGTCAGTTGCCAGTATTAAAAGATTTTCTGGAATCCGGTAGAGTCAATATTGTGGTCTCACGATTGTCAATGCCCTATTTAAGGTCATCTGCTACTTTGATAAGGGCAGTGTTTGTGCTATGGTGGCCGGCCGGTGTGGCCGAGCGGATATAGACGCTACAGTCTGGAACCGCGCGACCGCTACGGTCGCAGGTGCAAATCCTGCCTCGGGCATGGATGTGTGTAATGTCCTAAGGTTAGTTATGTTTAAGTAGTTCTAAGATCTATGGGACTGATGACCTCAGAAGTTAAGTCCCATAGTGCTCAGAGCCATTTGAATTATTTTTTGTGCTATGGTGTTTACGACACCCAGACTGATATTTGACAAACATGTCAAATTGGCACAGGTATCCAGTAATTTGATTTTGAAAAATATATTCCATGGCTTTGATAAAAGCTGTTAATATGCTCATTAGTCGGTAATCATAAGGCGAGTGCGGGTTTTCGATCTTAGGAGTAGATCCAACTTACATTCACGAGAGAAAAATTAAATATTAAAACATGTATTAAGCTATCGGCTACGTTCTTTTTTCATTGTTATGCTAGTACCGTCGTTGTATGAAACATTATTGTGAAAGTATAGGGGTTAGTTAGGTTGTTAGAATGTGGTCGGTAGTTCCTTTCGGCAAGGGAGGTGGTTGGTGCACAGAAAAATTCGTTTATTTCATCGACCGAGACCTGAAAAGCAGTTTCTGATTTTGTCTTTCCAACACCCAAGCTACGGATTCTCCCACAGGGTAGCTGGGATCGTATTTGTGCATACAAAGGAATAGGCGTGTCTGATTTTGGCGTTGTGAGCGCATTGCTTTACCTTGTTTCGTAGCTTCCTGCATTCTCCATAACGCACGGGTTTCGGATTTGCCTAGGAATGTCTATTAGCAGAATCCATATCGTTCATGATTTGTCGTAATTCTGTTGTCAGCCATGTAGCAGGGGGCTTTCTTAAACGGATTATGCATACAGGAGCTTGTTTGCCGTCTACAGCAGTGATTTTCTTAGCAAGTTCATGGATTTTACCGTCAATTGTGGGCTCTCGTGTTATTAAATGCCGTGAGGTTTCTGAGCAGTCGGCTGTTAAAGCGTCAGGATCCATATGTTTCATGTTTGAGACGTTATATAATGGTATTTCTTAAGTTAACCGAGGAGGGAGTGTATCTCAGGAAGTCTATGTTCATGCCTCCAATTGTGATGATGTGTTCGTATTGACACAGTAGTAAATGTACTTCCGACTGGAAGGAAGTTAATGATCTGTTTTTTTGCTGCTCGTAGACAACACCAGTTAGGCACTTGTGTCTCTGTACATTCATTTCAATGAACATAAATTCAGCCTGTCTTTCTTCGGTTGGTTTCGATGTGCTTGAGACTCTGGGTTTGAGATCAATTCGTGCATTTGGCCCGAGACCCCGACCGCGTTCGCTTCATATGCCAGTCCTAAGAAATGTGGAAGCTGGGAGATGAACTGATGCAGAGGCTATGTGTGGCATCAGTGAGTCAAGCTTAGTAACGAAAATACCCGAAATTTGGTTGTTCTATCGTAAGCAATCTTCTGTCAGAGGCTTCAGCAGGATCTTTCTGACTCTCTTTTTCGCCTTACTAAGGCAGTGTAATACGGTATTAGGTATGTTTATGTATCAGTTTCACATTAAACTGAGAGGTATCTGCTAGATCCTCTCGTATCTTTTTGCTTTTCTAAACAGTTTATTGGCTCTGCCACTTTCTAAATGTTTGCAAATACGAGATAGCTCCCAGAAAGAAGTGTGCCACATTATTCTTTCGTCAGGTTGGTTGATAAATGATAATCTGTGTCCAACTCTTCTGACTCCTCTCCTAATTCAGGTAATATGAAATCAAATTCGACAAGGGATGACAAAGAGGTAAATTAATAACAGGAACGTATCGAGACGCTAGGTGTGTCTCCCTAGTTGAACTTTAAGAGAGACATCCACCTGTTGTGGTTAAAAGTCGTTTTAACATTGGTTTCTACCGATGATTTCAGTGTGAGCAAAAGTAGAGTAGAACTAATTGGAATCACTCTGGTAATTAGCTCCTTTTAATGAAATGTAGGTAGGTAATTCGATACTTCTCTTAACAGGGCAAGGAATAAGGAAGTTAGATTTTATGGAAATAACATTTATTCTGCTGTAGTGTTTTCACGGGAACTAATTATCACTTCACTGGAGTGCCTCTAAGGGAAGAGCAGCTTGTTGGGTCCCTCAGAAAATCGAGACCCGTACGTAATGTGTACAGAACACCCTGATGAGCGGAACTTACGAGTTCTTTTCAAAGACGCCAGACCGTGATGATTCGAGTCGACAGAATGTGCTGTGGTGGGCACCCTTCTGATTAAGAGTGGAGTCACGCCTTCTGCAAACGCGCTGGCACCAGCTGCGACGAGACAGCTAAGAAACTGGCGTCGGTAGGCCTACATGCCCACAACCGGCTTGCTGGCGCCTACCGAGAGTTGACAGTCTGTTCACTGACTAGGAAGTTACGCGCTCGCCAGACTTACTGATGCCAAAGCTTCTTACAAGAACCATGAGAACTCCCGTGGTTTAGTTAAAATGCTTCTGAAAATAGTCTGAATGGTGCGAGAGGATTCCAGCATTTGCTCACGTCTCATAGGCTAACGTCATTACCAGAGCTCCCCTTGACGGCTAATGGGTCTGTTTAGTGCTATTAAGATGTGGGGAGGTAATTCGAGTGGTAAACAAAGAATCACCAGCCCTGGCATTTTTTTTTATTTGCAATGGTCAGGGATTGATGGAGAAAGCACTGAGGCAGAGAGCATTTGGTCTCGGAGATCAGTGGGGAGAATATGATGTTTCTGAGAGCAGTGAAGGACACCAGCTTTCAGGCTCCGTGACAGATGGAGAGCACTTGGTACTAGTTCGAAATCCGAGGCTGCGTCTGAGTGTTCTTAGGATATTTCTGAGATTATCGTATGTGAAGTTTAGGAACCTTGCGATCAACTTAAAATCTTGTTACAGCCGCAGTAAAGATTCTTAATTTTACCATTTCAATTCTTTCGAGATTTTGGAATCAACATTTATGGCAGTGAATCGTGTGTTACTATGACTTGCTCATTAACTTGCTAAATGCACGTACTAAGTGTGGTACATGTCTAACCATCCCTTAAACCCATGTGTAAAGTAATTATTTCTGTCACATCATTTAAATTTGATTTAGCTGCAATCTCTGAAAGTAACGCCTATTTTGTACAATGTTTCCCATTACCTTACGGACCCACCATATGTGTATTACTTGTAAGAAAGACATTTCAATACATGTGTTTGTTCTTAAATTCATCAAGGGCGTCTTCATGTTTAGTTTTACGCGTACATGCAGATCCTTGTGAAATAAATGTGCAGTAATCGAATGCCTCCTGACATCATTCCAGTGACTAGTTAAACCGGTATCACTTGACCATAGATTAACCAAGGCAATCAGCAATAACCTTACGTAAGGGGTATTGTTTCTTATGGCAATTCCGTGGTGAAAATCTTTTTCTAAACAATACATAGCATCCTAAGAGCCTAAAGGCCATAGCATATATTTCTTTGTTTTGAGTTAATCATTGATGCTCCAGATGCTAAGGTATCTGGCGACTGTTGTACTGAATGCTTAGTAAACTGAAGCAGATCCTTACATTGTTTCTTCTTGTTAGGTAGCTTTAATTTGTCTCATCCTGCTAGGAGATTTATTCCGACAGCATACGATTTAGTTAGGTCACCCGGTCAGGATAGTTAGTTCACCCAGGACCGATACGTTTAACAATAAGCTATAAATTTCTAAATGTAAATTCATCTACGGAATGGAAGGAATTCTCCTGAAGGGACTTTTTCGATTTTGTTTTCCATTATACCTCCCTATTTGTCAGGTATTTGTGGCCGTAGTAGTCGTGGGCAGAGCACTACGTCCGTATTTGAACCCAGGTCCAATCAATTTGCTGTAAAAATGGAAGCCGTGTGTCTTTACTGGACGTAAAAGGCAGCCGGAGCGGAAATTCCCGTCACGTCCCCAATGTCGCTTTGGATAATGTGTTGCACTCTACCTGTTGTCAGGCTGATACTTCGTTCACAGATCTGCGCCAGAGACATCACTTTTACATATTATGTATCTAATATTATTTCATAAGTGAATGACGTTAACACAAATATTGTTTACCTGTTTCTAAACTGAGGCCAATCTTAATTAATAAAGAGATTTCTTCTTCTGATATTTTAATTTTTCTTTCTGACCTCTAAAGAATTATTCACAATAAACTTTATTAGATAAATTGCGTACCGTGATGTCGCAGTTAAAATACCAAAGTCTGCAAGTTGATCGAGGGTCGAGGATGAGCACTACAGCGTAGAGTTGTGGCATATGTCTGTGCTACGACGAACATCCTTCCCAAAGAAGCCATACGCCAACAAAATTATATATGACATTATTGAATGAAATTAAAGAAATTTTGGTAACTTACTGACTTGTCTCTCTCCAAGCCTGGTAATAAAATGTAGTGCAAAAATGGTTAAAACATTTTTTTCGTTTTCACGTTATATTCTCTTTAGTATTTACAATCAAATGTTTTGCTTACTAATTCGCGCTTTACATGGCTTGTAATGTATCCTCTGATATACAGAATCAAACATTCAGATTGTTCTTAAATGTAAGAGAGATTATTTCCGGAAATCGAATTAAAATTTTTAAACACATTTACAATTTCCTCTGTTGGGTAAGTCAAGTTAGATATAAACTATAAAGAGGATTTCTTTTGCTAGTTGAGTATCAAATAGAAGATCAGTAGCATATATTGGAAACAACGAGGGACCCAATTATAAATTTTGTAGTACAACATTAATAACCCCCCCCCCCTCATGCTCCCCAATCTGGAAAAGGGTCATTGTTTGTAAATGTTGAATTATGAAGTACAACTTCCTGCAATTTTTTAAATAAGAAATATGGCGTAAGCATTTTGTAAGCTAAACCTTGAATTCGATGACTCCTCCTTTTTGTAACAAAATGTTCAGATTTCCACAATCATTTGCTTTGGATATGTTACAGCAAGTACCCATTGTTGCTGGTATTGTAAATGCGAAAATAAAATGTCGCATCAGTTTTTTTTACAACAGAAATGTATATGTTTCGCAGATCATTGAATTAACCAAGACACTGAGCGCATACGCTCAGGGCCTCACCACAGCATCTAAACAAGAGATAGAGAATTAAATACAATAAAGAAAAGCTTTCGGTAATAATAAACGTCGTTTATCGCAGTTAACCTCCCTACTAGAAATATTTTAGGTTTTTCATATTAAACCGATTATCAGATGCCATTTGTGTTTATTTTAGAACATGATATTCGTAATTAAATGTTGACAAATGGACCGTTTATACATATTATATATGAATTCTCCCAATAATTTTCAGTATATCACTGGATTCATACACAGAGCTAACACCTCATGTATGTTGCGATACGACAATGGTTCTCTTTCACTGCAGGAGATGTACTCTACTATCTATCGAACATACCGTCAAGAAAAATTGCGAATTACAAATCATCAACAAAAACATATAAAAATCAGAGATCAAGTTCCATAGTCTTATTTACCATTCCACAAAAAGAAAGATTTGTAAATCGAAATAACATTTTCTGCATAACAATACTAAATCGTACTGTTTTAAGAGATACTCGGTGCCCTGAAAAGCGCTCATAAGCAGTTGAATTGGAGAGAACTATCTAGCGACAAATTGTATTGAGTTTCAAAGTGATGGTGCCGGCGATTTGTCGCAAAATGCTGTCCACGACACAATAAGCGCAGAGGCGGGGGAATTACGGTAAAGCGCGCACTGCAATTACGGCTCATCGTAGAAGTTTTAGACCATCAGTCTGCTGTTACAATAAGTGATATTCGAAGACATTCCCTCGCCCTATGACCCAAAGCACAAGACTCCGGCGGCGGTGATTCTTGAAGAAATGAGGAAATAACGACACACGTGTGACACGACCGGCCACAACCTCGGCGATCTCGGAGTTGAAGTGTCCCACGCGTCAGGCAACCGAGACATGATCGCAGTCAAGTGGTCTATTAAAGCATCTGTTGTCATTTCTGCAGCTACTGAATGTTGAAACACGTATGTTGTGTGGCGGCGATGGCGAGGCATTGCAGAGTCTCTGACCAGAGAGCCATTTATCGTAGCTAGTCTGCGCTTGACCGAGCGAGTGTTGCGAGCAGTAGTCAGTGGGCAGTCTGCGAGCAGTGCAGTCTGCCAGTAGCAGTAGGCCAGTGTAGTCTGTCGGTAGTAGCAGCCCAGTGCAGTTGTGTGATGTAGTCTGTCGGCAGTAGTGGTCTAGTCCTGTCACGGTCGCGAGCGGGACGCAGTCGCAGGCGTCGACATGGGTCTCTGGTCAAGATGCTGAATGAGGTATATTGTTAATTAAGGTAACCATCAGATAATGTAAAGTTTATTTATTGTAATTAATTTTCAACAAGTGCCCCAATAATAATTTTGATTTCAAAGCAATATTTTTAACAAAAGAACTATTTAATTGAACGAACGATTTCCTTCCATTTCCTTTAAAGAAAAGTTTCAGTTAAATTTAAAAAAAAAAAAAAAAAAAAAAAAAAAAAAATAATTACTTGCGATGCAGTTCCTCCAAGCCGCGGCCAACAATAAGAGCAGAAATTTGACATGCAGTTTCAATGAGGTAAGAAATTAATTATGATTTTTTGTACAGGGCCTAAGATCGACATTTCGATCTGTTTGTGTTTTCATTGTCACTGAGATTTTATTATCACTGAATTGACTTTCATTTTTTTTTTTGTGAGGAACTTATACTTGGGTCAGATTGCTAATTTTTGTTTAATTGTCATTGTCAGTAGATTTCATTGCAGGAGGTTAGACTTGGCTCCCATTTATTATTTTTTTTATTTAAATATTTCTGTGGGGACGATATTGCTTCGTGGCTCCATTTTTATTTAACTTTGTCATACATAATTTTCGGTGGGGAGGTTACACTTGGCGACACCCAGTCCAGCATCGAATTTCGTTGAGAGTCTTTTGAAAAACAGTCAGATATCTGCTCTTATTTGCTTAGATATAATTAGAATTTGGCGCAACGCTTTTACTAATCTTGTGACTTTCTTTCTACAGGTCAACGGCAATTCGTTGCTCTGTTGTATATGTGTGTTGCTTTTGCATTGTGCTTATTTGTTTTGTGAATATTTGTGACTATTGTAAAAATGCCGCGAAAGGCTGTGAATAGTGTATCGCGAGGTATTATGAATGAAATCACCGACTCAAACAACTTTACCGATAGGACTTGTGACACGCAGTGTAATGATGACAATCCTGCGTTCACTGAGAATCAGTGCATTCCAACCGCTAATGATGATATTTATCTTAATGATGAACAAACGAAGTCGGTTATGTCCTCTGTTGATTTGACGACAATTGATGACGCGGGGATCTCTATTGTAATGAGCGCTGCCCAGCATAACACACCCGATTTGGAAAATTCAAGTAACGTACAGACAAATTTGTCTAATGAAAATGAACAGGATACATAAAGTACGACGGATTTATTTAATTGCGAAATAGTGAGTGACAGTGTACGTCCGACTGATAATCCTTTTTGTAAATTACAGAATGACCAAATGGTCACACAAAACGAGACAATTCCAGTTGCACCATTAATTAGCACAGAGAATGGAAATGCTAATTTTGGCTCAGATCAAGTTATGGCACTATTGCTCTAACGAGTTAACCAAATTAATGAAAAACTAGACAATAATGATGTAAATTCCAAACAACAGAGTGAAGATCTCAAACAACTTAGTGAACAGGTCAAACAACAGAACGAAAAACAAGACAAGCTAAATGAAAAATTAGACAACAGTTCCAGACAGTTAAATGAAAAATTAGACAACAGTTCCAGACAGCTAAATGAAAAATTAGACAACAGTTCCAGACAGCTTAGTGAACAAATTAGAGACGTTGCCGCGCAGTGTCACGATACTAAGGAACAGTTGCGAGAGGAAATTGAGGCTTGTTCAAGAAAAAGTAGCGAAGAAATTAGGTCTGTTGCTCAGGAATTATGGAAAATGCAAACAGCTACAACAGAAACACTTAGAGCGGAAATTAGTACACTCGCTAAACAATGCTCTGATAAAGCTACACAATTACGCGACGAGTTTAAAGCAATGACAGCAGAACTTTCGCGCACAATGGATGAAAAGATCGACGCGAAATTCGACCAACAGAACACTCAGATTGACGAACGCTTTAATCACCATATACAAAACAATGATACGCGTTTCCGTAAATTTATTCAGGATCAAAACAAAGTAAAACGACAAGTAATGGAAACAATCACAGCACAGAGACAAGAAGACAAACGTAAATTGTTCGCGAAAGCGAAGACATATGTGGATAACAATATTGCTACAGTGTCCTACAAAATTAATACCATCGAACAGTTGAATACCGAATTACGTGATGAGATTTCTGACCTTAAATCGAGAAAAGACACATACACAACAGATTTCCAAGCAGTGACCGACAGACTTGAACAATTAGTACTAACACAGGATTCAGATGTCGTCAAAGCTGACGTTAAAAAACTGAACGAAACTACACGTAAATTGCAAAAACAGATTAATGCATCAGACACTAAAACCGATGATCAGGTAAAAATACTGACTGAAAAATATGATGAATTGGCCAGTCGTATTGATGTTATCGAAAATACTAATGACAATAAATCAGACGATACTGCACCGGTTTCATTTAACCAAACACCTGAATTTCAAAATTTACAGCAGACAATTAATGAGATCGATTCATCTAACAACACCTTGCGTAGAAAATTGTCAAGCTTACAGCAAGAGGTAACAGAGATGAAAAATATTTCAGTTAATAATACATCACAGCAGACGCCACTTTGCGAACATTTGTCAGACTCGCGCAGCGCGTATAATTTGGGTAATCTACAGAGAGTACGGGACTTAGATTCCGAACAATCACAGTTCAATAGATTTTCTTACAATCCTGATCCTGTTCCATCATACAGAGACGATAATTTCGATTACAAACATTTTCTGTCAGTGAGAAAATTTAAAGTGTTTAAAAATGATAGAACACAGATTCATCCACTGGATTGGATACAACAGTTTAGCTTTGCTTTTCCACCAACTTGGCCCGTAACGCACAAACTCGAATTTATTTGCAGTTTTTTGGAAGGCGAACCGGCAACTCGTATGAGACCGATCGCGAGACAGTGCTATTCGGTAGAAGAGTTTCAGAATGCTTTTCTATCAGCGTACCGGTCGAAGACGACACACCGCGGAATTAAAGATCAACTAATTAGTTTGCCAAATTATGAGAACTCCAATTTTCCCAGTGTCACGCAATTTTTTGAGCATATGGTCCAACAAAACCAGTACTTAAGTGAACTGTACAGTGAATCTGCACTTATTCAATTATGCATCTCTAAATTACCATGGTCATTAAGAGTGTCACTTCTGACGGGTCAACAAAAAGAAAATATTTCGGCGTTCAGGGATCTGTTGCTGCTTTTAGAAGTGCAGCAATCTGATTATTCTTTTGTAAACAAAAACTTTTCGTATAATAACCAAGGTCAACAAACTTACAGTAAGTATGATCAGGGACGTAATTTCAATAGGAAAAGTAACAGACGCTTTAGGAACGACAACTACCAGAACTTAAATCACAGACAAAATTCTGATTATCAATATCGTCAAAATTTTCAGCAACAGAAAGCACATTTTGGTAACAATAGACGTTTTCCACCACAACAGCATGAAAGTCAGCCGGTTAGCATACCTAACCAACAATGTAGTGCACAAGGTCAACCTAACTTTAATGTTTCGCCGCGTGGACGTATAGTCCCTGGTCCCACAAATAGTAACGCACGGCAGCAAGGAAATAACTACGTACAGAAAACTCAGTATTTCAATTCCTATCGCAATGCACCGTATAGGAATGACTATTACGACAGACGTAAAAATAATGAGAACAATTTTCAGCGTACATCTAACAACAGTCGGACATACCAACAGCAAAATTATACACGAGAACCTATTCTCATGAATGAACCCGACAGTAGGTATCATCCAGAGCGTAATACGTCTGGAAGAAGTAATAGAACTGTTCAAATAGTAGAAATGCCACAGCATCCTCCTGATAATAATAACACGTCAGATAGAATTTGACTAGATACTGTACAGGACGCATCTTCCAATAATACAAGCACTACTTTAGACACGCAAAATGTTGTTCACGAAAATGTAATTACTTTTGACGATATCAGAGACACTCTCTTGCAGGAAAGACCATTTGTTCAGAAAACTATTTCACATCCTGTCATCGAAATTAAAATTGGTTCATCGAAATTTTCAGCAGTAATCGATTCCGGATCACCTATATCAGTAATAAATGAAGAAACTTTTCACGAGTGTAACAAAGAGAATACCTATCCGACATTACCATTAGGCAAAACGAAAGTGAAAGGAGCAGTATCGAGTAAAGGAGTAGACGTTAAATTACAGACGCATTTATCATTTTGTATTGCAGGTCATACTTTTCACTCAAATTTTTGGATTGTTCCTTTATTGACAACAGACGTTATTTTAAGTACGAATTTTCTGGTACAACACGACGCAGTCATTGATTTTCAGAATTCTTATTTAATGTTAAAGGATGAAAATGTACAACTTGCTTTAGAATTTCAGCACTCACTATCTGCGGAAGAACAAACAATTAACCGCACAGAGGTCATTTCCGCAACACGTAACATTGACTGTAATTCCACATTGTTCACGGATACGTACGTGTACAACTATAATACTCCAGACGAAGCTGACTACGACGTAATACAAATAATTTCTGACAAAGTTAAACAAAGCAGCGCAAATACAGACGACGAACGCACGCAACTACGCAAAATTCTTTTACAGCAAGCTCCAGTTTTCGACAACATTCCTGGTACTATGTCCGGTTTTATGTATGAATTTCAAGTCAAACAGCACGACACATTTAAAGCAAAGCATTATCCCATTCCATATATTCACAGAGAACAAGTTAAAAAAGAATTGCAGGATATGCTTGACCAAGGAATTATAGAACCGGCAGTTAGTCCGTACATAAACCCGCTACATATTGTTAAGAAAAAAGATGGCTCACTTCGCCTTGTACTTGATTCACGTCACATTAATGACATTATTATTAATGAAACAGATCGACCACAGACACTAGAGGAACTTTTACAGAAATTTCATGGTACTGCTATTTATTCTACACTAGATTTGAAATCGGGATTTTGGCAAATTCAACTTCATCCGAATTGCAGAAAATACGCACCATTTCTTTGTTTTGGCGACTGTTATCAATTTTGCAAATTACCGTTCGGCTTAACTATTTCTTCTGCAGCTTTTATTCGCGGTTTGAACACAATACTTCCGACAGAACTTAAGGACAGAATTACGACGTATGTAGACGACATTCTTATCGCAGAAGCTAACTGGTCTGAACACAAACTTATTCTTGAACAACTGTTACAAGCTTTTCGTGCACAAGGGCTTACAGTTAATCTTAGTAAATCGCACTTTGGTAAAACTTCTATAAAATTTCTTGGACACGTAATTTCAGCAGAAGGCATTGCGCCTGATCCGGAAAAACTTCAAGCTCTACGTGACATTACTATTCCTACAACGAAAAAGCAACTACGCAGTTTTTTGGGCTTAATTAACTTTTTTCGCAAATTTATTCATCATTCCGCTTTAGACACGCCTAGATTATGCCAATTAACAGGTAAAAACAGTATTTGGTCTTGGGATAAGCAAGAACATTCTGAATTCATGAACCTGAAACATGCTTTGTTGAATGCTCCACTTTTGTCGCACCCAGGTCTTACTAGAAATTTTTCCATTGCCACCGACAGTTCTAACACCGCTTAGGCGTACATATTTTTCAGGAAATAGAAGAAGATGGCTCTACAGTAATTAAACACATCGCATTTGCAAGCCGCATTCTGTCACCTGCTGAACGAAATTATTCCGTTACAGAACTGGAAACATTATGTGTTATATGGGCTTTTACGAGATTTAGGCACTTTCTTTATGGCAGACATACCACCGTCTACACAGACCACAGAGCGATACAATTTTTACTTTCGGCTAAATTCACTCACGACAGATTAAGCAGATGGAAACTTTATTTACAGGAATTTAATTTTACAATAGTTCACATTCCCGGCACACAAAATGTTATAGCAGACGCACTATCGCGTTCTCTATGCAACAATCAGCAAGACGTAGCAACCAACTTCTGCAAAGCAAATTTCAGTGTCATGTACATTCAACAAGTTGCATTTGAAAATTTTATTTCGTCGTCATTACAGGACATAGCACAAGAACAAAATAAAGACAACGTGTGGAAAGAAATTAAACACCTTTGGCAAGATAGGAATAATGTTACGATTAGAAACCATTACACTGTACGCAATGACATTCTGTTTCGCCGCTCTCATCCTGACAGCAACAGCTGGTTATTATGCATTCCTGACGAACTGGTTAACAAATTAATCTGGTACACTCATTTAAGTTAAGCACATTACGGAGCACGAAAATGTTTTCTTATACTGAGACGGAACTGTTATTTTACCAACATGGAGAAACGTATACGACGAGTTTTAGCGTCATGTAAAACTTGCCAGAAAGCTAAGTCAGACACCACTTCACATGTTCCTCCTTTATATTCCATTGTACCTGTTAAATTAAGACACATGGCCGCTGTAGACATTTTTGGTCCTATTCCGAGAACTAACAGAGGTTTTTGCTACATATTTGTCGCTGTTGAGCTCACTTCAAAATTTGTTACTTTCACTCCGTTACGCAAAGCTACTGCTAAAGCCGTTTCGAAAGCATTTGTGAAACATGTTCTATTTCATGTAGGGCATGTGTTGAAAGTAATTTCCGATAATGGATCACAATTTCGTTCTGCTACATGGACACGTATGTTACGAGCTAGAAACATTTCTCCGATCTATATATCCAAGTACCATGCTTCTTCGAACCCCTGTGAACGATTAATGAAAGAAATTGGTAAACTGTGTACAATATACTGCCACAAAAGACATATTGATTGGGACACACACATATTCTCATTCCAAGATGTAATTAATTCCATTCCAAATGAATCCACTATGCTATCTCCGTCTGTTATACTGAAAAACGTTGAACCACCAAACAAAATTAAAGAGTTAGTAAACTTCCCTACCTGTCGTCGACTAAGACACCACGAAATAATTGACATTGCGCTGAACAACATCAAACGTGCCGCAGAGCGCCGGAGAAGACAGCAAAAACAGGTTTGTACACGCCGCGACTTTCACGTTGGACACAAAATATTAGTACGTACACACTATTTATCCAGCAGAATAAAAGGTAAATGCAGTAAATTTGAACTTCTATACGCAGGACCATATCGGATTCGCAGCATTCCTCATCCCAATGTGGTACACGTCGAAACTTTGAGAACCAGAAAATCGAAAGGCAACCACCATTGGTCAAATATTAAACCGTTTATTGAATGAAACCACATTATGATGTAACATACTATGATGCCATTTACTAATATTTATGACCACTTATGCAAATATATTCACATGACTAATTACTGATGATTATCGTATTTTTTCTTGGCAAGTGTCCGGCAAGGTAAGGTTAGCAGGTCGCTCTTCTTGTCGTTACACATCAGTCCGTGCACATTTTCCATTTTTTTTCGTGTGTATGATTGTATTCCAGTTTTGTTTGTATGCACTGTGAAATAATTAAGATATAACGCACACCAGTTGACTTTGACATTTTTTTTGCCCTATGATATCTCAACATCGTGACTATTTTACATTTTCCATTTTGCTGCTGCATTGTGATATTCTCTGCACATTTTGCCTTTGAACACTGTCTATGCTTTTGACATATTATGTTTTCTGTCATGTTATGCTGTATACTTAATTATGTTACCATAAACCAGTCATTATTTAATGGGTATATGATTTAAATGTAAGACATAAATCTCTGTTCATCAATTTCAGAAAGAAATGATGCGTGTAAGAAATAAATTCAACAGAAATGGGAATTTCACCTACGGAATAAACGAAAGAAGATGCAATAACTTTATGAGGAAGAGTAAATGGATCAGGATTAACAAGCATTAACAAGAATATACTATACTCATCGTAGAATAGCAGTCTTAACTAATTTTTCTTTCAGAATACAAGGTGATTGATGGAGGCTGTCAGACAGAATTACACATCTTAGTTTTAGTGATGAAATATGCTAGAGATAAGGAATAGTTGTGTAATGAGTAATAAGTGATTCTTTTGCAGATGATAATGAATGCTGATGAATAATGATGAAGAATATGCTACTATGAATAATGAAGTTTTTCTTTACAGGTGATGATGATAATGGTGTTATGATGAGATGTATAATGAAGTTTTTTTCTTTGCAGATGAGGATAATGTTGAAGTTATGTTTATGCTATGTAGCTATTTAAGTATTTGTTGCAGTTCGTTTTGACAGCAGGTGTTATATTGCACAGTATAATGACTGAAGGTTTTGGAAAGGACAGCTATGGAACACATTTTTTATACACATTTCACTACCTGTTAATTCGAAGTTCACTACTTTTAAGCATAAAATGCATTTCTATTTTCAGCTTAATAATCCATTTTTATATATTTTGCAGGAGAAATTATTTATGGGATTAATATGCTATAAGCATTCGTTCATTAAATCTATGAATGTGGTTACATATACTCTACTTGTTTCATAATCTTGCCACAGCTGACTTATAACGGATGACGTTACACATTTTCATTTATACCAACAACCCAGAAGCAAATTCTTCTCTCTTGCTTTCCCCTATAATTACCCGACGCAATGCATTGTTAACAAAAAATTTATTAACAGACCCAAATAATGATACCAGTTTAAGAGAGTTCTGAGTAATGCTGATCAGCAATGAATAATATGTCACTTGGAAAATGATTAATTAATTATGCTATGCTTTGTAATTGGAAAAGAATGCGATTGTTTAATAATGCTTTGTAATTAGGAGAAGGCTAATGATTAATACTATATTGGAATGACAAATGATTAATTAACTATGCTATACTTTGTAACTGGAAAAGAATGCGATTATTTAATAATGCTTTGTAACTAGGAAAAGAAGGCTACTGATTCTATGTAAAACAATTAATGAACATTTTTCTGTAATACTACATACATGGTACAGAAATGTTCAATAACTGGGCTATGAATGCCGCAAACTACTAATGTAATGGCTAATGGAGACTGGTATGTGACTTAATGTCCTTCACCTTATGAGCTAACTACCCTGAATTACTGCAATGTCCATTTGTCCTGTCCATCCTCATGATCATGGAGCACTATATTTGGTTTTGCACTAATTCTACGTTGGTGTGCCTTGTAAGAGCGTGGTGTTGACACGACATGCTGTCCACCACCGTGAGCGATGGAGACGTTATTATGGTCCCACTGTTTGGTGTACCTAATGTACTGTCAAAATGAAAACATGGAATATTACTACGACAGTTCAGTGTCTTGGCTACGCTGATAAATTCTGATGGGAAAAGAACTTCAAATTGTGTCACTTGGTGCTGTACTTCTGTGGAAAGATATGGACTTTCAGAACAGCTGTGTGCAATCTAAAGTGCTACAACCACGATGCAATCCTTCCCTTTCCTATCCAAATAGTGAAAATCATTCTTTTGCTAACATCATTTATGTTCATGGGCTATACATTTTTTTCGATTTGCTGAACTCCAGTGCGAGTACACTTATGTCACTTGTCGACATGTTTTTTTTGCCATTATGTTTATTTGTTGTGAAAATGCTAAAGACAGTTTTTCGATTTGTTATGAAGTACAGTATATGTGCACTCTTGTCTTTTATATTGTATATACATTTTTATTTTGATGATATGTTCTGAACTACAGTGCATGTGCACTTATGTTATGTGTTAATATGTTTTCTACTGAACTTCAGTGCCTGTGCACTTTTCTCATTTTTCAATATGACTTGTACTCATTCTGTATGTTCAATACTTCAGTGCGTATGCACTTATGTCATTTGTTACTCATTGTATGTACATTTCGTCATTTGCTGATATGTTCTCAACTGCAGTGCATGTGCACTCATGTCACTTGTCAACATGATTTTGCCATTCTGTTTATTTCTTCTGAAAATGCTAAAGAATTTTTTCAGTGCGTGTGCACTTTGTTATCTGTCAAATAATTTGTACATACAGTTTTCTGATTTGCTACTATGTTTAGTACTCATATCTTGTATTTGTCTGAAATGTTTTGTACTCGGTGCATGTGCACAACATTTAATTCATGTATCTAAATATTCTGTAAATTGTACAAGTTGATTAATTAAAGAAAAAATATTGCCGCGCTTGGCAAGTCCAAATGACTCACCATCGGTGCCAAATTTTTGCCCCCCCCAGTGGAGGGTTATGAAACACGTATGTTGTGTGGCTGCGATGGCGAGGCATTGCAGAGTCTCTGACCAGGGAGCCATTTATCGTGGCTAGTCTGCGCTTGACCGCGCGAGTGTTGCGAGCAGTAGTCAGTGAGCAGTCTGTGAGCAGTGCAGTCTGTCAGTAGCAGTAGGCCAGTGTAGTCTGTCGGTAGTAGCAGCCCAGTGCAGTTGTGTGATGTAGTCTGTCGGCAGTAGTGGTCTAGTCCTGTCACGGTCGCGAGCGGGACGCAGTCGCAGGCGTCGACATGGGTCTCTGGTCAAGATGCTGAATGAGGTATATTGTTAATTAAGGTAACCATCAGATAATGTAAAGTTTATTTATTGTAATTAATTTTCAACAAGTGCCCCAATAATAATTTTGATTTCAAAGCAATATTTTTAACAAAAGAACTATTTAATTGAACGAACGATTTCCTTCCATTTCCTTTAAAGAAAAGTTCCAGTTAAATTTCAAAAAAAAAAAAAAAAAAAAAAAAAAAAAAATTACTTGCGATGCAGTTCCTCCAAGCCGCGGCCAACAATAAGAGCAGAAATTTGACATGCAGTTTCAATGAGGTAAGAAATTAATTATGATTTTTTGTACAGGGCCTAAGATCGACATTTCGATCTGTTTGTGTTTTCATTGTCACTGAGATTTTATTATCACTGAATTGACTTTCATTTTTTTTGTGAGGAACTTATACTTGGGTCAGATTGCTAATTTTTGTTTAATTGTCATTGTCAGTAGATTTCATTGCAGGAGGTTAGACTTGGCTCCCATTTATTATTTTTTTTATTTAAATATTTCTGTGGGGACGATATTGCTTCGTGGCTCCATTTTTATTTAACTTTGTCATACATAATTTTCGGTGGGGAGGTTACAATGTCTAAGCAGTAACTATCTCGTACATACTGAATTACGAAACGATAATAGGAAATATATTAAGGCTGTACTTTTAAACTAAAGGGTCACATTACCAATTCAAAGAAATGGGGATCGCTCCTTCAGCGGCCCTATGACTTTTTCCCGCTCGCTTTCTACGTCTATGTCAGTAATTTGTTAATGTGAAAAATGATATCTTGGGGTATGGTTCCGTGTTAACCTTGTAGGTCCCAGGGTAATTAGCTAGTAAGTCTTTTCAAACGTAGTGCCATGTAAATCGTTAGAGTGCTTAGACCGGCTACTAGACCAAGGACAGTTCTGCTTTCGCTTACACGCTAAATGAATTCTTCTGCTGACAGTAGATCAACAAAAGCGTCCTTACCTTCGGCAGCTTTGAGCAATCTGCCACAACAGAGGTTACGAGCTTGAAGATAAAGGCTACTGTGAAACGTGCTGGAAAATGTCACTTCTTAGTGAGTTATCGGTGTAGGATCTTTATGTATGTTACGCTTCAGTCCCGGACACATCTGTTATCTGTAACCTGAGTTTGTGTGTAAGGAATCTCGAGGTGCTTTAGTTCAGATTTTAGAAACATGATTAATAATTAATAAAACTAATTGATTATATATTTATCCTGGAGACGAGTTTTACATTAAGAATTATAACAACAGTTTCCCAATAGATGAAAATGTGAAGCCTTTTAACTATCTAAACACGTTCTGACCGGTCAATTAGGCATTCTGTGTGTTGACAGATTCACATCTGTTATACATTTCTCGTACCATTACATAGAAGCAATAAGAGAATGCAGTCTTGCTCCCTAAGACACAGCTCTTCATTGTGTAGTATATGATCTTAATTGTCATACCTCGATTTCGCTAGAAAGCACTCACTTAGAATTCTGGGATAATTCAACTACTCAGACAACAGTGACGTTATATAGTAGCTACTAGATAATCACAGTGTAAAGAGATATGTTAAAAATATAACCGATTCGATGATCAGCTATTTGTCAAAACGTATACCATTTTCCTAACCTTACCAACGAATCGATGTTCTCACTTGCCTGGCAGTGTGTGCACTAAGGTGTTGTGACGGTGAATTGATGTTGTAAGATAGCTGGCTCCTGCACTAGACGCACACAGTCACATTTTACACGGGTGTTCGTAGGAGATAACGCCTGAAAACATGGGAGGTGTGGTAAGCGAGAGGCGCTGATAAGGGACGCAATTTATTTCCCCGTATATTTACCATGCAGCTTCAGACACATCGTCGGAGCAGCACCTGTTCGGGGAAAATAAAATGCCGCCATTGCGTGCTTATGAAGGCGATGACATTGTAAACGATACCGTTAATAATGTCTTCTTTGGGTTAGAGACGAACAACAATGTTCGTGTTATAAAAAAAATTCTTCAAATGGCTCTGAGCACTACCGGACTTAACACCTTAGGTCATAAGTCCCTTAGAACTTAGAACTACTTAAACCTAACTAACCTAAGGACATCACACACATCCATGCCCGAGGCAGGATTCGAACCTGCGACCGTAGCAGTCCCGCGGATCCGGACTGCAGCGCCTAGAACCGCACGGCCACCGCGGCCGGCGTTCGTGTTATACACTGCACTATAATAGCCAGGTAAACGCTACTGTTTCAGTTACGAAGCATATTCGGAGATACTGTCATTATAATTTCCTACACGATGAAGCTCTTTCAACCTAATATACACTCTCTGATAGAAAACGTAAGGCACCCAGAAGGACAGGAGGAAATGAAGTGAAACTTTACAGATTGAGAGGCTACGTGACGTTACTTCATCAGCTATAATATCGCGCACCTTATCAGTATGACCTTGCGACTCTTCCAGCATGGAAGCACGATCATTGATATTCTGGACATTGGCACTGGGACCAAGTTGACGTCAGACCCGAACTTTTGGGGACAGATCGGGGGATCTTGCTGACCACGACATTAGCTCAGCGTAAACCCAGACACGTCATAGAGACACGCCCCTCTGTGGGCGAGCATTGTGCAGTTGAAAAGTGGCACTGTGGTGCTGCTGCATGACCTGACATGTGACGTATGAGGACACAGGATACCCACGTCGTAGCGCTCTGCTGTCGAAGTTCCCTCAATCACTACCTGCCCTGACCTGAAGTCATATCCGATGGCTCTCCACACCATGACGCGAGTATTAACACCAGTGTGTCTACAGAACCGCGATCCATCGCTGAACACAATACAACGTCATTATTGAGCAGTCCCGTGCTCTTCGGTCACGCCAACTGCAGCAGATGGTGTTGTAGTGTTAACAGGAGCCTAAGCATGGGACTGTAAATCCCTAGTCTACCTGATACTAATCTCGAACCGATGGTGTGGGATGACAGTCCTTCTGGGAGTTCGTTACTTGTTCTCGGCTGGCAGGTCTAGACGAGGAGGGCTTACTGTGTGCTTGGTGCATAGTTCTGTCATCCGCGCTCACGTTGCCATGCAGTCGAACACTGGGCCTCTGTCACATTCAGTTGCCCCAGAAATCTATATATTGCACGGTTCCATCAGCTGCGGACTAACTAGTTGTTTTGAATGTATTCCAGTGCTTTCCATAATTCCCGGATAGTGTCTGCTAATACTGTTCTTATAAAAGTCAAGCGTTTTAGAGTTTTTATTTATTTCGTATCTTTTACTAGCTACGTTCAACGAATGCCTGTAATGCTACTTTGTCTGCAGACACCTGGAAGTTATTTCCAGGACTCGATGAAAGATACGCTTTCACCAATTGTTACTTTACTACAGTTAAATGTTGTTGTAGTGCTTTTTAGTTTACTGTAATAGTAGCGTCATTTGTGTCGTAGGTTAAGTGCTGTGGTAGCAACGTGTCAGGACTGTGGGACAGAGTTTCACTGGGAAGAATGCAGCGAGGAAGCCAAGAATGTGTGAAATGAGGCTCTTTCATCGACTTTTAGGTCATATTTTTGAGAATAGGAAGAAAGATCTGCCCTCCGGGCACTATTGTAAACGGTATACTTTCAAAAAAATCTTCTCGGTTTTTAGGCCGCGTCAGTTCGAATAAAATTCTCGAGCTTTCCGTGGCTATCACGACGACGCGTTTCGGCCTTCTCTGATTGAAGCCAGAGGCAGGAATAGTGGCTATATAAACGAAAAACCGTGCCAGTCCCAGGTATCAGTGGTCTTACTCCTACGACGGTGGTGGAGGTGGCCACAGAAAGCTCGATAATTTTATTCGAATTGACGTGGCCAGAAAACCGAGAAGATTCTATTTTTATTTTCAATCACTTATGTCGTATGGTATTATATTTTGGGGTAACTCTTCCCATTTTCAAAGGATACTTTATCTCAGAAACGAGCAGTTGGGGCAATAAGCTGGCGAACCTCTTGCCGACCACTGTTCACTGGTCTGGGTATTCTGACATTGGCATCTAATATATATATATTCTTTACTGTCGTTTCTTGTTAACAGTATCAGCTTATTCCCAAGAATTAGCAGCTTTCACTCAGTTAATAATAGGCAGATATCCAATTTGCATTTATATAGCACTTCCTCGACTCTTCTGCAGAAAGGTCTGCAGTATATTGCTGCATCCATTATCAATATACTGCCATAATAATTCAAAACTATTAGGAGTAATCTACGCGCTTTCAAATCGAAAGTGAAGAGTTAGCTCATTGGTCACTCCTTGTATTCTGTCGAGGAGTATCCTGAAAAATTAAGCTGATTCCCATGTTACGGCATATTGTTGATTGTGTTTACTTCAACTTATGGCTTGTCATTTTATGGTTTCATAAACATTTTATTTTATCTTTTATTACTTGTATGTCGTAATTTCATGTACTGACGTGTTCAATTACCTTGGAGGTTGGCTCCTCAATTTGGTCCTTTCAGACAGAGTAGAGGTCCGAGCTGCTGCCATTCATGTTTAATCGGAGACAGGTCTGGCGATCTCACTGACCATGGGAGTGCCTCACGTAGACAGTTCCTAGACGTGCCATATGGGGGTGAGCATTGTCCTGTTGAAAACAAAACCACCCTGCCATCGCATGAGAGGTATCACATGAGGAATCTGGACGTCCATGACATACAGCTGCACCGTCGTTCCCTCAGTCACTAGCAGCCGTGACCTAAAGTCATACTTGATGGCTCCCCGTACCACAACGCCAGGAGTAACACCGCTGTGGGTCTTCAAAACAATGGAAGAAGACACCTCTCCGTACGTCCACGTCATCTTCGGCAACGAATGTGATCCTAGGTAGTTCAGTACGACGACTGATTACGGAACGCAGTACCACGACAGTTATTAACTGCCCGTGCTTCCCAGTTGTAACACCACTCCAAACGCAGCAGTTTGTGTTGTGTTAATGGCAGCTTAAGCATGAGATGGTAATTCCCAAGTCTGTCTTCTGCCAGTTTCCGACCTCTGGTGCAGGATGGCACAGGACACTGCAGGGAGTTCGTTACTATTGAGGGAGAGCAGGTGTTTAACCAAGCGAAACTACCTTATTCTGGCAACAACTGTGGGTTATTTGACTGCTCAGCGAGTTGGCACATAAAACTAGATGACATGAAATATTAGTTCACATTATTACATAAATGAATAAAAGATTAACTTATCTTTGACAGACCCTTTTGGCGCAGGAGTAATGGATATATTACAACTGCCATGTACTAGTAAAGCGGCACCTGAAGCTCTAATTAACACACTGTTCTGTTGAGGTACAGTAGTCAACAATAATAATACCATAAGTTCAACTCGCTGCGGTCGCGGGTTCGAATCCTGCCTCGGGAATTGGTGTGTGTGATCTCGTTAGGTTAGTTAGGTTTAATTAGTTCTAAGTTCCAGGCGACTGATGACCTCAGAAGTTAAGTCACATAGTGCTCAGAGCCATCTGAACAAGTTCAACTGATCCTTTAACAACTCGTTGGTTCTGTACTATGAGACTGAATGCTGTAGCTGAGGTCTCTAACAGGGCAGAGCTATTCCTGGCTCGACACTACACTGCACTCAGTGTAAGGTGTTGCGATGCTGAGGGGGGAAGGTGTAGTCTCCAGGAGGGCCTCTCATACGTCGTTGCAAATTGCAGTGGGCTCTCGCTTACGTCTGTGGTATCGATTTCCATTGTTAAGTATGGTGTGGTAACACGATGTCTGTACCATACCACAGAATATATTACAATATGAGCTGCTCAGTCGCCGTCGACCGGTTCAAAAATGGTTCAAATGGCTCTGAGCACTATGGGACTTAACTACTGTGGTCATCAGTCCCCTAGAACGTAGAACTACTTAAACCTAACTAACCTAAGGACATCACACACATCCATGCCCGAGGCAGGATTCGAACCTGCGACCGTAGCAGTCGCGCGGTTCCGGACTGCGCGCCTAGAACCGCTAGACCACCGCGGCCGGCCCGTCGACCGGAACCTGCCGCTTCCAAACTCTGCAAGGTGTTGATAAAGGTGTCTCTCACGTGCAAATGTCATGTCTGAGTCAGTCGCAATCATCAATCAATTTATGATGCTGTTGATTACTCTTATATACCTACAAGGCTTGGTAAAAGCCTAAACACAAGGAACATTAATGCACTATGTGTGCTGTTCAGGTTGTAGTGGAGAATAGCAACTGTTCATAAGACCCAGAAAATATCAGATACAGGATCCGAGGTAGATGCCATTTTCCTTGACTTCCAGAAGGCGTTCGATATAGTTACGCACTGTCGCCTGATAAACAAAGTAAGAGCCTACGGAATATCAGAAGAGCTGTGTGGCTGGATTGAAGAGTTTTTAGCAAACAGAACACAGCATGTTGTTCTCAATGGAGAGACGTCTACAGACATTAAAGTAACCTCTGGCGTGCCACAGGGGAGTGTTATGGGACCATTGCTTTTCACAATATATATAAATGACCTAATAGATAGTGTCGGAAGTTCCATGCGGCTATTCACGGATGATGCTGTAGTGTAAAGAGAAACTGCAGCATTAGAAAATTGCAGCGAAATGCAGGAAGATCTGCAGCGGATAGGCACTAGGTGCAGGGAGTGGCAACTGACTCTTAATATAGATAAATGTAATGTATTACGAATACATAGAAAGAAGGGTCCTTTATTGTATGATTAGATGATAGCGGCACAAACACTGGTAGCAGTTACTTCTGTAAAATATCTGGGAGTATGCGCACGGAACGATTTGAAGTGGGCCGGCCGGAGTGGCCGCGCGGTTAAAGGCGCTACAGTCTGGAACCGCACGACCGCTACGGTCGCAGGTTCGAATCCTGCCTCGGGCATGGATGTGTGTGATGTCCTTAGGTTAGTTAGGTTTAAGTAGTTCTAAGTTCTAGGGGACTTATGACCACAGCAGTTGAGTCCCATAGTGCTCAGAGCCATTTGAACCATTTGATTTGAAGTGGAATGATCAAATAAAATTAATTGTTGGTAAGGCGGGTGCCAGGTTGAGATTCACTGGGAGAGTCCTTAGAAAATGTAGTCCATCAACAAAGGAGGTGGCTTACAAAACACTCGTTCGACCTATACTTGAGTGTGTTCATCAGAGTGGGATCCGTACCAGGTCGGTTTGACGGAGGAGATAGAGAAGATCCAAAGAAGAGCGGCGCGTATCGTCACAGGGTTATTTGGTAAGCGTGATAGCGAGGCGCTCTGCATCGCGGTGTAGCTTGCTGTCCAGGGTTGGAGAGGGCGCGTTTCTGGATGAGGTATCGAATATATTGCTTCCTCCTACTTATACCTCCAGAGGAGATCACGAATGTAAAATTAGAGAGATTCGAGCGCGCACGGAGGCTTTCCGGTAGTCGTTCTTTCCGCGAACCATACGCGACTGGAACAGGAAAGGGAGGTAATGATGTTGTTGTTGTTGTGGCCTTCAGTCCTGAGACTGGTTTGATGCAGCTCTCCATGCTACTCTATCCTGTGCAAGCTTCTTCATCTCCCAGTACCTACTGCAGCCTAAATCCTTCTGAATCCGCTTAGTGTATTCATCTCTTGGTCTCCCTCTACGACTTTTACCTTCCACGCTGCCTTCTAATACTAAATTGGTGATGCCTCGATGTCTCAGAACATGTCCTACCAACCGATCCCTTCTTCTAGTCAAGTTGTGCCACAAGCTCCTCTTCTCCCCAATTCTATTCAGTACCTCCTCATTAGTTTTGTTATCTACCCATCTAATCTTCAACATTCTTCTGTAGCACCACATTCCAAAAGCTTCAATTCTCTTTTTGTCTAAACTATTTATCGTCCACGTTTCACTTCCATACATGGCTACACTCCATACAAATACTTTCAGAAACGACTTCCTGACATGTAAATCTATACTAGATGTTAACAAACTTTTCTTCTTCAGAAACACTTTCCTTGCCATTGCCGGTCTACATTATATATCCTCTCTACTTCGACCATCATCAGTTATTTTTCTCCCTAAATAGCAAAACTCCTTAACTACTTTAAGTGTCTCATTTCCTAATCTAATTCCCTCAGCATCACCCGACTTAATTCGACTACATTACATTATCCTCGTTTTGCTTTTGTTGATGTTCATCTTATATCCTCCCTTCACGTAATGATAGTGGCACGTAAAGTGCCCTCCGCCACACAGCGTTGGGTGACTTGCGGAGTATAAATGTAGATGTAGATGTAGAAATAATTTACGTACGCGCCGATGTTGTGTACATGTACAAAGTTATTTTCACATCCGGTCATGAGTTCGGGATGCGTCTCTATTATTCTAAAGCTGTGCACACTCATGTTCAGAAATACAGGGAACACGTAGTACCAGCAGAGACAGGACGTTCATATTCACCGATCTTGTACATTAGTATGTTCTGCAGAAACGATTAGAATTTCAGTCACCTCGGTTCTGCATGTGTCCTGATGCCTGGTAGGCATAGGGTCCACCATGGGCATGACAACATTGACACGTATCATGTGCGAATGGCGTCCTGTGGCACAGTCATCCGTGCTGCATTCACTTGGTTCCAAAGTTCATCTGTGGTGATTGGCACTAGGTCACCTGTCGTTTCACTATATCCCACACATTTTCGATTAGCGGCTAGTCTGGTGATCTGGTGGGCCAAAGCAAGAGGCTGACATCCTGTGACACCAAGAAGTCACGTGTCAGTGCAGCAGATTGTGTTCGTGCAATGTCTTGCCGAAAAATGACGTTAGAGGTGTTGTGCGGAAAGGGTATGGCTACAGGTCACAGGATGTCATTGACGTAGGTCACTCTGGTTACCCTGCCCTGAACGCGCACCAGCTGTGATTTGTGGTTGTACCCAATAGCACGCCCCACCATAAGGCCTTGAGATGGTGATGTACGTCTCGTTCGAATGCAGTCACTGTGATGCTGGTTCCTGTCTGCGGCGAACCAAAATGCGGCCATAATTTTCAAACAAACAGAACATGGATTCATCCGAAAACACTATCTGATGCCATTCCCGTCGCCAGTGACGTCGTTCTATACACGATTGCCGTCTAGCACGTATCTGCACGTTCGTCAATGGCTGGCAGAAAAGTAGACGACAAGCATGTAACACATGTCGTAATAAATGGGGATGGGCTGTCACCCCTGATAGTGCACGATGTGTTCCGCTGTTGCGTCAGGGCCGTGAAGGACCCAGATCTGTCCTGCAGTGCCATTAGGATGAGGCGTCGGTTTTCTGGGGGGCTGGGGGGGGGGGGTTGGCTTGGTCTGGTGGTGCGACCTAACCCAGTTCGTTGTGTTCCACGGCCTTCTGTGAACCATTCTGTGCGCACCCGTCGTACTGCCAAAACACTTCGTCTCCCATGAGCAGCTATTTCCTTCATGGATGCATCACGTCCTGTCATGCCAGTAACGAATCCTCTTTCGAACTTGACTGTACTGTTCGCGCATATGTCTGCGAGGCATCCTGCATGTCCGCTCATATGACACTGATCTATTACCTTCGGTTTGTAGCCGCAGGCGTATGTTACCCGTAGGTGGTGGTGCACCGCGATGTCTATGTTAACGATGGATCCGTTGACCGACGTGGTTCAAATGTGAATCATTTCTGAAGAACATTCTAATGTACATGTCGTGTGAATAAGTCCCAACACTAGTCGTTCAAGGTGTTCTGTTTTTTCCTTTCCTCTTTTTTTTCTAAACACGAGTGTAGTTACACAGACAATACTGAATACCACAATGGAAACCCTTCGGAAAGTTCGTTTTTCCCACTGATACATTGTAGATGAGGCGAGAGGTGAATAAGAAAGAATCGCCTCTGAGAACCTCAGCACCTGCTCGAGATGGTGCAGATCGCGCGGACGCCGTGTGCGAGACAAGCAGGAAGCGAGGCAGTGTCCAGCCAGCAGTCATTTGTCACGGCCGCAGGAAGACCGGGGACAGCTCCTGGCGTCGGGACAAGATTAACACCGGGCCGCCGCCGGGCTGGGCTGGGCTGGCCCGGCTGGCCCTGCTGATGGATGGACGGACGGCCGGCAGCCAGCGCCGAGGAATCCGGGCGGGAGCTCATCAGCGGCGCTGCATCCTCCCCTCCACTACCCCTCCCACGTGTGCGGGTGAGCTGCTGAATGGACCAGTTCACGTTCACGGTTTAGAAGAAATCAGAAACGTTCTCTTGCTTCCAACTTCCGTTGCGATTCTCGAAGTCACTCTCGGGCCCCCGTCCAGAATCCACTCATTCTTAAGCCGCCCTCTTACGTGACGTGAAAAGGCAGGTATTCGAGGATGTGGTGACATCATAACGTGGAATTCCGCGTTCCACTATACTGCGGATGATCTTTGCCACTTGGAGAGGAACGTGGCCACTGAAATACGACATTGTTCTACGTTACACGCAGAAGACGGGAGCCGCATACTGTATAGCGTTAAACATCGTATTTGGTGTGTTTTCTTTGTCATAAAGTACGTGGTATGAGTGTAAGCTGTTTCATAGCATCAGAAAACTAGGGATCACTCGAAAACGCGTCGTTTTAGCAATGATTTTTATAATAAAACAGCGGGAAACTACATGTCGTTAGGTAAAGACTTCCTGCAGTTAATGCCTTTACTGTTATAACTTGTGTGCCACAGAAGTACACCGTTTCAGTGCTGCAGTACAATGATGATCTATCAAAAGCGCGTATTTCTGGAAAAAGTTACATATTAAATGTTAAAAAATGACTTTTGTAGATGTGCTGGCATAAGCTGTCGCCAGCACTCTGGTCGTCAAATTTATAGCGCGAAGATCAATAGCTGGCACTCTGTGAAGTGCCCCTATCACGAGAGAGGCCAGAGACACACCGACAAGCAACACGCTGCCAACGCCCTCTCGACAGCAGGTATTTAGGCTGTAACAACATCTTCTCCCCTGCTTTTTACGGTACAGGACTCTGCAGTGGCAACAAGGGTACTACAGTAGATACAGTCTCTATTACCATACAAGAAGATGCGATTATTATGTCGAAGTATTATCGCAGTGGGTAGCATCGTCGGCTGTGATTTGAGGAAAGCAATTTAGAAAGTTGACGTCCACCCTCTTACAATTCTTTCCACCATTTCCTTTCTAGGAAATTTGTCTTTCTTATTCTTTTAATGCAAGTATTATGTCAAAAAGCGATGTTTGATTGCCAGTCTAAGTCTGAAAGTAAACGCAAACTACAAACCGGCAGTTTTTGCCTTTATGAAACTTCCCATTAAGCATATGTACTTGCAGTGAAGCGCCAAAGAAACTGGTACATGCATCCGTATTCAAACACATAGACATATAAACATGCGGAATAAGGCGTTGCGGTCGGCAAAGCCTATACAACTGTCCGATGCAGTTGATAGATCGGCTACTGCTGCTGCAGGTTATCAAGATTTAAGTGTGTCTGAACATGGTGTTACAGTCAGCGCACGAACGATGGGACGCAGCATCACTGAGGGAGCGATAAAATGGCGATTCTCCCATATGACCATTTCTTTTTTTTTTTTACTTTATTGTTATTTTGAAACCTGTACAACAGGCAGGCTGTCAGCAGCATTCTACGTTGCTCTTCAGCCATAGAATACACAATGAGAGAAAAACAGTAAGAATACACATAAGTTCCAGAATGGTGGGCAATAAAACAGTAGACACATAAAGACAAACACGGAGCCATTCACACTCGACGATAATCCACACGGCAAACTTTTGAAACGACGCACAAACACTGAAGATGGCGATGGCACAGGTGAACGATGGAGTGCTACGGTGAACACTGAACACTAAACACGACGGCACACACGAGACACTGATGACGATGATCTCCGGCGCGCGAAAGCCCACGTAGCGTGTGCGAGTCCGGGGACCTGCCAAGAAAGGAGGAGGGGGGATGGGAGAGAAGAGGGGAGAGCAGAGATGCCATGGGCAGAGGAGAGAAGAGGAAAGTAGGAAGGGGGAGGGGAAGCCTGGGGGAAGAAGGATGGAGGAAGAGGGATGGGGGGAAAAGGAGAGAGAAGGGAGGGAGGGTACCTAAAGGAAAGGACACCGGAATTGGGAGGGGGGGGGGCAGGATCAAAGTTGATAGGAGGGGTAGATGGAGGGAAGGATTACATCATCAGGGAGGGGGAGCTGGCGGAAGCCACCTTGGGAGAGGGTAAGGAGAGTGGAGAGATGGAGGCCGGGTGGGACGTGGGAATACAGGCGCGGCAGCGGGTGGGGGTGGGAGAGGACGGGCGAGACAAGCAGGTGAGGAGGATCGAGTTTGTGGGAGGTGTACAGGATCTGTATCCTTTCAAGGAAAAGGAGGAGGTGGGGGAACGGAATGAGATCGTACAGGATCCGCGTGGGGGAGGGGAGACGGATGCGATAGGCGAGGCGGAGAGCATGGCATTCAAGGATTTGAAGGGATATATAAAAGGTAGGGGGGGCGGAGATCCAGGCCGGATGGGCATAACAAAGGATAGGGAGGATGAGGGATTTATAGGTGAGAAGGATGGTGGAGGGGTCCAGACCCCACGTACGCCAGGAAAAGAGCTTGAGGAGACGGAGTTGGGAGCGTGACTTGGCTTGGATTGTCCGGAGATGGGGAGTCCAGGAGAGGCGACGGTAGAGGGTGACGCCAGGGTACTTAAGGGTGGGAGTGAGGGCGATAGTAAGGCCATACATGGTGAGATATAAATCAAGGAGGCGGAAGGAAGGGGTGGTTTTGCCTACAATGATCTCCTGGGTTTTGGAGGGATTGACCTTGAGCAACCCTTGGTTGCACCAAGCGGTGAACTGGTCAAGATGTGATTAGAGAAGGTGTTGGGAGCGCTGCAGGGTGGGGGCAATGGCAAGGGAGGCGGTGTCATCGGCAAACTTGAGAAGGTGGACGGGGGGTGACGGCGGCGGCACGTCCGCCGTATACAAAGGGTACAGAAGGGGGGAGAGGACGGAGCCTTGGGGCACACCGGCGGAGGGGAAAAAGGTGTAGGAATCCGTGTTATGGATGGTGACGTAGGATATGACCATTTCACGGGTGTACCGTGAATATCAGGAATCTGCTAAAACATTAAATCTTTGGCATCGCTGCGGCCGAAGAAAGATCCTGCGACAATTGGACTAAGGACGACTGAAGAGAATTGTTCATCGTGACAGAAGTGCGACCCTTTAACAGATTGCTGCAGATTTCAGTTCTGGGTTGTCACCAAGTGTCAGTGTACCAACCATATTTTGTGTGCATACTTCCGCGTAGTCAACGCATACACAACTTTCCCACTAGAGCGCGCCCCACTAAGCACAACAGCGCAGGCGCAGCGCTCGTCCGTCTCCGCACTACGATATGGCGCTGTATTAGACACGGACCAAATTCTGCTTCCGCCGATCCGCGTATTAATATGTAACGCTGCCAATGAGATTGCTGCTAATGTAGAACCTTTTCTCCTCGCGGATCACACTCGCGCAGAGATACCTGAACGCGCGAGGTATTATAACGAGTGTAATGACCTCCGATTAGTCAGTCTGCATTTGTCTGCAGCAGTCTGTATCAGTCCGCATTAGTCTGTACCAGTCTACAGTCAAGTTTCAGTCTGCACCTAATAAGATTACCATATTTTTGTACATAGCCATGAACATAAATGTATAGACACTTTGTCCAGTATCAGAGATATGTGAGAATAATATTAACGTGCCAAGACCAAAGGAACTTCAGATTGTCAATTGTAAACAGCATCTAGAATCAAGTTACGTAATGTCTATTCTTTTTATTATTTTAATACATGTGTGTGAAAATTAATCAAGTTCTGTTTAAAGTTGGTCACCGTCAATCTGCTACTCTAAGCGTGCAAGTGGCATTTCTATCGTCTGACCTAACACGCCACGATCAGACCACGAGACATATAGCTGACACTCGCCTACTTCGTTAGTCAAATAATCTGATGGTGTGTGTACCGAAGGTCTTACAGTATACACACCACACCATGAAACGAAACATCATCGATATGGGCTTTCGGAGCCGAAGGTCCACTCGTATACCTTTGATTATTGCCCGTCAGCGCCGAGGTTGGACTGTTGATGACGGGAAACAAGTTTCCTGATCGGATGAGTATGGTTTCAAATTGTATCGAGTATATGGACGTGTATGGGTATGGAGACAACTTCATGAGTCCACGCCTTTGGACGGGAACGCAATTGAACATTCTTGTGGCTTTCTGCACCGAACAGGAAAAATAGTAATCAAGGACACGAAGGGTCACTAACTATGGACAACCACAGTGTTAAACACTTTTAATCATCTCCTCTGCCCTAAAGGACAAGCCCCTTGATTCTTTCTTTTTTTTTTTTTTTTTTTTTTTTTGGTTATCAGTCTACTGACTGGTTTGATGCAGCCCGCAACAAATTCCTTTCCTGTGCTAACCTCTTCATCTCTGAGTAGCACCACTTGCAACCTACGTCCTCAATTATTTGCTTGACGTATTCCAATCTCGGTCTTTCTCTACAGTTTTTGCGCTCTACAGCTCCCTCTAGCACCATGGAAGTCATTCCCTCATGTCTTAGCAGATGTCCTATCATCCTGTCCCTTCTCCTTATCAGTGTTTTCCACATACTCCTTTCCTCTCCGATTCTGCGTAGAACCTCCTCATTCCTTACCTTATCAGTCCACCTAATTTCCAACATTCGTCTATAGCGCCACATATCAAATGCTTCGATTCTCTTCTGTTCCGGTTTTCCCACAGTCCATGTTTCACTAGTAGGGGCGAAAGGCTACAGCCTTGTCTTACACCCTTCTTAATACGAGCACTTCGTTCTTGATCGTACACTCTAATTATTCCCTCTTGGTTGTTGTACATATTGTATATGACCCGTCTCTCCCTATAGCTTACCCCTACTTTTTTCAAAATCTCGAACAGCTTGCACCATTTTGTATTGTCGAACGCTTTTTCCAGGTCGACAAATTGTATGAAAATGTCTTGATTTTTCTTTAGCCTTGCTTCCAATGCTGTACCCCAGACGTACATCCTCAGAAATTTCTTCCTCAAATTAAGGCCGGTATTTGATATTAGTAGACTTCTCTTGGCCAGAAATGCCTTTTTTGCCATAGCGAGTCCGCTTTTGATGTCCTCCTTGCTCCGTCCGTCATTGGTTATTTTACTGCCTAGGTAGCAGAATTCCTTAACTTTATTGACTTCGTGACCATCAATCCTGATGTTAAGTTTCTCGCTGTTCTCATTTCTACTACTTCTCATTACCTTCGTCTTTCTCCGATTTACTCTCAAACCATACTGCGTACTCATTAGACTGTTCATTCCGTTCAGCAGATCATTTAATTCTTCTTCACTTTCACTCAGGATAGCAATGTCATCAGCGAAGCGTATCATTAATGTGGTGTCACCGCCAGACACCACACTTGCTAGGTCCGCTAGTATACGTCGGACCCGCGTGTCGCCACTGTCAGTGATTGCAGACCGAGCGCCGCCTCACGGCAGGTCTAAAGAGACTTCCTAGCACTCGCCCCAGTTGTACAGCCGACTTTGCTAGTGATGGTTCACTGACAAATTACGCTCTCATTTGCCGAGACGATAGTTAGCATAGCCTTCAGCTACGTCATTTGCTAGGACCTATCAAGGCGCCATTATCAATTGCTATTTATCTTGTGATGCATGTACCGTCAAAACGATGATCACCAATTATGGATTAAAGTTAAGTATTCCAGTAGTTACTTACGTTCTTTGCTACTATAAATTCCCTTAACTGCTCCAGACCTCACGCCAGCCTGCGTGAGCTTAAACGCGTGCCTTTCGGCTACCCGTCTTGTGGATTGGTTGTCTTGCCAGTCCCCAACAATTGACATCCGTTCACCTTGTATTTTAATTCCACTCCTGATCCTTTCTTTGATTTCCATCATTGCTTCCTCGATGTACAGATTGAAGAGTAGGGGCGAAAGGCTACAGCCTTGTCTTACACCCTTCTTATTACGAGCACTTCGTTCTTCATCGTCCACTCTTATTATTCCCTCTTGGTTGTTGTACATATTGTATATGACCCGTCTCTCCCTATAGCTTACCCCTACTTTTTTCAAAATCTCGAACAGCTTGCACCATTTTATATTGTCGAACGCTTTTTCCAGGTCGACAAATTCTATGAAAATGTCTTGATTTTTCTTTAGCCTTGCTTCCATTATTAGCCGTAACGTCAGAATTGCCTCTCTTGTCCCATTACTTTTTCTAAAGCCAAACTGATCATCACCTAGCGCATTCTCAATTTTCTTTTCCATTCTTCTGTATATTATTCTCGTAAGCACCTTCGATGCATGAGCTGTTAAGCTGATTGTGCGATAATTATCGCACTTGTCAGCTCTTGCCGTCTTTGGAATTGTGTGGATGATGCTTTTCCGAAAGTCATATGGTATATCGCCAGACTCATATATTCTACACACCAACGTGAATAGTCGTTTTGTTGCCACTTCCCCCAATGATTTTAGAAATTCTGATAGAATGTTATCTATCCCTTGTGCCTTCTTTGACCGTAAGTCCTCCAAAGCTCTTTTAAATTCCTATTCTAATACTGGATCCCCTATCTCTTCTAAATTGACTCCTGTTTCTTCTTCTATCACATCAGACAAATCTTCACCCTCATAGAGGATTTCTATGTATTCTTTCCACCCATCTGCTCTCTCCTCTGCATTTAACAGTGGAATTCCCGTTGCACTCTTAATGTTACCACCGTTGCTTTTAAAAATGGTTCAAGTGGCTCTGAGCACTATGGGACTCAACATCTTAGGTCATAAGTCCCCTAGAACTTAGAACTACTTAAACCTAACTAACCTAAGGATATCACACACACCCATGCCCGAGGCAGGATTCGAAACGGCGACCGTAGCAGTCCCGCGGTTCCGGACTGCAGCTTCAGAACCGCACGGCCATCGCGGCCGGCGTTGCTTTTAATGTCACCAAAGGTTGTTTTGACTTTCCTGTATGCTGAGTCTGTCCTTCCGACAATCATATTCCTGATTTTCTCGGAACATGTTTTTACTTCCTCCTTTCATCAATCAACTGAAGTATTTCTTCTGTTACCCATGGTTTCTTCGCAGCTACCTTCTTTGTACCTATGTTTTCCTTCCCAACTTCTGTGATGGCCCTTTTTAGAGATGTCCATTCCTCTTCAACTGTACCGCCTACTACGCTATTCCATATTGCTGTATCTACAGCGTTAGAGAACTTCAAACGTATCTCGTCATTCCTTAGTACTTCCGTATCCCACTTCTTTGCGTATTGATTCTTCCTGACTAGTGTCTTGAACTTCAGCCTACTCTTCATCACCACTATATTGTGATCTGAGTCTATATCTGCTCCTGGGTATGCCTTACAGTCCAGTATGTGATTTCGGAATCTCTGTCTGACCATGATGTAATCTAATTGAAACCTTCCCGTATCTCCCGGCCTTTTCCAAGTTTACCTCCTCCTCTTGTGATTCTTGAACAGAGTATTCGCTATTACTACCTGAAACTTGTTACAGAACTCAGTTAGTCTTTCTCCTCTTTCATTCCTTGTCCCAAGCCCATATTCTCCTGTAACCTTTTCTTTACTCCTTCCCCTACAACTGCATTCCAGTCGCCCATGACTATTACATTTTCGTCCCCCTTTATATACTGCATTACCCTTTCAATATCCTCATACACTTTCTCTGTCTGTTCATCTTCAGCTTGCGACGTCGGCATGTATACGTGAACTATCGTTGTCGGTGTTGGTCTGCTGTCGATTCAGATTAGAACAACCCGGTCACTGAACTGTTCACAATAACACACCCTCTGCCCTACCTTCCTGTTCATAACGAATCCAACACCTGCGACTCTGATATTGGATCCCCTATCTCTTCTAAATCCTGTTTCTTCTTCTATCACATCAGACAAATCTTCACCCTCGTAGAGGCTTTCAGTGGATTCTTTCCACCTACCTGCTCTCTCCTCTGCATTTAACAGTGGAATTCCCATTGCACTCTTAATGTTACCACCGTTGCTTTTAATGTCACCAAAGGTTGTTTTGACTTTCCTGTATGTCGAGTCCGTCCTTCCGACAACCATATCTCTTTCAGTGTCTTCACATTTTTCCTGCAGCCATTTCGTCTTAGCTTCCCTGCACTTCCTATTTATTTCATTCCTCAGCGACTTGTATATCTGTATTCCTGATTTTCCCGGAACATGTTTGTACTTCCGCCTTTCATCAATCAACTGAAGTATTTCTTCTGTTACCCATGGTTTCTTCGCAGCTACCTTCTTTGTACCTATGTTTTCCTTCCCAACTTCTGTGATGGCCCTTTTTAGAGATGTCCACTCCTCTTCAACTGTACTGCCTACTGCGCTATTCCTTATTGCTGTATCTATAACGTTAGAGAACTTCAAACGTATCTCGTCATTCCTTAGTACTTCCGTATCCCACTTCTTTGCGTATTGATTCTTCCTGACTAATGTCTTGAACTTCAGCCTACTCTTCATCACTACTATATTGTGATCTGAGTCTATATCTGCTCCTGGGTACGTCTTACAATCCAGTATCTGATTTCGGAATCTCTGTCTGACCATGATGTAATCTAATTGAAATCTTCCCGTATCTCCCGGCCTTTTGCAAGTATACCTCCTCCTCTTGTGATTCTTGAACAGGGTATTCGCTATTACTAGCTGAAACTTGTTACAGAACTCAGTTAGTCTCAGTTAGAACTCCTTGTCCCAAGCCCATATTCTCCTGTAACCTTTTCTTTACTCCTTCCCCTACAACTGCATTCCAGTCGCCCATGACTATTACATTTTCGTCCCCCTTTATATACTGCATTACCCTTTCAATATCCTCATACACTTTCTCTGTCTGTTCATCTTCAGCTTGCGACGTCGGCATGTATACGTGAACTATCGTTGTCGGTGTTGGTCTGCTGTCGATTCTGATTAGAACAACCCGGTCACTGAACTGTTCACAGTAACACACCCTCTGCCCTACCTTCCTATTCATAACGAATCCTACACCTGTTATACGATTTTCTGCTGCAGTTGGTATTATCCGATACTCATCTGACCAGAATTCCTTGTCATCCTTCCACTTCACTTCACTGACCCCTACAATATGTAGATTGAGCCTTTGCATTTCCGTTTTCAGATTTTCTAGTTTCCCTACCACGTTCAAGCTTCTGACATTCCACGCCCCGACTCGTAGAACGTTATCCTTTCGTAGATTATTCAATCTTTTTCTCATGGTAACCTCCCCCTTGGCAATCCCTTCCCGGAGTCCGAATGGGGGACTATTCCGGAATCTTTTGCCAATGGAGAGATCATCATGACACTTCTTCAATTACAGGCCACATGTCCTGTGGATACAAGTTACGTGTCATTAATGCAGTTGTTTCCATTGCCTTCTGCATCCTCATGTTGTTGATCATTGCTGATTCTTCCGCGTTTAGGGGCAATTTCCCACCTCTAGGACAAGAGAGTGCCCTGAACCTCTATCCGCTCCTCCGCCCTCTTTGACAAGGCTGTTGGCAGAATGAGGCTGACTTCTTATGCCGGAAGTCTTCGGCCGTCAATGCTGATTATTTATCAAAATGTAGGCAGTGGCGGGGATCGAACCCTGAACCGAAGACGTTTTGATTATGAATCAAAGACGCTACCCCTAGAAAATGATTGATCTACAGCCGTCCTTATGGCGTTATTTATTTTGTGACTACGAATTTCGATGCTTCAGTGCACCTTTTTCGGGCTTTAGCTGATACTAAAGGGGTTAAATCTTGTGCAGTCATCTGAATACACGAATTCGCGAGCTTGAGGAATAATGCTTCAATGCGAAAAACAGTGTATCATGTTCAGTCGTGGACAAACATCTGCGATGAGTCTCTCGCCAAGTATGTGGATCTGGGCAGAGATTTCGCCTGAAGTTATGCAACCCACGTTACATGAGTGTCATTCGTTTCTTTCTTCAAGACAATTTTCAGCCGCAATCTGCAGGGGCAATGAAGACGTTCCTGCAGCGTTTTCGATTGGAAGTGTTTGATCACTCACAATACAGCTCTTAATTGACTCCCTCCGTTGTTTATCTCTGCTCACATGAACCGCTGGCTAGAAATACAAGATTTTGGCACAGGCAACGAAAGGCGAATCAGCGTAGAGAATTGGCGGAAAGCACAGGCGGCTGCTTTCTGTGATGAGGGCACTGGAATGTTCGTACAACGCAACAACAAATGTCTACGTCGGGGCGACGACTATTTAGAGAGGTGCCTGGAAGGTGTGGATAATTAATGCGAATAAAAAATTTTTGATTGTCACTGTTGTTCTCATTTCGCGACCGATCGGACCTCACTTCCCGAACAGGTCGCTTATTTGTATATTTTATATGTTTTCCTGTTATTTGAAGTTAAATTTTAATCATTTGTTATAGCACACCACAATCGTCCTATTTCAGTTCATTGTCATCTCATTAGTGCTTTCAGCCCAAAAAAATCCTCCATAATGCGAAAAAGACTCGGCACCAAGTTCTATCTATACGCCGGATGTCCAAAAGCTTCCCACAGTAACTTCCAAAGTATAACCTACGCCAACGTAGCAAAATACGAGGGTCCACTATCGTGAAGAAGCTTGCCATCCCAAAACACTGTGCCCATAACCGATTTGGTTCTCAGAACTTGCTTGGCTTCATGATTTTGATGTGGGCCGTGAAAGGCCATTCCATTGAATGACATTTTTTTTCTGGGCTTTTGTGTTGACATTAATAAAAATGTTGTTCAGAAACCCCCTGGCCACCTTCGCCGTACCGGGTGAGAAAAGTCAACGCAGCAACTATTCGATGTTTGTTGTGTTCATCAGTCTGAAATCGAGGAATCCATCTGACACGCAATTTCTAGAGGCCATATCACAGCAACGAATTACCACTAACAATCTGATAAAGAACTGGTGGCGAAATTTCAAGAAAGCACAAGCTCCGTCCGACAGCAATGAACTGTGGTTCGATCATTTTTACGATGTCACTTCGGTGAGCACCAGAGAATTCAACGCCAAATTTTTTCCTGTTTATGTTTCTCCGTATTTGAATACGCATATATACAGCAGTTTCTTTGCTGCATCAGTGTATAATGGTCACATGTCTCCTTGCATGACTTCATGTCACATTTTTATTATTGCAATAAGTCTTGGACGCCCTGGGTTCGATATCTTGCCAGTATCACTATCGACAACAGGGAAAAATGGCCGAGATTGTCGATTCCCGCAATGGTTGAACTGTCTATATACGTAAATAAGTTTGTACGGAACCTTCAGTGTGCAAGAGCTGGTCGCACCAGGCCAGTTTTTTTTTTTTAGTAACTCGAAAACTGCGTATCGATTTAAATACATTCAAATCCTTAAAAAAACGGTTCTGTTAATTTTACTATAGCATTAATAGTCTTCGTGTAGCGAGCGGAAGAAGATGAATCTCGCACATGGTTTTTACAGGCAAGATAAAAATTTGGGGTTGCATAAAACGACATCAACAGAGGCAGATTAATTACCCAATACAATTTTTCTTCCATTATCTTGAATAAAAATGAGAACGAAATGTTCTTTAGTCGTAGAGGGGCCTTCGTACTAGATAAAAAGACCGAGCTACAGCATCTCCAAGTCAGTCACCAGGAAACGGAGTGGTGGTGTGGTAGCTGCGTACGTCTTAACGGCAGACGCCGTTCAGGAACTGAATGGCGCCACAGAGCCGTCGCTGGAGCAAGAGCTGACGCGCGGGCCGTGGCCCGGCGCTGGCCGCGCTAATGATGAGAGATGAGCGCCAGCCACGGTGTCTGGAGTCTGCTGGCTGGCTGGCCGGATGGCTGGATGGCTGGCGTCGCCTCGCGCCTCCAGGACGGCCTTCGTTAGTTCCGCGCTATTACGCGCCGCCGCGCCACTTATGACGACCTATTTGCGGCCTTCGAACGTAAATATAGACCCGGGCGGCCGGACGGGGCGTCGCGCACGGTTGGCCCCTGATCAGCTCGGACATCGCCTCCAGAAAGTAATTTTAGCCGTGTCTCCGCATGCGTGAAAGCGAGGAAAGTAGGACTCTGAGAATCTTTGTTACCTCTGATATGGCCATCTGAGATTAAACAGATATCATACAGAAGCCGGCAGGAGTGGCGGAGCGGTTCTAGGCACTTCAGTCTGGAACCGCGCTACCGCCACAGTCGCAGGTTCGAATGCTTCCTAGAGCATGGATGGAGGTGATGTTCCTAGGTGTGTTAGGTTTAAGTAGTTCTAAGTTCTAGGGGACTGATGACGTCAGATGTTAGGTCCCGTGGTGCTCAGAGACATTTGAACCAATTTTTCATACAGAAATCCTGTCGTCTCCCTCTCATTTTGAAGGAATCTAAGTGAACTGCGAAACCATTGGCAGGACAATTTTTCTTACTTGTTGTTTAAGAATTTTGTTGTTATTCATTTATTTCTTATTTTTATCTGTAAGACGCAGTCCCCTGTCAAGAATTGCCTGTTGTTGCTTTCTTTTTGGACGTGATTTCGAAACGCTCGTGAGACACGCTAGCCCACTTTGGATCATGGGTCTATTTCTTTCAGGGCTCCCACTACATTAGTTTTTACGGTAATATGGCAGGGTTTATCAAGACGCTATACACTGTGCATCATCTAGATGTGTGTGGAACACTCGTCGAAAACATACTCCGGGTGGCCTGGACGTAGATTGAATTACACTTCGGCTCACTTCTGTGGCATCATTATGTGTAAGCTTATTACATTGCATGTTGCTGATTCCCGAAAAATGATACCTGCAACAAGCCTATTATCATTATTTTCCTTACTGTTCCAGTGCATCATCTCGCTATATACATCGCTACGCTCATCGATTCGTTTCTAACTATTTCTCCGATTATCCTGTCACTCAATCTCAAATACACGGTTAGTGTACGAGAAGGTATCGTTAGTGTACATATTCTGAACGAAAAGCTGTATCATTAGGATCTTTCTTCACATGCTTGCACCAGGATGACACTCGTTTTGACAAGAATTAAAATATTTTAAAAGAGTGATCATTTTTCTTACATAACTCCAGAAAATTAGCCGGCCTTTGATCAGTGCATATCGTGATATTCGGAATCTCGGAGATTTCCTTCTGCGTGGATCTCCTCAAACGCGTCTCACAACTACAATTTGGGTAAGTTCATAATGGTAGTAAAATGATTTTTTTCGTTTTTGGACAAGAATTTTATTGAGTAGTGAAACGCCCTGCTAAAGCCGCAGGACAGGACAGGTAGTTGGAATTGTGGAAAGGGGCCAAAATGAGCGGCAGTCAGTTACACTCGAACACATATAACTTTATTTATTTGACCAAACATTACAGTACAAGTTCTTGAACACAGTTATCTGCTGAATACGCCACACTATCTTATGCCACTTTAATTTTAAAAAAACGGCTAAAAGCCATTAACTCAAAATTCAGAGGCCAAAAAGAATATTTAGAAGGCAGAAGACCTCACGTTAAGTAAGTTCTATAATTTGGCTGAATGCTCAAAAATCTAACACTTGAAAACCAACATCCTTAATTTAAAGACGGCTGAAGGCCGATGATTTTAAGACTCAAGGTAAAATAAATTTAAAGAACAAAGCCTTATCTTAAATTGGGTTGAATGCCCCAAACAAACTAACACTTGACAAGCAAGGAACTTTAATTTTAAAACGGCTGAAGGCCCACGACTTAAAACGCAACGAAAGTAATTTTTATCAGGCAGAAGGCCCAAGGCGTTAACTTTAAACAATATGTTAATCAGGCTGAAGGCCCAAACAATCTAACACTTAAAAAGCAAGGAACTTCAATTTTAAAGCGGCTGAACGCCCATGACTTAAAACACCACTAAAAATAATTCAACTTTTATTGAAAACCATCGGCTATGAAATATACAAATACACACAACAGAAAATAAGAAAAGGCAGTGCAGCTAACGGCGTTCAGAAGTTTCTGGGGTCGGCCAGCACTTGAAATATTAACGATAACTTAGGTGAGACAGGCAGTCGGCCCAGCCATTCTCTATCCGACGACAACCCAACCAACAGACAGTCAACGGACCCACCGACAAGGTAACTTACGCTCCACTCGACAAGCACACAACTAGGAGTTCAATGCAAAACGTAAGAGGCATGGACGCCCACAGCCAAGCATACATTAAGATGTCAAACTACACACCGTGCTGGACAGCGACAACACGGTGAGGAAAGGACACTGCCTGAATTTACGTCAACGGCCAGGGCAGGTAACCGGAACGTTAACGTCCACAAGGCAGAAAATTCTGCTGGTGCAGTTCAATTGCAAATAACCAAATACAGTTAGACTCCACCGGACAGTGGCTAAGCCTTCGCCAACTCGAACACACACGTTCTTGCTCGTGGGAATGTCCCAACAGCCAACAACGAGAACCAGACGGCACAATGTGAACAATCATGACTTGCTGATAAATAAAATCCAAACTCAACTTTCATGTCCAGGATCGGTAAACCACGGACCTCGTAGCTATGGGAACAGCACCACACACTTCCGACACTGCACAGGGAACGCCAGCGGGCCCGGCCAAACAACGCCCTGCGGAGATTTCCTCGCTGCTCCACACTAACCGACGGACTGCTCGCACACAGCACAGCCGGAAACTATAAGCACCAGACCAAAGATAGTACAAGGTGCGAATATCGATACACACCGCTGCTGCCTCTCACGGAGAGAGCTAACAATAGCATAATCGCAATAACCACGGTAAACCAAACACAGAAGAGGAACCACGATTCAAGCCAACGCATAACATGAGCCCAACACGGCTCAAGTAGTCCCGTATAGGTTCCCATTTTCCAAACGGTTATCTCCAAGACGCTTTTATGAATCGATTCACCACGACATTTAAAATTTACCGTTTTATCTACTGTTTGATATTTTGTAGTTATGTGGGTAATTTTTCAAAGCTTATCTACAAATTTGTTCATTGGACTACTTACCTCATTATAATGATTTGTCATACTTTAGTTTCAAAATAGTCTGTCATAGTGATCCGTAAATACTAAGTAGTCTATTTTCACTAACAGAAACCGCGATGAATATCGCTTTGGACTTGGCAGTAAGAAGAGTTTTCTTGTTAATACTATCGAACTTATGAAGCATGTGTTTAAACAAAACTATTGTTCGCATAAAGCGATTTGTGCAATCTTTGAGTTAGGAACATCGATTGAAACACATAAAGATGAATGTAGACCAGTTTCTTTTCGATCTTAAGTTCGTATCATGCCTTCCGAAATGTATAAAATACTGACTAATATTCACGCCATAAGTGTCTTTTGTTAGCCACTTTGTCTCTCTTAAGGATGATATTGACAATGGTAGCTCAGTGGACCGAACTCAAACCACGGAATTATTATGAGGAATGTTACATAGGCCAGACAGTTCGCTTGTGCAGGAGAGATATGTGTGTGTGCGTGTGTGCGTGTGTGTGTGTGTGTGTGTGTGTGTGTGTGTGTGTGTGTGTGTGTGTATGAAATATTATGGCAACACAAGGTTAAAACAAGCTAAAATTTCACAGTGGTTTCTCTTTACTTAACTGAGGAATGTGGAACGAAATGTGTGACGAGACACAGGGAGGTGCTGCCGATGCTAGTAATCTTACTGTCTATAACGAGACTATCGCAATTAGCAAAGGACTTGGAACAGCAGTTGAACGGAATGGACAGTGTCTTGATAGGAGGATATAAGATGAACATCAACAAAAGCAAAACGAGGATAATGGAATGTAGTCGAATTAAATCGGGTGATGCTGAGGGAATTAGATTCGGAAATGAGACACTTAAAGTAGTAAAGGAGTTTTGCTATTTGGGGAGCAAAATAAGTGATGATGGTCGAAGTAGAGAGGATATAAAATGTAGGCTGGCAATGGCAAGAAAAGCGTTTCTGAAGAGGAGAAATTTGTTAACATCGAGTATAGATTTAACCGTCAGGTAGTCGTTTCTGAAAGTATTTGTATGGAGTGTAGCCATGTATAGAAGTGAAACATGGGCAATAAATAGTTTGGACAAGAAGAGAATAGAAGCTTTTCAGATGTGGCGCTACAGAAGAATGCTGAAGATTAGATGGGTAGATCACGTAACTAATGAGGAGGTATTGAATAGAATTGGGGAGAAGAGAAGTTTGTGGCACAACTTGCCAAGAAGAAGAGACCGGTTGGTAGGACATGTTCTGAGGCATCATGGGATCACAAATTTAGCATTGGAGGGCAGCGTAGAGGGTAAAAATCGTAGAGGGAGACCAAGAGATGAATACACTAAGCAGATTCAAAAGGATATAGGTTGCAGTAAGTACTGGGAGATGAAGAAGCTTGCACAGGATAGAGTAGCATGGAGAGCTGCATCAAGCCAGTCTCAGGACTGAAGACAACAACAACAGCAACATACATTGTGCGATCAACACCTGGCTGAAAATTACTTACAAGTTCGTGGCACCCTCCATCGGTATCGCTGGAATTAAGTATGATGTTGGCGCACCCTTACCCTTGATGATAGCTTCCACTCTCGCAGGCATACGTTCAATCAGGCGCTGGAAGGTTTCTTGGGGCATGGCAGCCCCTTCTTCACGGAGTGCTGCACTGAGGAGAGGTATCGATGTCGATCGGTGAAGCCTGGCGCGAAGTCGGCGCTCCAGAACATCCCAAAGGTGTGCTGTGGGATTCAGGTCAAGATTCTGTGCAGGCCACTCCATTACAGGGATGTTATTGTCGTGTAACCACTCTGCCACAGACTGCATTATGAACAGGTGCTCGATCATGTTGAAAGTTGCAGTCATCATTTCCGAAATACAGTTAAACAGTGGGAAGCAAGAACGTGCTTAACATCAATATCGGCCAGTGGTATGATTTTTTTCTTTTTTTGGTCATCAGTCTACTGAATGGTTTGATGCGGCCCGCCACTAATTCCTTTCCTGTGCTAACCTCTTCATCTCAGAGTAGCACTTGCAACCTACGTCCTCAATTATTTGCTTGACGTATTCCAATCTCTGTCTTCCTCTACAGTTTTTGCCCTCTACAGCTCCCTCTAGTACCATGGAAGTCATTCCCTCATGTCTTAGCAGATATCCTATCATCCTGTCCCTTCTCCTTATCAGTGATTTCCACATATTCCTTTCCTCTCCGATTCTGCATAGAACCTCCTCATTCCTTACCTTATCAGTCCACCTAATTTTCATTCGTCTATAGCTCCACGTCTCAAATGCTTCGATTCTCTTCTGTTCCGGTTTTCCCACAGTCCATGTCTCACTTCCATACAATGCTGTACTCCAGACGTACATCCTCAGAAATGTCTTCCTCAAATTAAGGCCGGTATTTGATATTAGTAGACTTCTCTTCGCCAGAAATGCCTTTTTTGCCATAGCGAGTCTGCTTTTGATGTCCTCCTTGCTCCGTCCGTCATTGGTTATTTTACTGCCTAGGTAGCAGAATTCCTTAACTTCATTGACTTCGTGACCATCAATCCTGATGTTAAGTTTCTCGCTGTTCTCATTTCTACTACTTCTCATTACCTTCGTCTTTCTCCGATTTACTCTCAAACCATACTGTGTATTCATTAGACTGTTCATTCCGTTCAGCAGATCATTTAATTCTTCCTCACTTTCACTCAGGATAGCAATGTCATCAGCGAATCGTATCATTGATATCCTTTCACCTTGTATTTTAATTCCACTCCTGAGCCTTTCTTTTATTTCCATCATTGCTTCCTCGATGTCGAGATTTAAGAGTAGGGGCGGAAGGCTACAGCCTTGTCTTACACCCTTCTTAATATGGGCACTTCGTTCTTGATCGTCCTCTCTTATTATTCCCTCTTGGTTGTTGTACATATTGTATATGACCCGTCTCTCCCTATAGCTTACCCCAACCTTTTTCAGAATCTCGAACAGCTTGCACCATTTTATATTGTCGAACGCTTTTTCCACGTCGACAAATCCTATGAAAGTGTCTGGATTTTTCTTTAGCCTTGCTTCCATTATTAGCCGTAACGTCAGAATTGCCTCTCTCGTCCCTTTACTTTTCCTAAAGCCAAACTGATCGTCACCTAGCGCATTCGCAATTTTCTTTTCCATTCTTCTGTATATTATTCTCGTAAGCACCTTCGATGCATGAGCTGTTAAGCTGATTGTGCTATAATTATCGCACTTGTCAGCTCTTGCCGTCTTCGGAATTGTGTGGATGATGCTTTTCCGAAAGTCATATGGTATATCGACAGACACATATATTCTACACACCAACGTGAATAGTCGTTATGTTGCCACTTCCCCCCATGATTTTAGAAATTCTGATAGAATGTCATCTATCCCTTCTGCCTTATTTGACCGTAAGTCCTCCAAAGCTCTTTTAAATTCCGATTCTAATACTGGATCCCCTATCTCTTCTAAATTGACTCCTGTTCCTTCTTCTATCACATCAGACAAATCTTCACCCTCATAGAGGCTTTCAATGTATTGTTTCCAACTATCTGCTCTCTCCTCTGCACAGTGGAACTCCCGTTACACTCTTAATGATACCACCGTTGCTTTTAACGTCACCAAAGGTGGTTTGACTTTCCTGTATGCTGAGTCTGTCCTTCCCGACAGTCATATCTTTTTCGATGTCTTCACATTTTTCCTGCAGCCATTTCGTCTTAGCTTCCCTGCACTTCCTGTTTATTTCATTCCTCAGCGACTTGTATTTCTGTATTCCTGATTTTCCCGGAACATGTTTGTACTTCCTCCTTTCATCAATCAACTGAAGTATTTCTTCTGTTACCCACGGTTTCTTCGCAGCTACCTTCTTTGTACCTATGTTTTCATTCCCAACTTCTGTGATGGCCCTTTTTAAAGATGTCCATTCCTCTTCAACTGTACTGCCTACTGCGCTATTCCATATTGCTGTATCTATAGCGTTAGAGAACTTCAAACGTATCTCTTCATTCCTTAGTACTTCCGTGTCCCACTTCTTTGCGTATTGATTCTTCCTAACTAATGTCTTGAACTTCAGGCTACTCTTCATCACTACTATATTGTGATCTGAGTCTATATCTGCTCCTGGGTATGCCTTACAGTCCAGTATGTGATTTCGGAATCTCTGTCTGACAATGATATAATCTAATTGAAATCTTCCCGTATCTCCCGGCCTTTTCCAAGTATACCTCCTCCTCTTGTGATTCTTGAACAGGGTATTCGCTATTACTAGCTGAAACTTGTTGCAGAACTCAATTAGTCTTTCTCCTCTTTCATTCCTTGTCCCAAGCCCATATTCTCCTGTAATCTTATCTTCTACTCCTTCCCCTACAACTGCATTCCAGTCGCCCATGACTATTAGATTTTCGCCCCCCTTTACATACTGCATTACCCTTCCAATATCCTCATACACTTTCTCTATCTGTTCATCTTCTGCTTGCGACGTCGGCATGTATACGTGAACTATCGTTGTCGTTGTTGGTCTGCTGTCGATTCTGATTAGAACAACCCGGTCACTGAACTGTTCACAGTAACACACCCTCTGCCCTACCTTCCTATTCATAACGAATCCTACACCTGTTATACCATTTTCTGCTGCTGTTGATATCACCCGATACTCATCTGACCAGAAATCCTTGTCTTCCTTCCACTTCACTTCACTGACCCCTACTATATCTAGATTGTGCCTTTGTATTTTCCTTTTCAGATTCTCTAGTGTCCCTACCACGTTCAAGCTTCTGACATTCCACGCCCCGACTCGTAGAATGTTATCCTTTCGTAGATTATTCAATCTTTTTCTCATGGTAACCTCCCCCTTGGCAGTCCCCTCCCGGAGATCCGAATGGGGGACTATTTCGGAATCTTTTGCCAATGGAGAGATCATCATGACACTTCTTCAATTACAGGCCACATGTCCTGTGGATACACGTTACGTGTCTTTAATGCAGTGGTTTCCATTGCCTTCTGCATCCTCATGTCGTTGATCATTGCTGATTCTTCCGCGTTTAGGGGCAATTTCCCAACCCTAGGACAAGAGAGTGCCCTGAACCTCTATCCGCTCCTCCGCCCTCTTTGACAAGGTCGTTGGTAGAATGAGGCTGACTTCTTATGCCGGAAGTCTTCGGCCGCCAATGCTGATTATTTATCAAAATGTAGGCAGTGGCGGGGATCGAACCCAGGACCGAAGACGTGATTATGAATGAAAGACGCTACCCCTAGACCACGGATATGATAGCGCCACACAGAACAACAAGGGGTACAGGCCCCTCCATGAAAAACACGACCACACCGTAACACCACCGCCTCCGACGTTTACTGTTGGCACTACACACGCTGGCAGATGACGTTCACCGGGCATTCGCCATACCCACACCCTGCCATAGGATCGTCACATTGTGTACGGTGATTCGTCACTCCACACAAAGTTTTTCCACTGTTCAATCGTCCAATGATTACGCTCCTTACGCCAAGCGAAGCGTTGTTTGGCATTTACCGGCGTGATGTGTGGGTTATGAGCAGCCGCTCGACCGTGAAATCCAAGTTTTCTCACCCTCCCGCCTAACTGTCATAGTACTTGCAGTGGAACCTCATGCAGTTTGCATTTCCTCTGTGATGGTCTGAATAGATGTCTGCCTGTTACACATTACGACCCTCTTCACAGTCGGCGGTCTCTGTCAGTCAACAGACAAGATCGGCCTGTACGCTTTTGTGCTGCAAGTGTCCCTTCACTTTTTCACTTCACTATCACATCGGAAACAGTGGACCTAGCGATATTTAGCAATGTGGATATTTCGCGTACAGACGTATTACACAAGTGATACTAAAATGTAGACTTTCAAGGCCGGAAATATCATGTCCATTATATTATCCGGGCTGTTATGCCGTGGTCGGTTGATGAATTCTGTGTCAATTCCCAACGTTTCGTCTCCGACTGCGGGAGACATCTTCAAGGGGGTCCGTAGCTCGATGGAAGGTCCAACACACCCACTGGCTCGCTACTGACTGTCAGTGGGTGTGTTAGACCTTCCATCGACGAAACGTTGGGAATTGACACAGAATTCATCAACCGACCACGGCATAACATCCCGGATAATTATAATGGACGTTACACAAGTGACACACAATCACTTGACCACGTTCAAAGATGGTGAGTTCCGCGGAGCGCCCCATTCTGCTCTCTCATGATGTCTAATGACTACTGAGGTCGCTGATATGGAGTACCTGTCAGCAGGTGGCAGCACAATGCACCTAATATGAAAAATGTATATTTTTGGGGTCCGGCTACTTTTGATCACACAGTGTATTACATATAGGAGGGGGCCGGGGTGGCCGAGCGGTTCTAGGCGCTACAGTCTGCAACCGCGCGACCGCTACGGTCGAATGTTCGAATCGTGCCTCGGGTATGGATGTGTGTGTTGTCCTTAGGTTACTACAAGGACCCTTTCTTCCAGGAGTGCTAGTTTTGCAAGGTTCTCAGGAGAGCTTCTGTGAAGTTTGGAAGGTAGGAGACGAGGTACTGGCGGAATTAAAGCTGTGAGGACGAGGCGTGAGTCTTGCTTGGGTAGCTCAGTCAGTACAGCACTTGCCCGCGAAAGGCAAAGGTCCCGAGTTCGAGTCTCGGTCCGGCACAGAGTTTTAATCTGCCAGGAACGTCCTTAGGTTAGTTAGGTTTGAGTAGTTCTGAGTCTAGGGGACTGATGACCTCAGAACGTAAGTCCAATAGTGCCCAGAGCCATATGAACCATTTTTGAACATATAGGAGTGTGCGACTTGTAGAGTGGCAAGTGAATCTGACCGTGTAAGTCAGGGCGTGTCTGCACAGGAGTGGTGGCAGATATTACACAGTGACCTGCCGTGAAGGCATTTCCAGCTGGTACTGTTATCCCTTCCTTGGCAATTGCAGAGGTGGGGTCGGAGCTGTAGAATTGTTCAGTGGCCCTTGTGTTGGAGGCAGCCGCGTTTGGCGATGCGTGCAGGCGTCAGTAACATTTCGTCTGGAGGACGGGGTGTGGCGTGCGCCCGTGGGCGAGGGTGGCTGCGAGCTCGTGCTGCAGTCAGCTGCAGTCAGCAGCGCTGACGCGAGGAGGAGGCGGCTGCCAGCGGTGTGCGGCGGAGAGCGGCCGTGGCTGTTGGCACACGAGGGCAAGCGGGAGCAGACCGTGGCCTCTGGCATGTGTGATGACGAACAATGTGCGCCCGCACTGGGCGATGGACGGCAACATTGATACTGACTGCACAGTCTCAATGGCAGCTTTCTGGTTCACAACAGACTTTGAGTGGACGTGGCGTTCTTCTCGTGGTTAGCGGCTCACTCGAATGCGTAACTGATAATACTGTGCACAAATGAGCACGACTGAAAGTCTAGTTGACGTTGTATAGTGGGCATATGTTTCAATTTGAGGCAACTAAAAATGTCGAAAATGACTCATCGCAAGAAGAAAATATTCTAGGGTGAAAAGATAACACTAGTAAAGGGGTATATCTTTCCGGACTGGGAGGTAGCGCTTCGTCCCCGGCATGAATCCGCCCGACGGACTTGGTCGAGTTCCGGTGAGCCGGTCAGTCTGTGAAAGGCTTTTAGGCGGTTTTCCATCTGCCTCGGCGAATGCGGGCCTCAGGTACACTATGTCGGCGATTGCTGTGCAAACAGAGGGTTACACACTCGTTTGGTGTGAAACGTTCTCTGAGGAGGGGGATTCCACTGGGGGCCGAACTGCACAGTAACCCTGAAAGAGTGGTTCGATATGGGGCGGCGGTGGGGTGAAGTGGACTGCGGTAGTCGTCGTGGGGTTGTGGACCACTGCAGCTGTGGCGGGGACGGAGCCTCTCCGTCGTTTCTAGGCCCCCGGTTAACACACAATACGAAAGGGTATTTCTGCCTCACCTCCTAACCACTGCTCCTGCGTGGGCGGAGTCAACTTTGAATTTTCAAACAGAAACCCCTCATTTTTACGGCACATTCAGATTCTACACTGGAAATATTATTATTTCCCATTCGTGGTACATGACGCTGCAATCGACCAATATCAAGTGAGTCTGTTTATAAAATTAAGAATCGACAGATTAGTTTCTACATTTCATTTACAGAGTACGGCTGATACTGATGTTCAGCCATTACTTGAGGGCTGCAGATTTGATTGAATAGCACAAATAATATGGCTACACATCGACATATCTGGCAAATAAGCTTCTTGTGTGGTAAGGTAGTTTTCTCTTCCCTACGGAGTTGATTGTAGTGAGTCCCAAGACCGTCAGAATACTTGAATTCGGAGGCCGCCCTCGAACCCACAATCACTGTGACTGATTTTGGTGTGTGATCCATGCAACGGTCGTAAATTTCGCGCCGGCAGAATACAAACTACAACCGTTGTAATTAGGTGAAACGCCCATTAAGTGATGATGACAAGCGCACTCCCATGGATACTCACTCAAATCCAACGCTCCAATGGTGAGAGGCAAGGGGCTCACCGAAAGTAAATTTCGAACGTAAATATAAACCGTTAGAAAACAAAGATTTATATTTACATCGTACATGAAATGTAGAAGCAAATGCGTCAGTTCTCGACTGCCAAAACCGACATACATTATACTTGTCAATCACAACACCATCTACCATGAATGTAAAAAACAATGGTTACAGTAGACCATGCGTTTTGTTTGGTATAGAATCCGAATATGAAATGAAAATGTGGTGTTCCCATTTGAAAGTATAAAATAGACCCGAACACACAGAAGGGGTTGTTAGGAGGTGACCAGCTGTAGCGCAGACAGATGTGCCCTTTACTAATAATATCTTTTCGCCTGGAACATTTTTTTTTCGTGCTCTGTGTCGTTTTCGAGATATTTAGCTGCCTCAAGTTAAAACAACCACCATGTATAATGTGGCCGGGCTGGCTAGTCTTACCAAACGGTAACACAGCTGACTTCTAAGTCATAACAGGTTGGAGCTCCTGGGAGTGGCTGCTGGTAAACCATGACATCATTTGCTTTGGCTTTCCTCTCCTGTCAGCTTCTAGAGAAGACCTGTCAGTTCTGAGTTTCAGAAGTGCTTCGTGGTATCTCCTGCAATGTCAGCAAACTGAATGCGTCTTGTAGCACACGGGGTATGTGTTCTTGTGCAACAGCATCTAGCTGCCAAGTTGGCTTGCGATATCCTCTTTAGTACGTCGTTGTGTTCAATAATTGCTCAAGGCATTCACTTTTTCAGGCGAAAATGTGACGCGACAGTATCATATGGCTAACGGAATCAACAACTAATCTCCACAAAGGACGTAGAGGCTAGGCTTGACATACATCAGCACACAACGTTCTTTGATTCAGTCGGAAGAACTATTTATGTGGAATCTTTCGGCAGTTTTTAGTGATGAATAAACTACTAATACTTACGTTGAATTTCTACAACTCTGTAGCTGTTCTGGAGGTACTGACTGCTATCATTTCTGGTTATTGTTGGCAAAAACAGGAAATAGTGTCAACTGACTTACATGTCATGTGAATATCAGAGGCATGTGTTTTTTTTGATGGAGCTGTAAAGTCGTGAAGCATATTTGAAATCCTCAGCGCGAACGTCTGTTCTTTATTGCAGATTACGATTCTACGGCAAAATCTATATACCGTTTTGTCTGAAAAATTTTCTTCGTTTATTCACAGATGGCGCTGTAATCAGAAGAATAGAGATGAGTACACAATCGTAATCTGCGACACGCTACTCAATAGGTCTTTAATATCCAATGGCACGTGCGACCCCACATCTATGCTGCGAGGGTAGGACAGGCCGGTATTTCACGATTTATTACTGGAAACCCTATTGAAAACGTTGTACTCCTGCGACATATCGAAATGGGGACTAGTCGACGCGCCAGTGTGGCCATAGCTCGAGACCAACTCTACTCTTTTGTTTCAGTTAAAGTAAGTTTTCAAACGTAGCACCGTCAACTTCAGTATAATTACCGATCTGCTTTTCAAATGACAGAAGTATTTCGGCTGGAATGTCAGCACCATTTCTTCACAACCTGTTGGCATATGCTGGTACACATTACCTTTTAAATATCCCCACAGAAAGAAACCCAGCGACGTCAAATCCGGTGACCTAGTGGTCCAATTTATAAAGCCACCTCTGCCAACCCATCGACCACTATAAACACGGTCTAACACCTTCCGTGCTTCACTTGCGTAATGCGCTGGGCATGCTGTTGTCAAACGTCCAGAGCAACATCCAGCAGTAGTAACGTTAGCTCCATTTCCTAAAACGGTTGACATTTGCGTCCATTCAACGATTTGTCAAAAAAATACGGCCAATGAATTTGTTCCCATGTTGCCACACAATACATTAACCGACCAAGAACGTTGATTGTAAACTTGCCGTAACTAGTGGAGACTGTCTACACTCCAGTAATGAGTGATATGCCGGTTAACACTACAATGGTTTGTGAATGTAGACTCATCGGAAAATAGTACCTCGGCAAAGAAAGTAGGGGTCGTCTGGATTTGTTGACGTGGCCATTCACAAAACACTACCCCGCTATGGAAATCGGCGCAATGAAGTTATTTATGCAGTGAACGCGATATGAAAGTTACTTATGACGTTGCAGTACTGGGACAATACTACCTACGGACATTCCGGAATGGTGGTGTAATTGCCGGACGTTTATCCGTGGGTTGTGGTGCACTGCCGTTAGTACAGCTACTTCATTAGCTTCCCCGTAACACATTTTCTTTCATTTCCTTTGCCTGTACGCTGTTTTTCTTTTCATTGATTGAATTTCGATCCCCCCGAAGGGAGCGTGCTTAAATTGTAAAACGGTGAAAAACTGAGGGAAGTTAAAGCACAAAACAAAGGGTTGGCGATGCTAATAAAATACACAGGAAGCAGTCAGGTAAAATAGTAGACAGACAATTAAAAATCACGGCGAGAGTCTGGTTTCTGTTCGCAAGAAATATAAAAATCACACCCAGCGAGTATGATTTCCGTTCGCAACACTTCGGAAAACATGCACAACACTGAACACTCACTGGAAACACAGCACTAAAAACCAGCACGAAGACGACACACCACAGCCAAGGGCAGATTGAGGGGGGGGGGGGGGGGAACCTGGGTCTTGGAAGAATTGATTTTCAGAAGCCACTGATTCTGGGGAAGGCGTTGGGACCGTTGGAGAGTATGAGCGCTGGCAAGGAACGCTTTGTCATTGGCATACTGCAGGAGGTGTACTGGAGGGGAGGGAGGGGGTTGGTGCATATCTGCCACGTACAGAAGGTAGAGGAGAGGACAGAGCCCTGGAACACACCTGCAGAGGGGTAGAAGGTGCAGGAATCGGCGTTATGTATGGTAACATAGGAGGGGTGGCGGCAGAGGAAGGAGACAATCAGATAGATGTAGTTGACAGGTAGGTGTAGGTCTGGAGTTTAAACAGGAGACTTGAATTCCAGATACGGTTGTAGGCCTTTTTGAGGTCGAGGGAGACTGGAGTTATGCGGGAAGGAGAGGAGAAGCATGAGGCGTAGGAGTTGGTCAACGGCAGAGAGGGAAGGTAGAAAGCCACATTAGGTGTTGGGGAGGAGGTGGTGTCGGTGAAGGTGCTGATGGATGCGCCTGGTAAGGATGGATTCCAAGAGCTTGCTGAACACCAAGGTGAGACATATAGGGCAATAGGAAGAGGCATCAGGTGGAGGCTCTGTACGCTGCCATCAGACTTAAAGGCATTCACGACCTTGTGAAAGAACGAAGGAGAGCGAGGTTTCTCTCGAAAACTCTCGGTCTACAAGGCAACAGCAGCCTCAACTTTCCCCTACATTCTTCCTAAATCAGGATCATTTCGATTTTTTCTTCTGTGGTTGCAATATTCATCGTACACTTGCACTCCTGTTTTCCAGATGATAGGTAAGTCTGCAGGCAATAAATACTGTGCAAGTATTTTAACGCTTAGGGCGCTACCCCTTTTACGTCTATATGATACATGAGTTCCGGTCGCAGTGTACTGGAATGATACGTTGTAGTTCGCTACATGGCCACGGTGGTGCGCCGAGTAGTCCCCTGTTCGACATGTCGTAGGAAAACAACGTTGCGAATGGGGTTTTCAATGAGAAGTTAAAAAATATTGGACTGTCCCGCCCTCGTAGCATAGATGTGGGGTCCCACGTGTCACTGGATATTCAAGGGCAATTGAGTAGCATGTTCTAAATTGTGTACCCATTTCTATTCCTCCTATTACAGCACCGTTTATAGTGAAACGAAGAAAATGTTTCGACAAGACGTATGTAGATTTTGTCGTAAAATGGGAATCTGCAATCAAGAAGAACAGGGGTTGCTATTGAAGATTTTAAAGTCTCTCTCTCTCTCTCTCTCTCTCTCTCTCTCTCTCTCTTTCTCTCTCTCTCTCTCTCTCTCTCTCTCTCTCTTCCCCCCCCCCCTCCCCACCCACGAACCAAGTCGGGTGGTGGAGTGTCGAATACGGTCCCTTCGAGACGAACAAATTGGAGTTATAAGTTTTTTTGACCCGATGTAAAGTTTTCGAGACATTCGAATCTCTTTAGTTAAAATGGACACTCCGTACTGTTTCCTGCTACTGATATGTCATAAAAAGATTAGAGAGATTTTCCTATGCATCATTTGAGCCTGGAATAGAAAAGTTGTGACCTCTTAGTGGTATTGGAAGTACCCTTCCCCACCCACCATCAGTTGTTTTGGAAAGTGTAGAGGTAGATGTTGTTCATACACATATTTACTACATGGAGAATGGCCATTTATGAACAGTTTGCCTTGAGATAATTTTTCGTCATTGCATCTTCGCTGATTTCATCTCAGTCAGTTCGATGCACTGCGTTTAATTAATTTCGGATGCATCCCGTGTGACGGAGTAAAAAGTGGCTGTGAGCACTATGGGACTTAATATCTGAGGTCATCAGTCCCCTAGAACTTAGAATTACTTAAATATAACTAACCTAAGGACATCACACACATCCATGCCCGAGGCAGGAATCGAATCTGCGACCGTTGCGTGCTCGCCGTTCCAAACTGAAGCGCCTAGAATCGCTCGGCCACATCATCCGGCGGCGGAGTAAAACTCAGTCCTCCACGGTTCCCTAGCATGGCAGAACTTGTAGCATTAGTTTTCGGAAGACTTAGGTGGCAACATCAGTGACAACGAAAGAAATCGGCTTTGGCGGAAGGTGGAGGTTAAGAAGGAGAGAGGATAATGCGATTGCTCACGAACATGAAATACAGGTATGAGCCCCAGTTTAACTAATTTTTCAAAGGTCACCACACATTCACTATCTTTCACTGTTTTGAGCACATTGATGTCCCAGATTAACTATCGATACTTTCTAACATTTCTGAAGGTATAATGTGGCTATGTTTAGAATTCTTGATTTCTGAACGTTGTGGCTTGACTTCGGTTATATGTAAACGAGTTATTTACTCGGTTAAAGTTTTACTTTTTGTTTTTCAGTAACTTCTCAGGTGCATCCACTTAGTTTACCTTGCGGCGGATACACACGTTTATTAACCTATACCAAATTACTTGTCGTGCCATTGACCTGCCTCTTGCGCTCGAAGCAAGTACAGTGTTCCCATCAGTGGCTTATCTTCTGGCCGCACGCCCGGACACGTGCAGTCGCCGCCGTTTTCTGATTCATAACTGCGATAAGATGCGCGGTGCGCTGCAGTTAGCGTAAATGTTGCCAAACGCAATTTGATTTCACGTTAAACGCAAAACTCATCTGCAGTAAATTGGTGGCTATTAGCCGTAAGGACTACGCGCCCTCTTCGCGGCCTATTAAGCCGAGGAGAGGAAAGGCAGCGCAGCCCGTGCACCGGCATAATGAGGCCTGTCCTCCTTCCCCCTGCACCCTCCTCACCGCTCCACGGCTCCATCCTCACCTACGCCCACTGGCGGGGCACAACACTGCTCGGCACAGCTCACCGCTTCTGTGACCTGGCACAGTCTTAGCAAGCGCTTCAGAAAGGAAACGCAGACTCCACCACTTTCGCTGCTCTGTGCAACGTGCTCAGTTTTCAAAAATTTCTCGAACAGCATGGAGAAGTCCTTGTCTTACAATCACTAAATCTAAGCTATCCTTACCGGAAGAGATATACTCAACAAAATTTTCCAGGCTACCCTGCTGCGGGTGAATGGATATTGTACAGTGTAGGAAAAATGAAACTGGCTCGGAAAGTATTTCATGTACCTTAAGATAGGCAGACCTTTTTACATCACCCACACAAGAGGCCGCTGACCTCACTTGGCTGCCTGCCGAAAAATACAGGAAATATTAGCGGAGACAGTTCATTTTATACGAAGAAGGGAAAACCGAAAGGTGGAAGGAGTATATAGCGCGTCTATACGAAGGTGATGTATTTGAGGGCGATATTACGAAAATGGAAGAGGACTTAGATGAACGTGATATGGGAGATACAATACTGCGTGAAGAATTTGACAGAGCACTGAAAGATCTAAGTCGAAACAAGACCCCAGGAGTAGACAACATTCCGTTAGAACTACTGATAGCCTTGGGAGAGCCAGCCATGACCAAGCTCTTCCATGAGGTGGGAAAATGTATGAGAAAGGTTAAATACCCTCAGACTTCAAGTAGAATATAATAAAGCCAGCAAGTACTGGCAGGTGTGAGACTCACGGAACTATCAGTTTAATAAGTCACGGTCGCAGAATACTAACACGAATTGTTTACAGACGAATTGGAAAACTGGTAGGGGCCGACCTAGGGAGAAATCAGTTTGGATTCCGTAGAAATGTAGGAACACGCGAGGCAATACTGACCCTACGACTTATCTTAGAAGCTAGGTTAAGGAAAGGCAAACCTACGTTTCTATCATTTGTAGACTTATAGATAGATTTTGACAATGTTGACTGGAATACTCTCTTTAAATTCTGAAGGTGGCAGTGGTCAAATACAGGGAGTGGAAGTCTGTTTACAGTTCGTACAGAAACCAGATGGCAGTTATAAGATTCGAGGGGCATGAAAGGAAAGCAGTGGTTTGGAAGGGAGTGATACAGGTTTTTAGGCTATCACCGATGTTACGCAATCTGTTCACTAAACAAGCAATAAAGAAAATCAAAGAAAAGTTTCGAATCGGAATGAAAAGCCAGTGAGATGAAATGAAAAGTTTGAGCTTTGCCAATGACTTTGTAGTTCTGTCAGAGACATCAAAGAACTTAGAAGAACAATTGAACGGAATGGACAATGACTTGAAAGGATGATATAAGATGATCATCAACAAAAGCAAGACGAGAATACCGGAATGTAGTTGAATTAAATCAGATGATGCTGAGGGAATTAGATTAGGAAATGAGACAACTGAAGGTAGATGATTTTTGCTATTTGGGCAGCAAAATGACTGAGAACGGTCAAAGTAGAGAGGATATCAAGTGCAGACTAGCGATGGCAAGGAAAGCGTTTCTGAAGAAGAGAAATTTGTTAACATCGAGTGTAGATTTAAGTATCAGGATGTTTTTGCTGAATATTTGGATGGAATGTAGCCATGTATGAATGTGAAATATGGACCATTAACAGTTGTAAGCATATAGTCATATCGCTGGTTTTGGTTGAGGAGTATTGTAAGTAAGCTGTTTAGGTTTTTATATTGGTAACGCCACGTAGCGCTCTGTATGAAAATCACTGGCTGTGCTGTGTGCATTCTGTGGCTGAGTGGCATTGTTGTAATATTCGATATTGTAGTGTTGGTCTGTTGGCTGTTAAAAGCACGTAGCATTGCGCAGTTGGAGGTGAGCCGCCAGCAGTGGTGGATGAGCGGAAGTGAGATGGCGGAATTTTGAGAATGGATAATCTGGAGGTGTGTCCATCAGAAACAGTACATTTGTAAGAATGGATGTTATGAACTGCTATATATTTTATGACTATTAAGGTAAATACATTGTTTGTTCTCTATTAAAATCTTTCATTTGCTATGCCTATCAGTAGTTAGTGCCTTCCGTAGTTTGAATCTTTTATTTAGCTGGCAGTGGTGGCGCTCGCTGTATTGCAGAAGTTCGAGTAATGAAGATTTTTGTGAGGTAGCGATTTGTGAATGGTATAGGTTAATGTTAGTCAGGGCCATTCTTTTGTAGGGATTATTGAAAGTCAGATTGCGTTGCGCCAAAAAAATATTGTGTGTCAGTTCAAGCACAGTCATGTACAATTTGTCTAAGGGGACATTTCATATGGTGACCCTGCCAGGATACCTCATTGGAATCTTAGGAGTTTTTTCTTGCAGTTTGTGTAATTAGTGTAACTATCGTTTATTGCTAGTGCATAATTGTAGAGAGAATCTCCTTTGTAGTTGCAGTCTTTTATTGTTGTACAGTAGATTTGCACCAAGTGTTTCACAGCTGCACTTGCAATTAACTAGATATTATTTTCAGTGCTATGTTAATGTGTTCTCTTATTTTTGCTCTTGAAATTGTGCTTTTCTGTGTTATCATGTGAAATATTGTGACAATAATGACGTGTGAAAAACGTAACACTAGGCTCCAAAGTAAACTGAGAAATAATAGTGTCGATGAGCGTAGCCTATCAGCACCACTATGTAATGAATTAACAGACATTCAAAGTAGTAATTTGGTAATTGTGCATAGGGAAATGGAGCGGGCGGCAAATAATGGTGTACACAGTGAAACAAGTAGTGAACAGGGAAGCATTATCTATCGATCGGTCGGCAACAGCTCCCCCCAGGAATCAGGAATGACAGAACACAATATTGCATATACTGTAGACTCAGGTTTTGGGTCCTCACCGTTTTCTCAAATGAGTCAAGACACATTTTCTGCTTTTCAAAATGTGAATGTTGCCGGTGAAAATGCACTGCCAAACAGTTTCCAGACACTAATACATTATTATTGCAATTAATGCAACAAATGGAACAAAATCAGAGACAAACACAGCAAAAACTTCAAAAGTTAGACACAATGGAACAAAATCAGAGACAAACACAGCAAAACCTTCAAAAGTTAGACACGATGGAACAAAATCAGACACAAACACAGGAAAAGCTTCAAAAGTTAGACACTACGCTTGAACAAACACGTGAAGATTTAACTACTGAGTTACATAAAATCGAATAGAAATGTCAAAAAGTCTGTAATGACGTAAAAACACAAATTTGTGAGCATTTCCAACCTATTTTTTCGCGGCATGAAAATGCATTACAGAATCACGAAGCAGCCATAAAAGAACTGCAAACTATTGTTCATGAAAATCATGAGACCTTGCAAGCTAAAATTGACTCAGTTGCATCTACTGATTCGATTATGTAACTTGCAAAAACTCAGGAAAACTTAAAGGACACAGTAGATACGATTTCAACACAAATGGACACTCTGAAACTTGGTTCAGAAAAACACACTGAGGAAATAAGTACACTATCGGAGAAAGTAGCAGAACATTCAGATCAGTTCACTAACTTATCTACAAAGGTAGATGATGATGTGAATGACACAAGGCCTGTAGCCATCACTGACACAGAAGAGTATGAACAAATTAAGAAATTCAAACAAAATCAGAATCAAATTAATATGCAACATCAAAGAGAAATCAGGGCAGTACAACATCATTTGGCACAAGGGACTTAGAAATACGGAAAAGCCGCGAAATAATAACACAGGGCATTTCGGAAATTATGAAAGAATTCGGCAAGGTGCACCGAATATTGAGATGGAACGTAACAATAACCGATATGCGATTCGCCGACATAATGATTTTGCTATAAGCTGTTCATTACTACACGTAAATTCAAAACATTTATGAATTCCGGCAACGACATTCATCCACATGCGTGGCTTCATCAATTCTCTCATTGTTTTCCTCCCAACTGGTCATTAGAGCACAGATTAGAATTTATGTGTGGCTACTTAGAGAATGAACCAGCTGAAAGAATGCGATCGGTCATTCATGATTGCCACAGTAAACGAGAATTTTGTCATGCCTTCCTCTCAGCATATTGGTGTCAAGCTACACAAGACCGAGTAAAACATAGCATCATAATTATGAAACGTTTCGAACAATCTGCATTTTCTAGTGTTGTGCAATATTTTGAAGACATGTTGCACAAGAATCAGTACCTCTCAAACACATACAGCCCCTCAGAACTCATCCGCATTTGCTTAATCAAATTACCTGAACATTTGCGACATATTATTTTAGCAGGACGTTGCAAAGACGACATTGAAGCTTTTCAGGGACTCTTACAAGAATTAGAAATTGACACTGACAATCGCGGAATGCGAAAACAGGATCACAACAATTACAGGTCACATCTGTCGCAATTCCGCGATGAAAGAAATAATAAATGGACACGACAAGGCTATTCTCACAACACAGATCGTGACCAAAACAGACACCACCCGCATTACAACCGTTGGCAGAGTAGTAATAATTACAGGGAAAGATCACCTCTCCGTGGTAGTGACTATCACAGAGACAATCAGAGGAACAGACAATATGGGAACCAAAATAATTATTATCAAGGGAGACAGAAAAACTTTAGACACAGTTACGATTCAGGGAGAAATTCTCCACCACGTGACCGACAAGAAAGAAACTATGGAATCTACAGACATGACGACAGACGATATGATCGTAACGACAGAGCAGAATTGCATCAGAACTGGCGGGATTCAAACAGGGTAGGGCCCTCTCGACAAGGTGAATTTGTAGAAGTTAGTTCTCCAAATCCCAATAACGACGCGCGCCAACAAAGACACAATAGGCAATGACTCATACCGCTGGCAGCCACAAAACGTACTTATGAAACTGACGACGCAGCTGCCATAGCTAGTAATTACGTAAAAATGGAAGACATTAGGGACATCTTACTCCAGGAACACGACGTAAAACATAACAACATTGCATATCCTGTGATTCACATTACGGTAAATGACGTAAAATTTACGGCAGTACTTGACTCTAGCAGTCCCATTTCAGTAATTAGTGAAACAGCCTTTAGCAAATGCAACAAATCGAACGATTGCCCCACACTTCCGTTACGTAAGATTAAATTACAAGATGCAATCTTTGGAAAAAGTGTAGATGTACGCCAACAAACCAGCTTAGAATTCTTTTGTCAAAGCCACAGCTTCTCTATGAACTTTCTTATTGTTCCATTATTGTCGACGGAAATTATATTGGGAGTAGACTTTTTTAATGAATACAAAGCAATCTTAAACTTTCACGATGCTGAAATAAGTTTAGAGAAAGAAGGTAAGTCAATAGCTTTGAAATTTGAAGATTGGCTCTCAAACCATGATGAAGAAATTAATCGGCTTTACCTCCTGTTAGACAACAGTTCGGAATTTTCGACAGAACTTGACACTAACAATCACTCTGCAAGTAATGACAGGGATGATATCGATGGCGCATTTGATACTAATGAGTTAATTCAGAATAAAATTCAAACAATTGAGAATTGTAATGACACTGATAGGCAAGACCTTTTTGAGATTTTACAAGCACATTCCACAGTTTTTACTCACAAAACAGGAACAATCAAGGGATTTCAGTACTAATTTCGTGTTCGTGAGCATACTAAATTTTGTGTTAGACCATATGTAATTCCGGCACATTATAGGCACCGTGTTAGAACAGAAATACAATCTACGCTTAACGAGGGCATTATTGTGCCTGCCATGTTGTTGAGAAGAAAAATGGATCGATCAGGCTTGTCTTAGATTCGAGACAAATCAATACTATCATCATTCCTGAAACAGACAGGCCGCAAACGTTGGAAGAACTTCTTCAAAATTTTAATGGTGTAAGAGTTTTGTCTTCTATTGATCTCAGATCCAGCTTTTATCAGATCGAACTTCACCCAGAATGTAGAAAATACACAGTTTTCCTTTGTTTCGACATTTGTTATCAGTTTCGGAAACTTCCTTTTGGTATGAACATTTCTTCGGCAGCATTCATTTGCGGGCTAAATTCCATATTACCTGAGTTCTTAAAACGTCACATCACCTTATATGTGGACGATATTCTGATAGCAGAAGCCTCATGGGAACAACATAATCGCATCCTCAAGGGGGTACACGCTTACTTTGTGTACCATGTGTGTGGCAAGTATAAGGAGCCCTAGCAAATATGGTATTTGCTTATACAACTTTACACATTGGTACCATATTTCTCTAACACAGAATTACACAGAGACAAATATTTATTTTACTACATCAGTGACAGATGTTTACGTAATTTCACAGTTGGATGACTTCACACTTATGAAATTGTATTTTGTCTGTATTTTGTGAAATGTTCATATTTTTTCGGAACCATTGTAATACTATGAGAGCTTTGAAGGATGTATTTGGTATGGGATCATGATTTTTAAAGTACGTTTGAGGTAGATGACTCTTTTGACATGAGCAGAGAATTTTTTTTAGGTTTTGAAATTATTGGAGGAAGTTACGACGATTTTGAGAGTTGGCTGAGGTTTTATGACGTTATTATTACGATGACAATGTGTAATATGCTGCTGAGGTATGTTTATGATCAATGAGCTGATGCTATATGAGGAATATGATTATGCTACATATCTGTTATGATGAAATATTGAAGAAGTGTCGACGAATATGTATATGTGTAATAAGGTAAGGTATAATGAGTAGTGGTTAGGCATGCTAATTTGTGAAAAAGGATGTTGGAAACCAAGAATCGTACTTTAAGAGCTATGAAATGTGTGTACATGCATGAATGCTTCACAATGCCGACGAAAATGTTTTGGACACTGTTATATTTATAAGATTTTGTTTCTGCAGATTTGTAACGCAAATTCTGGACCTGTGAAATTTTTTTATATGAGACTGTCACTGTAGCGGAAACTGCTGTCGTAAATATTTCGGAAAGAAAGGTAAGTGATCTTGACGTAATGAGTTTTGGGCGCCCAGCTAAGAGATAGTCGTGTGACAAAAGAGAGCCATTAGGTGGAGAAAAACTGTTTTTGAAAGAGGATGTGAACAGAATACAGAAAGCAGGCTTGGATAGGATTTTTTTTGGCTGGAGCAAATGTTGAAATAAGAGGGACGATCTATGGAATGAACTTTTGAGTTAGACTGCAGTACCGAATGTTACACTGAAAACAAACCCTGCCTTTTCCTCTTGTGTTATTCTGCTATGTGTTTGTGTACTCTTGTATATTTGTGTTTTTCCTGTCTTAATGTGTTTAGCTGATATGAGTTATGTTGTGGAATTTTTCTAATAATATGTTATTTACTTTGTAAAGATGTTTAGACATTATTTGTTCTGTTTTGTTTTAATGCTCATGTGTGAAGTTGATGTTTCGAAAGTTATTCAGACCTTTTATTTATTTACTATGTCATAATTCCTGTAACACTGATGTATATGTTTATTTCTATTCTTTTCTAAAGCCCCTATTACTACAAATGTTATCTGTATTGTTATGTTCTTTAATAATGTATTTTGTACCTTTGTAATTGTATTCTTATGTTGTAAATTTATAATTGTATATACACCAGTTCTTCAAATTAAGTATCATTTCACTGCACACGTTTCTGTTGGTCATAATATATGCACAGTATGTGAGCAGTTGGGACTGTTAGTATTTGGACGTGTGTTAATAATTCAGCAAGGGACTAGTTAACAGCATTGCTGGTTCTAAGGACAATTAGAAAAAAACTTTGTGAGTGCACAAGTGGTGGTTTATGGACTTGCTATATTCTCCGCAAGATTCTTCGATGGTGATTGTGCACCTGCACAGTCGCAACGGATGGCTGCTAGCCATCTCTACAAGGACTACAGTGGGGCTGCATCTTTGATGGCCCACCAATACCATTATTTCTACAAGGACTACAGTGGGTCTGCACCTTTGATGACCCACCAATACCATTATTTCTACCAGGACTGCAGTGGGTCTGCACCTTTGATGACCCACCAATACCATTATTTCTACAAGGACTACAGTGGGTCTGCACCTCTGGTGCCCCACCAATACCTTAATCTCTACCACGACTATAGTGGGTCTGCTCTGTGATGACCTTCCTACCAATATTCTTCAAAACTTCGACTGACTCTGTGGTGGGTTTGCTCTGTTGTGGACCATTACCTGTCTGCATGTCAAGAGTCAGCACTTTCTTCCCATTGGAAGGACAACACTACTTCTTCAAGACTACATGGAAATCCACTACTTCTATGTGCAATTTCTTTTACTAATGAGACTTTGTGAAAAAAACTGTTACTTTATGGACTGTGAGAAAATTTTAGCTTTTAACCAACATTGTATCAATAAGTGTGTGCATTTTATTTCTTTGTTATTGTAATTATGATTATGAAAATTTTTTTCAAATCTGTATTGGCCAGTGCCCAAAACAACCTGTAAATTTTTTTGTGGGGAGCATGGGGGCTATGTAAGTAGGCTGTTTAGGTTTTTATATTGGTAACGCCACGTAGCGCTCTGTATGAAAGTCACTGGCTGTGCTGTGTGCATTCTGTGGCTGAGTGGCATTGTTAAGTGATTTGTGAAACGTATAGGTTAATGTTAGTCAGGGCCATTCTTTTGTAGGGATTATTGAAAGTCAGATTGTGTTGCGCTAAAAAAATATTGTGTGTCAGTTTAAGCACAGTCATGTATAATTTTTCTAAGGGGACGTTTCAGTATCTTTGCGAGCGGTCGCGTTTTGCAGTATCGAGCATGGGACACGGAGCTGTTATGTAGTGTTGTGGATAGTTCTATATGGGAAAAGCATTACATGGAAGTTCAAGTGTGGCTCAGGAGAGCACGAAGTAGTCTACCACCACTACTATCCAGTACACCTCAGCGATAAAATAACCTGACATTGAGCATTTGGCACAAGTCTATAATGATCTATTGTACACACAATTTTAAGTTTTCAGAATAATCCATTTCTGGCAGTCGTATCTTAAGAAATCACTATATCTCCATGATCTTAATTGCCTATAGAATCTCTTTCAACACAGATCTTAAAATATTCCAATCTATAATTATATTTACTCCATTGCCTTCATGCGTAAGTAATGTATCTCGTATACACTAAGCTTCGAGTTTTTTTTTCCAATGCAGTGAGACGAGTGTAAACAATCTTCTAACCACAACAACTATTATTTTGCGCTACTTTACTACTATCCACAACTGGTGAAGTCCTATAGACCCATTGCCTTTGTTCTGGCGTCTCTTGGAGATACCGTTTGGTTCAGTCATTTGAAATGAGAGCAACAGCACACAACACTATAAACGCATCGAGCTAACAAAAATCGAAATATGTGTTTTGTTTACAAAGAGTAACAAGAATATGAGCAAAAAATATTTAATAACAAGTGCAGCCAGGCTGTGGTAATCAAATCCAAAGAGAAAACAGAAAAGTCAACCCTTCTAGGTCATGTTGTTTCTATAAGTTGCATACAAATCTTGAACGATGTCGCTATCAACGCAGAAAGCGTGATGTGTGAAGTAAAAGGTAAAAAACAGCATACATTTACACAGAATTTTTTCAAAACAAATTCACCAGTTTCTTCACGACAATCCAGATATTTATATAGTAGAAAAAAAGAATTTCATTTTTTTCGAAAAATTTGTTGTTTGATCCCAGCAACTGCTAGGTAAGCCTAGCTGGGTGTCGTAATAATATTGGGGAGGCCACAAAATAATGACTGAGGAAAAAAGAAGAGTAAGGTTCTATTAGTCATTTACAAACAATCACTGTACTTCTGTTTATCATATTCCTTGGCATCAATTAAGTTTTCCAATCAATTGAGTCTTCCAGTACGAATCTGCATATATTACATGACTGTTTCCGGAAAAACGATCACGAAACCTCATCTGAATTGAAATACTCTTTTGTAGCACCAGATTTAAAAGCTTTCATTTTCTTCTTGTCTGAACTGCTTTTTGCGCACGTTTCATTTCCATACAAGAGTGCAATCCAGACAAGTACATTCAGAAAAGAATTCCTACCACTGAAATTTTTATAGGATGTTAATAGATTTTTCTTCTTCAGGAATGCTTTTTTTGCTGTTACCGGTCTGCATTTAATATACTGTCAATTGGGACGCTCCGTTACTTTGTTTACCAAATGACCAAAGTCAGTTATTACTTTAAATCTCTTATTTTCTGCTGTAATTCTCACAGTATCACCTGATTTAATTGCACTACTTTCCATAATCCTTAATTCACATTTGTTGTTACTCATTTCATAATCACCTATCAAGACACTGTTCGCTTGTTCGACTACCATTCCATCTTCTTTGATGTCACTTCCACAATTACATCATCATTGGCAAACAGCAACCGCAGACCTTGATTCCATATCGAAATTTCTTCTTGGCTGCTTCTGCTGATTGTCAAAGTACAGATTGAACCACAACCGTGTCCCACTCCCTTCTCAACTACTGCTTCTCATTCGTGCCCATTACCGCTTACAGCCGCAGTCTGGTTCCTGTGAAATTAGTACTTAATTTTTCTTTTCCTGTAATTTACCCCTTGGCGCCTTGAGAATTTCAAAGTCAACATTGTTAAACGCTTTCACTAAATGTACGAATTCTATAAACGTATATTTTCATTAAGTTAATCTATTTTGTATGTTAAATTGTAGTGTTAATATAACTTTTCCTTTTCTTACATTTCTCCAGAACCCAAACTGATCTTCCCGAAATCAGCATATACACATGTTTCGATTCTTCTGTAAATAATCCTTCCTTGTCATCATTTTGTAATCATTATTTCTTAAACTTATAGTAATTACACCTCGATTATTCCCATATGAATATTTTGATAAATGCAAAAGACGGCTTTCAGGCATAACAAGTGATGATACTTAGTCGAAATCTCGAAAGGCGGCTACTGAATGAGCAATTCAATTTTCAGTACTTTTAAGATATAATGAAACAGTTCTAGCCTCCGCTGCATAGTAGGCCTGCCGAAAAACGCTACTGCTCTTTATTTCTGGTCCAGGTTACCACAGTGGTTGAAAATGTTTTTCCTGCCCACAGTCTAGACTGGTAGCCTAGGCACTGAAAAAGGAATAAACTTCAATAGGACATTCATGTAGCTACTGTCAATTCTCCTGGTTCGTGACCATCTATCAAATTAAATTACTCTCCAGTAAGTGGGATTCCCGATGCCAACTCAAGGAGTTTGAATGTGGAAACTAGTGTACAATGTAACTGACAATACTACAGGAAACGTTTTGCAAACACTGTGATCCAACTATGATCCATCTACATTCAGTTGACGCTTTCTTGATACCCTACAGAAACATTGTGGACATTACCCATTTAAGAAGTGATTTGAGAATGACTTTGTATGTCTTCCCAAATACGTCTCCTCAGTGTTACCACAGATTACGTGTCACTAACCAACATCTGTACTGAGAACTCAGTACACGTTAGGAGCCTGGTTGCTAGCACTGCTCTGAGTGAAATGCATGGGTATTTCTGATCAATTTCATTAACCTGATGTCTTCTACATGTGTTCCTTGCACAGCAAACAGCGTGCAGGTCGTATATTCGCTGCCTTGTGGCAGTAATGAACTGTAAGCGATAAAATGAGACTACTTAAATAGGTGATTATTTCGCTTTTTTCGGATGCTACTAGTATTCATTTTTGCAGAAGACGAAAACCTGAGAATCAAAATCTTTATCCACCGTCTGATGAACAACTGACACATCTTTAGTATTCCACAATTTCTCTCTTTACGCCGGTAACTGATCACACATTTACTTGTTGATTGGTCTGTTTTAGACTCAACACTTCATTAAATAATTGAAATAAAGGCGGTAGGACCAGACAACGCGTCTGTTTCTCATGACCGCTGGTTGCAGAGTGATTACATGGCATAATTTATATACTTCTCCTATCGGTGAACTGCCGTCTTCTGAGGTTTCATTTAAAAAAAAAAATGCCTCATTCAGATGTCTTTACGCATTTATCACATTTCTCGGCCCACTACCTTCCTTTGTTCATCTTAGCTCTTTGTATTGCTTGCTACAGACCTTCTACTTAACACAGCAACAATAATATATAACTATATACTCCTTCGCACGGACGTAGAAACACAGGATCATTTTGCACTCACACACCTACAGGAAACAGACGCAGGCGAAACGCCCTCCCGTCTCCATCGGTAGCATATGGGACCGGAAAAATCTCATGTAACAACACAAAATAGCTTAATTTAGTTTCTTAATAAATCCAAACTATCAGAAATACACATATGATTGTATTACATATTAATCGAAATAATGGTTTACTATTGTTTTGCCTAAGGTTGACTGTTTCAAATCCAAACAGTACTACTGCTTGTTTATTACGACGTCATTGCTCATGACGTTTCCGTCGTTACTAGACAGTAACCATCTGCCGTTAAAGACCCGCTAAGGTGATGATGCACGCTACTACTCGGCTTATACTCTCTTGTATTTTCAACTTGACAGACGGAAAGTCGCTGCATCACCTGTTTTTTCATGCAGCCTTACTTGTTGGCTTTGATAATCATTTGTAAATTACATTATATCCTATTTTAAAGTCACGTTTCAGACTTTTCTAAAGTATTGATTAATTGTCTACAGTATGTACTTCTGATTTTCTTAGACATATAATTGCTGTTTAGTTATAGTTGAAAGAACTCTTCTGATGCTTTTCTCCCCTTAAATATAATCTAATATGGGGTTATAAACACATTGCTTCATTCGACAGTAAGATTTTTCATTACTTTTCTATTCGAGTGTAACAGTTGTTGTTACAAGTATTGTTATAGACCTATATTTTTGTGTATGTTGTGTTTATCTCTACCAACGTTTTTAGAACGTTGTAATCTCAGTTGCCATAAATTAGTACCATATCAGCCTTGTAATCATCTCGGCCTGATTATATTTTCCATGTTTAGACCTTTATTTTGTTTTCCTATTATTTCAGTCACTTGCATAACATTCTCTTGTATACTTCAGTTAACATAGCCTCATACTTAAATATTAGATTTATTTTGTTTATGTCCCTTGTGAGATCTTCAAACTTTGGAGTTGTGCCTCATATATGTCAATAACCTATCTACGTAATTGTATTCTATAAACAACTGGCGGAAACCATTTCGCCTCTAAACACAATCTCTCGTATCTCATAAATAATTTGCCAACTAGCATGTCACCTTATAAATCTTTTTCATAACCCTCCATATTAGCTCACTTATCTGTTGCCTAGTAATTACCCTAACTAATCTCTACAAACCATCCCTTGCCAACCAATACATAACAACCACTTGACCTTATCAGTTCATATATGTCTATCACGTTAGACATAACACTCACTTATTTCTTATCTGGAGTCAACATACAAGCTGTTATTTTGTTTTGTCGTCCGTCCCATCGTAATTCGTCATGTAACTTACCGCGTTTAGCGCTCCTTCTTGTGCTGCTGCTTGCTTATATTATTATAAAACTTACTTTATACGTTGTATTTCATTATAACATCCTTCATCTTATTCTCTATCTCAGTTATATTGAACAAAATGTTTTCAGAAATAATTAACAGTCCACAGTATTTCTAGTATTTAAAAAAAATCCACTGTAAGATGTGAAGTAAATGCTCGAGATTTCGCTCAAATACAATATGATTGTTTCTTAACGCAGCCAATAGTTTTCTCATTCATTTGTGGCTGTGATTCTATGTTTTTCACGTTTTATGGCCTATTCAAGTATATTGTCAAATCTCTATTTTCACCCACGCGTAGCATATGTTTGTCCTGCTGAGATATCGATCATCATTTGTGTGCTCATTAAAATTTCCAGTTAATACTCTCGTCGTAGCTCCTGGAGTGAAGAATATTAAAGGTGACAGGTTTAGTCCAAAATGATAGCAAGGGAAGAACTAACAATATGGAAGGAAACTGAAATAGTGCCTTCACTTGACTTGGGCACCTGGAAATCGTCAATAACCTATGCAGTGCAAAGGATGCTCTTGCCCCCTTAGGTTACAACACAATCATACAAATTTTGATGTCAGTAATACTATGTACTTATTTGTTTGCTGCTATTCTTGTATTGGCTACCTTCACTGTATTGGGGTGTGCTATTATAACTTTTTTATGGTCCTTCATATGTCTCAGAAAGCTTATTTTTAATCTCCAAGTTTATCTTGGAGGATCTGCATCTTGACCGTATTAGTAGTAAAATGATTTGTCTTGTTCACAGTATTCGTTCCTTGTCTTAGTTGCCTTCTTTGATCCTACTTAATGATAAATCCCTCTTTCCATTGACGACTCTTCGTCTTTCATTAGAAAAGTTACCAGCTGCTCAGTAACGCTTTGTATTCTTTCTCCTGTAAATAATTCTTATGGAGTTATTTCCAGAGTAAAATTAGGTGATTCACTCATGACTCAAATTCTTCCACAAAATCTACCCATGTGTGGTGCTTCTTGGAACAGTATGTTTTACACAGTCCAACTAGCTCCCTTATAATCTACGCACTCTTATTCGATTGCGAGTGATATTTTGATTTGTAAATAGGCTTTGTGTATAGATCACGCAGCATGCTTCCCAACACTCTGAGGTATCATTGTCACTAATAATACTGCCTGGTTTACCTATTCTCATTACATAATTCTTTTTGTTTTTACTGAGACTGGCTTCCCTGTAGCCATTTCTCAATGAAAACAGTTTTACATGCTTCGGCAAAACAACCAATGAATATTTATATCCACTTTGAGATGTTGGGAGGAGGCCACAAAGGTCAACGCATATGTTTTCCTTTATTTTTGTTGGGATTATGGTACACATATCCGCTTCATTACTAGAATTTGATACTTTCGCGTTCTGACAGACACTACGCCAGATTTTAAAATATAGTGTATTCTCCTCTCTAATTCATGAGAGTAGCAACTTTCTTTAACCTTGACTGCATATTTCTTTGCACCAAAATTAGCGTACATAAAAAGTATAAACCATAAAAGAATTTCGATATTGTGGCCAACACACCTTCCACTGTTGCTTTTCAGTAACTGTCCTACCATAAAATATCCTTTTATCTATGACATGATATTTCTTTCTTTGACATTTGCTTTCCCATTCCCTTCTACTTGGGTCATTTTATGGTATCATCCCTACTTTGTCCTCAAATTTTTCATTATGGTCATGATATTGTCTTCAACTTTTTCCCTTGTTGAGTACAGTATGGCCCTTCTTTTTGCCCTGTGTCATTAAAGTCTGCCTTGTCCACGCCCAATGTCAATCTGCGCAATGAATTCACATTTTGAAATCATACACCAGCCTGGTATTTGCCTAGTGAGTTGTGGGAAACTGACTAGAAAGCACGTTCAGGTTAGCCTGCTCACCACCTCTCGTCGTTACTACGCTCCGGATAAGGCTCGTCTCTCCTAGGCTCGGATATCCAGGGGTTTCCAAAAACCAAAAGATTAATTTCGGGGGAACGAGTTGACCAACGTACTGGACTTGCCAGACCAATGCCTTGCCCATTAAATGTCTGTGTGAGGTGTTACCGGACACATCGGAGAAAATGACCTGGTGCTCTATCATGCATCTGCAGCCGTTGTTGAAATGGTACCTCCTCTACCAGAACGGGCAAATCGTTTCATAGGAACTGACGGTAGCTTGCCCAGACTTATCAAAACACAAATGGGTTCCATTACAACTAATGTGTGCCCCACACTGACCATGAACAGTGAATAAGGTTTACAGCAACAGCCCTAATAGGTTTTAACTGCATGCAGTATCCGTAGGGAGTAACAGGAATTTCTCTCAATTTTTCTGTGTTCTGTAGACAGATATTTTCTAATATCAAAGAACTTACAGCGGAAAAGATGTTTTTCACAGAAGAGGTGCACATGCCTCTTAAGGTATGCATTTTAGAGCCCATGCATGTTCACTGGATATTTTTGTGTTGCTTTGATGCACAAATGCCCCCTATCAAATCTTCGAGTACCATTTTTTAACAGTCTGTGTAAATAAATCGTTATGTGCAATGATTCACAAGTTCCTACGATTTCTCTCAGGTTGAGATTAATTTAACAGCACCCAAAATTAAAATATAATAAGAACTGGATCATAATTGACATTTATGGTTTGCCAGAAATAACTTGATCGAAGATTGACTTTGAAAGACAGCAGGTCCTTTCGGCCCACCTTTCTTTCCCTTTCTTACAATTTTGTTTGATGCTTGGCATACTATTTGAGATTCAGTAGATGCAGTAACTGACATCTGCTGTCAGCTTATCTCACCTTTTGGCATTAAAATATTATTTGAGTTTCAGTAGCTGACACCAACTACTAGCATATAATTTCTCTTAACTGTCGAATAACACTGTGTATCTAGGGCATTCGCCATCATTTCTCCAGACAGTACTGTCTGTGGTAATTGTGATCATCCTCTCAACTATTCATCGCTCCTTACACTTGCATCCAGGGTAACAGTAGTCATCATGATTGAAGGTTAATAGCAGTGATCAACTAACTGGCCATCATTGCTCATCAATAATATTTTGGAAGTAATGGTAAACACTGCTATTGGAATAATTTTACTTTGGACCATATTTTTTTTCTTTTGTTTTTTGAGATTCTGAACCTTCCTCCCTGTGTGGAATGTTTGTCTAATCTTTTGTGTTTATTGTTATTTAGTATTCCATGCATTATGAAATTAGAGTTACGAAACCATGTTGCTTGAGTCTTAAAATTCGTTGAAAATATCATCAAAACACATAATTTTTAGTACAGCTTGTTGTGCTAATTCGTTGAAAATGTAATGTTGGTGGAAAAATATGGAACCATAGTTCTCTGATTAAATTTAATAACACAAAAATACATTAGTCATCCAATAACTTTCTCACATACAACTGATGCGTTATCTTCTTACCCCCAAAAACAGTGTTTTGTCAACTTTTTATACTGTTGGTAACATGACCTTAAGTGGGCCTAAGATTAAATGTTTTAAATAGTTTATTTGCTAATCAAAATATGACTTACATTTCCCTAGTGGAGAACATGATTCATTACCTTCTTTGTCCCTTAACTGGTGCTTGGTCAGGTGGAGCATTACTAAAATACTTATAAAAATGCATGTTGATGAAAGTTCGATCTATCTATTTCCTCTGACCTTGTCTCAAATAGGCTTAACACAAAAATGACAGATCTTCATGTATTTCGTAAATATTATGGAGAGTTCAAGTGTGCTAATTTTATTGTGGCAATTAATATGGGAGCTGACATTCATCTCTGAATCGTCAAATGTAAGTTATACAAGAACAGCACACTTCCAGTAGTTAATATCTATAGAGCAGTGATTCAGACTACCTATCTGTATGTGCCAATTGTCACTACTTGTCTACTTAATGTAGTATTTCACCCAAAATGTGTTTTGTAGATTTATGGCCTTAATCAGCTTTGATTTCGTACATAGCCTCATTTAAATCTAAATGAAGTTTAAACTAGTTGATCTTATTTTGGTCAAAAGTAGAAACATTTTTCCATGGAAATATCATTGATACACTTAATTTGCAACTCCACGGTCATGTTTTCGGAACCAGTTTTGATGGATACTATGTAGACAAGGAAATAAAATTTGACACTAAATATAAAAATATCAAGGATGTGTGTCTCATCTTTAATACTATATTACTACTTCAGACATCTTAGTTGTGGAAATAACATTCTGAAACATAACAAGCATCAGCCTTTTATAGAACAATAATAAAGACAATTTAGATGTGTAAATATTTTATTCGTGGGTTCTTTGTGCCTTACAAGAATTGTGGCACAATAATCCAGCTATGTTCATTGACAAATGCACCTAAACTTTAAGTTCGATCTACAGTAGCGTCACATGTATTATGATAAGTAATACAGACATTTTGGGTATGGAAACATCGTAAGTTACAGCTATATTGCTATATCTTTACAAATTCTTGATAAATAATATGGGTTGTTCACACTCTTTTCAGCAAAACATACGTGCTGGATTGTTTATATCTCTCTGAACATGGCGTCATAACGTTCGCTGGCACAGATGAGCTCGTTCCAATATCTCGGATATCTGAAATTTATATTATTTTGATTTTCTATCAGCACAATTTTATTAGCTCCGCCACTGCCATAAGGAGATTTTCAAACTCTTGCCAGTGCCATTTGGAAGTCTGTGACTGCAGTGCCACAACTGCAACGCCGGGACTTCAGCGTCGTGAGTGCTATGGGGTGATCAGTGGCAGCTACTGCCTGTAGCCGCTCTACTGTTATTCCTTATGTTCTCCACTATTTTAAATGGGGAATTTTGTGTGTGAGTCTGCACTGATACATGTGGAAATAACGATACTGGAGCAATATTTCGTTGCTTTCACTTTATTTATTTATATCTATTTCTATGTTAAGGCTTTCGTGCCTGCAACCCCATATACAGTTGTTCTTGGAGAACGACATTATATGAAGTGTCTCACCCTAAAATAAAATATTTTCTAATTACATTCTAGCAGCATTATACTCTTTCATTTATGTAACACACAGTAGTAAAAGAACCCCTGCAAAGCATAAAACCCGGCTAATTCTTCACACGCAAATCAAATACTTGTAATTGTTCAGTAATACACATGTACATGATGGAAGTAAAAGTCCCAAGACCGAATGACTATACGATAAGCATTTTATATACTGGTGCTTCCTTCATTTCTTCGACATTGAGTCCAAATATATAACTAACAAACATTTACGGTCAGAGCAGAACTTATTCCCTGGACGTCTACTTCATGCAACTATAAAAATCTCATAAGGTGTCTTGTACCCACACTTTTCGGTAAATATGAGGCGGGATAGTGTGGAAAGGGACGTAGTCAGTACATTAGGAGGAATCTCAAACTGGCACATCTAGCACCAAGAATGAGATATTTACACGGAAGAAAATTACGAAACGTTGAAATTCATGCAAACTTCTCTTCTGTATCACTTGATCAAGCAGAAAGAAATAGGGGCCTTCTAAGGGTAAGGATATCGATCCTGTACTTGAAGGATCGAATCTGCTGTAGCGCAGAGTAACCGCTGACGGGAATGCCTCAGCGTTCTAGAAGAGAGAGACAGGCGCCTGGGGATCTCTTGGCATGAAGGGGTGAGTCAGTCGTGCCTGACCAAGCCCGCAGGGCAGGTACACGGAGCTTGTGTGCCGCGCGTCGTGTGTAAAAAAGTGAATTAGTTTTATGATACTGCGAAATATTGCCGGATATTGCTAGAGTCCAGACCTCAAGTGTATAAAAGTAAAATACTTTGTGGAAAGAATATTGATAGTCGCATCAAAGTTAAACCGGAAGTAGATCGGATATACCTATGCGCAAAGTTACAATGTTGAAGTTCAGAATTGTGTTTCGTATCCGGAGGAGGTATTATGTAATGAAAGAGGTTTGTACAGTAATGAAACGCGCACAAGCTAGTGATAAATTAGTGAGTGAAACTGTAGTGCGAATGCAATCCGAACCTGTCGGGAAGCGTTACTTGAATTTAAAGTGCAATAAGGTAATTGCATCGTATAAAAGTGTTCGCATATTAAAATCTCTCCGTTATTAGTAGAATATTCTCGAAGGAACAGTATTATATAATAGTGTGGGAGATTAGGTAGGGTATGTGTCGGAGGCTCACAGTAACAACAGTAGTTATCGGAGCACAAACCTTGGCAGTAAGTTCGCACTCTATAACTGGCTTCTTATTAATGTCCGATGGGTAATTTTTCTAACCAGCCACACTACTGCACGTATTATTTAACTATATTCGCTAATAAAAGCAATAAAATAGTAGGGGTGGCTCACAGCCCCGACGTAAGGCGCATTCTGTCATTTACACAGATCAATCAAGTAGGTGTCTTAAAGGCAAGCGTATTGCATTAGAATGACAAATGTCATGGGACACCCGCAAATATCGTTTCGGACCTCCTTTTGCCCTGCGTAGCACAGCAGCTCGACATGGCATGGACTCAACAAATCTTTGGATGTCCCTTGCAGAAATACTGAGCCATTCTTCCTCCATTTACCTTTATTTTTTAGTTTTTGCTTTGATGCTGCTCGCCACGAATTCCTCTATAGCCGTCCATAATCGCGAAAGCGTTGCTGGGCAGGAATTTGGACCCGAAGTGAACTGTCAATTACGTCCCGAAAATGTTAGATGGGATTCAGGCTTGGCGATCGGGTGGCCAAATCATTCGCTCGAATTGTGCGGAATGTTCTTCAAACTAACCGCAAGCAATAGTAGCCTGGTTACATAGCGCACTGTAGTCTTTAAAATTTCCTTCATTGTTTGGGAATGTGATGGCCATGTATGGCTGCAAATGAAGTAGCCGAATATAAACACTTTCAGTCAATTAGTGGTTAATTTGGACCAGAGGACCCAGTCCATTCCACGTAAGCACAGGCCACACCATTATGGAGCCACCATCGGCTTCCACTGTACCTTGTTGACAACTTGGGACCACGGCTTCGTAAAGTCTGCCCCAGCTTTTACGAACTGAAATCGGGACTCATATAACCAGGTCACGGTTTTCCAGTCTTCTAGGGCCCACATGCTATGGTCATGAGCCCAGGAGAGGCGCTGCAGACGATTTTTGTAGTGCTAGCTAGGGCACTCACGTCGGTAGTTTGCTTTGTCATAACACATGTTAACAACAAATTTCGCCGCGCTTTCCTAACGGATACTTCAGTCGTATCAGATGAATTCGCAATTGCAAACAATGACTACCATAATCTGTAGAATGGAATGACGACAGCGAAGATTTGTGGTGGACCGGGACTGGAACCCGCATTTCTAGGTTATCGCGAGCGGTCGCCTTACCATTTGGCTATCCGTGCACAGCTCACGGCCAGAATCAAACTTCCATATGTCATCATCAGCACATCAGATGAATCCGGCAGGCACAAGTTTTCATATCCCATTCTACAGCTGATGGTAGTCATTATTCGCAACTGCGAATTCAACTGATGCGTTTCGTATCGGCTGTGGTCGCCGCATTGCATCGTAAGTAGAATAACACCGTCACTGCAATATCGTATTTATCTGCCGATACCGGCAATGCGATTTTCAAACACAACGTCTGATCTGTACGCGAACACACATAATGGATGTGTGAGTACAGATCATAGAATAATGGTTGACGACATATGGAAGTATGGGTGTGGTTGTGAGTCGTGCACGGATAGCCGAATGGTGAGGTGACCGCTCGTGATGGTCAGGAAATCCGGGTTTCGGGTCCCGATCCGGCATAAATTTTCACTGTCGTCATTCCATTCTACAGCTCATGGTAGTCATTATGTGCAATTGCGAATTCATCTGTTGTGTTTAGTAACGGCTGTGGTCGTACATCGTCACCAGTATAAAACCGGCACTGCGGTGTCGTACTTCAGTCGTGTGTCCCACATCGACTTTTGTAGTTATTTCGCGCAGTGTTGTTTGTCTGTTAGGACTGCTGTCAGTCGTTGAGTGAAGGCGTCGGCCACTGCGTTGACGTGGTGAGAAATAATGCCTGGAATTGTGTCTCTCGGCACTCTCTCGACACAGTGAATCACGGTATAATGTGGGAGGCACCCACATGCCTTGCTCATACTGTGGCATCAAACAGTCAGGCCTGCAAGATGAGTGGTCTACCAAGCGAGTGGATTCATTCTTATTTATCGAGTAGCATGAACTCTAGTACTCACACATAAGTTACAAGTTATCCTCCTATATGATTAACACGCAACGGAAACACGTCTCTGACTATCAGTAATTTACAGAACTCTGACTGTACACTACGCACTGGCAATACCACATTTCCTTTTTGTCTTCTATTTAACGGCTTTTATCAACACGTGGCCACCGCACTGAATATGAATGGCGCACACATTATAAAGTCAGGACATCATGACAACATACAACTCGAAGGAAAAGTCCACCAATCTTTTTCTTTTCACTATCTTATTTATTCCGATAAATTCTCTAACCTACACACACAAATTCTACAACCTACAACAATAACACATGAGAAATTCCGCCAAGTGGGCATGGCTTTACAATGGTGAATCTCTATATTATGGTCTCGTCATTATTTTTAACGCTACAGTGCACTTTCTGGATAGGATGGTGGATCTTTTATTATACCTCACACTTCGACTCTCACAATCATCATCACTAAACTTTCCTCCAGACCGAGCGGTACCGAAGGAACAAGCATAACCCACTAATCTTTTGAAACTACCTTGCTACTCTCCCATGCAAACCACACATACCCAAATCACATGACATACATCACACTGCAACAAGAAATATGAAACACTAAATAGTCACAACACTATCACTTTCAGCTTTCCCACTTCAATTAATATTTATCCCAGTTTCACACGACACTGCCCCACTTTGTAATTCTACTTTCCTACTATGAACTCTGGAGATATATGCACGTCTTCCTGTGCAATGCAAGCCAAGTGGCGTTGCTGGATAGACGGCCGACTCACCTTGCTTCTCTCTCAGAGTTTGAATCTAGCGTCACGCGGAATTATATCACGCAAGGTAATATTAAGAACGTATTCATCACACACGCGAGTCCTCAACTGATACCATGGACGAGTACTTCCCTTTATCCTTTGTCTCATACACAGATTGAGACTCACACAGTACTCACCACGTGGAAGTACTCGTCTCTAATTTCAAGTCCTGCACACGCCATTTCTTAAATAATTCAACTTATGGTACACACGCTATTTCTTAAATATTTCAACTTATTGTACACACGCTAGTAGTTCAGCTTAACTTAAGCACACAGAAGTATTTCAACTTATTGCTACACGTGGTTTCATTGTGACCGTTGGTCACTTCCAAAGATTACTACAATCTCTTTAATATTACCTGCCTGACATTTAATTCTCCCTACAAAAGTTCCTGAAATAGGGAAATTATTATTTCATACTACTCTTAAATATTCCACATGCATACCATGTCTCCACTCTTTCATCATTACGGAGCACAACTAAAACAGGTCTTAACAGCACAAGATCCTGCGGCAGAGTGCTGAAACATGGCCGTTCTCCAAGTCATCTCCCATCTCTGTCGAGGTGGGGGAAGCACCTTTCTACCGCATTGGTCAGCCACATTTCAGGCGCTCAAAGCTCAGGCAAATTTCATCTCTTTGGTCCCACCAAAGGTGACCAAAGGATCGACTCAAAGATGATCATATATTCACATTCACTATCTGCAGTTAGCAGACGACCATACATTCATTCACTTCACAGATCTCACCAAACTGGATGTAGGAATTTACTTTGTGGGAGTGCACATGTGATCAATTAAATAAATAAATTGTCATTTTTTCCCACACTGGTATCCGGCATTGCTGTATTAATTGAAGTTGAGTTAGTTTTACAAAAAAAAAGTGTTGTTCTGACAAAAATAATGAAGTACGTTGTAGCTATTTTCAATGTCGGGCGGTACTGTACCCTTTCACCACCGGCTACCCATGCAGAAAAAAATGGCACGGTACTATCCTTGCAATGCGAGCGGAGTTCCGAACATTTTTTAAAGAAAACTGTATTAGAACAAACATAGCAAGTCATCAAAATAACCAGGAGGAGACCTTAGCCCCTGGTGACCTCAAATAGACGATCCAATGCTGTTACTTTACCAAATTATTGACACTCTTGTTGCATTATTGTGCTCTCCACAATGTGGAGTAACGTACACATACATATTTACAACAATCCAAATGACAAATAATACATCACATCATACAAATAAAAAATAATGGTGAGATAAAAATTGGCTTAGTTACCGGGATCTCCATTATTTTTAGGAGTAATCCAAACTTCAATAATTTGAAAACAAATAAAAAAAAAATAGTAATTGTACTCGTGAAATTCTAAATAGCTCACCGTCCAAACACAGAACAAGTAATCTGACATTCATAAATTGCGTTGTAATAATCTTTACACGGCAATGTCTAAATGCAAAACAAAATCAACAAAAGGAAAAAAAATTGCGTACACTAGTTACACGTAGAAGTCAGGCTCCATATCAATACACGCAATAAACAGTTAGCAATAACTGCTTGAATCCACCAGTAGCTCTCGTGTCTTACTCTAGTGCTCATTTCTCTGTTGTCACACATTTAGACGACAAGCACTTGCATTTCGACTAGCCTTCATTACACTTTAATGTGAAATATCACCACTGTGATAATAAAGTAAATGGCTTCAGTCAACACACCGACAAGATCATTACTGTCCACGACTTCAAAATGCATCAATTAATTCCGATATTTGTCGTGCAATGCAAACTCTTCTCCCCTGTGACAACCTTACTGATCAATGCTATAAGAGCCGCTACGTTAGTATTACGCCACTGGCTAATAATTAAAGCATAATTGTACCAAATATTCTAATAAACATGCTACGTGAACTTGATAACCCAGAATAAACAAACAAAAAAAACACTAACTATTCTAAACACAAATGTTAATGAAATACAATTACACTTGCTGTCCCTTCAGGAATGAAACATATAAAAAAAAATATTTACACAATTACAAATACATTATCCCCTATCTTGCGAGTCACACGGAAACATTTCATTCTGTGTTTTTCTTGGGTTCAAATAAGTTGCTGACAGGTTCCCTAGAAACAATGTCTCGGTGTCAAAGCTCTCCCATGGTTACCCGGACGAAAGTGTTTAAGTCACTCAAATCGGCATTTTGAACACGCACTGAACAGTAAACTGTATCTCACATTAAACACAAATGTCATAGTCACTCTCAGCGCACCATTCACACGAATCTGGTCGTCCAGAAATGGCCCTACCACTACCATTACCCACGGTTCTGTCCTTTCAGTTCATGGTGTAATTAAAATTCGTAAGTTCCAACAAACAGCCCTTATTCCCGCACCAATTAAAGAAATGTCTCCTACTACAGACGCAAATGTCAATGTCCCATTCTAGTTTCTTGCGTTCATACAATAATTAGTCACTAAACGACAACTGTCCTCTTCAAGTATACCAAGCGTCCCACATGCAATTCACAAAGCACACTTAACAAGTCACTGCCAAAAGTTTATGGATCCCAAGACAAAACAAAACGACAAAATCTTTTCCACCACTCACAACGTGGAAACACCAGTCCTTCACTTTCCACCTTATCGAGACGTAACGAGCAGTCATCTTGTTTCACGGCTCCACAGTCCAGTACTAGTTAATAGTTGCTGGTAACAAATGCCCGCCGGGCTCTGCCGCACATCGTCCATTCTGCCTCCGCGGGATACTTTCCCCAGTCGTAAGGGTGGCGGAACTTATGAATGGCCAGTGGTACGTGTGTGTCGCCCCAGGCCGTTGACCTGCTGTAGCGGGCGCGTGGAGTGTACCCCAACCAGCAGTGGAGTGGGGAGTGCCGCGGCCTTGTCGCCCGTCGCCATGGCGACGACAGCTCGGCCCCGCTAGCGGTATGGGCGCGTTCTGCGTAGCATCTCAGCGCTACGACACCCAATCAGTCAGACCCTTCCGTGCATCTCGCAACATTACAGACAAAGGATATTCTTACAGTATTTAAATACTCATTGATTACATGTATGATCTATTAGATACATTGGTAATAAAAGAATCTTTGTTCTAAAAAAAAATATAAAATCATACCCCCTAGTTTTCTACAAATACAACATCAACATTTATCCCGTTTCTATATACAGCCCACACTTGTGCTATTGATTGTACCTGCCGTCCCTCATACAAAACAAGAAAGTGTAAAAAAAAAGAAAAAGGAATAATAAACAATCTATACAACTCATAATTACAATATAAAATAGTAGACTACTCTAACATCCTATCATAGTGAAAATATTAGAAACAGTTTATTCTAAAACTACAATACACAGTGAACCTTTGTGCATGTGACAGACTGAAATTAATACCACTTGAAAGTGTTCTAACAAAAAAATAAGAAATAATCTACACAGCTCACAACTTCCTACCACATGTTATTAACTAGTTAACTACTTTAACGTACCAAGACAATAAACGTTTTAGAAACTGATGACTCTAAATCTACAACATACAATGCACCTTTGTGCTTGTGACAGACTGAAATTAGTATCTCTTTATATATTTTACCTTTTTATTTTATATAACAACATTTCTAGGACATGTATGAACCATCCACATGATGTTAGATCCTGACCTGCCATCAAGGTTCATCCAAATCAAGCAATAAAGCACAATAATGTTTTAGTTATGGATCAGTAGCATCCCCTTTACAGGAGTGTGCATATTGATCACACTACTCTACGACTCTCACTCACCAGACATCACATTTTCCTTCTCATTCAATCCATTAATACACTAACAGAATAGGTCTAGAAGTCAGCTAACCTTAACACCACCACACTCACGACAACATACCATACCTTTGCTCCCTTATACTCAACCACATAACACATGAAGCTGTTTCGGAGATAGCTTCCCAGTCTCCGAATTCGTCCTTTCACTCTGGCACCTCTCTCCATCGGCTTACCTCTGCATTCACTTCACCGATTATTCATCCTGCTAAATATCACTTAGAATTGCGACATTTCATCTAAGAACAAAAAATACACAAATTATTCCTCCTGCAAAATAACTGTACACATTCTTGGTACCGCTTTCATTAGTTATACTGGTACCAGGCTTCAACAACAGCAACAACAAAAAATATTATTTTTGCCAAATCGCAAATGTTATGCTAAGAATTAGATCTACACTTATATTACATCTTACGTCAGTATTCCACAACGTTCACCATCTGGATCTCATACTCCCTTTATGTCCTTTCACATTGTGCAGTTGTCCCCATCTCTTCATTCGTATTTCGGCTCTCTGTCCATCCCTTACTCCATCATTTCCTGGTCTTCCTTCGCCATTGGCATCTATCTCGATTGCAGCATACACCAGCTTCTCTGTAACATACATCTAAGACATCTCCACATTATTCAATTCTACTTACCTTTATTTACCACTGTTTCATCACGTCGAATCTCTCTTTATTAATCACACTGCTCCACGTCGCTTCTCTCCTTATATATCACCTTTATCCACTACTATTTATCACGTCGCTTCTCTATCTACCATCTTTACCCACTCATTAATCATCACGTCGTTTCTGCTTGATCCTTATTCATATGACAAAAAAACACTTACATACACCACTCTGTCGACTCCTGTTCATGACTCATTTGACCAGTCTATTCCATCATACTTCCTGACATCCCGCCTGAAAATTCTTATGTTCGATTTGACCCTGCACAACGTTACACACCACAAATAAATACACTGACTATCTACCATAACTTGCCTACTTTCGATCTATCCTTCACTTTTCCATAATTTGATGTTAGAAATGTGATGAAGCCCACGCGATTGTTTTTCCCTTGATCGTCTCAATCAGTACAGCATTTTCATGGACAATCCGCCTCAATCTGAATGGTCTACTATACACAGTAAAGAATTTGCTCGTTAGGAATCTAAGCTTACATGAAAATTAAATGTATGCAGAGAATATACAAGCTGGGAGAAATGGGACAGCCCAAGTGTTAAAAACTTTGGTGCTAGTGGCCTCTTTCCTTAACAGCAGATTCCGAACAATCATACGCAGCACCTCATTATAACTGTCACTATGACAATGACATACTACCGATCAGATGGCAGCTAATCTAAAACTTCGATCACATTACTGATGTTACCTGTAACACCAATTGAACTGGACTAATTGGCATTAACCTAACATTCTTAGCAATTGATTTTTTTTTTTAAGAAACAGTTCTTTTACTTTTACTGTTCGAAATAAAAATTTTCAAATTTTTCTCTGAGAGACCAGCCTAACAGATGCCATTACTGGTGTTTTATTCCCTGATCAGAAGTATGGTATTTGCATTTCTACATACTAGTGGAGTATGTCTGTTACATAGACAATTTTCAGTGCCAGCAGCATGTGTTTTAAGGCAAGATGCTAAGGGCTGATATGTTGGATTAGTTTCTCCTATCCTTCAATCCATTATGACAAGAATGAAATGCCAGAATTTTATGCTCTCCTGTCATTCTCATAGTTTCTGCCGTTCCTATCCTCGACTCTGTCTGATCTATGAGTCGTGTCTCCGTTCACAATGTTGCTCTCATTACCCAGTTCCTGTGACAATTGTTCAAATGACGCAGAATCGTCTACGCCTCTGCCTGCTATTGCTATATCTCTGCGCAATTTCACTGGCAGCTTTGTTATACAGATCCTAATGAACTCCCCAGTTTCGTATGGCACATCCAAATACCTGTTTCGTCTCAGCATTTCCTGATAGCACGACACTGGATCTCTTATACCACCTTCGTTGCAATTTGGCATCATCAATATGCTTTGCTTAACCTGGTCCTGCTTACTTTGCGACCAGAATTCATTTAAATAGCTACTACAGTCTTTAATAACTTCCTGCATTTTCGCTCTAGCCTCGTCACTCAAATGGTTACACACAAACTTCATTTTGAGGGGCAGTCCCCACGATGAAGGTAATGAATCTTGAAATTGAGACAGCCTTGGACTATACCCAGTTGGGTTTGCCTCCTGCTTTATCCGACACAACCGTACTTCTGACTCTCTGAATTCGTCTTCCTCTTTCTGCCTATTTTCGCTTTTTGAGTTTATCTCAATCTCCCTCTGCAATCTGCCTGGTGGTGTGTCTCCTTCGCTACTGCACGCTAATTGCAACTGTGCTAGTTCTTTACTATGTTTCCTACTTATTACTAATTGCGCCTCTTTAAGCTGTAATAGCGGTTGTATCTCCCCCTGGTTGGCATAAACCTCTCACTGCATACTGTCAGAGACTGTCTCGCCTCTTATACTGATCTTTTCTACCTATGCACTAATCGTATTCATTCTGACCACTACTTCTTTGATTCGCTCACCCGGCAACACGCCCCTACGTTCTGTAATATCGCTCTCTATTGCACTTATTCGTACCTCCAAATTATTTTCTTTTACAGCATCCTGTACTTGCTTCAACGCACCCAGATTCTTCTCCCCCTCATCTAACCGATTATTAACTGCGGGCAGACGCTCATCGATAACTGTGTGTAGCTTCCTCATTGCCTCTTTATTTCCCTTATCCATTGCCTCCAATCTTTCCTTATTTGCTTCCAATCTTTCCTTAGTCTTCCTATCTCTCTCCTTATTATCTCTGTTCATCGCTTCCAATCTTTCCTTAGTCTCCCTATCCATCGCTTCCAATCTTTCCTTATTATCTCTATCCATCGCTTCCAATCTTTCCTTAGTTGCTTCAAATCTTTCCTTATTCTCCCTATCTCTCTCCTTATTCTCCCTATCTCTCTCCTTAGTCTCCCTATCTCTCTCCTTATTATCTCTATCCATCCTCTGTAAAAACTGCAGTATCACATTGTCATTTGCTAGTTTCGGTGCGCTCACATTGTTCGCCTGAGAAACCGTCGCTTCGCTAAGGGTAGCTGCACTTTCACTGCATACCTGACCTAGTCCCGGCTCGCCCGCGTCGTTGGGAAAAGCCCCCGATTGTGAACAAAGCCCGCCGCATAAAGGATCACCTAGCCGCGGTCCACAGAACAATTCAGCCCCTTCTGAGTGCTTGCCGTCCCCGCTCATTAACCCATGGTCAACAGCTACTTCCTGCTGCACTGCTACGTCCACCCCAGAATCGCTATTCTCCATGGTGGCTACACTTTTCGACTGCGACCTAGTTACTACGGACATTACGAAAAAAAAATTACACCACGATCTTCCAGCCTTGGACGATATAGCAATTAATTACATAAAAAAAATAAAAGATCCTCACCAATCCAGAAAGAAATTGTAAACAGAAAAAAATTTTACTTCCTATCGCTATCACAATACATTCCATAAAAAAATATTAACAGCAAAAAACCTAACAGCAAAATATCCTGGCAAAAACGGTATCCTGGCAAAATATCCTGGCAGAATATATCCTGGCCAAATTATCCTGGCAACAAAATATCCTGGCAGGGTCGAAATTATGAGAGGCACCCACATGCCTTGCTCATACTGTGGCATCAAGCAGTCAGGCCTGCAAGATGAGTGGTCTGCCAAGCGAGTGGATTCATTCTTATTTATCGAGTAGCATGAACTCTAGTACTCACACTTAAGTTACAAGTTATCCTCCTATATGATTAACACGCAACGGAAACACGCTTCTGACTATCAGTAATTTACAGAACTCTGACTGTACACTACGCACTGGCAATACCACATTTCCTTTTTGTCTTTTATTTAACGGCTATTATCAACACGTGGCCACTGCACTGAATATGAATGGCGCACACTTTATAAAGTCGGGACATCATGACAACATACAACTCGAAGGAAAAGTCTACCAATCTTCTTCTTTTCACTATCTTATTTATTCCGATAAATTCTCTAACCTACACACACAAATTCTACAACCTACAACAATAACACATGAGAAATTCCGCCCAGTGGGCATGGCTTTACAATGGTGAATCTCTATATTATGGTCTCGTAATTATTTTTAACGCTACAGTGCACTTTCTGGATAGGATGGTGGATCTTTTATTATACCTCACACTCCGACTCTCACAATCATCATCACTAAACTTTCCTCCAGACCGAGCGGTACCGAAGGAACAAGCATAACCCACTAATCTTTTGAAACTACCTTGCTACTCTCCCATGCAAACCACACATACCCAAATCACATGACATACATCACACTGCAACAAGAAATATGAAACACTAAATAGTCACAACACTATCACTTTCAGCTTTCCCACTTCAATTAATATTTATCCCAGTTTCACACGACACTGCCCCACTTTGTAATTCTACTTTCCTACTATGAACTCTGGAGATATATGCACGTCTTCCTGTGCAATGCAAGCCAAGTGGCGTTGCTGGATAGACGGCCGACTCACCTTGCTTCTCTCTCAGAGTTTGAATCTAGCGTCACACGGAATTATATCACGCAAGGTAATATTAAGAACGTATTCATCACACACGCGAGTCCTCAACTGATACCATGGACGAGTACTTCCCTTTACCCTTTGTCTCATACACAGATTGAGACTCACACAGTACTCACCACGTGGAAGTACTCGTCTCTAATTTCAAGTCCTGCACACGCCATTTCTTAAATATTTCAACTTATGGTACACATGCTATTTCTTAAATATTTCAACTTATTGTACACACGCTAGTAGTTCAGCTTAACTTAAGCACACAGAAGTATTTCAACTTATTGCTACACGTGGTTTCATTGTGACCGTTGGTCACTTCCAAAGATTACTACAATCCCTTTAATATTACCTGCCTGACATTTAATTCTCCCTACAAAAGTTCCTGAAATAGAGAAATTATTATTTCATACTACTCTTAAATATTCCACATGCATACCATGTCTCCACTCTTTCATCATTACGGAGCACAACTAAAACAGGTCTTAACAGCACAAGATCCTGCGGCAGAGTGCTGAAACATGGCCGTTCTCCAGGTCATCTCCCATCTCTGTCGAGGTGGGGGAAGCACCTTTCTACCGCATTGGTCAGCCACATTTCAGGCGCTCAAAGCTCAGGCAAATTTCATCTCTTTGGTCCCACCAAAGGTGGCCAAAGGATCGACTCAAGGATGATCATATATTCACATTCACTATCTGCAGTTAGCAGACGACCATACATTCATTCACTTCACAGATCTTACCAAACTGGATGTAGGGATTTACTTTGTGGGAGTGCACATGTGATCAATTAAATGAATAAATTGTCATTCTTTCCCACACTGGTATCCGGCTTCACTGTATTAACTGAAATTGAGTTAGTTTTACAAAAAAAAATGTGTTGTTCTGACAAAAATAATGAAGTATGTTGTACCTATTTTCAATACTTCATGTCAAGTGTGAATACGAGATGCACTATATTATTTTTATGCTTACAAGTACATTCTCATGGGATAAATTCTACTCTGAACAACAAATGTCTGTTACATGTTTCATTATATTTTATGGTGTATAAGTAAAGATTAATTTTCTCAGTTTCACTACCTCCACATCGCGATTGCTTAGAAGATGAGGTAGCTGTCTGCAACTAAAGAAAATTTAATGCTTTTTTGGGTTAATTGATCTACTGTGTATTACATATGGCAGTATAATGCTGGTACGTTACAGTTTACCAAATTTGTGTCTTTAGTTTGAGATTCACTCTGCATTTAGTAGTTTTACACATGAGCTCTTGAGAATGGGACTGCAACCACTAAACTAGTCTCAAGGAAAGAAAATTAAACTACTTGTGCACATAGAAATACTACTTCCAGAAAACCACAAATTGTGCTCAAAGTATTGGCTATCGGTAGTGACAACCTTGTACTACTTCCATCAGAGTAGGATACACAAAAAAAGTGTGTTAACGACAGAAGTCTGAAGTCAGAGGAAAATGTGTAGCACGGAGTTGAAATGGCCTGGTCTTTCTCAAAGGGTCGGAGAGAAGTGGAGAAAAAGCGTTATCTGGTGCCGTCTGCGAATTAGCTGCATCGCCGTTTCAGTCTGCAGGCAGCGCAGCCAAGGGACAAAGGAGCTGTCTGCTAGGAGCGGCTGGAAAGGGGCGGGGGTGTGGGGGTAGGAACAGGCGCTGCCGCCAGTTGCAGCTCACAGAGGAGCCGCCTAACCAGGGGCTGCCTTTGCTCCCATCCCGCATCTCCATCTCGTCTGCGGCGGTCGAGCGTGTTCTGTCTATCCTGTTCTCCCTCTGCCCCCACTGCGCATGCATTGCGTCAGCGACTGTTTCACACAAAATTCGACATTTTGCTGTCTCCTTTTTAATGTGTTTCCTAGAAGTGTCAAAATAATTCACGAATAAGTTTTCCTGCAAACTACAAACAAAAAACCGTGCCCAAACAATCTCAAGTGCTCCAATGCAAAACAACACCCACTGAGTGAACCTTCAAAAGAATTATTAAGGCACCAAAAGTTCGTGAATACATGGTAAATGAACAACACCGCATTACTGGCTTAAAATAACAATTTTTTCACTGCTCCCTGCAGTGGTGCGGGATCATCATACTTCTTCTGGGGCCTACTTAGTTAGCTCAGTAAACTCCATAGAATCGCTATGAGCTGAAGTGACGAATAGTGCGGTCCAGCTTTTCTGTAGATACTAGATCGTGTTTAGGAAACGACGATTAAAATTTTCAAGGCACTGAGCGTAAATTTTAGCAGGCGCCATTTTCATCCGAAATGGTGGCGCAAGGGTAGCACACGGCTTCGTGTTCGAAATCCGATTAACGTTTTTTCTTTTTTTATTATTATTACTTTTTTTATCTGCCCATACCCGTTTAAGGCTACGATGCAAATGCTTCTTATTAAGTTAGGGGACACAAGAGCATTATGCTAACAATAAGTGTCACATTTATTACATAACATAGCCGCGCGGGATTAGCCGAGCGGTCTCAGACGCTGCAGTCATGGACTGTGTCGCTGATCCCGGCGGAGATTCGAGTCCTCCCTCGGGCATGGGTATGTGTGTTTGACCTTAGGATAAATTAGGTTAAGTAGTGTGTAAGCTTAGGGACTGATGACCTTCACAGTTAAGTCCCATAAGATTTCACACACTTTTGAACATTTTTAAATTACATAACATAAATATGTGCGTATCGTTATTTCAGGGTCTGGGTCTTTTTTAAAATCTCATATCCTTATTCTCATTCTTCTATCAACACTCATATTAATTCTTATATTTTATTCTCTTGTTTAATCTTCTGGAAGATTTGGTATATTCTGTTGGACAATACCGATAGTAGAAACATTTTAAACGTAGAAATTCCGAAAACCACGAGCATCGTGCGAAGGCAGGCTTGCTATAGCGACCTTTCTTCACCGGGAAAAGGAACTTCTTCAACTATGCCGATGACTTCATGACTGTGCAATAATTTCGCTTCAAACCACGCATAACTTCATTATGAATCAAGATAAACTACCGGCATTTCACGGAAAAAAATTGAAACAATTTTCTCATTCATTTATTGTTTCGTATCCCGCCTGGATAGGCGGCACATGGATCTGATCCTGTGAACTGCTTCTGCAAAATAGGGCGAGAGTGAAGGACACGAGTAGGAGCTGGAGAAGGTGAAGTACTTCGGCACTGCGTATAAGCTAAAGCTCTTTTACTGGCGTATGAACATATACAAACTAAAATATTACTTAACTTTGCGTACACATGAGCACGTAGGTGCGAAGCCGTTCATGTATCGAGGCTAACAGCTACTAGAAGTTACAAAGGCAAATATGTAGTGGCTCGCCCACTATGAAAATGAAACAATGTTGGTCAGTCGTCTGCTCCTGATCAAATGGACAGAAGCTGGAGCGCCGCTGGTAGAGCTGCACAGCGCCGGCTAGAGGGCGCTGTCGTCGCTGTGGGTGTCGTAGTGCCAGCCTAAGAACTTGTACCTACACTGTGGCAACGTAGCTATCGATAGCACATTTATTATTACTTTTTATTAAATTAATTATTATACAGCGATGCTTCATTCCCAGTCGGGATGTAATGCTGCACTAATAGTGTTACTTTTTCTTAAATTAATTCACCAGACATAAGTTAGTAGAAGAATAAGGACAACATTATTCGGTAACATTCGGGAACCTTCATGAGGTAAAGTTCTACCGACATGGGTAAACAAATGGAAAACAGAAATGAAAATAATAATTGGCTTTCGAGCACGGGGCGTAAAACTACGAAGTCGCGACGAATGTAACTGTAAAGCCATAGCTTCAGATGAACAACTTACTCGCCGAAATGAACGTAAACATCATTGAAAGATATTTTCTCGATGGAGTATCTACGGATAAGACCAGGCACGTGTCCGCTTTTTTTTTTTTTTTTTTTTTCGTCGCACTGTTTGTGGTAAATCGGGTAACGGCACTTATCGTGTTCACCTTGTAAGTGAAACTACTAAATAAAACAGTTTCTTATCCAAAGTACGTCTGATGTATTGTGACTTTAGCAATACACCCGCTACTACTAAGTCCGTCCTAGCGCGCAGTTCCTCACATAAAAGCGCATACTGACTCATAGTCAGCGCAATTCTGTTTACTCACATAGGAATTTCTTTACCTAGTAGCCAACTGAAGTACAAAACTCGACACCTGTTGTGCAAAGACCGACAGTTTTACAGTAAAAAAGTGGTCACAGTGGGAGAATACAATACCAGGAGTCCCAGAAGGATCAGTATTGGGCCATTATGTTTCTTATTTTATGTTAATGATGTGTCGACTATTATTTTTAATTACAAATATCATTTATACCTGACGATCTTCAGTTATACCTAAGTACAAGCCCAACAAATCTGCGCAAAACCACTCGGAACATAAATACCGACTCACTTGATTTAGCAGAATGAGCACAGAACATATTTTCGAAATTTAACCCACCTAAGCAATCTCAGTCGCTCACAAAAGACGTTATTCCTTAGTTCAGAGAATCTCTTCCACCCTTAATCATAAACATCACAGGAATAACGTTTTTTCTCTGCAAAGAATTTGGTTATAATACTGGACTATCACTTAGACTGAACTGAACACACAGCTGCAGTCGTTCTCAACAAAGTAAAATCCTCTCTGTACCACGACACAACGCTTCCATGTCTTCTAAATAGTTTTCTATTTCAGGAATCCGACTTTTGAATAAACTTCCTCCAATATTAGAGAAATTAAAATCTTTTCAAATTTCTAAAGACAACTAATGACCCGCCTTCTATCACTATAGCTATTTTTTGTGCAGCTAACTCTAGTGAACTCTCCCTTCCCCACCACTTTGCCCTTCCCTTGTCTACAAAGTTCTCTGTTGAAATTATCGTCTTTTCTAGCACCTATTGCCACTTTCATTTCAATCCTCTCCTGTTTCATTATCTCTTCCAATTCCTCTAATATCAAACAAGGCTTCAAGGGTGCTGAACTAATCAATATCATTCTTCATGCTTCCATTATTACTTTATTTTTAGTCTTACTATTATTATTAATATTGCCAATTATTGTTTTATTGGTCATAATAATGCTAATTATCATTGTTGTTGTTGTTACATAATAATTATACTGTGTTTTGTTCCTGGTCAGATGTAAGGCAAGGCCAAATGAGGCTCAATACGGTCAAGCTAAACAATAAATAAGTAAAATAAATACTTAAATAAAATGAAAGCCCACACGATGGTTATCAGCTTAGTACGCTCTCTCGGTAGTCCACACTCCACAACTACTCAGCAATCTGAAGTTTTTGAACTGGTACTCCATGGTACGCCATAAACATTTTTTAGCCAACCGGACGAAAATTATTCCTTTAGAGACATCCAAAACATGAGAAAACGTCATTTGTAATTAACCGCATTGCTTTCTGAATTACTGTTTGGCAGCAAAAGCAAATTAATACATTTTTACAAAATCACTAGGACACACGAAAATATATCCTCATTCTACTAATGCTGAATCATTTCTCCTCTAGAGCAAGTTGGAGAAGTTTCGTCCACTCCCTGAACGCACACCCATCCTCCTCTCTGACTGACTTAATGATTTTCCATGGAAAAATTGGTAATTTCCTCCCATGACAAATATAACTGAGTCCTATCTCAAACTTTACATTTCCTGAAAAGCATATCATCTCGAAACAGCCCCGACTTTGCTCTTTTTATTATGTCATTACTCGAATACTTAAACTGTCTGCTTAACAATAAGCATTTCACTGCTTGTGAATTAGCACACGAATATAAAATGCGATTCACACGTTAATTTATCATTAATTATTAAAAAATTGGTGTGTTGATACATCACACCCACACTAACTCTGACAGCATAATGGACGAAATTAAGAATACCAAACAACTAAAATAATTACTAATTATTCATTAAAAGCATTACGAACACATTTTTACGAACAAATACTGTTTAATTGAGTTAAGTGACAAAGTATTTACTTAAGTCATTGAGGTGTCAGGATAGTATCTGCACAAGGAAAATATTAATCGTAGGAACTCTTATAGCAACTCGCTGTCGTTGCTGTGAAAGCTTACTTAAAATTTCATAGCAAGCGTTGGGCAGAAAGTGACAGTATTAATTCACAGGTTGGTGAGTCGTTTATACGCTGTGCAAAGCGTACACGAGCGTGACTAGGCCTGCAACAGGTGACACAGAGACGACAGGTGGAAACTTCCCAGTGTTAGAAGGCAGTCTGCAGGGCAACATACAATTGGGAGTGACAAGCAGAAACTTACAGTTTCCTAATCATCATTGCGCATCACTGCGACACAATCTTGAAGCTCACAATAACTTCTATATGTTAAGTTGTCGACCTGACCGTTGTTCAGATCGCAAGTATACATCAGATACAAAGTCATAAACATCGCTGTGCTGCAGGCTATAGTTCATCAGTAGCTGTTCCAGGGTTAGAGCTAGGATCACATTTTGACAAAAAGGGAAGGAAAATGTGGTTTTTACAAACTGTCGATGACTTTCTCTATAGATGGCCGAGTTTCCTGTACATTAGTTACGTGATATCGTGTCGCCTTTTCCAGATATTTAGCTTTCGGAAATGTCTTCTTTTTTTTTCTTTGTCATCAGTTTTCCGACTGTTTTATTACCGCCCTCTACGATTTCCTCTACTTGTCCTGTTATCCTATCTGTTCTTCCAATTACCGTTTTTCATATACCATTCTCCGTGCCGGTTTTTCGGAGCGCCTCTTCATTTGTTACCTCACCATCGCACTCAATTTTCAGCCTTCTTTTATGACATACTTCAAACGCTCATAGTCGATTCTTTTCCATTTTCCCATGGCCTATGAGTCACTTACATACAGCATACATCATATGAATTTTCGTCCCCAATTTAAGGTCTATGTTTCATACTAATAGATTTCTTTCATGAAAATATGTTTACCTCCTCTAGCCTGTTTGTTACATCCTTCTAGCTTAGTCCGTTATGCAACATTTTTGTTGCATGATAGTAGAACTCCTTCACTTAGACTACTACTTGGGCCTCATGTCTAATGCTCACGCTGTGCTAGCCTCATATGATCAACAAACAGGCGTACTTAATTTTACATTGCATTCTTTTTGAAATGGTGAGATGTTAATACTTTGCATACTACCGTAAGAAGTGTTCACAAAAGAAAACGCTCATTCGTTAGCAGTGATACTGTTCAATAGCCTCGAACATCATCCGATCTTTCGGTACAAAAACATTCCGTACGTGCTTGTTTAAGGACATTTATCTTCATGAAAAAGTCTCAAACCACAGAGGATTTTAAATGTCTGCTCGCTTGTTACTGATTTTTAGTATGTCAAGTATGGAAAAATATTTAATACTATGGTGGCACAAAAAATGAAATACAGCGAGCAACGACCCCATTCTTAACAGCTGCGTATTTATGTATCTCGGTAGCATTTCCAAACTCGCTGTACCACCACCTATTGTACCTGCCTCTGTATCCGAAATAGCTCATGCACGACTTTGGTATCACTCTTGTCTTAGACGAAGCTAATTCAAATCTTGGCGTTGAAGAATTTTCACCACCTGTATTTGTCTGGTGGGCTGATTTTCCTGTTCATCACTTTGTTACTTTGTCTTGTATTAGGTACCGAGCCTCCCTTCAGTGCCTAATCGAGTGACAACATAAATAGGGGTCCATGCATCAGACGCAGACGATAGGGTCGGCAGAACACTTGGTGTCACGTGGAGGCACCGGATTTCATCCTATTCCTCCACTCTTTGTCATAAACGACACAGATTGACAGAAACTGTACAGCCACTTGCTACAGTAATCTACACGATATAATTACAAGTGAAACACTTGCCATTCATGCCGTCCAAGTGACTCAGCTGGTAAGAAACGCTTTCATCAAGCAATAAGCCACATAAATTAATTTCATCTCACAAAGACAGATCTTCCTGAAAATGTCACAAAGACGGACACTAATCATAAAGTGATTTCCATGGCGGTAAATGCAGTGTGGTAGTATTGGTGTGTACTAGTTTGATTTTTCTGGTTTCATAAATATTTTTAACGTGGGTTATGAAGAGTTGTTGCATTTTATATCATCTGCTCTGTTTTCCCAGCGTTTATCCGACCTCTATTGATAATTTTACCAGTATTCTCTTTCATTCATAATGAATGTAGTAATTCCTTCTGTGCATATACTGAGCCGGCCGCGGTGGTCTAGCGGTTCTAGGCGCGCAGTCCGGAACCGCGCGACTGCTACGGTCGCAGGTTCGAATCCTGCCTCGGGCATGGATGTGTGTGATGTCCTTAGGTTAGTTAGGTTTAAGTAGTTCCAAGTTCTAGAGGACTGATGACCACAGATGTTAAGTCCCATAGTGCTCAGAACCATTTGAACCACTTTTTTGCATATACTGTATAATCTTAGTTCAACAATTATCACAATTTAACAGGAAGAGTTGTGTTATAACCTGGTTTCTTCAAGTGAACTGAGATGTCATCTATTAACCAACATGTATCAAAGTGTAAAAATTACAAAAACACAAAAATATAAAATAGCACGTAAATGCTAGTACCTAATCTCTACTGGAAACGGGTCCATACAAAGCGAAATGAATACTTACATACTCTCTCTCTCTCTCTCTCTCTCTCTCTCTCTCTCTCTCTCTCACACACACACACACACACACACACACACACATAGACACGCGCAGGAATATGAGTTTGGTAGAATCATAACCTCGATGTCCAAGAGAGAAACAAGATCTGTTTTTCTTTTTCAATGAATGGTACCAATGTCAGAAGAATAGTACTACATTTCGAAACAATGAAATGCAAAAGCCACGAAAGTTGCATAAAGTAACTATTACCCATTAAAATACCTGCACAGTTTCAAAGTACCATATGCATGAATGAAGAACATGGTGATAATAGTATTAATACATAACAAGTCCACCTGCTTAGCTGGGTGATAACCTGCTCGCTTCCCATGCAAGCGTGCCCTGTTTCGATTCCCGGCAGGGTTGGAGATTTTCTCCGCTCGTGGACTGGGTGTTGTGTTGTCCTCATTACCATTTCATACTCATCACCGGCGCGCAAGTCGCCCACTGTGGCGTCGACTGAAATAAGACTTGCCTTGGCGCCCGAACTTCCCCGGATGGGGCCTCCCTGCCAACAATGCCATTCGGTCATTTCCATTTCAGTACTTAGCATGTAGTTGTCACTACGTTAGTAGCCGCGTGAATAGAATGATCACTTTATATGACGTTGTAGATAGTGGAAAATTAAAGAAATACCTTCACGCGCATTAAAAGTCAAACGAATGTTTTAAGCATAAGAACTGTAGCAAGGTCCCGACTTCGAATCCCGGCCCGGCAGACAGATCCAATCTGATAGGAAGTATCAAGGTTAATAATGTTTAATGGTTTCACAAAATTACGATCTCTGTGTCTCGGTCACAGGTAGTACCTTTAACAAAAGGAGGCCACAAATGTATGTCGTACATGATAGTGGACCGAGCGAGGTAGAGCAGTGGTTACCAAACTGGTCTCGCATTCGAGAGGACGACGGTTCAAACCCGCGTCCGAGCATCCTGATTTTGGTTTTCCATGATTTTCCTAAATCGCTTCAGGCAAATACCGTCATAATTCCCATGAAAGATTTCCTTCCCCACCCTTCCCTAATCCCATGGAACCGATGACCTCGCTGTTTGGTCCCCTCTACCAAACCAACCAATCAATCATTGTAGTTGCATAGCGGAAAGTTCTGATTATATAATTCTATGATGAGTTAAACATCGGGTACCATGCTTTCATGTAGTTATTGTTCTTACAGATTTCGCTGAAGGTCTTTCACGAAGAGGTTGTGCTTGTCACCTGAGATTTTATTTGTCCATCACCGCTAAAGCGGCGAATATTCTCTGCCAAAGATTTGTTTCGTATTGGTTGTATGGGCTTATAACAGAAAATAGACCTATTTAATTGTAGATGATCCTCGTAGTTTTGTGTGCACTATGTCTGCCTATAGTGGGGACTCCCTTGGGCACAGCTTCGTGACGCATCACTGTCCACTCAGGATCGCAGTTTCTCCAGAGCTAACAACAATATGGGATTCGCCTCAATGCAAAACACTTTCATTTTTACTTACTTTATTTTCCACTGCAGTTTCAGTGAAAATATCCCTACCACAAGTGGGTTTTTCGTTTATTCTAAAACATGCAAAAACAGCATCGTTATAAACAGTATAAAACATTATTCTGCAAATAGTTTCATAATAAATCATTTATTTTAAGCCACAGCATGGTTGTTTCACTGTCGTCGTTATTTACAGAATGTTTTCCGTGTTTCTGTTGCCGATTGTTCGGTGTACAGCATGGCGTCTACACTGAAGCGCCAATGAAACTTGTGTACCTGCCTAATATCGTGTAGGACAGCACGTATAAGTGTCTCAGCAGGATGCGGCATAGATTCGACTAATGTTTGGAGTAGTGCTGGAAGAAATTGACGCCATGAATTCTGCAGAGCCGATCATAAATCAGTAAGAATTCGACGGGGTGGAGATCTCTTCTAAACAGCACGTTGTAAGCCATCCTAGATTTCCGGAGCCACTCTGTATCAATTCTGGACGCTTGGGGTGTCCCATTGCCGTACTGTAATTGCCTAAGTCCGTCGGAATGCACAATGTATATGAGTGGATGCAGGTGCTCAGACAGGATGCTTATGTACGTGTCACCTATTCGTATCAGGGGTCCCATATCACTCCAACTGCGCATGTCCCACAACATTACAGAGCCTGCATCAACTTGGACAGTCCCCTGCTGACATGCAGGAACCACGGATTATGAGGTAGTTTCCATACCCATACATGTCCATTCTCTCGATACAGTTTGTAACGAGACTCGTCCCTCCAGCCAACATGCTTCCAGTCATGAACAGTCCGATGCCGGTGTTGACGGGGCCAGGCGAGGCATAAAGCTGTGTGACGTGCAGTCATCAAGGGTACACAAGTAAGCCTTCGGCTCCGACACTTGTTAATGACCCAGCATTGAAATTTGCAGCAATCTGCGGAAGGATTGCACTTCTGTCGCGTTATACGATTCCCTTCAGTCGTCGTTGGTCCCGTTCTTGCAGAATCTTTTTCCTGCCTCAGCGATGTCGGAGATTTGATGTTTTACCTGATTCCCGATATTCATGGTATTATCGTGAAATGGACGTACGGGAAAATGCCCACTTCATCGCTTCCTCGGAGATGCTGTGTCCCATAGCTCATGTCCCCATTACCAACTATAGCACCACGTTCAAACTCAATTAAATCTTGATAACCTGCCATTGTAGCAGCAGTAGCTGAAGTCCCAACTGCGCCTGACATTTGTTGTCTGCCGACCGCAGCGCCAAATTTTGTCTGTTTACGTATCTCCGCATTTGAATACGCACACCTAACAAGTTTCTTTGGCGCTTCAACGTACAACTGTATGAATGGCTGTTATTAAAAATATAAAAGTGAACTTTCACTCCTCAGCTTCATACTAGTGGGACCTGCGGTATGTTGTGGATGCAGTTTTGGTGTGCACGAGGGTGTTACGTAATTTATCATGTATTCACGTTCGTTCTTCGCCTTGCTGTTGCTTTTAAACACAGAAAAACATAACTCTTACACCTTTGTCGTAACTGAAAAATTTTTGTCATCTTCCTGTTATCGTGAGTTGCGAGAATGCATCAAATATTATGAGAAGGCATCAAAATTGTGGCGGGATTTCTGACGACTTCTGTTCCTAATTTATGTCTGTGTGATGCGAGAGTGATCATGTGTTTGTGTATTGTTCCTGTTCCTTGTCCTGCGCCAGTTCTCAGTTTTCTGTAGATGTAAAATTAGTGTTGGTTGTTGTTCCTTGTAAAACACAAATCGACAGGAATTTTTATTCACAGAACTCATAGGTACGCTAGTTTCACACACATTCACCGCAAGATAAACAGAACATCTGTTAAAAGAGAAAACTACAAAACTGGTTCAAATGGCTCTGAGCACTATGGGACTTAACATCTGAGGTCATCAGTCACCTAGAACTTAGAACTACTTAAACCTAACTAACCTAAGGACATCACAGTCATCCATACCCTAGGCAGGATTCGAATTCGAACCTGCGACCGTAGCAGTCGCGCGGTTCCGGACTGAAGCGCCTAGAACCTCTCGGCCACCACGGCCGGCAGAAAACTACACACTGGAACTAAGTGTAATCAAATAAATTTCCTTTGAACATGAATACAAAGCGGACACTGTAAACAAGCTGAACAACAAGGTAAAAATGAAAGATAATCAGAGTGTCGACCCAATCACGAGTACACATAGAACATGAGAACTCTGAATAGTGACATCACACATTCTACTTTCCAAAAACACATAATAAATAAAAACGACCCCCCCACTAGTATCTAATCTGGTCCACACATCTTGAAGCACAGAAACAGTTTACACCGAAAACAAGCAACATAAGAAAATTATTACATGTAAAAGGCAGTAGTGGGAAGGAAAAACGTAATAAATTAAACAACAATAATTTGCAACAACACACTATTTACGTTTCTAAGAGAACTGACATGGGACAAAGAATAGGAACAACACACACACACACACACACACACACACACACACACACACACACACGCACGCAAGTCCTTACTCCCCCTTCACACACAGAGACAATGCGGCGCATTCTCGCTACAAACGCGAACGGCAAGACGACGTAATGTTTTAAATTACGACTAATGTGTAAAAGTTACGTTTTTCTGTGTCTAAAAGCGACTGAAAGCCGGCCAACGAATGTGACCTCATGATAAATTGCATAACAACTTAATGCTCACTAAAACTGTATCCATAACAATGCGCCAAATTGCATTAGTATGAGGCTGACGTATGTACGTTCACTTTTCATATTTTTTTAATAACAGTCGCTTATACTGTTGCAGATGACATAGTGTATACCGAGCAAACGGCACCAAAACCCAGAAAATTTGCCGGAAATAACGGCAAAAACTTACTTTAAGTAAGGTCTTATGAAACAATTTACAGAATACAATATTTGGAACCAAACAGTACACGTAACTACGTTTCATAATGTTTACAAAGATGCTACTTTTGCATGTTTTAGAATAAAGAAAAAACTGATGGCGATATTGTCGCTGAAACTAGTTTGTGAGCCGGTCGCGGTGGCCGTTCGGTTCTAGGCGCTCCAGTCCGGAGCCGCGCTGCTGCTACGGTCGCAGGTTCGAATCCTGCCTCGGGCATGGGTGTGTGTGATGTCCTTAGGTTAGTTAGGTTTAAGTAGTTCTAAGTTCTAGGGGACTGATGACCACAGCAGTTGAGTCCCATAGTGCTCAGAGCCATTTGAACCATTTGAACTAGTTTGTGAAACAAAACAAAATAAATGAAAACAAAAATATTTTGCATCAAGGTTTGTAAGTAGGCTTTTTAGGTTTTTATGTTGGTAACGCCAGGTAGCGTTCTATATGAAAATCACTGACTGTGCTGTGTGAAGTCTGTGACTGGTTTGCATTGTTGGAATATTCGCTTGTGTAGTGTTGGGCAGTTGGATGTCAACAGCGCGTAGCATTGCGCAGTTGGAGGTAAGCCTCCAGCAGTGGTGGATGTGGGGAGAGAGATGGCAGAATTTTGAGTGCAGACGATCTGGACGTGTGTCCATCAGAAGTAGTAGATTTGTAAGAATGAATGTCATGAAAAAAATATATATATTGACTTTTGAACACTATTAGGGTAAATACATTATTGTTTGTTCTCTATCAAAAATTTTCATTTGCTGACTATGCCTATCAGTAGTTAGTGCCTTCAGTAGATAGAATCTTTTATTTAGCTGGCAGTATTGGCGCTCGCTGTATTGCAGTAGTTCGGGTAACGAAGATTTTTGTGAGGTAAGTGATTCATGAAAGGTATAGGTTATTGTTAGTCAGGGGCCTTCTTTTGTAGGAATTATTGAAAGTCAGATTGCGGTGCGCTAAAAAAAGTGTGTTAGTTTAGTGTTGATCAGAATAAGTAAAGAGCGAAATGTCTGAGTACGTTCAGTTCTGCTCAGCTGTTTGAAAATCAAATAACGTAAGGGTCTTACCAGCACTGTCATTCATAATTTTTCTAAGGGGACGTTTCAGGTTGACCCACAATACCATATTGCTGTTTTTTGTCAAACAGGGACCAATGGAAGAAAAAAAATGGTTCAAATGGCTCTGAGCACTATGGGACATAACTGCTGAGGTCATCAGTCCCCTAGAACGTAGAACTACTTAAACCTAACTAACCTAAGGACATCACACACATCCATGCCCAAGACAGGATTCGAACCTGCGACCGTAGCGATCCCGCGGTTCCAGGTGTAGCGCCTAGAACCGCTCGGCCACTCCGGCCGGCACCAATGGAAGAGTTTCAAGGTAAAATGATTGATCTCCAAAGATTTACTTGACTGATGTACTCAGAATAAGAATGTCAGATTCTTTTTTCACGTTCTATTCGTGCGTATCCGACTCGGTACCCTAAAGAGGTGCACAGTATGAGGTTCCTCAAGCCTACAGCGAATCTTCATCACCGAGACGACACACCTGTTGCGGAAGTGTTGTGTTGGCGCAGCCAGCAGCCGGCAGGCCTTTCACAAAAACGGCACCCCGGCCTGGCCGTTGTGTTTACCCTGCAGACGGGACGTCGCGGCTCGTAACTCTGGACGCCCAGAGCCGGAGGCGCTTTGAGACGCAGCAGGAGGCCGGCAACCCAATACTCTTGGCGGCAGCGGCGGCGGCGGCGGCGGCGGCGGCGGCGGCGGCATCCGCTGTGGCCAACACGCTGCCGACGTATTTATTGCGGGCTCTTGGCGCTCATTCCCAATTTTATTCAAACGAGGCTCAAAAATATTGCAAAAGTGGGCGGAAAATAAGAGAATCACTACGTAGCAGACGACTCGTACAGGGTTTGCCTCTGAGCTTGGTGTAGATACAAAAGTTCGTGATAAAAGAGAAAGCAGAATCTGTGAAGCTATCGGATAATTAGTCAATTTTGTGACAGATGGAAGACAACATTTCCAAGAAAGTGTTGCTGTCACGGGGGCCACTCTTCACGTAAAACTTCGTAACATCTCACCAATTGTAACTGTGCATGCGTTTCAAACACCGTCTAATGAATCGGAAACATACTTTACCAACAGGCTCTCAAGGTATTCGTTAAGTATCTGTAAGGGACAAGAACTATAGCAGACCTCTGAGTAGAAATTGGAGACAGAGCGTTAATTAAGCCACAGCCAGAGTTGTCTGACGCTGGTCATCTCAGAAATGATCGCACCCCTTTCGTCAGACCAAGCATACCGCCTCCACGAAGTTCTACAAACCGCCCCATGGCCACTCACGACAGCCGGGTACTGCCTCTGTTCCAGATAGTTCGGCGTGACATGAAAATTCAGCGATTGCCGCGAGTTCAGGAGCCATTTCCATCATTCCATAGAGGCAGCTTTCCAAATAGGGAAGGGGATGGATGGAAGACAGAGTGCTGAATAATCATAAAGAACACCAATATATGTAGGTAGCAGGCTGCATTTTAACATTAACTCTTAGGATTCCCTAGGCTCTTGCGTCTGACCTTTTCTCTACGTTTTTCAAAAGGTCAGGCTTAGATGGCGCTGTGGTATTCGGTAGGGGACCCAGAACCGAACAGTTAACTGCTGTAACATTCACCCAGTGCAATTTTCTTAGGCAGTCCATACTGTGCACTGAGTCACATCCATTATTTAGTTATGTCGATGGGAAGGGCATTATGCCAGCCAGTGCTGAAAGACTGCCTGACTCAGGCGTGGCAAACAGTTTTCGTTTCCCGAGAAAATCGTTGATTTATTACAGACAGCCCAGAATATGAATAAGATTTTCATTGTAGGTAGGTCTTCTATATAGAAAATGCTTTGGGATGAGCTGGGACGATATATATTAACGATTAAAGATAGACATAATTCAGGATTTAAGGTCATGGCTAAATCAAAAATACTGTTGTTGTTGTCATGGTTTTCGATCCGAAGATCGATATTCAGCTCTCCATGTTACTCTATCATGTGTAATCCTCATCTTTGAATAACTACTACAACTCACATCCTTCTATTTGCTATATTCATCTCTTTCTCTCCCTCTGGAATTATTAGCCCCCATCTTCCCTCCAGTACCAAATTGGTGGTTCCCCGATGTCTCAGAGTGTGCCCTATCAACCGACCTCTTCTTCCAGCCAGGCAGTGCCACGGATTCCTTTCTCCCCTAATACTACTCGGTACATGCTGTTTAGCTACGTGATCTACCCGTCTAATATTCAAGATTCTTCTGTGGCACCACATTTAAGCCTCTATTCTCTCCTTATCTAAACTGTTAACGTCTATGTCTCACTTCCTACGCTACGCTACGCTCCATACAAATACTTTCATAAAAGACGTCCTAACACTTAAGTCTATATTCAATATTAACACATTTAGCTTCTTCAGAAACGCTTTTCTTGCCATTGACATTTTACATTTTATATGCTCCCTACATGGCCATTATCAGTTATTTTTCTACACTAATAACAACACTCAGCTACTGCGTTAAGTGTCTAGTTTCCCAATCCAAAACCCTCAGCATCACATGATTTAATTCGACGACATTCCAGCATCGTTGTTTTGCTTTTGTTGATGTTCACCTTATATCCGACATACAAGATACTGACGATACCGTTCAGGTGCTCTTCCAAGTTCTTTGCTGTCTCTGACAGAACTGCAATGTCATCGGCAATCCTAAACATTTTTATTCCTTCTTCCTGAACCTTAATTCCTTCTCATATTTCCTTTACTACTTGCTCAATGTACAGTTTAAATAACATCGGGGATAGACTGCAACACTGTCTCACTCCCTCCTCAAGCACTGACTCCTTTCTGTCCCTTTGACTCCTATAACTACAATCTGGTCCCTGTAGAAGTTGTAAATAGCCTTTCACTTTCTGTATTTTACCCCTGCTACCTACAGACCTCAAAGAGAGTGTTCCAGTCATTCAACAGTGTCAAAAGCCTTCTCTATAAATGCTATAAACATAGGTTGGCCTTTCTTTAACATATCGCCTAAGATAAATCGAAGAATGAGCATCGCCACGAATCTGTCCACATTTCCTTTACACCGAAACTGATCTTCCCCGACGTCGGTTTCTGACAGTTTTTGCGAGAGGTAATCTATGAAAATACGACCCCCAGAGAAAATAGTGAGGAGGTGCTACTTTAGTTCGTTAAGATAGATTTAAGACACGGTACAGTGCCGACAAATTAGAACACGAATAAGGAGTGTCAATGGCATTGCTTGGTGAGGTTTCACTGTTTCCACATAGTGTGGGACTGTTACAAAACAGCAAAAGTGCCGAGACACCACAGGGATGCAAGGTAGTCGATAGACGTGACACCAAACAATTACAATGCTTCAGGTGCCTCGAGAGGCACTGCTCATGATAATGGTAGCTCCAATAACAGTAGCTAACCAAGCAAGAGAAGTAAGTTAGTGGGAAAGTCTATGAGGTGTTGGAAGACATGTGGAAGTAAAGCAATTAAAGCTACTCGCTTTTATATACGTCACAGGTGGGGTTGACGTAGTGCCCGTAGGCGAGGAAGAATTAAGGACAGTGGCTGATATACCGCCTGCAGCTGGGAAAATTATACTGTACGATAATTGAATGGTAAACGTAACGCGGTGTAACGTTTGTAGCTGGGCCAGTCTTATGGCTGGACAGGTCTCTTAGAGGAATTGTTAACGAAGGGGGAAAGAGTAACAGGTTGTGGGAGCTCAGATACTTTCTCAGGTCATGATGACCTGAGAACGTGACCTAAGGAAATGTTACAATGGATCTACTACTGTTGTAAATAATTTTTTTCCAAAATTTCTAATGTATGAGAATATGGAGGCAAAGGACTGTTCACAAACCGCAAAGTCCACGCTGGCCAGTATCTCGAAATGGGGCAGAGCATGAAACATTGTTTGCCTATTAGCACACTGGACTCGCATTCGGGAGGACGTCGGTTTAATCCTGCGTCCGGCCATCTGATTTAGGTTTTCCGTGATTTCCCTAAATCGCTCCAGGCAAATGTCGGGATGGTTCCTTTGAAAGGGCACGGCCGGCTTCCTTCCCCGTCCTTCCCTAATCCGATGAGACCGATGACCTAGCTGTTTGGTCTCTTCCCCCAAACAATCCAATTCTTTGCCTAGGTCAGTTTTGTTCTCCACGGATTAACACAGGGTTTAGTCCACAGTACATGTTTCCATGTTTCCTCCCTGTGAGTCGTTAACGACAGCCACTAATTATTAGCGCGAACTGTAGTGTCACCGCCAGACACTTGCTAGGTGGTAGCTTAAATCGGCCGCGGTCCATTTAGTACATGTCGGACCCGCGTGTCGCCACTGTGTGATCGCAGACCGAGCGCCACCACAAGGCAGGTCTCGAGATACGGAATAGCACTCGCCCCAGTTGTATGGACGACAATGCTAGCGACTAAACTGACGAAGCCTTTCTCTCATTTGCCGAGAGACAGTTAGAATAGCCTTCAGCTAAGTCCATGGCTACGACCTAGCAAGGCGCCATTAGCCTTACATAGTTTGATAGTTATCGTATGAAATGTCTCATCAAGAACGTTGTAAACCAATGACGGATTAAAAGTTAAGTATTCCCAAAGCAACGTACTTTTCTTTATAGCAATTCATTGAGCGTCCTGTTTCAGACTTCAAGATATTCTGCGTGAGCTTATAGCGTGCCTATCGGCCCCCTCAAAATAACACTGTGTCGGCACTTCTGTCGACACATCACGAACTTCTATAAAATGTTAGGGACGAATGTAGATAAGGGCAAGTCATATCGTAATGCAAGAAATCTACCGTGATACATGTCCAATTCCAAGGAGTGGAGCTGAAAGCTGCTCAACAATGAGAAACAATATGTCGAAGGTATGAATGCACACTCGGTACGTGAGGCAAGGGCTAGTGTCACGCGACCGTTTTTCCCAACTGTATAGTAACAGAAATCAACCACTATGAACCATGGACCTTTGCGTTGGTAGGGTGGCCTGTGTGGCTCAGCGATACATATAGCCGTACCGTAGGTGCAACCACAACGGAGGGGTATCTGTTGGGAGATCAGACAAACGTGTGATTCCTGAAGACGGGAAGTAGCATTTTCAGTAGTTTCAGGGGCATCAGTCTGGTTGACTGCCTGATCTGGCTCTACATCAACCAAAATAACTTTGTTGTGCTGGTATTGCGAACTGCTGAAAGCAAGGGAAAACTACAGCTGTAACTTTTCGCGAAGGTATGCAGCTCTACTGTACGTGTAAATGATGGTGACATCTTCTTGGATGAAATTTTACAAAGTACTCTCCCATTCCCACCACTGGGTCGAGGCTACTCAGTATGATGTTGTCATCAGTAGATAAAAATGGCATTCTACGGGTCAGAGCTTGGCATGCTCGATTTCTTAATGGGGCAAGTACGTTAGCAAATTTAAAAAAGGGAGAGAGATAGGCTGAATTTAGGTGCGGGGTCTATAGGAATTACTGAAGTGATCGCTTCATTGTAGCCAGGATGAACAATAAGACCACACCATCCTAGTAGTACAAGTTTATTAGCCAAGTAGCTCCGCACATGATGAAGAGCCGCGCGGAGTGGCCGCGTGGTTCGAGACGCCATATCACGAATTGCGCAGACCCTCCCGCAGCAGATTCGAGTCCTCCCTTGGGCATGGGTGTGTGTTGTCTTTTGGGTAAATTAGTTTAAGTAGTCTAGGGACCGATGACCTCAGCAGTTTGGTCCCTTGGGAATTCCACACACATTATGAAGAAATTGAAGGTATGTGTAATAAGGTAAAAGAAATTTGTTAATATTATTGTCTTTTACTGAGAGCATTATCAGAATAGGACTGGTAACCATTAATTCAGATGTGCTAAGATAACAGTTTCATATTGTCAACGTTCAAAAATGGTTCAAATGGCTCTGAGCACTATGTCCCGTAGAACTTAGAACTACTTAAACCTAACTAACCTTAGGACATCACACACATCCATGCTCGAGCCAGGATTCGAACCTGCGACCATACTGGTCACGCGGTTCCAGACTGTAGCACCTAGCACCGCTCGGCCACTCTGGCCGGTCTTTCAATGTCTGTCAAGCATTTCAATCTGCTTTTGAATGTAATAAACTGAATTAATGGTAATTCATATTTAATTTTGCAGCTAACAGATTCCCTATTAATTATTTTGGAGTGACTATTATTATTTGATTGTGTCAGATAACAGAGCAACCAGTGATGTTGAAGAAGCGGAAATAGTAAAAAAGGATCAGGTGTCACCGTGAGTGAAGTTAAATATGATGGGATGTATCTGGGGTGCAGTGCACTTTCTGAACAGCTGTTCACCTGGATTGTTGTTTTCCAGCACAAATCCAATCGCCAACTTGGACGAAAGTGTAGCCTATGCTGTCTAAAGGAGCCACGACATCGATGACACTATTGGCGGAGGTCTACTAGGTCACCTTTAATGGAGTGAGAGTGTGAAATTCTGCTAGGATGCTTAGGATTGGTGATTTTGGGAATGGAGAAGAGATGGTTTGACTCGTCGGAGGTGATTAACAGAGCAAATACAGTAATTCAATTTTCAAACAGTATTTTCCATATACTTTAACCTTATTCAGAAAGATGTATTACAGTGGCTGTATATCTTTGCAAATCAAGCAGTACACCGTACCACTCAGTATTTTGGCCTTTCTTGCAACTCCCCTTGGCCTTTCTTGCAACTCCCCGTCTCTGAGTTCCATCTTCCGCTTTCAGAGACGAGTCCTTTGTTTGCAACTCGTTCTTACAACACACAGTCAGACATCTACTGCAATTTCACGTCTTGACTTTATCACACATGCAATAACGTCACTCCACATCTGTTGTATGACTATGTGTAAGTAATGGAACAAAGAGTGCACCATCCCACTCTGCATTGTCGCCAGATGGCGGATCCAACACGGCGGCCATAGATGTGGGAACATCACACCGACATCATGGCTGGAAATTCAAATTTTGGCGGGAAATAGCTCCACTCGGCTACCTCTACTAACCCAGTTCCCCCCATCCCCCATCCCTCCCCTCAACGAAATGAAAACTGGTGGAAAAGGACTCAGTCTGTGCTGGGCATAAAACTGATGTGTCATTATTTTCTGTGCATTTTGATTAACTGTTAATTTAAACAATTCGAGTCATCATATACAGTAGTTCTATCCAATGTGTTCATCTTGAGGTTTGAAGTGCAACTGCCCTAGTTCACAACACCACTGCTAGAGGGCGCTTTTGGCCCTCCCCCTCCCCTCCCAAGATGTAATCCAAGATGGCAGTCCGGGGAAAAGTATCAGGAAATCGCTCAGTCTGCACAGACCTTCCCAAGGGGATGGACGTAATTGTTTACTGTGTACTATGTGTTTTTTAAGCCACACTTCGAAATTCATGCTGATAAATGTGTGTGCGAAACTTGTAGATCATTCGGTATGAGATCAGACTTCTAAAGCACAAGAGGCAAAACGTTCAACCATTCCAACACAAGCATCCATGTGTTCTACATGTAAGTGCGCAGCTGATGATTATATCCTTAGCCACCTAAACAATGAGTGGAAGGAAAGGATTAGATGAGCATGTGGTGAATACTTTTCGACAAATAACGGCCAAGTTGCGGGATAGCGTGACGATGCATCTCAGAATTCACGCAAGTAGATGTTTGTGCTGGATCTGTCAACCTTTTTTGAATAACCTAGCACACCACATCAGCTTGGCCATATTGCACAATGGACCATAGGTGTTTACCATGAAGTTCAGTTGCCTAGTTCACAACACCGCCACCACGGGGCGCTGTCAGCTCTCCACATTCCCCACCCATGACGAAATCGAAGGTAGTGGTCCAGAAGAAAAGCGCAGGAACAAGAGGGAACGCTGAATCTAGTCACATGATACGCTTCAGCCATTACGATGGCAGTATATGGTGAGAGGAGGTATAGGGCCGGTTCAGCAGCTTCGTCATCTCGGTCTCTCTGTCAGACAACAGCACGAGCAGCAGCAGCAGCAGCACAAGAAGAAGAAGAAGAAGAACCATGAAGAGTCAGCAGCAGCAGTAGAGATCCAGTAAAGTCCTGCAGAACAGGAAGAAACGTAAAAGTAAGTATACCATGACACATCATTGTCTGCTGTTGACATTATTATTATTATTTGTTGTTTTGGTCTGTATTTTACGCTTCTTCCACCTTGTTCACCAAAGGCCTTTGGCACATTGAGGCCTGGAGGGGCGTGCACCAACATGTCGACCTCTGCTGTGTCCAGATCCACAGCAACATCAGCTGCCAACTTGTCGACACCTGCACCAACCTCTGAATCTGCAGCAGCAAAACCTACAGCATGTCCGAGCCTGTAGCGATCATGTGGTATCCTGTAGCGCACATAGTCCATTTACTGGAGCTGGACAAGAAGCTGTTATTGTCTATCCCACTCATCTATTTGGATGACATTTGGTCTGTTCCCAACGTTTCTAATGCTGCTGGCGGTTCTAAACAATAGGTCACTGACATACAACACATATGACCCATCCCATCAGAACATCCCTGTGGTAGTGCAGGGACAGAGTGCAGATGCTGTGGATAAGAAGGTTCCACTGGTGCTGGAGCAGGACATGGAGCTGTTGTTGTCGGTCCCACTCACTGATTTCTGTGATGAGGATGCACGATGTGCTTCCAACGCCCCGAATGCTGCTAATGGTCCTAAACAATAGCAGTATGGAGGATAGTACATCGACATATGCCTCATACCAGCAGAGCATCGTGGTAGACAGTGGCAGATGCTGTGGATAAAAATGTATCAAGCGTCCTCTTCCATTTCAGTTCGACATACAATTTATCTCCTGATGAAACGATACGTTTGAATGGGGGGTTTAGAATAACATCATGACTGGTGCATTTGAGGACTGAAACTGCGTCACAGTATTTAGAATGCCTATTTCTGAGTTCAGCTGGGACGAAATATGTCGTCCAAAGTACTACAACACTCAGCATATGACCACAGAGTATTCTCCAACTTATAGCCCCTGCCAGGCGTAAATTGCGCATCCAATGACTTTGCAAACTTTCTACGTGTACATAGCGTATCTGTTGATGATTTGGAGCATCTTTGTTTGTGCATGAGCGCAGAGCCAAAACAGATACACTGTGAATGAGCATGTGAAAAATCAAAGTATTGTGAGGTATCTATAGCTTTGAAGGAGATAACCGCGGAATTGAAACTTCCTGGCAGATTAAAACTGTGTGCCCGACGAGACAAGATCTCGGGACCTTTGCCTTTCGCGGGCAAGTGCTCTACCATCTGAGCTACCGATGCACCACTCACGCCCGGTTCTCACAGCCTTACTTCTCCCAGTATCTCGTCTCCTACCTTCTAAATTTTACAGAAGCTCTCCTCCCAACCAGGCGAGCTTCTCTAAAGTTTGGAAGGTAGGAGACGAGTTACTGGTAGAAGTAAGGCTGTGAGAACCGGGCGTAAGTGGTGCATCGGTAGCTCAGATGGTAGAGCACTTGCCCGCGAAAGGCAAAGGTCCCGAGTTCAAGGCTCGGTCGGGCACACAGTTTTCATCTGCCAGGAAGTTTCATATCAGCGCACACTCCGCTCCAGAGTGAATACCTCATTCTGGAAACATCCCCCAGGCTGTGGCTAAGCCATGTCTCCGCTATATCCTTTATTTCAGGAGTGCTAGTTCTGCAGGTTCGCAGTAGAGATTCTGTCAAGTTTGGAAGGCAGGAGACGAGATACTGGCAGAAGTAAGGCTGCGACTACCGGGCGTGAGTCGTGCTTCGGTAGCTCAGATGGTAGAGCACTTGCCTGCAAAAGGCAAAGGTCCCGAGATCGGGTCTAGGTCGGGCACACTGTTTTCATCTGCCGGGAAGTTTCATATCAGCGCACACTCCGCTCCAGAGTGAATACCTCATTCTGGAAACATCCCCCAGGCTGTGGCTAAGCCATGTCTCCGCTATATCCTTTATTTCAGGAGTGCTAGTTCTGCAGGTCCGCAGTAGAGATTCTGTCAAGTTTGGAAGGCAGGAGACGAGATACTGGCAGAAGTAAGGCTGCGACTACCGGGCGTCAGTCGTGCTTCGGTAGCTCAGATGGTAGAGCACTTGCCTGCAAAAGGCAAAGGTCCCGAGTTCGGGTCTAGGTCGGGCACACAGTTTTCATCTGCCGGGAAGTTTCATATCAGCGCACACTCCGCTCCAGAGTGAATACCTCATTCTGGAAACATCCCCCAGGCTGTGGCTAAGCCATGTCTCCGCTATATCCTTTATTTCAGGAGTGCTAGTTCTGCAGGTTCGCAGTAGAGATTCTGTCAAGTTTGGAAGGCAGGAGACGAGATACTGGCAGAAGTAAGGCTGCGACTACCGGGCGTGAGTCGTGCTTCGGTAGCTCAGATGGTAGAGCACATGCCTGCAAAAGGCAAAGGTCCCGAGTTCGGGTCTAGGTCGGGCACACAGTTTTCATCTGCCGGGAAGTTTCATATCAGCGCACACTCCGCTCCAGAGTGAATACCTCATTCTGGAAACATCCCCCAGGCTGTGGCTAAGCCATGTCTCCGCTATATCCTTTATTTCAGGAGTGCTAGTTCTGCAGGTTCGCAGTAGAGATTCTGTCAAGTTTGGAAGGCAGGAGACGAGATACTGGCAGAAGTAAGGCTGCGACTACCGGGCGTGAGTCGTGCTTCGGTAGCTCAGATGGTAGAGCACTTGCCTGCAAAAGGCAAAGGTCCCGAGTTCGGGTCTAGGTCGGGCACACAGTTTTCATCTGCCGGGAAGTTTCATATCAGCGCACACTCCGCTCCAGAGTGAATACCTCATTCTGGAAACATCCCCCAGGCTGTGGCTAAGCCATGTCTCCGCTATATCCTTTATTTCAGGAGTGCTAGTTCTGCAGGTTCGCAGTAGAGATTCTGTCAAGTTTGGATGGCAGGAGACGAGATACTGGCAGAAGTAAGGCTGCGACTACCGGGCGTGAGTCGTGCTTCGGTAGCTCAGATGGTAGAGCACTTGCCTGCAAAAGGCAAAGGTCCCGAGTTCGGGTCTAGGTCGGGCACACAGTTTTCATCTGCCGGGAAGTTTCATATCAGCGCACACTCCGCTCCAGAGTGAATACCTCATTCTGGAAACATCCCCCAGGCTGTGGCTAAGCCATGTCTCCGCTATATCCTTTATTTCAGGAGTGCTAGTTCTGCAGGTTCGCAGTAGAGATTCTGTCAAGTTTGGAAGGCAGGAGACGAGATACTGGCAGAAGTAAGGCTGCGACTACCGGGCGTGAGTCGTGCTTCGGTAGCTCAGATGGTAGAGCACATGCCTGCAAAAGGCAAAGGTCCCGAGTTCGGGTCTAGGTCGGGCACACAGTTTTCATCTGCCGGGAAGTTTCATATCAGCGCACACTCCGCTCCAGAGTGAATACCTCATTCTGGAAACATCCCCCAGGCTGTGGCTAAGCCATGTCTCCGCTATATCCTTTATTTCAGGAGTGCTAGTTCTGCAGGTTCGCAGTAGAGATTCTGTCAAGTTTGGAAGGCAGGAGACGAGATACTGGCAGAAGTAAGGCTGCGACTACCGGGCGTGAGTCGTGCTTCGGTAGCTCAGATGGTAGAGCACTTGCCTGCAAAAGGCAAAGGTCCCGAGTTCGGGTCTAGGTCGGGCACACAGTTTTCATCTGCCGGGAAGTTTCATATCAGCGCACACTCCGCTCCAGAGTGAATACCTCATTCTGGAAACATCCCCCAGGCTGTGGCTAAGCCATGTCTCCGCTATATCCTTTATTTCAGGAGTGCTAGTTCTGCAGGTTCGCAGTAGAGATTCTGTCAAGTTTGGATGGCAGGAGACGAGATACTGGCAGAAGTAAGGCTGCGACTACCGGGCGTGAGTCGTGCTTCGGTAGCCCAGATGGTAGAGCACTTGCCTGCAAAAGGCAAAGGTCCCGAGTTCGGGTCTAGGTCGGGCACACAGTTTTCATCTGCCGGGAAGTTTCATATCAGCGCACACTCCGCTCCAGAGTGAATACCTCATTCTGGAAACATCCCCCAGGCTGTGGCTAAGCCATGTCTCCGCTATATCCTTTATTTCAGGAGTGCTAGTTCTGCAGGTTCGCAGTAGAGATTCTGTCAAGTTTGGAAGGCAGGAGACGAGATACTGGCAGAAGTAAGGCTGCGACTACCGGGCGTGAGTCGTGCTTCGGTAGCTCAGATGGCAGAGCACTTGCCCACAAAAGGCGAAGGTACCGAGTGCGGGTCTAGGTCGGGCACACAGTTTTCTTCTGCCAGGAAGTTTCATATCAGCGCACACCCACTCCAGAGTGAATACCTCATTCTGGAAACGTCCCCCAGACTGTGGCCAAGCCATGTCTTTGCTGTATCCATTCTTTCAGGAGTGCTAGTTCTGCAGGTTCGCAGTAGAGTTTCTGTGAAGTTTGGAAAGTAGGTGACGAGATAAAGGCAGAAGTACGGCTGTGAGTATCGGGCGTGAGTCGTGCTTCGGTGGCTCAGATGGTAGAGCACTTGCCCGCAAAATGCAAAGGCCCCGAGTTCGAGTCTCGGTCGGACACACAGTTTTAATCTGCCAGGAAGTGTCATATCAGCGCACACTCCGCCGCAGACTGAATACCTCATTCTGCAAACAGCCGCAAGGCTGTGGCTAAGCCATGTCTCCGTTATATCCTCTCTTTCAGGAGTGCCAGTTCTGCAGGTTCGCAGGAGAGCTTATGTAAAGTTTGGAAGGTAGGAGACGAGATACTGGTAGAAGTAAGGCTGTGAGTACCGGGAGTGAGTCGTTCTTCTGTAGGTCTCATGGTAGAGCACTTGCCTGCAAAAGGCAAAGGTCCCGAGTACAAGTCTCGGTCGGGCAAACAGTTTTAATCTGCCAGGAAGATTCATATCAGCGCATATTCCACTGCAGAGTGAATACCTCATTCTGGAAACATCCCCCAGGCTGTGGCTAAGCCATGTCTCAGCTATATCCTTCCTTTCAGGAGTGCCAGTTCTGCAGGTTCGCAGGAGAGCTTCTGTAAAGTTTGGAAGGTAGGAGACGAGATACTGGTAGAAGTAATGCGTTGAGTACCGGGCGTGAGTCGTGCTTCGGTAGCTCAGATGGTAGAACACATCCATACAAATGACAAAGGTCCCGAGTTCGAGTCTCTGTCGGGCACACAGATTTAGTCTGCCAGGAAGTTTCATATCAGCGCACACTCCGCTGCAGAGTGCATAAGTCATATACGGAAAGAACGCCCAAACTGTGGCTAAGCCATGTCTCCGCTATATCCCTTCATTCAGGACTGCTAGTTCTGCAGGTTCACAGGAGAGCTTCTGTAATGTTTGGAAAGTAGGAGACGACATACTGTCAGAAGTAATGCTGTGAGTACCGGGCGTGAGTCGTGCTTCGGTAGCCCAGATGGTAGAGCACTTGCCAGCGAAGGGAAAGGGTCCAGAGTTCGGGTCTCGGACAGACACACAGTTTTCATCTGCCAGGAAGTTTCATATCAGCGCACACTCCGCTGCAGAGTGAAATTCTCTTTCTGAAAACATCCCCCAGGCTGTGGCAAAGCCATGTCTCCGTTACATCCTTTCTTTCAGGAATGCTAGTTCTGCAGGTTCGCAGGAGAGCTTCTGTAAAGTTTGGAAGGCAGGAGACGAGATATTGGCAGAAGTAAGGCTGCGACTACCGGGAGTGAGTCGTGCTTCGGTAGCTCAGATGGTAGAGCACATCCCGCAAAAGGCAAAAGTCCCGAGTTCGGGTCTCGGCCGGGCACACAGTTTTCATCTGCCAGGAAGTTTCATATCAGCGCACACATTCCCTGCAGAGTGAATACCTCATTCTGGAAACATTCCCCAGGCTGTGGCTAAGCCATGTCTCCACTATATCCTTTCTTTCAGGAGTGCTAGTTCAGTAGGTTCGCTGGAGAGCTTCTGTAAAGTTTGGAAGGTAGGAGACGAGATACTGGCAGAAGTAAGGCTGCGACTACCGGGCGTGAGTCGTGCTTCGGTAGCTCAGATGGTAGAGCACTTGCCTGCAAAAGGCAAAGGTCCCGAGTTCGGGTCTAGGTCGGGCACACAGTTTTCATCTGCCGGGAAGTTTCATATCAGCGCACACTCCGCTCCAGAGTGAATACCTCATTCTGGAAACATCCCCCAGGCTGTGGCTAAGCCATGTCTCCGCTATATCCTTTATTTCAGGAGTGCTAGTTCTGCAGGTTCGCAGTAGAGATTCTGTCAAGTTTGGAAGGCAGGAGACGAGATACTGGCAGAAGTAAGGCTGCAACTACCGGGCGTGAGTCGTGCTTCGGTAGCTCAGATGGTAGAGCACTTGCCTGCAAAAGGCAAAGGTCCCGAGTTCGGGTCTAGGTCGGGCACACAGTTTTCATCTGCCGGGAAGTTTCATATCAGCGCACACTCCGCTCCAAAGTGAATACCTCATTCTGGAAACATCCTCCAGGCTGTGGCTAAGCCATGTCTCCGCTATATCCTTTATTTCAGGGGTGCTAGTTCTGCAGGTTCGCAGGAGAGCTTCAGTAAAGTTTGGAAGGGAGGAGATGAGATACTGGCAGAAGTAAGGCTGTGAGAACCGGGAGTGAGTCGTGCTTCGGTAGCTCAGACGGCATAGCACTTGCCCACAAAAGGCGAAGGTCCCGAGTTCGGGTCTAGGTCGGGCACACAGTTTTCTTCTGCCAGGAAGTTTCATATCAGCGCACACCCACTCCAGAGTGAATACCTCATTCTGGAAACGTCCCCCAGACTGTGGCCAAGCCATGTCTTTGCTGTATCCATTCTTTCAGGAGTGCTTGTTCTGCAGGTTCGCAGTAGAGTTTCTGTGAAGTTTGGAAAGTAGGTGACGAGATAAAGGCAGAAGTACGGCTGTGAGTATCGGGCGTGAGTCGTGCTTCGGTGGCTCAGATGGTAGAGCACTTGCCCGCAAAATGCAAAGGCCCCGAGTTCGAGTCTCGGTCGGACACACAGTTTTAATCTGCCAGGAAGTGTCATATCAGCGCACACTCCGCCGCAGACTGAATACCTCATTCTGCAAACAGCCGCAAGGCTGTGGCTAAGCCATGTCTCCGTTATATCCTCTCTTTCAGGAGTGCCAGTTCTGCAGGTTCGCAGGAGAGCTTATGTAAAGTTTGGAAGCTAGGAGACGGGATACTGGTAGAAGTAAGGCTGTGAGTACCGGGAGTGAGTCGTTCTTCTGTAGGTCAGATGGTAGAGCACTTGCCCACGAAAGGCAAAGGTCCCGAGTACAAGTCTCGGTCGGGCAAACAGTTTTAATCTGCCAGGAAGATTCATATCAGCGCATATTCCACTGCAGAGTGAATACCTCATTCTGGAAACATCCCCCAGGCTGTGGCTAAGCCATGTCTCAGCTATATCCTTCCTTTCAGGAGTGCCAGTTCTGCAGGTTCGCAGGAGAGCTTCTGTAAAGTTTGGAAGGTAGGAGACGAGATACTGGTAGAAGTAATGCGTTGAGTACCGGGCGTGAGTCGTGCTTCGGTAGCTCAGATGGTAGAACACTTCCATACAAATGACAAAGGTCCCGAGTTCGAGTCTCTGTCGGGCACACAGATTTAGTCTGCCAGGAAGTTTCATATCAGCGCACACTCCGCTGCAGAGTGCATATACGGAAAGAACGCCCAGACTGTGGCTAAGCCATGTCTCCGCTATATCCTTTCATTCAGGACTGCTAGTTCTGCAGGTTCACAGGAGAGCTTCTGTAATGTTTGGAAAGTAGGAGACGACATACTGTCAGAAGTAATGCTGTGAGTACCGGGCGTGAGTCGTGCTTCGGTAGCCCAGATGGTAGAGCACTTGCCAGCGAAGGGAAAGGGTCCAGAGTTCGGGTCTCGGACAGACACACAGTTTTTATCTGCCAGGAAGTTTCATATCAGCGCACACTCCGCTGCAGAGTGAAATTCTCTTTCTGAAAACATCCCCCAGGCTGTGGCAAAGCCATGTCTCCGTTACATCCTTTCTTTCAGGAATGCTAGTTCTGCAGGTTCGCAGGAGAGCTTCTGTAAAGTTTGGAAGGCAGGAGACGAGATACTGGCAGAAGTAAGGCTGTGAGTACCGGGAGTGAGTCGTGCTTCGGTAGCTCAGATGGTAGAGCACTTGCCCGCAAAAGGCAAAAGTCCCGAGTTCGGGTCTCGGCCGGGCACACAGTTTTCATCTGCCAGGAAGTTTCATATCAGCGCACACATTCCCTGCAGAGTGAATACCTCATTCTGGAAACATTCCCCAGGCTGTGGCTAAGCCATGTCTCCACTATATCCTTTCTTTCAGGAGTGCTAGTTCAGTAGGTTCGCTGGAGAGCTTCTGTAAAGTTTGGAAGGTAGGAGACGAGATACTGGCACAAGTAAGGCTGTGAGTAGCGGGCGTAAGACGTGCTTCGGTAGCTCAAATGGTGGAGCACTTGCCCACGAAGGACAAAGTTCCCGAGGTCGACTCTGGGTCTGGCAAACAGTTTTAATCTGCCGGGATGTTTCATTTCAGCGCACATTCCGCTGAAGAGGGAATACCTCATTCTGGAAACATCCCCCAGGCTGCGGCTAAGCCATGTCTCCGCTTTATCCTTTCTTTCAGGAGTGCTAGTTATTTATATTAGCAGGAGAGCTCCTGAAAAGTTTGGAAGATAGAAGACGACATACTGGCAAAACTAAGGCTGTGAGTACCGGGCGAGAGTCGTGCTTCGGTAGCTCAGATGGTAGAGAACTTGCCCGCAAAAGACAAAGGTCCCGAGTTCAAGTCTCGGACGGGCACACAGTTTTAATCTGCCAGGAAGTTTCATATCGGCGCACACTCCGCTCCAGCATAAATACCTCAATCTGGAAACATCCCCCAAGCTGTAGCTAAGCCAAGACTCCACTATATCCTTTCTTTCAGGAGTACCAGTTCTGCAGGTTCGCAGGAGAGCTTCTGTAAAGTTTGGAACGTAGGAGACGAGTCACTAACAGAATTAACGCTGTGAGTACCGGGCGTGATTTGTGCTTCGGTGGCTCAGATGGTAGAGCACTTGCCCGCGAAAAGCAAAAGTCCCGATTTCGAGTCTCGGTCGGGCACACAGTTTTAATCCGCCAGGAAGTTTCATATCAGCGCACACTCCGCTGCAGAGTGAATACCTCATTCTGGAAATGTCCCCCAGGCTGTGGCTAAGCCATGTCTCCGCTATATGCTTTCTTTCAGGAGTGCTAGTTCTGCAGGTTCGCAGGAGAGTTTTGTGGCGGAGTTCGTAGCGACAAACACTTGGCTGTAGAAATGGCTTACGAAGTCACCGCCACACTTTTAATAGCGGGCCGACCGGTCCGCTGGAACAGTAAACAGAAAGATGAAAAACCAAACACTCTGATTAAATAAAAGTCGGTACTTACCTTTATTGATAAAGATACAGAAACACAATAGGGAACTCCGTGTCTACTGAGATCTGTCTAGTTCGAGTCGGAGCGGCTAGGTCAGCGTCGGCTGACGACAAACAACAACTCTGCTGCGATGAACACACAACTGACTACCAAGTACACAATTCGGTGGCGAGTATACAACTGAGCGGCGAATACAGAGCTGTCCTAGCGCTCGCGACTCCTGCGCTTAAGAACCCAGAAGCCAGCGGTGGCGCGCGCAGATTTGCGGCGATTTCCTGTATCGCTGGCGCTGCTTATGCGGACGGCGTCCGGACATTGATGCTGCCAACCTTTTGGCAGCGGGCTCGGTTGGCATTACTGGCTAGGACATAACAGAGAGCTTCTGTAAAGATTGGAAGATAGGAGACGAGATACTGGCAGAAGTAAGGCTGTGAGTACCGGGCATGAGTCGTACTTCGGTAGCTCAGATGGTAGAAAAGTTGCCCGCAAAAGGCAAAGGTCCCGAGTTCAAGTATCGGTCGGGCACACAGTTTTAATCTGCCAGGAAGTTTCATATCAGCGCACACTCCGCTGCAAAGTGAATACCTCATTCTGGAAAAGTCCCCCAGGCTGTGGCTAAGCCATGTCTCCACTATATAATTTCTCTCAGGAGTGCTAGTTCTGCAGGTTCACAGGAGAGCTTCTGTAAAGTTTGGAATGTAGGAGACGAGATACTGGCAGAAGTAAGGCTGTGAGTACCGGGCGTTAGTCGTGCTTCGGTAGCTCAGATGGTAGGGCACTTGCCCGCGAAAGGTTCGCATGAGAGCTTCTGTAAAGTTTGGAAGGTAGGAGACGAGATACTGGCAGAAGTAACGCTGTGAGTACCGGGCGTGAGTCGAGCTTCGGTAGCTCAGATGGTGGAGAACTTGCCCGCAAAAGGCAAAGATCCCGAGTTCAAGGCTCGGTCGGGCACACAGTTTTAATCTGCCAGGAAGTTTCATATCAGCGCACACTCCGCTGCAGAGTGAATACCTCATTCTGGAAAAGTCCCCCAGGCTGTGGCAAAGCCATGTCTCCACTATATAATTTCTCTCAGGAGTGCTAGTTCTGCAGGTTCACAGGAGAGCTTCTGTAAAATTTGGAATGTAGGAGACGAGATACTGGCAGAAGTAAGGCTGTGAATACGGGGCGTGAGTCGTGCAACGGTTGCTCTGTTGGTAGGGCACTTGCCCGCGAAAGGCAAAGGTCCCGAATTCAAATCTTGGTCGGACACACAGTTTTAATGTGCCAGGAAGTTTCATATCAGCGGACACTCTGCTGCACAGTGAATACCTCATTCTGGAAACATTCACCAGGCTGTGGCTAAGCCATGTCTCCGCTATATACTTTCCTTCAGGAGTGCTAGTTCCTCAGGTTGGCAGGGGAGCTTCTGTTAAGTTTGGAAGGTAGGAGACGAGATACTGGCACAAATAAATCTGTGAGTACCGGGCGTGAGTAATGCTTCGATAGCTCAGATGGTAGAGCAATTGCCAGCGAAATGCAAAGGTCCCGAGTTCAGGACCCTGGCGGGTACACAGTTTTAATCTGCCAGGATGTTTCACATCAGCGCACACTCCGCTACAGTGGGAATACCTCATTCTGGAAGCATCCATCAACATGTGGCTAAGACATGTCTCCGCTATATCTTTTCTTTCAGGAGTGCTAATTCTGCAGATTTGCACGAGTGCTTCTGTAAAGTTTGGTAGGTGGGAGACGAGATTCTGGCAGAAGTAAGGCTGTGAGTACCGTGAGTGAGTCGTGCTTCGGTAGCTCAGATGGTAGAGCACTTGCCCGCGAAGTGCAAAGGTCCCGAGTTCGAGTCTCGGTCGAAACACACTTTTAATCTGCCAGGAAGATTCATATCAGCGCACACTCCGCTGCAGACTGAATACCTCATTCTGGAAACATCTCCCAGGCTGTGGCAAAGCCATGTCTCCGCTATATCCTTTCTTTCAGGAATGCTAGTTCTGCAGGTTCGCAGGAGAGCTTCTGTAAAGTTTGGAAGGTACGAGACGAGATACTGGCAGAAGTAAGACTGTGAGTACCGGGCGTGAGTCGTGCTTCAGTAGCTCAGATAGTAGAGCACTTTCCCGCAAAAGGCAAAGGTTGCGAGTTCGAGTCTCGGTCGGGCACACAGTTTTAATCTGCCAGGAATTTTCATATCAGCGCACACTCCGCTGTAGAGGGAATACCTCATTTTAGAAACATCCCCCAGGCTGTGGCTAACCCATGTCTCCACTATATGGTTTCTTTCAGGAGTGCTAGTTCCGCAGGATCGCAGGAGAGCTTTTGTAAAGTTTGGAATGTAGGAGACGAGATACTGGCAGAAGTAAGGCTGTGAATACGGGGCGTGAGTCGCGCTTCGGTAGCTCAGATGGTAGAGCACTTTCCTGCGAAAGGCAAAGGTCCCAAATTCGAGTCTCGGTCGGGCACACAGTTTTTATCTGCCAGGATGTTTCATATCAGCGCACACTCCGCTGTAGAGGGAATACCTCATTTTAGAAACATCCCCCAGGCTGAGGCTAACCCATGTCTCCACTATATCGTTTCTTTCAGGAGTGCTAGTTCCGCAGGATCGCAGGAGAGCTTTTGTAAAGTTTGGAATGTAGGAGACGAGATACTGGCAGAAGTAAGGCTGTGAATACGGGGCGTGAGTCGCGCTTCGGTAGCTCAGATGGTAGAGCACTTTCCTGTGAAAGGCAAAGGTCCCAAATTCGAGTCTCGGTCGGGCACACAGTTTTTATCTGCCAGGATGTTTCATATCAGCGCACACTCCGCTGCAGAGTGAATACCTCATTCTGGAAAAGTCCCCCAGGCTGTGGCTAAGCCATGTCTCCGCTATATCCTTTGATTCAGGATTGCTAGTTCTGCAGGTTCGCAGGAGAACTTCTGTAAAGTTTGGAAGGTAGGAGACGAGATACTGGCAGAAGTAAGGCTGTGAGGACCGGGCGTTAGTCGTGCTTCGGTAGCTCAGATGGTAGGGCACTTCCCCGCGAAAGGCAAATGTCTCGCGTTCGAGTCTCCGTCGGCACACAGTTTTAATCTTTCAGGAAGTTTCATATCAGCGCACACTCCGGTGCAGTGTGAATACTTTAATCTGGAAGAATCCCCCAGTCTGTGGCAAAGCCATGTCTCTGCTATATCCTTCCTTTGAGGAGTGTTGGTTCTGCAGGTTCGCAGGGGAGCTTCTGTTAAGTTTGGAAGGTAGGAGACGAGATACTGGCAGAAGTAAGGCTGTGAGTACCGGGCGAGAGTCGTGCTTCGGTAGCTCAGATGGCAGAGCACATGCCCTGGAAAGGCAAAGGTCCCGAATTCGAGTCTCTGGCGAGCACACAGTTTGAATGTGCCAGGAAGTTTCATATCAGCGCACACTCCGCTGCAGAGTGAATACCTCATTCAGAAAACACCCCCCATGCTGTGGCTAAGCTATGTCTCCGCTACATCCTTTCTTTCAGGAGTGCTAGTTCTGCAGGTTCGCGGTAGAGCTTCTGTTAAGTTTGGAATGTGGGAGACGAGATACTGGCACATGTAAGGCTGTGAGTAACGTGCGTGAGTCGTGCATCGGTAGCACAGATGGTAGAGCACATGCCCGCGGAAGGCAACTGTTCCGAGTTCGAGTCTTGGTCGGGCACACAGTTTTAATCTGATAGGAAGTTTCACATCAATGCACACTCCGCTGCAGAGTGAACACCTCATTGTGGAAACATCCCCCTGGCTATGGCTAAGCCATGTCTCCGCTATATCCATTCTTTCAGGTGTGCCTGTTCTGCAGGTTCGCAGGAGAGCTTCTGTAAAGTTTGGAAGGTAGGAGTCGAGTCCCTAACATAATTAACGCTTTGAGTACCGGGCGTGAGTCGTTCTTCAGTAGCTCAGATAGTAGAGCACTTGCCCGCAAAATGCAAAGGTCCCGAGTTCGAGCCTCGGTCGGGCACATAGTTTTAATCTGCCAGGAAATTTTATATCATCACACTCTCTGCTACAGCGTGAATACCTCATTCTGGAACCATCCCCCAGGCTGTGGCTAAGCCAAGTCTCCACTATATCCTTTCTTTCAGGAGTGCTAGTGCTGCAGGTTCGCAGGAGAGCTTCTGTAAAGTTTGGAAGGTAGGAGTCGACTCACTAACAGAATTAACGCTGTGAGTGCAGGGTGTGAGTCGTGCTTCGGTGGCTCAGATGGTACAACACTTGCCCACGAAAGGCATAGGTCCCGAGTTCGAGTCTCGGTCGGGCACACGGTTTTAATCTGCCAGGAAGTTTCATATCAGCGCACACTCCGCTGCAGAGTGAATACCTCATTCTGGAAACACCTCCCAGGCTGTGGCTAAGCCATGTGTCCACTATATCCTTTCTTTCAGGAGTGCTAGTTCTGCAGGTTCGCAGGAGAGCTGCTGTAAAGTTTGGAAGGTGGGATACTAGATACTGGCAGAAGTAAGGCTGTGAGTACCGGGCGTGAGTCGTGCTTCGGTGGGTCAGATGGTAGAGCACTTTCCTGCGAAAGGCAAAGGTCCCAAATTCGAGTCTCGGTCGGGCACACAGTTTTAGTCTGCCAGGATGTTTCATATCAGCGCACCCTCCGCTGCAGAGCGAATACCTCATTCTGGGAACATCCCTAAGGCTGTGGCTAAGCCATGTCTCTGCTATATCCTTTCTTTCAGGAGTGCTAGTTCTGCAGGTTCGCAGGAGAGCTTCTGACAAGTTTGGAAGGTACGAGACTAGATACTGGTAGAAGTAAGGCTGTGAGAACCGGGCATGAGTCGTGCTACGGTAGATCAGATGATAGAGCAATTGCCCGCGAAATGCAAAGGTCCCGAGTTCGAGTCTCTGGCGGGCACACAATTTTTATCTGCTAGGATGTTTCATATCAGCGCACACTCCGCTGCAGACTGAATACCTTATTCTGGAAAAGTCCCCCAGGCTGTGGCTAAGCCATGTCTCCGCTTTATCCTTTCTATCAGGAAAGCTAGTTCTGTAGATTCGCAGCTGAGCTTCTGTAAAGTTTGGAAGGTAGGAGACGAGATACTGGCACAAGTAAGGCTGTGAGTACCGGGCGTTAGTCGTGCTTCGGTAGCTCAGGTGGTAGGGCACTTGCCCGCGAAAGGCATAGGTCCCGAGTACGAGTCTCGGTGGGGCATACAGTTTTAATCTGCCGGGAAGTTTCATATCAGCGCACACTCCGGGGCAGAGTGAATACCTCATTCTGGAAACATTCCCCAGGCTGTGGCTAAGCCATGTCTCCGCTATATCCTTTCTTTCAGGACTGCTAGTTCTGCAGGTTCGCAGGAGAGCTTTTGTGAAGTTTGGAAGGTAGGAGACGAGATACTGGTAGAAGTAAGGCTGTGAGTACCGGGCGTGAGTCGTGCTTCGGTAACTCAGATGGTAGAGCACTTGCCCGCAAAAGGCAAAGGTCCCGAGTTCGAGTCTCTGTAGGGCACACAGTTTTAATCTGCCAGGAAGTTTCATATCAGCGCACACTCCGCTGCAGAGTGAAAATCTCATTCTGGAACCGCGGAATTCATTGTATATCAAAATGATTTATTTGGGAAATATTGTGCAGGTTCAAATAAGAAATAGTCTGTTGATTTTTTTAAAAATACTGCATCCAATATATGACATTTATATAAATAATGTATACATCTAATCTCAAACTGCGTTTGTGTTCTATTTAATAACTCTCTCATTAGAGTGCATGTACTGGGTGGTTATAATTACACTTTTCCTATTTAACACGTTAGAACACAGGAACTAATTACTGCATGAGTACCAATCTTGGTATAATTAATGTCCAGAGTGTAGGATGCATGATATCCATGCGTAACAGCACCACAGTCCTATTTCAACTATGGTCACCAGGTCCTGTGATCAGTAATCGTGATTCGTAGCATCACACACCAGACCAGTTCCACTGCACTTCTTGATGTGTCAACATGAGCTTGGACAAAAGAAGCAGAGCATTATTGGTAAAGCACTATTATCAAAACAACTGTAATGCTGCAGTTGCACAGCAGTTCATCACCGGCTGAAAGAATTACGGAAAGTTATTCTTTCTCCATCTGCTTTGCGGAGCATGATGAAGAAATTGGTATCAACTTGAGAACTGGGCGTCACTCCAGGAAGACGCTGACGACCGATTGAACTACAGGTGGTTGATGAAATCGCTGGTGCTGTGGCAGATAACGTTGTGCGCAATTCCCAATCGTCATTCAGTGCGTGTGCAATGTCACGACAGTTGAACATCCAGTGGTCCACTGTACAGAAGGTGCTTCGACTCATTCTCAAATGGTATACGTACAAGATCCATATCGTACAGCAGCTTGCACCGCAAGACACACAACGACGTATTCACTTCGCTCTCCACTTTCTCGAAAGGACTGAAGCTGACGAGGACTGGCCCTGGACCATACTATGGACAGACGAAGCTCATTTTTCTCTGATGGGTGAGGTGAACACACGGAATTGCCAAGTGTGAGGATCAACACCTCCAGTCACTGTGCATGAAGTTCCTCTGTATGGTGAACGTGTCACCTCATGGTGTGGCTTCAGTGCTACGGTCATCTTTGACCCTTTCTTTTTTGAACAGGTTGGTGCTCAGTGACCAAAGATGTGCATTGCGACTGGCCAGCGATACTGCGATATGTTTCACCAGCAAGTCATACTCGTCATACAGGAGAGACACATCGCTAGTGAAGTTCACCTGCTTCTCCAAAACACATTTGATAACGATCGAATTATTAGTCGATCGTTTCCAAATGCTTAGCCGGCACGATCACCTGATCGCACTCCCCGTGATTTCTGTTATTGGGGCTACCTGAAGGACAGGATTTGCCAGGGGAACATTCACAAATGTGCTAATCTGAAGCACGGCATTTCAAGAGAGATAGCTAGCATACCTATGGAAATGCTTCGTTCTGCTGTGTAGAACGCAATCCAGCGCTTTCAGACTCTTCTGGACACTGATGGGCACTATTTGTAGCAGTAATGGAACCTGTATGTAATGGTATGATGTAATATAGCAGCACATTAAAAGTGATTAAATTGCATTGATTCTGCATTATTTCTCTTCCCCATGTTCTTGACTTTAATCCTACCAAATATGGTACTCATACGGTAAATAATTCCTTTGTTATAACGTGTTAAATAGGGGATGTTTAATTCTAACCGCCCAGTATTAAACTTATTAATATCGTTATTTTCAATTCTGTACCTATAATCATGCAGGAGCAGATATATAGCTGAATTTTCTGTGTACCCAGTTAGGTGGTTAAATGACAGTGGCTACACATACTCCTACGATCCTTACAAATGTGTCTTTCTGTATATGACCACTACTTGTCAGTACCTGATGTTGTCGATATTGTGGCAGTGTGGGTGAAACATCTTCGCCACAAGTACTTCGTTGTTGTTGGTGATTGGTGCTGTGGAGATGTAAAAGAATACCTGAAGAAGGAGAAGAAGAAGAAGAAAAATAAACACTGTCCCAGCTCAAGTATAAGACATTAAAGGAGAAAATGTGGAGTGTAAAAGGTGTTACATACACTACGTTCAGTGAAACCGGCTATATCCCTTCACCCGAAAAAGTAAAGCCAAACACTGTGTTCATATTTGATGACGCTGCTATGGAAATCCAAGACCGAATTTGAAAATATTTCTGTTTCGGTCGTCATATGGACGCTAATGTATTTTATCTAAGTAGACATAATCCAGAATGCTGAAGAAGTTGGTTAGGGATAATACAAACCTCATTATAGCATTCAAACAAGACAATCTGAATTTAAAACACATTTACCGAGCACATGTAGGAACTGACATGTCGTTCACTGATTTTGTAAAGATACATACCTATTTCTGGCATCATTCACGGTATGAGTTTCTTGTTATTGATAAAACTAGGAAACTGATTGATGGTAGGTATATACGAAACTCTCAAAAGTTTCTGTATATAGGTATAGCCTGGTAAGTATAGCTTGGTAAGAGAGGTGAGTACATCAGTACATCCTGCACCATGGACATACCCAAGAGAATGGTTGTTGATAGACAACACATTCGATTTTATATGGATGCGAAAATTACGACTATTGTGTATAATGTTCGAGGTATGGGCAGGGAGCTAGAAACGTGTTACCAGACTCTTCTGAAGATGATCAACGCATTAAATGAGCTAGTTACTGAAACCGGTAAGAAAGTAACCAACGAAACTGAAAAGGCGAGACTATCGAGGGGAGAATAGATGTAGAAGCCTTTGTTATTGAGGAGGAAGCAGTTACACAATAAGAGGAAGAAGAGTGGACATATAAAGCCCCACGTTGCAGAGACATCCGATTAGTACATACCGAGATGACAACGAAGCAGAAAGTCATTCAGACGCTGAAAGGCTTTCGAGACAAATTACTGTTGCTAAAGTGAGGGCATATGGGTCGAGAGCAAACACTGAGAGAGATCCTTAAACCGGTTGCTGAATCTCTCAGGCAGCTCTCAGCAGAAACAAAACGACAGGAAATGACGGTGTTACCATTTACGAATTCATTATCCGTCATGCCCCTGGCCAGGTAAAATTGAATATTCGGCGCCAGCAGGTGAAGACAGTACATGCTGGGTACGCAGCCTACAAATATAAATGATGACACAATACAGATTGGTGATACGCAGTTTGACAGAATGCCTGGGTTAATGAATCTTATTCTCCTTAGACCCGCGAAAAAAACTGTAAATTGTTTAGTTAATGACAAGGAAATGTTCGGTGAAATAATGAATTTGATTGATGTACAAAAGATTTCAAAAAGCCAGAGCAACAAGAAATATAGAAGCATTAGAAAACCAATACTTGATGGTGAAAACAACAACAAAAACAGCAGCAGCAGTGATGGTATTGACGTTAAGCATAAAGCAGTGAACAACTGAATTCCACAGAATATATATTATGATGACCCCAACGAGCTGCTCATTTCATCGGCTGCTGCGGGTAATACAGCTCATTCGAATGAGGCTAGGGGACCAGCACATCAGTTGGAAATCATCACGGTATTTCTCTAACCACTCTATCACACTCCTCGCCTTGTGAGATGGCGTGTTATCTTTCTGGAAAATACCACTGCATCTGGGAAACATGATCATCTTGAAGCGGTGTATGTGGTCTGCTACCAGTGTACGATTCTCCTTGGCCGTGATGGTGCCTTGTATCAGCTGCAATGGACAAGTGGATTGTCGGGGTGAATATTGTGCTGAGCATAACGGAGCCGCCGCGTTTGTCTCTGTCCCGTCGTACAGGCCTCAATGAGCCGCTCCCCTATAGGACGACGGATTCGCGCCCTCCCATCGGCCTGACGAAGAAGGGATCTGGGTTCATCAGACCACGTAACGCTCTGCCACTGCGTAAATGTCCAGTGTCGGTGGTCACTTTTCATTTCAGTTGCAGTTGCCGATGTCACGATGGTAACGTTGGCACGTGTATGGGTTGTCGACTGCAGAGACCCATCGTTAGGAGTGTTCGGTGCACTGTGTGTTCACACACACTTGTAATACTTCCAGCATTAAAATCTGATGTTAGTTCCGCCACAGTCCGCCGCTTGTTCTGTTTTACGAGTCTGCCCAACGTACGACGTCCGACGTCTGTAACGAGCGGTGGCCGCCCAATAACATGACATCTGGACTTGGTTTGACTTTGGTTTCGCCCTGTGTTGAAGCCAATCACCACACCACTCCTCGAACACCCAACTAGTCGTGCAGTTTCCGAAATGCTCGACCCTAGCCTCCGGGCCATCACAATCTGCTCTCGTTCAAACTCAGATCGCGCGTCTTCTCCCTTCCACAAACGGACAGCACGGTCACTGATACTACATGCATTGCACGTATGTCTGACTAGCTGTCAGGTGACGCTGCTATCGCCAGGACGGGTCTATATCGATAGCAATTCGGTGGTCATAATGTTCTGGCTCATCAGTGTAAATCTATTCAAAACCCTTCCAAAATAACACGCAATACATAAATAAAACTCCGTAATATTCCCCCCCCCCCCCCCCCCAAGAAATGAAACTAAGTTTATACTTTGCACGTGACCCCATATTTTACTCCCACAAGCAATTAAAATTTTAATGAGGTCCGATTACGTCCAAGCACCATTTTTCTCTCCGAGCAACAATTACAAATAAAGTACCCATATTACACAAGAAATCCATCGAAAACACTACAAGTGACACATTGTCATAACCCCTTGAAATTTGCACCAAAATTTCTGTACAGTGTAATTTATTAATCTCTTTCGCAAATAACGGAAGTAATTATGTCCTGTCGACCTCGGCGCGCCAAGGGTCATGTGGCCAATGTCGATTCACTCTTTGCACTAAGTTTCGCCTACATACATCTTCCATACATTTTAAATTCACAAAGCTTAACCTTCACACCAATTCGAAGTAGCCTCCAAAATTTTTATAAACTACACATGAAATTTACATCTACATACACACTTATACACAACCCGTTCCTCAGTCTCAAGGTGCAACTCTGCCACCGTTGTCTCTTGTAACATCTTGCTTGCCAACGTGAGTATTTTTCGAATCTCACTTTTTTCCGCTTTTCAACTACTCAAATTCGAGCCCTCTTTCCTCGTTCACCAACGGACTCTTACGTTTACAGACAAAATTTGTGACTTCTGTTGTAACACCATTTTTAGTTTTGAGAGACACGCACTTTTCTTTCTTCATCAACATCGTTCATTTCATTCACAGTCGGCACATCTTTAATTTTATCCGTCTCTAGACATTGTGCCCTGAAATAGTCATTTGAAACAGCCCTTCCTTTCCTCTCTATACCTATTGTACACAGTATAACATCAGACCAACTCTCAATCAGATTATCACTATCAAACAATTTCTTAAACACTTCCTTCGCCCGATTTCGTTTTTCCTTCCGTCGAGACCTCTTCCTACTTTATACTTTTCCCATGTCCGCCAGTGAGGCAGTAGTCACTTCAATATTTTACCACACCATCTACAATCATTTATAGAGAAGTCACATTCTTCCTTGCCGTTCCATTCTATAATAACATAATCTGATAAGCAAATACTTTCCAGATTATCCACTATTATATTCTCCTGACCCACTTCTGAATCATCTGTTAGCTTTAAATTCCAGTAAAAATCCTTCATTTCACATTCTCGTAAGCATGAAACGTACTGTTCTTTTTAAGCATGATGTATACTGTTCTCTTCCTCTGAAGTAACGATATCAGCAACTGTAACATTCTTACAATTAACCACACAACTTAAAACTTCGTCTCCCTTACACAAAATGTCACCTATTTCCGCCGAATCACTACAAACGTCACATGTCCGCCGATAACTCATTCGTTTCATTACTTAAAACAGTCATTACATAGAAATCACCACCAATAACAGCGTCAACCTCCTCCAATGCGCCACTTAAATTGCCTTTACTGCGTCGCATCACATCAGAATTCACAGTACATTCGAATTCCGCTAAATTCGGAACTACATCTGTCTCCGTAACATTTTTTCTCCTCTCAGATTTCTCTGACACTTTCCCTTCTGTTCACTACGTAACTCATTACTTTCACTTTCATCTACTCATAATCCATACTTTCATTAAGAGCCACAGGTCCACTTCCACCAACAAAAATAAATGCACAAACTCCTTCCACCGAGGTATATAAATCAGTAGTCTCAACTTTCTCAACTTCAGCCTCTAAGACGTCACCTTTACTCCCATTTAACAATAAATTACTCACTTACGCACATACATAATAAAATTCATCACCAGCTGATGAAACTTTCTACGCTGCGTTCGCAAATACCACCACATACTTCCGTCGATACACCACAAAATTCAGCTGTGAGTACAGCTTCGCCGTCTTCACATATAGTTTCACCTAATTTCTCCGATACAAAATCATCTTCATTACTTTCACCTACATCACAATCATTGCTGCTACAGACAAGTGCCTTATTAGAATTCGTCATGCATTTCACCTCCATCAAATTTAGATCCACCTCAGCCTCTCGTCTGATCACAGAATTTTCCCGCAAACATGTTTATTCCATCATTCACTTCTCTTTCACGAAATAAATTTTTGAGTCCCATACATTACCAACTTTCTTTGCAATTCTTACAGTTCTCCTTGCGCCCACTTTATGGTTACGCTGCATAAAAGTATTCCCCATTTATTGTTACTTATTTTAACTTTTATCGCCAATATTTGCTGCTATTTTGCCGAATTTTCGACACGTCACTGCCGTCTCTGCCACCACCAACTAGTTCAAGTTGAAGTATTCTTTACTCGGAATAGCTTCGCAAAATCACAAGCGGTTGCAATTAACCTTTTTTTAACATGTAAAATTCGAACACAAACTGTTTGCTGTTTCTGACGTAGTACAACAAAAGAAAATAAATGTTCCCCAGAAATTGTTCTTACTAATATGAAAGAGAGGTTCGTCACAAACAACTGATCTTCAACGAAACGAAAATAGGTTCTTGAGGTCGTAGGCTACGGTCTCTTCACCAATGAGAAGTTTATGTCCAAAACAAAGTACGTATTCAGAGTTGTATCTTACGAGCGGCACAACTTCTACGTCTACATCTACATCTATACTCCGCGAGCCACCTTACGGTGTGTGGCGGAGGGTACTTATTGTATCACTATCTGATCCCCCCTTCCCTGTTCCATTCACAAATTGTGCGTGGGAAGAACGACTGCTTGTAAGTCTCCGTATTTGCTCTAATTTCTCGGATCTTTTCGTTGTGATCATTACGCGAGATATATGTGGGCGGTAGTAATATGTTGCCCATCTCTTCCCGGAATGTGCTCTCTCGTAATTTCGATAATAAACCTCTCCGTATTGCGTAACGCCTTTCTTGAAGTGTCCGCCACTGGAGCTTGTTCAGCATCTCCGTAACGCTCTCGCGCTGACTAAATGTCCCCATGACGAATCGCGCTGCTTTTCGCTGGATCATGTCTATCTCTTCTATTAATCCAACCTGGTAAGGGTCCCATACTGATGAGCAATACTCAAGAATCGGACGAACAAGCGTTTTGTAAGCTACTTCTTTCGTCGATGAGTCACATTTTCTTAGAATTCTTCCTATGAATCTCAACCTGGCGCCTGCTTTTCCCACTATTTGTTTTATGTGATCATTCCACTTCAGATCGCTCCGGATAGTAACTCCTAAGTATTTTACGGTCGTTACCGCTTCCAATGATTTACCACCTATGGCATAATCGTACTGGAATGGATTTCTGCCCCTATGTATGCGCATTATATCACATTTATCTACGTTTAGGGAAAGCTGCCAGCTGTCGCACCATGCATTAATCCTCTGCAGGTCCTCCTGGAGTACGTACGAGTCTTCTGATGTTGCTACTTTCTTGTAGACAACCGTGTCATCTGCAAATAGCCTCACGGAGCTACCGATGTTGTCAACTAAGTCATTTATGTATATTGTAAACAATAAAGGTCCTATCACGCTTCCCTTCGGGCGGCGCAGAAGACTAAGGCTCGGAGCACAGGTCGTGAGAGCGCAGCAGTCCGTGTGGCGAAGGCAACGACCGAGGCGATGTCCAAACGGTAATGGTACATCAATCGTTGGCTGATGAAGACGGGACTGGCTCTAGCCAGTTCTGCGCTAAATACTCGCATGGAGGATGGTTACAATTTTCCTGTTGGCTATCGAAGTTGTGGCGGATACAGCAAAAGGTGTATGTCTGGGGTGATCCCTGCTGCTGCCATCTGCGCCTTCTTCCTGGTTACCAGGAGGCCCGCTGGACGATGGGCCGGATACCAGCTTGAACGCAGGGGTTGAGCTGACAGTAACCCGCTAAGTACAGATGCGTTGCGGGTTGCGGGCGTCGTAGGTGAAGCCGAGATACACGCCATGGTTCCACCTAGAATGTCAAGATGTATCGGTTTTCATTTGCTGTTGCACCTAAGGACCTACAATATCTATGTTATTTTTATCGAGTCTGTCTTCACTATCTGTCTAATTACATCCTAATACGCGTGACCTCTTTCATTTGGCATTTATCGCACTTCTTAATGTGTTCTCCTACGTCTCTTCCCGTGTCTTTGCGTCGCCTGTAACTGTTTATTCAGTATAATGTTCCGTGCATCCCTTGATGTCGCCCTAACGGATTATCGTGGATATCCATCATAGATTCAGTTTATTCCTGTGTGTTAAGTTCCTCTGTGTCTTCGTCCTGTTCTTCATGTTCCCTAAACACTGTATCATGTCCCATCACTCATAGCCTGTACCGCCAACTTCCTCTGTATGTATGTACATTTGAATTGAGCCTTCTCGGTTTATAGATAGTTACCGCCTCCAATTTAGTAGCCTTGACAGGGGATCCTTGAAACTGAAAATCTATGCCAGTGGCTTCTAATTTGTTTCTGTGGTGAAATGTGGTTCATATACATATAGCCTGAATTGCTTTGTGGCCCATACGATATTAAACACTCTGATTCAGTTGCAGGACACTTTCTTTCAGCCATATTCAATGACCATGCAGCTTAGGCGATAGATGCGCCTGTCTTCTCCTGTGTTGGAACTCGTCACAACGCCTTCCCGCTGACGTACATCGCAACTGTAAACCGTTTCTCAAAATTTTTATAATTCAGTTCGGAAGCATTAACTGAGCTCTCTTTCATTTCTTCTAAAGGTTGCTGCCGCGCGTGCTAGTTGAACCGTCTGAGGCGTCTTTTCATGGTCGGCGCGGCTCCCCCCGTCGGAGGTTCGAGTCCTCCCTCGGTCATGGGTGTGTGTGTTGCCGTTATAGTAAGTCAGTTTAAATTAGATTAAGTAGTAAGTTTAGGGACCGATGACCTCAGCAGTTCGATCGTATAAGTCCTTACCACAAATTTCCAAATTCCAAAAGGTTGCTTGTTGTCGATCTCTCAATTCGTATAGCACTTAGGACTTCAACTGTTTGTGTAAAGGAGTCACAATTTTACCGAACTTTGCAATAACGTGACAGTAATACAAAGCAAGCGGTATAAATATTTTCAGTTCTTTCATAGATTTTGGAGGTGGAGAATTTTTCTACATTCCGACATTACTCTTGTCTGACTCTTTATCCAGTATTTTGTGTACAAAAATTGTTATATGTGCTCTCAGTAATTCCAACTTCTCTGCTTGTAACATTCACCAATGTGCCCTTAATGAGTCAAGACTTACTGTTTCTCATTACATTGCTTTAAAGAATTTCCGTACCAAATTATGCCATTCACTTCACTAAACGCTTCGTACCTTGCAATTATGCCAAAACAAAATTCGTTCTTCTCTAAAATGTATTTGGTGCGCTATTTCGCCCAGTTGGCATCCTTTCATACTCATAGCGCATATAATATGCACTAAATGCTGTATTTTCTCTTTCAGATTGTACCAATAAGATCTGATAGTATGTGATGGCCAAATCTCAAATCGAGAAATACTTGGCTTCGCCAGTTGGTCCAATATTTGATTTATGTCGGGAATGTGGAATGCTTCTCCCTCTGAAATTTCTTTCTGTTTTCTATGGTCTTTTTTGAATTTATATTTCACTATATCACTGGCCTGCTGTTTTTTCGGTACGAGCAATACAGATGTGTTCCATCGACAGTGACCTTCACCGACTGTGTCCTTGTCAAGTATGTATTCAATTTTCCCTAGTAATACAGCCTTCGGTGACAGGTATATTATGCGTATGTATTTTCACAATGTACATTCTGCCAGTATTGGGAGTACATGCTTTACAAGTGCTAAAAAGTTTTTTTAATTAAATATGGCTCGTCACTTTTCGTCCCACGACTATCCTTTGATCTGCGTATCTAACGTTTTCGTTCGCCATGCTGTGCCATACATCGGTTCACTTTATTTTTGCCGGATTTGGGACTGACTTTGTTACTCTCAGCTTCTTTTTGCAATCTGCTCTTCCCATTCATTCCCACTTTCTTTGCAGTCTGACTCTGTAACTGCCTCACAACGTGAATTCGTTCATTAAGTAACACTTTTTCCGGTTATCTATTAAATCCTTTTCGATTAACAGTGATTGCTACCAGATCCATGAGTTTCCTAGAAACTTGCGACGTTCGTACTGTTTCAGGTACTATCAGGAGCGACATGCTTCGACCCTATATTCTAATCACTTTCTCACCAACCTTAAGCTTTCTCAGGAAGTCACCTCCTACTAGATCGCAGGATGTGGGTATGGCAAATGCCCAATGGACGTCATCTGCCAGCGTGTGTAGTGGCAACAGTAAAATTCCGAGGCGGTGGTGTTATGGTGTGGTCTTGTTTTTCATGGAGGGTATAAAATAAATAAAATAAATAAATAAATATATATATTGTTATTTAAATATTAATTATTCTATCTGTATGATGGTGATTGTAATTGTAATTGATATTTGCTTATCTGGAACGTGGACGATTAATTATTCGGTATCAAACGCTTGACAATGGCTTTTTCGTAAAGGCAATGTTACTCGTAGTTGACTGTGAAATAAAACTGAATAATCGGACTTCGTAATTAAATCGTTTCCAAAGACTGCTGCGGTAGGCGCGGACTCATAATCTAAATCTCAATATTACAATAATTTGCCAGCCATGCCAATACGTCGTACAGAGGTGATTGTGTACTAAACATAAAAAAGTTACACAGTTAGTTAAATCAGATATATTCAATGAATAAGCCTACAGTTCATGGTCCTACTTACTTTTATAAATATAAATTCTTTACAGAATCGAGTGCCTAGTGTGGTTGCAACTCGCAGTATTCTTCTATAACATGAAATATGGCGGTGTGCCAGACAATAAAATAAAATACGTGCTTCTCGCACCACTTCTACCAGAGCTCTCCTTTTTTAATCAAACATAAGAGTAACGTAATTGTGCTTTTGTTTCATCAGCGACACAGCGCTGCAGTTGTGTGCCATAGGCTTCATTTATTTGTCACTGATCATTTATTTAATTAGTATTTCGCGTTTCTGCGGAAACTCACGCTCGGCATGCAAATGTGCCTTTATATTGCCCCCTGAATTGCGAGGCGAAAGGGCACACCTGCAGGCGAGCAATTCACCTAAAGGCACAAGAAAATCTAAGTTATCTACAACTATTTACATGACTTACATTACACATTATACACATTATATACAAAATTTGAAAGACGCGGGTGCGCCGTAAAAGTTCTTATGTTGGCAGATAGAGTGCGCGCATGCGCAGAAGCGTCTGTGTAACTGCGGCACTGCCGTTATATCGTACAGTTAGATCACGCGGCACAGTATTGCAGATCATATTGTTCGTGTGCGCGCGTTTTTCAGTCGTTGCACAAAGAAAATATTCAACCAAGGTTACATATGAAGACTACATTCTATGACAGGTAACTTAGTTTTAAATTTAGAATATTTGTTATACCATAATACAACTTAGATTGTTGAATGTTCTTAGTTACATAGTATTGTTTTGAAATACTTCAAAGAAAAATGTCCGTATTTTTCAGGTGCGTTGACCTATACACATCGTGTCGTTATTACAGTTCATATTCATGTGCTGCACAATAATTTTTTACAGGTTAGTATCGTCGTGGTAAAGTTTTTTGATCACAGTAACATCGTTGTATAACAACGTGATTAATACATAAGCGTGTCAATTTCTCATTTCCATTATAGTCGTAGTGATGCAGTTCGTTGTGACTAAAAGCATTGCTTATTACAGATCAGACGTGACCCGTCGAGTAATTGGTCCACGTGCAGTTCGTTTTTTACATTCCGTGGAAGCTTGGTTGCAGAACCTCGGACGGCACATAGCTGGCGTCGATCCTTGGACAGTCCAGGTAAGAGTGTCCGTCACATTTCGAGAACATTTCATTCCCTGAAGTTCCAACCAAAATTCTTCCACCCGTCATGTTGTTTTCTGGACAGGCACTTGTGTCCATTTAATCCAGTTAACATCTTGAAGTTGGGTACTGTAGTAATGCCACTAGACGATGCACGAATTATGCACTTCACATTTTCAGTTTTTTGCTGAATATAGCTCACCTAAATGTTCGTAGTTATTAATCAAGGAAATCGTTCATCGCGTTTACATAGATACGCTGCATAATGAATGGCATTAATAGTTTCTTTCACATAGGTTTCCGCGTAGTTGCAGAGTTAGTAATGTTCGTTAATGTCCGTGAACAGTGGTTCACTATGCAATGTCTTTTTGGCACTCGTTTTGTTCAAATTTTTACATAGTAACAGTTACACTATACATCAGTTAAAAAAAAAAAGTAATTATACATACACACGTCACATATTTTCTTAGCATAAACATAATATAGTTGCACATAAACATGTTTACATCATCATTACATCGCTATAGGTTATTACATTGTGTCACATTTGATTACATGAATTGCAGATATTTACATCCTCTTTAGCGGTTTTGCTGGGATATTATCGATGTTTTTTGTGATGTCATCTGAAATTAAGATAGGTTAGACACAACATTCATTACATCAGTAGGCAAGACCAGGCGTTTTCACTACTCAATAAATATTCAAAATAGTAAGAGAGAGAAAATGTTCGATTCCTCGAGTTTTGTGCGTGTGTGTAGAGTGTCTGTGTGGCCTTGACTACTGATAGATGCTTTTCGTGTTGAGAGATGTGCGTCTAATCTATTTCTCAAAGTAAAAGATCGCTTCACAGATGACGTCTGTCGGTTCGTCAGGTGTCACACCAAGTCAGTGGTACCTTCAGTAACAAATGTTCCGTGAAAAATTAATATGTCATCCACTGCTACGTAATCATAAATTTTACTTTAATATTCCGTCTTTCAGGTGGAGGCGCGCGCTGAAAGAAGAGTTCTTCTGTCTTCAACTGCGTCACTGGAACCGCTGAAATGAAAATTTCTATACTACTTATTATCTGTGTTGTAACAACAGAGTTTTTCGAGTTGCTTAGCAATATTTTGATGGGTATGACTTTGACATTATTCAGCATGAAATGCTCTAAGATCTCGGTGTGCGTATAGCCCAATAATTTTGTTAGTTCTAGGATGTTGTAACAGATACGCACCAGGATGCGGTATGTTAACAATTATATAAGGTCCTTCATATAGCAGACGCCACTTAGCGTTGCGTCGTTTGAGTGCTACAGATTTATGATGAGTACGAAGTAGTACAAGCATTCCTACCTCGAATTTTTGTTTTGTTTTTATTATGTTTCTGTGATGTTTGTTTCGTATTTGTGCGTGATGTGTCAATGTAGTCAATACTTCTTTTATTTTCTGTTCAGGTGTGATTTCCTTGTCTGACAACTTAGGTAATGGTTCTAACCACTGATCGTTCTGTTTGCAATTGAACATGATCTCGTTAGGTGCGTAATTCGTATCGTAAATATTTAAGTTATTGTGTACGTCTTCGAAAAGACTTAGGTAAGACACCCAATTAGTATGTTTTGATGAAATATAGGTCCTCATGAAACGGTTTAATTCTCGGAAAAGTCTCTCAGTCGCGTTACATTGTGGACTAAACCTCGAAATAAATATACTTTTAATGTTATTGTCCTTCAAGAAATTTCTCCATTTGTACCCAGAGTAGTATGCTGCATTATCTGATAGAATTGCTTTAGGTTTTCCCACGTGCGTCAGGTAATCACTTGAGAATCTTCGTATTATAGCATTTGCAGTGGCGGATTTTAAAGCATAAAGTTTTACATGTTTAGAAAATATATCGTAAAAAGCTAAGATATATTTGACGCCTCCAGAGCTTGCTGGATGCGGTCCACTGATGTCAGTACGCAGAATTTCCAGGGGTTTACTAGGTAAAATAGAATGTAAATCTGTTTTTGTGGATAAATTCTGAGGTTTTGATTTTTGACATATGACACATGTTTTCAGTTCCCTGTAAATTTTTCTTCTCATATTGCTAAAATAACAGTATGTACTGAGCTTTGCCAAACACTTTTTCGTCCCATAATGACCCCAAACTAAGTGTGTGTGCCAAATTAGATTACGTTCAGACTCTTTGGGAATGCATACACACCAGTTAGTAGCACTTGGATGTCGGCGGTAAAATAACACATCATTGTGTAACTTGTAATACTTAGTCAAAGGATGATTGTGTTTTTCTACCAGTAATGTTATTATCTTATACCAGTGAGGATCAGATTTTTGTAATTCAGCCATGTTTCTGCACATATCAATATAATATTGGTGATACTGCTTGTCTTGCATTAAGAGAATCCTGTAGTCATTTATATTTTCTAAGTCACTGTTGGTATCATTCATACCTTGTGGAAGTCTAGACAAAGTGTCTGCAATGGTGTTGTCCTTACCTCTTATGTACTTAATTTCAAAAGAGTAGTTCTGAAGTGTAACTGCCCATCGTGATAGTCTAGGATGTACAAGTTTACAAGTTAACAAAAATATCAGGGCCTGGTGATCGGTGTAAATTACTGTATGTTTTCCAAATAAATAATAATTGAATTTCTTGAATGCCCATACTATGGAAAGTGTTTCTAACTCAGTAGTGGAGTATGTACGCTCACATTCAGTTAGAGTGCGACTCGCAAACCCAATAATTCTTATCTGTCCCTCCTCTTTATTCTTTACAACTTGAAATAAGCAACAGCCCAAGCCAGTACGTGAAGCGTCACAAGTCATACAAAAATCTAAATTGAAATCTGGATGGCTCAATATGTTAGCATACACTAAAGCATGTTTAATTGTATTAAAGTCATTCTGGCACTGTTCCGACCAGATCCAAACTTGATTCTTTCTGAGTAGATTTAGTAGATGTTTACTGTTCAAAAGTGGTTGTGGCAAAAAACGTCTGAAAAATGAACATAGCCCAAGGAATGATTTTAACTGCTTTTTAGTTCGAGGGCTAGGAAAGTTTCTGATAGCATCTAATTTACTGGGATCCGGACGTATGCCCTGTGAATTAATGATATGTCCTAAATATTTTGTCTCACTGCAACCAAATTTTGATTTTCTTAGGTTGGCTGTGACTCCAGCTTGTGCAAATTTTTCTAAAATTCTTTGAAGTGTGTCAACGTGTTCATTCCAAGATTGTGTAGCTATCAGTATATCATCTACATAGTGTGTGACTGTCTCAACTAAATCGTCGCCAAGCACGGTATCCAGGGCTGTAATGAATACCCCAGAGCTGACATTCAGTCCGAAGGGTAGAACACAAAACTGATAGGTTCGCCCCCCGAACATAAATGCAGTATATTTCCGAGAATCAGGAGTGATAACCACCTGCCAAAACGAATTAGCGAGATCTATTGTGGAAAAATATTTTGCATCTAGAAATTTCTGTAATTGCTCTTCTAAATTTTCAGGTTTTGTGTGAACCGGTAAAATTATTTCATTAATAGCTCGTGCGTCTAACACTAACCTAATGCTTCCATTTGATTTTTTGACAACAAGTAGAGGACTACAATAAGGTGAGGTGGATGGTTCAATGACCTTCCAGTCTAACATTTGTTTTAATTCTTGCCACACAGCAGGTCGTTGAGATAACGGTACGTTATATGTCTTATGGTAGAAGATCTTGTGAGGTTTAACTTCAATCTTGTATCCATACGTGTTGATAACACCTAATCGTTTGGTAAAAACTTGTAAATATTTGGATAACACTTCCTGTAGTTTTATACGTTCATGTACACTGAGAGCTGTAGCTTCACTTATCTTATGATCAAGCAATGTTTTCAAGTCCATTAGCTCTGTGTCAGATGAGTGTGTTTGCATGTCTTGAATGTCTTTGTCAAGTACTAACTGAACCTTGTACCCTGTACAGTGTTTGTCATGCTTTAGAGTTCTCCTGTCCAAATCAATAATAATTACACTGCCTTTATCATTTAAAATACATTTACCTTTGGAGAAGTCTATAATGCAGTCCTTCTCGCTCATAATATCTATTCCTAATATGCAATTTGTCACAAGGTTTTGTACAACCAGGAATGGCCATTGTACGGTTCCATTACCTATTTTAACGTTTACAAAAACTTGCTTCGTAACCCTACATGACTTATTACCTAGTGCAGTAGTTATTTTACAGTTTTGGGCAGGAAACTCAGGCACAGGTTCCAATTCACACATCTTTTTATAGAAATTAAAAGACAAAACGCTCACAGCTGCACCTGTATCTAGGATAATAGTAGTTGGAATCCCACCTACTACACCAGTAGTAGATGCTAAAACAATTTCATTTGTGTTTAAACGACATTGTGTACTGTCTTGTAAAAGTTCATCTGATATATTGTTATTGTGGTTGTATCTTATAAATAAAACAGGTAGTTTTTGTTTAGAATTACTCGGCATATCATTATTCTGTTGTTCAAGTGTGGTGTCAAATAACTGATTAACATTGAAGTCGCCCCCCAAGAATTCTTCAGCCACGACCTGGGGCAAAGTAGTGACTGTTTCTAGTTTGTTGGATTAGCATTTGTACTAGGTACTGACACAGATTGAGGTTGTGCATCAGGTGTCATTTCTATTATATTCACATTCGGATATTGCCTATTATGATCTCCAAACTTTTGCGGTTGTTGTTGCTGTTGCGCATTATAACTTACCTGTCGGTCGTAAGGTATGCTCCAATTTTGTCCTGGTGGCTGCTGTGGTAAAGCAGAGTTTGAATGAAAGTACTGATCGTTACGAGTCCAACCTTGATGCTGTCTTGGCTCGTAGTTACTTTTATTTCTATTTCTGTTTGTGTTTTTATTATTACCTTTGTATCCGTTGTTACCGTTGTAGTTATTACTGCGGTGCCTTTTGTATGGATTGCCGCATGAAATGTTATTACTGTTGTAACTATTGTTTGTATTGGAATACGCGTGTTGATTTTGATTTCCGTACTGAGACGGCATGTGAGTTTGCTGTTTTTGTTGTACCGCGTATCCAACTGTGGGCGCGCCAGAATTGTGTTGGCAAGCCTGCATGTTTTGCATACCACTAGTGTAAACATTGTGGCTGCTGTTTTGCCGCGCGAAGCGCTGATCTTCAAGTAACATGTCAACCGAATCTAAAGCTGTTAAAAAATAATCTGAATCGTCATCCGGGATATGTAGAAGTTTTTCCTTAATGTTGAAAGGCAATTTGGCCTTCATCGCTCGGAGTATATCACGCGTTGCGACTGGTTCGTCTAAAAAGTGTCCCATGTTCAAGTATTTTTCAAAATATCTGCGTAAGTTACCATTTTTACTGTTAAAAGTTTCAGGTTCTAAAATTTGTCTTCTGAGTCGCTCCTGGACGGATTGCGACCAGAATTTGTTCAGAAAAGCACGCTCAAACTCACTGTACGTGGTACATACGTCAGCTTGACTGTATGCCCAGACAGCTGCATCGCCTTGGATGTAACCGACAATATATGAAATCTTTTTCCGGTCACTCCAAGTGCGTGGAAATGCGTTACTAAAAGATTTAAGAAAAATCACCGGATGAATGGTTCGTTTTTCTGGGATAAAAATCTGAAATTGCCTGTGTTTCATTAAGCTTTCGTCTTCCCTTGCATTATGATATGAATTTGTCCCACTGTAATTACTGCTATGTCCAGCTGGCGAGTAATTACGATAATGTTGCTGTGGTTTACCATGATAATAGCTTGTGTTTGTGTTTGCACATCGTGGTATGTGTTGTAATCGTGGTGTGTTTTGTTCTTGTGTATTTGTCGTGTGCGGAATGTGTGTATCATACTCGAATGTATATTGGTTTCTGAACTGTACATTTTGACTGATATTTTCGTTACATTCAGACTGTAGTTGATCGGTGAATTGTCTCATGGGTGCAGTGACGGATTGTACTGCGTCACTGATCAGCTGTTTGTTATTAGTAATGTATTGCGCTACGGAGTCGTGCACAATTGTTGGTAAATTTTCACGTAAGCATCTATCAAAATGTTTGTCTTTGTTCTCAACCCAATCATGAAATTCTTTATTAATATTTTGAAAATGAGCTGTGGCATCTGATTGTAAGATGTCAGTCAGGTGTTGTTCAACATTGTCAAATTTAATCTGTACGTCAGTAATTCGTTTTTCAAGGTTGTCATGTACTGAAGGATATGTTTGAATTTGTTCAGTAAGAACTTCACACGTGACATTAAGGTTTTTTACTTGTGTCTGTAAAAGTGCTACGTCAGTTGTAGTCTTTTCTTGTCTCGTATTGAGCTGGGAAAATTTAGTACTGAGTTCAGTCATCTGTTTGGTCAGTGTGGCGTCTATAAGTTCCACACGTTTACACAAAGTGTCATTACCTATCTTGATTGCTATGAGATCAGATTTGATTTCGTCATTTTGTGTTTTTAACTGTTCATTTTGTGTCTCTAATTGTGCCTTTAAGGTTGCCATGTTTTCGGCGTTCTGTTTCCTTATGGTTGCCATATTTTCTGCGTTTTGTTTCATTAGCATTTGTAACATGTCGGCAATGTTTACCGTTTGCAAGGTCTCTGCCCCCGCCGCGTCATTAGACGTGACGTCACGCATTAACATGGGCTCTGATTGAGATTTTGAAATTTTTGTAGTGGACGGCCTATCGTCAAAATTTTCGTCAACACTTGCGTCAATGTTTGATGAATCGTCACTACCGGTTGCTGTCGTAAAGTCATTTTCTAACACTTGTCTCACGTCCGAGTCGGATTGCGTCTGAATAGTACGTCCTTGCTGTTCCATTTTTGCGTATTGTTTTCTAGTTATTACCATGCCACACGTGATATATGTTTCAAGAAAATTTTTGACACTGATTTTAAAATAAAATGTAGTTGAGCATGAATCGCTCGTAGCAACAATGGCTGTCTGTTAATTTAAAAATATAAACTGAATTTGAGATTATTGGTAATGGCTGCTGGCCATGTTACATGATATCGTACAGAAGTCGGCCATATTGTACACTCGTGTATTGGTATTGTTGCATACGTTATTGTTTAGGGAAAAGTACTGAGAATGAAATTTATCACTGAAACTGTTATGCAGAAAAGAAACACTACAGAATTTACTGAAAAGCTAATACACTGAATTATACGTCTGGTCAAGCCTGCTAATGCAAAGATGCTGCGTCTTACCTTATTTTGCTGGAAGTTTCATTGCGTCTTCCCGCAAAATTTCAGAATTGGAAAATATCTTCAGATTTTGTTATCTCTCATACATTGACGTCCGGGTCCAGAAAGTTGATTTTTTACATGAAACAAAGAGAACAATGTAACAAATGACAAAATAACAAGTCCGACACGCAGTCGCCAATATAAAATAAATAAAATAAATAAAAAAATATATATATTGTTAGTTAAATATTAATTATTCTATCTGTATGATGGTGATTGTAATTGTAATTGATATTTGCTTATCTGGAACGTGGACGATTAATTATTCGGTATCAAACGCTTGACAATGGCTTTTTCGTAAAGGCAATGTTACTCGTAGTTGACCGTGAAATAAAACTGAATAATCGGACTTCGTAATTAAATCGTTTCCAAAGACTGCTGCGGTAGGTGCGGACTCATAATCTAAATCTCAATATTACAATAATTTGCCAGCCATGCCAATACGTCGTACAGAGGTGATTGTGTACTAAACATAAAAAAGTTACACAGTTAGTTAAATCAGATATATTCAATGAATAAGCCTACAGTTCATAATCCTACTTACTTTTATAAATATAAATTCTTTACAGAATCGAGTGCCTAGTGTGGTTGCAACTCGCAGTATTCTTCTATAACATGAAATATGGCGGTGTGCCAGACAATAAAATAAAATACGTGCTTCTCGCACCACTTCTACCAGAGCTCTCCTTTTTTAATCAAACATAAGAGTAACGTAATTGTGCTTTTGCTTCATCAGCGACACAGCGCTGCAGTTGTGTGAAATAGGCTTTATTTATTTGTCACTGATCATTTATTTAATTAGTATTTCGCGTTTCCGCGGAAACTCACGCTCGGCATGCAAATGTGCCTTTATAAGGGGGCTTTCACCCCTTGTTGTTTTGTGTGCCACTATCAACAGCACACGCCTACATTGATGTTTTAAGCACATTCGTGCTTCCCACTGTTGAAGAGCAATTCGAGAATGCGGCTGCATCTTTGAACACGATCGAGCATCGGTTGATAATGCATGGCCCGTAGCGGCGTGGTTACACGACAATAACATCCCTGTAATGGACTGGCCTGCGCAGAGTCCTGACCAGAATCCTACAGAACACCTTTGAGATGCTTTGGAACGCCGAATTCATGGCATGCCTCACCGAGCGTCACCTATACCTCTCAGTGCAGCACTCCGTGAAGAATGGGCTGGCATTACCCAAGAAACCTTCCAGTACTTCATTGAACGTATGCCTGCAAGAGTGGAAGCTGTCATCAAGGCTAAGGGTGGATCAACACCATATTGAATTCCAGCATTACCGATGGAGGGAGCCAGGAACTTATAAAACATTTTCAGCCAGGTCTCCGGGTACTTCTGATCAGATAGTGTATTATGGAAGCAATTATAGCTACGTGAACGTTCGAAGAAGGGCCGCTGCTTCTGTATTATCGCGAGAGAGGGACAGAGTCTAGAGGTAGATGAAACTTATTTTAGCTAGTTGTTGCAGTTTTGTTCAACAAAACTACGGCTATCTGGCAGATGTCTTTCTGAAAATTTTGCTCATCGCCGAAAATAGCTGGCGACTTCACATCTCTTGATCGAGTTGTTATTTATATACTACAGTTTGTTATAAGCATACCCACACCACCTGCATCACCAAATACTTTTTCATGGCGTGCTAGCCTTATGTGCTCTAATGGCTAACTGCTTGAAAAATTGGCCATAATGCCTGTGTTCGAACGTTTCATTGGAATCTTACAAAGCGTGCACAGCAACGAGAGCTCACTAACTAGCAGAAACACTACATATCTGCAGGGACATGGCTGCCTGAAAAAATCGAGACCCCCCGGCGACGTTTGTGGCCTGGGCAGTGCGGAAACCGTGTACTGGGGCGCAATAGCTCGTTAACGTAAGTTACAGCGGCCAACCCCGGAAACATTCCGCGCCAACAGCCAGCACCGAGAGCCGGGGCGGGACTAGGGAGGCGGCGGGGGCGGAGAGAGAGGCGGCGAAACGGCGCGCAGGAAGTCGCCGCCGAGATAGGACCCGCCGCCATTATCACAGCTCCCCCCACCACCGCCTCCAGCAGTTCTCACGGCACCGGCTAAACGTTTTAAATGTTCGCTGCAAATTTCGCGCGACAGCGTGCAATTTAGATAAGGGCTACTCCTCTCGACAGGCCGTAAACACTTTGCAGGCAGGAACTGGGTAGATTACGAGCCAGTGATAGCAGACTCGGGGGCTGCGGCTATCGTTAACTCTGCCGGACGGGGTTGCTCAGAGGGGTAGAAACTGCAGGCGCACTACCAGCCTCCCTCTGGTGAGGACCGCCCCTCCAAGCAACGGTCTATGGACACACAGACCGGACGGAGTCCAAACGCGGCATCCACGCACCTCTCTAGGACGTCCTCAATATGTGAACATTTAACGAACTGGCTGCCTTCATCATTATTATGGGGTTAATTGACGTGGGCGACTATGGCACCGTCAAGGCGCTGCGGGCAGTTTCGTGCAACGGATGAGGTGTGACCAAACTTTTGTATGTAACGTTGATGGACAAATATAAATAATTCCTACAAAAGTAAGTTAGGAACACTGTAGATAGTCTAGAAGTAAAGAAACCCTCCACCGCTGACAGAAGGCACGGTTGTGTAGTGGTGTGGAAGTACCAGACGGTCACTTAGAAGCAGGACAGAACTACGTGTCGACCTGGAGGAATGACCGAGCTATTGTGTTTGGGCGGGCCAAAGACCACGTGATGAAGTAAGTTTCTTGGTTTATTGGTTTATCACTGCAAAGCAACGTGTCTGCAACATGTGTTGTATCACATGGAGTCGTGCAGCACGACGTCAGGACAATGATAGTAGAAAGATCCTAACCGAGCGGAGACACATGTCACTAAGTGTCAATAATCACTGGTTCCAAACCCGACAGGAAAAGCTGCTTTTATTGAATGGAGTGGGTTTGGCAAAGCACTAATGGGACCTCTACAGCAAGTTCAGATGATCTCTGATTGGTGGTGCTGCAGCTGCTCGCAAGTACACCGATTTCGAGCAGGCCTTACTGCCGTCCAAGATGGCACATGCAAGAAATTTAAAAATGCATGATGGAGGTGGTGAGAAATTCAAAAATGGGAAGAGGCACAATGTTAAAAAAATATTTTTTAAAAATTCAGAAGAAAAGTCACAAAAGTTTTTAAATGGTCCAAGACAGCGGAGCTACCCATTTGTGCTTTGTAACCACACCCTTCTCCCCTTCCCTACTCATTTACCGCCCCTCCCCACTCATCTGATCACATCCCAGCACTTTACAGTCCATTAAATTGAAACAGCCTATCACGGTGTAATTCCAGAGACGCCATCTTGGCTCTGCTCAGAAGTATCAGAACGTTCTCAATTTTTATGGCATGTTCAAAAATATTTGTCAAAACATTACGTAAAGGGTGTAGCTTGCAGTACTTCAAAGACTGAAATACACCAGCACCAAATACACACACACACACACACACACACATACACACATACACACATGTGCGCTGTAGCATACGTATTGTAAGGCACAATGAACCTTCAAAGAAATTGTTTTTCCCATTTCAATTGTTCTATGATGTCACAAGGCGAAAATGAACAGATAGAGAAAGTATATGAGGCTACTCAAAAGGTAATACAATGAGTAAAAGGACATGAAAACCTAATAGTCATGGGGGACTGGAATGCAGTTCTAGGGGAAGGGGTAGTAGAAAAGGTTACAGGAGACTATGGGCTCAGGATAAGGAGTGAGAGAGGAGAGAGATTAATTGTGTTCTGTAATAAATTTCAGTTAGTAATAGAGAATAATCCATTCAAGAATCACAAGATGAGGAGGTATACTTGGAAGGGGCAGGGTGACACAGGACAATTTAGATCGGATCACATCATGGTCAGGCAGAGATTTCGAAAGCGCATACTGGATTATAAGGCTTACCCAGAAGCACAGTTCAGTTGTCATGAAGAGTAGGCTGAAGTTTAATAAATTAGTGATGGATGACGAGACACGTTTGATGTTCTCTAAGGCTGTAATTACAGCAATGAGGAATGGCTCGGTAGGCAATACAATTGAAGAGGAATGCACATCTCTAAAAAGGACAGTCAGTCGGAAAGAAAAACGTAGGTACGAGGAAGGTAACTGCAGAGAAACCATGGGTGACAGAAGAAATACTTCAGTTGATCGATGAAAGAAGGAAGTACAAAAATGTTCGGGGGAATGAGGTTTTTCTCTGCCCTGGGACCTGGTGTTTGTGTTGTCCTCAACATTTCATCATCATTATTTTTCGTGATAGTGGTTAGACTCGACTGCGTACAGAAATTGGGCTGTATAAAGAGTGGGACTCTGTACAGGCGCTGATGACCCCGCATTTGAGAGCCCCACAAAACAAATATCATCACGTTCCGGGAAATTCAGCAATACAGAAATACAAGTCGCTGAAAAGTGAAATAAACAGGAAGTGCAGGGAAGTTACGACGAAATGGCTGCGTGAAAAATGTGAAGAAATCGACAGAGAAATTATTGTCGGAAGGACCGACTCAGCATATAGGAAAGTCACAACGATCTCCGGTTAAATTAAGAGCAATAGTCGTAACATTAAGAGTGCAACGGGAATTCCACTGTTAAATGCTGAGGAGAAAGAGGATAGGTGGAAAGAGTACGGTGAAGGCCTCTATGGGGAGGGAATTTTTCTGATGAGACGGAACACGAAACTAGAGGATTCAGGAGAGACAGGGGATCCAGTATTAGAATTAGAATGTAAGAGGGCTTTGAAGGACTTAAGATCAAACAAGGCAGAAAGGTTAGATAATATTCTATAAAAAAATTTAAAATCATTGCGGTAAGTAGTAACAAAACGACTATTGACAATGGTGTGTAGAATGTATGAGTCTGGTGACACACCTTCTGACTTTCAAAAAGTATCATCCACACAATTCCAAAGACTGAAAAGCCGACAGATTCGACAATTATCGCACAATCAGCTTAACAGCTCATGAATCCAAGATGCTGACAAGAATAATATACAGAAGAATGGAAAAGAAAATTGAGGATGTGTTGGATGACGATCAGGTTAGCTTCAGGAAAGGTAAAAGCAACAGAGGGGCAATTCTGACGATGCGGCTGAAAATGGTAGATACACTAAACAAAAATTAATACACGCTTATAGGATTTGTCAACCTAGAAAACGCGCATGATATTCGAAATCCTGAGAAATATAGAGGTTAGCTAAAGGGAGAGACGGTAACATACCGGGAGGTTATAATTAAGCTTTCCCTTCAGTGGACCACGGTATCTTCAACTGTCGTGACATAGCGAGCCACTGCCTGACGATGGGGAATTGCGCGCAGCGTTGTCTGCTACAGTAGCAGTGATTTCATCAACCACCTGTGGTGCAACCGGTCGTCGGCCTCTTCCCGGAGCGACGTCCAGTTCTCCACTGGATTCGAGATTCCTCATCATGCTCCGCACAGCAAGTGGAGAAAGAGGACCCTTCCGTAATGCTTTCAGCCGGCGATATTCTCGAAGTGCAGCTGCAGCATTACTGTTGTCTTGATAGTAGAGGTTCGGCAATAATGCTCTGCTGCTTATGTCGCAGCTCGTGTTGACATGTCAACAAGTGCACTGCGATTGGTCTGGTGTGGGAGACTTTGAATAACGATGACTGATCACGGCACCTGGTGGCTATAGTGGAAACTGGACGGTGGTGCTATGACGCATGGAAATCATGCACCCCGTTCTCTGGACATTAATGCTACTAAGTTTAGTACTCGTACGGTAATTATTTTCCATGTTATAACGTGTGACATGGGAAAGTTTAATTATAGCCACCCAGTACGACGAAGAACAAAGGGTGTAAGACTGGAATGTAGTCTTTCGCCCCTACTGTTCAGTCTGCGCATCTAAGAAGCTACGATGGAACTAAGAGGAAGGTTCAGGAGTGCAATCAAAATTCAAGGTGAAAGAATACCAATGATAAGATTCGCTGATGACATCGATGTCCTGAGTGAAAGTGAAGAAGATTTACATGATCTGCTGAACGGAATGAACAGCCTAATGAGTACAGAATATGGATTGAGAGTAAATCGAAGAAAGACGAAAGTAATTGGAAGTAGCAGAAACGAGAACAGAGAGAAACTTAACGTTAGACTTGATGGTCACGAAATAGATGAAGTTAAGAAATTCTACTACTTAGGCAGCAAAATAGCCAATGACAGACTGAGTAAGGAGGACATCAAAAGCAGACTAGCAGTGGCAAAAATGGCGTTCCTGGCCAAGAGAAGTCTACTACCATCTTACATATTCCTTAATCTGAGGGAGACATTTCTGACAATGTACCTTTGGAACACAGCATTATGTGGTAGTGAAACATGGCCTGCGGGAAAACCGGAACAGAAGAGAATCGAAGCATTTGAGATGTGGTGCTTCAGACGAATGTTTAAAATTAGGTGGACTGGTAAGGTAAGGAATGAGGAGAGGGAAGAAATATGTGGAAAAAACTGACAAGGAGAAGGCACAGGATGATAGGACATCTGTTAAGACATCAAGGAATGACTTCCAAGGTACTTGAGGGAGCTGTAGATGGCAAAAACTGTAGAGGAAAACAGAAACTAGAATGCATCCAGAAAATAATTGAGGACGTAGGTTGCAAGTGCTATTCTGAGATAAAGAGGTTGGCAGAGCAGATTAATTCGTGGTGGGTCGCATCAAATCACTCAGAGGACTGATGACTCAAAAAAAAAGTCTTTCAAGTCACAGTGTTAGTTGAAGATCTAAAAAGTCCGCAGAAATTCATCTGCAGTACGTAAAATGCTACTTTTGTGTCAAGTGGCACGATGCTGTTTTCTACCACACACACATATCCGTCAATTCTTTACCTAAAAAGTAATTGTGAACTCTCAAATTAGATGACCTAATTATTTTTACGCCTAATCCAATGTTTCGAAACAGTTAACATTTCAAGACATGCCTAAATGAGACGATGCGGCAGAACCAGCCTGACCCTGCATATAACACAGAATAAATATGTTGGTTACAATATAATGCTGAGTAGGTATGCAGACATATAAACAAACAGTCAGTCTCAGTTGTTGCCACCCAGTGAAACGATGTAATTCATTGTAGTTTCTAGGTCTGCACTCGGTGTAAGGCACAATGAAAGCTGCATTTAAATATTTCCACATCTTTGTTGTTCTATAATGCTTGTGCAGTGTTACAACTATATTTCTACTACTGAAGTATGAAAAGGCTGTTGGAATTTCAATATGAGGATTTGTCATTGGTGGTTTACAAGTTTTCAGTAATGTTTCACCTCAGTAAACACCAATTTACTAGAGACAAAGATAATGCATCATGTTCTACAGTAGAAAAGAGAATCCATGTTGTTAACATCCTAATATCCATTTTGGCTGCAACGCTCATTGAAACTATATTTCAAATAATTAGCTCCTAAGTAACAGCAAATATCTATTCAAAATAAATGATTTGAAAACACACATTCAAACAATAGCCAAAAGACAAACATACTGACTGAATACCGTTTTAGGAAGGCAGGAAGAATGTTTTATGACGATATCTATGACGTAAACTTCATATTTTGGTAGTACGCAAATATAACTTTGTAATTCTCCGAATACAAGGTACACGTCACAAACAAGACATGTATGAAACATGAGCAAAGATAATTCAGGAATTAGACGGCGGCAAAAGGCCTATGTCTCAATAACATAATCTTTTTACTGAAATAAAATTATTTTCCATCATAAGGAAAAATTTCGGGTGTACGCACACACACATACACACACACACACACACACACACACACACACACACACACACACACACAAGTGTTGCTTCCTACAATGTGCAGGTATAAATACAGAATTATCGTCGCAAGCAACAACTCAAACTTTGCACGAAAAGGAAACTGTAATGCTTTTCAAAATATGTAAGATTTCGAGCACAGAACTTACACGGCACTACTGTAGTAAATTAACTGTTCTGTAAGATTTAAAATAAATCAATGTGCTAGCACATTGGCACTACTGATGAAACTTACAGGTTAAGCAATACTTGTTAAAAATCAATGTTCGATTCGGATACCACAATTTGGAAGCACAATGGACTCTTAGATTTAATATTTTCCCATCTAAAACGTCCGTGTAACTTATTATATCACAGGCGTCTTGCTTATTTTGACTACTGATATAAATTACTTGTTAGTAAAAACACACATTAAAAAACCAGAATACATAAAAAATTGGTTCTATGTTTAGCTTTGCAAAAGACACATGGGCGCTAGTTCTGATCTAACTTACAGCTTAAAGTGCGCTTCTCAACGAGAATTACCAAAGGAAACAAAGTTAATTCCAAAGCCAATTCATGAAAAGTTTATCTTTAAAACCGATATGAAAGTCGGTCGAACATTATAGTGAAGCCTTGCTAGGATATGAACCTCATCTCGCAGTTCCAAGCATTGTAATTTTTTCTTGTCATAGAGTGAAAATTACATGATGATGCAACATACTAACCAATAGTAATACACATATGTATAGGTAAGAAACTATGATAGCTATGCTTTCAACAATCCATTTCAAAAGTCAGTCAGACATAGCAGAGACGGTATGGTAGGGTATTCAGTTTAACTTGCGACATCTTCTGCTGTCACAGGCATAGATCATTCTTTACTAACAAGTCTAAGGAACTGTACGTATCACATTATGTGTTTCCATGCAACTCGATCTAGAAGTGACAACATGGACATGCTCTTCTTAATGAAACACGGTCGTAGATTGTAGTTAACAGTGACGGCATATGGAAATGTATGCATTCGTTCATCAAAACACTCGAAGCTCCCTGTGGCATCTTATTAAAGGAGGACAGGGACACTAATCTCTCTGGGTTTCACAAAAGACGTATATTTTCTCTGAGTGACAACTGCAGTGCATTCCCGCTTTTTATTTTCTGTCAACAACAAAATAGAACAAACGACAGTGTTCATAGAGTTATCACAGTATTTTTATTTCAGTTACAGTTTAAAGCATTTGAAGTAATTATACGTAGAGAATTAGTAGAAAGACCAGAGAAGTTGGGTGCATACGCCGTCCGCTCTGAAAGCTCACTAAGGCAAAATAAGCAGATGAAGAAGATACAATATACAGGTTCTCATATATGTGAGTGACTCGAAAACATTTTGAGTATTAGAACCACGTATGTTGTTTGGGACAAGGAATGTTCTCTAGAAACGAAGACAACAGTAATGTTTCTATGGGGCTTGAAGTACCGAATATAAGTACTTGCGACGTCACTTGAACAGGTTAGCTACACGCATAGGCAGGTCTACATCCACATCTACGTCTGTCTGACTACTCTTCAGCTCACACTGAAGTGCCTGGCAGAGGGTTTGAGCTCTGATTTCTCTTATTTTATTATGATTCTTATTTCTCCCTATGCCGGTTGGCAACAATAGAATATTTTCACATTCAGAGGAGAATGTCGGTGATTTAAATTTCGTGAAAAGATATCGCCGCAGCGAAAACTATCTTTGTTTTAAACATTGCCCCTCCAACTTGCTTATCATATGCGTGATACTCTGTCGCCTATTGCACGATGATACGAAACGATCTCTCCTTCTTTGAAGTTTCCAGCGCCCTCCGTCGATAATATCTTGCAAGGATGTCGTACAACACAGCAATGCTCCAGTAGAGGACGAACTATCTTAACAGACCTGTTGCATCTTGTAAGTGTTCTGCCATTAAATATCAGTCTCTGGTTTGCCTTCCTTTAAAATGAACTATGTTGTTCGTAATTGTAGTTTCTTAGAATTTAGTCGAATTGACAGCGTTTAAATTTGTGTGATTTATCGTGTTTATTGGAACTTAAACGGATCTCTTTATTACTCATGTGAATGATCTCACCCTTTTCATTGTTGAGAAATAGTTGCTACTTTTCGCATTATTCACATATTGCGTCAAAGTCATTTAGCAATTGGTTTCGATCTTCTCACGACATTACTAGATGTCTAAACGACAGCGTCATCTGCAAACTATCTAAGAGGACTGACTGCTCAGATTATCTCCTAAATCGTTGATGTAGAATAAGAGCAGCAGTAGAGTAGGCACTTCGTTGGGGAACGCCGGATGTCATTCTGTTTTACTCGATGATTTTCCTTTGATTACGACTTATTGTGACCTTTCCGAGAAGATATCTCAGTTGCAGTCGCACAAATGAAGCGATACTCCATCGGCACACCACTCTTGTGAGGAACGGTTTCGAAAGACTTCTTGAAATCCAGAAATATGGAATCAATTTTTAGATCCACTGTCGATAACACTCATTACTCCGTGGGAATGAATAAATAGGTTTTTTCTGAATCCGTACGGCGTACAGCGTAATTCATAACGTCCGAACACGGTTTATGTCCGAAAAGTCTAACGTACATCGACGTTAGTGGTATGTGAACTTAATGCAATGGATTACTCCGATCTTCTTTCTTGAATATTGGTGCGACCTGTTCAACTTTCCAGTAGTCAGTTACGGACCTTCCGCCGATTGAACGGTTGTATGTGACTGATTAGTATAGGGCTGTTGTATCAGAATACTTTGAAAGGAAATCTATTGGTACGCAAATGGACCTGAGGACTTTCATTTATTAAGTGTTTAAGCTGCTTCGCTACACCGCAGATATCTAATTCTAATTCACTCATGTTGACAGATGTTCTCGATTATAATTCTGCAATATTTACTTCGTCTTCTTTGGCACAGGATTTTCGGAAAACTGTGTTAAATAACTCTAATTTAGTGGCGTTGTCACCGGTAATACTGCCATTGGTGTCATACAGTGAAAATACTGATTATGCCTTGCCGCTGGTATTCTTTACATTCAACTATAATCTCTACGGATATTCTGTCAAATTTCTAGACAGAGTCTAATTGTGCAAGCTATTAGAAGAATCTCGCATTGAAATCTGCCCTAAATGTCGAGCTTATGTAAAACATCGTCAGTCGTACGTATATTTATAGTGCTCTCCCAAACAAAGATCGGTATTTTATCAGTCTTTAAGTATGAAACAGACAGTCAGTCTGTACACCCTAAAGCTGGCCATCGTGTTCTGTGTACACCTACTTGACTCCCAAACATGACTATAGTTCGTAGTGCAAGGCATATTGGGCCCTCAGATTAAGCACCACAAGGTTAGACTGAAGAGGCAAAGAAACTGATACACCTGTCTAATATCGTGTAGGGCCCACGCGAGCAAGCAGAAGTGCCACAGCCGGCCGGGGTGGCCGAGCGGTTCTAGGGGCTTGAGTATGGAAACGCGCGACCGCTACGGTCGCAGGTTCGAATCCTGCCTCGGCCATGGATGTGTGTGATGTCCTTAGGTTAGTTAGGTTTAAGTAGTTCTAAGTTCTAGGGGACTGATGACCTCAGAAGTTAACTCCCATAGTGCTCAGAGCCATTTGAACCATTTTTGAGAAGTGCCACAACACGGCATGGCGTGGATTCGACTAATGTCTGAAGTAGTGCTGGATGGAACTGACACCATGAATCCTGCAGGATTGTCCACAAATCCGTAAGAGTACGACGGGATGAGATCTCTTCTGAGCACCACGTTGCAAGACATCCCAGATATGCTCAATAATGTTTATGTCTGGGGAGATTGATGGCCAGCGGAAGTGTTTAAACGCAGAAAAGTGTTCCTGGAGCCACTCTGCGGCAATTCTGGACGTGTTGGTTGTCGCATTATCCTGGTGGAATTGACCAATAACGTCGCAACGCTTGAATGGATGCAGGTGATCAGACAGGACCCTTACGTACGTGTCACCTGCCAGCGTTGTATCTAGACCTATCAGGGCTCCCATATCACTCCAATTGCACACGCCCCACACCATTATAGAGCCTCCACTAGGTTGAAGGGTCCCCTAGTGGCATGCAGGGTCCGTGGATGTATGAGGTGGTCTCCATACCCGTACACGTCCATCCGCTCGATACAACTTGAAACGAGACTCGTCCGGCCAGGCAACGTACTTCCAGCCATCAAGAGTCCAATGTCGGTGTTAACGGGCCCAGGTGAGGCGTTAAGTTTTGTGTCATGCACTTATCAAGGATACACGAGTGGCTACTCAGCCCCGAAAGCCAATATCGACGATGTTTCGTTGAATGGTTCGGATGCTGACACTTGTTGATGGCCCAACACTGAAATCTGCAGCAATTTTCGGAAGGGAGGGTTGCACTTCTGTCAAGCTGAACGATTCTTTTTATTCGTCATTGATCTCGTTCTTGCAACTGTATCGAAGATCAGATGTTTTACCGGATCCCTGATATTCACGATACCCTCGTGAAATGGTCGTGCAGGACTAGCCCCACTTCATCACCACCTCGGAGATTTTGTGTCCCATCGCTCGTGCGCCACGTTCAGACTCACTTAAATTTTGATAAACTGCCATTGTAGCAGCAGTAACCGATCTGACAACTGCGCCAGACGCTTTTTGTCTTACATATGAGTTGCCAACCGCAGCACCGGAAGTTGCCTGTTTTATATCTTACACCTCCGTATTTGAATACGCATGCCTATACCAGTATCTTTGACGCTTCAGTGTATTTCCATTCTATGTTGTCTGTATTGTCTTCCTATAACATTTAAGAAACACATTTGGGTCATTTTATTGTCACCACTGGTATAACATAGAGTTTAGAGTACGACTGTGGTTCGATCCCTATAACCAAAAAACTCAGAGACCTTCTAAGCCAACACAGGCATCAACAATACAGGTTACACAGAAAATAGAAAGCACTTTAGCAAAACATTAAGTGTGCCTACACTGACTACTGATCATTTTTGTGGCAACATTATGATACTTACAATATGTAAATAAGTGAACTGCATACAACAGTTAGTGAAGACACGTTCTGTAATGTTAATGAAGGGAATATGTTGTGTATTTGAGAATCATCTACGTGGTAATTTTGAATATGTCACTGTAGGAGAATTATCAGTAGACTTCTATATTGATGTAATTGTGTTCAGATGAAGGAAGAGTACCAGTGCCTATGGTCTATTCTGACAGCAGATAGGGGATATGAATACGTCGAAAGAGTATTTCCTTGGCCGAGGGAGCAATGTGTCACAGTACTCTGGTATGGTATTACAAGCTCAAAAATAACACAAATGTTTGATAAATTACGAATAGAATTGAAAACATGACATAGGAGTGGGGCATCTGTGATTTGAGGATAGAGTAGGAAGTTGGCATCATATCACAAGCAAACCCATAAGGGGAAGACCGACACGAAGAGCACCGTAGTCGACAGGACTAGGAACCGAGACTTGATTTGGTACTACCGTCGAAAATGAGTGACGAAAAATAGTCCGCAAAGATATTGGTGTACCGTACAGAAAGAATTAATAAAAACATGACAAGGACAATGGATAATCAGAAGGGCAACTTCCAGGAATGCAAGTGTCAATACAGACGACTGTGGCGTTCCAGTACAATTCGTGCTCACAAAAGACAGAAGAGTAGTTATTCCTCCGTCGGAGCTTTGATACGATTGAGCTAATCAAAATTGAGACGTCGTGCTGCAGGAGAGCTGATTCTTGATGGTATTCCATTTTGGTGAAACCTGGAGTGGTGCCTCATTGTCTACATAGAAAGACAATCTAATAATCCATCTTGATCTCTATTCTACTCTATAAACTTCAACATTTTATGCGTTGTAGCTATGCAGCTATCTTGAGATTCATACTGAGAAAACAAGGGGAAACGTTATCTCGTGAGCCGGCCGGTATGGCTGTGCGGTTCTAGGCGCTTCAGTCTGGAACCGCGTGACCGCTACGGTCGCAGGTTCGAATCCTGCCTCGGGCATGGATGTGTGTGATGTCCTTAGGTTTAAGTAGTTCTAAGTTCTAGGGGACTGATGACCACAGATGTTAAGTCCCATAGTGCTCAGAGCCATTTGAACCATTTCGTTATCTCGTGAAAAAATTCGAGTGACACGATCAAGACGGACTTTTGGACTTTCTTGTGCAGTTGTGATCGTGGATTATTTCAATGGTTTTATGTCGTTTATGATATACAGGAAAGGCTTGAGTGGATTTTGATTATTTGTGGAGAGAAGGCTTGAAATCTCTATCCACCCACTCTGATTTAGATATCATGTGATCCTCCTAGTTCATCAATCCAGTACTGAAATGCTGTTCATGTAAGACCGATGAAAGCCGTCTTAATATCGATACAGTAGGCTACCAAAAGAAAAAAAGGCTACTTTCATCATATATACCTACAATTCAATTCTGCAAAATATGGTACGGTAAGAGGTAAGTGGTACATAGTGTACTGGAGTAATTACATTTCGTTTCTGCAGCATTCGCGAGTGATGATGGGTCTTAGCGACTGTAGTGCAGCCTCCACAAATGCTGAGTGGCCAAAGCTCATCACATGATGTCGGTCGACGATGTTGAAGCCTGTGCAGCATACCTGTCTCCTTTCAGCCTTGGTCGAAACGACTATCCCACATTCCAAAAGACGGCTACCTGACCCACAGTAAGACAGAAATAGCTCCGAACCTCTCTGCGAGGCGACGTGCCTTCCACAAGTCACACACTTGTGATATTCCTGAGTGGTGGTTTACAAGTATTGTTTTGTGTTAGCAGAAGAGCCAACAACGTGTTACGAGTGGAGGCCGAAATGCACGTGTTTTAGCTCACGCAGGCTGGCGTGAGGAGGGAAGGACTATACCGACGTGGGGTCTGGAACATGACAAGGAATGAGAATTCAGGAGGCGGACATAATTAGTTTGATACTTAATTTTAAGAACGTCGCTCTTGACGGTACATGAGTCACAATATTATCTGTTCAGAATACATTCTTGAAGATAGTACTTATAGTAACTGAATATGGCGCCTTGCTAGGTCGTAGCAAATGACGTAGCTGAAGGCTATGCTAAACTGTCGTCTCTGCAAATGAGAGCGTATGTAGACAGTGAACCAACGCTACCAAAGTCGGCTGTAAACTGGGGCGAGTGCTAGGGAGTCTCTGTAGACTAGATCTGCCGTGTGGCGGCGCTCGGTCTGCAATCACTGATAGTGGCGACACGCCGTTCCAACGTATACTAACGGACGGCGGCCGATTTAAAGGCTACCACCTAGCAAGTGTGGTGTCTGGAGCTGACACCACATATTGAAACATTGTTTCTACGATACTGACGACACTCTACCGACTGCTGAGCTTGGAAAACCAGAATCCCAGTGAAATTTCCCCTATGTTAAAAGTTATGTCATGCACTAATTATCATCCCACGTTAAAACTTGGTTAACTAACGACATGTTTCTATTTTCACTACGTACCTCTCTGTAACAGATTATTCATTCATAGTGAGGTGACAAAAGTCACAGGATACCACCTAATATCGTTTCGAACCTCCTTTTCCCCACCGTAATATACACTACTGGCCATTAAAATTGTTATGCCACGTAGATGACGTGCTACAGACGCCAAATTTAACCGACAGGAAGAAGATGCTGTGATTTGCAAATGATTAGCTTTTCAGAGCATTCACACAAGGTTGGCGCCGGTGGCGACACCTACAACGTGCTGACATGAGGAAAGTTTCATTAGTTGGCCGGCGTTGTCTGGTGAAACGTTGTTGTGATGCCTCGTGTACTATCACGTTTCCGACTTTGATAAAGGTCGGATTGTAGCCCATCGCGATTGCGGTTTATCGTATCGCGACATTCCTGCTCGCGTTGGTTGTAACGGCTGTAACGGATCGTGCAGCCCCATCTCGATCCCTGAATCAACAGCTGGGGACGTTTGCAACACAACAACCATCTGCACGAACATTTCCACGATGTTTGTAACAGCATGGACTATCAGCTCGGAGACCATGGCTGCGGTTACCCTTGACGCTGCATCACAGACAGGAGCGCCTGCGATGGTGTACTCAACGACGAACCTGGTTGCACGAATGGCAAAACGTCATTTTTTCGGATGAATCCAGGTTCTGTTTACAGCATCATTATGGTCGCATCCGTGTTTGGCGACATCACGGTGAACGCACATTCGAAGCGTGTATTCGTCATCGCCATACTGGCGTGTCACCCGGCGTGATGGTACGGGGTGCCATTCGTTACACGTCTCGGTCACCTCTTGTTCGCATTGACGGCACTCTGAACAGTGGACGTTACATTTCAGATGAGTTGCGACCCGTGGCTCTACCATTCACTCGATCCCTGCTAATCCCTACATTTCAGCATGATAATGCACGACCGTGTGTAGCAGATCCTGTACGGGCCTTTCTGGATACAGAAAAAGTTCGACTGCTGTCCTGACCAGCACATTCTCCACATCTCTCACCAATTGAAAACGTCTGGTCAATGGTGGCCGAGCAACTGGCTCGTCACAATACGCCAGTCACTTCTCTTGACGAGCTGTGGTATCGCGTTGAAGGTGCTTGGGCAGCTGTACCTGTACACGCCATCCAAGCTCTGTTTCACTCAATGCCAGGCGTATCAACGCCGTTATTACGGCCAGAGGTGGTTGTTCTGGGTACTGATTTCTCAGGATCTATGCACCAAAATTGCGTGAAAATGTAATCACATGTCTATAATAGGTATATTTGTCCAATGAATACCCGTTTATCATCTGCATTTCTTCTTCGTGTAGCAATTTTAATGGCCAGTAGTGTAATAACACGACGTGTAGGGGACTCAACAAGTCACTGGAAGTCCCCTCCAGAAATATTCTGCCGTGCTGCCTCTATAGCCGTCTGCAGTTGCGAAGGTGTTAATGGTGCAGGATTTCGTGCACGAACTGACCCCTCTGTGGTATGTTCCATAAATGTTCGATAAGACTAATTTTTGGCGATCTGGATGGCCAAATAGTTATCTTGAAAGGTCCAAAATATTCTTCAAAATAATGGCAAACGTTGGGCCCTGTGACGTGGCGCATTGCCATCCATAAAAATTCCGTCATTGGTTGTGAACGTGAAATCCACGAATGGTCGGAAATGGTGACGTACTTGATCGTAACCAGGACCATGGAACACAGGCTACGCCATTGTGGTACTACCACCAGCTTGCACAGTGTCTCGTTGAAAACTTGGTTCCGTGACTTCGTGGGGTCTGCGCCACACTCGAAACCTACCATCAGCTCTTACCATTTCAAGTCGATATCCATCAAACCAGGCCAAGGTTTTGCAATCGTCTAGGATTCTACTGATGTGGTCACGAATCCAGGAGAGGCGCTGTTACCAAACGCACTCGCGTCTGTCGTCTGCTGCCGTAGCCCATTAACGCCAGATTACGCCACACTAATGGATGCGTTCGTCGTGCGACCCACATAGATTTCTGAGGTTATTAAAGCAGTTTTGTTCGCATGTTATCACTGACAACTCTACCCAAACGCCGCTGTTCTCGGTCGTTAAGTAAAGGCCATCGGCCACTGCGTTGTCATGATGAGAGGTAATGTCAGAAATTTCGGCACACTCTTGACACTGTGTATCTCGGAATATCGAATTCCCTAACTATTTTCGAAATTCAATATTCCATGCGTATAGTTCCGGGTTCAAAATCGTTTAATTCCCGTTGCTGGGCCATAATCACTTTGGAAAGGTTTTCACGTGCATCACCTGGATATAAATGATGGCTCCGCCGATTCACTGCGTTTTTATACATTGTGTCTGCGATACTACCGTCATCTGTACATCAGTATGCCGGTATCCTATAATTACGGTCACTTCAGTGTGTATTGCCAGTACTCACGCCATTCGCTGAATCTAGTGGGAACGTTCGGTCTTCGTACAGGGTATATATTTATATCAGATAAACTTCTTCGTGGAGTTTAGCCACTCATTTCAAAAGCAAATTCCTAGCCTCTTGTCCTCTATGCGTGAGATTTACGAAGCAGATCACTCTCTGAACTTGTGCTTTGTTGAGTTTCAGAGTACTAATTTCTGTGGTCGTTGGTGCTTCGCTCGTTGGTCTGTTTGCCTGAGATCCTATCGTAACGAGGACATAAAGTATAAATGACGTTCGAAGAATGGAATGAAGATGGAAGGGTAAGTTTAGGACGAACACAGTGTAGGAATGAAGAAATATAGCGAGGGTAACCGATCGTGACGTATTGAGGCTTGAAGCGAAATTATGAAATCACAGAAAATATGAATCTTGATGGCTGGATCAGGATCTGAACCCCACCATCTTTCCTTGAAGACTGGACGTTATACCCTAAATTTTGTTTGTCAAGGAATAGAAATATAATATTCGATTTTTTTTGTTGTTGGGCGATCGACTAATGTTATATTTTGAACAGTTCATAAGGATAAAGGGCGCCGTTAGTTCGCATCACACTTCCATGAACGACCAGTTCTCATCATCTCATATTGGCACTGTGCTGCAAACTGTGCACAGGCGTGTGCGTGTAAATTGACTCCGAACAGCCAGGTGAGTTTGACGTAGAGTACTTAATTCGGTAAATAATGTGCTAATCATTAACATCGCCCTATTACGACGCTTGGATACGTTTCTACTTGCATAGAACCCTACTAAAGATAAGCTGCTTGTTAGCTATAAACCGAGGGACATATCCAAATTTGTACGATTTTCCCGCTCGACAGCAGAGTGTAAATATTTTTCATCTGATACGAACTGGAATTATTTAAGGGCATTTCGTTTTCCTTATATCGATACATCCTGGAAAACAGCGTAAATGGAGTGTACACTTGACCCATGGAACAGTTACATTTTTTGAAGTAATCACGCTTGACTTTTTTTCTTTAACCAGAATATCACATCGTTCTCAAATTGTTTTGGATTGTTTACCACGATTCGAAACCCGTCAATTATTGTCACCAAGCGAGGTGGGGCAGTGGTTAGCATACTGGACTCGCATTTGGGACGACGGCGTTTCAAACCCGAGTCCGGCCATCCTGATTTAGGTTGTACGTGATTTCCCTAAAACGCTTCAGACAAATGCCGGGATTGTTCCTTTGAAAGGGTACGGCCGACTTCACAGCCCCACGGTTCCGTAATACGAAGGGGCCGATGAATCGCTATTTGGCCCCCCTCTCACCCAAATCAACCAACCAACCAAAAATTCGTGAAGGTCTGTTCGAAGCAACCTCCTTGACTTCTAAGTAGGGCATACTTCTCCCGAAGACGATCGGCGTGGAGGGCAGCCAAAGATTGTACCAACTGATAGAAACACTGATAAAGTACTGATTGCAACATCGATTTTCAGATGCGCTTTCTAAACTTTCAGCCTAGGAAATAGAAACAAATCTTCATAGACACTGCCAACTGCAGTTGTCTTTTCTTATGTATGTTCCTTACGATAGCATGATGTGTTACTGTGGTCGGCCGGAGTGGCCGAGCAGTTCTAGGCTCTTCAGACTAGAACCGCGCGACCGCTACGGTCGCAGGTTCGAATCCTGCCTCGGGCATGGATGTCTGTGATGTCCTTAGGTTAGTTAGGTTTAAGTAGTTCTAAATTCTAGGGGACTGATGACCTCAGATGTTAAGTCCCATAGTGCTCAGAGCCATTTGAACCATTTTTGTGTTACTGTGTGCCTTGATGGTGTGTTTTTCTTTGAGAACTGGTACAAGTACACTGACGAGTCAAAAATTTGCGGCCACTTGCTTACCAGCGTATCTGTCCACTTGTGGAACACAGAATAGCAGTGATTCTGCGTGACATGCTTTCCACAGGTCCCTGGTAGGATCCCGGAGGTATTTGACACCAGACGTCTACACACGGGTTACTTAATTATCATAGCTTACGGGCCACTGGTTTGTCCACGCGAAGCTTCCAATCTAGTCCAAGACGTTATCCATTGCGTTCAGACAAGCCGATTTTGGGGATCAAGACATCAAGCTAAGCTGACTAGCGTACACCCGAATCACTGCAACCTGATTTTTGCCTTGTTACACTGACGATTATTCAGTTGCTAGAAGTTGTCGCCGTTGGCGAGGACTTCAACTGTGAGGGAATGCATTTGGTTTGCAATAGTATACAAGTACACTCCAGGTGTCATAATGCCCTTGAGTACTTTCAGAGGTTCCTATAAAGTCGATGCGAATGTCCCCGATTCCATAATACTGCCTTGCCGGCATGCGTTCGTGGTGTGCTGCAGATTCGTGCAGCTGTTCGCTTGGATGGTGGCCTGTCCGGCTACGACCATCGCCGTGGTGTAACAAGAAATGTGACTGATCCGAACAGAAGACACGTTTCCACTGATTTACGGTCCAGTGTCGGTCATTCAGTGCACACTGCATTCTTAATTCCGTCAATATGATGACAGGAGGGTTCGTTCTCTGTGGAGCCCCAGGTTCAACAATGTACGCTGGTGTCCTGCCAACCAATTGTGTCTGCATCAGAACTGTACTCTGCACTCAGATCTGCGACGGAATGCTGTGTTCCCCGCTTCACACACCGGACAAGCCTCCGACCTCCACGTTCTATGATGACGCTGGAACTCCAACACCTTGTCGCCTAATGGTGTTTTCACTGTCTTTCAGTTACTTTCCATAAATGCGCACGACACCAGCAAGTGAACACCTGAACAGCTTCGTCGGTTTCAATGTGCTCAATCGCAGACTGCAGGCCATGACAATCCTTGTCAAAGTCCCTCATTCCTCTCATTTCTCCATTTTCGGCTCATTTCATCGCAGAAATGATTTTCAATTCGCCTTTGCTCCTTTTATATACATCGCTTACCGCCCGCTACGCCACCATGCAGCATTACATCTCGTGGTTATACTACTGCGGCTCATCTTTTATTGTCAGAAATTTAGAGGATCCAACAAAAAAGTTTGCCAAACTGTTTATGACACACTCTGCACACAGGGGAGAAGAAAATGTGTTATAAGGGTATGGGTCTAGAAAGATTTGATTCCTGTGGCAGAATTGATTTTATGAATGTAAGTCCATCTTCTGGTGGAGTATGGGACTACGGCTGATCAATGCTCAATAAAAACAATACCTATCGCCGTTATATAGGTTTATTTCTAGGCTATCTCCATTATAAAGGTTTATTTCTAGCCTAGAAATAAACCTATATAACGGCGATAGGTATTGTTTTTATTGAGAAATGATTTTAAATCAGGGGCATTCAATAAGTAATGCATCACATTATTTTTTTCTGAGAGCAAGTTGGTTATATTCAGGATTACAATACACAATGTTTTCGCCCACCATCTCGACTACAGAATTTTCGACTTTAGAATCCTGTTTTCCAACATAACCGCCTTTTAATGCGGAGGTACTACGCCGCCGTAATCGAACGACCGGTATGCCCGTATAGCACCACTCTATTGGTCGACGTCCAAGCCAGCATTTGCTGCATCAATAACCTCCCCATCATCCACGTACTGCTTCCCGCGGAATGTCCTTACTGGGCGAAACAGTGAGATCTGGGCTATAGGGTGGATGAAGAACAAGAGACAAATGAAGTTATGTGAGGAACTCTCGGGTGCGCGTACATGTGTGAGTCCTTGTATTGTCAGGCAAAAGCTTATAACACTTCTTCTCTGCTACTGCTATACCATAACCTCGAAGCTGGAGGAAGGTTGTGAAATAAAACTATCTTATTAAAGCAATTATGGTATAACGCAACAGAACAGTGTTACCCTCTGAGAGGAATTTTGCTAGGTTGACCGTGTTGTACCTAACGGAAATGGCTTATCGGAAATAAAAGTCAGAATTACGTAAATATTCGAACAGTAACAAACAATATTTTTGCCTAGCTATTCTGTTTAAAGAATAAGGAAAACGGTCGCCAGCCTAGTTAGGCAAGAGAAAGATTAACGTTCTCGTTTAAGAAAGTAGGTATGAGTAACTTTAACGGATAAACACAACCTATACTTGGCCACACGCGAGTACAATGAACTCTGACATATACATATGTTTACGGTAAGATTGAAGCTAACAGCTAGAGCAGCACAAACTATTGTCAAAAATATAACAGATACCGAAACACACTGTTACTTTCAGGGCTTGTTCAAACTGAATGGTCTTTATAAGATTACTATTAACATTCACTGCAGGATCATAAATTGGACATAGGTTAAGTCTCTCGCAGTTAAATACTTTACTATTTAAAATGAAAGTTAATTGGAATGCACTAACAGGTTGCTTCTCACTATCTTTTGAATGAGGAAATTATGGTTTTCATAAATAGTGGTCTTCCCATTACTTGTTATCTCGCATTAGCACAATAGACAAACTGTGGATCCTGTTATACTATTAATATGTACTTCCAATACGCAAGAGAGACAAACACTTAGCAACCATGAACATATAATTTTCTACTATTGCAGTTTTCCACTTTTATTACAGTGAAACACAATGTTGACAAATTTGCAAGAAACTGACTCACCTTTTAAAATTTACTACAGGTATCACTATGATCACTAACTAAGCAAAACTTTATAAGCCTCAATTTTAAGAACTTTGATTTATAAATTAAACAGCAAATTGTTTTTATTACCACAGTCTTCTACTTTCAAGTAAATGATTAAATAGGTGACTTTGAAACTTCACAAAACTACATTTACTGCTTCCCACAATTTCACTAAATCCACAGTAAACCTGAATATTTCCTTCTCATCAAACATCAAACAACGTTATGTAATTAACAGTCTAACTTTGAGGCTTTCATTTTTTCCACAAAATAGGACACTCGGTAATCGTAGTTCAGATGGAGAGGAACCTGAGAGGTGTTGTGATAGGGAAAAAATCAAGGCAAGTACATAAATTCAGTTATAAGTTACCTTATATTTGTGCACAATAAAACATCCAGTAAGCTGATCCTTCACTGTACATCATTATAGTATTCCGTTACAGTGATTGCGCAATGTGGTGGCAACTGCATGTTAGTAGGTGGATTCGCAGGCGGAATTGCTGGATTCTGGCCCTTCTTGGTGGCGATGATGAATACCAATTCCAGAATCGTTCCATCTATTTATGCATCCATCCGAGGCATTAGAAAGTAGCAGAAAAAGCCTCTCTCGGCACCAGCACAGTATGCAATTTTCACATGGCAGTGCACAGTTAGTTAGCTCGTCCCCGACTGACTCTTGTTCCACCTTTTCTACCTAGGCCAATCACAATTTGCGCGCGCTACACAGTTCCGTTCCCGAGGGGAACCACAACACCTTTTACATACAAAATAACTAAGAACCCTAAGTGAAGATCAGCAGTTTACATAACAGCAACCAAACACATTAAATAAAAAAGACCATTTACACATATTGACATTTTTACTAAAAATTATTCACACAAAGTTACAATTATATACAGTAAGATTTGTTCCCTCCAAATGGGACAAAGAATTTAAATGACAGATACACTACTTTGGATAGAATCAAATCATGACATCAAAGTTTTTACAAAGGAAGGAGTACACAGTTTTGTGTTATCGATTCAATCAAACAATATTTACAGAAGCTCATCGATGTAATATTAAATAAAACAAAAGCAAAATAAATCCGTACAGCATTAGAGCTATGGTGTTACAAGTTCAGTTGCATTTTTGAGGCCACTGACACCCTGAAGTCGTTTCTTCAATTTCCTGAGGATAGTGCAAAAACCTTCAGAGTTGATCGTTACACTATGAGGGAGCATATCAGAGTAACCCCTCCAGAGTCCTAGAAGCCATTGCCGTTACTTGAACAGCTGAGGGTGCAGCTCTAACCTTTTTCTTCCGAGGGGAAATGGCGTGATGCCACTCCACGGATTGCCACTTTGTTTCCGGGTCGAAATGATAAACGCTTGTTTCATCGCGTCTGACGATTTTCAACAAAAATTGTCACGATAAATCTCGTAACGATGCTCCTTCGTTCCTCTTTATGGTCTTCTGCTAGGTGAAGAGGAACCCAGCAGGCACAGACCTTTGGGTACCCAACTGGTGGACGAGTGCGTGAGAACTACCAACAGAGAGGTCGAAGGGAGCAGCGAGATGTTTGACTGTGATCCACGAATCACATCGACTGAGAGTGTCCGCACGTTCGAGCACTGCAGGAATCACAGTTGTGAGTAGCCGGCCAGCCTGCGGGAGATCGGACAGATTCAAGCGGCCTTGTTTTGATGACGACATACGCCTTGCCCAAAGACCCATGATGCTTTTGTTCACCGTCAGGTCTCCGCAGACGTTCTTCATACGCCTGTAGTTATATGCGATACTTTGGATTCCCACAAAAAAAAAAAAAAAAAAAAAAGACATAGCTCCTTGCTTGGAGCACACCTCCGTTACAGACTCAATTTTAGAAAGCCACGTACAGCCCGTCACCTGTCGAGACTTCGTGAAGCTATAGGGCCCAAAGCGATAATAGTCTGCACTTTTTCTGACGGAAACTTGGCGAAAAAAGACGTGTTTCATTACTTACTGAACGACCCTTGTACAACTGTTCATGGTACATCAGTCATTTGAAACCTGCAAACCTGCATGAACAGAAGGTAGCCATATAATAAATCTAGTTCTTTCTAACTGGATTGTTAAAATGGATTATTACATCAAAAATTCTGTTGCGACTGGATGATACTATTTTGGTCCAGTCATAGCTGTAGGTTCTTTGATGGGTCTGCGAGAGGGCTCATCTTAGATACAACATCTAAAGTATTAGTTCACTTTATTACAGCAATGATAAAAATATATACTTAACTTGGCACAGTCCTTTGCCACAGAGTACTTGATAATTTACAACTGCCATTAACTATAAAGGCATCACTTGATGCAGTAATTCACGACCTGTTCTCTTGAAGGATAATATTCAACATTTAGTTAAGTACATTTCCTTCTGAGAATTGAATAACTCTTTAGTCCTTCTCGATGATGTTGACTTCTTTAGCTGAGGTCATGCACTCGGGTAGAGCACTCCCTTGCTCAGCTGTATATTGGCCTCAATGTGATGACGTTGCTGTATTGAGAGAGGCAGCGTATCTTCTTCAGCCTCTGCCACTTGTCGTTCCGGACACCAGCAAGACCTCACTAACGTCTGCGGCATCGATGCGTCTTGGCGACTGTGGTGTGACCACCGGAATCTTTGGACGTTACCACAAATCACTCTGTCGCAGCGAATCTCCGATATTCTGATGTATCACAGTGATACTGATCGGGATTTCTAAGCATTATACATATTATAGCAGGATTCGATATGCAAGATCGTGAAGAGACGTGTCATAGTTTCTGACATTGTATGACAAACTATGTAGCGACCGGGGTCTGAAGTGAGGTGAAATGTAAAGCGTGTTCAGAATAAGGTTTCATCATTTACAGAGGCTGTAGCATTCATCAAAGTTCCGACAAACAATGCTCGTAGGTCTCATATCTTAGTTGTTATGGCCTGCGTGTGTTCGAGGAGCGTATCTTGTACACTAAGCACTTTGGTACGAGACAAATGAGGATATAGGTACGTACTTCACTTTTTTGCATTTGTGTCAAGCACGCACCCAACACAAGAACACGTACAGTATTCCACAGCATACTGCAGTACGTAGTGTATCGATCGTGTACATCATTTTCTTCTGGTACATCCATAGTGTCACAAATGGTGCACTGTTTATTCTAATGTACTCGTATATAACTTTAATCTGTTGCGTCCGTCACTGGCCGTACTGCTACTATGGAAGGCGTACTACTAAACACAAGACATGGCAGATGTGGTATTCTGCTACGGATAAGCAGATGGCAGCAGCCTATAGGCATCTAATCTGTACGTTGGCAAATGTTGTTTAGTATCCTCTTCCAGAGAGATTTGGAAACGGGGTCCTTTGCAGCACGAGCACGGGATCGTCACCGACTCGAACAATTCGCACACCTGCTATGGAGCAATGGATATTAGAACATGTGGAGGATAATCGTGGGACGAGCGTCCGAAGAACAGCTGCAGCGGAAGGTGTTGCTAAGTGCGTTGTCCTGACATTCATCCACTATCCGTTGCATTATCCTTCCATCTGAGTCCATGCTCTGCTGCCACAGAATATGCACTGGCGGATTTTAATTCTGCCACTACTTTCTTCAAACGTGAGCACATGAGCTGTAGCTCACGGCGCAAGTGCTGTTTGCTGATGAAGTGTGTTTCACAAGAGACAATATCGTAAATTACTATAATACACTCCTATGGGCCGATGCCAATCCGCATGAACTTCAAGAGGGAAGACACCAGCACACTTTTAGAATCAAGGTTTGGGCAGGCGTTCATTGGGACACACTGCCAGGCCCTTCCTTCTGAACTAATTACCTGTGCTGCTGGAGATAGTGCCATTACATGAACGACTGTAGGCCTGGAGCACGCATGATGGGGCAGGGGCCCATTTTCAGCTTCGGATAAGGTGACACCTAACAGGAGTCTTCCACGACTAATGGATTAGTCGGGGACGGCCAATACCTCAGCCTGCCACTTCTCTCGATCTTACCTCTGTGGATTTTTGACGTTGCGAACAGGTAAGGATCTTGTTGTATGCGGTCCCCACAAATGGTGTGGTTACAGTGCATAATACGCGATCCGGCAACAACCAGGGGCGTTGCAACGAATGTGTGATTCCATGACACGCGTGGCGGAATGCTACATGGCAATGGATGGCTGTCACATCGACCACACGTTGTGACTAGTAGACAGCGCCATGGTGATATTTGGCAGTAGTCTTAGTAGAAGGCCACATACGTGCGGATATGAGTTTTACAACCAATGTTCGTTGGAACTTTTTTTCTTCCCTTGTTGCATACTACAGACTCTGTCAATATTGGAGCCTTTTTTCTGGAGACCCTATATATTACTTACACTGATTTAGTCGTGGGTAGCATTCGATATTTTACAAAAACTGTCGTTCGGGAAGCGCATAGAAAAAAAAACATTTACTGTGGCCCGAATATCAATTACAAAAATCTGAAATGACGGATACTGTAACATGTAGGTGTAATTAAACTTTGGGCCGTGTCTGATGGTTACCGCACGCCAACAGTCGTGGCATGCTAAAGGAGCTACGAAAGGACGCCACGTACTTGGCAATGAAACCCTCCTCTGTCGTCAGCTGGCACTCGCGACGGCAAGCCAGGCATGAATAGTTATCACCACATAGGCTGAATGACAGATTAATGCCCTGCCGTGGCGATTCGTATGCCCTTTGTCGGTGCAATGCTTCCTGCCACCTGCGCTAAATGGAATACCGTATTAGGTTCACTGCCGCCGCTGCATATCGAATGGAATGCACGTAAAGTTAGCGGCAACGCCTAACCAACTGTATGAGATTTACAGGACTCTAATAAATATTACATAAAACATTATTTGTCTGCATCTTTTTGGGTAACTTCTGTTTTACGACACCTTTGATACACTCAAAAACGAATATTTGTTCCTGTTCCCTGTACGACACCACACATCACACATGTTTTACACTAGCTGGGGTACCCGGCATTACTCAGGGAGTGAATATGAGATTGTGTGGTAGCTAGAATAAAACGATAAGCTTTAATATGTAACTCGTAAAAATTATTGAAAATATATTATAACTCTTCACAATATTGTTAACACTATTTATTTTTATCGAAAACATAACTACCATTTACAACACTTGTTTATGGCAACGATTTTCATTTTTTTGTCCGGGGTGCACGAATAAAAATTTTTTAAATTCCTACTCGAGCTATGTATAGTTGACCGTGAGAGAAGCAGGAGTCTTTGAGGTTCATGCGACAATATTTTAAAATTTTTCCTTGAGCTTTGTTCATTGTAAAGCTCTTGGCTAGTCTGATTGGAAATTGCTGTCTTTTAAATTGGATGGCAGTTCAGTAGAGATAAGTGGTATTCTGGGGATTATACCTCCCAGTCATAAACTCAGCTTAGATGATGTTAATCAACAGCCGTTTGACGATCTCCTTTTTCCGCTAGATGGTTTTAGTGAGTTGAGATTTCTGAGTAGTGTGATCGGAGATCTAATAATAAATCGCAAGTAGGATAACGGCATTCCTGGTATTTTCAAACAGTTTAGAAATTCTGTAGGGAAGTTCACACTTCCTCCAATTTTACCAGTGTCAATCGATTTATATATTCCCTCTTCAACGAGAATTTTCTTTTGGATATTAAAGTTGATATCGCTGAAAGTAATAATTTTAGTTGCCAAAATTTCCGTTTCAAATAGCCAGTCCGGATTTCTATAGTTGTGAGTAATGTTTGGCTGGCCGGAGTGGCCAAGCAGTTCTAGGGGTTACAGTCTGGAACCGCGCGACCGCTATGGTCACAGGTTCGAATCCTGCCTCGGGCATGGATGTGTGTGATGTCCGTAGGTTAGTTAGGTTTAAGTAGTTGTAAGTTGTAGGGGGCTGATGACCTCAGAAATTAAGTCCCATGGTGCCCAGAGCCATTTGAACCATATTTTTGTGAGTTTGGATAAATTTGGTCGATGAGTTTGTTTTCAGCAGTGGCTATGTTGCAGAAATCACTATTGAATTTAATAAGGTCGATCGTCTGGTTAGTAGTATACGTGCCTTCGCCTGCGGTATCTGTAAAAGTTGTTGTGCTATGTGTGCTGCTGTTTCGTTTTTCAGTAGTTCAAATCCCATATCTTTTGTTAGTGGCAGTATTTGTACATCTTGTCACAGATGTTTTTTTTTTTTAAGCAAGCATTGATCTCGTCTGTTGGTGTTGACTAGGGGATAACTGGAACTGTTTGTCGAAAACCTCCTAAGAGTATGAGTAGCGCTCCTCCCATGACTTCAGAGTTTCCTCCCAACTCTTGTAATGATCTGTCCGTAGCTTCGAGCCATGTTTTAGGTGGCTTTGTGCATTCGCTCCAGAAGAAAGTTTTAACTTGCATTAGAAATTCACCCAGTTCAGATGCTTTTGAGGTTTTACATGCCAGGAATAGTTCTTCGGCTCTATTCAACGGTAGCTGTAGGGCGGAATGGGCAGTTGGTCCTCCTTCCGTAAGTGTGGCCAGTGCCAACTGCAATGTGTTTTTTAGGTCGTATTTCCCCCAGCAATAGATTTATTAGAAACATTTTTCCGGCACCACCAGGCGCGTCCAAGTAAATAATTCTGCCTGTGTTTTTATCCATCCGGCCCATGACAACTCATTGAGGAGTGGTTTATTGTGAGCAATGTACTGCAATAGTTCGTTGATGTTGTAGCTTTTTTACTTCGTAATTTCGATGTTTAGCACACTGATAGCATCTTTTCGTGTTGCTTGCATCCCAAATTGTACGAAGGTCTGGTTGTTTATTGCTTCTACGCGAATGAGTGCTTCATTGAAAATGTCGTAGTTGAACTCGATGATCAGTTCAGGATGAGCTTGTCGGTTCTGGTACAGTATGCCATCACTAATACTCTCTTTGAAGGAGTCCCACAACATTTTAGGATTCGATGGGTTACATGTTGTTAGAATGAAGGCGGATAAGTCTCACATTTGTTCAATTAAGGCTGTCAGTGAGGCTTCTTGTAGTATTTATTCCCAGTTGTTCTCGTTTTCCAGTAGTCATAAGCGCTGGCACGTTTCTCTGTACGTCTGCTATAGATAACCGTCAACAATCTTGGGATATGTGGAACTTGTAGGTCCCCGTATTTCGTTTAGCAACATCCGGGCATAGAAGAATTCGGCGTTGTTTGGATGTACGGTGTACACACACAGCCTAGAGCGCCAGTTGTCAAGATACCTGAATAATCTTCTACTGGAGTCCTTGTTTTCATCGTTGAAAGCTTTTTTGCTTTACTACACGTATAAAGGTTAGGGACGTCGATATATGGTAATGTTTTCGCTATTGGATTTGCTTGGCTCAGATGGTAAAAAGCTGCTAATGTTGAGTTCTCAGGTGATTCGCTTGCAGGTTTTCCGGCGGTGTCTTTTGTGAAGTAAACTCTCTGTCCACTCGCCAAATGTACTGCTAGATGTTAGACAGTTGGTTTGCGTTCGTGAAAAGGAAAACCGAAAATCCTCCAAGTTATTTCGTTACTGTTGATGTATCGTCCCATTTGGTGCATGAGGATCTGATCGTTTCAGTTTTACCGTTCGCTGTCTAAGGCTATTTGAAATACTGCCATGCTACTGCCTTTGTTCACATAGTTACAGACACTTTTTATGGATTTCACTGAATTGTAATATTCTACGTTTATGTGTCCTTCGAATATTTTGGAAAGTAGTGTATTATATTATGATATTATCTATAGATTATTTATTTTCGGTTAGTCGCTGCCGCGTATTCGTATTTTTGCTGTGAAACCACTGTTTCTGGGTAATGGCTTTCGTCATTTAGGATAGCCATCATTTCAGATTTGTGTGAGGTCCAAGTAAGTTTTTTTTTCTTTGCCATCACTCCTACTTGGCGAACTGAGGTTTAGTGTGCCGCATGATCCTTGAATCATGTTCTTCATTACTACGTCGTAAAGTTCCGGATCATCCTGTGGACGCGGAATTTCAGCCTCGAGAATTTTGTCGATATCCGTGGGATGAATTCTGTCATGTAGCCATATGAGCCAGTGTGAGTGAGCCAGTGGTCGTTTTTGCCATTCGATTTTGTACATCCAGCATCTAACGGTTACAAAGATGTAGTGTAATGTGACGACTCCAATAAATATCACTGGTTGTTGTCGGAAAACAAGGACTATTACCTCGTGTCGGTGCATGGGGCTTGTCCATATCTTAGCTTCTCTTCGATTTCTAGCCACGACGAGTTGCCTGTGAATGACATGAAGAGGTCAGGTGGTACAAATTTTCTTATGTAGACCATGGCATCTTATGTGCATTCTTGAACGTGTCTCGGACTTCCTATGTATGATGAGGGTAAGATTACCATTTCTACAGTGTCGTCAATGTTTCCGTCACTTATGTTTGCACCTCGAAGGTAAATGTATTCTAACGAGCGTAGGTTTTACTGATTCAGTCTTATGTAAGGCAGCCGTTCTGCTTATATTTTTGCATACGTATGTACCGGGAATTGTTGGAATAAAGTGCAAGTGTTCAGAATGTGATTGTGCGTTACATTGTGATAAGCATAGAACTCCTTGGACGGGGACTCTTTTGTTTGTTTCTATCCCCGTTTCAGATTGGATTTGTTTTACAATAAGACGATATCCAGCCCTTTCGTGCAGGGGACGGATATCATTTCAATGTGAAACAAATCCAACCCGAAAAAGCAGTACAAACAAACAAAAAAGTCACATCCGCGGAATTCTATGTTTATCGCTTAATGAACAAAGACAAATAAACATACAAACACATGCTGAACAGGGGTACTAGAGGGCAATATATGAACGGTGTGTCTCCGCAACACGTTGTAGTCCTCTTCTTCGTTGTACAATTATGTCACGGCTATTGTTTTCATTGTCCACAGTTACGATAACGACTTTGTCTATCTGGGGACCGTCCGCAGCTCGTGGTCGTGCGGTAGCGTTCTCGCTTCCCGTTCCCGGGTTCGATTCCCGGCGCGGTCACGGATTTTCTCTGCCTCGTGATGACTGGGTGTTGCGTGATGTCCTTAGGTTAGTTAGCTTTAAGTAGTTCTAAGTTCTAGGGGACTGATGACCATAGATGTCAAGTCCCATAGTGCTCAGAGCCATTTCAACCATTTTTTTTTTTTTATCTGGGGACCATTAAATCGATGTTTGTTTTCTCCATGTGTTCTCTTGTCGGCTCGAATTATAACTTTATAGTCATCAGAAATACTTCGGTCTAGTGCTGTTTTGAAAATGTGGATTAATTGATTGTATTCGTGTAAGATTGCTTGTACATCTCGGACTACTTATCTTCTCAATCCACTGATATTTGTGCCTCTGTCTCATCATTGCCGATGAATCATTCTTGCAGAAATTTATTGTCTTTGTTGTGTAGGAGTAGTAATGAACCCACGTTTTGATATATTTGTCCTTGGATGGAAGAGAACATAACCGATTTCATGTCTGTCAGTGTTGATCGAAGAGGCACCAAGAGAAGTCGTATGGTAGCAGGCATTGTACGCTTTTATATTTTGAAGGAAGTGTTTTCATTCTGGAGTTTTGCCCGGTCATGTAACGCAGGGAGTTTTGCCCGGTCATGTAACGCAAAAATTCCGTCTGTGCTTTTCGTAGGTGATATTTTCATGGCTGGTTCGAGTTCACAGTCTTTTATTATAAAACTGTGTCGCAATTTTTGATTCTTCGTCCCGTTGATTTCGTCGTTCTTTGGTTTCTCTACTGCTCACGGTATTCATTCTCGTTAGGTGGGGTCTTAAGCGTGTTTCGTACACTTGAGCTGTTCCGTTTTTCGCTGTTCTTTTTATTTTCGCCGTTTTGTTTCGGAAGTGGCAAAATCTCTTCCTCTTTTAGGTTTGGACATCGTGTAAAATATAAATCAAATGAACGTTTCACTAAAAAATACACTATGCACACTTCCCAAACATTTGACAATTTATTTTCGATTTATGTTCAGTCACTGCATGACTACTCACACTTCACTGTTTTTGTTTAGTCACTGCACTCTCTTTGCCACTGATGGGAAGCTGACGTTCGAACATTCAATGGATTTTGCTTTATAATTCCACAATATTATAGAATGTTCTGGAATGTTCCACAATGATCTGGGTCGCACCTGAACAATCTGGATTCTTCCCGAATGTTCCATATTATTCCCGAACATTCCAGAACATCCCTGAGTATTGTGGAACTTTCCAGAACATTCTGGAATGTTGCGAAACGCTCTAGAACACTCTAGAATGTTCTGGAATGTTCTACAAATTTCTAGAGGGCAAAACGTCCTTCATTTAAAAACTGGAACGTTCTTCATGGGTTGGAGGATAGAGGGTCAGTACACCATTATAACTCTCTTGATCGTACCGGGACTTGGTTCCGAGTCTTAGTTGCACCATTGCACCATCATTGTACTCTTTCTATTATAATATATATTGATTAAAGTTGCCCGTCACGGTTTCCAGATCGTACGTAAAGATATTCTCAGGAAGTAGTGCAGGAATTTTAGTAGTGTTTTCACTAATAGACACACTGATTCACAAGAAAGGTTTATGTGCTCAAATCATAGATATTACATGCAAATTGCCCAAACTATGAGAATTAAAGTCCCAGCCTGTGTTTTCCTATCTGTTGTCAAGGCTATTCTCCGCGACGACTGTAGGTACTTTGGTTCGGTTCTCACCAATACATAGACAGATTCAGGAGGAAGTTTTGTGTGTGTAATCCAGTACCACTACGACAGACAAATCGTACGATCTTGGATACAAAGTCCTATCGGTGCAAGGCTGGGACGAGTCGCTGGTTATGAATAATTTTCAATAGAAGCTCTGTTTTTCGTGCCTGCAAACTTGCTAGACTGCTCTTAAGTCCACTGTCCCACGCTTTCCCGTTCTGTTTCTTGTTTCTTGAGCGGAAATAATTTTTCCATTCCGTGAGCTTTCTCAGTTTCCAAAGTTTCAAGTAACTAAATTGGATAAACTCTACCATTCTTAAGATACGAAAAGCAGCATTTTTTTATGAAAGCAGATTCCAATTCACCATATCAATCCTCATTCTTTTGGTTAAAAATAGCTTTTTTTCACCATAATCTCCCTTTAATGCGACGGCGTAAAGCCACCTTACTGGAAGGGCCTGTATGCGTACATGGTCTTAATACACTGATCGACATCGGAGCCAACATATTGCTACATCAAAAACTTCCCTGTCATCGATTACAGCTTACCGCAGAGTTCATCCTTCATAGGACCAAACAGATGGAAGGTGCGAGATCCAGGCTGTAGGGTGGACGAGGAAGAGGAGTCCAATGAAGTGTTGTGACCTCCTCTCGAGTGCGCAGACATGTGTGACGCCATGTGTTGTCATGGAGGAGGGAAAGTTAGTTTGCATTTTTGTAGCGAGCGAAGTTGTTTCTTTAATTTCTTGAGAATGGCACAATAAACTTCAGAGTAGATCGTTGCATCGTGAAGGTGGGCATCAAATACAATGACCCCTTCAGAGTCCCAGAAGACCGTCCGCATGAGTTTACCGGCTGAGGGTACGGCTTTGAGCGATTTCCACGAGGGAGCGTTAGTGAGCCACCACTTCATGGATTGCAGTTTTATTTCTAGTTCGAATTGATGAACCCACGTGTCAACGATTGTGAAGATGTTCGACCAAAAATTGTCACGATCAGTCTCGTCAGGAGCAGGCAATTCAACACAAAGGGTCCTCCATTGCTTTTTATGGTTTCTGTTAGGCGGAGAGGAACCCTGCGGGCATACATGTTCGAGTACCCCAGCTGGTGGACGAGTGACTACCAACAGAGACGTCTAGTTGAAAAACGAGTTGTTTCACTGAGATCCTATGATCACCTTCAATGGGATTGCCTGCACGTTCCAGCATTCCAGGAGTCACAACTGTGTGCCGCCTGCGGGCAGCGCGTGAGTCGGACAGGTCTGCGTGACCTTGTTGCGATGATGACAGACACCTTGCCCAACGACTCACCGCGCTTATGTTCACTGCCAGATCTTCGTAGACATTCTACAAGCATCTATGAATATCTGCGATGCTCTCGTTTCCCTTCAAATGAAACTCAGTGACAGCTCTCTGCTTGGATCGAATCCCCGTTACAGATATTTTGAAAGCTCATTCAGAGGCCGCCATCATCTTTAACTTCGTGCAACTATAAGGGCTGAAGAGGGAACACTCCACGATGTCGCACAACAAATTCCGCATGTGTTCAACCTAAAATGACCTAGAAAGTAATGTACTGCATTAAGTTTTGCGTGTATTACGTCGGTCCTGTTCTCAATGTCAATGCTTGTCTAGCTTATTTAGAGCCACAATGCAATACTCATATCAAACAGCGGACGTCTGACGTTTTAAAAAAAATTATTTTAGTTTTATCTTAGGATTCTTATTGCAAGAGCTTTCGAGTCAGTGATGTTGTTACCTACAGTCGCAGTGATCTGACGTTTATGAGTAATTACGGTTAACTTGCATCCAGTCGATCTGGCGAGAGGAAGGCAATAAGTGGCCTAGTTAAGCTGTTCAGTATTCAAATTCCGATTACTAATTCCAATGTAATTACAGTGTTTAGAACGTAGAATCTATCTTTTTGAAAATGAAATCTACTGCTATGTTACGAGGAACTTCTTGATGTTATTCCCAAATAATGGAACATTTAACATTCCCTAAGGAAGGAAATGAATGTTGTACCGTTGCGAAACTAGTATAAAGGGGACACGGACGAAATGTAGATTTCGCATTTGTTCAAGTGCTAAGGTCATCCACCAATTACAGGTTTAGGGGTAACGATCAACAGAGAAGACAACTAAAAGAGAGGTGTAAGCAAAACCATTTCAAGACAAAAGCATTTAGTGGGAAATCCAATACACTACCTCGTAATGATTAACTGTTCTGAGTCGTTAACGTGTGTCGGTTACATCGGAAAAAATAAACGCCTTTCACAAACTAACAAACAGTTATTTTTACTTCCTCATGGAGAATGCGAAAGGACAGCAGAGAGAATGGTTGAGTTACAGGAATAAGGGTATTCCGACAGACGGTGTCCAACAGGAATGACAATTCAGTAAATTTGTAAAAATTGTTATTATAAGGTACGACGCATTTTCATGATTATTGTTCACTTTATTGACGGTTGTTAAACTGCACACTTACTTTGTGACGATCTCCGTGATAGTTTTGAGAACGTATAGAATGGTCTATAAATAAATATGCATCATATTTAAGGGAAACTTTTTCTCATCTTGCAGTGATGGTCTCAGTATCGGGGCTTCTTTCTTTGTTTCCTCGTAACCTAGGAAGCCATTTGTTATTGGGTTCATTTTTGTGAAAAAAAGGTGCGAAATTGTATTCCTGTTCTTCATCTCCTTTGATTATATTTGCTTGAAGCACAACTTGTAATCACATAAAGAAAACACTTACTAAAAACACTAAACTGGTTTCCTCTATGCTAAGAACTTAGGTCAGAAAACGCTGTCGTAATCTGTGTGACACCCTTCGCTCCAAAAACTGCACATATACTATAACATTACAGGTCCGGATTTCTCTATGAGGTCTTGAATATCTTATTTGAATCTGTCTGTTGGTATGGAGAAATTGAGATTTCGGACATTTCTTTATACAGTTTTGTGTGATTAAGTCCCGACGCTATGGAAAGCTGTCATTTAGTTACGTGCGATTTGGGATCTGTTATGTATTATTTTCCGATGGTAAATTTTTTTTCTGATTACCGTAAAATATAATGACGATAAATGTTTGAGGCCATTTTAATACCTATGTAGATGGCGTGACGTCATTCTTTTACTCTCAGAAAAAAAGTGTGAATTGTCCGTTTATGGACGGTCAGTGTCGGGATCAGTGACTGCGATTCGAGAAATAAATGATTTGACGAAGTTCAAAAAAATGTTAAAATGTGTGTGAAGTCTTATGCGACTTAACTGCTAAGGTCATCAGTTCCTAAGCTTACACACTACTTAACCTAAATTATCCTAAGGACAAACACACACCCCCATGCCCGAGGGAAGACTCGAACTTCCGCTGGGACTACCCGCACAGTCCATGATTGCAGCGCCGTAGACCGCTCGGCTGACGAAGTTCAATTGCACACAGTCGTGTAGGGCGAATTATGACCTTAGAATTGATTGTAGATGTATGCAGGTGCAGCGCGGAGTGGCCACGCGGTTAGAGGCGCCATGTCACACACTGCGCGGCCCCTCCTGCCGGAGGTTCGAGTCCTGTCTCGAGCATGGGTGGGTGTGTAGTTCTTAGCGTAAATTAGTTTAACTTAGATTAAGTAGTGTATAAGCTTCGGGACCGATGACGTAAGCAGTTCAGTCCCTTAGAAATTCACGCACATTTGAAAGTTTTTGTATGTAGGTCAATTGCGTAACAGGCTAGTAAGCGTCGCGAGTGTGCCGTGGTATCAAGATTGCTTTCGCGCCGCCGATGGTTTGCTTTAAACTCGCGAAAATACAATTTAAGCGAATTCTTAACTATCGCAGAAGGGTAGAATATTTGATGGTTGTCTCACTGTTGATGGGCCATTGTGGAGGACGTAAGTTTGGATAGAAATATCATTTTCAAAATCTAATATAAATCCTGTTGTTCGAAGTAGCATACCAACCCAAGTGCTCATAAGTGATTATCAGCTGAAACAGGGTACTATTTTTCACGCACACGTTTACACTCTACATCGAGGTGTGGATGATTTGTGGGTGCGAAATAAACATTTGAAAGCATTTGATGGAATAAAAGGTAAGATATAAAGAAGTTTATTAGTATATTTTGTTATTTCATGGACAGTGACATTTTCCTATGATGGTGTAGAGCCGTACGTATTATTATATACAAGCCAAATTTTGGGCCTGATTAAGGGTAGTTGCTTCTTAGCGTCTCCAAGTTTAAATGAAGAATAAAATCACACTTAAATAGTGCTGCATTCAAACCCACTATCTTTACACTATAGTAAGCTAGCTATTCTGGAATCAAGTCGTATCGTGGCCGTGCAGTTGTGTGTTGTCAACAACAAATAGGTGAACACAAAAATAAACATTTCTCATGCTCTGATATCAACGAGGGAAAGAAGAGACGACAACGACAACATACACGTATATATATACAAACGGTATACGTGGTGCCTGACAGTACAACACAACGACGTCGCGGTGTCATACGTATTATACACATAGATGCCAGAAACTTCGAGAGTAGAAAACAGTCCTAATTAGTCCCTACTAACATAACTTCCGTAATTTGAATCATTTATCAGTTTCAGTTTACAAATTTTTTACTGAAAATAATTATTAATTGAAGATTTATAACGTAATGATTAATAACAAATTTTGACAAAATGAAAATAGAATAATTTTGTTATCTTATTAAATAGAATTCCTTATAGAAAATAAAATTAATAAAATTATGATTGGAGACAAATATTTAGTTTGAACATAACTGAGATAGACGTACTGTAGGTGCAATCACAACGGAGGGGTTACTGTTCAGGCGCCAGATAACCGTGTGGTTCCTGAAGAGGTGCAGCAGACTTTTCAGTAGTTTCAAAGGCAACCGTCTGGATAATTGACTGTTCTAGCCTTGTAACATTAACCAAAACGGCCTTGCTATGCTGGTACTGCGAAAGGCTGAAAGCAAGGGGGAAACTACAGCTGTAATTTTTGCAGAGGGCATGCAACTCTACTGTATGGTTAAATGATGATGACGTCCTCTTGGGTAATATATTCCGGAGGTAAAATAGTCCCCCATTCGGATCTCCGGGCGGGGACTACTCAGGAGGATACGGCCTCGTATAAGTAGCAGTCGAGATGACAGGAGATACGGAGAAACAAAACTGGCGTTCTGCGGATCGGAGCATGGAATGTCAGATCCGTTAATCGGGAAGGTAGGTTAGAAAATTTAAAAATGGAAATGGATACATTAAAGTTAGGTATAGTGACAATTAGTGAAGTTCGGTGGCAGCAGAAACAAGACTTTGGTCAGGTCAATACAGGGTTACAAATACACTATTGGCCATTAAAATTGCTACACCACGAAAATGACGTGCTACAGACGCGAAATTTAACACACAGGAAGAAGATGCTGGGATATGCAAATGATTAGCTTTTCACAGCATTCACACAAGGTTGGCGCTGGTGCCGACACCTACAATGTGCTGACATGAGGAAAGTTTCCAACCGATTCCTTATATACAAACAGCAGTTGACCGCCGTTGCCTGGTGAAACGTTGTTGTGGTGCCTCGAGTAAGGTGGAGAAATGCCTACCATCACGTTTTCGACTGCTCGCGTTGTCGCGAGATCCAATGAAGTGTTAGCAGAATATGGAATCGGTGGGTTCAGGAGGGTAATAGGGAACGCCGTGCAGGATCCCAATGGCCTCGTATCACTAGCAGTCGGATGACAGGCATCTTATCCGCATGGCTGTAACGTATCGTGCAGCCACGTCTCGATCCCTGAGTCAACAGCTGGGGACGTTTGCAAGACAACAACCATCTGCACGAACAGTTCGAAGACGTTTGCAGCAGCATGGACTATTAGCTCGGAGACCATGGCTGCGGTTGCCCTTGATGTTGCATCACAGACAGGAGCGCCTGCGATGGTGTACTCAACCACGAGCCTGGGTGAACGAATGGAAAAAAGTCATTTTTTCGGATGAATCCAGGTTCTGTCTGCAGCATCTTAATGGTCACATCCGTGTTTGGCGACATCGCGGTGAACGAATATTGGAAGCGTGTATTCGTCATCACCCGGCGTGATGGTATGGGGTGCCATTGGTTACACGTCTCGGTCACCTCTTGTTCGCACTTGGCACAGAGGACGTTACATTTCAGATGTGTTACGACCCGTGGCTCTACCCTTCATTCGATCCCTGCGAAACCCTAAATTTCTGCAGGATAAAGCCCGACCTCATGTTGCAGGTCCTGTACGGGCCTTTCTGGATACAGAAAAAGTTCGATTACTACCCTGGCCAACACATTATCCAGATCTCTCACCAATTGAAAACATCTAGTCAATGGTGGCCGAGCGACTGTCTCGTCACAATATGCCAGTCACTACTCTTGATGAACTGTGGTATCGTGTTGAAGCTGCATGGGCAACTGTACGTGCACAGGCCATCCAAGCTCTGTTTGACTCAATGCCCAGGCGTATCAAGGCCGTTATTACGGCCATAGGTGGTTGTCCTGGGTAATGATTTCTCAGGGTCTATGTACCCAAATTGCATGAAAATGTAATCACAAGTCAGTTCTAGTATAATATATTTGTCCAATGAATACTCGTTTATCTTCTGCATGTCTTCTTGGTGTAGCAATTTTAATGGCCAGTAGTGTACAAAGTCAAGTAGGGGTAATGCAGAAGTAGGTTTAATAATGGATAAAAATATAGGAACGCCGATAAGCTACAACAAACAGCATAGTGAACGCATTATTGTAGCCAAGATAGGCACGCCTAACTCAGTAGTACAAGTATATGTGCCACCTAGCTCCGCAGATGACGAAAAGATTGAAGAAATATAAGATGAGATAAAAGAAATTAGGAAGGGAGACGAAAATTTAGTTGTCATGTGGAATGCAATTCGATAGCAGGAAAAGGAAGAGAAGGTAAAGTAGTAGGTGAACACGGACTGGGGGTAAGGAATAAAAGAGGAAGCCGCCTGGAAGAATTTTATTCAGAGCAACACTTGGTTTAAGGATTATAAAAGAAGATTGTATACGTGGAAGACGCCTGGAGACACTGGAAGGTTTCAGATATATTATATAATGGTAAGATAGAGATTTAGTAAGTAGGTGTTAAATTGTCAGATATTTCCAAGGGCAGATGTGGACTCTGACCACAGTCTATTAGTTATGAACTGTAGATAAAAACTGAAGAAACAGCAAAACGGTTGGACTTTAAGGAGATGGGACCTGGATAAACTGAAAGAAACAGCGGTTGTAGAGAGTTTCAGAGAGGGCATTAGGAAATGGTTGACAAGAACGGGGGTAAGAAATACAGTAGAAGAAGAATGGCTTTGAGATATGAAATTGTGAAGGCAGTAGAGGATCAAGTAGGTAAAAACACAACGACTCGTAGAAATCCTTGGGTAACAGGAAAGATTTAACTGATGAAAGGAGAAAATATAAAAATGCAGTAAATGAAGCACGCAAAAAGGAATACAAACGTCTCAAAAATGAGATCGACAGGAAGTGCAAAATGGCTAGACAGAGATGGCTAGAGGACAAATGTAAGGACGCAGAGGCATATATCACTAGGGGTAAGATAGATACTGTCTACAGGGAAATTAAAGACAACTTTAGAGGAAAAAGAAACGCTTGTATGAATATCAAGAGCTCAGCTGGAGATCCAGTTCTAAGCAATGAAGCGAAGGAGTATCTAGAGGGTGTATGTAAGGGCGATGTACTTGAGGGCAATATTATGGAGATGGAAGAGGACGTAGATGAAGATCAAGTGGGAGATATGATACTACGTGAAGAGTTTGACAGAGCACTGAAAGACCTATGTCGAAACAAGGCCCCGGGAGTAGACAACATTTGATTAGACCTAATGATAGCGTTGGGAAAGCCAGCCATGAAAAAACTCTACCATCTGGTGAGCAGGTAGTATGAGAGAGGCAAAATATGCTAATTCCAATCCCAAAGAAATCAGGTGTTAACAGGTGTGAAAATTACCGAACTATCAGTTTAATAAGTCACGGCTGTAAAATACTAACTCGAATTTTTTACAGACGAATGGGAGAAGTGGTAGAAACCGACCTCGGAAAAGATTAGTTTGAATACCGTCGAAATTGTGGAACACGTGAGGCAACACTGACACTACGAAGTCCCTTAGAAGATAGATTGAGGAAAGGCAAACCTACGTTTCTAGCATTTGTAGAGTTAGAGAAAGCTTTTGAAAATGTTGACTGGAAATCTCTCTTTCAAATTCTGAATGTGGCAGGGGTCAAATACAGGGAGCGGAAAGCTATTTACAATTTGTGCAGAAACCGGATGGCAGTTATAAGAGACGAGGAGTATGAAAGGGAAGCAGTGGTTGGGAAAGAGTGAGACAGGGTCGTAGCCTATCCCCGATGTTACTCAATCTGTGTAGTCAGCAAGCAGTAAAGGAAACAAAAGAAAAATTTAGGGAAGAGATAAAATCTTTGAGGTTTGCCGGTGACATTGTAATTCTGTCAGACAACAAAGGACTTCGAAGAGCAGTTGAACGAAATGGACAGTGTCTTGAAACGGCGATATAAGAGGAACATCAACAAAAGCAAAACTAGGATAATGGAATGTAGTCGAATTCAATCAGGTGATGCTGATGGTATTAGATTAGGAAATGAAACACTTAAAGTAGTAAATGAGTTTTTGTCGTTGGGGAGCAAAACATCTGATGTTGGTCGAAGTAGAGAGTATATAAAATGTAGATTGGCAATGGCAAGGAAAGCGTTCCTGAAGAAGATATATTTGTTAACGTCGAGTATAGGTTTAAGTGTCGGGAAGTCGTTTCTGAAAGTATTTTTGAATGGAGTGTAGCCATCTATGGGAGTGAAACATGGACAATAAATAGTTTAGACAAGAATAGAATAGAAGCTTTAGAAATATGGTGCTATAGAACAATGCTGAAGATTAGATAGGTAGACCACGTAACTAATGTGGAGGTACTCAACGCAATTGGTAAAATCGTAGAGGGAGACCAAGAGATGAATACACTAAGGAGATTCAGAAGGATGTAGGTTGCAGTAGGTACTTGGAGACGAAGAAGCTTGCACAAGATAGAGTAGCATGGAGAGCTGCATCAAACCAGGTCTCTGGACTGAAGACCACAACAAAAACAACAACAACGACGACGACAGTGAAAAATACTAATTACGGTATCTAACCTCGACTTCTTTTTACATCACATTCTTTTAAGAATGTGACTATAATATTCATGGTGTAAGATAGATACCTGATAATCTATCAAAATACAAGTGAAAACATATATTTAGCGGGAAATTGTGTTCGAAAATTAGAAAACTGTATAAGCTTTCAGAGTCAAGACATAAATAACTTACGAAAAAAGTCATCTCAACTCTGGTTAAAATCTGGACGCTCGGGAACATTTCATTGCTTGAGCTCAAGTTCCGAGGCGACTAGATTCATTGTAAAGGTCACTGGAGCACTGTTAATAGTGTAAGGGACAAGCCTGCATATAGCGGAGCGAAGGAAGTACTTGTATTAGGAACTTTTTGTTGTTCATAAACCACACGGTAGTTCCAGAGAAACTGTGAGTGCCCCTGAAATAACACAGCTCAATTATGTCCACAATTGACACAAAAACAGGTTCCACCCGTACCACGGGTCACATAAAGGGCAGATTTACCAGCAGGATTGCAGAGGATTCTTGGATATCTGCCGGAAGGTTCTGATAATTCATCAGGGCAGTAGGCTCTTTCTTCGAAGAATTCCGTTCAGCGATGCAACTACCTGTACAAACCAAGCAAAGCTGACTGTAAGAAATATGCGTTATTTGGCCACTGAGAATCCGCACTTGCTGACGCAAGTTGGTCATCTGAGACAGTAGACTGAGTAGAGTCTGAATCTTTGTTGTGAGATTATTAGAGCCTATGCAGCCAATTCTTACATTACTGAAGAAACGTGAACGAGTAAAATACACTCATAATTTAATATCGAAGTGCTACCTGTTGTCTTAGAGGAAGTACTACTTGAAAAACTAAAGTGCTTACTCTAACAGCGCGATGGGTGCAGGGGTCACTACTTGCTTGTGCCTTGGAAAGCGCTGACCCAGCTCATTCCTGGTCGCTGAATAGGACGTGAAACAATTTTTATATCTCCTGCACGTTTGTCTGATTTAACGTTGATGCACATATTTCTCTGGGGTAACCTCGAGGACGTCGTCTATGCACAAGCCCAACGATGCAAGACGATTTAATCATCGCATTGCGCCAGCATGTCCAACGCTATCGAAGGACTCTATTTATTCCGTCCAAAAGTTCTTCCACCTGCCACTGCGAACATCTTTTGCAGTAGATGGATGATGTTTTAAACACTTGATTACATAAATGGACGCTGAAGTACGTGTTTGTTACCACTTTCTGTTGTTATTTCTTTCCATTTAGGGTTGCTGAGGTAATTCTGCGGTGTAAGAGCGTATCTTTACGTTAAGCTCATGATGCGAAGTTATTATTTGTGAGTCATCCATAGGAACCAAATTCTTTTTCTTTCAGTTCATGTATCAGTTCAAACGTATGTAGGCAAGTGTGAATAGCAAGAATTTTCAGCTAAACTTTTCTCCTTTAGCTGCGTCAAGGTGGAGTGCGACATTAGCCTTACGCGACAGTTCCCTTTAACAACAAGAACTTCCTCATAAGAGACTACTCTTGTCGGATTTTGAAGAATAAAACTCCATTGAATTCCCCTCTTTGGAACTCCAATCCTAGCAACAGAAATTACTATAGTTTCACTTGAAAATGCGAAGTTGATACTGATGTATCTGAATTAATAGCTATACCTATGAAAAGAACTACACGTCATTTAGTAAAGATTTTTAAATTCGGCCGAAACGGGGTTAAGATAACTTAAACGTTTCACCCTTTAGAAAATATCTGAGTTGTACAGTGTAGTTCAATCACACTGCAAATGGGGGTCTTCCTCTTCAAGTTGCCAGGTTCGCAATTTCACTTCTATGTTTAGTACCTGTATGACAGCAGCTATTGTTACAATAAATGCAATCCCTCTATCCCTCTCCCCCCCCCCTTCATCCCGTCATATCCCTATTCAGAGAAAGTTTGTACGATTTACTCTAGGTAAACAAGGTGCATGGAACGAAGGAAATGAATATAATTTAGTTCTTTAACGTTCCATAGATAAAGGCATCATTGTATACACTAATAAAAAAATTTCATGGGGTACTAAACCATCCTCAACACTGTTTAAAGAAGAATCGCTACCTTCACCTCAAGTCATTTGGGAAAATACACAGAATTCAAATCGAAATCGCATGGCATGAATCGCACTTCACTTCTCCCTGGTACCTGGACACACTACTAAGTGTGTGTCCCATGACTGCTCGACTTAGATCTATGGATTCCTACATATGTCGAATGTTTTACGCTTTTAGTGATAATTTATCACCATAAAAACCTCATGACGTTTATGTCACAATTAAAGGGGAGAAAGGGCTCAGGTCCTTGTGAATAAATTTAACGAGAGAACAGCTTAAAAATAATCTTATACACGTCTGAAACCGTTATTTTTATTTGTGCACACTTACGGGAGTGATTGCATATATTTTAGTTCTTAGACGAACATTTTTATAACAAAATAAAAGACACTGTGGAATCTGGTATGAGATGAAAACTGATGAGGGGAAAAAGAGGTAGTACTAAATATCAGATACAAAAAAGCATGTTGTTCACTGCAGCTAAACGTCATTGATTTTTAAAAAAGCTTTTCACAGTGTACACCGACAATTATTATGGAACTTTGTAAGCCTGTATCCCTTTAGTGCTGGTGCGAGGTACTGTGAATACCACTCACATCGAAAGACTCATATTACTTTTTTAAGTTCTGACAAATGTCTGAAACTCTGCTAGCTTCCTACCAAATACTTATTAAATAATTTTAAAGAAGACATAAAATTCCAGTTATTATTGTTATTCAATTGCTAAAAACATACTGTGAAGTCATCAGGACAATCCGTTCCGTCTTCGTGTGACAAAAATCAAAATAATACTACGTTTTAAATGTTACAACCATTTCATTGTTGTCGCATTTCATGTTATATTACATGAATCCATTTTGTTGTCTAGTACCGCTAGTCTGTTTTCCAAGTGAAATTAGAGTCTTGGAGTCAGTTCGTTTCTGTCACTATACAGTAACAACTCAATCTGCAGCATGTGTTTCTATGAAGAAAACGAAAGATGCATACAGAGATTTCTGGAAGAAGCTGAACCAGAGGAAACGTATTACATATCAGATTCAGAATCATCTGATGAATGTGAAGAATTGGAACATGAAACTGATGGAGAGATGTGTAGTGATAATAATGAAAAAAGTTCTGAAAAAGCCTACTTGGGAAAAGTCAAATCAACAAAACCGATGTACAACCATCCGCACGACCTTAAAATACAATTATTCATTTACCAGGTGCGAGAGGAGCTGGTAGAATACGTTAACGTGTGCGTAAGAAACATTTTTAGGAATTTTTCCCCGAAACGAAGTGCCAAAGAAGAAAACGGGACTAAAAATTGCTTTTGTTGTCTTACTTACTTCGGTCTGTTTTTACCATCCTGAGCATATGAACCTATGGGGCCTGTGCGACACAAACTGTTTTGAAATTGAGATTTTTTACCGGTTCCTGTTCCTGTTCAGGTGCATATGCTTTCATTACATTCAATGTAGCCACTAGGGAAAAAAATAAAGTTGACTTGGTAACCCTTGTCACGGAGATACATGTCGGGTAATAGCAAGATGGTCCATACAAAGTTTCAAACTGACAGCAAGATGCGGTTATTCGCCCGTGCAACACAATTGAGGGGTCTGGCCGTTATATTCTTGTAATAGCTGACAACGGTTCTCTATCTGCAGCTTATGTAAAGAGCTGCTCAAGGAGAAATAAAACTGAAGTTCCTCTTGACTTTGTCAATGTAAAACAACGTGAAGTTAACAATAGCTTACTTGGATTTCCAAAGGATTTGACAGTGACCACAAATGTGCCAAGAAGAACAACCACCTGATACTTTCTTCCTCTATGTACTTCGATAATAAAATAGGTGACGGCACAGGATAGGAAAAGAAATCTGAACTTATCACAAAGTCTCACAAAAATAGTAGTCGATGCGATAAACGAAAAGTGCGTCACTTTGTCCGCATCAAGAAAAACTTTTCCGTATGCTACATACTTCTACAATTAATGCTACAATGAAATTTACCAGAAATAATGAGACTAATAATATAGCCAGAAGACTGTTACTACGAGCACTAATACAGTCAGTTATACACAAGAGAGCTACGTCACATCCGTAACAAAATCCATCAAAGAGAAAGTGGCCAAGATGACAACCAAGGATCTTCAACAGAATGACTAGAGGTTGCAAACAGAAATGGAGACGATGATAGGAACAAGAAGGGAAGATGAAAAAATTCTAGGAAGTGAAGATGTGACACCAAAAAATTTCAGTGTGAAGTATAATAAAAATCTGTCTAAATTACATGCTTACAGTGTACAATGATTGTTTCGATAAAGAACATGTCCTTGATTCGGAATGAAACATAAAATTATGTAGAAAACGTCTAAACGTTAGAGAAGTAAAACATTTACATCAATGGAAGTTTTAAAAAAGACATTTAATTATTATTATTATTTTTTGTAGCATTAGTAATGCCTAGAAAATGCATAACCTGCGAAAGAGTTTTAAACTTCTATAAAAAATATTACGATATAGACTATTTTGTACTATAACATTAGTTAGGCTTCTAAAGCTTGGGGCGTTCCCAACAACTCGTGTAAGTACTAGTACAGTGAATCAGTCCATTACAGATATGTAAGTGATGAACACCTCAATGAAGTTTTCCGAAACTTCTATCTAGAATCGAGGTATAGGAAGCATTCCGACAGGCGTCAGGCAAGGATGAATTTTGTTACCATTCGTTTTCTTACTTACCGTAGATTCAATTATGAGGAATACTACATTCGAGTCCAGCATGGGCATATGTTGGAATGAGGAATCTTATGAATACAGTCTGCGCTATAGGCATCATTCTTTCAAAATGGTTCAAATGGCTATGAGCACTATGGGACTTAACATCTGAGGTCCTCAGTCCCCTAGAACTTAGAACTACTTAAACCTAACTAACCTAAGGACATCACACACATCCATGCACGAGGCACAATTCGAACCTGCGACCATAGGAGTCGCGCGGTTCCAGACTGAAGCGCCTAGAACCGCTCGGCCACACTGGCCGGCCATCTTTATTTCTGCAGAAACAGAGTGAAGGTGACAGCTAATGACTACAACTTGGACAACAGCAAATGTCGCTAGTGAGAGGCTACGTGGAAACAGTAATGTTCTTGCTATACACAAGGTCCCAGTAAGCACGGATCACAACCATCTGATGGCGTAGCACTAATGTCCGTTGCAGACTGGCTCGATCTGAGCGGCCGGGGCTGGCAGGAGCGGTGCTTATATTCACTTCTTGCATGGGGCGCTCCTGGCGCGGCGCTGTCCAATCCCGCGCACCATTCGCTGGCGTTTCCTCACCGCCTCCTCTGGTCTTGCGTACTGCACCTTCTTTCCGGCGCTTGTGGTTACTCCAGAACAATATGCATGGGTAATTCGGTAGAGAAGTGTATGGGTAGTTAGTTGTGGTAGCAGTCTGGTGATAGCTGAAGTAGTACACATATGGATTATGCAAGTGAACCTAGCAACATCTGATAGTTGTTTTTGGCGTCTTCTGTTTAATTGGAGAAGTTGTCTCCATTGCTATTACTGGGCATGGCTAACGACATTGCAAACTGTTAATGCTATTGCCCAGTTATGTGTCTCAAGGTAAGAGTTGGAATTTCATTCTCTTAATTATGTGGAAGACGTTTTGTTGTACTGGCTGGTTTGAGTCCTGTTAAGGATCTTCAAGGGATACAGAAGGTTATATTATTTTACTGAAATTATATTACTATTTTGTTATCGAAATGTATTTTTGTGTATAATAACGTAAATGTTAATCTGAGCCTCATGTCTCCACAACTCCCAGTCTGTACCCCACTCCACCTAAATCCTATGAAACAAACAACTAAGTTACAACATTACTGCCACATGTATTTTGTGGCCAAAATCTTACATGTTTTGAAAAATTACAGCATATTATTTCGATGCCAAGTTTGAATTTTCGTATGCAATCCTAGATCTGAATTACACTTGTGCATTAAGATAAGCATTCTGCCTGTATGCGTCTGTGTTTATGTATGTTTTCGTATTGCTTATTATGAGATATAAGTTTTATTTTGGTGACGCAGATTGTATTTTGAGACATAGACCTTTCATATACGTTTTGTTCCACAACTATCTCTCACCACGTTTCATCTCTCTTTTGCTCCACCACCTCCTTGTGTAATGGTTTGTATTACCCCAACATTTAGCATTCTGAAGTCCTGCTTGTGCATGAGGAAAACATGCTGTTGAAGTCTTACGCCAGACTGAAAATTTCATCCAACGACTTTCTTCCTTCTCCCCTAAAGTGGAGTTTGTACAATTCGCTTGTCACTGACTATGGTGTGTGTTTTTATATGACATAATTACTTAGATTAGATTTTTGGTGTTATTTAGTAGCTCATGATGGGAAATATAGTCTGTAAAAGTTTTAGAGAGCCAATCTACTGTCTTACAAATTGGTGAATATTGCAGCCTTCCCCGAAAGAATTTTTGGTACATAACGTTGAGTAGCCCTAAATCATTTGTCATAAACCCAGTAACTGCGAATCGATATCATCAATTATATTTTTTCTAGTGTATAACCTTATCCATAACATTCTTCCTATCCAAATGGTGCCAGCGAAGGTGAAACGTCACTGAAAATCCCGCAAAAACAGCAGATGATGCCAGTTCGTTCTTTGAACCATCAACAATACAACGTCAGATTAAGATACCTAAACCATTTACGTTTTTAGACATAGAGATCCCATTGTAGCACTTTAGGAGCATCATAGACCGATTTTGATGGTCAAATATTTAATTGGAGGCTCGATTGTACTTTACTACGGGAATTAAGTACATTTTTCCGGTAGCTGGCAGTAATTCAGACTGCTTATATGTTTGTATACTTGCCTGCTTACCTTAGCATTCTATGCAACGTGTTTTCTGCGGTTATTAACATTGTCAAGTTAGGTCTGTTACATCGGTTTGCGACTGTATCTTTAGCATATTATTGGTAACTACTTAGGCATGCAAATAGCATGAGCATCTTCAGAATCTGCAATCACGTTGTAGGCAATTTTGACAGACAGTGTGTTAATTTATGTGTGTGTGTGTGTGTGTGTGTGTGTGTGTGTGTGTGTGTGTGTGTGTGTGCGTGTGTGTGTTTGTTTGTTTGTTTACATGGCAAACTGCAAGTTACACCCTTACACATCTTTTTATATAAATATCTTTGAATACAATGCAAAAGAAAATCATATTATTTGGATAACAGTGACCACAGACAATGTGGCTGCTCTGCGGCTTTACTGTGACTGGGTATTTGATTTTAATGACCTGCAAAGTATGGTCAGTACTTTAGATCACTGTGTGGCTGTTTTGAGGTAAACTACTGCACTGAGACTGGATGAGAGTTATGTAGTTTACTGCCATATTAGCGTGTGACATCATCGGTAAAGGGTGTGTATGGTCACAGGGGAGATAAGGAGGGCGTTGCTTGCTGCCGTACTGTAGTTTTTATTTCTCTCACCACTGGTATTGTCTGAAGTTCTGGCAAACAAGTCACTTCAGCTCAGTTTTGTTACGACAGACTGCAGCACTACCAAGAGGAGACTGCAAGAACTATGTATGATCCAGAGTCCCATAAATTACTATTCTTGAATACTGTCAAAACCTGCCAGTTTGCTGGTACAAAGCTAACTTTAATCACATAATTGCGCACCGAGTCTCTTTTTCGCATATTATCACCTTCTGCGGGATTTATGTTCATTATCAACAGCTGTTAATATAGATACATCCGTAATTTCATTGATTTCAGGTAAAGCGGGGTTCTACAGCATTTTACAGGCAAATTAATTAAAGGGAAAGTGTGCTGTCAGTCATCGAAGAACACTAGTAACAACACTGCACTACAATGTTTCTCCAAACACAATGAAGTGACAAAATGGTTTAAGGTTAGAGAAGTGGAGAGTAAAAGAGCTATCTGATAAAACAAGTGCAAGTTGACTACCTCAAAAATATAAAAAAGTGTATATTCCACTCTGAGTATGATGTGGTGCTACGTTTCCCTGTAGTAAGCTGTCAACTTACTTCCTTTTCCACTTGGATATTTATATTAAAACAGGGGACTGTTTCTCTTACTATCCTCTTTCCTCCATAAAAAGTTTGTACAATGTGATATTGAGCTTACGCTAAGAATAAAAGTTCGCTTACCCCTCCCCCCTCCCCACCCCCTTTATCACCCGTGGTCTTCAAATGTATAGATGTATGTCTCATACCGGCCTTTCGGTTGCACGCTGTTTCTATGGTAATGCGCCTTGCAACATTCCTGGACCTTATTGCAATGGTTGTTAATTGTCATGCATATCAACCTACCTGTTAATAGTAGACAAATGAAGTAGGCAAGTGATGACACACAAAAGTAGTGATGCTGTTTGATACCAAGGAAAGTTATCCCACATGGTTTTGGCACAAGGTACCTAGGTTCGGTAACCTCTTGCTTTTGACTGACTTGGAACCAGAGAAGAATACTGCGCCACTGGCGTGTCGGTCTTGTGTGTCAAAATCGATAATGTTAGTACTATTTATTAAGTAATAAAATGAGACGTCAAACAATTATTTCCAAAAAGAGAAAGAGTCTCTCTCCAATAAACTCATAGGGATTTATTAATTAAAATAGCTATAATTTTTGTAATAATAAGAAAATATATTAACAGTCGTATAACTTCGTGTGCTCTCCACTTGTCGCGAACAATGACCAAAAATGTGATCCGTGCTGGCAATAGGGTTTGGGGTGCGCGTCTAGTTGGCAATACTGTGGTTGCATGTCAGCGCGAAGCTGCGAGCAGTGCGGACCAATTACTAATTAGATAAGTTTATTATTGTTTATTTGTGATTGAAATGTATTCTGGTAACAGACGTGAATTATCTTTTAGGTGGATTATAGATCGGTTATTGTGAGCACACCTCTTTGTTTTCACGGCTTTGTTATTTTAACCAACGCCAGAGTCGTGAATAAAATTGTGGTGTTACCGCCAGACACCACACTTGCTAGGTGGTAGCCTTTAAATCGGCCGCGGTCCGCTAGTATACGTCAGTCGCCACTGTCAGTGATTGCAGACCGAGCACCACCACACGGCAGGTCTAAAAAGACTTCCTAGGACTCACCCAGTTGTACAGACGACTTTGCTAGCGATGCTACACTGACAAATGCGCTCTCATTTGCCGAGACGATAGTTAGCATAGCCTTCAGCTACGTCATTGGCTACGACCTAGCAAGGCGCCATTTCCAGTTTATATTGAGATTGTAATTATGTATCATCAAGAGCGATGTACACCAATTATGGATTAAAGTTAAGTATTCCAGCAGCAACGTACCGTATTGGCTATATTAATTCAATTGTCCTGTTCCAGACCTCAGGCCAGTTTGCGTGAGCTTAAACGCGTGCATTTTGGCCTCCTCTAGCAACACGGTGTTAGCTCTTCTGCCAACACATCAAACATAACATGCATGTCTCGTGAAATTTCAACTGCCTGACCCAGAGTATCTGAGTCACTTACGGTAGCGCCGGCCGGGGTGGCCGATCGGTTCTAGACGCTACAATCTGGAACCGCGCGACCGCTACGGTAGCAGGTTCGAATCCTGCCTCTGGCATGGATGTGTGTGATGTCCTTAGGTTAGTTAGATTTAAGTAGTTCTAAGTTATAGGGGACTGATGACCTCAGAAGTTAAGTCCCATAGTGCTCAGAGCCATTTTTGAACTTATGGTAGCCATTCTTTTCAGCCAGCGCTCCTGATCGAGAACCGACGCCGCTCCCATTAGTGGGCTGGGAGAAACAACTCATAGTGATGACGACAGATTAGAACAATTTTCAGATCAATGCCTTATTTTCTGAAGTGTTAAGATAAAACAGCGAAACGTACGCAGCCTCAGTAGATATGAGACCAGTACCGTGGAAATAGTGGTGACATTTTCTAGGGAACGCTTTATATATGTTTCTAATTTTAACCGCCATAGCCAATTTGAATTAAGTCGACGTATATTAGAAACAAATGGATCAATAAAAACTGAAACAAGCTACCCACACAGAGTGTCTCGCACTTTTAGCAAAATTAACGCGGCCAAGCGTGAGTTGGCGTTACGCTGGTAAGTAGAGCGGACGCAGCTCTGCACGTATTTTACGCAGATGTCGTCACTGCTGTGGTACGCGCAGGTAAACTGGTTACACGGTTGCGTGGAGCTGCGGCCCTGTGCGCGCAAGGCAGCCAACAACAGCCGTAGGCGCGGCTGTCAAATGATCTGCACATGCGATTACACGCATAATGGTGGCAGGCGTGGTCGCGTGACAAAGGTCACGTGATGTGCAGCGCATCGCAATGGCCCTCCACACGTGCTGGCCTCTATTAAAGATTCGCGAGCCTGCGCCATTAGCTGCGTGTATCACCGCTGCCTGCGCAGTCCCCCTCTGCCATTCAGTCTCTCTGGATGTAGTGTGTTACGTCAAACTGGACATAACGCACCTATAAAAACCCATAAGGGGCTATCACAGTAACGTATGGTGACGCGCCGTATGTCTACCGGCCGCTTGGTTTCGCCGTTTAAAGCTTTTAGGATGCGGAGGCTTGCATACTATAACATGCAGATTTCGAACAACCCGAGAGCACAATGGCTCGAAAATCTGTTAAAACATGCATAACACACAAAATGCAATATTTTCTCAAAATTTTCTAAAATAGGGAATAAAATATTTCGATTTGACCTTTTCACATCTTTCACTTCTGCCCACACAATGGTTTGCTCATCCAAGGAAAGACGATCAAGCGACTGGTGTCCCGCGGAAAGTGTGCTGTGGCCTCATCAACAAGCAAACCAATAGTAAAAATATCTTGGACGTTCTCCCATTACACGATGAGGAGATTCCGGTAGTGTGTTTATGTCGCATTTTGCCCCTCATGGGTATAATCTGTTAGCAGGGCACCATGACAATCCCGAAAACACTCTCCATCGCTTTTCACAACGATGGTTAGGTGTTTACCTTTCACGGCGACGGTGAATCTACACAGAAACGCTAAAGAAACTTGTATAGCCATGTGTATTCAAATACATTGATACGTAAACAGGAAGATTACGGCGCAGCTGTCACCAACGCCTAAATAAGACAAGTGTCTGCTGCAGTTGTTAAATCGGTTACTGCTGTTACAATAGCGGGTTGGCAAAATTTAAGTGAGTTTGAAAGTGGTGTTATAATCGGCGCACGAGCAATGGGAAACAGCATCTCCGCGATAGCTATGAAGTGGAGATTTTCCCATGCGACCATTTCACGAGTGTACTGTAAATATCAGGAATCCGACAAAACATCAAATCTCCGACATCGCTGTGGCCGGAAAAAGAAGACTGTCGTAACGGGACAAACGATGACTGAAGAGAATCGTTCAACGTGACAGAAGCGCTATTCTTCCGCAAATTGCTGCAGGTTTCAGTGCTGGGCCATCAACAAGTGTCAGCGTGCCCACCATTCTACAAAACGTCATCGATGTGGGCTTTCGGAACCGAAGACCCACTCGTGTACCCTTGATGACTGCACGACACAGAGCTTTACGCCTCGCCTGGGCCCGTCCGCACCGACATTGGACTGTTGGTGACTGGAAACATCTTGCCTTGTCGGACGCGTCTCATTTTAGATTCTATCGAGGGGATGGACGTGTACGGGTATGGAGACAGCCTCACGAATCCATGGACCCTGCATGTCAGCAGGGGACTGTTCAAGCTGGTGGAGGCTCAGTAATGGTGTGGGGCGTGTGCAATTGGAGTGATGTAGTACCCCTGATACATCTATACGACTCTGACAGGTGAGACGTACGCAACCATCTTGTTGATCACCTGCATCCATTCATGTCCATTGTGCATTCCGACGGACTTGGGAAATTACAGCAGGACAATGCAGCAACCAATACGTCCAGAACTGCTCCAGGAGCACTCTTCTGAGTTTAAACACTTCCGCTGGCCAGCAAACTCCACAGACATGAACATTATTGAGCATATCAGAGATGCCTTGCAACGAGCACTTCAGTTGAGGTTTCCATCCCGCAGTTCTCTTACGGATTTATAGACAGCCCTGCGGGATTCATGGTGTCAGTTACACCCAGCACTACGTCAGACGTTAGACGAGGCTGTGCCACGTCGTGTTGCGGCACTTCTGCGTGTTCGCAGGGGCCCTACGTGATATTAGGCAGGGGCACGTTTCCTTGGCTCTTCAGTGTATATGTTCCCACAATTTGCTTTGCCTCTTTATCTCGAAGTCACTGAGTACTCTCAACCATCGTCCATAATGACTAGGTGGCTAAGGAAGTCACCTGGGTTGGCATAACACAGTTGGAATATTTCAACTCCTGCCTTGTTTTGGCCAGGCTTTTACCTGGCAGTGTGGTCACTCTTGGAACCGAGTGACGACTTGCACTGTGCTGAAAACCGATCCATAACTAATTTTCACGTGTATCACTATCGCCTTGACTGTGGTACGCCATTCTTCGAGCTCCAGGGCACCCATTCCTCTTGTAAGTAACCGGTCCTCAGCCAGAGACAGTCTCTGTCTTTGTTGTTTGTCGTTTTTGCGCCAGTTGCAGTGTTTTTAAGTAACAGAACCCTCGTAAGTTCAAAGTACAACAGCTCCATTTAGTAATCAACATTTCTTAACTTGGCAGGGAGACTATCATAAATGAAGTATATTGACCACATGCACATGGAAGGCATGGAGAAATATCTGTTAAATATCGGTATATTTGAATAACAGAGCGTATGAGTGCATATGAATTCAAATTAACGGTAACTTAGTGTGGACGAATAAAAGTCGGCTATATTCCGTGGATACCGCCATTTAAGTTTGTCGCATTATTTCAGACAATCCCTGAGATCATCAGCACGGTTAAAAACCGTGGGTATTTCGAGATCAGACGTTTGTTTACCTATATACTTTTCTCTATTACACATAGATACCCGTACAATGCACAGCTTCAGAGAGAATTCAATTTTGACCGCACCAACAGCTACTTTGGAAGTCAAGTGAGGTCCGTGTTAAGGACAGGGCAGATACCAAGACATAACGGGTTAGTATGTGATAGTTATCAACTCTAAAAGCGTACATTTCAATCATTTGCACGCAGTCCTTTCATGGGCAATCTGACGTGTATGCACGACGCAAATGTCTATTTACCTGATCACATAACATGATTTAGTTCTTCAAAATCGTCGAAAAGTGGTTGCTTATACATTGATACTTCATTCCAATAGAGAGCATATCGAACGAAAACGAGTAACCATAATATACTTATTATATCGAGGTTATGAATACCCCTACCATACATACCTTTCTGAACTATTGGCAGATACAAGCACGGCGATCGTCTGTCAGCTGCAATTCTATTCTGAATGCTTTATAGATCGGAATACTTTCACTAGCATCAAGACCGTAGAATGGCACAAGTGACTAACCTGTGATATGCTGTGTGAGCTGTATGGTTCAGAGGACTATCGTTGATTCGCCAAGAAATAATGTAATTTTACCATTTTCTAAGATCGGCGTTGTGTTCTACTCTTTACAGAGCAAACGAGATAACCACTCTGTTGTACCAGCCCCGTTGGACATCCTGAACACCTCTCTACCCTTTACAAATAGTTGCCATCCGCTTGATGCAATTAATGCCACGTAAAGGTGCAACATTACACGTTTCATAGCAAGATGCAATTTTTCCCGCTTAGCTTATTATACATTTATTAATTTCCCTCTGGTTGATCTAATAAGTATTGCCTTTATTTTAATTACATTTTACATGACACTCACGTTGCAAGAGCTCTCAGATTTAGCGTGGAAATTAATACTTTGAACTGTTTCCGACAGAATAAGTAGAAACTGTAATCGGTATATGAGAAGGGAATTACGTTAGTTTGTGAAGAGTAGGAAATAAAGACAGTTTACTTTTACACCTCGGGAGCTGTGGTAGCAGTGGACGTGACAGAAATGATGGAAGAAGCAGAGAAAGACAAACGAGGGAAATAAAGAAAAGAAACCGTGAAGATTGGTGACGGACGTCTATTGTTGACATGAAAACTAAATGGGAATCATGAAAATCAGTGAGTATTTGGAAATAATTTAGCTTATTTTTAAATTCACTAGGCTACTGAATTTTGCGTAAATGCAGGCCAGATTATTCAGAGGCTAACAGGAAAAATTTGGAAGGAGTTAGAATGTTTTTTTCCTAGATGGATATACACTGAAGAGCCAAAGAAACTAGTACAATTGCCTCATATCGTGTAGTGCCCACTTGAGCACGCAGAAGTGCCGCAACACGACGTAGCATGGACTCGACTAATGTCTGAAGTAGTGCTGGAGGGAATTGACACCATGAATCCTCCATAAATCCGTAAGAGTACGAGGAACCTCCATGAACCATGGACCTTGCCGTTGGTGGGGAGGCTTGCGTGCCTCAGCGATACAGATGGCCGTACCAAACGTGCCATACGTGCAACCACAACGTATGGTTCCTGAAGAGGGGCAGCAGCCTTTTCAGTAGTTGCAGGGGCAACAGTCTGGATGATTGACTGATCTGGCCTTGTAACCCTAACCAAAACGGCCTTGCTGTGCTGGTACTGCGAACGGCTGAAAGCAAGGGGAAACTACAGCCGTAATTTTTCCCGAGGGCATGCAGCTTTACTGTATGGTTAAATGATGATGGCGTCCTCTTGGGTAAAATATTCGGGAGGTAAAATAGTCCCCCTTTCGGATCTCCTGGCGGGGACTACTCAAGAGGACGTCGTTATCAGGAGAAAGAAAAATGGCGTTCTACGGATCGGAGCGTAGAATGTCAGATCCCTTAATCGGGCAGGTAGGTTAGAAAATTTAAAAAGGGAAATGGATAGGTTGAAGTTAGATATAGTGGGAATTAGTGAAGTTCGGTGTCAGGAGCAAAAGGACTTTTGGTCAGGTGAATACAGGGTTATAAATACAAAATCAAATAGGGGTAATGCAGGAGTAGGTTTAATAATGAATAAAAAATAGGAGTGCGGGTGAGCCACTACCAACAGCATAGTGAACGCATTGTTGTGGCCAAGATAGACACGAAGCCCATTCCTACTATAGTACGAGTAGTACAAGTTTATATGCCAACTAGCTCTGCAGATGATGAAGAAATTGATGAAATGTATGATGACATAAGAGAAATTATTCAGGTAGTGAAAGAAGACGAACATTTAATAGTCATGGGTGACTGGAACTCGAGAGTAGGAAAAGGAAGAGAAGGAAACATAGTGCGTGAATATGGATTGGGGGAGAGAAATCAAAGAGGAAGCCGTCTGGTAGAATTTTGCACAGAGCATAACTTAATCATAGCTAACACTTGGTTCAAGAATCATAAAAGAAAGTTGTATGCATGGAAGAATCCTGGAGACACTAGAGGGTATCAGATAGATTATATAATGGTAAGACAGAGATTTAGGAACCAGGTTTTAAATTGTAAGACATTTCCAGGGGCAGATGTGGGCTCTGACCACAATCTATTGGTTATGAACTGTAGATTAAAACGGAAGAAACTGCAAAAAGGTGGGAATTTAAGGAGATGGGACCTGGTTAAACTGACTAAACCAGAGGTTGTACAGAGTTTCAGGGAGAGCATAAGGGAACAATTGAGAGGAATGGGGGAAAGAAATACAGTAGAAGAAGAATGGGTAGCTCTGAGGAATGAAGTAGTGAAGGCAGCAGAGGATCAGGTAGGTAAAAAGACGAGGGCTAGTAGAAATCCTTGGGTAACAGAAGAAATATTGAATTTAATTGATGAAAGGAGAAAATTTAAAAACGCAATACATGAAGCAGGCAAAAGGGAATACAAACGTCTCAAAAATGAGATCGACAGGAAGTGCAAAATTGCTAAGCAGGGATGGCTAGAGGACAAATGTAACGATGTAGAGGCTTATCTCAGTAGGGGTAACATAGATACTGCCTACAGGAAAATTAAAGAGACCTTTGGAGAAAAGAGAGCCACTTGTGTGAATATCAAGAGCTCAGATGGAAACCCAGTTCTACGCAAAGAAGGGAAAGCAGAAAGGTGGAAGGAGTATATAGAGGGTCTATACATGGGCGATGTACTTGAAGACAAAATTATGGAAATGGAAGAGGATGTAGATGAAGATGAAATGGGAGATACGATACAGCGTGAAGTGTTTGACAGAGCACTGAAAGACCTGAGTCGAAACAAGGCCCCGGGAGTAGACAGCATTCCATTGGAACTACTGATGGCCTTCGGAGAGCCAGTCCTGACAAAACTCTACCATCTGGTGAGCAAGATGTATGAGACAGGCGAAATACCCTCAGACTTCAAGAAGAATATAATAATTCCAATACCAAAGAAAGCAGGTGTTGACAGATGTGAAATTTACCGAACTATCAGTTTAATAAGTCACATCAGCAAAATACTAACGCGAATTCTTTGCAGACGAATGGAAAATCTGGTAGAAGCCGACCTCAGCGAAGATCAATTTGGATTCCGCAGAAATGTTGCAGCACGTGAGGCAATACTGACCCTACGACTTATCTTAGAAAATAGATTATGGAAAGGCAAACCTACGTTTCTAGCATTTGTGGACTTAGAGAAAGTTTCTGACAATGTTGACTGCAATACTCACTTTCAAATTCTAAAGGTGGCAGGGGTAAAATGCAGGGAGCGAAAGGCTATTTACAATTTGTACAGAAACCAGATGGCAGTTATAAGAGTCGAGGGGCATGAAAGGGAAGCAGCGGTTGGGAAGGGACTGAGACAGGGTTGTTGCCTCTCCTCGATGTTATTCTATCTGTATATTGAGCAAACAGTAAAGGAAACAAAAGAAAAATTCGGAGGAGGTATTAAAGTCCACGGAGAAGAAATAACAACGTTGAGGTTCGTCGATGATATTATAATTCTGTCAGAGACAGCAAAGGACTTAGAGAGCAGTTGAACGGAATGGACAGTGTCTTGAAAGGAGGATATAAGATGGACATCAACAAAAGCAAAACAGGGACAATGGAATGTAGTCGAATTAAGTCGTGTGATGCTGAGGGAATTAGATTAAGAACTGAGACACTTAAAGTAGTAAAGGAGTTTTGCAATTTGGGGAGAAAAATAACTGATGATGGTCGAAGTAGAGAGGATTTATAATGTAGACTGGCAATGGCAAGGAAAGCGTTTCTGAAGAAGAGAAATTTGTTAACGTCGAGTATAGATTTAAGTGTCAGGTAGCCGTTTCTGAAAGTATTTGTATAGAGTGTAGCCATGTATGGAAGTGAAACATGGACGATAAATAGTTTGGAGAAGAAGAGAACACAAGCTTTTGAAATGTGGTGCTACAGAAGAATGCTGAAGATTAGATGGGTAGAACACATAACTAATGAGGAGGTATTGAATAGAATTGGGGATAAGAGGACTTTCTGGCACAACTTGAAAATAACAAGGGACCGGTTTGTAGGACATGTTCTGAGGCATCAAGGGATCACAAATTTAGCATTGGAGGGCAGCGAGGAGGGTAAAAATCGTAGAGGGAGATCAAGAGATGAATACACTAAGCTGATTCAGAAGGATGTAGGTTGCAGTAAGTACTGGGAGATGAAGAAACTTTCACAGGATAGAGTAGCATGGAGAGCTGCATCAAACCAGTTTCAGGAATGAAGACAGCAACAACAAAAACGAGGAGGTGGAGATCTCCTCTGAAGAGCACGTTGCAAGGCATCCCAGATATGCTCAATAAAGTTCATGTCTGGATGGGTCTGGTGGGCAGCGGAGGTGTTTAAACTCAGAACAGTGTTCCTGGAGCCATTCCTTAGCAATTCTGGAAATGTTGGGTGCCGCATTGTCCTACTGGAAAGGCCTACGTACCTCGGAATGCACAGTGGACATGAATGGATGTACTGACCGGAATGAATGCTTACGTACGTTTCACTTCTCAGAGTCGTATCTGGACGTATCACACCAGATACACACTCCCCATGCCATTACAGAGCCTCCATCGGCTTGAAAAGTCCTCTGCAGACATGGATTCATGAGGATATCTCCATACCCGTACACGTAAATCACCTCAATACAATTTGAAACTAGACTCCTCCGACCATGCAACATGTTTCCGGTCATCAGCAGTCCAATGACGGGCTCAGGCGAGGCGTAAAGCTTTGTGTCGTGCAGTCATTAAGGTTACACAGAGTAGATCTTCAGCTTCGAAAGCCAATATCAATGATATTTCGCTGAGTGGTTCGCACGCTGACACTTGATGATGGCCCAGCATTATAATCTTTTTCTGCCGCGGCGATGTCGGAGATGTGATGTTTCACCGCATTCCCGATATTCATAGTACACTCGTGAAATAGTTGTACGAGAAAATCCCCACTTCATCGCTACCTCGGAGATGCTGTGTCCCATCGGAGGGTTACGGATTATAACACCAGGTTCAAACTCACTTAAATCTTGATAATCTGACATTGTAGCAGCAGTAACCAATCTAATAACCGCACCAGTCACTTGTTGTCTTATATAGGCGTTGTCGACAGCAGTGTCGTATTTTGCCTGTTTACGAATCTCTGTATTTGAATACTTATGCCTATACCAGTTCCTTTGGCGCTTCAGTGTATGATTAGTGAGACCTTCTGATTCTGTACTGAAAAGCCGATGAATTAAACAGTGTGACAGCCAGGCAACTAATCTGCAAGTAAAGATCTCAAATTGAAGAGTGGGGCACTGATACCCTCAAACACGCGGATGAAGCGGACGTAAGGCACTGAAGAATCATTAGTTAATTCAGACCGTCTAAATGCGCTCTGTTCGTGTCGTGTTGAATGGAATTGCAACAGTGGAGTTTCAGCAGAAAGAGTGAGCGCACAACTTGAACTTTTTCATCCTGCGCTAAAAGAGTTTCGAAGATTCTGGATAGGTTAGCGATACGCTGATGTCTTCCTACTTGTTCCGTAAATATTTTCACTAATCTGAGGCGCCAGTCCAGCTCTCTGAAGCGAATCGCCAAGAAATGCCAATGGTTTTCGTTGTAGCACAGTAGGTCAATTCAGTACTGGCAGTGTCGTGGAACAGACGAGTCGTACGGCTGTGTCTGAAAAAGGTTAATGCTGCCTAAGGAAACGACATAACAATATGTAGGTAAACTCTCCGTGTGTAGTAAACTTTCGTGTAATTATTCCTCTGATATCTTCGTTGCTCAACGGAATCCTGTGAACGCACTGTGCACTGAGATTCATTAAGAATGAAAGAAGTTTTTAACAGGCTTCTTGCGTTCATAAATTTTTAGCATAACCAGTCCAAATAGTAGATTAAGTGTTGCTATCCCTATCAAAACGGTTCAAATGGCTCTGAGCACTATGGGACTTAACATCTGTGGTCATCAGTCCCCTAGAACTTGGAACTACCTAAACCTAACTAACCTAAGGACATCACACACATCCATGCCCGAGGCAGGATTCGAACCTGCGACCGTAGCAGTCGCGCGGTTCCGGACTGAGCGCCTAGAACCGCGAGACCACCGCGGCCGGCTATCCCTATCCATCTTGCAGTTGTGGAGTAGACAAATCGTCATAATATTCTCGTTAAACAATGAAAATAGGCTCGAAATGATGCCATTTCATCCACACCAATTTTGCAAAGAGTAGTGTTTTAATGTGAGAGCTACTTTCTTGGAGGAGTCTTTGAGTAACATCAGCTGACGCTCGCTATTTATTCATTAATTTCAAGTAACCATAGAGGCAGAGTTCGTCGGAATAATCAGAGACCCGTTGACTGTTGGTTAACCTCAACCGAAGGAAGGGAGGAGGAGGGAGGGAGATGGTACCACTACAGGTATGGAAGCCGTTCAAAAAATAATGCCGCACTATTTTTTCTTAAAACATATTTGTCCTTAAGGTTTAGATGTTGATGACAATCTCAGTCAACATTTCTTTTTTATGTGGTATTTTTCTATATTATATTCATCATGATATATGTCCTTACGCTAGCATCGTGTAAGAGCACGCATCTCCCACTGGTAGAAACTGTTCTGCGCTTATAGCTTTGTTTTCACTGCATGAACTACGCCCTCATCACCTTCAAAGTATGTGCCACATATAGTAAAAAAATGGGAGTCCGACGGCGCCACGTCCGAGCTACAGGATGGATGAAGAAACGATGCTCATTTCAAATTGGCAATTTGTTCTCGGGTGCTGAAACTAGTCTGTCAGCGTCTATTTTCTAGATGGAAGAAAATGTCTTTTAGATTCTTGTCAAACTGAAACAGTACTTGAGCTTGTACAGTTTCGCCACATCTTCCACTGAATTGGTAGTTGGCCGTTGACACTTTTATATCAACAGATTCACGAGAATGAAGCCGTCACTATCCTAAAAGCCTGTCATCATGGTTTTACTGTCAGAGGGAACTGATGGAATTTCTTCTTCTTTTGCTAATAATATGGATTCTATTGTGTCAAAAACGAAAGTTTCATTTCAATCAAATGCGTCCGCTCCATTTCAAAGCATCTTCAGTGATCACTGTAAAAATTTGGTTTTTCTTACTAATCTGGTTGTCGTAATCGTAAATAGTTCTCATGTTTCACACTACTACTGTTTAACAGCAGTAAATTACAGTGATGACTCACAGTCTCTCGGTTCGTACTGCATTTCCAAAGCTCTTTCACACCTCGTACAGTCTGTTCTGATATTCCGAGACGTGTTCTCATTTGTTCGTTTTCTGTCGTTGTGGAAGCGTCTGATCACTCTCTCTCTCTCTCTCTCTCTCTCTCTCTCTCTCTCTCTCTCTCTGTGCGTGCGTGTGTTTGTGTGTGTGTGTGTGTGTGTGTGTGTGTGTGTGTGTGTGTGTGTGTGTGTGTAGGAGGAATACACTTAAGCGCCAAAGAGACTGGCAATGCCTTGCGTATTCAAATACCATACGGTGCTGCGCTCGGCAACGCCTATGCGAGACAGCAAGTGTCCGCCGCTTTGTTAAATCAGTTGCTGCTGCTACAGTGAGTAGTTATCAAGATTTAAGCGAGTTCGAACGTGGTGTTACAGTCTGCGCACGGGCGATGGGACACAGCATCTCCGAGGTACCGATGAAATGGAGATTTTTCCGTACGATCATTTCAAGAGTGTACTGTGAATATCAGGCATCCGGTAAAACATCGAATCTCCGACATCGCTGCGGCCGGGAAAATATCCTGGAAGAACGAGACTAGCGATGACTGAAGAGAATCGTTCATCACGACAGCGGGGCAACGCTTTCACATATTGCGGCAGATACCAATGCTGGGCCAACAACAAATATCAGCGTGCGTACCATTCAACGAAACATTAGCGATATAGTTTTTTTTATGTCTGCATGACACAAAGCTTTACACCTCGCGTGCGCTCGTCAACACCGTCGTTGGACTGTGGATGACTAGAAACATTTTGCCCGGTCGGACGAATCTCAATTGTATCGAGAGGATGGACGTGTACGGGTATGAAAACAACCTCATGATCCATGGCCTCTGCATGTCAGTAGGAGACTGTTCAAGCTGTTGGAGGCTCTGTAATGGTGTGGGGCTTGTGCAGTTGGAGTGATTTGGGACCCCTGACACGTATAGATTGACAAATAACACGTACGTAAGGATCCTGTCTGATCGCCTGCATCCATTGATGTTCGTAGTGCATTCTGGCGGACGTGGGAAATTACAGCATCAATGCGACACCTCACACATTCGTAATTGCCACTGAGTGTCTTCAGGAAAACTCTTCTAAGTTTAAACAATTCTCCTGACTTCAAAACTCCCCAAATAATGTACGTTATTGAAGATGTTTTTGATACCTTGCTACGTGCTGTTCGGAAGAGAACTCCACTCCCTCGTCCTCCTACGGACTTATGGACAGTCCTGCAGATTTCATGGTGGCAGTTCCCTCCAGCACTACTTCAGACTTTAGTCGAGTCAATGCTACGTCGTACTGCGGCACTTCTGCTTGTTCACGGAGGCCCTACACGATATTAGGCAGGTGCACGAGTTTCTTTGCCTCTTCAGTGTATATGTCTTGTGTCTACAGGTTATTAGTTTTCTAAAGGTACTTTACTATTATTTTGTGGTGGGTAGTCTTGAGCAGGTATGTTGGCTATTTTTGTGATATTGTTCTGGTTGGGTGGCTAGATGGACTGATATTTATCTACTACTCGTTTAAGTGTTGTTTGACTGTTAAGGATTGTTTGGTTGTTTATTATGTGTTACCTTTCTGTGACTGCCTTTTAAATATGGAAATTTACTACTAATACGTTTTTTGTTGCTAAGTATGATTACTTTCATACCTGCTTCTATTGTGACTGGATGATGGTTTCCTTGTTGGAGATGTTCTGCAAAAGTTGTGTGGCTGGTATCATTCTTCCCTACTCTTTTATGTTCATTATATCTGTTTCAGATGTGCTACTGGTCTGCCCCAAGCAGAGACATTTGTAAACATACGACTTGGTATGTGTCAGGCTTTTTAGTATATTTCAGTGATATCTTCCTCCTTGAATCCTTTCCACACTGAATTATTTCTTTGGGAACCTATTTTTATTCCTCCTCTCTTAAGATAATACCAGTTGTCAGTCAGCTTGTTTCCAGCTTTAGTACTGTGTCCTTGTCGTGTTATAGTAGTGCTGTTAGTGAGCGTGTTTTTCGCGAGTGACGTGAGCCCCAGGATTGCTGTGGTGTTTTGTATTACTTCTTATGTATTTCTAGATTTCGTTACTTTAAATTTAGAACTAGAGGTTTTTTTTATTCACTGGGTTCTTCTGTTTGAGTTATTATGTCTAACTCCTTTTTGTGGTTGTGTTGTCTATTGGTACTGTGTTTTGTCTATATGTCATGCGTTAGAGAGATGCTTGTTTATGGTTTGGAGGTCGTTGTTATATTGCGTCTGTTGTGGTGTTTTCCCTGCAACTAATGAATAGCTGTTTGCTATTCTTCTTTGTAACTGATATATTTAGGATATTTATTCACCCTGCTTGTTCTTTCTGTAAAGTCACTTCATGTTTTTCGCAGTGTTTGTATGTAACTGCTCTGTTTTTGCTTCCCGTTCATATATCAGTTACAGGGTACCATCCATATTTCTTTACCAGTATTATACGAAATATTTGTCCCTAAATTTTTCTCATGAAGATACTTGCCTGTTTTCCTCAAATGGGGGATCCCATTGACAATCTATCCCCTTGTAAGTAGAACTCCTTATGAAATACAAAGTAGTTTCGCTCAGTAATAACGTGTAGCAGTGTGCTTATCTCTGACTTTTATTTCAGTACTAACTGGTTATAAGTACCTAGGTGTTGTTTTATTACCTCGATTGTGTCCTTGAATGGGATTTTGGAGTACATGTTTTCTACATAAAATGATATCAATATAGGTATATCTAGAATTACACTACTGGCCATTAAAATTGCTACACCACGAAGATGACGTGCTACACACGAGAAATTGAACCGACAGGAAGAAGATGCTGTGATATGCAAATGACTAGCTTTTCAGAGCATTCACACAAGGTTGGCGCCGGTGGCGACACCTACAACGTGCTGACTTGAGGAAAGTTTCCAACCGATTTGTCATAGCCCATCTCGATGGCGGTTTATCGTATCGCAACATTGCTGCTCGCATTGGTGGAGATCCAATGACTGTTAGCAGAATATGGAATCGCTGGGTTCAGGAGCGTAATACGGAGCGCCGTGCTGGATCCCAACGGCCTAGTATCACTAGCAGTCGAGATGACCGGCATCTTATCCGCATGGCTGTAACGGATCGTGCAGCCACGTCTCGATCCGTGAGTCAATAGATGGGAACGTTGGCAGGACAACAACCATCTGCATGAACAATTCGACGACGTTTGCAGCAGCATGGACTATCAGCTCGGAGATCATGGCTGCGGTTACCGTTGACACAGACAGGAGCGCCTGCGATGGTGTACTCAACGGCAAACCTGGGTGCAAGAATGGCTAAAGGTCAGTTTTTCGGATGAATCCAGGTTCTGTTTACAGCATCATGATGGTCGCATCCGTGTTTGGCAACATCGCGGTGAACGCACATTGGAAGCGTGTATTCGTCATCGCCATACTAGCGTATCACCCGGCGTGATGGTATGGCGTGCCATTAGTTACACGTCTCGGTCACCTCTTGTTCGCATTGACGGCACTTTGAACAGTGGACGTTACATTTATGATGTGTTACGATCCGTGGCTCTACCCTTCATTCGATCCCGGCGAAACCCTACATTTCAGCAGGATAATGCACGACCACATGTTGCAGGTCCTGTACGGGCCTTACTGGATACAGAAAACGTTCGACTTCTGCCCTGGCCAGCACATTCTCCAGATCTCTAACCAATTGAAAACGTCTGGTCAATGGTGGCCGAGCGACTGGCACGTCACAATACTCCAGTCACTACTCCTGATGAACTGTGGTATCTTGTTGAAGGTGCATGGGCAGCTGTACCTGTACACGCCACCAAAGCTCTGTTTGACTCAATGCCCAGGCGTATCACGGCCGTTATTACGGCCTGAGGTGGTTGTTCTAGGTACTGATTTTTCAGGATCTATGCACCCAAATTGCGTGAAAATCTAATCACATGTCAGCTCTAGTATAATATGTTTGTCCAATGAATACCCGTTTATCATCTGCGTTTCTTCTTGGTGTAGCAATTTTAATGGCCAATAGTGTATGTCTTCCATGCAGTTTATTGGTTCTTCTGGGTTTTCTACTATCCTGTCATTTTGTGTTTTGCACAGTTGTGGAAGAGTGTTTAACATATGTCTGACTTGGGTATATGTGGGAGCATTTCTGCAAGCATGACCGGTAACAGGAGTGTGCCCATTTTATGCATATTGGGTGTCACTGGAGTCGTGTAACATTAGTTTCATCCATGACATACAAGCGTTTTGTCTCTTCTCAAGTGTGTGTTCTATAGTCTACATCACTTTTTTCAGCTTTTTGTTGCACCTGCTTTTTGGATATGAGTTTAGTTTCGTTGTGGTAGTCTTGCTTCTTTTTGAGAACCATCGTGTTCCTCTGATGTTGCTTGGTTATGATTGTTTTCTCTCTGTATTTTCTCTGTAAGGATTTCAGAACTTTCCGTTGTGTGGCTACGTCTTTAGTTTTATGTGTTTATGTCTTTTATCTATGATGTTTGTTATTCATACGCCTACTAATTCCACAGTTTTACCCATGTTCACGGTGCTTCTGTCCTTCCTCTGTTCATTAGGTAGTGTGCCTTTTGATTCTATGACCAAATTTTCTATTTAATTTTCATTTACTTCTCCTTTTACATTAAGTGTGCAACCTTTCTGTAGCAGTTGTGTTTCTTCATCGCTAGGTTTGGTGACTGTACGTCTTAGGAGGTGTGTGTGAGGTTCATGAGGTCTGGTGTCTTGGTGGTTACAGGCGGTATGGTTCCAGTAACTGCCCTCTACGCTCCAGCTCAGTGTTATCCATCCAGATTTCTTCTCCTGTAACGATCCGTGAGAGTAACGCCTCTCCATTGAGCTTAAACTGCTGCAACACGCAATGCAATGGATGAGCTGTCATTTGTACTCAAGTGGTTCAAGTGAAATGGTTTCCGACTTGATTATAACCGCACGACGCAAACTAACAGACTCCGAACACGGTGTAGCAACGGTACGCAAGGGACATTCAATTTAGGAAATGGTTAAGGAATTCAGTATTCCGAGATCCACAGTGTCAATGTTGTCGCTGCGGTTCCTGGCTGGATAAGGGTAGGGTGGCGTGATAGGTTGCTGGCTGGTTTCTTCTCACTACAACACAAAATGCAGAAATGGTTCAAATGGCTCTGAGCACTATGGGACTTAACTTCTGTTGTCATCAGTCCCCAAGAACTTAGAACTACTTAAACCGAATTAACCGAAAGACATCACACACATCCATGCCCGTGGCTGGATTCGAACCTGCGATCGTAGCGGTCGCACGGTTCCAGACTGTAGCGCCTAGAACCGTTCGGCCATCCCGGCCGGTCACAAAATGCACATGTAGTTAAAATACACTTTATTACAGGAACCAATTGAGTACTTGACTTCAGTTTTGTACTTTTCCGTATTCATATCACCAATAAATACTCACAGTTAGCTAAGGTGCGAGGCGACGTCTATCAATGTGGATGTCCAGAGAACAGTGGGACGTAGTGAGGTGTAATGCGAACTGAGTCCAGATGCGACGTACTGAGGTACTGAGATGAGACTGATTGATTGAGATAGCTCCGTCGTCGGCTGCGGCCTATATGCACGCTGCCCAGGGGGCGTTACCGGCTAGTAGCCTGGGGGCCTGTCTTGGTTTCTCTTGTCATAGGCGCGCTTTGGTCAGCGCCTGATATACAGTGTTTCCTAGTGCCGACCGGTGTGTTGGAGAAGGCGTGCGTCAGCACGTCAAGATTGTGCGGAGAGTAAAAAAATTCGCTCATTACCTCTCATCAACGACAATGTAGTGGCCGGGGGCCCCCCATTTAACCACCAAGAGCACCGGCGTTTGCGTAAAGTTGCCATTGCTAAAAGACAAGCAACACTGCGTTAAATTACCGCAGAAATCAATGTGGGACGTACGACGAACGTATCCGTTAGGATAATGTGGCGTTAATGGGCTTTGGCAGCAGACGACCGACCCTAGAACCTTTGCTAACTGCACGACATCGCCTGCAGCGCCTCTCCTGGTGTCGCGACCACGCCGGTTGGGCCCTACACGACTGGGAAACCGTGGCCTGGTCAGATGAGTCCCAGTTTCAGTTGGTAAGAGCAGATGGTAGGGTTCGAGCGTGGTGCAGATCCCACGAAGACATGGTCCCAAGTTATCATTAGGGAACTTTGCAAGCTGTTGGTGGCTTTATAGTGGTGTGGACAAGGTTTGCATGGAATCGACTGAATTCTCTGGTCCAACTAAACCGATCGTTGACTAGAGATGCTTAAGTTCCGTTACTTGAAGGTCACTTGCAACTGCTCGTGTATTTCATGTACCCAAACACGATGGATTTTTTCTGGATGAACTTGCACTATGTCACAGCGCCACAATTTTTCGCTATTGTTGAACATTCTGGACAGTTCGAGCGAATGATTTGGCCACCCAGATCGCCCTAAATGACTCCCATCGAACAGAGACGTAATGGAGAGGTCATTTCGTGCACGAAGTCCTGCACCGACTACACTTCCGCAATTAAGGCTGGCTATAGAAGAATCATGTCTCATTATTTCTGCAGTGGGCTTTCGACGACTTGTTGAGTCCATGCTACGTCAACTTGCTGCACTGCGTCGGACAAAAGGAGGTCCGACACGACATTAGGAGGTATCCCCCGACTTTTGAGACCTCAGTGCATTATCAGCTGCAAAAATTCTTTTGGTCATTATTTACTTTTCCAGCGATGCAACTTCTTATGGGAAGCGAATCTCCTGCCCAACGTAAAGTCCCAACTGGAAAAAAGCGCAGGTGACGCCTGTATATGAGAAGGGTAGAAGGACGGATCCTCAAAATTACAGACTAATATCCTTAACATCGGTTTGTTCCAGGATTCTCGAACATATTCTCAGTTCGAATATAATGAATTTCCTTGAAACAGAGAATTGATGCCCATGCATCAACACGGCTTTAGAAAGCATCGCTCCTGCGATACGCAACTCGCCCTTTTTTCACATGATGCCTTGCGAACCATGGATGAAGGGTATCAGATGGATGCCATATTCCTAGACTTCCGGAAAGCGTTTGACTCGGTGCCCCACTGCAGACTCCTAATTAAGGTACGCGGATATGGGATTGGTTCCCAAATATGTGAGTGGCTCGAATACGTCTTAAGTAATAAGACCCAGTACGTTGTCCTCGATCGTGAGTGTTCATCGGAGGTGAGGGTATCATCTGGAGTGCCCCAGGGAAGTGTGGTAGGTCCGCTGTTGTTTTCTACCTACATAAATGATCTTTTGGGTAGGATGGATAGCAATATGCGTCTGTTTGCTGATGATGCTGTGGTGTACGGGAAGGTGTCGTCGTTGAGTGACTGTAGGAGGATTCAAGATGACTTGGACAGGATTTGTGATTGGTGTAAAGAATGGCAGCTAACTGTAAATGTAGATAAATGTAAATTAATGCAGACGAATAGGAAAAAGAATGTAATGTTTGAATACTCCATTACTAGTGAAGCGCTTGACACAGTCACGTCGATTAAATATTTGGGCGTAACATTGCAGAGCGATATGAAGTGGGACAAGCATGTAATGGCAGTTGTGGGGAAGGCGGGTAGGCGTCTTCGGTTCATTGGTAGAATTTTAGGAAGATGTGGTTCATCTGTGAAGGAGACCGCCTATAAAACGCTAATACGACCTATTCTTGAGTACTGCTCGAGCGTTTGGGATCCCTATCAGGTCGGATTGAGGGAGGACATAGAAGCAATTCAGAGGCGGGCTGCTAGATTTGTTACTGGTAGGTTTGATCATCACGCGATTGTTACGGAAATGCTTCAGGAACTCGGGTGGGAGACTCTAGAGGAAAGGAGGCGTTCCTTTCGTGAATCGCTAGTGAGAAAATTTAGAGAGCTAGTATTTGAGGCTGACTGCAGTACAATTTTACTGCCGCCAGCTTATATTTGACGGAAAGGCCACAAAGATAAGAGGGATTAGGGCTCGTACAGAGGCATATAGGCAATCATATTTCCCTCGTTCTGTTTGGGAGTGGAACAGGGAGAGAAGATGCTAGTTGTGGTACGAGGTACACTCCGCCACGCAGCGTATTGTGGATTGCGGAGCATGTATGGAGATGTAAATGTAGAAGCTATAATTCAACGGAGGTGAGATTTAACTAGTCCGGTAATTAAATTGCGTAGGAAAAAGTGTACTGCCCGGTATCGTCGCTGGACTATTTATTCGACTCATAAATTGTCTAGAAGGTGACCGGTAGCGCCTCGGGCGGCCAAGTTTGCAATATTGTGAGGCTAAAGCTGCCACCCGGCTGGTTACTGTGTCGGGCAGAAAGGAAAGCCGGTCTAATCATTTCATAAAAGGGAGGGCGCCACGCAGCCGTGGCTGGGGCTGGGCTGGCTCATTTGCCAGCGCTCTCCGCCAGCCGCCAGCATCCAGCCGCCAGCTGGGGTAACGCATCCGCACCATTACGCGTTATGAAACCAGAGCGCCCGCACTGCCGAGCCGTCATTAAGTCCCGTACCGCCACGACGGAAGGGAGGGGAAGAGGCGCGCGCATTTTGCTGCGGCTTGTCGTGAGACCAGTCTGTTCTCACGACGCGGCTCCATCTGTGTCCACATTTCTCCCTCTGGTTGCTATGCGCATCTCTTATGACGGTGTGTCCGTAGCTACTGGCAACTTGCTTCTTGTTGTTTTGTAACAACGTTGGCAGGGAAGACCAAAATGTTGTACAATTTATGAGAGAGATACCCAGGTCTCTGGGTCAAAACAGTGTATTGTATCTTTACAGGTTAAGTCAGCTACTCCTAATGACTGTTTTATGCAACCCACAGTGCCTACAAAAACCCTGTGTGACATTTTCATATTCTCTTGCTCGCTACGTACAAACTGTTAGTGCTACAGTGAAAATGAGCAGCACCTTTTTGTAGGAAACTGATGTAGTTAAATTTTGTTGTAGGATATGTTTTCACTGGAGCGACCGACAGTTTATAAGTTACTCAAGAAAAATATTTTTCTTGAATAATTCGAAAATTATGACCTCTAGCGCAAACGTATCCCAGTACGGAATTTAACAACATTAAATTTCGTACAAAAAGGTCCTTTTTTCTGTAGGACTGTTGGTATGAGCATAGCAAGTGAAAGACTGTAACGAACTTGCACATTTATTTGAAGGAGTTGCATAAGACCCAGTGGTAGGGGCAGCTTGATCACATTGTATACTGAAGTACTTACGTATGTTATTCTTGTCGCCATAAGTCTGAATGCCGTTTTGAGGTAGCTGTTTAGACCAAAGCATTCTGCAGAAGCCCCCTCACCTCTGGGTAACTGCAGCAGCCCACATCCATTAGAACCACACTTACTATATTCAAGCTTAGATCCTCCTTCAGTACTTTTACACCCTTAACTTCGTTCCACTCCCAGAGTGACGATTTTTTGATGCCTCAGTATGTCTTCTATCTACCTTTCAATCGAGGTGCGCAACAGTACGTCCTTAACAATAGCTTTACCTACCCGTCTAATATTCGCCTTTCTTCTTGCCAAATGCTTCTATTCTCTTATTGCCCGCGATGTTTACTGTCCATCTTTCACTCCCACTCTACAGTCCATATAAACACCTTAAGAAAAAGTTTCCTATCTCATAATTAATGTTAGATGTCAGTAAATGCCTTTTTTTCAGTAATGATTTACTTGCCATTGTCAGTCTGCATTTTATGTTTCTCCTACTTTCGCCATCATCAGCTTTTTGCTGCCCATACAGAAAACTCATCTATTTCTTTTAGTGCCTCATTTCCTAATTTAATTCAATCATTGTTACCTGACTTAATTTGACTACATTCCATTACCATTGTTTTACTTTTTCTGATTTTCATCTTATAAACTTATGCGAAAACGCTATCTAGTCCATTCAACTGTTCTTGTAAGTTCTTTGGCATCCCCGATTTGATTACAGTGTCATCGGCAAATTGGACTCTACATCCCCTTCCACATTTCTCCGTGGTTTCGTTTGCTACTTGCTCAAAGTACAGGCAGTAACATGAGGGAGAGGCTACAACTCTGTCTCACTCCCTTCTCAACTGCAGCTTCTCTTTTGTGCCCTTGATTGTCACAAGTGCAGTCTGGTTTCTATGTAAGTTGTAGATATCTTTTAGATCTCTGTGGTTTACCTCTCCTACCTTCACAATTTGTAAGAATATATTTGAGTCACCATGGTCAACACCGTTCTCTAAATCCACAAATGGTATGAGCATCCGTTTGTCTTTATTTAGTCTATCTTCTAGGATAAGCCGCAGGGTCAGTATGGCCACGTGTTTTTTTTTACGTTTTTCAAAATCCAAATTGGTCTTCCCTAAGGTTGGCTTCTGCCAGTTATTCCATTCAGACAGTGGCGTTGGTACCTTATAACATTGTCTTATTAAGCTGGTGGTTTGGTAACACACACAAAAAAGGAAACAACGGTGCGCCACCACAGAATTACTCGAATGAGACGGAAATCGATAGATGTGACGTACATGTACAGACAAATACGCTCTTATAATTTTAGAAAAATTGGATGATCTGTTCAAGAGGAATAATTTCACAAATGGAGCAAGTCAGTAATGAGTTCGTCCAAACCTGGCCCTTATGCAAGCATCGCATTGATTGATAGAGTTGTTAGATAATCTCCTGAGGGATGTGCAAAATTATGTTCAACTGGCGGGTCAGAGTGATTAGAGGGCCCTGCCTGTAATGCTCCAAACGTTCTCAGTTGAGGAGAGAGCCGGAGAACTTTGTGGCCAATGTAGAGTTTGGCAGTGATGAAGACAAGCAGTGCAAACTCTCACAATGTGCACGCGGGCATTAACTTGCTGAAATGTACACCCGAATGGATTCTTATGAGTGGTAACAAAATGGGGCGTGGGACACCGTCGAGTATAGCTGTGCTGTAAGGGTGCCGCAAATGACAACGGAAGAGGTCCTGCCATGAAACGAAATGACATTCCAGATCATCACTCCTGGTTGTCGGTCCGTATGCCTGGGAACATTCGTTTTGGTATCCCACTGCTGTCTGGGCCGTATCCAGAAATGTTTTCGCTGGCCATCAGAGCGCAGTTCGAAATGGGGCTCATCGCTAAAGACAGTTCTAATCCAGTCTATAACATTCCAGGCCGAAGACGCGTTTGCAGACGCCTTGGACAGCGGTGGCAGCCAACCTACTGGTCGCACGCCATTCGGCCCGATAATCAGGAGTGCCTTTTCTTTCCATAGCAGGGCTTCTTTGATTGGCATCGGCGGCAGCCTTACAGCACAGTGGTAGTCGACGATATTCTACACCCTGTTTTGGTGTTCTTTATGACAAGACATTCGGCCCTACATTTCATAACTTCGCCCACACGGTGGCAGTTTCTACTGCTTTCCTTCATGCTTGCCGTCTTTGCGTTGACCAGTAAAGTCACCGGATTTCTCCCCAACTGAGCATGTCGGGAGCATTAAGGGCAAGGATCTCCAACCAGATCGGAATTTTGACGATCTAACGCGCCAATTGAACAAAATTTGGCACGAGATCCCTCTGGAGGACACCCAACAACTCTATCAGTCAGTGCCAAGCCAAATAACTGCTTGCATAAGGGCCAGAGGTAGACCAAAGCGCTACTGACTTGCTCAGTCTGCGAAGCTGTCTCTCTTCAATAAATCACACCTACCGATTTCCGTCCCAGTGTGATATTTCGTTCGTATTGCGTCCTTTGTTTTGTCGTAGAGTATATTCAGCAGCCGCCTCGTTTGGAACAGAAATTACTACATTCTTCTTTGTGGGTATTCGCCTCTCTGATTTATCTTGTATATGAGGTGGAATAACATTTTCATGGCTGTCTCTCCCAAGGGTCTCAGTAATTCTGAGAGAACGCCATCTACTCCAAGGAACCCGTTACGACTTGCAGGAGTTGGACTAAAATGTGGAAATACCGTGTGAAATGCATACTCGAAGAAAGATGCAGGTGGTTTGCAGGTGGCCCAGTTATGGTGGTCCACACCTGTACGATGTTCACAATACGTTGCAAGTGTCAGTCACGGTCTAAACAGCCTTCTGTGTGGCTGTCAGTGTATTATGTCGAAGCTGACTGAATTCGAATGTGGGCAAACTGTTGGTGTTCGTATGCTGATATCTCGAGAGGCACGGTGTCAAAGATTTATATTTCATGCAGGGTAAGCAGGAAAACATGATCCGATACTTCACAACTAGGACGAAAGTGTTTGTTGGGTGATAGTGAAAGACGATTAGTTAAGAGGGCTGTGACGAAAAATAAAAGAACGACAAATGCAAAAGTTACCGTAGATCTGACTATTGTACTCGTGCACACTGTCAACACAAAAAAGAACATGAATGGAGCTCCATAAGCTAGGAATCGTAGGGCACTATGTATTTCCAAAGGCACTCATCAATAATGCAAATGACCGTAACGGGAAGACGTAGTGCCGAAACAATAAAATCTGGATTATGCAGCAATGGAAGAAAGTCATTTAGTCGTGTGAGTACTGATTCATACCGTTTACAACTTCTGGTGGAGTTTATGCCTCAAGAGGGAAACATGGCAGTGGTTCGATGATGATTTGGACAGCCGTATCGCGGTATTCCATGTGCGCAGCGATTGCAGTGTGAGGTCACATTACTCAACGAAATATGTCCCATTACTCGTATTTTTCCTCCTTTGCTTGCTACCTCCTGTCAAAGTTCATTATCAGCAATTTCCCTTTTGAGAGTGTATTATGCACGAGTTTACTGAGTTTTTATCGAGTAACAACAGCATACCACAAGTTCGAAAACAACACAGTATGAATTCAGTGTGCACTTTATCAGGTAAAATTTTGTGACATGCGGTTAGCATGAAAGCAAAGGAACTTGGTGCGCACAGGCCCGATGTAAACTTGAAACAAGAAGAAAAACTGTGTAAATCCACTCTTATTTTAGCAGAGCAATATACAATGCAGCCGAGTGATGAGTGTGTTTTACCCCTTGGAATGCATATTTTTGTAATACGCAAGTATAAATACGACAAATACGGTGTGTAAATTACCGTGGCAGTTGTTCGGATAACTCGGATTACCACGTCAAAGAAACATCAATGTTTCGTCATTCTAACTCGTCAACGCCGCGGTTTGTGCACACAAAAAACTAACCAACAAGTTTGTTTGTGCGGTCATCCTCCACAGCAAGCGTATAAATACTTGTTTTTTTAAGTAAAACTAGTTCTTTTGTCGCTAGATACAACTATTTCGTCGTCCACTGTTTTTCACAACGTAAATATTGGGACTCCATTACGTGTTTCATCTTCTTTGGTATGTTTGCCTATTTGTTGCCAACCTAACGAAGTAGATGTTCGAGACTAACTTCTGTTTATGATGTTTATACCGTGTGTGTGGATGAGTGAGAGAGAGAAGGGAATAGAGCCGACGAGGCTTTTTTTGTTTCTTGTTTTTTTCTTCTTTAAGTTTAGAAATGAAAATATGAAAGCCATTAACCATGCATCGAAGTTAACAAACTTCTCACTAAAGATCTCTCCAAAACGCATCTTTTAGTACTGTTTGTCGTGGTGAACTGTAGGGAAATGTGACGATGGGCGATAGATTTTATCTTGGAGTTGGCTTCTGATGTTATTTACCAGTTGATTTTGAGACTGAAAGAAGATAGAGTTTGTAAACGTCTGACTAGTGCGTGATGTTGCCCCCTCCCTCCTGATACCTTGGTTGTGGTGATATACTGATCTGTAGCGTAGCCGAGATGAGTTAATTCCGGCCGATAAAGGTCGCAGCCTTTCTCAGTGTGGAAACCAGGAGCCGCGGCTGATGCGATATTACGTCAGATCAAGCAAATCAATGACGGTATTCGCAAACATGTTTTACAGAAAACTACCTTACATCATTCTGTTTAGGTCTGTGTCTTTATTCTCTTCTACAAACAAATTAAATTATCGTAAATGACTGTATCTGTCTATAATATTGCACCTGAATTCCTTTCCCTGGCTTTATTTTGAGCGTTCCTGGTGCTGTATTCAGCATTACACTGATCGTAAATATATAAAATTTCTCCATCTGTCATCGTCAGTTTTCTGCTATATGAAAAGGTCTTTTTCTCTACATTTTCTGCAATCCGTTGCTTTCTTCTATGTGCTGCCGGCTACCACATCATTTAGGATGTGAAATCTCTTGCCTCCTCAACTTGCTTTCACTCCCAAACACTTCTCTGAGGCTGTTTTTGTAAGTTCCTCCTCCTTTATTAATACATGTCTAATCCAGTTTCGTTTGCTTCTTTTTATTACAATCAGTAACTGTCTTTACTCTACCATTGATCTTATTACTTCTTCACATTCCACTTTATACATCCAACTTATTCTTTCCAACGTCCACCCCATCGAGATCTCGGAAGTCTCCAGCTTCATTCTGTGTTTCTTCCTCAGTATGAATGTTTCCATTCAGAAGGACACCCCACACGAAATATTTTATCAACCTTTTCGTCAATTGTTTGTCCATGACGCTGCAGAAAATTTTATTTTTAATTTCAAACACATTTTTCGCCTTTCCTACCGTAGTTTTTATTTCTGTGCTGCTCATGCAGTCAGTTTCTATCCTACATCTGAGCTACTTAAAGCTTTAGACATGTTCTAATATTTCTCCATTCAGCATTACTTTTGTCCTTGTATTTCCCGATAGCGCCATTTCTTTACTTTATATTGATTTTCTTCCATAAACTTTTCCTTCACCTTCAGAGGTATCCACTGCATCACGTAATTCTTTTTTATCTGTTGCTAGAATTACCTTGTCGTTAGCAAACCTCAATCATCATGTTCTTGTTCCTCCAGATATAGCTGCCTTGTCATCTAGCAGGCAGTCGTCTAATCATACTTTCTAAAGAAAAATTGAGAAAGGTAGGACACACACAGGTGTCTTGTCGTACTTCTCTTCCTAGTACTATCCATTTGGTACTTTCTCCTCTCACTTCCACAGATAATTTTTGGTTAAAATATGATGAGTTTGTGGGTCTTCTGGTTTTCCAGTCCGCTCTCTTTTCCCTCATTATAGTTGCGAGCTTATCACGACCCACATTACCTAATGCATTTACCAGGAGTATAAAACACATACATTGGCCTCTTCTCTTTTCAGTCCTCTCTACCAAGATTCTCAAGCGTCCTGTTGCATCTCATGTGCCTGTATTACGTGTAAAACAAAATTACTCCTCAGCCAGCTTCTCCCGCTTCATTTTTTCCGATCTTCTATTAATGATCCTTCACATAACATTGATTTCATGTGACAGGAACCTGGCTGTCCAGTGCTCTGCATTTGTAGGCTCCTTGCTTCTTTGGAACTGGAATCATTACTGTTGTCAGAAACTCCTTTAACCATTGCAATTTGTCATATATTTTGATACATAATCTCAATATTTCTCTTTTTCATTCTTGGTTCAAATATATTAGTAGTTCTCCTGGTATCGTACCATTACTTACTGCTTTCCCATTTAAACTGCAGTTCCTTCACACTTTAGTTCTTCTTTTATGACTGTTGCTCCTTTCCTATCATAATTCAAAGTGTTCAAGGATTGAAGTTCCTGAGTTGTTGATCTGTGATTTGTATGGTAGAGCTCTTTTAAATAGTCGTCCTATGTCTGCAGGACGTCCTCACGATATTTGTACTCAACATTTTCGTCTTTATTGAGAATTTAAATTGTAGAGTTTACTCTATTCTACGATAAATCATATCTTCCTTTCCTCTCCAGTTCTTCAGTTACGCTGCACTCCTCTTTTAGCCATTTTTCCTGGCCTGCTCTGTTTCTCTATGCAGTTTGTATTCAGCCTTCGGTACATCTTTCCTGCATTTTAATTGTTCTCTTTTTTAAATTCATTTCTCTTCTCCAGCTTCGAAATGATTTCTTGTGTAAGCCATAGCTACTTTGGTGTTTTCCCGTTTACGTGTCTAACACTTTTCTGTCTGCTCTTGTGATTCCTTCCTTCAGTGTATCTCAATACTTGCTGACATTTTCAGGTGGCTCCTTGTCTCGTTATGTCCTTTGCCTTGTAATGTTTCCACTAGGCTAACAAAAACGTAACTCAGGATCGTTTATAATTTTCCTAGAAACGGAGACAGTCGCACAATGAAAGCAGAAACATATGTAAATTTTCATTAGCATAGAAGAGGTGGGTAGCAAAAGTGAAGCACAATACATTCATCTCGCAGTGGCGTGGCATGCCATACGACATAGATAGCGACAGTTCGCTGCCTCATTACTCTGTGTGTGTTCCACCTGAAGTTGCAAGCTACATGCCTGCCTTTGCCTGTGGGCACCCTGCCGAAGCTATAGGAGCCAGTGCATGCAGCTAATCCACCACTTTGACACCCAACGTCAGCTTGCACGTTGGCAGACCGCAAAGCGGAACTTATTGCAATAACGGTGACAGCATACAAGAAGTTAGATGGAGTAGGGCGCGTGCAGCCCCGCCGCAGTGCACAGGAGACTTTTGACTGAAATGGCGGCAGAAGGTCAACATACTAACTCAATGTCCTGTATAGGAGGCGGGCTACCGATAGACATAAAGACCACGAAAAAGATGGGAACGATTTTGTTTATCACTTCGGAAGTGGATCTGCCTAATCCTTGACAGGAAGAAAACGATGATGATGATCATCATGAAGATGATCAAGACTATTCAGATAACTTCTATGTGTCATGTCGCAACAGATAGAATATACTCGAATATCAATAAAAGCATCGAAAATGGTCGATAGCAAACGAATTTGAAAATTGTACAGCCCATAACGGACAACGATCACATATGAAAGAAGAAGAAGAAAACGAAGAAGGAAAGTAACACGACAGCTGTGGACTCACTTGCAAACAAAATAGTCAAGTAGTAGCAGTTTTCTTGAGGAAGAAAGCGAAGATCGAAAACCCGTGTCCGGAAACGTCTTCCAACGACGTAACGACGTGTTAAAGGAAACAGTATGCTAGTATATACAACGAACTGTTGTGTCTTGAGTCTTACGAGGCAGGCATGACATTATATATACTACAAAAACCGAAAATCGCTATTAATATAGTAACAGGTCAGTAAAGACCATTTGAAATTGTGTCAGTGATCCTCAGGTTGGGAAATTTGTGGTAAGTTCCTATGGGACCAAACTGCTGGTGTCACCGCTCCCTAGGCTTACCAAGTTATACTAACTTACGCTACGGAAAACACATACACACACACCCATGCCCAAGGGAGGACCCCAACCTTCGATGGGGGCAGCCGCGCGAACCGTGGGAAGGCGCCCTAGAGCGCGCAGCTACACCGCGCGGCGCCCCGCAGATAGGTAGGAATCTTTAGAAGAATGACAGCTTTGTTCCCATGAAAGCCTTTTTAAGAGTCATTATTAACGGAAGACTGCGTAACTGTACTACTGTCACCATCATCTGTACTGGGGAAATATCATGATTATAATGGGGACTATAGCAGTCAGATAGGTGAATAAACAGCCATTTCTGATTCGCATCATACGCGAATAAAATGGCACAGACAGTCATTAACAGAGGTATGAAATAGTCTCCAACATATACTGTAATCTGGTCCATCGCATACGTTCTTCAGTATGCCATCCAAATTTCCAGTAGGTGTTCATTGATTCACGTAAACGTAGACACCGAATTAGTTCAGGAATGAGCAAATTGTTACATATCAGTTGAGAAGTAAAATATTTCTGAAGAAAGAAACTACATATGCTAGTATACGTTACATCAAATTAGATTGCATATACTTCTTTTTTCTATATCCCTACAGTGGGGAGACTGATGTAAAACTTCTCATGAAATAGGAATACATAATACATATCCACAAATGACAGAATATATTGAAAGATGTGAGTGTGTATGTGGGGGGGGGGGGGGGGGGGTGATGCACCATTCATTAAATTAAATACAAGGAGCAAGAAGTTCTGAGAAGTGAATGCAACAAACAGTATGTTATCAAAGAAGCTAAAAGACAATCCTCCCGCCCTACAGGAATATTTCAAATGACAACTAAAAAATTTAATTTAACTAACCAAAGCTACATTGAAATATGTGACTTCAGGAGAGTTTGAAGTCTTTCAGTATATAACAACATAGAGTGAAATAAAGCGACTTGTGATGCAATGATCAGCTTAAAACCAGATGTAAGCAGCAATGTATGAGCATGTACTACAGTGCGGAAACACATGATCTTATATATATATATATACCAAGTTTTACAGTAAATATTTACAAATTATCTCCGCCACGCAAAGGTAACCTTCTTCACAGTATATAAATTGAACTGATCTCACCTGATTCCTTATGCATCCTCTCGAGCAATGTATTCCACAGTAACTCGCCGGTTTTCAATAATGAGGTCAAACATCTCTTAGAAGCTAAATTCTGTGTGGCGTTCTACATCACACGTCATCTGTTAGCGACAGCCGTCTTTCCTTAACATGCAGTTATCTTCGTACACTTGGGCCATTCTGTGAAGAAATTCCATTATGTGACGAAATTCCATTCCTCGCCTTCCTTCCCCTGGTAGGAAACGCACTACACCCATTTCTCTTCTTTTGGAGCTTCCATTTCGGGTGGTCTACATCCTCGCTCTGTCGTCAGTTGGGTGTTCATCCGTGTCCCTCTAGCAGAGGTGAGAAAAAAGTCGTGTGACAGCGATTTGCACATATACCTACGTAGGTAGTACAGCGTACACTAAGTAGAATTTGGGGAGGGCATTGGTGGAGCTGTCGTTTGCATCCAGGCGATTCATGTGAAAAGTCTTCCAACGTGGCTATGGCCTCGCGGCAGGAGTGGTATTTAGAGCTAACAACATGGGACATTCCATTTCGAGAATAGTTAGGGAATTCAATATTCCAAGATCCACACTGTAAAGAGTATGCCGAGAGTACCAATGTTCAGCATTACCTCTCACCACGGACAACGCAGTGGCCGACGGCCTTCAGCAGTGGCGTTCGCGTAGAGTTTTCAGTGCTAGCAGAGAGGCAGCGCTCCGGAAAATAACCGCAATAATCAATATTTTACGTATGATGAACGTCTCCCTTAAGACAGTGCAGCGAAATCTTGCGTAAATGGACCATGGCAGCAGACGACCGACGCGAGAGGCATTGACAACAGCACACGACCTGCCACCTTTCTCCGCTGCGCTTGTGATCATGCCGGTTGGACCCTAGTTGACTGAAAAACTGTGACCCTCAAACTTTCTGGCAGATTGAAACTGTGTGCCGGACCGAGACTCGAACTCTTGACCTTTGCCTTTCGCGGGCAAGTGCTCTACCAAGTGAGCTACCGAAGCACGACTCACGCCCCATCCTCACAGCTTTACATCTGCCAGTACCTCGCCTCCTACCTTCCAAACTTTAGAGAAGCTCTCCTGCATAGGTCCCGAGTTCGAGTCTCGGTCCGGCACACAGTTTTAATCTGCCAGGAAGTTTCATATCAGCGCACACTCCGCTGCAGAGTGAAAATCTCATTCTGGAAACATCCCCCAGGCTGTGGCTGCAATATCCTTTCTTTCAGGAGTGCTAGTTCTGCAAGGTTCGCAGGAGAGATTCTGTAAAGTTGGTAGAGCACTTGCCCGCCAAAGGCAAAGGTCCCGAGTTCGAGTCTCGGTCCGGCACACAGTTTTAATCTGACAGGAAGTTTAATATTAGCGCACACTCCGCTACAGAGTGAAAATCTCGTTCTGGAAACTGTGACCTTGTCGAATGAGTCCTGATTTCTGTTGGTAAAAGCTCAGAGCAGGGCTTAGGTGTCGCGCAGACTCCAATGTGACAGAATGGGTTACCAGGCAAATGGAGCAATGTAAGGCTAGCAAGTTAGTAGTGTGGCAGACCTCCATTAAAGTACAGTGTGTTTTGAGATTCTTTTTCGGAACATAGTAAAATTATGTGCTGCATTCCACATGGAACGTTGCTGTGCTTGATACACTTATGACTTATAGATTTACATCAGCCATATGATCGTTGTGTCATAGCAGGACACATTGAAAAAATTCTTAGCAGTATTTACCCTGGTGTAGTTTTTATCTATTCTACATTTGGACATGGAATGAACGTTTGAGCAAGCATGGCGATAACTTGTAGTGATGTGGTCGTGTCATCATTACCTCGGGTGCCTGATCACATTATTTCTCGTACTTTTTGTAGATGTATGGTCATAGTTCTCATTACATATTTTCCAACTGGTGTTTTACATTTGATAATGACGACGTAGTTCGTTGAAACTTGCAATTTAACCCTTTTTTCTTTTAAAGAAAAAAAATATGTACTTGGACAATGGCTTCCCTATTGTAGTGTCAAATAGACATTGAAGATATACTTTGGTCACACTCTTAACGTCAGTTATGTCGGAATATATAATCCCATTAATACTGTTTATTGTTGACGTCACTTCTGAGGCTATTAATAACACTCGTGAATCATGTCAGTGCTCCGACGAAAACCGCCACTTTCAAGAATGCTTTTCTGTAAATATGTAGTGGCGTAAGACAGACAATCACTTTACTGGTCCTGTTGTGTTACTGCATTTTGTTACAGAATCCAGTTGACTAGACTTCCCCGAAAACGTGCTTCCAGCCTCATTGTAAGTGGTATCTCTGGTTACAAGGATGGAGTTGTTCTTCCGTTATGAAGGTGCCCATCCACATTTTGGTGGGCGGGAAACGCGAAGTAGCAACTACAGTTAGACCAAAACCAAGCTGGGTGGCTGTAAAAAGTGATTAGGGCGTGTATCCGTATTGCGCTCAAGAAAGCGATAAATGCCGAAGAATACGAAAACATGTTATAACACCGTGTATTGCATACAGCAGAGGGAGAGTTTGGGTATGACCACTGTTTATACCAGCATGATAACGCACCCTGTCATAAAGCAGTATAGTGGCAATGGTTTGTGGACAATGATATTCCTAAAACGGACAGGCCCCCACAGTGTCTTCACCTGGACCCTTGGAACACCTTTGGTGTGAGTTACAACGTCGACTTCGCTAAACATACCATCGTCAACATTACTGTCCTCTGGTTTCGGTGTGGAGAAAGAATGGGCTGCCACTCCCCCAGAGACATTCAGATACGTCATTGAAAGTGTCCTCAGCAGATTTCAAGCCATCGAAAAAAAGAAACGTAGATACACACATACTAACATCCACTAATAGGTGTATGCATAATTTTGATCAAACGTCAAGAAGAATATAATAATTCCGATCTCAACGAAAGGAGATGTTGGGAGGTGTGAAAATTACCGATCTGTCAGTTTAACAAGTCACGGTTGCAAAATATTAACATAAATTGTTTACAAAAGAACTGAAAAACTGATAGAAGTCGACCTTGGGGAAGATCAGTTAGGATTCCATAGAAATTCTGGAAAAAGTGAGGCAGTAGTGACCCTACGACTTACCTTAGAAGACAGTGTAAAGAGAGGTAAACTTACGTTTATAGCATTTGTAGACTATGAGAAAGCTTTTGACAATATTGACCAGAATATTTTAAAGGTGGAACGGGTGAAATACAGGGAGCGAAAGGCTATTTACAGTTTGTGTAGAAACTAAATTGCAGAAACAAGAGTTGAGGGGCACCGAAAGCAAAGTAGTGACGGAGAAGGGAGTCAGACAGGGTTTTAGCCTATCCCCGATTTTATTCAATGTGTATATTGGGCATGCAGTAAAGGAAACAGAAAAAAAATTTGGTGTAGCAATTAAAATCCACGGAGAAGAAAGAAAAAGTTTGACGCTTGCGGACGACAGTGTAATTCTGTCAGAGGCAGCAAAGAACCTGGAAGAGCAGTTGAACGGAATGGACAATGCCTTGAAAGGAGGATAATGGAATGTTGTCGAATTAGGTAATGCTGAGGGAATTAGATTAGGAAATGAGACACTTAAAATGGTAGATCAGTTTTGCTATTTGGGGAGCAAAATAACTGATAATGGCCGAAGTAGAGAGGATATAAAATGTACACCAGCATGACAAGGAAAGCGTTTCTGAAGAAGAGAAATTTGTTAACACTGAGTATAGATTTAAGTGTCAGGAAGTCTTTTCTGAAAGTATTTGTACAGAGTGTAGCTATGTATGGAACTGAAACATGGACTGTAAATAGCTTAGACAAGATGAGAATAGAAGTTTTCGAAACGTGGTGCTATAGAAGAATGCTGAAGATTAGATGGATAGATCACGTAACTAATGTGGAGGCACTGAAGAGAATGGGGCGAATTTGTGGCACAACTTGACTAGAAGAAGTGATCAGTTGGTAGGATACCTTCTGAGGCATCCAGGGATCACCAATTTATTATTGGAGGGCTGCGTGGAGGGTAAATATAGTAGAGAAAGACCAAGAGAGTAATACACTAAGCAGATTCAGAAGAATGTAGGTGGCAGTAGTTACTCGGAGATGGAGAGGCTTGCACAGGATAGAGTAGCATGGAGTGCTGCATCAAACCAGTCTCTGGACTGAAGACCACAACAACAACAGAGTATACGATCACTTCCTAAAACAATTATTATTCCCTCTGAAAAGACCTCCACGTGAAAAGTTCAAAGAAGCGGCGTGATTCCTCTCACATTCGTGTAGTCACTACACAAATTAACTATTAGATGCGTACGTAGTGGCGTTGGCTTTCACACGTCTAACAATTTACGACAGAGCACTGTCTGTATACCACAGCTTTTTTATCATAAGTTGCATGTTAGTGTACGTTCCGACCGACATTTCTATAATTATTTGCGGAAGGATACCTGAACATATAGTTCGGCAACGCTATAGACTGTCGAGAAGAGACATGCTCCCATAGCATCGTCAAGACCGATACCGCGATTCCTGGACTGAGGTTGTGCTCTGGTCTCACCTCTGTGCGTCGGGATGTTCCCCCGTGTTCCCTTTGAGCATCAAATGCTGATACAGGTTTGATGGAAATCTGTGTGCAGTTCCATTATTGTTTCCTCTTTGAGAGTGGTGCTCAGCTCCACAATAAAAGCACGATCGATTCATCGAGTGTTTTAAAATTCCATCTCTGCCTTTATTGGACAGACCTGAATAGCACCGACAGCCGCGGAATTGTCTGATACGCTGATTGTGTCGGATTAGAATTTTTTTACAAACATTTCTTCAGGTGTTATTGCTCTCATACGCATTCCTATCAGGACGAAATTAGTTATCGATGCTGTGCGTGGTATCACGAAATACAAATCGTACTGGAATTTTTTCGCAATAATTGTCTGTAGATATGGAAACTGTCACAATTCGGTAATAATTTTTTTCCAAAGCATAGGGCTGCATTAATATCAGCGGGGAAAAGCTTCAGGGGGTGTGAAGAGACATCTACTTTAACGCACATATTTTATCGTATATGATATGCGTAATATACATTATTTGACAACAGTAATAAAAATGCGACAGATCCGTAGCTCATATCACGACGGTCTGTAGGATTGCGATGTACCCCTCTTGAAACTCATCCCAAACTACGTCTAGCTTCTGTATACAGGGTGGTCCATTGATAGAGACCGGGCCAAATATCTCACGAAGTAAGCATCAAACGAAAAAACTACAAAGAACGAAACTCGTCTAGCTTGAAGTGGGAAACCAGATCGCTCTATGGTTGGCCCGCTAGATGGCGCTGCCATAGGTCAAACGGACTGCGTTTTTTTAAAATAGGAACCCCCATTTTTTATTACATATTCGTGTAGTACGTAAAGAAATATGAATGTTTTAGTTGGACCACTTTTTTCTCTTTGTGATAGATGGCGCTGTAATAGTCACAAACGTGTAAGTACGTGGTATCACGTAACATTCCGCCAGTACGGACGGTATTTGCTTCGTGATACATTACCCGTGTTGAAATGGACCGTTTACCAAATTCGGAAAAGGCCGATATCGTGTTGATGTATGGCTATTGTGATCAAAATGACCAACGGGCTTGTGCTATGTATGCTGCTCGGTATCCTGGACGACATCATCCAAGTGTCCGGACCGTTCACCGGATGCTTACGTTATTTAAGGAAACAGGAAGCGTTCAGCCACATGTGAAACGTCAACCACGACCAGCAACAAATGATGATGCCCAAGTAGGTGTTTTAGCTGCTGTCGCGGCTAATCCGCACAACAGTAGCAGAAAAACTGCGCGAGAATCGTGAATCTTAAAAGTGTCGGTGTTGAGAATGCTACATCAACATCGATTGCACCCGTACCATATTTCTATGCATCAGGAATTGCATGGCGACAACTTTGAACGACAGTTCTGCCACTGGGCACAAGAGAAATTACGGAACGATGACAGATTTTTTGCATGCGTTCTATTTAGTGACGAAACGTCATTGACCAACAGCGGTAACGTAAACCGGCGTAATATGCACTATTGGGCAACAGAAAATCCACGATGGTGTGACAGGTGGAACATCAGCGACCTTGGCGGATTAATGTATGGTGCGGCATTATAATTGGCCCCCATTTTATCGATGGCAATGTAAATGGTGCAATGTATGCTGATTCCCTACGTAATGTTCTACCGATGTTACTATAAGGTGTTTCACTGCATGACAGAATGGCGATGTACTTCCAACATGACGGATGTCCGGCATATAGCTCGCGTGCGGTTGAAGCGGTATTGAATAGCATATTTCATGACAGGTGGATTGGTCGTCGAAGCACCATAACATTGCCACACGTTCACCAGATCTGACGTCCACTAATTTCTTTCTGTGGGGAACGTTGCAGGATATTTGCTATCGTGATCCACTGACAACGCCTGACAACATGCGTCAGCGCATTGTCAATGCATGTGCTAACATTACGGAAGGCGAACTACTCGCTGTTGAGAGGACTGCCGTTACACGTATTGCCAAATGCATTGAGGTTGACGGACATCATTTTGAGCATTTATTGCATTAATGTGGTATTTACAGGTAATCACGCTGCAACAGCATGCGTTCTCAGAAATAATAAGTTGACAAAGGTACATGTATCGCACTGGTACAACCGAAATAAAATGTTCAAACGTACCTACGTTCTGTATTTTAATTTAAAAAACCTACCTGTTACCAACTGTTCGTCTAAAATTGTGAGCTTTTTTTGTGACTATTACAACGCCATCTATCACAAAGTGAAAAAAGTGGTCCAACTAAAACATTCATATTTCTTTACGTAATACACGAATATGTAATATAAATGGGGTTTCCTATTTTTAAAAACGCAGTTGATATCTATTTGACCTATGGCAGCGCCATCAAGCGGGCCATCCATAGCGTCATCCGATTTGCCCCTTCAAGCCAGACAAGTTTCGATCTTTGAAGTTTTTTCGTTTCACTCTTATTTCGTGATATATTTGGTCCGGTCACGATCAATGGACCACTCTGTATGCATATACAGAGTGGTCGGAAATTCCGTTACACACTTCTATGACATATAGATGGTAGTGAGTACAGAACATTTGGAACTGGAACCCATGTCCGGAAGAGTATCGTTTCCGTTGTGCGACAATTTCAATTCAGATATGTACCTCGTCAGCGTCTGCTTAGGGCAAGAGAAACGTCTCAGTGTTCCCTGTCCTGGTATGCAACAGGGTAGACACGACGACGTGTACCACGTCAAACGATCCCCAGATGTCACTTACTGTCCACTTTGCTGTGAGACCGAATCAATACCTGTGCATCACCGATAGAGGAAACGTGGTGCAGTAGACGTTTGCGGAATACACAGACATGCTCCTTGTGTATGGCGAAACTGGAGGTAACGGAAGAGCTGCTAGTCGGCTGTATCACGAATGTTTTCCACATCGTCACGCTCCATCGCACAAACTGTTTGCCCATGTTATACAACGGCTACGAGAAACGGGCACCTTCACCGTGAGGAGGAAGCACTGTAGTGCTCCACGGGGACGCCGCACTCCCGAATTTGAAGAAGGTGTACTGCGCCGCATTGAAGATAGCCCGTCAATGAGTTCGCGAACAATTACGCGTGCAATGGCTGTTAGTCAGTACCGTCTTGGACGTTCTGCTTGAGCAACAATTACACCCGTACCACTTACAAAGTGTACACGCTATGGGTCCAGCAGACTTTCCACAACGCGTCGCCTTCTGCACATGGTTCTTGCACCGTTGCATCGACTGCCCTGTTTCCACGACGTGTTGTCTTCACAGATGAATCTAGGTTCACAAGGGACTGTGATCTGAATGCTCGAAATAGCCATGTCTGGGTGGACGAAAACCCTCATGCCACGCATGTTGAGGGATTTCAAGACAGGTTTGGAATTAACGTGTGGGCAGGTATTCTGGAGGGTCATGTGATTGGACCATACCTCCTTCCATCCAAGCTCACGGTTCCCGCATACTTAGTCTTCCTACGACACGTAACTGACCCGTTCTTGGAAGCTGTGCCATTGAGTGTCCGTCAGGAAATGTGGTTTCAGCATGATGGAGCATGACCTCACTTTTTACTGGCTGTCCGGAGACATCTCAACAGACCGATCGCCTGATTTAACCCCTATGGACTACTTCTTGTGGGGTCGTATGAAGAGCCTGATTTATGATACACCTGTAGAGACAGAGGAAGAGCCGGCCGGTGTGGCCATGCGGTTCTAGGCGCTACAGTCTGGAACCGAGCGACCGCTACGGTCGCAGGTTCGAATCCTGCCTCGGGCATGGATGTGTGTGATGTCCTTAGGTTAGTTAGGTTTAATTAGTTCTAAGTTCTAGGCGACTGATGACCTGAGAAGTTAAGCCGCATAGTGCTCAGAGCCATTTGAACCATTTTTGAACAGAGGAAGATCTGCTGGCACGAGTTCTGCCCGCTGCACAAGACATTGAAGAGGCAGCATGTGGGATGTAGAGAGTGTACCAGAACATGCTTCGGAGGGACAATGTCACTAACAACGTTGCTGGTCGCCACATCGAGCCGCTGTTGTAATCCATCGGTACGCTGCTGCTGGTGCCGTAGATGCTGGGTTCTTGTTGTTGTCGTCTAATGTAAACCATAATGTGTTAGTTGTAATGCAAATGCCTAAGTAATAACGGAATGAGTCAGTATTCTTTTCAAATGGATTGCAAGAATTGTACTGAGTCACGCCTAAGTACATTCCTCACGTGGGTGTGGATGAGATAATCATCTGCATTGAAACTGTCGTAGAACGGAAACGATACGTTTTCGCAAATGGATTCCTATTCAAAATGTTATGTACTCACTACCCTCTACATGTTGTAGAGAATTTCGGACCACCCCGTATATTTATACGCCGCAAGTCATTATACAATTACATTGTACCGATAGTATCGATATTACTTCCTAGTTCAGTCACCCACTCAGTGAGAAAGAAATTACTGTGTGCCTCTTATTTTCATTATCCCTACGTGAGAATGGGAGAGACAGCATAATACACCGAAGTGCCAAAGAAACTGGTATAGGCATGCGTATTCAAATACAAAGATATGTAAACAGCCAGAACACGGGGCTGCGATCGGCAATGCCTACATAAGACAACAAGTGGCTGGTTTTTGCGGAAGACAGGTCATGCGATCGTCAGGGAGAGGATACATCATACGAGGTATGAACTGGATGCCAACGCTCGGTCTTTATATAGTTGCCATCTGTTTTTGTCTGCAGTTTTGTCACCGTGGGACTGGGAATGGGTAGCCACGACCTTGGCTGCACATCAGCGATCTAATTTAAGCAAGACTACAGCAAAACAGGCTGATAAATTTGTGCGCCTAAACTGGGGAAAAGGAATTTCTGGGCCCACCGACGCACATCGCACTGTTATCAACTTCTCCGACAAGGAAATTGACGACGCCACCATCTCGGTTCTCAGTAAGGGACTGAACTTTTCTCCAGCTCCAAAAAAGCTACCAGTGGCCGAGATTATCAGTGGAGTAGAACAAGCGGTTGGTCACCTTCCTGAAGAGGCAGCAGATGAGGTAAGGCTTGAAACTAGTCGGATTTTAGCAACAGCCAAGCCTCCTAAGTCCAATGTGAGCAGAGTGAAGAAACTGCCATTGAAATCGTTGGGGAAGGATGAAGAGTTAGTTGTACTACCAGCCGACAAAGGGAATGCCACAGTTATCCTCAATGCTACTGATTATCATACGAAAGTGGCCATATTATTGGAAGATGCCACATACCGTATACTTAAAGGGGATCCCACAGCAGCACTTAGTAGGAAGACAGGGGAGCTACTGAAGAACTCTGGCCTCCCAGAAGAACTAGTCAAGAATCTACGACCAAGAGCACCAAGGCCACCCACGTTATATGGTCTACCCAAAGTCCATAAGGATGGGGTTCCGTTCAGACCTCTTGTTAGTGCTATTGGGTCTCCTACATATCGGTTGGCAAAATACTTAACCAAAATATTAGCACCTATAGTCGGCCACTGTAGCCATCATAGTAATAACTAAAAATGTTTGCTGACGTTACAAAGCAGATGAGGATAGGTCCGAATGACATCATGATCAGCCTTGATCTGGTCTCTTTGTTTACAAAGGATCCAGTGGAAGATACGTTAAAACTGTTGGCTGCTCATTTCTCTCCTGAAATACTGAAGTTACTTCGACACACTTTGGCGACCACCTATTTTTTGTATGGTGGAAAATATTACTAAATGACTGATGGAACAGCCATGGGTTCGCCACTGTCACCAGCCATAGCTAACTTCTTCATGGAGGATTTCGAAGAACGAAAGTTGAACAGTGCTCCCTTACCTCCATCCTGCTTCTTCAGGTATGTTGACGATACGTTTTTAATCTGGCCACATGGCAATGAGGCACTGCAGCAGTTTGTTGATCATTTGAATGGTATACATCAGAACATAAGATCTACAGTGGAAGTAGAGAAGGATGGAAAGTTACCCTTCTTAGATGTGCTGGTGCAGCGAAAATCAGATGGACGTCTCGGACATTCTGTGTACAGAAAACGGACGCATACAGATTTATATCTAAAAACGCGTAGTTTTCACCACCCAGCTCAGAAGAGAGCTATGCTGAACACCTTGGTACACAGAGCAATGACTATTTCGGACGATGATCATCTCGGCTCCGAGATTAACCGTCTGACGACGGTATTCATAAAAATGGTTATTCCGATCGTGATATCAGATCTACTCTGGCGAAGAAACCAAGAAAGGACGCTGTTCGAACAGATCAAGAGGACCAACACATCGCGCGGCTACCATTCTGCGGTGCAACGACCAGCAAGATCGGCAGGGTCCTGAGCCAGCAGGGAATCAGTCCAGTCTTCCGGCCACCCAGGAACACTAAGGAAAGGCTGCGACCCGTAAAAGATAATCTTGGCCTGAGAGTACCGGGAATTTACAGCATTCCTTGCGAGTGTGGCAAAAGTTATGTGGGCCAGTCTATAAGAACTGTCGCCGATCGCTGTGTGGAACATCAGCGTCACCTGAAATACAGCTACCTAGAAAAATCAGCTGTGGCTGAGCGCAGTTTGTTAAATAAACATAAGATTTTATTCGATGAAACAGACTACTTGCTCACGCTTCAAACTATTGGGACTCTGTCATCAGGGAAGCAGTTGAAATTAGACTCTGTGAAAATAATTTCAACAGAGACTCCGGTTATGCACTCAGCAACGCATGGAAGCGCGCGATTGATAAAGAAAGAGCGCAGAGGGGGACTTCATACATTCCTCGCAGTTCTCCGCCTGTTGCGATGGATGGCGCTGCAAGCAACGCTGGATAAAGCGCGCAAACAAAATCCATGGATATAGAGGCCGCCACCTCAGTAAGCGCCGGTTTCACCGTGACGCCATCCAGCCAATGAGAAGCCGTCCACTCCTTATAAAAGCGGAAGCCTCATCGGTCCACGATTGTCAGTTTTACCCCTGACGAAGGTGACGGAGGTAGTCATCGAAAGCTTGGGATTTTATCCAGATTTGACTCGGCAAGTGAACCGAGAACTTTTTATGCAGTGTCTGGTGCAGTTGTTAGACCGGTTACTGCTGCTACAGTGGCAGGTTATCAAGATTTAAGTGAGTTTGAACGTGGCGTTATAGTCGGTGCACGAGCGATGGGACACAGTAACTCTGAAGTAGCGATGGAGATTTTCCCGCACGACCTTTTCACGAGTGTGCGGTGAATATCAGCAGTCCGGCAAAACGTCAAATCTCAGACATCGCTGCGGTCGGAAAATATCATGCAAGGACGGGACGACTACTGAAGAGATTCGTTCATGGGACAGAACCGCAACCTTTCCGAAAATTGCTGCAGATTTCAATGCTTAGTCATTAACAAGTGTCAGTTTGCGAACCATTCAACGAAACATCATCGATGTAGGCTTCCGGAGACGAAGGCCCACTCGTGTACCCTTCATGACTGCACAACACAAAGCTTTACGCCCCGCCTCGGCCCGTCAACACCGAAATTGGGAAGTTGATGACTGAAAACATATTGCCTGGTCGGACGAGTCTCGTTTCAAATTGTATCGAGCGGATGGACGTGTACGGGCACGAAGACGACCTCGTGAAACGATGGACCCAGTGGACTGTTCAAGCTGGTCGAGCCTCTGTAAGGGTGTGGGGCGTGTGCAGCTGGATGGATATGGAACGCCTGATACGTCTAGATACGACTCTGTTAGGTGACACGTACGGAGGAATCCTGTTTGATCACTTGCTTTCATTCATGTTCGTTGTGTATTCCGACGGACTTGGGCAACTCCAACATGACAATGCGACACCCCACACGTCCAGAATTTCTACGGAGTGGCCCCAGGAACACTGTTCTGAGTTTAAACACCTCCACTGGCAACAAAACTGCCGTTCAGAAGAAATCTCCACGCCCCCTCCCCACCCCCCGCGCTCTTACGGATTTGTGGACAGCCCTGCAGGATTCATGGTGTCAGTTCCCTCCAGCACTGCTTCAGACGCGGATTGCGCCCCCCTCCCCCCCTCCCGAGGTACGAGTCCTGCCTCGGGCATGTGTGTGTGTCTCTTGTTCTTAGCATAAGTTATATCAAATAGTGTGTAAGCCATGGGACCGATGACCTCAGCAGTTTGGTCCCTTAGGAATTCACACACATTTGAACACACATTTGTGGTTTCGTAAATTGATCAACTGTAGTTATACATATACGTTTCACATAGGTTTTGGTGGCAACCTAATTTGTAGTGGGTTCACTCAAAGATGCACCTACAGTGGTGGCAGACTTGAGAATTGGTAGGAAATTCTGCTCTCCCGTACAGAGATGGGATAAACCGAATGACCCTTAGCGACGCATCGACATTTTTCGTCAGTCGTCCTCCGGATGGCTGAGGGAAAGAACAGTCTCGGTTCAGGTGTTCGTCAAGCAGTCTGATAAATTTTAAAAGTATGAGTTAAGGTGTAGCTACAATTACTAACCTGCACTTTTTCAGCACCATCGTAGTCAGGGTTGTGTTGCAACCACGATTTTTATTCATTTTACGAGTAAAATCACCAATTAGGACTTAGACTTTTAGCGAGAGCATGGTGCTGACTTTAGTCGAGTCATACGAAGTTAATCCTGTAGTACCTTCAGCACATTTGATGTGTATTGAGTTCTTTTAGTTACCTGGCGTTTATTTATATTACTTAACTTGTTTGCTGAGTAACTGGTGGATTTCCTTTGTAGAAGTTCCCTAGACCTCAGTCAGCCATGTAGTCGCAACCGTCGTAACAATGATCAGGGAATCTCACACAGTGTTTTCAGTTTAGGCTTTTTCGAGTGAAGTGTGATATATATAAGTAATCCTGCGTGTGAAATTATTTGATTTTATTTCTTTCTCATTGCAACGGTCATTGTCTCCTTACTGCCACGTATGTAGTACCGCATGGAGAAGAGATTATGTGCATTCTGGGTTAGTTAGAAACAGGACTTACATGTGTAGCGTGTGAAATTTTGCTACTAATTAGAGAACGGTTCATTTGGTGAGTACACATTTGAGCCATTGATTTACAACTTCCCACGAGGAGTTGGCTACGCACATTACGGTGGAAATACGAAATAGGTTATGTGTGTGAAACTGTGTGGCCAATCCAAGAACGGTCGAACATGGTGAGTAAATGTTTATGACATCGACTTCCGACATCCTGAATGATGTTTTCCGCACGGTCTTCGCACAGTTATCGTTATTATGGAATTTCATGACAAAGATGCGTGTAAGGAATTTTTTACGATGTATTATTGACAGGTATATATATTATCTGATCAAGAAGGTATACGGAGCTGACCTCATTTTACGAATGATGAACTAACAGTAAACCAGAGAAAGTTTTAAAATTACATCCAGGCGACAGGAACATGTATTGGAAGAATAACTCTCAACTCCAGCACGCAATCTTTTTAATTAAGTAAGAGTGATTTCAGATGTGCCGCAGGGGAGTGTCGTAGGGCCGTTGATATTCACAACATACATAAATGACCTTGTAGATGACATCGGAATTACACTGAGGCTTTTGCGGATGATGCTGCGGTATATCGAGAGGTTGTAACCATGGAAAATTGTACTGAAATGCAGGAGGATCTGCAGCGAATTGACGCATGGTGCAGGGAATGGCAATTGAATCTCAATGTAGACAGGTGTAATGTGCTGCGAATACATAGAAAGGAAGATCACTTATCATTTAGCTACAATATAGCAGGTCAGCAACTGGAAGCAGTTAATTCCATAAATTACCTGGGAGTATGCATTAGGAGTGATTTAAAATGGAATGATCATATAATAAAGCAGATGCCAGACTGAGATTCGTAGGAAGAATCCTAAGGAAATGCAATCCGAAAAGAAAGGAAGTAGGCTACAGTACGCTTGTTCGCCCACTGCTTGAATACTGCTCAGCAGTGTGGGATCCGTATCAGATAGGGTTGATAGAAGAGATAGAGAAGATCCAACGGAGAACAGCGCGCTTCGTTACAGGATCATTTAGCAATCGCGATAGCGTTACGGAGATGATAGATGAACTCCAGTGGAAGACTCTGCAGGAGAGACGCTCAGTAGATCGGTACGGGCTTTTGTTAAAGTTTCGAGAACATAACTTCACCGAAGAGTCAAGCAGTATATTGCTCCCTCCTACGTATATCTCGCGAAGAGACTATGAGGATAAAATCAGAGAGATCAGAGCCCACACAGAGGCATACCGACAATCCTTCTTTCCACGAACAATACGAGACTGGAATAGAAGGGAGAACCGATAGAGGTACTCTAGGCACCCTCCACCACACACCGTCAGGTGGCTTGCGGAGTATAGATGTAGATGTAGACGTAGATTTGTCGTTTCAGTAGTATGTAGTCGTCCCATTATCGACCACCGCGGGCAACGGTCTTCAAACAGATTCGATAAGCCTTAAAATGAGAGATCTGTAGAATAACAAATATAATAACAACATAAGTAAGGTAGAAGTTCAAGGTGTGCTGATTTTTGGCGCCAATGTCCACCACCAGTCAAACATGCCAGGAAGACTGGAATCCACCCGCAAGGATTCATGCCTCAGCCGTCAAACGAGAACCTAGCAACCAACCAATCCAGGTACAAGTAACTCCTAAACCAAGTATAAGAGACAGTTGTAGGGTGGAGATCAACAAGTCGTGTGTTTCCACTGTGAACACTCGGTTATGGCGTACGCTGCTGCAGAGAAAGGAACCAAGATTTCGACAGGTATTACACAGCCAGACGTCAACCACCACATCAGTTCTATTCACGCCAGCCAACTACAGACGATTATAGTCGACCTGTGGGCCAGAGCCCATCGCCGCACCTTAGCCGAGGTCGCTCCCCAACACACCATACAACTTCCTCGTCGCAGTGCAAAGGTATCAGCCGCTCGCCTAGGCACCGAATTCAAGAAAGCTGATACGACCATCTACGGACCGCCACAGATGAAAATATTCCATGGAAGACATTTATTGACATGAGAGGAAACCTCATCGACATAAGCATCGACAGACATGTCAGGGCGTTAGTCGACTCGGGGGCTATTTTTTCTGTAATGCCAAATGCTCATCGTCGTCAGCAAAAGAAGACTGTGTTACATGACACGAAAGCGATTGTGCTGAAAGTCGCAAATGGAAAATACATCCAGTCGACAGGAACATGTATTGCAAACTTTTTAATTTGTTGTTTTAGCAGTATGTAGTCGTAGTGTCATTCTCGGATGGAACTTCTTGCGGGCATCACAAGCAGTCACAGACTGTGTAAGATTGAAGCTCCAGACTGACGAAGCTATTTCAACAAGCACACTTTGCACAGGTTTCTCTGGGCCCGAAAGTACAACCATAGGGAAACGGCTAAACTGAAACGCAATACCGACGGACAGGGACATTTGAGCATTGCGGACTGCGGTTGTAAAAAGTCACATGAACTGAGAGGCAGGAATCACTTTCACGTTCCAAAGTGCTACCAGTAGTCCAGCTAGCATAATGTGAGTGAGGAGTCAGAAAGAATAGGTTTCGACAGTCGAACAGCTCATCCTAAGCAACACGAACCTGTAGTCAGTGCTAGGCCACACGTGACGTGGTGTAAACAGCGACGTCACTGGATAGTGGGTGACTGGAATCAAATGAGTTGGAATGATGAATTACGCTGTACCCTGTGGCAATCGGCGAGAGTTTGGCGGATGCTTCTAGAACATTAGATGCCCGTTAGGTGTGTAATGAACAGGGAAGTACAGATGGAGTGACGGTATACAGGGTCTTTATCGTGGTTAGTGTGTGGTACCCTTATTGCGATCAATAAAGCGCTAAATAACGAAGGATATGAACATATTTTACAGCATACTGTCTCGTGTACAGTGGAGGAACACTTTGGCGACGATGACGGTTTGTATCTGCATAATAATACAGGCAGTCACAAAGCAGCATCTGTGAGGCAATTTGTGGGGACCACAACCATTCTGAAATAGACTGCCCTGTATCCAATGAAACACTTTTGGGATGATATAAGTTCTTAGGCTTCCACGACTGGTATCTATTTAACCAAAATAATTTTGGGTATGGGCTGCGTCGATGAAAACTACACTCATCCTCATAAACTAAGGATAATTGCAGAATGTGGCGCCACACAACGTGGCACTACACAAACTGGCGCTAATAGCATAGGCACATAAGGAACACACACGACACAGATCTGTAAGTCCACGGTATTAGTGATAGTTGATAAAACCGTCCCGAAACACATGTGCTACAAAACGCCACTGTTTCCTGCACATGTACCCCGACATTAATGTGGGATATGATCACCACGCACACGTACACAGGCCGCACAACGGGTAGAAATACTCTGGATCAGGTGGTCGAGCAGCTGCTAGGGTACAGCCTTCCATTCTTGCACCAGTGCCTGTCGGAGCTCCTGAAGTGTCCTAGGGGTTTGAAGACGTGCAGCGACACGTCGTCCGAGAGCATCCCAGACGTGCTCGATGGGGTTTAGGTCTGGAGAACAGGCAGGCCACTCTATTCACCTGGTATCTTCTCTTTCACGATGGCACGTCGGTTGCGCCGTGCGTTATCATCCATCAGGAGGAAGGTGGGACCCACTGCACCCTTGAAAAGGAGGACATACTGGTACAAAATGACGTGCTGCACTGAAGAGACAAAGAAACTGGTACGCCTGCCTAACATCGTGTAAGGACCCCGCGAGCACGTTCAAATGTGTGTTCACATGGCACCCCATACCATCACGCCGGGTGGTACGCCAGTATGGCGATGACGAATACACGCTTCCAATGTGCGTTCACCGCGATGTCGCCAAACACGAATGCGACCATCATGATGCTGTAAACAGAACCTGGATTCATCCATTCGTGCACCCAGGTTCGCCGTTCAGTACACCATCGCAGGCGCTCCTGTCTGTGATGCAGCGTCAAAGTAACGGCAGCCATGGTCTCCGAGCTGACAGTCCATGTTGCTGCAAACGTCGTCGAACTGCTCGTGCAGATGGTTGTTGTCTTGCAAACGTCCCCATCTGTTGACTCAGGGATCGAGACGTGGCTGCACGATCCTTTACAGTCATGGGGATAAGATGCCTGTCATCTCGACTGCTAGTGATACGAGGCCGTTGGGACCCAGCACGGCGTTCCTTATTACCCTACTAAACCCACCGATTCCATATTCTGCTAACAGTCATTGGATCTTGACCAACGCGGGCAGCAATGTTGCGATACGATAAACCGCAATTGCGATAGGCTACAATGCGACATTCATCAAAGTCGGAAACATGATGGTACGCATTTCTCCTCCTTACACGAGGCATCACAATAACGTTTCACCAGGCAACGCCGGTCAACTGCTGTTTGTGTATGAGAAATCGGTTAGAAACTTTCCTCATGTCAGCACATTCTAGGTGTCACCACCGGCGCCAACCTTGTGTGAATGTTCTGAAAAGCTAATCATTTGCATATCACAGCATCTTCTTCCTGTCGGTTAAATTCCGCGACTGTAGCACGTCATCTTCGTGGTGCAGCAATTTTAATGGCCAGTAGTGTAGCTCTAAGTCTAGGGGACTGATGACCTCAGATATTAAGTCCCATGGTACTTAGAGCCATTTGAAACATTTGAACCCTCGGACGAGGAGCTGCGCGCCTGTGTGCAAACACGGTTTCGGAGGGAATCGCACACATTTTTCCACAAAGGCACTGACATTCTTGTCTCACAATGTGATAAGTGCATTAATAAAATAAAGGCGATTACTTTTGAAATAATGTAGAGTTTACTTACTTTGTTTCCATCTGTCTCGTTTTTATTTCACTGCGCCTTATAAATATCAGATCGTGAATCCCGCCAACTTGCTTGTTCTGAGCTAGTATCGCATCATGAAACGTTATCAGGACGACGAACTACCTGCTGCTCTGAATATCATGAGGCAAACACATTTTCCACGATGCATAAAATAAATGACCTAAATAGCAGCCTTACTGGGTCGCACAATGCTGACGATATGAAACGGTTGTCACCTAACTGATTAGCAAGCAGGAGGCGTAAACAACCACGTTTGTGATTTTTAAGCAGGGCACTAGAGCAGTGCTGACCTGTGCGTGACACGTGTTCCTGCCATCATGTATGTTACACCCTGTTTTTCTACGTACCTCCACCTCAATACGTTAATTTAAATTACTGCTGTCACTGAGTTGGTGCTTTGCCTGACTGTGACCGGGCCTAGTAGCGCGTATCGATATATCCCCTCTCGTAGTATCTTTGCTCGAATGCTATTGCTCCCCGGTCGTTGTCTGTTGTAAGTTTGGGTGGCGAGTTCGGGCTGCCTGGCAATTGGAACGCGTCTGGAGCGCAGTCCGAACCCGCCAGTCTGGGAGTTGCAATGAGGCACTAGTGCAGTCGGGTTGGAGCAGCAGTGAGGCCTGCATCGACATGGCTCGCCCGTCCATTGCCGCCACGCATCACTTGATCCGGGCCACGGTCTTGGTGGATCGTCGGTCGGTAGATCGTTAATGAGTCGGCTGTGTGTGTCTGTGCATCGACTCCCGATTTCTCATCGTGCGTGCTTAGTCACTGTTGGGTATCGTTCAGGTCTTCGTGTAAATGTTTGTCAGGTTGCGTGTGTACTTGGCGTTATTTCCACTGACTACTATTTTAGATGTTGGCAGTCTGTGGGCAGTCGGTCGGTTGCTACGGACCACGGAAGTTAACTCCGCGCGGTGCAGTCGGCTGGGTCCGCTGGCGATCAATGAGCAGTGTCGGAGCGTGTGTGGAGCTGTCACATCGCTACGAGCTACGAGCGACCCAGGACGTCAAGGATGAGTAGTGGTTTCAAGTACCCAAGACACGTTCATTCATGTTGTGTGGTTCGTTTCGGTGGTTCGCTGTTGTGGAGCTTTTCCTGTTAGCAACACCGAGTGTTTGTATTGCTAAAATTTAGTAGCCATGTGGTGGAATTAACTATATCGGTTGACTACAATTCAAGTCCACCAGCGAAATTTTCTGCCTTGTGGCCGTTAGTATTCTGGTGACCTGCCCTGGCCACTAACGTAACTTCAGGTAGCCTCATTTCCTCACCGGTTGTCGCTGTCAAACACGATGTGTAGTTTTCACAACTTAACACATATACATATTTGATTGTGGATAATCACGCTCGTAACATTTTGTGTTTGAATTCTCATGTACCGATTGGTGGCAAGCAAGTCGTTTGTCGGTCGCTCCGTGGCTGCCCTTCGTTGGGTTCCGACGGATCAAGTGTAGTTGGGTTCACCACCTGTTTCACTTAAGTGAACGAGTGCAGACCGAATCCCTTCAGGCTTCTGAGTGCTGTTGTCTTTACTGAACCTCTCGCCGGTGTTCAATTGTCTGTTTATAATCCATTATAGCCAATTATAAAAGAAAAATTCTTCGTTTTACTGCGTTTTATGTAAGTAAGTTTGAATTCCGGCAAGCGGATATTTGCTAAATGGTTATTGCCGTTATGTTGTCTTTCCTTTTTTTCCGGCTTCAGCTTCTTAAAATTTAAGGCTTATGTTTATATTTTTTTAAATCATCATCATCATCATCATTTAAGACTGATTATGCCTTTCAGCGTTCAGTCTGGAGCATAGCCCCCTTATAAAATTCCTCCATGATCCCCTATTCAGTGCTAACATTGGTGCCTCTTCTGATGTTAAACCTCTTACTTCAAAATCATTCTTAAGCGAATCCAGGTACCTTCTCCTTGGTCTACCCCGACTCCTCCTACCCTCTACTGCTGAACCCATGAGTCTCTTGGGTAACCTTGCTTCTCGCATGCGCGTAACATGACCCCACCATCTAAGCCTGTTGGCCCTGACTGCTACATCTATAGAGTTCATTCCCAGTTTTTCTTTGATTTCCTCATTGTGGACACCCTCCTACCATTGTTCCCATCTACTAGTACCTGCAATCATCCTAGCTACTTTCATATCCGTAACCTCATCGTTGTTGATAAGGTAACCCGAATCCACCCAGCTTTCGCTCCAATACAACAAAGTTGGTCGAAAGATTGAACGGTGCACAGGTAGCTTACTCTTGGTACTGACTTCCTTCTTGCAGAAGAGAGTAGATCGTAGCTGAGCGCTCACTGCCTTAGCTTTGCTACACCTCGCTTCCAGTTCTTTCACTATGTTGTCATCCTGTGAGAATATGCATCCTAAGTACTTGAAACCGTCCACCTGTTCTAACTTTGTTCCTCCTATTTGGCACTCAATCCGTTTATATTTCTTTCCCACTGACATTACTTTCGTTTTGGAGATGCTAATCTTCATACCATAGTCCTTACATTTCTGATCTAGCTCTGAAATATTACTTTGCAAACTTTCAATCGAATCTGCCATCACAACTAAGTCATCCGCATATGCAAGACTGCTTCTTTTGTGTTCACATATCTTAATCTCACCCAGCTGGTCTATTGTTTTCAACATATGATCCATAAATCCATAATATGAACAACAGTGGAGACAGGTTGCAGCCTTGTCTTATTCCTGAAACTACTCTGAACCATGAGCTCAATTTATCGTCAACTCTAACTGCTGCCTAACTATCCATGTAAAGGACTTTAATTGCTTGCAAAACTTCGCCTCCTTTTCCATAATCTCGTAGAACAGACAATAACTTCCTCCTAGGAATCCGGTCATATGCCTTTTCTAAATCTATAAAGCATAGATATAATTCCCTGTTCCACTCATAACACTTCTCCATTATTTGCCGTAAGCTAAAGATCTGGTCCTGACAACCTCTAAGAGGCCTAAACCCACACTGATTTTCATCCAATTGGTCCTCAACTAATACTCGCACTTTCCTTTCAACAATACCTGAGAAAATTTTACCCACACTGCTGATTAAATGGTTCAAATGGCTCTGAGTACTATGCGACTTAACATCTGTGGTCATCATTCCCCTAGAACTTAGAACTACTTAAAACTAACTAACCTAAGGACATCACACACGTCCATGCCCGAGGCAGGATTCGAACCTGCGACCGCAGCAGTCCCGCGGTTCTGGACTGAGCGCCTAGAACCGCGAGACCACCGCGGCCGGCAATGCTGATTAAAGAGATACCTCTGTAGTTGTTACAATCTTTTCTGTTTCCATGTTTAAAGATTGGTGTGATTACTGCTTTTGTCCAGTCTGATGGAAACTGTCCAGACTCCCAGGCCATTTCAATTATCTTGTGTAGCCATTTAAGACCTGACGTTCCACTGTATTTGATGAGTTCCGACTTAATTTCATCCACCCTAGCTGCTTTATTTCACTGCAATCTATTGACCATTTTCTCCACTTCCTCGAATGTGATCCTATTTCCATCATCATTCCTATCCCATTCTATCTCGAAATCTGAAACATTACTGACCGTATTTTCACCTACATTGAGCAACTCTTCAAAATATTCCCTCCATCTGCCAAAGGCATCCACAGGATTCACCAGCAGTTTTCCTGACCTGTCCAAAATACTTGTCATTTCCTTCTTACCTCCCTTTGCTAATTACACTCCAGAATGGTTTTCCAGCAGCTTGACCCATAGTCTCCAACCTGTTTCCAAAGTCTTCCCAAGATTTCTTCTTGGATGCTGCAATTATCTGTTTGGCTTTGTTTCTTTCTTCAACATAACTTTCTCTGTCTACCTGATTTCTAGTATGTAGCCATTTTTGATACGCCTTCTTTTTCCTTTTACAGGCTGCCTTGACTGTGTCATTCCACCAAGCTGTTTGCTTCATCCTACCTTTACACACTACTGTTCCAAGACATTCTTTAGCCACTTCTAGTACTGTGTCCCTGTACCTTGTCCATTCCTTTTCCAATGACTGTAATTGACTACATTCAACTAACTGGTACCTTTCTGAGATCGCTGTTATGTACTTGTGCCTGATTTCCTTATCCTGAAGTTTCTCCACTCTTATCCTCCTACATATGGACCTGACCTCCTGCACTTTCGGCCTCACAATCCCAATTTCACTGCAGATTAAATAATGATCAGTGTCATCAAAGAATCCCCTGAATACACGTGTGTCCCTAACAGCCTTCCTGAATTCCTGATCTGTCATTATATAATCAATGACAGATCTGGTTCCCCCGCCTTCCCAAGTATACCGGTGAATGTTCTTATGTTTAAAAAAGGAGTTTGTGATTACTAAGCCCATACTGGCACAGAAATACAAGAGTTGTTTCCCGTCCCTGTTGGCCTCCATATCCTCTCCAAATTTACCCATAACCTTTTCATACCCTTCTGTTCGATTTCCAATTCTGGCGTTAAAATCACCCATGAGCAGAACACTGTCCTTGTCCTTTACTCTAACAACTACATCACTGAGTGCCTCATAAAAACTATCCATTTTATCTTGATCTGTCTCTTCACAATGCGAATATACTCACACAATCCTAATTTTCTTGCTAGACACTGTCATATCTATCCACATCAGTCGTTCGTTTACATACCTTATTGCAACTACGCTGTGTTCCATTTCTTTCCTGATGTAAGGCCCTACACCCCATTGCGCTATTCCTGCTTTGACTCCTGACAGGTAGACCTTGTAATCAAACACTTCCTCTTCTTTCTCACCCCTTACCCGAATGTCACTAACAGCCTCTGCAGCTCCATCTTACTTGCAGCCTCTGCCAGTTCTACCTGCTTCCCAGAGTAGCCCCCATTGATATTAATAGCTCCCCATCTCATTACCATTTGTTTGCCAGGTCGTATCTTAGGAGTCCCTTGTTTGTCAGTTAGAGGTGGGACTCCGTCACCTCCAAACGTCAGAGGCATTTTGCTCTGATTGTTGCCAGCATCATATTTAAAGTACCAGGGAAGCAGGTTGCTAGCCTTACTTGCCCCGAGTCCCATTGGGTATTACCCCTAACGGCTGAGGGACTAACCAGTGGATTTGGTAGTCTTTTCCGTATTAGCACAAAGGTGACCACGACTCAGAATATGTCCGAGACGCCCAGCCTTATTCCAAAGTAACTGGTATCCCGACTATCGGGACCACTTACTTGGCCACTCATACGTTGCCCGTGGTTCATGAACTAGAACATGACTACAGGAACCCACACCATGAACCACCATATATTTTTTTAAATTTTAGAAGATTAATTGTGGGGCCTTGAGGCTTGGAATTTTATTCTTAAATTAGCTTCCATCCTTAAACATTACAGCCTTCTGCTTTTGAAAGATTATGGTAATATATTCTAAATTTTTTAAATTCAATCGTGGCCTTCAGCCATTTGTATTACACCTTGCATATGTTTGTTCTATCTACTTTGCCTTTAGTCTTTCAGCCTAGCTGTGATGTTGTTGTTGTGGTCTTCAGTCCTGAGACTGGTTTGATGCAGCTCTCCATGCTACTCTATCCTGTGCAAGCTGCTTCATCTCCCAGTACGTACTACAGCCTACGTCCTTCGGAATCTGCTTAGTGTATTCATCTCTTCGTCTCACTCTACGATTTTTACCCTCCACCCTGCCCTCCAATACTAAATTGGTGATCCCTTGATGCTTCAGAACATGTCCTACCAACCGATCCCTTCTTCTAGTCAAGTTGTGCCACAAACTCCTCTTCTTCCCAATTCTATTCAATACCTCCTCATTAGTTATGTGATCTACCCATCTAATCTTCAGCATTCTTCTGTAGCGCCACATTTCGAAAGTTTCTATTGTCTTCTTGTCCAAACGATTTATCGTCCATGTTTCACTTACATACATGGCCACACTCCATACAAATACTTTCAAAAACGACTTCCTGACACTTAAATCTATACTCGATGTTAACAAATTTCTCTTCTTCAGAAACGCTTTCCTTGCCATTGCCAGTCTACATTTTATATCCTCTCTACTTCGACCATTATCAGTTATTTTGCTCCCCAAATAGCAAAATTCCTTTACTACTTTAAGTATTTCATTTCCTAATCTAATTCCGTCAGCATCACCCGAGTTAACTCGACTACATTCCATTGTGCTTGTTTTGCTTTTGTTGATCTTCATCTTATATCCTCGTTTCAAGACACTGTCCATTCCGTTGAACTGCTCTCCCAAGTCATTTGCTGTCTCTGACAGAATTACAATTTCTTCTCTATGTATTTTAATACCTCCTCCGAATTTTTCTTTTGCTTCATTTACTGCTTGCTCAATATACAGATTGAATAACATCGGGGAGAGGCTACAACCCTGTCTCACTCCCTTCCCAACCACTGCTTCTCTTTCATGTCCCTTGACTCTTATAATTGCCATCTGGTTTCTGTACAAATTGTAAATAGCCTTTCGCTCCCTGTATTTTACCCCTGCCACCCTTACAATTTGAAAGAGAGTATTCCAGTCAACATTGCCAAAAGCTTTCTCTAATTCTACAAATGACAGAAACGTAGGTTTGCCTTTCCTTAATCTTTGTTCTAAGATAAGCCGTAGGCTCAGTATTGCCTCACGTGTTCCAACATTTCTAAGGAATTCAAACTGATTTTCCCTGAGGTCGGCTTCTACCTTTTTTTCCATTGGTCTGTAAAGAATTCGTGTTACTATTTTGCAGCTGTGACTTACTAAACTGATAGTTCAGTAATTGTCATATCTGTCAACACCTGCTTTCTTTGGGATAGGAATTATTATATTCTTCTTGAAGTCTGAGGGTGTTTCGCCTGTCTTATACATTTTGCTCACAAGATGGTAGAGTTTTGTCAGGACTGGCTCTCCCAAGGCTGTCAGTAGTTCTAATGGAATGTTGTCTACTCCCGGGCCCTTGTTTCGAAGTAGGTCTTTCAGTGCTCTATCAAACTCTTCACGCAGTATCATATCTCCCATTTCATCTTCATCTACATCCTTTTCCATTTCCATAATATTGTCCTCAAGTACATCGTCCTTGTATATACCCTCTGTATACTTCTTCCACCTTTCTGCTTTCCCTTCTTTGCTTAGAACTGGATTTCCATCTAAGCTCTTGATATTCATAGATGTGGTTCTCTTTTCTCCAAAGGTCTCTTTAATTTTCCTGTAGGCAGTATCTATCTAACCCCTAATGAAATAAGCCTCTACATCCTTACATTTGTCCTCTAGCCATTCCTGCTTAGCCATTTTGCACTGCCTGTCGATTTCATTTTTGAGACGTTTGTATTCCTTTTTGCCTGCTTCATTTACTGCATTTTTATATTTTCTCCTTTCATCAGTTAAATTCAATATTTCTTCTATTACCCAAGGATTTCTACCAGCCCTCGTCTTTTTACCTACTTGATCCTCTGTTGCCTTTACGACTTCATCCCTCAAAGCTATCCATTCTTCTTCTATTTCTTTTCCTCATTCTTGTCACTTGTTCCCATATGCTCTACCTGTAACTCTGTACAACCTTTGGTTTAGTCAGTTTATCCAGGTCCTATCTCCTTTGTGGTCAGAGTCAACATCTGCCCCTCGAAATGTCTTACAATTTAAAACCTGGTTCCTAAATCTCTGTCTTACCATTGCATAATCTATCTGAAACCTGTCAGTATCTCCAGGCGTCTTCCATGTATACAACCTTCTTTTATGATTGTTGAACCAAGTGTTAGCTATGATTAAGTTATGCTCTGTGCAAAATTCTATCAGGCGGCTTCTTCTTTCATTTCTTACCACCAATCCATATTCACCTACTACGTTTCCTTCTCTTCCTTTTCCTACTATCGAATTCCAGTCACCCATGACTATTAAATTTTCGTCTCCCTTCACTATCTGAATAATTTCTATTATGCCATCATACATTTCTTCAATTTCTGTGTCATCTGCAAAGCTAGTTGGCATATAAACTTGTACTACTGTAGTAGGCGTGGGTTTCGTGTCTATCTTGGCCACAATAAGTCGTTCACTATGCTGTTTGTAGTAGCTTACGCGCACTCCTATTTTTTTATTCATTATTATACCTACTTCTGCATTACCCCTATTTGATTTTGTATTGATAACCCTCTATTCACCCGTCCAGAAGTCCTGCCTCTCCTGCCACCGAACTATATCTAACTTTAACTTATCCATTTCCCTTTTTAAATTTTCGAAACTACCTGCGCAATTAAGGGATCTGACATTCCATGCTCCGATCCGTAGAACCCGTTCTCTTTCTCCGGATAACGACGTCCTCTTGAGTAGTCCCCGCCCGGAGATCCAAATGTGGGACTATTTTACCTCCGGAATATTTTACCGAAGAGTATGCCATCATCATTTAACCATACAGATCAGCTGGATGCCCTTCGGGAAAAATTTCGGCTGTAGTTTCCCCTTGCTTTCAGCCGTTTGCAGTACCAGCACACCAAGGCCGTTTTGGCTAGTGTTACTAGGCCAGATCAGTCAATCATCCAGACTGTTGCCCTTGCAACTACTGAAAAGGCTGCTGTCCCTCTTCAGGAACCACACGTTTGTCTGGCCTCTCAACAGATACCCCTCCGTTGTGGTTGCACCTACGGTACGGCTATATGTATCGCTGAGGCACGCAAGCCTCCCCAACAAAGGGAAGGTCTATGGTTCACGAGGGGTGGGGGGGCAGCTGTGATATCCTTATATTTCAATTATTTTATTCCAATTTTAACTGCATTTTATCTTGTTGCCTTTTAAGATTTTTTTTTGGAGGCCTTCAGCCGTGAAAAATTTGGAGTTTCAACTCGTAGTTGTAAAAGTTCTGCTATGTACCGCTTTGGTTGTAAATGTTTTATTAAATTATAATAAATTACAATTTTAACCCTTTGTTGCCTGACGGTACTTAAAAGTACCAGTAAGTTTTGACTTTCATTATTTTCTCCTGGTGCAGTTTCGTGATCTGAAAGCCTGTCGGTACGTAACAGTAACTCTGCTCTACTGCTTCATAGATATTATTGTGCAATACATAGACCTCTCTGGCGGTCAGAGCTTGAAATTGTTTTTCGCGCGCTGCTGTGAAAGCAGAAGATTGTATGTGCTTGTTTCGATGGTGTTGCCTGAATTTGTGCGCAATTTATTGAAACCTCCGTTGAGTTTTCCATTGTACGTACTTACCTTCTTTGTTTTTTTATAATAGTTTGAAGAATTACGTTACATGTGAATGAGATAAAGTGGAAAATATAAGGCGGACTTATTAGTACCGTCAGGTTGTGTGAACACTTTATTGTAGCAACAATGCATTACCTCTCACTAGTTGTTCTGTCCACTTTTTCTCACACAGAAATCGGTAAATACATTTGCCTTTGGAACAATTAGAACAAACAGGAAAGGTTTGCCAGGGAATTTACCTAAAGAAAAATGTCTAAATCAAATCACAGAGAGTCATCTTTAGACCTAAAAGTATTTCAATGGAAGGAAAATAAAGTAGTGTATTTTGCGTCAAACTTCCATGGCACTGAACAGAGCGTAGTGACAAAATATCAGGAAGATGGAACTAAGATGACTATACCATTTCCAGTTATTGTATGTGATTACAATAAAAACATGGGTGGTGTGGATCATGCAGACAGATTACGTTCAACTTATGGTTTTGACAAGCGATGAAAGAAATGGTGGTACCGTCTCTTCTGTGGAGCAATAGAAATTGCTTTTGTCAATGCTTACGTCATTTTCAGTGATCTAGATGGGGCACTGCCACTGCTGAAATTCAGGCGTGCTGTGGCACTAGGGCTAATGAATGAACAGCAAGTGCCAAATCTCAAAAAGAGAAACTCTGGTAAAGATGAAATAACTCTCCCAAAGAGAACGAAGGATAACTTTTCTGTTCCCAAGGATGTACGTCTTGGCAACCGAGGAAACCATTTTGTAGTGTTCAGTTGTAAAAGAGGACGATGCGAAATGTGTGCGAAAAATAAAATTCAGTCGAGACCACATTCACAATGTAGTACATGTAAAGTGTATTTGTGCTGCAATGAAAAAAAGAACTGTTTCCTACAATTTCATGAGGTATCACTAAATATGTGATATGTATACACTGTCAAAAATGTATAGCTAAGTTACTATGCATTGTGAAGTTGCTCTAGAATAAATTTATACGAAATTTTTAAAAAAAATCAGAAATATCATATTTCTGTTAATTAATTTACTAATGTAAAAATATTTAATATTTATGTGGAATAAAATACAAGTTATAAAAATTGGAGCATTTTTCTGCGCATGTTGTGATTCTGTCCATGGAGTCTGACGGTACTTCTGAGTACCAGGAGAGAAAAAAGTTGTGCAAAATAAAATAAAATTTTACAAAAAATCCTACCGTCATTTGAGGCCACAATAGCATAAATTCTGCAAAGAAAATGTTAAAAAGCAAATTTTTTCTTATGTCAGGAAACAAAGGGTTAAGATGAAACTAACCCCAACCTCATGTGGCCGTTTCAACAATCCTAATAATCAGTTCTGCCCAGCGGGTTAGCGGGCGTATCAAATGCCTCATAGTACCTCATTGCTATGGTCTCTTTCAAATGAGTATGACATTCTGTTTAACAGCGTAATTATTATTAGGTACCAAGAATACAAATGTTTCACACAGAACAAGCACATCAACCCCACAACACTCGATACCCTTGGCGCAGTCAACAATGGCCTGCAACGTAACACAGGTTGAAAATCTAGAGGAGAGTTAAAAGCGTTTTGGTGAACGAAATACAAGCTTATTGAACTCGTTACCGAATAAAATACTGCCCATAACCAGAACAGAATACCGACATAAATCTTAACCGCAGATATATCTCCGCTACCCATTTGGCCTTAGTGCCCACGAAACCTCATTGTTACAACATGGTTCATCAAGCTTATGGTTGTTGAAAAATATTACGTTGTTTTCAGAGTAAATTCATCAAAATACCTGTACATAATTCTAGTTATTGCGTCATTAATAAGATCCCGTTGCTTCTTTGACACAAAGCTCTTTCTCTTTCTCATGATACGAGGAGGAGATTCGTATTTAACGTCCCGTCGATAACGAGATCATTGGAAACGGAACACGGGCTCGGATTAGGGAAGGATGGAGAAAGAAGGCAGCAGCGCCCTTTAGAAGGAACCATCCCGGAATTTGCCGTAACCGATTTAGGGTTAGGTTAGTGTTGTTTGACGTCCCGTCGACAACGAGGTCATTAGAGACGGAGCGCGAGCTCGGATTAGGGAAGGATGGCGAAGGAAATCGGCCGTGCCCTTTCAAAGGAACCATCCCGGCATTTGCCTGAAACGATTTAGGGAAATCACGGAAAACCTAAATCAGGATGGCTGGAGACGGGATTGAACCGTCGTCCTCCCGAATGCGAGTCCAGTGTGCTAACCACTGCGCCACTTCGCTCGGTAACCGATTTAAGGAAATCGCTAGAAATATAAAGTAGGATGGTCGGACGCGAGATTCAACACCCGTCCTCCCGAATGCGAGTCTAATGTGTTAACCACTGAGCTAGCACTCGATCCTTCTTACGCTAATAAAATGCAGCTACGTTCTGTGGTACATCATATTACATACAGGCAAATTCAGAAATTCAACTAATAACAGGATGGAACAGAGTAGAAATGAAGGAGAACGCTTTGTTCCCATTCAAAATTCGCAAAACATGTGGAGAGTATCAGCGTCCCCACTTCTCATTGGTAGAAACCACACTCGCCTCAAAGGTTTTAGCCTTTCAAACCAGCGTAGCATACGTAGCGCTAGATATATGGAAGTCGACCATTAGGTTCTTATATGAATTAAGGATTGCTGACTAGTAGTGGATATGTAACAAACATAACGTATGGAGGTTGGAAAATGTAACGGACAACTTTCACTTGTTCAAATACGAAGTCACATTGGAACAATTATTGTACGTTACGTTAGGGGAACAAAAGACTATTTAAGCTGAAAACGTAGGACAGTTCCAATACACACTGAAAACAGTGTCAGTTTTTTAATTGTGCCTGCTACATAAAATGAGTGACTACTTTTCACTCAACACTGAGAGGTACTAGAACTCTGGAAGATACCGTTTACTTTTCGGAGAGACTATACAACACAAATAATCATGATGCGACGTAGAATTTCTAAACCTAACTGCAGTGGCATTTATCGATCTGTCGCTTCCCTATTTACACTCCCATGAACTGAATAAAGTTAAAAAAGTTAACGAAATGAGCCATGATTAGAAAAAAATAATTTCTACTCTGCTAGTTAATCGAAGCAGTTTCTGTAATTTCGATTAAGTGTTAGATGAAGGAGAAAACGAAATATATTACCTTCTAAAAAGGAAACTAATATCAGCACTGAAGAAATTCAAGCCATTTTACTGTCAGCGCCTGTAATTGGTAAGTCATAGACAAGTTCAGATATTTGCTACACATTTATGAAAGAGATAATCAAACTGTAATCTCAATGTAAACTAACCGAACACCTTGCTGGAGCATATTACTACAGCTAAGTCCATCGGAGTCACCGCAACCGAGCCCACTATGGTTCAAATGGCTCTGAGCACTATGGGACTTAATTTCTGAGGTCATCAGTCCCCTAGAACTTAGAACTACTTAAACCTAACTAACCTAAGGACATCACACACAACCATGCCCGAGGCATGATTCGAACCTGCGACCGTAGTAGTCTCGCGGTTCCGGAAGCGTCTAGAACCGCACGGCAAGTCCACTATCACAGATGATTAGGCGAATATCTTATCATTCTAAAGCTTGCTGACAGTAGCTGATGAAGCCAAATGAGTAGTACTAACAACTTATGCCAGGGTTGACTAGCCTGGCGTGTTTATGCAAAACAAGTAGAATGAGTAAAGCAGATAATTGGATCGTTAAAATAAACATCTTAGGAAAAATGGCACACCCGTCAGGCTGTAAGTTCCGCAAAGTCACCAAAGATAGTTAAAGAAGTGGAATATCGATAAGGCATCAGAACTGAGTGGAAGATTCTGAGAATCTGCCAGGCGTATGAAGATGTTCTTTACTGACAATTTAGATAACGCGAATATTCCCCTACATTTCAACGTCATATTACTGGTGGAAGGGTGGAGGGAGCATATAGAGTGTGTATACAAGGACAATGTACTCGATGGCACTATTATAGAAATGGAAGAGGACGTAGATGAAGATGATATGGGAGATATGGCACTGCGAGAAGAATTTGGCAGAGCACTGAAAGCCCTAAGTCGAAACAACGCTCCGGGTGTAGACAATATCCCATCAGAGCTATTGCTAGCCTTGGGGGAGCCAGCCACAACAAAACTTTTCCATTTGGTGAGAAAGATCTATGAGACAGGCGAAATACCATCATACTTCGAGAAGAATGTAACAATTCCAATCCCAAAGAAAGCAGGTGTTGACAGGTGTGAAAATTACGAAGCTGTCAGTTTAATGAGTCACGGTTTCAAGATACTAACACGAATTCCTTACCGACGAATGAAGAAAATGGTACAAGCCGACCTCGGAGAAGATCACTTTGTATTCCGTAGAAATGTTGGAACAAGCGAGGCGATGCTGACCATACGATTATCTTAGAAAATAGACTAAGGAAAGATAAACCTGCGTTTCTAGCAGTTGTACACATAGGGAAAGTTTTTGACAATGTTGACTGGAATACTCTCTTTCAAATTCTGAAGATGGCAGGGGTAAAATACGGGAAGCAAAGGCTATTTACTGTTTCTACAGAAATCAAATGACAGTTATAATAGTCGAGTAGCACGAAAGGGAAGCCGTGATTGAGAAGGGATTGAGACTGGTTTGTAGTCTATCCTGATGGTAATCAGTCTGTGTATTGAGCAAGCAGTAAAGGAAACAGAAGAAAACTTTGGAGTAGGAATTAAAATCCATGGAGGCGAAATAAAAACTTCAAGGTTTTTCGACGGCATTATAATTCTGTCAGAGACAGCACAGAACCTGGAAGAGCAGTTGAACGGAATGGACAGTGCCTTGAAAGGACGATACAAGATGAACATCAACAAAAGCAAAACGAGGACAATGAAATGTAGTAGAATTAAATCAGGTGATGCTGAGGGAATTAGATTAGGAAATGAGACACTTAAAGTAGTAATGGAGTTTTGCTATTTGGGGAGCAAAATAACTGATGATAGTGGAAATATTGAGGATATAACATGTAGACTGGCTATTTCAAGGAAAGCGTTTCTGAAGAAGAGGTATTTGTTAACATCGAGTATAGATTTAAGCATTAGGAAGTCCTTTTTAAAAGTATTTGTACGGGTGTAGCTCTGTGTAGAAGTGAAAAATAGACGATAAATAGTTTAGACAAGAAGAGAATAGAAGCTTTCGAAACGTGGTGCTAAGAAAGAATTCTGAGGATTAGATGGGTAGATTACGTAACCAATGTGTAGGTACTGAATAGAATTGGGGAGAAGTAGAATTTGTGGCACAACTTGACTAGAAGAAGGGTAGTTCTAGGACACGTTCTGACGCACGAAGGGATCAATCAATTCAGTACTGCAGGGAAGCGCCGAGGGTAAAAATCGAAGAGGGAGACAAAGAGATGAATAAACTAAGCAGATTCAGAAAGACGTAGGTTGCAGTAGTTACCCAGAGATGACAAGGCTTGCACAGGATAGAGTAGCATGGAGAGCTGCATCAAACCAGTCTCTCGAGTGAAGACCACAATAACAACAATATCATATTCACTGCTGGAACACCAGCACATGATCCTCCATTCTCTGACTTAAGTCAACACCCGTCCCCTACTTTTTGAATACAATATATTCAACTGAGATTTTACCGTTAAAATTGCTAGAGTGAAAGTTGTCTACCTCGTCAAACGAAATAAGTTGTTGTCAAATCCTTCTTTTTCAGGTCAACATTTATTATACTATAAGCAAATCATTCACAGTAGGTAATGGGTTACCATGGGTTGTCTGCTTGCTCCAAAACTTCAGTTTTAACACTAGTGATTTGCCTGTCACAATCAGCTTCAGATACTGGCTTGCTGATGGCTGTGATTATCTATTCATAAAGAGGACAGAAGGTGAAGAAGAAATTGTTTTGGTCGAATAACTAGCTTCTCAGAATTTTATTACAGAAATCTGAGAAGGCATTCAAGAATGTGTGAGGTAAGTACGTGAATACTTAAACAACAGATTATCGAGACAATAACAGAATATAACCTGGTTCATTTGTATGTGAAATACATCAATTGCCATGCCCTGCTTACTTTAGCATGACTTTCCATTTCAACCTAAGCCGCTAAAAAAATGCGAAAAATTACGGCCGGATGCTCAATACAGACAACTATATTATTAGTAAACTAATTAGTACAATCTACAGATGAAACATCGACCCATGTCATAGATTTCACACTACTTTGCACAAATGCTGATTATTACCCTTTAGTCTGGGCAACGGTGTTATCGTTCTATGTAGAGTAATTTTAATCTTGATGAATGCATGATAATTATTAGTGATAGTAACGCTGGAATCAGACCGATTACTTTGATGCAAAACATCATTAACATTTTGGCTCTGGAAGTCATGTGACTGGATGTAAACACACAAGAGCTGAAGAAATTACGTAACGCGTTCATCCTCTATGTCTCCAGTTCCGTGGAAGATTGAATACTAGAAATACTAACGGATAGTTCTGTTTGGGCGCAGCTATCATATTGTTTCTAGTTTCGGGCCATGTTATCAGAAGATGTTCCTGCTGTGTGGTCCAGCATCTGATGTGTACTTTGGAAAAGGATACGATGGAACGATCCTGTTTTATTTATTTTTAATCAGCAATGTCTTCCGTTTACCTGTCACGCCTTGAATAATTTCTTTGATATGTGGATGTGTAGTGAGTAGTTCCAGGCGTACCGGCCGAGGTCAGAGAAGTTTAACTTCCTCAGAGGTAACTAACACCAATCTGCCTGGGTGTCCAATAACATAACGCGCTCTATACTCAGAGCTTTCCCACTTTTTTTGGATCATTCGATTGACTAGGTCCACGAAACGGAGTCCTCCAGAATGAGGCTTCGACTCCATTGGTCGTCCGGTAGTCCGTTTCCTAGAACAACATTGGTTGGGGCCGTCGACTCCTATCGGCAGTCTTTGGACCATGCTTCACTGTAAGTTCAGACTGCTTTGTGTACTTTAAAATCTCGATTACTGTGAAGGAAGAACCACGTTTATATCTGTTAACCAGTAACCATTATTTTTGATGAATATCGCGGTTTATTCCCATTACATCTGCGTAAATAGTGCATGATCTTGTGACATGCTTTGTTTGTAGTCTGGATCAGGTCATGTGCCCTCATCATGTCCATTTTGGCTAAGTTCAACGATTTCATCTCTAATAATTAGTACCCGTTAGTACGTGGAGTGTGAATTTGTTGTACTATTAATGTAGTTTCCTTGATATGGTACGATTAGTGTATTATGAGCAATGGCCCCTGTTCTGGCTTCCAGTTGTTTAAGGTTCCATAATCTTGCTGTTAGTTAATCGCCTTCCGTGGTTCACGAGCAACATTTGCATGCAATACCCACTGGTTTATTGTGTTCCCATTGTCCTATGTCCCGTAGGTTGAAGAGGTCCTTTGCGTGGTACCGACCATCAATCGAATTCACAAGTACCTAATAAAATGAAACACCTAGAGCCGTCGTTTTGATGTTATTTTATTGTATTGCAAACAGTTTCGGATACTCAATACACCATCTTCAGACTTTAACTGACGCTGAAAGGGTGAACTCCAATCGCATACTTGATCCCATTAGTAGCCTATATCTATGAACTGGATTCCGTACAATACTGTAAAAGCGCTGTTGTGTCTAAATTGAAACCTTCGTAGAACGGAAACGGTATATTTCCGGTGTTGGGATTCTTTTCAATACACACTGATGCGCCAAAGAAACTGGTATTGGCATGCGTAATCAAATACAGAGACAAGGCAGAATACGGGACTGCGGTCGGCAGCGCCTATATAAGACAAAAAGTGTCTGGTGCAGTTGTTAGATCGGGTACTTCTGCTACAATGGCAGGTTACCAAGATGTAAGTGAGTTTGAAGGAGGTGTCATAGTCGGCGCACGAGCAATAGGACACAGCATCTACGGGGTAGTGATGAAATTGGGATTTTCCAGTATGACCATTTCACGAGCGTACCGTGAACATCAGGAATACGGTAAAACATCATATCTGCGATATCGCTGTGGCTGGAAAAAGATCCTGCAAGATTAGGACCAACGACGACTGAACAGAATCGTTCAAAGTGACAGACCGCTGAAGATTTCACTGCTGGGCCATCAGCAAGTGTCAACGTGCAAACCATTCAACGAAATATCATCGTATGAGGAATCGGAGCCGAAGGCCCAATCGTATACCCTTGATAACTGCACAACATAAAGCTTTACGCCTCGACTGGGCTCGTCAACACCGGCACTGTACTGTTGATGACTGGAAGCATGTTGCCCGGTCGGACGAGTCTCGTTTCAAGTTGCATCGAGAGGATGGACGTTTACCGGTTTGGAGACAGCGTCATGAATCCGTGGAGCCAGCATGTCATCAGGGGACTGTTGAAGCTGGTCGAGGCCCTGTAAGCGTGTGGGGCGTGTGCAGTTGGAGTGATATGGGACCCCTGATACGCCTAGATACGACTCTGATGAGTGACACATACGTAAGCTTTTTGTCTGATCACCTGCATCTATTCATGTCAATTGTGCATTCCGACGGGCCTGGGAAATTCCTGCAGGGCAATGCGACACCCCACACGTTCAGAATTGCTACACACCACAGGTCCAGAATTGCTACAGAGTGGCTCCAGGAATACTCTTCTGAGTTTAAACACTACACGATATTAGGCAGGTGTACCAGTTTGTTTGGCTCGTCGGTGTATATGTACTCTCTCCTCTCTTACAAGTCCTGGGAGTTTGTGCCGGGAAATTCCGAACAGCCTATATTACTGTTATGTACATAGTTAGAACAAGGTGTTTTGGTAAACCTCGAAGTCTCCTAACAATTAAATAAGTGACTAAAACATGAACACTCTTATTTACAATTATGTGCAGTATAGTATAATTTCACATATCATTAGTATCACTGGTTGTTTGACCCCATGCTGTTTCAGAAATAATTGTGGGTGGTCATTGAACACGAGTAACGTCGTACAATGTTAGTAGTCGTATTCTCACTGTGAGTCTCCGAGACCGGGACGGACTCCTGTGAGCGGTGTCTTAAAAAGACGCGTGTTCTGCGGAGATGCGTCTTCTATGGAAATGTGGGAGGCGCTTAGCAAGCCGTACGCTATCGACATAGCCACTTTCCAAACCGCTGTTCCAATTGTATAAGAGCTTTCTCTGAACCAAAGCTAGTTTTAGGAACTGCAGAATCCTACAACAGAAAACAGATTCTGGACAATTTCTGTACAAGAAGTATTAAGAATTGAAGGATTATTAAACGGAGTTCCGTTCATATGGATGCGGCAGTTTGTGGACGGTAAAGCGGCAGTCATCTGAATTACCAAGTTATTGGCTGTTCAGTAGCGATAGTGGATACTTTTCTTCAGTTGTATTTATTGTTGAAACTATGGATGATTTCATCGTTGCAAACGAGTATATCGTGGTAATTAGAAGACTGAATGAAAAAAACGAGCGGTAGCTACAACTGTAAAAATAAATGTTAAGTTTTTATGTTTCAGATGAAGAATCACTTTCGGAATGCAAATTCAAGAATATCGATGAAGCCATCACAGAAGCGTACGAACTGTGATCGATTTAAGATTCCTAATTACGCGCAAACTGAAAGTAGGTTTTATGGCTGTCTGCAATCTTCCTACATATAGGAGATGGACAACTCGAAGGAAGCTATCCACACTAAATAGTAAAGGTACTCTACACCTGTATACGCTGCCTACCGGGAGGGTAGGAGCTACAGATATGAATTCTTTACAGGGTAGGTAGGCTAGGTATCTTATGTTACTTCAGTGGCAATATCAGCCGATTTGTCAGAGTAATGTTGCAGGCGCTCTGGTCTCGCTTCGTACACTGCTTCACTTGCGGAGAGTGTCATAACGCGTGTAAATTCGCTTCTGAGGCTAGCTAGGCCGCAATTGTCGTAAGTTGTCCTTGGTGTTCATACTGGCAATGGGACAGCTATGACGTCCGAGCTCGTCCCGCACATGTTGTTTCAAGGGAAGGCCACGTGGTCTTCCTGGTGCATGGATTCAGCAATTCCAGTACCATACTTCTTCACTCTTTGCACTTTTACAGTACTTTAGCAGAATAATGAATGTTCTATATGTCGTCTATGTCATCGGCAAGTTATATGGAACTGGGAAGTCTTATAGACAGGATATGTAATAACTTCGATGAGCGACAAAGTTACAAGATCTCATCTTATCCTGTCACTAACTTTAAATACATCATTGTTATTGTATCACTTTTGTGTTAGGTTTGCTGGCGGCTGTGACAGAGTGGTTCTAATCCCTTCAGTCCGGAACTGCGCTGCCGCTACGGTCGCAAGTTCAAATCCCGCCTGGGGCGTGGATGTGCGTGATGCCCTTAGGTTAGTTAGGTTTAAGTAGTTCTAAGTCTAGGGGACTGATGACTTCAGATGTTAAGTCCCATAGTGCTTAGAGCCGTTTGAAGCACTTTTGTGTTAGGTTTCGTTTACGTTTTAGTGTGTACTGTAATTTGTACTATACTGTAATACCGTAATTTATACAATGTTACATTCCCTATCTTTACGTAGTGACCAGATCAACTGAGACCTTCATTTCTGCTTTTCATTATGTATTTTTCTGTGTGTCAGGATGGCATGACTGTATTCAACAAATATTTATGGCAAATAAAATGTTTTAAGTGAATTTCGTAAATACACTGAAGCTCCAAAGAAACTGGTGTAGGCATACGTATTCAAATACATATGTAAACAGGCAGCGGTCTTCAACCCTTGTATACGACAATGTGTCTGGCGCAGTTGCTAGATCGGTTACTGCTGCTACAATTGCAGGTCATCAAGATTTAAGTGGGGACTTTCCCGTACGAACATTTCAAGAATGTACCGCAAATATCAGGAATCCGATAAAACATCAAATCTCCGACATCGCTGCGGCCGGAAAAGGATCCTGCGAGGACGGGACCAACGACGACTGATGAGAATCGTTCAGTGTGACACAAGTGCAACCCTTTCGCAAATTACTGCAGATTTCAGTGCTGGGCCATCAACAAGTGTCAGCTTGTGAAGCATTCAACGGAACAACATGAACATGGGCTTTTGCAGCCGATGGCCCACTCTTGTACCCTTGATGACTGCACGATACGAAACTTTACGCCTAGCCTGGGCCCGTCAACACCGACATTGCACTGCTCATAACTGGAAACATGTTGCCTGGTCGGACGAGTCTCGTTTCAAATTGTATCAAGCGGATGGACGTGTACTGGTATGGAGACAACCTCATGAATCCATCGACCTGCATATCGGGAGGGGACCGTTCAAGCAGGCGGAGACTCCGTAATGGTGTGGGGCGTGTGCAGTCAAAGTGACGTGGGAGCCCTGATACGTCTAGGTACGACTATGATAGATGACACGTACGAAAGCACCCTGTCGTATCACCAGCATCCATTCGCGTCCATTGTGCATTCCGACGGACTCGGGCAATTCCAGCAGAATAATGCGACCTCCCACACGTTCAGAATTGCTAGAAAGTCGCTTCAGTAACACTCCTCTGAGTTTAAACTCTTCCGCTGGCCACCAGACGTAAACATATCTGCGATGCCCAGCAAAGTGCTGTTCAAAAGAGATTTATGGACAGCCTTTGATGGACAGCCCTGCAGGATTCATGGTGTCAATTCTCTCAAGCACAACTTCAGACTCTAGTCGAGTCCATGCCACGTCGTGTTGTGGCACTTCTGTGTGCCCGCGGTGGCTCCACACGATATTAGGCACGTGTACTAATATCTTTGGCTCTTCAGTGTATACTATTATGCGATTGCTAGGTTCCAATGTGTGTTGTCATAATGTTGTCCAACGAATTGAAATGTTGTTTTGGTAGGTGCCAGATGATGGCTTATCGTCGAAAATGGCAGCACAAATAAAATCTAGCTAATGCAGCTCCGTGTCATGAATTCTTTTGAAACAAGTATCGACTGCTGAAAATTGTTTAAGAAAAAGCATCCATTTGTGTTGTGATGTTTTGGGCTGCCTGCGCATGGGACGAAATTACTTTGTCCGATTGCCATTAGTTCCCAACCAATGGTGCAGGGTGACAAAGACTGGCGCAACGTTCCATTATTTGTTCCCATATGACAGGCGAATATGTTAAGGGGTTATGATGTGCTTGGTGCAAAATATGGCGAACTTCCCTTTTTGTGGTCAGACGTGGTCGACCGCAGCGTTCACGATGAATATGCCTGCGATCAGATTTTTATGCAATCCCACACTGAACCACTGTCACATCTGAACGCTCCACAAATCTGCGTATCGCAAGGTTCGACAAGCCGACCAAAAGCAGACCCACAACGACGCTCTTTGAAAATCTGTCAGCTGCCGATAACGTTGTCTCTCACGAGTACACGTCATCTCCATGTGTTCTCCATGCACAGTGTCTACGCCAGTTATGCACTCTGACAGGACAGGTAAAGGCGACGCTAACGCATTGTGGTGTCCGTTCTACGTGTCACAGAGAATCGCAACGCTAATCAAATACAAAATTTGATAGTGTGTGCCTGTACGAAGCTACGTTGATATCCGACTACGTATTCTGTGTGCTTCAAATTTTTTGTAAACCAGTGTGCTCAGGAAAGTGGTCGGCCTGTAAGAGTAGTTGACATAAATTTTCCTTACAGTTACAGTTCACAGTTAAAGAGTTGACAGTATAATGGAATTACTTTCTGAATAAAGGAACCCAGTTTCATGTACCATCACAGCAAATATTTAACTTGTCTGTTTAACGAACTCTTGAGACGACTAAACTCTTATTTTCATACTGCTTTTTTTTTAGTTAGTTTTCCAATTGATTTGATGCAGCCGGTCTTGGTTTCCTCTCCTGTGGAAGGCTCTTCATCTCACTGTAACACTTATATCCAACATCCTTCATCATTTGTTCTATGTATTCAAATGTCTGTCCTCACTTACAATTACCTGACTCTACTTGTCAGTGTGGCTGTTTTCCGCTTTTCGCAGTTTCCGTTAAAACTGGCAAATAGGTCTATTAGTAACGACTTAAAATTTTCTTGTGATCGCTTTCTGTAATACTTCTGTTTCTGATCTAATGGCTACGAGAGGCTAGATTAATGACTACAGAGATTATAAAATATTTCTGTTCGATTACGTTATTATTAACAAATGTTCCTAGATACGTCATTGAGCGCCGAGCGCGCACAATGTCATCCAGTTTTACCGATCATCTTCAGGAATGAGCTACGTTAACCGCACAATTAACACTACCTGTAAGTAACTCTGTTGAAGCTGGGAGAGATAATCGTGGCGCTGAGAACCCTAAGGACCAAACACACAGCATCATATATTGTTAGATTGTAGAATATATGCATGCTCTTGACAATAGTTGATTTCATGATGAGTCAGATTTACTCGTAGCATGTATGCATGCTTTGTCACTAGTTGATTTTATGATGACTCGAATGTACCCGTGCTGTAGGCCCAAACTGTATATGTGAACACTCGCGAAAAGCCGCCTCAACGATTTCTCTCATACTCACTTCCATATGGTCTCGACCAACCTATGGCTTAGGTCCTTACGGTTCTCAGCGCTTCAGTTATACTGCTATCTTACCGAAATTACGTTACCAATAATATCAAGGAATTAAAAACGTTCGTTCAGAACATAGCACAGCTGACTATAATATTATCTGAAAACCAATAATATAAAGTAATTCCTCGACGTCCGTTCTCTCATCCTCGTAGCAAATGCCGGTTTTTCGTAATACGAGAAGTCGTATTGCGCCGCTGCCTGTTCCCGACGTCTGATAACAATTTGCATCAGCGTGCTTTGTAATGCAAGTATCATGGCCGCTGAGCAGCTGTTGTGGCCCGACATCTCTGCTATTGTTGGCAGGATACTGGGAGGCGGCCGTCCGCCCCTGGGGGCGGCTATCTGCCCCGCCTTCTCAGCGGCGCCTCCGCCACGGGCTGTGCAGCGCCCAGTGTCCGCTGATGCTGGCCGGCTGACAATCGCCCCAGAAGACGGGTGGGCTATCCTTCCTCGCTTCCTCCCCAGCCGCTTAATTAACCCCCTGCCCAGTCTGGAGGAAGGGACGGCCGCTCGCTGGAATAGTATCTGCTCGTCACTGGCTTATCGGATTTTCGCCGCTGGCATAGACTTCTACGAATAACCATGATTCTGTGGTGTAGCGTTTCGCAGCCGTGTATTGTTTGATGTCAGTACCTGAGTGGAGCTCACAAATAATTGGAGTTACTGTGTTTGCTGAACTTGTGGCGATGCGGTTTCTGCTAGTTCGCTTACTCCGCCACGCCAGAGAGAGGGTTAACTTGAGCCTCCTAGGATCGAATTCAAGTTCATGGAAGGGAAAGAGGAGGCTTGACATTAATTACGTCAGTCACTGAGTAAGTAGATCCCATGGGAAACATAGACTTCTCTTCGGAATCAGCAGGCGGTTGTGCTTATATCAGCTAACGCATTATTTGCTTACACACAACGTAAATTACACGTAGATGGTATAAACGGGAGGGGAGGGAGACACACCACACATCTAAGATAAAATAATGACACTTATCCATTTGTTGCTTGGAGTCCTATAACTTTATTACTGCAGCGAAGCAGAGGCGTCATAAATAGCAAATCATGCCCATTTAACATTGACGATCGCTTCTGGGTACTCCTAGCGTTTCGAATAATCGATGACGTATGTCCACTACCGCGCTTATACGAAACCATGGGAAGGTGCGTGATCCGGGATTCAACCAGAATTAGGTATTGTGTTGTTGTGGCCTTCAGTACGAAGACTGGTTCGATGCAACTCTTCATGCTACTCTATTCTGGGCCAGCTATTTCATCTACAAATAACCGCGGCTTCCCATAAAACGCGTGGCTCACCCCGTCGGAGGTTCGAGTCCTCCCTCGGACATGGGCGTGTGTGTTGTCCTTAGCGGTAGTTAGTTTAAGCTAGATTAAGTAGTGTAGTTCATATTGAGCAAGCAATAAAGGAAACAAAAGAAAAATTCGGAGTAGGAATTGAAATCCATGGAGAAGAAATAAAAACTTTGAGGTTCACCAATGACATTCTATTTCTGTCAGGGACAGCAAAGGACTTGGAAGAGCAGTTGAACGGAATGGTCAGTGTCTTGAAAGGAGAATATAAGATGAACATCAACAAAAGCAAAACGAGGATAATGGAATGCAATCGAATTAAATCGGGTGACGCTGAGGGAATTAGATTAGGAAATGAGACACTTAAAGTAGTAAAGGAGTTTTGCTATTTGGGGAGCAAAATAACTGATGATGGTCGAAGTAGAGAGGATATAAAATGTAAACTGGCAATGGCAAGGAAAGCGTTTCTGAAGAAGAGAAATTTGTTAACATCAGGTATAGATTTAAGTGTCAGGAAGTCATTTCTAAAAGTATTTGTATGAAGTGTAGCCATGTATGGGAGTGAAACATGGACGATAAATAGTTTGGACAAGAAGAGAATAGAAGCTTTCGAAATGTGGTGCTACAGAAGAATGTTGAAGATTAGATGAGTAGATCACATAACTAATGAGGAGGTATTGAATAGAATTGGGGAGAAGAGGAGTTTGTGGCACAGCTTGACTAGAAGAAGGGATCGGATGGTAGGATATGTTCTGGGGCATGAAGGGATCACCAATTTAGTATTGGAGGGCAGCGTGGAGGGTAAAAATCGTAGACGGAGACCAAGAGATGAATACACTAAGCAGATTCACAAGGATGTAGGTTGCAGTAGATACTGGAAGATGAAGCTTGAGCAGGATAGGGTAGCATGGAGAGCTGCATCAAACCAGTCTCGGGACTGAAGACCACAATAACAACAACAAGTAGTGTGTAAGGCTAGGGACCGATAACCTCGGCAGTTTGGTGCCATAGGAACTTAGCACCAAACCTACAAATAACTACTGCAACATGCATCCTTATGAATCTGGTTCTCGTATTCATCTATACAATTTTTAAACCACGTTCTTCCCTCCAGTACTAAACTGTTGACCCTTGATGTCTCAGAAGGTGTCCTATCAACCGATCCTTCCTTTTAGTCAAGTTGTATCGCAAAGTTCTTCTCTCTCCAATTCTGTTCAGTACTTCCTCATTAGTTAAGTGATCGACCTATCTAATCTTCAACATTCTTCTGTAGCACTACATTTCGACTGTCTCTATTCTCTGTTTGTCTAAAATGTGTATCGTCCATGTTTCACTTCCGTACATGTCTATACTGCAGACAGATACCTCCAGAAGATACTACAGAACACTTAAGTCTATATTCGATGTTAACAAAGTTCTCTTCTTCAGAAACGCTTTTCTTGCCATTGTCGGTCTTCATTTTATATCCTCTCTACTTCGGCCGTAACCAGCTACTTTTGTGCTCACCTACTACTTGAAGTACATCGTTTACTAATCTAATTCCCTCAGCCTCACTTGGTTTAATTCGATTACATTCCAGTATCCTTATTTTGCTTTTCTTGACGTTCATATTATATCGTCCTTTCAAGACGCTGACCATTCCGCTCTTCCAAATCCTCTGCTGTCTCTGACAAAATTGCAATGTCATCGGCAAGCCTCGAAGTTTTTATTTGTTCTCCCTGAACTTTAACTTCTATTCCAAACATTTATTTGGTTTTTTTACTGCTTGCCCAATATACAGATTGAATAACATCGGAGATAGGCTACAGCCATTTCTCACTTCCTCCTCAATCACTGCTTTCCTTTAATGCCCTTTGACTCCTATACTACAATCTGGTTTTTGTACTAATTGTAAATAGCCTTTCGCTCCCTATATTTTACCTTCGCTGCCTTCAGAAACTGAAAGTGAATGTTCCATATAATGCTGTCGAAAGCTTTCTGTAAGTCTACAAGTGCCATAAACGTAGGTTTACCTTTTCTTAACCTGTCATATAAGTCGTAGGATCAGTATTGCCTCTAATATACCTACATTTCTTTGGAATCCAATCCGACCTTCTTCGAAGTTGGTTTCTATCAGTAATTCCATTCTTCTATAAAGAGATAGTGTCAGTATTTTGCTACCATGACTTATTTAACCGATAGTTCCGTAATATTCACATCTTTCAGCACCTTTTTCCTTTAGAATCTGAATCATTACATTCTTTTTGAAGCCTGATGGTATTTCGCCTGTCTCGTACATCTTGCACACCATATGGGAGAGTTTCATCACGGCTATCAGTAATCCTGACGGAATATCGACTGCTCCCGCAACCTTGTATCGATTACTCTGTCAAATACTTCTTCCACTACCATATCTCCCATCTCATCTTCATCTAAGTCCTCTTCCCACCCTATAATACTGCCTTGTAGAGATCCTGTACCCTGATGAGCCAGAACATTACGTCCCCCTACCTAATAGCCTTTGGCCCGAATAGCAGCAGCGACGTGCCGTGGTATGGAAGCAATGAGGCCACCGTAGGTCGCTGGAGGGTGTTGGCACTACATCTGCACACAGTTCACCTTTCCCGAAAATTCCCGGATGGGGGGCGATGAGCTCTGATGCGACGTTCAGTCACATTCCGGATGTGCTCGGTAGGCTTCAGACCTGGCAAGTTGAGAGGGCCAGAGAATCAATTGGAACTCGCCACTGTGTTCTTTGATTCACTTCATCACATCCCTGGCCTTGTGACAAGGAGAATTATCTTGCTGTAAAACGCCACTGCCGTGGGGAAACACGATCGTCATGAAGGGATGTACGTTGTTATCAGTGTAAGACACTTGTTGGCGGTGCTTGGTGCCTTGCACGAGCTCAACGGGACTTATGAACTCCCATGAAAATGTTCCCCATAGCATAATGGCCCAGCCACCAGCTTGTCTCGTCCGGCAGTGATAGAGATGTTCCCCTGGAAGACGACAGATTTGGCGCTCTCCCTTCGACATGTTAAGTAAGGTATTGGGATTCATCAGACTACGCTGCAGTCCGCCACTACGCCAGTGCCCAGTGCCTATTTCAGCCGTGGTGATATTAATATTGGCACAAGCATGGGCCGTCGGCTGCGGAGGCCCATGGTTAGGATTTTCTGATGCACTGGGTGTTCAGACGCACTTGTATTCTGTCCACCATTAATGTCTGATATTAGTTGCGCCACAGATCGACACCTGTCCTGTTTTACCAGTCTGCCCAGCCAACGACTGAAGTATTAATGAGGAGTGGCTGCCCAACACCCCAAGACATATGGACGTGTTTTCACCCCGATTTCGCCACGTGTTGAAGACACTCACGACAGCACTCCTCGAACACCTGACATGTCGTTCAGTTTGCGAAACTCTCGTGCCGAGCCTCCGGGCCATCACAATCTGCCCTCGGTCAATGTCAGATTGATCGCGCGTCTTTCCCATTCTACGCACGGACAGAACGCTCAGTGATGCTACATGCACTGTACGTGTACCCGACTAGCATTCACTCCTCGCCACGTGACGCTGCTATCGCCTGGACAGGTTCATATCAACAGTAGGGCGGCGGTCATGATGCTCTGGCTGCCCAGTCTACGTACTCTTTCCACCTTTCAGCTTACCCTTCTTCACTTAGGCCTGTCTTCCATCTGAGCTCTTGATATTCATGCAGCTGCTTCTCTTTCCTCCGAAGGCCTCTTTAATTTTCCTGTAGGTGGTATTTATCTATCCCCTAGTGAAATAGGAATTTAAATCCTTGGATTTTCCTCTAGCAACTCCTGCTTAGCCATTTTGCACTTCCTGTCAATCTGATAACACTACTGCACGTTTGTATTATCTTTAACCTGCTTAAATTGCTGCATTTTATATTTTCTCCTTTCATCAATTAAATACGAAGATTTCTACTGAGCGTTAGGTTTGGCGTTAGTTTAAACTATGCTCTGTGCGAAATTCTATGAGGTGACTTCCTCATTCATACCTTTCCCACCGTTCATATTCGCCTACTACTTTTCCTTCCTTCCTTCTCCTGCTGTCGAACTCCAGTCCCATCACAATAAAGTTTTCGTCTCCCTTAACAACCTGAATAATTTAATTTATATCATCATATATTCCTTCAATCTCTACATCATCTGCGAAGCTAATTGGCATCATAAACTTTTACTGCTGTAGTAGGTGTGGGTTTCGTAACTGTTTTGGCTGCGTGAACGCGTTCACTATGCTGTTCATAGTAGCTCAACCACATTCCTCTTTTCTTATTCACTACTAAACCCACTGGTGTATTACTCGTATTTGGCTTCGTATTTGTAATTCTGTTCCTCCTGTCACTGAACTTCATTAGTTCCCACTACATCTAAATTATACCTATCCATTTCCTTTCATTAAATTTTCTAACCTATTGTGCGATTAGAGGATCTAACATTCTACGCTCCCATCCTTATAACGCCAGTTCTATATCTCCTGATGACTACACCCTCCTGCACAGTCCCCGATCGGAGATCAGAATGGGGACTATTTTACCTCGGGAATACTTTACCCAAGAGGACGCCATTACCATTCAATCAAAGAGTAGAGCTGCATGCCCTCGGAAAAATTACGGTGTAGGTCCCCTTGCTTTCAGCCGTTTGCAGTACCATCACAGCAAGACAGATTTCGTAGAGTTCAAGTCCTGCTCAGTTGCTCGTCCAGACCGTTGCCCCTGAAACTATTGAAAAGGCTGTTGCCCTCTTTAGGAACCACACGTTTGTATGGGCTCTCAATAGATACCCCTCCATTACGGTTGCACCAACGGTACGGCTATCTGTATCGCCGAGGCACGCAAGGTAAACCTAGGGAGAATCAAATAAAAATCGTCCTCTTACTACCTCGGTCCTGGAGGTGTGATGTAAGAAGTAATTCCCTCCACAGCCATCACAACTGCCCTGTGGCGGAAGATACCCACCTTTGTCTTTCTACTGGGGCCGTTGCACATTTACGTAAAAGGTATTCCGCGGGACGGCAGAAACGTATTTGTTAGGAGAAGTCACGCCACTTCTTTGTAAGATAGATTTCCAGGAGCTCCTCTGCGCAATATTTTTTTTCGGAAGTGTTCTGTCGTGGCCATTTGAAATGAGCTGTACACCATATACACACTCTATTAAACATAGGTGAATCACTATCGTCGAGGAGAAAAATTGTAGCACTGATTCACTTTTGTGGTCTCGTTCTTAGCTGAGAAAATTTATTTTTTCATTTCGCATTGCATATTGAAACTGACCGTACTTTGTATACCCGCACATATACATCTGATAACGTCGTAGTATATTTCATTCACTTTGTACAACTTTGCGATGAGGCTTTCGTACCTCTCTTTTTACTTCAGTTTTACTTTACCCTTGTCGTTTGACAGTAGGTTAACACATCGTTTTAAGATGGTAAACCATCTAATAATTGAAATGGACGACGGTAACTGTCATGAGCAGAGACTGACAACATCATTGTTCCGAGCCTAATGACCGAATCATTTGTAATCTCTCTTGCATGAAATATAAGCAAGATACAGGGCCACTGATTGTTGTGGGAAAAGGCAAATTAACGACTGAACGCAATAAGCCTTCAGTCATTACCTCTCTTCACTCTTGATCTGCTGACGTTGCTGTTTCCTGGTCTGAAAAATATTTAACAACAGCACAGGTCATGTAACCATCCGCACTAGGAGTAAGTAGACTTAACAGAATAACAATATTTCTCAACAGGTCACATTTAATTCCTTTGGTCCAGCAAACGCTATATTTTAAACACAGCTTACATAGCGTGTCTGTCCTCTGCGACAGACTACTGGACAAAGGCAAAAGAAGAGTGAGTGACGTCGTGTTATTACGCAAAATGAGAGTAATATAGATGATCACTGATGAATTTCCAGCACGATGTCATGGAATTCAACTGCTACCATATTGGTTATCAGACACTGTGTGAGGTTCCTTATTCTTCGTTCAACAAGAAATGCTTCAGCGCAATGTGGTTATCATTGTTTGAAATGGTTTTAGGCTTCAAAAGAACTTGCGTAAACCATTTAAAAATGTTTTATTTTTTAAATTTTCCTTTTAGTGTGTCATTCTTACCTATTCATAATCGAACCAATGCGGAAACAAAATGCGTAAGAGAAGACAAGTGTGAGTGAGATCTAACAGAAAAACACGTTCTTAAACGTGTACAGGTGCTAACTGAAGGTGAAAAATCAGGGAAAACGTTTCCCAGTAGGTAAGCAAAACCCACAGGAAGCTAACTCGGATGAATATTTTATTGTCTGAAACTTCGTAATTGCTGAACATGTCAAATATTTCCGCGATTCTCTAATGCCGGCTAAGAGACATGAGAGGTAACGTGAAGTTCTTATTTCACTTATGTAAGCCTTATATTAATAGTGCGTTTAATGATCAAACGCTGGAGAGGAATACTCTAGAATGGGTCGTACGAGGAATCTGCAAGCTGCCTGCTACATGATTGAACTATAGTTTCGAAGGTTACTTCCAATTAATCTAAATTCGACATCTATATTCCTGACCTTTCTTTTTGTTAGTGGTTTTCTTTTGCGTTCGATGCGGACCTCAACGGCTCCGTACGTGAATTTCTTCAACTCAGAGTAGCACTTACAGTCCAACGTGATAATTACTAGTTGGATGTATTCCCCTTACAGTTTCCTCCGGACTCTAATAACATGGAAATAATTCATTGATGTCTTAATACATGTTCTATTATGCTCTCACTTCCTTAGGCAAGGTTTTCAATACATTCCGTTCCTGGACGATTCTTCGGAGAGCCACTTCTTTTGTTATTGTACCCGCCCATTTAAGTTTTAGTTTTTTTCAATGACAATTCTCTTTTTTTGGTTTCACCGCAGTCAGGCAGACCTCTTTTGGCGAGAAATCTTCCCTTTCCATGTGCTAGTCTCCCTCTCATAGCCTGTTTGTTTCATCCACCATGCGTAATTTTGCTCTGAGGTAGGAGAATTTTCATCACTTACGTGTTCCCCATCTCGTCTTATGATTACGTTTCTGCTGCCCCTCAACACCTTCGTCAGTCTGTAGTTTACTTCCGGTTCATATTCTGCTCTCAGTAGTCTGTTTGCTCCATTCCAGAAGATTTGGAGTTCTTCCTCATTTTCAGACAGGACAGAAATTTCATCAGCGGATGTTACCATTGAATCCCTTTCACTCCTGAATAGTTGTTACCCCATGATACTTCATGTTAATTGCTAATTCGGTCGCGGTTTGGTACACGAATTTCCTCTTTATATAGGAAAAGCACAGCAGTGTGAATTTTCTACAGTATGGATTTATTAAATTAAACAATTTCCGGACTCCGAGTACATCATAAATCTATACTCTGAGTATGGCTTTTTAAAATCGAAACCCGGTTAACTAAACTAATTAGTTCTGTACAACACTAATGTTTTTGTGATTGTCACCTAGAGTACTTTCTTGTGTATAACACGCCGCTACTTTCTCATGTGACTATTTGCCTCGACTCTGTTTAACTCTTCAGCCATTCACTGAGCTGGTCGGATATTTTGGAAGGACGTGCTTTGTTCACCGAGCACTTTGGAAGGCACCGGTGAATGTAATTGTGTCTGTAATGCAGAAGCCAGCGGCGCGCACGTGCGCTATCAGTTAGCCGCGGGGTTACACGTGTCAGAGGAGGCGCTCAGCGCATCGGAATGAGCAGCGCACGTGCTGCCCCCCATTAAGGATTCACGAGGCCACAGCGTTCCGCACACGCCCCCTCGCAGCTATTCAATTGTCGGCCTGCAATGCCTCCCTCCTGCGAACCCTGCTGACAATATTCACTGCCGCGCCCATATTGCACCCCACCTGTGTCTCCAGCTCTGGTAAATATTTGATTGCCCTAACGTGGAGCTACTGCGGAAGCGCCTGTGTTTATGGCCAGCATGTGTGTCAGTTGTAACACCTATTTCGTTCTTCTATCATTCACACATCAAGAATGAGGAAGGACGCAACGTCTTTTGACATCGAACATCTGTCCGAGCAGCTGAAGGCTTTGCCTTTATCTGCAAGGCTTTTTTCTGCTGATATGGACCACGAATACGGCTGTAACTTTTACACTTGTGCTCCCTTGGATCACAGTGGGACTTAAAAACAAAATTTGCTGGCTTGTCACACGAACCTTAAATTAATGAGTCAATCCGATAAACAGAGCAATAATTTTGGTGGCAGAGATACCAGGTGTGTCTCCATTGGGAAAAAGAAATTTTTAATAAATGTAAGTCCATTAACACTTATGACAAGTCACCTCACATTCAATGGTAATATATACGCCTTGACGGCATTTCACCTTACCTTGGGTTTGAATGTACCCTTAGGTCCGAGTCTTGCAGGACTCATGCCAAATGCTGAGAGTAACGAGGATGGTTGAAAGGGTCGGTGGAGGGAAAGAGGAAGAAGGGGGGGAGCTCTACGGAAGTACTGTGCTACAACTTGGGAATTTGGGTTGATAGGAAGTGTGCTAAGATAGCCGAAGTTCTTATGATGACTGCTAGTGCAAAGTGGGAAAGCCCGGTTCGATTCCCAGTCTGGCATAAATTTTCACTTTAAAAAATGAAATTTTTTCTCTATACAGAGGTTTTTCTCAAACGTAACAAATGCCCCAAAACTGTTACTTCTGTTACATTAGATCTTAATTTACCTTATATTGATGTTCCTTTAGGAGTCTCGATCTTGTTTATCTTCTTTCTCCGCGCCAAGTGTTTTCATTGTTACAGTAATTGTACTTATGGAGCCAGGTGATCATGGGGTGTCCTCTTTTTTCCCTCCGGTTCCCGTTCTAGGATCACATTCGGTATTCTAGTCTCCTCCAATCTTCTTACATGTCTGCACCATTGTACCTTCCTTCAACCTGTCACGTCATGTATGCTTTCTCTTCCATTCTCTTTATTATTGCGTCGTTACTTCGTTTCTCTCTTCTAGAAATCCTTGCTGATCTTGTCCAGAAGTCCATTTCTACTGCTTGTAGTTTTTTTATGTGTTTCATATTAGCAGTCCTTGCTACACTCCATATACAACTTTCCTCTCTGGTATCGGTTTATATATGATTCTCTGAATTTTTATTACGATTGTGCTCCATAAGATTTAGCTGAGCACCCCAATGACCTTCTGTCCACTGCTGATCCTTTCATTAATTTCTACATCTGATTTTCTCTTTATCTCTAAAATGGATCCCAAATAACAGAAAGTATTCACCTTCTTAATTCTCTTGAGCTCTGTGAATAGATCATCTGGATCGTTACTGAGGCATTCTACTTTCTGATAATTAATCTTCAGTCCCCGATATCTGTACTTCATATAATTTCCATCGTCGCCATCTTGTGCTATAACTACTTGATCATCAACAAATAGGTGATGTAAATTAACTCCATCTTCAATATCTAGCCCCAATCCATTGCATTTACGAGACCATGTCTTAAGACTAATGTCTGTACATATTTTTATTAATGTTGGTGAACCGAGGCAGCCTTATAACAGACCTTGCTGGTACTAGATTTTTGCAGAAATGTATTACCAATTTTCACTTAACATACGTTATCTTTATATATATCTTGGATTATATTAGTTAAAACACTCTTTTTTTTACATTTTCCCTTATGTTTCTCTAAAATTTATATGATCTACCAGTTGTGAAACCACATTGTTCTTCCTGGGTTTTAAAATTTATTTCCAGCTTATTTTTAATTATTTTCGCGACAATTCTAATTATTGGGTTTATAACACAGATCTATCGATAATCCTAGCACCTTTTTTAATCCCCTTTCTTAAATATGGTTTTAATTTATCCTAGCCTCATTTCCTTGGGTAGTGAATCTCCATGGAACATTTTCTTGAATAACCGCGTTATTAGTTTGACTGTTTTGTCACCACCATATTTTACCAACTCCAGACTGATACCGCCTGGTCCAGGTGATTTAGCATTCTTCACTTTCCTTCATATCTTACTCACCTCGCTTTTGAAACATTAGATCTCCTTTCTTTTCTGTTCCTCTCCTCCCACTGTTCCTGTCCTCATTTCGTAATTTCGGGAAATATTCTTCCCATTCCCTTACCGTTATTAGTGGAAGATTAGTCTCTTATCGAAGCCTTTTTAATACTGAACACGCTTCTTTCGCTTTCCCAAATACTAGTTTGCTACTGATATTAGAACATGTGTTTCCAATGCTTCACTCTTTGCTAACCTTATTTTCTCATCCCTTTGTTCTCCTTTTCCTTATAGACTGTTCTTGTTGCTTCCGATTTAGCCTTCATCTACTGAAGGAATGCGTTCCTCTTGTCTTTAATTGCCACCTCTATTTCCTCTGACCACCATTCTGGGCTGCCATTGTTTCCCCTGACGCCTAGTACCTCTGTTGCTATATTTATAACACTGGTTTTGAAGTGTCCATATATTTCCTCTGTTCTTCCTTCAAATGAGTCTTCCAATGTCCTTTCAATTCTGGCAGCAGAGAATGTTCATATACTTTCGTCTTGTACGCTGTCAATACTGAAGTATACATAGATCTTTAGATGTCTCAGCACTGTTGCACTTCGTTTTTGTTTTGTTAGTATAATTCTTTGCATTCTTCCACGTCCAAAAACTCTTAATATTTACTAGATAGTGGTCTGATCCACACTTGAATCCTCTTTAAGATCTAACATCTGCTTCCTTGAAACTACTTGTTTGTTTAATGCTGATATAATATATTATAGAACGAAGTTCTCTGCTATTGCAAAGTATATTCACGAGTATCGTAGTGTTTAAAAAATATAGTGGTAATTTTCAGATCAAACTGTTCACAAATTTCAACCACTCGTTCCCGTTGTCTTTATCCTGTCTCTCCGTGTTTACCACTATCTCACATTGTTCTCTACTTCCTTTCGTATCCTCATAACAATCAGTTACTTCCTTCTTAAGATATTTTTCTATAGTTTCCCAAGGACTGTCTAGAGATTATCTTTCTCCAGGTTTCTTGTATCATTCGTGGGTGCATATGCTTCAATAATTACAAGTTCCCTGGCCAATAGAGTCATTTCCTCCAAATAATACGTACAGTAATAAATTCCAAAATTGTGATTCTCTTGAAATTATGATTAAACCACATCCCTTAGCTGCCGACAGGTGTTGATATACATCAATGGGGACATGTTGAAAATTTGTGCCCCGACCGGGACTCGAACCCGGGATCTCCTGCTTACATGGCAGACGCCCTATCCATCTTTTTTTTCTTTTTTTTTGTGTGTAATCTAACTTTGTTCGTTATAGTTCGTTATAATTGTTCGTGGTGGACGTCACCTGACGCCCGTTAAAGTTCGCTATTGATCCATTCACTTAGTTTTCTTATTACAGAGTGCAGCTAACCTTCCGACCAAACACGCTGAGGTACCACGCCGGCGTCCATCTGGGCCACTGAGGGCACAGAGGATAGTGCGACTGCAGCGACTTATCCCTTTGCATGCTTCCCGTGAGACCCACATTCCCAACTGTACACAACCTACATTTGTAGTGCTCCTAATAGATATTTGCCCATTCACTCATTACTTGCGGCAGACTAAGCTGCCGAGTCCCGTAAGAGTTCGGGCAAAGCGTGTGCATTCACACTGAAGAAGGTCAATGGCTGGGCAGCTTTCACATAATGAAGACTCCTTTAAGTAAAGGAGACTCCTGTTTTAACTCTTACCGTTTTAGACATCCCACTCCAAATAAGTACATAATTACAAAGTTCTACTTCTACTTTACATTTCCTCTTGTTCTCAGAGACAATGACGACAGATATTTTGAATCTGTGAATTTCTGTTGGTAATATATTTAAGTATGTGGAGACACTTTGCACGTTACAGCATCCAAATGTCATTTTCCTTTTTTCTTCGCCAGGTCGTCGTTCAAGATAATAATTTTTTTCGAGGCAGATTGTTAGGTCTTTTGGCATTTTAATTTTTTTCTCGTGGGTAAGGAGCTGGCACACTGCACATCCCCCCCCAACGTGAGGGACCAGGTAATATATTCTCAAGATTTTCTTCCCTTAGCCTTTGATAATCTAATACCACGCCACAAGGCGGCAGTCTCTAGTTTCAGTTCATCCGGGGTATTTTATTTCCCCTGTGGGTGGTCATTCATCAATCTTATGACTGGTCTGATGCGGCACGCCACGAATTCTTCTTCTGTGCTAACCTCTTCACCTCAGAGTAGCACTTGCAACCTACGTCCTCAATTATTTGCTTTGCGTATTCCAATCTCTGTCTTCCCCTACAGTTATTGCCTTCTGCAGCTCCATCTAGTACCATGGAAGTCATCCTCTCATGTCTTAACAGATGGCCTATCATCCTGTCCCTTTTTCTTTATCAGTGTTTTCCACATATTCCTTTCCTCTCCGATTCTGCGCAGAACCTTTACAGTGAAACTGATTTTCAACATTCGTCTGTAGCACCACATCTCAAATGCTTCGATTATCTTCTGATCCGGTTTTTCCAACAGTCCATGTTTCACTATCATACAATGCTGTACTCCAGACGTACATTCTCAGAAATTTCTTTCTCAAATTAAGGTCGATATTTGACATTAGTAGACTTCTCTTGGTCAGGAATGCCCTTTTTAGCATTGGTGGTCTGCTTTTGACGTCCCCTGTACCCACCATATCTCATGAGCATTCCCCTATCCTCCATATGGGAAGGCGCCCACTGTGAAACTAGCAACTCCACGTGGGACTTCCACTTTTTGTTTTTGAATTATTTCGCTGTACTCATGTGGGTGACGTCTGAAATTGTCTTTCGTCATACCTATTTGAGATATTCAGCTGAAAAAATGAAATCCGTGAACAATATAAAAGAAAAAAATTCGCCAAAACTCGTGAAAACACATTTAGATAAAGTAGATCAGTTTAGTAAATTTAAATGTCTTGGGGAAACTATAAAGGAAAAAGGGCCAGAAAATATATAACAGTTAATAAAATGGAAAAATCCCTAGGTTTTACAAGACATTTCTGCTGCAAAAAAATGTTCAGTTATAAAACAAATCTAAAAAACTATATCACAATGTTAAGACCGCAATATTTATGTGTATTTCAATGCTTAACGATGAACCCTAAGCTGGACTTAAAGGAGGTAGCTGGTAGACGGATGCTTAGAAATATAATTGGTACAATGCAAACTACAGTTAGTTCCAAAATGAGAGGTTACTAGCAGAGCCACATAAACGTAGAGAAAGTATCGAACGTAATGTCAAAGCGAAGATTAATCACTATGGAATGGATGAAAATAGGCGATTGAAAAAGGCATTTCTGGATAAAGAAATCAACAGCATAGATTGCAGAAATACGAAAAGAACTGAAACTAAACAACGTGGTACAATCGGTAATAACAGAAGAAAACCTGTTTAAGATCAAGAATTAAAATACTAATTTTCAAAGCTTTTGAGACAAAAACGAAATCAGGAACAACATGGACATAAGAAACATGGGGAGAAGACTGAGTACTGGAAATGTAGAAAACAACATATCCAGAAGCGGAACTGAAACTATTATGTGATCCCAGTCAGTAGATACGAAGATTTTAATCTTTTGATCACCCTGTAGTACCCCAAAACTGTTTACAACAGCCTACATGACAATGGTTTCTGGGCCGTCAAATTAAATAAAACCACCCTGCGTCACTGCCATCAGTTATAAAATGCATTATACAGTCAACAGTAAAATCTACTGACCCAGATATTAAGTCTTTTTATACTGTCCACCAGGTTCCATCTTTTCGTATGGAAACAATCTCCATACTGAACTGACGTAATTTTATGATATCTGAAGATAATCATAAGATTCAAAGCGATGGACAATAAAGAATTATTTTAACAGGAATGCATGCTTGTTCTCAGGATGATATCTTAATACGATTTTTTTTTTTTGCATAAAAACAGTGCAGTTTCATCTGAATTAAATACAATTTATTGAAACTTGTATTCCTCCGTGTTTTATTACGTAAAATGACCATGAGTTATTTAATTGGGTTGATAGGGTTTATTTCGAACACTTCTATCTATATTCGAGTGCTGCCAGTGCACTACTTACCTAATGTTCCTTGCTTATCCGGTTCATCAAGTTTATTTTGATTCCTTCCATAGTCGAAAATATACACTGACACTTGCAAAACATGGCGATCAGAAACTGTATACTACAGCCATTTTGCGATAATAACAAGCGAAATCCAACTCGCACTTTTCTCTCTTGACATCCTGAAAGCCATAGATCAAGTCGATCAGGATTGTGCAGACTCTATCGACTATCGGAAAGCATTTTGCTGGGCACCACACCTACGTTTATTCTCGAAAGTAAATCTTACAGGGGTGCAAGACGCAGTTTGTGACTATATTGACGATTTCCTGCTGGGGAGGACGCAGCATGATATCTCGGGGGGAGAGTGATTGAAAGAGATAGATTTAACTTCAAGTGTGCCCAACTGAAATGTTTTCGGACTCTTGTTATTTATAATGTATGTTACTGACCTTGACGACAATACTGATAGTAATCCCAGACCTTTCGCAATCATACAGTTAACTACAGTGGGACACTGTACGAAAGGATCCGCATAAATAGCCGTTCAGGTCGCGATTAGATTTAAAAGTGGAGCAAAGATTGACAACTCACTTCAAACTGTCGTAAATTTGAATCTGTGCTCGCCACAAAACGGAAAAAATATAAGTATCCTTGCGAGGTGCCGGGGCTAGCAGTGTATTTAACACTAAGTTCTTCTAGAATCTTCATATGTAAATGATGCTCTAAGCCCCCCCCTTTTTCTAACTCCGACATTTGTTGTTGCACATGGATTAAGAAGAAACGTGAACTGAATGTAATCGACTCTACAAGTGGAGTAGAAAAGAGTTTGGCACCTGCAATAATTTAATTTGATAGAAATTAATTAGTTAAAGGAAAGTTTCATTAACATAGTGAGAAATAAAAGGGTTGCTCTACCGATTAACAGAATGAAAATTCTGTCCAAAATAACAATTTGATTCATTATGACTAATTAAAATAATATACAAAACATATAAAACATTTACAATACATCAAATTGGATACTCAAATAAATGCTGTGAAGGTGAAGTTGTCCATAAACTAGATTGTGACATTTATGACGAAGTGGTATGTGGAGCCAATTCCTTGCCACTCAAATCTTAAGAGAAACACCCAGCCAACCCAACATTAATTGCTGCTACAGTAGTGAGAACTCAGACAGTGAACACCCAAGACAGAACAAAGTTACAAAAGACGAAGAGGATCGCTCTGCTGAGCTCTGACTATCACGTAGCAAAATTCCCTAATCTGCCGGTGCTGCGGACGTACATTACCAAGCTGTCTTCTTAACTGCAAAAACACGATCTGGCGTACCGGAGGCGATGGCTGGTTGCTTCGACGTCCCATCGTGGTGATGATAATGTTGCGGGTATAGCCCGAAAAAAATTATCCTGGTCTGGTTGTTCCAGACTAAAGACTTCCTAGCTATACAAATGCGCCTCGGAGGGAGACGAAGAAGGCCCGCCACACAATCACTGATGGTACAGTGATTCATTTTAACAAGCGAAGTCACACAGTAACTCCGATACAGTCAACTTTGGCCATAACTGCTCAAGATAGACAACATATGCCGCTTGTACGCAGAACGCTAAATTGCCAACTGTACTCGGAGAGTTACGTTGAAGTCAAAACTTCAGCAACTTCGTCAAACTGTTACAATTAAAGAAAAGTATATTAGACAGCCGACGGAAGGTAAAGTATATTAGACAGCCAACGGAAGGCAGGCTGTCCAGAGCGGCGAGATCTCAGTCTTGTAACCTACTCTGACCAAACGGCGAGGGCCGACCCCTCAAGAGCACCCGTACAAGCTGAACACAGAACATTCCAGCCCCCACGTCAGTGGCCGTGGTTAAATGTTCCAATCAAGAAACTTGAAAACCGGCGGAAAATTCCACTCTATTGCCGAAGCACTACCATTCCACCAATGGAGATTCTTGATGCCAAATTATGCGCCGATTTTGCTACGTCACGAAGCTATGCCCTGAGCAAGCCAATCACAGTTACAATTTTGCAGAAAACGCGGGAGTATGCAAGCCAAGACTGCTTGGGAAATCAAGTCATTCCCACGCCTCACTGGTAGCCCGCCAGAAAGTGTTTTACTAAGTTTTTGCGGAGTAATGGAATCTATGGGCTAGCTGCTCCTTCAGGGCCCTGTGGGCGTGTTGCTCCCGCTCTTATGACAATGTCAATGTCTGGAAAGCATTCACTCGACTTCCTCACACCCATCGGCTTAACCCTTTCAAGATCAGCAAATCCCGCCTGTCACCAGGCCACCCAGTTGACGAGAGACGCTGCATGTGAAGTCCATGTGTGAAGGAATAGCAACTTTTCGCCACATGCAATTAGAGAGGAAAATCGAATTACTCAGAGTAAGATAGAAATATGAGAGGGGGCTCATGCCACCTCTCATAGCATCTACGCCATTTTAGATTGTAATTGGTGTGCGGTTGGCTCACTTAGGAGCAAGGTAGTGAGTCAGTCGCCCAAGAACAATCTTACAAACTGACTCCACATGCCGCACTCTATAAAAAAAAATCACTGCAAGAGGAAATGCAGTTCATAGAGGGAGGATTATTTATGATGTAGCCAACTTGACCTTCTTAATATGGAAATCTAACACTCACATCACACATCCACACCCAGGGAGCCCCTTCCAAACACCGATTCATACAGGCATTCATGCTCTAAATATGGCCCATGCATGTGACCCAAATATGGATCAGTTTATTCTTTGCTATCAGATGTGGAGTGCTTCACAATTAAATCCCCAAGATGTTACAACAATTTAAATCATTAAACTAACCTGAACTCAACCACATATGATAGTATTTTAGTTAACAATCTCTTTGTGAGCTTTCAGAATCTAATCACAACAACTGATTCATTCTGTCTCCCTGCAGTAAGAATAACCTTTACAAAATATTCCCTGAACTGATGGTCCATTCACAATGGCAGCTGTGGTATCTGCTTTAGTTTATGGTGACTTCAGGCACACTGTTTGCATACAGACAACATTGAATACATAATACAAAAAAACATGGTGTAGGGGACAATACAGTAATTTGTGCGCCCTACTCTATCACTTACATAAGAATTACAGTGCAAAACACAAACACATACAAGGTATAACATACATTACAAAAACAACCCTAGAGAAATAAATTTAAGAAAAAAAGAAGGTTCATTGAGTGTCAAGTTGTGCTTGCACATTGCACAATGTTCACGACTGTGCTGAGAATGAGGCACTACATCACATTGTTAGAAATATTCGAAGCACTTCACAAATTCATTGGTTTCTCTGAGGGGTTTGGTATGTTGAGTCATATACATTGATGCACGTGGTTCTATGTCTTGAGCATTGGAGGGGGCTTTTGGGATTGGGCCATAGTACTGACATTACATAGGGCTAAACGTCGGGTGTTATTGCTACGTTGTTGCAACAGCAATAGGATGTGCTGGAGCATCTGCAGTATGCTGTTGAGATTGCAGCAAGACCCACGCGTATGGTAGGAAGACATAGTGATAGGCTCTCCTCACGTCGATTAATTGTCTCTGAGGTCTACAAGTTGGGATGCATCACTAGTCCAGATCTCTTCTCTCCCTGGACAGTACTTTACGTTTCCCAATATTGAAGTTCGACGAGGGATGATGGCATGAGGAATCACTCCACAAATGTGTGAGGTCATCCATGCAGGATCGAACTAAGAGTGACGATTGCTACAACTGCTCTCTAATAGAGAGGAGAAGTTAGAAACGAGACAATTCATTTGTTAGAGTTTGTGGCACGATACTGATTTGTGTATGTAGATCGGCCAATGCCGGTGAGTTGTAAGAACTCAAACAGGTCAGTATATAGTGTCCCTTTCTGTCCTGAGGCACATGAGACGCAGGTTCTGACACCGTAAGTGACCTTCTTCGTGTACTCAAGACAACATGGTCTGCCGCAGGGAATCCCTCCAAATGGCTGCTGTGTCTGGAGAGCTAGCTGGCTGTTCGAGTGTTGATCGCGTGTCAGTGACAACGGCCAGTCTGACTTTCGCTTGTGGCCCAGCGAGGTTTGTCCCGCGCCTAATCCCTCAGGTATATGGCCCGGCGACTGTCAGCTTGTAGGACCGGATGCTCCCACGCCCTTCTCGTTAGGTGGCGCGCTGACGCTCCCCTTCTTGCAGGTAGCTGATGACCTCTTGTTTTTGCTCCGTCTGGCCTCTGCATTGCCACGATACCCGTCATCTGCACAATACTGACAAAAAACTTATGCTTAACTTTTTCCTATGACCTTCTATGTTACAATAAATTTACATAACGATACATTGATGGTCTGTCATTTCAGACACTCGTATTTTACTTTTATAATTATTAATCTATGGCTATCATTATAAAAAAATCTTGGTGTATCTAATCTAGACACGGAAATAATTTATCTTGATATTTATGTAGAGACCGATCTCACTACTGTACATGGTGTGTGACAATTGATACTATGTATTGGATGAACAACTAAATGTGCGGGCCTGCACTAATGTTACTATTACTTACATAGATCGACAGTAGACATGCTCAAAAATTAACTACCATTTGCCAACGATCTACATTCTATGTCTTTTGAATAAATTATGTTATTTTGCTGGTTGAAGTTTTACTGGGCTATAAAGAACAGGCAACTATTCTACTTTCGCTCGCCCGTCGTCCCTCCGTCTCGGGTCTGTGGTTTGGTGAACTGAAAAATAGCATCCCAACAGGCGCGCGCCAAACAATTGTGGTAGAAAACTCCCCCAATATTAAGGATCTAGTTATTGTTAAATCCTAAAGTTTAACTTATCCTAGTATATGGTACTCTCTTTTTTTTATCTTATACAATACTCTTACATAACTCCTGTTACGCCGAGATGTCTCGCTGCTCGCCGCTATTGACGACAGTGATGTGCGCGCCGTACGACATGGCCTCCGAGTTCTCACTACGCCTCACTGAAACTCCAGAGACTGGGTTAGCCATGGCTATACAAGACAACAAAATTTACAGCTGCAACTTCTTTTTCTATGTGATGCTGTTTTAGCGATCAAAGTGCACCTTTCCAGAGGCAGTGTAATGTGACCAAGCCAGGACTGGTTCCTGTTGAGGATTCAGTCGCCCACCAGACGCCAGCTACACAGTATGTCACGAATCTCCAAGTATAATTCCTTGGCTATTCATCTGTGACAGTCACGAGCAGCACGCTAAATCCCCAACCAGCACATTGGCATGGTAGGTTTTATGCCCCCATTTCTACCGTCTAGGGCACCATTGGAGTCAAACGCTCACAGGTTCACCCCGACTTGCAAGACAACAATGCTGGCGCATCACTGTAAAAACTATACTACCCATATTCACCCTCGAAATCGCGCAATATACCACAATCTTGCAGTGCACCGACGCGTGCCTGCAAGCATTGGTATGAACGTCTCACGAACTGGTTGTGGCCGTATGGAGTGTATCACGACTTCTCAGAACGCTTCTAAGAGCACGTTCTTGTATGCGCCCGTTTGTGCTACATCTCCTCACTCATCATTATCCCTCAACATGGACACCAGACAGTAAAGGACAAAAACATTGCTCATGGAAAGGTAGTGTCTTCTACTCCATCGACATTGGAAGTCGCGAACATAAACAAAAGAAAAACAAAAAGTTAGTAGCAGTAAATTCTAATGCGAGAAAACGCAGCGTGTTAATATTTTAACAATCTTAATCCATTAATGCAACGGTTATTGTTCCCCGAGGAAAGGTTCATATATTTGCCTATTCTACTATGTACACCACTTAAACTACTATTATTCTACGAACTTCTTTGTGTGAGAGATGTGGTGGAGTCCTATGGACTAGCGCCAATCCCTTGTTAGACTCCCCCTTCTCTGACGTGCATTAGGATTTGCAGGTATAATTTCAATCTCATTGTTCTCCTGTTGTCCTTGGTTTCGCTCTCTCCAATTACGGTCGCTTTGCCGTTCGTTATTCCTCCTGTCCCAGATTCCTTGTCTAGATTGACTCTGTTCCTTGACGTTCTGGTTTCCGTGTCTCTGGTTTCCATAACCTTGAATAGCGTAACCTTGATTTCCGTAGCCCTGGTTTCCTATCTGACCAGTGCGATTGTGCTGGCCCGTGGTATTTGTTATTTTAAGGCTTCTTCCTGTCCTTTGCGTCTTGTTTGTCAAAGAGTACTTCGAGTTCGCGCAATAGACTCTTGAATGCTTCTTTGTCAGATCCACACTTCCCGACAAGTGTCTGTTGATACCTAACTGGCAATTTGGAAAAGCAAAATTTAATGATTTCTCCGTTGCTATGTGGACTATCTAAAAACTGATTCTTCTTGAGTAAATCATCAAAAAATTTGGTTACGCTCCTGTGCCCGGACACTTCCAGTGTAGGACACAATATTATTTCCTCTTTAATCCTGTCTTGCGCTTCCTTTGTCCAATAGGTCCGCAGGAATTCACCAACAAATTCCTGATAAGTCCGACACGTCGCTGCCACACCCCACATCTTTTCCGCGGCTTGGCCTTTGATGTGTACACACATGAATTCTAATTTTACCTGGGTTGGCTATGACGGTGGTAATGCATTTGTAAACTGAATCACCCAGCTCTTCGGATGCATCGACCCTCCATTATCTTTGAACTTCTGGAATTTTAGTATCGACAGGAAGTGATTGTGATCAAAATCCTGTCCGATCCTCGCACTCGTGTTGTCACTCGTTTCCGATACTTGCACGTCTGCTGAGTGTCCTGTTCTATCTTGCTGATAACTGTGATGTGCTGCCTCTGTATCACAATGGAAGTGGCACTCCGAATTCACTCTCCTAAGTGGGCTAGAATTATTGGAGCTATTACTCGCTGTTTCTGCGTGTGCATTGTTAGTTCCGCACTAACGCGCGACGGGCTTTTCCTCGGAGACACAATTCTGTGTACTCTATCATTGGTATCCGAACGCGCAGTGCTCGTGTGCCCTTTTCGTTCTAGTTTTGCTATCCGACTCTCTACTTCTTTCATTCGTTTCGTGATGTTCGTAACCGCAATATTACCTTGAGTTCTTAAGACCGCTAGCGATTTTGAGTGGGCTTGTGTCGCACGTCGCAAGCGCCCTGCGAGTTGAGAAGTTACTTTTCCGATTTTCATTGCCCCTGTTGCTGCCGTTTTGGCTAACCTGCTACTTTTTGTGCTACTATTGACATTTGTTTAGCTTCTCCACATTTTTTCTTTATTGTTAGTAATTCCCCACGAATTTCCCCTATATGCGAAATTATTGCCTGAGTGTCCTTGCGCCGTTCGTCAGTTTCTTCCTTCTCCTTCTTACGTTGTTCGTCAGCTTCTTCTTTCATTGATCGTAGGAAACTCAGTATTGGGTTAATGTCATATTTTTGATCCTCATCACACATGGGCGAAATAACTCTGGACACCTGGGCGCTAGAGTTCTGACGTGACGGAGCTGGCCTCTGTCTGCTCTCTTTCGTTTGACTATAAACGTCTGCTACCGTCTCGATCTGTGTGCCTGTCTCTGTTTCACCCTCTACCTCACTATCATAATCACGGCCGCGACGTTGCTCTAAGATCGCGTCCAAATCACCTTCCTCATCAATGAGTCTGTCGTCCTGTCCTACTAAAATGTGCCCATCTCATCTCTGAACCTATCCCCGTCAGTAACCTGCCCCTTATCCATTATGCTATCCTCTTTTGTTATAGCTTCACTCGCTAATAGTCGTGCCTTACTTCTCGTGCACGATGAAAATAATCTACACTCTACATTTTTACACATAGACATAAAATTTCAACAACGCCGTTCCAACGCTGTAATTACATGCACAATTTGTTGTGGTACAGAAACCGCACACAAACCCGACAAAGTGTGATGTGGTACAGACACCACGTCAAAGAAACACAACAAACAATGAACAAACAAAAAATATATACACTGCAAACAAAAACTGTAATCATACGTGGCTACTTAAAAAATAAAAGCGGAACTACACAGAAAAATCTTAGGTATTAATTAATAAAAAATCAAGTAAAAAAATTTTGAGTGTTCCTACTGATAATACTGCTTGCTTATCAGCGATTCACAGGAAAGATCCGAGGCTAACGATCGCCGTTTTATGCGAGGTGCCGGGGTTAGCAGTGTACTTAAAACTAAATTGTTCTAGAATCTTCATATGTAAATGATGCTCTAAGCCCCCCCTTTTCTAACTCCGACTTTTGTTGTTGCACAGGGATTAAGAAGAAACGCGAACTGACTGTAATCGACAATGCAAGTGGAGTAGAAAAGAGTTTGGCACCTGCAATAATTTAATTTGATAGAAATTAATTAAATAAAGGAAAGTTTCATTAACAGAGTGAGAAATGAAAGGGTTGCTCTACTAAGTAACAGAATGAGAGTTCTGTCCAAAATAACAATTTGATTTATTATGTCTAAACTTAAAATAATAAACAAAACACATAAAACATTTACAATACATCATATTGGATACTCAAATAAATGCTGTGAAGGTGAAGTTGTCCATAAACTAGATTGTGACATTTATGACGAAGTGGTATGTGGAGCCAATTCCTTGCCACTCAAATCTTAAGAGAAACACCCAGCCAACCCAACATTAATTGCTGCTACAGTAGTGAGAACTCAGACAATGAACACCCAAGACAGAACAAAGTTACAAAAGACGAACAGGATCGCTCTTCTGAGTTCTGATTATCACCTGGCAAAATTCCCTAATTTGCTGGTGCTGCTGACATACATTACCAAGCTGTCTTCTTAACTGCAAGAACACGATCTGGCGTACCAGAGGCGATGGCTGGTTGCTTCGACGTGCCGTCGTGGTGATGATAATGTTGCGGGTATAGCCCGAAAAAAATTATCCTGGTCTGGTTGTTCCAGACTAAAGACTTCCTAGCTATACAAATGCACCTCTTAGGGAGACGAAGAAGGCCCACCACACAATCACTGACGGTACAGTGATTCATTTTAACAAGCGAAGTCACACTGTAACTCTGATACAGTCACCTTCAGACAAAACTGCTCAAGACGGACAACATATGCCGGTTGTGCACAGAGCGCTCAATTGCCAACTGTACTCGGAAAGTTACGTTGAAGTCGAAACTTCAGTAACTTCGTCAAACAGTTACAATTAAATAAAAGTATGTTAGACAGCCGACGGAAGGTAAAGTGTATTAGACAGCGAACGGAAGGCAGGCTGTCCAGAGCAGCGGGAGCTCAGTCTTGTAACCTACTCCGACTGAAAGGTGAGAGCCGACCCTCTCAAGAGCACCCGTACAAGCCAAACACAGAACATTCCTGCCCCCACAACAGTGGCCGTGGTTAAACGTTCCAATCAGCAACTTGAAAACCGGCGGAAAATTCCACTCTATTGCTGAAGCAATACCATTCCACCAATGGAGATTCTTGGCGCCAATTTCTGCGCTGATTTTGCTACGTCACGGAGCTATGCTCTGAGCAAACCAATCACAGTCACGATTTTGCAGAAAACGCGGGAATATGCCCGCGAAGACCGCATGGGAACACAAGTCATTCCCACGCCTCGCTGGCAGCCTGCCAGAAAGTGTTTTCACTAAGATTTTGCGGAGTAACGGAATCTATGGTCTAGCTGCTCCTTCAGGCCCCTGTGGGCATGTCGCTCCCGCTCTTATGACAATGTCGGCGTCAGGAAAGCATCCACTCGATTCCCTCACACATGTCAGGTTAACCCTTTCAAGATCAGCAGAACCCGCCTGTCACTAGACCACCCGAATGACGAGAGACGCTGCGTGGGAAGTGCGCATGTGAAAGAATAGCAACTTTTCACCGCATGCAATTAGAGAGGAAAATCGAATTACTCGGAGGGGGGTTCATGCCACCTCTCATCCTACATTACCAAATATCACGGCTGGAAGCAGTCGACTGATACAAGTACATCAGTGACACTTTTTCTAATGACCAAAATTTCCATCATAATGTCTCAGTTCCAGGAAAAGCAGTAGGCGGTCTTAAAATGAAATCAGTCGACAATGAATAGCGCTTACAAAGCTCTTCTACCACCCACGCAATTTTAGGATTAACAGGTGACATTGAACATATCCATAGAGTGGTCGTCTAAATGAGAACGTCCCAGAGATATTGTAAAAAACAAGTGGCAGACTCTTAAAGCTAGGCATTAACTATTCTCTGAAAGCCAACACACAATGTTTCAAGGACAAACAAGAAATCCAGGTATGTACTACAACCACCTACCTATCACTACCACAGGGATCCCAAGGATACGACGAACTTCTTAGTGCTTCGTAGATAAGTATTATATATGAAGAATGTTTCATTAAAATATTGTCAGCTCATATTCATCAAACTCTGTTTCCAATGTGTTCTCTTCGCTGTTCCAACAACTGCTACGTTGACTTGAATTCCACCATCTTAAAGTATTCCTTCATTAACTATAATCGTTTTATAATGCAGACGTAATTTTCGTTTCTTTTTTACCACGAAATTAATATTACTAGATGGACAGTAGGTGAAATAGATATAGGAGTAAAATTCGTCTAGAGTGCTTTTGCTAAACCAGTTTCCAATTTGCATTTGGCAGCGAGACATAAATTCTGAATTAAATAAACCACTTGCAAATTGCGAGCTACTCGGCTAGCACTGGAGAGATATACCATCGGATGTGCTGGGAGAGTAAGAAAGAAAAACTAATGAAGCATCGAGCAGACTAGAGTGGACGACACAGCTATCTAATGAAAATTTAAAAAGCATTAGCGTGACATACGGCTAGACAAATTGAACGCAGATGGAATATCCAAGCTCTTCGTCGAATTCCAAGAAGTAAGTAGAGATCGATGAGACAACATAGTTAAATTGTTTTGTTCATTATAAAATATCACTTGTTGCTGCCGGTAGCAGTTTTCCTTTATTTACTCTTGGGCGACGGGTTTCGGGAAAAAATTGCCCTAATCAAACCACGCCATTCTAGAGCCTTTTGCTGTAATATAAACAGGGGATTTTTTTTTTGTCATAATGTATTTTTCTCTCTAGATAATGGATAATTTGGAAATAATCGTGACATACGGAATTCTTGTTGTCCTCTTATACAGAAACTATGCATCATTTACCGAAATGACACTCCACAGTCCATGTTAAAAACAGAAGTACAAAAATAAACAGTTGCAAAGACTATTCTGTGGTATTTCGATTACGTAAGTGAAATACGATACGTTTTGTTTCTGTAAAAGTAGAAAACAAGAAATCCTCGCCATTAACTATACAAAAAAATAAAACAGTAATTATAGAAACACATTTGTTTGTATTAGAGCGAAGACAACTCACACATCGCAAACATCAAGCCTAAAAACGTCGGAGTAGACCAAAAAACGCACTTGATAACGGAAATTATTTTCCAAAACGTGTTATGCAGAAAATAAATGATTGTACCTCATTAATGGTGCCAGTAATATTTCATATCAAAGAAAATCATTGTTTTCGTTTCAGTTGCAGACTTTCATCAACCATTTATAACAGATAAATTAAAAGAAACTAACGGAATGTTTCTAGAAATTAGAACAGCGTTGATGTCTATTACTGGAAACCTTAATATGTGAAAATCTAAAAAGGAGGCCCTTCACTCAACAACACGAGTGCATGTCTAATACGAACGCTGTGAGTCAAATAAATGTTGAAGTATACTGGTAGTGAAAGAGTGATAGAAATTATTTAAAAAAGTTAATTTCACGATTGAAATGTAATCTAATATTTTTTGAATCGGAAGAAAATGTGATTTTATCATTAATGAGTAATATCTCCTCCCTTGTTATTGCGATCATCTCCCGGATTAGTTTTTCGCTTCAGAAGAAATCCACCACCTGTTCTGAACCGAACTTTCTGATTACGAAACCTACAGAGTTCTTAAGGGTTCACTAGTGACACGAACTGCATCCCATCAACCCCCACCAATGACTGGAGCCTCTGATCACCTCCACATGTAAGGGACCAACCGGTAATAATGTTCTCATTCTCATTAAATAGAGCACTTCATGTCTCCAGACGTTAAAATAAGTATAACATCTGTGATTAAACTTGTCCCAAACGAATTGTTCATGGTTGTGAAAGAGATTTATTCTATATTGGCTTTTTGATATTTACCTTTGGATTGAGAGTATTTTTACTGATGTAAAGTAAACCGAAATTCCATAAAATCTTTAAGTTCCTTCAGGCATATTCTAAGGATGTTTTGGCATAATGGAACAGTGACCTCCGGTGACTCACTACAGAATTAATGCATTTTATTTTATATCTGGACACACTTATTTTTATCAATTGAAGACAAAGTCTGTATATGAGTCCGCGATCATTTTATTTTTAGCACTTTTATTTTCAGAAGTCCGTCTTGACCACATAGATTTCTTTACACTAAGCATGTTTAACTTGACGATGGTTTATATCAGAATATTTTAACGATCTGAAGATGGCGACAAGCCGAAACCGCTCATAAAATGTAAAGAAATCTATGTGATCAAGACGAAATTCTGAAAATAAAAATACACTTAATTTTCTTACTGTTTTGCAATGAAAGTTCCCCCATAACAGGGTATTTTGACGGTATTCTCGGTGTACCTTGTTTGTCAAAATACTTGTTCCATTCTCCTTGCTGCTGTAAAGCTTGCATTCAGTGGTGCTCTTCTCTGTCTTGAGTTTCTTTTTCCGGTAGAGTTTGATATCCGTTAACAGTGAAACAGCAATATGATAGTTCCTCCACTGTTGATGAATTGGCTGAGATACTCCTCGTATATGGTCACACTGGACATTTGATGTTTTCATTGGCAGAACAGACTGATCAGTCAGTCATAAAGGTGTACGTGTCTGTTCTGAGCCTCATTTGATACTCTGTGTTTTGTGCTGCACGCTTTGGTGATTTCCCTATTATAAGATTTTTCGTTGTCGTGCTGATTTTTACACAGTCAATGCTAAATAGGGTAAAGATACGAGTAGGCCTTTTTTTCGTTACTACACCGCATCGAGCCACGAGACACTGGAGACCCCGGGTCACCTGCATACAGCTACTTCAAAAATATTCGTCTAATACATGAGTTGATGTGTAGATAGTGGAAAACTGTCAGAATGATATGCAGTACAGCCATGGACTAGTTTATTAGTCAGTGAAAAGGAGAAAACAATAAAGAAACACAGATTTCTGTTTACACAAACACAGTGAAACAATCAGAAGTAAAGAAAGGCAAATTAAGATGCAAAACAAGATTCGTGTTGAATACTGAAAATGATACTCTGAACATGTAACGTTGTGGTTAGTATTTAGTAAGCTCTCCTTTCCGTTTATAATCTCTTTCATTCTCCTCGGCATGGTTTTCACCAAAGATTCTCCCATTTGCACGGCAATTTCACTCCATCCCTCTAGCAGCCCGTTCTTTATATCGTCAGTGTTGGACAACTGATGATTCGTGATATTTTCGTCGTGTACATCCAAGAGATCCTCTGTTAGATTTTTGTCTCCGGATTGCGATGTTACGGGCATCCAGTGGGAAGTGTTGCATAACAAGCACAGCCTTACATTAAGTGCTGTATGGTTTGAAAAATTATCTTGTATGAAAATATAATCCCCAGGAACATCAAAGCTATTCACATTTCTGGTTATGTGTGTTTTTAAGACTTTTTTGTAAACCTTATGGCTCATAATTCCATCAATGAGACGCAGCCATCTCATACCATTTGAATATGGTTTTGCCCCAGATAAAAACTGAACTTTCTCCTTGTTTAACTGAGGCTGTTTTATATCTCTCTTCAAGTCCACACTGTTCTTTGTCGACACTGTTGCTCGTCCATTACATTCTGACAACTCTAATCGACTGTTGTCAGTAAATACACCCTTCTTCCGGAAATCTGAACTATTGGATTTATGTTCTCTTGCAAATGCAACTCGCTTACTTCTTATACTTTAGTGATGTATGGTTTTTGCCACGGGCTGTTCGGCATTGATACGCAGCTTTATAAGGCACATTTCCTACGGTTTGTCCTGAAGAGACTTTCCTGTCTGCATTAGAGTTGCAGTAGCAAGTTTTGTAGCACCAAGTTAAGAAATTCACTTCTCTAAGTAGTTGTCATTTTTCCATTCCGGACAGAAGTGCAGGACAACCGCTTCGTCATTTGTTTTCGAACGTATTGGTTTGATTAAACCAGAACATAACAGTATTCACCGTATCTGTGGATCTGCAAATCTCCGATTTCTCTAAAAGATTTTCCTTTTGGAAACAACGTGATGCAGATTTTTCTCTTTTATTTTGCAGTTTCGCGAGGTTTCCGATGCTTGTTACTTAAATATCACTCAACATCTTGAAAAGAGAGGGAATATCCGGTACAGTAGATGAAACGCAGCTGTATAAGAAAATGGAGGGGGATGGTATGCGCCAGCGCCGCACTCTAGCTGGAATCTTGTTTACTAGACGAATAATCGTTTGACATCAAATGGGACATGATTTTAAATAACATGGATTTGTTCATAAGTCAGGAAACATGTGAACCGAAAGATCGTTTTATTTCTGAATGTTGATACGAACCGAGGCAAGGAAACAGTTATTTTTCCTTTCTTAACTATACTTTTATGATTGTGCTTGTTATACTTATGCGCTATGGTCTGATGAATATTTTTTGGAGTCACTGTATGTCTCTATAAGTGAGGTGTGAAGATTTCTTTACGATTAAGCCGCGTCTTCTTCTGTAAATCATCCAACACTGAGTTCAGGAAACGTGCTTTCAATCCTCGATTTTACCTAACTTATCAAAACTAGTAAAGGTTCAAGAACTCTTTCAAGCTTTATACCTTTGATTAACTCATTTCTCTTCTTCAAAACGGGACCTATATTCAACAGACATTCGATTGATTTCTCTAGATTTTGCCTCAGTTTATCATAGCACACACACTGTAAGCAATAGTGAAAATAAAGGAATGATGTAAGAGATAAGTGTTTAGCCAACGTAGATTTGATGAGAGACAGAGCAATAGCTCAGGTAGAGAAAAATCAGACAAGAAATTGCCCTCGCATTTTATGACGTAATCATCACTCAACTGATGAAATGTGTGGAAACCATGGCATTTAAGGTATGTTCGGCAAGGTATCCACCAATCAAGTCCTCAGAAATCTTTGTGAGTTAACGAGGAAGTCATTAACAGAGCTGGCCTACCACCTCCTTTCTCGATTACGATTCACTGGAAGGTTCTAGAGCAAATTTCTTGCCATAAAGAATAATTCACAAACTATCAATGAAAAATGAAGCACAAAAAAAAACGCAAAATAAGGAACGAAACAAATATCGTTACAAATTCCGTGTTCGTTGGTAGCTAGAGAATGGAAAGTGTATCTAAGACTACATATCACAAAAGGAATATGATTAACCTCGTTGAAGGTGGATCTGAATCAGTGGTATGGAAAGACTATTCAAATCTTGATAGTTTGCCGAAGTAGAAGGAGAAAGACATCATAACAAGTTAAGAAACGCATCTAAGGAACAACTCCGGTAGCAAACACAGTATCATTTGGGTGCGAGAAATAAGCTCATATCCGACAGACACGGAAGCACAGGCGCGGCAAGAACAGGGAAGGAGATGGAACTGTATGGACCCGCACGGGAGGATAAACGGCAATATGAATTCTTCACAGGCGGAGTAAACGCGCGCTCGAGTGTTCGGTTTACGTAACAACATTCCGGGTAAAGCAATATCCGCCCCGTGGGTTTTATAGGAGCCGGCAACATCTCTTGTTTCTCGGTGGGTTAGGTAACAGTACACGGAAGAAGGAAAACAATTTTACGCTCCAAGAAGGCTCCCAAGTATCTCGCTGTAAGCGACGGCCCGCAGAGGAATCTCAGACAGCGGCGTATTCCGGCGCAAGATTCTCTTACGTCTGTTGTTGCAAACGCAACCTCTCACGTTAATCCTGCGGCTCTTACCGTAGAACTTAATTGTGCGTCTTGAAATTATATGTTTTCTCCTTTTGTCCCGGGAAATTGTGCATCGCATGGTATCCATGTTGTATAAGGAAATTTGTCTTACTTCTAGCAGCCCTAGCAATGCAAAAAAACAACATGTAGTGAAGCAGACACCAGTTTTAATCATCACCTTGAAGAAATAAGTTTGAGAAATTAATTTCTCGCCTGTTTACAGGAGCATTTTAGCACCGTAGCACATACTGTAATTCCCGCGACACAGTACCGTATCACGCCACTAGAAGAGCGAAAATAAAATGACACCAGCCTACGATAAAAGAGAGAAGCTGTTCACATTCTCGACTTACACAGAAGTGACGTCGGAATGACCTGTACTTGTGTACATGTCCTGCAGCACATTCCTGCCACCAGCTTCTCCCTCGAAAATCGCAGAAACAACAGATAAATATTTTACTCGGAGCAATTTAAGTTGTCCTCTTTAGGTACTTGCCTCATTACACGCTCAGAAATCGCGACATATCCGAAAAATGGCCAAATATTTCTGACAAGCTAGAATGGAAACCTCACTGCTCGTCGTTCCATTGCAGCAATTTCATCCAGCATTTTCTAATAAGACAAAAGTCACAAAATCGAATAAAGTCATTCTTGAGAGCGCACTTTTAATAACATCCTGTATTTAACACTGGTTTTACATTCGTTCAAAAATTTCAGAATGTATTAAAAACGTTAAGAAGAATAAATAAATAAACAAATAAATTGTAAAAGCACGCGAATTTACTTCATTCAACTCTATCATCCACGTCCTTAACTATTGCGCTACACCAAAGGCAAGAATATTTCAGCTTCACTGTAGTTCATGTTAGTGTTTATTGGAGAGAAGGGTGACGTGCTTGTGACAAACTCTCAGTGTGTCCTTGTATTGAAATAGCATACTAGTACTGCAAGTTACAACAAAAAATTGGCCAATTCTGAGATGAACTCGTGGTCTGAAGATTTGGTATAAACTTTATTATGTAAACAGAAAGTTCATCCAGCCCACGAATCGCGATCTGAACGGTTTTTGTCTGGCACCTGTGCATCTGTGTTGATTTTGGTAGTGTGTCTGTCACGATAATCCCAGTAGTTTCGAGAATCTTAAAACTAAGTCTTAAGTCTAAATTACTTGTCTACTTTCGCATTTGCTACTGCGGTTTCTCACTTTATTTACTAATTTTGGAGTAATATTAACATCCTATGCTGAGTAACCACACCAATCATTTGACCTTATTTTTAAAATTCGTTACAAAATAATGTCTGAGATAGGTGAATCTATGATTAAAGATCAGTGAGCGTAATTTTTTGCAACCCTTTATGTTCAAGAATCTTTTAGGTTTTTAAATTATAACAATCAAAGTATCTTAATTGTGATAGAAATAAACTTATAGATGCTGAAATCCGATACCTCACTTCCAGCGATATGGAATTCTGAAATTTATTCCAAGGTTTTGATTTACCGTCAAAACTAGGTGTATATGATTTAGTAACAAATATTTCAAGAAAAAAACAATCCCCAAAATGTATTAACTTCAAGATTGGTATCTTGAAGCTGAGAGAGATTAGGTATTTAAAAGACCAGAGCGTATTCAGTCTTACATACATTCATCATAAGGAGAGAATGTGGTCAAACGCGAGCTTATCACATCATAAGAAAATCGTAAATTAAATTTCGACCAAATATATGAGTGATGACTGAAATAAGAGTGAATAGTACGGCATCTTGTATCAAAGTTGAAAAAAAAAAAAACCCTGTCGATAATGGTGGTATCTCTTCTAGTGCCTTGGATTATTAATGGTAATTTGCCCTTGGAGGAGAAATATAGTAAAACCGTATTTTGGGTTTTGGTTTTAAAGTGTGTGTTGAAATTATCTACAAGAATCAGACGACATATGTAACCGTTGCCTTTGTCGCATTGTCCCTGCATGCCTCAGCAACGGTGGTTACTCGTAGCGCATACCTATTAAACAGCAATCTACGGGACCTCCAACATTTCAGAATGTACACAATGATAACGGCTATTTGCAGCGCCCGGTTTGTATATGCATTACGTTTTACATGGTCCATCTGTCACAGCACCTGTTACATTGTAATATACATACTCAATTGATCTGCATTAGCTACTGCTGTGCACCCCTCATCAGAACCATCAAGTTTGAAAGCGTCAATACAACATCCCCGGGCCTCAACAGACGGTGTCGCTTGGGAAGAAAGAATAATAGGTTCTGTGATGAGCCGTAGAACTTCGTATGTAATATAAATTTCAACTTATTTAACGGAGAGGCAGCGAAACAGCCGGATAAAAATGAACAAAAAATTATCTTTCGTGTGGTATAAATTCGCAATTTTCGGATTTTTTTTCCTTCGCTTTTACTGCGAAACCTTGTTTTCTGACCAATTTCTTGGTTCTAGGTCAACGTAATGTACCTAATGGGTTCTGCTGATTGAGTTTTGACTATCAAGATATACGGCATAAATGCATTGCCTTAGATGCCTAAATATCCTAAACAGTCAAGAGACTATAGACCTCAGTGTGATATAAATTTCAGCTTGTTACGGGTATTCATTCCTGAGAGAAATGGGTCTTAAAAGCCGGACACTCAGGGAGACAAACGAACAACATAGTGATCCTACGAGGGTTTCGTTTTTACGGAGTGAGGTACGGAGCCCTAAAAATCAGCAAAACACGGCGAAATCAATACGGCGTTTGTTGTGTCGAATGACATATCATTAAGCCGTGTAACATATCTCTTGATAAAACGGGTATCCTATGGTAATCGGTTTTCTGCATGTGAAGAAAAACAAGGCTCCAACAATCAGTACTTAGTTGGTTAAAGGCTATGGTGCAGTAGTTAGGTGGCAAGACGATTCTGACGTTCTCTGTCTAGTCTGTATGATGAGGAGCAAAGTGGCAGACCACCTCTCTGTGAAGAAACTGGAATCGCAGAAGAAGTGGGGGCTATAAGGTTAGAAGACCAGCGTATTTTAATGGAGACAAAACAGAGAAAATTTGAAAATCAGACACGGATAAATGCTGAACATCCTGCATGGCATTTTGAGCGTGAGAAATATCTCCATCTGCTGTGTGCTGAGACTACTTACACTGAACGAAAAAGCCCGCCGATCAGAGGAAGCAGTGAAAAAATTCCAGATGTTTCGGGACAGTTTTGGTGATTTCTTCAGCTGCTTGATCACCATCGACGACTGGTGGCTACACCACTATATCCGTGAACCAATGATCAAAACAATCCGTGAAAACACGTGGATTCATCACTACCGAAAAACACAAAGAGCCAACCATATTCGACCAGAGTAATGCAGGTTTTCGGAACTGCGTTGTGTTACTGGCGCACAACACTCCTAAGTGACAAACCGTATCAGGGAGGCACTACCGAAATATCTTGTCAGGACGAAACGTCGTGGGAGGCTGCCCAGTGTGGTGTTTATGCTGCACCACAATGCCCCGGCTCATTCTGCGCGGGATGTACCACCCCTGCTGGATCTTTGGGCTCTCAAAATTTGCCTTAGCCTCCATTTTCTGGAGTAGCAAACACTGAATTCATCTTCTTCCCTTGGGTGAAGGAACCGCTGCATGGCAAGCATTTCCTATACTGTGATGAGGTGATTCTCGATGTGGGACGTATCCAAAACAGGCGAAATGAAGGCTTTTACGAGGGACGTCTACCTTAAGTCACGAAGTGCCAGGAAAAAACGAAAACATTCTAGAGCGAATATGTCGAGAACGTCTAACAGAATTAAAGTTTTCACTGTCACAACTTCACTTTTGCTGTAAATAAAAAGCATCATGTATTGCGCTTTCTTGTATGTTAAGAAGAATGATAAGTTTTATAAAGAAGAATTACCATCACTCGTGTGCCACTACATTGTGTTTTCGTAGATCATTTGACGTGGATGCAATGATTATTCCTTGAAAAAGGCTACGGCTTAACTCCTTCCCCATCATTGTTCGACTGGAACTTCGGCCTACATTTACGTCGTCGTGTATGGGATGTTACTCTGTGAAGTCAATTTTTTTCATATGCAGTTTTTAAGCGATCACTTCCTGGTGGATGGTATTCTCTCGTGTAGTATGTAACTTGCGTTCATGAAACCTCAAAAAATATTTGTTCAGTAATTTGTACTACTAACAATGCCAGGTTAGTCAGGATCTATGCCTTCACGTAGGTAATACTCTACACATTATACAGAGTGTACAATATCTAATGTGGTATCATGTGTTGGTACCACCCCACAGGCATTCCGAAGTTGACAATGGAATTACAAGTTTGCGTCCGACGCCGGTAGCTGTCGTACAGGACCTCGCGGGCCCAATGGAGCACACCTGGTGAGCCACACCTCCAGCAGCTCTGCACAGCGGGCGCCCTCTGCCGTCGCAATATAGGACTCTCACCTTCTTCACTATGATGCTGTCGTTCGTGCTTAGTGCAGCGAACCCCACCATAGTTACGATTGTACGAGCTGGACTCAAATTCTAGCTGTTTTATTTGTAATGGGTGTTCATATGCTTGGACAAATACAAGTAAATTTTCTGTTTGTTGTTTTAACTTGTTCGCTAATAATTTCTGCTCCTGTCCAACTCTACAACAACGACAGTTGCCACACCGCTCTGCAGCCTACCACTCATTACCATTGTGTACGAATTCGTACACAGCATAAAATAGTGAAAACTATGCTCGCTGGAAATATACAATAATACACTGAAGAGCCCGAGAAACTGGTACACCTGCCTAATATCGTGTAGGGCCACCGCGAACACGCAGACTTTGCGCAACATGACGTGGCATGGATTCCACTAATATGTGAAGTAGTGCTGGAGGAATCTGACAACATGTATCCTGCAGAACTGTCCTTAAATCCTTACGAGTACGAGGGGGATGGAGACCTCTTCTGAACAGCACATTGCGAGGCATTCTAAATACGCTCAATAATGTTCATGTATGGGGAGTATGGTGACCAGCGGAAGTGTGTGAACTGAGCAGAGTATTCCTGGAGCCATTCTGTAGCAGTTCTTGGCGTGTGAGGGTATCGCATTGTGCTGCTTAAAATTGTCAAAGTCCTTCGGAATGCACACTGGACATAAATGGATGTTGGTGATGATACAAGATGCTTACGTACGTGTCACTTCTCAGAGTCGTATCTAGATGTATCACGGGTCGCATATGAATCCAACCGGACACGCCCCACACCATTACAGAGCCTCCATCAGCTTCAACAGTCCCCTGATCACATGCAGGATCCAGTGATTCATGAGGCTGTCTCCATACACGTACAAATCCATCCGCTCCATAAGATCTGAAACGAGACTCGTCCGACCAGGAACCATGTTTCCAGTCATCAAAGGTCCAGTGTCGATGTTGTCGGGCCCAGGTGAGGCGAAAAGGTTTGTATTGTGCTGTCATCAATGGTACACGACTGGGCCTTCGACTCCGAAAGCCCATATCAGTGACGTTTCATTGAATGGTTCGCACGCTGACACTCGTTGATAGCCCAGCATTGAAATCTACGGCAATTTGCGGAAGAGTTGCACTTCTGTCATGTTGATCGATTCTCTTCAGTCGTCGTTGGTCCCATTGTTCAAATGGTTCAAATGGCTGAGCACTATGGGAATTAACATCTGAAGTCATCAGTCCCCAAGAACCTGAACTACTTAAACCTAACTAACCTAAGGACATCCCACACATCCATGCCCGAAGCAGGATTCGAAACTGCGACCATAGCGGTCGCGCGGCTCCAGACTGAAGCGCCTAGAACCGCTCAGCCACACCAGCTGGCGGTCCCATTCTTGCAGGATCTTCTTCTGGCTTCACCAATGTCGGAGATTTGATGTTTTACCGGATTCCTGATATTCATGGTACAATAATGAAGTGATCGTACGGGAAAGTCCCCACTTCATCGCCACCCCGGAGATGCTGTGTCCTGTCGCTCGTGCGCCGACTATAATCCACGTTAAAACTCACTGAATCTCATAACCAGCCGTTGTAGCAGTGGTAACCGATCTAAAAACTGTGCTAGGTACATGTTTTCTCATATAGGCGATGCTGATGGCAGCGCCGTATACTGCCTGTTTACATATCTCTGTATTTTAATACGCATGACTGCACCAGTTTCTTTTGCTCTTCAGTGTATATGCATACATGTTCCAACAAATAGGATGTGGAAACGAGTCGTTCTGGTTTTCGAACCCAGAGATAAAACAAGGTGCAGGCATCCGTTGACGGTATCGAACCTGCGAGCAGGGACTTTTCTTAAATAAAAATCGGCACAAATTTCACGGCTTGGTCTATAGAAAGCGCTCCTGGGGAAGGTGACAACTGACTGAACTGGGCCATTAAGAGTAAGTGACTCCAAAGAGTGCAAAAGATGACGTATAGTGAGATCGGTAGGCTGTCACAGAGAACACCTCTAATCTTTGAACCACTGCTCTGGTCCCACCTTCCGGCCCCAAGTGATCATTGGTAAATGGCTACACCCGACGTTCCCCTCTGTCATCATTAGTTCCCAACTAGGTGAAGCAGAGAGTTCTGTTAAACAGAATTCCGTACATATTTCATGGCTAAGCTTATACAGGATGCTCCTAGGGATGGTGCCAACAGATTGAAGCGGCCATTACGGAAAGTGAATTGGGAGAATAAAGCAATAACGCGTCTTGTCAGGTCGAGAGAAGACGACAAGGAAAGGTAAACTTTCTGTGCTGGCGTAACCTGTCGCCAGCAAACCGGTTGGCAAAAAGGTTGCGAGAAGATCGGTAATAGGCGCTGAATCAAACGCGTCTATCAGGAGAGAGCAATGCCCCGGCAACGCCTCCTCGACCGCCGGTATTTAGATCGGAGTGAATTGCAGTCACAGTCAGCTCAGTTACTACTTCAATCACTATTCTAGTGGGAGTCTGTCAATTCACGTCAGTCGCTACGAGAGTGTAGTGTTTATAGTGGGACTTGAGAAGGGCGAATTTCGAGCAAGTTAAGTTACTTTTGTTTCAAGTGGCATAAACACACAATGTAAGTTGATTTCAAAGTTTGAGGGTACAAAGAATAACAGGGGGCTTTAGCGTTGGAGCTTCCTTCGACACATCAGGCCTCGGAGAGCTCTAGAGTGGCAAGCTAATATGGTGAGATGTAGTGGAGAGTCCACTATCTTGTTGATGGAGGAAGGGGCCACTGGCCTGGTAGTGCGTTCCTCAGGAAAACTGACGACTGACACTCCGCACAATTGGCATGCGGGGGAGGGGGGGCGAGGGGTTGCCACATAATACAAAGATATGCTATGGAGGGAGTTCTTTTTCATTAATGGCCTAAATAATCAAGTAAAAGTGAATTTTTAAATACGAACGCATCTGGAACACTTGAATTACAGTCAACAATTTAGCGAGGCGTGTGGGACAGGGGGGGAACTTCATAGGATTCACCTTGGTACCCTTACAGCACATGAACAAATAATTTTATAGACTACAAGGAATAACAGACTGTAATGTCCCCACAGAAAATACCCTCTACCACGCATCAATTAATCATTGTCAATCAAACCATCCACATTCATTCACTTTGGAAAAGTATCTGATCTGATTTTCTCGTAACATATGCGGCGACAGCTAGACGACGCCAAAGTATTTTCTAGCGCGTTTATTCTTTGAAATAACAGAATGCATATATGCATTCTCCATGGTTGTTAGAGTGGTAACTAGGACAGCTTCTGGAGTAGGGATTGAGGGATTGACGTGTTTCTGAGAGATACATATTCTGATTTTCTTCTCGCTAAATCGAGCGAATTAACTTGTGTGCCACTAGCGGTTTGTTTGAATAGAAAGAGAGTGTAAACGGAAAATAATTAAGACGTGGAATCACCGGAGATCTGGACATGTAATGGAGATGGATTTAATACACAATTTCCTTCATAAATAAGTTGTGACTTTTCGCTCAGGAGTGAATGAACGAATGAGTTTTTTTCTGAACCATTTGATGATCACGTTGGCCCCGTAATTAGTGGGGAAGTTTCAGCTGTGTCGAAGAGAGCCTGCAATCACTGAGTGTGTTAAATCGTCCAAAAAGGCTTCGTACACATCTGGAATTCGCAATCTTTCGTAAAAGGAACAAATTGTCCACACGATTGATTCTCCCGACTGAATACAGTGTTTAACAGTAATAATAAATCTAAAGATCTTTTACAGCAAGCCAGCCGCTGATTACCAAGACGAAAGACTCCACCAAAGATCCTATTTGGCTGATTTCACGTAATGAAATATTATAATAAAAACTGTACATAGATAAAGGAGAGAAAGAGAGAGAGCGAATGAAAATAGAGATAATATTAATAATCCTCCATTAGTAAAACTTTTCGCCTGTCTTATCAAGGATCAACCAAGACACGGGAGGCCTTTACATTACTGCATAGATTTATGTGTGAAGGTGAAAGGGTTGTAAAGACAACAGATACACGTCTATACAGACAAGACATTACACAAAGTTAGCGGCTAGCTGCATTCATCATCTATTCATAGAGGAAGAGACCACAACTTATTATATCTTGTTAAAAGACGAAGGAGTGACTACAGTGTTGCTGACGTCAGATTAGCTTAAAATCTTAGTTCAGTGTATTGCCAGTTTCTGGTACTAAGTGAAATGTTGTGACTGTAATAGGGCAGTTATATAGTTAACTTAAATAATAATAAACATTACATAATGCATACCTTTTGTCCTGCTACTCATGTGAATTGAAACTGCCACATCTGTATGTAGTTTTGTAATGACGAGGAAAAGAAAGGAATACCGCTCAGTTTCAGTATTTTAATTAGTGAATGCAGATGTTTTGTCTTATCACCTATCGTAGCCTTAACATGAAAATATGTTGATATTTGTTCTTTAAATAAATATACGTAGAATGTGTTGTTCTGGTTGTCTGTGATTTACAACCATCTAGAGCTTCTCTAAGGCAAACATACATATGTCGGGAACAGTTATGTGATGAGAAAGTCACTCTCAAAATTTAAAAAAAACATTAGTGAACCTTAAGACTACTATTATAAACTTGTCTTTTCTGAAACGTAGTAATATAAACAGAACTTCATCAATTACTGTTCATTTATGAACAGCAGCCCCTGTCAATCAAAAATACTTGAATTTTAATAATCAGTTACTATAGCTATTCCATAAAATATACAGGTGTTGGCGAACAAACACTAAAATCCTAATCTAATTTCTAGGCACGATTCTCTGCTGAAAAATTTCTGGTGTCCTACTATGGTATGTTGAATTCTCTATACAAATATGTTCTTCAGTCACTACAGTGAGCATATAGCAAGAGAAGATTCAGTTCTTTACCCAAATCGACAACAGTATAGCACGTCTTTGGGGTTCGACAATAAATCAACATCTTGCAGTGAGTTACAAAAAATGGAAGAATATTCGTCTGGGCTTTACGTATAAGTACAGCGTTTGAGGTGATACGCGCCTCGTTTTTCAAACGATTCTTGTCGATGATAATGAGCTGGTGATTGCGGCTGAGGAACTACTTCCTTAGGCAAGCTACAGCATAGCTTACAATATCCTAGGTTGTCGGTGAGCGTACCCATACGCTAAGGTTGTCATTCAGCCCAGATATTTTTATATTAACAGCAGCGTAGTAGTGAAGAAAGGGCTCTCAAATCGGATAAAATATATGCAAAGGGGCTACGACTTGAACGGTCAATTTAGTTAACGCGTGTCGGAGTAGTTCAGAAGGCGCTCAACTGGGGCTAATTTTATGTTGCAGCCCACTTTGGATAGCAGAATGCAGCGCACTCACACGTAACCGTGAAGCATGGGCGTTATGGAGGAGGATCTGCAAGGCTTTGATCATTGCCATCGCAGCTGTTATGTGGAATAATTCCCCATGTACCAATGTGAGTTGATGTTCAACATTGTTTTCAAGTTTTTCATAGTGTTACCCTAGTCCTGTGGCATGTGTCGAGTATCGGCGAGTAGCTTATTTTACATGTGTGTTAATAGTTCACATTGTTCGAAAGGAGTATCTTGAGCGTTAATAGCTAGAGGTGTTGCATGGTGGACGACTTCATTCCATCGAGTTGCATCCGAATGATCGCGTGTTCCAACTAACTTCTTGAGTACTACACCACCAATAGTAAAACAAGCACTGTCAGTACGACGTTGGGGTATCACGTCGGTAACACTGCATTGTTGTGCTGCACATTGATCAGCTTGTATCGTTCTAAGGTATTATTCTTTGTATTGCTTAGAATAAAAGTGTAATGTTCCTCACAATTATCTTCCTTGTATTACATTGCATGACTGCCTCAACTGAGAATACATACAAAACTGGAGTTATCGTGTAGCATGCTGTAACTGCAAGTAGTGCTCTTACTCTGTTTTATTGTTAGCAAAACACTTTATACGAATTGATTAGGCAATACAACTCCCAATGCCAGTTAAGAAATACAGTCACCGCAAAATACATTCAGCTCCTTAGGCACTGAATCCTCTCGCCCTGTTCATAACTGGTAATTTTACTCCCTGTGCACATAACAAATCAATAAAGCTGTCTTACTTCTAAAACAGCAACGGTGGATCGCGATATATTCTGGTCTGTCATGAAGAAGAATAAAATATACTAGCTACCGGCTCTGTGGAGTGCAATGCTGCACGCATTACTTTGAAACGTACATGACATTCCTTTGGCTCATAAATGATGTCTTTTAAAGACATATAACCTGGACAGGGAGGATGTAGTGAGTTGGGTTAATTACTAACGCTGACCTTCTCAATAGTGAGATTGTATTCGAAGTTAACTTTGGCTTTCCAAAACATCTGACAATTTAAATTACATTACTGGGAAAAGTTACATCATTTTTACAAACTGAGTCACAAGCAATGAGATTTATACAGCAAGTGTTATCTAAACTCACTAAAAAATCATAAAGACAAAACATGAAATTACGTGTACCTGTGTTAACAAATCTTAGAAACATTACAAAATGGAAATATCGAACTAGCTGTTACATCAAATCTGTCTACGTAAATGCTGAGGTTATTCAACAATTTTTCTTTATCAGTCAACTCGTCTACAATGACGCACTGACAAAACGAAAGTCATAAATATTTAACATATTAGCCTTGCTTGCGAAAAGACTTGTGCTTCCCGCATTTATACTTCCAGTGATACATGTACTCACAATTCCTACATGATAATCTAACGCTTGGTGGCTTCATAGAGCACACCACAGAAACTGCCTACTGCATCCTCTTTCGAACACAGACTGCCAGCCACTGCTGTGCGCCCAGCGCTCTCTTACTGCAACTCTACAGTCTCAGACTAGAAGCAGTATCTTTGGCTCTGCGCTCGTGTACAATCAGCGACCAGCTTTACGGAGCCCATCAGAGACATACGTCATTTATAATAAAATAGTTTCATTCCAGTTTACATTATTGTAATTAGAATATTCGGGCGCCACATATAAGTGTTCCACAGTACACTCCTTTCAAGCTCTCCTAAGTCTTATAATGAACAGAAAGTTGCTTTTTGACCAGAACGACTCAAAACAGATACACAATCTAGCAACTGATCGACTGTATGTTGTTGCTGAAATTCTTTCTCTGTAAGGAGTGCTAGATTAACCTCATCAAAACTTATGTAACAAGTTGTTCATTAGTTCAGACATCTAATGTAGAGAGCCTTACGCAGAGTAGTGGTGCGCGAAGGTTGGTTATTAATAAAGAAATCAGAATACAGCAATTCGTTTCGGTGGACAAATGCAGAAACTTGAAGTCGTCGCACTACAATTAATAACACAGCTGTAAAACCAGGTGTTTCAGTGCCGACGTCAATAGGCGGAATACGTAAGTAATGACATGTAGCCGCCGAGTGTAACAAACAAAACCAGAGTTTAATACGATGAAATAGCCAAAGTGTCTAACTGGAAGGTGAGGAGAAATTTAAGTTGTTACCTGTTTGGAAGGCTAGCAACAAACGCAGGAACAACTTGCCGCTATTCATGCGCCTTTATGAATTTTTAAGCACACACTGTATAATCAGTCGATTCGATTGAAAACCCATGGACAGCGAAACGAAGGGGACAGTAACGGAGAGGGGGGGGGAGGATGTTGCCGTGCTGCAGTTGCCGACAATCCAAGAAGAGCTTGTTCCTGATGGAGGGTCAGCTGCAAAGGGGAACTTGGCATCTGTTTCTTACAGCTTGGCATAGACCCATGTAAACAAGGAGATTCCCGGTCCTCGTGAGAACCTGAAGTCAACTCGAGAAACAAGGACAGGGTACCGCTACTCCCGAGAATCTAGTCAGCTCGAGAAACATCAAACACTTCTAGCGTGGAATTGTATTTCACTACTGCCAGCTGAAAAGAAAGGGGGTTTAAATTTGAATCCGTACGTTACAACTTGGCTCATACCTGCTGTTACTAGACAAATGAAGCAATGCAATGCAACTGTGCAACAAATAGTGTCGTACATATACCATACGCGTTGCATGTCCCTCACAGAGGTGGACAAAGGAGTACACAGTGGAGGATCTGACGAATAGGATTATGTTACTATATTGAGTTAACAGCGGAATCATAGCATGAGAAAGGAGTGACTGTATTATCATGGGTATCCTTCAGAATGTGTATGTGCATTCATACAAACACTACGTGACAACTTGCAACAGGCAGATTGCAGAAAGAAGTACAAAAATCAACGAACATGAAGTCATGTCCTTACTGATCCATGCAATGCATCACTGGCACAGGTTATTATTGCAGACTGGTTAAAATATGCAATTACTAAACCACTTCATAAGAAAGGTGGCCAGACAGACTTAAAAAGTTACCTTCCACTTTCCTTACTGACACCTTTTCGCAGAATAAGTGGAAACAATTTACGTAGCATATCACGGTTTGGATTCTAAAAGGTTGCTCGACTGCGAATGCTATTTATAACTTCACTCATCATGTAGTACAATCCTTAAATAGTAATATACCGCCAGCTGGTACTTTCTGTGTTCATTCCAAGGATGCATCCATCTGGGAAATTTCTGCTGATGTGGGACAAAGGGTTTCGGCAGTGTAACGGGGGTGTGTGCAGAATGGTTCACGGAAGGCCGTAGAACACTTCAGGATGTGTCAAGTCGCACCACCCAGACCAGCCCACGAGAAGATCGATACCTCATAGGAGTCTCATTACAGGACAGATTTGCGTCCTCCTCGCTTTGGTGCAACAGTGGAACAGAGAAAATCTACCTTTTTCTATATAAATAAAAGCAAAACAAAATAAGCACGAACTAGTTAATCAAAACTCTAGTAAGTCAAGTTAACAGTTATATTAATGGTTATGAGCCGAAAAAACTTCTTACAATGTTTCAAAAGCTGAAAATTGAAAACTAAATACAGTGAAAAAGTGCTATTACTTTTAGATGTTAAATATAAAATTACCATTCCAGATCATTATACTAAAATCTTTCCAGAAGACCATGTTAAATTAGAGAAAATTGTTGGATTACCCTTTATTTATTGAGGAAAAACGAAATAAAGATCGTTCTATTCATTTCAGAATTTTTCTTTTTAAAATTAACTTTTTTGAATATTAAATTTTAATTCAGTAAATTTAGTTTTTTCATGTAAATGAAATTTTCGTTCACAGTTCTATATGAATTTTGAATGGAGGAAAAGAAAAACAAGCATCTTGTTTCTAAATCTGAGAATTTTGAAAAAATATTCTCTTTGATTCACAATTGTCATAAATATGACTGTTATTCATGAAAAAGAACTATTTGCAGCATAAATTCTATGCCTTAAAGGGGCCCCTTCCTTTTGGTATACATTTTTACCTAAACAAAAATGCATTTGGAGCACATGTGATTCCTTCCCCCATACTCACTGCCTGTCTCTGCTCTCCATCCACAAGTACTAAAATTCATACTTTTTCTCCTCTCATTTACCCACCATGGAGCACATGTGATATCTTCCCCCATACTCACTGCCTCTCTCTGTTCTCCATCCACAAGTATTAAAATTCATACTTTTTCTCTTCTCATTTACTGACCATAACTTTGCATCTCCCTATGTCTCTCATATTCATTTTCTCTCCCTCCCCCTCTCTATCTGCAATCCATGGCAGCGAAATCCAGGCGTCAGATAGCTGTACGTGGTATAGTGCATGATGATGTTCAAGTACTCCAGGTGTGGGCGGTCTCTTCGGTTTAATACAGCCAGTTTTCTGAGAGATTCAAATGCACTGTCACAGGTGCATCGTGTGCAATATTTCGGAACTCTCAAGTGGCATGAAGTTGCAACTTACGTCAGTAAAGCGGGAAACCCTACCAGATACACTCATGCTCAGATATAACAAGAAACTTCGAATAAGAGAAGACAGCTGATTTATATTTGCGTGACATGTACTTCAGAATGTACTACAAAAATTATTAGCATTTAAGTCACCTTGGTTGAACATGTGTCCTGTTGCCAAATAGGCACAGAATCTGCCATGGGCCTGATAACAGCGATGGTATAGCCATCCATGCTGCATTCACCTGGTTCCAAGTTCATCTGATATGCTTGCCATTGTCTCACTGCACTGCACTTATCCTTTCACCATATCCCACACATTTTCGATTTGTTGGTGAAAGAATATACTAAAAACCATTTGAATTTATTTATATCTATGATATTAAACAACTAATAGATAGATTAACAGTAATCCATTGAGAAACATTATCTGGAAATAAAAATTATTATAATATAGAAGGTGGAATAGCAAAATGTTTACTGATAAATTTAATGATTATATAATTAACAATCCAAAATGAATTTCATATTATATTATAATTTTGAATAATTAACAACATACATTTTAGGAAATTGAATATGAAAAAGAAATAGTAAATTGGATTTTAAATAATTTGCCATTGCCTCAGACACATCATCCTGGTTATAATTACTGTGGATCATTCACTAAATTAGATTAAAGATTAGCTAGACATGATAAGGGAATTAATTCACTAGATGAAGCATGTAAAGGTCACGATATTTTTACACAGATAATAAAAAATTAGAAAAAGGCATGCATCTGATAAAAAACTACACTTAACAGAATTCTTCAAGAAAGAATGTCTGCTTCAGATGCTTTAATTGGTGAAAAATTAGCTGCAATTGCAGTTAGAGGAATAATGTACAGAAAACAAGAATTATGAGTGGGAATATATGTTGATGAAAATGGCTGGGTTTTATACTATTCTTAATCGATTTTTTGTCTACATAAATGTATAACACTAGTATTGATTGTCATTTGCTACCACATGGTGAAATAAAAATAAGATTGACAAAGTTAACTTGAATAATGAAGAACTCAATAGTATTGGTCAGTTTATACCTGATGCACAAAAAAGAAAAACAGATAAAATGCTGTTGGATGTTTACCTATATAATTAAGTATACCAGTAGTGGTTCAAATGGTTCAAATGTCTCTGAGCACTATGCGACTAAACTTCTGAGGTCATCAGTCGCCTGGAACTTAGAACTAATTAAACCAAACTAACCTAAGGACATCACACACATCCATGCCCAAGGGCAGGATTCGAACCCACAACTGGAGCGGTCGCTCGGCTCCAAACTGTAGCACCTAGAAGCACACGGTCATTCCGGCCGGCATACCTGTAGTGAAAAAAATTGTTAAATGTGGATTTTTATCTTTATTTGCAGCTGAATTATTATTAATATTTAGTCATGCTATGGTATCTGCATCAAATGCAAATACAGATATAAACAAGGAAAAGCTCATAAAGCACTAGAATAACAGAAAAGACGTAATTTAAAAACGGAAGGCACAGGAAAAGCCTTGAAAAATGAAAAAAAAATCAAACAGATAATCAAAAAATTTAATAATCTTTTGTCTAATTTTCATGAAGAAGAATTAGATCAACAAATAAAAATTGAATATTTTCATAGCATATTTATGAGTGATGAATTATGTGATAAATGAACAAATATAAGAAGTGGTATAGTAAATTTAGATGTATTTCAATAATGTTGGTACTCTTTGGATTTGTTATTATTAAAGAAAGATAAATATTTTTTGATACGTTTGGAGCAAATATACCAAAAATAGGTAAATAATCTAGAAAAATGATTTATTGTATAACAATGAAGGTATACAAAATTGTAAAGAATTTATTTATGGTCATTCAAGTCTATTTGTTTTAAAAGTATCATTTATAAGTTTTACGTTTAAAGATATTTTAAATTTAATAAATTGACATTGTGGAAATAAGATAAATACACAAATTAGGGGAGAATTAAAAACTGAATTAGCATCAGTTGAAGCAGTTACTGTAGAAGAATTAATTAATTCAAAAACACCAAATATAATTTCATATAGAATTTTGTAACATTTCTAAAGTAACTAAAGCGTACATCGATTTTAAAGGTAGAAGAATATTAGATATAAAATATCCAGTAAATGGTTACGAGTCTGTTACTAAAAGATACTTAGTAAAAGAATATGTTACAAAACCCGAATATACAAGTACTTTAAAGCAGCTGAATAATTATGTCAGTAAAACAGTTTTTATTAGCTTACTAATTACTTTACAGAAATGAAAACAGGAAAAAAATGTTAAGATTGTTTCTCAAAAGTGGATTTAACTCCTTATTTAAATGAGTTGAGTAATCTTAGAGATGAAGTATATGATAAAGAAATAACTGAATTTACTTTTGTTATTGGAGGTGGACAAAAAATTTACAATTTTGGGTATAGATTTATCTTTTTAAAATTGTTTTTTGTCATCAAAATATAAATATAGCATAATCATTTAACGTTATTATTTAGTGATTTTGGAAACATAATGTATGAAAATCTTTATGAAATAACTTCTACTTATAAGCCAATAATATTACATAAGTCAAGTTTTCTAAACATAATATTAAAATATCCTGTTAAAACTGTTCCAGCTGGCATAACATTAATTACATTTAATGAAATGAATTGATTATTTTTTATTTTACATCAATTGATAATAATATTTGTGTGTACTTTTTTGAAGTCTAAAAATGTTTCGCAAAACACTTAATCCTCATAGATTAACTACTACAAATGGAAAACAAAGATTTCAAAGTATTTTTTCAATTTGGAAAACTAAAAAATTAAAATGTGTAGAAAAATTTTAGTAAATGTATTAATTATTTGCAAAGAAATTGTTGATAACTTACATAATACAATAAGGAAATTTGTTTATAATATATAATTTATTTTGAAGAAGATGACTTACGGCAAGATGATTCAGTCAAAATAGATTCTGGGAAATTAAAATAATTTCTAAAATAGTTAATGGACATAAATATGCACTAACTGTTATCGATATATTTTCAGAATTTGCTTGCAAATTCCATTAATTTTAACTCATTTGTTTTGAAAACTATTCAAGTCGAGAAACCATAAAAAAAAATTACTAGCAGACAATAGTAAAGAATTTTATAATAAAAAACTTCCATAATTTAAGAAACAATTTAATATTAATCATTATTCAGCTTTTAGTGAATAAAAAGTAACTGTTGTTGAAGATTTTAATACTGCATTAAAAAATGTGAAAAAATATGATTTACAAGAAAATTTTGTATGGGTTAAACTAATCCCGAAAATAGTTGAAGAATATCATAAACAAAACGTTCAATAAAATAAATGTAACCAAAAGATGCAAACAAAGAAAATGAAACAAATATGCAGTAAACAATTCATGTAACAAATTTATTAGATACTAATAGTAAATATAGAATTGGTGATAAAGTAAGGATAAGTAAATAAAACAGAATTTTGTAAAAAGGATATTCAGCAAAAGGGTAAACAGAAAGTTTTGAAAACTAAACGATTTAAATGTTAAGAAATAAAGGGAAATTTTTATGAACACAAATGATTGAAAACGAGTTTTCCAGATGTTTATATTGTTGAAGACGTTTTAAATAAGGAAGTTAATAAAGTACATGTTAAACGGTTAGGTTCTGATAATTCACACAATAGTTGGGTTAATGAAAGTAATGTAACTTTTTAAAATGTTGACAAAAATACTATATATTAAAGGAGTTAATTATTGAAAATTTATATATGTTTGGTATTGAATATAATTTTCATTATGTTTACTGTTTTATTAAAGAAGACAGACTATATTTTGTTTTTCAAATAAATGCTATCAAATATGATTTAATGTCAGAATTATTTGAAAATTTTAAATTTGTGTTACAGGAATAAACTGGTTTTAATGAATTTTGGTTAGCAGATGTATATTTAAAACTAAATTATGAAAAAAGTGCTTAGAAATTTAGTTTCATATTCTAAGAAACATTTTCTAGATCAGTTATATCGTCATATACATCTACATCTATCTACGCTGTTCAGAATAAAGTGCCTGGCAGAGGGTTCAATGAACAACATTCAAGTTGTCTCTCTACCATTCCATTCTCGAATGGCGCAGAGGAAAAACGAGCCCTTAAATTTTTCCGTGTGAGACTTGATTTCTCTTATTTTATCGTCATGATTGCTTTGCCCTATGTAGGTGGATAACAACAGAATGTTTTCGCAATTGGACGAGAAAACTGGTGATTGAAATTTCATCAGATGATTCTGTTAGAACGAAAAACGCCTTTGTTGCCACTCCAATCCATGTATCGTGTCCATGGCGCTGTCTCCCATATTACGCGATAATACACAACGAGCTGCCCTTCTTTCTACTTTTTCGATGTCATCCGTCAGTTCCACCTCATGCAGATCCCACAATGCACAGCAATACTCCAGAATAGGGCAGATGTGTGGTGTTAGCATTCTCTTTAGGACTCTACCCACAACATTATTTTTGTTATCGTTTGAAATTAGGTTATTTGTAATAGTAATTCCTAGGTATTTAGTTGAATTTACAGCCTTCACATTTGAGTGACTTATCGCGTAATCAAAATTTAGCGGATTTCTGTTAGTGCTCATGTGAATATCTTCACACTTTTCTTTATTCAGGGTCAATTGCCACTTCTTGCACCGTACAAATATCATATGTAAATCATTTTGCACTTTGTTTTGGTCCTCTGATCGCTTTACAATACGGTAAATGACAGCTTCATCTGCAAAAAATCGAAAGTGGCTACTAAGATTCTCTTCTATGTCGTTACTATAGATCAGGAACAATACAGGGCCTATAACACTTCCTTAGAAAATGGCAGATGTAACTTCTGTTTTACTCGATGACTTTCCATCTGTTACTACGAACTGTGACCTTTCTGACAAGAAATCACGAAACCATACATGCAACTGAGGCAATATTCCATAGGTACACAGTTTGGTTCGAAGATGCTTTTGAGGAATGGCGTCGAAATCCTTCTGGAAATGTAAAAATATGCAATCAATTCGACATACCATGTCGATAGCACTCATTACTTCATGAGTATAAAGAGCTAGTTGTGTATCGCAAGAACGATATTTTCTGAATCTGTGCTATTTGTCCGTAAATCATTTTCATTGAGGTACTTCATAATGTTCGAATACAGTATATATTCAAAAACCATACTGCAAATAGATGTATTATGGGCCTGTAATTCATCGGCTTACTCCTACTTCCCTTTTATGGTATTGGTTTGACTTGAGCAATTTTCCAGTCTTTAGGTATGAATCTTTCTGTGAGCGAGCGGTTGTATATAATTGCTAAGTATGGAGATAATCTATCAGCATATTCTGAAAGGAACCTGACTGGTATACTATCAGGAGTGGAGGCCTTTTCTTTACTAAGTGATTTAAGCTGCTTTGCTACACCAAGGATACCTACTTCTATGTTTCACATTTTGGCAGTTGTTCTTGATTGGATTTCAGTAATATTTACTTCGCCTTTGTTGGTGAAGGAGTTTCAGAAAACCGTGATTAATAACTCTGCTTTAGTGGCACTCTCATCAGTGTCTTTACCATTGTTATCGAGCAGTGAAGGTAATGACTGCTTCTTGCCATTGGTGTGCTTTGTGTATGACCACCATAAGTGTGGGTTTTCTGTCAGATTCCGAGACAGAATTTCGCTGCGGAAGTTATTAAAAGCATGTCACAATGAGGCAGGCACAATGTTTCGAACTTCTGCGCAAACTCAACCAGTCTTGGAGATTTTGCACTCTTTTGAATTTGGCATGCTTTTTTCACTGCTTCAGCCATAGTGATGTAACCTATTTTGTATACATGGGGTCCAGTACCACCACTTATTACTTTATGTGGTATATATCTCTCAATTGCTGTCGATACTATCTCTTTGACATCATTCCACAACTTTTCCATGCTGACATGATCAGATCAGAATGAATGAAGATTGTCTGTGAAAAACTGATAAGAATATTTTATCAGCTTTTTTTAAAAATAGATATACTTTGAATCTCTTTTTGATGGCTGTTGGTTTCATGGTATTCAGCCTAGCAGCAAGTGCCTTGTGGTCGCCAATCCCTGTATTCGTCCTGATACATACTATTTTCCAGGATTATTTGTTGCTAAGACGTCAAGTGTCCTTTCACAGCCATTTAAGCTTTGAGTAGGCTCAAGAACTAATTGTTGAAAATAATTTTCTGAGAAAGCACTCAGTGCAATTTCAGGTGAGGTTTTATGCCTGCCATCAGCTTTAAATGAATAATTTTCCCGGATTATCTTGGGTAGATTGAAGTCAGCTCCTGCTGTAATTGTATTAATGGGGTACCTATCTGAATTGAGAATTCTTTTAACTGTTCAGTAACCATATTTTCTGAGTCCGGGGGTCGGTAAAGCGATCCAAGTAATAGTTTAGTCCACTTGTCTACCCATACTATTTCGCAGAAACTATCTACTTCAATTTCACTGCAAGGCAAACTACTACTGGTAGCAATAAATACTCCACCACAAACTGCATATAATGTATCCTTTCTGAACTCTGTTAAATTGTTTGAAAAAATTTGGGCGTAACTTATTCACAGCTTAAGCAGCTTTCTGTATCCATAATTATTTGAGCTCGAGTGCTTTCTATTCGGGCTTGGACCTCTGGTTCTTTCCCAACTAAGATACAACAATTTACAACTACTATACCGATCGTTTCTACAACTATGTAACTGTGCCCCCTTTTAGACAAAAGCCCTTTGTGGTTCCCTGAGACCCTCTAACTTTAATAAAAGAAAAAGAACCGCCCTGTCCCTTTCCCACAGCCCCTGCTGCCTGTGTAGTCAGCTACTGTATGTAGTAGACCCTTGACCTATTAAGCGAACTTGGAAACCCACTACCCAACAGTTCAATTCAAGGAATCTGCAGCCTACACAGTCACAGAACTGCCTGAGCCTCTGATCCAGACCCTCCACTCTGCTCTGCGCCAAAGGACCACAGTCGGTTCTATCGACGATGCTGCAGATGGTGAGCTCCACTTTATGAATAATTATTCAAAGTATTGAAATAATTTTGACTTCAAATAATTCTAAAAGTTTCTTTCCTTCATTAATATAAATTTACTCAATTTGGCACTCAATTAGTTCTTGAATGTTCTTCACAATTTGGATGTCTATTTCTCATAATATTTGTTTGTTTTTCAAAAGGGAATACGATAATCATATTAAAAATTCTTACCACGTAATCGTAAAACAACCAAAGTAGGTCTTAAATTTTCATCAGTTAATTGAGAAACAACATTTGGTAATAAACTAGTTATTTGTTCATTGCTTTTATGTTAAATTTCTACAGTTCTGTATTTCATCTGATTCTTTTGGTAATTATCCTTTATTTTATTTATATCTATTAATTGATTTATTTGACACTCACAGACATTCAGAGAGTTGTACATAAATGTTTATTCTATATTTACATATTCTCTTATTGACAGTAAAATGTCATTAGTAAACCATTATTTAAATTATTTTTCTTCTTCTCTTTTATGTTTTAAAATTAAAGTATAAAGATTTAATTCACTGATAAAAATAGCTGATTTTTCATTTACCTTCAGTTCCTTCAGACTGGAAGGATTTAACATTTCTAATGTAACAGTATTATCATCATCAATATGTTGGAAGGCTTTGTCTGGATGATGTATTCTAAAAGTTTCCTTTATTAAGTTTAGAGAAGTTGTTTAGTTTTCTAGTTTTACAAATTGTTCGAAACCCTTTTATACTTCTGCAACTTAGTCTTCTTTTCTTCAATTTTAAAATAAATGATAAATTCATCTACATCTTGTTTAAATACATTTGAACAACCTTTTTCTTTAAAATAATTTTCTAAATTAGCATAACTTAATCCATATCTTTTTACAATAATTTTCCAAGTTTTTAAATAGCTGAGCTTTGGAGTACATTTTGTTTTGCCTTTATGTACATATAAAAAACGACCTTTTCGTAAATTAAAACATTTACAACTGAAATGTACTTTGAGTTTTTAATTAAAATTTCGATCACTTATGCAGATAGAGCTTTTTTTATAAAGAGACGAATTTATTAGATTTTTATTTCTTAAAACATGAAAATTTGCTTCTGGGATATAGATAAACACGATCTTGAGTTTATTTATAAAGAAGAAAACGTAATAAATGTTTAGTTTTTAATTAAATGGAAATTTCCTTCACAGATATAGGTAAATTTTTAAATGGGTGAAACAACAATGTAAAAAACTTCTTTTTCAATCAGAGAATTAAAAAAATATACTCTTTGGGACAGAATTGTCATAAATATACTATTAAATCGAAGAGTCCGCCAACACATTGAGGATCCACTCCTTCATCAATACCATGCCAGACCACACATGAGCACTGCATTATCTGCACCTATCTAATGCTTTTATTTCACTGCCAAGACATCAAGTGTCCATTCACAACCATTTAAGCTTTGAGTAGGCTCAAGAACTAATTGTTGAAAATAATTTTCTGAGAAAGCACTCAGTGCAATTTCAGATGAGGTTTTATGCCTGCCATCAGCTTTAAATGAATAATTTTCCCGGATTATCTTGGGTATAGGCAGAGGGAGAGAGACAGAAAACGAGTGTGAGAGACAGGGGGAGATGCAAAGATGTGGTGGTGAAAGCGGAGGAGAGAAAATATGAAATTTAGTGCCTGTGGATGGAGCACAAAGAGAGAAACTGAGTATGGGGGAAGAAACCTCAACACCTAAATTACTCCAAATCATTATTGTTTAGATAAAAATGTGTACCAAATGAAAGAGACCTGGTAAGGCATTTAATTTATGCTGCAAATAATTCTTAGTCATGAATATGAGATGGGAAAAGTATATAATTACATAAATGAAAGTGTCATACTTTTAACTGTCAAAGAACAGGAGCAAAAATTGGGTGTCATTGGCGATGACACATCTGAGAATGGAAAAAGTAATATTGACAGGAGATTTCAGCCCTACTGTGGGAAATAATCCTACCTCAAAGCTTGTAGCAATGATGGAAGAAATCATATATAACCATACAAGATAACCTAGAAATTTTCTTTTAATGAACTAAAGGTAACCAATTCTTTCTTCTGAAGAAAATTACCCATAAATGTACATGATCAGCTACATGATTTAAGTGTCTTATTCACCTTCTTAGCAGTAATAAAAATTTGAAGACGTAATATGGGATGCACGACACTGCAGGGTATATTACGTACATTCTGATCATTTCTAGCTGCTAGCTCAAACAGATATGTACACCAAATGGAGAAGTAGCAGAATGTTGCCATAAGAAACTAGGAGGGGACAAATCTACAAAATATGTCTACTAAATGCACACAGCATATGAATTCTCCATCTGAGGAGACTTAATCGAGAACTATAGCAGAAGAAACATGGAGGAAAAATGAGAAACAAATGAAAAAGTGTAGAAACAGCAGCTATGAAAGAAGTTGGTGAAGTCTTAGAAATAAACAGAAAGATAAAAAAAGAAAGAAAGAGTTCGAAGCCACAACAACGAAGTTAGATAGTGTTATAACGAAGATAAAAGAGACATGCCTTAAATCTCTCAGAGAGCCAACAGAGAAGAAACATCAAATCTACAAACAAGATAAAAATGCAACGAGGATGACTGGCTCTTCCATGGTTTTTGTAAATGGTCAGCCAGTTACATTTTTCTGTGCCTTTCTTTTAGCTCCTTTGTCGATTTACTTGTGTTTTAATCTGATATATAGTTACTTTTACTCATTCTCCAGCTTGTGAGTTATTCTCATCGAGCAGAGACATAAGACAATAGAATAGTCATTACTACTACTACTACTACTACTACTACTACTACTACTATTATTATTATTATTATCATCATTATTCTTGATTGTTGTAATTATTAATTTATTGTTATAATTATCATTGTACTACTGTTATAATCTCTATTTTTTTCCTTTTTTTTCTTTAACATCAATACTGTATTATACGTTATATGTCCTTAATGTTAGAGGAAGAGAAATAGAAGCTGTGATGGAGAGGAGAAAGAAAGAGATGAGAGGGGCACAACAATGGTGGCTATACCATCCCTAATATGTAAGTTTTGAGTTCCCTCTTGAATGTTGAGTGGTTCTGGATAAAACGCAGATCACAGGGGAGCGCGTTCCATAGTCGTATGGCTGAGATGGAGAATGACATGGAGAAAGATTTTGTGTTATGTAAAGGTACAGCCAAGATGCTAGACGTATCCAATCTGGTATTGCGGTTGTGGAATGATGATAGGTGTTTAATGTGAGAAGATAAGTATTGGGGGCACCAGTGGCTAAGAAATCGATGAAGTAAGCACATCGTGTGGAGATCGCGTGCCTTATGTGGGCGTATCCACCCTAGCTGGGAGTATGAAGGACTAATATGATCACACAACCGAATATTGCACACGTATCTAATGCAAGCATTCATCACCAGCTTGAGGCATCTAGAATTTTCACTATTTGTGCCGTGTTGAACTACATCACAGTAGTAAAGATTAGGCAAGACTAGCGTTTGGACTAATTTTTGTTTAACATGGGTTGGAAATATTTTTCTAAATTTTCGAATTGCATGTAGGGAGGAGAGCGATTTCCGGCAAGCTGTGACTGTTTGTTCTTCCCAGTTTAGGTGTTCATCCAAGATTATTCCAAGGTCTTTTACTGTTTTTTGGTATGGTAGTTGGGTACCATTGAGGAGTATTTGAGGGACTGTTTCGCGAAAGTACCGACTGATTAACTTTGGATAAGATGTAAGTATGACCTGGGATTTCTTGGGGTTTAGTTTCAGACCTAGGTTCAGTGCCTATCGAGAAACAGAGCAAAGATCTGCGTTCATACTCGCTACTGCGTCAGCAATGTTCTTGGGGCTTGCACGTATGTACAGTTGGATGTCGTCGGCATATAGATGGTAGTTGCAGGTGTGAATCACTGAAGAAATATCATTAATGTACAGTGAGAAGAGTAATGGACCAAGGACGGAGCCTTGTGGAATTCCAGAGTGCACGTTTTTCCATGATGACTTTTCCAACCCGCAAACGAATTGTTGACTTCTGTTTTTGAGGTAGCTGTCGAACCAGTGTATTGCGCTATTTGAGAAATTCAGCTGTTTCATTTTAATTAGTAATATATCAAAGTCAACTGTGTCAAAAGCCTTGCTAAAGTCAAGCAGTGTTAGGATGGTAGCTTCACGTCTGTCCATAGCATGTTTAATGTCATCAGTTACTTTGATTAATGCAACTGCTGTACTATGGTGCTTTCGAAAGCCTGACTGATATTCGTCATGGATGTTATGAGTTTTGAGGTAATCCGTCAGCTGTTCATGGACGATGTATTCTAGGGCTTTAGATATTGCAGGTAGTATGCTGATCGGCCTGTAATCACCTGGCGAATTAGGGTTGTCAGTCTTGGGTATAGGTTGAATTAAACTTTGCTTCCACTCAGTAGGATATGTACTACTGACAAGAGACAGGTTGAAGATGTCTGTGATAACTGGAATAATAGTGTCTACGACGTTCTTAATCATGCCAATGCTCACTCCATCATTTCCTACTGCCTCGGAAGAGATTCTCATAATTGCCTTGTGTACAGTGCCGGTAGTGACATGTTGTAGGAAAAACATGTCTCTCGAGAGATTGATATCTTGGGGCTGGTAATTTGTCGCTCCGTGGCAGTTTACAGCTGTTGAGGAGAAATCGTTTAATTCTTCAGCAGACGCTTGATAAACAGGATAAGATCGTCGCTTCCCTATACCGAAACTGCGCAGCTTTTTCCACAGTACAGCAGGTTTTGATATGCCGCATACGACAGAGCGGGCAGGTCTGATTTTGGCATTCCTCACGCTTTGCTTGGTTCTGTTTCGGAGTTTCCTATAAGCTTTGTACGCCTCGGGAGTTGGGTTACGCTTGAAGGCCCTATGTGCAGCACCACGTTTATTCATTAACTGGCGTAATGCAGTGGTGAGCCACGGAGCGGGAGCTCTCTTTACCTTGACAGTGCGTTGAGGAGCACGTTTATCATACAGTGCAATAATTTTGCGACATAATTCCCGAATTTTTCCGTCTAAAGTCGGTTCATTGCTTATATCATGCCAAGGGAAGCCTGAGCAATCCTTTTGAGGAGCGTCATGGTTAGCATTTTTTAAGTTCCTGTAGGTTACCAGGTGAGATTTTTCTTTGGTAGTATGCATTGAGTAATTTAAGAATATCACGTCATGAGCAGAGAGTCCCAGAGCGGATGTCTGATTGGCGCGAATTATTTTATCTGGTCGCTTTGTTGCTATTATATCTATGAGTGTGTGGCTGTGTGGCGTGTGATGAGTTGGGTGCAGCGGTGTTAAACTCATATTATAGGAGTGGAACAGTCGCCTTAGTTTTTCTACAGAGGGAGATTTTAACTGTAAGTCGATGTTTGTGTCGCCCATAATGATTATGTGTTCATACTGTGTCACGAGTGAGGACAGGGCAGACTGAAGGGAGGACATGGCACTGACGTTTGGAGGTTTATAGATTACTCCAATTAGCAGTTTCTGATTTGATGTATTTATTTCGAAAAACAAGGACTCTGCTTCTCCTTCGCCCTTTGCATCCGATGTGCATAGTACAGTAGGTGTCAGATCAGAGCGAACATAGGCACCCACACCACCCCCGCGTCGTGTTTCACGATCTGCCCTTAGGAGAGAGTAACCAGTGATTCGGATAGCGTCAGAAGAAATGTTTGGTTTCAACCAAGTTTCAGAGACGAGGATAATATGGAACAGCGATTGGCAGAACAGGTCACAGAACTCGTCGTAGTGAGCCGTTAGCGACTGCGCATTCGCGTGGGCCACAAAGAGCCCGCCGCCGGAACCGGTCCGTCCCATTGCGGCCGCCTGTAGGACCGATCGCGCTCCGTTTACCTGCTGGCCGGAAGAAGGACAAAAGCTGGATTTTGCGGGGGAAGACATATTTACAGGTGTGTCCAAGGTCGTGGCTGACTCGAGCGTCTGTGGGCTAAAGGTGAAAAACAGGCTGGAAGTATCGGAGAAGGGAGCGAAAAGAACGATGGAAAGTGACAGTTGTGGTTACGAAAAAGATAATAGTAGTAGTAGTGGTAGTGACGAGGGTGAAAATAACAGATATAGAAAGGCGGTTTTAAGGAGATTCCTGTTAATGGAGAATGTTAATTCCCGTTTGACTGACAATATGAATATACATGAGCACTTATGATAGACAAATAAAGAAGCAATATTTATGTGAGACAATTGACTGATTTTAAATAGAGTACTTATGGTACTTAAAGAAATAACGGAGCAATATTTAAGCTAAAAAAAATGAAAAGAAAGAATAAAAATTAACTTATATTAGACAGAGTACAATATGAGACGTTGTCTCTCGCGAGATTTCGCTCAGTCTTTCAGTTCGAACATGTTCGTCACCGTTTTCCTCCCTCCTTCCGTCTTGACTACGATCCTGCCATCCTGGGTCCATACATTTTGAAGGCCGAACTGTGTGATCGCAGCGTTCAAAACTTTTAGTCTTTCGCGCGTCATATCTTCCCTCAGGGTAACCCCACTCTTGGCGAGTTTTCTTTTCTGAGCAAACACTTCAGCTCTTTTCCGGTATGACACAAATTTAATAATTATGGGCCTGGGTTTCATGGCACCTGGTATCCTGCGCCCAACACGGTGGCTTCTGTCAATATCGGCCACGTCGATCTGCACGCCAAGTTTCTCCAGCACGAGGCTAATGGCCAGGTCGTCGGTGTTTTCATGTTCGTTTTCAGCTACCCCGAACAAGCGCAAGCTGTTCCTTCTCTGATACTGCTCAATTTCATCGGTGGCAGCAGACAGTTTAGCTTCTAGGTCGGCGGCTTTTTTCTCTTGTGCGGCCAGGGACTTTCTAAGAGACTGGATTTCGGCGCTGTTGCGCCCGACAGACTCTTGCAGTTTGTCCATGACCGCGGCCGTCACAGAGTCCGTGATGGACTGCACTATTACGTCTAGCGTGTCTTTATCGCGCAGCACCGCACTCACCTGGGACCGGACGAGCTCCCCGATTGCGGGAAGCGAGGCCCCACCTGCCGCCGGAGACCGGGCGCCCGCGCTGCCTCTCCCCCTGTAGCCTCGCCTGCTGCCGCTTACTCGTGCTCTTCCCATTTTTCACTCACTTATCACTTATCACCTGTGGTAATCAACGGAGAACAACACACCACGGCAAGTAACACTTGTTTAGTCGGATGCACACGTTGTGGACTGCCGTACTTCTCTGTAACACCATCAATGAGCGGAAAAACTCGCGAGCCGAAGAAACGCGCGTCACTCAGTGGCCGCCATCTTGGGGAATACTCACGGAAGGGAAATGATAGCTTATAAAAATCATAATGTTCAAACATAGAAGAAGTTACTTCCATGTGTAACATCAAACAGGTAAATAGAATAGAACCTGTGGTATGAAAAAAATGCCCAACACAGAAAAAAAGGTTAAAATTTAAGTTGTTGTTGTGGTCTTCAGTCCTGAGACTGGTTTGATGCAGCTCTCCATGCTACTCTATCCTGTGCAAGCTTCTTCATTGATGAACTGGGAGATGTACTTAACTCCACAAGGAATAGAACATCTACTGGTACAAATCGCATAATCGTTGAGCTCCTAAAATAGGGAAGCAATCTACTACATAAGTACTTTATTTATTTAATAGGCGCTGGAAAATGGAGTAATTTCACTAGAATGTCCACAGGCAAAAATAATATTACTATTTTAAAAAGGCGACAACAATACTTGTGGCAATTATAATATAATTATCCATTTGGACAATGTTTATGGAATAATAATATACTGGACGTTAACGACTATAGCTGATAGTTTATTAGCCCAACAATAAGTTTGATTCTGGAGGGGCAAGTCAACAACAGATGCGGTTTTTAAAATTAATAAATCTAAAAACAGGGCGAGCATAATACGGAAATCCTTTTAACATTTACTGGTTTTATTAAGACAGCCGATAATGTTGATAGAGAGGAATTGTTGAGATTTGAGAGGCCAAGAGAATATCCACAACTCGGAATACACCTTTTAAAGTGTAAGTGTAAATGGTACGATAACACAGACTGTAACCAAAAACAAGGCGTTAGACAGCATTTTACCTACAATTTTTAATATTTATTGACATGATAGACGCAGATTTGTGAGGGCGGGGGGGGGGGGGGGGGGTTGACATTGACAGAAATTTCCTTTGAACTGCATTTTATATGCAGATGAGACCACACGGTTGCAGGAGAATCAAGAGTAACGAAAGAGAATACATCTGTTATGTAAGATCTCTAAAGAGTAGCATTTGACAAGTTCAGAAAAGAAGAAAGAAAAACCAACGGCTTTTAAAAGAAAACAACCTGGATGTAAAAAATTTGATTATTAATAGAATAAAAGAATCTGTAGTTGTTAGTAGTATAAGGGACAGGTGAAAAATTTTAACAACTTAGGTCCTGATGTGACATATGAGTATGATGAAGATATAGAGAAGTTGGCAAGGTTTGGGAATATGTGTGGAAAAACAAAACAACGAAAGTATAAGATCGGAATGTTATAAGACGATGGCAGTTTTAATGCTTGTTTGCGGAAGTGAATCATGGGTTGTAAATAAACGCCAAGAAACTAACATACAGACAGTAGGGATGAGATTTATAAGTACATAAAGGGATGCAGAAGTGATATTTCTAGATTTCCTAAATGCATTTGACATGGTGTACCAGTGCAGACTGTTGACGAAAGCTCGAGAAAAAAAAAACTTAAGTTAATATAGATGAGCAGTAAAAACAAACTCGTAATGTTCGAGAAAAGCATTAATAGTGTCCTGTATGACAGAGACATGTTGAAATATTGGTGCGTATCGCTGCAAAGTGTTATGAAATGGAACGAGCATCTGAGCTTGTGGTAGGGAAGGCGAATAGTCGCCTTTAGTTTATTAGGGGTGTTGAGTCAGGTGCTGTGGGATTCAGCACCAAGACAAACATTGAAGAAGAGAAGTTGCGATGGCTGATGGCAGGAAAACAAATTGATCCGTGTATATCATATGCTGATTAATATAACTATTTCTAAAACGGAGAGAACCATTACTTAACTTGCTTCCTGTGCTCGCCATGCCTTCAACATGCAGTTACTTTTATACACTATCACTACTCGCAGAACAAAGGCTAAGTAACTTCTGTCTATTACTCAGAACTGATTTTTCTGGAACCTGCGTCCGAACTGCGTCCGACCAGCGATGGGCGGCTGGTCAAGCCAGCCATTGATAGGGGGCACTGAACTCTGTAGTTCCTGGAGGTGTGGTGTTGACCGCTCTTTACCATTGGCGCGCGGTTCAGCGTCTTCTTGAGACCGTTTCGTGGAGCTGTGCTAGTAGCTGTGCAGTCGATGCTTTACGAATTTTGGGAAAGTCTGGTTCAGGACCGCATATAGGATGCTAGTGCGACATATTCTTGAATACTGCTGGAGTGTGTGAATCCTCACCACCTCGAATTTCAATTAGACAACACAGTAATTTAGAAGCGGGCACTAGATTTGTTGCTGGTACGTACGAGCAACAAGCGAATATTATGCACATGTTTAGGAGAGTCAAATGGGGATGCCTTGACGGAAGGCTACGTTCTTTTCGAGTAACGCAATTGAGACAAGTTAGTGAACTGGTAAATAAAGCTGACTGCACAACTATTTTACTGCTACTTCTGCCAGAATCCATTTCACGTAAGGACCACGAAGATGGGATATGAGAAGTTGGGGCTCATGCAGTGACATACAGACAGTCGTTTTTCCTCTATTTGCGGGTGGAACAGGAAATGAAATTACGAGGAGTAGTAGCAGTAGTAGAAGGAACCCTCCGTCGCACTTCATACAGTGTCTTGCTGAGAGCGTATGTAGTCTTCACTACATTTCAAAACACGGAATTACAGAATATCTGAATACGTTTAATATTGTCAGTACAATACAGGAGAATAAGAGAAGCTGGAATGAAAATCTGGAAAGAATAAATTGAGAAAGATTATGTTTTCACATAAGAAGTTTGGAAAGGAAGTCAAGCAGGACAGAGACAAAATACAACGAAGCAAAACAAAAAAATCGCAACACCAAGAAAGGATTGCGTGAGATAACAACAGTTAATAGGTGTGTCACTACATCTGAGAGATGATGGGTATACAAATTTCGCACCATTCGCATAGAAGTGACACTAGTAGCGCCACTATGAGGGTCAAAATCAAGTTTGCTTTAAATACACGATGTAGCTGTCATGAGCATTACTTACCTTTGAGATTTGACGTAGTGGGTTGCTGTTAGTCAAGATTGCTTTTAAGGTGACAAAAACGCCATTATCAACACCTCACTTAGTTTGAACGAGGTCATATAACAGGACTACGAGAAGCAGGATGTTCATTCTGCGATATTGCAAAAAGACTGGCACGAGAATGTACAGTTGCAAGAACAGTGGATTCCGAACGGCCACGTGGCACAACCGAGATAGAGGATCATTGTATTCGGCTCATTGCTCTGGCGCATCGTACTGCATGTGCAGCAGCAATTTGAGCAGCAGTTGGAACCACAGCGACACAACGACTGTTACAAGTCGGTTACTCCCAGGACAGGTCCGGCCCAGACGCCGTGCAGCGTGCATTCCACTGTCCCCCCAAACCACCACCGACTTCAGTACTGCCAAGCGAGAGCCCATCGGAGGGCAGGATGGAGGTCTGTTGCGTTTGCTGACGAAAGCTGGTTCTGCCTCGGTACCATGATGGTCATGTGTTGGTTAGAAGGAGGCGAATTTGGAGGCTGCAACCAAACTGTCTGCGTGGTAGACACACTGGACGTGTACCAACAGTTAAGACGTGGAATAGGATTTCGTATGTCAGTAGGAGCGTTCTCGTGGTTATGCCATGCACCCCAACTGCAAATTTTTGCGTCAGTCTGGTGATTCGACCTGTTGTGCTAACATTTATAAGCAGACTAGTTTTCAACAACAGCATAACGCTCGCCAACGTTTCAGTGTGGTGACCAAACATGCTCTATAGAGTGGCGACATATTTCCTTGTTATCCTCGATCACCAGACCTGTCTCTAATCGAGCACGTATATCGGACGACAGTTCCAGCGTCATCCACAGACTGCATTAATCATCCCCATATTGACCGATCAAGGGCAACAGGCATGGAACTCCATCCCGCAAAATGTCGCTTGGCCCTTATACAACACAATCCATGCACGTTGAAATGCTTGTATGCATCAGTCTGGCGGTTATTTCGGTTAATAATGTACCAGCATTTCAGATTTTGAATGGTGTATTTCACGTTCACGTTAACCTGTCATCTTGCGATGTTAATCACTTAAATGTGTTAGTTAGACAAATGTATTCCCAAAAGCTATTTTTTTGTGTGTTGAGATCATTTCCATTAGTGTATTACACAGGTAATGTGGTTTTTGAAGTAGCCCATATGTTGTCCCGACGTCCATTGCACAAAAGTGTGTGATATGTTGAGTGGTACTTAAGATAGGTGAATAAATTAGTGAAATCAATGTGAAGTGAAGTACAAATTAGAAAATAAATTAAAAACTTAGTTTAGTTTAGAAGAGTTACACACGGGCAAACAGCGGGCAGAGCAGCAGTGACAAAAGAGCCAATGACCATGAAGTCAGCACGTTCTGGAGAAGCCATCGCCCTCCCCACATAATCGGAAGCTGTCGATACAGCCGTCAGGGCATCGCCCGACCGGCTCACGTGTTTCTCAATTGTCACATGTGATCAAAGGCCCTCGCCTACATTCCAAGAGGCAATGACCAACGTTAAGAAGATTCTTCGAGAAGCTTTCCAACGTGACAGAAGAGGCAATGACCGTGAAGTCGTTCACCTCCAGTAAACTGAAGTAAATAAATACGCGAGACGCAGTGGGCCCGACAGTAGTGGTTTTCAGTTCAGTTTCGGAGCTGAAGACCGTCATGCAGGAAGAGACTACATCGTACACACAAGCACCAAGTGCGCCGCTGCAGTGGAATAGCAAGCAGCAGCCTCGCCGCCAGAAGACAGGAAGTGTTTGAAGACTGATTTTTACGTACCCGGGTGAGTCGTGAGGACGGGAAGGAGACGGCCTGGGATGAAGATCCGACAGCCGAAGACTGGCAAGCGGGAGTCCGTTGTTCGAGTCCGGGACACTGGCCTTCCCCCGCCGCGCTGCTCCTCTTGCCGACGCAGGCGGCCGCATAGAGAGAGAAACACTGGGACGCCACATCGAAGGTATCACCATCCGATGCACGAGTTCGTTCTCAATAATTAAACGGGCCACAGCACGATGCGCATCTCCAGTCAACTGGGCGAAACGGCGACACGAGATACACACCGCCAGGCGTAATCAGACGCCGCCTCTGACCCAGCATGAAGGCTTCGCAAACGACACAGCTGTCGCTCTCCCAGCCGGAACCATCCAGTAAGAAAACCGTTGTACAAATCTTCAATAAAAATTATCTTTTACCAAAATGCTGTTTCATTCTACCTCATACCCGAGCCAAGGAAGAACCCGCCGTACCCACATGTTGTTAAGAGAGAAAAAGTAATTCATTTATTGTTTTTCACCCTGACGTAATGCTTTAGAATCAAATGCCCTCTGCAGTAATGCTCATCCAGACAACTGACTAGAATCAAAAGAGCAAACTCAGTTACAGATAATAAGGGTCGTCTGCGACGTTACTACTCCAGAAGACAGTAAAGTTTTTCGACTTTTGGTTACGGGACTTTCCGGACGAAGACAAAGTCTTGTGAAGTTGGATGAATCTTTTTGAAGGACCCTGTACACTGAGGTGCGAGCTTTGTAGCAATATGGAAATCTGGCGGACGGCGTGACGTATGAACGCCGTGTGCGTCGCGCCGGGCTTCGATAGCAGGGACCTGGGGCCCCACATAAAGTTTGCCGACACCCTGCGCCGCGCTCATCGTGCATGCGTGGCGCGCCCGCGATAAGCGGACCCACTTGTTGTGCGGATAAATCACGACGCCCCGTCAGCGACACTGCACTGGCGTAGCGCGGCGCAGCCGGCGCACGCCTCACGCTCGCCACTTTTCCGCCAGCTGAACAAAGCAGGCGGCGTGCGCGCTTGTGCGCATGCGCGATCTCCGTCCTCAGCCTGCTACTGTGCGGGAGGCGTCACGTTGATGGTAGTGGAACTCGTGTTTTCTCCGTTAAATGGTGCCGTTTCCGTTGCAGGTATAACGTGTCATTCAGTCGAATTAAAGACGTTGTGGCTGTTCCGTGATGTCTATGAACGGTTCGTAGGCTTTATAGACTTGCAAAAAGAGTTTTAAGGTATAAAATAGTGCAAATTCTGAGAAAAGTTGAGCTAAGTCGGTACTATCCAGTTCATGCAATAAGTATGAGCTTACAATAAGACTGGAAGACAAAGAACGAAGTGCACAGAGTAAAACGTGTGTAACCTTTCGCCTCTACGTTCGAAGCAGCACTGACAAAATAAGAGATAGATTCTAGAGTGGAATAAAAACTCAAGATACAAGGATATCAATGTTAATATTCGCTGATGACATGACTCTGCTTAGTGAAAGTGAAGAAGAATTATAGGATTTGTTTAATGTAATGATCAGTGTAATAGGTATAGAATATGGATCGAGAGTAAATCGAAGACTAAAGTAATGAGCAGTAGCAGACATGACAACTGCGAGAAACTTATCATATAGTTGGTGTTCACGAAGTACATGAAGTCAAGCAATTCTGCTATCTACGCAGCAAAACAATGTATGACGTAGGGAACAAGAAGGACTGAAAAGCAAACTAGCACCAGCAAAAAGGGAATTCCTCACAAAGAGATGTCTACTGCTCTCATACATATACATTTGGAGCACAGCATTGTATGTGGTGGGATATAGACTGTAGGAAAACCGGAAGAGAAAAGAATTCAAGCATTTGAGATGTGGTGCTGTTGAAGAACGTTGAAAATTAGGTACACTAATAAGGTAATGAACGAGGAGGTTCTCTGTAGAATCGATATACGAAAAACAACTGCAAGAAGAAGGAACAGGATGATAACTTCCACGGTACTAGAGGGAGCTACAGAGGGTAAAAACTGTAGAGAAAGGCAGAGATTGGAATACCTCCAGCAGATAATTGAGGTCATAGGTTGCAACTGCTACTCTGAAATCAGAAGGTTGGTACAGTAGAGCAATTAATGGCAGGCGACATCAAACCCGTTACAACACTAATATTAAAAAAAAGAAAATGAGTCCACAGCAATTGTACAAAACTTGGACACACCGCGAGAAATGTATGCTTCGACAGAAATGCAGATCTTGAATGAATCTTTCTGTAGGGCCCTGTGTACTGAGGTGTGAGCGCTATAGCAGTATGGAAATCTGGCCGACGGCGTGGCGTACGAACGCCGTGTGCGTCACACCAGGCTTCGATAGCAGCGACTTGGGGCCCCACATAAAGCCTGCAGGTTCCACTGTTGTGTATGTCCACTAACTGGGCATGTGCAATGTTCTCAGTATTTGTGTCAGTTGTGGTCACAGCAATGTTGAACGTAGTTGTGAGTGCATTATGTCACAGCTGACCGAATTCGTACGTGGAAAAATTGTCGGTGCTCCACAACGTAGAAAATGAGAGAGTTTGGCGTTCATTTTCCTTTAGGAATTGTCAGTTTCCTGAGCGATTAAAGAACTCGGTAGTAAAGCCCCTTTATAAAAAGGGACAAAGGGATATTGTAGATAATTTTACACCAATTTCTGTGCCATCAGTGTTTGCAAAAGTTATTGAAAAGGCCGTGTATATAAGGATAATTGATCATTTTGTATCACGCGATTTCCTATCAAATCTACAGTTCGGCTTTTGAAGTCGTTTAAGAACTGAAACTGCTATATTCTCTTTTCTCTGTGAAGTACGGGATGAGTCAATCAAAGGTTTCGAATGCTTGGGCATATTTCATTATTTAACTCAGGCATTTGATTGTGTTGCTCAAAATATTGCTCCAGAAGTTGGACCATTATGGAATACGGGGAGCAGCTCACAATTGGTTCGCCTCTTACTTTAGTAACAGGCAGCGAAAGGCCATTACTTAAAATGTTGATAATGGCTGTGATGTGGGGTCTGAGTGGGGTACAGTCAAGTGGGAGGTGCCCCAGGGATCAGTGTTAGGGCCACTCCTGTTCCTTATTCATATAAATGATACGCACTCTAGTATTATGGCGTACTCTAAAATATTTCTGTTTGTTGGTGACAGTAGCTTGGTAGTAAAGGAGGTTGTCTGCAACATTGGCTCGGTATCAAATAGTGCAGTACATGGCCTAAGTTCATGGCTTGTAGAAAATAGGTTAACCTTAAATCACAGTAAGACTCAGATTTTATACTTTCTAACACACAGTTCAACAAAACCTGACGTTTTAATTTCACAAAATGGGAATATGATTAGTTAAACGGAACAGTTCAAATTTCTAGGTGTTCAGATAGATAGTAAGCTGTCGGGGAAAGCCCACGTTCAGGATCTTGTTCAGAGTCTTAATGCTACCATTTTTACTACTCGAACGGTATCAGAAGTGAGTGATCGTTCGACACGAAAATTAGTCTAATTTGCTTATTTTCATTCGCTTATGTCGTATGGTATTATATTTTGGGGTAACTCTTCCCATTCCAAAACGATACTTTTGGTTCAGAAACGCGTGGTTCGATCGAACCTCTTGTCGACTCCTGTCCACGATTCTGGGTATTTTGAGCCTCTCTCTCTCTCTCTCTCTCTCTCTCTCTGTATATATATATATATATATATATATATATATATATATATATATATATATTCCTTACTGTCATTTCTTGTTAACAATATTAGCTTATTCCCAAGAATAAGCAGCTTTCACTCGGTTAATACTCGGCAGAAATTTGGATCGGACTTCCTTAACTCTTGTGCAAAAAGGTGTGCAGTATAATGCTGCATCTGTTTTCAATAAGCTACCACTCGAATTCAAAAATCTTAGTAGTAATCCACGCTATTTCAAATCGAAACTGAAGAGTTTCCTTATGGGTCATTCTATTCTGCAGAGGAGTTCCAAGAAATAATAAGCTGATTCTTATTTTATTGTTGAGTGTGTTTACTTAAACTTATGGACTGACATTTTTCGGGTTCATAAACGTATATTTCTATCTGTTATTACTTTTATGTTGCAATTTCACGTACTGTCATGGAGATTTGCTCCTCAACTTGGTCCTACGGAACTTGACGTGTAAATAAATAAGAGGTACCTTATTGAGGATTTACACAGCATGGAAACTGGAAAAACATTATCCCCATGTGTTGAGTGATTGCGACGGACTGTCGTTGAAGAGGTTTCTGACGAAAACCGTAAGAACGATACCTGTAAAAGGCACTGCAGAACATAAAACCGTACACATGAACCCTATCGGCTCCATAAGCAGAGAACTGCAGGACAAGCTCGAGTTCCAAACCCACTCATCAGTGATGCGAATGCCCGTTACAGGAAACGTGGTGCCAGAGCCACATAACCTGGACTACAGAGCAAGAATTAATTTGGTCGACTATGTCTTCTGTCACACTGTTCAGAACCTGTGGACAAGTTTACTTCCGAAGAGTGTAAAGTGGCGGGATTTCGGTTATGATTTCGGCACCCATATCGTAGTATTCCACGGGACGAAAAGTCTCACTACTGTCAAGGATTAGAGAACCTTTTGGCTGAACAGTTGCATCCCATGGTACAATGTTTGTTTCGTAGTCCTGGTGCTGTCTTCCAACACGACAGGTCCCGAAATTTCCTGGCAGATTAAAACTGTGTGCTGGACGAGACTCGAACTCGGGACCTTTGCCTTTCGCGGGCAAGTGCTCTACCAACAGAGCTACCCAAGCACGTCCCACGCCCCGTACTCACAGCTTTACTTCTGTTAGTACCTCGTCTCCTACCAGGTCCCATTTTTACACAGCTCACGTCATCCTGGACTAGAGTTATCACCACAAGGCTTATCTCTCCTGACTACCACAGTCAGCTTATCTCAATAGCATTGAACCTTTGTGGTCTTCCTTGAAGTGTAGAGTACATGATCGCTATTCACCTCCATAATAGTTACCTGAACATGTCACTAATTTGCAGGACGAGTGGTATACAATTTCCTTGAAAATCATACTTTATCTGTACTCAATCATTCGAAGACTGGAAGTGATATTGAACACCAAAGGTTTTCCTACAACATTTCAGTTCTTTCCATTTTTTTCCATAACAATATTAATGTGCTAATAGTAAACTGCAGGAGCGTCTATAGAAAGGTCCCAGAACTGCTCTCATTAATAAACGGTCACAACGCCCATATAGGACTAGGGACAGAAAGTTGGCTGAAACCAGGCGTAAACAGTAACGAAATCCTAAACTCAGATTGGAATGTATACCGCAGAGACAGGCTGGACATTGAAGGAGGAGGCGTGTTTATAGCGATAAGAAGTGCAATAGTATCGAAGGAAATTGACGGAGATCCAAAATGTGAAATAATTTGGGTGAAGGTCACGGTTAAAGCAGGCTCAGTCATGGTAATTGGATGTCTCTATAGGCCCCCTAGCTCAGCAGCTGTTGTGGCTGAGCACCTGAAGGATAATTTGGAAAATATTTCGAGTAGATTTCCCCACCATGTTATAGTTCTGGGTGGAGATTTTAATTTGCCGGATATAGACTGGGAGACTCAAACGTTGATTACGGGTGGCGGGGACAAAGAATCGAGTGAAATTTTTTTAAGTGCTTTATCTGAAAACTACCTTAGGCAGTCAAACAGAGAACCGACTTGTGGCGATAACATATTAGACCTTCTGGTGACAAACAGACCCGAACTATTTGAAACAATTAACGCAGAACAGGGAATCAGCGATCATAAAGCGGTTACTGCATCGATGATTTCAGTCGTAAATATAAATGTTAAAAAAGGTAGGAAGATTTTTCTGTTTAGCAAAAGTGACAAAAAGCAGATTACAGAGTACCTGACGGCTCAACGCAAAAGTTTTGTCTCAAGTATAGATAGTGTGAGGATCAGTGGAAAAAGTTCAAAACCATCGTACAATATGCGTTAGATGAGTAATCGCCAAGCAAGATCGTAAGAGATGGTAAACAACCGAGTTAGAAAACTGCTGCGGAAGCAAAGGGAACCTCACAGCAATCATAAACATAGCCAAAGCCTTGCAGACAAACAAAAATTACGCGAAGCGAAATGTAGTGTGAGGAGGGCTATGCGAGAGGCGTTCAATGAATTCGAAAGTAAAGTTCTATATACTGACTTGGCAGAAAATGCTAAGAAATTTTGGTCTTATGTCAAAGCGGTAGGTGGATCAAAACAAAATGTCCAGACACTCTGTAACCAAAATGGTACTGAAACAGAGGATGACAGACTAAAGGCCGAAATACTAAATTTTTTTTCCAAAGCTGTTTCACAGAGGAAGGCTGCACTGTAGTTCCATCTCTAGATTGTCGCACAGATGACAAAATGGTAGATATCGAAATAGACGGCAGAGGGATAGAGAAACAATTAAAATCACTCAAAAGAGGAAAGGCCGCTGGACCTGATGGGATACCAGTTCGATTTTGCACAGAGTACGCGAAGGAACTTGCCCCTCTTCTTGCAGCGGTGTACCGTAGGTCCCTAGAAGAGCGTAGCGTTCCAAAGGATTGGAAAAGGGCACGGGTCATCCCCGTGAAGGGACGCCGAACAGATGTGCAGAACTATAGACCTATAGACCTATATCGATCAGTTGTAGCATTTTGGAACCCGTATTATGTTAGAGTATAATGACTTTTCTGGAGACTAGATCTCTACTCTGTAGGAATCAGCATGGGTTTCGAAAAGGACGGTCGCGTGAAACCCAGCTTGCGCTATTCCTCCACGAGACTCAGAGGGCCATAGACACGGGTTCACAGGTAGATGCCGTGTTTCTTGACTTCCGCAAGGCGTTCGATACAGTTCCCCACAGTCGTTTAATGAACAAAGTAAGAGCATATGGACTATCAGACCAATTGTGTGATTGGATTGAAGAGTTCCTAGATAACAGAACGCAGCATGTCATTCTCAATGGAGAGAAGTCGTCCGAAGTAAGAGTGATTTCAGGTGTGCCGCAGGGGAGTGTCATAGGACCGTTGCTATTCACAATTTATATAAATGACCTTGTGGATAACATCGGAAGTTCACTGAGGCTTTTTGCAGATGATGCTGTGGTGTATCGAGAAGTTGTAACAATGGAAAATTGTACTGAAATGCAGGAGGATCTGCAGCGAATTGACGCATGATGCAGGGAATGGCAATTGAATCTCAATGTAGACAAGTGTAATGTGCTGCAAATACATAGAAATAGATCCCTTATCATTTAGCTACAAAATAGCAGGTCAGAAACTGGAAGCAGTTAATTCCATAAATTAAGGGTCATTTAGTAATCGCGAAAGCGTTACGGTGATGACAGATAAACTCCAGTGGAAGACTCTGCAGGAGAGACGCTCAGTAGCTCGGTACGGGCTTTTATTAAAGTTTCGAGAACATACCTTCACCGAAGAGTCAAGCAGTATATTGCTTCCTCCTACGTATATCTCGCGAAGAGACCGTGAGGATAAAATCAGAGAGATTAGAGCGCACACAGAAGCATATCGACAATCCTTCTTTCCACGAACAATACGTGACTGGAATAGAAGGGAGAACCGATAGAGGTACTCAGGGTACCCTCCGCCACACACCGTCAGGTGGCTTGCGGAGTATGGATGCAGATGTAGATGTAGATGTAGAAGCGCGCGATGGTTATTCGTAACACAGTTACGTTTCATATTTTTTGCTTATAAGTGTAGTGATCGGAACAACCAAATAAAAACAATCCATTCAGTCGTTTGTTGATAAACAATCGACTCGCTCGGTTGTCGTTTTATATATCGGTTGAATTATGCATTCATCCATTGCGTGAAACCCGTACGCTGGAGAAACCTAATGAAAACATTCGACGCAGTCCGGCAGATTCAGTTCTGAGCGGAAAGATGGACTTTTTTGCCATTCTGAAATCATTATAGTAGACTGCACTCTGTTATTGCCTCACATCACTGTTTGTCCCATTCCGATATTTTCTTTTTATTGAGTGCTAGTATGTAGCTTTTAGTTCAATTTTTCCTCCATGTTTACGAATAGGCGTTTTCTTCACAATGAACTTTGTGTCTGATTCAGATTGACGAATGGACCAGTGGTGTGAAAAGGGCATGTGTCACATGACTGGACAAAAAAGGACTGTGAAAATAAATTCAATGCGATGTATAGTATCTTCAAGGATGATTCATATTCCGAGACTACGTTAAAAGAATTCAGAAGGAAATTGGCGAGTAATATCAAATATTTCTCGCATAAAACATACCCCCCTTAAGCGAAAGCTTAATAAACTTTATAAACGTAAGCTTAAAAGCTTAAAAAGCAAGTGATTAAATGACGAAACAATTCAAAAAGTTGTGTCTCATATGCTTTCTATTGAGGTCATCTCAGCATTTAGCGAAATAATACTGTCGGTTGATAAGTGCAAAACCAGCGAGAAGAGAGAGACAGAGCTAGTTATTGACTTTCTAAAACCAACGGGAAATCTATATTTAATGACGAAATACAAAAAGTTTCTGTGTAACTAAATAAAGACATATTTTAAAGTATACTTTTTCTTCATCTCCCCTCGAAATAAGATATGTTACTTCTCTCTAAAACAAAAGTTAATAACCATAGTCATAGTTCATTTACAGGGTGGAGCAGAGAAAACGCATGTTTTTTGAACCGCTGGTACGCAGCGACGAGTTATTGACCTTGAATGAATGTTGACAGACTGCCCATACAATGCAGTTTCAGTCGCTATGGAGCGTTAGAGAGTAGAGCATCCTGTGTTCGTTTTCGAGCAGTATTTCAGAAACAATGATTCCATAGTCACAGTGCAACGTCTTTCCTGCCAAAATTTTAGAGTTGGAAGTCGAGGTGCAGTACTTGATCGAAATTCTGTACTCCGATGGGTTGTAGCGTTTAGAAGCACTGGATCTGTGATGAAAAAGAAACCACCTGGACTTCCCCGTTCAGTTCGTACTCCGGAAAATGTAGACTAAGTGAGAACCGCAGTTCTTGCTAACCCGAAACGATCGGCTAGACGATAGGCTGTAGCGCTTCACCGCATCTTACATGAGGATCTTAAACTTCACCCGTACAATATAATGATAGTCCAGCACCTTAGTGAAGGGGATTTTGTGCAGCGCAGAGAGTTTTTTTTGCGTAATGGACGAAATTTTTACAGAAGATGCAGATGCTACAGTTTTCATGAGCGATGAAGCACATTTTCATGTAGACGTTTACGTCAATGTTCAAAATCGTCGGTATTGGGCGCCGGAGAATCCACATGAATTACACCAGCGACCTCTCGACAGTTTAAAAGTAACAGTGTGGTGGTGCATTTCAAAGATGGGGATTGTTAGAATCCATTTTTTTCGAAGAGGATGGAACTGCAGTTAGTGTGACATCAGAGCGCAACGTTAAAATGTTAAAAAACTTTCTTCGTCCAGAACTTGAAAGGCGTCAAGTGAACATGAGGGAAATACGGTTTCAGCAGGACGGTGCCGCAGCTCACATGGCAAGAGCATCCATGGAAGTGGTTCGACAAATGTACCCAGGACCTGCTAGTTTGAGATATGGTGATGTTTACTGGCCCTCTCGCTCACCCGATTTCTCGATAAGCGACGCCTTTTTGTGGGGATATTTAAAATCAAAAGGCTACATGGACAAGCCCTGCACAATCGATGATGTTGCAGAGAGCGATGCGTAACTTTCGGGACAGGATCCAAATTTTTATCCAGCAAGAAGGACGTCATCTCCCAGACATTATTCTTCGAACCTAATTAAAGTATGTATATTTCAAAACTGCATTTAAAAATTTATCCCTTAATGCTTGTTTTTATTATTTTTATCAAACGTTGTCCCAGTCATTCAATAGTGAAAAACCATTTCCTCTGTTCCACTCTGTATAATGGAAATTGCTGAAATAGTGTGTAAATGAATTCATTCAATCTCGCAGAGTGAGTCTAAAACTTCTTACAGATGACATGGCTGTAGTGGGTAATGTCGTACGGTTGTTTCATTCAAGTGAATCAAAAAACAATAGACTGTCGAATCTGCTGTTAAAACCAGACGTTTTTGCCACCACTAGGTACGGCTCGACCAGACACTCGAATTAGGCACGGCAGTTATCGCTGAATCAAGTGGTTTCCGGTTACACCGGTTCTTTTTTTCTCCATTTGAACCTCACTGCTTGAAACCGCAATTGGAGCATTGTACTTTATTGCTACCGCACTCCGTAAAATATTTTCACGAATTTTTGAAGAAAAGAGCGCTATAGCTACAAGCCCTTCGTTTATAGGCGCGACTGGTCTTGCAGCATTTCAGTTGCATTATCACGTGCAATTTGTACAAATTAACAAGAAAAAACTCATGTAAGGTAAGAAAACGTAAGTAAAATGAAAAGATATACATGTTAACATACAAAATCAAGTCATAGTCTGCTCGAGAAAAGAGAGTGGGATGAACCTGCCTTCATAGTAATCAACTTTTCGCTAAGTAGCGGACATCAAATATGAAATAGCATAAAATAACATATGATGGTTCCGTGATATGTTCCCGTGATACCTAGAGAGGACGAAATTTAAAAAGAAGAAATTCGTAATTGATATTCCTTTTGTTCTTCATATACATAAATGATTTGGCGGACAGTGTGGGCAGCAGTCTGCTGATGATGCCACGATGTTACGGTAAGGCGTCGAAGTTGAGAGACTGACTTAGACAAAATTTTCAGTTGGTGTGATGAATAGCAGCTAGCACCAAATGTGGAGAAATGTAAGTTAATAGGCCGAGCGGTTCTAGGCGCTACAGCCTCGAACCGCGCGACCGCTACGGTCGCAGGTTCGAATCCTGCCTCGGGCATGAGTGTGTATGATGTCCTTAGGTTAGTTAGGTTTAAGTAGTTCTAAGTTCTAGGGGACTGATGACCTCAGAACTTAAGTCCCATAGTGCTCAGAGCAATTTGAACCTTTTGTAAGTTAATGCGGATGACTATAAAGAACAAACCTTAATGTTCGGATACAGTATAACTAGCGTACAGCTTCACATACTCAGGTCGTTTAAATATCTGGGTATAATTTTGCAAGGCGATATGAGGTGGAACGAGCACGTGAAAAGTGTGATACGGAAGACAAGTGATCCACTTCGGTTAATTGAGAGAATTTTAGGAAAGAGGGGTTCACCTGTAAAGGAGTCCGCCTATAGGATGCTCGTGCGACCTATTCTTGAGTACTGCTAGAGTTTTTGCGATCCGTACCATGTCGGTTTGAAGTGAGCCAGACACTTGTTGTCTCACATAGCCGTATACTGTCTGTTTACATATCTCTGCATTTGAATACGCATACCTGTACCAGTTTCATTAGCGCTAGTGTATAACGGCGTCTTAACTAGGGTATGTAATGATTATGATTTACACCAGTTACTTATTTTTCAGTCTCCAGTGGTCTGGAAGTTACAACGTGGGCAGCTTCTCAAGAATCCTTTGCAGAATAATGTAAGCCATTCAATAGTTTTATATTATCAAAAGGAATTTTACAAAAATCAACATGTGAATTGTCCAGCAAATGCATCTTAGTTACAACTATTTACTTAACGGCTTCGACATTAAATGTGGTCTTTTTAGCAATTCATAAATCATGTGTCAGCCGGAACTCTTTTAGCAGTACCATTAATGCAAGGTGGAGCTAGTGCAAACGCAGCAAAGGGTTGCAAATTTTTGCAGCAGTTATCTTGAGATGTAGGGAAGAAGAAAATGATTGACCTCGTTCAGTTTGGTTTAATCGAAGAGTGTATTGTCTTCGTTCTTTGGGTATGACCATATGCTTCACTGTATGACCATATTCTCCCCCCATGAACCATGGACCTTGCGGTTGGTGGGGAGGCTTGCGTGCTTCAGCGATACGGATAGCCATGCCGTAGGTGCAACGACGACGGAGGGGTATCTGTTGAGAGGCCAGACAAACATGTGGTTCCTGAAGAGGGGCAGCAGCCTTTTCAGTAATTGCAGGGGCAACAGTCTGGATGATTGACTGATCTGGCCTTGTAAGACTAACCAAAACGGCCTTGCATTGCTGGTACTGCGAACGGCTGAAAGCAAGGGAAACCACAGCCGTAATGTTTTCCAAGAGCATGCAGCTTTTCTGTATGGTTAAAAATGATGATGGCGTCCTCTTGTGTAAACTATTTCGGATGTAAAATAGTCCCCCATTCGGATCTCCGGGCGGGAACTACTCAGGAGGACGTCGTTATCAGGAGAAAGAAAACTGACGTTCTACGGATCGGAGCGTGGAAAGTCAGATCCCTTAATCGGGCAGGTAGTTTAGAAAATTTAAAAATGGAAATGGATAGGTTAAAGTTAGATATAGTGGGAATTAGTGAAGTTCGGTGGCAGGATCAAAAAGACTTCTGGTCATGTGAATACAGGGTTATAAATACAAAATCAAATAGGAGTAATGCAGGAGTAGGTTTAATAATAAATAAAACTATAGGAGTGCGGGTAGGCTACTACGAACAGCATAGTGAACGCATTATTATAGCCAAGATATACACGAAGCACACGCCTACCACAGTAGTACAAGTTTATATGCCGACTAGCTCAGCAGATGATGAAGAGATTGAAGAAACGTATGAGATAAAAGAAATTATTCAGATAGTGAAGAGAGACAAAAACTTAATAGTTATGGGGGACAGGATTTGGATAGTAGGAAAAGGAAGCGAAGGAAAGGTAGTAGGTGGGTATGGGATGGGGATAAGGAATGAAAAAGGAAGCCGCCTGATAGAATTTGCACAGAGCGTAGTTTAATCATAGCTAACACTTGGTTCAAGAATCATGAAAGAAGGTTGTATACATGGATGAGGCCTGGAGACACTGGAAGGTTTCAGATAGGTAATGTAACGGTAAGACAGAGGTTTAGGAACCACGTTTTAAACTGTAAGACATTTCCAGAGGCAAATGTGGATTCTGACCACAATTTATTCGTTATGAACTGAAGTATACAGAGAAGTCGCAGCATTAGAAAATTGCAGCGAAATGCAGGAAGATCTGCAGCGGATAGGCGCTTGGTGCAGGGAGTGGCAACTGACCCTTAACAGTGACAAATGTAATGTATTGCGAATACATAGAAAGAAGGATCCTTTATTGTATGATTATATGATAGTGGAACAAACACTGGTAGCAGTTGCTTCTGTAAAATATCTGGCAGTATGCGTACGGAACGATTTGAAGTGGAATGATCATATAAAGTTAATTGTTGGTAAGGCGGGTGCCAGGTTGAAATTCATTGGGAGAGTCCTTAGAAAAGGAGGTGGCTTACAAAACACTCGTTTGACCTATACTTGAGTATTGCTCGTCATTGTGGGATCCGTACCAGGTCGGGGTGACAGAGGAGATAGAGAAGATCCAAAGAAGAGCGGCGCGTTTCGTCACAGGGTTATTTGGTAAGCATGATAGCATTACGGAGATGTTTAGCAGACTCAAGTGGCAGACTCTGCAAGGAAGGCGCTCTGCATCGCGGTGTTTCAGGTTTCGAGAGGGTGCGTTTCTGGATGAGGTATCGAATATATTGGTTCCCCCTACTTCTACCTCCCGAGGAGATCACGAATATAAAATTAGAGAGATTCGAGCGCGCACGGAGGCTTTCCGGCAGTCGTTCTTCCCGCGAACCATACGCGACTGGAACAGGAAAGGGAGGTAATGACAGTGGCATATAAAGTGCACTCCGCCACACACCGTTGGGTGGATGCAGACTATAAATGTAAATGTAGATGTAGATTAAAACTGAAGAAGCTGCAAAAAGGCAGGAATTTAAGGAGATGGGACCTGGATAAACTGAAAGACCCAGAGGCTGGAGAGTATTAGGGAACGATTGACAGGAACGGGCGAAAGAAATACAGTAGAAGAAGAATGGGTAGTTTTGAGAGATGAAATAGTAAATGCAGCAGAGGATCAAGTAGGTAAAAAGTCGAGGGCTAGTAGAAATTCTTGAGTAACAGAAGAGATATTGAATTTAATTCATGAAAGGAGAAGATATAAAAATGCAATAAATGAAGCAGGCAAAAATGAATACAAACGTATCAAACATGAGATCGTTAGGAAGTGCAAAATATCTAAGCAAGGATGGCTAGAAGACAAATGTACGGATGTAGAGGCATATATCACTAGGGGTAAGACCGATACCAGTTTCAGGAAAATCAAAGAGACGTTTGGACAAAGAAGAACCACCTGCGTGAATATCAAGAGCTCTGATGGAAAATCAGTTCTAAGCAAAGAAGGGAAAGCAGAAAGGTGGAAGGAGTATATAGAGGGTCTATATAAGGGCGATGTACTTGAGGAGGATATTATGGAAATAGAAGAGGATGTAGATGAAGATGAAATGTGAGATATGACACTGCGTGAAGAGTTTGACAGAGCACTGTAAGACCTAATCCGAAACAATGCTCCCGCAGTAGACAACATTCCATTAGAACTACTGACAGTCTTGGGACAGCCACCCCCGACAAATCTCTACCATCTGGTGATCAAGATGTTTGAAACAGGCGAAATACCCCAGACTTCAAGAAGAATATAATAATTCCAATTTCAAAAAAAGCAGGTGCTGACAGGTGTGAAAATTACCGAACTATCAGTTTGATAACTCACGGCTGCATAATACTAACACGAATACTTTAAAGACGAATGGAAAAACCGGTTGTAGCCGACCTCGCGGCAGATCAGTTTGGATTACGTCGAAATGTTGGAACACGTGAGGCAATACTGACCCTACGACTTATCTTAGAGGATAGATTAAGGAAAGGCGAACCTACATTTCTAGCATTTGTAGACTTAGAGAAAGCTTTTGACAATGTTGACTGGAATACTCTCTTTCAAATTCTGAAGATGGCAGGGGTCAAATACACGGAGCGAAAGGCTTTTTCCAATTTGTACAGAATCCAGATGGCAATTATAAGAGTCGAAGGGCAAGAAAGCGAAGGAGTGGTTGGGAAGGGAATGAGACAGGTTTGTAGACTATCCCCGATGTTATTCAATCTGTATATTGAGCAAGCAGTCCACTTAAGTAGGTTCGTAGACGCGAGAAATATGTTTTTTTGTAAAAAAAAAAAAAAAGGATCCTGGTGTGGTTCACAGAAACATTGTTAGTAATACCCCTTGGTTTTTTGGTATGGAAATATAGTAACCCTAGAGCGGCCTCGTCTGAAGGTGAGGTTCCATCTGACGGAAGCTATGTGATTGATTCACCGGTGCAGCGGAAACTGCAGAGTCAATAACCAGGTATTAGCAGAAACATTTTTTATAACAGCTGCCATTCAGACGTCACTTTCATGATAGCAGGCCAGGACCCAGACGAGGCTAGTAGGTGGCAAGTGACGTACAGTGCAGCAGTGGACTGCTGCAGTAGCGCAGGAGCAGCTGCAGATCTCCTATCATCCTGTCCCTTCTCCTTATCAGTGTTTTCCACATATTCCTTTGCTCTCAGATTCTGCGTAGAACCTTCTCATTCCTTACCTTATCAGTCCACCTAATTTTCAACATTCGTCTATAGCACCACATCTCAAATGCTTCGATTCTCTTCTGTTCCGGTTTTCCCACAGTCCATGTTTCACTACCATACAATGTTGTACTCCAGACGTACATCCTCAGAAATTTCTTCCTCAAATTAAGGCCGCTATTTGATATTAGTAGACTTCTCTTGCCCAGAAATGCCTTTTTTGCCATAGCGAGTGTGCTTTTGATGTCCTCCTTGCTCCGTCTGTCATTGGTTATTTTACTGCCTAGGTAGCAGAATTCCTTAACTTCATTGACTTCGTGAACATCAATCCTGATGTTAAGTTTCTCGCTGTTCTCATTTCTACTACTTCTCATTACCTTCGTCTTTCTCCGATCTACTCTCAAACCATACTGTGTACTCATTAGACTGTTCATTCCGTTCAGCTGATCATTTAATTCTTCTTCACTTTCACTCAGGATAGCAATGTCATCAGCGTATCGTATCATTGATATCCTTTCACCTTGTATTTTAATTCCACTCCTGAACCTTTCTTTTATTTCCATCATTGCTACCTCGATGTACAGATTGAAGAGTAGGGGCGAAAGGCTACAGCCTTGTCTTACACCCTTCTTAATACGAACACTTCGTTCTTGATCGTCCACTCCTATTATTCCCTCTTGGTTGCTGCATACATTGTATATGTCCCGTCTCTCCATATAGCTTACCCCTACTTTTTTCAGAATCTCTAAGAGCTTGCACCATTTTATATTGTCGAACGCTTTTTCCAGGTCGACAAATCCTATGAAAGTGTCTTGATTTTTCTTTAGCCTTGCTTCCATTATTAGCCGTAACGTCAGAATTGCCTCTCTCATCCCTTTACTTTTCCTAAAGCCAAACGGATCGTCACCTAGCGCATTCTCAATTTTCTTTTCCATTCTTCTGTATATTATTCTTGTAAGCAGCTTCGATGCATGAGCTGTTAAGGTAATTGTGCGATAATTCTCGCACTTGTCAGCTCTTGCCGTCTTCGGAATTGTGTGGACGATGCTTTTCCGAAAGTCAGATGGTATGTCGCCAGACTCATATATTCTACACACCAACGTGAATATTCGATTTGTTGCCACTTCCCCCAATGATTTTAGAAATTCTGATGGAATGTTGTCTATCCCTTCTGCCTTATTTGACCATAAGTCTCCAAAGCTCTTTTAAATTCCGATTCTAATACTGGATCCCCTATCTCTTCTAAATCGACTCCTGTTTCTTCTTCTATAACATCAGACAAATCTTCACACTCATAGAGGCTTTCAATGTATTCTTTCCAACTATCTGCTCTCTCCTCTGCATTTAACAGTGGAATTCCCGTTGCACTCTTAAGGTTACCACCGTTGCTTTTAATGTCATCAAAGGTTGTTTTGACTTTCCTGTATGCTGAGTCTGTCCTTCGCGACAGTCATATCTTTTTCGATGTCTTCACATTTTTCCTGGAGCCGTTTCGTCTTAGCTTCCCTGCACTTCCTATTTATTTTATTCCTCAGCGACTTGTATTTCTGTATTCCAGATTTTCCCGGAACATGTTTGTACTTCCTCCTTTCATCAATCAACTGAAGTATTTCTTCTGTTACCCATGGTTTCTTCGCAGCTACCTTCTTTGTACCTATGTTTTCCTTCCCAACTTCTGCAATGGCCCTTTTTAGAGATGCCCATTTCTCTTCAACTGTACTGACTACTGCGCTATTCCTTATTGCTGTATCTATAGCGTTAGAGAACTTCAAACGTATCTCGTCATTCCTTAGTACTTCCGTATCCCACTTCTTTGCGTATTGATTCTTCCTGACTAATGCCTTGAACTTCAGCCTACGCTTCATCACTACTATATTGTGATCTGAATCTATATCTGCTCCTGGGTACGCCTTAAAATCCAGTATCTGATTTCGGAATCTCTGTCTGACCATGATGTAATCTAATAGAAATCTTCCCTTATCTCCCTGCTTTTTCCAAGTATACCTCCTCCTCTTGTGATTCTTGAAGAGGGTATTCGCTATTACCAGCTGAAACTTGTCACAGAACTCAATTAGTCTTTCTCCTCTTTGATTCATTGTCCCAAGCCCATACTCTCCTGTAACCTTTTCTTCTACTCCTTCCCCTACAACTGCATTCCAGTCGCCCATGACTATTAGATTTTCGTCCCCCTTTACATACTGCATTACCCTTTCAATATCCTCATACACTTTCTCTATCTGCTCATCTTCAGCTTGCGACGTCGGCATGTATACCTGATCTATCGTTGTCGGTGTCGGTCTGCTGTCGATTCTGATTAGAACAACCCGGTCACTGAACTGTTCACAGTAACACACCCTCTGCCCTACCTTCCTATTCATAACGAATCCGACACCTGTTATACCATTTTGTGCTGCTGTTGATATTACCCGATACTCATCTGACCAGAAATCCTGGTCGTCTTTCCACTTCACTTCACTGACCCCTACTATATCTAGATTGAGCCTTTGCATTTCCCTTTTCAGATTTCTAGTTTCCCTACCACGTTCAAGCTTCTGACATTCCACGCCCCGACTCGCAGAACGTTATCCTTTCGTTGATTATTCAATCTTTTTCTCATGGTAACCTCCCCCTTGGCAGTCCCCTCCCGGAGATCCGAATGGGGGACTATTCCGGAATCTTTAGCCAATGGAGAGGTCATCATGGCACTTCTTCAATTACAGGCCACATGTCCTGTGGATACACGTTACGTGTCTTTAATGCAGTGGTTTACATTGCCTTCTGCATCCTCATGTCGTTGATCATTACTGATTCTTTCGCCTTTAGATACAATTTCCCACCCCTAGGACAAGAGAGTGCCCTGAACCTCTATCCGCTCCTCCGCCCTCTTTGACAAGGCCGTTGGTAGAATGAGGCTGACTTCTTATGCCGGAAATCTTCGGCCGCCAAAGCTGATTATTTATCAAAATTTAGGCAGTGGCGGGGATCGAACCCGGGGCCGTAGATGTTTTGATTATGAATCAAAGACGCTACCCCTAGACCCCGCGTACAATCACTTCATCTCGGAGGTCGGTAGAGAATTCAATATTCCCAGATCCAAGGCGTCAAGATTGTGCCGAGAGTACCAAATTTCAGCCGTTTCATCTCTCCACGGACAACGCAGTAGTAGACGGCCTTCAGTTAAGCGTTTGTACAGAGTTCAGCGCTAAGAGAGAAGTGACACTGCGTGGCATAACCGCAGATATCAATGTGGGACGTACGACGAACGTATTCGTTAGGACAGTGCGGAAAAATTCAGCGTTAAACGGCTGTGGCAGCAAACAAACGATGCCTTTTCTAACTGCACGACATCGCCCACGCTGCTTCTCCTTGGCTCGTGACCATATCCCTTGGACCCTAGACGACTGAATCCTGATTTCAGTAAGTAGTAGCTGATGGTAGCGTTAGAGTACGGCGCACACCTCACGAAGCCATAGACCTAAGTTGTCAACAATGCACTGTGCAAGCTATTGGTGGCTCCATAATGTGCTGGGCTGTTTTACACGGAATGGACTTGGTCGTGGTTATACCCGGATAATTGGAGACCATCCGCTGCAGTTCTTGGACTTCATGTCCCCAAACAACGATGGAATTTTTATGGATGACAATACGCCATGTTACCGGCCGACAACTGTTGAAGTTGTTTTGGAGAACACTATACAATTCGAGCGAATCATTTCGGAACCCAGATCGCCCGCTGTGATCCCCGTCGAAAATTTATACGATATAATCGACAGATTAGTTCGTGTACAAAATCCTGCATTGGCAACAATTCCGCAATTCCGGACGGCTGCAGAAAATGGTTCACAGGCTCTGAGCACTATGGGACTTAACTTCTGAGGTCACCAGTCCCCTGGAACTTAGAACTACTTAAACCTAACGACATCACACACAACCATGCCCCGGGCAGGATTCGAGTCGGCGGCCGCAGCGGTCGCGCGGTTCTAAACCGTAGCGCCTAGAACCGCTCGGCCACCCCGGCCGGCCGGCTGCAGAGATAGCACGACTCAGTTTTTTTGCAGGGGACTTCCAACGACTTGTTGAGTCCATGTCTCGTCGAGCTGCTGCACTATGTCGGGCAAAAGAATGACCGACACGATATTAGGAGGTATCTCAAGACTTTCGTCACCTCCGTCTACGTCGATGACTGATCCATACACACCTAGACTGGTCCTAAAAGCCGCCTACCCCTCAATTCATTTTCCTGGAAATTTTGAGAAATATTTCAGAGTTAAGGTTGATAACGAACGTTGTGTCAGCTACTGTGGAAGTCAACACCCACACAAACAAGGGAAGTGTGAAGTTGCGATGGCCGGTGGCGGGAATCCAAAATCATGTGTACAAAACGCTTTAAGATTAAACGAACTCTTAATTTCCAAAAATAAAAGAAACCTAACTTCTCATTATGAAGTGGCTTCCTGCGCCTTATACTTACAAGTACTTTAGCCACTATTACTACTCACAGAACGCAGGCTAACTATCTAATAGTACTGATGCTCTCGAAGTCTGCGACTAAATTAGTCCGACCTGCGACGAGCGGTTGGTTAAGTCAGCGTTCACAGAGGGCGCTGAATCTGGAGGTGTGGCGCTGGCCGCTCTTTGCATTGGCGTACGAGTAAGCGCCTTCTTGTTGCCGTTGCGAGGCGTTGGCTGGTCGGAGTGCAGACTGCGCATTCCTACATTCCCCCCTCTCCACCCAAAAAAATGACGCACAGTTGTCGTGTAGGGATCTACTTTATGAGAATGGTGCAAGGAGGGGGAAAGAAAGAAGCTGGGCGGCATGAGGAGCCGCGAGCCACAACATGGGACCGACGTCGAGCCCCCGACCGCGACCAGACATCCGTTCTGCGCTCCATCAGTCGGAAAATCCACGAAAAGGCGCCCACCCTCTCCCTGAGCCTGTCAGACGAAAAACGGAGAGGGCAACGACAACAACCATGCGGCCGGGTAAGAGGGGGGCGTCAGGAAGTTGAGCTGCTGCGACGGCGAAGGCGATGGTTACAGCTCCATCGGTTCCACAGGCGGTGACGGAGAGGCACCCTGGGGCGGTAGCACCGATCGCAAGTTCCTGGCAGGATGCGAATGTGGGGACAGAAAATCTGCAGCAGACTCTCGCAATCGACAAGCACGAATCTGGTTCTGATGACGGCGCAACAACCCAGCAGAACCGTAAATTCAATTTAATGCTTGCAGCCAGATTTCGAAAAATCCTTCCTCTCTCCCAGCTCCTGTTGCGACCAAGAACTAATAGAATTATTAGGCACAGAGCTCTACTTGGGGATCGTGGAAGGCGCCCTGTGCTGCGGTGGGTGCAGCAACTGGAGCAGCGTGCGGTGGAGCCGGCTATGTAGGAGCTCCGCCGGCGGCGGACCGTCGCAGGGCTGTGAACTGTCGGTTGCGAGGAAGAGATGCAGCGATTGCTCCCGTGGGTGGGAGGCAAGTAGTTTGTTCATCTGTTGCTTGGACGTTCAGTTTCTCCGTTCGACTGAGTTTGAAACGGAGCACTGGTAACATGAGTGATAGCATTGGCTGTAAAAATCAGTTCAAAGTCCTGAGCAGTAAACCTCGGCCCGTTGCCTGTAGCCAACACTTCGGGCAAACCTTCCAAGCAAAAAATTAGATGATGAAACCTGAATGGTACAACGTGACGTATTCGACTTCATGGGAACTACGAACTACTTGCTAAAAGACCGAACGAGACTTTCGAAAGGGTCAGGCCAAATCAATATGCGCTCGTTGCCGCGGTGATCGAGACTTTTGCCAAGCTGGAAACTTTTGCGGCGTAGCCAATATGGTTTCAGCGCAAGCGCGGCATTGTGACATCGTCTTGTCAACGTGGACGTCCATGCCCGGCCAAGTATTCGGCCGACGCGCAAACTATTTAGCGCCTACAATTCCCGAATGCCTTTGGTGGAGCAATCGCAAACACGTCTTTTTGCAACACTTTAGGAATAAGCACACGCGGATGTCCAGAACCAGTCGACAATAAAATCATACCTTGCTTGACGGAGGAGCTATGCCGACGAGCATAATATCGCCGCACAAAAGAATTCTGAATGTTTTTCACTGAAAGAGGCCAAGCAGTACGGATGTAGTGCAACAAAAGGGTCAAAACAGGATCTGCTTCTGTGGCCTGTGCAATTTTCCTACAGTGCACAGGAGAAGTCTGTAGACGGTTCAGGGCCCTGCGTATCGATCTGACAAAAAGTTACAGCAGTAGCATCGAATTCAGAATAAGGACCAATAGGAAGGCGGGACAGGACCGGACAATATTTCGTACCGATACTGAGACAATAACAAGGCCCAACGTTGCAGCTTCTTAGCCGTGCGTGGCAGAACAGGTTTCGGCGGATGAAACAAGGACTGATGTGGCTTATGGTCCGCGGCTACATAAACTTCCGTCCAAACAGATAATGGTGAAACTTTGTCATGCCATACATAATAGCGAATGTTTACTTCTCCATATGGGAATGGCCTCGCCTGTGAATCAAATCTGTGCGAAAGCCCAGTTCCGTTCCCATGAGTAGAAGCGTCCACTGCCAAAAGCACAATCTCAGCGGGATCGAAATGAACCAGTCGTCTGTCATTCAACAAGGCACTTTTATGTTCCTCGAGTCCGCCTGACACTCTTTGGTCCAAACAAAAGACACATTCTTCCGGTGCAAACGATGCAACGGAGCCGCGATCTGGACTCCGTTGGGTGTAAACCGGCTATACTGTGTCAACTTTCCAAATTCAAATGGCTCTGAGCACTATGGGACTTAACATCTGAGGTCATCAGTCCCCTAGAGTTAGAACTACTTCAACTTAACTAACCTCAGGACATCACACGCATCCATTCCCGAGGCAGGATTCGAACCTGTGACCACAGCAGCAGCGCGGTTCCGAACTGAAGCGCGTAGAACCTCTCGGCCACAGCGGCCGGCTGTCAACTTTCCAGTAACTGGCTGCAGTTCCGTCACATTCCATGGGGCATGGAGATTACGGATCGCCAGAAAATATGAGTGAAGGGGAGGAACACCTTGGCTATTAACCTGAAAAAAGGCAGTTTGTCTAGACGGCACTTCAAATCTGCAGCTGAAAGCACTTGAAAAGGTGTACGAAGGTTACTGATACATTCCTCCGGTGTACTCTTATCACCACACTATCGTCAAAGTAACTTGAACAGAATGGAACTTTTCCAGTGAGCTGTTCTAAGGCACGTTGGAATATGGCAGGTACTAAAGGGCTGCCAAATGTAAGCGCAAAAATTTGAACAACCCTAAATGTGTGTTGACCGCAAACATATTCTGAAACTCCTCATCAAGCTGAATTAGCAATTACGCATCGCGTAAGTCAATTTTGGAAATACAGCGGCCTGCACCAAGTCTGTTCGTTAACACCTCGGGGCGAGGCAACGAATAAGTATCAATTATTGTTTCTGGAGTCACAGTGGATTTAAAGTCAACTAAAAGTGGAAGTTTTCCAGAAGCTTTTGATAGAATGACTAAGGCAGAATCCCATTGACTAGCATGGATAGCAGTAATAACACCCTTGTCATGCCATTCTTTAACTTCACTTTGTGTCTAGGAGCATCGGGGATGGGACGCACCCGAAAAATCTTAGGCTGCACGTTGTCCTTCATTGTAACGTGGGGCACAAGATTATTTGCTCTGCCTAGTCATTCAAAAAATAAATCAGGAAATTCCACAATCAAGTGACTAACACTGTATTTTGGGTTGAAAACATAAACAGAATACGAAGACCAAACAAATCAAATGAATCTAGCCCCAAAATATTTTCACCAAAAGTGAACGCAAAATTGTAAATGCCACCGGGCTGGTGTGACACCGGAATGTGGCAGCCAAACTACGTGTACCAAGTACTGGAATGTCCTGAGCGGTATACACGGTAAGTTGTGTGCAAGATTTTTTTCAACTGTGGCTAACCCTACTGTTCATAAGCAGCCTGAGTATGCAATGTAACAGAAGCGCCAGTGTCTAATTGAAGTTGCACACTGCGTTTGGCAACGACTCAGTTCAAAAACAGTTTGTTTGACTGTCGTTGACCCGCACTTGGGCTGGGGAAGATACGTCCTGAATGTGGTCATTACTAATATCGGTAGCCAGTGTGGCAAAAACTACATTCACTGACAGAGAAGGTGCTCCGTGCTTACGTAAGTGAATATGGGTGGAGCTCTTTGTCTGTTGCAAGCACACAGACGGAACATAACGCGGCCTCTCACAAGCAAAGCAAGTCGCGTTCCACGAAGAGCAATGTTGTCTTTTATGATTAAAAGGCAGCAGGGACATTATATCACAGCAGACACACGCATTGATCTTTACTCGATAGGCTGTGGCCTATTTGCGCATGGCGGTCGGTCGCAAGGCCGCACCTGTGTGTCACTTTGCGTTAAACACCAGTCGGGAGCTATCCACAGGCAATGTCACACAGGTCCTAATGTTACATAATTTGTATCACTTGTTTCAAAGCAGGATCAAAATCTCTAAGGATTTGTTCACAAATCCTACTGCCTGTCACATTGTAAGTAAGTGCATCACGAATCATTGTGTCACTATAGTATTGCCCACAGCTAAATTGAAAACGACACTTTCGTGTCTAAATTGAAGCTCAGAGACCCTCTGACGGTATGTCTGTTCTGGCTTTTTCCGCAATCGAAGGAACTTGTAGTGAGATGCAGCAACCTGAACCGGATGCTCGTAATACTTACAAGGGAACCTCCCCATCGCACTCCCCTCAGATCTAGTTATAAGTTGGCACAGTGGATAGGCCTTGAAAAACTGAACACAAATCAATCGAGAAAACAGGAAGAAATTGTGCGGAACTATGAAAATATAAGCAAAATATACAAACTGAGTAGTTCATGCGAAGATAGGCAACATCAAGGATAATCTCAGCTCAGGAGCGCCGTGTTCCCGTGGTTAGCGTGAGCAACTGCAGAATGAGAGGTCCTTGGTTCAAGTCTCCCCTCCAGCGAAAAGTTTTTATTTATTTTGGCAAAGTTATGATCTGTCCATTCGTTCATTGACGTCTCTGTTCACTGTAATAAATTTAGTGTCTGTGTTTTGCGACCGCACCGCAAAACCGTGCGATTAGTAGACGAAAGGACGTGCCTCTCCAATGGAAACCGAAAACATTTGCTCCCAAGGTCATAGGTCAACCGATTCCTCCACAGGAAAACACGTCTGATATATTCTATACGACACTGGTGACGGCATGTGCGTCACATGACAGGAATATGTTGTCGACCCACCTAACTTGTACACTTGGCGAATGGGTAAAAACATTCTTCTACGTTGCCCGATTTAGGTTTTCTTGTGGATGTGATAATTACTCCCAAAAAAGTGATGAAAACATAACAGTTTGTCACATAAACTGCAACAAATGAATCCAACAGTTTCGCAGTCGCTCACTTTTCCCTGTGCTCTGTCAAAACATATATTGCAAATTTTTCCGTGTGTAGACCGTCAAATCCTGCCTATGTCCAAGCAAATCTGAACATTTCCCGGAATTTTGGAGAGCGAAATTGATTATGTCTGAGTGCCTGAACGTTGATAATTGTCTGAAAATAAAATATTAAACTTTTCGCTCGAAGGGAGACGTGAACCTAGGACCTCTCGTTCTGCAGCTGCTCACGCTAACCACGGGACCACAGCGCTCCTGAGTTCAATTTATCGTTGATGTTGCATATCTTGCACATCGACTACTCGGTTTGTATATTTTGCTTATTTTTTCATAGTTCCACACAACTTCTTCCTGTTTTCTCGATTGATCTGTGTTCAGTTTTTCAAGGCCTATCCACTGTGCCAACTTATAACTAAATCTGAGGGGGGTGCGATGGGGAGGTTCCCTTGTTAGTGAGGGCGGATATTAAATCATCAAGAAGTACCAAGTTCGGCCCACTAGTCGGGAATAAGTTCTGAGCGAGGCGGTAAACACCTGTGCCCACCATTGACAAAAAATAAGATAGTTTCACGGTATCTTGCACTTGATGAGGAACACAATGAGCTTCGAACTGAGAGCAGTACTCGTTGCATTACTCTTGTTGTTCATTGAAAGCTCGGAACGGTGGCATGCATTGAGGCGGTGCCGTGGATGTGGCCGGCTGTTGTGGCGGAGTCGATGCAGCAGCGGCTTGTGGATTAATGAGCTGCTGACTGCCGTCATCAAATGCGACATTTCCCGATTATGATTCTTAACAAACTTCGTTAGATCAAAGTCAGCACCAACCGGAAGCGTAGACGCAGGTGGTGTAGGAGGTGAGTTAGAGGCTATTTTAACGAGAGGACCGCCACAGCAAAGCTATGTAAGCAATTCAGATACACAACTGGTAGCAGTACCCCTCCAAAGAAAAAGAGAAAAATGTTAATGACACGTTGTGACAGAGTCGGTTCCGTAATCCTCGTCGCCAGTTATTGTGTCGGCTGCTGTAGGTGTCAGCACCGATACGGACAAGGGAGGAGAGAAGTTGCTATGGCCGGTGCCACGAATCCAAAATCACCTGTACAAAAGACTTTAGAGGTTAAATGAACACTTTTGAACCGTGAATTTACTTTCAAAATCTTTTCTTAAGAATTTACTTTATTTACTAGCTATTCATCAAGAACATTAACACATTTAATCACACTATGTGAGCGTGGAAGTAGTTGCCAGTGGTAACTGATGAAAACAAATTAAATTTCTTTCAACAAATGGAAATTTTTATTCCTAAAAGCCCCCTTTTTTTAAAAAAATTTAAAATTATGATCATAAAGCACCCTCAAAATATCAGGTTACAATTTATTCAGAGGCAGACAGAACAAATTTTTGACAGTATGAGCTTTGGGCTGAGAACCTTGCCGCTGCCTTTTGACACGGCCGTAGTCACGACCGCTCACAACCACCTCTGAAAGATTGCACTGGTGCAAATTCCGCTGCACACCAGATTACTTTAAACTAAAAATTTTAACAACTCACACAAGCACATAAACTATGCACCCCGTAGGAGGGATGGAAATGGTACAAAACACTAACATTAAAAAAAATTAACTTGCCACCGTAGGTGCAACTTTATTAAAAAAAAAAAAACTCTTAAGGTGGAAGGGTGGAAACTTTGTGTTGTGTCTAGACAAGACAGCCTAGACACAATGAGAGGAAGCCGAAAGGCACGCGCTTAAACTCACGCAGGCTGGCGTGAGGTCTGAAACAGGATACGTAATGAATGCTATAAAGAAAAGTACGTAGCTGCTGGAATACTTAACTTTAATCCATAATTGGTGTACATCGCTCTTGTACAGATATAATCTCCATTTCAATATAACTTGGTGATGGCGCCTTGCTAGGTCGTAGCAAATAACTTAGCTGAAGGCTATGCTAACTATAGTCTCGGGAAATGAGAGCTTATTTGTCAGTGAACTGTTGCTAGCTACGTCGGCTGTACAACTGGGGCGAGTGCCAGTACGTCTCTCTAGACCTGCCGTGTGGTGGCGCTCCGTCTGCTATCACTGACAGTGGCGACACGCGGGTCCGACGTATACTAATGGACCGCGGCCGATTTAAAGGCTACCACCTAGCAAGTGTGGTGTCTGACGGTGACACCACACTTTATACACTAAAATGACCATTTAAATAAAAACTCATGAAATGCAGTCTTACATAAAATATACAAACATGCCCTACATTACATATATATCGCCTCTCAAGATGATAGGCAAGGTAAAAACATATTTCAGGAATTCGGCCATTATACTTCAAGCAATAAATTCGTTAATACGGAATCCGAGAAACATGACAGAGGCAGCTATTAACGTACGGCAAACCGACAGACGGACACTAACTGCCTAACAAATGCGGACGAGAGACAAACGAGCAAGCTGGGGACGAGAGACTGACCAAGAAAACAAGTATAATTTAACAAGTAAATGAAACAACATATCACGAATCACTTAACTTCTAATAAACTGCGATTTCTCGAAAAGAGTTGGCGCGGCACCCCCAAAACGCTCTCCCGAACCGTCCGCTGTGAGTCGCTTCAACGGACGCAGGAAAGCGTGCCGATCTCCCGTCTCACGGCGTCGCAGCTCGCACCGGCCAGACCGATATCATGGGTTGACTCCTGTTGCTCTCGTGTCGGCCGCCAAGCCACTACCCCTCGCTATACGGCGCGGCCCACTGGACTCACGTGACGACCTCACATGCGCCGACGCTCGACAAGTCATCTTGTGTCTCAGTGCCCGACCGACCAACCCATCGATCCAACCGCCAAGGACCATTGCCTGAACAAACTCGAGCAGACTGGCGGCCTAAAACATACTAGCACTCCGGACGACAGACAGACACTGACTGCTCCACACTGACCCGGCTGACCAACTGACCCTAGCGAGTTTTTTTTTTTTTCCTTTATTGTAATTTTGAAACCTGAACAACCAGGTAGGCTGGCAGCAGCACAATACGCCGCTCTTCAGCCGAAGAGAGTACATGGAGATAAAACAAAGAAGAGACATTACATAGAAAAACGGCGGGAAAAAACAGGAGACACAAGAATATAAAAGCACAAGAAGCCGTTCATACTTGAGGACCATCCACACTATGAACTGGAGACCCGACGCACAAACACTGAAGAAGACGATGTCACTGGTGAACAATGGAGCGTGACGGCGAAACTGAACACTAAACATGACGGCACACACAATACACTGATGGCGGTGATCTCCGGCGCGCGAATGTCCACTGAGCGTGTGCGAGTCCGGGGACCTGCCAAGAGGGCAACAGGGATGAGGAGGGGGAGAGGGGAGGAAAAGAGGATGCCATGGCTTAGGAGACGGGGACAGGAGGATAGGGACAGGGGAGGGGGGGCCCGGGGGACGAGGGACGAGAAAAGGAGGAGGGAGGGAAAAGGGAGAGAAGGGAGGGAGGGTGCCCTGAGGAGCAAGCACAGGAGGAGGGCGGGAGGATCAAAGTTGGTAGGAGGGGTAGATGGAGGGGAGGAGGGCATCATCAGGGAGGGGGAGCTGGCGGAAGCCACCTCAGGAGAGGGTAAGGAGGGTGGAGAGATGGAGACCGGGTGGGACATGGGAGTACAGGCGCGGCAGCGGGCGGGGGTGGGAGAGGATCGGGGAGACGAGCGGGTGAGGAGGATCGAGTTTACGGGAGGTGTATAGGATTCGTATCCTTTCGAGGAAGAGGAGGAGGTGGGGGAAGGGGATAAGGTCATACAGGATCCGCGTGGGGGAAGGGAGACGGATGCGATAGGCAAGGCGGAGAGCATGGCGTTCAAGGATTTGGAGGGATTTATAAAAGGAAGGGGGGGCGGAGATCCAGGCTGGATGGGCGTAACAGAGGATAGGGCGGATGAGGGACTTGACCCTAGCGAGCTCCTAGCGCCCCTTAAATGTACATGAACAGGCAACCTTTCCCCTTTCCCACCAGAGGGAGACACCAAAGCTGCGATAGTCACAGCGGCGCCACCGCCAGGAACGGAGGGCGACTGCTTTACAGTACGCGCTGCGGCGCGCTCTTCAAAACATCAAATTTTACCACGGCGCAACTTTATTTCTTAACGATGATAAATGTAACTTCTCTTTATGAAGTGACTTCCTGTGCCTCGTACTTACAAGTACTTTAGCCGGTCGCAGTTGCCGAGCTGTTGTAGGCACAGCCGGCCGCGGTGGCCGTGCGGTTCTAGGCGCTCCAGTCCAGAGCCACGCTGCTGCTACGGTCGCAGGTTCGAATCCTGCCTCGGGCATGGGTGTGTGTGATGTCCTTAGGTTACTTAGGTTTAAGTAGTTCTAAGTTCTAGGGGACTGATGACCACAGCAGTTGAGTCCCATAGTGCTCAGAGCCATTTGAACCATTTTTTTTTGTTATAGGCGCTTCAGTCCAGAACCGCGCTGCTGCTAAGCTCGCAGGTTCGAATCCTGCCTCGGACATGGATGTGTATGATGTCCTTAGGTTAGTTAGGTTTAAGTAGTTCTAGGGGACTGATGACCTCAGATGTTAAGTCCCGTAGTTGGGTTCAAATGGCTCTGAGAACTATGGGACTTAACTTCTAAGGTCATCAGTCGCCTAGAACTTAGAACTACTTAAACCTAACTAACCTAAGGACATCACACACATCCATGTCCGAGGCAGGATAAGTCCCGTAGTGCTTAGAGTCATCTGAATCATTTTTACAAGTACTTTACCCACTAATACTGCTGGTGGAATGCGGGGTAAGTATCGTCTTCCTAATAATGAATACTGACGCTCTCGAAGTCTGCGACCGAACTGGGCCGACCTGCGTTGGGCGGCTGGTTAAGTCAGCAATGGCAGAGGGGCGCTGAACTCTGTCTTCCTGGAGGTGTGGCGCTTCCCGCTCTTTCCATTAGCACGCAAGTCTGCGCCTTCTTTATGCCGTTTCATGGCACTGCGTTGGTCGGTCGGTGCTTTAGGACTACGCAACCAATACAGCATTGTGCTCGTGTTTTAAAGAGCTTTCTATTGCCGATAAAAATGTATATATATCTTTTCGTTTCAAAAAACGTCATAACTGCTTCATCATCTCCGTTAACGTTTTAGTTATGGAATTCAGTAAAAAGACAGTTTTGATGCAACCTCCACACAACAAGTACATTGACGAAAAAAGTTGCTACATCAAGAAATAATTAATGTAGAGTAATGAAATTTGGAGAATACATTTGTTGTGGTGTAACAAGACAGCCACGCCACTCTGAAGTAGCCGAAAGGCACGCGTTAACTCACGCAGGCTAGAGATAGGTCTGAAACAGTATACGTAATGAATGCTATAAAGAAAAGTACGTAGCTTCTGGAATACTTAACTTTAATCCATCCTTGTGGTACATCGCTCTTGATGAGACATGCTTCATACGATAACTATCAATTGCTGTGCAAGGCTAATGGCGCCTTGCTAGGTCGTAGCCATTGACTTAGCTGAAGGCTATTCTAACTATCTGCTCTGCAAATGAGCGAGGCTTCGTCAGTGTGCATCGCTAGCGAAGTCGTCCGTACAACTGGGGCGAGTGCTAGTAAGTCTCTCGAGACCTGCCGTGTGGTGGCGCTCGGTCTGCGATTACTGACAGTGGCGACACGCGGGTCCGACATGTACTAATGGACCGCGGCCGATTTAAAGCTACCACCTAGCAAGTGTGGTGTCTGGCGGTGACACCACACATTTGTTTAGATATTTAAGGGTATAACCTTGCAAGATCATTGGTTAATATAAGCACGAGATAAGCCACTGAAAATGTGAAATACTGGTACTTTAATAACCTGTGTGACGGCCATACTGTTGAATACAAGCATGCGTGCATGCACTGAGTTGTACAGTGCTGAATGTGGGAGGGAGTTCCAAGCCAGTAGCATTTGGTAGGTCACTACGAGGATTGTTAATTCTGTTTGCTGATGACGCTGGAGTTGTCCGATGATGTCCCATATGTCCTCGATTGTAGACAAATGTGGTGACCAGACAGGCCAATGCGAAATGGCAACACTGTAGAGAATGTTCGGTTATAACAGCTTTGTGGGCGAGCGTTATCCCGTTGAAAAATACCCCCTGGAGTGCTGCTAATGAATGGCAGCACAAAAGGTCGAATCACCAGATTAACGAACAAATTCAGAGTCCGGGTGCTTCTGCCGTCATACGATAACGCACCCCAGAGCATAACTCCAGTTGTAGGGCCAATGTGTCTAGCCAGCAGGCAGTTTGGTTCAGACCCTCAGCTGGCCTCCTACTACTCAACACACGGCCATCACTGACATCCAGGCAGAACCAGCTTTCATCACAAATCACAAAAGGCCTCCACTCTGCCCTCCAATGAACCCTCGTTTGACTTCACTGCACTCGCAAGTGGTAGTGGTTTAGGTTCCTTGGAATGCACGAGACGGGGCGTCTGGTTTGGAGCTTTCCTTTAAGTAATGGACTTGTAACAGTTCTTCGTGTCACTGTGGAGCCAAACTTTCCTCAAATTGATGCTGCAGATGCAATACGATGCACCAGAGCCATGTTCTTTCCTCTCGCAAGTGCCACGCGCTCGTGCGGAGATCGGTCTGCTTGCAAATATACATTCCCGTGACCACCGCTTCACCGTTGCTAGCAATCACGTACAGTGCCAATATTCCTGCCAAGTTTTTCTGTGTTATTGCAGAACGAACATACAGCATCTCGTGGCCCTATTACACATATCCGTTTCTACGCAGAGAGGTCTTCGTCTTCTTAAAGGCGGTTTTAACTGACAGCAACTCACCACGCCCGGTCTCAAAGGTAACTAACGCTCACGACCGTTACACCGTATATTTAACGCAAACCTGATTTGCATCCTCATAGTGGCACTACTAACCCCACTCTTACGCGAATGGTCCGAAATCTGAATAGACATCGTCTCTCAGATATAGAAACACTCCTACCAACTTCCCTTTATGTCGCACAACTCGTTCTTGGCACTGCAATTTTTCCCCCGTTGGTTTATATTCCGCGCAAACCTCTACATCTCTGCTTATCTGCAGCAACATACATTCATTTCAGCCTGCTTGCTGTAATGCAGTCTTTGTCCCCACCTACTGTTTTTATTCCTGACTCTTCCATCTGTTATCAAATTTTCAATTCAATTCTTCAAAATTAGTCCTATCAGCTGATTCATTTCTATAACATAAATTTCTTTCTTCCCCAATTCGATTCAGTTCCATATCATTAATTGTTTGATCTGCTCAATGAAATTTCAACTTTTTTCTGTAGCACCACATTTCAAAACATTCCTCTCCTAGCTGCTTGACTCAAACTGGATTAAACAGGCGCCAAATTATACCGAACAGCTCATATCGCTATCTTGGACAGTTCGAGAATACAAGTGCCAACAGTTACGTTAGTATTCAGTACGTAACAACGCATGCGGGAAGATGCCAGCATAATTACCCCCCGGGTGTGTTGCGCTCGCACTGCTCTGATGCCGAAGACAAATGGAGCAGAGCGCTGTGCCGGGGACGCACGCAGGAGCACTCGGCGCTAGGGCTACAGTTTGTGCCAAGTTCTTCCGCAACGAGGGGCCGGTATCGAGCCGTGAGGAGGCCCGCCCGAGATTTACTGCGGGAAGCTGCGCACCTGTGCCCGCTGCCGGCCGTAATGACGTCAGGGGCGGCACGGCCAGCGGCGCGCTGCAAGCCCGGTCTGCTCGGATAGCAGGGGCACGGAAAAATGTACCGATACGGCCTGGTATCGGCTACTTGCATTTCGTTGTCGATGCATTTTTGCTGTGTACTTTTCTATTGGTACTTTTACTCATATCAATCTTCGTATCAGTGCCATAGCAGGTTTGATATCGAATGATCATAGTAATTATTTATTAAATTTTTCTTGTCTACCCAGGGTTTTTGTTGCTTGTTTTAGTTCCACTACATTCAACAATCTAAGACGTGAGCACCAATAGGCCAACAATTGGTTAAGCGCTGTGCGTGCAGGCGAGGGAGTTAGTATCTGAAAACATTGAGTCGCTGTGCCAACAGCTGTAACGTTTCGTTTGCAGTTCTTTCACTAGGAAATGTCTTGTTTTCACGATTCAGTTTACTTGTTTGCTTCAATAAGGTTGTTTAAAACAGTTTAAGTGCGAGAATTACCGAATCAGCAAAACGAATGGCGCCTACAAAAATTAGAATTTGGTAGTACTTTGATGAAATAGGTATTAATGATGTGAGATGCAAATTCCTTTTCAGAAATCTGAGGTCTTGGGAAAATCCTTTGGGAATGGAAAGCATGTAAACAAAACACCCCACCACAACAGCAAGATAAAATTAATTTCTTAACACGATAATAAGAGAGGGAACACCGAACTGCATATCCGTTAGTATAAGTACAGTGGATGGAAGAAAGGCGTAAATCAAAACAATTTAGTTCTGAGGCAATCGCTTCTGTAAATTTTTTTTCTCATCATTCTTCGGACTGGTTTGATGTGGTCCACAACGAAAACCTCTCCTCTGCCCATCTCTCCATCTCACCGTAGCACTTGAAACATACCTCAATTATTTGCTGGATGTATTCGAATTCCTGTCTTTCCCTACGGTTTTTATCTTCTAAAATTCCCTCTAGTGCTATGGAAGTTATTCCCTGATTTTTTAACAGATATCCTGCCCCTTCGTCTTATCACTGTTCTCCACATACTCCTTTCCTCGCTGATTCTGAGCAGAGCCTCGTCATTCCTTACCTTATGACTGCACCTAACTTTCAATGTTTTCGACATCTCAGACGCTTCGATTTTCTTCTATTTTGCTTTCTCCAAATTCCGTGTCTCCCTACCATACAATACTGAGATCCAAACGTACATTGTCAAATATTTCTTCCTGAAATTAAGACCTTCCTTTGATACTAGTAGACTCCTCTTGGCCGGGAATGCCCTTCTCCTCATTTCTAGTCTGCTCCGTCCGTCGTGGGTCATTTTCTATTTAGGAAGCAGAATTCCTGAACTTCGTCTATTTCGTGATCACCAATCATGATGTTAAGTTTCTTGCTGTTCTGATTTATGCTACTTCTCATCAATTTCGTTTCTCTCAGATTTACGCTCAATCCATATTCTGTACTCATTAGACTGTTCCTTCCATTCAGCAAAAACTGTAATTCTTCTTCGCTCTCACCGAGGAGAACAATGCCATCAGTGAATCTTATCACTGATATCTTCTCACTTTAAATTTTTATTCCACTCATCAACCTTTCTCTTACGTCCGTCGTTGCCTCTCCGATGTATGAAAATGGTTCAAATGGCTCTGAGCACTATGGGCTTAACGTCTGAGGTCATCAGTCCCCTAGAACTTAGAACTACTTAAACCTAACTAACCTAAGGACATCACTCACATCCATGCCCGAGGCAGGATTCGAACCTGCGACCGTACCAGTCGCGCGGTTCCGGACGGAAGCGCGTAGAACCGCTCGGCCACCTCGGCCGGCCTCCGATGCATAGACCGAACAGTCAGGGGCGAAACACAACATCAGTGTCTTATATTATTTTTAGTCAGAGCCCTTCCTTATTGGTCTTCTATTTTCATTGTTCGCTTTTGGTTTGGTACATATTGTGTATTACGCTTTCTTCACGGCGACGAGTCCTACGAACGTGTCTTGATTTTTCTTTAGTCTTGCTTCCATTACCAACCTCAACTTCAGAAATGCCTCTCTGATGCCTTCACTTTTCCTAAAGTCGAACTGGTCGTCACCTAACAGATTCTCAATATTGTTTTTCATTTTCTTCTGTAAATTTTTCTTATCAGCATCCTGGATGCATGAGGTGTTAAGCTAATTCTAAGATAATTCTCGCACTTGTTGGCTCTTGTACTCTTAGAATTTGTGTGGATGATGTTTTTCCGAAAGCCTCGTGGCATATCGCCAGTCTCATGCATTCTACACAACAACGTGAATAGTCGTTTTGTTACCACTACCCAACGGTTTTAGAAACCTCTTTTGCCTCATTTAATCTTGAGTCTTCAAAAGGTCTTTTAAATCTCAATTCCAATACTGAACCACATCTTTCTCTTTCCTATTGATTCCTGTTTCTTCTTTTATCACATCATTAGATATGCCCTCCTCCCCCCCCCCCTCCCCACACGCACACAAATCTTCAATATGCACTCTCTCCTCTGCATATAACAGTGGAATCGCCATTTCTCTCTTAATGTTACCGCCCTTGAGTTTAACTTCATCGCAGGTTGCTTTTGACTTCTCTAAATGTTGACTCGGTGTCTGCGACATATATTTCCTTTTCTGCTTCTTCACATTTTCGATGCAGCCATTTGGGCTTAGCTTCACTGGGCTTCCCATTTACTTAAATCCTAAGAAACCTGAATTTCTGTGTTAAAATGCTGTTCTAGTAAAAACCACCGCTATACGATGTGCCACGGTAAGCTTGATTAACAAGAAGAATTCGCTTTAAATATTTTTATAAATCAGTGAAATAGGTATTTTTAGGACCGGCGGTAAGTAGGAAAAATTAGAAGAATTAAATTTATTTAGGAACATTTGGCTACTATTCGGAAGTTTCTCTGATAAGCTGTAATTTAATATGAAAGTTTAAAAAATATTACAGCTGCAATTTGTAGCAAAAAAAAACATGTTTCTTGTTTTAACGCTCATGTTATTCTATTTAAAACTTACAAAAAACGGTTCTCGGTATTGTAGATAGGTTTTAAAGACATAGACGGCGTGATTGGAGCCAATAAAGAGCCGTATGAGAGAGAAAGACGGTTATCTGAACGTGTAGTTACAAGGCACTTCGTTCGAAGGTGCTCAGTAGAGGAGAGAGACAGAAATTGAAAGGTCGAAGTTTCTATAATGTTATACGAACACGGCAGAGAAGCATCTCCCGTTCTGAGCGTACTATCATATGCATATCTGAGAAAAGATTTGCAAAATTATCTGAACGTTCAGCGAGAAACACATGTTTCGCAGTAACTTCTACAAGTGTATCTACATCTCCGTCATTGTATTCCAGCTTCTGCACACTAACTATACAGAGAAGTACTGATATTAGATCCGCGTTGTAAATATGTCAGTTCATGACATTCAGTACTTAAGGAGATATAAAATGACTGTATTAGGGTGTGTCTTGTCATAGATGGAGAGTAGGACTTTTCTCGTCGCACATGAGCACAGCCGCCGCTCAGGGCGCTTGGACAGTGAGCTGGCCTATTGTGGAATCCATTCCTTAGATATACTCCCACTGAATCGAAAGAAATAGTATTAAATTGCATTTCAGCTTCTACACACTACGTATAGAGACTAGTACTGATATTGCAACTGCATTCTAAAAATTTCAGTTCATGACCTTCAGAACTTAAGGAGATATAAAAATTTCAAAAAAAAAATTTCTATCCTTGAGTGTACTACAAGACTGGTCTGGGAGTTCTTATGTATTCATTTGTAATTTCATTTGAAACTACAAATAAAAAGATGCATTCATACACAAATTTCTTCCAGAATGTTCGTTACAATAGTTTGCAGACATAAAATTAACCAGTTCAGAAATTATGATTACATTTCGTTGTGTGAGTGTTGTGGAGAGAGCGAGAGAGTCTGTAGAGGGCATGCATGAAATGTGGATGTTTTATTTCATAAAAGCTATGTAAAATATGTGCGTGGGGAAGTTCTTTCACAGTCATGAATCAAGTGCGTATGTCTAGTGTGCACGGTTTTGTATAAAAGCATCCAGAAAAAAGGTTTTATTTTGAGTCAATTAGTGTTTCATTTCTAAATAATTCGCACATTTTTATTTAAATTAAATTTCGTTTCTTAAATTCTGAATTTCTTTTATAAACTGCTTTCTGTAATTAATCTGTTGGGTTGAATGCTGGAGGTGTTCCGATTGGCTGTCCAAATCATCAATCAATAGTAATTAAGTGGTACCCGAGCTTTCTGTAGGTGTTTATGCCGCAGTTCTGTGCCTCAAAGTTCTTCTCGGGAGCCATATTACTGTGCAGATTAATGTGGAACCACGCCGCATAACCTTTTGTTAGGGTGAAGAAAATTTTGTTTTCTGTCAGTTCTTTTATCGTAGTTTTTAAATGACTACAGGTTTGAACATCTGAGTGCAGATCTGAGAATTCTGAGTAACTTAGTTGGGAATTACTTGCTTGTGAACTTTCTTCTCTTATTTAAACCCCGGGTGGCATATTTCAAGAACTTCTCGGAACGTTTGGGCCAGAAACTTTTATGAAGAGGACCACTGAGCGACTGGCAAATAAATGTGGGTCAGGGACTGAATATAACTTGAAAATGATTCCGGTTGGACTGTTAAGCTTCTGTCTGCTTTCATGTGAAAACTTACAGTAAAACAGATACTAATTTGCACCAGTAACAGCTCTGGTACAAATACAGGATTGATTGTCATTTACCACTTGCTCAGGAGGCAATAAATCCCAGTTAAGTGAACTTTAAATCTTTTCTCGCAGGTTATTAGACTCCCACATACCGTATATTTTTATGAACTTACAGATACTGCCTCAAAGTTGTAGTTATGCGATTTTTGTTCGGTAGGTATTTAGTCGATTTTTCCTCAACGCTGATTTTCATCGAATGATTTAGTCGAGAGAATTGGATGTGCTTCCAGGAGCTTATCGAAATGGATGAACTGTAATGTGGGACATACAAGAACGAATCTGCCTCGCCACATATGACACATTTAGTGGCCGCCAATTCTAAAGTTCGTGAAAGCGTGAAATTTAAAAATCTGCAGTGTAAATTCCAAAAAAGACAGACCGACATGTGTGCAGATAGAGTTTCGAACATAAAAGCAAAAGAAGGACTTATGATTGGTGCAGATACGGTTTGCAGCGGACAACAGTAGTGGCGAGTCAAGACACAGCTGGCTTGAGGGGTCAGCGATCTACGACGGCTTGCGACAGCGAGTTGTAGCGGACGTGGAGGCAGGGGTAGCTGACGACCCCAGACAAGTCTGCGGGGATCCATTTCCTACGCTGACGCGGGCAGAATTTGGCGGATGGTCACGCAGTATCATCTCGAAGTGCTAACAACGAGGAGATCTAAGTGTTTTACCTCGCTTGCTGTGTGATTGTGGAAAGAAGCTAGTGACAAGGAAAACAATAATGCTTCAAAATGATGAGTCTCAGTTTAATATATCAGGATCAAATAATAGTGGCTGTTCAACTTCAATGTCAGTTAATACTGAATCGACAAATGAACAGGACATGGTGCAAGCTGATGTTAAGTTTGCACCATTTTTCGTTCGAGAGAAAAAATGGTAACCAAAATCTGAAGTTGCTGTTAAGTTCACAACTTTTGTTATCAGGCACATTAAACATAGCTCTGATTTGAAGGGGATCGCAATTCCGCACCAACTATTGTTCGATAAATAAAATGAATACCGATATTTGAAGCTGATGTTATATTTACACCATTTACTATTACTGAAGTAAAAAGAGAGCCAATATCAGAGGCTTGTGAGCAGTAAGATAGTATTACAATAATGTTACAAAGTAACACGAAAGAAATAAGGGAACACTGACACTAAATTGAATGAAGTGCATTATCAGATGAATGAAAGGGAATAAAACAGATATATGTATTGGGTACTGATATAAATAGTATGAATTTTAATATAAATGGTTTGAGTCGTGAACTTAACAGTAAAATGAATAAAATGTTTTGAGAACTATACATTATGAATTCTGAATGCAATCGTGAAATGAAAGGGTTGAGTTCTGAAATTAATGGGTTAGTTTCTGAGATCAGCCAATGGTTTATTAACCAGTCAGCTGAATTTGAGCTTAAATTAAAGAATTTTAAAGATGAAATACAGAAGGAAATGGATCACATAATTTCCAGTTTAAGGGATTCTGTGAAAAGTTTTATGTCCATCCTAACGTAGGCTTAAAACGACAAATTGGTGAACTAAACATTGACTGTAATGGTGTGTTACTGCAACAGCGAAAACTTTTCCGTTTATTTTACATACAAAATAAGTTACTCAAGAGGGAAGACGGTTTGGGGAACAGTTAAATGCTGACCTGCATAAAGTACTGGTGAATAATGTTGAAGAACAGTGTAAGAGGGATGACAATAAAATTTTAGCAAACAAAATTAAAGAAGGAAAAGGTAAGAGTGAACTATCTGATGTGTAAGTGAGTGCAAGAGTAATTAACCCGGAAAGTAACTGAACCCTGTATAGTAATGTTGTTTACGAATGAATATGACTGTAGACTAAAAAAAGCAGAACAAAATGTAACTAACAGCAATGGTCATATAACATACAGTGGTGCTGCAGAATCAACTGAAATTGCGTATGTTATCCGTAGACAATTCTTTAGATTTGACCTTAGCACCCTAAGGAATTCTTTCCGGTTTTAGTGCCTAGGTCATGGAATGATAAGCAGAAAATGGGTTTTGTAATGTTACATTTCATTGGAGAAGATCATGTGTGGGGACACTCGGCTGTAGATACAGATGACAGCATAGTAAGTTTTAAACGGGCTTTCTTTGAGCAGTATTGGGGTAAATGAAAACTGGTGGAAGTGCTGAAGAGTTCTTGATCTGGTGAAAAGTATAATCTCAAGAAAGATTCTGTTAAGAGGTTTTTACAACACTGGGTAGCTGTTTTATCTTATATGAACACTATGTTACAAACGGAGAAGATTTTTATAGGGACAGAAAATAAACTATCTTGATATTGGAGAAATCAGTTGACTGATGCATCCAGAGATGACATCAATAAATTTATTATTTGTCGAGTGTGAGTAGGGCTTCTCTGGAAGGAAGAAGAAAATTCCTGTAGAAATTTTAGGCCTCCTGTTAGGAAAAAATGAAATCAGGTTAGAAGCTCAGTGCAAAGATCAAATAATTGCAGAAGATGCTACAGAGTACGCGGGTTCTACTGGAAACAGGTATTTTCCCAGGAGAAGCATGACAATTACTGAGACAGGCTGGTGAAGGAAGGCAGGATTCGGTTACGATTGTGGACAGGGTCGTAATCAGTTAATGTTGGTAGGATTTCCTTTTAATCACACAGAGTTTATTTAAAATCAACAACAAATTAAAATAAGGCCAGTAATTTAAGAATTATTTCACTTCTGAAGGCCTTATTGGCAATAAATTAAGAATTAATTAAACTTGCTGCAACTTACAATTACAGTTATTAAAATACAAAAGACAAGTGACCAAGGTCTTAAAGCTCGCTGCAAAAATACAATCGCCAAATTAAAATTTTAAGACAAGTAACGACACTCATGCCTGAACGGCTTAATGGCAATAAATTAAGGATTGATTAACTTGTTGCAACTTACAAACTACAGTTATTAAAATACTGAAAACAAATCACCAAGGTCTTAGAGGTTAACTGCTAAAATACAATTGCCACTTCAGAATTTTAAGACAAGTAGTGACAGTCACGGCTGAAGGCCTTAAACGACAAGAATGGCAATGATATTTAAAAAATTTTGAAACATACAATAAAACAGCAAATATAATAACAAGGCTAATTTAAAAGGACAAACAACTGATTACCAAACAGGTGAGACAAATGATCGTAACTTGGCAATACAATAACAAAATAATAAAACACAAGGGCTAGTCACAGACGTTACTCCAGGAATCGACCTCTCAGTAGGTCAGGCCAAAACCACTTTCACGAGCGACGAGAAAGGCAGCCAAGACTCGCATTCACTTCAGAAGATGTCAACGGAGACTAGTGGCAGTCTAACGAATGACTAATGATAATCTGCTGAAGCTACCTAATGTCCGCGCCAATGCAGCGATGGGACACCACGCCAAAGCCGGAACCAGCGGTCAGCACTATGTCCTCAAAAAGGAGAACCACTACAACCGGAATAGAAGGAACACCAACCGACCTACAAATCAAGGAAACTGTCAAAGCTACACGCCTTACCGGACAGCAACGGAAAGGCAAGGAAACGCCCACTGCCGTTACACACACTGACCTCGAGGGCAGGTCACTGGGGCGTCAGAGGCCACCATGCAGGAAACATACCGCTGGTTGAACTCAGCAAATAGTGACACGTAGAATGCAGCAATTAGGAACAAGAAGTCGAGGGAAGATAATTAGATCCGCCTTCCCCATGCACTCCACTCGCTGCTCTTCATCACGGCGACACTGTGAGCAGCAATACGAACCCAAGTCACTGGAGAATCGCGAGATCTCACAATGCTGGAGGTTTAACTGCTAGGATTAAAATCCACTCAACTTAAACTTGTTGGTTCCGATTGACGACTAGGTCGTGGACCCTCGCGACCACAGCCCTTCCATCCGGCAGTGCATGCGTGCAGACAGCGGTCCCTGCGTGTTCTGGCACTGCCCTCTTGGCTCCTCCGGAGTCCCCAACCGAACTGCTCACTCACACGACCCGTAAGAACATACTACATATCGATAACACCGCTGCTGCCACTAGCGGACAGGTAACAGTTGCAAAACGGAGTGGCGCCAGTCAACACAAGAACAATACAAACACACGCCACCATGTCAACTAAACGAAACAGTCTGGTTCCAACAGAGGATGGAAACCTAGAACAGCACCAACGCGAGCCGCAGCATGGCTCAATTACGGTCATCGTCAGTCATCTGAATTAACAAAATTCTAGACAGCCAATAGAACGTAATGCCATGGTTAACACGTCGGTAGGAGATGAGGAAAACTGATAACACTCTGTAAGGGGGCTAGCGTTTTCAAGCTGCTAAAAGCAAGTATAAAGCGCTAGGAAAACCCTTTGTAAGCCATAGAGCAACAAACAATGGTGGTAATGGTACAGTAAGAAGTAATATTCCAGGAGAGAGGGGGGGAAGTAAGAATATGTACTTTTCAGAGAACCGTGATGGACTTTTGCGAAAGAAAAAATAGTGACCATGATTCTAGGAACCAGGTCGAGGAACGGAGGTTCAAGAATGGAAGTTTTAGGGCAGTTTCTTAGTGTAAACGACCTTTGAAATACCGTTGAGCATCCTATAGAGAATTGTGGAGAAACACTGCAAATTGAGAATCTGTAGCAGAAGGCAAAAGCGGCTTTGAGTAGAATGGAAGGAATATTGTCTGATACTGACGAAACAGTGACAGACATAGAAGAGGAATTCGTTAGGAGAAAGTGAGGTTTGGCTGATAGTGACGAAGTAACAGAAGTAGAAAAAGCTGGGGGTCATTGTGGAAACTCTGACAACATAGAACTAAGTGTTGCCGAATCTGATAGGATTAGAGAAAGAGATCTTCTGGAGAAATGTTTCTATTTGTCACTTAAACTGCCACAATTAAAGAGGAAAATGATCCCATTAGTACGTGCGTTGTTTCCGCAAAGAGTGTAGTATTCAACAGATGTGAAGTAATGTAAGATTTGTTAAATGAATCGGATACTGAAACTAGTAAAACGGTAGGATATAACCTGTAATTAAGGGTACGTTATTTAATGAGGAGATATATTGTTTGCCCAACATTGGTTCAGTTTTATGTACAGTGGCACAGAACATTATGAGTATAAAGCCTGATAGTAGCGAAGTGGTTACAAGGTCAGTTTCTGGTGTGAACAGCATTGTAGCCAGAGGAAAGAGTAAGACGATAATCAAGGAAGAAGATATGTTACCTATGAAACATATCCGGATTAAGTATGCAAAAGTTGTTAGCAGCGGATTTCTTCCAAAAATACGAAGAAAAAAATGGATTTGTGGCTATCATTGTAGTAAATGGGAAATCATAAATCATTTCTTTGTGTGAAAAAATATGTTCTGAACCAGTGGAAAGGCGTGATTTATCGGGACGTTATTGAAGGAAAAAAGAGGATTTAGTTAGTTATAATGAATAAGTAATTAACTGGCCTTAGAGGCAGGCGATCAGGAGTTTGGGGAACACGATGCAATCCGAGTTAGTGAGAATACTATTTCACTTTCCGTTTCGTATTGTCAACATATCTCTTCTTCTTTGAGAATATTTGCTGTGGTCTTCAATTCTTCCCTATATTGTGTAAACTTTCCATGTTAGAGCTCATTTTATTGTTATTGTTGTCCTCAGTCCTGAGACTGGTTTGATGCAGCTCTCCATGCTACTCTATCCTGTGCAAGCTTTTTCATCTCCCAGTACTTACTGCAACCTACATCCTTCTGAATCTGCTTAGTGTACTCATCTCTTGGACTCCCTCTACGATTTTTACCCCCCACGCTGCCCTCCAATGCTAAATTTGGGATCCCTTGATGCCTCAGAACATGTCCCACCAACCGGTCCCTTCTTCTTGTCAAGTTGTGCCACAAACTCCTCTTCTCCCCAATTCTATTCAATACCTCCTCATTAGTTATTTGATCTACCCATCAAATCGTCAGCATTCTTCTGTAGCACCACATTTCGAAAGATTCTATTCTCTTCTTGTCCAAACTATTTGTCGTCCATGTTTCACTTCTATACATTGCTACACTCCATACAAATACTTTCAGGAACGACTTCCTGACACTTAAATCTATACTCGATGTTAACAAATTTCTCTACTTCAGAAACGCTTTCCTTGCCATTGCCAGTCTACATTTTATATCCTCTCTACTTCGACCATCATCAGTTATTTTGCTCCCTAAATAGCAAAACTCCTTTACTACTTTAAGTGTCTCCTTTCCTAATCTAATTCCCTTAGCATCACCCGACTTAATTCGACTACATTCCATTATCCTCGTTTTGCTTTTGTTGATGTTCATCTTATATCCTCCTTTCAAGACACTGTCCATTCCGTTCAACTGCTCTTCCAAGTCCTTTGCTGTCTCTGACAGAAATACAATGTCATCGGCGAACCTCAACGTTTTTATTTCTTCTCCATGGACTTTAATACCTACTCCGAATTTTCCTTTTGTTTCCTTTACTCATTTTATTACTTCTCTTCCAATCACATTAATCATGGAATGGAAACACACAGCAACCGAACGTACCAGCGTGACCTCACTTTGTTACAGGAAATGCTCAAACTATCCTCCGTTAGCGAGGATACATGTATCCACCCTCCGTCACATGGAATCCCTGATGCGCTGATGCATCCCTGGAGAATGGCGTATTGTATCACAGCCGTCCACAATACGAGCGTGAATAGTTTCTGCATTTGGTACCTGGGTTGCGTAGACAAGAGCTTTCGAATGCCCCCATAAACGAAAGTCAAGAGGGTTGAGGTTACGAGAGCGTGGAGGCCATGGAATTGGTCCGCCTCTACCAATCCATCGGTTGTGGAGAAGCGTACGAACACTTCGACTGAAATGTGCAGGAGCTCCATCGTGCATGAACCACATGTTGTGTCGTACTTCTAAAGGCACATGTTCTAGCAGCACAGGCAGAGTATCCCGTATGAAATCATGATAACGTGCTCCATTGAGCGTAGGTGGAAGAACCTACTGACCAAAGTAAAATGAGCTCTAACATGGAAATTAAGCGTTTCCGGACACATGTCCACATAACATCTTTTCTTTATTTGTGTGTGAGGAATGTTTCCTGAAAGTTTGACCGTACTTTTTTGTAACACCCTGTATAATACTACATTTTCTGTGGAACAGTACAACTGTATATAATCATCACTGATACTGATAACCCAAATCCAGTGCTTAAAAAGAGGGACGATAGCTTCAGTACAGAAACTTCTTGGTTGCTAATGGGCACAGTTTATCACAGTGTCCTGCCGTTGCCTGTCGAAGGAGAAACTCTGACCTTTCAGAGTCTGTTTCAAGGGGCGAAAGATATGGGAGTGCTTTGAGAAGATATGAGGGCTGTAAGTAAGATGTTCTAGGACCTTGAATTGAAATTTATGAAGTAGGTCGAACTTCTTTTTTTGACCACTTATCCTGCCTCAGAATATTGTGCACCTTGTGACATACTGCCCTCCACACACATCTTTCATGTTGCTATAAATTGTGAAGCATGCTCCCCTTCTGCGTGAGGAAATTTGATAACCACTCTGTGTGTCGATGAGGATGAATCCATCACGCAACAAACTGCGGAAACAACCATCAGGAAATGAGAAAATTGCTACGAAGTGTTTAACTGCCCTTGTGCAACTGAGAATACCAATACACCATCCATCCATCAGTAAACAAATTCACCCATTGGGATTACATACAACGCCGCTACAGCATGAGTTTCAAATTCTGAATGGGTAAGAATACCACCCAACTCTACCCAACGGCTGACCACTGAAAACTGTAACATCAAAAGCATGGCACACTATCCAAACAAAAGTATTCGAACACCTGTTAGTAGACATGAATATGAGGTTTGTTCACATTTCGGCTTTATGACACAAGGTATGAGGCCTCTGAAAGTCTGTGGAGGAATGGTAGCACATTTTTCCTCAGGAGCTGAAAGCAGAAAAGGTGGTGATGCTGGAGTCCAGACTGTTGTAACTCATCCCAAAGGCCCTCCACTGGGCTCAGATCGAGCCTCTGAGTAGGCCACTCGATTCCTGGAATGTTGTCATCCACAAACCATTGCCTCAGAGACGCTGCTTTATGCAGGGTACACTGACATACTTACACAAACAACCACCGCCTCCGAAATGTTCCGCTACTGTACGCAGGACACGGTTCTTAGTAATGTGTTCATATGCTTCCGCTTTCATCACTTACCTGCAGAACAATAATGGGATCAATATTTTAATCACGAGAAACACCTCAACATCAACACTGTAACACAACCTCATCCATATGGGAGAGTGATGCACCATGGAAAACTTTTCAATCTTTCACTTCTAGCCAGCCCTGTAATAGAGGTTTAATAAATGTTCTTCTTACCATTTTGAAATGACAGCATTCATTTTGTCTGCCGGAGAATTTTTCCGAAGTTACAAAAATTATTCCAGGAAAGTAAAGTTTCTCGAAAAGTAATAAATTGTTCCAAGGTAGAACATGGGCCTGTTGTAACTTTTCTGAACATAAATAAATAATGCAGTGAATGTTGCGCAGTAAAAAAAAAAAAAACTGTACCTAGCTGAACTGGTTTCCTATCTTAAACTTCTTGTATGTGCCTGTGCTGTAATCCCGAACAGTACAAGTGATGTACTTACGAAAACGCCATCTGATCAGCACGAATCACCAAAACTATCCCAATCTATATAACTATATTTGAATTAACATTTGTCAAATTAGAAAACGTAAAGCTATATCTTACATAAGTCGTGCTGTAAAACCGTACATTGGACAGTGCCTGAATGCGTGTCGTCGAAGTATGGGACTTGCATTTCCAACATACAAAAAGAATAAAAATAGTTCATGAAATTAGAAAACTAATTTCGAAAGAATAAACAACCAAAAATGTTTCCGTAAAAATTCCCTATTATTCTCCATATGCAAAGTGAGTAAATAATGTTCCGAACACTAATTGATCCACTCTGCAGTGTAAGACTAAGACTGCATGCATATGAAACAAAAACTGGAACGAACTTTACCTAAACAGAAAGCGATATTATTTTTGTAATGCAACTCATGAATGTGAATGAATTAACTGTGTCCTGACTGTGTTTTTAAACTGGCCCTAACAAATTTGTGTGGTCAAAAGGATCTCTGTCCTGGTCGAAAGTAACAAACATAAAAAAATACAGCACGGCAGAAAATCAGCTAAATAAAAGGATATCCTAAAGTAGTGCAATGCATGGACATGCAACTAGTGTAATGCAGCGTCTGTCAAAAAAAAAAAAAAAAAAAAATTCTTGAAAAGTTGTTGGAAGGTGGAATATACCGAATTTGCTGAATCATGTAAAGACACCAGCATTCATATCCATACTGAAACTCTGATATCTCCTTTAGCGATTACAATCATCTTTACAATTTTACTCCGCATTACAAATATGACTCTGCCATTAAATTAATTACTGAAATGGTAAGACATTGGTAAATCTGTAACTTCTGAGTTCAAGGCAATTGATCAGATAATTTAACTTATTCACTTCTGCATAAGAAAGTAACTAACCCGAATCAGTAAAGAAAGACCCCACTAAAACCTTCCGCATTCCAAACACAGATTATACTCATGAAAGCAACGCAGCAACAATAACAATGGTGTAATTCTTCACACATCTCAAATGAATCTTTACCAAACGATGACCCCTAAATTCGACATCCACTGTATCTTCATCTCTATGCTCTGTGAGCTATTTCCAGTAGTGTGACCAACATCCAAGTCACTCACTTCTCTCAGAAAGTTATAGCAACGACAATGCTACTGGCGACCAATGACAACAGTGCTCTGTGGCGTAACATATCGACTGCTAAAGATTACTGTTTGAAAAATGTCCAGTGCGCAAATACGAAATATGACACATCGAATGAAAATAAAGAGAACTCATCACATTCCTTGAATACAAAAAATTAACTACATGCCTCACAGGTTACCTAATGAGAAATACCGTATTCAAATTTAAATTTTGTCACTACTGTATTTAATAATTCATTCAATTATCAGCAAGTGATCCAATGAAGAATAAATATTTTCAAAACAAGTAACCCTATTAAGATATTGTAGAAACTCAGATCAGTCGCAAGTATCACGTATTCCATGGTAGAAAACCTCATTCCATCTCAAGGCACAAAACGGTGCACGACAATGAATTCTACTCACAAAAAACTTTGTAACTGAAGAACTAACAATATCCTCTGAATAGTTTTAATACATTATACAGCACTTAAATCAAAGAACTCTTAACACTTAGAGACGCTGCACGAAACAGAAACTTATGACTCACAACAGCAGATACAGTCGAAAATGCCAGAAACTGCTTATGAAGGTTTATAGTGTGCATTCCTTCAGGTGATACTAAAATCAGTCACTAGACTGAAACATCGACCAGGAAACATCACGTTTTCCTTGCTGCCGTATACTAGAGGTAAGGCACTCTCACCCACTCCACGGTTGGTAGTACACATGATGACAGATGAATGATATTTTATTCCAGTCTTTGATCACAATATAAATTCCTTTGACGATGACCGGTTTCACTCAGTAATGACCATCTTCAGATCTGTACAGTACCGCCAGTTGCAAAATGATTGTGTGGACGATGTGGCCTATTTTACATCATATTTTAGTTCTACGTGACGATTCTTTGCTGAGTGTATTTATATGTTTTGACGATGCCATTACGGCTTTATCACATTAGGACATGGTGTAGCAAAGATCTGACGATGATCATTAATGACTGAAACCAGTCATCGTCGTAAGAATTCATATTGTGATCAAAGACCGGAATAAAAGAGAAAATTGACAGTACCTGGATCACTGCTCGTATTCGCTACCATTTTGCAGCAGGTGATAACAGATAAAGTTCGTTAGGTAATCACCGGACCCAAACCGTTCCACCAGGTTGCCACAAGCATGATTCATAATTCACAGTCGTTTCCAGTCATCCATTGTCCAGTGGCGTCGCATTTTCTTGGAATCATCAGTCTTCTTACTGATCTGATGTGCCCTGTGCAACCTATGTCCTAAATTATTTTCTGGATGTATTCTGATCTGTCTTCCTCTACAGCATTTATCCTGTTCAGCTCCCTCTAACACCATGGAAGTTATTCCCTGACGTCGTATCAGATGTTCTATCATCGTGTCCCTTCTTCTTCTTAGTCTTCTTCACATATTACTTTCGTCTCAGATTCTGTGCAGAACCTCCTCATTCCTTACCTCACTAGTCCAGTTAAGTTTTAACATTCGTGTGTAGCACCACGTCTCAAATGTTTCTTTTCTTCTGTTCCAGTTTCGCCACAATTCATTATTCCCTACCATACAATTCTGTGGCCCAAACATAAATTCACAGAATTTTTTCCTCAAATTAAAGTCTATCTTTGATGCTAGAGGACTTCTCTTGGTCGGAAATGCCCTTTTGCCAATGGTAGCCTGCTTTTTATGTCCCCTTGCTCCATCTACTATGGGTTATTTTGTTGCCTAGGCAGCAGAATTCATTAACTTATTCTACATCGTGACCATCAATCTTTATGGTAAGTTTCTCATTGTTCTTATTTCTGTTACTTCTCATTACTTCCGTTTTTCTTCCAATTTACTAACAACCCATATTCTGTACTCATTAGACTGTTCACTCCATTCAGTAGATCATGTAATTCTTCTTCACTTTCACTCAGGATAGAAATGTCATCAACGAATCATATCATTGACATCCTTTCACCTTGAATTTCAATTCCACTAATTGGACTCACCAGTCAACGTGCAGGCAGGGAAATCAGAGTGTCCGGAAAAAATGTGTCTACTGAGGTCGAAGTAGAGTGTGATTGTGAAGTTATCTTGACACGTTTAGCAGGGCTAGGAGAAATAAAGTAAATTGTGGGGTGTCATTACCGGCCACCAGGTACCACCGTGACAGTTCTAGAATCATTCAAATGGAGTCTACATTCTGTATCGTAGAAGTACCCGGATCATGCTATATTAGTCGCAGGCGACTTCAACCTACCTAGTATAGACTGGGATGCATATGGATTCATTACAGGTGGTACAGACAAGCCGTCGTGTGAATTACTTTTGAACACATTATCCAAAAACTGTCTTGAGCAGCTAAATCGACAGCCGACGCGTAATGGAAATATTTTAGATCTGGTAGCCACGAACAGACCAGACTTCATCGACGGTGTCAGTGTTGAGACAGGGATTAGTGATCATGATGTTGTCATTACGACTATGGTTACGAAAATTAAAAAGTCAGTCAAGAAGGCTAGGAGAGTATTCTTACTAGAAAGAGCAGATATGTAGTTGTTAGCATCCCACTTAGTAAATGAATCGGCTTCATTTACTTCCGGTACGATTGACGTGGAAGAATTATGGGCAAATTTTAAACACGTTTTAAATCTCTCATTGGGCAAGTATGTGCCGAAAAAGTGGGTTACGGACGGAAATGACCCACCGTGGTTTAACAGCGCAATTCTGTGAATGCTCAGGAAGCAAAGGCAGTTGCACCCGAGGCACAAGAAAGATCGGGAGAATAAGGACACGCAAAAGTTAGTAGAGATTCGTGCTGCTGTAAAAAGACCGATGCGCGAAGCATTCAACCACTACTACAGTCATACCTTAGCAAAAGATGTTGCTCTAAACCCAAGGAAATTCTGGTCTTACGTAAAATCGGTAAGCGGGTCGAAGGCTTCCATCCAGTCACTCACTGATCAGTCTGGCCTGGCAACGGAAGACAGCAAAACGAAAGCTGAAAACTTAAATGTAGCGTTAGAGACATTTTTCACGCAGGAGGATCGTACAAACATACCGCCGTTTGAGTCTCGTATAGATTCCCGTATGAAGGACATAGTGATAGGCATCCCTGGCGTTGTGAAGCAGCTGAATGGGTTGAAAATAAATAAATCGCTAGGTCCTATTGGGTTTCCAATTCGGTTTTACAGAGTGTACTCTACTGCATTGGCACCTTGCTTGCCATCGCTAATCTCTTGCCCAACGTAAAGTCCCGAGCGACTGGAAAAAAGCGCAGGTGACGCCTGTATATAAGAAGGGTAGAAGGACGGATCCTCAAAACTACAAACCAATATCCTTAACATCGGTTTGTTGTAGGATTCTCGAACATATTCTCAGTTCGAATACAATGAATTTCCTTGAGACAAAGAAGGTCCATGCATCAGCACGGCTTTAGATAGCATCGCTACTGCGAGACGCAACTCGCCCTTTTTTTACATGATATCTCGCGAACCATGGATGAAAGGTATCAGAAGGATGCCATATTCCTTGACTTCTGGAAAGCGTTTGACTCGGTGCCCCACAGCAGACTCCTAACTAAGGTACGAGCATATGGGATTGGTTCCCAAATGCGTGAGTGGCTCGAAGACTTCTTAAGTAATAGATTCAGTACGTTTCCCTCGATGGTGAGTGTTCATCGGAGGTGAAGGTATCATCTGGAGTGCCCCAGGGAAGTGTGGTAGGCCCACTGTTGTTTTCTATCTACATAAATGATCTCTTGGACAGGGTGGATAGCAATGTGGGGCTGTTTGCTCATGATGCTGTGGTGTACGGGAAGGTGTCGTCGTTGAGTGACTGTAGGAGGATACAACAAGACTTGGACAGGATTTGTGATTGGTGTAAAGGATGGCAGCTAGCTCTAAATACAGATAAATGTAAAATAATGCAGATGAATAGGAAAAAGAATCCTGTAATGTGTGAATACTCCATTAGTAGTGTAGCGCTCGACACAGTCACGTCGATTAAATATTTGGGCTTAACATTGCAGAGTGCTATGAAGTGGGACAAGCATGTAATGGCAGTTGTGGGGAAGACGGATAGTCGTCTTCGGTTCATTGATTGAATTTTGAGAAGATGTGGTTCATCTGTAAAGGAGACCGCTTAGAAAACACTAATACGACCTATTCTTGAGCACTGCTCGAGCGTTTGGGATCCCTTTCAGGTCGGATTGAGGGAGGACTTAGAAGCAATTCAGAGGCGGGTTGCTAGATTTGTTACTGGTAGGTTTGATCATCATGTGAGTGTGTTACAACAACGACGCTGTACTATTGTACATATAAATAATATTGTTTCTTCTCATTTTTCGATAAACTTGTGAAATTGATGTTTTGATTTCATTTCTTTTTTGTTTCATGCCATTGTGTTAAGAAAACTGTAAACAAGTTTCAATGTGAATATTAATTTTTATGTCAAGTGTCAAGTAATACTGTGCTAGAATGCAATGTAACAAATTTTGAACTGTTGTAAGGTGTTTAAAATTGTAACTGTGCGTCTGATCCATACGTAGGCAATGTGTCAGGATATGTAGACTGAAAAACCTCGGGTGAATACCCTGTCTGTAAGGGAGCGGTAAATGGTGGATAGCAGGCGAGCGCTGGAAAATGCGCACGGGCACTGCACGGTACAACGGGCTCAGTAGTAGTAGTTGGAGTTTGGCACTGGTTTGAGCAAGAGCTTCTGGAGCGAGGAGGCTCTCCTGGAAGACGTAACTTCACTGAGACCCCGGTATGCTGTTCCAGCGCCCACAGAACATGGCAAAATTCCATAGGCACTAAATGGAAAAGTATTGCGACGCTAAGAAGAATTAAAGTGCCGATACGTCAAGAGTCATAGCTGTGGTTGTATATGTGCTCTGTGCCTCGCCATCTCGCCGCGCGCCAACCGCCGCATCGATACTAGCAGGTTGAAACTTTTATTACTGTATTCGTATGGAACAGAGAGAGTGAACTGTGCAATAATAACCTAAATTTTACCAGAACTTCCCCATCATTTAATTATCCTCACAACTAACCTAGACAGGGTCCTTTCCAAATGTTGTGCAATCCGAGTGTCCCAAAATGAAAATTAAAATGTGTGTTAATAATAATTATTTGCAGAACTAGCTATGTTAGAATGGTGTTTAAAGAAATGTTTTGTCAATGAACCAGTAAATGAATAACGAAGGTCTAACGAAGTTGAAAGATAACTTTAGTATTGATGTAGTAACGAAGTTTATTATTTCGAGACAGATTTAAAAGCATTTAAACGAGCAGTAGATAAGATGAAAAGAGTAGTAACTTATATACTGGAAATCTTGAACGCATAATAAACTCAGTAATCAATTTTTAAATACAGCGATCATAACAGTTTCGGGGTCCCCCTTCATTCATTTGATTTCTGAATTGTTCTAAATTGGTTTGACCAGCAAAAGTTAAAGCCAATATAAAAGTAAAAATTTATCTAAATTGACATTTTGTGTGTGACACGAAAGTGCTATTTCTAGGGTAACCTATGCCCGATTTTAATCAGATTAATAGACAGTATAAAGATTTGTAGTATACATTATAGTGTAGTGTTATGTATTCATGGTTTTTCCATATCAGTACAGAACGTGAAACTATCAGTTCAATGGATTTTCTGGTTCTAAAATTTTACTAATTATGCAGTGTTACTACTTGTTGTTTTGCATGAATATATACCAACTTGTATAGGGAAGAAACTCAGTTAATGCCTAATTTGGCTGGCGACCGTATTGCTATATAATTCGTAGCATCTTCTGGGTTGCTTTTGATCCATCCTGACGTGTAATTGCATTTCGAACTTGCTTGACGGATCATTGTTATTACAGAGTGGATGTAAGTCTGATTTGCCACCATTCAGGTACACGCGGTCGATATCTATACGAAAATCCTTTCTCATAAGGTGAACCCCGCTCACTTACCATAGCACAGGCTTTAACGAGTACAGTGCTGTGTCACGCGGAGGTTACAAGTGTTAAGGAAATGCTTCAGGAAGTCGGGTGGGAGTCTCTAGAGGAAAGGAGGCGTTCTTTTCGTGAATCGCTACTGAGGAAATTTAGAGAACCAGCATTTGAGGCTGACTGCAGTACAATTTTACACATTTCGCGGAAAGACCACAGAGATAAGATAATAGAGACTGGGGCTCGTACAGAGGCATATAGGCAGTAACTTTTCCCTTGTACTGTTTGGGAGTGGAACAGGGAGAGGAGATGCTAGTTGTGGTACGAGGTACCCTCCGCCACGCACCGTATGGTGGATTGCGGAGTATGTATGTAGATGTAGATGTAGATGTCTCGGTTCAGCTGTTGTGTTCCTTCGCAGTTCGACTTGAGAGTCACATCACCATTAGTCCATCTGGGTAGCTTTATACAGCTTTAGAAATGTTGAAATTTACCTAATGAATTCGTTGCTTACTTAGCACCCAACGACCAGTTCACGTTCCTAGTCACTGAGCTCTGTTGACCGAACAATTCTGTAGTGGTTCTGTGGACAGTTTCACATTACATGGAGGCCTCTAGATGGCTTTTGTTGTGGATTGGCAAGAGAGCCAACCCACTATGAGAGGAAGCCGAAAGGCACGCGTTTTAGCTCACGTAGGCTGGCGTGAGGTCTGGAACAGGACAAGGAAGTTAGACTTTAGCAAAAAAGGGCGTAGCTGTTGGAATACTTAACTTTAATCCGTAAATGGTGAACATCGCTCTTGACGGTACATGTTTTACAGCATCAATAGTAACCGGTAATGGCGCTTTGCTAGGTCGTAGTAAATGACGTAGCTGAAGGCTATGCTAACTATCATCTCGGCAAATGAGAGCGTAATTTGTCAGTGAACCATCGCTAGCAAAGTCGGCTGTACTACTGGGGCGAGTGCTAGGAAGTCTCTCTAGACCTGCCGTGTGGCGGCGCTCGGTCTGCAATCACTGATAGTGGCGACACGCGGGTCCGACGTATACTAACGGACCGCGGCCGATTTAAAGGCTACCACCGAGCAAGTGTGGTGTCTGGCGGTGACACTACAGTTTTGATCAGAAAATGTGCAACAAACGCCATAACGACATGAAACTTCCTGGCAGAAATAAAATATGTGCCGTTCTGGGATTCGAATGTAGGATCTTCAACTCTTTCAGGCAACTGCTCTACCAACTGAGCTACGCGAAGACGACTCACGACCCGTGCTCATAGCTTTACTTCCGCCAGTACATCTCCTATAGTGCAAAGTTCATAGAAGTTCTCCTGTGAAAAGGTACAAGATGAGGAGTGGTCCTGATTATTGCTATGGTCGTTCATTTGTTAGAGTACTTGGCTGCGAAAGGGAACTATCGCGGATTCGAGTCCCATTAAGGCACACACTTTTAATGTGTTAGTAGTGTCATATCAGTGCACACTCCGCTGAAGTGTAAAAATTGATTCTCGTTATGCTGATATGCTTACATATGCACGCCTACATTGTCTCAGTGCAACCACAAGTTAGGCATGAGTGATGCTGTTTACATTTCGTATGTAAGAAAATTAAAGAGACCTTTGGAGATAAGAGAACGACTTGTATGAATATCAAGAGCTCAGATGGAAACCCAGTTCTAAGCAAAGGAGGGAAAGCAGAATGGTGGAAGGAGTATATAGAGGGTCTATATAAGGGCGATGTACTTGAGGACAATATTATGGAAATGGAAGAGGATGTGGATGAAGATGAAATGGGAGATATGATACTGCGTGAAGAGTTTGACAGAGCACTGAAAGACCTGAGTCGAAACAAGGCCCCCGGAGTAGACAACATTCCATTGAAACTACTGACGGCCTTGGGAGAGCCAGTCCTGACAAAACTTTACCATCTGGTGAGCAAGATGTATGAAACAGGCGAAATACCCTCAGACTTGAAGAAGAATATAATAATTCCAATCCCAAAGAAAGCAGGTGTTGACAGATGTGAAAATTACCGAACTATCAGTTTAATAAGTCACAGCTGCAAAATACTAACACGAATTCTTTACAGACGAATGGAAAAACTAGTAGAAGCCAACCTCGGGGAAGATCAGTTTGGATTCCGTAGAAACACTGGAACACGTGAGGCAATACTGACCTTACGACTTATCTTAGAAGAAAGATTAAGGAAAGGCAAACGTACGTTTCTAGCATTTGTAGACTTAGAGAAAGCTTTTGACAATGTTGACTGGAATACTCTCTTTCAAATTCTAAAGGTGCCAGGGGTAAAATACAGGAAGCGAAAGGCTATTTACAATTTGTACAGAAACCAGATGGCAGTTATAAGAGTCGAGGGACATGAAAGGGAAGCAGTGGTTGGGAAGGGAGTAAGACAGGGTTGTAGCCTCTCCCCGATGTTGTTCAATCTGTATATTGAGCAAGCAGTAAAGGAAACAAAAGAAAAATTCGGAGTAGGTATTAAAATTCATGGAGAAGAAATAAAAACTTTGAGGTTCGCCGATGACATTGTAATTCTGTCAGAGACAGCAAAGGACTTGGAAGAGCAGTTGAATGGAATGGACAGTGTCTTGAAAGGAGGATATAAGATGAACATCAACAAAAGCAAAACAAGGATAATGGAATGTAGTCTAATTAAGTCGGGTGATGCTGAGGGAATTAGATTAGGAAATGAGGCACTTAAAGTAGTAAAGGAGTTTTGCTATTTGGGGAGCTAAATAACTGATGATGGTCGAAGTACAGAGGATATAAAATGTAGGCTGGCAATGGCAAGGACAGCGTTTCTGAAGAAGAGAAATTTGTTAACATCCAGTATTGATTTAAGTGTCAGGAAGTCATTTCTGAAAGTATTCGTATGGAGTGTAGCCATGTATGGAAGTGAAACATGGACGATAAATAGTTTGGACAAGAAGACAATAGAAGCTTTCGAAATGTGGTGCTACAGAAGAATGCTGAAGATTAGATGGGTAGATCATATAACTAATGAGGAAGTATTGAATAGAATTGGGGGAAGAGGTGTTTGTGGCACAACTTGACCAGAAGAAGGGATCGGTTGGTAGGACATGTTCTGAGGCATCAAGGGATCACCAATTTAGTATTTGAGGGCAGCGTGGAGGGTAAAAATCGTAGAGGGAGACCAAGAGATGAATACACTAAGCAGATTCAGAAGGATGTAGGTTGCAATAGGTACTGGGAAATGAAAAAGCTTGCACAGGATAGAGTAGCATGGAGAGCTGCATCAAACCAGTCTCAGGACTGAATACCACAACAACAACAATAATGTAAGAAAATATTAACCATAAGAATTCTCATTCGGAAGTTGTGCTTAAACTTTGGCATTTCATCAGAAGATGGTTTAGGGCGTCGTAATTTGGAGAGAAACTATTACATTGCTGACGTATTATGGTCAGTCGATGTGCCATTGTCAGTCACATTGTTAGTTTCTTTCAGTGAGATGTTGGTTGTGAAATTTTGACCTACTTCAATACAGACGATGTTCGACTCTAGCACTGGCCGGGGCGTTCCCCAAATGTGTCATCCACGGAAAATTTCTGCACATGGGTGCTGAGAGACAGGCACGCCGCCAGTTATCAGGCACTATTATTAATAAGTGGATGCACCACTCGATGGCTTGACCGTATGTATTTTCCATAGTTCGAGTCTATTATGCCAAGCTGCGTTAGAGCCATTGTTACGGCCAGAGATGACAGCTCTGTCTACTGATCTTCGTATTCAATACTCTCTCAAATCGTCTAAAACTATAAAAATGTATTCCTTGTACTACAGACGAGCATTATACAAAAATTAAATTGCTATTGTTAGTGATACTGCAGTTTTAATAGCCAGTGGTGTATTACTGTGTCGAGTGGGCGTCGACGCGTCTGTTTTCGCTTTAAGGAGGCGCATCGCTTACAGCCACAGCACTCTATTTGTAGCCGTTTGTGAAGAGAATCGCCTTCGAGCACGGGCGTGGTTAAGCGGCGGCCGCCCCCAGCCTCCGTCGCTGCCGTAATGGAGCCGAGGACTCCCGCCTTCCGCCTCCCGCCCCCTGCGGCAGGAGGAAAGCCGAGGCTGAGCCGGCGCGCCACCTGGCCGCCCTCGCTAAAAGCCTCCGACCGCCCCCGCGCCGCCCCCGGCACGCCCCCGCAGCCGCGGCCTCAGCCACAGCCGCACAAGTTTTCTCTGGCGCCCCGGCCGGTGCGGTACGTGCCGCGGAATATTTAATGCCGGCGAATGGAGCCGCGCCCGCCGCCCCTCCGCAAAGCGTTCGGAGGCCGGGCCGGCAGGCGGCAGTCGGCAGTCGGCGTGCTGGCACAGAGTCCGAGGCACAGAGGCCGACGGCTGTCAGTCTGGCAGTGTGGTACCCTACCAGCTACACTATTTCATGACAAGACTAACAACTGCACGTCTACGATGTTATACAAGGTGAACTCGAAAAGACAGACTGACTGTGCCGCGCGGAGTGGCCGCGAGGTTAGAGGCGCCATGTCACTGACTGCCTGCCGCCGGATGTTCGAGTCCCCCGTCGGGCATGGGTGTGTGTGTTGTTCTTAGTGATGGCTCTCGATCTTCCACCATAATCAACATTAGGTGGCAAATATGAGGCAGCCAAGGAGGTGGAAACGTGGGATCTACTATGCCAAGACTACTTGGTAGCTACAACAGGAAAACACAATTAATAAGCAGGAGTACAAAATAAGAAAGTACTTATTACTTAACTTTGCTGTGTGAAGAGTTTGCCAGACCACTGAAAGACCTAAGTCGAAAGAAGGCCCCGGGAGTAGACAACATTCCATTAGAACTGCTGACATCCTTGGGAGAGCCAGTCCTGACAAAACTCTACCATCTGGTGAGCAAGATGTATGAGACAGGCGAAATTCCCTCAGACTTAAAGAAGAATATAATAATTCCAATCCCAAAGAAAGAAGGTGTTGACAGACGCGAAAATTACCGAACTATCAGTTTAATAAGTCACAGCTGTAAAATACTAACACGAATTCTTTACAGACGAATGAAAAACTGGTAGAAGCCGACCTCGGGGAAGATCAGTTTGGATTCCGTAGAAATATTGGAACATGTGAGGCAATACTGACCCTACGAATTATATGAGAAAACAGGTTAAGGAAAGGCAAACCTACGTTTCTAGCATTTGTAGACTTGGAGAGAGCTTTTGACAATGTTGACTGGAATACTCTCTTTCAAATTCTGAAGGTGGTAGGGGCAAAATACAGGAAGCGAAAGGCTATTTGCAATTTGTACAGAAACCAGATGGTAGTTATAAGAGTCGAGGGGCATGAAAGGGAAGCAGTGGTTAGGAAGGGTGTGAGACAGGGTTGTAGCCTCTCCCCGATGCTATTCAATCTGTATATCGAGCAATTAGTAAAGGAAACTAAAGAAAAATTCTTATTAGGTATTAAAATCCATGGAGAAGAAATAAATACTTTGAGGTCCGCCGATGACATTGTAATTCTGTCAGGAACAGCAAAGAAGAGCACTTCAACGGAATATACAGTGTCTTGTAAGGAGCGTATAAGATGAACGTCAACAAAAGCAAAACAAGAATAATGAAATATAGTCGAATTAAGTCGGGTGAAGCTGTGGGAATTAGATTAGGAAATGAGACACTTAAAGCAGTAAAGGAGTTTCGCTATTTGGGGAGAAAAATAACTGATGATGGTCGAAGTAGAGAGGATATAAAATGTTGACTGGCAATGGCAAGGAAAGGGTTTCTGAAGAAGAGAAATTTGTTAACATCGAGTATTGATTTAAGTGTTAGGATGTCGTTTCTGAAAGTATTTGTATGGAGTGTAGCCATGTATGGAAGTGAAACGTGGACGATAAATAGTTTAGACAAGAAGAGAATAGAAGCTTTCGAAATGTGGTGGCACAGAAGAATGCTGAATATTAGATGGGTAGGTCACATAACTAATGAGGAAGTATTGAATAGAATTGGGGGAAGAGGTGTTTGTGGCACAACTTGACTAGAAGAAGGTAGGACATGTTCTGAGGCATCAAGGGATCACCAGTTTAGTACTGGAGGGCAGCGAGGAGGGTAAAAATCGTAGAGGGAGACCAAGAGATGAGTACACTAATCAGATTCAAAAGGATTTAGGCTGCAGTAGTTACTGGGAGACGAAGAAGCTTGCACAGGATAGAGTAGCATGCAGAGCTGCATCAAACCAGTCTCAGGACTGAAGACCACAACAACAACAACAACTTTGCTCTAGTCCATGATCAGTTGGTTGACTATTACAGAAGACGCGACTAGACTAAGCGTCTGTAGAATGACATAATTTACAAGTCACAAACCTTGCAGTGACGAATTAACTTCTTGTAATCTTGAATGTCGAATCCGGTGAATTTGAAGACTACCGTGGAACGGAGCTACAAAGACTTGATGGCAGCAATGACTGAGCTGCAGACGATGACTTACATCGGCGCTGCCTGACCACTGAACGCGGCTACGAACTGTAGACTGGCACGACTGCACTTCTCTCCTGCTGCATATAAAGTGGCCTCGCGGCGAACATAAGTACTGCGACTGGCTGTGTACTCTTTGGCTAACACAGCCGTTCTTCTGTTCCTTTTATCGAGAGAATCGCATCCGGTGGTTCGATCTCTCAGGCGGCGGTGTGGTCGTATGACTGACGACATCATAGTTAGCAGAACTTGTGTGTAAGTATAGGGACCAATGGCTTCGGCAGTTTGGTTCCTTAGAAATTCACACACATTTTTGACGCACTCACTGTCTTCCTCATGGCTTGTCTAACTCGCGTTACGACATCGGCTCTGCTAACGAGGGGGACACGTCAAGTGCCATAATCGTATTTCCCAGAAACATCACTCAGAGAAGGAATGGTCTAAATAAGCGAACACCTATATCCGCTTATACGTAGATATGTGGTTGTTTTCTCCAAGCGGGTTAGCGCAGTTGTTCGCACACTGCACTCGCATTCGGGAAGACGACGGTTCAGAGCCACGTCAGTACCCAAACCGCTGAAGGCAAATACTAGATGGGTTCCGTCTAAAGGGCACGGTCGCTTCTTCATCCTTCCATAACCTCCGTCTCTAACGATATCGTGGTCGACGGAACGTTAAACACTAATCTCTTCTCTCTCTTCGACTGTTTCTAAGCGGAGTAATTTTTTTGTGGGGTGGGGGGAACTATATGTGCCTCGTAAAACGTAAATAGTTCACTCGAAGTGGCAGCAGAGTGGCTAGTGTCGCGGGTTCACACTTCGGCGACCCGTAATCGAAAACCGATTATTATTTAACATTCATTTATTCTTTTTATCATTTATCTACCAGTATCCGCAGAAGATTAGTACTAAAATGTGTAAAACAATAAGTGAATGATAAAATTTGTAATCGTTTTCAGTGAAATGCCTGTTGTGTGTCTTGTCAATAATGTTGGTGGTTGTACGTACTTCCCCAGAAGCGGGTTTCGGTCGGCCACAAAGCAAAGTAGTTTATTTCTGTAGTTTGCAAAGAGGGTCTTCTATTCAATCGATCCTAGCCTGTCCAGCTGAATTGGTCCTATTGTAGGAATCAGCAAGGGAAACACATCATTCCCGAATTGCTTATCAAAGTGAACATATGGACCATACACACAGATATTCTACAATAAATGCATGACACATACTGTGAAACATAACCGTAATTCTGCAACTAACATAACGCTCTTACATACACTAATGTGTAACATTTCACGGTAATGGGTAAATAATGAAAAATAAAACGAAAACTAATCGAGTTTTGAACATAGGGAGCAAAACTGTGAGGCTGTGAGTCTCCCCTCTGTGTCAACGCCTCAGTTCGACGTAGTACCCAATAAAAGACATCTAACGTGTCGTCGTTTGCTCAGAAGCGGTGGAGTATCTAATACGCTGAGAAACGTTTTCGTTTATTTAAAACACTCTTCCACTGAGGGACGTTTCTGGGAAGTCGGGTTATTGCAGTTCTCGTGCTCTTCCTTACGCAGGAGAACACGGTGGTCGGCCTTTGGCGATTAACAACTTTTGTTCAAATGGATCTGAGCACTATTGGACTTAATTGCTGAGGTCATCAGTCCCCTAGAACTTAGAACTACTTAAACGTAACTAACCATAGGACATCACAGACATCCATGACCGAGGCAGGATTCGAACCTGCGACCGTAGCGGTCGCGCGGTTCCAGACTGTAGTGCCTAGAACCGCTCGGCCACACCGGCCGGCAACAATAACTTTTGTATTAGACTAAAGAACCGTTTTTACTGTCCTCTTTTATCATTTCTTGGTGTTACCATATGTTTCATTATCGTACCTCGTAATGTATGCACCCGCAAGACGCTCAATAATACTGCGCCGCCTCGCTGTTTCAGCAGTTGAGACGAATGCGTACACTCGGTGCCTAGGAAAGGTGGTAGTAAATAAAAGTACATGATTAGTAGCAGTGGACTGTATATTTCACAGTACATTGTGAGACACAGTTAAAGGTACGACTTTGCGGTTTCACGGTCAAGGCCCATATCTCTTACTTCTGCCATCATCCGGCCGTCCCATTGGGTGGAAAGCCACGTAGAAATCCTTGCCGGCAGCGACTGTCCAGTCACTGCTGCGTCCAAGCGAGGGCACCTTGCACCATTACAGAACACTCAGCCCACCTAATTTAGCCAGGGTGTCCCATCTAACTCTGTCTCACATATTTCCGACTCGAAACAAAATGTGAAAAATGCAATTGCCCAGTGGTGCAGCTATGTCGCGAGCGCACACAACGGGCAGGAATGCATAACCCATAAATGAAAACAAATATCATTTTCAACAGAACGTTACGTTGTTTTAAATGGCACGTGTATGTTATCTGCACGGAAGTGAAAACCAGAGGTACAAGTAGTGAAGGCAGACATGTTTTGAGTGTTCTAAACCTCATACCAACTGAAATACGTAGACTTGAAACGATACGAATGGAGCTACATTTTCTGCCTTAGTGCGGAGAGCATGCGTTCCATGCAGCAGGTCGTAGGACAGTGCCGGGAACTCACATTACTGCATTACAGCATTACTAAACAGACTGTGGCACCGTTAACATTATTTGAAGCGTAAGTATTCCAGAAGGTATAAGTTTTAGAGCAGCGAAACCAAGTCTGTGGTAACTAACTGTGCCTCTAGTTTTATTTCGTTCAAAAAACATAAATGAGTCTTTAAAAAAAAATGTAATGTTGGGTTACATTTCTTGATTGTGCATTCGCGCCCAGTGTGTGAGCCTCTGACATAGGTTCATAACAATAATAGCATTTTTCACGTGTTGTTTCATTTCGGAAATATGTGGGGTGGGAACGTTAGATGGGACACCCTGAAGAAATTACACAAATACAAATAAACGTAAAAGAAGAAGTCAGATAAGACCAACAAGATCATAAAATCGCTGAGGAAATCATATAAACTGTAACAAATGGAACTCAAGTTCAGTTACTTAATGAACGGATATGAGCACTAGAGTCCATGTTTCTTGTGGAACAACACAGGATATTTTATTGAGGTCAAGACAGTTTTTAATCCATTTTAAAACGGGCACCAAAGCGTCAGGACCAGGTTGTGTGCGAACAATCGCCACAGACAGCCGTACGAAAACTGGCAAGTCATATCTCTCTTCTCAGGAGAATCAGTGTACTGAACATTAATCTGTCTCTCACTGATGTCAAATAGTTCCTTGCTTCAGCTGTGCTAGGTTCTCCTTTGACCACAGTTTCCTCACGTGCTACTTACAACTGATGGACGAGCTGCTATCTCGACAAACTGGTTGATGGCTCTGAAGGGAAGCCTGTCTCTGGGACTGTTATCAAGGGTTCATCAATATGAAAGTGGCCTGGATTAAGGTATGAGAACTCTTCTGAGTTCTCAGGATGTTGCGTAATGGGTCGGGAATTCAAATGCTCTTCAGTTTGAGTTAGTATTGTGTAATTCTTCAGACGTCAATACTTTGTTTCCCAATACTCTCTTTAAATGTGTTTTGATGGATTTTATTCCTGCTTCCCACAGTCCACAAAAACGCGGGGCGTGAGGCAGGATAAAATGCCACCGTTTCGCATTACGGGATGCGTAGTTCTGGATTTGTATCGCGTGGAGTTGATGGCTGAAACGTTCGTGCAGATCAAACGGCTTATTCCTCCCTCTCACGAACGTCTTCCTATTGCCACTGTACACGCTTGAGCAAACGCCTCATCGTGAAGTAAATCTCCGAAGAACAGTAATGAAAGCTCGAGGGATCAGATCAGTGACAAGTTGGATGTGTAAGCCTTTGTTGCCAACGAGCAAGTAAATGTAGACTTTTGCCTTAATTTAGCTCCTCTTTCCTCAGTTCCTGATGTATTGCGGTCCTCCATATCCAACTCCAAAATTAAGGAAGACTGAAGAAAGTTGTCCCATGAGCTAGGTTGCAGTGGTTGCCTTCAAGCGGTAGCAAGTAAATCACTTGTGAAATGTGATTACAAATTTTCTGTTAGGTACCCTATACTTTTGTTTGAGGCTTGCTAACAGGAATCGAGGTTCAACATGTAGCAAACTTAGATACCCGCCCATGACTATCGACTTAGTTACGTGATGCTTAGGAGGAAGAATCAAAGGATGCTTCTGACTATAAGAAGCCCTTGATTGTTCCAGACTGCCACCCAGTCTTAATAACTGTACTTCGGCCAGCAAGGCATGAAGTGAGCTATGTTTGCTTTTCTTGGGGATTGTTCGGCCATTGTGTAGTCTTCGATCTCCTTGCAATAGTCTTGTTGTTGCGCTGTATGAACGAATCCTTCTTTTGTTGTATTAAGTTCTCCTGCGTTCAATTTTCTTCTGAATGGTTAACGCAGATTGGTCCTCAATTAATTGCTCTTCTGCCGTGTGCACAGGAACAGATTTCATTTCTTGTCACTACACAAACCAATCGAACGATGAGTCGTGCAAGGTTGGGTGGTTGTCTCTTCGTAGCTGACCAGGTTTCACTACATTAAAAACTATCGATGGGCGAAGCAGAAGATCAGTCTCGCCAGTTTTATTGAACTATTAATCTGCTAGCAGTATATTCTTAAGAAGTTGCCATGTTGTAACCTCCCAACAGATTAAATAATGTATGTATAGCATTTATTCACATTCAGCGTAACACAGTTAAAAATACCTCCCAACAGCGAAAAATATAACATTCGTATTAGCGTAACCTACCAAAGGATAAATTTCGTAACCTGTCAACAGAAAAAAATATGTATAACATTGACAGTTAGTGTAACCTAGCAACAGTTTATTATTCCGTAACTGACCAATAATAACGTGACAAATCTTCCAATAAAAAAATGTGATCCACTTATAACCTTTCAATAATTGAGTATGAATTTAAACTGGTAAATTTTGGACGTCAGCAGTGCTGCGTCATGGCCCTGAACGATCATTCTGAACAAATTGAAAATTCTTACCTCAGTAAGGTCACCGGATAACGCGTATATATCTGCTCCTATAAGAAATTTTTCTGGCACAGCCCTGTGCAATGCTGGCCGATAAATCTGTCATGTTTAAAAGGAAACAACTGATTTTTCTTTACAATAATCTGGATGACCATGGATTGGAGAAATTAGTAAATTTTTAAAATTGAGATGAATGATTGTCAAAAGTTACTTGTTACGAGAAAGATTATTATTAAGAGATTTTTTTAGACATTTACTTGGGACTTGATATAACAATACTACATATGCGCGATTCTGCTTTTACCTTATACTACAACGCTCAGGTACCGCCACCGCTCCCCACGACCGGCCCAGCCAACTCGATACACCAGACTGCTAGCTACTACTTACTCCTAATGACTACTGACACTGCTCTTACTGCATTAAACACTGCCCTCTGGTCTGAGATTCTCTTATAGCTTACATATCGCAGGCTGCGCGTGAGCAATCCATCGAAATTACATCTGCTCGAGTGCGCTAGCAACAAATTCCTTAATCTTGGACCTCTTACAAGGTGGAGATTTCAAGGTTCAAATGATTCAAATGGCTCTGAGCACTATGGGACTTAACAGCTGAGGTCATCAGCCCCTAGAACTTAGAACCTAACTAACCTAAGGACATCACACACATCCATGCCCGAGGCAGGATTCGAACCTGCGACCGTAGCGGTCGCGCGGTTCCAGACTGAAGGGCCTAGAACCGCTCGGCCACTCTGGCCGGCAGATTTCAAGGGATGCTGTTGGTAGTGACCCTGGTATGCGTGACAGTAATGCAGAGAGAGGAGGCGTGTGGTAGTTGGCAACTCTCGAGGAAATGTACACTATGATTTCACAGCACATTATGTTCACTGTTGTGATATACCGCTTATTGTTTTCTATTGACACTACAACTGGCCTGTTCCCTGTGCAGCGGCGTCTTGCGGTTCTTGTTACATCTGGTTTCTAGAAATGTCACCAGATCTTCGATAAGGGGAAATGTGGTGTCAGCCGTTTTAGATTCCCATTGCTGCTCAGACTGACACTAATGTGATCCTGCAAAATGTGCGACAGTAATATCTTATGCAGTGGAATGCCGATTTCCATGACGTCAGTCGCGTTCCGATTGCAGAATGAGGAGATAAGACAACATTTTGCTGGGTGATATCGCTATTTGATATCTAAGCAGAACTCTTCAAAAGACTCCCCGTCTACATCATGAGATTCTTCCAGATCGTTAGTCTCCTAGTGAGTTTGGATGGCGTTGCATTCGTCTTTACTTGTATTGAACAGTGGCTGCCTACTATAATGTCGTCGACATTTGATAGTTCCTCAAAGCTGTTAATCAATGTGGAGAGTCTAGTCACTCGTGACCTGATCACTGCTTTTTTCTTACACAAGCTGCGACATAGTCGTGAATTGAACAGTGACCCGAATATAGAAAAAATTTCCTTTACTTATGGTCTATGGTCACAATTTTTCTTTTCAGCAGACTACTGGTTTCGGACTATAATTATACCGTCTTCAGACCTTTTATATAAAAACATGTACTAATATACTGGTGCCATAGTGGCATCGTTTAGCATTTGACGATGCCGCTATGGCTGCAATAAATTTAGACATGTTTTTATGAAACAGATCTGAAGATGCTCATTATAGACCGAAACCAGTAGTCTGATGACAACAAAAATTGTGACCATACATGTAAAGTGAAGGCGGCTTCTGTGGCCGAGCGGTTCTGGGTGCTTCAATCCGGAGCCGCGCTGCTGCTACGGTCGCAGGTTCGAATCCTGCCTCGGGTATGGATGTATGTGATGTCCTTAATGTTAGGTAGGTTTAAGTAGTTCTAAGTGTAGGGGACTGATGACCTCAGATGTTAAATCCCATAGTGCCTAGAGCCATTTGAACCATTTGTAAAGTGAAGGAAGCTTTTGTCTTAATCAAACTTTGTTTCGCCAAAGTATCCGTGATTAAGGATGCTAGTACACAAGATAACAGATTAAGAAAATGGTCATACCGCTTACAGAGTCTGTCGGCATGAGGTGCACATAACGACACGATTATTGCGATAGCTGCAGCTTCGGGAGCGCTACTGCGGACGTAGCTCACTCAGTCTTGACGCGATGGAGAAACTCGCAACGCGTGGTAACCTTAGAGATTTGCGCACACAAAGCCGCAATTGTCGGATACTTCTTATTCGCCGTACTTACAACTCAAAGCACGTTATCTTCGTGCTAGAACACTTTCGAATAGTTTTATTCTTGCCCTGAGGACCAATTGTATGGAGCTGCAAAACGTGCAGTCATTCTGCGTTGCCTCGGTCTTTCCACAGTTAGGACGAATGCAAACACTCGTTGCAAGGGAAACGCAATTGAAAATAAAAGTACGTGGTTGTTAAAAATGGATTGTGTGTTTAACACTGCATTGTGAGACGCAGTTACAGGCATGTCTGCGCGATTTAAAGATAAAAGACTATCAAAATTTACAATGAAACTTCTTCCGTTGTAATGGATATTAGATATTTTGGTATAAGGGACCCATGGTAGAGAGTGGCTCGCTACAGAGTAACAAAATAATTATCATTTACTGGATTTCTTACCCCGTTTACCTTTATTTGTGTGAAAACACCTTCACATCAATGAAACACAGTGTAACATGCAGTCACCCAAATACGGCTATGCATACGAATAAATGAAAAGATAATGTGCTTTCCTCATAACGGAATTTAAAGCTCTGTTTCCTAGCTTGTAGAAAATAATAATGCATTAAAGGAGATCCGCCTTCCTGCAAGACCAAAATTTTTGATTTATTTTAATCCACTAACACGTTTTACCAAAAGTGGCATCATCAGTGGGTTTATTCTTTACTTGTTCTTGAAACTTTCATATACAAATGTTTTGTAGCTTAGGAGTATATTTGTATACGATTTATTGTTGTTTATGTTACAAATGTACTTCACATTTTGTACATTATGGGTGCCGTATGGCAGCCAACAAAAGCCGCCACAAGTCTGAATTAATGCATCATCTCAGCTGCTACACAGGGATGTTTCAGCAAAGTCTGAAATGAATTTTTGTTTAGAATACAACCCGTAAACTACGCTTACGATCGCTTTAGTTCACCTGTTCTAAGAGAACTTGGTTTTTACTTGCCTGCTGAATGCGTTGTTTTCATTCATTTTATGCTTAAAACCACTAGGGGCATATATAATATTTCATGAAGTTGTTTCGGAAAACTGTTTGGTGTGGTTTGCTGCTTATGGATGATGCTGTGGATTTTAAACGGCGTTTCCTTACGTTTTCTAGTGCTCATTGGCGCGGAAACATACTGATATCCAGAATTTACTAAGAATTGTGTTCTCCCAGGAAGGCAGACCCTGTTAAATTCGTTAGCACTCCCTTACAGTATACGCCTCTGTGGGAACAGCTGTCCCTCTCGATCTGGTGAAACACATAGAAACGACTATTCGTCAGCAAATCTGTCCATAATGGTGTGTAACGAATGCATATATTGGAAAATCAAACTTGACAACATTTTCCTTTGCGTATAATATATTTAAGTGTTCTTGCAAGCTGTGCAACTACAGCAGTTTTACTACCGAATGTACCAACAAGTCTTATGTTACCAGTAGTTCTTTTTCATTTACACAAATGTTTTAAATGTTTAAATCACCATGATCAGGTGGTTTTCGTTAGTAAATGTGGCACATATGTCTTGTGTTACGACTTCGGGATAACCTGTGGCACCATATAGTGGAGAAATACGAAACATTATTTCAGAATATGCTCCCATGGAGGTCTTTGACTAAGGACTGAAAGTAAACGCAAATGTGAAAGGAAAATAACTAAAATGGAATACCCCCAGTAGTAACGGGCTCCTTTATGTACATTGCCACACTATGTATGAAAAGCTAACACCTGGAAACTATACCTTCTTTGTAGGCATTTATAGATGCCATCTTTGTTTACAAAGTGTGACAGTGTAATTGTGATGTATTACGGCAAAGAAAGGAGCCTGTGACCAGTGGAGGTATTCTGTTTCAGTTATTTCATTTTCACTTTTACATTTACGTTATGTCTTTATAGTCGAAGACCTCCACAGAGCCGTTCTGAAAGAAGTGTTTTGTTTTTCTCCACTAGACTGTGCCACAGGTAACCCCACAGTCGTAATACAACACATACATGTCATATCAAAACACACAAATCCACCCACTGATGGTTAAACCCTAGAAACATGTTGTTAAAATAAAATACTCTCACTGGTAAAAACAAACTATCCAGCACACCTTCGTCGAAAACCGCTTTTGTGCAACAATTAGAAACAAATTTCTAAAAATGAATCCTTTCTCTTCACGAAGATTAAGTTTCGGTGCTAGAAAAAGGTTTCAAGTCCAGAACAAAGAGTTCCACGCCTTCCACAGGGTCCAAACTGGAAGCGGAATGGAACCACGATCTTGTTGACAACGCATCTGTTGATGTTTCACACATTCATCGTCCTAATTAGGTGTTGGTACTGCTTAACTGTACCGGCTGGAGAAAGTATGAGCAAGTGCAGCATTCACAACTTGGGCTTTTGCAGTGACAGTGCTTGTGACCTCGGTGATAAACTCAGAATGAAGCACATTGTAAATGAGTGACATAAAAGACGTTTTCATCGTGGTACTAGGAGCTTATATGAAACATCCGACGCAAGCCGTTCCACTGAGGAGATGCTTTCCGCCATTCATATGTAGTCTGGGCCGTTTATAATTTGTATAATGTAATCACTTGCAAACGTGTGTTTCTTCTTTTGTTGTTGTAATTGATGCATTCAATAATAATAACAATAATAATCAGTAATAGATGTTATTAATATTTCGATTTTTTTGTTTAATTCAACAGAAATGAAAGAAATTACACTTATGCTACCCATGCAATTATTTGGAGTAAAATGATAGCCATATGTGAAACCCATGCTTCAGGCAGTAGTTAGTCGCAGCAATAATTAGTACCTAAAACGGCACGTGCAGTACTTGACCGCTGATATTGGCACTCTCGTTATTAACAAGGCGGTTTGTTGCATGCACGTTAATATTGAAGTGGCTCAAATTTGCTGCGTAATTAGAGTGGCAGAAGAATAATATCACAAAAACCCTCTTTTCCACTACAAGCACCGTCCGCTGTGCATAAATCTCGTGTAACAAATAAGCGATGAGTGTGCTCCCAAACAAGGACTTTACTGGCAGAATAAATACGTAATTGATCAAGAGTTACTTAATCTAATTACGTGAAACATTCGCTGTTCAGTTTTGTTTGTAGCGAATGTTGCCACTCACTTGTTCGTTTTTCAAGATATTTCCAGTCCAGGGATCAGTCTGATCAAGCACCGAATGCTGAAGTATCCTCACCGTAATTCACACAAAGCCTTAATACCACAACGGTCAACTGTGATATGAAATTCGATTTCGCAATTTGCTCCATAAACCTCTTTGAGAGTAATATGTCATATAGCTCTTAATGTACCAAAATTATTCCAAATTAATGCTGCAGGAAGCATGACATCACATCAGTGCAGCGAACGTTGTGTCTAGTTCGTCCTATTTTGGAATTACAAACGATCCCAGTGTTTTATTCCTGGTTTTCGCCTCATTTTTACGTAATCCGGTGTATTCCACATCAATGATTTTGGAATTACAAACCGTCCCAGTACTTTATTCCTCATTTTCGCTTTATTTTTTCGTAGTACAGTGTATTCTATCTCAGTTATTTAGTATGTACCTGAACGTGGTGAACACAGGCACTTTGTGATACAGCGCCTTTTTAATATACGTACATATAACATAAATTAATGTTAGTTTATGCCATAGTTGGCATCCAGAGTTTTGAAGGTTGATGTAGATCATGCTGATAACAGTTTCTAGTGGCATTGCCGTAATGGTACTTAGACAGTGTACATCACCAGCATCATCATCACGTACAGTTTCGGGCTGGACATGTCTGCCTGTTCCGAAATCTAGAAATTTAAATCTGATCGCAACATGTTCTTTAAGGTCTTTCTATTCTTCTTATGCTATTGGGCCCGTACTCGTAGGTTTTCCTTGGTATCGGGCTTTGATTCTTCGTACGGGATGGTCATACCATTTCTTACCGTATTGTTGGAACGTTTCTGCTGTTCCAAGAACATGGAGTTCCTCACTCGCGGTTTTTCTTACCATCTTCTAATTTGTATTCTGCCAAAGTGCTTAGAAGTCCCATTTCCGCCCCTTCAATTCTCTGTAGTTGTCTCTTCGTTAAACACCTTATTGCCTTCGATCCATAAGGCATTAGAGATTTCGACAAAGTATTATGTAATATAAATGGTGTCTCTCTTCCGGTTTCATTCAGGACCATACCCAACACATGTAAGTACCTCAGCAATTTTGATTGACTTATCATCGGATCTCCGGTCGGGGACTACTCAAGAGGAAGTCGTTATCAGGAGAAAGAAAACTGGCGTTCGACGGATAGGAGGGTGGAACGTCAGATTCCCTAATCGGGCATGTGGTTCCTTCCAATACTAAATGGATGATCCCTTGATGCCTCAGAACGTGAAAGTTTTGCCACAAATGTTTGTTCTCCCCAATTCTATTCAGTTCCTCCTCATTACTAACATAATTTACCCATCTAATCTTCAGCATTCATCTGTAGCACCACATTTCGAAAGCATCTATTCCTTCTTGGCTAAACTATTTATCGCCCATGTTTCACTTCCATACAAATACTTTCAGAAAATACTACCTGACACTTAAATCTATACTCGATGTTAACAAATTTCTCTTATTCAGAAACGCTTTCCTTGCCACTGCCAGTCTACATTTTATATCCTCTCTACTTCGACCATCATCAGTTATTTTGCTCCCCAAGCAGAAAACCTCCTTTACTATTTTTAGTGTGTCATTTCCTAATGTAATATCCTCAGCATCACCCGACTTAATTCGACTACATTCCATTATCCTCGTTTTGCTTATGCTGATGTTCATCTTACATCATCCTTTCAAGACACTGTCCATTCCGTTCAGCTGCTCTTCCAGGTCCTTTGCTGTCTCTGACAGAACTACAATGTCATCGGCGAACCTCAAAGTTTTTATTTCTTCTCCATGGATTTTAAATCCTACTCGGAATTTTTCATTTGTTTCTTTACTGCTTGCTCAATATACAGATCGCGGAGAGGCTACAACCCTGTCTCACTCCCTTCCCAACCACTGCTTCCCTTTCATGCCCCTTGACCCTTATAATTGCCATCTGGTTTCTGTACAAATTGTAAATAGTTTTTCGCTCCCTGTATTTTGGCCCTACCTCCTTTAGAATTTGAAAGAGAGTATTCCAGTCGACATGATCAAAAGCTTTCTCTAAGTCTACAAATGCAGGAAAGGTAGGTTTGCCTTTTTTTAAATCTAGCTTCTAAGATAAGCCGTAGGGTCAGTATTGCCTCACGTGTTCCAAAATTTATCGGAATCGAAACTGATCTTCCCCGAGGTCGGCTTCCATCAAGTTTTCCATTCGTCTGTAAACAATTCTCGTTAGTATTTTTCAGGCGTGACTTATTAAACTGATAATTAGGTAATTTTCACATCTGTCAACACCTGCTTTCTTTGGGATTGGAATTATTATATTCTTCTTGAAGTCTGACGGTATTTCGCCTGTTTCATACATCTTGCTCACCAGATGGTACAGTTTTGTCAGGACTGGCTCTCCCAATGCCGTCAGCAGTTCTAATGGAATGTTGTCTACTCCCGGAGCTTTGTTTCGACTCAGGTCTTTCAGTGCTCTGTCAAACCTTTCACATAGTATCCTATCTCCGATTTCATCTTCACCTACATCCTCTTCCATTTCCACAATATTGTCGTAAAGTACATCGCCCTTGTATAGACCCTCTATATACTTCTCTCACCTTACTGCTTTCCCTTCTTTGCTTATAACTGGGTTTCCATCTGAGTTCTTGGTATTCACACAAGTGGTTCTCTTTTCTCCAAAAGATCTCCTTAATTTTCCTGTTGGCAGTATCTGTCTTACCCCTAGTGAGATAAGCCTCTACATCCTTACATTTGTCCTCTAGCCATCCCTGCTTAGCCATTTTGCACTTCCTGTCGATCTCATTTCTGAGACGTCTGTATTCCTTTTTCCATGCTTCATTTACTGCATTTTTTGTATTTTCTCCTTTCACCAATTAAATTCAATATTTCTTCTGTTAACCAAGGATTTCTACTAGCCCTCGTCTTGTTTCCTACTTGATCCTCTGTTGCCTTCACTACTTCACCCCTCAGACTACCCATCCTTCTTCTACTGTATTTCTGTCCCCCATTCCTGTCAATTGTTCCGTTATGCTCTCCCTGAAACTCCGTACAACCTCTGGTTTAGTCAGTTTATCCAGGTCCCATCTTCTTAAATTCCCACCTTTTTGCAGTTTCTTCCGCTTTAATCTACAGGTCATAACCAATAGATTGTGGTCAGAGTCCACATCTGCCCCCGGAAATGTCTTACAATTTAAAGCCTGGTTCCTAAATCTCCGTCTTACCATTATATAATCTATCTGATACCGTCTAGTATCTCCAGGATTCTTCCATGTATACAACCTTCTTTTATTATTCTTGAACCAAATGTTAGCTATGATTAAGTTACGCTCTGTGCAAACTTCTACGAGACGGCTTTCTCTTTCATTTCTTACCCGCAATCCATATTCACCTACTATGTTTCCTTCTGTCCCTTTTCCTAGTGACGAATTCCAGTCACCCATGACTATTAAATTTTCGTCTCCCTTCACTACCTGAATAATTTCTTTTATCTCGTCATACATTTCCTCTATTTCTTTTTCATCTGCAGAGCTAGTTGGCATATAAACTTGTACTACTGTAGTAGGCATGGGCTTCTTGCCCATCTTGGCCACATTAATGCTTTCACGATGCTGTTTGTAGTAGCTTACCCGCATTCCTATTTTCCTATTCATTATTAAACCTACTCCTGCATTACCCCTATTTGATTTTGTATTTATAATCCTGTATTCACCTTACCAAAGTGTTGTTCCTCCTGCCACCGAACTTCACTAATTCCCACTATACGTAACATTGACCTATCCATTACCCCTTTTAAATTTTCTAACCTACCTGCCCGATTAAGGGATCTAACATTCCACGCTCCGATCTGTAGAACGCCAGTTTTCTTTCTCCTGCCGGCCGAAGTGGCCGTGCGGTTAAAGGCGCTGCAGTCTGGAACCGCAAGACCGCTACGGTCGCAGGTTCGAATCCTGCCTCGGGCATGGATGTTTGTGATGTCCTTAGGTTAGTTAGGTTTAACTAGTTCTAAGTTCTAGGGGACTAATGACCTCAGCAGTTGAGTCCTATAGTGCTCAGAGCCATTTGAACCATTTTTTCTTTCTCCTGATAACGACGTTCTCTTGAGTAGTCCCCGCCCGGAGATCCGGAATATTTTACCCAGGAAGACGTCATCATCATTTAACCATACAGTAAAGCTTCATGCCCTCGGGAAAAATTACGGCTGTAGTGGTTTTAGCCGTTCGCAGTACCAGCACAGCATGGCCGTTTTGGTTAGTTTTACAAGGCCAGATCAGTCAATCATCCAGCCTGTTGCCCCTGCAACTACTGAAAAGGCTGCTACCCCTCTTCAGAAACCACATGTTTGTCTGGCCTCTCAACAGATACCCCTCCATTGTGGTTGCACCTACGGTACGGCCATCTGTATTGCTGAGGCACGCATGCCTCCCCACCAACGGCAAGGGCCATGGTTCATGGAGGGGGCGGGATACAGGGTTATAAATACAAAATCAAATGAGGGGGGGGGGGGGGTAATGCTGAAGTAGGTTTAATAATGAATAAAATAAATAGGAGTACGCGTAAGCTACTACAAACAGTATAGTGAACGCATTATTGTGGCCAAGACGCGAAGCCCACGCCTACCACAGTAGTACAAGTTTTTATGCCAACTGGTCATGCAGATGAAGAGATTGGTGAAATGTATGATGAGATAAGAGAAACTACTCAGATAGTCAAGGGAGACGAAAATTTAATTGTTATGGGTGACTGGAATTCGATAGTAGGAAAAGGAAGAGAAGTAAATGTGGTAGGTGAATGTGGAATTGGGGTAAGGAATGAAAGAGGAAGCCGCCAGGTAAAATTCAGCACAGGGCATAACTTAATCATAGCTAACACTTGGTTCAGGTATCATGATATAAGGTTGTATACATGGAAGAGGCCTGGAGATACTGGAAGCTTTCACACCCTGCAACTTATATTAAAAGATAGATTAAGGAAAAGCAAACCTAGGTTTCTATCATTTGTAGACATAGAGCAAGCTTTTGACAGTGATGGTTGGAATGCTCTCTTTCAAATTCTGAAAGTGGTAGGGTTCAAATACAGAGAGCGAAAGGCTATTTACAATTTGTACAGAAACCATATGGCAGTAACAAGAGTTGAGGGGCATGAAAGCGAAGCAGTGGTTGGGAAGGGAGTGAGACATCCGATGTTTTTCAATCTGTATATTGAGCAAGCAGTAAGGGAGGCAAAAAAAAAAAAAAAAAATCTGAGTAGGTATTAAAATCCATGGAGAAGAAATAAAACTTTGAGCTTCGCCTATGACATTGTAATTCTGTCTTGAAAGAGCAATTGAACGAAATGGACAGTGTCTTGAAAGGAGGATATTAGGTGAACATCAACAAAAGCAAAACGATGATAATGGAAAGCAGTCGAATTAAGTCGGGTGACGCTGAGGGAATTAGATTAGGAAATGAGACACTTAAAATAGTACATGAGGTTTACTATTTGGGGAGCAAAATAGCTGATGATGGTCGAAGTAGAGAGCATATAAAAAGTAGACTGGCAATTCCAAGGAAAGCGTTTCTGAAGAAGGGGAATTTTTTAACATCGAGTATAGATTTATGTGTCAGGAAGTCGTTTTTGAAAGTATTTGTATGGAGTGTAGCCACGTATAGAAGTGAAACATGGACGATAAATAGTTTGGACAAGAAGAGAATAGAAGCTTTCGAAATGTAGTGCTACAGAAGAATGCTGAATATTAGATGGGTAGACACATAACTAATGAGGAGGTATTGATAGAATTGGGGAGAAGAGGAATTTGTGGCACAGCTTGAGTATAAGAAGGGATCAGTTGGTAGGACATGTTCTGAGGAATCAAGGGGTCAACATATTTAGTATTGGAGAGCAGCGTGGAGGGTAAAAACCGTGGAGGGACACCAAGAGATGAGTACACTAAACAGATTCAAAAGGCTGTAGGTTACAGTAGGTACTGGGAGATGAAGAAGCTTGCTCAGAATAGAGTAGCATGGAGAGCTCCATCAAACCAGCCTCAGGACTGAAGATCACAACAACTACAACAGATCATAAACATAAAAGATGTCACTGCCCAGGTTGCTGAGTATATGGACGTGCTCCAAAATGTTACTCGCTTTTACGATTTTAGCTCTTAGATGTTCTTTTCCAGAAAAGGCATATTTTTTCGTTTCTCTGTGAATATGGTTAGGTTATTTTGTTCTGTCGGTAAACGCAAGAACCATGAAGCTCGTTGAAGGTTCTCTTTAATATCCGCGAGTAGAGCCTAGTCATTTGCAAGAATATTGAGTTGAAAGCTGAACGTCTTGTTCGATACAGTTGTACCACTTTCTTTTGCGTTTATTGTTAATATTTTTTTCATACATATGTCAAATAATGTGGGCGTAAAAGAACACTCTTGTCCTTGCGTGACTCTTCTCGACCCTCTGCTAATGTTTGAGCCGACATGTATTTCGATGTTGTTATCAGCGATCTCGTACATTGTTCATGTTTAAAATATCGAGTTCTTCTATATATTATAATAAACCATATCTCTCTTTCTCTTTTTTTACCTAATCACATAGCTTTCATGCCAGATTATAGAATCTTCCTTTTACAAAGTTTAGAGTAGACGATGGTTATTACTTTTTCAAAGAGAGTTACGTACAGTTCATTAACATGTTTATGAGAAATTCTAAGAGCTGTAGCTTTTTCCTTACACGTTATTCTTTACGTTATTTACTACTGTCATCCCAACAGAAATTAAATCACCTAGTACATAACTGCAGGTAGTTCCAATGGGCCTAAGCACTATGGGACTTAACATCTGAGGTCATCAGTCCCCTAGACGTAGAACTACGTAAACCTAACTAACCTAAGGACATCACACACATCCATGACCGAGGCAGGATTCGAACCGGCGACCGTAGCAGCAGTGCGGATCCGGACTGAAGTGCCTAGAACCGCTCGCCACAGCGGCCGGAAGACAAAAAAAACTCCTATGAGATACGAGAAATTCTGATACGTCACATGACCTTCTGTGTATTTTGGTGGTTTTCTATCATTTGCTGATGTAAATCTCCATAACGCCTTGGTCCACTGACCAATTATCATGTCACTATTTAATACAAAAAAATATATGCGGAAAAGGAATCCCAAGCGACTATCGAATATAAGGCTTGACCAAGACTTCTTTTTGCAACATATCAGAGACGATTTGCACGTACACTGTTCCTGATAGTGATAATAACATTTTATATTGGTCAGTAAGTTCGAGCAAAAGATACCAACTTCCAATTAAACACAATAAGGCGTATATTAAACCACAGTTTTGCATTCTGATAACGTGGGCATGTATCTGACTACCATTCTGTCAGTCTTCCTTTGAGAGCTACGCCATGTTACGCACAAATCCAGATGTACCTCCACGACATATATGGAATTAGTTTCGCGGCGTTAACTATTAATAGTTAGTAAAATAATGAAAAGGGGTCTACATAACGTTTCCTCTTCCAAGCAACAAAACACACAATTTATTAAAAATGCGAGCCAGTGAAATTCTGTAGGAACTGTACTGTTAAGATTGTATATTTGTTCACCACGAATGACAGAAAATTTTCTTGTGTAAATTTGCTCATCCTACATTGCAACGTCGCATGTTAAAAGTGCCGCCTGGCTTTCTAAAGTGCTTTGTGGGACAAACCGCTCTCCAAACACATTAACATGAGTACTGTAGATTCTTTGTAGCGTAACAGTTCCTTCTCTCCATCCATCACGCACACTGCCTCTCGTAAGACGCACTGGGATAAGATTTCCGTCTGAGGCGCGCAAAGTGGAGAACCAACACTCTGAAGGGTTAGTCTCGTGGGCCGTCTCCAGTTTCTCCGCCCGGAAGCCCTCCAGTAAATCTCAAGGCTTCCGCGAATTGCCACTCAAGAGAAAAATCATTGGATATCAATACTTGAATCAAGAAAAAGAATTTTTTCTCTTTTATAGAGAGTGATACATCAGATCTTACTTGTGTCTAAAGATTTTGTCGTCAAAGGCTTGTCACCAAACTTATTTTTCTTTATTTTTTTCTTCCCCCCTTCTATCATATAGATGTGGAATGGGATATACGTGGTAAAAATGTTCCACACTTTACAGTAATGGTTTTAAATACGGGAAATCGGTATAGTATAACTAGAAAGCTAAGTTTTAGTATATTTTTAAGGTATCGACACACACTCTCTCACACACACACACACACACCCCTCCCCACTTGAGTACAACGCATGAAATGTTCATACAACAATGTGAAACTGTCAGAAGAGTCATTCTTTGAGATACTGTTCAAGCCACGCTTCACACTGGCTTGAATATCGTTATATCGTCAAAGTGTTGATGTTTCATGTGCATTTCTGCATTTGATGTTTTCTGATAGGTTCGTACTGATACCACCAAGCCTCGTCACACATCATGACTTTCCAGAAATGAATTGTCAGCATTTTTCATTTCATTCAAGTCGCAGCATGCGTCGTTGTTTTTGTTTGGGAGTCATGGCTTATTTTATTACTAATTTCGCGAACACTTTTCTCCTCTTCAAATCATTATCTTGAACACTTGATTTAATGATGTTGCTCCAGTGTGATTTGTGACACATCGTTTGCCCGCCGCGGCCGCACCTCCCCTACTTAACACTGCCGGCTTGCAACTGACTGGCCGAATGCGCATGTGTGGTGTACAGTTGTTAGTTCAAGTTGCCACTATAGATACCGCTGTGACTTCTCTTATACACCAGGAGTAAAGTCAGTCTCGGTACTTTTCAGACGAACACTGCACATGTCTCGATTAAATAGACATGAAATTACCGAGCTGAATGATCTACTTGCCTGTCCTGCTGGAATTTCTGTAGCTAGCTTTCCTTGAAACTCATCTTAGATGGTAACAGCCGTCGTTCCTCAGAGTGGTTCAAGTTTAATTCAACATAATAATGTCACAAGAATATTTGCAGACTCTTTGGCTGCATACTTTACGTCTGGAATGAGGATTTCTTCATATGTTTTAGATGTGTAAGAACGTATCTTCTTTGAATTTACTACTTACTTCGCATGATTGTCAATGTTAACTCATAGCCAAATGAGGAGTTGAGAAATCATATGTATTTATCCTGCTAAATGTTCCCTACACAATAACATCGCGTGCCCTCATAAGGTCATGCCACACAGCTGATTTTTGTTTTGGTTGTTCCATAGAACGAATTCACATTGAAGGACTTCACATTCACGTTTCATACTCATTGTTTTCAAAGAAAATGTTTCACTACTGAGTATCATTGGATGCATGTATACAGTTACACTCATCTTAGCCTTGCAAACTAAGTGCCAGAAAACCTGTCTCAGAAAGAGCTTTAATGGCAGAGCAGCTCGACGATGCTTAGGAGGCGGCTATAAGCGAAACTTCTTGATATATGAAAAAAGGAGAGTGTTTCTGCTACATTTCATCCCTGTCATTACGAATGTAATCCGTTTTCAGAACCTTTAAACTAACAACCTCCGCTAAAAACAGTGATTTATTGAAACATTTGGCATGAAAATCTAGTCATATATATATATATATATATATATATATATATATATATATATATATAGCGGAGGTTGTTAGTTTAAAGGTTCTGAAAACGGATTTTATATATATATATATATATATATATATATATATATTGGTCTCCCTCTACGTGTCCATCATGTGCAAAAGAAATGATGTACCATTGGAAACCGTGTGACACAGCGTAACAACATTGGTTGGTTAGAGGTTCTTAATCACAGACAGCTGAGACATCTGCCAATGCTTGTCAATGCCAATCGTTTTCAAACACTACAGTAATTGCTGTTGTCAGTGGATGCAGGTCTATCTCAACCAGTTTCCGAGCGAAGATTGCGAGGCTTCTGGCCTTCAGTGGAAGAAACAACACAGAAAGTGGACAGTAGCTGTTACGGGAAGCTTAGTTTAACCCGACCAGACGACAGGCGCTGGTACGACACAGTAGGCGTTTACACGACACTGTGTTGAGGGCACAGTTCTGGCCAGTGGTGGTTGTGTGATGTTTCTGGTCTTTTTCGTACCATTCCTCGGGCACACTCATTCACGTCACTAAAAGATGGACCTGCACGTTTATTTCAACATTCTCGATTAATAAACATTGTATCTCTTCTATATCTTCGCGATGAGTAAGCTGTGAAGATTACCGTCTTCCAAGAGGAGGACAGCCGTGCTCACACTAGTGTACAAGAATGTTCTAGTTTTGGCAAACACTCAATCACCCTCTCGCATTTCGACTAGCTCGCTAACTCATCCGATTTCACTCACATAGACGAGGTATGGCAACCTTTGGTGACTCGAGGGCCAGAGCCTTAGCTCATCAAGTGGTATGACAGAAACGCTCCTATCAAATAACGTTAAAATTATGGCGGCCGCGATGTTAATCTTCATGGGGTGTTGTTGTTGTGGTCTTCAGTCCAGAGACTAGTTTGATGCAGCTCTCCATGCTACTCTTCTCTCCTGTGCAAGCTTCTTCATATCCCAGTACCTACTGCAACCTACATCCTTCTGAATCTGCTTAGTGTATTCATCTCTTGGTCTCCCTCTACGATTTTTACCCTCCACGCTGCCCTCCAATACTAAATTGGTGATCCCTTGATGCCTCAGAATATGCCCTACGAACCGATACTTTCATCTAGTCAAGTTGTACCACAAATTTTTCTCGTCTCCACTTCCATTCAATACCTCCTCATTAGTTGTGTGATCTACCCATCTAATCTTCAGCATTCATCTGTAGCACTACATTTAGAAAGCTTCTATTCCCTAATTGTCTAAACAATTTGTCTAAACGTCCACCCATCATTTCCATACATGGCTACACTCCATACAAATACTTCCAGAAACGACTTCCTGACACTTAAATCTATACTCGATGTTAACAAATTTCTCTTCTTCAGAAATACTTCCTTTGCCATTGTCAGTCTACATTTTATATCCTCTCTACTTCGACCATCATCAGTTATTTTGCTCCCCAAACAGAAAAACTCATTTCCTAATCTAATTCCTGCAGCATCGCCCGATTTAATTCGACTACATTCCATTATCCTCGTTTTGCTTTTGTTGATGTTCATCTTATATCCTCCTTTCAAGACACTGTCCACTCCGTTCAGCTGCTCTTCCACGTCGTTTGCTGTCTCTGACAGAATTACAATGTCATCGGTGAACCTCAAAGTTTTTATTTCTTCTCCATGGATTTTAATTCCTACTCCGAATTATTCTTTTGTTTCCTTTACTCCTTGCTCAATCAATATACAGATTGAATAACATCAGGGGACTGATGACCTTAGAAGTTAAGTCCCATAGTGCTCAGAGCCATTTGAACCATTTTGAATAACATCGGGGTAGGCTACAACCCTGTCTTACTCCCTTCCCAACCACTGCTTCCCTTTCATGTCCCTCGACTCTTATAACTGCCATCTGGTTTCTGTACAAATTGTACATAGCCTTACGCTCCCTGTATTTTATCCCTGCCACCTGCAGAATTTGAAAGAGAGTATTCCAGCCAACATTGTGAAAAGCTTTCTCTAGGTCTACAAATGCTAGAAACGTAGGTTTGCCTTTCCTTAATCTATTCTCTAAGTATTGCCTCACGTGTTCCAACATTTCTCCGGAATCCAAACTGATCTCCCCCGAGGTCGGCTTCTACCAGTTTTTCCATTCGTCTGTAAAGAATTCGCGTTAGCATTTTGCAGTCGTGGCATATTAAACTGATATTTCGGTAATTTTCACATCTGTCAACACCTGCTTTCTTTGGGATTGGAATTATTGTATGCTTCTTGAAGTCTAAGGGTATTTCGCCTTTGTCATACATCTTGCACACTAGACGGTAGGGTTTTGTTAGGCCTGGCTCTTCCATGGCTGTCAGTAGTTTTAATGGAATGGGCTAATGCATTAATATCAGTGGTACATGTTTCACAACAAGTCAGCGTCATGCCGAAAAATTATATCTCGAAACAAATGGTGTTGAGAGAACATTTGTTAATGTTCCCCTGGAGAGCAATAAAATTGGTACCTATGACAGTAAGTCAAAAACTAAGAAATACGGCAACGTAACTTAATATAACTTGGCGGACGCTATGAACTCAGCGAAGAGCCACTAGGATTGGATTGCTAGCAGCGCCCTTACCAAGCGAATATGAGAACGCTGTTTCGTCGCATTCGAACTCCCAAAATAGTAACGATTACCTGGCCTACGCTGCATACGACGTCTAGTCACATTACCGTGACCACTGCCTATGATAGATGTCAACGTGTAATAACCACTCATAGACCCCAGGTGGCAGCAGTAGCGGTGGAAGATATACAAAGAGTGCCGGAGGGACGCGATAAAACCGCGCAGACGTTGTAATGCGCAAAGGAAGTAATTTATGTAAAATCGGAAAGGACGCGATCGTTTTCTTGTGGTCAAGGGTGGAAGCATTTCTGAAACGGTTACGTTTGTGAACTGTTCGCATGCTGCCGTGGTTAAAGTGTACCGTGCATAGAAAAATGGGGCCACGGCAAGTGTGGTGCACCATGGGCCATGGACAATAGCAGTGAACTATGTCTGCGGAGATGCGTACATCTACATCTACATGATTACTCTGCAATTCACATTTAAGTGCTTGGCAGAGGGTTCATCGAACCACAATCATACTATCTCTCTACCATTCCACTCCCGAACAGAGCGCGGGAAAAACGAACGCCTAAACCTTTCTGTTCGAGCTCTGGTTTCTCTTATTTTATTTTGATAATCATTCCTACCTATGTAGGTTGGGATTAAAAAAATATTTTCGCATTCGGAAGAGAAAGTTGATGACTGAAATTTCGCAAATAGATCTCGCCGCGACAAAAAACGTCTTTGCTTTGATGACTTCCATCCCAACTCGCATATCATATCTGCCACACTCTCTCCCCTATTACGTGATAATACAAAACGAGCTGCCCTGTTTTGCACCCTTTCGATGTCCTCCGTGAATCCCACCTGGTAAGGATACCACACCGCGCAGCAATGTTCTAACAGAGGACGAAAGAGTGTAGTGTAAGCTGTCTCTTTAGTGGACTTTTTGCGTCTTCTAAGTGTCCTGCCAATGAAGCGCAACCTTTGGCTCGCCTTCCCCACAATATTATCTATGTGGTCTTTCCAACTGAAGTTGTTCGTAATTTTAACACCCAGGTACTTAGTTGAATTGACAGCCTTGAGAATTGTACTATGGAATTCCAACGGATTTCTTTTGGAACTCATGTGGATCACCTCACACTTTTCGTTACTTAGCGTCAAATGCCACCTGCCACACCACACAGCAATCTTTTCTAAATCGCTTTGCAACTGATACTGGTCTTCGGATGACCTTGCTAGACGGTAAATTACAGCACCATCTGCGAACAACCTAAGAGAACTGCTCAGATTGTCACCCAGGTCATTTATATAGATCAGGAATAGCAGAGGTCCCAGGACGCTTCCCTGGGGAACACCTGATTTCACTTCTGTTTATTCGATGATTTGCCGTCTACTACTACGAACTGCGACCTTCCTGACAGGAAATCACGAATCCAGACGCACAACTGAGACGATAACCCGTAGGCCCGCAGCTTGATTAGAAGTCGCTTGTGAGGAACGGTGTTAAAAGCTTTCCGGAAATCTAGAAATACGGAATCAACTTGAGATCCCCTGTCGATAGCGGCCATTATTACTTCGTGCGAATAGACATGAAAATGTTGAGCAACTTATCGCCTAGGTGACGATGAAGCTACTACCATCAGCGTCTCCTCAACGATCATTCAGCGAACGTTATGGCTTATGGGCCTCCGCACCAGACACCTCGGTCATGACCCCATGCTGACTGCCGTACACAGGCGACGAGTGCTGGAACAGCCACATCAGTACAGCAACTGGACGCCCACTGACAGGCAGCAGGTGACCTTTTCAGATGAGTCACGTTTCATGTTGCATCGGACAGATGACTGTTGGCGTGTACAGCGTGAAATGTCTGCAAGCAAAGGGTGTACGCCGGAGGAGGGAACGTAATGGTCTAGGGAATGTTTTCGTGTCATTCGCTGGGTGATATAGCCATTCTGAAAAGCACAATGGATCAACAAAATTATGAATTTTATCCTTGAAGAAGTCTTTTGCCAGCGTTCTGGGGCTAGCGTCTTTGATTAGTAATCAGAATGCCCTCGATCCTGGGTTCGAAATACTCCAATGGTTAAATTTTGATTAATAATCAGCATTGGTGGCCGAAGACTTCCGGCATAAGAAGTCACCTCCATTCTGCCAACAGCCTTGTCAAAGAGGGTTGAAGAGCGGACAGAGGTTCAGGACCTCTCTTGTCCTAGGGGTCGGAAACTGCCCCTAAAGGCGGAACACTGAGAGATGTTCAGCGGAATGAGAATGAAAAAGACTATGGAAACAACTGCATTAAAAACAAGTAACGTGTATCCCCATGACATGCGGCCTGTAATTGAATAAGTGTCGTGATGATCTCTCCATTGGCAAAAGATTCCAGAATAGTCCCCCCTTCCGATATCCTGGTGGGGACTGGCAAGGAGGAGGTTACAGTGAGAAAAAGACAGAAAAACGTTCTATGGCTCGGGGCGTGGAACATCAGGAACTTGAACGTGATAGGTAAACTAAAAAATCTGACAAGGCAAATGCAAAGGCTCAATCTAGATATAGAAGGCATCAGTGAAGTGTAATGGAAAGAAGACAAGGATTTCTGGTCAGGTAAGTATAGGGTAATATCAACAGCAGCAGAAAATGGTATAATGGGAGTAGGATTGGTTAAGAATAAGAAGGTAAGGCAAAGAGTTTGTTGCTGTGAACAGTTCAGTGATAGGGTTGTTCATATCAGAATCGACAGCAAACCAACACCGACAACGATAATTCAAGTATACATTCCGACATCGCAAGATGAAGATGGAGAGATAGAGAAGGTATATGAGGACACCGAAAGAGCAATAGAGTTCGCAAAGGGAGATGTAAATATAAATATAATAGTCATGGGGGAATGGAATGCAGTTGTAGGGTAAAGAATAGAAGAAAATGACACAGGAGAATATGAGTTTGGGACAAGGAATAATAAAGACTAATTGATTTTTAAAACAAATTTCAGCTAGTAATAGCGAATACTCTGCTCAAGAATCACGAGAGAAGGAGGTATACTTGGAAAAGGCCGAATGATACGGAAAGATTTCAGTTAGATTACATCATGTTCAGACGGAGATTCCGAAATCAGATACTGGGTTTTATGGCGTACCAGCAGCAGATATAGACTCAGATCACAATGTAGTAGTGATGAATAATGGGATGAAGTGTAAGACAATAGCCAGAAGGAATCAGTACGCAAAGAAGTGGGATAAGGAAGTACCAAGGAATACGCTTGAAGTTATCTAGCGCTATAGATACTACAATAAGGAATAACTCAGTACACAGTACAGTTGAAGAGAAATAGACATTTCTAAAAGGCGCCAGCACAGAAGTTGGAAAGAAAAGCATAGGTACAAAGAAGTTAATTGCGAAGAAACCAGAGATAACAGAAGATATACTTCAGTAGATAGATGAAGTAGCAAGAACAAAACTGTTCCGGGAAACTCAGGAATACAGAAATACAAATCGCTGGGGACAGAAATAAAAAGGAAGTGCACGGAAGGTATGACGAAATGGCTGCATGAAGAATGTGAAGAAATCGAAAAAGAAATGATTGACGGGAGGACAGTCTCAGCACACATGAAAGTCAAAACAGCCTTCGGATACGTTAAAGGCAAGGGTGGTAACGTAAAGAGTGCAGTGGGAATTCCACTATTAAACGCAGAAGACAGGGAGGGGAGGTGGAAAGAATACATTGAAAGCCTCTATGAGGGGCAGATTTGTCTCATGTGATAGAAGAAGAAACAGGAGTCGATTTAGAAGAGGTAAGGGATCCAGTATTAGAATTAGAATTTAAAAGAGCTTTGGAGAACTTAAGATCAAATAAGGCAGAAGGGACAGGTACTATTCCAGCAGAATTTCTAAAATCATTGGGGGAAGTGATAATAAAACGACAAATCACATTGGTGGTAGAATTTATAAGTCTGGCGACATACCATCTGACTTTCGGAAAAATCTCATCCATACAATTCCAAATACTGCAAGAGCTGACTAGTGCGTGAATTATTGCACAATCAGCTTAACAGCTAATGCATCGAAGTTGCTGACAAGAATAATATACAGAAGAATGGAAAAGAAAAGTGATGCTGTCCTAGATGACGACCAGTTTGGTTTTAGAAAAGGGAAAGACACCAGAGAGGCAATTCTGACGTTGCGGTTGATAATGGAAGCAAGACTAAAGACAAATCAAGACACATTCGTAGAATTTGTCAACCTGGAAAAAGCCTTCGACATTGTAAAATGGTGGAAAATGTTCGAAATTCTGAGGAAAATAGTGGTAAGCTATATGGAGAGGCGAGTAGTGTACAATATGTAGAAGAGGCGAGAGGGAATAATAAGAGTGGACGGCGAAGAACGAAGTGCTCGTATAAAAAAGAATGTAATACGGGGATGTAGTCTTTCACCTCTACTGTTCAGTCTGTACATCAAAGAAGCAAGGGTGGAAATAAAAGAAAGTTTCACGATTGGAATTATGATTCAAGGTGAAAGGATATGAATGATGCGATTCGCTGACGACATTGCTATCCTGAGCGAAATTGAGGAAGAGTTACATAATATTCTGAATGGAATGAGCAATCTAACAGAATGTGGATTGGGATTAAATCGAAGGAATACGAAATTAATGAGAAGTAACTGAAACGAGAACAGCGAGAAACTCAGCATCATAATTGATGGCCCCGAAGTAGATGAAGTTAAGGAATTCTGGTACTTAGGCAACAAAATAACGAATCCGGACGGCGCATGGAGGACATCAAAAGCAGAGAGGCACTGTCAAAAGGGCATTCCTGGCCAAGAGAAGTCTACTAGTATCAAACATAGGCCTTAATTTGGGGAAGAAATTTCTGAGAATGTACGTTTGGAGCAGAGCGTTGTGTGGTAGTGAAACATGGACTGCGGGAAAACCGGAACAGAAGAGAATCGAAGCATTTGAGTTGTGGTGCTACAAACGAATGTTGAAAATTAGGTGGACTGATAAGATAAGGAATCAGGAATTTCTGCGCAGAATAGGAGAGGAGAGGAATATGTGGAAAACACTGACAAGGAGAAGGGAGAGGATGGCAGGACATCTGTTAAAACACCAGGGAATGAATTCCATGGTAATAGAGGGAGGTGTAAAGGGCGCAAACTGTACAGGAAGGGAGAGACTGGAATATGTCTGCCAAATAATAGAGGACGCAGGTTGCAAGTGCTACTCTAAGAGATTGAGAGAGGAGAGGAAATAGTGGCTGGCCGCATCAAACCAGAAACAGAAAAATATCCTTGAGGTCCACGTTCACCCGCACAAGCAGTTTGGTGGCATCTACCAGAAGGTCAACGCAACTTGTCAAACAGCTCACCGGGTACGTGAGTGGTTCGAAGAGCACCAGAATGTCCGCCGTTCTCTCCTGACCACCATAGCTGCTGACTTTAAACTTCTGATCGTGAGTCTGTGGGAGCAGGTCGATCCGAGTGTTCGCGCTGTGAAACCCACAGCAACTGGTGACAGCGCTGCAGTCGGCGTCGCAGCGCATCACCGTCGGTACTTTGCAGGACCTCAATGAATCAAGCAAAGTTTGTTGCCGTACCCCTTATCTGTTGCATAGCTTAGGTAATCGGTAGTGACATGAGAGATTTTTTCTTTATTTTTGTTTTACATTAGAAAGTATGAATGACGTACAACATCTACAGCTACATCTACATACCTACTCCGAAATCCACCATACGGTGCGTGGCGGAGGGTACCTCGAACAACATCTAACATCTTCTCTCCCTGTTCCACTCCCAAACAGAACGAGGGAAAAATGACTGCCTATATGCCTCTGTAAGAGCCCTAATCTCTCTTATCTGATCTCTGTGGTCTATACACGAAATATAAGTTGGCGGCAGTAAAATTGTACCGCAGTCAGCCTCAAATACTGGTTCTTTAAATTTCCTCAGTGGCGATTCACGAAAAGAACGCTTCCTTTCCTCTAGAGACCCACCCGAGTTCCTGAAGCATTTCCGTAACACTCGCGTGATGATTAAACCTACCAGTAACAAATCTAGCAGCCCGCCTCTGAATTGCTTCTATGTCCTCCCTCAATCCGACCTGATAGGGATCCCAATCGCTCGAGCAGTGCTCGAGAATGGGTCGTGTTAGTGTTTTATAAGCGGTCTCCTATACAGATGAACCACATCTTCCCAAAATTTTACCAATGAACCGAAGACAACTATCCGCCTTCCCCACAACTGCCATTACATGCTTGTCCCACTTCATATCGCTCTGCAATGTTACGCCCAAATATTTAATCGACGTGACTGTGTCAAGCGCTACACTACTAATGGAGTATTCAAATATTACGCGATTCTTTTTCCTATTCATCTGCATTAATTTACATTCATCTATATTTAGAGTTAACTGTCATTCTTTACACCAATCACAAATCCTGTCCAAGTGCCTTCATTTCTGCCACTGGCTGCCGTACCGCGATAGAAGCGCCCCTAAGGCATAAATTACAAGGTGTAGCATCCATGACATTAATGTTTTTTAACTAGGTGCAAAGCTTTCAAACATGCCATTGCAATAAATTACACTTCAAAATACACCTTTTAGAGATAACACGAATATCATCATCACAGAAACTCTCAAAATTAGACTCAAGAATGCAGGAAAGAAAAATGTTTGAAATGTACTATGTGAGCGCCTTGCTGCCTCTCCCCCACTAATTTCACACGCGAACCGGTTGGAAATCAGTCGCCACCCTGATCCGATGCACGGACCGCCGGTAGCCCACCCGTGCCACACACCACGCACTGGTATATCTGTAACAGCAGATGAAACTCAGCAATTTACAGTCTCCAAACTTTTAGCTCTGAGGGATCTAATCGATAATGAATGGCTTTACCTGCTCAAGACAGACTTCATGGGAGTTGGGGACTGCTTTCCTTGCCAAATTTAAACAAACATTAAGGTGGTTTTACACGGTATTAGTGTTTAGTCTCTAGAAAGTGGCTTTTTATCTAGGGTTCTTCAACCTTAGAATCACTAATGCGTTTTCCATAATTCGCATTACCAAGGGGGAAGGGTAACTTTTTGCTCTCTCTTAAAAAACACTTAAAGAAGCAAAACAAATTAATTTTTTTATCTTACATTAACAACATACTTTTTACAGAGGTGGAAACAGGGTCCAGAAACCGAAAAAATCGTTTAGCACACTCTCATCAGTATCAAGTCACTTTCAGTAACAAGAACTATGAACTGTACCATAATCAGGCGAAAAAGTTTTTAAATGATAATTTTTAAACGTTTCTGGCACGTGGTAGATGAATCAATAAATACTTTTTTAAAAAAAATTAAAATATAAAAAATCTGACTAGATTACCGTATTTTCAAAAGATGAACATTAAGTACACCCCGCCTCCCCCTGCCCCCCTCCGGCCTCCACCCTGGTGTGGCAAAGCTTAACATTCGCGAAGTTTCCAGAAATGTTTGCTAATCTTGGTACTTCAAACAAATGGCAGTGAATAGCTGTGAAAGGCTTTCAGCATTCCAGACTGCGTGTGTTACTTCGCAGAGTGCTCGCACGAGAGCGGATTTACCTCCAAGCCTTTGGAGCCTCGAAATGTGTTCTGACACAGTGGGATGAGGTAGCGTATTTCGCGAGACCGGGAGAACAAAACAAACAGGGCCCACCTTTCGATTTGACTGTGATTGACTTCCAGTGTAAGGGGGTAAAGAGTGCGACTGTTAAATCAGCGAGAGGTAGAGAAAGGTGGGGTAATCTGTTTGAGGCGACGTACCGGTAAAGATGCAAAATAAGGAAAAAATGAAAGCTCCATGTATGACATTGTTCACATGTGATGAGGAACGTGCTTTATACTTCATCGCAAGACATGTCTTCTGTATTATAAACACATGCAGATAGAATCCTTCGAAGTCTTACTGAAACATGAACATTCCAATTTAACTCATGTTAAAGTTTGAATGTATCAGATGTTGATTTGACATAGTTACGAGGGTTGCCCAGAAAGTTGTGCACCGCATTTTTTTTCTCAACCGAAAACAATGCTACAAATACTCCTGAGTGAGCGCGACAAGTTTCCGTCACTTACGACAGATACCATAGCTGCATGACAATTTCAAAATGTTGTCTTTAGGTGATTTACGTTACAAGCAACGTGCCGTCATTGAATTTATTACTGCAGAGAGATAAACCGTAGGGAACATTCACAAACGCTTGTGCAAAGTCTATGGAGCATCTGCTGTCGAAAGAAGTACAGTTCGTCACTGGGCACGGAGGGTGAGGTCATCAGAAGGCGGTTGAATGGAGCTCCACGATTTGCAGCGGTCGGTGAGATCATCCACGGCTGTCACACCTGACATGTTCAGCGAGCTGATGTCATTCGCGAGGACAGACGCATTACGACTCGGCAGTTGGCGATGCATCTGTCAACCAGTAAAGGAAGTGTGGATTCAATTATGTGCACTCTTGTGTAACCAAAACTGTTTGCACTGATAGGACATATACGTCCTTGTTTCGTGCTAGAGGAAGGCCGTAGAACGGGATGGAGATTACGTGGAAAAACAGTGTGTGTAGATAAAACATCACTCTTTCGAGTGTGTAATTCTCATTATGTTCAATAAAAAATTGTAGAAGAAAGAAATGCGGTGGATTACTTTCTGGGCAACCATCGCATTTAGGCTAGTGTGGAATCACCATTAATTAAAAGAAGTTTTTGGTTCAACATACATCTGATATCCAGAATAAACAACTACAATTACAAAGACAAGGCTATGGTGAAGGTTATACAGCACCACCTTAATGTCCTACATTCAAGAAACTGAGTCTAAAAGTTCGTAAAGAAACTGGAAAATGCTTATATAAAAGATGCCTTTGTGGTAACATACCAACAGACAAAATTCTACAGCAACCAGTTCTGCATAGTAATTTTGCTAGACTACCAAATAGAATATGGTGGCTAAAGTGATGGGACAGCGATATGTACACATACAATGGCGGTACTGCGGTACAGGCAACGTATAAAAGGTCAACGCATTAACAGAGCTGTTCAAAATGGTTCAAATGGCTCTGAGCACTATGGGACTAAACTTCTAAGGTCATCAGTCCCCTAGAACTTAGAACTACTTAAACCTAACTAACCTAAGGACATCACATACATCCATGACCGAGGCAGGATTTGAACCTGCGACCGTAGCGGTCACGCAACAGAGCTGTCATGTGTACTCAGGTGATTCATTTGAAAAGTTTTCCAATGTGGTTATAGCCACACGACAGGAATCAACTGATTCTGAACGCGGAATGGTAGCTGGAGCTAGACGCACGGGACATTCAGTTTTGGTTATCGTTAGGGAATTCAGTTTCCCAGGTTCCACAGTGAGCCGTGTGCGGCTCGCGTTGGTGCCGTTGGTAGGCTGGAAACATTTAATAGGGATTGTGGCGTCTCGTTTTCTTCTTCTGTTTACTGGCGCCACTTCGTTTGCTAGCGTTGTCTGTCCGCGAGTGGCATCAGCAGCGTTTACCGATATCTAGTACCCGTACTATCTTTGGAAGGACATTAAGTGTTTTCCGGGTCGGGTGTGTGTAGTAGTTCAGTTGGGACGGAGCAGCAGAGAGGTCCGGCAGCACGGGAACATGACGGGACTGCTGGCGGCATGCAGGCATTGCTGGATCGAGGGGCTGTAGTTGCGAGGGCCACAACCTCGTTCTGCACCAGACCCAGGACGTTGAGTTGAGTGAACATTAATCCAGTAGTGAAACCTCCAGTATTTTGTGATCACGCCGTTTGTTTGTTCGCTGCTGCTCGCAGGGTCGCCGTGAGATGAACAGCAACAAGTGAAAATGGCTCTGAGCACTATGGGACTCAACTGCTGAGGTCATTAGTCCCCTAGAACGTAGAACTACTTAAACCTAACTAACCTAAGGACATCACAAACATCCATGCCCGAGGCAGGATTCGAACCTGCGACCGTAGCGGTCTTGTGGTTCCAGACTGCAGCGCCTTTAACCGCACGGCCACTTCGGCCGGCAGCAACAAGCGGAGTCTGTCGATTTGGTGGAATCTATTAGCCATCTTCTACTGCCTGTTATTAGTTTTTGAATTTTGTGTTATATTGGTGAAGTGCAACCAGCGGTATTTTACTGCCTAGTAGCCGCTAACGCCCCAGTTACCTGCCCTGGAGGTTAGCGTATTTTTTGCGACAGTGTACTTTTCCTCATCTTGCCGATGCTGTCCGGCATGACGTGTAATTCGACAGCCTTCTTAATTGCGGTGTGGATTGTGGTTTCTTTTGTCTACCTTGGTTGTGGTGGTTCCTTCTGCCTTTCGATGTTTTAAACACTGGATTCTGAAGACGCAGTGCTGTCTGTCACTTCGCCCTCGCTTGAATTATTCCATCGTTGTATTGGTTATCACACGCTAGGTGGATTTCGTAAGAGGGTTGGTCGGTGTTTAAACTGTCCCTAGTTTGAGTTGCCATCCTGTTAGGTGAGCATAGCTCTTGGCAGCCTGTCTCATATCTTACACAGCTGTAGGGACTTTCTCAGGTCGATCCTTGGAGCACTGTCTGTGGATCGCTGCCATCTTTATTTGGTCTGATTGTGTCAATTGTTTAAAAATATTATTTTGTTTAAATTATTCCTATTGCTCGTGGCCTTCAGCCGACAAATAATGTGAATTCTTTCTTAATAAGGCCTTCAGCCGTCAGTGTAGCTTGTGTTACAGTTCAATTTTATAAATGATTGTTTCAAAAATTATTTTGGTATTTTCAACGTGTAGTTGTCTTCCTCACTTGTAATTGAGGCCTCGAGCCGCTAATTGTTCTGAAGTATTGCTTGTGACCTTTAGCTGACAAGTAATTTTGAATTCTTTCATAATAAGGCCTTCAGCCGTCAGTGTAGCTTGTGTTACAGTCAATTTTTAATGATTGTTTAGACAATTGTTTTGGTATTTCTAATGTGTAGTTGTCTTCCTCATTTTTGATTCAGGCTTTCATCCGCTAATTGTTCTGAAGTATTGCTCGTGACCTTCAGCCGACAAATAACTTGAATTGTTTCTTAATAAGGCCTTCAGCCTTCAGTGTAGCTTGCGTTACAGTCAATTTTTTTATGATTGTTTTAAAAAATATATATTTCCTTAAATAAAGTGTATGTGTTTACTGTGCAACCAACGGTAACTGATTATGCCCTGTCCACACCTTTTCCTTCTTCCCCTAAGCCCCACGTTTCACACAGTGAAAGGGGTGAGCCGAGAATACTAAATTTCAGACGGCCTTCGCTTAACGACCGAAAACACCGGCGTTTGCGTAGAGTTGCCAGCACTGATAGACAAGCAACAACGACTGAAATAACAGAAAAGATCAATGTGGGACGTACGTCAAAAGTATCTTAAGACAGTGCGGCGAAATTTGGTGATAATGGGCTATGGCAGCAAATGACCGACGTGAGTGCGTTTGCCAGCAGCACGGCATCGTCTGCAACGCCTCTCCTGGGCTTGTGACCCTGTCGGTTAGACGCTGGAGTACTGGAAGTTGGTGGCCTGGCCATATGAGCCCTGATTTCAACAGATGGTGGGTCCGAGTGCGGTTCAGACACCACGAAGCTATGGATTCAAGTTGGGGTGGTCCGTTTGTACATATAATGTACTGGGTCCTCTGGTCCAACTGAACCGATCACTCATGGACTTCATATTCTCAATTAATGATGGATATTTTATGAGTTTGCGCCATTTCAATGGGCCTCAATTTTTAGCGACTGGTTTGAAGAACACAATCGAGAGGTCAGTTGGTGTACAAACCCTACACAGGCAACGCTTTCGCAGTTATGGACGGTTGTAAAGGCAGCATGGCTCAATATTTCTACAGAGGACTTCCAATGATTTGTTGAATCCATGCCACGTCGAATTGCTGCACTATGCCGGGCAAAATGAGGATCCACACGATTTGGGAGGTGTGCCACGGCTTCAGTCGTCTGAATGAATTAACTCCTATGTCAGACACTCTGAGACTTCAGGGAACTCCGAGCGAGGTGGCGCAGTGGTTAGCACACTGCACTCGCATTCCGGAGGATGACGGTTCAAACCGGCGTCCGGCCATCTTGATCTAGGTTTTCCGTGATTTTCCTAAATCGCTTCAGGTAAATGCCGGGATGATTCCTTTGAAAGGTCACGGCCGACTTCCTTCCCCAACCTTCCCTGATACGATAGAACCGATCATCTCGCTGTTTGACCCCTTCCCCCAAATCAACCAGGCAACCAACTTCAGCAAACGCGCCGGCCGAAGTGGCCGTGAGGTTAAAGGCGCTGCAGTCTGGAACCGCGAGACCGCTACGGTCGCAGGTTCGAATCCTGCCTCGGGCATGGATGTTTGTGATGTCCTTAGGTTAGTTAGGTTTAACTAGTTCTAAGTTCTAAGGGACTAATGACCTCAGCAGTTGAGTCCCATAGTGCTCAGAGCCAGCCATTCACCAAACGCATTCATATGTTGTTCAAAACCGTGTGAAATCTTATGGGACTTAACTGCTAAGGTCATCAGTCCCTAAGCTTACACACTACTTAACCTAAATTATCCTAAGGACGAACGCACACACCCATGACCGAGGGAAGACTCGAACCTCCGCCGCGACCAAAGAATTAATAAGCACAACAGTATGAATTAAATTGACTTACAGTTTCACAAATTAATCTTGTCCTTGCACGGAACAGAGTAATGTGTAAAGTCACAAAAACTTCTGATCAACTTCTTTTCTAAGTGAACACACAGGTAGTCGATGAAAATACTTTCTCAGTTATTTTCGCTTTACGCCATCTTTTATGCCATAGATAAATATATGAACAGAAATACTAAGAAATTTTAAATGAAAATTGACTGCATATTGTCAGCACGCAGCCATACATTCAATGAAACGGCTTATTATAATGTTATTTAAGATGTTGGGCAACTGCAGCCTCTCGTACTTACCTGTGGACTTAAGACATGCTAATGCGGTGTTTTAAGTTAGTTCCATTAATTATACTTGGATCAGAAATTTAAATAGGTTTATCCAGCTTCCTGTCAATTACAGGTGCTGCGCGATTCCAGTCAGTTTAGTCACAGACAACCACATTCAGCTCGCTATCGGTTTTATCTTCAAGATGAATGTTGGGACTTGGCTCAAAGCTGTCACCTTGCCGCGCCACGAGTATTTAAAAATATGAGTGCTCAGCCCTCTTTGGTACGTGGCGCTTTATGGCAGTACACATCTCTTTTAAAACCATTGTAATTCTGCAATGTTTTAATTTCTTGTACAGATCATCTGAAGACGTATGTCTACTGATGCGGAACTGGTAGTGACCTTTTAATACTACAACAATGGGTTCGGAAGATTTTATTCACCACGTATTATAATAACTTTATTGCTAAAGTACTGCACTAGGTACGTTTACTCACGCGTAGCACAACGGATTTCAGTAAGATGTTCCAGTTCTTAAGTGCTGAGAGGTTTTACATACGTCTCAGATATGTTGTATGCGTGTTGTTCTGCCTTTTTTCCTGCAGTTGTTTTTCTAAGTTTACACTGCAACCGGAAAACCAGATAATATGAGTATAAATGTTGGAATTTGGATGTTAGTGTTATAAGTTTATCACTGACGCAGTAATTTCATATTTAAATCGTTACTGACACTGTTGAAAGCATTTAAAAAAATCGTTGATGATAAATGAGATTAAAATGCATTATGAAATTTTGTAGCAGATTAAAACTATGTGCTGGATAAGACATCGAACCAGAAACCATTGCCATTCGCGGGCAAGTATTCTACAGGCTGAGTTGTACAGCCACTACTCACGACCCACCTCACAGCTTTACTGCCGCCTGTAACCTTCATACTTCAGAAAAACTCTGCTGCATAATCTGCGACACGAGTAGTCCTGTAGGTGGGTACAAATGGAATAACTGGCTCCAACACATTCTACGGATTGCTTTCTGAAGACGTTCTGTGATGTTTATGAAGTAGGAGAGATGCTCGTGGAAAACTCAACCTTAGCGGGAACGTAAGTGGTGCCTGGTTAGCTCAGTCGTAGAGCAATTTACGGAGAAAATCACAGATTCCGTGTTCGAGTCCCGGTCGGCAAAACTGTTGTAATATGCCAGGACGTTGCAAATCAGCGCACACATCCCTGCAGAATATGTATTTTATGCTAGTTAGCATGCTTTACATCATAGTGAGATATCGCTAGATGATCCATGGTAGATGCAAATGAACTGAATTATACCTGAATTTTCTTGGGTGAAGAGAAGTTGTACTAAACTGTAAAGCTCAGTCCTCCGTTCAGACCCGGTCAGCGTATGTGGCCAGTTATGGTACTATTTATTAAGTAACTTATATGCATATGTTTGAACCTAACTTTTTCACACTTTTAAGAATCAGAAATTTCAGACAGATTTTAATGGTTGTAGGTCTATGTGTAGGGGTATGTGTGTGTGTGTGGGGGGGGTGGGGGGGGGTGGGGGGGGTGGGGGGGGGGGGGTAGTTTTCATAGGTTCAGAATATCAATCATTCTTCTATATCGAAGACAGTATACTACACTGAAGAGCCAAAGAAACTGGTACACCTCCCTAGAATCGTGTAGGGCCCCGGCAAGCAGAAGTGCCGCAACGTGACGTGGAAAAGACACCGCTTATGTGTCAAGTAGTGTTGGAGGGAAATGACACCAGAGCCATGCAGGGTTGTCCATAAATCCGTATGAGTTACAAGTGTGAGAGTGTGGAGATCTCTCCTGAACAGCACGTTGAAAGGCATCTCATATATGCTCAGTAATGTTCATGTCTAGGGAGTCTGGTGGCCAGTGGAAGTGTTCAAACTCAGAAGAGTGTTCCTGGAGACACTCTGTAGCAGTTCTAGACGTGTTGAGTGTCGCATTGTCCTTCTGAAATTGCCCAAGTCCGTCGGAATGCACAATGGACATAAACAGATGCAGCTGATCAGACAGGATGCTTACATACGTGTCACCTATCAGAGTCGTATCTAGACTTATCAGGGGTCCCATATCGCTCCAACTGCACACGCCTCACACCATTGTAGAGCCTCCACCAGCTTGAACGGTCCCCTGATGATATGCAGGGTCTATGGATTCATGAGGTTGTCACCATACCCGTACCAGTCCATCTGCTCGATACAAGTTGAAACGAGACCTGTCCGACCAGGCAACATGTTTCCAGTCGTCAACTGTCCGATGTCGGTGTTGACGGACAAAGGCGAGGCGTAGAGCTTTGTGTCGTGCAGTCGTCAAGGTACACGAGTACCTCCCAAAACCCATATCGATGATATTTCGTTGAATGGTTCGGACGCTGACACTTGTTGATGGCCTAGCATTGAAATCTGGAGCAATTTGCCAAATGGTTGCACTTCTGTCACGTTGGACGATTCTCTTCAGTCGTCGTTTACTCTGTTCTTGCAGGACCTTTTTTTGGAAACAGTGATGTCGGAGATTTGATGTTTCAGCAGATTCCTGATATTCACAGTACACTGGTGAGACAGTAGTACCGGAAAATTCCCACTTCATCGCTATCTCGGAGATGCTGTGTCCCATCGCTCGTGCGCTGACTGTAACACCAGATTCAAACTCACTTAAATCTTGATAATCTGCCATTGGAGCTGCAGTAACCGATCTAACAAAAGTGCCAGACACTTGTTATGTAGGGGTTGTCGACTGCAGCGCCGTATTCTACCTGTCTACATATCTCTGTATTTGAGTACGCATGTCTACACCAGTTTCTTTGGCGCTTCAGTGTATTTACTACCACAGTCGTCCCTATGAAGAGATAATTAGCTGGCAGATGATCAAGTAATCGTCTTCATTCTATATTCGAAGGCATTACTTATTTAGTGCAAAAGCTGGTGCCGTAGCTCACATACCACAGTTGCTACCGGAAATGTTGTTTGTCCTGCGTTCACATAAGGTAGCCCTATACACAGTGAAAAAAATCCTACATTTGAGATACGTTCTCAGAGGATAATAGTATCAATAATTGCAGCCTTTGTTCCTGAATTGATACTTCGATTATGTTTATCATGTGAATTAGAAAAGTTACGTCTTTTATAAGCTATTCTTTCGCTTGTTTCTTACGAAAAATTCATCATTGGTCTATAACTAAAAGAAAATTATTCTATTATGCGTATTTTTTAGCATATTTGCAGTGATTCTTGGGAGCACATTTAAATTCTCTACGTATTTACAAATAAAAGGCTAAAATTTATCACTTACTTACATTTTTCTATCATTTTTATGTATCCATACGTACAAGGTGCACACTGTACAGGTTTGTAATTGATAGGTCACGTATTCATTTCACTGCACGTAACTCCCCTACTGCACACTGCAAATGGCCGTGCTCACTTTCTCTTAAATTGGCTGAGGGTCCATGAGAGCTATAAAGGGTAGGACTGGCTTGGCCGTTGGGGTGGAGATGGAGGGAGGTTGGATGATGGGGAGACGCTGTGTTTGTGTGTGTGTGTGTGTGTCTTTGCGGCGTTATGTTGATACTCAGTCCTGTCCGGACTCTTTTTCTTGGCCTGGGCGTTAAGAAAGCGTCGTGTAGTTTCGCTTTCTCAGCACAAGATGTCCGAAATTTTGGCGAGAATAGATAGAGGGGGCGATGCAATGCAGGGATAGCTCCACGTAATAAATTCTGCCACCAGTTCTCTCTACCAGCAGAAATGCGATGTTGGCACAGAGATCTATTAGTAAACCTCTACGATGGTGAAATATTTCTTCTTATTTCGTAAATTTGCGACAACGACATACGGTCTTCTCTTGAAAATAATATTCTGTAAGAAGCTTCATCTGGCGTTGATTCCTAGAGCCAATCTCCAATCATCTTCGGTGACTGGTTTAAGGTATCAGTTGAACTGGCCCTAATACTGCACTGTACTACAATAAGAATTCGGAAACTAAACTCCCCATAACCATTTACTGTACACCAGTTACATAAATGGTATATTTCCTCTGAGGGGTTTGACACCGAGTAACTGATTATCTTAATGGTCATCAAAACGCTACTTGGCCCAATAATTAACAAATTACATTGAATAAGAGATGGACTTCTGTACAAAATATTCTTCCTGGAGAGTAAGCACTCTTCTTTTTTAGATTTTTCTGGATGCGTGGGATGGATACGTTCATTGTCCTTATACCTCCTCCATATCTGATCATCGCAATATATTTAGAGTTCGAGCTGTTTCATTTTAACTCAAATATTCCTTAACTATTCTATTTGCCTTTCTGTGCTGTCACAGTTTTTAATTTTTGTACTAGGCTATTTGTCTCGAAGGACATATTAATTTTATAGATGTTATTATTTTTAGGTGTGAGTTCGTTACGCTCACTTGTGACGTTCCATTTTATGTTTGTGTGGAGGGATGTAGTTTCTGGTGTAACTGTGCATTATGCATTAAGGCTGCTTCACACACATCAGTGACGCGACAGAACCGTAACGGGCCCGTGATTGCACCGACCATAATGCCATAGTGATGCTTATTATCAGTGGTCAGTATTTCTTTGGGAGTGTGGCAGTGCACACGAGCAACTGGGATGGCGAAGTTGCTTGCTGTGATTTTGGACGAAGAGGCTTCCTTCACATATTTGACCACAGGAGGTGAGCTAATGACGATTTCATTTAGTTGTAGGATGGGACATAACACAGTTCACAGGATCGTACGAGAAACCTGCAAATTAATTACAGACAATATGATGGGCGAACTGATGCCTGCTCCGACAGGATTTTTACGAAATGTGAAATTTTCGAAACTGCGTAGGAGCTTTACGTTGCTATTAAGAATCTTTCGATCATTAGATCACTATTCTTTAATTACACAAAGACATTCGCCGTAACTCTGTTGCCTCTCGTAGACGCTCAGTATAATTCTACTGCAACCCATGTAGGGCAATATGGAAAGAAAATGTTACTGCTATACTTGTTGTGGCGTAGCAAGACAGCCACGCCACGGAAGTAGCCGAAAGGCACGCGTTTAGTTAGGCAGGCAAGAGATAGGTCTGTAACAGGATACGTAATGAATGCTATAAAGAAAAGTACGTAGCTTCTGGAATACTTAACTTTAATCCATCCTTGGTACATCGCTATTGACGATATAAGTGAGACTCCATAGATACATGCAATGTTACTAATGGCGCCTTGCTAGGTCGTAGCCATTGACTTAGCTGAAGGCTATTCTAACTATTGGCTCGGCTAATGAGCAATGCTTCATCCATGTAGTCGCTAGCAAAGTCGTCCGTACAACTGGGGCGAGTGCTATCCCGTATCTCGAGACCTGCCTTGTGGTGGCGCTCGGTCTGCGATCACACAGTGGCGACACGCGGGTCCGACATGTGCTAATGGACCGCGGCCGATTTAAAGCTACCACCTAGCAAGTGTGGTGTCTGGCGGTGACACCACATTCCTCCCCCGCAAATCGGCGAACGGTCGTGTTATAAGGCTTCCGCCCGCCGTGGGGAGGACCCCATGTTGACGTATGCGATGAGGTTGGGAGCCTAACAACAGGCGAGGCTGTGCCACCCGCACCCGGCCATTCGGTCCGAGGGGAGCTAGGAAACGCCTGAAAACCTAGTCCAGGGTGCACGTCAACATGCGGTGTATGCGCCCGTAAAGAGACAGGAGGGGCCGAAGGGTCGACCTTCATTGCGTCGGGGTATCCGACGCGCGACGACGTCATGTGGTCCGGAGCGGGCAAGAGTTCCATGACGGAGGACAGCTGGTCACGGGAAGCGATCGGCGGCGCGTGACCCAGGGAGGCGCTTGGCGGCTGCAGCGAAGCGTCCACTGCGGGCGGCGCCGGCTGGAGGACAGGCGGCGGCGGCGGCGAATGCGGCAGCGGCGCGTCGCCATGGGGCAAAATGGAAGGCATCGTCGGTAACACCTGGGAATGAGGCGAGCCAGTAGATGGGTCCCCAGGGCGCTGACCGGACGGCACCGTCGCTGAAAGCAGACGGGGAGCGGCAGAACCCGTGCGACGACAGAGGCGCAGCTGATTGAGATGCCGACGCACCTCACCAGAGGCCCCCAAAACCAAATACATCGCGCGGCCGAGGCAGCGAAGAATGCGCCCCGCGAGCCAACGCCGTGAACCTCGATAGTTGCGATAGAATACAATGTCACCTGGAGCAAAAGCAGAAGTCTGCCGCTGCACAGGAACCTGATGCGGCGGGTACAGCAAAGACATAAAGGTTCGATGAGGACGACCGTGGAGCAAATCAGCCGGCGAGCGACCATCTCGGGGCTGAGAGCGATACGATGACAAAAAGAGCAACAACGCGTCCTCCCGAGAATGCGACTCTTTCAACTTCAACATCTGTGACTTGGAAGTCCGGACCAATCGTTCAGCGGCACCGTTTGACTGAGGCGAAAACGGCGCGGATGTCAGATGTTGAATACCATTGGCCTGGCAGAATGACTGAAATTCTGCGGACATGAATTGTGGGCCATTGTCGGAAACAATAGTCTGCGGAAGACCTTCAATGCAATAAATAACAGACAACGCTTGGATGGTGGCAGATGACGTCGTGGAAGACATCCGGACAGCAAAAGGAAAATGACTGAAAGAATCGACCACAAGCAACCATCTAGCATTCCATAATGGACCAGCAAAATCGATGTGCAAGCGTTGCCAAGGGGAAGTGGCGTTTGGCCATGCAAAGAATTTCCGCGGTGGTGCGGATTGTTGTTCGGCACACGCCATGCAAGAAGAGCACATATTCGTAATCGCAGCATCGATTCCGAACCAAGTACAGTGCTGACGAGCAAGTTGTTTCGTTCGCACTATACCCCAATGTCCTTGGTGAAGAAGCCGTAAAACAGAGGACTGTAACGAACGTGGGACCACGACTCGGGACTGATCATTATCAGAACGCAACAACAAAACACCATGTCGAACAAGAAGTCTCTCCTTGTGAGCAAAAAATCGGCGAACCAACGGATCCTCGATCCGAGACTTTGACAAAGGCCATTGCGTAGCAACAAAACGCAAAACGGTAGCAAGGACCGGGTCAGCAGCTGTGGCTGTAGCTACACGACGAAAATCAATCGGAAACGATTCGACCACTTCATCGGTTTCCGAATCAATGAACATGCAAGCAAGTTCGGAAGAATCGAATGCTCTATCCTCAGCAACAGGCAAACGGGACAACGCATCGGCGTTTCCGTGCTTATCAGTGGACCGATACAAGATATCGTAGCGGTACTGCGAGAGGAAAATAGACCAGCGAATGAATGTCTGCGCTGTACGCGGAGGTACAGGCTTGTTCGGATGAAAAAGCGACTTCAAAGGTTTGTGGCCTGTGATGATGGTAAAGTGACGACCATACAAGAAAGCATGGAACTTTGTAACACCAAAGACGAGAGCCAAAGCTTCTTTCTCTATCTGCGAGTAATTTCTTTGCGCAGACGAGAGCAATTTGGAGGCAAAGGCAATAGGGCGATCATGCGATCCATCTTTGTGCGCAAGCACAGCACCGATCCCGAAATCCGATGCATCTACCAGCAACAAAAGGGGTTTCTGGGGATCGAATGGCGTAAGACAAGTATTTGAAAGCAACGCCGATTTCAACTGGCGAAAGGCGCGGTCGCATTCCGTCGTCCAGACGAACGGAAGACCCTTACGGCGTAAGCTATGAAGCGGAGCTGAAATGGAAGAGGCATTGCGCACATTCTCTCACACCTTGTGATTCTAAATCGTGTAATGTTCTTGCGACCTCATCACGCAATGCGTGAGGAACATTGCGCGCTCTGAAAAATTTCGGTTGCGCGTTGACTTGCAGTTCCAAATGTGCTTCATAGTTCTTAGCGCAACCAAGGCCCGGTGCAAAAATGTCTGCAAATTCTTCACATAGCCGAGAAACACTGGCGGAAGGCACAGTCTGATTCACTGATAGGACCTGATTTACAATAGACAAGTTAAACAATTGAAATAAATCTAAACCAAACAAGTTCACTGAAGGTAGAAGAACGAAGAACGTAAAACGACACAAGTTTTGTTTGTCCCTTATATTTTGCAAGAAGGCTGCACTGTCATAACACAGGGATACTCTGACCTGAATAACTATTGAACTTAACAGTTGCGGCACGCAACGGAGGTTTGCCCAGTTGTTTGTACGTGTCGTGATTGATCAATGAAACAGCAGCTCCGGTATCGAGCTGGAATGCTATCACGTGGCCATGATTGTCCAAATCTACAAAAAGTTTATTGTCCTGCTGATTCTGCAAGCGATAAAATTCGGACAGTACATCTGGAGAGTGTGGCGAAGCCATGACACAAGTAAATCAAGTAAGGATAAAGAAGAAAATCGTTTTAATCGTCGTCGCCAACTGTTGTTGCGTAGCAAGACAACCACGCCACGGAAGTAGCCGAAAGGCACGCGTTTAGTTTAGGCAGGCAAGAGATAGGTCTGTAACAGGATACGTAATGAATGCTATAAAGAAAAGTACGTAGCTTCTGGAATACTTAACTTTAATCCATCCTTGGTACATCGCTATTGACGATATAAGTGAGACTCCATAGATACATGCAATGTTACTAATGACGCCTTGCTAGGTCGTAGCCATTGACTTAGCTGAAGGCTATTCTAACTATTGGCTCGGCTAATGAGCAATGCTTCGTCCATGTAGTCGCTAGCAAAGTCGTCCGTACAACTGGGGCGAGTGCTATCCCGTGTCTCGAGACCTGCCTTGTGGTGGCGCTCGGTCTGCGATGACACAGTGGCGACACATCAGGAATACAGAAATACAAGTCGCTGAGGAATGAAATAAATAGGAAGTGCAGGGTAGCTAAGACGAAATGGCTGCAGGAAAAATGTGAGGACATCGAAAAGTTATGATTGTCAGAAGGACAGACTCAGCATACAGGAAAATCAAAACAACCTTTGGTGACATTAAAAGTAACGGTGGTAACATTAAGAGTGCAACGGGAATTCCATTGTTAAATGCAGAGGAGAGAGCAGATAGGTGGAAAGAATACATTGAAAGCCTCTATGAGGGAGAAGATTTGTCTCATGTGATAGAAGAAGAAACAGGAGTCGATTTAGAAGGGATAGGGGATCCAGTATTAGAATCGGAATTTAAAAGAGCGTTGGAGGACTTACGGTCAAATAATGCAGAAGGGATAGATAACATTCCATCAGAATTTCTAAAATCATTGGGGGAAGTGGCGACAAAACGACTATTCACGTTGGTGTGTAGAATATATGAGTCTGGCGACATACCATCTGGCTTTCGGAAAAGCATCATCCACACAATTCCGAAGACGGCAAGAGCTGACAAGTGCGAGAATTATCGCACAATCAGCTTAACAGCTCATGCATCGAAGCTGCTTACAAGAAAAATATGCAGAAGAATGGAAAAGAAAACTGAGAATGCGCTAGGTGACGATCCGTTGGGCTTTAGGAAAAGTAAAGGGACGAGAGAGGCAATTCTGACGTAACGGCTAATAATGGAAGCAAGGCTAAAGAAAAATCAAGACACTTTCATAGGGTTTGTCGACCTGGAAAAAGCGTTCGACAATATAAAATGGTGCAAGCTGTTCGAGATTCTGAAAAAGGTAGGGGTAAGCTGTAGGGAGAGACGGGTCATATACAATATGTAGAACAACCAAGAGGAAAGAATAAGAGTGGACGATCAAGAACGAAGTGCTCGTATTAAGAAGGGTGTAAGACAAGGCTGTAGCCTTTCGCACCTACTCTTCAATCTGTACATCGAGGAAGCAGTGATGGAAATAAATGAAAGGTTCAGGAGTGGAATTAAAATACATGGTGAAAGTATATCAATGATACGATTCGCTGATGACATTGCTATCCTGAGTGAAAGTGAAGAAGAATTAAATGATCTGCTGAACGGAATGAACAGTCTAGTGAGTACACAGTATTGTTTGAGAGTAAATCAGAGAAAGACGAAGGTAATGAGAAGTAGTAGAAATGAGAACAGCGAGAAACTTAACATCAGGATTGATGGTTTGGAAGTCAATGAAGTTAAGGAATTCTGCTACCTAGGCAGTTCAAATGGTTCAAACGGCTCTGAGCACTATGGGACTTAACATCTGTGGTCATCAGTCCCCTAGAACTTAGAACTACTTAAACCTAACTAACCTAATGACAGCACAGACATCCACGCCCGAGGCAGGATTTGAACCTGCGACCGTAGCAGTCGCGCGGTTCCGGACTGCGCGCCTAGAACCGCTAGACCACCGCGGCCGGCTACCTAGGCAGTAAAATAACCAATGACTGACGGAGCAAGGAGGAAATCAAAAGCATACTCGCTATGGCAAAAAAGTCATTTCTGGCCAAGAGAAGTCTACTAATATCAAATACCGTCCTTAATTTGAGGAAGAAATTTCTGAGGATGTACGTCTGGAGTACAGCATTGTATGGTAGTGAAATATGGACTGTGGGAAAACCGGAACAGAAGAGAATCGAAGCATTTGAGATGTGGTGCTATAGACGAATGTTGAAAATTAGGTGGACTGATAAGGTAAGGAATGAGGAGGTTCTACGCAGAATCGGAGAGGAAAGGAATATGTGGAAAACACTGATAAGGAGAAGGGACAGGATGATAGGACATCTGCTAAGACATGAGGGAATGACTTCCATGGTACTAGTGGGAGCTGTAGAGGACAAAAACTGTAGAGAAAGACAGAGATTGGAATACGTCAAGTATATAATTGAGGACGTGGGTTGCAAGAGCTACTCTGAGATGAAGAGGTTAGCACAGGAAACGAATTCGTGGCGGGCCGCATCAAACCGGTCAGTAGACTGATGACAAAAAAAAAAAAAATACTCATACCACATTTTTCCTGCTCCTATTTTGTTCCAGTTCAGTTCTCTGTCCATGTTTTTGAACTAGAGATTATACAACACAGCACAGTTCCACACCAATTCAATGAGTTTTTCGTCATTCATGCTTATGAAGATAAACTAATGGATGAGAGGAAAACAACCTGAACGTGCGACAGCCTTGAAGTGAGAAAATATCGGCCAATAGTAATAGGGCGACCACGGTATTCGACGTCGGCAGCAGCGCCGTCTGCTGTGTCCCAGTCACGCCACAGGCGAGTGTGAACACAGGCGGCGCTTTCAACTTCCAGAACAATATCTGCAAACAAGACTGCGGTATAAAGTGACGGTTACGACATTATCGTGACACTGATGTGTGTGAAGCAGTTCATACTGTTACATGTAGGTGTATACCTGGACTGTTTTTAAGTTTTCTGTCTTCTGTTTATATTCTCATTGTAATGGCGCCGTGAAGCTTGTGTGCCGGCTTGCTGTTATATCCATTATTTTGTGCTGTGTTGATGATAATGTTTTATTTTTCTCAATAGGTTCTTTTGCTTGGAGGTGTTCCGCATAATGTGTATATCGTGTGTCTGATGGCTGGCATTTTTAGTGAATGTAACAGGTTTGATTTCTTATATATTTTCATGAATGTTGATGGTTTTTTCCTAGAAATGTTGAAGCCGTGTCTGTTGTCGGATTTTGTGATTTAGAAATCAGATAGTAAAGAGTTTCGAGTCACAGTAATTTGATAAATACGTAACTTCAACGACTTTCATCTGAACTTGCATCAGTAGTTGACGAGGAAATATTATTTCAGAAAAGTGACGCACATGTATGGATGCTGACCACATTATGCTACTGGTCGCCAGATGGGTGGCATTTAACAGTACGAAAACATATCTTGTCTCATAAGTCAGACAGAAATTTCAAAAGCACTGTATAACGACAGACGTAGATATTACAGACGTATAAACTGTCTGTTATGCTCCCCAGTACTGTATTATTTTGCACATACAGGACTTGATATTTTGTAGATAACAATTTTCTGCATCTGAGACTGCGTTCCTGTGTTACTTCTGCATGAAGTTACTGCTAAAGGGCATTCAGAAGCCGCCTGTCTCCGCGAAGTACGACAGGTACCTATAAAAGCTCGCTTGTCACCGGGAAAAGGCTCACCGGATTAAACATTAGTCATTCCGTTAAAAACCACAATGTGTATGATGATTTTTCTATCGACAGGTGTCTGTCACGATAGACATGGCATTACCGAAAAAATAATATACAGAACGAAGGTGTGTCATATTTCGCATGGACCTGATCAAAGAACACTGTGTTTTCAGAATAACGCTTTGGGTACACGTTTGTTCTCCAGAGAGCAAAGTCTGTGTGTGCGTGTGCGCCGAATTAACCCTACTGGATGGATGAATGTGTGACGCTGCACGCAGTTTGTAATGTTATGTGTGCCTCACTCCTTTTTTTTTCTTCAACTAATTTGTGCGTGATTTTATTCTGAGAAGCACATGTAAATACCGAAAACGTAAATGTGATTCAAAAAGTACTTGAGGTGAAGTGAAGCGCAGCTGGACAGCAAGAAACTCTTCAACGCGCAATCCCCTCAACAAAGTATTAGAGAATCTGAGTATGGAGTCTAAAAATTCTGTTAATCTGTATCTTGTGGAAAGAGGACGTGTTGCTAGGTCCTCGCTCAGAAGGTATTGTTATATTTAATGAAAATTGATATTCTAGTGATAAAACCGAATGAACTATGTGTAAGAGTTGCCAAGCATTTATGTGTACAAATATTTTTGAAGTGAAGAGTAGAAATAGCTTGTTTTTGGAAAAGGAGGTGAACTTCATTGTCATTGCCGTCTATCAATCGACAGAATTGTAAGTGTACAAAGTTCACTAAAATACGCTCATAATTTCTTAATTACAGTAATTGGATTATGTTCTTGTACAATAGTATGGTGCTGAACTCCACTGACCAATTTTTATGTAGCAGGACGTGTAGTTTGAAGGAAGTTTGTGTGCCAAACAACCTCCTTTTCTCACGAAAAGCAGATTTCTGTTTGATTTATTTTTTATTTATTTATTTATTTATTTATTGTTCCGTGGGACCACATTTAGGAGAAGTCTCCATGGTCATGGAACGAGTCAATACATGAAATTATAACACGATTGTAGAAACACATAAAATGAAACAAGTCGTTAGTTTAAATAAAGAAAATCAAGAATGTAACACTGGAATTTGCTTAATTTTTTATCTCTTCCAGGAGCTCCTCGACAGAATAGAAGGAGTGAGCCATGAGGAAACTCTTCAGTTTAGACTTAAAAGTGTTTGGGCTACTGCTAAGATTTTTGAGTTCTTGTGGTAGCTTATTGAAAATGGATGCAGCAGAATACTGCACTCCTTTCTGCACAAGAGTCAAGGAAGTGCATTCCACATGCAGATTTGATTTCTGCCTAGTATTAACTGAGTGAAAGCTGCTAACTCTTGGGAATAAGCTAATATTGCTAACAACAAACGACATTAAAGAAAATACATACTGTGAGGGCAATGTCAAAATTCCCAGACTATTGAATAGGGGTCGACAAGAGGTTTTCGAACTTACACCATACATAGCTCGAACAGCCCGTTTTTGAGCCAAAAATACCCTTTTTGAATCAGAAGAATTACCCCAAAAAATAATACCATATGACATAAGCGTATGAAAATATGCGAAGTATACTACTTTTCGTGTTGAAATGTCACTTATTTCAGATATTGTTCTAATGGTAAATAAAGCGGCATTTAGTTTCTGAACAAGATCCTGAACATGGGCTTTCCACAACAGCTTACTATCTATCCGTACGCCTAGGAACTTGAACTGTTCCGTCTCGCTTATAACATGCCCATTCTGTCTGATTAAAATGTCAGTTCTTGTTGAATTGTGGGTTAGAAACTGTAAAAACTGAGTCTTACTGTGATTTAGCATCAAATTATTTTCCACAAGCCACGAACTTACTTCATGAACTACATTATTTGATAATGTTTCAATATTACACACAAGATCCTTCACTACCAAGGTGGTGTCATCAGCAAACAGAAATATTTTTGAATCACCTGTAATACTAGAAGGCATATCATTTACATAAATAAGGAACAGCAGTGGCCCCAGCACCGACCCTTGGGGAACGCCCCATTTAACAGTGCCCCATTGGGACTGAACATCATTACCACTCTCAATATTGCGGAGGATTACCTTCTGCTTTCTGTTCTTAAAGTAGGAGGCGAACCAATTGTAAGCTACTCCCCTTACTCCATAATGTTCCAACTTCTGCAGTAATATTTTGTGGTCAACACAGTCAAAAGCCTTCGTTAAATCAAAGAAAACACCTAACGTTCTCAACCTTTTATTTAATCCGTCCAAAACCTCACAGAGAAAAGAGAATATAGCATTTTCAGTTGTTAAGCCATTTCTAAAACCAAACTGTACATTTGACAGCAAATTATGTGAATTTAAATGCTGCAGTAACCTTGTATATACAAGCCTCTCGATAACTTTAGCAAACACCGATGGCATAGAAATAGGTCTATAATTGTCAACATTATCCCTGTCTCCCTTTTTATAAAGTGGCTTCACTACCGAGTACTTTAATCGGTCAGGAAACCGACCACTGCTAAAGGAAAAGTTACAGATATGGCTAAGTACTGAGCTAATATACGTGGAACAATACTTCAGTATTCTGCTAGATACCCCGTCATATCCATGAGAGTTCTTGGTCTTTAGTGATTTAATTATTAACTCAATCTCCCTCTTGTCAGTATCATGGAGGAGCATTTCAGGTAACAGTCTCGGAACACTTTTTTCTAAGAGCGCTATATGATTCCCTGTTGGGACTAGGTTTCTATTTAGTTCACCTGCTATATTCAGAAAGTGATTATTAAGTACTGTACATATATGCGACTTATCAGCAACACGGACATCCCCACTACGCACTGATTCTATATCCTCGACCTGTCTCTGCAGACCAGCCACTTCCTTTACGACTGACCATATGGTTTTAATTTTATCCTGAGACTTAGCTATTCTATCTGCATACCACATACTTTTTGCCTTCCTAATAACTTTTTTAAGCACCTTACAATACTGTTTGTAATGGGCTGCTGCATTTAGATTTTGACTGTTTCTAACGTTTTGATATAATTGCCACTTTGTTCTACAAGATATTCTTATCCCTTTAGTCAGCCACCCAGGCTGCCTGTTTGTGCTAGTACCCTGTTTTAAACGTTCTAACGGAAAGCAACTTTCAAAGAGCACGAGAAAAGTCTTGAGGAAAGCATTATATTTATCGTCTACTGTATCAGCACTATAAACATCTTGCCAATCTTGTTCCTTGATAAGGTTTACAAAAGTCTGTACAGCAACTGGATCAGCTTTCCTAAAAAGTTGGTAACTATATTTAACATGTGTTGAAGCACAAAAATCTTTTAGACTTAAAATTTGTGCATTATGATCTGAAAGGCCATTCACCTTTTTGCTAACAGAATGCCCTTCTAATAATGACGAATGAACAAAAATATTGTCTATGGTTGTTCTACTGTTCCCTTGCACTCTCGTTGGAAAGAATACGGTTTGCATAAGATTATATGAATTAAGGAGGTCTACCAGCATCCTTTTCCTTGCACAATCACTTATACAATTAATATTGAAGTCACCACATATAACTAACTTTTTGTATTTCCTATAAAGTGAACCAAGAACCTCCTCTAGCTTTAGCAAAAATGTTGTGAAATCGGAGTCTGGGGATCTATAAATAACAACAGTAAGAAGTTTAGCTCCACTAAATTTAACCACACCTGCACAACATTCAAACACCTTTTCAGTGCAGTACTTTGAAACATCAATTGACTCAAATGGGATACCGTTTCTCACATACATGGCTACTCCCCCACACTGCAAAGAGCTCCTAGAAAAGCTGCCAGCCAACCTGTGTCCTGGTAAAGGAAGCCTCTGAATTATCTCCTTATTTAAGAAGTGTTCAGATATACCAATAATTTCAGAGTCAACATCTATAAGCAGTTCACTAACTTTATCTCGAATACCTTGTATATTTTGATGAAATATACTAATTCCCTCATTAATCGGATACCCAAGCTTTGTAGAAAGTGGTTTCTTTGTTAGAGAGACTTCCCTTAAGCAGGAATACCTATCAGCTGACTTCAATCTAAAAAAGGTACAGCTCTAACACCCACAACTACCGGAATTTTCCCATGAGTGATCCCACCACCCCCACCTATGCTGTCACCTATAAGTTTTGCCAACCTCCCCTTCCCATACCTGTTGAGGTGCAGGCCATGTCTAGTGAAACCCGTCCTACTGATAGACTCCACCGACACCACTGAAATGTGACTCATGCCTTCTGTCATCAGCGCACCCCCAAGTCTCATGTTATTACGCCTGACGGCTATATTAAGATGAGGCCGATCGTGACGCTGAAACAGTTCCACGAAATGCACATTCGTGTTGCCAGTCTGAGTGGCTATCTTTTCCAGGTCACCATCTATGTCATACTTCCCATCCCTATCAATACTATTACCAGCCCCACCCACAATCACTACCTGATCCTCTTTAGTAAAATCCCTACATAACCCCCCTATGTTAAAAGTCACCTGAGCCAATCCTGCATTAGGCTTCACAATGCTGGTGACCTGGTACTCACTCCCCAAAACTTCCTGCAACTGCTGGCCTACACCTCTACCATGAGAACTACCTAACAGCAGAACCTTCTTCTTTCTCTTAGACTTTGCAACTGTCCTAGCCACCGTAACTGCTGAGGTCTGCTGCATACTTCCTACATCTACAGCTACTAGAGATTCCTCTCCACTAGACTCTGACAGTTGGTCATATCTATTACAAACACCAATAGTAAAACTATCTGAAAATCTCCTTCTCCTAGCAGATCTCTTGCCAACAGCCAGCTCCCATTCCCCAACCCCCTTCTCCCTCCTCATCCTATCTAGCTCCTCCTGTGCGTTTTTCAACTGCACCTGAAGGGCACAGATCTTACGCTCCTGCTCCTCTATCAACTTACTCTTGCTACATAACCTGCAGTTCCAGGAGAGGATCTCACCAGAATGCCCACTGGCTTCCCCACTGCATTCCCCCCAGTGAAAATACTTCGAACAAGTCTCACACCGCAATCCACTACTCACAAACCTACGGCAAAGCCCACACTTCTCACTCATGGTAAAATTTTACAATTATTGAAACAAGAAAACAACTTTATCTAAGTTCCGCTACTACAATAAGAAGATGTTAAAAACTGACTAAAATTATCACAAACTTGCTCTACAAGGGAAGTAACTACTATTATTGAAAGTATTAATCAACAACAAATGAGAATATAACAAAATACTAACACAGAAAGAAAATCAAACGTCTAATGACAGTAACGAAACTGAAAGCAGTTCGCAAAAATTTCTTCTGAAGTTATTTCACCGGAAAACACCAAGAACACCGGTTGAAGACCACTAAAGTTCCTAAATAAAATACTATACACAAACAATTAATTAGTACTTAGCTTTCGATGCGCCGCTACAGCTGCAACTGGTCAGCGCGGAATGTAAACACGGGTAAGAGGTTAAGTTGCTCGATACGAAACACTCACAAATATCAGGCCACAACACACGAAATGCAGAGGTGAATGAAGAAACCACTAATAAGTCACTTATATAGTAAATATTATCACAAAAACAGTTAAAATATATAACTGAAAACTAAAAATAGATGAAAACTTAGAGAGCCTTCTCACACGCAGTCACGCGCTTATGACGTCACACTTACTTACAATAGTGGTCCCATAGGTATGAAAAACTACGAAAACTTGGGCGAAAAGCTATTCCCAATACGGCCAAGTGACTAGCAGAGTCGTAATTTAAACCTTAAAGAACAATAACTTCCACCAAATTGCAATACGTCAACAACTGATGCTTAAACTGATCATTCAAGGAGGCAGCAACCAAAATTCAAGTACCAGTTACGACTTAAAGTAAAAATCTCAATCAAAAATCAGTCTCTCTCTCTCTCTCTCTCTCTCTCTCTTTCTCTCTCTCCCTCTCTCCAAATACATATATAAATATTGATATTACTTATAAAAAAAGTCATTTTTATAAGTTGCACCGTGCAGCTGGTAAGGAAGGTAAGGCATATAGTTCCCGCGAATTTCATTCCATGTACTCAGTTGTACAGTAAATATGCCTCGCAGATAAGTAAGTGAGCAATAAACGCATATGTCAGCATTTGAGGTAGGACATGCACTTGGACTCAAAGAAGATGACTGGGGTAAACGGGGAATCACTCAACATCTCAACAGAAGCGATGTCACTATTTCATGATGTTGGCAGAAATGGGTGAACCATGCCCGAACACGGCGTGAAGAAGGAAGCGTTCTATCTAGAAAGACGGCAGAACGTGAGGACAGAGCAGTCGTCAGTGGAGGCACTCAGAGCAAACGATGCGTCAGTGACCTCAAGGATCATTAATAGGCGGCTCACGGAAAGTGCCGCCTGCCGGAGTGGCCGAGCGGTTCTAGGCGCTACAGTCCGGGACCGCGCGACCGCTACGGTCGCAGGTTCGAATCCTGCCTCGGGCATGGATGTGTGTGATGTCCTTAGGTTGGTTAGGTTTAAGTAGTTCTAAGTTCTAGGGGACTGATGACCTCAGAAGTTAAGTCCCATAGTGCTCAGAGCCATTTGAACTCACGGAAAGTGCTCTGATCTCACAGCGCCCACTGACGCCTGTACACCAACAGGCCTGCTTGCACAGGGACATTCGACCTCGAATCTCATTGGCTGGAGTAGGATTGTCTTCAGTGATGAGTCTCGCTTCGAATTAAGTCTAGATGACCATCGGAGACGTGTTTGGAGCCTTGGGCTACCAACCAGATTCTCGCCCGTCATACGGGCCGACAACCAGGAGTGATGATCTAAGGTGCTGTTGAATTTCATAGCAGGGACCCTATCGTTCCCTTCCGACGCACACTTACAACACAGCGGTATGTGACAATGTAGACTATCCCGGCGTATTAGTATATCAAATTCTTCTCGGGTTTCCAGCCAGATCAAACTGTCATCTCAGCACAATATTTCAGCAGTCCACCTGGCCGCCATCATCAAGTAAGAGAAGCTACGCTGCTCTCGCCGATAACTGATTCCACTCGCAAGAGACTGCACCTTTATATGCATCGGAAGTACAACAGCGCATGCGCTAAATACAGTCCGCACGTGCTCAATTATTCCTGCTGGCCCCTGGCGCAAAAAGACTTGCAGCGCCTCCGGTGCTGAATGCTGTTGAAAACGATATATCGTTACAAATGATTAGTCATACCCGGCCGATGCAGATGCCGTTGTTTCTTCATGTCTGATAAAACAGGATTCCACGTTTTACTTAGCGGGTATCCATTATCACGATTAATGATATTATCTGCTAGTCTGATTTCAACAGATTCTTTTAAAACACAATCCCAATACCGCGAAGCATTTGCAACTACGTGCGTTTCATTGTGTAGCATCCTGTGTCCCTCTGTAAGGCAAAGCTCAGCCACCGCAGATTTATCTGGTTGTAATAATCGCGTATGGCGATGATGTTCGATACACCTGTCGTTGACGGTACGAATAGTTTGGCCAACGTAAATTTTCCCGCATTCACACGGTATCTTGTAAACGCCAGAATTCCTCAAACCTAGATCACCTTTGACAGAGCCAAAAGGGCTCGAATCATAGCTGGCGAACGAAAAGCATTTCTGATTTCATATTTCTTCAAAAGTCTACCTATCTTGGCGGACACATTCCCAGCATGCGGAAGAAAAGCCACAGAGCTAAAGGTGTCTTCAGAAGGTTCAGATATAGGTCCAAACTCAAAAGCACGTCGAGTTTGTCGGTCTGTATAGCCGTTATTATGGAACACGTCCTTCAAATGTTGCAGCTCCTGTGGTAAATTCTTAGCATCCGAGACATCATATGCTCGTTTTACCGATGTCCGAAGAACTCCTGAACATTAAAGTAGTGGATGGCAACTGGTAGCATGTAAACACCTCTTGGTATGAGTCGGTTTCCTGTAAACACTGTTTCCAAGAGTTTCAAATGGTTCAAATGACTCTGAGCACTATGGGACTCAACATCTAAGGTTATCAGTCCCATAGAACTTAGAACTACGTAAACCTAACTAACCTAAGGACATCACACAACACCCAGTTATCACGAGGCAGAGAAAACCCTGACCCTGCCGGGAATCTAACTCGGGAACCCGGGCGCGGGAAGCGAGAACGCTACCGCACGACCGTCCAAGAGGTTCTTCTTTCCTATAAACTAGTACGTCCAAAAAAGGTAACTCTCCCTCCATTTCAATTTCCATCGTGAATTTGATGTTCGGATGAAGACAATTAAAATGGTCCAATAACCGGTGCAAAGAGTCTATTGCATGTGCCCAAACAAGAATGATATCGTCAACATATCTCAGAAGACACGAAGGCTTCAAGAAAGATGTTTTCAGGGCCATATCGTCAAAGTCCTCCATAAAAAGATTCGCGACTATAGGGGTAAAGGACTCCCAATAGCCACACCGTCAGTTTGTTCAAAATATTTGTCATCAAATAAAAAATAGGTGGACGTCAGAACATGACGGCAGAACTTCGTCAATTCCATATCAAGTTTTTCATTAATTAAAATCAATGACTCTTCAAGAGGGACCCTGGAGGCACTGCAACTCTTCTTCCGACAGGGGGCAGCAGGGATGATTGAGCACGTGCGCACTGTATTTAGTGCATGCGCTGTTGTACTTCCGATGTACATAAAGGTGCAGTCTTTTTGCGAGTGGATCCTCTGTTATGCCAATCCTGCCTGGATATCTGCCCCCCCCCCCCCCCAAATTCTATAAGTCCCTCCTGATCCTTGAGCGTCATGCACTCCGCCTCGCCTACCGTATATGCCTCCCGTCCCCCACACGGATCCTCTATGATCTCATTCCTTTCCCCCATCTGCTCCTATTCCTCAAACATATCCGCATCCTCTACACCTCCCGCCGTCTTGAGCCCCCTCACCCCCTGGTTGCCCCTCTCCTCTCCAATCCCCGCCCCCTGCCACGTCTTCACCGTTGTGTCTCCCCTACCCTCCATCTCTACATCCTACATCTCCTTTCCCCAGGTGGCTTCCATCAACTCCCCCTCCCGGATGATGCCCTCTCTCCCTCCATTTACCCCTCCTATCAACTCTGATCCTCACTCCCCCTCCTTTCCTCTGTCCTTTTCCTGGGCTGGCTCTCCCCCCTTCCATCCTCTCTCTTCCCCACCTCCGCTCTCTTTGCCCCCTTCTCTTCCCCGCTTCCTTTACATTTCCCTCCTCTGCCTCCTCTCATTCCCTCTCGTGTCCGCCCTTCTCCCCCTTTATTAGTCCTCTCCCTCCTTGGTTCCCCCCCCCCTTTTCGTTTTTTCCTCGCCTCCCTCCTTGTTTTTCCCCCTACTCCAGGTTCCCCCCCACCATCTGCCTTGGATCGGGAGTGCCATCTTTGTGCCGCCTTTTCGTGCAGTGTTTTACAGTGTGTTTTTCCAGTGCATGCTCCGTGTTGTGTCTTTTGGGAAGTGTAGCGAACAGCCATCATACTGTCGCTGGGTGTGCTTTTTATCACCTGCGAACAGAAACTAGACTGTCGCCATGTTTTTTTAATTGTGTGTCTACTATGTTACTTGTCTGATTCATGTGTATTTTATCTACATTGCCAACCCCTTTTGCTTTCTGTTTTAACTTTCCGCCATTTTACGCCCTTTTACACTTTAAATCGCCACTTTATCCCTGTTTTTCCTTGTTTCTTTCTTCTTCCTTTATTTAAAAAAAGTCTGTAGGCTGTAGAGCAGCGTAGTAAGCTGCTGCCGGCCCGCCCCATTCAGGGGGAATTGAAAATCAATAAAGAAAAAAAATGCGAGTGGAATCAGTTATCGGCGGGAGCAGCGTAGCTTTTCTCACCTGATGATGGCGGCCAGGTGGACCGCTGAAATATTGAGCTCAGATGACAGTTTGATCCGACTGGAAACCCGACAAGAATTTGAAATATAGCGGTATGTTGACAATATTACCTCCCCCTCCCCATTTTGTTGCCCCTCATGGGAAGCCATTCTGGGCATACAGTTGAACAAGAAATGTCCGACTGCACACGCAGGAGTTTCTACTGGTCGTCGTCATGCTTGGCAAATCCTGCTTTGGCCAGCAAGGTCGCCAGATCTCTCCGCAATTGAGAATTTTTGGAGCATTACGAGCAAGGCCCTCGAATCAGCTCGGGATTTTGATAATCTGATGCTCCAATTGGACAGAATTTGCCACAATATCTCTCAGGACAACATTCGACAACTCTGTCAATCAATGCAGGGCGGAATAACTGTTTGCATAATGGCCAGAGGTGGACGAAAGAGTTACTGAATTGCTCAGTTTGTTAAGCTCTTTCTGTTGAATAAACTGTTGCATTTAGGGATCCTGCATACACGGCTCACCAGACAAACATTTAAAAAACTCGTATTTATGAGCTCTATTACAACAAGACAATACAATACTTAACTTTGGTAGATGCGTCTTAAGCAACGGGTGACATACAAAATAATCAGTCTTCTTCAGAATACACAAACACAGCTCTGTGCTACGTATAGATTCCTAACGAAGTGGCTAACGTTGGCGCTGCTATCGAAGTGGCTAATGTTGAAGCTGCTATCAAAGTGGGCTGCCACCAGCCGGGCGCGGCGCTAATGTCCTCTTCACCTAGGTTGCCCTGCTGGCACGTTGTCGTTCTAGAGGGAGATCGGTCAGCGTGCTGACCTCTTCTCGCAGCCGCCTCCTCTCTGTCGTTCCAGACTGGCGTGCCGTCGCTGACTTCACGCCGTAACATAAATCATCAATAGTTTTTGAAGTTGTTATCATTTGTTTGCCTGTATGTCTGTACCACAATATAAAAGTACAGTTTTAAGAGTTTTAGTTGACGCCTTCTCATTGTGCAGAGTTAGTTGTCGTAAAAGTGTCACTTACCGCAGTAGATTTCAGACGGTTGCTATGCAGTGTAGTTGGTGTGGCTGTTCCATAAAGATAGAGCTGTATTACGCGGTATTTGTATTATTTCTCCGTGCTGTGACAAATTTTTTGTCCGATGTGCTTATGCTGTAGTCCGTGTGTAGAGCGTGTGTTGTATGCGACTAAATTTTCTTTTCGCAATTGGTCAGTTCCAGTAGAAATACCATCATGAAGTGGCAAATCGTTTGTGTAAACACGTGCCTGCCATGCTGCTACCCAAGCGTAAGCAGACGATTTTCCACTTGATAATGCTATATTTGCCGAAATTAGACAATTGTTGAGAGTGAAAAAGTTTTAGCTGTAATGCTTGAATTAACTCCTACAAGAAATTTAGTACGACTGAAGCAGCCTGAAGAAGCGAATTAGTTCATATGTTGTGTTCTCTATAGTTGCACTGTGTCTGGTTTGTGTTAGTAGTACTGGTTTCACATCAGTGTAGATGTGAGACCTCACTTTCTCCCGGCGTGTACAACATTCAAATAACTCACGGGAATGCAGCAGAGTGGCGTCGTCGATAACCGCCGATATTTGGAGAGGAGAACACCCTGCCATTTCCAAGGCGAAATTGCAGCAGTTAAGTGTTATGCAAGCGAATTTAAAACCTCTGTTTTCATAGAAATTCCAGAAAGATACACACACACACACACACACACACACACACACACACACACACACACACACTGTAAGCACTAGTTATTAAAAACTAAAGATGACCGACGTAAGAAATTTCCGATAGTGAAATTAATGTGAGATTAAAGATCAGTGGATGAGCAGTGTAAGATTTGTCCCCCTGTTTTTCCACAAGGGAATTTAAACAAAAATCATTATATCTATTTATATGGTTACTTGCTGATTTAATATCAACATCTATCTGCTCGTAGTATTGATAAAAAGTGAGTGGAAGTCAACACTTGTCGAAATAGGTTCTATAATTCAGCACCAAGCCTTACCTCAATCAACAATAACGAATCAGACAGAGGAACATGAGTGAAGAAAGAGCACCTCAAAATTTACTAGAATACCAGAGTCGTTCGAACGCATTCGCTCTAAGCGACATAAGAAAACCGCCGAGTTTTAATATGGTGCTCATAAGGAGTTTTGCTACACCATTTGTCGGTGTAACAATGTTACTCCACCACCATCTAAGATCAGAGTCCTTTTAGGCTCCATAAGCGATGATCTTGGTTTGCGTAATGCGGGTGTCCATCGAATTCCTTGCAGCTTTTGCATGTTACATATTGGACATATTGGAGAACCCGAGTACGGAGCATGAACGGCACACACGCTCACAGCAGCCGAACAAATCCGCTATTGCAGAACATTGTCTTGGTAGAAATCCACCTCGGGCAAGTTCAGTTTGGATTCCGTAGAAATGTTGGAACACGTGAGGCAATACTGACCCTACGACTTATCTTAGAAAATAGATTAAGGAAAGGCAAACCTACGTTTCTAGCATTTATAGACTTAGAGAAAGCTTTTGACAATGTTGACTGGAATACTCTCTTTCAAATTCTGAAGGTGGCAGGGGTAAAATACAGGGAGCGAAAGGCTATTTACAAATTGTACAAAAACCAGATGACAGTTATAAGAGACCAGGGGCATGTAAGGGAAGCAGTGGTTGGGAAGGGAGTGAGACAGGGTTGTAGCCTATCCCCGATGTTATTCAATCTGTATATTGAGCAAGCAGTAAAGAAAACAAAAGAAAAATTCGGAGATGGAATTAAAATCCATGGAGAAGAAAGAAAAACTTTGAGGTTCGCCGATGACATTGTAATTCTGTCAGAGACAGCAAAGGACCTGGAAGAGCAGCTGAAAGGAATGGGAAATGTCTTGAAAGGGAGATATAAGATGAACATCAACAAAAGCAACATATAAAATAAATTGTTGGTAAGGCGGGTGCAATACCAAAACGAAGATAATGGAATACAGTCGAATTAAATCGGGTGATGCTGCGGCAATTAGATTAAGAAATGAGACGCTTAAAGCAGTAAACGAGTTTTGCTATTTAGGGAGCAAAATAACTGATGATGGTCGAAGTAGAGAGGATATAAAATGTAGACTGGCAATGGCAAGCAAAGCGTTTCTGAAGAAGAGAAATTTGTTAACATCGAGTATAGATTTAAGTGTCAGGAAGTCGTTTCTGGAAGTATTTGTATGGAGTTTGGCCATGTATGGAAGTGAAACGTGGACGATAAATAGTATAGACAAGAAGAGAATAGAAGCTTTCGAAATGTGGTGCTACAGAAGAATGCTGAAGATTAGATTTGTACATCACACAACTAATGAGGAGGAATTGAATAGAATTGGGGAGAAGCTTGTGGCACAACTTCACTAGAAGAAGGGATCGGTTGGTAGGACATATTCAGAGGCATCAAGGAATCACTAATTTAGTATTGGAGGGCAGCGTGGAGGGTGGAAATCGTAGAGGGAGACCAAGAGATGAATACACTAAACAAATTCAGAAGGATGTAGGTTGCAGTAGGTACTGGGAGGTGAAGAAGCTTGCACAGGATAGAGTAGCATGGAAAGATGCATCAAACCAGTCTCTGGACTGAAGACCACAACAACAACATATTGGTCAAACTATCGGGACTGTGGAGAACCCGTGTACGGAGCATATGCGGCACACACGCTCACAACAGCCGAGCAAATCCGCGATTGCAGAACATTGCCGTGGCTCCGGTCACTGTATGGAAAAACAACACAGAGATTCGGGCTTATACTTCCAGCTACTGGGATAGTGTTATTGAGGAAGCTGTTGAAATTTAATAAGCAAGTAACCTTATAAATAGATATGGTGTTTTTGTTTAAATTCTGCTTGAAATCGTTCTCTCCCCCCATTTGAAATAGGTGATGGACAAAGTTTATGTTACCTCGACCACTGATTATTAGTTTCTCTATTGATTACTTCTGACGCCGGTCATCCTTGGTTTGTTGTGTCACTCGTGTTTACTGTGTGTGTGTGTGTGTGTGTGTGTGTGTGTGTGTGTGTGTGTGAAAGAAGTAGCATTGTGATGCTGCCCCATGCAGAATAAGCTAGGTGTTGTTATGGTGCTTGTTAGCTTTATCTTGGCAGCCTTATGTAATCTCGTCAGGAGATATTGGTAGTACTCATCAGTGATGGTTTACTCATTACTAATCTAATAAACTCTTTCAGCACATCACCATGGCAGGCGCAAAAAAAGCAATTTTAGGCCACCTGGCCCTGTTGTGGTTGAGTCGTTACATTTTCAGCGTTGGTGAATCCACAAGTTTCCACTGTTTGACTCTCTCGCAGCCATAGTGATACACGCAGCACTTGGCCATGTTGATTAAGCGGCCTGTTAACATATGTGTGACTTAATGTATTATGGTTTAATGTGTGCTGCTCACTCGCAGAAAAGGCAATATTAAGGGGCAGCTCCAAAACAGTGAGCAAATGTATGAGGTTGTTTTGTCATGTGTTTACCATTCTTTTGCCGAAGTAAATACCGAGCTTTAAAGGATCTCCGCAATCTGACAAGATTATCAGCAGTAGAAGAAACTTATCGTAGTGCACAATTCATGGGTACCTCACAAAATATCATTTTCCGCATTTGTTCCAATATATTATCTGAGTAATGTTAATCATGAAGAGTCTGTTGTAGACTTTAGCCGATTCAAGTTCCTCAAACTTTTCGAGTAGGAAGGAAGTGGGAGCATGGGTTATCTCACTTCATACAATGAAGTTGTAACAAAAAAGATTCGGCATTGACATTGATGTTAAGCTAAGCAATTTGGCACGTTTATGTAAAAATAACATTAGAGACTAAAACATTCTTTGTATTTTGCAATATAAGAAGAACTGGTAGCATATAAGTAGAATTCACTGTCGGACTTTTCACTAACTGTTTCATACCTACGAACGTGAATTACTCTAACACAGGTTGATCTTGACGGCGATGATCTATTGCCCCATCCCTAATGCACTTCCATAGTGCAAATGAAGGGTATCATATTATGTCATTTTATGGCATTGGGGATATAACGTCATATCAAACATTGCGATATTCCTTATACATTCATCACAATTTTCGAGTCGATTACGCTCATTTATTTAAACTGTAAAACAGGCTAAAGTGCCTAATCCTCAGGCCCACAAATTTCATTCTAACGTACTTTCTTTCATAACACTTCCCACGATTAAGTGTGGTGAACACATTTCTTATAACTATATCTTGAGGCGCGTGCTTTTTTTTTTTTTTTTTGTTTACTACGCTATACAGCTGGATGAAAAGAAACCGCACCGAAACGGAAGAACTTATTAATTAGCCCAGAGTCCAGAAAAGTCGTAAATAGCTTTGCCTGAGGGGGAGAACAATGGTCTCCGACTCGCCTAAGAGATTTCAGAGAGTTTTGAAAGCGGAACTTTTCCAATGCTGGTAGCTCCTACTTGGGTTTCCCGCCGCTAATGAAGAGGTTCGGGTTTGGGACCATCACTTTGCTACAATGCTCCGTACGTCTTTTTCTGCCTTTATAAAAATGGCAGATTAGTCTAGGTCCATAATTTCCCGAAATCTTCTCTCTTGTGTCCTTAATTCAATGAAGAAACAAGGCACATCCATTCTGAAAACAGCATGCAGAAAAGTCTAAATTAAATAATGTGTTGTCTTACATGGAGCCTCAAATATTTTCATATAGTTTAATGTCAAATATTACTACGTAGAGGTTAATATTTTGCAAGAAGTCGCAAACAATATCGGTAAAAAGTTCCGTTCTTCAAATCTTATCGGTGGTCCAATGTTACAGACCAATCAACTTTTATCTGATTTTTTTATTCTCTCTAAGATATTAATGTAAAACGAAAGAGAGTATACAAAAACCGATCCATTGCTGACTGACTGAGGAGGGACAAACGTAGACATTACTTCAATTAATCCGCGCATTGAAACATGTTTCACGTAATTAAGTGGCAGAGAATATGTGAGCCACCACCCAGCAATAGAGAACGACTATCCAGATAAATAATAAGGATATTGTGGTGTCACCGCCAGACACCACACTTGCTAGGTGGTAGTTTTAAATCGGCCGCGGTCCACTAGTACATGTCGGACCCGCGTGTCGCCACTGTGTGATCGCAGACCGAGCGCCACCACAAGGCAGGTCTCGAGATACGGACTAGCACTCGCCCCAGTTGTATGGACGACTTTGCTAGCGACTACATGGACGAAGCATTGCTCATTTGCAGAGCAGATAGTTAGAATAGCCTTCAGCTAAGTCAATGGCTACGACCTAGCAAGGCGCCATTAGTAACATTGCATGTATCTAAAGAGTCTCACTTGTATCGCCACAATCTCCAGATGTACCAAAAGGATGGATTAAAGTTAAGTATTCCAGAAGCTACGTACTTTTCTTTATAGCATTCATTACGTATCCTGTTTCAGACCTCACGCCCTCCTGCTTTGGCTTAGCGCGTGCCTTTCGGCTTCCTCTCATTGTGTCTAGGCTGTCTTGTCTAGACACAACAAATATGACGGAAGCTATGTCGAATGGACACGGAATTCAATGAGGCTCCCTTCAGACCAGCATTTGTCTTTGAATAAAGTGTGGGAACATCGTGCGGCGATGAAGTCAGTCGTTGTTTGTACTTTGCTTGAAGTGACGATTTTTTGGTTGCGCCAAGCTAGGAATATACTGATTCATTGCTTTACATTCTGAAAACACATTTGGTTGGGTAACGTGACAAGGGTCAGTGTTTGTAACTTTTTGAAAGAATATACCAAATGTGCATCTTCGTGTTTTCAGGCACATTCACTGTTTCATCACATTTCGGGCTTGCAGTCGCATAAATTCTGCTTCTTCTTCTATTTCGGCTATATACCACTCTGCAGTCTGGAGAAAGCAGAACTGCATACACCCATTTGCAGATGGCTGAGTGATATGCGACTGAAGCATTAGAATAAGAAGCGGAATTTAGTTGGCTAAATGCCTCAAACTTACAGTAGAAATGTACTAACCGTTTGTCTTCATTCAGCTTTAGGTTGCGAATGGTGCGGTTGAATTAATGAGACAAGTGTGGTTTCAATCTTTGCCTGAGAGTGATGCGAAGTTTTAAAAGGGTAAGTCTTAGTCGACGCTTAGAAGGTAGGAGTGTTGTTGTTTATCCAGTTTCAAATTTAAATTCAGTTGTTCACGGTGCTTAAAACAACATTGAAACACTAATATTGTGCTGTGAATTGTTCATGAAAGTTGATCTCCACCTCCCCACCATACCCCTAGCCCAGTTAAGCCGGTGGTGGCGGAGCTGTAGTTCTCATCCAATCCGAAGCAGCGTCCTGCTAACGCCACCAGTGACAAAGAGCTATACTCCATAAAGCGCAAATGTTGCGCGTAAAATTTCGAATGAAGACGTTACCATTATTTTCCGTGCGCAATGAAAGGAAACCGAAAGCTCATCATATTCTGATTAATGGTCTCTCGTGAAGGCCACACAAGGATCGGTATCTTCACTGCTGCTGTCCTCTTTGTCCGATAAAGGAATGACAACACTCTTTATGGATTCTTCTCTTGCGTCTTCTTCTGTGTTCGGCCTTATAAAATCTTTGCACACATTGTTCGCGAGGCTTTTCCAGTTTTCTGGAGTTACTCGTTTTTTACCAGCATGTCAGTGTCTCGCAACGTAAAGGTTTTACTTCGCTCTGCAACATCTGCTTCTATTTGAGCCCAGACAAATTTTCGTTGCAGTGGCAATGGCACCGTGGAAGACGTGGAATCTTGTGGCCGTGGTTCTGTACTAATGTGTCAAATACATAATTGGTCTTCCGTGGCTTGTACCGTTTTCAATAACTCCAGAAGTTCCGTGTCTTCGCATGTTCTGTTCAAAGCCTATTTTACTGTCTGCCAATTAGCTGACTTTCGCCTCTCCTAGCAGCAGCTGTTGGCGGTGTATATTATTGTAAAGAATGGTACGGCGCGTCGTCCATTAAAACACGCTGCCAGAACGCCCCCAGCGGGCTCGCCGCACGTTGGCGGGTTCGTGTTTCGCTTCCACGGTGCCCAAGCCTTTGCAGCTTCTTTCCCCTTCCATGCTGAATATCTATCCTGTTGCTATTCTTTTTCCCCTCTCTTCGGGAACATGTCTGGGATGTTGTTGGAAGTGTGCGCTGCATATTCAGTCACCGATATCAGAACTGTCTCTCCATTGTCTTTCGTTCGTTCTCTCTTTTTCTTGATCCCCTTCTCTTATCCTTCCTCGGCTTCGGCGTTTGAGGTTCCTCTTTTTCTTCTTCCTCCATGTGTGCTCCTGAAGATCAGCCCACGCGTATGACGCGTAACAGGTGACTGGGTAATGCGTTAATTGCCAGCTCCAGGTTGACAGGTAGGGTTCGCATGTACCCCATGGTAAAAGCCAGGCCCGGGGAAGGGTGACTGCCTGAGCTACTTACTACCTTCTTAAATTGCTGATTGATCCATGTGTCAGATGTCTGGGAGGTGTGAACAGTCACGTAATGCTGATTCGTCCCCTTCTGATGGGGGCCACAGTTGGAAGGAGCGCGCCATCGGAGACACTGACAAACATGGGGGATATTCTCGCAGTGAGCCAGTTACCTTTTTCACCGTCAACGTCTACCAAACGTTGCAACGAAACCTTACTACCGGTGGTACTGGTAAAACTCGACCTGGTAGGAAGATTACCGCCGCTTAAAGTGTCCTACAGTTCCTGCAAGTTACCCTCTGTAGTACTGCTTTAACAAATTCGTGTGGTCCACGAAATTACAGTCCCCTACGAGCTACTGCTGAGGTATTAATAATTTCTAGCGGGTGGGTTTAACCAACTGGTAAAAATTTGAAAGCAACGGATAGTGCAGTCTTTTTTTAGAACCACTACAGAAGGCACCAGTGCAGGATTTATTAGGCGGCATAGAGCTTTTATTTACTTTCATTTGTCGACCCAGCATGCGACTGAGGTATTGACTAACTTTCACTTATTCTTTATGATGGAGGAAGGAAATAGTCGAGGATACAGATTAATTGATATTTATTCAATACCTATGGCATTTCAAAACCTAGCCATGTATCTGTTGGAATATACATCATCACAACTGGTCTCTGTAGTTAACATGATTTGCTTTAGTCACATAATAATGGAAATGGAGAGGGAAGGCAGAATTGCCTTCAGTGGGGTTTTATGCAGGAGCACAATTATACTTAAACCCATGCCTTCTGTTGACGTTACGTTTAATTGTTACCGGTCACGCATAACAAGTCGGCAAACAAGTCAGCTCAGATGGGTAGTACGTCTGCCGTGAAAGCAAGAGATCCCAGGTTCGAGACCCGGTCGGGGCACACATTTTCAACATGTCGCCTATGATGTATATCAACGCCTGTTTGCAGCTAGGGTGTCGATTCAATTATCATTCCATGCTAGAGAAGCTGCACAGTCATCAGTGGTGTCTGTTCTTTCGGAAACAGATACTACCTTCATATGTAGATAAAATATGGCTACTCGGCCATTGACCTTCCTGTGCGAACGCACACGCTATGCCCCAACTCGTACGGAACTTGATTAATCTGCTATGAGCAATATGATGGGCAAACGTCTATTAGGCGCACTACGAATGTAGTGTGGACATGTTGGGAATGTGAGTCTCACGGGGAGCGTGTAAGGGATAAGTCCCTGCAGGCGCACTGTCCTCTGTGCTCTCAGCGGGTCAGATGGATAGAGCGTCTGCCTTGTAAGCAGGACATCCCAGGTTCGAGTTCAGATCGGGGCACACATTTTCAACATGTCGCCTATGATGTATATCAACGCCTGTTTGCAGCTTGGGTGTGGATTGAATTGTCATTTCAGCAAAGACACTACAAGCAAACTCGGTCAGGGCGGAAGAATATCTGCCTAAAATATTTCCATTTTCATTAAAATATGCGCAGAAGATGGGGTAGAAAGTGGTGCACTTGACTATGACTGCCAATTTTGGTTTAATCCTGCGTTGCGAAATAACACCACGTTACTGAGCTGGGGGGGGGGGGGGCTGAGAACATTTAATATCACATGGCAGGAAAATTTTTCAAGTTTCTATCCCATCAATGGGCATTAAAACCTGAACTTTCCCTAGATACAAGAATTTAAACCGTATATTTTATATAACACACTTCATTGTAAGCAAATCAAATAGTTATTGGGGGGGCGGGGGGGGGGACAAGAAACATTAACTAATCATCACATTGATCCTATTCCGCACACACGGCCAAGCATCGGTAGCCAACAGAAATGCAAAAATACCGACTCACCAGATTATTCCTTCCCTACCTTGCACTCACGCACTCCTATTCACTCGTCTACTGTGCATTTTCAGGCCGAAACTGCACTTTACCAATGTGGCGGTTGTTCCAAGCGACCACGTGGCGGGAAACCAAGTACACAAAGAAAACATATTAAAAATAAAAAAAAATTTCCAAAATGTTACTGTGAAAGAAACACCACATTAAAATAGGAGCTGGTACCACTTGTACTCTCCTTCCAGGAAAAAAAAAAAAAAGATTGCGTCCTCACAAGCACTTTCAGCTCTCACATGTCTAACCGGCCGGCCTTGCCCTTTCCCCCGAGGATGGCGTTCCATCTCATGGGAGAGTCATGCTGCTCATCTGGGATGACGTTCACAGTCAACTCATCTCCCTCACTACACAGCTTCAAGCTGCTGCAGTCCAGATTTTCCTTCCTCACTTGCGAAAATGGTTCAAATGGCTCTGAGCACTATGCGACTTAACTTCCGAGGTCATCAGTCGCCCAGAACTTAGAACTGATTAAAACTAACTAACCAAGGACATCACACACATCCATGCCTGAGGTAGGATTCGAACCTGCGACCGTAGCGGAAGCTCGGCTCCAGACTGTAGCGCCTAGAACCGCACGGCTACTCCGGCCGGCTCCTCACTTGACCTTTTCCCTTTGTATCATTTACATCACTCCATCATTTGATGGTCATCCTCCAGCTTATGGGGCAGTGACCTCGCCCCTTTCTGCTGCTCGGTGACTTTAATGTGCACCCCTCTCTTTGGGGTTCTCTCACAATCTATCTGAGAGGTGCCCTCTTGGCTGACCTGAATCAACTTCACCTCATCTGACTTAAAAAGGGAGCACCAACGTTGCATTCAGGCTCTATGCACATCTGTTCCCATTTGGGCCTTTCCGTCGGCACTGCTCATCTTGCCCATCGCCTCGAATGGTTCTTTCTCTCTGACACCTACCTGAGCTACCATTTCCTGGGTGCTATCCATTTGCTGACACCTACCCCTCACCTACGTCCATACCCAAATGGCCGCTTTCTAAGGCCGACTGGAGGTTTTAATCCTCGCTGGCGACCTTCGACGAACATTTCCCCAGTTGTGATGACCATATAGAATATCTTACAAATGTTATTCTTACCGCCGCAGAACGTTCCATGTCCCATACTTCCTCTTTACTGTACCATGTCTCGGTCTCTTGGTGAATTGAGGCATGCCATGGCACAATACTCGGGTGAAGACGTGCTCTCCGCGTTTTTAACCGTCACCCTTCGAGGGCAAATCACATTCATTATAAAAAGTTGCGTGCACAGTATCGTCGCGTTCTACGGGATAGGAAAGAAAAGTAGTTGTATTTCATTTACTCATTCTTTTAACAGTTCCATTCTTTCTTCCGTCGTGTGGGCCAACCTCCGACATCTCTCTGGGACCAAGGTCCATTGCCCCAATTTCCAGCCTGACAGTAGCAGGCGATGTCATAGTGGACCCTACAGCTATCTCAAATACTTTGGTCCGCCATTTTGCTGAGATTTCCAACTCCTCTCCCTATTATGCTGCCTTCCTCCCTCGGAAACGAGCAGAGGAGGCTCAGGTGATATCCTTCTCTTCTCAGAATAGTGAGTCCTACAATGCTGCCTTTACTTTGAGGGAGTTTGTTCATGCTCTCGCTTCACTCCGATCCTCCACCCCAGGGCCAGACGACGATTAGATTCAGATGTTGCAGCACCTTTCTCTTCTGGGCAATCACTTTCTCCTTAATACCAACAACCACATCTGGGCAGAGGGCACGTATCCCAGACGCTGTCGCGAAGTCACTGTCATACCCACACCTAATCCTGGTAAGGATAAACACCTCCCTTCTAACTACTGTCCATTCCTCTCACCAGCTATGTTTGCAAGGTGACGGAACGTATGATTCGTGCCTGGCTGGTATGGTGGCTCGAGTCTCGCAATTTACTAACAACTGCACAGTGTGGATTTCAAGCGCGCCGTTCTGCAGTTGACCATCTCGTCACTTTGTCCACCCATCTCATGAATGTTTTACTACGGAAATCACAGACTACGACCATGTTTTTCGATTTGAAGAAAGCCTAAGACACGTGCTGGTGGATTGGTATCCTCCGTACTCTCTACAAGTGGAACTCCTGTGACCGCATGCCACATTTTCTTCAGGGATGTGAGGGATGTGTAGAAGACCAAGTTTTGAATGTACTCGTTGATTCTGCCTTGTCAGAAACCTGTGCCTCAGGGTTCCGTTCTGAGCGTCGTCCTCTTTGCTATTGCCACTACCCCTTTAATGGGCTGTCTTCCGACGGACCTCAGCTGCTCCCTTTTCAATGAAGATTTTTCCATCTATTGCAGTTCTGAGTTGCCTCATTGAAGGGCATCTTCACCGATGTCTTGATCGTCTTTACCCATGGAGCATCAGCGATGGCTTTAGTTTTTCCATTGACAAAATAGTTTGTATGGATTTCTGGCAAAGCAATTTGTTTCTTCCACAGTCTTTACGTCTTTGGCCTGTTGCTCTTCCAGTCGTTTAAACTACGAAATTCCTGAGGCTCATGCTCGATAGGAAACTTTCTTGGTCCTTCCACATGTGTTACCTGGCAGCCTACTGGCTGCGGTCCCGAATGTCCTATGTGTTCAGAGTGGTACTCCCTGGGAGAAAATCGAACCACCTCCCTCCGTTTGTACGGGTCCCTTGTCTGTTCTAAAGTAGACTATGTGTGTTTCGTTTACGCACGTGCACCTCCGTCCCTCTTACACCGTCCCAATGAAAAAATGAAATGTCGTATGGCTAGGGCCTCCCGTCGGGTAGACCGTTCGCCTGGTGCAGGTCTTTCGATTTGACGCCACTTCGGCGACCTGCGCGTCGATGGGGATGAAATGATGATGATTAGGACAACACGACATCCAGTTCCTGAGCCGATAAAATCTCCGACCCAGCCGGGAATCGAACCCGGGCCCTGAGGATTGACATTCCGTCACGCTGACCACTTTTTTTTTTTTATACTAATGAACCGCTGCAGGAGCAGGACGACGGGTAGGGCAGGGGTCGACACCCGAAGCCTGGCCATCCCGCCGCCAAGACCAAGCAACGTGTTCGAGTTCGAGGATCGAAGGATCAGGAAGAGGATGCAGTGGGTTTGTCGATGTTGTTCTTTTTATTTATTTATTTCTTTAATTTTGATAACTTTTTTTTGTATTATAGATTTGTTTTTGTTTCATTACAAAGAAAGATCCTACAACTGCCGTAGCCGAGCGTCCGAGTCGTCTTCTCGTCTGTTGGGAGGGGTTCCCCCCTATTCCGTCCGTAGAGGATCAATATGCTCCAGGATTCTTCTTCATTTTCAGCGTCTCATACCCGGAACGCCCCAGTGAGCAGGAGGATCCGCAAATAATGAACCTAAATAATTTGCGAAACGAGTTCTGTACTTCGGGTGGCGGCTGAAAGCTGCATGTGTCGTCATCAATAGGGACCAAAAGTCGAGTGTGCCTTTGGGAGCATCGCAAAATATGTAGAATACGGCCATGCCTTTTAGCCAGTTAACGGCGTTCGTTCTGGTTGATGGAAAGTATACGACGTCGGGGCGCAATACGTCATCAGGGGAGATAGACTCCGGCAATCGCCGCAAGAGTAATGCCAGCATGCGCTGCGTCAGTAGCCAGCACTCGCTGGTCGCGGCACACGTCAGACAGTGTGCATCCGAGTCAGCGACTGAGCATGTCGGACACAAGGGGTCGTCCATCAGATGTATGGAATGTAACCTCTGACGAGTAGCGAACTTCCCATTCATAACCACGTACCACAATGAACGCATCGTCGTAGGTAGAAAAGGCGTGTGTACCGCTCGCCACACCGTGTTCCAGGCAACTTCAGGATGTCTGTGGGTGACCGTATTTACAGGTTGCCGCTGCTGATAGAGGCGATAATAGTCTTTTGTGCTGGGCTTCCGTGTCGTCGGAAGTTCTGACCGTAAGTAGCTGAAGTCAATAAAGAAGTCTCTGATGTGGGTGAGTGCCGGTGAAATGTGTCCTACAGAAACCAGGGGATGCAGAGAGTGTGGTGCCACTTCCGCCTTCAGGGTGCCCGTCAGAGTGGCGTGGGCAGAGGTCCACGTGCGACGCATAGTGTTGAGATAAAACGATCGCGCACGGTTATATATGTGAATTAAACCGATACCGCCCGCCCGCTGCGGCAGTGTCAGGGTGGCGTGTCGGACTTTAAAAACCAGACCGATGGTTACGAAATGTCTATATGCTGCTTGAAATCTGTCGGCCATCGTAGCTGTCAAGGGAAGGATATGCGCAAAATAGTTCAGTTTTGAGACAAGATAGGTGTTGACATAACGTGTTCTGAGGAGCATATCCAAGCGACGCAGTTTGTTGTCCTGCAGCAGAGCACGTGTCTGGTGTAGGAGCCGGCGGTATGTAGCCACCGCCGTGCGGCGGACATTGCTATAGAATTGCACTCCTAAACACTTGAGTACGGGCACCTTGTCAAAGGGCACCGCCGTTGTGTGGGAAATCCCCCCTCCGACATCCATGTATTTTCTCTTCTTCACGTTGATGACGCTCCCAGCGACCGCCCCGTACTGGCGTAGCCACTGTAGCGCCATATGCATTTCATCCTCTGATCTGGCCAGGAACACCACGTCATCGGCGAATGCACCACAACAAAAGGTCACGTCCTGCAAGGAGATACCGGTTAATCGCTGCCGTAGATCATGTAAAGCCGGTTCAAGCGCTGCAGCAAATAATATGCCCGACAGGGGGCACCCTTGTCGCACTGACCGTCCAACAACAACGTGACCAGACTGATAACCGTTGACCATCATGCGGGAGCGCGCTCCGTGGACCAGTCGAAGGACCACCTCTGCAGACTCTGGAGAGAGGCCAATGTGGTGCAAAACTGCGCGTAAGAAGCCGTGATCGAAGCGGTCGAATACGTGGTCAAAATCTACGGCGACAAGGGCGCCTCGTATTTTGCAGGCCGCCGTCAAAGCAATTACGTCGCGGTATGCTCCTAACGCCGTATGAATGTTGCTGACACCACCTAAACATGTCTGATCGGTGTGGATGGCTTTCCCGATAGCGGTGTGGAGACGCGCGCGGATGATACGGGCGAAGATCTTGTAGTCGTTGTTGAGGAGTGTGAGTGGGCGAAAATCCTGCCACCTACAACCACCATTCGGTTTCGGAACTGGGATCAAGATGCCTTCTGTGAATTAGGTGAGGACAGGGAAATCAGGGCGGATCAGGTCTTGAAACATTTGGAGCCACTTGTCACCCATAAGGTGGTAAAAAGTTCGGTAGAATTCCAGGGGTAAACCGTCCGGTCCAGGCGACTTGTTCGCTGCTCCACGTGCCAAGGCCGATGTCAGCTCGTCGGGTGTAATGGGCAACAGGAGACTATCATCGGGTGCCACGTCCCGAGGGGCGGGAAAATCGTGCAACAGCTCGTCATAATCACGTACATTTCGCGGATCTTCCATGTACAAGGTCCCATAGTGTCTGGCGAACGTGTGCGCGATGTCCGTTTGTGTCACTGCGCGCCCGCCGTCCTCCGTGTTTACCGCCGTAATGAGCTGACGTTTGCGGTGGCGCCTCTCGCGCACAATGTGATACACTGACGCTGTTTCGTTGGGGATACAGTCTTGCACTCGCGCACGGATGCGGACACCGTGTAGCTGCTCTGTCCTGATGCGAAGTAGACGAGCTTTGATGTGTTGTACGGACATCTGACGTTCGGGAGACGGCGGTTGTGTCGCCAGCTCACGTAACGCTGTATAGTAAAATTCCGATGTTGCCCTTTGTCAGTTCGATCTGTCACGCCCATAGGCCATCAAGGTCTTTCGGAGGGCAGGTTTGACACATCCCAGCCACCACAGCAATGTGGAAGCATACATAGGCAGGCGCCTGATACATCGACGCCACGTGTCAGTGACTGCTCGCCGACACGCTTCCTCGCGAAGGAGGGAGACGTTCAGCGTCCACGGGCCTCTGCTGCGTCTTGTGAGTTGTCGGGGCAAGGTGACAGTGCAGATGTACGCGAGATGGTCCGTGAAGGCCGTCGGCCAGAGTTCTGCATCACGGGTTGCTGTGCGGAGGGCACGCGAGACGTATATCCGGTCCAGACGACTGGCAGAATGGCTGGTAAAGTGCGTATATCCACTCTGGGTCCCATGATGTAAGAGCCATGTGTCGTGGAGCGCGAGGTCACGTATCAATGCTTGTAGAGCCGGGCATGGGACGTAATGCGGTATCTGGTCCTCGGGGCGAAGAAAACTGTTAAAATCGCCGCCCACTATGTAATGGTCCATATTTCCTTGCAAAAGTGGGGCCAACTCCTCCGAATAGAAGACATGCCTGTCACCACGGTGCGAATTACCGGAGGGAGCGTAGACGTTAATGAGACGCACTGCGCCAAGTGTGAGTGCGATGCCCCGCCCGTTCGGCAAGTACGTCGCGTCCGTCGCGTCTATGCCATCTCGGAGAAGGATGGCCGTTCCTCCTGCGCCATCACCTACGGGTAGGCTGTACGTGGTGTAGCCATATAGGTCTAAACACAGCTCGGGACGGACCTCCTGGAGAAGGGCAATGTCCAAGTCTGCCGCTCTGATCATGTCGTGTAACATGCGGGTCTTGACAGTGGAGTGGACACCATTTACGTTGACTGTTCCCACACGGTATGACTGAGACATATCAAGTGGCCGAGGCAGTGTGCCGGTGCAATCCCACAGTGATCTCACACACCACACACCACACAGCCATCCATCTGCATGCTGTGCATTACTGTGCCGTATGAGTCCCTGACTGGCAGAGCCCTCCGGGCTCAATGTCAGCCATGGGCTCTGGTGGAGATATCGATGTTTGCTGTGCATCATCTGCCTCCATATCGTCTGCCCAATCGCCAAGACACGATTGTGATGTCATTGGGGGCTGGACGCTTTCACAGGAGCCCACATTTTGGGAGTCGACGCAGTGCGCCTCGTTTTCTGGGCCACCAGATTTAGGAGACTGTTCCTTGTCTTCAGGCACCTTCTGGTGAATGATGCCACAGGAGTCCGTTGCAATTGTGGGCGAGTCAACGAAGTCGATGTCGTCCGCCGGCTTCACATTCCTGTCCTGTTCGTCAGCTGACAATCGCCTCTTCTTGTGTCGCTTGGGTGATTTTTGCTTTCGGGTCCGAGATTCGACATCCACTGGAGGGCGGGGCTCGACACAGTCTCGGTCGCTAGGAACCCCTGTGTCTGATCCCGACAGTGACGGTGGCTGGGTGCCCACGACGCTGCGGTGGGCGGAGGCTGTAGGAACCTCTGCACCGTTGGGCTGCGGCGTCGTCGACGGCACTGACTCTCCAACGGAGCTGGCAGCGGCTTGAGGAGGTAGCAGGTTTTGATCATCCATCACATCATGTCGTGCCGCCTCCACATATGTTAGCGGGAGAGAGGTCAAAGTGGATCGTTGGGGAAGTTCATTGCGGGGCACCTGAACGAGGCGGCGCTGCAGACACTCAGTTCTAACATGGCCCTCCTGGCCGCAGCCCGAGCATGTCCTCGGTTGTCCATCATATATAACAATTGCGCAGCAGCCACCAACGAAAACATACGATGGAACGTGCTTCTTAAGTTCTATGCGCACTTGTCGTACCCCGTTAAGGACAGGGTACGTTTCGAATGTGTTCCATTTCTCCTCTGTGTGGCTCAGAACTGTGCCGTATGGCCGCAGCGCATCAACGACTAGGTTGGCAGGAACTTCGAACGGCAGTTCAAAGATGCGCACGGTACGCACCCCCAGACCAGCATGGTCAACTCCTACCACGCTCACGTTACCGTCTGCGTGACAGAAGCGAAAGCCGTTTGCAGATCGTTGGAGTAATCTGTCGCAGGCCGCTTCGTCAATCGGTTTGAGGTACACTGTGCTGGTTACAATAGACAGATGAATTCCTATCAGTTCTTGTGGTTCGATGTGTATGATGTCTCGTAGAAACCGTTCAATTTCATGGGCCTTCGGTCTCGTGTACGATGCGTTGAACGTTAGTTTGATTGTAGATTTTCGATATGAGAACGCCATGTCGGGTCGGTACAGGTACTATACGGCAAGACAACGACGCAACCGCGCGCTAGCGGGTAAACAACAACACCTGCGGAGCACTGCCCGGCGCGCCGAGCCCGTCCGCACGGTAACATGGCTGAAAGCCGACTTCCACTCGGCTACCGGGGGCGTACACCGTCTCAATACTATCCACCATCGTGGCATCCGTTTGGCCACTGGCACCTTTGACACTAGCCCAGTTGACGGTCTGTATGCAGAAGTTGCCAAACTGCCACTGCCCTACCGCCGTGATTTTCTCCTCAGCAGATAAGCATACCCTTTATCTGCAATGCGTGGCTCCGGCCGGTGTGGCCGTGCGGTTCTAGGCGCTTCAGTCTGGAACCGCGAGACCGCTACGGTCGCAGGTTCGAATCCTGCCTCGGGCGTGAATGTGTGTGATGTCTTTAGGTTAGTTAGGTTTAAGTAGTTCTAAGTTCTAGGGGACTGATGACCACAGATGTTAAGTCCCAAAGTGCTCAGAGCCATTTTTGCAATGCGTGGCCATGCATCCTATGCCTCCTTCTTCGATGACTAGTTTGATCGGCAGTATGGGCCGCGTTGCTCTTCTCTGTTACCTCCTGGAGTTTGCTTTCGGCTCTTGCACCGGCAGCTTAACTTCACGGTACCTGCCACTCCCCCGATGGGTGTTAACTCTTCACCACCTTGGCTTTGCGCAGCGGACCCGTTCACCTTGGCCATAATTAGCTTCCTAAGGACACTATTCTGGCTTCGGTCCAACGCCTTCTGTTTCATGACCTGCGCACGGAACTTCGCGATAGTACCTATGTGTACACTGATGGCTCTCGGACTGACTGTGGCGTTGAGTGCGTCTTCGTCATTATCACCGAAGTTTCTCTGTGTCAGCTTCTGAAACACTGCTCAGTATTTACATCAGAGCTTTCCGCCCTCTATAAGGCCAAGCAGTACATCCAGGGACACAGGCTTTTCCGTCATCTGCTCTGACTCTCTCCGTGCCCGTCAAACGCCGTCCATCCCTTAGTGCTACGGGTCCACGAAAGCTGTCACTTGTTCACCCTTTTTGGAGTCACTCTGATGTTTATGTGGTTTGCTGGTCACGTTGGTCTGACAGGAAACGAGGCCGCTAACGCTGCTGCCAAGGCTGCAGTCCTTGTACGTCCAGCCTGCTATTTCTTCCAGTCCCTCCAATGATCTCTGTGTTACCGTCTATCAGCAGGTGGTGTTACTTTGGATCACCACTGGTTCTCCCTTCATGGCAATAAGCTCCTGATTTTAAGCCTCTCCCAGCGGCTTGGACGACCTCCTCTCGACCCTCTCGCCGTGAGGAGATCATTTTACCTAGGTTCCGTATCTGTCGCGCAGACCACTCAGCTACCGTGGGCGGACACCATGTTTTAATGTTTAATGTTTTAATGGCTGCATTAGTGACCCAATCATAGGTTCCCGCACCTCCCCCCCTCCGACCCGCTGGTGCGTGGTGCCGGGGGGGGGGGGGGAATGTACCCCAAGAATGGTACTTTTGCTGTTTTACAGTATCGACGAAAATAATGGTCGTATGAAAAGTTTTAGACAGTACAGTCTGTCTTTAATGAGAATATATGTATATTGTTTGGATCACGCTTTCCCATACTAGTGCCCATTAAAAATGAAGAAATTTTACGTATTTATAAAAAGTTTTCATTTGAACTTCTCCTTTTAACCCATCTGTCAAATAAGTGGTCCATACAAAAGGTATAGAGAAATGAATTCTGCTTTCGATGAGACCAAAAGATAAATTTTTGGACGACCCTTTTCAGTATAGCTATGCCTTAAATTTGGACCAACTCACATTGATTGTGTAGGTTGTGGGGAAGAGCAGGGAATTTACTTTGTTGTTACTTGAGGAATTCTTCCATTATGAACTGGAATCCACCCCCTCTCTGTTCGATACACTTGGAATATGGAAGACTTCCAGGTCACTGTTTTAAAACTTGTTCACACCACTGAATGAAGTAAACCTGGGAGGATCAGCTTTTGTCATCGACAGTGTATTATTTCTCCACCGTGGCGTGTGGAATAATGGTGAAACATTACAATTAATCCTAACTACCTAAAAAGGCACATCACCCAAAGTGCGACAACGCCTGTCCACCAAGAGCATCAAAAATGCTAAGGGCCTCCGCTGAAGCAAACTTTACCGAGGTAATGGTGGTGACCGTGAGTCAGGAGCAATCCCCTTCCAACGACAGAAATAAAGCTTATCTCAGTAGCTTGATCATTGAGTGGCTTGAAGAACGCTTCTTAGTAACGCAAGCTAATGAAGACACATATCACCTGCGTTTTACCACTGCCCTTGAGGTATCACAGGATCATAAGAAGTAATTGGTGACGATACAAATCTTTTCATCGTGCACAGTGACCTAGCCACACCATCAGCAAACACATATTTATCAAAACCTGGATGAATAACGAACCTTTCGGATGCGTTTGATCTCAAAAGCTTCAAACTGGCAGACAACATCAGCAGACCACTCGTGTTTCTCGACACTATAAGTAGATTTGATTGTGATCTGCAAGAAGAGCAAGAAAAAGATGGCCGAGCTTTTGGTCGATAGTAAGTGTATTCAAGAAGAAATCAAACCTTTGTTGGCGCATGGCATTTAAGCTGAAGCTATTGCCGAAGCTGGCCTATGATTTTTAAGAACCCTCTACGGAGGTAGCAGGAGATGTTTCAGATAAATTGCGATTCAACCTGACATCCCTACCACCAACATCAGGTACAGCGCACCAACGCTGCATGAGAACCTACCTACAAGTAAAAAAGTGATTAGGACACCAGATGGATCCACATGGAGAAGATGGCAGGCTTCAGTATTTGGTTTTGACCCCGTTCCTACCTCCAAGGAACCAGCTCCACAATCTCTATTCTCCACAGGTATCTCCAAATGCAGCAAGCGGTGTGCAAGTGGGTGTAGATGTCGGAGGGCTGGTGTTAGGTGCTCAATGATTTGTGCCAACTGCAAGGAGAACTCTTGCACTAACTCCCTCCACCCAAGTGAAACTGAGGAAGCAAATGTGGATGAAGCAAATGGGGCAACTAAAATTACATACTTCGAGGAGACAGCTGATGGGCGACAGGTAGTATATTGTTTATGTTGGATCCCTTCCGCGTTCGAAAGGTGGAAACCATTATATGTTTGCTCGCGTGGATGCGTTCACGTGTTTTTCCTGGCTGATGCCTACCCACAATGTAACCTCGCAAACCTTCATACTGTGCTTACAGAGTGTTTGGTATGTTTGGACCCTGTCGTGTGTTGGTTTCTGACAATGCATCGTCTTTTAAATCCACTGCTTTGCGTAACTTTTGTTTCGAAGCTGGAGTAGCCCATACTACCACCACAGCATATTATCCGAACCCGTCTATGGCAGAACAGATGAATCGGAACTTGAGGGCAGCGCTGACCGCATTCCACCATAATGATCGGTGAGGCATGTTGCGGCTCGCGTTGGTGCCGTTGGTAGGTTGGGATCGTGTATTTGTGACAGTGGCATCTCGTTTTCTTCTCGTGTTTACTGGCGCCACTACGTTTGCTAGCGTTGTCAGTCAGTGAGTGGCAGCAGCAGCAGTTATCGATATCTAGTACTCTAGCACTATCTGGAAGCACGTCAAGTGTTTTCCGGGTCGGAGTGTGGGGCAGTTCGGCTGGGATGGAACAACAGTTAGGTCTGGCAGCACGTGGACATGCCAGGACCGCTGGCGGCACGCAGGCACTGCCGGATCGAGGGGCTGTAGTTGCGTTCTCCACCAGACCCAGGACGTTTACGTTGAGTGAACATTAATCCAGTAGTGAAACCTCCACTGTACTGAGATAACGCCGTTTGTTTGCTCGTTGCTGCTGGCAGGTGGCCGCTAACGCTCCAGTTACCTGCCCTGGAGGTTAGCGTATTTTCGCGGCAGTGCACCTTTCCTCGCCTTGCCGCTGCTGTCCAGTTGGGGGTGTAGTTCGACAGCCTCCTTGGTTGCGGTTCGGATATTTGTTTCTTTTGGACTACTTTGGTCGTAGTGGGTAATTCTGCTTCTGGATGTTCTAAACACCAGATTCAGAAGACGCAGCGCTTTCCGCTGGTTCCGCCTTGCCTTGATTGTTCCAACGTTGTGTTGGTTGTCAGACGTTAGGTAGATGTTGCAAGAGTCTTGGCCGGCCTTTAAACTGTCACTAGTTTGAGCTGCCATCCGGTTAAGTGAATTCAACTCTTGGCTGTCTGGCCCATCGTTCACGAAGTTCACCTTCTCAGGTCGATTCTTAGAGCACTGTCTAAGGCCGACTTCTCTCTTGATTTGGTCAGATTGTGAGGATTGTCAATAAGGCCTCCAGCTGTGAATGCAGTTTGTCTTAAGAATTTTTAATTACATATTGTCTCTTAACAGTGAAAATTTGATGATTGCCCTGTTAATAGTTTTTAGTTCTCTTGGAGAAGTTAACTCGTTCTTAAGAATTAGCTATCTAGGCCTTCAGCTGTCAGATTGTTTTGGAGTTACTGCCACTGGGGCCTTCAGCTGACAAATAATTTGAATTTCTTGTGAATAAGGCCTTCAGCCGTGAGTGCAACTTGCTGAAGAAATTTTTCATTAGACATTGTCTTAACAGTGAAATATGATAATTGTTCCTTATTGTCAACCTTATTTGCAATTGTTTTCAAATAAAGTGTACGTGATTAAAAAAAAAAGCTGAGCAACCAACGGTAACGGGGTACGGCCCCGTCCACACTGAATCCTGCACTTCTCTACGCACCCACGTAGCTCCTTGTCATGGCTAGGGTGCGCCTTCAATACTGCTACCCATGAGGCCCATAAGGCCACTCCCGTGAGGTTAATGTTTGCTTTTAAACCTAATTCGACCCCGGCGAATTTGTGATCACTTAGTGATTTGTTGCCAGAAAGGGTGGACAGTGCACAAAACCGTGCCAACTGGAAGCGTGCGAGGAAGAGCCACAACAATTGGAAAGGAGAGATAATGCTGGTAGACGGCCAATCACACTGAAGGTGGGAGACCGGGTTTGGGTAAGGAATTTAGGTGCAGTAAATCGGGCGGCGGATAGTATTACGGGGAAGCTACTGCTATGTGTGGACACCTTAGGGTCTTTAGTCTCTTAAAACATAACCTTAGTGGGGATGCGCAGTATTATGTGTTGTAATGGACTGAGTCATCTGAGGTTTTCTGTATAAAGTGAATTTAAACATTGATGTCATTGACCCTCAGCGATTCTCTATAAACATTGTCTCCCATGTGAATAATTTTATGTGGACATGATGAAGTTTGTGGTGTCACCGCCAGACACCACACTTGCTACGTGGTAGCCTTTAAATCGGCCGCGGTCCATTAGTATACGTCGGACCCGCGTGTCGCCACTGTCAGTGATTGGAGACCGAGCGCCGCCACACGGCAGGTCTAGAGAGACTTCCTAGCACCCGCCCCAGTTGTACAGACGACTTTGCTAGCGATGCTACACTGACAAACTACGCTCTCATTTGCCGAGACGATAGTTAGCATAGCCTTCAGCTACGTCAATTGCTACGACCTAGCAAGGCGCCATTTCCAGTTTATATTGAGATTGTAATTATGTATCATCAAGAGCGATGTACACCAATTATGGATTAAAGTTAAGTATTCCAGCAGCAACGTACCTTATTGGCTATATTAATTACATTTTCCTGTTCCAGACCTCACGCCAGTTTGCGTGAGCTTAAACGCGTGCATTTCGGCCTCCTCTAGCAACATGGTGTTGGCTCTTCTGCCAACACATCAAACTTAATTTGCTCAGACTACCCTATCGAAGTCTTACCAACCAGGCCGGTGGGGCTAATGCATGGTCGAAGTTTCAGAGGTGCCCAACTCCGGTGGACTTGCTATTGGCGGGGGAGGATGTGTTGATGGTATCATCGCCACATGTCCCACGCATCTGTATTCCGCTCGCAACTTTCCCACACCGGTACTGCAATGTAGCGCGACCAGCGCCACTCAGGTGTCGCCCTGTACCGGCTGCCACGAGGGGCGGCCGGAGCCAGCGACAGGGAGAACGGTTGCAACCAGGAAGCGAGGCGGAAGAGCGGAGCCCCGGGCTGCGACGACCTGCTACACGGCGTGTTCCGGACAGAAGACGCCTTTGGTCGGTATCGGTGACACCGAGGATAGTACAGATCATTAACCTTTTTTGAATTATAGTGCGCTGTGGTGATTGGAACGGTCGTCGCCCAGGGGTCTAAATACCGGGTGTGTTCTATGTGTTTCAGCTGTGGCGTATATTTAACTAAGAGAACTCTGGGGGAGGGGAAGTTCGAAAACTTTTCGTGCTATTCATATGTACTGTATTCAGTAGCTTATTTTCGTGTCCCGTCCAGAGACAAATTCTGATAGTTGTTTCCTTTTGTAACAGTTTGCATTGAGCAAAGATAGACGAATGAGGAACTGCAGTAATTTTGATAGGATGAGTGCATGTGTTATATTCACTTCTGGTTGTAACGATTTTCTTGTTTAAGATACCACATTAAACATAAGTTTTTTTTGACATATTGTTTTAAATCAATTATTTCGTGTTTATTTTAGAAGTTTCGATGATTATTACAATAAAATTGTACTTAGAATTGTTGCTCAACGCCAACCTCCTCATCCCCAGCCCTTCCGATTAATGCTCTGTAACTGATATAGTGGTTTAAATTCTCTGATCACTGGCTTGTTTTACAGGGTGAACTGATACGAAAGTGTGTTCATTGTACTTTGTAATTTAGCATACTGTGCAGTTTGTAAAGTATCTACATGAAGCCACGAGTATCATTTACTCCTTGCATTAACATTTTGTGTCAAACGTTCTGTTAGCGGCGCCGCAGCGGTTAAGGTTTTCATTGCAGCCAAATGATACACCTACGACCCAGCTATGACTCTGTCACTGTTAAAATGTAATTTTTGTAAAGGATTTTTAATTAGACCGCTTAATAAGCGAGCCATATTCTAAGAAGTAACAAAATTTTTGCTCGGTTTAAGCTTTCCGGCTTGGAGGCTGTCAAATAAGTTTAAAAAACTGCCTGATCCTCTTAAGAATTGCCGGCCAGTGTGGCCGAGCGGTTCTAGGTGCTTCAGTCTGCAGCCACGTGACGGCTACGGTCGCAGGTTCGAATCCTGCCGCCGGCATCGATGTGTGTGTCGTTCTTAGGTTAGTTACGTTTAAGTAGTTCTAATTTCTAGGGGACTGATGACCTCAGATGTTAAGTCCCATAGTCCTCAGAGCCATTTGAACCATTTTTTCTTATGAATGGAAACCGTTACGGAATATCATAGTTGTCCTCAGCGTTTGTAAAAGTAATTTTGAATCAGCGTAACAAATATTTTTTTTTGAAATCGTTATTAAAATTACGTCTAAACGTTATGTCTACGTGGTAAGAATGATGGTGATTCTACGGGTTTCAGCAAAAAATGGTTCAAATGGCTCTGAGCACTATGGGACTTAACATCTATGGTTATCAGTCCCCTAGAACTTAGAACTACTTAAACCTAACTAACCTAAGGACATCACACAACACCCAGTCATCACGAGGCAGAGAAAAATCCCCGACCCCACCCGGAATCGAACCCGGGAATCCGGGCGTGGGAAAGGGTTTCAGCAGGAGGGTGGGATATCGCTTAAGCACCTCTGATATCAGTTGGAGTGGTTTAATATAGAATGAAACCTGAGGATGAGTTAATGTGCAATCATTAGTTTCTTAAAACTCGGCAACCCTCTTGGTGCCGCCTTCACGACGTACCCCAGACTAAGCCGTCAATGTCACAGACCAGTGGCGCAGCGCAGATCAGAAATGGCCCCATCCCGCTGCCGGGCTCTGTCGCCCCCTCCCCCGACGGAGGGTTGCCGGGAGACGCTGCACAATAATAAAAAGATGAAAGGGCGGCCAGTAAGACGCAGGAGACCTACCGACCGGCCGGCCGGCCGAGACCGCGCGCCCACTGCACGCCGAGCCGCTGGGACGGGGGGCGCTCGCGCGCCACTGGAGGGGAAAATTAGCCCCGCGCAAGCTGCACGCTGCAAAGTAGTCACCCCCGCGTATGTCTGCACTCTCAGCCGGGCCGTTTCGCAGCTTGCCCTCCCTCCCTCCCTCGGGCGCCTTTTCTTTAAAGGAAGGCTACTATACGTCACGAGCCGACGCATCTGCAGCCCTACGTTGTCATGTTCGTCCTTCAGTGTCACCAAGGATTTGTCAGCCTCCACGGTGTACTGTGCACTGTGTTATTAATGTTGCTGATTTATGACTGTAGCACAATTATTGGTTAGATATGCATTACAAAGTGTTTGTTCTAAATGAAACAAGTGTACTGTTGTAAGCCACTGTTTACCTCCACGACGCGCTTCAAAGGTGTGAACGCCCATCGGCAGGTGGATTTACATTTGTTATTACGACATTGTGTGTGCGTGTGCGTGTGTGTGTCTGTGTGTACGGTTTTTGGTTCCGGGTTTCTTTTGACAAAAAACTAAACGTATATCTAGCGGTAAAAATAAAATAAGTAAAATAGAATACCTCCAGTGGTCACGGGTTGCTTTCACTGTCGTAACACGTCACATGTATGCTGCCACATTTTGTAAACAAGTATGGAAACTATTAGGTGCAAGTACCATATACGAGAAAAGAAACATTATCACAAAGTACAAAGGATATACATTGTAACCACATTATTACGGAATAAGTTTTAAAGAATTTTGGAAATCTTTGTTTTGAGGTGTTGAATGCAAGCGTTGGAATAAATATTTCGGGTGGTATGTAAATCTGATATTGTCAACTTAATACAGCATGTTTATATACCACTTAAAACAGTTTCCAGAAGCCATATTTGTCTACAAAATGTGACGGTCTACATGTGACATGTTAATACAGTGAAAGGAACTTGTAAAATCAGGAGTTACTCTATTTTAGTCTTTTACTTATTTTATTTTTACCGCTAGATATGTCTGATGTGACAGAAGAACAGGATTCGATTTAGAAGAGATAATGGACGGTATTAGAATCAGAATTTAAAAGAGCTTTGGAAGACTTAAGATCAAATAAGGCAGAAGGGATACACCCCCAAACCCATGTTCTGAAATAGTGTTTTGTTTCTCCTCTACAGAGTTCCATAATTTACTCCCAAATATCGTAACAACACAACACACAGGGTCATACTAACAAATGTAAATCCACCTGCCGATAGAGGTCTGGTTTAAATCTTTGAAACGCTTCGTGGAGATGAACAGTGACTGGTAAGAGTAAATTTGTTTCATTTAATGTGAATAAGTAACCGTAACGGCCAACTTAAAATGTTCGCATTTAAAGTGTTTGTTTTATTTGTTTCATGTATACGGTACGAATAGGAAGAGTGGACGCTAAAATTCTACCGGACACAAGTCATATCTCCTAGACAATCATCAACTGCAAGGAGAAGCCTAAGTGACACACTATTTCCTGCACACATTGTAATACGAGAACATGAAACAATAAATATCTGTATTACGAAATGACTGTTCAGTGGCGGATTGCGTATCTAACGGCCTCCTCGATATACATTCAAATACTACATACGCTTGACAGATTAAAAAATTTAAAATCCCGTCACTATCTACTCGTTAAGATACGTAACCATAAATTAAATGTTTGACGCAGTAAGGCAAGCTAGAAACTGTGCAAATACGGGAAATATATTCAGCTGTATGTTGGAATGACGACAGTGAAAATTTTTGGTATACTTTGACTCGAACCCGAATTTACCACTTTACGCAAGCTCCTAAACCGCTTCGGCTATCTGTGCACAAATCACGACCAGATCCAAACTTCCATATACCGTCTTCCATGTGCCACAACCTTTACTTGTACATTACGTACATTTCCGCCCAGGACATGTTTATTGTGAGTCGATGCCTGGTACTGCCGAATAAAAACAAAATAGTTGTGGCAGTGTTGTTAAGAATGTTCCTTCGGACATGGTTGCATGTCTAAACTGCCTTCGGCAGTGGAGCGACACAAATTTTCATTGTCGTCATACCAATCACCAAGGCGATGCATATTCGCAACTGCGAATACAGTAACTGTATTTGTCTGCTGTAGTCGCTGCAGTGCGTGGGTGCATGTCCGAAGGTACAGTGCATCGTACTTCTACCCAACGCAGGCACTCAGGCTGTCTCGTAAAGGTGAGCAGATCTTGAGGCAGCAGCACTCCATGCGCTCAAATGACACTATATTCACCTAATATTTGAGAATGGGAGCACTTAGTGACTTCCAAAAAAATTTACACTTAATCTGAAATCTTTTGGAAACTATTTCTCACTGATACCACTCGGAAAACAAATTTTCTAAATTTGCATTGTTTATGCAGAGCTGTAGCATCAGGCACAACGTTTCAACTTATAACTTCTTAACTACTAACTGTTCGTAATACATTTTGCACAGTGTATCCACATACAGGGTGTTACAAAAAGGTACGGCCAAACTTTCAGGAAACATTCCTCACACACAAAGAAAGAAAATGTGTTATGTGGACATGTGTCCGGAAACGCTTACTTTCCATGTTAGAGCTCATTTTATTACTTCTCTTCAAATCACATTAATCATGGAATGGAAACACACAGCAACAGAACGTACCAGCGTGACTTCAAACACATTGTTACAGGAAATGTTCAAAATGTCCTCCGTTAGCGAGGATACATGCATCCACCCTCCGTCGCATGAAATCCCTGATGCGCTGATGCAGCCCTGGAGAATGGCGTATTGTATCACCGCCGTCCACAGTACGAACACGAAGAGCATTTGGTACCGGGGTAGCGTAGACAAGAGCTTTCAAATGCCCCGATAAATGAAAGTCAAGACGATTGAGGTCAGGAGAGCGTGGAGGCCATGGAATTGGTCCGCCTCTACGAATCCATCGGTCACCGAATCTGTTGTTGAGAGGCGTACGAACACTTCGACTGAAATGTGCAGGAGCTCCATCGTGCATGAACCACACGTTGTGTCGTACTTGTAAAGGCACATGTTCTAGCAGCACTGGTAGAGTATCCCGTATAAAATCATGGCGGTGTATCGAGGAAGTACAGTGCATACTGACGAAATTAAAATGAGCTCTAACATGGAAATTAAGCGTTTCCGGACACATGTCCACATAACATATTTTCTTTATTTGTGTGTGAGGAATGTTTCCTGAACGTTTGGCCGTACCTTTTTGTAACACCCTGTATATCTGCACCAGGTATACCCCTGAATTTATCTACAAAATTATATCATTGTGTTACACGTAGATCAGGAGATGTGACGTCATAAACGTTCAGAGTCGTCAAAAACTAGCTTTTCTCAAAACAAAGCACAGATTAGCTATATAAAATTCATCCAGTGTTTGATGATGAGAGCGTTTCTGATTTTGACTTTTTCGTAAGGCTCTAGGGGAATAATCCGAAACTAATAAAATCAATTGTGTGACTGTTCCGTCCGTTTTTGCTAGAACATTTTGAACATCATCAATGAAACACACACAATGCTGGTGTAATATTCAACAAAATTATTGTAGAATATTACACCAGTGTTGTGTGCGTTTAATTTATAATAATAAAACCAATGTATTTAGGATTTGCTTCTTCATCAATAAAGATCTGACATCGTTAACATATTAACCAATTTGTAAGGTAATCAGACCTTTGAAGTTGTTTTAGACATCAGAGTAAAGAATCGGGTGTGGTAAGAACATTGAACATTGAACGATTGTATTCAATCCCTTTTTGAGTCTTCTATATTGCGCAGAAATTTGTTTTGTGAAGTCCACTTTCGGCCAATTGATAGTTCACATTTCATTACAGTTAATTAGGAAGCCAATTTCATGTACAAAGAACAGTAAATAATTGATGTGCAGATGTTTTATTGAAAACTGACCAGCTGGTTAATGGATGTCATTGCATTCCAGTGCTTAAAAATAGAACTATTATGGCTCATGGGAGAATTAAATTTGTTTGAATATTCTGACTTAATGTTAATTTATTTAAAAGTTACCAAAAATGCAACATACTCGCTTAGTCCAACAATCATACGACGATTTAAATTAGATGAAGCATAGAGTGGGTTTCTCACAGGAAAAGATATTGTCACTCATTCTAATCTGATAAAAAGTATTTATTGCAGAGAGTGAAACTGACTATAAATTTTACGACGAAATTTTATTTCTAGTTAGATTTTTAAAACATAGATTAATGCATCACATATAGTCTTGAATCTTTAGCTCAAACGTTATCCATGGTTGTTAGGGCTGGCGATAAACAGCTGTGATTACGAAGATTATAATCAGATGTATTCAGAACTATGGAAATACTATGTCTGGTGGAACAGCTCGTACGACGCCCCACCTATTTCGGCGCTACACCGAGTCGTTGAAGGCGTGCGTTATTTGCGGCTCTCTGTACAATAATCACATTTCACGCAACATACTACGTAAGACAACTGTTATGAAATGATTATGGGATGTACGAGCTCTCAAATGTTATAAACTTCAGTTAAATTCAATCTAAGTATCTTCGAGGTCACTACTGTCACGATAGGGCCTAGGAAGAATCTATAAATGTGTGCTTCGTTCCAGCACCTGATGTGTGTCGCTACGAGGTTAATATCTCGTTGTATCAAGGGGATCATACTCGTACCATGTCTATGGCTCTACCATTACCTGCCATTGAAATTGGAACACAATGAAGACGGCAACCAAGAAAATCCAAATGAACACGATGTGTACTACACATAAATAAACATATGGTAACAACTTGTAAGGTGTGTGCGTGGTAGAAACTAGGCAACAAAAATTGAACAGTTCCCATGAGCAATGAATGTAAACATCTGAATTATTAAACTATGCAGGTAGCATGAACTATTATGCCGTGGTAAACTATTGGAAACTCAGTCTGAGGACGAATATTTAACAAAGTAGATACAGACACACACTTACATAACCTAAAAGGAAAGAAAAATGGATTTCGCGTTACTACTACACAAATGTTAAATGAAGATTCGCCAAAAAAACAGACAAAAAACTAAATAGCGTAAGAAGTGTAGATGAAGATGTTCCCTCATATATTTTATGAGTAACTCTTAAATTTTATAGAATAATTCACCTAACACTTCCTTGAACCACTAAGATCAGAACGCAAATAGAGAATATAATTTCCACCTAATATTATAGTTAACAAGTCTCTCGCTTTGATGTATGAAGCAATATATCTCACTAATATGCCAGATCAACCTACAGGAAGTAGATCCTGTCCGTAACGGCAGCTGACGGTCTACCTTTTAACATGTGAAATGTAATTTCAGGGAAGAAAATGGTACTTGTTGACAGTGGTTTGCAATTTCTGACTTAATGCAGTTGATTGTTTCTGATACATCAGAATATTTACGTGTCACAGTCGGTCTCTAGGACTGGTAGGTATATGGTGGCGTGGCAGTGGGCCACTGTATTAAGTAACGCAGCAATGAAATGAATTGGGGTTGGTAGAAAATAACTTGCAGAAGAACGGCATTAACATGTATATACTGTTACCAATATAATGCAGCTCATTTACAAGCCCACATGCGTTCTGCGAGTAGCAAACGTTGACACAAAGGCAAATCTTAGAAATTGTGATCGGAATAACGTGTCCTCAATATACAGCTTTAAACAAGACAATAGCTCTTTTATAATTTAGGAAAGATGACAACATAACAGATTGGAAAGATAATGTTCGCTCCATCATTCAGTCCCTTTTAAAAAAAACTGAGCAAACTACGATGTTCCATTACGCCGAGTGAAAATACATTACTGCAAGCCTAAACGCAGAGTAATTGTAGGTAAACGGTAAAGAAATTTAGAATGCACTATCAAAATATTCAGCGCATTCGTCTAATATTCGCCACGCCAAGTAATAACTGAAAACATCTCACTCATTTCTTTCTTGTTATTGTAGAAACTCCGAAGTAGCTCGCAACGACATCAGACAAAGCCACATGTCCTTTCAAACCAAATGTTAGGTATGTTAGTAAGTTTGTAGCGTTCTTGTTTTGCATGTTGAGATTTCGTCTACAATGGTTTTATTTATGGATCGTTGTTTTTTGTTTGTAGTTCACTGTTGCTATTTGAGTTTTGTTTTTGGAGAGTTGAGCTGTGGACGACAGAATATGGAGTGCCAAGTGGAGAAATCGGAACATGTTTGACATAGTCTTCTGATTGAGTTCAGTAGAGGGCTGACAGCAGCAGAGGCCATTGGACAGAGCATGCCAAGAAAATGGTTTCCTCGTTTTAAGGAGGTTCGTTTTGACATAAGTGACTCTCCAAGCTGAGGAAGACCTTCTTGTTTCAGGAACATGGTTTAAACATAATAATCCACAATGATCCACTTCAGTGTACTCGAGAACTGACATATGTGATCATTCCACCATCGTGTGACATTTGCATGCACTGGGGAAGATTTAAAAAACGGATTTATTGGTACCGCATGCTCTAAACCACGGCGGAGTCTGGAAGGAAGGTGCTACTGGTCTGTCGTACTACGCTGCATCACATATTTTGTACTCTGCAATTATACGCTACACTACTTCGCAGCACTGCAGAAAACAGCACTGTAGTGCAGTACACTACACTACCCTACTGCACTTGGTATCAGAACTGTGGTGTCACCGCCAGACACCACACTTGCTACGTGGTAGCCTTTAAATCGGCCGCGGTCCGGTAGTATACGTCGGACCCGCGTGTCGCCACTATCAGTGATTGCAGACCGAGCACCGCCATACGGTAGGTCTAGAGAGACTTCCTAGCACTCGCCCCAGTTCTACAGCCGACTTTGCTAGCGATGGTTCACTGACAAATTACGCTCTCATTTGCCGAGACGATAGTTAGCATAGCCTTCAGCTACGTCATTTGCTACGACCTAGCAAGGCGACATTATCAATTGCTATTTATCTTGTGATGCATGTACCGTCAGACCGATGTTCACCAATTATGGATTAAAGTTAAGTATTCCAGAAGCTACGTACTTTTTTTATTAGACTCAACTCCTTTAACTGTTCCAGACCTCACGCCAGCCTGCGTGAGCTTAAACGCGTGCCTTTCGGCTACCTCCTAGTGGCTTGGCTGTCTTGCCAAGTCACAACAAGAACCAATCTAAATTTTCTGATTTCACTGGATAGTTAGCCCCTGCAGCTCTGAGGCACAGCTCAGAATCTACAGGGACTGTGCTGCTGTCCTATCCAATGTATAGAAATTGATAGATAGCTGCAGCATCTCAGTAAGTCGTTCCTGGTCGTTTCCGAGGCTCACCTTTTTGTTGTCATGGACCATTGCGTCTTCTGAATGTCTCTCGGCCATGTAAGTTGAAATTCTGGCTGTCAGAGAAATCAGTTTGTAGCACAGCTTCTCATTTCCTACTATTTTTTAGACTTATATTGGTAAAAGACGTTCCTATCCTGGTCTGTAACATCTTGTCTAATGGCACACTGCCAGTCGATGCGGTCCTGGGTGCCGATTGTTTCACATTCACAAGTGTCTGTGGCAATCTTTCGTATTTTCAGTTAACAGGTGGAATATAGACCATTCGCTGACACGTATTGTATAGCTCCCTTCGTCATAACGAATTATAATATTCGGAAACTTTCTGTTGCGTTAGCAAGGAACTGGTAAGTTCTCATCATTGTTCTTATCCTGTCCTAGATTTCTTGCCATTCTCTATCAATGCAGTCCCTTATTTCCTTATTCGACGTGTCACTTGTGCTCAGCATGTCCCTTACCTTATCATATTCGCCTGTATTTAGCCAACAATGGGCACCTACCTTTCTTGTGGCCTGGTCCAGAGGTATCAAGCCTAGAATAACATTAGAAGCACCTGAGTAGGTGTTCTTCCCACACGCGTATCAGGCATGGAAGTACACTTCTCTGTGCTCGCCATAAAGCCTGTGGTGTCCTTATCTCTCTGCCCCGATTTTACTGTAGCACATTATAATGATCAAGATTGGTTTGTGGTACTTTCTTATTGGAGTCAGAGGTAGCTGAAAGCTTCTGTAGCTAACTTTTGTTGCTTTTTTCGGAATTTTATTGCGTCTCTGGCAGATTAAGCTTCCATTTTCATTGACGTTTATACCAAACAGGATGGCCACGGTGATGTCAACGTCATACTGGCCCAGGACTCGGCTTGACGCTTTTCGGCAGCAATGTGTACATAGTCGTTAATTGGACGCTGCGCAGGGTAGCCGTGCGGTCCGAAGCGCCTTGCCACAGTTCGCACGGACACCCCCGTCGGAGGTTCGAGTCCTCCCTCGGGCACTCGTGTGTTGTGTGCTGTCCTTAGCCTAAGTTAGTTTAAGTTTGATTAAGTAGTGTGCAAGCCTGGGGACCGATGACATTAGCCGTTTGGTCCCATAGGAACTTGCCACAAAAATTTAATTTGGGCCGCTACCGTTACATTCCTGATTCACTAACGACGTTGGCTTTGCTCTGTCTTCGACATCTGGTTGACACTCCCATCCAACAACATAACGCAAGACCGCTTGTTACACGTGCTGTCCTGACCAAACTCGGTGCTGAGGGTGTTCGACTGTTGCCCTAAACAACAATTTCTCCAGTTGTGTCACACGTCGGAAACCTCTAGTCATGACTTGCTGATATATTCGCACGCCACCACTTGACAACCGCTACGATTGATCACCCACGGCATGGAGTTGAAGTACCGTGTGACGACGTACCTCTATCTGCCGTAAAAGCTCGGGTGGACACGACGCACACCAGGAGAGACGCGTTGCTGCTTCCAGCGTTACTTCCTGTCACGATCTTAGTAGTTTCTATCACGATGTAATTTTGTGTAAACTTATGATGTGTTCAGATGGTAAGTGGGGGGGGGGGGGGGGGTGGCTTGTTACTGCAATAGAAGGTGATCTCAAAGGGGCTGGTTAGCAACCGGAACTAGTGACAAGAATTTAATTTCGTCGTAAAGAATGTCAATAAGATTTAACTAAGAGTTTGCTATCTCAAGCCACATATTTTGCACCTGTAACACCCTTAACTTTGAAGTATCATTTATTTTGAAGTCACTTTTATTAGCGACATGAAAAATTCAGTGTAGCTGTACCGCATAATGCACCGCTTTCTCCGGGGCACAAATATTAATTATTATCAGTAGTAGTATATTAAGCTACAAATTATCATTTTAAACCTGTGTGGTCTTCCTGGTGTGCCTAGTCGACCACAAATCTCCGTCACGCTCTTCACTCTAACAACAGAGTACATACAGGGTTGAAGACTTGGGGAAAGAAAGGAATCATCACAATTTGAATTTAGAGTAATATAACTTTCTTACCTTTATTGGTCGTTGTTGCACGCTCGTGGTCCAGTGATGAATCTCGCCATCCGCTGTTTGTTAAATCAATTTGAGGTCCAGGGTGTGAATTCTGCTTCGTAAGAACTGACACGTATTTAAACTTCTAACTTTTATTATATAAATGCTGATCGTGACGATATTCAATAATTTTCATTGTAACAGCTTTTCCAATACATCATTTCGTTCCCTCTATCCTTGACCTTCTCAAAGCAAGCGTATTACAATACGTCTCCACACCAACTGCCCATTGTCTCTACAGCCGCCAACAACCGGCTCCTGTTCACAGAGCTTACAAACTGTGCAGTACTGCCAACCTCGGTTGTATATCGATATTTTACACATCGCACGTATACATATATATGAAAAACATAGAATGAAAAATGAAAAGTGTTGATAATATAGTTCTGTGGCAATATACCTCATGATTGTCCTCATATTAACAGTTTTGTAACAAAATAATAATATTTCAGTTTTTGTTTACGTAATTAAAGTTCACTTGCTCCTTCAAGTTGACTGACGGCACCGCACACCTCGCCAGCCGGTGGTATCGGTAGTTTCAGTAGTTCCAAACGTAAAGTCCTGTACGTCGAAAGAACTTTATAACGTTACGACGTCCCCTGCATGCGGGGTTACGTTATCACCAATGTGCGTATGCACAGTTCTGTGTCTGTGTGCACACAGGACCAGCCAGTCGCACGTTACATTTCGCATCCAGCCCGTTTGAGGGTGGTGCGTTAGCCTGCGCCTCTAATCTCGCCGTATCCCTTTCATTGGGAGGATGTGACACACGCACGCGCACGCACACACGCACACACGCACTCGCGGGCCAGAGGGCGGGGTCATCGCGGCGCCTTGCCGCGGCGCCGCCTTTTGTCTCGGCGGCTCCATTGTCTCTGCAGGACGGGGCGGGGCGGGAAGGCCCTGCGCGAGCGGCGCGCACCCTATTTTTACGGGAACGCGGGCACCGCGGGACAGAGGTCGCAGAATTTAACAGACAATTAAACCGCAATTAAGCGTCCTGCGGGGGAAGCCGGGGGAGCGTCCAAGGGGCGAAACCTTGGCAGGAGAGGGATGAGCCACCGGCGGACTGAGCTGCTGCAACGCGCGTGCCATGCTGGAAAACGATTTTTTTTTCACCAATTGAAACTATTTCTGAAAGTAGCAGGGATAAAATAAGGGTAGTGACAGGGCTGCCGCTGTTATTATTGTCGAGGGATATTGAAGAGTGGCAACAGTTGGGAAGCTGCCATATGGAGGTACTATGAGGGATTTCTTTCTTGGTGGAAGGATTAGAACGAGGTGCACTCAGCCTCGTGATGCCAAGTTCTGGCAAGTGGCAACCATCGGGAGAATGATGTTCTGACGCAATGCCTCTTCATACCGCGTCCGAATTACGTCACTGGCAGAAGACGTGCCGGCGGCTGGTCAGTACATGGAGCTGGTGTATTAGTTGAGAAAGGAGTGAGATAGAGTTGGGGCCTATCCCCCGTGTTATTCAGTCTGGGCTATGAACAAGCGGTAAAGAAAATGAAACAGAAATTTGGAAAGTAATGGAAGTTTAAGCAGAAGAAATAAAGATTTTTCACTCTACTGACGACATTTTACTTTGTCGGGCACAGCAACTGTCTCGAAAGATTAGTCGAAAGCACTGCATAGCGTCTTGCAAAGAGGTTCTAATGTGAACACCACAAAAGTAAAATATTATAACGGAATTGAGCCGAAACAAATCAGACTATGCTGAGGGGATTAGATTAGCAAATAAGATACTAAAGGTAGCTGATGTCATTTGGTACGTGAACAGCAAAACTGATAGTGACAGAAGTAGAGATCATATAATATGCAGATTTGCAACAGCAGAGAATTTTATAACATTAGATGCGAATTTACTTGTTTGCAGGTCGTTTACAAAAGTATTTTTTTGAAGTGGATCTTTATTTGCAAGTGAGACATGGGCGGTAGTAGAACAGACAAGAAAAGCATAGAAGATTTTGAAATGTTATGTTATAAAAGAATGTTGAAGAACGGATGGGTAGATGGGATAATTAAGGGGACTGAATCATACCGTCAAGAAAACAAAAATTTTTGCCACAACGAAAAAATGGGATCACTTGACAGCGCACATACTCAGACATTAATACTCCATTTGGTAATGCAGAGAAATGTTAATGGTAAAAACTTTACTGTAGGATGCTGCAAGTGGGTATAGATTGCAGCAGTTACGCAGAAATGCAGAGGCTTGCAGAGGATAGACTATCTTGGAGAGGTCGTCAAGCCAGTCTTCGGACTGAAGACCACAACAACGTTTTCTTATATATAGGTGTTGCGATGTATCCTTCTTCCGAATTTACGTCATTGCTTTTCAGGCTCTGAGGTATCTTACAAGAAAAGCTGCACTTATTGTCGCCAGTTACCTCCAGTTGAGGATTTCACTCGCCTACTCGTAGTCATATTAAAGCATTGTTTGTCAGTCTTTGAACCTTAGTATCTGATTTTGTCATCATTTTGGTAGACGTGAATGCCAGACTCGAAACTGCACAGGCTTTTGTGAAAAATGCTGCATCCGTAAAGAATAAGTTCTAATGAATTCCAAGTCAGAGCATTTTTAGAAAATTTTTCTAGCAATAAATACTCGCGACTGCAGGCAGTTGACATACAGTAGAACAAGAGCGCCTTGTTTCGTGTGGCTGAAAACGTCAGTGTTATACCAATTTCAGGCGATGTAGAGCCGTCAAAAGAAGTGTCGAAAACAGTTCCAGTATTCAATACCAATAACTGTGTGAGTTAAAAGGGGTGGAATCATCAGTACCCCATTTCATCATTGCGTTAGTTTGGTGTCGTACAGGAATTGTATCACATACAGGTACGATACGTACTGTATAAGCGGTTATTGGAATACGCATTACGACTTCATCTCTGGATGGTGGACGTCTTTTCGATATGACCGTAACCGACCGTGCTTCTTCATAACAGATGAGGTACACTTAAGACATTTCGGACTTAGCAAGTCGGTATAAGTATTGTTGCCTGGCTATATTGCGTTAACTCCTGAAGTGTAATTTAAATTACTGAATTCCATGTCTCACCTTAAACTGAGATGAAATAGCGGCATGCCAAGGAACCTGAGACTTCAGATTAAGTTTTTGCAGGGCGCGTGAACCGATCCCCAGATAAAGAAAGACTTGCAGTTAGTTAGTTCTCTATACAGTTGGCTGGTACATGCTGTAATACGTCGTGGCCATTGTCCCCAGTAACGGGAACACGTCGCTATGGCCAGTTAGGCTCACTAAAACGTACGTATTACGTCAGAACAAATACTTGGATGAGAAAAACGAATCTTCATGCCATATTGGACATCACATAGCGACTCCATGGAAATAGGCTGACTTTGGTCAATAAAAGAATAGCTAATGCCATACGATGTTGACGCGCTGTCCATCAGCCGTTTGTGACCGATGTGTGGTTGCGTTTCAGCATGCGGGAGAGTAAGACGCGACAGAGGAAATGGGACGCCAGAGTTGGCATCTATAGGGGCAGCAAGGCCTTGGAGGTAGCAATGGTTTCAGATACATGACACACTACATCGCAGCGGGCTCACTTATGATGTATGGAGTAAAAAGACGGCTTCTGTGGTTGCATGTCGAGGTGAGAAACCCAGCCGCTCAGTCTTCTCTCGCGTAGAGTTAATAGAATGAGGGTGATGATCATTCCACCACAGAGGCTGGGGAGTTAACATAGTACACTAAGTGAAGCACACAGGGAATTTCAAGTCAATGCGATACATCCTTAGATAAAGAATGAGGAAGCGACAGTTGTGAAAACCATGGCAGGTACATCTGCAATATTTAAAATGTCTTGATGATTTGATATGTCTCTTTCAGGAGTTTTCAGTGTACAAGATGCTTTCATTTGTAATTGAGGGTGATGGTTGTTTTTGGGGAAGGAGACCAGAACTTGTGTAGCCGGCCGAGTCTCGTACTAGGGAACTTAGTCTTTCGTAGGCAAATGCTCTGCCAGCTGAGCTACCCACGAACGACTAACGACACCTCCTTACAGCTTTACTTTCACCAGTACCTCATCTCCTAATTTCCAAACTTTGCAGATGTGGTCCTGCGAAAATTGCAGAACTAGCACTCCCGGAAGAAAGGATGTCTCCGCATTATCCTTTCTTCCAGGAGCGCAAGTCAAGCATGTCTCGCAGGAGAATCTGCATGAAGTTTGGAAGGTAGGAGACGAGGTACTAGGGGAAGTAAAGCTACAACGTTGCGTCGTTAGTCGTGCTTGGATAGTTCACTTCATAGCCGTGACAAGAGGTGGACGTGCTAGGTTCTCCAAGCGCGCGCCGGTATCTTTTTGTTTATATGTTAACTCGGGGTACTAAGTCACTATCTTCCTTTAAGTTCTACATGCAATGGCATTTTTTATATCCGTGAGACTATGAAGTTCATCTTTCGAGAGGAACATGCGTGACCTGGAGCGCTAGAAGTGGGAAAGTTCACACGTGACGAACTTCATCTTCACCTCAAGATGTTGTAGTAACTCACTTCTCCGCCACAAGCAACGTCTTGTACATCAAACTGCGGACCGAGGAAGTTCGCGCTGATGTTGTGCGAAGTTTCATCCAGGAACCGAAATTCAAGCACCCTGATGCCCATGTCGGAGCTGTTTTGTTTGATCATGCAGAGTTCGGCCACCACACGTGCGTGTTTTCTAACTTCCTTTTGAGGTACCGCCTTTCGACCTTACGGCAACATTACCAGTCACGTAGCAGATAAATGGCAGACCTCCGACACCTAACACGGCTTCAATGGTGTCCGTCACATCGAACTACAGCTGACGAAGGACGTTCCCTCTTATTTGATGACTGACCGTGTGCGGGCAATCGTAATGTACGGTCAGCTGCGAACTCGTTGGGGCTATGGACAGGAAGTCCACGGCAGGTCGGGTTGCCTCTGCAGACGCCTGATTCAGACGACAGAAGGAGATATCGTACCTCCTGTGACACAGTACTCCCTGTCACCTACGCCGCTGTTGCATTGGTGCCCGATAACCGGCCTAGATTCCTTCTGATATGCTGAACACCAACAAGGTATCGAGTCTTCAGATTTCCTCTCCATCACTTCTGGCGGAAACGACGCTCTCGGGCACCTTGAGAATCTGAAAAGCTACAGTTGTGGTGGACGTCGACACGGGCGTCGTACAAACCTCTGGTTTCCTCCCGGTTTTGGGGGCGTCGGATGACGGTTTGCCCTCCGCAGGCTATGATACGTCATAATTCCTCTCCGCCGCCTGCTCCCCCCGTTGACAAGCCGTCTGTGGAAGCCGCCGACACGCAACGCCATCCGGATAATTCTGCCCCTACACGATGCACTGCTGCTGATTCTGTTTATTGGGCGATCGCGCTGAGGAGGAATCGAAACTGACTGTGAATACCAAGGGTGGACGCGTTCCACTGGTTGTGCTACACCCCTCCCCCCCCCCCCCCTCACGCTCCCCCGCTAGCTAATCACAGAAGGCCGCAGCTTCGACCGTCTTGTGCTATCTGCCCCGGCTGGGTGCCACTGGCAGACCCCACGTCTCGACAACAGGTGTGCCAAGACGGAGATATTGCCTAACTACGATAATTGTCAACGCTATCCGTGCCCCACATAAACTTGCGTTGGTCGACGATACACTTTATGCAACAGACTTAGATACGGCCTTCTTACAAGAAGTGCAGATCGATGGTTTTCTGAACCCATTTGGGTATATCCCTTTCGTCTCCTGATGGCCGGAGTGGCCGAGCCGTTCTAGGCGCTACAGTCTGCAACCGCGTGACCTCTACGGTCGCAAGTTCGAATCCTGCCTCGGGCATGGATGTGTGTGATGTCCTTAGGTTAGATTTAAGTAGTTCTAAGTTCTACGGGACTGATGACCTCAGAAGTTAAGTCCCATAGTGCTCAGAGCCATTTTTTTTTAACCTTTCGTCACCCTCGCGTGAGATACCAGTAGTATAGTGATCCTCGTAAGTGAAGGGTTTCCAGTCGACAATGTCTAATATCCTCCAGATGCGAGGGGCATGGTTCTCGCATTCTCCAATGTTCAAATTACTAACATCTACTCTCCGTCAGGATAGGTAAAGCGAGGGGAACGCTCTGCCTTCTTTGCGGTTGTGGACTTACTTTCTTTCATGCTGCGGAAAGACACGTTAGTGCTGGGTGACGATTTTATTTCCGAATGTTACACAAAAGATCAGATTCCACGCCGTTCGCCTTATGCAGAGCTTGCCACTATCGTCGACCGTCTCCAGCTTGTGGACACATGGGGACACGTTCATGGCGACTGCTCTGATTTTACGCACTACACTGCACATTCTTCCAGTCGCCACTGATCGCTTTTATATCTCTCACTCGCTAGCGAGAGGAACCCGAATGGCTGAGGTTTGGTCTGTCGCTTTTTCCGACCATATGGAATGTGTCTGCACGTTCATACTCGGCCGTCACGGCGTGTGGCATGGATGCTGAATGTCGCCCTAGAGGCGTATCCTGACTTGGGATTCATGTCGCCGCTGCCGTGGCACTTAACAGTCTACGTTGTCGTGGTGGCTTTCCTGTGCAAAACCTGCCATCTGCCGGGCCCTGCTGAAGTATGACAGAGTCGGTAGCTTGGAGGAGGCAATACCTGAACTTTTATTACCAAGTGTTGAGCGACTGCTCAGATTCCTTTTCCGCCTGAATGATGTGGTGGTGGTGGTGGTGGTGGTAAGTTCCTATGGGACCAAATTGCTGAGGTCATCGGTCCCTAGGATTACGCACTACTTAATCTAACTTACCCATCCCCGAGGAATGACACGAACTTCGGACGGGGGGAGCCGCTTGAACCGTGGCAAGGCGCCTTTGACCGCGCAGCTACAACGCATGGTTCTGAATGGTGTAAATAATGATCCGCACCAAAGACCATCACAGCCCTCACCCTCCACCACTTTGAATGGACGGTTATGCCATCCCATACGTGTGACCATATGGTTTCGAATCCTCCATCGATGTACCAACGTCCAGCAAACAGGCGACTGCAGCGCCAGATGCGTATTCGAATCATCAGTGGTGACGAAGGCAAGCAACACGACAACTGGACGCACCTTTCATCTCCATTATGCTAAACTGCTTGCTACCCAACCCCATTGACCGTTTGTCATTGAAGAGGGCCCGTGGCTCACGTTCGGTTTGATACCAGAGGATATAGCACTGGCATTGCAGGCATCAGTAACAGAATACAAAGTCGTTGATGCTATCGTAGTGGGTGCTGCTAACAAGTCACCTGGCCCTGGAGGCATTCCCCTCAACATTTCTTAGCAGCCACGTAGACTGTTGTCTGGGAGAATTGATGTCCACCACGATGAGTGTCCCCTATGGCTGTCTAGACAGCCTCATTGTCCCTATTCATATGCACCTTGTGGATCACACATCAGAAGTTATCACCCCTTGACTCTGCTAAAGAGCGACACAAAGGTGTTGACACACCCTTTGGCTGTGCGGTATAGGAGGATGGTCCGTTATGTCGTGTGCTACGATCATGTGTCATTAGGCAGAGTGTACAACATTCGGACAGTGCACTGGCGCTATAGAGATCTGACCACCTAAGCTCGAGCTCAGTATTTCCCCACAAATTTAACATCATTAGACTTCAAACAGGTGTTTGATTGAGTCGATCATTCTTTTCTTATGGCTGCCCTGTCATATAGGATACCCGGAAACTATTGTCGAGGCGGTCATGTCTCCCGCTGTGGTGTCACCACCAGACACCACACTTGCTAGATGGTAGCCTTTAAATCGGCCGCGGTCCGTTAGTATACGTCGGACCCGCGTGTCGCCACTGTCAGTGATTGCAGACCGAGCGCCACCACACGGCAGGTCTAGAGAGACTTCCTAGCACTCGCCCCAGTTGTACAGCCGACTTTGCTAGCGATGGTTCACTGACAAATACGCTCTCATTTGTCGAGACGATAGCATAGCCTTCAGCTACGCCATTTGCTACGACCTAGCATGGCGCCATTACCAGTTATATTGAGCTTATATTAATGTATCAACAAGAGCGATGTTCTACAATTATGGATTAAAGTTAAGTATTCCAAGAACTACGTTCTTTTCATTATAGGATAATTACTTTACCTTGTTCCAGACCTCACGCCAGTCTGCGTGTAATTAAACGCGTGTATTTCGGCCTCCTCTAGCAACACTTCACCCGCAAGGCCCGACATCCCAGGTGCTCACACAATTGATCCTGATCAGGCGTTTTGTGCGATAGGGTGCCCTGAGTGAGCGCTGCTGTACGCCTTTGCCCTAGAATCATTGTTATGTGGACTACAACAACGACAAGCTGGGGTGTCGCTTCGTGGACATAGATTTTGCTGCGCCGCCTAAATGGACTATTTTGACCTCTGCCTCCAAACTTCTGCACTTGCGTGGGTGACGACCTATGACGGGATGTCAGCCAGCTTCCTCAGTGTACATAAATCGCGAGCTATGTATATCGATACCGGACTGCCAGAGAGAAGCGTTGACCCGCTCAAATGGCCAATACCGTAAGCCGCCTTGCCATCTACGCGTATTTCACGACCTGCAGTGCTCTGCCATACCTGACTACAAACGGCTGCTGCAAAGGATCAGGTATGGACTCGTTAAACATCGCCTCCGCTTCCTTGGCGTCATGCAATGTATGCGCTATGTCAACACCCAAATAGTGTCGCGGGTTCCTCATATGGTGCAAACTCTTCCAGTCCCGCAAGTTAACTGGTTAGTTGATTCATTGTTAGCCATGGGATGATCTTCACAGGGCGTTATGAGTGCCTCACCCTTCCACAGGCACTAGGCGCGTGGGAGTCTACCAACTTCTGGGTAGCTTTTAGTCAGTTCACAATCGACGCTGCGGCGGTGTCGCCCGACCTGCCTTACCAGCTTACTGCTTCATACATATCTCCCGGACTCGTTGGCTCCTCCGACGTATTTGTCGTACATCCCAGTGCATTTCTATCACATCAGAATCTTTTTTTTTTCTTTCTGGAGCGCGGCTGTAGTCGAAGAAGTCGATCTACACCGAGTTGCGTCAAGAGTAAACGCACCACAGGTGACACAGCATGTGGCAGGCGGTGAGCGTCTCTTTTCTAGACACTACCGCTCGCTCTGCGTGGTATGTGATCGTCATCGGGAAACAATCGTATCGTTCTCGTCTCCATCGTTCGCCACACCAGCTCCCCACTTTGCACCACTTGCTGCGTGCCGGACTCGACGATCATCGCTTCGTTTGTGGCCCGGCAGTAGACGTCTACCGCTTGGTCCAGCGAATTCTGTCATCCTCGCCCATGCTACTCATGAACGAGTAATAACTCAAACGTAGTTGTTCTCGGTTCACGTGTATCACTCACCGACGAAAACTCACTCTTTGAATTGGTTCCGCATCTTTGCAGTTTTTTTTTTCTTTTGCCACTGATGAGGAGAGTATTTTCGGTTGTTGGACTCATGTGGACAAGACATTGCCCCATTGTCCGTAATCCGAAATACAGGCAATACTTCTCCGACTTCCTTTGCAGAGCTTTCTACGACACGCCGTGGAGTTAGAATGTCATTGCAATGATCAGTTGATCTGATACACTGTTGTTGATTTTTTTATACTATGATTCCCAACTGTATTCCTCTTTATTTAGGGGAGATGTACATGGACTTCTCAATGAGTAATCTGCTAGGGAGTTCGGCATAAGCATACACTCCGCTGGAGAGTGAAAAATTCACTATGAGAACAACGTTTATTATTTCAAGGAAAAGACACCCTATTTCATAAAGTTATTTGAGGGGCACGCACGTCTACATTGACAACTTGGTACGACTGTCTTTAGATTTTTGTTTCCTTCATTATCTCTCTTATATTAGGAGACCTATGTAAAGTACAACTACAGCTGTTTTAGGTACTCTGTAGTCACCCAGAAGCCAATCTTCCTAGCAGTTTAAAATGTTCACCAGATGGGGACTTGAGCTTGCGACCTTTACCTTTCGTGGCAAGTGCTCTTTTAACTGAGCTTTCCACGCACGACTTCTGATCTTCACATACACCAATATTTCACGCACTGCATCTTTTCCTAGCTTCCAAACTTCGCAGAAGCTCTATTCATTACTTTTCGGTTCTAGAACTTCTAGAAGAAAAGCTATTGCAGAAAAGTGGTTTAACCGCAGTGCAGGACATTGTTTTCATAATGGAATTTTTTCTGAAATGAAACATATTCTCAGATTAAAACTCTGTGCTTTTATTGGACCGGGGCCCGAAACAAGGATATTTGCCTATCTTGGACATATTCACTACTGACTGAGTTAGCCAAGCAGAACATACGAGATTCGAGTCAGGCGCTGTTGTTCTGGTATTTTTGTAGATAACTGAAATATAGTTGTTGTGCAGATGGAGTCAGTCCAAGCACATACTCCATATCACGTGTGTGATGCGAGACCCAATGAAAACTGTAAACGGAGAAAGTTCCACGTTAGGATATTTTTTAAGTCTAACGTTATGACCAAATGGATAAAACGAACCTAGAGTAGTCTACAACACTATTTAGTTTAGCGAATCTTACGACAGAACACGTGGAATAATGGGAACTGCAGCAGAAACTGAGGGGACTGCTGCATAGCATTACAGCAGACAGCACGGCAGCAGCTGGGCAGAGCACGCAAGGGGTGGTGTGGCGAACAAATGTTTACCTATCTGTCATTGTGCGTTGTTGCTATCGACCACGTTGAAGAGTGATGGGAGAGCAAGCCACGGAGCCGTACTACTGCTAGAGCTCGGGACAGTGCCACTCACAAAACAATTTAGAATAACTGTTTGGCTTCCATAAGCCTAAAACTACGATATTCATTGTATCTTACTACACCTTGGGGTTAGAAATACATCGAGGCCCAGTCTAGTACTCGTAATTTCGATAAACATTTACTCTCCATGTCTTCCTTGCCCGCCATGCAGAGGTGCTCAGTGGCAGCTGGGATTTTGGTCGTTAATCTTACGTTGCTATGCCCGTTCATGTATGTCGTTAAGCGGAATATTCCATAATATTAATCTTGAACCGTTCTCTCCACAGAAGACATTAAATACCACTTTAAGGCAATGTTATTCGCAATCTGGAACAATACGATGGTTTTCCTTTGACACTGGTTACCGTGGGTCCACAGTTCAGTGTGTTGTTGTCGTTGTTGTGATAATGTTGGCGATTATGATGATGACGATGATGATGATGATGATGGTGATAGAGAGTTTCTAGCAAATATAATGCAGAATGTCATTCTTGCGGAGAGTTTCATGTCGTTTCGTTGTCATTGTAGGCTTGTATCATGAGAGGCCTGGAGAACATGTTTGGCGGCCGGTATTGTCTTTCTACAACACGAAATGCTCACATGTATTAACGAGATTATTTATTAACATAAAGAGGAAGCAACTTAAGACAGTCCAGGTGCTGTACTACAAGTTCTTCCGTAGTAGTCCACATTAGCCTTACTGCTGGTAAAGTAAAAGTCCCGCTATGCACACTATTCTGGTTGTTATGCGCTGCTTGAGACTGAGACTCTGATTGCACTTGCAACCGTCTGCGACTGCAAGTGACTGGCTGCGACTGATGACTCGACTCGGTGACTCACTGGATTACTAACTGGGCAATAGAGAGGGCATTGGAGGCACGTTTCTTGCCAGTTTGTCTTTGGCCTCGCTCGTGATACGCTCGCTTCTTCCGGTGCATAGTTCCGATCTTCTCACACCCTGTTTGCCGATCGGAGTGCTGGCGACAGCTTACGCCAGCACAGAGAGAAATTTTGTACATAGAAGTAATACTGGGCCTACCCCAACGGACTGCTATAGAACCATTACTTTTGACGGTATCCACTAGGTCATTTATGCATGTATGACCTAGTGGATAATGTTGGATATTCCATGAGGCGTTTCGTGGGTGAAGCTTTTGTATGCAGAGAATGCAGAAGGATTCTAGTGAAATGCAAGAAGACCGGCAAAGATTTGACACTTGCGGCAGAGAGTGCCCACTAACCTTCACCATAAACAGATGTAATGTACTGCATATACATAGAAAGAACGACTTGTCAACATACCTTACATTATGGGAGAATAGCCACTGAAACCAGTTAATTCCACATAATATCTAGAGTTAAGCGTAATGTGCGATTTGGTTTGGAACGATGGTATAAACTTAATTACAGATAAGGTAGACATCAGACAGATTCATTGAAGGAACCGTCAGGAAATAAACGGAGGTACTAGCTTACAAAACATGTGTTTGACCAGCGCTTGAATATTGCTCGTCAGTCGGTGATCTGTTCCAGATGGTACTGACAGAGAAAAGAGAGGAGATCCATAGGTGAGCAGCACGTTTCTCTACAAGGTTTATTTAGTGAGCGCGAAAGAGTTACAGAGATTTTCAGCCAACTCCAAAGATATAACAAATACGTATTGTTCGTCCTCGTTACCGGGTGTTGTTGATGCGGAAGGAATATGAGTCACGAAGTCTACATTTCGTGGCGTTGCAAAAGAGGCGTTCTGCGCCATGGTATGGTTTACTATTAAAGTTCCGTAGCGTAAGTTCCTGGAAGAGATGAAGACAATATTTCTTCCTCCTACGTATATATCGCGAAAAGTCCATAAAGACAATATCAGATCTCGGCGGATTAAAAGTGCAAGCCAGTCCGGGACTCGAATCCGGGGACTTTGCTTTTCTCGGGAATGTGCTCTATCGACTAAGGTACCCAAGCAGGACAATACCCCCCTCCCGCCCCCACTCCCCACTCCCCAGTTTCACTTTTGCCAGTACCTCTTCTCCTACCTCCTAAACGTCATGGAAGTGCGTTACTGGAAAAAGTGAAGCTTTGAGAAAGTGTCGTGAGTCGTGCTTGGTTAGTTTAGTCGATAGAGCACTTGGCTACAAAAGGCAGAGGTCTCGGCTTCGAGTCCTGTTTCCAACACAGAGTTTTAATCTGCAGAGAAGTTTCATATCAGCGCATTCATTTCAAAATCAGGCATTCGAGACCACACGAAGGCTTACCAAAAATCGTTCTTTCCGCGAACCATTCGCGTCTGGAACAGAAGAAGGGGGAAGAGGCACTGGTACACAAAGTACGCTCAGGCTCACTTCATAACGTGGTCTGCGGGCTGTAGATGTAGTGCCTACCTGTTAAGGTATGGAATTTGTAGTCACTGTTTGCTGAACATTTTTGTCTTCATTCGCTCCATACTACCACCTCTTAAAATGTAGAATACCTTAATTTTTTTCACGAGACTGTTCACTTCTATGGAATGAAGTTTCAGCTGTTGTTGTAATAGCAGAATGATACCTCACAACAAGTGTTGCGATAATTTTAAGGAAAAACACATGGAAGATCGAGCCACATATTTCGTCATTTGTCATTTCATACAATACCCTTTATTTCTTAACAACAATTACTACGATTGCAAATTAAAAACCTTGTGAAAAATGAATAACAGCGCTCACAATAAGTTAAAGAACTTGAACAGTATCTATTCATTATAAAAATCTTAAATAATTTATACCATTAAGAACAGGGCTTAAATCTAGAAATATAATTTAGAAGTCACACGAACAACGTGTAACTGCAAGCTGCTTCAACATCCTGAGTATCAGTAAAATGAATTACAAATGACTGCCTCTTAAAAAGTGCTAACTACTCCCAAGCATGCATAAAACTTTAAACAAGTAGACATCGCCCACCCAAAATACAGTTAGGATAACAAGTCATACCACCGATTGTTGCTGTTAGAAAGCCTTTAACAATTTATAAACCTTAACGAAATCCCTTAAACAATAAAATACACAATCCTCCAAGGTGCATGAAAAGATGGAAGGCATACAATTTAAACAAGACTCCCGCCTGGTACACATCAGCAGAACATAATGATGACCCTTAAACAAATACACGATCCCCCAAAATAGAAGCAAACCTGCGAAGGCGTAAAATTTAAATGTGACTCGCAACTGGTACATACCATCAGAAACATTGATAATGACCCTTAAATAAATGCTGAACCCTTCAAAACACAAAAAACGTGGCAAATTACAGCATCCAGTTATCACAGCAAGCTGGCAGCAACAGCGCAACTTTGACAATGAACAGATTTAACTAATAACTGTGGATGAAAAAAACTCAACAATTCATACTCATGCCCAAAACTTAACACACGCCGCAACTAGAAAAATAGGGCCTGCAAGGTTTAAACAAGTTATTAATAGGCAAGTAATCTTTCAGAACACACCTTAAGGCTTCTCTGCTTGCTCAACTCTCAATTTTTCAGTAGATCAAGGGATCCGGAATTAACTGGGCGTCATTCCACCATGGTTCGAACAAAAACGATTAGATTTACTTGAGCTGACGCAAGGCAGTTGGTAGAGACGCCTGGCTGCGTGCAACCTAGACGTCGTGCAACGACGGAAGTGTCGCCGCAGCTAGAAGAAAACACGCCTCTGCTCCGGGCCCAGAACTACCCTGCCAACATGTATGAAAAAGGAAACAGTAATCTGCCCAAATAAGGCTACAAAAGAGAATATCTAACATGCAGGAAATATTAAGTTATTGCGGGGCTACACACGCAAGTCATGAGCTTGACGCTCCTTAATCTACATGAAAACTGACATAGTGAGCTACGACCACCTGCGAATCTAAATACCAGGGCACACCCTCATTTACCTGTGCATTGCCTTCGACACGGACTATACTGCTTACCATCTACATATCGCTCTGAGGCGTAATAAAAATGACGTGTCTAACTCAGCACTATCACAGACTTGGGATTACGATAGCAAGAACGAGTAAATGATCAACACTTCACTCAGTTGCGAAGGAACCATGGCTTCGAGGATCCCAACCAGGGGTGTTATTGCCTCCAGTCCGTGCAGGTGATCTGCAGCTGCCGTAATGTTTAAGCGTCCAGAGTTGGCCTGTTGGCCCGGTGCTTGCTGACCAGGTTGCACGCGGTGTTATCTGCCCTTCCCGCAACTCGCCGCTATCAATACTTAATCCAGGCGGGAAACTTTGGACGCAGCCAACTTTACAACTCACGGCTTCACGAGCTCGACGCCGGGGCAGCAGGAGTGCCGCAAAAACCAAGTCGCTAGCCTCGTGGCTTCCAGCTAACTCTGGCACCACGGCCCGCCAAATTGAACAACAATCTTCTCGGCCAAAGACCCTAGTGTTGGTATACGAGCAGGATCGATATCGGCAGTACAAGTAGTTAGTGGCACCAGTGTAGTGGCATGCCCGCCAAAATTAAAGCCGCCACGGCTCACAGTATGCTATAGTTTCAATTACAACTGAATATCCTTTCAGTACGACAGTCACTCCCGAGTCCGTTGAAACAGAATTTGATCAGGTGTACAAACGAAAAGTTATATTTGATGTTTTTAACAGCTAGATAATAACAATGCCACGTGCGTTCCAGGTGCGTAGCCGTTACATCGTTGGTCAGAGGGTTTACCTCGTGAATGTCATCCGTGAGTGGTCGCTTTGGTTTGGCCGGTTCTTAAGGGACAGTGTTCGCGAAGTTGTGGAAAGAGTTTGGAGAGGAAGCTGGTGGACAGCCGGTATTCGCGAGCGACACAGGCAACTGTGGAACATCGGTGTGTGTGGAGGAGCAGAGGACCGTGGCGAAGCGTCGCTGGCAAGGAGTGCGCTCGGACGGGAGTGGTGACTTTGAAGCGGGTAGTTGCTGTAGGAACGTCTCGTAGTAGCAGCGCGTTGTATGATTAAATGGTTGAACTGTCTGTCGTCAGGGTAATGTGTGTCTTCTCACGGAATTGTTTACTGTATGGAGACCGCGTGAGCTGCTTTGCTAGATACCCTATATTGCTAAGCCGCTTTATTTGAATATTGCTGCTTTGGAAGTTGTTCTCCGGTTTTCCCCTTTTAGCTCCTCTACCCGCAATGCAATGTGTTTTCCTACACCACTACGGCGTAATTGTTATTTGATTTGACTTGAGTGTGACTGTGTTTTTAGTCTCCTCCAGCGTGCCACATGCTACGGAACTTCCTGCTTGTTTATTAATTGTTGATAACTCTATATCCGGAATATCTGCCACTAGTTGAGGGCTGTCTGCAAATCAAAGTGATTGCCCTTTGTGAGTGGCTCAGAGTAATCCTACTATTTTCCCAATAGGATAAATTTTAGTATTTTAGTCCACTCATTAAAGGCATTTCCGAATAATTTAAATTAACATTTCGAAAAGGTTTCTATCCACCCTTCAAGGATGGGTGAGTTGGAATTGAACGCTTTTTATAAATAGTGGTTTAAACTAGACTTCGTCGTCCGCGGTGGCCGAGAGGTTCTAGGCGCTTCAGTCCGGAACCACGCGGCTACTACGGTCGCAGGATCGAATCCTGCCTCGGGCGTGGATGTGTGTGATGTCCATAGGTTAGTTAGGTTTAAGTAGTTCTAAGTCTAGGGGACTGATGACCTCAGCTGTTAAGTCCCATAGCGCTTAGAGCCACTTTTGAAACTGGACTTCAATCTCTTTGTTGCCCTCTGGTTGGTGGTACTCTTAAGGCTAGGCATAAGTCTTCATCCCTTTTTGATTAGAAGAGTAGGATGTATTAATTAGCTTTTGGTGTGTTTAGATCACATTGAGCTATTTGGGTAACGTTGCTGAAGTTATTTTGCGCGTAGCGCTGAGCGTAAGGTAACTAGGCGACCAATGAGCGAACACTGTGGCACACGTTGTTCTTAGCTTGTGAGAAAATTTTCTTCAGTCTAAATTCCAAGAAAAGCTATGAAATTTCTGAGCTCAGTTATTTTCACTTATCTGAAATTTCTCAGTTTTATTGAGTTGGGCAGGTTTTAATATTTTTAGATTTCCAGTCACATTTTACTCTACTTAAAGTTACGCCAACATTTGGCTTGTCTATTTTGATTAACTGTTTCAGTTTAAATTTTTCTGTATACAAAGTTTCTGTAAAGGTTTATTCCGATTCTGTGTTTCAGTATTTAGATTGCTGAACCTGCCTGTAAAGTCATATTTTGCTTAATTATTTCATTTTTGCCTTAAATTCTGTGTATGCATTTGTTCTGAATGCGTACTATGCGTACTACTGAGATTGGTGAGCTTACCAGTAAAATAATAAGTTGCTTAATTGTTCTGTCTACGCTACCAGTCTATTGTGTATCGTATACTGTAGTGGGAGGACAAAACCCAAGTCGAGTCTGCCGGAATCGATCCTCTTGCAGTCACAGACTCGCATTTCCCTTTGATGTAGAGGACACCTTCGCTAGCTGTCTGTGATTTACAAGAAGACGTCCTTTTGTTGACGTATAAGATAGGAAAAACAAAGCGAGATGTCAATGTATATGCTTTTCATTAATTAGTATAAATAACAAATACGTCGCATTTGTCCTCTTTACCCGCTGTTTCTGATGAGTAAGGAATATGAGTCCCGATATCCACAGTTTTGTGACACTAAAAGTGCTAGGGTTACCTTCTAATTGTCGCGTCAAAGCTACTACATATATAGTATCAACCATTCCTTGCTGATACAAAACACGCTGTCGTTTCTCCTAATACGTTGTATGGGACGATGATCAGTCTCCGTCACGCGTCCACCTTTGCAACTATTTGGGTCGCCACCAGAAATAGCCGCGGTGTGCGGAAGTGATCGCCCAGCGGGCACAGCACCAAACAGCTCTGCCGTCCGGCAGGTAACGCTCCGCAGGCGCGCAAACAGGTCCAACACAAACAGTACTAAACCTATCGCACGCGTCTTCTGTTATACTTCTTCTGAACGGCCGTTAGCAAAAAAATTCTGTCGGATGGCAAGTCATCTGTTTCTCGAACGGTGGTCTTCAGACAACAGTTTATCAAAGATCTCATCCTCCTCATATTGCCTTCGTGAAAAGATACTATTGCCAGGCGCTGATTCAGTTTTAGTAAAATCGTTTTTAAGAGTCTCTAAAACGAAGAGGCGTTTTAGAAATAACAATCTCTCCTCAACACAGTAATCTTTTGCACACGTTGCGTGCCTGTGCTTGCTGCCTTACTACCTTGCAGAGCACATTCGAGGCAGGAAAACGGAGCCGCCCGCTCTCAGGCGATCCGTTCCTGCTGTCAACAACAAATCCGACACGGTTCGCAAGTATTTATGGAAAAACCACAGGACGGTGTGTGGGATAAGGCCGAAAGCTAAAGAACCTTCACTAAGAAAACAGTAAAAGAGAGGCTTGCTTCCCTGACGTATGAGGAAACGATTGAATGAAGTAGCATTTCCATTTTTCACACAGTCACATGGATATGGTTTGCAGATCTGTATTTACAATCATAGTAGTGTTAAGCGTATTACTGATAATGAGGAGCCGGCCGTTGTGGCCGAGCGGTTCTAGGCGCTTGAGTCTGAAACCGCGCTGCTACTACGGTCGCAGGTTAGAGTCCTGCCTCGGGCATGGATGTGTGTGATGTCCTTAGGTTAGTTAGGTTTATGTAGTTCTAAGTCTAGGGGACTGATGGCCTCATATGTTGTCCAATAGTGTTCAGAGCCACTTGAACCATTTTTGTAATGAGGAGTGTACACTTCGACTTTATGTTATGGTTTTAAAACAAGCTGTATATTGATATTATTAAAAAGCTACACATTTGTAATAAGTTAAAACTGACAACAAGTTATACTGGGGGAGCACTGAGGGATTGGGGTGGGGGGGGGGGGAGGTTTGGGGACTGGCCCCTAGGGGACAGACAGTACAAAGCTGTGACCTCATTCCCCCTATCCGCCACCCCCTCCTCAGGGAATGTAAATCTCTTTCGCACATGCTAACGGATCATTAATGAACGTAAGTATGACCGTGTCTAAAATCTCCATTATATTACTGTCGTCAGTTGTGAGAATAGATGTTTTTCTTATGTCAAATGTTTCAAATGGCTCTGAGCACTATGGGACTTAACATCTACGGTCATCAGTCCCCTAGAACTTAGAACTACTTAAACCTAATTAACCTAAGTACAGCACACATCACCCAGTCATCACGAGGCAGAGAAAATCCCTGACCCCGCCGGGAATCGAACCCGTTTACGCTACCGCACGACCACGAGCTGCGGACGAAGCTTTCTTATGTCATCTGCCCATCATTTCTTATCTTTTTCAACGCATTAAGGACTTTCTGTGCCTAACAGAAAGGTCGCGAATTACCACTTCAAGAGAAATCGTTCGAGTGGATTACTTAGACAAGAAAGGACTACGATTGCTGCCGCGCGGGATTAGCCGAGCGGTCTAGGCGCTGCAGTCATGGACTGTGCAGCTGGTCCCGGCGGAGGTTCGAGTCCTCCCTCGGGCATGGGTGTGTGTGTTTGTCCTCAGGATGAGTTAGGTTAAGTAGCGTGTAAGTTAAGGGACTGATGACCTTAGGAGTTAAGTCCCATAAGATTTCACACACATTTGAACGTTTTTATTCTTTTTTTTTTTTTTTAACTACGATTGCTGAATTGTATACTGCATATCGTGGTGTATTTCACCTTCTCGAAAGTGGATAAAGGGACATTGAGCCCGTGAAGCATGAAATTAGGCTGAAACCAGAAGCGCAATGAAAAATAATAAATATCTGACCACATCGACTACCAGAGGAGCATAAGGAAGCTTTCAGAAACGAGGTAGATGCTCTGTTAAGGAAATTCGTAAGAGGAGAATAGCTACGGACTATCAGACAGTGAATGACATTTTTATTAACTCTTTAGTTCTACTACCCTATATTGATGAGATTTTATTTAGCTCAGTAAAAGCCAAGTGATACCCCACTTTAGACTGTTGAATGAGGATGATAGGAAGAAAACAGCCGTCCCTACTCCCGAAGGATATTACGAATGCGAAAGATTACAGATCGGAATAATAGTGGAGCTACGTTTCAGAGACTGATAAGCATAGTACTAACCACACTTTAGGGTCACAAGATGTATTTAGATATAGGTGGTATGGTTGTGTTTAGAGCTACGTCAGAAGAGCATAAAGGAGAAGCCGTAGAAGGGTTCCGATTGCCATATCAAAATTGCAGGTTGACAAGTGTGAGTTCCTTCGGAAAGTGGTAACTTAGCTACGGAACATAATTACGACAGATGCATTAAAGCACGACCCACAGAAGGTGAGTGTGATAAAAGAGTATCCAAAATACAGCACTAAGTGCTTTCTAGGGATAGCGTCTTTTTGTGAAGAACTTCAGCAAGACAGGGTAACAGTTACTTGAATTACTGGAGAAAGGAGCAAAGTACAAGTGTTCAACTCAGCAAGTAGTAACTTTCTAAGAATTAAAACAGGCAATAATTAGTTCCCCGACCTTACAGTATCCTTCTTTTAGAAACTGTTCCTTTTTTAACAAAGGATCCTTGGTGCCATACTGAACCAAGGAGAAACAGAACTGGAGTTGCCAGTATCCTTGGCATCCAACACGCTGTACCGTGCCTCAAGAGGTTATAGTACGATCAAGCGACAGATGTTAGGTATGGTGATCGCAGTGTAACACTACCAACCTTATGTGTACGGAAGAGGATTCACAGTATGTACTGATCACAAATCCTTGCAACGGTTGGGGCATGTAAGTGATCCATGTTCAAGATTAATTAAACTCATGGTTACTGGCAGATTGCGATTTTGGGACAGTATACAGAAAGGGATCGCCAAAACCATTAGCAGGTGGATTGTCATATATCCCAGAAGACTCAACTGCAGTCATCATGAATGTGGAAGAGATCGAAGAGGAGAAACAAGACGACCAGCAAGCAATGATTAACGGAGAGGAGAAGGGAGCTATTCAAAAGCAGTTTCACAATTCGCTAATAGGGGGATACCAAGGAATCAGCCGCACATACGACCATATTAATAGGTACAGACCAGGGTGAAGTATGAAGAAAGACACAGAAGAGCGCATTCGAAGCTGCAAAAGTTGTCATAAGAACAATATTACGCAGAACGAGGTGAAGATGGACTTAGTGCTGACCGAAATATCTAAACGGGTATTCGATCATTGTGATACAGAGGTAGTAGGACAGCTTCAGATAGCAGAGATAGGGAACAGATACGTCCTAAGGTTTCAGGATGTTCTCACGAATTTTTTTGCAGCGGAGTCTGTAGCACGACAACATGCTGATACAGTAGCGCAAGACTTAGTATAGAGAATAATTTGAACTTACAAAATACAGTGAGTTTTATTGAGTGACGAAGGAACAAACTTATTAAGTGACATGGTAAAGAGGGTTTGTCATGTACTGAACACTGAGAAGATTAATATAGTGAATATCGTCCTCAAACGGACGAAGTACTGAAAGGATGCTTAGAACGCTAACAGAATATCTACACCATCACGTGAGAAGGAAGCACGAAAACTGGGATGAATGGATGCGCTTTGTCACGTTCGTATCTAACACTGCACCACATTCATCAATTGGGTTCACACCATTCGATTTGCTTTTCGGAAGAATATGCAACTGTTTAGGATCATAAAGCGGGATTCGGCCAAAGTACAAAACCATTACGATGATTACGTTACGGAACTAAAGGAAGAGACGTACCAGATGCATCGGATGGTAATGAGTTTTAATAAGGAATGTAAAGAGAAATATTAGAAGTGTTATGATTGCACTCAGAATCCCAGGGAATTAAAGACAGGAGACAATGTATTATCATACGACGAAACTGTGAGACGAGGGCAGAGAGAACATTTCCGTGTTGTAAGGACTCGTGGACCACATGCTGAACTCCAATCAACAAATAAGAAGTTCGTAGAAGTACATGCAAACAGATTAAAGTGGTTCATTAAACTTTAGACATGTGAGGTTGTGGTAATGTCAAGCAGATGTGTTGCAAATTAAAAACTGGAAAGAACTGGCTAAATTCTATCATAAATTAGTTAAAGATGGTGATAGTGTGGGTGACGGAAAAGTAGTGATCGGTCTTCAGAGGAAGGCCTACACCTGTTTATGAAACTAATCATAACAGCAGCATCAAACAGGAAGAGGGGCAGAGAAGGAAGATAGTCAAAACGTAAAAGTTAGAATTTCAGACATCTAGAGATTCCGGAAAAGAAGACAGCTGATATAAGGATTAGAAAGAAGTTCAGGGTTGCATTAAATAGTAGTAGAGATTGTGAGATTCATTTGGTAAACACCGATTTCCGTTTATGTCTTACTGACCGCCACCACCCCCATAACCATAGGAGTGACGATCAAACATCTCTGACACACCATCCAGTGCTAAAAGTGTGAAGAACATAAGTGCTACGACTATGGGTGTGTAAACTGTAATCTGTCTCATGGAAGAATCTCACAAGAAGTGAGCCTTAGTGCTTCGTCATCAGACACAGAAGATCACAGATGAAGAATGGAGGAGATGTTATTTCTTAGTGTACAACACTCTCTGGGACCGGGGGTTAGAGTAGGCCTGAGGTAATCCTGCCTGTCTTAAGAGGCTGATAAAAGGAGACACCCACTTTCCGACCTAATCAATTATGGTCCCCTTTTAGGGTTTGACCTACACATATTTCAAAATCATCAGAAGTGCAGCCCATTTGTGGCAGAACGCCTTACTTGGTGCCCCATATATGCAGTGTGCAATTAGACCTTCTGCACCTCATATTGTTCTGGATCTGCAGCTCCACCTGCAATCCAGTTATCTGGGCAAGGACGCTCTACAGGGTACATTATCTACTTCATAGTTCACTGCCCTCTTTCGCCCCATGACAATATTGGATTTCTTGGCACCCAACATCCAGCATTGTAACCAGTCTGTCACAGTGGGTTCGTCATGTACCCATTTGATACCCCATGACAACACAGGGATGGCACTGCTGATACCTGAGCTACGAACGCCTCATGTATACCAAGGGGTAGATGACCATCTTCTTAGGGAATCAGGACTCTCAGCAACGGCCATCACGCCATGTGGCCTTTGTTGTGGCTGGTTGGTGCCCGTGGGTAGAGCCCCTGATCGGAGTGGGTGGCAACAGGGCAGATGACCCACAATGAAGCGAACCATTTCAACTCTTTCTGGAGACCGAATTGTCCCAGCAGTCCCTAACAAAGGAAAAGTCGAATTTAATACTGAGAAATGTGACCCCAAATCATTCCCCTCCCTAGCCACACCACTGGATAAACGTAGTACTATGGAAAAAATAGAGCCTTACTCGCCAAGGTATTTAGTCTTCAGAAGAACGGATGGGGACCCTTTTCTGGATACAAAGCCTGAATTCTTTGTCGAACACCTGCAGGACAAGTTTGGGCAAGTGACTGCACTCTCGAAAATAAATGAGGCAGTCCTCATTCTGACAGCACACCCAGCCAGTCTCATGCATTGCTCGCCTGTGACCGACTGGGTGATATTCCCGTTCCCATCACCCCCCCCCCCCCCCCATAAAAGCCTCAACGTGTTCCAGGGTATTATTTTCCATCGCAACCTTCCCTTGCAGTCTGACGACGAGCTCCATGTCAATTTAGAATGGCAGGGTGTTCATTTCATCCCACATGTCTACAGGGGACCCAAAGACAATGGGGTTGCTACCAGTGTCTTTGTCTTGCTTTGTCTTGGCCTTTGAGGGTGATTCACCGTCTGAAAAGGTCGAGGTAGTCGCATACTGTTGTGACGTAAAGCCATACATTCCTCCCCCTATGCGTTGCTTCCAGTGATGGAAATTCGGGCACATTTCCCAGTGCAATTTCAGAGCTACATGTCGAGACTACAGACATCCACTCCATCTGAATACTCAATGTGCACCTCCTCCCACTTGTGTCAACAGCAGAGAGCACCACTGCCCCTGCTTGCAGCACTGCATAGTACTTCAAATGCGCTGGAAGTTATTGAGTACAGGACCCTGCACCGGCTGACTTACTAAAATTAATTTGAAATTAACAACAGCCTCAGTTGCAATGTTTACCCATATTTCCCTGGGTTTCAGTTGGGATAACCAAACCTTATTCAGAATGAAAGGAACTACGATTTGTCCATAATGGACAAATCATAGTTCCTTTCACTCTGAAGATGGTTGGGTTATCCCAATTGAAACCTAAGTAAATATAGGCAAACATTGCAACTGAGGCTGTTGTTAATTTAAAATTAATATTTATACAGTTGCTGACAGGGCCGCGAAATGTTGAAAATATTAAAACTTACTAAAATGCTATACAGAAACTTGAATGGTTGCACCCCATTTGCTTTACATCAACGTACACTGCAGCTATGTCAACATAACCCTCACTTGCGACGGTAGTTCCTACATCTCTGCCTTGTACATTGTGTTCTCCAGGCTTCCCAAATATGTACAACATCTTGGTGGTTGAGAGCACCTCTTCTACCATTGCTCCCACTTTGGGAGAAATACCCCCCACATCCCAGGGCCATCGGTTCCCTCCCTGCAGCCAGAGAGGCCACAGAATCCTTTAGCTCCTCATGTATGGAAGGGGTCTCTGCGGATTCTCTCTTCCAAGGTCTCCACGAATATTAAAGTGGACACTCGCCAGTGGCTGAAGGAGCCACAAGCTGCTGAACGGAGGGCTTCACCGTCTTCCTCCATGCCTGAAGCCACTTTGGAGAAGTCTTTGAAGCAAGCTTCTAAAGAGAAGCAAGAGAGTAAGCAGATGAAGGAGAAGTCTGCTAGGAGGCCCTGACACCACCACTCCCTACCAGTTCTGCGTCTGAGGACAACGTGAAGATTTTAACGTCCCCTGAGAACCTGGATCTCGGCGATGTCTCAGACCCAATTAAAATTGATACAAATACTCAACCAGTGGGAGCAAGTTATGCTGCGTGAACTGCCTCCTTGGTCACTTCATGCCTTCCCAACTACCGAAAGCATCATCCTCCAGAGTAACTGCGATGGTTCTTTCTCTCACCTGGGTTAGTTATGACAACTCTTAAGCGTTACAACTGCTTCTTGTATTGGAATGAGGACACCCATCCTTCATGACTGTTGGGGGTAGTGCAAAAACATTACTGACTGTGACAGACTGTCAAGTGGCATTTGCATCTATGCCTTAACGCTATCTGTAGCGAACCTGAGCCCCTTCAAACACCTTTAGAAGCTGTGATTGTCAGGGTGAGGGCAACTGTAACATGTACCTCACTCCTGAAGGTGAAGCGCCACCCCATGTACTGGCTGCACTGATTTCCCAACTCCTCCCACCCTCCCTACTTCTGGATGGTTTTAACGCCCATAATACTTTGTGGGGTGGAACCAAGTTTACTGGCCTTGGCAAAAATGTCAAGGAACTGCTAATTCAACTCAACCTTTGCCTCCTAAATACGGGTGACTCCAGTCATTTCAGTGTGGCACATGGCATATGCTCGACCATTGATCTTTCGGTTTGCAGTCCAGGCCTTCCCCCATCTATACAAAGGAAAGCTCAAAACGACTTGTAGTGTCCACTTTCTACTCTTCCTCTCCCTACCCCAGTGTCTCTCATCCAGACGCCTGTACAAATGTGCTCATACCAAAGGCTGACTCACATGCTTTCACTTCTGTTACCTCCACTGAATCTCCATTGCATGGCAATATTGATGAGGTGATCCACATCATAACTACTAGCGCAGCTGAATCGACAGTCCCTTGTTCCACAAGTTGCCTCCAGCAGAAGTCCGTGTCTTGGTGGTCGCCAGAAATAGCGGCGGCCATTACAGACTGTAGGCAGACCTTCCAACATCATAAGCACCACCTGTATCTGGAGAACCTCATTGCCTTCAAATGGCTCTGTGCCGAGGTACACCTACTGATCAAACGATGGAACGAGTGTTGGGATCTCCACCATTGGAACGAGAACCTTTCCTTCCCAACTGTGGACCAAGCTCTGACAACTTTACAGCTATCACACCCTTGTAGTTGTACCTGGAATTTCCACACATAGAGCAGTATCTGCCAAACCAGACGCAATCGCAGAGCGGCTTGCCAAGCATTATGATCGCACCTCTGCATCTGAGAATTACTACCCCGCCTTTCGTCTGCTCAAATAGTGGGTGGAACAACAACACCTATCTGTTGCTTCACACCACCCTGGCCGATATAATGCTCCCTTTAGTGAGTGGGAATTTCTCAGTGTCCCCTGGCCCAAATCGCATCCATTCTGAAATGAATAAACATCTGTTAGTGGATTTCCAGCGCTACAACCTTACCGTCTTCAACCGCATCAGAAACGATGGCGAATTACCGGCTCAATGGCGGGAAAGTATTATCGACCCAGTACTAAAGCCTGGTAAGAATTCGCTAGAGGTGGATAGCTATCCTCCTATCAGTATCACCAACGTTGTGTACAAGCTGCTCCAATATATGGTGGCATGGCAGTTTTATTGGCTCCTTGAGTCTTAGGGCCTTCTGGCTCCATCCCAGGGTGGTTTCGCCATGGGTACGCCACCATCGACAACTTCGTCCCCCTGGAGTCTTCCATTCGATCGGCCTTCTCCCAGCAACAACACCTTATTGTTGTCTTTTTTGACATGATGAATGCCTACAATACCACTCGCTACTCTGCATGAGTGGAGTCTCTGGGGCCCATTTCCGATTTTAATACGGAACTTCTTGTCGCTCCATACTTTCAGAGTTCGCGTTAGTACTTTCCAGAATGCGCCACATGTAGAAGAAAACACGGTCCCACAAGGCTCTGTCTTGAGTTTACCACTCTTTTTATTGCTGTTAATGGTCTCACACTAGCAGTAGTGTCCTCAGCATCACCGCTCTACATGCTGACGGTTTTTGTATTTCCTTTTGCTCTTCTATTGGTGTGGCTGAATGCTAGCTGCAGGGTGCAGTCATGGACATTCAAAAATGGTTCAAATGGCTCTGAGCACAATCGGACTTAACTTCTGAGGTCATCAGTCCCCTAGAACTTGTTGTTGTTGTTGTGGTCTTCAGTCCTGAGACTGGTATGATGCAGCTCTCCATGCTACTCTATCCTGCGCAAGCTTCTTCGTCTCCCAGTACCTACTGCAGCCTACATCCTTCTGAATCTGCTTAGTGTATTCATCTCTGGGTCTCCCTCTACGATTTTTACCCTCCACGCTGCCCTCCAATACTAAATTGGTGATCCTTCGATGTCTCAGAACATGTCCTACCAACCGATCCCTTCTTCTAGTCAAGTTGTGCCACAAGTTCCTCTTCACCCCAATCCTATTAAATACCTCCACATTAGTTAGGTGATCTGCCCATCTAATCTTCAGCATTCTTCTGTAGCGCTACATTTCGAAAGCTTCTATTCTCTTCTTGTCTAAACTATTTATCGTCCACGTTTCACTTCCGTACATGGCTACACTCCATACAAATACTTTCAGAAACGACTTCCTGACATTTAAATCTATACTCGTCGTTAACAAATTTTTCTTCTTCAGAAACGGTTTCCTTGCCATTGCCAGTCTACATTTTATATCCTCTCTACTTCGACCATCATCAGTTATTTTGCTGCTCTTCCAAGTACTTTTCTGTCTCTGACAGAATTACAATGTCATCGGCCAACCTCAAAGATTTTATTTCTTCTCCATGAATTTTAATACCTACTTCGAACTTTTCTTTTGGTTCCTTTGCTGATTGCTCAATATACAGATTCAATAACATCTGGGATAGGCAACAACACTATCTCACTCACTTCCCTACCACTGCTTCCCTTTCATACCCCTCGACTCTTATAACTGCCATCTGGTTTCTGTACAAGTTGTTAATAGCCCTTCGCTCCCTGTATCTTACCCCTGCCACCTTCAGAATTTGAAAGGGAGTATTTCAATCAACATTGTCAATAGTTTTCTCTAAGTCTACAAATGCTAGAAACGTAGGTTTGCCTTTCCTTAATATTTCTTCTAAGATAAGTCGTAGGGTCAGTATTGCCTCACGTCTTCCCACATTTCTACGGACTCCAAACTGATCTTCCCCGAGGTCTGCTTCTATCAGTTTTTCCATTCGTCTGTAAGGAATTCGTGTTAGTATTTTGTAGCTGTGGCTTATGAAACTGATAGTTCGGTAATTTTCACATCTGTCAACACCTGCTTTCTTTGAGATTGGAATTATTATATTCTTCTTCAAGTCTGAGGGAATTTCGCCTGTCTCATACATCTTGCTCACCAGATGGTAGACTTTTGTCAGAACTGGCTCTTCCAAAGCTGTCAGTAGTTCTAATGGAATATTGTCTACTCCAGGGGCCTTGTTTCGACTAAGGTCTTTGAGTGCTCTGTCAAACTCTTCACGCAGTATCATATCTCCCCTTTCATCTTCATCTACATCCTCTTGCATTTCCATAGTATTGTCCTGAAGTACATCGCCCTTGTATAGGCTCTCTATATACTCCTTCCACCTTTCTGCTTTCCCTTCTTTGCTCAGAACTGGGTTTCCACCTCAGCTCTTGATATTCATGCAAGTGGTTCTCCTTTCTCCAAAGGTCTCCTTAATTTTCCTGTAGGCAATATCTATCTTACCCCTAGTGAAATAAGCCTCTACATCTTTACATTTGTCCTCTAGCCATCCATGGTTAGCCATTTTGCACGTCCTGTCGATATCATTTTTGAGACGTTTGTATTCCTTTCTGCCTGCTTCATTTACTGCAGTTTTATATTTTCTCCTTTCATAATTTAAATTCAATATTTCTTCTGTTACCCAAGGGTTTCTACTAGACCTCGTCTTTTTACCTACTTGATCCTCTGCTACCTTCACTATTTCATCCCTCAAAGCTACCCATTCTTCTTCTACTGCATTTCTTTCCTCCATTCCTGTCAATTGCTCCCTTATGCTCTCCCTGAAACTCCGTACAACCTCTGGTTCTTTCAGTTTATCCAGGACCCGTCTCCTTGAATTCCAACCTTTCAGCAGTTTCTTCAGTTTTAATCTACAGTTCATAACCAATAGATTGTGGTCAGAGTCCACATCTGCCCCTGGAAATGTCTTACAATTTAAAACCTGGTTCCTAAATCTCTGCCTTACCATTATATAATCTGTCTGATACCTTTTAGTATCTCCGGGGTTCTTCCATGTATACAACCTTCTTTCAGGATTCGTGAACCAAGTGTTAGCTATGATGCTCCACGCCAAATTCTACCAGACGGCTTCCTCTTTCATTTCTTAGCCTCAATCCATATTCACCTACTATGTCTCTTTCTCTCCCTTTTCCTGCTCTCGAATTCCAGTCAGCCATGACTATTAAATTTCCGTTTCCCTTCACTACCTGAATAATTTCTTTTATGTCATCATTCATTTCATCAATTTCTTCGTCATCTGCAGAGCTAGTTGGCATATAAACTTGTACTACTGTAGTAGGCGTGGTCTTCGTGTCTATCTTGGCCACAATAATGCGTTCACTATGCTGTTTGTAGAAGCGTACCCGTACTCCTGTTTTTTTTTTATTCATTATTAAACCTACTCCTGCATTACCCCTATTTGATTTTGTATTTATAATTCTGTATTCACATGACCAAACGTCTTGTTCCTCCTGCCACCGAACTTCACTAATTCCCACTATATCTAACTTTAGAGTATCCATTTCCCTATTTAAATTTCCTAACCTACCTTCTCGATTAAGGGATCTGTCATTCCAAGCTCCGATCCGTAAAACGCCAGTTTTTTTTCTCCTGATAATGACGTCCTCCTGAGTAGTCCCCACCCGGAGATCCGAATGGGGGACTATTTTACCTCAGGAATATTTTACCCAAGGACGCCATCATCATTTAATCATACAGTAAAGCTGCATGCCCTCGGGAAAATTTACGGCTGTAGTTTCCCCTTGCTTTCAGCCGTTCGCAGTACCAGAACAGCAAGGCCATTTTGGTTAGTGTTAGAAGGCCAGATCAGTCAATCATTGAGACTGTTGCCCCTGCAACTACTGAAAAGGCTGCTGCCCCTCTTCAGGAACCACATACTCCTCCGTTGTGGTTGCACCTACGGTCCGCAAGCCTCCCCACCAGCGGCAAGGATCATGGTTCATGGGGGGGAACTTAGATCTACTTAAACATAACTAACCTAAGGACATCACAGACATCCATGCCCTAGGCAGAATTCGAACCTGCGACCGTAGCGGCCGCGCGTTTGCAGACTGTAGCGCCTAGAACCGCTCGGCCACCCTGCCCGGCAATGGACCTTCACTCACACCTTTTAGTTCTCAGCTGCCAAGACTTGGGTCATGCACTTCTGTCATCACTGTACTGTCAAGCCCCATCCAGAGCTTTACCTTGATAACCAAATAGTGTAGCGGAGACTTACTGCATTTTGGGGCTGGTCGTCAGCTCCTGCTCAACTTGGCTTCTCCTTCCTCGTTGGCTTAAGGAAAAGTGCTGGTAACATTTTAATATTATTCGATGCCTGAGCCACATCGACTGGGGTGTTGACGGATGCTGACCAATCTACACTGCTGCATCTGTACAAAGCGCTCATGCAGTCCTGTATCGACTATGGGAGCCTGGCATGTGGTTCAGCATCACCTTCCGTGCTGCATCTGCTGGACACTATCCACCACAGCGGAGTTCAGATCACGATGGGAGCTTTTTGAATGAGCATAACGAACAGCCTCCTGGTGGAAGCTGGCATTTCTCCATTGCAGTTCCGGCAGCAGCTACTGCTTCCAAATTATACCACCCACATTCGTAGTTCACCTTGCCATCCAAATTCCCATCTCCTGTTCCCTAACATGGCAATGTATGTCCCACAACAGTGGCCCAGAACTGTAACTCTCTGTTTGCTTTCACGTAATACTTAATCCGACCTCCTGCTCCTTCCCTAATGACGTAACCGTTGACGGGAGATTAAATTCCAACTCTTCTCTCTCTCCTCCTCGTTTCTCTTGTACTTTACGCACTTGGCAAATAGCTTTACCTCATTTGTAGAAGAAATACACCTCTCAAAAGAACATGTGTACCAACGTCCGGTTTATTTAATCTGTTCTGATAAGGCAGTATCTCATGTTGTAGGGAAGCAGCCCACTCACGCCTTATGAAGTTCACATCAGTCTTTCCATTGTGTGCCAGCCAGTCCACTGTAACTAGCTCTGACGTCATGAATGTTGCGCAATACTTTAAAAATCAAGTAAATAACCTGAAACGTTTCTAGCATGTCAGGAGTAACACTAAATTAATATGTGTTGGATATCAGTTCAATAACTTTGACCATTTTCGAAATTTGGATGTTTTTCTGTAAAAATCATTGGCGCAACAGAAAAGAGCAAGAAACTTAAAAATTTATATCTAGATTCCTTTTGCATATTAGTAGAAACAGTATTCTGGATCTCACAAATTAAAATTTTAGTTGAAATTCATGATTTTCTGGTTTTTATCTTAAGAATTAAGGAAGGAAAATAGATTAAGTGGGCGAATAAATAAAACTTGGATGTTTAAATTTAAGTAGAAGGGAGATCCGCTATAATCATTAAAATGTGAGTAGTTTCAACAGAATAAGTATAAAACTATAGCTATAGCGTATCTCCAAAGAGCAAGTTCAGAACTCGTCTAATGCGTGTAGTGTAATTAAATTAATTCTCTCGCACAAAATATTTGACTTAGCCACGTCAGACTTTTATTATGATTACTTATTTGTGTTCTGATTGCACAATTAAATTGAAAGCTTCATCGGCCATCAGCAAAGGAAGCAATGATCTATTCGATAGCTTAAAGTGGTGCATTACTAGCCCAGCGGCTAGTCGGGAGAGCAGATTTGATCAGGCGTTCCCTTAGCCGTCCGCACCACGGCTTTACATGTAAGAACGCTGTGTGAGAAAAGGAAGGCCCAGTTCTCTCCAGACGCTGATTAGCGCACCACCTGTGCCGGGTGGTCGCGTCGCGTCGGTATCGTTGATACAAACAGCCTCGGATGCAGTAATAAGTTACTCGGGATACGCGTAACCATGAAATCGTTTTCGAGTGAAGTGTTAATTTTGGGATGACGTTAATGATCTATCTTTAGTTTGCATATGTCGTATTTTCACGTGCTGCTGCTGGACAGACATTGCACCATTATTTAGCGTGGCGTTTGATGAACATTATCATCAAATTACGGTGAGCATTCACTTAAACATTTAATTCGAACAGTTATAGTTGCATCAGCGCATTAGGCTCTGAACTGCTCTGGCAGTTGGAATGTGTGGACTCTTTATGGTCTGTGACTTTCAGAATATAGTGAACATTTTAGAGAGAATGGTTTATGATTATGAATCCCAGACAATCTCCTAATTCCTCAGAGCTATAAGCTGTAGCTATAAATGTATTTCTCAGATGAAGTGGGCACTAGGAATTCTAATTACAGGCTTCACGTTTTGCTAATCACTTTCTAGTTGCCAATATTGTAGTTAGAGAGCCAGTGTTGACAATGGCAAACAGCATAAATACAAAACATTTATTCTATTTTTCCACCCACCGCCCCACGTATGTTGCTAATCGGCCGGGAAACAAACTGAGTAGAAGTGAAAGTGATTTTTAAATATTCGGATTCGGAAGTGAAATGCGACACGCAACTGAGCAATGGAACAGTGATAGACAGTGTTACGTGTGCATGTGGACGACGCAATTGGATTAACAACGCATCTGGAATGACGGAGCTGGCGCTGAGTGTAGCTGCACTGCTGACATCGCGAGAAGTCAGTCTCGCCGCACCGCAGTCATCCGTCGGAGCGACCGGAGCCGCGTCTGCTGTTGCAGGCTACGCCCACAACACAGCAGTTGTCGAGGTGCCGTCTGCAGTTCAACGCGCTGCGTCACATCAGTAATCCTGGTACGCCACGCCAGCAACGCCATACGTCGAGCAGAAGGAACTAAGTTAAGTGAAAAGCTGTTAAAACTTTTACTAACCTGCACTAAAAGGCTGTCGGCGATGGAACCGCAAAAAGAAACAAAAGTTAAATCTAAATCAGGACCTATGTCTGTTGAAGGAACTGTAAATCCAGATAACGGTTCAAGTGTAAATATGCATGAAAATAGTAATGTTGAAGTGAAATCCGAACTAGTGTCTCCTGACAGTAGTGTGGAAAAGGGCAACGATTCAATAATAGAGACCCCTGTAGTAAAGCAGAAATCAGAAAGTGTTAAGTTATTGGATGATAGTTTCTCTGATGAATTAAAAATGAAATAGTCATCAGAGATGGTAGAGTTTAAAAAGGAGAAGTTAGATATGACTGATCAATCAGGAAGTTTCATTTAGTTTTGATGTTTCTGGTGTTGGAGCTAGTTTTTCGTCACATGAGTGTGATGAAAAGCCAGCTAGTGAGCAACCCAAAGATACTGGGGCTATTGATTTACATGTAATATTACAAGCAATAGCTGCCAGTAATGCAAAAATGTCAGCCAGTAATGCTAGAATGACAGCTGAATTAAAATCTGATATAATTGAGGTAATAACAGGATTCTGGCCAGCCAAACTTATTTTAATAAACGGTTTGAGGCAATGGACAGTAAATTAGAATCCAATAAAGCTGAATTAGAAACTTCCTTCAAGCCTGGCTGCAATAAGTTGAAAGAGGATCTGAACAGTATAAATTATAAAATTGATTACAACCATGAGGATATTGAGAAAAAGGTTGCTCAAAAGTTATCTGAGATGTATAAAACAATAAAATCCGAAGTTGCTGAGGTTCGCAAAGACTTCCAAATGGAAGATGCGAAGCTGGAGCACAAGTTAACAGGAAAGATCGAGGCGGAATCTGAACTGTGCTCAGATAGGTTTAAAGATGTTAATATCAAAGTAAACATATGTCAAGCAGAAGTAGACGCAATCAAAACTGATAGTACTCATATTGTGCAAAGAGTAGATAAAGTTGAAATGAGAGTAGAAAATATTAGTACTAAAATTGCTAACATTGAGAGTAAAGTAACTTCAGTAACTTCTGGTAATGGTAGTATGCAACAAGTTGTAGCTGCAAACGCCGATTTTATCGGGTGTTGGCAGTTCTTGCGGTTCGATCCAGAGAAAAATAGCCACCCGCTAGATTTCTGGAACGATTCTGAAGATGTGATTCCACCAACTTGGTCTGAACGAGAGAAAATCTCATTTATTAGAAGCCATTTAGCGGGTGACCCCATGCTTTGGTCAGCTGATGTTATGTTGAAGTGTAAAACATTAGCGGAATTTAAAACAGCTTTCATTAATGAGTATTGGTCTAGCAATAAGCAAAATGAAGTGTTGAGAGAATTTTTCAGTGGAAAACGCTTCAATGCAGGCAAGGAATCTATTACAGAGTTTGCCAGGTCATGGATCTCACGTCTGTCACATTTGGCCGAAAAGCTAAAACCTGAAATGATAATACTAGGTTTGGAAGCCAAACTGCCATGGTATTGGCAAACTAGAATTATATCTGCCCCTAGAGACAATTTGGATCGTTCCATTCAATATTTGGAACGTGTAGAGCGTGTGGCTGCCAATGAGGAGCAAGCACGTAATAACAGAAATGCTAGTAACACTAGTAGTAATTTTAAGAACGAGCAGAATGGCAATGTAAACATCAGAACAGTAGGTGTTCGCCATCCTAGGATAGGTAGGAGTTGGAGAAATAATTACCAGAACCAACAATGGCATCCAAATGATAGTAATTTTGTTCCTAACAAAAATGTGCAAGTAATCAACAGTGTTGAAAGCAATGCTGTGCCAGTTAACTATAATGCAAATAAAGGTAACAGTAGTAGGCAGAGGCTAGAAAACTAGTTCCCGTCTATGAGGATACTGGCGCTCACCAGGCGGTTGCTTTTCCTAAGCCAGTAATTACAGTAATTAGTATGACAGATCAGTATACTCAAACTGATGATTCGGATGTTGGGTCGGTAGCATCCAATGATACTGCAGAAATATTAAACCACTCACAGTATTTGATACATACCGAGCTAGAGACGCATTCTAAGTGGGAAGAGAAAGAGAAGGCGCAGCAGCGTAACGGTAGGGAAGAGCTACAAAATACTGAATTGTCAGGTGAAGAAGAAGAAGAAATTCATGCTTATATTTACGATGAGGATGATGTGCTCTTATCTAAAGTGCCTGTGCAGGATGTTGATACTGTACTAATAGATTTAGGACAGGAGGTAAGTGAGAATGTAGAGGATAGCCTGTTGGGGGTCGATGAACCCAGTAGCTGTAACCAATTGTCACTGGAAAAGGAACCCGACGATAATAGTGAAAGTGGTTTAGCTGTAACTAGTGTTATCCCCGGCCTGGAGGCGAAGAATCGCTCGGACTACAGTAATTTGGGTCATATTGAGCAAACTAAGTGTAATGAAGTCGTGCGGTGTTTCGATTTGAAATTAATAGACCGACTGGAAATGTGTTATTGCAGAGTTTTAGATCTTCGCTTTCAATGTATAGAGCTTTAGAACTTCGCTTTCAATGTATGCAACAACTGAAGTCATTCGCCATCTTTTGGGCTGTGTTATAGATTAAAGTATCAGATGACCTCTCAGAAATAATTGTGTAATGATAACCCATTGTTCCTTCGTGAGGTACATTTGATCACGATGTATTCAACGAAACACGTGCAATGCGATATCTTAACGCAGTGCAAGTTGCAAGGGCTGTCCGTTTGATCCAAGAAGGATGGATTCTCGTGTACTGCAGACGCCAATGTCTCCACATCTGTCATCAATAGACGCGACACAGGGACACATGCTAGTGCACAAGGCGAATTGGACAAAGTCGCCGACACTTCACAACACAACGTGAAGACAGATATCTGGCCAACTCTGCCAACTGTGCGTTGCACCGTCGTACAGTCAGCGCCAAAAATCAACAAACCAATATCAGAAGGGCCACTGGAGTCGCTGGGTCAAATCAGATTGTTAGAAATACTTACAAGAAACACCCTTACAATCCAAAGTCAAAGTTAGTCCGCAGAGCCGCCGTTCCCATCTGAACAGGCAGCTTCGTTTTTTTTTTGGTGTCAGTCTACTGACTGGTTTGATGCGGCCCGCCACGAATTCCTTTCCTGTGCTAACCTCTTCATCTCAAAGTAGCACTTGCAACCTACGTCCTCAATTATTTGCTTGACGTATTCCAATCCCTGTCTTCCTCTACAGTTTTTGCCCTCTACAGCTCCCTCTAGTACCATGGAAGTCATTCCCTCATGTCTTAGCAGATGTCCTATCATCCTGTCCCTTCTCCTTATCAGTGTTTTCCACATATTCCTTTCCTCTCCGATTCTGCGTAGAACCTCCTCATTCCTTACCTTATCAGTCCACCTAATTTTCAACATTCGTCTATAGCACCACATCTCAAATGCTTCGATTCTCTTCTGTTCCGGTTTTCCCACAGTCCATGTTTCACTACCATACAATGCTGTACTCCAGACGTACATCCTCAGAAATTTCTTCCTCAAATTAAGGCCAGTATTTGATATTAGTAGACTTCTCTTGGCCAGAAATGCCTTTTTTGCCATAGCGAGTCTGCTTTTGATGTCCTCCTTGCTCCGTCCGTCATTGGTTATTTTACTACCTAGGTAGCAGAATTCCTTAACTTCATTGACATCGTGATCATCAATCCTGATGTTAAGTTTCTCGCTGTTGTCATTCTTCTACTTCTCAATATCTTCGTCTTTCTCCGATTTACTCTCAAACCATACTGTGTACTCATTAGACTGTTCATTCCATTCAGCAGATCATTTAATTCTTCTTCACTTTCACTCACGATAGCAATGTCATCAGCGAATCGTATCATTGATATCCTTTCACCTTGTATTTTAATTCCACTCCTGAACCTTTCTTTTATTTCCATCATTGCTTCCTCGATGTACAGATTGAAGAGCAGGGGCGAAAGGCTACAGCCTTGTCTTACACCCTTCTTAATACGAGCACTTCGTTCTTGATCGTTCACTCTTATTATTCCGTCCTGGTTGTTGTACATATTGTATATGACCCGTCTCTCCCTATAGCTTACCCCTACTTTTTTCAGAATCTCGAACAGCTTGCACCATTTTGTATTGTTGAACGCTTTTTCCAGGTCGAAAAATCCTATGACAGTGTCGTTAGCGAAATATATTATTCACAGACGATTCCAGATTTCCTCTGACTCAAGGTAATTGCCGTGTTCGTATGCGGTGAGCTGTACCTGCCAAATGTTGCCCAGGAAGTCGGCAGATGAAACCTGTGATGGTGTGGCAAGTCATCAATATTGAAAGCCTTTCGGATTTCGTCTTTGTCCGTGGTCATCCTTTCACCAGGCAGTACTTCGAACAGATCCGTCAGACCTTGTGGTGGCTACTGCGTACGGTGGTGGCTCAGGATTCTTCCTCAAGCACGACATTTCCAGGGCCACGCGGCGGGAGTCACCAGGGATATCTTACTATGCGTGGACGTTGTTGTAATTAACCAGCGGTGAGTTCCGCCGTAGACCCCATCAAACTTCTGTGGAATATGCTTCACAGAGGTGTTCGAGATCGTCCTTTTTCACTATAGACTCTGCAAGAACTCTCAAGGGCTCTCATTGAAGAATGGGAACGGATACCACAGGGTGACGTCTGTAGAATAATACAGATGATAAGAAAAATTAGTAAAAAGCAGTCTCGATCGCACAGCCATATATTAAAAATATAAACGGTTTAGACCTCTAGTAGTAGGCTGTCTTCAGACGATGCACCATCCGGCTGTCGCTGATGACGCTTGGAACAGCTGTGCTGATACCATTCCCAAAACTTCATTGTGCAGTTTTGCTACTGGGATCAGCACGTTCCAAACTTCATCAACGGCTGCCGGATGGTGCATTATTTGAAGATGGCCTGCTGGCCGGAGTGGCCGAGCGGTTATAGGTGATACAGTCTGGAACCGCGCGACCGCTACGGTCGCAGGTTCGAATCCTGCCTCGGGCATGGATGTGTGTGATGTCCTTAGGTTAGTTAGGTTTAAATAGTTCTAAGTTCTAGGGGACTGATGACCTTAGACGTTAAGTCCCGTAGTGCTCAGAGCCATTTGAACCATTTTTTTATTTCCTTTATCACACTGCACAGACATAAACACACTATTATTCAAACTGTGTGCCACTACTATTAAGCACAGAGGTAAATCCTTCAAACACAGAGGTAAATCCTTCGCTACGCAACCGCCTTTTCCTCACGCAGCCTACACCTTCCACAGCCTCTCTACAACTGCCTCTGCTTGCGACTGTCTGCGCCACTGGGCATTGTCGCCCTCCAAAGAACAACCACTTACAGATACTACACACCAATACCCTCACAACCAGTTTTATCTATCCACTTTTATTTTAGTACCTTAGTTCAAATTTCTGTCATAATAACAGTTTCTGTTACAGTGGTCAAATTTGTTACCCCGAAGTTACACTCCCTTCTCTACTACTACGTAAATGATGTGTAGTTTACCAGGGCTTAAAACTGAACAGTTTTATTTAGACATTCGTGCATTTAACCAGCTTCAACACAAATAAAACCAGGACACATTTATTTCCGTTTTTGGGCACACAGTATTACGTAACTGACACTCATCCGTAATGAATTCCCCTTACTCCGTGACTTCTACGAGACGTGTTTTTTAAGTCTTGTCCGTTTGAACATAAGTACACAACGAAAGGTTATTTCAAAAAAGTAAATTAAGTAAATTTATTTTCAGAAAGTACAAACTTCACTCTATTTTTCGACATAGTGCCAAGTTTGTTGAAACATGTATCATACCTCCAACCAATTTTAAAATATCTTTTTCATTAAAACTTGCCACCTGCTCCGATAACCAAGAGTTCACTGCCGTTTCCACGTCGTCGTCATGATTGTAAAGTTTGCAACTGAGATGTTGTTTGAGGTGGAGGAACAGATGCTAATCGCTCGGCGCAAGTTCAGGAACGTAGGGTGGGTGGTCTAAAACTTCCCAGCCAAAACTGTCCAATAAATCGCAGGTCTGGCCTGCATTGTCATGGAGAAGGGCAATTCCCTCTGTCAGCATGTCGCATCTTTTTTTTTTTAATTGCTCTGTGTAGTTTTCTCAGGGTTTGGCAGAATGCTTCCGCATTGATAGTGTTTCATCGTTGCATGAAGTCGACCAACAAAACGCCATGCGTATCTCAAAACACCGACGCAGTGATTTTGCGCTGGGACAGAGTCTGTTTGGCCTTCACCTTTACAGGTGAGTGTGTGTGTTTCCATTCCATGCTCTGTTGCTTCGATTCTGGTGTGATATGCAAAACCCATGTTTCGTCTCCAGTTACGATCTGACTCAAGAGGCCGTCACCTTCTTTGTGATAACGAGTCAAGAACTTCATCGCACACTCAAGTCTTTGGTTTTTGTGGTCCTCTCTTAGCAGTTTCGGGATCCAACAGGAGCGCAGTTTCCTAAACTTTAGGTGTTCAGAAACAATCTTGTAAAGCACTGGTCTCTCCACGTCAGGAAATTCGTTTGAGAGACCTGTTTTTGTCAAGCGCCTGTTCTCACGAATCCTCACTTCAACTGAAGACACCATATCGTCTGTAATCAAAGAAGGGCGACCGGGGCGGTCCTCATCATGGACGCTGTCACGGCCATCTTTGAATTGTCGTACCCACTTGCGCACTTTGCTTTCACTCATAACAGTATCATCGTACACTTCGCAAATCTGTCTTTGAATTTAGGCAGCAGACAGGTTTCTTGCTGACAAAAACCACAATACTGAGCGAAAGACACACGTGGCGCGGGCGAGTTAATAGTCTTAAACATTTTGGAAGCACAGAACCGAACCGTGTGGGTTAGGTACAGAGCTGAAACTGAGCAGAGTTGTTCCCGAGGGATGCCAGTACACGACACAGGCGCTCGTTGCGGTATGCGCGCGAACTAGTAGGGTCTACAACAAAACGCACCTTACTTAACAAAACACGCCTCGTATTATTAGTCAGAATGAGAGGAAACCTAATCTTATCAATATGTGGGAAACCGCAAGCCGAGCAGAATCGATCGTGGCGAGCCCCAGCGTCTGAGTCGGGGCCACTTTGTATCTGGCGGAGCTGGTCGATGCGGACATCGACCTGCGCACTTGGCCGCCCGGTATATTCCAATGAGGTCGCAACGGCCGAGCGATGCGGAACCGTCGGCGTAGTCAAATAAACACCGGAACCGCGCCGGGGCAGTATTTCTTCACACACGTATATACAAACTCACCGCCTTCACGGCAACATCAGTAACTCCAGACTGAAGCAACAGTATACACCTCTGTCAAGGGAATGCGAAATTTATTCTGGAGGTAACCAATATTTATTAATAACACTACGACCCAAATATACAGACTGCCAGGTTAGTCTTGTCCACCCCAAATAGAAGAAAAAGATAGAAAGAAATGTGTCAAGAAGTGTTATTTAGCTTGTAACACAAATACTCGCAATGTATTGTTCTCAGTATATGAAAGTATGTCTCCAAAAACTGCCCCTTTCTACATGAAGTTTTGATCCAAGAAATGATTTATAACGTAATCTGCCTATCATTCTAAAACATAACCGAGAACAGTTAGCGGTAACTCTGTGGAATTGAAGGAGATATGGATAAAAGTTAATACACTACTGGCCATTAAAACTACTACACCAAGAAGAAATGCAGATGATAAACAGGTATTCATTGGACAAATATATTGTACTAGAACTGACATGTGATTACATTTTCAAACAATTTGGGTTCATAGGTCCTGAGAAATCAGTACCCAGAACAACCACCTCTGGCCGTAATAACGGCTTTGATACGCCTGGGCATTGAGTCAAACAGAACTTGAATGGCGTGTACAGGTACAGCTGCCCATGCAGCTTCAACACGATACCACAGTTCATCAAGAGTAGTGACTGGCGTATTGTGACGAGCCAGTTGCGCGGCCACCATTGACCAGACGTTTTCAATTGGTGAGAGATCTGGAGAATGTGTTGGCCAGGGCAGCAGTTGAACATTTTCTGTATCCAAAAGGCCCGTACAGGACCTGCAACATGCGGTCGTGTATTATCCTGCTGAAATGTAGGGTTTCGTAGGGATCGAATGAAGGGTAGAGCCACGGGTCGTAACACATCTGAAATGTTCAAAGTGCCGTCAATGCGAACAAGAGGTGACCGAGACGTGTAACCAATGGCACCCAATACCGTCACGCCGGGTGATACGCCAGTATGGCGATGACTAATACACACTTCCAATGTTCGTTCACCGCGATGTCACCAAACACTGATGCGACCATTACGATGCTGTAAACAGAACCTGGATTCATCCGAAAAAATGACATTTTGCCATTCGTGCACCCAGTTTCGTCGTCGAGTACACCATCGAAGTGCTCCTGTCTGTAATGCAGCGTTAAGAGTAACCGCAGCCATGGTCTCCGAGCTGATAGTCCATGCTGCTGAAAACGTCGTCGAACTGTTCCTGCAGATGGTTGTTGTCTTGCAAAATTCTCGACTCAGGGATCGAGACGTGGCTGCACGATCAGTTACAACCATGCGTATAAGATGCCTGTCATCTCGACTGATAGGCCGTTGGGATCCAGGACGGGGATCCGTATTACCCTCCTGAAACCACCGATTCCATATTCTGCTGACAGTCATTGGATCTTGACCAATGCCAGCAGCAATGTTGCGATACGATAAACCCCAATCAGGGTAGGCTATAATCTGTGGTGTGCGTACTGTAAGACCTTCGGTACACACCCCATCATATTATTCGACTTGTCGCACTAACGAAGTAGGTGAGTGTCAGCAATATGTCTCGTGGTCTTATCGTGGCGTGTTTATCTTCTGCCGTTAGGTCAGACGATAGAAATGCCACTTGCACGCTTAGAGTAGCAGATTGGCGGTGACCAACTTTATACAGAACTTGATTAATTTTCACACACATTTATTAAAATAATAAAAAGCATAAACCTTACTTAACTTGATTCTGGATGCTATTTACAATTGACAGTCAGTTCCTTTGGTCTTGGTACGTTAATCTTATTCTCACATATCTCTGATACTTGACGAAGTGTCTATACATTTATCTTCATGGCTATGTACAGGAATATGAAAATCTTATTAGGCGCAGACTGAAACTTGACTATAGACTGGTACAGACTAATGTAGACTGGTACAGTTTATTGCAGACAAATGTAGACTAATGCAGACTGACTAATCGGAGGTCTGTACACTCGTTATAATACATCGCGTGTTCAGGTATCACTGCGCGAGTGTGATCCGCGAGGAGAAGAGGTTCTACGTCAGTAGCAGTCTCATTGGCTGCATTACATATTAATACGCAGCTCGGCGGAAGTAGAATTTGGTCCGTCTTTATGGCAGTGCCATCTCGTTGTGCGGAGACGGACGAGCGCTGCGCCTGCGCTGTTGTGATTAGTGGGGGGCGCTCCATTGGGAAAGTTGTGTACGCGCTGACTACGCGGAACTATGTACACCACACAATCCGACCTTTATCAAAGTCGGAAACGTGGTGGTACGTATTTCTTCTCCTTACACGAGGCATCACAGCAACGATTCACCAGGCAACGCCGGTCAACTGCTGTTTGTGTATGAGAAATCGATTGGAAGCTTTCCTCATGTCAGCACGTTGTAGATGTCGCCACCGGCGCCAACCTTGTGTGAATGCTCTGAAAAGCTAATCACTTGGATATCGCAGCATCTTCTTCCTGTCGGTTAAATTTCGCGTCTGTAGCACGTCATCTTCGTGGTGTAGCAATTTTAATGGCCAATCGTGTATGTTTGACTGAATTTTATGATCATGGTTGCGTCTAGCCGCTCAGATTCGAAGAACCTATGTATGATCCACCTTCTAGTTGCAGCACGTGCAGTGAACATGCGTGGCTCCATCTAATAATGTAACACATTTCTGTATAATACAAAGATCCAAAGCTACGATCAGTAGCCACTATCCACGGAATATTCACACCGTCAGTTACCTTCCAACTTGAAAAAACGTGCACAAAGTAGCCAAAGCTTTTTGATCACTGTGGTTTTGAAACGAGTGTATACTGGCTGCTATTGTGCCTCATATTGGCAAATATTCCAGGTGAATGCAGAAAAAAGGGTAAGTGTTCTAAATTGGAGTGAAGCGCAGAGTGTAAAGTTCGTGTTTAAAAATGAATTTGTTACTGACTTAGGCTTCAGTTCATTGTATATTTATTGCGAATTCAAACAATGGCATGGATGCAGGAAGAAAAGCATAATTGTTCATACGTGCTCCATGTGGCATACAAGGCCAACATAGAAGAAGCAACTGAACAAGGGATGATTCTAGACACATAAAAATATACTAGAACCATTTAAATAAACGAATGTGTGATATTCAACACGACTACAACTGGGATGGATTAATGAAAACCCGATACTGCACCTTGTGCTAAAGAGCTGACAATTATGCAAACAAATTCATTCAGAAACCAGAAGCCATGGGATACCTCCTAATATTGTGTTGGACCTCCTTTTTCCAGGCACAGTGCAGCAACTGGACGTGGCATGGGCTCAACAAGACGTTGGAAGTTTCCTGTAGAAATACCGAGTGACGCTGCCTCTACTGCCGTCCATAATTGCGGATATGTTGCCAGCGCAGGATATTGTGCACGAATTGACCTCTCCATTATGTCCCACACGTGTTGGATGGGATTCATGTTGGGCGAACTGAGTGGCCAAATCGTTTGCTCCAATTGTCCATGAGGTTATGCAAACCAGTCGCCAACAATTGTGACCCAGTGACATCATATTGTTATTTGGGAACATGAAGTCCATATTTGGATGCATATGGGCTCCAAGTAGACTAACATAACCATTCCCAGTCAATGACCGATTCAGTGACACCCAAGAACCAAGTACATTCCATCTAAACACTGCCCACACCATTGTGGAGCCACTACCATTCACAGTGCTCCGTTGAAAACTTAGGCCACTGGCTACGTGGGTTCTGCGCCGTACTAGAACCCTACCATCAGCTCTAACCAACTGAAATCAGGACACGTCTGGCCAGGTCACGGTCTTCCGGTCGTCTAGTGTCCTACCGATATCACCACGAGCCGAGAAGAGGAGCTGCAACCGATGTCGCGCTACTAGCAAAGGCAGCCGCATTGGTCGTCTGGTGCCCCAGCTCATTAACGCCAGCTTTCAAGGAAATGTCGTAACGGATACGTTCGTCATACGTCCCACATAGATTATTGCTATTATTTCACGTGTATTGCTTGTCTATCAGCACGCTGCTGCTCTCGGTCGTTAAGGAAAGGTCATCGGCCACTGCGTTGTCCGTTGTGGAAGGTAATTCCTGAAATCTGGTACTCTCGGAATATTCTTGACGCTGTAGATCTCGGGCTATTGAACTCACTAACGATTTCCGAAATGGAATATCCAATGCGTCTCGCTCCAAACAGCATTCCGCCTTCAAAGTCTTTTAGTTCCCGTCGTGCGGTCATAATCACGTTGGAATCCTTTCCGCATGGATATAAATGACCGCTCTTCCAGTGCAGTGCGATGTTGTACCTTTTGTAGGCGAAACTACTGCCGTTTGTATACGTGCATATCGCTGTCCCGTGGCCTTTGTTACCTCAGTGTTTCCTCAGTGTTGTCCGCCCTGGTAGATGAGTGGTCAGCGCGACGGAATGTCATACATAGCGGCGCGAGTTCGATTCCCGGCTGGGTCGAGGATAATATCCGCTCAAGGATTGGGTGTTGTGTTGTCATTATCATTATAATTTCACCCCCATCGACACGCAATTCGCCGATGTGGCATTAACTCGAAAGTCTTGCACCAGGCGAACGGTCTACCAGACGGGAGGCTCTAGCCACACAGCATTTCCATTTTACCTCAGTGTTATCTCACCATATTTTTGTAAATCAATCCATGAGAATGGCCATCAGAAAGCAACTTAAAAGGAAGTTAGTATACCAACAGTCCATGGCGAAAAAACGCGGAAGCAACAGCCAGAGCTGCTCGTGGAGACCAATCGGAAACGCAGAGAGGAACAGACTTACAATGCTTTGTGTGGTTGAGACGGGCACACGCAGAGAGAAAATGCCATCGCACTCGTCTAGTATTGGTTCTCACCTCTACTCGCCAAAGTACTTCTTGTCAGACATGTCTTCTCAAGTAGTCAAAGACTGTGATACCTACAGCAATCAAACACTTGGTACAGAACTTCTTTGCAGTATCCTTGCGATTAAGAGTACGTGGAAGAAAGAGCAAGTTTGGAAGCTGAATTTGTGATAAGTAACTTTCAAATTGCCAAGGGGACAGAAACAGCATAATTGCCCTCTTTTAACTTCGCTGGTTACCAAGGTTGAAGAGCAGTGCATCTTTTTTAAACGGCATCGTATATTTTGTATTATGTAATCCACTTCCGCTCCTCAAGGGCTGTTCAAAAACGTATCACATTACGCCATTCACGTAAACGTGACATAATTAACACGGTAAGTCGAAACTGACTTTCCCCATCCAGTACCAAGAGACAGTATAATTAGCTGGGATAACGTCGCTCGTCCAGTATCTGGAGTTGACAGTAAGCAAATGAAATACAAGGAAAATACACGATGACGATTATGTTTCCCTTGGTGAAACTTCCCGTTTTCTGAAGCATCAGAACAAGCCGGGAAAACATCCGTCGGAGAGATGGGCTCTAGTCAGGGTGTCCCTCTCTACAGAGTGCCTTTACCTGAGCGTCATTACGCCTACCTTCAGTCGCAGTAAATGAAAAGTTTTCATGATACAGTTTTTAAAAGTACTACATGTATCCGTTGTGTAAATAAGAAAACACTGTTTCAGTGACTGCTCTGCTAACGTACATTCTCCACTACAGCATTTCTCTCTTCGCTGGAGTAAATTGTACTCACACAAATCTGCAGTTGAAGGTGGTGTACTGAATGACAGGTATGCATTTTCGTTGTGTTTCATTTTATTTACTGTCAACTCCAGCAACTAGACGAGTTACCTCATTCCGGATACCTGCGCTATATCCCGCTGCAGGACAGTCAAAGTCTGTTTAGTGTTACGTTTTCAATAGCGACATGTTTACGCGAATGGTAGAATGCGATATATTTCTAAAAGGGCCTCGAGGAGAAATACCGGATTACTGAATAAAAAAAATTAAAGCGTTATTTAAAAATATACGTACTCCTGTTCATATTATTCGTAACGAACAACAATGGGAATAGAGAATGACGCTATTTAATGTGCCGTTGTTAGGTAAACAACATTTATTTTATACTTTTTTCTGAAATAAATGTTATTTCAGGTGGTCAAAACATCTTGCATACCTTCCTCTGTATCTTCATATATCCATGTTGGACGCAGGCATTTTCCGTACTCCACGCCCGTCGTTTGCCAGATCATAGCATCATTCCGGACGTTGTCATTATGCATAGAGCCTTTACGACGAACGGTAGTGACTGATTCTCTGCGATGATCTTTTGCACCATTTCGACTTCACGTGCATCTCTGACTATTGAAGTTCACGCTGATCTCCTAGCTTAGTAGCCGCCCACTCATTCTTAAACGATCATCTCCATTCTTGAATACTGGTCACCTAACTTTTTGTCTTAGGCGTCATAACAGGCACCACATACAAATCCAAGATTACATCTCACATCCGTAATTAGCAGGGGCTGTGACTGTAAACGCTGCTTCCAATAAAATGTCAATGTATGTAAGACATTAAGGATGAACCCACGACAAGAGTGAAATATGTCGCTTGCCACGTTATATGATTCGTTTCACAAGAGACAGGCATTGTTGATTAACTTGATATCATATATGGTTGTTGTGACGCAGAAGTTGTGCAGTATCACAGAGAATTTTGGCTCGACATGATTCGCTATACTATACATAATTAATTAATTAACGCACTTACTACTAGAGCATTTTTGTTGAATGCCAACTACGAAGTGTTCCGCGTGGTTTTCCTCGTGACATATGGACCTGTGTAGGGCTTTGTGCGGCTTGCGTTAACACGTAACCAGTTACCGTACCCAGGCTGTCGACGGCCGACCACTGCAAGATGGCCGAAGCCATAGCGTACCTCCTGCGTCGACTATAGCTTAGTGATGAAGTAAGAGAACGAATTTTCAATGTAATGGTTGGTAGTGAAGGTCTTCCCTTGGGCACTCTAGATTCAAGTTTGTTTTTATAGAATTAGTTAAGACTTTTAATTATGTGGCCTAGCATTATGCATCGTTGATGACAATAAACCACTCGAAAGTGTGTTATAAAAAATAGGTAATATTCTTTTAAGGATGCATACTAATGCACACATCTAAGAAGAAGATTATATCCGTTGTATTTGTGATAGAATTTTAATAAACGTAAGGATGCATAAGAACTTTTATTTAATTTGAGAAGTGCGAAAGTCATAAGTTTGTCTTTGCCTTAGTAGTACTTTTATGGCCAGTATGCACAAAATAATATCTTGATGTTTCAAAGACCGGAATGAGTTTTAAACTGCAAGTCAATGAAAACTACTGTCTCCCTGCCTAGGAAGTAATGCTGTGATATGTTAATGATGGAAAATATTGTTTTCAAGTAAATCTGCTAGCGTGGAAACCATTGTTGATTGCATCTTTGAACATTATCGTTGGTCATCTCGACGGCTGCGAAAATGTATAACTGAATTTTGTGACAGATCCTGAATGATAACATAGAAATATTTTTTTCTTATTTTACATATCGTTCCACAAAAGAGGCGAACCTGTACATATTCGCGAAATTAACGACACACAGAAAACTGTATCAAGTATCATACGAAGCTGTGATGGTGATGGTAGAACAAATGGTTAGAACGTCATAAACTATATTCTTTAACAACATTTGATAAAAGAGAGACGTTTCCCATAGGGAAGAATCGGGCAACAGCTCACAAAGATACAAAGGTGACAGACTTCCCTATTTTCTTCAGAGATCCTATAAACGATTACAAGTTATTTTAATTTATATACTGGTAACAGTTCAAAAAGCAAACAATAAGTGCAAGAGTATCTTATGTCTTACCTTATACATATTTTACCAGAATCCCACTATTTAACAGTCAGTAAAATGTCAGCAGACCTCTGAACAGAACCAGATGCTGTCGTTGTTGGAAAGCAGAAACCCATGCAGTCAGTTACGGCTCTATATTACCAGTTAATTCAATCATGCCTGAGAGCACTGTGAGCCGTGCTGGCCCCGGCTTATACGTTGGTTTAAACCTTGACCGTTACTCTGTGTTTGGTTTCCCGCGGTTATTGCGGTTATGCCATGGTTCTTTCTCTTTCTACATGAGGCAGCAGCGGTGTGATATTCGCACCTTGTACTACCTTTGGTCTGGTGCTTATACACTCCTGGAAATTGAAATAAGAACACCGTGAATTCATTGTCCCAGGAAGGGGAAACTTTATTGACACATTCTTGGGGTCAGATACATCACATGATCACACTGACAGAACCACAGGCACATAGACACAGGCAACAGAGCATGCACAATGTCGGCACTAGTACAGTGTATATCCACATTTCGCAGCAATGCAGGCTGCTATTCTCCCATGGAGACGCTCGTAGAGATGCTGGATGTAGTCCTGTGGAACGGCTTGCCATGCCATTTCCACCTGGCGCCTCAGTTGGACCAGCGTTCGTGCTGGACGTGCAGACCGCGTGAGACGACGCTTCATCCAGTCCCAAACATGCTCAATGGGGGACAGATCCGGAGATCTTGCTGGCCAGGGTAGTTGACTTACACCTTCTAGAACACGTTGGGTGGCACGGGATACATGCGGACGTGCATTGTCCTGTTGGAACAGCAAGTTCCCTTGCCGGTCTAGGAGTGGTAGAACGATGGGTTCGATGACGGTTTGGATGTACCGTGCACTATTCAGTGTCCCCTCGACGATCACCAGTGGTGTACGGCCAGTGTAGGAGATCACTCCCCACACCATGATGCCGGGTGTTGGCCCTGTGTGCCTCGGTCGTATGCAGTCCTGATTGTGGCGCTCATCTGCACGGCGCCAAACACGCATACGACCATCATTGGCACCGAGGCAGAAGCGACTCTCATCGCTGAAGACGACACGTCTCCATTCGTCCCTCCATTCACGCCTGTCGCGACACCACTGGAGGCGGGCTGCACGATGTTGGGGCGTGAGCGGAAGACGGCCTAACGGTGTGTGGGACCGTAGCCCAGCTTCATGGAGACGGTTGCGAATGGTCCTCGCCGATACCCCAGGAGCAACAGTGTCCCTAATTTGCTGGGAAGTGGCGGTGCGGTCCCCTACGGCACTGCGTAGGATCCTACGGTCTTGGCGTGCATTCGTGCGTCGCTGCGGTCCGGTCCCAGGTCGATGGGCACGTGCACCTTCCGCCGACCACTGGCGACAACATCGATGTACTGTGGAGACGTCACGCCCCACGTGTTGTGCAATTCGGCGGTACGTCCACCCGGCCTCCCGCATGCCCACTATACGCCCTCGCTCAAAGTCCGTCAACTGCACAATCGGTTCACGTCCACGCTGTCGCGGCATGCTACCAGTGTTACAGACTGCGATGGAGCTCCATATGCCACGGCAAACTGGCTGACACTGACGGCGGCGGTGCACAAATGCTGTGCAGCTAGCGCCATTCGACGGCCAACACCGCGGTGCCTGGTGTGTCCGCTGTGCCGTGCGTGTGATCATTGCTTGTACAGCCCTCTCGCAGTGTCCGGAGCAAGTATGGTGGGTCTGACACACCGGTGTCAATGTGTTCTTTTTTTCCATTTCCAGGAGTGTAGTTTCCGGATAGCCGGTGTGCGGCAGTCGGTCGGTTGATGTGGATCAGCCAGGAAATCTCCATGCGGCGCAGTGCGCCCGGCCCGTTGGTGGTCTCTACGCAGTGTCGGAGTGTGTGGGAGCTGTTCCGATTGCTACGAGGTTCGTGGCTCACCGACCCAGGACATCAAATTTGAGTGGTGATTTAATTACCGATGCCAGTCTGTTCACATTGTGCCGTTGATTTTAATGGTTGGATGTTGAGGGTATTCCAGTGAGCAACAGCGAGTGTTCGAGTTGGCAAAGGTTTGGCCACCATCCCGTGGAGTTTAACTGTATTTTGGTTACTTGAAGTCCAAGTGCACCAGCGGAATTTTCTGCCTTGTGACCGTTAGCGTTCTGGTTACCTGCCCTGGCCGATGACGTAAAATTTAGGCAGTGTCCTTTCTCACCGTGTTGTCGATGTCCAACACGTGTGTGTAGTTTTGACAGCTTATGCATACTTGGTTATGGGCGGCTACGCCGTTTACGTTTTGGCTTTGGAGTTCCTTGTGCACTGGTCGGGTGGAAAGCAAGTAGTCTTGTTGGTGGATCCGTTGACTGTCTCTTGATTGGGTTGCTGGCGAATCGGATATAGTTGGGCCGCCTACCTGTCTCCCCTAAGCGAACGTTAGTATTTCAAGTGCAGACCGACCCCCGTAAAATTCTGAGCGCCGCAGGCAGTACTGCCTTTGCTTATTGGTGTTTGAGTGTGTATTTTAATGGTGCATAGCCGATGGTTTGAACTTGGATGCTTTCAGTTGGTTTTTTAATAATGTACCTTCAGCCGCTTTAGAACTGAAAGTTCCTTACTTGTCAAGTCTTGCATTGTTTGGTCCTTCAGCCTCATTTAAAATATTCTGAATAAAGATTTGTGCCTTCTGCCTTTTGAAAATTTATTGTAGTTGTGTTTTCCAATCATGGGCCTTCAGCCATCTTAAAATTTAAATTCCTTTCTTGTTAAATCTTAGATTGTTTGGGCCTTCAGCCTCATTTGAAATATTATTTAAGGATAAAACCTTGCGCTTTCTGCCTTTTGAAAATTTATTGTAGTTGTGTTTTAAATCATGGGCCTTCAGCCGTTTTAAAAATTAAAGAGGTTGTGCCCTTAAGCCATAAGACTGTGTGACGTATTCAGTCGATAGTTAAGCTAGGAAATTTGCTCTGTAATGTTTGGGCGACTAAATAAAGATATATGTGTTATAGTGTAACTGACAGCCGCTCATGTTTAGCACCTTTCCACAATTCCAACTACCTGTTCTGTCCTGCAGATTTAACCAGGCTTTTGACGCTGCATATATAAAAAGAGTTCATTCACTGAGATCACCACCAAACTGTGAGACTATTCTTTGAGGTTAATTTAAGTAGCGATTCCTTTCTTCGTAAACTATAAGGAAGTTCCTTCATTCATCTCTGTAACACTCATTTGATTATCGTCACATCGTGCTGTGGTAGGGGTGGCACCATTTAATTCGTGAGCTGACGAGCAGGGTACTGCTCACCTTCAGTTTTGCAGAGGCGTTGCCGAACAAGTCCACTGGACAATATGAAGCTCGGTGTTTCCCTCATCTAGGCAGAGGTGGGCACGTACTCGTCGGTCGGGGAGCCTTCTTCCGCCGGCGATCCGCTGCTCAGGGACCCTCCGGCAGCCGTGCCACAGAGGACGTTACTGTGTCGGTGTGAGCCGCCGCTGGCTGACTTGACACGCTGGACTTCCACAAGGGCTTCCATACATGGAGACAAGGGGGCCGCCCGCATCAATGCTCTAAACTCTCAGGGAAAGGCAAAGGTTGTGTAGTCAGGTGTTTTTCTTTCAAGAAAATTATTTATAAGTTCGTATTACGCAGGTTAATAGCAGTGTCAGAACTAGATTATTTTTATGGCTGCTTAAAAGCAGCACTTCGTCTTGCAAAACGTTAAACATGTTTCATACTTCTAGGTCTAGTTTCCCCCACCCCCCGTCCCCCTCGCCCCTACAAACTACGGGATCGGCGCCTTTGGATCCCAGATGCAAGTAATTCAACAATAGGATGTTGCTGAATTCCTTCCGTGGCTGCTAGACGCTATACGGTCAGTTGCCGTACGAAGCAGTCTGATTGATTAAGCCAGGGGTGGGCAAATAGCGGCCAGCTAAGGTTTTTTGTGGGGGCCCACCAACACAGAAAAATCCACCTTGAACCGAGATTTGCGTCTCGTCCCCAACCGAAGTTTTCTACTAGGACTGCCACATCTTTATCCATGCACAGTGCAGATCCTAATCGCGCAAACCAAGTTGACATTCGGCGCAGTGGTTGATGGTAGCGCCTGGGAAGGTATTTCCCGAGTTGCAGTCGCTCCCATCAATCACCGCAACGAATGTCTACTTGGTTTGTGCATACAGTACGAGGCACAGTTTTCGTGGTTGCTCTGGTTTATACTTTACCTGTGTAATAGTAAATATACAAATTTCCAGCTATATTGAACCATGAAATCTCCGATAAAACCTTAAATCAATCATGAATGTCGTGCATTTAATGAAGAATGAATAGAAACGTTTCTTTGTTAACACAGGGACTCAAGCAGTGTGTTTATTTCGACGTGGAAGGATAGCCGTATCCATGGAGTACGTTCTGGAAAGACATTACGAAACAAAACATAGCAAATATTGCAGTAGACTTTCCGTGGAAAAAATCGAACCAAAAGCTGCAGGTTGTGTTAAGGCTGAAGAACAATAATCATTATTTAGAAAGCAATTAACACTCCAAAATAGTGCCATAGAAACAAATGTGTAGGTGGCCTATAATGCAGGTAAATACAAGAAGTCATTTTTTCGGATGACAAGTTTACTAAGCAGTGTGTGGTAGAGTGTGTGAGCGCATTGTGTCTTCATGTTACAAGCAAATTGTTAAGCACTTCATTGTCGATAAGGGCTATAGTACGGCGCGAGCACTCAATTAGTGACGAACTCATAGAATGGTTGAAGACTGGCAAATGGATAGATGCAAGCACTGATAACGACGAAACTGCACAGTTATTTATCCTCTTATTTCTGGAAACGAAGGAAATATCTCCTGATTTTGTGAGGACTGGATATATGAGATGATGTTCGCAGCCTCATATATCTGAGAAACTGAATAACCTGAATGTGACATTGCCGGGAAAGAAGTTGTTTGTACATGAAATGAATGAGCATGTAAGATCTTTCCAAGCACAAGCAGGTCTTCTTTTGAAAGAGTTCCGTGATTTCTTTCATGTTGTTGTTTTTGTTATTGCGGTCTTCAGTCCAGAGGCTGGTTTGATCCAGCTCTCCATGCTACCCTATCCTGTGCAACCTGCTTAATCTCCCAGTACCAACTGCAACCTACATCCTTCTGACTCTGCTTAGTGTATTAATCTATTGGTCTCCTTTTACGTTTACTTCATGTACATTTGCAGTTTCGGACTCTGGCCATTTTCAAGAATTTTACGGGTGATTTTTTAGTAGTAAAGTATGCCATGTATGTCGTTGTTCCTATGACTCCATGCCACTGCTCGAATGTAACGTGCTCCTAAAATAGCTTAAAACATCTTGGATTTATTTTATGAGCACAACATAGATTCATAGGAGCAACGACATACATTGTATAAATCATCCATAAAATACTTGAAAATGTACAGCCGTACATGAAATACATAAAATACTTGAAAATGTACAGTCGTACATGAAATAAAGAGAATAACAGCTGAAGGCACCACGAAATTTTTCAAAAAATTCAGCGGTAGGTCCTATCGCATTGAAAATTGTGCAACTAGGTCCATTGGCAAGGCAAGCAGGTAAGGCCAATTTTCGCCATTTAGTTTTATTGGGAAAACAGAAGGCGCCTGAAAGTTACTCTGATAGGACTAGTCGTACAGTTTGGTGGAGTAAGTCACAAGACGGTTTCAGGACTGTGTCTCACTACAAAATTTAATGTGCTTGCATCTGAGCACTATGGAACTTAACACCTGAGGTCATCAGTCCCCTATAACTTAGAACTACATAAACCTAACTAACCTAAGGACATCACACACATCCACGTCCGAGGCAGGATTCGAACCTGCGATCGTACCGGTCGTGCGGTTCCAGACTGAAGCACCTAGAACCGCTCGGCCACTGCGGCCAGCTTGCATCTATAGATGATATCTATAAATAAACCTAGTATAACTGTCAGCGTTTTATTATACTTACAATTAATTACTTTTACTATACAATGTACACCGCTTCTGGAATAGAAAGTTTACTAAAGAATTTCAGTCTTTTTAAAATATTGTAGCGCTCCGCTATCCTCCGCGTTCACAAAGCGGTCACCGAACGAAAATTAACCCAAAATAATTTCCCACCCCTGGATGAAGCCAATCCCCTTGTGTCACTACAGTCATTAGTTGCCGTACAGTCCTAAGTAAAGGTTTCTTTTCTTAATATTATGTCAGTCGAACCTTATTCGTGTTCTTCTGGTATCACGACGTAGCAGCGACTACCCGGCATGTATTTCAATGTCACTCTTCACCTGGCATTTTTTCAACGGCACTTGTGAACAGTCGAATTGATTCTCTGTGTTGATAAGGTTTTGTAGCGAACGACGGTTCCTCATTTAGTGCCTGTATTCAATCAAAAACGCTGATCGATTTCACAAGATGCCACAGTGGTACGGTATTGTGAGAACTACCCGTTATTAATTTCTGCAGCAGAATGAACCCTGACGCAGAACCACAATTAAAATGCCCTACTGAAATCTTTGCACAGGGGACTGTCAAAATGTGTATTAACGATGTGTGCCCTAATAGTGAATCCTAAGTTGGCAGACTGCGAATAAGACAACAAAATGACTTCAAGTACCCCACAGAAGAAAATTTAAAAAATATTAAGTGGACAAGGTGTATTCACTGTTAGAATGAGAAAGGTTATTCACTGAAATGAAATGATCAGTTGGCATTGTTGGCCAAGAGGCCCCATCCGGGGAAGTTGGGCGGCCGAGTACGTGTCTTATTTCAGTCGACGCCACATTGGGCGACTCGCACGCCGGTGATGAGGACGAAATGATGATGATGACAACACAACACCCAGTCCACGAGCGGAGAAAATCCCCAACCCGCCCGGAAATCGAACCCGGGCACGCTGCATGGGAGGCAAGCACATTACTACTCATCTTAAGTAGGCAGACTATTGACTGAGACGATGGATTTATTCCAAAAGAGACGTGAGTTGTGTACGATGCTCAAACATAATAATACAAAAAGCAGATACAGTTAAAACACCTACAAATTACTGCTGTATAAGTAGTAATGGTTGGTTGGAAAAGCTGGAGAGATGGGTTGGAATTCTTTACATGACGCGTTCCTTTTTGAGTGTCAACATTAACTCAATCTGATTCTATCTTAAGTGACAGCGATTGTGAACCACAATAATTTAGGGCTGTAGAACATCCATCAGTTAAGCAACTGCTGTTGCCAAGTCGAAAGAACACGCTGTGGACGATGTAAAGCACCTTAAACAATTACCTATGTTCCTATCTGGTCATCACGGACAACTGCCTGTCATGAGTGATCCCCATCGTCGGCACTACCAGGCCCTACGAGGGTGCCTATGCTCAGACTCTAACGATGGAATCAACGCCGACCAGAGCCCTCGGTAGATCTCTCCGAAATACACCCCTTCCCTTCCCTCGACAAAGTCTCCAAAAAATTCTCCTGAAAACTACCTCCTCCGGAAACGCTCCACGTGAAGCACTTCGAAAAATTCTAAATACTAACAGCTCTGGCAGGACCTCTCTAAGCCAACTGCATCATATATCGGTGAACAGTCTCCCTCTCGGAGATTGACAGAAGCCATTCGGTCAGTCGAGTGGCTTTCCACCACAAACTACTGACGCCCCCAGTGCGTCTTTTGTTGCCACCCATTCATGTCACATTTTTTCAGTTCGCATGCAAAACTGTTTGGCGTGCCAATCAAAATATACCAAAAACTACACTGAATGCGCTGATGTTAACCTTTCGATTACCCAACAGCGTGGGCATAGCTGAGACTCTGAGTAGATATGTTTTACAATTCTAACATATTTGATTTTCTTAAGAAAAGGCCCTCTGAAATCTGTCTCGCAAAACACGTGCAGATTCCGAAGAAGTCTATTTTTTTCTGACAACGAACTACACTGCCAGAGAAGAAAGTAGTACACTTTAGAAGTTTCCAGTTCACTCAGTATTTATTGTTGCAACACTGTATATGGAATACATGAAATGACAAGTGCTTCTGAGGTACCGCATATCGACACCTGGTGTAACACTCATTTTAGTAGGTGATGTAGGTTCCACGTGCAACAGTACAAGCAGTACTGGCATCTAGGCCATAGTAAAGATGGCAAATTCTGTGATGCGGTATGTTGTAGTACAAGTGCTCGACCTGTTCATGTAGTTCTGTAAGAGTTAGTTGACGAGTCGCACGAGTCACTTCTCGTCCCAACATACCCCAGACGTCCAGTGATCGTGCAGGCCAGCGAAGTTGTTGCACTTCTTGCAGAGCTCGTTCAGTTCCACGGGTAGTGTGTGGGCGAGAATTATCCTCTTGGAACAACAATTTCCGTTACAATAACGGCACAAGAACGTGTCTAACAACATTCTGCACCTACCAAGCGCTTGTTAGCGTCCTCCCCAGAATCACCAAAGGTGAACAAGAATTATCGCACCATAGATCATGAGGCCTCAGGTGGGGCCATTATGTCTTGGATAAAAGCACTCTACGAGACAGCACTCAGCAGGTCTACGTCGTACAAGCAGACGGCAGTCACTTGCGTGTAGGGGGAGCTGCTTTAATCGCTGATGACCAAGGCACATCATTTCATCTTCCAAGTGAGCTTCTAACGGCACCATTCGAACAGTGTCTGTCAGTGATGTTGCTTGAGTGGAAAACAAGCTAGAGGTGCGATGCTAGTAACAAGCACACAATTCGTGTGTGCTCCTCTGGGCTCACTAGTCCTCTGATCTGTGTTGTGGTAGCTGTACGATCTGCCACTGCTGCCTTTACAGTGAGGCGTCTGTAGGGCGACTGTAGTGCATGGATGTCCGGCATCTCATCACCACTGATACCAGCATTGTTGCACTACTGACGCAGTGCGCCAACCTTATGTGACCCCTTTCAAAGTCGCTGAGTTGGCTGTAGGATGTATGAGTGCAACAGACTGCGCCTTCTGGCTGTGAGCATTCCCAGTTAAGGGGTAGACACAGCTGGCTCACTGGTAGCTAGGGCACTACGCTATCAGTTGGTTGACGACGGTAAAACCATTATCAGGAAATCCACCATGCGCCAAGTGGCAAATGCCATCACTGGATCAAAATCGACGTCTCATTCCAAGTGTACAAATTTTTTATTCATCAGTGTATGTCCATCCAAATGGCCATCGTGTGATGAGGACTGTAAGTCGTGCCTGGCCGACTCACCTGCGGCACGAGCCTTCCACTCGGAGGTTCGAGTCCTCCCTCGGGCATGCGTCTGTGTGGTGTCGTCAGCGTTAGTTTAAGATAGATTAAGTAGTGCATAGGCCTAGAAAAATCCGACACTTCTAATTACCCAATGCAACTAGACACCGCAGCAAACACTATGCAATCACTGTCATCCGACTTTATTAAATATCACAACTGCCTAGTGCCTTGGTATTTAGATGATAGTGCCTTCAAAACACACGTAATCGTGAAGTGAATTAATTTAAAAAAACATGAAGAGAGGCAAGCCCACAGAACTTGGCATCTTTCACTTCCTTCAACAGTGTTTGCCAAAATACAGATTTGAAGAAAATTGTTACCTACATACAGTGATTCTGCACGATGAATAATTTGCCCTTGCACTTTGAGCTGGGTGTTCAAAAAGTCTCTCGCCAGTGCCGTATGCTTGTTCGCCTGCCTGGGTTACTGCCCTTCAAGTGGACTCTCCCAACAGTCCACTGTTTCGTTTATCTCAGCCAGCGTCAGTAGTTTCGTTGGTGTATGTCGTTACGTGTTGACGTGTCTAGTTCCTTTGTTCGTTTGTTTCGTTTTTGTCACTGTTAAAATGCTAACCATTGAAGAACGTGTGTTTTTAGTCGAACAAGTGTTAAAAGCTGGCGGTAAATACGCAGTTTCAGTTCGTCAAACTTTTCAGTTTTCAAGGAGACAACACTCCAACATCTGTGCAAGATTTGTTTAACAAATTTCGAAGTACGGATTCATTGACAGAGGCACCCAGAAGTGGTCGACCTAGCGTTTTGTCTGAGGATAAACTACTCGAGATTTCCGATAAAATGTTCGTGAGTCCGAACAAGTCAGTAAGAAAACTCGCCCAGGAAATCGATGTTAGTGTCGGAACGGCCCACACAGCTGTACGGAAAAAATTATATCTTTTCCCATAGAAAGTGACAGTCGTGCAAGAACTAAAAAATACTGATCATGGGAAGAGACTGCATTATTGTCAATGTTCCAAAAATTTCGTTCAACAAAATGAAGAAGTATTCTTAAAGAAAAGCTTTTCACTGATGAGGCGTACATGAACTCGCAGAATTCTCGTATGTGGAGTACTGCAAATCCATTGCGTATTCATGAGGAACCACTTCATTCTGTGAAAATAGGAGTTTGGATTGCAATTTCTAGACGTCGGATTGTGGGTCCCATATTTTTGAACGAAACAATAAACTCACAACGATACTTCAGGGATATTCTGTACCCGTTCATAGGAGAACTTGTGTTAAGTGAAATACTGAACGGTTATATTCAACAAGATGCTGCAACCGCGCATACAGCTGGCGTTTCAGTGTCACTGCTTGCTGATGTTTTTGGTGATGGCATAATTTCACAGGGACTTTGGCCTCCACGATTGCCTGACCTAACACCACCTGACTTTTTCTTCTAGGGTCCAGCGAAAGCAGCTGTCTATAAAAACGGTCCAAAATCCATCGATGAATTGAAAACTGCACTATCCACTTTCACTGCTTCTGTTACAAAAGAAATGTTACAGCTTGTGTTTGGAAACAAGATTAGACGAATTTAATTGTGTATTCATCAACAGAGGGGACACTTTCAACATTTAATGTGAAAATTTGTAAGTAAAAATGAAAATTCAATAAATTAATAACTTGTTTTTCACTGAGTTTCATTTCGGTATATCCACTGCGGCATACGGCATGCGCGGCTAACAATCATACGGCACTGCGGGGAGACTTTTTGAACACCCCGTATTACGTAGTTTTTGCGCACAATTTTGCGCACCAAATGATGTCATTTGGAAAAAAAAGAATTATAGTTCCATATATTGGCCAAGAAATGTTTCTATTCGCTTGTGACACCTGATACCATAGTTGATAGTGGTTCAGGTGGTGAATGTAACTCTGTTAATTTCACTTTTACACGTGTACACCATTTTTTCATATTTAATTCCTAAATTTGAGCGCATTTGCTGTACACATATTATTTAATCATTAACTTCACTTGGATGAGGACTGTAGTCGCAATAAGCATAGTAATGGATTGCAAAAAGTTTGAAGTCAGTCCGGATTATTCGCCTGGATCACGAGCAGTGGATACTCGCACAATATCCTGCCTTTCTCCCGATGATCTACTGTTTCAGACGAGCAGCCTTGAGTACGGGTACTCGACAGATTTCCTGTATTGCTTCCCGTTGCTCATCTGTTACTGCAGCTAGTGATGCTTTCTTGCATCATGCGTGAGGTGGATATCGACCAAGCACTTATATTTTGAACGGCATTATTGAGCTGACAGAGAAATTAGTGCTTTGTGACGACTGCTACGAATTAATTTGGGAAAAAAAGTCCATGCGTTGTCCTTTAGCATATGGCGAATCGTTAGAATTTTACAATCACCACCACTTGTTACGTCTCTCATGAACCGAAATATCGCTGGTTGTACTTGATTCAGTTCAATTACATGCGATATATGCACTAATATAGCGGAAACATACGAGCTACCGCAATGATACACCGAAAACACTAGATCTGCCGCTAAATTACACATTTCTTGGAACGATAATTCGCCGCTTACTATAAAATGGACGTATTAACTCAGAAACATTCGCGGCCACCATTGTAAATCCGTTGCGAATTTTTATAGAACATATTAACGGCAGATTCCCTCCCTAAGAGACTTCCTTACATTCATATCTTCTGAGGGCGTGAGTATTACTTAACACGAAATCTTCGACCGTCCGCTAAAGACTTTTCAGAAGTGCCACTAAAACTGTTAGAGGCAGTTTTGAATGTTGGCCTTTTGCATGAACAGTGGCAGCACACCAGGCAGAAACGGTAGAGTAATATCGAAACACGATACGAGGTAAAACAATAGTGTCTGAATGTGAACAGATTACATCTAATAAAATGTTACAAAACCAGTATGGACTCGGCAAACAAGAAGTTCACGCACTACCTCTAACGTTCTTGTGCAGTAGATTTTCGCGTGTAATTACGTGCGTTTTAAAACTATAATCACATTCAAGTTTTTACATGGTTATGCACAGATATGTTTCAGACACTGAATCGCAGATCTATATCCCAGATAGCTCATCTGAGATAGAATACTGCTAACTCTCAGATACTATTGGAGTGACAACTTGTTAACGTGTTCAGTGGAAGACACAATCGGATTAGAGAATCTTGCTACACAACAGATGAACAAAAATCTGAAGATGGTATTAAAATTTATATGGTGATAGTATCTTGGTTAAAGTATGATTTTAGTTCATATTATCTCTGTAACACATTCAAAACGTTCGAGAAATGAGTAAATGCCTCATACCAACTGCATTTTGAGTTGTCCTTACGAATAATGCAGTGGTACGTTTATTCGACACCGTGTGTGAATTCAGACGAAGGTTCCAACAAATCGCAGTAGTATTAAATATTACATTTATTTACGACTGATGAGCCCCACTTGACCTGGTGTATAGCAGGCCCCACTGTTGCAGCCAAACCATTATAACACACTTTACGAATCCTTTTACAGCCCCTATTTGCCCTTTCCCCTCTCGCCCGGTTCCAAACTCCTCGGGGGCCCGTGCTACAATCGAATTTATTATGTTTTCCGTGGTTCCCCTAAGACGATTAAGGCGAATGGCGGGACGGTTTCTCTGAAAAGGATACGCCTGATTTCCCTCCCCACCCTTACGCAATTCGAACCAGTACTCCACCTCTAATGACCTCCTTGTCGACGGTACGTTAAGCCCCAATCTCGGATTTGTATAGGGAAGCCTACTAATACTACTGCAGCCCTGCTGACACTCTTGGGACAAAGTAAGGGAAACGATTTTCCCATTACGACGGCGTCAGTGTTTCTAATCCCTCGAGACATTTCAGCACAACGGATACTTTTAGGGAATGAAACGGTTTCCACCAGTTAAGGAAGCTCTGTCCGAATGAACTACAAACTGAAAGCTTTTATGCGGTATGGTGGAAGTGGTGGGTCTTACGTGTTTCATATTCGTGAAATATTTGCTCTTCACTGGACAGCTGATAGCACTCAACTCGGTGAGTATTTATGAAAGTGTAGGCCTTGGGCTGTTTACCACGCCTTCTGTTTATAGTTATCTGCAATATTAAAAAGTAAGTCTGAGAGGAAACCACATAAGACGAATACTTCAACAGTAGACACATGGTGTTATGCTTACATTGACTAGCCCTCACTGAAATACTTTGCATCGCTGAGCTAATAAATGATTCATCGCTCTGCTTCAGAAAATGAACACACTTCATACGCCGCGACCGCAGTGTGGACACTTATTGCTCCAAAATGACCAGTTTCAACGGTGTTAAGCTGCCATCATCTTATCTTCTGGAACTCGCTATAAAATTGCCATGATACATTACATGAAATCAAAGCATAAAAGACCCTCCCAACGTATATATGTATGTCTTGGTAAAAGTCCAGTCGATAAAATACACACAGCTGGAAAATTCGTACAAATGACAAAAAGCACACACTTAAAATCCTCGTATTGTCTGTGGTGTCACGGCCAGACACCACACTTGCTAGGTGGTAGTCTTTAAATCGGCCGCGGTCCGGTAGTATACGTCGGACCCGCGTGTCGCCACTATCAGTGATTGCAGACCGAGCGCCGCCACACGGCAGGTCTAGAGAGACGTCCTAGCACTCGCCCAGTTGTACAGCCGACTTTGCTAGCGATGGTTCACTGACAAATTACGCTCTCATTTGCCGAGACGATACTTAGCATAGCCTTCAGCTACGTCATTTGCTACGACCTAGCAAGGCGCCATTATCATTTGCTATTTATCTTGTGATGCATGTACCGTCAGACCGATGTTCACCAATTATGGATTAAAGTTAAGTATTCCAGAAGCTACGTACCTTTTTGCTAGTATAATTACTTTACCTGTTCCAGACCTCACGCCAGCCTGCGTGAGCTTAAACGCGTGCCTTTCGGCTTCCTCTCATAGTGGCTTGGCTGTCTTGCCAAGTCACAACATTGTCCATGCAAGCATGTGGCGAAAGTGATTTGCAAAAGCTTGCCGCATAGCGCCACGCTGCCTGCGGCAGACAGTGACAAGATTTCAAAGTGGTGCATAGCTAGGAAACTTGTTTTAAATGCCTAGAAATGAAGAATTGCACATTACATGTTGTTGTTGTCGTTGTCTTTAGTCCGAAGACTAGTTTGAGCAGCTCTCCATGCTATTCCACCCTATGCAAGCCTCTTCATCTTCGAATAGTTATTGCAACCTGCATCCCTCCGAATCTGTTTACTGTATTTATCCCTTGGTCTCTCTCTACGATTTTTACCCCATACACATCCCTCTAATACTAAGCTGGTGATCCCTTGATGTATCACAATGTGTTCCCTCATTAGTTACGTGATCCGCCCATCTGATCTTCAGAATTTTTCTGTGGCGCCAAATGTCGATAACTTGTATTCTCTTCTTGTCTAAACTGTTTATCGCCCATGTTTCACTTCTATACATGGCCACACTCCATACAAATAGAAAAGTCTTCCTGACACTTAAATATATATTCGATGTTAACAAATTTCTCTATATTCGATGTTAACAAACTATTATTCTCCAGAAACACTTTTATGGTCACTGACAGTCTACATTTTAAATTCTATCTAATTCGGTCATCGCCAGTTATTTTGCTGCCAAAATAGCAAAACGCATCTAATACCGTGTCTCATTTAGTAATGTAATTCCATGATCATCACCTTATTTAAATCGATTACATTCCATCATCATTGTTTTATTTTTGCTGAGGTTCGTCTATATACTCGTTTCAAGACCTTGTCCATTCCGTTCAACTGCTCTTTCAAGTCCTTTCCTGTCTCTGAGAAAACTATAATGTCATCAGGAAACCTCGAATTTTTTGTTTCTTCTCTCTGGACCTAAATTCTTACTCCAAACTTTTCCTTGGTTTCACAAAATTACTACCCTCTGACCACAACATCAGTGAAACGGAAATGAAATCATTCAACTGATACTGACATCTTGATGTAATAATTGTTGGGAACGTGAAACAGAATGACTATATACCTGTAGTTTCAATGACAGGCTGACTCTGCTTCTCCGACAGGATACTGGAAAAATTCTGTCTCTCTGCAAGGGACTCTGCTTTAGAAACCCTGTTATGTCCCATTTTAAAATGTTCTAAAAGGGTGTGGAACCATTTAAATAGTAATTAACACGAGATGTCAAAGGTACGCAAAGAAAGGCAGTAAGGATGTTTGCAGGATTCGCTTACAGGAGGACGACACAGATCTGCTTAAAAAAATTTCTTTCCTTTCCAAAACTTTTTACTGGTGTTGATCTCTGCAATTCGCCCTATGGTGTACACTGTATGAAAAACGATCATCTTTATTCACAGATTTGAAATTTAGTCGCCCTATTTCATTCACAAATCCTCATTGAGTGTTGACCATGACGTACTTGCACAACACTGGCTAGCTTCATAACGCCTTGTACAAACATGACACGTACAATATATTAAGACCATACGTCATACATATAAACAGTAAGTTGATAACCTCAAATTCCTCTGCGGTCTTGTCTCACTTCTGCCCAAGAGATGAGCATTCTCAGAGCTCCACTTCCATCCCCGCTAGGTTGTTGTTGTTGTGGTCTTCAGTCCTGAGACTGGTTTGATGCAGCTCTCCATGCTACCCTATCCTCTGTAAGTTTCTTCATCTCCCAGTATCTACTGCAACCTACATCCTTCTGAATCTGCTTAGTGTATTCATCTCTTGGTCTCCCTCCACGATTTTTACCCTCCACGCTGCCCTCTAATGCTAAATTTGTGATCCCTTGATGCCTCAGGACATGTCCTACCAACCGATCCCTTCTTCTAGTCAAGTTGCGCCACAAATTTCTCTTCTCCCCAATCCTATTCAATACCTCCTCATTAGTTACGTGATCTACACACCTAATCTTCGACATTCTTCTGTAGCACCACATTTCGAAAGCATCTATTCTCTTCTTGTCTCAACTATTTACTGTCCATGTTTCACTTCCATACATGGCTACATCCCATACAAAAACTTTCAGAAACGACTTCCTGACACTTAAATCTATACTCGATGATAACAAATTTCTCTTCTACAGAAACGCTTTCCTTGCCATTGCCAGTCTACATTTTATATCCTCTCTACTTCTACCATCATCAGTTATTTTTCTCACCAAATAGCTACTTTAAGTGTCTCACTTCCTAATCTAATTCCCTCATCATCACCCGACTTAATTCGACTACATTCCATTATCCTCGTTTTGCTTTTGTTGATGTTCATCTTATATCCTCCTTTCAAGACACTGTACATTCCGTTCAACTGTTCTTCCAAGTCCTTTGCTGTCTCTGACAGAATTACAATGTCATCGGCGAGCCTCAAAGTTTTTATTTTTTCTCCCTGGATTTTAATACCTACGCCGAATTTTTCTTTTGTTTCCTTTACTGCTTGCTCAATATACAGATTCAATAACGTCTCCGGCCGCGGTGGTCTCGCGGTTCTAGGCGCTCAGTCCGGAACCGCGAGACTGCTACGGTCGCAGGTTCGAATCCTCCCTCGAACATGGATGTGTGTCATGTCCTTAGGTTAGTTAGGTTTAAGTAGTTCTAAGTTCTAGGGGATTGATGACCACAGATGTGAAGTCCCATAGTGCTCAGAGCCATTTGAACCATTTGAATAACATCGGGGAGAGGCTACAACACTGTCTCACTCTCTTCCCAACCACTGCTTCCCTTTCACGCCCCTCGACTCTTATAACTGCCATCTGGTTTCTGTACAAATTGTAAATAGCCTTTCGCTCCCTGTGTGCTTTACCCCTGCCACCTTTAGAATTTGAAAGAGAGTATTCCAGTCAACATTGTCAAAAGCTTTCTCTATGTCTACAAATGCTAGAAACGTAGGTTTGCCTTTCATTAATCTTTATTCTAAGATAAGTCGTAAGGTCAGTATTGCCTCACGTGTTCCAACATTTCTACGGAATCCAAACTGATCTTCCCCGAGGTCGGCTTCTACCAGTTTTTCTATTCGTCTGTAAAGAATTCGCGTTAGTATTTTGCAGCTGTAACTTATTAAACTGATAGTTCGGTAATTTTCACATCCGTCAACACCTGCTTTCTTTGGGGTTGGAATTATTGTATTCTTCTTGAAGTCCGAGGGTATTTCGCCTGTCTCGTACATCTTGCTCACCAGATGGTAGAGTTTTGTCAGGACTGGCTCTCCCAAGGCCGTCATTAGTTCTAATGGAATGTTGTCTACTCCCGGGGCCTTGTTTCGACTAAGGTCTTTCAGTGCTCTGTCAAACTCTTCACGCAGTATCGTATCTCCCATTTCATCTTCATCTACATCCTCTTCCATTTCCATAATATTGTCCTCAAGTACATCGCCCTTGTATGGACCCTCTATATACTCCTTCCGTCTTTCTGCTTTCCCTTCTCTGCTTAGAACTGGGTTTCCATCTGAGCTCTTGATATTCATACAAGTGGCTCTGTTTTCTTCAAAGGTCTCTTTCATTTTCCTGTAGGCAGTATCTATCTTACGCTTAGTGGGATAAGCCTTTACATCGTTACATTTGTCCTCTAACCATCCCTGCTTAGCCATTTTGCACTTCATGTCGGTCTCATTTCTGAGACGTTTTTATTCCTTTTTGCCTGCTTCATTTACTGCATTTTCATATTTTCTCCTTTCATCAATTAAATTCACTATTTCTTCTGTTACCCAAGGATTTCTACTGGCCCTCGTCTTTTTACCTACTTGATCCTCTGCTGCCTTCACTACTTCATCCCTCAGAGCTACCCATTCTTCTTCTACTGTATTTCTTTGCCCATTCATGTCAATTGTTCCCTTATTCTCTCACTGAAACTTTGTACAATCTCTGGTTTAGTCAGTTTATCCATGTCTCATCTCATTAAATTCCCACCTTTTTGCAATTTCTTCAGTTTTAATCTACAGTTCATAACCAATAGATTGTGGTCAGAGCCCACATCTGCCCCTGGAAATGTCTTACAATTTAAAACCTGGTTCCTAAATCTCTGTCTTACCATTATATAATCTATGTGATACCTTTTAGTATCTCCAGGATTCTTCCATGTATACAACCTTCTTTTATGATTCGTGAACCAAGTGTTAGCTATGATTAAGTTATGCTCTGTGCAAAATTCTACCAGACGGCTTCCTCTTTCATTTTTTACCCCCAATCCATATTCACCTACAAATGTTTCCTTCTCTCCCTTTTCCTACTCTAGAACTCCAGTCTCCCATGACTATTAAATTTTCGTCTCTCTTCACTACCTGAATAATTTCTTTTATCTCATCATACATTTCTTCAATTTCTTCGTCATCTGCAGAGCTAGTTCGCATATAAATTTGTGCTACTGTAGTAGGCGTGGGCTTCGTGTCTATTTTGGACACTATAATACGTTCACTATGCTGTTTGTAGTAGATTACCCGCACTCCTATTTTTTATTCATTATTAAACTTACTCCTGCATTACCCATATTTGATTTTGTATTTATAACCCTGTATTCACCTAACCAAAAGTCTAGTTCCTCCTGCCACCGAACTTCACTAATTCCCACTATATCTAACTTTAACCTATCCATTTCCCTTTTTAAATTTTCTAACCTACCTGCCCGATTAAGGGATCTGACATTCCACGCTTCGATCCGTGGAATGTCAGTTTTGTTTCTCGGTGTACATGCCGCGTCAATTCAAGATAAAACTCTAAGCTTTTGACCACTACCTCCATGGTCTTCGTCAGGGCTAAAACTGACTGTCGTCAACTAGCGAGGCTGCCACTTTTTGTGTACAAAGGACGGCTTCTGATTGCCTGTAATACGTCATAGCAACAGCTATATGGCGCGTAGTGAAGTGGTGCCCTCTACTTCCATAGATGTTGTTTCTATCTCGCGTTGCTTGCATCGCCATCCCTTGAATCAGGAGGTATAGTGCGGGAAGTTTTCCTCTGCCATTTTTCTTTATCCAGTGCACTGTTCTAAGTGTTGCTAAGTGCATAGCTGTTGTCTCTGTTAAAGTTATTATCGCTAAGTCTAATTTCGACTGCTTCCCGGATCACAGAGTCTCAGTAATTCGGTGCGTGGGCTATTACTGTCGTTTCTTCAAATAAAATCTTGTTAAATATGCTATGCTAAGCCACCGCTGAGGGCACCACTTCACTACGCGCCATATCGCTGTTGCTATGACGTATTCCAGCCAATCAGAAGCCGTCCTTTCTACATAAAAAGTGGGAGCTTCCTCGTTTACCGACAGTCAGTTTTAGCCCTGACGAAGTCCATGGAGGTAGTGGTCGAGAGCTTGGAGTTTTATCCTGAATTGACGCGGCACGTACACCGAGAGTTTTTTATTCAAGAAATACGTCGCGAAAGACTTCGGAATGATGGTTTAACCAATCAGAGACAGTTGTGGACCGGTGACATAGGGTATCGTTATTTCGGAACATCAACTCCATGAATGGTTGCAGTGGTCTCCAAGTATCCGAATATAACTATTTCCAGTAAGTAATTGGTTCATTTGGACCAGAGGATCTACTCCATTGCATGCAAACCCAAAACACTATAACAGAGTCATCATCAGCTAGCACAGTACCTTGTTGACAACTTGGGTCCATGGCTTCGTGTGCCCTGCGTCACACTCGAACCCTACCATCAGCTCTATTTAACTAAGACAGGGACTTATTAGATCAGGCCCCGATTTTCCATTCGTCTAGGGTCCAGCCGATGAACTCATGAGCCCAGGAGAGGCACTGAAGGTGACGCCGTGCTGTTGGCAAAGGCACTCGCGTCGGTCGTCTCCTGCCATAGATCAGTAACGCCAAATATCGCCGCACTGTCCTAACGGATACTTCCGTCGTACACTGATTTTTGCGACTATTTCATGCAATGTTGCTTGGCTGTTAGCACCGACCACTTTAACCAAACGCCACTGCTCTCGGTCGGTAAGTCAAGGCCGTCGGCCACTGAGTCCGTGGTGAGAAGTAATGCCTGGAATTTGGTATCCCGGCTCACTCTTGACACTGTAGATCACAGCTCCGCCAATACACTGCTCTTTTAAATCTTGTGTACGGGATTCCACCGCCTGTCTGGAACCGAGTGACCGCTACGGTCGCAGGTTCGAATCCTGCCTCGGGCATGAATGTGTGTGATGTCCTCAGGTTAGTTAGGTTAAAGTAGTTCTAAGTTCTCGGGGACTGATTACCTCAGATGTTAAGTCCCATAGTGCTCAGAGCCATTTGAACCATTTTTGAAGCAAAAGTGATTCGGCCGCTCGCAGAGGCGCAAGAGCGAATCGGGAGGCCCGAGTCTCGCACGGCCTGGCAGCGATCTGTTTGCCGCGGCCGTTCGATCGACCGACGAATGAATGGAGGGGAATCCGCGTCCGCCATCCGTCAGAGGCGGTTCCCAGGCTGGTAGGCGCAATCGGCCTGTAGGGAAATCACGTGATGGCGGGCCCAAGTCGGCACGCCTTTCGCACCCGCGCACCTCACCTCTCCCATTACGGCGCGCGTCCCCCCACCCGGCGGTATGAATGCTTAAGTGATTGCTCAATTATTCAGGAGCGGCGGCGCACAGCGTGCTCAGCCATTATGCCGCCTTCATGCAGCTGGAGCGACCCCCCTGCGCCTGCACAGTAGTGGCGCCGAGACGCCGGGACTGGCCCGCCGGGACGCGCCGTCTGTCGCGGACGCAACTCTTCTTGCGACGGCAGACAATTTCTGCCCGCCCAGCTTTGTCCCGTCACGACAATAGGCCGGCAGACGTCGTCTACCGTCGGCGAACTGTGCGCTTCCGCTCGCTACTTGCTGTCTGCTGTTTTCTTTTTCGTTTCGCCGTGGACGGTGCACTTTGTCAATTACCCAGCTGAGCGGAAAAAGCTTCCTTGTTTGGATTCGAAAGCACCGTACATTGTCCGTTTCTTTCTTTGTTTTCTCAGGAGCTTCGAGCAAGGCCTTTTGTTTGTGCCAATTAGCCGCGTAGCGCGCACTACATCTTCGAGACTGTACTTTCCAAATGAGAGACATGCTCCTAAATCGGTACGCGAAATAAAACTGTACAATTACGTAATTTCGCGCAGCCAGTACCTCATTTAATTTCTTCTGGGCTTACTCCCGCGCCTATTTTATAAAATACTAGCTGAATCCCTGGCGTTGCCCAGCACTTCATCTTCAGGCCACAAGTGGCCCATTGGGACCATCCGACCATCGTTTCATCCTCTGGCGTTGCCCAGGTACGTATTTATTTCGATCTCCTACACCATATTCTCCTTCCTCCTCTCCGACCACCTTCTCCACTCTCTCTCTCTCTCTCTCTCTCTCTCTCTCTCTCTCTCTGGCCAACTCCTCCAACCCTCACTCCTTGTCCACCTCATCCTGGCCCTCTATTTGTCTGTGTGCTTCCCCCTCCTCTGTCCATTTGTTCCATCTCCTCCTCTCCAATTCTCTGTGTCCATCGCCTCATGCCCCCTCTGCCCATCTGCTACTCTCTCTATCTCTTCCTCTAATCATACCTCGTTCTCACCACCTCTTTGTCCACCTCCTTCTCACTGTCTCAGTCCATCTCCTCCACCAACCTCTCTCTGCTCATCTCTTCCACCTCCCTTTCTCTGTCTATAACCCACCTTTCCTTGCTCTGTCCACCTCCTGCTCTTCCCTTTCTCTGTCCATCTCCTCTTCCATTCTGCCTTTCATTCCCACCTCCCCCACTCTCTGTTCATCTACTCCTCCCTTTTCTCTTTGCCCATCTCCTCCTCATCCTTTTCTCTGTTCACCACCTCCAGTTTCCTTACATGTCCATCTCCTCCTCCTCCTCCCCTCTCTCTGTTCATTTGCTCCTCTCACTCTCTCTGTCCACCCCCCTCCCCCCCCCCTCCCCCAGCTTGTGTCCATCTTCTACTTCCCCTCACACTGTCCATCTCCTCCTAGCCCCTTCTCTCTCCTTATTATCAGCCCACACTCCGGTAGGAGTGTTGTTATTCCTACCCCCGCAGTATTTCTTTCCAGAGTCTTATATGTGTACCAAATTTGGTTGAAATCTTTCGAGGAGTTTAGGATGAACTTCTTACCCATGACTTTGCCCATATTTACACATGTGAAGTATATTTCACATATATTTGACATATTTCACATGTATTGTAAACATATTTCTCGGTATCTCTAGCGAATTACGATCTACAGTCTGATTTTCATGGAGCTCAATGGTTATAAGGTCGTAGTTCCTGAAATATGTATCATACAATGATACACGTTGTTTTGGAGGTGATGACTGGGGCAATTACCAGTGATCTAGGGGTAGCGTCTTTGATTCATAATCAAAACGTCTTCTGTCCCGGGTTCGATCCCCGTCACTGCTTAAATTTTGATAAATAATCAGCATTGACGGCCGAAGACTTCCGGCATAAGAAGTCAGCCTCATTCTGCCAACGGCCTTGTCAAAGAGGACGGAGGAGCGGATAGAGGTTCAGGGCACTCTCTTGTCCTAAGGGTGGGAAATTGCCCCTAAAGGCGGAAGAATCAGCAATGATTAACGACATGAGGATGCAGAAGGCAATGGACACCACTGCATTAAAGACACGTAACATGTATCCACAGGACATGTGGCCTGTAATTGAAGAAGTGTCGTGATGATCTCTCCATTGGCAAAAGATTCCGGAATAGTCCCCCATTCGGATCTCCGGGAGGGGACTGCCAAGGGGGAGGTTACCATGAGAAAAATATTGAATAATCAACGAAAGGATAACGTTCTACGGGTCGGGGCGTGGAATGTCAGAAGCTTAAACGTGGTAGGGAAACTAGAAAATCTGAAAAGGAAAATACAAAGGCTCAATCTATATATAGTAGGGGTCAGTGAAGTGAAGTGGAAGGAAGACAAGGATTTCTGGTCAGATGAGTATCGGGTGATATCAACAGCAGCAGAAAATGGTATAACAGGTGTAGGATTCGTTATGAATAGGAAGGTAGGGCAGAGGGTGTGTTACTGTGAACAGTTCAGTGACCGGGTTGTTCTAATCAGAATCGACAGCAGACCAACAACGGCAACGATAGTTCAGGTATACATGCCGACGTCGCAAGCTGAAGATGAACAGATAGAGAAAGTGTATGAGGATATTGAAAGGGTAATGCAGTATGTAAAGGGGGACGAATATCTAATAGTCATGGGCGACTGGAATACAGTTGTTGGGGAAGGAGTAGAAGAAAAGGTTACAGGAGAATATGGGCTTGGGACAAGGAATGAAAGAGGAGAAAGACTAATTGAGTTCTGTAACAAGTTTCAGCTAGTAATAGCGAATACCCTGTTCAAGAATCACAAGAGGAAGAGGTATACTTGCAAAAGGCCGGGAGATACGGGAAGATTTCATTTAGATTACATCATGGTCAGACAGAGATTCCGAAATCAAATACTGGATTGTAAGGCGTATCCAGGAGCAGATATAGACTCAGATCACAATATAGTAGTGATGAAGAGTAGGCTGAAGTTCAAAACTTTAGTCAGAAAGAATCAATACGCAAAGAAGTGGGATACGGAAGTACTAAGGAATGACGAGATACGTTTGAAGTTCTCTAACGCTATGGATACAACAATAAGGCATAGCGCAGTAGGCAGTATAGTTGAAGAGGAATGGACATCTCTAAAAAGGGCCATCACAGAAGTAGGGAAGGAATACATAGGTACAAAGAAGGTAGCTGCGAAGAAACTATGGGTAACAGAAGAAATAATTCAGTTGATTGATGAAAGGAGGAAGTACAAACATGTTCCGAGAAAATCAGGAATACAGAAATACAAGTCACTGAGGAATGAAATAAATAGGAAGTGCAGGGAAGCTAAGACGAAATGGCTGCAGGAAAAATGTGAAGACATCGAAAAAGATATGATTGTCGGAAGGACAGACTCAGCATACAGGAAAGTCAAAACAACCTTTGGTGACATTAAAAGCAATGGTGGTAACATTAAGATTGCAACGGGAATTCCACTGTTAAATGCAGAGGAGAGAGCAAAATGGCTCTGAGCACTATGGGACTGAACTTCTGAGGTCATCAGTCCCCTAGAACTTAGAACTACTTAAAGCTAACTAACCTAAGGACATCACACACATCCATGCCCGAAGCGGGATTCGAACCTGCGACCGGAGCGGTCGCGCGGTTCCAGACTGTAGCGCCCAGAACCGCTCCGCCACTCCGGCCGGCAGGAGAGAGGAGATAGGTGGAAAGAATACATTGAAAGCCTCTGTGAGGGTGAAGATTTGTCTGATGTGATAGAAGAAGAAACAGGAGTCGGTTTAGAAGAGATAGGGGATCTAGTAATAGTATCGGAATTTAAAAGAGCTTTGGAGGACTTACGGTTAAATAAGGCAGAAGGGATAAATAACATTCCATCAGAATTTCTAAAATCATTGGGGGAAGTGGCAAAAAAACGACTATTCACGTTGGTGTGTAGAAAATATGAGTCTGGCGATATACCATCTGACTTTCGGATAAGCAACATCCACACAATTCCGAAGACGGCAAGAGCTGACAAGTGCGAGAATTATCGCACAATCAGCTTAACAGCACATGCATCGAAGCTGCTTACAAGAATAATACACAGAAGAATGGAAAAGAAAATTGAGAATGCGCTAGGTGACGATCAGTTTGGCTTTAGGAAAAGTAAAGGGACGAGAGAGGCAATTCTGACGTTACAGCTAATAATGGAAGCAAGACTAAAGAGAAATCAAGACACTTTCATAGGATTTGTCGACCTGGAAAAAGCGTTCGACAATATAAAATGGTGCAAGCTGTTCGGGATTCTAAAAGACGTTGGGGTAAGCTATAGGGGGGGACGGGTCATATACAACAACCAAGAGGACATAGTAAGAGTGGACGATCAAGAACGAAGTGCTCGTATTAAGAAGGGTGCAAGACAAGGCTGTAGCCTTTCGCCCCTACTCTTCAATCTGTACATCGAGGAAGCAATGATGGAAATAAAAGAAAGGTTCAGGAGTGGAATTAAAATACAAGGTGAAAGGACATCAATGATACGATTCGCTGATGACATTGCTATCCTGAGTGAAAGTGAAGAAGAATTAAATGATCTGCTGAACGGAATGAACAGTCTAATGAGTACACAGTATGGTTTGAGAGTAAATCGGAGAAAGACGAAGGTAATGAGAAGTAGTAGAAATGAGAACAGCGAGAAACTTAACATCAGGATTGATGGTCACGAACTCAATGAAGTTAAGGAATTCTGCTACCTAGGCAGTAAAATAACCAATGACGGACGGAGCAAGGAGGACATCAAAAGCAGACTCGCTATGGCAAAAAAGGCATTTCTGGCCAAGAGAAGTCTACTAATATTAAATACCGGCCTTAATTTGAGGAAGAAATTTCTGAGGATGTACGTCTGGAGTACAGCATTGTATGGTAGTGAAACATGGACTGTGGGAAAACCGGAACAGAAGAGAATCGAAGCATTTGAGATGTGGTGCTGTAGACGAATGTTGAAAGTTAGGTGGACTGATAAGGTAAGGAATGAAGAGTTCCTACGCAAAATCGGGAAGAAAGGAATGTGTGGAAAACCCTGATAAGGAGAAGGGACAGGATGATAGGACATCTGCTAAGACATGAGGAAATGACTTCCATGGTACTAGAGGGAGCTGTAGAGGGCAAAAACTGTAGAGGAAGACAGAGATTGGAATGCATCAAGCAAATAATTGAGGACGTAGGTTGCAAGTGCTACTCTCAGATGAAGAGGTTAGCACAGGAAAGGAATTCGTGGCGGGGCGCGTCAAACCAGTCAGTAGACTGATGACCAAAAAAAAAAAAGGTTTGGGGGTACATCCAACGGTATGTGTGGGTACTTTCTACTGAAGCTTTTGTGATTAGAGTCAGTAGTAAAAAAGTAATAAATTAAAACGTCATCTCAACTTTTATAAAGTCGTATCTCTTGAACTACGTGTCATACAATGACGAACGGAGTTAGTAGTAAAGAAGTAATGAAGTGAAACGTCATGCTTCTTGTGGCAGTTTTACTGGATGAACGACGAAAATGAAGTTTCACTTCCACCCCCACCCCTTTGATTGATTGGTGGCTATTATCCCAACACTGATGTCTTCCAAACAGTGACATATGTAGTAAGTCTGGTAGAAATCTGTCCAGTGGTTTAGGACGAGAAGTTTAACATACACACATACATACATGCCTACATACACAAGAACATCCATTTCGTAATATGCATGAATTTACAATTCTGTAATACTGATATAGTCGATGTTTAATTCGTCTTGCATTGGCCTTCCTCATACCACAGGCTAATTTCGATGGCGAGTGGATGCTAGTGTACACTGTGTTATGAACGGTGTCATAAGAGCAGGCGCCTACTCGTTTCCGACGTCCTGGTCATCAACGACCCGGCTACGGCGGGACGGGTGTTGTCGAAGGTCAGTGACCTCACCGGACGCGACCGTATGTACGAACAGAGCACGCACAAGCTGTGTCGTTCCTTCACAACAGACAGCAGGTAAACACCACCTTCGGAAACTACTCGTCGATTCGTGGCTATTGACAGGGTATGTCAATTTCATTGTATATTTTTAGATTTCCAGAAGGCTTTTTACGCCTTTCCTCGCAAGGGACTTCTAATGATTTCCTGTCAGAAAGGCCACAGTTCATAATAATAGACGGAAAGTCATCGAATAAAACAGAAGTAATATCTGGCATATCCGAAAGAAGTGTCATAGGCCCTCTGCTGTTCATGATATACATAAACGATTTAGAAGACAACCTGATTTCAGATGATGCTGTCATTTACAGCCTTAGAAAGTCATCAGATGATCGAAATCAGTTGCAAAATTATTTAGACAAGGTATCTATATAGCGCGGCAAATGACAATCACTCCAAATAATGAAAGTGTGTAGTCGTCCACATGAAATACTAAACAGAATCCGTTAAATTTCGGTTTCACAGTAGATCGGACAATCCTACAGGCTGTACATTCAACTAAGTGCTTACGGATTACAATAAGAATAACTTAAACTGGAACGATCACATAGATAATGTTGTGGGAAAGCAAACCAAAGATTGCGATTTATTGGTATGATACTCGAATTTGGATGGCAATCATTAAAAGAAAGGCTATTTTCGCTCCTGCGGGATTCCTCATGAAATCTATATCAGCAACAGTCTCCCCACAGTGTGAAAATATTTTGTTGGCGTCCACCTATATTGAGGGAAATTTATCATCATAATAAAATAACAGAAATTAGAGCACACACGGAAAGAATTAAGTGTTCCTTTTTGTCGTGCGCTGTTCGAGAGTGAAGTGGTAAAGAAATAGCTTGAAGGGGTTTCGATGAATTCTCTGGCAGGCACCTCCCTGTGAATTGCAGAGTGATCATGTAGACGTAGATGTAGAGAAACGCCGAAAAGGCAAAATCTTTGCCCTCCACTATTACCATCGACCATTGAATTCAATAGGATATCTACATAGTCTCAATTGCAGTACCATGGACATAACAGCTAGAAAATCTGTATATTCTTTATTTCAGTTTTATGAGAAATGCCTTCGGCACGATCAGTTCAAGTTTCTGTGATTGCAATAATTTTTATTAGCCACACGTTATACCTCTGTACACTGGTGTCTCTAAATATCAAGAGACTGTAGCAATAGGATGTGCTTTTGTTGTCTGCAAGCTAAAATATTCCAAACAATTTCGTCTGCCACAGTATCACTGAATTTCTCTCGCCGAAGAAACAACAATTCCAGAAGCTCTCAAATCGTGTCGTTATTCGCCGCTCCTGGACCCGATCATTGCGCCAGACGCAAAAAGCGTAATGCAATCTATTGAAAATTAATAATTTTCTAGCGTCGTCACTTCCTCTCTACATAACAAGCATCATCCACGAAAAGCCTAATGGACCTCATGGAACTCCTAACATTACGTACTAGGTCATTCATGCAGGTTGAACATTATAAAAGCTGACAAACTGCAGGAACGAATTCGCGACTGCAAACGGAGGAAACAAGACCGTATGAACTGTGTCCGGAAATGCATGGTTGCCACGGTAGATGGCCCTGGCGAATGAAAGTTTCTCTGAATGCGTGTCGTGTGCTGGTCGTGTGTTGCAGGTTGTGTGACTGACGCAGTGCACTTAAGCAGCAGAATGGTCTGGTATTCATGTCAGGAACAAGGCGAAATGGTGTTCGTGTACGACCAATCAGATGGAAACGGTCGAGAGGCAGCATGGCTATACCAAAACAAGTACCTTCTAATTACACAACTTCTCAAGCCATTTTTGGGCGTTTATGTCATTATGGCTCCTCGTAGACACACGAAAGCGCAGAGAGGCAGCGGACTGGGAGTACATCAGATTTGGAGGACGGGGCTGACTCTCGACCGTTTGCGTCTGCTTGGTCGTACACAAACACCATCTCGGCTTGTTCCCGACATGAATAGCGGACCATTCTGCTGCTTGCGGTGCGTTGCATCAACCAGACAGCCTGCAACACCAAGGAACATACGCCACGTGGGCAGAGGAGCTTTCATTCGTCCGCGCCATCCACCGTGGCAAGGATGCGTTTCTGGACACATGTTCATAGGATCTTTTTTCCTCCAGTTCGAGTCATGAATCCGTCCCTGCAGTTTGTTTTATTAATGTTCAACCTGTATATACTGCGAAAGTAATGGTCCTACAACATTCGTCTAAGTAAAACCAGAAGTTACTTTCACACTTCAAGACTCTTCCTAGTTCAGAATGACAGGCTGCGTTATGTTTGCTCGAAGTTCTTCAATCTAGTCACACAGTTGCTCTGATATTCCGTAAGCTCGTATTTTGTTCACTAGGCGGCAGTGTGGAACTGTACCGCCGCCTGACTAAGGTCATATATCCTGCATTATTTTTTCGGATTAAGCGAAAGATAACCTGATTCTTTTCAGCAACGGATTACCGTAAGTCGAATGAATCGTTCCAGATGGTTAAAATAATACGCAGCACATCTTTCTTACCTCTTCTTCCACCTCTAATAACAACAGTCCATTTCTTAAAACTTATTAAACTTGCTTAAACATTTTGGGCACAGCACCAATGTTAAATTTTGCAGATAAACCCGCTTCAGCTATAAGCGCTTTATTTCTAAACACGGCCCGTTTCGCAGAATTTTAGCTGCATCATCAATTGTAACAAATTCAAATCATGATCAAAAATAGATGAGATTACCCAAGTACTCCTGGTATCACTGAAGCTTTGGTTTTATGCCTTTTGATGGCGTCCGCTTCATAGGGAGAAACAGCTTACTATCAAGGCTCGGTCATTCCAATTTCGTGTTTTTTTTTTTTTTTTTTTTTTTTTTTTTTTTTTTTTTTTTTTTTTTTTTTTAAAATCAGAACATGACTTGATTTTATTGCGCTTGATGACGCGTCTAAAATGCTACGAAACGGTCGTGCTTATAAATAAAGCCCATTCAGCTGAAACGGCTTTATCGTCAAAGTGATATATCCAGGCTGTGGCTGTTGTGATATAAAGTCTTCTGCGCCAGTGTTAAGACTGAAATCATGTGACACGATCCTCTGTAGTACTTTTTCTGGTGTTATGATAAAGGAATCTGTCCGAAAGGCGAAGAAAAATTAAGTTTTAAAAACAGGTGGAGGCTAAAAAAAAAGGCTGTGGAAATTAAGAGTTCAGTATTTAAAAAATCACGGAAGGCTTCCAGCGCGATTTCATGTTCGGCTTAAAAGTCCTTCTCTCAGGGCGGTCACAAGCAGCGTCGATAGGGGATATGGCCAACGTAGAGAAACGGTGCGGGTTTTGCCAACACAGCACACAGTGCCGAACAAGGCACAATATATTGCAATTTTAAAACGTGTCATTAGAGAAAATCTTGCGAATTCTCTTTTAACAACCCACCTGTTACGTTCTTACTGTACAATATCCCAACAATCTGAAAGTGAAATCTAATTACGTAGAAGTTGATATGGTGCGATTTTATGCATGCAGGGTTGACAACACATCATACGTCCCAGCGTCGGGGTTTGCCGACTTGTAAGGCAACCACTCTCCTCGGCATTTTAGTAGGCAGCCCTAGCAGCGCCCCCAGGTCTCACGGCCGAAAATAGATTCCAAACAAGATATCCTCCGCTGGACAGTATTTAGACCGGCACGCTGCACTTCCGTTCGCAGTCGATTCAGTGCCACGACTCCAGTTCGGACATCGAGTCCACGCAGACGCCACCGTCTTCGCTGCCAACAAGCCACCACCACTACAGACAATGTTCTGGGTCGCTGTGACGCGGCTGATGAATATGTCTTCGTGACTTTGAATGTCGTAAAACTTGGCTCGAATTATTCTCTTAGATCATTGATTGTAGACTGTTACAAAGGAAATTTAATACTATGTCTAGACGGAAGAACTTAAACCTTTTGTCTAAGTGTAGCTCCACGCAATGACGGAAGAACTTAAAATTTAGCTGAACTTTGCTTCAACACAGTCTCAATGAGACGTAACATTTTTAGTGTGATCAAATTGGTTGTTTCTAGACTATAGTCTTCAGCCAGTGGCTTTCAAATTTGCGTTATCAAATGGTTCAAATTGCTCTGAGCACTATGGGACTTAACTTCTGAGGTCATCAGTCCTCTAGAACTTAGAACTACTTAAAAGTAACTAACATAAGGACACCACACACATCCATGCCCGAGGCAGGATTCGAACCTGCGACCGTAGCGGTCGCGCGGTTCCAGACTGAAGCGCCTAGAACCGATTGGTCACAATGGCCGGCTTTTGCTTTGTCATTCGTCAGTGTAGGCGAACGGTGTCTCTCTATTTTGGAAATAAGCTTCCTGTTTATGCAGTCCACGGTGAATTCTCCAGTGTTAAGAGCATTATTAAAAGTTTCGTCTGTGGCCCGACGGCAACACTTAGGGAACTGCGTGTGCCACATCTGTCTATATTTTTCAATGTGGTTGGAATAGTGGATGTGAGAACACAGGTTTTTTTGACGCTTTATGACATACGACGAGCTATGCAGGCTATGGCAGTCTGCTAGCTGCAGTTTCAAATCGAACACCGGAGGTATCCATCTATCTCTCCAGTTGCGGCACCATGGGGAGGCGTTCTGCGTGGCAGGTAAATCGTTCCAGCCATTCGACAGCGAGGTCAGACCATGAGTTACCTACGTCGCCAGGATGGAGCAGCACTTCCTCGCCCACGGCTTCTCCGGTAACGACCAGGGAGACCTTTTGTTGGCTTATGATGAACCGGAGATATATCATCTCGCACAAAAAGTTAACCTGGGGGTGGAGCGCCTTATACACCCATGTCAAATCAACTTTGTTCGAATATTATGGTTGTCACGTGCTCATAACGACAGCTAGACATAAGTTCTTCAGCTGTCCCCACCTCAGCAAATAATCGAATGGTGAATGGATTGCTTGGTTACAGAAGTTACCCAGGGATTTTAGATTTGTGTGCAATAATCCGGAATGAAAGAAGTAATATACAGCTTTATTTGTCAGAGACATGACGCTCTGGCTGATGCACTTCTATTAGACCTGTTAAAATTGAAAGAAATTTCATTATAAACCTGTTTGCCCATCATTACAGCTTTCAAACAATCATGGCAGTCAGCGGCAGCTCTGCAAGACTGGTCCCAAGATTTTGCAACCAGTCCCAGTGGATAGGCAGATGGTAAAAAACGACCGGACACCCAAGTGCTGACCATCAAGAATGCAGTCGTGTGACCAGTGTTTTATATCAAAACCCTTATCATCAAGACCATTTACGTAAGGCAAAATGTACTACATGTGGGAACACATGACACCGAGCACAAGTATGTCAATTAGTCAAAAGTCATTGGTCTATAACAGGGTCGACCCACTGAAAACAGCATTATCAATTAGAGACGAACACTCCCCAGACATAACATGTATCAAACCAGTGTTCCCAACTGCCACAAACAGTATCTCCCTGACAGTCCCCATTGATGATGTGCCATTCAGGGTCCTAATAGAGAAAGGTCCCTTGGCAATCGTCATAGACAGGCAACCCCATCAGCAGGTGGGCAGCCAACCCTCCAACCCCAAGATTTTCAGATGAGGGCTTACAACAATGGATTCATGAGTTCTTTGGGCCAATTCGCCCCAAAGGTCAAATATGGCACCCACACTATCATGGCCCACATCCTCATAGAGAACAATCCAGGAGCAGTAAGCCTACTGGGATTGGACCTCTTCAGTGCATTGGAATGGAAGATCGATAACTCTACACACACTGTCCAAACCCTCAGCATTCTCAAATTCCGTGGTATGTTGCTTGCCAAATTCAACTCGGTGTTTTCCAATCAGGTTCAGTCAACAGAAAGTCTGAAGCACTAATCACCCTACTGTCACTGCCAACCCAAAATTTTTTAAAGCGTAAAATGTGCCATTTGCTGAAACTTGAATTACAGTGAGTGTGATACATCCCAACGGCTTGTCCCAGCTTTGGATTCCTCCAGATATGGACCGGGAGCAATCCTGTCAGACATCAATAGGGTGTATTGGTCCATTGCATTCGTCTCCAAGGCTCTGTCACCTGCTGAGCGGAAGTATAACCTAGCTGAGAGGGTGACACTGGCTATCACCTCTGTTCAAAAAAAAATCTTGATTATTTATATGGTAGAAAATTCACATTGATGACTGATCATAAGTGATTTTCACCCATTTTCAAGGCTCCATACTTGTTCCTAGCTTCATAACATACCACTCACCAAGACGGAGCCTCACCACCAGAATAATTAGGAGGTCGACCTCACTTTCAATCATCCATCCATCAGTCATTCAGCAACCATCATGGAAATCCTATCGTCAGCGTTATATTTATCAACTCTGACTTACGACCCTTGTTTTTTCCTCGGGGATGCCACAAGTGATTCCCTGCAACAATAACAAAACTCCTTAGCAGGGTTGTGACCGAAGTCATCCTGACAAGTTCTGCAGTCTGCTGGAAACATATACACCTAATACAACCATGGGCAAAATCCCAAACATGGTAGAACTATCTCCTGTTCATTTTCCAGAGATGGAGATCCAGGAGAGGCGACACCGAGACAACACAAAGCCATTTCAAAGCTGCCATTAGTTCCATGGGGCAGCCCGTCTCTACAAATACATAGCCAATGGAAGCGGATGTCATTGCATACCGCTTCCTGCCAACTGTCGAGGACCCAGAACAGAAGGGAGACATAGAGATGACCTTCGCCCTTCCCAAACCATCCGTGGGGGAGGGGGAGGAGATAGTATGCCACGATGCTATGCCTGCAGGGCCGACGACACATCACACACCCCAGCGTCGAAGGTTGCCCACTAGCCGGGCAATCACTCTTCACTGAATTCCTGGGCTTCCACTAGGCGGCCCAAGCAGCGTTGCCAGAGGTCGTGGGAACCTACTTGCTTCCGCAACACACGTGACTTCAAATAGATCCCAACATATCCTGCTGCAGGACAGTACATAGACAGTATATGGCCCTGTTTCTACAGTCAGCTCCTAGCCATGACTCCAGTTCGAACATTCAGCCCATGCCAACCACCCTTGGGGTTGCTGTAACACCATTGAATGGACCTGTCTTAATGGCTGTGGATGTCGTAAAACTTTCCCCAAATTATTCCTGCATAACATTCACTGTGGACTGTTCGAACGTAACTTTAACTCCGTGTGTTGACAGAAGATTTTAATAGTTTTATGCAAGTTTAACCGCACTGGCGGAGGAACTGAACTTTATCTGAATTTTGCTTCAGGTCAGTCTCAACCGAACTAGCATTTTCAGTTTGTATGATCAACATTTTTGGTTCTAAGCTATGGCCTTCAGCCAGTGGCTTTCAATTTTGTATTATCATTCATCAGAGTAGACGAACTGTGTTTCTTGATTTTGTTAATAAACTAAGACATGGTGCCTCCCACCGAGTCGAATTCCACGTTAAAAGATCATTTTTGGTCGGCTGTAGAACGAGGAAGCTAAGCTGTACTCATTGGAAGCGAGATGAGCTGGGTTGCAGATATATCGTCGGTCGATGGAATGGAATCAAGCCATGACTCCAGTTCGGATATTCAGACCACACCAACCACCCGTCGGGATGCTGTGACACCACTGATTCACCTGTCTTTGTGACTGTGGATGTCGTAAACCTTTGCTCAAATTATTCTTGTATAAAATTCAGCCCACAAATGGGGAAGGCGAGATCTTGGCTATGCAGGGTGGCGACGGTTTTGGGTGGACTTGTAGACGCGCCTGCCATACGTTTTATTCAAAGGGCTTGGTAAAGTTTGGTCAGCTGCATGAACGGTCGTTTGCACCGGCGTCTTGATATGCGGATGGACAAACCACATATTGAAAATATCAGCTAGTGTGTGTAACGGTGGCAAGAGGTCCCTGTGTCACAATTAAAGCCTAATGCTTCTATGTTGTTACCTCTACAGGAAAGATAAGTATCATTAAAACTGAAATCTTGGCTGTTTGATCTGTGCGTTCATGTTAATTGGATTTTTTTTTCTTTTTAAATGAGCCTTGGTCTCTGAAAGTCTTGGAAGATTTGCAGTGGTAGCAAAATGTTATTGGTGGGATCTCTTACTTTATATATTTGGTAACCCTGTACAACAAACGTCGTATTCTCGGTAAACAGGCTGAACCAGAGAGAGAAAATTTGTACCAAGCCCGGGAATCGAAATGGTTCAAATGGCTCAGGGCACTATGGGACTTAACATTTGTGGTCATCAGTTCCTTAGAACTAGCCTAAGTACATCATACACATCCATGCCCGGGGCAGGATTCGAACTTGCGACCCTAGCAGTCGCACGGTTCCGGACTGAGCGTCTAGAACCGCTCGGTCACCACGGGCGGCCCGGTAATCAATCTGTGTGTCCTGCTTACTAGGCAGGCGCATTAACCACTTTGGCACAGTGGTTCATACAACTGCACGGATTACCCTGGCATTCCTCCGTCCTCGATCTAAATTCTTACTGCTGCCCCAGTCTACTGTATAGTTGGGAATTAATAGTAGACTGGGACGAGAGTGAGAATCTGGATAGAGGAGAGAAACGTGCCAGGGTAGGTCGTGCACTTATGTAACCCGTTGTGCCAACGTGGCTCAGTGACTAACGGCCCTGCCTAGAAAGAAGGAGACCCAGGTTCTATTCCTGGCCTTGGTACAAATTTTCACTCGACGCTTCATTCTATATTCACATAATCACATCTGTATGAGACCATAAAGTATCTGGAATTGTGACATTTAAACATTGTATTTCGTTGTATTTTATAAAAGAAGGAAGCTTAAGAGAGCCTTACGATTTCAGCGCTGTGATTTTGTATTGTTAATCGCTGAAAAAGTTTTCAAATTGTTGGCTAAATTCCAAGTTTTGTAACGAATTCATGTCTCTGTCTTTAGCTTAAAGGAGAGTGTGTATTTGCTCAGAATATATATATAAGTTTAAAATTTTTCTTATTATCAAGTTTGGCACAGCTAATAATTGTGACCCTTTTAAATTATTTCAATTATTTAAACTGTCATATTTATTTCCGCCGTTTGTTTGTTGGTGTGATACAGTTATATTTATGTTTTTGGAAAATGGTGAATATTATTCGAAAGAAAACCCGTGGGGTCCAATCCTTCCATTTGGGTCGTTTTCCTGAGTTTCTTTGGATCTGAATGTCCCGGATGAAAATATCATGAAAAATGTTTAATATTGTTTGTGTCGCCTACTGTGTATTCTTCATAGGTATTATCAGGATCCAGATCCAATTTAAATACATTTGAAATATTATCTACTGAAAAACAAGATAGCAAAATTATTAAAACATTACAAACCCTCATTTCATCAGCAAATATCACATGTTCCATGGTAGATCCCCTCCTGTCGTATAAAGGTACAGGATGATACATTGCTGACAAAGTACATCTTAACCACCCAAAAGATACATAGCTACTTTTAAAATTATATAGATCTTTACTCACCATGAAATTCTGCAACTGAATAATGAACTATATTTTCCACACAGCTTTACTGTATTAGGCAACCTTAAATGTGTAGAAGTAAATATACAGTAGTATACAAAACGTAATGACGAAAGCGACTTTCAGATGATATACAGGTGCGAGGTAACATAACCAGATTAAACTTGGGTCCCACATGGAACGATTGTTACAGTATGTAGTACACAAAGGTAACTCAATGACATGGACAATGAGCAGAGCTGAACTGGCACTTTTTTTCAAAGACAGTAATCACACTGAGGTCATTGCGACGTCGCCCTACCACAGGAACTACTTGCAACCACGTGGACAGCATGGAAGCTTGTCACAGAGCGTGCATTGCCGTCCCTGGTGGACATGCACCCTATTAAGAACCATGTCTAGCCTCTTTGAATTGCTAGGGGACCATCATAAATCGCAATTACGTTCCTGTCATTACGGTCTATGAATAAAGTTGTCATTTCTATTCGTCTCACTGTGTTGTTTCACTTACCTTCTGTACCATACTGTAGCAGTACTTACTGTGTATGGTCCAAGTATCATCGAGGTATGTTGCTTGGCAACGACACATCATGTAGATGTTACTTTACGTCGTTACGTTTTACGCACCAATGTGATAATAAATGCTGCCAAATCGTAAACTCATGCCTCACAATAACAAAAACACCATAAAGTGCTGGAAAACTGCTTATGGATGTCATATAGTGCTCGTACTTTCTATTACTTTAAAATAGGTTATTAGACAGAAACATCGACGATGAAATATCAAGTGTTCCTTGGAACACTATCCCTCAGGTACAACACTCCCCCCCCCCCCTCCCCTACAACAATGCTACTCATTATATTTAATCATAGTTGCCAGCCTTGTCCAATAACATACGAGTAATTGTGAAAGACGTCATGTACGATCCATCTGTCCCCACTCGTTAGTGAAATTATACTATTTGTACCAGAAATTAAGAATACCGGCACGCTGTCGGCGAGTCTGTTGGGCTATAGGTGCAAAATAATGGACTGTATTGTCTAGGCCTGACGCGCCAGACTATATTGCAGAGTTGTGCAATAACAAAGAAAAAAGTAGCCAGTTTCCTCTGAAATTCTTTTATTAGCAGTTAATCTACCTCTACACGTTTCCTCTGATTTCCAACGCAAGTTCTTTCATTAAAACAGTTGATCTCTCTCTGCCAATACGCTTTCTTTCTGGCGGGTGGGTAAGCAACCAAATCAGCAGATAATGAATGAAGCAACGGTACTCTCATGTTCAGTTGGCCACCAGGAAATTGTAAAACAGAGGTGCAAAAAACAAGTAATAATTACTCCCGAATACGTGAGCGCAACGTTTCGGGGAAAACCACGAAGCAGAAATTTGAAATGCAGTACCCGCAGGAGATACGTGGAACATTTGTACGTCGATCGTGCACGAGCGTGCTGCGGTTAGGACACGATGGCATTAATTAACTGCTGCCCGGCGCGTTATCACTCAGCCAGTCAACCCGCCTCCCCCTCTTATTCTCCTACCGATCTCCCTCTCCCTCCCTCCCCTTCGTCGCCTTTCACTCTCTCTCTCTCTCACCTCTCTCTCTCTCTCTCTCTTCCTCTTCATTCCCTGCATCTCCCTCCTTCTCACTCATGCATACAAACACCTTCTCTTGTATTCCTCCATCAATTTATGTAGCTTTGTCCCATTCTGCTTTCAACTCTCTCTTGTGTTATGAATCCACACACTGTTTGCTGGTGCATGAGCGTGGCTGCGTGTTCGTGGATGGAAATTACTTCTTCTTATATTCTTCCACATCTTTACTCAGTGTTAAACTTGACGTGAGCGGGAAATCATACATATACTGATAATGCTGAAAGGAGTAAAAAGTTGTGTACCATTTTTCACGCAGCGTTCTGTTTACGGCCCAAGGGCTACTTTTCTGTAACTCATGAACTACAGGTAGGAGTAACATAAAACCAATTAATTTATACGTAAAATGGTTACATTTTAAGGATTTAACGGAGCTTTTTCGTCTAAACTTATCACGTTGGTTGTAAAATGAAAGAAATACTTCAGTCCTGAACCAATAGAAACAGTTTAGAAACTGGAATTTTTTTTTTTTTTTAATTTTGACTTCAGGCAGAGCCCACCTAACCAGATACAATTATTTCACACAATGATACAAACAGAATATTTGTCTGACATCTTTACAAAAGATGAAACTTAACTGGACGAAATAAGTAGTCAACAGCGTATATTAGTCTGCATGCACCATCCAAATAAAAACTACGAAATTTAATATAATATCCAGTTATACACACAAACATAACTATCGTAAAATTTTATAGTTTCCGTTACAACGATGGCTGAAATGGCAAATACATCCGACAACAGACCTACTCATGCAACTAAGAGCTACTCGAAGTGAGCAACAGTCCTTAAGTTTGAAAATACTTTGCAGTGAAATGGTTTTTCGATTACTGTATTTGTTACATTCTGTTAGTATACGTACAATGTCCTGGTCAACCAAGCAGGAACCACGGCTTGGAGCGGGAACTAATTTGAACAAATGTCTCGTTTTACTTGTATTCGTGTGACTAGAGCTCAGTCCATAGTATCAAATTCTCTTCTCTTGAGCAACGAGTAAAAATACCAAAGGTATCGTGGAATCTATTGTTGATTGGCCCAGTGCAATATGCCTTTGATTTTGTGGTTCAATATCATCATTCATTATACTTTTGCTTTGATGGCAAGGCTACTACGAAAAACACTGTATGATAGAGGAATTGCGGTGGCAAGTGGATGGTGTACCATTTTCGGCGTTTGATCTGCACGTTCCACAACGTCCCTGTATCCATTGTAGATAAATTAGTTTACTGAGCTCCTTTGTTCCGATGAGAATTCTTAGTACACTGTGTGTCGAAGGATTTTCTGTTTTTTACTTAGACTGCACTCGTAGGAGACTGTAGGGCACTCACCGAGTCAGTATATTTTAATACTCTGTCTACTTGTAGTCGAACATGTAAATACTAGCTTCATCAATGGCATACAACTCCACGGTTAATATCGACGCCTGTAGTGACAATAGGAAAATTTGTCCACACACCGTATTTTGATAATAGTAAAATGCTGCCCATGCAGCATCACACGTTTGTGAACAATCCGTGTACAGTGTCTGCCAGTCATGCCAGATAAGATCCAAGTTCGACAGTGTAAAGACTCTCAATGCACTCGCGGGTATGGGTCGTTTGCTTGACACCAAATGTCCTCTACAGTGCTAAAGTTTACATAGGTTTCTTAATCCCAGGGTTTCACCATTCTATACGGTATTGGTATTAATAGTTTGGGTTTCTTCGGCCAGTAACTGTTAGCGTGTAACAGATGCAGTAATCAAGGTAGTCTTCAATGTAGTGGATGATTGATAGCGTGTCTGACCTTCAACATGTATCGACCACGTAAGACCTTTCCTCTCCTAACGAGTGAAAGAATTCCCCTCCACTTTCGTGACAGATGTAGGTGTCGTTTTAAATCATCTACATCTGCATCTGTATCTACATCCACATGATTACTCTGCAGTTCGAAATTAAGTGCCTGGCAGACGGTTTATAGAACCACCTTCAAACTATCTCTCTTCCGTTCCGCTCTCGAGCACCGCGCGGGAAAATGGACGCTTAATTTTTTTCCTTGCGAGCTTTGATTTTTCTCATTTTATTACGTTGATCATTCCTCCCTTTGTAGATGGGCTCCAACAAAATATTTTCACACTTTGAGGACAAAGTTGTTGATTTTAATTTCGTGAGAAGTTCATGCCGCAATGAAACACGCCTTTGTTTTAACGACTGCTACTTCATTTTGCGTATCACATCCGTGGAACTCTCTGTTATATTTTGCGATAATAGGAAACGAACTGTTCTTCTCTGAACTTTTTTTGTATTCTCCGTGCATTCCATCTGACGCAGATCCCACAACGCATAGCATTATTCCAGAAAAGGGCGCACAAATGTCAACCACACATTGTGTTGAAATGTGGTGCTGGATGCGCTTCTCGTCGACTGTGAGCAGTCTCTTTAGTAGGCTTGTTCCATTTTCTAAAATTTCTGGCAATAATTCACAGTCTTTGGTCTACTTTTCTAACAATATTATCCATGTAATCGTTCCAGTTTAAGTTATTCGTAATTGTAACTCCTACGCACTTAGTTGAATTTACGGTCTTTATTTATATTTTTGTGTCTTACACTGTAACCGAAATTTAGCGATTCGCTTTATTACTCATGTGTATGACGTTATACTTTCCATTATTTGAGTCATTTGTCACTTTTCGCACCATAAAATTTGTCTTAATCATATGATGAGTTTAAAAATGAGAGCATCATCTGCAGAAAATCTGAGAGCTCTGACCAGAATTGTTTCGCAAATCGTTTATATAGATCAGTAACAGGAGGGGGGCCTATAATACTTTCTTGGGGAACGCTAGATATTACTTCTGTTTTACTGCATGACTTTTCGTCAGTTAAGACGAACTTTGACTCTTCTGACGGTAAATCACGAATCCAGTCACACATGAGACGATATTCCATAGGCAGTTAATTTGATTAAAAGTCACTTGTGATTAACGGTGTCCAAAGCCTTCCGGAAATCTAAAAATATGTAATGAATTTGACATCCGCTGACGATAGCACTTCGCGAGATTAAACAGCTAGTTGTGTTTCACAAGAACGATATTTTCTGAATCCCTGTTGCTGTTTGTCAATAAATTTTCGAGGTAACTCATAATGTTCGAACACAATACATGTTTCAGATATTATTGACTGGTTCAAATGGCTCTAAGCTTTCACTAGCATTTGTCAGCCAAATATTGTGTTGAAATGTTGTGCTGCATGCGCTACTCGTCGCCTGTGAGCAGTCGTGGCACCCACCTCGCAACAGCTTCATTATAACCAATTCTTCGAGCAGGATATATGTATTCGCTCAGCTGAGATGCCTGCACTCTCACGAATTTTCATTCCGTGGTCTTGCATTACCGGATGGTTTCCTTTGTGGTGACCTCAATTGGACGGCCGGAGCGTGCTTCGTCTTCGGTGCTTATCCAATGACGCGTAAATTCATTAACTCAAAAGTAAATGATCAGCAATGGTGAGTGTAGAGTCTTCGTGGACTTCATCCTGTTTTGTTTGATTTGTGCAGCAATCCATACCTTCAAATGAAAATGTTCAATAACAGTACGAACCTCGGTTTCCTGCATTTTCTATCACAGTCGACGTTCTGACCAATTCCGGCGGCTGTTGACAATGAACTGTCCGCTGTATATTGATGAAATTCTTTATACGATCCTTGAAATAGCCCGACTTACCAACCATGAGGAGGAAAGAAAAATGTTCCATACTTTTACCAGCTTTATCAAACCACCGAAGTAATTCAGTTCAGTAATGGCGGCACGCTTAGTATTTGTAGCGACAATCAGGACAGGTGTCCTGCTATGAACAAAGCTGGAACCCGCCAGCGCCCACCGATGCTAGCGCTTCGCAAGTGCGACTTCTTTAGAGTGTTTGAGAATTGTGCGAACAGGCGCGCATCTCACACGTGGATAACATCGTCATCTTCCACTATCATAGGAGCGGATGGCCTTTTGCTGAGTTCATTTCCAGTAAGCGTAAAATTATCGTAGAGCAAGCGTCCGCGTTTTAGGTGCCAGCCTGACTATGCCACAACCTCTACGTACGTTCATCACTGCACCATACTGACACAGACTCACAAAGACTGTAAAATTTTCTTTAGAAACCGAATTCACAGAATCACAGTTGGTTAGGCTATCACTTACAATTCATGCTTTTGCGTCTCCCCCATGGATCTCAACTGTTGATTCTAAAACATTGTTGGGTAACATTGAAAGGGTACAGTACCGCCCGACATTGAAAATAGGTACAACATACTTCATTATTCTTGTCTGAACAACATATTTTTTTCTAATAATAACTTAATTTCAATTAATACAGCGAAGCCGGATACCAGTGTGGGAAAGAATGACAATTTATTTATTTAACTGATCACATGTGCACTCCCACAAAATAAATCCCTACATCCAGTTTGGTGAGATCTGTGAAATGAATGAATGTCTGGTCGTCTGCTAACCGCAGATAGTGAATGTGAATATGTGATCATCTTTGAGACGATCCTTTGGCCACCTTTGGTGGGACCAAAGAGATGAAACTTACCGGAGCTTTGAGCGCCTGAAATGTGGCTGACCAATACGGTAGCATGGTCTTCCCCCACCTCGACAGAGGTGCGAGATGATCTGAAGAACGGCCATGTTTCAGCACTCTGCCGCTGGATCTTGTGCTGTTAAGAACTGTTTTAGTTGTGCTCCGTAAAGACAAAAGAGTGGAGACATGGTATGCATGTGGAATATTTAAGAGTAGTTTGAAATAATGATTTCTCTATTTCAGGAACTTTTGTGGGGAGAATTAAATGTCAGGCTGGTAATATTAATGGGATTGTAGTAATCTTCGGAAGTGACCAACGGTCACAATGAAACCACGTGTAGCAATAAATTGAAATACTTCGGTGTGCTTAAGTTAAGCTGAATTACTAGCGTGTGTACAATAAGTTGAAATATTTAAGAAATAGCGTGTGTACCATAAGTTTAAATATTTAAGAAATGGCGTGTGTAGGACTTGAAATTAGAGACGAGTACTTCCACGTGGTGAGTACTGTGTGAGTCTCAATCTGTGTATGAGGCAAAGGATAAAGAGAAGTACTCGTCCATGGTATCAGTTGAGGACTCGCCTGTGTGATGAATATGTTCTTAATATTACTTTGCGTGATATGATTCCGTGTGACGCTAGTTTCAAACTCTGAGAGAGAAGCAAGGTGAGTCGACCGTCTATCCAGCAACGCCACTTGGCTTGCATTGCACAGGAAGACGTGCATATATCTCCAGAGTTCATAGTAGGAAAGTAGAATTACAAAGTGGGGCAATGTCGTGTGAAACTGGGATAAATACTAATTGAAGTGGGAGATCTGAAAGTGATAGTGTTGTGACTATTTATTGTATTGTATTCCATGTTGTAGTGTGGTGTATGTCATGTAATTTGGGTATGTGTGGTTTGCATTGGAGAGTAGCAAGGTAGTTTCAAAAGATTAGTGGGTTATGCGTGTTGCTTTTGTACTGCTCGGTCTGGAGGAAACTTTCGTGATTATGATTGTGAGAGTCGAAGTGTGAGAAATAATAAAAGATCCACCATCCTATCCAGAAAGTGCACTGTAGCGTTAAATTGTTACGAGACCATAAGATAGAGATTCACCAATGTAAAGCCGTGCCCAGTGGGCGGAATTTCTCGTGTGTTATTGTTGTAGGTTATAGAATTTGTGTGTTTAGGTTATATAATTTATCGGAATTAATAAGATAGTGAAAAGAAAAAGATTGGTGGCCTTTTCCTTCGAATTGTATGTTGTCATGATATACAGAATTTATAATGTGTGCGCCACTCATATTCAGTGCGATGGCCACGTGTTGACAAAAGCCGTTAAATAAAAAAAGAAAGAAAATGTGGTGTTGGCAGTGCGTAGTGAACAGTCAGAGTTCTGTAAATTACTGATAGTCAGATGCGTGTTTTCGTTGCGTATTATTCATACAGGAGGATAATTTGTAACTTAATTGTGAGTACGAGAGTTCATGTTACTCGATAAATAAGAATGAATCCACTCGCTTGGCAGACCACTCATCTTGCAGGCCTGACTGCTTGATGCCACAGTATGAGCAAGGCATGTGGGTGCCTCTCAACATATTTACAAAATAAATGAGTATATCTTTGTGTAGGTGTTATAATCATACACCGCGATGGGACTACGCTTAAAATAAGTAAACGTACTTCCACGTGGTGAGTACTGTGTGAGTCTCAATCTGTGTATGAGGCAAAGGATAAAGAGAAGTGGCCTGACTTTAGCTACTCGCGTGCTGTGTAAGAATTACATATTGTACAGATGGGACAACATTGTCTATTTGTAGGTCGAATTCAAACTTTGCATAGAATGTTGAATCAAATCAAAATGTGGAACACGGAAAATCAAAGTGAAACCACATGGAAACTTAGGCTCAAAGCTGAGCAGAACACATACTTACAACTCACGATGACGTAGGAAGACTATACTCAATCAAACCCTGGATTGCATATTAAATGGTTTCCAAGAGTACTAAGTCTCAGTCATTTTCTCAATGCTACTAGAGAGTAATATGAAAGATTAATATGTACAAAAAGTTTGCAATCAAAGCACTTTTTTCAGAGCCATGTCTTTCTTTCAATGGTTCCAGAAGTGCATGAAGAATATGCACAGTTATAAGCTATGCAGCTTCACTACTAAGTACAGCAGAGATCACGTAGACTGTGAGCAGTTAGCTCATATAAACAGATTAGTGACTTCGCTTTCTCTTCTGTGGGCAAATATGCTAAGGGAAACAATGCAGTACCATTACTGTCTACGTAGTAATCAGAAACAGTGAATCTTCCCATTCAGATCATAGGTCAAAGTATTTACATCACTGATCATTACAGCAATTGGATTCTGTGTTTCAGTGTACAGTCCAAATAGACTAAAAACCAATATCACCGTTTCTTTTGCTGTGTTGTTCTTATAACTACTATTTGCATACTCACATACATCACGAAATATTTGAATTGCTTGGCCAATACAGAGACTAGCAAGTAACTCATTCACATAAATAATCAGTAAATAAGACTATCCTCACCTGAATATCAATATCTTAAACTTTCTCCTTCGAATGAATGACGAAGTACTGAAAGTATTGCATTAATCTCATAGCACTAGTTCACTTCATACACATATTTTTCTGAAGTATGGTACTAAGGTTCCCACTGACAACATTGGTTAAACTAGTCACAGATTGCAATTAATAATTACTTTTAAGAATAAAACGTTACATATAAAATAAATATGACCATTCATTAACACAGATATGTCTATAGGTGCTGGGGGCATACTGGCATTCTTTGCCAGTATAAAATTAACTTCCCTCGTATGGAATCCTCACCACATCATAAGCGCTCACATAGAAAAGTAGCCATTTACAATTTCTTTGCAGAAGTGGTGGAGCTGTCAGGAAAGTTTTTCACAGAATATACTCTCCTACCTGATATTTTTGCATTTTTCTGACTCTTATGTCGTAATATATATTTCTCACGCATGCCCTTTCTCTGAGTGAGACTAACTCTTTTCTTCCCTTCTCTCCCCAAGAACACTTTTCTCTGCATAGACATGGAAAAGGTTTTATTCTTTCATTCTTTTCCACTTCGTGCTACTTACTAGTTCACCTGGGATGAATTGTGTGTTTTACAGTGGCATTTTGTTTAAACGGCTCTGAGCACTATGGGACTTAACTTCTGTGGTCATCAGTCCCCTAGAACATAGAACTACATAAACCTAATTAACGTAAGGACATCACACACATCCATGGCCGAGGCAGGATTCGAACCTGCGACTGTAGCGGTAACGCGGTTCCAGACTGATGCGCCGAGAACCGCACGGCCACACCGGCCGGCGGCATTTTGTTTACTATCTGTTCAAAGAGCTCAAAACATTCCACCCATTTACCTTGATTTCTATGTGTGTACATCCTAATAAATCATATTCTCGAAAAATCCATTTTGAGGGATTTCCTTCAGAGTGAAACCATAATATTAGTATCTGTTTAATGCCATTGCCATGTAAAAACGTTTTCCATGTTTGACAAGTGAAGTCTGAGATGTTAGCTGACAGCAGGGTGAATCGCTTGCCAACTGTCTGTATGTAACTCTTTATTATTTTTTTAGTGCTCGAACTTGCAAACTTGCAGATTGTGGCATACAATTTAACATACTTTATAGAAATGTCATACAGTGCTACAATAAACTTAACGCACCCTCCTGTAACATCTATCCAGACGAATTGTAGTGGTTTTGTTGGAATTATCTTATGTAACTCTGTATGACGACCTTAACTTATATGTTTTGCTTTCTGAAATATAGTAAGTGTTTTAGGTAGCTGTTTTATTCGTTTTCTCATATCAGGAAGATACCAATATAAACTGATCTTTCTGTTACATCTAGATGCGCCGTAGAGACCCTACGCATTATTTGTGTATAATATTAGTGCATACGCAACTGGAATACAGATGCATCATGTGTCAGATCACGTATAGTGTCTAAAAACAGAACATCATTCTGTATTCTATAACGTTGTTTTAAATTATCTGAAGGATTTTGTGAAAGTATTGTTTTAATCTTATGCCAGTATTGACCAGCATTCCGTAAATGAGCCAAATTTCTGCACATATCTAAGTAATATTGACGATAGTTGCTATCCGTCATGAGCGTAAGATGTTAGTCAGTGGGTTGTTCTGTAAGCTTTGTGTAAACCCTGTGGCAGCTCCGAACGAACGTAGTAGCAGTCGTGACAGAGCATTGCCACAATGTTATCCTTTCATGAAATGTGAGCGATTTCCAAATTAAATTCTTGTAAAAACAAAGACCAACACACATGCCTGGAGTAACCTCCATGATAATAGAGATCTTAACACTTTACGATCATAATTACTTTAATATTTTTTGTACATATGATAACTGAATATTTTTGAAGGCCCACGCTACTACTAGAGTTTCTAACTGGGTTTCAGAGTAGGTACGTTCATACTCTGACAATGTGCTGATCACAAAACTAATAACAAGAATAATTTGCTTCTCATCTTCTTTGTCTCCTAGGCAGTCACTAGACCAAATCTCTGGTCATGTCCGGATGGTGTAAAATATGGTAGTTAACTAAAGCGTCCTTTAGCACATTAATAGCTCTTGTCCATACCCACACTGCATTTTTCTTCAGCTAACAGTACCGATTTGACACAAACGTTTGGAAAATTAAACACATGTCAAAATACTTTAAGCAATATTTTAATGCTGTGTCTTGTGTTATTCCTGTAGATGTGGTTACGTGACCTCAGTGATTGCGACTTTTGCAAATTGCTATAGCCTGTGCTTCAGGAATTTTGTGTAGTTCCTTTCCTAACAAGTGTATATATTCTTGCAAGTTTTGGGTGCTTATTAATAAATCAAGAATGTGCAATGTAACCCTGTCTAGTAGTTCAGACCATAGTATAGTATCTAAGGCAGTAATAAACATGCCTGAACTAAGGGTTTAGACCAAATGGCAGTACGTAAAAATGGTAAATTCTTCCTCTGAAGATAAGGGCAGTATACGTTCTTCTTAGTTAGACATGCCTCCCAGTACGAAGTTCTCAAATGTATACTGGTAAGATATTTAACTGCTTGGAAATTCTACAACAGTTCATTTAAGTGTTCAGGCCTGGTTCTTACAGGGATAATGATCTTAATAATTTCCCTCGCATCTAAAGCTGTGCTTAATCCCCCATCAGGTGCTGTCACAGATAAAGTGTACAACAATTAGGTGACAGAAAGGCTCAAGTATTCTCCATTGAAGCATTTGTTTTACCAGCCGCGCGAGATAAGCCGAGCGGTTTAAGGCGCCACAGTCATCGGCTGTGCGGCTGGTCCGGCGGAGGTTCCAGTCCTCCCTCGGGCATGGGTGTCTGTGTTTGTCCTTAGGATAATTTTGGTTAAGTAGTGTGTAAGCTTAGGGACTGATGACCTTAGCAGTTAGGTCCCATAAGATTTCACATACACACACACACATTTGTTTTACCCCATTTGTAACCATTGCTCTATTGGTCCATTGGGTAGAGTATGTGCTATGACAATAGATCTTGTTGTGGTGAACTTCCATTTCATACTGGCATATGTTGATAACACCAGCCTTACTTCCCAAATGGTTCAAATGGTTCTGAGCACTATGGGACTTAACACCTGAGGTCATCAGTCCTCTAGAACTTAGAACTACTTAATCCTAACCAACCTAAGGACATCACTCACATCCATGCCCGAGGCGGGATTCGAACTTGCGACCCTAGCAGTCGCGCGATTCCGGACCGAAGTGCCTAGATTCGCTCGGCCACCGAGGCCGACCTTACTTCCCAGTACATGTACGTACTTTAATAGTAATTCCTTTAATTCTGCTCATTGCATTGAGCCAACAGTAGTAGAGTTTAATTGATTTTCAATATTTTTAACCTACAGTGTGAGGATGTGCTGCTGGTGTATATTGTCCTTGTCTTAAGTAACTTTACCGATAATCCCTGGCAGTATTTATCATGCTCTAGTTTCGTATTTATTAACTCTACTACATCCTTACGATGTAGTAGAGTTAATAAATACAAATGACCTCAAGAGGGGTAAGATAGATACTGCCTAGAGGAAAATTAGAGAGACCTTTAGAGAAAAGAGAAATACTTGCATGAATATCAAGAGCCTAGATGGAATCCCAGTTCTAAGCAAAGAAGGGAAAGCAGAAAGGTGGAAGGAGTATATAGAAGGTCTATACAAGGGCGATGTACTTGAGGACAATATTATGGAAATGGAAGAGGATGTAGATGAAGATGAAATGGGAGATACGATACTGCATGAAGAGTTTGACAGAGCACTGAAAGACCTGAGTCGAAACAAGGCCCCGGGAGTAGACAACATTCCAGTAGAACTACTGATGGCCTTGGGAGAGCCAGTCCTGACAAAACTCTACCATCTGGTGAGCAAGATGTATGAGACAGGCGAAATACCCTCAGACTTCAAGAAGAATATAATAATTCCAATCCCAAAGAAAGCAAGTGCTGACAGATGTAAAAATTACCGAACTATCAGCTTAATAAGTAACAGCTGCAAAATACTAACGCGAATTCTATACAGACGAATGGGAAAACTAGTAGAAGCTGACTTCGGGGAAGATAAGTTTGGATTCCGCAGAAATGATGGGAAATGTGGGGCAACTCTGACCCTACCACTTATCTTAGAAGAAAGATTAAGGAAAGGCAAACCTACGTTTCTAGCATTTGTAGACTTAGAGAAAGCTTTTGACAGTGTCGACTTGAATACTCTCTTTCAAATTCTGAAGGTGGCAGGGGTAAAATACAGGGAGCGAAAGGCTATTTACGATTTGTACAGAAACCAGATGGCAGTTATAAGAGTCGAGGGGCATGAAAGGGAAGCAATGGTTGGGAAGGGAGTGAGACAGGGTTGTAGCCTCTCCTCGATGCTATTCAATCTGTATATTGAGCAAGCAGTAAAGGAAACAAAGAAAAGTTCGGAGTAGGCATTAAAATCCATGTAGAAGAAATAAAACCTTTGAGGTTTGCCGATGACATTGTAATTCTGTCAGAGACAACAAAGGACTTGGAAGAGCAGCTGAACGGAATGGACAATGTCTTGAAAGGAGGGTATAAGATGAACATCAACAAAAGCAAAACAGGATGATGGAATGTAGTCGAGTTAACTCGGGTGATGCCGAGGGAATTAGATTAGGAAATGAGACACTTAATGTAGTAAAGGAGTATTGCTATTTGGGAAGCAAAATAACTGATGATGGTCGAAGTAGAGAGGATATAAAATGTAGACTAGCAATGGCAAGGAAAGCGTTTCTGAAGAAGAGAAATTTGTTAACATCGAGTATAGATTTAAGTGTCAGGAAGTCGTTTCTGAGAGTATTTGTATGGACTGTAGCCATGTATGGAAGTGAAACACGGACGATAAATAGTTTGGACGAGAAGAGAATAGAAGCTTTCGAAATGTGGTGCTACAGAAGAGTGCTGAAGATTAGATGGGTAGATCACGTAACTAATGACGAGGTATTGAATAGAATTGAAGAGGAGAGAAATTTGTGGCACTACTTGACTGGAAGAACGGATCGGTTGGTAGGGCATGTTCTGAGGCATCAAGGGATCACCAATTTGGTGCTAGAGGGCAGCGTGGAGGGTAAAAATCGTAGAGTGAGACCAAGAGATGAATACACTAAGCAGATTCAGAAGGATGTAGGCTGCAGTAGGTACTGGGAAATGAAGAAGCTTGCACAGGATAGAGCAGAATGGAGAGCTGCATCAATCCAGTCCCAGGACTGAAGACAACAACAACAACAGTTTCCTGGCTACTGTCATTTAAAAAATATTTACCTGATGAGAAATCGATTACTGCATCCTTCTCTCCCACGAGATAAATTCCAAGACCACATCCTGCTACCACTCCACCTGTAATTAGCAATAGCCATTTTGTCATTTAATATCCTGTTGTAACCTCAACCTGTGTTTGCATCTTTGACACTGCATGACTTAACACCAATTTTTCCGATAACTTTGCAGATTTTTACCGGACATGTGGGTATTTGTGTGATCTCACACACCTTATTGAACAAATATAACGATATAATACCATCACAACACACGTGTCTGACACTACTGAATGTAGAGTGCCTTGGACAGTCTCTCCTTTCTGAACATGCAATTTAAAATTGTCTGCAGTTAGTTCCTCCCTGCAATCTGCATCACTATTTTAACGTATAACAGATTTACTGTATTACCTTTTCTAGCTATTGATCCACCCCACGGCTTACCATTTGTGGCCACAATTTATTACGTTGCATGGCATGTCTTCCTCGCCAGTTCACCATAAGAGCACAGTTAAGTAATAAATTTGTTTATTTTCTTGTTTGCGTAGGTGTCATAATTCTGGTATTGTCTTAGTTTGGTGTTGTAATAACTGATATGGTATCTGTTGTCACTTCTCCGAAATTTAATGAACATAGCGGCAGTGTAGCTGGCTGCATCACAGGTTTGCCATCATCGCCTTTTATTGTCCAGCGACAGCAAAATCTTAAATACCCGAGAGGAAAGTGAGTCACATCACTATAATTATTGATATTATTATTATTGTTATTATTATCTGTAATAGCTGTGAACACTTGCAACTGTTCGGTTTCCAGAATTCATGTAATAGTATAGAGTAAAGAAAGTGCTGCCACCATCCAATAGGGTTCGTGTTTTAGCGACAGACGTGCATGACTACTTTTGCTACTAAATATCGTACTAAGTAGTGGGGATAATAATTTTTGCCACTTGTGGTAATAACAAATTTCAGTGTCTCTAGAATGTTTGTTTTGAATCGGATTGCTCCTGTGTTACAACACTGATTTGCGTTGAAAAGATTCATTCTCTTGTGATTCCATGATTAAATATACTCAGATGAATTCACCTCAGGCAACATAACATTTTCCAAAGCGCTATCCTCAGATGTGAATTCAATAGCTGGAGGCTGCAATAAGTGTGTCTGCTCTGAATCTAAGTGTTCATTATTGTTAATCTGTATTTCGTCAGATACTGTCCCTGCTTCAGATGATGTAGTATCTGGTGTAAGAAACACTTGGTATGTATCTTTCAGTGCTACTATTTTGGTAATTAACGTGCTGCACTGTAACGACAAATTTGACATGTCAGTTTTCATAGGATTTTGCTGTAGTATTACATCTTGTACGCGCTGCTTCCTGGACTCGGGTAGGCGCGCCGGCTCCGGATCGAATCCGCCCGCCGGATTAACGACGACGGCCGGTGTGTCGGCCAGCCTGGATGTGGTTTTCAGGCGGTTTTCCACGTCCTACTAGGTGAATACCGGGCTAGTCTTCATGTCCAGCCTCAGTTACACGAGTCTCAGACATTTGAAACACATTCACACTATTTCACGATTTACAATGTGGGATAAAGGCAGTAGCAACACACAACAAACACAGTAGTGGTTAAGGTTGCTATTTGAGAGGAAATCTCGTGGAATTCGTTTTGTTCAGCTAGCGTTTCATCACACACAACTGACACCAGATGACAGTTTAGTTATTTACTTAATCATTTGCATTAAACTACTAAGCATTGCGATACTTGTTTCTGTGTATTATTGGTAGTTGAGCCAACTGTAATATTAATTATCTCACTTTCAGCAACTGGTTCAGGTTTGTGAGCCTAAGTGCCTGGACCATCTATAGCCACAGCAACGAATTTGCTGTCAATGGCACTAAATTTCAGTGCATGTACGTTGTGTTGCAGATTCCGTTTTGACAATTACCCGATTTCTACCATTGCATGGAAAAGTGTTTAAATCTCGTTACCCAAGTTAATATCAGCACAGAAGTGACCAATATTGCTGAAAAAGGATGTTCTTAGCTCTTTTTTACATCACAACATAGACAGAAATGGTCTAATAATTTTATAAATCTTTTAATTTTTCAATTGTATACTTTTCTCTGTTGCTTGTTTGCAATCATTATTTACATTTCCATCTATCTTCTCTTGCCATTCATCATATGTGTTATTCATGAAACATAACCAATAAAAGTTATAACAATGTGATTATAATAAAACTTATATACCATGCGCACAAAATTTTAAAATCTAGTTGTGTTACAGTGTCGCCAATATAAAACGAATAGATGCTATGAAAACTAAATGACTGAATCTCAGTCCTCTGAAAACTAATCTTTTGGAGTATGGATACATCATAGTGACTTTTTCAGGAGTACAATAAAGAAATATGTGCCAATAAAATACCAATGTTCATTAATATCAAATGCCATGCTAGGCCAAAACGATTCTGTCACTGGCTATTATGATTTTTCATTGGGAGCAGAAAAGCAGCGGACTGTGGTAATCTGATGTATAATGGAACAGAAACTTTTGCATGAGAGAAGAGCAGTAATCTGACTTAGTGACAAGAAATTTAGATTGCAAGCTTCAACTTAAAAAGAATGCAAATGTGCATATAATTTCATGTGAATGGTGTGTAATCAGCATGTCATCAAACTAATCGCTTCACAGTGATACTGAAAACTGCAATATGAGGATGATGAGGACGTCCCATACTCCTTGACAGAGCGTAGGGGACGATGTGGGAGACCCGCACCACCGTACTAGGCAAGGTCCTAGCGGAGGTGGTATGTCATTGCCTTCCTCCGAAAAAAATGATTCAAATGGCTCTGAGCACTATGGGACTGAACTTCTGTGGTCATCAGTCCCATAGCACTTAGAACTACTTAGACCTACCTAACCTAAGGACATCACACACAGGCATGCGCGATGCGGGATTCGAACCTTCGACCGTAGCGGTCGCGCGGTTCAAGACTGTAGCGCCTAGAACTGCTCGGCCACCCCGGCCCGCCCTTCCTCCGACCGTAATGGGGATGAGTGATGGTGATGAGGACGACACAACAACACCCAATCATTTCGAGGCAAGTGAAAATCCCTGACCCCGCCGGGAATCGAACATGGGACTCCGTGCTCGGGAAGCCAGAACGCTACCGCCAGACCACGAGCTGGACCACAAACTGGAATATAGACAAATGCTTTACATACTATTAGTCAAGAATGTTGGTAACTTTTATTAGAAGTATAACATATTTCAGCTTAATGATAATAATAATTATTATTATTATTGTCATTATTATTATTGTGTGAAAATTGCAGCCAACAAGAAAAGTGATGTGCTTACATGATGCAAGACGTAAGAAAGAAGGTGAAGATAATGAGAAACTTTGCACTTTAGTTACTTTAAAAAATAAGAAACAAAATTATTTAAACGATGTTGTACGTTAGTTGTACTTCAGGTTACAATTTCGTCTCTGATTTTGGATGGAGAGCGTAATTTGTTACATAACATTGGCGGTTTACATGACATCAGTGGTTGTGAGTTCAAGTCTTTTCCTGTTTGTTCTTTGCTACCTTATGTCAGAAAATTCATTTTTAATATTAATACAATCTTCGAACAGGAGTCTGGCTGAAGCCATGGTATGACGTTTTCGTACATTGTGGTATTTACTCGGAATGCAGACAATATACGGATCCCTGTCGGCGTAATCATATGGATTGGTTTTTTACAAATTCATTGCACTCTAGGCTCCTACCAGCCTCGTATTACAGTCATAACTGTTGTCGACTCTATTAATTTGAGTGAAGTTGCTTTCATATTTTTGTAAATACACAAGAGTATTTTCGATCTGCATAGAATAACCCACTGTAGCAGACATTCTGGTGCAGTAATCTCTGCTAGGGTGCTGAAACTTATACATACAATCTTGCCTATTACCCTTTTTCAGGATTTGTGCCGGCTCAGAAGGAATGGTTAAATTTGCTTTTTTTAGTAACAAGGCACGCACTGGCACCTACAGTATGCAGCGAGAGGCTTCTGCTGCAATGTCTGCTTTACGTCACTACCTTTACCTGCATTAGACTGCTGTTGCCCACAGTGTTGGTCAAACGCGCCTGCCTGATACCACTACTCCTGCTGTGGCTCCCGAATGGGGTGCGTGGGTTGAGGAGATCTTCCATGATGGTGTGCAGCAGTTCTACAGGAGTGTCCTGCTGCTCCTGCGGTTGTTATTGACACTGCTGATAGTTTCCATCTTCTGCAATATCGTTGTGGTGCACCTCCAGTCTGGTCTGCACCTGGTGTAGTGAAATGTTGTGTTGCTTGATTTATACATTATGATCAGCCTGGCTGACACACTTACAGGCATATCATTTCCCAACATACTAGTGGTCAGCATAACATGCTGCAATTCCGGCTAAATATCACTTGACCATTATCAACTGGGTTAGTTTCCCCCTCGTTCTTTTGAGTACCACAGTACTCGAGCTGACGGTATGAATGCAGGAAATTGTAATATCGCCAGAACTGCGCTAATTCTGGTGTTTACACTCGCCAGTACTGGTAAGAGGAAGGATCACCACTCTTGGCCACGGGATTGCTGTCGGGATATTTCGTAGTTCCTCTGGGTTTGCTTGGTGGCGGAGTACCTTCCCTCGTGTGTCAGTTTCGTGCGTACCTCTGCATGCCTCAGGCGGTTTCCAGAAGTTGTTCTTCTAAACAAAAAAACTGTCACTTTAGTCTGTACACGGCTAAAACGGTCACTGTAGCCCAGGAGCAGGCTACCAATCTAACAAAGATTAATTTCTCTGTATTCCACGTAACTGTTGACCAAATGTAAAAATTTACAGTTCTATCACAATTTACTCATTAAGAGTTATAATATTATGTTAAAAGATTAACGCAGTATCTACCGTATTACATCCATGATCCGTGAAAACGTCTTGGGGCGACGAATCACGGTGCAGAATTGACGTCATTATATTTATCCAGTATTTGAGAATATCAGCAGTTAAGGACTTCCACAGACTTCACCCATAGTTTATAATCTCTTCAAATCCTTTTCATGTTGATACCTCCCTCAGAACAATGAAAGTTTATCGCTTTTTACATTTCTGCTGTTCATTAAGTAAAACTACAGCATCAGGCCTGACATTTCAGATCATTACTTCTGTACTACTAACTCTACTTGCAACATATTTCGCAGGCAGCATCCACCTCTGAATATATGTGCAAAATTGTATTCGACACACATCTCGGGAGGTATTACGTAATAAACATTGAGATGCTTGTAAACCTAACTTTTCATATAGCGGAGTGCAAATAACCCGAACTGTGCTCATTTGTACAGGGTGGGGCAGTTAAAACTCTTTTGGAAAATAGGTGGGAAATTACACATCAGATTACAAAAAGGGTTGTAATAAGAGTTAGTGGGAAGGGGAAATAGGAAACCCCAATTTTTAATCCAGGTTTGTATTCTCCAGGAAAAAAATACGTAACTTCTGTATGGAACAATTTTATCTTTGCATGACAGATGGAGCTGTAATCGACATAAATGAAAATGAATTACAATCCATTGAAACAGTGTAGAATCAACGTTAACTGAAACTTTCTTACAGCTTAAAGCTGGGTGCCGGACGGAGACTCGAACTCGGGACCTTTGCCTTTTGCAGGCAAGTGCTCTACCAACTGAGCTACCCAAGCACGACTCACGACCCGTCCACACAGTTTCAATTCTATCTACGTAAATTACCCAACAGATTAAAATCCCAGCAGAGTAGAATGGCAGACTTCTTACACTCCGTAATGCGACACTTACGTTTTGTAGCCAACCAGCGTGATTCTCTAGACAATAACGCATACAGTGTCCACATTATTGATGTAATTACCTCCACATATGGCACCGAAGTGGAAAGCGGCTGAAACAAGTCACTGGTTCGTTTTTCGATGAGGTGGCAACTACATTTATCTTTATCCAGCAAGAAGGACGTGGATGCAGTAGTGCTTTGTACCCTTCAGCAAGCCTTTTTAATGTGAGTCCCTTTGTCTCCCACCATCGGGGTGTTTGTTTTACGTGACTCCCCTTGCCTCTCACCATTGCGGTGCGTGTTTTAGGCCATTACCCTTGCCTTTCACCATCAGGGTGCATGTTTTGGGTGAGTCCGTCTGCCTCTCACCAACGGTATGGATGTTTTATTGACTCCCCTTGCCTCCCACCATCAGGGTGCTTGTCTCAGGTGGGTCCCCTTGCTCTCACATATCTTTCTCTTTTACTGAAGCAAATTCGAAATGGTGCACGTTTGCTACAATGCACACGAAATGTTTTCCTGAAAGGCAATCCTACTAAGTGTCTCTTTACTAATGTTTGCACATACAGTGATACTGAATTCACAAGGGTTGTTGGTCCATCCACGTAACATTTCTCTTTTAGCGTTTCCCACAGGAAGGAATCTGCAGCCGTCAAATCAAGTGAAAACGCTAGCCACTCATGAGGACCTCCCTGTCCAATCTATCGACCAAGATAGTGTCGATTCAGAACATATCCGTGAATAATGCTCTGGACAGCCAGCACGTTGAAACCACTTATCCATTTTGTTTGAAATGGTACACTTTCCAGCAGTATTTGAAAAATATTATCTAAAAAGTTGCCACATATGCGACAATTGATATTACTGTCTATGAAATATGGCCCAATTATCCGGGTACCTAACACATCGCACCAAACACTGATACTCCAGGAGCGTTGAAGCTTGACTTTCCTTAACCAGTGGTGATTTTCTACTGCCGGTAAAGCATATTATCCCGATTCACGTGACCACGATTCATAAACGTGTCTTCATCTGGGAAAAGTACACGTTACTGAAAATCATCATTGGCTGCTATAGTTCAATTCTTTTATCTTGGCGGCTCGCGCATGCCCGCCCAGACGCTGGAGATTGCTACGTTGCCAGTTGCACACGACGCACGCGCCAATAGAAGCAGCGCCATAGTATAGCATAGTTCGCAAGCTTACGTTTAGGGTGGAGCGCGCAGTTCATGAAGTAAAGCCGCCACGGCCGCATTAACCCTTTCGCTGCTACAAAGACGTGCTCCCTGCATTCCGCGCTGTGGGCGATTTTGTCACTGCACTGCTCGCCTGTGCAGACACATTGTGTTCCGACTGCTTTGACACTCTTTATCATTCGATTCCACAAAAACTATTTGGCTCAAAACTTAGATTTTTACCAATCTTCTTGACTTATACCTTCCCCCCATAAATGACTTAATTTTGTTTCGATGTTCAACGCAGTTATTATGCAGCATTAAATATAGTAAACCTTTGCACGAAATTTTGAAGAGTTTGCAGAGGTAAAAGTCCATAGAGTATACTTTCCGTATGGTCGATTTTAGTTGCCACAATGTTGAGAATGAAATGTGGACAAGATACCTATATATTTCATTTAATTTAAGTAGCACATAAGTGTCGTATGTAATATTGAGAAATATTCCACCTTTCGCGACTGTAACAAAAGTTTTACTTACGCTGGGCACGTTTGGCTTTATTTTAAAGCACTTCAATCAATCAAAAGGAAGTAGACAAAATACATTAAACAAAACTGTGGACTTACAAAAACATTAGGACTTGAAGTGCTCAGAGCTATGTCAAATATAATTTTGTGTGTGGCACACACAAACAGCATTTATTTGCTAAAACACTGATGAGCCAACACAAACGTTGAATATTGTGCTACCGCAGCACAAAACTACGAAAGGTGACTTGGCAATGGAGGACACATAATACAGTCCTCTTATGATGCTTCAAAAGAGAGAAACGCGTCTGGTCTAAATAAGTCACTTATTACAGTTGCAGAAGAGGGATATATTGAAATACCATTGGTAAAACTGCGACTGTGGAACAAAAACGAGAAATAGAAAATGAATACCATTGTGTATGTGCCATACCTTTCACCGATGGAAGTGCTTTAAAATAAAGCCAAACGCGCCGTGTGTATATAAAACTTTTATTGTATTGTTGTTGTTGTGGTCTTCAGTCCTGAGACTGGTTTGATGCAGCTCTCCATGCTACTCTATCCTGTGCAAGCTTTTTCATCTCCCAGTACCTACTGCAACCTACATCCTTCTGAATCTGCTTAGTGTATTCATCTCTTGGTCTCCCTCTACGATTTTTACCCTCCACGCTGCCCTCCAATACTAAATTGGTGATCCCTTGATGCCTCAGAACATGTCCTACCAACCGATCCCTTCTTCTGGTCAAGTTGTGCCACAAACTTCTCTTCTCCCCAATCCTATTCAATACTTCCTCATTAGTTATGTGATCTACCCATCTAATCTTCAGCATTCTTCTGTAGCACCACATTTCGAAAGCTTCTATTCTCTTCTTGTCCAAACTATTTATCGTCCATGTTTCACTTCCATACATGGCTACACTCCATACGAATACTTTCAGAAATGACTTCCTGACACTTAAATCAATACTGGATGTTAACAAATTTCTCTTCTTCAGAAACGCTTTCCTTGCCATTGCCAGCCTACATTTTATATCCTCTCTACTTCGACCATCATCAGTTATTTCGCTCCCCAAATAGCAAAACTCCTTTACTACTTTAAGTGCCTCATTTCCTAATCTAATTCCCTCAGCATCACCCGACTTAATGAGACTACATTCCATTATCCTTGTTTTGCTTTTGTTGATGTTCATCTTATATCCTCTTTTCAAGACACTGTCCATTCCATTCAACTGCTCTTCCAAGTCCTTTGCTGTCTCTGACAGAATTACAATGTCATCGGCGAACCTCAAAGTTTTTGTTTCTTCTCCATGAATTTTAATACCTACTCCGAATTTTTCTTTTGTTTCCTTTACTGCTTGCTCAATATACAGATTGAACAACATCGGGGAGAGGCTACAACCCTGTCTTACTCCCTTCCCAACCACTGCTTCCCTTTTATGTCCCTCGACTCTTATAACTGCCATCTGGTTTCTGTACAAATTGTAAATAGCCTTTTGCTCCCTGTATTTTACCCCTGCCACCTTTAGAATTTGAAAGAGAGTATTCCGGTCAACAGTCGCGAAAGACGGAATATTTCTTAATATTACATACGACACCTATGTGGTACTTAAATTAAATGAGATATTGTTATACAGTATATATTATATGAAATTTAGGTATCTTGTCCACATTCCATTCTCAACATTGTGGCAACTAAAATCGACCATACGGAAAGTATACGCTATGGACTTTTACCTCCGCAAACTCTTCAAAATTTCGTGCAATGGTTTACTACATTTAATGCTGCAGATCAAAACAAAATTAAGTCATTTATGGGGGGAAGGTACCAGGCAAGAAGGCTTGAAAATCAAATTTTTTGGCCAAATAGTTTTTGTGAAATCGAATGATAAGTGTGTCAAAGCAGTGGGAACACCATGTGTCTGCACAGGCGAGAAGTGCAGTGATGACACGTGCGGGGAGCACGTGTCTACAGTAGCGAAAAAGTTAATGAAGAGGCAAAGCACTAGAAATTTCATTCAAACGAATAAAATTCGTGAAGCAAGGCACTCCAATATTGTTTTTAAATAAAGAATATATTAAGCACCGCATAAGGTTTGAACTCATAACCTTTCACTTGGCAGCCCAACACCTTAACCGTTCCGCTACCTCAGCTCCTCGAACAATGTAACTCCATAAGGACTCTAACACCACACGCAACTACTTATAAACACTGTTGGTATGACTGAATTACTCACGCTTCGTCGAAGTACAATAGGAAATAAACAATTTCCGCTGTTCTTTATTGCGAAAAAGCAGTTCGTGAGATTGAAACAAACACCTTTCCTTGCTATCGCCTGAATTAGGAGTCTGATTGCTTGTTTGGTTTAATTAATTAATAGAATATGAAGCAATTGGTATAAAGAATGCTTTTTCCAAACTTTCTGTAAAAGAAAGTCTGCTATCAAGACATTGCTTTTGTTCTATTTCTTTATTTATGACTGAACGTTTCTAAAACTGAAGACACTCGTCCGTGCTCTGCACTGTTGTCGAGATCTGGCAACATCGTTCTCTGTTCATTGGCTGACTGTGTTTTGTGACGTCAGATGCGCAGAACGAGCTTAAACTCGGCCGCCAAGATATATGACGCGCACTTTAGTTGTTGTTGTATCAAATTTCAAAAGTTCAAGTGGCTTTGAAAGTCGCCCCCATGTATTGCTTGATGCAGCGGCAGGTGCTATTGGTGCTATTTGTTTTTATGCGGCATGTGCTGAACGCTTCTTCGTGAAATTCTCGAAGCTCGTGCAATTTGATGCGAACTAACGTGACGTTATGCAGCAGTTAAGAGCCAAAACATACACTGCGATACTTTCGTTCGTCGGAGGCAGTAGTCGGATTCTTCGTGTGGGCTGAACATTTCTAGTTGCAGTAAACAGTTGAATTACACTGGGAAATGTCGTTGCAGAAGAAACATTCCTATCAGGGAACGGGTTCACATACCGCCGACGAGCTTCTCCGGCGTGCCTGTTCGACGCAAAATACGAAGCACTGATACCTACGCTCTCCACAATCGTCAGCGTCGTTGTACACGTAGGACGAGATGTTTGTCCGTCATTGGCGGCGTTGCGACAGTCGCGCTCGACACAGTGGAACAACATCCTTGCGCGTAGAGGTGTTGTAGATACAGCGAGAGTCTGGTCTTGTACTCATACGCATGTCCGCTGTCCGTGTATCACAGACGGTTACTTGAATGGTACAAAATGTATCGCAGACAATGGCTAACGTATAGAACATCCCCCGACCACTTAAAAGGGCTTGTAACACGTTTCGATCTGGGTCGATCACAACACACAACGATAAAATAGTTCCATACAAAACTTAGGTATATTTCCGGAAAATTCGAATCCGCAATAAAAATTCGGAAATCGATTGCAGTTTTCAAAGCTGATCCCACTCTCACTCGCAGGAGGTCAGGCTGGGTTTCGAGTTAAGTGTCACTGAATGTCCTCTTTTCGACGGAGGTAACTTTCGTTACAACCTTTTCACCACTCGGTTTTTAGAGTCCCAGATATTTCCATAAACAGTTTCAACCACCCGACCGGATACAGGTTTCACTTATTTGTAAAGTAATTAGACTATGAACATGTTTTGCATAAGTTCCATTCTTCTAAGAATAGTTGCTCAGAGGGGGGGGGGTTCTGATAAATCACGATTTTTTGTGCGTAACTCATAATTTTTATTGTCAAATCCCGGATATTTATTGTTTTATTGTTCTCCAATTCTATCGTGACTTTTACTTTGGGGTGAAGATTGTTGAGAGTACGAGTATCATGAACTAGTTTGATGACTCCATTATTTACATCTATTAACGTCACTGTGTCATCAACATATCTATGGTAGTACCCTTGTTTTGCGATTATTGTGTTTGTGGTATTTCCCTTCTAAACTATTTTAGGAAATATTCGCTATTAAATCTGCGATGCTGCGTCTTATGGCTACACCATATGTTTGAGCATAAAATTTACCACGGAACAGAAATAGCAAAAAAAGTATACTATCATAGATATGATGGTGAAACACTAAAGTTAATAGATGGAAATAATGGAGACATCAAACTAGTACATGAAACTCGTACCCCAAAATAAAATTAACGATAGAATTGGAAAATAACAAAATAATAAATTTCCAGGATATGACCATAAAAAAGTGAGTTATGCACAAAAAATCGTGGGTTGTCATAAACCGACAACGATAGACAACAATACTAACGCACGTTCCTGCCATCCAAACTCGCAGAAATACACATATTTTCATGCCATGATTAATCGATTAACAAACCTGCGACTGAGACAAGAGACCTTACAAAAAGAGATACAAATCCTGAAATACGTCGTAGAATGGAATGGTTTTAATCTTAAAATTGTCACTTGCCTATACGATAAACGCGCTTAGCCTGTGCAATATACCATACTTAATGAAATACTGTTTGTGTAATACATTGTATCACGAAAAACCGCTACATATCTAGGAACGATGTCTCACGCAATTAAGGCATTAGTACAACACACTAACATAAAATTCGCATAGCTTTAAATATATTGGAACACACACAAAATTGCCATCGAGAACTTCCAAGTAAACTTAAAGTAAGTTAATATTTCAATACTGTGTAATAAATTGTACAGTAGAGTTGAGATCTTCGCACTGGCGAATGAAAAAGGCGATATACCGCCATAGAGCGAGCCTATAAACCGATAACCAACCAGCCGAATGACAGATGTTGGTAAGAAATTAAGGTTAATTTCACATGAAATGCATAATGCTTGCAAATGGTTCCGACTTCAAAACATTTAAGTCACTACGGAACCAGAAACAGCTGATACGCTACACAATGATCGAATACACAATAATCGAATTCCCTACTACTTATTAATGAAATGAGATCGCATCAGGTAGAAGAAATTAGGACCTACTGCATTTGTGTATAAGGTTGGATTTTCTGTTGGATCTGACCTTAAGTGTCATACCAGTTTGTGCAACAGTATTTTGTGGAACACAATGTATCACGAAAACCTAAATGCAGAATAGCCTAAAAATGACTGGTTGTGGAGATCAAGATCAGGAAAGTAAACAAAAATTCACAGAAACCCTTATGGACCTAGTAGGTCTGCTACATGTATCCAGAGAAAAGAATTGTGAGACTCATGAGGTTCTCTGTCCAGTCAACTATCACGTTTTCCTACATATTGACACGTGACTAATAACCAGTGAGATAATTGTGACTTTCCATAGTTTTAGTAATAATTGAATAACATTACAAATTATATTAGGTTGGCGCATAAGTTCGTAGCGTTGCATGTTGCTATTCAGGTTGCTATGTGCTTATTTATCGATTGTATATTTTACTTGTAGCCTACTGTTGTTACCTGCGTTAACATTTTGTCGTTTTGTCATTTGGCGGTCGTGAGTGAAGTTGTGGACACTAGAAAATGTAGTCCCAAATGGTGAAATCGAAACATTTCCGACATTTTCTTTTGTTTGAATTCGATACAGGGGCGAAGAATGTCGAAAGCAGCCAGGAATATATACACCACGTGTAGGGATAGCGCCATTGGACAGAGCACGGCAAGAGAATGGTATCCTCGTTTTAAGGAGGACCGTTTTGACGTTAGTGACTGTCTGCGTTGAGGAAGATCTTCATGGTTTGATGAAGATCGTTTAAAGGCATTAATTCGCAGGGATCCACGCCATTGTACTCGAGTACTGGTAAATGTGATGAACTGTCATCATTTCACCATCTTGGGAAGGCTGAAAAATCGGATGTAGGGATACCGGATGCTCTAGGCCCATAGTAAAAGAGTCAGTGGGTGGCCATTTGGGCGTCATCAGTTGACTCGTGAACAACACCGACCATGCCTGTCCTGTATCGTTACTGGTGCCGGGAAATCGTGTTTTTATATTAATACAGGAGCAGATATTTCCTGTACAAAGACCTACGTGCATGCACAAAAGATAATGTTATGCATCTAGAGGAACAGCGACGGAGTGGTGTACTCCGAATTGCTTCGTCGAAGTGTAACCATGAGCTGCTGATATTTATTGTCAACAACTCAGACTTACTGCATGCGCAATCTAAGAACAACGACCTCGGAGACTGTGTGAAATGATGCAACTCCACAGTTACCACACCCGCTTTCTGCTAGAGTGACAAAAAAGGCTGTTCGTGAGATGGGTTGGGAATCCATTCCGCACCCACCTTAGTCACCTGATCTTGCACACTCACATGTTCACCTTTTCCACTCTCCGTGGAACAACCTTCAAGGTTCTTACTTTCCGTGCAAAAATACGCTCAACGAGTACTTCGCCTCAAAACCACGTGACCAAGCGAAATTGAGAGTAATACACATGATTGGCCTTGTTTCTTTTACAGGAGATTTACTTGAAGTTTCTGGCGTTGTTTCAAATTATTCATATCAGACAAAATAATCACTGTTTCATTCGGTTCAGTTTACATACGACATCGGTATTTCACTACGATTAGAATAATTAATCAGTGAGAGAAGCAGGAACTGTGTTATGAAATTAAACATTCATTTTCTCGGCTTCGTGACAGAAGTTACTTAACTGTACTTTTCCTCGGGCTCTTCATATGACAAACTATTGCTAAGACTGCACCTGCTTTGAATTACCGTCCCCTTAGTCTCCCCCACTCCTCCGTCATTCAACGGGAAATCTCTATTAACACCCGCCTGTCGATATCGCATTCGTGCTTACACAAGCGCGGCTGCGGGCACTGCGGCAGTTATGAATTGGTTATCGCGATTATCGACGCGGGAGTGTCGGCAGAAACCAGACACTGGCGAGGCCGTCAATTAGGTTGCGAGGCGATCACGTTAGCCGCTGATTGCGTTAGGCGTGGGGCGAGGGGCGGCGGCGCCGCGGCCCGGCGTCCCCCCCACCAGCCTCCGGCTTCCGATGACGACCCATTACTCCATTACGGGCCGCGCACCACCTGTCGCTCGATCAATGACGGAGTACTGCAGCACTCAGCGTTGCACCATACAGTAGTCGACTGAGTCGCCGTACCTGTAGCAGAGCCTCATAGTCCCAGACCACTGTACGTCCTACTTCCAGTTGGTGCTTTGAGATCAAAAAGCAGTATTTTCAATCTTAACGTCATGAAGATCCATGGCCTAGCACAATACGTATGCAGAGTCTGTGTCAAAGAAAAAGCAAGTTAACACACATCATATGCGAATGTCAGCTGATGAATAACAAAGTGTCGTATGGCATTGTTGGCTGGTAGACTCTGAAAGCGATGCTGCTGAAGAGGTGAAACTACACCTCCACCTACATCTACATCTACATATACATGATTACTCTGCAATTCACATTCAAGTGCTTGGCAGAGGGTTCATCGAACCACAATCATACTCTCTCTCCACCATTCCACTCCCGAACAGCGCGCGAGAAAAACGATCACGTAAACCTTTCTGTTCGAGTTCTGATTTCTCTTATTTTATTTTGATGATCATTCCTACCTATGTAGGTTGGGCTCAACAAAATATTTTCGCATTCGGAAGAGAAAGTTGGTGACTGAAATTTCGTAAATAGATCTCGCCGCGACGGAAAACGTCTTTTGCTTTAATGACTTCCATCCCAACTCACGTATCATATCTGCCACACTCTCTCCCCTATTACGTGATAATAAAAACGAGCTGCCCTTTTTTGCACCCTTTCGATGTCCTCCGTCAATCCCACCTGGTAAGGATCCCACACCGCGCAGCAATATTCTAACAGAGGACGAACGAGTGTAGTGTAAGCTGTCTCTTTAGTGGACTTGTTGCATCTTCTAAGTGTCCTGCCAATGAAACGCAACCTTTGGCTCGCCTTCCCCACAATATTATCTATGTGGTCTTTCCAACTGAAGTTGTTCGTAATTTTAACACCCAGGTACTTAGTTGAATTGACAGTCTTGAGATTGTACTATTTATCGAGTAATCGAATTCCAACGGATTTCTTTTGGAACTCATGTGGATCACCTCACATTTTTCGTTATTTGGTGTCAACTGCTACCTGCCACATCGTACAGAAATCTTATCTAAATCGCTTTGCAACTGATACTGGTCTTCAGATGACCTTACTAGACGGTAAATTACAGCATCATCTCCGAACAACCTAAGAGAACTGCTCAGATTGTCACCGAGGTCATTTATACAGATCAGGAACAGCAGAGGTCCCAGGACGCTTCCCTGGGGAACACCTGATATCACTTCAGTTTTACTCGATGATTTGCCGTCTATTACTACGAACTGCGACCGTCCTGACACGAAATCACGATTCCATTCACACAACTGAGACGATACCCCATAGGCCCGCAGCTTGATTAGAAGTCGCTTGTGAGGAACGGTGTCAAAATCGTTCCGGAAATCTAGAAATACGGAATCAACTTGAGATCCCCTGTCGATAACGGCCATTACTTCGTGCGAATAAAGATCTAGCTGCGTTGCACAAGAACGATGTTTTCTGAAACCATGCTGATTACGTATCAATAGATCGTTCCCTTCGAGGTGATTCATAATGTTTGAATACAGTATATGCTCCAAAACCCTACTGCAAACCGACGTCAATGATATAGGTCTGTAGTTCGATGGATTACTTCTACTACACTTCTTAAACACCGGTGCGACCTGCGCAAACCAGCCCCTGATTTGAGAGAAACTGTATCTATGTGTTGTGGAGATACATACCATCCCCAGGAACTGTCACTCCCTCTGTTGTGACCAAGAATGTCCGAATACAGAAGATTATATTTGGTCTTAACAACCGTATTTGGGCGATGCAAAGACTTTGAAGGCTGAGTCGTCGGTGCTAAGCAATGATGACGTAATGTTTCATCTTCTGCTCTGAGTTACGTCACAACCATCAAAGCTGCTGTGATTGTTGGTGAGGAACGGCGGTAGCATTACGTAAACTCAGTCATGTGTTGAGGATTTAATATAACAGTATCTTTATGTATCCATATCCGCGTTATAAAATAAATAAATAAAAAAATAAAATAAAATATTAATTATTGTATATGTATGATAGTGATTCGTTGTAATTCATATTTGCTTACCTAGAACGCGGACGTTTAATTATTTGGTATCAGACGCTTGTCAATCTCTTTGTCGTAAATGCAGTGTTACTCGTAGTTGACCGTGAAATGTAACTCAAATAATCGGACTTCGTATTTAAATCGTTTCCAAAGACTGATGCGGTAGGTGCGGACTCAAAATCTCAATATTTGAAGAATTCGCCAGCCATGTCAAGACGTCGTACAGAGGTGACTGTCTACTAAACATAAAAAAGTTTACACAGTTAGTTAAATCAGATATATTCAACGAATAAGCCTATACTTAAATAATTCAACCTACTTTCATGAATATAGAATCTTTACAGAGTCGAGTGCCTAGTGAGATTGCAACTCGCAGTGTTCTGATATAACATCAAATATGGCGGTGTGCTAGTTAATAAAATATACATGCTTCCCGCACCAGCTATTGTACAAGATCTACTTCTTAATGAAACATAAGAGTGTCGTAATTGTATTTTGTTTTCTCAGCAACATAGCGCTGCTGTTCTGTGCCATAGGCTTTATTTATTTGTCAGAGATTAATTATTTAATCAAGATTTCGCGTTTCCGAGGAAACTCACGCATGGCATGCAAATGTGCCTTTATATTGCCCCCTGAACTGCGAGGCGAAAGGACACACCTGCAGGCGAGCGATTGATCTAAAGGCACAAGAAAATCTAAGTTATCTACTACTATTTACATGACATACATTATACAGTATATTATATACAGAATTAGAATGACGCGCGTGCGCCGTAAAAGTTCTTATGTTGGCAAAATAGAGTGCGCGCATGCGCAGAAGCGTCTGTGCGCCTCCGGCACTGTGCGTTATATGCTAAATTTAGATCTCGCGGCAGAGTATTGCAGTTCATATTGTTCGTGTGCGCGCGCGTTTCTTAGTCGTTGCACAAAGAAAATATTACACATGAAAAGTACATTCTATGACAGGTAACTTAATTTTAAAATTACAATATTTGTTATAATACAATACTACTTTAGATTGTTGAATGTTCTTAGTTACGTAGTATTGCATTGAAATGCTTCAAAGAAGAATGTCTTTTTGTTTCAGGTGCGTTGACCTATACACATCGTGTCGTTATTACAGTTTATATTAATTTTCTACACAGTAATGTTTCACAGGTTAGTGTTGTCGTGGTAAAGTTTTTTTGATCACAGTAGCATCGCTGTATAACAACGTAATTGATATATAAAAATGTCCATATCATATTTCCATTATAGTCGTTGTGATGCAGTTCGTTGTGACAAAAAGCATTGTTTATTACAGATCGGATGTGACCTGTCGAGTAATTGGTCCATATGCAGTTCGTTTTCAATATTCCGTGGAAGCTTGGTTGCAGAACCTCGGACGGCGCATAGCTGGCGTCGATCCTTGGATACTCCAGGTAAGTGTGTCCGTCACATTTCGAGAACATTCCATTCCCTGAAGTTCCAACCAAAATTCTTCCACTCGTCGTGTTGTTTTCTGGACAGGCAGATTGTGACCATTTAATCCAGTTAACATCTTGAAGTTAGATACTGTAGTAATGTCACTAGACGATGCACCAATTATGCACTTCATATTTTCAGTTTTTTGTTAAATATGGCTCAGCTAAATGTTCGTAGTTACTTATCAAAGAAATCTTTCATCGCATTTACAAAGGTACGATGCATAATGAATGTCATTAACAGTTTCTTTCACATAGGTTTCTGCGTAGTTGCAGACTTAGTAATGTACGTTAATGTCCGTGAACAGTGGTTCACTATGCAATTTTTTTAAGCTTTTCACATTTTGGCACTCGTTATCGTTCAAATTTTCACATAGTAACAGCTACATTTTACATTATTTTCAAAAAACATAAGTAATCATACACGTCACATATTTTCTTAGCATAAACATAATACAATTACACATAAACATGTTTACATCATCATTACGTAGCGATTAATTATTACATTATGTCACATTTGATTACACGAATTGCAGATATTTAGATTTTTCTTTACAGTTTTACTGGGTTTTTATCGATGTTTTTTGTGATGTTATCTGAAATTAAAATAGGTTAGACACAACATTCATTACATCAGTAGGCAAGACCAGGCGTTTTCACTACTCAATAAATATTCAAAATAATAACAGAAGGAAAACTGTTAGATTCCTCGCGTTTTGTGCGTGTGTGTATAGCGTCTGTATGGCCTTGGCTACGGGTAGATGCTTTTCTTGCTGAGAGATGTGCGTCTAATCTATTTCTCGAAGTAAAAGATCACTTCACAGATGACTGTCGGTTCGTCAGTCAGTGGTACCTACAGTCACACATATTGAGTGAAAAATTAGTACATCATTCACTGCTACGTGATCATAAATTTTACCATAATATTCAATCTTCTTTGTAGTACCACGGCGTTGAAAGAGAAGTTGTTCTGTCTGCAACTGCGTCACTGGTACAGCTGAAATGAATATTTCTATACTACTTATTATTTATGTTGTAGCAAATAGAGTTTTGCGAGTTGCTTAGCAATGTTGCCATGGATATGACTTTGACATTATTTAGCAGGAAATGCTCCAAGATCTTGGTGTGCGTATAGCCCAATAATTCTGTTAGTTCTAGGATGTTGTAACAGATACGCACCAGGATGCGGTAAGTTAACAATAATATAAGGTCCTTCACATAGCGGACACCACTTAGCATTGCGTCGCTTGAGTGCTACAGATTTATGACGAATACGAAGTAGTACAAGCATTACTGCCCTAAATTTTTGTTTTCTTTTTATTATGTTTGTGTGATGTTTGTTTCGTATCTGTGCGTGATGTGCCAGTGTAGTCAATACTTCTCTTATTTTCTGTTCAGGTGTGATTTCCTTGTCTGACAACTTAAGTAATGGTTCTATCCATGGATCGTTCTGTTAGCAATTGAACATGATCTCGTTAGGTGTGTAATTTGTATTGTAATTATTTAAGATATTGTTTACGTCTTCGAAGAGATTTAGGCAGGACACGCAATTAGTATGTTTTGATGAAATGTAGGTCCTCACGAATCGGTTTAGTTCTCAGAAACGTCTCTTTCAGTCGCGTTACATTGTGGACTAAATTTTGAAATAAATATACTTTTAATGTTATTGTCCCTCAAGAAATTTCTCCATTTGTACCCAGAGTAGTATACTGCATTATATGACAGAATTGCTTTAGGTTTCCCACGTGCGTCAGGTGATCACTTGAGAATCGGCGTATTATAGCATTTGCAGTGGCGGATTTTAAAGCATAAAGTTTTACATGTTTAGAAAATATATCGTAAGAAGCTAAGATATATTTGACAACTCCAGAGCTTGCTAGATGCGGTCCACTTATGTCAGTACACAGATTTTCCAGGGGTTTACTCGGTAAAATAGAATGTAAATCTGTTTTTGTGGATAAATGCTGAGCTTTTGATTTTTGACATACGACACATGTTTTCAGTTCCCGGTAAATTTTTCTTCTCATATTACTAAAATAACAGAATGTGCTGAGCTTTCCCAAACACTTTTTCATCCCATAATGACCCCAAACTAAGTGTGTGTGCCAAATCAAATTATGTTCAGACTCTTTGGGATTGCATACACACCAGTTAGTAGCATTTGGATGTCGGCGATAAAATAATACATCATTGTGTAACTTGTAATACTTAGTTAAAGAATGCTTGTGTTTTTCTACCAGTAATGTTATTATCTTATACCAGTGAGGATAAGATTTTTGTAATTTAGCCATGTTTCTGCACATATCAATATAACATTGGTGATACTGCTTGTCCTGCATTAAGAAAATCCTGTAGTCATTTACGTTTTCTAAGTCACTGTTGGTTTCATTCATACCTTGTGGAAGTCTAGATAAAGCGTCGGCGATGGTGTTGTCCTTACCTTTTATGTACTTAATATCAAAAGAGTAGTTCTGAAGAGTAACTACCCATCATGATAGTCTAGGATGTACAAGTTTACAAATTAACAAAAATGTCAGGGCCTGGTGATCGGTATAAATTACTGTATGTTTTCCAAATAAATATTAATTGAATTTCTTGAATGCCCAGACTATGGAAAGTGTTTCTAACACAGTAGTGGAGTATGTACGCGCACATTCACTTCGAGTACGACTTGTAAATCCAATAATTCTTATCTGTTCCTTTTCTTTATTATTTACAACTTGAAACAGGCAAAAATCTAAATTGAAATCTGGATGGCTCAATATGTTTGCATTAACTAAAGCATGTTTAATTGTATTAAAGTCATTCTGGCACTGTTCCGACCAGATACAAACTTGATTCTTTCTGAGTAGATTTAACAGATGTTTACTAATCAAAAGTGGTTGTGGTAAAAGAGTCTCAAAAATGAACATAACCCAAGGAATGATTTTAACTGCTTTTTTGTTCGTGGGCTAGGGAAGTTTCTGATAGCATCTGATTTACTGGGATCAGGACATATGCCCTGTGAATTAATGATATGTCCTAAATATTTTATCTCACTGCAACCAAATTTTGATTTTCTAGGATTGGCTGTGACTCCAGCTTGTGCATATTTTTCTAAAATTCCTTGAAGTGTGTCAATGTGTTTATTCCAAGACTTTGTAGCTATCAGTATATCATCTATATAGTGTGTGACTGTCTCAACTAAATCATCGCCAAGCACGGTATCCAGGGCTGTAATGAATACTCCAGAACTGACATTCAGTCTGAAGGGTAGAACGTAAAACTGATAGGTTCGCCCCCCGAATATAAATGCAGTATATTTCCGAGAATTAGGAGTGATACCTACTTGCCAAAATGAATTTGCGAGATCTATTGTGGAAAAATATTTTGCATCTAGAAATTTCTGTAATTGCTCTTCTAAATTTTCGGGATTTGTGTGGAGCGGTAAAATTATTTCATTAATTGCTCGTTCGTCTAACACTAGCCTAATGCTACCATTTGGTTTTTGACAACAAGTAGAGTACTACAGTAAGTTGAGGTGGATGGTTCAATGATTTTCCAGTCTAACATTTGTTTTAGTTCTTGCCACACAGCAAGTCTTTGAGATTACAGTACGTTATATGTCTTGTGGTAGAAGATCTTGTGAGGCTTAACTTCAATCTTGTGGACATACATGTTGATAACACCTAATCGTTTGGTCAAAACTTGTAAATATTTGGATAACACTTCCTGTAGTTTCATACGTTCATGTACACTGAGAGCTGTAGCTTCACTTGTATTATGATCAATCAATGTTTTCAAGTCCATTAGCTCTGTGTCAGATGAGTGTGTGTGCGTGTCTTGAATGTCATTGTCAAGTACTAACTGAACCTTGTACCCTGTACAGTGTTTGTCATGCTTTAGATTTCTCCTGTCCAAATCAATAATAATTACACTGCCTTTATCATTTAAAATAGATTTACCTTTGGAGAACTCTATAATGCAGTCCTTCTCGCTCATAATATCTAATCCTAATATTCAATTTGTCACAAGGTTTCGTACAACCAGGAATGGCCACTGTACGGTTTCATTACCTATTTTAATGTTTACAAAAACTTTCTTCTTAACCCTACATGACTTATTACCTAGAGCAGTAGTTATTTTACAGTTTTGGGTAGGAAACTCAGGCACAGGCTCCAATTCACACATATTTTTATAGAAATTAAAAGACAAAACGCTCACAGCTGCACCTGTACCTAAGATAATAGTGGTTGGAATCCAACCAACTACACCAATAGTAGAGGCTAAAACAATTTCATTTATGTTTGAACGACATTGTGTACTGTCTTGCAAAAGTTCATCCGATATATTCTCATTGTGGTTGTATCTTATAAATAAAAAAGGTAGTTCTTGTTTACAATTATTAGGCATATCAATATTTTGTTGTTCAAAGGTGGTGTCAAATGACTGATTAACATTGAAGTCGCCTCCCAAGAATTCTTCATCCACGACCCGGGGCATAGAAGTGACTGTTTCTAGTTTGTTGGATAAGCATTTGGAATAGGTACTGACACAGACTGAGGTTGTGTATCAGGTGTCACTTCTATTATATTCACATTCGGATATTGCCTGTTGTGACCTCCAAACTTTTGCGGTTGTTGTTGCTGTTGCGCATTATGACTTACGTGTCGGTCGTAAGGTATGCTCCAATTTTGTCCTGGTGGCTGCTGTGGCATAGCAGTGTTTGGATGAAAGTATTGATCGCTACGAGTCCAGCCTTGATGCTGTCTTGGCTCGTAGTTATTATTATTTCTGTTTCTGTTTGTGTTTTTGTTGTTACATTTGTACACGTTGTTACCGTTGTTGTTGCAGTTATTACCGCGGTGCCTTCTGTATGGATTGCTGCATGAAGTGTTATTACTGTTGTAACTGTTGTTTGTATTGGAATACGCGTGTTGATTTTGATTTCCGTTTTGAGACGGTATGTGAGTTGGCTGTTTTTGCTGTACCGCGTAGTAGCGTTCTCGCTTCCCACGCCCGGGTTCCCGGGTTCGATTCCCGGCGGGGTCAGGGAATTTCTCTGCCTCGTGATGGCTGGGTGTTGTGTGATGTCCTTAGGTTAGTTAGGTTTAAGTAGTTCTAAGTTCTATGGGACTGATGACCATAGATGTTAAGTCCCATAGTGCTCAGAACCTGTACCGCGTATCCAACTGTCGGCGCGCCAGAATTGAGTTGGCAAGCCTGCATGTTTTGCACACCACTGATATAAACATTGTGTCTGCTGTTTTGTCAACCGAATCTAAAGCTGTTAAAAAATAATCTGGATCGTCATCCGGAATATGTAAGAGTTTTTCTTTAATGTTGAAAGGCAGTTACGCCTTCAACGCACGGAGTATATCACGTGTTGCGACTGGTTCGTTCACAAAATCTCCCGTGTTCAAGTATTTTTCAAAATATCTGCGTAAGTTACCATTTTTACTGTTAAAAGTTTCAGGTTCTAAAATTTGTCTTCTGAGTCGCTCCTGAACGGATTGCGACCAGAATTTGTTCAGAAAGGCACGCTCAAACACACTGTACGTGGTACATACGTCAGCTTGACTGTATGCCCAGACAGCTGCATCGCCTTGGATGTAACCGACAGTATATGAAATCTTTTTCCGGTCACTCCAAGTGCGTGGGAATGCGTTACTAAAAAATTTAAGAAAAATCACCGGATGAATGGTTCGTTTTTCTGGGCTAAAAGTCCGAAATTGCCTGTGTTTTATTAAACTTTCTTCTTCCATTGCATTATAATATGGATTTGTTCCACTGTAATTACTGTAATGTTCAGATGGCGAGTAATTACGATAATGTTGCTGTGGTTTACCATGATAATGGCTTGTGTTTGTGTTTGCACGACGTGGTATGTGTTGTTGTCGTGGTGTGTTTTGTTCTTGTGTGTTTGTCGCGTGCGGTATGTGTGCGTCAAACTCGTATGTATATTGGTTTCTGAACTGTACATTTTGACTGATATTTTCGTTACATTCAAACCGTGGTTGATCCGTGAATTGTTTCATTGGTGCAGTGACAGACCGTACTGCGTCACTAATCAGCTGTTTGTTATTAGTGATGTATTCCGCTACGGAGTCGTGCACAATTGTTGGTAAATTTTCACGTATGCATCAATCAAAATGATTGTCTTTGTTCTCTACCCAGCCATGAAATTCTTTATTAATATTTTGTAAATGAGATGTGGCATCAGATTGTAATCAGTCAGGTGTTGTTCAACATCGTCAAATTTATTCTGCACGTCAGTAATTCGTTTTTCAAGGTCGTCATGTACTGAAGGATATGTTTTAATTTGATCAACAAGAGCTTCACACGTGATATTAAGGTTTTTTACTTGTGTCTGTAAAAGTGCCACGTCACTTGTAGTCTTTTCTTGTATCGTATTAAGCTTGGAAAATTTCGTACTGAGTTCAGTCATCTGTTTGGTCAGTGTGGCGCCTATAAGTTCCACACGTTTACATAAAGCGTCATTACATGCCTTGATTGCTATGAGATCAGATTTAATTTCGTCATTTTGTGTCTTTAACTGTTCATTTTGTGTCTTTAAGGTTGTCAGGTTTTCCGAGTTCTGCATCTTTAAGGTTGCCATATTTTCTGCGTTTTGTTTCATTAGCATTTGTAACATGTTGGCAATGTCTACTGTTTGCAAGGTCTCTGCCCCCGCCGCGTCATTAGACGTGACGTCATGTATTAACATAGGCTCTGACTGAGACTTTGAAATTTTTGTGGTGGATGACCTATTGTCAAAACTTCTGTTAACACTTGCGTCAATATTTGATGAATCGTCACTACCGGTTGCTGCCGTAAAGTCATTTTCAACATTTGTCTCGCGTCCGATTCGGATTGCGTGTGAATAGTATGTCTTCGCTGTTCCATCATTGCGTATTGTTTTCTAGTTATGACCATGCCACACTAAGATATGTTTCAAGAAAATAAAGTTTGACACTGGTTTTAAAATAAAATGCAGTTTAGCATGAATCGCTCCTAGCAACAATGGCTGTTTGTAAATTTAAAAATGTTAACTGAATATCGGATTATTCTTAATGGCTGCTGGCCATGTTACAACGTATTGTACCGAAGTCGGCCATATTGTACACTCGTGTATTGGTATTGTTGCAGAAGTTATTGTTTAAGGAAAAGTACTGAGAATGAAATTTATCACTGAAAACTGCTATGTGCGAAAGAAATACTACAGAATCTACTGAAAAGCTAATGCACTGAATTATGCGTCTGGTCAAGCCTGCCAATGCAAAGATGCTGCATCGTACCTTATTTTGCTGGAAGCTTCGTTGCGTCTTCGGACAAAATTTTAGAATTGGAAAATATCTTCAGATTTTTGTTACTTCTCAAATATTCACGTCCAGGTCCAGAAAGTTGATTTTTCACATGAAACAAAGAGAACAACGTAACAAATGACAGATTGAACAATGTCCTGTCACGGTCGCCGGTATAAAATAAATATATAAAAAAATAAAATGAAATATTGATTATTGTATATGTGTGATAGTGATTGGTTGTAATTCATATTTGCTTATCTAGAACGTGGACGTTTAATTATTTGGTATCAGATACTTGACAATGGCTTTTTCGTAAATGCAATGTTACTCGTAGTTGACCGTGAAATGTAACTCAAATAATCGGACTTCGTATTTAAATCGTTTCCAAAGACTGATGCGGTAGGTGCGGACTCAAAATCTCAATATTTGAAGAATTCGCCAGCCATGTCAAGACGTCGTACAGAGGTGACTGTCTACTAAACATAAAAAAGTTTACACAGTTAGTTAAATCAGATATATTCAACGAATAAGCCTACACTTAAATAATTCAACTTACTTTCATAAACACAGAATCTTTACAGAGTCGAGTGCGTAGTGAGATTGCAACTCGCAGTGTTCTTATATAACATCAAATATGGTGGTGTGCCAGTTAATAAAATATACGTGCTTCCCGCACCAGCTATTGTACAAGATCTACTTCTTCTTAATGAAACATAAGAGTGTCGTAATTGTATTTTGTTTTATCAGCAACATAGCGCTGCTGTTCTGTGCCATAGGCTTATTTATTTGTCAGAGATTAATTATTTAATTGAGATTTCGCGTTTCCGAGGAAACTCACACGGCATGCAAATGTGCCTTCATATTGCCCCCTGAACTGCGAGGTGAAAGGACACACTTGCAGGCGAGCGATTCACCTAAAGGCACAAGAAAATCTAAGTTATCTACAACTATTTACATGACATACATTATACAGTAACTCACGCACGGCATGCAAATGTGCCTTTATAGCATTTGCACCCATAGGGTGGCACGTCTGCTGACTCTCGGAGAAAAGGCTGTGCGAATGGAGGCAAGCATGAGGTACTGCATGTCTTTAGTAACGGAGGGAATGCGTTTCTGGAATCTTTTATCACCGATGATGAGTCACAGCTGCGTCATTATGATCCTGAAGGAAAACGAGTCAGCACAGTGTGGAAATCGCCAGGTTCTCCAACGTCAAAAAAAGGGCAAAGTTTTTCCATCTGCAGAGAAAGTGATCACATCGTTTGACTCTTCATCGAATGTTTTACCTGCATGCAGTTCCACCACACACTAATGGAACAGCGGGATATTACACATCAGTATTGTCTAAAAGTAGGAAGCATGTAGCTGCTAACTTTCTCGGACTAGGTGGCGACTTCATCATGACAACTTGCAGCCTCACATCGCAATTCAAGTCATGCAGTTTCTGGATCAATTCGACATTACCTACTTACCGCATCCGTCTTATAGCTCCGATATTGCACCCTGTGGTACTTTTTTTATTCCCATCACTAAAGACAAAGCTTCGGGGCATTCGATTTGAGAATCCGAAGCAGTGCTTAAGGAAAGTGAGGCGATTCTCAAGGAGCTGACAAAAATTGGCCTTTGCCGTGTGTTTGAGGACTGGCAGAGAAGTTATAAAATGTGCAGTCAAGTAGGAGGGAAAACTTAGAGAAAGATCGTTTGAACACTGGAATGGAAAAATAATCATCTGTGAAGAAATTAGTTTCAGTCTTTGTTGATCAGCCCTCGTTCTTTGGGTGTATCATGAGATCTGGATACCCACTAAAAAAAGATGTAATGTTGGGAAGATAGGGACGTCAAAAACTTGGAGCAAAAATAAGGAAAAGGTGGACAGCGGCATAAAAGGAATGAGAAACGAACCTGCGTCCAGGACATCGTACACGATGTAACCATGAGTAGGACCGATGGATGATAACAACACACAGTTTTTTCCGGGCGTGTACTGAACGCTTCGTGGTCGGGGATCCACAGAGGGAAGTTAGGAGTTGTGTGGACACAGAAACTCCCTGGCCGGTTTCACGGGAGGCAGGCGCAGCCGGCGGCGACAGATTTTTGGCCTCGAGCCACGGCGGGCGCCCGACAGCGACCGCGAGGGCGTGCAATGGTCCGGACATGACAAACACAGGCCGCGCTGCCGGCCAATTATGCCGTGACAAATTTATGACGCCGTCCCAAGGATAAGGGCTCCTACTTCCCGCTACAGGAAAAATATCGAGGGCCCGCCTGCCACCGACGCAGACCGTCGCGTCGACAGCGAAACCAGAAGCGCGTTTCCGGTGTCGAAACTCTTGCTTCAGCGAACTCCTCCATATTTAAGAGGCATGTAGCTGCTAACTTGCGAATACAGTGGTCGGTATAGGAATCTGATCACACCAGTGCCCAGCCTTCGATGTATTCTTTTTATCTATTTTCGGCTTATTCTCTCCTACTCAGAATGTCAGTCCACGTACAGGGCGACGACGAATCGCTTTTTACGCATCAGCAGACGTATGCATTTCTTGGAGACTCAGATGAGGAATGATATTGAGCTACGGTCGGCAGCATCATATAGTAAGCAGGACGCAAACAAAAAGTGTGTGTGTGTGTCTTTTGAATGGTTTGACACGATTCGCCACGACATCTTCTCTTCCGCCAACCTCTTCATATCACACTGGCCCTTACACACAACGCCTTCAATGTTTTGTTTGATATACACTAAGATGCCACCAGTCATGGTGCAGCGATGTGCATACATACAGATGGCGGTGGTATCGCGTACACAAAGTATAAAAAGACCATGCAGTAATGGAAGAGTCTTTTGGTCTCTGGTGATTCATGTGAGAAGAGTTCCTACGCGATTATTGCCGCTCGACGGGAATTAATATGCTTTGAACGCGGCGTGGTAGTTGGAGCTAGACGCATGGGACATTCAATTTCGGCAATCATTAGGAAATTCAGTATTCCGAGATCCACAGTGTGGAGAGTGTGTCGAGAACACCAAATTTCAGGCACTACCTCACACCATTGACAACGCAGTGGCCGACGGCCTTCACTTAACGACGGAGAGCAGTGGTGTTTGCGAGGAGTCGTCGATGCTAACGGACAAGCAAAACTGCGTGAAATAACCGCAGAAATCAATGTGGAACGTACGACCAACACACCCATTAGGACAGTGCTGTGAATTTGGCGTTAATCGGCTGTGGCAGCAAACGACCGATGCGAGTGCCTTTGCCAACTGAACCACATCACTTCCATCGCCTCCCCTCGGCTCGTGACCGTATCGGTTGGATCCTAGTCGACTGTAAAACTGTAGTCCGTTCAGAAATGAGTCCCAATTTCGGTTGGTATGAGCTGATGGTAGGGTTCGAGTGGGGCACAGGTCCAAGCCAGGGACCCAATCTGCTGTGCAATATAGTGGTGGCTCCATAATGGTGCGAGCTGTCCTCTGGTCGAAATGAGCAGATCACTGACTGGGAATGGTCGTGTTCTCCTCCTTGGAGACCATTTGTAACTATTCTTGGACTTCATATTCTGAAGCAACAAAGGAATTTTTATTCATGACAATGCGCAATGTCACCACAACCCATTTCTTCGCGACTGGTTTCAAGAACGTACTGGAAAATTCGAATGAATAATTTAGCCACCCAGGTCACCCGACATGATCCCATCGAACATTTATGGCACATAATCGAGAGGTCAGTTCGTGCACAAAGTCCTGCACTGGCGACACTTTCGAAATAAGGGACTGCTATAGAGGTAACACGGTTTGATATTTCCGGAAGGGACTTTCAACGACTTGTTGAGTCCATGACATGACGAGCTGCACCAATACGCCGGAAAAACGATGTCTGACACGATATTTGTCACCTCAGTATATTTTTTCTCTATCTGCCCCTAAAAATTTTACCTTATACAGCACCTACAAGTAACATGGAAGTTATTCCTTGTGGTCTTAATAATTGGCTCAAATGGTTCAAATGGCTCTGAGCACTGTGGGACTTAACATCTGTGGTCATCAGTCCCATAGAACTTAAAACTACTTAAACCTAACTAACCTATGGACATCACACACATCCACGCCCGAGGCAGGATTCGAACCTGCGACCGTAGTAGTCGCGCGGTTCCGGTCTGAGCGCCTGAATAATAATTGGCCTATCATCCTGTCCTTTCATGTTGTCAATGTTCTCCATACGTTTGTTTCCTTACCCTTTTTTGCAAGAAACCGTCTCAATTCTTATCAGCTAATTCTTAACATCCTTACATCACACTATTCCTCAAACGCTTCTATTTTCTGCAGGTTTTTCCAGTCAGTGTCTCACTTCCATACAATTCTTTGTTCCAAACCTATATTCACAGAAAATTCATCCTTAAATTAATGTAAACGTTCAATAAAAGTAGACTTCTTTTGGACAGGAATGCTCTCTTTTCCCCTGATTTTTGTCTCCTCTTTGCTTTTTCAGTCATGTTTTATTTTCCCTACAAAGTAGAAGAATTCCTTCATATTGTCTACTTTGTGGTCCCCAGCTTTAAATTTAGCCTTATAGCTAACGAAATACCTATGACTAATTATTACGTGCTTTTGTCTTCAGTTCACATTCATTTCATAGCGCAAGCTCATTAGATTGTTCCTTTACATTCATAAGACATTCAGAGGAGATAGCAATGTCATCAACGAATGTTGTCATTAATCCCTCACGTGAACCGAACTTTTTTTGCATCATTACTCCATCGATATATAGTTTGAATGGTAAGAGCGAAAGACAGCGTCACTGTCTTACACTCATTTTAATCCGAGAACTTCGTTCTTGGTTCTCTCTAGTTCTGTGTTAGCCATAATAATATTTCCTATAACAATGTTTGGAAGAGGCGCAACTGAAAACGTGCCATACCCCATGACCCGCTGTCGTTGAAACATGTAGAGAAACGTGGATGTGAAGATAATAGTTTGGGTCCAAAATATTATTCCAACAACTGATAAATTTCCCGAATATTGGGGTTGCACACGTTTCAGTGTTACTGAACTATAGAAGTTAATGCCAACCGTGCGTTTGATTGCTTAATGTATTTTCTACATCTACATACATACTCCGCAAGCCACGGTACGGTGCATGGCGGAGGGTAACCTGTACCAGTATTAGTCCATTCGCAAACTGAGCAAGGAAAAACGTAATTTTGCGTATGCCTCCGTAGGACCCACTGTTTCTCGTATTTTATGTCAGTGATCCTTAAGCGAAATGTACACTATGTGATAAAAAGTATCCGGACACACCAAAAACATACTTTTTTATATTAGGTGCATTGTACTGCCACCTACTGCTAGGTACTCCATTCAGCGACCTCAGTAGTCACTAGACATCGTGAGAGAGCAGAATGGGGCGCTCCGCGGAACTCAAGGGCTTAAGCGAGATTTACACACACCTAAACATCCCTAGATCCACTGTTTCCGATGTTATAGTGAAGTGGAAACGTGGACACGTACATCACAAAAGCCTACAGGCCGACCTCGTCTGTTGACTGACAGAGACCGTGGACAGTTGAAGAGGGTAGTAATGTGTAATAGGCAGACATCTACCCAGACCATCACACAGGAGTTCCAAACTGCATCAGGATCCACTGCAAATACTATGACAGTTACGAGCGAGGTGAGAAAACTTGGATTTCATGTATCGTTAGCGACGCTTTAATTAATTAATAGTAATTAAAAGGTTGCCATTAAGTGAAACTAGTAATCAAAATCGATGCATGTGGACCTCTTGTTTCGGTGAAATACGCCAGTTATTTCAAAAAGCTTTTCCGAAAAAGTGTCCAAATTAAGGTGAGCTCTTCTCTATATAAGGGTTAGTGTTTTGAAGGCTTCGCCCACAAAATGTTTATGTAACTCATAAGCCACACATAACTCCTGTAAATGCCAAACGACGCCTCGGTTGGTGTAAGGAGCGTAAACATTGGACGATTGAACAGTGGAAAAGCGTTGTGTGGAGTGAAGAATCACGGTACACAATGGGGCGATCTAATGGCGCAGGCCCGGTGAACGTCATCTGTTAGCCTGTGTAGTGCCAACAGTAAAATTCCGAGGCGGTGGTGTCATGGTGTGGTCGTGTTTTTCGTGGAGCGGGCTTGCACCCCTTGTTATTCTGCCTGGTACTATCACACCACAGGCCTACATTGATGTCTTAAGAACATTCTTGCTTTCCACTGTTGAAGAGCAATTCGGGGATGGCGACTGCATCTTCCAACACGATCGATCACCTGTTCATAATGCATGATTTGTGGCTGAATGGTTACACGACAATAACATCCCTGTAATGGATTGGCTTCCACAGAGTCCTGGCCTCAATCCTATAGAACACCTTTAGGATGCTTTGGAACGCCGTCTCCGTGCGAGGCCTCACCGACGGACATCGATACCTCTCCTCAGTGCAGCACTTCGTGAAGAATGGGCTGCCATTCCCCAAGAAACCTTCCAGCACCTGATTGAACGTATGCCTGGGGGACTGGAAGCTGTCAAGAAGGCTAAGAGTGGGCCAACACCGTACTGAATTTCAGCATTACCGATGGAAGACGTCACGAACTTGTAAGTCATTTTCAACCAGGTGTCCGGATACTTTTGATTACATAGTATATGTTGCGGTAGTAGAATCGTTCTGCAGGTGGCTTCAGTTTTAATTCTGTCAATTTTATCAATCGTGTTCCTCGAAAAGAACATCAACTTCCCTCGATGGATTCCCACTTGAGATCTCGAAACATTTCCGCAACACTTACGTGTTGTTCGCACCTACCGGTAACAAATCTAGCAGCCAGCCTCTGATCTGCTTCGATGGCTTCCTTTAATCCGACCTGGTGCGTCTCCAAAACACTACTGGAGCAGTACTCAAGAATAGGCTGTCTGCTGTACATACGAACCACACCACTATTTTAGCGACGTGACTGTGTCAGGTAGGACACTACTAACGCTGCATTTCCCTACTCATATGCATTAAGTTACCCTCTTCTGTATTTACAGTTACCTATCATTAATCACATAACTACAAAATTTTGTTTAAGTCCTATTGTATTCTCCTACAATTACTCAACGATAACACCTTACCGTACACCACGGCACCATCAGAAAACAATCGCAAATTGCTGCCCACCCCATCAGCCAAATCATTCATGTATATAGAAAATAATAGTGGCCCTGTCACGCTTCCGTGGGGTACTCCTGACGATACCCTTCTCTCTGATGAACACTCGCCGTCGAAGACAACGTATTGGGCTCTATTACTTAAGAAGTCTTCGAGCCCCTTACATAACCGGGAGCCTATTTTACACTCTCTTACCTTCGTTAGCAGTCTGCAGCGATGCTTTCTAAAACCGTGATGATTGGTGGACAGGAACGTTTCCGTTTCAAGGAAATTTATCACATTCGAACTGAAAATACATTCAAGAATTCTGTATCAAACCGATGTTAAGGATAGTTGTCCTTTATTTTGCTGGTCCGTTCTACGGGACCTGCATTTTTTTCCAGTCGTTTGGAGAGATTCGAGATAAATGAAAGCTACATAAGGGACTGCAGCCGCATTGCACTCTTTGTAAAACCGAGTTGGAATTCTATGCGGAAGTGGCAACTTATTTACCTTCAACTCTTTCAGTTAGTTCTCTGCTCCAAGAATTCCTGTTACTACGTCGTCCATACGCGAGTCAGTGCGATGGTCAAACGACAGGATGTTTGTAATACTCTCCTGCGCGAACGATTTCTTAAACGCGTTATTTTGAGCAAGATAATTTGCAGGGCAAGTATGGAAGAATGTGAGACCACCCCTGAGAGGAAGGACACGAGCTACTGTAAATTCAGCGTCGTACATTAAAGGGTTTTTTTGTGGTAGGAAGAGACGGCGAGGCGGCAAAGGTGAATGACGGGAACTTAACAACCGTCGAGGTTCTCTTAGCAGAGAATCTTCATCATATTCACGACGTTGATTTTAAACTTTTATCATTCGAATCTACTTATAATATAACTTCCGTCTACTAGATAAAATTGCTTGAAATTTTCCGTCCCTTTTCATGTTGGCCTTTCTCGTCATATTTACTTGACAATCTTTCTTCTTGTAGTTCTAGTTTTCCTGTTTGGCTTGCATGTTAGACATTTTTGCAACTTTCCTAACATGTACTGTAAGTCAGAACTACCACTTCCTCGCAATTACATAAACATTTTGTGGGTGAAGCCTTCGAAAAACTAACCCTCTAGTGCCTGATTTAGAACACCGCTCATCGTAATTTGGGCCCTTTTTCGGAAAAGCTTTTTGAAAGAACTGACGTATTTCACAGAAACAAGAGATCCACATGCATCGATTTTGATAACTAGTTTCACTTAAAGGCGAAGTTCTAATTACTATTAATTAATTAAAGCGCCACTTACGATACATTAACAAATTATGCAATATTTTGCCTAAAGAAAATCCAAATCTAGTTTCTTAACTCTATGGTGAAGCGAAGTCTTTTTATATACATCACAACAACATTAAGTTTGTTTTCGATTTTGGCATCTTTCTAGACACTGTTGTTTTTATACTTTTTACCCTTCCACTCCCCTTCAACCATGTTCAATAACTATATTGCGAAGACGATTTTCTTTCGACCGCAACCAGCAATTTTTGAGGGATTCGCAACGTTACTTAATGCACTGCGTTATCTGTGTAATTGGCCGCCAGCGTAGCTTAAAATTCCATGAAGTTTCCTGTGATTTTTAACAAACTTCGCAAAGCTGAAGTGGGATTTTGTGATTCCATAGAAACTGCAGAAGTCGCACTTCGTCGCCAAGGTGAATGTCGGTAAAAAACACCAAAGTAGCGCTGATGTCAGTGAAACACGGGTATTACTGACCACCGAACACCTACTTCCAGAACACACATTTGCTCTGTGACACACTAATACTCAACTTCAAAAGATCTATGCGCAATATTCATAGCCTTGACAGCCTTGTTCTGAGGCTAAGACGAACTAGTGTACACTACAGTCTTCTATGCGGCGAAAGCTCTGCCGTGACGGTTGAGCGACGGAGGCATCACAGGACAGGCGAACTTCAATGAACTGGTGTGGTAGTGGCGATAGCAACTGGAACTCTCGCAAGAACAGATTCTCGAACACACACTGTCGGTTAAGCAGTGGAGAACGACTTACATTACCCGCTGCAGCGGGTCGCTAGTATTTGGTGGCGGACAAGCTTCGCCTGTCGACTCGGCCGTCCTGTGTAGCTTGCGTTGTTTGAGGGACGTCTACCTTGCAGGAGTTGCCACTCCAAGTCACACAAGAAAGACATCATTCGAGGAGCCCCAATGACATAACTAGTAATGTATGTTTATAAACTAAAACACTAGAAAATGTAACGTAAAGTTGTGTGACAGAAATATAAAGTCAGCTGGAACAATAAGTAAAAATTAAATGAAATGTAATAAAGTAACCAACACCTCAGGAGGGTCAAAGGACCCTTCTCACAAGGAAATGAACAGAAAATTACACCTTTACTCTTTAAACGTAGGAAGTCCAGGCATGATGTGGTGGTACTTCTTCTGCGACGCAAAAAATAAGTCAATAAATATTAGAATAGGACCATCAGCATTCGCTGAAGAGGGCAGAAAGGGTGAGAGACATCAGACGATATCGAGAGGGGTAGCAAGCGGACGATTTGACAGCTACAGATGAGTGTATGTCTTCAGGACTTAAGTGTTTTTTTTTTCCTAGCGTGAAGGTATTGCAGGTTGGTTACAGTTATTAGGAATTTATGCCACCAAGTCCTTGTTTAATGTGGGTCCCTCTGATACGTTACATATTTCCTCTCTTGACGCTGCCTCTTGCGTTAATGATTTATGCAAGCCTGTTCCTTCAAGCCAGAAATGTTGTAGTTAATTATTGTAAATGTCGATATACATTAATTTTATAGTTCTGGGATGGATTTTGACGGTGGTGAATATAAAGTACATGTAGCACTCTCTGTAGTCATCGGTAGTTGTTTTTCGCAATTTCCGTAATCAGCATAAACATATATACTCTGCGGAGCTCTGTTAATTACGCGGCAGAATGCTCGAGCCATTCTACCATATTCAGCAGTTTTTCTTAATCGATGCACGTATGTTGTACTTGAGCAGCACTCTAGAATGTGTCACGAGTATTATTTAAGCAACATCCTTTGCACATTTACGGCATTTGCCCGGTATTCTACCAACAAATCGAATTATTGTCTCAAGCTTTACTTACGATTGAGCCCAAGTGCTCATTCCATTTCAGGTCATCACAAATCCTTACACTCAGGTATTTATATAAGTTGATTGATTCCAGTTGTGACTCAGTAATGTTGTAGCCATAGTTTTGGTGTGAGTTTTGAAGCACTAAGTTTTACATATCTCAACATTTAAAGCAATTTACAATCTTTCCTTCATTTTGAGACCTTCTCAAAATCTGACTGAATATTTGTGCAGCGTCTTTCAGACAGTGTTTCACTGTTCATAACTGTATCATCCACGAATATTCTGAGATTGCTGCTAGTATTGTCTCCCATATCAATAAAAATACAACATGAACAGCAAGGATCCCAGCACACTTTGCTGGTATACGCCTGAAATTACCTCTCCATCCTTCCTTCTAACAGTCCCCCAAACTAGTCTGAGGTTTCGTTTGATGGCCCATATGATAGACTTTCGTTAATAAACGTTGGAAAGGTATTTTTTAGAAGTCAAGAAATACTCCATCTGTATGTTTCCTTGATTCACGTCTCTCACAGTGTGATGTACGCTAACACTCTTGACAGTGAATGCCTAGACCGGCATGTGCAAGGACCCAATACTCATTTGTACTGAGTACAGTCTCTCCTCCATCGTGTTGTGAAACAGAAACTCTGCCAGAAAATACAGAACGATATGATTTGGGCTCTCATTGTGATTCCAACAACTGAGTTAATAGTACATTTCTGGCATCCACCTACATACTATCATTGTGACGACTGCCTAGATGTGACGTCAGTTATGAAGTATGTTATATTATGTTTGTTGTGGCGCTGGTGTGCAGGGAAACACAACCTGATCCTACACTGCTGCCGCGGATAAAGGAACTAACTCATCCGAGCTGCAAAAGCTGATATCGTAGATATATACAGTCCAAGTTGAAGGAGGGGTTCTACATAAATGAAATACTCTTCCCATTCTCAGTGGTTTGACACGGCTTGCCACGAATTCTTCTCCTGTGCCAACCCCTTAATTACAGGGTAGCACTTGCAGCCTACGTCCTCCATATCCTATCATCCTGTCCCTTCTTCTTGTCATTGTTGCCACATATTCCTTTCCACTCCGATTCTGCTCAGAACCTCCTAATTCCCTATTGTAGTACCACATCTCAAATGCTTCGATTCTGTTCTCCTCCGGTTTTCCTACGGTGCATGTTTCACTTCTATACAACTCTTCGGTCCAAACGTACATTCCCAGAAAGTTTTACCAGAAATTAAGGCCTATGTTTGATACTAGCAGACTTTTCTTGGCCAGGAACGCCCTCTTTGTCAGTGCTAGCCTGCTTCGTCACCATCAGTGCTAATGCCAAGTTTCTCGCTGTTCTCACAAGTTTCGTCTTTCTTCGATTTTCTCTTATGCATGTTCTGTATTCATTAGACTGTTCATTCGATTCAGTAGATTACGTAGTACTTCTTCACTTTCACTGAGGATTGCAATGTCATTAAATCTGCAATTTAATTTTTATCATTGCAAATCCGATGGATAGATTGAACACCCTTTTTAAAACGAGAATTTCGTTCTTAGCCTTCGATTCTTATTTTTTTACCTTGGCTCTGGTACATGTTGTATATTTCCCGGCTCTCCCTATAGCTTACCCCAACTTTTCTCAGAATTTCGGACAGTTTGCTCCACCTCGACAAGTTCAATAAACGTGGCTTGATTTGTCTTTAGTCTTGCCTCCATTATCAACCGCAACGTCAGAATTGGCTATTTCGTACCTTTACGTTTTCCAAAGCCAATCTGATCGTCATCTAGCATATCCTCAAATTTTCTCTTCCATTCTTCTGTATATTATTCTTGTCAGCAACTTGGATCAATGAGCTGCTAAGCTGATTGTGCAATAGTTCCCGCAATGTTTCACTCTTGCGTGGAATTGGTTTAATGAGATTTTTCCGGAAGTCACATGATACTTCGTCAGGCTCATACATTCTACGCACCAGCGTGAATAGTCGCTTTGTTGCCACTTCCGCCAGTAATTTTAGAAATTCTCGTGGAATGTTACCTATACCTTCTGCCTTATTGGATATTAAGCTCTTTTAAATTCTGATTCTAATACTGGATCCCCTGCCTCTTCTAAACCGACTCCTGTTTCTTCTTCTATCACATCAGAAAAATTTTGTCCCACATAGAGGTCCTCCATCTACTCTTTCCGCCCATCCGCTCTCTCCTCTGCATTTAACAGTGGAAGTCTCATTGCTCTCTTAATGTTACTACCCTTTCTTTTGATTTCACTAAAGATAGTTCTGACTTTTCTATGAGCTAATCTTTTTTTTTCGATTTCTTCACATTTTTCATGCGCCCATTTCGTCTTAGCTTCCTTGCACTTCCTACTCATTTTATTCCTCGGCGACTTTAATTTCTGTATTCCTGAATTTCCCTGAAAATTTTTGTACTTCTTTATTTCAAAGATCAACTGAAGTATTTCTTCGGTTACCTATGTTTTCTTCGCAGTTACTTTCTTTGTACCTATGTTTCTCTTCAAACTTCTGTGACTGCCTTTTTTTAAAGATACCCGTTCCTGTTCAACTATATTGCCTACTGAGCTATTCCTTGTTGCAGTATCTACAACCTTTGAGTACTTCAAGCGTACCTCTTCAATCGATAGTACATGTGTATCCCACTTCTTCGCGTATTGATTCTTCGTGATAAATCTCTTAGGCTCCAGCCTACTCGTCATCATCACTGCATTATGGTCTGTGTCTATACTTGCTCCTGGGTACACCTTGAAACCCAGTATCTGATTTCGGAATCCATTGCTTGACCGTGATGTACTATAATTCCTTCCCATATCTCCCGGCCTTTTCCGAGTATACCTCCTCCTCTTGTGTTTATTGAACAGAGTATCCGCTCTGACTAGCTGGAATTTATTCCAAAACTTGATTAGTCTTTCTCCTCTTTCATTCCTTGTACAAAGCCCATATCCTTTCGCAATCCCTTATTCTACTCCGTGCCCCACAACCGCTTTCCAATTCCCCCTGAATATTAGGTTTTCGTATCCCTTTACATACTGAATTACCCATTCAATATCCTCATATAATTTCTCTGTCTCTTCATCTTTATTTTGCAACGTCGGCATGTACACCTGAAGTATCGCTGTCGTTGTTGGTTTGCTATCGAATCTGATGAGAATAACCCTGCAAGTGAAAAGTTCATAGTTACTCATTCTCTGACGTACCTTCCAATTCATAATAAATCCTACTCCCGTTATACCATTTTCTGCTGCTGTTGATTTTACCCAACACTTCTTCGACCAGAAATCCTTGTCTTCTTTCCATTTCACTTCACTGGCCCCTACTATATCTAGATGGAGCCTCTTCATTTCCCTATTCAGATTTCCTACCTTCTCTACCACGTTCAAGCTTCGGACATTCAACGTCAGAATTCTTAGAACGTTATACTTCCGTTGGCTGACATTTTCTCATGGACACTTCCCCATTGGCTGTCCCCTCCCGAGATCCGAATGGGAGACTAGTCCAGAATCTTTTGCTAATGGAGAGATCATCATGACACTTTTACAATTACGTACCACATGTCGTGTAGATCCACATTACGTGTCTCTAACGCAATGATTTGCGTTGCCTTCTGCATCCTCATGACGTTGATCTTTGCCGATTACTCCGCCTGTAGGGACAATTTACCACCCCATGGGCATGAGAGTACCCTGAATTTCCAGTCAGCTCCTCCGCCCTCTTTGATAAGGCCGTTGGCGGAATGAGGGTTACTTCTTATGCTAGAAGTCTTCGGCCGCAAACGCTGATTTTTTTTTCAAACGTAAACGGTGGTGGATTTCGAACTCTGACCGGAGAACGTTTCAATTACCAATCAAAGACGCTACCCCTAGACCACGGATGTGCACGACATATACATTTTATTTTAACACGTTGTCATATGCGATAACGTCAGAGGCAATGACCTACATGTAGGATATCACCTTGAGAGACAGTGTTCCTCATAGCATCCACGTGTTTTCACTATTGGTTTATGGGATCTTAGTGGTTTACGAAATCTGCTGCTAATACTGATTGCGTCTCATGCCGCCCTATCTTACATCACACAAATTCAGTGTGTGATAATGCAGAAGCTTGCGATAGGTAGGAGACTTGATACATACGTTGAAGAATGCGTTGGGTGTGCGACAGGTATGTGCACGAGCATTGTCCTCCTCGAACGGACCATCTGCCAGGTCGAGTGTACCGAACTATGAGGCTGAGATTAATTCTGAGTGTTTAACCTGACTTAAAGTAAAAGCACCAAAACATTTGCTGCCAAGAATTAATTTTACAATCTAAACTCACATACTCTTCTACAGATCTAGCACTAATTCTGTAAAGTTAACGTGGAAATAGGTAGTGACATATCGGTATGATATAGATCATACGAAGTTTCAATGTCGTAACTTCGGAAAGACAGACGCTATGCAACTACAAATCGTTATGTGTTGTGGCACACTAAATTTCAGTGCAGTAAGTTCCAAAAGGCAAATTAAAAAAGATGTTATCTTTAAGCAACAAGTTTTTAAATAACTAACCGTAGCCTGACAATCTGTCACTTTCAAGGCTATCTTGGTACAAAACTACCTAATTAGCATTACATGGCCGTGTCTGAACTACTTTACAACTGATATTGTAACTACTTACTTGTGTAATGCTTTAGCAGAACACTGTCTCCTCATAATTGCAGTCTCAGTATTTTAAGCTAATGTTACTGAATTTTATGCCGCTCGTAGTTGAGAATTATCTGTACTTCAAGAAATAAAACTGTTGCCAGATCTAAATGGCGTAACCTACACAACCTCACTGTTAGAGATATCTTATTATATATACTGCGAACGATGTTTCTGTGCAAACACATCGCATTTTCTTTCTTGAACGCTTCTTTACTGAACATAATGATAATTACACACACGAAAGAATGGTGTTATATCTACGCACTCTATTTTTCCACGTAATTTCCATCCCGTCCTATGGCCTTCCTCCGGCTCGAAAAAAGGGTGCGTATGCCCTGTCGGTACCAATCGTTGTCCTGGTGGCGGAGCCAGTGTTTCACTGCGTGAATCACCTCCTCATCGTCTTCGAAAGTCTTCCACGAATGGCATCCTTTAGTGGCCCAAACAGATGAAAGTCCGAGGGGGCTAGGTCAGGGCTCTAGGGTGGATGGGGTAACACTGCCCAACGCTGTTTTGCAAATGTGTTCAGCAGCTCTCAGATTGTGTGGGGCCGAGCGTTATCGTGTTGCAGTGAAACATCACGTGTGTTGCTGTGGGGCCGAAGTCGCCGGAGCGCGTCTTGAGTTAATGTGTTGACATATGCTGCTTGGCTGTAAATGGCTCTGAGCACTATGCGACTTAACTTCTGAGGTCATCAGTCGCCTAGAACTAAGAACTAATTAAACCTAACTAACCCAAGGACATCACACATATCCATGCCCGAGGCAGGATTCAAACCTGCCACCGTAGTGGTCGCTCGGTTCAAGACTGTTCTGGCTGCGTTTAAACTTAAAGTGAAGCTCTCTTTGCTTTCGCAGTAGCTTCCTAACTTTGTTGTTGTACCACGGTGGGTTTTTCCCGTCCCTCACAGTTTTACTCGGCACGTACCTGTCTAAAACGCATTTTACGATTGCCTTGAACTTTTTCCATAAACACTCAACATTGTCAGTGTCGGAACAGAAATTTTCGTTTTGATCTGTTAGGTAGTCTGAAATCTGCCTTCTATTACTCTTGCTAAGCAGATAAACCTTCCTCCCTTTCTTTATATTCCTACTAACTTCCATATTCAGGGATGCTGCAACAGCCTTATGATCACTGATTCCCTGTTCTGTACATACAGAGTCGAAAAGTTCGGGTCTGTTTGTTATCAGTAGGTCCAAGATGTTATCTCCACGAGTCGTTTCTCTGTTTAACAAACAATGAATTCAAATACGCACTACCTGTTCAAAAGTATCCGAACATTCCTATCTAATGCAGAATTGACCACTAGGTATCAGGAGAAGGCTGCCAGTACAAAAACAGGCAGGCAGTAATGTGTTGTCTGCAGAAAAGCAGCAACAGCGGAATGGATCGCTCAGGAGAGCTCAAGTGACTTCTAACCTGGACTAGTCACTAGGGACAATAAATTCAAACCATCTAAAGCTGTTCAAGCCAACTATTGGAAATGTGATTATAGAATGAAATGAGAATAGTCACCGATAATTCAAAACGAGGCTCACCTCACGCACTGACGGACAGGGCCAACTGAGTGTTGCAGGGCGGTAAACTCGAAGTACCCTTCGAGGAAGTAGAGGAACACGGAGTCGACGTGGGGGTCGGTATCAACAATGTTCTGGATCTCGTGGACGAACAGAATGAAATATGTTTCACAAGACTTTTGTTTGCCCAATGCATGTTGATTCCTACGGATTAAATATATAAACTGAAGAGCCAAAGAAACTGGTACTTCTGACTAATATCGTGTAGGGCCCCCGCGAACACTCGGAAGTGCCACAACACTACGTGTCATTGACTCAACTAATGTTGGAGGTAGTGCTGGTGGAAATTGATATTATGAACCCTGGAGGGCTGTCCGTAAATCCGTAAGAGTACGGGAGAGTGGAGATTTGTTCTGAACGGCACGTTGCAAGTCATCCCAGATGTGCTCAATAATGTTCATGTCTGGGGAGTTTAGTGGCCAGCGGAAGTGTTTAAACCAAGAAAAGAGTTCCTGGAGCCACTCTGTAGAAATTCTGGAAGTTCGGGGCGTTGCATTGTCCTGCTGGAATTGCCCAAATCCGTCGGAATGCAGGTGATCAAACAGTATGCTTAGTACGCGTCACATGTCAGAATCGCATCTAGACATTTCATGGGTCCCATATCACTCCAACTGCTCACACCAAAGGCCATTTCAGAGCCTCCACCAGCTTGAACAATCCCCTTCTGACAAGCGGGGTCCATGGATCCATGAGGATGTCTCCATACCCATACACGTCTATTTGAAACGAGACTCGTCGTCCGACCAGGCAACATGTTTCTAGTTATCAACAGTGCAATGTCGGTGATGACGGGCCCAGGCGAGGCGTAAAGCTTTGTGTCGTGCAGTCATCAAGGGTACAAGAGTGAGCCTTTGGCTCCAAAAGCCCATATCGATGATGTTTCATTGAATTTTTCCCATGCTGACACTTGTTGATGGCCTAGCACTGAGATTTGCAGCAGTTTGCGGAAGTGTTGCACTTCCGTCACTTTGAAAGATTTTCCTCAGTTGTCGTTGGTCCCGTGCTTGCAGGATCTTTTCCCGGCCGTAGTGGTGTCGGAGATTTGATGTTTCAGAGGATACCTGATATTCACTGTACACTTGTGAAATGGTCATACGGGAAAATCCCCACTTCATCGCTACGTCGGTGATGCTGTGTTCCATCTCTCTGGCGCAACTATAACACCACGTTCAGAGTCACTTGAATCTTGATAACCTACCATAGCAGCAGCAGTAACCGATCTAACAAATGCGTCAGACACTTGTCTTACAAAGGCGTTTCCGACCACAGCGCCTGTTTTTATATCTCTGTATTTGAATGCACATGCCTATATCAGTTTCTTTGGAGCTGCAGTGTAATTCGCGAGCATAAAATGCATTTCAAATGTTACCGCATACAGACGACAGCGGCGTGGGTCTATAGCATTTTGCGTCTTCTCGACAACCATTCTTGAAAATGGGAATTACCTGCACTTTTTACCCAATCACTAAGAACGCTTCGCTGCTACAGCGACTTGAGATCCATTGTTGTTAGAATAGGAGCAAATTCTTTCCTTACCGTTTGTAGCAGCATATAGATGTGCCTTTAGGTCCAGTGACTTTCCTTCCCTTTCCTAATCCCAATTAGTGTGTACAATTACTACTTTTGTTATTCCACAACAGTAAGCTCATTCTGTGATCAGAAATACATAATCACATTGCAAAATTTTACTTGTTTGGCATGATTAGTATTAAATCGTACAGGTATACCAAGAACTTCGCGAGAGGGCTGCACTCAGCTCAAGTAAATCACTCTTTTCTTACTAAATATCTGTAAATAACAGAGTTTCCAATTTTTTCACTCAGACGTTAAGTATACAGTACCAGATTATGCTGCTGGACATCATATCACAGAGGAATCTCTCCTTTTAGTATGATTTCAACTAAATCGTAGAAACCGACCAAAGAATTTGGCGGCAAGACTGAATTCGTATCACGTTAAACGTCTTTTCCTTATTTGACTCTAGATATTTGTTTATATTTGTCGTGCCCACATTTTTCAATCAAACGTTATGTTTATAACATCACGGTGTGCAGCTCGAAATCGTGTCGACTGTCCATGAAGGACTGATAAACCATTTTTACTTTCTTTAAATTTCCGTTTAGGGTATCTTGTCCTGTCTCAAATGTCTGTGCCAACACAAACATGACGTTTTTAAAACAATCCGGTTGTAAATTCGTATCTCCTTCACTTCTGTCATATGTAAGAAAACAAAAGACACTAGTTACTGACATGTGGCTTCTTTATTTTCATGGGCCATCTGTGACTCACGCCTGGCCCAGTGACAGTAGCGCTTTGTATCGGCCAATAGTAATAGTTTTGAAGCAACGAAGACTGTACATTTTCATTGTAAAAATACATTTTTAATGCTGTAGAAGCTTCAATCTGTTTGGTGTGTTTGAAGAAGATATGCCTATAACACTATCAATATAATTATCTTCCGCTGCTGTATAGCGAAAGAGATTGTTAATATAGGTGTTAGAATTGAACGTCACAGACAGAACGAAGAAATTCCTTGTCTGAATCGTGCTTTAGAAATCTGAGAACCATATTCCGTATTTTTTTATTTAATGTAGCAGAGTAGAGTGTGGGATATTTTGTGTAACCACATTGTAAGAGGCAAAAAATTACGCAGCACTAAGAAATTGTCCCAATGGTACGGATCGGGAGAATGTGATGCAGACGTGCAGACAAAAAAATGATTCCAGTTTCGAAAGATCTGATAGATTTACTCAAGAGGAAGAGCTTCACAAACTGAGAAAGTCAGTAACGCGTTGGTCCAGCTTTGGCCCTTATGCAAGCAATTATTCTGCTTGGCACTGACACAATTGTTGGACGTCCTCCTGAGGAACGTCGTGCCAAATCCAGTCCAATTGACGCGTTAGATCGTCACAATCCCGAGCTGATTGTGTAACACTACGCTAATGCCCACGATACTTATTAAAGCCTGTACTATGGTACGTTGACGGGCTTCACCTTATAAGAAAGGATTTTGGAACATATGTTGACCGCGTGTACCTGAATGGAGACAAAATCAGACTTTCACCCACTCAGTAACAACAATACTACGTCCAGCAAGTATGAAGTGCAACTACACGTTAGGACGGACAAGAAACAATACCCCAGATGCTACCAAATTGTTAATAATACGGTCGCCAGCCTAATTAGGCATTAACTGAGTTTCTTCTCAGTACAAGTTGAAGTACGTTCATACAAAACAACACGTAACAACACTGCATAATATGGTAAATTTGAGAACCAGAAAATCAACTGAACTAATAATTTCACTTTCTGTACTAATATGGACAAGCCAAAAATACACAACAATACACTATAATGTTTACTACAAACTTCGTACTGTCTATTGATCTGATTAAAATCGGGCATAGGTTACCCTAGAAACAGCACTTTCGAAACACACATACAATGTCAATTTTGAAAAAGGTAAAACACTAATAAATTTTGATTTTATATTGACTTTAACTTTGCTGGTCAAATCAGTTCATTACACTTCAGAATTTAAATGAATAGAAAAGAAAAGGGTGGGGGATGGGCCTGAAACTGTTATGATCACTGTACTGAAATTTTGGTTATTTAAATCATTAAGCACTCAAGATTTCCAATATATGATTTACTGCTCTTTTGGTCTTATTTATTGCTCATTTAACTACCATTATTTTTGTCTCAAATTAATTAAAATTCATTAATAAACCACTTTCAAAATTATATTCCAACTTTGTCAGACCTATATTGTTCGTTTATTATTTCATTAACAACAAAGTTCTTTAAACATCGTTCTAACATAGATAGGTCTGCCGGTAATTATTAACATAAACTCTAAATCTTCATCTCGGGACACTCGGATTGCACAACGTGTGGAAAGGACCCTGTCTAGGTTAGTGATGAGGATAATTAAATGATAGGACAGTTCTGGTAAAAGTTAAGTTGTTATTGAACAGTCAGGAACAAAAGTAACACTGGTCCACACGAATACAGTACTAAAACTTACCACCTGTTCGTATCGATGCGGCGGTTGGCGGGCGGCGAGATGGCGAGGCGCAGAGCACACATACAATCACAACTATGGCTCTTGATGTATCGGCACTTTACTTCTTCATAGCGTCGCAATATTTTTCCATTTAGTGCCAATGGAATTTTGCCATGCTGTATAGGCGTCGGAAACGGCACATCCGAGGCTCAACGAAATCACGTTTTTCAGGAGAGCCTCCTCGATCCAGAACGTGTTTCTCAGACCGATGCCCAACTCCGACTACTACTGCTGAGCCCGTTATGCCGTGCCGCGCCCTTGTGCATTTTCCCGCGCTCGCCTGCCATCCACCTTTTACCGCTCTCCTACAGACAGGGTGTTCACCAAAGGTCTTGCATTCCACATATCCTAATACATTGCCTACGTATGGGCCAGACGCACAATTACAAATTCGACATCTTACAATAGTGTCAACATTTCTTACATTTCAATTTGGTTATAATATTGCTTGCAATTTGACTTAAACATTAATATTCACATCGAGAATTGTTTACAGTTTCTTTAACATAATGACATGAAAAGAAAAAGAAATGAAATCAGCACGTAGATTACACTAATTTATCGAAAATTCAAATGGAAAAATTATGATATGTACAAAAGAATAGCGTTGGTGTTGTTACACATGCCCCTGTTTCCAGTAAATTTCACTAAGTGCACATTTGATGGGAACACTAAATTTTACATTTATGCAGTGGTTCTGAATCTTTATGTGAATGTTTCATAAAAAATTTATACCACAAACTTCCTTTCACTCACATTATATAGGTCTACACTTTTTAACATATCAAGAACATTTACTTATCATTTACTTAAGTGCCTTTGGCACAGTCCAACCACCTATCACAACATTATTTAAATAGCAAATTACTCATTTTTATTAAATTTCTCAAAGAAATAACTTCAAAATCTAGAACACTAACACTTAACTGCAAAAGCAAATGCAAATATCTATATGCACTATAAGACAATTTATTGCTGCTTGCATTGAATGGCAGTCCATTTCCTTACTTACAAAAAAAACACACAATAATATTCAGAAAATTTACTACACATATTTGCTGCCTATTATTCAGATTTTGGCAGTCCATTTCGCACCTTTTTATCACATCTCCTGTACCACACTTACAATTCTCCTTTGACTATTTATCTGCCCTCTTTGGTGCCAGTCCCTTATATTATGACTCATATACTGCCCACTTTGGTTTTCGACAGTCCCAGCTTTTATTTGGTTTGCAGCATTTACCCTTTCTTTTCAGCCCTTTTCTCCATACATCTTTACATTTACAGTACATTCGGTAATCTGAAACTCACATAAGTACATTAGCACACTGTCATTGGTATACATACATTTACAAAGATTAGTTACATTTGGAATAAATTAGTTTCAGCATAAGATACAGCATATTAAATGCAAATTGCTCTCTGAGAGTACTTAGGTCACTCACTCCTAGGAACATACAGCTTCAGGTCCACAACATTTCTTACACCTAAAGATCTTATGGATTTTGGGTAGATCAGGTAGTAAGCATTATCGTGTGGAATGTTCTGTATTATATACGGTCCATTATAAATATATTTAAATTTGGAAATTTCATGGTTCAGTTCACTAGACTTTTCGTGGGTTTTAGAAGAACATAATCCCCAATTTTAAATTTTGAAACTTTCAGATTTTTATCATGTCTTTTAGATCTAGATTCAGCTTTTTCCTTTGCCCTTTTTCTGACTAATTCTTTCTTTTGACTCAACCCCAAACTAGTACAAGGTGGAAACTCTAGTTTTTCGTCAATTAAACTTTTATTTCTGCTGCCTAACAAAATTTCTTCCGGTGGGAATCCAGTAGATTCATGATGTAAGGTGTTCATGACATTCTCAAAATCCGATATAAATCTACCCCAGGCTCTATGGTTATGACTGCAGTACGTTCTACACAATCTCCCGATTTCTCGCATGTACCTTTCAACCAGGTTGCTAGCAGGATGGTAGGCTGCGATATATTTAACCTCCACTTCATTTTGCTCCATTCCTTCTTTCCAAATTTTGGATATGAACTGGGGACCATTGTCTGATAGTACTGCCTTGGGTTTCCCGATGGTTCTGAAGTATTCAACCATCCTACTAAATACAGCTTTTGCTGTTGCTTTTTTCAAGGGGTATAATTTCACAAACTTTGAGAATACTTCCAAAATTACTAAAATATATGCACAATTTCCCGAAGTCTTTGGGAGGGGACATTACAAATCTACAGATAATAATTCTATGGTGTCTTCAGGTAATGTACTTTGCATTGGGCCTCTACTAGTTCTGTTCGGTACTTTGGCCTTTTGACAGACATCACACGACTTAATCCGTTCCTTTACCTTCTTACTGACACTACCAGCAATCACTACTACATTATTCAATTTATCCAAACATTTCTTTGGCCCACTATGCCCCAATGCTAAATGAAAATAATCTATGACATCAGTATCAAACTGATGTGGCCAACATACTCTCCATTCGTCAGTGACTAAATCTTTCCTCCTATATAAAATGCCTTTAAAAATTTTGTAATATTTCTTAGTTTGAGGATACTGTACACTGTCAAAATTTACCTTTACAGATTTCCATGTCGGATCCTCATTCTGATGGTATCTCATATTTTTACATATTTGCTCAATTTTCCTTTTTCCTGAAACCTCTTTCATATATCTTATCCGGAAAGTACCCTCTTCACCATTTTCATTGGGCACTTCACTCATACCATTAGGCAATCGAGATAAAGCATCTGCCACATAATTCTCAGTACCCTTAACATAGCAAATCTCGTAATCAAATTGTTGCAGGTACAAAGCCCAACGGGTTAGCCTGCTATTAAGTAAACGACAATCTTTAAGAAAAGTTAAAGCTTTGTGGTCAGTATGTATGATGAGCTTATGGCCCCACAAATAATTTCTGAATTTCTTTAACCCCCATATAATGGCTATAGCTTCCTTTTCCGATATAGTGTAGTTTCTCTCGTATTCTGTTAAAGTTCTACTTGCAAATGCGATAGTCCTGTGTTCGATTTCTTTGCCCTCACAGATTTCTTGGAAAACTTCTATACCAATTCCATAAGCACTGCTGTCAGTACTCATGTGGAAAGGTTTTGACAGTATGGGGTGATTCAAAATATTGTCATTCAAAAGTTAACTTTTTAATTTTTCGGAATCTCTCATACACCCTTCAGTCCACACAAAAGCACTATTTTTCTTAAGTAGATTATTCAAATGAGGACTATTAAAAACTTGCCTCTTGACGAATTTTCAATAGAACCCACATAAACCCAAAAAGGCTTTCAATTGTTTTTTATTTCTAGGAGCTGGACATCCTGCTATTGCACTTAGCTTTTCTGGGTCCTTGCCAATACCGGTCATAGTAATAATGTGCCCCAGAAACTTTATTTCCGACTTCACAAATTCACAATCTTTCCACTTAAGTGTCATGCCCCCTGCTTGTAGAGCAACAAAAACTTTCTGCAATAATTCGCAATGCTCTTGCCATTCTTCAGTAGCAATCAGTAAATCATCTACATAAATGGTTAGCCGGGAACTCAATTCTCTCCCCAATACAAAGTCCAGTGCCCTAATAAATACTGCCACAGAAGTGCTAAGCCCAAACGGCACTACTTTATACTGATAGCATTTCCTGGCGAATAGAAATGCGGTATATTTACGGGAATCTTTACTCAATGGGATTTGCCAGTATCCGGCGGTCATGTCCAGACTGGTTAAATATTTCACGTTATAAAACTTTTGAAGCATTTCGTCGAGATTTTCAGGTCTGTCTATTTCCTTCTTTACAATTTTGTTCAAAGTCCTGGCGTCAATAACTACTCTCACTCCCCCATCCCTTTTATTCACGACGATAAGGGGACTATTATATTCGCTGCTACTCCGTTAGATTACACACCATTCTATCATTTTATCTATTTCCACTTGCACAGCCTGCCTCTTTGCTATTGGTACCGAAAACGGTCTTACAAAGAAAGGTTTATGCTCTATTGTCTCAATCTGGTATTCGAAGTTCTCAACTAGGCCAGGTTTGTCCGAAAATACGGTGCTATTACTTTCTAAAATATCAAGCAATTCTGTTTTCTGATCAGGAGATATCTCCTTCAAATTTTCCACAATTTCTTTAAAATTATGCCCCTGCTTGTCACTCTCATCTATTAACCTCTGGACATGGTACACCTTATACATGTTTGTCAAACCATCATTCCCTTGGTCGATCTCCAACAATAAAGAATCAATTTCTGAATCGAACACCTTCCCATTTTCCTCGAATTTTAATTCTAAATTCATAGATGCATTATTAATTTTAATCACTTCCTGGTTACAATCAATAATCACCTTTTCTTTATCTAACCAATCTATTCCCAGAATCATTTCAGTACTCAAGTCTGGCACAACCAAAAAATCGTGTTCAAATTTTTGTCCTTTTATACTAAACTCAACCAAAATCTGGTTCTTTACCGGCTTGCTAGTCTCGCCAGTAGCACCAACAATTTTTACACCCGTCACTGACATAAGTACTAGTCCAGGCTTATCACAAATGTGTTCGAAAAACGACTGGGAGATTGCGCTTATCTGAGATTCAGTATCAAGAAGTACTTGCAATTTCACATTATAAATTTCAACTGCTATTACAGTTTGTTTAACCGTCGAATGTTTTTCATTGCTGTTGTCTTCCCTAAGCAAATCCGGGTCGACGATAACATCGTCCCAAGATATGCTTTTAACACTCACCTCACCTATATCTGGCGGTTTCTTTGGTTCCGGGAGTTCAAAGTCATTAATTACTTGAACTCTTTGTAAAATAGACCCTGAGTCGTCAGGTGGCTCTTTCTTTCTTTGTTCAGTCTCAACATCTGGGTTTTGTTTTGAAACTTCATCATCAATATATATAATATTGCAATTAGCTGTATCCCCATTATTTTCACTAGTACCGAAATATTCGTCATCTGAACTATCGTCAGAATCCGACCATTCTGGATCGCTTTCAGGTTCTAACATAAAGGCTTTCCTGAGACAGGCACTAAGTTCTCCCTCTGCATTTTCGTCAGGCTTTAATTTTAATTCAATATCCTCTTTTGGCAAAACGGCCTCATTATCGACTTTACTCACATCCACTGTTACTTCATATTTAATGTAATCCTCGTGGACTTCAATTATTTTCATGTAATCACCTGCCTCTTCCCCACGGTGCCTTTCGGTAGCAGCTTGTACTGTTGGCGGATCATTAACGGAAGTTACTTCCTCGTCTATGCTGAGGATTTCATCCTCCAATTCCTTTCCATCTTTAACCTTTGACCTATCGGCAGCACGCGTACTGTGCGCGGCGCTATTTACTCTCTCCTCTTTAAACTCGGCCCACGTCACCTTATCGACGTCCCTACTATCTCCTTTTTCACTAATTAGCTTCCTTGCTTCATACTCCTTCTTAAAATCCTCCCACTCACGTTGCTTGAGGCCCTTGTACAGATCGTCGATCTGCACACGCCAATTACTTACTTCCACTAATTCATTCTCGCCTTTTACTTTATTGCTGACACTGATAACCGCACCTCTCTGTGTATCCACAGTTTCATCTATTATTTCCTTCGCCACGGAATTACCACTCGTAATGTATTCACCAGCTCTTACGGCAATGATCGTATCTAATGCTGTCGCATTGCTAGCGGCTTCTCTCTGAACAGCTGTTCTGCTAGGCTGGGCCATTGCCCTCTGATGCTCCACTCGCCTGTTAACATGTAGCACTCTGCGCAGCGAAGATGAGTCATCTATGTGCGCACCTGACGCTTGTTCCGCAACGACACGTTGCGTCGTTCCACGCCTGTCTCTAACCTGTCTCATCACTTTACTGTTAGTCCGGTAACATTTCTTAAATCGGGGCCGGCATATATTGTCTGCTTCCGTTTGGCCCGCAACGTTCGCGGAAATCAGTTTCCCGCGTCGTTATTATTTTGCGCGGTGTACCCTCTACTGACCTGTATAACTTCCTCTTCCTCTTCCTCTACCTCTACCTCTACCTCTCTGTATCATATTGACGCGAAATCCATCGCCGTCATTTCTCTTGTCATTATTACGGTTATTCCTGTTACTAAAATTTTGATGATTGGCACGACTTTCGCGCCAATGGTCTTCGTCTTCGTCCCTTTCGAAAAACGCTTGGAAGCTCCGGTGATTGCTTCCCACGTATCTCTTCGAATCATCTGGAAGCTTTTTATATAGCTCCCATATGATTTCTGAATCGGATCTTCTCCCTCTTAAATGTGTCAATTTTCGGTACCAATATTCGCAGAAATCTTTCAAAGAATTGCTACCCCTGTTATCATGAAGCTTGGCCATGATAAACTCGCGCCACAAATGATCCTGTTTTTGTTCGGACCAATATTCTTCCGTAAACTTTTGCTTAAATTCTCCGAACGTCATTCGTTCGGTATTTAAATTAATTCCTCAGCACTTAGCGTCACCTGCTAAGGCGCTAATTACTACGTTTATCTTTTCCTGACCAGACAAGTGTTCAGGAAACTTTCTCTCGCAATTTTTGATGAAATCTAACGGATGCCATCCGTTATGTTTCTTGGCGGGATCGAAGCGCTGCTCACCTTCTAACAGCTTCGTAAGTGGTGTGCCATTACAGACGACACCAGGTCTATCTTTAATTTTACTCTCAAGATCGAAAATTTTGCCTTGAATTTTCGAAGTATTTTGTTCACATATTTGTACACATCCGGTAACTTTCTCACCTAAATCTCTTTCAGTGTCTGAAACTGCCTTTTTCAACTGTGAGATTCCGTGTTGACATTCGTTTACGATCTCAGTTTTAAGACCGAAAACTTTTTCGTCTACTTTTGTTTCAACTAGAGGCTCTACTTTCTCTTGGATGTTGAGAATTTCAACATCAAACCTACTTTTAATGTTGTCAATTTGCCCCTGTATAGTATCCATATTTTGATTAATTGCGTCAATTTCAAATTTCATAGTACTTACTACAGAGCTTAAATTACCCACTTTTTGTTCTACCTGTTCTATTTGTTTACTAATTTTAATTCCTTGTTCTTCGACCTGTGCTTTAATCTGATCATTCTGTGTTTTGAGCTGATGGCTCTGTGTTTTAAGCTGCTCATCAACGTGTCTTTTAAGTTGATCATTCTGTGTTTTGAGCTGCTAGTCAACGTGCGTTTTAAGCTGACTAACCTGATTACCGACTTGTTTTTGAAGCTGATCATTCTGTGTTTTGAGCTGCTCTGCAACGTGTGTTTTAAGCTGATTATTCTGTCCCGCAATTTGTTTGGTTAATTGTTCAAATAAATCGTTCATGCTTAAAATTTTCACACTGTTTTGTTCTACGGAATCTGTGTGTTCCGATCCTACATCAAAAGTTTCTTTCGGTTCTTTCTTTATCTGTGGAGAATCAAACATGTCAGTGGATTCATTCACATACCCACTATCATCTACAAAATCACCCTCTACTTCTTGTTTTAACCCTTGCTGTGTTCGAGGCACTCTCGACATTTCAATCTGTTCGTTAACATTTTCGTGATATTGTATGTACGCCAATAGTCTACCGCTAACGCCATCTGTTATCTGGCCGCATAAACTCCTGTCATTGCCAGCCGCATTTTCCATTACGCACGGCACACCTACGGTGTCTCCGCTCCCGTCCATACTGAATGCAAATTACACCCCACTCCACCGTACTTGACGTTCACTGCTATTTACTTAACTAAATATTATTGCAATTCGTGCCACTGAACATCCACTGTTCGGTATTCACATTAATTTGTGACCGACAACAACTGGATGTCCTGTCACCGGGAGCCACTTGTAACACTACGCTACTGCGCACGATACTTATTAATGCCTGTACTATGCTAAGTTGACGAGCTTCACCTGATAAGAAAGGATTTTGGTGCATATGTTGACCGCGTGTACCTGAATGGAGGTAAAATCAGACGTCAAGCAAGTCTGAAGTGCAACTACACGTTAGGACGGACAAGAAACAACACCCCAGATGCTACCATATTGTTAATAATACGGTCGCCAGCCTAATTAGGCATTAACTGAGTTTCTTCTCAGTACAAGTTGAAGTACGTTCATACAAAGCAACACGTAACAACACTGCATAATATGGTAAATTTTAGAACCAGAAAATCTACTGAACTAATAATTTCACTTTCTGTACTAATATGGACAAGCCAAAAATACACATCAATACACTATAATGTTTACTACAAACATCGTACTGTCTATTGATCTGATTAAAATCGGGCATAGGTTACCCTACAAACAGTACTTTCGAAACACACAAACAATGTCAATTTTGGAAAACGGTAAAACACTAATAAATTTTGATTTTATATTTACTTTAACTTTGCTGGTCAAATTAGTTCATTACACTTCAGAATTTAAATGAATAGAAAAGAAAAGGGTGGGGGGGGGGGCTGAAACTGTTATGATCACTGTACTGAAATTTTGGTTATTTAAATCATTAAGCACTCAAGACTTCCAATATATGATTTACTACTCTTTTGGTCTTATTTCTTGCTGATTTAACTACCATTATTTTTGTCTCAAATTAATTAAACTTCATTACTAAACCACTTTCAAAATTATCTTCCAACTTTGTCAGACCTATATTGTTCGTTTATTATTTCATTAACAACAAAGTTCTTTAAACATCGTTCTAACATAGATAGGTCTGCCGGTAATTATTAACATAAACTCTAAATCTTCATCTCGGGACACTCGGATTGCACAACATGTGGAAAGGACCCTGTCTAGGTTAGTGATGAGGATAATTAAATGATAGGACAGTTCTGGTAAAAGTTAAGTTGTTATTGAACAGTCAGGAACAAAAGTAACACTGGTCCACACGAATACAGTACTAAAACTTACCACCTGTTCGTATCGATGCGGCGGTTGGCGGGCGGCGAGATGACGAGGCGCAGAGCACACATACAATCACAGCTATGGCTCTTGATGTATCGGCACTTTACTTCTTCATAGCGTCGCAATATTTTTCCATTTAGTGCCAATGGAATTTTGCCATGCTGTATAGGCGTCGGAAACGGCACATCCGAGGCTCAACGAAATCACGTTTTTCAGGAGAGCCTCCTCGATCCACAACGTGTTTCTCAGATCGATGCCCAACTCCGACTACTACTGCTGATCCCGTTATGCCGTGCCGCGCCCGTGTGCATTTTCCCGCGCTCACCTGCCATCCACCTTTTACCGCTCCCCTACAGACAGGGTGTTCACCAAAGGTTTTGCATTCCACATATCCTAATACATTGCCTACGTATGGACCAGACACACAATTACAACTTCGACATCTTACAATAGTGTCAACATTTCTTACATTTCAATTTGGTTATAAAATTGCTTGCAATTTGACATAAACATTAATATTCACATCGAGAATTGTTTACAGTTTCTTTAACATAATGACATGAAAAGAAAAAGAAATGAAATCAGCACATCGATTACACTAATTTATCGAAAATTCAAATGGAAAAATTATGATATGTACAATAGAATAGCGTTGGTGTTGTTACAATTGGAGGGCCCTGCCCATAATGATCCTAACATTCTCAGTTCGGGAGAGATTCAGTGACCTTACTAACAAAGGTAATATTTGGCTAGAACGAAGACAAAATGCTAGCTACTCTCACCGTGTAAGGGCGGGTATTATCTCCCTGAAACGTAGGCCCAAGACGGCTTGGCATGAAGGGCATGGGGCGTAGAAGATCGTTGACTTACCACTGTGCTGTAAGGGTGACGCGCACGACAACCAAATGGGTGCTCCTTTGAAAAGAAACGGTACCCCAGGCCATTATTCCTGGATAGGGCGTCATGTCGGGTGACGGTCAGATTGGGACCCAAACGCTGTCTGGGGCGTTTCCAGACACGTCTTCCCTTTTTTTGGCGCTCAGTTCGATGGGAGACTCATCTTTGAAGATACTTCCACTCCAGTCAATGTGACTTTAGGCCGAAGACATTTCTGGGGACGTCCTGGACAGCGTTTTCTACAGCTTGTCTTCGTACTTGGCAAATCCTACCTTGGCCAGCAAGGTAAGCGGACACGTCCCCAGTTGAGAAAGTTTAGAACATTGTCGGCAGGGCCCTCCAAACAGCTCGGGATGGTGACAATATTACGTGTCAGTTGGCACGACATCCCTCAGGAGGACCTCAGATAACTCCAGCAATCAATATAAAGCCGAATGAATGCTTACTTGAGGGCCGAGGTGGACGAATCTTTTAGTGACTTGATCAATTTGTGAAGCCCCTTCTCTTTAATAAATCATCCAGTTTTTCTGGAACTGTGATAATTTTTTTGCCCGTACATTTTCATGACGCCTACTGATTTCCGTCCCATTCGGATAGTTCCTTCGTGCTGGGTCGTTATTTTGCCTCACAATGTATAAGGAAAAGTGACGCTAAACATCCTTCTATTGAAAGCAGAATGTGCTTTTGGAATTTTTTATAGCATTACCTTCCATCCATGATTTCAGGATTTAGTTATAATATCAATTTCATACCGGCCATAAAAATAAATACAGTCAGATAAAGACAGTATTATTTCGTGATACCTTGCAGCGCACATATACGGATTTCTGTTCCCTGGGAGTGGAACTACCAACTATATTAACAACTAAATAACAGACAAACGTTGGTTGAGTACTTTACGAACTACACACTGGTATTGACGGATCGAGTTACAAGCAGAAAAGTCGCTTTAAATATTCCTTTTATGTTGCTAGCCAAAGCTGCACACGAGACTATATAGAACCGATTCATTTTATATTATTTGACTGTGCGCATGAGGTACGCTGTCCCTACCCAGCGGCCCCCTTTCTCTGCCTTTTCATCACATTCACCACTTATTTTGTCCATGAAATCTAGCAGTCTGCGCCGATACTTCATTATACACTATTTTTGACCTACAACTTCTTATACTTTTAATCTCTGAATGAAATATAATTAAAATTTGTTTAAAGCTTTCTGTGAATTTCATTTTGCTCGTATTTCTGTATAGCTATATAGTAAAACATATTGCGTATCTTTGGAAAAACACACTTTGGCCAGCTACAAACTATCACTGATGGTGTGTGGACTATCGGCTTAGTCTTATCTGAGGATGTCCTAGAAACCCAAAGCCGATTATTAACCAACTATAAACTACGTATGTTAGTGGAACAGAATACAGTGTATTTACGTTGTCAAAATGCTGATTGTGTTTCATGTTTATTCAGTCTTGGCAAATGTAAATTTCGTCTGAATGCTGCTGTTTGTCAGATAACTGCTGTCATGCTAATGGGAATAACTTTTTGGTAAATTACTCACATGGAACAGTTATAATCCTCAGCCGTTTAAACCGATATTTACAACGAGCTCGCTGGCTATTTTTGTTTGTTATTTTAATGGTGGTTTTTGATAGTTTGAAGACTGTCTGTGGGACCCACAAAGTGACTGAATAGCTAGAGGTCGAATGTATATAAAAATAGTATGTGTCACAAGCCGGTGTTCGTTATGCACTGATGGGACGCTGCAGAAATGGCAAGCTTATGACATTTTCTTTCCTATTGTATCTGCTTGTTAATTTCACTTAAGGCGACAGTCAAAAATGACACCTAAAAATCGTATTGAAATACAATCTACGAAATTTTCATCGTCATTTCATTTTATAGAATTACTTTCCTTCTATAAGCATAAATTCATCTATTTTGACACTTTTAATTAGGTCACTTTCTTTTCTGTTTGTCCATGCGATAAAAATTTTGCAATTGATTTTAAACTAACTTTACAGTGAACTAAAAACTTGAAACTTTCAACATAGCTCATAACTGGATGTCAATGCAAGATTAACTCTCCTTCTTGTCCGGTTTGTGGTGCAGAATACTTTGTTTTTATCTTTTCCGTGAACCACAGACATGAAACTTGCAACACAGCTCAGAACTGCATGTCATTGCTACATTAACTCGTTTTCTTGGCCGATGGGTGGCGGAGGGTAGTTTGTGTACCACTGCTATTTTCTCATTTTCCTGTTCCAGTCGCGAACGTCCGCGGTAAGAACGATGGTAGGTAAGCCTTGATGTGAACTTGATTCTCACAATTTTTTTTATAATCACTGTCTTTTTGGGAGATATACTTAGGAGTAGGCAATATACAGGATAAGAAACTGAAGTAAATTTGACATTTGTTTCGTCAGACTGTTTGAAATGGACTCAAAAATTTCAAACATATTAGTCCAAAAAGCAGAAAATAATTAAATAATTGCGAATTTTTTGTAGCTGTGACAATATTTATAAAATTTAAAACGAAAAACGTGAGATGCATACAGTAGGTAATGGTAAGAGTGTAGAGAGTAGCTGTCGTTGTGAAAAATCACACCACAGTTCATATCATTTGCAGTGCAGTAAATGCATCAGTTGTCTATCTCATGTCCCCAAAGTTCTTTGCATAACAGTTTACAATAATTGTCGCAGGTATTAAAAATTTACAAGCACAAATTTTCAGGACCATTTGCATGGTGTTAGGGATATATATAGGACTAGGTGAAATTATTTTATCCCTCTCAGTCCGAGTTAAAAACGTTTTATATTAAAAAATATTTTCCTTTATTTCCAGTGTATGTTTATTGCACGGTGAGCAATTATAAAAATATTATTGGGGTTTCATTTCCTTTCTCTAATAGGGGCTCTGGAGTTTTATCTGTGGTTAAAACGTCGCAGTCATTAGCAAAAACGGTTTAGCCCCCAAATTATTTGAAAAGTCATTGTATGTATTTAAAAAAGCGTTGATCCTGAATAGCAAAATATTCTTCCCACGCCTAAAACGTACCTTACCAATGTAGAATACACATTCATGAGCACCGCTTAACAAGTTTTATGCCTACTCAGTGCAACATAAATGTCTATACCTTAGGGGAAGTAATTTTGTTTTTATATTTAGTTGGAATAAATATCCGAGTGTAAATACTGAAAGGTTGCAGTACTGCCTGTTGTTTACCGTTATTGTGGTCTTCAATCCAGAGACTGGTTTGATGTAGCTCTCCATGCTACTCTATCCTGTGCAATGTTCTTCATCTCCCAGTCCCTACTGCAACCTACATTCTTCTGAATCTGTTTAGTGTATTCATCTCTTGATCTCCCTCTATAATTTTTACCCTCTACGCTGCCCTCCAATACCAAATTGGAGATCCCTTGATGCCTCAGAATATGCCCTACCAAGCGATCCCTTCTTCTAGTCAAGTTGTGCCACAAATTTCTCTTCTCTCCAATTCTATTCAATACGTCCTCATTAGTTATGTGATCTACCCATCTAATCTTCAGCATTCTTCTGTAGCACGACATTTCGAAAGCTTCTATTCTCTTCTTGCCTGAACTATTTATCGTCCACATTTCACTTCCATACATGGCTACACTCCATACAAATACTTTCAGAAACGACTTCCTGACACTTAAATCTATACTCGATGTTAACAAATTTCTCTTCTTCAGAAACGCTTTCTTTGCCATAGCCAGTCTACATTTTATACCCTCTCTACTTCGACCATCATCAGTTATTTTGCTCCCAAATAGCAAATCTCCTTTACTGCTTTAAGTGTCTCATTTCCTAATCTAATATCATAAATGTTATTACTAATAAGACGGTATAGTTTTTTCGTTCAGTTTTGTAATTATGACTCGCTACAAAATGCCAGAGTAATGACTATTGATTCAGTCTAACCGCTAGACAGCTCAAAAGTGCTATCGGAAAGTGAGGTAGAATTAATTTGGCCCGCATGTGCTGAGTGCTCTGACCACTACTCGACAAACCGAGATTCGCCCGGGGAATGAAACCAGAGCCAGGAGCGTACCGCAGGCGGTAGCAGCAGCCCGGTGGAGCGGCAGCAAAGCGCGCATCATAAAGTGATGCGGCTAACGGCAATCACACGCTACACCAGCCGCCAGACTAATTGCTGCTCAGTCATTAGTTACGCCAGCCAGTGTTACTGACACTCGCGAGCCCGTTATTAAAGCGACGACGGCAGCACTCTAGCACACTAATTATTTATTCGATACGGAGGCCAGAACTCCGATTCCGAACAGCAGATAAATCGAACTGTATTTAAAACCACCGTGCAGTCGTGTGTACATCCGTGCTCTTCTTCGCACATCTCCAGTTTGTGTTGTATGTCGTCATCCACCGTGAAGGTCACCGATCATATTGTGGAAGAGTAGTGGCGCAAGATCTTGAAAATAAGTTTTATATTGGGTATGAAATACTATGGTTTGTAATCACCATGCCATATTATCCGTTGCCGTGATCTCATCGGAGAACTTCCGTGACACTTTTTAAAGAGAAACAGGCGCTGGATGGTACGGCATAGTATGTTTTTGTATTTGCAGCTGTACCGAAAACATTATTTACAGTGAAAAAAAATTACGGAAATGTGTTTACGCATCATAACGCTACAGTGGTGGGAAATCAAGTTTGTACACCAGACACTACATTTCTGTTTGTCGTAGGAGTCCCCCCATTTAGTGTAATTATGGTGAAAACAGAAAAAGAAAAACCACGACTGTCGTCAACTTCCTCGCCACCATCGCTTATTTCTTGCAATATGTTGCTGATATCGGGTATGTGGAAGTAGAAAGCTCTGTTGGCTTTTTTTCAGGTCAATCTCGTTCTCTTTTGGTTCATCAGTCTTCTGACTTGGTTTGATGCTGCTCGCCGCGAATTCCTTTCCTCTTCACCTCAGAGTAGCACTTGAAACCTACGTCCTCAATTATTTGCTCGGTGTATTCAAATCTATGTCTTCCTCTACAGTTTTACCCCTATTCCTCCCTCTAGTACAATTGGAAGTCATTCCAACTGTCCCTTCTCGTTGTCAGTGTTAACCACATATTCCTTTCCACACCGATTCTGCGCAGAACCTTACCAGACCACCTAATTTTCAACATTCGTCTTTAGCACCACATCTAAAATTCTTCGATTCTCTTCTCTTCCTGCTTTCCCACAGTCCACACAATGATGTACTCCAGACGTACAGTCTCAGAAATTTCTTCCTCAAATTAATGCCAATGTTTGATACTAGTAGACTTCTCTTGGCCAGGAGTGCCCTTTTTGCCATTGCTCTTCTACTGTTGATGTCCTCCTTGCCCCTTCCATCACTGGTTATTTTACTGCCTAGGTAGCAAAATTCCTTAACTTCATCTACTTCGCAGCATCAATTATAAAGTTAAGTTTCTCGCTGTTCTCATTCATGCTACTTTTCATTATTTTCGTCTTTCTTCAATTTATTCTCAGTACATATTCTGTATTCATTATAGTGTTCATTCCACTCAGCAGCTCATGTAATTCTCCTTCACTTTCACTCAGGATAGCAATGTCATCAGCGAATCGTATCATTGACATTCTTTCACCTTGAATTTTGCCGGTGGCTGTGGCTGAGCGGTTCTAGGCGCTTCAGTCTGGAACTACGCTGCTGCTACGGTCGCATATTCGAATCCTGCCTCAGGCATGGATGTGTGTGATGCCTTTAGGTTAGTCAGGTTTAAGTAGTTCTAAGTCTATTGGACTGATGACTTTAAATGTTAAGTCCCATAGTACTTAGAGCCATTTGAACTATTTTTTTATTTTAATTGCACTCTTTAACCTTTCTCCTATTTCCATTATTGCTTCTTCGATGTGGAGATTGAATAGCAGGGGCGAAAGACTACATCCCTGTCTTTCATTATTTTAATCCGGACACTTCGTTTTTGGTCGTCCAGTCATATTATCCCCTCTTGGCTCTCCGTAGAGCTTAGCCCTGTTTTTCTCAGAATTTCGAACATCATGAATTATTTTACATTATCGAACGCTTTTTCCAGATCGGCAGATCTTATGAACTTGTCTTGATTTTTCTACACACTTGCTTCCATTACCAACTTCGACGTCATAATTGCCCCTCTCGTGCTTTACCTTTTCTAAAGCCAAACTCATCGTCATCTAGCACATCTTCACTTTCCTTTTTCATTCTGCTGTATATTATTCTTGTCAGCAACTTGGATGCATGAGCTACTAAGCTGATTGTGCAATAATTCTCGCACTTGTCAGCTCTTGCAGTCTTCGGAATTGTGTGAATGACATTTTCTTCGAAAGTCAGGTGGTATGTCGCCAGACTCATACATTCTACACACCAACCTGAGTAGTCGTTATGTTGCCTCTTCCGCTAATGGTCTTACAATTTCTGATGAGATATCTATCCCTCCTGTCCTCCAAAGCTCTTTTAAATTCTGATTCTATAACTGGATCGCCTATCTCTTCTAAATCGCCTCCTCTTCCTTCTTCTTTCACACCAGAGAAATCTTCCCCTAGAGGCCTTCAGTGTATTCCTTCCACCTATCCGCTCTCTCCTCTGCATTTAAGAGTGGTATTCAGGTCGCACTCATAATGTTACCACCCTTTCTTTTACTGCCACCGAAGGTTGTTTTGAGTTTCCTGTATACTGGGTCTGTCCTTCCGACATTCATTTCTTTTTTGATTTCTTCACATTTTTCATGCAGCCATTTCGTCTTAGCTTCCCTGCAATTCCCATTTATTCCATTCCTCAGCGACTTGTATTTCTATATTCATGAGTTCCCCGGAACATTTTTGTACTTCCTCCTTTCATCGATCAACTAAAGTGTTTCTTCAGTTCCCCATGGTTTCTTCGCAGTTACCCACTTTGTACCTATGTTTTTCTTTCCAACTTCCGTGATGGCCCTTGCTAGAGATGTCCTTTCCTCTTCAACCGAACTGTCTTCTAAGCTATTCCTTACGGCTGTATCTATAGCCTTAGTGATATTAAAGCTTATCTCGTCATTCCTTATTATTTCTGTATCCCACTTCTTTGTGTGTTGATTCATTCTGACTAATGTCTAAAATTTCAGCCTACTGTTCATCACTACTATGTTGTGATCTGTGTCTATATCTGCACCTGCGTTCGCCTTACAATCCAGTATCTAGTTTCGGAATCTCTGTCTAATCATGATGTAATGTAACTGGAGTCTTCCCGTATCATCTGGTCTTTCCCAAGTATACCTCCTCCTCTTGTAGTTCTTGAATAGAGTATTCGCTATTACTACCTGAAATTTATTACAGAACTCAATTAGCCTTTCTCCCCTCTCATTACTTGTCCCAAGCACATATTCTCCTGTAACATTTTCTTCTACTCCTTCCCCTACCGCTGCATTCCGGTCTCCCACGACTATTTGATTTTCATTTCCCTTTACATACTGTATTACCTTTTCAATATCCTCATGTACTTTCTCTACCTCTGATCCTTCACCTTGCGTAACCGGCATGTATACCTGAACTATCGTTGTCGGTGTTCCTTTGCTGTCGATTCTGATATGAACAACGCTATTACTGAACTGCTCAGAATAACAAACTCTCTGTCCCACATTCCGATTCATAACGAATCCTACTCCTGTTATATCGTTTACTGCTGCTGTTGATATTACTTGTCTTCTTTCCATTTCACTCAACTGACAACTACTATATCTAAATTCAGCCTTTATATTTCTCTATTCAGGTTTTCTAGTTTTCCTACAATTTTCAAACTTTTGACATTCCATGCCCCGATTCACAGAACGTTGTACTTTCGTTGATTATTCCGTTTGTTTCTCATGACCGCCTCAACTCTTGGCAGTCCCCCCCGAGAGCCGAATAGGGGACTATTCCGGAATCTTTTGCCAATGGAGAGATCAATATGACAATTTTTCAATTACAGGCCACACGTCCTGTGGATACACGTTACTTCTCTTTAATGGAGTGATTTCTATTTCTTTCTGCATCCGCATGCCGTGATGATTGCGGATTCTTCCTCCTTTAGGGGCGGTGACCTGAACCTCTGTCCGCTCCTCCGCCCTCTTTGACGCGACCGTTAGCAGAATGAGGGTTTCTTATGCCGGAAGTCTTCGGCCGCCAATGCTGATTATTATTCAAAATCTAAACAGTGGCGGGATTCGTACGCGAGACCGAGGACGTTTTCATCACCAACCCCTGAACCACGGGTGCATTGCCTCCGTCTAACTCCAAAATGAAGTGGAGAGCCAAAGAACGGAAGGGGGCAGGCCGGCAATAGAGGTATATCGGTCAGAGAACATCACTTTGTACGTAAACAGGACATAAAAGTCGTATATAGTCAAATTTTGATTCCTCTAACAGCACTAAGTAGCACAGATGAGAAGTTCAGCTGTTTTTATATGTTTTATTTTGTTTATAGTAGTTTTTGGTGGTACATTAAACCGTCTTGCTGCCGTCTATGGTAACCGGTGACCATCTGGATATAGGAGAATAATTATGCATCTCATTAAAAGCCAAAGTAGTCTCATACTCTGGGAAAGAGCGTAGGGTGTCAAATGTAGGAAACCTGCATCGTCGTTGTAAGTGAGATGATAGTGAAGGTGGTTTGCCATTGTCTTAGTCCGACCTGTTGCGAAGCGACAAGTGTATATCTGTGTTGTGCAGCTGCTTGAGTTGACTGAGTGTACTGCGTAGTGTTGTCGTGAGTGTCGGGAAGGGTGAGGGTGAAATCTGATCCCGACACGTTGCCCACTCTCCTCAGATAGCAACTAAGGGGGCTCCAGAGCTTAACCTCCTCATCTGACGGACGGACCACCATCAACTGTGTCCTACTGTAATACTCCAGCGCGTAGAAAGTTACCCCAATCCAGAAAACTAACTGTGAGCAGACCATGCCTTTAAGAACTACACCATGAATTTGATATGCACATTTTGACTGGATAACACACATCTAGCTATAGATCAGAAAGTGGCGACTTACACGTAGAATATTTAACTTAAACCGAAGATGTCTAACAGAAATAGTATTCACTTAAACACATTAATTTATTCACTAAAATATCAGTCATTTGCATAAAACTTGAGAAAATGTGAAATGGTATACAAAAAAAATTCAAGAAATTCTAGTTAGTGGCTGTAATTGGCTAGCGCTGTTACTTGACTGAACGTGACAAATGGCCTGCTGGCGCTAATTTAAACCAGAAAAATCAGTCGCAGACCTTATTAATCCTACACGGAAAACAGTGACCACAAATCTGGTGAGTAATTGCAAAGCTCACAGATTCAACACAACAATACTGAATCTCAGACAGGCACTCGTATTGAATTCCGTGAGTGGGGAACAAGAACGCCCTATAAAGCCGGTGCTGCTACTTTCGCTCACAGTAACTACACACGACTGCCATGCTGAAAGCTGCCATCGTGTGAATGGTTGTCGATCGAGGGCTTCTGCGACTACTCCACTGTATGCTCGTCTGCTAAAATGTGCTCACCTTCATCTTCTACATATGTAGCTGGTACACACAAGATGCTCACAGCTTCGTATCGCCAGAAAGAGTCTAGAGGCGTTCCTCCTTCGCATTTCCGCAGACAGTCCCAAAATTTTTAGCGGATTCTGAACCTCTACCATCTTTTCCCGCCGCGTCATGCCTGCCCGTCAGGAAAATGCAAATCGCAGATGTCCAGTGTCGATGCTCTGCTACTGTTGCTGGGCTGTAGCGCCCTCGCTTCCATGAAGCCAGCACCTAGGCCCCGACTTGCTTTCAGACCTAAGAGCCGTTTCTCGTTGCATTCCTTCTCTGTTCCGTCTCATAAACAATGCGTTGTGCTCTCCCATGCACACAAATTCATCCAGAAACAAGTAAGTTCAGCACCACTTTAAATGAAAGCAAATGAGTCTACATAGACTCAAAATTTAAAGTCGGTGTGATACTATATATGTATATAACGACTTTTCCTATGGAACCCTGTCTTCTAATTACAGATCCAGTCTTATTTTCAATGTATTTTAATATCCAAAGTTGCTGTCGAGTATCATCATGCCCTTACTTCATGAGACTTTGTGGAGACTTTACGAATTTAATTCAGGACTGGCGCAAAGATTGGTGATGAGCTATTTCACGCCATGAACTCTCCTCCCATCGCTGGTCTAATACTGGCAGAGAAAGTTTTCCACTACGAGGATTCGAACAGGTGGACTTCCGAGGTGAGTGCCACTGCATAATTATGAGTTATCGATCTCGACTACGGAGGCAGGTGGTGGATTTTAGATGCTACTAATACTTGATGTCCTCTGTACTGGACCTTCTCTCCTGCTTATTAAGTGAATTGCGGCAACACATCAATAGGCTCACTCAGTTATTGCCTCTTTATTTTCCTGGAGCTTTCTCGCTTTACAACTGAGATAACGTCTTCCTCTAAACAAAGCCAGTTTGTCAAAGTACGGAGAAACCCATCCACATGTCTTTTTCAGTAATATGTGGCTTTGTACCACGCCTTACGGTGAAAGGAATTTTAGGCAGGTTCCCCTCACCTTACAGAGAACTTTCGACAAATCAAAGTTACTACGGTGACTATTTTTTAAATCAAGCTACGTTGGAATACAATACTAAGTGCTTCGTTCTTATTTACTTTGTAAGATTTTGCATTACATGCTCGAAATACCAAAGCAGTTCTTTTTTAGAAATGAAAATTTTGTACTTCCAATTTTTCGTCATCAATCTTCTGGCTAGTTTGATGCGACACACCATGACTCCCACTCCCGTGGCACCTGCCTCAACTTCAAACGTCCTCAGTTATTTGTTGGATATATTCCAGTGCGTTCCCCTACAGGTTTTACCATGGAAGGCATTGCTTGACGCGTTAACGCTTGTCCTGTTACCTTGTCCGCCACTCTTGTCAGTATTCCCTACATGTTCATCATATCTTCCTTAGCTCCAGAATCTGCGGAGAACTTCCTCGTATGATACCTTATTAATGCACTTCAGCCGGCCGGAGTGGACGAGCGGTTCTAGGCGCTACCGTCTGGAACCGCGCGACCGCTACGGTCGCAAGTTCGAATCCTGTCTCGGGTATGGATGTGTGTGGTGTCCTTAGATTAGTTAGGTTTAAGTAGTTCTAAGTGCTAGGGGACTGATGACCCCAGAAGTCAAGTCCCTTAGTGCTCAGAGCCGTTGTAACCATTTAATGCCCCTCATTCTCAACATCCCTCTATGGTAACAAATCTCAAACACCGCGATTCTTTTCATGTCCAGTTTTCCGACGGGAAAACAAGATTAATGCAATATTGCAAGAAATGAACATTTACGTAGAATCATGTGAATCATATGAATGAAAAATTTTTTATTTTTAACTGCTGTCACACTGTTTCAGTCAACAAAATAACAAAATGTAAGACTTGTATGTGTTGGGGGCGGAGGTTTATTTAGTCGTTTCAGTGTGACGTATCCGCCGTGTTTGCAACTATACCTTTTTTTTTTTTTTTTTTACACCCTGAACAAGAGGGAGGGGTATCTTGTTGCAGATTCCTTCCGATTAAATATAGTAGTGGGGTCAAGTGATTTCTAACACAGAACGTTTGAAACGGAATTTCTGAGTCTGGCATTTGTTTGGTTATTTATCAATACAAATCTAACAATGACCTTGTTTGAATACGGGGGGATTAGATTTATTTATGGTTGTTCTTCGGGACCATGTGCCTTGGTACTGATAAACAGTGTATTTGTGTTAACTTTTCTGTATTCTTTTCGTTCTCTAGGATGATCAGACTAATGGAGTAATAATCCATTGTACCGACATGAACTTTTCAGCGAAATGCTTAGCGATCTGGTAGTGGGAGAGAGTTGGTCATAATACCGAATTTCTAGAACAAAATTTCCGTTTCCGGAATTTTTTTGTAACCAAGAAAAACGTCCTAAAAAGCTTGGTCAGAACTAGAGGATAGGAATCATTTTTAATTTAAATGAAGAACAATATGTGGCACACAAAAAAACTGAAAGCCTCCTCTAAACAGTAGAACAGACTGTTTTAAGTCCCTTCCATAATAGATTCGCAATTCATTGCAGCCAATTACCAGACGAGCTGGTGGTGGGACAGTTGGGCATAACTGGGAGGGATTACCGTTTCTGGCATTTACCAGACAACCAAAGACAATGTCCCGAAAATCTGGTTTCACAATTGGTGATTCGAAATATTATTTCTGGCGCAATTTTCTCTATATATTTGCATGTCCGTCGCCGTAGGTGTCAAACGTCTATTGTGTGATCCAAGAAGCAGAATAGGCTCTTTGAAATACGTCCTACTGAAGACTCATGACCCTTTTCAGGAAACTGTCCCAGCAAGCTGGGAGTGTGGCAGAGGGAATCCAGATGAACAGTAGTTGCAAAGAAACTTCTACTCATTTGCATGTCAACCATTGGAATCAAAACCATGAGTGGAATAAGTGGAATAATGTGACATGTCAGAACAATGTTTTCAAGTACCAAACATGACGCAAATATACCTGCGAGTAGCATTTTCCCTCAATTCGTTTGCAAAGTGTCCTTCAAACTATGTAGTACATTTTCAACAAAAAAACAGCAAATTAGTCAACCAGAAACATTTCCTTCTTTGGTTGTTTCGGTCCTTCTGTCAGATAGCATGGCAGATCTGTAAAAATGTATGTCTTCAGCAGAACGTCTGCAGACGCAGAAGCAGCAGCAGCTCAACGAACGGCCGTTGCGGCAGACGAGACTTTCGGGACGACTAGCGGCAAATGCGTCGCCGACACCCCTAAATGGAAGCGCTAATTATCGCGAAAGCTGGCGCGGGAAGGCCGCAAGCGGAGGCACAACTTTCCCCGGGTAATCCCCGCCTGGGTCACGGGATGGCCGCAGCGTGGGAGGCGCGGAGGACGGACGAACGGGAGGAGGAGGAGGAGGAGGAGATAGAACAGGGACTAAGAGGCTGCCGCGGAGGATGTGGCGGGCCGCGGCCTCGGAACAGACGACTCCACGGCGGTTGGAGGGCATCACTCACTTACGGCATGTCTGTAACAGCAGTAGCATGTGCTGAGACCCACTACGACTTCACTGTCGTGTCCCAGTCTTATGTCTGAAATATACGAGTTACATCAGAGGGCAGTGGAACAGTTCACATAGAGGAAACGAAATTCTTTGTGAACACTCAGAGCCTGATCAGCAAAATCAGCTAATCACTCTGATGCAATGCGTGTATGATCTCAGACTGCTAATTATTGAGAATTTTGGAAGAACTTTGAGATCTACAAATAGTTTAGTGTAACTGGCCCTGATTCGGGTATCCGCTCCCAAATTCTTAACTCTCGTAGATACATTTATCTTGCAAGCTCTTGATTTTATGTCATCTCGTTGCTGCTGTAGGCTTGTACCATGGGAAGTATGGAAAGGATGTTGTTTGGTGGCTGGTATCTTCTTTCTGGAACATAACTGCCCGTATGTATTAACAGGGCTCTTTATTCATAAGAATAAGAAAGCTGCTTAACTTACGCTCTTTGTTGTGGTACAAGCTCTCCGTAATAGTCCAAGTTAGCCTCACTACTCGTTAAGTACAAGTCCGCTATGTACACTGCCCTGATCGCTATGTTCTGCCTGACACTGAACTGGAGGCTGAGCTAGCTGATACTGTGACTCTGATTGGGCTGCGATTGTTGTCTCACTCGATGACTGATTGGAACCGACTGGATCCTCTGGTCCGAGGCGGCGATCTGAATACTGGCAGCTGAGAGGGCGTTGGCGGGACATTTCTTGCGAGTCTGTCATTGGCCTCTATCGATCTTCTCGCAACCTCTTTGCCGCCTGCTCTGATGGTGCCCAGTTACACCAACACACTTGTTGTCATAGTTCTAGATCCACGACTTCATATATTGATTCAGGTATTTTTAGAGTTTTGTACTTCAGTCACTAACAACTGAACCCCTATAGGATCACTTTGTTGTCTGTCTGTCTGTGTGTCCAACTATTAACACCCCTCTTTCAAAGGAATGGATAGAGGTATCAGATTGGTTAGAGGTATCAAACTGAAATTAATGTCACTTCTTAGAGTTTACAGTTCCTTGTCTATTTGAAAAAATTAAGCTTCCAAGTCAAAGCAGTCAAAATGTTTGGCCATATATGTAACTTCTTTTTTTTGACAAATATACAGTAATCAGGCGTGGTGCTCTAGCTAACACTGACACCGTAGCTCAGCATGTTTGGTCAGAGGATTAACTGTCTCCTGTAATAAAAATAATCTGAGTGAATGGACCAGCAATGAACTTGAACCGGTGTCATAGGACTTCCGTCCCGAACAAATGCAACAAACAAAAACGAAGAAAATGAGGGGAAGAAAAAGAAAAAAACAAACAAAAAGTGGGACTGCAAACCGCGTTCTTGGAAACTTGGAAGTCATGGGATCGAACCCCATTCAGACCGCGTATTTTTTAGTCTTCGTTCTAACCTAGACTCACCTTTAAACGATGTGAGGAGTCGCCAGAAACTGCACGCGATACGGTTTACACGTTAAACTGTATGTCCCCTTTCCTCAGTTGGACTACTGGGGTAGTTTATGGTCACTGAGCCACAAGAAATTGTTATACGAGTATATCCACATCATTAATTTTGTATGGAACCATCAGAGCGCGAGACTGTCTCGCACTTGCCTGACTTCTTTTTAAATAACGAATATTTATTTCGTTATATGTTTCTTTATTACCGCTCACAGCAACAAAAGATCGATGCACTGAAATGTCTCGTTGTCACAGTGAGTCAATATTTCCACTTTCGCTCTAAGCACAAACAATATAGCGCCATCGTGCGACACACGCATTCGTCGACACCGTCTCGAGACTGATCGAAAGTACCGCCCCCTGCTCCCATTCATTGTAGGCTCTTTCTATTGTTCTAGTAGTTTTATCTTCACTCCCAGCCCTACATCATAATTACGACATCACCTATGAAAATTTATTCTGAAGCTAATTAAGTGCATCAAAATGACACTGGGATTCCCTTAAAAATTGTCAGTTCTCATCCCACGCAAATCACCTTCATAACTTACTGTTTGAATATCGCTGAAATATGGGGGAAAAGGCTAAAGACATACAGAAACGAAACTCACTGGAAAATGCCAAAATAGAAATGAAACAGAATATCGTCGTGATATACATCAAAAGATGCCGTCTGGACAGGAGATTTTAGAGCTGAAATTGGGTTTTGTCCCGGCAAATACGTCAATTGTCTTAATAGAATTTTCCAAACTAATATTTAAATCAAGATGAACGGTGTTCTCTTATCAGACATGCCGGTATTAGTTCATGAAAGCCATTCCTCACAAAACGTACCACATCATGTTCATAATAACTACTTCAGTATATGTCCACAAAGGTTTGGGTAATTTAAAAAAGAGGAACGAAACATGTAAACTTAAACACATGGAGTAATGTGGTAAAGGAGGAATGAATAAAAAGGTCAGTAAGGAAAGGGACGGATAATTTCGAACAGTTTGATGTAGCGCCCTAAAGTGTCGAGTTATGTTACATCAGTACCAACCTTTTCTACTTAGAATTTACTTTATTACGAACAAAGCAGTTTGAAATCAGTTTCTATACAAAGTAATCACTTTGAAGTAGATCGTTTAGTTCAAATCGATCTCGAATATGTGCAAAGCGCAACAGGTTGAGTACAATTACATCATAACATATGCTTCCATAGCCAAAGCCAATTCGCATAAAATCCTATTGCTTGTAAGGATATGTCATTTCAAAACATAAAAAGTAAGCGCCGAATGGACGTTTTGTCTGTCTAGCTGGATTCCAGAACTTTCAACTGCAAGGTTCTGGGGATTGTTATCAACTATACGTTCTAGTTTCGGCTGTCACGTGGCAATCAACATCACTATTCTGGAACTTCGTTGGACTGTCCAATGTCAGTGAATCTGTGATGGGCTACTTTACTCATTCTGAATAGGAACGCTGGAAAGACAGCCAAAACATCAGTTTAATAGTGTTCTGTAGTGTTTTAAAATGACACAGCCTAATACCCGAAAAAGTGTTATTCGTATCGAGAATTTTAATTTTTATGTTTTTTTTATCAAAACTAGCTCCTGTTTTGAATTAATTAATTAATTAGCTAACAATACTGAGGTCAACTGCGAATCTACGATTCAGAACTCCATCACATTTTGACAAAGTATTAGTTAATCAGTGTTTTGTGTTATAGAAATTACTCTCATTTTCGATTTCATCACTGACTGTTCCAGAACCTTGGTTTCTTTGTAACTAATTTATCATATGTTCCACGATTGTTTTACTGAACACTATAGCTACACTCGAATGTCTGCTTATTTCTTGTTTGAATTACATTAATTCAAAAATGGTGATGATGAAACGATAAGTAGCCTTTATCATTTCATGTGCCAGATGTCAATCATTCCTCCTTACACAGTTCACCCCTTTAGTGACATGCTCCCATTCGTTTATGGGATAACTCCCATTGCTAAAAAAATATAACAAGAAATACAAAACAAATTTCCTTACATTGATAAATTATAACAACTATATTAAAATAAAATAACTATATAACCATAATACGCGATTTGTGTTTGCATGAGTCTGTATGGCACTTTATGCGCTTGTTTCCCTCTCCTTCTTTCCCTCTTTGGCCTTCACTTCATTCGCACTGGCACCTCCAGTATAGTGTCAGGCTACGTTTCTTAAGTTTAACATAGCCTTCATGGACAATCGTAACTTGTGTCAGTAATTGCAACTTCACCCTTGAAGGTTAAGTCATCTCTGTGACATGGTATCGCCCAGAAAACGTGTAACAAAATTATCTGTTTTGCACTGCGGTGTATAGGGCTTCCTGACATGACCCACCGTCCGATCCTATTTTCAGCCAATTTAACAGCACCCAGTGCTGTCATCCACTTTTGAACTGTACACAGATGGGACGTAGCGTAGATGAACGATCCAGTCGTTATTGTGACTACTTATATAGTAACTAACCATTTCAGCAATGAGACAATGAATGATTTTCTTTCTCCCATTTGGTTGATGGTGGACGGAAGTTCTCATTAGGTTCTGAATGTGTAAGAGCTGGCACAGTTGCTTAATTAATACGAAGATGAATTACATGCCCTGATCCATAATTATTGTGTTTGTAACGGCATATTTTAAAACCAACTGATCACCATAGTTTGTGGTACTGTACGCCCTTGTTGATTCTGGATGGAAATCACCGCAAAATAATGTGAAAAGGCATATATGAGGATTAATACCTAACAGTTATCCACCAGTATTGTGTCAAATGGAACCAAAATATGTATCCTCAATATTTCAAATGGCTTGGATCCCTATGATAATCAATGAAGCAGTATTTATTGATGGCTCAGGTTGGCATACTGTATACATGGTATACAATTAGTCACATTCTCGTCAGTCATATTACAATACTATCTTGGATGAATGCCCATTTTTGAAGATGAATTTAACACATATAGAAAAAAAATAATTCAGTAAACTTCGTTTAAACTATCGGTTTACAACTTTAAAGAATCAATAATGATGATGAACAACCAGTGGTAGATTATCTGAAGTATACAATAATTTTAGAACAAAATAAATCTGAAGAGCTTCCAACTGATTTCTGAAGCAAATTAAAAATATAAAAAGAAAAAAACAACAATACAAGAAAAAGAAAAACAATATTTATATTTAAAAGATGTGTTCATGATGTGGCAGAAATGAAGAAATAACAAATTATTTGCATTGCCACATCTAAGCACTATACCAAGAAAAACTATTTTAAAGTAGGTTACCCTTAATACAAATTACTTTCACAAGGTAGATTTTGTACATGTAACAGTGGCACATTACATGATGATAAATTGTTTTAAACATAAATTCAAGAATAATACAATTACAAACTTGTTGAAATATATTTAGGTATATAAGCATATACTAGAGAGTAAGAAATGTATCAATGCACTGTAATGATTTATCACACAATAATAAGTTATTCTGTGAAGATACTAACAGATATCTTGTTACAATAAAAACTCATAAAATCACAGTAGATAGTAATATTTTTACTATAAACCTACAACATTTAAGCCAATTATTACTGAACAAGAAACTGTGTTACAGTTATAATTTGGAAACAAAAGACATGAAATAAAAGCTATTGTGTTAAATAAGAGGTCTAGTGATAAATTTGACACAATTATTTCTAAAATCTGTAAAGAATATCCTGATAATCTTGATGTGGAAAAGGAAACATTAAAACAACTTCTCGAATCAAAGGGGTATGAAATTAAGAGAACAATAAAGATATTGAAAGAGACAGGATAATTTAAGAACAGTTGACCCAAGATAAGATACAGACAGATAACATGAAAGTGATGATTTTTTATTTGTAGTGTACACGTTTAAACATATATAAAAATTTTATACTTTTTTCACAAGTCATAACTTGACCCCAAAACTAAAGGGGAAGTCTAATCACTACCCCCTTCAAATATGCAACAAAATGCTGGAACATTGATGCAAAAAATTGGACCTGGCGAATAACTGGATCTAACTTATTAAGAGGAACTGAATTACAATATTAATTTTAACAGAAATTTCTTTGCATTAAATGTTGGATATACTGAGCAACAACTGCTGCGAGACGTAAGAAATCCTTTATATAACAACACTTTCTTTAGTCACCCAACTATTGTGTCAATTATCAAAACCCAACCATTTAAAATATACTTTATCTCCTTTCTTCCTCAAGCTTTTTCAACAAGATACACACCAGGATAATTAGTTTTCTGTAAATCATGCTTACACAAATTTCCCTTCACTTTTTCTCTATTCAAATCTTTCACTTTGAATGTGAATACATCAATGAGACTTTCAATTTAAAAATTTTTTGTTGACCAGTTACCTCTCTATCCTTTTTCAAGAAATTCTTTTAGTTTACTGATCCTAAATTTAACACCAGCATAACATTTTGCATCAGCTAAAGCAGACTTTAGTCTCTGACTGGGTTTATAATTATACACAACAGCTTTTTTTGTGTTACATTCATCAACTATAATTGTAACTGAATTAACCCATTCATAATTTCCTTGCAGAGCAAATCCCTTTCACGCCTTTCCTTCAGCATTCTGTTAAATATTTCTACCGCAGGTGCTTTTAATTTGGTAAAACTTGAGTGTTAGTTAATCTTGTGTATCTTCAGAAGTTCTTGAAATTCTTTATTGTAAAATTATTTAGCATTATCTGTTTCTAAATTTCTTTGCTTTCTTGCTTCAAATATTTCTTCAAATGTATCAATTATATTTTTCCTAGTGTTATCTTTTACTGGAATACGCTATGCAAAGTTTGAAAACACGTTGATACCAGTTAATAAATATTCATATCCTCTATTTATTTTTTATATTCCTTCCAAATTGTGAGAATGCATTTCTATTCTATCAGCCTGCCATAAATCATCTGTATCAAATGAAACTAAATTTCTTTTACTAAAACTTATTCTGATAGGTTTATGTAATTCATTATTAATTCCTACATGAATATTCACCCCATCACCTACAAATTTTTTAACAAATTTGCCCTTTTTTGGTTTACATCCTTCAATGCTCCATTTCCCATTTTTAGTTGTTATACAGTGAGGATTATGTGTTTCAGTAAATTTTCTACACTTCTAGTGTAAAACGAAGACCACACAGAAAGTAGGAGTTCAGTCCATTTTATAGATTATTCAGGTGAGGAATTTTAAAGTTTAAAACGTTACAGTTTCATTGTTTATTGAAATATGCTTTTGTGATTTGTACAGTTTAATCAGCAACCTTTTCTTTACGATTCCTTAAGAGTCGACAAAATGTTATTAAAAATGTCTTTTTATCATAATGTCTATTTTTAAATTCTTTATATAGGGCACTAATTGAATTGTAAAGGTCAGAACGTAATATGATATTGGGATGATACTTCACTATAAATCTTCCCTGCAACTCCCCTAACAAAGAGCTATTCATCTTTGCCACACGTGGTAGCCACATCGTCTGAGGCTCCTTGTCACCGTCCATCCAGCTCACCCCATCAGAATTTCAAGTCCTCCCTCAGGCATGGGTGTGTGTGTTGTTCTTAGTGTCAGTTAGTTTAAATTAGATGAAGTATCGTGTATGCTTAGTGACTGATGAATTCAGTAGTTTGGTCTCATAAGACCTTACCACAATTTCCCATTTCCAAATCTATTCATCTTTGAGTCTAGTCGTTATTGTACAAGATGTTCATAACTAATCAGGTTTTGGGAACAATTCTGTTTATCAATATTTTGTTTGTATTTTCAATGGACTCAGGTAAATTATAATGATTAATAAGCCCATGTCTCAAGTTTTGTATATTTAAATCACATGGTATACAACTACCAACAACTATTCAATAAATGGTTACAACACATACATTAAAAATACATTTAATAGGCTATAATTTCGGTTTTCACCATAAATTACATTTTTTATAACCCACAGCCTTCATTTCTCACTTTTTACTTATCACAAACAAATAACACAAAATGTTTTTGTAAATTAACTACCAGAAACAAAAATTTATATAGTACTCTAGGGCCTCTGTGTTACAGATCACGATACTTTTCCCTGGAGATAGATCATTGGACATGCGACATCTTGTTAGCATGGGGTCTCAAAAGGTTTGTTATTATAAAGCAGGACCTGCTATTTCACACACTGATATGATGTAGTTTCATTTAATTACTGTGACTAAAGTATTTATCAGCCTACTTTCATAACAGTGTGAAGGGAACAAAAACTCTCCTTCTGCAAGTTTGGTTCCTCTTCCATTCGTCCAGTAGTAGCAAAAAAAAAAAACAAAAAAAAAAAAACAATGTAATCCAAGATCCAATGCAAGTGTCACGATGTATGATAAGCATTGGATGCTGACGTTCTATCTTCATCCCTTAATAATTCGCAAGGGGACTGGACATTCTTGGTAGCAAGAAATCAGTCCAGTCACGTATCATTGAGCCATCAACATCAGCAACCTGAAAAGGAGTGAGTTTCACACATGCATCTTCAATTATTGGTGTCCACTCCTTTAGGAGCTCAGCTTTTGATGTAAGTCTGATGAGGGCCATGTTTTTGTCACTTTCCTGGTATGAATGTCCTATTATTGGGAATGTCACACAAATTGAGTCAAATCATTTTGCATGATGCACAAGATAATAGATGCACCTGAAAAGGGTATAGTTTTTGTTTTGACCACCACATGAGTCACAGAAGCTTTCCTAACTCAGGATCCAGATATGAAGTAACATAATGATGGAGGAAAGAAACTATTTAATTTGAGTCTTCCTTCCCCATAGTTTCAGGATAAACATAAAACACAGCATTACTGTCTGAGATTCCATGTATGTTAAATAACAATGTATGTTAAATAGAGATGTGCCTTAAATGTTGGTGCTGATATTTGGACGTGGAAGATTTCGCTGGAAACACAAACATATCAAATATATCGATTCTGTGTTTGCAAACTTTCTGCTTCTCTGTCGAGATTGTCTTTTACACTGATAGAGTGCATCATATTTACAGGCGGTGCAGTTCATATTCAATCTTCTCTCTCTTAATATTACTTTGAATGTCTGATCTTTCATGTCCATCTGTTTCATGTGTGAGTTGTGACTCTAGAGTTTTGAAAGTTACAGAAGACTTATTACAAGTACTGCATGTATCACTACGTGAGAAACTGAATGAGACATTAAATTGTGTATTAAATATTTTCTGATAATTTTCATATGATACAGAACAAGCAGAAAGTGTCTCTTGAAACATCTTGAACATCTTGTTGATTGTGAGTTATTCATGCAAACACAGTTTCTGTGTTTTATTTATGTTGTAATTCCTGGACCATCTTTTAAATGAGTTGACGTGAGTGCAGGTGTTTTGTTCTCTTTCTGTTGAAACTGTATTAACTTGGTTTCTGTGTTTCCCTCGTTTATCAACTGGCCTTCATTTTTTAATTAATTCCTGATAGTTTATGCCAGCCGGTGTAGCCAAGCAGTTCTAGGTGCTACAGTCTGGAACAGCGCGACTGCTGCAGTCGCAGGTTCGAATCCTGCCTCGGGCATAGTTGTGTGTGTTGTCCTTAGGCTAGTTATGTTTAAATAGTTCTAAGTTCTAGGGGACTGATAACCTCAGATGTTAAGTCCTATAGTGCTCAGAGCCATTTGAACCAATTTTGATAGTTTATAATGTTTTATTTGAAATACAATGCAGTGATATAAAGGCCTTTTGACCAGCAGGCAATTCTGTTACAGTTTTCTCTCTCATTGTTCTGACCTTGTAATGAAATGTATAATTACGCAAAGTAGCTACTGTCTAATCTCTGTGAGGCATTCGGTGTTGTACATTGTGAACAGAAATCAGTCCTGTCAGGTGACAACTTTGCTCATTCCAGTCCTTCAGCAAACTGAAATTAGATACTAATATAGACTTCTCTGCATCAGTTAGCAAATCGATACAATTCTTCTTGTAGGTACAATACTCTTCTTCTTCATGTGACACCGTTCTTAGCTTTTTGAATACTTCAGGTTTTATACCACAGCTCTGTCTTTTTCTAGACTTACAACAGCAGCTTGTCTCTGGATATTCCGTCACCAGTTGAAACACTTATCTTAGTTGGATATTACACGAAATTCAAAACTATCTACCACACAACAAAGCGCTGAAGCGATCGTCAAAGGTCCTCTGTGTTAGCACAAATCACAGCACGAAATTCAGTTCCACCACAGCAGAAAGCAAAGAATCTAATGCCAAATCCACTTTGACAACACATAAGAAAGATCAACAATGGCATTGCATTTAACAATGTCAACAATGAGATTTCCATAAGAGCTGACAAATACAGCTCAGAAATATGCACCATAATAATCCATTTACATAGATTAAAATGTATTAATTATTTTTCCATTCTATCAATATCATTTGATCCTAAAATCAGTCAACTACACATGAGTAATTCACCTCAAACAGGCATAGTTATAACAGATTCATCTGTAGACTTAAGTATTTCATCTTTCACTTTCATTTCAAGTTCTGCATTATTTAACTGAGTGGGATACAAAATTTGAAGTGCATCAACATTATATGTTTTATCTCTATATTTTAAAATCAGTAGGTGACAGATCACCATGTATATTGCATCCAAATAAAATAATTCAACAGAGTGGGATACAAAATTTGAAGTTCATCAACATTATATGTTTTATCTCTATATTTTAAAATCAGTAGGTGACAGATCACCATGTATATTGCATCCAAATAAAATAATTCCCTTGATTTTTAAATGATGCCCAACTACACATTTAAATATTTCATTACCAGTAACAAGCCGAAATTTCAATTAATGTTTATCACACATTCTTTATTGAAGATCACTTAACTAACGTAGGTATGATGTTGAAATGGCCTTTGAGAAATAATCTGTGAAACCTTTTCAGTGTCGATTTTTGGTAAAGTAATTTGTTGGATAGTTATCAACTGTGTTAGAATATTCGTGTATTCAGGTTTTTTAACATATTTATTTGCTACATATTATTTAGTAACTGCATCAAAACCGCTCATTTTATGTTTTAAATCTGCTAACCTTCTACTATAGTACAGCTCACTTGAACCAAGATATTTAACCAGTTCCTCAGGAATATTTCCTCAAAATGAATCAAAAACATTTTTTTTTCATTATTCTTATAATAACATATCCAACTGGTGCCAACATGATCAGATATATGCAGATTTACTATTCTGCACTCCTTATTTCTTGATTTAATAGGTAATACATCACTCATATATATTCCACCAAAGTGCTTGATTTCTCTTTATTTATCTAATCTAACAGTTAATGCATTAGGACAACCATGAGTTCTTTTTGCAATTTTCTTAAACCTGAAGCTGACACTTTTTTCCTGTTGATTGATAGTTTCTTATTTGTTGTTGTAATCCTTCATCACCTTTCTTTTGTTCATTACTGCATTCAGTACAGGCGCTGCACCTCCAGCTACTGAACCAATAGTAGCTATAAATGGTAATGCAGCCAATAATAATGGAAGAAATCCTTCTTCATATTGTGGTAATTCAGAGCCTTTATTCTTTTTTGGAAAATATCAAGTAATCATTTTCACAACATGTATACATAAATCTGTAGGGTACATACATGTTTTTGCAAGCTTCATCTAGTGGATTTACTCCTTGTCTTCCTATAGCTAATCTTTCATCTAGCTTTGTTCCTGGACCATAAAACCTGCACCTGGAAGATAAGATATTTTGTTAATTAATGATCTTAGTAACCCTTTTCCATATTTTCATTTTTCTACATGTACGAGGGCAATTTTGGTTGAAAAAACCGGAAATTTCTTGTGGAATATTTTCAAACATTCCCGCTTCGTCTCGCATAGTTTCATTGACTTCCGACAGGTGGCAGCGCTGTACGGAGCTGTTAAAATGGCGTCTGTAACGGATGTGTGTTGCAAACAATGGGCAGTGATCGAGTTTCTTTTGGCGGAAAACCAGGGCATCTCAGATATTTATAGGCGCTTGCAGAATGTCTACGGTGATCTGGCAGTGGACAAAAGCACGGTGAGTCGTTGGGCAAAGCGTGTGTCATCATCGCCACAAGGTCAAGCCAGACTGTCTGATCTCCCGCGTGCGGGCCGGCCGTGCACAATTGTGACTCCTGCAATGGCGGAGTGTGCAAACACACTCGTTCGAGATGATCGACGGATCACCATCAAACAACTCAGTGCTCAACTTGACATCTCTGTTGGTAGTGCTGTCACAATTGTTCACCAGTTGGGATATTCAAAGGTTTGTTCCCGCTGGGTCCCTCGTTGTCTAACCGAACACCATAAAGAGCAAAGGAGAAACATCTGTGCGGAATTGCTTGCTCGTCATGTGGCTGAGGGTGAAAATTTCTTGTCAAAGATTGTTACAAGCAATGAAACATAGGTTCATCACTTCGAACCTGAAACAAAACGGCAATCAATGGAGTGGCGCCACACCCACTCCCCTACCAAGAAAAAGTTTAAAGCCATACCCTCAGCTGGTAAAGTCATGGTTACAGTCTTCTGGGACTCTGAAGGGGTTATTCTGTTCGATGTCCTTCCCCATGGTCAAACGATCAACTCTGAAGTGTATTGTGCCACTCTTCAGAAATTGAAGAAACGACTTCAGCGTGTTCGTAGGCACAAAAATCTGAACGAACTTCTCCTTCTTCATGACAACGCAAGACCTCACACAAGTCTTCGCACCCGAGAGGAGCTCACAAAACTTCAGTGGACTGTTCTTCCTCATGCACCCTACAGCCCCGATCTCACACCGTCGGAGTTCCATATGTTTGGCCCAATGAAGGACGCAATCCGTGGGAGGCACTACGCGGATGATGAAGAAGTTATTGATGCAGTACGACGTTGGCTCTGACATAGACCAGTGGAATGGTACCGTGCAGGCATACAGGCCTCATTAAATTTGTTCGTCAGCAGCTGTGTTATACCAACTTCTTCATTGTGTTAATTTGTATCTCCTGTTAATTGTTCTCCACAGATTACTTCTCACATCATTCATAAAAATATACGCAACTCTGTGCTTCTGTATGTCGATCAGATGAATCTTAATATGTTAAGTTTTGGTAAGTGGTATCAAGAGTACAATTTACAGTACAATCTGATAAATCATCTGTATTAACTGTGATATCTTTAAACTTAAAAAATACAAATCAATAATTTCTTTTATCAACTTATTGTGTTCTTTACCTCCACCTGATTTTATTTTATTTGAATTATTATCAGTATTAAACAATATACCTACATAATTTGACAAATCAACTGAGTCAAATTTTGTGCCATTACATCTATATTAATCTGCTTTTTAGTTAAAAGGTTCATCAGACCCACTGTATCTTGGTATTATTTTTCATTAACTTATCTCCATCAAATTTTACTGGTAATTTACCAACGAATTTAAATGTGCCAACAGAAGTCAATCCAAAAACTGTATCTTCACTATGGGTGATACACTTTAACATTCTTGCACAAATATTTATCTTTCTGACGTCAGTATCCTTTATCTTTTGACAGTCCCACAAGTTTGAGCCATCTTTTTTCTATCTTTAACTTCTTCTTCATACTTGTTCAATGCATATTGTACTTCTGATTCACTTAGTGTATAGTCATAACTATTAGGATGATCAACAGATCATTGATACTTTGGACTTAGATATCCCGGTAAATCTCAAAATTCTTCAAAATTTTAGTGATGATAAGGAACCATTTGGTTTTCAACATCTGTATTTTCTTCAATTGTTTCCTGAACACTGCCAACTAATACATTTCTTGTTTTATCTGCTTCATTGCACCAATAACTGGGTGATTTTCTTTCTTGTATTTTTCATATTCTGTTCTTGGTTGTTTCTTACAAAACTTGAATCTTTCTTTGAATTCTTCTACTTTTTCTGCTTTTTCAGTTTTTTGGCAACTTCTGTGTCATAATTCAAAATATTTAATATAGATAAAGCATTAATAAAATAATTGTTAATGTTCTTCAGATGTTGCAAAACAATTTTAATTTTCTGTCTGTTCTTGCCATGATTAGGTTTTCAACTCATGTCCATTGTAAAACATCCAGACTGATCCTCATTCCAACATTTACTGCTATATTCCTCAAAAACATCAAGACTTAAATTACTCTAAACACATGCATGGTAAATATGATTTAAATTTGTGTCATCATATCTACAATATTTTAAAAAGTTATATTATCTCTAATTGAGTAGATGTTTTAAGATATGTCTGACCTAAATAACAACAATCAATTCCTTTATGTCTACCTCAGGTAAAATATTCTCTAACTACATCCTGATTTTCAAGAAAGAAATCATCAAATACAGCAAGTGAATAGTCTTGCCTTTGAGCCAATAATGTAATTTCATCATTATTATCAATAAAAGTAATAACCTTCCGATTATTTTTATCTTCCACTTCCTTAAACATTTCTATAAAATTTTGATACTTCAGCTGATGTGAAGCTACAGAGTAAACATATAAATGATTGATTTTTGCCAATTCAACATCCTGAAGCGAAAATACAATAGGCTTTAGTGACCAAATTGTTGAATCAAATGAATTAACAGTTTCAATTATGTTCTTGAAATTATTCCATAACAATTAATTACCAGAAATTTTAATTTGGCTGATGCTGAAGTGCATTGATCATTTTTATCAAGAAACTAATATCAGTGCTTCATTAAATCATGATACTGACTTTAGTTGACCAGTAACTCATGAACTGGATTGTCCCATATACATTCAAGTTTTGACACTAACCAGGATTTAGAAACTGACAAAACTGACAACTGACAAAAATGACAATTTAATTGACTTAAATGTTGCTATGGCAACAGTTATTTAAAAAATGATTGGTAAATTTTAATCTTATTAATTACTGAAGAACTTTTAGAGCTGTAGGTTTTACTCACTCCCTGTGAATGAGAAAAGTAAATATAAACACACTGTTTCTAATAAGGATGCTGAAATTAAAGTTAATATAGGAGATGGATGAATTCATCCTTATCGTTCTCAGTTGTACATGAGCATAAGCATTGTTGCAGCTGATGCTTCAGATGATTCAACAAATAATGGAAAATCTAATAAAAATATTATTTATTTGGTTTTATAACCATAAAGAAAGGAAATAATGGTATGTCTAGAATAGAGTATCTTCAATTTCATCATCAGTTTTGTTGTGTTTCACTTCACCTCTTAATGATAAAATAAGTATGGTAGGACATAACTTAATAATGATACATAAAGAGTAAGATTAATAAGATGCTTTATTCACTACATAGATTCAGTGAGTTTTTTAAGATTATAAAGGAATTATGTGGGAAGAAGACCTATTTGTAATTTTAACTTGAATTTCCAATGATTGAGATGCACTTAGCAGACTGCCTGATTACAGTGATGCTGGAACTGAAACAAAAGATAGTCTTCCAAAACAAGGTAAAATTGTTGTAGAATCTATGGAAAGTTGTGTACCTATTAAAATTTTAGCCAAATTACGAGTTAGAGCAACGAGAAAATGTGCTGAAAAATTCAAAACTTTTATATCGTTTTATGAACTGTGGAAGTTTCTGGTTTCAGTACCAAGAAAAATTTTAAGTTAGGTATACCGAAGTTCTATAATTCAGACAATCGAAAAAATAATCAATTAGCTGATTCATCATTATTTGATTGTGTTAAGCCACACACACTATACTTGAAAAATGGAAGGAATGAATTGCATTTTAGTTATTAAATGATATCCAGTTTTTTTCATTATTATATTTTCTGAATAGCTCTTATTTTGTAGATTATGTTAATATTTTGACTTTCGAAAATGGGGTAAAATTTGGCTGAGTAATTAACCAAAATTTTTTGCCCATTGCTCCTGCGAGCTACACACCAGAAGTTACTTCCATATATTGCGGGTAGCAGTTTTGCAGCGGCATTTTTCAGTGTCCAAAAATGCAATCAGAGTTCAATTATCTCTAAAAGTAAGAATGTTATAACTACAACTGTTCTCATGCATTTGAAACTGGGTGATTGTGAGAGAGACTGAACCACAGTGGCGCCAACAGTGGCATGAACTTGTGAGGGACTGTTTGGTGACATCTATCAGTTCTTGTGTGAATTAACTGCACCAAGACTTAGTTAGAAAATCCATCAATAAATGTCTCTAATAAAAGCTGCATTTGAATTAATAGTGGAACATTCTTTATTTCAAGCACAAATTATTGCTTTTCCAATATTAATATGAGTACTGTAATTGATATTACATGTTATTCTCATTTCTTATCTTCAAATAAAATACAATAATGTGAGGAGGACCATATACTTACATCTAAAATAAACTGCTGAATATACCAAATTTTAGAATGAATTTCAGACTGCTGTCATGAAGTATGCAGGGTGGTTCATTGATAGGACCAGGCCAAATATCTCATAAATAAGCATCAAATGAAAAAACTACAAAGAACGAAACTCGTCTAGCTTCAAGGGGGAAACCAGATGGCGCTATAGTTGGCCTGCTAGATGGCGCTGACCTAGGTCAAACGGATAGCAACTGCGCTTTTTTAAATAGGAACCCCCATTTTTTTACATATTCGTGTATTACGTAAATAAATAAGAACGTTTTAGTTGGACCACTTTTTTCGCTTTGTGATAGATGGCGCTGTAATAGTCACAAACGTATAGGAACGTGGTATAACGTAACATTCCGCCAGTGCAGACGATATTTGCTTCGTGATATATTACCTGCGGAAAAGGTCGATATCGTGTTGTTGTATGGCTATTGTGATCACATTGCCCAACGGGCATATGCTATGTATGCTGCTCGGTGTTCTGGACGACATCATCCAAGTGTTCGGACCGTTCGCCGGATAGCTACGTTATTTAAGGAAACAGGAAATATTCAGCCACATGTGAAACGTCAACCACGACCTGCAACAAATGATGATAGCCATGTAGGTGTTTTAGCTGCTGTCGCGGCTACTTCGCACATCAGTAGCAGACAAATTGTGCGAGTAGCGGGAATCTCAAAAACGTCGGTGTTGAGAATGGTACATCAACATCGATTGCACCCGTACTGTTGTGGATTGGCAGGAGACCAACCTACTAAATTTAGAGGAAGCCGAAAGGCACGCGTTTTAGCTCACGCCGGCTGGCGTGAGGCCTGGAACAGGACAAGGAAATTAGAACTTAGAAAAACGGATGCAGATGGTGGAATACTTAACTTTAATCCATTAATGTTGAACGTAGCTCTTGTCTGTACATTATTTACAATATCAATAGCAACTGCTAATGGCGCCTTACTAGGTCGTAGCAAATGACGTAGCTGAAGGCTATGCTAACTATCGTCTCGGCAAATGAGACCGTATTTTGTCAGTGAACCATCGCTAGCAAAGTCGGCTGTACAACTGGGGCGAGTGCTAGGAAGTCTCTCTAGACCTGCCGTGTGGCGGCGCTCGGTCTCCAATCACTGATAGTGGCGACACGCGCGTCCGACGTATACTAACGGACCGCGGCCGATTTAAAGGCTACCACCTAGCAAGTGTGGTGTCTGGCGGTGACACCACACGTACCATATTTCTATGCACCAGGAATTCCATGGCGATGACTTTGAACGTCGTGTACAGTTCTGCCACTGGGCACAAGAGAAATTACGGGACGATGACAGATTTTTTGCATGCGTTCTATTGAGCGACGAAGCGTCATTCACCAACAGCGGTAAAGTAAACAGGTATAATATGCACTATTGGGCAACGGAAAATCCACGATAGCTGCGATAAGTTGAACTTCAGCGACCTTGGTGGGTTAATGTATGGTGCGGCATTGTGGGAGGAAGGATAATTGGCCCCCATTTTATCGATGACAATCTAAATGGTGCAATGTATGCAGATTTGGCTGGGTCTGAGCACTATGCGACTTAACTTCTGAGGTCATCAGTCTCCTAGAACTTAAAACTAATTAAACCTAACTAACCTAAGGACATCACACACATCCATGCCTGAGGCAGGATTGGGACCTGTGACCGTAGCGGTCTCTCGGCTCCAGACTGTAGCGCCTAGAACCGCACGGCCACTTTGGCCAGCTGTATGCTGATTTCCTACGTATTATTCGACCGACGTTCCTACAAGATGTCTCACTGCATGACAGAATGGGGATGTACTTCCAACATGATGGATGTCCGGCACATAGCTCACATGCGGTTGAAGCGGTATTGAATAGCATATTTCATGACAGGTGGATTGGTCGTCGAAGCACCATACCATGGCCCGAACATTCACCGGATCTGACGTCCCCGGATTTCCTTGTGAGGGGAAAGTTGAAGGATATTTGCTATCGTGATCCACCGACAACGCCTGACAACATGCGTAAACGCATTGTCAGTGCATGTGCGAACATTACGGAAGGCGAACTACTCGCTGTTGAAAGGAATGTCGTTACACGTATTGCCAAATGCGTGGAGGTTGACGGACATCATTTTGAGCATTTATTGCATTAATGTGGCATTTATAGGTAATCACGCTATAACAGTATGCATTCTCAGAAATGATAAGTTCACAAAGGTACATATATCACATTAGAACAACCGAAATAAAATGTTCAAACGTACCTACGTTCTGTATTTTAATTTAAAACCCTACCTGTTACCAGCTGTCCATCTAAAATTGTGAGGCACGTGTTTGTGACTATTACAGCGCCATCTATCACAAAGCGAAAAAAATGGTCCAACTAAAACATTGATATTTCCTAACGTACTACACGAATATGTAATAAAAAATGGGGGTTCCTATTTCAAAAAACGCCTATTTCGGGACATATTTGGACCAATCACGCTCAATGGACCACCCCTGTACACAGCATTTCCGTTTCTGGATTATCTTCTAACATTCTGCGTGGTGTCTGTTGTTCTACGTTGTGCCTCCCTACCACCTTCGTGCAACGACGCTCTGAGCGTGTTTTTTAGGGAATTGACTAGCTTGAACCTGGGACCTGTTGCTGGTAAGGAGACGCCAGACCACACGTGACATGTAGAGTTCAGAAGAGTTCGGTGAGACTAGCGATGATATAACCAAATACTTAATGAGTTCAGCATCAGCTCCACTGCACTCCCTGTAAAAGATTCTTATACTAACTAAATTTAGTGGAAGGGGTTCAGGGCTTCCTATTTTTAGTTAGCTGGCAAAATAACGTCGAAAAAGCAGTTAAGTTTACCATTGGAAATTTTATTCTACTCACAAAACATTGTTTATAAATTGAATTATTGATAAAAGGAAATGTTTTAATACAGGATGATAAAAACCATCTGCGTTCAACAAAAACGTGAACGAATATTCCCGGAATGGGTTTCCAAGTTCTACAGTGGATCGAAGGATGACCTATGGCATATCACATCTATAATCTAGGTTTAAATTAAGTTTCACAAAAGAGAAAACTATCAAAATGGTCTACAGTGATCCACAATTATCTTTAATTACTTATCTAACTTGTGGTAAATTGCAGTGGCTGATGTGGCTTCTCAATAATTATATAACAGAAAATTCATCACGTTTCAGATTTCAACTTACGTAGCAAATGTGAATACCATGAGCTTTAATTGACGATCGACACTAGTATTACGCAAAACGGGAGTGTAACAGATGAGACTTCTGCAGTTCTGAGTGAAGCTTTATGCACTGTTATGCGGCATTGCGTGCGTTCATTACCTTGTCGTTGGTTAGGCAGTGTCAGGGGGCGACGGTCGGCACAGCTCCACGCACCTCGCCGACTCGGAAGCAACTCTCTCCTAACTTCTCCTTACTACAATTTACCGAAGTTGGTTTTAAAAAGAAAAACTATCTGGCTGTGTTTTCATCTGACCAATCAGGGTATCAATGTTAACCTTACGCACCGCCTACAAAAATTCTGTCTATCCAATGAGAAACGTTATACTTTTCGTGGTGGGGCAATGTTTTTAAAGTTTGCAACGTAACAGACGCGAAAAAGTGTCACGCTAAAACTTGCAGTTGGTGTAGCCCTTTTAGTGTTATCGTAAGATCTATACTATTCTTCTGGAGGGCTCTAGCTTTTAACATGGGCTGGGGGGTGGTCCTGGCAGTTAGCTGGCTGCGTGGGTGTCCGCTCGTAGTTTTACGTATCGGCTGAATTACTCACTCATTCTTTTGAGTGAAACTAGTCGGTGAGAGCGACCGAACGAATACAATCGTCATGTCGGTTGGACTGTTCATTCATTACTTTGAGTGAAGCCAGTACGTGGAAGCAAACCAAATGAAAACATTCGAGACAGTCGGTTGTAGTTTTATGTGTCAGTTTGATTATTATTCATTTCTTTTTTCCCCTTGAAAGCAGTCTGTGGGAGCAACCGAATGAAAACATTCGTCACCGTTTTAGCTTTGCATATTGACTGAATTATTCATTCTTTGTTTTAAAGTGAAAACAGTCGGAAAATTTTCTGTCGGTTGAGTAAAGTATTCATCCTTCCAACTGAAAACACTCTTTAGTGCTTTAGCTCACTGAGCTTTCGTTAGTTGAACTAAACAGTGCTACATTACACCGCCAGAGGGTAGCCCTCCCCCCCCCCCCCCCTCACCACAGGGGTATTTGTTTTATGTGCTGTTGTGGATTAAGTTGTTCCAAGCGCCTCAAACAAAAGCCTCGATAATCCCTGAAATCTGGGTCAGTTGTCCCAGACACACACACACACATACACACACACACACAGTCTGTGGCCGATAAGCTGGCCCATGTTGACTGCGTATCGTAGGGAGCGGGGACATGAGAGGGGCTTTGTTTCCTCGCTTGCGTTTCAGCTCTTACGATAAACAGACATAAATTACAGACGAGGGTAACAGAGAATTGTGAAAGAGCATATGTCCAAACGTAGTACTCATTTGCAGTAAGGTTCAAAGGTTCAAATGGCTCTGAGCACTATTGGACTTAACATCTGAGGTCATCGGTCCCCTAGAACTTAGAACTACTTAAACCTAACTAACCTGAGGACAACACATACATCCATGCCCGAGGCAGGATTCGAACGTGAGACCGTAGCAGTCGCTCTGTTCCGGACTGAAGCGACTAGAACCGCTCGGCCACAGCGGCCTGCCTTCCAGTAAGGAATATGAAGTTAAATAAAGTCAGTCTGAATACAGCACAATGGTTAGAAGACAAAATATGACATTTAAAATATTATGACTGGCGGGGCAGTGTCACGGTGCATGCATAGCCGATTGTTCCCAGGTGATCTTTACAGCTGTAACCACACATATTTCAGTAATAAGGACGGGTACAAACGAACGTGCAATTTGTAGCATGATGTTCATACTCAGCTAAGGTTCTAATAGGCGCTTAAAAGAGTTCATTGTGTTAAGGGGACTATTCTTTCTAGCTTCATATTCGGGACACGTAAAAAAAAAATTGATACTACCAAAGAAGTCTCAATTAAATGTAATAAATAACAGTTATAACTTTGATTAATTACAAAAGATACATTCATTTATATTTTATTACTACCTTCTAAGATGGAATGCGGGCAGACACAAATATCTAACAGTGCTGGAAACCTTCCTCAGCATTTCTGTATTCTTCAACAGCATATGAAAACATTTAGCTCAAGTTTCATCATAATTCACTCAAGTCACAGACATTGCTTACGTAGTTTTTACAACAAATTGTATTTTGTCACTACTCCATACGTTTCTTATTTGGGAAAAGACCCTTTCAGTAGCATCATACTGATACAGCTGTAATGACATCCAATTTGGGATATATCGTTTCATAAATGTTAAATTCGGAACAAATTGGTTCCCCGAATTACTTTTGAAAAAATTCGGCACAGTGGTCGAAAAATCGTGATTGTCACGAAAGAAAACGGGAGGGTGGAGGAGTCACGGACGGTCACCTGAAATCTGTGCGCCATCTGTAGTCCACAGGATATCTAAGTGATTGATAATCGAGTTCCATGTTAGGCCTAGCGCGGCCTCCTTAACGTGTGCTAATACTACTCTCATGCGATCTCACAGTTGCTGCAGGTCCTGTCCTGCTCAAATGAAAAACTGTACTGGAGTTTTGCAGGATATGGGTGTCAGATTTGGCCAGTGCCACACACTCTGCCAACTGTTGGTGGGAAGGAAAAGGCGGGCGGGAAGAGGGTTGGCCAGTCAGTAACTAACTTGGGAAAATAATAACACATCTTTAAGTGTGTGTGAACATTATGCCGCAAACCGCACGTCTGTACCTATACCCATTTATGAAATATACGTGAGCGAGTTTGTAAAGCCTATTTTGGAATATTCTGTATACGGATAGCAGAGCGTCTGAAACTACTTGCCTCTAGGTATTCAACAGACTAAAACGAAGGAACCACCTACGGGCCGGACTTCATTTAATGAATTTAACTAAGGTTTCTTACAATCTATTTATTTTCGACTAATCGAATTTCCCCAGACACGAAACAACGTCCGGGCTTACCCCTGAAAGTTGTATAAAAATCTCTCCAGTACTCCTCTGAACGCCGTCAAAACTGGCATCAATCCGGGGGAACCGAACGCTGCAACATTATAACTTTCCCCTAAGCTAATAAACGAAATATATTTGTGCTCATAGTAACACTGAGCGAGTACGCTCACAGCGTATTTGAAAATAGGTAATGTGATTCAACTGCGTAATTTTAAGGTATTATTTTAAAAGTGTTTCTGCTCTCTTTGTGCCAGACTTGGGACGACAAGAGCCGTCTCGTTTAGTTCTCCGTCACTTCGAACCACTTTTGCCAGCCATCCGGAGTGTTCCTTTTTTATGCGGTTTCTCCACACTCGTCCAGGCGAATGCTGAGCTCCTTAACCATTTCAGACCCATTTACTCGATTCACAAACGCTCGCAACACGAGAAACGTATCTGCATATTGAGACTACTACGCAGACACATTTCAACACTCGTAAGACTACCTTTAGAGGTGACCATGTGTTGCATCGTCAAGATTCTTGTGTTTCGATTGTTTTGAGAAGCTGCAATGTTTGAAATTTATAACCGCTTTTTGCACGTATGCACCGCTTAAATTGAAACAAATAATACTGCAAGTGACTCTGATGTACCAAAAGCCTGATGAAAACAAAGAATCAGAATCCTAAACTATTGCATAAATATATATGTATGCGAATAAGAGTAATATATACGAATGTGAGAAATCATATGACCAGTCCTTAAGATAAATTCAATAAGATATACAATATTTGCAAGGATGATTCATATTATGAAACTATATGCAGCAAAAGAATTCAAAGGAAACTAAGGTATGATGACAGATATTTTCCGCAGAAAAATGTTTCCCGCAAATGTCAGTACATCGTCAAAATGCAACTGGCCATAGCCAAAACAAATGTATTGTAGATGGTTTATATTCCCTTCACCTCAGCATTTTCCGAAAAGAATTGTCGATATTGGATTCTAACCGATGAAAAGAGAGAGAGGGGGAGATCTTAAACAAACTTAAATTAAAAGTAGTTATTTGAGTGAAAACCATTCTAATGTAGCAAGTTTTTAAAACAGACTAAAATATATTAAATAATTTCTCCTTGCCACTCTACAGATTCATAACGCCATGCAAATAGTCCTGAAAATTTGTGTTTGTGAAATTTTAGTAGATATGACAGTTCTTGTAAAATTTAAAACAAATATGTGGGACGCATGCGGTAGGCACTTGACGCATGAATAGTTCACCTAAGTCGCTAAAAGTTTTACTGCACTTTAAATGGTATGAACTGTTCTGTGACTGTTACTCACTACACTTTCTACTATTACCTGTTGCTTGCGACGCACGGTTTTCGTTTTCAGTTTCACAATATTGTCATAGCCATAAAAAGTTACAAGCACGAATTTTCAAGACTACCTATGCGGCGTTAGGAATATGTATGGGACTAGGAAACATTATTTAATACTTTTCGGTTCGTTTTAAGTTTTTTACTTAAACAGTTATTTTCTGCTTTTTATTCTTGTGTGTGTGAAATTTTTCAGCTGATTTCAAAAACTGTGATGAGGTTACAACAGAGACATGTAGTAAATTTCAATTTCTCTTCAGTTGCGTCAATCGATATATATCTTCCTTTTACGTATATCTTGCGGAAAGATCGCGAATGTAAAAATTAGAGAGAAACGAGCTCACCGTAAAACAGAGAGCTCTCCGCCACACAACACATTCGAAAGCGAGTTAATATTGCAGCGTCATCCAGTTCTGAGCTTTGTTGAACGTTTAAGGAAACTAGCTTATCGGGGAGTTAGTTTAAATCGTATCTCCTTGAAACAAGATATCTTATTTCTCCGTAAAAAAAAAAAAAAAGTTGTCAGCTCAGTCATCGTTCATGAACAACCGAAAAGGCAGAACAAGTCTGTAAATAAAATCGGTTAAACCTAGAGACTGAGTGAAAACATTCGAAAAATGGCCGCAACACACCGAGACTTGTGCCATTCGATTGCCTGGTGTTGAATGAAACCAAACAAATCCAGTTAGTGAGCAAAAACATTCATGTAACGGCCGCAACAGACGGATACTTGTTTCAGTCAGTTGTATGGCACCAGAGAGTGGAAACAATCATATATTTGAGACGGATGCAGAGACTGGTTTCAATTCGGTTGTTTCATTCGACTGAATGAAAAAACAGTTGACTGACAAATCGATTGGTAAAAACAGTCGGTTGTCCCACCACTGCCGAGGTAGCACATTCAGACAGACGACAGCTCGTATCTGGCGCTCTGACACTTCTCCTCGTCGAGCTGCCTAACTACGCTGATTCCTTACAACGTTTTGGGACGTACGCAACACGTAACTCTTTGTAACTTACGGCAGCAGTAGAATCACGTGACGGCCTGGTACCTGTTCCACACCAGCGACAGAGCTCTTGTACTCTTATAAGGAGGTGAAACAAGTTTGGCCGATGTTTGAGCTCTAGATCTTTCCCCGTTGTGCGTGATCTCAGTGGGTGGTCCATACTGACAAACAGTACTGCCGACGCAGAGCATCACGTATCGTTTGGTGTACCTTTTGCATATTGTCGTTCAATCTGTATATGAGGCGCAGCTCAGCAGCGTGGTTTCATGTAATTTACAAAAAACATCTCAAAGCTGCAACGAAACTTGGAAATAAACGAAAGTAGATGATGGCACATAGGAGAGCAGTGGGGCTATGGCGCTTGTATCGCTCGTTGTCAGCGGGCCCGCGTGATTTTGGCGGAGAGTGTGCCGTGAGCCCGCGCCCCCACACCCTGTCTTCATGCGGCGCCTAAGTGCCACGCTCGCTACGTAATTAGCGACTGCGGCGCACACACGCCGCGCCGCGCCGCGACAACTCAAACAAGTCGTCGCACAGTGTCTGCAGCCCGGAACCCGCGCATGCGCTGTTTGTCGGCTGATAACACCCCGAAAACTTCTCACACACCCCAGTGCCTCTGACAAATAATGGCGCAGATTTTGTTAGTGAGTTGCATAATTTATAATTTTATGAGACGGGAAAATGTCAGCAGTGGTTCTCATCGTATCAGGGACAAAGGAAGCAGAGTTGTCAATAGATGGGGAAGAGATTTGAGTCTGCCTGCTGTCGTGTAAAGCGGGATGCCGGAGGGTTCTCAGTTCATGACCCGTTACTGTGCTTAAAACATATCAGTCATCTGTCAATAAACATAACAGAGGGAAAAAAATTATCTCTCTTCTCTTATAACATAAGTGTATTGCGAATGGCTCAAAAGGGCTCTGAACCCTATGGGACTTAACATCCGAGGTCACCAGTCACCTAGACTTAGAACTAGTTAAACCTAAGAACATCACACACATCCATGCCCGAGGTAGGATTCTAACCTGCAACCGTTGCAGCAGCGCGGTTCCGGACTGAAGCGCCTATAACCGCTCGGCCACAGCGGCCGGCATTTGCGAATGATTTGTAAGGTAATATACATGATTTAGCTGACAAGGTAGTCAGTAACATCAGCACGTTGATCTCAGAAGACTGAATAAAGTTTATACGTAACAAAAATTAATACACACATTTTTAACACTAAACTTAAACCTAAGTTTTGATGTCGCAAAGTCGTCAAAGGTCACACAGTCAATAAGTGACCATTTTAAATACCTAAAACTGAGGGTTGGTGGTATATTGGAAGTATCATGTTCAGGATTTTGTGCGAAAATTAAAGGCAGTTGTCTTCACTAAAAGAATAATCGCCACTGCTTCTGACACTGAAATGCGAAGGCTTGTTTATTTCGCTTACTTTGACTCTATTATGTCGTACGCTGCCACACTTTGGGCGACGCTGTGTACTCACTAAGAATATTCTCAATTTAGAAAAGAGCAGCCACTCTGATCTGCAGTGGCAGTTGGCGAAATTGTTGTGAGGCGTTGTTCAGGTGACTCAGAGTTATAACCCTGCAATCCTTGTATGTCAATTCCATCATCGGATTTGTTGTTGATAATACTGACACATCGAGAAAAAAAACCTGAAACGTTCAGTCAGAGAATACTAGACGGATAAACATGTCTTCCTCAGAAAACCTAGGGACAGGTGCAGGTGGGCACCATTCAGAAGATTTTATTTTTAATAGGCTTCCAGCAAAACTGATAAAACTAAGAGATAACCTCAAGCATTGAAATCCACTTTGAAACATTTGCGGGTGACACACTCTTTCGATTCTGTAAAGTTCTTCGCAGCAGATAGAAAATTTCCTCTGTAATGTACTACTTATTCCTAAATCTCTCAATATAACTTGGTTGTTTCTTTTTTTTTAATTCTATAATTGTTTTGCTAATAAACTAGCTGAGTACCAAGTGTTGCCCAGGTATATATTCCAGTCTATATAGCTGCATTTCCTCCTTGCCCATCTCTCTGTCCATTTTCTCCTTCTCCCCCACTCTCTGTCTATCCGCTCCCTCCTCCTGCCCAACTCTATGTCCATTTGTGCCACCCTTCACCCTCTCCATATGTGCCACTTTCGGCTCTGTCCATCTCCTTCAACCCCTTTATTCCATGTCTTCCTTCCCAATATTTTTGTCCCTCTCCCCTTTCTCTAACCATCTCTTCCGCCCTCCTGTCTCTGTCCATCTCCTCCAGCTTCTTTCCTTTCTATCGCCTCCTCTACCACCCCTCTGTCCACTGCCATTCCCCTACACTCCATATCCTACCCCCCCCCCCCCCCAAGCTGTGCAAGTCTCCTTCTTCCTCCTCTCTGTCCATCTTCTCCTCTCCCTATCCGTCTCAACGGTATCAGCCCAATGCGAAAAGAGGCTGGTGGTTTTTACCGCCACAGTATTTCTTTTCAGTTCATAACCAGATTTGATTCATGGCTTTCCACGGGTTTAAACGAACTTCTACCCATGAATTCGCCTGGATACGCACATGTCAGATGTATTTCACGTATATTTAACGTCTTCGTATTTGTACACCTATTTCACCTGTAGCTTTAGTTAATTTCGCCCTGCATTTTCATTTACATGCAGCTCGATGTTTATGATGTATCTCCTTAACTAAGTGTCGCACCATGTTATAATTTTTCCGGTATATCTTGTGGTATAAGTGTATACCGCCTCCGAAATGTCATGTGAATATAGCAGCAAAGCTGCAGTAAATTCAAACGTCATCCATGAGGCTATAGTTTTTCACGCATCTCAGTGTTTATGACACAACTCCTGAGCTGTGTGTATTACAATGATATAATTTTGCTGGTACATTCAGGGATACATAAAAGTTTAATCTGCCAAATTTGTCACTAATACAGTATTATTAAAGAACATCTGCATCTACATGGTTACCCTACAATTCACACGTAAGTGCCTGGCAGCGGGTTCATCGAACCATTTTCATACTACTTCTCTACCATTCCACTCTCGAATGGCGCGTGGGATAAAGGAACACCTAAATCATTCCGTTCGAGCTCGGATTTGTTTTATTTTATTATGATGATCCTTTCTCCATACGTACGTGGCTGTCAGAAAAATATTTACGCATTCGGAAGAGAAAGTTGGTGATAGAAAGTACGTAACTAGATGGTTCAAATGGCTGTAGGCACTATGGGACGTAACTTGTGAGGTCATCATTCCCCTAGAACTTAGAACTACTTAAACCTAACTAACCTAAGGAGATCACACACATCCATGCCCGAGGCATCATTTGAACCTGCGACCGCTTTTTTTTGTTAAAAAAAAAAATCTGTGACTCAGGAAGGTATTTCAGACCCACTACATCTCAGAATCGACACGAATAGGCGTTCCTTGGTGCTGTAAATGACATTAAAGAAACCACCGCTTTTCTCTTGGGAAGTTGATTCCCGCACATTTCGCAGTCGAAATAACAATTCGCAGTGTGACGAGCAACAGGACGACATTCTTGGGCTTCTACACTGCTGATTCTCCTCGGATGATTCAACACTTACCTAAATTTTTAAATTTATGGTAAGGTCCTATGGGACCAAACTGCTGAGGTCATCGATCCCTAGGCTTACGCACTACTCAATCTAACTTAAACTACTTACGCTAAGGACAGCACTCACCCATACCCGAGGGAGGACTCGAACCTCCGACAAGGGGAGCCGCGCGAAACGTGGCAAGGCGCCCCTGACTGCGCGGCTACCTCGCGCGGCAACTCGTATGTAAGGCTTTCGTGGGGAGCAACACAGCTGAATGACAGCTCCCGTTTTGAGTGCAGTACAAATGCAGTATTTGCTCTGACGCCCAGAATGAACGGTACGGACCGTTGAAAGATGTTCGACGGAATATGAAAGAAGTGTTCTTGTACTTTCTGAGCCCTGCTTTTTTTGTCCTGGTAACTGAGTAGGAAAAACGGGCTAAATAGTGCAACATTTAAAATGTCTAGGAAACGAAATAAAGTAAATTTGGTTAATTTTGTGGTACTGATTTAAAATACACGTTAGCTCGAGGTTTAGAATATGAGGCACTGAAGATACTTACGCATTTTCACTAAATGTATAGACAGTTGTCAGCATTGCCTGAGCATGGTTATCATCATGTGATCAGGTACACGTGCTTTCTCTGCACATGCTCATGACGTGATCAATACCGCTGCGGCTGGGTAACCAACATCAGTCTTTCAGCGCTGTTATAACAAGGTACTCTTGCGGTGACACTTCTCTATGGGCTTTCATGATAATTGTGTTTTGAAATACTGTACTTCAGGTGGCAACCTTAGTAAGCGGACATAAAACAGTGTATATTAAATGTATTAATCATGCATATAAGGTCTGCTGCATTTGCGATAAAGTGTCGTTTGCTTCGTATTCAGTTAAACTTTCTATAGGAAGGTGCATTTCTTCTTTTTGTTAGTAAGATTATAAGCCATCCAGTTCAAGAGATTCAGCGTTCTCTCCAAACACACCCTTCTCGATACACAAGATGACGCAACAGGAGCTCAAAGACCACGTCAGAGATCCAGAACTTCATAAACTATCTACACCGTTCCGTAAATGTTTCGACGTTTCGATCTCTCTCAATAAAACTAGGGAATTAGAAAATTTCTTTAAAACTGAAAGTAGTTTCACATAGTACAATGATACAGGTTGTCTAAGGGATGCACTGAATATGGTGCAAATTCATTTCATTGACTTCTCAAGGACACCAGTCTAAGCAGTGTTTTACAGAATGGCATTTTTTTAAATACCTTTAGCGTATTCATTAGTACAAAATCATCGTATCTAAACATGGAAAACATACCGACAGAAGAAAAGAATGTGCGATAGCTGCGGATACGAGGGAAGGGTGGAACTTTAATAGTAGCACTTGTATTTATTTACGACTTATTCTGAATATAAACACGGGAGGAACTCCAATCGCCTCAGGGCCTGGTAGTACTGCTATTGTGCCGGGCTGAAGTACTGTGGTCCACAACAATTGTATACAACGTGTCAGTCTTATTCCCGCGTTAGTCTTCGTATTGTAGCAGACCGTGAAACATGCCAGCTCCACTGTCGATCTGCACCAAGCAGGAAATGAGGGCAACGTTTCTCGTTTTTTGTTTGCGAAAGGTGTTAAACTTGCTGAAATTATTCGTCAAATGCAAGCGCAGTACGGTGACAGCTGTTCATCGCGAAGCAAGAGATACGAATGGATGGAGCGCTTCAGTCAGGGAAGAACTTCTCTATGTGATGAGCGTCAACAACTCAGGATAATTTGGAAATCGTTGAGCGTATGGTGATGGAAAACAGACGAATCACAGTGCACGAACTCGCCAGTACTTTACATATCAGTGATGGTTCAGCGTATTCCATGTTACATGACAGGCTAAATTTTTGGCAAGAAAATGGTTACTGTAGACGAAACGTGCGTGCATCATCAGGACGAGATAAGTAAGGCTGCGAGTATTGTTTGGAAACACCCACCATCACCAGAAGTTAAGAAATTTAAACGTCAACCATCAGCTGGTAAGCTTATCATATCACTACTATGGGGCATGGAATGTGTAATGGACCTTCAATTCACCCCTAAGAGGCGATACCGTGAACAGTGGGGATTATTGTGGTGTGCTGCGAACTAAACTGAAATCTTCAGTCTGATCCAAATGTCGCGGAAAACTGCCAAAAGGTGTCATCCTGCAGCAAGTTAAAGCTCGGCCACATTCTACTAAACCGACGGCCGAAACAATAAAGGAGTTGGGGTTCGAATTGCCAGATCACTCGCTGTACAATACAGATCTGACTCCAAGCAATTTCCATATGTTTGGGCCACTGAAGGAAGTGTTGAGGGGAAAAAGATTAGCAACCGATGCAGAAATCATTGATGCTATGCCAAATTGGTTACAGGTGCCACCAAATAACTTTTTTTCCGACGGTGTCAAAAAAAACTTTTGAAACGTTGGACACAGTACGTTGACGTGTAGGGAGGTTATGTAGAAAAATAATGTATGTTTCAGTTTTCCATCATTAGAATAAATACTCCTTTCTTCTCAAAAGTCCCTTTACTTTCTCGACTTCCCCTCGTATATTCAAAAGTTTCCTGCCCTTGGAACTAGTGACCAGCACTGTGTATAACTCTTTGCCGCCGATGTGGAAATCGTAGGGTACCCTCAGCAGTACCAGGCGCGTAGATAGTTCGAATGGAACGGTGTATTGCCGGACGAATCTCTGTAACTGTTCTAAAGCGAATGCTACGAATTTCTTCCGTCACTTTAGGCCTCACATTTGTGTCATTGATATCACAACGGCTTAAGTCCGGGAATTGTTGTGAGTTATACAGCACTTCTCAGCCTCATCTGTCGAACAAATCAGTAACAACTTGCGCCATACGCATCCGAGAATTGACTGGCAAAATGAGATGGGCGGGTCTTTCAGAAAGTGTCGGCAGTTCTTTCTCTAAGCTTGTTCCTCGCTGTATTCAAAATAAGGACAGCTTGTATAAACATTAAATAAATACACTCCTGGAAATGGAAAAAAGAACACATTGACACCGGTGTGTCAGACCCACCATACTTGCTCCGGACACTGCGAGAGGGCTGCACAAGCAATGATAACACGCACGGCACAGCGGACACACCAGGAACCGCGGTGTTGGCCGTCGAATGGCGCGAGCTGCGCAGCATTTGTGCACCGCCGCCGTCAGTGTCAGCCAGTTTGCCGTGGCATACGGAGCTCCATCGCAGTCTTTAACACTGGTAGCATGCCGCCACAGCGTGGACGTGAACCGTATGTGCAGTTGACGGACTTTGAGCGAGGGCGTATAGTGGGCATGCGGGAGGCCGGGTGGACGTACCGCCGAATTGCTCAACACGTGGGGCGTGAGGTCTCCACAGTACATCGATGTTGTCGCCAGTGGTCGGCGGAAGGTGCACGTGCCCGTCGACCTGGGACCGGACCGCAGCGACGCACGGATGCACGCCAAGACCGTAGGATCCTACGCAGTGCCGTAGGGGACCGCACCGCCACTTCCCAGCAAATTAGGGACACTGTTGCTCCTGGGGTATCGGCGGGGACACCATTCGCAACCGTCTCCATGAAGCTGGGCTACGGTCCCGCACACCGTTAGACCGTCTTCCGCTCACGCCCCAACACCGTGCAGCCCGCCTCCAGTGGTGTCGCGACAGGCGTGAATGGAGGGACGAATGGAGACGTGTCGTCTTCAGCGATGAGAGTCGCTTCTGCCTTGGTGCCAATGATGGTCGTATGCGTGTTTGGCGCCGTGCAGGTGAGCGCCACAATCAGGACTGCATACGACCGAGGCACACAGGGCCAACACCCGGCATCATGGTGTGGGGAGCGATCTCCTACACTGGCCGTACACCACTGGTGATCGTCGAGGGGACACTGAATAGTGCACGGTACATCCAAACCGTCATCGAACCCATCGTTCTACCATTCCTAGACCGGCAAGGGAACTTGCTGTTCCAACAGGACAATGCACGTCCGCATGTATCCCGTGCCACCCAACGTGCTCTAGAAGGTGTAAGTCAACTACCGTGGCCAGCAAGATCTCCGGATCTGTCCCCCATTGAGCATGTTTGGGACTGGATGAAGCGTCGTCTCACGTGGTCTGCACGTCCAGCACGAAGGCTGGTCCAACTGAGGCGCCAGGTGAAAATGGCATGGCAAGCCGTTCCACAGGACTACATCCAGCATCTCTACGATCGTCTCCATGGGAGAATAGCAGCCTGCATTGCTGCGAAAGGTGGATATACACTGTACTAGTGCCGACATTGTGCATGCTCTGTTGCCTGTGTCTATGTGCCTGTGGTTCTGTCAGTGTGATCATGTGATGTATCTTACCCCAGGAATGTGTCAATAAAGTTTCCCCTTCCTGGGACAATGAATTCACGGTGTTCTTATTTCAATTTCCAGGAGTGTAGTTTCCACTACTAAAGTTGCAATTCTCGAAATTCATGGGAATGTTGAAGTTATTCTGACACTATTAGGACTGTAAGCTGGCTGTTATCTCAAGTATTTCTTGGGCAAGCGGCATAGTCGTGCTATTCACAGAAAAGTTGGCCCAAGACAAAGCTTTCAAGTCCTGTGTGGAAAGTGCTGCGTATTAGCAGCTGTCAGAGCACAAAAAACTTATTTTTCCGGCATTGCATCTAAAACGTGCCCAATTGGTAAAAGCTCTGAACATAAATGGCTCTGCAGTCACTCGCTTACTTCAAAGGTTCGCCTGGACCAGCTAAGCATACACAGCAGAACTTTTTAAAAATACTCGGCATAAATGAGTACTATACAAGAGGAAAACAGAGTGGAACTACGGTGAGAACATATCAAGTACTTTGCTGAGGAAACACAAAGGAGATAATTTCAAAGAACTTGCGGATGATCTGACGCCGTCGTATCTAACATGTGACGTAACATGTCATCAAAAGTCCAAATCTTCAGTCACACCTGTATCTCTTCCTACCTAATTGTGATAATGCTAGCGATGAAGATGATGAGTGCGTTCATTAGTATTTTTTCCTAATAGGGAAAAGGTACGTTGTGAAATTTGGAGTTAATATGTTAAGAAATAAAATTGCTTGGTGGTGAAAAGGGACATTCCTGGGACAAAGTAACTGTGACAGTTAAAAATGGTCGAGCTTAAGGCATTTTATGTTTTTTCGTTATTTCTTATTAGACACGCATACAGAAGTGACAAAAGTCATGGGATACTTCCTAATCTCCTTTTCCCCGACGTAATGCACCAACTCGACTTGTAATGTACTCAATAAGTCGTTGTAAGTTTCCTGTAGATATACTGAGCCATGCTACCTCTTTAGCTATCCGTAATTGCGAAGATGTTGCCTATGGACTACATTGTGCACAAACTGACGTCTCGATTAAGACCCATAAATGTTCGATGGGCTTCACGTTGGGCGATATGGGTTGAAAAATCCTTCGCTCAAACTACCCATATTGTTCTTCAAACCGATTGTGAACAATTGTGGCCGGGTGACTTGGCGCATTGTCATCGATAAAAATTGCATCGTTGTTTGTCCACCAATGGCTACAAATGCTCTCCAAGGAGCCTAACACAGCTATTTCTAGTCTATGATCAGCCCATTACATGTAAACACAGCCCACGCCATTATGCCGACACCACCATCTTGCACAATGCCTTGTGCGGGCCCCTCCTGCCGGAGGTTCGAGTCATCCCTCGGGCATTGGTGTGCATGTTGTTCTTAGCGTAAGCTAGTCTAAGTAGTGCGTAAGTCTAGGGACCGATGACCACAGCAGTTTGGTCCCTCAGAAATTCACATAAACACACACACAGTGCATTGTTGACAAAGTGGGTCCATGGATTCGTTGAGTCTGCGCCACTCGAACCCTACCATCAGCTCTTACCAACTGAAATCGGGCCTCATATGGGCAGGCCATGGTTATACAGTCATCTAGGGTCCAACTGATACGGGAACAAGTGAAGGAGAGGCGCTGCTGGTGATGTGCTGTTGGCAAAGGCACTCACGTCGTTCTTCTGCTGGCATAACCCATTAACATCAAATTTCGCCGCACTGTCTTTCGCCGTACGTTCCAAATTGATTTCCACGGCTATTTCAGGCAATGTTGCCTTTCTGTTAGCACTGACAACTCTACGCAAACGCTGCTGCTCTTGGTAATTAACTGAAGGCTGTCGACCAGGGCGTTGTCCGTGGGGAGAGGCTTTGGCTGAAATATGGTGTTCTCGGAACGCTCTTGACGCCTGGGTCTCGGAATCGAATTCTCTAACAATTTCCGGAATGGAATGTCCACTGTGTCTAGCTCCATCATTCCGCGTTCAATGACTTAATTCCCGTCGTGCGGCGGTAGTCACATCGAAAACCTTTTCACATGATTTACCTGAGTACGAATGACAGCTCCTCCAATCCAATGCCCTTTTATACCTCGCGTTCGCGAAACTACCGCCATCTGTATATGTTCATATCGCTATCCCATGACTTCTGTCAGCTCAGTGTGCGATAAGAGAAATTACTTTAAAAGTGAGAGCCTTTCAATAAATTTAAACTTTATTTTCGTTTTCTGTAGCCCATAACTCATAGTGAAATGGTATTTTGTTGATTGTAACTTTTCCAACTTTTCCAAATTTGTAGTACAGCGTTATCTTAACGCAGGGTAAATACTCGTGAGTGTCCGTAAAATAACTGAGTATGAGGTAGGGTACTATCGTATAACAGAGGTATTTAATATTATTGTGAGCAGTTACAACACGTAAGACAACTACATGCCCGTTCACAAGGGACAAACTATATGTTGTTGTGATGTAGCTCTAGACGAATCCGTAACGTGTTGGAGAGCGAAATGTAACTGCAAAACTGTGAGCACTTAGCAGCAGACACCATTTTCGTCCGTACTGTGTAAAAAACGGCAGAGGTGGAAAAACCACGGCTCCATTTTCAGACGTACAGCTCCAACAAAGTGCATACGGGACGCGCAACATTTTTTGATGCGGCATTCCGCGTGTGCGGGGCGCAGATAGCACTGCGAAGAGGCCGTGGAGGGCGCGTTGATGGCGCAGCTAGACAGCACTAGCCGGCCGCTTACCTAAACAATTTCCATTATTCAGCCGGCCCGCACACCGCATGCTCGGAATAACTGCCGCATAAAGTATGCGGGCGTTTTACGAGCAGCGGCCGCGCCGAGGGCTGCCGCCAACTTCCGCCGCCGTGCCCCCCACCAGACCATACAAACAGCACGCGTTCTGTTCTGTTCTGTGCCGCAACCCCCCCCCCCCCCCCCCCCTCGCTCCGAGCTGGAGCCAACCACGCGCAAAGACACACACAAACTCGGCCAGTCCGTCCTCGACGCCCTCGTGACGTCATGGCACTGTTCCAACTCCACAGAGCGAACGCATCCCTCACTGCGTGTGAGTGTGTCCTTGCTGCACACACGAGCACGCACACACACTCATACACACACACAGAATGTAATCATGTCCTATTGCATGTTCTACTAACAGTACAATCACCATTATCGCAGTCATCCTCTACGGAGTTCCCTTTACTGTACTCCGTCGCATACGTCGTCTTTGAGCCGTGTTTGCCACATTGTTCATCCGATTAATGTGCCCATTCCGTTCGTCTGTTGCCCACCGGACATCATTCACCAGTAAACTTGGGACTCGTTTATCAGTACGACTTTCTATGTGTCAGTAAGACAGCGTTCAATAAATCTCTGTAATGCGTCCAAGACCTAATTAAAAGTAACGCAACAGAAGCGTTACATCGTAGTTTTAGAAATGGCACTTTCCTCCTGACCTTTTGTTCTTCTTGTCTGACGTATCAGCCGCTATGGACTACGGCTATTTCAGCTGTTTCTACTTTCTCTTATTCCACATTTGTCTCACGATTTCTCCATGTTTCTGTCTAATTTATTCTGTCCAAGTAGCTCCTGTGTTCTTGTTGGGTTTTTCATGGAAACGTTTGGAGTCCTTTAATTTCTCTATGAATGGTAGCCATTCCTCAATAGGTTTTGAAGTAATCTAGAGTTCGTCAATGTCCCTTCCAACTTCCTTGGACCATGTGTTATCAATTTTTAATTTACTGAAGTAAGTGAACGATCTTTTTGTCAGTCTGTTGGGTTTCATCCTTCCGACGTGGCTGTGGAAAGCTATTCTCCTTTTCCTAATAATGTCTGTAGTTTTTTGACTACGTGTATAAAATTCTCGGTTATGACGTCTTCTGTATTGTGTTCGCTCTTTAACCGAAGCCAAAATTTTCCATACTATTTTTTTTTTCTGTGATTTTCATTTCTTCCATCATCCCGTTTTCGTTCTGAGTTAATTACTGGCGAATAGTGTGTAATTTCCGCAGCGATTTCTTACCATATATTACCTTAGCGAGCTAGTATGTTGTTTTCATGTTATTTAGTCTTACTTTAATGGCTTCTATCTCGGAAATGTCTTGTTTATTTAATTCTCCTACATATCTGAACTTGTTACCTCTCTCAGTTTTCTTTATGTTTCGGGCTGCCTTAATGTTTGTCATAAATTTGGTTTCCTCAAAGTAGATCCCTTCAAAAAAAAATATTTTTTTCAAGTACCTGTTTTCATTGACTTTGAAAATATATCTAGGTCACTCGCAAACGCTAAACAGTCTATTGGTATGTTGTCCCTTTAGTAACATAATCTATTTCCCACACTGATTTGGTTTTCCCCTACTGACATTCTCCATTCTCTTATGACACTTTCTAGAACACAGAGGCAGAAGAGGGAGACTGCCCCACTGCAGTTTTGATTAAGTTGATAATCTGTTTTGAACATGATCTATTCTTTCTAAAATAAAACTGATATTCACCGGTTTGTGAGAATCGAGTTGTCCTTGCTCCCTAGCAAAAAACGCCTCTGATATGTATTTCTAGACAACCGGTAGGAGAGAAATGACTCTCTAGTTGTTCACGTCGGTTTCATAACCTGCTTTGTACAGTGAGTGGATCAAGGCTGCCTTCCAGTCCTCAAGAATCTCTTTTGTTAAACAAATATTTTGAACAGTTTTGGTTAGCTCTTCCTGGTCTTTGTTATTTGAATATGTTGTGACTTCGCAAGACATCCAAGTCACTATGAGGTGAAGCCGAAAGGCACGCGTTAAAGCTCACGCAGGCTGGCGTGAGGTCTGGAACAGGTAAAGTAATTATACTAGCATGTAAAGTACGTAGCTTCTTGAATACTTAACTTTAATCCATAATTGGTGAACATCGGTCTGCCGGTACATGCATCACAAGATTAATAGCAAATGATAATGGCGCCTTGCTAGGTCGTAGCAAATGACATAGCTGAAGGCTATGCTAACTATCGTCTCGGCAAATGAGAGCGTAATTTGTCAGTGAACCATCGCTAGCAAAGTCGGCTGTACAACTGGGGCGAGTGCTAGGAAGACTCTCTAGACCTGCCGTGTGGCGGCGCTCGGTCTGCAATCACTGACAGTGGGGACACCGGGGTCCGACGTATACTAACGGACCGCGGCCGATTTAAAGGCTACCACCTAGAAAGTGTGGTCTCTGGCGGTGACACCACAGAATATTCCCAAGGTTTTTCGGTTATGGAATCTGGCCCACGCACGTTATTGCTTCTGAGGGATTTTGATGGTTTCCTTAATTCCCCTTTCGTTGGGGGATGTGATGAACCTTTTGCGTTTCTTACTTTTATGTTCTCGTTTTCTTTAACTGGAAAGAGAAAAGGTGAAGCGGTAGCCCAGCGTAGAGCCTGTGCCTACCGTCATGTATTTTTGACGGGTAGTGAACGGAGGTAGCCATTTTGGGCGACGTGAATAACTGAAGAGTATGTATTTTCTATGTGCATCGAACACTATAATGTAGTATTATTTTATTAACTTAAAGATTGTATGAGTTATTATTTCAAGTAGTAACGTAATAAGAAGAACTGAAGCCCACTTGTGCACTTCGGAAAATTTACGAAGATCCGATTAACGCAATATGGACACAGTCAAGATTTTGTAGGTGGATAAGGCGATCAGACATAATATTATTAATTGGTAAGCATAAATATACCGCAAGAGATAGACTATTTCATTTATGTGAAACTGCTATAAAAGGATTCTTTACTTGTTTACAGGCATAGCCCATCTTATTGTGCTTGTCCGAGTGCTGAAAAAATAATCTCATTAATTAAATATATCCAAAAAGCCACACACACTATTTTTATTATAATATATTTTTTATTACATTATGAAGTGGCAGCGCGATACGTAGTGGGCAAAGTTGTGAGTATTAGTACCGTTCAGACAATGAATATACATGTATGTTAATAATTCCTTTATGTTCTATGTACGCTGATGACATGACGGAGACGACGATGTAATACTGGAAAAAATAAGAAATAATAAATAAATTAGAAGGAAGAAGACAACAATACCAAGAGTGGACAACAAGGCACAATAGAGGAAGTACCAGTTACAAGACAACAATAAGGTAGGACTGCGGAATGCATATAGAAAGTGCATTCCCAGTAGACCTATTAGAAAATCGAAGCACCTGTTTTCTAAAATCCAGAATCTCAAGCTTCGGAGGTTAACGCAATTGCATTTAAGTAGAGAGAATGACATTTCTTTATGAGCACTAAAAGTATATTGAGTGAACAACAATAGAAATTACAATCACAAATAACTGTATATGCGTTTTGTCGCGCGAGAAGTGGCGTGGAGGAAAAATCTAAAGAGAGAAAATATTAATTTTGGTAACTGAAGAGGCGAAAAGATTTCTATAATGGATGGACAAAACAATAAAGGAATGTCATTCCAAGATCAAAATGCCAGTGTGGTAGACTTGCATTTGCAAAATGCAACAATGGGCAATTTGGAACTGTTAAGCGGTGGTTATTTGGATGCTGGGAGCGAAATGCTATTGTTGCATTCGACGCCCGTGAATACGGAACATTTCATTACAAGCAATAAACAGGCAGATGCTATCAGGCGTAGACTGGAAGTGAACAGGGAAGATATGCAAGCCCTATTTGGAGCCCTAACAGAAACAATACAAACAAGCATGAATGCAATGAAAACAGACATATATACAAAAATGTCGTATTTAGAGACTAATTTGAACACACTAAATTCCTAAATGTCGGGTTTAGAGACCCATTTGAACACTGTAAATTCAAAAATGTCGAATTTAGAAACAATACAAGCAGTTATGATCACAGTAAAGTCCGAGATCGGAAAGGTAAATATGAAGGTGACACACATTTCAGGCAAGGTACAAAATTTACGCACACAACTCAATAATTTGGATACGAAGCTCACACAGAAAATTTCGCAAATCTCCACGGAAGTGGATAAGAAAGTTAACGAACAAGAATAAACATCAGTTCACGATATGAGTGAGAAATTAAAAGGCATAGCGGAAGAAAAATTTGAAACACTAAGATGCACGTATTGACAGGAACTATCCGGAATCAGAGAAACTCAGGATAATTTACGGGTACTGCAAAAGAATACGCAGCTAAACATAGACAATGTACAATCAGAAGTAGCGAAGCTACATTCTTTCTGTGACGACTTGCCAGAAAATGTAGAAAAAAAATCACAGAGAAGATAGGATTACTCAAGTTAGAACATAAAAGAATAAACTCAGACATTGCACAACTTTACGAAACAGTAAAGAGCAATAACATAAAAGAATCAACTCAGACATTGCACAACTTTACGAAACAGTAAAGAGCAATAACATAAAAGAATGAACTCAGACATTGCACAACTTTACGAAACAGTAAAGATCAGTACAAAAGACGAAAAGACAACGTTCGCAGAAAAATGCGTACGCGAACAGCGTATTTATGTGGAAGCAGTAAAGGAAGTAATGGGGGACAAGGAGGAAGAAATTTTAAAAGCGTAGAACATGACATCAGACAGGTAGAACAAAGGTTAAGGGACGAAATAGTTAGCAAACAAAGTCCGATAATATCATCGCCGGGGGCGGTAAGCGGAGCTATACATAGCCGTCCGCCGGTGGGAGATATCAGTGGCGCGGACAACAATGCCCAACTCACGCCGCGCGACCGCATGCAGACGCGCGCAGCGAGCAACGGGCAAAACTTTTGTGAAACAGATATGCCATCACAGCACGTAAATGCTGTTCCACCTTTCTGGACAGCGTTGTTAGTGGACGAGGGTTTAATAAAACATCGACAGTTTCCTGTGAAACAAAGCGAACGCACCCGGTAGTGTTTATCTGAGCCTTTAGGAATTGGACAGAAGCTCAAACAATCAAACATGTGGTAGGACACACCGAGGGTGGCGCCCTTTTGTGGGCTACAGGGATATCGGAACTTTGAGAGACATATGATCAATTTTAGAATGCGTTTTTAGATAAATACCAGTCAACAGCTATCCAGGAGAGATTAAGACGAGAGGTATTTAAACCAGTATCACATCTCGAAAATTCTGGGGGCTAAGGCACTATTTTGAAACATATCTAACCAAAACCCGCTTCTGGAATAATCCGATATCTCATGTCTATGTATTGAAAATTTTAAGGGGATATGGAATCGCCTATCCCCGCAGTGTTAAAATATGCCTACTATAGGGAACATTTTCTCACAATCTACTGGAGACAGAGAGATAAAATTTTTACTGTATGTGCATTGATATGTTATAACAATACTGAAACAACAGTTTACTGTCAAGGTATTTTCTTACAGAGATATTTTACATTTACTTTAAGTAATTTTTTTCCACCACTTTTTACTAGATTATCACCCCTAAGTCTTTTGCAAATAAAGAAATTAAAAAATCGTTGTTTCAGTGTGTAACAGAAACCCATGTGACTGAGTCGAAAAAATTTCAGACTTCTAGGTTCACCAGTACTTGAGATAATGTTCTTAGAAGAAGTAATAAGCAAACTTTCGGGAAACGGAGAAAGAAGATTAAAACATTCCTGACCCATAGTTAATAATCCCTTCACAGTCTTCATAACCATCTTCAAGTTTTCTTTTGGCACCCCTCTGCACCTGTCTTGCTTTTTTCACTAATGTCTTGATTATGTTGTCAGCATGCCTTATTCTGCGCTGATCTAAAGTCAACATATCACGTACTGTGCGCGAACCAATACGCAAACCCTACTTTTGAAGGACCAGGCATTTAGTTATATTACAAAGTTTGAAGGTTGCCACAGCATCATACACACCAAAATGTAGTTTATTAATTCTGACAAACACTGTTTTTGGGAGACGATGACATATCACACTATTCAAGCACTCGTTGGGGTTCTGCGTTTTTCCATGAAGACATTTCATCAGAAGACTTCTGTCAGCCACATCCCTGATAATGGGCTTTATTTCTTCCATGACGGCTCATGGTAGACTGTGGTAATGAATGTATTTCTCTCCAGTTGTTAGCCCCCTATTGTATTTACACCAGCTCTTTTCACCTTTGGGGCCCAAACCATGTTCTGGACGCTCATCTGTGGATGCAATGTGGAAATACAAAGCCCATATAGCTTCCCTCACTTCTACAAGATTGCCTGTATTTTGCCTGATTGCAAGGCCATAGCAATTTGGAATGTGGTCTATTATGGAATCAGTCAATCTTCCTTTGCCATGCAAGGTTTTCCCATCATCTACTTCCTTTCCCTTTCATGACTGATTTTAACCTTCTCAGCCTGGCACATGTCCTATACATTCAAGTTTGCTTATATTTACACTGTTCCCATATGGTTTGATTTCCAAAACTTGCTTTAGAGTCACCATCTCCAAGATACTTGACATAACGAACATTATACCACTCTGAAGAGCGATGAAAAATTTTTTTCACCCCAACAACCTCTCCATGCCACCACTACTACCATAATAATTAGTCATCACTATGTTCATTTTTCAGCCTGTCTATCCATCTACAGTATTTAGACATTATTGCAACATCAATAACCTTGCCAGTGTCAACACTAGTTGCTGTTACAACAACATTCTTGGAGGTGTGACCCGTTTTTTTTGCCACATGCCATCAAAAGCTACTGTGAGGTCATGACTGCCATCATTTTCTTTCACTGCTTCTTCCACAGCTACCTGCGTAGGCTTCTGTGCTACATCTTCAACTGCAGATCCTAGTACATAGTTGTAAGCATCAAACTTTGAAGGTACACTTGGAAGATTCAGAACACCACATAACATATCACCAGATGCTTTGACCTTACCTATTGCTCGCAATCCATAAACTAACCTAATATTTACACTATAAAGTTCAGTTTTCTTGTATCCATTATTTACAGTTACTGAAACAGAACTTTGGAACTTACAGCTGTACTTATAAACACTACATATTAAATTAAACTGGGCTGCCAGGCCAACATCGGATTCTACTTTCACAGAAACGTTTCCTTGACATTTTTTACAGCACACACTGTTTTCAACAGCCCTATTAGATGACGTAGTTTTACTAGATCAGGAGAAAAAACTTGAATAAGAGTGATGGACAAGAAAAGAATTCAGAGCGCGCGAGCTTTAAGCAAGAGCCATGAGCGGTGAACTGTACTGAGACGCGCAGCCGCACTTAAAGCGGTGCGTACATTAACAATTACATTCGAAGCGGCTAACAGCTGATCACAAGGGCAGATGTGCAAAAAGCAAAGTTGAGTTCAGTGTCCCCTTTAATGCGCAAAGACACACAGCGCACCGCGACGGAAACCATTTTAGAATTTAAGCGAATCGGCATTCACGGCGCGCAGCCAACTAGACAGAAATGGAGCAATACGACATGGAGTACCTATCAGCTGATTACTATGACGTAAATCAAATACACAAACAAAACGAATAGAGACAATTATTCCCAAGTCGGAGGCTATACTGTAAAGAGCACTAATTTTAAGAGTATATCATTAGTTTAAGCATACGTAGCTACAAGAAAATGAGCGCATTGACGCAAGTAAACTACAACGAGAGTAGAATACATAAAGTAGGCTATTGAATATACATAGCTAGAAATAAGTATAAGTATTCAAAGTAGAAGGGAATATACACAGGAAATAATGACCTATCCAACTATATACAGCAAGAATAAAACAAGTTGAAAAGAGTAGTAACAACATGTACACTTAAAAGAACGAGATTACCACATAACTTAAGAACTAAATGACTTACATACAGCATTTAAGTAAGCGACGATGAGAAACGTAGAATGAAATATATAGATAGAAAAATGCGTGTGACTGAGACGTAAACTATAAAACAACATATCGTACTAGATTTAGCGAGAGGAGCAGTTGTGCACTTGTAAAGCTACACTTCTTTACAGACATTAGAAGCAAAAAAAAAAAAAATAAAATAAAATAAAAAATGGCTCTAAGCACTATGGGACTTAACTTCTAAGGTCATCAGTACCCTAGAACTGAGAACTACTTAAGCCTAACTAACGTAAGGACATCACACACAGCCATGCCCGAGGTAGGATTCGAACCTGCGACCATAGCGGTCGCGCGGTTCCAGACTGTAGCATCTAGAGCCGCTCGGCCACCCCGGCCGTCCATTAGAAACAGCGAGCTTGATATTCAGGGAGAACACATACCCACAAATATGCTATTACAAAACTCACTTACGTTAGTTGCTATTAATTATATGATACCTTATAAGAAAAGCATAAGCAGCAAAATAAAAATGCAAACATTTATTGAACAACACGAGGGAGATAAGCTAAGTAAACACGAAAACCAACCAATACGCACCCAACGTAATTTCATGGAAATGGAAATGAGCGTTTGGCGTCATTGGCCGGTTGGCCCCTTGCGGGGCAGGTCCGGCCGCCTTGGTGCAGGTCTTATTACATACGGTGCCACATTTGGCGACCTGCGCGCCGGATGGGGATGAAATGATGATGAAGACAACACAACACCCAGTTCCTGAGCGGAGAAAATCTCCGGCCCAGCCGAGATTAGAACCCGAGCCCGGAGGACTGCAATCCGTCACGCTGACCACTCAGCTATCGGGGTGGACACGTAATTACATGAGCTTAAACAAAATAACTGAGGTAATTACTGTATGTTTAAAAAACAATATAGAGAAATAAATGGCATTTACTGATGGATAATACTTGGAAGCAGAGAGAGTGTGAAAGATTTTAGATTCAACTGGAGCTATTAAATAGTTAATCTACGTTTGTGGTGACATATCATACATGGAGTGAAAATAGGAAGAGAATGAAAGTGTATTACAGTAATATGAGTATACTTATTTTTGCGGGAAGAAATAAATAGAGCGGTGGTTCCAGTGTGAGAAATGGAGATTTATGTGGAAGATTTTTAATAAATAATTATATGGGTATACGGCGATGAATATGAAGATGAATGTTACAGGCGTACCTAGGATAGGGCCACGAAGGTTAAGTAAGAAAGAATAGATTATGTAGTTTTAAGTCTTAGAATGAACGGTTGCTTGAGTGTGGAAAGCGAAGTATGATGGTGCTTGTGTGGTAAGTAATTATGAAAACGAACATTCGAAGATGCAGTGAATAGTAAAGAAGAAACAATGAAGTCAATAGTAACAAAGGTGCACAGTACATCTAACGTACACCACACCGCAGTGATTTGCTATACAGACATCGGAATGTAAAACAACTTAGTATGAGAAATATTTCCTTAGCGACTAAGTTACAGCTTGAGCAACTGTAAGGTGGATATAAATGAAAATATGACACACAATTCGTACGAGGAATGAACACAAAATGCAGTGAAACAATATTCTCTACACTGAGTTCTTGATACACGCAGAAGCGAAAACAGTACTTTAACATAAGCACGCTCTTCTATAGCAGGAATGAATTATGAGTGGAATTACACATGACAAAAAGACAGTACAATTACCGGTGACACGTTACGAAGGTAATGATGCATATGCCGTCTTACCAATAAGGCAGAAATACAGCTTGAAATATGTGTACATGAACGTGAAATATTATGACGATTAACAAGCAGTGATGAAGTAAGGATTGTCAAGCGATAAAACATTCCGCATAATCACTGCACTTGTAAATATTGTACATAGTATGAAGTTTATCAAATGCCAAGGATAGAATAAGTACACTAACGCCGCACTACAAATAGCAATTCAAGAAGTAGCTTGATCTCTGATGCAGACCCTAGCAGATCCTCTTCTTTCCAAGTAGTGAGTAGTGCTGGAACGTATTTTCTATGTGTATTTGTGAAGGTAAAACATGCAGGAGGTTGGTCGTACAAGACATGAGAAGAGAATGAAAATATGCAGAATGAATGTAATATTCCTTCTAATTTACTTGTTAGTGTGTAAGAAGATGCCTAACATGGAATCCATATATGAAATGTGAATGTGAATTGTCAATTTAATTATCAACAATATTATTGTCAATGCCTATGTCTACGAAAAATGTATTACTATTATCTATGTGTAGTTGTGAAGGTAAAAATGCGCAGGAGGTCGGTCCTGCAAGACAAGAGCAAAAAATCCAAATATTCAGAGTAAATGAAAGATTCCTTGTAGCTTACTTATTAGCGTGTAATATGGTACCTAATATGGAGCCCATATATGAAATGTGGATGATAATTGTAAATTTAATTGTCAGCTTTATTATCGTCAATGTTTATGTCCACGAAAAATGTATGTACTATTTTTTATGTGTAGTTGTGAAAATAAAAATACACAGGAGATCGGTTCTGCAAGACAAGAACAAAAAATCCAAATATTCGAAATAAATGAAAGATTCCTTCTGATTTACATATTAGTGTGTAAGATGGGGCATGTTATGGATTCCATATATAAAATGTGAATGTGAATTGTAAATTTATATGTCAACTTTATTACTGTTAATGTCTATGTCTATGTCAAATGTATGTACTATTGTCAATTTTATGTGAAATTTTATTCATGAAGAAGAACCATTTATGTATATATATGAAATGCAACGTGATGAACGAGTAAAACACTCACATGTGTGAAGTGATACAAAAATAGTAAAGCCTGATAATAGTTCAAATAACGGCTGCACCGTGATAAGAGTAAACGCTACAATGTAGCGAAATGAATACAGTGAGTGCGATTCGTGTGCGACGGAGAAATCAGAGGAAATCCGTATAACCACTAATTGACGTGTGAGGACAGCCCAACTACAATGCACAACGGAAGATAATGCCGAGTCCTGCAGTGCGGCCCTTACGTTCAATTCCACTGGCCGAAAACCTTGTCCAGGTGTGAGATGATGTATTGGTGTTCTTCGGGTTGAGGGCTGGAGCTGAATTCGTCGTATCTAGTCTCCTGACTGAAGGGCATATACAACACCGACATTATAACCCTGGAGCAACATTACAATGGATGCGCGGGCAGTGCTGCTGCTCACGTGGCGCCTGCGTCAATGTGACGGGCGCGTTAAACAATGAGCTGCTGCTGACTGTAAGTGCAGCGAACAATGAGATAGCGTGTGCCGCAAGGACACCTTCTCAAAATTGCCAATGAACCAAAAGCTAGTGAGAAAGTTTTTAAATACCGGGTCAAGGACAATTTAAGAAACGTAAAATTTTTCCCCTGTTCACACCATACAGCTTAACAAAGGTAAAGAGAAATAACAGACTAGGACGTTAGCTCTACATGGGCGTGCGATTAGGTAATACAAAAATATATGTGAATGTATTTATGTGTATGAATTTGCAATGTACAAGGAAATAAACTTTGTAGATAAACTTGTACTATCATAAGGGTATTAAAACTCCTTTGACTTGCACCAAGTGACCAAAATGAGCCCCAAGGTAAATAAGGTTACTCTATACTGTCTCCCTAAATAAAGAGACTTATTTCCGACAGTGTACAGAAGGGGGGCATTTGTGATGATCCTTTCGCATTTTTTACTTTTATGTTTTCGTTTCCTTTAAAGGCAAAGAAAAAGGTGAAGTTGTAGCTACCATAGAACCATAGAGTTGTAGCCACATATTTTTGAATTCAGATCTTAAAAAAACATAAGATGTTTTTCCTGCCCCCAGTGGGAGGAAGGACTTGCTCTCGGCTAGTGAACGGAGGTAGCGATTTTGGGCGATGTGAATAAATGAAAGTATGCATTTTCTATATGCATCGAACACAATTTTTTTCTTTTTTGTCATCAGTCTACTGACTGGTTTCATGCGGCCCGCCACGAATTCCTTTCCTGTGCTAACCTCTCCATCTCAGAGTAGCACTTGCAACCTACGTTCTCAATTATTTGCTTGACGTATTCCAATCTCTGTCTTCCTCTACAGTTTTTGCCCTCTACAGCTCCCTCTAGTACCATGGAAGTCATTCCCTCATGTCTTAGCAGATGTCCTATCATCCTGTCCCTTCTCCTTATCAGTGTTTTCCACTTATTCCTTTCCTCTCCGATTCTGCGTAGAACCTCCCCATTCCTTACCTTATCAGTCCACCTAATTTTCAACATTCGTCTATAGCACCACATCTCAAATGCTTCCATTCTCTTCTGTTCCGCTTTTCCCACAGTCCATGTTTCACTACCATACAATGCTGTACTCCAGACGTACATCCTCAGAAATTTCTTCCTCAAATTAAGGCCAGTATTTGATAGTAGTAGACTTCTCTTGGCCAGAAATGCCTTTTTTGCCATAGCGAGTCTGCTTTTGATGTCCTCCTTGCTCCGTCCGTCATTGGTTATTTTACTGCCTGATGTTAAGTTTCTCGCTGTTCTCATTTCTACTATTTCTCATTACCTTCGACTTTCTCCGATTTACTCTCAAAACTGTGTACCCATTAGACTGTTCATTCCGTTCAGCAGATCATTTAATTCTTCTTCACTTTCACTCAGGATAGCAATGTCATCAGCGAATCGTATCATTGATATCCTTTCACCTTGTATTTTCATTCCACTCCTGAACCTTTCTTTTATTTCCATCATTGCTTCCTCGATGTACAGATTGAAGAGTAGGGGCGAAAGGCTACAGCCTTGTCTTACACCCTTCATAATACGAGCACTTCGTTCTTGATCGTCCACTCTCATTATTCCCTCTTCGTTGTTGTACATATTGTATATGACCCGTCTCTCCCTATAGCTTACCCCTACTTTTTTTCAGAATCTCGAACAGCTTGCACCATTTTATATTGTCGAACGCTTTTTCCAGGTCGACAAATCCTATGAAAGTGTCTTGATTTTTCTTTAGCCTTGCTTCCATTATCAGCCGTAACGTCAGAATTGCCTCTCTCGTCCCTTTACTTTTCCTAAAGCCAAACTGATCGTCACCTAGCGCATTCTCAATTTTCTTTTCCATTCTTCTGTATATTATTCTTGTAAGCAGCTTCGATGCATGAGCTGTTAAGCTGATTGTGCGATAATTCTCACACTTGTCAGCTCTTGCCGTCTTCGGAATTGTGTGGATGATGCTTTTCCGAAAGTCAGATGGTATATCGCCAGACTCATATATTCTACACACCAACGTGAATAGTCGTTTTCTTGCTACTTCCCCCAATGATTTTAGAAATTCTGATGGAATGTTATCTATCCCTTCTGCTTTATTTGACCGTAAGTCCTCCAAAGCTCTTTTAAATTCCGATGCTAATACTGGATCCCCTATCTCTTCTAAATCGACTCCTGTTTCTTCTTCTATCACATGAGACAAATCTTCGCCCTCATAGAGGCTTTCAATGTATTCTTTCCACCTATCTGCTCTCTCCTCTGCATTTAACAGTGGAATTCCCGTTGCTTTTAATGTCACCAAAGGTTGTTTTGACTTTCCTGTATGTTGAGTCTGTCCTTCCGACAATCATATCTTTTTCGATGTCTTCACATTTTTCCTGCAGCCATTTCGTCTTAGCTTCCCTACACTTCCTATTTATTTCATTCCTCAGCGACTTGTATTTCTGTACTCCTGATTTTCCCGGAACGTGTTTGTACTTCCTCCTTTCATCAATCAACTGAAGTATTTCTTCTGTTACCTATGGTTTCTTCGCCGCTGCCTTCTTTGTACCTATGTTTTCCTTCCCAGCTTCTATGACGGCCCTTTTTAGAGATGTCCATTCCTCTTCAACTGTACTGCCTACTGCGCTATTCCTGATTGCTGTATCTATAGCGTTAGAGAACTTCAAACGTATCTCGTCATTCCTTAGTACTTCTGTATCCCACTTCTTTGCGTATTGATTCTCCCTGACTAATGTCTTGAACTTCAGCCTACTCTTCATCACTACTATATTGTGATCTGAGTCTATATCTGCTCCTGGGTACGCCTTACAATCCAGTATCTGATTTCGGAATCTCTGTCTGACCATGATGTAATCTAATTGAAATCTTCCCGTATCTCCTGGCCTTTTCCAAGTATACCTCCTCCTCTTGTGATTCTTGAACAGGGTATTCGCTATTACTAGCTGAAACTTGTTACAGAACTCAATTAGTCTTTCTCCTCTTTCATTCCTTGTCCCAAGCCCATATTCTCCTGTAACCTTTTCTTCTACTCCTTCCCCTACAGCTGCATTCGAGTCGTCCATGACTATTAGATTTTCGTCCCCCTTTACATACTGCATTACCCTTTCAATGTCCTCATACACTTTCTCTATCTGTTCATCTTCAGCTTGCGACGTCGGCATGTACACCTGAACTATCGTTGTCGGTGTTGGTCTGCTGTCGATTCTGATTAGAACAAACCGGTCACTGAACTGTTCACAGTAACACACCCTCTGCCCTACCTTCCTACTCATAACGAATCCTACACCTGTTACACCGTTTTCTGCTGCTGTTGATATTACCCGATACTCATCTGACCAGAAATCCTTGTCTTCCTTCCACTTCACTTCACTGACCCCTACTATATCTAGATTGAGCCTTTGCATTTCCCTTTTCAGATTTACTAGTTTCCCTACCACGTTCAAGCTTCTGACATTCCACACCCCGACTCGTAGAACGTTATCCTTTCGTTGATTATTCAATCTTTTTCTCATGGTAACCTCCCCCTTGGCAGTCCCCTCCCAGAGATCCGAATGGGGGACTATTCCGGAATCTTTTGCCAATGGAGAGATCATCATGACACTTCTTCAATTACAGGCCACATGTCCTGTAGATACACGTTACGTGTCTTTAATGCAGTGGTTTCCATTGCCTTCTGCATCCTCATGTCGTTGATCATTACTGATTCTTCCGCCTTTAGGGGCAATTTCCCACCCCTAGGACAAGAGAGTGCCCTGAACTTCTATCCGCTCCTCCGCCCTCTTTGACAAGGGCGTTGGCAGAATGCGGCTGACTTCTTATGCCGGAAGTCTTCGGCCGCCAATGCTGATTATTTATCAAAATTTAGGGAGTGGCGGGGATCGAACGCGGGACCGAAGACGTTTTGATTATGAATCAAAGACGCTACCCCTAGACCACGGGTACCCTATTCGAACACAATAATAAAATATTATTTTATTAATTGTATGAGTTATTATTTCTAGTAGTAATGTAATAAGAAGAACTGAAGCCTACCTGAGTACCTCGGAAAAATTACGAAGATCCGATTAACGCAACATGGACACGATGAAGATTTTGTAAATGTATACGGCGATCGGACACAATATTACTAATTGGTGAGCATAAATATATCACAAGCGAAAGACTATTTCATTTATGTGAAACTACTATAAAAGTATTCTTTACCCGCTGACAGGATAGCCTAGCTTATTGTGCTTGTCTGAATGCCTAAAAAAATGATCTTGTTAATTCAATATACCTAAGAAGTCACACACTTTATTTATTATTATTATTACAATTTTTTTATTATTTTATTGGGATCTCGGACAGGAAACTCAGTGCTTCCTTGAGTAAAGTTAAATCTTAAAGTTGGATATTAAAAATATATTATACTTTCAAAATACTTTACTAAAATTTCATGGTTTTCTAGGTTTTTATGTGCTATTTTCCAATTTTGGCGAATACATGCTGAATATATTTGTTGTTTTAAGTCCAAATGAAGTCCCATACTTATTGACAGAGCATAGGGAGATAGGGTCACCCGCACGGCCGTACAAGGCAAGGCACTAAAGGTGGTGGTTTGCCTTCCTCCGACCGTAATGACAATGAATTATGATGATGAAGACGACACAGCAAGGCCCAGTCATCTCGGGGCAGGTGTAAATCCCTGACCCCGACGGGAATCGAACCCGGGACCCTGTGTTCGGTAAGCGAGAACCCTACTGCGAGAGCACGAGCGGAGGAAATTACAGAAATTTACAGTATTGTTCATTTTCAAGATGTGGTCTATTTGTTTCAGTTGCTTTCTGTCATAATGTCTCTTAGTATTCCTAATCTCATTGACTGCTTCCATCCTCGTTTCAAGGAACCTTGTCCTATTACTCTGTTATTGCCTTTATTCCATTTTTGCAATGCATTTTGCCTTCTTGTGATTGGTTCATCACACTTCAACTTCAATCACGCGTGCCTTTTGATTTTGCTGTCTGTACAAGAGATTTATTCAGTACTTCTAGCCTTTTATTAAATACATCTATCCTCAGTTTTGGCCAACTATGCGGGTGTTTAGAAAAGAATGACACTTCTGTCGAGTTCGAGACCTCAGTAACCGATCGTTTTGAGAGTAATTTTTATCACGCTCATTCACATCTTTCTCTAACAAAGCTGCCGGTTTCGTCTGGCATCGCCAATCTTCAGATCGTGAAATCAAGGCGGTGGTTCGATACCTCAATGCAGAAAGCACGTTGTCAACTAAATTTCTACCAAAAACTTTGGCAACTATATTTACTGGTGTAGTTTTAGTCCAAAGCATCACACCTGGTTTAGGCACAGTAAAATTAAGTGCGCAGATAACATGACACTAATTATTACATGAAGTACTAACAAGGAGAGGTCCCCAGCGATGCGATCGACTTTTTAAAACTACACTACTGGCCATTAAAATTGCTACACCAAGAAGAAATCCAGATGATAAACGGGTATTCATTGGACAAATATGTTATACTAGAACTGATGTGTGATTACATTTTCACGCAATTTGGGTGCATAGATCCTGAGAAATCAGTACCCAGAACAACCACCACTGGCCGTAATAACGGCCTTGATACGTCTGGGTATGGCGTGTACAGGTACAGCTGCCCATGCAGCTTCAACACCATACCAAAGTTCATCAAGAGTAGTGACTGGCGTATCGTGACGAACCAGTTGCTCGGCCACCATTGAGCAGACGTTTTCAGGTGGTGAGACATCTGGTGAATGTACTGGCCAGGGCAGCAGTCGAACATTTTATGTATCCAGAAAGGCCCGTAGAGGACCTGCAACATGCAGTCGTGCCTTATCCTGCTGAAATGTAGGGTCTCGCAGGGATCGAATGAAGGGTAGAGCCACGGATCGTAACACATCTGAAATGTAACGTCCACTGTTCAAAGTGCCGTCAATGCAAACAAGAGGTGACCGAGACGTGTAACCAATGGCACACCATTCCATCACGCCCGGTGATGGGCCAGAATGGCGTTGACGAATACACGCTTCCAATCTGCGTTCACCGCGATGTCGCCAAACACGGATGCGACCATCATGATGCTGTAAACAGAACCTGGATTCGTACGAAAAAATGACGTATTGCCTTTCGTGCACCCAAGTTCGTCGTTGAGTACACCACGCAGGCACTCCTGTCTGTGATGCAGCGCCAAGGGTAACTGGATAACCGCAGCCATGGTCTACGAGCTGATAGTCCATGCTGCAACAAACGTCGTCGAACTGTTCGTGCAGATGGTTGTTGTCTTGCAAACGTCCCCATCTGTTGACTCACGGATCGAGACGTGGCTGCACGATCCGTTACAGCCTTGCAGATAAGATGCCTGTCATCTCCACTGTTAGTGATACGAGGCCGTTGGGATCCAGCACGGCGTTCCTTATTACACTCCTGAACCCACCGATTCCATATTCTGCTAACAGTCTTTAGATCTCGACCAACGCGAGCAGTAATGTCGCGATACGATAAACCGCAATCGCGATAGGCTACAATCCGACCTTTATCAAAGTCGGAAACGTGATGGTACGCATTCCTCTTCCTTACACGAGGCATCACAACAACGTTTCACCAGGGAACGCCGGTCAACTGCTGTTTGTGTATGAGAAATCGGTTGGAAACTTTCCTCATGTCAGCACGTTGTAGGTGTCGCCACCGGCGCCAACCTTGTGTGAATGCTCTGAAAATCTAATCATTTGCATATCACAGCATCTTCTTCCTGTCGGTTAAATTTCGCGTCTGTAGCACGTCACCTTCGTGGTGTAGCAATTTTAATGTCCAGTAGTGTATCTATGAAGCGATGTAGGTGAAGATCAGGTGTCACACAATGCCGCCATTCAGCCTGGGACCACCTCGTTTGCGAGTAACTGACGAAAAAAACTGAAATTCGGAATTTTGTGTGGCGCTCAGTTCCGTTAAAAAAGTTGCATTGCATAAGGGACGTTCTAAAACAAACGAGCCGAAGGCGTGACGTTGACGCGTGCCCTCTAGCGACGGGCTGTGAACTTCCACGCTCTGGCCGGAACCACACCTCGTTACACACGCCACGATATTGTACCTTCCTGCCACTGGTCTGCGCATTCCAGATTCGGTCTCGTTTCTTTTTGAACGCCCTTGTATAGTCTGGTTGCGTTATAATGGATAGCAGACGCTTTATACGCAAAAGGTCGTGCGTTCGGATCTCGTTAGGTATACTAAATTCTATTTTTATTTTTAAATCTTTCTCTAAATTACTGCGATTATTCTTTTATTCAGTTAGCTGTCATCATCGACTTCGCTATCACTTTGGGGATTGGCAAACACCGTCCTAAATTAAGCCCTTTTGCCAGAATATTTATATTGAACCAACTGCAAGACGCTCAGGTCTCTGCAGATTTCTCATGTGGCGGATCTAATATAACGTAGCATTGCCTTTCAATTTATGGCACTCATTTTAAGAGGTCATTTATGGAAGACAATGTCTAGGAATGTGTGTTGCTTCGAGTTTTTTGCCCAGTCTAATTCCAGTCTAATTTCATCTGTGCAAAACCTCTCAAGTTTAGCAAGGAACTTTTGGTGCCACTGTTCATTGCTCCTGATTGTACTCATCCAGTGCAATTTCACAACACTCAGATCTTCTGTACTCCTGATTGACACACGTAAGGCGATAGCACAGGCGTTTTCAACATTTGAGTTCCGATAACGGTGATTCCTTCCAAGTCACTGTATAACTTCCTTAACAATGGTCGTCTGAATGGGAACAATTATACATTGTCGCACTTCATAACGAGCTGTCATTTGAAAATGGCGTTTTAGGCTGAAACAGTCATCGTGGTTAGTACATTTAACAATGGTTCACGTGGAATGTGTTATCATTCCTAAAATATTGCAGGACTGTGGACGGAAGTAAAAAGAAGATAATAGTTACACCACTAGTTTCTTCACCTTGCTGGTTCGCTATTTTTAGATAATACAGATTGAAAGTTGCTGTTTACCTATTACCTATAAATAGCCCATACTACATTCTTGCAGCTGAATTTTATTTTGGTTTTCTACCAAACAAGTTACTCTTAACAGTGGTTTACATCTTCAGTGGTCTTCAATGTAGGAAGAAAGATCTGAGGTTAACACCCTGTACACTCTGAGATAATTAAAAGCACAGGAGAAGCTCGGACTGAGGAAGGGTGGAGGAGAAGTTCCTATGTGACTCTTTTAAAGGAACTGTCCCAGCATTGACCTTAAACCAATTAGACAAAGCATGGAAAAAGTAAATCGGATGGCTGCACGGGAACTGTAATAGCCTTTTTCTCGAAAATAAACCCAGTGTGTTATCTTTCCAATACATTCCTGAGTTCTGGTATGCATATGATTGTAGGTTTCCCTATGAATATTTTGTTTAGAGGTCTGGTAAGCTTCATAGGAGCATTTCTAAGTTAAGTTAATATATGTATCAGTGAAAGGCACAGGATTTAAACAGACCACTTAGTTTTATGTCTATTATGTGTTATTTGAACCCACTGACTCTCTTGGATGGACTGCTACAATCAAATGTCTTTGAGAGACATTTTCAGTTTACTGTATTTCATAACCTTGCCGTTCTCAACTATGGGGAGGAAAAGAGTTGTTTATATGTTGTTAATAATTACCAGTTTGCATCCGCCTACTTAGAAACGAATGAAACGAATTTTTCGAGCAATATACGTTTCGTTTTTATTATTATTTGAAAGGCATCTTGAGTGACAAATTTCGTAGATGTGTTCCGGTTTTATAATAGTTCTGCTTATTTCCATATGAAGTTTCATTTGTGCTGCACTAGGAAATGAACAGTTACTTTCTTCCTGTTATGTTTCCCAACATAAAGCATTGAATTTGATAATTATTGAACATAGGATTAATTTAATAACTAGCACATCTCGAGTTGAGAAATAACTCGTATCATTGATGTAATATGATTTCCTTCTATTTTTAGTGTAATCTATTAGCAGCTTATATATTTTGATACACAAGGCAACATACTATTTTTACTGTACATCAGGTACAGGCAAGCTGAAGATTTCTAGTGTTTCGATGAAGAAAAGATTTAAATGTTTCTCAGGAAATTTAACTTGTTCACTAGCAGTCGGAGCAAACTCACAACGCCAATGAATTATAAGTTTTTCAATTATTTTTGTTACGAAAAGTCGTTATATGCGTAAAAATAAAATAAACACGTTCAATTGATCCGTTGTAGCAAGTACACCATACTTCAGTGCTTTTGAAACTGATTCCGTCCGTCATCCAACGTATCCATCGTCTAACTGCAGACACTAATGTTTCTTGTCATCAGACCACCACTCACGCACGGCTAATCTTGCTCCAGGTGAAAGATAAACCACGTGACAAGCTCGTACTTGGCTTATTCCGAGCATGCTACACTTGCCGAAAAATTGGAAGCTGACTTCGTTACTTAAGTTGAAACGATTGTTTTCAATGTATAGATTCCATTTTTCCAGTAAGGTTGTGTATTAAGATTGCCGAACAGCTCCACAATCTGAACGTCTAAGGTTATACACTTAGTTCTTTAGCTTAATCGATGTGTGGCAAGAAAGGATTTCTTATACTTACAGTAATATGAAAACAGTGTGCAACAACTCTCTAACACGTTACTGGTTTGTGACGTGCTGCATCATAACTAAAAATACTGCTTCGGCATAGTAAACAGGCACTGTTTCCCAAATTATATTTTGTTTCCCATCAATCATGGTTCACACCTAATTGTGTAAGGTGCCTTTAATCTTCACAGTAGGTCTCTGCTTTCTGCAGTTGTCCAAGAGTTTGACCGAGTCACTATTCGTAATTGGAAGCAACAACGTTCTTGCAGCCTATTCCTCCTTCCCTTTTACAATGAAATTTTATTCAATTTACATTTTGCTTCAATTCTGTAATCGATCTAAAGCGAGAGTAGTCTACATGAACTGCCAGTGAACTGTCGGTGAGCAGTCCTCTTCTGAACGTGAACTGGTAGCTGCAGAAATGCCTATACCGGAATACCACCTCAGTGCAAGTAAACTACCTAACATTCACTATGAATATGTAGAAGCAGGATTCTAGGAAAGATATAATAATTATGCTGGTTTTGAAACGTACACTCAGTGAACAGAAAGTAACCACGAATCTTCTAAAATTAAAATGGCACAGAAAATAGAGGAGTAGAACATTTCATCAAAATCTAAAACAAAATCATCCAAAAATAGACATAATAACAGAAAATTACTTCAAAATTCGAAATTATCTTTGCGTATTATTTTACAATATAAAGTTATTATCCATAATTGAAATTAGTGAGTTATTAATGGGCTCCGTGAAGCAGTAAAGTCATCGTTGAATCGAACATGGTTCAAAAGATTCTACTGCTTTAAGTGTGTCTGCTATTCTAGAACGCCATAGACCTCTTTCAACTTACGATCTGGAAAACCCTAATCATATATGTTGGGTACCACACTAGAGCAATGCTTGACAGTAGAATATATACACAAAAGTCTGGATGATTTACTGATCTGGCCTTGTAACACTAACCAAAACGGCCTTGCTGTGCTGGTACTGCGAACGGCTGAAAGCAAGGATTTACTACAGCCGTAATTTTTCCCGAGGGCATGCAGATTTACTGTATGGTTAAATGATGATGGCGTCCTCTTGGGTAAAATATTCCGGAGGTAAAATAATCCCCCATTCGGATCTCCGGGCGGGGACTACTTAGGAGGATGTTGTTATCAGGAGAAAGGAAACTGGCGTTCTACGGATCGGAGCGTGGAATGTCAGATACCTTAATCGAGCAGGTAGGTTAGAAAATTTAAAAACGGAGATGGATAGGTTAAAGTTAGATATAGTGGGAATTAGTGAAATTCAGTGGCAGGAGGAACAAGACTTCTGGTCAGGTGACTACAGGGCTATAAACACAAAATCAAATAGGGCTAATGCAGGAGTAGGTTTAATAATGAATAGGAAAACAGGAATGCGGGTAAGCTTCTGCAAACAGCATAGTGAACGTATTATTGTGGCCAAGACAGACACGAAATCCACGCCTACCACAGTAGTACAAGTTTATATGCCAACTAGCTCCACAGATGACGAAAAGATTGATGAAATGTATGATGAGATAAAAGAAATTATTCAGATAGTGAAGGGAGACGAAATTTTAATTGTCATGGGTGACTGGAATTCGATAGTAGGAAAAGGAAGAGAAGGAAACGTAGTAGGTGAATATGGAATGGGATTAAGGAATGAAAGAGGAAGCAGCCTGGTAGAATTTTGCGCAGAGCATAACTTCATCATAGCTAATACTTGGTTCAAGAATCATAAAAGAAGGTTGTATACATGGAAGAAGCCTGGACATACTAGGAGGTCTCAGATAGATTATATAATGATAAAACAGAGATTCAAGAACAAGGTTTTAAATTGTGAGACATTTCCAGGGGCAGATATGGAATCTGGCCGCAATCTATTGGTTAAGAACTGTCGATTAAAACTGAAGAAACTACAAAAAGGTGGGAATTTGAGGAGATGGGACCTAGATAAACTGAAAGAACCAGAGGTTGTAGAGAGCTTCAGGGAGAGCATTAGGGAACGATTGACAAGAATGGGAGAAAGAAATACAGTAGAAGAAGAATGGGTAGCTTTGAGAGATGAAATAGTGAGTAAAGCCAAACGTGCTCAGTGTAAATAAAACTTTTGTTACAGTCACGAAAGACAGGATATTTCTCAATATTACATACGACACCTATGTGGTACTTAAATGAGATATTGTTATTCAATAAATTTTATATGAAATTTAGGTATCTTGACCACATTTCATTCTCAACACTGTGGCAACTAAAATCGACCATACGGAAATATACGCTGTTGACATCTACTCTGCAAACTCTTCAAAATTTCGTGCAATGGTTTACTACTTTTAATGCTGCATAATAACTGCTTTGAACATCGAAAAAAAATTAAGTCATTTATGGGGGGAAGTATCAGTCAAGAAGACATGTAAAAATCTAATTTTTGGGCCAAATAGTTTTTGTGGAATCGAATGATAAGTGTGTCAAAGCAGTGGGAACACCATGTGTCTGCACAGGCGAGCAGTGCAGTGACAAAATCGCGCACAGCGCGGAATGCAGGGAGCACGTCTTTGTAACAGCGAAAGGATTAATGCTGCCGTGGTGGCTTTACTTCATGAACTGCGCGCTCCCCCCTAAACGTAAGCTTGCGAACTAGCTATACTATGGCGCTGCTTCTATTGGCGCGTGCGTCGTGTGCAACTGGCAACGCAGCAGTCTCCCGCTTCTGGGCGGGCATGCTCGAGCCACCAAGATAAAAGAATTGAACTATAGGAGATGAAGAAGCTTGCACAGGATAGCATGGAGAGCTGCATCAAACGAGTCTCATGACTGAAGACCACGACAAAGCAACAACACAATAGTCTGTCAGAGGCTAAACCCGAAATCGTTATCCCTGTCTGGCGAAACCGCTGCCTGATCCTGCAGAAGGAGTGTCTTACATTTTTTTTTTTTTAACTATCCACAGATCCTGAGCACTTCAGTAAAGCAACAAAACCGATGTCGCATTCTTCATCTTTGAAGCCTCGGTGAAATGGTTCGCAAACTTACAAATCACACGAATTTCCTAAATAATAATTGGAATAAAACAGTTTTAAACATCAATATGTCAACTTCGAGGAGTAACCGGCTCCCGTCCATTCCGCACTGCAGTAGTTCGGTAGTATTAGCAGTGCAGCTGCTGCGGTGCCTTTGTCAATCTTTCGGGATCTTTAGAGATACAACATGCTACAAAGAGTGCGCCAGTGCCCATACAGGGTCTTAAGTGGGGAAGAAAAGCTTCTGTTTTGTAAAAACAAACTTAGTTGCAGCATCATTCTTCATTGTGTTTGGCTCTCCTGTCATATTGTACATTTACCCACGTTTTGGCTCCTTTAGTAGGCAGCATTCATAGATGTGACTGGCTGCGATTCGTGGTTACCGATTTACATATATTAATAAATCTCTAACCCTCCACTTCAAGTGGTTCATATGGCTCTGAGCAGTATGGGACATCTGAGGTCATCAGTCCCCTAGAACTTACTACTTAAAGCTAATAAACCTAAGGACATCACGCACATCCATGCCCGAGGCAGGTTTCGAACCTGCGACCGCAGCAGTCACTAGGTTCCGGACTGAACTGCCTAGAACCGCTCGGCCACCGCGGCTGGCTAACCCTCCACTTGAAAATGCCTGTGCCTGCTATGTTGATTGTTTGTTAACAGCATTAAGGTGGTGTGGTATCAGAAGGTTAGACTAAGAATGTTTTGATGTTAATTCGATTTGGTTGTTCGCAGTGAATCCCTTGAAAACTAGCATCAGGAGGCTGATGAAGGCGGTTTTCTGTAACAGCTAAAACATTGCTAGTTTTCTGACATAACAGAAATTTAGGTAGGGCGTTCAATAAGTAATGCAAAACATTCCAGAACATCTTATTATTCCCCACTCCGTAAGCTACAAAACCGTATTTTTCAGAATAATCTCCTTTCAAAGCAACGTCCTTACAGCATATTACTGGAAGAGCCTATATGCCCGCATGGTACCACTCTACTGGCCGATGTCGCGACCAACGGGTTATTGCATCAGTAACCTCCTCGTCATCAACGTACTGCTTCCCGTGGGGTGCATCCTTCATTGGGCCAAACAGGTGGAAGTTGGTAAGTGCGAGGTCCGGATTGTAGGCTGGATGTGGAAGAACAGTCCAATGAAGCTTTTTGAGCTTAGCTATAATGGAGAAGGAGAAAGTCGTTTGCATTTTTGTGGTTACGAACAAGCTGAAGTCGTTTGTTCATTTTCCTGATGGTAGCACAGCACACTCTAGAGTTAATAGATGCACCATAATAGAGGACATCAAACAGAATAAACCCTTGAGAATCCCAGAAGACCGCCGCTATGACATTATGGGCTGAAAACGATGCTTTGAACTTTCTCTTCGGAGGAGAGGTAGTGTGGCGCCAATCTATGGATTGCCATTTTGTTTCTAGTTCGAAGTGATGAACCCATGTTTCATAGTCTGTGACGACGTTCGACAAAAAGTTGTCACCCTCAACTTCATAATGTGAGAGTTATTCCGCAAAGATGGTTCTTCGCTGCCCTTTATGGTCTTCTGTTTTCTGGCGAGGAAACCAGCGGGCAAATACCTTTGAGTACCCCATCTGGTGGACGATTATGTCAGCACCACCAACAGAGACGTCCAGTTGAGCAGCGAGGTGCTCCGTCGATCACCTCGAATGAGAGTGTCCGCACGTTCCAACACTGCACGAGCCACAGCTGTGTGCAGCCAGTGGGCACACAGGAGATCGAACACTCTTCACCATGTTGCGGTGGTGACAGGCGCCTCAGCCAACGACTCACTGTGCTTTTGTTCACTACCAGGCCCCTCTAGACACTCTGCAAGCGCCTATAAATATCTACGATGCTCTGGTATTCCGCCAGAAAAATCAATGGCAGCTCTCTGCTTGGAACGCATCTCCGCTACAGACACCATTCTGAAGTGTCAGCTCCAGTCGGAACTTCATGAAATAATAGGGACAGAAGCGGGGCTATCCCACCATGTCCAGCAACAAATACGGCATTCTTTGAACCTAAAGTGGCACAGCTGTCATGGTGCCTTACTTACAATTTCAGGTCCCATGAATGCCCAGGCTAAAGTCTCACACAGCATAATGCTCCACTGCTGGCCTGCATCCGTAGGGTGGTGCGTGTTACAGGCAGCCATTGGCCTAGATGATGTGGAATCGGGACGTGAATATTACCTGATCTAAAAGTAAATTTTATTTGTCCTATCAGGCGACATGTTTTCATAAATCCACTGCCCTACAGCAATAGTGACCATGTCGTTGCGTCAATGTGGGAACACGTCGAGATATGTGCTGCAAAGCTCTACGTTCAACATGTGCGCGGAAGGATGTGCTTCAAATAATCTGTGTATGTGCTATCAACGGACTCTGTCGTCAGGTATGGCACTACTTCACAGAACAGGCGAGCCTCCACCTCCAAGAGCTGTGATGAGAGGTGAACTGTGCTGGCGTAAGCAGTCGCCAGCTCACCAGTCAGCAAAGATATAGCGCGAAGATTGATAATAGGCCAGGTTCAAGCGCTCCTATCACTAGAGAGGCCAGAGACACACTGTCAAGCAAACCACTGACAACGCCCCATCGACAGTAAGTATTTAGGCCGCCACTACTGACTAGAGGGACTCACTGACTCTTTCCAGTCTGGCGTCTGTCACTCATTCGCAGAGTGGGATCAGTTCGTAAAAAGCTAGGACAGTACACAGCGACCAGAATGACGACTGTAGCAAAATTACTAATATTGTCTACAAGATGACTATTTCTGAAGGGCTTGTACCGCAACACATGGACTTTATTTCACTTAAGTACCCAGTTCATATAAATAAAGGTCTGTTTTAATCCAAGTGTGAATTTGTGTTGTAGAAAGAGAATACCGGCCACTCTTAACATCCTCCAACTTGCTTCCCTGCGGTACAAAACAGTACAATGGCGACGAGGATACTGTAGTGGCGGCGAGGACACTACATGAGCACTAACACCTTTCGCCTACTCATTGTTCCGCCGTCCTTCCAATACTTTCCATAAATTCTTACAGCAATAGCACCCAGGTGATGACAAGCTTCGCCATGTCTGAGAAGTTCATTCCCAGGCGCTGAGCCACAATAAGTTCCTCTTCTAACTCCACATATCTTCACAAATGTACCAGCAAACTATCGGATCCCTTATAGGCAAAATCAGTGATGTATTTCGTGGCAGAAACGTAAAAACAAGCTATTAAGCAGGTGGTCATAATGTATTGGCTTATCAGCGTAAATTATAATTCAAGTTATTAATCTGTAACGAGCTGCCGGAGACCGTGGGTCTCCGATACCAAAATACTCAGAGGTATCACTGAATAATCTGAATGTTTGTGGATGCATCACGTGCTCCCAACGCCTTCAGGCGGCATTTTCGGGAGTTACGCTTGCCTCAGGACGCTCCCATACCACTCCCAGAAATCGGGTTGTTAAGTGTGTCTTACTATCGTAGTCATTGTAGTAACTGCCAAGTAGTGCTACAGCCGTTAGCACAATGAGCACATAAACAACGAAATGCCAAAAAAAAATAGCATTTGCTTTTCCATAATGCATTTTCGAACATACGTGTTCAGTTCTGGAAATGATAACTGATGTATGAAGGCAGAAAGAACTAGCCCTTTCATTAAACACATACCTGATGAAAATAAGTGAATCGGCTAGAAGACGTGGTTTGATGTCGATGTAACTACACACATGCACACCATCTGTGGGTATGTAAACAATTAGAGTTACAATTCTCTGTGATACATAGAGCGGCCACCAGTGTGTATTACTGTGTTTGTGTTTACAGTCGTTACCAGGCATGGTAGAGCATATACGAAGAGGAGCGTCACATGTTACCTGATCACCGTAAAGGACACGAAGATAGAGCATACTCACATGGGACAACTTTATCGGCACCGGACATTGATTGATAGGGGCTTAATTTTGGGTATGTATTTGAACTGCTGACAAATTGGGCGATATCCATAATAACGAGGCCTGACAAGGTCACTTTGAAGACAACAGCGGTACAAAGCTTGACAATGTATGACATCACAACCATCTGCGACTGTAAAAATTTGTTTTATTCAGTGTCCTGTCTAAATCGTAATGATGAAGGCTAACATTACGAGTGGAACCAGTCACTGCATAAAATAAATACTTGTGTTTATAGACTGTTGCCGTTTTCACAAGATATCCAGATTTTTGCGGCATTCGGGGGTGACAGTGGTCCGAGACTTGACAGCATAGAAACGTAAGGGCATGTGCATCCGTCGTAATGGTTTCAACTGACCACGTCTGACAGCCGTAACGGTTAATCGCCGTGTTGGGCGTCAAGCACATCGTAACCACCGCACATTTGCGCCTGCCCTCGGAAAATACGTAATGGGCTTCCTTAAAAGATTATACGTCATTCCGTTCCCTGATCAGAGACCAGCAGCTGCCGGAGTAAGAAATTACTTTTCCAAGAGCATACTGCTTTAATACCACAAACATCTGGGGCCGTGACTGGGGACCAAGGACTACTGACTATTGGCCTCGGATTGTGTTCGACGATAAAATAGGTCCTGCATTAACGTGGATGAGTATCGTCGACAAGAATGGCGGTGACATGGAGGGAAGTCTCATTCTTCAAATGTTATGGAGAGGCACAGTTCCCTCACTCCCCCACCGGGTTTGGCATCAGATCAGACTTGGAAGCAATATAGACAACTATGAAGGCGGCACAGGGCTAAATGACGGGCATCCTACGCCATCACGTATCGCCTTTCGCTCCACAATGTCGTGGTGCCATTTTTCGTCCACACATGGCACGAGTCTCTGTGAACTGCCTGTGTGGTGCTGAGGTACTGTCGTGGCCAGCAACATCTCCATATCCCTGTTAGAGCACGTGTGGGACAAGCTTCGACGTCAGATCCATCCCCGGGCCAGTACCCACGACATCATAGACCACTTGCAACAGTTATCGGCGAGTTTCCCTCAGCGCAGGATAATATGGCCTTAAGACAACACCCCCCCCCCCTCCCATTAACCATGGACCTTGCCGTTGGTGGGGAGGCTTGCGTGCCTCAATGATACAGATAGCCATACCGTAGGTGCAACCACAACGGAGGGGTATCTGTTGACAGGCCAGACAAACGTGTGGTTCCTCAAGAGGGGCAGCAGCCTCTTCAGTAGTTGCAGGGGCAACAGTCTGGATGATTGACTGATCTGGCCTTGTAACACTAACCAAAACGGCCTTGCTGTTGTGGTACTGCGAACGGCTGAAAGCAAGGGGAAACTAAAGCCGTAATTTTTCCCGAGGGATTGCAGCTTTACTGTATGGTTAAATGATGATGGCGTCCTCTTGGGTAAAATATTCCGGAGGTAAAATAGTCCCCCATTCCTATCTCCGGGCGGGGACTACTCAGGAGGACGTGGTTATCAGGAGAGAGAAAACTGGCGTTCTACGGATCGGAGCGTGGAATGTCAGGTCCCTTAATCGGGCAGGTAGGTTAGAAAATTTAAAAAGGGAAATGGATAGGTTAAAGTTAGATATAGTGGGAATTAGTGAAGTTCGGTGGCAGGAGGAACAAGACTTTTGGTCAGGCGAATAAAGGGTTATAAATACAAAGTCAAATAGGGGTAATGAAGCAGTAGGTTTAATAATGAATAAAAAAAAAATAGGAATGCGGGTAAGCTACTACAAACAGCATAGTGAACGCATTATTGTGGCTAAGATAGACACGAAGCCCACGCCTACTACAGCAGTACAGCCAACTAGTTCTGCAGATGACGAAGAAATTGAAGAAATATATGATGAAATAAAAGAAAATATTCAGATAGTGAAGGGAGACGAAAATTTAATAGTCATGTGTGACTGGTATTCGGTAGTAGGAAAAGGGAGAGAAGGAAACGTAGTAGGTGAATGTGGATTGGGGCTGTGAAATGAAAGAGGAAGCCTTCTGGTAGAATTTTGCACAGAGCATAACTTAATCATGGCTAACACTTGGTTCAAGAATCATAAAAGAAGGTTGTATACATGGAAGAATCCTGGAGATACTAAAAGGTATCAGATAGATTATATAATGGTAAGACAGAGATTTAGGAACCAGGTTTTAAATTGTAAGACATTTCCAGGGGCAGATGTGGACACTGACTACAATCTATTGGTTATGAACTGTAGATTAAAACTGAAGAAATTGGAAAAAGGTGGGAATTTAAGGAGATGGGACCTGGATAAACTGACTAAACCAGAGGTTGTAGAGAGTTTCAGGGACAGTATAAGGGAACAATTGGCAGGAATGGGGGAAAGAAATACAGTAGAAGACGAATGGGTAGCTCTGAGGGATGACGTAGTGAAGGCAGCAGAGGATCAAGTAGGTAAAAAGACGAGGGCTAGTTGAAATCCTCGGGTAACAGAAGAGATATTGAATTTAATTGATGAAAGGAGAAAATATAAAAATGCAGTAAATGAAGCAGGCAAAAAGGAATATAAACGTCTCGAAAATGAGATCTACAGGAATTGCAAAATGGCTAAGCAGGCATGGCTAGAGGACAAATGTAAGGATGTGGAGGCTTATCTCACTAAGGGTAAGATAGATACAGCCTACAGGAAAATTAAGGATACCTTTGGAGAAAAGAGAGCCACTTGTATGAATGTCAAAAGCTCAGATGGAAACCCAGTTCTGTGCCAAGAGGGGAAAGCAGAAAGGTGGAAGGAGTATATAGAGGGTCTATACAAGGGCGATGTACTTGAGGACAATATTATGGAAATGGAAGAAGATGTAGATGAAGATGGAATGGGAGATACGAAACTGCGTGAAGAGTTTGACAGAGCACTGAAAGACCTAAGTCTAAATAGGGCCTCGGAAGTAGACAACATTAAATTAGATCTCCTGATGGTCTTGGGAGGGCCAGTCCTGACAAAACTCTACCATCTGGTGAGCAAGATGTACGAGACAGGCGAAATACCCTCAGACTTCAAGAGGAATATAATAATTTCAAACCCAAAGAAAGCATGTGTTGACAGATGTGAAAATTACCGAACTATCAGTTTAATAAGTCACAGCTGCAAAATACTAACGTAAATTCTTTGCAGACGAATGGAAAAACTGGTAGAAGCCGACCTCGGGGAATTCTAAAGGTGGCAGGGGTAAAATACAGAAAGCGAAAGGCTATTTACAATTTGTTCAGAAACCAGATGTCGAGGGACATGAAAGGGAAGCAGTGGTCGGGAAGGGAGTGAGACAGGGTCGTAGCCTCTCCCCGATGCTATTCAATCTGTATATTGAGCAAGCAGTAAAGGGAACAAAAGAAAATTTCGGAGTAGGTTTTAAAATCCATGATGAAGAAATAAAAACTTTTTAGGTTCGCCAATGACATTGTAATTCTGTCAGAGACAGCAAAGGATTTGCAAGAGCATTTGAACGGAATTGATGGTGTCTTGAAGGGAGGATATAAGATAAAAATCAATAAAAGCAGAACGAGGATAATGGAATGTAGTCGAATTAAGTCGGGTGATGTTGAGGGTATTAGATTAGGAAATGAAACACTTAAAGTAGTGAAGGAGTTTTGCTATTTGGGGAGCAAAATAACTGATGATGTTCGAAGTAGAGAGGATATAAAATGTAGACTGGCAATGGCAAGGAAAGCGTTTCTGAAGAAGAGAAATTTGTTAACACCGAGTATAGATTTAAGTGTCAGGAAGTCGTTTCTGAAAGTATTTGTATGGAGTGTAGCGATGTATGGAAGTGAAACGTGGACGATAAATAGTTTAGACAAGAAGAGAATAGAAGCCTTCGAAATGTGGTGCTACAGAAGAATGCTAAAGATTAGATGGGTAGACCTCATAACTAATGAGGAGGTGTTGAATAGGATTGGGGAGAAGAGACGTTTGTGGCACAACTTGACTAGAAGAAGTGATCGGTTGGTAGGACATGTTCTGAGGCATCAAGGGATCACCAATTTAGTATTGGAGGGCACCGTGGAGGGTAAAAATCGTAGAGGGAGACCAAGAGATGAGTACACCAAGCAGATTCAGAAGGATGTAGGTTGCAGTAGGTACTGGGAGATGAAGAAGCTTGCGCAGGATAGAGTAACATGGAGAGCTGCATCAAACCAGTCTCAGAACTGAAGACCGCAACAACAACAACAACAACAAGACACCATCGAATCAAAAACAATCGGAGCATTTAACGCATCTACGACAGAGGACGGCCAACGTCATACTCAGGAGTGCGCTGATACTCAAAGTTCTTTTTTAGTATCTTATACATCTTCAGGAACTAAATAATAAGCAACCAGTTGCATAAACGGAATTTAATTTCTTTAGTGGTTTAGGGCAACAGTAAAGAAATCAAATTTCCATTACGCAAATAGTCGCTTATTATGTCGTCAAAGTTCTTTGTAAATTTGATTCGATCACTGAAATAAGATCACATACCCTATCAGTCCTTTAAGTTTTGTTTCCTCGTCTTCTCCCAGCGCTTCGCTTCAGCTAGTGTACAAATCAAATACTGTAAGAATATCGATGAACTATTTATCAGATTAGGAGAGGCTCTTAGCATCACATGTGTTTGCAGGCAAGATCGTTAATGTTATTACAGTAAAAAAATTATGTTATGACATTTTATGCTGATATGTTAGGGTTAAAATTTGGATGATGCTGTGACTAGCAAGCAGCTAGTTAGCACAAGAGAGAAACCCACGGAGAACACCATCAAATCAGCCAGAAGGCCAGTGACCACAGCCCCCCCCCCCCTCAAACCCTCTAAAAAATCTGGATATATTTATCATTCAATTAATGTTAATTGTTCCCTCGACAATGAATTATTACCCATGTTCATAGACAAGAGTGTAGTGTCTGGAGTAAGACGCTAAAATGGGAGTCCGCAGAAATGTCAAAATTTGCCACTTCTTTTTATAACTGTTACGCTGAGTTTCATAATGTATCGTGCCGCAGGAACTACATTGAGTCGAACGTTTAGAAAACTTACAGTATTTCCAACGATTAATAAGTATAGACTCAATGCTTGTAAGTCCAATTACAGAGACTAAATGATAAGCTTATTGCACTGCTGTATCCTAAGCTCAAATTTTTACGTAATTAATATGAATATTAATGCCACTTTCGTGTTTAAACGCTCTTAAATTATATCCTCACTACGCTTAAATATAAGATACCCAACGAATTATATAAGAAATACACTCCTGGAAATTGAAATAAGAACACTGTGAATTCATTGTCCCAGGAAGGGGAAACTTTATTGACACATTCCTGGGGTCAGATACATCACATGATCACACTGATAGAACCACAGGCACATAGACACAAGCAACAGAGCATGCACAATGTCGGCACTAGTACAGTGTATATCCACCTTTCGCAGCAATGCGGGCTGCTATTCTCCCATGGAGACGATCGTAGAGATGCTGGATGTAGCCCTGTGGAACGGCTTGCCATGCCATTTCCACCTGGCGCCTCAGTTGGACCAGCGTTCGTGCTGGACGTGCAGACCGCGTGAGACGACGCTTCATCCAGTCCCAAACATGCTCAATGGGGGACAGATCCGGAGATCTTGCTGGCCAGGGTAGTTGACTTACACCTTCTAGAGCACGTTGGGTGGCACGGGATACATGCGGACGTGCATTGTCCTGTTGGAACAGCAAGTTCCCTTGCCGGTCTAGGAATGGTAGAACGATGGGTTCGATGACGGTTTGGAAGTACCGTGCACTATTCAGTGTCCCCTCGACGATCACCAGTGGTGTACGGCCAGTGTAGGAGATCGCTCCCCACACCATGATGCCGGGTGTTGGCCCTGTGTGCCTCGGTCGTATGCAGTCCTGATTGTGGCCCTCACCTGCACGGCGCCAAACACGCATACGACCATCATTGGCACCAAGGCAGAAGCGACTCTCATCGCTGAAGACGACACGTCTCCATTCGTCCCTCCATTCACGCCTGTCGCGACACCACTGGAGGCGGGCTGCACGGTGTTGGGGCGTGAGCGGAAGACGGCCTAACGGTGTGCGGGACCGTATCCCAGCTTCACGGAGACGGTTGCGAATGGTCCTCGCCGATACCCCAGGAGCAACAGTGTCCCTAATTTGCTGGGAAGTGGCGGTGCGGTCCCCTACGGCACTGCGTAGGATCCTACGGTCTTGGCGTGCATCCGTGCGTCGCTGCGGTCCGGTCCCAGGTCGATGGGCACGTGCACCTACCGCCGACCACTGGCGACAACATCGATGTACTGTGGAGACCTCACGCCCCACGTGTTGAGCAATTCGGCGGTACGTCCACCCGGCCTCTTGCATGCCCACTATACGCCCTCGCTCAAAGTCCGTCAACTGCACATACGGTTCACGTCCACGCTGTCGCGGCATGCTACCAGTGTTAAAGACTGTGATGGAGCTCCGTATGCCACGGCAAACTGGCTGACACTGACGGCGGCGGTGCACAAATGCTGCGCAGCTAGCGCCATTCGACGGCCAACACCGCGGTTCCTGGTTTGTCCGCTGTGCCGTGCGTGTGATCATTGCTTGTACAGCCCTCTCGCAGTGTCCGGAGCAAGTATGGTGAGTCTGACACACCGGTGTCAATGTGTTCTTTTTTCCATTTCCAGGAGTGTATTTTAATCATATACCAACAATACACTGAATGAAGGGGAAAATCCCGGACAGCTACAAAACCAACCAGCAAAAATCATATACTTGTTCTTCTCAGTGTGAATAAACAAGAAATAATCTTTAAAAAATGGCTTATTCAACGGTGATACCATTTATGACAATTTCTTAGCTTCTGAAACTTAGCATTTGAACGTTTTATTGTATTCGTCACTTATATTAGATAATGTAGACTTGGCTACATGATATTGAGCAAGAAATGTTTTGAAAAAAACGTTTTTGGAGTTGTTTGGATGAAGTTTAACCGAGCATCAACATTCGACTCGTGGATGTGGGTAACCTCCCAAATTTTATCCTAAATTTGCCGGAAGAATCTACTGTAAGAGCTTGAGACAGAACCAAAGCGTAACTCACTTCCCCAGTTTGAAACATTACCGAACAGCCATGCCAAATGAATAGCATGATTCGTAACCCTACGATAGTGTGTTGGACTGTGTCGCATCCCATGTAGAGAAGGTCCCGATTCCTGGAGCGAACAAAGTTTCACACATGTTTTTCTCGATTGATGTATTTGGGTTCATAGATGATCAGACCTACATTATGGCAAGCCTATGTTCCTTACGTTCTACCGCAATAACTCGGCTGTGTATGCCAGAACGTAAATCCGGCAAGCGATCACGGGTCATCTTTCTCAACAGAGAAATAATGAACTACTGCACAGAGTTCGTAATGCAGAAAGGGGAGGCACGTCCGAGTGGAAATACGGGAGGAATGTTGGGCAGGTTCTCTGCGGTTTTGACAGTTTTTATTAATTTCTGGAAATTGTTGGCATCATCCGCTCGCCGGGACGTTGGATCTGTCGCTTTCTGTGAGAAGAAGCGAAGTAGGTAAGACTTGGTATTCCTTCGGATTGGTTCTTTGGATGTTCGAGTCTACCTTGAGTGCACAACCGCACTGAAACGGTCGCCGCGTGAAGGAAACGGCGTAACACCCCGTGAACACTAAGCTGCAGACCAAACCTGAAGTTGTACAGTAATGGCTAAAGCCACGGTAATGCCCGATCCGCTCGGCAGTTCAAAAATCTACGGTGTAGTAGAAACGGAGACTATCATTGTTAGCAGTACAGGATAACTGTGTAACGAATAAAACTCCTGTACCTCCAGTAAACCGAGATTCCAGGACAGAACAAGTGACCAGTCCCGTTCGCACTGTCTCTTCAACTGTTTCAGACGCATATGGTCCTACTACGTCTAACTGGTTCTCTTGCACTGATCAACAGTCATGTTATATCTGGAGTGTGGCATATGAATTCTTATGTATCATTTTCTTGTAGACACGAAAGTACGTATACAAATGTGGTAAAATCTGTCTCACTTTTACTGTCGATATGGTTATTTTATTTCGTTATTTTTTCATTTGTCTACATATTTTGAAAGTGAAAAAATCAATGTGTGTGTGCACAGATATGAATGGTCCCTACAATATCTGAGCGCTAAGCATAACACTCAAGATTGGGGACTCTTACTGATACCTCTAAAAGCAGCTTCAAAGTGGTGTGAATAAAACTCCAGCATTATCTTTGGCTCATTCCGTCAATAACAAGGGGGTATACGAAAACAGGGTTCTGTTACTTTATGCTAACAGATATAAAGTATCATGTTTTTTTTTTTTTAATTTCAGGCATATTTTGTAGTTGCAAATGTGACCGTTTTCAATACACTGGAAGTACGAATTAAAAAAACACTTTCAGTCACAAATTTTCGGGTTTTATTAAATACACAATGCATTTCAGACCCTGTGGGTCCATCATCATGCGTAAATCGTCTTTGTACAAGACATATTTTTTTCTGTTAAATGAGGTGAAAAGAATTTTCTTATCATAACGTTTATTGTGAGGTTACGAATTTCGTAAATCAAACGCGGAAAATATATGCGATACTGGAGAAACAAAGAGTGTAAACTTACCATTGAATCAAGAAACGCGTTTTTAACTTTTTAACATCACCATGCATTGGTTTCTCCATCCTGTTCACGCATATCACGTGAAGCGCATTTGTATACACATTTTTGTACACAATTCACAGCTGTTGTTCAACAGTGATCAAAGATGAATTTTATTTTATCATAGTGCCAGAGACCCAATTATTAGACAGTTGACATATACAGGAAATAACTTTAGAATAGGTCTTTAAAATTCCTAAAATAACTGCGGCTAGCGGAATCTGTCTGTTCATTTAACACAGATCCTGGTTTTCTGATTCTGTGGAGGCATATCTCCAGCTGACTGAGGGTTTTAACAATTGCTTCATTGTGCAGTACTACCAAATGGTTTTCTATGCTGATGAAAATACGTTTCCTTTCCGACATACGTTGTGCAATAGCCGATTTTTCGAGGTGATTGAGCCTGAAAGCGTTTACGTGTGCTTGATAACGGGTTTTAATGTTTTGTCTGTTTTACCATATAATATGCAGGACAACTGGGGCATGATACGCTGTACATTCCACTTCTGTTGAATTTTTGAGTATTTGATTTTATGTTATGGACGAATATGTTTCCTAACTTACTATTACTTGAGAATCTAACTGTTACTTTTTTTTTTTTAATAGATTAGTGACTTTATGTTATATGGGGCCCAGTTATGGGATACTGCCAAATATTTTCTCTTCTTTCACAGTGTCGCCATTTGTTGCCTTACTTTCATGTATTTGTATGTCTAAATTGCCAGTTGTTTTGGCTCTATAGCTATTGTTTATGACAATGCTTTTTATTGAATATAGCCCATTCCTAAGATTGTTTTCGTCTAAATAAAGAGAGTGCACTCTGAGCAACATGGAACTAAGAGCAGCAACTTTCTGAGTGACGGACTGGCATGATGAGTTGTCGATTGTCGTGCGTGTGTATGTGTATTTTCTGTGGATGCTGAACTTATGTTTTTGTTGGTGTTCGGTGATTTCAAGATCGAAGAAATTTATGCTTTTGCTGTCCTCATGTTCTCTTGTGAATTTTGTTTTGTGGAAAGAGTTGAATAATGCTAATAGTTCTTCAATATGCACTTTTGTTCTGTCAAATAGCAACAATGTATATCAATATATCTCATTAATGTCTTGTTTTACTTTTGAGTGTGTTGTTTTCCTTAAAGAACTTACTTTCCATATGATTGAGAAATATATCTGCCACGAGTCTTGTTATGCTACTGCTCATGGCAAGACCCTCTTTCTGTTGGTAAACTTTCCCATGAAATGTAAAGCAGCCGTAGGAGAATATTAGCTGCAACATGTCCCTGTCTTTTGACATTTCTACAACTGACAATTTTTAATGTTTTAGTAACTTTTTAGAGTTTATGTCTATTGCTTCTTCATGTATACTGTAGGAAACACGAGCCATTAGTTGTTACAAGTCATACGACATTCCCTTCATATTATATTTGGTCTTGTGAAGAGTTTTTAAAAGGCTCAGAAATTCAGTCATTTGAATGGCTATTATTTCCAAAGTTGCTGAGACCAAGTGAAAGGAGGGGCGATGAAATAAGGTCAGCGAGATCTTTCAGTCTAAACACACGAATACAGAGCTGCTTGGTTGGACTTCTTTCAAAACCATTGTTTCTATAGCTAATGAACTACTGGATAGCTACAAAAAAACATAGAAAGCAGAATATCACTAAAATACACTTTTTGCATTCGTACACTGATTTGTTCCTGGAAATATTGGGTGCTGTTAGCAAACAACTGGGTCAGCTGTTCCAGCAAGACGTCTTACTATGGAACGTGGGTATCAGGATCACTTAAACCCTTCAATGATGAGAGAGTATTGTTACAGTTGGATCTTTACTGAAGTGCCAGAGTAAGTGGTATAGGCATGCGTATTCAAATACAGAGATATGTAAACAGGAAGAACACGGAGCTGTGGTCGGTAACGCCTATATAAGACAACGAGTGTCTGGCGTAGTTGTTAGATGGATTACTGCTGCAAAAGTGGCAGGTTATCAAGAGTTATGTGAGTTTGAAAGTGGTGGTACAGTCGGCACACGAGCGATGGGACACTGCATCTCCGAGGAAGCGATGAAGAGGGGATTTTCCTGTACGACCACTACACAAGTGTACCGCGACCATCAAAAATCCGGTAAAATAACAAAACTCCGACATCACTGCTGCCGGAAAAGATCCTGCAAGAACGTGACCAACGACGTGACAGAACTGCAACCCTTCCGCAAATAGTTGCAGATCTCAATCCCGAGCCATCAACAAGTGTCAGCGTGAGAACGATTCAACGAAACATCATCGATATGTGCTTCCGGAGCCGAAGGCCCACTCGTGTACCCCTGATGAATACACTACGCGAAGCTTTACGCCTCGCCTGGGCCAGTCATCACCGACATTGGACTGTTGATGACTGGAAACATGTTGCCTGGTCGGACGAGTCTCGTTTCAAATTGTATCCAGCGGATGGACGTGTACGGAAATGGAGACAACCTCATGAACCCAAGGAACCTGCATGTCAGCAGGGGACTGTTCAAATTGGTGGACTCTCTGTAATGGTGTGAGGTGTGTGCAGTTGGAATGATATGGGACACCTGATACGTCTAGATACTTTTCTGACAGGTGACACTTACATAAGCATCCTGTCTGATGACCTGCATCCATTCATGTCCATTGTGGATTCTGATGACTTGGGCAATTCCAGCAGGACAGTGCGACACCCCATACATGCAGAATTGCTACAGAATGGCTCCACAAAAACTCGTCTGGGTTTAAACACTTCCGCTGGCCACCAAACGCCCCAGACATGAACATTATTGAGAATATCTGGGATGCCTTGCAACGTGCTGTTCAGAAGAGATGTCCACCCCGTCGTACTCTTACGAATTTATGGAAAGCCCTGAGCGATTCATGATGTAACTCCCTCAATGTTCGCTACGAGAGTGTTGAGCAATTACGTTGCTCTTAATGAATTTACATGTCGTGTATTTCTTCGTCTGAGTTGTTCTTATTTTTACAAAATTCCTAGCTTCGTTCACACTTGTTTATGTTCTTACCCACGTAGCTGTTAGAGTAACCTGTCATGTCATGCAGAGACTGCACATCAGAATGCTGAGGTTTGAAAGGAGAAAAAAAAAACAAAAAAACAAAAACAAAAATAAAACGCCCAACTGCGCGTAGAACCCGCACAATGAGGGCTCCGTAAAAACTTAATTATTTATATCGACAGTTCACCCTTTTCGGGAATCGAGGCTCTGAACGATTTTTGTCTGTTATCCGCATTGATACATGCAAGATATCGGTCCCATTGATCACAAGAGTTCCGAGAATTTTTTAATTTGAAGTGTGAAGTCTGATAACTAACGACAAAATAAATATTATTTCGTGTGATATAATTACAGGTTACTTTACTTAGCGTGTCATACCCTCCTTCTTGCCAAATTTTTAAGGGGAAGTACCATACAGGTTTTAAAGAGAGAGTTTGAGAGTATCAAAATATGTGACATAAATGGCCGTAATCTTTTGATTGCGTTTACTTAAAAGCTTCCCTCTTTTACATCACCAAGAGACCGTAGGAACTTGATATAAACGTCAACCTGACACTTTTCCCCGTTCCTGAGAAATGGGTTTTGGACAGTCGGACAGAAGCACACACACACAGACGACAAAGTGACCCCATAATGACTCCGTTTTTTACCAGATGAAGCATGGAATCCTAAAAATGCGCAACTGAGACGGAAAAATGAATGAACTATGAATATTTAAATTATGTCTTTGATTATGAATCAGAGTTTGTGTATACCATGGGGAATGTTTTGGTGTTTTGTCTCAGCGAATCGATTTGCTAATGTTCACTATGTGCTGGAAGTAAAATCCATACCATTTTATTATTATTTTGTGTCTCAGAAATGAGAAGTGGTGGAGAGAATCTGGATGCATCTCCGAATTCAGCGTCCCAAAATTATCTAAATCGACTTACAAATCAGATGCTGAACAAAAGTGTCAGTTGTCGAACAATGTTACCATTGCTTCGCAGACTAGAACATGCACCCAGCAGGCTGCTAAAGGAAGTACTTCTTGGGTGTCATCTTAGAGCGGGCAAATGTGTTTCACAGTGCCATAACACAGTGCTTCTCACGCCCTCTTTCGGAGCTTCGAGAGGCTTCGCCCGTCCATGAGGTCGCTGGAGCAAACAGAACGGCAGGAGGACACTTCAAAAGTTCCGCCAACTCATCTGCCGCCGGCCCGTGAGTGAAGCTCGACTGCAGCGCCGGCCCCAAGTTTTCGGCGCCTTTCCCCCTCCCCGTTCCCCCGCAATATCCCTGACGCTCGGGCCCCCGCAGCTGCAGAGGCACCCTTCGCGCTATCGTTCAAGTCCCGCCAGGACCCACGTCCGATGAATATTTCTCGCCAATACATATTTAATCTCTTCATAAAACTTGTCCCGGAGGCGGCGCTGCGGAGCGCGCTTAGTTTCCAGTGAAGTGGCGCTACTTAAGGACTTGCAGCTACTTGGCGGCCGTCGTAAACACCGCCGGCGAGAGGGCTCGACCGGGACGCCCCCAGGTCTGACGTCTTCCGCCACACGACTGACAGCGCCGTCTCGCCCCGTTATTCCCTTATTTTCTTCCCACCACTTCCCACCTCGTGGCGCCCAACGCGTCACTGCACACGAAGAACTTTGTCTTCGCCGTTTCATATACAGCTTTGACGTTCCGGTGCTAAGTACCAACGACAATGAGGCAGTCGGAACAATCACACGATAAATTCGCTGCACAACAAATTAATGACCCCCCAGGGCACATCACGCTGTCAGCGTGCGACTCCGCTTCCATTCTTGAAAATTCCTACCGTTCCGTAAAGATACAACATTGTAGGGATGTTGATTGCTACACTTCGCCCACTGTTTTAAATTGTCACCGAAATGTTTTGTGAAATTATGGTCGAGTGATTTAGTGGACCAGTCCAAATGAGAGCATTCGTCAAACCAGGAATCTATGCAAGCGGTCCTGTGAACACATTTTGCAATGCAGTTTGCTTCAGCTAAGCGGTTCACCTCCAGTATATCTAGAACATTTAAAGCTATCTTAAGCCTTCTTTCACACTTTATTAATACCATAAAGAGTCACGCCTTTTTAATACCATAAAGAGTCTGTATTTAGGTACGAACCACGAGTGCTCTCCGGAAATCGAGGAACGGTCGGTCGCGAAATGAAAACCACAGTGAAAATCAAAACTGTTTTATTGGTAACTTGTAGCTGCACCTTCCATCTACTTCTGTCCATAGTTGCCGCTCCGGCTTAGACATCTGACGTAGCGTTGTACCAACTTTCCAATACCCTCGTCGTAGAAAGCAGCCGCCTGGGCTTTCCGACAATTTTCTACGCTGAACAATCCTAACTGCCCCTTCAGTGTGCGACTGAGAAATTTCATTAAGGGGGAAATGCATGACTATTACATTATGTGGGGTTGCAAAAAACCTGGCGAAATCTCCCGGTGGGCATCCACAATTGGCGGGAGACATTACTTTCTAGGCATCTTTACGATCTCACTTTGCTCTCCGAACTGAGAACAGCAACTTGACGCTACCTACGGGCATACGAGAGACACTGCCCAACACATCTGAGCAAAGCTTCATCGGATTTTCACTGTCGTTTCCATTTCACGAGGGATCATTCCTTACTTTCCGACTAGCCCTTGTAATTATTAGTTCAGGTTCGAAAATATAGGCTGAGGGTTCGACAACGTTGCACTCTGTCATCCACTTTATTTAATTTACATGTTGACCACCTAATTACGAAATGGAAAGATTAAAAAAGGATCCAACGTGCCATTAAATTATTATTCTCAGGCTGGAAGATAATTGTACAGAAAACAGAATATAGCTTACAAGCGGCAGATACAGATTTAGCCAAAATGTAGTATACTACAATTTAAATATACCGGCATATAGGGCAAAGATAATGGCTTTCAAAGAGAAAAATCCAGTCAGATCGAAAATAAAAACAAAACAGAAAATTTTAAAACAATTATCCCGTATCACTTGCCTGGGATATGATGTTAGTTTTAACTAAAAAAAGACATTCAGAAGAGGGTCAATAAATTTAAAGCCATCTGCTGAACAATTTGAAGAACGGCACGAAGAAAAACAACAACGGAAACACAATTGAAATACTATAATGCTATGGCTGTACCGACTCTTGTATATCGTTCGTAATCCTGGACAATAACAAAAACAAAAAAAAAACAATTACTCTAGCATCATAAATGTTCACGAGATATGTAAGGAAGTTTGAATAAACTCGATAAAATAAAGACATGAAACCATGAGATCAGATTTAAAAACCTTTGCAGTGATTGACAGAACAGAAAAGAATGAAATGGAAGGATCATGTTGAGAGACTGATATAAAATTGACATGCGGAATAAATAATGAATTGTTGGCCCAAGGGGAGGAGAGAACTAGATGGACCTAGTAAGAGGTGTATTGTTGACAGAGACCAGAATAGGTAAATACAACACCTAATCCTTGAAAGGAAATGATGATGATGATGATGACGATGACGATGACGATGATTTGTGAGAACGTCCTCACTATACGACTTAATTGTTAGCTTTGCTACTTACAAAGATATGGGTATGAATTTTGGTTTTTCGAGTGAAACTATAATAATAGAGACTCGTTGTATCGAGGTACTAAACTCTTCAAAATTTGATTCCTACTTTCGAAGTATTGACAGTATGTAGAAATGAAGAATAATATGGCATCTATTGTCTACAACCCGCATTTAAATTAGCGAGAAAATGCTGGTGACTCTGAAAGAAGTGAGCAAAGCGTTGTTCGCGTTTTGTGCAAAAACGTCTTCCATTGGTATTAAGTTTCACTTTACAAGCGTATTAAGACCTACGAAACAGTGCGTCCAGTACTGACGCGACATAAGTACGATAGTTCCCTTCTTCAAAGTACACTCTTTAGTATGAAGCTACCTACAAGGAAAGTTAAATAGAAGAAAGAGTATGCGTTATTGGGCCACTGAAATGCTGCACAAGCTTATGCAGGATAAACGTCATGGCAGTGGGGTGTGGTCGTTTGGTGCGGAATTATTGGAGAAGACGTGATTGGTCCTTACGTCACTGAAGGAACCTTACCGTTTGAAAGATGAATTCTTACCAAAATGCTACCTGATCGCCTGTAGGAAGTACTAAATGAAATACGTAGATGCTTGTTGTACCATCATATTGGGTTCCTGGCTACAATTCTCGCCTGCGACAGGCAAAGCGCTCACGCAGCTGTTTCCTAATCGCTGAATAGGACGTAAATACGTTGTCAGTTGGCTTACACACTCGCCTGATTTTAGGCATTTGCATTTTTTCTCTGGGCAAACTCAAAGATGAAACAGGTGGAAATTCCGACTAACCATGAATATTTAAACTTAGGTGACAAAAGTCATGGGATAGCTCCTCCGGAACCGCGCGACTGCTACGGTCGCAGGTTCGAATCCTGCCTCGGGCATGAGTGTGTGTGATGTCCTTAGGTTAGTTAGGTTTAAGTAGTTCTAAGTTCTAGGGGACTGATGACCACAGATGTTAAGTCCCATAGTGCTCAGAGCCATTTGAACCATTTTTTGATACCTCCTAATACCGTGGTGAACCTCTTTTATCCCTGCGCAGTGCAGCAACTCGATGTGACATGGACTCAAAAAATCATTCGACGTCCCCTGCCGAAATATTGAGCCCAGCTGCTTCTTTAACTGCGAAAGTGCTGCCAGTGCATGGTTTGGGGCAGGAACTGACCTCTCGATTATGTCCCATAAATGTTTTATAGGATTCATGCCGAGCAGTCTGGGTGACCAAGTCATTGGCTCGAACTGCCCTGAAAGTACTTCAAACCAATCCGAAGGAGTTGTGGCCCAATGACATGGAGCTTGTTGTATATAAAATTTCCATCGTTGTTTGGGAACATGAACTCCATGAGCGGCTGAAAATGGTCTCCAAGTAGCCGAACATAACCAGGACCCATTCCATTCCATATAAAGACAACCCGCGCCATTATGGAGCCGCCACCAACTAGCACAGTGCCCTGTTGACAACTTGGATCCACGGCTTCATGGTGTCTGCGCCGCATTCAAATCGCACCATCTGCTCTTACCAACTGAAATCGGGACTCATCTGACCAGGCCACCGTTCTTCAGTCGTCTAGGGTCCAAACGATGTGGTCACGAGCACAGGAGAGGCTCTGCAGGCGATGTCGTGCCGTTATCAAAGGCACTCGCGTCGGTCATCTGCTGCGATAGCCCATTAACGCCAAATTTCGCGCACTGTCCTAACGAATACGTTCCAGACCGCGCCTCAGTGGTTTGCATGGTTATTTCACGGAGTGTTTCTTGTCTGCTAGCACTGACAACTCCATGTAAATGCCGCTGCCCTCGGTTGTTAAGTGGAGGCCGTCGGCCACAGCATTGTCTGCAGTGAGAGGTAATGCATGTAATGTGGTATTATCGGCCCACTGTTGACACAGTGGTTCTCGAAATATTGAATTCCCTAACGATTTCCGAAATGAAATGTCCTGTGTCTCTAGCTACAATCACCAACCCCCTTTCAAAGTCCACTAATTCCGGTTGTGCGGCCCTAATCTCGTCGAAATCACCTGTGTACAGATAACGGCTGCACCACTGAACTGCTCTTTTACACTTTATGTTCGCGATACTACTGTCAATTGCATATGTGCATTCCGTTATCCATTACATTTGTCACCTCAGTGTATGTCTAAGGCAAATATATATAATTTCAATTGGGAGATAAGAGGAACCCAGACAACTACAGAGGAATCTCTCTCCTAGATTGCACATATAAAATTCTATCCAAAATCCTATATGAAAGAATCAAGGAGCAATTAGAACAGGAGTTAAGGGAATATCAGGGAGGTTTCAGACCATGGAGAAGCTGTGCATAGCAGATAATTAGTTTGAAATTGATTATGGCATACTACAAGAAACGGAACAAACCTCTGGCAATAACATTTGTAGATTTTAAGAAGGCATATGACTGTCTCCACAGACCTTCAGTATTAAAAATTGTAAGAAATCTAGGACTCCATCCAAAACTAATTAAAATAATACAACTCACTCTAACCAACACCAAATCAAAAGTGAAGTTTGGAGGAGAAATTTCGGAACCATTCCTCATAAAAACAGGCTTAAGACAAGGTGACTGCCTATCACCATTACTTTTCAACTGTGCACTGGAATGCATAATGAGAGAATGGTACAAGGACAATCAAAAGAGCTGGGTTACCTGTTAAACCCAGTAAATTGACTTTAACCAGCTTAAATATCCGTCTATTAGTGCGAGGCATTGGCAGTTTTGTTCGCTCTGGAGAAGTACCTCTTTTACCTTGAGCATCGGGTATTTCAGCTAGAAACCGACAATCAGGCAATGAGCTGGGTGTTAGACAGGCCACCTATAACTGGACGTATCACCAGGTGGGCAGTACGCATTTCTGCATTTCAATTTGAAGTTAAACACGTAAAAGGCACTGAAAATGTCCTTGCGGATGTCCTCAGACAGATGTCCTCTGAATCTACACCTAGTGAGGGCACCCGGGAAACAGAGGGCGGCAGTATTTTATTTGATAATGTTGCTCAGCATCAGGATCAGGAATCTACTTGGGCACCCGTTAAGCAACGCCTGTTGGCTGGGGAACTGTCGGATGAGTTCGTTATTAAGAAGGGCATTTTGTGTAAAAGGCTGGGATGTGCTAATCAATTCGAGATCTGTTTGCCAGTAGCTCTGGTCCGCCCAGTTTTTCATTATTTTCATGATTCGTCGACTGGTGGAGCATTTGACTTGGCCCTCCATGGACCGTGACATGAGAGAGATGGTTTCTCGATGTCGGTTGTGTAATGTACCCAAACCTAAGAATGCTCTCCAGCAGGATCTGCTGAGTTCTAAGCGCGAATCCTGTCCTATGTACAAACTCCATATCGATTAGGTAGGGCCCTTAGCTAGTACTAAGAGAGGCCTACGGTAGGTATTGGTTATTATTGATGCATTTTTGAGATTTACCTGGCTGCTTCCGAGCCGCAATGTGACTGCAAGCACCACTATTTCCCATTTAAGTGGTGTTTTCAGTGTTTATGGGACCGCCAAACAAATCGTTAGTGATAATGTGCCCGCTTTCCTTTCGGCTCCCTTCAAGGCCTTCTGTTTTCAGAACGGTTTCAAGCATGTCACTACTACGCCGTATTATCTGCAGGGATCTTTTGCGGAGGGGGTCAATCAAAATCTTAAATCCTCGTTGATTATTTACCATCAGAAGACGCCTAGTAAGTGGGACGCTAGTCTTCCTTGGCTTACTTTTGCTTTCAGTACCACCAAACATGAGGCCTTGAAAGCCACTCTGGCCTCCTTGATTCTTGCCTATCATGTTAATTCCCCCATTTCAGAATTGTTGGGAATTCAAGATCTAATTCCGGAGGATATTACCCCTCAAGTCGTCAAGGACGACTGGAACCATGCCATACATTGTATTCTCAGGGCCCATAACAAATAAGCTGAACGTAACAATCGTAGTCGGCGAGCCTTTAGGGGAAGGCCAGAAGATCAGGTCATTGTCCGTAATTTTCCCCAGAGGCAGGTGCCTGTCGGAGATTTTAGTACATTCACACCTCGTTTTTCGGGCTCTTGCACCATTGTGCGTATTTTAGGCCGGACTAATCTGCTGGTTAAGGATAACCGCACCAGTGAGCAGTACCAGTTCCATCTTAGCCATTCAAATTTGGTTTTCCGTGTGGTGGGGTGTGTGGCAGTGGGTCTGTTGGGACAGAGCAGCGACGAAGTCTCCGTGGCGCACGGTGAGACTGGGACCATTGGTGGCGTCCATGTGCGGCCAGATTTTGAGGCGCTAGCTGCGAGAGCTACAAATTTCGTTGCCCACCGAACCTGGACACTGAAGTTGAGTGATTAGGTAACCTGTTATGGAACCTCAACTGCTGTGACATCTCTTTGTTCATGGTTGCTTGTTGCTTCCTGGGCCATTGTGACTAGCAGCAACGTATAGTGTGATGGAGTGAGCGAAATTTTGCAGCCATCTTCCTGTGTGGTCTTTAACAATTAAATTGGTTGTTACTTATCAGTGAAGTGCACCAGCGGTATTTTATGCCTTGTGGCCGTTAATGCCCCAGTTACCTGCCCTTGTCTATAGTGTAGTTCTCCGGCAGTGTATTTTTCCTCGCCGCGTTGATGCTGTCAGGCACGGCATGTAATTCGACAGCCTTTTAGTTTTCTGTTCATATTTTTTGTCTTGAGAGTGGTTATTGTACCTTGGCTGTTTTTAAACGCCAATTTTGAAGTCGTAGTGTGGCTGGTATATTCGTCTTTGGCTGAATTGATTAGGTTGTTGGTCAGTTCTTCAGCTGTCCCTGGGTCGGTTGCCATCCGATTACTTAACCTTACTCTTGGGCTGCCTGTCTCACCTCACCTTACGTTAGAGCTGCCTCCTCAGGCCGACCCTTGGAACACTTCTGAGCACCACTGTTCTGTTGGTTTTAGTTTGTGATTTTCATTTTAGTCTGATGTACCGCGCGAGGCCTTCAGCCGTGTATTAATTCAGTTTGTTTTAATTTTGAGATAAGGCCTTCAGCCAACTTATATTATAGTTTGAAGATTGATTTGTTTAATAACTAAAATTTTGAAAGTTAGTTCCATCTGAAATTCTTGTTATCCAGGCCCTATGTCCTGAGTTGTTCAGTGTCCAGTGTCTGGCCTTCAGCCGAGCTTTTACGTGAAATATTTTTAAGATAAGGCCTTCAGCCATCTTAAATTTAAATTTCGAATAATTGTTTGCTTAAAACTATTTTTTTTTTTAATTTGCTCTATCTGATATTCTTGTTATCCAGGTCGTAAGCCCTGAGTTGTTCAATGTCTTGTGTGTGGTCTTCAGCAGATTATTTACATGAAATATTTTTTTTAAAGTAAGGCCTTCAGCCACGTGTAATCTTTAAATCAATTTTGATAACTTCTGTTCACGCCTTCAGCCATTCTTGTTTTTCGTGTGGTTTTGGGCCTTCAGCTCAGGAGGTATCGCAAGTTTTCTCAACTCGGCCTTCAGTAGTATTGTTTTAATTTAATCCTTCTCAGGCAATGTGTAATTAAGAGGTTCTTAGAAAGATAAAAGTTTACGTGTTTTGTGCAACTAACAGTAACGGATTACGGCCTCCTCCTCAACCATAACCTGATCTACTCTGTCCTGCAAAACGAGATTTCACCAGTCCTCTGGGGTTTGACCTCTCAAACGCCCTAGGATTGGAAATTGACAATTGCGAATCCCCAGTGAACCAGGTGGCAGCCAGCTCCTACACTTCTGACTTGTTCGTCAAGTATCCTACCATGTTCTCTGCACCCTCATCTAGCGTCTGGGGTTTTGAGGAATATATTGTCCTCCTCCATATTGCATAAGGCTTGCATGGTTCTGTTTGCCCTCAGGCACAAGCTGAAGAGAAACTTCAACGTTTGCAGGATGATGGAGTACTTGCGCCTCTATCCTGTAGTTGTTGCGCTGACCCCATCATTATCATCGAAAACCCCAAAAGGGCATTAGGCTTGTGTGGGGAGGCTAGTGCAATAGTGAATACTCAGTCTGTCATTGACATATACCCCACTCCAAAAACGGAATCCAAAATAGCCGGCCGCTGTGACTGAGTGGTTCTAGGCGTTTCAGTTTGGAACCGCGCGACCGCTACGGGCGCAGGTTGGAATCCTGCCTCGGCATGGATGCGTGTGATGTCCTTAGGTTCCTTAGGTTTAAGTAGTTCTAAGTTCTAAGGAACTGATGACCTCAGATGTTAAGTCCCATAGTGCTCAGAGCCATTTGAACCATTGTGTCCAAAATAGGTAGAACAAAGTGTTCACCAAAATTGGCGTTCGTGAAGTGTACCTGCAGATTCCTTTAGATGGGGCCTCCTGGTAGGTACTGGTAATAAGTACGCCCTTTGGCCTCTTCAAATACAATCGCTTTGCCTTTGGAATAGCAAATGCACTGGAAATATTTCTTTAGTACCTTGAACACCTATTGCATGAGGTTCTGGGGTCTGCTAACTACCTGGATGACGTCAGTGGCTTGCCCATCTGCAGACAAGATGGCACATGATTTTGACATCCTGTTCTCAGTATTTTATCATGCAGGGCTTTGATGTAACAAAGAAAAGTGTCACCTTCCCATTCAACAAGTGCAGTACATTATACACGTGTTCAGTGCTTCATGTGATCCAAAAGCTGCCCAGTTCCGCCGGCCGGAGTGGCCGAGCGGCTCTAGGCACTTCAGTCTGGAATCGCAGGTTCGAATCCTGCCTCGGACATGGCTATGTGTGATGTCCTTAGGTTAGTTAGGTTTAAGTAGTTCTAAGTTCTGGGGGACTGATGACCTTAGATGTTAAGTCCCATAGGGCTCAGAGCCTTAGTGCTCAGAGCCTGCCAGTTCCTCAGGATAAATTCCAATTGAAATCGTTGTTGTGGCACTTGAGTTAGTACCTTGGGTTTATCCCACATCAGACTGCTATCAATGAGCCTTTACATCACCTTCTTTGGAAGGATGTTCACTGGCAGTGGTCCCAACAATGTGGACCAATTCCATCCTTGTGTTGCAGCATGTCCAACAGTGCTGGCTGACCAGATGCACAGCCTTGGCATTCCCAGATTTACGTGCATGCTGGCCAAGTTGACAGGAGCTCTGATAGAGGGTAACAACGATTTCACTCAGTCAGTCCTGAGGTCTCCACAGTCGTATTCTCCAATTGCTACATGAGAACCGCTGGAGGATCATCCCCATGAAGCGCCAGGCAAGAAGACATGTCTACTGGAAGGTCATGCACAACGACAGCAAAGAACTTGTTACAGCTTGCCCTACATGCTAAAGCAAGCAAGCTGCTCTGATGTGCCAATACTTTCCTTGGCTAGAAACGTCCACCTCCACACCCTAAATGTGGAGGTTCTTTCCTCAGTTCGTCATGGCTCAAAGCTGTGGATGCTGGTACAGGGTTTCTGTTTGTGTCCTGTATGACCTACCATGGCTGCTCTGACTATTAAGGCTCTCATAGAGATTATTGCCTTGGAATGACTCCCAGAAACTACAAGAGACCATTGTAGCCGTCAGTGGCCCACAATTATTGCCCTCTTAGTTTTCTTCCATTTGGGCATCCTGTGGTATTTCTTTGATCCATACTGTTGATTTCCACCCTGCTTTAAATAGTGTTGGTGAACGTTTTGTTTGGACAAGAGTCTGAATTCCTTGGATTTGGCGCTCATCCTTTTCCTGTGACTGCATCAAGTCATCCCACAGGATGGGTGTTCACCTGCAGAGAGGTTACAACCCGACCTCGTTGAACTTCGCTGCCCATTCTTCACCCTCTCGGCAAATCCCAATCTGTCTATCTCTCCCATGGACTCAGTTTCATGCCCTAAGAAGCTGTCTGGCCTAAGAATTTTGTCAAAGGACAGCCCCAGTGGCTTCCTGCTACCATCTCACACCTACTTGACCATGCCACGCTTCTGGTTACACCCTGGATGGTACCCAAGGCTGCAAGCATCTCAATCACATCTGCCCCCGCCATGGTTTGCTTCCTAGATTCTCTTACACGATTTGCTGTTACTGACACACTAGACATTATGTGGTCTCCTATGGACACCAAGAACGTTATGTTGCCTCCTCCAAGTACGTTAGATCGCCAGACATCGCCTTCAGTCATTCCCGTCGGCCCTCTAGTGTCTCCGTCGGGACCCAATGACGTCATCGACGACTTGAGCACCTGGCTCCGCCTCCCCTTAGTTGTTTTCTTTGGGTGGGGCGAGGGGGGAGGGGAGAAATCGCGTGTCTCTCGGCTTCGCCTTAGACCCCTCCAACCCGCAACGCGTCTGTACTTTACGGGTTATCGTCAGCTCGACTCATGCTTTCAGCCGTTGTCCAGGTCAGTCCCCCGATGGGCTTCCTGGTACCCAGCCAGAGGGCGCAGAATATAGCAACAGGGGTCCTTCCAGACATGAACATCATGCTGTATCCGCCGCAACTTCGGTGGCCAATAGGAAAACTCTATCTTTCTACCACGAGAGTACTTCTGCTCATGCTGTGCTGGCTAGAGTGAGCTGTCTTCGTCAGCCAGTGACTGATGTACCATCACTGTCTGGAAATCGCCTGGGATCGGAAGTAGCCTTCGCCAGCTAGACAGCTGCGCTCCCGCGACCTGTGCACGGAACCTTGGGGTTCTGCGACACCGGTTATTCATCCTACCCATCAGTTATAACTTGAATATGTGCTTTGTTTTGAAGATATACTTTACAGTGGTCAAGAGGACGTAATCTACGTTCCCGTTTGCACCACACTCAGGACAGACACAGTTGGCACTCAAGTATTTATGCCATTAGTTATCTGTTGGCGGATGACGTTGAAACCATTACCACTATATTTCCGCGTGGGGTAGTTGGGTGGTCTGTCGTGCTTTGTCACAGTTCGCGCGGCTCCCTCCGTCGGGGGTTTGAGTCCTCCATCGGGCTTCGGTGTGTAAGTTAGCCAGGTGGCGTGCGGCGTCTTTAGAACAATATTGACGTCGTCGTTCCAGGTGACGAACATTATTTTTTTTTTTTTTTGCGGTTTGTATTTTACCTGCTACTTATTCCATATCTCTCTCATATGTATGACCCGGTGCTTAGGTCAACAGTACAGCATAACTTAAAGATGTTAAAGCGTGCGAACATGGGAGCAATCAAAATCTGCGTCCTGCACGATAGTACAACCACATAAGAACAGCGGCTGTATAACGAAAGACAAATTCGCATCACGTAAAACAAACGGTAGGCGACAAATTCACATCAGTCAGTTAGCATCGTCTTCTAATGTCCTTTTCAGAACGATATTAATTAATTAAGCTAAAATTATACAAATTTACTTCAAAAATTATGATGAATACTATATAAGCGGCTACTGTGCACTTTCTGTCTTGTTCGGCCTATTGAACACCTGAAGCCTTATGTGCTGCTATGAAATATGACCTTTCCCAGGTACCTTACTCAAAATGTCTATTACATGGCGTTTCGTCGGCAATGTTCGCTCGGAAACTTAATGGTACGGATCTGCGTCTACTGGCGTGTCAAACGGATTGCACATAACAAGGCGTGACACTCGACTCAGGTCGCTGTCAGTTAAGATCTTTTTACCACCGTGTTACACAGGAGCGAATTGCAGAGGATTCTTTGAAAACGCGCTGAACAATTCGATTTAATACTCGAAGAAATCGGGTATTTCTGTAATAGTGTGATAATGGGCACTTTCACACACGATAACTCTTTTCTGCTATTCCACCCCGACTGGACTGGCCCATGTTAATGCCCGGGTTCCGTCCAACCGAGTAGCATATACACACCAGTTCAGTGTCTTCACTGACGTCAGCGGTGGAGTTTCACATGATCAACTGGTACCATTTACAATGCCCCGAAGTAACCAGTGGACTCTTTTAAGGGAGTCAATAATAATATGTCCAGAGATGTTAAGCGCAGCTCGCAGTTTACAAAAGTTAGTAAAAGTCCCTCAGTATCTCGTTGGCATCCTTTAGTGCAGTGCTGTTTGTCCTGAAATCAAATATCAGCAGTGCTCAATGTAGCAGATATGCTTACCCGAGTATTTTACATCCGTAAATGTCGGTTTGCACCTGATCGAACAGAACGGAACATTAAAACATTCCAAATCACATTTAAAATGGCGGCATTCACACGGAGTGTCAACGGAACGTAGCGGGACGTCAAGTTCAAGGTTTATCAAGAACAAAGTTTTATCGTTAACTTTGCAAGTTAATATTTTTTTTTTCATTGCACTTCCTCAGAAGTGTATTTTACATTTTTAGTAATTTTTTTTTTTTAACATGGCACTTTGTTTTCATGTCAGAGTGCAATAGTTCTATACGACTTGTATATTTTTCCCATCTCGTGTTCTTCCACAAGAGAGGCTAGATATCTGAAAATGAAAAATTGCTCACGTTTTAAAAAAGTGAATACAGAAACAGCGTACACTATGTACCAATAAGAACATAAATGGATGATGCAGTGTTGATTAAACAAAACAATTTTGACAGTGAAGTAGCTATATTGAAGAAGAAAAATATGGTTGCTTTTGACGTTATTTCGTACGTAGAAAAGGAAAACGGATTGGATAAAGTGGACGGATTGTATAAATTGCCTTCTAAATATTACTTGTTGTGTTTATATGTACATATGTACATCTGCATACACACTGCATAAGCCGTAGCACTACTACTGTTCATTTCCTTTCCTGTTCCATTTGAAAACTGAGCGAGGGAAAAACCGCTGTCTAGTTTCATCCATACGAGTCCTAATTTATCTTAGCTTTTGCCGCTCACGTGAAATGTACGTTGGTGGCAGTAGAATCGTTGTGCAGTCAGCTTCAAACACCGGTTCTCTAACATTTTATAACAACGGTTCTCGAAAAGAAGTTCGCATTTCCTCCAGTGGTTCCCATCTGAGTTCCCATAGCAGCTCCTTAATACTTTTTCTAGCAAAGAAATGTCGATGATTGGACCTATATGGATGACACTTTTCCTTTTCTTTCACTTCTCAGCAGTTAATAACACAAATTTAACCAATAACATCCGTTCGATTATTAATAAACTTTATCATTAACAATTACTTTGTTCTGATACCATATTCCGACTTCTTGCTTCGTGGAAGGTATCTCATAGCAGCGCTTTCACCGTTCAGTACTGGGGTATCTGAAGTGTCTTGACTTTCATTCTAGTGTGAACACACGACCGTTTAACACTGACGTGGACTGCCGTTCCGTTCTGTTATCTTGACGTCTAGCGTCAGTCGGTCTTCGTCACAATACTACTCATGTCGGTAATATTATCGCCTTTATTCCGAAACACACACAAAGAGATGCACGTATACGAACGTAGTTTTCATAATTTGATCAGGGGCTTGTTGTACAAGAAATAAAACAACACTAGCTCGAAGCTTCAATTTACGACGAAGATTTTCAGGAGGTTCCCCATGCAAATAAGGTAAATTATGGAATTCCCAAATATTTCCCACTGGAACAACGTTCGTTCTACAATCTGTTCGCTGTTTGATTGGAAACAACTGAACTGAACGATGAGTTGACTTTCAGAGAGCGTCCTTGTAAATTTGGTCAGAGGATGAAAGGAATTTTTAAAAATGTACGTCTGTAATACAAAAAGAGCCTTGGTTTTCATAACAGAATTCTAATTTGGTTAGTGTCATACTATATACGCTACAATTGAGGGTTCAGCAGTCAGCCGGTCCTAGTATTCTTTTCGTCACTTTAGCCCACATCTCACTGCTAGAAATGATTCTTCCACGTTAGAACTGCCAAGTCGGTTTGCAGTCGGGGTCGACCTTAAGATGAATGTCTCTTTATGACTGGCTGATTGAGTCAGTTCAAAGATAGAAGGAAGTGTTAACGCCAACCATCGGGCATATAACAGCTTTTCCATGAGTAGCATAATACAAATGAAACAAATATACGTCGCGTTTACAAACGATAGCAGCAGTGTTTCGTGTACATAATTTTTTGGAGAAAGGTACTGAAAGCAGTATCCACACTTAGCGTTTAGTGTGGGACATACTACGTCCCATAGTATGAAATATAACATTTAGCACTTACCAAACTATGTGTAAGTAGTCATCTCACTAAATGAGGAGTCAGTCGTCTAAAATTACACCCAGGAAAGAAAGGTCGAAGGGCACGATTAAAAACGGAACATTACTGATGGTCACAATTTGTACCTAAAACAGGAACGACATTAGGTTGTGTACAATATTATTAGCAATAGCCATAAAAGAGTTAAAAGCCTATAGTGTGACAGTTTACGGTAATAACACATCACAAGCCAATAGTAATAAACGAGAATTCTCGTATAGTAAGATCAACTGCCACTTTTTAAAAATACAGGTTCTGTCAACAGCATAGAAGTCATCTGGAGCAGGAATACAATATTGCAAAAATATACTGAAGGGCCAAAGAAACTGGTATAGGTACGCGTATTCACATATTCATGTGAACAGGCAGAATACGGCACTGCGGACGGCAACGCCTATATACGACAAGTGTCTTGCGCAGTTGTTAGGTAATTTACTGCTGGTACAGTGGCAGGTTATCAACATTTAAGTGAGTTTGAACGTGGTATTGTAGTCGGCGCACGAATGATGGCACACAACATCTCCGAGGTAGCGATGAAGTGGATTTTCCCCTACGACCGTTTCACGAGTTTACCGTGAATGTCAGAAATCCGGTAAATCATCAAATCTCCGACATCGCTGCGGCCGGAAAAAGATCATGCAGGAACGGAACTAACGACGAGTGAAGAGAATCCTTCAACGTGACAGAAGTGCAACCCTTCTGCAAATTGCTGCAGATTTCTATGCTAGGCCATCTGTAAGTGTCAGCATGCGGACCATTCAAGGAAACATCACCGATATGGGCTTTCGGAACCACTAGTGTACCCTTTACGACTGCACGACACAAAGCTATACACCTCGCCTGGGTCCGTCCACGCCGTATTGGACTGTTGATGACTGGAAACATGTTGCCTGGTCGGACATGTCTCGTTTCAAATTGTATCGAACGGATGGGCGTGTCCATCGACCTGCATGCCAGCAGGGGACTGTTCAAGCCGGTGGAGGTTCTGTAATGACGTGAGGTGCGTGCAGTTGGAGTGATGTGGAACCCCTGATACGTGTAGATCCTACTCTGACAGGTGACACGTACGTCAGTCTCATGCCTGATCGCCTATATCCATTCACGTCCATTATGCATCCAGAGGGACTCGGGCAATCCCAGCAGGACAATGTGACAACCCACACGTCCAGTATTGCTACAGAGGAGCACTTTTCTGATTTTAAACACTTCCACTGGCCATCAAATTCCACAGATATGAACCCTGTTGAGCATATCTGGGATGCCTTGCAACGTGCTGTTCAGAAGAGTTCCCCACCCCCTTGTACTCTTACGGACTTATGGACAGCCCTGCAGGATTCATGGTGTGAATTCCGTCCAGCACAACTTCAGACATTAGTCGAGTCCATGCCTAATATCCTATAAATATTAGGCAGGTGTACCAGTTTCTTTGGCTCTTCAGAGTATATAAAATCATGACTTTATGCAACAGGAGAAACCATACTGCCTGCACGTCGAAAGAGCTAAGACACAGATATTATTTTACCTACCATATGGAGACGACGCCCCTTACACATGAAATAGCGCCTGTTTACATCTGTCTTATATGTACAACCTCACGTGATAGCACTGGTCGGACCCCATTATCTGCCTGCACGTCGAAAGAGCTAAGACACAGATATTATTTTACCTGCCATATGGAGACGACGCACCTTGCACATGAAATAGCGCCTGTTTACATCTGTCTTATATGTACAACCTCACGTGCTAGCACTGGTCTGACTAGAGAAAAACTACGGTCTACGGTGTCGTAGTACCGGGAAGCTCACCAGGTGGCGACGCTACGGTTTCAACTATGGAAGACTGTGGGTAAACTGATAAATCCATCTTTTTTACAGCCACAACTGAATTCGCTCTGCATGATCCAACGTTTTCTAGGTGACGTGGCTTGGGTCGTAGGACTTCTGTTTTGTCCGAGAGCTTGTGAGCATGTTAGATGATGCTTTTCTGGATGATTGGCTGGTTAAGCTCTTCACGTACAGGGTTACAATTATTGAACTATGTGAAATGAAATCGTCATAACTTCTGAACGGTTTGCGTTAGGACGTTCAAACTTCACGGTTGGCCCAGTGGGGAATGATGGCAACTAGTATATGCATGCGTCGACAGGTTTACTGACGAAGCCCACTTTTATTTGGATGGGTTCGACAATAAGCAAAACTGGCGCATTTGGGAGACTGAGAACTCACGTTTCGCCGTCGAGAAGCCTCTTCATCCTCAGCGGGTGACTGTGTGGTGGGTAATACCCAGTCACGAGATAATTGGTGCGATATTCCTCGATGGCAAGGTGACTACCGAACGGTACGTGAAGGGTTTTGGAAGATGACTTCAGCCCCATTATCCAAAGTGACCCTGATTTCGATAAGACGTCGTTCATGCAAAATGGAGCTCGACCCCATCGAAACAGCATATGCAAAAGTCATTTTGTCAGCAGCACTACTGTTCAAAACAAACTGCCGTACAGTAACCACAAAATGTTTGTGTTGCAAGTTTGCCTGATGCCGCTATTGTAGGCATATACATATTCTTCAATGATTAAATGTACTTGTAGAATAAATGGAGATATAATCAGTAAAGTCTGTAATGGGCTTCTAAGGTGTAAGAGGCATTACAGTATTAAAAAGCAATGAAATAAAACACGACAAAAGTTGGATTGTTAAAAACGAAAAAGTTAAAAGACAGTAATTGACATGCGCTGAAGTGGCAATATTATAGATGATGACATAAATAATAAACAGCTTTCACGTTGCACAGAGTAATAAAAAAATTACAAAACAAATATCTAAAGATGCCCAATGAATATAAAAACAGACTTCTGCACCTCTGTTAGCGTTAACGCCAGAATGTAACATAGACAAGAAGTGGTTAGAGGAACGTGACGGCCAGAGGGCCCTTCGTACCCTGCGGCAGCCCGCTCCAGGAAAAGAATGCTAAAACCCCGTAGCAGTTGAAACACCCCCGATTAAGTTCCTTTATTAGATTTTGTGTAATTTATCGAAGCCGCCAAACAGTTAATTATTATGATTATATGACCGTGTGCTTAATGGATGAAAGGGGGATCAGGTGGACGTGCTCACTCGTCATACTCCGGTGAATTTTACCGTTTACAACTCACTCGACCACCATTCTTGCCTGTCTCTCCCGCACTACTTGTCACTCGACACCCTCTAGTACTACTACTGCTCGACACTAGTCTCACTGCCTACTGCAGCACTCGACAATCGACTCCTGTCTGCTATCGACCTTGGCGTCGGATACTAGCATCTATGCTTGTGGGATCACGGATCCCTTACATCCCCGCCCTAAAAACCTTCTTTGTAGCCACAGGCGAAAAAGAATAACAGGAAAAATTACCACATAGCATATAAATGAAAATGATTACCATAAGTTATGGTTCACATAATGAAAGTTACATCGTATCACAAATAATACCCTACTGACTCCGGTAGCAAACTGCCTCTACAGAAACATCATACAACATGAATCTATCTTAATTAGTATGGCATGGTAAATATTTTTACAAACTTATCTTCCATTTAATTACCAAAAATCTTTTTTTCAAAGGTTTTTCTGGGCCATTAACTACATATTTGTTACTCGTTAATTTCTTATAACTAGCTACAGCAAAGACAAGAAAACAAACTAGTTGAATCCCAGCTACCCCGTCCTTTCAGCGGGGTTCCTACTGTCCATACTACTATCACTCTAGCTTATAACTCACTTGGTCAACACACATTAAAGTTAAGGACGAAATTCACAACTTATTCACAAGCGGAATTGAGTATCAAAACAAAATATAGCATTTACACTTTGACTTGTGCAATTATTTTACAATCCCTGATACCTCTACAAATTAATTCAATAATATTAAATGCTCCATTATTGCACTAAGTAGGACTTATGCAACTATTTGCATGACTATAACTAATGCGGTCATCCAATGAAAAATTTTAAATTACTGATCATTTCATTTTGCCAAACTTTTACTGCCATTGCTAATGCTCAGATGAGAAGTATAATATTTCCTATTGTATTGACATTAATCCGACTCTGCTATATGGATATGTATAATTCATTACACAGTGCCAGAATCCTGCTTCTATAGCTTGATGTAAGTACAACCATACTTGACTTTGATAGCTAATTGGATATATGAATTACTCATTACTCATGAGTTACATTTTCTATTTTATTCAGCATACTTCAGATAAACATGTATACCTACAAGTAACTTGCAAACAGATGTTGCTCATGTGCTAAATGACGTACTTCAATACTTCAAACATCTCATACTCCGTACATTTCATTACACATAACTCCCTCAACTTAACAGCAACTTCAACTGCAAATAAATATATATCTTCAACCTACATCGATCCTCCATATACTTCAATACTTCAAACATCTCATACTGCCGGCCGCGGTGGTCTAGCGGTTCTGGCGCTGCAGTCCGGAACCGCGGGACTGCTACGGTCGCAGGTTCGAATCCTGCCTCGGGCATGGATGTGTGTGATGTCCTTAGGTTAGTTAGGTTTAAGTAGTTCTAAGTTCTAGGGGACTGATGACCTCAGCTGTTGAGTCCCATAGTGCTCAGAGCCATTTGAACCATTTGAACATCTCATACTCAATACACTTCATTACACGTAACTCTCTCAACTTAACAGCAACCTCAACTGCAAATAAATATACATCTTCAAACTACATCAACCCTCCATATTCGCTGCAATAACTACATAAAAATACTATTCCAGGTTCCTTGGCCTCTCCGTTCATCATATTTCACATCATTTATTCGAACAACTATCTCCTCATGTATTTGTTTCTTTATATGTTCATCTACTTACAAGCTGATACAGTACCTCAATTCTCTTACAGTTGCTTGATCTTTTCGTGCCTCACAAAACAACTCTAAAAGATTACACAAACTCTTGTTTGACCAATTAGCTTCCCACCACATTTTATAAACATTAGCTTTCTGATCTGGTTCTCATTTTATTACTTCTGGCGCTAATAATTTTGTAATGTACCAACATTAAACTGATTTTTAACTTATTGATTCTCTGATGTCCCACACTCTACATTAACAGTAACTACTACAAATTTTCTACATGGTTCCTGACTGAATTATTTGAACGACCACTACCAATCCTAACTACTACACACTAACTTCTTAATCTAGGGATAGAGAAAGATGGTAGAGGAGTGAAACTTGAAATAAGAAATAAAGTTTCACCCAGCTGGGAGTGTACCAGTTGCCACTTGGTATACCAGCAAAAGAGTTGCTGGCTCCCTACACCTACTACCTATTCTAATTGCTATTCATTAACTACTTAACCTAAGGATAGAGAAAGATGGTAGAGGAGTGAAACTTGAAATGAGAAAAAAAGTCTCACCCAGCTGGGAGTGTACCAGTCGTCACTTGGTATACTAGCAAAAGAGTTGCTGGCTCCCTACACCTCTCTTATTTCTTCAATTCGTACCTCATGATCCCTTTGTCTATCTACTCTCCTCTCATAATTCATATCATCATCATCTCTCTGATGATTGTGGTAAAACTGTCGACCATTGCCACGGTTCCTATGTCCATTACCCCCACCTCTACCTCTGTTATTCGGTGGGCCATTAAGCTGACTTTGACGGTAATTATTTCCACCTTGGTCCCGACCACGCATCTGGTCATTTTCCTGTGCACGAATAGTTTCTAATTGCTCCAATGCCTCCATTAAAGTATCTTTATCTTTAATCAGGCTTCCAGACAAGTTTTATTGCATCCTACGACTTAACATCCTTTTAACTGCTGATATCATTATGTCGTCATTCAATGGCTGTTCCAATGTTTCATTCAGCTCCCATAGATGCTCAGCAAATTCTCTCAAGGTACCTCTCCAGGTATTAAGGGACTTACGATGCAGTAAATCTTCAAGTGTTGCACACTGGTGACTTCTGGACCAGTATTTCCTTAAAAACTCTTCCTCAAATTGACTGTAGCTGGTAACTTCTTCTTTCTTCCTAACTCCCCAGGTGAAAGCTTCACGTTCCATTCTGTCTATTGCGAACTGAATTTTATCTCCATCTCGTAAGTCTGCTCGGAAAACTCCTCGTAACCACTTACTAAATATCATTGGATGCAATGCCCCTTTGGGTTTATATTTTTGTCCAATGTGGGTCTTGGTATACCTATTATCAGCATTTACTAATGTAACGAGCTTACCCTCACCTACTGTTAAGGTGGCACTATTTATCTTCCTATCAATCTCTTTGGTTTTAGTTTCTACCTGTTGGACTCCCTCCTGGAGCTGTTTGATCTCATTTGTGACTATATGTTCCAAAGCCTCCTCCAATTTCACCTGCCTATTTCCCAATTTCCCAACATTAACATGGCACTGCTGTTGTATTTATACCACGTCTTGAATCTGTTGGTTCTGGTGTGCTACAGCTTCCTGCATTCTCCCTCCCAATTCAGTTTTGACACCCTCAACCTCTTCCTCAGCTTTTCCAATTATCTCTGCCTTCATATTGTTCATTTCCTCTCGGAGTCGATCTACTTTCACCTGTATCTTGTCATCTCTCTCCTGAAGGGTTATTCTCATCTGTTCCTGGAATTCCTGCAGTGCTTTCCTTAAGTTTTCTTGGTTTTCTTGGGACATGTCTGCTATACCTTTCTTGATTTCTTTGTTTTCTTTCCTGATTTCTTGGAGCATCTTAAATATTGTTAACTGCGATTCTCCATCCTCTAGACTCAATTCTTTTCCAATAGGGTTTACTGGTATCTCAGGGTAACCAGTCGAATAACCCAATGGGCTGTTCATTGACATTCCACTACTACCAATTCCTGACTCATCCTTGTCCTCCTGAACTATATCCATTTTTCTAACTACCTCCTCCACAACCTTTTCTTTCAATTCAGGATTCATTCTAACTATTCACTATGCACAGACAACAAAAAAATTAAAAATAAATAAAAATAAATAAAAAACCTCCTACTAACCCAAACACTCATCAACTAGCTAATAACGAAATAATCCTTCACTGTATAAGATTAACACAGACTGGCAAAATAGACCTCACCATTGAACAGCATAAATTACAGAAGCCTACCCAGATCAAACATCAATGATTGCATTTATACACAAAATCTCAAAGAAACATACACACAACTTAAGAGACATATAAATATGTAGTTTACAATAAATAATGCAAATAAGATACTATTCTGTGCTGTACAGCATGAAACAGGAGCATATTGCATACCATGCTTCAGAGCAAATTCGCAAAGAAATGTTAAAAAATATTGTTTTTATGATTTCTGCAATTGGCAAATTTAATTTGAAGTTCCTTCCGCGCTCTGAAGATGGTGCAATATTAATTAGTCTCGCGCTAGAAAATCGTCCTCACTCACCGCTCGATGCTCGTCGAAGTCGCAATGTTTTGACGTTTGAAGTCGTGCCACTAGTCGTGATGGCGTTGGCTCCTCCGGCGCGGCGGCTGTCAGGCGATGTGTTGCTGTAGTTGGTGTGTAGTGCCGTGTGCAAAGCGAAGCTCGCAGCGAAAGGCGCTGACGCAGTCTCGTAGTTCGGTGGTTGGCGCGTAGGTGGCGCAGACGTCGTATACTTCGGGGGTTCGCCATTAGATGTCGAACTCCGCGTCGTCGTTGTTTCTACTTCAACCACTTGGATCCGCTGTAGTCACCGGTCGGTGTGGTACATCTCCGCTTTGTAAATCCTTGATGTCGCGGCGTGTGGAACTTCTTCACTGCTTCAGATTCTTTGGCTAGCCGCTCACAGTCTGGGTGACGTCATCCAACAATTACGCCAGTCAACACTCACAAGTGCGGTAACAGTTTATGCGTCCACATCAAATTGAGCGATTTTCACCGTTCAAAATCAATTTCGGATACAAAGTCACTCGAAACCATGTTCCTGATACTTTCGTAACGGAATTTTGGCTGGTTCACTCGCGATTATGGTCAAACGCGCCTTTTCTTAGAGTATGAATTTTACAGCAATTCACGCAGATTTTCCTGTCCATACTTCAAATTATTGTTTGTTAACACTGCTCTTGTCACTTATACCTGTAAAAAGAAGTTGTTTTCGTCAGTCACTTTTGCACTGTATTGTCTAAGTAATGTGCTTCGCTCCTGCGATTTCTGATTCCACCATAAATGTTATATTACACTAATTCCAGTTGAAATACTCTAATTTTAGTTGCGGTAACGACAATACCGGATTGCTCTTGCTCTAAAAATTGTCCAATAATTATAAATGTCATTCCACTGAAACCAAAAATGGTGTTTAATAAATCATTGTTCGGATCCGAAGATTGCAACTGTCCTTTTCACATGAGCCAATATGAAACACCCCCGATTAAGTTCCTTTATTGCATTTTGTGTAATTTATCGAAGCTGCCAAACAGTTAATTATTATGATTATATGATCGTGTGCTTAATGGATGAAAGGCTATCGGTTTTTCTGCTGTGGTTTCGGGGGTATTTCAACCGAGTGCGGCTGTTCGGAGACTGAATAGTGGAATGATTGAAAGTTTGTCTATTATTAAGGACCATAAAGGTTGCTATGTACAAACTGATATATATTTCCTACTAACACAAAAATTTTGAGGTAGTTGCTACCTTCGCCTTACACGTCTAATTACAGTTATAGCTTTTTATTGGTTGCTGATTTTCAGTACTTCGTCACATGCAATGCTGCTGGTTAACATTCACAACAATCCTCATTGCAATCCATGGTTGTTGCTGGCCGACGCGGTTGACGCGAAACACGCAATTCGGCACTTGTCACTTTCTGTTTCATATCACTCGCGAATCGGTATTAGTGAGGGTCAACTCCACGACGATCAGGGGGACGTGCTCACTCGTCATACTCCTGTGAATTTTACTGTTTACAACTCACTCGACCACCATTCTTGCCCGTCTCTCCCGCACTACTTGTCACTCGACACCCTCTAGTACTACTACTGCTCGACGCTAGTCTCACTGCCTACTGCAGCACTCGACAATCGACTCCTGTCTGCTATCGACCTTGGCGTCGGATACTAGCATCTATGCTTGTGGGATCACGGATCCCTTACACAGAGCGTGAGCAATATTATCTAGATAATGAAATGTACTGTATAAAATTGAAAAGGAACAAAAAAACACTAGAGTTATGCGCAAAGTGTCAGTACGTCAGGAATACTTTTCGTTGTAGTCTAGTTTATTGTTTTAAGCTGCAGACAATCTGCTAGTTTGTCTTTTCCCATATTTCGCTGCAGATCTGAAGACGGTCATTACAGATCGAAACCGGTAGTCTGATGAAAAAAAATTGTGACCATAGACCTGAAGTAAAGGAAATTTATTCAATATTCGGGTCGCTGTTCAATTTGCGATCATGTCGCAGCTTGTGGAATATAGAAAACACAAAACGTATTCCCCACACGTTAATCAACGTGAAGTGTTCAATGCGCAACTTGATGATTATCCTAGAGATGTATGCAGCCGAATGTAGGTTGATAGAATGCTCCTTTTTTATTGGTGGATGTCCATCACCCACCTCGTTATGAGTTCACTATTTTAGTTACCCAGCACGGTAGATACCACGTCACTTGTAGGTATCTTCCATTGACATTGCGACTGAATTTACATAATCACTAACATGTACTGAAGCAGATAACTTTCAATTGTTATAAATTTTCTGGAAAATATTGTTCCTCAAGAGACTTACCTTTGTTTACGGTGACATTCCGTAATTGACAATAACTAAATTCAATGGGAGGAAAATAAATTCCTTTGACTAGACGTTGACCCAAGCGCTTACTTTCCCGAATCATTATCAAAAAGAGGAAATAGATTTTATAGAACTTTCTAAATGATCACTGCTAAAAACAGCTCTAGAAGCGAATCATGATACATCCCGTCACTGAGCAGCGCCACAGTCCTTTTTACGTTTTTATTTACAAGTGAAACATAACCCAGTTGACGAAAACTTTCAATTAGGTGTATACAGTAATTCAGCTTGACAGTTTCTAACTTCCTTTCTACAGGAGGGCGACACAATGAAATTCAGTTACGTCAATGAAGTAGTTAGCCTGACTTTCTGAAACCTTATGCAGAACAGCCGGAACAACTATCAGAAACCGCATCTACTGAACGCTTGTTAATACCAGGTGCCCAACAACTTTATTTTTAATTTATCTGCCATATGTCATGTGTGACTGCTTGTCTCTTTTGATGGTGATGTTCTGAACATTGTTTTAGAACTCAGAATATGTGAGTGGTCACTGGAAAGACAAATTTGGTGATGAATTTATAATAAGAAGTAATGTTTTATACATAGGTTGTCAGAGGAGGAGAGATAATTTGGAATTTGCTTCTCTTCGATATATTACATTAAATTTACTTGTTGTTCCTTTGCGCCATGCATAGTTTTTTGTGTATAACTGAAATTGTTATATGAAAAACTATTTTGTAAAGAAAATGACATATCAATGAACTGCATGTCAACAAAAAGAAATTTTTTTTAAAAAAAGGCGAAGTCAGTAACGTAAGAGTCTTGTAATCGTTAAGTCACTGGTTCATAACTCGTAAGTAGGAACTTCGGTATCTATTTTTACTTATATCTATGTTTCATATTTACTAGGAATGAAGACGTTAATTAATAAATATTGAGTCAGATTTATCTACTAAAAAGAATATCTTTTCCTCTTAAATTACTGATTACATGACAAATGAGAGTATTCATAACGAACTAAAACTTTGTACAAAAATGCGAAACATTGAGTAAAATTTTAAACAATTTTTTATTTGTAGAGGAGGAACAACATTACTGGTGTATATAACTTGTTTCTTTACCAATAATGTATTCCTCATATCTGTATGAAATTGTAATACATTTTCATACGACCAGTAATTAAATATAAAAAAATAATTTTATTAAGCGTTCCGAATAAGTGCGAGTAGGAATCTCGCACCGAGGTTTCCGTACAAAATTATTAACATGGGCAATTCGTTCATCCTGGAAATGCAGAATTTAGACAATCTTTTCCTGCTATCGATATCTATACAGGCAAGAGGGGCGGTCGAAGAGTTTCTATAACGAGATAGTTATCGTAATGTCTTGAACAACAACACCTATTTTTATGGCGACCCTTTGTGGGTATGCAGCTGAAATTTCGCGGCTCCAGTTTCGTTAGTTTTGCCGCTAGGGTGCGTTGTACACCGTAGTCTAAGCAAAGTGGCGAATATCGAGAGAATCAAGAACCGTGTTGTGAATATCTTCATTTGAACGGAATGACGCCCAAGGAACCTGCGGAGGATATGCGGAATACACTCTTATGTAACAGTGGAAAACTGTGTGTTCGACTTCAAACGTGGAAGAACGAGTGTGGAAGATGTGCCAAGGAACGGAAGGCCTGTCACCGTTCCCAGTGATGCAGTAGTGATTGCAATACACGATACGATTTTTCAGGATCGTCGAACAGCATTGCAGTACCTTGAAACCAAGTTTCGAATCTCCCATGGGCGTGCTCATGTTGTTGTGGCTATTTTGGGAATGCAAAAATTTCATCTAAGTGGGTCCAGAAGGACTTGAATGCAGATCAGAGACGGGAGCGTGCGTAGTATTGTGAAGAAATCGTCCGCAATGTGAAGCGGATAAAGACGGCTTTCTTGCAAGGTATGTGACAATGGACGAAACGTGGTACACCACAGTGATCCTGAGACAAAACAACAGTTCCAATGACGGAAACATCCTTCATCCCATACACCAAAAAAATTCGGGGTCCATAAATCAACCGGTAAGGTGATGGCATCAGTCTTTTGGCATGCAGAAGGTGTAATTATGGTGCATTACTTGCAAGAGCGCGTAACTATCAATAACATAGTACTATTGCACCCTCCTGCGCCATTTGAGTGAAGAAATAAGGAAAAAAATGTGCGTTAAAGTGGAGTGCTTTTGCATCAGGACAACGCACCGGCGCAACAGAGCCCTCGCAACTCTGCAAACTCTGCGTGACTGCGGGTTCGAATTGTTACGTCATCCGACATATTCTCCGTATTTGGTGCCATCAGACTTTTTTCTTTTCCCAAACCTAAAAAAAGACCTCAAAAAATGATGATGCAGTGATTGATGCTGTGAACGCTTGGTTGGAGTCGACATCAAAGACAATTAGGTTTTAACAGAAGTTCAGACAATCCAGTCAGAAATAGATAATAATAATAATAAAAATAATAATTATAGTAATAATAATTTTTGGTCTGATATAATTACAATTAACAATTTCCGTTTTTTTTGCTTTGCTTGCCTCGCGGGGCAGCCGCGCGGTCTAAGGTGTCTTTTCACGGTCCGCGCGGCTGCCCCCGTGGGAGGTTCGACTCCTCCCTCGCGCACATGTGTATGTGTCGTCCTTAGCGTAAGTTAGTTCAAGTTAGATTAAGTAGTGTGTAAGCTTAGGGACCGATAACCTACGCTGTTTGGTCCCATAAGACCTTACCACCAAAATTCCTTTGCTTCTACGGTGAACCCTTGTTTCTTGCCAAATTTCATAGCTTGTCTGTGATTGGGAAGTACCCTAGTGGTTTTGATAAATGAGCTTAATGTTTTCAACATGGCTGTGTTCAGCAACCGTAATTAACTGCAACGTCACAAATTTCCAGTGAACCGGTTGCAAATAGAATTTAAAATTTTTTAACTAGTTTCGAACGCCAACTAGTGGCGCCTTCTTCCGAAGAAACTGTTACCTTGCATAACAATACCACAGGAAGGTAAAAATTAAGAGTTTGTTCTACCTGCTACCAATGTTCCTTCCTGTGATACTGTTAGGAAAGGTAACAGTTTCATCTGAAGTCGGCGCCCCTAGTTGGCGTTGAAAACTAGTTAAAGAATTTTAAATTCTATTTGCAACCGGTTGGCTGTAAATTTGTGACATTGATAAATGAGCTTGCTAGTATACAAATGTATGGCATCAACGGCCATATCTTTTGATTGCGCTGACTTAGAAACTTCAACGTTTTACACCCCAAACTGATCTGAGACTATATATAAAATAAACTTCAATGTGATAGGCTTACCATTGCCTGTGAGACAGCGTTTTTAACAGACAGGCAGAGAGATGTACAATAAAGTGAGTCTCTTAGGTTTCCATTTCTACTGACTGAGATACGGAATCATAGATAATGACGATTTAGTAAATGTTAATTGACGTTGATAACAAGGATAGAACTGAGAAGGAGAGTTGCTACTGGTGCGTTCAGGACTTTCTTTTAAGCGACATTTATTATCCTTGTTGCTCACGTAGTTAACTCAACACCTTAAATTTGCGCAATGTTGTTTGCCAATTTCACACAGTTTGTGGCATGAAATGGGTAATGAAAGAGATGATAAAATATGAACGTATCAGTGGGTTTAAGACAAAGTTTTACTGTACACATTCAGCTACTTTTAGGTGACTTTGTACAGCGTTCGGAAACATTCTGATCTTCATAGACGACCCCCTTGAGATCTTTATTTTTTATTTTATTTATTGATCTGTTCTTCAATTGCGTCAACCTCCTTTCCTGCTTTAGGCAAATGACTTGTGTAAGTGCAAGTACGTGATTTCCACCAAAGGAACAAAAAGAGGGTGAAGCGGACAACGGAGACGACGGAGAGAAGTAAGCAGCGTAAAATGAATCAGGTTGAAAGAATGAAGACGAAAAATAAAAGACGAAGGAGGGGATGGAGTAAGAGGACAGACCGCGATTGCCCGGAGTTACAGGAAATGCCTAAGGCCGGAAAAAGCGCTGTGGCTGCGTGGGAGAGCAATGGTTCACGCAGCCAGGGCAGGGGCGGCCTTCCCTGAATAAGAGAAACTCATTACGGCGGCGGGAAATAAATGGAGTTCAGTTCAGTCGGCAGACGCCGCCGCCGCCGCCGCGGCGCCCCGGTCGCTGATAATCCGGGGGCTCAGCCGTAGCCACAGCAGAGCGCGCCGCGGCAGCCAGCAGGCAGCCACGCACCCCCCTCTTCCACACTGTCGCAGCGTTAAGCCGCTACAGGGGCGTTTACCGGCGGCGGCGGCAGCGCGAGTGGAATGAGAGCGCCGGGGGGAGCAGGTGCGAACGCCTCCCGCCTCATGGCGCAGACACACTAACAAACGCCCAGTGCTGTTTTTACTGCAAATTGGTTCAAGCGGCTGATGGCGTCTCGTTAGGCGGAAAATGATTCTAATGGCTTCCCGCTGCGGCGAACGTGCCTACTGATACGCCGAAAAAAAAAGGGAAAAGTCGTTTCGCTGTTCCCCTCGATAAGAACAACATTTCCAGACCTCAATTCTCGTATGTCATTTTGCCCATTGCAGCGGAGACACGCGCCCATCTCCCCTCCCCGTACTGAAACAGTTAGGGGAAAGAAACGATACAAAAAAAGTCAAAATGTTCAGAAGTCCTGACTTGCACCTGCAGCCCAGAGATTCTGAGGATGAAAAAAAATAAAAATATTTTTGCCTATATTTTTATATTACGCTTTAGAATCGAACTGTTTGGACAGGTAGCGGAATGAAATAGAAACAAGCGCTCGTTCCCTAACTACGCCAGTTGTTGTCCATCTCAGATCACTTTGTAGTGACAGCTTTAGAGTGCTGTCTTCAGGGCAATGTCTGCCTGAAGATATCACCAAAGCTAAGAATAGGGGATATATGGCAATTTATCCGTAGATTGAAATAAGAATTCTTCTGGTAACCACACTGTATTAACTTAATGTTTCTATGTAATGTAAGTGCGCTAAAAATTAGCATAATATTTGCGGCAGCAAAAGCTTTTACTATAAAATAACAGGGTCTCAAAAGGACTAGGCTCCATGTATTATTAATGACCTCTTTCATTACCAACATATTTCAGGCATGTCCTCTACATCTACATATACATCTACATACACACTCCGCAGGCCACCGTACAGTGCATGGCGGAGGGTACCTTGTACCTCTGCTAGTCATATCCTTTCCTGTTCCACTCGCAAATAGAACGACGGAAAAAGTGGTAGTCTAAAAGTCTTCAAATGGATCTGAGCACTATGGGACTCAACTGCTGAGGTCATTAGTCCCCTATAACTTAGAACTAGTTAAACCTAACTAACCTAAGGACATCACAAACATCCATGCCCGAGGCAGGATTCGAACCTGCGACCGTAGCGGTCTTGCAGTTCCAGACTGCAGCGCCTTTAACCGCACGGCCACTTCGCTAAAAGTCTTCGTACAAGCCCTAATTTATTACATCTTCATGGCCCGTAGGCGAAATATACGTTGCTGCAGTCGGCGTCAGATGCCGGTTCTCCACATTTCTGCACTTGTGCGTTTCGAAAAGAGCGTCGTCTTCCCTTCAGAGATAACCATTTGAGTTCAGGAAACATCTCCGTAATACTTGCGTGCTGATTACTGTTAACAGATCTAGCAACGCGCTTCTGAACTGCTTTCATGTCTTCCCTTAATCCGACCTGATGTGGATGCCAAACACTTGAACACTATTGAAGAATGCGTGACACTTGCGTTCTACACACTGTCTCTTCACGGACGAGCTACACTTTCCCAAAATTTTCCCAATAAAACGAAATCAAACATTCAGTTTGCCTTCTACCAACCGGGCGTGTTCATTCCATATCATGTTGCTTTGCAACTTTATGCCTCGTCATTTAATCGATGTAACTCTACAGCTGCAGCCTACTAATGCTGTATTCGAATGTTACAGTGTCCCTTTCCCTACTCATCAGCGTTAACTCACATTTTTCTACATTTAGATGATGCTGCCATTCATCACAGTGACTATTAATGTTGTCTAAGTCATTTTGCATATTCCTACAGTCACTCAACGACGACGCCTTCCGTAGCAAATAGCTATAAATAGCTGATCACCCTGTGCGTCCGGTCATTCACAACTTTTAGCATACTTTTTTCAGATAGGCTACTTTTGTCCCACATACCTGAAGATGTTGCACATCTGAAGCTCTCAACTATTAACAAAGCAAATAATATGCGACCTGTGGTGGTATTCCCGTGCAGGCAGAGAGGTTTTTATGTTCGTGCGAAACCGAGGACTACGCCTGCTGACAGGGTGTCCTAAGACGGAACGGTCTGAGCACATGAAGTGAACCCTGATACCCATCTGAGGACACCCTCCATCGTAAACCACGGTCCTACTTCTCAAATCCTTCCAGGAGATAGTTCAACATCACCAGCCAGCAGAATGAACCCGTTCGCTCACCCCAGAAAGATACACTTTTGGATCGACGTAGCAGTAGGCCAGGTAAAGGAATAGGAATGTACTGCTTTAAAGAAACACTATAAAAGACTGCAGAAAGGTTTTAACGCAAAGAACAAAAATGACATATCTAATGACAATAAGGGACTGATTAAGAACCCCATAGATGTCGACTGGGATGCTCACTACCATTTCCTCAAGGTCCATCCTCCGTGGAGAGTGGAACACGTTTTCAAGGGTTCAAGCAGAAATTTCAGACTGAAATAAGAATAACCAAGAACAATCACCGGCAATAAAAAATCCAAAGAATCCAAAGTCTGTCAGATGCCTGGATCTTGAAGAGTTTTTTGCTGGATAGAGAACTTCAGATAACTCTAAACCATAGTTCCACTGCTGCGAACGACTAACCGAAAAATGTCCGACAGCATACAACACAGCTTTGGATGGCAGTCCCACGGACGTTTGATGAATTCAGCATGGCTCTAGATAACATGAGACCGAGAAAGCACCCGGACCTGACAACATCCCCCGGAAGATGATTCAAAGTGGTGGCTTGCATGTAAAAATAATACCCCTCTCACCTTTTATTCTAATTTAGTAAACACGTAACGAACCAGCTGACTTGAAGAATTCCACAACTGCCACCACCATTAAAAAAGGCGACTGAAGAGTATGTGGTGACTACCGAGGCATATTCTTGCTCTCCGTGGCTGGTGTTTGCTAGAATTCTGTTAAATCGATTCCAGATTCTCTCCGACACTATATTTCCCGAACCTCAACGTGGTATTTCCCGAATCTGAGTGCGGATTCCGTCCCTGCAAAGGAGCTACTGATATAATGTTCGGTGCACCACAACTGCAGGACCAGTGTAGGGAACATCATAAGCATAGTTTATTTGCGTTCTATGACGTAGAAAAGTTCTTTGATACGGTGCCCAGAGAAGATAGCTGGAAAATATTGAAATTTTTCCCTGCCCTGAACATTTTGTTCTACTGATTCAAGCTTTCCATGATGACATGTCTAGGGAAGCGCAATGCCAGAACGAAACATCTGAAAAATTTCCTAATATTAATGGGCTCGGGCCAGCGTTGTTTTCTCTGTACCTAGCAGCCATGCTTTATGAGACATCTTCAGTAAACAGTGCAGATGTAGAGCTTAAATACAGGTATGATGGACGGCTATTTAATGAGTCCTGACTGCATTATAAACAGTCCACAAGGGTCACTCAGGTAACTGAACGACAGCATGCACGCGACAACGCTTGTCCAGCTAACATACCGGCGAAACTGCAGCTGTCTGTAAACTGAGGGGCAAAATCAAAAAAACAAAGGCACTCGCACAGCCAGTTCCAGGAACTGCATTTCCCGTTATCAATATATATGCTTCCAGTTCACCTTTGGAACAAGTAGATCACTTACCTGTGTACGAAGTACGTTATTAACTACACCGAAATGACAGAAGTCTTGGGATAGCAATATGCACGTATTATGTGTAATTCATGTACCACATGCTTCATGCCGGTATTGGTCTGCAAATGCATCTCGATACCTGAAATGAGATCCAGTAAAAAATGAAAACTCGAACGCAAGTATCAGCATGCACTAAAACGACTTTCAAATGTTTCACCTTTAAGCGAGGTAATAGTCGCTGGTGATGCGCGAAGTCAAGTTGTTCACATGTTTCATTTGTTACGAGTGCTGAAGTCTCTGGCTGTACGCCGACGGTACATATTTTCGATACGCTTCGGAGGAGCAGCTATTGACCAGTCCGATGGCAGCGTAGCAGAGTTTCAGCAAGGTGACGATTATATGGCTATGGGGGTAGATGCGTTACGAGTACGCTGCCCATACAGTTTCCGATGACTACGATGTTACACATAGGTGGCAATTATCAATGCTGTTACTTACAAGAGTTTTTGATGAGATCGCGAGTTGTACGCACCCACTGACGTAATATACTGAAGAGCCAAAGGAACTGGTACACCTGCCTAATATAATGTAGGGCCCCCACGAATAGGCAGAAGTGCAGCAGCACGACGTGTCATGGACTTGGCTAATGTCTGAAGTACTGCTGTTAGGAATTAATCTGCAGCGCTGTCCATAAATCCGTAAGAGTACGAGGTGGTGGAGATCTCTTCTGAGCAGCACGTTGCAAGGCATCCCAGATACTCAATAAGGTTTATTTCTCGGGTGTTTTGTAGCCAGCGGAATTGTGTAAGCCAAGAAGAGTGTTCCTGTAGCCACTTTGTAGAAATTCTGGACGTGTGGAGTGTCGCATTTTCCCGCTGGAACTGCCCAAGTCCGCTGGAATGCACAATGGACATGAACGGATGCAGGTGATTAGTCAGGGTGCGTACGTACATGGCACCTGTCAGGGTCGTATCCAGACGTATCAGGCGTCCCATATCACTCAAACTGCACACGACCCACACCATTACAGAGCCTCCACCAGGTTGAACAGTCCCCTGATGACATGCAGGATCCATGGATTCGTGAAGTTTTCTCCATGCCCGTACACGTCCACCCGCACGACACAACTTGAAACGAAACTCGTCCTACTGGCCAGCACGTTTCCAGTCATCAACAGTCCAATGTTGTTATTGACTGACCCAGGCGAGGCGTGAAGCTTTGTGTCAAGTTCGGCTCCGAAACCCCATAGCGATGATGTTTTATTCAATGGTTCGCACGTTGACACTTGTTGATGGCTCATCATTGAAATCTGCAGCAATTTGAGGAAGGGTTGCACTTCTTTTACGTAGAACGAATCTCTTCGGTCGTCGTTGGTCCTGTTCTTGCAGAATCTTTTTCCGGCCACTACGATGACGGAGATTTGATGTTTTATCGGACTACTGATATTCACTACACTCGTGAAATGGCCGTACGGGATAAGTCCCATCGCTCGTGCTCCGACTGTAACACCACGTTCACACTCACTTAAATCTTGACAACTTGACACTGTAGAAGCAGTAACCTATCTAACAACTGCGTTAGATACTTGTTGTCTTATATAGGCACTGCAGACCGCAGCGCCAAACTCTGCCTGTTTACATATGTCTGTATTTGAATACGCAAGCCTATACCAGTTTCTTTCGCGCTTCAGTGCATTTCATTGCAGTGTTTTCAGGTCTATATATGTACTGTCATCCTGACAAAGGTTAAATACGTTGTTCAAGATGTGACGATTTATTCCATGTTCGAGTATTAATATCGGCATTTAGTTTATTCATCCGAGATTGTAGTTCGTCGTGTAGGTTCCTACCCCACTTATTCGTTATTACTACAGGAATTTAAGATCATATACTGATTCAAAAATATTGATTAAATTGTTCTCTACATGATCCATAAGAGAATAAAAGTGACCTTACTGCAGTTTCTAACTTGTTTACTAAATAATAACAATAAGAAGGTATTAAAAATTTCTTTTCAGTTGTTTTGATCACCCAGGCATTTCTGAAAATTAACCCTTCAGTGACCAAATTATTTCTGGAAGTTCTAGACTTTTTATGAACACTTTATTGGGCTAAGAAACCGTTCATAAAATCATAGTTTAAATTTTGAAAGTGAGAGTTTAGCCTACGAGTATAAAACAATAGTGGGAACTATTGTTCCCACCGAACTCTGGAGTAACTTCACTTGCTAATTTAAAAAAATATATTTCCTTTATTTTTTAGTACAAAAACATGTTAAACATTACATTTATATTTGTATTAGTTCATACTGTTCTTTGAGTTCACTAAGGTGATGTACTATGGAACTTAGAGAAGCATGGTGCTACACACAAAGGTACACGACAGTTGCTACACATTATCTTTGTTCTCTTTTCTTTGTTCTTGGTGCTACATTGGCGGCATCTTCTGTTTGTTGTACCTTTTGTAGGGAAATGAGTTCCAACTTTCTTCAGACAAACTTCATCTGGTACTCGAGACACAACTCTTTTTTGTGTTTGAAAATGAACAGGCCTTCCTCTTCTCTCACGACTTGAGAAGTCATAGACAAGCTGCCTTGCCAAGAACAATCTAAATGTTAGCTGGTCTGCTTCTGTCTTCTGTTGCTTCCAAATAACGTAGGAATTGATAACTGCCAAATCCACAAGAAAGAAAAGCCGTTTGTGCCACCACTTCCATGAATGACGGCCTACAGCATACCGTTCACACAGCTGATCACAACTATCCACGCCTCCCATTATTTTATTACACTCTGCCACAGCCAATGGGCAGAATACTTCACTTCTGCTTCCACTAACTTACCTTGTAATACTTATGTAATTTTCAGTCAAATCCAGCAAATACACACGAATACTGTCTCCCTCATAAATATAAAAGTAGATAAATACAACACAAGTCACTTCACACGCAAAAGGAAAGCACACTATCCAAAAAACGGTGTAGCGGTCGAAACAGTGGCTAGTTTTCACGCGGGAACAGCGCTTCTGCATTGATTGACTCACAAGGTAGAAATACAACAGCTTTCACCTAACTGTTGACAATCTACACATAGTTAGCACACTCTAACAGAGATGGTAGCATAAGTTAGAAGTGGGAACATTGATTACCACTGAACTTACAGCGAAAACAAATAAGTGGGAACTATAGTTCCCACTGGTCACTAAAGGGTTACGTGTTTCCCTGGTATGTTGACCATGTGATAATGTATTCTCACTTAGCTCGGCATCTGATACAAGGACAGTTCGTTATACACATTTAGCTTACAATGAAATCGTTTTTCAGGTAATCTGCCATTAGCAGAAGTATTTTCAAATTCTTTGCATGCATTTCGCAGAAAGTATAAGTTAGTTTGTGTTGGTAAGAACTTCGGACATTTCGCGCTGATAGTGGGCATGATCGGTGTGATTTTTGTACTTCATGTTCACTGAGAATCTTTGTTAGGCAAAACAAAGTGAGGTTTTACACGCTCATTGCACATATTATCTCTGTAAGGAAAATCGTATCAGGAGATTACTGTGTGTTGACTGTAATGCAGCATTCACTTGAATATATGTTCAGGCACCCCTTAAATTACTCGTTGCGGTATGATATTACTCCCTCTTTCCGAGTTCCCAGTGAGCTAACAGTCAGGTAACGTTACTATCCTTTTAAAGGTCAAAATTTTTAAAAAAGGCGGAATATTTTCATAGTTTTCACTGTAGATATATCATTTAAGTACTCATTTCGAAAGAAGTAGTAGAAGGCTTTCACATCGTTTTAACCTTTCTACATAAGTAGCTTGAAACTGAATGGAAAGTGTGTGTCAAAGGGCGAAAGTCATAGTACGTTAGGACAGCAATGTTATTCGACGTAGATCTGTCTCTTTACGTTGTGGCGAGTTTCTACATAATCGCTTAGCTCAACGGGAGTGGAACAGCAGTGGTGTGCTCCACCGGAAGAGGGAAATCCTCTACAGCCAGAATCAAAAAGCAATCATTACGACATATAGCAGATACGTATTTGTAACCTAATACACACATATCTGAAAAGCTGCACGCAAGATACACTTAAGAGGCGAAGAAACTGGTACACTTGCGTAATATAATGTAGGCCGCCGCGAGCACGCAGAAATGCCGCAACACGACTAATGTCTGAAGTAGTGCTGGAGGGAACTGACACCACGAATCCCGCGGGGCTATTCATAAATCCGTAAGAACACGAGGGGGCTTACATCTCTTCTGAACAGCACGTTGCAAGGCATCCCAGATATGATCAATAATGTTCATATCTGAGGAGTTTGGCGGCCAGCGGAAGTGCTTCAACTCAGAACAGTGTCCTCAATTCTGGACGTTTGGGGTGTCGCATTTTTCTGATGGAGTTGCCGAAGTCCGTTGGAATGCGCAATGTATAGGAAAGGATGCAGGTGATCAGACAGGATGCTTACGTTTGTGCGACCTGACAGAGTCGTATCTAGATCCATCATGAGTCCCATATCACTCTAACTGCTCGTTCCCCAGACCATTACAGAACCTCCAGCAGCTCACGTGCTGACATGTAGGATCCATGGATTCATGAGGTTGACTCCATACCAAAACACGTCCATCTGCTCTATACAATTTGAGACGACACTAGTCCGACCAGGCAACATATTCTCAGTCATCAACAGTCCAATGTCGATGTTGACAGACTCAGGCAACGCATAAAGCTTTGTGTTGTGCAGTCGTCAAAGGTACACGAGTGGGCCTTCGGCTCCGAAAACCCGTATCGATGATGTTTCGTTGATTGATTCACACGCTGACACTAGTTGATGGCCCAGCACTGCAGTCTGCAGCAAATTTGTGGAAGGAAGGATTTCACTTGTGTCACGTTGAACAATTCTCTTCAGTCAGGATCCTTTTCCGGCCGCTGCAGTGTCGCAGATTTGATATTTTACCGGATTCTTGATGTTGATGGTATACTCGTGAAATGCTCGTACGGGAAAATCCCCACTTCATCGCTACCTCGGATATGCTGTGTCCTATCTTTCGTGCGTCAACTATAACACCACGTTGAAACTCAGTTAAATTTTGATAACCTGACACTGTAGCAGCAGTAACTGATGTAATAACTGCGCCAGACACCTGCTGTCTTATATAGGCGTTGCCGACCGCAGCGCCATATTCTGCCTGTTTACATATCTCTGCATGCGAATGCTCATGCCTATACGAATTTCTTTGGCCCTTCAGTGTTTATTTGCCACAGTGAAATGTTCCATTTGCTGCCGTACAATGTAGCAGTATGAGGTGTCAAATGCTGTGATCTTGCAGAGGTCATAGTGTATGTGGATCATCAATTTCTCATTTACTTAATTCAGCAGCAGTAGTAGTAGCAGTAACAGTCGATTTATACATCTGATAATCACTAGTAGTGGAACGAACTATGTACCAACCCCCTGTCCATTGTTGACAGATGTATGCAAGATGGCGGCACTGACGTCATCCAGGATGGCGAACTAAGATTTATGTGATGTACTCCATCCCCCTGTCGCATCTTGGGTGAAAAATCAAGACTTCACCTTCATAACTAAGTTAGCGATAGGTGCTAGTGAGGCACTGCAATCCCCATGTGTACATTTGCATGACAGATGTGCTGTTTACAGAGCTAGTGGCGGAATGACTTGCAATTTTCACATGTCGGACGCTGCTGCTATGCTTTTATCTGTTTCCTTGTTAGAGGTATTCCCGTTACTAACCATAATTTTGTATAGGGCTGATGCAGGCACAGTATAATTTCTAAAGCGTGTTGGGATTTGAACAGTGGACGCTATACATCTCTGGAGCGTTATATTGTGCTAGTATCACAAAATGTTTTAAGGAAGTAGCTTTCTCGTTTTACGGTTCGATAAAATAGTTTATCGTAGAGAAACCGGGAAGAAGGATGTATGTCACGCACTTGAAATATATTTCTTAGATTGGAGTATTAACAGCACTACATTCCATACGACGGAGAGGTCGGAAACCCAAGCGATCCAACACTGTAGCCTGATTTAAGTGCGGAACGTTGTAGCCGTAGGGGTGCGTGTGTTTACGTTCTCTCTTACCAGTACCTACCACGTACTGATCCTAGACTCTGGAATAATACTTTAAAGTTGATAGCTTGGTTGATTTACGTAAAAAGGCTTCGAACTCCATCCGTCTGGAGCTCCATCGCACATAAAAATCACCTGTCTCTTGTTCTCTTTCACCGTCTGCTATTACATCACAGCACTCTCAAATCTGTTACTATAAATCGATAAGGAGTGCTAACCTCCTCGACATGGTCACATCTCGAGAAATCTTGTGCACTTGGCTGAGTGAGGACTCGACAAGCTCCATTCATTCAGGAGACACGGAATGTAGCGGTCTACTTCTGGTCGATTGCAGATTAAATCGGTAATGGTGCTGCAGTTGTGGGTTGGTCAATGACAGTGTGTCTTTCGGTCTCTAATTTTACCCTAAGACTGTGACAATGCTTTGTTACTCCCATCAGCATAGAGACAGATCGTAGATTAAGCACTATGCTCGAAGTGTTAGAATTATGTAGTGCGATGTCTGATATACTTTGATGATGAATGTGTTTAAGAATTAATAATGCATGGACAAACTGACCAGTCAACTATCCACATTCGCAATAATACTTGCAAGGTGGAGAGGGAGTGGTTTAGCTCTGATACTGAAATTGGGAAACATTCTGTCACATCCTTGGTCAGTGTTGAAATTACTGTAAAATAGGTAAAATTGTTCACACAATCAACTGTAATGCTTATTATTTCAGTACATTTCTATCCCGTTCGTCCACTGGTACACTGTTGGCTACCACGTAATGACTGACAGACATCGTTTGCTTTAGTTGGAGAAAGAGTTCTGGTGGAAGGACAACACCTTCTGGGGACAGACAGCACCAAAACAGTGATCGCGTACGTGACTGCAATATGAGGAGTCAGTCGAAATGGAACACGAAGCCATCAGCTATTCCACCACTGTGACAGTTGAGTTAAATGTAGAGGTTGTCAGTCACTTTCGGACAGCAGTTTGGAAACTCTCCACAACGGCGCCAAACACTTCCAGTTTCCTTTTATTGTAGCTGTCTTTTATTTAAAATCATCCAGTGTGTGCAGTAACAAAATGACTTACACCATGCGACGTCTAGTTTTCTGTGAAAGGCAATGGTCAGAACGTGTTAATAAAACCTGACACAGACTTCGAAGTCGTGGCGGAAAAACAAAATTTATGGCAATGTATAAAGCGTGTTACAGCAGAAAAAAAACAACAACGACGTAGTGTCACAGGGAGCACCTCTTGCGTCTTACAGTATGGTCTGTGGGGTACGGTCATCCTTCTACAGCGCAAGTGATGAAACTTTAAACTGGTCATGCAGTGGATCAATAACTGTATATTTAATAGGATCGTCACATGTACTCGATGCCGGCATGCATGCGGTATTTGTTTTAGATATATGGGAGGAGTGAGATGCTGTTCAAATGGTTCAAATGGCTCTGAGCACTATGGGACTGAACTTCTAAGGTCATCAGTCCCCTAGAACGTAGAACTACTTAAACCTAACTAACCTAAGGACGTCACATATATCCATGCCCGAGGCAGAATTCGAACCTGCGACCGAAGCGGTCACGCGGTTCCAGACTGTAGCGCCTAGAAACGCTCGGACACCCCGGCCGGCAGAGATGCTGTAAAAATCTTATCGAGTTCTCTGTCAGATGAAGTCAGTGGAGCTTTTGTAGTTCATAATTTTTCTCTAGTAGATGGAATAGAATAACGACGATAGAATGTTGGTATGATAGATGTGAATAGGCCTTGAGAGACGTTGGTCTATAGTACCTGCTTGTAGTTTTTAGAAGCACCACAATGCTGCCAAAGAAGCACAAAAGCTTAACAGTGGTGTGTGACGGAAGGCAGATAATCATGAATCGCTAGCTGTCACTTCATGAGACACTGTACACGAAGGTACAAACTCTGATTAGCGGGTGCTGTACGCTTCAACCTTAATTACTGGAACCGTCCGGGATCCTAGGACCTCGAAGGAGATAAAGGGTAGATAAGGGGTTTAAGCTCTTGTCGACATAGGTCGTTAGAGACGGAGCACAAGTTCGGAATTATTCGAGGATGGAGAAGGAAATCGGTCATGCCCTTTCAGAGGAACCACCCCGGCATTTGCCTGGAGCAATTCAAGGAAATCAAGGAAAACCAAAACCAGATGGCCGGGCGCGCATTTGAAACATCGTCCTCCCGTCTGCAAATCCAGTGTGCCAACGACTGCGCCACCTCCCTCAGTGCGACCTCCATGCGGCCATAAAACGCTACCCCTTCTGTTGGAACGTTATGGCCACGCGTGAATTTGGCTGTCGCCCGGATGTGTACTCACCTGCTGGTACGAACCGTTCAGTCGGAATCATTTAATGGTACAATCGATAGCAGCAGTCAAATACGCGTGTCCCAACGCAGCAACTGCGGTGGGGACGAGGAGGTTAGCGCGCAGGGTCGGTAGGGACGCCGTTACGATGGATGGAGGTTCGGGCGATGGATGTGCGCCAGGCTTACTGCTGTCCCACCCCGCGTACATTTATTATAATTCTACAAATTCTTCAGCACCGCTTTGTGAAACAAGTATAATACTCGTAGCATGCGGAATACAATAACCGCAAATCGCACTTGTCATCTGATGAATTTTGCAATAAATGTAGCTTAGATATACAAAGAGAACTACGAAATCCTTGATACCTGTATCATACTTTAAAATCAATTTTGTCTACACTGAAAGTATCGCATCGCCCTCTGAAGCTACTACGCTTACTCTCATACGGATTGCCTTAGCTACTGGGCGCGTTCAGACCCCCACGCAGCAAACAGCTCTTCACCCGTAGTGAATTATTAGCTTTCTGGCTAACTGATGTGCATGGGATGGAAAGGGAAAGATATTTTCCAACAAGTCAGGTTGTGACGTACCTTGTTATAATCTAACACTTCATATAATTTATTTAATCATATTTTTAAGCGCGTAAGCTTCCGCTGGCAGAAGTCTAGCCTGGGAGCTGCTTTGTAATAGACGAACATGAGGACAGCATTGTTGTCACTTGTGTTTTGTTATGCTGGACGGCTGTGTTGAAATGTTGATAAGTAGTAGTCTCGTATTTTCTACATACTTGCAGTTATTCATGTGATTCAGTAACTCTTAATGTAAACTGAACGAAGAATAAATAAAATAAATTTTACGATTCGTTGCTGTATCCACCTGGTAGTCGACTTGTCTGGACACCAGGCAGGCTGTGTGGGTAGCCGCCCCGCCAACAGGACGAGGGTGAACGACTCTCATGAACACCGAGATATTTCCTCTGTGTGGCCTGGGCAGTTTACCTCGAGTTGTCGCTTCTCATGGGTACGGCTCGTCTGGGTAGAACGTCTCGCACACGCCGTTTTGGGTTTAGGGCTCCGAGATGGAAGGAGGACTTGTGACAGTGCAAACAAATTAGTGACACACGCATATACGCTTTATTGCGCTGCCATACATTACTCGTACAGCAATTCGCTGGATGTGCTTACGAGCAGATACAACTAAGCAGTGGCCGGCCAAGGCGTGCGTCACTGAATATAACGTCAACAAGACTATGTTAGTCCTGGGCGCCACACTGTCACTCACTGTAGTGAACACTTGCCCCTAAGCAAAGGCTAGACTTAAGCCGTCGGCACACGGACCGTGATGACGAACGTCAAGGTGCTGCTGAACGCTCAGATGCGATGCTACTTCTGCATACGGTAACGTGGGCCCCAATGTGACATAGCAGCAGCCGTCGGCTGTATCGGTTCATAAACCACACTACAAAACGGACGGCCGTAAAATTCCTATTTGCTCTAGCAAAGCGTTCACTTCCTGCTTCATCCATATGCTACTCAGGTAGTTTTGTCTGTAGTATACATCAATAAAAATTCTAGTAACAGTGAAAATATTATAAGGTAAAAAGGGAAGTGCGATGTTCGCGCAGTGAGTAAACAGGCTTCTATAAGTTCCATTACAGACAGTGCGATACAAGTTTAGAATAGTTCTCCACGTAAGATAAACATTATTTCGTCATTCTCACGTTTTAGTAAAACCCTTCGGTCATTCTTACTTGATCACTGTTAGCATTCAGTAGCAGAATCTCTACATGTGAATTTAAAAAAAATAAAAAAAGGGCAAACTGTCTTACTGCAAGTAGCGTAAGGTGTCTGTCGATTAAAACAATCGAACAAGCCGGCCGGAGTGGCCGAGCGGTTCTAGGCGCTTCAGTCTGGAACCGCGTGACCGCTACGGTCACAGGTTCGAATCCTGCCTCGGGCATGGATGTGTGTGATGTCCTTAGGTCAGTTAGGTTTAAGTAGTTCTAAGTTCTAGGGGACTGATGACCTGAGCTGTTAAGTCACATAGTGCTCAGAGTCCTTGAAGCAATCGAACAAATTCACCCCGCAAAAATTGCGCCCTTATATTTACATAATATCGAACATTATAGTAAATACTTATATTAAACTAATAAGGAAGTATCATAACCCATCAAAAAGGTGAAGGTTTAAAGAAAATTTTTTTTACGTATGATGGGGCGCCAACCACTAAGACTCATAAATGTCGCAATGAAACTGTGATCCTACTCATTTCTTTTTCTTTTTCTTTATTTTGTTTGTTATTGGCCGTTGGATTTGTTCGGGGCGGACGTTCCATGACGCTTGTTCAGGTTCATCGTTGATTTATTCACTCAGGTTTCTTTTTTTTTTTTTTTTTTTTTTTTTTTTAAATACAGAGGGCAGCTATCCCTCTGACCGAACGTGCTAAGCTACCTTGCCGGCGCTCATTGCGCTACCGCGGCGACAAGGGGCCTAGGGAGACCATATGTAGCTTGTTACCGTGTCTCAAAAGCTTCAGTTGTAGCTATATTACTAACTGAAATTTAATTATAACAAACTGTACCAAAAGCCATGCCTTTTTAATGGATCCTCAACATGCTATTGATTTGAAATGGCCGAGTCTCATAATATGCAAGTTACAATAATTCTCTTACCACGAATATGACGTTCCTTCTCATTTTATTACAGCGATTCATGCAACTAACGGACGGTTTTAGAGACCTCCCCAATTCTCTAGTGCTCTTAAACGGTATACATACGCATGGGCTTCAACTGGAAGCCAATATGGCGCCTCACAGCTCTGGACCGAAGGGAGCTGGCGAACATGTGACGTAGGTGGCACTGTGCCATCTCATTGGTCAACGTTCAACCGCACGTTCAGATAATCTGAGATGTTAGATTTTGCTCTACACGTTCGGAAAGAGTTCCGAATGTGCTGTTGTGGATTGGCCAGAGCGCCAACCCACAGTGAGAGGAAGCCGAAAGGCACCCGTTTAAGCTCACGCAGGCTGGCGTGAGGTCTGGAACAGGACACGGAAATGAGAATAGCCAAAAACGTACGTAGCTGCTGGAATACTTAACTTTAATCTATAATTGGTGAACATCGGTCTGACGGTACATGCATCACAAGATAAATAGCAAATGATAATGGCGCCTTGCTAGGTCGTAGCAAATGACGTAGCTGAAGGCTATGCTAACTATCGTCTCGGCAAATGATAGCGTAATTTGTCAGTGAACCATCGCTAGCAAAGTCGGCTGTACAACTGGGCGAGTGCTAGGAAGTCTCTCTAGACCTGCCGTGTGGCGGCGCTCGGTCTGCAATCACTGATAGTGGCGACACGCGGGTCCGACGTATACTACCAGACCGCGGCCGATTTAAAGGCTACCACCTAGCAAGTGTGGTGTCTGGCAGTGACACCACATGTGCTATTCCACTCTATGACGTCAGAAAGTCGGCACGCTCAACGCTCACCGTTCGACAGCACGGTCTGCGTGCTTTAGCCTCCGCTTGTAGACTTAGTCTCGCAGGATGGTCTCCACTGCGAACTGTACCAAAAACTGCAACTCCTGAATTCCGTACTAGAACTGACGTAGCGTACGCCTAACATGAACTGACCATCACTGCCCGTGGCCGCCGCTTATCGCAAAATGGTTCAAATGCCTCTGAGTACTATGGGACTTAACTTCTAAGGTTATCAGTCCCATAGAACGTAGAACCACTTAAACCTAACTAACCTAAGGACATCACGCACATCCACGCCCGTGGCAGGATTCGAACCTGCGACCGTAGCGGTCGCGCGGTTCCAGACTGTAGGCGCCTAGAACCGCTCGGCCACCCTGGCCGGCCCGCTTATCACACCACGAAATTTCACTTCTCTCAGCGCGCCAGCTCCGGTTGTGTCCGTCGGCGAGGACACAACAACTCCCACAGTCTTCGACAGACTCCGTGCCTCTCTCTCCAGACAGCGGTGTTGGCAGGACGTCATTTTGTTACGTCACGAACGGTGGCAGCGCCACAAGGATATCCGTTCGCTCCCGACAATTCAGACCGCGGCCGGACCGAGCGAAGTGCCCAAGTCGGCGGAACCAGCAGTTCCGTCCGGCCGCATCATCAGTTCAGTCAAACCGCTACGATTTTCCAGTACCAGCAGTTTCACCTCACCGCTCCTTGCCGTCAGACCCATCTCAGTTCGTTCTGGTGTCCACCAGTTAGCCGTCACAGTACAAGTCCAGTGACTTCACAGGTCTTCACGCCACCGCTTATTACGATTTCGGGGTTCGTCGTGTAGGCACATCACAGATAACATCACAGGAGAGATATTTCTGTTGTATGTAGTTGTGCGGATGGATTTTCACCCAAGGGCATTATGCACCACTGGTCATTACAATTGCTACACCAAGAAGAAATGCAATTGATAAACAGGTATTCATTCGACAAATATATTATACTAGAACTGACATGTGATTACGTTTTCACGCACTTTGGGTGCATAGATCCTGAGAAATCAGTACCCAGAACAACCACCTCTCGCCCTAATAACGGCCTTGGTACGCCTGGGCATTGAGTCAAACAGAGCTTGGGTGGCATGTACAGGTACAGCAGCCCATGCAGCTTCAACACGACACCACAGTTCATCAAGAGTAGTGACTGGCGTATTGTGACGAGCCACTTGCTCGGCCACCATTGACCAGACGATTTCAATTGGTGAGAGATGTGGAGAATGTGCTGGCCAGGACAGCAGTCGAACATTTTCTGTATCCAGAAAGGCCCGTACAGGACCTGCAACATGCGGTCGTGCATTATCCTGCTGAAATGTAGGGTTTCGCAGGCATCGAATGAAGGGTAGAGCCACAGGTCGTAACACATCTGAAATGTAACGCCCACTGTTCAAAGTGCCGCCAAGAGGTCACCGAGATGTGTATCCAATGGTACCCCATACCAGCACGCTGGGTGATACGCCAGTATGGTGATGACGAATACACACTTCCAATGTGCGTTCACCGCGATTTCGCAAAACAGGGATGCGACCATCATGATGCTGTAAATGGAACCTGGATTCATCGGAAAAAATGACGTTTTGCCATTCGTGCACCCAGGTTCGTCGATGAGTACACCATCGTATGCGCTCCTGTCTGTGATGCAGCGTCAAGGGTCTCCGAGCTGATAGTCGATGCTGCTGCAAAACGACGTCGAACTGTTCGTGCAGATGGTTGTTGTCTTGCAAACGTCTCCAACTGTTGATTCAGGGATCGAGACGTTGCTGCACGATCCGTTACAGCCATGCGGATAAGATGCCTGTCATCTCGACTGCTAGTGATACGAGGCCGTTGGGATCCAGCAAAGTCGGAAACGTGATGGTACACATTTCTCCTCCTTACACGAGGCACCACATCAACTTTTCACCAGGCAACGCCGGTGAACTGCTGTTTGGGTATGAGAAATATGTTGGAAACTTTCCTCATGTCATCACGTTGTAAGTGTCGCCACCGGCGCCAACCTTGGGTGAATGATCTGAAAAGCTAATCATTTGCATATCACAGCAACTTATTCCTGTCAGTTTAATTTCGCGTCTGTAGCACTTCATCTTCGTGGTGTAACAATTTTAATGGCGAGTAGTGTATTATACTTCCGTTTTTTTAAATAAAGTTATTCTTTAAGGGCCGTCTTTGATCACTTCTCGGTACGAGGATAAGTCATTCATGCGTTTCAATATTTTTCAAGCAGATGCTTGTAGCACTACTAGACCGTCCGCTCGGCTGGGTGCTTGAGCAGTACGTATGCCGTGCCGTAAGTTGCTCATGGCAGGTCTGTAGTGCCCGTAAAGACCACATTTGTCCTTAAAGAGAAAACAAATACAGTCAGAAAAACTTTCTTAATAATGGAGTTCAGACCGTGTCCATTCAACTACACTCCTGGAAATGGAAAAAAAGTGTGTCAGACCCACCATACTTGCTCCGGACACTGCGAGAGGGCTGTACAAGCAATGATCACACGCACGGCACAGTGGACACACCAGGAACCGCGGTGTTGGCCGTCGAATGGCGCTAGCTGCGCAGCATTTGTGCACCGCCGCCGTCAGTGTCAGCCAGTTTGCCGTGGCATACGGAGCTCCATCGCAGTCTTTAACACTGGTAGCATGCCGCGACAGCGTGGACGTGAAGCGTATGTGCAGTTGACGGACTTTGAGCGAGGGCGTATAGTGGGCATGCGGGAGGCCGGGTGGACGTACCGCCGATTTGCTCAACACGTGGGGCGTGAGGTCTCCACAGTACATCGATGTTGTCGCCAGTGGTCGGCGTAAGGTGCACGTGCCCGTCGACCTGCGACCGGACCGCAGCGACGCACGGATGCACGCCAAGACCGTAGGATCCTACGCAGTGCCGTAGGGGACCGCACCGCCACTTCCCAGCAAATTAGGGACACTGTTGCTCCTGGGGTATCGGCGAGGACCATTCGCAACCGTCTCCATGAAGCTGGGCTACGGTCCCGCACACCGTTAGGCCGTCTTCCGCTCACGCCCCAACATCGTGCAGCCCGCCTCCAGTGGTGTCGCGACAGGCGTGAATGGAGGGACGAATGGAGACGTGTCGTCTTCAGCGATGAGAGTCGCTTCTGCCTTGGTGCCAATGATGGTCGTATGCGTGTTTGGCGCCGTGCAGGTGAGAGCCACAATCAGGACTGCATACGACCGAGGCACACAGGGCCAACACCCGGCATCATGGTGTGGGGAGCGATCTCCTACACTGGCCGTACACCACTGGTGATCGTCGAGGGGACACTGAATAGTGCACGGTACATCCAAACCGTCATCGAACCCATCGTTCTACCATTCCTAGACCGGCAAGGGAACTTGCTGTTCCAACAGGACAATGCACGTCCGCATGTATCCCGTGCCACCCAACGTGCTCTAGAAGGTGTAAGTCAACTACCCTGGCCAGCAAGATCTCCGGATCTGTCCCCCATTGAGCATGTTTGGGACTGGATGAAGCGTCGTCTCACGCGGTCTGCACGTCCAGCACGAACGCTGGTCCAACTGAGGCGCCAGGTGGAAATGGCATGGCAAGCCGTTCCACAGGACTACATCCAGCATCTCTACGATCGTCTCCATGGGAGAATAGCAGCCTGCATTGCTGCGAAAGGTGGATATACACTGTACTAGTGCCGACATTGTGCATGCTCTGTTGCCTGTGTCTATGTGCCTGTGGTTCTGTCAGTGTGATCATGTAATGTATCTGACCCCAGGAATGTGTCAATAAAGTTTCCCCTTCCTGAGACAATGAATTCACGGTGTTCTTATTTCAATTTCCAGGAGTGTATCTCAGTAATAATGACACGAAGGTAACGAAAGAACCCAGTCCCTGAGCGTAGAAGATCTCCGACCCGGCCGGTATCGAACCCATGCCCCCTCAGAGAAACCCTGATGCTCTATTGCAGACGTGCAGACACGTCGTCCCCTGCACAAATACCAAGGCGACGCTGCAGCTCACCACATGTCAGCCAACACTAAATTTTCTTCAGTGTTTTTTAAGAATTTCTGAAAGTGCAGATGTTCGGTGAGCTGGGTCAATGTGAACATTTTCTACAACTTCAGGGCAAGACATTCCAAAATTCTCCTTATCAACACACCAACAGCCTCCATTGTATTCTTTATGCATTGATTTTTGCACCCTAGTAACTACACACCTATTTCGTTTTTAGGAACATGGCACGGTTATCTTGGCCATGAATACACGATAACTTACCTGCAGAAAATAACTTTACATCACGAGATAATCTACGTTCGAAATTCATCAATTTCAACGTGAGGGGAAACAATATGAGAAAGGAGAAGTTCTTTTCGATAGCCATCGCCAAAAGACTTCGTAATTTGCTTGTTGATTTTCTTTCTCGTTGCTTAGACAACCAATGATAACACTTCACCTGATTCTCATTTATTTTCTGTGAATAGCTGGTTTTTGTGCTATGAGTCTTATCTGAGATTAAAAGTCTTCCGCATCAGTATAATTTAGTGTTGTTTTCAAGAGACTGCAATTAATATAGCATCCACTATCAGTCTGTGGCTTCATCACGGATCGATTTCAGCACAACGAGAAAGAGAAGTTATCTCTGATTACATAATGGAATCGTTGCTTCAGTTGATATTGGTCACGAAGTTGTTTATTCTCTTTCCTACTGCTTCTCATGCAAGATGGAATAAATGTGATGAGTTATTAACCAAGCAGTTACTTACGAGGAAATTGTCGTGATGTTCTTTTACGACGGCAGCACTATTCATAATTTGAACGATTAATTCGTGTTGTGTGTCTAATATTTCTCTGTAGACTTCACCTCACAACCACCTCACAGGTAAAATGGAGTAATATCTCGGGATCTTGTTGACCAAAAAACGGGACCATTTCAACCATTCCGTCTTACGGGGAATATTAGGTTAAGATGATGTGTCTCCTGGAGTCTTTCTGGAAGAATTATACCCATCCATGTAACCATAGGAACATATTCCAATAATTTTGGAACGTCGTTTTCAAGAAGTTATTGACAACAGGTCCCTTTAAGACGATGTGATAACACAACAAACCCAGTCAACTAGCTGTCTATCACACCACACCGCACATTTACAGAGAAGCGTTCTTGAAAATGTCTTTCAACAAAGGCGTATGAATTTTTGTTCAACCACCTATGTGAGTTATGAGTGTTATTGACATCGTCACGAATCAAAATTACTTCATCAGTAAACAGTATTAAATGGATTATTCGGTAATTTTCAATTATCCAACGACACATTCCAGTTTTCTACCGACATATCTATAATCCAATTCAATCCCCTGTAATTGATTAGGATAGAGGCCTGCACACGTTAACGTAATGAAAAAAATGTTCAAGCGTGTGTCAAATCTTATTGGACTTAACTGCTGAGGTCATCAGTCCCTAAGCTTACACACTAAACCTAAATTATCCTAAGGACAAACACACATACACACACATGCCCGAGGAAGGACTCGAACCTCCACCGGGACCAGCCGCACAGTCCATGACTGCTGCGCCTGAGACCGCTCGGCTAATCCCGCGCGGCTAACGTAATAAACGCAGATACGTGCTTGAGTAAGGTCTACGTTCTACCAAATAAATAAAATATCCTCCTTCATCCACAGTCAGTATATTTGCACTTTCAGATAAAATATGACTGCTGGGCACGTCACCACTTTCCATAGTTTGTTCAAAATATGCGTAAACACCGCTGAATCTGGCGCTCTGCTATAAGCAGCAGCCGTGTTCCCATTACGAAGCTTGTACAAAAATATCACATCAGCATACCCCCCCCCCCCCATCTGTAAATACATGTGAAATACTTCAACAATACAACACAACTGGCCAAAAAATTCCAAGCAAAGTTGAAAAATTCAGTTGTTTAAACTTAGATAAAACCTCAAATGGAAATAGAAATGACAATCAACAAATAAAGACATATTAACTGGAGTAGTAACATGTGAAATGAAACTTATCTGTGTGACCAGTTGAGACTGAACACATGTTGCAAGTAATGTTTATTAGATTTAGTCCATAACACAAGCTCCAAAAATATTTACAATTACTCGCAAAACACCCTGCATTCACAACAGCAGCAGAGTACTTCTTTCCTTTTTAATTTGGCTGAACACATGACATTTACATAATTGTACAAAACGCATGTTTCATCATCAGCGGCTTTTTAATTTAAACCCCAATATCGACCGGTATCAGTCATAGGTCATCTTCATAGGTTAGGGTTAAAACAGTTTAGGCCACAGCATCACATCTGTCATCATTTAAATAATGTGCACATCTCATGTGAAGAGCATGCCATGTCATTCCTAGTTTTTGAAACCGACGTATACCGGATACTTTAACTCATTAATGTTTTTCAGGATAATCTTTTGAAGTAACTCATCACTTAAGAAGGAAGTGACTGCGCTAAAATGAGCACTGAATACAAGGTATATTGTTCACTCACACATGCATTGCAGCCACCTCTTCAAAGAGATAAGCATTCCATCCTCAGTGGTTCAGAAATGGGATCAGTATATATGGAGCAGTCAAATGAAAAAGAGAAATATGGAAAAAACTGAGTAAACTGTTTACTGCCCACAACAAAAAAAGTTTTGCATCACCTCGATTCCGAGAGTTCCGTAATCTGTACAGAAAATTGGAATAGAGATCAAATTAAGCATCATTTCCGTGCTTTTTATTGCACATGAAAACCATACATTGCACATTGTACCACCATACAGCGAGACCTGCACAGGTGGTGGTCCAGATTGCTGCACACACCGGTACCTCTAACACCCAGTAGCACATTCTCCCGAATTGATGCATGCATGTATTCGTCGCGGCATACTATCCACAAGTTCATCAAGGCACAGTTGGTCCAGACTGTCCCACTCCTCAACGGCGATTCAGCGTGGATCCCTCAGAGTGATTGGTAGGTCACGTCATCACGTTAGATTGAGTTTATGTCTAGAGAACGTGCTGGCCACTCTAGTCGATCTATGTCGTTATCCTGAAGGAAGTCATCCAGCCGGCCGGTGTGGCCGAGTGGTTCTAGGCGCTTCAGTCTGGAACGGTGCGACGGCTGCGGTCGCAGGTTCGAATCCTGCCTCGAGCATGGATGTGTGTGATGTCCTTAGGTTAGTTAGGTTTAAGTAGTTCTAAGTTCTAGGGGACTGATGAACTCAGATGTTAAGTCCCATAGTGCTCAGAGCCATTCGAACAATGGGGGCGCGAATTGTCGTCCATGAAAGGGAATGTGTCGCCAATATGCTATCGATATGGTTGCACTATCGGTCGGACGATGGCATTCACGTATCGTATAGCCGTTACGGCGCCTTCCATGACCACCAGCGGCGTACGTCGGCCCCACATAATGCCACTCCAAAACAGCAGGGAACCTCCACCTTGCTGCACTCGGTGGACAGCGTGTCTAAGGCGTTCAACGTGACCGGAGGGTTACCTCCAAACGCGTCTCCGACCATTGTCCTGCTGAAGGCATATGTGATACTCATCGGTGAGGAGAACATGATGCCAATCCTGAGCGGCCCATTCGACATGTTGTTGGGCCATCTGTACTGGGCTGCATGGTGTCGTGGTTGCAAAGATGGACCTCGTCATGGACGTCAGGAGCGAAGTTGCACATCATGCAGCCTATTTCGCACAGTTTGAGTCATAACACGACATCCTGTGGCTGCACTAAAAACATCATTCAACATGGTGGGGTTGCTGTCAGGGCTCCTCGGAGCCATAATCCTTAGGTAGCTGTCATCGACTGCAATAGTAGCCCTTGGACGGCCTGAGCGAGGCACGTCATCGACAGTTCCTGTCTCACTGTATCTCCTCCGTGTCCGAACAACATCGCTTTGGTTCACTCCGAGACGCGTGGGCACTTACCTTGTTGAGAGCCCTTTCTGGCACAAAGTAACAATGCGGACGCGATCGAACTGCGATACTGACCGTCTAGGCATGGTTGAACTACAGGCAACATAAGCCGTGTACCTCCTTCCTGGTGAAATTACCGGAACTGATCGGCTGTCGGACCCCCTCCGTCTAATAGGCGCTGCTCATTCGTGGTTGTTTACATATTTGGGCGGGTTTAGTGACCTCTCTGAACAGTTAAAGGAACGTGTGATACAATATCCACAGTCAACGTCCATCTCAGGAGTTCTGGGAACAGGGGTGATGCGTAACTTTTTTTGATGTGTGTATTTCAGACATTCTCGCCATAACTTTAACACACATATCCCACTGTGAGACAAAACGGGCAAGGTTTGCAGTTACCTGTGAAACCGTGATTGAACCTAGGCGAGCACGTCTTCGTCCGGAGCAAATCGACGACCACGAATGTCTTTCTTCAGGGCTCCTAAAATATTGCGTAGGATCATACTGGGACTGTATCGAGGGTGTGTAAGTGCTTCCCAGCGAAACATCTGCATTGTGCTCGAAACAACCTTGGCAATATGGGGGTGGGCATTATCCTGCATCATAATGATGCCGTCCGTCAACATTCCTGGATGTTTGGACTTGACAGAGCCCTTCAAATTTTGCAGTGTCCAAGTCCCACAGCGTGCTAACTGTGGCGCAGGTACTTGCAATCAAAGGAAGGGGTCATCATGCCTTTCAAACGCATTATTTCGACTACGCTGCAGAAGTACCTCTGGTATGCCATTATACATCGTCCGTACAGTCCCAATCTCTGTCCATGCGAGTATTTTTGGAGTCCACACAGACAATCATGACCGTCGATTGGCTACAGACGAAGAGGTGCACTCCTGGGTAACATCGCAGTTCCTAAGGCAACTGCAAACATTTCTTCATGAACACGTTGACCTTTTTGTCTCCCAGCGGGATAAATGTATTATACGAGGGTGAGTCAAACGAAAACCTTAAATATTTTTTAAGTATTATTTATTGTGCAGAAGTGGTACAAAGCTATATCACTTTTTAACATAACTTCCTCCACGCTCAATGCAAGTGCTTACAAAGTGCATAAATTCCTTTCAGAAAAAAATCCGTTTGGTAGTCCGCGCAACCATTCATGCACTATGTGGCGTACCTCTGCATCAGAATCGAACTTCTTTCCTCCCACTGCGTCTCTGAGTGGTCCAAACGTATGGAAATCACTTGAATCAAGGTCTGGTGAGTATGGTGGATGAGGAAGACACTCAAAATTCAGGTCTGTGATTGTTGCAACTGTTGTACGGGCAGTTTGAGGCCTTGCCTTGTCATGTTGCAAAAGGACACCTGCTCACAGCAATCCACATCGCTTTCATTTGAATGCAGGCCGCAGATGATTTTTTAGGGTATCTGTGTATGGTGCACTGGTGACAGTGGTCCCTCTAGGCATTTTTTTTTTTTTTTTAGTCATCAGTCTACTGACTGGTTTGATGCGGGCAGCCACGAATTCCTTTCCTGTGCTAACCTCTTCATCTCAGAGTAGCACTTGCAACCTACGTCCTCAGTTATTTGCTTGACGTATTCCAATCTCTGTCTTCCTCTACAGTTTTTGCCCTCTACAGCTCCCTCTAGTACCATGGGAGTCATTCCCTCATGTCTTAGCAAATGTCCTATCATTCTGTCCCTTCTCCTTATCAGTCTTTTCCACATACTCCTTTCCTCTCCGATTCTGCGTAGAACCTCCTCATTCATTACCTTATCAGTCCATCTAATTTTCAACATTCGTCTATAACACCACATCTCAAATGCTTCGATTCTCTTCTGTTCCGGTTTCCCCACAGTCCATGTTTCACTACCATACAATGTTGCACTCCAGACGTACATCCTCAGAAATTTCTTCCTCAAATTAAGGCCGGTACTTGATATTAGTAGACTTCTCTTGGTCAGAAATGCCTTTTTTGCCATAGCGAGTCTGCTTTTGATGTCCTCCTTGTTCCGTCCGTCATTGGTTATTTTACTGCCTAGGTAGCAGAATTCCTTAACTTCATTGACTTCGTGACCATCAATCCTGATGTTAAGTTTCTCGCTGTTCTCATTTCTACTAATTCTCATTACCTTCGTCTTTCTCCGATTTACTCTCAAACCATACTGTGTACTCATTAGACTGTTCATTCCGTTCAGCAGATCATTTAATTCTTCTTCACTTTCACTCAGGATAGCAATGTCATCAGCGAATTGTATCATTGATATCCTTTCACCTTGTATTTTAATTCCTCTCCTGAATCTTTCTCTTATTTCTATCATTGCTTCCTCGATGTACAGATTGAAGAGTAGGGGCGAAAGGCTACAGCCTTGTCTTACACCCTTCTTAATACGAGCACTTCGTTCTTGATCGTCCACTCTTAATATTCCCTCTTGGTTGTTGTACATATTGTACATGACCCGTCTCTCCCTATAGCTTACCCCTACTTTTTTCAGAATCTCGAACAGCTTGCACCATTTTATATTGTCGAACGCTTTTTCCAGGTCGACAAATCCTATGAAAGTGTCGTTTTTCGATATCTTCACATTTTTCCCGCAGCCATTTCGTCTTAGCTTCCCTGCACTTCCTATTTATTTCATTCCTCAGCGACTTGTATTTCTGTATTCCTGATATTCCCGGAACATGTTTGCACTTCCTCCTTTCATCAATCAAATGAAGTATTTCTTCTGTTACCCACGGTTTCTTCGCAGCTACCTTCTTTGTACCTATGTTTTCCTTCCCAACTTCTGTGATGGCCCTTTTTAGAGATGTCAATTCCTCTTCAACTGTACTGCCTACTGCGCTATTCCTTATTGCTGTATCTACAGCGTTAGAGAACTTCAAACGTATCTCGTCATTCCTTAGCACTTCCGTATCCCACTTCTTTGCGTATTGATTCTTCCTGACTAATGTCTTGAACTTCAGCCTACTCTTCATCACTACTATATTGTGATCTGAGTCTAAATCTGCTGATGGGTACGCCTTACAATCCAGTATCTGATTTCGGAATCTCTGTCTGACCATGATGCAATCTAATTGAAATCTTCCCGTATCTCCCTGCCTTTTCCAAGTATACCTCCTCCTCTTGTGATTCTTGAATAGGGTATTCACTATTACTAGCTGACACTTGTTACAGAACTCAATTAGTCTTTCTCCTCTTTCATTCCTCGTCCCAAGCCCATATTCTCCTGTAACCTTTTCTTACACTCCTTCCCCTACAACTGCATTCCAGTTGCCCATCACTATTAGATTTTCGTCCCCTTTTACATACTGCATTACCCTTTCAATATCCTCATACACTTTCTCTATCTGTTCATCTTCAGCTTGCGACGTCGGCATGCATACCTGAACTATCGTAGTCGGTGTCGGTCTGCTGTCGATTCTGATTAGAACAACCCGGTCACTGAACTGTTCACAGTAAAACACCCTCTGCCCTACCTTCCTATTCATAACGAGTCCTACACCTGTTATACCAATTTCTGCTGCTGTTGATATTACCCGATACTCATCTGACCAGAAATTCTTGTCTTCCTTCCACTTCACTGACCCCTACTATATCTAGATTGAGCCTTTGCATTTCCCTTTTCAGATTTTCTAGTTTCCCTACCACGTTCAAGCTTCTGACATTCCACGCCCCGACTCGCAGAACGTCATCCTTTCGTTGATTATTCAATCTTTTTCTCATGGTAACCTCCCCTTGGCAGTCCCCTCCCTGAGATCCGAATGGGGGACTATTCCGGAATCTTTTGCCAATGGAGAGATCATCAGGCCACATGTCCTGTGGATACACGTTACGTGTCTTTAATGCAGTGGTTTCCATTGCCTTCTGCATCCTCATGTTGTTGATCATTGCTGATTCTTCCGCCTTTAGGGGCAATTTCCCACCCCTTTTTGACAAGGCCGTTGGCAGAATGAGGCTGACTTCTTATGCCGGAAGTCTTCGGCCGCCAATGCTGATTATTTATCAAAATTCAGGCAGTGGCAGGGATCGAACCTGGGACCGAAGACGTTTTGATTATGAATCAAAGACGCTACCCCTAGACCACCGTCTTCCCCCTCTAGGCATGCAATGCTCCAAAAGACGCCTTTTTGGTCCTAAAAGAGAGTCAGCATAACCTTCCCTGCTGATGGCTTTTTTTCGAATCTTCTTTGCTTATCGTGATGAGGAATGGCGCCATTCCTTCCTCGCTCACTTTGTTTCCGGTTGGTGGAAGTGAACCCAGGTTTCGTCCCCAGTAACGATTCTTGCAAGGAAGCCATCACCCTCTCGTTCAAAGCGCCGAAAAAGTTCTTCACAAGCATCAACACGTCGTTCTCTCATTGCAGGAGTCAGCTGCCGTGCCACCCATCTTGCAGACACTTTTGGAAACTGGAGCACATAATGCACAATGTGGTGTGCTGACCCATGACTAATCTTTAAACATGCTGCAATGTCATTCAGTGTCACTCGTCGGTTTTCCTTGACTATGGCTTCAACTGCTGCAATGTTCTGTGGAGTCACAGCTCGTTGTGCCTGACCTGGACGAGGAGCATCTTCCACTGAAGTCACACCATTTGCGAACTTACTACTCCAATCGTAGGCTTCCTGCTGTGACAGACATGCATCACCGTACTGAACCTTCAATCGTCGATGAATTTCAATAGCTTTCACACCTTCACTGCGCAAAAACCGAATAACATAACGCTGTTCTGCCCTGGTGCAAGTCGCAAGTGGGGCGACCATCTTTATACTGATACTGTTAAAAAAAAAATTCAGATGTGTGTGAAGTCTTATGGGACTTAACTGCTAGCGTCATCAGTCCCTAGCCTTACACTCTACTGAACCTAAATTATCCTAAGGACAAACACACACACACCCATACCCGAGGGAGGACTCCGCCGGGACCAGCCGCACAGTCCATGACTGCAACGCCTGAGACCGCTCGGCTTATCCCGCGCGGCTATACTGAAACTGCGACGGTATCTGTTCATCTGCATTATGCTGCCACCTACACGCCATTCTGCGCGCTGTTTGTAGCACGCTTACCAACTTACAGGATAACGGCTCGAAATTTCGATTTGTTATTACAAATTTAAGGTTTTCATTTGACTTACCCTCGTAGTTATGGAGATTCCTTTTGAAATAATGAACATTTTACCTAGTTTTAGGACTCCATTCCTCAATTTGTAAAAACGGAACCTTTCTTCGATGGTTTCGTTGTCTATAGCTCAGTCTGTAAGATTGTTAAAAAGACTTTCTCTCAGGAACGGGTAGATATATCAAGTTCAAATTTATGTCACATAGTAAGGTCTATCGTCTCTTGGAGGCGTAAAAATTTTAAGCTTCTAAGTCACTTCAGTCAAAATATACGGTCATTTACGTCACATATTTTCACGCATGTTAATTCACACATCAAAAATGTAGGGCATTTCGTGTTGATCTAAAACCGTGAAATTCTGTAAGAAGCAAGGTTTCACAGTGAAACTAAAAATTGTGGAACTTGTTAATTGTAATTATATGACATAAAGGTATCTTTTGGCATTTTATGATACCTTGCATTTATCGTCTCTCAAAATGCGTAACAGAAGAGCGTTACTACATGCAAACATGAAATCTAGTGATGTTTTAGTAAGTGAATAAAAATACATAAAGTGAGTTCCACTGCTCACTTCTTTTTGTGTGTCCGGACTAGCCTGAGGAATGCACAGATTTTGATAGGGTCTTGGAACTCCCAGGACCGATGGCTTGTCGGTATAGATATCCATAACAGACAAAAATTGTTGAGATTCTCGATTCCCAGCATAAGTTAACTATCCTAGTACCATTTCACCAATTTCCCTCCGCCCCCTCCCCATCTGTCTCGTTTCCATTGGAGTATACAGGGTGAGCCAAAAATCTGTTAACATTTGAAAATGCACTAATTCACGGAATAATGCAGGTAGAGAAGTAGAGCAATGTAGGTAGAGAGGTAAATCTTCCCACACATGCCTGAAATTACATGAGATTTTGTTGAGACCAATCAAGAGTGTCAAAACCGACCTACATATAGAACTGTCTTGGAAACGCCATTGCGTGAGGAGAAAATAACGGTGTGGCGTGAATTTACCACAACAGTCGTGATCGGAAGCTTTCTCTCCGAGGACATGCGGGATGCTGTTTTCCAAACTGGTAGTGTTACGGGTGCGACGTACACCGACATGCTATCGAATCGCATCATTCCTGCCGGTAGCTACAATTTTTATGCAGGAGGGCGCTCCACCCGATAATGTCAGACGTACGAAAGATCTGTTGTGCACGTCATTCTGTGAGGACGCCACTTCCGTCGTGTTTGGCCTGCCTAGTTACCCAGACCTCAGTCAGTGTGATTGTGTGGTTGTGGGGCTACCTGAAGTCACGAGTTAGTCTGAACTCATTATGAATGCTAAGAGACAACATACGACGGAGATCTCTCACCATAACTACTGATGTGTTGTACAGTGCTGGTCACAAAATTGTCCCTCGACTACAGATATTTGTTGTGAAAGACAGCCGAGAAGTTGAGCATTTGTAGTAAAGGACATCTTCTTCGCAAAAAGTAAATTGTTATGCTAATTATTATATTTGTAACATATAAAGCTCCATCTGTTGGTCATTTTGTAGACTTGATTTTGGTTTCAATAAAAACCCACGTCATTTCAAATAAATGTGTCAATTTTTACCTCTCTGTCTACAATATTCCGTGAACTATTGGATTTTCAAATGTTAACGGACATTTGAGTCCTCCAGTCTCTATGAGGTAACAGAGAAAAAATTAAATTTAATCTGAAGACATTTCGTCTGTAGAAATACTGATGTCAAACAGACGAATATTTGGCTCTAAGCACTATGGGAGTTAACATCTGACGTCATCCGTCCCCTACATTTAGAACTACTTAAACCTAACTAACCTAAGGACATCACACACATCCATGCCCGAGGCAGGATTCGAAACTGCGACCGTAGCAGCAGCACGGTTCCGGACTGAAGGACCTAGAACCGCACGGCCACAGCGGCCGGCGACGAATATTTGACCACAAAGAAAAATGTGAGGAGTTAGAAGTCATATCGAGTCTCATCGATCGTCGTTCTTCCCAAGAAGAGTTTACGAATGGAACAGGGGGGGGGGGGGGGGAGTGATTTCGTAGTACTGCATTTCCGCATGCATACATGTAAATTACTGTTTGGTGCTGCACAAACACTACGTCGTATTTGCCTCTGTGTACGTCATGCCATCTTACTCGGGCTCAAACATCCGCCTGTCAAAAAAAATATATATATATATATATATATATATATATATATATATATACTTTCTATCCTCGCTCTCGCTCTCCACCAGTATTTTGAAACATTCAAGACCATACACTGCCATGTCTCAATAGATCAACCACTAAACACAGGCTCACATATGAGAACTGTTGCGGTTGGAAGACGGGCTACATATTCGTAAAACGGAAACTATACTATAAGATGTATCTGCTTTACATCGTTTACAGCTAGTCTGAAGTACTATTATCACCTATGTTTGAAACGACACTCCCTCCACTGAACATAAAACATTCGTAACACTTTGCCCCTCCAGCTAACGTAAACCGATGACGTATATGATTCCCACTGCGTGGAATACGGGAACCGTGTGGAGGTCTTCCATTACTTTTGGCATTGCACATACAATTAGTCCAGTGCGAAATGTATTTACTACTCCTAATAGCGCGTTTCGGCCATAACCTTCGTCAGATCAAAATGAAAGCTGAAACATAGATGTACCGTATCAAGTCAATAATTGTGCTGTACATTACACTTAAAGTGATTAATATCACTGTAATTTATAAAACATTTACAACTATAAAGTACATTTCAGTTGGTGACGTGATGTATTATATCTACGTTCCAGTTTTCGTTTTCATCTGACGATGACTATAACCGAAACGCTTCATAATGATTATCAAGCACATGGCAATCTAGACAATTTTTTTGTGTAAGTACACGATTTGTCTTTCCCTATTACTACTTACACATTGAACAAATGATTCTACATAATAGGATACTATTTTTCTATGACTCATTTATAGAGGATAAATGTTATATGTATATCCGTAACCAGACACATTTAACTTATTCTTAGTGCCTGAAACTTAGAACTACTGACTCCAAACGCCTCTCCAGTAAAATAACTTTATAAGAATAGCAATTATCATACACTTTGATTGGCTGCGTTGTATAGATATAACACTGATTTCCAGAAAAGTTTCCATATAGGTACCTTCACATGGTTTGTTTTCGGCAGTATGTTGATTGCAAATTATGATAATAACAGAGGTTCTGGTACTGACAATTACTGGACAACTACTCTTACGTCTCCCTAAGGCATCCAGCACATACACACTTTTTTCTCATTATAATCAGCACATTTACGCAGATGATTGCAGCTGTATTTGAACATGAGTCGAAAAATGTTGTGGATTGGCAGCAGACCAACCCACGAAATTTAGAGGAAGCCGAAAGGCACACGTTTTAGCCCACGCAGGCTTGCGTGAGGTCTGGAACAGGATAAGGAAATTAGAACTTAGAAAAACGGACGCAGATGGCGGAATACTTAACTTTAATCTATTAATGTTGAACGTAGCTCCTGTCTGTACATTATTTACAATATCAATAGTAACTGGTAATGGCGCGTTGCTAGGTCGTAGCAAATGACGTAGCTGAAGGCTATGCTAACTATCGTCTCGGCAAATGAGACCGTATTTTGTCAGTGAACCATCGCTAGCAAAGTCGGCTGTACAACTGGGGCAGTGCTAGGAAGTCTCTCTAGACCTGCCGTGTGGCGGCGCTCTGTCTGCAGTCACTGATAGTGGCGACACACGGGTCCGACGTATACTAACGGACCGCGGCCGATTTAAAGGCTACCACCTAGCAAGTGTGGTGTCTGGCGGTGACACCACAAAAAATATAAGAAAAGTCTGAAACTCTGTTAACGAGACTCACCAAGTTATTTGAGAACAAAAATCAATCCCCAAAACGTACCATACACTCATCACCTCGTACTAGCGCGAAATTCTTCCACTCGATGTTCTAACAAAGGAACCTCCCCATCGCACCCCCCTCAGATTTAATTATAAGTTGGCACAGTGGATAGGCCTTCAAAAACTGAACACAGATCAATCGAGAAAACAGGAAGAAGTTGTGTGGAACTATGAAAAAAATTAGTAAAATATACAAACTGAGAAGTCCATGCTAAGATAGGCAACATCAAGGACACTGAGACTCAAGCAGTGCCGTGTCCCGTGGTTAGCATGAGCAGCTCTGGAACGAGAGGTCCTAGGTTCAAGCCTTCCCTCGAGTGAAAAGTTAAATTTTTTATTTTCAGTTTATGTGACAAACTCTTATGTTTTCATCACTTTTTTGGGAGTGATTATCACATCCACAAGAAAACCTAAATCGGGCAAGGTAGAAGAATCTTTTTACCCATTCCCTAAGTGTACAAGTTAGGTGGGTCGACAACATATTCCTGTCATGTGACGCACATGCCGTCACCAGTGTCGTACAGAATATATCAGACGTGTTTTCCCGTGGAGAAATCGGTTGACCTATGACCTTGCGATCAAATGTTTTCGGTTCCCATTGGAGAGGCACGTCCTTTCGTCTACTAATCGCACGGTTTTGCGGTGCGGTCGCAAAACACAGACACTAAACTTATTGCAGTGAACAGAGTCGTCAATGAACGAACGGACAGATCATAACTTTGCGAAAATAAAGAAAGTAAAATTTTCAGTAGAGGGAAGACTTGATCCCAGGACCTCTCGTTGCAAAGCTACTCACGCTAACCACGTGACCACGGCGCTCCTGAACGCACGTTCCCATTGATGTTGCTTTATCTTCCACATGGACTACTCAATTTCTATATTTTACTACCTTTTTTCACGGTTCCACACAACTTCTTCCTGTTTTCTTGATTGATCTGTGTTCAGTTTTTCAACGCCTATCCACTGTGCCAACTTATAACTAAATCTGAGGGAGGTGCGATGGGGCGGTTCCCTTGTAAGTAACACAGAAATGAATTTCGAATGCTAAGATATTCATGTAGTATTGAAATAATTATAAAAATCCGCCTCGATTGTACAAAGTACCAGGTGTTTACCTAGGTTTCAGCGTGGGTAACCACGCCTTTTACAGAACAATTTTATAAAACAGTTTGCCTAAATTGGCATAGTCAAAGGCTAAAATAAACACCTACAGGGGCAAGACCCCATAAAAAGTTTTGCAAATACACGGTACATCTGTACTATGCCCATTTAGGCAAGCTGTTTTATAAAATTGTTCTGAAGAAGGCGTACTTACCCACGCTGAAACCTAGCTGAACACCAGGTACTTTGTGCAATCGAGGCGGATTTTTATAACTATTTCGTTACTTACGATTGCTGGCTTCCTGCAATGCTGAAAGTTCTTCGTGTAGTAATGGACAATCACTTGATCCGGACTGAAAATGATTTTCTCAGAGACATTAACGTTTGCTAATCACTGCATGGTTTACCAAAGTTACAAAGTTTCGTTCCGTAAATAATACAATGGATACAGTTTTCAACAAGGATCGTCGCGTAACACGATACTGAATGCTAATAATGCTAGCCACTATAGAAATCATAATATTAATACCTGAACACAAAGACTGAAGTATCGATTTTTAATACTACAAATTATACATGGAGGCTAGTGAAAGTTACGTAATTCGGAAGGAACTTTGTCATAGGTGTGCACAAAGAAAAAAAATCATGGGTGTATGTAGTCATTAAGAGTGGTAAATGGAAGCAGATGTTCCTATAGTCATAACTCTGATGATATCTCTGATAACACATTAAAAACTCCAATAGGTGAACAACGACAATTGAAGTGCTACCAACTTCCGCCCTGCGTAACGATCAGATGTTGTGGTAGAAATTACATACGGACCAGTTCCATTCTAGGGACGTTAATGTTTACTCGGTTCATTTTCAGTAACACACACACACAGAGAGAGAGAGAGAGAGAGAGAGAGAGAGATACACACATAGCGGGCCGCTACAATGCGACAACTGCTAGGTCGACGATGCTGTCAGCAGTGGAAATCAAAATTTCGTAGTAACGAAGTCTGTAAATAACGTTGTATATTGGCGTTGTTACTTCGCTCACTTTTCTATAACAGTAACTTTGTGGTTATTAGCCGCCGTTACTATAAATTTTGAGGAAACTTCCTCATTTTTAGTCTCTTCATTTTTGAATGACTTCCGACTTCCCTTATTATGCGGAAACAATGTTTGTTTTAGGCAATGACTAGAAAGAGAACACTAACACTTCGGAGCGAAAGTTGCAGAGATAGAAAGACACAATTTTTGCGTAGTGATGGGAAGAGGAATGTTGACATTCATAATGATAATGCATCTGCTCTACTGAACGTTAGTAATGTTAATAAGTGAACGTGGAAAACTGAAGTACCGGTTTTTAAAAATTAATTATACAAGATTGCAATGGAACCCATATAACTCGAAAGGTACTCCGCCGTAGTTGTTTACAAAAAATCATGTGTGTACATATCCATTAAGAAAGGTAAAAGGAAATAGACATACCCACGTGTTAAAAGCTTTCCTCTGTCTCTCACATTGCTACCAACTTTTACCACGGGTACCGTTCGGGTGCTATAGTACAATTACACACGAAAGTAACAACGTTTCATGAAATAGCATCCTAGGGACTTTCAAGCTTAAATGTTGCAGATGGCTCATTTGCATTAACGCCCGCATAACGGTCAGTTGCCATGCTACAACCGCTACGAAGTTGATGTCGTCAGCAGTGGAAAACGAAATTCAGTAACGAAAGTCGTCGCGGGTAACAAACGTTGTTTATAAGCGTCGTTTTTTCCTTACTTTCTTCTAAGAGTAAACGGAACTAACTTTGTGTTCGTTTGCCTCGTCACCACTAAATCTGAAATATTCCTAATTTTCTGTTATTTCATCTCTCTTTATTATCCGGAAACTATATTTCTTTCAGGCTACGCTTCGAAGAAGAACATTAATGGTTCGGTCTGAAAGACGTAGCGCTAGAAAGACACAAATTTTACGTAGACAAAGTACTAGGAATAACGTAGACCTTGCTAATGATAATCCTATTGTTGTTTTGAAAGATACATTTAAATGCGCACTGAACGTAATTCTAAATAATTTTATGGGTTATAACAGCAGTGTGACGATTTTACAGTCCATGTTTTGTAATGCAAGTCCTTTCGCATTTGAGGTTATTTTACGCGATACAACGGCATTCATAAGTTAATCTGCCGGCGTTAACATAAAACTTATTTTTGAGGCATCCATATCAAGGACTCACTTCAAATGGTCGAAAAGTTAAAGAGAAATCAAAGATGTATACGCAAGATTTGCTACGGAAGAGTTCAGAGAGTAAAATTTCAGTTTTACTGGGAGCAGGTCACTTTAAGATGTATAACTTTTTTTTTGTGACTGATCAGGTTAACTAAATCTATTGGTCGAATGTAGACCACAGGTGATACTAACGCAATGAATTTGAAGAGAGAGAGAGGTATGACATCACAGTCAACAACGCCAGCCGAAAGTTCTTTCTCCTTTACACAAGCATCATGCAGGACATGACGGAAGGTACTGCTTTCAGTCTTCTGTAACATATACTCGGAATCATTAACTTAGAGATTCCTACTAATGATATTTACCTCTCCTCACTCGTAGTACGACAACGTCGATGACAATGCGGCGGTCGTAGTCTTGAAGATTATTCCCGTTTATCCGAAGACTAAGTTCATGGTTCTTGATGAAACTCGTAGAAATAAAATACTTTTCTGCCACCGGCTATCCACTCTTGATTAGTTAGGCACATAAAGAACAACATACGTCCGTACATTACGGCGGACGAAAACAGAAAGGCTCTATTACAAAAGCCAAAACAAGAGAGGTGTTGTTAAAAAATTTGAAGGTCCAGGTATAGTGTTTTTAATTTTTCCCCTGCACTGTCAGGTTATATTAATGCGACGTAATATGAATTAATATATCTTAGGCGCATTCAACTGGCGCCTGTATGCATTAATACAGGGTTATTACAAATGATTGAAGCGATTTAACAGCTCTACAATAACTTTATTATTTGAGATATTTTCACAATGCTTTGCACACACATACAAAAACTCAAAAAGTTTTTTTAGGCATTCACAAATGTTCGATATGTGCCCCTTTAGTGATTCAACAGACATCAAGCCGATAATCAAGTTCCTCCCACACTCGGCGCAGCATGTCCCCATCAATGAGTTCGAAAGCATCGTTGATGCGAGCTCGCAGTTCTGGCACGTTTCTTGGTAGAGGAGGTTTAAACACAATCTTTCACATAACCCCACAGAAAGAAATCGCATGGGGTTAAGTCGGGAGAGCGTGGAGGCCATGACATGAATTGCTGATCATGATCTCCACCACGACCGACCATCGGTTTTCCAATCTCCTGTTTAAGAAATGCCAAACATCATGATGGAAGTGCGGTGGAGCACCATTCTGTTGAAAGATGAAGTCGGCGCTGTCGGTCTCCAGTTGTGGCATGATTCAATTTTCCAGCATGTCCAGATACACGTGTCCTGTAACGATTTTTTCGCAGAAGGAGAAGGGGTCTTAAACTTTAAACCGTGAGATTGCACAAAACACGTTAACTTTTGGTGAATTGCGAATTCGCTGCACGAATGCGTGAGGATTCTCTACCGCCCAGATTCGCACATTGTGTCTGTTCACTTCACCATTAAGAAAAAATGTTGCTTCATCACTGAAAACAAGTTTCGCACTGAACGTTTCCTCTTCCATGAGCTGTTGCAACCGCGCCGAAAATTCAAAGCGTTTGACTTTGTCATCGGGTGTCAGGGATTGTAGCAATTGTAAACGGTAAGGCTTCTGCTTTAGCCTTTTCCGTAAGATTTTGCAAACCGTCGGCTGTGGTACGTTTAGTTCCCTGCTTGCTTTATTCGTCGACTTCCGCGGGCTACGCGTGAAACTTGCCCGCACGCGTTCAACCGTTTCTTCGCTCACTGCAGGCCGACCCGTTGATTTCCCCTTACAGAGGCATCCAGAAGCTTTAAACTGCGCATACCATCGCCGAATGGAGTTAGCAGTTGGTGGATCTTTGTTGAACCTCGTCCTGAAGTGTCGTTGCCCTGTTATGACTGACTGATGTGAGTGCATTTCAAGCACGACATACGCTTTCTCGGCTCCTGTCGCCATTTTGTCTCACTGCGCTCTCGAGCGCTCTGGCGGCAGAAACCTGAAGTGCGGCTTCAGCCGTACAAAACTTTGAGTTTTTCTACGTATCTGTAGTGTGTCGTGACCATATGTCAATGAATGGAGCTACCGTGAATGTATGAAATAGCTTCAATCATTTGTAATAGCCCTGTATATTTCATGTTTCTATACAGGTAAACCTTATACGTTCCTTCGCACTACTACAGCTCGTCTAAAATTGCTGTGTCACGTACGTCAAAGACATGTCTCTAAATGATAGCATAATGCTTTACTGCTTTTGTGCTTCAGTTCTTTTATAAGGCAGTCCACTGGTAGTGGCTACAGCGTAACAATGTTGCTAATGAAACCGAAATAATCATGGTTCCATGTAAGGACTAGCGCGCACTTTTAATGTGACTTGTAGGTCCACATTAGTGAACATATGCAAAATTATTCAGATTCAGATGCAAAGTAAAACTGTGGTGTACTCACAGCTGATTATCTGAATGCTTAACAGTAGAGTAATGTACTGAAACGTATTCGAGTGGTATATGGTAACATTTACATTAAACAGGCATTTCACATGGCTGCAGTTTGACGTTATTAAAGTGGTACCTGAAAAGGCAGAAACACACAAATACCTGTCACGATATGCTTGAATGGGCGCTAGGATACGGCTATGTCGTACACAGATATACAAATCTTTATAATCGAAATATCCTCTAGAATGACACCAGACAGATTTCTATCAAAATGTTGTCGCCCGCACATCTGAAACCCGCCTCTTTTGAACCACTACTTGGTGCACTGGCCCCTTGAGTAATGGCACGTTGGGATAAATTGCAAAAGAAAATTACGCTGCTCTACAGCTGCGTGAAACATCAGAAGGTTTTAATGTGAATGCTTCCGTAATTACAGGGAGTTGTTTTTAACAATCGTATTTCACTTCTCTAATGTATTTCTGGAAGTAGTTTGAACGCCGAATTTAATGGCTCATAATGCGCTCATTTAAAAGCAACCCCTTCAGCACTTTCTTTCGCTGCCTGGCTTTCACATAATTTCGTTCAGTTGTTTCAGCGTACTTGTGCTTTCTATGAGATCAGCCTGAAACTTTTCATCTGTAGGTATATAATTTCACTGTGTGCTAAAAATCATCTGTAGAACATATGGAAATCCAAATTTTCGTTTATTTACTACAGTTATCATCATAAATGCAGAAAACAGCAAACAGTCACTTTTATAGAATAGTTATTTATTCCATAAATCTATTTTCGAACCACTTTACGCTGATTCTCAGACGGCGCACAGGAAGCAACATGATTCATTCAAAGCGTAGTGATGAGTGTTGGCTCTGCGGCAAGTAGATGGAATACACTTTGGTACATTACAATGGGTATTGGTTTTACGGCCATTTGGATCCATCTGGATCCAACAATGAATTCTGTATTTACTGCTACAGTATGAGCAGAAAGGAAGCCGGTAGAGTGATGCTAATTACAATGCTGCTCATACTATAGCAGTAAATACAGAATTCACTGCAGGATCCAAATCTCCATGTACCGCAATACCCATTGTGATGTATTAAAGGCAATACATTACTAGGATTTAACGCGTGCTATACAACTGTTGCTTGTTGCAAGATCTTCGTACGAAGACATAATAGCCTTTTCTCAGAGGCATTATTTGCTGTAATACAATCGCTGTCAGAGCAAATATTTCAATCAAAACATGATTGCTCAAAAATTCTCAGTATTGACATGCCATGCCGTATCTCCACACGGCAGAATACCGACACAACACTCGAAACAGTTAATCATCCCTTTCCTATCCATTCCGCAGTTCGAAATTAGGAAGTACTTTCAACTGAAATCTTACGGTGTCTCAGCTTGCCTAGTGTCGAAATGTAATAGGGAGTATTGGCCCATGATGGACTACGGAGGATTGAACAAAAATACACTATGTGATCAAAAGTATCCGGACACCCACAAAAACATAAATTTTTCATATTAGGTGCATTGTGCTGCCACCTACTGCCGGGTACTCCATATCAGCAGCCTCTGTAGTCATTAGACATCGTGAGAGAGCAGAATGGGGCGCTCCGCGGAACTCACGCACTTCGAACGTGGTCAGGTGACTGGGTGTCACTTGCGTCATACATCTGTACGCGAGATTTCCACATTGCTAAACATCCCTAAGTCCACTGTTTCCGATATGATAGTGAAGTGGAAACATCAAGGGAAACGAACAGCACAAAAGCGTACAGGCCGACCTCGTCTGTTGCCTGACAGAGACAGCCGACAGTTCAAGAGGGTCGTAATGTGTAATAGGCAGACGTCTACCCAGAACATCAGACAGGAATTCCAAACTGCAACAGGATCCACTGCAAGTACAATGACAGTTAGGCGGGACATGAGAAAACTTGGATTTCATGGTCGAGCGACTACTCATAAATGCCAAACGACGGTCCGGGTGGTAAGGAGTGTAAACATTGAACGATTGAACTGTGGAAAAACGTAGTGTGGAGTGACGAATCACGGTAAACAACGTGGCGATCCGACGGCATGGTGTGAGTATGGCAAATGCCCGGCGAACGTCATCTGCCAGCGTGTGTAGTGCCGACAGTAAAATTCGAAGGCTGTGGTGTTATGGTCGTGTTTTCCATGGAGCGGCTTGCACTCCTTGTTGTCTTGTGTGGCACTATCACAGCATAGGCCTACATTGATAAGCACCTTCTTGCTTACCACTGTTGAAGAGCAATTCTGGGATGGCGATTGCATCTTTCAGTACGATCGAGCACCTGCTCATAATGGACGGCCTGTGGCGGAGTGGTTACACGACAATAACATTCCTGTAATGGAATGGCCTGCAAAGAGTCCTGACCTGAATCCTATAGTACAGCTTTCAGATGTTTTGGAAAGCTGACTTCGTGCCAGGCCTCGCCGACCGACATCGATACCTCTCCTCTGTGCAGCACTCCGAGAATAATGGGCTGCCATTCCCCAAGAAACCTTCCAACACGTGATTGAACGTACGTCTGCGAGAATGGAAGCTGTCATCAAGGCTACGTGTGGACCAACACCATACTGAATTCCAACATTACCGAGGAGGACCACATGAACTTGTAAGTTATTTTCAGCCTTTTGATCACATAGTGTATATTGTTAACCTCTCGTCCGCCGTCTCATTTGCACAACCGCTCAGGTGGTTCAAGCGATTGCATATCATTACCACACTCGACCTCAAGCGAATATATACTCAGATACCGTTGGAGGAAGGTTCAGACTGACTGAAAATTTTTAAATTCAACCGCATTTCCATTGCTTTGGCCATAGACACAGTCGTTCAATTTCAGTTAACGGTCGCTGTGTTTCCTGATATTCAATTTCAGTAAAGTTATCATTATCTATACAGCCTGGTCCTACGTAGTAGGTCCGTTCGGGAACATATACTGTAACTCCAGGAGGTTTTTTGTGCATTTAAAAACGGCAGGTATGACAGCCCACAGGAGGAAGATTTTTCTTGTTCATCTTCGAAGATTTAAGGACATTTCCTTTCGAGGGAGATTATTCCAATTAACTCGGAATTAGTTGAAGCCATTAGTAAATTCGCTACCCCAAAATATTTTAAACACCTTGCTAGGTTTGAGGGTACCATCAGTTTTTCTAGGAGGTTTGTTAGAGGATTTGCTGAGAGGGCAGCACGGCCTAATGAATTACGTACGAAAGGTTGTAAATATTTTTGTGACCGCTCACAAGAACCCTCGTTCTTGGTACTGAAACAAGCTCTGTAATCATCTTCCGTGTTAGGCTTACTAGACTTCAGTGATGAATTTTTCCTTCAAATTGATGCATCGGAGGAGTGAAACTTCATGAGCAAGAAGGGGCTGAGAAGACAGCGGTTTATGCCTCAAGGGGACTGAATAAGTAAGAAAAGAAATATTTCATTTACGAATGGGTAGCATTAGCCATTTTGTCTGCAATGGAGAAATTTCGCTAAAATCTATAACAGCGGAAGTTCATATTAGAGGCTGACAACCAATCTAACAAACAAGCAAGACAATACTGGGCGTATTGCTAGGTGGCAAGCAGAATTTTAACTTTTAAACCCGACGTGCACAACATAGACGGTCAGATAATTTGGTGGGTGATTGGCTCACATGTTTGATCAGGGTGAGAGTAACCTAGATCAGGCCATGGAAAATAGTTGTCCAGTTCAGTTATTTAAAGACATCAGGGTATTTCAAGATCAGGATGACCACTTGAGGCTAATGAAGAAGAAATACAGAAAAAAAGAGAACAATTAAAGCCCCACGTTCTGAGAGATACGCTTATATGTTGTAAGTCACGCTCTGATAATAGATACAAGGTAGCTCTTTCAAAGAAAATCGTTATTTGTCTTTTAGGTATTTCAACGAGTCATAAATGCTGCGTATTTAGACGTGTATGAGGCCGATGAAAAAATCAGCCAATCATTTATATTGCACAGCATGGATAGTAAAATTCGTGAAAAGTATGCAGTTACATTGTTTGCGCTGCCATGAAGCCACTCCAGAGTAGCATGGAAGATTATTTGGCTTCCAACCCATTAGATAAAGCACCTCGGGTGATATGTGACTTTTGTAGGCTACCTCGCAGTAATCACCAGTCTCAGAGTTCAACATCACAATCTGCCGCTGTCGCACGTGGGTGGATCCGGAGTCTACCCTATGATCTCCAGTCAGAATATCTCCGTTTCTGGTACTTTGACGGACGGGCCAGGATCTACATCTACATCTACAAATATACTCCGCTGGCCACCAAGCGGTGAGTGTCGGAGGGCACAGTTCGCACCAAAGTCATATTTCACACCCTCTGTTCCACTCGCGGATCGCGCGAGAGAAAAACGACTGCCTGAACGCCTCAAATGGTTCCAATGGCTCTGAGCACTATGGGACTTAACTTCTGAGGTCATCAGTCCCCTAGAATTTCACATAGGACAGAAGACAGTTTGCACACTCTATTTATCCAACAGAGGAAAGAGTAGATACAGTAAATTTGTGCTTCTATACGCTGGGCCATATAGAATTCACAGCATTCCTCACCCCAATGTAGTACATGTCTAAACTTTGAGAACCAGAAAAACCAAAGGCAACCACCATATATCCAATATCAAACCCTTTATTGAATAAACATACCTTACGACTTATCACACTGTAACGCCATTTATAGATATTTGTATGACCACTTACTGATGATGATCATATTTTTTCTTGGCAAGTGCCCGGCGGGGTAAGTTTAGCAGGTCGCTTTTCTTGTCGTTATAACTCAGATCGTGCCCATTTTCCATTTTTTATGAATATATGATCGTTTTCCTACCGAAAGTAGAATTTTCTCTGTATGCACTATGAAATCTTTAAGATATAACAAACTCCAATTGACTATGACATTTTGCCTTATGATATCCCAATATCTTCACTATTCTACATTTTCTTGCTATAACATTACGATATTGTGTGCAAATTTTTGCACTTGAAAATTGTCTATGTTTTTGACCTAATACGTTTTCTGTCATGCTATAAGTCAGGAGATGCTATGTAGTTATTTAAGTATTTGTTGCCATTCTTTTTGACAGTATGTCATATATCGCATAGTATAATGACTGAACCTTTTGGGAAAGACAGCTAGAGTACATACATATTAAGTACACGTTTCATTACCTGTTAATTCGAAGTTTACTACTTTTCAGAATAATCTGAATATATTTCTTCTTTCAGCTCAATAATACACCATGTATTTTTTTCAGGAGAAGCTTTTCATGATATTAACATCATTTCTGAAATATTTCCTCATGTTATACGCTACATGCACTTAGTTATTCAACCTGCTCTAGTACTTGCATTTATTTTTTACCCAGTTGCCTCTATCATTCATGAATTTGATCACATATACTGTACTTGTTTGATAACCTTGCTACAGCTGACTTATTTCCAGCAATCAGTCAAAAGCAAATGTTTTCATGTCCCCATAATCCCAACGCAATGCATTGCTAGCAGAAAAAAAATATTAATAGTCCTAACTATTACCGGTATACAACTAAATAATGCTACCAGTTTAAGATGTATTACTAGTCCAAAATATAATGCAAATTTTTCTGATGTGTTAACTCCATTATGTCGATTTATTATTGGACAAACACCTTGAGTACAAGTTCCAGTGTCTTACATTTTAAATATGCCTTATGTCACTTGCATGATATGAAATATAGTCAATAGCAGCTTGTTGCTACACCCAATAACTCCTGCTTTGAATGATGACTTCTGAATAATACTGAATAATATTCTGCAATACTCCATAAATGCTATGCCAATAATTACTGCAATGAGATGACTTATGAATAATGTTTTGTAATACTCCATAAATGAGTGCCAATAATTACTGTAATGAGATGACTCTTGAATGATGTTCTGTGATACTCCAATGAGTGCCAATAATTATTCAAATCGGATGATACACTAGTGTAGTTCTGAATGATGACTAGCATAAGACTTAATGTATCCTTCACCTTCTGACTTGATTATCACCAATTACTGTGATATCAATATGTCCTGTCCATCCTCATGATCATGGAGCATTATTTGGTTTTTGCACTGATTCTACGTTGATGTAAGATTAAGGATTCTACAAGAATGTGGTGTTGACATTTCAAGCTGTCCACCATCTTGAACAACGGAGATGTCATTGTAGTCCTACTGTTTGGTGTACCTAATGTACTACCAAAATGATAACATACAATATTAATACAACATTTAAGTGTCTTCACTACACTGATAAATATTACAGGGAAGAGAACTTCAGATTGTCTCACTTTGTGTTGTGCTTCTGTAGAAAGAAACGGACTTTTAGTGCAGCTATGTGCAACCCACTGTGCTACAACCAACCCATTCCTTTCCTAGTTCTTGTAAAAAATGCTAAAGACTTTTATGTGTGTGTGCACTTTATTTCATTTCTCAATGTGTTCAGTTCTTGTAAAAATGCTAATGATGTATACAGTGCATGTGCAGTCTATTTCATTTCTTAATATGTTCTGTACTTATTGCATGTGCACTTTATGTCATTTCTTAATATGTTATGTACTTACATTATTTATCAATAATGTTTATATATATATATATATATATATATATATATATATATATATATGTGTGTGTGTGTGTGTGTGTGTGTGATTGTAGTCTCAGTAAACTAAATACGTTATGGAAAAATTTGTTGCTCTCGGCAAGTCCTACTGACTTACCATCTCTGCACAATTTTAACCCCCCCCCCATGGAGGGTTATGTAAGAGGTCCATGACTAAGGAATTTATTGCTAGTGCACTCGAGCAGATGTAATTTCGATGGATTGCTCACACGCTGTCTGCGATATGTATGCTACAATAGAATCGCAGACCAGAGAGCAGTGTCAGCAGCAATACTAGTAGTAGCTTGCAGTCGGGCGGTTGGGCCGGTCATGGAGAGCGATGGCGGTGCCTGAGTGATGTAGTATAAGGTAAGAGCAGCTGCACACAAATGTAATTTATAACAACTGATTTTGTACCACTGTTATATCAAGTCCCATGTAAATGTTTTTAAAAATCTTATAATAATAATCTTTCTTATGAAGATAACTTTTGACAATCATCCAACCGAATTTAAAGATTTTACTAATTTCTCCTATCCATGGTTATCCCTATTATCGTAAGGAAAAAATCAGTTGTTTCTTTTTATACGTGACAAATCTATTGGACAGCATTGCACTGGGCAGTGCCAAAAAAATTTCTTATAGAAGCACATGTATACCCGTTGTCCGGCGACATAATTGGGTAATAATTTGCAGTTTATTCAGAACGACATTTCAGGGCCATGACGCAGCACTGCTGACGTCCAAAACTTACCAGTATAAATTCACAGTCAGTTAATTATTGAAAGATTGAGAGATTAGTCACATTATTATTCCAAGGTTACGCAAAGAATTTAACTGTTGGGAGATTACACGAAATGTGAATGTTATTTTATCTGTTGGGAGGTTACAAAGTTCCACAGTTCATTGTCCAAGATCATTTTTGGCATGATGTTGACGCAAGAAATCTACTCCTAGGATCATGTCACAGCCCTCACTTACCCGTGGTACGACCTGCAAGCATGCATCAAATCGGACTTTCCCTAAGTGAAAGTCAACTGTCACTGACCCCAAAGGTGTGCCTTATCCCCAACTCCACGCAACCTGTAATGTGGTGGGTCTAACTTCCTTCATCCCATTAAACTCTTGGTAGCCACAGACACTTGCGCCCATGTGTCCCATAAAATCTTACACTTTTTAGCTCCTATGGATCCTACAACTGAACTTTCCACCTCACCATACTTATTTGTAGCATTGAAATTAAATGGGAGCTCCCTTAGGTTGGTCTTGGGCCCCCTCTGCCGTTTAACGATTGTCCACCTCTGCTAACTCCACTTCCTCAGTGGCTGGGTACATTGCCTCTGTGCATGTCCCTTACGACCACACTCATAACATTTAATACATGCTGTAAGCACTATTTGTCTATCACATACCCCTATTGCCACATCTAGTTCCTCACATTGGATTACCAACTGAATGGCCGAAGACAAATCTTTCGGAATCCCTTCACGCACTTTCCGCGCCAAATGCGCCGGTAACCCCCTCAAAAAAGCGTCAAGTGCCCTTTGCTCGGCCTCCTGAAACAGATCACCATTCGCTGAGCCAACTCGTAAGTACACTCGGTAATTTCTTTTATTCTGTCCGCAAATTTCTCTACCGTCTCCCCCAGTCTCTTCGTCATTGTACTCAACTTCTCCCTAAAGTACCGAGCGCTATTCTGTTTCTTGTACCTCTGTAAAGGCCCCTCCTTCAACTGCTTGAATTGCACTGCCTTCCTAAAGGCCTGAGAGCACCTTACATATGTCTTCACTTCATCTGTTGATCTAACCTTGGCTACATGTAACAACTGTTCATAAGACCAGCTGAAGTTTCCAAGTTCTCCACAAACATACGCACGTCCTCAGATGCCTTGCCAGGAATTGGAATAATCAAGCTAACAGCAGCTGGATCAATCTCTAGTATCACCACCCTAGGCAACAACGACTGATCAGATGTGGTTTCCCACTCATGTCAATCCACTTCTCAACTGTGTATTGTCCACTGCCAGTTGTGCTACCTTTTCCAACCAAATCTGTACCGCTTCTGGTTCTGGCACACCTCGTGTCCCTGACTCTGCCATTGTGCTGCTTTCATTCCCAGTTAGTCCCATTTCAACCTATAAAATCCCACAGAAACGAACCATTTAACTACAAAAACAAATTGACTTCCTACAGTTCAGTATCTCATATTACGTTTTAGAAGGAGATAAATAAAACATCATACTCAACCCAATACAAAAGCAATTATATTCCAAGAAAGAAAAAACTCTTAGTGCCCCAAACACACTAACACCTACTCTGACAATACATAGAAAGAAACCTCCCAACACTCAAAAAGAAAAATTGGCCAACACTCACAGCAATTTGTGACTGTAATGCAGGTGGTGGGCTCGAAAATAGTACTGTACAGACCATGATCGCTATTCTGACACCAAATGTAGCTGTAACTGCCAAATGTAGATGTTGGCATGCGGTGGAGGAATGTTTGAAGTGGAATGGAAACTGTCAGGATGCTCCATATTAAAACTCTCCCGTGATCTTCAAGTGTTTTATTATTGCCAGCTACAGTGCCACGTTCTTCTCTGTCTGTGTCACAGGGTCCTGCGAAGCCGAGGACGCCACTTCGCTGTCTGCAAAAGAGCTTGGCACGTAAGGGCTACCTCAGCGACACGTGCAACGTACTGCGGGGTCCCAGCCATGTACAGCCACTGTGTTCTGATGACTTCAGAATGCACTGGCAATGAGACTGAGCAGCCTTTGCCTCGTGATGCCTTCGGTGTGTGTTGGGAGCCAACAAGACTGCCTGTGTTAGCGAGCCTTCGAGTGGCCCGTCACTGGCTGGCTACAGACATCGTATTGGCCTCAGAGGGTCGAACCAGCGACACGCCATGGACTGGAATGCTGGTGTCCCATCTGCTGCTGCTTGTAGCTGGTGGTGTGACACGCCCCACAGTCCAGGAGAGCTGCCACACTTGAATTACCTCGTTAGAAAAACGGCACCTACTTATACGTGGCTGTGCACCTCTGTTTTGCTACCGCACCGCTCCGAGTCACATACTCATAACACCTAGGCTGCGCCAGTGGGCTCCTTCTGCCTCTAACTTGCGGCATGCAAACCGCTGGGTGTACTCTTTTCAGCGGTTCTACATCCCTGTGGCCTCCATTCTACTTCCCAACTGCCGGTCAGTGTAACGTACTGTCAACAGGCCCGCGCCTGGCTCTAACTTGTGCACTCAGAAATATTGCACCTAATCTAACTTCCCTATCTTAAAAGGTGGTGCTGCTACAAAATAGAGAGAAATAGGTAGACCACGTGAGAGATGGATGGATGGTTGTTAGAGATTGGAACAGGTGATTGCACAACAGCTAATCCTTGGAAGGAGATGATGTCAGCCACCGCTACTTTTCGGGTTTTGTACTGTAGTTGATGGTATTGTCGAATTTTTGTTTTAACAAATTACACTGCAGTTGCATTGCGAAATGGCTTCCTAGTACGCCAGTTTGAAAGTATCGAGGAAGATTTCGAATCTGTTACTGTGGTGTCACCGCCAGACACCACACTTGCTAGGTGGTAGTCTTTAAATCGGCCACGGTCCGTTGGTATATGTCGAACCCGCGTGTCGCCACTGTCAGTGATTGCAGACCGAGCACCGCCACACGGCAGGTCTAGAGAGACTTCCTAGCACTCGCCCCAGTTGTGCAGCCGACTTTGCTAGCGATGGTTCACTGACAAATTACGCTCTCATTTGCCGAGACGACAGTTAGCATAGCCTTCAGCTACGTCATTTGCTACGACCTAGCAAGGCGCCATTATCATTTGCTATTTATCTTGTGATGCATGTACCGTCAGACCGATGTTCACCAATTGTGGATTAAAGTTAAGTATTCCAGCAGCTACGTACGTTATTGGCTATATTAATTACCTTGTCCAGTTCCAGACCTCACGCCAGCCTGCGTGAGCTTAAACGCGTGCCTTTCGGCTTCCTCTCCTAGTGGCTTGGCTGTCTTGCCAAGTCACAACAGTTACTGTAACATGTGGATAGTTAACGCTTTATCACACATTTTTAGGAACTAAGTTCCTTTTTTTTCAAAATTTCTGTTACAATGTATTTGATCTTCGTTTTTCCTTAGGGAAACTAAAATATTAATTACATTTATAACCATTCACCACCTCATATCAACTGTATGACTTCTGTAAAAGAAGCGCAATCAATACAAAAGAAATGACTTGCTTTGCCCTATATAACTGTTATCTGCAAGGGAACATAGGCTGAATACAATTCAACAGACTGACTGGAGTCAGTACACTGTTACGTTACCAGATACATCCAGCAGTTCTCTATTACGTATATGGCCATAGGCTCGCATAAATTAGCAGATTATCCCAATAATCATGTTCCTTTGCTAAAATGTGTCTCGATATTAACCAACACTTGCATCATAACTATAATGGGACCATTGTGGTACTTACCTCTCTAAAGTAACTTTTCCATCTTCCACGAATTTCGATTTGTATCCGTAGCAGCAACTGATAGATATATGTGTGAATACAAGGGAAACACACGTAATATTAAAGTTTTAGTCGTAGCGCAAAATGCAAATAACGACGTCTTGGTAACGTCACATAACTATTTTGCTCTGATGCTGGCGAAATGTGCAGTTTGCTATGCTCGCTTCGTAGATATTTTACTGTACAGAATAGCTGGAAAATGTGCATGACAAAACAATGACTGTTTTTAAAAAAATAGGGAAGAAATTGCATGAATAAAGGGAAATTTTTTAAATAACCGTACTTCAATTTATAAATTTCCCAAACTGTTTTCCTTTCGTTATTTTGTGTGGCTTAAGCGAGAAATATTTTAGAAAAGTCCTAAAATCGTATTTAAAGTTTAATGCAACTGGCTAAGTGGCCTTATTATCAAACACTGGGAACGAATAATCTGTGTAATTCATGCTACTTGTTACAGAGGGCTAGTTTCTCACGGAACCTCAATGTGTCTGCTACGGTATAATTTTTCAGGTACATCCAGTGGTATAAGTGGATAATGTCTTCAAAAGGTCTTGCAACCAAAGTATTAACAAAATAAAACGTCTTACCTGATGCTGAGGTTTTACTGCATGAACAGCGAAAATGTACTAACGACGGGAACTCCCCAAGCCCCCCGCCCCCCCCGGATTTAGTGGTACATTGTCCCAGTGAATAGCACATCAATAACCGAACACAAATCAAGTATGAATACAGGAAGAAGGTGCAGTGAACTGTGAAAAAAGGAGCAAAATAGAAAAACAGTTCAAACTGAAATGTGCAACATCGAAGAGAATGCAAAAAGCGCACCGTCGCGTCGTTGCTTTGTGGTCACGGTGTTGCGCTGCTAAGTGGGAGATCTGTGTTCAAATTTCCCTCAGGCTTTTATTTCTTCACAAAAATATGAACCGTCCGTCCGGTCATTGACCTGCCTGCTCTCCTTCTGTAGTTCAAATGGCTCTGAGAATTATGGGACTTAATAGCTGAGGTCATCAGTCCCCTAGAACTTAGAACTACTAAAACCTAACTAACCTAAGGACATCACACACATCCATGCCCGAGGCAGGATTCGAACCTGCGACAGTAGCAGTCGCGCGGTTCCGGACTTAAGCGCCTAGAACCGCTCGGCCACCGCTGCCGGCCCTTCTGTAATCTTGACAACGAATAGTGGGAGCAGGCCAGACGCCGCATAGATCTCTCAAAGAAATGAAACCAACAAATAAACAGATGCCAACCGCGTCACTAAAAGGTAGCCGGCCGGAGTGGGCGTGCGGTTCTAGGCGCTACAGTCTGGAGCCGAGCGACCGCTACGGTCGAAGGTTCGAATCCTACCTTGGTGTGTGATGTCCTTAGGTTAGTTAGGTTTAATTAGTTCTAAGTTCTAGGCGACTGATGACCTCAGAAGTTAACTTGGCATAGTGCTCAGAGCCATTTGAACTAAAGATAGTTCAGGTGTCAAAACTTTGAAAACGGAACGGAAGACTCATACCATATGGTACTTATTGTACGCGCTAGCAAAGTTGACACTCGGCGCGGTGGCTGATGGGAGCGACTGGAAAGGCATTTCGCATCTACAGCCGCTCCCATCAGCCAGCGAGCCGAGTGTCTACTTCATTGCGCCTTTAATACGTAGAACATATGGTAGGTACGTACCCTTGGGCGTCCCTTTCTTACACCTCGCTGTTTCAAATGACGTTACACAACGACACAGACATAAATTTGATTACGTCAGACAGACACTCAGTGACCGGACGGCCAGTTCATAATTGTGTGAAAAAAAGATTGCGAATGGGAAATATGAACACGGATCTCCTCCTTCACAGTCGAACACCGTGACCATAAAACCACAATGCCGTCGCTATTCAAATTCGCTCTAAGTTCCACATCTTGAGCTTGGACCGTTTACTGTTTCTATTTTTCTTCTATTTTCACAGTTCAGTACACCTTCCTCCTGTTTCCGGGCTTGATCCGTGTTCACCTTTTGACGAGCTATCCACTGGGCAATCTTAGCATTAAATTTGAGGATGGTGCAAGGTGTTTGCCTTGTTTTTTTTAATTTTTTAATTATGAATTTGGCCAGCTATGGACCGCATACAACTTAAGACTTATGGTGTTTCTTTTTCTTCCGTTCTTCCCAGTACTTCTTCATTTTCTCGCCAACTGCTCGTCTCTGCTCATCTGTCCACACTCTCTTGGGTCGAGGTTTTGGCGCATCTTCTTCATAGTTTGCGTTTTCTATAAGTAGCCTAAAGTTATTCCTGTCACGTATTATTTCTTCTGTAGCACCTATTTTGTTGGCGTCTTTCTTTACTGCTTCTATCCATCCTACGGTGTTTTTCAGCTTACTAACGTAATTAAAAATTTTCTTTGTAATTCGTGTTTCTTCCATTCTTTTTAAATGTCCATAAAATTTTAGCCACCTCTTCCTCATTGTATCTGTGATCTTTTCTGTATTTTTGTATAGGTCTTCATTTCTCCTTTTAATCCACCTGTTTTCCTTGTTTTTCTCAGGACCTAGAATTTTTCTTAATATTTTTCTCTCTCTTTTTTCTAGTTCTCTTAATTCGCCTTTCTTATTCAATGTTAGACACTCTGATCCATATGTTGCTTGTGTCCTAATAACTGAATTATGATGTTTAATCTTTGCTTGTATGGATATTGATTTCTTATTGTAGTAGTTTTGTGTTAATTTATATGCAAATTCCAACTTTTTTATTCTTTCTTTATTTGTTGTGTTATCCAGTCCATTGGCTTGGATCCACTCCCCCAGGTATTTGAATCTATCAACTCTTTTCATTTTTCCATACTTTGTTTTCATAAACTTTTCTGTATTATGTTTGTGTTCTATACACTCGGTTTTTTCGTAGGATATTTTTAGCCCAGTCTTTTCAGCAATCTCGTGTAACATATCAAGCATAACTGTTGCGTCTGTTCGGTTTTCAGTTATCAATGCCATATCATCCGCAAAGGCTAAACATTTTACTTCAAATTTGTTCTTTCCTTGGCCCATGCTTATACCCTTTGTGTCTCTGTTTTTTAATGTGTTTTTCCATGTTTTTACTACTTTATCTAAAACCAAGTTACAGAGAATTGGGGACAGTCCGTCACCTTGTCGAACTCCTGTTTTGATTTTGAATGGTTCAGAAATTTCGCCTTGAAACTTAATTCTTGATGTTGTATCTGTGAGCGTTTGTTCAACAAGTCTTCTGGTGTTTTCATCTATCCCTGATTCATATAGTATCTGGAATAGTGTTTGTCTGTCAACTGAGTCGTAGGCCTTGTAACAGATTAACTTTTTTTTTCTTTCGTTATTTTCTGGGGCGTTTGAACAAAGGAACGTTGCGAAAAAGTCGCTATCTGCTCTCATTCTCAAATGCTGGATGAATATAGTCTCGGTAATATGAATGCAGTGAGTCCTGATGCCTCAGTTTTAATACTTCAGTTACTGTCTTAAATATTCAATGCATTATTATGCTCTTAATGAATAAATTATAAATATGGTTGAAATGGCTCTAAGCGCTGTGGGACAACATCTGAGGTCATCAGTCCCCTAGACTTAGAACTACTTAAACATAAGTAACATAAGGACATCACACACATCCATGCCTGAGGCAGGATTCAAATCTGTGACCGTAGCAGCCGCGTGGTTCCGGACGGAAGCGAGTAGAACCACTCGGCCACAGTGGCCGGCAATAAATTATAACAACGTTTCAAATTTTAAACTCGGTCATTCAGATGACTAACCGAAAATCCAAAATCCAATTCTGCTTGCGCCTGTTGAATGCTACAGATGCAGCCTGGAACTGTGATCGGGTGACCAATTTAATTCCTTAGCAATATCGAAAATTCTCTTTAAGTAAGACAACTATAACTGAAGTAGTCTGCTTTAAATAATATGATCTGTGCAGAAGTGGTTATGTAGCGTGACAGAAAACTGAACTGTTGTAATGAGCAGGGAAGAGTTTAATACTGGTAAAGTGAATAATTTGACTGCAAGAATTTTGAACAGTATAAGCTGCCTGAATAGCGTACTTTGACATAAAACCTATGATAATTAGTTTTGAAAAAGTGATAACAGTCCCCAGAACTAAAACTGATACACAACAGACAAAAATCAGTCTCTGAATGACATAAGTTGGACCTACTGAATAAAAAAAAAATTTGGTCCTTACCTCTATTCTGCGCGAGTCTGGATAACGCGTTGCTGCACTGCTCTGTCTTGCGCGTCGCTATGCTAAAGCTGCAAATTACTGTAACTACAGAAGAGCGGCGCGTTTCGTCACTGGGTTATTTGGTAACCGTGATAGCGTTACGGAGATGTTTAATAAACTCAAGTGGCAGACTCTGCAAGAGAGGCGCTCTGCATCGCGGTGTAGCTTGCTCGCCAGGTTTCGAGAGGGTGCGTTTCTGGATGAGGTATCGAATATATTGCTTCCCCCTACTTATACTTCCCGAGGAGATCACGAATGTAAAATTAGAGAGATTAGAGCGCGCACGGAGGCTTTCAGACAGTCGTTCTTCCCGCGAACCATACGCGACTGGAACAGGAAAGGGAGGTAATGACAGTGGCACGTAAAGTGCCCTCCGCCACACACCGTTGGGTGGCTTGCGGAGTATCAATGTAGATGTAGATGTAGATGTAGGGACACTCGTGAGGTGCAATGAGTTCTCTGTTAGTTGCAAATCGAAGTATTTCCGGAACACACTTGGTTTCTTTTCTCTTTTTGAGAAAAGGATGATCAATTAAAATTGTAGGAGAAAGGTAGGTGAAAATGGTGTTGCAATAATAAAAGAATGACTTCAAAAAAACCTATTAATTCTTCTTCACGGAAATAAAAGATCCAATTACACTTCCTCCTTCTCAGATCAGTTACCATAACATAAATATCTTAATTAAACACATCGATAAATTGGTACTTTACATTTGAAACATAACATTTATAGCTGTTTTTCAACTTTAACACAGCCGACCACTATCTGCTCATGCGCCTACGCGCACACCAGAGATGATAATCTAACCCAGCGATACCGCGTAGCGCCGGCCATTCTGGCCGAGCGGTTCTAGGGGCTTCAGTCTGGAACCGCGCGGCCGCTACGGTCGCAGGTTCGAATCCTGCCTCGGGCATGGATGTGTGTGATGTCCTTGCGTTAGTTAGGTTTAAGTAGTTCTAAGTTCTAGAGGATTGATGACCTCAGATGTTAAGTCCCATAGTGCTCAGAACCATTTGAACCATTTTTTTTTTTTTATTTTTTTATACAGCGGACAACATCGCTGCTCGCTCACATGTAATAGCTCGAGAGCAAAGATGACATTATTGTCGAATCCATTAATACTCTGATAACACCTGTCAATATAGGTATGTCATTTACAAAAAAAAAGGAAAGTCTCTACTACTTGTTTATTTTCTGGATGTTCCTTGCAGGAATACAATTTGACCTCATTTAATGCGATGCTGTCTCAACATGCACGGTGAGCCGCGCGGAATAGCCGCGCGGTTTATGGTGCCATGTCACGGACTACGCAGCCGCTCCCGCCGGCTGATCGAGTCCTCCCTCGGGCATGGGTGTGTGTGTGTGTGTGTGTGTGTGTGTGTGTGTGTGTGGGTGTGTGTGAGTGTATGTGTCTGTGTTGTTCTGAGCATGAGCTACTTTAAGTCAGATAAGGAAGTGTGTAAATCTAAGGACCAATGACCTTAGAAGTTTGGTCCCTTCGGAATTCACACACACACACACACACACACATACACACACACACACACACACACATTTGCACGGTGATGATGAATTGGACTGTGTTGTACGGCACAAGTATTCGTCAAGTGGTACCGTTCTCTGCGTTTAAGAATTACGATCATCGTGGAAAAGACGGCTTTAATCCAGCAATAGGCGAGATCTGCAGGCCTCAAGAACATCTGACGGAAGAGGGCGTAGTCGAGCTCGGAACGCCCTCGGCTGTCTGAGCCGGCAGCGAGCAGAGGGCAGCCACTGGAGTTCAAAGCGGGCAGCCGTGGCGGCGGCGGCGGAGGAACAAACGGCGGAACCACCGGGGGTCGATGTCGCGATCAATAGCGCCCGCCGGGCCCGCAGCCGCCGCGGGGGAGCGCCTAATGAGCGACTATCGGACTCGCCTCCCGCCTCGGCTTACCATTCCTAATTTCCTCTCCATTATCTCGTAACGCCGCCGTCCGCATTCCGCCGTTCTGCGCTGCTCGGAATAAGACTTTCTCACTTCGACGACTGGATGTTCAGCTCTAAATCTTCCCGTCTTCTCACTTCAGGAGGTGACCCACTCAAAATTGCAGACAACTCTTAACGACTGTATAAAATGTGCTAGGCTCAAATGCGGTGTCAGTAACAAAAGATATTGTTTTTCTCTGCATACGAGGGTAATCCCGAAAGCAACGTCTCCTATAGACCTGTATATTTCTACAATGCTTTACATCACTTTACAGCTTGAACATTTAGCTGTTTTTTGACATAATCACCATCTCTGTCGATACATTTTTGTAGACGCTGTGGCAGTTTTTGTATGCCATGTCATACCAGCTCGCCGCCTTGCTGTTCAGAAAGTTTTGAACCTCTTCTTTCACCTCGTCGTCGGAGCTGAATCGCTTTCTGGCTAAATGTTCTTTTAACCTAGGGAACATGTGATAGTCACTGGACGACAAGTCAGGACTGTAGGGTGGGTGGGTGATTATGTTCCACTGACATTGTTGTTGGAGAGCAACGGTTTGCCGAGCGATGTGTAGGCGAGCGTTGTCATGGAGAACGTGTACGCCCTTGCTCAACAATCCTCTTCTCCGGTTCTGAATTGCCCGTTCAGTTTTTTCAGAGTCTCACAGTACCTGTCAACATTAATTGTGGTCCCAGTGGGCGTAAAGTCGACCAACAATACCCCTTTCCGATCCCAAAAAACGGTTGTCATGAATTTACCGGCAGACTGTGTTTGTTTGAATTTCCGCTGCTTTGGCGAAGAAGGATGCCGCCACTGGCGTGATTGTTGCTTGGTCTCAGGTGTAAAGTGGTATGCCCAGGTCTCGTCACCCGTGACAATTGAGTCCAGAAAGTTGTCCTTTTCGGCTGCAAGCCGGTGAAGAAACGCGCGGGAAGCATCAACTCGTTGCCGCATGTCGTCCTCAGTCAGCATGCGTGACACCCACCTTGCGCACACCTTCTGGTAATTCAATATTTCCGTTAATATTCTGTGGGCGGTGCTTGAAAAAATGTTCAAATGTGTGTGAAATCTTACGGGACTTAACTGCTAAGGTCATCAGTCACTAAGCTTACACACCACTTAACGTAAATTGTCCTAAGGACAAACACACACACCCATGCCCGTGGTAGGATTCGAACCTCCGCCGGGACCAGCCGCAAGGTCAGTGACTACAGCGCCCAAGACAGCTCGGCTAATCCCGCGCGGTGGCGGTGCTTCGGGAGACCTCAGGAACCAACGTGCAGAGATCGTCCAGGGTGATCCGTCGATGTTCACGCATCCTTTGCTCAACCTTCAACACTGTCTCCTCTGAAATTGACGGTCTCCCGCTCCTTTGTTCGTCGTGAATTTCGGTCCTTCCAGTTGCACCAACTCTCTACACCACTTACGAACATTTTTGACATTCATGCACGACTCACTATACACTTCCGTCAATTTGTGATGGATTTCAATCGGTGCAGTGCCCTTTGCGTTCAAAAACCGAATAACTGCGCGCATTTCGCACTTGGCGGTAACATCCAACGGGAGCTCCATTCTCAACGGCTGCCAAGCCAAGACTGAGAGCCTTAGCGCGGTGTGCGGATGTTTACACACAGCGCGTGAAGCACTCTCCATAACAGTGTGACCAACTGCCACACAAACATCTGCTATCGTTCCGCTCACGAAGAGCATGAGGCAAAAATAAACACATAAATCTTACAGTACAAGCACAATGCTCCTTTCTCCCTCTGTAGGTGGGAGACAGCAAAATATTTTGGTATTCAGAAGATAAAGTTGATTGAAATTTTACGAAAAGACGTCGTCGCCACCAAAACAGTCATCGTTCTAGTGGAGGCCACTCCAACTCTCTTGTCATATCCATCACAGTGTCTACACCATTTCATGACTATACAAAACGTACTGCCCTTCTCTTATTTCTTTCGATATCCTCCTTCACTCCTGTCCGAAAGGATCCCATGCCACGCAGCAGTACTCCAGAAGGGGAGTGACAAGCGTAGTGTAAACAGTCCTTTAGGACATTTGTTGCATCTTCTAACGGTGGCGGGCGACACGCAAGAGTAACTGAAACAAACGACTCCACACGTAATCAAAGTTCCAAATCAAAGTTCTGGCCCAGGAAGAGAATTAACTGTTGTACTTCCGGCGTACAGAAGTTTCAACAACAAGACACGCAGTGCCAATTCAAACTCCGGGCCGGGTGTTAATTTCGTGTACAAGTCTAACAGCCGTCCATTTGTGACGTGTTTGCTGCGACCCCAGGAGTCGCTGCATTCGCAGTACTACGTGTTTCTCAGGTTCATTCGCCGCCATTCTTGTCTCCCATGTAAAGGGAGATTAAAATCTAGTAGTCATGGGGACTGGAAGCAGTTGTAGGGGAAAGAGAGGAAGGAGAGGTTGCAAGAGAATATGGGCAGGGGACAAGGAATGAGAGAGGAGAAAGACTAATTGAGTTCTGTGATTAATTTCAGCAAGTATTAGCGAATACTCTGTTCTACATTCACAAGAGAAGGATGTATACTTGCAAAAGGGCGGGCAATATGGGAAGATTATTCCGAGACCAGATACTGGATTGTAAGGCGTACCCAGGAGCCTTATAATCAAGTACCTGGTTTCGGAATCTGTCTGATCATGATGAGCATGTAGACCCTGCGGTCTAGGGATAGTGCCTTCGATTATTAATTAAAACGTCCTCACTGCCGGATTCGGAACTAGGAGCAGATATAGACTCATATCACAATGTAACAGTGATGAAGAGTAGGCTGAAGTTTAAGAGATTTGTCAGGAAGAATCGATATGCAAAGAGGCGGGACACGGAAGTACTAAGAAATGATGACATACACTTGAAGTTCTCTAAGGCTGTAGATACAGTAATAAGAAATAGCTCAATAGGCAGTACAGTTGAAGAGAAAGGGACATCTCGAAGAAGGGCAGTCACAGAAGCAGAAAAGAAAAACATAGATACAAAGAAGATAACTGCGAAGAAACCATGGGTAGCAGAAGAAATACTGCAGTTGATCGATGAAAGAAGGAAGTACAAAAATGTTAAAGGATATTCAGTACCACCGGAATACAAGCCGTTGAGCAATTAAATAAATAGGAAATGCAGGGAAGCTAAGACGAAATGGCTGCATGATAAATGTGAAGAAATCGAAAAAGAAATGATTGTCGGAAGGACTGGCTCAGAATGTAGGAAAGACAAAAGAACCTTTGGTGAAATTAAGAGCAAGGGTAGAAACTTAAGTGAGCAAGGTAAATTCCACTACTAAATACAAAAGAGAGAGCGGATGGGTGGAAAGAGTACACTGAAGGGCTCAATGAGCGGGAAGTTTTGTGTTGCCGTTGACACAGTAGAGTCTCATACTTTGTTTGGTGACCGGTGTCCTCTCCCTAAAACAGAACTGCACACATGTATTAACAGGGTTCTTTATTACTAATAACAAGACGATATTTATCTTTAAGCAAGTTTTTGTGCTACAAGCTCTTCCGTAATAGTCCACGTTATCCTCACTGCTGGTGAAGCACAAGTCCTGCTATAAACACTGCACTCTCGTAGCCGGTGACGTGAACTAATAGACGCCAACTAGAACAGTGACTGAGCCAGTAAGTGAGCTGACTGCGACTGCGACACCGACTGTGACTAACTGGGTGACTGACTGAGCCTTCTGGTCCAAATAGTGGCGGTCGAGAGAACATCGGCAACTCATTGCTTGCGAGTCTGTCTTTGGCCTCTCGTCTGATAGGTGCGCTTGATTTAGTGCCTCTGGTGTGCTGGCGACTTCTCTGATGTGATAAAGAAGAAACAGGAGTGGATTTTCAGGAGATATAGAATCCAGTATTCGAGTAAAAATACAAAAGAGCTTGGAAGACTTAAGAACAAATAAGGCAGAGGGGATAAATAACATTCCATTAGAATGTTAAAGACGTTGGGGGAAGTAGCAACAAAATGATTATTCATGTCGGTGTGCAGAATATATGAGTCTGGCGACATATCATCTGACTATCGGAAAAATATCATCCACACAGTTCTGAAGTGTGGAAGAGCTGCCAGGTGCGAGAATTATAATCAGTTTAACAGTTCATGCATCCAAGTTTCTGACAAGAATAATAATAATAAACAGAAGAATGGAAAAGAAAATTGAGGATATGCTAGACGACTATCAGTTTGCCTTTAGGAAACGTGAAGGCACCAGAGAGGCAATTCTGAAGTTGCGGTTAATAATGGAAGCAAGACTAAAGAAAATCAAGATGCGTTCATAAGATTTGTCGACCTGGAGAAAGCGTCTGACAATGATAAATGGTGCAATATGTACGAAATTCTGTGAAAAATAGAGGCAAGCTATAGGGAGAGCTAAGATGAAATAATAAATGTGGTGCCCCGTGGCAATAGCCGGGCGGTCTGAGGCGCTGCAGTCATGGACTGTGCGGCTGGTTCCGGCGGAGGTTCGAGTCCTCCCTCGGGCATGGGTGTGTGTGTTTGTCCTTCGGACGATTTAGGTTAAGTAGTGTGTAAGCTTAGGGACTGATGACCTTGGCAGTTAAGTCCCATAAGATTTCACGCACATTTGAACAATAAGAGTGGACGACGAAGAACGAAGTTCTCGGATTAAAAAGGGAATAAGACAAGGATGTAGTCTTTCACCCCTACTGCTCAGTCTGTACATCGAAGAAGCAATGATAAAAATAAAAGAAAGGCACAAGAGTGGAATTAAAATTCAAGGTGAAAGGACATCATTCATACGATTCGCTGATGACAGCGAATCGTATCATTGATATCTTTCCACCTTGTATTTTAATTCCACTCCTGAACCTTTCTTTTATTTCCATCATTGCTTCCTCGATGTACAGATTGAAGAGTAGGGGCGAAAGGCTACAGCCTTCTCTTACACCCTTCTTAATACGAGCACTTCGTTCTCTTATTATTCCCTCTTGGTTGTTGTACATATTGTATATGACCCGTCTCTCCCTATAGCTTACCCCTAGATTTTTCAGAATCTCGAACAGCTTGCACCATTTTATATTGTCGAACGCTTTTTCCAGGTCGACAAATCCTATGAAAGTGTCTTGATTTTTCTTTAGCCTTGCTTCCGTTACTAGCCGTAACGTCAGAATTGCCTCTCTCGTCCCTTTACTTTTCCTAAAGCCAAACTGATCGTCACCTAGCGCATTCTCAATTTTCTTTTCCATTCTTCTGTATATTATTCTTGTAAGCAGCTTCGATGCATGAGCTGTTAAGCTGATTGTGCGATAACTCTCGCACTTGTCAGCTCTTGCCGTCTTCGGAAGTGTGTGGATGATGCTGTTCCGAAAGTCAGATGATATGTCGCCAGACTCATATATTCTGCACACCAACGTGAATAGTCGTTTTGTTGCCAGTTCCCCCAATGATTTTAGAAATTATGATGGAATGTTATCTATCCCTTCTGCCTTATTTGACCTTAAGTCCTCCAAAGCTCTTTTAAATTCCGATTCTCATACTGGATCCCCTATCTCTTCTAAATCGACTCCTGTTTCTTCTTCTATCACATCAGACAAATCTTCACCCTCATAGAGGCTTTCAATGTATTCTTTCCACCTATCTGCTCTCTCCTCTGCATTTACGTAGGCAGAAAAATAACCAATGACGAACGGAGCAAGGAGGACATCAAAAGCAGACTAGCACTGGCAAAAAGGGCATTCCTGGCCAAGAGAAGCCTACTAGTCCCAAAAATAGGACTTAATTTGAGGAAGAAGTTTCTGACAATGTATGTTTGGAGCACAGCATTGTATGGTAGTGAAACATGGACTGTGGGGAAACTGGAACAGAAGAGAATCGAAGCATTTGAGATGTGGTGCTATAGACGAATGTTGAAAATTAGATGGACTGATAAGGTAAGGAATGAGGAGGTTCTACGCAGAATCGGAGAGGAAAGGAATATGTGGAAAACACTGATAAGGAGAAGGGACAGGATGATAGAACATCTGCTAAGACATGAGGGAATGACTTCCATGGTACTAGAGGGAGATGTAGAGGGCAAAAACTGTAGAGGAAGACAGAGGTTAGAATACATCCAGCAAACAGTACAGGACGGAGGTTACAAGTGGTGCTCTCAGATGAAAAGGTCGGCACAGCAAAGGAATTCGTGGCGGATCGCATCAAACCAGTGGTAGGTGACTGATGACTCAAAGAAAAAAGCAAATGCAGATGCAGTAGTTACTCTGAGACTGATGAGAGGTGCGGGAGAATCGAGTAACCTGCAGATCTCCATCAAAGCAGTCCTCGGACTGAAGACCACAAAAACAGCGAACATAAAGAAAGTAGCAGCTGAGGAAGAATGACTACTTGAATTAACAATAATCAGGAGCTGTTGATTATAAACTGGAAGAAAGGAACGTATTTATAAAATTCAATAAAGCAAGCGATCGATTGATTGGATGCATCTTGAGACCTCAAGAAATAGTTAATTTGGTATTGTCGAACAATGGAAAATTCAGTATGTGTTGGGGTTGGGTTGTTTGGGGAAGGAGACCAGACAGCAAGGTCATCTGTCTCATCGGATTAGGGAAGGAAGTCGGCCGTGTCCTTTCAAAGGAACCATCCTGGCATTTGCCAGGAGCGATTTAGGGAAATCACGGAAAACCTAAATCAGGATGGACGGACGCGGGATTGGACCGTCGTCCTCCCGAATGCGAGTCCAGTATCTAACCACTGCGCCACCTCGCTCGGTCAGTATGTGTTAATGACAATATTATGAAAAGTGAGTCGCTGATACGCACAACATAAAGACTGTCTAACAAAGATTTCGTCCAAACAGGCCTTCATCAGAATAGACAACACACACACAGACTCTTCCCCCCCCCCCCCCCTCTCTCTCTCTCTCTCACACACACACACACACACACACACATACACACACACACACACGCACACACACACAAACACACACTCACTCACGATAACACAACTCACACACTCGTGTAAATTAGTAGACGTTACCAACGTGAGAACTACAGTAAGCAAATTGAGATGGAGATAGGTTTCTGTAACTATGTGGAAATGTAGAGCCCAGCGTAGGGTAGACTAGCATAGAGAGCTTCATATGTATAACCAATCCTTCGGACTGAAGAACAGAACGACGAGATATTGACAACAATGGTGAACAGTGTACGCTGGCGGAAAAAAACTGCAACACCAAGAAGGAGGTGTGCGACATAAACTAAAGTTCTTAGGCGTATTTCTACATCTGAAACATGATGTCCTAATTTCAAGCTAGCTGCATATGAGTGGGTTCACTATGAAGATGGCAGGCCGGGGTGGCAGAGCGGTTCTAGGCGCTACAATCTGGAACCGCGCGCCCGCTACGGTCGTAGATTGGTATCCTGCCCCTGGCATGGTTCTGTGTGATGTCCATAGGTTAGTTAGGTTTAAGTACCAGGTGTACCGGTATGAAATGAGCGTTAAGACACAAATGTGTCGATAGGGAACATTTGCTGTGAACCAGCCTTAATTTTTTTTTGTTTGGTTGGTATGACATCTGTCAAAGGTATTTAGTATACATCAAGTCATGGAACAAACAACATCATATGTTTTCATCGTGTTAACAATGTCGAATTTTGTTCCAGAAAGTGATGATTTGAGGAAGGCATTAATTTTTTGTTTTCATTTGAAAAAAAGTGCTGCAGAGTCGCATCGAATGATTGTCGAAGCATATGGTGATCATGCTCTATCAGAAGCAACATTCAAAAGATGGTTTCAACGGTTCAGAAATAATGATTTTGATGTAAGAAATGAAGAACGTGGAAGACCACCAAATAAGTTCAAAGACGCCGAATTGCAAGCAATATTGGATGAAGATGATACTTTGAGTCAGAAGCAAATGGCAGAAATGCTAAATGTTGCACAAAAAACAATTTCTGATCGTTTGAAAGCTATGGGAAAGTTCCAAAAAGTGTGGCAAATATGTGTCACATGAATTAAATGAAAGACAGATGGAAAACCGAAGAACCATGTGTCAAATTTTGCTTCAAAGACATGAAAGAAAATCAATTTTGCATCGAATTGTTACTGGCGATGAAAAATGGATTTATTTTAAGAATCCTAAATGGGAAAAATTATGAGTTAATCCGGGACAACCATCAACATCGACTGCAAAACCAGATCGATTCGGCAAGAAGGCAATGCTCTGTGTTTGGTGGAATCAGAAAGGTGTGGTGTATCATGAGCTTCTAAAACCCCGGTGCAACTGTGAATACTAATCGCTACAGACAACAAATGATCAATTTGAACTATGCATTGATCGAAAAAAGACCAGAATGGGCCAGAAGACATGACAAAGTAATTTTTTTACACGACAATGCACCTGCTCACAAAGCAAAACTGGTTCAGGATACAATCAAAACACTTGGCTGGGAGCTGCTACTCCACCCGCCGTATTCACCAGACTTGGCCCCTTCCGACTACCGTTTGTTTTCATCAATGGGACACGCACTGGTTGAGGAACATTTAGATTCCTACGAAGAAGTCGAAGATTGGGTGTCTGATTGGTTTGCTTCAAAGTCAAACATTTCTATTGGCGTGGTGTCCACAAATTGGCAGAGAGGTGGTCAAAATGTATAGAAAGCAATGGTAAGTAGTTTGAATAAAATGTTTTTACTTTTCAATTCAAAATTAGTGTTTCATTTTCACAAAAAAACGCTTATTTCATACCGGTACACCTGGTAGCTCTACGTTCTAGGGGACTGATGACCTCAGAAGTTAAGTCCCATAGTGCTCAGAGCCATTTTGAACTATGAAGATGCAAAACATATTTGTTTTAAATACACGCTGTTACGTTTGAGTTAGATATGGGGAGTTGATGTGAATCAAGAATGCCTTTAAGGCTACAAAGTTGCCATTATCAATACCTCACTGAATTTAAACGATGTGGTGTAAGAGGGCTACGTGTAGCTGTATGTACCTACTGCGATGCTGTAGATAGACGTGGCAGGGATAAAGCCACTGTACATGGTTGCTGGCAGCGGTGATCACGAGAATGTACGGTCCCAAAAAGACGGTGCTCCGGACGCCACGGGGCACTGCCGAGAAGGGAGATCATCGTGTTCAGCTTATGGCTTTGATGGAGGTTACTATTGGCACCATAGGTTACTTCATGGACAGCACCACGCCAGCCAGTCTGTACAGCAAATAAACATTGTTGCTGATGTAAAATATGCTGGTGTACTAGCGTGGATTTCACAGACACAAAACTCCATCCATTTGCTACTTACGTGGCGTCAGGTGAAAACTCATTGGATGACAGGGTGAAGGTCTGTTACGTTTTCTGATTAAAGCTGGCTCTGCCCCGGTTTCCACTGTAGGCCGTGTGTTTAAGGACACCAGTTCAGAGCCTGCAACCAGCCAGTGTGCATTCGAGACACGCTGGACCTTTTAATGGAGTTATAGTTTGCAGGTGTGATTTTCTATGACAATAGGAACACTTTCGTGGCTATAACACGCACCCTGACTGCAAATTTTTACGTCAATCTGGTGATTCGATCTGTTGTGCTCTTATTCGTAGACGGCATCCCAGTGGTTGTTTTCCGTCAGGATAACGCTCGCCCACATACCCCCGTCGTATCCCAACATGCTGTACTGAGTGTCGGCATGTTGCCTTGGCCTGCTCGATTACCAAAGCTGTCTCCAATCGAGCACTTACAGGACATCATCGGACAACTCCAGAGTCATCCTCAAACACTATTAACAGTCCCTGCATAGACAGACAAAGCGCAACAGGCATAGGACTCCATCCCACGAGTACAACACAGTACAAGCAAGTTTACATGCTTGCATACAACATTGTGGCTATTATTAATGCATTCACATTAATGCGTTTCACATTTGTAAAGGCTTATCTCTTGCTTACATTGAGCTGAAATCTGCGAACGTCAATGAAATATGTTACCTAGACAAATGTATTCCTGAAATTTCATTATTCTTCGTTAATTATTTTTTGATGTTGCAATTTTTTCGTCAGTTTATGTACTTATGCGCCTGCACAGAAGTAAACTATCCTTGCAAAGTAGAAAGAACTCTCTAAGTAGAACCAGAATGAACGAGTAAAATCGACTGTGACAGTAGCCCACGTCATGCACCCCTCAAACTCGATATTTCGACGTGTCTACTGTGATCTTATTTAAGAGTTCTTTGGCGTAGCCGGGTGACCGATGACCCGGATGAAATAAAAGAAAAAGGTTTGCAATCTGAAGGGCAAGTTCACGCGATCTAATGGCGGAGAAGATTTCACTTTCAGCATCAAAGGTCAGGAAAGCTTTTCGACTCACTTCGACATACATTTTTTAGTAATTACAAGGATATTATCAGTGGTAACACCATTGTCAATAGTCTGTTGTGGATTATTATACTGAGGTGCGTGCATTCAAATCCGTCAACATACTTCTTACAATATGACCTTCGTACTCTGTAACACTGGCTGACAATGCCTGATATTTTCTTCCGTGAGTACTGCACTGTAGTCAAAAGTTAACATGAAGACATTTGGCTTAACACTGCTAAACAACGCCAGTGCTATCGATATTGTCAGTGTAATCTTTAAATACTAAATGCCACATGTAGATCAATTCTGTTCATTTATTACATTACTTTGTCAAATCCTACGAGGCAGTTCAATCTTACTAACTTCAGAAGATCTTTATGCTTAACTCTCCTATTTTCAAACAGAACTTTGGACTCATTACTGACGATGAAAACCCTTCATCGCTTATCTGTTCTGAGACGGTTTCTTAGTTCTACAGCGACTTCTCCCCTCTTGGTAGTAATTTTTCATATTCATAAATTCCGAAACGAAATCCGAATTGTGAGGGACTTAAAAGGAATATTCTAGCGGGATAGATTATCGCCTGAAGGTCTCTTGTCTAGCATGGCCTTTAATTTCCACCAACTCTCCTCGTGGCCTCGAGGTACGGCGCTCTCGTTCCGGCTAAGTCTGGTGCGATGTCGTCACGTCCGATTACACAGTCGGATTCCTACAGCTCCCCCCCCCCCCTCTCTCCCTCTCCCTCCCTCTCTCTCTCTCTCTCTCTCTCTCTCTCTCTCTCGCTCTCTCTCCTTCGCTCGTGTTCGCAGCCCCTTCGTCGTCGCTCGCCTCAAACTCTCTTGATATTAAACTAAGTAAATCATTCCAAGTTACATAACTTGCACGCCGCTGAAATTAAATCCTGCATCATTGATGCGGGTCGTCGACCTGACGACGTGCATCGATCCGGCGTGCCCGTAGATAGAGGAACGGCGCGGGCCGTGCAGAGGCAAGCCGAGCCGAGCCGACTCGAGCCAAACCAAGCAGAGACGCAGGAACCAGGGTGCTATACAAGCGCTCACTTCATCCAGACTGCGTCCATCGCTGTCTCCCACTGACCAGGAAAGTGCTGCAACAGTTCCTAGCAACTTCCGTTCACTATAAGCGCAGGAAGCACGAGCGTCAGTAATAATTACGTTTGCGGAAAGGTATTATTTTCGACTGGCGGGACCTTTACGTATTTATGAGAAGTTAATCTGGAGAACATAATTCAACAAGGACTTTTCAAAAACTTTAATGAACTGACATCTACCTCGATGGTCCATGAGCTACCTTCCAACAGTTTTTGGTGAAAGGTGTTTCTGTTACCACTATCGATGTGCTATTGACCGCGCGTAGTAGAATTTGCGCCCAGGAACGTTCGACGAAAAGTTCGCTAATTCCCCTGGCCAAACTCCGAAAGCTGCCCGGGTGGTAGAAGAGATAGCTTCTCCTTCGACTCCTAGCAATGTTTTTATTTTATTTTTATTTTATTTATTTATTGCCAAATTATAGACCTGTTACCTGATGTTTAAAACAGGTCGTACATCAATGACACTTTTCAAAATAACAATAATTTAAGGTTGAAATATAAATAAAATTTTGTTGTTTTTTAAGAAGAATATAGAAAGAAGATAGGATAGATGAGAGATTTGTTAGTACCATCACCGATGTGACTGACGGTTAATACCTCGGAATCGTTTCTTCGAGCCGTTGACCGCCAGTCACATACACACACACACACACAAATGGTTATTAATAGAAAAATAATGTTGCTTACCCTATTTGTTACTGATCCTATGTATTAACTACTTTAGGTGCGCATCCATGTACAGCATTTGGTGTTTTCTTGGCTAGATTGCTAGCAATTTGCTTATTTACTGTCACATCTCAGCTTCCTCCTCCTGTTCCTCCTCATTGTCACTATTTTCGCTGTCACTGTGGGTATCGCTGTCAGTCCTCTGGAGATTTCTGTTACGCTGCACATAGGCATGTCTGTGATGTCGTGTCCGCATATACTCTTCATGAGTTGTTTTTGAAATACGGTTTGTCAGTGCGTTTAATTGTGCCCATTGTTCTTCGTCTCTTATTGCTGTGTATATATCTATGTCTGTATCTGTGTAATCTAAGTGTAGTGTATGTCTATTGTTAGCGTATTGCCCGCAGAAAAAGACAGTGTGTTCTGGGGAACCTTCTTCCCCCCATGTGCATGTAGGTGTCTGCCTCAGACTCACGCGGTATAAGTGCGTGGGATAAGGTCCGTGCCCGGTTAAGGAATGTACCATACCGCGGCTGGATCGATATGTCTCATTCTCCCTTATGTCAGGGAGGAAGTCGTGCAGTCGACGTCCCTTATCACTTACATCCCACTCACCTTGCCACGTATCCAAACGCCAACTTTTAAGGTGACGTATCGTATCTATGGGCACACCGGTTATTGTGTGTACCTTATCTAGTCTCCCCACCTTTAACCAGTACCTTGCAGCTCTGTATTTGATCGTGATATCTATGGTGCATATTCCGAGCACCACACACAGTGCATCCGCTGAGGTGGCACCGAAGGCTCCAGATAGCCTAAGTAGGACACTTCTCTGCCCTCGTCTGACGGATGCTTTGTTGGTGACCACGTTCAGTCTATGTGCCCACGTGCTAGCTGCAAAGCTGAGTACTGATTCGAAGAGCGCACAGTGGTATGTACGTACGACTGGTAGAGGTAGTCTGTACTGTTTTGAATTTAGCCTCACCAGTTTGTGGAGTATTGTTTCTGCTTTGTCTGTTGTTAGCCTTATGTCTTCGTGGAAATTCAATTTTTCATCTATGTGTACCCCAAGATAGCGCGTAATGCGTGCTTGTTTGATGTTTGTGTCCCCAATTTTAACCGAAGGATTCCTTTGGAGTGATCCTTTTAGTAAAGTGTATGTTGTTTTGTTTTCGGCTATCCTGAGTTTGTTGTTGTGACACCACTGAGTAATTGTTTGTAGTAATCCACTGGCTTTCTCTTCTAACTGGGCTCTGTTGTTTGCAGTGACTACAACTAATAGGTCATCTGCGTAGGCGACAATTCCGTCTGACCTGTCATCCCCATCCAGAAGTTGTAGGAGGGGTTCGATTGTTACGTCCCAGAAGATGGGGCCGCAGATCGACCCTTGAGGACAGCCTTTGGTAATTCTTTTAATTACTTTCCGGCTGTCCATCTGCCATTCGACTACTCGTTCTTTACAGTAGTCCAGAAAACTGTTGTACAATGATTGCGGTACCTCCAGATGTCTTAGCCTCTGAAACAGTGCTGGCCACCAAAGATTATCAAATGCTCCGGCAATGTCAATCATTACTGCCATGGCGTATTTCTGTTTTGTGGTGTTAACTATGTGCAGGGACTGGTTGATGGCATCATCTACTGATCTGCCCGCTCTGAAGCCGAACTGGTGTTGGCTCATACCCCTGAGAGCTCTGTGTGTTTGCAGGCGCTTACACAGTAGCTTCTCCTGAATCTTTGCTAGGGTGTTTATTAGGCATATTGGCCTGTAAGTCTTTGGATCTGAAGGATCCCTGTCCGCTGATTTCTTAATAATGAACTTTGGAGGTTTTCCATACTGCAGGTACCCTGCCCAGCCGTAAGGCATCGTTCAGTAACGTTGTTAGGAACGGGGTGATCTGCGGTGCTAGTTTTTTCAGTGTTTCCGAGTGGATACCATCTGGTCCAGGTGCTTTTTTGTTTTTGAGATCTGAGATTGCTAGCGCAACCTCTTCTTGCGCAAAAGGCCAGGTGACAGTTGCAGTGTTATATGGTGTGTGTAGGTTTTCTCTTAGTGTTCCATGATATTGTGTGTCTGTATCGATAACGTCGTCAGGGAGCATTTTATACAGCAGAAACTCCGCTGTATGCCTCCATCCCCTCGTCATCGTGCAGTCATCCTGCCTTAGCGTTCCCAGAACTAGTGAGGTTTTTATCTTCTCTGTCAGTATTTTGTATAGTTCCCCCCATATATTTTGCTCTGTTTGTGTTATTACAAATAGCTCCCATTGTTGTCTACGCGTGTTGTATAGGGTCTGTCTGTATAAGTCTTGTGCATGCCTATATGCTTCAAGTCTTATTCGTCGGTCCCTATCTCCTATCGCCCTTTGATATAATTTTCGTTTGCGTCTTGCGTCTTGCTTGAGTCTCGTAAGTTCGTTGGTCCATGGTACTGGTGAGTAATTTGTGTTCTTTGCTGTCGGTATTGATGTGTTTTGTGCATGTTGTATCACCTGTGTTAACTTGTGTGCTCTATAATCGATACTTCCATTGATGTTTTGTAGATCGTGTCGTTGGATAATTTCCGTTAATTTGTTCCAGTCTGCTTTGTGCAACAGTAAGTGTCTGGTGTGTGATTTGGTCATTGTGTTCTGAGTGTGACTTAGTGTGTATGTTATGACATTATGATCACTACTGGTTATGTTGTCGTGTACAGTCCAGTTTGTTACGTATGCCATTGCTGCATTATTTGCTAGCGTGAAGTCGATATTACTGCTCGTACCATCGAACCCTGCATATGTTGGTATGGGTCCTTCCGTATTCATTACATGTAATTGTGTTTCTTGTATTAGATCGGTGATTATGCGTCCTCTGTCATCTGTTCTGTCTGAGTTCCAGAGGGTCGATCTGGAATTAATGTCAGCACTTATCACTAATTTTTTGCCTCTGGCATACATTACTAGGTCTCTGTTGTAGTCTGCATACGGCTGTATTTGATGGCTGTATTGGGCGTACATGGATGCAATAACCCATGTGACGTTCCCGTTAGTTATCTCTATGGTAACCAAGTGTTGATTGCATAACTGTGTTACCTTAACTATGTTATAAGTTCTATTTAGAATTACTATTGCAGCCTTACAGTCATTGCTGCCTGTTATTGTGGTAGCATGTTTTGCTACACATATCAGTTGCCCGTTTCTGTTATAGGGTTCTTGTAAGCACATGATGTCTGCCTGCAGGTCTAGTGCTATTTTAGGGATTTCCGCGCTGACTGTCGTACTGTTTTTGTATTATGTTGTAAGATATTCATTTTTTGTCTATGTGTTCTGGGTGTTTTACGTGTACAAAACATTTACTGCCAGTCTGTGAGTAATCAAAATATGTTCGTCCGTGTGCTCTTACATGATCTATATATATTTTGTCCAAGTCGAAAGATTCTGACCTGCGCAGGCAGACCTGGAGCATGAGATCGAGCAGCGGCTCTGCTGATGTAGGAATATTTTCTGTCTTTAGGATGATTCTGTCTGTTTGCTCAGTTACTGGAAAACAGAGAGAATCTCCCTTTGGATGGCACAATCTAAGTAGCATCCGCTGCGCTGTCTGCAGTATCTCTTTTTTCTCTAGCCTACTTAAAAGTAAGTTAAGTTCTAAATTATCATAATTAGGTGCAGCTGGCTTGCTGTTGGTGCTGGTTTCTGTTGCGGTCACTGAGGTGGTACTGGACGGATTGTGGCTTGGTGTTGGCCGCTGATTGGGGGACATTTTAAGACCTCTTTGGGATGTCACACGGTTACTTTTCGTTTTGTCACACGCCTCATCAATGCTGTTTGCCATCACACGTTTTTCACTGATGTTGGTGGTGCTTGCTGGCGTGGTGTCGGCGATGGTGGTGATTTGTATGGGACTGACTGTATGTGTTATGTTGTCTTTGTTTGTGTTTGGAGCGGAGGTTGTTGCTAGACGCACGTTGACATCGTTGCAAATGTCACATGTCTCTCCCTCAGATTTGTCCTCATCTAATTGGTCTACTTTTATAAGTCTGGGTCCAGTAGTTTTGAGTTTTGTATTGGTCTGTAGCCTGGGTGTTTCGATGTGTTTTGATTCAGGGACTGCATGCCTGTCTGTTCCTTGTTCCTTTTTCCCGGGGTGAAGAGTGCCTCCCGAGACAAATTTGACTGGTTTGACGTACGTGTGTCGTAGGGTTTTCCATGTGATGATGATTCTGGTTTGTGTTCATCCTGTGTATGTGTGGTGTGATGTACTTCAGCTGGGAGAAATTGTGAGGGAGTATGTCGGTTTTGTTTGTAAATTTTCTTGTGCACAATATATGTAAGTTCATCTTCCAACTCGTCTATCCTCTGCATTAATGTTATTTGGAAGTTTATCCAGTGGTGTAATTGTCCTTTAATTTGCTTTGCCACCTCGTAGTGGATGGAACCACAGATTGTCATGTCATCTATATATTCTATCGTATTAATGCAGCTATCCTGTAACGTCGTTGAGTGTGTTAGGGGCGGGATGGGTTCACTATCGACGTAATTCTCCGGCAGAAGATTCATTTGTCTTCTCCAGGAAATTGCTCTTTGGTAGCTTCTCTGTATTGTTGACGGTGATTTGTATTTATGTGTTTTGGGTGATTGGCTTTGGGCGTTCGTGTTTCTTGCGTGTGGGCTGATTTTAGCTGCCATAGTCTATACTGTCCTAGCAATGCATGTGCCAATCCTCTATATGTGACTTCGAAACATATAAACGATTGTCTTCATAATTATTATTCTGTGTGTGACTGTCAATATAGCCGAATGAAAGAAATATGAGTATCTCAAAGTTTTGTCAAGTAAAATATGCTTTATAAGGACAGAGTATCAATCATAAAATCTCATATGTAGTACCAAACAAAGATTTTAAGGTGGTATGTCAATCAATCCTATTGTTTGTATTAATATTAAGTGTGTTGGGTCTTACTAGCTCCTACACAATCTGAGCAAATTCTGTTATAAGATCATCTATTACTCTGTATGGTATATGTGTGTTACTGCTTTTGTTTTGTCCTCTCTTAGGGGGGCCGTTTTCTTGTCCGATGTTATATTGATAACTCTGTCATCCAACTTATTTTTTTGACTCTGATGATAGTTTTCATTGCGTCTTTTTGAGCTGTTTACGATTATGGTGAGTTTTTGCTTTGTTTTTCATGTTTTTCTTGCATTACCTTTACCATGTGTGCCTTTCCTCTTTCTGGAATTTCTTCAAAGTGAGCTGATTTTTTCATTTTATTGACCAATTGTACATGGGTTTTTCTTTTTTAATTTCAACGCTGACCAGCTGTTTCTTAGCCTACAGGTTCCTAATGTTCTTGCTTTAATACACATTACCTTCACATTCTTCCGTACTTTACTTGCTGCAGACGACATGCCAATCATAGAGAATAGAAGAATCTGAGTATATCATAAAGAAACAAAAAAGACCCAGCACAGCAAATTTTAATGCAGTCTTGACAAAATAATAAACATGTGTAGAAAAACACACAAATCCACCATGATCTCCAGTAGCTTAAATCCGGAACAAATTACATCCAAGAAACTTCAACATAGAAACATAATACATAATGCTATAAAGCATAAACAAACAAAAGTAACATAGTGAGGATCATGAAAGAAAAGCAGTACATAGATAAAACACCATAATTTTTGAAGGACAACAATATGGTCAAGGTGACCAGTAACCCAATAGCAAGGTACAAGATAAACATTCAGCAAACACTGAAAAACATTAAAAATGCATTTAAAAATACCAGTTAGAGAGAAGGACACATAAAGGCATGCACTTTATATCTCTTGCTGAAAATGCGCGAACAAAATATTCCCATAAGACAATTTGTTAACTTCATTACTGCTCCATCGTATCACCTAGCCCAGCACAGACACACAATACTAAAGGAAATATACACTTTTCAAAACAATGTGAACTTGGTAAACCTTGGAGAAATTAGTAGACAATATCAATAGCACAGACGTTCGACATACCACAAGCCTTGTATAATTTGATTACACATCAATATACAATTCTCACAGAAGGACTAAAGCAACATGACAACACTTCAGAAACACACATACATCAAATAGTAAACGTATTCAGGACCATGACAGCACAAAATTATTTTCTGTTCAACATAAAATTTTATTCCCAACACGAAAGACTGCCTGTAGGATAACTGATTAGTGACCTCCAAGCCAATATATTCACGAACAGCCTAATATAGAAGATTCTGATATACATAAAAAACCAGTTTATACCCAAAAATTCAGTTCCCCTTAGAAACGGAAGCAGATAACATTAACTTTTCTTGATCTCACCATATAAAGAGTAAACACTACACATGATCTCACAGTACATAATAATACAGGAAAAGCACAACCATAAGCTCCATCATCCAAAACACAGAAATCACCCAATGGCACACAAACAAGTTCCAGATTATTGTTCCAAAGATTATACAGAACACCGATAAACAAACGTAACTACACACGGGAGGTAAGTACCATAAAACATGGCTCTGAGCACAATGGGACTTAACTTCTGTGGTCATGAGTCCCCTAGAACTTAGAACTACTTAAACCTAACTAACCTAAGGACATCACACACATCCATGCCCGAGACAGGATTCGAACCTGGCGAATGGTTATGATACGCATGTGATAGAGGGACTAAACCAAAAAATATACATAAATGAACAAGATATAAACAGACCACATGTACACAATGCCATGCAACATATCTTAGAATAACTCAACACACAGACAATGACCACACAAAGACATAACAGAGCAAGAACTCACACGTAAAACCAAATGACATGCACACACCTAAATAATAAAGAAAATCACAAGGTAAAGAACACTGTGAAGAGACATGGACTTCAGATAGGCTACAGAACAAACAACGCAATGCAGAAAAGGCTCATAAACAATTCTAGTAATTCAGTACATCTAGGGTAAACATTCATGCACTTTGAAACAACAGTAGCAACTACCATAGCACATTTTCTGCCCACTTAAGGTCCCACAACAAGCACCCAGTCAAAATAGGAATAGATTTAAACGTATTAAAATCCAAGCCTTCCCAATACCATAAACTTAACAATGGAACAAAACTTCAACACACATAAGGCGTTAGGTGGAAGAAAACAGATTATAAATGAATAAATCACATTCTGCAATGGCACGTTAACTTAACTCATTAATGGAACTGTACAAAAAATACGACACATATAAACACACACAGATAGACGACAATGCGCAGAGGGAGAGAGAAAGTAAACAAATTTAAAATTTTGCGCGAAGCTGATATGAGAAGAAGAGAACAATAACTGGGCCTGGACACACGGCACCAACATTAACACTGTTCTTTGTAAAGTGAGAAAATGTTGTTTGGGAGTCTAGTTCAGGAGAATATATACGATGTTGGTGTCTGCCTTTCAACAACACATGACAAAGCAGATGAGGAAGAATATTTCGAAAGTAACTGTAAGTATTCGCAAAACGTACAAGGGAAACGATTTTGCACAAAAAAATTACACTTAGAGATAAAGTGATTTGTTAACACGCTGATCAAACTCACATTTACATCATTTACTTATAGATTACAAGGAATCAATATCTAGAAATACGCAAAGAGTCCTAATAATCGAATAACGTAGAAAAATTAAAGTAGTGACAGCAGACCAAGGGTGTTTTTAGGCTTAATTTCGTCAGAATAATTATTTCCATTCCTGTTACAGTTGCAAGTAGAGCGGGCCATAATTTCTGTTTCCTCATCTTCGTGGACCTCACGCAAATTGTAAGTTGGCGGCAGTACAGTCGTTCTGCAGTTTACTTCAAAGCCGGTTCTCAAAAATGTTCTCAATAGCGTTCCTCGAACAGAAGGCCACCTTCAGATTTGAGTTCTCGAAGCATCTCCGTAATACTTGCGTGTTGATTAAACGAACAAGTGAACAAATCTTGCAGTCCACCTCTCAATTGCTTCGATATCTTCAATTAACCCGATTTGTTGGGATTGCAAGCACTCGAGCAGCACTTAAGAATCGGTCGCACTAATGTACTGTAGGAGGACTCCGTGGCAGATGAACCACATTTTCCCAAAAATTCTCCCAATAAACTGAAGTCGTCAGCTGACCTTCGCTACTACAGTCCTTACATGCTCAACCATTTCATATCGTTTTGCAACGTTATGCCTGGATACTCAATCGATGAAACCGTGCCAAGCAGCACGTCACTGCCGTACCGAACAATACTGGACTGTGTTTCCCACTCATCGTTTTTCCTACTCATCTGAATTTACATTTTTCTACGCTTAGAGCTAGCTACTATTCATCATACAGTATCAACTAGAAATTTTGTCTAAGTCATCTTGTATCTTTCTACAATCACTCATCGTCGACACGTTCCGCCACACCACGGCATCATCAGCAAACAGCCGCCCATTGCTAGTCACCTTGCCCGTCAGATAATTTGTGTATCGTACAAAGGGAATAATAGTGGTCCTATTCACACTTCCCTGAGGCACTTCTGAAGATATTCTTGGATACGATGAGAACAACGTTCTGCGTTCTATCAATAAGTCTTCGAGCTACTCACATTGAAACGGAACTTGTTGTCCCGTTTTATATTTTCCAATAAATTCCGGTACAGGAGAACTATAGCCAGACTGTTTTGACTCTGCGTAAGTGGATTCCGTGTTTAGCAAACAGAAGAAGATGGACCAAGAGAAGTTTATTTATTTATTCATTTTATTTCATGTGTGCCACGTTTCCTTGCATCCTTTCCCTTATGCTACCTGGACTGTTTGAATGAGATAGTATGTGATGTGGCATAAATCTTTGGTCAGAGGTCGTAGCATTGCATGTGTAGAGTGGTTATGTGGTGGGATAGTACCACCCCTAAACGTGAACAAGTTTGGCAAAGATGGTGGGCGAATCAGGTAAGAGAGGTCGCGAAGGTAGGAGTATTGGCTCTGTTAGGTTGGCGAACCAACCCCTTCACCACCTTATGAACCAGGAACGGTCAAGCGAGGTGTCCGGAGGTCTACTTGTTCCTGAGTCGCGGCGCTGGACAGATGTGGTGACGCAGCCCTCGATTTGGTAATGTTAACAAAGGTATTAGATTGTCTGAAATATTCTCGATAATGAAGTCCAGTTGTTGACATCGGTTGTAAGATTACCACTGAACCCCCATAAGGGAGTTTATCTTCATAACTTATTCAAATTTCAGTAGAACTTGCGTTGGTCAGGCCACACGCCATGGGCCTTGAGCTCACGGTCACATTATTCCTATGTGCTTAACGGAAATTCACTCAATTGATTTATTTTAATATGCTCTTTCATTTACAGTAATATTTCGGCGGATTTTTATTTATTTTCCACATGTTTCCTTTGTGAACTTGCTTTCGAGCCACGTGGCCTGTTGGGCAACCGTCACATCGATAAATTGTAGTTTCGGTCTAAGACTGTATCGTAGACGACGAATAATCAAACGATAGTGGGCGAATGTAAAATAGGGAAGGAATAATCTTGTGGATCCGTATTTTTCTGGATTTTTTTGTTGGCTACTGCTACTTGACCCATTGTGTGGAATAGTATTGAAGTAATAATGTTTCTTGTGTTCCCCCATAACTATTTGATTTGCTGGCAATGTTGTGCATTCCGTAAAATACCAGGTTTAAGCTCGTGCATCTAGGAAAGGTTCAAATTTCAATGCCCATTGATTGAATAAAGACTCTTCCGCCATGACCTAGTTCACTTATTGTGTCTTCGCTGAGCTTGTTATGCGTGATCTATAGCAATTAAATACAATAAGCATGTGTTTAGGTGTAATTGTGTGTTTGCATAAAATCACATTGAAGCCAGACCTGCGCTCCCCTCTCCCATTCCATAATTACGTGGCTAAAATGAATCATGTTAACTAGAGAGACCAGTTGTGATGATGTATATTGCAACAGAAACACGGCTAGTTACTGAAATGTCAGCGGTACTAAATAAATATTAATTAATCTATACCCTCGACCGATTATTTCCACCCTCTATCGTAAATAATAGGTGAAAGTCAGTACCACAGCCGAATCGTTGGTAATGAAAGTAAATGAAAGCAATATACTGCCTATTAAGCCCTGTATAGGTGCTTTCTGGAGTGGTAAAAAAAAATTGCGTTATCTGTTGCGTTCAAAATTTTACCGGTTGGGTTAAAACCGTGGGCTAGAAATTATTAATACCCGCAATAACTCGCAGGGGCCAGTAATTTCGTGATCCACACGAATTTGTGAAACCATTTACTACTTATGGTAGTTTGCAGAAGCTGTAGGACATGACAAAGCGATGCTAATCTTCCTACAAGGTCGAGTTTTACCACCACCAGTACTGGAATGTTACGTTGCAACATACCTGGGAACCTGTTCCGTATGCTCGTACCTTCGTTATCAGTGTGCAAAGGGAACCGTGTCAAACGCTTCACGAAGTCTAGGAATATAGAATCTGTTTGTTGTCCTTCATCCGAAGTTCGAAGAGTGTGAAGGGAGAAAAGTTCAAGCTGAGTTTCACACGACCGATGACTTCTAAAACTGTGCTGATTTGTCGTCAGAACCTTTTCTGTTTCAAGGAAATATGTTAAATTCGAACTGAGAATATGTTCAATAATTCTGCAGCAAACCAACGTTAAGCTGTATTACTCCTACTGTAATTTTTCCTAAATAGTTTGCCATTTGTTTACCGTTTGGTTGAAGTCCCTCTTCTCTACCACATTCCATTCCTCGGGGTTCTAGGTGTGGCCTAGTCCCACAGTACGCTTTTCTGAACAGTAAGCAATAGGTGCACAAAGCTTAGCTGAAATTGCTTCAAGAGTTCCAGATTTACAATCCAGGTGTGTCTGCTCTACCTACCGCCACAATCAGCCCCAAGGTTTAACCGTCATCGGGACTGTCAACAATCAACCCAGCAAGCCCGTAACCAGAGGATTCCACACTACAGTGATCGCCACGTAACTGCTGTTCCGCAGCACCTCTGTTCACCCGATATGAGTCCTCGTGAATTTTTTCTTTTCTGGAAATTGAAAATTTTCTTAAAGTTCTTCATTTTGGGACTCTGGAGAACATTCAAAAGAATGTGACCTACGTTTTAAAGGCCCTACGAGCGCTCATACTTACAGCATTGCCAGTTAGAGATAAAAAATAAATGTCATGTAACTAGGGCCTCCCGTCGGGTAGACCGTTCGCCGGGAGCAAGTCTTTCGATTTGACGCCACTTCGGCGACTTGCGCGTCGATGGGGATGAAGTGATGATGATTAGGACAACCCAACACCCAGTCCCTGAGCGGAGGAAATCTCCGACCCAGCCGGGAATCGATCCCGGGCCCTTAGGATTGATGTTGTTATTTCTGGATTTTTACTAACATTAGAAATTGCCACTTAGTAAAACTCCAGAAATAACAACATCACTATTTTTGGTCTAGAATATGATGGAATACTTTCAAAAAGAAAATTAGTTTCAGACGATGCGAAAAATAATAGATAAGTAAGTAAAAAGGCAAGTAAAATTATACGAAGTTTTAAAGGCATATATTTCTTTACTTCAACCTGTTGAAAAAGTCAGAGGTACTAACATATTTGTACAGAAAGAAATTTCTGTACTTCCCGAGGTACACAGGTGCATGTGATCCTTATTTTATTGTGAAAACATAAAAGCATTTCTAGATAAAAAGTAAAACAGTGAAAGTGATTTGAAATCATTTCGTCTGTGTAGCGAAAAGCGCTGTCGTTGATGTTATGCTTATTGTGTTGACTTACCTTCATGTGTTGCCGTCTTTGGTTTTCCATATCTGCTTGCATCGGCAACAGAGCATGTCCTTATGAATTTTTTGATACCTTACGACCCCGTGTCATGGGTTATCTGCTTTCCGTACGTTGAACTGAAAGTACTCGATGTTTATAATAAAAGTGCAGCAAGTCATGGAGGTTCAGTGTGGACTGTAATTACTGTACGGCAGCGAATCTTGATAGATATGCTAATGCGTTAATGCCGAACTGATTTACGCTGAAAAAAGTTAGTTCCAATTTTGGTCCCCAGGTGCAAATCTGGTGTTCTACAGCACCTCGTCAGTGTCTCATGCTGAACAAATTATGTAAGTGGTGGTTACTGATAACATTCTGTCCATCTTCCTTGCATTCATAGTGCCAGATTTGCACCTGGTGGCGAAAATTGGAACTAATTTTTCCCAGCGTAAGTCGTTTCCACATTAATACATTAGAATCCTACCGAGTTTCGCTGCCATAAGCACAGTCCACAATGGGCCTTTGTGAGATAATGCACTGTAATTACAACCACCTGGTACATGGTGCTTCAGAAGGTAAGTTACAGGTATCGTCGCACAGCAACACCAAGGCGCAAAAAGCGTGGTGCGTGTCCAGAAGGCACAGTTCCACCACAGTACGTGCAACAGGTGCATCACAGTGTGAGAGTTAAACGTACGCTAAAGCTGAAATAGGCTGGACAGTAGGATTCTTGTAGGCAGAACGTCTAAATTACACAAAGATTCACCCTGAAATTCTGGCGCGCTATGGACCAAATGCAATGTCAGGTTCAGCCTAGTGAAATGGTGCCGATTTAATCGGCTTCACAGAGACGAGGCTTATGCTGAGAAAAAATTTTCAAGTGATGAGGTGTTCACACAGCGTTTCTCGAAAGGCTCCCTGACCATCGACCGGGCTTCTGAACGATTGGTAGTACGACTACTTTTAAAGAGAGTTACTGACTATGAAGGAAAATGGTGTTATGTACAAGTGCCACCTTGAAGTGTACGATGGGTGTGAGATAAGTAATGAGACTGAAATCAATGCGAAAATCTGGCAACGTTGTGTTGTTCTATACGTGTAGACTGGTGTGTGAAGTTGTGTATTTACTGTGTGTTACGAAAATGGAACAGCGGAATTTAAAAGAACGTTATGCTATATAAAACATTCTCGGTTTTCTTCCAGCGTCAATTCGGGATAAAATCTCAAGTTTTTGACGATAGCCTCCAACTGCTGCTGACGATGAAGATGAAGGATATCGTCGAAAGCTTGAGTTTTGATCCGGAATTGACGCGACAAGAAAACCGAGAATGTTTTACCTATCAGTGCCGTTGCGAAATTCTTCGTTCTCATAACGTTACGCTGTCAAATTTTGTTTTAAACTTGATCAATGCGCGAGTGTGACCTCTGAAAAGTTGAAACAGGCCATGGGAAACAATCCTTAACAAGAGTAAAAGTTTTTTGCTGGCACAAATAATTTTTGGAGGGTTGCAAATACGTTGAACACGAACTTTGCTCAGACCAACTTCAAAGCCGACGAAAAAATCGGATGTTTTCGTGCTTTTGTGAGATCATACTGATGTTTATCAATAAGGATGGTGGGTGACACTTTCACCATACATGAAATTTTGACCGAACCTTTGCACATGCGAAAAGTCTGTGCCAGTATGGTGCCGAAAAATATCAGAACTGAGCAGTAGGGCAATCGAAGAAACAGTGCGTTGATCTCCGTTAGAGGGTTGCCAATGATCACGAAGTGTGCAGTCGTGTGATCACGCAGGTAATGAATTGTAGATTTTTGAGTACGATCCTGAGACAAAAGGGCAAAGTGAGGTATGGCAAACTGAGAAATCTCCTTGACCGTAAAAAGCTTGAATCAGCAAATCAAAGATACAAAGTGTACTGATTCGCTTTTTTGTCGGTGGAGGTACTGTGCCTAAAAAATGTCTTCCTCCAGGACGAAATGTCAAACAATTTTTATACAAAGATGTCCTTCAAAGTCGCAGGAATGTGGTGAATCCAGCGCGGCAGTTGGATGCAACATCACGACAAAGCCCCTTGCCACACTGCCACTTTCATCACCGAATTTGTGACCTCAAAAGACACTAATGTTTTTATTTCCACAGGCGTCCTATTTACTTCATCTGAGACCTCCTGTCGTTTTCTTTTCAGAAAATTCGAAAAGTCTTGAATGGGCGTCATTTCGGAAGTCTGGGGAACATTCAAAAGAATGTGTGCGACATGTGAAAGGTCATACGAGTTTAAGCCTTTCAACGCTGCTACCAAGACTGAGAACAACGTATCCGCTGTTGTATAGCTGCCGATGGTAACTACTTTAAGGGGCTCCGGAACGCCCTATACTTGCAATGTTAAAATAACGCTTATAAATTACATCTTTCCTCACAAAGTATTTGAGGTAGGAAGTTGAACTTTTTACAGATTATTTATTGGAATATGGGCTACAACTTAACACAGGGATTTTACAAAATTTTAGTTCAGTTATTAAAGATGATTTTTTTCAATTGTAATGAAAATTCACAACATTTTTTTGCAATTTTTTATTTATATATTCAAAAATATACAGTTTTTTGGAAAAAGGCTGTGTTAAATCATGCAGAAGGTACTGTGTAACATTTACTGAAAGTTTGAAACAAATATGTTTGGAAGATCCTTAGAAAACATGTAATTAGTATGAGAAAATAAAAGTTTTGGGAATCGAGCGACAAAGATTGGATTAACTTTTTAGTGCATTCCAGGTCCATAGGATGGATTATCTTCATCCTCTGCAAACTCCTCCTCCAGCTTCCTCTTGTTCCTCCTCCTGTTTACTCTTGCTTGTATTTCTAGACTCTTTACAGCCCTGTCTGCAGCCCGAAGGCGTTCCTTGTCTAAAGCACGCATCGCTCGTTGTTGTGTTCGTAGATTTTGCTACCATTTTCTTCAGTTGCAGTTACTGCAACACTGTTCCAAAAGGTGGTCATGTATGAACACTTATTACATTTCAGTTGTATTTCACTAGCAAGTCCTACGTGCTTTATTATGGAGAGTTCCAGACCAACTTCACTACAATGAATACATCTTACACAGTTTGAAAAAATTCCTTTGAGAACCGACATATCAAATATTTCATTCACATCCGATTCGCCCATAAAACATTCATAGTTTTCACTCATTGAACCAAGCTTCTTCTGTGAAGTATTTTCTTTCCCACTTTGACTGCTATGGGCAGGTGTACTTGAGAGGTTAGGTTCACTCACTTGGTTATCGTCTTTATTGTTTACAGTAATAACACATACCTTTGGCTTTCCTGCATTTCTCCTTTTCTTAAAAGCCTTCAGAGGATTTCTAATAACTTTACTTTTACTCATTATTATACTTCAACAAAACAGAGACTCAAGAAACAGAATTAATTACGAATATTTTCGAGATAACGACAGAGTAAATAAACATGAAAGAATCGACAATCACACCAGCGATATATATTGAACCATCACAGGTTAGCCACAACACATACTTTATCTCACATCACTAAAATGTACCTGATGAACGCGGACGTTAATAATAACACCATTTGACAGCAGTTTAACAGCGCCACAGTAGGTCACGCCCATGTAGAACACGTTTCAAAAAAAATTTAAAAATAGTTGTAGTCTTCGGAATTGAATAAATTATATATCTATTAAAAGTTAATAGTCTGCAGATTCAGAAAACGCAAAAAAGTAAAAATTGAACTTTTCATGATTTTGAGCCTTTCCGGAGCCCCTTAAACGGGACAATATCGTTGTTTGAAAAAAAAAAATAAAATATAAAATTGGTAGATAAAAAAGTCGGTCTCGTTACCTTGCTCTCACACCTTCTACGCAGCATTCAACGAGAGTTACTTGGCATGCCATAATAATGTGGAATTTACTTTTTCAAGTCCACCTGTACGAGATACAACAAGGGTGGTAATTCTTCCAGCCTAGAGAATGGCGCAATCGATTCTTCCTTCGACCGAGCGAGATGGCGCAGTCGCTAGCACACTGGACTCGCATTCGGGAGGACGACGGTTCAATCCAGCGTCCGGCCATCCTGATTTAGGTTTCCCGTGGTTTCCCTAAATCGCTCCAGGCAAATGTCGGGATGGCTCCTTTGAAAGGGCGCAGCCGACTTCCTTCCCCGTCCTTCCCTAATCCGATGAGACCGATGACCTCGCTGTCTGGTCTCCTCCCCCAAACAACCTGTAACAACACCAACGCTATACTATTGTACATATAATAATTTTTTCTCCTGATTTTCGATAAATTAGTGTAATCGATGTTCTGATTTCATTTCTTTTTCTTTTCTTACCATTATGTTAAAAGAAACTGTAAACAAATTTCGATGTGAATATTAATATTTATGTCAAATTTCAAGCAATGTTATAACAGAATTGAAATGTAAGAAACGTTGAAACTATTGTAAGATGTTTAAGTTGTAATTGTGCGCCTGGTCCATACGTAGGCAATGTATTAGGATATGTAGAATGCAAAACCTTGGGTGAATACCCTATCTGTAGGGGAGCGGTAAAAGGTGGATGGCAGGCGAGCGCGGGAAAATGCACACGGGCGCGGCACGGCATAACGGGCTCAGCAGTAGTAGTCGGAGTTGGGCTTTGATCTGAGCAACACGTTCTGGATCGAGGAGGCTCTCCTGTAAAACGTGATTTCGTTGAGCCTCGGATGTGCCGTTTCCGACGACTATACAGCATGGCAAAATTCCATAGGCACTTAATGGAAAAATATTGCGACGCTATGAAGAAGTAAAGTGCCGATACATCAAGAGCTGTGATTGTATGTGTGCTCTGCGCCTCGCCATCTCGCCGTCCGCCAACCGCCGCATCGATACGAACAGGTTGAAACTTTTAGTACTGTATTCGTGTGGACCAGTGTTACTTTTGTTTCTGACTGTTCAATAACAACTTAACTTTTACCAGAACTGTCCTATCATTTAATTATCCTCATCACTAACCTAGACAGGGTCCTTTCCACATGTTGTGCAATCCGAGTGTCCCGAAATGAAGATTTAAAGTTTATGTTAATAATAATTACCTGCAGACCTATCTATGTTAGAATGATGTTTAAAGAACTTTGTTGTTAATGAATCAATAAATAAAGAACAAAGGTGTGACAAAGTTGGAAGATAATGTTGAAATTGGTTTAGTAATGAAATTTAGTTAATTTGAGACAAAAATAATGGTAGTTAAATGAGCAAGAAATAAGACAAAAAGAGAAGTAACTCATATATTGGAAATCTTGAGTGCTTAACGATTTCGATAATCAAAAATTTCAGTACAGTGATCATAACAGTTTCAGGCCCCCCCCCTTTTTTTCTTTTCTATTCATTTAAATTCTGAAGTGTACTGAACTGATTTGACCAGCAAAGCTAAAGTCAATATAAAACCAAAATTTATTAGTGTTTTACCTTTTTCAAAATTGACATTGTATGTACATTTCGAAAGTGCTATTTCTAGGGTAACCTATGCCCGATTTTAATCAGATCAATAGACAGTACGAAGTTTGTAGTAAACATTATAGTGTATTGTTGTGTATTTATGGCTTGTCCATATTAGTACAGAAAGTGAAATTATTAGTTCAGTAGATTTTCTGATTCTAAAATTTACCATATTAAGCAGTGTTATTACGTGTTGTTTTGTATGAACGTACATCAACTTGTACTGGGAAGAAACTCAGTTAATGCCTAATTAGGCTGGCGACCGTATTATTAACAATTTGGTAGCATCTGCTGTGTTGTTTCTTGTCCGTCCTAATGTGTAGTTGCACTTCAGACTTGCTTGACGTATCATTGTTGTTACTGAGTGGGTGAAAGTCCGATTTTGCCTCCATTCAGGTACACGCGGTCAACATATATACCAAAATCCTTTTTTTATAAAGTGAAGCCCGTCAACCTACCATAGTACAGGCTTTAAAGGGTATCGTGCGCCAGAGCGTAGTGTTACAAACCCAACTCATTCTTCCTTCGTTTAGTGACATTTCTTTTAAACTGGCTCATCTTGTCGGAAATGATAAAACAAATTAGACACTGCGTTCACCGTTTGTGTGCAACGTTAGAGCTCACCTTGTATTCGAACTCCAGTAGTCGTACACTGTATGTTCCGCAATTGACGAGCTCATGGTTACAGTTGCTCCAGAAAAATATGCTCACATTATCCATTGTATCGTCTGCCCAGTATCGCTTTAGTTTGAACTAACCTTACCTTAATAATAGCACATAGTACTTATGATAATTACCACATCTCCCCAGTGTGCACTACACCCGAGGGCTTTCACCCAGCAGACGTGAGCCGCAGCCGCACCGCATCAAAGCTCGCAGCCATACGGCGGCGGCGGCGAGCAGATGAGCATCTTGCACTCGCAGTCTGTGCCTGGAACTGACTTCCGTCCCATTCCGCGCCGCTGCAGTGTCTGGGGAGGGACAGGGCGTTATTAAATTCCTCTGCGGCGCGGCACCCTCTGTGCGCGGGCCTTTGAGGATACGGATCCTCCGCAGCAGTCGGCTAACTCAATCAAGGCAGGCCACACGGGCACAGTGCGGTCCGCCGGCACGTGCTGTGCTCCGCTGCGCCGTGGTGACGATAATGGTCACTCTTCAGCCTCCGCCGCCCAACCCCCTTCCCCTGCCCAATCTCAGCGACTACCCGTCTGCTCAGCTCGGGGACGTGGCGAGCGCCACGTGGACCAGTGGCTAACACACTGCTCGTCGGTTCTTAAAAAAATCCGGGTAAGTGAGAGTAGGGCTCGCGCACCGAGGGTTCAGTACAACATTATGTACACATTCAGGGTGGTCCATCTGAAGTTTCGGATGAAATTATCTCGAAAACTATACATCGGGTGAAAGTATTGGATAAGAAATGGTTCAAATGGCTCTGAGCACTGTGGGACTTAACATCTGTGGTCATCAGTCCCCTAGAACTTAGAACTACTTAAACCTAACTAACCTAAGGACATCACACACATCCATGCCCGAGGCAGGATTCGAACCTGCGACCGTAGCAGTCGCGCGGTTCCGGACTGTGCGCCTAGAACCGCGAGACCACCGCGGCCGGCTATTGGATAAGACAAGTTTGTAAACTCAAAGGGCGACATCAAATGATACTACACGTGACCTCCAGCCCCGCCCCATTGGGTTGTGCGAGGGGCAACTTTTGAATCTTAAATGGAAACACCAATTTTTTGTTGCAGATTGGGATTCTCCATAGCAAAGTAATCAAGTTTTGCCTGAAACATTTCTTTTTAAACCATTGACAGATGGCGCTGAAATCGAGAAACATTAAAATTGGGGAAGAACTCTGATTTATTTAGAATTATCGAAGAAGGACGCATCAAATCGATAAAAAATGTGCACCAGTTCTTTAGTTACGCCACATTAACCTATTTTTGTACAAAATTACTGTATCCTACTTTTAGCGTTACCCAGGAACAACGACATGGACGTAGTAGAATGATGTTCCCATGGGGAACTTCATTAGTGTGAGTCCCCTTGCCTCTCACATGTAGGGGTGCTTAATTAATGAAATTAGCCACAAATAAATGGTTCAATACTATCCCCATTTGCTTCAATGCATAAAGTCGATCGACTGCGAAAGTTGTCCACAGTTTTGAGCAGCACATCTCGTGGAATGGCCTGCACACGCTCTTCGAATGCGTTGCTCCATATCGTTTCGGGTTGTAGGCTGTCTTTCAAAAACAATCATTTTTAAATAACCCCACAAGAAAGAATCAGGAGATGTTTGGTCTGGTGAACATGAAGGCTACTGAATTGGTCCGCCGCGTCCTATCCACCTACCAGGGTACCGTAAATTTAAAACGTTCCGCACATATTTTGCATAATGGGGAGCTGCACCGTCCCGTTCAACCACATTCGTTGCTTGGTTTCTAAATCAACATCTTTCATTAACTCCAACAAATCATCGCGGAGAAGTTGTAAATAAGATTCCCCAGTAACATTTCGGTCAAAAAATAAGGTCCAATCAAGTAACCGTTTAACATTCCACACTAGGCCATTAACGACCATTTGTGTTGATTGTCGACGGGTCTGTGCCAGTGTGGATTGACAGGGGACCAGTAATGACAATCATGACGATTTAATTCGTCATTGTTTTTGAATGTGGCTTCATCGGTGAACATAACGCATCTCAAAAAATCATTGTCACCTCTTATCATTTCCAAGGCCCTTTGGCAGAAATGCACGCATATTTGCATATCTTTCGACATTAATGCCTGTGTCAGTGTGATATGATTCGCATGATATTCATGTAGCTTCAAAATCCTCAAAACAGTTGATTTCGGTATTCCAGTTTGTCTCTGAATCGCTCGACTACTAATTTCGGGATCCAGTTGAACACAGGCGAGAACGGTAAAGGTACGAGCGTCATTTTCATTCTATTCGCGACGACGAGGTGGACAGTGCATGTGTCCATTTCCAATAATGTTTTCGCTTAGATGTCGTCTGTTCAGGAAACGATCCTCATTATGGCATTCACTTAAAATTAACATCATATCAACAATCTCTGTAGGAGGATAGCGAGCCATGCTTCGTTAAAGAATAATTTACTTTCGTCAGTTGATGTTTACGGTTCACAATCTGAAAGTGAAGTTGTGGGGCGGCGGGTGTAAATATTTTGTTATTATAATGCTCCTATTATTTTTTTAATGCTGTTTGCCGTTCGCAACACTGGCTCTCTAACTACAATATTGGCAACCAGAAAGTGATTAGCAAAACGTGAAGCCTGTAATTACAATTCCTAGTGCCCACTTCATCTGGGAAATACATTTATAGCTACAGCTTATAGCTCTGAGGAATTAGGAGATTTTCTGGGATTCATAATCAAAAACGATTCTCTCTAAAATGTTCACTATATTCTGAAAGTCACAGACCAAAAAGAATCCACACAATCCAACTACCAGAGCAGTTCAGAGTCTAATGCGCTGATGCAACTATAAGTGTTCAAATTAAATGTTTAAGTGAATGCTCGCCATAATTTGATGATAATGTTCATCAAACGCCACGCTAAATAATGGTAGAATGTCTGTCCCGTGGCGGCACGTGAAAATACGACATACACAAGCTGAAGATAGATCATTAAAGTCATCCCAGAATTAACACTTCACTCTAAAACGATTTCATGGTTACGCGTATCCCTAGCAACTTATTACGGCATCCGAGGCTGTTTATAGAAATGATACCGACGCGACGCGACTCCCGGCACTGGTGGTGTGCTAATCAGCGTCTGGAGAGAACTGGGGCCTTTCTTCCCGCGCAACGTTCTTACATATAAACCCGCGGTGCGGACGGCTAAGGGAACGCCTGATCAAATCCGCTCTCCCGACTATCCGCTGGACTAGTAATGCACCACTTTAAGTTACCGAATAAATCATTGCTTCCTTTGCTGATGGCCGATGAAGCTCTCAATTTAAATGTGCAATCAGCACACAGGTAAGTAATCATAATAAAAGTCTGACGTGGCTAAGTCAAATATTTTGGGCGAGAGAATTAATTTAATTACACAACACGCAGTAGACGAGCTCTGAACTTGCCCTTTGGAGATACGCTATCGCTATAGTTTTATAGTTATTCAGTTGAAACTTCTCACATCATTATGATTATAGCGGGTCTCCCTTCTACTAAAATTTAAACATCCTAGCTTTATTTATTCGCCTACTTAATCTATTATGCTTCCTTAATTTCTAAGACAAAAACCAAAAAATCATGAATTTCAACTAAAATTTTAATTTGTGAGATCCAGAATACTGTTTCTACTAAATTATTATGCAAAAGGAATCTAAGTATAAATTTTTTAGTTTCTAGCTCTTTTCTGTTGCGCCAATGATTTTTACAGAAAAACGTCCAAATTTCGAAAATGGTTAAAGTTATTGAACTGATATCCAGCACATATTGATTTAGTATTACTCCTGACATGCTAGAAACGTTTCAGGTTATTAGCTTGATTTTTAAAGTATTGTGCAACGTTTATGACGACAGAGCTAGTTACAGAGGACTGGTTGGCACACAATGGAAAGACTGATGTGAATTTTATACGGCGTGAGTAGGCTGCTTCCCTACAAAGTGACGTCTGATCGCACATTTTGTATTGATTTGATACGTCCTTCTCGGATCATTCTAAATAAATCGGAGATCTTCCACAATTTTAATTTTTCTCATTTCAGCGCCATCGGTAAATGGTTTAAAAAAATGTTTCAGACAAAATTTTATTACTTTTTATGGAGAATCCGAATCTGCAATAAAAAATGGGTGTTTCCATTTAAGATTTAAATGTTGCGGGGGCTGGGGGTCACTTGTAGTATCATCTGATGTCCCGCTTTAAGCTTACGAACTTGTCTTACCCACTATTTTTACCAGATGTATAGTTTTCGAGATAAGCTCATCCGAAACTTCAGATGGACCACACTGTATATTTCATTCATCCTGAGAATATTGGATCTCGACGTTTTTTGCCTATTACCGACAACAGGAAAGATATACGTCTACCTATTCCTGAGAAAAGGAGGTCTTAACAGAAGGATGAACAGACAGTCGGATTTCTTGTCGTGCGATACAATCACAAACTAAGAATTCACGTACTTTTTACCTTACCTATACTGTGAAGCCTAGCTGTCTGCCAAAGTTCTTGATCGTAGTGAGCCGTGGTGCGCCTTTTCTGGAACACCAGCTCTTTGGCAGTACTATCGATTACCCGGCTGTACTACTATCTTTGCCCCTGTTGTGATCTGGCGGCGGGTATTTGCGGTAGCGGAGTTGGTCGCCGGACTGTCTACGAGGCGTTAGGACGTGCTTGAGGGGACGACGGAGCAAACACGCGGGCCCGTGCAGACGGTCGTGAGTTTGTGGTGGACCTGTCTGATGTCAATGCTCGTCGCATTGCTTTGGGGCCTGTTTCCTCGGAGAGACCTCTCCCTCGAGACAATGTCGAACAACGCTCTCCATCGTACGTGTAAGTGGTTCTGGTGCCTTCGTTTCGTCAAACGATTTGCGTTGCAGCGAGTGAACTTATTGGTCGGTTGGCAGCTGGCAGAGTCTGTATGACTGTATGCAGACCAGCAGTTACTATTTGCTTTAAAATCTGCTGGTTGGATGACTATTAAGAGGCAGATTAGCACGAAGGCGTGCGTGTGAGTTTTGGGTTTATTGCCATCAAGCGACGTCCCTGGTATATTGCTGTAAAAGGAAAAAAAATTGCGATCAGTTATTCTGTTATTAGTAAAACTCGTATTTGGTAAAGCTACTCGTTTATATGTTCTTCATTATATGCGTGCATTTATTGAATACCGAGCGAGGTGGCGCAGTGGTTAGCACACTGGACTCGCATTCGGGAGGTCGACGGTTCAGTCCCGTCTCCGGCCATCCTGATTTTAGGTTTTCCGTGATTTAGCTAAATCGTTTCAGGCAAATGCCGGGATGGTTCCTTTGAAAGGGCACGGCCGATTTCCTTCCCAATCCTTCCCTAACCCGAGCTTGCGCTCCGTTTCTAATGACGACGTTGTCGACGGGACGTTAAACACTACCCACCACCACCACTTATTGAATGCACTCACTCAACAGTAATTGGTTTGTGTACTTTATCGATTTATTAACGTATATTGATTGATGTTTGGTTGGTGTTTGCCGTGTCTTCTGCGGTTTGTTTGTATTCCAGTTTCTGCGAGTTGGGGTGCGTGGTGGGTGGGGGGGGGGGGGGGGGAGGGCACGTCCCTCTTCGGTGCACAGAAGCTGTGACGTGACGTCTAATAGGAAGTGACTGCCTATTGAGCCCCGACGCTTAGGTGTTGATTGGACGGCTGATCGGCTGCTTCCCCTTGCCCAGGGCAGCCTGGCGTGTCTCTCCGTTTGATAAATATAACCTATTTCAAGTGTTGTTTGTTTTTTCTTTTAAAAATGGGTTTTAAAGTCATTGAGTGCGAATTGTTGCTATAGTCACATGTTGTGCTGGTTGGGTTTTTGGGGGTTCTAAACGAACTGATGCTTTTGGTAAATTACCTTCATATTGTCAATTTTTTTTAAAAAAAGTTTGTGCCATTTTTTAAAATCAGCTTCATACGGTAATTTATTTGAAATCTGTGGGTCATCTCTTTAAGTCTGTTGGTAATTGGTATCTGCTGTCTTGTTTGAGAAGCAAGATATCTGCAATATTTTACAAAAAGATGCCCACGTTGATTGTCTCTTACCTGTTTTGAATAAACAATGAATTTCGTAGTTGTTGTTTAAAGGGTGACATTACAGGGGCCTTGACCTTCCACCCTAAGTGTACCCCTCATCCCCACTTCCCAAGAAACACCTCGGTCAAAGGAAAGTGCCCTATAAAATTTGATGAGTGACTTTGCGGGTATCGAAACAAGTGACAGAAATAGCGTTTCTTTCTACTGCACTGACTTACAACGTTAAATTTCTCACGTCTCCTAGGAAACGTCAGCCCTGTATAGTAGGACAGATGCAGATCTGTTGCATCTCTACCAAAAGAGCACAATACTGTATACGGCTTTCGTCGTTTAGGATGGGCAGCCACGCACCTATTCAGGTTGTCACCAGGAACCTCGTGTCCGTTCTGAATTCTCCAACATAGACTGGTTCAGACGCCGACCGGAGACGTCGCGCCCCTTGCGGAGCCCACAGTGTTTCCTCTATGTTACACTCCATAGTGGGTTTACTTGCTACGCCCACTCAGTCGGTATCGGCGTGTGCTTCTCTTGATGGCGCTATGGACGTTTCACCTGTTCCTGCTACACTGCAGCCGGAGACACTATCAAAGCACGGCCGTAGGCAGAAGCAAGCTCTCTGTCCAGACCACGTGATTGTTGATAGTAAAGCTGTACACACCCCCACTTCTCTGTCATCTAGTCACATGTCGAACAACAGCCAACCGCCACCCTAGATGGAATAACATGTTAAGAAGAAGCTGTTGCCAAGGAAACGGAGGAGACAGCGCCATATCCCTTGTGACGACTGCCTTCACGGGATCTGTGCACAGGACGACCACCCTCCTACTGATGATGCAGTGTCCCACAACGCGCTGGCGACAGCAGGATGCGACGTTCCTCTTCGTCTCCATCTACAGTCAGCATCCGCCTACGGACACCGACGTTTTCTCGCCCAAGTCTGATGCGGTCGAACCTCTTTCTGCATCTGACGCGACTTCTGTGAGAACCTCTGATAGCGTTCTACTGAACCGGCCCAGCGAGAGGCCTGTCTCCAGGGCAGATAATCTGTTTCAAGCCAGACAACATCGATGCTGATGATGGACATTCTGGAGGTGTACACAACGATGGACCCCCGTCGCAGGGTTTGGCTCACTCCCAGTCACAAGAGTGTGCTCTTCCACGTGGGCCTAACAGGGAGCTCTCCGTGGGTCCTCCGTGTTCCATCACTTGCCCTCCTGGCAACAGCAGCTTTTCAAACTTATCACATAGTCACGATCAATGTCAACACCACTCGCACGCGCTGTAACGTGGCATTACTCCATGACGTGTCGTATACTGCGGGCGCTGGCATTGCCCTCCGTCGGGGGGTGCATGTTGCAACATGTTTGAGCTCCCCTTTAGTTTATGGCACATGTCTTCCATGCTTGCTCTACATGTTGTAGTGGTGTGGATAGTTTGAACGATGAGTGCCGGGAATTTTGGGAAGGACTGGACAAGGAGTTTATAAATCTCCACCAGATTTTTATTTTGTTGACGATTAAATGTTAAGAAACAACCAGTTAACACGGAAGGCACATAAACTGATGAACCAGAACATCATGACTACCGTCTACCGCGACGCTGGCTGCCGCTTAATGGCTTTGCGGGCACATGACGCGGCAACAAAATTACGTAAGCGGAGCAGATGTGGCCTGGGATCACCATAGCCGAGAAAGGGGCTAAAAATGGGGAAATTCATTGAGATAAGCAACTTTGACAAAGATCAGGTTATTATTACGTAGAGCCTGTGAACGAGTACCTCTGAATGGCGAAGCTGGTCGAATGTTCACGTGCTACTGTCGTTATCATCTACGGAAAGAAAAAAATGGCTCTGAGCACTATGGGACTTAACAACTGAGGTCATCAGTCCCCTATAGAACTACTTGAACCTAACTAACCTAAGGACATCACACACATCCATGCCCGAGGCATGATTCGAACGTGCGACCGTAGCAGCAGTGCGGTTCCAGATTGAAGCGCCTAAAATCGCTCGGGCACAGCGGCCGGCTCTACGGAAAGAGAAGGACAGCGAAACTATCAAAGGTCGCTAAATGGTAGGACGTCCCCGTCTCTTTATAGAACGTGGGGTCCAGAGGCTTGTCTGCCCAGTATGGCAGGACAGATGGTGGTCTGTGGCGTCTCTACCACAAGCGCTCAATACCGGTGCATGTACAAGTGCTTCGGAGAACACCGTTCATCGTACATTGTTGAACATGTAGCTGCGTAGCAGACCACACATACATGTTCACGTCTTGACCCAACGACATCGTGAATTACTACTGCAATGGGCAAGGGACCATAGCCCCCCCCCCCCTTCCATTCGACCGTCGATCAATCTGGTATGCTTTACGTCCTTTAGTTGTAATACAATTGGCAGGCAGTTCAGCTTTGTTTTTTCGGGCAGTATTGACTAATTTCATATCTTCTGACAGTAAATAATGAGCTAAATCGAGAGATGTAAAAAATTGCAACAGACTTTTCACGTTCAGTCAACAGCGTTTTCACAAAATTCTCTCCAAGTCACACGGCTCTGGTTTCTGCCACCTTTCCCAATACACTTTCGTCTTCCAGCAGTAGCTCATTGCACTGTTCACAAATTGCCCACAACTTCATTCTGTATCTACCAGGTTTTGATGGGATGTATCATCGAAATGGGCAGTGACCTCGAAATGTAACCAACTGTTCATCCACGGGCATGCACCATTCCGGAATGTAGGTATCCATAAATGTATTTCTCACATTTCTGACACTTCACAAACAGGTTCCAATTTGTCACTTGATCTATGTTCACGCCGGGCTGCTGCACTGTCAAAACGCAACATCCTCAGAATAGCTTAGAAGCGGTTGCGAGACATAAGTTCACTGAAGAGTGGGCGACCACTGTCAGCATTCCAAAGCCGATTCATGTCTTCATTTCTTTACTTATGAACTCCAGTTAGCATCAGAACACCAAGTAGCTTCCTGATTTCTTGCACACTACATCTACCCAGTCTTCGTAAACGATTCGGTCTACCTTGTTGGTCCACATACACACTTCGTCAAGGGGAGGGGGGGGGGGGGGGGTACGAAAAACGAAAGAGCGACACAAAAAAAGATTCTTTACTATCACAATTCCTAATCGAGTAACTTTTAGGTCCCTGGTCTTACACTACTGTCCATTAAAACTGCTACACCACGAAGATGACGTGCTACATACGCTAAATTTAACCGACAGGAAGAAGATGCTGTGATATGCAAATGATTATCTCTTCAGAGGATTCAGACAAGGTTGGCGCCGGTGGCGACACCTACAACGTGCTGACATGAGGAAATTTTCCATCCGATCTCTCATACACAAACAACAGTTGACCGGCGTTGCCTGGTGAAACGTTGTTGTGATGCCTCGTGTAAGGAGGAGAAATGCGTACCATCACGTTTCCGACTTTGATAAAGGTCGGATTGTAGCCTACCGCGATTGCGGTTTATCGTATCGCGACCTTGCTGCTCGCGTTGGTCGAGATCCAATGACTGTTAGCAGAATATGGAATCGGTGGGTTCAGGAGGGTAATACGGAACGCCGATATGGATCCCAACGGCCTCGTATCACTAGCAGTCGAGATGACAGGTATCTTATCCGCATGGCTGTAACGGATCGTGCAGCCACGTCTCGATCGCTGAGTCAACAGGTGGGGACATTTGCAAGACAACAACATCTGCACGAACAGTTCGACGACGTTTGCAGCAGCTTGTACTATCAGCTCGGAGACCATGGCCGCGGTTACCTTTGACGCTGCATCACAGACAAGAGCGCCTGCGATGCTGTACTCATCGACGAACCTGGGTGCACGAAAGGCAAAGCGTCATTTTTTCGGATGAATCCAGATTCTGTTTACAGCATCATGATGGCCGCATCCGTATTTGGCGACATCTGGGTGAGAGCACATTAGAAGCGTGTATTCGTCATCGCCATACTGGCGTATCACCAGGCGTGATGGTATGGGGTGCCATTGGTTACACGTCTCGGTCACCTCTTGTTCGCATTGACGGCACTTTGAACAGTGGACGTTACATTTCAGATGTGTTACGACCCGTGGCTGTACCCTTCATTCGATCCCTGCAAAACCCTATATTTCAGCAGGATAATGCACGACCGCATATTGCAGGTCCTGTACGGGCTTTTCTGGGTACAGAAAATGTTTGACTGCTGCCCTGTCCAGCACATTCTCCACATCTCTCACCAACTGAAAACGTCTGGTCAATGGTGGCCGAGCAACTGGCTCGTCGGCGGCCGGAGTGGCCAAGCGGTTCTAAGCGCTACAGTCTGAAACCGCGCGACCGCTGCGGTCGCAGGTTCGAATCCTGCCTCGGGCATGGATGTGGGTGATGTCCTTAGGTTACTTAGGTTTAAGTAGTTCTAAGTTCTAGGGGACTAATGACCACAGCAGTTGAGTCCCATAGTGCTCAGAACCATTTGAACTGGCTCGTCACTATACACCAGTCACTACTCTTGATGAACTGTGGTATCGTGTTGAAGCTGTACTCTGTAAAGTACCTGTACGCGCCATCCCAGCTCTGTTTGACTCAATGCCCAGGCGCATCAAGGCCGTTATTACGGGTAGAGGTGGTTGTTCTGGATCTATGCACCGAAATTGCGTGAAAATTTAATCACATGTCAGTTCTAGTGTAATATATTTGTCCAATGAATACCCGTTTATCATTTGCATTTCTTCTTGTTGTAGTAATTTTAATGGCCAGTAGTGTCATTTTTGCTCCCCCTAGTAGGACTTCCCGCTTGAAAGCTGTCGTCCATATTTCATTCCAATTACGAGAAAACAATAAGTCTCACTCAAAAGAATTTGCACTAGTTGATTCTTCTCCGAGTTTGTAGAGGGTTTCTTCATGATCATCATCTACGGGTAGTTCTGAGTCTTCAGTAACATCTACCTCATTATCATCATCAATGGAAAATTCACATGGACTAGGTAGCTTTTCAGAATTAGAAGACTGCTCCAGCAATTCCCTTAACTCCTTGTCTTAGAGTCCCCTCCTCCGTAACATTTTCAGTTTCTAGAACAGACGACTGTTACAAAATAATGCACCAAAACAACACGTGCTTATCACAAGGACGACTGTTGAACAGCGAAAGAATCACAGTGCTAGTCAATAATGGCAAATGACGTAAAAGACGCTGCACAGACAGGCACCTGCTTGTTGAAAAATTCTTTCTGACCGCACGAGCTTGCGAAGCCCGTACGACAGGAAACGTGCACCAACAAATTGACACAAAGCGACGACAAAATTTTTATAAATGTTTTCAAAAATTATGGGAAACTTGACAAATAACGAAAAATCAGAAGATTTCATTAAAATGAAATGTACAGTTACTAATAGAGAAGATATTGAACGTAATGGACTGGCCTCTGAGGCCAGATGGTAGGTAAAGGGTTAACACAAAGAGTGGAGACTAAATTGATACAATTGACTCTAATTTATACTCCAAGCTGATAAAATAATGTTATACAGTTAGCAATAATTTCTGATGGCAGCTAACTTTGATATGCTAGAAAAAAATTTTGCTTTTTTTCTGTAGTCGCACTTTTATTTTGTCTATTGGCAACTCTTTTCGGTCCGGAGGCCCACATCAGACCACCCTAGCATTAAAAATCACAATCCTTAATTAAAATAATTCTTTAAGAAACACTTACCATAAATTTTACCTCTGCTATAGCAAACGCACTTTACAGAGTACAATCTTAAAATATAGACATCTCTTTATCCATGGTGCGCAGTATTCGCGGCTGCTTCCCAAGTAGGAGTGTCATATGGTAAAAGTCAATGTCATTCTTTGATAGATGGAAACTGGGGCCAGAATTGATAAGAGTGATCCCTAAGTAGAGTTTTTTCTTTCTTCTTAACAAAAGGAGTCACAATGTCTAAGATATCTTTAAAAATAGCATAAAATACGAACTGTAAAGACATAAATAATAAATCAGTGAGTAAAACACTCTGCACAACAATAAAACATTAAAAGCAAAATAAAAATTCTGGTTTCTTACGTTCCTATTCACCGTTTGTAGCCGGTATATACCGATATAAAACATCGATCTTACCATTAATCTTTTAGTCAAGTGTGTGTTGTTCACAATAATAGCATTTTATCTAATAGGGTTACATACTAAAAATCACAGTTATTCATATTGATAAGATACCAAGCATCAAGAGGGAAGACTGGTGCAATGTGTCTAGGAACGAGGAAGGTTAAGTAAGTAACGTCAACACTTAATAAAAAAAAAAGTTGATTACATTCAGGATTTCAATACGCCACATAATCCCGCACCATTTTGGCTATAAAACCATATTTTTTTTCATAATATCCGTTCAATGCGACAGCGTTACGGCGCATTATTGGCAGGTCATGTGTACCCGCATGATGTCACTCTACTGGCCAACGTCGAGCAAACATTTTGCTACATTAGTAACGTCCCCACCACCCACGTACCGCTTCTCGCGGAGTACATCCTTCATTGGGCCAAACGGAAGGTGGACGCGTGCGTCGACAGTATCAATAGAGACGTCCACTTGTGCAGCATGGTATTTTATTCTGATCCGTTGATCACTTCTAATGCGAGTGACCACACGTTCCAACATAGCAGGAGTCACAGCTGTGCCGGCCGCTGCGATCGAGCGGTTGTAGGCGCTTCAGTCCGGAACCGCGCTGCTGCTACGGTCGCAGGTTCGAATCCTGCCTCGGACATGGATGTGTATGATGTCCTTAGGTTAGTTAGGTTTAAGTAGTTCTAAGTCTAGGGGACTGATGACCTCAAATGTTAAGTCCCATATCTGGTACTGCGCGCAGCGGAACTTGAATCCCAGCCTGACGTCATGGACGTCGAAGACCCCTAGAGCTCTCCGCACCATCGCGCCGTAAGCTGTGGGGGCGCGCGCCTCCTGGCCTGCATGTAGTGTGAGGGCGCCACAGTGGAACACGTCCTTCCAGCGGCCAAAAGCGGCGCCCCCGATACAGTATTTAAGCGCCTGCCTCTAGCTCAGCCAGCGAGTCTAATCGTTGCGGTAGTCTTGACACATCGCCTCAACAACAGACAGCGTGTTATTCGTTCTTTGTTTTCATTACTAGTGGACGTCTAGGATTCGTTTGGTTGTCCCTGTCACTCCGTTGCTTCTTGCGTGTTGTCGTCGCAAGGTTTCTCTCCATCGTCCGTCGTTGTCTCGTATCCGTCCTTTCCGTTCTTGTTCGAGGGCCGCTCTCCGTTTGGTCCCACCGCGCTTTCTCGGCCACCCCGCCACCAGAACGGTCGCGGTTACAACAGGTTACAGCACCATACTGCTTAGAGCGATTTGAACCATTTTGTGACAGCTGTGTGCGGCAGACCGGCACGTGGGACATCGGACAGCTTAGCGCGACCTTGTTGCGTTGATGGCAGACGCCTCGACCAACGACATACAGTGATTTTGATCACTTCCAGGTCTCCGCAGACGTTCTGCAACATCTGCGAAGCTCTGGTTTTACGCCAAAGGAAACTCGATGAGAGCCCTCTGCTTGGAAGCCACCTCCGTTACAGCGCCCCTGTTTGAAGGCTGGGTATAATGTCACCACCCTTCGGAGCTTTATGAAGCTATATGGGCTGAAGCAAGAATATTCCACGATGTCGTACAACAAATTTCTCATTTTTTTCTACCGAAATTGGTCGAGAAAAAAAGCATCGCAGTAGTTACTGGACGGCACTGGTACCAATCCGTTAGCAGACGAGCCGCGTGGGCGTTTGCAGTTTTCTGTTTGTCTCTGCAGTGTCCGTGCTTCCGCTGGGCCTCTCGGTGGAGCCGCATAGCGCTTCCTCCATGCCGTGTTGCAGCTCAGCAGCCCGTCGCAGCTGTGATAGCCACTCCTCATATCGCTATAAGTGAGGATAACACTTCACGCATCCGCAACTTAAAACAGTAACGCTAGTGCTTTCGTAACGACGCTTGAGCCCCTAACATCTTAAGGCCAGCCTTTACATCAGTCATTAAATACGCTAGTTACACACAGTGCCCTTAGATACAAATGCTCATAGATTTTATTTAAATATATGTATTTCACGCAATCAATAAATGAGAATAATGAAAGTTCGTCTGCCAAGTTAAATTGACATCTTCATATCATCTAGGGTCTTTAAGGAGGAATGATAATATAACGTAGGAGGTGGTAGTATAGACAAATTGCAATAAAATGGCACATAACATGTTTCCAGTTTTACTGAGTGCAGAGATACACTTGAGCCCAACGTGTTTTCGTTTGTTGGTGCAGCGGTTGCTACGGGTTGCTATGGGTATATTTAGCAAACTCGAGCGGTAGAACGTTGACTTTCACGTTGTGAAGTTGCGCTTTATTTTACATTGAAGTTTTCATTGTGATTTGTTGGCCAAGCCTACTGAACTGTAGCGTGTAAACATGCGGAACGTATTTACGTATTCTGAGTATCCAGATATGGTATTTGGGTTTTATAATGGAATCGCTGCAGCTGCTTGTAGAGAATACGGCATAAGATTGCCTAACTGTAGACTTCCAGATTCAAGAGCGTTTACTCGTATGTTCAATACAGTGCGTGACACTGGTACAGTGCCCAGCAGTTGTACTGCATCCGAACGTGTGAATGAACAGACTGTGGATGAGGTAGTGAAAGGTTCCTTGCCCTCTTTTGCATGTCTCCTCTCATTATCATCAATTTTATTAATGTTCCATGTCATTGTACGGTAGTAACAGGCCGAATAATGTTACTGTAATGAGAGTATTTGCACTGAGAGCTCAAAAATATTTTCACTCGATTCCTAAACATGGTGTGGGTGGATGGTGCGTGGCAAGCATCGGAGGACGCGGCACACGGCATTCCCGGTTGGGGGTTGCACTTCCCTGAATTCTGTGGAGTTCGTACAATAGGCTTAAGCGCCTGGCGGAACGACTCACGTCGGCGAGTTTTGCCTGTTGTATGCAGGGCGAAACGACCTGCGAGACGACTGAGTGTCGCCGCAGTTTGTGTGTTTACCGTTTCAGCGCGTCCGGAACGAAGATTCCTAGCACTGACTGACTGCATTGTCCTCTTGATTCTGAGAATACATGTGGACTGTGCCACTGTCTGGCGCCGGATGGCCGGTGATCTAGGCAGGTTGTTTTCGTAGCCGGTCAAATGGCAAGTTCAGTGCCCTCAGCTGAATAACAGAGACATGATTGGTCAACTTAAATGAGCCTAGTTGACGTCATAAATGCCTGCTCGAAACTGGAGGGAACGGTCGCTGTTGGTGCGAATGATGTTACGAGACAGTGTGTGGGAATTTTGGAAAAAGCAGTGAATGCTGATTCGCGGTTTTCGAGGAGACTAGGGAGTTGAGCAATGCTGGCTTCGCTCTTGCATCGCATCACAGAGGGGATTCGGTATCTGATCTTCCTCGGAGTCGGACAGCCTTGCGACTTGGTTGCTCGTTTTCGGAACAACTTAGAATTCTCGGACAGCCTTCGCGGCCAGGGATTGACACAGAATTGCTGCACGGCGGAAGTCGGCGCCTACATCATCACGACGCTGCCTACCTACGACGTACTGCAGATTTCAGAATTGGTACAGTATTTTGCGGCTCCGTCATTGTAGGACCTTATCAATTTTATACTGAATCCCTCAGCAGTACGCGCGCTCGCTTTGCTACAAGTCCACCCTGCTTGTTTCTCCATGTGATCCCATTTGAGCTCTCACCACTAACTGCGATACTGCTATATAGTCTGGAGATTAATATTTGATTCATTAGGACCTCCAGTCATTATCGCCAGTCTATTGCATCACAGAGAGTGGGAGCACCTTGTTCTCGAGCCAACTCTTATTCTCATAATATTTCAGTATGCCCTATCCTTTGACCTACTGTGTGTGTCGACAATCATGTGCATTTATGTTCTGATAAATAATAAATCTCATTGTAATATTTAATCCGCAAATCATTTTGTAGATATAGGCACAATCCCATTTTCTGTCGTTTATTATCATAAAGTTCTCTTTTTTGTTGAGTAGATTACAACTTTAGCCGACCGGGGTGGCCGTGCGGTTCTAGGCACTACAGTCTGGAACCGCGAGACCGCTACAGTGCCAGGTTCGAATCCTGCCTCGGGCATGGTTGTGTGTGATGTCCTTTGGTTAGTTAGGTTTAAGTAGTTCTAGGGGACTGATGACCTTTAAAGTTAAGTCCCATAGTGCTCAGAGCCATTTGAATTTGAGATTACGATTTTTATTAAATTATTTTGAGTGTGCACTTCTTATTTTACCAACTAGCAGGGTCCACCATCATTTCCTTCCGTTACCGTTGCGCACATAAATAATTAACTGGTAGATAAGGAGTTTTCATGCAAGATTCGTCTGAATTAAAGAGGTATAAACTCTTCTCCACATTATTCAATCTGTAAAACGCAGAACAAGCACACTTAGAATTTCTGCACGTATCGGTGTTCCACATAAAAGAGTATGGCGGACATTACGTAATCAGGTTCCATAAGTATCATTTACAGCTTATTCAACACCTTCGAGGGAGAGAACATTTAGTGTTTTCTTCCCGTCAACAACGAGGTCAGTAGATACGGACCATAAGCGCGAGTGAGGGAAGTATGGGAAAGGAAATCGTCCGTGCCCTTTCAAAAGAAACACCCCGGCATTTGTATAAGGAAATTTAGGGAAATCACGCAAAATGACAATCAGGACCGCCGGACGCGCGTTTGAACCGTCGTCCTCCCGAATGCGAGACCAGTCTCCTAACCACTGAATGACTTCGCTCGGTCAACAACACCTTCGAGCAGGAGATGAAGATATACGATTGAAAGTTTGTCACTGAATACTTGAAAATCGCCAGGTAATCCCATTTTTTCTCCTCTCTGATGAATCCACTTTCACCCGTAATTCACATCAGTGGTGAAGAAACCGTACATGCCATTGTGGAGACACATTTCTAGAATCATTCTCTGTAAATGTGTGGTGTAGTTTGATACACAATCAGTTGATTGGGCCTGTTGCATTACAGCATCGTCTTACAAGACCCCGCTTTCTACGTTCTACGAACTTCCAGCACTACTGGAAGAGACTCCTTTGGCTACAACAATGGTTATTTTCATCCATCGTAACGGGGCTCCTGCAGGTTGCAGTCGTCAGTAGTCCTATAAATCTAACATTGCCCGGAAGATGGATCGATACATATGGGCAGCTGTCGTGGCCACCAAGATCTCTGGAGCTTACTCCTTTGGATTTTTGCCTCTAGGGATCCTTGAAAGACGAAGCCTACAAAGAGAAAGTAGCCGCAAGAACGATTTGAAAATTGCAGCCCTCGTGAAAGAATGCAAAAACCACCTCAGAAGAGCTAACCGTGGTCAAAAGTGCATTGCAGTTGGAGGTGGAATTTTTGAAAATTAACTGTGAACGTCTTAATTGGCCTCTGCGTTAAGTTTATTTGGGTTACATACTAACAGCAGTATCTCTGTATTAATAAAAAGTGGACACATGTTGTATGGCACTTTTTGTTACAGTTCGTCTATACTTCACTTGCTAAATTATTTACCTCTCCCACTGAAACACCATATGTATATATAGCGTTTTGGGTAAATAAATATCTCCAGTAAGAAGAGTATATTGTTCACATTCAGTGATCTCTCTCCTGCTGATAATGTCAGGTCACCCCAATGAATGAGAACAAACAAAACAAACGACAGTCTCTAATCAACAGGGCCTCTGTTTTACATACACTCCGTGCCATCGCTGCGTAAAATTGATTGATTGCTCTAATAGGCATAGAGTACTTCACAGTTATTTGTATGTCGATATGTTATAATGTGACAACAATACTCATTAGTTTTAGTTGTGGTGACCACTTTTACTACATGGACACAGAGAATGTGCTTGATGTAAGAATGGAACATAAACGTCGAACGGGATGGCTCTTTGCTTACCACATAAGCTCGCATTTCTGAGAACAACGTTTAAAACTCTAATACAATGGTCCACATGTACCTCTGCGTGAATCCCCTCAATACCATAAGGCAAGCCGACCGATGCGACCGATCGGTTCTAGGCGCTTCAGTCTGGAACCGCGCGACCGCTACGGTCGCAGCTTCGAATAATGTCTCTGGCATGGATGTCCATAGGTTGGTTAGGTTTAAGTAGTTTTAAGTTCTAGGGAACTGATGACCTCAGTCCCATAATGCTCAGAGCCATTTTTGAACTATACGGCAAGCTGAGGCATTGTTACCTTGAAAGTGACAAGACCGATTTCGAGTTGCCTTCACATTCTTCACTTTTACGAAGGCATTGAAATACCTCCCTCGGAAAAATAAATTAGCAATAAAAGTCACAAAATAAAAACCTAATGGTTGGTAAACATACGAGTATAAAAGTAAATACGATTTCAGCAGGAGCCTTTATCTGTTCGGGAAGATGAAAGTTGAAATGTCAATGGTTCAGGTGGTAAACCATTTTAACAGGGAGAAGAAAAGTAAATCAAAATGAATGAATACGCTACTAAGAAAATATGTATGCTGACTGCTTACGAACCAGAAGCTTTACAGAGAAAGAAGGACAAAAATCTTAGGTGTTAAGAGTTTGGCAGTGAACGGTTTCGGTGTGGATCTGATTGAAGTTAACTGTTTTTAAGTAAAATGATTGTGTCATCTTTCATCAACTAACTCAGTATCACGACGGGACGTTTCTGACATGATCGCTAGCGCTGAAGACGCGGTCATGCGTCTTCTTCATCGAGGTGCGGATGCTCTTTCGGTAGGGCGAGCAAGATCGCGGAAATACACACAGGTGAGACACACACATCGGCAGAATTCCAGGCTGGATTTAGGTCGTGATGAGTAACGTAGTGCTAGTGGTCTTTTTAAAAATATTTTTCGTTACAGGGTCATATTTCATACTTGACATAATACGGAGATTTAGAGACAGGATATGGTTACTAATAGGCTGTGTATTGATATTCCATTCCGTAATTTAATCTTTTGTTTAACCACATATATACTGGTTTGTGTTGCACCATGTCATTACGCATAGAATGATATATGTAGATCCTTAAATAAAACCGAGTGAGGTGCCCCAGTGGTTAGCACACTGGACACTCGGGAAAACAACGCTTCAGACTCTTGCCCGGCCATCCTGATTTCTTTTCCGTGATTTCCCTAAAACGCTCCAGACAAATGCCGGGATGATTCCCTTGAAAGGGCGCGGCCGATTTACTTCCCCATCTTCGACACCATCCTAGAGTATGCTCCGTCTCTAATGTCGTCGATGTCAACGGACGTTAAACGCAAATTTCCATCCTTCCTCCTTAAATAATCGAACTTCAATCATTCACCCTCACTACGCAACCAGCTGACCATTTACTTTGTATCCGCGTCTGAACAGAGGAAACAGTTCCGCGTAAACATTTTCATAGATATCGGCAGGCACCGGTGACGCCACACAACTCTAGACGCGAGTTAAGGATCCTTTGTATAGAGTACTTCTTCAGTCAAGTAACGTTACGACACTAAATGAAACATCTTTCAACGGAGCACCAAGAAATTTAAAACCGAAGAGTACTACACATGTGGAAACACTGAGCACAAAGACAGATTAGATGCAACTTTATATGCTCTCTGATAAGTTTCTTCGTGTCTGCCTAACTACAGCGACGTACACCCATTTCAATTTGCCTACTGTAGTCAATCCGTGGTCTCACTCTTTAGTTTATAGCACTCTAACTTACATCTATTATCAAACTAACGATTTCTTCATGTTTGAGGCTGTGTCCAGGCAACCGATCTTTTCTTTTAGTGCAGACGTACCGGTGCTTAGTGTTGTGGACTGGCAAGACAGCCAATCCACAATGACAGGTAGCCGAAAGGCACGCGTTTTAGCTCACGCAGGATGGCGTGAGGTCTGTAACAGGACAAGGTCTTTATAGTAGCAAAAATAGTACGTAGCTTCTGCAATACTTAACTTTAATCCATAATTGGTGAACATCGGTCTGACGGTACATGCATCACAAGATAAATAGCAATTGATAATGGCGCCTTGCTAGGTCGTAGCAAATGACGTAGCTGAAGGCTATGCTAACTATCGTCTCGGCAAATGAGAGCGTATTTTGTCAGTGAACCATCGCTAGCAAAGTCGGTTGTACAACTGGGGCGAGTGCTAGGAAGTCTCTCTAGACCTGCCGTGTGGCGGCGCTCTTCTGCAATCACTGATAGTGGCGACACGCGGGTCCGACGTATACTACCGGACCGCGGCCGATTTAAAGGCTACCACCTAGCAAGTGTGGTGTCTGGCGGTGACACCACACTTAGAATTAAAATTCAGCTACTCACTGGTTCCACTCTGAGCTTTAATCAGAGCAAGGCAGCGAGAGTTGGTAGACACGCCAATGTGTTAAGACAGAACTAATTTACATTGGAAAAAAAATAGTTCCAATTTTGTCGACCAGATGCAAATCTGTGCTGTATAGCATCTAGTCGATGTCTTCGGTGCTTATATGGAACAAAATGGGTAAGGGCCGGTTAACAATAAAATAAAAATTATGCCTTTCTCACTTTCTTGGACCCTTTCTGCTCACAAAAATTGTCCAAATGGCTCTAAGCACTATGGGACTTAACATCTGAGGTCATCAGTCCCCTAGACTTAGAACTACTTAAACCCAACGACATCACACACATCCATGCCCGAGGCAGGATTCGAACCTGCGACCGTAACAGCAGCGCGGTTCCGGACTGAAGCGCCTAGAACCGCTCGGTCACAACGGCCGGCTTTCTGCCCTCATCTCATTCCTAATCCTTTACTTGTGGAAACATTTCTATACGTCTTTCTTGTATTCACAGTGGCAGATCTGCACCTGGCGACCAAAACTGGATCTATTTTTTATCTTTCAGCGTTAATCGGTACAGCATTAGCTGCACTTTAATTGTAACCACTCAGTGTAATAAATTTCATTTCTCCCCACTTTGATTCCGTACCGCCTCATTAATTATTCGATCTACCAGTCTAATCGTCAGTATACACCTGTAGTGCTGCATTTGAAAGCCTTTTATTCTCTTCCTGTCTGAACTGTTTATGCTTAATATTTCACTTCTGTAGACGAGTACACACTAGGCAAGTACCTTGAGATAAGACTTCCTAAAACCTAAATTTGTGTTCTATGTTAACAAATTGCTCTTTTTCAAAATTACCTTTGTCGCTAATGCCAGTCCCGATTTTATATCCAGCCATCGCCTACTATTTTGCTTCCCAAATGCGAAAACTCATCTACTTCCAATACTGTCTCACTTCGCTAATCTAATTCTATCAGTAACACCTATTTAATACGACTGTCATCCAGTACTCCTACATCTTCGAAACAGTATCTATTCTCAGAATGAGATTTTCACTCTGCAGCGGAGTGTGCGCTGATATGAAACTTCCTGGCAGATTAAAACTGTGTGCCCGACCGAGACTCGAACTCCGGACCTTTGCCTTTCGCGGGCAAGTGCTCTACCAACTGAGCTACCGAAGCACGACTCACGCCCGGTACTCACAGCCTTACTTCTGCCAGTATCTCAGATGGTAGAGCACTTGTCCGCGAAAGGCAAAGGTCCGGAGTTCGAGTCTCGGTCGGGCACATAGTTTTAATCTGCCAGGAAGTTTCAGTATCTATTCTGTTCAACTGATCATCCAGATCTTTTTATACTTCTCACAGAATTATAATGTCAGTGGCAAACCTCAACGTATTTCTCTTCCCAGCTTTCGCAGCTCTCATAGAATTACAACGTCATTTGCAAATCTCAAAATATTTTATCTGAAGTTTAATTCCCTTTCCACATTTATCATTGGATTCCCTCATAGTTTGTTCAGTGTACTGATATAACAACGACGGGAGAGGCTACCATCCTGTCTCACCCGCTTCTCAGCTACTTCCGTTTGGTGTCCTTTGAATTTTGTTACTATAGCCTGGTTCCTTTATAAGTTATGGATAAGCTTTCACTATCTGTATTTTACCCCCTTTTATCATCAGAAGAGGACACTCTCGGAAACTATCCGAATGGTGTGGAAATCGGCAGATGTGATTTACATGTACAGACAAACAAATGATTACAGTTTTCGAAAGAATTGATGATTTATTGAAGAGGAAGAGCTTCACAAATTGCGCAAGTCAGTATCGCCTTGTTCCTCCTCTGGCCCTAATACAAGTAGGTGTTCGGCTTGGCATTTCCTGCTAGTGTTGATGAATGTTTTTTTTTTCGGGGATATCGTCCCAAATTCTGTCGAATTGTCGGGTTAGATCGTCAAAATCCGAAGCTGCTTTGAGTGCTCTGTCCATAATGTTCCAAACGATCTCAACTGGGGAGAGATCCCGCGACCCTGCTGGCAAGGTGGGGTGTGGTGGTTAGCACGAAGAAATGTGAGTAGAAACTCTAGCCACATGGGCGCCGGCATTATCTTGCTAAAATGTAAGCTCATCATGACTTGACGTGAGGGGCAACAAAATGGGGCGTAGAATGTCGCCGACGTACCGCTTTGGTTTGAGAATGCAGCTCAGATGTCAACCAAAGAGGTCCTACTACGAAAATAAATTGCACCCCACGCCATAACTCCCAATTGTAGGGCGGTATGGCGGGGGCAGTCAGGTTGGTATTCCACAGTTGTCTGGGTCGTCTCCAGAGTCATCATAGGGGCTCATTTCGAAGCGGGAATCCTCACTGAAGACAATTCTACTCCAGCCATTGAGATTCCAGGCCGAAGACGTGTCTGGAGACTCCCCAGACTGGTGGAGTAGAAAGCCGACTGTTGGCCGCGTTACGGCCCGACAAACAGGGGCTGGTGTTCAATTTCACTTCAAAGCAGAATCCCTTTTGTTGTCATTCGTGGCACTCTTACAACACAGCGGTACGTCGGCGATATTCTACGACCCGTTTTGTTGCCCTTCATGTAAAGCAATCCTGGGCTTACATTTCAGCAAGATAATACCCGCGCACACACGGCAAGAGTTTCTACTGCTTGTCTTCACGCTGGGCAAGCCCTGCCTTGGCCAGCACGGTCTCCGAATCTCTCCCCAGTAGAGATCGTTTGGAGCATTCTGGGCAGGTCCCTTCAGCCACCTCGCGATCACGAGAATCGTCCACTTTTTCCGTCCAACTCAGATAATTACTTCAAGGTGCGCCTTTTTTTTGCTTTTCCTTTCTTGGTTTTTGTATTAGAGTTTACGAAAATTTATGTACATCCTGTAGTGTCTCATTTCCTAATGGAACCGTATGGGCAATGTGTGATTCAATACGACTGCCTTCCACTACTGTCTTAGTACGAGGGTCACTCCAAAAGAAATGCATACTATTTTTTTAAATCCATCTTTTATTCTACATGTCTGAAAGTTTTATAGTGTGTAGATACATCCTTTAGAAATAATATTTTCATTTCTCCACATAATTACCATCCATCTCAACTGCCTTACGCCATCTTGGAACCAGCGCCTGTGTGCCCGCACGGTAAAATCCTGGAACAACCTGTTGGAGCCACTGTTTGGCAGCGTGCACAAGGGAGTCATCATCTTCAGACCTTGTTCCACGAAGAGAGTCTTTCAGTTTCCAAAGAGATTATAGTTACATGGAGCCAGGTCAGGACTGTAAGGCGGGTGTTTCAGTGTTGTCCATCCGAGTTTTGTGATCACTTCCGTGGTTTTTTGACTGGTATGTGGCCGTGCATTGTAGTGCAACAGCAAAAAAATCCTGCTTTTGCCGATGTGGTCGAACACGACTCATTCGAGCTTGAAGTTTCTTCAGTGTCGTCACATATGCATCCGAATTTATGGTGGTTCCACTTGGCATGATGTCCACAAGCGAGAGTCCTTCGGAATCGAAAAACACCGTAGCCATAACTTTTCCAGCAGAAGGTGTGGTTTTGAAATTTTTTTCTTGGGTGAATTTGCATGATGCCACTCCATTGATTGCCTCTTCGTCTCTGGTGAAAAATAATGAAGCCATGTTTCATCACCTGTCACAATTCTTCCAAGAAATTCATCTCCACCATTCTCGTACTGTTCCAAAAGTTCGCTGCATACCGTTTTTCTTGTTTCTTTGTGAGCCACTGTCAACATCCTGGGAACCCACCTGGCACAAACCTTTATTAACGCCAACACTTTCACTATTCTGCATACACTTCCTTCCCCTATCCCAACGTAGTGTGACAATTCGTTCACTGTGATACGTCTGTCAGCAGTCACAAATTCGTTAACTCTCTGCACATTGTCTGGAGTGTGTGCAGTACGAGGCCTGCAGCTGCGAGGACAATCCTCAATATTGCCGTGCCCGCTTTCATCACGTAACCTGCTTGCCCACCGACTAACTGTACTGCGATCGACAGTAGCATCTCCATTCACCTTTTTCAACCTCTTGTGGATGTTTCCCACTGTCTCGTTTTCACAGCACGGGAATTCTATGACAGCACGTTGCTTCTGACGAGCGTTAAGTGTAGAACCCATCTTGAAGACACGCTGTGACGGCGCCACTCACGGGAACAGGTTGAACTAAGTTTGAAAACAAGCAGGAAGGATGTATCTACACACTGTAAAACTTTCACACATGCAGAATGAAAACTGTATTTTTACAAAAATAGGGTGCATTTCTCTTGGAATAGCCACTGTATGTTTCTGATGTTCACTTTAAATCATATTCCATTCAGCTGATCGTCAAAAACCCCTGCCACCCCTAACTGAGTTCTTATTCCTCCTCCCTGAAATTTAATTTCTTTCCCAAATTTCTCCTTAGATTCCTTCACCTTGTTTAAAGTACAAATGTAATGACACTGGGATAGCCTGACATCCTGTCACCTTGCTTCTCAGTTACTGCTTCCCGTTGATATCCACCGACTCCTGTAACTGCAATCTGAAGCCTGTAAAAGTTGTAGATAATCTTTCACAACGAGTTATTTATTACAGAAGTCAATTAAACAAAGTAAATAAAAAGAATGGATACTCCAACGGAGTAGATTCTCCAACTCTTCAATAAATGTATTGACAAATGTCAAATTCCGAAGATATGGCGGAAGAGTCGAGTAATTACTATACCGAAACCTGATAAAGAAGGAAACAGCCCAAAGAATGTTAGAACAATCGCAATACTGTTTAACCTATACAAACTGCTCGAGAAAATAATTTTAAACTGTCTCTTACATGTCATTGATCCCTTACTTATACCTCACCATGGTGGACAACGCCTGGTAAATGCTGCTCAGGACAATTATACAGTTCGTAGGACATGGTTTTGAAACCTATAATGTTACAGGGGTGGCGTTCGTAGACTTGACATAACGTTCGACACCATGAACCACCAGTTACTATTAAACAAGGTCTACGCCCCAATCAACGATTTCAGCATAAGCAGGCTCATCGCCAATCCCGTGCAGAACCGAAGGTTCTTTCTTGATCTCCAAGGACAACGTACCAAATGGAGGATACAGAAAAATTGCCTTCCCCAGGGAAGTGTGCTGGCTTGAGTTCTGTTCAATATACATACTAACGACCAACCCATAGTCCCCAACTACAGCAGTTTCTTGTTTGCTAATGATCTCGCTCTGGAAACCGAAAGCACATACTTCGATTCAATAGAAATCACCCTAAAGAGTGTTCTTGAAGATACGTCACAATACTACCGAATAACTAGGTTAAACCAAAACCATCAAAGACACAAATGGGTGACGCCTGTACATAAGAAGGGTAGAAGGACGGAACCTCAAAATTACAGACCAATATCCTTAACATCGGTTTGTTGCAGGATTCTCGAACATATTCTCAGTTCGGATATAATGAATTTCCTTGAGACAGAGAAGTTGCTGTCCATGCATCAGCACGGCTTTAGAAAGCATCGGTCCTGTTAAACACAACTCGCCCTTTTTTCACATGATATCTTGCGAACCATGGATGAAGGGTATCAGACGGATGCCATATTCCTTGACTTCTGGAAAGCGTTTGACCAGGTGCCACACTGCAGACTCCCAACTAAGGTACGAGCATACGGGATTGGTTCCCAAGTATGTGAGTGGCTCGAAGACTTTTAAGTAATAGAACCCAGTACGTTGTCCTCGATGGTGAGTGTTCATCGGAGGTGAGGGTATCATCTGGAGTGCCCCAGGGAAGTGTGGTAGGTCCTCTGTTGTTTTCTACCTACATAAATGATCTTTTGGATAGGGTGGATAGCAATGTGCGGCTGTTTGCTGATGATGCTGTGGTGTACGGGAAGGTGTCGTCGTTGAGTGACTGTAGGATACAAGATGACTTGGACAGGATTTGTGATTGGTGTAAAGTGTGGTGTCACCGCCAGACACCACACTTGCTAGGTGGTAGCCTTTAAATCGGCCGCGGTCCATTAGTATACGTCGGACTCGCGTGTCGCCACTGCCAGTGGTTGCAGACCGAGCGCCGCCACACGGCAGGTCTAGAGAGACTTCCTAGCACTCGCCCCAGTTGTACAGCCGACTTAGCCAGAGATGGATCACTGACAACTACGCTCTCATTTGCCGAGACGATAGTTAGCATAGCCTTCAGCTACGTCATTTGCTACGACCTAGCAAGGCGCCATAGCATTTGATATTGAGATTATAACATGTACCGTCAAGAGCGATGTACACCAATTGTGGATTAAAGTTAAGTATTATATCAACTACGTACTTTATTTGCTACTATTAATTCCCTTAACTGTTCCAGACCTCGCGCCAATCAGCGTGTTATTAAATGCGTGCATTTCGGCCTCCTCTAGCATTACAGTGTTGGCTCTTCTGCCAACACTTCATAAAGAATGGCAGCTAACTCTAAATATAGATAAATGTAAATTAATGCAGGTGAGTAGGAAAAAGAATCCTGTAATATTTGAATACTGCATTAGTAGTGTAGTGCTTGACACGGTCACGTCGATTAAGTATTTGGGCGTAACATTGCAAAGAGATATGAAGTGGGACAAGCACGTAATGCCAGCGTGGGGAAGGCTGATAGTCGTCTTCGGTTCATTGGTAGAATTTTGGGAAGATGTGGTTCATCTGTAAAGGAGGCTGCTTATAAAACACTAATACGACCTATTCTTGAGTACTGCTCGAGCGTTTGGTATCCCTATCAGGTCGGATTGAGGGAGGACATAGAAGCAACTCAGAGGCGGCCTGCTAGATTTGTTACTGGTAGGTTTGATCATCACGAGAGTGTTACGGAAATGCTTCAGGAACTCGGGTGGGAGCCTCTAGAGGAAAGGAGGCGTTTTTTTCGTGAATCGCTGCTGAGAAAATTTAGAGAACCAGCATTTGAGGCTGACCGCAGTACAATTTTACTGCCGCCAACTTATATTTCGCGGAAAAGACCGCAAAGATAAGATAAGAGAGATTATGGCTCCTACAGAGGCATATAGGCAGTCATTTTTCCCTCGTTCTGTTTGGGAGTGGAACAGGGAGAGAAGATGCTAGTTGTGGTACGAGGTACCCTCCGCTATGCACCGTATGGTGGATTGCGTAGTATGTATGTAGATGTAGATGTAGAAATGTGTGCAATCAGTCTGAGAAATAGAGAAACCACCCACAAATTAAAAATAGAATAAAAAGAAGTTAATTGGAACACTGTGACACTCCAAAATGCCTAAGAATAACACTTGACAGATGCCTAACGTTCAAAAAACATTGCATGAATTTAAAACCAAAAGTCTCCACCAGATACAAAGTGAACAGTTAAGTTGAAACCATCCGAACTTTTGCCGTGGCATTATGTTCTAATAAAAGAGTCAATTGAACATCTCATGACGTTATTGCGATTGTACAGCATTGGTTGCCAATTATTATTATGCAACTCCGCTGCAAAGTATGACTGTCCTGTTTGGTATACGTCAACACATTCCAAGCAGGTGGATATTGCCCTAAACGGCACATACAGGCTGCTTGAAGTCAGTTCCAGTCGAATGGCTCTACCACCTTGAGGGAACTGCATCACCTCTTGTTCAAAGAGAAGTAGCAGCAAACAGGGAACGAACGATATTGGAACAGGAAAAAACGCTCCCCATGCATGGACAACGACTGAGGTCAAGGAAAATTTTCCTCAGCACATTAGGGAAACTAACAACCACTGATGATGAAGCGATGCTGCGACTGTGAGGGCTGAGACATCCCACCCTCCTGGTTGGAATAGATTTTCAGATACCTTACCCGCTGGTCATGATGAGCATTGGCCAATCTGAACAGGCTGAGACCAGGAGTGGGCAGATGAGGGTTTAACTTGACAAAATGGGGATACATTGAAGAAAATAAAACCCAATGTGACTGCGAGGAAGAGCAGAGTGTTCAATATACGCTTCAGTCCCGACTGTGTCGAGCCACCCGCACAGAAGACGACCTTCACCAGGCAACGGAAAATGCACTGGAAGTGGCCAAATTTTGGTCAAAGATTAAAGCTGTGTTGATCTGTCACAATTGTATAAATTGTGTTTCATGTACCTGCCTGACACGAATAATAATAGGAATAAAAACAATAATTTATCCCTGTTAGTACTGTAAGAATATATTCCAGCCAGTACTGTCAAAAGCATTTCCCAACTCTATAAATGCCATAAATGTATATTTTCTCACTGCCCTTTTTGAGTTTAGTGTTGCATTTAAGGGTCAGATAGCTACTGGATGGTTATAATTACAGCGCAGCTACAAGCAGAAGTCCAGTCTGGGCTCTAATTATGGTATGGCAGCGAAACTTGGTATAAAACCTGTCAATGCGCAATCTATATACGGTGGAAAAAATTAGTTCGAATTTTGGCCACACAGTGCAAATCTGGCGCTGTGAAAGCAAGAAAGACGTATAGCAATATTTCCCTAAGCAGTGGATTTGAAACAGGATGTGGACATAAAAGGTCAAAAAATTGAAAGAAAGCATCATGTCGATTTTATATCTAACTGCTAGTTACAGAGTTAGTTCGCCGCAGACGTCGACGAGACGCTGCACAGCGCCAGATTTGCACATGGAGGCCTTAATTGGAAGTAATTTTTTCCAAGGTAATTCTGTTCCGCATTAATGCGTTAACCAGATTTGGTTGGCACGAGGTAATAACAGCCGTACTAGACCTCCGCAAGTAGCTGCACTTTAATTGTAACTGTGGTATCGATAGCGACGATGCCACGGAGTAGTTTCTAAAGTTGGCACTACCAGAGCAGACGACATCGACCTCTGGTCGGTGCTGTCGAGGTCTACGAGCTCCGCGACTGCTTCAGCCCATTTCATCAGGTGCAGACAGCCAGGACACTTCGCTTCAGCTTCGCTCCACCTTGCAACTTATGTATTGTGTTTGCATATGTTTATCCACTAGTAAAGGTGCTTTAAACCGTATTCGTAATACCGAGAGATTAGTACCTGTTCCTGTGGCTTACCCACGCGCCGCCCTTCAGGCGGGATTCAAAAATTACCTCACAGTATCTGAGGTGCCTTTCACTCAACGCAGTTCTGCATTGTTCGGGACAGTAATGAGACCTAACAAGGATAAGTTCGCCGGCCGCGGTGGTCTCGCGGTTCTAGGCGCGCAGTCCGGAGCCGTGCGACTGCTACGGTCGCAGGTTCGAATCCTGCCTCGGGCATGGATGTGTGTGATGTCCTTAGGTTAGTTAGGTTTAAGTAGTTCTAAGTTCTAGGGGACTGATGACCACAGCAGTTGAGTCCCATAGTGCTCAGAGCCATTTGAATCATTTGAACAAGGATAAGTTCGTGCTGGACCGACAATGTAACAAAGCTGATACCTGCCACTTCTGGTGGTCTGCCGGCTGCAGTACTTAGAGAACAGCGGTTGTTTTGAGGATACATCGCACGCGGCCAGCTAGAGCGAGTGGCAACGCGCCCAGCGCCTGCTGCCACCGTCAGTGAGAGTGGAGTGCGGCGGAGAGCTCATCACGGCATATGGGCGGCGTGCACCGGCAGCGGCGGCGGCGCAGCGCAGCGCGCAGTCAAATATTTGTGGGCCGGACAGCGGCCCTCGCCAAATATTGGGACACGGCCGCGGCCATCCGCCCGCCGCCGCCCTCGTTAGCTGATTGTCGCGCCGGCCGGCGGGCAGTGGGCAGTGGGCGGCGGGGGCGGACAAGTGGCGGCGGCGGCGGCGGCAGGAGGCGGTCCCACTGCAGGCGCCGGCCACACCTTCCACGACGCTCCTCCTAGCAGGCAGTCTGTACCTGTTGATGTGCACGCTAGACAGTCACCTGTCACTGGCGCGGTTTCTCACTGTGCGCTGTCATTTGGCCGCTCGTGCTGAACTGGTCACAAGTGTATCTGAAAATAAAGGAGAAACAAGTACACTACTGGCCATTAAAATTGCTACACCACGATCATGACGTGGTACAGACGCGAAATTTAACCGACAGGAAGAAGATGCTGTGATATGCAAATGATTAGCTTTTCAGAGCATTCACACAAGGTTGGCGCCGGTGGCGACACCTACAACGTGCTGACATGAGGAAAGTTTCCAACCGATTTCTCATACACAAACAGCAGATGACCGGCGTTGTCTGGTGAAACGTTTTTGTGATGCCTCATGTAAGGAGGAGAAATGTGTACCACCAACTTTACGACTTTAATGAAGGTCGGATTGTAGCCTATCGCGATTGCGGTTTATCGTACCGCGACGTTGCTGCGAGCGTTGGTCGAGATCCAATGATTGTTAGCAGAGTATGGAATCGGTGGGTTCAGGAGGGCCATGCTCGATCCCAACGGCCTCTTATCACTAGCAGTCGAGATGACAGGCATCTTATCCGCATGGCTATAACTGATCGTGCAGCCACGTCTCGATCCCTGAGTCAACAGATGGGAACGTTCGCAAGACAACAATCATCTGCACGAACAGTTCGACGATGTTTCATGGACTGTCAGCTCGGAGACCATGGCTGCGGTTATCTTTGACGCTGCATCACAGACAGCAGTGCCTGCGGTGGTGTACTCAACGACGAACCTGGGTGCACGAATGGCAAAACGTCATTTTTTCGCATGACTTCAGGTTCCGTTTACAGCATCATGATGGTCGCATCCGTGTTGGGCGACATCGCGGTGAAGGCACGTTAGAAGCGTGTATTCGTCATCGCCATACTGGCGTATCACCCGGCGTGATGGTATGGGGTGCCATTGGTTACACGTCTCGGTCACCTCTTGTTCGCATTCAAGGCACTTTGAACAGTGGACGCTACATTTCAGATGTATTACGAACCGTGGCTCTACCCTCTGTTCGATCCCCGCAAAACCCTACATTTCTGCAGGATAATTCATGACCGGATGTTGCAGGTCCTGTACGCGAATTCTGGATACAGAAAATATTCGACTGCTGCCCTGGCCAGCGCATTCTCCAGATCTCTCACCAACTGAAAACGTCTGGTCAATGGTGGCCGAGCAGCTGGCTCATCACAATACGCCACACACTACTCTTGATGATCTGTGGTATCGTGTTGAAGCTGCATGGGCAGCTGTACCTGTACACGCCATCCAAGCTCTGTTTGACTCAATACCCAGGCGTATCAAGGCCGTTATTACGGCAAGAGGTGGTTGTTCTGGGTACTCATTTCTCAGAGTCTATGCACCAAAATTGCGTGAAATTGTAATCACATGTCAATTCTAGTATAATACATTTGTCCAATGAATATCCGTTTTATCATCTGCATTTCTTCTTGGTGCAGTAATTTTAATGGCCAATAGTGTAACTGAAAGTTTATGAGATATTGGGAATCCAATATCAGAATTCTAAATAAATTTCAAAGCCTTAAGATCAAATAAGGCAGAAAATACACATAGCATTCCACTGGATTTTCGAAAATCAACGACGGAAGTGGCAACATAAATACTATCCACCTTGGTGTGAAGAACATATGAGTCTATTAGTGTACATCGGACTTCCAGAAAACGACATCCACACAATTCCGCAGTCAGTAACACCCGAAAAGGTCGAGAATCATCGAGTAATCAGCTAAACAACCTATTCATCCATCCAAGATGATGACTAGAATAATACACAGAAGAATGGGAAAGAAAATTCAGGTCCTGTTAGATGACGAGCGGTTTGGCTTTGCGAAAGGTAAAGGCACAAGAGAGGCAATTCTGGAGTTCCCGTTGCTGACAGAAGCAAGACTGAAGAAAAACCGAAACACGCTATCTGGATTTGTTGCCTTGGAAAAAGCGTTCGGCAATGTAAAATGCTGCAAGACGTTCGAAATTTTGAGAAAAAGAGGGTTAACTAGAAGGAGGGACGGGTAATATACAACAGGTGTGATCAAAGAGGGAATAATAAGAGTGGAAGACAAAGAACGAAGCGCTCTGATTAAAACGTGTGCATGTAATTTTCCCCCTACTCTTCAGTCTATACATCGAATAAGCTAAAATAAATCAAAGGTTTAAGACAGGCACTAAAACTCAATGTTAAAAGATATCAATGAAAGATTCGCTGACGATACTGCTATCCGCAGAGTGAGTGAAGAAGCATTACAGGATTTTTAATGGGATGAACATTCTGACAAGTGCAGAATTTCGTTTGAGAAATAATGAAAGTGGGTGAAATGAGTGCAGTGAGAATCTTAACATCAGAACTGGGGATCGCGAAGCACAAGAAGTTAAGGACTTCTACTACCTAAGCAGCAAAATTACCCACAACAAGGAGAACATAAAAAACAGACTAGCACTTGTAAGAAGGGGATTTCTGGCAAAGAGAAGTCTCTTACTAACAAACATAGTTCTCACTTTGAGAACAAATTTCTCAGAATCTACGTTTGGAGCACAGCATTGTATGGTAATGAGACATGAACTGTGGGAAAATAAGAGAATCGAAACATTGGAATGTAGTGTTACAGTAGAATGTTGAAAATTAGTTGGACTGGTAACGTAAAGAATGCGAAGGTTCTCCGCAATGTCGACGGGAAGAGGAATAGATGGAACACACTGAGAAGAAGAAGGGGCCTCATAATAAGCATCTGTTAAGACATCAGATTATAACTACCGTGATACTAGAGGGAGCTACAGAGGGTAAAAATTGCAGAGGAAGACGGAAGACGAAGGTTGCTATTGCTGCTGTGAGACGAAGAGATTTGTGCAGGAGAGGAATTCGTGGGAGGCCACATCAAAACAATAAGAGACTGATGACACAAGAAAAGAAAAAATGGAATCATCTCCTAAAGAGCTGGTGATGTTAAACTTCACGTGCAGTTTGTTTTTGTCCCGATCGTGGTCGGATCAGGCTCCATCACGACTATCTGGGGTTTCAGTATTCGAACTGACGGTAAAAAGGCACAGCAGGGGAAGCTACAAATCAAGGAAAAACAATCTTGTAAAATTTTGGATATATTGTTCTAGAAGAACCCATTAAATGAGAGTTAGTCCGTTTCAAATGAATAACGGTTGCTGCACACGAAATTAGCTGAGAAACTAGTCTTACTGCTAGTGAAGACAAAATGAGAATCAAACAGGAAAGAAATTAAGGACACTGTGATGAATCGTTTAACCCTTAATTGAGAGGCAGTGCTCTGAAAGACACTTGAAATGAGAGAACGGAAGAAACTAGATCAGGCAGGGTGACACAGATTGCTATTCCGGAAACATGATACGTTCACCCCTCCAACGGTTTGGTACACATGCTGTTGGCTCTCATTGGAATTATTACCGATTAACATGCGGAAACTGATTATTGGTCATCCTGTAGTAAGTGATGCAATTAACCGGCACTCTTGATGCCAGAAGCATGTCCGCCTGTGCATAATGGCGGCATCACACTGGCTGACGATGGTCAGGAAGCTGTCCCAACTAAGAACTGACTTCAACTTGGGCGTATCTCGTCACTTTTGAGTGGCAAGACCCAACGACACAGTATGCCTCCAGCGGCAAGAAGAGGAGCCCCGAGACGAACCTAACAGTCGGTTCTTACGGGCACATGACACCGAGGCTACCGGCGAGCGAACCTACCAGGTGTGTCTCTTTGCGAATTTGTTCCGGCACATCGAGGCAGTGCCCGCTGCTCACAGGTTCGGAGTCGTGGAATAGCAGGTTTTCCAGGAAGACTGCAGGCGTGGTATGTCCCTCTACTGCTGGTGAAGGACTGAAATTCAAACGAAAAGCTAATTTGGCTTTCCAGGAACAGGCCATATTTTGCCAAATCTATACTAATTAAACCAGCCATCAGCAAATTATAATATCTTCATAAGCCGGGAGTCCTCAGTCAGGCAAGCCTACAGAGCTCTCGAATAGCCAAGGAAAATTCATTTCATACTATTTAAATGGCATTTAGTTAAATCGGTTTATACTGGGCCGATTACTCCATGACCTATATCAATCGACTCGTAATTTGAATACAAAGTTGAATCTGTAGTTAAACAAATTAATTAAATTTCATTTGTGCAGTCTCCCTTTGTCAGAGAACTGGACAAGCTAACTACTGCGGATCCACGTGGTTTGTGGCTAGGTAGCACAACATACCAGTGCTATAAGATTTTGGCAGGGCTGTTTATGTGATCCAACCTTGATCCTCCACTTCTTTTTTCTCTTGGACCACTTTCCATGTGACCATCCGGAAGTTTCGTCTGGTGTTGGCCCTGCCTTTTTCAGGTTGGCCCTCTTCTTCCTCCCGCTGGTCTTTGCAGCTCAGTGGAAGTGGCGTTCACAATCGTTGAGAGTAAAGACGGCACGACAGTTGATTAAATGCACGGATTCCAGGGGGAGGATTTTGAGCAGCGTCTGTAGCTGCCCAACAATGAAGGTATAGGTCTGGTGAAGGAGAGTAGGTTTAGGATGGTCAGCAGGAGTAACAGGGTAGGGACTGGAATGATGGGGATAGGAGCCATCGTAGAGCGACTTCGCGATGCTGTGCAACGTCTGAGCTACGCTCTCCAGGCTTGGGAGAGGAAGACAGTTGAGTTTGTCCTCTGGAACACACGTCCCATAGCCCGAAGGCGAACGAGCCGCTTTGAGAGCAGCCAGTGCGAGCGCCCCTAGGTGGTGTCGTGGACAGCCTTCCCTGTGGCCGCTGCCCCATCTGGCCTGGAGTTGGGGGCCGCTAGGGGGGATGACGCCAACTCTTCAGCAGCCTGCTTTGTAGCCTCCACTTCTGGGTTGGTGGCTGCAGTAGGGGCTCTTCTTCTGTGGTAATCTCAATGGCTTCCTGTATCTCCGCAGTGGACACGGGGCTGACCGTCCTAGGTGGAGGCGTCCCCCCAGCCCTCTGCCCCTTGTGGACAGGGACGAAGCTCGCAGATCAGCTGCTGTGTGTGGCGGTGAGCCGCGTCGATCTCTTCCGCCACGGTGGCTTTGAGGACGGGAACCGTGTCGTAGGCGGCAGCACGCAGCTAGCCTGCATGTCTTCGCCGGTGTATTCGTGGCGGCGCGGGCCCCTTCTGCGTCCCTTCTACCGGCGACGATGAGATTGGAGGGCGTGGGGGATGGGGGTTGGTGGGGGTGGGCGTGGGGGCGGTGGCGGCCGGCGCTTGCCGCTTTGTACCACTAGCAAGCACTTCTTAATGGTTGGCAGTCTTCCGGACTCGTCTTCTTCTTCTCTCCTTCCTTCCGCGTGATGTAACTGTAGTCACGAAAATCAGCCGCGTACGCCTCGCCGCAGTTCACTCACGTCGGTGCGGAGTCGCGTGGCTTCGTGCAGTTGAGTGTGTCATGGGCTTGCTCGCACTTCATGCATGTTGCGTCTCCCTGGCGATACAGTGAGTTAACAATTAAAGCTCCTTTCTGAAAACAGTGTAGAAATAGGACGACTGCCCAGAATGACGTCAAATGCGAACAGCATATTATTGACGCACGGGGAACGTCACGGGAAAAAATGAAAACGTAAATTTAACCAAATGATGGCACTGTAAGCGCAGAATATGCACACCAACAGACGTGGGGCACACTCAGTTTGCGTTCGATACGCCCAACGTTTGTGCTCCATGGAGGATTACGCGCTCCGGTTACAGTTCTTTTACAAGAACGGCGACTGTGCGCCAGTAGAACTAAAGAACTTCCGTACACTCAAACGTATGGAAAAAGTATACTGAAGGGTATGTATCCTAAAGGTCTGGAGGATATGTGTACAAAATTCGAAAAGACAGCTTCTTCTTAAGTGTAATGTGGCAGACGCAGGAAAGCAGTTGATCCGACGTCGCTCGAAGATGCGGCCACAGCATTTCAGGAGGGCTCGAGAGGCGGTCTACCAACATGATGTGCACAGGGAATTGGCCGAACGTTCAAGAGTCGTTTCCGGTTAGCAAAACACACTTTCGCTCTTGAATTTCTTGATCGCATGGAAGTGGACAATGTATGGCCGTGGAACTTTCTACTGTCAGCCAATATTCGCCACCAAGGACATGTCAATACCCATAACTGCAGAATATAAGAACTAAACTCCATCTGAACAGACCATGAAGGCCCAAGCTACCCACCGGCCGCCGTATCATTCTCAGCTCTTAGGCCTCAGCCGGCCGGAGTGGCCGTGCGGTTCTGGGCGCTACAGTCTGGAGCCGAGCGACCGCTACGGTCGCAGGTTCGAATCCTGCCTCGGGCATGGATGTGTGTGATGTCCTTAAGTTAGTTAGGTTTAATTAGTTCTAAGTTCTAGGCGACTGATGACCTCAGAAGTTAAGTCGCATAGTGCTCAGAGCCATTTGAACCATTTTCTTAGGCCTCACTGGTTGCGGATACGGAGGTGCATGGCTCAGCACACACCTCTCCAAGCAGTAGGTCAGTTTACAAGACCGGATCCACTACTTCTCAATCAAGTGGTTCCTCATAAAGGATCTTGATGTGGCTCCGTAAGCTTTCCCGGGGTAATAATTGGTTGTATTCATGTCGGGTCGCCAGCCGGAATGTATCGTTATCTGGACGCAATATTTCTGCGGTCCAACTGGCAGAACAGTGCACCTGTGATGTTGTTGTGGTCTCCAGTCCTGAGACTGGTTTGATGCAGGTCTCCATGCTACTCTATCCTGTGCAAGCTCCTTCGTCTCCCAGTACCTACTGCAGCCTACATCCTTCTGAATCTTTTTAATGTATTCATCTCTTGGTCTCCCTCTACGATTTTTATCCTCCACGCTATTTCTCTTCTCTCCAATTCTATTCAATACCTGCTCATTAGTTATGTGAACTACCCATCTAATCTTCAGCATTCTTCTGTAGCACCACATTTCGAAAGCTTCTATTCTCTTCTTGTCTAAACTATTTATCGTCCACTTTTCAGTTCCATACACGGCTACACTCCACACAAATACTTTCAGAAATGACTTTCTGACACATAAACCTAAACTCGATGTTGACAAATTTCCTTCCCATTGCCAGCCTACGTTTTAAATCCTCTCTACTTCCACCATAAACAGTTATCTACTCCAAATTTTTCTTTTGTTTCTTTGCTGCTTGCTCAATATACAGATTGGATAACATCGAGGAGAGGCTACAACCCTGTCTCACTCCATTCCCAACCACTGTTTCCCTTTCATGTCCCTCGACTCTTATAACTGCCATCTGGTTTCTGTACAAATTGTAAATAGCCTTTCGGTCCTTGTATTTTACCCCTGCCACCTTCAGAATTTGAAAGAGAGTATTCCAGCGCGCTGGACCCACGATCCTTGAGTAAAGGAGCCGCCGCAGCGTGTTTCATTTCAGTCCGGCGAGATAGTGCGACGGCTTACTGACCTAAAGATGGCGGCCAGGTGGACAGCCGAAGTATTGTGTCCAAATGACAAAAATGTTCCGACTGGAGGCCCGACGTGTATAGAATTGGCTCCTGAGTTTACCTCACATATTTTGATTACTCACAGACTGGCAGTAGATGTTTTGTACACGTAAAACACCCAGAACACATAGACAATAAATGAATATCTTACAACATAATACAAAAACAGTACGACAGTCAGCGCGGAAATCCGTAAAATAGCACAAGACCTGCAGGCAGACATCATGTGCTTACAAGAACCTTATAATATAAACGGGCAACTGATATGTCTACCAAAACATGGTACCACAATAACAGGCAGCAATGACTGACTGTAAGGCTACAATAGTAATTCTAAATAGAACTTATAACATAATTAAGGTAACACAGCTATGCAATCAACGCTTGGTTACCATAGAGACAACTAAAGGGAAAACCACATGGGTTATTGCATCCATGTACGCCCAATATAGCCATCAAATACAGCCGTATGCAGACTACATTAGAGACCTAGCAATGTATGCCAGAGGCAAAAAATTAGTGATAAGTGCTGACATTAATTCCAGATCGACCCTCCTGAACTCAGAACAGATGACAGAGGACGCATAATCACCGATCTAATACAAGAAACACAATTGCATGTAATGAATACGGAAGGACCTATACCAACATACGCAGGGTTCGATGGTACGAGCAGTAATATCGACTTCACGCTAGCAAATAATGCAGCAATGGCATACGTAACAAACTGGACTGTACACGACAACATAACGAGTAATGTCATAACACACACACTAACTCACACTCAGAACACAATGACCAAAACACACACCAGACACTTGCTGTTGCTCAAAGCAGACTGGAACAAATTAACGGAAATTATCCAACGACACGGTCTAGAAAACATCAATGGAAGTATCGATTATAGAACACACAAGTTAACACAGGTGATACAACATGCACAGAACACTTCAATACCGACAGCAAAGATCACAAATTGCTCACCAGTACCATGGACCGAAGAACTTACGAGACTCAAACAGGACGCAAGACGCAAACGAAAATTATATCAAAGGGCGATAGCAGATAGGGACAGACGAATAAGACTTGAAGCATATAGGCATGCACAAGACTTATATAGACAGACCCTATACAACACGCGTAGACAACAATGGGAGCTATTTGTAACAAGACAAACAGAGTAAAATATATGGGGGGAACCATAGAAAATACTGACAGAGAAGATAAAAACCTCACTAGTTCTGGGAACACTAAGGCAGGATGACTGCACGATGACGAGGGGATGGAGGAATACAGAGAAGTTTCTGCTGTATAAACTGCTCCCTGACGACGTTATCGATACAGACACACAATATCATGGAACACTAAGAGAAAACCTACACACACCATACAACACTGCAACTGTCACCTGTCCTTTTGCGCAAGAAGAGGTTGCGCTAGCAATCTCAGATCTCAAAAACAAAAAAGCACCTGGACCAGATGGTATCCACTCGGAAACACTCAAAAAACTAGCACCGCAGATCACCCCGTTCCTAACAACGTTACTGAACGATGCCTTACGGCTGGGCAGGGTACTTGCAGTATGGAAAACCTCTAAAGCAGTCATTATTAAGAAATCAGCGGACAGGGATCCTTCAGATCCAAAGACTTACAGGCCAATATGCCTAATAAACACCCTAGCAAAGATTCAGGAGAAGCTACTGTGTAAGCGCCTGCAAACACACAGAGCTCTCAGGGGTATGAGCTAACACCAGTTCGGCTTCAGATCTGGCAGATCAATAGATGATGCCATCAACCAGGCCCTGCACATAGTTAACAACACAAAACAGAAATACGCCATGGAAATAATGATTGACATTGCCGGAGCATTTGATAATGTTTGGTGGCCATCACTGTTTCAGAGGCTAAGACATCTGGAAGTACCGCAATCACCGTACAACAGTTTTCTAGACTACTGTAAAGACCGAGTAGTCGAATGGCGAATGGACAGCCGGAAAGTAATTAAAAGAATTACCAAAGGCTGTCCTCAAGGATCGATCTGCGGCCCCATCTTCTGGGACATAACAATCGAACCCCTCCTACAGCTTCTGGATGGGAATGACAGGTCAGACGGAATTGTCGCCTACGCGGATGACCTATTAGTTGTAGTCACTGCAAACAACAGAGCCCAGTTAGAAGAGAAAGCCAGTGGATTACTACAAACAATTACTCAGTGGTGTCACAACAACAAACTCAGGATAGCCGAATACAAAACAACATACACTTTACTGAAAGGATCACTCCAAAGGAATCCTTCGGTTAAAATTAGGGACACAAACATCAAACGAGCACGCATTACGCGCTATCTTGGGGTACACATAGACGAAAAATTGAATTTCCACGAAGACATAAGGCTAACAACAGACAAAGCAGAAAAATAATCCACAAACTGGTGAGGCTAAATTCAAAACAGTACAGACTACCTCTACCAGTCATACGTACATACCACTGTGCGCTCTTCGAATCAGTACTCAGCTTTGCAGCTAGCACGTGGGCACATAGACTGCACGTGGTCGCCAACAAAGCATCCGTCAGACGAGGGCAGAGAAGTGTCCTACTTAGGTTATCTGGAGCCTTTGGTACCACCTCAGCGGATGCACTGTGTGTGGTGCTCGGAATATGCCCCATAGATATCACGATCAAATACAGAGCTGCAAGGTACTGGTTAAAGGTGGGGAGACTAGATAAGGTACACACAATAACCGGTGTGGCCATAGAGACGATACGTCACCTTAAAAGTTGGCGTTTGGATACATGGCAAGGTGAGTGGGATGTAAGTGATAAGGGACGTAGACTGCACGACTTCCTCCCTGACATAAGGGAGCGGTTGAGAATGAGACATATCGATCCTACCCGCGGTATGGTACATTTCTTAACCGGGCACGGACCTTATCCCACGCACTTAAACTGCGTGAGTCTGAGGCAGACACCTACATGCCAATGCGGGGAAGAAGGTTCCCCAGAACACACTGTCTTTTTCTGCGGGCAATACGCGAACAATAGACATACACTACACTTAGATTACACAGATACAGACATAGATATATACACAGCAATAATAGACGAATAACAATGGGCACAATTAAACGCACTGACAAACAGTATTTCAAAAACAACACATGAAGAGTATATGCGGACACGACATCACAGACATGCCTATGTGCAGCGTAACAGAAATCTCCAGAGGATGGACAGCGATACCCACAGTGACAGCGAAAATAGTGACAATGAGGAGGAACAGGAGGAGGAAGCTGAGATGTGACAGTAAATAAGCAAATTGCTAGCAATCTAGCCAAGAAAACACCAAATGCTGTACATGGATGCGCACCTAAAGTAGTTAATACATAGGATCAGTAACTAATAGGGTAAGCAACATTATGTTTCTATTAATAACCATTTGTGTGTGTGTGTGTGTGTGTGTGTGTGTGTGTGTGTGACTGGCGGTCAACGGCTCGAAGAAACCATTCCGAGGTATTAACCGTCAGTCACATCGGTGATGGTACTAACAAATCTCTCATCTATCCTATCTTCTTTCTATATTCTTCTTAAAAAACAACAAAATTTTATTTATATTTCAACCTTAAATTATTGTTATTTTGAAAAGTGTCATTCTTTGTAAATTTTGTAGATAAAACAAAAGGAAAGAAAACTGTAAAAAGATGAAAAACGAAAATTGTAAGATGTACGACCTGTTTTAAACATCAGGTAACAGGTCTATAATTTGGCAATAAATAAATAATAAAATACTAAATAAAATAATTACCTCACAAGGGCTGAGTGCACCCCGCTTACCAACAGCTCTCGGCATACTCGATGGTCGCCGATCCAAGTATTAGCCCACAGCGCTTAGCTTGGGTGATCTGGTGGCAACCGCAGAATGTGGGCAACAAATATTCGCATGCGCATCAACTAGTACCACTTCATTCTGCAAAGGTGGGTGTGTGGTGCGGGATGACGGCATTGTTTATGGTCGGGCCGTAATTGTTCGAGGAGACGAGTCCAGGGGGTCCTGTTACACGTACCGTCACTGGTCGCTAGGAGAGTCTTTTGGGAATTAAGGCCATTCCAACCCTTCAGCACCGTGGATAGGTGGATAGGAGAATTTTTGTAAGAGATGAGCCTCCTCGGCACATTTCACTGCCTGCGAGGCTGCTATTGCGTGGGCATTTCGGAAATGTTAGCATTATCAGCCGTCATTTCCCTATAGCTTGGCCGTCCATATCACCTGATCTTAATTTTTGTGACTTCTGGCTGCGTGGCTGCCTGTAAGATGTTGTGTTCGCTGCACCAGTTACGATCGTTGCAGAACTGAAGGCTCGAACTGCGCAGGGCATTCTGAACGCGACCCGCGACACACTCTGATCTGTTGTGGAACATGTTGTTCCTCGATTTCAGCTTGTGGCTGAAAATGGAGGACAGCAAACTGAAAATGCCTTGGGGAGTCTCAGGACAATTAAAAACCGTTGTTAACTGGAATTTTATGCGGTGTTTCCTATCAGCACGAATAAAAATCGATTGTACTCACGCTTTGTGATACTGCCTTGCCGTGGTAGATGGACTTACCCAACTAATTATGCCACAAAATTTTCCAATCACGCAAATAGAACAGCATGGATATAATCATCTTGGGATTGAAGCTCTTTTTTCCGTGTTTGCTTTAACAATACGTATGTTTTTGGATAGGGTCCGCCTTTAGCAAAACATAATTTTGTTTTTTAGCCCAAACATGTTTCACTGCAGTTGCAGCATCTTGAGTGGGCTTTTATTTTATAGCTATTAACGATAAAGAATGTTCTTTACTGTTTGTATACATGTAACTATTAGTTTTTAAATCGTAATTATAGAGATCTGAAGAAACACATAAAATTACGAAATCATACCTTTTCACCACATGGTGTGGTTTTTCTGATGTGACTGTTTTGTTCCACAGTTTGTCATCTGCAACCACTTACACCTTAAAGCAGATAAATTGTTTAAGCCAAAATTACGATTTGCAAATTGTTATTTCTATGCCTGAAATTAATTAATTCTGTGTTTGTGTGCGTGCGCGCGCGTGTATGTGTGTGTTTGTGTGTGTGTGTGTGTGTGTGTGTGTGTGTGTGTGTGTGTCTATTTACATGATATTTCAGTTACGTTTTCTTTATCCTGATCTTGATCTCTGTCAAACACGATATATTGAGCACTCACTGTCATTGTCACTCTTTCACTGTTTACCAGCTGTAAAAGAAACATGACGGACAGTGGAATAGTTGAAGGTGTAAAAACAAGCCGTCCGCTGTGGCCGAGCTGTCCTAGGCCCTTCAGTCCGGAACCGCGCTGCTGCTACGGTGGCAGGTTCGAATCCTGCCACGAGCATGGATGTGTGTGATGTCCTTAGGTTAGTTGGGTTTAAATAGTTCTAAGTCTAGTGGACTGATGACCTCAGATGTTAAGTCCCATAGGGCTTAGAGCCACTTGAATCATTTTATAAAAACAAAAAGGCTGAAAGCGCAACAGCTGAAGGTGTTCCTGGCGGTTGTTCTGGATCTTTCAGAGGTGTCTGTGCATTTGTGTGTGTGTGTGTGTGTGTGTGTGTGTGTGTGTGTGTGTGTGTGTGTGTGGTGCGTGAAAAGGGAGAGAGAGAGAGAGAGAGAGAGAGAGAGAGAGAGAGAGAGAGAGAGAGAGAGAGTGAGTGAGTTAGTGTGTGTGACAGTAGGTTTGATGACTTTTTTTTAGGGGGGGGGGGTTAGAAGATGACAAACTGTGGAACAAACAGTCACTGTAGAAACATAATTCATCAGAAAAACCACACCATGCGCTAAAAAGGTATGAATTCATAATTTTATTTGTTTTTTCAAATTTCTGCATTTATGATTTAAAAACTAATAGTTAAATGTATACAAACGGCAAAGAACATTCTTTATCTTTAACAGCCATAAATTGAAAACCCACTGAAGATGCTGCAACTGCAGTGAAACGTGTTTGGGTTAAAAACCACAATTGTGTTTTGCTAAAGGTGTACCCTATCCACAAACATAAGCACGGATATAATAATGTGGAACTCAGATGATAGCCGTCGTACTGCGATTCATCTGTCGTTCGTAGGGGACTCTATATAAGATACTTACAGCGCCATCTATTGGTCCAATTTTCGGAAAATTTTGTTTTTCTTGCGTGACGTTTTGTCTTATATTGACGAAATAACGAGTTACACATTATTACGCTTAAGGTTATTCGGAGCCATGAAGGATATGCCAAGATAGGAAATGAAGAGGCACAGTGCAGCGAGCAGGCAAGCGTTTAGGTTATTAGAGATAAATAGTAACATTAGAGCAGTGTAAATTGCAGACGCTCTGCGCAGCTGTCCCTGGGGAGAAGTTTCAGTTCGGAGAATTAACTGGTAACTCCATCCACCACCTAAGACGCTGTAGAAGATGGCCACGAAAAGGCACGTCTTAGCAGAGGCAGCAGGCGTGATACTTGCTCCCGAAAATTGCAGCGTCAGTGGGTTTACACAGGTCAGAGTACTAGTACAGCTGTCCCCACCCACAGAACAGCGGAGGGCGTGGTCAGGTGACGCAGAAAATTGTTGTTGTTGGCCATAGTTCACTGAAGAGCCAAAGAAACTGGAACACCTGCCTAGTACAGCGCACGGCCAACGAGAGCACGCAGAAGGCCTCAATACGACGTAGCATGGACTCGCCTAATGTATGAAGTAGTGCCGGAGGGAGCTGACACCATTAATCCTGCAGCGCTATCCATAAATCCATAAGAGTACGATGGGGAATAAATCTCTTCTGAATACCAAGTTTCTCAACACATACCAGATATGCTCAATGATGTTCGCATCTGAGGAGTTTCGTGGCCAGCGGAAGTGCTTAAATTCAGAGGAGTGTTCCTGAAGCCCCTGTGTTGCAATTGTGGATGTGTGGGTTGTCACATTGTCCTGCTGTAATTGCCCAAGTTGTCGGAATGCTCAATGGACCCAGGTGCTTATGTACGTGTCACCTATCAAAGGCGGATCTAGACGTATCAGAGGTCCCATATCACTCCAACTGCACAAGCCCTTTACCAATACAGAGCCTCCACCAGCTTGAACACTCCCCCGCTAACATGCTGGATCCATGGATTCATGAGCTTGTCTCCATGCTCGTGCACGTCCATCAGCGCTATAAAATTTGAAACGAGTCTCGTCCGACCAGGCAACGTGTTTCCAGTCATCAACAGCCCAATGTCGGTGTTGACGGGCCCAGGCGAAGCGTAAAGCTTTCTGTCGTGAAGTCAGCAAGGGTACACGAGTGGCCCTTCGGCTCCGATATCCCATATCGATGATGCTTCGTTGAGTGGTTCGCACGCTGACACTTGTTGAAGGCCCAGATTTGAAATCTGCAACAATTCGCGGTAGGTTGCACGTCTATCACGTTTAAGCTTTCTCTTCAGTCGTCGTTGATCCCGTTCTTGCAAAATCTTTTTCCGGCCGCAGGTATGTAGGAGATTTGATGATTACTCGGATTCCTGATAATCACGGCACACTCCTGAAATGGTCATACGGGAAAATCCCCACTTCATCGCTACCTCGGAGATGCTATGTCCCATCATTCATGCGTCGAGTCTTAACACCTCGTTCAAACTCTCTTAAATGTCCATAATCTGCAATGGTAGCAGCAGTAAACAATCTAACAACTGCGCCAGACACTTTTTGTCTTATATAGGCTTTACCGACCGCAGCGCCGTATTCTGCTGTTTACATATCTCTATATTTGAATACTCATGCCTATACCAGTTTCTTTGGCGCTTCAGTGTATGTATATTCACACACAAATAAAAATTAGTTTATTTGTACAGTTTTAACAGGAAAGACGATGATATCTGTCAGTTTGGTCGAAGGAGAACACGCGACCATGTTATCTGTAACTGTGACACCAATAATTGATTCAAGGAACCAACAGAAACTAACCAGCCTCTACACGAATTTAAAAAAGTAGGAATACTACACAACAGTATATCAAGTTCCTAACAGAATTTCCGCGTATGAGAAAGATGAATTTGCCAGGGTACGCCACTTACAAAATATTTCCCATCGCCGACAGCATCACCTTAGAAGAGCGAATGTGATCAATGAAGTGCTTGCGAGTGCATCTACTTTCGTGGAAGATGTGAATGCGAGTGTCGCGTACAGAATTGCCTGTTCAACTTAGACCACTGCACCACACTAGGCAGAAATCGGCGTACCATGTCTATGCCTTGTCGGGATAGGATGCACTTCCACCTCGATGAGGGTGACCAGGAGATGCGGGTCAGAGGGAGGTGCGTAGCACGTAAAGTGTAGTACAGCGCAATAAACAGTTCCGATGCCTTTTCGAGACTTATTTTAGACATAAAAATCATAAATAGATAAAAAATAAGTAAAGAAGCGCTTGTTACGGGAAAGATAGAACGGTACCGTGATCTGACACTTTTCATAGCGTAATCAAATTTATGCATAAACGCAATCTTATTTTTGTATGGTCATATGTTGACCGCAAATACTTCTCTTTGCCAGTAGCCCTCTTATTAAGAATCTAGTGTAAAATGGCTTTCATCATTAAATACTGAAAGCCTAGTATTGATTCTCCTTGTTAAACTTTCATTTTCTCTACTTTTAGCCATTTAATTTGCATAGAATCTTTCAGGGAATATTGTAGCAAACACATAATACATTTACAATTGTATATGCGTTTCGTTCTATCTGTACTTCGTTATTATTATTATTATTATTATTATTATTACTGTATTACTTTTACTTTGATGAGACACAACACTGTGATCAGTTAAGACATGTAAAATCATTAAAAAAAGAAGTGAAACATGACCTGTTCTATAAGTACAAAGAACATGTCTAAAGGAAGCACTAAAATGGGCAAATAAATAAAGGTACTAACCTCTGGAACAAATCATTTCTATCACTGTCATTATGACTTTTCCGTCAGAGCCCAGACTTTCGTCTCCAGACATTTTATTAAAGCTTTTGCAATGGAATAAGAAGTAGCTTTCAGAATATACGAGTATGTTATTTAAAGACCGTGTAAAGGCCCGCACACACGCAGCGATCTGTGCAAGAGATAAATCGCTGCAAATATGGTGTGGTTACACGACACGAGCTCCAGTCTACTGCTCACCCTCCAACGCTCGGTCTGGGGAAGAAATTTCAGCGGCTGGCAACTAGGCTGTCGCAACCGTAAAGTTTTTTCATTTATTCTGAAATCCGTAATGGAGGAAATTCCGTTTCGGTCCGTGTTCGCTACTTGTATTTGAAAAAAAAAAAAAAGGCAACAAATTACAAGAAACAGAAAGGCCGATCAAAGTGTTCAAGGCATGGCAGCTTAAGTGAAGGCAGTTTCCGTCCGTAAATTTGCTTCACAAGTTGTAATGTGAATATGATGACTACCTTCGTACCTATATAATACTTCTATGAGGAGAGCAGCGACTGATGTTTACGTTGAGTTTTCTGGCAACGGGAAGAAGTTACAAGGACCTAGAATTCTCTACTGTAGTTTCGATACAAACATCGAGTGAAATCACACCCAACACATGTGAAGATAGATACGTTGCTGTGAAGGAGGATTTCATGAAGGCAAGTACCTAAGTTCTGTAATACATCAATTCAGACAACTTGAAGATAATGTTTTAGACGAGTTTATTCTTGGAAACTACAGGCGTGGCCAATGAGCTACAGTCTACTTTGTTTCAGGATCAAGATTTTCAATTCGCTGCCTGACGTCTTACCAACAACATGTTATAGCATCTTGCACCAGTATATAAAACTCCATTCTGAACCCTAGACAGGAATTCATAGTCTATATCTAAAGTTTTACTTCTAGTATGGTCGTAGTGCCTTCTACAGTTTACCTGTCATTCGCTCTTGTTGTCAGCCTTGTATTATTTTAGAAAGTAAAACAACTCTATGGACACAGACCTCCCTAACAGATCCTCTATTACCAGTTTAACACAATATTCTGAATGGACTCTTGTTTACAATATATATTGTCTACTTTTTTGCTACAACGTCAGATAAGATTATGGCACAGGACAGTACTGAGTGAAGCTATGCCATTAATCCTTTCTCATGTCACCAAGAGAGAATTTCTAAGTGTAAGGCAATCACGACTGACAATTCTGGCTAAGTTATCCACATGCTAGTGTCATTTCAGTTTGATGAAATGATTTCTATCAGTAGCATCCAAATAAGGAAATGGGTACAGCTTTGTGTTAATATCTGGAAACATTTCCTTTAACTGTTACTTATGTGCTTCTTATCTCGTACGGTGTTATCTACAAAATTAATCATAAACTGTGTTTCATCCTATCGATCTTCATTGGAAACACTTAGAAAACACAGTGTTGTGGATTGGCAAGACAGCCAACCCACTATGAGAGGAAGCCGAGAGGCATGCGTTTTAGCTCGCGCAGGCTGGCGTGAGGTCTGGAACAGGTCAAGGAAATGAGACTAACAAAAAACGTTCGTAGCTGCTGGAATACTTAACTTTAATCCATAATTGGTGAACATCGCTCTTGACGGTACATGTTTTACAGCATCAATAGTAACTGGTAATGGCGCCTTGCTAGGTCGTAGCAAATGACGTAGCTGAAGGCTATGCTAACTATCGTCTCGGCAAATGAGAGCGTATTTTGTCAGTGAACTATCGCTAGCAAAGTCGGCTGTACAACTGGGGCGAGTGCTAGGAAGTCTTTCTAGACCTGCCGTGTGGCGGCGCTCGGTCTGCAATCACTGACAGTGGCGACACGCGGGTCCGACGTATACTACCGGACCGCGGCCGATGTAAATGCTACCACCTAGCAAGTGTGGTGTCTCGCGGTGACACCACACACAGGGTTTCAAAATGCTAAAGACTTACGGCGGTATTACACTAGCATATTTCTTTGTCAAAACTGATATGTCCAATACTTAAATCAAATAAATTTGATGATGTGATAGGAAACTTTGCGAAATCTCGCCTATCGTCAAAGAAATGTTATCAAATCTAGAGCCTCGACGAAGATTTGATCAAAAAAGTCGTTCACCTTCTGTTCACAGAAATGTGAAATATGACCGCTTAGAGCGCTAGCATCGCTGCAGCTATTTGGCGTCTCTGTAGTGTGTTTGTAAACATGGCTTCAGAGTTTAGTTGGTGTGATCGTTCGAATCTTTTTAATAATCTTGCTTGGGCTGAGTTGGCGGTGGAGGGGGAGGGGGGGTGGAAGGGGGAGGGGTGACCAGAGGTCACACTGATCGTGTTCTGATGGACAAGTGGAATATGCTACAGGCGACTTCATGTCCACAGTCACAGCTACAGCCATACACCTCTACATCTGGGAACATCCAGGTAGCTTTTCAGGAAGCTGGAGTAGAGTAAAATAAAATTTTTTTCTTGGCTTTCCATTCTACTTTGTCTAGTTTTCAGCTCTGGATGCCACTAGTTAAAAACTGCATCACCTGTTTCGTACTTCCCATTAATATTGTAGTTGTTGGTACACAAATGCTGTTATTTAAGTTACTCAAAAAATAAAAATAGTTCTTATTGCCCATGTAGTGCACTAAACATATATTTATCTTCAGATATTCCTTCTTCAGTGGCTTAGGCATCGCTTCACACGTTTCTGGAATTATTTTATTAACGTGCACTCTGATATTCGAGTGCTATATTGTAAACTAGGGTCGCTCTCTCCTGCATCAAGAGATCCCAGTAGCCTGTCTTCTGAACGTTGAAACGTCTCTGTGAAGTCGTTTCATAAGACGCTTGTCGAATTCAGTACAACCTATTCATTTTACTATCTGATTTTAGCTCAATTCATGAACTCTTCCAGATAGACTGAGCACTCAAATAAGGCATATTGTGTGTTTTAATATGGGTCTCGGTTTTGTTTTGTGGGAATCGCTGAACTGGTCATCGTCTGCTGGGAGCAGACGATGTTGCTTCTCGTTCAAAGGAGAGCACAGGATGAACAACTTAGGTGTCCAATACCTGAACAGAGAGGTTTACCCATCTCAGTCGAGGGCTGTGTCGAAAGCTGTTTTTGTGTGTGAGGTTGGTGACGGAGGGCTACCCCTCTGGTAGCTTCCGCTGCACGAGGAGCTAGGTAATCTGGGAAGAGAAAGGGGCACTCTTCGGTGACAGCTTGGTGAGCACGGATAGTAGCTCTTAAAGGGGGCTTCAGGCGATAGGAATGAGGTTGAGTTAGGACTTCGTTATGTTTAACTGGTGAAATACTTAAGAAATTTAGCTTATCTGAAGCGTGTGAAGCGAGTTATTTTTTTAATGATTTTTAATCTTATATTTTGTGGAAATTGCTTTTGTCTTTGTGCGTCGATTTTGTGCCACGTGGGCCGGCCGGAGTGGCCGAGCGGTTCTAGGCGCTACAGTTTGGAACCGCGTGACCTCTACGGTCGAAGGTTCGAATCCTGCCTCGGGCATGGATGTGTGTGATGTCCTTAGGCTAGTTAGGTTTAAGTAGTTCTGAGTTCTAGGGGACTGATGACCACACCAGTTAAGTCCCATAGTGCTCAGAGCCATTTCATCCTTTTTGTGCCACGTGTTTGGTAAGCAGTGACCCTTCTGGTTCACCACGGCACCACAATAGGCTTTATTTTAACAGTTTGCTTGTTTAATGAGCTACAATTTCTGCAAGAATATCTGTTCTTTCGTGCGCTTTCTACAGAGCAGCACAACAGTTTGAGTCAGAATGCATCACGTGCTCTAGTTCGGCCGTTTGCAAGCAGCAGACGCACTTAGTATGTTAAATAATTATCGCACAGCCTTATGTATTGGTTAAACCTCTGTCCAGAATAGAGCATGCGTAGAATCGTAATGCAAATCTCGCTTAGATATTTTTATGGTATTAATGCAAAGGATATGATAGTATAATTGTCTCTCACCCCCGTCTTCTGTGGTTCTTCTTGCTGTAGTTAAATTGTGCTCTGTTTCATTCTCACGTAATTCTTACTTACATATTTCGAGTCAGGCACCAGTTATGTGTAGTTAAGATGTGCAACCAAATATTTAGTTACAATAAATAATTTACGTGAAAGATAAATTCTTTGATGTCGACCTTACCCCCTTACTCTGATTCCCATTCCTGAATTAATCAAGTTGCTTCTTGTACGACATGGAGCGCTATTTATGTGGCTGCTTAAAGAAATTTGCGTACTTGTAATTATATTATTAAAGTAATTAAACTAATAATTTTCCAGCTCCATTTTTTTCTAAATGGTTAGGAAGGGCTTGGGCTGGTAGCGACCCTGAATTTCTGAATTTTTATCATTATTTGTGTGAGAGAAGCAGCTAAAAATGCGAGATAACGTATATGGCTCGATGTGCAACGTCGTAAACACAGTAATACGTTACAACGCATAGCATTTCTCAAGTGAGTATTCCGTTTTGTAATACGAGAAGCCACTTTATTGAGCAAGTACTTAAATGCACTCTCAGTCATTCGTAAGTGATTTGTATAAGACTTAACATTCTCCACTTGTAGCTCTCGTAACAAATTTTGCTGAGTGCTTTTACTATCTCGACCTAAATCCCACGGCTTCACCGAAGTATGTTTCCTTTTATTCCGTCGCTTTTATTACAAATGCACATCCAATGCAATGGTGGTACAAGAAATTGCAGCGCATAATAACAAGTTGTTATTTCCGTCATCTTGAACTTTGATGAAAAATATGATGACAGTGTTATACTTTTTTCTAGCACCACGTGAAACATCTTCGTCAAAGAAATTTAACGACTACTTCATCATATATCTTTGTTAAAGGAATATGATAGTGTAATACCGCCCTTCTATATTCGTTCGTCCTTGGTGACAGCTCGAAAAGCTTTCGTTACTTTGCCTTGGTCTTGGTGGTAAACAGGATGCAACTACTCCATTAAATTTCGGGAATGCAGCCGCATAAATTCTGCTTCTTCTTCTAATATTTCGGCTGTATATCTTTCAGCCATCTTCAGAGAGAGCCGTACGACTGCCGCTCCAGCGCTCGCTCCATCCTTTTAAACTCGCGGACCGCGCCACTGCGCATGCGGCCACAGATGAACAAGGCGCCAGTGATGTTGATCGGCGGAAAAGACGTAACATATGCATGAGTTACGTCTGTGGCTGCGCATTCGATCCATGCTGGGAGATCGATGTATTACTGGGAGCTGAACTGTAGCGACGTCTTTGTAAGTTCAATATTGAAAGTGCCGGATTCCATGATTTATCTAATGTGAAACCGCTGTCTCTATTAATTAAATTCTTCGCCAAGCGGATTTCAATGGCCTCTTTTACTACGGAGTCCCAGAAAGATGAAACAGAAGTCAGAATTTCGACATTTTCATATACCATAGAGTGACCAGAATCAATACAATGCTCTGCCACAGCCGATTTACTGGGTTGTAAGAGCCGAGTGTACCTGCGATGTTCCGTACACCTCTCTTGGACTGTACGATTCGTTTGTCCGATATATGAAAGGCCACATTCACATGGTATATTGTAAACTCCAGGTTTGTGGAGTAGTAAGTCATCTTTAACGGAACCCAGGAGTGCAGCCGTCTTCGCCGGTGGACGAAAAATCACTTTTACTTTATGTTTAGTGAGGATCCGTCCTATTTTGGATGAAAGGCTTTCCACATACGGCAGGACAGCCATAGATTTAAATGTTTCCTCGTCATCTTCTGCATTCCTTACGGACACCTTAGGTTTTATTTGTAGTACCTTACGTATCTGTTGTGGAGAATACCCGTTGTCCTCAAAAACTCTCTTCAAATGTAAAAGTTCGTCTTTTAAGCTACTTTCATCAGATATGACGTATGCTCGGTGTACCAAAGTTCTTAGAACACTACTCGTCTGCGAAGGATGGTGACAGCTATTTGCATGTAAATATAAGTCCGTATGGGTCGGTTTCCGATATACTGCATGACCCAGAGTGCCATCTTCTTTACGCCGAACCAAGACATCCAAAAATGGAAGACATCCCTCGTTTTCCACTTCCATTGTAAACTGAATTTGTCCATGGATGGAATTCAGATGGTTTAAGAAGTCCTGCAATTTGTCCTCGCCATGGGGCCACACTACAAAGGTGTCGTCAACGTACCTCCAAAAAACTGTAGGCTTCAAACTAGCAGACTCCAGGGCCTTCTCCTCGAAATCCTCCATAAATAAATTGGCCACCAAGGGTGACAAAGGACTACCCATGGCAACACCGTCAGTCTGTTCAAAAAACTCATTATTAAATAAAAAGTATGTGGAGGTCATCACATGGTGAAACAAAGCTAAAATCTCCTTATCAAAACTTTTTCCAATGAGATCTAAAGATTCAGAGAGAGGTACCTTAGTAAATAGCGACACTACATCAAAGCTGACTAATAGATCAGAGGTGTTCAGTTTCAAAGATTTTAATTTGCCAATGAAATCTGCAGAGTTCCTTATATGATGATCACATTTTCCCACAAGCGGCCTCAATAGTGACGCCAGGTGCTTGGCACAGTCATAGTTGGGAGAACCAATATTACTCACGATAGGACGTAGAGGAACGTCTTTCTTATGGATCTTTGGGAGTCCATAAAGCCTTGGAGGCACTGCACCACTTGGTTTCAGTCTTCGTATGACTTCCGGTGGAAATGGGGAGGCATTCAAAAGCGACGCCGTCTTCCTTACCACCTTGTTGGTGGGGTCCTTACTGATCTTCCGGTACATAATATCATTCAGTAAGCTGTATATCTTATCATGGTAGTCGTCACGTGACATTAAAACAGTGGCATTACCTTTATCAGCAGTGAGAACCACCGTTTTGGTATCTTGGCGGATCATATGTAGTGCAGTCCTCTCTGCCACAGATATATTGCTTCTTTGTGGGCGAGCCTTCAATACAGCTCGACAAGTTTCGCGTCTTAGTCATCTGCAGAATCCGTAGAGAGTGGTCGAACAGCTTCTTCAACGGCACTGATGAATGCAGGTATAGGCAAAACCTTTGGCGTGGGTGCAAAATTCAGTCCTTTGCTTAAGACCAGCATCGTAGCATCGTCCAAATCTCTATCCGTCACATTAATGACGAAGCGTCGAATGATACTTTCTTGCTGTGGAGATGGCTCAAGTCGGCTGAACTTTGCAGTGTCTTGATGTCGCTACCTCACGAACCCAGTCTGATTTGGCCCATGTTGTACCCTCTATCCAGTTCCAAGAGTTGCTGGGTAACTCCACAGACTTCTTCAGGTGCAGACGATAAAGTTCTTGAGAAACAAGATCCAGCTTCCTTCGTGTAAATCGGATCCTCTCCTTAACGATAGCAGAACCAGCTTTAAATAAAATCTTATTCATGGAAGTCGATTTTATAAAATGTACTAACCTGGCAAACTTCGGAATTATGCCATGGTCACGGCACCTCAGTAAAAAACTTAAAGAGCTCAATAATCTCGCTCTCAAATGTCGTAGCTTGTCCAGTCGTCGAACACATAAAACCATCTCCACCCCGAAGAGGTACTTGATGTGAATCATCAGTTTTTCGCGGCGCAAAGACTGCTCCATTAAATTTCGGGAATGCAGCCGCATAAATTCTGCTTCTTCTTCTAATATTTCGGCTGTGCCGTGACCATGGCATAATTCCGAAGTTTGCCAGGTTAGTACATTTTATAAAATCGACTTCCATGAATAAGATTTTATTTAAAGCTGGTTCTGCTATCGTTAAGGAGAGGATCCGATTTACACGAAGGAAGCTGGATCTTGTTTCTCAAGAACTTTATCGTCTGCACCTGAAGATGTCTGTGGAGTTACCCAGCAACTCTTGGAACTGGATAGAGGGTACAACATGGGCTAAATCACTGGGTTCGTGAGGTAGCGACATTAAGACAGACTGCAAAGTTCAGCCGACTTGAGCCATCTCCACAGCAAGAAAGTATCATTCGACGCTTCGTCATTAATGTGACGGATAGAGATTTGGACGATGCTACGATGCTGGTCTTAAGCAAAGGACTGAATTTTGCACCCACGCCAAAGGTTTTGCCTATACCCTGCATTCATCAGTGCCGTTGAAGAAGCTGTTCGACCACTCTCCACGGATTCTGCAGATGACTAAGACGCGAAACTTGTCGAGCTGTAATGAAGGCTCGCCCACAAAGAAGCAATATATCTGTGGCAGAGAGGACTGCACTACATATGATCCGCCAAGATACCAAAACGGTGGTTCTCACTGCTGATAAAGGTAATGCCACTGTTTTAATGTCACGTGACGACTACCATGATAAGATATACAGCTTACTGAATGATATTATGTACCGGAAGATCAGTAAGGACCCCACCAACAAGGTGGTAAGGAAGACGGCGTCGCTTTTGAATGCCTCCCCATTTCCACCGGAAGTCATACGAAGACTGAAACCAAGTGGTGCAGTGCCTCCAAGGCTTTATGGACTCCCAAAGATCCATAAGAAAGACGTTCCTCTACGTCCTATCGTGAGTAATATTGGTTCTCCCAACTATGACTGTGCCAAGCACCTGGCGTCACTATTGAGGCCGCTTGTGGGAAAATGTGATCATCATATAAGGAACTCTGCAGATTTCATTGGCAAATTAAAATCTTTGAAACTGAACACCTCTGATCTATTAGTCAGCTTTGATGTAGTGTCGCTATTTACTAAGGTACCTCTCTCTGAATCTTTAGATCTCATTGGAAAAAGTTTTGATAAGGAGATTTTAGCTTTGTTTCACCATGTGATGACCTCCACATACTTTTTATTTAATAATGAGTTTTTTGAACAGACTGACGGTGTTGCCATGGGTAGTCCTTTGTCACCCTTGGTGGCCAATTTATTTATGGAGGATTTCGAGGAGAAGGCCCTGGAGTCTGCTAGTTTGAAGCCTACAGTTTTTTGGAGGTACGTTGACGACACCTTTGTAGTGTGGCCCCATGGCGAGGACAAATTGCAGGACTTCTTAAACCATCTGAATTCCATCCATGGACAAATTCAGTTTACAATGGAAGTGGAAAACGAGGGATGTCTTCCATTTTTGGATGTCTTGGTTCGGCGTAAAGAAGATGGCACTCTGGGTCATGCAGTATATCGGAAACCGACCCATACGGACTTATATTTACATGCAAATAGCTGTCACCATCCTTCGCAGACGAGTAGTGTTCTAAGAACTTTGGTACACCGAGCATACGTCATATCTGATGAAAGTAGCTTAAAAGACGAACTTTTACATTTGAAGAGAGTTTTTGAGGACAACGGGTATTCTCCACAACAGATACGTAAGGTACTACAAATAAAACCTAAGGTGTCCGTAAGGAATGCAGAAGATGACGAGGAAACATTTAAATCTATGGCTGTCCTGCCGTATGTGGAAAGCCTTTCATCCAAAATAGGACGGATCCTCACTAAACATAAAGTAAAAGTGATTTTTCGTCCACCGGCGAAGACGGCTGCACTCCTGGGTTCCGTTAAAGATGACTTACTACTCCACAAACCTGGAGTTTACAATATACCATGTGAATGTGGCCTTTCATATATCGGACAAACGAATCGTACAGTCCAAGAGAGGTGTACGGAACATCGCAGGTACACTCGGCTCTTACAACCCAGTAAATCGGCTGTGGCAGAGCATTGTATTGATTCTGGTCACTCTATGGTATATGAAAATGTCGAAATTCTGACTTCTGTTTCATCTTTCTGGGACTCCGTAGTAAAAGAGGCCATTGAAATCCGCTTGGCGAAGAATTTAATTAATAGAGACAGCGGTTTCACATTAGATAAATCATGGAATCCGGCACTTTCAATATTGAACTTACAAAGACGTCGCTACAGTTCAGCTCCCAGCATGGATCGAATGCGCAGCCACAGACGTAACTCATGCATATGTTACGTCTTTGCCGCCGATCAACATCACTGGCGCCTTGTTCATCTGTGATCGCATGCGCAGTGGCGCGGTCCGCGAGTTTAAAAGGATGGAGCGAGCGCTGGAGCGTCAGTCGTACGGCTCTCTCTGAAGATGGCTGAAAGATATACAGCCGAAATATTAGAAGAAGAAGCAGAATTTATGCGGCTGCATTCCCTAAATTTAATGTAGCAGTCTTTGCGCCGCGAAAAACTGAAGATTCATATCAGGATGCAACTAATTCATCATTTTACTATCATTTCCTTGTTCGCTAAAGCGTCAACAGTTCATAGTTTCTATATTGAAGAATTATAAGCTGCTGCCTTCTTATCTCGATTGCGGTATTCCTTGCTCTTGCTTTTCCACAAACATGTGTGATTCGTATCAATTTCAATGAATTCGTCGATGAAGTGATGAATGTCTGCCATTTTAAATCTGACTGCACGAACAGACGAGAAATGCTAGACTGAACAAACAACTGGTATGTTTCGGACGCCACGTGTGCGGCGTTCTTCTGTTCACACGTTACGATTTGTATGTGCGGCAGTCGTTGATGCCCACAGATGTGAGCAGTTTTGCTCAGATCTCCAAATCCATGTTACAGGTTTGCTCACATCTCATGGCTCCCCAAGTCCCCTGTTCCCACACGACCAACTGCCTGCGCAGACGTGATACGCGCAAATATTTCCACAGACAGTTCGTTGCGCATGGACGGGCCTAAGGCTAGGTTCAGATACCGTTGCCTCGGTAATTATCAGTCAAGTCCGTCACTGCGATTGCTAAAGCGAAAGAAAGTCGGCATGAAAAAAATACTTAGGACATAAAGGTGCAGTCACTGCAGTGGCCTCTGAACGTAAACTGACACGAATAAAGTATACCGAAAGGAGTTCACAGAGAAGATTTCAAAGACTCATTGAAACCATACACTTAGTGGTATAAAAACATCAAAGACACAGTATTACAGTAACGAGCGGGAATAACATTCTAACCGAATTACCAGCGAAAGTTCACGAAACTTTACGAAGGTAAATTCAAAGCATCAGTGACAGTACGTATTAACAGTAATGACCTTGGCGCTAGTTGCGTGGTGGCTCACTTCTCGGGTGAGCGTAATGGAATAGTGGTGCACGTATCAGTTTTTATAAAGGTCAACATCGGACGCAAATAACAATCGAGCTGACCAACTTTAAACTGCTAGACTCACAATGTTCTTATGCGCAAAGTCAGTCAAAAAGTCAAGATCAGTGTTTTGAGTAGTTTGCAACAGGCATTGTGAATTATGAAGGAGGTGCAGTTGTGCACCCATCTGTCAACCAGACTCATATATTCTTTTTATCTGAAGCAAATAACAGGTGACGTAACTGTGAAACAGACGCGATACGGCAAGTGGCAACAATGTATACGGGTCGTCTGGGTACTACGGCTCACACACGTTGCGTTAGGTTTACGTGCTCCGAGATGGATGCAGGGATTATGAAATTCCACAAAATTACTAACACACAAGTGCAAATTTTGTGCGCTGCGATATTTAACTAAAGTTGTACGGCAACTTGTTGGATCAGCAACTCGTTGGATGTGTTTGTGGAGAGACACAATTAAGCAGTGGTCTATGAAGGAGTGCATTACTGCATACAGTGTCAACAGGACTATGTCTGGCCTGGGTGCCACACTGTCAATCACTGTAGTAAACACTTGTGCCTATGCGAAGGCTATAGGTGACTCTAGTTGTAGACTAAGCCTCGCTGGCCGATATCCACTATGAACTGGAACTCCGCACGAGGTCTCTCGTACGCCAAAGTGGAACATGAACTGCCCATTGCTGCCTATGCCCGCCGCTTATCACAACGCACAAGTCCGCAAACTTCGAAGCACTGTCCACGGCACCGGTAGGATACTGTCTCTGCGTGCCAGCTTCGATTAGGTCCACAGGCGAGGACACAACTCTCCTTTGCTCCGAACCTCCTCACCATCGTCTTTTGCTGCTACTACGATGGGAGTGTGAGGGGTAGGGGATTTTTGGAGGGGGGAGGTGGCGGTGTGGCGGGGAGAGGTGGGGTGGGGAGTGGATACAGCAAGCGAGGAGGAAACGGAATCCGTGAGTGCGTAATTGGTGCCGAGCCCCCGCTCCTGTCGTGGCACTCGTCTTGCGACCGCCCCAGAATCCCAGCCAAAAAACGAGGCGGAGGGCACACTCTTGCATTTGTCAATGGAGCGCAATCTTTACGGTGTTGACCAGCAACGGCGTCTTGATGTGAGATGGCTGCATCTTCGTAGGCCACGGCGTGGAATGGACCACATCTGGAAGACATCTGTTCTCCATGCGGTACTGTATGAGGCGTCGGGTCCAGGTCCGTGGGTTCGGGGCATGTTAGTGGCGACGGAGGACCCCAGGTCGCTGGATGAGTGCAGGCTGCATCAGAAAACAAATCTGTAAACAAAGACTCGGTGGCAGGATCACGCGAATTACAAGGGCCAAAATCGTTCCGATGCCTCCAATGCAAATCTCCCGGACGCTGTACAAGAACAATGGGTCTACGAGGTGCAGCCAGAAAGTAAGCTTCCTTACTTTTTTAAAAACAAAAACAAAGACAGCGTATGTACACTAAAACCTCTTTTGGAAACAGATGCTATCTTTCGACATGATCACAAAAGAACTGAGACGCTTGTCGTATCGGGGGACAAAATTTGGTATTCCTGTGTTATGGAAGTCTCCCGCCTGTGAATGGAATCAGCGTGTGACAGTCGTCTGCAGCTCTTCGTCGTTGTCAAAACGCAGGGCAGGAAGTTAATGAGCAAAATGCCCTTCCTGTCCCAGAACACCGTACACATCACATTTTGCACCGAGACAGTTTGTTTGGTATTCGCATTGGCCGGACATCCACTGTGACTCCAATGGATTGACTGCTGCTTGTTATGCAACAGTTCTTGGTGGCCAGGCTGTTGCATTAAGATTCGATTTACAGATCCAGTTATATGGCTCCTTCCGTGTATAACGATTTTACGACTGTGTCGTGTGGCGCCTGAAGATGGCATCAATATAATGCCGAAACACGTAGCACATAAGAAGTTCATAAAATAAATTTCTACAATACATACGGCTGTTGGTAAATTATTGCATCAAGAAATACATGCCAGCCTTTGTCCCATGGTCCGTAATGGATCAACGAAGAAAGAAGCTATGAAGTGTGGTCAGCAACCTTATAAAACTACAATACGAGATTTGCTTGCCAGTCTTGAGTCCCATACAAGGGTGCATTTTGGAAGAGGGATGTAATTATCGTACACCGTATCTTAAATGTGTGGTGCATAAACATATGAAGGGCTTATTTCAATAGTGGTACAAGTCCATTACCTCCACTTTTCTGTCTATAATGCTTCTGAAATTAATGAGCCAAACAAACAGAAAGAAACGTTCATCTCTAGCAAGAAGCCATATGCTTGAATATTTCTGGTATCTCAACTGCAGATTTTTCAGCGCTCATTTAACTTTATGACTTTGTACCACAATATGAACAAAAATGGACTTGTACCACTATTGAATTAAACCCTTCGTATAATCAAACAGAGTGATAAGAGAACAACATAACATGCAAGGATTGTAGGCACTTTTCGAAATGGGTTGTCGCATTTACCACTTCGCAAGAGAACGAAAAATATGGTCTAGTACTATGGTGCCTAAGGGTTCTCCTCTTGGCAGCATCAGGCTCTAAACTTGACTCCAATAATAGCTAATTCTTGCACCATCTTCAGTGACAATGTCATTGGCGAGACGTTGTCGGAGCTTTAATCATATATGAGAACAAGTTTCGTGACAAAATGTTAATATCCAACACTACACTCCTGATGATGTTGCTGTTTAAAGTATCGAGTTTTTGCTACTAAATAGTGCATTTTTGTTGATAAGACTGAATGGCTAAATCCAGCAACTCAGAGTGGTTCAATAACATACATGTGTAGTGGGTAAAATAATATATGACCGCCGCTGGAATCGGGAAGAAATCGTGGCGATTCTACTGTTATCAGATACGCGCATCCCATTTTCTTCCATGAGTCATTATCCTCGATGCGACGTTGACGCGATGTCATCAAGCGGCAATATGACACAAAGCTTCATGATGCGACTGTGTTATGACGTCGAGAGCAGTTGGACGACACTCACTTAATTCGATAAAATATGTAAAACTCTGGTAAATGCGGAAAGGTACGGAAAAATACGAGGCTGTGTGAAAAATACGTAAAACTGGTGAAGAATGAAAATAAATATCTGCCTCGGTCTGCTAGTACCTTAGATGATGAAAAATCAATAAGTAAACTTAGGTTATCCCGGCCGGTGTGGTCGAGCGGTTCTAGGTGCTTCAGTCTGTAACCGCGCGATCTCTACGGTCGCAGGTTCGAATCCTGCCTCGGGCATGGATGTGTGTGATGTCCTTAGGTTAGTTAGGTTTAAGTAGTTCTTAGTTCTAGGGGACTGATGACCTCAGATGTTAAGTCCGATAGTTCTCAGAGCCATTTGAACCATTTGAGCCAAACTTAGGTCATGTGATTTAACGTATTGTGTTATTAACAAATAGACATAGCCTACAACCTTTCCCTACGGTTATGAAAGATAGAGGTAAGGAAGGGGTATACGCTGCAACCCTTGGCCCACAGTAACACTATTTTGCGGAAATAACAAATAACCGACAAACCAATTGTAAGCACCTCTTACATACAGCTGTCAACGGCACAATCTTTCTGTGGCGATCGATATTGCACAGTACACATCTAACTCACAACACTAGAACATTTTATGTATATTCTTTTGTCCCCTTAAGTTAATTGTAACATGTCCTCACCGTACGTGTCAACCATCAGTGCTCTACGACCAAACATATGAACGTCAGTCGGTGCACGGTATGGATGATACTAGTCCGTCATTTTATTTGAGGCGTGACAGCTCGCTCGAAGTCGATTTCCGCATAAATGATAGTCTTTGGTCAGCGGCCGAGTGGCAGAAACGAGGTGAGCTGGGTCGCGGAGAGAAAACTGGGAGACAGTCGGCGGAGTGGAGTCGAGTCGGGACAAGGGAGACCGGGAAGGCGCGTGCTTGCCAATATAGTCTAGAGATTCCAGCCGTGTTCCGCTGTGGGGCTGGCAGTGGATTGGAATGGCGGCTGTCTTTACCCTCCTGCCGTGGCTTTGTCGCACGTTAATTTACCCGCAAGTGTCTTAGCTTCTTACTGGCTTTGCCGACGGTGGTTTTTGGGCAGACTTGAAGGTGAATATTTCGTCTATTTGAAAACCGAGGTACGAACGTTGCTGTACTCTTACTCCATGCTTCGTGGTTACTTCTGTTTGAATTGTGACTTGCTGGTTGTGAGAGAAAGAAAGTGACTTCTGAAGTGCTGTGAGGTGTCTGCACCCCGGTTTATTTGTAAATATATGTTTCACGTGTCATTGATTCTGAAGGCTCGAGTATGAGTAGCCTGATTGACTTTTTGAAGGACTTTTGCTTTAAATAGGTAACAGCTCCTTGTTATACTGAATGGTAGCCCCATGCTGTGGCTTACCTAATGTTGCATTTTAGTGTGTTTTAGTGTTGCCGACGGAACGCCTGTAATGCTAAGTAAGTCCTCACCGTGTGTTTGCACTGGTTTATGCTCTGGTCGTATCATTTTGCGCATTTGTGTGCTGGACGGAGCAGGGCAAACTGTAAACGAAAGGCACTTTTGTCACTTCTCCTAGTAGTTAAACCTTACTGAATTTCAATCTGTGATATACACCCCCTCAGGACTCTGAGTTGTTGTAGCTCCAACGTTCTATGAAGTGGCTTTTCATTCGTCTTTGCTAAGGACGTTGGTTATTTGCAGTTACCATTCTTGCCTTGCTATGCCGTTTAGGTGAAAAGGTTAAAGAGAGATTGCTTTGTGTTGATTAGTCGATACGACCCACTGAAGTCTCTAAATTGCAGGTGTATTTGTGCTTAGATCGATTTCTTTGACATCCTTGTTAGCCCGGCCATAAGCATTATGCACAAAATGTTGTTTCAACTTCACTGTAGATAAACTATAGCAGTGAACCCTGTATTTTCACTCCTTGAGGCTTATTCGTGCAATTGTTCCGGTGACAAACCCACAATTACTCATTTTGATGCATACGCTGCAACGTTATATACGCTAGCGAAAGCTATTATCATTGATGGGGCACTTGCCTACTGTTCTGTGAGCTGTAGCTGCTCTAAAGGCGTTGGGTCAGTACAGTTGAACGGTGGCAGGTGCTGTCATGGTATAGTGTAGCTGACTTACACCAGATCCGATAAATCTGGAAGCCCATACGCAGCTTTCTGCTGCTGCTGCTACTGTGGCGCTAGTGGTATGTGGTGTAACCATCCAGCAGTTCTGCTACCACCAGTTCTGGACACGTTAACAATATCAAACTATAGGCATATATTGGAATATACAGGGTGATTCAGAAAGAATACCACAACTTTAAAAATGTGTATTTAATGAAAGAAACACAATATAACCTTCTGTTATACATCATTACAAAGAGTATTTAAAAAGGTTTTGTTTCACTCAAAAACAAGTTCAGAGATGTTCAATATGGCCCCCTCCAGACACTCGAGCAATATCAACCCGATACTCCAACTCGTTCCACACTCTCTGTAGCATATCAGGCGTAACAGTTTGGATAGCTGCTGTTATTTCTCGTTTCAAATCATCAATGGTGGCTGGGAGAGGTGGCCGAAACACCATATCCTTAACATACCCCCATAAGAAAAAATCGCAGGGGGTAAGATCAGGGCTTCTTGGAGGCCAGTGATGAAGTGCTCTGTCACGGGCTGCCTGGCGGCCGATCCATCGCCTCGGGTAGTTGACGTTCAGGTAGTTACGGACAGATAAGTGCCAATGTGGTGGCGCTCCATCCTGCTGAAATACGAATTGTTGTGCTTCTTGTTCGAGCTGAGGGAACAGCCAATTCTCTAACATCTCCAGATACTGTAGTCCAGTTACAGTAGCACCTTCGAAGAAAAAGGGACCAAAAACTTTATTGGCTGAAATGGCACAGAAAACGTTCACCTTAGGCGAGTCACGTTCATACTGAGTTGTTTCCCGCGGATTCTCAGTGCCCCATATACAGACATTGTGACGGTTGACTTTCCCGTTAGTGTGGAAAGTTGCTTCATCACTAAACCCAATCTTTAAAAACGAAAGATTCATCTGTTTCCATTTGAGCAAGGATAAAATCACAGAAATCGATTCTTTTAATCTTATCAGCTGCAGACAGTGCTTGAACCAATTTCAGACGATAAGGTTTCATAACTAACCATTTTCGTAGGACTCTCCATACAGTTGATTGTGGAATTTGCAGCTCTCTGCTAGCTCTGTGAGTCGATTTTCCTGGGCTGCGAACAAATGCTTGCTGGATGCGTGCTACATTTTCATCACTCGTTCTCGGCCGTCCAGAACTTTTCCCTTTGCACAAACACCCATTCTCTGTAAACTGTTTATACCAACGTTTAATACACCACCTATCAGGAGGTTTAACACCATACTTCGTTCGAAATGCACGCTGAACAACTGTCGTCGATTCACTTCTGCCGTACTCAATAACACAAAAAGCTTTCTGTTGAGCGGTTGCCATCTTAGCATCAACTGAAGCTGACGCCTAGTCAACAGCGCCTCAAGCGAACAAATGTACAACTAAATGAAACTTTATAGCTCCCTTAATTCGCCGCAGATAGTGCTTAGCTCTGCCTTTTGTCGTTGCAGAGTTTTAAATTCCTAAAGTTGTGGTATTCTTTTTGAATCACCCTGTATATTTGTTAATACAATAGTGATAATTATATTATTAATATTTGATACTTTCAGATCAGTCTTATTTCTCTCGTACCTTATCGTGCTGGCTGGTCCCTACTGCTGATGCTGTTGGCGCTCTGTCGTCCTTTCACTTTGAAGCTTTGAAGATCAGACTTCGAATGGAGGGATGGGGGGCGGCTTGGAATGCTGAACTCACAATACAATAAAGGGACGTGAATAGGGAGCTCGATTCCTATTAGTCCAATCAGTTTCCCACCGTTCTATTGTGCTCCCATATAGTTGGGTTTCCTGCCATTTTTAAGCCACGTGTCCACCATCACATAGCTGACTAATAATTATGGGGATTTCCGTGGGTGACGTTGATCAAATCCCGGTGGTTCCCCAGGGCAGGTACTAGGGGTTTACCATGAATATATTCGGTCAACTTCCTAACCTGAAACTAGATGTGTAACCTCACACCACATGTCATAAGATCGTTATTTCATCAGGAATCGCCTTGAGGTTTTACTAACTGGTAGCTGGGATGCTAGCTGGGATGCCTTGACAAATGTCATTTGTCAAAAGTTCTACAAAACTTAGCTACCAGACAGCTTATAGTGTGACTCTGCAGTTTCTTTCGGCATTGTATATTACAGAATCATTATCTAGCATAAAGCTAGATCTCTGTTAGGCACAAACAAGAACGTTGGGGCTGATGGAATGACTGCCGACGACAGAACGAGTAGATTTGCCTTCGCACCTCTTACATGTGCATCGATACCGCATGTTCACCGCAAAACTGGAAGGTGGAAAAAATGGTTCAAATCGCTCTGAGCACTATGGGATTTAACATCTGAGATGATAAGTGCCCTAGACGTAGAACTACTTAAACCTAACTAACCTACGGACATCACACAACGTCCATGCCCGAGGCAGGATTCGAATCTGCGACCGTAGCAGCGGCGCGGTTCCGAACTGAAGCGCCCAGAACCGCCCGGCCACAGAGGAAGGTGGGCAGTTGAAAGTCCAAGAGTTTTTCTCGACGGTCATTGAAGCTGAAGTTACTGACTGATTAGCATACCATTGTAATAAATTATTTTGAATTGTTTAAAAAAATGGGTGACTGGCTCACCTATTTTTTTTGAAAGTGTTCAGCCAGTCACATTTCCCTGTGCTTCTCTTTTATCTTATCTGTTGTTTCACATCTGTTTTAATCCCAGGTATAGAACCTTTCACCTCTTCTCCGTTGTCTTAAGGCGTGTGATAGTGATTGCGTGGTCAACGCAGGTGAATATGAGTAACCGAGGGGGTTTCTGTAAGACTCCAGTACTGTATGGAGTCTCAGATTAAAACAGTCATTGCATCCGAACTAAGCATTATAACCACCCTTGTTTTGTAACTCACTAATGTACACTTCATTACACGATATCTTTCCCAAACCTCCCCATGAACTAAGAAACTTGCTGTTTTTGGGGAGTCTTACGTGCCTCCGTGTTACAGACAGCCGTGCTGTAGGTGCAGTCCCAGTGGCGGCGTACATGATGAGCGGCCAGATAAACGTGTGCTTCCTGAACAGGGGAAACAGCGTTATCAGTACTTGCAGGTGCAACAGTCTGGAAGATTGACTTATCTGTCCTCGCAACATCAGCCAAAATGTTCTTGCTGTGCTGGTACTGCGAACGGCTCAAAGCAAGGAGCAACTACAGCCAGGGAGCATGCGGCGTTACTGTATGCTTAGATGACGATGGCATCTTCTTGCATAAAATATTCCGGAGATGGTAAAGTTCTCATTCGGATCTCAGTGTGCAGGCTACTCAGGGGAGCATGTCGTCATCAGAAGAATAAAATTGGTGTTCTGTGCGTCAAAGGGTCGAACGATACATCCCTGAATTGTGTTGGTAGGTCAGAAAATTTATAAACACAAATGGATAGGTTGAAGTTATAGTTACATACAGTGGGTATCAGTAAAGTTCAGTGACAGGAGGAACAGGTCTTCCAGTCAAGTGAGTGCAGGGTTATAAATACTAAATCAAACAGGGGTATTGCAGGAACGGGTTTAATAAAGAATTAAAAAAAAATAGGAATGACGGTAAGCTATTGTGGATAGCACAATGAACGCATTAACATAACCAAGATAGGCACTAAGCCTACACCCACCACAGTGTTCAAGATTTTATGCCGACTAGCTCCGCAGATGATGGAGAGATTGAAGAACTGTATGATGGGATAAAAGAAATTATTCAGGTAGCTAAGATAGACGAGCATTTATTGCTCATGGGACATTGGAAGGAAAACAGTACATGAATATGAATTGCGGGATAGGAATGAAAGAGAAAGACACCTGGTAGAGCTGTGCACGGAGCGTACCACCGCCAACACTTAAGAATCATGAATGAGAATGGCACACAAGGAAGAGATCTAGAGACACCGCAAGTTCCAGATCGATTGTATAGCTGTAAGACAGAAATTTGCAACCAGATTTAAAATTTTAAGACATTTCCGAGGGCAGATGTTTACTTTGACCACAATTTGTTGTTTATGAACTGTAGATTAAAACTGAATAAATTGCAAAGAGATAGGAAATTAAGGAGATGGGCCTAGATAAGTTGAAAGAACGAGAGGTTGTTGAGAGTTTCAGAGGGAGCATTAGTCGACGACTAACTAGAAGATGGTAATGGAATGCAATACAAGACGAACGGGTAGCTTTGAAAGATTAAATAGCTAAGGTAGCAGAAAATCGAAAAGGTAAAAAGACAAGACCTTGTAGACATCGTTCGATATCGCAAGAGATATTGAATTTAATTGATGAAACGAGAAATCATAAAAATGCAGCAAATGAAGCATGTGAAAGAGAATAACAACGTCTAAAATTGGGATTAACAGGAGGTGCATAATGGCTAGGCACAAATGGCTAGAGTGTAGTGTCAAGGAAGCCTGCAGACCCAGTTCGCTAGACAAACAATCAAATTATTGAGTTTTATTTCAATAACAATTTTATTTCAATAAAAAAACTGCAGATTCTTAACTTTGTGCAGTTACACAGATGTGTCACATGCTAAGGGCGACATACGAAATAATCAGTATTTGCAGTGACTGCTGCTCTCTAACTGACAAAAGCCTTTCATCAACTGCTATCGAAGCGCCTATCGTTGACGCTGCTATCGAAGTCGTTAATCGTGAAGCTGCTATCGAACTGGACCGCCACGTCAGGCACGGCAGTTATCTCCCCTTCACCTAGGCGCCGCTTCTGTCGCGTTGTCCTGCTGGAAGGAGGTCCGGTCAGCGTGCGATTGGCTGACCTTTTCACACCCTTCCCTTCTCTTTCGTTCCCGACTGGCGTGCCGGCGTTGACTGAACACAGTAACATAGAGGACAAAAGTAAGGTTGTAGAAGCAAACGTCACTTTGGGAAAGATAAATCCCACCTACAGAAAAATTAAAGAAGCCTTTGGAGAAAAGAGAAGGAAGAATATTAAGAGCTCAGATGGAATACTAGTACTAAGCAAAGAGGGAAAGCTAAGAGGTGGAAGGAGTGCGTAGAGAGTCTCTACGACGAAGATGACAATTACGGCAGTAATATAGAAATGGAAGAGGAAAGGAAATTTTGGAAATTTGGGGTACGGTTCTATGGGACCAAAAAGCTGAGGTCATCGGTCCCTAGTAGTACACACTAATTAATCTAACTTACGCTAAGGACAATACACACACACCCATGCCTGAGGGGGGGGACTCGAACCTCCGACGGGGGGGAGGCGCTCGAACCGTGACAAGGTGCTCAGACAGCTCGGCTACCCCGCGCGGAGGAATAAGAAAAGGAATAGGACGTAGATAAAAATGCAGTTGGATATATGATATTGCGAGAAGAATTTGACAGAACACGGAATAAACTAAGTCAGAATTATGATGCCAAAGAAAGCAAGCGCTGACAGATTGGAATGCTACAAGACTACAAGTTTGATAACTCATGGTTGCTATATAGCAGAAAGGAAAAACTGACAGGAGACGAACTCGGTGAATATCAGACAAATGGAGGAACACACAAGGCAATACTGAGTCTATGACTTCTCTTAGAAGATAGATTAAGGAAAGGGGACACTACGTTTACTGAATTTGTAGACTTAGAGAAAGCTTTCGACACTGTTGACAGGAATACACTCTTTGAAATTCTGAAGGTAGCAGGGGCAAACTACAGGGAGCGAAAGGCCATTTATAACTCATACAGAAACCATACGCCACTTACAAGAGTCAAGGGGCAAGACAGGAAAACAGTTGTTGAAACGCTGTTAAGTCCCATAGTGCTTAGAGCCTCAGTTGTTGAAACGGAAGTGAGACAGCGTTGCAGCCTACCCCTATTGTTATTCTATCTGTACACTGAGCTATCAGTGAACGAAAGCGCTGAAAAATTTCGAGTAGGAGTTAAAGTTCGAGGCGAGGAAATAAAAGCTTTGCCGTTTGCGATGACACTGTAACTCTTTCAGAGACAGCAAAGGACTTAGTACAGTAGTTGAAAGGAATGGACATTTTCTTGAAAGGAGAATATAAGATTAACATCAACAAAAGCAAAACAAGGATAATGGAACGTAGTAGAATTACAGCAGGCTGTGCTGAGGGAATTAGATTAGGAAAGAAGATATCAAAAGTAGTAGCCGAGTTTTGCTATCTGGGCAGCAAAATAACACATGGTGGCCGAGTTAGATAGGATAATAAAATGTAGATTGACGATGGCAAGAAAAGCGTTTCTCATGGAGAGAAATTTTTTAACATCGACTTTGGATCTAAGTGTTAGAAAATCTTATCTGAAGATATTTGTCTGGAATGTAGCCTTGTATAGAAGTGAAACATGGACGATAAAGCAGTTCAGACAAGAAGAGAACGGAGGCTTTTGAAATGTAGTACTATGGAAGAATGCTGAGGTTTGGATGGGTAAATCGCGTAACTAATTACAAAGTACCGAACAGAATTGGGAAGAAAAAATATTGTGTCATAACTTGACTAAAAGAATGCTTCGGTTGGTAGAACACATTATGAGGCACCATGTGATCACCAGTTTGGTATTGGAGGGGAGTGTGGAGGATAAAAATCTTAGAAGGATACCAAGAAATAATTATAGTAAGCTGGTTCAGAAATACGTAGGTTGCAGCTGTTATTCGTAGGTAAAGAGGCTTCCATAGGATGGAGCAGCATGGAGAGCTATACCAAACCATTATTTGAGCCGAAGACCACAACAACAACAACAGCAACAACAACGACAACGACGACGAAAACGACGACGACAACTTTCCTTTGCGCTGCGAAAACTAGGCTTGCAATGATTCATAAGACGTTGGAACGTGATGGTTTGTATAAACCATGAATTAGTGTTACTTATGCAGTTATAACGTTTGTTTTTTTTTTTTTTTTTTTTTGAAATTTTTCTTCCTGCTGCGAATAGAGACACATCTACTGACACATGTACGAGTATGAACAGTCGATATTGACTTAGCTCAAGGGCATGAGACCTACAGTCGAAATGCTATATATGTCAGACATTAACTAATATCACCATCGTAAATTACTATTATGGGTGCAGTGCAAGAGATTCCTGAAACAAATTCCCCAACAGATATCGGAGTAATGAAACATGAGCCAGGGCAACCATTCAGATAAAAACTTCTTAAAGCGTCCTATGGATACGTCGTGTCATTCGAAAGCCAGACAACTGCAAGTTCATGAGGTTCCATGCGAAAGATACAAACCAAATGGTGCACTAGCTGGAGTATTTTGATGTAAAAGAAATGTGTTCGCAACTGTGAATACGGTTAGACTTCTGCTGCACAGGTTTTTTAATGTCTTTTCAAATTTTTTACCTGACAGGGACTCGAACCCGGATTTCTCGGTTTGCGCTGGTGGCAGCTTTAACCACATCGGCCATCCGAGCACGCCTCCCGGACCGATCGAGACCTCCTTACGGCACCGTGTGTCCACGTCCTGCACCCCACCTTTGCTATCATTCCCGTACAAGGAGAGACTTTATTTATTACCGTCGTGACTTTTCTACTTACGTAGTATTATTTTACAGTGACTATGTTTCACAATGCACTATGCACTGTCCTTCAGAAATGCATGGATGTCTGAAGAACACTGCTACGAGGTACAGCTGTATGAGATACTTGAAGAAATGTATTCGCTGTTGCATAACTGTAGGACACTGCATAATACGCAGTAAAACTGCAAAGTAGTGCCCTGAAGTATACCTAGTAGTGGTAGTGATAAAACGGCGGTTGCCAACTAGATATCAGATGTCATCAGTAGCACAGTGGTTTGTTTTTGGCTGGACGTTCCGTCCGGAAGCACGCTTTCACCACTCTCCCTGCCTGCCCCTGGTCCTCACCCTCCCTTCCTCATCACACGCTGAAACCCGGAAACGCTGTTGCTTTTGCATCTCGGTCCGGTGACGGACGCTTAATGAGGACCTCCGACAGCGCTGAATGGACGCGCTGAACTGGCTCGCTGCCGAGCTCTTTTGTTCTGCTGTAGTATTGTCCACGTGCTGGGCCGCGGTATGGGGTTACGCAGCCACTACAGCGGTCCCGCTGTGAAAGGGCGCCGCAGACCAAACTCTCTCTCCCCACCTCTCCCACTCTCTCTTTGCTTTCTCCACCCTGTTCCGTGTACTCCCTCTCTCTCTCTCTCTCTCTTTATCTACCTACCTACCTAACTCTCTGTCTCTCACACACATGCACACACATATGCAAACTCGTGCAATATGAAACCCTGCTGTCACGTATTTACTCTTTCGATTTCAGCCGCTAGGTTAAGAATAACAAGTATTGTTTTCGCTCACAATGGACTTGTCAAAATCGGCCGTACGGCGCGTTTGTGTAACTTGGTGCAACACGGTCTGCATTTTGCAAATCGGGCCTGGGACAAAGGTTACAAACGAGTGCTAGTCGCTTTTATTCGTGTCGTTTACCGCATGTTGGACCCGAAATAAAACTCGCTCCTGACTCCCTGCAGTACTCTTGAATAAAAAATAACCCCTTTGTGTCTCAATAAAGAATCTTGTCCGGAGAAACTATGATGGAACTATTTAAAAACTACAACGAGAAAAGATTAGTTGATGGTACGAGAATGATACATTTTTTTATCCGCAGCGTTTTACGAACTCGTATTTCTTTTATTTAATTTGTTAGCTACTCTACTGGCCGCAGGTGTCGCGAAGAACGCAGAAGATTGGCAGTAAGCTCACAGCAGAAACTGTACACAAAATTCCACCCCTGATAATGGCTCTGAGCACTATGGGACTTAACATCTATGGTCATCAGTCCCCTAGAACTTAGAACTACTTAAACCTAACTAACCTAAGGACATCACACAACACCCAGTCAACACGAGGCAGAGAAAATCCCTGATAATGATTGTTAAACTGGAAGAGGAGGATTTGAGGAATCTGTTCACTGACGATCTATCCTCACGGGTCTGAAATACACGCAGATAGGGTGATAATCATTTTATGCCATTCCAGTCGAAGATATTCTTGTAAAATAGTTCTAGCTCGGCAAAATTTCGGCTGAGCATTGTCTTGGAGAGTAATATGTGAAGTAAAATTGTTAGCCTCGCCTAAACCCTCAGAAAAGTGTTCAGGGAATTCTTTCAGAAAGCGAGCTACACTGTCGTTGGCTTTTAATGCAGTCACTGACAACACGTGGTCCTGAATTTGAAAGCCAAACAAATGAAACGAATCAAGGCGAAATACGTTCTTACAATAGTGTAATTGTAGTACAGTGAAAACCACGGTTCACGTGTGAGAGTGATACATGGCACGCAAAGTACATTTTGCGAGAACGGGAATGTCCTGTCCATTATAACCGCCACGTGCATGCTAGCTTTAGACAAGCATGGGAAGCCTAACAGTTCATATGCGTTATGATTCAGCTATGTAACAGAGGCACCCGTGTACATCTGAAATTTCACACGTTTTCCACTAAGATGCAAATGATATGGTGGATTCCTGGTAAAGTACTCTCCACTTCTTTACGAAAAATACACGATTTCTACTATTAGAGCGCCGACAGGATTTATACACAGACGATAAAGGAGATAGAGATCTAAGTAACCAGAGAAATAACTAGTACTTTGTGGCTATGTCTGCATGTTTTCCAATTCTTCTTCCTTTACCAACCTCGCGGTAATTGTGGCTGGGACCATCTCTGAGCTACGTATATCTCTAAAAGTGCTGCCAGTAGTATCTAAATAAATGAGCAGTGTGTTCTGGTATTGTGTTTCGCACGCAAAGTTTGGCAAAGATGTTTGCGAAACATCATTTACAAAAAAGTCCTCAATAGCTGTAATTGTGGAACTCTCCGGTAGGGGTGGGCAAGAAATCAGTTATCTGTGACTGAGAAGTAGCGGTTTTCACAATGACGATTTGTGGTATCTTGCGACGATTTTAGTATCACCTAGAAGTCAGAAGTAGCAACTAAAAGTAGCATTTAACATTCAGTGATTCAATGCCACGTACCATCTGTTGGATCAAGTTCGTAATTCGCTCTAAAACCATTGTTCCTCGCTAAATGGATGTATAACCAACCTGTGGTCAAATAAACGAACCAAGAAGCAAGGAGGGCTTGTTTTAATTAATGTTTTAATTTTTTATTTTTTAAATTTTTAATTTAATTTTTTAATTTTTTTAATTATAATTTTTTAATTTCTTTTATTTTAATTTTTTAATTTTTTTAAAATTTTAAATTTAATCGGAACCACATTGAGATTCACAAATGTTTTATTTGCTACTCTTAGCTACATATTCTAGTATTTCTCTGTATAGTTGCGCTCCGACTTACACATTTGTCGTTGCATGGTACCAACTTTCTAACACCCTCCTCACACATGGCAACCACCTGTGCTTCCCGCCAATTATCTACGCAGGTGTCAGCATCGTTGTCGGTGCCCAACTGCTGTCCTAGCCAACGGTTCATGTGAGCCAAGAAACGAAAATGAGAGGAACCTGAATCCGGGCTCCAATGTCAGTGATCAAACACTTCCCATCGAGAACACTGCAAGAGCGTCTATGTTGAAGCTGAAGTGTGCTGCCGAACATTGTCACGAAGAACGACAATGCCTGAAGACAATATTCCTCTTCGCTTGTTCTAAATTGCCCTTTGTGGACTATTTTCTGGAATCCACTCGCTGAACAAGATCATTATACGGATTATACGGCAGTAGCTTCCTGCCCTGGCCACGTGCATCGTGAACTGCCGGCCGGAATGGCCGAGCGGTTCTCGGCACTTCAGTCTGGAACGGCGCGACCGCTACGGTCGCAGGTTCGAATCCCGCCGCGGGCATGGACGTTTGTGTTGTCCTTAGGTTAGTACTAGGGGACTGATGAAATCAGATGTTAAGTCCCATAGTGCTCAGAGCCATTTGAGCGTCTCTACGTCCTGTTCCTGAGTTGTTGCACCATTGTCGCACTTCATTGTCACGCAGTTACGTTATGTGGGTGGCATGAAATCAGGTAGAACCTCTTAGCATGAAGAAATAGAATAATCGGCGGGACACTATTGTTCTTGGCATCTTTACGTGCTCACTGTGCGCTCAGAACTGGAAAGTGCAAGTTGACGCGATTGATGAGGATGCTATAGACGCTACGCAACACATCTACGCAAAGTTTCATCAGATTTCCTCTGTGATTTTAACTAAGTGACCGATTTGCCCTTGAAATAAAAGAAGCCCTCGAATCTGCTTTCAAGAAAAATTTTTCATTTGTGTTTTACCTCGCAGCAACAATGATGTGAATGAGTAGGGTGTTATATTGGATACTCCGCCCCCCACCCTGTGAAATCTTAGTTGTGTAACATAGCCTGAGGTAAGGTTAGGTTGAAAACTAATTATTCGGTTGGGAGTTTGTGAGGCCAACGAATGTGAATGGCAAATATATTCTGTGGTAACAGACTGATAGTGCAACGCAATCTTTACGCTCGCGCTGTGTTTAAGCGCACTTAACACGTATAAAGAAACGGTCGCTACGTGGAAGGGCAGAATTAATACATGAAAAGGCAGGGTCGCTATGTGAAAGATTCCTATTGTAGGAGATAACATGCGATTTATCTGTTAAATGGGCGTTCATGTGCAGAGGAAAATATTCTAGCACATACATTTATGTGATATATTCCCAGTCTATCAGATGTCACCTGTACAGTATTGCAACACTGATTGTCTCTGTTGACTCAGAGAGAGAAAGCCACATATTTTGAAAAAAAAAAGCTTTGAAAACAATGGAGATATATTTCCCATTGTACTTATGAGATTCTATTGACCTTATTGCCACTAGGGAGGGCACAACAACCGGTGACCAAAGGAACCCTAACAATTGGTACAGAAATTAGTGGGAAATAATATTTCCATTGTTCCAATTGTTTCGAGTAATACCTGTTACACATAAAATTCATCATTCTATTTTCATAAATGTTATATTCAGGAATCAAACAATCGGTTTAAATTGGGGTCATATTGACCCCAGTGGTACTAAGAGGGTTAACTTTGCGGAGAGGTACAAGCTACGAATTCGTGTAACAGGATTCTGAATCGTGACAAGTAGTGGCATTCACAGAAATCACTGACACTGGTAAGACATAGTTCAGCTTATCTTCACTGTCTGGACTATAACGGCACAGGGAGAGTGGGGATCGCGAGCCGTGAAAGAGGGATTTAGTTTACTGATTGTCGAAGATTTAGTACATGTGTCTACGCTGCCTGAGGTGGTATACACCGTCTAAGGATCTCTCAGACGGTGTGGCCACGCAACAGAGAACTCTTGAAGCTGGTAAGGAGATCCTATCGGCAGATCTAAGCACAAGAGATGAAAACTTAAAAAAGTGGGGACTGATACCAAATCCAACGAAGACTGAAGTCAGCTGCTTTCACCTTAACAATAGAATGTCCAATGCGAAGTTGAATGTCACCTTTAATGGTCAGGTCCTTCGCCACCAAGACTCTCCAAAATATCTAGAAGTGACTCTTGATAGAACCGTCTCCCACAGGAAGCACATAGAAAACAACGCAGCAAAGCTGAGATCACCCAATAACATCATACAGAAGCTGAGTGGTACATCATGGGGCGCAAGAGCTACGACACTGCGAGGCGCTGCCTTCGGGCTGGTCTATTCTGTTGCTGAATACTGTGCCCCAGTGTGGCTCAATAGCACACATGTGAGAAAAATTGACGTCGAGCTAAATGCAGCACTGAGGACAATAACAGGCTACATCAGATGTACTCTTCTATACTGGTTACCACCTCTAAGCAACATTGCGTCACCAGGCCTCCGAAGACAGAACGCTCTCCTCAAGGAATACCAAAAATTACTTAAAATCCCCGAGCTTCCAATGCACGCTGATGTTCCTGCACTTCGAATTAACCGATTAAAATCTAGCCAGGCACCTATTGGCAGAATCGCAACAGGTAGCTACTTTCAGTATCAACAAAAAGAGGATAGAAATGTGAAACACTATTGCCCGTGAGGAACATCAGACCCTCCAAAGACCTGACACAAGACCAGACGGTATGGAACTAACGCGACGTGCCTGGAAAACAATTAATCGGACCCGTACAGGCCACAGCATCTGTGCTGGAAACCTCTACCGATGGAGAAGGGCTTCATCTTCTCAGTGTGACTGTAGAAATGACCACCAGACGATCCATCACACTGCAACAAGCTGTAGCCGAAGAGCCTGCCAAGGCAACTTGGAACATTTCTTTGAAGTGACAGAGGCATCCCTTGGATGGATCGACAAAATAAATAGTAATTTGTAGACTTATTATTTAAATTATAAATTATGAAATTAATATATTTTCCTATAATTTTGTAAAATTACGTAATCCACACTTATTAGTTGCTGTTCATATGTAATGCCATATATATACACTCCTGGAAATTGAAATAAGAACACCGTGAATTCATTGTCCCAGGAACGGGAAACTTTATTGACACATTCCTGGGGTCAGATACATCACATGATCACACTGACAGAACCACAGGCACATAGACACAGGCAACAGAGCATGCACAATGTCGGCACTAGTACAGTGTATATCCACCTTTCGCAGCAATGCAGGCTGCTATTCTCCCATGGAGACGATCGTAGAGATGCTGGATGTAGTCCTGTGGAACGGCTTGCCATGCCATTTTCACCTGGCGCCTCAGTTGGACCAGCGTTCGTGCTGGACGTGCAGACCGCGTGAGACGACGCTTCATCCAGTCCCAAACATGCTCAATGGGGGACAGATCCGGAGATCTTGCTGGCCAGGGTAGTTGACTAACACCTTCTAGAGCACGTTGGGTGGCACGGGATACATGCGGACGTGCATTGTCCTGTTGGAACAGCAAGTTCCCTTGCCGGTCTAGGAATGGTAGAACGATGGGTTTGATGACGGTTTGGATGTACCGTGCACTATTCAGTGTCCCTCGACGATCACCAGTGGTGTACGGCCAGTGTAGGAGATCGCTCCCCACACCACGATGCCCGGTGTTGGCCCTGTGTGCCTCGGTCGTATGCAGTCCTGATTGTGGCGCTCACCTGCACGGCGCCAAACACGCATACGACCATCATTGGCACCAAGGCAGAAGCGGCTCTCATCGCTGAAGACGACACGTCTCCATTCGTCCCTCCATTCACGCCTGTCGCGACACCACTGGAGGCGGGCTGCACGATGTTGGGGCGTGAGCGGAAGACGGCCTAACGGTGTGCGGGACCGTAGCCCAGCTTCATGGAGACGGTTGCGAATGGTCCTCGCCGATACGCCAGGAGCAACAGTGTCCCTAATTTGCTGGGAACTGGCGGTGCGGTCCCCTACGGCACTGCGTAGGATCCTACGGTCTTGGCGTGCATCCGTGCGTCGCTGCGGTCCGGTCCCAGGTCGACGGGCACGTGCACCTTCCGCCGACCACTGGCGACAACATCGATGTACTGTGGAGACCTCACGCCCCACGTGTTGAGCAATTCGGCGGTACGTCCACCCGGCCTCCCGCATGTCCACTATACGCCCTCGCTCAAAGTCCGTCAACTGCACATACGGTTCACGTCCACGCTGTCGCGGCATGCTACCAGTGTTAAAGACTGCGATGGAGCTCCGTATGCCACGGCAAACTGGCTGACACTGACGGCGGCGGTGCACAAATGCTGCGCAGCTAGCGCCATTCGACGGCCAACACCGCGGTTCCTGGTGTGTCCGCTGATCCGTGCGTGTGATCATTGCTTGTACAGCCCTCTCGCAGTGTCCGGAACAAGTATGGTGGGTCTGACGCACCGGTGTCAATGTGTTCTTTTTTCCATTTCCAGGAGTGTAGAAATAAATCTCTTTAGAATGCAACAGATGTGTCTTTCTTGCAATTTTGACATATATTCCTGTTTCAATTTTTCAATTTGCTGATACTTTCTTTATGTGCTGAGTCACGTGGGTCGTAGTTCAGTTAAGCGTGCAGGCCAAATAGGCGGCTTCATAGTAGAATGCTAGGTGTGTTTTACTTGCCGTTCTATGTGACTAATTTCGCGGTGCTTACTAATTGTGAGGGACGATTCCCATAGTGTAAACTAATTTTACATTCGAACTCCCCAGTGGGATATGTTGGCTTATAATGAATCAGCGCAGCACACCCCTTTATTCTGATATGCTTTCCTGTCCCTGTATTTCTGCAACAGTTCTTCTATTAAAATCGTGTAGTTGAGAACCTCTTCAGATTCTTGTACCACACCCTTTCCTGGGGCGCCTGGAGCGTCTGTCCTTATTACTGGTGTAATGTATGCCATCACTGATTAAGAATTTTAAGGTGAGACGCATTACATGTATGTCTTCTGATTTTATATTCTTGTAAGTAGGGAATGTTGGAATCCAGTACAGTAATACCACTGTTGTGCAGCGAAATAACATATGTCATGTAGCCAAGTAAAAATTCAGACACATACCTTGGCGAGGCAAAAGCCTGAGGAAAGCATATCAAGCCATAACAGCCAATCGGAATTTCAGCAAGAAGACAAAGTTGATACCACAGTGTTATAGACACAATACAAGCCGGTTGCCTCACCCATTAGCTGAGCTAGGCAGCCTGAGGCGCCGTATAGCGGTCACAGCGAAGAGACAGGGCTGCTGTGTCTGGGATGGCCTGATTCCACTATGCTGAAGCCGCATCGGTGTTATGAGTTGTGGTGAAGAAACCAGTACGGTAGAGTTACAAGCATGGGCCGGTCTCAAGTAAATATTCCTCATTTTCAGAGGAGGCATGTTAGTCGGCAACTGATCACACCGGTGGCGGGACATGTGTCGATCCACCATCTGCTACTATAGCTGTGCACAAGCTTCTTTAGAACAGTAAGACCCTGGCTGGGGATTTAGATGCTGCTTTCACAGCGCCGCCGTCCTCACCGAATCCGAAGGGGAGAACTGAGGCGCCTTCAATCAGTGTGTCACCTGGTGGCCTACGTTGCGGGCCCAGGTGTGCAGCCACTTTTCCGTTGCCATGGGGTATCAGCCTCAGTTGCTGCTGCCTTCCATCCTGGAGGTCTCTAGATCCCGTCTGAGGGCCGTGCTGCCGCTCGTCTGCCATCAGGTGTAGAGGCAAATTTCTTGCGGCCTGCCATTGCTCTGGGTAGTCTCCTCTGTTGAGAGCTGCCACTACAGACCGGAGTCTGCCTGCCTTACCTGTTTACGACCAGATGGCTCGGTAGACGCTGAGCTCCCGTCCTGCCGGAAAGCGTCCTTGCGGCGCCTTTCACGACCGCCCGCCCGCGCGTGCTGACAGTGGCGGCTTCCTCCGCTGGGCGTGGGTTGTTTACGTCCCGTAGGCGCCTGTTGCCTGGAGCAACGCTTCAACTACTGTTACATTTGTTGTCAATATTGTTTCACACACGCCTCACCGGCCCTCTAACAGGAACCCACTCATAACACTTCATCGCTGCATTCTCCAACAGAGGAGGTCACAACCCTGGGCTCTATATTTGGCGTCCGAATGGTCTTTCGCTTCTAGATGTCAGTGACAGGGGAGCCTCGCCTGCCGACATTCCTTGAGAAGATGGCTCGACACGGCTGCAGTTTCTCCACCATGTAATATGATGAGTGCAGTACTTTCTTCGTGTTTCTGCCTAACTACAAGTATCATGTATAAGACGAGGAGAGTAAAAGCAAATGTTGTACTGGAATCTGTAGCATTTGCAACGGGCAATGTATTTGTTGTGGGCAAGGGGTATGATTCATTGTGTTTAAATACGAGGTAGTGTTAGTTATGAGCAGCAGCTCAGACAGAACGTTCGGTTGTAATAAGTCCATTCTAGCAGTGTACTGAATTGTCTACACCCCCGTTTATTCTTTCGTTTCAACTCTACTTGGGGCTACCCTGGAGAAAACACTGAGGATGTCATACTCTGAAGCAGCTCAGTTGCAAGCTAGTCATTCGAATATGGTCTAGCGAGTACATGCTTGAAAGAAGAGCAGGTAGCTATAGGACAGAAAAGTAAAATGAAGAAAGAAAGGAAAGTAGATTGGCGTTTTACTACTCCAGAGGAAATTGGGGAGAGTTAGAAAGCATGGGACGCTTGGTGGCGGGAAAACGCCGATTATACAGGGTGTTACAAAAAGGTACGGCCAAACTTTCAGGAAACATTCCTCACACATAAATAAAGAAAAGATGTTGTGTGGACATGGGTCCGGAAACGCTTAATTTCCATGTTAGAGCTCATTTTAGTTTCGTCAGTATGTACTGTACTTCCTCGATTCACCGCCTGTTGGCCCAATTGAAGGAAGGTAATGTTGAATCCGCACCCAATTGTGCAATCACGTCATCAACACAGATTTTCTGTGAACGTTTGGGCAGGCATTGTTGGTGATGTCTTGATTGAGCCCCATGTTCTTCCACCTACGCTCAATGGAGCACGTTATGATGATTTCATATGGGATACTCTACCTGTGCTGCTAGAACATGTGCCTTTACTAGTACGACTCAACATGTGGTTCATGCACGATGGAGATCGTGCACATTTCAGTCGAAGTGTTCGTACGCTTCTCAACAACAGATTCGGTGACCGATGGATTGGTAGAGGCGGACCAATTCCATGGCCGCCACGCTCTCCTGACCTCAACCCTCTTGACTTTCATTTATGGGGGCATTTGAAAGCTCTTGTCTACGCAACCCCGGTACCAAATGTAGAGACTCTTCGTGCTCGGCCGGCCGAAGTGGCCGTGCGGTTAAAGGCGCTACAGTCTGGAACCGCAAGACCGCTACGGTCGCAAGTTCGAATCCTGCCTCGGGCATGGATGTATGTGATGTCCTTAGGTTAGTTAGGTTTAACTAGTTCTAAGTTCTAGGGGACTAATGACCTCAGCAGTTGAGTCCCATAGTGCTCAGAGTCATTTGAACCATTTTTCTTCGTGCTCGTATTGTGGACGGCTGTGATACAATACGCCATTCTCCAGGGCTACATCAGCGCATCAGGGATTCCATGCGACGGAGGGTGGATGCATGTATCCTCGCTAACGGAGGACATTTTGAACATTTCCTGTAACAAAGTGTTTGAATTCACGCTGGTACGTTCTTTTTCTGTGTTTCCATTCCATGATTAATGTGATTTGAAGAGAAGCAATAAAATGAGCTCTAACATGTAAAGTAAGCGTTTCCGGACGCATGTCCACATAACATATTTTCTTTCTTTGTGTGTGAGGAATGTTTCCTTTAAGTTTGGCCGTACCTTTTTGTAACACCCTGTGTGTGAGTAGTAGAGAAGAATGTAGAATTTCGAGGAAGCGTGAGGAATTATGGTAAAAGAGTGTCTGCTCCCACGCAGACAGTGCAAACGCTTGTCAGGAATCGAAGGCTGTAGAAGTTTTGTGTAAGTTTACATGATGTACGGAGTACTGGCGTTGTGGAAGTTATTGATGATAAGCTGGACGTATTCACTCAAATATCACATGTAGAGTCCGAGGTTGATTGGTTGATTTTGGAGAGGGAGCCAAACAGCAGTTCATCGGTCATCGGTCAACATCGGATTAAGGAATGATGGGGAAGGAACCGCCCCGGCATTTGCCTGAAACAGTTTAGGGAAATCATGGAAAATCTAAATCAGTACTGAGACGCCCTGCTAAACCCGTAGGACAGGACAAGTAGTAGGAAAGGTGGACGGGGGCCCGAGTGAGCGGCTGTCAGTTACACTCCAAACATAACACTTTATTTAGTTGTCCAAACACTACAGCACAACTTCTAAGCTTGACTATCGACAGAAAACGTCTTTAATTCTAAAACGGCTGAAGGTCCATAAATTTAAAACAGCATAACTACAATAACCTTTCAATAGCCAGAAGGCCCAAGCTTTATGACCAATAAGAAACCTTACTTCAAACGGCTGAAGGCATTTGTTTTAAAAAGAAACTGAAACCACTTTGTCAAGGCAGAATGCCCCAAGCTTTTAAACTTAAACATTATTTAAGTCCAAGTGATGTAAGACCTGATAAGTAAGAATCCAAAATTTTTAAGTGGCTGAAGGCCCATTAGTTTAAGAACAATACAACTACGATAAATTTTTAACAGGCAGAGGCGTACAGCTTTTCCTTGAAAGAATGTAATACATGAGAGATCATGGTTTTAAAAAACAATACAACTACAATAAATTTTCAACAGGCAGAAACCTCACAGCTTTGTCTTCCGAAACGTAATAATTGATAAGTAGGATTCTTAAAACTTAAAGCGGCAGAAGGCCGATGCTTTAAAACTATACAATAAATTTTCAACAGGCAGAAGGTCCAAGCTTTGCCTTCGGAGAATGTAAGACTTGCCCAATTTAGGAAAACTTACATTTAAAACGGCTGAAGGCCTTTGATTTTAAAAACCACAATTACAAGCATACAAATTCCAACCATCGCCTATGAGCCATTAGAAATACACAATTAAACGCCAAGAAGAATGGCAGTATAGGCAACGGCGCTCAGAAGTTTCCAGGTTGTTCGGTCTGCCCTTGAAATCTTAACGTTCGCTTAGGTGAGACAAGAAGTCGGCCCAACTATACTCGATCCGCCGGCAACACAACCAAGAGACCCACCGACAAGACGACTTGCTAACCACCGACAGTGTACGAGGATTCCACAGCCAAACCATTACAGACACAGCCGCCCACAACCAAAAATACATCAAGCTGTCAAAAACTACACACAATGTTGGACAGCGACAACAGGTGAGCAAAGGACACTGCCTGAATTTGCGTCAGCGACCAGGGCAGGTAACCGGAACACTAACGGCCACAAGGCAGAAAATTCCGCTGGTGCATTTGAATTTCAAACCGACAAATACAGTTAATTCCACCACATGGCGGCTAAATCTGCACCAACTCAAACACTCGCTGTTGTTCCCAGGATTACCGCCATAGCGAACCGCCAACCAAGAGGACAAAGTGAACAGACGTGGCTTCGGTAGTTAAATCACCACTCAAATTTCATGTCCTGGGTCGGTGAGCCACAAACCTCATAACACTCGGAACAGCCCCCACATGCTCCAACAATCCATAGAGAACCCCAGCGGGCCCGGCCGACTGCGTCGCGCGGAGACTTGCTTGCTGATCCGCTCCAACCGATCGACTCACTGCCAGTACACCGACAACATTTAAGACAAGTTGTCAGTGGAAATGACACCAACTACACACACAGATTGACAAACACTTGCACGAAGACTTGAACGACACTCGCAGTGGCTGTGTAATCACAAAGACAAATCGGGAGTCGATACACAAACACAGCCAACCCATAAGCGATCGGCGAGCCAATTCACGTTGGCCAGTAGGACGACCAACCGACGATCCACGAAGAGGGTCACCAGCTCAAGTGATGCGTGTCGGCAGCGGTAGGGCGAGCCACGGACATGCAGGTCTCACTGCTGCTCCAATCCGACTGAACTAGTGCCGCGTTCCAACTCCAAGACTGGCAGGTCCGAACTGCCCTCCTGGCAAGTTCCAACTCCCTCCACGACAGATGACAACCGGGAAGTAATGGCAGTGCAGCAGAGATAACACTTGAGGGCTATATCGATAGGCGCTGCTGCTGCCGCTGACGGGCAGACAAAGCAGCAACTCAGCGACAACAGAAATTGAAACTAAGTTAACGAGGTGGCAACACAAAAAAACAGGACTTAAAATAAGAGATGGCACGAGCTCGAGCCACGCACGGCTCAAGTATGGTCGGACGCGGATATGAACCGTCGCCCTCCCGAATGCGAGTCCAGTGTGAAAACCACTACGCCACTTCACTAGGTGTGTCCGAGGTAACTGTAATTCTATCCCAAGTAAAAGTCACCTGTGCTGAAGTGTGTGATTTGCAACATGGGTGATAAAGATTTTGGTGCAGTGGTTTCTGCGCTGTTTGGTGTTAAAAGTTGTCGTTTTAAGGCCGTGGACCCTGGGCCATATGAACTGGGAGGTACACATGTTATTGACGTTTCGCAAGTTATCATTTCCATATCGAAATCACCATTCAGTCCGTTCTCTAACCGCCATGCCACTCTGCTTGTGAGAAAAACTAATCTGTCTATAACATCTGTTCGTGAAAGGGGCCAGAAGAAACACGATGTTACATACGGAGAGATTACGTAGTATCCAAAAAGGCAAACTACATTAAATTTGTGTGAAAATGCGAGTCACCAGAATGAACGTGGCCAGTAGTTTATTTAGAAGAAACGTCAATTCCTACATATTACACTATGAGTAACTGCTGACAAACTGATAGTGTCCGAGAAGTATTGTTAAACGGAAGTGCCATTCAGTCTTCAATCGTTGGGCTATGCAGGGTATTGAAGTACAGATGTGTAGCGTGTGGTTGTGCACCTCTTGAAAGGATACTGGAGCGTTGCCACCATGGCTACACACGCTTAATTTTCCTGAGTAATCCAGATATTTTCACTGCAATACCCTTACATAGATAAATGGTGGTAGGGAATCAAACGGTAGACAAGTAGGCTGTAACGAGCCACCAAAAACCATGGATCTCGAAAAACATCCCTGAAAAAACGCGGAAAATTTGTCGGTGGACTTCGGCTTCATTACGAAGGTGTGATTGCAAGACTGTTTGCCGATACACCATTCCTTATTCACACAATGAACCTTGAAAACTGCAGCCGTTGCGAATTTATTCCTCACTGTTTTGTAAGCGGCCTCGGTGGATAGACTTATCGTCTCGAGAAAGACGAAACGGCGAATTTGTATTTGTTAAGCAAAAGATAACCAATTCTGAACGGCTGGTCGTGCGGCCGATACGGACCAGCGAGTCAGCCATTTCAGTACCCGCCGTCGTAACCGCATCAGAGCCGTCGCCTGTTCTTACGGCGCGGGCCATGAATTTCCGATGCCACCGGCATAAAACCAGCGGCGAGGCGCCCCCGCGTAACGGCCGATGGAAGTCGGCCTGAATAACTCAGCGCTCGGGATGATCCCGCCACGGCCGCCCCTCCGAAGCGGGCCACACAGGTGGCTCCGCCCGCGTCTCCTGGGAGTAGCGGCTGCCTGCAGAGGCCGAGGCGAAGCGTCCTGCGGCGTCAGTGAAACGTTGTTTCGTTGTGTTGGTACGTGTTGCGCAATTGCGTCGCTACATTTTCAGCCTCATCTAGGGAATTCTTTGAGTTTGGCAGACTGGGAAACATTCTTCTTGCTGTCGCGCTTCTGATTTTTTTGCGTGTGTATTGGATTTCTTGCTTGCAGTCCGACATGATTAAGAAGTTCTAAGATGTCGTGGTCTCATTGCTTACATATTCCGCCCTCACAATCATATTCCGCACATCAAGACGCTTCATTCGAACCCAAACTCGGTAAGTCAATGTTGTATGAATTCATGTAAACGATATGCAAATAACAAGTGTGCACCGGGATTGAAATACTCGAGGCTGGCATACACACATACATTCCAGACACGACGGTCACAGGAGCTTTTAGTTTGAGAGAGGCAGACCACACACCAGGAGGCCGGTCCCTTCAGAGGACAAGTAAACCTCGGCCGCCCGTGGAGCAGAGAGCGTGTGCCCGAGTGAAAGCAGGAACGCCCCCGTGTTTGGCTTAAAAGCAAATTCCACTACATTGTGTGGGAGCGTCCAATCTATGCGTTCTTTACACATAGCACACAGTTTCAGAGATTTTCACAGGGAGACAGCAAACGCCAAATGCTGATACTACAGATTTCCGGATAGGTCGCCTTAAACGAAACGTCATTCTCCTGTTTTAGAAGAGCAATGCTGATTGGCAGATGATATTTCTGACGCCTTGAGCTGAAGGAGTAATGAAATAGACCGAAAATATACCCCTTCACGTCTGGCGTGGAGGCGCACCGTTCTGTTGTCGCTCTTGGAGCGAGGAACAAGTCTCTCCTCAGTACTTCACTGGGAGGGCATCTCTGTCGAGAGCGAATCGAAGCACGACTCTATATTGAGTCCTTGCAATTAAGCGTTGTTCACTGTGTTGGCCGACACACTTATTGTGTGGTGTGAACAGACAGAGTTATAGTTAAACGCCTGCGAGCGAATTTTTGAGTGGCATCAAGGTGGACTGGTTATCTGACCAGTGTACCACGCCAATAGTTAGACTAGCGGTGAATAGAAATCCTTGACTTCATCAAGGCATAGGGAGAGTTTGATTGGCGAAGGTCAATCCAGATAGAACGCGAGTTATCTTATTTGTCAGCAGTGAGCGGCGCAGACAGCAGTCATCGCAGCTTATGGTATTGTGCACTACAGCTCTTGCGAGCCCCATACTTCCTCCACAACAATACAATTCACTGCATTTCACATGCAACAGCCTCGACTGCACCTAGCACATTCTAACGGATAATTATTCAAGTTGAGTAGGCATGGCTCTCAGCCATTCTGCCAAGTCAGCCGGCCGGTGTGGCCGTGCGGTTCTAGGCGCTTCAGTCTGGAACCACATGACCGCTATGGTCGCAGGTTCGAATCCTGCCTCGGGCATGGATGTGTGTGCCGTCCTTAGGTTGGTTAGGTTTATGTAGTTCTAAGATCTAGGGGACGGATAACGCATGACCTCCCGTAGTGCTCAGAGCCATTTGAACCATTTTTTGACAATTAATGAACGATATGAAATTAAAATTGTCATAACGTCTGAACGTTTTGCGTTAGGACGTTCAAACTGGACCGCTGGCCGTGGCGCATGCTGGAAATTAGTATGAGCTGTATTGTTTGTTAGAGACGAACCCACTTTCATTTGGATGGGTTCGTCAATATGCAAAATTGGCGCATTTGGGGGACTGAGAATTCACATATCGCGATCGAGAAGTCTCTTCATCCTAAACGGATGACTGAGTCGTGTGCAATGTCCAATCTCGGAATAATCTGTGCGATGTTCCTCGATGGCACGATGACCGAAAGGTACGTGAATGTTTTGGAAGATGATTTCATCCCTATAATTCAAAGTGACCCTGATTTCAACAAGATATTGTTCATATAAGATGGAGCTGGACCCTATCGAAGCAGGAGAGTGATGGGGATCGCATTCTGGCTCTGCGGTACCCAGAGACCACTGACATGGTACTCGATTGACCGCTATATTCTCTGGATCTGAATACATGCGACTCCTCTTTGTGGGGCTGTACTAAAGACAAGGTGTACAGCAATAGGTGTACAGCAGTAATCTCAAAATCATTGCTGAGCAGAAAACAGCCATTCAGGAGGTCATCGGAAGTATCGATTTTCCTACACTTCAGCGGTTCAGGAAGGATTTCTCTATTCGTCTGCGCCACATCATCGCCAATGGTGGCAGGCATATCGAGCATGGCATAACTTAAATCCGAATATCATATAAATAGCCCACTCTCCACGAATCTCGACACTTCGCCAGAATATGGGTAGTACGACACTTCCCGAAACGTCGCGTGATATCAACGCTAGCACTCGGCTGGAGACCCGAGAAACCTTCATCAATCTGTCGTGATGTGTACATGTTGAATAAAGTGTGTGTACGCCGTAGTTTGTAACTAATTTACGTTTTCTTCCATATAGTTCAATAATTCTCACCCTGCACATACACACTGCGTAAGCCAACATGCAGTCTATGGTGGTGGGTACGTTGTATCATTGCTAGTCATTCCTATTTCACTCGCAAGCAGGTGGAGACTAAAACCACTGTTAGTCTGCTTCAGTACGAACCCTGATTTCTCTTATCTTGTTCTTGCAGTACTAGGGCGACATGTACCGGGTGATCAAAAAGACAGTATAAATTTGAAAACTTAATAAACCACGGAATAATGTAGATAGAGAGGTAAAAATTGACGCACATGCTTGGAATGACATGAGGTTTTATTAGAACCCAAAAAAAAAGGTATTGCTAGACCCGTGAAAGATCTCCTGCTCGCGTCGTTTGGTGATGATCGTGTGCTCAGCCGCCACTTTCGTCATGCTTGGCCTCCCAGGTCCCCAGACCTCAGTCCGTGTGATTATTGGCTTTGGAGTTACTTGAAGCTGAAGTCGCAAGTGTATCGTGATCGACCGACGTCTCTAGGGATGCTGAAAGACAACTTCCGACGCCAATGCCACACCATAACTCCGGACATGCTTTACATTGCTGTTCACATTATTCCTCGACTACAGCTGTTGTTGAGGAATGATGGTCGACATATTGAGCATTTCCTCCAAAGAACATCATCTTTGCTTTGTCTTACTTTGTTATGCTAATTATTCCTATTCTGATAGATGAAGTGCCATCTGCTGGAAATTTTTTGAACGTTTCTATTTTTTTGATTCTAATAAAACCCAATGTCATTCCAAGCATGTGTGTCAATTTGTACCTCTCTATCTACATTATTCCGTGATTTATTCAGTTTTCAAATTTATACTGACTTTTTTATCACCCGGTATGTTGGTGACTGTGCACTGTTTCTGCAGTCTGTCACAATTGGCAGTTCTCTAAACTTTCACACTAGTATTTCGCGACAATAACATCTTGTTTACTCCACGGATTCTCATCTGAGTGTACGAATCATTTCAATGCCTTGATGGAACCTACCGATAACAAACCTAGCAGCAGGCATCTGAACTTTGTTTCATCCGACCTGGTAGGGATTGCGAACACTCGATCAGTACCCAGCTACAAGTTGTAACAGTGTCCTGTAGGCGGTCTCCTTTATAGATGAGCTATGCTTGCCTGAAACTCTCCCATAAATCAAAGTCGACCATTCGCCTTTACTGCAACCTTACTTACTTGTTCGTTCAGTTTCATGTCGCCTTGCGAAGCTACTCCTAGATATTTATTAGATGTGGCTGTGTAAAGCACCACTCCACTAATAATGTATTCAAACAATGGAGCATTTATTTTGGATGTCATCTTCATTAATCACATTTTCCCATATTTTTAGCGACCATTCGTCACTCCAAAAATAAATAAATACAGCATTGTTTTAGCAAGTCATCTTCATTAATCACATTTTCCCAGAACTTAAGCCTTCATTTATCACTCCAAATTTAAATAAATACAGCATTGTTTTTGCAAGTGATCTTCATCAATTATATTTTGCCACATTTAGCGTTAGGTAGCATTCATCACTCCCAATATATATATATATATACATTGCATCATGAACAAGGACTGCCGTTGACCATATCTATCAGAACGTTTATGTACTTACAGAACAAGAGCTACCCCGCCCTAAGGCAGTGAAGACGATACCTTTGTCTCTGATGAACATAGTGTAAATAGTGGAAATCAACTGTGCGTCAAATTTCAGTGTCGCACACGACATTTTGAGCATGGCAGAGGCCACCACCTGCGCTGTATAGCGAACGCTCATATCCGAGCGAAAAGCACCCAGAACCTAGGTAGCAGCTGAAACGTTTCAATGCAAATAACTTCTTTAGCCACATAACCACCATAGAAGAGCTCTGGTGTGTTACTGTGACACCCAGACAGAGAAGCAAAGTAAGCAGTGGAAATGGAAATGATCGTATGGCGTCAGTGGCCGGGAGTTCCCAGACGGGAAGTTCGGCCGCCAACTGCAAGTCTTATTGAGTGCGACGCCACATTGGGCGACTTGCGCGTCGACAATGGGGATGAAATGATGGTAAGGACAGCACAACAACCAGTCCCTGCGGGGAGAAAATCTCCCACCCCAACAGGGAATCGAACCTAGGCCCCCGTGCATGGCATTCCAACGCGCTGACCGATCAGCTAATGGGGTGGACAAGTAAGCAAGCAGTGAAAACATGTGAATTCATCACCGCCTAAACTCACGAAGACCCACGGTGATGTTTAGTCCGCTGGTACAGGGCTAACACTTGATGCTCGTGACCGGTAAATTGTCACGGGAAGGTACCACCGAAATCGCCTCACGAGGTTTCCAGACACTGTCCAGACGAAGAGTATCGCAGAAAACTACCCCAGGTGTTGTTTCTGCTCCTGAAATGGCGCCCAGCGACATCTTAAGAGGAAGAAACCATTACGGAGGACCATGAACAGATTTTTGATCTGAAACATTTCCAATAGAGTCAAAATGCAGAATTCTCAAGCCTCCCATCTTTCTGAAAAATGTGTCGCATTGAGGAATGGCGAAGTGGAGACGGAATAACTGCGACGCCAAGTTTCGGGGTGCAGCTTGGTTTGTTTTTGAGATTATAATTAAAACTTCAGGGTTACCTCTCATATTTAGTGTCAAATTCTCTGAGAGTTTCCCGGGAAAGCTGGCTTAGTTTGTCCGTTGTTACGCAAAGTATGGGAAGATGGAATAAATGACGTCTGGAAATGTACAAGCGGCTATTGTTCCCTAGCAGGTCACTCACCTGCTAATCTTCGGCCCCTGGGCGGTACAGGCGTCGGACTCCCTCTCCTGTTACAGGTTTACCGTCATCTAGTAGTGAATTAATTAAACACGCAAGGACCACATGAGAGCTGCAGACCAACGAATGTCAGTAGATTCTGCTAATGAAATCATATATTCAAAGAGCAACAAACAAATTCGAGCTACTAGTGCCACAGTGTCATCCTGAAGGTGTCGCTCACATATAACAACAGCCTCTTGTGGAACAAGTGACTGGCTGTAGCGTCACAAACAGATCCATAAATGGTCATACTAACAGACTAAGGTTCATGCCCTAGAGAGACCGGGCAAAGTAAACCAAATTGAAACACGATTCTGTGAGAAGCCACCCATGGGTAACGAATACTATCACAGTAGAAGGTAGAACTAACTGTCCTTGGGCATGTAGGTTTGCAGTGCCACCGTCGCGCAGTGCATACATAGCGATAGTACTAAAACAACAATGGTAGTTGCATCGCACTTCCTAACGCGTCAAGATGACAAGTTTTTTTTTTTTTTTCACTGGTTTGATGCGAACCGCCTAGAAAGCCTCTCCTGTGCCAACCTCCTCGTCCTCCATTATTTGCTGAATGTGTTCCAATCTCTGTCTATCTCTACAGTTTTTGCCCTTTACACCTCCCTCCAGGACCGTGGAAGTTATTCCATGATGTGCTAACAGATGTGCTATCATCCTGTCCGTTCTCCTTGTCAGCGTTTTCCACATATTCTCTCCGATTCTGCGCAGAACCACCTCATTTCTTACCTTATCAGTCCACCAAATTTTCAGCCCTCGTCTGTAGCACCACATCTCAAGTGCTTCGATTCTCTTCTGCTCCGGTTTTGCCACAGTACGTGTATCACTACCATACAATGTTGTGCTCCAAACGTACATTTTCAGAAATTTCATCCTCAGATTAAGGTCTGTGTTTGACACAAATAGACTTCTCTTGGCCAGGAATGCGCTTTTTACCAGTGTTAGTCTGCTTTTGACGTTCTCTTTGCTGCGCCTGTCATTGGTTATTTTTCTGCCTACGTAACAGAATTCCTATCTTCATCTGCTTCATGACCATGAACGATAATGTTAAGAAATGGTTCAAATGGTTCTGAGCACTATGGGACTTAACATCTGAGGTCATCAGTCTCCTAGAACTTGGAACTACTTAAACCTAACTAACGTAAGGATATCACATACATCCATGCCTAAGGCAAGATTCGAACCTGCGACCGTAGCAGTCGCGCGGTTCCGGACTGAAGCTAATGTTAAGATTCTCGCTGTTCTCATTTCTGCTACATCTCATGACCTTCGTCTCTCTTCGATTTACTCTCAGTCCATATTCTGTACTCATTAGACTGTTCATTCCATTCAGCAGATCATGTAATTCTTCTCCACTTTCGCTCAGGATAGCGAATTGTATCACTGATATCTTTTCACCTTGAATTGTAATTACACTCCTGAACCTTTCTTTTATTTCCATCGTTGCTTCTTCGGTGTACAGATTGAACATGCAATGGTTCTTTATTTACGTGACCATTACGGCACTCCAACCCCAGTTCTCGATACCAGTAACATCGAACTACTTTTCTGATAAGTAACAGACATATTTTTGTGACAATACTCACATTTGGTTTTGTTAATGTATAGGTACTCCGATGTATCGATATATTACAGTGATATGGTTCTTGTGTGTATTCATTTCTCTGAGACTGTAATAATCTTTGACTTACTTGTAACCGTTTTGGCGCGAATGCGCACAGAGCAGTCTTTGTTTCACTTTGCAGAAGTTAAGTTGTTATTTCGCTTTGTAAAAGTCTTGTGTTTGGTTGAAGTGGAAATTAAATATATGAAGATTGATACAAAACTGTTTTCTTGATGATGTGTCAATTAAGAAGAAGTATATGTGAATTTACAAGAAGTTTAATAAAAATGTGGATCGTGAACACCAATTACTTCTACCATACCATTGTTCTGATCTGGGATTGTTTGATCATTACAAATTTCCTGAAAAACGCATTTGCTAGGTCTTCAGATATTGCTAGAATACAGATCTGGCCTTCTAGCATCAAAGTGGAATCACCCTGAATCAACAAGATGAGCCATAACAACTTCAACGAAATATACGTGGGAATCCATTCAAGATAAGTGGCAAAATTAATGACTTTTTTACAGTGACTTCATTATTTCCATTCTGACGATACCATCCACAGTCAATAACTTTGTTGTTGCCCGATAGAGAAAACAATATTAATCTGATTTCTAACCTACTTTGCAAGTGGTGGTATTGTTAGGAACAGTAGGGGCGATAGACTACAACCCTGTCTTACACCCTTTTTAATTCGAGCACTTCGTTCTTCGTCGTCAACTCTTATTATTCCCTCTTGGCTCTTGTACATGTTGTATATTATCCGTCTCTCCCTATAGCTTACCCCTATTTCAAACATCTTGCACCTTTTTACGTTGTCGAACGATTTATCCAGGCTGCAGATCCTTTGAACGTGTCCTGATTTCTCTATAGCCTTTAGTCCATTATCACCTGCAAAGTCAGAATTGCCTCTCTGGTGCCATTACCTTTCCTAAAGCTAAACTGATCATCCTCTAATACATCCTCAGTTTTCATTTCCATTCTTCTGTATATGATTCTTGTCAGCAACTTAGATCCATGAGCTGTTAAGCTGATTGTGCGATACTTCTAGCACTTGTCAGCTCTTGCAGTTTTCGGAACTGTGTGGCTGATATTTTTCCGAAAAACAGATAGTATGTCGCTGGACTCATACATTCTACATACCAACGTAAATGGTCGTTTTGTTGCCAGTTCCCCATTGATTTTAGAAATTCTGATGGAATGTTATCCATCCCGTCTGCCGTATTTGATTTTATGTTCTCTAAGGCTCTTTTAAATTCTGATTCTAATACTGGATCCCCTGTCTCTTCTAAATCGATTCCTGTTTCTTCTTTTATCACATCACATAAATATTCCCCCTCATAGAGGTTTTCAATGTACTGCTTCGATCTATGAAATATTTCCTATGCCTTGAACAGTGGAATCGCCGTTGCTCTCTTAATGTTACCACCCTTTCTTTTAATTTCACCGAAGGTCGTTTTGACTTTCTTGCACGCTGAATCAGTCCTTCCGACAACCATATCTCTTTCGATTTCTTCACATTTTGCATGCCACCATTTCGTCTTTTCTTCCCTGCACTTCTTGTTATTTCATTCCTCAGCGTCTTGTATTTCTATATTCCTGAATATCCCTGAACATTTTTATACTTAGAAATAATTCAAAAACCAAGATCACTTAAATACTCTTTACTGGATAACCGGTTTCAACACACTAAAGGTGCCATCATCGGATCTGAATGTAGCTTAACATTTGTAAATGGTTTATAAATGTTAAGTTAGATTCAGATCCGATGACGGCACTTTCAGTGTGTTGAAACCGGTTATCCAGTAAAGAGTATTTAAGCGATCTAGGCTTTTGAATTACTTCTACAACAGAGTGATCGCCCCACTACGCACTATGTGTTCAGTGCAAAAATTTTATACTTCCTTCATTTACCTACCAGCTGTAGCATTTTTTTCTGTTACCCACGGTTCCCTTGCAGTCACCTTCCTTGTACCTATGTTTTCCTTTCCAACTTCTTTGCTTGCCAATTTTTTTTTTTACAATTTTTCTGCTGTTCTGCCTACTGACCTATTCCTTATTGCTGTATCTATCGCCTCAGAGAACTTCAAGCGTATCTCGTCATTCCTTAGTACTTCTGTATCCCACTTCTTTGCTTATTGATTCTTCTTGAGGAATCTCTTAAACTTCAGCCTACTCTTCATCACTACTAAATTGTGATCTGAGTCTACATCTGTTCCTGGGTACACCTTACAATTCAGTATCTGGTTTCGAAATCACTGTCTGACCACAGCGTATTCTAACTGAAATCTTGCCGCATTACCCGGCCTTTTCCAAGTGTACCTCCTACTCTTGTGATGCTTGAACAGAGTGTTCGCTATTACTAGCAGAAAGTATTACAGAGCTCAATTAGTCTCTCTCCTCGGTCATTCCTTGTCCCAAGCCCATATTCTCGTGTAGCCTTTTCTTTTACTCCTTCCCCTACAACTGCATTCCAGTCCCCCATGACTATTAAATTTTCATCTACCTTTACATACTGTATTACCCTTTCAGTAACCTCATAAGCTTGTTCTTCAGCTTGCGACATTGGCATGTACAGCTGAACTATCGTTGTCGGAGCTGGTTTGCTGTCGATTCTGATAAGAACAACCCTATCACTGACCACAGTAACGCACTGCCCTACCTTCCTATTCGTAAAGAATCTACTCCCCTGATACCATATTCCGCTGCTCTTGATATTACTCTATACTTATTTAAACATAAATCTTTGTCTTTCTATTTCAGTTCAATGAACCCTACTGTATCTAGATTGAGACTTTTCATTTCCCTATTCAGTTTTTGTAGCTTTTCTTCCACGCTCAGCCATCTGACATTCCACGACTCTACTCGCAGAACATTATCATTTCGTTGCTTATTCAGTCTTTTTCTTACGGTCAGCTCCACCTCGGCAATACCCTCATGGAGATCCGAATGGGGGACTATTCCGGAATGTCTTGCCCATGGAGAGATCATTATGACACTTTTTTCCGTTGCAGGTGACATATCCTGTGGATACACGTTATGTATTTGATGCAGTGGTTTCCATTGCGTTCTGCATCCTGATGCCGTTGATTCTTCCTCCTTCAGGGGCTGTTTCCCACCCCAAGGACAAGAGTATTCCCTGAAGTTCTGTCCGCTCCTCCACCCTTTTTGACAAGGTCGCTGGGTGAATAAGGGTGACTTCTTATGCCAGAAGTTTTCGGTCGCTGATTATTAAACAAGATTTCAGCGGTGGCGGGTTTCGAACCCGAGACCGAGGCCGTTTTGATTACTAAGGGAGACCCCACCCCTAGACCACGGGCACTACCCCTGGACCACGGGTGCAATCCAGATTATTTATTGCCAAACTCAAGGTCTCTCCCAAAGCGATGGAAGGCAACAGTTGCAACAAAATGACAGCAAATGCCGACTCGTTCAGAGACTTCAACTGAATGAGGCGGAGAGTGAAATGTAGAAATGTGTGTGAAGTCTTATGGGACTTAACTGCTAAGACCATCAGTCCCTAAGCTTACACACTACTTAACCTAAATTATCCTAAGGACAAACACACACACCCATGTCCGAGGAAGGACTCGAATCTCCGCGGAGAGTGATTCTCCGTGCTATTTGTAACCTCGCATGCTGCACTTTGGTGACCGTCGACAGTTAACAAGTAGGTTCCCGGAGCCATCATGGCACTAGTTGAAAAAGAACCGTTAGTGCAGCCTCAACCTGCAGTGGCACTGCCCCTTTGCCTCTTAGGTAGGATCACCTGTTTGGCGCCAGTCCTCAGAACGAGGAAAGACCAGGTATATCTCCACCCTTACTTAGCTTCGGGTTTAAGTTGAAACTAAAAGGCAGAAAACCTTGTTGGATTTCGCCATCTTGAGCCTTTTCTATATTAATTAAACTGGGAATCTCAAAACTACCCGCCGCAGCCAACTCATGTTTGAGTATGTAAACAAGACATCGGTAGTGTCTGCTGGCCTGTGAAATTACTAGTATAAAAAGAGAAATTAAGTTAGCGATTTGTTAAATAATCAGCTGACCGGTCCATGTTTGGTATCAAATTATCCGAAATTTTATCAGGAGTCTGAATCTGTGATCGAAATCAAATAATTTCTTATATTGGGTAGGTGCATAAGTTCGTAGCGTTTTTCCATGAGTTTAATACACACTGCAATATACATAACAGAGACTTTAGTCATCAATGAGATGTTCTCCTTCACTATTTACAAATGTCTGCCAACGCTGGGGTAGTCCACGACTGTAGCAATCAAGTGGCTTTGTGGCAAAGACCTCGTCGAACCATGTTTCAAAAGGCTTTTTCGTACGGAAAGGAGTTCCTTGAAGGTTGTTTAATAGACAACGGAAAAGACGAAAATCTGAAGGTACAAGATCAGGCGAATAATGTGGATGCGGAATGATTCCCAACCATACTCCTGTGTAGTGTTTTGAGTCAATCCAGCAGAATGTTGTGAGCGTTATCGTGGAGTAGCATTACTTCACGCAGTCTTCCTGGTCAATGTTTTTCGTTTGCGCCTACACCACATCTCATATGTTGTTAATAAATGTCAGCGCTGATGGCCACATCTCGGGGAACAATACGTAGTAAATCACACCGTCGCTGTTCCACCAGAGACATGCAACTTTTTTTTTCTCCTTTTTTTTTTTTTTTTTTTTTTTTGGACGCACGGGAGTTGCTGCGATGTTCGGGCACAACCATTCCTTTATTTTCCTTATGTTAACATAAAGACACCATTTCTCGTCACCAGTAACGATACAGTACAAGAATGGCCGTTGTTGTTCACGAGCCAATTGTTGACGAGCAGGCAGAGATAAACGTACGGCGACCCACTGATTTTTCTGATTTGGCTCAGAGCATGGTGCACCCATAAACCCGATTTTTGAACCTTCCCCGTTGCCTGCAAATGCCGCACCATAGTGGAATGATCACAGTCCACCACATTTGCAAGTTCTCGAGTACGCTGACGTGAATCATCGTGGATTAATGCTTTTGAACGAACTTCACCAAACCCCGAAGGTCTTCCTGAACGTGGAGAGTCGCTAATGTCAAAACGAACCTCCATAAAACGAGAAAGCCGTTTCCTTGCGGTGCTCTGTCCTATGGCTTGATTCTCAAGCACGGAGCAAATGTTTCGGGCTATCTCCGCTGCTGTTACCCTCTACTGAACTCTATCAGAAGAATGTGTCTGGTGTTCCGATTCCTCCCCTTGACACTTTATTTTATAGCGTCCACAGTTATCTCCAGCTGACTAAACCACAACATGAAAACTCAAACAGCAAGGGAGAAATACAAATAGAAAATGACAAACGGTAAATAAACGCATAGCAGCCGGAATACCGACATGCAAAACAGAAACGCTACGAGCTGATGGACCAACCTAATATTTCTCTCTCTTCCTTCGTGATAGGGATTGGTTTGAGCAATCGCTGTGGCCCCCCCAGGCGCAATATTTGTGCTTATCCAAATCACTGCGTTACAATATTGCAGGATGCCAATATCGCAGTACACAGTTCGAGATGAGACAGCTAAAATATTTGTCCTAACAATGAAAAGAAGACAGTCTTCTTTTATTAGCCGCAACGGAAACACTTGTGTAAGGTGACATGTGTCGGAAAGTGAAGCTGCAGTAGTCACAAGCTGAAATGGCAGACTGGAGGCAGTCCGACCAGGCAGCAGATCGGTAGGAAAACCAAGAACTAGAAAACCCGAGTCCATTACAAGCTAACTTCGTAATACCTACAGAGGATTCCGAAGAAAACTGTCTAGGACAATACCAGGTGGTATTACAGCGTGTTATCAAATGCTTGATGTCCAGACAGCAAGTGACGGTTTGGCGAGCCGGGCGGAACTTCAAAGTGAAGAAGATTTAAGCAGAATTATTGCATTATGTGGGATCCAGTATATAACTGAGTATCACACGGGTCTACCAGCGTTCTGCACGTACCGAGCGCTGGCTAGAGACCCCTCCACAAAAACCAATGGTGAAGGCCTCGGTTAGGGCCACTGGGTCTTGGATGAATGCCCTCTGCGAGATAGCGATCACCAGGTGCACGTCGAACGAGTAAACGCCCATCACTTATGTGCAGGCAGAAACTGATTACATCGCTGAAGACCACGACGTGCCTTTGCATGTTCCAAGTTGTCCTCTGACAGGACCAGGCGAACCGTCGATGTTGAGGCGCCGGCCGAAGTGGCCGTGCGGTTAAAGGCGCTGCAGTCTGGAACTGCAAGACCGCTACGGTCGTAGGTTCGAATCCTGCCTCTGGCATGGATATTTGTGATGTCCTTAGGTTAGTTAGGTTTAACTAGTTCTAAGTTCTAGGGGACTAATGACCTCAGCAGTTGAGTCCCATAGTGCTCAGAGCCATTTTTGATGTTGAGGCGTGAATGAAAGATGGGCTAGAGGTGTGCGCGTCCGTGATCTCACTGCTAATAACCGCTTCGCAGCAGTTTGTGTTGACGCTTTTGTGTTGACAAGCCCTCTTATCTGTTGTTATGGTGGGCGTCTGTGCTGCGTGGTTTTCCATAACCTCGCACACGTGCGTGAGAATGTTCACGTGATCAGTAATAGCAGCATCGTTGGACAACTGACGCAGTACGTCCAACTTGTGCAGCAAGCCACTAGAAAGGCCACAAACTGACCCCTTTTAAACTCGCTCAGTCGGCTGTAGGAAGCACGACTTCGTGGCATTGTTGTCTGCTTGCTACACACGTTCGCACCACACTGAGCTCTCTTTTTGTGAGCATTCCCTATTAAAGAATACACAGATGGCGGTCTGGTTGCTACGTCACTAAGCTGTTAGCGGACGACGCTGAAACTATTATCAATATATCTACTGTCCTCCAATACCGTCATCAGATATATATACCGTCATCAGATCAAAATCGACGTCGTCTTTCCAAATGTGCTAATTCTTTTTTCCTTCCAGCGTATTTCGAGAGAGAAAGGTGTCATTGTGCATTGTATTCGGCGAAAGATAAAATATCTTTCTGAGCAGGTGGCTGAATTTGCTTTCGTATTCTTCTATGCCTTACAACTTTATCTCTGTGACGGCACTAAGATGGAGTAGTAACGTGCTGGACACAGTTTAATAAAAATGTACTTCCTAAGTCAATGTATGTATTATAAATAAGCAGTAATTAAGGAAGTTTGTTATGTACCTTTTAAAAGAACTTCCACGATGAACAATAAGCAATAAAGCACTCTTACAGTTTTTGTCAGAAACCAATGAAACTTGAATGTTAAATTAAAAATAAAAGATACTATTAAAATTTTTTTGCCGTTTGAGTTCACCTGTACCAAAATTTTAGAATACAGAAAACTAAAGTTGGCGAATTAACCCAACATATAGTACGATAATCAACATCCGAGTGGCAAATCAAGTTACAATAGTTAAAGGTGACTTCTTACAGCTCCAACCCCTTAGGCAAGTCATATTTCAAGAAGTGAAGGCCAGGTTTGAATGTGATAACAACCAAACGCTTACAGGCAGCAACTTCGAAACGCAGCGACCTCCGGGTAACCACCTTAATTTTAAGTATTCTAATGTACAATACAGCATACCTGCCTGCAACACACCAAAATATTTAAAGACAATAGCAATATTTAAGACATATATTAAACAGAATTAAGTTAAGCACCACAATAAGATTTAATTTGATCATTCAAAAGCATAAAAACTGCAATAAATTTTACCAACATTTGAAGTGGTCAACAGAATCATGCCAAGATAATTCAGGAACGCCTCAACGGCTTATACGGGTTAAACGACAATCTAAATAGACGTAATTGGTCCACCTCTCATCTTAGACTCATTCATGCTGATCGTAACTAGAGTGTTACTATGGAGTTGTTAACTCAGACACTAGCCTACAATTACCGATGTGTTAATCAGTTCACAAACAAATCCACTAGCGTAAAAACACAGAGTTTGTTTAAGCAAAAAATCACTCCTTCACATTGTTTGAACATAGCAGTTTTAAGCCGGCCGTGGTGGCCGAGTGGTCCTATGCGCTTCAGTCAGGAACCGCGAGACTGCTACGGTCGCAGGTTCGAATCCTGCCTCGGGCATGGATGTGTGTGATATCCTTAGGTTAGTTAGGTTTAAGTAGTTCTAAGTTATAGGGGACTGATGACCCCAGACGTTAAGTTCCATAGTGCTGAGAGCCATTTGAACCAGTCTGAGCAATTCCAGAAAGCGCATACAAGGTGCGAAGGGTTTTAAACACGGTGCAATTTACTAAGGACCTGGATGACGGAACCCGATGGTACACTACAGGGGTCTAATACCCTCAGTAGCATACGATAATGATAAGGCAGATGCTCCCTATCGAAACAACACAATTCCAAGAGGTCACAGTTCAATTCTTAAGGCTGGCGGAATGATTGGAGTCTCGACTTCAGAACTGTGGACTCCCTCCAGTACAATAGCAAGCAACGTCTCGAGGTAAGGGCAGCAACCACACCAGAGGTAAATAAGTCCGTTGTACACCAACAAGCCAACCCTCTCGCTGAACCAACCCCTCGTCCGTAACGCGGAGCCACTGTGTTTACCAGGGCCCGCCAAAACCCGCACCAGTTCGGTGCACTGTAAAACACTTCCGCCAACGAGGACGAGCCAACCACTCCATCTCTAGGAACTAAATGTTCACACCTTTCAAAAACCGACTCTCAGGTCGATGCCTCCTAGCGAGACTCCGGCGCGACGAACAGTCGGCAGCCAGCTAAAGATTGTAACCCCGCAGAGAGAGCAATCGCGAGTACTTCCATCACGGTTCAATTCTTCACACAGTACTAAAACACGATTCAGATTCCATTTCCCTTTCGTTTAGTTAGTTCTATCATTTGCTCTCTCTTTCTCTCTCTCCCCTTCGTAACCCCGCATAGAGAGCAAGCGATAGTACTTCCATCACTGTTCAATTCTTCACACAATACTCAAACACGATTTAGATTGTTTCTCTTTTGTTTGGTTAGTTTTATCTTTTGATGTTTCTTTCTCTCTCTCTCTCTCTCCTTCAGGTATCTCTCACTATAGACTTTGGAAGAGCCCATCTCTTTCACACGTTTTTCAAAATGATAAGACAAAGAATATTCGAATATGTTTCTCATTGCACACGTTTACTATATATGCCCCAACGAACAGCCAGAGAGCTTTGACACTGTCAAACATCGAGTTCATATCGATTTATTTAGCTGTTTACATCGGAGCTGTGGTTCTCCCTAGCTTCTGCAGGAAGTTCAATGTAAACTCCTTGTAATGACTTGATGTAAAAGCAGCAGGCAGCACTCACGATTTTGAAATACCCATGACAGAAGACGGACACAACTCATCACGCGACGTAATTAGTCAAAGGTACGCTTGTCCAATCTATAGCTGCGACTAAACGAACTAGAACATACACCGCGATAAGGACATTTCATTGTGTCCCTGTCCGTAGCGCACCTGTGTATACAGCGAAAACGCGGCCCCGCCTGTGGCGCAGGTACTGAACGCCAGCGGCCTGTAATAACGTAATGTGAAAACGGCCACGTTGACAGGATGAACAATGGACGCCATTACCGCTGCAAAGGAACATGTGGATCAATACCATTTTCGTGTTTCGTTTCGTAAAAACGCATTTATGACATCACGCGACGGAGCGTGACCTCGGCTCGTGTCTCAGCTTTCGCTCTGCTTCCTTTCTCTCTCTCCCTCTCTCTCTCTCTCTCTCTCTCTAACTATACCTGTCTCTGTCTCTCAGTCACTCTCTGCCTCTCTCTGTTCTATTTCGTTTCCCATTTGCCCGTTTACAGGAGCAGAGGACAAAAAACGAACGCCGCGCCGCCACACGCAGCCCCTGGCGGGGAATAGCCGAGTTACGTAATTGTCCCTGTGCTGATTACAGATACTGCAGACAGCATTGGGTCTTTTGTTTGGTGTGCAGGCTGGAGTCAGCGTAGGTGTGCGAAACGCACTGCCATGCCACCAGCGAATGATTTTCCTTTGCAGGTTGTTTTCGGTGATCTTTGAGTCACGTCCATTCCCTGGAACAAAGATGAAAGAATGTAGCTACCAATGATATTTGTGCAGTTCAGCGCTGTATTTGCTGTTAAACAATTACTGTCTTCTAAGCCACAATTTTTTACAAGTTCTAAGGAAATATTTAAAGTAGTACATTAGCAGTAAATCTTTATTAAAGCACAATCTACCAAAAATAGTGTGATCAAACGTTTGTTGGTGTCGTGGCGTTTGAAGGCTGGTTTGACCTTTGAAGGCTGGTTTCGCGCAGCTGTCCATGATATTCTGTCTTGTGTAAGCCTCTTCATCTCTACATAACTACTGCAACCTACATTCATCTGAATACGCTTAGCGCAGTATGACCTTGATCTCTCTCTACAATTTTTACCCTCCGCAATTCCGCATCATCAAATCCACTATTTCTTGATGACTCAACCGATCCCATGCCGTATGTTTCTTTTATGCCGAATTCGATTTACCTCATTCTTTTGTCGACCAACCCATCTAATCTTCATCATTCTTCTGTAGCACAATATTTCAAAAGCTTCTACTCTCTTCTTGTCTGAACTATTTGTCGTTCACATTTCATTCCCATAGAATGGCTACAATCTAGACATATACCTTCAGAAAAGACATCCTAAAACTTAAATTTGTATTCGACCTTAACAAATCTCTCTTTTTCAGGGACGCCGATGTTGATGGTGCCAGTGTGTGTTGTGTATCCTCTACACCTGTGCCACCACCACTCATTTAACTGCCTAAACAACAAAACATATCTACTATTCTTGATGTCTGATCTAGTAATCTAAGGACTTCAACATGAAAAACATCTTAAGCACTTCAAGAAAAATTACTACAATTATGACAACGGAAGTGTGTAACAGTGGAGGCCAATTATTACGGAACTACAGTTTACGAATAAATAATACGACTGCCGCTTTTACCATTACTGATTCTCTATTCTCGCAGCTGAGAAATTCACATCGCCCTGAACTAAAATCAGTTTTAAGTGAAAAGAAAAAGTTTTACTATTTTAATATGATCAAGTCTTGGGATAACTACCAAATAAGTAGCCGAAAATTTTATCGTTTACTACTTTACTTGATTTCTTAATTTGGGTTTCAGTACAATTATATGGTTACAAAGATACCTATCCCTTCTGTTACGTATCTCATATCATTTCATAAATAACAGATGTAATTTATAAAACTTTCCACGCTGATGCAGAGTAGTTCTTAACACCTCTTATTCCGACGAGAAACAACAAACGAAAAACTGAATCATTTCGACAGAAGAAAACACTAATGAAATCGGTCAACTAATTGAGGTCAAGAAGTTGTCGAGTATCTACAGATCACGGAAAACATAGTAACAACAGTCACATAAAAATTAGGTTCATCTGACATTGCAAACGTTACCAGATTTAATTCGCCTGGATTCCATTACCTTGGTTTCACTTTTCTTGATGTTCAACTTGTAAGACCCTTTAAAGTTTCTGCCCGTTTCATTCAACTGTTATTCCAATTTCATTACCTTCTCTGACAGGGTTGTAATGCCACCGGCAACCCTCCAAGGTGTTATTTCTTCAACTTGAATGTTTATCCTTCAACAAATGTCAGAAGTGAACAGGTGCGCATTTAACTCCAGCTATTGTGAATTTTATAGCACTGTCTTACTAATTATTACCACAACCGTATCCTAGAACACTACTGCAAACCTGCACTATGCCGCTCGACTCAAACGTAGCAGTCTCAAAGCATGGTAATGCAGTAATTTTTCACTACCGGTATTCTGCCAGTAAGGGGTGGAGAGGTACTGACGTAACGTCCCTTGTCGCCAGGGTGTGCGTCCACACCCTGTATTAAATTCGAGCCCTTTCCGGTGTGTCTAATGAGGTGAGAGAATGCAACACGTCTGTTGATGATCCATCCACTTGATGGTATACGAGATGAGTGAGCGATGTACAGTCATCTGATTTCACCCTGTCCCTTCTCTCGTTATCACACTACAAAAACATGGCATCACACAACACACACACACACGCACACACACACACACACACACACACACACACACACACACACACACATGCACACACACACACACATACACACACACACATATGTAGATGAGGCCATTGTATGTGGAGGAAACGAACCCTTTACGATTAGTTGGATAAGAAGCAGATGTGTCACTCGATGAGATGGCCAGCCACGCAACTTTGTTGAGCACATTACAAATTCATTAAATTTACCTGTCAGAAACTTTGACACCAGTTCAGCGTGGCGGCTGTTCCTGCGCCTGAATGTCGGCAAACCCCACCAAGAGGCGTCGCAGGGGTTACCTAACCGACATGCGCTAGAGCTGCCGACAGTTTGATTTGGTGTCGAAATTTCTGAAGACACACTTCTTACTTGCTTAACAAAAGTACGTGAGTGGCACAGATGGTGCCAAACTTTGGTTCTTAGAGGGACCCTTTGCATTTTATTCACGCACGTGTTAACATTACACTTCAACGTGATCATGCCAGAGGATGGCGGAAAACAGGAGGGCTGAGAAAGCGTAAGTACACTTTCCTGGTTTGGATCACGTTCAGATTTCGTCGAATGGTTTTGTACAGTCCCTAGTGGTTCCAACAATTACACGAGAGTGCAATTGCCGTAGTGCTGCGCTCCAAAAGGGAATGATCACTTTCAGTGGGGATGCAGAATCACAATGTCCTTAGAGAAGGGTTGAAAAGCCCGATGTTATCAGCAGTGTCTAAGGATGTCAAGCATATCTTCCTGTCGCTTACCGCACTGCGAATTGTCGTTTTGGAAACCACGAAACATGTGGGAAACCATGCCCCAGGGAAAGAGATGGTTTCATTGAGGTCCTTTGTCTCAATCGTATCGATTGCCAACAGCAGTGTGTCTGAAATGTGTCCCGCGGCCACACGTAAAAAACCGCGTGATTTCACCGCTGGGTGTTGCAGTTCTGCCTTCCCTCGCAAAAAAGCCAAGAGAAAGGGTGAAATGTGGGTAAAAGAGGTAGTTTTTTCTCCTCATCCAGCGGCATATCCAAGGTGGCGTTGGTCGGATTTGTAGTGAAATTTGGTGCCAATGTGACATCATTAACCCATCTTACAGCTCACATGAACTTCCATGCTTTGGCCTTTCTCCTCGCATGTCGACTCCTTGCTGTCTGAAGCGTCAGCGAGGCGCTACGCTTTTGTACAATTACAGATGAAAGATGTATGCATCTTTGAGCCAAATTTTAAAATTATGCATCTCAGCGGAAGACAGTTGCGGGGTTACGAAAAAGTGATCCTGTAATTCTGTTGCGCACATTAATTTACTGTCACATCACCGATATCCATTTCTGCCCAAAGTACGTCGTCTCTTTTTGCACGAATAATTAAGATTTGCATTTTATTTTATTTTATCCTAATAAGGGTGGAGAACTGAGAGTTTAACAGCATACAGAGTTCACTTAGAAGTAAAGAGCTATAAGAAATAACTTTTCTGGTTGCAGTATGGCGTACTTTATTCGCTGATGTCTGAAGAACCATACAAGATAGAAGATTCAGGTTTAGCATCCTGCCTACACTGAGGTTATTAATGATAGCGTATAAGCATCGAAAGACCAAGGATGAGGGAAGATATCGAACGTCTCCTTCTGAAGAAAAACATTCCAACTTCCACCATAAGCACTTTTGGGAAATCAAAGAAAGATGTTTGTCAGAAGGGGGTTTGAACCCAGTTACAGCCAAAAGTTCAGTGCGTTATCCACTGCGTCATATGAGTCTCCTGCTTTACGCTGCTCGTTTTGTTATTTTAGGAGTCCACCTCTATAGGTGCCCTGCGGTAGGGGTGGGGGAGAGGGGGGGGGGGGCGGGTTCCATTCCTGGCAGCGTGGCAGATTTTACCCGCTCGGGGACTAGGTGTTGTGTTATTCTCATCATCATAGAGGCTCATGTCTCCGAAGTAGCATCAGATAAAAAGACTTACACCGCGCGATCGAACATCCACAGATGGTTTCTCCTGGTCAATAATATGCACGATCTTACCATTTCATTTGTTATTTTAGGAATACGTGTTGGTCGAAAAGTAAAGTTCAGCTGTAAGGAAAAAAAGGTCATTCGGTCTACACAGAACGCAGATATTTTACCAACCCTAGAAAGCATTAGCAACACCAAAAGAATTTTGTGCTTGGAAACTGTTTAGCTCTTGGGTAAATGAGAACGACTGAGGAAAGGGATTTATTTGCTCAACCACTAATTTCAATGTAGTGAGGTTCTCATAGAAGAGAATGTGTATCAAAGTACAGTACGCATTTAACTAGTCCAAGGTGAACAATATTAACAACCGCATTAAAATGCACTGCACTAATGTAATGAAGTAACCGTACGACGCTTTTTTACAATGATTGTGTCTAGTGTCATTAGTTACGTAATTTATTACATGCTTCAGCTAAAAGCGGGCCAAAACGTACAATAGAAACAACCCCATTAAAATGCACTGCATTAATATAATGAAGTAACCGTACGACGCTCTTTGATACCGATTGTGTCTAGTGTCATTAGTTACGTAATTTATTATATGCTTCAGCTAAAAACGGGCAAAAAATATGAAATTCAACGTCAATGTCCTATGCACTATACTGTAAACTGGTGATAAGGATATCCATGTGAAAGTTAACCAAGTCTGTAATCGGTCAAATTGCATATATTCCAAAATTTTGAGTCTGTGAACTGTCAGCCTTTGTCTAAGGCCCACCCACGCCCTTTAACCGATTTTTCTACAGTTCTAGCATTGTGATGTACAATATATCAACGTACTGATTCCCACATTAGCATTGTGACTGGGCTGAAGATTTCCTTGCAAATGGAACAGCGCAGAGATATCTTCATATTGAACAGTAGCCTCGGGCGTGCACCAATTGAGTGTTTTAATACCATTACTGTTTACTATGTACAAACAATCTAGTGCATAACGTTGGCACCTCTGTGATACAGCTCGCAAATGATGCTGTAGTATGTAGAGATATGGGTGTGAAGGAAAGCTATAGTTAAATGCAGGAAGTCCTGCCGATTAACGACGACTGGCGCGTAGTTTGGTCTTTGGCCACTGACGTAAACAAATCTGGTAATGCACTAACAAGCAGAAAGACGAGATATTGCTTGACCACACGAATGCCGAACTGTCATTGGAAAGAGCCACACTCATTAAATAATTATCTGATAGTATGTGTACGGAGCAATTTTATTTGGAACGAACAAGTAAAATGATGGTATGAGTAGTAGATGTCAGACTAATTTGAAGAGTGCTGAGAAAGTGTAGTTTGTCCACGAAGGAGGTAGCTTACAAACCCTTTAGTACTCCTCAGAGCTGCAATATGCGATCTGTAAGTGTCAGACTACAAACCTAAAATTTGGGTTTCCGTTCCCATCCGGTCTGAATAGTTTTTTCCATCACTTATCGCTGCCTGCTCTTCTGGCAATGGTTCGATAATGTCAAAAATGTCGAAATGCATACTGGTTCAATATTAAACTGTGGACCCTCTTGTAACTGGTTACATAAGTGAAACAGATGGTAGAAGAAAGGCAGAGGCCAAGTGCAAGTGAACCACTGAGATTTTCTAACCAACGTTAGGGTAGAAGACAGTCTAACCTGGGTAATGTATGTGAATATCTATTAATAAAACCAACAAACTGCAGGGACGGCTTCCTGACTGGAAACAGAAGGAAAAAGGTCCTACGAACCACATCACACAACACATCAACTCCACGAATGTTCGTCTGTCTGAAAGGACCCATGGATGGCGTCTGTGAGGGTACTTGTTGCGGCATAGCCGTACTACCTCCCGACCTTTTCCATCTGCTTGGTCATATATAACCACCATCTCGGCTTGTTAACGATATGAATGCCCGATTATTCTGCTGCTTACAGTACGTTGCGTCAATCACACAGCCTGCAGCACATAAGGACACACGGCTCGTGGTCAGAGGAACTTGTTTTAGCGGGAGCGCCTTCGATCGTAGCAACGCTGCATTTCCGGACTCATCTTCATAGGACATTTTGTCCTCCATTTCCAGGCAAGAATCCGTCCCTGCAGTTCTTCGGTTTTATTAATGTTCACCCTGTATACACCGTGTCCCCCCTAAATGCACAAGCTCATATATTTCCGAAATCAAACAAAATGTGAAAAGTGCTGTTGGCCAGGGACGTTCCTGAGTCACAATCTAATACAATGAACAGCAGTGCACATTATCTAGAAGTAAACAAACATCTCTTTCAACACAAAGCGAAATGAAAACTAGAGGTATAATTAGTAATGGTAGACTAGGTTTCACTGCACTAAACTTTATAGCTTCTGGAATACGTAGACTTCAAATAATGGAAGCGGTGCCACAGTTTTTGCCGTAATACGGGTTGCCTGCACTGTCCTGAAGCCTGATGTAGGCAACCCTTGCTCTTCGATTTATGGCGGTAGCTGTGGCACCGTTGCCATCCTTTAAAGTCTACGTATTTCAGAAAACATGAGGTTCAGAACAGTGAAAACAAGTCTTCCATCACTAACTGTACCTCTAGTTCTCATTCCCGTAGGAAAAAGATACATGTGCCCATAAAAAAAAGAAAAAAAACATAGCTTAGTTTTGAAAGCGACGTTTGTTTACGTTTATGAATTGCCCATTGGGTGAACCCCTGACAAAGGTGCAGCCTTGGCCAATTGCATTCTTCACATTTTGTTTCGTTTCGGAAGAAGCATATGAGGTGGTTGAGTTAGATGGAGCTTCCGACCAGATCTGTTATATAAGGCTTTAGTTTACCTCATCAGGATATCCTTCCAAGTGTTTTGATTTTGTATATGTTCTTCTTCTGTGCCAAGTCTTCTCATTGTTCATTGTACGTTTTGGAGTGGAGTGGTCATAGTGCTACCTCTTCTCTTCTTTCACTCCGGTTTCCATTCCAGGATCATTTTCGGTATTCTTGCTTCCTTCATTCTTCTTACATGTCCATACCATTGTAACTTCATTCTATCGATCACGTTATGTATTCTTTCCCATATACACACACACACACACACACACACACACACACACACACGAAGGGTAAAGTAATTATATTCTATATTACTGCTGCACCTCACTTACCTTCAGTTCTGTGAAAGCGCTTAAAACACGAAGAAGTGTATTGCTTCCTGTCAGTGAAAAACATAATATCGAGCGCAGTGGTAATTTAGAAAAATTATTGTCTTTGCTGAAGGCAAAATTCACAACGTGGAGTAGCTTCATACCAATCGTAATGTGCAACCTGATCATAAAGATATCAGAATTTGAAAATGATGAAAAGGATTCACGAATGACTTCTACAATGTTTGAGCAGAAAAGTTTACAATTGTACATAAAGTGTAGTTAAGGTAGCATGGTGTATATAACACATGTGTTTGGAGCACGTGGTATAAATAGCCACAATACGTGAAATATTTGAAAATAAGAAAATCTACATAGCTCAGAAAATACTGAAAGAAACTCATTAAATGGGAATGTGACAAGTTTAAATGTCTTAATATTCGGACGGATTAATGGAAACCCCTTTCTGTAACATTATGCGGAAATCACTCACTTTACGAATCCACAAAAGTAACATCACAACATGGAAAACACTCAATAAAGTTCTGAAAAAAACTGTAAATGTCATCACGGCAAGCCTTGTGATACTAACCAGAAGAAGGGCACACGTTAATGTCACGAGTTCTGCAACTGAACTCCTGACTCTGACTTCACTTGTGCTCCGATCTTATACAACTACAATGCATCTAACCACATCTGCCATTTCAGTCCGCAGCGACAATCCAGACTCCACTCGACCCTCACTTTGTGCATTCAAATTCTCCGTTCACTACCCTGTCACGTCTTGCGCTCGTATCTCATTGACATGCATTCAGAAATGGATATCTCTGTACACAGAAATATCTTTTCAGGATGTCTGTGATTTAACAACACGCTAGAGATATTAAAAAATTTAAAGTTGTGCATGTGACAGACAACTTACAAGCTGTCTGGGAAAGTTTAAGAGAGGGTATGTACAGTTATTCAGAATGTGTATTGCGAAACTGTACATACATTCTCTTACATCTTTGTCATCGATGGCAGATACCGTGAACATAGTAGGCTAGCGGCTCCGTCACAACAACAATACCGTGGGACTGACGACTATGCTTCGACCTTCTGGACTCCGCTGGATTCACTGTCTCGCTATGCTGCGATGCAGTTGGACTTTGCCAGCAGTGCTCAAATTCAGGTAATGAAATTACTTCCTGTATCACCATGGTGTAAGTCATGTGGAATTTTTTGGGCTTACGTTACTAAAAGGTCGGACTGAATACGTCCTGAACCCTCTGACATTCAAGCGTCAGAAAAAAATTAGAACTCCCTCTACTGTAAATGTGAAAGATTTTGAGTATTGCTGTAGGTTACAGGGTTTCGTAGACTTCCCGACTGTGGAAAAATAAAGAACTTCCCTCTACTGTAACTGTGAAAGGTTTTCAGTATTTCTGTAGGTTACAGGGCTTCGTGGATTTCCCGACTGTGGTGTTTCCGACCCATTTGTAGGTTCCACAGACACTGTGACTCTTCTGTCCTACTAACTGTGCACCGTGGTATTTCCTCTCTTCCCCTCTCCCCCAGAGCCCCACTGCAGATTTACGCCAATCGTTCACCATGAGCGGACGTGTTGTCGCCGTCAGTCAGACAGTGCCCTCGCCAACAGCTTTCGCTTCCGTGTAATTTCGTACGCTCCTTGAGTTCTATACACTATCAGTAATGAAATGAATTACAACAATGAAGCGGTACCCAGGTCTTCTAAATAATGGTCATTGCTACAGTGTGCACAGGAAATGAAAAGCGTATATAAATTGGTTGTGAACTGATTTCGAACGGAGTAAATGCTAAGGCCGTTTAAAAATTTCAAACGGCAGCATTTTGGATCAATAGCACCATTCGTGCCCATCTGACGAAACAATTGTGCACATTAAAAGACTGCAAGACACTAGTCCGCGGAGAAGAGAACTGCCTGATTTCCAAACTTGTAAATCAGAATGTCTAGATCTGGAAGATAAAGGACTGGGTTCGTCGCTGATATGCCAAATTATGGAAACTATAAGATTGGATGTGTAGACAAGAAAAGGAGCTACTGGAACGACCCAGAACCCTTGTTCTAGTTCAGAGGTTCAGCTGAGTGAAGACATTTTGAAATTAACTGAAGAAAATAGATTTTTGAAAATTAACGTTGGGTCTTTTAATATCATAAGAGTCCTGGCGTTCTGCTACAAAGAAGAGGGGACAATCCTTTGGGAAAATGGAACTGTGTTTACGGACGCGACATTTTACAGTTTTTCCAAACACTTCAGAAAACTGTATTCAGCATTACGTCGATGCCGGAAGCACAGAAGAGAAGGCGAAGGTATTTATTGTTATATGTGCTCGACCCTCGGACAAAATCCATTATACATACGAAAGACTTTCTTATGGACTGAAAAAGCCGGCCGGGGTGGCCGAGCGGTTAAAGGCGCTACAGTCTGGAACCGCACGACCGCTACGGTCGCATGTTCGAATCCTGCCTCGGGCATGGATGTGTGTGATGTCCTTAGGTTAGTTAGGTTTAAGTAGTTCTAAGTTCTAGGGGACTTATGACCACAGCAGTTGAGTCCCATAGTGCTCAGAGCCATTTGCACCATTTTTTGGACTGAAAAATATTATGTCTGGGTGAGCACCGAAAATTGAAATGTTCCAAATGGCTACTACTAAAGTTGTGAAAACAGTGCTCCCCAAAACAGCCGTTGGTTCCAGTTTTCACTTCAAATATTGTTTGCGAAAGGATATGGAAGAATAGTCGTTAACAGGAGAATGTAGTACTGGGGAAGAACGACGGTTTTACCTCATGTGTGTTGCAGCGGCACATCTTCCACTACCCGATGTTGACGAAAAGTGAACGGTAATAACAGAGGAAATGCCCAGTGGAGAAATGGTCACGCAGTTTGTGGACTATGTAGTAAATCAATGGATCCTGGTATAAAGAATGAAATATGGAATACTTTTAACCAGTAGAAGAGGAGCACGAATGCTGTCGAAGGATGAAGTAGTTACTCAGTCGCCGAGATGCCTTCACGACATATTCATGGGTTGTTTATGTTATGTATCACCATCTGTAGAAAACTGTACGTTGTAGAGATTGCGCATAGTATTTCTACGTCCACCCCTACATGTCGGCCGCTATTTCGTGGTTCTCTACTATTACACGGCATTAAGTTTGATCTCGTGTTCGATAAATAAATCACAAAATTCAGTGTACACTTGTAATAAATAAGCTGAACGAGGAAGCAGTAAAAGCTATATTTGAAATGAAGAAAGATTCCACTGCCCCGCCTCTTCAAAAGAAAAAAAAAAGGTGCATCAGACTGGATAACAAGTTAAAAAAAATACAAAAATATACAGGGTGAACCAGCTGCCCTTACCTATGGATATTATGCAGTCTGCAAAGCCCCCAAATACCACACACAGGAGTTTCATATTATCTCGCTCCTATGTACAAACTGTTAGTCTTACTGATAAAATGAACAGGACAGTTTTGTAGGAAATTTTATGTACTTAAAAGTTGGAAATGTTGTATGTCGGTTTTGGAGGCTTTGCAGTTTGCATAAAACACACTGGTAGGAGCAGCTTTATACCCCTCTGTAAGAATTCTAGGAATTTAAGAAGTTCTTTCAGATCTCTAGCTTTCTTGTAAAAAACTGATGGAGAACGTAAAACTGCTATCGGAAGACAAAAACATTTAAAGATTTGCTGCTGCAACATTGGAAGGGGAAATGGATAAAAATAAATAAAGTAAAGAACATATTTCATCATGTCTACGTACTGTGAACATATCCAGTCGTAAGCGTGGATTAAATGTGAAGGGTTGTTCTTATTACGCAAACGGACAGAGAATCTAGGGAAAATATTTGTAATCGGAAATACCATGTCACTAACTCCAAGTTCGTGAAGTCCATGACAGCGGCTGCAGCATGCTCAAACATTTCCAACTACAGAAACAATTAAACGCAGAGAACGGAGAAAACATCGGGACAGTAAACGTAGAATAAAGACCAAGGGACTCTTTTATACAAGAAAGGTAAAAGCACCGACCCACAAAATTATAGACCAATATCTCTAACATCAGTTTGATGATATTCATATTGGTTCTCCATCCGGAACATAACGTCATCTTGACACAATATTTCGGAGGACCATCTGGCCATCTTCTGGTCAGTAACTCGCTGGAACTGAAATCACATCGCAGCTGCGGCTCCTTTATACATCGCCTATAGGTCCACCATACGTGAGCGAACATCTCCGCCCTATAACTAAAGGCACCATAGCGCACCAGTGATGAAAATTTGCGAAAACGATAAATCGATGTCCAACACTGTTGACATCTTTTGATGACCAAAACGAATTTTTCTATTGTTTCCTTCACTGCTTGCTCAATATACAGACTGAATAACATCGGGGAAAGTCTACAACACTGTCTCACTCCCTTCCCAACCACTGCTTCCGTTTCATGCCCTTCGACTCTTATAACTGCCATCTGGTTTCTGTACAAATTGTAAATAGCCTTTCGCTCCCTGTATTTTTCCCCTGCCACCTTCAGAATTTGAAAGAGAGTATTTCAGTCTACATTGTCAAAAGCTTTCTCTAAGTCTACAAATGCTAGAAACGTAGGTTTGCCTTTCCTTAATCTATCTTCTAAGATAAGTCGTCGGATCAGTATTGCCTCACGTATTCCAATATTTCTACGGAATCCAAACTGATCATCCCCCATGTCGGCTTCTACGAGTTTTTCCATTCGTCTGTAAAGAGTTCGCGTTAGTATTTTGCATCCGTGACTTATTAAACTGATAGTTCGGTAATTTTCACATCTTTCAACACCAGCATTTTTGGGATTGGAATTATTATATGCATTTTTCTGTAGCACCACATTTCGAAAGCTTCCATTCTCTTCTAGTCTAAACTATTTATCGTCCACGTTTCACTTCCATACGTGGCTACACTCCATACAAATACTTTCAGAAACGACGTCCTGACACTTAATTCTATACTGAATATTAACAAATTTCTCTTCTTCTGAAACGCTTTCCTTGCCATTGCAAGTCTACATTTTATATCCTCTCTACTTCGACCATCATCAGTTATTTTGCTACGCAAATAGCAAAACTCATTCACTACTTTGAGCGTCTCATTTCCTAATCTAAGTCCCTCAGCATCACCCGATTTAATTCGACTACATTCAAAAAATGGTTCAAATGGCTCTGAGCACTATGGGACTCAACTTCTGAGGTCATCAGTCCCCTAGAACGTAGAACTACTTAAACGTAACTAACCTAAGGACATCACACACATCCATGCCCGAGGCAGGATTCGAACCTGTAACCGTAGCAGTCTCGCGGTTCCAGACTGCATCGCCTACAACCGCACGGCCCCTCCGGCCGGCCGACTACATTCCATTATCCTCGTTTTGCTTTGGTTGATGTTCATCTTATATCCTCCTTTCAAGACACTGTGCATTCCGTTCAGCTGCTCTTTCAGGTCCATTGCTGTTATTGACAGAATTACAATGTTATCGGCCAACATCAAAGTTTTTATTTCTTCTCCATGGATTTGAATTCCTACTCCGAATTTTTCTTTTGTTTCCTTTACAGCTCGCTCAATATACAGGTTGAATAACATCACCTTTTCGCAGTTTCTTCAGTTTTAATCTACAGTTCATAACCAAAAGAATTTGGTCAGAGTCCACATTTGCCCCTGGAAATGTCTTACAATTTAAGAGCTGGTTCCTAATGCGGTTGAGTGAGAGGAACAATACCGTAACATTCGAATACAGCGTCAGTAATGTCCTGCTTGACACAATCATCTCGTTTAAACATCTGGGAGTAACGTTGCGTGGAGGTATGAAATGAAACGAGCAAGTGAGGATTGTGGTATGAAAGGCGAATGGTCGACTTCGATTTATTGGGAGAATTCTAGGAAAGTGTGGTTCACGTGTAAAGGAGACCGCCTATAGGACGTTAGTGCGACCTATTCTTGAGTTATTTTCATTATGGCAACAACACCAGCAACCGTTACGAAATTGCCTCGAATGAAAAACAGACCGCAGTTGCTCTAATTATGTTTATTCTAAATCTAGGCCTCCTTCAGAAGTCCTAAAAAGTAATCAAAATAACATCTAGATCAGTAATACAATTTATACATAAACTTTTAAAATTACGTACGTGGAAACATATTAGTTACATAAGCTTTTAAAAATGAAGAACGTCTTAGTCCAGCGGCTGCGTCAAGATCAATAAAATAAAATAACTTCAACAGACATAAGCCTGTTCTGATCATAAGTAAAACTACATATGGTACCGTATGTCCTCCGCCACTACATCTGATATACTAGACACACGGTCGGTCGTCAAATGTGCTACATCCCGAACGCCATAGGTGGCACTCCCCAGATTGAGCTACAACGCACCGTTTATCACGAAACTAGTTGATGTCTACGATAAAACATTAATCAAAAGGCTACAAGTGCAACTGAAGGACCATATACTTATTAATACGATAGTCCAACAGTTAAAATGCTGTTGCCTATGGACATTAAAGTGGTCAAACATCAACAAATTCATGTAAGAAAGTTTGCATCACTATTTGAAGCATCATTCAAAAACGGGGCTATTATATGCAAATAAAACTCCAGCTTACATCATACGATCTAACAGCTTATATGGCTCATTCCACCAGCCAACCTTAGTCGTTGTACATAGACACACTACTAGTGAATGACGATAGCTCTACGAATAGCAGTCTGGTGCATAAGTGCGGTAACATGCCTTTCATTGTCTTGTGCCACGTTACTGCACTTATGCACCAGACTGCTAGACATCAACTAGCTTCGTGATAAACGGTGCGTTGTACCTCAATGTGGGGAGTGCCACCTATGGCGCACAGGATGTAGCACATTTGACGACCGTGTGCCTAGTATATCAGATGTAGTGGCGGAGGACATACGGTGCCATTTGTAGGTTTACTTATGATCAGAACAGGCTTATGTCTGTTGAAGTTATTTTATTTTATTGATCTTGACGCTACCGCTGGGCTAAAGAGTTTTTAATTTTTAAAAGTGTATGTAAGTAATATGTTATCACGTGCGTAATTTTAAAAGTTTACGTATAGATTGTATTACTGGTCTAGATGTTATATTGATCACTTTTTAGGACTTCTGAAGAAGGCTATGTTATTATAGAAGAAACCAAAATTAAGAATAAACATAATTAGTGCAACTGTGGACTGTTTTTCATTTGAGACTATTCTTGAGTATTACTAGAATGTTTGGGACGCGTAGCAGGTCGAATTAAAGGAATACATCGAACGAATTCGAAGGTGGGCTGCTTGATTTGATACTGGTAGGTCGAAGTGTTATATTGCTTCAGAAGGCCGAAATGCACGCTATAAACTCACGCAGGATAGAGATAGGTCTGCAACAGGATACGTAATGAATGCTATAAAGAGAAGTACGTAGCTTCTGGAATACTTAACTTTAATCCATCATTTGTATACATCGTTCTTGATGAGACATGCTTCATACGATAACAATCAATTGCTATGGCGCCTTGCTAGGTCGTAGCCATTGACTTAGCTGAAGGCTATTCTAATTATCTTCTCTGCAAATAAACGAGTATTCGTCAGTGTTGCATCGCTAGCTAAGTCGTCCGTACAACTGGGGCGAGTGCTAGTAAGTCTCTCGAGACCTGCCTTGTGGTGGCGCTCGGTCTGCGATCACTGACAGTGGCGACACGCGGGTCCGACATGTACTAATGGACCGCGGCCGATTTAAAGCTACCACCTAGCAAGTGTGGTGTCTGGCAGTGACACCACACGAAGCAATACAGAGGCGGCCTGCAAGATTTGTTACCTGTAGGTTCGAACAACACGAAAGTGTTCCGGATATGATTCAGGAACTCAAATGAGAAATGCTGGAGGGAAATCGACATTCTTTTCGAGGAACGCTGCTGAAAAAATTTAGAGAACCAGCAACTGCAGATGACTGCAGAACGATTCTACTGCCTCCAACAGACACTGAACATAATGAAGAAAACATACGAGAAACTAGGGGTCGTGTGGAGGCGTGCAAACAGTCGTTTTTCCCTCTCTCTATTTGCGTTTGGAGACAGGAAAGTAAACAACTAATAGTGGTACGGGGTGCCCACCACCACGCGCCGTATGGTGGATAGCGGAGTATCTATGTAGATGTAGATGCAGATCTTAAGACAACATCGTGCAGCACCTCCTGCCAGCACTCCCCTTACACAGCAAAGACTCTAAACTGACAGCAGTTTCGCGAGAGTTACTGTTTCCCCAGGCACCGGGAACACGCGAGCACAGCGGGCGTCTTCTCGTGTCTGCAGCCGCTGGGTAAACGGCGCTGCAGAGTCCTGTGCGCTCCCTCGCGGGCCGCGGCCCCTCCAGTAGCCGCCCGCATTGTTGTGCAAAGTGGCGGCGGCCGCTGCCTGCCGCGAGCCCCTCACTGTCTGTTTCGGGATCAGAGGCTGACAGCCGCTCATCCGCTGATCCGGCGCTCAGCCTCTGCGGCGCGCGTGCCGCTGAGTGCGGGACCTGCGCGCGCTGCTCTGCTGCCCCTCCTCCCGTCTCCGCGCACGTCCTCTGCATATCAGCCGCTTGGCTGCCAGCGCTTTGCTTCTTTCGTGGATCAAGTGCGACTGCGTCGGATTCTCGTTGGAATACTCTCGACTCTTCATAAAAGAAGTATGCTTTGAAACCCGTGTGCTGTACACACCTTGATTGCCCTGTATATTCATCGTTGAGACTTTCGCGTCTCATATAAAACTATAGTCACTTTTCTGTGTGACTGAGTAGTTTTATCTCTGGTTAGTGATGGCAAAGGCGTGTCTTAAGGAAGTCGCTTGCCGGCCGCTATGGCCGAGCGGTTCTAGGAGCTTCAGTGTGGAACCGCGCGACCGCTACGGTCACAGGTTCGAATCCTGCCTCGGGCATGGATGTGTGTGATGTCCTTAGGTTAGTTAGGTTCAAGTAGTTCTAAGTTCTAGGGGACTGATGACCTCAGACGTTAAGTCCCATAGCGCTCAGAGCCATTTGAACCATTTTTTTGTGATACAATATCACAGTCAACGTCTATCATCCGGAGTTCTGGGAACCGGGGTGATACAAAACTTTTTTTGATGCGTGTATAAGCTGTGCCGTATGGGATAGGGAGTTACAGAGTGCCGCACGGTAAAGCTGCTGTGGCTAGGCAAAGCTCGCAGCCCTCCCAGCTGATAACAACCATCATCAATGATGATGTTCAGTCTGTATTAAAATCAAGTACTGTCACTAATTTACCTATTAAAATATGTTCCTGTCGGCTTATGTCAAGCAATAGACATTGCCCCTCTTGCAAACAGAGTGAAGGAAAAATGACTATCTATATGCCTTCGTAATCTCTCATATCTTCGTGGTCCTTACGCAAAATGGACGATGGGCAGGAGAATCGTTCTGCAGCCAACTTCAAATGCCGGTTCTCTAAATTTTCTCAGCAGTGTTTCGCGAAAACAACGTCGTCTGCGCTCCAAGGTTTCCCATTTGACTCCACGAAGAATCTCCATAATGCTCGTTGCCTTTCCGCTCAATAAATAATACTATGGGGTTTTGTATGAATATAGGGAAATTTTTGCTTTGCCTTTTGTAAATATATGTCATGTAAAGTCACATAGTCCATCAAAGGACATTAGATATAAACGCATAAGCAGTGTTCATATACACGTTTGTACTGATTCTTACGTTTTTTAACTCATATGGTCTCTGTTCAAATTATCAGTTGCAAACTTCATTCACGGACTACATTCATTTCATTAAATTTAAAGACGAGAGAGAATAAACTGCCTCCTGGAGTCAAAATACTTCATTGTTTCTAAAACGTGTTGTAAGTAGATGTTTCTTCAAGACACGTGACTGAAGCGACGAACGCTTCGATATTTTGCTACCAACCGACCTCATTTCAATTCATTACATTATGTGGAACACGGTGTGGAAGCATTTTTGCAATTCACGAATCGCACCTATAAGGAGTGATTCACTAACACGGATGGGGTGTAGCTGCATGAGATCTGTTGAGAATATTATGGTTTTAATTACCTCCTGAATTATACCGTTGACCTATAAGAAAACTAATAATTACGGGATACAAAATGAAGCCAGTGAGATTGCGGTATTGTTCACTTGTTCACTTATGGGCAAGATTTCTTGTAAGGAGAATGTTTTAGAGGTTACAGTTAGGTCACAATACCGTGCGAACCCACAGGTTAAAATCAAAGGTTCTGACAAGCTTCTGGTGTTCTCATCCAGACCACTTGTTGTTTTTTGCTCTAGATTACTTTTTAAGTTTGAGTATCATCCATGGTTTTTCTCTTTAACTACTCTGTGTTTTATCAACATCTACCAAAATAAATTCTTAGACTTTCGCGGTTATTGTCGTCGAACATGAATGTTCTTGTATTTTGTTAACGCATTATTCTTTCCATAATCCTTTGATCCGACTTTTCAGCCTTCTTGCTAAGGCTTCCTTCCAGTAAACTTGCTGGAAAATTACAAGGGATTAAAATTCAAACACATTAAATTTCATCTATCATCAAGAGGCTTCAATCATTACCATGAAAGAGCTTTATTCATAGAAAATTAGTATCGCTCTCTGGATTTACCGATCACCCATAATGTCAGATAATGTGCCTTTTCTGTAGTCACATCTCAGCTCCATTTGTATAAAACTGTTATCCTATTTTTAAGAAGTGACAATCATTTTTATATTTTTCTACCAAGTTTGTGAGTAGTGTATTCTCAGAAATTCTGTGATTCTAGAAGTTACGACTGTGACACTTTAACAGCTGACGTAGGTTAATGAGGGCCTCCTGAATTTAAGGTTGTAGCGAATATCCATGAGTGAATACGCATATATTTTTGTATCACATTTTGATAATTAATTCTATTAATTTGTGTGGAAGTTTCTAGGCTGTACAACTTAATGTGAAAGCGAAAAATTTTCGACGTATCAAACATGTTGAAATATGTTTTTAGCAGCTATAATATATTACGTAAAGGTAGTTGTTTATTATTGTCTCTCTTGGAAAAAAAAATTCCAATGTCTTTGCCACCAAAGACAGACGTAATGGACGATTATATATTACGTATGTACGTAAAAATATATCAGTAGTGCAAGGAGTGGGGAGGGGGTGGGGGAGTACGCAGTGTGCAATCGTATGTTACAGCATAAACCTGGAACACCTGGAGAAATTTAAATCAAATAAGGCACTCAGTTGATTTACTGTTTGAAGAAATAAACTATAGGGGAGTTTTAGCACAAGTGCTCTTAGAAGTGACAAGGGTGATAGTAATTGGTGACTAGCATAACTCCGAAAGGTCGGGAGATGTTTCAATCAGTCTGAGATTAAATACGACGGAAAATCACAGAAAGATGTACATCAGGCATAAGACACTCTGCGTATTGTCAGATGCACAATTTGTAATTGGCCTTTACTCTTGCTCGGCATCGGGTTGTTAATATACAGGGTGTAAATTTTAAGTTGAAACACTCCCACATGAACCATGGACCTTGCCGTTGGTGGGGAGGCTTGCGTGCATCAGCGATGCAGATAGCCGTACCGTAGGTGCAACCACAACAGAGGCGTATCTGTTCAGAGGCCAGACAAACGTGTGGTTCCTGAAGAGGGGCAGCAGCCTTTTCAGTAGTTGCAGGGGCAACAGTCTGGATGATTGACTGATCTGGCCTTTTAACATTAACTAAAACGGCCTTGCTGTGCTGGTACTGCGAACGGCTGAAAGCAAGGGGAAACAACAGCCGTAATTTTTCCCGAGGGCATGCAGCTATACTGTGTGGTTAAATGATGATGGCGTCCTCTTGGGTAAAATATTCCGGAGGTAAAATAGTCCCCCATTCGGATATCCGGCCAGGGACTACTCAGGAGGACGTTGTTATCAGGAGAAAGGAAGTGGATAGGTTAAAGTTAGATATAGTGGGAATTATTGAAGTTCGGTGGCAGGGAGAACAAGACTTCTGGTCAGGTGAATACAGGATTATAAATACAAAATCAAATAGGGGTAATGCAGGAGTACGTTTAAAAATGAATAGGGAAATAGGAATGCGAGTAAGCTGCTACAAACAGCGTAGTGAACGCATTATTGTGGCCAAGATAGATACGAAGCACACGCCTACCACAGTAGTACAAGTTTATATGCCAACTAGCTCCGCAGAGGACGAAGACATTGATGAAATATGTGATGCGATAAAAGAAATTATTCAGATAGTGAATGGAGACGAAAATTTAATAGTCATGCTTGACTCGAACTGGATAGTAGGAAAAGGAAGACAAGGAAACGTAGTAGGTGAATATGGATTGGGGGGAAGAAATGAAAGAGGAAGCCGCCTGGTAGTATTTTGCACAGAGGGTAACTTAATCATAGTTAACACATGGTTCAAGGATCATGAAGAAAGGTTGTATATATGGAGGAAGCCTGGAGATTATATAATGGTAAGACTGAGATTCAGGAACCAGGTTTTAAATTGTAAGACATTTCCAGGAGCAGATGTGGACTCTGACCACAATCTGTTGGTTATGAACTGTAGATTAAAACTGAAGAAACTGCAAAAAGGTGGGAATTTGAGGATATGGCAACTAGACAAACTGAAAGATCCAGAGGTTGTAGAGAGCTTCAGGGAGAGCTTTAGGGAACGATTGACAAGAATGGGAGAAAGAAATACAGTAGAAGAAGAATGGGTAGCTTTGAGAAATGAAATAGTGAAGGTAGCAGATGATCAAGTCGGTAAAAAGACAAGGGCTAGTAGAAATCCTTGGGTAACAGAAGAGATATTGAATTTAATTGATGAAAGGAGAAAATATAAAAATGCAGTAAAGCAGAAAGTTGGAAGAAGTATATAGAGGGTCTGTACAAGGGCGATGTTCTTGAGGACAATATTATAGAAATGGAAGAAGAAATAAGAGATATGATACTGCGTGAAGAGTTTGACAGAACACTGAAAGACCTAGGTCGAAACAAGGACCCGGGAGTAGAAAACATTCCATCAGAACTACTAAAGGCCTTGGGAGAGCCAAGCCTAACAAAACTTGGTTCAAATGGCTCTGAGCACTATGGGACTCAACACCTGAGGATATCAGTCCCCTAGAACTTAGAACTACTTAAACCTAACTAACCTAAGGAGATCACACACACCCATGCCCGAGGCAGGATTCGAACCTGCGACCGTAGCGGTCGCGCGGTTCCAGACTGAAGTGCCTAGAACCGCTCGGCCACTAGTGAGCAAAGTGTATGAGACAGGCGAAATACCCTCCGACTTCAAGAAGAATATAATAATTCCAATCCCAAAGAAAGCAGATATTGACAGATGTGAAAATTACCGAACTAACAGTTTGATAAGTCACGGGTTCAAAATACTAACGCGAATTCTTTACAGACGAATGGAAATACTGATAGAAGCCGACCTCGGGGAAGATCAGTTTGGATTCCGTAGAAATATTGGAACACGTGAGGCAATACTGACCCTACGACTTATCTTAGAAAATAGATTAAGAAAAGCAAACCTACGTTTATAGCATTTGTACACTTACAGAAACTTTTGACAATGTTGACTGGAATACTCTCTTTCAAATCCTGAAGATGTCAGGGGTAAAATACAGGGAGCGAAAGGCTATTTACAATTTGGCAGTTATAAGAGTCGAGGGACATGAAAGGGAAGCAGTCGTTGGGGAGGGAGTGAGACAGGGTTGTAGCCTATCCCCGATGTTATTCCGTCTGTGTATTGAACAAGCAGTAAAGAAAACAAAAGAAAAATTCGGAGTAGGTATTAAAATCCATGGGGAAGATATAAAAACTTTGAAGTTCGCCGATGACATTGTAATTGTGTCAGAGACAGCAAAGGACCTGGAAGAGCAGCTGAACGGAATGGACAGTGTCTTGAAAGGCGGATATAAGATGAACATTAACAAAAGCAAAACGTGGATAATGGAAAGTCAATTTAAATCGGGTGATGCTGAAGGAATTAGATTAGGAAATGAGACACTTAAATTAGTAAATGAGTTTTGCTATTTGGGGAGCAAAATAACTGATGATGGTCGAAGTAGAGAGGATATAAAATGTAGACTGGCAATGGGAAGGAAAGCGTTTCTGAAGAAGAGAAATTTGCTAACCTCGAGTATAGATTTAAGTGTCAGGAAGTCGTTTCTGAAAGTATTTGTATGGAATGTAACCGTGTATATAAATGAAACATGGACGATAAATAGTTTACACACGAAGAGAATAGAAACTTTCGAAATGTGGTGCTACATAAGAATGCTGAAGATTAGATGGGTAGATCACATAACCAATGAGGAGGTGTTGAATAGAACTGGAGGGAAGAGAAATCTGTGGTACAACTTGATTAGAAGAAGGGATCGATTGGGTAGGGCTTATTCTGAGGCATCAAGGGATCTCCCATTTAGTATTGGAGGGCAGCGTGGAGGGTAATAATCGTAGTGGGAGACCAAGAGATGAATACACTAAACAGATTCAGAAGGATGTAGTTTGCAGTAGGTACTGGTAGATGCAGAAGCTTGCAAAGGACAGAGTAGCATGGAGAGCTGCATCAAACCAGTCTCAGGACTGAAGACCACAACAATATTGAAACCGGGGTTATGTATGGAGATTAATGTGCGTGATAACTTATATGTGTGTCTTCCATATCTTGTAGTATCAGTGCTGGGATGGTGTCAGCGGGTACCAGTCGAAAGTGGGAGCGGTCAGAGATCATACAACACACGCTCACCGGCAGCCGCCAGCGACAAATATCACTATAAGCGCGATAGCTGGCTACCATCGAGAACACTGATGGCTTCTCAGAAGAAAAATCCTGTTGATAAGCGTGAAAGCAGCGTGTTAAATTCGGTTATAGGACGGTTCCCTGACTGCTTAATATGAGTCAAATAGGCCTTTAATTACTCGATCTGTCAAGTTGAGAATCAGACCTTGGCCAAGTTGGGTGTGTAGCTTACCGCATCGTGAGCTGTAAGTTTAGTAATGGATTTCAATCGGTGAATCCGTGTAGAGAATCCTGAACAGGATCGCGAAGTACTATTCTTGATGTTAACCTGAAATTTAAGGATATTCAGTAAGCTTTGAAAGTTGAAAGTTCTAGCAGACTCGTCCAATTCAATATGTTCATATTGTGTTGAATAAGTAGCCAGTATTTCTAAAACTACTTGAGGGCGAATTATTTAGCTACAGTGCCTATAAATCACTGATTTAAGATCGGAATTTATAGTAGAAACGTTTTTGGACAATTTTCGGTGCTGTATTGTTTCACTGTACATCGGCAACAGAGGTCCGTTTCTGTTCTGTTGGAAATGGTAGTGGGAAGTAGGTTGAGTGGTTAGCCAGTTAATAGGCGAGTGGTTGTAATATGTTGAGTTAAGGCTGCAATCAATGAGGTAGTAGTGCCCATGCGGGATCTGCATCAATTTATAACTGCTGGTTCGCAGCAAGCTCAGTGTATTGAGTGAAACGAAGGTCGATGATCGTTAAACGGAAGGATAGTGAATCGGAATCTTACAGCGCAATAAGTCAGGAAGACGCGAAGATTGGATTTAGTGGTAAACACTGGACATTGCAGCAATCACAAAAAAATTAAAAATACAAATCACGCTACTACTCCTATGGGTTGATGTGAAAAGTGACCATTTAATTTTTTTCCACACAGGGATTATAGTGGATTCGCGAGACATCGACGTCTGAGGAGGCATGAGTTTTTATTCATTTAAGTTAAGGATGAAAGTGGTGGTGACCCTTCAGAATTTTGTTCCTTTTTTTTCCATGCGTTACCGATTAATGTTGGTCTCATTTTGCAGGCACTCTACCGCGCATGTATGAAGAAAAATGCTTACAACGAAACCAAGGTTAAAAAAATAATGAAAAGTGAGACCCATCTTTCAGTGATCGTTGAGATCTGTTGCCCGCAGCGACGGGCCTAAGTCCTCAACCTATGATTAAAAAATAAAAATAAAAAAAAATAATTCAGCGCAATGATTTTAAAGACTATTAAAATCACAGAATGTAATCTTCGTACTCAAGAGTTGCGGAATATTTGCTTTACGGCAGTAAGCACTGGTTAAACAAGTGAAAGTACTGACTCTAGTAAAGTCCAGATATTATTAGGTAGAGATATATTGATATTAAACACATAATCGCTGATAGATGTTGCGATCGTATCGCTAAAGTGTTACTACTTCTTCTGAGGAAGACGGGTTTCCACCTGCCGAAACCTTTAATGGAACTTCTGATGTATTTCCAATTTCTGAAGTTGACAGTTATTTGCAAAGAGCAAATCTTAAATGAATCAGCTGTAGGACCGTGTGTACCGAATACATAGATTTTCGATGTTTGAATCGGTACACGTCTTACCATGTGCATATTAAAGTTAATACTGAATTTGGTATGACCGTGGTTACATTGTAGTTGCGAGAATTACACCCACGTGTTAAGGAATCGTTTGTCTACTCACAATGCCATTGTGCTAGTGACTTAAATGATACCTGCTAATTATCTGTGGCAGGTGCTTTGCTTGCTCATTTACTAGTAAAAAGCAGTAATTTTGTGTGTGTTTGTGTGTCCTCTGAGATGCGAGACTAGACGGGATAGCAATCAAGTACTTACTGTACTTGGTCTGCAAGTATATAGGTCAGCGGGTGCAGCGGTATGACGGTTCTGTTCAGTTACTGTTGAAACCTTCTCTTCTCCTCTATATCTCTTTTGTCACGCAACCTTTTCCCTTCTCTAATAACCTTCCCTTAGGATTTCTACCTCTTGCTTAATAATAACAAATGAAATCTTCCCTTTGAAATTATTTCTCTTTCTCAATCTTCGCATACAAATTTAAAGCCGACCGAGGTGGCCGAGCAGTTCTAGGCGCTACAGTCTGGACCCGCGCGACCGCTACGGTCGCAGGTTCGAGTCCTGCCTCGGGCATGGACGTGTGTGATGTACTTAGGTTAGGTTTAACTAGTTCTAATTTCTAGGGAACTGATGACCTCAGAAGTTAGTCCCATAGTGCTCAGAGCCAGTTGAACCATTGGAACCAATTTAAATGCTGCTTATTGAAAGTGATTTTCTGATTATTTCGACGAAACATAGAATGTGTCGCCTTCGTGGCGCTCAGTCGTTACCTGCAATAACCCAAAATTATTCTTTACTTTTTTTACTGTTACTGGATCGCCATCTGACTGCTACATCGAACTGCGACTTGAATATACTTACTCTGTTTTACTATACTCTATTAGCTGCTGGTGGGCTGTCATAATAAGTGGCTGTATTTATTACCAAAGCTGACGTTATTCTTCAATAGCAAAGCTGACGTTATTCTTTAATTAATTTGACTGAATTTACGTAATTCATAGTTAAACTGTTTCTTGACAATAATAAAATTTTGCAGAGTTTTACGTTGATGGTTTTTGGGATGGATTATAATCAGTAATGCAATATTGGTGACAAAAATTAATTATAGTCTGAATGAAATGATTTTACAAACGTCCAAATGGGACTTACTTTTTACAATAATCTTACAACTAGCAATGCGCAAACTTACTTTCAGTAGTATTGAGTTTCTCAAAAAAATAATTCAATAATATTACTTCCTCTTATGACGTCTCTTGAAACGTCCCCTTGGAACAATTATACATGACTGTCCTTAAACTGACACACAATATTTTTAGCGCAACGCAATCTGACTTTCAAAACTCCCTACTAAAGAATGGCCCTGACAAACATTAAACTATACCTTTCACAAATCACTTACCTCACAAAAATCTTCGCTGCTCAAGCTACTGCAATACAGCGAGCGCCACTACTGCCAGCTAAATAAAAGATTCAAACTACTGAAGGCACTAACTACTGATAGGGGTAGTTAGCAAATGAAAGATATTAATAGAGAGCAAACAATGTATTTACCTTAATATCATCACAAATCATAATATATATATATCAGTTCATGACAAACTGCAAACCTCCGCCATCTCTCTCCCCACATCCACCACTGCTGGCGGCTCACCTCCAACTGCGCAACGTTACGCGCTGTTCACAGCCAGCTGCCGCTGCCCAACACTACAATGGCAGACAACAATGCAAACTAGCCACAGACTGCACACAGCACAGCCAGTGATTTTCATATTGAGCGCTACGTAACGTTGCCAATAAGAAAACATAAACAGCCTACTTACATAGAGAAAACATAAACAGCCTACTTACATAGAGAAAACATAAACAGCCTACTTACATACAGAAAACATAAACAGCCTACTTACATAGCCCCCATGCTCCCCACAAAAAATTTTTACAAATGGTGTTGGGCACTGGCCAATACAGATTTGACAAAAATTTTTCACAATTACAGTAACAAAGATATAAAATGCACACACTTATTGATACAATGTTGGTCAAAAGCTAAAATTTTCTCACAGTCTATAAAGACAGTCTTGATCATTCATCACAGTGAAACTGCCGTTTCTTTTCTCAAAGTCTGAGCAGTAAAAGACAATGCACACAGAAGTAGTGGATTTCCATGCAGTCTTGAAGAAGTAGTGTTGTCCTTCCAACGGAAAGACAGTGCTGACTCTTGACATGCTGACAGGTAATGGGCCACAACAGAGCAAACCCACAGCAGAGTTCATTCGACGTTTTGAAGAATATTGTTAGGTAGGTCATCACAGAGCAGACCCACTGGAGTCCTGGTAGAGATTGTGGTATTGGTGGGCCACCAGAGGTGCAGACCCACTGCAGTCCTTGTAGAAATAATGGCGTTGGTAGGTCATCATAGATGCAGACCCACTGTAGTCCTTGTAGAGATAATGGTATTGGTGGGCCACCAGAGGTGCAGACCCACTGTAGTCCTGGTAGAGACGGCCAGCAGCCATCCGTTGCGACTGTGCAGGTGCACAATCACCGTCGAAGATTCTTGCAGAGAATATAGCAAGTCCATAAAGCACCACTTGTGCACTCAGAAAGTTTTTCTTTTAATTGTCCTTAGAACCAGCAATGCTGTTATCCAGTCCCTTGCTGAATTACCAACACACGTGCAAACACTAACAGTCCCTACTTCTCATATATTGTCCACATACTATGACCAACAGAAACGTGTGCAGTGAAATGTAACTAACAAGTTAATAATGTCATGAACTGGTGACAATTATAATTTTATAACATAAGAATACAATTACAAAGGTACAAAATACATCATTAAAAACATAATAATACAGATAACATTTGTAGTACAGGCTTTACAAAAGAATAGAAATAAACATATACATGAGTGTTACAAAAATAGTGACATAAGTACATACATAAAATAATGAGAATAGTTTTCGAAACATTAATTTCACACATGAACATTGAAACAGAACAGAATTGTAAACAACTTTACAAAGAAAATAACATATTATTAATGCAACTTATATTTGAGGATAACAGTATTCCTCCTCATAGTGAATATAGCTTAGTATTAGAAGAGAAAAAAATTCTATGAAACAGTACACAGAGACAGGAAGAAAACAAATACTCAAGGGTACACAAACACATAGTGGGATAACACCAATAGGAAAGGACAGGGTTCGTTTTCAGTGTAACATTTGGTACTGCAGTCCAACCCAAAACTTCATATATCTTTCCTCTTATTTCTTCCTTTGTTTCCACCAAAAAAATTCTATCTAAGCATGCTTTCTGTATTTTTATGTTCACACATTTCTTACCTCAACATTTATTTCCAAGAAAATCCTACCTAAACCTGTTTTCTCAATGCATTTCTTCCAATTCATCGCAACTCATTCTCTTAGAGGCTACCCCCTCTTAAGCTAACTTAAATCTACTGAGCTCAGATGCTAAACTAAGGAACGAGGCAGTGCAGCAGCACAAAATAAGTAACACAAACAACAATGACCCAAAAAAAAAAATGGAAAATTGCAAAGCAAGCTACAGTAAATCTAAATTACCAAGCAATGCAACATTACAACTAATATGAGCCAATGTACAGTAGCAAGAAAAATAAGTCAGTAGTAAAATTAGCTTAACAGAGTAATGTAATGTGAAATTTAGTAGCACTATGCCTGGCAAACAGCAACAGCAAATGCAATAACTTATATCTAAACATGACATAGCTCAAGCAGAAAAAATAATACAGTAAAAACAACAATGCAGATAAGGGAAATGTATATTCACATCTTAATATCTATGTAATTAAAGTGGTGCACCACAACAACTTATTGTAAAAGAAATATTACCATGTACTTGAAAAGAATATTATGTATGCAGTTACTAGTTCCTTCTTATTGTTCTTTCCTTTCCAAGTACTCCTTTTTTAAAGAATGTGGATCATAAAATAATTATTTAATAGATCTGTTGACAGAAAGTGTTCACATTAGCAAATGCATTTTATTTTATAAAAGCAATGCTGCAACACAGCTGGAAACCAGATATCAAGTGAAATAAGCAATTACGCAAACCAAAGCATAAAAACATCATTCAATAGTCATGTGGCATTTCGTAAGTCAGTAGCTCTCAACTCTCATAGAAAGACACTTGTCATAATCAGGTGTGCAGATGTACGAATATTTCCCATCAATTCATAAGCATTTCAGCAATTAGCACAAAGTGCGAGTAATCATATGTTTTCAAGTAACGAGGGTGTCGCATTAGCGATGAAAGGCCCACGCTAATGGCTTGTTCTCCAGGTGTTTTCCTGTGCTCTGAAAGGCACGCGCTAATGGCTTTTTCTCCAGGCGTCTGACACAGCTGGGTGCCCACGACGCATTATGTGTAGGTGGTCCGTTAACTTTCTTACGGAAATATTTACGACAGCAGTTTCCGCTACAGAGACAGTCGCATATAAAAATATTTCACAGGTCAAGAATTTGCGTTACAAATCTGTAGAAACAAAATGCTATTGATATAACAGTGTCCAAAAAAATGTTCAGTGGCATTGTGATACATTCACACATGATTCACACATGTCATAACTCTTAAAGTACGATTCTTGGTTTCCAACATCCTTTTTCACAAGTCAAGAGTCCCTACCCACTATTCATTACTCCTTACCTTATTACACATATACGTATCCATCGACACTCGTCAATATTTCGTCATTATAAATATGAAGCATAATCAAATAACTCATATAGCCTCAGCCAATTAATCGTAAACATACCTCAGCAGCATAATACACATCGTCGTCGTAAAAACAACATCATAACACCTCGGTCAAATCTCAAAATCGTCGTAGCTTCCTCCAATAATTAAAAAAATTCTCTGCTCATGTCAAAAGTGTCATCTGCCTCAAACGTACTTTAAAAATCATAATCCCTTTACCAAATACATCATTCAAAGCTCTCATAGTATCACAATGGTTCCAAAAAAAATATGAAGAGTTCACACAGTACAGACAAAATACAATTTCGTAAGTGTGAAGTTATCCAACAGTGTAATTACGTAAACATGTGTCACTGATGTAGTAAAAATAAATGTTTGTCTCTCTCAGTTAAATGATCAGATAGCTGTGTAAATTGTGTGTTAGAGAAATATGGTACCGATGTGTAAAGTTGTATAAGCAAATACCATATTAGCTAGGGTTCCTTGTGGTTGCCACACACATGGTACACAAAGTAAGCGTGTACCCCCCTGAGGATAAACGTAATTATACCCTCAGGTGTTACAAATTACAGCAATGGAATGAAATGTATCACGGAAAACTTTCTTTGTAATTAAAAAATCTTTGAAAATAAGTGTTTTAAGTATAAGATTAATCACTCAAATGCGTGTCCTGTAGCGCTAAATGCGCGTCTTGCTGTAAGATAATTCTGTGGAACTGTCGTAGTTATCGTCCTCTGTAAGCAAAGTTCTGCTAAAGTCAATGTACTTACCTCATGATACACAAAAGTGAAATGCTTTACGTATAGATATCTTAGTTATTACGCTTATTGCCGTGATGAGGAAAGTACTGTACAGTAACGTATTGTTATGCCACGAAAAAGGCTGTCTCATTGTTGCTATACCACAAAAGTTACTACTAAAACATGTTTTTCTTCCTAGAAGAATTCAGAAAACTGTGCAGATATAAAACAGATACACTGCAAAAGCAACATTGTAAATTGTCACTCATTAGTAGCGTAGTGATAAAAATCGTGTAGCTGTCACATAAACTAACCACTGTGTCATCTGGCATTTCACAGAAAGCACCTCAAATCCAGGATCCACTCTCAAGCAAACCAAAATGTTGCATGAAAATTTCATTATCAGTGCTGGTATGTTCTAAGTATGTGAGCCTTATAGTCGTTACATAATCGTGCAACTAACAAGCAAGAATGTACACACACAATAACACTGTGTCTCCTGTTCACTATAACAATGCATTCGTAATTTCTGTTTAAATAAGTTCTCTTGGTTCTTGGCTGGATATTTAACTTCAAACATTGTTGCATGGTAACAGTTTCTAAAGCATACTAGTAACGTGAAGTGAAACGTTTTATGGCAAAGACAAAGTTAAAAGGCAGATTATCTGTCAATAAATGGTTTTACATGTGAAATGTGGTGTAAACCTTTACTCTTCCTAGTACTCAGAGTTTCAACTGAAAAGCAATTGTCATGTTTTATATGTCGGTAAGGAATGTTAAATCTTTTCTCAAGGTTAGCGTCTGTGTTATTTTTCTCTGAGCCAGCCGGCGCAGGTGGCTGCCTGTGGTGCGAGTCATTGTCTGTTCCTTTGTTGGCGCGCGTCGTTATTGGGATTAGGAGACCTAACTTCTACAAATTCACCGTGACGAGAGGGCCCTGCTCTGTTTGAATCCCGCCAGTTCTGATGCAATTCAGGTCTGTCGTTACGATCATATCGTCTGTCGTCATGTCGGTAGATTCCATAGTTTCTTTCTTGTCGGTCACATGGTGGAGAATTTCTCCCTGAATCGTAACTGCGCGCTGGTCCGTTGCGTCTAAAGTTATTCTGTCTCCCTTGATAGTATTTATTTTGGTTCCCATATTGTCTGTTTCTCTTATTGTCTCTGTGATAGTCATTACCACGGAGAGGTGATCTTTCCTTGTAGTTATTACTACTCTGCCAACGGTTGTCATACGCGTGGTGTCTGTTTTGGTCACGATTTGTGTTGTGAGAATAGCCTTGTCGTGTAAAGTTATTACTTCTTTCATCGCGGAATTGCGACGGATGTGACCTGTAATTGCTGTGTTCCTGGTTTCGCGTTCCGCGATTGTCAGTGTCAATTTCTAATTCTTGTAACAGTCCCTGAAATGCTTCAATGTCGTCTTTGCAACGCCCTGCCAAAATAATGTGTCGTAAATGTTCAGGTAATTTGATTAAGCAAATGCGGATGAGTTCTGAGGGGCTGTATGGGTTTGAAAGATACTGATTCTTATGCAACATGTCTTCAAAATATTTCATAAGACTGGAAAATTCAGATTGTTCGAAACGTTTCATCATTATGATGCTATGTTTTACACGGTCTTGTGTGGCTTGAGACCAATATGCTGAGAGGAAGGCATGGTAAAACTCTCCTTCACTGTGGCAATCGTGAATTACCGATCGCATTCTTACAGCTGGTTCATTCTCTAAGTAGCCACACATAAATTCTAATCTGTGTTCCAACGACCAGTTGGGAGGAAAACAATGAGAGAATTGATGGAGCCATGCTTGTGGATGAATGTCGTTGCCAGAATTCTTAAATGTTTTGAATTTACGTGTAGTAATGAACAGCTTATAGTCAAAATCATCATGTCGGCGAGTCGCATATCGGTCATTGTTAGGTCGTGTCGGCCGTTCCCTCTCAAAATTCGCTGCACATTCCCAATTTCTTTCATTACTTCCGAAATGCCCTGTGTTATTATTTTGCAGCTTTTCCGTGTTTCTAAGTCCCTCTTCCCGTGTTGGAGCCCGAGTGTCCTCTGAAATACGTAATTCTTGTATTACCTGTGTCAGCTGATCTTGTACTTCCCGGATTTCTCTTTGGTGTTGTGTATTAATTTGATTCTGATTTTGTTTGAATTTTCTTATTTGTTCATACTCTTCTGTGTCAGTGAAGGCTACGGGTCTTGTGTCATTCAGATCATCATCTACCTTTGTAGATAAGTTAGTGAATTGATCCGAAAGTTCGGCTACTTTCTCTGATAGTGTACTTATTTCCTCAGCGTGTTTTTCTGAACCAAGTTTCAGAGTATCTACTTTGTCCTTTAAGTTTTCCTGAGCTTTTGCAAGTTGCGTAACCGAATCGGTAGATGCAACTGAGTCAAATTTAGCCCACAAGGTCTCAAGATTTTCATGAACAATGGTTTGCAGCTCTTTTATGGCTGCTTCGTGATTCTGTAATGCATTTTCATGCCGCGAAAAAATAGGTTGAAAATGCTCACAAATTTGTGTTTTTACGTCATTACAGACTTTTTGACATTTCGATTCGATGTTATGTAACTCAGTGGTTAAATCTTCACGTGTTTGTTCAAGTGTAGTGTCTAACTTTTTGAGATTTTGTTCCACTGTGTCTAACTTTTTGAGATTTTGTTCCACTGTGTCTAACTGTTGCTGTGTTTGTCTCTGGTGTTGTTCCATTGTGTCTAACTTTTCAAGCTTTTGTCCCATTTGTTGCATTAATTGCAATAATAATGTATTAGTGTCTGGAATCTGTTTCTCTACGCTTTTCGGCAGTGCATTTGCACCGACAACATTCACATTTTGACAAGCAGAAAATGTGTCTTGACTTATTTGAGAAAACGGTGATGACCCAAAACCTGAATCTACAGTATTTGCGAAATTGTGTCCTGTCATTTCGGATTCCTGAGGCGAGCTGTTGCCGACCGATCGATCGATAATGCTTCCCTCTTCACTAATTGTTTCACTGTCCACGCCATTGTTTGCCGCCCGCTCCATTTCCCTATGCACAATTACCAGATTACTACTTTGAACATCAGTTAATTCATAACTCGGTGGCGCTAACACACTGCTCTCATTTTCACTGTCATTTCTCAGTTTACTTTGGAGCCTAGTATTACGTTTTTCACACGCCATTATTGTCACAGTATTTCACACGACAACACAGAAAAACACAATTTGAAGAGCAAAAATAAGAGAACACATTAACATAACACTGAAAATAATATCTTGTTAATTACAGCTGCGAAATACTTGGTGCAAATCTATATGCATGCCACAACTGTTTTACTGTACAACAATGAAAGGCTACAACTACAAAGGAGATTCTCTCTACAATTACGCACTAGCAATAAACAAAAGCTACACTAAATACACAAACTACAAGAAAAATCAGAAGATTCCAGTGAGGTATCCTGGCAGGGTCGCCATATGAAATGTCCCCTTGGAACAATTATACATGACTGTCCTTAAACTGACACACAATATTTTTAGCGCAACGCAATCTGACTTTCAAAACTCCCTACTAAAGAATGGCCCTGACAAACATTAAACTATACCTTTCACAAATCACTTACCTCACAAAAATCTTCGCTGCTCAAGCTACTGCAATACAGCGAGCGCCACTACTGCCAGCTAAATAAAAGATTCAAACTACTGAAGGCACTAACTACTGATAGGGGTAGTTAGCAAATGAAAGATATTAATAGAGAGCAAACAATGTATTTACCTTAATATCATCACAAATCATAATATATATATATCAGTTCATGACAAACTGCAAACCTCCGCCATCTCTCTCCCCACATCCACCACTGCTGGCGGCTCACCTCCAACTGCGCAACGTTACGCGCTGTTCACAGCCAGCTGCCGCTGCCCAACACTACAATGGCAGACAACAATGCAAACTAGCCACAGACTGCACACAGCACAGCCAGTGATTTTCATATTGAGCGCTACGTAACGTTGCCAATAAGAAAACATAAACAGCCTACTTACATAGAGAAAACATAAACAGCCTACTTACATAGAGAAAACATAAACAGCCTACTTACATACAGAAAACATAAACAGCCTACTTACACTCTGTACATCCGTTTATAATCTGTAGTAAATTATAGCTGGTGGCTGGCAGGCACACCGCTCCTCTCAACCTCTCGCTTCAGACCTGCTACCGACTCGTTTCACATCTCACTTACTACTGACTTCCTACGACGCTAAAGTGAGGTCTCTCCCTCCAACAATGTTTTCTGGTGCTACAATCCCTGCTACCATTATAAAATGTATCAATGCGCGGTCTTTCCCGCCCTTTTCTTAAAACGTATCCATACGAGGTCCCTCCCACCCTTTTTCAAAATCATATTTATGTGCGGTCTCTCCTACCAACAATACTTTGATGCAGACATTCCCTGCTACCACAATTATTTCCAACAGTACAAATATTCATTATTCCTACTTAATCCTATTAATAAAATATAAACATCTTTCATAAATTGTGGGTTGACGATAGACAATAGAAATATACACGTCTTACACTGTGTACAGTGTGTTAGAGTGCCTTGCTGTAGGGTTCGTAGTTCTTGTTACTGAGAGGTAGTTGTTGATTAACTGGTGTATATCGCACGTACGCTGCTTAAGGATGAGTGTCAGTGTGATTGGCACTATTATGGTGACGTCGTTACTTGTTGTCGTTTCCTTAGATTAGATGAATGAGCAACAACATTGATAATTAAGCTCTTTCTTGTTAATTGTAGAGCTATTTTCTGAAACATTACATTGAAATTAGCACCGACAAGTTTGTTCGTTACATAATTTCGTGTTTTTCCTACCCATCACAGTACAACTCTTAGCACAACTACAGCTGTGGAAGGGGCAGGAACTATTACAGCAATTTAAACCAAACTTTCTACATATGTGAGGGTGTGCTGTGAGGTAATGCCTTACAATTTTTTCTAAAAACTCTTAAACTTTTCTAAATGAAAGGAACATTATTAACGTTGTACATCTTCATTATTCATGTCTACATCTTTGCAGCCCTGTGCCCGTAGAGAGATTAAAAATGTAGTGTTTAACACTGCTGTGTGTAACGTCACCATGTCGGTCGGTGCGTGATAAACAACGTGCTGTAATCGAGTTTCAAGTTCGAAGAGCACCCTCTCCTTCAGCAAGACAATGCAAAACCTTACACGATCGCAGAAACATCTTCAACAATCCGATGCCTTGGGTTCCATGTCATCGACCAACCCCCATATAGTCCAGACGTTGCCCCACCCGATTTTCATCTGTTTCCAAAACTTAAAGAGCACCTTCGTCGAATTCACTTTGGTAACGATGAAGCGGTGCAAGCACAGGTGAGGTTGTGGCGACGTCAACAAAGTCAAACATTCTACACTGAAAGTATCAACAAACTTGTCTCTCGTTGGGAGAAATGTGTTGTTGACTATGTTGGCAATTAATAAGCAGGCGTGAAGAATAAAGTTTTAGAATGCTAATAAAGCTTGATTTATTTATACAGCTTTAAGAAAAGCACTCCATGTTCAGGCTACAAGTGGCCCATCTTGACCGTCCGACCGCCGTGTCATCCTCAACTGAGGATGCGGATAGGAGGGGCGTGTGGCCAGCACACCGCTCTCCCGGTCGTTATGATGGTTTTCTTTGACCGCATATAGCTTTAAGAGCTGTCACATAAATAGTTTGGTGTCATTACTTTTCATTACTCCATCGTATGTTTTACTGACGAATAAGTGAAACAAAAAAGTAGGGGAACACATCCGTAGCCCATCAAGATATGGAAATAGAATTAAGGAGGTAATGGTATTTTAAGGGCATAGAGCATTACCGAAATTAGTGTTGAATCCATGGGTTCTGGAAACACTGGCCTGACTGGTACTAACTCTGATCGTATTAAGCCCTGCTATCGTCAGTCATTTTAATAGTCATAGGTGACTGGAATTCGGTAGTAGGAAAAGGGAGAGAAGGAAACGTAGTAGGTGAATATGGATTGGGGGGAAGAAATGAAAGAGGAAGCCGCCTGGTAGAATTTTTAACAGAGCATAACTTAATCATTGCTACCACTTGGTTCAAGAATCATAAAAGAAGGTTGTATACGTGGAAGAATCCTGGAGATACTAAAAGGTATCAGATAGATTATATAATGGTAAGACAGTGATTTAGGAACCAGGTTTTAAATTGTAAGGACTTTCCAGGGGCAGATGTGGAATCTGACCACAATCTATTGGTTATGAACTGTAGATTGAAACTGAAGAAACTGCAAAAAGGTGGGAATTTAAGGAGATGGGACCTGGATAAACTGGAAGAATCAGAGGTTGTACAGAGTTTCAAGAAGAACATAAGGGAACAATTGACAGGAATGGGGCAAAGAAATACAGTAGAAGAAGAATGGGTAGCTTTGAGGGATGAAGTAGTGAAGGCAGCGGAGGATAAAGTAGGTAAGAAGACGAGGGCTAGTAGAAATCCTTGGGTAACAGAAGAAATATTGAACTTAATTGATGAAAGGAGAAAATATAAAACTGCAGTAAATGAAGCAGGCAAAAAGGAATACAAATGTCTCAAAAATGAGATCGACAGGATGTGCAAAATGGCTAACCAGGGATGGCTAAAGGACAAATGTAAGGATGAAGAGGCTTGTCTCACCAGGGGTAAGATAGATACTGAATACAGGATAATTAAAGATACCTCTGGAGAAAAGAGAACCACTTGTATGAATATCAAGAGCTCTGATGGAAACCCAGTTCTAAGCAAAGAAGGGAAAGCAAAAAAGTGGAAGGAGTGTATAGAGGGTCTATACAAGAGCGATGTACTTGAGGACAATGTTATGGAATTGGAAGAGGATGTAGATGATGAAATGGGAGATATGATACTGCGTGAAGAGTTCGACAGACCTGAGTCGAAACAAGGCCCCGGGAGTAGACAATATTCCATTAGAACTACTGACAGCCTTGGGGGATCCAGTCCTGACAAAACTCTAGCATCTGGTGAGCAAGATGTATGAGACAGGCGACATTCCCTCAGACTTCAAGAAGAATATAATAATTCCAATCCTGAAGAAAACATGTGTTAACAGATGTGAAAATTACCGAACTATCAGTTTGGTAAGTCACGGCTGCAAAATACTAGCACGAATTCTTTACAGACGAATGGAAAAACTAGTAGAAGCCGACCTCGGGGAAGATCAGTTTGGATTCCGTAGAAATATTGGAACACGTGAGGCAATACTGACCTTACGACATATCTTAGAAGCTAGATTAAGGAAAGACAAACCTACGTTTCTAGCATTTGTAGGCTTAGAGAAAGCTTTTGACAATGTTGACTGGAATACTCTCTTTCAAATTCTGAAGGTGGCAGGGGTAAAATACAGGGAGCGAAAGGCTATTTACAATTTGTACAGAAAGCGATGGCAGTTATAAGAGTCGAGGGACACGAAAGATAAGCAGTGGTTGGGAAGGGAGTGAGACAGGGTTGTAGCCTTTCCCCGATGTTGTTCAATCTGTATATTGAGCAAGCAGTGAAGGAAAAAAAAGAAAAATTCGGAGTAGGTATTAAAATCCATGGAGAAGAAATAAAAACATTGAGGTTTGCCGATGACATTGTAAATCTGTCAGAGACAGGAAAGGACTTGGAAGAGCAGTTGAACGGAATGAATAGTGCCTTGAAAGGAGGATATAAGATGAACATCAACAAAAACAAAACGAGGGTAATGGAATGTAGTGGAATTAAGTCGGGTGATGCTGAGGGAATTAGATTAGGGAATGAGACACTTAAAGCAGTAAAGGAGTTTTGCTATTTGGGGAGCAAAATAACTGATGATGGTCGAAGTAGAGAGGATATAAAATGTAGACTGGCAATGGCAAGAAAAGCGTTTCTGAAGGAGAGAAATTTGTTAACATCGAGTATAGATTTAAGTGTCAGGAAGTCGTTTCTGAAAGTAGTTATATGGAGTGTAGCCATGTATGGAAGTGAAACGTGGACGATAAATAGTTTGGACAAGAAGAGAATAGAAGCCTTTGAAATGTGGTGCTACAGAAGAATGCTGAAGATTAGATGGGTAGATCACGAAACTAATGAGGAGGTATTGAATAGTATTGGGGAGAAAAGAAATTTGTGGCACAACTTGACTAGAAGAAGGGATCGGTTAGTAGGACATGTTCTGAGGCATCAAGGGATCACAAATTTAGCATTAGAGGGCAGCGTGGAGGGTAAAAATCGTAGAGGGAGACCAAGAGATGAATACACTAAGCAGATTCAGAAGGATGTAGGTTGCAGTAGTTACTGAGAGATAAAGAAGCTTGCACAGGATAGAGTAGCATGGAGAGCTGCATCAAACCAGTCTCAGGACTGAAGACCACAACAACAACAACATCGTCAATTAGTAATTATAGAGCTCTGAAGGACTTTCTAGAAATTTTTTTAAAACGTAGAGCAACTGTGCAAGAAGAATTTTTTCCATGGCATCATATTCCTTCCTTTAAACGTACAGCGCGCTAAGATGTAATCAGTCCTAATCCATAATACAAAATCTCCAGTGCCTGTGGGTACTGATCACTTCATGTGCAAATAGCAAAGAAACTTTGTAAAAATGCATCATGGGATAACAGTTAACATATGTATAATCAAATAAACATAAAGAAGACAATTTTGTACAGCTATTTGTATAAAGGTTTATGCAATCTTTTGTAATATCTAAGTATCAACTTATGTAAGAACAATTTAAACTTAGAGGTATAATAAGGGAAAGTGTTATGAAGTCACATATTTGAAGACGACCTCGGATATCAGCTGCCCCGAGCAGTAGATTTTGGTGAAAATGTTTTCATAAAAAACTGCCAGATTCTGTCATCTACGAGTGTACTAATCGTTCTAATTCTAGTCTAAAGTGTAAAGGAATAATATTTCATTTGTAATTGGGCTAGTTCAATCGTTAGTTTCTTTTCCACACACGAATTTTTGTTGCGCAATTTACTTTTACGGTAGTGTCTTTATTTCCGTCAGTTGACTTGAGATTTTCTATCAGTTCAACTCTAAAATCTTCCTGTGTGAACGCTGTGAGAATAAAGTTCGGAATCTGAAGAAACGTATCAAAATATGTTCCCAGTGGTTTCGAGAAGAAGACATAGACCGGACAGCAGTTTCGTCAATCCGCATTATGGAAACTGCCAGATTACGAAAGCAGCCTTATCACATAACATACCTATCGTTTCGTTTTCTCGAAATGTATAACAAAAACAAAATTATTTTGAGGCTAAATTCGTGTTATTAATGCATCAAATTTGCATTTAAGACCACAAAAAAGTCTGATAAAACTTTACTGGCACTGTATTAATTCACGAAATCACTGTAAGATTTGCTATTAAAAACAACTGTTGAGGGAATCTGACGAAATTAGCAACAAGAGGCAATCGTAAATCGTAATCTGCTAATGTTTTGTGGTATCCAGTATGGCAGTGCCGGTTTCAAAAGCACGTAAAGGGTACCACTATGTCAATGACTAAATTCTTAGGGTCAGTTTATTATCATATCTATTCCGGTTGCTCACACTTGGCGTGTAGAGTGGCAGGAATCTGTCACGTTTGAGCGATTGTGTATTAGATAGACAGTGGAAGTAGTCAGACATATTTTATGCAGACGTAACAAATAGCTGGAACTACATATACAATGTGAACAAATAATATAATGTTAATGAGGAAGTTATATTATTACTGTCATCGGTCATCTGAGTTATAAATGATATAGAAAATTAAATGGAGAAACTGGTTTTAATGGGTGATCAGTGAACCTTCGAAAGTCGCAATCCTGGAAACAGTATCACTTCCTCGTAATCGCAAAACAATCTAGCCCGTTACAGAGGAAGGATGCGATGCTGGTCTCCTCTGCCCTCGATCTGAGCCTTGGAACAGAAAACATGAAAAGAGTGTAGTCTAATAAGTTGCTTCTATGCTAGCGCATAAAAATACCACTGAAAAGGAAAAGTAACAGGGCTTCACGTAACTCCATTCAACTCTTCAGAAACGTAAGGCACCAAAATGTTTTAGCACAATACACGAGATGAATCAAGTAGTTGAAGGAACCCTACCCTCAGAAAGAGAGGGTATACGAAAATAATACTGGAAAATAAAGCTTTGTAAATCCCTGATGATTCGGATGAACAAATTAATGTATTTCATTATTTATCCAGGAGCAGACATAGATTTGGGATGAGAACCAGTGACCAGCGTGTTTTGTTCGACACCGAATGATATCATTGCATTACTGGCTATGTGTAATTTATATATTGCGCAGGTTCTTTATATCAGTATAAAAAAAGGTCTGGTAAAAGTGGGCTCTAAAATGCAGACTTGAAGATCTACGAGCATTTGTTCATCTTCGATAATATGAAATACATCTCTTCTACATCAAGCTCCTTTCTTTACATATTTTGGGAGGAGGCAGTATGAAACAAAACAAGAAAAAAAATGTGGTATACATGGGCTCTGAAATGCATATCTTAAGAGCCATGAGCACTTGTTCTGCAGGAAAGACACGTTCCACACTAGTGAAGATGGACAAGTGCTCATAGGTGCTAAAGCATGCATTCTAGACCCCATGTTTACTGGTCATTTGTTTCTTGGTTTGGTCCACACTACTTCCTCCCAAAATATGGAAAGCAAAGTCTTGCTGTAGAAGAGATCTGTTTGATAGTGTCGAAGATGAAGAAGTGCTTACAGCTCTCAGAATATGCATTTCAGAATCAATGTTTACTAGACATTTTTTTTCATATTTTGGTGTAAGGGACCTGCCCCTAAAGCTTGTAGGTGTTTTATCGGCACACCGGATAAATTTGCGAATTTTATTCTTATTCTGTAAATTTCAATGTTTATGCACTATTGAAAATACTACAATTTCTTATTGCATACTGACCCTACATTACGACCAGAATGATCTTTCAAATGATGTTCTGAGGAAGTGAGAAAGTCGCAGCAGCTGTGTCTGGCGGACAGGCAGCGACGTCTCTACGTGAACGCCAACCTTACAGCTGTCACCATGTTCTCTCCACTGGTGTTGCGGCTTTCGTACTCACGTCGGTAATTGGCTGAGTAATCCAATGCGCGCTGACGCACGCAGCTACCTGCCCGGCTCGGGTGACGGGATGACTGCAAAGCGCCTGCGGCGAAACGTGACGCAGCTTCCAGCCTGGCCTGCAGAGAAACACAGCTTCGCTCCTACCTGGGGAAAACGCATGTTTCGTGTACTATGATATCTTCTGAAACGCTCTTTGTCAACGGCACGATTTCCAGTGAGATTCTAGCGCTTACAAGCATTCCTCTACTACACACGATTTATAAACCCGAAAGCCCTTACCAAATTAAGAAAACTCTTACCTTTCTTTACTTTTCTCATCCGATAACTGCGTGGGACAGAATAGAATTCCAGGAAACGGTTCAGATAGTCAATAAAATCATTATTTATTTATTTTATATATTTATGTATTGCTTAGTTAGCCTGGCCAGAGTAGGGCCCTAAGACCGTCTCTTACATCACAAGGAACAACGAATACAAAAAATATTACACATCGGTCACAACAATAATTATTTGCATTAGTAATAAAAATAATAATTGACAACAATGATAGTAGTAACCCTAACAATGATTATAAAATAATGGGGAAATTAAGAATGATATCAATTATTTATTACGTAACAAACTCAATAATGATAATTTACATTATTGACAAAAAATAAGAATTTCCAATAATATTAATAATAATAATAATAATAATAATAATAATAACACTAATAAGTATAATAAAATAATGGAAGTATTACGATAGATATTGATTACTTCAGCACTTTTGCAACCTTCTTTGAGATGAGAAGAAAAGAGGGAGAAAGAGGGAAGAGAGGACTGAAACGTAAATGATAATGGCTGCCCGTAAAAATGGAGAATTTCAGTAGAGAACTCTATAGACAAGGGGAGGGAAAAGTGGTGAGGGAGGGAAGGTTGATAAGAGTGAGTTGCAAGAAGAGGTAGCTATTGTGATAGAAGGTGGGCCATTATCTGTCTTTGAATGGATTTTAATTTCTCTAATATTTTGCGGAACATTGTTCGGAAGTCGGGCTTCTGATACAGAAAATGATTTATAGAGCATGGCTGTGTCGCGTAATGGTACCAAGAGTATTTTGCTTTCTAGAGCAAGAGTATTTCTGCTGCGTTGTTCAGATGGTAGCATACTGGTTGAAGATAAATGGGATGTAGTGTAATGATTGAGAAGACGATGCAGCAAACAAAGGGTATGATAACTTCATGTTAATCTGCTAGTGGCCATGGTATTTGTTCATAGGCAGGAGTGATATGGTCGAAATAGCGTACATCACAATTGCATCACGCTCAAGCATTCATCGCCAGTTACAAACGGCGTGAGCTCTCAAACGAAAGTCCTTGGAAAATAGGATCACCATAATGAAGGTTGAGGAGCATTAGTGACTCTACATGTTTCTTTTTACGCTCGAGAGGAAATATTTTTTTATATTTCTCTAGTGAATGAAATGATGCTGACACCTTCTTACAGACTACAGTTGCGTGTACAATCCAGTCAAGGTGATGGTTCAGAATTATGCTTACATTCTTTGCAGAAGAAGAGAAGGTGATTTCTGTGTTGTTTTTAGGATTAAAGCTGGAAGAGATTCTCTCAGCTGAGGTGAAATAAATAATTAGTGAGTGACTAAGATTTGTTGTCTTTTAGATGGGATAAGTTTCGAACCTGTGTTCTTTGCCCATTCTGATAAAGAAAATAAGTCAGCATTTGTGTTCTGGATGGGTTTGCGTAGATTTTTCTGGCTTGCACTTCGGTATAACTGAATACTATCAACATGAAAATGACATTTGCAATGGAAGATAATAGTGGACACGTCATTAACATATAATGAGAAAAGTAATGGACTCAATACTGATCCTTGTGAGACCCGTCATACTACATTATTCCATTGTGACTTCTTCGTTCCGATCGTTACACACTTTGACGGTATTTAAGATATGAGTGGAACAACTGAACAGCGCTTGAAGAGAAGTTTCGACTTCTAAGTTTAGCAAGTACAACATCAAAGTCGACAGTGTTGAAAGCTTTGCTGTAATTCAAGACGTACCTTACAATCGCCTCTTGTTTGTCACACCGTAGTGGTATTTATCCAGAAAGTTAGTTGATGTTAAGTAACTGGTAAGCTGATGGTGGACTATGTATTCTAAGGTCTTAGATAATGCTGGTAGAATGCAAGTCATTAGGTTCTATGGGAGATTCCTTTCTGAGCAGAGGTTCAAACTTCTCGGTAGACTAAAATAGTGTACCGGACCGGGACTTCAACCCAGGACCTTTACCCACAGCGGGCACGACGCACGACCTATCCTCACAGCTTTACTTCCGTCAGTACATAATCTCCGGCTTCCAAACTTCACAGAAGTTCTCCTGCGAAACAACCAGGGCTGGCACTCCTGGAAGAATTAACTGCGGAGATATTGCTTAGCCACAGTCTGGGGGACGTTCCCAGAATGAAATGTCGGAAGTAAAGCTATGAGGACGGCTCTTCCTTCCTGAGAAGGGCAAAGGTATGGGGTTTGAGTCCTCGTCTGATACAAAGTTTTAATCTGCCACGAAGTTTCGTAACAGCACACACTCTGCAGCAGAAAGTAAGATTAATTAAAGTATTACGTTACTGATGTACTTCGACTCTGTCAGAGTTATCCGTACGGAATTACTGAAAGGGCAAAAGTGCATTTGTAACAGTTCTTTAAAAGCTGTGTCTGACGTTATGATTAGGCAGATCATGCCAATTTTTTAATATTTAGTTTTTTCACGCTGGTCTCACAGATTAGTTGGAAATGTAATTTTTCAGTGTGTCGCAGGTCGCAGATTACAGTTTGGGAATCAAAAGAGATTCTGGTCGTATGTGAAGCACATCATTGGAAAGACTCTTCACTGCACGACAGCAAAGGAAATGTTACCGATCACAGTGCAGCTAAACCAGAGTTACTAAATACTTTTTCCGAAGATTTTTCTTCAAACAAGATGAAGTAAATATTCCTTATTTCGACTCAAGAACTGCTGCCAACATGAGGAACTTAGAAGTAGAGCTCTTCAGTGTACCAAAGGAGCTTAAATCAATAAAGGGAAGTCCTCCAATCCAGATTGTATATCAGTTAGATTCCTTTCAGAGTATGCCAGTACAGTAGCTCCGAATTCAGCAGTTACGTACATCCACTCGCTCGAAGGGAGATCCGTGTCTACAGACAGGAAAGTTGCATATGTCACACCCATACTCAAGAAATGGAGTATGAGTAATCCGATGAATTATAGATCCACATTATATTATGAGTCACTTCGAAGAAAACGATTTATTGACAAATAGTCAGCAGAGATTCAGAAAGTATCGTTCTTGTGAACAAAACTAGCTCAATATTATCACAAAGTATTGAGTGCAAATTTAGTCCATATTTATAGATACCCAGAACGTTGTTGATACCGTCCCTTCAAGCGGCTTATAACCACGTTGTGTGTCTATGGAGAGTCGTCTCGACTGTGCAACTGGATTCGTGATGTCCTGTAGGAAAGATCACAGTTCGTAGTAACTGATGCAAAGTCATCATGTAGCACATAAGTGATATCTGTTGATTCCCAAGGAAGTGTTATAGGCCCTCTGTTGTTCCTAATCTATATAAACGATTTAGGAGACAATCTGACCAGTCATCTTAGATGCAGATGATGCTGTCCATTGCCCTCATGTAACGTCATCAGGTGATGGAAACAAATTGCAAACTGATCTAGACAACTTACCAGTACGGTGCGAATACTGGCCATTGACTCTAAATAATTAAGTGAATACTAAAGGGAATCTGTTAAATTCATTGTCTGATAAATCATGCGGATATAAAGGTTATCAATTCAGCTAAATACCTAGGAATTATAATTACGAACAAGTTAAACTGGAGCGATCATAAAGAAAATTTAGTTTGGAAGGCAATCCTAAGATTGAGTTTTATTGGCAGAACGCTTAGAAGACGCAACAGGTCTACTTAGGACGCTGCCAACACTACGCTTGACCTTCCTTTGCCAGAGTATTGTTGTGAAGTATGGAATCCTTACCAGACTGGATAGACGGAGGACATCGGAAAAGTTCAAAGGTGCTCGTTTTGTATTATCGCGAAATAACGGAGAAAGTTCCACTGATACGATACGTGAGTCGGGCAAAGGGGGCCGCAATCATTAAAACAAAGTCATTTTTCGTTGCGGAGAGATCTTGTCACGAAATTTCAATCATCAATGTTCTGCACTGAATGCGAAAATATTTTGTTGTGAACCACCTACATAACGAGAAATAACCATCGTAATAGAATAAGAGAAATCGGAGCTCTAATAGAAAAACTTAAGAGTCCTCCTTTCCCATGCGTCGCTTGAGAGTGAATCGGTAAGGTAATAGTGTGTAAGTGGTCCGATGAACACTCTGCCACGTCATTTAACTGTGAATTGCAGAGCAGTCATGTAGCTGCAGGTTTTGATGTATAAGTACCTTTTTGTTTGCGACTATCCATGCAGTGAGACCTGTCGCTATGGGTGGAAGAATTAGCGGTAATTAATGACTTCTGGTTGCAGGAGACAACAGAAACCACTACATCAGAACCAAAGTAAATGTGTCCACAATACACGTGGCTTGTAACTGAAAAAATTTTCATATTGATATATTCATTGGCAAAGGTTTCCGTATGACGCCCCGATCTACAATTCTGGGGAATGACCTTGAAGGAGGAGTTCATCGGATGAAAAAGATTAAAAATACCACGAAAGATCGCATTCCAAGTGTCTGAGCATGAAATACCAGAAGTCTGAATGTGAAGGGGGAACCTGAAAGTCTGAAGAGACAAATGCAAAGGGTGAGTCTAGATATAGTATAAATCAGTGAAGAGAAACGGAGGGAAGTTAAGAATTTCTGGTCTGATAATATCGGGATAATTTCAGCAGCAGCACAAAATGACAATACGCGAATAGGAATCATTACCAATAGGAAAGTAGGAATTGGATACAGTGAACAATTAAGTTATACGATTATGCTCATCAGAATCGACAGAAAACCGACCCCAACAATAATACTTTAGGTGTATATGCCGACATCACAAGTAGGTGATGTAGAGGTGAAGAGTGTAAATGACGCCAATAAACAGGTAATTCTGTGTTTGAAGGAGACGAGAATCTAATAGTCTTGAGGGACTGAAACGCTACAGTTGCCTTCGAGAGTGGAAAGTGTTGCAATCAAAATTGTCAGAAATATAGTCACAAGGTGTAGGAAATAATAATTAGCATAAAGCATGTACTAAAGCAACGAGAGAACAATAAGAACACACAAATAACAAAGATGTACTTGGATTAACGATGGCGTAATGCGGGGATGCGATGTACCGCCCCTACTGCTCAACTTATGCAACTGCCTGGCAAAAAAATGTGAAGGTCCCAGAAGGGGAAGCGGAAACGAAATGAGACTTCACGTGTTGAGAGGGTATGTTCTGTTACTTCAGTATTTACGCAATCGAACCAAAATTAAAAATAATTTCGTAGCATGAACCCACTTATCGGTGTAGTGTTGAACTCTCTTTGGCCTGGATGCATTCACTGGTTCATAACGGTGTCATAAAGCCGTTCTATCTTTTCTGAGGCAAGCTGATCCACAAATGTTGTAACTGCTCCTTGACAGCTGACAGTAGAACGAAGTTGACGTATAATGTCTTTCCACACATATTCAATCGGGCACAGATCTGGGGATCGTGTTCGCATCGAAGTATCTCAACATCATGCAGAGTTCATAGAGACAACGAGGACAGATCTCAGATCTTGTTGGCCGCGGTGGTACCTCAACATATGCACAGTTCATAGAGAAAAGTGTCATCTGTGGACGAGCATTGTCCTGCTGGAAAATGGGAGTATGATTCATTCGCTTGAGAGATAACACATGAGAACGCGTGATGCCCATTCATGTTTTATTCCTTTCGACACATCGAAATTAAATACATAATCAGTTTGTAGTTGCTATACACTTCTTTATTACAAGCACATGCTATTAATGAAATCAACAGTAACAACGAAAAAAGGCACCTGGCCTACAGAACCAGCAGCAGCACTCAGATGAAAACATTATGCATTTAAGTGGGATAGACGCATATCTTTCAAAACTTACTCAACCAATTTTCACTAATAAAAATAATGTTCATAAAACCACCATTAATCAAATTTAACTGACGTAACTGAATGCTTCATGACTTACATAGAAACTGGCTTTCGCATAACTCGTATAAAATTCTAAAACTGCTTCCAACAACTAAGACATCTTCCACAGTCTGATCTTAAGCAATTGTAACAGATTAAAAGTATTATCAGATTAATGCACTCAACTAAGCTTCTCTTTAGTATTACTCACAGGTACGAGGTTCACACACATTTCATGGCCAGAATACAATAATAGCACATAAAATATAGCCGTTTCAATATTACATTGAAAATTAGTGATGGACGCGAGCAGACCCGAAGGTTCTACCAGATACAACAGATTCACGGACAAGAAGCTAAAGTAGAACTATATTCAACTTCGAGCTACAATTAAGCTTCCAGAAAACCACAACGCTCCACCGGAAAGATGGACTTGCAGGACACTAACAACGTAACCAAAGACACCGATCCAGGTCCTTAAATTTCCCTCTTCCACCGTGAAACCCAGATCGGAGTTTGCTCGCGACGATCACTGCCAAATATCTGAATCATAAACACATCGGCGGCAGACAACATTCAGGCGCATCAGACACGCAAAACATATGTGCCCAACTGGTTATAAATAATCCTTTAATTATACAAGGCACAAATGAACCCAAGCAGAACAAACCTACGTGACCACTTGCCCAGCAATGGGTCTTATAATTTGATTAGCCAATTCTCTAGAACCAACAAATAAAATAATGACATAGGAAAATAGGAAAAATTATTTCGGCCCGCTCTTGAACGTCAGGCACAGATTTACGTACTACTTGGCATGACCTCTAGCTACGCATTAAGCACGGCTTCATGTCTGTTTATTGTGCGTAGCTAGCACTCCCCAAAATACCATCAACATATCAGGAGGCCAGACCAAATACAGTGACAAGTAACTGAAACAATCAAGATAGTTTTCAGTGCACTCGGGTATTCAAGTAACATGAATAGAACCTCCCCCCCCCCCCTCCCCCTCCCCCAAGGAACAATTCGACGACTCCAGTTCATTCACTTTGAGTAACATGTCACAGATGCGAAGAAAATCTGTCCTCCAAATGTCAAGGAAATCAAAATCACCGTCGGCAGCGGATCAGCACTCAAACTGCTAAACACGCCGCAGCAGCTGCCCACGCTCCTCCATCGTACTCACGCACGTCACTGTGGCTCACACAGCTGATACTCGAATGCAACGACCCAGCAGAGCGCGCGCACAGCAGTTGGACAGCCATCCGCCAAAGATGCGAAGAAGACAATCAGGCCTCGAAAATCGAATCACAACGATCGGGATGACAGTCGATGGAGACTGGCGCCAGCAGCGCACCAGCTTGTCCGTGACGCACAGCTCTGCCGTCAGAATTCCCTCAAGCACTGCAGACCTTGACCTGAAGCCATAGCCGGTGGCTCCCTTCATCATGACGGCAACGGTAACATTGCTGTTCCTCTCCAAAACATTGGACGAGTGTCACCACTTGTCCGGTTACCGCCATACCCGCCGACAGTGGCCTTCAATGATAGTGCAGAACTACGCTTCATCGATGAACACATGTGACGCCATTCTTGAGCAGTCCATGATTCTCGATCCCGGCACCACTCAAAATACAACCATTTCTACCGTGCTGTAAACGGCTACCTGCGCGTGGGGCGATAATCTGGATACTGCACGATTCGACCAGCTGGTCGAATGGAGGCCCAAAATTAGGCGCCCTTGAAGCTCTGTCTGGTTTTGATACCGCCGTCTCACACATGTCCTCTCCGTGTCCTTCACAGTGATCACTCAACATCTGGCGTTGTTCACACTCTGCCAGGTCTGGCAACAGTGCTACATACTACCGAAACCAGTGCACTCTGGTCGACGTTCTACCTGTCACAGAGGGTTGCATCTCTAATCATATATACTCGCCGTCTGTGTCTAAGTGTAAGAAGACATCCGACTATGTCTTCTCCGTGCTTCTCTTTGAGGGACTAACTTATGTGGCCCAGATGGGAGCGTCAGAGGCCAAGAACTGTAAAGGAGGACAGAGACAGCTTAAATCACTTCATAAAACCAAGGCCTTGGGTCCAGATTGTATACCAGTCAGGCTCCTCTCAGAGTATGCTGATACAATAGTTGATAGAATAGCTCACAGAAAGATCCGTAGCTAAATACTGGAAAATTGCTATAGTCGCACCAATACCGAAAAAGGGAAGTAGGAGTAATCCTCTGAATTACAGGCCCATACCACTAACGTCGATTTGCAGTACGGTTTTGGAACATTTACTGTATTCGAACATTATGAAGTACCTCTAAGAAAACGATTTATTGACACATAGTCAGCACGGTTTCAGAAGATATCGTTCTTTCGAAACACAACTAGCTTTTTATACTCATGAAGTAATCAGTGCTATCGACAGGGGATGTCAAATTGATTCCATATTTTCAGATTTCCAGGAGGCTTTCGACACCGTTCCTCACTAGCGTCTTCTAACCAAACTGCGTGCCTATGGAATACCGCCTCAGTCGTGCGACTGGATTCGCGACTTCCTGTCAGAAAGCTCAAAGTCATCGAGTGAAACAGAAGTAATATCCGGCGTTCCCCAAGGAAGTTTTATACGCCCTCTATTGTTACTGATCTATACTAACGACAAAGGAGACAATCTGAGTAGCCCTATTACTTCGTTTGCAGATGATGCTGTCATTTACCGTCTTCTAAAGTCATCAGATGACCAAACAGAATTGCAAAAATTATTTAGATAAGATATCTGTATGACGCGAAAAGTGACAATGGACCCTGAATAAAGAAAAATGTGAAGGTATTCACACGAGTGCTAAAAAAAATTCGCTTGGTTTCGATAAGTCACACAAATCTGAAGGCTGTAAATTAAACTAAATACTTAGGGATTAAAATTACAAATAACCTAAATTGGAACCATCGCATTGATAATGTTGTGGGTAGACAAACCAAAGACTGCAGTTCATTGGCAGAACGCTTAGAAGATACAACAGGTCTACTAATGAAACTGCTTACACCACGCTTGTCCGCCCTATTCTGGAGTATTGCTGTGCGTTGTGGGATCCGCATCGGCTGGGACTGACGGATGACATCGAAAAAGTTCGAAGAAGGGCAGATCGCTTTGTATTACCGCGAAATAGGGAAGAAAGTGCCACAGACATGATACGTGAATTGGAGTGCCAATCATTAATACGGGACAGGATCTTCTCATGAAATTTCAGTCATCAGGTTTCATTCTTTTGGCACCCACCTACATAAGGAGAAATTATCATCACGATAAAATAAGAGAAATCAGGACTAGCAAAGAAAAATTTAAGTGCTCATTTTTTCATCGCACCGTTCCAGAGTGGAACGGAAGAGAGCCGGCTTGAAGGTGGTTCACCTCTGCCAGGCACTTTATTGTGAATAGGAGAGTAATCATGTAGATGTAGATGTACGAGTACATCTAACAAACAACTGAGCACGCTACGCTGAAATGAAGCCCTTTGGCTCAGAAAAGGATCAAAGCAGTTAGAAGTCTGACGATCACTCCCTTCCCCCCCCCCCCCTCCCCCCCCCCACACCCCTAAAACATAAAAGAAATGCTTGGAGTATCTCCTACGAAACTTCAAAGACGGTTCTACTACACTCGGAACTTGTGCGTTTGCTGCAACAGGGATAAGACGTGCCACTGAAGATTTCCTGATACTCTGCATGCTAATTTGCATTGTAAAATAGCTAAACTATTGTCCTGCTGTTTCTTGAAGGATATAAATGCTAAGAGGGATCCAGCGCTAGGCTCAGTCATAAGCAGCGAAAGAAAGTCGCTGCTGTATACGTACAGTTATGACAGCTGAAATAATTGACAAAATACTCTTCAGACACAATAATCGCATGAAAGATATAACGACCATAGACACGACGAATCTTTCCAATTGTCCTAACTGTAGTGAAGGATAGGGGCCTATGTAAACTTTTGAGCTGACTAAAGGTGTGTAACGGAAAGTGACACGACCTAGAATAGCTAGTTTTTCCAGTTGTGCTTCCTCTACACACATTACGGAGCACGTCAAAGCATTAACTGCCTAATTATTTTCTCTCGACACAGCCAGTCGCCGCTGTAACCAGAGGTGTTAGTGCAGTAGCCCCCGCGACTTTCGCATTTCATTGCTGTTATGATGCTTGCTATAATTTCTTACATATTTGTCACTAGGTTACTAATAAGAAATATGTAATAGTGCACAATAACATTTTACTTAACGATTTGCTTTGAAATTTGTATCTCGCAAGCTTTTTGGTTCTTTGAAAAGAATGGTTTTGTTGACGTCCGGAAATGTGATTGACTACATTTTTAGAACTGTGTTATCATTTGACATTATCACAAAACGCTTCACGGAATCGGCGTACACTGAACATACCAAAAAATAAAAGAGAAGCAGAGAGAAGGCGAAATGAAGTATTTTATACATTGCCAATTCTGCGTATCCAAGAACGACATGTAATGCTTCTTCAAAATGAGTAGAGCACAGAGATGAAGGCTTCATAAGGCCTATCATACACGAACCGGGAACCAGTCACCGTCATGCGAGCACCGCCTACGTTCGACGTCCATGTGAAGTAACCTCTCACAGACGGCAGATGGTAGCAGTAGCAGTGGGGGGTAAACAAACCATGTCGGGGAAATGAGGAAAACAATGTAGAAACAGAGCGACTTATCGGACGTCCAGAATGGCATGCACATTGGCTTTAGAACCACCGAAAAAAATCTAATTTCCTCCCATACAGGCCTTGAAGGCCCAACGGTACTGACCGGCCGCCGTGTCACCCTCAGATCATAGGCGTCACTGGATGCGGACACGGAGTGGCATGTGGTCAGCACACCGCTCTCCGGGCCGTATGTCAGTTTCAGAGACCGAAGCCTCTACTTTTCAGTCAAGTAGCTCCTCAGTTTGCTTCACAAGGGCTGAGTGCACCCCACTTGCTCGGCAGACCGGATGGTCACCCATCCAAGTGCTAGCCCAGTCCGACAGCGCTTAAATTCGGTGATCTGACTGGAACCGGTGTTACCACTGTGGCAAGGCCGTTAGCCTTTAGAAGCTTCGCTGTGTTCACGTGCCACGGTGATTAAAGTATTCTGTGTATGGCAAAATGGCGCTATCAGAAATCGGTGCCGAGGTACCACGGGCCATAGACGACGGCTGCGGAGACGTGTATGCGCGAATAGACGTGCAACTGTTGAGCAACTGACCGCACATATGCACCACGCAGCTACCAACAGTGTATCCTCAACGACTGTGCAGCGACTGTTGCTGTGTATGGGCCTGCGCAGCAGGTAACTGGTTCATGCAACCATGCTGACTGCTCTTCATCGGTGTCGGAGGCTGGAATTTGAACGTCAGCTGGACGTCCACTGAGTAGCAACTGTTGGCCTTTTTAGATGAGAGATGGCCGTTGCTGTGTACAGCTTGAAACGTCTGAAAGAAAACACCCTGCAAAAATCATCACAAGGATCCCGGGCAGAGGAGGGAGCGTTATGGTCTGGGGACTGTTTTCGTGGTGTCCCCTGGGTGATATACTCATCCTGGAAGGCACAGTGCATCGACACAAGTACGCGTCCATCATCTGCTTCTTCTCGGCGGGATGGCATATACCAGAGGACAATGCAACCTGTCACACAGCTCGCATTGTACGTGAGTGACTGGAAGAACACCAGACTGCGTTTCACAGTACTTCTCTGGCCACCAGACTCCTTTAATCTAGACACAATCGAGAATCTGTGAGGACACTTCGATCGGGGGCTGGTAGCAGTATTGGTCGTCAACTGAGAAACTTAGCGCAGCTCGCCACAGCACTGGAGTCTGCGTGGCCCCACAGCCGTGTTGGTACATCCCAGAACCTCTGTGACTCTGTTTCTACACGTCTCAAAGCAACCCGCACTACGAAACGTGGTTACTCAGGCTGCTGGAAGGTGGTCACTTTAAGGTGCCTGCACAGAATACTTCCACTTCCCGCATGGGTGTGCGTGTCATCTACGGACCGACTTGGAAAAATTTGTAATCTTAATAATTAATTTGTAAACGGAAAAATTTGTTTTCAGTGAAGAAGTAAATTATTACGTTTTTACTCCGCTGTACCTAAAATTGGCCAAATGTACTTTCTTTTCTTTTCTGTTTTGGTTCTGATGTTGGTCATTGCGGCTGATTTTCGAAATCAATCTGAGCAATCCGGAATTTTTACACGTCAATGCGCAAAAGTCTGATTGTATCGTCACCATACCACTGCGATGGATCACGGAATCTGTTGTGTGTTAAGGAGCTTGTGGTGGAGAGAACTTGTTGCTGTTTGCGTTCTTAAGAACTAAGAAAATTGAACCAAACAGCACCAATACTTCTGCAGTTCAAGTTCCTTGAGACATGACAGCGAGGGTGCTCAATATGTTGCAGTGGGCACACGATATCCCGAACCGACCGCTACGCGTGTACGAGTCAACATTGCGGCTTGCTGAGTATGTCTGAATTCGAAAAGTATCTACCATAGTCTTTTAAATCTCTGAAGTTTTATCCAGCATTATGGGCCGAAACGTTAAACACAGCGGTTGGAAAGAAAATATGGGAACATCACGAGAAATACATGCTTGAACAAAAATACCGGTTTTAGCCAAGCCTGCAGGTTGCCTATTTTATCTGACGCCGAACGGCACCTGTGTAATGACTTCAATACGTTGCAGCTGGCAGCTGTGCTCAGAACAGGGCATTACGTTGGAGCTAAATGTATTCGAACGTGGGCAAGTTGTTGGTGCCCGTACGATCGGTGCTTCCGTAACCAAGGCACCGAAGTGTTTCGTGTTTCAAGAGGTATCGTATCGATTATCTACACCGCATGCAGGGAAAGCAGAAAACATCGTTCGCTAAATCACAACGCACACAAAAGTGTTTAGTGACCATGACGGACTGCCATTGAAGAGGATTGTGACGAAAGTAAGAGACGACAGATGCAAAAGCAATTACAAAACTGAAAGACGCTTTCACGACGCCTGTCAGCAACATAACAGCGAATGCAGCTCTATAAGCAGGGAATTGCGCAGCGACCTGGAATTCCAAAACCACACACCAGTGATGCTAATGCCTGTAGCAGAAAAAAGTGGTGTCGAAGTCATAATACCTGGACTATGAAGAAAGTCACTTGGTCGGATGAGTATTGTTTCGCACTCTTTGTACCTGGCCTAGTTTACTTCCCAAGATGGAACATGGCGCACACTCTGCAGTGTGGCATTAAAGCCAAGGATTATGTGACCGTTCTGGCCTATCAGGTCCATCCAGTAGCACATCGTTTGTTCGTCGAGGGTGATGCTGTGTGTTTGATCATCGAAAAACCGAGATGGTTGGAGGCCCCTGTCCTTAATGCTGCGAAGTTTCTCAACTGGGGAGGGATTCAGTGACTTTGCTGATCACTGTAGGATTTGACAAGCACGAAAACAAGCAGTAGAAACTCTCGCACTGTGCCCGTTGGCTTTATCTTGCCGAAATCTAAGTGCAGGGTGGGTTGCCAGGAAGGACAACAAAACAGGACATGGAATACAGTCGAAGTACCTCTGTGCTGTAAGGATATCACGGATGACAACCAAAGGCGTTCTGCAATGAAATAGAATGATGCCTTGGACAATCACTCGTGGTTGACAGGCCATATGATGGGTGACAGGCTGGTACCCCATCGCTGTCTGCGGCGTTTCTGTTTACGCGTCGCTCGAGCTCACTTCGAAGCGGGATTCATTACCGAAGCTAAATCTACTCCAGTCAATGATACTCCAGGTACCGATGACCAGCGGTGGTATATCATTCTGACTGCCACTGAATATACGGCCTGATATATAGGAGAGATGGTCTGAGGTGCCATTTCATTCCATAGCAGCATAGCTGCTGTTGTCAACCGTGGCACTTTTATAAGACAGCAGTTCGCCGACATATTCTAGGCCCCCTTTTGTTGCCTTCGCGGCAAGCCATCGTGGCCATACATTACAGCAAGAAAATCCCCGTCCGCACACGGCAAGAGTTTCTACTACTTGTCTTAATCCTTGCAAAGCCCTGTTTTGGGCCGGCCGTGGTGGCCGGGCGGTTCTAGGCGCTTCAGTCTGGAACGGCGCGACCGCTATGGTCGCAGGTTCGAATCCTGCCTCGGGTATGGATGTGTGTTATGTCCTTAGGTTAGTTAGGCTTAAGTAGTTCTAAGTTGTAGGGGACTGATGACCTCAGATGTTAATTCCCATAGTGCTCAGAGCCCTATTTGGCGGCAAGATCTCTCCCCAATGTAGACCTTATTTCGGGCAGGGCTGGGCCCTCCAACCAGATCGAATTTTGATGATCCAACGCTGCAATTAGAATTTCGCACGGTCTCCGTCAAGAGCACATCCAACAGTTATATGAATCAATGCGCCGCGTGGGATTAGCCGTGCAGTCTAAGGCGTGCAGTCTGTACGGTTGGTCCCGGCGGAAGTTCGAGTCCTTCGTCGTACATGGATGTGCGTGTTTGTCCTTAGGATAATTTAGTTTAAGTAGTGAGTAGGCTTAGGGACTGATGACCTTAGCAGTTAAATCCCATAAGATTTGACACAGATTTGAACATTTGAATCAATGCCAAACCGAACAATTGTTTACATAAGGGCCAGAGGTGGACCAACGTGATGCTGACTTGCTCAATTTGTCAAGTTGTTTCTCTTGAATATAAATGATCCAGTTTTCCTGAAATTTTAATTTGCCATGTGCGTCACAACTACCGATTTTCGTCTCATTGGGATAATTCCTTCGTGGCGCGTAGCTTTTTTTGTCTTAGAAAGTATTTCCTTGAAAATCCTACAGGAAATGTATGTAGCCATTCCGAGAGGACTTGACGCTATTTTTAATGCCAATGGTATTCTTGGAATGTATTAGTTTTGTTAATGTGTCGTGTCTGGAGTGTTTCCTTACTTTTGTCTTCGCCTATTCGTCGTAGAGCAATTAAAAGCACAGTGATGTCAACAGGAATGTTAGTACTGACCGTGAAAGTCTACAGATATGGTTGTGATTTTGCTTGTGTGTGTGAAAGGGAGAGAGAGAGTGAGAGAGAGAGAGAGAGAGAGAGAGAGAGATCACAGGGCATCTTTACTGTGTTCGCTAAATGTGCGATCGCCGCTACTTTAGACTGCCAGGTGGACTCCGAGGCAAAGAAGTTGCCGCTGACGCGACGTTAGGGGTAGCAGCAGTAGAGACTTTCTGGGACTGCGTTCGAGTGATCTGATATTCGGCGCGCACTCGATCTGAATGGCTGTCCCAATACACTCGTCGAGTCTTTAGTTAAAGTAGATGCGCCGACTGATTGCAGCGCCACGATCGACAAACACAGTATACATTCGGTACCGTGGAGAAGGACTGCGTAGGGAGAAGGAACGGTAGAATCGGGGGTGCACACAAAGGGGGAGGAGGAGGAGCAGGAGGAGGAAGAAGAGACAGAGCCATTCAGTTTTTCAGAAATGTGTATTCGATTCCTAATATTGGCGTCAGAAGCCTCGCGGAGGCGGACAGGCGGGAGCAGAATTGGACGGCTGCTGGCGGGGAAGGCTGTCGGCGGCAGACGCCGCGGAGAGGACACAAAGAAGACACAAAGAGGAGGCAGCCGCTCCGCAGAGCGCGAAGAATGGATTTCTGTTATTACTAACGCTTCGAATAACAACCGAGTCGCGGGTCTGAGGGGCGTGAAGCGAGCACGGAGCGGGCGGGAAGGCAGCCCTCCCCCACCCCAGCCACCCACCGTTCCTTCCTGCCGTGTCGTCAGCCAGCAGGGGCGGAACGCCCGCGGGCTTTGCATCCTTTATGAGGAGGACTCTCCCTCCCAGGAAAAGGGAAGGGAAGGAAAGGAAAGGAAAGGGGTCAGCCGGAGACAACCTGGAGCTCTGCCGAGACACCTGTGAGCCAGAGCGTTGTCGCGACTTCCAGGGCGCGCTGCTGAACGCAGTCCAAAATAGCAACGCGGCTCTCTGGAACGTAACATTTCTCTTGTCCTCCTCATTCCTTTGTTCATTGCTGAACTTAACAATGACAGTAGGTCTTCACACACTAATCACTTTACAAACTGACGCTTGCAATGATGGTAAGAAATCTTTGTTAAACTACTCTAACCACCATTAAAACTGCAACAAATGAAGGCGACATGCAAAAATACCTGAAACTATTTTTAAAACACCCTTGAATAAGCAAATGATTGAAATTTCTTCATATTTTTATCTTTTGCGTTCTTCCTTAGTTGCTTGTACAGGGTGATTCCCTGATGATGTTACAAATTTTTAGTGACTCCAGAGAACGGGATATGTATCAGTTTGAGATAACGGATCCTAGTTGCGAAACAATAGAGCCGAAAGTTATAACTGAAAATAATTCTGATACATCTGACATTAGAATACATTTGTCAGTACTGTTATTGCTAAGGTAGGCAATTTTCAGAGATACATGAAATGTATTCACAGTTGCGAATATGGACAACCACCACCTGTGCACTGAAATGGTGATAGTGAGAATTTGTGCAGTACCGGGACTTGAACCCGGTTTTCCACCTTATCGCGAGCGCTCGCCTTACCATCAGGCTGTCCGAGCACGACTCACGGCCGGACCCAAACTTCAATATGTTATGAACCGTCAGCAACCTGTATTCGTACATTAATTATGTATATTCCTGTACGGGGGAAGAGTTGTAATTGAAAGTCACTCGCTCGGTGTTGGCGGATAAATACGATACTGCAGTGCCTCTGTTGTTCAGAAATACGATCCAGTGCATCTCCGAAGGAACTTTGGGTCGTTTTCCTGAACAATACAGGCACTGCACAGTCGTATTCTCGGAGGTGTTAGTAAGCACCAATAAGAAAAAGAAAGAATCGTCTAATAAACATATGCCCTAAAATGCATACCTTAAGAGCCATCACCACTTGTTAATCTCTTCTTGTGAACAAATATCGATAGCTCATAGGGTATCATTTTAGATTCCATAATCACTGGACATTTTTGGTTGGTTTCGTCCATACACTTAAACAAAAGATCTTGTAGCAGAAGTGATGTACAGGATGATTCAAAAAGAATACCACAACTTTAGGAATTTAAAACTCTGCAACGACAAAAGGCAGAGCTAAGCACTATCTGTCGGCGAATTAAGGGAGCTATAAAGTTTCATTTAGTTGTACATTTGTTCGCTTGAGGCGCTGTTGACTAGGCGTCAGCGTCAGTTGATGCTAAGACGGCGACCGCTCAACAGAAAGCTTTCTGTGTTATTGAGTACGGCAGAAGTGAATCGACGACACTTGTTCAGCGTGCATTTCGAACGAAGTATCGTGTTAAACCTCCTGATAGGTGGTGTATTAAATGTTGGTATGAACAGTTTACAGAGAATGGGTGTTTGTGCAAAGGGAAAAGTTCTGGATGGCCGAGAACGAGTGATAAAATGTAGCACGCATCCAGCAAGCATTTGTTCGCAGCCCAGGAAAATCGACTCGCAGAGCTAGCACAGAGCTGCAAATTCCACAATCAACTGTATGGAGAGTCCTACGAAAAAGGTTAGTTATGAAACCTTATCGTCTGAAATTGGTTCAAGCACTGTCTGCAGCTGATAAGATAAAAAGAATCGATTTCTGTGATTTTATCCTTGCTCAAATGGAAACAGATGAATCTTTCGTTTCAAAGATTGTGGTTAGTGATGAAGCAACTTTCCACACTAACGGGAAAGTCAACCGTCACAATGTCTGTATATGGGGCACTGAAAATCCGCGCGAAACAACTCAGTATGAACGTGACTCGCCTAAGGTGAACGTTTTCTGTGCCATTTCAGCCAATAAAGTTTTTGGTCCCTTTTTCTTCGAAGGTGCTACTGTAACTGGACTACAGTATCTGGAGATGTTAGAGAATTGGCTGTTCCCTCAGCTCGAACAAGAAGCACAACAATTCATATTTCAGCAGGATGGAGCGCCACCACATTGGCACTTATCTGTCCGTAACTACCTGAACGTCAACTACCCGAGGCGATGGATCGGCCGCCAGGCAGCCCGTGACAGAGCACTTCATCACTGGCCTCCAAGAAGCCCTGATCTTACCCCCTGCGATTTTTTCTTATGGGGGTATGTTAAGGATATGGTGTTTCGGCCACCTCTCGCAGCCACCATTGATGATTTGAAACGAGAAATAACAGCAGCTATCCAAACTGTTACGCCTGATATGCTACAGAGAGTGTGGAACGAGTTGGAGTATCGAGTTGATATTGCTCGAGTGTCTGGAGGGGGCCATATTGAACGTCTCTGAACTTGTTTTTGAGTGAAAAAAAACCTTTTTAAATACTCTTTGTAATGATGTATAACAGAAGGTTATATTATGTTTCTTTCATTAAATACACATTTTTAAAGTTGTGGTATTCTTTTTGAATCACCCTGTATTTCACAGTATCGAAGATGAAAAGAGCTCATAGTAAGGTATGCATTTTAGAACCCATGTTCATAAGTCCTTTTTTTCTTGTTTTGGCCCATACTACCACCTCTAAAAGTTCCCCACCCTACAAGCATAGCAACAAAAGTACCGGTACACGTGTTCCACTGTCAAAGATATGAGAATGATTTTTGAATATATCTTTTGACTTGGTCGTTTCCAGACTATGATCCCTTACATCAAATTGATACTTTTACCCTCCTCTGTCATCTCTGGAATTTCGTAGCATCATTACGCTAACGCACTGTATATTCTTGCGATTTGGTTTGCCTAATGCAACTAAATCAATTTTTTGTTGATATGCCTTTCAATTTGGTTTTCAGAAAGGCTTTTCAACAGAAAATGCTATATATGCTTCCACTGATCAAATATTAAATGCAATGAATAACCGAACATCACCTATTGGGATATTTTGTGATCTCTCAAAGCCTTTTGATTGTGTGAATCATGAAATTCTTCTAGATAAGCTTAAGTATTGTGGTATCAGTGGGACAGTGCAAAATGGTTCAATTCATACTTAACTGGAAGAATGCAGAAGGTTGAAATTAACAGTTCAGGTAGTCTACAAAAACCAGCAGAATCCTCTAACTGGGGATGCATCAAGAATGGTGTCCCACAGAGTTCAGTCTTGGGTCCTTATTGTTCTTAATATATATTAACGACTTGCCCCTCTATATTCATGAAGATGAAAGGTTAGTTCTTTTTGCTGATGATACAAGTACAGTAACCACACTCAAGAGGCAAGAATCAGCTGAAGAAATTGCAAAAAATGTCTTTCAGAAAATTATTGAGTGGTTTTCTGCGAATGGACTTTCACTAAATGTTGAGAAAACACCGTTTTTACAACTCTGTACAGTAAATGGCATAACACGATTGATAAATATAGTCTCTGAACGGAAGTCTGTTGCTAAGGTAGAATACCCAAAATTTCTGGGTGTGTGCATTGATGAGAAATTTAATTGGAAGAAACACATCGATGACCTGTGAAACAGTTAGGTTCAGCTACTTAGGCTATCAGGGTTATTGCAAACTTTGGTGATAAAAATATTACTTAATTAGAATACTATGCCTATTTTCATTCACTGCTTTCATATGGCATGATATTTTGGGGCAATTTGTCACTAAGAGAGAAAGCGTGTAATCGGGATAACAGCTTGAGCCCACCCTAGATCACTGTGCAGATGTTTGTTTAAGGAACTCGGGATATTCACAGTTCCTTCGCAATACATAAATTCACTTATGAAATTTGTCATTAATAACTCATGCCAATTCAGAAATAACAGCGAAGTGGTTGAATTATGCTGCCACTAGAATTTTTGGTAATTTGCCAAATAGTATTAAAAGTCTTACAGATAGCCAACCAACATTTGCTTTTAAATTAGAAGAATTTCTGAATGACTACTCCTTCTACTCAATAGATGAATTCTTAGATATAAAGTAGTAACTGTAAAAAAATTAATTAATTAAATAATTGACGAAATAAATCTCGGGTGAACAGCCTGGTATGAGTGTCCTATGCACACTCATACCAGGCTGTTTATCCGAGATTTATTTCGTCATTAAATACGCTTGGAGAAATTGAAGAATCACAATTGATTAATTATTTTGTGTAAAGAAAACTTATGTTAAAGTGACACTTTCCACACCATTATGAAATGTCGTATTCATGATCTATGGAACAAGGATTAATGTATGTATAACTGTATGTATCAAATGCTGTTTGTATTGTGCCAGAGCTGTCTCGCTTCTGTTTATTTCTGACCTATAACACATGTTTGTTTTTGTATATAACAGTTACAGATTTGTTGTTATATTACAGTTCTTTTGTTATTTTCTTGTTATTATGTTAAAAACAGCTTTTGTATGATTCTAGGTTAAATGACTTCGTTTCTAATTCTAATTCCGATTTGTAATCTTACTGCTGCATATGTGCCGTACCGGAGTTGTAAATAGTTGTTCCGCTTTCCCACGATGACTATGCTCGACGTTTTACGAACACATTTCGACTTAATACGTGACTTCCACTGTGTTTCGGTTCGTTGTGTTTACTGTCCGTAGAGTCTTCAACTGTCTCTGTGTTTTTCGTTCCTATTTTGTTCGTAGTATGGTATCTGTAGGCAGTTTAATATACTATTTGTTATTATGTAGTCTGGTTGTGTTCTACACCTCTGTTTGTTATTATTTTACTGGCTAAAATGGTCAACGAGTTAATTTTTGAACTGATTAAGTCATTCATTATTTTCTCCTTCTGTGTGTTAAATACGACTTTCGCACACAATGGGGTGAATTATGGTGCCACAAAAGTCTTTGGACATTTAACAAATAGGGTTAAAAATCTGACAGGCAGCCAAAAGCATTTAAAAACAATAGAATTTCTGAATGACCGCTCCTTTTCCGCACAGAAGAAGTTTTAAATATGAAGTAGCAATATTTTTTAAAACATTAATTATATCATGTAAATAAATGCTTTGTTAAACCGATACAGTCAGACCATTACACTATGTCATATTCATGATTTATGGTACAAGTATTAATGTAATGAAATTGAGCCGTGCGTGGCTCGTGTTCGTGCCGTTATTGCTTGACATTTTGTTTTGGCGGTACTGCTGTCCCGTTTCTTATTCGACTTACTGGCGTCACTAAGTCGATGTCTTGCCTGACCGTGAGTGGCAGCAGTAGCGCTTATCGATAAGAGCGCTGCCACGCCATCTTTCGAGCGACCACTAGTATTTCCGGGTCATCGTGTGTCGGGACTTCAGGGGGGACGGAACAGCAGTGGGGTCCGGACAGCCGCGACTCGTCCGATCGTCGCCGACACACATGACTTGATTGGGGACGATCTTGGTTGGTCGTTCGGTCGATCGTCTCATCGGACGACGTGTGTTTGCTCGCCGACCGCTTGTGGGTTCTCTGTGTGTGTCGACTTGTGATTCGTCCTTGTTGTTCGTCAGTGACTGGTTTTAGTATCGTTCGAGTTGTTTGTGGAAGTGCTTCCGCGGAACCGTGTGTAGCATGTGGTTTTGACTTACCAGTTATTGTAACGCTCTCTGCGTGTTGGTTGCAGTCAGTCGGCTGAGACAGAGCACCGAGGAAGTCTCTGTGGCGCGTGATTGGGCTGGGGCCGCTGGCGGCGTGCACACGCGGTCGGATTTGTGAGGCGCTAGCTGCGAGAGCTGCAAACTTCGTCGCCCAGCGAACCTGGACACCGAAGCTGAGTGATCAATTAATTTCTTATGAAACCTCAACTACTGTGACATCGTTCATTGCCAGTTGTTGCTTCCTGGGATGTTCCCGCAAGCAACAATGTATGGTGTGTTGGAGTCAGCGAAATTTTGCAGCTTTCTTCCTGTATGGTGTACGACTATTGAATTGTTTGTCACTTGTTGGTGAAGTGCACCAGCGGTATTTTCTGCCTTGTGGCCGTTAACGTTCCAGTTGCCTGCCATGGTCGTTAGTGTAGTTTTCCGGCAGTGTCTTTTTCCTCACCGTGTTGATGCTGTCCGGCACAGAGAATAGTTCGACAGCCTTGGTGTTCAGAATGAGATTTTCACTCTGCAGCGGAGTGTGCGCTGATATGAAACTTCCTGGAAGATTAAAACTGTGTGCCCCACCGAGACTCGAACTCGGGACCTTTGCCTTTCGCGGGCAAGTGCTCTACCATCTGAGCTACCGAAGCACGACTCACGCCCGGTCCTCACAGCTTTACTTCTGCTAGTATCTCGTCTCCTACCTTCCCGAGTTCGAGCCTCGGTCGGGCACACAGTTTTAATCTGCCAGGAAGTTTCAGCCTTGGTGTTCATATTTTTGAGTGGTTGTTGTGCCTTGACTGTATTTAGACACCAATTTTCAAGACGTAGTGCTGCTGGTATCTTTGTCCTCGCTGATATTTTCTGTTGTCGTGCTGTTGGTCGGGCAGAAGGGAATTGATTATGTTGTTGGTCGGTCCTTCAGTCGTCCCTGGGTCGGGTTGCCATCCGATTATTTAGTCTTTCTCTTGACTGCCTGTCTCACCTAACCTTATGTTAGAGTTACCTCTTCAGGCCGACACTTGGAACATTTCTGAGCACCATTGTTCTGTTGTTTTAGATTGTGATTTTCTTTTAGTCTCAAGTACTGTGCGAGGCCTTCAGCCGTCTATTAATTTAGTTTTTTCAATGTTAAAATAAGGCCTTCAGCCGACTTAAATTAAGGTTTCAAGATTGATTTGTTTAAAACTTATTTCAAAAAAGGAGATTTTGCTCTGTTTGAAACACTTATTATCTAGGCCTTAAGCCTTGTTCTATGTTCAGTATGTGGCCTTCAGCCGAATCTTTCAGTGAAATATTTTAAGATAAGGCTTTCATCTATCTCAAATTAAAATTTGAATATTGACTTGTTTAAAACCCATTAAAATTTTCTTTTTTATCCTAAATTCTTGTTATCCAGGCCTTAAGCTATTAGTTGTTCTGTGTCCAGTGTGGCCTTCAGCCGAGTATTTACGTAAATTTTTTTAAAGTAAGGCCTTAAGCCACGTGTATTCCTTAAAGAAATTGTAAAAACTTGTCTTCAGGCTTTCAGCCGTATTGTTTTGAATCCTTTTAAGGACATGTGTGATTAAGTGTTTTTAGGAAAATAAAGTTTGTGTGTTTTGTCCAACTGACAGTAACTCATTTTGGCCCCTTTCCACAACCATAACATGGTCCGCTCCGTCTTACGATACCAGATTTCAATACTGCAAGTGCTCTTTGTATGTGAAAGTTTTCCTGTTAAGAGAGGAATTTTCTTTTTGTGACTGATCATTCTAATAATTTTCATGCCCTTTTCTATGTTAGATGGTTCATGTCATATATCTCAACTACTTCACAAATTCTCTTTGCATAAAACTCTGCCGCCTGAGAGAGTAGTCAGTACGAGGCAGTGTTTCCATGTTCTTAGTCGGAGCCAAAGACTTGCAGCCATTTCATGTTCAAAGCACTTTAACTATTATTTTTATCTTTCTCTTCTGTCAAGGTTTGTAGCTTCTTTTGTATTGTGCTATTTGTCTTGAAGGATATATTAATTTTATATTTTTCGATGATGTCACTGATCTCATACTGTGACAGAAGTGGAAGATAAATACAACATTTCGTGAATACGTGAATTAACATATAACAGGAGCAAGTCTAAATATATTGCTATGACTTAAAGACATTTTAACATTGGGTAAAAAGAAGATACAAAGGAACTGAAGCGTAAACGTACCAACCGCAACTACGCAGAATATTTAGTAGAAGAAAATCACCAACACTCTGGGATAACAAGAGATATAGCAATATTCCTCGTATGTCATAACAACAAAAATAAAGGCAATACTTACTCTACTTAAAGTATATTTCAAGCAGAAAACGATGAATAAAAGTGGAAATATGCTCAGTGGCCAACAGCTATAACAGAACAGTACTCGAACTAATTCACAATTTCTCATAATTTTTTAAAAAAGTGCAGGTATCCACACATGCACACAAACACACACAGACACACACACACACACACACACACACACACACACACACACACACACACACACACACATACGCACGCACGCACACGCACACGCAGCTCGCTTCATCCCTGTCAGCCCTAAAGCATGTGTGTAAGAACGTGTGCAGTACGCCAAGTAAAGGTTATTGGAAGAAATGTGTGCTATGTGCACCTAGTACGTGTAGAACAACAAATGGACGCATGAGTAGGGCGTAAAAATAACGTAAGATTAAAAAACGCAATCATACAGTTGTACATAGGAATAGTTGGATTTAAATGAGCTCCCAAGTATCACTACAGACCTCCTATCAAAATATCTACGATTAGGTAATTCTGTTTATATTACAGGCCACTAAAGACGCACACGGACACACAAATGACACATTCAGCTTCAAAGCATTTTCTCCTATCTATATGCTGAAGCACAACTGACGTAACAACTGAGGAGAAATGGCTGCAAATACACACATCAAAAAAAGTTTTGCATCACCTTGGTTCTCATAGTTCCAGGACCTGTACAGAAAATTCGAATAGAGATCGACATAAACATCATGTTCGCCATTTTTATTGGTCATGAAACCACACATAGCATGTTGTATCACTACAGCTAGACCTTCAGAGGTGGAGGTCCAGATTGCTGTATCCACCGGCACCGCTAATACACAGCAGCACGTCCTCTTGCATTGGTGCATGTCTGTATTCGTCGTAGCATACTACCCACAAGTTCAACACGGCGCTGTTTGTCCCAGTCTGGAAAGACGATTCAGCGTGGATCCCTCAGCGTGCTTGGTGGGTCACGTAGTCCATAAACAGCACTTTTCAGTCTATCCCAGGCATGTTAGATAGGGTTCATGTCTGGAGAACAAGCTGGCCGCTCTAGTCAAGCGTTGTCGTTATCCTGAAGGAAGCCATTCACAAGATGTACACGATGGAGCTGCGAATTGTCGTCCATGAAGAATGTCTCGCCAAAGTGCTGCCTACATGGTTGATATGGTTGTACTCTCGGTCAGAGGATGTCATTCACGTATCGTACAGCCGTTACGGCGCCTTCCGTGACCACCAGCGGCGTACGTCAGCCCCACATAATGCCATCCCAAAACAGCAGGGAACTTCTAACTTGCTGCACTCGCAGGACAGTGTGTATAAGGCGTTGAGCCTGACCGGATTGCGTCCAAACACGTCTCCGACCATTGTCTTGTTGAAGGCATAAGCGACACTCATCGGTGAAGAGAAGATGATGCCAATCCGGAGCGGTCCATTCGGCATGTTGTTGGATCCATCTGTGTCGCGCTACATGGTGTAGTGGTTGCAAAGATGGGCCTTACCGTCGACAGTAAGGCAGCAATTTGTTGCATCTGAAAATGATTAGCCTGTGTTAGATCAACCACAATGATCGTCTGCGACTGAGACGCGGTGGCAGGGGGTGGAGGAAGTGGGATAGCCATGGTTTGCACAAATACTTCATACCAAATAGCAAGCAAAGCCTCTGGAAAGAGAAATTTGAGTAGTTCTGCGACTCACCTCTGGAACTCATGCAAGAAGAAACAACAACAAATTACCAAACACGATCACTCTTACAAGTTAAAACACAACAGAAGCAAGAGAAACCTTCGGCCAAATTGATTAACTTGGAATCTCATCCTCGACGACACTCCTGAGTCTTGTACCACTCGAAGCAAGGAGAGGATGTTGTTTGGTGGCCAGTATCCTCCATCTACAACATAACAGCAGACATGTATTACATGATTCTTTATTTACATAAATAGGTATCTTTAAGGGAGTCCATTTATTGTGGCAAAGCTCTTCTGTAAGAGTCCACCTTACCCGCACCGCTGGTGATGTCCAACTATGTCATGAATGACAGAGGCCAAACTGGAGTGTGAGTTGGTGCTTCAGTGACTGAACTAGTGACTGAGACTCAGACGGACTCAGCCCCCCAGTCTGCGGCAGCGATCTACACGACTGGCCATTAAGAAGAAATGCAGATGATAAACGGGTATTCATTGGACAAATATATTATACTTGAACTGACATGTGATTACATTTTCACGCAGTTTGGGTGCATAGGTCCTGAGAAATCGGTACCCAGAACAACCACCTCTGGCCGCAATAAGGGCCTTGATACACCTGGGCATTGAGTCAAACAGAGCTTGGATGGCGTGTACAGGTACAGCTCCCCATGCAGCTTCAACACGATAATACTCTTCATCAAGAGTAGTGACTGGCCACCATTGACCGGACGTTTTCAATTTGTGAGAGATCTGGAGAATGTGCTGGCCAGGGCAGCAGTCGAACATCATCTGTATCCATGCCCGTACAGGACCTGCAACATGCGGTCGTGCATTATCCTGCTGAAATGTAGGGTTTCGGAGGGATCGAATTAAGGGTGGAGCCATGGGTCGTAACACATCTGAAATGTCCACTGTTCAAAGTGCCGTCAATGCGAACAAGAGGTGATCGAGACATGTAGCCAATGGCACCCCATACTATAACGCCGGATGATACGCCAGTATGGCGATGACGAATACACGCTTCCAATGTGCGTTCACTGCGATGTCGCCAAACCACGGATCTGACCGTCATGATGCTGTAAACAGAACCTGGATTCATACGAAAAAATGACGTTTTGCCATTCCTGCATCCAGGTTCGTCGTTGAGCACACCATCGCAGGCGCTCCTGTCTGTGATGCAGCGTCAAGGGTAACCGCAGCCATGGTCTCCAAGCTGTTAGACCACGCTGCTGCAAATGTCGTCGAACTGTTCGTGCAGATGGTTGTTGTCTGGCAAACGTCCCCATCTGTTGACTCAGGGGTCGAGAAGTGGCTGCACGATCCGTTACAGCCATGCGGGTAAGATGCCTGTCATCTCGACTGCTAGTGATACGAAGCCGTTGGGATCCAGCACGGCGTTCCGTATTACCCTCCTGAACCTACCGACTCCATATTCTGCTAACAGTCAGTGGATCTCGATCAACGCGAGCAGCAATGAGCAGCAATGTCGCGATACGATAAACTGCAATCGCGATGGGCTACAATCTGACCTTTATCAAAGTCGGAAAAGTGATGGTATGCATTTCTCCTCTTTACACGAGGCATCACAGCAACGTTTCACCAGGCAACGGCCGGCCGGAGTGGCCAAGCGGCTCTAGGCGCTGCAGTTTGGAACCGCGCGACTGCTACGGTAGCAGGTTCTAATCCTGCCTTGGGCATGGATGTGTGTGATGTACTTAGGTTAGTTAGGTTTAAGTAGTTCTGAGTTCTAGGGGACTGATGACCTTAGAACTTAAGTCCCATAGTGCTCAGAGCCATTTGAGCCAATTTTTTCCCTCATGTCAGCACGTTTTAGGTGTCGCCACCGGGGCCATCCTTTTGTGAATGCTCTGAAAAGCTAATCATTTGCATATCACAGCATCTTCTTCCTGTCGGTTAAATTTCGCGTCTGTAGCACGTCATCCTCGTGGTCTAGCAATTTTAATGGCCAGTAGTGTAAATACGTGCGATCGAGTGGGCTTTGTGGCGCGTTGCTTGCGAGTCGGTCTTTGGTCTCTCTCCTGATAGGCGTGCTTGATCTAGCGCCTACTATCGGTCTTCTTGCTGTATCTTTGCTGACCGTTGTGCTGGCGACAGCTTACGCCAGCATAGGTAGAATGTCAAGGGACATCATCGGGCCATTGCCCAGCTTCAACACCGATGTAAAGAAGGCAAACTTTGCACCCACTAGACAGTCCTCTTCTGACGAAAAAGATAGTGATTATCTTAGAAAACTCTAATTTTAAATCCGGCTTGACGCGGTTTGAATACTGGGAAGATTTTATACGTGAAACTGATGCCAACGTTGCTCTGTAGCGAATATATTACACGTCTGATTTCCGAAGAAAGATTAATCAGTCTGAAAGTCGAATTGTGTGTCTAAAATATGCTGGAAAATTCTGCTGCTACACACAGAAATAAGCGAGAGCAGTACGTGTCGTGCGGTGGCTTTGCGCTGTAACGCAGGGCAGATTTATGGGGGCATTTCACCTGCACGCCGTTTGCCGCTGGTGGGACAGGCAGCCATCACACGGAGAAATGGGCGGCAGAGTCATAAGCAGCGAGAGGAGTCGAGGCGCGTGAACGCTGCCGTCTCTTTGAAAGATGACGGCACAAAATGAAACTCCATTTCTGGAGACAGCGCCACGTGACGCGAAATGAGCTTCGTGCTACGTGGCGAGCGCTCGCGTCACACAATTGAGACTTCCCTCTCACACGAATTAAGTGTACTCTGAAACACGGGGTTACAGATGCGGATATCTACGACTAGGTGTCATAAATTATTGTCTCTGCCAAATGCGGAAAGTACTGCGATAGTGTACCAATCAAAATGATAATCTCGATATGAAAAAGGGGCATACAAGTGGTGGAAAATAAATAATATGCATCACTCCCTTTTTTTTAAGATGACGTAGATAAAACCGAATAAATAATATGCAGGATAGCCCAAAATTCCCTTTAACTTTTGCAAATCCAACATTTCACTGCATAATGTAGGGAGAGAGGTAAAAATTGACACATGACTTACGGTTTTATTGATAAAAGGAATCTGCAACAAATGACCAAAAGATGGCGCTTCAGGTGAAACGAAAGAAATAATTAGTGTAACAACATATTTTTAGCAAATACGATGTTTGTCATGAGAAATACTCAACATGTCGGCCGTCATTCAACAATACGTGCAGTCGAGAGAGAATGTTGTGAACAGTACCGTACACTGTATCACTAGCTACGGTGAGAAACTCCCGTTGTCTTTTAGCATGCATAACGAAGTCGGAGGATCGCGGTAGATTTCAAGTAATCTCACAACCAATAATCACGCGGGCTGAGGTCTGAGGACGTGGGAGGCCAAGCATGTTGGAAATGGCGGCTCAGCACGCAATCTTCACCAAACCAAGTGCGCAAGACCCATCACGCTAACACTTTCCACAGCAGCACCCTGCTTTTCCTCGGAGAAAAACGAACCGATCACGACTGATATGGTAAATTCACAACACACCGTGCCCTTTTCGTCATGCAGTGGGGTTTTCACCACAGTTCGACGATTTTAGGTGGCCAAAATTCTGCAATTTTGTGTGTGTGTTGACATAGTCCTGGAGTGTGAAATGGGCATAGTCCTTCAACAACACATTAAACAACCGAACGACGTCTTCCACTTCTTTTATGTGCCCACACCGGAAATGCTCCCCGCCTCAGAAAACAGGTGGCTAACAGAACGTGATGACACTGGGCTTTGTACGGATAGCATTGGAGGATACACCTAAGTTCTCTCCAAACAGTAGTGAGTGCAATGGCGGTGCGACGTGCGACTTCACAAACGCTGACTCCACCATGCGGATATGAAGCCGCCTAAGTCTTCACTTCTTCCTGAACTGTCCGAACAGCAGATCGTCCGTGGCTTCGAACTTGGTGATCACTTTCCTCACCGTGACACTTGTCATATGAACTTTACCCACTCGAATAGGGTTGTGAAGCTGCAGTAGCGGACTCTTTATTCTGATAGTTAAGTTTCACTAACAGTGCCTTTTATGGTAAAGTCAAATTGCCGCGAATGCTGGCGCATCTCGTTTTCCTAAATCTTTTAAGTTGAATTCTAGTATGGTTCCTTTGAAACGCCACTGCCTGTTTACTTCCCCATCCTTCTTCTATCCGAGCTCGTGCTCCTTCTCTAAAGACCTCGTCGTTGACAGTACGCTACACACCATTTCGCGAAGCCTGTAAGTGGAGTACCATCAGAGAAAGTACAGCAACAGTGCGCGACGTTAATGTTCCTTATTTTATTTATATACTAGCTAGTCCCGGCCACGCATTGATGTGGTACATTCTAGTTAAGCAGGAAAGAAGTAAAACAGGAAGCACACATTTCTAATATATTCGGTAATATTATATACATCCTAATCTCCTTCACCCTTCTGCCTCTGTCTATATACTCCTTCCTATCTGTTTGCCCGTCTACTCCATCGTCCCCCTCTCTGCCAGTAATCTCCTCTCCTCTTCCTCTGAGCATCTTCTACTCCCACTCCTCCTACCCTCTCTCTCTCCGTCTCTAAGTCCAACATCACCTGCCCCCTTTGTCTGTCTTCTTCTCCCCTCTCTCTCTATCTCTTCCCCTGTCTCCTCTCTCGCTCTCTCTCTCTCTCTCTCTCTCTCTCTCCCTTTCCCTGTCCATCACCTCCTCCCAACTTTCTGTGTCCATCTTCTCTTCCCCACCTGTCATCATCTCTCCCTGCCCCTCCCCCCTCTTTCTCTCTGTCCATCGCCTCCTTTCCGCATTCTACGCTCATTTTCTCCGCCCCCTGGCCCATTCCTCCCTCTCTCTGGCCTCGAGTTCTTTGTATGGTTATTGAAAATTCAGATTCTGTACAGTTGTTGTCATCATAAGCCGATAAGGCATAAATATGACTTTTCTGTTTGCTAACAACGTTCCACTATTAGATATAATATATATTTATGTACTAAAAAAATGGTTTGTTTATCTCCAAACGTTTATTACAGTAATGTATAAAAGTAGAAGTAAATTGCTTGAGTGCTTTTAGAGATTTTTGGTAACAATGTTTCCCCTTTCTATATTACATATACATATATGTATCATACATATTAATAATATATACAGCCTGTGTCAGACCGAATGTTCATCAGAGAATGGCTCAAGAAGTTTTCCAAGTATTTGGTAATAAACGCCCCTTTATATATTACGTATTTATTTATGTATTATATAAATTAAAAATAGGCATATAAAACACACACAAACTGGAATGAAACATTGTTTTAAAATTTCAAAGTTATTGAAATCTGGAATCGCAAGACATAGCGGATCAGGTTATGGAATGGGGCCAAGATCAGTTGCTGTTGGTTGCAGAAGAACACAGAACTTTCTTCCTCGAAAACAAAATGCACAGTTTTCTCTTTAAAACAAAAAGGGCCGAAGTAACTTCTCAGTAATAAGGTTTAAATAATTGCTTTTAAAACACAAGGATTTAGAGAAATGGCTGATGGCCTTACTTAAGTAAAATTAAAATATCCTTAAATAGTTCCTTTTAAGGCACATGAATTTAGACAAATGGCTGAAGGCCTTACTTAAGTAAAACTAAAATATCTTCTCAGCTAAAGGCCCAAATAATTATTCAAAATAATTAAAGACAAACCTTAAGATAAGCATTTACACAATATGGCTGAAAGCCACAGATTTTAAAACAAATGCGGCTGAGGGCCTAAATACAGAACAAACAAGAATTTTAAATAAAACACAGGTGAAGGCCTAATCTTAAAATACATCACATAAGTTTCGAATGAAGGCCATATAGAACAGACAAAATTAATACACGGCTAAAGGCCTGGCACAGTACTTGTGCCAAAAGAAAATCACAATGACAAAGAACAGAACAGTGGTGCTCAGAAGTGTTCCAAGGGGAGGAAACTCTAACAACACATTAGGTGAGACAGGCAGCCAAGCGTAACAGTAAACAATTGGGTGGTAGAATGACCTAGGGACGGCTGACGAACAAACCAAGAACCTAATATATTCCCGTCCCCTTGACCAATGGATTGGCAACCGAAAATATCAGCGACGACAAAGATCCCAGCAGCACAACGTCTTGACAATTGGCGTCTAAACACAGTCACAATAAACACTCAAAGACAAAAATGAAAAAAAAAAAGCTGTGGAACTACACGCCGTCCTGGACAGCATCAACACAGCGAGGAAAACACTGTGCGGGAAAATTACGCTAAGGACCAGGGCAGGTAACCGGAACGTTAACGGCCACAACGCAGAAGATACCGCTGGTGCACTTCACTAATAAATTATAATCATTTGAAATGTTAGACATCATACAGGAAGACGGCTGCAAAATTTTGCCGACTCCAGCACACCATCACGTTGCTGCTTGCAGGAACATCCCAGGAAGCAACAGCCAGCAATCAACAAAGAGGTGTCACAGCAGTTCAGATTTCATAACAGGTTCACTGATTACTCGACCCCAGTATGCAGGTTCGGTGGGCGACGAACTTTGCAGCTCTCACAGCTAGTTTCACACAACTTTGATCGCGCGTGCACGCCACGAGTGGCCCCAGCCTCACCTCACGCCGTGGAGACTTCATTGCTGCTCCGTCGCAAGCGACCAACTGGCTACACCAGTATGCAGACAGCATTCATCAGCTCAGCGGAAATCACAGAAGCTACTAAAAGTTCCACGTAAACACTTGAACTAAGAACTCCAACAGTACTAAAACCAATCACCGTGGAACAACAAGGAGAAGCGACAAGTCACACAGAGTTTCCATAAGCGGTCGGCGGCCAAATACACGTCATCCGATGAGACGACCGACCGAACGACCAACCAAGGTCGTCCCCATTCAAGTTATGAGTGTCGGCAACGGTCGTGCGAGTCTTGGCTGTCCGGAGCTCACTGAAGCTCCATCCCGACTCAACCCGATGTCCGTTGGGAACTCGGGGACACGGCGACGCGGGAACACTGGCTCGGACCCACCCATGCAGAGGTAACTCTTGCCCATCGGTGACGACACCTCTGTACGAGGAAGGAACCGACCCACGTCCGGCAAGATGACCAACTGGCGATGCCCAGAAACGGTCAAAATACCAAATACACGTCGCCCAATGAGACGACCAACCGAACTACCAACCAGCGGTGGTTCCCGCTCCAGTCTCCTTCCGTCAGACAGTTCATGTGTGCGGCCAGCGGTCTGCAAGTACTGGCTGTCCGCGCCTCACTGGCGCTCTGCCCCCCCCGACTCAACTCCCGACAGTCGACGACCCGGAAATACTAACGGTCGCTCCAGAGATAGTACGACAGTGCTCTTATCGATAAGCGCCGCTGCTGCCACTCACGGGCAAGCAAACCAGCAACTTAGTGACGCCAAAAAAACTGAATAAGAAAGAGGTGACAGAACCATAAAAACAAGATGACGAGCAATAAACGACGTGACCGCGATCCGCGCGTGGCTCAGTTATCGGCAAGGGATTTTCGCAGATTTCAGGTTTTGAACAAACTTTTATTTATATTTTTATCTACACAGGTCAGGTTCCATGGGAGGCTATGAGGTAAAGTTGCTTGGTCATGGAGCGAATTAGTAAATAGTTTACAGAAACATTTATAAACAAAGAATTGAAGAATTAACATTGTAAGTAGGCTGTTTAGGTTTTCTTAGCGCTCTGTATGAAAATCACTGGCTGTGCTGTGTGCAGTCTGTGGCTAGGTTGCATTGTTCTCTGCCATTGTAGTGTTGGGCAGCGGCAGCTGGATGTGAACAGCGCGTAGCGTTGCGCAGTTGGAGGTGAGCCGCCAGCAGTGGTGGATGTGGGGAGAGAGATGGCGGAGTTTTGTAATTTGTCATGAACTACTATATATATTATGATTATTAAGGTAAATACATTGTTTGTTCTCTATTAAAATCTTTCATTTGCTAACTATGCCTATCAGTAGTTAGTGCCTTCCGTAGTTTGAATCTTTTATTTAGCTGGCAGTAGTGGCGCTCGCTGTATTGCAGTAGTTCGAGTAACCAAGATTTTTGTGAGGTAAGCGATTTGTGAAACGCATAGGTTAATGTTAGTCAGGGCCATTCTTTTGTAGGGATTTCTGAAAATCAGATTGCGTTGCGCTAAAAATATTGTGTGTCAGTTTAAGGACAGTCGTGTATAATTGTTCTAAGGGGACGTTTCAACATAACAATAAAAACAGCATTAAGAATAATAGCACTGTGCTGAATAGAAGGGTTCTATAAGGAAACCTTTCAACATGAATTCAAATACCTAAACTTTATCACTCAATTCCTTTCACTCGTGCTGGAAGCCTATTGAAAATGAAACCTGTTTTATAATGCACATTTCTGTACGATGCCTAAGGAAGTGTTATCTAAGAGATCGCTGAATGAATGTTCTAGTTTTTTCTGAATGTGTCAACATTGTCAGCCACAATTATGATGATATAGTATATAACTTACACAGGGACGGTAGAGTTAGAACTCTGAGACACCTAAGGACGGCCTACACGAAGTTGCGAACTACCACTGCAGCCTTCTTCTGAGCTAATGTAATAGTTACCCAAATTGTGACACCGTACGAAATAACAGAGTGAAACTAAGCGAAGCAAACCAGCCTTCGCATTTCAGTGTCAGAGATGGTGCAGGCCATTCGTATAGTGAAGACTAGCTGCGCCACGCTGTTCTAACCGCTGTTAAACAGTCAGTTGTAACGAAAAGTTAATTCCGGAACTTACTACTCATGCGTATGCGCCATCACAAAATGTTCTTTGAGGTATAGTGGCCCGAGCCACTTACGGCCCAGCTAAGCGCTGTCACAACTCTGCTCCTTCAAAACTTTCTAGTTTACTTACGCAAAAGTTTGTACTCGATCGAGTAGTAAAGCGCAAAATGTTCCAGGAAAGGGAGTAAATAATTGCACGACTGTTCGCGCCATGGCTAGCACGGAAAACATAGTAATTATCCTGGTACATACAGAGAGTCAGAAATCTACTGCAATACATTTCTATGAACAACGTTTGTTATTTCTTGTTTTCCGTGTACAATAAAGATCTTTGGCTTTCGATACAAGCGTCCAGCCAACGTGGAGCTGTCCGAGCGGGAAACATGGGGTGCCCAAACGAATACCTGCCACTGTTAACGTTCGACCATGAGTCTTGTTACAGTGATCGAAAAGGCCACTTTCAGTAGGAACTGCAAGCGTTTAAACTGGAATAGCAAGTTTGTTGGAATAATGGGAATTCGAGGTATTAATACTCTCTCTCTCTTGGCTCTGTCGGTGATAATGGAGCCCTGCACGATATGCCTTCTCCGGTGTGTGATGCGTAATGTGCTGCCATTGCACAATCGTGGTGCACCCAGGTTGCTCTTCAATAGGACAGGCTCATCCACCTCTAGCTACAATCTGTGGTACGGTACCCTCGAAAGGTCTAAAGTGTTTAGAAACTCTAGAGGGTATGAAGTTGTTTTAGCTCTTGTCACTATACCGATGGTCATCTCTCATCAGGTACTTGTGCAATAATTTTTTGTTGATGGTTCCCACCGATTCATTCTTAGACAGCAAGATAACTCTATCATATAATCCCTCCTCGTTGTTCAGTTATTCATGAAAGCTCGGAAGAAACTCATTAATTAAGGTATCTTCCGAACTTACAACTTTGCGGAAACGGCTTTGAAATTTTATTAGGCCTTCCACATCCATTGCCATGTAGTCTCTCCGAGCTGGAGGAGGTGGTGTGCAAAGAGCTCAGACTCCTCGTTCTTGTAGAGTTGTCAGCTGTTGACTTTCTACGTGTGCCCCCAGTGGCGATGATGTGAGACACGCGCTGATCTCGTCTGCCGCAGTGCCTCAGTCGATGACCGGCAGCGTCTGTCGGAAGTCGCCTGCTAGCAAGACAACACGGTTACCGCGGATGTCTTGCAAGCTTCGGTCGAACGCCTCGATCGCACGCTTGTATGAAATCGAGTATTCGCCGCACACGATCAATTTGCAGTGCTGCTACAGAGCCGCGTGACCATTGCTGTTGCTCATATTGCAAGTGGGCGTTTCCTCACTTTCAAAGTTCAGAGAAAACTTGAACACGGAGTGGACAGTGGTTCCTCCGCTGACCAAGGTCGCGGCTATGCCAGAGGGCGCGACACCTAGCGTGACATTCCCGTCCTTGTGCAACTGCGCCAGCAGCAATTTCAACAGGAATCTATTGCCAGTGACCTCAGGTGCGTCTAAAAAGTGAAGAGCCCCTTCTCCGTTCTCCGCGCGACTCAAAATTTTATTGAAAATCTGCCTTTGCTCTGGTAATAGCATGGGTTCAGTTTGGGCAACATGGACCCCAAGGCTGTCGTGTCGAAACTGTGTTCCCTGAGCAAACCAGTGGATAATTCTCCCACTCGTAATGGGCTGCGCATGCCGAAATCAGACAGCCGTTTGGGCACCGCTGAGAAAACTTTCTTCTCAATAAGCTTCAGTGCTTTGTTAGGATACATGTTACCGCAGGCCTGCGCTGACCTTTGGTGCTGAAACGAGATTTCTTCACATGCTGCTGTTCCAAAGTGTCATAGGATTCGAGAGTGGTTGATGACCGGCACAATACGGCGCCTTTCATAGTAGCATCCCAGTGACCATCCTCTTACAAAAGTCCCATTGCCTTATATCCAAACTGCGCCCCTGGGGCGCTAGCGCCCGCGGTCGCCCACGGCCAGCGCCCCGGGCGAATTCGTATGTTGCTCCAGTGGCCGAACCGTGCCGCTTAGCTGGCCGTGCGGACCGCCCGAACGCCAGCCGGCAGATATATTTGTTCTCCCGTTTTCCCTTCGGGGAGAGGACGTCTCACAAGTGATTCAACTACAGCTGATAGACCTACAGTGCCATATCCGCTTGAAGGACCGCTTTCTTATGTGTAAAACTTTGGATGACTTTTACAGCTGTCTGCCACGACAGAAATATCCTCTTTTGCACAAGTACGCGGCCAAATTTCTCTCTATGTTTTGTTCCACGTATATTTGTGAGCGCTTTTTCTCGCTTTTAAAGCTTGCTAAAAACGTTCAGTGCTTGGTGATAAAAATTTGACCAATTCTTTGAGGTTAGCAGTCTCACGGAATATTGTACCAAGCCTAGACAAAATCGTTTCCTCGAAACAGAAAAACGTGTAAAATGTTAATTGTCTTCTTTAACAATGCTGACTGTAAGAATTAAAGAGCTTTATAACCGTAATTCTATTTTAATAAGTATTCAAACTTGGTCAGTTAAAATTATTACGTACAAAACAGCAAACTAAGGATCCGATTTCTAAACTCTGAAAAAGGGAGACAAAAAATTGTAGCACGAAGTACAACAAATACTTGCTTGTAACTACTGACAGTAAGAATGAGACTGTATATCCCTTACATAAAATTAATTCTAAGATAGACTATTTTGTTTACGTTGGATCTGACTGCGGGACAGTCCAGCGGAGAGCAGTGCTGTGCGGTGTCACTCGCTCCGAAGCTCTCTCTCGCTCCTATGCCGACACTAGCGACACACGGTCGCGGACGGGGCGCTGAACTACATTGTCTTCTTGGATGAGCGTGCCTTATATGTTTCCTTAAATGAGACTTTTTCTTCCTCATCGACTGTTTTCAGGGCCTGAAAACTGATGGAGCCACGGACGCGGGTCAAAAACAACCGTACTCAATAAGACTCAAAGTGCTTTACACGCATGGTGTAAATTATGCCCAGGTAATCTGACGCTTTCACACTTTGACAGCCTTCGACAAATGTGTCCTGCACACGACGTTCTCATTGTTTCCGTGACATGTTCCATATGTAATATTTTGGCACATCGAGGTACAGCAAATTTATGGCAAAGTTGTCCATCTGGCACAGACGGAAAGTGCGGTGAAGGTGGTAGAGGACGGTTCGATATTCGATCGTGCAAATTGGTTTCCGTGAAGTACACGCAGTCGCCGTTGGTAAGGTGCACCCTGAATGTGTCACTGTCGCGTCCTCTCGTAAAGTGCGACAGGCCCAGTACACGCCGTGCGGCTTCGTTACTGCTCGCACATCGACCAGCTCTTAAACATCTGCACTTCGTCTCTTGGATCAATATTAGCATAGCGCTGCAGTTGCACAGTAAATATAGTTTGGTCATTGCCTTCATTTTGTAATCGAGTTACAAAACCCCACAGTCATCTGGTCATAAATATTTTGAAAAGGGGTGGTGAGTGTGGGACGACCCAGCTGCTGTTCAGTACGACTTCTTGCGCCATACTTCTCAAATTCATTGTGACCGTACGCCCCCTGCCGTCGGGCGCTCTAGGTTTGTATAACGGTTATCCGATCTCATTCGTTTGCGTCTGTTTTAACAGTGGCCGAGGTTACTTTTTGGTGTATTTCCAGTCCTTCATGCACAGGATACAGAGTTCAGAGCTCCGCGAGGGCTTTAGAATAGGCTGTTAGTGGCCGTGTCATATAACTGTTTGTCCACGTTGGGGTCGGGAAGTTCTGCTGATGTCACTTCATCGATTTGCTTCGTAAGAAATATCTGTTTTAACCACAACAGCACGTGGAGGTGGGGCCAGGAGCGGTTTTGGCACTCAATGGAATACACGAAACATTGCGCTTCACCAAAAACTTGCCCTTTCGTGAGGAGGCACACCACCTCTTAAGAAGTCATGCTACAGTGTTCTGGCGGTCTTCGGTTTCTGTCCGGCTATCAATTCTTCCCTGACCGCGGTCCAGCCTGGCTGCACTTGAAGGTGATGACTGTCAGACCGACTGTAATTGCAAACATAGGAGAAAGCGAATTGAGTGTATTCGTTGAGGTACCTCGGACTGTTCACGAACGCCGATGGGAGGATGACCATCTGACCTTGTTATTCTTTGCAGATGCGTCTTACAGGCTCTCTGTGCACAGCTTGGTGTGGTTTAGCGCTATGAACATTAGACACACGCTCTCTGTCTTCACATACATGTCTACCACAAATTGTGGCAAAAGTATCCTACACCGCATTAATACGAGGGTCACTCCAAAGGAAATGCACACAATTTTTTTTTTAAATCCATCTTTTATTCAACATGTTTCAAAGTTTTACAGTGTGTAGATACATCCTTTAGGAACTATATTTTCATTTCTCCACATAATTTCCATCCCTCTCAACTGCCTTACGCCATCTTGGAAAGAGATGATAGTCATATGGAGCCAGGTCAGGACTGTAAGGCGGGTGTTTCAGTTTTGTCCATCCGAGTTTTGTGATCGCTTACATGGTTTTTTGACTGACATGTGGCCGTGCATTGTCGTGCAATAGCAAAACATCCTGCTTTTGCCGATGTGGTCTAGCACGACGCAGTCGAGCTTGAAGTTTCTTCAGTGTGGTCACATATGCATCATAATTTATGGTGGTTCCACTTGGCATGATGTCCACAAACCAGAGTCGTTCGAAATCGGAAAACACCGCAGCCATAATTTTTTCCAGCAGAAGGTGTGGTTTTGAATTTCTTTTTCTTTGGTGAATTTGCATGATGCCACTCCATTGATTGCCTCTTCGCCTCTGGTGAAAAATGACGGAGCCATGTTTCATCATCTGTCACAATTCTTCCAAGGAATTCATCTCCACCATTCTCGTACTGTTCCAAAAGTTCGCTGCATACCGTTTTTCTTGTTTCTTTGTGAGCCACTGTCAACATCCTGGGAACCCACCTGGCACAAAACGTTTTTAACGCCAACACTTCCTCCCCCTATCCCAACGTAGCGTGACAATTCTTTCACTGTGATGCGTCTGTCAGCAGTCACCAATTCGTTAACTCTCTGCACATTGTCTGGAGTGTGTGCAGTTCGAGGCCTGCCGCTGCCAGACAATCTTCAATATTGCCGTGCCCGCTTTCATCACCTAACCTGCTTGCCCACCGACTAACTGTACTGCGATCGACAGCAGCATCTCCATACACCATTTTCAGCCTCTTGTGGATGTTTCCCACTGTCTCGTTTTCACAGCACAGGAATTCTATGACAGCACGTTGCTTCTCACGAACGTCAAGTGTAGCAGCCATCTTGAAGACATGCTGTGACGTGGCCACTCAGGGGAACAGGTTGAACTAAGTTTGAAAACAAGCGGGAAGGATGTATCTACACACTGTAAAACTTTCACACGTGCAGTATGAAAACTGTATTTTTACAAAAATAGTGTGCATTTCTTTTGGCGTGACCCTCGTAATTTCCTTCTTGCCCTTGATACAGCAGAGCACGGTAGTATCTGTGCGTGCCTGTGATCCTGCTGACGAAGTCGCGACTGCGCAGGACACCCGGAGAAGTTGCGTCAGCGTCCGCAACCACAGCAGCGATTTCGGCCTCGGCCGGTGTGTTATAGCGCCGTGCATGGTGCTGCTCGCCACGGATCTTCACACTGCAGCGCTCGTCGGGCATTTTCTCCAGAGCTGTTTTAAACTCGTGCCCAAGTACATTGTGATTGTGCAGAATGTTCTAAATTTTCAGTACAGAATGGGTATTCAGCTCCGTGAATAATTTGACACTGTCTGCCAGTCTCCCCCTCGTCGTCTCCCATAAAGTAAAGTTGCAAAACTTGTGCTTCACCACTGGACGGTGGTAAAAGGGACTGGATTTTATAGTTCATTTTCCACTGCACGATAAAGCTCTATGAAAATCCACGCAACACGAGCTCTTTGTGAGCTCTGTGGAAGATTCGACTTGAGTTTCTTAAGCATTAGAAATTGAAATATTAATACCTAAACTGAGGAACTGGCGTAAGATAATCCGACCTAGACAACCTAGCCTAATAACTAACTACAATAATAACAAAACAGTAATCCAAAACAAATACCAAGTTAACCAACGAAATAAACTACAAAGCTAGCGGAGAACCATACTATCTAGGGCCTACTAATCCTAAGCAAACGAACGAAACAACCAACAAACGTAACCAATAAGCAAACTATCGAGATACTACAAACACTAGGTAAACTGTCACTATGAAACACCAAACCTAACAGGAAAACGAACTATGCAGATCCCACAAACCAACTGAATCACCAAATAAACTATGAATCACTCAAATCCAACCAGCAAAGCCAAGTAATTGTACTAAATGCATACCTTCGAACGCTAGAAACACTCGAAATCAACGAAGAAACTATGATTCACTGAAATCCAAATAGAATACAGCCTTTAAGAAGCCTGATAATATCATAATTTTCGACCATCTATGGCCAGAGATTGCAGTCCAATACAATGAGAGAACAACGTTTACGACTACCGATAATATCACAACTGAAAACACATTCTACGTCCTGATAAATACTGTCATGAGCATACGTTACATTGTTATGGACTTTAGCGATGATTTTATCCTAATGCAATATTTCTGCTTTCGTAAATTTAGGTAGGTACTTCCTTAATTTGTTAAAACAAATCAAAACAGCCGCAGTGTAAACTCTAATTTTTAGATTTGAAACTGTTATGACACTATTTCGTTTCAAGGCAACAGCTCATTGAAGATTCATCAGAAAACAAACATTCTTGGTACGATCTGTGGTACCGTAGTTAAATGTCAATGTAAGCCATATTGGCACTAATAGCCATCACGAGATACTAATACAGTATGGGAATGCTTACTATAGTGTGTTCCGTGTAGTCATGAATCAGAAAGCTCATGTTATGAAGGTGACTTAAACACATCTAAAAAAGTTTTGCATCACCTCGGTTCCGAGAGTTCCGGAACCTGTACGGAAAATTGGAATAGAGATCAACATAAACATCATTTTCGCCCTTTTTATTGGTCATTAAAACCACTATAGCATGTTGTATCACTACAGGGAGACCTTCAGAGGTGGTGGTCCAGTGGTGGTCCACATTTCTGTACACACCGGTACCCCTAATACCCACTAGCACGTCCTCTTGCATTGGTGCATGCCTGTATTCATTGTGGCATCGACAAGTTCATCAAGGCACTGTTGGTCCAGATTGTCCCAGACCCCAATGGCGATTCGGCGTAGGTCCCTCACTGTGGATGGTCGTCGACAAACAGCCCTTTTCAATCTATAACAGGCATGTTAGATAGGGTTCATGTGTAGAGAACATGCTGACTACTCTAGTTCAGCGATGTCGTTATACTAAAAGAAGTCATTCAGAAGATGTGCACGATGGGTGCGCGAATTGTCGTCCATAAAGACCAGTTCCTCGCCAATATGCAGTCGATATGGTTGCACTATCGGTCGGAGGATGGCGTTCACATATCTTACAGCCGTTACGGCGACTTCCATGATCATCAGCGGCGTACGTCATCCCCACACAATGCAACCCCAAAACAGCAGAGAACCTCTAATTTGCTGCACTCCCAGGACAGTTTGTCTAAGGCGTTGCCTCCAAACACGTCTCCGACGATTGTCTGAATGAAGGCATATGTGACACTCATCGGTGAAGAGAACGTGATGTCAATTCTGAGCGGTTCATTCTGCACATTGTTGGGTCCATCTCTAAGGCGCTGAATCGTGTCGTGGTTGCAAAGATGGACCTCGTCATGGACGTCGGGACTGAAGTTCCGCATCATTAAGCCTATTGAGCACGGTTTGAGTCGTAACACGACGTCCTGTGACTGCACGAAAAACAATATTCAACATGGTAGCGTTACTATCAGGGTTCCTGCGAGCCATAATCCGTAGGAAGCGGTCATCAACTGCTGCAGTAGCCCTAGAGCGGCCTGAGCGAGGCATGTCATCGACGGTTACTGTCTCTCGGTATCTCCTCCGTTTCCGCACAACATCGCTTTGGTTCACTCCAAGACGCATGGTCACCACCCCATGTTGAGAGCCCTTCCTGGCAAAAAGTAACAATGCAGATGCGATCGAACCGCGGTATTGACCGTTCAGTCATGGTTGAAGTACAGACAACTGGAGACGTGTACCTCCTTCCTGGTGGAATGACTGGAACTTATCGGCTATCGGACAACCTCTGTCTTGGTTCAAAAAATGGTTGAAATGGCTGTGAGCACTATGGGACTTAACTTCTAAGTTCATCAGTCCCCTAGAACTTAAAACTACTTAAACCTAACTAACCTGAGGACAACACACACATCCATGCCCGATGCAGGTATCGAACCTGCGACAGTAGCGGTCACGCGATTCCAGACTGCAGCGCCTAGAACCGTTCGGCCACGTCGGCTGGTCAACCTCCGTCTAATAGGTGCTGCTCATGCATGGTTGTTTACATCTTTGCGCTGGTTTAGTGACATCTCTGGATAGTCAAAGGGACTGTGTCTGTGATACAATATCCACAGTCAACTTCTATCTTCGTGACTTCTGGGGATCGGTGTGTGCATAACTTATTTTTATGTATGTATGTATGAAGATTGTTCGTGTCCTATTGTAGACATTTTTTCCTTCATGTTCGTAAAAGATTCTGTGAATCTGTTATTTGAACTTCATATAGTATAAAGCCACTCGTAAATATTTAGTTTTTTGTTGTGACTCCATTGATTTTAAAGTTGTGGTTAGGTGGGAATCTAAATGTAATACCGTTTAAACTGCTGCGATTTAATTTTATGCAACATTGCATATCACAAATATTTCGCTTTTTTATTATGTGTGCGTTTATTTCTGAGGTTGTCTCCTGTTATAATATTTCTGCTTTCATAGATTTATGTACGTACTTCCTTCACTTGTTAAAACATTTAGAAACTAATCTCTAGCTGAACTTAATGCATTAAGTTGATAGCTAACTTTCAAGAATATCGTCATGTTACTGATCCTATGAGAACGGTGGCCACGATGAACATTCCATGGGAACAGTTTCTTTTTTTGCGGAATAATAGGCAGCCTGTGTGTTAATTCGGGGCTTAAGCATCTATATTCCAAAGTGTGGTGTCACCGCCAGACAACACACTTGCTAGGTGGTAGCCTTTAAATCGTCCGCGGTCCGCTAGTAATGTCGGACCTGCGTGTCGCCACTATCAGTGATTGCAGACCGAGCGCCGCCACACGGCAGGTCTAGAGAGACTTCCTAGCACTCACCCCAGTTGTACAACCGACTTTTCTAGCGATGGTTCACTGACAAATTACGCTCTCATTTGCCGAGACGATAGTTTAACATAACCTTCAGCTACGTCATTTGCTACAACCTAGCAAGGCGCCATTATCATTTGCTATTTATCTTGTGATGCATGTACCGTCAGACCGATGTTCACCAATTATGGATTAAAGTTAAGTATTCCAGAAGCTACGTACCTTTTTTGCTAGTCTAAATACCTTGGCCTTGTTCCAGACGTCACGCCTGCCTGCGTGAGCTTAAACGCGTGCCTTTCGGCTTCCTCTCATTGTGGGTTGGCGCTCTGGCCAATCCACAACACAAAGTTTATCTAAAACCGTCCAGTTGCTCCGGCTCGAACGGGTATTAAAAATAGTAACTCGACAGAAAAGGAAAATTTTACAACATTTGCATGTGAAGCAACCTCACCTGCCGTCGCGTGTGTGTCTCATACCAGCAGATAAGCTCGCATATCATAATTCAGCCTCACTAAAATTCTACGACGTTCTACACGTAAAGAAGGCCTCTCTGTTTATCATACACTATTTAAATAATACCATCGTTGTGAGCCTTCAAGGCGATTCCATAGATAACCAGGAGTTAAGGAGCTTGTCAGCTTTCTGATCTTGGTAACACCAGGCGTGAGCAACCGTAAAAGAACACCATCGCAATAAAATAAGCAAATATTAGTAAGAATCAATGTTATAATTATATCCATTTCAAATATGAAACTCACAGAACCCTTCACAAAGGCGAAAGCAAAATAAAATTAGAGATGCGAACCAGGCTAACGCACAATTCGGCGAGGTAAAGTGACATACCTAACAGCACGGCTACACGGAAAACTCACATGGTGCTGTTACATCTGATGCATCAGTGGATCGTTAAGGATTTTACTGCCAATATGGCTTTAAGTGACATTTAATTAGCGGAAAAAAACCACCAAGAATGTCGGGGTTGTGAGAAATTTTCAATGCTCTGCTGCTTTGAAATTAACGTTTACACAGGGCGCTTTTCTATTGGCCTTCCTGTCATGACTTTTCATTAGTTGCTACTTGGACTTCAATTACTATTCATATTTCTCATTATAGCCATCAAATAAATAAATATCTTGTACTACCCGCTTTTAAAAGTAGACTGTATGTTAATCCAGGGTATAAGCCACCTTAGTGTCAAACGTCATCCACATCCGTCCAGCCGTTTTAGCGTGATCCGGTGACAAACATACACACAAACTTTCGCATTTTTGATATATATATATATGATAGCATGTAGTCTAATTAAATCGGGTGATGCTGAGGGAATTAGATTAGGAAATGAGGCACTTAAAGTAGTAAAGGAGTTTTGCTATTTGGGGAGCAAAATAACTGATGATGGTCGAAGTAGAGAGGATATAAAATGTAGGCTGGCAATGGCAAGGAAAGCGTTTCTGAAGAAGAGAAATTTGTTAACATCCAGTATTGATTTAAGTGTCGAGAAGTCATTTCTGAAAGTATTTGTATGGAGTGTAGCCATGTATGGAAGTGAGACATTGACGATAAATAGTTTGAACAAGAAGAGAATAGAAGCTTTTGAAATGTGGTGCTACAGAAGAATGCTGAAGATTAGATGGGTAGATCACACAACTAATGAGGAAGTATTGAATAGGATTGGGGAGAAGAGAAGTTTGTGGCACAACTTGACCAGAAGAAGGGATCGGTTGGTAGGACATGTTCTGAGGCATCAAGGGATCACCAATTTAGTATTGGAGGGCAGCGTGGAGGGTAAAAATCGTAGAGGGAGACCAAGAGATGAATACACTAAGCAGATTCAGAAGGATGTAGGTTGCAGTAGGTACTGGGAGATGAAAAAGCTTACACAGGATAGAGTAGCATGGAGAGCTGCATCAAACCAGTCTCAGGACTGAAGACCACAACAACAACAACATGATAGCAGCGTTCAGTACCTGCACAAAGTCTTCAACGTGATCCTTCGAAGAAAGTGTTCCTTCTACCCTCAGTCCTAAGTTTAAATGGGTCGGTTTCACTGACTGTTTGACCTTCTTTCGAAAATAAAATTTCACTTTTACAAGAGATCAGCGTCAGAAAATATACGCACTGCACGTTATTAAAGTTAAGCGTTAATCTATTCTCTGGCAGCCACGGACTGTTGTTACTCACTATCCTTTTACCTATATTCATGAATATTACAATAATGGATGAACTAACGTATGTAAGAATGTATCTATGTTCCACAACTTCTTCTAAACCACTGGCCAGATTTCAACTAATCTCGGTACACACATCATTTTACTGTCTGGAAACCACACCTGTGACAGTAGGAACCACATACCATTTAAAGAGGTGGGGTGGAGATGAAAAAGCAGTGTAATCGACGACGCATGAATACTCATACTGCAGACATCCATATTTTGAGGATGACAGCACTTATTGACTCGCAACAAACTTGATATGTAATATGAAACCTTTACAAAATTTTATCTCTCTGACGACTACCAGAAAACAGTGAAAGGAAAAAAGGTACTTTACTGTACGTTCGCCTGTTCATGCAGTAAAGCTGCCGGGTCAGGCATTCTGTATTAATTGATTACTTCTTTACTGGCAACTTTATTCGTGATTAATTTTGTAGATAGTAGCCATGTATGCTACTGAACGTACCAACAAAATTATATCACTCTACCGAACATAGTTTAGGAGATATGAGGACATAAACACTGAGATGCGTGAAAAACTGGGGCATCGTGCATGGCATTTTAACAACGCCATGCACGATTCATAACACGTTGCGCAGAAGTAGACACAAATACCACAGGATGTACTTGCAAAATTGTATCATTGTACAACAAACAGTTCAGAAGATAAGACATCACAAACATTAGCTGCGTGAAAGTGAAACCGCAGAGCTGAATTTGCTAGAGGTACAGGTGAAATATGTGTACACATACGTGTAAAATGTGTTTAATATATCTGAAATACGTCGAAAATGTGCGTTCGCGGGCAAAGCCACGGGTTAAAAGATCATCACAATGCCCTGGGACGATTTCAACCAAATTTTGTACACATACTAGCTATGATCTGGAAAGAAATACTGCGGGGGTGATAATCATCAGTTCCCTATCGGGTGAGCGTCAAAACGTAAAGAGAGAAGGGGAAGCAGGAGATTGACAGTCAGCTAGGAGGGAAGAAGGACGCGAACATAGCTGGGGGGGGGGGGGGAGGAAGTGGACAGGTGGATGCGGAGCCGTAAATGGACACAGAGAAAGGAGAGGAGAGGAGAAGATGTACAGAGAACGGAAGGAGTAGGGGGAGAGAGGAGGAAGAGTTGTACCAACAGAAGGGAGGAGGAGACGGATAGAGATAGGGTGGAAGATGAGGACGGAGGGAGACTGGAATAAATACGTATCTGGAAAATGCCAGGTAGTTGTCTGTTTTAAGTTCCAAGTATTTCACAGTAACACTTGCCTCATCTGTCATGTTAACTGGCAGATCATTCATATTTATCAAGGAAGAGCAATATACCATGATTAGAATACTCTGATACATTCCATTGTACGTGATCCAAGTCACAAACAAATCTCTTCCCTCTTTGTTGAAGCTGGAGAGCAACTTTCTTTTTCCTGTTTTCCAGATATGAGATGAATCATAGTTGAGATTTTCCCCTAGTCCCATAATGATCAAGTTACGTAGAAGTAGTGTATGGTCCAAACAGTCAAATGGTTTTGCTAAATCGAAGACAATGTCTACTGTCCTAAATTCGTCGTTTCTGACTGCTATTGGTTCAAACACAAAAGAATAAATAGTATTTTCCGTGGATACTCGATTCCTAAGCCAAAACAGAGAGTCTGAGAGCAAATTAGGTGTACAGGGATGTGGCGCTACTCTCCTACACAGTGCTTTTTCAAAAAATTTTGAAACCACTGGAAGCAAAGAAATTGGGGCAGTAATTGTCTACGATAGGTTTTTATCCTTTACATAAAATGGTTTTACTAACGAGCATTTCAATCTTTGAAGAAACTGACCCATCCTCAAAGACGCACTGCACTGGTGACTGAGTGACTCAACTAATATATGGTGCCCTGAACGTCACAATCGGACTTGAAATTTCTTCGTAGCAACGACAGTCTTTATCCTGTAACGATGTATAAATTGATTCAATTTTGCCTATGCTTGTTATCTGTACTTGCATGTGATGTATTTGTCTCGGAACACCACTTTCAACTATTTCTATATATTTACCTGTGCCAATTAAATTTTTATTTAATTTACCGCATACTGATAGGTGTTGATTATTAGATATTTTGCACAAATCTACTGGATCAGTAACAATTTCATTTTCACACATGCGAGGTGTAATTTGTTGAGCAGCCACATTCTGCATTCATATCCCTTTCATAACTGACCACATGCTTTTAATTTTTACTGAGAATTTCGGTTTCTCTGTGTGTTGTGTACTGTTTCAGCCTGTGTGATGTCATTTCGTAGTATTGTCTACAGTAAAACTCTGTTACCGGGGTCTGACGGTCTTTCATGTTTTGACATAACTATCATTTCCTCCTACATGCTATTTTGATGGCATTAGTTTTCCATATTGGTGGTTTATTATTACTGCATATGTGCCTACACTTTTTAAATAGAGAAAAATAGTTAAAGAAAGTGATAAAGGTTTCAAGAAATGTTCAGTTTGTCGTTCAAGCTGTCTGTATTGTAGAATTCTTGCCAAGTTTGGCCTTGGAGATGGGCTTTAAATGTCTGCATTGCAAGTTAACGCGATTCTCTAAATCTTTTGTTTCATACTTTCTTATAATTGACTTGATTACTTTCAGTATTACTATCTGGGCGTCACAGTTTTACAGGCTGCTGTAAGTTTTTCTCTCACTGATCATGCCAACTAGAGAATTATCTATAATTTTTTGGAAGAAATAACTTTCCTTTCCGTTATTCATTTTCATCTTCTTTTATGTTATACTATTCTTTCCATGGAACTGCATACATATCAAGAAAACGTAATTGGAACACAATATACAAAGCTACCAGTGGTTATAGTCACCAGAATTAAAACGCAATAGATAAGCACAGTTTAAACCGCTAACTATCTATGTTTTCGGTTACAGCAACGGTTTTAGGGGCAGTCCGTGACTGGTCTTATATACAGCGAAAAATTATATAAATTAATCACTATGTAAGTGAAGGGAAGAATGATGACTAAATGTTATGTAATAAAATATTGTCTACATATTGTTTTCACCTGTACTTATGTATGGTATAATTTTTACTTTTCTTCATAAAATATCGACCCAACCACAAACGTACATAAAATTATATAACTGTAACCCAAAACATGTATCCCTGTAAGTCCATATTTGTACAAACGGTGGAGAGGCCTCGGCTGTTCAGTATAAAATATCGAATCAAAACTTTTCAGCCGTGTAAATTTCCAGTTATTTTATTTGAGCAACCAGTTTCAACACTCATTACACCATCTTCAGGCCGCCTGAGCGACTTGTACGAAGAATCCCACCTCTGTTCCATTCAAAATAGGGACCAGCATTTGGGGTCACTCAAGGCCAAAGTCCGGTAATAACGGGAAGAAAGGCTACACGCCATTTAGTAAGTCCAGTGGGAGGTATCTCTGCTTGATGAAGGTTCCTTAAACACTGGTACGTAGTACAAGAAGGGGAAATGCAGATCAGAAGGAACACTAAGCTTCTTTAACCTAAATATTTGGGTTCCTTCCCGAACCATTTAAGTGCAGGCCATGACTCATGTAGCCGGACCTATAGATACTCTCAACTCTCTCATATTAACTAGCCTCACAGCCGTGTCATAATGTGGTTGATCATAACACTGGAACAACTGTACAAAGCGACCATTAGCGGGCTCAGTTTGAGTAATAATCCCATCCGAATGACCACCTACATCATAACCCCAGTCCCTGCCAAAAATATTCCCGTCCTATCTCACTACCACTACCGTTTTAGAATAATCTTTACACGAAGCCCCTAAGTCTTCTGCCACCTTACTGAGCCCAGCACTTCATTTAAAAATGCTGGTGGCTTAGTACTGCTCACAGAATGCCTGTTGCTACTGCGACGCTACACTGAAGCCATGACAACTGTCATTATATTCCCATTCTTCTCAGTTTTCCAATCTATCTTCGGGTTCCTAAGGGCGTTGGATATCTGCTGCGTATTGGCAACTTCTAGAACTGTTGGAGCCTCTTCCGTCACGTGACTCAGCTGGCTAACCTCATTAGCCACATTCAAAATGAAACTACCGAAAAGTGTTATCTTCGTAATGGCCATTTCTCCACACTATCCCTCTCTAACATCTCCAGTTTTTGTTTATCACCGTCTAAATGTGAGTGGCGAACACATATTCACAGTTCAACGAGAGAGCCTCGTTTATTCCCCTCTACTTTCCCCACCACCTTACCTCGGGTGAAGGCACTTGCTACACATCAAGACGTTCCCTATTGTTCACTGACCTATTTTTCGTGCACTTTTTGCCCATGGTAAGGTTTTACAGCACCTTTAAACAAATACAAAGAAATAACAGGAGCATTCACACACAATATGTTCTCAATATTGATCTATCGAGTAGCAACATTCAAATACAAGGCCTTCTGAGACCAACTTTTACTGAGGGGAATTATTAAACATTTGAAACAGTATTTACCTATTTGCGAGTTGCGTGCTCGCTTGTTACATGCATTGGGCTACTAGTGGAAGTAGACACGCGGAAGTAAACACATACACAGATATGCATTTCACGTAGTTTCTTCCACACACAAGTCGCAAATTTGGTTGGAATCGATAAGCAAATTACTTTTAGTAACAATATGAAACAAAACTGTTAAGGATGATAATGATGTAAAGTATAATCAAGGAGAAAAACACAGGGATGAACAGTTTGACAATGCGTGTGACGGAAATATGGTGCATATTGTCACGAACAGTTTTTCACACCAGGTGCTACAGCCACAAAGCTTTTAAAAGACAATTCTGTGTTCCACCATGGCTGCTATAGAATCACTGTCATTTATTTCACGATCAGCTGCTTTGGAACTGTGCCATTTTCAGTGTCAGTTCTTGTAATTCTACGATATCGCCGTGTCCGTGTGCTTAAAAATGTGCGCCGGTACAGATTAAAATGACAGATGCATATGGTACGAAATCTGCTGATCATGAAATAAGTGACATTGGTTTTATAACAGCCATGTTCAAAACATATTTACCTTTTATTTATTTATTTAATTATTTATTCAGCCTGATCTCATTACATCGACCAGGGTTTCACTCATACAGTACCTTTGTTACATCTTAGTTTCCTAAGCAATAAGAATTTTAATATGACAACTAGCATTAAAATGATTTGATTGCCTGAAGTCGGACTGTGGACTAATGAATGTGTCGTGTCTGTTTTTTTCGGACATGTCCAAAAGAACACACATCACACAGAATCCTCATCTCTTGTACGTTATACGTAAATTCAAGGTGGAGAAGAGAAAACAGGAAATAATGGGAGGAGATCAGTGGTATCAGCTGCATCGGGACATCACGCAGAATCAACGGCGACGAGTGAAAACGTGTACCATACCGAGATTAGAACGTGGGATCTCCTGCTTAGGAGGCAGGTGCGTCAACCACTGCGCCATCCGTGACACAACATTATCGCGACTGCGTGGACTATCTTGCTCGCTTCCCGGCCGATCCACTTCCCCATCGAGCGCCACCTGCGATGGTGCGTTTGTTAACGCACCTGACTAGTAAGCAGGAGGTCCAGCGTTTGAATCCTGGCGTGGTACACATTTTCACTGGTCGCCGCTGATTCCCTGTAATGTCCCGATGCAGCTGATAACAGTGTTACCTTCCCTTTCCTTTCCTCCCCTTTCCACCTTGAACTTACATATAAAGTTAATACTGGCAGTACTTACACTGCTGCGGCTGCTGTCACTAATACTGATAATAGTAATAATAAGAATAAAAACAATTATAACAATAATGCTAGTTGCAGATATAAGATGGATGTATTATGATAGTGAGTTCTGGGGAAAGGATTTTTGAGTAACCTGCACGATATAAGAATACTGGCAAAAGCGGAGGATCTGCTTGGAATGGAGGATGTGAAAGGCTAACGAGTGTATAGAGAGACAATGGTAATCCATATTGTTGCTTTCCAGATATCATGTTTTAAGCTGAAATATATTTCTACCTTTCTTTAGAGTCCTATATTCAGCAGTAGGCATGATTCTGTGACCACTGGTTCCCTGTTCCACGATAACTGAGTCGAGAAATGTGAACTAGAATTTAACGAGGATATCTAAGATGTTATCCTCAAGAGATGATTCTCTGATTTATGGCTTAATGTAATTTTTGTATAAGACATTTACATCATGACACAATTTCCTACCGCTACTATGAGACTTAATCACGGGAGTCTCCTGATCTTTTTTGTCTGTACCATGCAATTCTCTGTTGTCTGTGGCATGGTTTCAGTAGTTTATGACGCTGAAAACTCGAGATAAGCCCCAGCTTCATTAACGTTGATGACTGTTGAAAGGGAACAGTGCCGCCCGACATTGAAAGTAGGCACAACATCTTCATTATTCTTGTCAGAACAATACATTTCTTTTTGTAAAAATAACTCAATTTCAATTAATACAGCGAAGCCGGATACCAGTGTGGGAAAGAATGACAATTTATTTATTTAATTTATCACACGTGCACTCCCACAAAATAAATCCCTACATCCAGTTTGGTGAGATCTGTGAAATGAATGAATGTATGGTCGTCTGCTAACCGCAGATAGTGAATGTGAATATATGATCATCTTTGAGACGATTCTTTGGCCTAATTTGGTGGGACCAAAGAGATGAAATTTACCTGATCTTTGAGCGCCTGAAATGTGACTGACCAATAGGGTAGCAAGGTGCTCCCCCACTTCGACAGAGGTGCGATAGGACCTGGAGAACGGCCATGTTTCAGCACTCTGGCGCTGGATCTTGTGCTGTTAAGACCTGTTTTAGCTGTGCTCCATAATAACAAAAGAGTGGAGACATGGTATGCATGTGGAATATTTAAGAGTAGTTTGAAACAATAATTTCTCTATTTCAGGAACTTTTGTGGGAAGAATTAAATGTCAGGCAGGTAATATTAATGGGATTGTAGTAATCTACAGAAGTGACCAACGGTCACAATGAAACCACGTGTAGCAATAAGTTGAAATACTACCGTGTGCTTAAGTTAAGCTGAATTACTAGCGTGTGCACAATAAGTTGAAATATTTAAGAAATGGTGTGTGTACCATAAGTTGAAATATTTAAGAAATGGCGTGTGCAGGACTTGAAATTAGGGATGAGTACTTCCACGTGGTGAGTACTGTGTGAGTCTCAATCTGTGTATGAGACAAAGGATAAAGAGAAGTACTCGTCCATGGTATCAGTTGAGGACTCGTGTGTGTGATGAATATGTTCTTAATATTACTTTGTGTGATATGATTCCGTGTGACGCTGGATTCAAACTCTGAGAGAGAAGCAAGGTGAGTCGGCCGTCTGTCCAGCAACGCCACTTGGCTTGCATTGCACAGGAAGACGTGCAAATATCTCCAGGGTTCATAGTAGGAAAGTAGAATTACAAACTGGGGCAGTGTCGTGTGAAACCGGGATAAATACTAATTGAAGTGGGAAAGCTGAAAGTGATAATGTTGTGACTATATAGTGTTTTGTATTCCATGTCGTAGTGTGGTGTATGTCATGTAATTTGGGTATGTGTGGTTTGCATGGGAGAGTAGCAAGGTAGTTTCAAAAGATTAGTGGGTTATGCTTGTTCCTTCTGTACTGCTCGGTCTGGAGGATAGTTTCGTGATGATGATTGTGAGAGTTGAAGTGTGAGAAATAATAAAAGATCCACCATCCTATCCAGAAAGTGCACTGTAGCGTTAAATAATTACGAGACCATAACATAGAGATTCACCAATGTAAAGCCATGCCCACTGGGCGGAATTTCTCATGTGTTATTGTTGTAGGTTATAGAATTTGTGTGTTTAGGTTAGAGAATTTATCGGAATAAATAAGATAGTGAAAATAAAAAGATTGGTGGACTTTTCTTTCGAATTGTATGTTGTCATAAAGCCCCGAATTTATAATGTGTGCGCCATTCATATTCAGTGCGGTGGCCACGTGTTGACAAAAGCCGTTAAATAAACAAGAAAGAAAATGTGGTATTGCCAGTGCGTAGTGTACAGTGAGAGTTCTTTAAGTTACTGATAGTCAGATGTGTGTTTCCGTTGCGTATTAATCATATAGGAGGATAACTTGTAACTTAAGTGTGAGTACTAGAGTTCATGTTACTCGATAAATAAGAATGAATTCACTCACTTGGCAGACCACTCATCTTGCAGGCCTGACTGCTTGATGCCACAGTATGAGCAAGGCATGTGGGTGCCTCTCATAATTTCGACCCTGCCAGGATATTTTGCTGTTAGGGTTTGCTGTTAAGATTTTTTTTATGGAATGTATTGTGATAGCGCTAAGAAGTAAATTTTTTTCTGTTTGCAATTTCTTTCTGGATTGGTGAGGATCTTTTATTTTTTTATGTAATTAATTGCTATATCGTCCAAGGCTGGAAGATCGTTGTATATTTTTTTTTTTTGCGTAATGTCCGTAGTAACTAGGTCACAGTCGAAAAGTGTAGTCACCATGGAGAATAGCGATTCTGGGGTGAACGTAGCAGTGCAGCAGGAAGTAGCTGTTGACCATGGGTTAATGAGCGAGGACGAAAAACACTTGGAAGGGGCTGAATTGTTCAGTGGACCGCTGCTAGGTGATCCTTTGAGTGCCGGGCTTTGTTCACAATCGGGGGCTTTTCCTGACGACGCGGGCGAGCCGGCACTAGGTCAGGTATGCAGTGAAAGTGCAGCTACCCTTAGCGAAGCTACGGTTTCTCAGAAGAACGAGGTGAGCGCACCGAAAGTAGCAAATGACAGTGTGCTACTGCAGTTTTTACAGAGGATGGATAGAGATAATAAGGAAAGATTGGAAGCGATGAATAAAGATAATAAGGAAAGATTAGAAGCGATGAATAAAGATAATAAGGAAAGATTAGAAGCGATGAGTAGAGATAATAAGGAGAGAGATAGGGAGAATAAGGAAAGATTTGAAGCAACTAAGGAAAGACTGGAGGCAATGGATAAGGGAAATAAAGAGGCAATGAGGAAGCTACACACAGTTATCGATGAGCGTCTGTCCGCAGTTAATAATCGGTTAGATGAGGGGGAGAAGAATCTGGGTGCGATGAAGCAAGAAAAGCCAATAATTTGGAGGTACGAATAAGTGCAATAGAGAGTGATATTACAGAATGTAGGGACGTGTTGCCGGATGAGCGAATCAAAGAGATAGTGGAGGACTTACTTGCAGATAAACAAGGGGCATTAGACAGTGTGGAAGCTCAAGTCACCCGGCAAGACGTGGCGCTAAATAAACACAGGGATGAAGTTGCGGAGGTAGTGGTCAGAATGAATACGATTAGGGCAGATGTAGAAAAGATCAGTATGAGAGGCGAAACAGGCTCTGACAGTACGCAGCGAGAGGTTTATGCCGACCAGGAGGAGATACAATCACTATTACAGTTTAAAGAGGCACAATTAGAAACAAATAGGAAACATAGTGAAGAACTTGCACAGTTGCAATTAGCATGCAGAAGTGAAAGTGAAACACCGCCAGGTAGACTGCAGAGGGAGAGTGAGATAAATTCAAAAAACGGAAATAGGCAGAAAGAGGAAGACAAACTCAGAGAGTTAGAAGAACGGTTTTGTCGGATAAAACTGGTGACAAACCCAACTGGGTATAGTCCAAGTTCGGAAAACATAAATGCGGAAGAAGAATGTAAGGGGCACTTCGTGTCGGTACAAACATACACTTGTTTTCCGGATCCTGATAATTACCAACATCCATGTCTGTGGCTGTCTCAATTTCAAGATTCATTACCTTCATCGTGGGGACCGCTCCTCAAAATGAAATTTGTGTGTAACCATTTGAAGGACGAGGCTAGAGCGAAAATGCAGGAAGTTATTAAAGACTATAGTAGCTACAAGAATTTTTGTGACAATTTTTTAAGTGAATTCTGGTCGAAAAGTAAGCAGGACCTGGTTAAGCAAAGCATATTGATGATGCCAAATTGTAACGAAGGTAGTATAAGGGATCCAGTGTCGTGTTATCAGGAAATGCTGAGACGAAATAGGTATTTGGATGTGCCATACGAAACTGGGGAGCTCATTAGGATCTGTATAGCGAAGTTGCCAGTGAAACTGCGCAGAGATATAGCGATAGCAGGCAGAGGCGTAGACGATTCTGCGTCATTTCAGCACTTGTTACAAGGATTGGGTAATGAGAGCAATATAGTGAACGGAGACACGACTCACAGGTCAGATAGTGTCGAGGATAGGAACGGCAGAAACTATCAGAATAACAGGAGAGCATGGAATCCTGGCATTTCATTCTTGTCATAATGGATTGAAGAATAGGAGAAACTAGTCCAACATATCAGCCCTTAGCATCTTGCCTTAAAACACATGCCGCTGGCATTGAAAATTGTCTATGTAGCAGACATACTCTACTGATATGTAGGAATGCAAATACCTTACTTCTGATCATAGAATAAAACACCAGTAATGGAATCTGTTAGGCTGGTCTCTCAGAACAAAATTTGCAAATTTTTATTTGGAACAGTAAAGTAAAAGGACTGTTTCCCCAAAGAAACCAGTTGCTAAAATGTTATGTAATAATGCCAATGAGTCCAGTTTCATTAGTGCGATTTGACTACTGCAGGTACTTAAAATGTAATGTAAAAAGTCAATATTGTGATCGAAGGTTTTAAATTAGATGCCATCTGATCTATAGTATGCCATTGTCGTGGTGACAGTTATAACGAAGTGCTGTGTATGGATGTTTGGAATCTGGTGTTAGGGAAAGAGGCCACTAGCACCAAAGTTTCTAACACTTGGGCTGCCCATCTCTCCCAGCTTATATATTCTCAGCACACATTTAATTTTCATGTAAGCTTAGATTCCTAACTAGCAAATTCTTTACTGTGTATAGTGGACCATTCAGAATGAGGCGGATTGTCCATGAAAATGCTGTACTGATTGAGACTATCAAAGGAAAACAATCGTGTGGACTTCATCACATTTCTAACATAAAATTATGGAAAAGTTAAGGATAGATTGAAAAAAGGCAAGTTATGGTAGATAATCAGTGTATTTATTTGTGGTGTAAAACGTTGTGCAGGGTCAAATCGAACATAACAATTTTCAGGCGGGATGTCAGGAAGTATGACGGAATAGACTGGTCGAATGAGTCATGAACAGGAGTCGACAGAGTGGTGTATGTACGTATTTTTTGTCATATGAATAAGGATCAAGCAGAAACGACGTGATGATTAATGATTGGATAAAGATGGTAGACAGAGAAGCGACGTGATAAATAGTAGTGGACAAAGGTGATATTTAAGGAGAGAAGCGACGAGAAGCAGTGTGATTAATAAAGAGAGATTCGACGTGATGAAACAGTGATAATAAAAGTGAGTAGAATTAATAATGTGGAGATGTCTTAGATGTATGTTACAGAGAGGCCTGTGTATGCTGCAATAGAGATTGATGCCAATGGCGAAGGAAGACCAGGAAATGATGGAGTAATGGACGGACGGAGAGCCGAAACACGAATGGAGAGATGAGGACAACTGCACAATGTGAAAGGACATAAAGGGAGTATGAGATCCAGATGGTGAACGTTGTGGAATACTGACGTAGGATGTAATATAAGTGTGAATCTAATTCTTACCATAAGATTTGCAATTTGGCAAAAATAATTTTTTCGTTGTTGTTGAAGCCTGGTACCAGTATAAGTAATCACAACGGTACCACGAATGTGTACAGTTATTTTGCAGGATGAATAATTCGTGTATTTTTTGTTCTTAGATGAAATGTCGCAATTCTAAGTTGATATTTAGCAGGATGAATAATCGGTAAAGTGAATGCAGAGGTAAGCCGATGGAGAGAGGTGCCAGAGTGAAAGGACGAATTCGGAGACTGGAATGCTATCTCCGAAACAGCTTCATGTGTTATGTGGTTGAGTATAAGGGAGCAAAGGTATGGTATGTTGTCGTGAGAGTGGTGGTGTTATGAGTATAAGGGAGCAAAGGTATGGTATGCTGTCGCGAGTGTGGTGGTGTTAAGGTTAGCTGACTTCTAGACCTATTCTGTTAGCGTATTAATGGATTGAATGAGAGGGGAAATGTGATGTCTGGTTAGTGAGAGTCGTAGAGTAGTGTGATCAATGCACACACTGCTGTAAAGGGGATGCTACCGATCCGTAACTAAAACATTATTGTGTATTGTTTGATTTGGATGAACCTTGATGGCAGGTCAGGATCTAACATCATGTGGATGGTTCATACATGTCCTAGAAATGTTGTTATATATAATAAAAAGGTAAAATATATAAAGAGATACTAATTTCAGTCTGTCACAAGCACAAAGGTGCATTGTATGTTGTAGATTTAGAGTCACCAGTTTCTAAAATGTTTATTGTGTTAGGATGTTAAAGTAGTTTACTATTTAATAACATGTGGTAGGTAATTGTGAGCTGTGTAGATTATTTCTTATTTTTTTTGTTAGAACACATTAAAGGGGTATTAATTTCAGTCTGTCACAAGCACAAAGGTGCTTTGTATATTGTAGTTTTAGAATCAACAGTTTCTAATATTTTCACTGTGATAGGATGTTAGAGTAGTCTACTATTTGATATTGTAATTATGACCTGTATAGATTGTTTATTATTCCTTTTGTTTTTTTTTACACTTTCATGTTTTGTATGAGGGACGACAGGTACAATCAATAGCCCAAGTGTGGGCCGTATATAGAAAACGGATAAGTGTTGATGTTGTATGTGTAGAAAACTAGGATGTATGATTTTATGTTTTTTTTAGAACAAAGATTCTTTTATTACCAATGTATCTAATAGATCATACATGTAATCAATGAGTATGTAAATAATGTAAGAATATTCTTTTGTCTGTAATGTTGCGAGATGCACGGAAGGGTCTGACTGATTGGGTGTCGTAGCGCTGAGGGGCTACGCCGAACGCGCCCGTACCACATAAGCCAAGCAGACGTCGGCAACAGAGCCGGTGCACTCCCCACTCCACTGCTGGTCGGGGTACACTCCACGCGCCCGCTACAGCAGGTCAACGGCCTGGGGCGACACACACGTACCACTGGCCATTCATAAGTTCCGCCACCCTTACGACCGGGGAAAGTATCCTGCGGAGGCAGCAGCGGGTGGTTTCTTCTGCTCAAGGGCGAGCGCAGCGGCACCACGGCAGAATGAACGACGCGCGACAGAGTCCGGTGGGCATTTGTTACCAGCAACTATTAACTAGTACTGGACTGTGGAGCCATGAAGCAAGATGACTGCTCGTATGTCTCCATAAGGTGAAGGACTGGTGTTTCCACGTTGTGAGTGGTGGAAAAGATTTTGTCATTTAGCAGACAGGACTATCGTTTTGTTTTGTCTTGACCACTGAACGGTGGGATCCATAAACTTTTAGCAGTGACTTGTTAAGTGTGCTTTGTGAATTGCATGTGGGACGCTTGGTATTCTTGAAGAGGACAGTTGTCGTTTGGTGACTAATTATTGTATGAACGCAAGAAACTAGAGTGGGACATTGACATTTGCGTCTGTAGTAGGAGACATTTCTTGAATTGGTGCAGAAATAAGTGCTGTTTGTTGGAACTTACGACTTTTAATTACACCAAGAACTGAAAGGACAGAACCGTGGGTAATAGTAGTTGTAGGGCCATTTCTGGACGACCAGATTCGTGTGGATGGTACTCTGAGAGTGACTATGACATTTGTGTTAATGTGAGATACAGTTTACTGTTCAGTGCATGTTCAAAATGCCAATTTGAGTGACTTAAAGACTTTCGTCCGGGTAACCATGGGAGAGCTTTGACACCGAGACAGTGTTTCTAGGGAACCTGTCAGCAACTTTTTAGACCCCAAGAAAATCACAGAATGAAATGATTCCGTGTCACTCGCAAGATAGGGAATAATGTATTGTAATTGTGTAAATGTTTTTTTTTTATATGTTTCATTCCTGAAGGGACAGCAAGTGTAATTGTATTTCATTAACATTTGTGTTTAGAATAGTTAGTGTTTGTTTTTTGTTTGTTCTGGGTTATCAAGTTCACGTAGCATGTTTATTAGAATATTTGGTACAATGATGCTTTAATGATTAGCCAGTGGCGTAATACTAACGTAGCGGCTCTTGTTGCATTGGTCAGTAAGGTTGTCACAGGGGACAAGTGTTTGCATTGCACAACAAATATCGGAATTAACTGATGTATTTTGATGTCGTGGACAGTAATAATCTTGTTGGTGTGTTGACTGAAGCCACTTATTTGCATTATCACAGTGGTGATATTTCACATTAAAGTGTAACGAAGGCTAGTCGAAATGCAAGTTCTTGTCGTGTAAATGTGTAACAACAGAGAAATGAGCAGTAGAGTAAGATACGAGAGCTACTGGTGGATTCAAGCACTTATTGCTAACTATTTATTGCGTGTATTGATCAAAGTTGATGGACTGACTAGCTCAGCAGCAGGTATTTGTACTGGTGGAGAAGGATAAGGTTAAACTCACAGTCGAGTAGTGGTGGCAATTGCTTAAGTGATGATAGTTAACGAGGTATGACATGATGTCTTAGGTTGACTATATTACGTAACCAGTATGTAACTTGTGGTATATTTCATTGTTTTTCTTCTCAGTTTTGTTTCTCTGTACGTTTGATGTATATTTTAGAGTAATGGTATGGAGCCTGACATTCTACATGTAACTAGTGTACGAAATGTTTTTCTTTTGTTAATTTTGTTTTGTATTTAGACTTTGCTGTGTAAAGGCTTTTACCCCGCAATTTGTGAATGTCAGATTACTTGCTCTGTGTTTGGACGGTGAGCTATTTAAAATTTCATGAGTACAATTAGTATTTTTAATTTGTTTTAGAATTATTGAAGTTTGGATTACTCCTAAAAATAACGGAGATCCCGGTAACTAAGCCAACTTTTATCTCACCATTATTTTTTATTTGTATGATGTGATGTTTTATTTGTCATTTGGATTGTTGTAAATATGTATGTGTACGTTACTCCGGATTGTGGAGAGTACAATAATGCAACAACTGTGTCAGTAATTTGGTAAAGTAACAGCATTTGATCGTCTATTTGAGGTCACAAGGGGCTGTCTCCTCCTGGTTATTTTGATGACTTGCTACGTTTGTTCTAATACAGCTTTCTTAAAAAAATGTTCGGAACTACCCTCACATGGCAAGGATAGTACCGTGCCATTTTTTTCTGCATGGGTAGCCGGTGGTGAAATGGTACAGTACCGCCCGACATTGAAAATAGGTACAACATCTTCATTATTCTTGTCAGAACAACACATTTTTTTGTAAAAATAACTCAATTTCAATTAATACAGCGAAGCCAAATACCAGTGTGGGAAAGAATGACAATTTATTTATTTAATTTATCACATGTGCACTCCCACAAAATAAATCCCTACATCCAGTTTGGTGAGATCTGTGAAATGAATGAATGTATGGTCGTCTGCTAACCGCAGATAGTGAATGTGAATATATGATCATCTTTGAGACGATCCTTTGGCCACCTTTGGTGGGACCAAAGAGATGAAATTTACCTGATCTTTGAGCGCCTGAAATGTGGCTGACCAATAGGGTAGCAAGGTGCTCCCCCACTTCGACAGAGGTGGGTTAGGACCTGGAGAACGGCCATGTTTCAGCACTCTAGCGCTGGATCTTGTGCTGTTAAGACCTGCTTTAGTTGTGCTCCATAATAACAAAAGAGTGGAGACATGGTATGCATGTGGAATATTTAAGAGTAGTTTGAAACAATAATTTCTCTATTTCAGGAACTTTTGTGAGCAGAATTAAATGTCAGGCAGGTAATATTAATGGGATTGTAGTAATCTTTGGAAGTGACCAACGGTCACAATGAAACCACATGTAGCAATAAGTTGAAATACTACTGTGTGCTTAAGTTAAGCTGAATTACTAGCGTGTGTACAATAAGTTGAAATATTTAAGAAATAGCGTGTGTACCATAAGTTGAAATATTTAAGAAATGGCGTGTGCACGACTTGAAATTAGAGACGAGTACTTCCACGTGGTGAGTGCTGTGTGTGTCTCAATATGTGTATGAGACAAAGGATAAAGAGAAGTACTCGTCCATGGTATCAGTTGATGAATATGTTCTTAATATTACTTAGCGTGATATGATTCCTTGTGATGCTAGATTTAAACTCTGAGAGAGAAGCAAGGTGAGTCGGCCGCCTATCCAGCAACGCCACTTGGCTTGCATTGCACAGGAAGACGTGCAAATATCTCCACAGTTCATAGTAGGAAAGTAGAATTACAAAGTCGGGCAGTGTCGTGTGAAACCATGATAAATACTAATTGAAGTGGGAAAGCTGATAGTGATAATGTTTTGACTATATGGTGTTTTGTATTCCATGTCGTAGTGTGGTGTATGTCATGTAATTTGGGTATGTGTGGTTTGCATGGGAGAGTAGCAAGGTAGTTTCAAAAGATTAGTGGGTTATGCTTGTTCCTTCTGTACTGCTCGGTCTGCAGGATAGTTTCGTGATGATGATTGTGAGAGTTGAAGTGTGAGAAATAATAAAAGATCCACCATCCTATCCACAAAGTGCACTGTAGCGTTAAATAATTACGAGACCATAACATGGAGATTCGCCAATGTAAAGCCATGCCCACTGGGCGGAATTTCTCATGTGTTATTGTTGTAGGTTATAGAATTTGTGTGTTTAGGTTAGAGAATTTATCGGAATAAATAAGATAGTGAAAAGAAAAAGATTGGTGGACTTTTCCTTCGAATTGTATGTTGTCATAAAGCCCCGAATTTATAATGTGTGCGCCTTTCATATTCAGTGCGGTGGCCACGTGTTGACAAAAGCCATTAAATAAACAAGAAAGAAAATGTGGTATTGCCAGTGCGTAGTGTACAGTGAGAGTTCTGTAAATTACTGATAGTCAGAAGTGTGTTTCCGTTGCGTATTAATCATATAGGAGGATAACTTGTAACTTAAGTGTGAGTACTAGAGTTCATGTTACTTGATAAATAAGAATGAATCCACTCGCTTGGCACCGAGCGAGGTGGCGCAGTGGTTAGCACACTGGACTCGCAATCGGGAGGACGACGGTTCAATCCTGTCTCCGGCCATCCTGATTTAGGTTTTCCGTGATTTCCCTAAATCGTTTCAGGCAAATGCCGAGATGGTTCCTTTGAAAGGGCACGGCCGATTTCCTTCCCAATCCTTCCCTAACCCGAGCTTGCGCTCCGTCTCTAATGACCTCGTTGTCGACGGGACGTTAAACACTAACCACCACCTCCACTCGCTTGGCAGACCACTCATCTTGCAGGCCTGACTGCTTGATGCCACAGTATGAGCAAGGCATGTGGGTGCCTCTCACTGTTCGTAGAGACGAAACGCTTATAATTTTTCTACATCTACGTTTATATCCATACTCCGCAAGCCACGTGACGGTGTGTGGCGAAGGGTACCTTGAGTACCCCTATCGATTCTCCCTTCTATTCCAGTCTCGTATTGTCCGTGGAAAGAACGATTGTCGGTATGCCTCTGTGTGGGCTCTAATCTCTCTGATTTTATCCTCATGGTCTCATCGCGAGATATACGTAGGAGGGAGCAATATACTGCTTGACTCCTCGGTGAATGTATGTTCTCGAAACTTTAACAAAAGCCCGTACCGAGCTACTGAGCGTCTCTCTTGTAGAGTCTTCCACTGCAGTTTATCTATCATCAGCGTAACGCTTTCGCGATTACTAAATGATCCTGTAAAGAAGCGCGCTGCTTTCCGTTGGATCTTCTCTATCCCTTCTATCAACCCTATCTGGTACGGATCCCACACTGGTGAGCAGTATTGAAGCAGCGAGCGAACACATGTACTGTAACCTACTTCCTTTGTTTTCGGATTGCATTTCCTTTGGATTCTTCCAATGAATCTCAGTCTGGCATCTGCTTTACCGACGATTAATTTTATATGATCATTCCATTTTAAATCACTCCTAATGCCTACTCCCAGATAATTTATGGAATTAACTGCTTCCAGTTGCTCACCTGCTATATTGTAGCTAAATGATAAAGGATCTTTCTATCTATGTATTCGCAGCACATTTCACTTGTCTACACTGAGATTCAATTGCCATTCCCTGTACCATGCGTCAATTCGTTGCAGATCCTCCTTCATTTCAGTACAATTTTCCATTGTCCCAACCTCTCGATATACTACAGCATCATCCGCAAAAAGCCTCAGTGAACTTCCGGTGTTATCCACAAGGTCATTTATATATATTGTGAATAGCAACGGTCCTATGACACTCCCCTGCGGCACACCTGAAGTCACTCTTACTTCGGAAGACTTCTCACCATTGAGTTTGACATGCTGCGTTCTGTTATCTAGGAACTCTTCTATCCAATCACACAATTGGTCTGATAGTCCATATGCTCTTACTTTGTCCATTAAACGACTGTGAGGAACTGCATCAAACGCCTTGTGGAAGTCAAGAAACACGGCATCTACCTGGGAACCGGTGTCTATGGCCTCCTGAGTCTCGTGGACGAATAGCGCGTGCTGGGTTTCACACAACCGTCTTTTTCGAAACGAATGCTGATTCCCACAGAGTAGATTGTCTCCAGAAACTCGAACGTAATACTTGTTCCAAAGTTCTACAACTGATCGACATTAGAGATATAGGTCTACAGTTCTGCACATCTGTTCGACGTCCCTTCTTGAAAACGGGGATGACGTGTGCCCTTTTCCAATCCTTCGTAACGATACGCTCTTTTAGAGACTTACGGTACACCGCTGCAAGAAGGAGGGCAAGTTCCTTCGAGTACTCTGTGTAAATTCGAACTGGTATCCCACCAGGACCTGCTGTCTTTCCTCTTTTGAGCGATTTTAATTCTTTCTCTATCCCTCTGCCATCTATTTCGATATCTACCATATTGTCATCTGTGCGACAATCTAGAGAAGGAACTACAGTGAAGTCTTCCACTGTGAAACAGCTGTGTAGAAAGACATTTAGTAATTCGGCCTTTAGTCTGTCATCCTCTGTTTCAGTACTATTTTGGTCACAGAGTATCTGGACTTTTTTTGATCCACCTATCTCTTTGACATAAGACCAAAATTTCTTAGGATTTTCTGCCAAGTCAGTACATAGAACTTTACTTTCGAATTCATTGAACGCCTCTCGCATGGCCCTCCTCACACTACATATCGCTTTTTGTAATTTTTTTTTGTCTGCGAGGCTTTGGCTATGTTTATGTTTGCTGTGAATTCCTCTTTCCTTACGTAGTAGTTTTCCAACTCTGTTATTGTACCACGGTGGCTCTACTACATCTCTTACGATGTTGATTGGCACATACTCAATGCATATTGTACGATTTTTCCTCGGATTTCAACTCTTATCATCCATCTTTTCGTCAGGGCCTGTCTAACAACTCTACGAACTGCTTGTAGTGCAGTTCTTCAGCGAGGATCCGTGCCAAATCTTGTTGCCACGCTAGTGTGCTTAGTCCATCTTGACACCACTCGTTCTGCAATCGTCGCACTGCCCGCATCTGTCGTTGCTTCCGTGGCAATGATTTAAACTTTCCCAAAGTCCGTAACGTCGCGATTTTCTCCTGGGCAATGTCGTCCTTAGGTTAGTTAGGTTTAAGTAGTTCTAAGTTATAGGGGACTGATGACCTCAGAATTTAAGTCCAATAGTGCTCAGAGCCATTTGACCAATATTTTTTGCAGAATTTAGGCTACCGAAAATCCTAGAACTGTCGTGGAAACTCCATTGCACGACGACAAAGTCACGGTATGGGTTGGGTTTTCCACATCTACCGTTATCGGGCCTTTTTCCTTCGAGGAAATGCGTGATTCTGGTTTTGTAATTGATACGGTGACGGGTGAGAGGTACGTCGGTATGTGACAGAATCGCATCATCCCCAGCCTGGCTGGAACGTACGATGTTTATGCAGGAGGGCGCTCCAGCCAATATTGCTAGACACGTGAAAGATCTCTTGCTAGCGTCGTTTGGTGATGATCGTGTGCTCAGCCGCCACTTTCGTCATGCTTGGCCTCCCAGGTCCCCAGACCTCAGTCCGTGCGATTATTGGCTTTGGGGTTACCTGAAGTCGTAAGTGTATCGGGATCGACCGACATCCCTAGGGATGCTGAAAGACAACATCCGACGCCAATGCCTCACCGCAACTCCGGACATACTTTACAGTGCTGTTCACAACATTATTCCTCGACTACAGCTATTGTTGAGGAATGATGGTGGAAATATTGAGCATTTCCTGTAAAGAACATCATATTTGCTTTGACTTACGTTGTTATGCTAATTATTGCTATTCTGATCAGCTGAAGCGCCATCTGTCGGACATTTTAGCATGTGTGTCAATTTGTACCTCTCTATCTATATTATTCCGTGATTTATTCAGTTTTCAAATTTATACAGACTTTTTGATCACCCGGTATATACTGACGTAAATGGTTTTATGCCATGAACACGCTGACCGAAAGCTACCACACCGACATTCTTTCCTAAGGCTCTGGACACGCTGATGTGAGCGTATTTGCATTACAGATGAAAGAATTGTATGAACGACTGATCGCTGTTGGATGTGTCTTGCGTACAGTCGCTATCCGTTGAGCGTGTACTCACGGCGGATGTCTCGAACGAATCCCGTTTCTTCGAAAGGCAGGTATTTCGTGATGAACGAGCAGTTCCTGTTTCTCTTTGCATTGTGGTGATCTCGATGTTTGATCTCCTTCTGGGAATCTGTGGTGGGCAGATGTTGCTTAGCAGGCGATATCTACTCTTCACACATTCACATTAGTGAGATCCTGCTTCGAGATTACCACACTACGCACGAGAATAAGGAACTACCCATTGATGACGACACATCTGTCTTATGAAGAAACGGACTTTGTTCGAGACACCCGCCACTAATGTACGCTGAACAAGTAACACAGCCTGCCGGTGTGACCGAGCGTTTCTAGGCGCTTCAGTCTGGAACCACGTGACCGCTACGGTCGCAGGTTCGAATCCTGCATCGGGCATACATTGTGATGTCCTTACGTTAGTTTGGTTTGAGCAGTTCTAAGTTCTAGGGGACTGATGACCTCAGATGTTGAGTCCCGTATTGCTCAGAGTCACTTGAATCATTTTGAGCCCAAGTAACACGCAAGTAAGAGATATCTGGAACAAGAACTACAAACATATCGTTAATTACCAGTAACTGAATTGTTCGAGAATATAACTGTGACCCTGTGGGTGCCGAACTTGACATGGGACTGTATGTCAAGTTAGTCATGATCCACATTGACTGTGTTTCGTCCTGTTACTCACTTTGCATGTGGGATATTGTGGAGTCTCCGAACTGTGACCGGTGCACTGAAACAATCTACCAGACATATAAGAGAGGACTGCGTCCTACAATGCTGTAAGGGCACGTGGATTTATTTTATGAATGTCAGTGCCTTGGCGATGGAATCGATTAGAAATCTAGATATTAATATTTAGTCGATTTATTTCTGTTTTATGCAGCGACATTTATTACATTTTATAACTGCACTACATGTGTCTGCCACACGAAGAATCGTGGCCGAGAGGTTCTAGGCGCTTCATACCCGAACCGCTCTGCTGCTTCGGTCACAGCTTTGAATCCTGCCTCGGGCATGGATATGTGTGATGTCCTTAGGTTAGTTGGGTTTAAGTAGTTCTAGGTCTAGGGGACTGATGACCTCAGATGTTAAATACCATAGTGCTTAGAGCCATTTGATAGTCTGCTTCAAACGAAAATGGCAACTAACCTCAGGACATCACACACATCCATGGCCGAGGCAGGATTCGAACCTGCGACCGTAGCGGTCGCGCGGTTCCAGACTGTAGCGCCTAGAACCGCTCGGCCACTCCGGCCCGCCCAAATTCTGCAGTTGTGGGCGTTGACAGACCCTCGGAGCGTGAAATGAGCTTCGTCGGTCCACAACACGTTACTCAACCAATCGTCATCTTCCGCCATCTTTTGAAACGCCCACACCGCAAATACCCTCCGCTTCACTAAATCGCCAGGTAACAGTTCATGATGCCGATGGATTTTGTACGGATAGCATCGGAGGGTACGGCTCAGTGCCAACCAAACAGTAGTGTATGGAACGCCGGTGCGACGTGCGACTGCACGAGCGCTGACTTCCCCGTGCATAGACGAACCCGCTTACAGTCTCCATTTCTTCCTGAACTGTCTCAGCAGCATTACGCCTTGTGCTCTATCGTCTAACAACCCGTGGCTTGGAACTTCAAAATCATTCTCGCCACAGCTGCATTTGTCAACGGACCTTTAACCGTTCGAATCCCCTTACTATGGCGATTGGATCTAACGCTGAACTAGCACATTCCCAATTCTGGCAATACAGATTCACTGAAAGCGCCTTTTCAGGTAACGTCAACATGCTACGACTACTGGCGCATCTGGTTCTCTCTCTCATTACAGCTCCTTTAGCCGGCCGGAGTGGTCGTGCGGTTCGAAAAAAATGGTTCAAATGGCTATGAGCACTGTGGGACTTAACATCTATGGTTATCAGTCCCCTAGAACTTAGAACTACTTAAACCTAACTACCCTAAGGACTTCACACAACACTCAGCCATCACGAGGCAGAGAAAATCCCTGACCGGGCCGGGAATCGAATACGGGAACCCGGGCGTGGGAAGCGAGAACGCTACCGCACGACCACGAGCTGCGGACGTGCGGTTCTAGGCGCTACAGACTGGAACCGCGAGACCGCTACGGTCGCAGGTTCGAGTCCTGCCTCGGGCATGGATGTGTGTGATGTCCTGAGGTTAGTTACGTTTACGTAGTTCTAAGTTCTAGGGGACTGATGACCTTTTGTCCCATAGTGCTCAGAGCCATTTGAACCATATTTGAACAGTTCCTTTTATACACGATTGTCAGGCACAGTCACTGACATTTTGCTGTCCAGCGCCATCTGTCGGACATTTTGCTAACTGTATTTATTTTTTGTTCTAGTAAAACCCCCTGTCATTCCAAGCATGTGTGTCAATTATTACCTCTCTAACTAAATTATTCCGCAGTTTATTACGTTTTCAAATTTATATTGACTTTTTGATCGCTTGGTACTGTCATGCCAACATCGCAAAACAAAGATTGTTCTTTGCGACGCTGAGAGTAATCCTGCGGGATAGCTTGAAGATTACCATGATTTTCAGCCACTGGTTTAAGAAGAGCAAAAAAGGACGACGAGTGGCAGGGTCAGCACGGGAGCTCGGTGAATGCACGCCATGGTTTACCGCGCAGTGGCTTCGGCCGCCGGGACGCGCCGCGCCGCTGCAGTGTGGGGTTTCGCTGCTCCATCTCGAGTTATCGACCTCTCGATAGGGCTTCGCGCGCCTCCCGTTCCGCCGCGAACAAACAGCAGTGCTGACCCACTAATTAGGCCCCGCGCCGGGCTTCTCGTGCCGTGCTGGGGGCTGGGGGCTGCAGGGTAGGCCGCCTCCATCCAAAATCCAGCCGCACTGCTCCGCGCCGCCATTCACCCCAAAGACAGCCGCGGCGCGCCGCGCTGCTCTGTTTAATTTTCCGCCGAAAGCTGCGAGCACCGGCCGCGCAGCTGTACGCCACACAAAAGGGAGGGCCGCTGCTTTTCTCGAGGGGCGTCTGATGCAAACATTTATGCCGAGAAGTCGAGGGGGCCCGTATTTTTCCCTATGATTACATCTCCACCATTAGATTTCTCGATTCCAAATTTAAGTTTCGTGATATGGGTTAGGAGTCCTATATTTATCTGTTACATTTCACAGGTTTCCGATACTTAGCGCGTATGTCGTAACATGAGTTAGGAGTCTCATATTTATCTGTCATATTCATAAATCACTATGTCTACGTGATGAACAAAAGTTAGCGCACTCGGATTTCACAGAGCGATCTCTTGTGAGCTTGTAATACAAAACAGTATTGGAGTCAGGGGGAGTATTAATCTTAGGACTGATAGAAAAAGAGGTAGGATCCGACAGGGGAGAGATTAGCGGTTCAATATTAGAAATAGACATTAGAAGAGCTTTGGGAAATTAAAATCAAATAAGAGAGAAGGAATAAATAACATTCCATCAGAATTTCTAAATTCGTTTGGGCTTTTTTTTTTTTTTTTTTTTTTTAACTTTATTGTTATTTTGACACCTGAACAAGCAGGTAGGCTGGCAGCAGCACAATACGCCGCTCTTCAGCCGAAGAGAGTACAAGGAAATAAACAGAGAAGAGACATCAGTTAGAAAAACGGCGGGAAAATACAGTAGACACATGAACAGAAAAACACAAGAAGCCGTTCACACTCGATGACAATCCACACTACGAACTGTTGACACGACGCACAAACACTGAAGAAGACGATGGCACTGGTGAACAATGGAGTGTGACGGCGAAACTGAACACTAAACATGACGGCACACACGATACACTGATGGCGGTGATCTCCGGCGCGCGAATGTCCACTGAGCGTGTGCGAGTCCGGGGACCTGCCAAGAGGGGAACAGGGGTGAGGTGGAGGAGAGGGGAGGAAAAATAGATGCCAATGGCTTAGGAGACGGGGGCAGGAGGAGAGGGACGGGAGGGGAGGCCCAGGGGAGGAGGGGGGAGAAAAGGAGGAGGGAGGTAAAAGGGAGAGGAGGGAGGGAGGGTGCCCAGAGGAGTAAGTACAGGAGGAGGGCGGGAGGATCAAAGTTGGTAGGAGGGGTATATGGAGGGGAGGAGGGCATCATCAGGGAGAGGGAGCTGGGCTGGCGGAAGCCACATTGGGAGAGGGTAAGGAGGGTGGAGAGATGGAGACCGGGTGGGACGTGTGAATACAGGCTTGGCAGCGGGTGGGGGTGGGAGAGGATCGGGGAGACGAGCGGGTGAGGAGGATCGAGTTTGTGGGAGGTGTACAGGATCTGTATCCTTTCAAGGAAAAGGAGGAGGTGTGGGAAGGGGATGAGATCGTGGAGGAGCCGCGGGGGGGAGGGGAGACGGATGCGATAGGCGAGGCGGAGAGCATGGCGTTCAAGGATTTGGAGGGATTTATAAAAGGTAGGGGGAGCGGAGATCCATGCTGGATGGGCATAACAAAGGATAGGGCGGATGAGGGATTTATAGGTGTGGAGGATGGTGGAGGGGTCCAGACCCCACGTACGGCCGGAAAGGAGCTTGAGGAGACGGAGGCGGGAACGTGCCTTGGCTTGGATTGTCTGGAGATGGGGAGTCCAAGAGAGGCGACGGTCGAGGGTGACGCCAAGGTACTTAAGGGTGGGAGTGAGGGCGATGGGACGGCCATAGACGGCGAGATAGAAATCAAGGAGGCGGAAGGAAGGGGTGGTGTTGCCTACAATGATCGCCTGGGTTTTGGAAAGATTGACCTTGAGCAACCACTGGTTGCACCAAGCGGTGAACCAGTCAAGATGGGATTGGAGAAGGCGTTGGGAGCGTTGCAGGGTGGGGGCAAGGGCAAGGAAGGCGGTGTCATCGGCAAACTGGAGAAGGTGGATGGGGTGTGACAGCGGTGGCATGTCCGCCGTGTACAACAGGTACAGAAGGGGGGAGAGGATGGAGCCTTGGGGCACACCGGCAGAGGGGAAAAAGGTGTAGGAATCGGTGTTATGGATGGTGACATAGGAAGGACGGTGGGAGAGAAAGGAGCCGATCAGACGGACGTAGTTAATGGGAAGGGCGAAGGTTTGGAGCTTGAAGAGGAGACCGGAATGCCATACGCGGTCATATGCACGTTTGAGGTCCAGAGAGAGGAAGATTGCGGAGCGACGGGAATTAAGCTGTTCGGAAAGGAGATGAGTGAGATGAAGGAGAAGGTCGTCGGAAGAGAAGGACGGCCGAAAGCCACACTGGGTAACGGGAAGGAGGCGGTGCTGGCGGAGATGCTGGTGGATGCGGCGGGTGAGGAGAGATTCCAGGACCTTGCTGAAGACCGAGGTAAGGCTGATGGGACGGTAGAAGGAGACGGCGGACGGCGGTTTGCCAGGTTTAAGGAACATGAGGATACGGGAGGTTTTCCACAGGTCAGGGTAGTAACCGGTGGACAGGACTATATTGTAGAGCCCGCCATGGTGGAGAGGAAAGAGACAGGAGCTTCACGAAGGTGATGGTAGGTGACACGATCGTGACCAGGAGCGGTGTTGCGTTTGGTGCGGAGTGTAACAATGAGATCCTGTGTAGTGATAGGGGCATTGAGTTCCATGTCTGCAATGTTGCCCAAGTACTGGAAGCCAGGAGCGAGGGGAGGGACGGAGGTGTCAGTTCGATCGCGGATATCCGGGAAGAAGGAGTAATCGAACCTGGGATCATCGGGGATGGAAAATACATCGGAGAGGTAGGAGGCAAAGTGATTGGCCTTACTAAGGGTGTCAGGGAAAGGGTGATCATCATGGAGAAGAGGATAATAGGGGGAGGGTTTAGTTCCGGTAAGGCGACGGAAGGCTGACCAGAACTTGGACGAGTTGATTGGTAGGGTAGCATTTAAACGGGTGCATGTCTGTCGCCAGTCCCGGCGTTTCTTAGCCGCGAGCAAATTACGAATGTGTCGCTGGAGTTGCCGGTGGCGTCGTAGTGTGTCTGGGTCACACGTGCGGAGGAAGGCATGGTAGAGACGACGGGATTCACGGACGAGGAGAACGGCCTGTGGGGGTAAGGTAGGACGGTGGGGGTGGATGGCGACAGTAGGGACGTGGGCCTCCACGGCCTCAGACAAGGTCTGCTTGAGAAAGGAGGTGGCATGGGTGACATCGTCAGGGTGGCGGTAGGTGAAGGGGTGGCTATCGACCTGGGTGGAGAGGGTATCCCGGTAGGCATTCCAGTCGGGACGGGAATAGTCGTGGACATACTTAGGGGGAGGGTCAGTACGAGGGTCAGGGCGAGGGCGACGACCGTCTGAAACAGTGAGGAGGACAGGGAGATGGTCGCTACCAATAGGCTCCAGGACATCCACCGTTATGCGGCCAAGGAGGTTGGGGGAGGAGAGGTTAACATCAGGAGTGGAGTTGGATTCGGGACGGGTGTGCTGGGGGATGGGAATGAGGTCGCCTTGAAGGGAGGAGAGGAACCGATGCCACCGCCGTAACTGGGCGGCGGAACAACTACGGATGTTGAGGTCGGCGGCGATCACGTAGGAGGAGAAGGTACGGTCAATGTGGGAGAGGAAGTCGAAGGGAATAGGGACGTTAGGGCGGACATAGATGGTGGCGCAGGTAACGGTAAGGCCAGGGAAGAAGAGAATAAGGATCAGGTGTTCAGTGGGGTCGGGAAGGAGAGGTTGGAGCCGAATGGGGATCTGGCGATGGTGCCCAATGGCAACTCCGCCACGCGCAATTGGGAGGGGATTATTAGAGCGGTGGAGGAGGTAGGGCGAAGTGTGGACGGTGTGGTGGGGTTGGAGGAAGGTTTCATTAAGGAGGAAGGCGTCCACGCCATGGGTGGCAAGGGTATGGAGAAAGAGGTTGTTGTTGGCAGGAAGGGAGCGGATGTTGTTGAAAAGGATACGTTGCTGTCGCGCCATGACAGGGATTTAGACGAGGGTGTCAAGGCGGGAGAAGGTGAAATGGGCCTAGTTGTTGGAGTAGGTGGCGTACATCTTGAGTTGGAATATGGAACGGGCGGCGAGGGAGATCTGCTGGAGGGTGTGGGGGCGCTGAAAGGGATGAACATTTTGAAGGACGATTGTGAGGAACCTGATGATGTCCTCAGCGGTGGGGGGGGGGGGGGACGAAGGGAATTGCCAGGAGGAGTGGGGGCGTCCAGAGGACGGACAGGTACGGTGAGTTCAGGAGTGGTTGGAGGGGGTCGGGCTTTACACTTTTGGGAGTAGGTGGGATGGGGGAGATCGCAGGTATTACAGGAGGGAGAGGACTGGAGGTTAGGGCACTGCCAGAGCAAGTGCGCTTGCCGACAATACGGGAAGGTGGGGGCCTCGCGGCACTCAGCTGTTGGGTGTGCATTATAACGCAGACACCTCTGGCAGCGCAGGGATTGAGGAGGGGAACGGGAGGGGTCGACCTTGTACTGCTGGTTGAAGAGGAGGGCACCCTCCTTCAGGAGACGGTCAATGGAGGGGGCGTCCTCAGAGAAAACCCACATAAGGCGGGTGGGGCCGGCCGAGTTGAAAATGCAGCGGACCGCCCGCACCTCCAGGGATGGGCCTTGAGCTCCACCAACACCTCCTCCTCCGTGATCGACGGACTGAGCCGAGTGATCACGGCGGTAAGGGTCGGCGGGCAATGCGGGGGTTGGGGTTGGCGGGTAGGAGATGGAGAAGGAGCAGGGGTAAGGGAGGCGTTGGGACCAAAACGGGTGATGGATAGGCGGGAGAGGATGTCAGTATGGAGGGTTGGGCTGGGGGAGGAGATGAGAACAGAATCCCATCTGGGAGTAAGGAGAGAGATGGGGGCACCAGGGAAATGTTGGCGGAAGAGGAGGGAGAGATTCCGGGCCTCGAGAAAGGAAGGATCGGGATGGGACAGGAGATATTTGTATAAACAGGGGGGGAGGAGGAGGAGGGGGAGGAGGAGGAGGAGGAGGAGGAGGAGGGAGCAGGGCCAGGTGGGGAGACATCCATGGCACCCTGGGGGGGGGGGAGATGGAGGTCGGGGCGGGGCCTTTTTGGGAGCGGAGGAGGTGGGGTTGCCACTAGGGCGTTTGATGGCGGCAGAAGGGCGGGTGGTGACAGGACGGACGGGAGCGATGGGGAGGTGGTGGGAAGGGACAGGTCCCGGTGTGGATGCTGCAGTCGGCGCCGGAGATGGTGACGGGGACGGCAAAGGCGAAGGCGAAGGCGACGGCAACGATGATGACGGTGGTGGCGGTGGCGGCGATGGCGATGGCGAAGGCGACGGGGAGAGCTGGGCGTGGACAGTGGCCCGATGGGCCACCACCCTAGCCGGAGCTGCAGTGACAGGCTGGGGGAGTGGGGGGAAAGGGTCAGAACGAGAGGAGCGAGAGGAAGAAGCGGGTGAGGGGGCGACAAAGAGCGAGGGCGAAGGGAGAGTGAGGAGAGGTGGGATGGAAGGAGGGGGGTGTGACTGGGCACACCAAGTACTAGTGGTGGAGGCGGCGGAAGGGGATGTATAGACGATGGTGGTGGTGGTAGTGTTGGCGGTGGTGGTGGGGGCGGACATGAGGACAGGAAGAAAAAACGCACAGCACGAAAAGGAAAAGACACAAACTGGGAACAGGCGAAGACGCAGAAGGACGAAGACCAGGGTCGGACGACCAGGGCGGACGGCGACGGCGACGGCGACGGCGAGGACCGGCTGGCGGCGACGGCGACGGCGGCGGCGAGCACCGGCTGGCGGCGACGGCGACGGCGGCGGCGAGCACCGGCTGGAGGCGGCGGCGGCGGCGGCGAACAGACGGACGGACAGTAGGCGGCGGCGGCGGCGGCGAACAGACGGACGGACGGACAGCAGGCAGCAGCGGAGACGGACAGCGAGAAGGCAGGCGGACGGACGGACGAACGAACAGCTACAACAGGAAGCGGCGGGCAGACAGACAGATAGACAGACAGACAGACGGACACAATCTTCGAAAGCGAAGATTCCAACCAGAGAGTAGCCCAGGCTTTGGAATCTGGCGCATTCGAATGAGGGGATCCAACCCTCGGATTCGTTTGGGGAACTGGCAACACAATTATTGTTCACGTTGGTGAGGAGAATGTATGAGACTGGTGATACATGATCGGAATTTAGGAGAACACCTTTTACACTAATCCGAGAGCCATCAAGAGCGAGAATAATAGCTTCAATAGCTTAACTACTCATGCATCTAGTTTCCTGAAAAGAATAATACACACATCAAGAAAAGTTTTGCGTCACCCTGGTTCCCAGGACTCCTGGAGACCAACGTTGACTGTGCATATTGCATCACAGACACAGTCCCTGTAACTGTTCAGAGATGTCACTAAACCCGCACAAATATGTATACAACCATGCATGAGTCATTCCACCAGGAAAGAGGTACACGGCTCGTGTTGTCTGTAGTTGAACCATGACTAGACGATCAATACCGCGGTTCGATCGTGTCCGCGTTGTTACTTTATGCCAGGAAGGGTTCTCAACAAGTGAAGTGTCCAGACGTCTCGGAGTGAACCAAAACGATGTTGCTCGGACATGGAAAAGATACTGAGAGACAGGGACTGTCGATGACATTCCTCGCTCAGGAAGCCCAAGAGCTACTACCGCAATGTATGATCGCTACCTACGGATTATGTCTCGGAGGAAACGTGACAGCAACGCAACCATCTTGAAAAATGCTTTTCGTGTGGACACAGGACGTCGTGTTACGACTCAGACAATAGGCTGCATGATGCGTAACTTCACTCCCGACATCCATGACGAGGTACACCTTTGCAACCACATCATACAACGCGGTAGAGATAGGCCCATTAACTTCGGAATTGACCACTCAGGATTGGCATCACGTTCTCTTCACCGATGAGTGTCGCATATGTCTTCAACCAGACAGTCGTCAGAGACGTGTTTGGAGGCAACCTGGTCAGGTTGAACAGCTTAGGCACACTGTCCAACGAGTGCAGCAAGGTGGAGGTTTCCTGCTGTTTTGTGGTGGCATTATGTGAGGTCGGAGTGCGCCGCTGATGGTCATGGAAGGCGCCGTAACAGCTGTACGATACGTGAATGTCAGCCTCCGACCGGTACTGCAACCATATCGGCAGCATATTGGCAAGGCATTCGTCTCCCTGGCCGACAATTCGCGCCCCCATCTTGTACATCTTGTGAATGACTTCTTTCAGGATAACAACATCGCTCGACTACAGTGGCCAGCATGTTCTCCAGACGTGAACTCTATCGAACATGCCTGGGATATACCGGAAAGGGCTGTTTATGGACGACGTGACCTACCAACCACTCTGAGGGATCTACGCCGAACCACCGTGGGGACAATCTAGTCCAACATTGCCTTGATGAACTTGTGGATAGTATGCCACAACGAATACAGGCATGCATCAATGCGAGGACGTACTACTGGCTATTACAGGCACCGATGTGTCCAGCAATCTGGACCACTACCTCTGAAGGTCTGACTGTATGGTGGCACAACATGCAATGTGTGGTTTTCATGATCAATAAAAAGGGCGGAAATGATGTTTATGTTCATCAACATTCCAATTTTCTGTACAGGTTTCTTAACTATTTGGAACCGAGGTGATGCACAACTTCTTTTGATGTGTGTGTATAGAAGAATGGAAAAGAAAATACATGGTGTGTTAGATGACGATCAGCTTGCCTTTAGGAAACGCAAAGGCGCCAGAGAGGCAGTTCTGACTCGGTGGTTAATAGGGGAAGCAGAACTGAAGAAAAATCGGGACACGTTAACGGCATTTGTCGACCTGGAAAAACAGTTCGTCAATGTCAAAAAGTGCGAGATGTTTGCTATCCTGAGAAAAATAATGATAAACTATGGAGAAAGAAGGGTAGTACACAATATGACAAGAAAGGAAACAGCATGGATGGAAGACAAAGAATGATGTGCACGGATTGAAAAGCGTGTAAGAAAGGGATGTAGTCTTTCACCTTTGCTGTTCAGTCTATACGTCGAAGAAGCAATGAGAGAAATAAACGGAACTTGCAAGATGGATTAATATTCAGTGTGAAAGGATATGAATGAGAAGATTCAATGATGTCATTGTTATCCTCAGTTACAGGATCTGTTCAATGGAATGTATATACTAACGATTATACACTCCTGGAAATGGAAAAAAGAACACATTGACACTGGTGTGTCAGACCCATCATACTTGCTCCGGACACTGCGAGAGGGCTGTATAAGCAATGATCACACGCACGACACAGCGGACACACCAGGAACCGCGGTGTTTGCCGTCGAATGGCGCTAGCTGCGCAGCATTTGTGCACCGCCGCCGTCAGTGTCAGCCAGTTTGCCGTGGCATACGGAGCTCCATCGCAGTCTTTAACACTGGTAGCATGCCGCGACAGCGTGGACGTGAACCGTATGTGCAGTTGACGGACTTTGAGCAAGGGCGTATAGTGGGCATGCGGGAGGCCGGGTGGACGTACCGCCAAATTGCTCAACACGTGGGGCGTGAGGTCTCCACAGTACATCGATGTTGTCGCCAGTGGTCGGCGGAAGGTGCACGTGCCCGTCGACCTGGGACCGGACCGCAGCGACGCACGGATGCACGCCAAGACCGTAGGATCCTACGCAGTGCCGTAGGGGACCGCACCGCCACTTCCCAGCAAATTAGGGACACTGTTGCTCCTGGGGTATCGGCGAGGACCATTCGCAACCGTCTCCATGAAGCTGGGCTACGGTCCCGCACACCGTTAGGCCGTCTTCCGCTCACGCCCCAACATCGTGCAGCCCGCCTCCAGTGGTGTCGCGACAGGCGTGAATGGAGGGGCGAATGGAGACGTGTCGTCTTCAGCGATGAGAGTCCGTTCTGCCTTGGTGCCAATGATGGTCGTATGCGTGTTTGGTGCCGTGCAGGTGAGCGCCACAATCAGGACTGCATACGACCGAGGCACACAGGGCCAACACCCGGCATCATGGTGTGGGGAGCGATCTCCTACACTGGCCGTACACCACTGGTGATCGTCGAGGGGACACTGAATAGTGCACGGTACATCCAAACCGTCATCGAACCCATCGTTCTACCATTCCTAGACCGGCAAGGGAACTTGCTGTTCCAACAGGACAATGCACGTCCGCATGTATCCCGTGCCACCCAACGTACTCTAGAAGGTGTAAGTCAACTATCCTGGCCAGCAAGATCTCCGGATCTGTCCCCTATTGAGCAAGTTTGGGACTGGATGAAGCGTCGTCTTACGCGGTCTGCACGTCCAGCACGAACGCTGGTCCAACTGAGGCGCCAGGTGGAAATGGCATGGCAAGCCGTTCCACAGGACTACATCCAGCATCTCTACGATCGTCTCCATGGGATAATAGCAGCCTGCATTGCTGCGAAAGGTGGATATACACAGTACTAGTGCCGACATTGTGCATGCTCTGTTGCCTGTGTCTATGTGCCTGTGGTTCTGTCAGTGTGATCATGTGATGTATCTGACCCCAGGAATGTGCCAATAAAGTTTCCCCTTCCTGGGACAATGAATTCACGGTGTTCTTATGTCAATTTCCAGGAGTGTACAACAAGGGTTGAGAGAAAAGCAAAGGAAGTAATGAAAAGCAGTTTCTTTTAAAACAACGAGAAACTTAATATCATAGTTGGTGATCATGAACTATATGAAGTTGAAGAATGTTGCCTAAGCAGCAAAATTACCCATAACATGGAGCGCATAAGTAACAGACTGACATTAAGTTGAAGGAAAAATTTTGGAGCATGTACGTTTGAAACACAGAATTGTGTGGATATGAGACGTGGACTGTGGAACCGCCCGAACCGATGAGAACAGAAGTATCTGAAATGTGGTGCTACGGACGAATGTTGAAACTAAGGTGGCCTGGTATGGTGAGAAATGAGGAGACTCTCCCCAGAATCGGCGAGGAAAGCTATATATGGAAAATGTTTACAAGAAGAAGGGACAGGATGAAAGAACATCTCTTAAGACATCAGGGAAAACTTTCCATGGTACCAGAGGGGGCCGTAGAGGATAAAAGCTGTAGAAGAAGACTGAGATTGCGATACATTCAGAAAATGATTGAGGACGTAGGTTGCGAGTTCTATTCTGAAATAACAGGCTGGTGAATGAGAGGAATTCGCGGCAGGCCGCATCAAACCACCCAGAAGACTGTTGACTCAAAAGAAAAATAAATAATAAAAAATAAACAATGAATTACAGCGAAGAGTTCCCAAACTGGGAGCCAGAGGGACACGGGTGCGCAGCCACGTGAGGGCAGATCAGACACGTGCACGCGTCGCGTTGTAGTGCTGAAAACAGAGAAATCCAGTTTCCGGACAGCGGAAGGAATTCGGGGAACGCAAATTGATAGACGAATGGCACACGTAAACGAAGATCACTGCATATTTGTTGGGAGGATGAAGGCGGGGCACCAGCGGCTCAAGGAATATCGGATGACCAGTGATATGGATCGATATGGATCACATCATCGATACCAATGTCCAGCAGGTGAACACACTCATTGCTGAAAATCGACGATTTGGGTTCGTAGCCACCGTCCCAGAGATCGGACTGAGGTTCGGAAGTGCAACGGACATTCAGTAAGTTCCGTTCACTTGTGCTATTCTTCAATAATGTCCGTTCCCTGCACTTCTTCCGGAAGCCTGTATCCCTTTTTCAGAGCGACTGAGTGCAATGTGCCGTCGACATGTGGACTCTCCCCCTCTATCTTCTCGTGGTTGTTCACCAGTGTGCATCTAGAGGTGACTCCGAGGCCTCAAAGCCCTTATACGGACTGTACGTCCTTACATAGGCTATGACATTACGAACTCTTCAATGGTTTTCATTTTACAGCCTCCGATTCGTTTCTTTTTTAATGTCCCGGATATGTTGCAAAATTTCGCCTTGTGCAGATTTTCAGTAGTACGTGTACTTCGGCCGGCCGTAGTGACCGAGCGGTTCTAGGCGCTTCCGCCTGGAAACGCACGACTGCTACGGCCGCAATTTCGAATCATGCCTCGGGCATGGATGTGAGTGATGTCCTTAGGTTAGTTAGGTTTAAGTAGTTCTAAGTCCTAGGCGACTGATGACCTGAGATGTTAAGACCCGTAGTGCTCAGAGCCACTTGAACGTGTACTTCGAAAAATGGCAGGCTATAATAGCTGTAAACACATAGAACAGAAATATCTCCATTCAATAAGATATAAAGTTGATTTACAGATAGTGCTGTGGTTAGGGTGTTGTGATGGAATGCACGAGGTGTAGCATTGGATTACAGGTATAGAAACATTTGGTTTTGTTTCAAAACACACATACATACACACACACACACACACACACACACGCACACACACACACACACACACACACACACACACACACACACACACACACATATGTTCTCCTACACATGGAATCAAAAAGATAGTAGTACACGTAACTAAAGTGTGTTCACATTGCTTTTCTTTGAACAAAAACTTGTTCCGAAATATGCACGAGAGAAAATTTAGTTTATGTCATGTTAGAATGCAAGGAATGACTAGGTGAAGTACTAGAGTGCAAGTTCTTCTTTACGCATTATACGTAGCCATTCTTGTGCAGTACAGTTTGTACTTTCGTCACATTCCATCGTTTGTAGTGCCGCAAATTTTGTGAAGATAGAAACACATTAAGGGTACCTCCTTCACGTTACGTTAAATGACGAAATTGCGTTAACAGACTAGCAGCAGTAGATTATCTGAGATTCTTCGGCAAATAAATGCAGTAAATTTTAACAAAGCGTATGCCAAAACGTGGCTTATGATGGGGGAGTACAAGCTGAACCACCTCTGACAAGTGTTGGACTGACATGTCTCATACGTAATTGCCTTTGATTCATTTTATCGATACCTATATCACATTTGCAACGGTCAAGGGATATCTGGTGCTGATGATGTGGATGGTAGCGGTGCTTGCAAAGATCAAACTGCTAACACGTCTTAATTTCGCGCTGTCTCTGTTGTTGTGCTATATGAATCAGAAGTAGTCTTAGATGGGTTCTCGCGGAAAGAGGGGGACAGGGGGCCACTGGCGCCCAATCAACCTTGGTCTAAGCATCAGGCCGCAGGAAGGCGTTTGACGGACCCTGTGTTGTCTGGCTTGGCTCTGGTGTGGTTCAAGCAATCAAAATTGCACCGGCTGCTGCCACGCACTGTGTGGTACCGGAGTCGGTCTAAAAATCGTCAGTATAATGAACTGCGTCACGTGTCTGGGTAGTGTAGAATTAATTCTTTTTGCAAGTCGGTCTCTTTGCTCAAAGAACACATGGGTGGAATGTTGTTTTTCGCAGTTAACACTTTTCCTAGAGAAACAGTTCCATACTGGATGTGAGATACTTGTTACTGGCTTATTGTTGGAAGCGCAGTAGCTGTTTCTTGTTCCCTCACTTTTGAGGAAGGAACTGCGGCAGCCTGAGACCACTCTATGTGGAGTAAAGACGCTTCTCTCACACAGGGAGCGAAGGAAGCCCATTGGATGTTATAAAAAGAATCTGTAAGTGAGAGTTCCAGGAACTGTTTTCTAGAAATTTCAGATGCAGAAAAACAGCCAGTCGGGCGACGAAAACAGATATCTGAGAAGTGGGAGTTTACAGCTCGGTTTTATCAGAATTGTACGCACTGGTAGCTGGTCCTTTGTAACCTATAAAGCAAAGCAGGTGAGGCAATACACTGCTAATTTAAAAAAGACATACTTCATTGACCAATATGTAATAGAGCCTTCTATTTAGCGCAGTATTCTTTTACGTCGATTTTGTGCAAAGTAGACAGGAAAACCCCAATTCTTTGGCGAAGTCTGTATGAAAATGGAGAAGTAGATGCTCTGGACTCAGAGGCATGGAGGAACGGACCCGCGGCGGAGGCTGCACTTTGCATTTTGGAGGTCGGCAGACGACACGGTCGCTGATGACTGGCGGCTGGTAGGGTCTCTGCTGGACGTGGCGCTCAGCTCGCCGTCTCATCAGCTATGGTGAGGTTATCTTATAGTCAAGGACAACCAGGGAGGACAGCCATTGCTTCTAAGTTTGACCAGGTTAATTGACGCAACACTTGGCCAGCGATTGGTGGAACCAATCATGACCGAGAAGACTTCGTCATTTGCATGCAGTTTTCATACATCTTTCTGGTACAACTGGGCTAACCAGTATACACCCATTTGTGATTATATGTTTTCGAGAATGACCTATTGAGACGGTGGTCGCTCTCATCCCGTTTCTTCTTTGCTAAATTAATCTAAATCCGATTTTAGTGTGGTTCAATATACATAATTGGTAGCTTTGTCTCATTTTGTAAATTATTACTCACGTTAATGTGTTGCATTCTTGATTATATACGTTCTTATGCTTCCCCCATGAACCATGGACCTTGCCGTTGGTGGGGAGGCTTGCGTGCCTCAGCGATACAGATGACCGTACCGTACGTGCAACCACAACGGAGGGGTATCTGTTGAGAGGCCAGATAAACATGTGGTTCCTGAAGAGGGGCAGCAGCCTTTTCAGTAGTTGCAGGGGCAACAGTCTGGATGATTGATTGATCTGGCCTTGTAACATTAACCAAAACGGCCTTCCTGTGCTGGTACTGCGAACGGCAGAAAGCAAGGGGAAACTACAGTCGTAATTTTTCCCGAGGACATGCAGCTTTACTGTATGATTAAATGATGATGGCGTCCTCTTGGGTAAAATATTCCGGAGGTAAAATAGTCCCCCATTCGGATCTCCGGGCAGGGACTACTCAAGAGGACGTCGTTATCAGGAGAAAGAAAACTGGCATTCTACGAATCGGAGCGTGGAATGTCAGAACCCTTAATCGGGCAAGTAGGTTAGAAAATTTAAAAAGGGAAACGGATAGGTTAAAGTTAGATATAGTGGGAATTAGTGAAGTTCGGTGGCAGCAGGAACAAGACTTTTGGTCAGGTGATTACAGGGTTATAAATACAAAATCAAATAGGGGTAATGCAGGAGTAGGTTTAATAATGAACAAAAAAATAGGAGTGCGGGTTAGCTACTACAAACAGCATAGTGAACGCATTATTGTGGCCAAGATAGACACAAAGCCCATGCCTACTACAGTAGTACAAGTTTATATGTCAACTAGCTCTGCAGATTATGAAGAAATTGATGAAATGTATGACGAGTAAAGGAAATTATTCAGGTAGTGAAGGGAGACGAAAATTTAATAGTCATGGGTGACTGGAATTCGTCAGTAGGAAAAGGGAGAGAAGGAAACATAGTAGGTGAATATGGATTGGGGGGGAAGAAATGAAAGAGGAAGCCGCCTGGTAGAATTTTGCACAGAGCATAACTTAATCATAGCTAACGGTTCACGAATCATAAAAGAAGGTTGTATACCTGGAAGAATCCTGGAGATACTAAAAGGTATCAGATAGATTATATAATGGTAAGACAGAGATTTAGGAACCAGGTTTTAAATTGTAAGACATTTCCAGGGGCAGATGTGGATTCTGACCACAATCTATTGGTTATGAACTGCCGATTGAAACTGAAGAAACTGCAAAAAGGTGGGAATTTAAGGAGATGGGACCTGGATAAACTGAAAGAACCAGAGGTTGTAGAGAGTTTCAGGGAGAGCATAAGGGAACAATTGACAGGAATGGGGGAAAGAAATACAGTAGAAGAAGAATGGGTAGCTCTGAGGGATGAAGTAGTGAAGGGAGCAGAGGATCAAGTAGGTAAAAAGACGAGGGCTAGTAGAAATCCTTGGGTAACAGAAGAAATATTGAATTTAATTGACGAAAGGAGAAAATATAAAAATGCAGTAAATGAAGCAGGCAAAAAGGAATACAAACGTCTCAAAAATTAGATCGACAGGAAGTGCAAAATGGCTAAGCAGGGATGGCTAGAGGACAAATGTAAGGATGTAGAGGCTTGTCTCACTGGGAGTAAGATAGATACTGCCTACAGGATAATTAAAGAGACCCTTGGAGAAAAGAGAACCACTTGTATGAACATCATGAGCTCAGATGGCAACCCAGTTCTAAGCAAAGAAGGGAAAGCAGAAAGGTGGAAGGAGTATATAGAGGGTTTATACAAGGGCGATGTACTTGAGGACAATATTATGGAAATGGAAGAGGATGTAGATGAAGATGAAATGGGAGATAAGATACTGCGTGAAGAGTTTGACAGAGCACTGAAAGACCTGAGTCGAAACAAGGCCCCGGGAGTAGACAACATTCCATTAGAAGTACTGATGGCCTTGGGAGAGCCAGTCATGACAAAACTCTACCATCTGGTGAGCAAGATGTATGAGACAGGCGAAATCTCCGCAGACTTCAAGAAGAATATAATAATTCCAACCCCAACGAAAGCAGGTGTTGACAGAAGTGAAAATTACCGAACAATCAGTTTAATAAGTCACAGCTGCAAAATACTAACACGAATTCTTTACAGACGAATGGAAAAACTGGTAGAAGCGGACCTCGGGGAAGATCAGTTTGGATTCCGTAGAAATATTGGAACACGTGAGGCAATACTAACCTTACGACTTATCTTAGAAGAAAGATTAAGAAGAGGCAAACCTACGTTTCTAGCATTTGTAGACTTAGAGAAAGCTTTTGACAACGTTGACTGGAATACTCTCTTTCAAATTCTGAAGGTGGCAGGGGTAAAATACAAGGAGCGAAAGGCTATTTACAATTTGTACAGAAACCAGATGTCAGTTATAAGAGTCGTGGGGCATGAAAGGGAAGCAGTGGTTGGGAAAGGAGTGAGACAGGGTTGTAGCCTCTCCCCGATGTTATTCAATCTGTATATTGAGCAAGCAGTAAAGGAAACAAAAGAAAAATTCGGAGTAGGTATTAAAATTCATGGAGAAGAAGTAAGAACTTTGAGGTTCGCCGATGACATTGTAATTCTGTCAGAAACAGCAAAGGACTTGGAAGAGCAGTTGAACGGAATGGACAGTGTCTTGAAAGGAGGATATAAGATGAACATCAAAAAAAGCAAAACGAGGATAGTGGAATGTAGTCAAATTAAATCGGGTGATGCTGAGGGGATTAGATTAGGAAATTAGACACTTAAAGTAGTAAATGAGTTTTGCTATTTAGGGAGTAAAATAACTGATGATGGTCGAAGTAGAGAGGATATAAAATGTAGACTGGCAATGGCGAGGAAATCGTTTCTGAAGAAGAGAAATCTGTTAACATCGAGTATAGATTTAAGTGTCAGGAAGTCGTTTCTGAAAGTATTTGTATGGAGTGTAGCCATGTATGGAAGTGAAACATGGACGATAAATAATTTGGACAAGAAGAGAATAGAAGCTTTCGAAATGTGGTGCTACAGAAGAATGCTGAAGATAAGGTGGGTAGATCACGTAACTAATGAGGAGGTATTGAATAGGATTGGGGAGAAGAGAAGTTTGTGGCACAACTTGACTAGAAGAAGGGATCGGTTGGTAGGACATGTTTTGAGGCATCAAGGGATCACAAATTTAGCATTGGAGGGCAGCGTGGAGGGTAAAAATCGTAGAGGGAGACCAAGAGATCAATACACTAAGCAGATTCAGAAGGATGTAGGTTGCAGTAGGTACTGGGAGATGAAGAAGCTTGCACAGGATAGAGTAGCATGGAGAGCTGCATCAAACCAGTCTCAGGACTGAAGACCACAACAACAACAACAACAACGTTCTTATGAGCAGTAATTGTAATAATTGGCCGGCCGCGGTGGTCTAGCGGTTCTAAGCGCGCAGTCCGGAACCGCGCGACTGCTACGGTCGCAGGTTCGAATCCTGCCTCGGGCATGGATGTGTGTCATGTCCTTAGGTTAGTTAGGTTTAAGTAGTTCTAAGTTCCAGGGGACTGATGACCACAGTAGTTCAGTCCCATAGTGCTCAGAGCCATTTGAACCATTTTTTTTGTAATAAATTGGGCCTAAATTGGACCAAGACTTTTACTTCAGGAATTTGATAAAACACCCTATTAATCATTAAATCTTTAACGTTTTTTGTAAGAACTTGGGTCTCATTTACGAGGGCCATTCTACTCATATCGTTCAATCCGTTGTCCGACAGAAACATTTACATATCTGACTTCGTCGGGAGTGATGTACCTGTCGGTCAGTCCAGCTCATTATCCTAGCGGCCAAAAGACCTGCTCGTTCAGCTGACATCTTACCGTGCTGATACAAATTTTGGGCGACGATATTACGGGAGAGTTTTTCGGAATATTGCTCGACAACAAAAAGTAAAAACCCATTATTCCGTGAAATTCTGTTTTATAAAGTACAAATGCTTCCATAGGATTTCCAAGAGAAGAGAATGTCACTCTCACTTCTACTTTATTGTTGTCATCAACCTCACGGTACAGGGGAAGGTAACAACGTTTGAGTCTTGTAATTATAGCATGGTTGTAGGGCTGCACTTAGGATTGTGGTGTTCAGACACATTGCATATCCGACGTTCAGTCGCCATTTCAATTCAATCTCCAGTTATTACCTGAGACTGAACTGAAATTGACACAGTATGTCGTGTGCTGGTGTAGCCTTACCGTTGCTTGTAGCTGTAAAAAATAATAAATCTCCGTTTTACAGAAATAGTTCTGACGAACAATTTCTAATACTTTTGTGGTACTGTGGTCATTCATCGTGATTCAAACGTTTATAGTTTTTCTTACAAACATTCGTACAGCTTAGTCCCTTAATAAGCTTAGTCTTTTAATAGCGAGGAAAAAACAATATCTGATTACTACTAAAGGAGAACTACAGCTCAAAAAGACAATAACCATCTGTCTTATTTACATCTACGAGTTTCTGAGAAAATCAAATCTCGAAGAGTGAAAAAAATAGCGTAACATAACCTGACATCTGTGCAGACGAACTGCACGGTCACTTACTGTAATGCCTAGGGGGAGAGAAAGGTATCTGAATGGCTTTAGAATAATACGTCCCCAACCTAAAACTAACTTATTCACTGTTGAAACTTATCCACAAAGCAGTGGGATAAGGGACTATTTTGTTTTCGCGGCCTACTAAATGTTAAGTGAAATTTTGGCAGTGCACACAATAGAAGTCACGAAGGGTGGCTAAGCAAGGTGTCTATGGAATTCCACAGACATGATACACATACTAGTGCATCCATAGAAACGTAATCTGGCTATAAGCCAAAATAGCGAGAAAAAAGTTGTAAGACGGATTTTATATAATAAAATCGTCTGGCAACATCAATAAAAGAGGGAAATGATTGGTAGGATACATCAAGAAGCATCAGGGGAATCAAGGTCATCAGTTTGGCAATGGAGTGTATTATGGGACAGGAGGTGGGGGGGGGGGGAGGTAAAGCTGAGGAGGAAGATCAGCGCTTAGTTACAGAAGTATTTTCAAATGCATGTAAGTTGCAGAAGTTAAGCAGAGATGGACAGATTTGTAAAGGATAGCCTAACGGGGAAGGCCACATTAAACCAGTCTTCGGACTGAAGACCACAACAACAATGTATCAACGAGATCCATGTTTCCATGTCGCCCTTTTTCATTAACCTTAGAAACACTTTCGCAGATATTTGAATTCGTCACACGAAGCCACTGTTCTTTCTTATCTGGACGTCAGCTAAAACTCCATCAGCTTCATATTATATTTTTCATTAAGAGTTTTTAACTAACGTTTAAGACAACATTCGTAGCCATTAACATATTTCCGAGAGTTGTATCACTATTATCAGTAACAAAAATCCGCTGTATCGGAAACAATACTTGTCACAGAGCGTGACTAATGCTGTGAAAGCAGACAGGATCTCGTCAGATTTGATTGTCCTCGTACAGGAGAAAAAGACTTCCACGTATAGTAGTTTGATAGTAAGTTTTCATCTAAATAATAATCCAGCATCCTTTCAGATACTGTTGAGTTAGCAGTTTTTTTGTAACTGTATTTTCGAGTACAGTGTATTACAAAAACATTTATCCAATTTCACAAGACAATATCTTGTACGAGAATGAAGACAAAACTAGTTGTGAATTTTAACTTAGGTACTGAAAGTAAATGTTTACCTTGGCGCCACTAGTGAGGTTGTCAGTTTATGTGGTTGCCATTTGTCGGTTTATTTGGTTGCCTGGTGCAGGCAACTTGTCACTCGCTCGCTTGCCCGATAATCATTGTCGGTGTGTGTGTCGAGGCAAGATGGCGATGCCACAACAAAGAATGAGCGTGTGTGTCCTCCGTTTCAACGGACGGAGTTGCGCTACAACTGTGTGGCGCTGAGTTACGTCTAGACCACAACGCTGTACATCCAGCAGCTCAGAGCATTCTACGATGGCACACGCAGTTTGAACACAGCTTTAAAGCAAGGAGAAATTCAAAGTATCATTATCTTCCCCCCCTCCCCCTGCCCCCCTCCCCACACACCCACTTCCATTCGCACGTTTAATACGCAGAGTACATTAAACAGAGTTTTTACTTACATTTCACAAAAGTCGTTCCAGACGAGAGTTAGTCAATCCTCTTGTAACTGTCTCGAACGTATTGTGGCAACGTTTGATTTTCAAAATACCGCGTTGACATATGCCGTGCATCTCAAGGGTGGCATATTGAACACTTACGAAAAGGTGTGCAAAAAGAACTTTTTGAGTTTCCCATTCACCAATAAACAAAATTCATTGTATATGTTTATTAGTTTCAGAAACATAGATGTGTCAAATCGGATGATTTGACACATCTATATTTCTCAAACTGTATATTGGCGATAGCTTTTTCATAGATATACCGATATATCGATAACAAAATTGAAGTATAGACTGCCGATATTTTTATTCTTATTTACATTTTTTTATCAATTTTCGGTAAATATTTGAAGTTCTTCGTTTGAAATTGTAGTAGAAATAATTTTACTTTCACGATGTGAAGGGTCTTGGTACGTTTTGAGCTTTCTTCATGTTCAGTCTTTCTCTTTGTGAGAAACAAGTATAGATGGCACAAAGAAGAAGGCAGACTGCACTGGCGGGTGGCGGTGTGAATGAAACAACAAGGTATCCGATGTGAAGAAATAGCACACCAGCCGTGTTGAAAAACACCTATCGGCACTCTTCAAAAACAGTTGTTGAGACTGATGAACAAAAATCTAAATGACGAGATGGGTCTTTGTTGTGGATGGAGACGGAGACGTGTGGGGGGAAATGCTGACATAATCGGCGCTCGGCGCTATCAGAGTAACTACAACATTTAGCTTCACCACGCATTGTTGACACTGCTAGGCCGCTGGCGTTTACAGAAAGGAAAAAACGGAAAAGTCAACATGAACTGTTCTAGACAAATGTGGTATGTGACCAAACCGAATGACGGACCTATCAGACACCTTTTTTGTGCCACTTACCTGTGGGTATCATTGTTAGCAAGTTACTTATCGCCAACCGTGAACGTGCATCGTTTTCCTTTCAGTTCTTTCTCTGAGGGGGATAGGCAGGCTGCCAGCTTGTTGATGTACAGAATATCTAGTAATAAATCAGTACTTAAATATACAGCTCTAAAACTGGCAGTATATTTACAATGTGCAGCGGATATTTTTTTTCGCCGAGATGTCGATATATTACCGTCGATATAACGATAACATTTTTCGATATATCGTGGACCAATAATGACATTTCTTTATATATCGGTATATTTGATTCCCAATATTTTTAAAAGTATGAATATTCCTACCTCTGACCACCCACAGAAAAACAAACAATCTGCGTTCAATTACATGCTCCACAGAGTATATAAGATTTCCATAACACTTTTGAATATAAAAAAGAGCTATTCGTTATAAAGTAGATAGTGTTACCAATGAATAGAAAGAAACACTAACAGATGCACATAACACAAAAATAAAGTCAGAAAAGGTTAAACTAACCCGAAACAACACCAACACTTACAAACTGCAATACCAGAAGAAAATGGCGTTTAATGACCTATCACAATAAGCTCATATACATAGCTGGTAACATGGGAAAAAAAGGGGTTCAAAAGTTGCGACAAAGTGAATAATTGAACAAAGAAATAAATCCTAGAAATGAAATCAAAATCGTATACAAACAGCCTGGTCTCTAGCAGCTCACTTCTTTTTAAGGTCACTTACCTAATAGCATCAGAAGTCTGACAGATAGCCATATAGCATTTAAAAGGAAATTAAAAGAATTTCTGAATGGCAACGCCTTCTACCCATTAGATGAATTTCTGGATATAGTAAGTGGGTAATTCCCCCCTCCCCCCCCCCCACCAAAAAAATACTAAGTGTCATGTAATATTTTGTGTAATGTAATATATTGTATAGACACTTTTTATTAACGTAACACGTTCCACATGATTACTAAGTGTCGTATTCATGATCTATGGAACAAGTACTGCCAGCCGGAGTGGCCGAGAGGTTCTAGGCGCTACAGTCTGGAGCCGCGCGACAGCTACGGTCGCAGGTTAGAATCCTGCCTCGGGCATGGAAGTGTGTGATGTCCTTAGGTTAGATAGGTTTAAGTAGTTCTAAGTTCTAGGGGACTGATGACCTCAGTCTCATAGTGCTCAGAACCATTTCATTTAGCAAGTACTAATCTAATCTAATCTAATCTTTGACACTGACAAAATCTTCATCGGGACGGCTGGCGGGGCCTTTGACACAAGATGCTGTGAGCACCTAGAGACGGGAAACACAGTACAAAGCGCTCAGCATTTGCTGACTACTTTAAACAGATATATCATAGTTGGATGTGAGGTCCGCCAGTTATGCAAAACACCGTTTTTTCTCAGTACCCAAACGTGTTTCGGCACCACTGTGTCATCATCAGTGGGTTTTCGTTTTTATTTATTCTGCAAAGTGAACATTTTTGTTAAATGATTATAAAACTATGTGCATCTTTAGTTCAAACAACAGATCGTTTCTTTTTGTAAATACCTTTACATTTCGTGTGCATGAATTTTCTGGATCACTTCTGTGTTAATTAATACAGCTACCTTGTCCTCTGCAACCAAATGATGTTGATGAGAAAGTTTCTTGCTGGGAGTTAAGCTATCTTCTAGAATGTAATCGTAACAAACTAAATTACATTCTAGAAGATAGGTTAACTCCCAGCAAAAAACTTTCTCATCAACTTCGTTTGCTTGCAGATGAGAAGCTAGCTGTATTAATTAACATACAAGTGATCCAGAAAATTCATGCACACCAAATCTAAAGTTATTTGCAAAAAGAAACGATCTGTTGTTTGAACTAAAGATGCACATAGTTTCGTAATCATTGAACAAAAATGTTCACATTGCAGAATAAATAAAAACGAAAACCCACTGATGATGGCACAGTGGTGCCGAAACACGTTTGGGTACTGAGAAAAAACGGTGTTTTGCATAACTGGCGGACCTCACATCCAACAATTTTAACTGCAAACACGGCCAATACAACGAGCTGCAAACAAAATGATGATATATCATAGGCCATGCACACGATAAAGGTATGGGAATCTTAAAAAATAGTGAAAATCGAGTCTTCCTCATTTATCACGAAAACTTCCTCATATGCTAAGTAACAGCTAAATTGATGAATCTTGGAAACTATGGACAATAGAAAATCGTAGAACAAATCACACAAAATATCTTTCCGAACGCTGTGGCGCTCAATTCCTCTCTCCCATCCATTTCATCTCCGCTCCCTCCTCGTTATTTCTCCATGCCATTACCGATCCATTCTTCCTTTCCCTAATTCACATTGACATTTCACTACTTGTACCCACTTTTGCCGCCCATTTCACCATCTATTCTGTATCTGCATCTTCAACTCCATTGCTACTCCTAAATTTCACTTACATTAAATAAATACATAGCAGAATATTAAAAGATATAACACACATATAACCAATCACAGATGAAAAGAATATGCTCGTGTCAAGTAGAAACCAAAACTAGCGGTAAAATTTGCAACACACTATACGCAGAGGCACGTCTAGCCACAAGTAGGATAACAAAGGGTATTTCACATCTAGAGATGTGCAGAACTGCTAATGTTTGAGCGATTCGGCTAAGTACAGCCGCGGCTAATGAGAGAATACGCAAAAGATGTGTAGGCAGACGCACACTTACTGATGTGAGTGAATATCGGATGTACAATACTATCACTAAAATCACACGTCAATATCAATGGAGAGGAACTGTTTTTAAGCCTGGAAAGCAACCCGAACTAATAATATGTTTAATTACATTCCCCAGTCCGTGTTGTATGTCAATAAACGAAAGTTCTTTCCTGTAGTTGTTCAGACGGTGTTAAAATACTTTCAGTAAAAACTTTCACAGTTTTGTGAATTCCGGCCGTGGAAATGGAAAGTATCACATGTCTTTCACTTTCATTGTCCTGTGATGAAGTTACGTTCCTTCTAAGTAGAACCGTGAGCCGCGACAACCTACGAATTTGAGGAATATACCCACTGCATATGGTAACCTAACACGGAAAGACTCCCGAAAACTTCATGGGTCCTGCCCCGTTTGCAGAGAGAAAATAAACATTGCCCGTTTCTCTTCGCGGAAAAGACGGTTGTAAATATCACGTTCGTTGACATGTTGGTGATCGTGCCCATTTCACAACTGGGGGCACACGATAAAAATTTCATTTTTCAACAGCACATGACATCACTGCACTGGCAGCAGCTTTTAGGAACATTCCCTAACGGTACTCAACGTCAACTTCGTATCTGGCTTATTTACGAGATCATCCCACTACAACATATTTGGATTAAATTCTACTACGAACAGCAACAGAAGTGAATGCAATAAGTCAAGATATATCGTATCCATAAATTAAAATTTACCTCTTGTTCCAATTTTAATGCTCGAAGAAGACGGAGCTTTTGAATTAGGATTAACTTTTCTTAAAGGCCTGTGAAGTGCATCTCCGTTTTCATGCGTCCGCTGGAAAGCAGATTGAAGATTTTTTAAAAGTAACTGAAAATGAAACTTTGAGCCTAAAAATAACGGTAAGGAATACCACATTGTTTTATGTGTGTATGCACTGAAAAGAAATGAGTTTGTAAAATGTGATGCTTCTTTTCAAAATAAATACCTTGTAGTCCTATGACTAAGTTGCAAACTATTTCATGCCTCAACCTTCATTCGAGTACAAGATGCAGCTTTTAAATTTATACTTTGGAAATTTGTGTCTGCCGATGTGGCCGAGCGGTTCTAGGCACTACGGTCGCAGGTTCGAATCCTGCCTCGGGCATGGATGTGTGTGGTGTCCTTAGGTTGATTAGGTTTAAGTAGTTCTAGGTCTAGGGGACTGATGACCTCAGATGTTAAGTCCTATAGTGCTTAGAGCCATTTCAACCATAAATTTGTACTGTTCTGCCGGCCGTAGTGGCCGTGCGGTTCTAGGCGCTACAGTCTGGAACCGCGAGACCGCTACGGTCGCAGGTTCGAATCCTGCCTCGGGCATGGATGTGTGTGATGTTCTTACGGTTTGTTAGGTTTAAGTAGTTCAACGTTCTAGGGGACTGATGACCTCAGAAGTTGAGTCCCATAGTGCTCAGAGCTATTTTGTACTGCTGTCTTTTTTTGAAATTTGTGGTAAGGTCTTATGGGACCAAACTACTGAGATCATCGGTCCCTCAGCTTACACACAACTTAATCTAACTTAAAGTAACTTACGCTAAGGACGACACACACAGCCATGCCTGAAGCCTGAAGGAGGACTCGAACGCCGGGGGGGGGGGGGGGGGGGGGGGAGCCGCGCGGACCGTGGCGAGACGCCTTAAACCGCGTGGCTACCCCGCGCGGCTGAATTTAGATGAAACTTTCTTAGATAACATATGTTGTGAATTTGGTCAGGTAAATGATAAAACTAGAAAAATTAAGCGTTTAGCACTTATTTAAAAACCTTGAATCAGTCTATGGTTTTCCTGCGACAGACAACTTTTAATTATGCCGGAACATTATTCGGCCAGGAGATACATGTAATTGAATACTGTATTGGTTACAAATTAAAGCTGTAAAATTTCCGAAGTAGAAGTGCTTGAACCGAAAATAAACTCGCTTAGGGGACTAAAGTGCATCAATTTCATCTCAATGACAGCTTGAAACGAGCACGTGGCAGCGAGCTACGCATCGCTCGCAGCTCACTACAGGGAACGGTATTTACGAGGCGCCGCGGCCTTTCCCGCGGCCATTAGCGCACGTGAAGCCCGGCACCTGCGCCACGTGGCTGTCTGCAGCCTTGCCCTTTGACTGCGCTGGACGTAAACACTTGCACAGCGGGATTTGAGGCACCGGAAAAAAAGTGCTTACCTCGCCGTACCTCTGCGCTGCGGCAATAGAATCAAGTGCGGCGCATTCGGCCTTGTACCAATCACGCGCCAGGGTCTGCTTAAGTAAGTGTAACTTACTACATCGTGGACGCTTCAAGAGAGTCGTTAGCGTTCCTTGTACCGTGTGCTCTCTCCTGAGGGCCGCATGTATCACCACTGACGACATATCTCATAACTTTATTTCCAGAACCTAACTGCGAGCTATAATTTCTTCTCGATGTGATGTGGTGAAAGCGAAACTAAATGTCCACTTCATTCGGTGTACAGGAAGGAAGTACACGCATCACTTGCCTGCTTAGTAGCAAAGTAGTGAACATCCAAGTAAGTTAAGTAAATCTTCTTGGACAGGAATTAACTCTCCTTATTTTAAGTAACGAGTTTCTACAATGCTAAACGTTGCGAGGACACACATATTCTAGCTGACCGTTCTCACCAGTATAACTATCACCGAAAATAATTAAAGAACTTTTGCCCGAAACGGGAAGAGTTTAGCAATTTAAAAATCTGGGTAGCTCCAGACATCCTAGCACGCCTAGTTCACTTCATTAGCATTACTTGTACAGGATATGTCGGCACTCGCCCAATAAAATTACTGAAGTTGTTTAACAGTATTTTTTGAGTATTACGGTACAAGAGACGGTGGTCTCCGGTGGCTCGTTACAGAGAAATACTGTAAGTATGGTATATTCTTTTCGTTTTTCCAGTAACCGTCGTTCCTGTAGAAGTATCCTAACAACCGTGAAAGATCTGTATTATTCAAACACCGAAGCAACACATGCACAGATCCGAAAGTACATAGCCGGCCTCTGTGGCTGAGTGGAACTAGGCGCTTCGGTCCGGAACCGCGCTGCTGCTACGGTCGGAGGTTCGAATCCTGCCTCGGGCATGGTTGTGTGTGATGTCCTTAGGTTGGTTAGTTTTAAGTAATTCTAAGACTAGGGGACTGATAACATCAGAGTCCCATAGTGCTTAGAGCCATTTGAACCATTTTTGAAGGTACTGAGACTTGGCTGACATTACTGCGGGAACAGCATACTAGAGCGTAGCTGTTTCACTGTTCCATACATTCAGTAACACGGTGCACTCGGTGCACATACCTCAATTCTTCGTCACCAAACCTATCCCCGTTGTCCCATGCAACGTCTGTCTCACAAAATTTTCAGCTCTTATCATACTTTCGGAGTTATTCTTGGTGGCAATAGTTAGTGACTCCCACTGTATAGATGTCTCTGGTGAATCATTACAGATTTTTTGTATTTCATTTGGTTCCTTGCCTCAGTCAGCTTTTGATCTATTCCATCGCCTGATTAGTCATCAGACATAACATAAAAGCAGTCCTTTCTTTGCGTTTATGTGAAGAGCCTAGTTTATGAGAGTCCTGTCGATACTCGTGCAGACCTGGTTCACAGGATTACTACAACCGTTGAAATAGTACCCCAAAGTTGTGGAATTCTTGGACGTGTAAGACAGTGGAAGCAGTGATCATAGTAGGCGAAATTCTGAGAAATTCTGAGCAATAAGTGTAAGGGAACAGTACCGCTTTACTTATCTGCTGTACTGAACAGTGAGAGAAGAGATCGAACACAGTGTGATATAAGTGTACGCGTTTCGCATAAGGGTCACTGCATTATTTTGGGTATTGCGTATCACAGGTATATATACAGGGTGTTACAAAAAGGTACGGCCAAACTTCCAGGAAACATTCCTCACACACAAATAAAGAAACGATGTTATGTGGACATGTGTCCGGAAACGCTTAATTTCCATGTTAGAGTTCATTTTATTTTGTTCTTCCACCTACGCTCAATGGAGCACGTTATCATGATTTCATACGGGATACTCTACCTGTGCTGCTACAACATGTGCCTTTACAAGTACGACACAACATGTGGTTCATGCACCATGGAGCTCCTGCACATTTCAGTCGAAGTGTTCGTACGCTTCTCAACAACAGATTCGGTGACCGATGAATTGGTAGAGGCGACCCAATTCCATGGCCTCCACGCTCTCCTGACCTCAACCCTCTTGACTTTAATTTATAGGGACATTTGAAAGCTCTTGTCTACGCAACCCCGGTACCAAATGTAGAGACTCTTCGTGCTCGTATTGTGGACGGCTGTGATACAATACGCCATTCTCCAGGGCTGCATCAGCGCATCAGGGATTCCATGCGACGGAGGGTGGATGCATGTATCCTCGCTAACGGAGAACATTTTGAACATTTCCTGTAGCAAAGTGTTGAAGTCACGCTGGCACGTTCAGTTGCTGTGTGTTTCCATTCCATGATTAATGTGATTTGAAGAGAAGTAATAAAATGAGCTCTAACATGGAAAGTAAGCATTTCCGGACACATGTCCACATAACATATTATCTTTCGTAACACCCTATATATATATATATATATATATATATATATATATATATATATATATATATATATAGGGTGTTACGAAAGATAATATGTTATGTGGACGTATATATATATATATATATATATATATATATATATATATATATATATATATGTATTGTAGGGAAGCAGCCTACTCACGCTGTAGTAAATTCACATCAGTTTCCATTATGTGCCAGCCAGCCTGCTGCAACTAGCTCTGACGTCATAAATGTTGCGCAATACCTTAAAAATCAAGCAAATGAACTAAAATTTTTCTAGCATGTCAGAAATAATATTAAATTAATGTGTGTTAAATATCAGTTCGATAACTTCAGCCATTTCCGAGATTTGGACGTTTTTCTGGAAAAATCATTGGCGCAACAGAACAGAGCTAGAGACTTCAAAATTTATATTTAGATTCATCTTTCATAATGATTTAATAAAAACAGTACTTTGGATTTCACAAATTAAGACTTTAGCGGAAATTCATGATTTTCTGGTTTTCGTCTCAAAACTGAAGGAAGCAAGATAGATTAAGTAGGCTAGTAAATAAGGCTAGGATGTTTAGATTTAAATGGGTTGGAGGTCCGCTATGATTATGAAGATGTGTAAAGTTTCTTTTTAATACCTATAAAATTATAGCGATAGCGGATCTCAAAAGGGACAGTTCAGAGCTCATCTGCTGCGTGCAGTGTAATTTAATTAATTCTCTCGCCCAAAGTATTTAACTTAGCCACGTCAAAATTTTATTATTAATACTTACCTGCGTGCTGAATGCACGTTTAAATTAAGAGCTTCTTCGGCCATCAGCCAAAGAAGCTATAAATTATTATGTATCTTGAAGTGGTGCGTTACTAGCCCAGCGGCTAGTTGGGAGAGCGGATAAGATCAGGCGATCCCTCAGCCGTCCGCACCGCGGCTTTATATATAAGAACACTGCGCGAGGAAGCAAGGCCCCAGTTCTCTCCAGACGCTGAATGACACGCCATCTGTGTCGGTAGTCGCGTCGCATCAGTGTATCTGCTACAAACAGCCTCGGGTGCCGTATTAAGTTACTAGAGATACGCGGAACCATGGAGACATTTTATGTGAAGTGTTAATTCTGGGATGATTTTCATTAACTAGCTTCAGTTTGCGTATTGTCGTATTTTTCACGTGCCGTCGCGGGACAGTCATTCTACCAAATATTTAGCGTGGCGTTTGATGAAATATTTTCATCGAATTTTGGCGAGCATTTTTTTTTAACATTTGATTCGGACATTTATAGTTGCATCAGCGCATTAGACTCTGAACTGTTCTGTTAGTTAGGTTGTAGGGATACTTGTGGTTTTTATTAGTGAATTTCAGAATATACTCAACTATTTTGGAAAACCGTTTTTGATTAGAAATCCCGGACAATCTCCTAATTCCTCAGAGCTATAAGCTGCAGCTATAAGAACATTCTCAGGTAAAGTGGGCACTAGGATATCTATTTACTGGCTCCAAGTTTTATTAAATCACTTTCTGGGGGTCACGGAGTAAATAGAGAGCCAGTGTTGAGAACGGCAAAAGACAGCAATAACAACATTCTAAAAGCTAGAAACTGATTCAACACGCAAGCGTTTATCCAGCAATCAGATTTTAAATTACTTTTTACAAACTTTCATCCGCCGCCCCACATATGGTGCATCGGCCGGGAAACTCAACTAAGTGAAAGTGATTTTTAACTTTTCGGATTCGCGAGTGAAATGCGACACGCAACTGAGTATAGAACAGTGAATGTGTTACGTGAGCATATGGACGACGCAATTGGATTAACAACGCATCTGGATTGACGGAGCTGGCACTGAGTCTAGCGGTGCTGCCGGCATCGCGAGAAGCAAGTCTCGCCGCACCGCAGTCGTCCCCTGGAGCAGCCGGCGCAGAGCCTGCAATTGCGGGCCACGCAAACACACAACAGCCGTCGGAGAGCCGTCTGCAGTTCAACGTGCCACGTCGCATCAGGAATCCTGGTACGCCGCGCCGGCAACGCCATACGTCGTGCAGAAGGAACTAAGTTAAGTGAAAAGCTGTTAAAAATTTTACTAACCTGTACTAAAAGACTGTCGGCAATGGAACCGCCAAAAGAAACTGAGGTTAAACTTAAATCAGAACCTATGTCTGTTGAGGGAACTGTAAATACAGACAACGGTTCAAGTGTAAATATGTTTGAAAGTAGTAATGTTAAGGTGAAATATGAAGTATTGTCTCCTGACAGTAGTGTGAGAAGGGGCAATGATTCAATAATAGAGACTCCTGTAGTAAAGCGGAAAGTAGAAATGGTAAATTTATTGGATGATAGTTTCTCTGATGAATTAAAAATAAAACAGTCATCAGAGATGGTAGAGTTTAAGAAGGAGCAGTTAGATATGACTGATCAATCAGAAGTTTCATTTAGTTTTGATGATTCTGGTATTGGAGCTAGTTTTTCGTCACCTGAGTGTGATAAAAAGCCAGCTAGTGAGCAACCCAAAGATGCTGGGGCTGTTGATCTAAATGTTATATTACAAGCAATAGCTGCCAGTAATGCTAGAATGACAGCTGATTTAAAATCTGATATAATTGAAGTAAATAACAGGATTGTGGCCAGCCAAACAAATTTTAATATGCGGTTTGAGGCAATGAACAATAAATTAGAATCCAATAATGCTGAAATGTCAGCCAGTAATGCTAGAATGAATGCTGAATTAAAGGCTGAAATAAGTGAACAGGTCAAAAGCAGTAATGTTGAAATGTCAGCCAGTAATGCTAGGATGAACGCTGAATTAAAGTCTGAAATTTTGGCCAGCCAAACAAATTTTAATAAACGATTGGAGGTAATGGACGATACCTTCAAGGCTGGTTGCAATAAGTTGAAAGAGGATCTGGACAGTTTGAATTACAAAATTGATTGCAATCATGAGGATATTAAGAAAAAGGTTGCTCAACAGTTTTCTGAAATGTATAAAACAGTTAAATCCGAAGTTGCTGAGGTTCGCAAAGACTTCCAGATGGAAGATGCGAAGCTGGAGCACAAGTTAACAGAAAAGATCGAAGCGGAATCTGAACTGTGCTCAGATAGATTTCAAGATGTTAATATAAAAGTAAACATATGTCAAGCAGAAGTAAAAGCAATCAAAACTGACACTACTCATATTGTGCAAAGAGTAGATAATGTTGAAATGAAAGTAGAAAATATAAGTACTAACATTGCTAACATTGAGAGTAAAGTAGCTTCAGTAACTTCTGGTAATGGTAGTATACAACAAGTTGTAGCTGGAAACGCCGCTTTTATCGGGTGTCGGCAGTTCTTGCGGTTCGATCCAGATAAAAATATCCACCCGCTAGATTTCTGGAACGATTTTGAAGATGTGATTCCACCAACTTGGTCTGAGCGAGAGAAAATCTCATTTATTAGAAGCCATTTAGCAGGTGACGCCATGCGTTGGTCAGCTGATGTTATGTTGAAGTGTAAAACATTAGCGGAGTTTAAAACAGCTTTCATTAATGAGTATTGGTCTAGTAATAAACAAAATGAAGTGTTGAGAGAATTTTGGAGTGGAAAACGCTTCAATGCAGGTAAGGAATCAATTAAAGAGTTTGCTAGGTCATGGATTTCACGGTTGTCACATTTGGCGGAAAAGCTGAAACCTGAAATGATTATACTAGGTCTTGAAGCCAAACTGCCATGGTATTGGCAAACTAGAATTATATCTGCCCCTAGAGACAATCTGGATCGTTTCATTGAGTATTTGGAACGTGTAGAACGTGTTGCTGTCAATGAGGAGCAAGCACGTAATAACCGAAATGCCAATAACAATAATAGTAATTTTAGGAACGAGCAAAGTGGCAATGTAAACATTAGAACAGTAGGTGTTCGCCGTCCTAAGAGAGGTAGGAATTGGGGAAATAATTATCAGAACCAACAATGGCATTCAAATGACAGTAATGTTGTGCCAAACAAAAATATGCATGTAAACCACTGTACGGAAAGCAATGCTATGCCAGTTAACTATAATGAAAATAAAGGAAACAGCAGTAGGCCGAGGCAGGAAAACTAGTTCCCGTCTATGAGGACACTGGCGCTCACCAGGCGGTTACTTTTCCTAAGCCAGTAGTTAAGGGAATTGGTAAGACAGATCAGAATACTCAGACTGAACATGTGGAGGAAGAGTCGGTAGCACCTAAGGATACAACAGAAATATTAGATCACTCACAGTATTTGATAGATACCGTATTAGAGACGCTTTCTAAGTGGGAAGAGAAAGAGAAGGCGCAGCAGTGTAGCAATAGGGACGAGCTACAAAATATTGAATTGTCAGGTGAAGAAGCAGAAGAAATTCATGCTTATATTTACGATGAGGATGACGTGCTCTTATCTAAAGTGCCTGTGCAGGATGTTGATAATGTACTAATAGATTTAGGACAGGAGATAAGTGGGAATGTAGAGGGTAGGCTGTTTGGGGTCGATGAACCCAGTAGCTGTGACCAGTTGTCACTTCAGAAGGAAACCGACGATAATGGTGAAAGTGGTTTAGCTGTAACTAATGTTATGCCCGGTCTGGAGGCGCAGAATCGCTCAGACTACAGTAATTTGGGTCATGTTCAGCAAACTAAATGTAATGAAGTCGTGCGGTGTTTCGATTTAAAATTAATAGACCGACTGGAAAAGGCAGCTGTAAATGTAATTCAGGAAACCCCTACACACTGTGACCTAAATGTAATGAAGACAGATGTTGATCACTTTAGTTGGAGACAAATCCAAAAGGAACTATTAGATGAATGTGAGGAACCACCTGTACAACCTAGAATAAGCCACCCTATAATAATAGTAAATATGTTGGGTATCAATGTACGTTGTCTCTTAGACAGTGGAAGTGAGGTGAGTGCAATATCTCAGTCCTTCTTTGATGCATTACCTGGTAAAGACAAGCTTACAGTAATGAGGGTATCAGGACTAAGAATAATTGGTGCTACTGGCAAGGTGTCAAAAACAGTAAAGCAAGAAGCTTTGCTGCCCTTTAACATTAATGGTAATTTAATTGATCATCCATGTTTAATTGTAAACAATCTCAGTATTGAGGTTTTAATTGGCATAGATTTCTTGTCAAAATATCAGAGTGTTGTTGACTTTGAAAGAAGCCAGTTAAAAATGGTCTTGCCAATAACCGGAGTAATTACAGTCCCTTTTAGTGATAAACATGTAGTAACTGATCATGAAACTTGGGAGCTGCCTATACGAGTTCTGAAAAACAGGAGATATTGGGACGAAGGTGTTAATCGTAATGACAATAAGCTGAACACAGAAGAAGAAGAAGAAGCAATTATTTTAGACAAAATAGAAGCTAAATTGCAGGAAATCGATAGGATTTCAGACAATCAAAAGGAAGAACTGAGACAGGTTCTAAAAAGGCATCATAAGGTATTTTCGGATCGACCTGGCATAGTCAAGGGTTATGAATGTCAATTACAAGTGAAACCCGGCCAAGTGTTTTTCAGGAAGCCATACCAAATACATGTAGCTAGGAAGGAGGCAGTTCGGAAGGAGATACAGAGAATGCTAGAGTGGGGTGTGATTGAAAAAGCGGTCAGTGAGTACAATAATCCTCTTGTTGTTGTACCAAAAAGAGACGGGAGTGTCAGATTGGTCTTGGACGCTCGTTGGTTGAATGAAATAGTGGTTAGGGAAAGTGATAGACCGCAGAACATGGACGAGTTATTGCAAAAGTTCCGGGGAGTAAAATTCTTAACTTCTATGGACATCACGTGTGGGTATTGGAATTTGCCACTGGCGGAAAGTTCAAGGAAGTACACAGCTTTCTTGTACGAAGGAGTTTGTTACCAATACCGTGTGGTACCTTTCGGACTTAATATCTCTGTTTGTGCTTTCGTACGTGTGATGTGCCATGTTTTAGGACCAGCTTTAAGCAATAAAATAACAGTTTACGTAGATGATCTGTTAATAGCAACTCCTACCTGGGAAGAACACATAGCTTTATTAGAGGAAGTGTTAGAGGCTATTGAGAAAGGTGGCATGAAACTAAAGATTGAAAAGACAGAATGCGTTAAAGAGGAAATAGGTTTCTTGGGATATATGATAAGTGGTAAAGGTATTCTGCCTGACCCAGGCAAGCTAGCAGTCATTGAAAAATTTGAGGCTCCCAGAAACAAGAAGCAGTTGAGATCAATGTTCGGTCTTTTCGGCTTCTATAGGCGTTTTGTTAGTGATCAGGCTTTTAATGCTCCCTGTCTTCACCTCCTGCTGAAAAAGAATACCCCTTGGGTTTGGACAGCAGAATGTCAACAGGCGTTTGAGGTGCTTAAACAGTCTTTAATTAATAGTCCAATTTTGCATCATCCTGACTTTGAAAAACCATTCTGTATGTCTGTTGATGCTAGTGGCTATGGTATAGCTGTGGAGATATTCCAAGTAGAAATAGAGAACGAACGAGAAGTGCACAAGACTATAGCTTTCGCAAGTCGATCTTTACAGGCAGCAGAGAGAAATTATGGCATCTCAGAACTAGAAGCGTTGGCAATTGTATTTGGGGTACAGAAGTTTGAGCAGTATCTATTAGGTCACAAGATAGTAGTTTACAGTGACCATAAGGCATTGACCTTTTTAAAGACCTGTAAGTTGAGGAATTCTCGTTTGGTAAGATGGTCATTGTATCTCCAGCAGTTTGACCTTGAGGTTAGATATATTCAAGGGAAAGACAATCTGGTAGCTGATGGGTTATCTAGAAGTGCGGAGCTCTGTGATGACGCGGGAATTACAGCAACAGACCTAAATGAAGTTCGAATGTTTGCATTGCACGAAGTAAAGGAAGAAAGTGCGTTAAAGAGAGTGATTAAGAACTTGAGACGTGAGCAGAATGCAGATGACCAACTGAAATTAGTGAAGAGCTATTTAGGGAATGCGAACTATCCTAAGGTTTCGCAATACTATTGTTTGCATAAAGGTATTCTGTTTAGGAGGAAAAAGGTAGGTGTTTCTGAGTGGAAGCTGTGCTTTCCCTCACAACATGTAGACTTACTAATTGACTATGTACACCTGAGGTATGGGCACTATGGTGCAAAGAAGTGCATTGCAAAATTACAAGAGAAGGTTGTATTTGACAACATGTACCGCCGTGTGGCCAAGCGTCTAGCATCGTGTGTAGTGTGCCAGAAAGTCCGTGCTGCCAACACCAGAATACAAGGGGATATGCATTCAGTAGAGCCAACTGAAACCCTAGAATTACTGGCTTGTGATTTGTTTGGCCCTCTTCCTGTTTCGAGAGGTGGTTGCACCCATGTTTTTGTTGTGGTGGATGGATTCAGTAAATATGTTAAACTATACCCAATTAAAAGAGCAAATGCAAAAACATTGGTTGAAAAGTTGGAAAAAGATTTCTTTGTGAACGTTGGCGTGCCGAAGAATTTGCTGTCAGACAATGGCCCTCAATTTACTTCTGATAGATTTAAGGAATGTCTAGATAAGGCCGGCGTGAAACATCTGAAAATATCTGCGTATTTCCCCCAAGGAAATATGAGTGAACGTATTATGAGGGAATTGAATAGGCTTTGCAGAACTTATTGTGCTCGGAAACACTCAAGTTGGGCAGAGCACATTAAGTATTTTGAGAATGCAATTAACAACTTAAAACATGATGCAACTGGTTTTGCACCTTGCGAATTGATGTTTGGCCAAGAACCGCACAATGTGATTGCAGATATGGTAGAATTCCCTTTTCTAACGCAAATATCCACAGACGAGAAGAAACTAAAAGCTAGGGCTAATATGAGAAAAAGAGCGTTGGAAAGGAAGAAGCGTCATGACGCAAAAGCTGTACCTATTAGATTTGAAATAGGTCAATTAGTCCTTGTCAAAACCAAAGAAAAATCAAAGAAAGTAAATGCAGAAACAAAGAAATTCATGTTCGTATACCAAGGACCTTTCAGGATAATAGGAAAACCACATGCCAATGCATATAGGCTGGAGTACCCAAAAAGTAAGAAGCTATTAGGTCTCAGGAACGTGATCGACCTAAAGAAATTCATAGGTAGTGAATGAATGCTGTAGGGAGGAGGTTGTTCTTTAACCTCTACACAGTGTGGCAGCTGTGCAGTCCCAGCTGTGTGAGATCTTCTTTCCCATTTCAGGTCTCACTCATTCTTCATCTTTCCTATCCCCAAAAATTTCGACCTCTACTTTCCAACACAAAATTTTCTGTTATGACTATCAAGTCAATATTAAACTAATAAATGCTGTAGGGAGGAGGTTGTTCTGTAACCTCTACACAGTGTGGCAGCTGTGCAGTCCCAGCTGTGTGAGATCTTCTTTCCATTTCAGGTCTCACTCACTCTTCGTCTTTTCTATCCACTTAAAATTTCTAACTCTTCTTTACAGCATTAAACTAATGAATGCTGTAGGGAGGAGGTTGTTCTTTAACCTCTACACAGTGTGGCAGCTGTGCAGTCCCAGCTGTGTGAGATCTTCTTTCCTTTTCAGGTCTCACTCACTCTTCATCTTTTCTATCCACCTAAAATTTCTAACTCTTCTTTACAGCATTTAACCAATGAATGCTGTAGGGAGGAGGTTGTTCTGTAACCTCTACACAGTGTGGCAGCTGTGCAGTCCCAGCTGTGTGAGATCTTCTTTCCCATTTCAGGTCTCACTCACTCTTCATCTTTCCTATCTACAAAATTTCGACATCTTCTTACAACACATAAAAATTTCTAACTGTTCTTTACAGCATTAAACCAATGAATGCTGTAGGGAGGAGGTTGTACTGTAACCTCTACACAGTGTGGCAGCTGTGCAGTCCCAGCTGTGTGAGATCTTCTTTCCTTTTCAGGTCTCACTCATTCTTCCTCTTTCCTGTCCACAAAAATTTCGACCTCTTCTTTCCAGACATGAAAATTTTCTGTCATGACTACCAAGCCATGAGTCTGGAACCATTCTATCCACCGATTAGTGAAGAAAAATACCTAATGTGACAAACCTAACAGTGACGCAAACAATAGAGAAGTATGACGTAATTAAGATAAAATGTATTGGAGTAACAAGTATGTATAGAACCCAGGTAATATAGTAAGTACAAAGTGTTGTTTTATTGGAAATGGTCCACCAACAGTAATTTAAAAAGATATATGAATTCATGTACAAGCAGGATCTGAAGCGGTAGAAACCTAGTGTATGCATTAGAGCTAACTAATTAATAATAAAAGAGATTGCTTAGTGTTATGAAAAATATGCAGATAAGTTGTAAGGATAAACTCACCTGGTATAGCAAGGAAAGGCAGTGTAATAGAATTGAGCAGTGTTTGTGGTTGAGACGTGAAGGACACGTCCCTGAAGTATTTATAAGGTTGGAGCTGGCCATTATTTAGTGTAGTGTGTGACAGGATACACCTACACGTATTGAGGTTATGAGTTGGAGGCGTGAATGCGACCATAGGTACCCTTATGTTAGATGAGACAGAGCAGCTCATGGTGTCCTATAGGTTTAAGGAATTTAGCATTACGCTCGTCCACAATTACTTGATGCACTTTAGTGGTAGGTCTGAGAGAAACTACCTGAGGTTTCAGCGTCCGATCGAGTGGAAATGGATTGCCACGTGAGCAAACTAATCAGCTGCAATACACTATGAATATGAAATAAATGTGCTATCCTATGCTTTAAATATTAATAGAGTGAGTGTTAAATAAGTACATACACTAGCGAAGTAAATAAATAACATACTGACAGACGTGAAACATTATTTTAGCTCAGCATAAATACACTTCAAAGTAAGTAAGTACGTAATTGCAGATGTGGAACTGACAAAAGCAGAGGACCAATAAGTGGATTTAATAGTCAACTAAACGTAGTGTGTTTTGAACACTCACAACTGTACTATTACCAAAAGTTACTCACATGTACATGGAAGCTGAGAAAACAACCACTAATCATACTCATACTATCTCTAAGAATAAGGTAATCAAAGATGAGTCAGTTAAGTAAATAAGATGCAGATTTGTCAGGAATGTACCGAGCATTGGTTCAGTGTTCCGGCCCAGAAATAATAAATTCAGATTAAATATGAATTATGACTGTATGCCTTGAGCATAAATTTTCTCAAGTACGTCATTGACGGCGTTTTGAGCCACTTGTTTAACGATTTTATGACAGTTAAGTAACCGCGAGAGTAATACTGAAAAAGTTCTGTTAACTTTGTTCCAGCAAAATATTGAAGGATAAAATGTATATATCCCCATTTCATTGTGACCCACCCTTAGATATTAAGTGAACAGAGTCTGAGGCACTCTTTTTGTTTGTTCTACAGGACAAACCAGATAATGGCAGCCTGGTAGCTGCGTGAAAGTGTGGAGTGACTTGGACACAACTCACAGTGACCCCTCCCATTTCCCCATGTAATTTAGAGAGAACGTGAAGGACGCACACCATAGCAACTTCCCCTCCTCTACCCTTGTGAATGGAAGTGTAGGACGCCAGCCAAAGCGGCTACAACCACGTGTGTAAAAAATTATTTGTGAACTTTTCTTTCAGGTTTAGAAAAGACTGCTAAGAGATAATCATCTGTTTATGTGTCATGTAATTTTCGTTGAATTTGTGTATGTAAAAATGTATTTAATGTAGTTAAGATTTTTGTAATTTTTCAATTTGTATGTGTTTGTTTGTCTAAGGCAATATGTATGCCAAAATATTTCATTGACTTTGCTTAAAATTTTGAGTAATGACAGTGTTTAAAAAGGCAGTGAACATGTCTACAATTTAAATAATTAATGTAGGTAATCAGTTTTCTTTAATGTTTCTACAGGTTTATATTTCAATTTTGATTTTTCATAGGGAGTTAAACTGTACTCTTGCTTCCCTTTTTGTAATTAAATTTTTTTTTCATTCATTAACATTCATAAACAAAAAATTTAAGTAGAGGGTGATGTAGGGAAGCAGCCTACTCACGCTGTAGTAAATTCACATCAGTTTCCATTATGTGCCAGCCAGCCTGCTGCAACTAGCTCTGACGTCATAAATGTTGCGCAATACCTTAAAAATCAAGCAAATGAACTAAAATTTTTCTAGCATGTCAGAAATAATATTAAATTAATGTGTGTTAAATATCAGTTCGATAACTTCAGCCATTTCCGAGATTTGGACGTTTTTCTGGAAAAATCATTGGCGCAACAGAACAGAGCTAGAGACTTCAAAATTTATATTTAGATTCATCTTTCATAATGATTTAATAAAAACAGTACTTTGGATTTCACAAATTAAGACTTTAGCGGAAATTCATGATTTTCTGGTTTTCGTCTCAAAACTGAAGGAAGCAAGATAGATTAAGTAGGCTAGTAAATAAGGCTAGGATGTTTAGATTTAAATGGGTTGGAGGTCCGCTATGATTATGAAGATGTGTAAAGTTTCTTTTTAATACCTATAAAATTATAGCGATAGCGGATCTCAAAAGGGACAGTTCAGAGCTCATCTGCTGCGTGCAGTGTAATTTAATTAATTCTCTCGCCCAAAGTATTTAACTTAGCCACGTCAAAATTTTATTATTAATACTTACCTGCGTGCTGAATGCACGTTTAAATTAAGAGCTTCTTCGGCCATCAGCCAAAGAAGCTATAAATTATTATGTATCTTGAAGTGGTGCGTTACTAGCCCAGCGGCTAGTTGGGAGAGCGGATAAGATCAGGCGATCCCTCAGCCGTCCGCACCGCGGCTTTATATATAAGAACACTGCGCGAGGAAGCAAGGCCCCAGTTCTCTCCAGACGCTGAATGACACGCCATCTGTGTCGGTAGTCGCGTCGCATCAGTGTATCTGCTACAAACAGCCTCGGGTGCCGTATTAAGTTACTAGAGATACGCGGAACCATGGAGACATTTTATGTGAAGTGTTAATTCTGGGATGATTTTCATTAACTAGCTTCAGTTTGCGTATTGTCGTATTTTTCACGTGCCGTCGCGGGACAGTCATTCTACCAAATATTTAGCGTGGCGTTTGATGAAATATTTTCATCGAATTTTGGCGAGCATTTTTTTTTAACATTTGATTCGGACATTTATAGTTGCATCAGCGCATTAGACTCTGAACTGTTCTGTTAGTTAGGTTGTAGGGATACTTGTGGTTTTTATTAGTGAATTTCAGAATATACTCAACTATTTTGGAAAACCGTTTTTGATTAGAAATCCCGGACAATCTCCTAATTCCTCAGAGCTATAAGCTGCAGCTATAAGAACATTCTCAGGTAAAGTGGGCACTAGGATATCTATTTACTGGCTCCAAGTTTTATTAAATCACTTTCTGGGGGTCACGGAGTAAATAGAGAGCCAGTGTTGAGAACGGCAAAAGACAGCAATAACAACATTCTAAAAGCTAGAAACTGATTCAACACGCAAGCGTTTATCCAGCAATCAGATTTTAAATTACTTTTTACAAACTTTCATCCGCCGCCCCACAGTATGCTAAAATTCTTGAAATCCTTGGAAGAAACGATATGTTTCGTTAATACGTAGGCGGAAATTGTAGAGTCAAGAAAAGAACCTATGTAGGAGAGGAGCTTCACCTGCTATATAGCACACACTAGAAATCCACCCCACTGCAGGCATTTTTCTTACCGGCTGGTATATATGGGTAGGACTTACGCGTAACTACGAGATCCAGCTTATTAAATACGCATCTGAATAACAAAGTGATTGTTGATGGTGGAATGGGGTGACACTATCGGTCCGGCGTCACATATCCCAAAATGGCTGTGACAGCTGCGGCTGTGCGACTGCGTACTGAAAACGTTCGCAAGGTTCTGGTTAACGCGTATTTTTCAGTTCTCTCCACAGTATTCTAATAGCCTCATCAGTTTTCTTCGCATTTTTTCTGACCGATGCAGATTATTCCGATGTACAAAATAACCGCGAGGCTCAGAGAAATAACGGTTTCGCCGCAAACAAAATACGTGTTACGTCAACAGTCGCGCCAACCGTTCACATCTGTCGCCGGCATTTGGCTTCTGAAGAAGCGGGGCGATTTAAAAACGTTCAATAGAACATACAAGCTGACCAATATTATTCTTCAATTGCTTTTGCAATGATAGTGTTACTGTAAACAGTTAACCGTCAATCACTTCGTTAATGTGATGCATGTGTACTACTTTCTATGTAAACTTCATACTGCATAAATGGCTAGACTAGCACTCATGAGAGAAAGAATACAGTGTCCTTAGCCCTAAAAGTCTGTAGTTTCAAAAATAAAAAATTAAAAAAAGGTTCAAATGTGTGTGAAATCTTATGTGACTTAATTGCTAAGGTCATCAGTCCCTAAGGTTACACACTACTTAACCTAAATTATCCTAAGGACAATCACACACACCCATGCCGAGGGAGGACTCGAGCCTCCGCCGGGACCAGCTGCACAGTCCATGACTGCAGAGCCTTAGACCGCTCGGCTAATCCCTTTCAAAAATGAATCTTCCGCATTCTGCTAGTGCACATACAGTAACACAGTTGTCATCTGGGCCATTTAAGTATATAGGCTGTGACTAACTCATTCTGCCTCTATATAGGGAAGAGTAGATGTTGGTGCTTCAGAGGATAGCAATGTTGTCCCTTCGTTGCTTGAGACAGATAGGAAACAGACGCAAAGCACCCGCATCATTACATTCCGGTATCATACGAAGTATCCCAAACATGAGAGATGGGAAAGAATCAAAATGGTTCAAATGGCTCTAAGCACTATGGGAGGTCATCAGTCCCCTAGACTAAGAACTACTTAAAACTAACTAACCTAAGGACATCACACATATCCATACCCGAGGCAGGATTCGAACCTCGAGGCAGGATTCGAACCTGCGACCGTAGCAGCAACTTGGTCCCGGACTGAATCTCCTAGAACCACTCCACAACTCCGCAGATTCAGAAGTATATATATAATAGTCCCAAAGTTGTCTTTTCTGTGTTGAATTTGAAGACTGTCTGATATTGATCATCTGACACCGGTCAGTTAACAATGAAGATACAGACACATCTGATTATTATTAATTTATATTGCATACGTTCAAAATTGAATACCGCATCTAAAACTAATTATTTAAGCGCAATGCAACTTTATCCACCAAACAGTTAAACTGTAAGGCCCACCAAAACGTACAGAAGGCAAAATCTTGATTCACAACACTATTAATTTATTATTCTTTCACTGGATAACAAAATGACTATGTAAAGACAACTCATACTATTTGCCACACAATTCCGTACCTAACCAATCCTGAAGCATTCTAACAGTCTTCTGGAGTTAGAGGACTACATCCCACCAAGGTGTGACCTCATTTGTAGCGTGTTTTAAGCCGAAAGAGAAAAGTGATACTGTGCTATGTGTTATGACAGGTAATCGTACAGTGGAGAAGCTTAGTAATGACCACGTCGTTTTCATATTTTTTATCTCTGAATGTGAATAGTCTCTCTCTGATTCTCTTGACAAAATAATGCCTTAATTTTGAGACGGAATGGCCGTTTTTACAAGAGATCGAAGGTTCGAACGTGTACGGCATGTACATTAATGAACTAGCATAAGATGTGCGGTATTAGTTTCCATACAGATTAACAAGATACAACAAAGGGGGGGGGATTTAAGCACATCATCTCACGCACTTGATTTAGACTAGAATTACGTTTAGCTAAATGCGCACATGTTTATCACGTCTCATGTACAGTCCAACTCAGGTCAAAAGTATTCGGGAACAAGGGAAATGTCATGCTTAAAACAGAATCCACGTAGTCTACTTCTTTTCCATTTACATATTCCGTATGGAATGAGGAAATTATGTGAGACATAACACACAGGCAATACTATATGACGAGCCTTCACACATACATGCGACAAAGAGGTTATAACTTCCCACAGTTAATCAAATGAGCCTATATCGAGATGGACTCAGGTGGCTCAAACAGTTACAAATTCCAACGCAACTTGTCACAGCATCTCTCCTTCACTTCTTAGTGGTTTCCGGGCACAGCATGAAACGGTGAATCTCAAATTTGCAAAGAAAAATTACTCTTCGAAACGTTACGAGCCTACCACATACTTCAGAATAGTACGAGTTTACACTTTCTCTGTCACAAACTACAGCTCAAGGAAAGATTCTAATTCTTAATTTTATGAGTCTTTACAAAATGTGATTCAAGTAATTAATGTGAGAGAAGATTTCTAATTAGGAAAGCAATGAAAAGTTATTTTTCTCTTTTATACATAAACCCGTTGAAAAAAAAATTAGTGAATATCGCCCAGTTAGTGTAGAGTGGTGGCGACACGAAAGGCCTAAGGTGGCGTCTCCTACACAAGTCTGCGAGCCATTAGCCCCTTTGTAACCGTTTCCGCTAAGCCCAGTACCTACTGAACCAAAGTCAAACCACTTCTCCTGTGGTGACAGATTTTGCTGAGATCGGTGTCACCTTTCTTACCGTCCCACTATCAACGGGACACCTTTGGTCAACATGGTAGTCAGAATATGCGCGAAAAATGAAAAACTCTTCGCGAAAAATGGAAAACTGTCTTTGTCTCTGCTCGCACATGCTAAATAGACACGCGAGGGTGATCAAAAAGTCAGTATAAATTTGAAAACTGAATAAATCACGGAATAATGTAGATAGAGAGGTACAAATTGACACACATGCTTGGAATGACATGAGGTTTTATTAGAACCAAAAAAATACGAAAGTTCAAAAATGTGCGACAGATGGCGCTTCATCTGATCAGAATAGCAATAATTAGCATAACAAAGTAAGACAAAGCAAAGATGATGTTCTTTGCAGGAAATGTTCAATATGTCCACCATCATTCCTCAACAATAGCTGTAGTCGAGGAATAATGTTGTGAACAGCACTGTAAAGCATGTCCAGAGTTATGGTGAGGCATTGGCGTCGGATGTTGTCTTTCAGCATCCCTAGAGATGTCGTTCGATCACGATACACTTGCGACTTCAGGTAACCCCATAGCCAATACTCGCACGGACTGAGGTCTGGGGACCTGGGAGGCCAAACATGACGAAAGTGGCGGCTGAGCACACGATCATCACCAAACGATGCGCGCAAGACATCTTTCACGTGTCTAGCAATATGGGATGTTTTTTTCTGTTCTAATAAAACCCCATGTCATTCCAAGCATGTGTGTTAATTTCTACCTCTTTACCTCGTTTATTCCGTGGTTTATTAAGTTCTCAAATTTATACTGGCTTTTTGATCACCCGGTACAGTAGATACCAATATGAATATCCATAACAAAAATCGGGTTATAAGCTGTTATTCAGCCAGTCTGTCGTAGAAGATGCCTTTGAAGTTTTGGCTTCTGAATGTATAGCACATAAAAAGAACCATAGGAATTCGATCATGAACATACAATATTCATGGATTCATGTGACAAACAAACAAACGACAAATAAGATCCAACTGTTGCTACAAAATTTTCATTGTTCTCACCTTCGTTAATGTTGATTTATTTTGCTGTATAAAGGGGGCGACATTTGTAAGTTGACATAACTGATCATAGTCTCATAACTCAAAATTTGATGACTCGGAGAACAGCGACAGTTTTGTAAGTAGAAGAAAGCCATCTTATGAGTCACGAGCTATGCTTTACTAGAGTAACCGGTTTCGACCTTTGGTACAGGTCATCCTGAGTACCACAGTTTGCCAGCAACCCGAAGTGAAAATTATGGATGTTTTGCTAATGGAGCTATTAGTTGCTTGTGTTTCATTGTTTCATATTTATCTCTCCTTCCTAGATCAAATAAGAAAAACGATACCATCAGTGCCTATCTCTCGTCAGAAGAAAGTAGTATTTAGATTAAATTTCACGTAATGGAGACAGAATGAGGCAGTATGCGTAGTCTATAAAAGTGAAACAATTTTAGGTAAGTAATTAGAAAGGAAAAAAGCCTGCATGGTTCCAATTGCACAAATTACACACACGTATGATTGTATACACAGTGATGACACTTCGTTATAATATAACTATACTGTGTGTATTTTTGCAGCAAACAACTAGGACAGCAGTGAGCAAGTTATTGTGTAGCAAGCTGTTTAATTTGTCTTAATTTCAATAAGACGAACATAAACATCTTGTGTAATCTTATATTCTTTTTTTCTGTTTTTGTGATTAACTACAGGGTGATCAAAAAATCAGTATAAATTTGAAAACTGAATAAATCACGGAGTAATATAGATAGAGAGGTACAAATTGACACACATGCTTGGAATGACATGGGGTTTTATTAGAACCAAAAAAATAGAAAACATCAAAAAATGTCCGACAGATGACGCTTCATCTGATCAGAATAGCAATAATTAGCATAACAAAGTAAGACAAAGCAAAGATGATGTTCTTTACAGGAAATGCTCAATATGTCCACCATCATTCCTCAACAATAGCTGTAGTCGAGGAATAATGTTGTGAACAGCACTGTAAAGCATGTCCGCAGTTATGGTGAGGCATTGGCATCGGATGTTGTCTTTCAGCATCCCTAGAGATGTCGGTCGATCAGGGACACTTGCGACATCAGGTAACCCCAAAGCCAATAATCGCACGGATTGAGGTCTGGGGACCTGGGAGGCCAAGCATGACGAAAGTGGCGGCTGAGCACACGATCATCACCAAACGACGCGAGCAAGAGATCTTTCACGCGGCTACATTATTCCATGGTTTATTAAGTTTTCAAATTTATACTGACTTTTTGATAACCCGGTACTTATAATATAGTGGAATTCCTATGTAATTTACAGTGAACTGTCAAATACTGAACACCTCACTACGAATCAGCATTGTTGGATCCAGAGTATTTCGTTTTTGTGATATATATAGGCAAGAACAACCCCATTAGCGGTACCTCCTGTGTTGTAAAGAACTGAGTAACTTGGCCTGTCGTGTGAGTGGGATGTCGTCAGAGCGGGTACTGAACATCAGCATGACAACTGAGCTTGGAGTGTAAGACGCGCGATATTACTGGATTTTATTGCCGTCATAACGTGGGTGCTCGACGCAAGGAAGTGGAGACACAGGGTTCTTCAGCAGCTATCGTGTACAGGTTGTACCTTCAACGTTCTTATTCGTTTGAAACTGACACCGTTTTCAACAGCAAGAAGACTGGTCGTAGTTCAACACAAAACCCCGGTTATTTATTGCTGGATCACAGTAACTAGAGCGTAGCAACGGGATCTAAAACAGCGTCGTCGTCGAACATAAACTACCATCCACAGGTGTACTTTGGGAGGTGACAGTGTCTTCCGCCTTTCTGCTGACGAATATCGCTGTACATACAGGTATGTCTGTCTTTTTGCCTTGCTGCATTCGACTATAGATGCATATATATGGACCACTCGTCTCCTTTATCTTTGAGAAGTTTGAGCTATGTACTTCGATAAAGGAAAGTAGATCCGTTCGACGAAAAAGTCTTAGGTAGAATTTCTTTCTGTGCTCTTCTGTAAGTCGTACGATGTAATGTCAGTGAACTTCACCCTCACTAGCGCTGTTAAAAAGAAAACGTCTGAGCGAGTCGTTCTGGTGGGAGTTTCTTCTGGGGCCGGTCGCAGCTTGACGTCTACAGTCAACAACACGTGGTTGCGTGGGTGATAGTCTTCGCCGATCAGATGCAGTTACGTACTTTTCTGGACGGAGTTGATATCATCCATGGTGAATTCTGTGTTATGGGCTTTAGGCCACGGTCCAAGGTATATTTATGTACCTAATCTACCGTCTCCTGCATCTTCAGAGGCTACGAAGACCCTAAGACACAGTCAACACGGGCTTGGAAAACATCGCTCCTGTGAAACACAACTAGCTGTTTATTCACATGAAGTGTTGAGTGCTATTGACAAGGGATTTCAGATCGATTCAGTATTCCTGGATTTCCAGAAGGCTTTTGACTCTGTACGACACAAGCGGCTCGTAGTGAAATTGCGTGCGTATGGAATATCGTCTCAGTTACGTGACTGGATTTGTGATTTCCTGACCTCACAGTTCGTAGTAATTGACGGAAAGTCATCGAGTAAAACAGAAGTGATTTCTGGTGTTCCTCAAGGTACTGTTACGGGCCCTTTGCTGTTCCGTATCTATATAAACGATTCGGGAGACAATCTGAGCAGGCGTCTTCGGTTGTTTGCAGATGACGCTGTCGTTTATCGACTAATAACGTCATCAGAAGATGAAAGCAAACTGCAAAAGGATTTAGAAGAAATTTCGGAATGGTGCCAAAAGTGTCAGTTGACCGTAAATAACGAAAAGTATGAGGTCATCCACATGAGTGCTAAAAGGAAATCGTTAAACTTCGGTTACACGATAAATCAGTCTAATGTAAAAGCCGTAAATTCAACAAAATACCTAGGCATTACAATTACGACCATCTTAAAATGGAAGGAACACATAGAAAATGTTGTGGGGGAGGCTAACCAAAGACTGCGTTTTATTGCCAGGACACTTAGAAAATGTAACAGATCTATGAAGGAGACGGTCTACACTACGCATGTCCGTGCTCTTTTATAATACTGCTGCGCGGTGTGGGATCCTTACCAGATAGGACTGACGGAGTACATTCGAAAAGTTCAAAGAAAGGCAGCACATTTTGAATTATCGCGAAATATGAGAGAGAGTGTCACAAGGGCTGAAAATCATTAAAAGAAATGCGTTTCTCGTTGCGACGGAATCTTCTCACGAAATTCCAATCACCAACTTTGTCCTCCGAATGCGAAAATATTTTGTTGACACCGACCTACATTGGGAGGAACGATCACCATGATAAAATAAGGGAGATCAGAGCTCCTACGGAAAGATATATATGTCCAGTCTTTCCACGCGAAATACGAGATTGGAATAATAGAGAATTGTGAAAGTGGTTCGATGAACCCTCTGCCAGGCACTTAAATGTGATTTGCAGAGTATCCATGTAGATGTAGATGTAGATTACGTCGCCATAATAATGAGAATTCAGACATAGAAATATGCCTTGGACCTGGACCTGTTGCCCACAACACAAAATTTAAGGGTGATATTAACTTTCTTCATTGAAGTTAGTAACTCAGTCGGATTAACGAAAATCAGCAGAATTCAGTTTATTTTGCACTAGCGTTTATAGGATTTCAATAATCACACGTTTTACGGATTTAAAAACTACGATTGCCCTTCAATAAGTATTGCTACAATTTTTTTCACGACCAATTTCGGTTGTTAAAAATACAAAATTTGATGTCGAACATCGTGGACTATTCTCGCTTCAGCCCCTATAGTTTCACGAAGTTCCGACAGGTTGACATGCTATACGTAACCTTCAAAATGGCGTCTGTAAGTTCCACGCTGGGCGCTGTCCTCGAGTTCCCTTTGGTAGAAAACCAGAGGCTCTTGCAGAATTTTTATGGAGACGTGGCAGTGAACGAAAGCACGGTGAGCCGTTGGGCGAGGCAACTGACATCATCGTAACAAGGTCGCGCAAACCAGTTCGATCGCCGCCGTGCTGGCCAGCTTCACACAGCTTTAACTCCTGCAACGTTGGAACGAGCGGATGTTCTCATTCAACGTTATCGACGGATCACATTCAGACGCCTCGCTGCACAACTGGCCGTCACTGCTTTTAGTGCTGACAGACTCGCCCACCAGCTGTGGTACTCAAAGGTCTGTGCCCGCTAACTTCGTCGCCACCTTTGTGAAGACCATTAAGAGCTTAGGCGCTACGAGGCTGATCGAGAAAATTTTTCCTTGAACATCGCCACAGGCGATGAAACATGGGTTCATCACTTCGAACCGGAGACAACACGGCAATCCATATAGTGCCGCTGAAGTGTCGGCAGAAGTGCCAACACCGTGTTGTTTGAGGAAGCCGAAATGCACGCTATAAGCTCACGCAGGATGGCGTGAGGTCTGAAACAGGATACGTAATGAATGCTATGAAGAAAAGTACGTAGCTTCTGGAATACTTAACTTTAATCCACAATTGGTAAACATTGGTCTTGTTACTGTACATGCTTCATTAGATACATAGAAAAGAATAAATGGCGCCCTGCTAGGTCGTAGCAATTGACTTAGCTGAAGGCTACGCTAACTATCGTCTCGGCAAATGAGAGCGTAATTCTCAGTGAACCATGGCTAGCAACGTCGGCTGTACAACTGGGGCGAGTGCCAGTAAGTCTCTCTAGACCTGCCGTGTGGCGGCGCTCGGTCTGCAATCACTGACAGTGGCGACACGCGGGTCCGTCGTATACTACCGGACCGCGGCCGATTTAAAGGCTACCACCTAGCAAGTGTGGTGTCTGGCGGTGACACCACAGCCGCCACACCATCTCTCCTCCGAAAAAAATTTTCAAAGCCTCATCCCCATCAGGTAAAATAATGGTAACAATGTCGTGGGACTGTGAATGGGCTACTCTGGTGTCCTCCCTCATGATGCACCAATCAACTATGAATTGTGTTGTGGTACCCTCAGGAAGCTGAGGGAAACGACTTCGTGTTTGTCGCCACAAAAAATCGAACGAACTTCTCGATCTCCAGGACTATTCAAGGCCTCAGACTAGTCATCGCACCCGATAGTAGCTCACAAATCTTCGATGGTCTGTTCTTCCTCATCCATCCTACAGCCCGGATCTCTTACCTTGCAACTTACATCTGTTGGCCCCAATGAAGCGGGGAAGCAGTACGTGAATGATGGTGAGTTTATTGATTCACCAAAACGTTGGCCCCGACGTCGACCAGTAGAGCGCTACCATGAGGGCATATACCACCCTCTCAGTAAGGTGGCGTTAGTGCAAACTTCGACACTGGACATGAACTTGGTAATGGCTAAGCGCAGACTTTTGCACTTAGACGTGATTGTGATGATTTCCAAGTAGTGACTGCCTGGCGTTAGTTTATGCAGACCCGTGTGGCGATAATCAGTTCATAATCATCATCATCATCATCATTTAAGACTGATTATGCCTTTCAGCGTTCAGTCTGGAGCATAGCCCCTTATAAAATTCCTCCACGATCGCCTATTCAGTGCTAACATTGGTGCCTCTTCTGATGTTAAACCAATTTCAACGAAATCATTCTTAACCGAATCCAGGTACCTTCTCCTTGGTCTGCCCCGACTCCTCCTACCCTCTATTGCTGAACCCATGAGTCTCTTGGGTAACCTTGCTTCTCCCATGCGTGTAACATGACCCCACCATCTAAGCCTGTTCGCCCTGACTGCTACATCTATAGAGTTCATTCCCAGTTTTTCCTTGATTTCCTCATTGTGGACGCCCTCCTGCCATTGTTCCCATCTACTAGTGCCTGCAATCATCCTAGCTACTTTCATATCCGTAACCTCAACCTTGTTGATAACGTAACCTGAATCCACCCAGCTTTCGCTCCCATACAACAAAGTTGGTCGAAAGATTGAACGGTGCACAGATAACTTAGTCTTGGTACTGGCTTCCTTCTTGCAGAAGAGAGTAGATCGTAGCTGAGCGCTCACTGCATTAGCTTTGCTACACCTCGCTTCCAGTTCTTACACTATGTTGCCATCCTGTGAGAATATGCATCCTAAGTACTTGAAACCGTCCACTTGTTCTAACTTTGCTCCTCCTATTTGGCACTCAATCCGTTTATATTTCTTTCCCACTGACATTACTTTCGTTTTGGAGATGCTAATCTTCATACCATAGTCCTTACATTTCTGATCTGGCTCTGAAATATTACTTTGCAAACTTTCAATCGAATCTGCCATCACAACTAAGTCATCCGCATATGCACGACTGCTTATTTTGTGTTCGCATATCTCAATCTCACCAGCCAGTCTATTGTTTTCAACATATGATCCATAAATAATATGAACAACAGTGGAGACAGGTTGCAGCCTTGTCTTACCCCTAATACTACACTGAACCATGAACTCAATTTACCATCAACTCTAACTGCTGCCTGACTATCCATGTAAAGACCTTTAATTGCTTGCAAAAGTTTGCCTCCTATTCCATAATCTCGTAGAACAGACAATATCTTCCTCCTAAGAACCCGGTCATATGCCTTTTCTAGATCTATAAAGCATAGATACAATTCCCTGTTCCACTCATAACACTTCTCCATTATTTGTCGTAAGTTAAAGATCTGGTTCTGACAACCTCTAAGAGGCCTAAACCCACACTGATTTTCATCCAATTGGTCCTCAACTAATACTCGCACTTTCCTTTCAACAATACCTGAGAAGATTTTACCCACAACGCTGATAAAAGAGATACCTCTGTAGTTGTTACAATCTTTTCTGTTTCCATGTTTAAAGATTGGTGTGATTACTGCTTTTGTCCAGTCTGATGGAACCTGTCCAGATTCCCAGGCCATTTCAATTATCCTGTGTAGCCATTTAAGACCTGACATTCCACTGTATTTGATGAGTTCCGACTTAATTTCATCCACCCCAACTGCTTTATTGCACTGCAATCTATTGACCATTTTCTACACTTCCTCAAATGTGATCCTATTTCCATCATAATTCCTATCCCATTCTATCTCAAAATCTGAAACATTACTGATCGTATTTTCACCTACATTGAGCAACTCTTCAAAATATTCCCTCCATCTGCCCAAGGCATCCACAGGATTCACCAGCAGTTTTCCTGACCTGTCCAAAATACTTGTCATTTCCTTCTTACCTCCCTTTCGAAGACTGCTAATTACACTCCAGAGTGATTTTCCAGCAACTTGACCCATAGTCTCCAACCTGTTTCCAAAATCAGTTACGCTAACAATTTCATTTTACTTCATAATCATATAAGGAACAAAGTTGGTGGCAGTGTAATTCTACTGAATCGAATTGACAGTGTCTTGAAAGTAGGATATAAGATGAACATCAACAAAAGCAAAACGAGTGTAATGGAATGCAGTCGAATTAAGTCGGATGATGCTGAGGGAATTAGATTAGGAAATGAGACACTTAAAGGAGTAAATTAGCTTTGCTATTTGGAGAGCAAAATAAACGATGATGGTCGAAGTAGAGAGCATATATAAAATGTAGACTGGCAATGACAAGGAAAGCGTTTCTGAAGAAGAGAAATTTGTTAACATCGAGTATAGATTTAAGTGTCAGTAAGCCGTTTCTGAAAGTATTTGAATGAAGTTCAGCCATGTATGGAAGTGAAACGTGGACGATAAATAGTTTGGAGAAGATGAGAATAGAAGCTTTCGAAATGTGGTGCTACAGAAGAATGCTGAAGATTACATCGGTAGTTCGCGTAACTAATGAGGAGGTATTGAATAGAAGTGGAGAGAAGAGATATTTGTGGTACAGCATGACTAGAAGAAGGGATCGGTTGGTAGGACATATTCTGAGGCATCAAGGGATCACCAATTTAGTATTGAAGGGCAGCGCGGAGGATAAAAATCGTAGAGGGAGACGAAGAGATGAATACACTTAACAGATTTAGAAGGATGTAGGTTGCAGTAGGTACTGGGAGATGAAGAAGTTTGCACAGGATAGAGTAACATGGAGAGCTCCATCAAACCATTCTCTGGCCTGAAGAACACAACAACAGCAAGTGTATACTCGATAAAATTTTTATAGTATTACTTTGTTGATACAATGTATCCTATAGATGGCCGCCAGGTAAGTGACGCCAGAAGCCATTTCCAGAAAGTTAAGTGATTTAGACAGGAATATAATTTAGTTTAACGCCGACAACAAATTAAATACGTGCATTAGTATCGTTTAGTCTTGCCATTAAAGGTTTGACGTTTCTTTGCGTATTTTTTCAGAAAACACGAAAAGATCGTAACTTCGCGAAGTCGCGCTTAGGCTTAAATTTTGTGAACGTGTTTGTTTCTTGTTTCACGGTAATTTAACTAGTTTCTCGCTAACAAATAAGTAAACTACCGTAAATAGCGTATAACGTCATTGTTGTAATACAGATTTCAGAAAAACAGCGTAACTTTATATCAGAAACTGGCCTATATACATTTGTTTATAGGCCTAATTCTCGAAACGTTTTTGGAGATTCAAAGTTAAAGTATCTCGTTTAATTGTCCTTTTTTTCATTCCATCGAGTGAAATATATAATAAATAGCGTATACCTTCAGTGTTTTAATACAGATCTCAGAAAAACAGTGGAATTTTAAATCAGAAACTTGCTTATATATATTTGTGAATAGGTTTAATTCTTGTAACGTCTTTTTTGATTTTCGGTAATTTAATTGATTTATTCTAGCTAAAGTATTATTTTTGCCATGAGTGAGAAGTGCCTGACTTGCTGTAGAATTGTTAGTTCCGGGGTTTGGTGTGATGGATGTAGTAGTTTTTTTCACTGGGGGGACTGCAGTGGCGTGAGTGTTGGGAAAGTGGATCAGGCTCATCAGTGGTTATGTAAGATTTGCAGCAGAGATAGGAAGATAGTGGAACAGGAGGGGAAAATTGCTGCCCTTCAGGCTGAGCTAGATCAGGCTAGGGAAGATCTGGACAGGTTAAGGAGGGAGAAGGGCAAAGAGAGGTGGGAAGTGGCAACAGGTAGCAGAAGGAACAGGCCTAGAACTAAGTCTGACAGTTTTGTGGTGAATGTCAAAAATAAGTTTGACCTGTTGCTTCAGTTAGAAACTGATGAGCCTCAAGCAGAGGTAGGTGTAGACAGGACACAACAAACTTTCAATAGGAAATTGAAAAAGAATGTAGGAAAGTCATCGAAAAGGAAGAAAGTTTTGTTGTTAGACAGTTCTCATGCCAGAAGTGTAGGCCAACTTCTGCAGGAGGAATTAGGACCAGAATACCAGGTCACAAATTTTTTCAAACCAAGTGCTAGTTTGGATCAGGTGACAGAGGATTTAGGTTCACTCTGTAAAGGATTTACCGGGGAAGACACCGTGGTTATTGTGGGAGGGCCAGGGAACAGCATCGACAGAGATCCTGGGTACAGTATAGAGTGTGACCTCGTAAAGATTGCGTCGGCATCGAGACACACCAATGTTGAATTTGTATCTGTCCTGAGACGCCATGACCGGCCTCATTTGAACTCTTCTGTTGGGAGAGTTAATTTGGAGTTGGAACAGCTGCTTGGGTCAGGTTCGGGGGCTCATATTGGTGTGGTTCCTGTTGATTATCTCAGTAGGTGGGACTATACCAAGCACGGCCTACATCTCAACAGGAAAGGGAAGGGGAAACTGGCTGGGGTAATAGCAGGAAATTTAAGGGGGGGAGGCACTGCCATGAATGGTAAAATACCAGTGGTTACAGGTGTTGGAGCAGCACCTTTTTAGGATAGGTAAGACAGAAAGATGTCAAGTTCTACGAGAGGTCAGGATTGAAACAAATCTTCAGTTTAGGAAAGAAATTAAACAGCACAATTCTAGCATATTTGATCACCAATCACAGCTATCAATTATAAATTTTCACCAATCACCAGAAATTTTATCTCCACCAAGTTGTATCTCAGTCCTAGGTAATTGCATTGATGAATTAAAGTCACCCAGCCCAGTTGACATACTCTGCCTCTCTGAACACCATGTGACCACTGGTATAGGAACTAGGCCTAAGCACAATGAAAAACTCAGACAGGAGAGTACTGCAAATGTTAGAATAAGGAAAGGTTCTCATAAAAGTATAATTAAAAATAATGTAAGTATATTTCATCAAAATATTGGGAGTTTAAAGAATAAAGTAGATGAGCTTCTGGTTTGTTTAGAAGATTTAGAAGCTGAGAATGAAATAGATATACTACGCCTGTCTGAGCACCACATTGTTACTGATATGGATAAGGTAAATGTAAGTGGATATAAGCTCTCTCCACATGTAATGAGAGAAAATATGGAGAAAGGAGGAGTTGCCATATATGTCAAAAGTTATCATTGTGCAAAAAGTATAGAAACAAAAAAGTTTTGTGTAGAGAAACATATAGAAGCATGTGCCTGTGAGCTTAAATTAAATAAAGGCACATTTATAATTGTAACTGTATATAGGTCCCCATCAGGAAATTTTCATCTATTTCTGAAAAATTTGGACTCCTTGTTGTGCTATCTGTCAAACAGGGGGAAGCAAATTATTATTTGTGGGGACTTCAATGTAGATTCTCTGAAAGAGGGTAATAGGAAAAATGACCTTGAAGTATTACTCGGTTCTTTCAATTTGACACCCGTTATTGATTTTCCTACTCGGGTGGTAAAGGATAGCAGCTTACTGATAGATAACTTCTTTGTAGACCAAGATAAGTTTAACCAGATAAATGCTCAGCCTGTTGAGAATGGTCTTTCTGATCATGGTGCACAGCTAGTTACAATATATGACATAGCTCCATTCAGCAATACTAAACAGTCCTCCAAAGTAGTACGTTCAGTCAACGATTTAACAATTGCAAATTTCAGGGAAAGCCTACAGCAGTTAGACTGGGATGAGGTGTGCCGTGAACCTGATGCCAATTTAAAATATAATTTATTTCATGACATTTTTGTAAATGCATTTGAAAACTGCTTCCCCAAGAAAATAGTTAAATATACTAGTAAGAAACCTTGTAACAAACCATGGCTTACTAAGGGTATAAAAATATCTTGTAACCGGAAAAGGGAAATGTATCTGACAGCAAGAAAGAGTAGTGACCCAGAAACTATCAAAAATTATAAAAACTACTGTGTTATATTAAGAAAAGTTATTAAAAAATCCGGGAGTATGTGTATCATGTCTGAAATCAGCAACTCTGATAATAAAATTAAAACAATTTGGAATATTATTAAAAGAGAAACAGGTCAACCAAGAGCAGAGGAAGGCAGTATTACCATCAAATTGAATGAAAACTTTACGAACAAAAAGTCAGAAGTTGGAAGTATTTTTAATAATCATTTTCTAAATTTTGTGGATATAGTAGGATCCAAGTGTTCATTAGAAGATGATAGGCTGTTAATGGAAGAGGCCATACCTATGCAATTTGATACAATTGAAATCTCACCCACTTCTCCCTCTGAAATTAGGAAAATAATAAACTTGCTTAAAAGCAAAAACTCACATGGAATTGATGGCATTTCCAGCAAAATACTAGAAGCTTGTTCTCAACAGATAAGTAAGATTCTCAGCCACCTGTGTAATAGCTCTCTGGAACAGGGCATTTTCCCTGATAGACTGAAATATGCTATTGTTATACCTTTGCATAAAAAGGGGGATAGATCTGATGTCAACAATTACCATCCAATCTCCCTTCTAACAGCTTTATCCAAAATTTTTGAGAAAGTAATGTATTCAAGAGTAGCTTCACATATCTGTAAAAATGAAGTACTAACAAAATGTCAGTTTGGTTTCCAGTAAGGTTTTTCAACAGAAAATGCCATATATGCTTTCACCAGTCAAATTTTGAATGATCTGAATAACCGAACACCACCCATTGGGATTTTTTGTGATCTCTCAAAGGCTTTTGATTGTGTAAATCATGAAATTCTGCTAGACAAGCTCAAGTATTGTGGCATGAGTGGGACAGTGCACAAATGGTTTAATTTGTACCTAACTGGAAGAGTGCAGAAAGTTGAAATAAGTAGTTCTCGTAACATGCAAAGATCAGCACATACCTCAAACTGGGGAACTATCAAGCATGAGGTTCCACAAGGGTCAGTCTTGGGTCCATTGTTGTTCTTATTATATATTAATGACTTGCCATTCTATATTCATGAAGAGGCAGAGTTAGTTCTCTTTGCTGATGATACAAGTATAGTAATCACACCTGAGAAACAAGAATTAACTGATGAAATTGTCAATACTGTCTTTCAGAAAATTACTAAGTGGTTCCTTGTAAACGGACTCTCACTGAATTTTGATAAGACACAGTACATACAGTTCCATACAGGGAATGGTATGACACCATTAATAAATATAGACCTTAATCAGAAGCATATAGCTAAGGTAGAATATTCCAAATTTTTATGTGTGTCCATTGATGAGAGATTAAATTGGAAGAAACACATTGATGATCTGCTGAAACGTTTGAGTTCAGCTACTTATGCAATAAGGGTCATTGCAAATTTTCGTGATAAACATCTTAGTAAATTAGCTTACTACGCCTATTTTCACTCATTGCTTTCATATGGCATCATATTTTGGGGGAATTCATCACTGAGGAATAAAGAATTTATTGCACAAAAGCATGTAATCAGAATAATAGCTGGGGTCCACCCAAGATCATCCTGCAGACATTTATTTAAGGATCTAGGGATATTCACAGTAGCTTCTCAGTATATATACTCCGTTATGAAATTTATTATTAACAACCAAACCCAATTCAAAAGTAATAGCAGTGTGCATAACTACAATACTAGGAGAAAGGATGATCTTCACTATTCAAGATTAAATCTAACTTTGGCACAGAAAGGGGTGAATTATAATGGCACTAAAGTCTTTGGTCACTTACCAAATAGTATCAAAAGTCTGACAGATAACCAACAAGTATTTAAGAAGAAATTAAAAGAATTTCTGAATGACAACTCCTTCTACTCCATAGAGGAATTTTTAGATATAAATTAAGAAAAAAATATTTAAAAAATAAAAAAAAAATAAAAATAAAAAATAAAGAAAAACAGAAAACACAAAAAAATAAAGTTGTTATATTAACTTAAGTATGTCGTTAAATTAACCTAATTATGTCATGTATTAGAAAATTCGACTCGTTCCACATCATTACGAAATATCGTATTCATGATCCATGGAACTAGTATTAATCTAATCTAATACCTTCGTCGACGTTCACAAAGTTTCGTGTAAATTTCTCAGGTTCTCAAATCCCCTAATTATATTAATTTCTTAATTAGTGCCTGATTTAGATAACGGAATGTATTACATGGTTCATAAAATTTACAACAAAAGTATAACATAAGATTGAACAAGATTAAAAGTTAAAATACGAAGGGTACCTTCAAGCACGAGAAAGATTTAGTCATGAGTAACATTTCAGTTAATGACCTTTTACTGAGGTGTAGCGCCTTGCATCACGCCTTTGTAAGAAATGGAAGCCAGCAGATAGATACAATGAGTCACGGTTATCGCATGACATATGCGCTCTGTCCAGTAGCTAGCTATAAATAGTTAAGAGTATGGCAAAATGGTGTCTGCATCTTACGTACTATGAAACACTGTATAGTTAAAACATATTTTGGAAACAAGACTGACCTATGACTATTCCGAGTTTCATAAATTATAGTTTATTTAATTTGTTTATTAGTGTGAATGATGGTACGAATGGAAAGTAAGATAATAAATGAATACTGTTATGCCTATTAACTGAGAATACGTTAGTGTGAACTCTGTGTACAGAAAGACTGAATCACACTCAGGGGAAATTGCAAAATGCAGCTAGCCTGTTTATGCGACAGAGCAAACACGAAACATTTTCCAGTAGTGCTGTTCGTTAAAGAGGGCGTTATTTTGATATCCGTGGAATTTCTAAATTTGTTCATTTAGTAAAGATTTCATAAAACCTATTAGGCTGTGATTGGTCAAATATAAAAGACGTTGGATCTATCGGTTTAATACTAATACTGGACTGGCCGTGATATGTATGTCACTCAAGAGGACAGCACGTTTGCACGTATCTTGTGGGCAAAAGAATTGCTTTATGAAGTCTAAAGAGTAAGTTCCGCTTTCAATCAGCATCATGTTCATAAGCGGATACAAGGAACTCTGAATACATGTGATACTTTTGTAGAATAATGATTAAAACTTTGAATGTGGACTGTCACAGAGTGGATGCAGTCGCATGAGAAAACCGAATGCGGAAACTCCGATTTACGTAAACTATGATTTTGAATACCCAAAATTCACGTGGCGTGTTATGGAAGGCGAGACGTCAAAGTGAATATTGGTAGTAGTCAAACTGCGCATTATTTGAGCGAGCATTCTGTCACAGATAATCCGTTTTCTAATTGTTCTGATATTAGATTTGGTTTGATGCCACAAGCCGGCTATTACCAGTGACTATGATTGTGTATGATTGTTGAAACTTGGACTTAAGAGTTGCATTAGCTTGGCAGTGTTTTTTATCACACAAGTGCAAATACATATCGAAGTTTTTACTTGCAAAAGCTCAGATAGCTCTGTTAACCCGATACCGAAAAACATTTCTTACACCCGTTAGATTTGTATAATGTTACTGGTTATGCTACAACTTTTCCCATAGGTTAAGTGATTACTGGAAAAAGGAAATTAGAGCTTTCGAATGACGTTGGATACTTTGGAAAGAAACATTCTCATTAACTCACAGCGTTTTTACAGGCATATGGCATGGTAAATCAGTTGATTATCAATTCCCTTTAAAAGTAAAGGTTTGCCGTAAAACTAAATGCAGCATTTGAATCAATGTACCTTCAATGTACTGTCGGATATTATAATACCTAAATAAGAATATCAATATTTACGGTAGATATGATGTGGTAACTACCAGCATATTACGACCAACAAGAAAAAATTTATCTAAGACGGAAAATGGTAGCAAATGGAGGAATTCCAACCTCCACTGGATTACATAAACGGATATTGACTGTATAATCCAGCGCAAAATGAACTCGGGTTCAAGATTTACATTTTATCGTTAAAACTTTTGTAGACATTTTGACATTAAACAAATATGAATGTGAGGTTGAATACTGCGAAAAGTTATAAAAATATAGACATCGGAAAAATTAGAACCTGCCTTATTTTCAATCGTTACAAAATTTTACAAAATAATTTTATATTTTCTTAATTAAGTTCTTTCCTTAAGCATTGTTAAACAACTGTTTAATTTGCCTCTATTATTCAAATAAGTCAATGTAAGTTACACACACTTCAAATAGCTCTTGGCACAGAAAGGTAACACACATTTTTCATAATTTGCAACATTACGCTAGGTGACGATCAGTTTGGCTTTAGAAAAAGTAAAGGGACGAGAGAGGCAATTCTGACGTTACGGCTGATAATGGAAGCAAGGCTAAAGAAAAGTCAAGACACTCTCATAGGATTTGTCGACCTGGAAAAAGCGTTCGACAATATAAAATGGTGCAAGCTGTTCGAGATTCTGAAAAAAGTAGGGGTAAGCTATAGGGAGAGACGGGTCATATACAATACGTACAACAACCAAGAGGGAATAATAAGAGTGGACGATCAAGAACGAAGTGCTCGTATTAAGAAGGGTGTATGACAAGGCTGTAGCCTTTCGCCCCTACTCTTCAATCTGTACATCGAGGAAGCAATGATGGAAATAAACGAAAGGTTCAGGAGTGGAATTACAATACAAGGTGAAAGGATATCAATGATACGATTCGCTGATGACATTGCTATCCTGAGTGAAAGTGAAGAAGAATTAAATGATCTGCTGAATGGAATGAACAGTCTAATGAGTACACAGTATGGTTTGAGAGTAAATCGGAGAAAAACGAAGTTAATGAGTAGTAGTGGAAATGAGAACAGCGAGAAACTTAACATCAGGATTGATGGTCACGAAGTCAATGAAGTTAAGAAATTCTGCTACCTAGGCAGTAAAATAAACAATGACGGACGGAGCAAGGAGGACATCAAAAGCAGACTCGCTATGGCAAAAAAGGCATTTCTGGCCAAGAGAAGTCTACTAATATCAAATACCAGCCTTAATTTGAGGAAGAAATTTCTGAGGATGTGCGTCTGGAGTACAGCATTGTATGGTAGTGAAACATGGACTGTGGGAAAACCGGAACAGAAGAGAATCGAAGCATTTGAGATGTGGTGCTACAGACGAATGTTGAAAATTAGGTGGACTGATAAGGTAAGGAATGAGGAGGTTCTACGCAGAATCGGAGAGAAAAAGAAAATGTGGAAAACACTGATAAGGAGAAGGGACAGGATGATAGGACATCTGCTAAGACGTGGGGGAATGACTTCCATGGTACTAGAGGGAGCTGTAGAGGGCAAAAACTGTAGAGGAAGACAGAGATTGGAATACGTCAAGCAAATAATTGAGGACGTAGGTTGCAAGTGCTACTCTGAGATGGAGAGGTTAGCACAGGAAAGTAATTCGTTGCGGGCCGCATCAAACCAGTCAGTAGACTGATGACAAAAAAAAAAAAAAAAAAAAGAAATTACACCTTTTTAACACTTCTTGCACTCAATGAATTTTCGAGTACTCGGCAGAAAATAATCCTTGTTTTACTTCCACACTCAGTCTCTATTAATCCTGGTTGAGGATCCATCTATTCTCAACTGCTACTCTTTCTCAGTGTTCTTGCTTTGCATTACATGTCCCTCAAGGCTTACATGCATGAAAAAAGAACGAAGTTACTCTACAGTAATAAAATAAATTTAGAAAAATCTCAAAAACGGTTTCAAGACTGTACAAATTCAAACATGCCACTCTCCGATATGTCAACTGCTCTTTTAAAGATTCATGCCAACTAAGACCGAGTTTCCTGTACTGGCAGCTTCAGAAATTCCCTCAGGTTTCACTAGCTGCAGCAGTCAGCACAGAACCATCGTTCAAGCAGCCGCCGCACGCGATAGCTCATGGACCAGGCTTTCTCCCCAATGATTTTTGAGTCTGCGAGCGCATGCCACGGTACGTGACAACTGTCTCACGGGCGTGAACGAATGCTACGAGGCAAATGTCTTTAACTCAGTTGCCCATTAGCAAATAGCTAACATGAAAAATTGTTTTTAGTAACTGGTTCCTTACATTCGTTCTTTCTCTGCTGTATATTGGACGTGTCGTGAAAAAGCAGCAAGTTATGGCGAGACGTATGAATGAATCACTGCCGAATCAGCGCCAACGAATCGACTGACGGCACAAAAAAAAAAAAAGGAAAAAAAATCTTTGGCGTGTGGTTCGCCCTCGATCGCATCTATCTCTATCAGAAATCACTAACGAAAGGAGGGGTGCGTCTGTGTGGACGCATTACGGTTCAGTGGAAGTCAAGTACCCGCAAAGTTGATGACACTGACGTCACACACTCAGCGCTCCGAACAAAGGCAAGCGGCAGACATGGCGCCGCGTGAGCCGCTGTGTTCGTGCCTGATCCACTGACCGACTAATCGTCGCGTCTGCGGTTTTCAGGCTATGCCGACAGCAAGCTGCGTGCAGTAGGCGGACCTGTTTTCCCAAGCACTGAGATATGCTGACATTCCACACAAACTGCCATAGCGATATTGCTTATTTTCCATCCAGGCTCTTTTTTTTCTATATTTCTTTCTTATTCTTAAATATCTTGGTACACGAATCGTGGGGCCTGTTCTTGTAAAATCTCGATGGAGAAATCTTCAGTTTGTTGAGCCGTGTGCGGCTCGTGTTCATGCCATCTATTGTTTGTCATCTTCTTTTACGGTACTGCCGCCTCGGTTTCTTATTCCATTTACTGGCGTCACTCACCTCTGCCTTACTTGCCCGTGAGTGGCAGCAGCAGCGCTTATCGATAAATGCACTGTCGTACCATCTATGGAGCGACCGATAGTATTTCCGGGTCGTCGTGTGTCTGGAAGTCAGTTGGAGACGGACCAGGAGTGCAGTCGCACTGTCTGAGGGAAGGAGACTGGAGCGGGAACGACCGTTGTTTGGTCATTCGGTCGGTCGTCTCGTCGGCCGACGTGTATTTGGTCTTTTGACCGTTTTTGGGTGTAAGCAGTTGGTCGGTTGGGGCAGAACTCCGTGGTGGGTAGTCAGGCTGGAGCCATTGGCGGCGTGCACGCGCCGTTGGAGTTGGGAGGCGCTTCTTGCGAGGGTTACGAATTTCGCCGCTCATCGATCCTGGAAACTGAAGTTGAGTGCTCACTTAACCTACTATCAAGCCTCAACTGCTATCACATCTCTTAGTGTGATTCTGGTTGTCCCTTTCCGGGAGATTCCCGCGAGCAACAACATTTCTGCATTGAAGTCGACTAGAGATGCAGAAGTTTTCCTGTATGGTGCTTAATTTAATTCATCCTTCATTAATGAAGTGAACCAGCAGTATCTTCTGCCTTGTGGCCCTTGACATTCTGGTTACCTGCCCTGGGCGTTGACACAGTTTTCGGCAGTGTATTTTCCTCGTCGTGTTGGTGCTGTCCAGCGCGGCGTGCAGTTCGACAGCTGAGGTTTTGTTGGTGGTTTTGCGGCGTTTATTCTGATTTGGCTGGATTGAGCACGCGTATCCAGAATGTTGTGCCATTGACATCTTGTCATTTTGCTAGTCGGGTGGAGCAAGACTGATGTTGTTGGTTGGTTCACCAGCTGGCCCTCGGTTGGGTTGTCTTCCGATTAAGAGGTTGTCTGTCTGGCTGCCTGTCTCACCTAAACGTGCGTTAGTGTTACCTTCCCAGGCCGACCCTGGGAATCTTCTGAGCGCCGCTCCTTGTGTTCTACATAGTGATTTCCTTTTTCATCTTAAGTACTCTGTGTGGCTTTCAGTCGAGGTTTTAGCTTATTAAAATTGCAAGGCTTTTCTTCTTAGGCCTTAAGCCGTAAAAAAAAAAAAAAAAAAAAAAAAAATTGTTTCTTGTTTGGTATGTGGCCTTCAGCTGAGTTTCAGTCTTTCAAAATTAAAATTGAATATTTCTTGTCCCTAGACTTTAAGCTGTAAATTGGTTTCAAGTTGGTACGTGGCCTTCACCAGAGTTTTCAGCCTTTTCAGATCAAAAGTTGAAACATTTTGTCTAAGCCTTAATCTGTAAGAAATATTTTCTAGTTTGTATGTGGCCTTCAGCCGAGTTTCCAGTTTAAATTAAAATTTGCAAATTACTTTGTCTGGGCTTCAAGCAGTGAGATTGTGTGGGTTTCGTATGTGGTCTTCAGCTGAGAATTATGTGAAGCATTTTAGGATAAAGCCTTTAGACTATTTTAGTTCAAATTTAGAAAGTCTTCCCTTTAGGCCTTAAGCCGTAAAATTGTTTTCTGCATGGTGTGTGGTCTTCAGCCGAGTTTTAATCTCTCTTAAATTAAAAATTCTTGCCCTTAAGTCATAAGATTGTTATTCTTTAGTATGAGGCCTTCAGCCGAGCTTTACAAATGGTTCTAATGGCTCTGAGCACTATGGGACTTAACTTTTGAGGTCATCAGTCCCCTAGAACTTAGAACTACTTAAACCTAACTAACCTAAGGACATCACACACATCCATGCCCAAAGCAGGATTCGAACCTGCGACCGTAGCGGTCGCGCAGTTCCTGGCTGTAGCGCCTAGAACCGCTCGGCCAACCCGGCCGGCCGAGCTTTACACGAAATATTTTAAGATAAGGCCTTCAGCCTTTTCAAACTGAAAGCTTCTCTTCCTAGGCCTTAAGCCGTTAAACTGTTTTGTTGAAATGCGGCCTCCAGCCGAGTTTTCGGCCTATTTAGATTAAACTTTGAAAATCTTTGTCTCGGCATTAAGCCGTAACACTATTTTTGATTAATGTGAGGCCTTCAACCGAGTTCTATGGGAAAAATTTAAGCTAAAGCGTTCAGCCTATTTATATTGAAGAAAAAAAAATTTTTTTCTAAAGAAGTGAAACCTCCGGAAGAACTCCTGTTCCTCAATTCCTTGCTTAGGAGGTCTTTCGTTAAAACCTAGAGTTTTTTAATTCTTGTTTGTGTGATTGTGTGCTTTAACAAATAAAGTTTATATGTTGAGTGCAACTGACAGTAACTTACCGGTAATTTGGACCCTTTCCACAAATATAGCCTCATGCTCTCTCTCCTGCTAGCCCAGGGACTTCACTTGCGAACTGAAGTCTGTTTTTCCTTGCTCGATGACGCGGAAGTGTCAGTGTTCAGGTAACCACAGGAACCACAGCCACCAGTTCCTTTTAGCAAATCCTCCGTCAGTTTTTATTTTCCCACGTCCTTACGTTCATCGTTCGCACATGCAGAACAGTAAAGTTGCAACCATTAGTTCAAACAGTGTGACACCCACGGAAACTGCAGAAACTTGTCACTGAAAGTCTACTACTCTGCGAAATTAGAGAACTATTTCGGATGTGTTCATCTTGAGAATGACAACTGCCTGCATCTGCAAGAAGTTCGCAACTTGTTAAAACTTTGTGATCCTAGAGAAATTGAAAAATTTCGCAGAGCGCAGACCGATATAATCAAATTATACAAGCTTTTAAATGCTGCAACTGTAGTAACATCTCCCATACTTCGAATTTTGTATTAGTTTTTTTTTCTTTTTTGTAGTTAGGACATGAAAGAACTGCAGTAGATACATCTCTTGCGACGTGGGCAAATCGTATATTTCGTTCAAGCTACATCTATGTGTATGCATACACGACGAGCCACCGCGAAGGTTTCTTCACGTTGCAATCGCATGTGAAACGCTGTAAGTAGGTCTTCGCCACAGAATCGGCTTCTGTCTTCAAGCATACGCCAGTTTAGGTTTCTCAACATTTCTGTAACGCTCTTCTGTTGCAACATTTCTGGCTCTTGGAGCGATAGACCTTTTTCCCACTTTTCAAATCTCAATTGGCCGAAGATACAATATGGCTCTGAGCATGCGACTTAACTTCTGAGGTCATCAGTCGCCTAGAACTTAGAACTAATTAAACCTAAGGAACCCAAGGACATGACACACATCCATGTCCAAGGTAGGATTCGAACCTGCGACAATAGCGGTCGCTCGGCTCCCGACTGTAGCGCCTAGAACCGCACGGCCACTCCGGCCGGCCGAAGCTACAATAGCTGACGCCTGACGTAATAAAGTGGTGTGGCATACGATCGACGGATTGTATCACAAGTACACCAGTCGTGAGGAACTGCGTCAACTACATAGCCTGACTCGCTGCTGTGATAAAAGATAGAGGAGTCACCCTCGGGCGGGATAGTCTTCGAACCACGCCGACAAAATACAGGTGTTCATTCAAAGAGTATTGCTAAAGAGTAATTCAGATTCTGATTATAATGATAGGGGCGAATCACTTAATAGTGAGCGATCACCACATAGTCAAAACTTCCTTCCAATATAAATTTTTGGACAGTATTTCAGTTACGAGAAACAGCCGAACCGCTTCGTTTGTCATCAGCTTCCCACCTAATGACCTAATAACGAAGTTGGTGGGGTAGGTCTGTTCACTTGCAGCTTATGCGCTAAAATTTTGGAAATTTGTGGTAAGGTCTTATGGGATAAAACTGCTGAGGTCATCGGTCCCTAACCTTACACACTACGTAATCTGACTTAAACTAACTTACGCTAAGGACGACACACACACCCGTGCCCGAGGGAGGACTCGAATCTCCGACGGGGGAAGCCACGCGAACCGTGACATGACGACTCAGAGCCGTCGTATGCGGTAAACAGCTCGACCTTTACATACAAATAATGTATTCGCAGTTGCGAAAACGAACATCCGTCGGCTGTAGAAGAGAATCATGACATTGAAAATTTGTGCCAGACGAGACTCGAACCCGAATTTCCCTTTCTTACGTGATCTGTCGTCTCAACTCCTTTGACAATCCGTGCATGAATCACAGCCAGTCCCAAACTTCCATACGTCATAGTTCCTGCGTCACAACCTCTACTCATACACGCATTATGTAAATTTGGTGTAGGGGTGGACATTATAACAGAAAGTCGCTGCCGACTATCGGCGGATAAATAAATTACTGCATTGCCTGTGTTGTTATGAATAACGATGCAATGTGCCTTCAGATTTATGCATGTGCAGAAGAACATTGCATCGTTCTTCTTAACACTACAGGCAATGCAATATCGAATTCAGTCTTTACTAGAGGCGCCGAAGAGTGACCCTGAATAGATCCAAAATCACGACTCTCCAAGCAATGCAGAATATTTAATTTGAGGAGTATATGATGCGGCTACATGTAGTAAGCATTGCATCACGCAGTGGAGAATGGCAAAACAGAGGCACACCGGCGACCGGGGCGTTACAAAGTAAGCACGCACAGATAGCCTCGCTGACAGCAGCAGTCTACCAACAGGCTGACGCAAGGACGCACACAGCCCGAGCGCCAAGCGAAGCCTCGAGAGTGCGGAGTAAGGGGAAGTGAGGACAGCACGCTAAGTTACGCTGCAATATACTGAGGGAGTAATAACAAAAAGCTACCACCGAGGGTAAGAAACGTCCTCCTGCCAGATATAAATAGTGGAGTGCAGGCAGCAACAGAGAGAAGCCATTAGGAAGCAGTTCGGATTTGAGGACAGATGTGGTCCCTGTCTGAATGTTCAATCTTCGTAGGTGACGATTCCGGAATTCTGTTCCAGCTCGCAGGAGTCATCCGTTAGCCGCCAGATGTCTACTTCAGCTCTGGAGGTCGGGCCGAGTCCGGTCGGCACCACGGCTGACTAACTACAGCGAGAACTTCCAGAAGGACCAGCCGCAGCGCGGTCACAGGCGCCGATGGCATTCCAATAAACATTACAACTTATCATTTCAGGAATACAGAGCCTTTGCCAGATTATTAGTAGACGAGAACATGACGTGGAAACGGTAGGTTGGTGGACATTTTTTTAAATTCTGTGTTTTGTTTTGACGTAACCAGACGCAACGTGGCCGCTTACACGCCCTGCTACTCCAGTACATATGGAGACAGTAATGTACACTCTGTGGCAATCTGGAAAAGGGACCCTAACGGTCTCGTACTGATGTCTGACTTGTGACACACAGTGTGTGATCAAAAGTATCCGGACACCCCCAAAAACATACGTTTTTCATATTAGGTGCATTGTGCTGCCACCTACTGCCAGGTACTCCATATCAGCGACCTCAGCAATCATTAGACATTGTGAGAGAGCAGAATGGGGCACTCCACAGAACTCACGGACTTGGTAAGGTGATTCGGTGTCACTTGTGTCATAAGTTGTACGTGATATTTACACACTACTAAACATCCCTATGCCCACTGTTTCCGATGTAATAATGAAGTGGAAACGTGAAGGGACACGCACAGCACAAAAGTGTGCAGGCCAACCTCGTCGGTTAACTGACAGAGACCGCCGACAGTTGAAGAGGGTTGTAATGTGTAATAGGCAGACATCTATCCAGACTATCAAACAGGAATTGCAAACTGCATCAGAATCCACTGCAAGTACTATGATAGTTAGGCGGGATGTGAAAAAAACTGGATTTCATGCTCGAGCGGCTGCTGATAAGGCACACATCCCGCCAGAAAAAGCCCAACGACGCCTCGCTTGGTGTAAGGAGCGTAACCATTGGACGATTGAAAAGTGGAAAAAAGCTGTGTGGAGTGACGAATCATGGTACACAATGTGGCGATCCGATGGCAGGGTGTCGGTATGGCTAATGCCCGGTGAACGTCATCTGCCAGCATGTGTACTGCCAACAGTAAAAATCGGAGGCGGTGGTGTTATGGTGTGGTCTTGCATCTTTCATCAGATCGAACACCTGTTCGTAATGCACGGCCTGTGGTAGAGTGGTTACAAGACAATAACATCCCTATAATGGACTGGCCTGCACTGAGTCCTGACCTGAATCCTATAGAACACCTTTGGGTTGTTTTGGAACGCCGACTTCGTGCCAGGGCTCGATGACCGACGTCGATACCTCTCCTCAGTGCAGAACTCCATGAAGAATGGGCTGCCATTCCCCGAGAAACCTTCAAGCGCCTGATTGAACGTGTTCCTGCAAGGGTGGAATATGGGCCAACACCATATTGAATTCCAGCATTACCGATGGAGGGCGCCAGGAACTTGTAAGTCATTTTCAGCCATGTGAGTGGTTACTTTTGATGACATAGTGTATTTAACAGCACCGATACTGTATTTTAATCTGTATGTTCAGTCTTCATTAGAATCGCTGTTGTTTGTATATGTTCTATATCCTCTGTTAGTCTTATCTGATGTGAATACGACACACTTAAACAATATCCTGATGCCCAAGTAATTTGTAAGCAGCCTCCTTTGTAGGCTGCCTGCATTTTCTCAGTATCTAGCCAACGAGACGAAGTCTGCCACCAGCCTTACCTTCGACTCAGCCTCTGTAATCACTCCACTTCGAAACCTCACAAATTCTTTTACTCAGATATCTGTGTGAGTTGCTGTGTCCAGTGGTGGGTCATTGGTTTGTATTCACAGAATATAATTTTTCTGTTTCTTTTGTGAAAAGTGCAGTTTTATACTTCTGTATTTTTTAAGCATATTACAAGTTTTTGTACTATTTAGAAACTCTATCAAGGTGTGATGATATTTATGTAGAAATTTGTACTAGTACATCATTTTAATTAACTACATCATCTCCGAGAAGTCTGAGGTTATATTAACAATGTATGCCACATCGTTAGTGCACAACATGAGCAGTAAGGATCCCAACATACAACGTTGCGGCATGCTTTCCTGCTTCTGTAAAGTTTGGAAGGTAGGAGACGACGTACTGGCAGAAGTAAAGCTGTGAGGACGGGGCGTGAGTCGTGCTTGGGTAGCTCAGATGGCAGTCTGCCGCCGGCAGTGCTGCCAGGCGATCACGCGCCAGAGCGCTGCGGGCGAGGCGCGCACGGTGTGTTTGTGTTTACTTCGGCCGCTGTAAGTGCCGTTTTCCTTCTAGACCACCATGGCGCACAACTATCGGAAGAAGACATTACGTTTCAACTTTTGTTCCGACTTCGCCCGACCCAAGGCCCTGGAGGTAGAACGATTTATACGCGATGAAGTTAAAATACCACCAACGGATCTAATTGGTATCCACTTGTCCACAGTTAGCAGTACCGTCTACGTCAAAATGATCAACGATGCGGCGTGCGACAAGGTGCTTCAAGAGGCAAAACGTGGACTGCGCTTCTGTCATTCCGACGGCAACGTCGGACCCGTTACCGTCGATCACGCAGGTCTCGGCACACGGACGATAAGGATCTTCGAACTGCCGTTCGAACTACCTGCAGATGTCGTCATCGAGGCGCTCCGTCCCTATGGCAACGTTCTGGAACATGTTGCCGAACGATGGGTCCAATTTCAGAGCTATCCAGTTTTAAACGGTGTTAGACAGGTCCGCATCGAGTTGCAGAAACACGTGCCTTCCTATCTACGTATCGGAGGCTGCCGTGCCATTATAATGTACGTCGGCCAACCTCGGACCTGTTCCGGTTGCGGGAAAGAAGGTCACCTACGGTCTGAATGCATTCAACGACGTGTCGCGCAGCTCCCGTTGTCGGAAGCGTCCGTCACACCCACGACGACCGCCCTACCGGTCACTTACGCAGCGGCTCTTGCCACGTCTACAGTTTCGTCCAGTCCGTCGCCCGGTCCTTCCGATCGGCACGGCCCACCGTCCCAGTCACCAACGGACGGTACAGACGTCCCACCTGACAACCTTGCCGCCGAACAGGCTCCCGCACCGGACGCTGAGGAGACCAGTACATCTTCACAACACCTGTTTGACAATTTCATTGTACCCACCGACGCCTTCGAACCAGGTCGACGCTCCTCCTTGCCGTCGTCCGACACTGAGGAACACGTGCGCAAACAACGCTCGCCACGTAGGCGCAAACGCCGTCGCCGTTCACCCACGGGCTCTCAGAGCGTTGCCACCCGCGACGACGAAGACGACACCCAAGCAGCCGACATTTCCACGCAGAGGTCGGCGGACAACTTTCACGATGAACAAGACGTTTCGCAGGACGGGACCACTACGGAGGTCGCCACGCACAATGTAACGATCGGTGCGCCGGTTGAGACGCCTGTCTCCCCGCCGACAACTCCAGATCTCTCTCACCACGACGCAATTCCCATGGACATTGGACAGACCCACGGCACAGGAGCATGGGCCGACGACATTGAGGAAGGTACGCCCCCTCCTCCGGATGAGTTGCCTCCGCCGGACGAGGCTGCCTGTTAACGTCAAAAGCGAGGCATTGCAGCTGATGGGACGGGACTTCCTGTCGGTGCCCTCCTCTTACTTCCCTTGGTGATGGTAGATGCGCGTCCACCACCACTGAAGCAAACGTACCGGTTTGCCACACTGAACATCAACATGATCGGCACTGCACCCAAGCTGCAACTCCTATGTGACATGCTTCGGGCCTCTGACGTCGACGTCGCCCTTCTTCAGGAAGTACGCGTTGTCACACTACCACCAGTCTACGGCTACGACTCATGCACGTCCACATGTGATCCATCAGGTCGTGGAGTGGCTTTCTACATACGCGAAGGAATCCCACTCACGGACACGACAATCCTTCCCTGTGGAAGAGGCATGGCTGTTACCATCTTCGACACGCGCGTCATCAATATCTACGCTCCGTCTGGCTCCACGAACCGTCGGCAGCGGTCCACTTTCTTCGGACATGACGTGGCGCCCCTGTTTTCTGGACGCTATGATCGCCTTATCATGGGAGGCGATTTCAACTGTGTCCTCCATCCGCAGGACCAAGTGCCTGGTTATTCGCCATGCCCGGCGTTGCTCACCTTAATCAAAGATTTTCATCTAGTGGACGTTTGGGAGAAAATTCATGGCAATACCCCCGGTTTTACCCATTATACAGCACATTCTGCGAGCAGACTGGACCGGTTTTACGTCTCTGCTCACCTCGGCAATGAAGTCGCCCAAGCTGAACGATGGCCCCTTGCATTTTCGGACCATTGCGCCGTCATTTGCTCCCTGGCTCTGCCACCTCAGTCAGTGTGGCGCAGCAGAGGTTACTAGAAGCTTAATACCTCCCTCCTTAATGATCCACACTGTCGACAATGTATTGCCACTACATCGGCGTCTTGCGAAAGACGCCTTCCGCAGTACACATCCACGTTCCATTGGTGGCTCAAATGTGCCAAACCTGCGATCAGAAAGGCCTTCATACAATGTGGCAAGGAAGCAGCAGCATGGCATCGAGACACCACAAATTTTCACTACGCCGTCCTCCGTGAGCTCGATGCGCTCCCTCCATCACCTGACACCCACAGGGAACGACAACGTACTAAAGCTCGTCTCCTCTCTCTTCAACGTGCACGACTGCATGGTGTCGTGGTGCGTTCCCGACGACAAGACCTCCTCCACGACGAAACCCCATCCACCATCCATGCCGCATCCGACCATAGTCGTCGACGTCGGCTTTTTGTCCCCAACATCACGACCTCCTATGGTGTTCACCACACAACACAGGCGGCAGTCGTGTCTGCCTTTGCTGAACATTATCGCCAATTTTATGATGATGAACCCATGGCGACGCCCATTCCTGATGATCTCCGTCCTTCCCCTGGTCGGACCCTCACCGTAGCGGAGTCAACGTCCATGATGTCTGCAAGCACCGCAGAAGAGGTGGTAGATGCGATCAACAAAGGGGCCAAGACCAAATCACCCGGACCAGATGGTCTCCCAGTGGAGTTTTACCGGGCTTTCACCACGTTAATGCTTCCTCGCTGGACGGAAATGATTCAGGAACTCTTTACTCCGTCCTTCCCAATTCCACCTGAATTCGTCACTGACATTCTTCTACCTGTGCCTAAACCGAAGGGAGGGTCTCATGTCTCTGCATATCGCCCCCTTACACTCTTGAATGCAGACTATAAAATCTATGCACGCCTCTTAGCAGCGCGCATACGCACCGTCTTACCTACGGTCCTTTCACCTGAGCAGACTGCACGTGGTTGTGGGGCCACCTTACAAACAGCCCTAGGAGAATGCCGTGACCTCATTGCACTGGCGTCGGTTTGTCGCCTTCGTGCACCACTGATATCCGTCGATTTCACGAGTGCCTTTGATCGCGTTCGACACCCATTCCTCCTCATGGTGGCGACACGTATGGGGTTCCCATTGATTTTTGTCGATGCCATTCGCCGGTTACTACTTCCCGCGGTCTCGATGGTACAAGTCAATGGGAGGCTTGTAGGACCGATTCCTATACGCCGCTCTGTGCGTCAAGGATGCCCTATGTCTACTTTACTATATGCCATTGCACTTGAGCCCCTCATCACTGGACTTACCTCTAGACTGCAGGGCCTCACTTTGCGTGACCACACCTTTCACTGTAGGGCTTATGCGGACGATCTCCTCTTTCTCACCTGCTCCTCCACGGAACTCAATGACGCCATCCAATGGATCCACCAGTATGGACGTCTTTCTGGTAGCATTCTTAATGTCCGTAAATCGACTATGATGCATATTGGACGCGGCCTCCCGGCTATGGTGCCGAACCCACTCCCAGTCGGTGCCACCCTTCGTTACTTGGGTATCGAATTTACGAGCTCCACACACCGCACAGTGGCCCTGGCTTACCGGCGGCTTTTGCAGTCAATTCGGCACCATGTCCGTGGTCAAGTGCACCGTAACTTAAACCAACTCCAACGTGTGTCCTATGTCAACATCTATGTCGTCCCTAAACTGGTACACGTCGCCCAGATCCTCCCAATGCCGTTACTCCTTGGCCGCCGCATCCAATCAGCCTTTGGATATTTCGTGTCAGCAGGGGCACTTTTCAAAGTCCGCTACAACACTCTAACACTGCCTCCTGCAAAAGGTGGCCTCGGACTCATCAACGTGCGGGCACGCTCTTCTGCACTCTTTGTCCACACTCTGTTGCGGCACTGGCAGGGGCCGGTCCCGTCCTTAACACGCAGTCTCTTAGATATCCTCCGACCAGCTTCTCTCGATCCAACGATCAATGTGGCACCTATTTCTCCATTATTGTACTACGTCGCCAATTGTTTCATAGAACTCAGCTACGTTCGGGCCGATCTTCCAATCACCCGTCCCCCCCGTACAAAAGATTATTATCGTTTGTTTATGCTGTCCAACCCTTGTGACCCCATGGTGCTACAGCATCCTGACATTAACTGGCGCACGGTTTGGGGGTGTGTGCATGCACCCTTTTTACCGTCGTCTGTGTCTGCACTCTGGTATGTTTTAGTCTATGGCAAATTCCCGACTAATAGTCGACTTTATCGCATAGGACTGGCCAGCTCCCCACTCTGCCCTGACAGTCAGCTCGAAGACACCGACGAGCACCGTGTTACGTGCCTCCTGAAACAAAACGTATGGCTCCTCATCCAACGAATCGTGGGCTTTTACCTCCGTGCCCCGCCAACGACGGTAACCCCTGATTTCCTGTTGTTGCCCCAGACATTTCACTACCCTCTTGCTAAGCACCATACCCTAATCTGGTTTCGAGGACAAGCGTTAGAACATCTCTTTCAGAATGGTCCGCATACAGTCCTTGACTTCTGGTACAAAGTTGTGACCGCACATAGCACCCTCATCCGAAAACCATCTTACCGGCAAACTTTTGCCGGTTATCTCCGCAGCGTCTTCCTTGACCCCCCTCAAAGTTGGGGTGTACCATGCCTACCTGTCACATGATGCACCACCCTTATCCACGTTCTCATGCATCAACCAAAACAAACACAATTATTATTATTTTTTTTTAAAAGGAAGAAGACAGAATATGTTATATTTTGTTGTATTTAGTGTTTTTCTTTTTTAATATTTTTTTGTTTAACTAACAGTCATTTGTATATTTTTAAATGGTACCTTGAAGACCTCTTGCATAGTGAATGTATATGTACTTTTAGTTTGTTCAATACAAATTTTTAAACAAAAAAAAACAAAAATAGGAAAACAGTATATGTTCTATTTTGTTGTATTTAATGTTATTCTAATAATTTGTTTACCTAACACTCATTTGTATATGTTTAACTGGTACCTTGAAGAACTTTTGGTAGAGCACTTGCCCTCGAAAGGCAAAGGTCCCGAGATCGAGTCTCTGCCAGTCACACAATTTTAATCTGCCAGGAAGTTTCATATCAGCGCACACTCCGCTGCAGAGTGATAATCTCGTTCTGGAAACGTCCCCCAGGCTATGGCAATGACATGTCTCCGCAATATCCTTTCTTTCAGGAGTGCTAGTTCTGCAAGGTTCAAAGGAGAGCGTCTGTAAAGTTTGGAAGGTAGGAGACGAGGTACTGGCAGAAGTAAAGCTGTGAGGACGGGGCGTGAGTCGTGCTTGGGTAGCTCAGATGGTAGAGCACTTGCCCTCAAAAGGCAAAGGTCCCGAGATCGAGTCTCTGCCAGTCACACAATTTTAATCTGCCAGGAAGTTTCATATCAGCGCACACTCCGCTGCAGAGTGAAAATCTCGTTCTGGAAACGTCAAGCAGGCTATGGCTATGCCATGTCTCCGCAATATCCTTTCTTTCAGGAGTGCTAGTTCTGCAAGGTTCGCAGGCGAGCGTCTGTAAAGTTTGGAAGGTAGGAGACGAGGTACTGGCAGAAGTAGAGCTGTGAGGACGGGGTGTGAGTCGTGCTTGGGTATCTCAGATGGTAGAGCATTTGCCCTCGAAAGGCAAAGGTCCCGAGATCGAGACTCTGCCAGTCACACAATTTTAATCTGCCAGGAAGTTTCATATCAGCGCACACTCCGCTGCAGAGTGTAAATCTCGTTCTGGAAACGTCCCCCAGGCTATGGCTATGCCATGTCTCCGCAATATCCTTTCTTTCAGGAGTGCTAGTTCTGCAAGGTTCGCAGGAGAGCTTCTGTAAAGTTTGGAAGGTAGGAGACGAGGTACTGGCAGAAGTAAAGCTGTGAGGATGGGGCGTGAGTCGCGCTTGGGTAGCTCAGATGGTAGAGCACTTGCCCTCGAAAGGCAAAGGTCCCCAGATCGAGTCTCTGCCAGTCACACAATTTTAATCTGCCAGGAAGTTTCATATCCGCGCACACTCCGCAGCATAGTGATAATCTCATTCTGGAAACGTCCCCCAGTCTATGGCTATGCCATGTCTCCGCAATATCCTTTCTTTCAGGAGTGCTAGTTCTGCAAGGTTCGCAGGAGAGCTTCTGTAAAGTTTGGAAGGTAGGAGACGAGGTACTGGCAGAAGTAAAGCTGTGAGGACGGGGCGTGAGTCGTGCTTGGGTAGCTCAGATGATAGAGCACTTTCCCGCGAAAGGCAAAGGTCCCGAGTTCGAGTCTCGGTCCGGCACACAGTTCTAATCTGCCAGGAAGTTTCAAGCACTATCCTGTTCGAATGACACGTCGCCTTCTTGTTGCAAGAACGGTTAAAGGACGGGTCTAACAACAGTCGGCATGTTTTGAGCGCTGCTTAGCGTCCCTTCCAGAAGCACCAAACGTGAAACAGAGGATGACACGTGTAAAGCTGTAACACTAAAGACCTTTTTCCAAAGCTGTTTCACAGAGGAAGACCGCACTGGAATTCCTTCTCTAAATCAGCGCACGAAAAAAAATGGCTGACATCGAAATAAGTGTCCAAGGAAAAGAAAAGCAACTGAAATCACTCAACAGAGGAAAGTCCACTGGACCTGACGGGATACCAATTCGATTCTATACAGAGTACGCGAAAGAACTTGCCCCCCTTCTAACAGCCGTGTTCCGCAAGGCTCTAGAGGGACAGAAGGTTCGAAATGATTTGAAAAGAGCACAGGTAGTTCCAGTTTTCAGAAGGGTCGTCGAGCAGATGCGCAGAACAATAGGTCTATATCTCTAACATCGATCTGTTGTATAATTTTAGAACTTGTTTTTTGCTCGCGTATCATGTCATTTCAGGAAACCCAGAATCTACTCTGTAGGAATCAACATGGATTCAGGAAAGAGCAATCGTGTGAGACCCAAGGCGCTTTATTTTTTCATAAGACCCCGAATATATTAGATAAAGGCTCCCAAGTAGATACCATTTTCCTTGACTTCCGGAAGGCGTTCGGTACAGTTCCGTACTGTCGTCTGGAAAACTAAGTATGATCCTACGGATTATCAGACCAGGTGTGTGGCAGAATTGAAGAGTTTTTAGCAAACAGAACACAGCATGTTGTTCTCAATGGAGAGAGGTCTACAGACGTTACAGTAACCTCTGGCGTGCCACAGGGGAGTGTTATGGGACCATTGCTTTTCACAATATATATAAATGACCTAGTAGATAGTGTCGGAAGTTCCATGCGGCTTTTCGCGGATGATGCTGTAGTATACAGAAAAGTTGCAACATTAGAAAATTGCAGTGAAATGCAGGAAGATCTGCAGCGGATAGGCACTTGGTGCAGGGAATGGCAACTGACCCTTAATATAACGTATTGCGAATACATAGAAAGAAGATCCTTTATTGTATGATGATAGCGGAACAAACACTGGTAGCAGTTACTTCTGTAAAATATCTGGGAGTATGCGTGCGGAACGATTTGAAGTGAAATGATCATATAAAATTAATTGTTGGTAAGGCGAGTGCCAGATTGAGTTTCATTGGGAGAGTCCCTTAGAAAATTTAGTCCATCAACAAAGGAGGTGGCTTACAAAACACTCGTTCGACCAATACTTGAGTAATGCTCATCAGTGTGGGTTCCGTACTAGGTCGGGTTGACAGAGAAGATAGAGAAGATCCAAAGAAGAGCGGCGCGTTTCGTCACAGGGTTATGTGGTAAGTGTGATAGCGTTATGGAGATGTTTAGCATACTCAAGTGGCAGACTCTGCAAGAGAGGCGCTCTGGATCGCGGTGTAGCTTGCTGTCCAGGTTTCGAATAAATTGCTTCCCCTGCTTATACCTCCCGAGGAGATCACGAAGGTAAAATTAGAGAAATTCGAGAGCGCACAGAGGCTTTCCGGATGTCATTCTTCCCGCGAACCATACGCGACTGGAACAGGAAAGGGAGGTAATGACAGTGGCACGTAAAGTGCTCTCCGCCAGTCTGTATTGGGCGAATGCACTCTACGAGACAGCGATATCAGGTCTACGTCTCACGCGCACACGTCCGTGGCCTGCGAGCAGGCAGAATCTCCCTCCATCGTTGAAGACGAATGCGCGCCATTCCGTCTTCCAAGTGATCATCTGATCGCACTAGTCGAGCCGTCCTCTGCCAAATTTGTGGCGTGACTGGAAGACGGGCTAGAGCTGTGCGTGCCCATTGTCCCACTGCTAATAACAGGTTCGCAACGGTTCGTAATGACACGTCTGGGTTCACAAGCTCTCTTATCGGTGCTGTGGTAGCCGTACGATCTGCCCTGGCGGGAGTTTGTGATGCGTGGACGTCCAGAATCTCGTCTACGAGTGTGACAATGTGCATGTGATTACTGTGATTACCATAATCGTTGCACAACTGACGTAGCATGTTCAGCTTGTGTAGCAATTCTCCAAAAGTACCATCCCTCCGCTTGGAAGGCCACAATTTGACCCCTTTCAAACTCACTCAGTTGTCTGTAGGAAGCACGAGTGCGACTCCGTGCCATGGTTGCTTGCGTGCTTTACACGTTTGCTCCACACTAAGCATGCCAACTGCGATTGTTCTGTGCTAACCGGTAGACACAGATTGTGCTCTGGCAGCAATGCCACTACGCTGATTGTTAGTGGACGACGTTGAAACCATTATCAGCACATCCACTACCCCGCAGACGACCTACGCCGTCATCGAATCGACCTCGTGTTTCCAGGAAGACAAATATTTTCTTGCGGCAGTGTATTTTTATACATAAAATTCAAATTTCACAGTTAACCTTTCGACAGAAATGGAAATGCATTCTAGACCTTACGAGGTACGATTAACAGAGAGTACTTTTCAGTGGCCAGCCAACGTGGGCGGACTTGTGGCCTGGCCAGTAATTTGCAGGCAAGTAGAGACGAGAATTCACAGGCTGGGCCTAGGTGCTGTCAGCAACAATCCCGATACGGTTCATGAATACACTGGTAGAACCGGGAAATCAAAACTGGCTTAGTATAGAAAGACGGGAGATGTAAGTCTTCACTGCGGAAAAGTAGCATAAAGACTGACTTGTTGAACGTAAACGGAATCGATTGAAAAAAAAAAGCGTTCTCCTCACTTAGATGGTCTCCCTGACGTGCTCTGCAGACCTGTGTTCACAGTCGTAGACCTAGCTAAAATACTCGTAATGTAGATGGCTCACTTTGATTTTATGTTGTGTAAATTATGAAACTGTCAAAGTTGTGAGAGTCTGTTACTGTTATACTTCATGTACTTCACAAATTTTTGGACATTGCTTCTAAAAGGTTACATTTTTGTAACTTGTAATTTTGGGAATTCACGCCAACAGAAATTATTATTATTATTATTTCATTTCAAGCCGTCTAAGAGCCACATCAAGATAACTATTTTCTTCCGTCTTCCTTCATTCTTCCCCAGAATTCCTTAAATTTTTGAGAATGAGGTTTTTTCTTCTCATCTGATGATTTGGCTCCACTTGTAGCTCATTTTTAGTTTATCACCCTAAAAACTACTCACTTCCTCTACTTCTGCTCTAAATTTGTCTCTGCTGGGTACGTTCAGTCTGCATCTATTCCTTTAAGGCAGAAGGAGTATATTTCTCACTACTATCTTTGTTTTTCATTCGACATAATATTTATTGCAATGTTATTCTTTACTTGCTTTCCAAATCTAATTCCATTTTGTATCCAGCTACAAGTAGGGTTTTCGATCCAAAGAGGAATTCTGGTTTGACAGCAGCATTATAATGCCTTAATTTAACATCTCTAAAAAAACCAATTTTAGTGAACAGATTTCTCACTTTCATACATGCTCTTTTCGTAATCTCAGTTCTGATTTTAACTGCATCTTTTCACTTTTTATGTTCATATTATCACTCATTTGTTTGAACTGTTATTGTTAAAATCGCACAGATCTGTGATACTTTAAATGTGTGTGTGTGTGTGTGGGGGGGGGGGGGGGGATGGCCGCCAAGCATATCTGTTTGCGAATCCGTGTTCACTTTTATAGAAGATCTAAATAAGTAAAATACACAGACGGAAAAAAATCGTAACTCCAAGAAGATGTCGTGTTACATAAATGAAAATTTGTAGGCGTGTTTCTACATCTGAAAAATGATGTCTATCAAGTTTCGAGACCGTCGCTTAAGAGCAGTGCTAGAAGCGCCCTATGAGGATGAAACTCTGATTTACTTTATGTACAGGCTAAGATCTCATGAACGTTACTTGCCTTTTAGATTGGACGCAGTGACTTCTAGTTAGACAAGAATGCCTTTAACACGACGAAGACACCGTTATCAGTACCTCACCGAGTTTGAACGAGGGCTACGAGAAGCTGGATGTTCCTTATGTGATCTTGCAGAAAGACGTGAAATGAATGTAGCCACTGTACATGACTGCTGGCAGTGGTAGTTACAAGAATGTACGGTCGCAAGCGGACCAGGCTCCAGACAAAGAAGTGGCCCAACTGACAGGGAAGATCATCGTGTTCGGCGTACGACTCTGGCGAATCGTACTGAATCTGCAACAGCATTTTGAGCAGTACTTTGCACCTCAGTGACACAACGAACTATTACACGTTGGTTACTTCGAGCACAGCTCCGAGCCAGACCCTCTGTAGCGTGCATTCCAATGACTCCAAACCGCCGCCATTTGCGACTTCATTGGTGTCAAGAAGAGCTCATTGGAGGGCACGGTGGAGGTATGTTGTGTTTTCTGATGACAGCTGGTTCTGCTTCGGTGCCAGTGATGGCCGTGTGTTGTTTAGGAGGAGGCAAATTGAGGGCCTGCAACCCATCTCTCAGCGTGCTAGACCTAGAGTAGTGTTGTGGGGCGCACAGTGTCGTGGTTATCCCACGCACCCTGATTGCATATTTCTACGTCAACCTGGTGATTCGACGTATTGTACTACTGAGCCGTGCGTGGCTCCTGTTCCCGCCATCATGTATTTTATACTCCGTTTTTAACGTGCTTCCACCTCCCTACGTCATTTAAATTACTACTGTCACTGAGTTGCTGCTTTGCCTGACCGTCAGCGGCGTTAGCAGCGCGTATCGATGTATCCCCTCTCGTAGTATCTTTGCTTCTCTGCTATTACTTCCCGGTAGTTGTCTGTCTCAAGGCATTTGGGTCGCGAGTTCGGGTCTGCCCGTCGGTTGGAACGCGTCTGGAGCGCAGCTCGGACCTGCCAGTCGGGGAGTTGCAATGCGGCACTAGTAGCTGAGTGGTCAGTGCGACAGACTGTCAATCCAAAGGGCCCGGGTTCGATTCCCGGCTGGGTCGGAGATTTTCTCCACTCAGGGACTGGGTGTTGTGTTGTACTAATCATCATCATTTCATCCCCATCGACGCGCAAGTCGCCGAAGTGGCGTCAAATCGAAAGACTTGCACCAGACGAACGGTCTACCCGACGGGAGGCCCTCGTCACACGACATTCCATTTCAATGCGGCACTAGTGCAGTCAGGTTGGAGCAGCAGTGAGGTCAGCGTCGACCATTGCCACCGCGCATCACTTGAGCCGGGCCACGGTTTTGGTGGACCGTCGGTCGGTCGTCCCACCGGACGACGCGTTTTGGCTCGCCGATCGTTCATGAGTCGACTGTGTGTGTGTGTGTGTGTGTGTGTGTGTGTGCATCGACTTCCGATTTGTCTTCATGTATGTTTAGTTACTGGTGGGTATCATTCAGGTCGTGCAAGTGTTTGTCAGGTTGTGTGTGCAGTTGGCGTGATTTCCTTTGAAAAGTTATTTTAAGTGTTGTCAGCATACGGGCTCTGAGAGGTCGGTCGCCTCATCGGGCGACGTGTAACTGGTTCTCCGAGCGCTTCCTGTTACCTGCCCTGGACACTAACGTAATTTCTGGCAGCGTCCTTTCCTCACCTGTTGTCGCTGTCCATCATGGTGTGTAATTTTGACAGTTAATACATACTCCATTGATGATTATCACGTTGGTAACCTTTTCTGTTTGAGTTCTCATGTACTGATTGATGGGAAGCAAGTCGTTGTGCCAGTCCGTCCGTGGCTGTCCCCTGGTTGGGATACGAAGGATCAAGTGAAGTTGGGTTCACCACTTGTCTCGCCTAAGTGAACGAGGGCAGACTGACCTCCCTAGGGGCTTCTGAGTGCCACCGGTGTTTAGTTATCTTGTTTCAGCTACTTAAAATTTAAGGCTTATGGCTATTTTTCCTTTTTCTTAAAAATTTTCCAAAATTAATTCTTAAATGTATGTTTCAAGCTTAAACATTCCGGCCATCTGCCTTTAAAAGATTGTGTTATATCTTTTAAAACTTTGAACCTTGTGGCCTTCATCCATTGTATTCCAGCCGGCCGCGGTGGCCGTGCGGTTCTAGGCGCTCCAGTCCGGAGCCGCGCTGCTGCTACGGTCGCAGGTTCGAATCCTGCCTCGGGCATGGATGTGTGTGATGTCCTTAGGTTAGTTAGGTTTAAGTACTTCTAAGTTCTAGGGGACTGATGACCACAGCAGTTGAGTCCCATAGTGCTCAGAGCCATTTGAACCATTGTATTGCACCTTGCATATGTTTGTTCTATGTAATTTGCTGTGATGTTGTTATTTTAATTATTTTATTGCTATCTTAACTGGAATTTTATCTTGTTGATTTGTTAAGATTTCTTGTTTGGAGACCTTCAGCCGTGAAAGAGTTGCATTCGGTAAAGGTCCGACTAGGTGCCGCTTGGGTTGTAAAGGTGTTATTAAATTACAATAAATTACAATTTAAAGGTGAAACTGACCCCGACCTTATTTGGCCCTTTCCACAATCCTAATTACCTGTACCGCACAATGAGTTTAGCGGGAGTCTCAGCTACCATTCATGAACAGCACTGAATAGGGTGTTTTCCGACAGGAAAACTCTCTCCCCGATACCGATGTTATCACCCAACATACCCTACAGAGTATCAACACGTTGTGTTGGCCTGCTCGATCACCAGGTCTGTCTCCAATCGAGAACATAATTGTGGGATATCATTGGCCCACAACTGCAGCGTCATCCACAAACTAAGTGTAACAGGCATTGGCAAATCTCACATTAACCCGTGATCTTGCAATGTTAATCGCGTATATATGGTACCCAGCCAAATGTGTTCCCGAAATCTCGTTACTACACATTAATTTTTTTTTCTAGAGATTTTTTCCCCGGAAGTATATTACACAGTCGCGCAGCTTACAGTTCTCAGAACATTTTCCAGAGCTGTTGACAACCCAGGTGCTAGCCAGGACTGGTGGGATCGGCGGGGACCGGGTTGAGGGGTCTGGAAGCTGTGCCGTTAAATGACGCCGCGTCGGTTTACGACGGCGCGGCTGCCGGTGTCGGGTGCCATAACGGCGGGCCGCTCGCGCGGACCCACTTAACGTGTAAATGCGATTAGGCCGGCGGCCCACCTGGAGACGGGCCACCGCAGTCCCGGTCCTGGAGGGGAGCCGCGCTTACCTCACCTGGCAGCTCCTTCTCCACGATATCCCACTCAGGCGGCTGCCTCATCAAACTTATATCCACCGCTGATACCACACCACACGACTCTGCCAGACCATGCACTGAACACGAGACTAGAACAACGACCAAGAAATTTCGATTAAACACTAAAGCTTAAAGTCATTCAGTGGATTTTGTTGCGGTGAAAATCGAATTTTTACTTTTATTTTTGTGCTCGGTATTCCTACCGACGGTGAACCCGTACTCTACCAATAAAATTAATGAGTTTATTCTGGGATACTTTCTGAGGTTTCTGTTATAACGGACCTGTACCCTACAGTGGCAGGGGTAAAATACAGGGAGCGAAAGGCTATTTACAACTTGTACAGAAACCAGATGGCAGTTATAAGAGTCGAGGGGCACGAAAGGGTAGCAGTGGTTGGGAAGGGACTGAGACAAGGTTGTAGACTTTCCCCGATGTTATTCAATCTGTATATTGAGCAAGCAGTACAGGAAACAAAAGAAAAATTCGGAGTAGAAATTAAAATCCATGGAGAAGAAATAAAAATTTTGAGGTTCGCCGATGACATTGTAATTCTGTCAGAGACAGCAAAGGACGTGGAAGAGCAGTTGAACGGAATGGACAATGTCTTGAAAGGGGGGTATAAGATGAACATCAACAAAAGCAAAACGAGGATAATTGAATGTAGTCGAATTAAATCGGGTGATGCTGCCAGAATTAGATTAGGAAATGAGATACTTTAACTATGAGTTTTGCTATTTGGGGAGCAAAATAACTGATGATGGTCGAAGTAGAGGGGATGCAAAATGTAGACTGGCAATGGCAAGGAAAGCGTTTCTGAAGAAAAGAAATTTGTTAACATCGAGTATAGATTTAAGTGTCAGGAAGTCGTTTCTGAAAGTATTTGTATGGAGTGTAGCCATGTATTGAAGTGAAACATGGACGATAAATAGTTTGGACAAGAACAGAATAGAAGCTTTAAAAATGTGATGCTACAGAAGAATGCTGAAGATTAGATGGGTAGATCACATAACTAATGAGGAGGTATTGAATAGAATTGGGGAGAAAAGGAGTTTGTGGCACGACTTGACTAGAAGAAGGGACCAGTTGGTAGGGCATGTTCTGAGGCATCGAGGGGTCACAAATTTAGCATTGGAGGGCAGCGTGGAGGGTAAAAATCGTAGAGGGAGACCAAGAGATCAATACACTAAGCAGATTCAGAAGGATGTAGGTTGCAGTAGGTACTGGGAGATGAAGAAGCTTGCACAGGATAGAGTAGCATGGAGAGCTGCATCAAACCAGTCTCAGGACTGAAGACCACAACAACAACAACGAGACGTATTCAAAAACTAAGCTACTTAGGTCATACAAAATAAGCGGATGAGAAAAATTTTTCTACTGACAGTAATACGAGGGTATTCGGAAAGTAGTAATGCGAGGGTATTCGGAAAGTAGGGTGCGATCGGGCGCGAAATGGAAACCACAGTGAAAATCGGATGAAGCTTTGAACAGATGTGTTGGTCAGCGCCTTTAGTAGGCGAGTCGATCGCGGTACGTCGCTCATTTCAGTCCTGAGCTCACACTGAGAACGTAAACATGACTAAAAAGTAGTATCTCCCGTCAAGTATGAGGCCCTAGTGAAACAATTCGCCTGAAGCCATGCAGCCCACATAAGACACCCGTCATGCGTTTCGTTCCACATGAAAATTCTTGGCCACAGTCTGGAGGGACAATGAAGATGCTGGTGCAGCTTTCTCCATGGGAAGCGTTTGATCAACCACAATACAGCCCATAATTGGATCCCCCTGAGGTTCATTTCTCCTCACATGAACCGCCAGCTAAGAAGACAACCTCTTGGCACAGACAACTAGTTATAGGCCAGCGTAAAGAATTGGCGAAAATAACACGCGGCCGCCTTCTATGACGATGGTATTGGAAAAATGGCACAATGCTACTACAGATGTCCAAGTCGGAACGACGACTAAATAGATAAGTAGGTGGAAGTCGTAGCAAACTGTTGCAAATAAAGCATTTTTTTATTTTTACAGTGGTTTCCATTTCGCGGCCGATCGGATTTTACTTTCCGAATAGGCCTCGTATTTTACTACATATGTACGTTACCTTTCAGCATAATCGCACTTCACATCTATACACTTTCTGCAACGCTGCACCATTTTCTTTAAGGCTCCTGCATAGAAGTCTGCCACCTGGGGATTGCACCAGTTGGCAACACCGCACTTGAGTTCATCGTCGTTTGGAAATGGTTGTTCACCCAGAAACTTTTTCAAATCCAAGATGGGAGTGTACGGGGCCTGATCAGAAACCTCCAAAGGAAAATCTTGAATCGCCTTCTTGGTTTTGAGAGCAGCATGAGGGCCTGTGTTGTCATGAAGGAGGATTACACCAGGCAACGGTCTCCAGTAGCGTCGATTATGGATCGCACGTCCCAGTTTCGTCAGCGTTTCACACTGCACGTGAACCGCTAACTGTTGACACCGCAGTCCATGAAATCAATCAGAACGACGCCCTTTTCGTCCCAGAGAAATGGTAGCCATCATTTGTGATTCGAGAACTGAGATCGCTTAAACATTTTTGGTTTGCATTGACTGATTATTCCGTAGGTTCTTGGTAGAACAATTTATACAGTATTAATGAAAACACGCACATCAAGGTGTAATGTTCCACAATATTCATTATTTATTTCACAAGCGGTTTTTAGTCTGTTACGCCATCATCAAAAAATGGTTCAAATGGCTCTGAGCGCTATGGGACTTAACATCTGAGGTCATCAGTCCCCTGGAACTTAGAACTACTTAAACCTAACTAACCTAAGGGCATCACACACATCCATGCCCGATGCAGGATTCGAACCTGCGACCGTAGCGGTCGCGCTGTTCCAGACTGAAGCGCTTTGAACCACTCGGCCACTCCAGCCGGCATGCCGTCATCAGGTACCTAATGTTTTTATTCATAATTTTTACTTTTGGTGAACTTGAATGGCGCCACTGCATTGACTGTTGTTTCGATTCTGTGTTGGCGTACAATTTACAAGTCTCGTCTCCCGTAACAATGTGAAAAACAAATCATCTCCATCTTGTCTATACACCATCGTCCACTACACATTCTTTGCTCTTTGTGTTGATCAGTGAGCATTTTTGGGTACCAACTGGCTCATAGTTGTCAATTGTGATCACTTCGAAGTTTTCGGTTCACTTGATCAACGAAGTCGTCGATCTGAATACTGGAATTGCCACTCCGAAGTTCATCGTGAAAATTTGTGCGGGCATTTTTAAATTCTCGACACTATTTTTTCGAACTTGTTTGTCACTCACTATTTCAAGTCTATACACGAGGCAAAATTCACGATGGATTTCAGCAGCTGAAGATCCTTTTGGCAACAAAAATCATATCACACAGCGCTCTTCACAACTGGTGGGATCTACGACTGTCTCCGCCATCGCCATCTCCTTTCACCGACTGGAAAATGATTAGTGGAGCAAACGAATACTGCAGTAGTTTCCTGAAGAGTCGGTAGCCAGCGCTACATGCGTGAAACTTGATTCAGGCCTACCATCAGTTAAATGTCATCGGCCTTGTATAATAATGTAGGAATTAATTTTTGCAGGGATGTCAAATAAAGACAAACCTGTATTTATACCATACGCAATTTGAAAACAAAAATGACTGTTGACAGTGTTGACTCCGATACGACTGAGCCATGAACACACGAGATCCTTGGAGCTCAGTTATCGAACCTACCTGCCCTGTGTATGTTTCTGCGCCGTTGCTGGGAAACGAGGACGAAGGGCGACAAGAGAGCCCATCAGTGGCGGTGGACCATCACGCGGGTTGCAGTTTGGAATGTCAGCTGATCGACGAGTGTAGGAATCGGGCCTGTTCGGGAACCGTTGCGTCGTGTTCTCTTGCCTGTAACGAGCACTAATGTTGCTCTTAACCGACGTATGTCCCACTACATCATAATTCATTTCGGATGTAACTCGCATTTGTGGTCATTTCTCCGACATTATGTTGTGAGCAAAGATCCTCCATTGTATTTCCCTATTAGGCTGTATTTAGCTGATTCTCAGGGAACAGTCGCGATTTGTGACGAAAGTGGATTGTAATTGGGATTTTGATTCCTACTTAGCGTGTTACTGAGTAATGTGGCCTCAGCAATTACTACTAAATCCCTTGCTCTTTGAGTTACTTGTTTGGCGTATTCACTGCTTTCCAGCGTTGTTTTACTTATTGGTGCTTTGCATTTTTTCAGAAGAGTGTTCAATTCTTCTTATGTGTATGTTTAGCAGGACACCTTAACCATTATTGAATACCTCGTTTATTGAATTCTGACGCGAGCCTGGAAAGAGGCTTTAGTTGGTCTTGTGATTACCACGATATCATTTTCGGAAATTTAGATTCCCAGTACATCTGCGGAAAGGGTATCTATTTTTGTAATACAGATGATTCTACTAAATTCGCATTATTTGTTATTACCTGTTTACTGAACAAGTTACCTGCTTAGTAATTGCACTGCGATTTTTGTTGTTTGCTTGCTGTTTCTGCCTGCCGGGATTAGCTAATTAATTCTGTGTTTGATCGGCTACTGCCATTATTTATTTGCCTTCTACCCCCTGAAATATTTTGCTTTACTTTGCCGTACTATATTTCAGTTGTACATGGCATTGACCAGAGGTCGTTTATACTTATAATTAATTTCTCTTGGGATTTGTTACAGCTGAGCCCTTCTAAAGTTCGCTTAAGTAAACCTAGGCACCACCGTCTGGAAGTGGTTTTGTTCGTCGTTTGAGGCTTGGCAACTTGCTGTGGACTTCTCCCGAATTTCGCACTCTGTACCTTGTGTGGCTGATCGGCCATTGCGTCGTAAAGCTCACTGTATTTACATGTTTGACAGTCTGACTGCTCACGGAGGTGTGTTTGGACATAAGGTCACTTAAAATAGTTACTAATGGACGTCTTATGTGGTGTGGTGTGGTGTAAATACCGAAGCACCTTCGTCCACTGCAAATCTTGTTGCACGGCCGCCGACTGTTGATACTGTTATCCCATGTCTGTCGTAAATGTTATGAAAGTTTTTTGAGTGGTGAAATATTGTGCGCTTAAGACTGGTCAGTGATGCTTTAACCTGATCTCTAGGGGCGAGGCATCTTGTTGCTTAACGAAATTTTTATATAAAATTTAGTTACCTTAAAGGGCATCGACGTAATTGGACCTTAAACCGTTTGATCTGTTGCAAAGGGCAGTTTTTTGTTTGATCAAATTAAATTCTTGACCTGTCATTCTCTATTAGTGAGCAATACTGTACGGCAGTTAATAATTCTTGCTGCAACTGCTTTCTAGTTCAGATCAACTTGATAAGAACAGGAAGTACGCCAATGAACGGATCATCTTTTTTTGCGTATTTATTGATGTGGTGAACCTTGGTTTTAAGTGCCATATTTAATAGTCATCAGTGCTCCCGTTATTAAGTAATGTATTTAACTGACTCTAAATACATCAGTTGTTCTGATTAAGCATATACCATTCTGCTAACTGACCACCTTACCAATCCGCAACCAACTCCTTACCGCGTTTTCGGAGGAGAATATGGTAGTGTATCAGTGGCAGTGTTGTGAACCCGTGTCGAGGACATCCTATCTTGCGAAAACCTAGCTACAGCATGGGATGGTTATATGGGGCTAGGGAACAGTGGGCAGCATTGCGGAGCTGGGGCAATGCTTTTGAGGTGTTCATAATCCAAGTTGTACTCAATGATTTTGGTAATCGGCTAATAATAAGCACAGACCCTAAACAGAAGGCTGCAATTGAAGAATTGTATGATAACAGCATCTGCTGTCAGCTGTAGAGTAGCTCGCTCAAACAGCATGAGAATGTGGTTCGGGATGAGAGTTGTATTCCTGGGCAGGCCAGTCAGTGACAAATGTCCTGGTCCACTGTGTGAGACCAGATAGAAATGTGGGAATTATTTAACAAATTATCGAACAAACTCTTGTCTATGGTGTAGGGGATCATGAGATTACATGTTGACTCTAATGAACCGGTGGTGGACTTTTTATGGTTAACTGTGTATTGTGTACGACTACGTACTCAATGGGAAGGAGAGGTGAGCTATAGAGTAGTGTGCCAACTGTCGTCGTAGGAAATCCGGACAAGACCAGCAATGATTAAAGAAGACGTTAACACTGTTGACAGAAGATTTACTTAACCCTGGAAACAGAATCGAGCTATCAATGTCAAAGGGATGAGGCTCTCTGTACTAAAGCACAAACGATGGAGTGGGAGCCATGAGAAGGACGCGACTGTATAGCACAATATAGCAAAGGAGTGCCGTGTCTCGCGTCCACCGGCTGTCCTACACCACAGCGACAGAGGGCGGTCATAGTCCAGAGACTCTACAGGCGTGGCTCAGCGGGAGCGCAACACTGGCTCCAACAGATGCCGTGCGACTGACAGAAACTGCGGTTCCGTTGCTCATTCAAAGACGCACATAGAGGTGGTATTGATACGTGATACCATACTATGTGCTTGTAACCATGTTATGTGTTACTGATTTGGTAATTTTTCAGGTTGTCTAACCTCTGACTTGCAGGAGGCTACTCAGAACTGTTTCAGAAGCTGTTTGTATGGGTGAAACATTGAGTATGTTCCGACAGAGGTTGTAAGGAGAATACTTGTTTAGTCAGTGTCGTAATGACCTAGGGAGTCAATATTTTCATCAGTTTCAGGGACATGATAAATTTTGGTGCTGTATATCGAAGACGTCTGCAACACAATGATGGCTTTTTAATTTGGCTTTTCTCCATCAGAAGCCGTTAGTAAAATTTTGGGAAGGATGTGTCGAGAACACAACACACAAGTTTAATTTTCTATTAAGCTCAAAACTAATCTGAGTTAGATAGGTTGGTGTCTAACAATGAAAATGTCTGCTTCGGTAATGAGAAGTGGGTTCCAACATGTATTTTTGAATGCAAGAGCGAAGTTTACTCGTCCAGAATGATCAACCTAATGTCAAGACTAATAATGTGAGGGCATGTTTGCAGCACAACGAAGTAGGGCAGTTAATGCTCGTCTGTGATACCATGAAACATGAACTGGTTTGTGTGCTGTTAAATTTTGGTAGTAATGTATCACTGTCAAAATGGCAATGGTAGAGAAAAACTCTTCCTGTTTGTAAGCTACTTGTGTATAGAAATCAAATGTACGTAGTCAGGCTATTTTCACTGTTGGGTAAGGTGCAACCACATCTTTGCATTCTGAGTAACTATTGGCCTACTGAATTCACCAATACAGAAGGATTGAGGACTACCATAGTCCTATGAGCTTCTTCTTGAGCCCACCATAGGCATATTAAATTATGATGAAATGCCATTATCTTCAAATTTAGGGCAGAGGAGAAGTATTTTATTTGCATGTGCTGGCACAAGCACGGGGTGTGTTTTGAAGAGGCAGAGCGGTCAGCGTTTGAGATATCCCATTTGAGAAGAGAGAAGGGATGTGCCTTGTCTAATACGATACGATACTGAAGTGCCTCTAGCGTTCAGAAATACGATGCAATGTTCCTTCGCACATGGTGTACGGGAATATACATAATGGATTTACAAGTGCAGGCTGTAGACACATGGTTGTTGATATATGGAAGTTTGGGCCTGGCCGTGGAGAGTGCTCAAATACCCTACGATAGGTTTAAAACCTCGCAATAAGTGAGAAATCCGGGTTAGAGTCCGATCTGATATGTTTGCAACTGCGAATATATTTCATGCCTTGCTCTAGGTCTCGGGACAGTATCAAGAAGTACCCTCTCATTGATTGGGAGTGAACGACAAAATCCAGTATAAGATCTTGCTGACAGATCAGGTGTCAGCAGTCGCTTTGTCATTTAACATCAACAAATACAGAAGAATTATTGATCAGCTTCTAGTTGATGTTCCAATTCGACTTTGCTTCCATACCCGCTAAAATGGTAAGGATCAGATCTGTCTCCCCTAGATCCTCCACGCCATACTAAAAAGGTAGTAGGTTTGTGCTGATGGAGGTGGACGCCTTGTTCGGTTTTATGTGGCTATTGCTGAGTAAGGCACATCCTACCAACATAACCATTTAGGATATTACTCATATTTTCTCTGTCTCAGGATCCCGAATACTGTGGTTAGTGACAATGCGCCGGCAGAAATTATAATAGTTTGCTTTACCAGTGCTGTTTCTCATGTACTCACCACACCCTATTATACCGAACGCTCTTTTGTGGTGCCACAATACTAAGTCAGTCACGATCATCTACTATAAGAAGTCGCAGATGAGCTGAGATGAATCTGTTGGGTGGCTTAATTTCGCCTTCACGTGGCTGTCTATGAATCTCACAGGACCATTCTCTCCAAATTTATGTTCACATACCCTGTTAACCTGCAACTTTCCAACTTGCGCTACTTTAATAAACTCCATCGTGAAGATAATGATCCTAAGGTCATTAAGAAGAATAAGAAATCGGCAACAAAAAACACCAGGCTGTGAGAGTGTGGGTGCTATTCTGTCATTCTGCCCAACGGATCAATCTGAGATGTACCCTTTACCCTGTTGCTCCTGCAAGATGCAATTTCCACTCGCACACTACTACAGATGTCCGACAGGTGCTCCTAACGTTCTAAAGAGAAATGCCTGAAAAACTTTCAGCAATAAATATCTTCTGGAGTCGTCCGCTGTAAGGAAATGACTGAAGAATTCACAGAATTTCTTACGTAACCAGTGGCATACTTGGGTACTGAATTATGCTAGTTAGTGTAAGAAAAACATGAAACTGACGAAAATTATTATTTATTTGGCAAAAATTCTGAGAAATCACAAAGGCACTTTTAGTTATGAACTGAACAAGTTATTTCTGGGTTCTTTTCGGAATGTGAAGTTACCTCTTAAGGATAGGATTAGCTAATGAAATCTCTATACAAAGTTCAAGATTGTATATGACTTGGCAGAATGGGTGAGCGTCGCACCTGCTCAACTTGAATAATTATCCGTTAGAACATTGCTAGGTATGGTCGAGGCTGTCGCGTGTGGAATGCAGCAAAGTGTATTGTAGTGGAGGAAATATGGGGCTCGCAATAGCTGTAGCGCACAATACCGTAAGCTGTGATGACTGTTGTCTGCGCTGCTCGCTGCTGACAAATAAGGTAACTCTCGTTCCAACTGGATTGACCTTGGCCAACCAAACTCCCCCTACGCCTTGATGTAGTCAAGGACTCCTATTCGCCCCTAGTCTAACTATTGGCGTGGTACACCGGTCAGATAACCAGTCCACCGCGATGCCACTCAAAAATTCGCTCGCATGCAATTAACTATAACTCTGTCCGTTCACACTGCACAATAAGTGTGGCGGCCAACATAATAAAGAATGCTTAATTGCTAGGACTCAATATAGAGTCGCACGCCGATTTGCTCTCGACAGAGGTGCTCTCCCAGTGAAGTACTGAGGACAGACTTGTTCCTCACTTTTTGAGTACACGAACGAGCGCACACGCTCTTGTTACGTGTTCTCGCTCCAAGAGCAACAACGTAACGGACCCTCTCCATGCAAGATGTGAAGTGGTATAACTTTTGGCCTCTTCCATTACTCCTTCAGCTCAAGGCATCAGGAATATCGTCTGCCAATCAGCATTACTCTTCTAAAACGGGAGAATGACGTTTCGTTTAAGGCGACCAAATCGGAAATCTGTAGCATCGGCATTTGGCGTTTGCTGTCTCCCTGTGAAAACATCTGAAACTGCATCCTATTTTTGTAAAGAATGCATAGGCTGGGTGCACCCACACAATGTAGCGGAATTTGCTTTTAAGCCGAACACGGGTTCGTTCTCCCCTTCCAATCGGAGAAACACTGTCCGCTCCACAGGCGGTCGCAGTCCAACGTAGATAGGCTGAATCGTCCTCTGAAGGGACCGGCCTCTTGACATTTGGTCTGCCTCTCCTAAACTAAAAGCACTTGTGACCGTCGTGTCTTGAATGTGTGTGTGTGTATGCCAGCCTCGAGTGTCTCAACCCCAGTGCGCACTTGTTATTTGCATATCATTTACATGAATTCATACAACATTGACTTTATCTTATCGAGTTTGGGTTCGAATGAAGCTTCTTGATGTGTGGAATATGATAGTGAGGGCGGAATATGTAAGCAATGAAGGTCAGGAGACCACAACGTCTTACATACCTCCCTCCTTGTCACAAAGTTTTTGTCTGGGCTTTGTCAATGCCGCAGAAAACATTGACAAAGTCAGGCAAAAATTGTTCTTTTAGATTTTCCAATAAACTTTTCTCAGCCATTCTTAACAATTTTTTTCTATGATTTCTTTATAGCTATTGTTTCTATTTTTTTATTCTACAATTTATGTTTTGTTGTTAGGCAAATATAGACTTTACAATGTTTGTTTTTCTTTGTCGTTGCCAGTATGTGTCTGTAATTTACTTTTTCATTTCCAAAAATTGTTGTTACAATATTAATTTTCTAAACTCGTAAGTGTACAGTGTATTATGTCTTGGTGTGGTTAGATCTTTTCTTCAGTTAGGCTTTGCGTAAATGTTCACAAAAGCTCTGTTGTGTTACTTTGTTTTATTTATTTAGGCATTATCTTTTTCTTTATGTGTCACTGTTTTTTGTATAAGAATGAAGAAGCGTTTCCTCTTAAATCTATCCTCAGTATTAATATTATTACCCCAAAAAGGTGTTTTTGAATGTTACTTAAAGAAGAAAAATCCTGCACAAATCCTTTTCTAATATTACATATAAAAGAAATAACTAGGCTTTCCATGACTTTGTGAGATTATATAACAATACTAACTAACTTTCAGTACAAAAGGGTTTAAAGTATCTATAAATTATGAACTTTACATACATAATAAAAATAATTACTTTTACATAGAAAGAGGAGAAAAATATCGTATTACAAATGTATATATTTTTCAAAATCTACACTTGTTTTAGTGCAGAGAGAATTTATTTATTTATTTATTTTTTCGAAATAGTCTTTTAGTTTTGTGGTGCTCTGTCAGTTTCTGTGCTTGGCGATCTCCATTGAAGTACTGCAAGGCGTTGACTCATTTATATGGGTGTCACAAATCATGTGAGAAGCAGTATAGCATGCGATGCCGAGTCTTAGATGTTGACGTTGTCATCATGAAGTGGTATTCTCACCAATGGTTGTTAATGTCTGTGGTTTACTGAATATACAGTGATGTCCTTGTACTCCTTTACTATCACACCAGGTGCGGTATGGCAGTTCTATGATTGTAGTTGATTACCGGCGATCGTCACCCAATATTGTGCTGTGACATCTTGGTACTTCACACCTGGTTCGGTATGGCAAGTCGATGATTTGGTGGGGAGAATACTGTTCATTTTGGTGAATCTATTTCTAGATAGTGTTGGTTGGTACTACTTAAAATTCTGTTTGCCGTTCGCTTGTATTTGTTTGTCGATTCAAGGTTTATTTTTGAAGAGGTGGTTGTGATAGTTGCCATGCCTCAAAGTTCATGGAAGGACGTTTGTAGCTATTTGCTTTGTACGATAGGAGAGAAAGGTATCTTGCTGTCTTCTGCCCTTCTTCTTCTTGCATCTTCCGTTCTTCTCTTCTTTCTTGCATTCTTCTGTTCTTCTTGGGCTAGTAATATGTGAATTTTAGTGTAGGTGTGATATAGGATTTGTAGGATCTGACTTCCTTTCCAACTGCTACTTGATGAGTTTGTAAATCTTAGTAATTTTTTTGTACCTTCATTGTCGTCTCGTCGTATTATGATTCTCCCCACGCTCTTCCGTTGTGTAGCAATGTCATGACATATGAAATGTCCGTGCTGCACGTTGTCCTTCTGAAGTCCAACTGGTTCCAACCTGCATTTCCAGTGTGGCGTTGGTCTTCATGTTGTTGTTATTGCCCTAAGTGCTTTCTGAACATGTCTGTACCCTCTCCGTCGCTATCTCGAAGCATCTGATGTTAAGGGAGCTGGTGATTGATGTTAGTGGCGATGTCCCACTGAATGGTAGAAATATTTTCCATTTTTGTTTTACATATATTTGTTATTTACAAAAAGACTCTGATTTTATATAATGCAAAAGTTTTCTGATTGTGTCAATTCAATCTTTACGTTTTGCAGTATTCGGTGGCCTAACTTCTACATCTGGTTTCTCTTTGCTATGTTGTTCTTGTCTCTGTGGACCATAATTTCCTCGGTAATTATTCACGCCTCGTCTCGCCAGTTGCTGTTTCTAACATCGTGACCTCTTTCAAACTACCCTTGACCGTTGGCGTTTTGATTCCTATACTCATATCCACCACTGTATGAGTGTCCATTACCCTTCCTATTTCGGAACCAATTATTCTGGTTATCGTTTCTATGCCAATTGTCTCCATTGTGCCACTGTCCTTGTCTGTTAAACTGACTGAAATGATTGTTGTTAGGTTTACGATTTTTTTTTTTTTGTCATCAATCTACTGACTGGTTTGATGCGACCCGCCACGAATTCCTTTCCTGTGCTAACCTCTTCATCTCAGAGTAGCACTTGCAACCTACGTTCTCAATTATTTGCTTGACGTATTCCAATCTCTGTCTTCCGCTACAGTTTTTGCCCTCTACAGCTCCCTCTAGTACCATGGAAGTCATTCCCTTATGTCTTAGCAGATGTCCTATCATCCTGTCCCTTCTCCTTATCAGTGTTTTCCACATATTCCTTTCCTCTCCGATTCTGCGTAGAACCTCCTCATTCCTTACCTTATCAGTCCACCTAATTTTCAACATTCGTCTATAGCACCACATCTCAAATGCTTCGATTCTCTTCTGTTCCAGTTTTCCCACAGTCCATGTTTCACTACCATACAATGCTGTACTCCAGACGTACATCCTCAGAAATTTCTTCCTCAAATTAAGGCCGGTATTTGATATTAGTAGGCTTCTCTTGGCCAGAAATGCCTTTTTTGCCATAGCGAGTCTGCTTTTGATGTCCTCCTTGCTCCGTCCGTCATTGGTTATTTTACTGCATGGGTAGTAGAATTCCTTAACTTCATTAACTTCGTGACCCTCAATCCTGATGCTAAGTTTCTCGCTGTTCTCATTTCTACTACTTCTCATTACCTTCGTCTTTCTCCGATTTACTCTCAAACCATACTGTGTACTCATTAGACTGTTCATTCCGTTCAGCAGATCATTTAATTCTTCTTCACTTCCACTCAGGATAGCAATGTCATCAGCGAATCGTATCATTGATATCCTTCCACCTTGTATTTTAATTCCACTCCTGAACCTTTCTTTTATTTCCATCACTGCTTCCTCGATGTACAGATTGAAGAGTAGGGGCGAAACGCTACAGCCTTGTCTTACGATTATTACTATTTGAATATTCGTCCCTAGTCCTCTCCTTTTGCTCTTCCCTTCCCTTTATTTTTTCTTTCACCTCTTCTTTAAACATAAATTCAAGTTCCCTTAAAACCTCTTTGAATTCTTCGGTATTTTCATTTTTTCCTACTGTCGCCTGTTGATAGTTTACCGGTAATTCCATTCTACATAGACGTATCAGCTCTCCGTTACTGTATGGCTTGTCTAAGCATTGCTTCTTTTTGTCCATTGTATCAAAGAATTTTACCACACTTTTCTCTCCTCAGTTTTCATATGGTGCCATCTGAAGTAACTCGTATTTGATTTTGTTTTGCGCCTCCTTGGACCAATATCTTTCGAGAAATGCTGTTCTGAACTGTAGGTAAGACGTACAGGTAGACGCGATCTTTTGCATCACCTCTGCTACTGTCCCTGACATGTGTGCACAAATGAAATCAAGTTTGTGAGATACGCTCCAGTTGTTTGGTAAGCCTACTTGAAACTGGTCGATGCATGTGCGTGCATGCAAGCTACCGCCTTCTTCCTTGAGATGTTGAAATTTTTTAACTGTAAGGAAGTGGTCTGTATCATATCTACTCATAAATCCGGTTTATGGCTGAGTCACGGACTCAGATAATCTGCCACTGCTTGTGTCGTCGTGTTTATTCTCTGGTAATCTACTGCCTGTCTGCCTATTCTCAATTTCCTGACTCATATCCGCGTCATATCGTATCATTGGTGAACAAAAGTGTTGTTCGTGTGTTTCTACTCTCGTCGTTCGTGGTATAGTACCTGTGCTGCTATTATGTTGTGTCGCTAGTTTTACTGGTTCAGTTGCCTGTCTTTGGATTGGTATCGCCTGAATGTATGTGTTCCGTTTTTCTAGGTACTGTGCCTGGTCCTGTGGCATGTCATGTATTACTTTAATCGGGGTTTTCTGTTTCGATTTCTGCGTGAGTGTTACGTCTAGCCTTGGTTCTACTTGAACTTTCTTAGACGGCGCGTGTTCGTGAACTGAATTAATGCTTGACGCGTCAGTTGTTTCGCTACAGGTGTAATCGGTCTCGATCTTTTCTTCGATAGTTTTTATCAACTCTGTTCGAAGCTTTTCAAACTGATCTTTGTTTTTAAGTTCTATTTCATTGATCCGCCGATCATATTTTTTTTCAGTGCAAACCTTGTGACCTTGCTTTGAATTGCTTGTTCTTCCGAAATTTGTATTGCTGTTCAAGTGGCTTTTTCCGTAAAACGTTCCACCTATTTGTCAACGTTTACGATGTCCAATTGGACCTTGTCCACGTCAGTGCGTAATTGCTGCTGTCTTTGTGTTAGTACCTGAATTCTTTCTCTAGATTCTTTCGCGTCTTTGTTTATCTGAGTGATCTGACTATCAATTGTGGCAATTCCTTCTTCCATCTGGATTTTAAGATATTGAATCTGTGTCTTAATCTCTTGTCTCAAGTTCTGATTATCCTGTTTCAATTGCTGATGCTGTTCAGTCATCTGTGTATTCTGTTTCGTTATACTATCGTTCATTTTTAGTAACATCTCCATGATCGCGTCCTGTCCTGTAACGCTGCCTTCTGCTGAACTATGTACTCTCGATCTATTGTTTTCTAGTCGGTCAGTTACGTTGTTTACTGGGCTATGCTGTGGCATTTCTAAGTTTGATAACTGCAATAACCCGTGCTGTCTGTGTTGAGCACTAGTTGCGTTTGTCATTGAACCATTACGAGGCTCAAACAACTCCGCATTCTGCCCTCTATGTTGTGTATATCTTGCGTTTGCAGGTACAGTTGCGTCTGTTACGGAACCTTTTCGTGGCGCTCGTAACTCCGCAAAATTCTGTGTCTGTTGTTGGGGCATATTTAGAATGCGTACGATAGGTTCGACGTATTCTAAATGTTCCCCCTTCTTCCTCACTGTCTATTTCTCTTTGAACGTTAGCTAACTGCCGGTTAACTGACTATATTGACGCGTATTCTGTCCCTGAATATGCGGCAAACAAACGCGCTTCTTGTGCTCGTTTCGCTTCTAATCTTTGCCACTTCCTACGTGGGCTGAATATTCCTGGCTCAGAATATGCCCTACCTGGAATTTCATATTCTGGAAATTCGATGTTCTCGTCCTCTCTATTCCCATCCATCTGATCTGTCTCAATTTTATCCCAGTGTAACTGGATTTTGCAGTTCCCCGACTGTCCTATCCTCTGATTCAACGTCTGTCCTAATCTCAAGTTCACCTTCTGTCCTATTCTCAGTAAGCTCGTTTACTTGCTATCTGGTTGGTTCTCACCCATCTTGACTACTTGCTGCCTCTCACGCAACCTTTTGGATTGTGCTCTCGTTAACATGGAAATTGTTTCAACACACCACAACCCTATCTACAAAACTGTACAACTACTTACCAGTTGATTGAAACAACAACAACGTCGTGAGTTCTCGGCTAATGTTATGTCTGCTCTGCTACAGTCTCCAATCTCCACCTGTGCGCATGCAAAGGGAGAAAAATGTTATTTCTTAAGTCTAACTTATGTGATGCTGCATCACACTGCGTTTCTGGGTCACTCTGCGTCTGTTCCTATCACCTGAAAATCCTATGCCCTAACAGCTACACAAAAATCTTTTTAAAAATGCAAAATTTTCCAACACAATCACACACGCCCTTTTCACTACAATTCTGCTTTCTTCACTACCTGTATCTATTCTGATCCCAATCTTTGCAAATAGCTATTTAATACATTATAGAAAGTTGTTCGAAGTGCCACTGCTGCAACCTGTCGTACCTAACAATCCTGGCACTTTCCTATCCTGGTAGCTTACCAAGTTTACCTATCCTGGCAGGGTCACCATTTTCTGTGAGTGTGTGGGTGCTATTCAGTCATTCTGCCCAACGGATTAATCTGAGATGTACCCTTTACCCTGCGGGTCCTGCAAAGTGCAGTTTCCACTCCCACTCTACGACGGAAGTCAGACAGACGCTCCTAACGTTCTAAAGAGAAATGCCTGAAAAAAGTTCAGCAATAAATATCTTCTGGGACCATCTGCTGTAAGAAAATGACACGAAAATTCACAGAATTTCTTACGTAACCAGTGGGATACTTGGGTACTGGAGTAATGCTAGTTAGTGTAAGAAAAACATGAAACTAACGAAAATTATTATTTATTTGACAAAAATTCTGAGAAATCACAATGGCACTTTTAGTTATGAACTGAACAAGTTATTTCTGGGTTCTTTTCGGAATGTGAAGTTACCTCTTAAGGATAGGATTCGCTAATGAAATTTCTATACAAAGTTTAATATTGTTATTGACTTGGCAGAATGGGTGAGTGCCGCACCTGCTCAACTTGAATAATTATCCGTTAGAACATTGCTAGGTATGGTCGAGGCTGTCGCGTGTGGAATGCAGTGAAGTGTATTGTACTGTAGGAAATATGGGGCTCGCAATAGCTGTAGTGCACAATACCGTAAGCTGTGATGACTGTTGTCTGCGCTGCTCGCTGCTGACAAATAAGATAACTCTCGTTCCAACTGGATTGACCTTGGCCAACCAAACTCCCTCTACGCCTTGATGTAGTCAAGGACTCCTATTCGCCCCTAGTCTAACTATTGGCATGGCACACTGGTCAGATAACCAGTCCACCGCGATGCCACTCAAAAATTCGCTCGCATGCGATTAACTATAACGCTGTCCATTCACATTGCACAATATGTGTGGTGGCCAACACAGTGAACAACGCTTAATCATATGACTCAATATAGAGTCGCACTCCAATTCGCCCTCAACAGAGGTGCTCTCCCAGTGAAGTACTGAGGAGAGACTTCTTCCTCGCTCTTTGAGTACACGAACGAGCACACACGCTCTTGTTACGTGTTCTCGCTCCAAGAGCGACAACCGAAACGAACCCTCTCCACGCAAGACGTGAAGTGGTATAACTTTTGGTCTCTTCCATTACTCTTTCAGGTCAAGGCGTCAGGCATATCATCTACCAATCAGCAGTGCTCTTCTAAAACGGGAGCATGACGTTTCGTTTAAGGCGACCAAACTGGAAATCTGTAGCATCAGTGTTTGGCGTTTGCTGTCTACCTGCGAAAACCTCTGAAACTGCGTGCTATATTTGTAAAGAATGCATAGGCTGGGTGCTCCCATACAATGTAGCGGAATTTGCTTTTAAGCCGAACACGGGTTCGTTCTCCCCTTTCACTTGGGCAAACACTGTCCACTCCACAGGCGGTCGCCGTCCGACGTAGATAGGCTGAATCGTCCTCTGAGGGGACCGGCCTCTCGGCATTCGGTCTGCCTCTCCCAAACTAAAAGCTCTTGTGACTGACGTGTCTTGAATGTGTGTGTGTACACCAGCCTCGAGTATCTCAACTCTGGTTCGCACATGTTATTTGCATACCGTTTACATGAATTTTTACAACATTGACTTTATCTTATAGAGTTTGGGTTAGAATGAAGCATCTTGATGTGTGGAATTTGATTGTGAGGGCGGAATGTGTAAGCAATGAAGGTCAGGAGACCACATCGTCTTACAAGGCTTAATAACCGGAGGGATATTGTTAGCTATAACAGGGGTAGGCGTTTGATCCTCTACAGCCTGGAGGCACAGTCTGTTTGAGGAAGTTTTGTAGGCACAGCAAGGGGGACAGAAGGTCACTTCTGAGATGATGTCACGGTTTCTGGCTCTATACAAAGTGGTCCAAATCTTGTCCCCAGTTTTCGTGTCGGTCGCTATCGAGTAGCCTGCACTGTCAAAGAAGTTTACTTTTCCGTCGTAAATAAAATGAAGACTCAGTTGCGTAGGTTGGTAACTGCAAGGAAAGGCACGCTTGATATTTGTCGATTACAGCGCCATCCACGGGGAATCTATGAATGGGAAACAATGGTTTGTGTAAGCCGCAGGTATTGTTTGGCATAGAACCCAAATACGCAACGGAAACGAGGTCTCATCTCAAACGTATGTCCCCTTTATTAATAGTAATGTTTCACCAAAACATTTGTTTTGTATGATGCATCGCTTTCGAGATATTTAGTTGTGACAAGCTAAAACAAACACTACGCGTGCAGAGTGTTTCAGAACGATGCTTTAAAAACTTTGAGACAGTTTCCGTACACTAAGACAAGAAATAATGCCCAGTGAACATGGGCTCTAAAATGCATATCTTAAGAGCTGTAAGCACTCGTTCATCCTGGATAGTGAGAAACATATTTCTTCTACTGAACAAGTGATCATACCTCTTAAGGTACGCGCTTGACACCTCATATCTACTGGACTTTTTTTTTTTTTTCATCAATACTACCTCACACCAAACTATTGAAAGCAAAGAGCTTGCAGTAAGAGAGATGTGTTTCACATAATCGAAGATCAACAAGGCCTCACAGCTCTTCATTTATGTATTTTAGTGTTCATGCATACTAGACAGTTGTTTTCTTCATTTGGTGTAAGAGATGTGCCCCAAATTTGAAAACTTCATTATGAAACAACAAATGTATTAAATATACATACTGCGTTAGGGTCCCCAAGGAACCCTGGACAATGCCAACGCGATTTGGCTTGTCTGGCAGACACAGATAGCTTTAGCATAGGTGCAACCACAATGGATGGGTACCTGCGGAGAGGCCAGATTAACATGTGCTTCCTGAAGAGAAATAGCAGCCTTCTCAGCAGTTGCAGGAGCAGCCGTCTGGATGACTGACTGTTGTGACCTTTTAACACACGCAAGTTGTAGGTCACTGACGGTGTCAGTGCCGTTTCGATATCAAATTGATATGCAAATTAATTAAATTGACCAATTAATTCTCCCCTGCCCCTGACAAAGTCCACCCGCGCCCCCCACCATGCCCACCACCACCCCCAGATGATATCACGTGTTTTTCTCAATCCGCACATGGGCCCTAGACCCCTCCCCCCCCTCCCTCCTACCCATGCTCCCCCTCCCAGAGCCTACACCACTGGCGGAAATTTCGAATTTTGGCGGTAATTTCTTTGTCCCAGGGCTGACGTCTCTGTCAACCCCCACCCGGGAACTGGTAGGAAACTAAAATTAGTGATGCTCTTTCCTGGACTCAAACCCTGGTCCTCCTGGATGAAAAGCCAAATTGCACCCCACTAACACAATTATACCACCAGAAGCACTTAGAATTGACAGGAAATAAAAAAATGGCGGCGACCTTTCCGTGACTCAAACCCTGATTCTACCTGAAGGAAAGCACCCCCGCCCCCACCCCCTACATGGAAACTGTCCAGATGCAGGAGCGGAAGAGGTTAGGTTAGTGTACTTTATTTATTTTGGTCAGGAAACTGACCCAAAGATCAGTCCTAATTATGTAATTAATCATAAAGATCGTGCCTAATTACACAACCATATGAATAACGCAACACAAGGACAGAATAAAATCGCAATATAACTAAAAAACTGACGATGCCACGAATAGCCTCTTTCTTTCCATCTTCCCTTGCGTCACGACTAGCCAATCATATTAGAGGGCCAATTAAAAGATTTACAACAGTGACGTCAGACATCGATAGTCTGTAATAAATAGAAACACCTATCCCCACGCAAAATCAGTCGTGCCCTGTGGACGGCCGTTGCAATTCGGCCGAAACGTCGGTTTTAGTTTATTATTGTTGTTAGTTTTTAGGCATGACGCGGCGTAATACACAGAAGAATTTTAATCACTGTGACACTGGCCACGGAAGCCTACGTTCTTATACAGCTGTTACTTTTCCCAGCTCTGCTTTGTATAAAATGGGACAAAATGGTCGCTACATCTTTCTGTACTCGACTGAAGGAAACTCACAGGCACTAAAGGTATGATCTAGGACAGGAATCGCCATGAAACATTACAGGCTTTTCTGTGGTGATGCAGGATGAGTCGTAAAATATTCAGGGGTAAAAATAGTCGCACATTCTGATATCTGGGGGGAGGGAGGGGGGACTGCTCAGGTGGGTGTCGTCAACAGGAAACATGGAATTCTACAGGTCTGATCATCGAATGTTAGATCCATTAATCAAGTAGGTTGGTTAGATAATTTAAAAACGGAAATGTATACGTTGTAGTTGTGTTTTTTTAAGCATTACTGAAGTTTCATGGCATGATGAACATGAATCCTGGTCAAGTGAGTACAGGGTTATAAACATAGAAGCAAATAGTGGTCAAGCTGGCGTAGCTCTAAAAGTGAATAAGAAAATAGGAATGGGAGTACCCTATTACGATGAGCATAGTGTGCGCATTATCACAGCCAAGATATACACGATGCCAACACCCACCACTTTAGTACTGGTTTATAAGTCATCTAGCTCCGAACATGATACTGATAGAATTTACGAAGAGATTAGTTATTCAGATAGTTGACAAAGACCAAAATTTATTTGAATGAGGAACAAGAATTCGATAGTGGGAAAAAGAAGGGAAACTTAAATAGTGGGAGAATGAAAGAGGAATCAACGTGTAGAATTTTGTATTGAGTATGATTTCATCATCTCTGACACTTGATTTATGAGCCCAGTGAATATGAGCTCGCCTCGAGGGGTAGCCGCGTGGTCTCAGGCGCCTTGCTCCGCGCGACTGCCGCCGTCGGTGGTTCGAATCCTCCCTCAGGCATGGCTGTGTGTGCAGTCCTTAGAATGACTTAGTTTAAGTTAGACTAAGTAGTATGTAAGCCTTGGGACGGATGACCTCAGCAGTTTGAGCACATAGGAACTTACCACCACACACACACACACACACACACACACACACACATATATATATATATATATACTGTTTAAAAGTCCATAACTTGCAAACTAATTGACGGAGTTCTTTTATTTTTTGGGAAAGTGTAGCTTCAAGTCCAATTTAAAGATATCACTGTAGGTGTTCGAAAAGGTCACCATTGACATCCACACACAAACGATGCCGCCGAACTGCATCACGAACTACTGACTGCAACGTGTTCAGTTGTATGTTTGCACATGAATGTACGATGGATTCTCGAAGTTCATCCAATGTGCGTGGCTTTTGTCGATAAACGACGTCCTTTGGTGTTCCCCACAGGTAAAAGTCCACAGCACCTCTACGGCCTATCCATCTCCCTGGTAGATTTTCGTCGAGATACGTCCTGACACGATTTTGGTAACGAGCTGGGGCACCATCTCGTTGAACGTAAACTCTTCCGTCTCCAAACAAGTCTCGGATGGCAGGTAAAATGAATGTCTGAAGCTTCTGAAGGTATACCTCAACGGGAACTGTGCCGTCAAAGAAGAATGGGCCGATCAAACCCCGGTAAGACAACCCACACCACACATTATTCCTGGTAAATTCACCGTTTTGTCTACATGGACGTTCGGATTTTCGGCGGCCCGGTAGATGCAATTGTGGCGATTTACTGTAGCATTGAATTTGAACTGTGTCTCATCAGACCACACAATCATCTCTGCAAACTCTTCATCGTTGCGCACCATGTTAGTAAACCACTTGCAGTACTCCATTTTACGATCTGGGTCGTCCTCGTTCATTGCGTTTAGCAATCGTGGGATGTAGCACTTCCACTTTTCTGTCTTCAAAATTCACGGAACACTTGAGCGAGTCACTCCAGTTTCACTGGCACACAGTCTCACTGACTTCTGTGGTGAGCGAGTGAATTGTTGTAACACACGACGGGAGTTAGCTGGACTTGTTACTGTTACAGGTCGTCCAGATAGTTGTTTGTGTACATCTTTAACACAGCCTTTGGCTTCAAATTTGTCTCTAATGCGACGAATCGTTAAACGTGTCGGCGGCTCTGTTTGATACTCATTGCGCCTCATTAATGTTTTCGTACTTAAAATACCTGACTTCCTTTCATGGAATGTAAGCCTTGCGCCAGCCATGTTTAGGTGCAACTAAGAACAAAACACTGACTATCTGGCGACTGTCATCCGACGAAACAACACAATACAACGCTTGTGTGGCGATTGCCGGAACTACAAATTATTACACTACCAAAGATGAGACAACTCCGTCAATTAGTTTGCCAGTTATGGACTTTTAAACAGTGGATACACTTTTTTGTATCCCTCTCTCCCTCCCTCTCTGTCTATATATATTTAGGGTGTTACAAAAAGGTACGGCCAAACTTTCAGGAAACATTTCTCACCCACAAAGAAAAAAATATGTTATGTATGGACATGTGTCCGGAAACGCTTACTTTCCATGTTAGAGCTCATTTTATTACTTCTCTTCAAATCACATTAATCATGGAATGGAAACACACAGCAACAGAACGTATCAGCGTGACCTCAAACACTTTGTTACAGGAAATGTTCAAAATGTCCTCCGTTAGCGAGGATACATGCATCCACCCTCCGCCGCATGGAATCCCTGATGCGCTGATGCAGCCCTGGAGAATGGCGTGTTGTATCACAGCCGTCCACAATACGAGCACGAAGAGTCTCTACATTTGGTACCGGGGTTGCGTAGACAAGAGCTTTCAAATACCCCCATAAATGAAAGTCAAGAGGGTTGTGGTCAGGAGAGCGCGGAGGCCATGGAATTGGTCCGCCTCTACCAATCCATCGTTCACCGAATCTGTTGTTGAGAAGCGTACGAACACTTCGACTGAAATGTGCAGGAGCTCCATCGTGCATGAACCACATGTTGTGTCGTACTTGTAAAGGCACATGTTCAAGCAGCACAGGTAGAGTATCCCGCATTTGGCGAATAAGAAATGAGCTCTAACATGGAAACCAAGCGATTCCGGACACATGTCCACATAACATCTTTTCTTTATTTGTGTGTGAGGAATGTTTCCTGGAAGTTTGGCCGTACCTTTTTGTAACACCATATATATATATATATATATATATATATATATATATATATAGAGAGAGAGAGAGAGAGAGAGAGAGAGAGAGAGATAGAGAGAGAGAGAGAGAGAGAGAGGAGCATATGGCTCTTTAGGTATCCTTTTAAATCTCATATTTACTGGACATTTTTTCTTGTTTTTGTCCATACTACATCCTTCAAAAATATGGAAATCAAACGGCTTGTAGTGGAAGAGATATTTCACCGTATTACAGCGATCTTCATGAGTGGAATGGGAAAGTGACAGTTGTGTATAAAGTACCCTCCACCACATTCAATAAAGTGAATCGTGCAGTATAGACGTAGATCTCGGAAGTTAATTTACACTGCTTAAGAGAACAGAAATGCAAGCTTATTTTAAATTTTCCGCAAACTGACGTTTCATACTTTGTTGCTGGTATGATCTAGATATTATCAATTTGTACATGCGGACCAGACGTGGCCGGCCCTTGCGATAGAGGCCACCGCGGTAGGATGTTGTCGCGGACGTCGAAGCTGCTCAAACTGGGTCTCCGGAGCTGTGCAGGTAGGCCTTCAGTGGTGACCGCAGCTGTCCACTTTCATCTCAGCGACATCGCGCTCCCTCCTCCGGCACACAGGCACACATTCCCCCACAAGGAAGATGAAGCCACGGTGGCTGACCGCAGCGAGCCGACGATAAACCACTTTACGGCGGAAGATGAGCCCGCTAGACGTTCCACCGAGCGCTCGTAAAGGGCGGCCCAAAATAGAGAGAGAGAGAGATAGATAGATAGAGAGAGAGAGAGAGAGAGAGAGAGAGGCAGAGTACGACGCGCTGCCTGGAAGCAATCGCCGTATGGCCTTGTCGCTGCTCTGTGTAGCAGCGTACATAAAGGGCAGAGGGCTCTCGACATGCGGCTCCTACCCAGTCGACATTCGATATCGATTCTCGAAATTCAGAACTGGCACTGTGCCTTGATGTGGTTGCTCAGTCTCAGGTGAAAAAGTTCGCATACACCAGACTTCTGTTGTACCTGGGAGTTTTGCAATTTGGTTAACGAGATATTAACGTCTGTTCAAGCAAAGAAATGTCTCTTGGGGTCTTGTGCAGCATATTTTCATTAAAACAGAATATTCTTCGTGTACACAGCCAGATAACACTCACAACTAATGAAACGACTACTGGACGGACGTAGGAGGGTAAAATACGAGAATTCAGCGGCAGACGTAGTTCTTTACACGAAACTGTCCTTCAGCGTTCAGTCAAGGGAAGGAGATCTGATCCACTGCTGACTATGGAACAACACCAGATAACGAATAAACCAGACTATGCACATAGAAGTTTCAATCTGAGTTTTACATCCGCTCTATCTGAAGTGTGCAGTAAAGTGAGGAACAAGGTGAAGTAAACCGGGCACTAAGCCAAAACCAGGCATTCTCATTCAGTTGCACGCAGTCAGTTGAATCCTCTTGCTCTACGGATAAAACTGCGCAGCTTCTGCATAGGAAAGATGATAGTCAACTCTCAAGTTGTGATAAACCATCGACGTCCAGGCGACATTTTCGCTTTAGATGCTCCTCTCTTAATACATGTTTCTACTCGAACAGTACCGAAAGTAGATCATCCGTTCTGAGGCTGTAGGACATCATGAATTCTGAATAATTGTGATTAAAATGTCGTCGAAGTGATTCTTACCGTTTTTACGAACATCTTCAAGTTCTCTCGCTTTTGAGTGAAAACATAGCTTAAGCCCTAGCAATACCGACGCATTTTCCGTAACGCACATTACTAGAGGGGCGGGTGGAGGGAGGGTACTTTACGCCCGTATACAAAAACTCTAAAAACGGGTATTCGTTCACTGCTGTTAACTCACTTTAACAACATAATTTTGAAATAGGTACTTATGTGTAAGTGGGTCCAGAACCCGAAAATATCTTTTAGCACCCTGCTAGCAGTGTCAAGGCACTTTGAATAAAGCGTACTACCTACTGTACTGTGGCAACAGCTAAAATGTTTAAATGGAAATTTCGTTAACTTCTGTTCAGTCTTACTCAGATCATAAATTTTGAAGAAATATCGACGTGTAACTGCAGCCTTGAGCCAGAAAGTACTGAATATGATATCACTGGGAAGAGTGACTTCTACTACTGCGACTTAAACTTAAAACATTTCTGGAATCAGGCACAAAATTTAATGAAAAAATAAATATTTTTCCAAAATTTTAGAATAGAAAAAACTGACTGCATTATAATATTTTCAAAGGGTGGGCATAATGTACCCCGCTCCCCTTCGTGCTGTGAGGGTCAATTCAAGCAAAACCAAATATTTACAACCAAAAATCAGCATGCGACGACAGCCAGATGAGAATATTAGATGCGACGTCCAAAGACTGAGAATGTCTTCTTCTCAAACAGCTGACGGACTAAATCAAAAATTTTAAATAAACCGTAGAATTCACAGTTTTGAGAATATTCGATTTTATTTTGTTTTATTTTATTTGAACAGATAACCACTTTCGGCTTTATGCTGATCATGAGATTGTATAAGGCAGCGACACAGAGGAGGTGGTGTCGTTAGTAGTAACTTCCTCGGTAAATGTCAATTTGGCTTTCGTAAACACCATAGCAGGACACCTGCATCGCTCAAACTGATTGAAGATATCAAAAACGCCGTGGAGAGACGTCGAGCGACCATTTACACAGGCACTGAATGATACCAGCGAGGCTTTTCATATTGTTAATTTAGATATATTTCTTATGAAAATGAAACTGCTGAATTTCCCAAGCAGTGCGAATACCGTTGGTCAACATGTGTCTTAAAAAAAAGTGTGACCCCGTCTTCTGTGGATCACAGAAGTCATTATGGAATCAAGAGCTTTCGTGAGTACCACGGTGTTCACTCGTTGATCTGTTTCTTTTCTCCCTGTGGATAAATGAGATTCCGTCTGTGTTAAATTCTTGTAACTATCACATGCAGATGAAAGTAAACTGTAGTACATATCACTTCTGCTGTCAGATATGAATAATTAGATTACTGCAATGTCACGATGGTCACAAATCGTTGGTCTTAAAGTAAACCCTCAATAGCCACAGAACATAAATGCAACGCAATTGGAGTAAAATTTGATAAACCAGTTCCTCTCATTCTTCTAGAAGGTATCTAATCATCGTATTAAAAGCTGTAAAAGATGTATGCATAGTCTTAGTACAATATGCTAAGTGGTAAGTTTAACAGTTACATCATGTAGGAGATTTCTCTCTTGCATAACTGCAAATCGTCATTTTTATATGTAGTGTGACGTAACATGAAAGAAACTCTGTCCCAGTCATAAGTTCCGTCGAAACTAGAAACCTGTTCCGTATGCTTGGTCCTCCTTTAAAAGTCTGCGATGGGTCACTATATCAAATGCTTCCTGGAAATCTTAGAAATATGTAATCCTCTGTTACCCTTCATCCATGTTTCACAGGATATCGTGTGAATGAATGGCAGAGTTTCACACGAGAAATACTTCCTCATTGCTGATTTGTGAACAGAAATTTTTTTCAAACAAATTTCGGGCTAGCAGTCGGTCGTCATTTAATTGCCTCACCCCCCCCCCCCCTTGAACCTCATCCCCACCCCCAACCCCCCACCTACAGCATCCCGACTGGGCACCTGGCATCTATCTTCAGGTGAGCTATCGAAGGCTGACAAGTGCTCGCGCTGTTCCACAATACAAAGCGCGCAGTGAGTATTCCGCGCATGCGTCAAAATCAAGTTGATAGACGGACGACACTCTGCGGCTGCAGCGCTCTCGCTGGTGGAAACTCTGAACTCAGCTGTCCCCTCCAGCAGAGCTCGCCGCGGCCGCTGGCGCACTCCATCGTCTTCGGTTAGAACAAATCGTGAAGACGATGGGGTTCCACGCACTGTCCAACTGGAAGCCGCTATCACGGTTGATCAGATTTTCCGCCAGGCTTATTTCCGCCGATTCTTTAATAATGGATTCCCAAAAATGTGTTACTGTGGACAGAATCATAGTTCTATCCTACCCCATTGAGTATCCAGTGAAGATACAGTGTTCGGCGATAGAACGCCTGCTTAGTTGCAAGCCTGCTATTGCCGAACACTGATATTCAGTGCAGCGATCTTTCACAGTACGTGTGGTCTGTCCTATGCAACCTGTACCACAATGACAAGGTATTTTGAAAATTTCGGCTCTCCGCAATAATATGTCGTCCTTCACAGATCCCAAATGGACTGCAACCTTACGTAGTGGACGGAAAACCGCTTTCACCTGAAATTTATACAACAGTCTTGCCATTTCAAACGAAATGTTGCCCAGAAAGGAAGAAACGTTAACGATTTTGGAAGCCTGTTTTCTTCTTCATCAACTTCCTGATTCTTATTTTAAATGACAGTGTCCTGTTATTCTACATAGTGGAATATCCATTTTTTATGAACGTTGTCTTTTCGGGGGGGGGGGGGGGGAGGGGGAGGGGGGGAGCACTTTAGGCAAACTATCTTGATCTGAGACAGAGTGGGCTCAGTGTACACTTTGTAAGCACACTCATAGTTTGTGATGGGTGATGCCGACTTGGCGCTTGCAGATACAAATCCGTATGAAGTGCTTATGATACACTGAATGCTCCAGAGATCCATCATTCTTTCGTGTAACCAAGACATCCAGGTAAGACATACAAGAATCTTTCGCTGTTTCCATACTGAACTGAACGTTATTACGAATGGAGTTGAGGTGGTAAAGATGACTGGCAGGTGCCCAGTCGAAATATCATTTGAGAAATGAAACGACGACCGCCTGCCTGCCCGAAATTTGTCTGAACATTCAATTCACCGGGAAAATTTTAAAATTCACTGCAAAAGCGTTTCTATCTCAGTGTAATTTATTATATTAAAGTTTAAAATATGCTAAAAAATTCTGCAACAAACTGGTGTTGGGGATATCGGTCTATAATCTGACCTGTGCGTTCTTTTGCCCTTATTACACACAAGATCCACATGCGCTTTCTTAAATCGCTTGGAAATTTGCACTGGGCGAGAGATGCGCCATAACTGCAAGCTAAAAGACATACCACTGCCTAAGAGTAATCTTCGTCAAACCGAACTGCTGTTCCATCCAGAACAGGCGACTTACTTGTTTTCAACACTTGCGGTTGCTTGTCAACGACAGGGATACCTGATGTCCTCCATACGGGTTTCTGTGCGACAGTCGAACAACTGTACGTCGGCGTGAGTGATTCTTCAAACGCGGAATTTAACGTGTCATCTTTCCTTTTGATGCATTCTGTTGCATTGAGGTTCACCAATGACATTGTAATTCCGTCAGAGACAGCAAAGGACCCGGAAGAGCAGTTGAACGGAATGGACAGTGTCTTAAAAGGAGGATATAAGACGAACATCAACAAAAGCAAAACGAGGATAATGGACTGTAGTCGAATTAAATCGGGTGATGCTGCAGGAATTAGATTAGGAAATGAGGCACTTAAAATAGTAAATGAGTTTTGCTATTTGGGGAGCAAAATAACTGATGATGGTCGAAGTAGAGATGATATAAAATGTAGACTGGCAATGGCAAGGAATGCGTTTCTGGAGAAGAGAAATTAGTTAACATCGAGTATAGATTTAAGTGTCAGGAAGTCGTTTCTGAAAGTATTTGTGTGGAGTGTTGCCATGTATGGAAGTGAAACGTGGACGATAAATAGTTTAGACAAGAAGAGAATATAAGCTTTCGAAATGTGGTGCTACAGAAGAATGCTGAAGATTAGATAGGTAGATCACATAACTAATGAGGAGGTATTGAATAGAATTCGAGAGAAGAGAAATTTCTGGCACAACTTGACTAGAAGAAGGGATCGGTTGGTAGGGCATATTCTGAGGCATCAAGGGATCGCCAATTTAGTTTTGGAGGGCAGCGTGGAGGGTAAAAATCATAGAGGGAGACCAAGAGATGAATAGAGTAGAATGGAGAGCTGCATCAAACCAGTCTCTGGACTGAAGACCACAACAACAACAACTATAGTAGTTGACGAATGAATGTGTACATGTCTTTGACCCATTTACTGCTTTTGCGAAGGATTCGAATTTTCTCGGATTCTCGGCAAGATCTCCCGCTAAGAAATGTCGGTGGAAGTTGTTGTATGGCTCGCGCATCGATATATTTAATAGCTGCGCCTATTATCGCTAACGACTAACGACCCAGAAATGTATATCAACAAGTAAGAGTATGTGAGTCAATGAGAGAGCTGTGGTGATAGGACGTGGAATGTAAAAGATTGTGACATCGTTCAGTGAAGAGTTCTTGACAGGCCACGCAAGCACAAACCATACAATTTCTGTAAGAGCAGTTGACACTTTACCATAGCCTGTTGCCCACACAACGATCCACGTAGTCATACACTCGCAATCCCTATTCTCAGTCATATTTTTACTAACAACGTGAAAATGCGTCTTACACTTGCATATCGCTGGTAGTGTCCCTTCGCAGTAAATGCAGTAGATTAATTGTTATTTACCTGAGCTCACTGTCCTATTGAAAATAAACTGTATCTTGAGGTGTTGAGTTGTATTACCCTACTCTCGCTGGAAATGTTCAAACCAGTCACAAGTAATCAGACCGTTCCAGACCGTAACCTTAAATATCTCTGTATATAAAAGGCAATTTCCTGACTCACTGAGTTACCATCTCCCAGCCTAAACCACCGTGGGCAGAAACATGAAATTTAGAATGGATGTTGATCTTTCAGTGTAGGCACGGTTTAAGAAGGAATTTTTAGAAATTCCACGCCTAAGGGGATGCAACAGGGGATGAGAGGTTTTTTGAAGTTAGAAGTGTGCTACTATTTGCTTTCTTCTTCTTAAAAAAAAAATACATGTTTCAGCACTTTTGGAAATTTAACCTGTATGGGAGTGAAACAGTGGATGAAAGTTTTTTAAAAATAAATTAGTATTTAAAACTACTACAGCATTTATAAAGCTACATCTGTGAAAATTGGTATTTGTCTTATCGGTTAGAAATTAAAAAGAACTATTTCAGCGTTTTAGAATGTCAACCCCTAGTGGAGTGAAATAGCGTAGAAAAGTATTTATGGAAATATTTCATTACGAATGCGTGTTTTAAACTAAATTTCTGGAAGCTTGTATTTGGCTCCCAGTTTATAAATAAAAAAAGAAATATTTCTTTCAGAGTTTTTCTTGGAAGTTCGATCCCTAAGGGGGTGGAACAGGGGATGAAAATTAGTGCTTAGTTGTATGAAAACATTTTTAAATGTAATCTATGAAAACTAGTGTCTGACTTCTAAAGAAATATGTTTTATGGGTTGAAAATTTCCATGGAAATATCACGACAAAAACTCAAAAGGAATTATTAACAAATTAATTACGGCACTTTTGAATGTTTACTCTGTGCTATAAGAAAGGTCTCTTAATGTTTATTCCCGTAACTGTCAATTTTTTCTACTTTTTTCGTATCTGACTGCAAAAGGAAATATTACTGAGAGAATCCTCTACATGCAATATTAATTGTCGAGCACTGATTCTACTAGTCTTTGTGTTGCAAAAAGTGTATGGTGTTTCGTCTTTTATGCTTGAAAAGACACATAAAGTGCTCTGTTTTACCTGCAAAATGGCGGTGAACCCTGATTGTGTGCATCGCTCCTTTCACGATGACGTTTTGCGGCAAGATAATTAAATGAAAGAAAAACCGATAATTAGTTTTCTCAGGCTTAAATGATCATTATTCACTTGTTTTGACACTAGCTGTTTACGTACGGAACTAGTATCGATTTACAAGCTTGATTAATCATGCTAGACTTCTTTGTAGAGCGGTGACATCTCTTTTGTACTTGTTTCATTACTTTACTTGTAATCCTCGCACTTATCCTACAGCCTCGATGTTTCTGTCCCAAACGTTAATCTTATCAGTACTTTGCATTCATTCTCAGGTCATCTTTTGTGGCTCCTTTCACTTGTACTGCCCCTCACAGACTGCCTTAGCGTCTCTTTCGCCATGCGCGTCCACTTGCATCACATGCTGTGATGACGTAAAAAGCATGCTTAAATCGAATGACATGCAGTAAGTCATGCAAGGGTTGAATTTACAACAGCGGCCGCCGATGGCTCAACGACCTTCTCGGCCGTTTTTCATGACTAAAGGCTTTAACAGCGCAGCTCCAGCCTTTCCCTCTTTCGACAAGAAAGTCGAACCTTGGACGAACTACTTGGCGAACCTTGAATAACATTTTGTGGTGTATGGTATCTCGGGCCACGCCCATCATAGCACGTTTCTCCATGCCTATGTTGTACCAGAGGCTTCCCACCTTCTTCGGCAGTTGAAACCTGTATGCCCTACCATATGAGGAAGTAAAATTTTTCTCGTAAGAACTGAGCCATTGTAAAAATTGCTGTTTTGAAGAGCGCGCCACAGCGCGTAGTGTGAACAGTCGCCCTCCGTTTCTGGCGGTGGCGCCGCTGTGGAAATCGCAGCTTTGGTGTCTCCCTCTGGTGGGAAAGGGAAAAGGTTGCCCGTTCACGTGCATTTAAGGGGCGCTATGAGTTTGCCAGTGGGTCAGTCTGGGTCAGTCTCTCGTCCCCAACTTGCTAGTTTGTTTCTCGTCCGCATTTGTTAGGCAATTAGTGTCTGTCTGTCATTCAGAGTGCTAGTATGTCTGTCGTTCGGATCAAACTTTAAAACCGGCAAAATGATTCTTTCCACTCCGTCAGTAAGGGAACTCAGCGAGTGGTCGCCCGGTCGGGGCTTAATTCCTGCATCTGAGTCTGCCCGTTAGGCCGCCAGTCTGCTCGACTTTGCTCGGGCAATGGTCATTGGCGGTTGGATCGATCGGTTGGTCGGTCGCGCACTGAGACACAAGATGATTTGTCGGTCTTGAGCGTCGGCGCATGTGAGGTCGCCACGTGAGTCCAGTGGGCCACGGCGTATAGCCAGGGGTCGACACGAGAGCAACAAGAGTCGACCCACGACATCAGTCTGGCCGATGCGAGCTGCGACGCCGTGAGACGGGAGATCGGCGCGTCTTCCTGCGTCCGTTGAAGCGGCTGACAGCGGACGGTTCGGGAGAGCGATTTGTGGGTGCTGCGCCAGATCTTCTCGAGAAATTGCAGTTTATTAGAAGTTAAGAGATTGGTGATGTGTTGTTTGATTTACTCTTGCTAAATTCTACTTGTTTTCTTGGTGTGGTCACCAGCCGTTTTGCTTTGGGATCGTCCCACCATTCTTCTCGGTTTGCCTACCCGCGGGAAGGTGGTTGTTTATAAATTGGGTAGTCCGTTTTTCCCTTGTGGAGTAGGGGCGGGTTAGAGCAACCTGCGGTTCGGGTTGTTCGGTAATCTCCTTATCAATCTGACGTACGTTAGTAGCTGCCTCTGTCATGTTTGTCAGATTTAGTGTGTTAACGAATTTATTGCTTGGAGTGTAACGGCCCAATACCTGAAATATGTTTTGATCTTTGGAAACTTTGATACTGTTGCCTATGATCTTGAGAGGCCGTATGTGTACTGTGGAGCATCTTAACTATTTTTTGGCCAACCTTGTAGAATTTTGTATAAGATTGTATTTCATATGCTTTTATTTAAATGATAATTTCAGTATATAAAGTTGCCAGCCTTTCACCGTAAGACTTTTCTTAGAACTTAAAATCAAGTTGCACCTTCGGTGGCAAGGTTAATATTTTAATTGTTAGTGTTTTGTACCATTTCCATCCCTCCTACAGGGGGCGCATAGTTTGTGTGCTTGCGTAAATTGTTAAAACTCTTAGTTAAAGTAATCTGGTTTGCAGATTTACACCAGTGTAGTCTTCCAGAAGCTGTTATGAGCGGTCGTAACTACGGCCGTGTCAAAAGGGAGAGGCAAGGTTCTCTGCCCGAAAGCTCATACAGTGAAAAGTTGTTTCTATCTGCCTCTGAGTAAATTGTAACTTTGATATTTAAAGGGTGCTTTCTGATTATAATTTTAAATCTGTTTCTTTTAAAAAATGCTTTTAGGCACTATCAAAGTGAATAAAATTCCCATTTGTTAAAAAGAATTTGGTTATGATTCCATCAGTTACTCCCTGGCAACTACTTCCATGATTGCATAGTGTGATTAAATGTGTCAATGTTCTTGATGAATCGGTAGTAAATAAAATAAATTCTTAAGAATATTCTTTGAAAATAAATCACGGTTCAAGAATATTTTGACTCGCAGATGTACGTTGCTGCGGCGTGGCACAAATTTTACAGGTGCCATAACAACAGGGTCAGGTGTTCGTTAATGATCACCCTATCGACTTCCAGGTGGACACCAGTTCTACGCTTCAGTCATCGTGTGGAGCCCATGCCGGTGGTTAGCCTCTCCCCCACTGCAACCGTTCTCCCAGCTCCTCCGAAGATACAGCTGTGATATAGTGGCGGTCAAAGGACAGTTCATGGCCCTCATTCAGCGTAGGACCACGATCTGTAAAGGGGGTCTCCTTGTCGTTGATACCCCAGGGGCGGCGGACATATTAGGACTTCACACGTCTTCGCACTTTGGGACTAGGAGTGCACGGTTCGACCAGTACCATCTGATTGGGCACTGTGAATCCTTACTTCCACACTCTTTGCGAGAAGTAAATTCAGTGTTTGAGCCTTATCCTACGGGTGTCGTGGTATCTGAAGCACGTACCATTCCTCCTCCCAAAGGACACGCCCTGGTTTTCTAAAGCTGGGAATGTCCCATTTACCCTGACAGATAAGTTATGGTTGGAGCTACAACGTTTGCAAGACGGTCGGTATCTTGACGGTGGGCATCACTCATCGTGCTGTCGACTAACCGGACGGCTCGTCAACATACGTGACTATTTCAAGAACACAATTAATGCACAATCCGTTGTGAGCCCTTACTCTACCCCAAAGAAGACGAGATTGTTATGCGAATGGTTGAGGCCAAGATCTCCGCGAAAACTAACCTCAAGGACGCATATCTACAGCTTTCGCTTGATCCGGCGTCGTGCGATTTGCTGGTAAACAACACACATTTCGGTCTACAACCATCCCCTTCTGGACTGTGGACATGCCAGCGATGTTTAGGCGATATTTGAAACACCTTATGTGGGAAGTGCTGGGCTCAGCCAAATATCTAGACGGCATGATCATTGTGGGACGGTCTGCACAAGATTTGGCTCGTAACCTAGACGATCTTTTATCCGTCATCCGCGCTGCGGATCTTCAATGTAATTTGGAGAAGTGCCAAGTTTTTCGTTCCTAAATTGGAAAATTTGGGACATACCCTCAGCGCCTCAGGAATCCTGCTGACGCCGCAATATATCCAGGTTATTCAGGGTTTACCGCCACTGACGAGTGACAAGCACCTTCAGTCCCTACTGGGGCACCTGAATTAGTATCTAAGTTCATTCCCCATGCCTCAACTGTCGCTGCTTCATTGCACCATCTCTTACGCAAGAATACGGCATGGAATTGGGGCACGAATTACGACCGCGCTTTCCAGGTCTTTAAGCGGACATTGCTTCAGCCCACCTATCTGATGACTTATTGTCCATGACTTCCTGCAATCATCGTGGCGGACACATCTGATTACGGTGTAGGAGCCATCCTCTCGCACATGGTCGATAGGGTGGAACCACCAGTTGCGTTCGTTTCGAAGATTTGTCGGTTGCCCATTGCAACTATGGGCAAATAGAAAAAGAAACCCTGGTCATTGTCTATGCTTTAAGAAATTCTTGACTTTGTCTATGGTCGTCATTTTACACTACTGACCGACCGCAAACCGTGGCTGCCACTGTTTCACGCCGATGCCAAACGGCCCCTTAAATCGGCTCGCCGCCTTCAATAGTGGGCTCTGTTTTTCGCCAGTTCTTCCTACGAAATCCAGTACTGTTCTACGACTCACCACCCCAATGTCCACCTACTTTCGTAGTTGCCGGCGGGTCAGGATTCCTTCTTTGATTCCGATCCAGAAGCCTCTGTCTACTTATGTATTGAAGCCAAAGCAGCTCTCGCCTCGCTCCCTATCGATGATAAGCTCGTGGCCCAGCGACCTGCAGAAGACCCAGCTCTTCCCCAACTTCTCCTTCTGGTTCAGTTGCGATGGCCATCGAACTGCCAGCAGATAGTCAACCCTGACGTTCAAGGTTACTGGCATTGCCGGAATGAATTCTCTGCCCCCCCCCCCCCCCCCGCCCCAAAGTGTCTTGTAGCTTCAGGGCGAAAATTGCCGAACTGGAGTGGTCATCCCATCATTTCTTCACCACCAGGTACTACACAAACTTCACCAAGGTCACTGGAGTTTCATACTGACAAAACGCCTAGCATAGTAACATATGTATTGGAAAAGGATAGACAGTAAAATTGCTGCCTAGGTGGCCACCTGCACATCTTACCAAAGCAAACAAGCGGCCCCAGTGAGTCACTATTTTTTCCTGGTCAGAGACATCGACACCATGGTCACGTCTCTACTTAGATTTGACAGTCCCTTTTCTCAACAATTCATGGTTCATCTTGGTTGCCACCAGAATTGGTTTTCCATACCTCTCTGCGTATCAAATGGAACTGCTTTTTACCACAGAGTGCCTTTCCAGTGGTCTGGCATATCGATTCGCTTGAACCTTTACGGATCAGCTACTGAAGCTTCTCCATCACCACGCGCTGCCCGATATCCTCTCTACGGCCGCAGCGATCACCACCCATGGCAGCTGAAGGAGATCATCACAAGGTCGTCTGCACTGCTTTTCCATCCGTAATGATGTCTGGGTCGATGGTCGAAGTATGTAACCTGGATGGTTCACGCTGTCTGCGAAAAATCGAATCAAGTCTGCATCAGGAAACCACCGTTGGATACCGACAGAGACTCAGGGTTCATGCGTTCCGCATCGGGACGCCGTTACCCAGGCACCACCGCCGGTGACCCCTTAATCTCCCCCTAGGTAGGGTCGTCTTCCAGAGCCCACTCTCTGGCCAATACAAATGGACGTCGACCAGATTGCTCAGGACCCCACCCGCCAGAGAGCCCTGCTAACACTATGGAAATCTACCTTGAAGACGAAATCAACTGCCATCTCGCTCACCCTCTTGGGAAGGAAGGATTTCATATACTCGCCGTTCGCCTAAAGGAATCAATAACCCCTCAGAGACTGAAGCATCAGGGGTTTTCGTGATTACAAGGTGTCGATCACAACAAGGACGGCAGATAGCACGACGAGCACCACCAGAGAGATCCTCAGTGCCAGGAATCTATTTTCTCCGCTGAGTCACGTGTGCGGAACTCGACTCCTACGAATTCCACCATGGCACGGTTATATGGGCTGCCGCAAGCCAACATGCTGGCAGTTAATTCCACCAGAGTTCAGGGGTTAATTCATGCCCCGGCTCTTAGGAGCCCATCAGTCAGCGATATCCCAAGAATTACCCGTCAGAGTGTCTGAGAAGTTGTATTTTCTGTTATTGAGTACAGTTTTCCTTTATTATCAAATCTCTCTACTTTGTTCGTAATAAAACCTTGGTCTTGTTTACCTGTGTGTTATTATTTGTGATCAGACACCTCTCTTTCGGAAGTACACCAACTTCATCCGAAATTACCAGTCTTGGTGAGCACTGTCCGTCCTCCGATATGAGTAAATATTTGAAAATCAGTCATTTAATTTAAAATTAGTATACCTGTGTCAGACAATAAATTATTTTGCCGGCCGCGGTGGTCGAGGGGCTCTAGGAGCTTCAGTCCGGAACCGAGCAACTGCTACGGTCGCAGGTTCGAATTCTCCCTCGGGCATGAATGTGTGTGATGTCCTTATGTTAGTTAGGTTTAAGTAGTTCTAGGGGACTGATGACCTCCGATATTAAGTCCCATAGTGCTCAGAGCCATTTTGAAATTATTTTGAAACTGGCTGTAAAGGTCTAGTTACATTCCCTTTGTTTTATTTCCTGGTAAAATAATATCTTCAGATCTAAGGGAGAAAAGATATTGATTTCAGATTTTAAAACAATCTCATTTACTCCTTGGCCATGATCCAGAGAGATCAACACACGTAATGTACCAAAATATCTGCAACTGAGGCTCTCGTACAAGTGAGAATTGTTTTAAAAAGAATAGAGTTGCTGTTCTCTGGCGAGTAACACGTCGGATATAGTGATTTAAAATTATTGCTAAGTGACGGTTGAAGGGCGACAAAAGTGGAAAATCTCGTTCATAAATGTTTGTGGACAAATTCAGTTTCACTTCGTCGTCAAAGGGTTTCCGAGCAGTGCAGAAAAGGACCAATATCTACGCGGTAGAGTCGAGGAACAGTCGTGTGAAAGGGAGTTTCACACTTGTCCGGCTGCAGGGAGAACGACGTAGAAAGCAATGCTATCCGGTAGGAGCTTTTCACATCAACACGGCTGCCGTGCAAGCGGCGAACTAGATTGCATCGACAGTACCTGACAGTTTGTAGCGACTACAGCACTTCAGATTTATCCATATAATCCTAAATATTGACGTAGAACTAGCATATGGATCTCTATAAATTACTGCCGTGGTTGGTTTTACCTAGAAACCTGAAGAAAACAGAAGATACAGGATGCGGTGGGTTCATCCAGTCAACATGAGAAGAGGCGATATTCGGTGTTTTACGATAAGTATGCTAATTTTTGGCGATCTACATGTGAGAACAAAAGATTTTATTTAACAACAAAGCAAATCCTTCAGAGAATGTATCCAGCCCATACACCTGTTGGCAGTCACTCTTGAGTAAAAAAAATGGAAAAATTTCAAGTTTTTTAGAAATATTGTTCCTGTTTCAAAGGACTCTAGTAATATATGTACTACAAAGAGATTTAACAACCTAAGACGGATGTGTTAATAATGAAAAACCTGAAATAATACTTAACTGAGTAACTGAATGAATCAACTGTTGTGGTTTCGGGCGGTTTGAAACAGTAGCGGACATCGTGCTGGCTGTCATGTGCTGAATGGTATCGACGGTTTGTGGTAGAACAGGCAATCGCACTTGTATTTTCTCATATTTTACTAGATTTTTGTTTTTAATTTCTAAAACGATTTGGCTAACACTAAAAACTGGAATTTCAGTACGTCATCGTACTTTGACGAAATTATTCCGCTGAGAAACGCCTTATGGAGCTATAACTTTTGATTCATGGCGTTAATTATTAATATACCAAGTAGGTCTGGTCTCTGTTTTATTCCTTTGAAACTGTGTTGCTTTTCTATATGTAATTAATACTTCCTGGTCTACTTCCACCGTGACAGAGCTGGTAAGAACTGTTCAAACAAGTATAATTTCATACGAAAGAGGACACAAGCAGCGAAGACTAGAGCAACAAACAACGCCAAAAATGCCCCACAGCCGCGACTCCAGTTGGTCGGTTTGGTTTGTCGTCTCCGGCATCCGGTTTCCCACACTAGCTGCATAGCAGCTGCGTGCCGTTTAGCCGGCGCCGGGCGAGAGTGAAATTTGTCGAACAGTACATCTTCTGACAACCGCATCACCGGAGCCGTTTGGACAGCAGCTGGACAAGTGTGAAACGACGTAGAGGCATCACCAACAACCTGACAATAACTTGCCACTGTCAAAAACAAAGAGGAAGAAATGAACGGTATATTTTATCTGAAATGATACATATTTTTTCGGCAGTCTAAGGCTGTTGAATTTAACTGATGCATGTGTTAAAAGACAGTCAGAAATTGCACCGGCAGTGCTAGTATTGTTACTTTCAGAACATAATCAGATTTCTAGTTCAGAGAGAAATACTTTATTTTACTGAATGACTATGTATGACAGTGAGGTTAGTTTAGTTATTTCCAACAAATTGCTGAGTTTCAATTTTCTCTTCTTCTACGTGAAACTGTTATCACTGTTTGTTTTAGTTTTTAATGATTAGTATTTTTACTAAAATACTGGCGCCCAGAACTATGGAACAATATTATTATAGTCAGTCATGATTTTTTGTGCTGATAATTTATTATTTCCCCGGAATTTTCGTTATAGTTCCCAATAGTAGTGGCTTTCCCATGTTATAATTAAAAATATATAAAATCTGGATCTAAACTCATGTTATTGTTGTATATATCTGGTAATCGTAACCACTGGGCACCAGGCAGGCCGTGCGGGCAGCCGACCTGCCAGGAGGAAATGCGTGAACAGCTGTCATCAAATCGTAGATATTTTCCTCATATCACCTGATCTGTTGTCCGCCCCGAGAGCTCAGTGGTCAGCGTGACGGATTGCCGTACTCCTCGATTCCCGGCTGCGTCGGGGATTTTTTCCGCTCATAGGTGTCGTGCTGTCTTCATCATCATTTCATCCCCATCTGGCGCGCAGGTCGCCCAATGTTGCGTCGAATGTAAAAAGACCTGCAGCAAGGCGGCCGGACCTGCCCCGCAAGGGGCCTCCCGGCCAATGACGCCAAACGTTGATTTCCATTTTCAACTGGACTGTTTAACACGGAGCTACTCGTTGCTTCCACAGCGTCTGGGAGCGTCGACCACGCCGCAGGCAGCGTGCCTGTCGCAGAAGAGAGCGCTGTCTGCAGGGCACTACTTTGCAACACCACGTCACGTGTCATTGCAGCGCCACGCGGTTACTCATACGCTCCCGACCATTTAGTCTACCGAAGGACCGTGCGAAGTGAGTTAGGCCGTACGCCTTACGTCGGCAGTCCAGCAGTTGCATCCGGCGACATCAGCACCAGCGCTACCCGTTGGCAGGACCAGCAAGTTTGGTCTCAGCTCTGCACGCCAGCAGACCTGGCTCAGTTCGTCCTGGTCTTCACCAACAGTGCGTCAGCCGTACACGTCAGCAGTTCCGGCCTATTAACGTGTTAGGTTTTCACGCCGCCGCCTACCACGGCACTAGGATTCGTCGTGCGTGGCACATCAAAGACAAAGTTATAGTAGAGATAGCTCTCTTGTATGTATTTATGTGGATATTCATTCAAGTACATTATAACTGAGTTCCGTTTTGTTCTTTTGAAGTGTCGCGGTCCCTCCTCAGTACAAGCATACTTCAGTTATCATTTGTTTTCTGATAACGTTGTTAAAATATTTAACTCATTACGTAGAGAAGACAGCAGGAACAAACGGAGTTTTGTGATGTCACTTAACTCAGAAGTACCTATAAGTGAGTACATGTGTTGTTGTTAGTGTTACGTACAATGAAGCCGTCGAGCTATGTGTCACATTTCGTACTCGATGCGAGTAGTTTATGCGTCATCCTTCTCTCCCTCTCTCCCTCTCTCCCCCCTCCCCCCCCACCTCTCTCTCTCTCTCTCTCTCTCTCTCTCTCTCTCTCTCTCTGTCACCATCAGAAAAACTATAATTTTGACTCTACACTCACACACTCGTCCATTATCCTACAGTTAACAGCTACAATTTGCTACCACAGTGAAGTTTATGGTATTGTGTGAAAAGGGTCCGCTCTCCTGTAATAGCATTATCTTGTTTTATTCCCTAAAAGTGTTTAACCACTGTTGTGTCAACTTCAGTGGACTCATCTTTTACTGGTTGTGGAAGATTTATTTCAGAAGAAACAATAGAAACACTCAATGAAGGTTCCACAGCGGTGTTGTAACTCGTTTGGGGAATAAAAGAAGACTGTTTTCCTGCAACAAGGCGGAGTCACTTAATTCAGTATTATAGTGACAGTTCAGTAAGGAATAGTGCGTTTAGCCGGCCGAAGTGGCCGTGCGGTTAAAGGCGCTGCAGCCTGGAACCGCAAGACCGCTACGGTCGCAGGTTCGAATCCTGCCTCGGGCATGGATGTTTGTGATGTCCTTAGGTTAGTTAGGTTTAACTAGTTCTAAGTTCTAGGGGACTAATGACCTCAGCAGTTGAGTCCCATAGTGCTCAGAGCCATTTGAACCATTTGAATAGTGCGTTTGAGGAGAAAATGTGCCGATATATGTGAAGGATGATAATATTTCCACATACAGGAATGACACCATACAGTTGTAATTAAACATGATCAGTAATTGTGATCTGCACGCTAATTTCTTTATGTAATATTTATTGATATTCTCCCTGTGGGTTCGGAGATTAGTATAGGCCCAAGGTATTCTTGCCTGTTGTAAAAGGTGACTGAAAGGAGTATCTCACTTTTCGTCCTACTAAGTTCTGGTCCCCCTTTGCGGTTTGACCTTCATATCTTCAAAATTTTAATGAAGTGCGGGTCATTTTGGGAAGAAAACCTAATGTGGTGCATCATATATCCCTTCCGTGTTAAGATCTTCCGCACCTATTACTGTCGTCGTTCTGTAACTCCACCTCTCTTCCAGATATTTGGGCAAGGACACCTTACGATGTGCATAATCTCCATCCATTGTCTGCTGTCCTCTTTTGCCCCCATGACAATACTGGATTTCCATGCAACTAGCATTGTAGCCAGTCCGTTGTGGAGGGGTTATCATGTGCTGTCTTTGTCGTAGCTTCCTGACTACACATGGAAATGGAAATGAGCGTTTGGCGTCGTTGGCCGGGAGGCCCCTTGCGGGACTATTAACTGGTTCGCAACAGTTCATGTTGACCTCTTGATTTACAAGCTCTCTTATCTGTGCTGTGGTAGCTGCCCTCATAATACGACGATCCTCAGAACTGAGTCTACGGATGTGAGAATGTTTACGAGACCATTGATACCAGCATCGTTGCGCAGCTGAAGCAGCACGTCCAACATGTGTAGCATCTCTACGAAAGGACATCCCGCCACTCGGAAGGCGACAGTTTGACCCCTTTCAAACTCGCTCATTTGCCCTTAGGAAGCACCAGTGCATCTCCGTGGCATGGTTATCTGTTTGCTTCACACGTTTGCATCTCACTGAGCCTTCTGGCTGTGAGTATTCCCTACTAAAGGCTAAACACAGATGGTGCTTTGTTAGCTATGCCACTATGCTACCTGTGGCGGATAACGTTGAAATCATTATTAGGACATCGACTGTCTCCCATGTGCACATGCCATCTTCGATCTAAAATCGACTTCGTCTTTCCAGGTGTACAAATGTTTTTTTAGGCAAGTGTATTTCGCAGAATGTCCCGCTAAGTTCACCACGAACAGAACTGTAATCATCCCAGCTGATTGTCTAATAATTAAATTCTCCTCCAAAGATGACAGTACGATTGGAATTACTTACAGAATAACGAACTGAAATTTTCTCTAAAGTTTTCGGTTACAATAATAAATGAAAAGCACCAGTTTGGTTTTGTTCTACAATATTACTTTTATTGTTAACCGGTTTTCGGCTTACAAGGCTATCTTCAGACATTTACTGAGTATTATCACCAAAGAAGTTACAATGTTTGGAAACAACATTGGGAGAGAAGTAACACGCCCAGACGGAAGTAGAAACATTGCATGGGGGCTTAACCAGTTAGAATGCAAATATTTTTAGTAGCTGTATGTCCGGATACGAAGTCTCGTAACCGGTTGGCCCTGAGTAGTATTAGTACGCAATCTGACTGCATAGAATAACAACAAAGAATGAAAGGAAATTTCCGTTACCACAATTAATTGATTAAGTCCCCAGCAACTATAAAAGCTACGAAACAAAAACTACGGAACAACAAAGCAAACGCAAAAGGATAAGGCCGATTTAGATGTAGGCAGTATAAAAGTGCGGCGAATGATGTCAATCCTTAGGGAAATGGCAGCAAGTGATGGGAAGGTTCGCCAGGTGCACTCAATGTGTATGCCTAGACTACGTTCAGCAAATTAAGCAGGCTACTCCAGCAGCCACTGAGGGGTCGGAGTGCAACCAGCTCTAGAGTCTGGCGCATGCTGAGTCAAGCAGTGCCTGTCGTCCGGGCTCAGACGTCACTTCAGTAACTGTTCTGTGTGTGGAAGTGTGATTCAACGTACACATCTGCCACGGTTCTTCCTCAATAAGACAAGATATTTTAAATACCATTTACACTGAATTAATTAAAAAAACTGAAATACTATAATTGCACATAGAAACCCAAATTACCGTCTAATACATGAACACAAGCCAGATGCCTTGTTGACTGAACCTGTGACCAAGAGGCATTGTTAGGAAATTAAAAAAAATAAAAAGAAATGTTTTTTACCTTCATATATATTGACTAAAAATACACTCTGATCATTACAACATCTCCATTCGAACAACATCTGCTGTCTAGCCCACCAAAACAACTGCACACGACATGGCCTCAACTAGTACAGATATCGACATCCTCTCAGCAAAGCACTAACCACCACAACTTCTGAACAAACACTGCCAGTGGAGGCGGCGGAATAATACTCTTTGGCGCGATCTCTGGCGCTGTGACTCAGTGTAGCCACCTTTCAACATACATCAGTAACATCTTTCTGGCCGAACAAACCCGCATGCGGCTTCACTTTCCATATCAGTAGATTTGAGTTTCTTGTCTAATGCGGCAGATACACCAACTCCGTCTTCCATTAGCCTGTCCTTTCGATATACGCCTACATTTTCTCCAATCATCTCACTAGTGTCAATTTCGGGTTCTCATTTCATTTCACTACTTATTATCACGTGAGGTTCACCGCTTTCTAGGAGCGCTTCAAACACTGACACTATGTTGCGAAAGCTTCAGCGGTTAACCACTAGGATACTGGAACTCTGACCTGTGGTGAGCATTTCTTTGGATCTTACACTTATATTTCCGGCTCTTGTACAGCTATCTTCACCTGTTCTGGATGATGAGTCGCTTAGTCTGAAAAACCCTTGGTTACACTCCACAGGAATTCAACTACCCAGGTAGTGGCCTCAAAAGTGTATTGCATACCTGACCCATTTACGTGCGCCTATTATTCTCAGTCCTGTGTTCTTAGAACGTTATGGCGTAGCTCGTCACAGAACTAGAACTAGAACTCAGAACGAGAGGGGAACGATCATTCCTGGAGACAATGCTGCAGATTGTGAGCTACGTTGAAACTACGTGAGGAAGGTTGATCTCAACTTCTTCTCCCGTCACTGAAGTGACCTCTGAGCTCAGTTAATTTGCTGAACGTAGTCTGAGGCATACACATTGAGTGCACATGGCGAACCTTCCCATCCCTTGCTGCCATTTCCCTAAGGATTGACATCATTCGCCGCATTTTTATACTGCCTACATCTAAATCACCCTTATCCTTTTGCGTTTGCCTTCCGTTGATACGGAGCACAGCACTTTTGTCAGTTGGTGAAGGGAGTCTCACTGACTCAGTTTCAGATTCGTGGAAACACCTCGAAGTTTTTGGTTAGAACAATCGAGCTGACACTCTAAGTCTTCCATGGTCCGTGTCTCCCTGGACAGTATCTGCAGACATTTCACTAACATGCCGCACTGTAGAGGTGACAGTATCCACAGGAGGCACCTTACGTACCTCTTGTACCGGACTCTCAACAGCCCTCACAACACGCCCATACGCAGCAAGTTGTAATCGCTAGACAACAATCACGAAAATTTACAGCTGGTTACGAAGAGCAACTAACTCATCCCGTGGCTGAAAACAGCATATACAGTAGAGCAGCGTCGTGGCTGCTACAGCGCTATACAGGGTGTCCCAGCTATCTTGTCCACCCAAAATATCTCTGGAACAATAACAGCTATTGGAAAACGACTTTCACCCATATCAATGTAGGGCTGGGGCCCATGAATGTACATATCTGGAAACATTCTAAAACAAAAGCATATGTGTTTTTTAACACAAACTTATGTTTTTTTATATGGACCTCCTATATTTTTTCTGCAGCAATCCATAGCATGAAAAAGCACATACACAATGGCGTTGATTGCATCGCAATATTCCCATTACATCCCGAGATATTAAGACGCGAATTTGACGCTTGAAACACCCGACATGCGCTGCTAGCGCACGTCCTGAGGCTCAGGCGTGAACCCCATGCTGCCCGTAATCGCGATGTGATTGACATGCGTAATCACACTTCCATACTTCCCAGCAGGTATTTATCCCATAGGCTAGGGGTGATGCGGTTCTGTAACATATCTGTGTACCGCAACATTAGTCACAAAGATAACTTCGCTTATCGTTAATCCGTTACTTTGTGACTAATGTTGCGGTACACAGATATGTTACAGAACCGCTTCACCCATAGTCTATGGGATAAATACCTGCTGGAATGTAGGACGTTAATGCAGGATGGCAGCAGACCGTATTATTTGTTTCGGACCTATTGATAAGTATGGAAGTATGTCAATCACATCGCGATTACGGGCAGCATGGGGTTCACGCCTGAGCCTCAGGACGTGCGCTAGCAGCGCATGTCGGGTGTTTCAAGCGTCAACTTCGCGTCTTAATATCTCGTGATGTAATGGGAATATTGCGATGCAATCAACGCCATTGTGTATGTGCTTTGTCATGCTATGGATTGCTGCAGAAAAAATATAGGAGGTCCATATAAAAAAACATAAGTTTGTGTTAAAAAACACATATGCTTTTGTTTTAGAATGTTTCCAGATATGTATATTCATGGGTTCCAGCGCTACATTGATACGGGTGAAAGTCGTTTTCCAATTGCTGTTATTGTTTCAGAGATATTTTGGGTGGGAAAGATAGCTGGGACACCCTGTATATAACAATAAACAAATAATTTACACTAAGCGTCATGATTCTCTTCAAATTTATGGGTCTGATATGCTACAATTGTTACCAGTGGCCTTTAAGAACAGTCAAAAGGGGATTTCTATTATGAGAAAAACTTGGTCTCAAATTTACTGCCTGAAACATTTTGAGGTTAATCTCATTATCAAATTTGAAAACAGTTTTAATTAACAATGAACATCTGGAACAGACCTAGCGACGGTGAAACTCAACATTAGTTGGCGGAATTGCAGCGGCAACCCATCGAGGTCTTAAAGACGAAGTGTGTGGAGGTGTAGTTCAAACTGTTGTGACTTGGCAAGACAGTCAAGCCACAAGGAGGTAGCCGAAAGGCACGCGTTTAGCTCACGCAGACTGGCGTGAGGTCTGGAACAGGTCAAGTAATTATACTAGCAAAAAAAGTACGTAGCTCATGGAAAACTTCACTTTAAAACATAATTGGTGAACATCGGTCTGACGGTACATGCAACACAAGATAAATAGCAAATGATAATGGCGCCTTGCTAGGTCGTAGCAAGTGACGTAGCTGAAGGCTATGCTAACTATCGTCTCGGCAAATGAGACCGTAATTTGTCAGTGAACCATCGCTAGCAAAGTCGGCTGTACAACTGGGGCGAGTGCTAGGAAGTCTCTCTAGACCTGCCGTGTGGCGGCGCTCGGTCTGCAATCACTGACAGTGGCGACACGCGGGTCCGACGTATACTACCGGACCGCGGCCGATTTAAAGGCTACCACCTAGCAAGTGTGGTGTCTGGCGGTGACACCACACAAACCATAGGTGATTCTGTGATGTTTTGCATGTGTTTTTGGTAACATGGCTTGCTCCCACTACTACAGCTTACACTCAGCGTGAACTGAGATGATTATTTCAGTGTTGTCGGTGACCAAGTATACTCCTTTCTACTACACTGCGAGCACTTCCGTCTTTGGAGGTGATGACAGCCGTGTTCACAGAGCCTGCACGCAGAAGTTCCTGGTTCGTTGAACACACAGTCACCAACTGCGCTATATCACCAGATCTTAAGCCCACAGAAAATGCCTGGGATTATGTTAAACAGTGGGTGAGGCGCAACGAACTTCTCTTTTGTAGGACCTTACCGTGGATGAGTGACTTCAGCTGCACGTAGTATTCCTGAAAAACTCTTATGGTCTCTCTCTTCCTGGCGGTGATAAGAGCTTTTGTCGAATGTGCTTAATACCAACACACATGACAACGAGAGTAACTCACTAGTGACTCGTAGATATCCTGGGTGTTAATCTCACAATAAAAGACCACATAGGAAATTTCTCGAGGAAGCTATGTACAATACTTGAGATGAGGCTATTCATTTAACAGCCCTTGCTCCTCAGTATCATATCAGTAAGAAAGTGGATCACACGTACTTGAACATTAACATTACATCCATGGAAGTACACAGATAACGAATGTGGATTAGAAAGCTGTAGCTACACGTATGTTTTTAGATGGGGTTAGCCTTTAGCAAAACACAATTTTGTTTCTTATCCCAAACACGTTTCACTGCAGTTGCAGCATTTCAGTGGGCGTTTATTTTCCATCTGTTAATGATAAAGAGTGCTCTTTGCTGTTTGTATACATGTAGCTATTAATTTTTAAATCGTAATTACAGATATTTGAAAAAAAAACACATAAATTACGAATTCATACCTTTTTACCACGTGGTGAGGTTGTTCTGATGTGTTGTGTTTCTACAGTGACCGCTCTCTTGCACAGTTTGTCATCTGCAACCATTTATACCTTAAAGTAGACAAATTGTTTTAGCCAAAATTACGATTTGAAAACATGTTATTTGTATGCCTGAAATTATTTAATTTTTTGTGTGTGTTATTTACATAATGTTTCACTTATATTTTCCTTTTAATCATCTTCATCACTGTCAAACATTATGTATTGAGTTGCCACTGCCACTGCCACTGTAACTGTTTCACTGCTTTACCAGCTGTAAAAACAAATATGACGCGCACGTGTGTGTGTGTGTGTAAGTCCTTGAGGGCAGAGAACAGAGTGCTATTGAAGAGAGCTGTGTATTCATTTATCTCTTGTTTGCCTTCCACTATGGCTTTTTGTATCTGATAATTTTCTTCAATTATTAGTTGGTAAATACCAGATGTGATGTGATTGTCTGTGCTTGTGTTGGTTGTACTTAGTTTTCTCTGTGTTGAGTTGTCTGTCCTGTAGGCTATTTTCACCCGTGGTTTTTTTGGTATGCTGCCTAATTCTGTGGACTGCTTTGTTGTTGTGGGTGAGAGTGAACCACCTGTTTGTCATTGTGGGTGTTTCCTGTTCATGTGTGCTCATGAGTGGGTTCTGTGTGTTAGTAAGTTGATGAGGAGGCTTTTGTTTTTGTGTGTTGACTGGCCTTTTTAATTTTGTGGTTCAGTTTATCTACAGTGTTTTGTGTCATATCCATTCTCTACTGCTATTTGATGGTCTCCAATTCATTCTTGTAGTTATTTTCAGTGAGTGCGGTTTTACTCAGCCTGTATAGCATATATTGGAAGCCGGCTAGTTTATACGTAATTCGATGATTAGAGTCTTTGTGAATGGCTGTGCTGGTGGTGGTCACTTTCTTGAATATAGAGAACTGGCGTTGGTTGTCGTGTCTGTACATTGTGAGGTCAAGAAAGTTCAAACTTTTGTCGTGTTCTGTTTCTATGGTGAATTTTTTTTTCGGGTGTACTTTGTTTATATCACTGTGGAGTTGTTGGTTGCGACTCGGTGTTTCATCTATAAGGCAATATATTATCCGGTACTGTTTGGGTCTTACTATTGTTTCGAATATTTTATTTTCAATGTGATTGAGAAAAATTTAGGCTAGGAGACCACTGACTGGTGACCCCATTGGAAGCCAGTCTTCTTGTGAGTAGAGCTGATTGTCAAATGAGAAATAATTTTTCTCTGTGATTAGTTTTAGAATGCTAGCTATTTCTTTCATGTGGGGTACCTCCGTCCGTTCTCGTGTAATGAAGAGAGAGTAGTTTTCTCAGCTTTTGAGAGCTGTCACTTCTGCACACGTTGACCCTCACGGTACGTTGATGCTGCTGCCAGCTCGCCCATCGTACCTCGCCGTCGCAGGGTGCCTTACGCTGCGCGCCAGCAGAGACGGCGATACCGGGAAAATCCACTTCCCCAATTTTCTCGTTGCAAAAACTCGTGGCGGTATTTAAGACTATGCCACGTCGTTACGTGAAGTTATTTTTCCCTTAACGGCTTTACTTACCTTGTGCAGAAACGAAGAAGAATGTGCATTTCGTATTTGGAAGTAGAACAGAAGAATAAATTAATCGAAGATGAGACTTTGCGGTTGATGTACTGTAAAAAAAGCTTGCAAGAATGTACTTCATTCCTTTCTAGTTGGAGATTAAAGACAGCAGATGCTAAAAAATGTCATTACTTTTATGACTAGAAAAATACAAATATATACGAATTTATAACTCGGCGACGTTCGATTATACTCGACAATCACCTGCTTGGTTTTACACTGTGCCACATTTACATTATAAAAGGCAATCCATGTCGTACAATTAGTATAATGTGAATTTAATACTTGGAACTAGAAGAATAAATTAATCTAAGATGAGACTTTAACGTTGATGGACGGTAAGAAAACGTTGTAACAATTTACTTAATTCCTTTCCAGTTGGAGATGGAAAATATAATTTCTTTTAAAGTTGTTACTATGTCTACGTTTGACTAATGTAATGAAACCAAGGTTAAGTGAAACTACCTTTTTGATTATGAGAGCAAAAACGGCTGAAATAAATGTTTGTTTAAAACTGTTTCTCATGGTCACCGTTACTGAACTCTTTTCGAAGCTCGCAACAAACAAAACTGTCTGCGCTTAGGCCCCGAAAAACCATGCGCAACGAGAAGCAGTCATTATTTGGCCAGAATAGTTAAAGATATGGAGATCTGATCCAAAATTGTGAACATAATTTTGGTACACGAATGAATGTAGGTCTGCTGACTGTAAGATAACATTTCGTCAGTTTTTTTATCTTCATCTGTTTCTTGTACTATAACTGCTACTTATGATGCTAATATTCTACCAAAAAAAGGAAAATGATAAATTAGCTGAAACGGAGGAATTAATTTCCAACACTTATTACACCTAATGTTATCCCTCAGGCAGAAGTTCTGATGATCTGCATTCCATGAGTCCCACATAGCTTTGCACCAAAAAAAAGGCTTAAATAAGTGCCTCTTTACAATCCTCACATTTAGTTCTCGCTCTTGAAGTTGTTTCATAAGCTCACAACAAACACTGTCTGTGTATGGTGGTTTGATTCGTAGGATATTGTGGAAATGCCGCAGTTTAAAAAGGAATTTATTACAATACACCATCTTAGAATATTTCTCAAGTGTGTGGCATCCATACGAAATAGGAATATAGGTGGATATTAAACTTAAGAAAAGATGTGCAGCACCAGTGGTCGCATGTTTGGTTGATCCACTGGACAGCCACACTGAAATGCAGAGGAACCTTAGCTGCCAGATGCTTGAAGCAGACCAGCTGTTTCTCGTAAGACTCCTTATAAAGTTTCAAGCATAAATGTCGCTTGAGTAATCTAGGACTATACACTAAGGTGATAAGTCATGGGATAGCGATACGAACATATACAGATCGCAGTGGTATCGCGTACGTGAGGTATAAATGGGCAGTGCATTGGGAGAGCTGTCACTTCCACTCATAGGAGTCCCGTGGAAAGGTTTCCGACGTGATTATCGCCACACGACGGGAACTTACAGACTTTGAACGCAGAATGGTAGTTGGAGCTATTCACATGGGACATTCCATTTCGGAAATCGTTAGGGAGTACAATATTCCGAGATCCACTGTGTCAAGAGTGTGCCGAAAATAACACATTTCAGCATTAGGTCTACCTCTCACCACAGGCAAAGCAGTGGACGATGGCATTCACTTAACGACCGAGAGCAGCAACGTTTGCGTACAGTTATCAGCGCTAACACACTGCATGAAACAGTCGCAGAAATCAATGTGGGTCCTACGACTTGCCAGAAAATCCTAAGAAATTTTTGTCTTACGTCAAAGCGGTAGGTGGATCAAAACAAAATGTCCAGACACTGTGTAACCAAAATGATACTGAAACAGAGGGTGACAGGCTAAAGGCCGAAATACTAAATGTCATTCTCCAACGATGTTTCACAGAGGAAGACTGCACTGTGGTTCCTTCTCTAGATTGTCGCACAGATGACAAAATGTTAGGTATCGAAATAGATGACAGAGGGATAGAAAAACAATTAAAATCGCTCAAAAGAGGAACGGCCGCTGGAGCTGGTGGGATATCAGTTCGATTTCACACAGAGTACGCGAAGGAACTTGCCCCCGTTCTTGCTGCGGTGTACCGTAGGTCTCTAGAAGAGCGAAAAGATTGGAAAAGGGCACAGGTCAACCCCGTTTTCAAGAAGGGACGTCGAATAGATGTGCTGAACTATAGACCTATACCTCTAACGTCGATCAGTTGTAGAATTTTGGAACACGTATTATGTTCGAGTACAATGACTTTTCTGGAGACTAGAAATCTACTCTGTAGGAATCAGCATGGGTTTCGAAAAAGACGATCATATGAAACCCAGCTCGCGCTATTGTTCCCACGTAGATGCAGTGTTTCTTGACTTCCGCAAGGCGTTCGATACAGTTCCCCACAGTCGTTTAATGAACAAAGTAAGAGCATTCGCACTATCAGACCAATTGCGTGATTGGATTTAAGAGTTCCTCGATAACAGAACGCAGCATGTCATTCTCAATGGAGAGAAGTCTTCCGAAGTAAGAGTGATTTCAGGTGTGCCGCAGAGGAGTGTCGTAGGACCGTTGCTAGGAGAGGGGCTAGTGTAATTGGTTAATACAAACCATAAAAAAATGCACGGAAGTATGACTTTTAACACAAACCTACGATTTTTTAAATGGAACCCCGTTAGTTTTGTTAGCACATCTGAACATATAAACAAATACGTAATCAGTGCCGTTTGTTGCATTGTAAAATGTTAATTACATACGGAGATATTGCAACCTAAAGTTGACGCTTGACTACCACTCCTTCGCTGTTCGATCGTGTGTATCAGTGAGCACCGAATTACGTAGGGATCCAAAGGGAACGGTGATGGACCTTAGGTAGAGAAGAGACTGGAACAGCACATTACATCTACATGCTAACACCTTTTTATTGGTCTTTTTCACTGACGCACATGTACATTACCATGAGGGGTGAGGTACACGTACACGCGTGGTTTCCGTTTTCAATTACGGAGTGGAATAGAGTGTGTCCCGACATGTCAGGCCAATAGATGTTCAATGTGGTGGCCATCATTTGCTGCACACAATTGCAATCTCTGGCGTAATGAATGTCGTACACGCCGCAGTACATCTGGTGTAATGTCGCCGCAGGCTGCCACAATACGTTGTTTCATATCCTCTGGGGTTGTAGGCACTTCACGGTACACATTCCTCTTTAACGTACCCCATAGAAAGAAATCCAGAGGTGTAAGATCAGGAGCCGGCCGCGGTGGCCGTGCGGTTCTGGCGCTGCAGTCCGGAACCGCGGGACTGCAACGGTCGCAGGTTCGAATCCCGCCTCGGGCATGGGTGTGTGTGATGTCCTTAGGTTAGTCAGGTTTAAGTAGTTTTAAGTTCTAGGGGACTTATGACCTAAGATGTTGAGTCCCATAGTGCTCAGAGCCATTTGAGCCATTTTTTGTAAGATCAGGAGAACGGGCTGGCCAATTTGTGCGTCCTCCAAGTCCTATGAAACGCAAGTCGAACATCCTGTCAAGGGTCAGGCTAGTGTTAACTGCGGAATGTGCAGGTGCACCATCATGTTGATAACACATACGTTGACGCGTTTCCAGTGGGACATTATCGAGCAACGTTGGCAGATCATTCTGTAGAAACGCGATGTTTGCAGCTGTTTGGGCCCCTGCAATGAAGTGAGGACCAATGAGGTGGTCGCCAATGATTCCGCACCATACATTTACAGTCCACGGTCGCTGTCGCTCTACCTGTCTGAGCCAGCGAGGATTTTCCACGGACCAGTAATGCATGTTCCGTAGATTCACTGCTCCGTGGTTTGTGAAACCCGCTTCATCGGTAAACAGGTAGAACTGCAACGCATTCTCTGTTAATGCCCATTGACAGAATTGCACTCGATGATTAAAGTTATCACCATGTAATTGCTGATGTAGCGACACATGAAACGGGTGAAAGCGGTGACGATGCAGTATGCGCATGACACTACTTTGACTCAGTCCACCGGCTCTCGCAATGTCCCGTGTACTCATGTGTGAGTTCATGGCAACAGCAGCTAACACACCAACTGCACCCGCTTCTCCTGTGACGGGCCTGTTACGGACCCGTTTGCGTGCTACGACCACACCTGTTGCATACAGTTGGCGGTAGATGCTTTGCAATGTGCGGCACGTTGGATGCTCTCTGTCCGGGTACCGTTCTGCATACACCCTGCAGGCTTCAGCTGCATTTCGTCGACACTCGCCATAGATGAGTATCATCTCTGCCTTTTCAGAGTTCGAATACGCCATGGTCACAGTTCCTACAACACCACACTATCACATACGTCTGGTAACACGGTGTACTACAGTTGGTCTGCGTGCGGAGACGAATGCAGAATAACAATAGCAGCAAGCGCTACATGCGGACACTGCGACAGCTAGACCAAACCACAACAGTGCACTACAGCCACGCTCTTAAACACGGTCGTCATCGTAAATATGTCCCTGCAGATGCTGCTCGCCGACCGTGGCCCGTGTTTGTTACAACACGCAAATGAACGTCGGAGGTTTCAAGCGTCAAATTTAGGTTACAATATCTCCGGATGTAATTAACATTTTACAATGCAACAAACGGCACTAATTACGTATTTGTTTATATGTTCAGATGTGCTAACAAAACTAACGTGGTTCCATTTAAAAAAAAACGTAGGTTTGTGTTAAATAACATACTTCCGCGCATTTTTGTATGGTTTATATTAAAAAATTACACTAGCGCCTCTCCTCACGTTCGGTCTGTGGAATCGGTTCGTCAGTATTTGATGTGATTTACGAAATATATCCAACGGTAACGTTAGGTGACACACCCTGTACATATATATGACCTTGTGGATAACATCGGAAGTTCACTGAGGCCTTTCGCGGGTGATACTGTAGTATGTTTACAGGTTGTAACAATGAAAAATTGTACTGAAATGCAGGAGGATCTGCAACGAATTGACGCATGGTGCAGGAAATGGGAATTGAATCTCAATGTAGACAAGTGTAATGTGCTGCGAATACATGGAAAGAAAGATCCTTTATCATTGAACTTCAATATAGCAGGTCAGCAAATGGAAGCAGTTAATTCCATTAATTATCTGGGAGTAGGCATTAGGAGTGATTTAAAATGGAATGACCATATAAAATTAATCGACGGTAAAGCAGATTCCAGGCTGAGATCCATTGGAAGAATCCTAAGGAATTGGAGTCTGAAGGAAGTAGGTTACAGTACACTTGTTCGCTCACTGCTTGATTACTGCTTACCAGTGTGGGATCCGTACTAGATAGGGTTGATAGAAGAGATAGAGAAGATCCAACGAAGGGCAGCGCGCTTCGTTACAGGATCATTTAGTAATTGCGAAAGCGTCACAGAGATGATAGATAAACTGCAGTGGAAGACTCTGCAAGAGAGACGCTCAGTAGCTCGGTATGGGCTTTTGTTGAAGTTTCGTGAACATACTTTCACCGAGGAGTCAAGCAGTATATTGCTCCCTGCTACGTATATCTCGCGAAGAGACCATGAGGATAAAATCAGAGAGATTAAAGCTCACATAGAGGCATACCAACAATCTTTCTTTCCACGAACAATTCGAAACTGGAGCAGAAGAGAGAACCGATAGAGGTACTCAAGGTAGCCTCCGCCACACACCGTCAGGTGGCTTGCGGAGTATGTATGTAGATGTAGATGTCCGTTGGGGTACTGCGACGGAAACTGCCGTTAATGGGGAAAGGCTGCAGATGTCAGACACGAGCGCCTTTGATAACAAGACGACATTGCCTGCGGCGCCTCTTATGGGCTCGTGACGATATCGGTTGGGCCATAGACGAATGGAAAACTATGGCTTGGTCAGACGAGTCCCGACTTGAGTTGGTACCAGCTGATGGTAGGGTACGAGTGTGGCACATACCCCACGAAGCCATGGATCCAAGTTGTCCACAGGGCACTGTGCAAGCTGGTGGTGCCTCCATAATAGTGCGGGGTGTGTTTACATGGAATGGAAATGATTATGTTCAGCTACTAGGAACCATCTGCAGCGGAACGATGATGGAATTTTTATGGGTGACAATGTGCCATGTCAACAGGCAACAATTGTTCGCAATTAGTTGTTTGGAGAACACTGGACGGTTAGAGCGGATGATTTGGCCACCCAGATCACCCCCTATGAATCCCATCGAACATTTATGGAACATTGTCGAGAGGTCAGTTCGTGCACAAAATCCTGCACCGACAACACTTTGGCAATTAAGGGCGACTATAGAGGCAGCGTGGCTCAATAATTCATCTTCCAACGACATGTTGAGTTCGTACCACTTTGAGTTGCTACACTACGCTGGGCAAAAGGAGATCCGACAAGATATTTGGAGGTATTCTATGACTTCTGGCACCTCAGAATACTACAGCCTCCCGCATATCGCTCCTACAGTGATGACAAAGAATATGTTAAATTAATCACAGCCTGCACAGAAGCATTTAAGAAGTCAATTTTCTCGGACTCCGTATGGAAATAATCTCTAACACCATGTGGTGCAACGAGAAGTACCCTCTGCCAGAGCCCACCCGGCTAGCCACGCTTCCCGAGCGGGAAGGCGTGCTGGTCCCCGGCACGAAACGGCACAGTGGATTAGTGTCGAGGTCCGGTATGCCGGCCAGATTGTGGATGGTTTTGAAGGCGGTTTTCCATCTGCCTTGGTGAATGCGGGCTGGTTCTACTTACCCCGCCTCGGTTACAATATGTCGGCGATTGCTGCTCAAACAGTGTTTGCACCTACACGTACACCATACTTACTCTATCACCCATACATTTGGGGTTACACTCGTCTGGTACGGGATGTGGGGGTTGGGGGGTGGATGGTCCACTGGGAGACGAACCGCACAATAACCATGAGTTTAGTGTCGGGCGGCGGTGGTGTGGGTGGACTGCCATGGACTGTTATGGTGTTGTGAACCACTGAGGGCTACGGCGGGGCGAAGCCTCTCCGTGGTTTCTAGGTCCCCGGTTCAATACACAATACACACACACACACACACACACACACACACACACACCCTCTGCCACGAACGTTAGGGTAGTACAGATGTAAACAGCAATGCAGAAGTAGACGTATGATGCATGAGGAACTGCGTAAGGAGGTGCAAACACGGCACTGCTACGGTGACCTTAAAGCAGCCAGTCACAGTCCAAGTTTCGGGACATACGGCGATGGTCGGAGCTCGAAACACAAAACTCGATATCACTGTCCAGCAAGGGTAGCATCTAATGGCTCTCGATCTTCCACCATAATCGAGTCCATCAACATGAGGTGGCAAATAAGAGGTAGCCAAAGAGGTGGAAACGTGGGTTCTACTATGCCAAGACTGCTTGGTAGCTACAACAGGAAAACACAATTAATTAGCAGGAGTACAAAATTAGAAAGTATTTATTACTTAACTTTGCTGTAGTCCATGATCAGTTGGTTGAGAATTACAGAGGACGCGACTAGAATAAGCGTCTCTGGAATGACATAATTTACAAGTCACAAACCTTGCAGTGACGAATTAATCTCTTGAATGTCGGATCCAGTGAATTTAAAGACTAACTAGGAACGGAGCTACAAAGATCTGATGGCAGAAATGACTGAGCTGCAGACGGTTACTAACATCGGTGTTGGCTGACCACTGAGCGTGGCTAAGAATTGCAGACTGGCACAACTGCACTTCTCTCCTGCTGCACATGAAGTGGCCTAGCGGCGCTTCACTGCGAGCATACGTACTGCGACTGGCTGTGTACTCTTTGGCTAGCACAGCCGTTCTTCCGTTCCATTTATGGCGAGAATCGCATCCGGCGGATCGATTTCTCAGGCGGCGGTGTGGTCGTCTGACTGACGACATCACAGTATGGAGCAGTACGCCGAGCACCGATGGTGCAGGCTAAATGGGCCGGTAAAATACGGTGGGTGTGCTTTATCATCGGTTGTTCATGTCGGCGAGCAACGAGCAGCTCGGTGACAGGATAAAAATTTGACGCCCACTTATAGTAACTTTAAAAATGTTAAGAAATATTCTGAGTGAATTCAGAAACTTAAGAAATATACACACTCTGATTGGCGTAACCTTGATGTCCACTGATTATGAGCTAATTCAAAAGGATTCTGTTTAAAGGGTGTATTATTGCTTAGATGAAAGACAACAGTTTTTTTTCTTGTAGAAAGCGATATTTAACTCATTTATGACTTTATTTTCCTATTGTTTGTGAACAGTGTGATAACAAAACAGTTTATCTTTTTATGACAGCGTATCTATTCACTCAACATAATTTGTGCTTATATTTTAATCAGACAAGAAATAAGTTTATTTAGTGTTGTACGATAAACCGTTACCTGCATGCAATGTCTCAACACTTTCCGACAGTCTCTTGGTTACTAGGAAGTCTTTGAGAGATTTCGCGTCCTTTGAGGTAGAAACCAAAAGTTAAACATGTGGCATACAATGTTACCAATTCAACAAGCTGTTGAGTGCCACATTATTAACATGATACAGGTTTCCACAGTTCTAAAAGGTAACGCAACATTAGATACAACACGTAATATAATTGAAATATCGTGAAAAGTCCCACTTTTCACTATGATACAGCTGCAAAAGTAACATTTCGTATTTCCATGTAATTAATATTATTCACTCTAAAACCTTTAACATCGTTGTTTATCTATATAATAGATACGTATTTTATGAGTTCCATTTTTCAGGCTCGCTATTAAAAATACTATTCACTGTGCATATATGAAGAAATTGCTACAAATTTATAATGATTCTCCACTACCAACATTGCACCACACTTCGATTTGCTACGCAACAGCACCTCAGCTTTACTGTTTGCTGACGATGCTCACGGAAATGAAAAACAAAGATGAGCTTTATAAACATATTCAACCTTTGTTTCCTGTGAAATTTTGAAAAGAAAATTCCGAAAATATTTGTACTTTCTCACTATCCTCCTTGTAAGTTTATTACTGCCACCCATGATTGAGGAAACACTTGAAACCAGTCGTCGCATTAGACTTGAATACACGGTAATGGAGAGTTGTCAGAACATAAAGAAGTGAGTTTAAGAGATTGGAAGAGGCCTGTCACTGTAAAGTTATTTCAAGTCAGTGACGTTGACGGCACGCAACGATGCGGTACGTACGTAAATTTAAAAGCTGTCTCAAGCAGAAAATGCTGATATCAAGTAACTGGTTTATCCGTTAAAATGTTATTGAAATGAACGCAACATTTCAGTAACTAAAAAGAACAAATTCCGTTTTGATCCAATACAGTGTGGTCTTAAATGAAAAAAAAAAAACATAAGCAGCAGTATGGGTCGAAACGAGGAATGGGAAACTGAGGAGTGATCCAAGACTCCATCCAACAGAATAGGGGAGGTGTCTGTTGGGCGACAACATGTATAAACAAAATGCGCAGAAACGGATGGGGTGGGGGCCGTAGCTACAAAGTAGTGCATACATATTTTGTCATTACAGCTACTGTCTGTTTGCAAATAATGTCAACATTTTTTATGGTAGGACTCATACTTCGGCAACACATGAATATGGAAAACATAAAATAGTGACATGAGGTAACAAGAAAATATGAGGTTAATACTTTTTAAAGGAAACGGTAATTTTTCCAACTTTAGCAATGTTTGTATCTGTAATTGTAGAAAATATAGTGATCCAAGTGAAAGGGACCAGGAGAAAATAATTCATGAAAGAATACTTGACAGTAGACTATGCTCTAACAAAGAATGACAATCGTTTCTGAGGCCACAGGAGAGCCAGTTTGCAATACTGGTACCATGGTTTAATGGTTCCATCTTGGGAAAGTGTTAATTTCTCATACTTTTGTAAGTAATAGTGACGGCAGTAGTAGTGACAGATGTTACACATATTATTCTTCATATTTACACTCGTCTCTACTAGATATTTACAATATATTACAAAATAAACTTCTTCATACAACCAGTACAATTTTCTACAATGCATTATCAATAAATACTTCATTACAACCCTACATTTACCGTGAAAGTTTAAACATTTATCAGCTCATATTGCCACTGATTACATCGCTCTGAGGACTATATCTGTATAACGTGTAGTTTTATGTTTAGTTATTGCGTCTGAAAATTACAAGTAACGACAGGTTTGTCGTTTCATAACTAGAATACTCTTTGGCCTAATAATTCAAACAAGCAATATTTACAGAAAGGCGTCAGTAACAAAATACAAAAGCCACTGAAACGAAAAACCAGACATCTGCACGGCAAAAATTAATTAAGTTGAAAACTTGAAAGCCCTCCGAAATCGGTAGATGAGTTTCGTAGTAGGCCATACCCGAAGTTAACAAAAATTGTGTTGTACAGTGCACACATTAGGTTCAAAGTTGCAATAAAATTTTAGTGAAGCAAGCAAACCTACAAAATATTAAAACGGAATGGAGCATTCACACAATGCTGTCTGAGGCGATATTTGCACTTATTAGATATTACGGTTAAGTTGTCCAGCACCTGTCGAGAGGCGTATAACTCGCCAATGTTACTAAACTAAGGCAGCTGTCGCTTTGTTACAGGGTTTCCTTTTTCCGTGATATTTCGGTTGCGTGAGAGCCTTCTCCTACGGATCCATCTTTTATCATGATTCGAAAAAGGTTGTTGCAGGAACTAGTAAGCAGAATTGCTGTTTTCTCTCGGAGCGAGTAATCAATATGTGTCAAAAATCGTCTGAAAACTACTTCTGTTCCCCTTTATTGTCCTACCCACCATACATCAGCATCCTTACGTTCTGTAACATGTTTGATTTGCTCTACTTGTTCTCTAACATTCCCCAGGCTATCCAAACACCTATTACGCCCCACCAGTTCTGTCTCTCCCACCCCTTCTATAACACTTTGTTCCTCCTACAATGGTTCATCATGTCCCCTATCCATTTCCGAGTCTGTGTATTTGTCAGTCTCCAGCTCTACCTGTACGTCTCTCTCAGCTTTCATTCGCCTATTCATTCTGTTCCTCTCATTTCCTTTCATCTTCTTGTACCTTTACACCGTAATCTGTAGGAAATGTTAAGGCAAATAAAGACATGTCCTCGTCTGCAGCCTCTCGATTGAGGTCTGTGTGATCATTTGTATTCCTAATGCGCACAAATCACTGTGTCACAATCGACATAAAAGTTTCTGAGTATGGTACCGCGTCATAATGTATAAAACTACTGCTGCTGGAGAAAAACCAACGTTTCGACCACGGTTGCAGCGGCCTTCTTCTGGGTCTAATGTCACAATCATTTTAAGAAAATGATTTTCCCCACCAGTCTTATACAAAATTATCTTGTATGACACTCCAGTGGATCTTAGTGGAAGCAACAAAAATACTAATCTTTGATGTCACTAGGCATAGTACAATGATAATTATGAATTGAGTACCTTAATATTCCTGTTACAAGGAAGCTGGAAGGTTTTATTCCCAGAAAGCGTCACGCTTGGATGAAGACATTCTTTCCTATCTTCTTTATGCGTGATGTGAATCAGGTATCAGATTTAAGTGATAAATAAGAGATAACGTCTAAGGACATCCAGATTAATCATAGGTAGAGGAAAATGATGTGGCGGACATCGCAATACTATGTTTTTCCCCAAATTTCTAGAGAAGAGACGTTATTTTAAAGTGAGTAGTTATTATTGTTCGAGAAAATATTCCCATAAAACGAGAAAAGATTCTTGATATTGTTCCACGGATTCTGGTTTTCATTTGAATGACCTTTGTATTTACATACTTACTGACGCAATTGACGAAATAAACTGCCTTTTCCTAACATTCACAAATTATCAATTTCATAACCATTTGTGAATTATTTACCACGTATTCACTATTTAGGCCAGTCTGAAACTGTTATATTTCCTATTCACAAATAATTTACAAATCAAAAGCACTTATCATAAATATATTCAAATACGAATTCACTCTTCAAGCTACGAAGAAGACTTATTGCTAAAACCTAAAGAACAAAATAATATTTTCACTTCTGTGTAATAAAGAAAGCGTCCGAATGCAAAGTGTTAAGTAGAAAGCAGCAATACAGCTCAAATATTAATGACTGGGAATATATTAGAGAGTTAAATGATGATAATGGCACTCGTTTGCCTTGAATGAAAATAGAATCGAAGGTAATCTTGAATGAAACGAAATCAACGAAGGTAATCTTGAACGTAACGAAATCAACGAATCCTGGGAGAATAATCTTCTAGCGATGCGTGTCTTCCAGGACAGATCAGTGAAAGAAAAGAGTAACGATTTCAGAGATGGTTGCCAGCAGGTACTCGATATAAATACGGAGGATGGAAAGGAATACTAACAAATTGAAGTTTCTCTACAGAACAGGAAATTCTACTGCCGAGGTACATGTTTAAACAGGAGCATTTCAAATGTTAACCTGAAAGTGAACAGTATTTGTTTTCAGAGCGTGTTGAAGTACAGAAGCGGCATATCGTATCGATAACTGATAACATTGGTCCTCTAACAACACTAAAAACAACAAGAAGAGAATACTGCTCTTTAAAAGGCGACATTCTCATACATGAGTTTCCTAAGAGAAGTGCAATCTGATAACTAGTATTATTTTATCACAGATAATTGTTAATGTCATCACTGATTGTTTAAATTCTTGAAACCTAAAGCGTTATAATTTAATTTTCATATTCACGAGTCAAAGTAAGATCAATACATAATTTAACAAAATACTCACAGACTGATTTACTTAAGTTAATGACTAAAAGTAGAATTTAATGTATGCTTTGGTTAGGACAGGAAAAGTAGGTACCAATGCAAAATTCACAGTTAATTTCGAGATGAAATGAACGGAATACAGGTCAGAAAGAAGACTGAAGTTTCTGAACAGTCTACTGTAAGCGACAAGAAGACTCATTTGCATCTCTTGTGCTAAAGTGGTGAATGGTTTACCGTAAAGTATACTGGTTTTAAGTTTGGTTTCCACACAAACTCCTCCAGATGAATGAGTGAATGCAAACATTACAGCTCTTTCTACAACCAGTCTCTTCGGATTTCGGCGTTCCAAGATCAAACAGTCTTGTCTTAGCAAACAAGTTATAAAAGCAATTGCCGTTACGGGAAATAAAATCATCGGAGAAGTTACCGATAAGCATCGAATGGTTATGTATAAAAGTCCTCTTCTTTCAAGTACTGCTGCTATTTTTCTCAATGCATTTACGCTGCTACTTATTATCTGGTGATAATTATGAGAGGAGTCAGATTACAGTGGTCGTGAGATAATTTTTCGCCCGTTTTCACGGCCTGAAACAAGTGTTACATTTTGAATATATCTTAACATCACTATGTGGTGACCGAGTAGAAGGGATTACTCTTCGTCACTAGTAAAAAAAGATATGTGCATGTAGTGAGTGAGCTACTACCGAAAAGTTACGAGGATTACCTTCAGCGCAAGCAATTCCCATAATTCAAGGGATTCCAAATCTCTTTGTGAGTCCATTAGTATTAAAGTTTTCGTCCATACTTCTTCACAATGGAGAGGTGTAAGTGTTGTTGTTTCAGGGATTCTTTGATTAAAAATTTCTCTTCGGTAGAACGCGAAAGTAACACCGAAAAACTGATGAAAAGTTGCCAGATAACAAGTGACAAGAAATTTAAAGAATCACCACATATAGACAGTGAGAACATGTGATACACTGTATATTGGGTCTGGAGTAATCATTCAGCTCCGTACATCGATTCAAAACAAGAAAATAATCGATGGCTCAGGTCTGTCCACAGTGGGAAGCAGGAGTTCCTCAAACTTTTAGGCAGCATCTCGTATCACAGCGAGTCCAGATCTCCAGAAGAAGCACCCGAATGTAGGTCGTACAAAATGACAGCTGCGCACGAGCGTCCACAGCACTAGCAGGCGAGGCGAGGCGATCAGGAGGCGGCGCGGGGCACGTAGCCCAGCGTCTTGCGCTGCAGGAAGAGGTGGATCTCGCGGAAGGAGGGCCGGTGGGCGGCGTGCCGGCGGCGGCACTCGTCCAGCAGGTCCAGCACGTCGCTCGAGCAGCGCGGGGGCGGCGCCAGCGGCAGCGGCAGCGCGCACCCGTCCACGTCGCTGTCGTCGTCGCCGAGGCGCGCCAGCTCGGCCAGCACCTGCGCGTCCGACAGCGGCTCCAGCGGCCGCCGGCGCGCCAGGGTCAGCACCTCCCACAGCGTCACGCCGAACGACCACACGTCGCTCTTGGTCGTGTACTGGCCCTGCGTGACAGCACAACGAGCGCCGGTAAGCCTTCCGTATCGCTACGCGCAGAGCGCACGCATGGAAGTAGCGTTCTTAGAATGCGGAATATTCACTAGAGGTGCGCCACAGGGATCGATATCCGGTCCCCTCCTGTTCCTGTCATATACACTACTGGCCATTAAAATTGCAACACGAAGAAGAAATGCAGATGATAAACGGGTATTCATTGGACAAACATACTAGAACTGACATGTGATTACATTTTCACGCAATTTGGGCGCATAGATCCTGAAAAATCAGAACCCAGAACAATAATAACGTCCTTGATACGCCTGGGCATTGAGTCAAACAGAGCTTGGATGTCGTGTACAGGCACAGCTGCCCATGCAGCTTCAACACGATACCACATTTCATCAACAGTAGTGACTAGCGTATTGTGATGAGCCAGTGGCTCGGCCACCATTGACCAGACGTTTTCAATCGGTGAGAGATCTGGATAATGTGCTGGCCAGGGCAGCAGTCGAACATTTTCTGTATCCATAAAGGCCCGTACAGGACCTGCAACAAGCGGTCGTGCATTATCCTGCTGAAATGTAGGGTTTTGCAGGGATCGAATGAAGGGTAGAGCCACGCGCCGTAACACATCTGAAATGTAACGTCCACTGTTCAAAGTGCCGCCAATGCCAACAAGAGGTGACCGAGACGTGTAACCAATGGCACCCCATACCATCACGCCGGGTGATACGCCAGTACGGCGATGACTAATACACGCTTCCAATGTGCGTTCACCGCGACGTCGCCAAACACGGATGCGACCATTAAAAATGGTTCAAATGGCTCTGAGCACTATGGGACTCAACTGCTGAGGTCATTAGTCCCCTAGAACTTAGAACTAGTTAAACCTAACTAACCTAAGGACATCACAAACATCCATGCCCGAGGCAGGATTTGAACCTGCGACCGTAGCGGTCTTGCGGTTCCTGACTGCAGCGCCTTTAACCGCACGGCCACTTCGGCCGGCGATGCGATGCTGTAAACAGAACCATGATTCATCCGAGAAAATGACGTTTTGCCATTCGTGCACCCAGGTTCGTCGTTGAGTACACCATCGCAGGCGCTCCTGTCTGTGATTCACCGTCAAGGGTAACCGCAGCCATGGTCTCCGAGCTGATAGTCCATGATGCTGTAAACGTCGTCGACCTGTTCGTGCAGATGGTTGTTGTCTTGTAAACGTCCCCATCTGTTGAATCAGGGAACGATACGTGGCTGCGCGGTCCGTTATAGCCACGCGGATAAGATGCCTGTCATCTCGACTGCTAGTGATACGAGGCCGTTGGTATCCAGCACAGCGTTCCGTATTACCCTACTGAACTCATCGATTCCATATTCTGCTAACAGTCACTGGATCTCGACCAACGCGAGCAGCACTATCGTGATACGACAAACCGCAATCGCGATAGGCTACAATCCGACCTTTATCAAAGTCGGAAACGTGATGGTACGCATTTCTCCTCCTTGCACGGGGCATCACAACAACGTTTCACCAGGGAACGCCGGTCAACTGCTGTTTGTGTATGAGAAATCGGTTGGAAACTTTCCTCATGTCAGCAGGTTGTAGGTGTCGCCACCGGCGGCAACCTTGTGTGAATGCTCTGAGAAGCTAATCATTTGCACATACCAGCATCTTCTTCCTGTCGGTTAAATATCGCGTCTGTAGCACGTCATCTTCGTGGTGTAGCTACACTCCTGGAAATGGAAAAAAGAACACATTGACACCGGTGTGTCAGACCCACCATACTTGCTCCGGACACTGCGAGAGGGCTGTACCAGCAATGATCACACGCACGGCACAGCGGACACACCAGGAACCGCGGTGTTGGCCGTCGAATAGCGCTAGCTGCGCAGCATTTGTGCACCGCCGCCGTCAGTGTCAGCCAGCTGCCGTGGCATACGGAGCTCCATCGCAGTCTTCAACACTGGTAGCATGCCGCGACAGCGTGGACGTGAACCGTATGTGCAGTTGACGGACTTTGAGGGAGGGCGTATAGTGGGCATCCGGGAGGCCGGGTGGACGTACCGCCGAATTGCTCAACACGTGGGGCGTGAGGTCTCCACAGTACATCGATGTTGTCGCCAGTGGTCGGCGGAAGGTGCACGTGCCCGTCGACCTGGGACCGGACCGCAGCGACGCACGGATGCACGCCAAGACCGTAGGATCCTACCCAGTCCCGTAGGGGACCGCACCGCCACTTCCCAGCAAATTAGGGACACTGTTGCTCCTGGGGTATCGGCGAGGACCATTCGCAACCATCTCCATAAAGCTGGGCTACTGTCCCACACGCCGTTAGCCCGTCTTCCGCTCACGCCCCAACATCGTGCAGCCCGCCTCCAGCGGTGTCGCGACAGGCGTGAATGGAGGGACGAATGGAGACGTGTCGTCTTCAGCGATGAGAGTCGCTTCTGCCTTGGTGCCAATGATGGTCGTATGCGTGTTTGGCGCCGTGCAGGTGAGCGCCACAATCAGGACTGCATACGACCGAGGCACACAGGGCCAACACCGGGCATCATGGTGTGGGGAGCGATCTCCTACACTGGCCGTACACCACTGGTGATCGTCGAGGGGACACTGAATAGTGCACGGTACATCCAAACCGTCATCGAACCCATCGTTCTACCATTCCTAGACCGGCAAGGGAACTTGCTGTTCCAACAGGACAATGCACGTCCGCATGTATCCCGTGCCACCCAACGTGCTCTAGAAGGTGTAAGTCAACTACCCTGGCCAGCAAGATCTCCGGATCTGTCCCCCATTGAGCATGTTTGGGACTGGATGAAGCGTCGTCTCACGCGGTCTGCACGTCCAGCACGAACGCTGGTCCAACTGAGGCGCCAGGTGGAAATGGCATGGCAAGCCGTTCCACAGGACTACATCCAGCATCTCTACGATCGTCTCCATGGGAGAATAGCAGCCTGCATTGCTGCGAAAGGTGGATATACACTGTACTAGTGCCGACATTGTGCATGCTCTGTTGCCTGTGTCTATGTGCCTGTGGTTCAGTCAGTGTGATCATGTGATGTATCTGACCCCAGGAATGTGTCAATAAAGTTTCCCCTTCCTGGGACAATGAATTCACGGTGTTCTTATTTCAATTTCCAGGAGTGTATTTTAGTGGCCAGTAGTGTACATGGTGTTTGACTGCAGGCAAAACAAGCAAGTAACCATAATAAACATAGACCCAGAAACCAATGGTTTCCTCGGTATTGCCGCATTACCTACCTGGCTGACGTGTTGGTGCTGCGTTTACCTTCATTTCCTGCAATATAAGGTATTCGACTATTTGCACGATACTCCTCATGTGAAAGTAAGAATATGTGGTACATGCATGATGGTGCACAGGTACACTTCCAGGCGTGTGTACGGCACTACGTAGTACGAATCTTCGACAACAAGAGTACTGGTCGAGCTTCGCCAATGCCGTGGCCTGCAAGTTCTCTTACTTGAAAAGCGTTGGATTTTATTTTACTAGAATATTATTCAGCTTTGATGAATTCCAGGACTGCTGACCGTGTCGATGAGCTCCAAGTATGGATTCTTGATGGTTTGTCAGCGTATTTGGAACTGGCCTGAGGGTTTTTTAACGTGTACGGGTGTTGATGAGACGATGTGCTGAATGTTGCCTCCACAAGAATAGTGGAGATATGAAGCACTTGTTTTTGTGCGTTTGTCCTCGACTGCACACCTGCACTTTTGGTCCTCAGGGAGTCTGTTATAATTTCATGGATGTTCATGTATTCAGTTTTAATGCATCATGTCAGGTAAAACATTAGTTCTCGTATTGGTTATTTACAGTATTTGCTTGTTTCATTTCGACCCCTTCAATTGTACCTGTCTACATCTACATACATGCTTAGCAAGCAACCGAATGATGCATTAAGCGAACGGGGCGGCGGAATTCCTAGGACCGCTAGCAGTCATTTCCTTTCCTGTTCCTCGCAGAAACAGAGAGAGGGAAAAGGACTCTCTGTATGCCTCCTTAAGAGCCCTGGTCTTTGAGTTCCTTATGCGAAATACACGTTGGCGACATCAGAATACGTCTGCAGCCCGCTTAAAATGCCGATTCCCAATTTCTCTCAATAGAGGTCCGAGAAAAGAACATCGACTTCCCTCTATGGATTCTGACCTGAGTTCACAAAGGACCTCCGTTATATTCGCGTGTTGATCTAATCCACCCGTGACATATCTAGCAGCCCGCCTCTGAACTGCTTCGATGTCTTCCTTTAATCCGTCCTTGCGGGGACACCTAACACTCAACCAGTCATGAATGGGTCGCACTAGTGTTCTATATGTGGTCTCCTTAGCAGATGATCGATACTTTCCTAAAATTCTCCCAATAAACCGAAGCGATTATTCATATTCAAACCATCGCTCTTACTTGCCTGTTCGATTTTATACTGCTACCTCTAATAACATAAATAGTACAAACACTCTATCATAGATCCAAGAAACACAAACAGTTCTCTTTGTTGACGATGCAAGTATTACACTGAAGCCCCAAAGAAACTCGTATAGACATGTGTATTCAAATACAGAGATATGTAAACAACCAGAATACCGCTCTAATGTCGGCAATGCCCATATAAGACAACAAGTGTCTGGCGCAGTTGTTAGATCGGTTACTGCTGCTACAATAGCAGGTGATTAAGATTTAAGTGAGCCTGAACGTGGTGTTACTGTCGGCGCACGAGCGATGGGTCACAGCATCTGCGAGGTAGTGATGAAGAGAGGATTTTCTCGTGCGACCATGTCACTACTGTACCGTGAATCCGGTAAAACAGCAAATGTCCCACATCACTGCGGGCGGAAAAAGTTCCTGGAAGAACGGGACCAACGACAACTGAAGAGAATCGTTCAACGTGACAGAAGTGCAAACCTTCCGCAAATTGCTGCAGATTTCAATGATGGGCCATCAACAAGTGTCAGCGTGCTAACCATTGACGAAACATTATCGATATGGTTTGTTGGAGACGAAGGCCCACTCGTATACCCTTCATGACTGCACGGCACAAAGCTTTACGCATCGCCTGGGCCCGCAGCACCGACAGTGGACTGTTGATGAGTGGAAACATCTTGCCTGGTTGGACGCGCCTCGTTTCAAATTGTATCGAGCAGATGGACGTGTACAGGTGTGGAGACAGCTTCATGTCAGCAGGGGAATGTTCAAGTTGGTGGTGTCTCTGTAATGGTGTTGAGCGTGTACACTTGGAGTGGTATGGGACTCCTGATAGGTCTAGATACGACTCTGACAGGTGACACGTACGCAAGCATCCTGACTGATCACCTGCGTCTATTTATGTCCATTGTGCATTCCGATGGGCTTGGGCAATTCCAGCAGGACACGCCAGGAAAGCCACAGATGGGCTCGAGAAACAGTCTTCTGAATTTAAACACGTCCGCTGACCACCACTCCCCAGACACGAACATTATTGACTAATCTGTGGTGCCTTGCAACGTGCAGTTCATAAGAGATCTCCACCCCCTCATAGTCTTACGGATTTATGGGCAGCCCTGTAGCATTCATGGTGTCAGTTCCCTCCAGCACTACTTCAGACATTTAGTCGAGTCCACGCCACGTCGTGTTGCGGCATTTCTGCGTGTTCGCTGAGAGCCCTACACGATTTTAGGCAGGTGTACCAGTTTCTTTAGGTCTTCAGTGTATTATGGCGGCAGTAGAATCCGTCTGCAGTCCGCTTCAAATGCCGATTCCCTAAGTTCTCTTAATCGTGGTCCACGAAAAGAACATCGTCCTTCCTCCATAGATTCCGACTTGAGTTCACGAGGCATCTCCGTTATATTCGGGTGTTGATCGAACCTAGCAGTGAGAAATCTAGCTGCCTGCCTCTGAATTGCTTCGATGCCTTTCTTTAACCCAACCTTGCGGGGACACCTAAGACTCGATCAGTAGTCACGAATGGTTCGCGCTGGTGTTCTATAGGCGGTCTCCTTAAGTCGTGAGCGACACTTTCCTAAAATTCTCCCAATAAACCGACGTCAGTCATTCGCCTTCATAACACCGTCCCTAATTGCCTGTTCCATTTCTTACCGCTAACTGTAATAGCAAAATACACTGTATAAACCATGTGTCCAAGAAACGCAAATAGTTCTCTTTGCTGACAACGCAGATATTATAATCTCCAGTAATGAGGAAACTTAAACACTTCTAAAAAAAATTTCTTGAGAATGTATAACCGGTCACTACAAATCCATTGTCACTAAATTAGGTAAAACACAGTATACGCAATACATTATTGCATAAAGCCTGTCCATAACATTAGAAGCAATACATGAAGGTAAGTGAATAGCTGAAACGGAATTATTATACATGTGAACTTGTCTGCATCATGCATTACATCGCTGGACAGTTTCGTCCTGTGGCCATTTCCATATGCAACTGAGTTAGTGAAACGTGTGTCGTATTTAAACCGATGCAACTGCTTTTAAGTCAAAGGTGACATTTAATATAGGCGGTTACTGATCTTGATCGTTATCAGATGTGTCACGACCTTTTGATCCCTAGTTACGCTTTACCACTTGCCTAGGCAGTGAAATCCTCTTTTATGTTCTCTGCCAGAGAAATTCGTATCCACCATATTTCGTGTGGTCCGTTCCTATCAATCATCAATTCCCTGAAGATTTAATTCACATTTGATTATGGAACTCGTCTCTTGGTAATTGCAACGCCTTGCAGGTAAATTACGAGGGCATACAATTTTCGTGAGGTAAATTCAGTATCTGATTATCAGGGGTCTGTGGAAGTCCGAATTGAAACCACTGCAGGACGTTATCAACATCAGGCTTCGAGACTTTTCTAGGTAGTGACTATAGTAACCGTCAGCGCAATAAGCCACCGTAAGAGTGTCTTCTGAAACACTGATGCCATCAGCATCACTGAATGACACGTTTTTGTTTCTGAACACTTGAATCATTTTCTATCAGAGGTACATGTTTTTCTATTCATCTTCCACTTATTTAAAGATTGGTGTAGCGTCTGGGACCGAGCACCTTGTCAAGGGCGAAGCTGGTCGGCTGTTCGTGCGCTACTGCCGAGGGAATGTATAGAATGTGCTTCTAGGCGACCACGCCTCGTCATAGGATCAGAGAACGCAAAGTTCGGAAGCTTTCCCATGCTCCAGAGTAGGATAGGCGGCCATCCGTTGGGGATCTCAGGAGATAGTACAACGGTGGTGCAGGAAACGCGGCTAGTAGCACCGCTGAGTGCACACTGTTGAACGTGGGGCTTCGCAGCAGACGACCCCAATGTGTTCCTTGCTGACTCAACGACTTCGTCAGTTACCATAACGGTGGACACGGCATCATCGAGATGGGACCGTCGAGCAATAGAAACCTGTAACTGGGTAAAATGAATCCTGGTAAAATGAGTCAATGGTCGTGTTCGGATACACCGCCTGGTATTATAATGTGGGGAACATTCACCTCGGCTTCCACAGGAGCCGTGGTAGTAATCTAGGGAAATTCGAGTTCCGCAGAGTACGTGAATATTATTGCATACTAACTGCATCCGTTCATGCTTGGCGTCTTCCCTGACGGCGATGGAAGCTCCCAGCAACGTAACAATCCGTGCCAAAAGGCCAGAATCATGCTACAGTGGTCCGTGGACCACGAAGGTGTATTTGGTCTAGTACACCAAATTAGCATGACCTAAATTGGATGCAAAACATCTGGGAGCTATCGGGCGCTAGCTCCACGCAGGGGATTTGCTTTACGTGTGCGTAAACATCTGATGCCACATGCCTCATGAAACGTACCAAGGACTTCTCCAATTCCTATCACGCAGAATCGCTGTTGTACTGCGTTCCAAAGGACGACCAAAACGCTATTAAACTGGCAGTTATAATGTTTTGTCTTATCTGTGTGTATGTACATATAACGCATACTGTGGTGGAATCAGGCATGATACATATTAGGAACCCTTAGACGCCTGTGGCTGTCGATCACTTCATTTATAAAGAAATCATAGCTCCGTTTGAACAGATTTCTACGTGAGCAGTATGTGTTGTTTGTTGCGGTCATCAGTCCAGAGATTGGCTTGATGCAGCTCTCCATGCTACTCTATCCTGTGCAAGCTTCTTCATCTCCCAGTACCTACTGCAATCTACATCCTTCTGAATATGCGTAGTGTATTCGTCTCTTTAACCCTCCACGCTGCCCTCCAATACTAAATTGGTGATCCCTTGATGCCTCAGAAGATGTCCTACCAACCGATCCCTTCCTCTAGTCAAGAGCAGTATGTTTGGTGTTCCAAAACGATCTTTACAACCTTGATCATGTATATTTTAGAAAAGACTATAGACATGTGTGGCTTGCGGCATAATTTCGACGCACATTTGATGTTCGTTTTTGATTTTCTCTTTCTGCTGTTGTCTTTTTTCACACGACTATCACGTCCGACCGTCGGACACTGGTATACGATGTCCAAGGCATTCGGAAGTGTCACGAACAGGACGAGATCTGAGCTTCCGTATACAAGTGATGCAGATATGGAACGGATGAAACAGCCATTTATCCAGAGTCCAACCAAATGAAGCCCCGAAGTGTCTCGCCATTTACAGCTACAATTATACGCTGTGCACAGATTGCTGCACAAGAGACTGACGCTTCAAGCCTACAAGATGCAGCTGCGTCATTTACTTTAACCTGATGACAGGCCGAAGTGCAAGACATTTGCAGTTGAGATTCTGAGTTGCATTGGCGATGACCCGGACTGTCCGACAACGATGATGTTCACGGACGAAGCTAGCTTTCGTCAGAGCAGCTATTGCACACGTTAATGAGGACGTGATAGGTCGGACTGGAATATTTCTCAGGTTGTCTGCATGCTATAAATGGCGCACACAGTTAAAGTCTGTTAAACGGTACTAACACTTTAGTTGTGAGCGAACATTATGCACTAAACTGTACTTTCTACATACTCCCTTTCACAAATGTACGTGATTCACGTTGTACAGTTCATTTTGGAACACCTGCACTTTGTGAATTACAGCTTTCATTTGATATAAACGGAACAACTTTGATGTTAAAAAACACCGATTCATTATTTATATAAAGTTACTAATGGAGTACCCGGCACAGCGCAGGTATTTCTATATTCTAAACTTCTATTAGTTTATCTCCTCAACCCCCTCCCCTGTCCAATTCCTCCATGACCCCCCCCCCCTCTCCCCTCCTAGTCTCCTTCCATCTCCTTCTAACATTATCTCTGTCCATGTCCTCCTTCACTCTTCTCTGTGATCATTTGATCCTCCCTCCTGTCTGTCCATCCTTCCCTCCCTTCTTTGCCCATCTACCCTCTTCTCTCTCTGCGTTACCATTCCACCCCAATAGGTGGCTGGAGGTTCTTATGCCCACATTATTTCTTCCCAGATCGTAAATAACGTTTGAAACAAATGTGGTTAAAACCGTTCATGGCATTTAGTATGAGCATTTAACGCATAGCTTTGCACCTGTACGCACATGTCACATATATCTGCTATATATTTAAAATATTTCACACGAATTTCCGCACGCATGTCACCTAACGTCGATTTAGAGTAGTGTTTTGCAACATATACTGTATTCGAACATTATGAAGTACCTCGAAGAAAACGGTTTATTAACACATAGTCAGCACGGTTTGAGAAAGTATCGTTCTTGTGAAACACAACTAGCTCTTTATACTCATGAAGTAAAATGTGCTATCGACAGGGGATGTCAAATCGATTTCGACACCGTTCCTCACAAGCGTCTTCTAACCAAACTGCGTGCCTACGGAGTATCGCCTCAGTTGTGCGACTGGATTTGTGATTTCCTGTCAGAAAAGTCACAGTTCGTAGTAATACATGGAAAGTTCAAATGGTTCAAAGGGATCTGAGCACTATGGGACCTAACATTTTAGGTTATCAGTCCCCTAGAACTTAGAACTACTTAAACCTAACTAGCCTAAGGACATCACACACATCCATGCCCGAGGCAGGATTCGAACCTGCGACCGTAGCAGTCCCGCGGTTCCGGACTGCAGCGCCTAGAACCGCACGGCCACCACGGCCGGCCATGGAAAGTCATCGAGTAAAACAGAAATAATATCCCGCGTTTCCCAAGGAGGTGTTATAGGCCCTCTATTGTTTTTGATCTATATTAACGACATAGGAGACAATCTGAGTAAGCGTCTTAGATTGTTTGCAGATGATGCTGTCATTTACCGTCTTGTAAAGTCATCAGATGATCAAAACGACTTGCAAAATAATTTAGATAAGATATCTGTATGGTGCGAAAAGTGTCAATTGACCCTGATTAAGGAAAAGTCTGAGGTTATTCACATGAGTACTAAAAGAAATCAGCTAAATATCGATTACGCGATAAGTCACACAAATCTGAAGGCTGTAAATTCAACCAAATATTTAGGGATTACAATTGCAAATAACCTAAATTGGAACGATCACATAGATAATATTGTGGGTAAAGCAAATCAAAGACTACGATTCATTGGCAGAACACTTAGAAGGTGCAACAGGTCTACTAAAGAGACTGCTTACACCACGCTTGTCCGCCCTGTTCTGGAGTACTGCTGTGCGGAGTGGGATCCGCATCATGTGGGACTGACGGATGACATCGGAAATGTACAAAGAAGGGCAGCTCGTCTTGTATTATAGCGAAATAGGGGAGATAGCGTCACAGACATGATACGTGAATTGGAGTTGCAGTCATTAAAACAAAGACGTTTCTCGTTGAGACGGGATCTTCTCATGAAATTTCAATCACCAGTTTTCTCCTCCGATTGCGAAAACATTCTGTTGGCACCGACATACATAGGGAGAAATGATCATCACGATAAAATAAGAAAAAATCTGGGCTCGCACAGAAAAGTTCAAGTGCTCGTTTTTCCCGCGTGCCGTTCGAGAATGGAACATTAGGGAGACAACTTGAAGGTGGTTCACTGAACCCTCTGCCAGGCACTTTATTGTGAATAGCAGAGTAATCACGCAGATGTAGATGTGTATCTCTAGCCAATTTCGCGTTGCAATTTCGGTCTCACGTAGCTCTATGACGGCGTTCCTCCCGAGGCTGACGTCGTTTCTGCTGAGCTACATGGCGTACTAGAATGATATAATTTTGCAGTCTGTGAAATGTGATGGACAAAGAAGTAGTAAATTAAAATGGCATGTAAGATGCAGATGTTTTTTAGCCATTTCAGTGCTCATGACGGCACATCTTCTGATCTGTCTCCTACAATGATATAATTTTTCTGGTACAGTTAGTGATCTATATGAATAGTGTCTGCAAAATGCTTCACGAATACAGTGAGCAGTAAAGAAGAAATTAAAATGTCATGATGCATGCAGCAGTTTTACTGCTTGAAGAGCGAAAATAGAGTAAGCGATAAACTTTTTCCTTCCATGTGGGCTGTCAGCGAGAGAAACTTTCGTAAAGATTTGAAAGTATATGTAAAACTTGTTGCAAGTCACTAAGTACTCTTATTCTCAAATACTGGATGAATAAAGTAAGGGTATTCGCGTGTCGTGAGCCACGCTACATTCCACCTTTGATAGGTAGATAGTTCTTATACATACAGAGATTCTTTCGAGACACTGATATGTGTGTCACGTTTCGTTGAAATCGATCCCGTGGATTAGGAGAAGATGTGGAATATACATACGTATGTATAAACGTACATTAGTTTTTTATAATATGTATGGATTTATAATAGTACTTTCATTAATTTTGTAATATTTACGTAAAAACAGGTGCAAAGTTTTTTACATACTTTCGTAAGCAGCTGCACAAGTGTGTAGACTCTTTATTTACAACTACAGTATCTCTGTTGTTCTACCACGCACATGGTCGGTAGAGCTATTACTCTAGTGAGTCTTGTGTAATCGGTTGTAAGAAAGAGATACGTTTCTGCATCGCAGCGAGTTGTAATTCTGTGAAAGGACGGAGTTGTAAATCTTGTCAAGTACGGAGGTGGCTTGTTACTATGGAAAATAGAGAAGACAAAAACATAGAGGGACTATTTGCTAGCAGGACCTTCCTCTATTGTCCAAATTGAACTGCGTAGGTAATTCCTTCGAACTGACACAACCTGAGCCAACAGTTACACTTCGAAGAAGACAACGAAGCCAACATACACAGCAATTAAGTACATATTTTATAATTTATCAGTGTGGGAAAGAATACATTCAGTTTTACCGAAAATGACAAAACTCTGCAAAGCTGATACGCCCTTGGAGATACAATTCCTATTTAAAGAGAGTATTACAGTACCTACAAGATGATTTGCAGGTACTGAGTGCGGCATATCGAACTGGCGCAGCTGGGCGACCCGCAGTTGACAGTGACAACGTAAAGCGATGAACTTCGTAAGGACTCACCTGGAGCACCGACTCCCACGCCATCCACCGCACCGGCAGCCCCGTCACGCCGTCCACCTTGCAGTAGTCGGCCTCGTAGAGTTCGTTGTGTGTTCCGAAGTCGCACACCTTCACCTGGTAGCCCTCGCCGACCAAGCAGTTCCTGCACATCCAGTCAACACGACAATGACAAACCATACAATTGTGTAACAGTCATCATTACGTTTGCTTTAGAGTAAAAAACACGACTTGAGTTGGAGAATTATAGCCAGTACAGGTTTGGTCGAAAATGTTCGCCGATAAAGCTCGAAATGCTTTCATCAAGGGGCAACTATCATGTACCACCATATACGGGGTGACAATTATTGAACTATATGAAGAAAAACGTAAATTAGTTACAAATTACGGTGTGCGCACTCTTTATTGAACGTGTAAACGTCATTACAGATATTCGGATTTAGGTTATGACACGTTCGACTTGCCCACCATCATTGAAGATGATGTGCCGCAGACGAATAGCGAAATTACGCATGATCCGCTGAAATAATGGAACATCGATGCTGTCTGTGACCTCCTGAATGGTTGTTTTCAGCTTAGCGACGGTTATTTCTGTACACCTTGTCGTTAATACAGCCCCACACAAATTAGTCGCATGTGTTCGGATCCGGATAATATGGCGGCCGATCGAGGCCCATGCCAGTGTCCTCTGGGTACCCCAGAGCCAGAATGCGGTCCCCAAAGTGCTCCTCTGGGACATCAAACACTCTCCTGCTTCATGGGGTCGAGCTCCGTCTTGCATGAACCACACCTCTGTGGAAATCAGGATCACTTTGGATAATGGGAATGAAATCATCTTCCAAAACCTTCACGTTCCGTTCGGTAGTCACCATGCCATCAAGGACTATCGCACCGATTATTCCGTGACTGGACACTGCACACCACCCAGTCAACCGTTGAGCGTGAAGAGACTTCTCGATCGCGAAATGCAGATTGTCAGTTCCCCAAAAGCGTCAATGCAGCTTACTGACGAACCCATCCAAATGGAAGTGGGTCTTGTCGCTAAACCAGGCTACAATGCGCATACTAATTCGCATCATGTCCCGCGTCCAACAGTGAGGTTTGAACGTCATAACGCAAACCGTTCAGAAGTTATGATGATTTTATTTCATATAGTTCTATAGTTGTCACCCTGTACTATTGGTGTCTGTTGCTGTATTAACTTTCATGAACTACTACTGTTAGGCTTCTTATCACAGAACATTCTAGTATCAATCAAACTCTCACGAACACCACAGGCGTTAGTAACTTCCAAATAATATAGATTATTACCTTGTGGCAAGATCTCTGTGAACGAAGTTCAGCGTTTCGAGGTATCGCATTCCAGATGCTATTTGGCAGGCCATATACAGCAAACAGTTAAAGCTGAAACAGAAAAATTCAGTGTTCACTACTGCAACGTCCTCACTAATCGTCACAGAACCTTATTCACTACATAATAGTACAAACTACCAAGCATAAAATTACATTAAAACAGCAAAAGATTGTGTCGCTTCGAGTTTCACCTTAATTGCTGAATAATTTTCCAGGAGGAATCAAGGCTTAATATAAAGGCTGCACTGACGCAGCCTTGTAAGAAACTAGTTGACTTGTTATAACTCCCGTCTAAGCCGGTATTCCTAGTAGGAATATCGTCCTGAAACAAGTTTTCCATTGGAAAATCCTGAACATGTTGACTACTCAAAATGACGAAAAAAAGATAGGCAGATTACAATTTCGTAAACGACAAGTTGTTTTCAGGCGAACTAGACCTGCCTTGATCGATGTAGGACAAGCACCAGCCACGCTGATTCAGAATGACAGGACAGATATGCGAATCCCGCTAGTCTCGTACCGTATATTCCAATGTGTTATCACTACTACATACCGCTCAATACACCATCAGCAAATAAAATAAATCAGAATCTAAAAGTGCGTCTTTGGTTTCTTTTAACAGTACGTATACTGTATATGACAACTGCGATGTTTAGAAACGAGCTTTTGAAATACAAGTGTGAAATGTTAAAGACATCCTTCGTGAATTCGGCTTCTTCATAATTTTCGTTACTTTGGTAATGGGAAATGCTCAACAAGGAGCTAGGGATTACCGAAATATCGTGTCTCAGGAAGGTGGCCGGCACAGGAAGTAAAGAAGACGATCTACTGTTGCTCTACACAAGAACAGTCATACGAGACTATGTGTAAGTTTCTTTTACGTATGCATTGCGTTAAAATGAAGAAAGTTGATAATTTATTTGAATTTGTGATCCACAATGGAGTTCAAACTGCGATCTTTCTATTTCGTCTTCTGCGACCTATATGGAAGAGCAGCTCACAGCTTCGGTTACATATTCAAAAAGCCAATTCTGTTTTTCCCCTTTCCTAACTTCGCAAGTACCGGGTGGTTATAATTACAGTGCAGGTACTTACAGAGCTCCAGTGTGTGCTGTATTCTAATGCGGTAGTGTGGACCCGATTTACGCTGGAAAAAAATTAGTTCCAATTTTGGCCACCTGGTGCAAATTTGGCGTCGTGAATGCAATAAAGAACGTATAGCTATGTTTCCATGTTTCACGTATTAGGAACGAGACGAGATGAGAACGAGAGAATCTAAGCACCGCGCCGCCTAGCTGCGGCAGAAGTAGACAGCGTCATAAAAAGGCGACAGCAGTGACTTATGAACTGTATTGTTTTGCTTGCACTGAAATTGTACACACAGAAGGATATTGATTATTTGTATGTCGCCATTTGCTTGCGACACGTCTTTGTGAATGCGCAAAGTTAAGTATTGTCAATTTAACTTACTGTAATAAACTCCATTAATATGTTTTCCTGGACTTTTTTTCTAGTGATCCAAGGAAACAGCTTCCTAGGCACTCTATATTAGACGAGTGTGCAGAATACAAGAAAGTGTCTCCAAGCAGCGTCCCTTTGGAAATAAAGTGAGGAAGTGTAAATCATTCACGAAGGAGATTGCTTACAAAATTCCACTCCCATGCGTACAAGAGCTTCAAACGTCTGATTACTTTCTAAATGGGTTGATGCGTCAAATGACGTTAAGCATGTACAAACTTTATTATAGAAGACGCAATATCCTAAGTATGTTGGTTTTATTAGTTTCGTATTAATTACGCACAGAACGTTGAAAAAATAAAACTGCACTTGTATTTTGTGGCTAATTTGCGCTCCATTTTAAGGTAAGCTAGTTTTGCACGTATCTAATTTTTCATGCAACTGAATATGACGTCATAACTGCTGAACTATGTGCCATACAATAACACAATTTTGCAGGTACATACAGTGGCGTGTGTCCTAATAGAGTTAATAGTAAAGAAGTAATAAATTAAAACACCGTGCTTGATGCGTAAGTTTAACTGCGTCATCAGCGAAAATGTAGTAAGCGATGTACTTTTTCTTTTAATTACTTGTATGAGGTGTCAGCGAGAAAAAGTTTCTAGAAGTTTTGATATGTGTGCCCTCATTCTCACGTACTGGATGAATATAGTTAGGGTAATTTGGGCGCCGTGCGTTTCATTGCCTGAAGACTTAAAAACAATATCTACCTGCAACGTCTCATCATGTTAAACATCAATTTACTATTATATAGCTTATTGAGTAGATTATGAGATAATTTTAATTCGTTCCGTAATTATATGAAATACTGCAAATTAAATTTTTGTTGCTTACGCTAGCGATAAGATAGACAATATGTATTGGACTTGGGCTGCGCGAGATTAGCCGAGCGGTCTAGGACGCTGCAGTCATGGACTGTACGGCTGGTCCCGGCGGAGGTTCGAGTCCTCCCTCGGGCACGGAAGTGTGTGTTTGTCCTTAGGATAATTTAGGTTAAGTAGCGTGTAAGCTTAGGGACTGATGACCTTAGCAGTTAAGTCCCATAAGATTTCACACACATTTGAACATTTTTTTGAACTGGACTTGGGTGACCGTTTTAGCCTTGCACTCCATCTAAATCAAATGGCTCTGAGCACTATGGGACTTAACTTCTGAGGTCATCAGTCGCCTAGAACTTAGAACTACTTAAACCTAACTAACCTAAGGACATCACACACATCCATGCCTGAGGCACGATTCAAACCTGCGAACGTAGCGGTCTCGCCGGTCCAGACTGTAGCGACTAGAACCGCACGGCCACTCCGGCCGGCCCGCGCAGGTGTCTTCTCCATCGTCATCAGGAGTCAAAATCACTGACTGCTAGGGATGGCATGGTGTTCTGCTTATACAGACGCAATGGTAGCGTCTGGAAACTTTCAGAGAGGGCCGGCGTGACGCATGAGTAGAAGGCAAGTTGGGCAGCTCTTAGCAGCTGCGTTCCGTCGCGGGAACCAGTGAACATGAAGCGGCAGTTTCAAATGTGGCGCCGGCCCCTCGCGCCAGCCGACGTCACTCGGTCCCGCGGCAGGCTGCAGTTGCCACGAGCTGCCCAACTTACCTTCCACATCCGAGTCGCTCCGTCCTCGTTGGACGGCTCCAGACTCTGCTACTGCATCGACATAAGCAGAACACCATGCCAGCTCCGACAGTGATCGCAACTCCTGATGACGATGGCGTCGATAGCTATCTAAAGCTCAAATGCTGTATTTGAAGCGACGCTGTTCCTAACGGCGAAAGATCCCGATGACGCCGCTATGTAATGAGGAATTGACCACGAGATGTCATGCGTGGCGGAGCAGCGAGTATAAGAGAATCTGTGACAACAAGTGGGCCAGGACAGCTCAGTCAGTTCGAGCGTGGGCTAGTCACATGAGTAACAGATCAGGGACATTTCAGAGTTTCTGAAGTTGATCTGATTGTGAGGTGGAAACGCGAAGGAACTACCATAGTTAAACACATACCTGGGAGACTTCATGTACTGACTCAATAGAGAACATCGAGCTTTTGAGACGGTGGTTGTAAAAACTCGCATGAAACCAGCGAAACGAATCTATGGTGATTTCTCAAGTGCTACCAGAAATCAACCTAGCAAGACTGTATGTACAGAGTTAATAAGAATAGTATACAATGGTCGAGCAGCTCTCCAGAAGCCAAACATATCTGAAGTCAATACTTAGCGATGTTTCTGATAGCCGTGTGGCGATCCAATGGACAGATTTGATTTTTGCGAGTGCCTGAGAAAGTTGGTGCAGTCGTGTGTAGTGCCAAAAGTGAAGTACAGGGAATATGGTGTTACGGTAAGAGGACTATGAGCGCATTTTACAGTACTGTGCAAATCGATATCTCCTCTGCCGTTCTGTCAAGTCTTCATATCTTGATTGCACTGATTCCATACATCATGTCACAGACATCACCCATGTCATCGGCGGAGGGTCACAAGACCATCCAGTAACCTGTTCTCACCCGTAACTCATCAGGTGCTGTCTCCCAGACCTCGCGAAAAGTTTCGAACTCGTTCTCCAAGGCCAGATTTGGCGGAATGCTTCTATACTCCCCCTACCCTCCTTAAATTGCCAAGCCTACGATGTTTGCAGTCGGCTGCGTTATCGCCTTCTGTGTTTATTGCTGACACGTGTTACTGATAGGTTTTGGAGTCTCCTAGACCGCGCCTCGTGAACTACGTAACTGCTTTCCTCAGTACGGTACCGTACAGCTCAAAATATGTTGGCACGAATGTGTCGTTTTTAACTTTCCCGAGTTTGATTACATTGTTAGTCGATCTAGGGAGGAAGGTGTCAGTGATATAGGTCAAGAAATTAACGGAAAAGGCGACGATTTTACATCAGCCAGTGTACACAGTTCTGCTATCGAACAAGGGGAAGAACTTCAGGAAAATTGTGATGGGGATCTTTCTGCTTCTTCAATGAAATGTTTAAAGTGTCTGCTAAAATCGAATGTGTTCTGAGTGGTGATAAAAATGTAGTTCCCAGCAATGAATGTCATTTTGACACACTTTCTCTTTGTACCTATCGGGTGGAATTTTTGCGCGCAGATTTAAACCCTGGAATTTAGTATTATTTGGAAATTTATTTGCTACAGAGATTGTAAAATTCAGTACTCTAACAGTCTATTTATGTGTACAATTTAAAAGAATCACACAAAATTATGTGCTTCTGTGAGATAAATAGTAAAATGCTCAAGTTTCGTTTAGTGCAACAAAATAAACTAGAATCATTTAAACAACCCTTAAATAATTGTAAAAATGTATGTTATACAGCATAAATTAAAAATTTCAAATTATTTTTGCCCTAAATCTCGGTTTAAACATAGAGGTCCCAGAGATCCTAGGTCGTGGTATACGGTACCTAAAGTCACCTAGCGAGTTAAGGGCTAAACTACCCACAGCGCTCCAAAGCGGCCAGTTGAAACACATCAGTTATTCACGCCGACTTGTTTCGAAAGCGCGTCACCCATTCTGCTGTTTTCCAGAATTGTGCTTCTGGGGTGCTACAATATTCTGGCTAACTGCCGTGTGTGTCTGATCTAGACGCGAGGGATGCATCTTGCGCACGTCAGACGTTTTGCTTTACGAGACGTCTTGAAACCGTTTTTTTGCATTTAGAGGAGAGCATGGCCTGACCAGGACATCACACTTGTGCTGGATCCTGTTCAGTGCAGACCAATACGGGCACAGTTTCTCTAATGATGATAAAATCTTCTTCGGTTGACAGCCGAGTCAATGTGTTGTTCTCCAGCAACGTTTCAGCAAGTTTCTTACCTGCCATCTTCGCCTGAAGATGGCAAGTAAGAAACATGCTGAAACGTCGCTGGAGAACAACACATTGACTGAAGATGGCAAGTAAGAAACATGCTGAAACGTTGCTGGAGAACAACACATTGACTCGGCTGTCAACCGGAGATTTTATCATCAAGATTTGCCGAGAAAGCCTGCATTCTCATATAAGTACCTCTATTGTAGCGACGCTGGAGACTGGCATGCAGTCCTCACTTATTTCAGTGTGACTGCAATGAGTTCTTGCCTTAAGACGAACTCCCTACGTGTCACAAGCTGCGACACAGTCGCGAATTGAACAGTGACCGGAATATAAAATAAATATCCCTTACTTTACGTCTATGGTCTCAAATTCTTTTTTACATCAGACTACCGGTTTCGATTTATAATGACAACTTGATATCTCTTTTACAAAAAGATGTCCTAATATACTGGAGCCATAGCGTCCGGCACTTGTTGATGCCACTATGGCCCCAGTACATTTGGACATGTTTTTATAAAACGGATCTGAAGATAGTCATTGTAGACCGATAGTGGTAGTCTGATGACAAATTTTTTTCTTCCTACGTGTGTTTTACTCGCGTTTCTTGGAGAATGTATGGTTTTTCGAGTCATTTACATGCGGAATAGCGTTCGTTCAAACTGAAATGGAGCTCAGTGACGCTTTCGGAAAGTTGGATCGATGTGGGAATCCGGTCTTGCTTCGAACATCTATGAGCATTCGGTGCATTCAGCCCCCCTCTCTCTCTCTCTCTCTCTCTCTCTCTCTCTCTCTCTCGGCCATCAGTAAGCAGATTGCTTTGCTTATATTATTTCTAGCTGCGCTGCAAAGCTAAGGATCTTATGGCGTTACTTCTCTTTGTCAGGAGATGAAACCACGTGGGTTTGCGTGTTCATGAGTAGCACTGAACGGCAGGTGATCTTTGTCCCACTTAACAGTTCTGTTAAGCAAGTAAAATATTTGCTTTGTATCGCCAGATATAATTCTTTTGTCTTACATAATATTTTCAGCTTTACAGTAACTACTGATGTTGTGGTTTGTGACTGAATGCGGATCCGCCAGCAGCAATGTCTTAATATCAGTCTCCTACGTAATTTTAATGACAACTACTAAGGTTCAAAATTCTTTTTCTAGGATACTAACATTCAGATCGTAAAAATGGCAAATACATTTGCATTGCACTAGTTTTCGTCTACAACATGGATCTTATTACACGAAGTGTTCATTAGCTTCGCGTAATTCATTCGTAATAGTAACTAATGCGTTCCCTTCAGAAGTACATCAATGAAATTTACGTCGCGTCTGCAGAAGTTTAACCACTGTCACTGCAATTTTACGAGTCAGGTAGCTCTATGGAAGTGTCTTACCTGAAGAAGGGCTGTAAATAAGCTTAAAAGTTGCAGCCGTACGATGTGTTCTTCAAGAATCAAATTTTTGTCGGCTCTCACAGTGCACTCTTGTCAGGCGCTGACTAGCACTCTGCCCGGCGTGCTTGTTTTCAGGATCCTAGAGTGAGGTTCGCAGCGCAGCCAGCGGCGGACGCACCTGAGCGAGTTGGCGGCCAGCAGGTGGTCGTCGTCGTCGGCCATCTGGTGCGCCCTGAGGAACTGCGTGAGGTCGCCGTGCTGCAGGTACTCCATGACGACCGCCAGCGGCTCTTCGCTGCTGGACAGGCCCAGCACGCGCGCCAGGTTGGCGTCCTCCAGCGCCGCCAGGATGTGCACGTCGCGCAGGAACACTTGTCTGCAACACGCGGCAGCTGCTCAACACTCCTACGACGAGACTAACTTACCCTAAATATTCCTACTATGACATCAACACTTGTCTGCAACACGCGGCAGCTGCTCAACACTCCTACGACGAGACTAACTTACCCTAAATATTCCTACTATGACATCAACACTTGTCTGCAACACGCGGCAGCTGTCAACACTCCTACGACGAGACTAACTTACCCTAAATATTCCTACTATGACATCAACACTTGTCTGCAACACGCGGCAGCTGCTCAACACTCCTACGACGAGACTAACTTACCCTAAATATTCCTACTATGACATCAACACTTGTCTGCAACACGCGGCAGGTGCTCAACACTCCTACGACGAGATTAACTTACCCTAAATATTCCTACTATGACATCAAAGCTGAAAATCGACGAACTTGTGTAACCCCTACCCACACACACAAAGAAAGGTAAAAGCACTTATGTCTTTACATATGTGTGTTTCAGGAAGAGTGCAAGTACACTCCTGGTAATTGAAATAAGAACACCGTGAATTCATTGTCCCAGGAAGGGGAAACTTTATTGACACATTCCTGGGGTCAGATACATCACATGATCACACTGACAGAACCACAGGCACATAGACACAGGCAACAGAGGATGCACAATGTCGGCACTACTACAGTGCATATCCACCTTTCGCAGCAATGCAGGCTGCTATTCTCCCATGGAGACGATCGTAGAGATGCTGGATGTAGTCCTGTGGAACGACTTGCCATGCCATTTCCACCTGGCGCCTCAGTTGGACCAGTGTTCGTGCTGGACGTGCAGACCGCGTGAGACGACGCTTCATCCAGTCCCAAACATGCTCAATGGAGGACAGATCCGGAGATCTTGCTGGCCAGGGTAGTTGACTTACACCTTCTAGAGCACGTTGGGTGGCACGGGATACATGCAGACGTGCATTGTCCTGTTGGAACAGCAAGTTCCCTTGCCGGTCTAGGAATGGTAGAACGATGGGTTCGATGACGGTTTGGATGTACCGTGCACTATTCAGTGTCCCCTCGACGATCACCAGTGGTGTACGGCCAGTGTAGGAGATCGCTCCCCACACCATGATGCCGGGTGTTGGCCCTGTGTGCCTGGGTCGTATGCAGTCCTGATTGTGGCGCTCACCTGCACGGCGCCAAACACGCATACGACCATCATTGGCACCGAGGCAGAAGCGACTCTCATCGCTGAAGACGACACGTCTCCATTCGTCCCTCCATTCACGCCTGTCGCGACACCACTGGAGGCGGGCTGCACGATGTTGGGGCGTGAGCGGAAGACGGCCTAACGGTGTGCGGGACCGTAGCCCAGCTTCATGGAGACGGTTGCGAATGGTCCTCACCGATACCCCAGGAGCAACAGTGTCCCTAATTTGCTGGGAAGTGGCGGTGCGGTCCCCTACGGCACTGCGTAGGATCCTACGGTCTTGGCGTGCATCCGTGCGTCGCTGCGGTCCGGTCCCAGGTCGACGGGCACGTGCACCTTCCGCCGACCACTGGCAACAACATCGATGTACTGTGGAGACCTCACGCCCCACGTGTTGAGCAATTCGGCGGTACGTCCGTCAACTGCACATACGGTTCACGTCCACGCTGTCGCGGCATGCTACCAGTGTTAAAAACTGCGATGGAGCTCCGTATGCCACGGCAAACTGGCTGACACTGACGGCGGCGGTGCACAAATGCTGCGCAGCTAGCGCCATTCGACGGCGAACACCGCGGTTCCTGGTGTGTCCGCTGTGCCGTGCGTGTGATCATTGCTTGTACAGCCCTCTCGCAGTGTCCGGAGGAAGTATGGTGGGTCTGACACGCCGGTGTCAATGTGTTCTTTTTTCCATTTCCAGGAGTGTATTTAAATTATTTGAATTACTGTGTACTACCAACTTCTAAAATAAACACTGCATATAAAGTGTGTCCAATTTTTACTCCTCATGGTGATGCAGCTGTTAGAATGTAACCAAATCAGATACTCACAAAAGCTACTAAACAAAAGTAAACGCTTAAGATCAAAATCGATTTTCGTAGATTCCATTTCCGACTTCGAACTCTCTTGAGAGCACAATTGTAACTCTTCTGGGGTCAGATATTAATCATTTAGCGCTGATGTTTCTAATATTTACTGAGTCTCATCGTTAGCTACGGTAAGAATGTAGGTTCAAGCAATAAATTAAAATTTTTACCAGGGTCTCAATTGGAGGCCAGGTATTCTGCTTAGTAAGGACAAGCGCTAACCACTGATCCGCACTTACCCTGCAGCTACCACGCCTGCACGGACTACGTAGTACGTCTGCGTCCCAAACAGAAATTGCAACTCACGCCTCAGCCCATCGCTATTTCCCTTCTGCACTCGCATCAGTATTGTACAGGCTCTCCAATATTGGAATAGGATTTCTGTACGCCAGGCAGTTGTGGTAGCCGTACTGTCAGTTTGACGGAGCGGTTATCGCATCTGGCTATTAAGGACGAGACAACGGTTTGAACCCTAGTGCTGGTACACATTTTAATTCATTGCTTCTGCCTACATCAGTATCTTCTGAGGTATTAATGGAGTTATTTCATGAAGTCAGCACTATTCATAATCTCTTCTGTTTAATTTTTCTCTGTTGACTTCGCCTCTGAACCATGCTCACATGAAAAAATGTAAGGGGTAAGGTTCACTTGCAACCAATTATCTGCTGGATGAATTCCAATTTGTATCTTCCTCTACAGTTTATGCCTTCTACAGCTCTCTCTAGTACGATGGAAGTCGATCCCTGATGTCTTGTCAGTGTTTTCAAAATATTCCTTTTCTCTCCGATTCTGCGCAGAACCTCCTCATTCCTTACCTTATCAGTCCATCTAATTTTCAACATTCGTCTATAGCACCACATCTCAAATGCTTCGGTTTCCCCACAGTCAATGTTTCACAACCATACATTTCTCTGTTCTAAACGTACATTCTGTGAAATTTCTTCTTCAAATTAAGGTCTATGTTTGATACTAGTAGACTTCTGTTGGCCAAAAATGGAGCCGTACATATTACAGGCCTTACTAGCCATAGGCAATGACGGCAAACTGAGTCGTCTCTTAGACTGCAGATGTTAGTTTTATAAGATTAGAATGTGCAGGGGTCGTCATGCTGGAAGAACTAACACATCTTTGTAGCCAATGGTATGTGTGGTGTCACCGCCAGACACCACACTTGCTAGGTGGTAGCCTTTAAATCGGCCGCGGTCCATTAGTATACGTCGGACCCGCGTGTCGCTACTGTCAGTGATTGCAGACCGAGCGCCGCCACACGGCAGGTCTAGAGAGAGACTTCCTAGCACTCGCCCCAGTTGTACAGCCGACTTTGCTAGCGATGCTACACTGACAAATACGCTCTCATTTGCCTTCAGCTACGTCATTTGCTACGACCTAGCAAGGCGCCATAGCAATTGATATTTATTATGTGAAGCATGTACCGTCAAGAGCGATGTACACCAATTATGGATTAAAGTTAAGTATTCCAGCAACAATGTACCTTATTGGCTATATTAATTACATTTAACTGTTCCAGATCTCACGCCAGTCTGCGTGTAATTAAACGCGTGCATTTCGGCCTCCTCTAGGAACACAGTGTTGGCTCTTCTGCCAACACTTCAGTATGGCAGTCTTTCTGAGTGGTTGGTTAAAAGAAATTTAATTTCCTCATGTCAAATTCCCTTGCTTACTGTAATCTGGACTGTAAAGGTGGAATGTGAGCAACGATATACGTCTATGGCTTCAGAATTCCTTCAATAACTATTGCGCATTCATCAACATGTGTGTTTGCATTCGGCTTTTCAGAACAAAAAAACAGCGAAAGCTGTTGCGTGAGGCAAATATAACAGCTCTCCATCACGTAGTGGTTAGTTTATTCAGAATGTTTTTGCGCTTCTTGAATTTGGGGTAGTGTTGTTTGTAAATAGGGAATCACCGAAAATTATGCAAACAGGTTTAGCCGTATTTCGCGTTCTCGTGACAAAAGTTTACACACTTCTGTTGAGTTCTTTTCCTTTGTTCCAGCTCGTAAACGACATAATAAGATTCTAGGCTCTTGGACTGGAGGTTCTCCCCGTCCTCAAACGTGACGGCCTAAACAATTGACGATAAATTACCCCTATAGTACAAATATATAACGCTAGTAGCATCAGGCAGGTGTCTCATGGACAAACTGAGGGATATTGTTCTTACAGCCAGTACAGGCATTTGGCAACCAATTACTTACTGTGGATGATTTACTTATGGTACGTCCAATGCAGACATTCTGAGGGTGATTGTTCCTGTTGACGGTTTCCCGTAGTCAGCCTTTTGAGTTTGACCAGAAGTCCATGAAGCTATAAACCAAAATAGCTATAAACCAAAATACAAAGTAACTGGGTTGACAATGTTCTCACCTTCTGTAATCCTGACACGAAGTGAGATCTCAATCTAAGCACATGTTCACACATGTTCATATTAGATTCACTGGTTTCCGAAGTCTTGAAAACTTTTCTGGTCTTAAGGAGTTGGTGTTCTTAACTGTTACCTTACCTTAGATTAATCAAACTCGTTCCAGGAACCTGAAACATGGTTTTAAGCTATGGGAATATGGCTCTAAGATTCCTCTATTGTTTTTTCATACCCACGGTAAGAGACAATGCAGGACGGCGAAAAGCGTACACATGTGGCAACCGAACTAGATCGCAATCTGAGAAAGCAGCACATGGCGGATCTTACCACTCAGACCTGAGACAGCTGGCGAAGAGCGTCTTTTTTAAATCATTATGGCACATGAATAGCATACAACTTTGTGTTTCTGTACTCTAGGATCAAATTTTACTCCTCTCTCTTTTCCCGGTTAACACCTAAATGACGCGTAGTTCCCATAGTAATATTCATCTTTGTTTGTACTTTCGAAATTAATATATCTTTACTCTAAATGTTTAAAATATATTTTTGATACCTTTGTACTTGTGTCACTGCTCTGTTAATACAAAAAAAAAAAAAAAAAAAAAAAAAACAATGTACAGTAACCAGCAATACCTTCCGTTTCCGTACAACAAATATCAACAATGACCCTGTTGTTCTCATCTACACGTTTCCAGATTTATGACAGCCCTCTTAATAATATTGCACTTTCTGGATGATAAAAAAAAATTAAGTAGATAGATGTAATTTGATAACATAATTAAAAGTATCCAGAAGAATTAAAAAATTTTATATGCTGCGCAGATGCTGTGCATGGCTCCTTTTTAACACACGGTAAACATCTAAGCGATAATCCAGTTTGACGCCACACATTCTGTAGCTTATCCGGAGTCACCAAAGCAAGCCCAATAAAAGGCGCATCTGAAATTGTTTTGGGTAAAGGAGTTACATATATAGATCTTCCACATAACCCCGTAAAATCCACGTGTGTCAGATGCGTAGAGGGGTGTACCAAAGAGCAAACACAGCGTCGTCATGTCCACTACAACCGATTCAGCGGTTTGGAAGATGTCGAAATAAAAACGTGCCAACCTCCACACAGCAATTTTAGGCTGCTGCATCATTCAGAGACACGTAATCAACGAAATCTGTATCAAGGTGCCGCATCAGCTGAAAAATGTCCGGTTATATATTTGTTAAGGCATTTAGCTACAATAAGAATAATTGACCGTATAAAATTTGTCCTGAGATCATACACGACACGTTAACGTTTGGTGAGTCATGCTGATATTCATTTACACACTTCGGCTACTCCGTACACGATATTCCGCTATTGTGAGCATTAATCTTTCCAGTTATGTTGAAGGTTGCCTCGTCACTAAAAAACAGACGAGCATCACATGCTTCTTCCTCCATGGTTCCCAGCATTGCCGTAGCGTAGCTTGAACGTTGACGTAGCGATCGATATTTTGCTCTCTGATCTTGTTTAGTTCTTATAGATGTATCACTATGCACTGAATAGAAAACATGAAAATTCCGCAGTCAACAACGTGGAAAATCCTTCGTAAGAGGTCAACAGCGAATTCGTACACTGTGCAGCTCCAGTTTGCTATTAGCCATGACGACTGCAGGGTGCATTTATATGCTGCATTCACTCTGAGTTGCACTTTATATGCAAGGCGATTACCTATGAAACATTTCAAAAAACCATTACAGACGAATGGCCAAGAACAGTGTAACACATGATTCAGTATGTGGAAGACAAATGCTCATTTTCTTTTTGTTTTACGATGTCCGTAACCATTCTTCGTTACGCGGCACACAACTAGCTGCTGCTTCAGTTCTGCCCATAATCGACCCAGCTTATCAGGAGTGACGGTAAGAATAGCTGCTGGCATCTGGTGTCGGAAGTCTTCGATGTTCTGTGGTAGAGGTGGAGCATAAACGCTATCCTTGACGAATACTCACCAGATAAAATCAGACGAACACGGTGACCATTCGAATAGCGCCAGCCAAGTCGCAAGGAACAGTTGATTTAGCAACAGCAGTGGAAACGTGGAGGGGGAAATTTGTTGAAAGATGAAATCCCCGGTTTAAGTTTCACGTTGTGGCACGAACAACAATTGTAGCATGTCGAGATAGCAGATACGATTGACAGTTACATCAGCGGAGAGTAAGGGTTCATAGACTGTTTCTGGTCACGGCACAGAAAACCCTTTCTCGGAATCTCCAACGTGTTAGTTTCAAGTGTATTTTCTGTACCCCACTTGCAGGTAGTGTGTCCATTGACTTTTCCCGAAAGATGAGCAGTGGCGTCGTCACTGAAGATAAATTTTCTGGCTAAGTTGACATTTTCAAGTTGGTTCTGCTGAGCAGCCGACGACGCAGTTTCCAGTCACTGCTTATGGCTTGCAAGACCTGCAATTTGTACAGCTCCACTCTTCATCGCACGTAGGATTTTCCACAATATTCGCGGAAGAATGTTCAGTTGTGCACCAGCTCGATGTGTAGCCTTGTGGCACTTCGCAGCAGCACGTCTCATACACGGTCCACTGACTGTTCTGACATGCCCGATCACTCCGAATGTTTTATACTGCACAAACAAAAATCCTCCTCGAAAATCTTATACGACGTCACAACGCTGTTGTAAACTGGTGGTCACTTGTGAAACCTGGCACGGGAAGTTCTTTGCTTTCTCTCTACCGACTGGCAAGAGGCAGGATCTAGCACGCAAAATACACTGAATACCCTAAGAAACTGGTACACCTGCCTAATATCGTGTAGGGTCCCACCGAGCACGCAGAAGAGCCGCAACACGACGTGGCGTGGACTCGACTAATGTCTCAAGTCGTGCTGGAAGAACTTGACATCATGAATCCTGCAGGGCTGTCCACAAACCCGTACAATTACGAGGGGTTGAGATCTCTTCTGAACAGCAATTTGCAAGACATTCCAGATACGCTCAGTAATGTTCTTGTATGGAGAGTTTGGTGGCCAGCAGAATTGTTTAAACTCAAAAGAGTGTTCCTGGAGCCACTCTGTAGCAATTCTGGACGTGTGGGGCATCGCATTGTCCTGCTGGAATTGCCCAAGTCCGTCGGAATGCATAATGGACATGAATGGATGCCGGTGATCAGACAGGATGCTTACGTACGTGTCACCTGTCAGTCATATCTAGATGTATCAGGGGTCCCACATCACTCGAACTGCACACACGACACACTATTTCAGAGTCTCCACCAGCTTGAACAGTCTCCTGGTGACATGTGGGGTTCACGGATTCATGAGGTCTCCACACGCGTACACGTCCATCCGCTAGATACAATTTGAAACGAGTCTCGTCCGACCAGGCAACATGTTCCCAGCCATCAACAGTCCAATGTGATGGGCCCAGGCGAGGCGTAAAGTTTTGTGTAGTCCAGTCACCAAGAGTATACGACTGGACCTTCGGCTCCGAAAGCCCACATCGGTGATATTTCGTTGAATGTTTCGCACGCTGACACTTGTTGATGGTCGAGCACTGAAATCTGTCGCAATTTGCGGAAGGGTTGCACTTCTGAAACGTTGAACGGTTGTCTTTAGTAGGCGCTGGTCCCGTTCTTGCAGAATCTATTTCTGGCCGCAGCGATGTCGAAGATTTGATGTTTTACCGGATTCCTGACATTGGAATGACCTTCCGGGAAAATCCCCACTTCATGGCTACTTCGGAGATGCTGTGCCCCATCGCTCGTGCACCGACTATAATACAATGCTCAAACTCGCTTAAATCTTGATAACCTGCCACTGTAACAGCAGTAACCGATCTATGAACTGCACCAGACACCTGCTGTCTTATACAGGGTGTTACAAAAAGGTACGGTCAAACTTTCAGGAAACATTCCTCACACACAAAGAAAGAAAATATGTTATGTGGACATGTGTCCGGAAACGCTTACTTTCCATGTTAGAGCTCATTTTATTACTTCTCTTCAAATCACATTAATCATGGAATGGAAACACACAGAAACAGAACGTAACAGCGTGACTTCAAAAACTTTGTTACAGGAAATGTTCAAAATGTCCTCCGTTAGCGAGGATACATGCATCCACCCTCCGTCGCATGGAATTCGTGATGCGCTGATGCAGCCCTGGAGAATGGCGTATTGTATCACAGCCGTCCACAACACGAGCAAGAAGAGTCTCTAAATTTGGTACCGGGGTTGCGTAGACAAGAGCTTTCAAATGCCCCCATAAATGAAAGTCAAGAGGGTTTAGGTCAGGAGAACGTGGAGGCCATGGAATTGGTCCGCCTCTACGAATCTACATCTACATCTGTTGTTGAGAAGCGTACGAACACTTCGACTGAAATGTGCAGGAGCTCCATCGTGCATGAACCACATGTTGTGTCGTACTTGTAAAGGCACATGTTCTAGAAGCACAGGTAGAGTATCCCGTATGAAATCATGATAACGTGCTCCATTGAGCGTAGGTGGAAGAACGTGGGGCCCAATCAAGAAATCACCAACAATGCCTGCCCAAACGTTCACAGAAAATCTGTGTTGATGACGTGATTGCAAAATTACGTGCGGATTCTCATCAGCCCACAAATGTTGATTGTGAAAATTTCCAATTTGATCACGTTGGAATGAAGCCTCATCCGTAAAGAGAACATTTGCACTGAAATGAGGATTGACACATTGTTGGATGAACCATTCGCAGAAGTATACCCGTGGAGGCCAATCAGCTGCTGATAGTGCCTGCACACGCTGTACACGGTACGGAAACAACTGGTTCTCCCGTAGCACTTTCCATACAGTGACGTGGTCAACGTTACCTTGTACAGCAGTTTCTCTGACGCTGACATTAGGGTTATCGTCAACTGCACGAAGAATTGCCTCGTCCATTGCAGGCGTCCTCGTCGTTCTAGATCTTCCCCAGTCGCGAGTCATAGGCTGGAATGTTCCGTGCTCCCTAAGACGCCGATCAATTACTTCGAACGTCTTCCTGTCGGGACACCTTCTTTCTGGAAATCTGTGTCGATACAAACGTACCGCGCCACGGCTATTGCCCCGTGCTAATCCATACATCAAATGGGCATCTGCCAACTCCACATTTGTAAACATTGCACTGACTGCAAAACCACGTTCGTGATGAACTTTAACCTGTCGATGCTACGTACTGATGTGCTTGATGGTAGTACTGTAGAGCAATGAGTCGCATGTCAACACAAGCACGGAAGTCAGCATTACCTTCCTTCAATTGGGCCAACTGGCGGTGAATCGAGGAAGTACAGTACACACTGACGAAACTAAAATGAGCTCCAACATGGAAATTAAGCGTTTCCGGACACATGTCCACATAACATGTTTTCTTTATTTGTGTGTGAGGAATGTTTCCTGAAAGTTTAGCCGTACCTTTTTGTAACACCCTGTATATGCGTTGCCGACCGCAGCGCCGTATTCTGCTTGTTTGCATATCTCTATATTTAAATACGCGTGCCTATAGCAGTTTCTTTGGCGCTTCAGTGTAATTTATCTGGCAAGTACGGCCCCATTTTAAGTAATTAAAGTCGGTTTCTCCCATGTCAGCAGTTTCTAAAACTAACTTAGCGCACAACGTTATGTTTATGCCTTTATGTACATCGATTTTTGCAATGTTTCATCCACTTTTACAATTACCCTTAATTCTTGTGAAGGAGAAAGACTGGCAAGCGAGGCGCGGCAGCCACTGTGCACTTACTTCTCCTGGTCGGCGGCGCCGGTCGGCAGCAGCTTGACCGCCACCAGCCGCTTGCCCAGCGTCGTCGCCTTCCCGTACTCGGGCACCCCGTCCGCCTCCGCTATGTACACCTGCGGAGCCACACACGGTATGCGCATTTATGTTTGCTCTCATTTTGCACATGAAAACTAAAGACGTCACACGAGTACTGGATACATCATTACATTAAACGAACATCTGTTGAAAATGAGCATGGGGATGCAGGCAGATGAACTGATGACACATGAAGTTCTTTGTTAGATTCTTAGGTGTGTGAAATGATCTACATCTACACTCTGCAGGGCAAGTGATATTATGTCGTGAAGGTTATTTCTGGTACCACTATCAGATTCCCACTTCCCTGTTCCACTCGCGAATGGCACGTGGGAAGTATCATAGTCGGTAACCTCCATATTAGATCTAATTTCTCGAAATTTCTCGTTGTGGTCATTTCGCGAGATGTATATTGGGGGAAGTAATATGTTGTTCGAACTGTTTCTCGAAGGTACGCTCTCGGAATATCAGTAGTTAACCTCTCCGTGGCGCTCGACAACTCTCTTGCAGAGTCTGACACAGGAGTTTGTCGCGCATCTCCGTAACATTACGGCGACGACCAAACTATCGTGTGAAGAAACGCGCCGTCCTTCGTTGGCCCTTCTGCATCTCTTCCATCCGTCCTAACTGGCAAGGATCCCACACTGATGGACAATAATCAGGTATCGGTCCTACCATATAGGGATCCCAGATAGATGAACAATACTCATGAATCGATCGAAGAAGCGCCTTGTAAGCTATTTATTTCGTGGATGAATTACGTTTGCTTCTTATGAGTCTCATCCTAGCCTCTGCTCTCCCTACTACTTGTTTTGCGTGATCATTCTACTTAAGGTCTCCCCTGATAGTTACGCCTAGGCCATATAGTAGTTCCCCTTTCCGTCATTTTGTGCCTATAGTGTAACAATGTAGGCGCACTATGTTACATTAATTTACGTTTAAGGTCAGCTGCACCACTGATTAAACTTCTGTGGTCTTCCTGCGGTTCCTTAAGTGTGTGTTGGATTTTGCTACCTTCTTATAGACGACTACACCATCAGCGAGCTTCCTGATGGGCTTTATGACGTTGTCACTACGTCATAGCCAAAACATTATGCCACCTGCTTAATAGCTTGTTTTCCGTCTTTGGAACGAAACACGTCATTGATTCTGCGTATCAGAGATCCGACAGTTTTCAGAATGAGATTTTCACTCTGCAGCGGAGTGTACGCTGATATGAAACTTCCTGACAGATTGAAACTGTGTGCCGGACAGAGACTCGAACTCCGGACCTTTGCCTTTCGCGGGCAAGTGCTCTACCAACTGAGCTACCCAAGCACGACTCACGTCCCGTCCTCACAGCTTCATTTCTGCCAGTATCTCGTCTCCTACCTTCTGAACTTTACAGAAGTTCTCCTGCGTACCATGCCGAACTAGCACTCCTAAAAGAAAGGATATTGTGGAGACATGGCTTAGCCGCACCCTGGAGGATGTTGCCAGAATGAGACTTTCACTCTGCAGGCAAGGTACTGGCAGAAGTACAGCTCTGAGGACGGGGCGTGAGTCCTGCTTGGGTAGCTCAGTTGGTGGAGCACGTGCCCGCGAATGGCAAAAGTCCCGAGCTCGAGTCTCCGTCCGGCACATAGTTTTAATCTGCCAGGAAGTTTCATCCGACAGTTTGTTGGTAGGTTTTTTTGGTGTATATGGCATTGTATGCTAGTGAAACATGGACTGGGGGAAAACCGAAACAGAAGAGAATCGAAGCACTTGAGATGTGGTGCAACAGACGAATATTGATAATTAGGTGGCCTGATAAGGTAAGGAATGAGGAGATTCCGCGCAGAATCCGGGAGGAAAGGAATATGTGTAACACACCGATAAGGAGAAGGGACAGGATGATAGGACATCAGCTGAGACACAAAGGAATGGCTTCCATGGTTCTATAGTGAGATGTAGAGGGGAGAAAACTGTAGAGGAAGACGGAGATCGGAACACATCCTGCAAATAATTGAGGACGTAGGTTGCATGTGCTACTTTAAGATGAAGAGGTTGGCAAAGGAGAGTAATTCGTGGCGGGCCACATCAAACCAGTCAGAAGACTGATGACCAAAAAAATGGCATTAGGTCACGTAATTCGCGTTAATAACGAGCCGCTGATTTGCTTATGCAGTAATGGCGCCATAGCGACCCAGATGGGTTCCATGAGATTTACACCAGGCGAATACGGCCATCGAGACATCAACGTATGTTCACTATAACGCTCCTCAAACCACTGACCCTTGTAGTGCAGTTCTGGCTCCGAGACACGGGTAGTTATACCGATGAACGATGATATCCCCTTCAGGGTAGATATCAAGCATGAGGGGATGCAGGTGATCCGCAGGTGGCAGCAAGTCTTTGATTACTACCACACGTCCCATGCAAGCGCAGCAGAATGTCTCCCATAGCATGATGCTGCCCTCATCAGCCTGCATCCGCGGGTTGCCGTTCATCTCGATGACGGCGTTTGTGGAGACGACTATCGACCTACTGTAACAAAAGGGTGATTCACCCGAACAGCTGCCCCGTTTCCACTGATCGACGGTTGAATCTCGATAGTCCCGTGCTGCCCACTGTGATCGTAATTGACGCTGTCATTGGGTCAACATCTGAACATGTACGGGTGGTCTGCACGACGATCGGTGTGCACCGAAGCACTTGCACGTGCACCAGTATTGTGCTCTTTCCGCATAGATGCCACAGGTTACCATCAATCCTACTTTACGGAGGAGAAAAGCCTCCAAACCCCGCGTTCTGTGAACAGTTGTGGATGTTCAACCATATAACGGCTAGTGGTTGTTTCACTGTCCGTCTACCCCTTTCCGTAGATGCTCACGACGGTAGCACGTGAACATTCGACCAGCGTCGCCGTAGCGAGATACTCGTTCACGGGCTCTTCATAAAAATAATCTGCCCTTTACCAATACTGCTTATCTCAATGCATTTCCGCTTTGCAACCCGTATCTTCGATAGAGTGATGCCCCGTCCGTGTCTGCTCCTCTTACACACTTTTGTTACAGCGTCACGTGTCCGCAACGCCACAAGCCGGCATCCAACGTGTCGCTGAGCAGTGGTGACAATGTTTAGGCTGATCAGTGTATAATGTAAACAGTTACCTTACACCTGTCGATTTAATTCCCTCAAGAGCGACGTGTCGAGTTCTATATGCAAAGAAATTTTTAATTCAATCATAAACCTGGTCCGATACTTGGTAAGCTTGTTTTTTTCACTAAACAACAGTGCGAGACTTTATCATACACCTTCCTGAACTCAAGCAATTCGGCATCAACTTGCTGCCCGATGTCTACAGCGTTGTGTATCTCTGGATGCGCTATCATCGAGATGATACGATCTAGAGCGGTTAGATCAAGAACAAAACCTGCAGGAGTTACATGGGTGCATGCGGTTAAAGACTGTAACTCATGGATAGGGCCAGAGGGGCGTTTATCCCGTAGTACGTATTAAATAGTTAATGACGACGACGTAAAGAAATGAAGATTAGCGTTTGACGTCTCGTGGACGACGATGTCAGAGACAGGTCACAAGTTGGGACTGGGGAAGGGAATCGGTAGTGACCTTCCTAAGGAACCGTCCCGACATTCGCCTGCACGGCCGGACTGGTATTTGAACGGCCATCCACAAGAACAGAATTCAGTATCTCGATCACTGCACAACCTGACTCTGTAATGACGATCACGAATTGAAAATTGTATAAGGACGACGTTTGATATCAGCTGACTGCTCACGGGCAGAGATGCTTGCTTTGCCTCTGATAATCATATCTGTATGTCCACTTTACTCCTCCCGTCATATGTTATTTTGCTTCCAAAGAGATGTGCTACTTTGGAAGCAGTATAACACGTGCCGGGCGAAGAAAGTAGGACATATAAAAAAAAACAGTGTTACACAAACAAAGAAGATATTCCTGGCCATAGCAACTCTGCTAGTATCAAACACCGGCGTACATCTGAGGAATAAACTACTGAGAATATACATTTGGAGCACAGCACTGTGTGGTGGTGAATCATGAAAGGTAGGGTGAGAGGAAAAGAGAGTAAAAGAGAGTAACCAAAGCGTTTGATAGGTGGTGCTATTGAAGTATATAGAAAATGAGGTAGCCTGATAAGATAAGGAATGAGGAGATTTTCCACATAATCGGAGAAGAAAGAAACACATGGAAAACACTGACAGGTAGAAGGGGCAGGATTATAGGACATGTGTCAAGACGTCAGGGAGCAACGTGCATTACACTAGAGGGGGCCGGAGAGGGTAAAAACTGTAGGGGAAGGCCGATATTTCGATATATCCAACAAGTAGTTGAAGACGATGGGTGCAGCAACTACTCTGAGATGAAGGGTTTGGCACAAGAGAGGAATTCGTGGCGGACGTCACAAGACTGATCCCTCAAGCAAGGTTCTGGTGTCAGTTTTGAATGACTGATAGTCGTAATTTTAAACTACTTTTTAGCACTCGCTTGGTCCGAAGTGTGTTGTAGGTAATGTGATTACTTTAAAGGCAGCGAAGGTATTTTATTTATAGCTCGTTTCCTTTGTTTTCTGTGAACATTTGTCAAACTTTTCGGACGCACCTTGTACAGAAATGGTCAAGAGTACAGCAGCGACCGAAGAGCGTAGAAAATTACAGGAATATCTGTGCAGAATCGGTAGTTGTTGCAAAGACTAGCAGTTGTCCCAGAACATTAGCAAATATAAGCTTGTATGCACAGATACCCAAAGAAATGCACTAGTGTACCACTCGCTGGCAACACTAGCTACCGTAAAACACGTAGGAGTAACCATCCGGAGTGATTTAATGTGGAGTGACCTGTAAAAGAAATTGCAGGAGAAGGAGGTGTCTGGCTGAGATACACTGGAGAAATGTTACGAAAATGTAACTCATCCACGAAAGAAGTGGCTTATAAAACTCTTTCTGAGCCGATTCTTAAGTATGCTCATCTGTCTGGGGCCATAACGTGGTTGGATTAATAGAACTGATAGAGAATATCCAATGGAGAGCGATGTCGTGTGACTAGGGCCTCCCGTCGGTTAGACCGTTCGCCGGGTGCAAGTCTTTCCATTTGATGCCACTTCGGCAACTTGCCCGTCGATGAGGGTGAAATGATGATGAATAAGACAACACAACACCGAGACCATGAGCGGAGAAAATCTCCGACCCAGCTGGGAATCGAACCCGGGCCCTTAGGATTGACATCCAGCTCCCGGGGGCGGACATGGAGAGCGATGTTAGAGGATCGGTTAGTCGGTGCGACAGCGTTAGTACGGAGATGCTGAAGAAATTCCAGTGTCAGACGCTACAAGAGAGAGGTCACGCACCACTGAGAGGTTTGGAAGTGAAATTCTGGGAGAGTACATTCGGAGTCGGGTACCTTACTTTTACCTTCCAAATGCATGTCTCGAAATGAGGACGACCGGAATATCAGTGAGATTGGAGCTTATGAGGCGGTTTACCTGTCGTAATTCTTACCACGCGACATTCGCAAATGGAACAGATGTAAGTAAGCTGCTTCTATGTTGTCAGCGCTGTGTAGCGCTTTGCATTGGATGTCTGACTGCGCTTTCTCTGTAAGAGACTCTGTGGCTGGTTGGACTCGTTGGAAGTTAATCGCCAGTGCTGTTGGGCAGTTGGAATTTCGTCGCCAGCAGTGATGGAAGTACAATTAGGCAGTTGGAGGTGAACAACCCGTAGTGATGGGTGTTAGATGTGAGAAGTTAGGATTGATGGATGGTAGAGGTCTAAAGTGTTAGCGTAGGCTAACGATCTGTACTTGTTCGACTTGGAGACTGAATGTTATTCATGATTATATACCTTTGTACTAGATGTCAATGACGACTTATATTAGTGTTTGAACTGGATGTCACATTATTAAGGTAAGAAAATACATGATTTAGTTTGCAACAAAATCTTTCCTTTGCTAACCACATGCCTATTAGCAGCTGGTGGCTTTAGTAGTTAGAATCTTTTATTTAGCCGACAGCATTAACGCTCGCTATATTGCAGTAGTTCGCTTAATGCAGATTTTTGTGAGGTAAGTGCTTAATGAAATGTATAGGTTATTGTTAAGATTTCTTTTTAGTCAGGGACATTCTTTTGAATTAATTATCTGAAGTCCGGTTGTAATTTTTTTGAGCAGTCAGATTGCGTTGCGCTAGAATATCATGGGTCACTGTTGACATGATAAGAAAAAGTAAAGAGAAAGTCGGCTCAGTAGGTTCAGTTTTACTCACCTGTTTCAGTATCAAATAACGTAGAGGTTTCATGTTCTCAGTCATTCTGCAATTTAAGTACAGACACACTCATTTAAATAAATAAGTTTCACAGGAAAAGGGTGCTCAGATAGTGGTACCAGAAAAACCCTACGCCACACAGTGTAAGGTGGTTAGATGTTGATGTAGAGCAGCGCCTATAAGGACTTAAAGAGGGCAAGGCTCGAGTCAGTTCCCGTGGCTTAAAACCGTGATACCGGGCGCATTACAGTAATGGGGAGAGACGTGTGTGGAGTACTACTGACCGTTCCGAAGGCGCCCTCGGCCAGCCTGGAGAGCATGCGCAGCCGGTGCCTGGGGAACTCCGGGACGGCCGTCTGCTGCAGCCGCCGCCGCAGCGCCGACAGCGCCTCCTGCCGGCACGGCGACTGTGGAGAGAACAGCAGAGGGGCGCGTCAGCGCGACACTCATACAGCAAGAAAACTGCTGAACCAACAACACTTATTAACAGGCACAAACAAGGTGGAGAGTGAAAGAAAAATAAAGGCGTGTGGTGTTGGAGACTCAGAAAAGCAGACTCACCCGCCTAATTCGAAAGATTTTTCTGTACTTCGCGCACTGTCACCTATAGGAGTGTGACTACGAGCACGAGAGTTGTCTGTTCACGTGTGTCGGATTAGTGTGACTGACTGTATCGCGCGTGTGTAGTGCGTTGTCATGTTTGTACTGGATGACGATGACACAAAAGACACCAGTTTGCTTTTGTTCTACGATATTACTTTTACTGTTAATCGGTTTTCGGCTTACAAGGCCATCTTCAGACATTTGCCGAGTATTATCACCACTGTTCCGATTGTGACAAATTTTACATTGGTCAGTCAGGCAGAGGCATATCAACTATGCTGGCTGAACATGAACGCAGCTGGAGGTTGCAGAATTCAGACTCTGCATTTGCTGAGCATGTACTGAGTGAGGGCCACAACTACCAGCCAGTCTCCCCTGTACTTCACTTAGCAAACAAAGGCCATAAACTCAACCTGCTGGAAGCCCTGGAAATTAACAAACACCTTGCTCACAGTCCAGATCTCATCCTAAATGACCAGATACAGCTCAGCACTTCCCCTCTCCTAAACTTCATATAATCATCTTTGTTGTTCATTACTTCCCACACTCTCTCTTCCTACATATTCCCATTTTCCTGTATTCATTAAGTTGTTTTGTTTTGTTGAAGTTGTCTTTGTATTCCAGATAGACTGTAGTTTCAATAGTTAAGGCTTTCTTTTAACTGGTATTTGTATTACTGTCCATGTTTAACACCCCTTGTAGTTGTCTCGTCAAATACTGTTCATATTTTACTTTGCTCATTTATTTAATGAAAACTGTTACACAGCCACTGCTTTGATTGTAACGTTAATGTTAAAATGCAGTACCACCACACTCTCAGACTGTAGGTACCCTCAAACACCTCCATTTTCCTGCATTTATTTATTTCTGTTTATCTTATTGATATTGCTTAAGATCCTTATGTATTTTGTATTTACATTGATAACTGTCTCTTCTTTTCATTGGTTGTGTATCACTCTCCATGTTTCATACCTCCTGATGCAGCCTTGTCTAGTACTAATTTTATTTTATTTTATTAGTTTTGTTTATTAATAGAAACTGTTATGTAGGCATGCTATTCTTATTTTGTGCTAAATTTTTCCTGTCTACTCCATTGTTATTTATGTACTGTTCAGTTTTTACTTTTTCATTGCAAAGATGTTACTTACTGTATGTTTCTACTTCAGTCTAGATGTGTTACTTCTCTTCCAATGTTGTCTGCTAACATTAAACTTCTTTGGTGATAATACTCTGTAAATGTCTGAAAATGGCCTTGTAAGCCGAAAACTTGTTAACAATAAAAGTAATATTGTAGAACAAAATCAAACTGGTGCTTTTCATTTATTATAATGTCTTTCTACCAAGAACCGACGGAAGATTCTGTTAATATGACAGAAAAGAGAGGTACCGGCACAAATATCGAACTTGACGAACGGATCACCATCGAGAATCTCAGATGCCCTCACTTCATGAGACACTGCGGTGAGGTCTGGAAATTAAATCGCCATCGAGATACTCAAATGCCCCAGGACATTGTCACAAGGTCTGTTCATAATAAACTTTAGGCCACCACCCCTCCACCCCCTTTGCCGCAACAGAAAAGCGAAAGCAGCCAACAACACTTGGAAAAGTTAGGCCGTTACCCATCCTAGTACTGGCCACGCCCGACGATGCTTAACTGCGGTGATGTGGAGAGAACCAGTCTATACAATGAGACAAGGCCTTTCCAAACAGAACTTCTCAAACACAAATTATGTGAATTACATCTAACTGATTACAACCTTTTAACCAGCCTGTGACCAAAAATTGTGTCGACAAGAGTTAACCTTCCAGCAGCACAGGAAAACGAACTCATGCGTCTCAGACATATACAAGCTCATTCTGTGGCGATGGTATAGTCCAGTGCCCATGTTTACTATTTTTTGCTTGTTTTGGCTCGTACTACCACTTCTGAAAGCTGCCTGACCTATAATATAGCAACAACAGTACCGGTAGATGATTTCCACGGTCAAGGACTTTCCGTTGTAGCTTTCGACTCTGTCGTTCCTGCACAAGGCCCCCTTACCTTAAACTGACATATATACCCGTATCCATCCGCACGGAACGTCATCACTCGATCACCCTGTATAATTAGTAAGTGAGGGACATCTTAATGTAATGGAATTACCCTTGTAGACGCTCTTCTCTGCAGTCTACATGGTTATACATTTTTATTTCTGTAACAACCCATAACCTTACCTAACTGCAAAAACTTTGAGCTCTGAACACGGAGAGAGCTTTTCTCTGAACATCTGCTGAGAGCTGATCTGTCGTGTGCGCTGCCCACTCTGCTACATTTGCTATGAGTCTGCTGTAAAAGTGCCTATTCAGTAAAGCTGAGAAATCACTTTATACAGGGCGGTCCACTTAAATGGTGCAACGCAAATACCACTGAAACGACAATAGATATTTAAAAATGACTTTCATGTCTATGAGTGTAAGGCTGGTGTTCATAAAGGTAAATACTATGAGACATTCTATAAGGTAAGCAAATACACATTTGAACACAAACGTCCGCCTTTCTATTTCTCGCGCAACAATAAAATAAAAAATTGCAGAAAGAATGCCGATAGTTGCATCGTAATATGTCAGTTACGCTCCGAGAAATTGCAAACCGAAGTTAACGTTCGAAATAAACGAAACACGCAGCTACTGCCCATCTCGAGATGCAGCCGTGATCCCCACACATGAGTCAGTGTTTGTGGCAGGAAACCCCATTAACTCTTTGGGCCACGTGATAACAGTGAAAGTAAAATTACGTACATCAATCATATCGCGCTTATGAGCAATGTGAGGTTGACGCTTGCACGTCGTGATGTGCAATAGCGGCATGTTTCGTTTATTTAGAGCGTCAACATCGCTTTGAAATTTCTTAGAATGTAACGCATGTATTTCGTTGGAAACAATGCCATTGTTTAGGTGATTTTTCATGTTACTGACTGTTTTCATGTTACTAACTGCGTAAGTAATAATACGGGGTGTCCATTATAAAAAGGAAACATAAGTTTGTCTGAAAATACGAGTGCTATTCGGAAAGTAAAGGCCGATCGGTAACGAAATAGAAACCACAGTGAAAATCAAATTTTTTTTATTAGCAATAGTTTGCTACATCTTCCAGCTAATTCTCTACTTAGTCGCCGATCCGACTGAGAAATCTGTCGTAGCGTTGTAGCAACTTTCCAATACATACGTAGTAGAAACCAGCCGACTGTCTTTCCGCTGCTTACCTACGCTGGTCTGCATTTAGTTGTCTGTGACAAAATATTGTCTTCATACCAGGGATTCATGTCAGCAGAGATGAAACTCAAGGTGAACCAAGTCCGGGCTGTATCGTGGGCGATCAAACGCTTCCCATCGACAACGCTCCAGGGGTGTGCTCTGTTCCTGCAGTGTGCCGCAGAGAATTGTCATGAAGATGGAAGTGCATGGACAGGTAAGTCAGGAGGGGTTGCATGAAACCAGGCGAAACCTCACAGTGGGCATCCAAACTTGGCGAGAAACACTATTGTTCTAGGCATCCTTAGGTGCTCACTGTGTGCTTAGATACGAAAAGAGAGGCTTGATGGAAAAGATTTGCATACTAGAGACGCTGCCCAACAATATGTGTGAAGCGTCATCGGATTTTCACTGTCGTTTTGATTTCGCGAGCAGTCGGACCTTCTTTTCCGAATAGCCGTCATAATATTTGCTTAAACTTATAGTGTCTCGTAGTAAATATTTTCATGAGCTCCTGCCTTACTTTACTACTAGTAGAAGTCGTTTTTCAATATCTACTTTTGTTCCAGAGATATTTGTGCTGAAACATTTATGTGAACCACCTTTTATAATCATAGCGTAACAAAACCTACTAAATATTTACGAATGCCAGTGCAGTTGAACAGATGATACAGTTATTGCGTAGCGTATTTAAGACTGAAGACTGTGAATTTACTTAAATGTGAAAAAAACACTCGTGTTACACAACATGCAGTCATACATTGAACCTCCTCACTCAGCATCAAAATCCACAGGTAATGCAGGAGGAGCGAGTTGCTTTAAGGTATGTAGAAAATAATGATTCCAGAAATCGAACTGATTTGCTACTGACAGTGAAGCTGTCACAGCAACTAGAACGACCACGGATGGAAAAATTATACGTAGGTATTTCTGTAAATGCAGACGCGCACCTCAAACCTGAGCACAAAGCAACCAAGTTCCGTTTCCAAACGGAATGCCACGTAATGGCAAAAGATTTACCTTTTTTAGCCGCGACATCGGAACGATGAACTCTTCCTGCATGAATGCAGACAATTACATTTCCAATCCGTTGCTTTACTCAACAGCATGTGGTGACCCCACCAACATTCCTGTACCAGCAAGGTGAGGAACGTCATGAACCAGCATCAGCGTCATCGAGTAGAACCACAACCAGCAGAAAAGTGTGTAAAACTCACGAGGAACGCGGGGACGACGCCACGCCGATTTAAGAACGAATTCTCGCGGTAAGTAGTAATCCGATTGCCCGCCGCAAACCAAAGAGCCTCACACGAGACATGTCACACATTGTAACGCTGGAAATGCATATCCTCCTATTTCCATCTATTGTACTATAAATTTTTTTCCTTATTTTGTTACCTGAAGATATGACGTTTCTGTGTCTTTGTATATTGTAATTGTTTTCATATATATATATATATATATATATATATATATATATATATATATATATATATATATATGCATTTATGTCGATGTATAATTGGTTGTTTTGTAAATATTATTTGTATTTTTACGCTGGGTCTTGCCTAGGGAAAAGTATGCTATCGAAAGATTACATCGATAGGTCGCGTGGAGCGCGGGCAGAGGGAGAGTCTGGCTGGGGTGGTGCAGTGGAGCAGGTGTGTTGTGTGAAGCTCCCGCGAGTTGCCGCGCTTTCGGGGTTTGGCAGCATGTAATTGCGCTCGACTCGCGATGATAGTTTCTGACACGGTGTCGCGGACGGGAAGCATTAGCTGGCACACATCAAGAGCCCGTTTCGCCTGGTGACCGTGTCGAGAAGAAGGCGCGCCAACATCCAGCTTCTGCAACAGCGATGGCCGACAATGAGTGACTGTCGCCACCTCATCGATCGACGGCTTCAAACCTTCAATCAACCAACAAGGAAGACTGGAAGCACGTAAAGTTTTAGAACTGTATGGCAGACCTCAGCTTTCAAACCTTTAAAATTGTTGCATCACAAAATTACAGCAACTTAGCATGAACGTTTGTTGCTCATTGTCCCAATTGCATTACCAAGCAGGGTCCCTTCCTTTTCCGGAATGAACCCGAGTGTCGTTGAAATTCAAACGCCAGCATCATTCGATTTCACTGCTTTAATTTCAAAGTTCAGTTAAAGTATTCGTAGCTGGCTACAATATTTAGATTTCACAAGCACAAATTAAGAGTGCGAGTTTTGTTACCATATTTTAGCTTACCTGTGACTGCAGCTCAGCTTGGTACGTACTAAATTTTACTATTGTTAATTGTTCAGAATCATTTAATTCAAGTTCAAAGTTAAATCTCTTATTTCTAAATTGCGTAGATTCAAGTAGCTTTTGAAATGATTGTTGAGGTAGCCCAAGACTAACCGTATTTTACTGAATTTCGATATGCTTCAGAAACAAAGCTCACTATTAATTTCAGTCACTAAATTAACTTTCGATTTTCCGGTTTTATTAATTCTTTTGCTAAATTAAGTCAGAATGTAGCGAAATTTATTACTTCTGAAAAACTTTCGGTTTTCACACTACACGTGTCAATCTTCAGTTGCCACGCTTCTAGTGCTAATTATATGTGTAATAACCTTTCTTTTTCAGTTAGTATAGTAATTGTCCATAGGACTGGCGACCGTAATTTTCCCCAAATCTCAAATATCTAATTACCGCTAGTTAATTGTTAACGGAACGGCCGCACATTTACTTTCCTTATTAACTTTACCCCTTTTCAAAATTAATTTCCACCAGTTTCATTTGCATTTTCCCTTTCATTTAGATGTAGCCCTTTCCTCCCTCTTTACCGACAGATTAACTTCGGTGACGATTGCTTTTTCCCAAATTTCCATTAGGTACACGCGGTTTAATTTTTCACTGTCATTAAGGTCGATAAGTGAGGGGGAGGTTACAACATCCAGCCAGGCCATAGAGACTAGGCAGTACAACCTTTGGTACCAGCGTGTCAACATGTTTGCGTCTTTTTTGGATAAAACAGGATAGCATCATATTAATTTACCAACGAAACAAAGGCGAATGAGTCAATTTTCAAGAGGAATAAAATATAACATTTGACTAACGAAACATTCTTGTTGAGCCATTGTGTACGTTCAATGAGACAGTCACTTTGAAATCGAATGACTGTGATATTACAGATACGAAAAGAAGCTAACGACGTCTGCTAACATTTATAATGGTGGGTCAAGCAGCTTTTACAGACTTTGAGGAAAGGTTCCTTACACCAAAGTAAGATGTGTGATTTGAATACATGTCCCAAAATGTTTCGTTTTCGAGTTATTGATGAAAGTTACTCACCTCCGTACCCGAGGTAGCTAGCACACGCTTTTGTGGTGGCACTCAACGAGGCTGATTAGAATCCTGCCAATAGTTGGCTGCCAAGGTGAGGGTAAGGATGGCAATCACTAGTAGTTGTGACAATGCCCTATTACAAAGCTATCATTAGTGTCGTATGAAATAAGGACATTTAACATTGTACATGGTAATCTGTCTGTTGGATGGGGACATTACGCTTGGTATTCGTAGAAGTGGGTTACATGCCATCACTGGGTTCCCCCCCCCCCCCCCTCTCCCCCCCTGCCTTCTCTGATCATCTATAACACAGCACTATACACGAATTTACTACACTTACCTACACTCTACTAACACACAAACGACACGGCTCTTCCATGTCTGCAAGGAAGGGGGGAAATGTGCATTGAGGAAGAATTCCTTTAGCGACAGGGGGTTGAACCCAGTCCGTGAGATGTCTGAGCGAACAATCCATATAACATCAATAATGAATGGAAGTGTGCTGACGTAAGCTGTCGCCAGAACACCTGTCAGCATGTAACACGCAGCACCAAGATCGATAGTAGGCGCTGTACACAACGTCCAGATTAGTTACTATATCGAGTCTAAAGTTTCTAATAGCAAGATTACCAACACTGTATGCAGGAGGACTATTACTGATGAGCTTGTACCACAACACATGGACCTCATTCAAGTTATGTATACTGTTCATGTAAATGAAGAATCGTATTAATTCATGTATGCATTTGTGCTTTAGAAAGAGGGTCCCGGCCACCCATAACAACATCCTGTTCCTTGCTTCCTTACGGTCCAATACTCTACAGTGGCGACGAGGATACTACAGGAAGTTTACGTTCAACTGATTTCCAGGCACAACCTAACAACTTCAAAGAAGGTTTTGACTCATTGTGTTCATAGTATCCTAGATGGCGGTGTGTTTCACACATCCATAGGAATCTTTGATTAATAAATAATTTGTGGGTTTGCATTGTAGATGTCTATGTTGTAGGTCCATATTGTTTCGCAGCAGGTTTTACAGATGTCGTCTACAGCATTGTTCAGAACACTCTCCAAGATTTAACTAGATGTGCCTCGGAAAAAAACAGATGCACTTGGTACATGCGTAATGTGGCTCCAGAACACCTTTGTATCATTACTAGATATGCACTGGCTGGCATCTACCACGTCAGGAGGGCAGCTTGAAGAGGATCAGTTAAATTGTCTGCATGTTCTCCCAATCTCAAGCCTATCAATTTTCGTCTCTGGGGGCAGGCGCCTTATATAATTTGTTTACATTCCGACAGACCGAATACAGAAACTCTTCTTTGACATGTCACAAAAGACTGCGAAACATCTGGACACACTCAGGCAGTATTTGAAAGGTTGCGAAAGTTAGTGTTCGAAGCCTGCACTGCTTTGTAGAAGGGAGAGGAAGGCATACTGAATATTTATTGTTTCTGAGTTGATGATACTTTTGAGCTGAGAGCTTGTATCTGAGGTGTTTAAGTTTCGCTGCGAAGAAATATCTTCAGACTGTAACACACATTTTACAGAATTTCCTTCTGAATCAAACGTTGATAGGAGAATTACGGTTCGTACTGTTAGGTGCTTCCGTAGTCTGCTATCAGAATTTTCAGAAATAGAGGTGAAAAGATTTCAGAAAAATTTATCATTAAAAGAAACCACTGGTCTGTCATGCCTCAACGGAAACAATTTTTATGTATGTCAGCACATACCATACTGTCCTGAAAACGACCGGGCGAAATATATTTTGCAACACAGCTTCATATAGTAAGCAGAAAAAAAGAAACAAGAAATCCAAATAGTAGGTGCTCCATCAGAAAGCCGTTGAATACCGCGGAATGTCGTATTCTCAAAATCCCAAGAGTAGCATAATATTTCCTTTCCCTTACGTCTTGTGTAGTGTCCACGTTGCGCAAGTCAGAGACTGGTGCCGAAAGTCTTTCATCTCCTGCTACACTCGTGAATTATAAAAAAAAAAGTCTTTCATCCCCTGCTACACTCGTGAATTATAAAAAAACGACCGAAGCTGGGTGATTTTGGCACTCAATAAACAATGCATGACACCTTATGCAGCAGTTTACTGAGTACAGTGCCACGGCCTGGTACACTGGTTTAATCTGCCTTCGTCCCTCTGATACTATTCCAATATTCACAGTTCCTGAATAGTTGATATGATTAAAGCAAGGAACGAACAACGAGGTCGTTACGGACGGAGTTGAAGCTCAGTTTGGCGAAGGGCAAGGATGGAAATCGGCCGTATTATTTTCGAAGGAACCATGCGGGTGGTGACTGATGCGTTGCAAGCTAACAGTTTAGAGGGAAGTTTCTCTCTAGCGCAGACGGGCAGCAGAATTTATCTGGAAGGCACATTTCAAGAGTTCTACCCACGCATTCTGCAAGGAATAATTAATTAAAAGGACTAAAAGCGGTTCTGCATCGTTTTATGAAATTCAATCAGGTGTTCATTACCGTCAGTATAAATGAAGAGAGCACAATGTAAATACTGTCTATGAAACTTATTCTTAAGAAAATTTTGGGAGCATCAAAAGAAACTGCTTGTTTATTTTCATTTATTATAATTAGCCTAGTAGAATTTATGCCAGCAGACCCGCTTTTATATCTTACTAAGCGTTCTATATACAATACATTACATTAAATTCGACAAGCATGCTATAACACGCAATATTATGGTACATTTAGTAGTCATTACAGTGGAGAAAGAGAGAAAACTTAATTCCTTGATGAGTACAACAACAGAGGCTCGTTACAGGAAGGTGGATTTAAACTATGAGAGCTAGCGTAAATGGTCATGAGAGAAGAGAAGTAAGAGAGAGAGAAAAACAGGACGAATACAGTGGATGAAGATAGTGATGTGACTGAATGAGTAATGAAAAGAGCAAGAAGCATAGAAGAGAAGATGGAAACATTTGCTTCACTGTCTGGTAGGGGGAAAACAGACCAGATGCTATTACTTGTAGGGGAACTGATGCTGATAGAAGGAGGTGTTTCAGCTTCTTTTTAAAACTATCAGGACATTTAATTGCTTACAAGTAAAAAGCAGATTAGTTTTTTCCAGATGCAAACGGCAGCAACATGGAATATTCTTGTTTCACGAATGCGGAAAGCTGGGATACTAGACAAGTAAGGCCTAGTGTTTCGAATACGATGATATAACAGGTACTTAGTCGATAACGCAAAGTACATAGGTACACGTACAGTGATAAGCCGGTGAAGTGGTAGTCACAACACTTGCCTGGCCACAATGAACCTAACTTGGCGTAAAGAACACTGACAAGGCCAAACAAACAGGTGTGAAGATGTAGCCCACACAATTATTCATGGTTAGTTCTAACCGTCAGTGTTCTCACTACTTTGCAGTATTGGATTAAATCCCAATGGCAGAGGTTCGGTAGAACTAGTAATTCCACAAGTTAGCGATGATGACGTCTTGTCGGTTTATCAGCCGAGTCAAGGCGTGGTTCTTCGGCAATGTTTCGATGAGTCTCCTACTGGTCATCTTCAGGCCAAGTTTCAGGTTTATGTCCAGATCGTATCTTTATAGACGGCTGGACCGCAGTCTCTTCTGCTCTTCTGCACCGTTTGCGGCGGTTGGGCACATCCCACGGCTATAGTCGGGTGTCGCAGACGATGGAGAGGGGGTGGGCATTGTGGGACGGCGGAAGGGGGGGGGGGGGGAAGGATCCCAGCATTTTGGAAGGTCCTGGTCCTGGCGTCGCTTCCTGGTGCTGCCTGTCTATTCCATACGCTGCCTTCGGCGCTTTAACGTTCGAGTACCCTTCACGTATACTTGCTAGCGCTACAATCCATGCAGAATTCAGTTGGAAACCGCTATACTGGTGGACAAGATGATTATGGATCCGCTGCACTTTGTCACTGCAGGTTTTCTCGTTTGGCCGTGGCGAACCTTCTCACATGTTTGAGTCCCGCTGCGAAATACACCTTTACGTCCGGCCGATATACTGCTTACCACATTCCCAGCTAATGCTGTAGGGTCCAGATGTTAATTATGCCAAGCAAATTTTTGATTTTAGCCTATGAGCGGTAAATGGTTTTAATGTAGCTCTCCTCCAATATCCTGGTAAACCTCACTGTGGGCGAACCGGCATAACGAAAGAGCGCCAGATCCTACATGTCTTCTTCCACATCGCCTTCTTTCTTCTTCTTGCTCGACTGAAGAGTGCCTCTGAGTAACCGTTCTTGCGAGAAGCTTGTCTCAGGTGCTGCAGCTCCGTCGCATACGTCTAGTGCTCTGTGCACAAGGATGGTGAGAACACATTTCGGTTGTGCTGGATGGTGGCAGCCATTGGCTTTTAGTAACTGATCCGTGTGTGCCTTCTTTCTAATGACAGAATACCCCAACGTGCCATCGTTTTCCTCCTAATCAGGAAATCGACGAAAGGTTGGCATCCGTTTTCTTCTACCTCCACGGTCAACTTTATATTGTCGTGTATGCTGTTAAGATGTGCAAGGAATTTCTGCAGATTTTCTTGGGTCATGCGACCACATCACGCATGAGTCGTTCACATGTCGACAGAATGCCTTTGGTTTTAGACGCACAGCTTTGAGAGCCGTTTCCTCGAAGTGTTCCTTGTACAGAGGCTGGATCATCAAAGAGGCAGCGGAAATACGGGTCCATGATGATGTTGTCAACTGGAATAGCGGTTGTCAACTGTGCTCTGCATGGGTTGTAGCACTAGCGAGAATATGTCAAGAGCGCTCTGATGTGAAAGAGGCGAAGGCAGCGGATGGAACAGACAGATAGCACCAGGACGCGAGGCCAGGACCCTCAGCCGCGAGTCCCCCCACCAACGTCCGCAATGCCTACTACCACCACCCGCGACACCACTTCTGGAGGCGCGGATTGGATCAGCCGTTGCAGACGAGGCAGAGGAGCCAGCGTCTGTAAATACTTGAACTGAACATGAAGCTGACACTTCGCCTGAAGATGAATAGTAGGAAACTTGGTGACACGTTACTGCAGAACAATGCTTTGACTCGACTGATAATGCGAGAAGACTTGATCACCAAAATACGCTGAAACAGTCTTCCCAATATTCCATATGTTAACGTTTCACATACTGTGGAAATACAATACACAAATTTGTTATGGCATCGGTAGCAGCAACATAAAGAGTGCAAGCGATTGGGGATTGTTGGGGCTTATATCTTTATTAGCAGAAAAGAAGACAACGACTGTGCGAGGTGGACATGCCGGTTCCCGTTAGATCACCGAAGCTGAGAACCGGCACGCACGGCCAAATCTCGGACGGGTCACCGTCCGGGTATGCCAGGTGATGATAATTTCCCATTTGCCCTTCCGGCACAGGAGAGGTGGTGCCATTAAGTCGCTCATCGCCAGTCTATGAGCCAATGTCCTGGATTCAGTTCCGAACCTCTCTGCAGTGTCTCATGAAGTAAGGGCATGAGACAATATTGAAGGTGATCCGTCCGTCAGACAGGGGCATTAAGCTTGGTGGCCTCGTAGGTGCTGTTCGACAGGGGTTGGCAGCAAGTTACTCCCGTCTATCTCCAACACGAGCACGACACTGCACTACACAAGCACGCAGTAGTAACCTACACTTATCAGAAACTCTTACATACACAGCCAAAAGAGTTGCGGCAGCAGTAACACCGGTTCCCGTCATATCACCGAAGTTAAGCACTGTTGGGCTTGGCCAGCATTTGGACGGGTGACGGTCCGGCTCTGCCGAGCGCTACTTTTGTTTATTTATTTATTTACACATCAAGTTCCGTAGGACCAAATTGAGGAGAAAATCTCCAAGGTCATAGAACATGTCAGTATATGAAATTACAACACAGAAGTAATAACAGATAAAAGTAAAATGTTTATGAACCCGGAAAAAATCTATCCATAAGTTTAAGTAAACGCAATCAACAATACAACAGAATAGAAGGAGTAGCCCATGAGGAAACTCTTCAGTTTCGATTTGAAATCGAGTGAATTACTGCTAAGATTTTTGAATCCGAGAGGTAGCTTACTCTCAAGGTGTTTTCTTAGTTAGAGGGACTTCCTTTAAGCAGGTATACCTATCAGCTGTCTTCAGTCTAAAAACGGCTCAGCTCTAACACCAACTACTACAGGAATTTTTCCATGAGCGATCCCGGCACCACCCACTACATTGTCACCTGTAAGTTTTGCCAGCCTCCCCTTCCCATACCTACTGTGGTGCAGGCCATGCCTAGTGAAACCCAATCTACTGATAGACCCAACTGGTACCACTGAAATGTGGCCCATGCCCTCTGCCATCAGCGCCCTCTCCAGCCACATGTTAACGCGCCTAACTGTCGCATTAAGATGAGGTCGATCATGAAGCTGAAACAGTTGCACGAAATGCAAGCGGAATACACTCAGCCCTTCAGAGGCCAATTGAGGAGCTACTTCATCAAGCAGTCGCGGCTACGGGCATGAAAGCTGACAGTTGCTGCGAGAGTTATGGGAAGACCAGGTGCCCTTCCATATCCACCGAATGTCTGAGGTTGACATGGAGGTCGGTCGGTGCCGATGGGTCTCCCTAGGCCTGTTTGGACGTAGTTACATACACAGGTCTCTTAATAATCGAAATAAAGGTGCCTGTGGGGTCGAAAGATACGGAAAACAAATCCAATTACGCTGCTGAACCTACCCTTCTGGGTCTCCTAGCCATTCATGCCACGCGACTTTACTTTACTACGAGAATATACAGTTTACTGACGACACTAACATCAAAAGACAATTCTAAACAAACAAATCTATTAAAACTGTGTGCAGTAATCACAGAACCCTACATAAAATCTGTTTAGCGACTTCACAATGAACAGAGCAAAATTTCAGTAACAGAAAACTTGTGCCTATGAATCGAAGAGCAACAATTAAAATCTTCATAGATGCACACAATTGAACAAACTCCTATGAGCGAAGCATCAATCAGTATGATCCGCATAACAATAATTGACACCTTTCTTAAGCAAACCTTAATTACTGTTACAATTCTGAACCCTTCTAATTCCCACATGCACGCCATCATATCTCAGGCTTTCACGCGCGCTAATAGTAATTCTTCCCCTGTTGTTCCGTGCGTGTATCATTCACCTCATCCGTTAAACGAATCTCAAATCTGCAAACAACGTACCAAGCACGGCATTATATTTTCTGGCGGTGGCGCCGCTGTGGTAATCGCAGCTTTGGTGTCTCCATCTGGCGGGAAAGGGGAAAGGTTAGTCTGCATTTGTGCGGCAGTTAGTGTCTGTCTGTCGTCGGAGTGCTAGTATGTCTATCCTTTGGATCAACTTTAAAACCAGAAAATGAGAGTCTTGCCACTCCGCCAGTAACAGAACTCAGCTAGTGGTCGCCCGGTCGGGGCTGAGTTCCTGCATCTGAGTCTGCGCGTTAGGCCGCCAGTCTGCTCGAGTTGCTCGGGCAACGGTCATTGGCGGTTGGATTGTTCGTTGGTCGGTCGCACACTGGGCCACAAGATGACTTGTCCGCCTTGAGCGTCGGCGCATGTGAGGTCCCCACGTTGAGTCCATTGGGCAGCGCCGTATAGAATGGTGTAGTGGCTTCGCGGTTCACACAAGAGCAACAGGAGCGAAACCACGACATCGAGCTGGCCGGGGCGAGCTGCGATGCCGTGAGACGGGAGATCGGCTCGCCTTGCTGCGGCCGCTGAAGCGGCTGGCAGCGGACGGTTCGGGAGAGCATTGGGGGTGCTGCGCCAGGTCTTCGCCAGAAATCGCAGTTATTAGAAGTTAAAGCTACATTGTATCATTTACTTGTTGAATTCTACTTGTTTTTGCTCGTTTGTATCTTGTCCGCATTTGTTTGGCAGTTAGTTTCTGTTTGCTTGTCTATCGATCCGCCGTACGTTAATAGCTGCCTCTGTCATGTTTGTCGGATTCGGTGTTAACGAATTTATTGCTAAAGGCCGAATTCTTGAAATATGTTTCTATCTTGCCTATCATCTTGCGAGGTGGTATATGTGTAACGTAGGGCATGTTGTACATTTTATGTAAGTCTGCATTTTATGGGTTTTATTTAAATAGTCATTTTAGGTTATAAGCTTGCCACCCTTCCACCGTAAGAGTCCTTTAATAAAAAAAAATGCGCTCTCGGTCGCAAATAATTTGAGGGTTGCACCATTTCCATTCCTCTTACGGGGTGCATAGTTTACACGTTTGTGTGAGTTATTAAAAACGTTTATTTAACGTAATCTGGTGTGTTGCAGATTTGCACCAGTGTACTCTTTCAGAGGTTGTTGTGAGCGGTCGTGACTACGGCCTTGTTGGGAGGGAGCAGGCAAGCTTCTCAGCCCGAAGGCTCCTCTGTTAATATTGTTCTTTGCCTCTAAATAAAACTGTAACTTGATATTTCGAGGATGCTTTTCTGCTTATAATTTTAAACCTGTTTTGAAAAGGCTTTTGGGAATAAAATTCACATTTGTTAAATAGTGACTTGATATTTCGAGGGTGCTTTTCTGCTTATAATCTTAAATCTGTTTTCAAAAAGCTTTTAGCAATAAAATTCACATTTGTTAAAAGTAATTTTCCATCAGTTCCTTCCTGGCAACTACTTCCACGCTCACCTAGTGTGATTAAATGTATCAGTGTTCTTGACGAATCGGCAGTAAGTAAAGTAAATTCTTTAAAAAAAATTGTGAAAGTAAATTCACGACTCAAAAACCAGTATCTCCATTTATTAAATTACGAACTAATCTAATACCTATAACCTCTTTGAAGACAAAATCCCAAAAGGGAAGGTGGATGTTAGAACCTTCACATGACTGTACTTCATGGAATGCCATGTATCACTACAGTGTTGGCCACAGCTGACATTTCTGGCTGTGAGAAGCGTGTGTATCTTCGATGTTCCACACATCTCTCACGAAGGGTGCGTGTTGTTTGACCTGTGTGTGACTTCTCGCAGTTTCTGCAAGGAATCTGATACATACCCGCCTTAATACGTCCTTTACGGAGCCGAGTAAAGCTGCAATCTTGGTGGGAAGCCGGAAGATCAACTTAATACAGTGTTTCTGGAGATACGGCCTATCTTCGAGGAAAAAGCACCCACATAGGGAAAAAACGCACTTGATCCGAAGGAACTACTTTCTTCTTCCCCATCAAATGCCTACGTTCTAGGTTTTACACTGAAAGTTTGTTGCTGAGAAAATCCATTCGCCTTAAAAATGCTCTTGAGGTATGTGAGCTCATCTTCTACATCTACATCTATACTCCGCGAGCCACCTTACGGTGTGTGGCGGAGGGTACTTATTGTACCACTATCTGATCCCCCCTTCCCTGTTCCATTCACGAATTGTGCGTGGGAAGAACGACTGCTTGTAAGTCTCCGTATTTGCTCTAATTTCTCGGATCTTTTCGTTGTGATCATTACGCGAGATATATGTGGGCGGTAGTAATATGTTGCCCATCTCTTCCCGGAATGTGCTCTCTCGTAATTTCGATAATAAACCTCTCCGTATTGCGTAACGCCTTTCTTGAAGTGTCCGCCACTGGAGCTTGTTCAGCATCTCCGTAACGCTCTCGCGCTGACTAAATGTCCCCATGACGAATCGCGCTGCTTTTCGCTGGATCATGTCTATCTCTTCTATTAATCCAACCTGGTAAGGGTCCCATACTGATGAGCAATACTCAAGAATCGGACGAACAAGCGTTTTGTAAGCTACTTCTTTCGTCGATGAGTCACATTTTCTTAGAATTCTTCCTATGAATCTCAACCTGGCGCCTGCTTTTCCCACTATTTGTTTTATGTGATCATTCCACTTCAGATCGCTCCGGATAGTAACTCCTAAGTATTTTACGGTCGTTACCGCTTCCAATGATTTACCACCTATGGCATAATCGTACTGGAATGGATTTCTGCCCCTATGTATGCGCATTATATTACATTTATCTACGTTTAGGGAAAGCTGCCAGCTGTCGCACCATGCATTAATCCTCTGCAGGTCTTCCTGGAGTACGTACGATTCTTCTGATGTTGCTACTTTCTTGTAGACAACCGTGTCATCTGCAAATAGCCTCACGGAGCTACCGATGTTGTCAACTAAGTCATTTATGTATATTGTAAACAATAAAGGTCCTATCACGCTTCCTTGCGGTACTCCCGAAATTACCTCTACATCTGCAGATTTTGAACCGTTAAGAATGACATGTTGTGTTCTTTCTTCTAGGAAATCCTGAATCCAATCACAAACCTGGTCCGATATTCCGTAAGCTCGTATTTTTTTCACTAAACGTAAGTGCGGAACCGTATCAAATGCCTTCCTGAAGTCCAGCAATACGGCATCAATCTGCTCGCTAGTGTCTACGGCACTGTGAATTTCTTGGGCAAATAGGGCGAGCTGAGTTTCACATGGTCTCTGTTTGCGGAATCCATGTTGGTTATGATGAAGGAGATTTGTATTATCTAAGAACGTCATAATACGAGAACACAAAACATGTTCCATTATTCTACAACAGATTGACGTAAGCGAAATAGGCCTATAATTATTCGCATCTGATTTATGACCCTTCTTGAAAATGGGAACGACCTGCGCTTTCTTCCAGTCGCTAGGTACTTTACGTTCTTCCAGCGATCTACGATAAATTGCTGATAGAAAGGGGGCAAGTTCTTTAGCATAATCACTGTAGAATCTTAAGGGTATCTCGTCTGGTCCGGATGCTTTTCCGCTACTAAGTGATAGCAGTTGTTTTTCAATTCCGATATCGTTTATTTCAATATTTTCCATTTTGGCGTCCGTGCGACGGCTGAAGTCAGGGACCGTGTTACGATTTTCCGCAGTGAAACAGTTTCGGAACACTGAATTCAGTATTTCTGCCTTTCTTCGGTCGTCCTCTGTTTCGGTGCCATCGTGGTCAACGAGTGACTGAATAGGGGATTTAGATCCGCTTACCGATTTTACATATGACCAAAACTTTTTAGGGTTCTTGTTTAGATTGTTTGCCAATGTTTTATGTTCGAATTCGTTGAATGCTTCTCTCATTGCTCTCTTTACGCTCTTTTTCGCTTCGTTCAGCTTTTCCTTATCAGCTATGATTCGACTACTCTTAAACCTATGATGAAGCTTTCTTTGTTTCCGTAGTACCTTTCGTACATGATTGTTATACCACGGTGGATCTTTCCCCTCGCTTTGGACCTTAGTCGGTACGAACTTATCTAAGGCGTACTGGACGAAGTTTCTGAATTTTTTCCATTTTTGTTCCACATCCTCTTCCTCAGAAATGAACGTTTGATGGTGGTCACTCAGATATTCTGCGATTTGTGCCCTATCACTCTTGTTAAGCAAATATATTTTCCTTCCTTTCTTGGCATTTCTTATTACACTTGTAGTCATTGATGCAACCACTGACTTATGATCACTGATACCCTCTTCTACATTCACGGAGTCGAAAAGTTCCGGTCTATTTGTTGCTATGAGGTCTAAAACGTTAGCTTCACGAGTTGGTTCTCTAACTATCTGCTCGAAGTAATTCTCGGACAAGGCAGTCAGGATAATGTCACAAGAGTCTCTGTCCCTGGCTCCAGTTCTGATTGTGTGACTATCCCATTCTATACCTGGTAGATTGAAGTCTCTCCCAATTACAATAGTATTATCACGAAACTTCTTCACGACGTTCTGCAGGTTCTCTTTGAGGCGCTCAACTACTACGGTTGCTGATGCAGGTGGTCTATAGAAGCATCCGACTATCATATCTGACCCACCTTTGATACTTAACTTAACCCAGATTATTTCACATTCGCATTCGCTAATAACTTCACTGGATATTATTGAATTCTTTACTGCTATAAATACTCCTCCACCATTGGCGTTTATCCTATCCTTGCGGTATATATTCCATTCTGTGTCTAGGATTTCGTTACTGTTCACTTCCGGTTTTAACCAACTTTCCGTTCCTAATACTATATGCGCACTATTTCCTTCAATAAGAGATACTAATTCAGGAACCTTGCCCTGGATACTCCTGCAGTTTACCAATATTACGTTAACTTTTCCTGTTTTTGGTCTCTGAGGACGGACGTTCTTTATCAACGATGAAAATGGCCTCTCTGGTAAGCCGTCAGGAATTTTATCGTTTCGCCCAAGGGGGGTCCCTCTAACCTAAAAAACCCCCGTGTGCACGCCACACGTACTCTGCTACCCTAGTAGCTGCTTCCGGTGTGTAGCAAATGATCTTTATCGGATATACAGTGCGCCCTGTGCACTAAGTTCTTAAGGACGCGTATGGTCTGTGAAGGGTGATGGCAGCTACTGGCATAGAGGTATAGATTTGTGTGTGTTGGTTTACGATATACGGCATGTTCTAATGCGCCATCAACTTTACGCCGAGTGACAACATCCAAAAAGGGGAGGCAGCTGTCTTTTTCTGTTTCCATAATAAATTTGATATTAGCATGCATAGAATTCGAATGCTCAAGAAACCGATGTAATTCATCCATCCCTTGTGGCCGTACCACAAATGTGTCGTCCACGTACCTCCAGAAGATCGTTCGTTTAAAACAACGCGCTCAACACAGCCAGACAAGTCAACTGTGGCCGGACATTGTATTGATACAGAGCATTCCGTGAATTATAGTGATGTAAACATTCTAACATCCACTTCTTCCTTTGGGGATTCTGTCTTCAAGGACGCTATAGAGATTAGTTCACCTAATAATTTAATAAATAGAGATGATGGTTTTAAGTTGGACAAAGCATGGAATCAGGCTCTTGGGATAATTAAACTGCAGAGAAATCGTCATGGCATCGCATACATCGATAAGCGAATGGCCGGCCGGAGTGACCGTGCGGTTCTGGGCGCTACAGTCTGGAACCGAGCGACCGCTACGGTCGCAGGTTCGAATCCTGCCTCGGGCATGGATGTGTGTGATGTCCTTAGGTTAGTTAGGTTTAATTAGTTCTAAGTTCTAGGCGACTGATGACCTCAGAAGTTGAGTCGCATAGTGCTCAGAGCCATTTGAACCATTTGATAAGCGAATCGTATGTCTGTACGCCTTCACCACTGGCGGAACGTCTGTAAGTGTACCTCTTTGATGCTGACCAGCGTCTGTGACTCGAAGGCGCGTACCGCCACGGTGGAGCGTATAAGGACGCGCTTGGTACCTTCCCGTGAGTCACGAAACCCATTCTAAGCAATGCCGGGCGATCGGCGGCCTTAATTTCAGTGGAAGATATGGTATTTGCGCGGCTGCGTGCACGAAATTGAATGGGCTATTCATTGCACCGCGAGAAGTTGAAAATGCACTTGAAATTCCCGTTAAGGTAATTAAGGGTATTTTGAATAATGCACGAATAATAAACGAAGTGTTAAAAGGGCAAAATCAATGTTTATAGCACCAAAAATCAGAAGAATAAATTTACGCTTCGAAAATATACCACACAATTTATAGAATAATTCAGTTGTAGTTTGTTGTGGTCAGAAGCCCGACAGAGAGGAAAGGAAACAATGGAACGAAAACTTGAATCAATAACATCTAAATTAGATTAACTTACGCTCACACAAATTTGTTTTCCATATGGATGTGTATCATTAAATCACACAAATGGGATTTACTGAACACATAACTACTGCAATGACTGCACGAGCTAATGATAGCCAGAAGACATAACCAAACATAAAAAACCACACACACACACTCAGCCAATGAAAAATCAAGAACATAATCAATCCCCTCGTCCTATACGCTACATAACACTAGTGCAGCGTCTATTTCCTGTAAGTACACAGTTGGCCGTATAGTAGGCACTCTTAAAAACTAACTCGCAACGGCGTTGAGAAGCCCTGTATGTATGTTGTAAGTAGGCTGTTTAGGTTTTTATGTTGGTAACGCCACATGGCGCTCTATATGAAAGTCACTGACTGTGCAGTGTGACGTCTGTGGCTCGTTGGCATTGTTGGAATTGTGAACAGCGCGTAGCATTGCGCAGTTGGAGGTGAGCCGCCAGCAGTGGAGGATGTGGGAAGTGAGATGGCGGAGTTTTGAGTGCGGATGATCCGGACGTGCGTCCATCAGAGAGAGTAGATTTGTAAGACTGGATGTCATGAACAGATATATATATATATATATATATATATATTATTATGACTTTTGAACACTATTAAGGTAAATACATTGTTTGTTCCCTATCAAAATCTTTCATTTGGTAACTACGCCTATCAGAAGTTAGTTCCTTCAGTAGTTAGAATCTTTGATTTAGCTGGCAGTATTGGCGCTCGCTGTATTGCAGTAGTTCGAGTAACGAAGATTTTTGAGGTAAGTGATTCATGAAAGGTATAGGTTATTGTTAGTCAGGGCCATTCTTTTGTAGGGATTATTGAAAGTCAGATTGCGTTGCGCTAAAAACACTGTGTGTCAGTTTAGTGATGATCAGAATAAGTAAAGAGAGAAATGTCTGAGTACGTTCAGTTTTGCTCAGCTATTTGAAACTCAAATAACGTAAGGGGTTAATCAGCACAGTAATTCACTAATGTGTACGGCACCACTAATGTGTACCGTCGCCGTTCACGCTTTCTAAGAATAGACTCCTAAACACTGGCCCACCCGACCTCTTTGCATCTGGATCCGCCACTCACGTTGTCGGACGCCAACGCCAGGTCTCCACTGGCGTTCTCTACGTCTAGCTGTTCCAGACCGACTTCGAGACGGAGCTGTCGTTAATCAAGAACAACATCGAACGGCATGTCCTCCGTGTGCTTGACGCCGCTCTCTGAGTCAGCCAGAAACCGTAGCTGCAGGCTCCGTCTGTTCCAGTCCTCACCGCAAGACTCTAAGAGCGGACAACACGGGACGCAAGGCAACAGGGGGCGACGTCCTCCATGCGCTCGACCGCGCTGTCGGTGTGTTGTCAGCCAGCGGCCGTCAGTCAACGTCCCGGACCTTGGCTGCAAACTCCGACTCGTCCGCTGCCCGACACAAGCCTCATTAACCGTGCCGCGCGGAGAGGCCGCGCGGTTTGAGGCGCCATGTCACGGATTGCGCAGCCCCTCCCGCCGGATGTTCGACTCCCCATGGGCCATGGGTGTGTGTTTCGTTCTTAGCATAAGTTAGTTTAAGTAGGGCGTAAGTCTAGGGACCGATGAGCTCAGCAGTTTGATCCCTTAGCACTTCACATACATTTGATCATTCATTAACCGCTCGCGTGATCACTCGCTGGAGTCAGGTTTACAGTGGTGATACGTCTCCGTGACCTCATTATGACGTGGAAGTGCCAAATTTCCATCGTTAGGGATGTCTATCGCTTTCGTGGTCGTACCGAGTTTCCCATGGAACTAACGTCACATCTGGTACACTTGCTGGCGTGACATAACGATTCTTACAAAAAGAATGTGACTGGTTGCTGCTTTCAATGCCTAATTATTTCCAGACGTGAAAGTTACGCTCATTTCCGTAATGCTGTCTGCAGTTGCACAGCCATTATGTGTGCCTCAATACTATTATTAAATTGACAGGTATTTATGAATTACACAGTAATTGTTAAGTCATATCTTGCTTCTTACTATTCGATTTAACCTGTTTATTAAATTCATTGTAACTGATCTGTTTATTCATTTTAGGACAACATACACAACACATTGTTGTCTACAGAATGAAATTTGACTCTGCAGAGGAGTGTGCGCTGGTATGAAACTTGCTTGCAGAAAAACTGTGTGTAGGACCGAGACTTGAACTCGGGACCTTTGCCTTTGGCGGGCAAGTATTCTACCATCTTTTTTTATGATACAATGATCTTTATTGAAAAAACTATATATATGCAACACTTCTTCAGGGTGTAATTTAAACTAATACAAATGATTGTTAGCTTGACAAAAACATTAGAAAAACATTAAATACAACAAGATATAACACATTCTGTCTTCTTCCTTTTTTTATGTACGAGAACGTGGATAAGGGTGTTGCATCATGTGACGGGTTAACATGGCACACTCCAACTTTGAGGGGGGTCAAGGAAGACGCTGCGGAGATAACCGACAGAAATTTGTCGGTAAGATGGTTTTCGGGTGAGGGTGCTATGCCCGGCCACAACTTTGTACAAGAAGTCGAGGACTGTATGCGGACCACTCTGAAAGAGGCATTGTAAAGCCTGTCCAAAATGGCTCTGAGCACTATGGGACTTAACATCTGTGGTCATCAGTCCCCTAGAACAGTCCCCTAGAATGCTACCGCACGACCACGAGCTCCGGACTGTAAAGCCTGTCCTCAAAACCAGATGAGTGTATGGTGCTTAGCGGGAGGGTAGTGAAATGTCTGGGGCAACAACAAGAAATCTGTGGTTACCGTCGTTGGGGGCACGGAGGTTTGCCCACGTTTCGTAGGATGAGGAGTCAAACCTTTCGTTTTGGGGGGCACGTAAGACGGTGCTCGTCTGTGTCTTCGAGATGACAGTCGGGGCAGAGTGGGGAGGTGGCCAGTCCTATGCGATAAAGTCGACTACGAGCCGGTAATTTGCCATAGACTACAACATACCAGAGTGCAGACGAAGACGACGGTAAAAACGGTGCATGTACACACCCCAAACCGTTCGCCAGTTAATGTCAGGGTGCTGTAGCATCATGGGGTCGCAAGGGTTGGACAGCATAAACAAACGATAATTGTATTTTGTACGGGAAGGACGGGTGACTGGAAGATCGACCCGAACGCAGCTGAGTTATATGAAACAATTGGCGACATGGTACAATAATGGAGAAATAGGTGCCACATTGATCGGTGGATCGAGAGAAGCTGGTCGGAGGATATCTAAGAGACTGCGTGTTAAGGACGGAACCGGCCCCCGGCAGTGCTGCAACACAGTATAGACGAAGAGTGCAGAAGATCGTGCCCGCACGTTGACGAGTCCGAGGCCACCTTTTGCAGGAGGCAGTGTTAGAGTGTTGTAGCTGACTTTAGAAGGTGCTCCTGCTGACATAAAATATGCAACGGCTGATTGGATTCGGCGGCCAAGGAGTTACGGCATTGGGAGGACCTGGGCGACGTGTACCAGTTTAGGGGCGAGATACATGTTCGCATAGGACACACGTTGGAGTTGGTTTAAGTTACGGTGCACTTGACCGCGAACATGGTACCGAATCGACTGCAAAAGCCACCGGTAAGCGAGGGCCACTGCGCGGTGTGTGGAGCTCGTAAATTTTTATACCCAAGTAACGAAAGGTGGCACTGACTGGGAGTGGGGTCGGCACCATAACCGGTAGGCCTCACCCAATGTGCATCATAGTCGATTTGCGTACATAAAGAATGCTACCCGAATTACGTCCATACTTGTGGATTCATTGGATGGCGTCACTGAGTTCCGTGGAGGAGCAGGTGAGAAATACGTCGTCCGCATAAGCCCTGCAGTGAAAGGTGCAGTCACGCAAAGTGAGACCCTATAGTCTAGAGGTAAGACCAGTGATGAGGGTCTCAAACGCAATGGAATAGACATAAGGCATCCTTGACGCACAGAGCGGCGTATAGGAATCGGTCCTACAAGCCTCCCATTGACTTGTACCATCGAGACCACGGGAGGTAGTAACCGGCGAATGGCATCGACAAAGAGTAATGGCAACCCCATACGTGTCCCCACCATGAGGAGGAATGGAAAGCGATCAAAGGCACTCGTAAAATCGATGGATACCAGTGCGGCACGAAGGTGACAAACAGCCGCCAGCGCGATAAGGTCGCCGCATTCTCCTAGAGCTGTTTGTATGGGGCCCCTCAACCACTTGCAGTCTGCTCCGGTGAAAGGACCGTAGGTAAGATGGTGCGTATGCGCGCTGCTAAAAGACTTGCATAGATTTTATACTCTGCATTCATTAATGTAAGGAGGCGATATGCAGAGACATGGGACCCTCCCTTCAGCATAGGCACTGGTAGAAGAATGCCAGTGACGAATTCAGGTGGAATTGGGAAGGACGGAGTAAAGAGTTCCTGAATCATTTCCGTCCAGCGAGAGGAAGCATTAAGGTGGTGAACGCCCGGTAAAACACGGGGAGACCATCTGGTCCTGGTGATTTGTTCTTGGCCCCCTTGTTGATCGCATTTACCACCTCTTCTGGGTTGATTGCAGTCACCATGGACGTTGACTCCGTACGGTGAGGGTCCGATCAGGGGAAGGACGGAGATCATCAGGAAGTGGCGGTGCGACGAAACACCATCCACAATCCATGCGGCATCCGACCATCGTCGTCGACGTCGACTTTTCGTCCCCAGCATCACGACCTCCGACGGTGTTCACCACACAACACAGGCGGTGTCTGCCGTTTCTGAAGATTATCACCAATTTTATAACGCAATAAATTAATTATTTTCAAATGTGTCACATTATTTTTTGCCGTGATTTTGTAGTATCAGAACAGCTTCTCCGTTTCTTGGATACAAATATGATATGTACAAAAATAGACTGTTTTTTGATTCTCCTGACAAATGTGAGATCTGACACTTAGAATGTTTAACATTTACATTCTTCAATTACATTTGGAAGTCTAAATACTGTGCCCTCGCGGTTTTCGATAGGATATTTCGTGGCAGCAGTTATCTCAACACTGTGTTTGTACTATGGCATGTACAGTTGCTGGAGTAAGGTTTTCTCTTCTGAGAGAAACAACTGCCTCTAGTTAGTCAAAGTATCAGCCGAGTGCCGGGAGCAGGCTGCTGGTACTGACCTTCTTGCCCTTGGACGCAGTCTTGTTGTCCCTGGAAAGCAGGCTGCCCGTGTCCTTGAGACTGACCGCGGGGGAGGGCGACGGCGCAGCAGGAGGCCGCACCCCTGTGTCAGGCACGGCGTAGTCGTGGACCGGCTCTGCAACAACACGACCACTGGAGTACAGCATCCACTGTCCACTCGAAGAAAACTCAACAGCTGTGTGGGCTGGGATTATCAGTCCAAACAGAAAAGAAGGCAACAAAGCTTAGCACGACTACTTTGTATCAGGTTACCACTCAGCTGTAGAACCTTTAACCCGCCAAAAATCAGCATTTGTTTGTTTCACTTAGTACCACTGGTGTTATGAAGACCTCAAGTAACTTACACGCGCTGTATCAATATTATTTTAATGAACTAACATAAAAATGTACACTACTGGCCATTAAAATTGCTACACCAAGGCGAAATGCAGATGATAAACGGGTATTCATTGGGGAAATATATCATACTAGAACTGACATGTGATTACATTCCCACGCAATTTGGGTGCATAGATACTGAGAAATCTGTACCCAGAACAACCACCTCTGGCCATAATAACGGCCTTGATACGCCTGGGCTTTGAGTCAAACAGAGCTTGGATGACGTGTACAGGTACAGCTGCCCGTGCAGCTTCAACACGATACCATCAAGAGTAGTGACTGGCGTATTGTGACGAGCCAGTTGCTCGGCCACCATTGACCAGACGTTTTCAGTTGGTGAGAGATCTGGAGAATGTGCTGGCCAGGGCAGCAGTCGAACATTTTCTGTATCCGGAAAGGCCAGTACAGGACCTGCAACGTGCGATCGTGCATTATCCTGCTGAAATGTAGGGTTTCACAGGGATCGAATTAAGGGTAGAGCCACGGGTAGTAACACATCTGAAATGTAACGTACACTGTTCATAAGTGCCGTCAATGCGAACAAGAGGTGACCGAGACATGTAACCAATACCATCACGCCTGGCGACACGCCAGTATGGTGATGACGAGTACACGCTTCCAATGTGCGTTCACGGCGATGTCGCCAAACACGGATGCGACCTTCATGATGCTGTAAACAGAACCTGGATTCATCCGAAAATATGACGTTTTGCCATTCGTGCACCCAGGTTCGTCGTTGAGTACACCATCGCAGGCGCTCCAGTTTGTGATGCAGCGTCAAGGGTAACCGCAGCCATGGTCTTGGAATCCAGCACGGCGTTCCGTGTTACGCTCCTGAACCCACCGATTCCATATTCTGCTAACAGTCACTGGATCTCGAGCAACGCGAGCAGCAATGTCGCGATACGATAAACTGCAGTCGCGATAGGCTACAATCCCACCTTTATCAAAGTCGGAAACGTGATGGTGCGCATTTCTCCTCCTTACACGAGACATCACAACAACGTTTCACCAGGCAACGATAGTCAACTGCTGTTTGTGTATGAGAAATCGGTTGGAAACTTTCCTCACGTCAGCACGTTGTAGGTGTCGCCACCGGCGTCAACCTTGTGTGAATGCTCTGAAAAGCTAATCATTTGCATATCACAGCATTGTCGTCCTGTCGGTCAAATTTCGCGTCTGTAGCACGTCATCTTCGTGGTGTAGCAGTTTTAATGGCCAGTACTGTATATTACAGCTGTTCAGCATTACAGTCGTCATTCTATTTTCGTAACTGTTGCATACAAGAAGCAAGAAACAAATTAGGTTGCAGTCATATTCACTACGGTGGTACCCACTGCAAGAAGCATGAATAAATTTTATTGTGTTGTAAATACAAAACTGTAATTGTATACAACTGATTCAGAGGGAAAAAGTCATATACTTTGAAAATCGTAGCGTTGATAACAAGGGAGGAGATAAATTTCGAATGTGTTTACGGGGTCACATTGACACCAGTGGTACCAGGAAGGGTACAACAACTGAGGAGGCACGAAACCTTAACAATGGGTACAAAAATATCTGGGAAATAATATTCACACTGTTGCATGTATTTCATGTAACCGTCATTATTCTGTTTTCATAAACGTTACTTTAAAGAAACAATCAAACAATTTACAGTGGGGTCATACTGATCCCAGTGGTACTCGGTTGAAAAAAACATATAAATAAATTTTAATCTTCTGTAAAAACAAAAACGAACAAAACGTCATTCGAGACGATTCACTCACAGTGAGAAAGTCACATATTTAGAAAACAATGGTTTCGAAAACGAGGCTGATGTATATTTCCAAAGAGGTGAAGGGGTCACACTGACCCCAGTGGTACTACAACGGTTAAAATGATTCATAAGCTCTTGGAAATTGTAAGAATACTTTAATATTGTTCCTTACCCTGCCACAGCATCTACAGTAAACTTTCTCGAGTGCGCAGAGCGTAATTGTTAGAGAGTTGTGTGTAGGTTTCGTGGTAGACGCTACATACAGCGCCGGAGTCGTGACATGCAAAATCTCTGACTGCCATATTTGACATAAACGATTAAGGATCTCATTACAGAAGAAGTATATTTACATAAGTGCGACCAGTTTCAGTGTGAGGTAGATAATTTGTGTGATGAAATTTCCGCATTCCTGCGTCATGTCGCGAGATCATATTGTGTCACGAGAGCAATAGTCAGCAGTCGCGATATGGTTACGCATGCGGGAAAAATCATTGGCGCCAGTTTTAGGACGAACGAACGTAAATTGCGAGTATTGTGTTAACCACCCGGAACAAACGACCTGAACAGCGATTTCTGCGTGGTTGTGAGGTTAGTAATCGAACAAAGTGATAGCACGGCAATAGATTTCATTGTACTCCGAACAGATCACGTGGCGGAAGTGTCACTGACCAGTTACAAGTATTGTTGGAACAAATCACTTGTAAACAGTGCTGCCCGTATTACTGTGTCTTACTGGTAGAATATACATGCATCTGTATGGAATCTTTGTGGTCCTTCTTGTGTGAATGCTCCCCTAACTCTCAACTAATTAATGAACATTATAGGATTAAACTTAAGTTGACGCTGGCAGTCTCAACACAATTAGCGAGGAACGGAAACATGTACGTAACATTTAGGGATATCGTCATAAAATATCCAGTACACACACCTGTGTATTTTGTAACACTGTGAGCAGAAATCGTTTGTTTGAGTAGAGGTCTTTTAAATCCATGGGTCGCTGGTAGAATTTTGTTTGACCTTCTCTGCATGTATGGCTTAAGGGTCCTGCAAAAGCACCAATATAGTGGCCAAGCGACCGACCGATTTCCGGGCAGCCTACAAGCCTACAAATATCCCGACCGACTATACTCAGATAACACAGCGCCGCCCTGTTGCTGAATTCGTTTACCATTGCGATAATGAAGGTTATGTTTTACGAGATCCCGATTGGTTTTACACAGAAACAAAACCTGGGGTTCGCCTTCACTCTTTTAGAAGTAACAAGGACAAAAATAGCCGAGAGATTGTTGTTGGCAAAGGAGTGGCCAATGTAAAGAAAGAAAATTATCCACGCTCCGTTACTTAAGGAGCTGGGAGTCTGTGATTTTCCTAATTATAGAAGAAAGTATGAAACATGTTTTTTGGCAGTGCTGAACATCACCAAGCCATTGTCATCTAAAACTGATACAGTCATGAGAGAGGCTATAAGCAGCAAGGACAACCTATTAACTATTCAATGGCTCAAAGGGCTCTAAGCACTATGGGTCGTAACATCTGAGGTCATCAGTCCCCTAGACGCAGAACTACTTAAACATAACCAACCTAAGGACATCACTCACATCCATGACCGAGGCAGGATTCGAACTTGCGACCGTAGCAGCAGCGCGGTTCCGGATTGAAGCGCCTAGAACCGCTCGGCTACACCGGTGGGCTCCTATTAGCTACATTTTGGTTTCCAGCCACTGGCAAAGTTTACGATGATTTCAAATGCAGTTAAGTTGTATCCCCATAATTACTGTCTAGAATGATTCCTAAAACCAGTAACGTGTTTTGTAGTTGGCTGAGGAATTACACCATGTTAAAGGACAATAAATAAAGCTAAAGATGTCCATGTACACTTCGTTAGTTTATTTATGTATGTTGCACAAAATATGCCTCTGTAATTTTAAAAAAGTGGAAGGAAGGAAGAGGACAAATGTTAGTGGCGCACATCATTTAATAAATACAACAAAAGATAACAGAAAAACGAACCTAGCCGAGCGGTCTAAGGCGCTGCAGTCATAGACTGTGCGGCTGGTCCCGGCGGAGGTTCGAATCCTCCCTCGGGCATGGGTGTGTGTGTTTGTCCTAATTTAGGTTAACTGGTGTGTAAGCTTAGGGACTGACGACCTTAGCAGTTAAGTCCCATAAGATTTCACACACATTTGAACATTTTTGAAAAACGAACCGTTTAGCAACTGTTAGAACGGTCAAAAAATCCTATATATTACACTTCATATCAGAAGGGGCTGGATTTTTTTAACACGTTTAAGGACGAAAAAAGTATATTTTAAGAATAAAAGCCCACTGGCTGCCTCTAATTCGGGTTTTAGGTTTTACTTCCCGTGAGTATCGATAGTGAAATCTAAGTTTAATCTGTCTGTATTTTTAGATCGTATTAGGTTAAGTGTCGGAAATAAAACTATACACCGAAATACAGAATGTCGACGGACTTTTATTCATAAAATATATAGCTCTTATACTCTCTCAATGCGCCACATGAAACTATTATGGATTCGTTAAAAAATGAAGCAAGTTCTACGTCTCTTGTATCGAATGCAATACACCTCGCAGGATGTGTTCTCAGAGACATCTACAGTCTTTCAATCTTTCCAGAAGCTCTGTCAAAGTTTCGTCCGCTTCACACACTGTCAGGTATATGGGAACAGCACGTCATCCGACGCACAGCGATAAATGACGAGCATTTTTCGGTCGGTTGGCACTACAACGCTGCACACGGCAGAGTTTGTAGGGTGAAGGTGCGGGGGTTCAGGAGCCGATTGGTCGTATCCGAACGACAGCCCCACAAGAAAAGTTTGTCGGTCGATTTATCGGTCGGTCGATTGGTCGGTTGGTGCGGTTGTTGGGCCATGTGAGGTGAGGCGCGGCTGCTTGCGCTGCGGGTTGCAGGCCTGCCACTGGCGGGTAGGCCCGTACCCGGACGCCTCTGTTCGCTGGCTCTCCTCATTCTGGCGAAGCTCGTGAAAATATCCTAACCAATGTTGTAGAACACACTAAGGCTGCAAGAGCTATTTCGTTCTAGCAGTGTACTTTTACACTTCTACACAAAATACGAGGGTTGCCCAGTAAGTAACGCAGCACATTTTTTTCTCAGCCGAAAACAATGCTACGAATGCGAAACCTTACGTGTGTATTATTTGAATTCTCCTGAGTGAGCGCGCCAAGTTTCCGTCACTTCCGATTGATAGCGTAGTTGCAGGACAATTTCAAAATGGCCTCTGTAGGTGATGTACATTACAAGAACGTGTCGTCATTGAATTTCTCACTGTGGGGAACATTCACAAACGCTTGTGCAAAGTCTACGGAGCATATGTTGGGCACGAAGGGTGAGGACATCGGAAGGCGGTTCGGCGGAGCTCCATGATTTGCAGCGGTAGGGGGGACCATCCACGGCTGTCACACCTGACAGCCCTGACCTAGCCCCCCTCGGACATCCACTTGTTTGGGCCATTAAAGGACGCCATTTTGAGGATGGTGAGGAGGTGATCCACATAGTGAAGCACTGGCTCCGCCACTAGGATAAGGACTGGTACCGACAGGGCATACACGCCGTTGTTTGGCGCTAGAGGAAGGCCATAGAACGGGATGCACATTACGTGGAAAAATAGGGTGTTTAGATAAAACATCATCCTTTCGTTTATGCAGTTGTCATTATATTCGATAAAGAATTGTTTCAATAAAGAATTTTTGAAGAAAAAATGCCGTACATTTTTTTTTTGGGCGGTGGTGAGGGGGTGTGGGGGGAGGGAGGGCGGGCACCTCTCTTATTGAAAGAAATTTAATCAGAAATTACATTAAATATAAACATAGCTACCATGAAATACTCGGCTGGGTGACAGTCTCTAAAAACAAGAGGCAGGTGGCTTTGGTTTCTTATAATCTCTCTCTATCCGATTCAGGCTAAAATAATTATTATTCGTTCTGTACTTAAATGAAAGTAAATGAAGCAATTTTCCCGTAACCAGTATCAGTGAGAAACTTACCAAGTAGTTCGGTGTAAGCAGAAAGTCATTCACATTAGGACTCATTCCTTTTTTCGGGCGTAACAAGTCCTGCGAGACTGAATTTACGTTGTGTCGACGCATTAGCACAAGTAATGGCTAAAAGCGTGTGTGCTATTCTAACAAAGCTTTGAAAAGCAATGCTGCTGTAATTTCCACCAGGAATCCAACATATTTGTCTCATCGCTGCGTGGCTTGCCTGACGTTAGGTGCACTCTCATCTCGTCTTCAGGATTTTTTTTTTTTTTTTTTTGGTCATCAGTCTACTGACTGGTTTGATGCTGCCCGCCACGAATTCCTTTCCTGTGCTAACCTCTTCATCTCAGAGTAGCACTTGCAACCTACGCCCTCAATTATTTGCTTGACGTATTCCAATCTCTGTCTTCCTCTACAGTTTTTGCCCTCTACAGCTCCCTCTAGTACCATGGAAGTCATTCCTTCATGTCTTAGCAGATATCCTATCATCCTGTCCCTTCTCCTTATCAGTGTTTTCGACATATTCCTTTCCTCTCAGATTCTGCGTAGAACCTCCTCATTCCTTACCTTATCAGTCCACCTAATTTTCAACATTCGTCTATAGCACCACATCTCAAATGCTTCGATTGTCTTCTGTTCCGGTTTTCCCACAGTCCATGTTTCACTACCATACAATGCTGTACTCCAGACGTGCATCCTCAGAAATTTCTTCCTCAAATTAAGGTCGGTATTTGATATTAGTAGACTTCTCTTGGCCAGAAATGCCTTTTTTCCATAGCGAGTCTGGTTTTTATGTCCTCCTTGCTCCGTCCGTCATTGGTTACTTTACTGCCTAGGTAGCAGAATTCCTTAACTTCATTGACTTCGTGACCATCAATCCTGATGTTAAGTTTCTCGCTGTTCTCATTTCTACTACTTCTCATTACCTTCGTCTTTCTCCGATTTACTCTCAAACCATACTGTGTACTCATTAGACTGTTCATTCCGTTCAGCAGATCATTTAATTCTTCTTCACTTTCACTCAGGATAGCAATGTCATCAGCGAATCGTATCATTGATACATCATTGCTTCCTCGATGTACAGATTGAAGAGTAGGGGCGAAAGGCTACAGCCATGTCTTACGCCCTTCTTAATACGAGCACTTCGTTCTTGATCGTCCACTCTTATTATTCCCTCTTGGTTGGATACATACTGAAATTCTCGGATATGTTGTTCTCTGAAGTCTAGTCTCCAAATCTCCTCTTCGTGGACAACGAGCTTTTATTCTCCGACGTGGTTTCAGTTTGTACATCAAAAAATTTCGCACAAATGCGAGTAGGGCTCGGGCTCTCACGGTTCCGTACAAACTAACAATTGGAAAGATTGTAAAGATAATTTCGTGTGGCCTAATGTCCTAGTGCAAGTCTTTCTGTTGGACGCCACTTCGGCGACCTGCATACCCCTGACCTCCCCCAGCTATTCAACGGGGGAGAGAGTACTTACAGTTTAACGTGCACTCCCAGTCACATGTAACTTCTGGCGGCTCTTCCCATCGTTGACAGGTGACCGCTAGGCGAAAATCAAGACTAAAAATTCCGTGGCCAGACCATGACTTGACACTGCGACTTCTAGGTTTCCAGGAGCGTGCTTTGCCGCTACAACGGCAGACAACCTAGATCGACATGTTTATAGACCATCTTTCATGAGAGAGTTTCCGAGTAGTGAAATAAGTAAGATATATGGACATACCTTTTTGCTACATTGATATATATGCTTAATTTATTTACACCGCCAAAAAAGTACATCTCAGTACTTATGTAACAACAACGACGCTGTACTATTGTACATATAAGTTTTTCTTTCTTCTGATTTTTCGATAAAATTGTGTAATTGATGTTCTGATTTCATTTCTTTTTTGTTTCATGCCATTGTGTTAAGAAATGTGTAGACAAGTTTCAATGTGAATATTAATGATTATGTCAAATGTCAAGCAATATTGTAATAGAATTCAAATGTAACAAATGTTGAAGCTGTTGTAAGATGCTTAAAATTGTAACTGTGTGTCTCGTCCATACGTAGGAAATGTGTTAAAATATGTAGAATGCAAAACCTCGGGTGAATACCCGGCCTGTCAGGGAGCGGCAAAAGGTGGATGGCAGGCGAGCGCGGGAAAATGCACGCGGGGACTGCACGGCACAACGGGCTCACCAGTTAGTTGGAGTTTGGCACTGGTTTGAGCAACACCTTCAGGAGCGAGGAGGCTCTCCTGGAGGACATAGCTTCACTGAGTCTCGGGTATGCCGTTCCAACGCCCACACAGCATGGCAAAATTCCATAGGCACTAAATGGAAAGTATTACGACGCTAAGAAGAATTAAAGTGCCGATACATCAAGAGCCATAGCTGTGGTTGTATGTGTGCCCTGTGCCTCGCCATCACGCCGCCCGCCAGCCGCTGCATCGATACAAGCAGATTGAAACTTTTAGTACTGTATTCGTATGGATCAGGGAGTGAACTGTGCAATAATAACCTAAATTTTACCAGAACTTTCCCATCATTTAATTATCATCACAACTAACCTAGACAGGGTCCTTTCCAAATGTTGTGCAATCCGAGTGTCCCGAAATGAAAATTAAAATTTGTGTTAATAATAACTATCTGCAGAGCTATGTTAGAATGTTGTTTAAAGAAATGTTTTGTTAATGAACCAGTAAATGAATAACGAAGGTCTAATGAAGTTTATTATTTCGAGACAGATTTAAAGGCATTTAAATGAGCAGTAAATAAGATATAGAGAGTAGTAACTTACATACTGGAAATCTTGAACGCATAATAATTTGAGTAATCAATTTTTTTAATACAGTGATCATAACAGTTTGAGGGTCCCCCCCCCCCCTTTTTTATTCATTTGAATTCTGATGTGTTCTAAATTGGTTTGACCAGCAAAAGTTAAAGTCAATATAAAATTAAAAATTTATCAGTGTTTTATCAAAGTTGACATTTTGTGTGTGGCACGAAAGTGATATTTCTAGGGTAACCTATGCCCGATTTTAATCAGATTAATAGACAGTATAAAGTTTTGTAGTATACATTGTAGTGTAGTGTTATGTATTCATGGTTTTTTCCATATCAGTACAGAACGTGAAACTATCAGTTCAATAGATTTTCTGGTTCTAAAATTCTACTATATTATGCAGTGTTACTACTTGTTGTTTTGCGTGAATATATACCAACTTGTACAAGGAAGAAACTCAGTTAATGCCTAATTTGGCTGGCGACCGCATTATTATTAAATTGGTAGCATCTTCAGTGTTGCATTTGGTCCATACTGACTTGTAATTGCGTTTCGAACTTGCTCGACGGATCATTGTTATTACAGAGGGGGTATAAGTCTGATTTGCCACCATTCAGGTACACGCGGTCGATATCTATACGAAAATCCTTTCTCATAAGGTGAACCCCGCTCACTTACCATAGCACAGGCTTAAACGAGTATTGTGTGCCCGACGCGCACATTACACTTAACATAAATTACAACTTGATATGTACCTCTGCTCGCTCCTCAGAAAAGCAGACGTACGGAACAACAAACGGGAAAAAATAATTTTTATCTGAAATAATTACACTCAATAATTTTAGGAATCCTTGCTTTACTTGTTGTGAAACCTTGCTTCTTGTCAAATGTTATGATTGTAGGTTAACTGGAACTATCCTATAGGCTCTGATGAATGATTTTGCCAATATCGAAGTATGTGAATAAATAGCGGTATTTTTTGATTGTATTCACTTAGAATGTTTAAATTTTTCACACCACCAATATGCCATAGACCTCAGTATGTGACAGAAATTTCAAATTGATATCTCTAACTATTCTGGAGAAAAAGGAATCCTAACAGCCGGAGAGACAAACATAAAAGTGATCATATAATGGTTCCATTTTTTAGATTGAGTACGGAAGATTAAAGAGAACCAGGTAGCCATATTTATAAGAAATCAATGTCAAGTAACAGTTAAGTTTGGCGAATTAACGTCAGCCCTTCACTTATTTACAAGATGTGTTTAACTGGAATGTACAGTCATGTGGCTGTCGTAACTGATTGTGTTACGTAGCTTAGTGGATGATCTGATAACTAACTTAGGCTTGAAACTAATCATAAAGTAGTCAAGGAAAGTAGTACTGCAACTTGGGAGGTTCTCTGCAATTTATTCCATTATTTAGAAAATTGGAAAAGCGTGAGATGTTATTCTCATCTGACATGGGAAGTTAACTGATCACATTTTATCCAACAATTTCTTTGTTTTTGACGACTACGTTTTCCCTTCCAACATTTAAAAGTTCGCAGGTCGTCATATTAACAGAAATTCAATAACCCTCTATTATCTAATCTGAGACAGAAGTGCATTCATAGCGTTTATACAGTACCACTCAGTGATTGCAAAAGCTCTTGCTAGATTACTTTCACATCAAAGCACACCATGTTAAACAATACCAATTACACTGCTGACAAACATTAAATTTTGTAAGGTTGCGTTTATTTTGCCCAGAACAGTGTAAACAGGTGATGGTAAAGTAGAAACAATGTAAAGAATAGAGGACGTAAACAAATGCAACATGGATAACGTTAGACAAAAATGTTCAACGTTTTTACCAACTTAACGGATTTGCACACACATTCCGACAACTGGCTAATGTGCTCAGTATACGGCGTTACCACGTCTGGGTGGAATACAGGCTTGACACGACGGAGCATGTTGTGAGTGACGTCATCAGTCTCAGGTTGAGGCAATAACGCCCATTCTTGCTGCAGAGCTGCTCGCAAATCTTGGAGAGTGGTTGATTGATGCTGACGTGATGCAAACCGTCTCCCTAGCGCATCCCATACATGTTCTATGAGATTCAAATCACGAGGGCGAGTAAGTAACGCCATGCATGGAGTATCTTCCGTTTCCAAGAAAACATCAACTACACTTGCTGTAAGATGAGCATTATCGTCCATCAATACGAAGTCTGAGGCCACAGCATTTCGCAATAACTGCGTATGAGGTCCCAAGACCTCGTCACGATACTTGACGGCAGTTAAGCCTTGCCTATTCACCCAAACAATTTCATGAAGAGGTGTTAGATTAGTCAGCGTAATCATTGCTCACACCATTAAGGATCCTCCTCGATACAGGTCCCTTTCCACAATGTCTGGATTCCGAAATCGTGTTACACGTCCCCTCCATTTGCGAGTGTGTCGAGAATCACTGTCCAGACCAAACAGGGACGCATCTGCGAAAAGAACATTGGTCACCGCCCAGGTGGCATTTTGACGACTCCACTCTAGACAATTCAGGCTACTCTGCCGGATCCTTCCGTACACCCTTCGTCTCGATACAACACGTCCAGTCGATGCTGCCATGTCGGATGCTAGTCGCCGTGCAGTACTAAGGCGGTACCCTCGCCCCTTACGGCCAAATAACGGTCTTTTTCTGATACGGCACGTGCTCGGCCCTGTCCTCATCTTCGGGATATTGTTTCGGTCTCTATAAATTGTCTCCACATCTCAGAAACAAAGGAACGATTCACATTAAGTCTTCGGGCCATATCAGTTTGCGACTGTCCTGCTTCCATTCTTCTTTTGGCCCCCTACCGCAGAGAGTCTGGTAGGAGTCTTCTTTGTGCCATACTGCACCGTCTGTGATTGTGTACACAATGGACTCGCAGTGTGGAGACGACAGTTCCAAACCCGTGTCTGGCAGTCCAGATTTAGGATTTCCGTGATTACCTAAATCTCTCAAGGCAAATGGCGTTACGGTTCCTTTAAAAGCGCACGGGCGATTTACTTCCCCATCCATGGCACAATTCGAGTTTCTGCTCCATCTCTAATGACCTCGATGTCGGCGGGAAGTTAAATCCAATCATACTTTTTCTTTCCAAGGATGACACAAAAAGTACGTTAGCGCAGGCAAAGAGGTCTTGACCGGAGAAAAGAATTCTGGTCATACGAAACATCGGCTCCAAACCTGAGATAGAAACCTCTGAGAATGTACGTTTGGAGCACAGAATTCTATTGCAGACTCTAGGAAAACTGGAAAAGAAGAGGATTGAAGTGATTGGAATGCCTTACTAGAGATGGATACTGAAAATTAGGTGGTCTGATAAGATAAGAGATGAGGAGGTTCTCTGCAGAATCGGCGAAGGGAGGCACATATGGAAAACACTGACAAGAAGAAGGGATAGGATGATAGGACATGTGTTAATACGTAAGGGAATAACTTCCATTTTACTAGAGGGAGATGTAGACGGTAAAAACAGTAAGGGAAGTCAGAGACCGAAATACGTCCAACGAATAAGTGAGGACTGTGAAACCACATTTCGATACCACTCCTCTGAAGTCATAGCAACGGAATTGTGAGTTTCTGTGAGACGCCGATAGCGATCGTGCGGGATCCGGCGGAATCAATGGAGCACGCCCACTAAGCCACGCCTCTTGTGGCATAATACCATAAGAGCCATCCAGCGCCGTGGTACAGGAGGTCCAGCGGCAGTGATTCAGTCCCCTCGCACTCGCAGCCACACTTCCACGTGCTGCTACGGAGCTGCCATGTAGTCGTGCCACCGACAGCAACATTCGTGCTTTAGTACGGACGAACTCTTCCTAATTCACATTGCGACAGCTCGGCTCTATTTCTTGTTGCATCGTGCGTAATGAGCCTTCGTACATTTGGAGAAATACAAGTAAATCTTCTGTTTGCTGTGCTACTTGTTCACTAACCAATTCACATCCTGTCCAGCTTTCCTAAGACGAAAGTTGTCGCTACGCTGTGTAGCTCACCTCTCCTTACTGCTGTGTACGAAGTCGTACACGACATTGGGTACTCATGCTGTACTGATATGACGGGGTTTGCAGAAGAGCAGACTTGGTGATGGGCCTCATCAAACGAGTCAGAAGACCAGTGACTTGAAAAATATTACCCCTATTACAATGATACTCCAAAAGATATCGAAAACTGTGAATTCCTTAGATCCAAAATTCACAAATGGCAAATTGACCAAGAGGAAAAGCCAGAATACAAGGCTTGAACAACATGGTCCGAGGAGAGAAAATAGGTAAACAGAATCAGGATGACAGACATGTTGGCAGAAAGGAAGGTAAATTTGCTCCTCGAAGTAGTACGCATAGTGCCAATGAGCTTATTCGCTAGTTATAGTGAAGATACTTGCTGTCCACGCTTACCGTCGTGCATCGGGAAGCGCTTCCCGAAGGTGCCGCCCACGTCGACGAGCACGCTGCTGTAGCTGTAGTAGGGCGCGTACTTGAGGGCGTGGTAGGGCTCCTGGTAATCGCTGGCGACGAGCAGTGGGTCCAGTGTGCCCTCCCAGGAGCGGCCGCAGCCGGCGGGCGCCGCCCCCGCCGCGGCGCCGACCACCTCCTTGGCGGCGAACGAGGCGCCGCTCTTGGCGGTGCCGGCGGCCGAGGCGGCGCTGGAGGTGCCGGTGGCGGGGGCGGCGCCGGCCAGCGTGGGTGCCAGCGCCACCTTGGCGGCCAGCGGCGACGCGAAGCACTTGCGCTGGCGGTGGCGGGACACGATGAGCGAGATGGCGGCAGCCAGCAGCAGCACCAGCGCCATCAGCACGCCGATGATGACCGCCAGGTACGTGTGCTCCTCCTCCGTCGCCGTCGACACTGCGCACACCCAGCCATACCGTCTCACTCAGCGAGGCTTCAACCACAACAAGTCTTGGTGACTGAACGCGTACAGACAAAGTTAGAGAGATGAGCGTCGCCATGTGCCCCTCATACCCTGGTAATATCACCGCAACACACTCTTCTGCAGGCGGTTTTTCGGCTAGTCTCGATTCCGTCAATTAAGAGGGAACACAGCAAGTTATGCCTGTGTTTATGATCCAATCAAGCAAATATGTAGTAGGATCTCAGGGCCAGAACAGGACTGCAGACCCTGTATAGAACTTAGCGACATTCGTCAAGATGATGATGATGATGATACACTGCGGTCCCCAAAGTTCAAATGGTGCAAATGGCTCTGAGCACTATGGGACTCAACATATGAGGTAATCAGTCCCCTAAAACTTAGAACTACTTAAACCTAACTAAGGACATCACACACATCCACGTGCGAGGCAGGATTCGAACCTGCGACCGTAGCGGTCGCGCGGTTCCAGATTGAAGCGACTAGAACCGCTCGGCCACAGAGGCCAGCGGTCCCCAAAGTCATAGGACACCTCCAAATATCGTGTCGAACATCCTTTTGCACAGCGTACTGAAGCAACTCGAATGGCGTGCAGTCGTTGGAAATCTCCTGAAGAAGTACTGAATCGTGCTGTTTCTACAACCGTCCGTAACTAAAAAAAGTGTTATCTGTGCAGGATTTTGTGCACCAACTGACTCTCGATTACGTGCCATAAACGTTCGAAGGTTTTCATGTCGGGCGATCTGGGTAGCCAAATTATCCGCTCAAATTGTCCAGAAAGTTTTCAAACCAGTTGCAAACAACTGTGGCCCGTTGACATTCCTCATTGTCATCCAGAAAAATTTCATCGTTCTTTGGGAACATGAAGTGCATGAATGACTGCAAATGGCCTCCAAGTGGCCAAACAAAACCATTTCTTGTCAAGGACCGGTTCATTTGTACCGAAGGATCCAGTCACTTTCATGTACAGGGTTATTACAAATGATTGAAGCGATTTCACAGCTCTACAATAACTTTATTATTTGAGATATTTTCACAATGCTTTGCACACACATACAAAAACTCAAAACGTTTTTTTAGGCATTCACAAATGTTCGATATGTGCCCCTTTTGTGATTCGGCAGACATCAAGCCGATAATCAAGTTCCTCCCACACTCGGCGCAGCATGTCCCCATCAACGTGTTCAAAAGCATCGTTGATGAGATCTCGCAGTTCTGGCATGTTTCTTGGTAGAGGAGGTTTAAACACTGAATCTTTCACATAACCCCACAGAAAGAAATCGCATGGGGTTAAGTCGGGAGAGCGTGGAGGCCATGACATGAATTGCTGATCATGATCTCCACCACGACCGATCCATCGGTTTTCCAATCTCCTGTTTAAGAAATGCCGAACATCATGATGGAAGTGCGGTGAAGCACCATCCTGTTGTAAGATGAAGTCGGCGCTGTCGGTCTCCAGTTGTGGCATGAGCCAATTTTCCAGCATGTCCAGATACACGTGTCCTGTAACGTTTTTTTCGCAGAAGAAAAAGGGGCCGTAAACTTTAAACCGTGAGATTGCACAAAACACGTTAACTTTTGGTGAATTGCGAATTTGCTGCACGAATGCGTGAGGATTCTCTACCGCCCAGATTCCCACATTGTGTCTGTTCACTTCACCATTAAGAAAAAATGTTGCTTCAACACTGAAAACAAGTTTCGCACTGAACGCATCCTCTTCAATGAGCTGTTGCAACCGCACCGAAAATTCAAAGCGTTTGACTTTGTCATCGGGCGTCAGGGCTGGTAGTAATTGTAAACGGTAAGGCTTCTGCTTTAGCCTTTTCCGTAAGATTTTCCAAACCGTCGGCTGTGGTACGTTTAGCTCCCTGCTTGCTTTATTCGTCGACTTCCGCGGGCTACGCGTGAAACTTGCCCGCACGCGTTCAACCGTTTCTTCGCTCACTGCAGGCCCACCCGTTGATTTCCCCTTACAGAGGCATCCAGAAGCTTTAAACTGCGCATACCATCGCCGAATGGAGTTAGCAGTTGGTGGATCTTTGTTGAACTTCGTCCTGAAGTGTCGTTGCACTGTTATGACTGACTGATGTGAGTGCATTTCAAGCACGACATACGCTTTCTCGGCTCCTGTCGCCATTTTGTCTCACTGCGCTCTCGAGCGCTCTGGCGGCAGAAACCTGAAGGGCGACTTCAGCCGAACAAAACTTTATGAGTTTTTCTACGTATCTGTAGTGTGTCGTGACCATATGTCAATGAATGGAGCTACAGTGAATTTATGAAATCGCTTCAATCATTTGTAATAGCCCTGTAAGCACGCCCCGCACCATTATGCCACCCCCCCCCCCCCCAACCAGCTTGCTCAGTGCATCGTTGGCAACTCGTGTCCGTGGTTTTCAACTGCTGAAATCTGGTTTCACTTGACCAAATCACGACTTTCCAGTCGTCTAGCGATCAACGTGCGTGGTCACGAGCCCGGCAGACATGCTGCAGGCGATGTCATGCTACAAGCAAAGGCACTCTCGTCGGACGTCTGCTGCCATAGACCACTAACGTCAAACTTCGCCACACTGTCATAAACGGATACGTTTGTCGCGCGAGCCACATTTACTTCTGCTGTTATTTCACGCAGTTTTCCTTGTCTGTTAGCACTGACAAAGCTACGCATCACTGATTGGTGGGTCCCTCCGCAGGAGTATGTACCCATGTGATACGGAAGAGTCACTTAATCCAGCCGGAGTTGAAAGGTCCAGTTGTGTAGCATTTTTAATAACGAATGCAATAAATACTCATTCAATAAATTGAAAATAGCTCCATTATATAAACACAAGCTCAGTGAAGTTATTTTGTGTACTTATACGAGGGTTGGAAATTTAGTAGTGGCAACTATGTATTTATTACATCTCGTACAAAATAGATACGTGTTTCCAAGTTTTACTGGCCTCCAAAGTAGTCACCAGCATTGTGTATAAGCCGTTGCCAGTGATGTGGAAGTCGTGGGCTACCCTTAGCAGTGCCAGTTGTGTTGACAGTTCGTGCGGCGCGGTCTATTGCCCGACGAATTTGTAGCAGTTGTGAAGCGAATGCCGTGAAGTGTTTTCTTTAGTTTAGAAATCGTTATTTGCGGCTTCATTCTATTTTATGTTTGGTTTGTTCGCTTAATTGATAATACTACCAAACAATTCGTGCATTAACCAGTGTTTGCCACATCTTACAGATCGAGTTATTCGGACTCGAAGTTTTGCTAATAAAGGCTTACTCCTCTCTGGAGTAGTTGGACTTTTGTATTTTCCAGTTGAATTTAGTAGCGAGCCTCCTAAGTTTACATACAGTTCATAGAATCGAAACGACTGCTGTACAGGGGATTCTCGTAATAACTTTATACACTGGCGTCAAACATTTGCAGTGGAACATGTCGGAGGGATCGAAGATGAGATTTTAACGTCCTGTCGAAATATATAGGGTTTACGTGGTCGTGAGAAATTCACAAGTAGACTTAAAAATTCCGTTTATTTCTGGGAGTACGCCAAATTCAATTTTTTAAATAATTTTGTATACTTCGGGTGGTCTTTAGTGCAAATGTCATTACTGGGATAATGATTTTTTGGATTCTCGTAGCGCTACACGATACTTTGTTCACACTGCACCGTTACTTTTAATTGTCAGCCTCTAAACTGGTTTACTGCTTCCCACGTCTTTGCCTTGTGTCAGTCTCCCCAACCCAACATACAACTCATAGATCCTAATACTTTATGGCGTAAGGTTCGTTTACGACAGCACGTTTTTCCCGTTCTTCCCACAACTGGACAATCAACAATACTCTATAGTCTTGGTCGTGACATTCTTTCTCTTATCGCTCCTGATTAGACGTTGGCGTTTAATAGCTTCTTCAGATCAAAACTGTGGTACGGAGAACTAACACTGAAAGGGTGGAATAAACCTTTATATAAATCATAGAGACCAAGACAAGTATGTATGATTGAGTCGAACATGGTCGCACGCCCGCTGACAGACATTTTCTCAAAAGTAATGGAACTGAATAATCGTTTTATGTACCACCCAGCACATGACTAGCAAACACATTCTCTAAGTCACGTAATCTCATTCTACACATGTCAGTACTCAGATATTGCTCTATTCTGTATTTTGCTTGTGATACACGTAGGTAATCCCATATCTGAAATGCTTGCACTTTACTGAGCTTCCGTTTTTCTACTGACCACCTTCCGTTACCACGCGCTCCTGTGATTGAGACCAGTACACTTCACATCAGAAGTAACATTTTTCACAAACATGCTCATAGCGTGTTCACAGATTCGATTAAGGAAGGTACAGTGGGAAGCCTCTATGGAGTGTGACAAATAACAAAGAACTATGGGCTGGTTCGAGCAAACTGTCCGACCGTGAGGCGTTGCCTCCAAAACACAAGGAGGAGAGAGGTCAGAAGTGGGTGGACATCCAGATGAAGTCACAAGCTGGAAGGAAAAGTTGGGAGAACTCACCGGGCCGGCCGCCGACGTGTTGCTTCTTGCGGTCGATGAAGACGTCGGTCTGGGCAGGGGCGTCCTGTACCGGGACCACTTCCTCCGAGAAGTTCCCATGTGCGACCACTGAAACACAAGAAACTGACTTTCTAACAAGCAATAACTTTCATTCCTATCAAAATGGTTCATAACGTAGTGGAGGGTATTGCAGTGCGTTTAGTGCATTATTATATTACTATTGTACGAATATGAGAAAAGCGTTCCAGTTATCTCGTCTATAACGGAGTACTGTGTGGGACCTGTGGAAATAAATTACATCTAAACAGAAGTGACTTTTGGCGTTCCCCAAGGTAGTGTTATAGGCCCTTTGCTGTTCCTTATCTATATAAACGATTTAGGAGACAATCTGAGCAGCCGTCTTCGGTTGTTTGCAAATGACGCTGTCGTTTATCGACTAATAAAGTCATCAGAAGATCAAAACAAACTGCAAAACGATTTAGAAGAAATATCGGAATGGTGCGAAAAGTGGCAGTTGACCCCGAATAACGAAAAGTGTGAGGTCATCCACATGAGTGCTAAAAGAAACTCCTTAAACTTTGGTTACACGATATATCAGTCTAATCTAAAAGCCGTAAATTCAACTACATACCTAGGTATTACAATTAAGAACAACTTAAATTGGAAGGAACATATAGAAAATGTTGTGGGGAAGGCTGACCAAAGACTGCGTTTTATTGGCAAGACACTTAGAAAATGTAACAGACCTACTAAGGAGACTGCATACACTACGCTTCTCCGTCCTCTTTTAAAATACTGTTGCGCAGTGTGGGATCCTTGCCAGATAGGACTAGCGGAGTACATCGAAAAAGTTCAAAGAAAGGCAGCACGTTTTGTATTATCGTGACATATGGGAGAGACTGTCACAGAAATGATACAGGATCTCACGAAATTCCAATCACCAACTTTCTCCTCTGAATGCGCAAATATTTTGTTGGCACCGACTTACATAGGGAGGAACGATCACCAAGATAAAATAAGGCAAATCAGAGCTCGTACGGAACGATATAGGTGTTCATTCTCTCCGCGCGCTTTGCGAGATTGGAATAATAGAGAATTGTGAAGGTGGTTCGATGAACCCTCTGCCAGGCACTTAAATGTGATTGCAGAGTATCTATGTAGATGTAGATACAGATGTAGAACATATCGAGTGGCACAATGTTTTGCATGCTCTAGACGTTTCTACAGTCACGCCTTCATAACGATGTAGATAGCTGTGCCTTTCAAATACATGATGCTAATGTTGGCATTTGCATGTAGCTTATAGCAGGATCCAGAAAGAGAAAAAAATGTTAAGAGGCGTCTTAAATATTTTGTAAACGTGCAGCATCACATGCCGGCACATGTCACCCGTTGTTACACGGTTGATGACTACGCAAGAGAAAACTGAAATTTTTCGCTAATTGTTAATCAGTTCACTGGATTGCACTAAAAATTAGCAGCTGATTTAAATAATTATTGTTAGTATTGGACTCGACAAAGTAGAAAATGTTTATATTGTAGTGCACCTCTTCCAGCTGAAATTTAAAACTACCTCCACGAAAGGCACTGTCTATCGTCATTAAGAATGGAGGAAAAACGAGGGAGGAGGAGAAAACATTGTGACATGTCCTTCTGAGTGTCATGTACAACCAAGTGAATAGCAACGAATCCCGGTTGCTTCGCCCTATAGGTTTTTTGTTTTTGGTCATCAGTCTACTGACTGGCTTGATGCGGCCCGCCACGAATTCCTTTCCTGTGCTAACATCTTCATCTCAGAGTAGCACTTGCAACCTACGTCCTCAATTATTTGCTTGACGTATTCCAATCTCTGTCTTCCTCTACAGTTTTTGCCCTCTACAGCTCCCCCTAGTACCATGGAAGTCATTCCGTCATGTCTTAGCAGATGTCCTATCATCCTGTCCCTTCTCCTTATCAGTGTTTTCCACATATTCCTTTCCTCTCCGATTCTCCGTAGAACGTCCTCATTCCTTACCTTATCAGTCAACCTAATTTTCAACATTCGTCTATAGCACCACATCTCAAATGCTTCGATTCTCTTCTGTTCCGGTTTTCCCACAGTCCATGTTTCACTATCATACAATGCTGTACTCCAGACGTACATCCTCAGAAATTTCTTCCTCAAATTAAGGTCGGTATTTGATATTAGTAGACTTCTCTTGGCCAGAAATGCCTTTTTCGCCACAGCGAGTCTGCTTTTGATGTCCTCCTTGCTCCGTCCGTCATTGGTTATTTTACTGCCTAGATAGCAGAGCCCGCATCTCGTGGTCGTGCGGTAGCGTTCTCGTTTCCCACGCCCGGGTTCCCGGGTTCGATTCCCGGCGGGGTCAGGGATTTTCTCTGCTTCGTGATGGCTGAGTGTTGTGTGCTGTCCTTAGGTTAGTTCGGTTTAAGTAGTTCTAAGTTCTAGGGGACGTATGACCACAGCAGTTGAGTCCCATAGTGCTCAGAGCCATTTTAGGTAGCAGAATTCCTTAACTTCACCGACTTCTTGACCGTCAATCCTGATGTTAAGTTTCTCGCTGTTCTCATTCCCACTACTTCTCATTACCTTCGTCTTTTTCCGATTTACTCTCAAACCATACTGTGTACTCATTAGACTGTTCATTCCGTTCAGCAGATCATTTAATTCTTCTTCACTTTCACTCAGGATAGCAATGTCATCAGCGAATCGTATCATTGATATCCTTTCACCTTATATTCTAATTCCACTCCTGAACCTATCTTTTATTTCCATCATTGCTTCCTCGATGTACGGATTGAATAGTAGGGGCGAAAGGCTACAGCCTTGTCTTACACCCTTCTTAATACGAGCACTTCGTTCTTGATCGTCCACTCTTATTATTCCCTCTTGGTTGTTGTACATATTGTATATGACCCGTCTCTCCCTCCTTTTTCAGAATCTCGAACAGCTTGCACCATTTTATATTGTCGAACGCTTTTTCCAGGTCGACAAATCTTATGAAAGTGTCTTGATTTCTCTTTAGCCTTGCTTCCATTATTAGCCGTAACGTCAGAATTGGCGCTCTCGTCCCTTCACTTTTCCTAAAGCCAAACTGATCTTCACCTAGCGCATTCTCAATTTCCTTTTCCATTCTCCTGTATATTATTCTTCTAAGCAGCTTCGATGCATGAGCTGTTAAGCTGATTGTGCGATAGTTCTCGCACTTGTCAGCTCTTGCCTTCTTCGGAATTGTGTGGATGATGCTTTTCCGAAAGTCAGATGTTATGTCGCCAGACTCATATATTGTACACACCAACGTGAATAGTCGTTTTGTTGCCACTTCCCCCAATGATTTTAGAAATTCTGATGGAATGTTATCTATCCCTTCTGCCTTATTTGACCGTAAGTCCTCCAAAGCTCTTTTAAATTCCGATTCTAATACTGGATCCCCTATGTCTTCTAAATCGACTCCTGTTTCTTCTTCTATCACATCAGACAAATCTTCACCCTCATAGAGGCTTTCAATGTATTCTTTCCACCTATCTGCTCTCTCCTCTGCATTTAACAGTGGAATTCCCGTTGCGCTCTTAATGTTACCACCGTTGATTTTAATGTCACAAAAGGTTGTTTTGACTTTCCTGTATGCTGAGTCTGTCCTTCCGACAATCATATCTTTTTCGATGTCTTCACATTTTTCCTGCAGCCATTTCGTCTTAGCTTCCCTGCACTTCCTATTTATTTCATTCCTCAGCGACTTGTATTTCTGTATTCCTGATTTTAAAGGAATATGTTTGTACTTCCTCCTTTCATCAATCGACTGAAGTATTTCTTCTGTTACCCATGGTTTCTTCGCAGCTACCTTCTTTGTACCTATGTTTTCCTTCCCAACTTCTGTGATGACCCTTTTTAGAGATGTCCATTCCTCTTCAACAGTACTGCCTACTGCGCTATTCCTTATTGCTGTATCTATAGCGTTAGAGAACTTCAAAAGTATCTCGTCATTCCTTAGTACTTCCTTATTCCACTTCTTTGCGTATTGATTCTTCCTGACTTATGTCTTGAACTTCAGCCAGCTCTTCATCACTACTATATTGTGATCTGAGTCTATATCTGCTCCTGGGTACGCCTTACAGTCCAGTATCTGATTTCGGAATCTCTGTCTGACCATGATGAAATCTAATTGAAATCTTCCCGTATCTCCCGGCCTTTTCCAAGTATACCTCCTTCTCTTGTGATTCTTGAACAGGGTATTCGCTATTACTAGCAGAAACTTGTTACAGAACTCAATTAGTCTTTCTCCTCTTTCATTCCTTGTCCCAGGCCCATATTCTCCTGTTACCTTTTCTTCTACTCCTTTTCTTCTACTCCTTCCCCTACAACTGCATTCCAGTCGTCCATGACTATTAGATTTTCGTCCCCCTTTACATACTGCATTACCCTTTCAATATCCTCATACACTTTCTCTATCTGTTCATCTTCAGCTTGCGACGTCGGCATGTATACCCGAACTATCGTTGTCGGTGTTGGTCTGCTCTCGATTCTGATTAGAACAACCCGGTCACTGAACTGTTCACAGTAACACACCCTCTGTCCTACCTTCCTATTCATAACGAATCCTACACCTGTTATACCATTTTCTGCTGATGTTGATATTGCCTGAAACTCATCTGACCAGAAATCCTTGTCTTCCTTCCACTTCACTTCACTGACCACTACTATATCTAGATTGAGCCTTTGCATTTCCCTTTTCAGATTTTCTAGTTTCCCTACCACGTTCAAGCTTCTGACATTCCACGCCCCGACTCGTAGAACGTTATCCTTTCGTTGATTATTCAATCTTTTTCTCATGGTAACCTCCCCCTTGGCAGTCCCCTCCCGGAGATCCGAATGGGGGACTATTCCGGAAACTTTTGCCAATGAAGAGATCATCATGACACTTCTTCAATTACAGGCCACATGTCCTGTGGATACACGTTACGTGTCTTTAATGCAGTGGTTTCCATTGCCTTCTGCATCCTCATGTCGTTGATCATTGCTGATTCTTCCGCCTTTTAGGGCCAATTCCCCACCCCTAGGACAAGAGAGTGCCCTGAACCTCTATCCGCTCCTCCGCACTCTTTGACAAGGCCGTTGGCAGAATGAGGCTGACTTCTTATGCCGGAAGACTTCGGCCGCCAATGCTGGTTATTTATCAAAAACCTATAGGTTTATGTGTTACAATCCGAAGGAGGTGTTTTCATAGCATACTTTTCCATTAACTGATTCTAGGATAAATTAGCCTCACGAGGAGCGATGTCAAACCAACTGCTACAAAATATCAAAACTTTGGCCCTGTCCACGTTTGGTATTTCTCACCTCTCGTGTACCACTCGTATAGAAACAATTTTTTTTTTAAAGAAGAATAGCAGAAATACACCACTCGATGTCACAGAATGTGCCTTAGAACCATTAGTACCAACTGTTTTATAAAACCGTTAATCATTTCATGAAAGTTAATTATTCTGTGGAGCCGGCAGAAGTGGCCGTGCGGTTCTAGGCGCTGCATTCTGGAACCGCGAGACCGCTACGGTCGCAGGTTCGTATCCTGCCTCGGGCATGGATGTGTGTGATGTCCTACGATTAGTTACGTTTAACTAGTTCTAAATTCTAGGGGACTAATGACCTCAGAAGTTGAGTCCCATAGTGCTCCCATAGTGCTCAGATCCATATGAACCATTTATTCTGTGGAATTATGTATTAATTCATTCTAATGGTGTGATTTCCATGCAATTTGAGCTTGCAGTGCAAACATCGAAGGTAGTAAGGCATAGTTACCTAACGCTAATAACGAATCCTGTGTACAGTATTTATAGGAGAAAGAAAAAGAAAGGCCGAAGAATTAAAAGACTAAGTCCCAGCATAAAAACAAGACCAGACACACTTTGCGGCATCATTGATAAAGTTCTATTTCAACACATTAACGCACAACCTCATGCAGCAACCATGAGATACACAACTATTCAGGAGTGCTATTGTGACGTGAGCCCGATTAGCCTATATTCCCTCTTCTTTTCCGGTTAACTATCAGACAATATTCGGAAGACTCATTCAATAATGAAGAAGCGTTTCAGTTTCGGTTCAGAACCTTCAAGTCCAAGCACATTACTTTGGTCGTCTAATACAGGAATTAGAATAGCGTTTGGCTGTGTCATTGGTGGTAGTGAAAACCATTCTCAATAAGTCACATGTAAAATCCTTAATCATTGACAAACAACACAGCGAATTATTCGAATGAACGTTCATAACATTTTACGTTTCAAAAAAATTTTTTGGCAACTGTCAGCACCATCGATATACTAGGAGAAATGCATGGTGCACACTGTGCGATCGTATAACAACACGGTGTGTAACATGCATTTTTCCATGTATTTAACATTTCGTCGCTCATCTACAATACTTAATATTTCTAACAGAACGTGAAAGAAAATTGGTCTTGGATATCTGACTTTAATTCTACAATATCGGTTTTCACAATGAATTCTCACAACTCAGCAATCGTTACTAACAGGTTATATACACACATCGGCAAAACTTTTGCATGAGCACTGCACTTCGACATTCATGGCACAGTGAACCAAAAATTAACTGAAGCATGTGTATATATTTATTTTAATGTGTCTGAATCACGAGATAAAAAATAAATAAAAAAAAACATTTGTGCAACGGCAAAATCGTCTTTTTAACGTTGGTGAGCAACATCAGTACGTGGTGTTACGTCCCACTACTCGAATGCGGGCTTGAATCCGTCGTCGCATACCATAGAAAAGATTATCAAGCTATTCTTGGTGTAACTAGTCCCACTATTCAATGGCGATTCTGCGTTAGTGGCGCACAGTATACAGTCCTTGTCGGCGTCCGAAAGAAGGTCATTTCATTGGATCCCACTCATGTTCGGTTTGGTTCTCGTCCGGGAAATAAGCACTCTGGAGAGTGCTGATGAAACGTCATCACAAAAGAAAAAAAAATTAAATAAAAATAAACGATGAGCCCCTGAAACAGTACCACTACTGGTTGCAGAATATCGTCCCTCTACCATAGAGGGTTACAGTGACCCCATGTAGTCCCTTCCTAGAACGTCACTCCGCCACCACCTTGTTTCACATGTGGGACACGCTGTTGGACGTGCTCACAAGGGAACCTCCCCACCGCACCCCCCTCAGATGTAGTTATAAGTTGGCACAGTGGATAGGCCTTAAAAAACTGAACACAGATCAATCGAGAAAACAGGTAGAAGTTGTGTGGAACTAGAAAAAAATAAGCAAAATATACAAACTGAGTAGTCCATGCGGAAGATAGGCAACAGAAAGGAAACTATGGTCTCAGTAGCGCCGTGGTCCCGTGGTTAGCGTGAGCAGCTGCTGAGCGAGAGGTCCTTGGTTGAAGTCTACCCTCGAGTGAGAATTTTAATTTTTTGTTTTCAGGCAATTATATCTGTTCGTCCGATGCGATCACTTTTTTGGGAGTGATTATCACATCCACAAGAAAACCTAAATCAGGCACGGTAGAAGAATCTATTTACCCATTCGCCAAGTGTACAAGTTGGGTGGGTCGACAACATATTCCTGTCATGTGACGCACATGTCGTATAGAATATATCAGACGTGTTTTCCTGTCGAGGAATCGGTTGATATATGACCTTGCGATCAAATGTTTTCGGTTCCCATTGGAAAGGCACGTCCTTTCGTCTACTAATCGCACGGTTTTGCGGTGCGGTCGCAAAACACGGACACTAAACTTATTATAGTGTACAGAGACGTCAATGAACGAACGGACAGATCATAACTTTGCAAAAATAAAGAAAGTAAACTTTTCACTCGAGGGAAGATTTGAACCCAGGACCTCTCGTCCCGCAGCTGCTCACGCTAACCACGGGACCACGGTGCTCCTGAGCTCACACCACACTTGATGTTGCATATCTTGCACATGGACCACTCAGTTTGTATATTTTGCTTATTTTTTCATAGTTCCACACAACTTCTTCCTGTTTTCTCGATTGATCTATATTCAGTTTTTTCAAGGCCTATCCACTGTGCCAACTTATAACTAAATCTGAGGGGGTGCGATGGGGAGGTTCCCTTGTCAGTATTACAGGACTGCCTGCAAACAACTTGTCTGCGATTATAGGGTACAAACAGATTAGAGTTTCATCTGTAAACAACGTCCAACGCCAAGCCTAGCCATCCATTCCGCATTATTTCTTGCGCCTGTCTTTAACGGAGGCCGCGATGTTGTGGTGTACAGCGTCACTCTCGTCTTGGTCGTCAGGACAGGACCCTCGTATCATGCAGTCGACCCCTAACAGTGTGATGCGATGCATGGCGACCTGTAGCCTCTCCGAACCCCGAACTCAGGGTTACTTTGACTAAAAATTCGTAGATATCGATCATTATCTGCTCTTTCGAACATGGACGGCCGGTGTGATGTAAATCCTCGACAGTACCTGTCGATTAGAACCGATTTCATACCCGCACCACATCGCTTTGACCTTGGTGCACACGTCAGGCAACTTAGGTGTTCGACAAGCCATCTACGCATAATGCGAATATGCCGACCTGATCATTGGTCGCAATTGTCCTTCGTGGCATGGTGGATGTTTGCTCTACTGTTCCACAGACGTCTCGAAAGAGTCCCTGCTGGCGCTTTACTTTCAACTGAAATGCTGCAAACCATTCAGGTGCGACGTTGCATCCGCACATAGCGGTCGTGGTAACTGTGTGAATGTTTAAAAATAACGTCACATGTGACCTTCCAATTGATATACGAACAGTTACAATAACTAGTGAACGACTTTTCTTGATGCTTGTACTTCTACACCCGTCGGCCCCCGGTAGCTGACAGGTCAGCGCGACATAATGTCAATCCTAAGGGCCTGGGTTCGATTCCCAGCTGAGTGTTGTGTTGTCCTAATCATCATCATTTCATCCCCATCGACGCGTAAGTCGCCGAAGTGGCGTCAAATCGAAAGACTTGCACCCGGCGAACTGTCTACCCGACAGGAGGCCCTAGTCACACGACATTTACATTTATTTTTATTTCTATACCCGCAACTTCTTAGCATAAATAAAAGTACAAAGTTGAGAGAATGTACAGCAATTAGTCGCCAATTATCTGTTGATTGCAGACCTAGATTTCAAGCACTGTGTGGCTCTCATCAGTGTTAAAACATATACTAATACAGGAATTTCAATAAAAGCACGAATCTAAGCCACTCATGTATAGTGGTCTCTGCACACCAATATGACGTACACAAAGGTCTGTTGTGTAGCAATTGTTAACAGCGGCCTTAGTGTGAACTGAAACACTGACATGGATAGTCTAGTAGGAGCTATTTGTACACCCATACCAGACTGATGGTTTGACATGCATCTCCCCTGTATGTTACTTTATTATCTACTCTAGTACATATCTAATACAACTTTATTATGGTTTGATTCGTGCAATGTCTCTCTAATTGTAATGTATTCTTATATGGTCCTAGCAATGGTGACAGCCACACAGTGTTTGAAATCTACATCTGCTGTATACAGATTATTAGCGTCTGACTGCTGTACATTATCTCACATTTAGGGAAGAAACAGTTGCTGAGGACATTCGATATTGAATTGAACCAGATGAAAATATCATTTGAAACTTCTTCACAAATTTTCCATGTGTGCTGGACATGAATTTGCAACGTAAGCTGGACATAAGTTTGAGTGCCGGGCCCGAACACACTTTTGATGCACCAGAAAGTTTAAAAATATTGTAGAGGCTGATGATGTAAAGTATCATGTCTCAAACTAGAGCCCAGTAATCCTGAATCACATACTCTAATGTTTGGACATCCTTCAGGACTGCTTTGTGTGACCGTTGTTTTAAACGTTTAGTGATACAGGGCTGTGTTTCAAATGCTGATGCCCCTAAGAGTGGCTGCTGGGTCAACCTCTACCCAACCGTATCCAGTCACGGAAGAGCCGACTGCCTCGAGTGCAAGTGTGCAGTTTGTTACTGCTGAACTGGATGCAGTTGGCGAGAGGCTCGTATCGCTGCCAGCGATAACCGAATTCCTGCACTTCCCTACTCTCGCACCGATGTACAGTGAACGCGCAGCAAGCTCGCAGCCAAACGGGAAATTTGTATTGTTTAGGATCGAGGCATGCCAGGTGTTTAACGGAATACAATACCTGTGAAATAACTGGCGTTGCAGCCGCATTTCGAAATTCAGCCAGAGCGGAATTCAGCGTTCCACCGCTACCCGATTCTGCATTCCTGTGACGCACTATCGAAGTGCGCACCACATACCTTGTTCCCACAGCTCTATTACGATATTTGCATTTCCGTATCGGCAAATACGCTCGACAATTATTATGCGAAGCAACGTGAAACCGATAATTCGACATTCGGTTCTGTATACACAGATTGAAAAGACCGTGTGTTTTCCCGTTTGTCCTAATAATTTCGCAAAATAATATCCATTGATAAAAATACGACCTGGTCAAGGAAAAAACGTCGAATTTAGTAGAATTCTGTTAATGGAATTACTGTGGAGATATTCATTCGTTTATTATTTATACGAATTCTACAGGGGATGTCCAATAAGTAATGCAACACATTTTCTTCTTCTGATGCAACTTTCGTTTTATTAAGGTTGCAATACATCATATTATTCCCCCCTTCTTTGGCAACAAATCCTTATTTTCCAATGTAATCTACGTTTAATGTAAAGACCTTACGCCACCTTACTGGCCGGGCCTGTAAGCCCGCATGTCACCACTCCACTAGTCGACATCGGAGCTAATTTCTTTCTGAATCAATAAACTCCCCATCATCCACGTGCGGCTTCCTGCGAAGGAATCTTTCAGTGGGCTGAACAGACGGAAGTCGGGAGGTGCAAGATCCGGGCTGTATGGTGGATGAGAAGGAACAGTACAGTGGAGTTTTGTGAACTCTTCTGGGATGTGCAGTCTTGTGTCAGGCTTTGAGCTGTCATGGAGAAGGTCGTTTGCATTTTTGTGGCGACCAGCACGCTGAAGTCGTTTCTTCAACCTCTTAAATATACTTCAGAGTTGATCGTTGCACCATTCTGGACGACATAAAACGGAACATCCCCGTACTTGTCCCAGAAGAAAGTCGACACGAGTTTACCGGCTGAGGGTGCGACCCTGAACTCTTTCTTCGGAGGCGTCACTCTATGTCTTGTCGTTTTGTTCCCAGTTCGAAGTGATGAACCCATGTTTCGTCGCCAGAGATGGTGTTCGACAAAAAATTGTCACCAGCAGCATAGTAACCCTCTAGCAATTCCGCAGAGAGAGTGCTTCGTTGCCCTTTATGATCTGTTATATAGCAAGGAAAACCAGCGAGTTGGGGTTTGATTGTGATCTGTCGATCACCTCTGTTGTATTCTCCAACAGATTATTGAACGTAACTTCTTCTACAATACAATAGCTGGCTGTACAATAGATGTAAACGTCCGTCGATCTAGCCGGAGATGTGGCTCCTCTCGGTCGGCTGGTACCTCGATCGGCGGTGCAGTACAGCGGCTTCGGTGATATCTTCTCGGAGACTCTGCTATAGCGGTTGCCATTACCAGCGGACGAAGACTGGTCTGCCTTCGACCGGCCGGGCCTATATAGTGAGCTGGAGCCAATAGAAACCCGGCGTAGGAATCCGTGGCCGGATATGTCGCGGCGACCTCTGCAAGGAAAGGTTCCTATTAATTGACTGGACTCTTCGGCATGTTTACCTGATGTCTTCGCCTGTTTGGCTGTTGGTTTGTTTCCCCTATGGCGTGGCTGTTATGCGGTGCTGCATGTCATTTAGGGGAACCCGATGGCAGACAGTACAACCTCGAACGAGAGTTTCCGCAAGTTCCAGCATTGCATGCGTCACAGCTATGTGCGCTCAGCCGGCACACGGGGTCTCGGTCAGTTTTGCGTGACCTTTTTGCGGTGATGATAGGTGGTTTTCTCAGCTAATCACCGGACATTAGTTCACTGCCAGGCCTCCACAGGCATTCTGCAATCGCCTATGAACATCTCCGATGCTCTGGATTTCCGCGAAAAGCACCTCAGTTACAACGCCATTTTGAAGACTACGCACGGCGCACCACCTGTCGGGACTTTATAGAACTGTACGGGCTGAAGCGCGAATATTCCAAGATGTTCCACAGCAAATGCTGCAGTTTTTCAGCCAAAATTGGCAGAGAAAAAATGTGTCGCGTTACCACTCATCGCATCTGGTATAAATTTATGGGTAGGAAGTTTAATCTCCGGCAGATCTTTGTTGGCTTCCATCTCTGACGTTCCTGTAATAATGTCGAAAGTAGCAGTTTCCATTTTGGTTCTAATTCCACAATAAACTAGACGTCACATTACTAAAAGCTCACAAAGAAATGCTCCACATTGTTTAACGCAGTTTGTGATGTCTGCTTCCCTGACGTAGACGTGCAACCACAATTTATTTGCAAAACAGAACCAGTCATAGAATCATTAGAAAATAATTCAGGGGTGCTCTATAACAAATGATTGCACTGGGTATGGATACAACCAAGACTGCAGCGTTGCTAGAGGAGTACTATACCGAAGCTGTACTAAGTTCCTGAGAGAGGAGGGAATAATTCGAGATGGAAAATGGGCCAATATAGGCAAGCAGTATCACAATCAGAGATACAGCCTGAGTCGGAGTCTGAAGTTACATATAAGGATGTCAGTAAAGCTGTAAAACTACAGTAGGCTACCGCAGACGACCATAAATAAGCATAGACTGCGGTAGTTCTCCTGGTAGTTATCGTCAATTAATGTAGTTCCCGCGTTATTTGAACGCTGTGTGTGTGTGTGTGTGTGTGTGTGTATGTGTTGCATACCGATTGTCGTTACCGAATACCGATCGCTTTCTTTACGCATACGATCATTGTCTGACTAGTTTCCTCTGAAAATCGGAAGCGGTGAATCGTGTAGAAACTTAGTGAGGATATTTAAAGGTCTAGGTAACGTGTGGAACATTTTTGATGTACATAGTTATCCTCCCATCTTAAGAATCAACAGTATTTACAGTAAAATTGAAATTCGCAATGTTTACGTCAGTTTTTATTCCAAATTTGTTTTGTAGCCTGAAACAGAGGGATGTTGTATTAAAAATGAAGAAAACAATACAGAGATATCACACAGCGCTAGATAAAGCAATTTGTTCAACAAAAAAGTAAAATAATACTGTACTTGCCTCAAAAGTAATTGCTTTGGTTACATAAGAGCGCAGGACCTATGGGATCAACTACTTTTTATAACTATTGAAATGTAATTTATATTCTGTAAGTATATAAAATACACAATGGACTAACACTGAATGATGCGTGGTTTCAATTACGTCAAAAACAAAAAAGCCAAACAAATAGAAAAAGAAAGAGGAAACACGAGCTCCCATTTTCTCTCTTTCATTTTCCTTTAAGTTTCTTTCCTTACTAATTCCACCAATACTACCGGCAATCCTACCATTTACTACTATTTATGTACCAAGACAATCGAACAGCAGTTTTGGTAGAGCATCACTCTAGTATTGGCTGAACCAGGTACACAGTGAACTAAATGCAGCAGCATACAAAAGTGGACCTAGTGCTCCAGTGGCAGCATTCAAGGGACTCCGAGCGGCCATGGGGAACAGCCGTGTCACTTGCTGATGGCTGTTACATTCCGCAAAGTGAAGTGCGAGCAGGTGAGTCCCTACACTCTTTCTTCCAACTACGTCACTTAAAGGCAGTTTGACAAACTTATACTGACACAATCAGTGGTCCCTATTTTCTATAATGTGTGTTAAGAATAAACAGAAGATAGAAATTGGTAGCTACTACGACTAACAGAAGAAACTTTACGGGAAACCTACTTCCCTCGCCACGAGCGCTGCTCGCTCTTTGGTTCACGGGCAAACTGTAGCGGGGAGAGATCTGCCGCCGACAGAAACCTCCTCGCAACAGGACGGTGAATGGACCACCGTTGCTACTGAAGCAGGGTACCGCCATCACAATTCTTAGGGGCCGGCGATCATTTCCCGTAAAGGGGGCGCGTCAGCCAGTCTGTTTCTTCGAGTAATACACGCTACAGGCGAAGCGCAACGTGAATAATTCCTCCGTCTGAAGCTACCTCTACACTCTGCAAACCACTGTCAACCTCATGGCAGAGGATCCGTGCCATTCTCGTATGGAGCGCGAGAAGAAATGTTGCTTTAACCCCTCTGTGTGCACTGTAATTAGTCTTGTCTTTGCGATTCCTACGGGAGATACATGTATGGAATAGCGGTCAGCGGTCAGCTTATGTCTAGACATTCGTCCTACCAGGAGCGAGAAAAAAAAATAATTACAGCAGCGGGATGAAGGAATAGTGTATAAATATACTGTTGTGTTAAACTCAAGGATAAATGTAACTTTCGCATGGCATGTCACTGCCAAAAACATAATTCGGTGAAACTTAGACCATACAAGTACACAGAAACAGCTGCTACAATATAATGAAGAAGGTAACTGAAGGAAATAAGCAATTAGACGAACAGAAATGATACTTTATTCAAAGATAATAATTATACTGAAGTCATCGTGATTCATAATGGTCCTCTGGACATTACATAAGGCTGGACGTGGTTCTCATTAGGTTTAGCTAATGCTACGGAAAGTAATTTATACTTTGCTAGTACACCCATCTTGGACACGGGGAGGTAGTGTTCTTGTGGTAGGGCGTTTCGATCCGCCACCAGTGTGGTTGACAATGTCGGTCATTGATGCGCGTGTAATTGCTGCACAGGTCTCCCCAATGTATCTGACACGTGCTCTGTCCTACGTAAGTCGTCGGGAAAGGACAGGTGAGTCCATTCGCCAAATATACTCTCGTTCCAAGGGCTTCTCCATCCGCACACTTCAATTTGATTGCACATCACCATCCATAAAAATGAAGTCAGGGACAAAGGAAGCCCTGAAAACACTCAAATTGGGAAGGAGTATCGTGCCACAACATCGTTGAACTGTGAGTATACTGTGCCCAAACATTTGCAGGTCTGCACGCCCACGTAATATTACGCCTCGTAACACCGGACCACCTCGACTACCAAACTACCATCTTAGACCGTACTGGACGTAACCGCATGTGCCGAGAGGTGGAAACATGTAATGCACCCACGAACACTGTCGAACGTGATCGGTTTGGTGGTCGAGGTTTTATGGTATGGGGAGGCATAGTGTTACATGCGTGTACTGACCTCCAAATCTTTGAAGATGGTACAATCATCGGTCGACGTTACTGTAACACTTCACTCCTTTTCCACATGTGTATTTTCAGGAACGAATTCGGCCTTGACTTCATTTTTATGGACGACAATATGTCTACCTTAGGTGGCTGAGCTCTTGAACGAGAGAATATTCGGCGAACTGATTAGCCTGCCCGTTCTCCCCCATTCGACCACGAGCGGGATGCGTTGCAGAGACGTAATGCAGTACGTCTACGTCACCCACGACCATCCAACGGCTGGAGGAATGAAAAATCCTTCCACAAGAACTCTGTCCCATCACCTAAGGTATGTTCTGGGGCGCGCTGGTCGGCGAGCGTCCCCTTGATATGCGGGGCCCGGCGCTCCACAAGCTAAGAAGGAGTACGGACCGATTCTGCGCGGAGCATCGCAGGGGCTCAGGTGGCGCGTGCTGTGCTGCTGTGCTGCGCTGGTGACGTCATTGCGGCTGTTGGCGAGCCGAACTAGAATGTGGCTACAGGCTCCGTCCAAGAGTCGTTCGGCCTTTTCGCTTTGATGACACCGCCGGAGTTCGGCCTAATTTGCAGGTTTAAGGCAGCTCCCTGGATTAATTTTCAAATGGTGAGCCATTTGTCGGGTGGATCGAATTCAAACCGTGACTGCTCTGTGCGGCCACTCTGTTTGTTCGAGGGACGTTCATCTTTACCGCTTAAGAGCTCAGTTTGCATCACTGTTAACCGCGAGTGGTTTATTTTGCTACTGGTTCTTGATTACTAACAATTGTGGGCGATATTCGACGAATTTATCTCAGTGGATTGCTACTTTCACGATTTGTAAATGAATTCATCGCCTTAAGATGGATTTTGCTGAGCCACATGCTACCTGTGAGCGGTTGTAACATGTTGAAAGCCTTGTGGCGTCAAAGAGCGGTGTTCTTAGTAGTTAGTGCAGGTTTTCGATCTTTACAGGGTCCAAGTCCTGAGGGGCACTGAGGATTACCTTTTATGAATGCTAATTTGATTGAAGCTGCCTTGACGGCAGAATTAATATCAACTGTAGCAGCAGTTTATTAAGAAGTACCGAATTTATGAAACTTTGAGCCGAATCTTATCTCCATTCGTTTTCTGATAATCCTGTATTTTACCGTTGTGGCTACCTGCTTATGCGAATTGCATATTAATGTTGGTTTTGTGTGTGTGTTATAGAAGCTGCTGTCAGTGTACAGCCCGTGCTCGTTGTTGTTTCCGGTCGGGTCTCGCACACGAAATTCAGACACGCGGCCGATGTTGAAGCAACAAGTGTGCTAATGTGTGTTTACTCTTTCCAGGTTACTGTATTACGTAATGATGACCTCATACTTGTTGTTACCCTTTGTTCTGTAAGTTGGAGGTTCTTTTGTTATTAATCAGGTTGCTCAATTGTCTTAGACGCTTTTGCTGTTAAGACTACTTACATTTGAATAGTTGAAACCTTATTGCTTGCTATAAACCGTGTTCCCGTATTGACATTCGTAAGGGACCATAATTTTGCCAGGGTCAAAATTCGTTCATTCAACTTCCATCAATATTTAGGTTTTTTAAAATTTTAATTGTGAAGTTAATCATATGTAGCAGTAACACTGCTTTTATTAAAGTTATGGGCACGAACGGCTGTTGATCTTGGGCGCCTTCAAGAATTGTTTGCTTAATTGTGTGCTAACTTCTTAAATTTTGTTTTAATTAGTATTATACCTATATCACCTGTTCCTTGTGTTGGTATTATTCTGTGATTGTGTAGCTATCAGTGTTTGCATCTTACGCTTGTCAAATAACTGTCATTTTTTATTGTGTCCTCAAATTTATTGCGGCTCAGCATTCCACTCCAGCAGCCTTATGCCCTGTTCCCTACATTATTAATGTCCTTCCTAACCTCGTGGCCAGCTTAGGAACATGTAGCAGAGAGTGCATTGCCGTCCGCGGTAATGACACACCCTATTAAAGATCCGTGTCTCCTTTTGTAATGCCCACTGGATGATCATCAACTGCGATGACTTCAGAATAAGTCTTGTCTTTGGATAAAAGTGTTATTTCTATTGGCCTAATTGCGTATTTCATTCAGCTACCTCTCGTACTATACTGTACCAATTCGTTATATGTATGGTCCAAGTTTCTTCGAGCGATATTAATTAGCAGCGCAAAGGTTACTTTCGTCCTTAAGTTTTGCACATCAGTGAATTTGGACAAAACAGCGGCTCAAGGCATCATGATGTTCTCGAACACCTACCAGTTATGTAATTATTAATCTTGTCGCAGATAGTAGGGCAAGCCATGATAGTGACCGTATAGATGCTAACACCTCAGCGGACGATATGGATGAGTGGCTGTGGACACAAATGGCACTGGGTCGACAGCGTTGTGCTAATGTGGCTGGAGTTGTCAATGACACTGTTGAAGCAACGGTGTACTAACATATGACATGGTGGTTAGGTGGCGCAGTAGTTTCTACTGTCATCAAAGAAATCTGATTGGCGGGTATCCAAGTGTGGAGGCCGGGAACCATAAAGGAAGTGGAGATCCATGTGCTCGAGTGCCAGCGTATCACAGCCGGAGCCACAGTGAAAAAGGTGAAAGTAAGTCACGGACCTACTTTCACATCTTGCACAACATTTCCATCGCTAGAAAAGTCGCCCCCGTCTAGTTTCGTGATCGATCACTCCAGTTCGAAAGCCAACCGGATCGAGGCTGAGCGGACACGTTACAACTGTTTAAGGTCAGTTCAGATGACTTCTTTAGACGCCTAATAATCAGGCACAAGTGGTGGGACTATAACCATGGCCCCAAGGCAAAGGGGCAGAGCAAGCATCTGAAACGTGTATATTCGCCATCGCCGAAGACGAAACCACAATCATGCAAGTTGTGTCCAGTGTATTTTGTAAGGAGCAAACCGTCACAAGAGCACTCCACTGATATCACTTGAGGAGCTTACGGAAGGCAGTCAAAGCCTCCAAGGGAGTGTTTTTGTTATACGAAAATGCCGTAACATATTCTGTACAGGACACGGGCACATGTGTTGCTTCTATGGGCTGTCAAATTTAATTTAGGCCCCTCTCCCTTACGCCCTGCCAGGTATTCACCTGACATACCACCCCTCGACTTCTTTTCTTAGCTCAGACAAGGGAACCAGTGGACGCCACGTGTCTCCAGAATGAGGACGACGTGACTTTCGTGGTGGAAACTTTCTGAACAGGCAAAATGTGGATTTCTACAAACAATGTCTCTATCAGGTCACTCTTCATTGGGAAAATGTGCCACATTTAAAGGTTGAATATGTAGAGAATGACTGGTAGCATCACAAAAATTCATCGTCGCAGTTTTATTTTGTCGAATTGTTGCTAAAAATTTATGACTTCCTTTCGCACGAGCCTTGTTAAGGAAATTAAGAATTTTTTAGTAAGGCTCTTCATTTACATTCGATTTAATATCCACGTAATGACTCTTTTTACAGAATGTCAACGTCCTTACAACCACCGAACGGAGAGACAGATACTATCTTTTTTTTGGTTTTAGTGATACGGAATCGTCTTCGTAAGCTGCAGCTATAGTTCAATTCTTTTATCTTGGCGGCTCGCGCATGCCCGCCCAGACGCGGGAGATTGCTCCGTTGCCAGTTGCACACGACGCATCGCCAAGAGAAGCAGCACCACAGTATAGCATAGTTCGCAAGCTTACGTTTAGGGGGGAGCGCGCAGTTCATGAAGTAAAGCCACCATGGCCGCATTAACCCTTTCGCTGCTACAAAGATGTGCTCCCTGCATTCCGCGCTGTGCGCGATTTTGTCACTGCACTGCTCGCCTGTGCAGACACACTTTTGTTGCACTCGCGAAAGATGGAATATTTCTCAATATTACATACGACACCTACCTGGTACTTAAATTAAATGAAATATTGTTACACAGTAAATTTTATATGAAATTTAGGTATCTTGTACACATTTCATTCGCAACATTGTGGTAACTAAAATTGACCACACGGAAAGTATACTCTATGGACATTTACCTCTGCAAACTCTTCAAAATTTCATGCAATGGTTTACTATATTTAATGCTGCACAATAACTGGGTTGAACATCGAAACAAAATCATGTCATTTATGGGGGGAAGGTATCAGTCAAGAAGATGTGTAAAAATCTAATTTTTGGACCCAATAGTTTTTGTGAAATCGAATGATAAGTGTGTCAAAGCAGTGAGAACACCACCTGTCTGCACAGGCGAGCAGTGCAGTGATGACAAAATCGCGCACAGCGCGGAATGCGGGGAGCACGTGTCTGCAGCAGCGAAAGGGTTAATGAAGAGACAAAGCACTAGAAATTTCAAAAAACTGCATTCAAACGAATAAAATTCGTGAAGTAAGACACTTCGATATTGTTTTAAATAAAGAAAATAATAAGCACTGCACAAAGTTTGAACTCCACACCTTTCACTTATTAACCCAACGCCTTAACCGTTACGCTACCGCAACTCGTTCCTACAATGTAACACCACGAGGTATGTAACATGTCACGCAAAATACTGACAAACACTGTTGGTATGATTATGAATTACTCACACTTCGCCGAAGTACAATAGGAAATAAACAATTACCGCTGTTCTTTATTGCGAAAAAGCGGTTTGTGAAATTGATACAAACACCTTTCCTTGCTATCGCCTGAATTAGAAGACTTATTGCTTGTTTGGTTTAATTAACTAATACAATATGAAGCAATTGGTATAAAGAACGATTTTTCCAAACTTTCTATAAATGAAAACTTTTGTTCTATTACTTTATTTATGACTGAACGTTTCTAAAACTGAAGACACTCGTACGTGCTCTGCTCTGCAGTCGAGATCTGGCAACGTCGTTCTCTGTTCATTGGCTGACTGTGTTTTGTGACGTCAGATGCGCAGAACTCGGCCGCCAACATATATGACGCACACTTTAGAGAGAGAGAGAGAGAGAGAGAGAGAGAGAGGAGAAGTAGGGACACGTGGGAAGGAGGGAGGGCGATGCAGGATGACGTGTGCTTGTGCGTGTATGTGTGCGAGTGTGTGCCACCGACTGCCACGTACTCCATATCAGCGACCTCAGTAGTCATTAGACAACGTGAGAGAGCAGAATGGGGCGCTCTGCGGAACTCACGGACTTCGAACGTGGTCAGGTGATTAGGCGTCACTTGTGTCATCCGTCTGTATGCGAGATTTCCACACTCCTAAACATCCCTAGGTTCACTGTTTCCGGTGTGATAGTGAAATGGAAACATTAAGGGACACGTACAGCACAAAAGCGTACAGGCCGACCTCGTCTGTTGACTGACAGAGACCGCCGGCAGTTGAAGAGGGTCGTAATGTGCAATAGGCAGACATCTATCCAGACCATCACACAGGAATTTCAAACCGCATCAGGATCCACTGCAAGTACTATGACAGTTATCCGGAGGTGAGAAAACTTCATGGTCAAGCGGCTGCTCATAAGCACAGATCACGCCGGTAAATGCCAAACGACGCTTCACTTGGTGTAAGGAGCGTAAACATTAGACAATTGAACAGTGGAAAAACGTTGTGTGGAGTGAAGAATCACGGTACACAATGTGGCGATCCGATGGGAGGGTGTGGGTGTTGCGAATGCCGATGAACGTCATCTGCGAGCGTGTGTACTGCCAACTGTAAAATTCGGAGGCGGTGGTGTTATGATGTGGTCGTGTTTTTCATGGAGGGGGCTTGCCCCCTTTGTTGTTCTGCGTAGCGCATCGCAGCACAGGCCTACATTAATGTTTTAAGCACCATCTTGCTTCCCACTGTTGAAGAGAAACTCGGGGATGGCGATTGCATCTTTCAAACGATCGAGCACCTGTTCATAATGCACGGCCCTTTGGAGGAGTGATTCACGACAATAACATCCCTGTAATGGACTGACTTACACAGAGTCCTGACCTGAATCCTATAGAGCACCTTTGGGATTGTTTGGAAAGCCGACTTCGTGCCTCGTGATGACTGGGTGTTGTGTGATGTCCTTAGGTTAGTTAGGTTTAAGTAGTTCTACGTTCTAGGGGACAGATGACCATAGATGTTAAGTCCCATAGTGGTCAGAGCCATTTGAACCATTTGAACCGACTTCGTGCCAGGCCTCACCGACCGGCATCGATTGCTCTCCTCTGTGCAGCACTCGGTGAAGAATGGGCTGCCATTCGCTAAGAAACCTTCCAGCACCTGATTGAACGCATGCCTGCGAGAGTGGGAGCTGCCGTCAAGGCTAACGGTGGGACAACGCCACATTGAATTCCAGCATTACCGATGGAGGGCGCCACGGAATTTGAGCAAAGTGTCCGGGTACTTTCGATCACGTAGTGTATATGTCACGTAACAGTCTGCCATTATGTTCTCATGTTGGCAACGATGCAGGCATTTGATTGCCTATTGTTGTATGCCTCTTAGATAGGAACGTTCTATTGTTGATGCAGTATTTAGGCGGGTTTGTACCAGCAGTATGAAGGAAGAGGTCAATGTCTGGTGCTTCAACTACTGAAGATTTTTTCTGAATAAGGTTATATTTTATACTTTTCTGTCGAAATTTATCTTGCAATGTTTACAACGTTTGCTTAATGATGACGTTAAGATGCTGAAATTTGTGATATATCAGGTTACCCTCCATTCAGAGGCTGTTGGACGCAACGACCGTTATTTTTGATTTGTAAATAATAGATTTCAGCTATCAGTTGTCCTTTTGAATTTTTTTGGCAGATCTAGATTTCAGCTAGGAACTAGCCATTCTCAATGCACTATCATTTTTGTCAATGCATGTAATGCCTCTTGGTCGGGCTTTGTTCACAGTTCATTCATTGCACTGAGAATGGCTAGTTCCTAGCTCAAATCTAGATCTACCAATAAAAATTCCAAAGGACGACTGATAGCTGAAATCTATTATTTACAAATTTATGATATAGTTTACCTACATAACACAATTCACTATTATGGTTTCTAATCCTGTTTATAAATGTGCTACAAATTAGTTACACTAGCAGAACGTTCAATATAATGATTCCTTCTTATTCAGGGGCGTGACTGTGCACTAAATACTGGCTATTCTTGAGGCATGGGAAGAAGTTGCAACACATCTACTTATTGAGCCCCCTTAAACTAATACGGAAACTGGTGGAGATTCTGGTGTAGCAGATCAGGGGAGAAAGAGCTAATCTTGGACCACTGCAACTTCAGGGTGGCGCAGAAAACAGCAGAGTAACTCCAAGAAAAATGTGCTGTAAATGTGATATTTGTTTGTGGATAGAGTGTTTAGTACCACATCATATAAAGTGGGTATTGTTGCGTAAAAATACTATAAATGACAAATGCTGCGTTATTTTATTGGCTGTCATGTATTTCATTTATTTTTGTGTTTCACCTAGCGTGACATACCGGTTTTAACAAAAAGGTACAGCCAGACATTCAGGAAGAAAATGTGTAATATGAACATGGGTACAGAACCGCATTAGAGGTCAATTCCTACAGTTCTGCAGCAAATTAATTATGGGAAACGCACTAGAAAACAACACATCAGCAAAGTAGGAAAACAAATGGTTCAAAAATGAAATGTTCGAAATACCGTCCGTTAGCAAGGATGCATGCATCACCTCGTCATCACATTGAATCCCTGATGCTCTGACATATGACTGTGTATTGTTTCACAGCCTTCTGAAATAAGGGCACAGAGACTTTGTTGAACTTGTACCGGCGTTCCGTACACAATAGCTTTCAAATTCCCCACAAATTAAATTCTGGCGGGTCTAGGTCAGAAGAGCACGGAGTCCAAGGAATTCGTCCACCTGTACCTACACATTTACTAAGCAATCTTGTTTTTTAGATGCTTAGAAACCGTAACACTAAAATGTGGACGCGATCTATTGTGCTTGAAGTACATGCCTTGTCCCACTCGTAAAGGTACATCTTCTACCAAACGGTGGATTATGGCAGGTTTCTCTGTTGAGCCTGGGTGGAAGAACATGAAGTCCTAACAAACAGTCACCAAGAACTTCGGCCCAAACGTTGGCAGAAAATCTTTTTCGATGGCGTGACTGCACAATTTCGTGAGGATTCCGGACGGTACACAATAAGGAATACGCGTGGACCCAAACCTGAACCCTGTGGGACTCCCTACGTGATTTCTGTTTTGTCACTAAAATTTTTTCTGCTCCCAACATTGTCTGAGTTATTCACCACAACTTTTTGCATTATGTTTGGTAAGTATTATTGAAACCAGCTGTGTTCCCCACGATTAATGTGAATATGAAGAGTAGTATAAAACTAGCTCTAACAGGGAAATAAAAATTTGCAGACCAATGTCCATAGAACACGTTTTATTTCTCTACCTGTGAGTAATGTTTCTTAAAAGTTTGGGCATGCCTTTTTTTACACCCAGCGTATGTTCCACGCTATGTTGTTTAAATTATTAATTATTTTCGTAGTTCTGCTAGCGGTAGTATGTTCCGTTTATGGCAATAAATATACAAGTATGTAATTTATAAAATTCAGAAGTGAAAAATCAACTGAGGCAGAAGGGGGCTAAAGTCAAGGGTATATCAACAAATGAAATAAGATTTACAATAGCTGGATCGCTGTGTACATCTCTAATGAAATCTTTCCTTTCCCTGAAAACTTTGAACTATTACGAGCCTCCAAAGTCAAGTAAACTTAAGACACCTGGTCGAGTTTATTTTGTACTGACCCCATGTTGTAAATTAGACAATGGTGAGACATTGCATTTACACAAGGTATTTCTCTTGCTAATGCTGTGAGTGCTGTATAAGAGTACGTTCATCACCACTTTCATTTCAGTCAGGTAATAACTTTAACAGCACCACCACTAACAACTCTTGTCTCACCGTAACGTTTGTATGTCATTATGAGGTTTTCCTTGCGGAGAGAGCATACCAGAAGTAGTCAGAATGTTTAAATTGTCATTTACAGAAAACGAATTTTTTTGTTTGTCTACAGGTACGTGTCTCCACTCCTGGAACACAATAAAATCCCTGTGCCGCAGTACTGTAGCTCGCGACAAGTGTTTACAAACCAAGACGGCTCAGCCCAGCGGTAGATAATGGAAAATTTGTGGCAAACACACTTTGACGAACCTACCTGAATCGAAGGTGACCTCGCTGATCATGATCCACCGGTTGGCGAAGTGCAGCCGCAGCTTGACGAAGCGGCCGACGCGGTGGTGAAGCTTGATGGAGATGTTGCGCGAGTTCTCGAAGATGCAGTCCTCGATGTAGGTGTACGTGATGGGCTCCCCGTCGTAGTGCTTGCCACCCACGCTGAACAGGACGTTCGCCTCCGAAAACACCTGAAAGGAAACCAATCGAATATTAATATATTTTAATAATACCGTTGGAAACAAGGGCAGGTCTTTCCGTATTTGTCAAGGCAGTCGTTGTTTCGTAGATCTCACTTGCAAAAGTCCTTTCCGAAATTCAAAAGTCAGTTAAACAGTCAATCTTACGTTCACTTCCCCTTCTTACGATACTGTCGCTGGCGACATTATCGTTTACCACGTCCCTATAACATGAATTTAAAGATTTTTCTGTGGTTATCTTCATGCAGCTCTTACAGAAAATATTATTTTGAATTTTTTGTCCTGTGTGGACTGCAAGCTCTTATGTCACATACATGGAACATGGAAAACACATCTTTCAATCTATCCTCCTCTCTTTCCCATATGCTGCTGTGGTTTACACTACACTCAATATCTGTACAGACACTATGCTTCATGCTAAAATTGTTCCTCGTTTTGACACAACAGAGAACGGTTTCACCTGGTTAAATAACAACGCTCGACTGCACACGGTTCGTCACGTGTACGTTATGCGTTCTTCAGAAACCCGTTCCCTCTGTAATTCGAGGCTCCAGAAGTTAATTACGACTATACGTTGCGCTTTACCGATGAGGATTCTCGTTATTGGTAAATGACTAACCAGGAATACCTCGGGGATAACTGTAAGACTGTAGAAGTAGGCATGATGAGGAGGAAAATGTCGCTTATTGGGACATTAAAGAGATCTTTGGACGAAAGAGTAGCAGTTGCATGAAAATTAAGAGCTCAGATGGCAAACCGCTACTAAGCACAGAAGGGAAAGCTGAAAGGTAAAAGGAATGAATACAATTTCTATGCCGGCAAATGAACTTCAAGACAATATCTTAGAAAAAGATAAAAATTATATGAAGATGAGAAAAAAGATATCGTACTGGGAGAAGAATCTGAAAGAATACTGCCAAACAAAAGTCAAAACAAGGTGCCAGTAGTAGATTAAACTACCTCAGAGTTACTGACAATCCTGATAGAGGCAGAAAATGTCACATTATTCCACCTAACGTAGAAATGAAACGAAACAGGTGAAATACTCTCCGATGTCAAGAAAAATGTAATAATTGCAGTTCCAAGGACGGCAGGTACTGACCGGTGTATTTCCCAAGTATCGGTTTCTTAAGTCATAGGCTTGGGAAATCATGACAATCATTTACAGAGAAGAAATGTAGGAACACGCAAGGCAGTACTGACCGTACGACGTATGGGCAAAATCGAAGAAAGGCAAACCAACGTTTAAAGATTTGTAGCCTTAGAGAAATTATGGAAAGTTTTTGGCACCGTTAAGTGCGCTACACTCTTCACAGTTCATAAGCTGGCACATGTAGGACACAGATAATGAAAGATTAACTGCAACTTGTACAGAAAAAGAACTGCAGTTATACGAGTCGAAGAACGTGCAAGGAAAGCTGTGGTTGAGAAGGGAGTGAGAGCGAGTTGTAGTCTATCCGCTATGTTATTTCCTTTGTACATTGAGAAAGTAGCAAATGAAACCAATGAGAAATTAGGAAAAGGAAAGAAATTCAGGGAGTTCAAATAAAAACTACAAGGTTTACTGATGACGTTGCCATTCTGTCAGAGATGGCAAAAGGTCTTGGTAGATCAATTGACCGAAATGGATAATGTCTCGGAAGGAGGTTATAAGATGTACTTCAACAAAAGTAAAACAAGAGGTGAAAAATTTTGGTGGAATTAAGTCAGACGGTACTGAAGGATTTAGGTTAGAAAGTGAGATACTAAAAGGAACAGATTAGTTCTGTTTTAACAAAATAACTAACGATGACAGAAGTAGAGGGGATATAAACTGCATACTGGCAATAGTATGGAAAGCAATTCTGAAAATGAGTGATTTATTTACATCTAGTGTAAATTGAAATGTTTAGAAGTAAGCTGTAAAAGGTGAAAGAAGAAATTTGTGGAAAGGTTTGACAACAATAAGCTATCTTTTGGTAGGACACATTCTCAGGGACGAAACAGTCGCCAGTCTGGCAAAAGTGTGGAGAGTAAAAACTGTATAGAGAGACCAAGGGTTGAATACAGTAAAGAGGTTAAAATCGATGTGCGTTGCAACAGTTACGCAGAGGCGAAAAGGCTTGCGCAGAACAGACAAGCGTTGAGTGTTGCATCAAACCAGTCTTTGGCCTATTTACCACAACAACAACATGTACCATAACTAGTTGCAGGAGGTATTATATCTTCAGAGTGTAGGCATACGAGGGGCGTTTGAAAAGTCCGTGCAAAAATAAAAACTACTTACATGCCTGGGGTAAACCTTTTTTTATTTTTCGACATAGTCTCCTTTTAGACGGCACTTCATCAACGCTGTTCTAATTTGTTGATCCCTTCCGAATAACAGAAACAGACGAACTCTGCAAATTACCTATTAGTTGCTGCAATCACCTCCTCGTTAGAATAAAATCTTTGTCGCGCCAGCCATTTCTTGAAATTGGGAACAAACAGTACTCTGAGGGAGTCAAGTATGGAGAACAGAGGGACGTGAAACGAGTTGGAATTCTATTTCCAATAATTTTGCGACCACAACTGCTGAGCTGTGTGCTGGTGCATTGTCGTGATGGAAAAGGACTTCTTTGCGGTCCAATCGCTGGCGTCTTTCTTGTAGCTCGAATTTCAAACGGTCCAATAACGCTGAATAATATGCACCTGTAGTAGTTTTACCCATATAGTTGATGAGGATTATCCCTTGCGAATCCCAAAAGACATTCACCATAATCTTTCCGGTCGAAGGAATGGTCTTCGCCTTTTTTGGTGCAGAGTCTCCCTCGGTAACCCATTGTTTAGATTGTTGTTTGGTCTCAGGAGTGTGGTAATGTATCCATGTTTCATCCACAGTGACGAAACGACTGTCCTGCAGATTCCTCCTGAACAGCTCCAAACCATCCTTGCAACATTTCACACGATTCAGTTTTTGGTCAAACGAGAGGAATCGTGGAACCCATCTTGCGGATAGCTTTCTCATGTACAAATTTTTATGCAAAATATCATGTACCCGTTCATTCGATATGCCCACAGCACAAGCAATCTCACGTACCTTAAATCTTCATCATCCATCACCATATAATCCATTTTATCAATGACTTCTGGAGTCGTAACCAACACATGACGTCCAGAACGTTCAGCATCACTAGTGCCCATATGGCGAATCCGAAAATTTTGAAACCACTTATGAACTGTTATAATCGAAGGTGCAGTGTCACCGTAATGTTTATCAAGCTTCTCTTTAGTCTCTTGAGGCGTTTTGCCTTTCATAAAAAGCACTCCGTCTAGGCCACGAGTGGCACATCGGGACCATCCGACCCCCGAGTCATCCTCAACTGAGGATGCGTATAGGAGGGGCGTGTTGTCAGCACACCGCTCTTCCGGTCGTTTTGATGGTTTTCTTTGACCGGAGCCACTACTATTTCCCGAGTAGCTCCTCAATTGGCATTACGAGGCTGATTGCACCCCGAAAAATGGCAACACTGCACGGCGGCCTGGATGGTCACCCATCCAAGTGCCGGCCACGCCCGACAGCGCTTAACTTCGGTGATCTCACGGGAACTGGTGTATCCACTGCGGCAAGGCCGTTGCTTTTGCCTTTCATAAAGTAATGTTTAATCACCACACGAAATTCTTTTTCGTTCATTTTTTGACAATCACTCGACTTCCTTGATTCACACGAATGCCAAACACAAAGAAATCGACCAATATGGCTGAAACTTGCTGCGTGTTTTTCCCAAAGATGCTACTAACTAAATATGACCTCGATAGGCGCCGGTGGTGCCATCTGTCTGACTTTGTACGGACTTTTCAAACGACCCTTGTACTTCACTGAATTGCTACTGTTGTTGTTGTTGTGGTCTTCAGTCCTGAGACTGGTTTGATGCAGCTCTCCATGCTATCCTGTGCAAGCTTCTTCATCTCCCAGTACTTACTGCAACCTACATCCTTCTGAATTTGTTTAGTGTATTCATCTCTTGGTCTCCCTCTACGATTTTTACCCTCCAAGCTGCCCTCCAATGCTAAATTTGTGATCCCCTGATGCCTCAGAACATGTCCTACCAACCGGTCCCTTCTTCTTGTCAAGTTGTGCCACAAACTCCTCTTCTCCCCAATTCTGTTCAATACCTCCTCATTAGTTATGTGATCTACCCATCTAATCTTCAGCATCCTTCTGTAGCACCACATTTCGAAAGCTTCTATTCTCTTCTTGTCCAAACTATTTATCGTCCATGTTTCACTTCCATACATGGCTACACTCCATGCAAATACTTTCAGAAACGTCTTCCTGACAACTAAATCTATACTCGATGTTAACAAATTTCTCTTCTTGAGAAACGCTTTCCTTGCCATTGGCAGTCTACATTTTATGTCCTCTCTACTTCGACCATCATGAGTTATTTTGCTCCCCAAATAACAAAACTCATTTACCACTTTAAGTGTCTCATTTCCTAATCTAATTCCCATCAGCATCACCCGACTTAATTCGACTACATTCCATTATCCTCGTTTTGCTTTTGTTGATGTTCATCTTATATTCTCCTTTCAAGACACTGTCCATTCCGTTCAACTGCTCTTCCAAGTCCTTTGTTGTCTCTGACAGAATTACAATGTCATCGGCGAACCTCAAAGTTTTTATTTCTCCTCCATGGATTTTAATACGTATCCGAATTTTTCTTTTGTTTCCCTTACTGCTTGCTCAATATACAGATTGAATAACATCGGGGAAAGGCTACAACCCTGTCTCACTCCCTTCCCAAACACTGCTTCCCTTTCATGTCCCTCGGCTCTTATAACTGCCATCTGGTTTCTGTACAAATTGTAAATAGCCTTTCGCTCCCTGTATTTTACCCCTGCTACCTTTAGAATTTGAAAGAGAGTATTCCCGTCAACATTGTCAAAAGCTTTCTCTAAGTCTACAAATGTAGGTTTGCCTTCCCTTAATCTTTCTTCTGAGGTAAGTCTTAAGATCAGCATTGCCTCACGTGTTCTAATATTTCTACGGAATCCAAACTGATCTTCCCCAAGGTCGGCTTCTACTAGTTTTTCCATTCGTCTGTAAAGAATTCGCGTTAGTATTTTGCAGCTGTGGCTTATTAAACTGATTGTTCGGTAATTTTCACATCTGTCAACACCTGCTTTCTTTGGGATTGGTATTATTATATTCTTCTTGAAGTCTGAGGGTATTTCGCCTGTCTGATACCTTTTGCTCACCAAATGGTAGAGTTTTGTCACGAGTGGCTCTCCCAAGGCTGTCAGTAGCTCTAATGGAATGTTGTCTACTCCCGGGACCTTGTTTCGACTCAGGTCTTTCAGTGCTCTGTCAAAATCTTCACGCAGTATCACATCTCCCATTTCATCCTCATCTACAACCTCTTTCATTTCCATAATATTGTACTCAAATACAGATTACCAGATACGAAACGGTCGTCAATCTGTCAACGGGAGAAAGTGTATGGTGTAAAATCTGTACAGAGAGACCAAGGGATGAATACAGTAAACAGGTTAAAATCGATGTGCGTTGCAATAGTTACGCAGAGAAGAAAAGTCTTGCGCAGAATAGACAAGCGTTGAGTGTTGCATTAAACCAATCTTGGGGCTATAGATCACAACAACAACAAAATGTAACATAACTAGTTGCAGGAAGTATTATATCTTCAGAATGTAGGCATACTTCACTGACTTGCTGCTACAATACCACAAATCGAAACGTTGCAGTTTCCATGTTCTGGTTGGAGTCCCTGCTGTTCGTCTTCGCGTTATTACTGCTTTCTCGATTTAACTGGCGACGATAGGCGGGGTGGCACTTTTAATGGCGTTGGCCGGACGCGTCGGCGCGCTGTAGGCGGTCGTAAACATAGGATCGGTGTCGCGGGGCGTCGCTTGGCGGCGTCGCATGCCGGTCACGTCACGTATTGTGCGCGCTCAGACTGCTGACGCTGCCGGAAGCTGCGCGGGTAGCGGTTCCGGCCACCCCACACCACACCACAAAGGTGCCGCCTCTCCCCAGCATCCCGAAACAGTGGCATTAATCTTAACAAAACACCCCGTTGGAACAAAGTGCAGTAGCGGCTTCAATACCCATTGTATTTGGGATACATTAGCATTTCTCATATCAGAAAACACACTGGCGGAAAGTAAAATCAGAATATTGTCTTAGGGTTTCCCAAACAACTCAGAAATTATACAAATGATGTACTTAAAACCTTTCCTTTTACTGAAGAAAAGCTCAAGCGATTATCACGTACGGTTGTATGTACCAATCCTGAAAGACCCTTATTGGTAAATGGTATAGTCCCCAAGGCCGGAAACGGAAGCTTTGACATCTTGGGACTACATTATTACACAGCTTCTCGACTTGCTCGTGTAGTTCTATAAGACATATACGAGGCGTATTTTTTAAGTAAGTACCGTTTTGAAAATAAAAAAAGACATGCTAAGATATCTCAATAATTTTATTTTTACATGAAAGCCTGTACCTTAATCTAATTTTCTACATAATTTCCGCCAATATCGAGGCCCTTGTCATAACGTGGTACCACTTTCTGAATACCCTCCTCATAGAAGTCTGCCGCTTGACTTGTTAACCACTGCATCACCACTGTTTTGTCTTCGTCATCGCCTTGAAGACGCTGGCCGCCCAGGTGTTTCTTCAAGTGTGGGAACATATGGTAGTCACTGGGCGCAAGATCGGGGCTGTACGGAGGATGATCTAGAGTTTCCCATCGAAAAGATGTGATGAGATCTTTGGTCTGATTCGCCACATGCGGACGGGCATTGTCTTGCAGCAAAACAATGACCTTGCTCAACTTCCATGGACTGTTGCTTTGATTCTGGTGTGACGTAGGCCACCCTTGTTTCATCGCCCGTAACAGTTTCGCTTAAGAAAGCATCACCGTCGTTGTGGTACAGCTCAAGGAATGTCAATGCACTGTCTAAACGTTTGGTTTTGTGGATATCCGTCAACATTTTCGGTCCCCAACGTGCGCACAATTTTCGGTAATTCAAGTGCTCGGGCACAATGCCATACAAAACACTTCGAGACACATCAGGAAAGTCATCCCGCAAGGAGGAAATCGTAAAGCGTCTGTTTTGTCTCACATTATTGTCCACTGCCGTTACCAAACTTTCATTAACGACCGAAAGACGCCCACTCCGTCGTTCACCACGCACATTTGTGCGGCCATCTTTAAATGCTCTCACCCACTTTCTTACCATTCCATCGCTCATAATGTTTTCTCCTAAACTGCACAGATCTCACGATGAGTATCGATCGCTTTTAGGCCTTTAGCACTAAGAAATCTTGTAACATCCCGTACTTCACAGTCGGTGGGACTCACTATTATCGGAGGCATCTTACTCAGAACACAACGTAAGCAAGGAAGAATCAGTCTGTAATGGCGTCAGTGCGCATATTAAGGTACAGACTTTCATGTACAAATAAAATTATTGAGATATCATAGCACGCCTTCTTTTAATTTCAAAACGGTACTTACTTAAAAAACACGCCTTGTAGATGGACTTGTCCCGCGATTCACTAGCCAAGTTATGCCCCACACGTGCTTCGTCGGGGACAAGCCAGGCACTCGTGCCGGTCCTGAAAGTATCTGCACGTTTTGTAGAGCTCGAATGACGTCTGGGCGACCATCTTCTGGTGAACCAGTACATCAGTTTATGATATTTCCTGTACCTACTGTCCCTTTCATTCATACCATATCTTACATGAACTGCTAATATTATTCTCACAGTAAATAATTCTTGGCGTAAACTACCGATCGTCAAAGCCACTAATTTACTCGTCCTTCACTAATGATAGCCAAGAGTACGCTGTATATTTATAACGGTCAGTCAAATAAGAATGAGAAAGATCGAAAATTACTAAGTAAACTATTATTTCATAAATCAGACTAAGAACAGCCGACCAATTGCAAAGGATAAAGTAATCTTTACCTAGGTTTCAATAGATATAAATCTATCTTCTTCAGAAGACGGCTGTATTATAACATGAAGTGATATGTCCTTATCGTTTAGGCAAACATCTGCATAGTTACATTAATCATATAAAATATAGCCCTGACAACAGGGTTTGTCAAACAAATAAAATAGGTACATAGAAGTTGCAGAGCGCCTGTTGTCAGGGCTATATTTTATATGATTAATGTAACTATGCAGATGTTTGCCTAAACGATAAGGACATATCACTTCATGTTATAATACAGCCGTCTTCTGAAGAAGATAGATTTATATCTATTGAAACCTAGGTAAAGATTACTTTATCCTTTGCAATTGGTCGGCTGTTCTTAGTCTGATTTACGTGGAACCATTGCTGTAGCGCAGCTATGTTTAAAGTACTATTATTTCATAGATAATAACTTTAATACGTGTATCCGACTGTGAGAGAAGATGGGAAATGTCTTTACAGAAAAAGGTTTGCAGTTACCTGTGAAACCATTGCGCCTAGGTGTGCACGCCTTCGTCCGAATCAAGTCGACGACAACGAATTCCTTTATTCAGGTCTCCAAAAATATGGAAACGGCATTGGTAGAGATTGGGACTCTATGGAGGAGCAGTCCATATTAGATATGGCAAGAATAAAACGGACAATAGGCACAGGCAATATAATGTACTGTTTCAACAGAAACTGGTTGTCCAGACATCATGCGAGCTCTACAGGATGTGCAGATACTTCCCAGCGAAATATCTGGAGCGTAGTCGGAACAGTCTGGCAACATGTGGGTGGGCATTACGCTGCAACAGAATAATGCCGTCTGTCGACATTCAAGGGCGTTTGCACGTGATAGTGCGCTTCAATTGATGCAGCGTCCAAGTACCGCTGCTCTTCAATTGTGGCGCACTGTTCCAGAAAGTCAAAGAGGAATGAGCCCTTGAAGTCAAAGGAAAAGGTCATCAAGACTTTCCGAGAGCTGGCGTGCTTGTTGTTTTGACCACGTTTTAGCAATTTCGCTGGGAAGCCCTTGTACATCCTCCATATAGTCCCGATATCTGCCACTGCGATTTCCTCATTTTTGAAGTTATGAAAAAAGACATTCGTGGCCTTCGATTTCATTGAAAGAGGTGCACACCTGGGTACAGTTATTCCTCGACAAGCAAGCGCAAAAGTTTTTCCACGAAGGCGTTAACAGCCAACATGGATGAATCTGTGAACAGTTATGACGGATACTTTTGATGTAATAAATAGTTTACTTACTTTTTCCTCCTGTCTCGTTTTCATTTCATTATACCTCTTTCATACAGTTCAGCGTGAGATTCATAGTCCTGCAACCTATAACTGCTGTCAAATGAATGACTTCGGCTGCTAAATGGAGTGCATAACACATTTTCTGGTCACTTTTTTATTCTGCCTGGCATCCGGTATTGATGTTAGTTGCAAAGCTGAAATGACATACGAGTTTCTTTGCCTGACTTGTTGTAGACTGAACCGCGTAATGTTGAACATTTCAATTACATTGCATCCGACTCCGAGGCCGACCACTACTCAACTCTACATCTACATCTACATCCATACTCCGCAAAACACCTGACGGTGTGTGGCAGAGGGTACCTTGAGTACCTCTATCGGTTCTCTCTTCTATTCCAGTCTCGTATTGTTCGTGGAAAGAAGGATTGTCGGTATGCCTCTGTGTGGGCTCTAATCTCTCTGATTTTATCCTCATGGTCTCTTCGCGAGATATACGTAGGAGGGAGCAATGTACTGCTTGATTCCTCGGTGAAGGTATGTTCCCGAAACTTTGACAAAAGCCCGTACCGAGCTACTGAGCGTCTCTCCCGCAGAGTCTTCCACTGGAGTTTATCTATCATCTCCCTAACGCTTTCGTGATTACTAAATGATCCTGTAACGAAGCTCGCTGCTCTCCGTTGGATCTTCCCTATCTCTTTTATCAACCCTATCTGGTACGGATCCCACACTGCTGAACAGTATTCAAGCAGTGGGCGAACAATCGTACTGTAACCTACTTCCTCTGTTTTCGGATTGCATTTCTTTAGGATTCTTCCAATGAATCTCAGTCTGGCATCTGCTTTACCAACGATCAGCTTTAGATAATCATTCCATTTTAAATCACTCGTAATGCCTACTCCCAGATAATTTATGGAATTAACTGCTTCCAGTTGCTGACCTGCTATATTGTAGCTAAATAATATGGGATCTTTCTTTCTATGTATTCGCAGCACATTGCAATTGTCTACATTGAGATTCAATTGCCATTCTCTGCACCATGCGTCAATTCGCTGCAGATCCTCCTGCATTTCAGTACAATTTTCCATTGTTAAAACCTCTCGATATACCACAGCATCATCCGCAAAAAGCCTCAGTGAACTTCCGATGTCATACACCAGGTCATTTATGTATATTGTGAATAGCAACGGTCCTACGACACTCCCCTGCGGCACAACTGAAATCACTCTTACTTCGGAAGACTTCTCTCCATTGAGAATGACATGCTGAGTTCTGTTATCTAGGAACTCTTCAATCCAATCACACGATTGGTCTGATAGTTCATATGCTCTCACTTTGTTCATTAAACGACTGTGGGGAACTGTATCAAACGCCTTGCGGAAGTCAAGAAACACGGCATCTACCTGTGAACCCGTGTCTATGGCCATCTGAGTCTCGTGGACGAATAGCGCGAGCTGGCTTTCACACGACCGTCTTTTTCGAAACCCATGCTGATTTCTACAGAGTAGAGATCTAGTCTCCAGAAAAGTCATTATACTCGAACATAATACGGCTTCCAAAATTCTACAACTGATCGCTATATATCTATAGGTCTATAGTTCTGCACATCTGTTCGACGTCCCTTCTTGAAAACGGGGATGACCTGTGCCCTTTTCCAATCCTTTGGAACGCTACGCTCTTCTAGAGACCCACGGTACACCGCTGCAAGAAGGGGGGCAAGTTCCTTCACGTACCCTGTGTAAAATCGAACTGGTATCCCATCAGGTCCAGCGGCCTTTCCTCTTTTGAGCGAGTTTAATTGTTTTTCTATCCCTCTGTCGCCTATTTCGATATCTACCATTTTGTCACCTGTGCGACAATCTAGAGAAGCAACTACAGTGCAGCCTTCCTCTGTGAAACAGCTTTGGAAAAAGACATTTAGTATTTCGGCCTTTAGTCTGTCATCCTCTGTTTCAGTACCAGTTTGGTCACAGAGTGTCTGGACATTTTGTTTTGATCCACCTACCGCTCTGACATAAGACCAAAATTTCTTAGGATTTTCTGCCAAGTCAGAACATAGGACTTTACGTTCGAATTCATTGAACGCCTCGCGCATGACCCTCCCCACATTACATATAGCTTCGGGTAATTTTTGTTTGTCTGCAAGGCGTTGGTTATGTTTATGTTTGCTGTGAAGTTCCCTTTGCTTCCGCAGCAGATTTACAACGCGGCTGTTGTACCACGGTGGCTCTTTTCATCTCTTACGATCTTGCTTGGCACACACTCATCTAACGCATATTGTACGATGGTTTTGAACTTTGTCCACTGATCCTCAACACTATCTGTACTTGAGACAAAACTTTTGTGTTGAGTCGTCAGGTACTCTGAAATCTGCTTTTTGTCACTTTTGCTACACAGAAAAATCTTCCTACCTTTTTTAATATTTGTATTTACGGCTGAAATCATCGATGCAGTAACCGCTTTCCGATCGCTGATTCCCTGTTCTGCGTTAACTGTTTCAAATAGTTCCGGTCTTTTTGTCACCAGAAGGTCTAATACGTTATCGCAACGAGTCGGTTCTCTGTTTAATTGCTCAAGGTAGTTTTCAGACAAAGCACTTAAAAAAATTTCACTGGATTCTTTGTCCCTGCCACCAGTTATGAACGTTTGTGTCTCCCAGTCTATACCCGGCAAATTAAAATCTCCACCCAGAACTATAACATGGTGGGGAAATCTACTCGAAATATTTTCCAAATTATTCTTCAGGTGCTCAGCCACAACAGCTGCTGAGCCAGGGGGCCTATAGAGACATCCAATTACCATGTCTGAGCCTGCTTTAACCGTGACCTTCACCCAAATTATTTCACATTTCGGATCTCCGTCAATTTTCTTCGATACTATTGCACTTCTAATCGCTATAAACACGCCTCCCCCTTCACTGTCCAGCCTGTCTCTGTGGTATACATTCCTATCTGAGTTTAGGATTTCATTACTGCTTACATCTGGTTTCAGCCAACTTTCTGTCCCTAGTACTATGTGGGCATTGTGACCGTTTATTAATAAGAGCAGTTCTGGGACCTTTCTATAGACGCTCCTCCAACCGCGATCGGTTCTGGGAACGATACTACAAATAGTTAGCTCAGATTCCACCCCGCGAGCGAGGCTTTCCGCCTTCACCAACTCCGCCAACCGCCTGTACGAACTGAGGATGACCTCTCAACCCAGACGGCAGGAGTCATTGGTGCCGACATGCGCAACAATTTGCAGTCGGGTGCACCCAGTACGTCTGCTACCTACGGAGGCCAGAGATCGACTCAATGTAAGATCAGTTCCGTTATGACTTGCTACTGATCTTCGTACGTCTGCGTCAACTAATGCAGGTGATCGCGTTACAATGCAATCTCCAAGTATTACCTTAAAGTTGCGCTTATTACTGATTTCTATATCACTGATATTGAGGCTTTTCTTCTGCGTCTTAGTTTCTTAGCTATTAACTACTTTTAACAGAATTATGTTATGTAGTTATATGTTTGAAGGTTGCAGTGACTGCAGCGCTATGACCAGCCAATGCTTCTCTCGATGTACTTCCGTACGCGGCAGCCTGTAGCTACAGCAGTTGTGATGTAGATCTGTCTGCTACCTAGCAAGCCACATGACACAGGCAGATCGTCTTGTACGAGATTTTCAAATGGTTCGTTCGGTTACGCAAAAGGCGACTGGTCCAATGCAAAAGACTTGAACAAAAATGATCGGATATGAAAGTGTTGGTTCTGACCAAAACGTGAGAAGTTTCCTGGCGCAAGAATGTCAGTGAAGCGCCAAAGAAACTGGTATAGGCATGTGTATTCAAATACAGAGATAAGTTAACAGGCAGAATACGGCGCTGCGGTCGGTAAGGCCTATACAAAACAAGGAGTGTCTGGCGCGATTGTTAAATCAGTTACTGCTTCTACAATGGCAGATTATGAAGATTTAAGTCAGTTTGAACGAGGCGTTACATTCGGCGCACGGGCGATGGGACACAGCATCTCCGAGGTAGCGATGAAGTGCGGATTTTCCCATACTACTATTTCAAGACAGTGCCATCAGCATCAGGAATCCGGTAAGACATCATATCTCCGACATCGCTGCGGCCAGAAAAAGATCGTGCAAGATCGGGACCAAGGACGACTGAAGAGAATAAAAAAAAATGGGTCTGGGCACCATGGGACTTAACATCTAAGGTCATCAGTCCCCAAGAACTTACAGCTACTAAACCTAACTAACGCAAGGACATCACACACATCCATTCCCGAGGCAGGATTCGAACCTGAGACCGTATCGGTCACGCGGTTCCAAACTGAAGCGCCTACAACAGCTCGGCCACAACTGCCGGCCTGAAGAGAATCGTTTAACGTGACACAACTGCAACCCTTCCGCAAAATTGGTGCGAATTTCAATGCTGGGCCACCAACAAGTGTCAGCGTGCGAACCATTTAACCAAACAGCATTGATACCGGCTTTCGGAACCGAAGCCTCACTCCTGTACCCTGATGACTGCACGACACAAAGCTTTAATCCTCGCTTAGGCCCTTCACCACCGAAATTGGACTGTTTATGACTGGAACATGTTGCCTAGTCGGACGAGTCTCGTTTCAAACGCTATCGACCGGATGGACGTCAACGGGTATGGAGATAACCTCATGAACCCATGGAATCTGCATGCCAGCCGGGGAGTGTTCAAGCTGGTGGAGGCTGTGTAATGGTGTGGGGCGTGCGCATTTGGAGTGACCCCTGACACGTCTAGATACGATTCTGATAGGTGTCACGTACGTAAGCTTCCTGTCTGATCACCTGCATCCATTCATGTCCATTGTGCATTTTGACGGACTTGGGCAATTTCAGCAGGACAATGAGACACCGCACACATCCAGAATTGCTACACAGTGGCTTCAGGAGCGTTCTTCTGAGTTTAAACACTTTCGCTGGCAACCGAACTTCCCATAAATGAACCTTATTGACCATATCTGGGACGCCTTTCAATTTACTTTACAGAAGAGATCACTCGTACTCTTACGGATTTATAGACATCCCTGCTGGATTCATGGTGTCAGTTCCCTTCAGCACTACTTCAGACATTAGTCAAGTCGACGCCACGTCGTGTTGCGGCACTTCTGCGTGTTCGCGGAGACCCTACACTATATTAGGCAGATGTATCAATTTATTGGCTGTTCAGTGTTGGTACCGAGGATTGGTCAGTGTTCCCACCACAAAAACGAAAGGTGTCTGAAAGTTACACCTTATGGAATATCGTCTCAAGTTATGTGACTGGATTCGTGATTTCCTGTGAGAGAGGTCAAAGTTCGCAGTAACTGACAGAAAGTAGACGAGTGAAACAGAAGTGACTTCTGGCGTTCCCCAAGGTAGTGTTCGAGGCCCTCCATTGTTTCTTATGTACATAAACGATTTAGGTGACAATCTGAGCAGCCGTCAGAACATCAAAACCAATTGCAAAACGATTTAGAAAATATATCTGTATGGTGCATAACTTGGCAGTTGATCCATATGAGTGAATCCGTTAAACTTCGGTTACACGACAGATCAGTCGAATATAAAGGCCGCAAATTCCACAAAATACCTAGGAATTACAATTACGGACAACATGAATTGGAAAAATGTATGGAAAATGTTGCGGGGAAGGCGACCAAAGACTGCGTTTTATTGGCAGAACACTTAGAAGATGCAGCAGACCTACTAAGGAGACTGCCTACACTACGTTTGTATGTCCTCTATTGTACTGCTGCCCTGCGTGGAATCCTTACCAGATAGGATTAACGGAGTACATCGAGAAAGTTCAAAGAAAGCCAACATGTTTTGTATTATCGCGAATTAGAAGAACGAGTATCAGTGTCATAATACAGGTTTTTGAGTGTACATCATTAAAACAAAGGCGTTTCGCGTTCCGGTGGGTATCTTCTCACGAAATTTCAATCACCAACATTCTCCTCCGAATGAGAAATTATTTTTCTGACGCCGACCTACATAGCAAGAAACAATCATAATAATGAAATAAGGGAAATCAATGCTCGCATGGAAAGGTACAGGTGCTCGGTTTTCAAGTGTGCTGTTAGAGATTGGAATAATAGAGAATTAGTGTGAAGGTGGTTCGATGAACGTTCTGCCAGTGTGTTTTGCAGAGTATTCTTGTAGATAGAGATGTAGATGCAGATGTGACAAACAAAACTACAGTCCAGGAGTGGCCCATTACGTATTGAACGAGTGAACTCTTTGGGGTCCACGATGACCACATCAGTGTAGTGAGCATCTCTTGCACATGGGATAGGTTAGATTTTCATCTTTCTAGGCATTTCCATCTTTCTAGACCACGGAGCATTATTGCATCCTTTTGGTGACACTCTGTCGGAAGCAGTGAAGTCATGCATGTTGATGCTTTGTTGCGAGTGGAAGACGGGCTCGAGATGTGCGTGCCCATAGTCTCTCTGGAATGGTAACGGATTTGCAAGCGTTCGTGTTGACATTTCTGGTGTCATATGTTTTATACTGACTGTGCTGTGGAAGCAGTACAGTTTTCAATACTGCTGTTACAATACTACGATTGCATCCTTCCTGCAATAGGGGGTTTGTAGATGTCCAGACCCCCTATCTACTAGTCTGAGAGTGTACATGTTCATGACCACCAATGTGAGAATGTTCACGATCACACTGTTGCCAACTTAGTTGCATAAGAGTTGTGGCACGTTAAACGTTCTGTAACCGTCAGAGTCCGTCTCCTATCAAAGTCACTCAGTTGGCCCCACGAAACAAGAGGGCATCTCTGCAACATGTTGACCTTTCGTTCTTTACGCTTCCACCACGATTATCCACACAGTCCCAGACTTTCCTTTTTAAAGAGCAGATGCAGAAGGCGCTCTGGTCTGCTGGCGATACTGTTTCACAAGCTGCGACATGGTCGCGAGGAAACAGTGACCCGTATATGTAATAAGTTTCCTTTAATTTACGTCTATGGTCACAAACTTTTTGTTCACAGATTACCGGTTTCGGTCTTTAATGACCATCATCAGATCCGTTTCATAAAAACAAAGTCCTAATCTACTGCAGCCATAGTGGCATCGTCAAATGTTAAATGCGGAATCAGCACCAGCATCGCCAAATACATATAAATTACATCATATGCACGATTCATGTTGTCAGTAGTACTACAGTTTAAAACAACTGTTCATGAATGATGATGAAATGATGTGGACAACACAAACACCCAGTCACATCGAGGCTTCATGGTTGGAGTCTCCCACTATGAAATCTTCCAGCAGGATAACTGTCTTTGCTGCAAGGTGAGAATCGTGCTCCAGTGGTTTAAAGGGTATTGTAGTGAACTCACATTGATGTCGTGGCCAATAGATGTGCCTGATCTGTACCCATTGGAACACATGTTGGGCGCCAGCTTTATGCCTGTAAACCATCACGCTGCAATTTGCCATAATTGCTTGACCTGTGCGTAGACATCTGATGCTACATACTTCCTGTTAATGTCTTGCAGAATCCATACCAAGCAGAATCTCTCTCTTGTACTATGTTTGAAAAATGGAACAACACGTTACTAAATAGGTGGCTATAATGTTTTGGCTCATCGATGTATATAAGCAAGAAGACGTCTATGATACAATTAACATCCTCTGTGTGCAACTAACTTTCTTTTGACGATGTATGGACATAATGTTGGATGAGGACGCAACAAGTCGTCCATGCACCAATCATGTGATTCCTGGTTCATAGGGCCTCAATTGGCCCTCTATGCGATCCCGGAGGTATACGTTATTCTCAAACCATCGGATTTCCATAGCACTAGTATGATTTTATGATTTTCTGCGATGGGAACCTATCTTGTAGAAAACATTATACTCGTTAGGAAATACTCCAGCAGTGAATGAATGCAAGATGTCAACCATCAATCTTGATATGACTTAGTTGTCTATTTTTTGTTTTTAGACCCGTCTTCCACAGTCGCAGTTTTACAAGCTTTGTGGGACATACATCGATTTTTACAACTATAGTAAAAGGACCAGATGCGATTCGTTTATTTTAAAGCATCTTGAGCGGACAGTTTTTTGCCACCTAATTTAATTCCTTGAAGTTCTGTACAAACAGATGTTAGGGTTTAGTACATTGCACTTCTCTGACCAGCGGCGGTCTACGACACGTCTGACGACGAAGTATAGTGCTGGTGGAGGCGAAAGTGTTTCGGAGTCCACGTTTCAGCCTACAGCGCTAAACATGGCCACCCACAGCAGACAACTCCTCGTGTTCCGTAGCTGACACAACGGCATTGTCAATTACAGTTGTAGTGGTGCATGGGATCATTGAGACTGGAGCACGAATAATGCGAAACGTCCCGCATGACCGGAAGAATCATGTTTCTGGTTACATAAAGTCGATGGTTATGTCGGGATACAGAGTCATCCAAGCTATATCTTCTACTCAAGACGTGCACCGAGAGAGTGATGAGAGAACAGGCAAAAGAAAACAATCGATTCAGTCGGTTGTTGGGAAACAATCGACTCAGTCGGTGAAAGTTTTACGTATCGATCGAATTATTCATTCATCTTTTGAGTGAAACCAGTCTATGAGAGCAACCGAATGGAAACAATCGAATCAGTCGGTTGTAGTTTTACATATTGGCGGGATTTTTTTATTAATTCATTCCTTTCGGTTGAAACCAGTTTCTGAGAGCAACCGATTGAAAACAGTCGATACAGTTCAGTGGCGTTTTGCATGCTGACGGAGTTATTATTTATTCATTCTCTCCTTTTCACGTGAAATCAGTCTTTAGTTTTGCTGTCAGCTAAGCTTGTATTCATTCGTTCAGTCTACTGAAAGCACTGTTTAGTGGTTAAGCTGACCAAGTTGCCTAGTTATTCTTCTGAGTGAACCCAGTTTGTAGTACTTTCAATCAGTGAAGTGAAGCAGTACAATACAAACTGGGGTGATCATCACATAGCCTCATGTGTACCCGAAGACAATCAATAAACACACTCGTTTCATTACTTGAAGACCAATTCTTGTTTTCACCATTTAAAACTGATGAATAGGTAGCTGTGCATTAAATTGTTGTATGTGCAGTTAACATGGGGAGTTAACATTGGCAGTACAATGATGAGCACGCATAGTAGTTCTTTTAAGGGTATATAAAGAAGAAAGGAACACTGACAATTTTTTTTTCTTTTTTCATCACTGGTTTTCGTTACGTTTGACTGAAAGATATGATGTCCATAAATAAAAATAAAAAATCTGTGTCGCGCACGCTCCATGTCAGCGTCCTGCGGCTGCCAGGGCCAGGTGTACAGCCGTAATGAGGAGGTGGCGCGTTGGCCAGTCGCCGCTATACAGCGCAGTCTCGACAGTCCTGTGTTCGCTCCGGTTACCGCGCCACCTCCTCGCACCGGCTGTATCCCTGGTCCAGACAGTTGCAAGCGGAGGCTACGGAGGCGGCGCCACCCTCGCTCCCAAACGACAGAGCGACCCCCAAGGAGCAAGGTGAAGAACAAATTGCAAAACGATTTAGAAAAGACATCTATCTATCTGAATGGTGCGAAAATTGGCAATTGACCCTAAATAACGAAAAGTCATCTGTTTAAACTTCGGTTACACGATAAATCAGTCACATCTAAAGACCGTAAATTCAACTAAATACCTAGGAATTACAATTACGGACAACTTTAAATTGCAAGGAATACACAGAACATGTTGTGGGGAAGGCTAACCAAAGACTGCGTTTTATTGGTAGGAACTTATAAAATCTAACAGACCCACTAAGGAGACTGCGTACACTACGCTTGTCCGTCATCTTTTAGAATACTGCTGCGCGGTGTGGGATCCTTACCGCAAATGGTTGACGGAGTACATCGAGAAAGTTCAAAGTAGGGCAGCACGTTTTGTGTTACCGCGAAATAGGGGACAGAGTGTCACTGAAGTGATAGAGGATTTGGGATGGACATCATTAAAACAAGTGGAGGAACGTTCACACGAAATTACAATCACCAGCTTCCTACTCCGAATGCGAAAATAATTTGTTGACACCGACCTACATAGGGAGAAACGATCACCATGATAAAATAAGGGATTTCGGAACTCGTACGGAAAGATACAGGTGTTCGTTCTTTCCGCTCACTATGCGAGATTGGAATAATTGAGAGTTGTGAACCCTCTGCCAGACACTTAAATGTGATTTGCAGAGTATCCATGTAGATGTAGACGAAAATCACTCAATCACAGAGACTGAGCGAAAAATTCATTTAGCGGCCGCAACTGACAGGGATGAGTCAGTCGTTTCTCTTGCATTGAATGAAAGCATTCATATAACGGACGCAACGGACGGAGACTTGTTTTTGTCTACCATGGAGGGAAACCATTGAAACCCAGTGAATGAGTGAAAACATTCATGTAGCTGACATGGCCGATGAGATTAGTTTCATGCGATTGTTTCATTCGACTGAAAAAAACCGACTGAATGAAAAAGTAATCGACTAACTAGTAGATTGTTTAAAAAAGTCGGTTGTACCATCCATACACTGTACCACGGACGCCAGCCGGTGGGGACAGTATTGTGCTACGGAGGACACAATGCTCACCTGGTATTCCATTTGACCTGTGCTGGCAATAAAGGGACGAAAACGGTTCGTTTGTACTGGATTACGTGAACATTCTTGCAGTTCACCTGCATCCCTTCATGCTCCAGCTTTTCCATGACAGTGAAGGCATTTTCGAGCAGGATAACAGTCCGTGTCACAATGCAAGAAACTTGCTATAGTGCTACAAGGAGCATGATAGAGAACTGACATTGATATATTGGCTACCACAAAATTCAACTAATCTATGCCCAATGAAATACATCTGGGTGCGCCGCGAGGGATTAGCCGAGCGGTCTAAGGCGCTGCAGTCCTGGACTGTGCGGCTGGTTCCGGCGGAGGTTCGAGTCCTCCCTCGGGCATGGGTGTGTGTGTTTGTCCTTAGAATTATTTAGGTTAAGTAGTGTGTAAGCTTAGGGACTGATGACCTTAGCAGTTAAGTCCCATAAGATTTCACACACATTTGAACATTTGATCATCTGGGTGCTGTCGAGCGCCAACTCCGTGCCCACAAATCACCCTCAAGTAATTTCCGGGAACTACGTGATCTGTACAACGTACTTTGCGAAACTACCAAGCACTTGTAGCTTCCATGCAACACGGAATCGCTGTTGCACCGTGTTACAAGATGGATCTTCATGCTGTTAAATACGTAGCCGTGATATTTTGACTTGTAAGTGTTGATCATCGAGCTACAATCTATTCAGACAATCAAACTACAAAACTAAAATAACAGCTGAGTTGTAACAGCTACACCATAGACTTAATTTTGTGCTGTATACTGTGCACATTAGCAGTGGTTAAAATTATAATTAATTTAAGAATGAAGAAACTAATTCCTTCGTACTTTTTCCAGTCAGTTACAATTTACAAAATATTTTGCTTACATCAAATTTGAATCTGAGAGCTGTAATTTTTCGATTAGGAAATCTGTTATAGGAACAAGTGTTGGTGCATCCCGCGGTTTTCAACTGTATTTTATTGTAACATGCTTATGACATGTGAAGAATCAAAAAACATCAGCTAATATTAAGACTTATTAAGAGTTTATTTTTCATGCCCAGTAACAAACAAAATACTTGCAGAGACTATAATATTTCAAGATGTGCTTAATTTTAATTGACGTTGGTGAATTCGGCCGTCAGCTACGTCAGGTTTGCCGGTTACGTTAGGCGCATAGTGGTTCGTAGCGCGGCCAGCGGAAGGTTAATAGGAGTGAGAGGTGGAATATTTTAGTGCTTGTCTTCCGTTGTTGACAACTCACGAGCGTCCGCAAATAGCACCGATCAGCTGTTATGGTATAAATTTCAAAATGAAGTAACCTGGATTCGCGAATGTGCATTATAGGGACGGTCATCTTCAAATGTGGTACACGTCTGTAACAAGTAATATTAAATCACGTTAAAGCTGTTGTAGTACAGTGCAGTGTGTAAAAGAAAAATGACATTCAAAGTATACAGTAAACGTTTGTGATCGTGTAGTATACTGCAAGCAGTTTTTAGTTAATATAACATACGAGATTCATATTCAGAAAAAAAAACAGAACACCTTGAACGAATAGAAATTGGACGTTCATATTCACAGTACATGTACATTAGTATGTTCTGCAGAAATGATTATCAGTCACTTCGATTCAGCATGTGTCTTGTTGCGTAATACGCACAGGATTCGCCGTGGTCCCTGATACTTGTTCCATGCGAGATGGCATCGTCGTGTGTAAGGCGTGAATGGCATCCCGTGGTATAACCATCTATGCTGCATTCACTTTGCTTCAAAGTTTATCCGTGGTGGTTAACAGTGGGTCACAGCGGTGCACCTGTTTGTTTCACCATGTCCCACACAGTTCCGATTCGGGATAAGTCTGATGATCTCCTGTGCCAGGGCAAAAGGCTAAAATCTTGTGACACCAAGAAGGCATGTGTTCATGCAGCAGCTTGTGGTACGGTGATGTTTTGCTGATAAACGCCATCTTGCAGAAAGGGTATGTCTACGGCTCACTGGATGTCATTCACGCAGGTCACAGCGTCCTGGACACCTACTAACTGTTCAAATGGCTCTGAGCACTATGGGACTTAACATCTGCGGTCATCAGTCCCCTAGAACTTAGAACTACTTAAACCTAACTAACCTAAGGACATCACACACTTCCATGCCCGAGGCAGGATTCGAACCTGCGACCGTAGCGGTCAGGCGGTTCCAGACTGAAGCGCCTAGAACCGCTCGGCCACTCCGATCGGCCCACTAACTGTGATTTGTAGTAGTACCCAATAGAAACGTATACCATAAGGCCTTCAGTTGGCGCTGTATGCCTTGTTCGAAAGCAGTCACTGTGATGCTGCTCCCCCTCTCTGCTGCGAACCAAAATGTGGCTACCATTTTCAATCAAACAGAACCTCGAATCGTCTAAAAACAGTATCTGATACCATTTCTGTCCTCACAGACGACGTTCCATTCACCATTGCCATCTAACACGTTTCTTCACATTCGTCTCTGACAGGTAGAGAAGTGGATGACGCGCACCTACCCCATGCCGTGATAAACGGCGACGAACTGTCACCCCTGATAGTGTGCCATGTGTTCCACTGTTGCTCCAGAGCCGAGAAGGACGCAGATCTGTCCTGCGATGCCATTTGTATGAGGTGTCGATTCGATCTTCTTTTTTTGGGTGACGGTCTGGGGGGGGGGGGAGGGGGCTGGAGGGGGGGAGGTGTTACCTGACCCATCTCGTCGTGTTCTACGGCCTTCTGTGAATCATTCTGCACATACCTGTTCCACTGGCGAAACACTTCCTCCCACATGAGTAGCAATTTCCCAGGGAGATGAATCACATTCTCTGATGCGAATAATGCGCCCTCCTTCAAACCCTCTGATTTGACGGTGCGTTTCGCTCATATATCTGTGAGGCATCCCGCACTTCTACTCAAATCACACTCATCCATTACCTTGGGTTTACAGTGACAACGAGATCCGCATGCGCATTTTACCGGTACGTGGTGTTGGAATGCGCCATCGATATTGACCTTGAACCCGCTGATCGACATAGTTCAGATACTCAACATCTCTGCAGAACATACTAATGTATATGTCCTGTGAATTGACCGTCATATCTCTAGTCATTCAAGGTGTTCTGTTTTTCTGAACATGTGTGTAATTAATACTGCTGGCTACCGAGAAGGGGTGAGAGTAGTTTTAATATTCATCGCCATGGTTGTCAGTGAGATTGAGAGAGGAACCTTGTCCTGCTATTTTTTAGAAAAATGTTTTTTGTTGTTGGATGTCCGATGTAAGATAAGTCATTTTTATTATTTTTGTTACCTGGTTTGTATGGGGAGTACTAATCCTTCACAACATCGATGTTTAAACAACCTCTGTTGGCCTACAAATATAGTTAAGTGTCATTTACTTCTGTGTGACAGTTTATTCTGTAGTTCACAAATGCCAACATGGCGCCAGATTGGGAAGAGTGGCCTCACTATTGTTTGCGAAAAGTGGTCAACCTGTTCAACCGAATAAGACTTAATTACTTTCAGAAAACAGGCGTAATACACGATATATAAATGACTTCTAAACCCTTTAATATACAAAGATTTCATCTGCCTTTCTGTCAATTTGTGAAAATTTTTGAATTAATTAAGTTACATTATTTAAAACCGTCTCTGTTCTGTTATATTTGGCCTAATACCTAAGCCTGCTTGGAAAAGGTCTGTTGCAGCCGGTTGGTAGTCTATCAGATAATGGGGCTCGAAAATGCGTAGAAAACGCTGCCGAAAATCAGAAAAACAAACATGGGATCCTGTTCTAATCGCAGATAGTATGCGCTTAGTTTCAGAAAATTGGTTACTATGTAAGGCTGCAGAAAAATGCATGTAGTTCCAATGTATTATTTTCTTTTTCACTTAAAAATGTTTGGTGTGGTGCCCCATACAATATGAATTCAAAATATGCGAGCGGTAAGCTTCTATGAATAACCGCGGTTTGTCGAAAATTGTATTTATCTTTGAATGGCCACCTTTCCAATGCGGTGCGTGGCGTCGTCCCGCAATGTTAAGATTGGTTCTTAAGCAATAATTGTGACGACCACAGCCCTAAAATATACTGTACAATCGGAAAAACGTAACACACGTTTCAATAATAACGAAAGTAACGGAGCAAATGAGCGACCAACATTCATATAAGGCACGAATACATGTCGAAGATTGTGTTCGGTGCCGCTGCAATACTGGAATCTGTCAACGCAAAGTGCCTCCTTTCCACTTTTTAGGCTGCGTTTCTAATTGCTCCGCGATGATATTACCCTCTGTTTCCAGTTCCTGATGAAGCGTACGGCTGATGGCGGTAGCGGAGCGACGCAATAGGTTGCGGCCGCTGTAATTAAAATTGAATTGCTATTGGGCCGCAGCTCATCATCACACAGGAGTAATTAGGCCAATTCACGTATACGAGTAATTGAGAGGCACGTCCGGCGGTCTCCCGCATGTCGATATCGCGATGGAAGTCCGTGGATACGACCACGTATCGTCGAACCGCAGGAGAAACGCTAAAAATTAACCGGACAGGCTAAGCTCAGCGGCGGCAGAGGAAAATTCTGCCAATAGCACTAGAGATTGTAGATACAGATTTCCATCGTGATCATGCGCTGTCAACCTATTACTTCGTGCGAGCAGTTAAGAGTCTGCTTGATGTCAGTGACTGAAGTCATAGTATATATCTCATCTCTGTTTCACAGTCCAACTCAGTGTAGCTTATAGTTGAAAGATTTCTGGGTTTCTTATTCAAACTGTGACCCATTTTCTATCATGTCTTACCCCTTTGATGACACTGCAGTACACGTTGTTTCTGTGCTCTGTTTAACACGAAACAACAATTAAAGTAGCTTTGGTTCAGTTTATTATGACGAACAAAATACGTATTGTATAACATACGTATATTTCTTGTGAATAAAATGTTTTAAATCCCTCAGACGCAACATTTAGAATAAAATCCACGAGCTTTCGGGAGCTCTGTCCAGGACTACAGGCAATTATCCCTACAGTACATATCGCTAACAGGGTTTTTCAGTTTCTTCACCACTTCTTTTGTGTTTATCTCTTTCGTATATGCTTCGTAAGCTTCAAAGCGTAATGCAACCAAAATGCTGAATCACTGTACCACACATTGTCAACAGACGTATCAAAATGACGTGGGGTGTTAAACTATAGTTATGAGCGCTATTGGCTTACCTCTCAAATAGACTAAATATTACAGTTTTTATCCATTTTGATGGTTGTTAGTGGGTTAACCTAAAATACTGAGACAGGATATTTCCTTGCATGAATATTGTTTTATGCCACTATTAATTAAGAAATACCCCAAAGGCTTTTTACAGAATAGGTAATAAGGTTTGTCATACATTAAACAGAAATTTGACATTCAGTGGTATGTTCTACCAACATCACATAAATAGATAGCTGGTTCCGAGCACCTACTATTTAGAAGCCATAATTATGGATGGGTGTGTGTGTGTGTGTGTGTGTCAGTTTCAGCATCGATTTGATATGCCGACCAAACTAGAAACACATATGATTTGTTTGTTACCTGAAAAATAAAATTACTGTGGGGCAAAAACAGGCATAGCATCAGTTGGTGGTGGTTTGTGGGAGGGAGCTACAATACATTCGTGTGGAAGTCATGGTTTGGCTGATTACTGACTCTCCTGATGACAATGAAGTTCAGCTTTAGACAAATTAAAGTAACAGAGCTGTATAGAATTTTTAGATGAGCGGTCTACATTGCGTAGACGTTTTGATATTTGTTTGTTACTCTTACCGACGGATCTACCTGTTGTTGGATCAGCAGTAGATGCAGCCTAGAGTTTATATGTTCTTGCTCCTTGAGGAGAAACTAGAAGTGTCGTTTACAATAATTTTGTCTTATATTAATAATCATAGTGATTTTCTGACATTGTATTTCCATTATGTAGGCCGTTTTCCCACTTTTTCTAAGACATCCATAAAATTACTAAGATTTTGCGCTAGTATAATTTGTTACCTTGTCCAGCCTAATGAAAGACTGAGATGGATAAAAACCAGGCACCTTCAGGTAAGGCAGGTAATACAGATAAAAGATTATACAACACTAGCTGACAAACCCAGCGTTGTCCTCATATGTATTTATTCTAGTCTTCTCCTCGTCCATCTCCTTCTCCCTTCTCTCTGCCCATCGCATCCTTCCCGCCTCTCTCTGTTCATTGCCCTCTCCCCTATATCACCTCTCCCTCTCTGCCTCTCCGCCTTTCTCCTCCCTCCCCCTCACTTTCTGTCCATCTCCTGGTACCCCAATTCTATCTCCACGTTATCACACTCACCCATTATGACGCTGGAGGTTCTTACCCCTACAGCATTTCTTTCCAAATCATAACTAATGTCTGTACCAAATTTGAATGAAACCTTTCTGAGGGTATGGATGTGCTTGTTGCCCGCATATTTCACCGGTATGTCTAGCGAATTTTACCCTGTAGTTACATTTTCATACACCTTAATGTTTATGTCGTTGTATCTCTTGAAGTATATGCTGTATAATGATTTTTGTAAGTACATACTGTACATACTGGTATATGTCACTACAATCTACGAAACATGTTGTGAATTGAATTAGTTGTGAAAAACTAATAGATTAAATCGTCATGCATTTTGCGGCAGTTTCTCACGCATTTCAGTGTTTATGACGCTGTATATTCTGAACTATCAGATTTTTTTTTGCTGGATCCATGCAGCGGCATAGGTGGATGATGTTTGTGAAAAGTGTTGCGAATGGAGTTAGTAGAACACAAGTGATAAAGTAAGCCGTCATGCAACATGTGTGACCTATCACGTATGTCATATTTAACGTCCTGAATTATTATGTGCGCTACAATGATATAATTTTGCAGACAGATTCACTGGCAAATGTGGATCCTGTCTGCGAAAAGAGTTATTAGCAAGAAAGTAATAAACTTAAACGTCTTGCATCATGAGGTAGTTATTCACTTATTCAGTGTTTATGACGTAGTATTTCCTGACTAAGTCTCGTATAATGATGTAATTTTTCTGGTGCATTCAGTGGTAAACGCGTGTGCTTTAAGTGTCATTTTTACTGCATGAACAGCGAAATTGTAGTAAAAGAAAAACTTATTTCTTTCATGATTTTGTGCGGGTCGATAGCAATACAAAGTCTCTAAGTGCTGTCATTCTCAAATACTGGATAACTAAAGTACGAGTATTTTCGTGCCGTGCGACTACACTATGTGATCAAAAGTATCCAGACACCCCCAAAAACATACGTTTTTCATATTAGGTGCGTTGTGTTGCCGCCTACTGCCAGTACTCCATATCAGCGACCTCAGTTGCCATTAGATATCATGAGAGAGGACTATGGGGCGTCAGCGGAACTCACGGACTTGGTGATTGGATGACACTTGTGTCATATGTCTGTGCGTGAGATTTCCACACTCCTAAACATCCCTGAGTCCACTGTTTCCGATGTGATAATGAAGTGGAAACGTGAACGGACACGTACAGCACAAAAGCGTACAGGCCGACCTCATCTGTTGACTGACAGAGACCGCCGACAGTTGAAGAGGGTCGTTATTTGTAGTAGGCAGACATCTATCGAGACTATCACACAGGAATTCCAAACTGCAACAAGATCCACTGCAAGTACTATGACAGTTAGCCTGGAGGTAAGAAAACTTGGATTTCATGGTCGAGCGGCTGCTCATAAGCCACACATCACGCCAGTAGATGCCAAACGATTCCTCGCTTTGTGTAAGGAGCGTAAACATTAGACGGTTGAACAATGGAAAAACGTTGTGTGGCGTCACGAATCACGGTACACAAAGTGGCGATCCGATGGCAGGACGTGGGTATTGTGAATGCCCGATGAACGTCATCTGCCAGTGTATGTAGTACGAACAGTAAAATTCGGATGCGATGGTGTTATGATGTGGTCGTGTTTTTCATGGAGGGAGCTTGCAACCCTTGTTGTTTTGCATGGCACTATCACAGCACAGCCCTACATTGATGTTTTAAGCACTTTCTTGCTTCCAATTGTTGAAGAGAAATCAGGAGATGGAGATTGCATCTTTCAACACGATCGACCACTTGTTCATAATGCGCGATCTGTTGCGGAGTGATTAGATGACAATAACATCCCTGTAATGGACTGGCCTGCACAAAGTCAGACCCGAATGCTATAGAACACGTCTGGGATGTTTTGTAACGCGGACTTCGTGCCAGGCTTCACAGATCGACATCGATACCTCTCCTCAGCGCAGCACTCCGTGAAGAATGGGCAGCCATTCCCCAAGAAACATTCCAGCAGCTGATTGAACGTATGCCTACGAGAGTGGAAGCTGTCATCAAGGCTAAGGGTTGGCCAACACGATACTGAATTCCAGCATTACAGATGGATGGGGCCACGAACTTTTAAGTCATTTTCAGCCAGGTGTCCGATTATTTTTGATCACGTAGTGCACATTACTTTCCCCTCCCCCCGACTCTTTGATAGGTAGGTGGTTCTCACTCGCACAGTGACCCCTTACGGAGAGGAAATGACACGTGTACAAGGATTGTTTGATGTCGGTCCAGTGGTTTTTGAGGAGGTGTGGTACATACGCACGTACATACACACGTACATCCATTTATATAAGTTTTATGGTTTTATACCTAGGTAATGTTGTACAACACACCCAAAGAGAAGCAGATAAAGGTTTGATGAAACAACCATGTGTCAGTTGTAAAACACATGAACCAGCTACTTCCCAAACAAACTACAAGTAATGAGAAGTATCTAATGTCGAATTGCATAATCTGTCCTAGAGTCACGCTGCGAACGTGAAATCAACAGGGACCGATAGGAAAGGAAAAATTTGAAAGGGGAAAAAATTAAGCCTTGTGTGAAATCACCAGGGACCGATAGGAAAGGAAAAATTTGAATGGGCACAAGGTAAGCATTGTTCCTGCTTATGATGAGAAGTTGCATTACATCAGAAGCTAGAGAAACCACTCTCGTCATAATGTTCCTTACTGTACCGCTGTATCATACGACAGTTACACTGCGAAACAAAAGTACACTCCTGGAAATTGAAATAAGAACACCGTGAATTCATTGTCCCAGGAAGGGGAAACTTTATTGACACATTCCTGGGGTCAGATACATCACATGATCACACTGACAGAACCACAGGCACATAGACACAGGCAACAGACCACGCACAATGTCGGCACTAGTACAGTGTATATCCACCTTTCGCAGAAATGCAGGCTGCTATTCTCCCATGGAGACGATCGTAGAGATGCTGGATGTAGTCCTGTGGAACGGCTTGCCATGCCATTTCCACCTGGTGCCTCAGTTGGACCAGCGTTCGTGCTGGACGTGCAGACCGCGTGAGACGACGCTTCATCCAGTCCCAAACATGCTCAATGGGGGACAGATCCGGAGATCTTGCTGGCCAGGGTAGTTGACTTACACCTTCTAGAGCACGTTGGGTGGCACGGGATACATGCGGACGTGCATTGTCCTGTTGGAACAGCAAGTTCCCTTGCCGGGCTAGGAATGGTAGAACGATGGGTTCGATGACGGTTTGAATGTACCGTGCACTATCCAGTGTCCCCTCGACGATCACCAGTGGTGTACGGCCAGTGTAGGAGATCGCTCCACACACCATGATGCCGAGTGTTGGCCCTGTGTGCCTCAGTCGTATGCAGTCCTCATTGTGGCGCTCACCTGCACGGCGCCAAACACGCATACGACCATCATTGGCACCAAGGCAGAAGCGACTCTCATCGCTGAAGACAACACGTCTCCATTCGTCCCTCCATTCACGCCTGTCGCGACACCACTGGAGGCGGGCTGCACGATGTTGGGGCGTGAGCGGAAGACGGCCTAACGGTGTGCGGGACCGTAGCCCAGCTTCATGGAGACGGTTGCGAATGGTCCTCGCCGATACCCCAGGAGCAACAGTGTCCCTAATTTGCTGGGAAGTGGCGGTGCGGTCCCCTACGGCACTGCGTAGGATCCTACGGTCTTGGCGTGCATCCGTGCGTCGCTGCGGTCCTGTCCCAGGTCGACGGGCACGTGCACCTTCCGCCGACCACTGGCGACAACATCGATGTACTGTGGAGACCTCACGCCCCACGTGTTGAGCAATTCGGCGGTACGTCCACCCGGCCTCCCACATGCCCACTATACGCCCTCGCTCAAAGTCCGTCAACTGCACATACGGTTCACGTCCACGCTGTCGCGGCATGCTACCAGTGTTAAAGACTGCGATGGAGCTCCGTATGCCACGGCAAACTAGCTGACACTGACGGCGGCGGTGCACAAATGCTGCGCAGCCAGCGCCATTCGACGGCCAACACCGCGGTTCCTGGTGTGTCCGCTGTGCCGTGCGTGTCATCAT